>NC_068914.1:141881868-146881868 GCF_023091745.1 Budorcas taxicolor | reverse complement strand
AGGTGGTCCAAGAAGGTAAGTCCTGGCAGGAGCTCTCCCATCTGTCCTAGGGGTTCTGAATTCTGTCCTGATGGCATGTAGCATGACTGGACCTCGTTAGCTCAGCCCCAGCCTGACCCCCACTCTGCCCAACCACACACAACAACCTTGACTTATACATAGTGTTGGGGTTTCCTGGTGGATCAAATGGTAAAGAATCTGCGCACAGTGCAGGAGACCAGGGTTCTATTCCAGGGTCGAGAAGATCCCCTGGAGAAGGAAATGGCAACACACTCCAGTATCCTTGCCCAGAGAATTTCATGGACAGAGGAGCCTGGCAGGCTGCAGTTCATAGTGTAGCAAAGAGTCAGATAGGACTGAACAACTAACATTCACTTCCTTCACATACTGTGGTATACCCTTGACTTACACGCTGGACAGAAAGAATGAACATTGCTCAGGCACTTGTCTTGAAACCAGTACTTAAGACATTGTTATATTGATCATGCCTTTTAAGATTTGATTCTGGGGAGAAAAACATTTCTCTCTTAAGTTAATAGATGTTATCCCTCTGTGGGTATATTTATATCTATATATCTATATACCTGCACCTATATCTACCTTGAGACATATCTAGATATAGATATATAGATACAGAAGTACAGACTCCACTATTTCCTAGATTTTATTTAATGAGTACATGTTACTTTTATTTATCTTACTTGTTTTTATTATTGAAAATGTGGTATGAGTTTCTCCCTACCAAGGCAAAAGATATATTCCTACATATTCTAACATTGACTTGCTAGGGGGAAAAACTCATATCATGTTTCCAATAATGAAAACAAGTAAGATAAATAAAAGTAACATGTACTCATTAAATAAAACTTAGCAAATAGTGGAGAATAAGGGAAAACAAAACTGCCACAATCACTAAAAGTAACTCAGTTTAATATTTTGAATACTTTATACTATCCATAGGTTTAAAAATGGAACTAACCACATGTATGTATAACTCTGAATTCTAATATTTTTCAAAGATAAATTCAACCTTTAACCATACAGCTAACTTGACCTTGAAGGCTAGCAAATTTGCTTTCTTCTGTTTTACAGTATTCATTTTCTATTTCCATGTGAAAAACTGCATTTTATTTGGTTCTTTTACTGTGCATCAGCTCAGTTCAGTCGCTCAGTCATGTCCGACTCTTTGCAACCCTATGGACTGCAGCATGCCAGGCTTTGCTGTCCATCACCAGCTCCCGGAGTTTAGTCAAACTCATGTCCATTGAGTCGGTGATGCTGTCCAACCATCTCATCCTCTGTTGTCCCCTTCTCTTCCCACCTTTGATCTTTCCCAGCATCAGGGTATTTTCCAATGAGTCAGTTCTTCACATTAGGTAGTCAAAGTATTGGAGTTTCAGCATCAGTCCTTCCAGTGAATATTCAGGATTGATTCCCTTTAGGATGGACTGGTTGGATCTCCTTGCAGTCCAAGGGACTCTCAAGAGTCTTCTCCAACACCACAGTTCAAAAGCATCGATTCTTTGGCGCTCAGCTTTCTTTATAGTCCAACTCTTACATCCATACAGGACTACTGGAAAAACCATAGCTTTGACTAGATGGACCTTTGTGGACAAAGTAATGTCTCTGCTTTTTAATATGCTATTTAGGTTGGTCATAACTTTTCTTCCAAGGAGAAAGCATCTGTTAATTTCATGGCTGCAGTCACCATCTGCAGTGATTTTGAAGCCTCCCAAAATAAAGTCTCTCCCTGTTTCCATTGTTTCCCCATCTATTTGCCATGAAGTGATGGGACCAGATGCCATGGTCTTAGTTTTCTGAATGTTGAGCTTTAAGCCAACTTTTTCCACTCTCCTCTTTCACTTTCATCAGAAGGCTCTTTAGTTCTTCGCTTTCTACCGTAAGGGTGGTGTCATCTGCATATCTGAGGTTATTGATATCTCTCCCGGCAATCTTGATTCCAGCTTGTGCTTCATCCAGCCCAGCATTTCTCATGATGTCCTCTGCATATAAGTTAAATAAGCAGGGTGACAATATACAGCCTTGACGTCCTCCTTTTCCTATTTGGAACCAGTCTGTTGTTCCATGTCCAGTTCTAACTGTTGTTTCCTGACCTGAATACAGATTCCTCAGGAGGCAGGTCAAGTTGTCTGATATTCTCATCTCTTTAAGATGAAAAAAAGCATCAGCTCAAGTCCTTATTAAAATTAAAGAGTTGGTCTTTTCAGGTGGAGTAGTGCTTGATGGTGGGGACAGGGTAGTCCAGCAGAGCTGGGAACACCTACAGGAACGTCTACCCCAGGCTGGGCTCACAGAGGCGTCTGCAGTAGCGGGGCCAGCAGGAAGGTGTGAGCGCCTGTTGTGATCTTCCCCAAGGGAATGCCTGAAAGGATGTGGGGTCTGGGGAGTGGGCGATACAGCAGGTCTTCAGGACACCTAGAGGTGTTGAGGTGTGCTGAAAAGCACCTGTCTTCGCTGTCCTGTATCAGCTGTGGGGTTTGCAAAAGTCCCTTATCTCCCCGAGCTTCAGTTTCCTTCTTGGTGAAGCAGCGGATAACAACTCAACCTTTGCAAAGTTGGTGTGAGGAGTCAGTGAAGTAACACGGGAAGCGCCTGGTTGTCGTTGTTGTTTTTTTCTCTGATTTAAAACAACAAAAAGAGCTACGACTCCGAATGCAGCCATGGGTTGTGCTTGGTGAAGCCAAGAGTTTGAGTATTTGAAGGTGGACTACAGGGGCTTTGGAATGTTCCAGAAATGAAATGAATTGAGACTACTCCTTCAGCACTTCAACAGGGGGTGAGAAGGCGACTGGACCCTAAGAGAGTATAGAAGAAGCTGCGTCTGCAGGAGATGGTGTTCAGAGCAGAGGTTAATGGGGCTTCCCGGGTGTGGCACAAGTGCCCTGGGAAGATGGAGGGTGAGGAGGAGGGGCTGTGGGAGGCAAGGATTTCTCTGGCTCTGTGGCCTAATTAGGTCTCCCTGCCTCCACCCGCCCACGCCCAAGGCGCAGTCCTGAACCCAGCCCTCTCCCGTCTGGGCTCCACAGTGGGTGCCCAGCCCAGCCCCTCGGGGTCAGTCCTTCTCACCCATCACTCGCCGGATCCAGTCCACGTAGTCGAGCACTTTGGTGTAGAAGCCGTACCCTTCGCCACACCCGACGCCCCAGGACACGATGCCCGTGGCCACCCAGCGCCGGGCGCGATCGTCCCACACCACGAAGGCACCGCCGCTGTCCCCCTGGCAGACACTCTGCGGCCGCGTCTGGTCCCCGGCGCAGAACATGCCGTTGGTGAATGCCTCGGGCCTCTGCCTCTCCCGGAGCCAGGCCTCGCAGGCTGCCCTCGGGGCCACGGGCAGCCGCGAGTACTTGAGCTTGGTGCTCAGCCAGCCCATCTCCACGCCAAAGCCGCTGACGTAGCCCCACCGGCCGGGCCGGTACAGGGCCTCGCGGTCCGGCAGGCAGACTGGGAGGAGGTGGGGGCCCAGGGGGACGCTGTGCTCCAGCTCCAGGAGCGCGATGTCTCCGTGGAAGTCGTGGGGGTCGTCCTGATGGTAGTCCGGGTGCACGACCACGCGGTGCACGGGGTGGCCGCCCAGCTCCAGCATCTGGTCTGTGTCTGTGTAGCCCAGGAATACCTGGGCGCTCCGGTTCCTCCCAAGCAAGATGCTGTCCTTGGGGTGGATGGTGTGGGCTGCGGTGAGAACCCAGCGGTCGCCCAGCAAGGCCCCGCCACCCCTGCCATAGATGCTGGTGAGGGCCTGCCAGGGGAAGCTGCCCAGCTCAGCTCTGGAGGTGCCAAGGGACTCCCGGGTCTGCGAGATGGGGACCACTGGCCGTCCACAGACTGAGAGAGAGGAGAGGTAAAGTCAGCGCTGTGTCAAGAGACGCTTATTGAAAACCTGCTTCTGCAACCTCCACTTCCTCCTCAGCCATTTTTAAAGCTGCTTTTTAATTTTCATCTTTATTTATTTACTTATTTGGCTGCACCATGCAGGCATGTAGGATCTTAGTTCCCTGACCAGGGATCGAACCCATGCTCTCTGTAGTCGAAGTGCAGATTCTTAACCAGTTGCACCCCTTTTTTCCTAAGCCACTTTTTTAGACTTCCTGCCACCTTCTTTGAACAGTATCGTGCAGCAAGCACCGTTTGTCTGTGGTGTCTCCTGTCTGTTTGTGTGTCATTTCTGTGTTTTTGACATCTCCCCCTCCCGGAGCATGAGGTCAGGCTGCCCCTGGAGCTTTCTGTGGCTCTGGAGTAAAACCTGACAAAGGTACTAAGATTGGGTTAGAAAGGCAATGTTTGACTGAGTTTCAAAAATGGTGGGTCTGAGGGAATTCCCTGGTGGTCCACTGGTTAGGCCTCTGTACTTTCGCTGCCATGGTAATTCCATTCAGTCCCTGTTCATTGAACTAAGAGCCCACAAGCTGAATGAGTCAAAAAATTAAGAACAAAACAAAATAGACGACCAGCCAGCAATGCTAGATTTGAACTGTCCTCTGTTGCTGGTAGGAATGTAAAATGGTTCAACTGCTGTGGAAGACTGTGTGGCAATTCCTCAAAAAGGTAAACACAGAGTTAGTGTGTGAGCCAGCAATGCCACTCCCAGGCCTATACCCAAGAGAACTAAAGGTGTTCTCGCTGTGGAATACCCATAAAAGGCAGAAAAGTGTAAATGACCCAAATGTCAACCCACCGCTGAATGGATAAACAAAGTGATTTGTCTGCACAGTGGAATTCTATTCAGCCATGAGGAGGAAGGGCTACTGACACGTGCTATAGCGTGGGTGAACCTGGAAGGCAACACACTAACTGAGAGAAGCCAGGCACAAAAGCCATTATAGGATTCCCTTGAGATGCCATGTCCAGAACAGGCAAGTCCACAGAGATAGAAAGTGGTTAGTGGTGGCCAGAGGACTGGGAGAAGGTAGAGCTGGAGTCTCTTTTGGGGATGATGGAAATGTTCTAGAATAAGTGCTAATGGTTGCACAAATCGTGAACATGCTAAAAATGACTGAATCGTGCACTTTAGTGATTTTTATGTTATATGAACTTTACATTACACACACACACACAAATGCTTTAAAACAATGCTAGGCTTTCAGGCACTACAGCATCAAGGTAGGGAGATTTTTTGGGGAAGAGAGCCTGTCTGTGTATCCTTTAAGCAGACCATGTCAATAGAGGGTTTTCTCTTATTTCAGCTCATCTGTTTCTCTTCCTCTTTCATTTTCCATCTGGTTAACTTCCCTCTGGCTTTTCCTTTCTGGGTTATCCCTTGACCCTCAAGAAGAAGGGGTAAGCTTCTTGCTTCTCCTTTTCTGGGCCTTCTTGGTTCCCCTTTCCTTCCTCACTTTCTGCCTTTCCTTCCCCCTTTCTATTCTAAGGCCGTCTGGCACCCACAGGCCCAAACGCAGCTGAGGCCCTTCTGGGAAGTGGCTGTCTTCATGGCACCACAGGTGCCCACTCACCAGGCACACAGCGGGGAGCCTCCTCCCTTTCCTGGGTCTGCTTCCAGGGCACCTGGACAGTGCAGGTGAGTGTTCCTGAGGAGCGAAACGAGGGAGGCAGAGAATAGGCTCAGAGCAGGGAGGTAGGGCCTGGAAGAGGCCTCAGGTCTCTCTGGGGTGGGAGGGCGTAAGACAGGTAGGAGCTGAATCCTCAGCAGCTGGGGACTCACCTGAGGGCTTGGCCTTGTAATAGGGCTCCTGGCAGCAGCTCTGGCTCTCAGTGGGGTTGTCTCCAGGTTTGTGGATGGCCTTGGGGCCCCCAGTGGCCTGGTTGATGGGCTGAGTATAATTCACAGCTATAGGAAAACAGTGGTCATTAGTACGGAGAACAGAATTGCAAACTGGCAACCCAGGGATTGAATCTGGTCTGTGGCTATATTCAATTTGACCTGCACAGTCTTTTGGAAATTTTTATTTTTTAATTTATTTGGCATTGCATCACAGCTTGGAGGATCTTAGTTCCCCGACCAGGGATTAAACCCAGGTCCTTGACAGTGAAGGCATCAAGTCCTAACCACTGGACCACAGGGAATTCCCAGCAGTCTTTTCTTTTTTTAAACATTTGAATTATTTGAATTGTTTTTCACCAATCAGATTGTTAATGCTAAAAAAGTTTGAAAATAACTGTGAAATTAAGGAAGGGGAAACAGACATTTTTCATATGTGGTTAGTGGGAGTGTAAATTAGTAAAACTTTTGTAGGGAAATTTAGCAATATAAAAATTAAAATTGCACACATTTTTCAATTTTTTATTTCTAGGAATTTATCCTCATGCATGTGTTCAATGATGTATATACGAAGGTATTTAGAGCAGTACTGTTTGTAGGATCTATCAGTGAAAGACTGATTAAATATACTATGATGCATCAATAAAGGAATATTGTATGGTCTTTAAAAACAATCAGGCAATACTAATTGCCTAAACCCTGGTGGTGCAGTGGCTCGGACTCAGCACTTTCACTGCCAGGGCCTGAGTTTGATCTCTGGTCAGGGAGCTAAGGTCCCGCAAGCTACAAGGTATGGCATATATATATATATATATATTTTTTTTTAATTGAATGAAAAAGGGCAAATTTAAAACATCGTGACTAGTATGCAACACACACACACACACCACAGGATTTGTATTCGAGCAGCCTAGAATTCCTTTGGAAGAATACCCAGGAAACAGAACAGGGTCATTTTTGGGCAAGGGAGCCAGGGACTAAGGGCCAGAGATCAGAGGAAGATTACTTTCATTGAAAATTTTACTCACGAGCATGTCTTATCTTTCAAAAAGCCTGGGGTTACCATTTGTAAATCTAGGATTTCACTTAAAAATCTGAATATTCAGCTTCTGTTAAAATATGAGATGATCTGCCAGCACTGGGCCTGTCAATCTGCACGGAAACAATGGAGCTGAGCTGGTGCCCCAGGTACCAGGCTACTCAACAGAGGGCAGGCTGGGCAGCAAGGGGCTAAGCCCCAGTGTCCCAAACCCCCAGTCTCAGCTTCCACTGGTCACTTCAAGATACCAGGGAGGGCTTCCCTAGTGTTCCAGTGGTTAAGAATCTGCCTTACAATGCAGGCAACATGAGTTTGATCCCTGGTCGAGGAAGATCCCACATACCACGGAGCAACTAAGTCCGTGCACCACAACTCTTGAGCCCATGTTCCTCAATAAGAGAAGCCACTGCAGCAAGAGGCCCGAGCACCGCAACTAGAGAGTAGCCCCCCTCACTGCAGCTAGAGAAAGCTGGCATGCATCAGTGAAGACCCAGCACAGCCAAAAAAGAAAAAAAAGATACCGGGGCCAGGGCTGTGGGCAGGGACTTCCCTCCCCGCACCCCGGGGGCACCCTCACCCACGGCTTGGTAGAGGGCCAGGAAGCCCTTGTGGAGGCCTGGGGTCTTGTCTTCAGAGGCCCGTGCACTGAAGGTCAGCCGCAAACTATTCCCCGAGGACACAAACTCCCTCTGACCAGGGGGCCTGCCAAGCAGGGAGCCCTGCTGCCCGCAGAACTTGCCGAGATCCATCCCACTGGCTGTGATCTGCAAGGGGAGGGGGTAGGCAGGTGTGAGGAGAACCTGACCACCCGTGGTCATAGGGTCATGTCAGAGTGTGGACCCCAGCCCCGCCTTGAAGGTTCTGCACACTGTTGGGGTTTGGAAGCTGTGTCACCTCCTGGAAACTTCCTTAACTCAGTTCCTGTTCCATTTCTGATTCCCAAGTTTCTTCAATTCATGACCAGATACCTAGCTGATTTCTTTAGCCTGCCATAGTTACATCATACAGCCCACCTTATTTCAAGAATTGAAATGGAAACTCAATAACTGGATTGTACAATGCTATGGATGGAAGTTCGTAACACTGTACCAGAGGCTGTGATCAAAATCATTCCCAAGAAAAAGAAATGCAAAAAGGCAAAATGGTTGTCTGAGGAGGCCTTACAAATAGCTGAGAAAAGAAGAGAAGTGAAAGGCAAAGGAGAAAAGGAAAGATATACCCATCTGAGTGCAGAGTTTCAAAGAATAGCAAGGAGAGATAAGACAGCCTTCCTAAGTGAAGAATGCAAAGAAATAGAGGAAAACAATAGAATGGGAAAGACTAGAGATATCTTCAAGAAAATTAGAGATACCAAGGGGGCTTCCCTGGTGGCTTAGAGGGTAAAGCATCTGCTTGCAATGCAGGAGACCTGGGTTCGATCCCTGGGTCGGGAAGATCCCCTGGAGAAGGAAATGGCACCCCACTCCAGTACTCTTGCCTGGAAAATCCCATGGACGGAGGAGCCTGGTAGGCTACAGTCCATGGGGTCACAAAGAGTCAGACACGACTGAGTGACGACACCTTACCAAGGGAACAGTTCATGCAAAGATGGACTCGATAAAGGACAGAAATGGTATGGACCTAACAGAAGCAGAAGATATTAAGAAGAGGCGGAAAGAATGCAAAGAAGAAATATACAAAAAAGATCTTCATGACCCAGATAACCATGATGGTGTGATCGCTCACCTAGACCAAGACATCCTGGAATGTGAAGTCAAGTGGGCCTGAGAAAGCATCACTACAAACAAAGCTAGTGGAAGTGATGGAATTCCAGTTGAGCTATTTCAAATCCCGTGCTGTGCTCAATATGCTAGCAAATTTGGAAAACTCAGCAGTGGCCACAGGACTGGAAAAGGTCAGTTTTCATTCCAATCCCAAAGAAAGGCAATGCCAAAGAATGCTCAAAATACCGCACAATTGCACTCATCTCACATGCTAGTAAAGTAATGCTCAAAATTCTCCAAGCCAGGCTTTAGCAGTATGTGAACCATGAACTTCCTGATGTTCAAGCTGGTTTTAGAAAAGGCAGAGGAACCAGAGATCAAATTGCCAACATCCGCTGGATCACTGAAAAAGCAAGAGATTTCCAGAAAAACATCTATTTCTGCTTTATTGACTACGCCAAAGCCTTTGACTGTGTGGATCACAATAAACTGTGGAAAATTCTGAAAGAGATGGGAATACCAGACCACCTGATCTGCCTCTTGAGAAACTTATATGCAGGTCAAGAAGCAACAGTTAGAACTGGACATGGAACAACAGACTGGTTCCAAATCGGGAAAGGAGTACATCAAGGCTGTATATTGTCACCCTGCTTATTTAACTTATATGCAGAGGACATCAAGAGAAACGCTGGGCTGGAAGAAGCACAAGCTGGAATCAAGATTGCCGGGAGAAATATCAATAACCTCAGATATGCAGATGACACCACCCTTATGGCAGAAAGTGAAGAGGAACTAAAAAGCCTCTTGATGAAAGTGAAAGAGGAGAGTGAAAAAGTTGGCTTAAAGCTCAACATTCAGAAAATGAAGTATCTGGTCCCATCACTTCATGGCAAACAGATGTGGAAACAGTGGCAGGCTTTACTTTTGGGGGCTCCAAAAACTGCAGATAGTGATTGTAGCCATGAAATTAAAAGACGCTTACTTCTTGGAAGAAAAGTTATGACCAACCTAGATAGCATATTCAAAAGCAGAGATATTACCTTGCCAACAAAGGTCCATCTAGTCAAGGCTATAGTTTTTCCAGTAGTCATGTATGGATGTGAGAGTTGGACTGTGAAGAAAGTTGAGCGCCAAAGAATTGATGCTTTTGAACTGTCGTGTTGGAGAAGACACTTGAGAGTCCCTTGGACTGCAAGGAGATCCAACCAGTCCATCATAAAGGAGATCAGTCCTGGGTGTTCATTGGAAGGACTGATGCTAAACCTGAAACTCCAGTACTTTGGCCACCTCATGCGAAGAGCTGACTCATTGGAAAAGACCCTGATGCTGGGAGGGATTGGGGGCAGGAGGAGAAGGGGATGACAGAGGATGAGATGGTTGGATGGCATCACCGGCTTGATGGACATGAGTTTGAATGAACTCCGGGAGTTGGTGATGGACAGTGAGGCCTGGTGTGCTGCGATTCATGAGGTCATAAAGAGTTGGACACAACTGAGTGACTGAACTGAACTGAGGCATCAACAGTATGTGAACTGAGAACCTCTAGATGTTAAAGGTAGAGTTAGAAAAGGCAGAGGAACCAGAGATCAAATTGCCAACATCTGTTGGATCATAGAAAAAGTAAGAGAATTCCAGAAAACCATCTACTTCTGCTTTATTGACTACACCAAAGTCTTTGACTCTGTGGATCACAACAAACTGTGGAACATTCTTAAACCAATGGGAATACCAGACCACCTTACCTGCCTCCTGAGAAACCTGTACGGAGGTCAAGAAGGAACAATTAGAACTGGACATAGAACAACGGACTGGTTCCAAACTGGGAAAGGAGTAAGTCAAGGCTGTATATTGTCACCCTGCTTATTTAACTTCTAAGAGTACATCATGTGAAATGCCGGGCTGGATGAAGCACAAGCTGGAATCAAGATTGCCAGGAGAAATATCAATAACCTCAGATATGCAGATGACACCACCCTTATGGCAGAAAGTGAAGAGGAACAAAGAACCTCTTGATGAAGGTGAAAGAGGAGAGTGAAAAATCTGTCTTAAAACTCAACATTCAAAAAACTAAGATCATGGCATCTGGTCCCACCAATTCATGGCAAATAGATGGGGAAACAATGGAAACAGTGACAGATTTTATTTTCTTGGGCTGCAGATGGTGACTGGAGCCGTGAAATTAAAAGATGCTCGCTCCTTGGAAGAAAAGCTATGACCAACCTAGACAGCATATTAAAAAGCTGAGACATTATCTTGCCAACAAAGATCTGTCTAGTCAAAGCTATGATTTTTTCCAGTAGTCATGTATGGATGTGAGAGTTGGACAGTAAAGAAAGGCTGAGCACCGAAGAATTGATGCTTTTGAACTGTGATGTTGGAGAAGACTCTTGAGAGTCCCTTGGACTGAAAGGAGATCAAACCAGTCAATCCTAAATGAAATCAAACTGAATAGTCACTGGAAGGACTGACAATGAAGCTCCAACACTGGCCACCTGATGTGAAGAACTGACTCATTGGATAAGATGCTGATGCTGGGAAAGATTGAAGGCAGGAGGAGAAGGGGACAATAGAGGATGAGATAGTTGGATGGGATCACTGACTCAATGGACATGAGTTTGAGCAAGCTGAGGGAGTTGGTGATGGTCAGGGAGGCCTGGCATGCTGCAGTCCATGGGGTCGCAGAGTCCGATGCGACTGAGCAGTTTAACTGAACTGAACATCCAGCTCCTGAGCCCGACAGTGCAGGCACACAACTTACTTGATGATGCATTTTTAATGACTGACGTGTGAGTTCTTGCTGTCGACTCTAGGGATTTGCAGTGTGTGTGTGTCCCTTGGTAAGGCTTCCTGACCTGTGGCCTTCTCTCTCGTTGGTGGGGCCCAGATGGCTGGGTGCACAGGTAAGCATGGTGCCTCAGCTGGGAGACCCGCCCTCCTGGGTAAGCCTCGAGTTTCAGGCCCTGGGCCCCTCCCGCTGCCCTGGGCCTCCAGCAGGGGCCCTCCCCATGTGGAGTCCCTCCAGAACCCCACCCAGCTCACTGTGATGGAGTCCTGCTCACAGTCCGGGGACGGCTCCAGGTCAAAGTCCTGAAACAGGAGCCTCACAGCATAGCCCTCTGGAGCCTTGATGTCCGTGGAGCTCTCCTGGCCTTTGACGTATGGCTCCGGGTACCCAGGGGATGTCAGGTTCTGGGGCAGCCACTGGGCCAGGAGCACCACGGAGCCCTGCGTGGGGAAAGCCTGGAGGACTCCCCAGAGGAGGAACCACCACCTGGGAGTGGGCCAGGGCAGAGGGGGCTGCGTGCCTGTGGCCTGTGGCCTGAGGAGACATGAGGGGGCAGGCGTTGCTAAGACTGAGAGGCCTGGGCACCTCTGTCCACACTCTTATGGCTCCTCCTCCCCCAATTCCTTCAGCCTCCTGGTCAGCCTGTGCTTGGACTGTGGGTTTTCCACCACTGCCCACCTCCCTGGAGAGGCTCATCCAAGCAGGGGCTGCTTTCTGTCTACTTCAGTCAACCCCAGCCCACCCTGGTGTCTGATGAGCCTGGAGGTTACAAGTGAGAGACATTTAAATATGATAGTGTCCTGGCTGGAGCTTGAGCCAGCACACCCCAGGGAAGGTTGCTGGAGGCTATATGCGTGTGTGTGTGTGTGTGTGTGTGTGTGTGTGTGTGTGTGTGTGTGAGCATGCACATGTCCCGGGGGGCCCTTCCCATGTCTCCAAACTTCTCTCAGCCTCTTCGGCCTCGAAACTCCTCAGCCTCCCCAGCCTCCCCAGCCTCCTCAGCCTCTCCAGCCTCCTCTGCCTCTCCAGCCTCCCCAGCCTCTCCAGCCTCCTCAGCCTCTCCAGCCTTCTCAGCCTCTCTAGCCTCTCCAGCCTCTCCCTCCCCAGCCTCCCCAGCCTCCTCAGCCTCTCCAGCCTCTCCAGCCTCTCCCTCCTCAGCCTGTCCAGCCTCCTCAGCCTCCTCAGCCTCTCCAGCTCCTCAGCCTCCCCAGCCTCTCCAGCCCCTCCAGGCACACTCACATGTTGCCTGGGCAGCGGGTGGAGTGAGGCTTCCCCAGAGACAGTTCCCGCAGCTCTGAGACCAGGCATCTGGAACCCGACATCTTAGCCCTGAGAGGACTTGGCCCGAGTCTGGGAACAGGAAGTGGGGCTGGAGAAGGCCCTGTGGGGGAGGAGGGAGAAGTTACTGGAAATGAGTTGAGTAATTCGCCTCAGTTCCCTTTTCTCTAATTCTCTGGGTTGAGCGCCACCTTCTGTCTGATTCAAGAAGAGCTCACCTACCCTGAAGCAGAGGAAAAAGCTCCACAACCGCCCTGGCCAGGAGAGGCCATCAGGGGTGGGTGAGTGCACTCACTGTTGTCTTTTCCGCACTGTTTAATTTTTACCATGTCCGTGTCTCACACTCGGTAGGATGGCTCCTTCTGAGTTAGCCTTTCGCCTTTAATCAGCAAAAGTTCTCCCTCCCTGACCTCCTGCTCATTCTGTAACCAGCCAGCCTCTTGTACACATCGAGCTTTATGACCACCGTACCTCCCGCCTCCCCAAACATGGCTGGGGGCCCGCACTGAGGCAGTCCTTGAATCCCGCCCACAGGACCCTGACGCTGCTTGTCCAGCAGGCTCAGGCTGACGCAGGGCAGGGTCAGCTTCAGGCCAAAATTTCTGTAGGCAGGTGTTGGGGGTGCTGCGGGTCTGTGGACAAAGGGCTGCCCTGTCTGAACGCCCAGCGCGTGCCATAAAGCTGATTCCTGTCTCTCCTGGTAGGTCACAGCACAGGGATTCCTCCTGTTAATTCAAGTACCTGCAGGCTCCAAAGCTCTTAAAAACTTTGGGGGGAAAAAAAAGTCAAGCAGAGTAATAGAATTTTACCTTTATGCTAGAAAGGAGAAGAGAGTCCCAAAGGTATCTGTCTGGTCTAACAAATAAACCACAGTCTCACAAGTACTTATGCTTTCTGGAAAGGGAAGAGGCTAATTAGTTAATTTACTATTATTTTATGGACCATTTATAAAGTCTTGATTGAATTTGTTACAATATTGCTTCTGTTTATGACTCAACTAGTAAAGAATCTGCCTGCAATGTAGGACACCTGGGTTTGATCCCTGAGTTGTGAAGATCCCCTGGAGAAGGGGAAGGCTACCCACTCTGGGATTCTGGCCTGGAGAATTCCATGGACTGTATAATCCATGGGGTCACAAAGAATTGGACACAACTGAGCGACATCCACTTTCACTTTTCTGTTTTACGTTTTGGTTTTTTGGCTGCAAAGTATGTGGGACCTTAGCTTCTGGATCATGGGTTGAACGTGCACCCCCTACATTGGAAGGTGAAGTCTTAACCTCTGAACCGCCAGGGAAGTTCCTGAAGAAGTTAATTTAAATATCGTTTTCAGAGGAATAAGTTATTAATGGCTGAGCAGAGTTGCAGCCTTTTATTTGTTTGTTTTGGGGCTGTGCTACACAGCAGCCAGGATCTTAGTTCCCCAACCAAGGCTTGAACCTGTACCCCAGGCAGTGGCAGCTTGGCATCCTAACCATTGGATTTCCAGATTATTCCTGAGTTGCCGCCTTTTAAAGTTTATAGATGCCATTGTACTGCTCCTATAGCAACCATCTCTGAAGTCTGAATATCTTAAAAAGATTCCTCCATACAAGTTACACTCCCAAAGATGACAGAAGTATAACAGAGAACAGGATTACCTATCTTCACTGAATGTTCTCGATTCACCCCTTTATCAGGATCAACTCTGTGAAGAAGAATCATGTCTGATTTTCTGCAACTCCAGGATAAGAAGGATTATACTCTCATCTTCCTGAGATTTATTTCATGAGCATTTGTGGGCTTGCTTTCTAAAACCAAGTGCCAGCATTTCATTATAGAGTATTTAGAGGAGGAAAAAAGGCAGCTTAACACGTTCAAAGGAAAAGAGAAAGTTAAATGGATATCGGACACATTGCGTTTTCCATCTTCAGGTGGGAGAACGGTCCTTTCCCTCCAAGCAGAGTGTGAGGACTTGGCCCAAGCAAGGCCGTGGGACTGTGTCTGGGGAAGGCTCAAGGAACAGGTACAGTGGAAAGTTCCTGAAAATATAGTGATTGTCAGCATGACCTTAAAAAAATCTCTAGAGTAGATACTACTGCTGTCTGACTCAGGGGTAAATATTGGTGATGGTTTATTTTTATTCTATTTTTTCGCCCTGTAGCATGCAAGATTTTAGTTCCCCAACCAAGGATCGAATCCTGGCCTTCCTAGGTTGGAAGCTCAGAGTCTTAACCACTGGAGCACCAGGGAAGTCCTGAAACCTGCCCTTTTACTGATATATAACTCTTAGGGTCATAAGGAGCACCTGGGAAGCCAGAGACATCCACAGGCGTGAACAACAGTACTGTCCATGATCCACCTGGTGGGAAGAAACCAGTTGAGGCTCCCATGGGGGCTGGGGATCCTCCTCTAGTCTTCCTTTGGAGCATCAGTCCCTGTTCCCTTGGACAGTCTGTGTGGGCTGGGTTGTACTCTGCTCCTAAGCTTGTGCTCCCTTCCTAAGAGCAGGATTTAGTGGAGTACCTTGGCTAGCCCATCGTTCCTGGAGACATTCTGGAGGAGAGGAGGAGGAGGCCCTTAAAAGAAAACCCCAAAGCAGGCAGGACGCCAATTTGCATGGGACTAAAAGCCTTCTTGGGATGTAGGGCTCTCAGTTTTGAAACTGGGGAAATTCTGGATGAACCAGGACAACTGGTCACTCTAAATGGACAGGGGGTAAAGTGCTGGGTGGGAAAGAGGGCAGGGGACCAAGAGGGTGAAGGGGAGTGACCCCTCCTGCAGCTGGAGTCTGGAGAGGCCCAGGGCCTGGACATAGTCCCCATTTTGGTGAATCTGACCCTTTGCACAGGAGAACCTGACCAGGGCCCACCTGGATGGTGCAGCGATAGTGTGTGTTGGGGTCAGGGGAGAAAGCCACCAGGGACTGGGGAATGAGAAGGAGCCTCAGCTGGTGACTGCAGGCCCTTGTGGAACTAGGGGGGCTAGTGAGGCAGGCCCATGTGGGCTGTTGGGGGTCAGCAGTTCCCCAGTCCTGCTTTCAGGATAACCTCCCCTCTTTGGGGCCTCCTCTCCAGCTGGCAGGGAGACAGAAGCAGCTGTTGCTCTGCAGTTTGTAAGCTGGGCAGAAGAAGCAGAAGTAGCTGCCCCATCGATTATGGCAGAGATTTAGGCATGGAGGGTCCTCAGGGCTGGGAGTGGGGAGGTAGGGGAGCCTTGAGAAAGGGAGCAGGTCTTAGGGAGAGCGAGCATGCCTTTCTTAATTTCTGCACCACCGGGTGCTTTTGCTCACCTCGACCTGCATGTGGGCACAGGCCATGTGAGGATAAGAGGTGGGGGCCATAGCATTGAGCCTGACCCACCTTCCTGAGCTCCAAGCTCAAGTGTATCATTCTCTCACTGTGTGATTCTTGGCTCATAATCCGGCTGTAAGCTACTTGAGTGTCTCAGATGTTTCTTCATCATTCCCCTCAACAATGGCTGCTTGGGGGCAGGCTCCAGGCAAACCAGCTAGGACTAAAAGAAGATGACTTAAATTTGGGCTACTGCTCATCTCAAGACAGTCTACAGGTTGAGTGAACCAAGTTAACTGCCTACTTGAAAAAAAAAATCAATAATTTTTGGAGAAACATCACTGAACCCACAGACTTTATAATGTCCAGGATATAATCCACAATTACTCCAAATAAGAAGAAACAGGAAAACACAAACCACACTCTAGAGAAAGACAACAGACCAGCCCCTGAGATGACCCAGATGGTGGAGTCAGAGCCCAAGGACTTCAGCACACAGAGATGCAAAGCTACAGTCCATCGGGTAGCAGCCTATGCTCCTTTGAAAGAAAAAAGACAGGAACACAAGCGGAGAAACAGAAACTTAAAATATAGAGCCACAGAGAGGCAGGATATGAAATTTTAAAAAAATCACTGGCTTAATAGAAGGATGGAGATGGTAGAAGAGTCAGTGACCTTGAAGATAGATAAATAGAAATTAATCGATCTGAAGGACAGAGAGGGAAAAAAACTTTTAAAATGAGCAGAAACTCGGGGGCATGATATTAAAAAAACTCTCTAAGATATGTATTCTTGGAGTCCCAGAAGGAGAGGAGAGAGAGAGAGTGAGGCAGCAAAAATATTCAAAGAAATAATGGCTGGAACTTTCCAGCTTTTGTGAAAGGCATATATCTTCAGGTTCAAGAAACTTCATAAACTCCAAGCAGAATTGAAAATAAACAAAAAGGCACATCAGAGTCAAACTGCTAAAAACCAAAGATAAGAAGGGAATCTTGAAAGAGGCTGGATAGAGATAAAGGACATGCTGAAAACAGAGAACAACATTCTCAATGTCACTGCTTTCTCATCAAAAACCATTTAGAAGCAAGCAGTGTTGCAGCATCTTCAGAACACCAAAAGAAAAAAAGTCCTCAGCTCCGAGTTACTTTGCCAGTGAAAATGTTCTTCAAGATTGAAGATGAAATGAAAGCATTTTCAGATAAAAGAAAACTTCAAGACTTTGTCGTGAGCAGAGCTGCTGTAGGAGAGATGCTTCTAGGGTTTGTAGGGTTATGGGCAGGAATCAAGGTGAATGAGCTACTGGAGGACAGATCAGGAGAGGCGGTACCCTGATGGCTCAGAGGGTAAAGAATCGGCCTGCAACTCGGGAGACCTGGGTTTGATCCCTGGGTTGGGAGGATCCCTTGGAGGAGGGCATGGCAACTCACTTCAGTATTCTTGCCCAGAGAATTCCATGGACAGAGGAGCCTGGCGGGCTACAGTCCATGGGGTTGCAAAGAGTTGGACACAACTGAAGCAAGTTGGTGCATAGTTGATTTATAGTGTTGTGCCAATCTTTGAAGAAATTAAGAAAGGCTATTGACAAAGAATGCTAATGCTGCAAAAAGAAACTAGAAACTATAAGGAGGAGTAAAGAAAAATTAGAAAATACATTTGCCAAGGACCAACTTTTGGTCCTTGGCTACCAGCTCAGGCCACATAGATCCTTTCAGTCCTGGGAGCTTATGCGGTGTGCTCAGCTGCTTCAGTCGTGTCCTACTCTTTGTGACCCCATGGACTGTAGTTTGCCAGGCTCTTCTAGAAGCTGAGTTAAAGGCCCTGAATAGCAGAATGAATAATGCAGAAGAAAGACGAAATGATCTCAGTACTTTTCAAGGGTACAGAGTTTGAGAAAAGTTGCCTAGAGCAACCACTAAAAGAAAATTTTAAAATAAGAAAAAAAAAAAAAAGAAGGCAAAGAGGTAGAGCTGAGGCCAATCTACGGATTGAAATGAAATTCTGAACTCTAACTCCATTTAATTTAGGAGGACTTGCTTCTAGTAGGGTGACCTATTAGAAATCATCCTGGTTTGTCTGGGACATGGGGCTTTCAATCCTAAAACAGATTTAGTCCCAGGCAGACTGGTAACTTCTTGTCTTTCAATCATCTATTCTGTCTCCTTTCCCTTAGTCAGATGTGAGCCTCTAAAGAGTAGAAGTACATTTGCTCTGTGGAGGCCCTCACCCTCAGCAGGAGAACTGAATAAAGAAAATAAACAATGAAACTCTAAGGACACTATGTCCACAAAAATAGAAAACACAGAAACAGTCTAAAATAAATACCCTCTAATATACAGGAACAGTATATTAGAGAATAGGGCTACGGATGGTTTAAAAAAATGTTACTCTGTTTAGTGAAATTCTTGTAATGTTACTAAATGACTTTGATAATTACAAAAGGGCTTGGTAATTATGGACGGACTGATGCTGAAGCTGAAGCTCCAATACTTTGGCCACCTGATGCGAAGAGCTGACACTGGAAAAGCCCCTGATGCTGGGAAAGATTGAGGGCAGGAGAAGAAGGGAGTGACAGAAGATGAGATGGTTGGATGGCATCACTGACTCAATGGCCATGAGTTTGAGCAAGCTGCGGGAGTTGGTGATGGACAGGGAAGCCTGGAGTGTGGTCGTCCATGGGGTTTTGCAAAGATTCCAACATGACTGAATGACTAGACAACAAAAATGATCATTGTGGCCAGCCAGCCCTTTCTAAGCCAGATGAGATTAGAAGAATGAGGCCGTGGATCCTGAAGACAATGACAGACCTTGGCTCTGGGGGCATCTTGAATCCATAGGATTAATGGAGAAGAACTTTTGGTCCTTGGCTACCAGCTCAGGCCACACAGATCCTTTCAGTCCTGGGAGCTTATGCGGTGTGCTCAGCTGCTTCAGTCGTGTCCTACTCTTTGCGACCCCCTGGACTGTAGTCTGCCAGGCTCTTCTAGGTTTCTCCAGGCAAGAACCCTGGAGGGGATTGCCATGCCCTCCTCCAGGAGTTCTTCCAGACCCAGGGGTAGAACCTGGTTTCCTACACTGCAGGCAGATTCTTTATTGCTGAGACCACCGGGGAAGCTCCTGGGAGTTTATATCTCAAGGCAAATCCGTATCCTGCTGTCTTTACTCTGCCGTTATCTCCAGTTCTCACTTACACCTTCTGAGCCAACTTCTGGGTCTACTGAGTTGTGTTTCTCATTAACTGAGGAAGGCAGAGGGCTGAGGTAGGGAGGGGGGCAGTCTTTAAAGCTGTGGTGGGGGATGGAGACAGAGCCGGGGGAGAACACGGCCACCAGGGCACTAAGTACAGAGACTCATTTTCAGTTTGGATTTTTATTTTTGCTTTTATTTTTTTAAAGTAAATCAATAAATTTACTTCTTTTTGGCTGTGCTGGTTCTTTGTAATAGTGCCCGGGCTTCTCCTTGCAGTAGCTTCTCTTGTTGCAGAGCATGGGCTCTAGAGCTCAGGCTCAGTAGTTGTGGCGCAGGGGCCTAATTGCTCCGAGGCATGTGGGATCTTCCTGGATCAGGGATCGAACCTGTGTCTGCTGCATTGGCAGGTGGATTCCTAACCACTAGACCACCAGGGAAGTCCTTTGGTTTTATTTTGGCAATTCCCATTGGTGCTGCCACCTGCTGTCCTGTGTGGGGAAGGGCCCATGGGGGCAGGGATGGCAGGGTGGCGGGTGGAGGTGGGGTGCTGGGTTTTCCAGATCAGGAAGGTTTTTCTGCAGCCTTCATTAGACCTCAGAATTTAAAGAGGAGTTTGCTGTCTCTTGGACTCCAGACAACCTCAGAAGACCCTGGGCTGAAAGGGTAGGGCAGTTTCCTGTCTTTAGACAGCTCGCCCTGGGTCAGGACAGGTTCCCTGCCCAGAGTCAGGTGAAGAGAGGTACAGGAGTGAGGTGGAGAGCAGATGGGGCTAAGGAGGCCTGAGTCAGGGATCTTGGGCTTCTGTCCCTAATGGTCAGTATAGATGTGGGCAGACCAGGGATTTAGAGGTAAGAGTGACTCTGCTGGAGATGGCAAACCAACTTATAGACAAGGGTTGAGGGGAAGAAGGAGAGGATGAAATGAATGGAGAGAGCAGTGTGGAAGCATATACTCTACCATGTATAGCATAGATAGCCAATGGGAATTTGCTGTATGACTCAGGGAACTTAAACCAAGCTCTGTAATAATCTAGAGGGATGGGATAGGGTGGGAGGTGGAAGGTGAGAGGTAGGTCCCAAAGGGAGGGGACATATGTACAGTTCAGTTCAGTTGCTCAGCTGTGTCCAACTCTTTGCAACCCCATGGACTGTAGCACAAGAGGGCTCCCTGTCCATCACCAACTCCTGGAGTTTACCCAAACTCATGTCCATTGAGTTGGTGATGCCATCCAGCCATCTCATCCTCTGTCATCCCCTTGTCCTTCCGCCCTCAATCTTTCCCAACATCAGGGTCTTTTCAAATGAGTCAGCTCTTTGCATCAGGTGGCCAAAGTAATGGAGTTTCAGCTTCAACATCAGTCCTTCCAATGAACACTCAGGATTGATCTCCTTTATGATGGACTGGTTGGATTTCCTTGCAGTCCAAGGGACTCTCAAGAGTCTTCTCCAACACGACAGTTCAAAAGCATCAATTCTTCTGTGCTCAGCTTTCTTTATAGTCCAACTCTCACATCCATATATGACTACTGGGAAAACCATAGCCTTGACTAGATGGACATTTGTTGGCAAAGTAATGTCTCTGCTTTTTAATATGCTCTCTAGGCTGGTCATAACTTTCCTGCCAAGGAGCAAGCATCTTTTAATTTCATGGTTGCAGTCGCCATCTGCAGTGATTTTAGAGCCCCCCTCAAAATAAAGTCTGCCGCTGTTTCCACTGTTTCCCCATCTATTTGCCATGAAGTGATGGGACCAGGTGCCACGATCTTAGTTTTCTGAATGTTGAGCTTTAAGCCAACTTTTTCACTCTCTTCTTCCACTTTCATCAAGAGGCTCTTTAGTTCTTTTTCACTTTCTGCCATAAGGGTGGTGTCATCTGCATATCTGAGGTTATTGATATTTCTCCCAGCAATCTTGATTCCAGCTTGTGTTCATCCAGTCCAGCATTTCTCATGATGTACTCTGCATATACGTTAAATAAGCAAGGTGACAGTATCAGCCTTGATGTACTCCTTTTCCTATTTGGAACCAGTCTGTTGTTCCCTGTCCAGTTCTAACTGTTGGTTCCTGACCTGCATAGAGATTTCTCAAGAGGCAGGTCATGTGGTATTCCCAAAGAGATGGGTATTCCCATCTCTTTCAGAATTTTCCACAGTTTATTGTGATCCACACAGTCAAAGGCTTTGGCATAGTCAATAAAGCAGAAAGACATATGTACTAATTCATGCTGATTAGCAGAAATGAAACCATTGGCAGAAACGGAACCAACATTGTAAAGAAATTATCCTTCAATTAAAAAACAAATAAAATTTTAAAAAAGAATGACTCTGTTGCAGTTGGGTCTGTCCTTCTTGCTCCCCTACCCCTGAGTCATCTCTGGTTTCAAGCTAAATTCCATAGCCTAAGGTATTTGGGTGGGATTGAGTCACTCTGAGAGCTTCTCAGGTGGTGCTAGTGGTAAAGAACAAACCTGCCAATGCAGAAGACTTAAAGAGATGAGGGTTTGATCCCTGGGTCAGGAAGATCCCCTGGAGGAGGTCATGACAACCTACTCCAGGATTCTTGCCTGGAGAATCCCATGGACAGAGGAGCCTGGTGGGCTATAGTCTATAGGGTTGCAAAGACTTGGACATGACTGAAGGGACTTAGCACGCGTGCACACACACACACACACACACACACACACACACACACACACACTCATGAAACAATCTGAAAGGCAGGTCTGCCACTAGCCTTGCCCCTCTTGTCCACCTTCCCTATTCTGTCAGCTGTCTGTCTACAGTATCCGCTGATCACACTCCTCCCCAGTTTAAAACTTTTCATTGACTTTTCTCTCTGATCCTCAAGATGAAGATCAAGCTCTTTCTTTATCAGGGCACCTTCTTCATTACAGGCCTGCAGAGGTACCCATCTATATATGTGGGTGAGCTCCTGCTGGGGGGGCAGAGCGTGAGAGCAGGCGTCAGGTAGCTGTTGGAGTTTTCAAGGCAGGTGCCCAGGGAGGAAGAGAGCCCATGGTGGACAGTGGCGCCCAGGAGCTGGGCTTGGCAGTGGGAGCGGATGGTCAGGGAGAAGGTGCCTGAGCATCCTTCCTGCTCTGATCCAGCGAGGGAGGGAGGGAGGCTCACCTCCAGTGTAACCCCGTGCCCTTCAGTGCTCCGAAGTGAGAGTTCCAGCCTTTGTCATGTGACCCCACCCCTTGATGCTGTGTTGTTGTTGTTGTGTCTAACTCTTTGCAACCTCATTGACTGCAGCACTCCAGGTTCCTCTGTCCTCCACTGTCTCTCGGAGTTCGCTCAAATTCATGTCCATTGCATCAGTGATGCTATCTAACCATCTCATCCTCTGTTGCCTGCTTCTCCTCCTGCCTTCAACCTTTCCCAGTATCAGCGTCTTTTCTAGTGAGTTGGCTCTTTGCATCAGGTAGCCAAAGAACTGGAGCTTCAGCTTCAGCATCAGTCCTTCCAATGAATATTCAGGACTGATTTCCTTTCGGATTGACTGCTTTGATCTCCTTGCAGTCAGTCCAAGGGACTCTCAACAGTCTTCTCCAACGTTCCAGTACAAAAGCATCAATTTTTCTGTGCTCAGCTTTCTTTATGGTCCAACTCTCATATCCATACATGACTACTGGAAAAACCATAGCTTTGACTATATGGACCTTTGTCAGCAAAGTGATGTCTCAGCTTTTTAATATGCTGTCTAGGTTTGTCATAGGTTTTCTTCCAAGGAGAAAGCATCTTTAATTTCATGGCTGCAGTGACGGTCCATGTTGATTTTGGAGCCCAAGAAAATAAAATCTGTCACAGCTTCCACTTTTTCCCTTCCACTGCTGGGTACCTTGCCCTTTGTTAGAGAGAGCAGTCTTGCGGATGGATGGTGTCCTCGAGATGGCTCGGCAGGTCCTCACCTGGTGGCCTGGCTAATATCCACTCTGGTCTTTATTTGGTGGCAGGGCTCTGGCACTGCGGTGGATCTGGCCTGGTGAGTGTTCAGAAGTCACAGTGAGGCTGGCCAGGGGGCTGCCTGTAGTCTCCGACCTTTGGAGAGAATACAGGGACACGGAGCCATTAAGACACCTTCCCTCGTGGCCTCCCCTTTCCCGTCATCAGATTTGGTTAAACCCGCTGGCATCTGCTTTGAGTCTTCTTCCGCCCATGTTTCTCCATCTCACCCTCCCTCTTTTCAGCAAAGAAGCATCTGGCTCTAGGATCACTGTGCTGGCCCCTGAGGGCTGGGAGGATCCCAGAGATTCCCTACTCGGCGAGGTATCCCGAGAGTCCAGGTGCAGGTACGGCTCTTCCCAGGCTTGTCTGTGTGGATACCACCCCACCCCCACCCACACTGCTGCTGGTCTTCGGGTCCCTGCCTCTCTGTCCTCTGCAGAATTTGTCAATCAGCTCCCCACCAGCACAGATGTGACTCTAGCTGAGACTCCCTCCCTGCCTCTGGACGGGCACGCTTTCTAATGGCGTGAGACTTACTAAGGTGGACTGTGCTGCACTATTGAAACCACAGAGTAAGTAAGGCCACACACCTGTCAGAGGGGCGGGGTATCACCTGAAGACGCTGGATGTTCTTTGTAACAATCACCTCAGGAAGAGGTGGGTTCTCAGATAGTGGTCCAGCAGGTGGGCCTCTAAGAGGAAGAACAGAGGCCACCTGCCTGTCTTTTTAGACAGGCAGGCCACCTACCTCCACTCTTTTTAGACTTCTGAGGACTGGACACTGAGATGCGGGCCCTGGTTCTGGGTGCTCAGGTGTCTGAGCTTAGGGCTTGGATGTAAGGGCCTATGACACTGGATATGGAGCCATAGCTTCTTGTGGATGGACAGGTTTTTATTGCCCTAAATCATCTTCCCTCGATTCTTTAAAATTTTTATTTTATTTTTTTAAATTATGAAAGTATGATAGCACATTCATAGGCGACTTGGAAAATACAGAACAAAGTCACATGCATTGTTGTTGTTAAGTTGCTAAGTTGTGTCTGACTCTTTGTGACCCCATGGATTGCAGCACATCAGGCTCCTCTGTCATGGGATTCAAGAATACTGGGGGGGGGGGGGGGGGTAGCCATTCCCTCCTCCAGGGGATTGTCTTGACGTAGGGATCGAACATGAGTCTCCTACATTGCAGGCAAATTCTTTACCACTGAGCCACCAGGGAAGCCCGAGAAAGAGCAAAGCGGGGCCCAAACGGCTTAAATTAAAAAAAAAAAATTATGGAAGAGCTCTTGACCTTAGATGTACTCTCTTAACAAAATTTTAAGTGTACAACGGTTAGCTATAGGCACAATGTCTTACAGAAAGTCTGAACTGTCTTTTATAATCTGGCCTTGGAAGTAACACAGTATCCCTGTTGCCATGTTATATTGGGCCCACAGACCAACTCTGAAACAATGTGGGAAGAGACAACTCCAGGAAGGGAATTCCGAGAAGCAGGGATTCTTGGGGGCCAGATTGGGGGCTGGCTATCACACAAGTAGACAGATTATTTTATTTTATGGTGTTTCTTTCTTAAGAATTGATTAATTAATTAATTATGGCTGTGCTGGGTCTCATCGCTGCATGGGGGCTTTCTCTAGTTATGGTGCCAGAGGTCTACCCTTCTTTGCAATGTTTGGGCTTCTGCTTGTGGTGGCTTCTCTTGTTGCAGAGAACGGGCTCTACGACATGTGGGTGTTAGTAGTTGGGGAGCATGGGCTTAGTTGCCCTGCGGCAAGTGGAATACTCCCCGCCCAGGGATTGAACCTGTGTCCCCTGCATTGGCAGGCAGATTCTTAACCACTGGACCACCAGGGAAGTCCAGAAGTAGACAGCTTATTTTAGTACAATAAATACAGAGGATCACCTAGCAGGATGTCATTTTTGCTAGACATGGTTGTATTTTAGATGCAGTAACCTGACGTCGGACACGACTCAGCGACTTCACCTTCATTTTTCACTTTCATGCATTGGAGAAGGAAATGGCAACCCACTCCAGTGTTCTTGCCTGGAGAATCCCAGGGACGGGGGAGCCTTGTGGGCTGCTGTCTACGGGGTCGCACAGAGTTGGACGCGACTAAAGCGACTTAGCAGCAGCAGCAGCAGCAGCAGCAACCTGAAGTCTGAGTGCCTTTCAGGCTCTGACCCTCTGCTCCTCACCCCTAACAACCAAAACACTCCTTCATCTACCCCATCAAGGATTGCAGAGATCAAAGTACGACCTACAGGGGACCAAACATGAGAAGAGGTGGGGATTTGGGAAGACAGCCAAGGGTTAAAAAGCACCAAGAAAAGGAGAGGGATGGGTAAGGAAAGAGGAGCCCCAGACAGGACGCCCTTTCCAACCTTGGGAGGGTAAACATAGTGAGAATCTAGGACTGCGGTTCCCCGCCAGCAGATCGTCCAAAGCGACGAGTTCAGACGCTGGAGGTTTCAGTTCCAAAGCTCTTACCCCCTCGGGGGCTTTGTGCTGACTCTCAAGCCTGAAATAAAGTCCTTTAGTGAAGGACTCTTTAAACATAGTGTGTATGTGCCTGGGTTGCCAATGGGCAGGCGGTTCTGCTGCAGCCAGCACCATCCCTTCCTTTGACAATAAGGAGTTTGTGGGCAAGGCTGCACTTGGACCTCAGATGATCCACTTCCATCATACTCTCTGTTCTAGCTCCTTTTGTTTTCTCCAAGACTTTAACAAACCCTTATTTGAAGCAGTGCCCCTTGTCACATCTATGCTGCTCACAAAGAAAGGAAGGGAGTGGCAGCAGAGGCAGGGGAGCCCTCCTCAGAGGACTGGGGGAGTGCTCTGTGACCTAGCTGCCCTCCCCTTGTCGGGGTTCTCTCTCCATCTGGGACCTCACACATTAAGAATGACAACAGGTTCTTCACCGGTGGGTCAAAGACAGCAGTGGGCAAGGTTTGTCTGCAAACAGCTGGGAGGAGAGAGGAGGCTGAGGGGAGAGGTGGGTGTGGAAGGCAGGATGGTAGATGTTACCCAGCATGGAGGCTGAGTGGACAGGTCCTGTGAAGAGGCCAAGGCTCAGCAGTGAAATAGTTTGCCCAAGGTCACACAGTGAGGCAGTGACAGCACCTTGGAAAGCTGTGTTTTTAGGTTTGTCTTGCCCAGAACATGGAAGAGAGAAGGGCTGGCTTCCAGCAATCCTCTAGAATGTGGATGACAGGCTGCACAGATGGGAGTTCCCTGGTGATCCAGCAGTTGAGAATCTGTCTTCCAATGCAGGAGATGTGGTTTTGATCCCTGGTCATGGAACTAAGATCCTACACGCCTCAGGGAAACATGCCGAAGATACAGAAAAGCCCCTGCCACAATGAAGAGCCTCACAGCCATCCCCCCACCCCCGCCTCTGCCCCCGCGATGGAATACACATATTCGTGGCTTATCTGCCAGGCTGGAAGGACTGGGTAGGCCCAGCACAAATGGAGGGATGGCTGGAGCCTCCTTCCTTCAGAGGATAACATTTGAGGGGAAGGAATCGGGCTAGGACTCTGCTCTCTCTTTTGGGACTCCAGGGTTTGCAGTGGCCTCTAAGAGTCCCCTGACGAAGTAGGGTCCCGCTGAGTTACAGGATCAGCTCCTGGTTGGGACGCCTTTGTGTTCTGCAGGTGAGGACTTTCCTGCTGCTCTTTCAACCTGCAAGTCTGGGCGCATGGGGTAGCTGCATGGAGATGGTGGCTAAGGTGAGGGGGCAGCTTGAGGGATACACAGCTTAGACTTTGTCATTCCTGCCCCCTGTGGAGCCCCAGCCAGAAGGTAGAGTCTGATTTCTTGGGCAACATGGCATTGTCTGCTTCAGGGCACATGCCCACTCCTGACCTCTTGTCCAAGTTGGTTAGTTTCTTCTGAGCGGAGGGATCTGGACTGACCTAGGGTAACTCAGCTGGTAAAGAATCTACTTGCAATGCAGGAGACCCTGGTTCGATTCCTGGGTCAGGAAGATCCCCTGGAGAAGGGATAGGCTACCCACTTCCTGGGTTCGATCCCTGGGTTAGGAAGATCCCTTGGAAGATGGCAAGGCAACCCACTCCAGTATTCTTGCCGGGAGCATTCCCACAGACAGAGGAGCCTGGCAGGCTATATAGTCCATGGGGTTGCAAAGAGTCAGACACAACTGAATGACTAAGCACAGCACAGAGAATCATTTGGGGCTCAGGCCTGGAAAGCTGCTTGTGTTCAGGCCTGGTGGATGCGGAGGGGTCAGGGGCCTGGCATGGGGCTGGGTTAGAAGGGTGCAGTCACTCTATGTCACATGGAGATAAACATCCTTGATTCCTGATCATCTCCCTAGGGGCTAAGACTCTGGTCAACAAAATTAAAGCTGATCCTGGGAGCCACGACTTTGTGATCCTGGAAAGGCTGGGATGGGACAACTTGTCCATAGCTGTTTTGCCCGCACTCCAACCCTTGCCTTTTCATCACTCACCCATCAGTGCCCCTGGTGACTAACTCCTCCATCTGAGAGTGAGTGGTTCAGCCTGATTTGAATGAGGGGTAGGGGCTTGGCATAGTGAGCCCATGTGGGCTGAGAACTGGACTGTGTGTGTGTCTGTCTGTCTGTCTGGCCAGAGTAGGGATGGAGTGTCTATCCAACAGGGTGTTGGAGGAGGGATTGAATTTGGTGGGTAACTGGCTCCCACTGCAGCAAGCAGCGCCCCCTGCTGCCCACAGGGGAAATAGCAGCCCTAATCTGGGTGGGTCCACTTCCACTTGGAGGGACCCCAGGCAGGCAGCTCAGTCCATACTCAGTCGGACTCTGTTGTGTCCGACTCTGTGTTCCTTTGGGGTCTGGAGGCCTCTTGTTGGATTCTGGCTCCTGGAGGGAAGGGGTCCAGGGGAGGCTGCCGATCCGCGGTGGGGAGGGTGTGGGTGCTCGCATCATAGGAGTCCCGGGGGATGAGGCTGCTTCTGCTGGGGTCCAGTGGTCACAGGGGAGGCCAACGTGCTCCCGGGTCAGGCCCTCTGGAGAGACCCCAGCCAGGGACCGACATGCAGAGCGCAGCGGGCAGTCCTGTGCGTAGAGGCCTGGACATGTACTGTGAGCTCCGAGTGGCCAGGACCTGGTGAATACACACACCCAGAGCATTTTTCCCATGGCTTCCCTGTGCCCAGAAGGGACAGGTAGGGTGCCCAGTTCTCGGAGGGCTCTCCCTTCCCCCCTCTGCTGGGGGCCCTGCAAAGAGGCTGTGCAGGGAAGTAAGGGCTCAGTTCCGCTCTGAGTTTGTCCTTGTCTTTTCCAAATTTGTTCCAGGCTGGTGCGGGGGTTGAGTGCTGCAATCCTAGTTTGTGGCCGGAGCCGCAGAGACCATCTCAAAGGTTCAGGGGCCCAGTCATTGCAGGAAGAGGAGGCAGGGGTGTGCATCCAATGAGCACCGGCCAGGGACTTTCCAGCAATCCCCTCCCCTCCCCCAGCTCGGCACTGTCCCCACCCGACCTGAGCCCTCTCTCTGTGCTCTTGCCCCATGGGACTTTTATTCTGAAAGAGCCAAGGCCTCTGTAGGTAGGGAGGTGACCAGAGGCTGCAGCTGGCCTTGCCTCTGGACAGGCCCTACCCTTCTGGGCTGTTTTCCAGGGCAGCGATTCTGGGCCCCTATGGGAGGAGCCATGCTGCCTTCAGTTGTCCTTCTTACCTTCTGTCCCCAGCCTTGCTGGACTGTAGGCAGAGGGTCTTTGAGGCCTGTTGCCTTCACACCTACTATTGCCTTCACACCCTCATGTCCTTCATCTTTCAGGTCCTTGGCCTTGAACCCTCTGAGAAATGGGGTCGTAGTGCATGCCTGCTCAGTTGTGTCCGACTCTTTGCCACCCCATGGACTGCAGCCCACCAGGCTCCTCTGTCCATGGGGATTCTCCAGGAAGAATACTGGGGTGGTTGCCATTCTTATCTCCAGGGGGTCTTCCTGACCCAGGGATTGAACCTGTGTCTCCTGTAGCTCCTGCTTTGGGAGGTGGATTCTTTACTACCGTGCCACCTGGGAAGCCCAGCCATATCATTAAACAAGGATATCATGGCCAATATCGAGTCCGGCCCTCCAAATGTGAATTTCTGAGCCCAGAGGGCACCCAGGAAGAACAATGCCTGCAATCCACCAGCTGTCAGGCTGCAGCCACTCCCTACCGTCCATCAGTTGAGGAACTAAGGATGTGAAAATCAAATCAAATCAAATCAAATTGCAGGATGCTGCCCCCAGATAGCTGAGGCGCATATGAAAGGAATGCTTTCAGTAAGCCCAGGCTCTTGCATCTTCCCATACATCAGTCAGTTCAGTTCAGTTCAGTCGCTCAGTCGTGTCCGATTCTTTGCGACCCCATGAATCGCAGCACGCCAGGCCTCCCTGTCCATCACCATCTCCCAGAGTTCACTCAAACTCACGTCCATTGAGTCGGTGATGCCATCCAGCCATCTCATTCTCTGTTGTCCCCTTCTCCTCCTGCCCCCCCCATCCCTCCCAGCATCAGAGTCTTTTCCAATGAGTCAGCTCTTCGCATGAGGTGGCCAAAGTATTGGAGTTTCAGCTTTAGCATCAGTCCTTCCAATGAACACCCAGGACTGATCTCCTTTAGGATGGACTGATTGGCTCTCCATACATAGAAAAGCGCTAAGTTCCTTAACTTGAGATATTTGGTTTTCCTTAATTAACAATAATCTTTTGATGTTCAGATTACCTGCCCCTTGTTGCAAAACTTCTTCACAATCTGACTGACAACGCCCACACCCCAACAGTTCTCTCAGGGTCACTTGAGATGCTGTCTTTTGGGTCTGAAGTCTTAAGAATTCTCACCAAATAAACCATAACTCTGAACTTTCAGGTTGTGACTGTTTTTAAGTGGACACCTTCATCTGTTTCCCTTTTCAGTCCTTTTTGACCCTCTTGTTGCCTGTCATTCCCAAAGCAGACATGGAGACCACCTCACTATTTAGAAACTTTCCGCCTCCCCTGGCACCAGATAAAGGTCTCACCCTGACCCATTCCTCTTCCCCAACATGTAGGATGCAAGCATATGATTGGCAAGGCTCATTAGGTGTCAGTCAACATGTCTGTTGAACTCTGTGTGGCTGGGGCCATGCCTTGGGCCTGGTTCTATTGAGCCCAGGGAATTTCTCAAGAAGAAGGACAAGGAACTGGACAAGAGCCCCAGTAGCTCCTGCTTAGATTCTTGAGAGTCCAGTCACTTTCTCAAAAGCTCCACCAGGATGGAGTTTCCACTAATGCTCCAGTGCATGAAGCTGAGTGCTTTCCTAGACGGAAAATAAGAGGCCAAATGAATGAAAGAGAGTGGAAGTCCGTTATTCTCAAAGGCCCTTTCCCTTTGTGTGTTTCTCTCATCCAAGAGGCCAGACCTTGAGCTGGATATGAGGTCACTATTGGGCAGTGGAATGTGAGAAGGAAAGGACTTTGGCCCGGGGGCTGCAAGTTATAGATTAACATGGGGTGGGGGAGGGGGGACACAGAGGCAGGGTAAGTGGCCTGGGACAGGGACCGCTGACCTGGGACCATCTGGGGCTTGAAGGGGACACAGGCAAGAGGAATCTGGGACTCATGTGGTCCAGGAGGGGAGAGCGGCCCTCAGCTCCTCTCCGGCTATTTGACCTTCCTGAAGACACACTGGCACACTGCATCCCGTGCTGTCACTTCCTGGGGGCAGAGTAGGAATAATCAGGACAGGGAAGATTCTTACTTCTTCTCACTCCCGTTTCTCAAGTTTCTTGACCTCCACTGAATCCTTCAGGATACGTCAGCTGGAGTGTTTGATATATGCGGAACTGTATCCTTTTTCCAAACCCTCAACTTTCCACCCCAGAAGAAGGAAGGGAGCTGGTCAGGGAGCTGAAGCGGCTAAGTCTCCATGTCTCCGGTCATGATTTATGGACACGCATCTGACCTGCAGCCAGGGCCCACCATGGCCACTTGACTTCTTCCCCTCTCCACTCTTCCCAGGGCTCCCATGTTCCTTCCTTGCCTTCTTTGGTGGGGGTCGGGCTGGAGTAGTAGACTTAGTTGATATGGGCAAGGGAATGGGTCCTAGCTGGAGGCCCCCCTCCCAGACACACCCTCATGCATCTCCTCTCCCAGTCTGCACCCCGCTCACCTGATGTAACATCTGTCCCTCCAGCCAGAGTCGCCAGCCCCGGTTAGGGACCTCTCCTCTCTGCACGCAAACCAGCTGCTCCTCTTCCCAGGTGACTATGGTCTACAGAGAAAGCAGGAATAAAGGAAGACTGGGGGGTGTTGCAGGGCACCCCAAATGCATCGCCTTACTCTGCTGGGCTGCCCCACCCCCTGCATCACAGCAGATGCTGTCTTGCTCCAGCCCCTTCCTTCTGAGTGACTCAGCAAAACTCCCTTCCCCTCCCACTCCTAAAGGCCACTGGAAGGGGCCCCACACTGTGTGGCAGTGACCATTTAGGTAGAGCGGGGATGAAGCAGGATAATCCCGCGGTTGGGGGAGATGAAATTGGAGGTTGGGTGATGAAGAATGGAGAATTTGTCCTGTGATACTTCTGGCTGACCCAGAGGAGACTTTGGGAAAGAAGGGAGATTGGTTGGGAGACAACCAGGGAATCTCTTTTCTCCTCTTTCTCAGTCTCAAGGGCAGCTGCAATGTCCTTGAGAATGAAGGGTCAACTCCCCAAATCAGAGCTGAGTGGACCAGAGCTAGGCATTCCAAGCAGCGTTATTTGGACCCCAATAGTCTATGTGTGTGCTTAGTAGCTCAGTCGTGTCCGACTTTCCATGATCCCATGGGCTGTAGCCCACCAGGCTCCTCTGTCCACGGGACTTTTCAGGCATGACTACTGGAGTGGGTTGCCATTTCCTACTCTGGGGGATCTTCCCAACCCAGGGATCGAACCCCCGTCTCTTGTGTCTCCTGCTTTGGCAGGTGGATTCTTTATCACTAATGCCACCTGGGAAACCCCAATAGGATAGACCCTACCCAAACCAGGAGTTCAGAATCCTATGCGGTTTTTTTTTTTTTTTTTTTATCCTTTTTGGCCATACCACATGGTTTGTAGGATCTTAGTTCCACAACAAGGGATGGATGGAACCCAGGCCCTCAGCAGTGAAAGTTCTGAATCCTAACCACTGGACTGCCAGGGAATTTCCAAGGAGCTCAGGATCTTGATCGGTTAGAGGAGAGGTCAGTAGGTATTATATCTGTGATACCAACAAGACTATTGGTGATGGGAGCAGAGAGGGAAGAGCTGAGTCTTCAAGGAAGGGAGTTAATTAGATTGGAGATGGGAACTTTCTAGCAAGAAAAGAAACAGAGGTAAGGAAGAAGAGTAGATAGTTGTGAGGGGGCTCTAACCTAGCGTGTTTTTTTGTGGGGAGGCCCTTGGATGCTGTGTGGAATGTGTGGACCTTACCTGGAACATACCAGGTTGTCTGAAAGGGTTTAAGTCAGGGAGTGACATGGTCACTTTTACATTTTAAAAGTACTGTGGTTATGGTAGGCAGAGTGGATTAGAGGAGAGTCAAGAATGGGAACCAATTTGGGGCACCAGATGAGAAATGAGGGCCTGAAATAAGGTGGTGTTAGAAAAGCTAGGAAGAAACAGATGAAAGCCGTGTAGACAACTGATGCTCAATAGAGTCCTAAATGCTAGCCACATATATAATTTTAAAAATTTCTAGTAGCCACATTAGAAAAGCAAAAACAGGTGAAATTAATTTTAGTATTATATTTTATTCAACCTAAAATATTATAATTTATCATATGTAATATTATATTATATATATTTCAACCTAAAATATTATAATATTTCAGCATGTAATCAATATACAATTTCTGAGGTGTCTTACACTCTTGTTTGGTATTGTCTTAAAAATCCAGTGTGTATTTCATACCGATAGCACATGTCAAATTTGGACCAGTTACATTTCAAATATCTATATATGGTTAGTAGCTGCCATATTGGACAGCACAGAGCAGTTATAAAGGCTTCTTGACTAATTACATGTGGTGCACATGTGCATACATGCGTGTGTGTGTATGCACGCATGTGTTGGGAACACAGAGATAAGGGAACATAAGGCAATAACTGTGACTCCCAGGCTTTGTTCCCGCTGGTTGTTGCCATTGATGGAGACAGTAAATATAAAGGCAGGAAGAGGTCTGTGTAGGAAGATAATGACTTTGGGTTTGACCTTGGGGCATGCAGATGGAAACATTTTGCAGGCAGTTGAAACTTGGCCCTGGAGCTCAGGTGGCACCTCTGACTGGAGAGTTTGTGTCTAGAGCAGTTTGTAGATTTCATTGAACACACGGGTGTATATGCTTTAGCCCATGGATAGTACATAGACAAGAGGGAGAAAGTCAAGACAAGATGCTAGGGGATTGCAGCACTATTTGCAATAGCTAGAAAACAGAAGAAACCTAGATGGCCATCAACAGATGAATGGAGAAGGAAGTTGTGGTACATATACACAGTGGGATATTACTCCACTATAAAAAGGAACACATTTGAGTCAGTTCTAATGAGGTGAATGAACCTAGAACTTGTTACACAGAGTCAAGTAAGTCAGAAAGAGAAAGACAATATTGCATATTCATGCATATATAGAGAACCTAGAAAGATAGTACTGATGATCCTGCTTGCAAGGCAGCAAAGGAGACACAGACATTTTGGACACAGTGGGGGAAGGAGATGGTAGGATGATTTGAGAGACTAGCATTGAAATATATATATTGCCATAAATAAAATAGACAGCCAGTGGGAGTTTGATGTGTGATGAAGGGAACCCAAAGCAAGTGCTCTGTGACAATCTAAAGGGGTGGGATGGTGAGGGAGGTGGGAGAGGGGCTCAAGAGGGAGGAGACATATGTTTACCTAATGTCGATTCATGTTGATGTATGGCAAAAACCATCACAATATTGTAAAGTAATTATCCTCTAATTAAAAAAAAAAGATACTAGGGGAACTAGGGTCTGCAGAGGAGGTCAATAGGAACACGAAAGAAGCAGAAAGGACTGCACAGGAGCGGAGTTACAGAGGTTGAGAGAAGGGACTGTGGTGTCCACAGGGCCACAGGCTAGAGGGTGAGCACAGGCTTGCTCATTGGCCTGAGGGTCACCTGTTCCTGTTGCCCTTTTGGCTGGTGCTCAGAGTGGGCAGAGGAGACACTGGAGAGAGTCGGGGGTGGGTGGGTGACATTAGCAGTCTGTTATCCCAGGGCAGGCTGCTGTGGTCATCGTTTCTTCTTGCTGTGACAGGTCATTTTATTTCACCCCCAGTTGTTAAGAGCCCCCATGCTCATCCACAGCCCCTTCCTACAGGCCTGAGAAAAGACACCTGGCATTTGCGTCCATCCACGATCCTCAGGTCCTCCTCAAACTCCACTCCCACCTCGAATTTCAGAATGTAGTTCCGGAAGGTGCTGAGGGTCTTCACCATCATGTGGTTGCCCTGCTGGTCAATCTCCTTGTCAGGCTTGAGCAGCAGGGCGATCTTCCGCAGAGCCATGTTGATATCTGTGGGGACCATCTCTGAGCAAGGGTCTGAGCGAGTGTCCTTTTAGCTGGCCGGGGGCTTCCCCACCCGCATCAGCAGCCCAGGACTGGGAGCATCCCCTTGCCTGGGTCTGGGACTGTGGATTTACTCTCTCCTAGCAATGCCCCTGGCTAGAAAAGGGGCCCAAGTCAGGTGCCAGCACCCCCTACCCCCAGCCTATGATGTCCAGACCCCAGCATCACCCCTTCCTCAATGGATTGGAGGCAGGAAGAGAGAGGGGAAGAGGGGAGTGAAAGGGTTGAGAGGGGTGAGGCCATTACTCAGAGCTTGCAGGTAGTCCTCCAGGTTCTTCTGGGAGACAAAGCGGTAGTAGCCGGTGAGGTTGGGAGGCATGGTCCAGGCTGGCCAAGGTGGAAGTCAAGATTTCAGGAGAATGTAAGACACTGGGGGAGGATGAAGGGAGTGTTGTCTGACAGGTGGGGCTGAGAGTCTCCCAGCCAGGCTCTTCACACACTGAGGCTGCCTGTGTAAGGTCCTAGCTGCCAGGGTTTTTATAGCGCTGGGGGCCCTGCTGCAATAAGAGTTCCTGTCAGACTTTCTCCCTCCTTCCCCCACGATGAGCATGAGGCTGGTGTCCGCAGCCCCAGAGAGGGGCAGGGGACTTGGCAAGGCTGTGCCTGACCTCAGCTTTTCCTGAGGAAGGAACCTGGACCAGGACTGGGGGCTGTCAGTCAGGCAACACTTGAGCCTTTCCGAAGGTGAGTTCTGGCTTCCAGCCCAAGTGTGGAAGGCTTGGAAACTATCCGAGGCCCCCCGGGGGCAGACTCCCCAGGGAGGGAGCCGACCTTACTGGATGGCGGGGAGGGAACTTTCGGACTCACCCAAGGATGAGTTCTAACAATATCTCACCTGAGATCCTGGGGCTGGCTCAGGGATCCCAAAAGGTATGAAGGGGAGGAAGGGGTGGGGAAAAAAGTGAAGACAGCCAGCTGGCCAGGAGTTCCAGTGAAGAAAATCCTCCAGCGCTGGCCCCCACAGCTTCGTCACACAGCTCTGCTGAGCTGGGGCAGCGACGCTGGAGTTCAGGACCCTGTCCTGCAGGACCGTGAGGAGGGAAGCATAAAAACTGCAGAGGGGGCTGTCTGAGTTGCTGAGTTCAAAGTCTGGAGCAGAAGGTGAGGGAGGAGTTTGGCTGGCTGTTCTGGAGAATTCTACACTCTTTGGCTTGGGACCCAGGGATTTCCCCTCTCCCTCTGGAGTCGTGGATGGCACCATCAGCTACCCTCATCCCCAGCCCTTGCACAGTCCAAGCTTCCCAGATGTATTCTCTTGCAGGCAGAGGTTGTGTGCTCTAGCCCTACCCTCCCCCCTCCCCACCACACTACACCACACTCTTCTCTGCCTCTCAGACCTACCAACTTTTCTGGCTTCTGAACCAACTAGGCTGGTTTGGGTAAACACGGTTTAAGATGAGAAATTTGGGGAGAGGGAGGCAGGCAGGGTAGACAGCAGGAAAAAATTCCACCTGGTGGTGAACTGTCCCAACAGGTGCGTGGGGTGGGTGGGGGAGGTGGGGCACAGACATCTCGCTTTTCCTCGGGTCCCAGAGCTCGGTCCACCGACTTGCTGACCACCCCTTGGCTTTCTCAGAGACTCGGGGCTGGGACCTGAAAGGCTAGCATCTCTGGGGCTCAGGTTGTGGGTTTTACTTGGCGGTTCCCGGGAGGCACCCAGCAGGGTCCTGCTGATGGAATGGGCTGTGAAAAGAGGTTAACGCAGAGTTGTTGGTGGGGTGGTGGTGGTGGTGGGGTGACGTGAATACTTGTCCCTCCTCGCCTCCCTCACATCTCCGTTTGACGTCTCCTCTTCCCACCCCCGGGCTTCTAGCTGCGCGATCCTCTCCCTGTCCCTCTTTTTCCCCACCTCCTCTACGGCTTTCCAGCTTCCTCCCCAGCCCCCGCAGTTCCCTTGCTCCCCCAAATTGCAGTCAGGGGAAAAAGCCCTAACACATCCTCCCGCCCCTGCTCCCCAGTCCCATTGGCTCCCTCCCGCCCTGCAGCACCTGGCCCCCCCAGCCACCCGATTGGCCAGCGGCCCCATCAATCCGCGCCTGGCCGTGCTGACGTCATCCTGCAGTAGCGGGGATGGGGTGGGAATGAGAGAGAGAGAGTGAGGACGCCCGGCTCCAAAACGAAGGAGCAGCAGCCACTGCCGGTTCCCCCTGCTCAGCCGCCCAGGTTGGGGTCTGCCCGGGTCTGCCCTATGGACTAGGGTGGGCGGCAGGCTCCTTTCCGTCTCTGCCCTGCTCTCTGCCCTCTCCCCTCCCCTCTTCGGAGAGCCCCTGCATCCCTTGCCCAAGGTGGAACAAGCAGGGCTCCAGGCTCTGGGGGCGAGCAATCGGGGCCCTGCCCTGCCTACACCACGCCATGACCCCCCTGCTGTTTCCCCTCTTGGTGGCCTCCCTGCTCCCCTCCAGCTCCTGTAACAAAGGTGAGTGTGGGGGTGGGGGCACAGAGGGAGGGGGTCTCAGGCCCCGCGATGTGGGGGTCCAGGCGGGCAGGCGCCCTTTAAGGCTCCCTGGAACACGACAGGTGGTTCTTCGCACCATCCCCCTTTCCATCCATTTTCTCAGACCTGTCCCCTTCTCTTCTCGCTGGCATCCCCAGAACCTCTCTCTGGTCCCTCCTCTCTGGTCCGTCTCTACCCATGTGCTTCTGTTGCTCCTAGGTTGGTCCCCATTCCCATCCTGGGGTCTGTATCTTCCCCTCCACCCCACCCCCCTCACCATTGCTCCCTGCTGGAGCAATCTCGGGTCTCAGAAGGACCTGTCCCTGAGGGGGGTGATGGACCTCTCTGGGCAGGTCCCCGTTTCTCGGGGTGTGTCGGCGCTGAGGGTGTGTGGCCACATCCATCTGGTCCCTCTCCATCTCATCCCGGGGAGGAGCTGTTCCCATAGTTCAGCAATTCGGAGCACGTATGTGTTGGCGTGTTCCTCTGCATCCATCCCCTTCCGCCTGCATACACGGCTGGGCTGGGGGTTACCAGAGCTGCCCTCTCTGGCAGACAGCTGATAAATTTAGCTGGGTGAGGCTGTTAGAGGGGCCAGGAGAGAGGGAGCGGATGAGGGCCAAGGGTTTAGGTAGGTGAAGACAGCAGGAAAGGGCAGAGGTGTGTGTGTGTGTGTGTGTGTGTGTGTGTGTGTGTCGGGGTGCTAATGAGTGGGGAGAGGGGAAGGGAGGTGAAGTGCGGGAGGGGATGAGCAGCGGCTGGACCAGGGTCAAGGTGGAGGCAAAGGAGAGGGAGAGGAATCAGGAAGAACAGGTGAGGAGAGGGTGAGGGGAAGAGCTCAGGAGGAAGCGGGGAGACCCAGGGAGAGAGGGCAGGGCTAGGGGCAGTGGTGAGCTGTGTGCAGCGTCTCCACCTTCAGCTCAGTCTCTGACCTCAGTGGGCTTCTTAGCCTCCCGACACATCCTGTGCTGCCTTCTAGGCACCATCTGCGGCTTTCTCCTCTGCCCCTAGGGAAGGGGGTTGTGGTGGTCCTCAGAGAGGAAGGGACAGGCATACCAGATACCAGAAGGCTTTGGGGGTGTCACTGGAGGAAAGGATGGAACTCGGGATTTCTCGCTCACCGTGACAAGCTGGGGATGAGTGTCCTTTGGGTGATTCCGTTTCTGTCTGATGATAAGTCTTCAGGTCTCAGTGATGGGCCCTTGTGGGTGTGCTTTGGGAGCCTGGCGCTTTGGCTTGATGGGATTCAATAGAGCAGGCAGTGGAAGCTGGGGTTGGGGGTGATATAGAGGGAGATGGAGCCCACTGAGCCTTCCCCAGAGCCCCACAGGGGCGAGTGGGCACTTGGCCCTGGGAGGAGACGGGACTGAGTTGAGTCTGGTAGTGGTTAAGGAGACATGGAGGCTGAGTGGGTTGCACTCCTGTCGTGGATTGGCCAGTGGTTGAAGGGAACAGGGGTGGGATAGGCGAGAATTAGCACTCAGCCATGACTCTATAAGAAGGGGGTTCAGGGTGTGTGGGGTTTGGTGGCCTTCTGGGGGACATAGGAGTCAGCTGGTTATGATTATGAGTGTGTTCTTTTGGGTGTGAGGGCGAGAAGCAGGGAGGGGATTTGTCGAGTTTCTAGGCCAGTTCGATAATCCCTGAGGATGCCAGCTCTGCTGGGCCCCGTTGTTTGGCATTGATTCCTCTGCTCCATCCCTGCCCCTCTCTGTCCCCCTCCCTCTGTCCTATATATCTCCCTTCTCCATTCTCTCCTCTTTCCTCTCCTCTGGAAGAATGACCTTAGGATGGGGCTTAGCCAGGAAGAGAAGGGAACAGGACCAAAGTGGGGTGGTGGTCGTGGTGGAGAGGATCAACAACCCGGACCTCAGGAAACGTCTAGTCTTCTTTTCCTAATCTCCACTCTGCCCTTAATCTATCCCTTCCCTTTCCCAGGGCCCTCTAATGGCCCATTGCTGCTCCCTGGAGGCCCAGCGTCCACACTCCAGCACTTGAAATGCCCAAGAAAAGTCTCCATCCTCTGACCAGGTTTCCCAGGGGAGATGGCAGGACCTCTTCCTCCCCACAGGGCAGGCTGTTGCCATGGAAACTGTCTATCCAGTGACCTCTGACTCCTTTCATGGCTGATTTCTTGCCCTCAGCCCTTCCCCCTGCGGGCGCTTCTGCAGGGGCTGAACAGGGTGGTGAGCCTGGAGTGTGCTGTCTAGGTCAACAAGGGTTGTGAGGTTGTGGAGGGCCAGCTCACAGGTGCTTCCTCTGCTCTCCCTGGGGGTGGGGTCAGCCAACAAGCACAAGCCATGGATTGAGGCAGAATACCAAGGCATCGTCATGGAGAATGACAACACGGTTCTGCTGAACCCACCGCTCTTTGCCTTGGACAAGGATGCTCCCTTGCGCTATGCAGGTAAGTGGGGCTGGGGCAGGGCAGGGTGGGTGGGACAGAGAGAAGTGGGCGGGAGGGCAGGGGCAAGGGAGGAGGGGGTAGGTCCTGGGAGGGAGAGTAGTGAGGACTTGGGCAAAGTAGAAGAAGGAGGCTCCAGGAGGGAACCGGGTGATGGTGAAGAGCAGTGGCACAGTGAAGGGAGTCAGAGGAGGATGTGGGCAGGCAGGGGTTAACACATCCAGATTTTGCCAGCTCTCAGAGCTGGTCGCTCAGAGGTTGTTGCTCAGGGAACCTGGGGTTGGAGTGAATGTTCGATAATTAATGCTTTTCCACGTGCAAGAAAAGGACTGGGTCTGGGAGGAGAGGTGAAGTGGGGGCCTGAGGGGAGGTCAGCGAGTGATGGAAGGAGACCCTGGAAGTGGAGCAGGAACCTCATCCTTGCCCCCCCACACCCCCCTGCCCCCCGGCCAGGTGAGATCTGTGGCTTCCGGCTCCATGGGTCCGGGGTCCCCTTTGAGGCCGTGATCCTGGACAAGGCGACAGGAGAAGGGCTGATCCGGGCCAAGGAGCCGGTGGACTGTGAGGCCCAGAAGGAGCACACCTTCACCATCCAGGCCTACGACTGCGGCGAAGGCCCGGACGGGGCCAACACCAAGAAGTCCCACAAGTGAGGACACCCTGCCCCTGCCCTTGCCCTCTGCTGCAGGTCCCCCCACCACGACCAGGCCCCTCACTTCCCTCTGTCCTCAGCGTCTTGACGATCTATCCCCTCCCCTCTCTGTTCATGGGGTTTAGGAGCCTTCAGCCAAGGGGGACAGGAGCATGTGGTGAAGCTCAGTGGGACCAGTCTGGGCTCCGTCTCTTTTGACCATGGACAACTTCTCAGACTTTCTGGATTTGCTTTTCCTTGTCTGTAAAATGGAGCAATGATGATGCCTACTTCTTCAGGTCACTGTGAAGGTGAAAGGAGGTGGTTTGTGTCAAAAGCAGGCACCGCGGTGCCTGCCAGTTGGGAAAGGATTCAATGCACAGAGATAGGATGCTAAGAGAGTGAGGAGGAGGATGGCACCTCAGTACAGCCCCGGATTCCTTCCCACTCACACACAGAACGTGCACTACACTCACACACAGAACGTGCACTGTGCACGTGCACAGCAGTGGGTGAGAGTGGGCAAGAAGGAGGCTGGGACCCGGGACTCCTACCTCTGTCTGCCCCCAGCTCACATCTCACTTGAGAATGGTGGGAAGGTGGGTGGTCAGGACACCGGGGCCACTATGAGGCGCTGGATATAAACTGCTTTGCTTGATGACTCAATTTCCCATTTGGAGATAGGACCTTTGCCTCTGGGCTTTGGGTGCTTGGATCTGGGCTGGGGGCAAGGCTCAGCATGAAGGGTTTAGCCCCACCCCCACCTTCTCTGCTTGCCCGATGGGGGCCGGAGTGGGGAGTGGCCACAGCTCACTGCACACATCAGATGACTTGAGACTCTGGTACAAAACCACTTCCCTGAATATGTGTGTGTGTTCAGTTGCTCAGTTGTGTCCGACTCTGCAACCTCATGGACTGTAGCCCCCCAGGCTCCTCTGTCCGTGGGGTTCTCCAGGCAAGAATACTGGAGTGAGTTGCCCTTCTCCAGGGGATCTTCCAGACCTAGGGATTGAATCTGTGTCTCCTGCTTCTCCTGCATTGCAGGCAGATTCTTTACCGCTTAGCCACTGGGGAAGCCACTTCCCTGAATATGGTTGTTTTTATTTTGGCTTTTACTCTGTATCTGCCTTGATTGGACCTGACTTTGTGAAAAAACAACCTGCCAGATTCAGAATCCTGTCTCACGCATCTTGCCATCCTATCCTTTAATATTCTGTACAGAAGTCATCAAAACCAGCCACTGATGGCCCCCAGGGTCATTCGTACCCTGTACATCAGTCACCCTTTCTCCTGAGGTTCCTCTCCCTTTGTGGTACCTGGTACCCCTGAATGGGGGACGGATGAATGTGACCAGGCTCTGGGTCACCCTGGTTCCATCTCCTTGGCTTCTGGTGTGGACTCCCATCGGGGGCTGACTCTTCCTTCTTCTCTTCCTGCTCTGGTGCCTGCAGGGCCACTGTACATGTGCGGGTCAACGACGTGAACGAGTTTGCCCCGGTGTTTGTGGAGCGGCTGTACCGGGCAGCAGTGACCGAGGGGAAGCTGTATGACCGCATCCTTCGGGTGGAGGCCATCGACGGTGACTGCTCCCCCCAGTACAGCCAGATCTGCTATTATGAGATCCTCACGCCCAACACCCCCTTCCTCATCGACAATGACGGTGAGTCCAGCCCCTGCCGCCCCAGCTGCTCAGCCCTGGGTGCCCACATCCCTCGTGATGCCCCGGGGCTGCGCCCTCCACTTGTTCTGCCCCTCACCTCCTTATTCCTCACCCTGCTTCCCAGGTATGGAACTTCTTTCCCCAGATTCCTTCCTGCCTGCTTCATGCTGCCTAATTCACCTGCCCTAAAGTTAGCTCCTGAGTCCTCCCCTGGACTTCCTCTAGTGCCCTTGACCCTCTCTGTCCCCCACCCCAGGGAACATTGAGAACACAGAGAAGCTACAGTACAGTGGTGAGAAGCTCTACAAGTTCACGGTGACGGCTTATGACTGCGGGAAGAAGCGGGCGGCGGACGATGCTGAGGTGGAGATCCAGGTGAAGCCCACCTGTAAACCCAGCTGGCAAGGTGAGGAGCTATGCTTTGGGGCCCATGATCCATCCTTCACCTTGGTCTCCTTCTTCCTCCCTTCTGACAACCACAGGGGCCAGGCTAGGAGCTGGGGAGGGATATTTGGGGGGCCACCTGATGTGAAGAGTTGACTTATTGGAAAAGACCCTGATGCTGGGAAAGATTGAGGGCAGGAGGAGGAGGGGCCGACAGAGGATGAGACAGTTGGATGGCATCATTCATTCAATGGATATGAACTTGGGCAAACTCCGGGGGATGGTGAGGGACAGGGAAGCTTGGTGTGCTATACAGTCCATGGGGGTGGACGCGGCTAAGCAACTGAAGGACAGCATTTGGGGGGCGGACTTGTAGCTGTCTCCCCTGGCTGGCCATTTTCTTAGGAACCCAAGGCCATCAGCAGAATGGGTAGGAGGGGCTGCCTTAACCGGCTCTGCTCCACTGCCTGCTCCCTCTCACCCCTGCAGGCTGGAACAAAAGGATTGAATATGCACCAGGCGCCGGGAGCTTGGCTCTGTTCCCTGGTATCCGCCTGGAGACCTGTGATGAACCTCTCTGGAACATTCAGGCCACCATAGAACTGCAGACCAGCCATGTGGCCAAGGGCTGTGACCGTGACAACTACTCAGAGCGTGCACTGCGGAAACTCTGCGGTGGGTGTGATCCCTTTGTGGCCCTCCCCCCATCCTCCCTGCCTGTGCCCATCGCCCATTCCCCCAGCCTTTTCCTGACCCTCCTCTACCTCTCTTAGGAATCTGTCTTGGGATTTCCCTAGCAGTGCCGTGGTTACGACTACATGCTTTTCATTGCAGAGGGCGCAGGTTCAATCCCTGGTTGGGGAACTAAGATCTTGCAAGCCATGCCGTGCCACCAAAACCAAAAAGAATCTGTTTTACATCTTCTTTTGCCCATCCATAAGTGGAGTGAAAGTTGCTCAGTTGTGTCCAGCTCTGTGTGACCCCATGGACTTTACAGTCCATGGAATTCTCCAGGCCAGAATACTGGAGTGGGTAACCTTTCCCTTCTCCAGGGATCTTCCCAACCCAGGGATTGAACCCAGGTCTCCTGCATGGCAGGCGGATTCTTTACCAGCTGAGCCGCAAGGGAAGCCCACGAATACTGGAGTGGGTAGCCTATCCCTTCTCCAGTAGATCTTCCTGACCCAGAAATCAAACTGGGGTCTCCTGCACTGCAGGCGGATTCTTTACCAACTGAGCTATTAGGGAAGCCCATCCATAGATGTATATATATCAGAGCTTCCCAGGGAGCACTAGTGGTAAAGAGCCCACCTGCCGAAGCAGGAGACATAAAACAGACTCAGGTTCGATCCCTGGGTGGGGAAGATCCCCTGGAGGAGGGCATGGCAACCCACTCTAGTATTCTTGCCTGGAGAATCCCATGCACAGAGGAGCCTGGTGGGCTGCAGTCCATGGTGTTGCAAAGAGCTGGATACGACTGAAGCGACTTCGCATACCACACACTGTATCTATGGGGGTTGTGGCATGTGGTTGTCTCTTGTGGCCCAAAGAGCACATAAACATGTGGTTGGCAAAGATGCATGATTATGGCCCAAGAAAATCACCAGATAAAATACAGAACAATGGCAGGGAGCGATGAAGAGCTGGAGGAGCTGAGGTCACTGGAGAGCTGTTCCTAGCCCTTCCTTTTTCGTCTCTGAGAGGCCAGAGGAGGTGGTGACAGTAGCTGTAGGGGGTCTTTTCCTGCCTGCATCCCGTCCCCCATCTGCCGCCTCTCGGCTCCAACACCTGTGCCTCTGGGGCTCCTGCAGGCGCGGCCCCTGGGGAGGTGGATCTGCTGCCGATGCCCGGCCCCAATGCCAACTGGACAGCGGGCCTCTCGGTGCACTACAGCCAGGACAGCAGCCTCATCTACTGGTTCAACGGCACCCAGGCGGTGCAGGTGCCCCTGGGGGGCGCTGCGGGGCTGGGCTCCGGGCCCCCGGACAGCCTCAGTGACCACTTTACCCTGTCCTTCTGGATGAAGCATGGTGTCACTCCCAACAAGGGCAAGAAGGAAGAGGAAACCATCGTGTGTAACACCGTCCAGAACGGTGAGCCTTCCCCGGGGCACCTGTCTAAGTGTGGAGAGGACTGGCTTCGTGTCCGGCCTCTGTCACTGTCCAGTCGGTGGCCGTGGGTGGGTCATTTCTCTCTCCCTTCGTATGTAAGATAGCAGTGCTGGGTTTCACAGTCCAAGCAGGACGAGCTGAGATCCTACTGCTCTCTGCGTGATGGGACCGCTCACCGGCCTTCTCATTTGTAGCTGCCCGATCGCCTTGCATCCCCTGTGTAGTAGACTACCTCCCCAGTCTGCTCCCTGTAAAGCCCCCTATCAGAATGGAAGAGGCTGAGTAATGCTGTGCCCCGTTCTTTCCCTTCCACCACCACCCTGGCCTCCTCCTATAAGGGCTTGTGAGCTCCAGCCTCCAGGACCCCCTTCCCTCTATGGCAGGAGGGTGTCCCTCTCCAGGGGGCTCAGCCTTGACCTACTCTTTCATTTCTGCCTCTTCTTGGAGCTCATTTCTCTTGATATGAAAAGGATCACTACCCATGAAGTTTGTATTAACCAAAGGAGCAGTAAAGATCTGGGTAGGAGCTGGCTGGTCACTGTCTCCCCTCAGCCAATCAGAGTGCCTGAGAAAACCCCAACACTGAACTCTGTGTATGTGTGTGAGTCTCAGAGAGAGCTGGAGAGAGAGTGACAGATCCTGAAGAATTAGAGAGAGACAGAGAGAACCTGAAAGAATAAAGGAATAAAGAGAATCCAGGGAGCCCTCCTTTCTGGCGCTTTGAATCTGTTCTTGCCTCCAGTGCTGTGTTTGACTCCTGTCTCCATCCTCTGCCCCCAGAGGACGGCTTCTCTCACTACTCACTGACTGTCCACGGCTGCAGAATTGCCTTCCTCTACTGGCCTCTACTTGAGAGTGCCCGGCCAGTCAAATTCCTCTGGAAGCTGGAGCAGGTGAGGCTGGAGCCAGGCTCATGGGAAAGCTGGGTGGGTGTAACTTGCTTTCAGGGGAGGAGGTCCTAGGGCAGGGCTGGGCATTTTCTGGGTTGCCCTGTGTCCCTTTTTTCAATCTCCACTTTCAGTTCCTGACTATTCTTACATCCCCCTGCCTTCCACCCCAGTTCCATTCTCTGGTTCTCTTTTCCGAAGGCTTGTCTCCTGCAGAAAGCACTCCTGGGTTAAGAGCAAGTAGGGAACAAATTACTACTAGCCCCAAACCAACCAACCATCCATCTCCTCTTGTTTTATTTCATCTTTCTTATCTGGAAACTTAGTGTGGATTCTGAACTCTCAAGCAGTTAGTGTGTTGTAATCAAGGAAATAAGTAACCTAGGGTACACAGATTGGGTTTTGGCTTCCCTGATGGCTCAGGTGGTAAAGAATCTGCCTGCAATGCAGGATACCTGGGTTTGATCCCTGGTTTGGGAAGATCCCCTGGAGAAGGGAACAGCTACCCATTCCAATATTCTTGCCTGGAAAATTCCATGGGCAGAGGAGCCTGGCAGGCTACAGTCCATGGGACTGCAAAGAGTCAGACACAACTGAGCGACTGAACACATATATGTATATAAATCCTCACTATTATTCAAAAAAGGATAAATAAAATGAGCAAAAAAAGAAAAAAGAAAAATCTCTTGAGCTAACAGTTGCAGCCTCTTCTTTATTCATCTCCAAGCTGACCACAGGGACCATAGGGACTAATTGAGTTTCCATCTCCTTCTGTTTTTCTTGTAAGCCCTGGTGGACTGGCTGAGTAAGCAAATGGCTGAAAAAAGGCAGGATGTGGAAGAGAGAGAAAGGGGAATGAAAACCCACAAACTCAATAACTGAGGGCTACCTACAAAAGTTTCTGTTTTCTGAGGCACTCTTTTAAAGAGATAGTCTGCCATCTGCTTCTTGATCTTTCCCCCGCATTGCTAATATTGGTAACATTCCTCTTCCTATTTTTGTTTTATTTATCCTTATTTATTCAACAGAGATTTAGTAAATACAAGTACCCTGCCGTTCTGCTAGGTTATGGGGATACAATGCAATCTAAGATGGAACGAAATCTCTGCCTTCATTGAGTATACATTTTAGTTGGGGAGATAGATTTTTAAAAGTAAGAAGACATGTAGTAAGAGCTTCCCTGGTGGCTTAGACAGTTAAGAATCCACCTGCAATGCAGGAGACCCAGGTTCGATCCCTAGGTTGGGAAGACCCCTTGGAAAAGGGAATGGCTACCCACTCCAGTATTCTGGCCTGGAAAACTCTATGGACAGGGAAGCCTCGTGGGCTACAGTCCATGGGGTCGTAAAGAGTCAGACATGACTGAGCAACTAACGCTTTTACTTTTCAGACATAATAAAAAAGATAAGTTGTGCTAACGCTCTGAAAGAAGAAGCAAGGAACCAAGGTAGAGAATAGGAGGCAAGGAGAGGGGAAGTCATCTCAGACTGGATGTTCAGGGAAGGCCTGATGGAAGCGAAATGTAAGCTCATCCTGAAGAATCCAGGCAGACGGAAGAGCAGATGGAAAGGTCCTGAGGCAGAAAAGTGTCCAGCATGTTCCAAGCATGGAAAGAGGGCCAGGCAGTTAGGGCACAGTGAAAAGGGCAGACACTGGATTTGAGGCTGGCGAGTTGGGCAGTGATCAGGTGTACGGTGGACTTGGTTAGCTAAAGTCATTTGGATTTTGTGCTATGAGAGATGGGAAGTCTTTTGAAAGGTTTATAGCTGGGATGTGGCCTGATCAGACTCACATGTTAAGAAGATCCTTTTGTATATGTATAATTACTTTATTTTGCTGTACACCTGAAACTGGGGCTTCCCTGGTGGCTCAGTGATAAGGAACCTGCCTGCCATTGTAGGAGATGTGGGTACAATCCCTGGGTAGGGAAGAACCCCTGGAGAAGGAAATGGCAACCCTCTCCAGTATTGCCTGGAAAATCCATGGACAGAGAAGTTTTGCAGTCCATGGGTCTGCAAAAGAGTTGGACACGACTTAGGGACTAAATAACAACATCACCACCTGAAACTAATGCAACATTGTAAACCAACTATTCTCCATATTAAAAAAAAGAGTTCTAAATTTTGAAGGCGTTGCTCCACAAATTTAGGATGTATTTCTCAATTAAAGATAAATTTCTGTTGCAAAAATGTTAATAATTTTTCTAATTATGCATCTGAAAATATTGGTTACAAGTAATGTATTTAATTTGCAATTAGCTATGATTTTTCAATAATTGTCATTTATATCTGGGAACGTTTGTGAAGTGAGGAGAATCCAATCTTCTCAAGAATAATGACTTGTTAGTGAATACTGTTTGACAACATTAAATTTGGTAGTGATTTAAACACCGGAAAAAGGAAGGCAATCCCTTTAGGAACTATGGGAGGAGGATATCAGAGAGAACTGAGTGCAAGTGCTCAGATGAGGGTGTTGCAACAGTACACACGGAAAAGGTTGGGAGGACTTGCCTGGTGGTCGAGTAGTTAAGACTGCCTTCCAGCACAGAGGGTGCAGGTTCCATCCCTGGTGGAGAAGCTAAGATCCCGCATGCCTTGGGGCCAAAAAACCAAAACATAAAACAGAAACAATGCTGTAAAATTCAATAAAGAGTTTAAAAATGATCTACATAAAAAATAGTCTAAAAAGGAAAAAAAAGAAAGACTGAGGATGGGTATGATGTGTGGACATGGAGACGGAAGAAGACTGCACGGAAACCTATAGCTGTTAGTTCTGTCTGGACTCGGGATGCGCAGCACCTGCCAAAGGACACAGTGGTGCTCCTCTTAGGAATGTTGATGGAGTTAAAGGTTTATGGAAAGAGTGGAATTTTAGGTAGTTTACGTATGAGGTTGAGCCTGATCCATTCTGGGCAAGGATTCCTTGAGCTGGGTTGGCAGCAATTCACTAGCAAGCCCTGTTGATAGACCAGGGAACACGAAGGGCTGTCTCCTGCCCCCCAGGGGGTGGGGCAGTGCCTGGGGCTCCTTCCTGGGGATGCAGTACCCGAGGGCTTCCTTCCTTTCCCTGTTCCCAGGTCTGTGATGATGAGTGGCACCACTATGCTTTGAATCTCGAGTTCCCCACGGTCACACTCTATGCAGATGGCATCTCCTTCGACCCCGCCCTCATCCATGACAATGGTCTCATCCACCCACCTCGAAGGGAGCCCGCGCTGATGATTGGGGCCTGCTGGGCTGGTAAGTACCCCCGCCTCAACACTGAGCTTCTCCATGGAGGCGCTCATGGTAGAGGTGCCGAGTGGTTGGTGAAGGAGCAAGGGCAGCTTGACCTTATGACCTCGTCTCCCTGAAGTTGGGCAGGGAGGCTGGGAAAGCTCTCCGATGGAGGAGACCACCGCCCCCTGGTCTCCTGCCGGCTGGACTAGTCATCCCCTCTGACTCGGCCATCACCAGCATCTCACTTTCTGTACCTGCAGCCGCTTCATACTTTGATCTGTCCCCATCATGATTTCACAGCCTTTTCCTCTGCTGGAGGACAGTAACCCTGCAGAGAGTCAGCAACCTTCCAACTTTTAAGCTGTTTCTTTGATTTTTTCCTTCTGGGATGGGGGGTGTGTGTGTGTGTGTGTGTGTGTATGCGCACGTGAATGTGGTGTGTGTGTGTCGTGTGTCATATGTTTGTGTATGTAGTATGTCTAAGTGGTGTGTATGTGGTATGTGTGTATGTGGTGTGTTTGTGTGTGTGGTGTATGTGTACATGTGGTATGTGTATGTGTGTAGTACATGTGGTTTGTGTGTATAGTGTGTGTGGGGTGTGTCTGTATGTAGTATGTGGTACATTTGTGTATGTGATGTGTCTAAGTGGTGTGTATGCACTGTGTGTATGTGGTATGTGTGTATGTGGTATGTTTGTGTGTGTGGTGTGTCTAAGTGGTGTGTATGTACTGTGTGTATGTGGTATGTGTGTATGTGGTATGTTTGTGTGTGTGGTGTGTCTAAGTGGTGTGTATGTACTGTGTGTATGTGGTATGTGTGTATGTGGTATGTTTGTGTGTGTGGTGTGTCTAAGTGGTGTGTATGTAGTGTGTGTATGTGTGTAGTGCATGTGGTTTGTGTGTATATTGTGTGTGTGGTGTATCTGCGTAGTCTGTCGTATGTTTGTGTATGTAGTGTGTATGTATCTAGTATGTGTGTATGTGGTGTGTTTGTGTGTGTGTGTGGTGTATTTGTATATGTGGTGTATGTATGTAAGTAATGCATGTGGTTTGTATGGTGTGTGTGTGTTGGGGGGGTACCAGAGTCCTTGTGTTTCCTCAGCAGCATATCTGGGTTTTGTCTACAACAGAGGCCTGAGATAACCTCAGACAAGACGAAAGAAGGGTTGGGACTCAGTTAGAGGTTCAAGTCCACATGGCCGGGGGCAGCCCCCGGAAGACCTCCCCAACCTCTCTGTCGATCTGGCCCCGGCATCCCTGAGTTCACTGGTGCTCTTTCTCCCCCAGAGGAGAAGAACAAAGAGAAGGCAAAGGGAGCTGACAACAGTACGGACGCCACAGCAGGTACTTGTGTGAGACCTGGAGGCCTGCAGAGCTCGCATCTCAGCCTGGCGCTCTGGGCTCCGCATCCGTGCGGTCCAACCCGGCCTTGCGCTTCACCGCCTCGCGCGCCACCGGGGTTACAGCCTCCGAGCAGCGTGGCCAGGCGGAGAGAGTGCAGCCGGATGGAGCCGGCTGGGAGCCGGTGTCCTCTTCTGTCCACAGAGTGACATCCAGGGTTCCCGCGCTGGCTTTCTGCGTGGCAGAGCACAGGGGGCAGGAGACGGCCACGCAGCCAGGAGAGCTGGGCATCCCTGAAGCTCCCACGCATCCCTGCCGGCGCCCCCCGCATGCACCGCGGAGACTCCTTCGCTTACTCTCCTCTTTCTCCTTGGGTCTCTTTCCTCCCTTTGGTCCTGCTTTCCTTCTTCTCTTTATCCTGGAAGCCTTTCTCATTCTGTGGCTTCTATTTTTCGCCTTCCGTCCCCCTCTGCCCAGGTTTTTATTTTGTCTTCTCCCTCTCCCATCTCCCCTTAGCCTCCCTTGCCTCTCATCCATCCTTTTAGCCCTACCTGGCTCCTGTCTGTCTTCTTTCTCCAGCTTGCTGCTCTTTCTCTGTCTTGTTCTCAGCCTCCTCTACCTGGGGCCTCCTCCGCCCTCCCCTCTGTCACCTCTTACCTCCCGTCCACCCCTGTGTTCCTGCCCTAGGAGACCCCTTGCCGATCCACCACTACTTCCACGGCTACCTGGCTGGTTTCAGCGTGCGCTCAGGCCGCCTGGAGAGCCGTGAGGTCATCGAGTGCCTCTATGCATGTCGGGAGGGGCTGGACTATAGGGATTTCGAGAGCCTGGGCAAAGGCATGAAGGTATCGCCCCTTCCTCTGGCCCCCTCCCTCTGGGCATGCTCCCTGTCCCCACCCCGCCCCACCCCACCCCCTCGGCTCCCTTCCTCTCCGTCCTGCTCTCAGCCCTGTCTGTGTCTGGGGCCCAGGTCCACGTGAACCCCTCGCAGTCCCTGCTCACCCTGGAGGGGGATGATGTGGAGACCTTCAACCATGCCCTGCAGCATGTGGCTTACATGAACACTCTGCGCTTTGCCACGCCTGGCGTCAGGCCCCTGCGCCTCACCACTGCCGTCAAGTGAGTGTCTGGTGGGTGGGCAAGTCACAGAGCCAGACAGTGTCAGAACTCTTTGGCCTTAGATGCCATCGACAGCTAGGCACATAATGCATCCCCTCCCCTCTGGTTTTAGGGATGGAAAACTGACCTGTCCAGTTGCCACAGCAATGCAGCAAGAAGAGTCTGGACTAGACTCAGATTTTTCAACTATGAGTTCATTACTCTTTCCACTTGTTAGCTCAGATGGTGAAGAATCCACCTGCAATGCAGGAGACTTGGATTCAATCCCTGGGTCGGGAAAATCACCTGGAGTAGAAAATGGCAACTCACTCCAGGATTCTTGCCTGGAAAATCCCATGGACAGAGGATCCTGGCGGGCTACAGTCTATGGGGTCACAAAGAGTCATACATGACTGAGCAGCTAACACATACTCTTCCCACCAAAGCACACTTCCAGCATTTAGGAGTTTTAATCTCTGTATCTCTGTGCTGACATGTAAAAGGGGACAGAGGAGGGTCCTGGATTGGGCGCCAGGAGTGGTGGTTTGATTGCTCAGTTGTGTCTGACTCCTTTGCAACACCATGGACTCAACCGCCAGGCTCCTCTGTCCATGGGATTTTCCAGGCAAGAATACTGGAGTGGGTTGCATTTCCTTCTCCAGGGATCTTCCCGACCCAAGGATTGAACCCATGTCTCCTGCATTGGCAGGCAATTCTTTACCGCTGACCCACCCAGGAAGCCCTTAAGTATATTAGTTATTTAAGAATACAGATTGATTGAGGGGTCATGAAAACACAAGAGTTATAGATACAGAGTTTTTACTTACTAGCTTTTTTAGTACTGAGAAAGTGCCATCAAACAGAGATACAATAGAATCTAACTCATGGAATTGTTGTGAGAGTAAACAATACTGAGTTCAGATCAAATGCCAGCAGAGTGCCTGTTCTGCACACTTAATGAAAGTGAAAGTGAAATTGCTCAGTCACGTCTGACTCTTTGTGACCCCATGGACTGTAGCCTACCAAGTTCCTCCGTCCATGGGATTTTCCAGGCAAGAATACTGGAGTGGGTTGCCATTTCCTTCTCCAGGAGATCTTCCCGACCCAGGGATTGAACCCGGGTCTCCCACATTGTAGGCAGATGCTTTACGGTCTGAGCTACCAGGGAAGATTATTACCTGAAGGCATTTTCACCACTTATTTTTTTTTAATATAAATTTATTTATTTTAATTGGAGGCTAATTACTTTACAATATTGTATTGGTTTTGCCATACATCAACATGAATCCGCCACGGGTATACACGTGTTACCTGAAGGCATTTTCACCCTTTATGTTTGTAGGGAAGTTTTAAGAGCTACTGCCCTCTAGTGGGAGCATCACACAATGGAGGGGTCAGGGTTTCTGGGTTCCCTTCTCCCCTGCTCTGCCTCAGTTTGTCCAAAAGCTGTCTGAAGAGAAGCATCTCTGACTTGCCCTTATCCTGGCAGGAACAGGTTTGGAGAGAAGGCTCTGAGCCCCAGAGAGTGATGGGCATGGTTGTCAAGCCTCCCAGTTGAAGCTGTGGAAGACGGGGCCGGGTTTGGGGAATAGGGTATGGTCCTGGTGTGGAGCTGAAGGCTATGGGCAGATGAGTTCTCGTGGACAACGATCAGTGCTCAGGATGGGCCCCGCCAGGTTCCAGTGAGAACTCTAACTGTTAAAGGGCTCTCACCCAGCTCTGAAGGTGCCAAGGTCTTCATCCCTCAGGGACGAAGAATTGATCTCATCTCTTTCACAGGCTTAGGGGCCATGTCAGAGGGAGGGCTCTGTCTTCTGGCTTAGGATGGAGCTTTGCAAGGGGCAGCCCCACAAGGTGGGAGTTGATGCCCTCTCTGTTGACTGGCTCATCTGGATTACTCTGACCTATTGGGCTTCCCTGGTGGCTCAGAGGTTAAAGTGTCTGCCTCCAATGTGAGAGACCCAGGTTCGATCCCTGGGTCGGGAAGGTCCCCTGGAGAAGGAAATGGTAACCCACTCCAGTATTCTTGCCTGGAGAATCCCATGGACAGAGAAGCCTGGTAAGCTACAGTCCATGCAGTCGCAAAGAGTTGGACATGACTGAGCGACTTCACTCACTCATTACCTTGGCAGGTAATCTGGATTACTCTGACCTATTACCAGGGAAGAGGCTTATCTGAGGGTTGGGAACCTGAGCTCTTCCTTTAGTAGAGGGGTGGGGCCTTCTTCCTTTGTGAGGTTAAGAGGGAGGGAGGTCTCATTTTTCCATTTCAGGGTTTCCATGTGGTTAGTGCTACACTAACACCTCATTGAGGGCCTTCCCTGGTTGCTCAGCTGGTAAAGAATCCTCTTGCAATGCAAGAGACCCTGGCTCCATCCTGGGTGGGGAAGATTCCCTGGAGAAGGGATAGGCTACCCACTCCAGTATTCTTGGGCTTCCCTTGTGGCTCAGATGGTAAAGACTCTGCCTGCAATGTGGGAGACCTGGGTTCGATCCCTGGGTCGGGAAGATTCCCTGGAAGAGGACATGGCAACCCACTCCAGTATTCTTGCCTGGAGAATCCCATGGACAGAGGAGCCTGGTGGGCTACAGTCCATGGGTCCACAGAGTCAGACACGACTGAGCACTTTCACATGCAACTGTTCAGTCAATGTAGGTTTTCCCTAAGTTTTTTTTTTTTTTTTTAATCTTTCTGGAATTCTTGGAAAGCCCATCTCCTCATGGCATTGACCACTGAACAGATGGCCACCACATCCTTTTTTCTAGCTCTGTTCGCTCTCCCTAGCTCTTGAATTTCTATGTGCTTGCTGTAATCTCTGTCTGGGAAGTTCTGCCCACACCTCAAACAAACGAGCTAAAGCTTAATAATGAACTTCAGTGCCTGAACCAGCCCTGCCCCTGAATTCTCTGCCTCAGTGGCGGTGTCTCTGTCCTTGCAGTCACCCTGGCTTGCAGCCTCTGACCTGCCTTGGAGCCTCCCTATGTTTATGCGCCACCCCCGTCAGTCATCTGGTCACCCAGACCCCTCTGCACCCGTGTCTGGTATCTGCTTCCTCTTTCCCCATGTCTGTGTTATGGCTCCAGCAGGCTGTCATGCCCACTCCTCTGGCCTCTTGAGATAGCCTCCCAACTGGTGCCTGTCTAGTATTCTAGCTTCAGTTCCACCTCCACCCAAAGGCTAGGTTAGTGATCCGAAATCCAAATGTCCATCCTCACACTTCCCTGCTGAAGACGACATCTGTGGTTCCCTCCTGCCTCTCACAAAATTGCGCTCGGAGCCCTGAACCATCTGTCCCAGCCTTTCCTGCTTCGTGTTCCTCTACTCCCCTCCGTGTGCTCCGCACCATCCACTCGAGGGTCAACTTTCTACTTCCTTCAAAGGCTGGGTCGCTTGCTGCTTTTTCCCAGTATTCTTACGCTCCCTGACCAAATACCCCACTCCCATCTCAGCCAGAATAACCTCTCCCACTTTGAACGCTCTGGGTTTTGCATGTGCTCCATTTATGTGATGGTGACCACATTGGCTCTTGTTTGAAGGTTTGTGTAGAAATTCTAATTTCTCGACCAGATCATCAGTGCCAGGGCCAGCCCCCTGGTCCCCTTTGGGTCTCCTTTGGAACACCCATCGCAGTGGGAAAGTCTGCTGGAGGCCAGCCCCTTGGTTCCCTTTGGCCCCCTTTTGGATCACCCATCACAGTGGGAATATCTGCTGGAGGCTGTGCTTCCGGAGTCAGCTGGACTTATTTCCCAGGAGGCTTTGATGGGGTCTCTCTAGGACTGTGTGGACTGTCTCAGGCCCTGCTCCTTAGGAACTCAGCAGGTTGTGGGTTTGGTTCCTTCAGGGGCTCTGCATTCATTGTATCCACTGAGGTTACGCCTTCTCCCTTTTGGCTCCAGTAGTCAAGCTGGACTCACTCAGTAACAAAAATGACAATCTTTTTAGAAAAATAATTTCCCTTAGCTGAGGCAGGTGGACCGCAAGCCCTGCTCTGGAATTGCCTCCTCCCCTGTGAAAGCTGCATGTTCAAGGGGGCACTTTTTTTTTTTTTTCCTGCACCATGCAGCTTGTGGGATCTTAGTTCCTCAACCAGGGATTGAACCCAGGTCCACGGCAGTGAAAGTGCCAAGTCCTAACCACTAGATCGCCTGGGAATTCCAAGGAGACACTTCTTTATAAATAAATTCGATTTGTGCAAACCCAGGTTCCACATGGTGGCTGTGGGTTAGTGGAAAGGTGTGTACTTGGAATGAGAAGAATGGGTTCAAGCCTGGACTGGGATGCATATTTCTTATGTGGCCAAGATGCTTGACCCAGGAGCTTTGGCTTCTGCTCCTTCTTCCAACAGCAGTGAAAGAAGGTTAAGTGAAAACATATGGGCAAAATGCTTCACAGTGCAGCAAGTGCTCTGGGGATAACCCTCAGATTGCCTGGAGGAGATCCTGGGAGTGTGTTCTGGAGTGGCTGTGATGTTGGTTGCTCAGGACTTAGTGCTCTTGGGAGGCTTTGTCTGGCACCAAGGCCAGAGAGGCTTCATGGGATGGTGGATGCGGTCTGAGATGGTCAGATTAGCTTGCCTACTGAAGAGTGTTTCTCTGGTGCTGGACCAAATGAGTGGAAGATACACCTGGGAGGAGGATGTCCTTTTTTTTTAAATTGTAGTTGATTTACAGTGTTGTGTTAGTTTCTGCTGTACAGCAATGTAATTCATTTATACGTATATATACATACCTTTTTAATATTCCTTTCCATTATGCTTTATCATAGGATATTGAACCTAGTTCTCTGTGCTATACAGTAGGCCCTTGTTGTTTATCCATTGTATATATAAAAGCTTACATCTGCTAATCCCAGCCTCCCACTCCATCCCTGCCCCAACCCCCTCTCCCTTGGCAACCATCGGTCTGTTCTCTGTGTCCGTGATTCTGCTTCTGTTTGACAGATAGGTTCATTTGGGTCATATTTCAGACTCCACATATAAGTGATGTGCATGCATGCATGCTCAGTCGCTTCAGTTGTGTCCAACTCTGCGCGACCCTATGGCCTATAGGCCTCCAGGCTCCTCTGTCCATGGGATTCTCCAGGCAAAAATACTGGAGTGGGTTCCCACTCCCTTCTCCAGGGGATCTTCCCGACCCAGGAGTCAAACCCAGGTCTCTTAGCTCTCCTGCATTGGCGGGCAGGTTCTTTACCACTAGTGCCACCTGGGAAGCCCGTACATATAAGTGATATCATATGGTATTTGTCTTTCCCTTTCTGACTTACTTCACTTAGTGTGATACTCTTTAGCTGCAAATGGCATCGTTTTGGTTTTTGATGACTGAGTAGTACTCCGTTGTATATATGTACCACGTCTAATTTATGCATTCATCTGTCAGTGGACATTCAGATTGTTTCCACATCTTGGCTATTGTGAATAGTGCTGCTATAACACAGGGGTGTGTGTATCTTTTGAATTATAGTTTTGTGGACATCCTTTGACACACTTCCCACTCCCACCCCACCTTTGTTGTTGAATATTTTTTGACACATATCTACCAGTCCAGTAGTTAAGACTCCGAGCTTCTACTGCAGGGGTCGTGGATATTGAGGAACCAGGATCCCTGCATGACTTGGTGTGGCCAAAAATATAAAAAAGAAGGTGATAGATTCCCCATATAAGTGATATGTATGGTATTTGTCTTTATCTTGTTTGTTTCACTTAGCATAACACCTTCAAGGCCCTTCCATATCATCACAAAAGGCAGACTGAATAGTATTCCATTGTATACATGTCACATCTTCTTGGTGCATTCACCTATGGACGGACCCTCTGGTGGTCTCTGTGTCTTGGCAACTGTGAGTAATGCTGGGGTGAACATGAGGGTGGAGCTAGTGCTCTGAGATAGTGATTTCATCTTTAGATATATACCCATATATACTCATACTTGTTTTCTTTAGATATATAACTGACTCTTTGTGACCCCATGGACTATACAGTCCACAGAATTCTCCAGGTCAGAATACTAAAGTGGGTAGCCTTTCTCTTCTCCAGGGGATCTTCCCAACCCAGTGATCAAACCCAGGTCTCCTGCATTGCAGGCGGATTCTTTACCAGCTGAGTCACAAGGGAAGCCCAAGAATACTGGAGTGGGTAACCTATCCTTTCTCCAGTGGATCTTCCTGACCTGGGAATCAAACCGGGGTCTCTTGCATTGCGGGAGGCGGGAGGATTTTTTACCAACTGACCTATGAGGGAAGCCCTCACACACCCAGGAAGGGAACTGCACTGAATGTGTGCTCAATCACTCCGTCGCGTCCGACTCTTTGTGACCCCATGGTTGATAGCCCACCAGGATCCTCTGTCCATGGGATTGTCCAGGCAAGGCTATTGAAGTGGGTTGCTGTTTCCTTCTCCATGAGACAGTGATTTCATTTTCTTTAGATAGGTACCCAGGAAGGGAATTGTACTGAATATGCTTTTTAAAAATCAAAGCAACAAAAAAGCTCTTAGATGAAGAGCTGTGTATGTATTTACATTTCCATAAGTTCAGTTTGTAAAATACAGTTCTATGGTCTTGGGATTGGGCATTGGTGATGTCATAGGTCAGGGTTGCCTGACCTTTGCCCCTGCCCCTTCTCTGCAGTGGCCTCCTCCTGGGAAAGGGATCTCCCCCTCCAGCTTTGCTGTATGTGTGTGTGGGTGGTCTGCAGAGACACTGTCCCCCTTTCCTCCCCTTTCCCTCTCTGACATGGGGTGCTCTCTGCAGAGGTGGGGGTCCCGACTGATGGCCAGATTACAGATTATCAGGGAGCGGGTGCTGGGCTCACAGGCTGCCTCCCTCCCCTCTCCTGATGCAGGTGCTTCAGTGAGGAGTCCTGTGTCTCCATCCCTGAAGTGGAGGGCTACGTGGTGGTGCTACAGCCGGATGCCCCCCAGATCCTGCTGAGCGGCACCGCTCACTTTGCCCGCCCAGCTGTGGACTTCGAGGGACCGGAGGGGGTTCCTTTGTTCCCTGACCTTCAGATCACTTGCTCCATTTCGCACCAGGTGGAGGCCAAAAAGGACGAGAGTTGGCAAGGCACAGGTAAGCATGCCTCCCAGGGAGGGGTCGGTGTCTGGAACCAACGTGAAGGAGAAAATCTGGAGCTGGACATGAGAACAGTGTCGCCCCACATTCGCTTTTCGAGAACACCTGGCTACTGGGAAGGAGGGCTGGTGGGAGGCCCCCAGGTATAAGGAGGTTGTCAGGTAGTGACCTTCTTGACAGCGATGCTGGCAGCTCTCAGGGAATGACCTGGGAAGGGGAGGAGGAGCAGCCAGGAGGTGGGCCCTTCAGCTCTGACCCGACCCCGACTCCCTCCCGTCCAGTGACAGACACTCGCATGTCAGACGAGATCGTGCACAACCTGGATGGCTGTGAGATCTCCCTGGTGGGGGATGACCTGGACCCCGAGCGGGAAAGTCTGCTCCTGGACATGGCATCCTTGCAGCAGCGAGGCCTGGAGCTCACCAACACATCCGCCTACCTCACCATTGCCGGTCAGTGGGGCCCGAGAGGCGGTCCTCTTTTCTTGGGACACCCCCGTCCATGACTGAGTCTCTGGGGAGCCCAGAGGGTCCTCCTTCCAGGTCCAGGAATGTGACCAAGTGTCCCCTTGCACCTTCCCCACCTGGAGGTCCTCTGGCTTCCAGACTGTCCCTAGAGGTGGGGGCCGGGGTTAGGAATCCTGATGTTTTTTTCCCAGCGTCTCTGTCCAGCCCGGCTCACCTCCGCTCTGGGCTCCACTCTTCTCTGGCTCAGGCTCTGCCTGAGCTGTCTTATTCTCTGGCCATTTGCTCCTCACCATCTTCTTTGTCTTCCATCTCACTGATTTCTTGGATTCAGCATAGCTTTTCTTTTCTTCTAATATTTATTTATGTGGCTGTGCTGGGTCTTAGTGGCACGCCGGGTCTTTTTTAGTTGCGGCATGCGGGGTCTTTAGCTGTGGCATGCAGACTCTTTAGCTGCAGCCTGCGAACTCTTAGTTGCAGCATGTGGGACCTAGTTCCCTGACCAGGGATGGAACCCGGTCCCCTTCATTGGGAGCATGGAGCCTTAGCCACTGGACCCCCAAGGAAGTTCCTAAGTGCTCATCTCTTAATGTTTGGTGGTAATGACTTGGCAGCTTTCCAGGGAAGCCTGCTCCTCTCCAAAGGACCCTCTGTTGGGGAGAATAGAAGATGAGGTGGCCAGTCCCTTCCTGTTTCCATTCCCTTCCAGAGCCTCATGGAGGGCTTCTGTGTTTGCCCCTCACCGTCTCCCCGCTGCTGCCTCCTCCCTCTGTCCTGCATGCATCCCTGTTTTCCTTCTCTCCATCCCTCCTTCCAGCTTGCAAAGGAGGGCAAATGGAGCCTCGGTTTCTCTGTCCCAGTCAGGCAGAGCTGGCGGGGTGCTGGGGAGCCTCTCTCCCTCTGAGGACTCCTGTTGAGTTGAGGGGCGTCAACAGGTGGGAGTCTGGGAGAGAGACCCCGGGCCTCCTCGCTGGCTCCTGCTCTGAGCCGCCTCCGGTTCCCAGGGGTGGAGAGCATCACCGTGTACGAAGAGATCCTGAGGCAGGCGCGTTATCGCCTGCGACACGGAGCAGCCCTCTACGCCCGGAAGTTCCGGCTCTCCTGCTCAGAAATGAATGGGCGTTACTCCAGCAATGAATTCATCGTGGAGGTAACCCGAGCCCCCTCTCTTCCAACCCCCCCCTCCCCCCCGCCCCCGGGCGAGGAGCCGGGATGGGGGTGTGGACTGAGCCCCCTAGTGGTTGGGAATGGAAACTGCAGCTCGGGCAGGGGACTCCTGGACCCGGGCTGTGGGTAGAGAAGGAGGGGAAGTTGATGCGGGGGTGGGGGTGGAGCGGGGGGTGGAGCGGGAGGTGGGGGTGGGTGGAGCGGGAGGTGGGGGTGGGTGGAGCGGGAGGTGGGGGTGGGTGGAGCGGGAGGTGGGGGGGGTGGAGCGGGAGGTGGGGGGGGTGGAGCGGGAGGTGGGGGTGGGTGGGCGGGGCAGAGGTGAAGAGATGGGCATCCGAGGGCTAGAGGAGGACTGAGGAGAAGGAAGCGTACCCACTGAGCCCGTGCTTGCCCCAGGTCAGCGTCCTGCACAGCGTGAACCGGGTGGCCCACCCCAGCCACATGCTCAGCTCCCAGCAGTTTCTGCACCGCGGTCACCAGCCACCGCCTGAGATGGCTGGACACAGCCTGGCCAGCTCCCACCGCAACTCCAGTACGTAAGGCTGGGTGGGGCCAGGGGGCAGGTGGGCACAAGCATCCTCCCCCCACCTCTGGGGGTGGTGGGTGAGGAGGAAGGGATGGAGCCATGGATTCTGTGAAACCTGGCATGGTTGATGGTTCCGATCCAATCCCTTCACCCCTGGCTCATTCACTTTCCCTAGTGGAGAGCGCGAGCCCCGGGTCATCACAGGGTCACTCATATCCCGGCTGATGGTCAGTGCGGGTGTAGTCTTTGTTGTTGGTGCTGCCAACAATATCAAGTCAGCCCCGGACTTCGGGATCTTCAGTAGTGACGCTATCACGTATTAAGCACCTACTGTATACTAATGCTGTCGACAATACCATTAAGAATACAATTATAAGGTAGATACAGTTTCTATTCTAAATAAGGTTGGTGCTATTGCTTGTCAAATTATGTGCTATATGGCAACCCACTCCAGTACTCTTGCCTGGAAAATCCCATGGACGGAGGAGCCTGGTAGGCTGCAGTCTATGGGGTCACTAAGAGTCAGGCACGACTGAGTGACTTCACTTTCACTTTTCACTTTCATGCATTGGAGAAGGAAATGGCAACCCACTCCAGTGGTCTTGCCTGGAGAATACCAGGGATGGCGGAGCCTGATGGGCTGCCGTCTATGGGGTTGCACAGAGTCAGACGTGACTGAAGTGACTTTGCAGCAGTAGCAGCAGCATAAAGTCATAAGGCTACTTCTGAAACAAAATATGCAAACATGTGAAGTGTTACATCCAAATGGACTGATGCCCTTCAGAGCCATCTTGTTCCTTGGCCAGGGTTGCTTACTAGTGATGCAATTTTTAATTCATGATTTGAAATGCTTAATTATAGAAAAATTAGAAACTATAAGTGTAAAGAAGAAAAGTTATCCATAATTCCACCACAGTTGACCCATTGTTAATAGGGTCTCAACCCAGTTTTTGCCTATGCGACTGTTTTCTTTTCTTCTTTCAACAAATATGAGATCAAACTATTTTGTAACCTAATATTTACACCTAATATTATAAATTGAGTCTTCACATTGTTAAAAACTGCAGTGATTCTGATGTTGCTGGAAGTGATTTTTGGAATCCCTTTTTTAGCATTGCTTTCAAAGTCAGTTCATGAGATGCATTTATTTTTGTTACTTTCAGGACATACCTTGCCTTTGGCCTAGTTCAATGTTACCCAACATCAGAATCCACTTTTGTCAGAGTTGGCTCTGGATAGCATTTTGCATTTGTACATGTAAAACCCACTCCGGAAAGGCAGAGATGTGTCACGTATTAGGAAAAGTCAGGGACTTCCCTGGCGGTCCAGTGGTTAAGACTCTGTGCTTCCCCTGCAAGGGGCACAGGTTTGATCCCTGGTCGGGGAACTAAGAGGCATAGCCAAAATAAAAGAGATTAACAAAAAGTCAAAAGGCGAGTTGCAGGCTCTGAAGGCAATTCCCTGAGGAGTTCCAAACACACTTTCTTGGAACAAGGTCCTGGTCACTCACTGAGCCTTACCCTGAAAGGACAGCTCTCTTGTCAACCATGTAATTATTGAGAATAGTGAACATTGGTGTGCCAAGCACTTTGCCTGTGAATTTTACACCTATTAACCCAGTGAGTCATTATAGACAACAGATGAAATAGGCACTAGAATGATCCCCCCTAAAGGCAAGGAAACAGAGACCAGAGAGGTTAAGTACCTTATCCAAGATCACACAGCAAAAGTATAGTGGAGCCAGGATTCGAGTCAAGCCAGCAGAATTCCAGAACCTGTGCCCTAGCCATCACGCTTCATATCCTCTCCATGTTAGATGCTTAAAAAAAAAGTCTCACAACTTTATAGTTGCACCTAATTTGGGGGAGACTTTGAGGGCTTCCCAGGATGTCTCTGACTGAGGCTGGCTCCTGGGCACCCCTCAGAATTCAGTCTGGTTTCGTCTCCTCGGGCAGCGGCCCCCACTGTGCTGTCTCTTGTGTTTGCTTCTCCCTGGGACTGGCTCCCCTCACCCTTGCTCTTCCTGAAAACAACTGCAGACCCCTTTTAATTGTTTTCCTGTGATGCCTACAGCAAAGCAGATGGAAGTAGGGGTGAGGAGGGAGTGTAAGGCATAAGCAAGCTGCAAGGTTCTAGGAAGCTTCACACAATCTTGAGAGACATGTGAGTGAACTCGACCTGCTTTTGTTAAATGGGCTTTTGGGGCCATGACTCCCTAGCTCTTCTTCCAGTTCTTTCCTTGGCAATCATCCCACTCAGCCTTGTTGGGGTTGGATACTGGGTCTACCACTCAGATTAGGCTCAAAGTGGGTCCTGGTTGGCATTGCTGTTGGGCTCAGTAACTCTCATCCTTGTTATCTCTGCTTGTTCTGAGATCCCACTTGAGAGCGGCAGCCTGCTTTTCCTTTCCCCTGACTTTGGCCTGAGTAGGGTACAGAGTTCATAGTTTACCCGAGGGCCTTGGTGATTGACAGCTCCTGAACTTATCAGGAGATCCATTTTGTCCATGTACCTTTCCTGACTCTTCAAAGTGTCCCCTTTCTCTCCCTTCCCTCTAGCCCTGAGAGTGGAGTTACAGAATTGTGGTTTAGCGATTTCAAACTACTCTGACCATGCAAAAGAGGAAGAGATAGAATTCTCTCCAATGGGAAGGGTGGTTCATTTCTCTGAAGCGCCTAAGTGCACCAGGAAAGAGCTCAGTGTGAACTGGCACAGTCAGCCAGGGAAGGTCTGCTGGCACATTCAGAGCTTGACCTTGAACCTGGAGGGTAGAAGGGAGTCTGGATGGACATGAGAGAGAACAAGAGTGTGAGAACTGGGGGCGGGGGGGGGGGGAGGAGGTGGCTTGGGGGGTTGTGTTTGGAGAGAACGATGCTGCCTGAGAAGGGTAAGATGAGCAATGAAGACAAGATTTATCCAGTCCTGCCAAATTTTGATGCACATCAGAATCGCCTGGGAGCAGTAAAAACACTTAGTGCCTCGGCCACATCCCATACCAGTTCAATCAGAAGGTCTGGGGTGGGGAGCCAGGCTTCAGTGGGTTTTTAAAGATCCTCAGGTGATTCCAATGTGCAGTCAAGTTAGGAATTATTTCCTTGCTTTGTTACCTACAAGTATTTGAGACTTTGTGGAGAGACCCACAGTGCACTAGGATGAGAATAGAAAATGAAGTTGGACGTGAGGCAGAAAGGACAATGATGGAAGAAGATGAAGCCAGGGAATAAGTCAGTTCATAAAACATATGCTGTGAGATACTGCACAATTGCTTGAGTGGCCAGAATTTGGACCTGAGCTTCCTTGGAGCTGAAACAGGAGAAAATCTGAGCAGATAGGAACGTCATATGATGGGACCCACCAGTGTTTCTGGTTGGAGGTTTCTCCCCAGTCTCTGCAGAAAGGGGGCTCCACGCAGGGCTGTGGACAGGGCATCCACGGTGCCTTACACTCACACAGAGCCAGGGGTTTCACATGGGCTACTGGCTAGAACTCAAACACTCCTTCCTGTTGGCCTTGGAGGTAACTCGAGGCCAGAGTCAACTACTTGGAGCTAATGCAGTAAGAAAGGTTGATGATGTTTTTTGAACTCTTGGTTTCCATCCGTAGCTAACTTAAAAATCCTCCCATCTCTCTGGCCTCCTGGCTCAGTTTAAACTAATTAACTGTGCTTGTTTGCCTGCACATGCAGTGTCTGCACTTGGTCTTTCCTGTGGTCCTTTCTGATGGCCGGCAGTCAGCTTGTCACTTCCTTTACCAGGCCAGGGGCTTGGAGGGACAGATGCGTTTGATTAGGGCACAGAGCAGAAGCTCTGGCTCTTCGTCACTGTGGCTGTGGAGCCAGTTCACCCGCTGTGGCCTCCACCCCGAGGAGGCGTTTCTACTTCTACAGCCTGGGCTTGGCTACGGGGGCATTCTGCTGGTGGGGGTCACTGTTCTGGGATCCTGCCCCACCGACCTGGAGACCCGAGAGGGGCTTTTTCCTGCAGAGGAGCCGACAGGCCAGCTCGGCCTCCCCTCTCCTCCTCCTCCACCCCCAGGCAGTTGAGAAACACTCATTCAGCCAGGCTCATCTCTCCTCAGAGCCGGCGCCCAGGGAGCCCGCCTCCCTTGCTCTGCAGAGTCAGTTGTCATCGGCCCCAAATGGGCTATGGGTCGGGTCAGAGTGGGGACCGACTTGGCAGAGCACCATCAGGGCGGCCTCAGGGAGGCGTGAGGCCAGTGCGACTGCTCCCACACCTGCTTGTGTTTCCACACCGGGCTGGCTCTGGAGCATGTGGCAGCGTGTGCGTGCACTCTCTGCTGGAGGACGGGTGTGCACCAGGGTGTGCCCCACGCTGCGTGCTTCCCTGTGCTCTGCTCCGTCTCTGGCCACGTGAGTCTCGGAGGCTGTGGGTAAACTTGTGTGTGTGTGTGTGCGTGTGAGACGCATATGCTAACAGCCCCTCAGCAACGGGATCACCCAGGGTGTGGGTCCTACGCAGCCTCTCTGGTCAGTGAGGCGCTGCTCCTACGTGGCTGGCAGGAGTGGGCACGCATGTGGGATGTAGTCACCCAGCTGCCCGTGAGGGCACTGGGCCTGGGGGCACGCCTGTGGGGTCTCTACCTCCACCTGCTGTCCGTGGGGCTGTGGGCCCCTCTGTTTTGCCTCCTCCTGCTTTTCCGCGTGCTGTCCATGTGTGTGCAGGAGCTAGGCAAGGCTGTGCTCACGGCTGCTGCCTCTGTGGGCGTCTGGATCCAGGTCTGTGGAGGGTACATTGTCCTGCAGGGGCTCGCCTGGACTGCCCAGCTGGTGGGGAGCTGCGTGGCGCTGCACGTGTGGCTCTGCTGTGCCTTGATGGAGACTCTCAGGCACGTCCTTTCCGTCCTGCCATGTGAGCAGGCCGTCAGGTGGCTGGTGCGGGCAGGCGTGCTGGCTGGCAGAGGCCTGGCGTGGGTGCGGGGCGTGGCGACCCTGGTCCAGGTGTGCACCCACACCCTCTTCCTGGGCGTGTACCTGTGTCTGCACGTGTGCTTTGCCGCCATCAGCTCCAAGGTCCGAGTGAGGGTGCACGCCCCGCTTTGGGTCTCCCTGCCCTTTAGGGTCCACGCCCCGCTGAGCCTGGGCTTCAGAGTGAGGCTGCAGGCCCAGAGGCACGACAGGGCCCAGGGGACGGGGGGTGCATCCCGAGGGGAGCAGAGCCCCCTGGTGTCCAGTATGCCCCCAGTGTCCAGGACGCCTCTGGCATCCAGGAGGCTCGAGCCCACAAGGAGACGGGAGGCATCACGGAGCAGGGGTGAGCTCTATCCAGGTGGGTACTTGAAGGGGCTGCTTTCTACCTCTTGGTCCTGTCCCCAGCCTTGGGTGTCAGGCCACACTTGGAGCCCACTTCTCCTCTTCAAATGAAGGAGAACATTCTCTCCTCTTGTATCATCAATCCTGTGTGGCCACCTCTCTCCTTTCCCGTCTGGGCTCCTGGGACCTCCTTCTTGGACTGAGTGGTCCCCAGGGAAGGCGCAGGCAGAGGACCTGGGCAGGGTCCAGGCCTTGCCCTGTCTGCCGAGCCCAGAACCACTCAGGGCAACATTGGGCTGAGGGCCCTTCTCCTCCCCTTGCCCTTCCTCCTGTGCAGACCTCCTCCCTCCCTCAGGCTCTCAGTCCCTCCAGCCGCCCCCTTCCCTCCCCGTCTCTGCCCTTCCCTGGGTGAAAGTGAAAAGAGAAAATGATAGTCGCTTAGTCGAGTCTGATTCTTTGTGACCCCTTGGACTGTAGCCCGCCAGGCTCCTCTGTCCATGGGATTTCCCAGGTAAGAATACTGGAGTGGGTTACCAGTTCCTCCTCCAGGGGATATTCCCGACCCAGGGACTGAACCCTGGTCTCCTGCATTGAAGGCAGATTCTCTACCCGTGGGATTCTGCTTCTCTTCCAGCTTCTACAGTGGAGACCTCTCTTTTGGGCCATCATGGACCCTCTCTTTTGCTCAGAGATGCCCTCTCCCCAGGCCCCTGACGCCCTCCTGCCATCCCCTCCCCCCTCCCCCGCCGGCAGAGTTGGCTCAGGTGTGCCTGGCTCTCTCTGCAGTGGTCCCCAGTGCGGCAACCCTCATCATCGTGGTGTGCGTGGGCTTCCTGGTGCTCATGGTCGTCCTGGGTCTCGTGCGCATCCACTCACTGCACCGCCGCGTCTCGGGGGCCAGCGGGCCTCCCGGGGCCTCCAGCGACCCCAAGGACCCTGATCTGTTCTGGGATGACTCAGCTCTCACCATTATCGTGAACCCCATGGAGGTGAGTGGGGGGCCTGGCAGAGTCAGGGTGCAGCTGGGGCGCACTCCCAGCAGGAAGACTCCCAGTGAGCACCCCCCCTCCACCCTTCCCCAGTCCTATCAGAGCCGGCAGGTCTGCGTGGCGGGCGCTGCGGGTGGCCAGCCGGATGACGAGGACAGCAGCGACTCGGAGGCAGCCGACTCGCCCAGCAGCGATGAGAGACGCATCATTGAGACCCCCCCTCACCGCTACTGAGGACTCTGCCCCTCCCTAGACAGAGAATTCTGTCCCGGTGAGACAGACACACCCAAGAGACAGAAGGACCTTCTTAGAGGAGAGAGACCAGGTGGGGTGGAGGAGAGAGCTCTTAGGAGTCCTCTCCTAATCTCAGAATCCGGGGGCCCACCAGAGCCCGCCCCCTCCCCCTCAGCTCCCAGCCCACCCCCGCTCCGTGCCTCTGGGCTCCTACTCCCGGGTGGGGGAGATTCTGGCTGCCTTCTCTGTCCGCCAGGCAGCCACCCCCTTTGCTGATCCACGTCTGTCTCTTCCCCCACCGGCCATGTGCTATATGGGGGGGAGGGACTGAAGGAAACCTTGTCCCCTGCCCTTACCTTCTCTCCTGTCCATGGGGCCCCCTGGCCGGGCATTCTCTGCTTCTCGTAATGAGCCCCCCCTTTCCATTTCACTTTGGGGATCCCCTCCTCTCCTGGCCCCCTTCCCTCCTCTTCCTCTCCTGTCCCCCCCTCTCTGAGACCTGGCTGTGGCTGGGCTGTAGGGGTGGGAAGTGCGGTGGGGGCCCCGGCTGGATTATATATAATGTATATTTTTTCATGTTGTCGTGAGCGCAGCCCCTGTGTTCCGTGTGCAGCTCACAACCTTGTGTGCGTGTGGCATTGTCACGTCCTGGGGTGGGAGTGGGAGTTGGGTGGTGGGTGTGTGAGGGAGGGGACACACCCTAGGGTTTTCAAATAAAACAACTGGAGAAAAGCCTGGTCAGCTGCCTCTGGCCTGCTTGATGCCTGGTGGGCGCTCTGTGGGTGGCCGCTCTGGGGTCTCTGAGCTGAAGTGAGGGGCGGGGCTGGTTTTCTGGGTGCTGTGGCCAGGATCGGATGGCTCCCACTGCACCCCGGGAAGAGTGCAAACAGTTGAGGGGATGCTGCATACGCCAGGGCTTTGTGGAGGACATTGTCATCACCCCCATCTCTGGAAAATTTTCACCTGGGGTGCCTGTGTGCCCAGCCCCAGGGGAGTCGAGGGGGAGAGGGCAGGCAACCCTGCTATTTGTTTTTTAAAAAGGGGTTTCCCTTTTAAAAATTAATTAATTGATTAATTATCAGCCACACCTTGTGGCCTGTGGGCTCTTAGTTCCCCCACCAGGGATTGAACCTGTGCCTCCTGCAGCGGAAGCACAGAGTCTTCCATGGGACCAGCAGAGAAGTCCCAATCCTGCTGTTTGTAAGAGAGAACGGGCTCTGAGAGGTGTCCCCCAGGTAGAAGGGGCAGGAACCAGATGGGGTTATTTCCGAAGAGTACACTGTAGACGGAGCATCCTTCCTATGGTGTCCTGGCCCCAGGGAAGACCAGGGACACAGGTCTTAATTACTGTGTGTGAGATGAGGGGCTTAGAGTATCAGTCATGTTACCCCAGGTGGCACAGTCGGTAAGGAATCCGCCTGCCAATGCTCTCAGGTTTGATCCCTGGGTTGGGAAGATCCCTTGGAGAAGGAAATGGCAACCTACTCCAGTATTCTTGCCTGGGAAATCTCATGGACAGAGGAACCTGACAGGCTATAGTCCGTGGAGTCACAAAGAGTTGGACATGACTGAGCCCACACATGTGTTTGCACACACACACACACACACACACGTTATCCCTACTTCTCTGTGGTCCTCGTGGACTCAAGGGGGTTGGGGTGGAGCTTACTGGCCCACCGCTCTGCCACCCATGCCTGGTCTTCCCTCTGCCAGGCACCCATCCTGGCCCCTGGCTTCAGCTACTGGCCATGTGTTGATGTCCACCCAGACCTCCTGCCCAGCTACCTAGTGGCACCTCCACTAGGGCATCCTGTACTCCAGATGCAACCTTGACCCAGATTCTGCTCTGTCTGTTTCGCCTTTCTCCCAGTTACCTGAGTCAGAGACCTGGGAATGGGTTGGGATTTCTCCCTCTCTCTTAACCTCATGTCCACATGGTGACTAACCCTCTTGTTTTTACTTTTTACCCCTTAAAATCTCTCCAGTGTCTTTTTCTCCCTGGCACCCCATTGCTGGTGCTGCCTTGGTTTTATCGTCTTCAGCACATGCCTGGTCTGTTGCAAGAGCCTCTTACATGAGGCTCCTGCCTCCTACCTCTTCTTGCCTCCTACCTCTTCTTGCCTCCAGTGTTTTGCTCCACTCCACCTGCCTCTGGGTCGGAGTGACTTTTCTAAAGTGCAGGTTCTCCTCCTGGAACCTTCCCTACTTCCAAATCACTGTCAGGGTCAAGTTTGGACACCTTGAGAGGCCCCTCAACCCACCACCCCCCATCTCCCTGGCCCTCCCTGCCACCACCCCTGCACATCTAAGTACCAATCACACAAACCACCAGTCTTTCCCCAAACCTGCCCTGCTGCTTCTTGTAGCACGTACCATTCACTCTGTCTAGTGTGCCCTTTCCCCTTCGTGTGCCTAGCCATCTTGTCCTTATCACTCAAGACATAGCGTTGCCTCTTCCAGGGAGTCTTCTGTGCTCTGGCACCTCTTGATCACACCTCTGTCACAGCCCTCTTCGCTACATGGTGGTTCACATCTGTGTCCACCACCAGACTCTCTGTGTCCTCAGAACTTACACAGGGTCTGGCACGCAGTAGGGGCTCTGAAGGATGAATGAGATGCATGTGGCTCTCAGATTGATTCTATGAGAAAAGATGAATTGATAGGAGGGGAGGGGGACCTGCTCTGGTGGCCCGCTGGCCTGGGGGTGTCAGTGCACAGAGGACAGATGTGACCCAGCAAGTGCCTGCAGAACCCTCTCCTGGAGGGGCCCTTGTGGATGCCAAGGTAATGTTTCCATGTCTGTGGCAATAACACGTGGGAGGCAGCCTGCCCGTTCTCCCTGGAGCTGCTCAGAGCAATGGCTCAATGGGCAGAGCCTTCAGATATCGAAGCCTCAGTGCTAACAAGGTGTGAGAGTGAGATTTTAGTCATTGGTCTTAAACTTCAGAGAGCTCACCCCCTCTCCCCTTACTGTCCCTCCTAGTCCTCACGCATCCCTGGCCTCAGGGTCCACAGCTTCCTACACAGAGCAGTGAAGTCAAGTGTTTGCCCTCCTGCTCAGTCACTCAGTCGTTTCTGACTCTGCGACTCCATGGACTGTAGCCTGCCAGGATCCTCTGTGCATGGAATTCTCCAGGCAAGAATACTGGAGTGGGTTGCCATTTCCTACTCCAGGGGGTCTTCCCGACCCAGGGATCAAACCCACATCTCCAGGTTTTCTGCACTGGCAGGTGGATTCTTTACCATTAGCGCCACCAAATGGGAAGCCCATTTGCCCCTGGAGCCCCCACAGTGTGGCCAAGACTCAGGACCCGGGGTCTTCACTCAAACTCAAGCCCCAGCTCTTGGGAGCAGGTGGGGCAAGTACACACATCGGCAGCACAGAGTCCATCTCTTAGCGTCTGCCCAGTTCCGGCCTCCGTGGATCATCCATCTCTGGGACCAACTGAGGTTTCTTCTGAAATGCACCCTTTCTGCATTCGTTTCCTGGGGACTCTCCAGGGTCATGGACCACTGACTGTGTCTTACAGGTACAGCCTTTCCTGTCCCTCCTGTTCATCCCTAGTGCTGACACCCCAGATGCCAGCCCATGGCTGCCAGAACCTCCTGACATGACAGCGGGGCAGGTGGTCCTGTCACCATGGGGTGGGTGGGTGCCTGGAGAAGACTTTGAAGCCCATGTGCCCCCACATTGCCCCAAGTGACCACTCTTGCTTGTGGACTCAGTCTCCTCTCTCAGTCAGTCTTTCTCTCTCTCTCACACACGCACACTGGAAATGGGAATCAGGAGTGAGGCAAGATGGTGACTCCCATTGTGCAGAGAAGGGGTGGCAGGCAGGAGTCCAAATGGGTTTCTATTTTGTTTCTCAAGATCTCCTGGAAAGTTCCCCAACCTCCCTCACAGAACCTCTCAAAGCCTCAGGACACCAGGATTTGGGCAGGGCTTCCCATTTCTCTCCTCATGTAATTTGATACAGCAAACATCTCCTTTGGCCTCATTCGGATCTTCTCTTTCGCACTGAAAGCCTGTTTTCCTGTTAAGTCCATTCTCTGCAGTGAAAATTGATGAGCTTCCTGGAAAGTGCGTGATGGAGAGCCAGATCCTTGAGAGAAGCTGTAGTGGCAGAGACGGTAACCAAGTGATCAAGAATCAAGTGTCTGCATCCTATTACTAGACCAGAGACCTGAACGCTCACCTTTGTGTCTTCTGGGAAGTGGACACGCACGCACGCACACACACCAGGGCTCTGACCACGTCAGGATTCCACCACACTGCAACCTTTCCACGATCCTAAAACCTGCATTTCGGCAGCTGCCAGCCCCTGCCTTGGGGGCTTTGCTGGGACAGGTCAGGCATGACGTGTCTGCTCCCAGTCTCCTAGCACCCGTGGAAGAGCTCATATTACCTTCACATTTTAATCTCCATGTTGTCCCCCCAAAATATGTCCTCTGGTTCCCCTCGGGGTTCCTCTGGACCAGTCACCTAGATCCTGGCCTTTCCTGGTGGCTCAGATGGTAAAGAATCTGCCTGCAATGCAGGAGACCTGGGTTGGATATCTGGGTTGGGAAGATCCCCTGGAGGAGGGAATGGCAACCCACTCCAGTATTCTTGTTTGGAGAATCCCATGAACAAAGGAGCCCGGTGGGCTACAGTCCATGGGGTTCCAAAGAGTTGGAGACGACTGAACGACCAACACACACACACCTAGACCCTAGGACGTTCCCAGGGTGCCTGTAGCATGAGCTGAGCTTGCATCCTCAGTGCTCCTTGGTGCACTGTGGGCTCTGGGCGTCCTGCACTCTGCCTCCCGGGAAGCCCTCTTCTCACCCACCGACCTGCTGAGGTCTCCCGCTCCGGGGCGCCCCCTCCTGGAAAGACGAGGAGCGGCAGGAAGGGAGCCGGTGCGGAGGGAGATGGGTGAGTCCAGGCCGGCAGGCAGGCGCATCTGAGAGACGGAGGAACTGGCACGCTTATTTTCATCGCGCTGGTGTCGCTGCGTCTTCCGCGGCACCACGCTGCTGTCGCTCCCTAAAATAACCTCGTTCTACAGGAAAAGGACAGATGAGGTTTAAATTTAGCAACGGTGGGTGGGAGGGGGTGGGGGAATGCAGACTCTGGGATGTGGTGGGGCTGGCTTTTTCATTGAAGGAATTGGAAGCCCGTGATGCCTGCCTGAGGATTCTCACCCACAGGATAAGGGAACGTCCAGCCCGAATGTAATGTCCAGTCTCGAAGACCTGCCCTAAATATCCGAAGTTCTCACCCCAAGTCTGCAGTCCCGCCCACCTCCTCACCAGACGTGATCTTTTCCCTTAAACAGCTGAGTTGGGGTTATGCTGCCATTTCTCCACGGGCTTCTGCGTGGCTGGTTCTTTGGAGAGAGGCTGTTAAAGGGCAAAAGCAGAAGTTGAGAAAACCCCGGAGTTTCAGTCGGCCTAATGAAGGGAGAGGAGTCTTCCTGGGCTCAGGGCGCCACGGACAGGGAGAAATCCAAAAGGCACAGGAGCTGTGGAGAGACGGTGATGTCACTTGCGGATGGCAGCAGGGCAAAGACCCAGGGCACCAGGCCCAGGCGACTCAGCTGCCTAGTCCCCCTGGAAGTTCGGCAGCCCCCCAACAGACCACCCAGCCAATGACCCTCCACCTCGGGGCCCGCTCTTCCTGCATCATCTTGCTGTTTTGAGGAAATTTCAAAGCACAGGGGGCACCTCCTGCCAGGGATGGTATGGGGAGGCGGAGTAAAGGAGGAGGGAGGAGGGACTGGGGAGCCCCGACCCCACCCCCCACCCCTATGTTCACATCTCAGCAACTTAGTGTTCAGCCTTGGTCTTCAGCTTCTCTAAGCGATGGCTCACTGGCTGTCAAAAGAACTGCTTACTCCAAGGGTTCAGTGAGGCTTCAATACGATCACTTTTTCTGGCCCACGCCATGAACAGCCTAGGGGAGGCTTGCACCTACATGAAGCGCGTGCACCCACCAGTGCTTCAGAGTACTTCAGTCACTGGTTTGCCAAGAAATTCCTCAGGGGGCACTGCTCCAGGGTCCCATGCATTGACCTCTTCAAGCACTACCATCAGTGTGTTCAGATCAGAAAGCAACAAAGGAGAAGGAGATTCCTGGTGAAGGACTGGAGTTCACGAGTCATGGCAAAGAAAAGCCTGAAAGCTCTTCTTGACCTTGACAGTCACCTTGAAAATGGATGTCTCAAATCAGGAAATTGAGGACTCTGGTTCTTGTCAGTTAGAACTGAAGATAGCATTGATTTGATTAATTTAGGAGGGAGGAGTTTCCTTTCCTCCTTGATATTTTTCTCTCACTTGTAAAAGATGGTGAACCGTCACTCTTTGCTTTGAGATTTCCGGCTTTGGCATCTCAGCAGGAATATCGGTGTTCTAAATAATGGGATTTTGGGGGATTATGGTTGTAATACTTGGTCTGGGGTCAGTTTTAAATATGTCTTATATGAAAACACTCGTAACCTTGTCAGGATGTCTAAGATTGCCTGACCTTGAGTCATTCTTTGAAGAACTTTACAGACACTCTACTGGGGTTATTTGTTCTTGGAAGTAACTGGTTAAGATCTCTTTTCTCTGAGGGAACTAGTGCTCCAGAAAGGGTTCCCAGCACAATAGTTGCAGTCAATGCTTGGGAGCACAGTTTTATTTTTATATAGTAATTTAACTGTTAAGGTTGCTGGTAGACTGGGTTAGCCAAGAGGAAGATGGATTTCAGTCTTCCTGTTAAGACAGTTCCCTATCTTAATAAGAGGTGTCAGAGCTCATATTAAGATGTAAAAGCTTCATGAATGCTGCATTTCAGAGTTCATGGTGTAGTTCAGGAATTAAAATTCTTGAAGTGGCTATGGAGAAAGATCCTAAATTACAAAGATTTGCTGCTGCCAGCTACCAACCTAAGTCAATGAATTAAGTCAACCTGTATATCCTAAAAATGCCAAAATGCTGCCTATGATTAAATGGGGGTGGGGTGGGATGGAAAAGAGGTTGCTTAATTTGCCTTGTTTATTCACCCTGCTCTGTAATGCCTGTAATCATGAAAATGGAATAAATTGTAATATTTAGTTTAAAAAAAATCACTTTTTCTGACGCAACTCAGAATCGGCATAATATACGTGAGCTATCGTTATCATTAATTATTGGGAGATGGGCAGGTGATGAAGGGGTCTTTAAAACATGGCCTCTAGGGGATGGCAGGATCGCTGAAGTTCCTTGCCCCTCCGCCACCGACCCCAGACTCCGACAGTATGGCTTGTAGAAAAAAAAAACAAATGGTGATTGCATTTATTTCTAATGTGTATGTATTTATTTATTTTGACTGTGCTATGCAGCATGTGAGATCTTAGTTCCCCTGACTATGGATGGAACTCACAACCCCTGCATTCGAAGCACAGAGTCCTAACCACTGGACTGCCAGAGAAGTCCCCGGGCTTGTGGTTTTGAACACATGCTTTGGAGCTAGACATGCCTGGGTTTTTCTTCACTTGGCAGCTTACAGAAGATTACTGTGGCCAATGCCCATAGGAGAGGGGCTATTTTCATAGTTTTCAGGCTGATTTAAATAAGCACAGGGTTGTTTTTTTTTAATAGGTGGGGGATCTTGGCCACAGGAGTGGCTAAGGTCTCTATAAGCAAGAGCTCACTGGCTTTCAGGTGCTGACTTCATGGTCAGAGGTGACCTGGTACTATAGATAAGGCAAAAATAGAGGTTAGTTCACCAATAGATGGTCTTTCCTCAAAATAGGCAGGATCTTAGCTATAAGTGCTTTCCAGGTAAGACTCCGGTATGGAATAGCTTTTTCTTCTGTAGTGGTTTTCAGTCAGAGTTTTAGGTTGAGCTCAGACCGCAAAAGGAGCTGAGTTTCATGTTTCACTCCTGACTGTGTGTCCGTGAGCCTGTGCAGGCCCAGGTAGGCCATACCTGTCCTTGTGAACTGTGTCAGTCAGGGACAAGGGAATGAAATGTGGAGAGTTCAGTATCTCAGGTCATTAGGCTTATCCACAAGCTCTCATGAGATACCCACAACTATCTCCAGGTAGCTCTGGAATTGTAACCTTTATCATCCTTTTGTCAAGTATATAGTCCTTGGCCAAGCATTTGAATTTTGGACTGTGATTTTAGCTACCAAGGGTGGTATATTTTTTTCTAGTGAAGATACCAAAAGAGTGAAGATTGCTTATTTAATAGAGGATATGCCATTTTCATGTGAAGATAGAACAATAATTGAACTTATTACCCTTATATACAAGGGTTTGTGAAGGCAATTCAAGAGGGCAGTGTCTGGAATATTCTAAGAAGCATGCTTGCTCAAGGAGTCAAAAAAGAACTGCTTAAAAACAACAACAGCAAAATAGGATTTGACCTTTCTCCTGGAATAAGAAAGGTGAAACTTTTGAAGGAAAAATATTGGGTTGGCCAAAAAGTTCATTCAGAGTTTTTGTATGATGTGACAGAAAAAATTCGAAAGAACTCTTTGGCCAATGCAGTGCAAGGCTGATTGAGCTGGAGGAAGATGTCGATTTCTTTGGAAGAAAGGTCTGTGGTCTTTAAAGACAAGCTAGGCACATATGGGAGGAGTGTGAGGTCTTAGAGGTCAGGCAGGTTTGAAAAGGAATAGGAGGCTTATGCGGGTGGGTCTGATGACCCTTAATTAGAGGCTTAGAAAAGAGGCCATTGACAGGATCAGGTTAAAAAAAAAGGGTGCTCAGTTGCATCTGACTTTGCAATTCCATGGAACTCAGCCTTCCAGGCTCCTCTTTCTATGGAATTTTCCAGGCAAGAATCTTCCCCACCCAGAGTTTGAACCCATGTCTCCTGAATTGCAGGCAGATTCTTTATCGCTGAGTGACCGGGAAAGCCCCCAAAAGAAAAATACAGCAGACTTATTAAGTGAAGGAAATTCGCTGACCTCTAGGTGGGAGCGTGGTAGCCGTCCATCTGCCCAAGGTGGGATAAAGATGCCCTGCTGTTGTGAACTGTGAGCTAGTCCAGCTGAAAGCTCGCCCTGCGGTCAGCAGAGGTAACTCCACCTGGAAAAGTCTCAGTAAGTTCACGGTGGTGGAGGTAGGGGGTTACTGTGACTGCCTGTAGCCCCTGAGCTCTCCTGCTCTGCTCTTCAATCTGACAGCCAACTGTTTACGGCACTAATTTTTTGACCTGCTAACCTCAGCCTTTCCAACAAGGTCAAACTGGTCTCCTGAGGAGGTGTAGAATTTAGTATAGAGATGGTGAAGTAATCGTAATATTTTGATGTTAAGGTAAGCTTTGTGTTTCCAACTTGAAATATCTATTAATTTCAGAATTATGAGTTTTAGTTGAAAGGTGTAAGACACTGCTCAAGTTTATAAACAAATAAATGAATAAACAAATTTAAACAAACAAAAAAATAAACAAAGTATTAGAACATTTAAGAGAAATCAGACAGCAGAACATAGTGAATTAAGTAATTAGATTTACAAGAGCTGCGTATGATATAAGAACGATTTTGTAAGTATTTTTCAGTCTACCTTGTCAGGCAATTGAAGTGCACAAGGGGAAAAAAATCAGATATATCAAGCATATGAATATGGTGTAAAACAGTTATGGAAATTTTACTAACTTTGTGGATGAGACTAATTGCTAAAGAAATGTAAATCTGTTCAAGTTGATTTAAACATCAATCAAAGAACAAGTGGAAGCAATTAAAAAAAATTAGTACATTTAGAAATAGAGTTTCAAGATTTGTAAGTTGAATTTCAAGGTTTGAGCAAAACTGTGTTTTATACTCACAATTTTAATAAATTAAACATTAATTTAAACCCCAGGTAACTGGTACTAGATTTTTCTATGCACACCAGACATCACGAATATTCACAATGATGGGGTATTTGTGGAGCTGGTATCAGTGATTGGGTTAGAAACTGATGGACCCAAAGAAATCTGAGATGGAGAAGGCATGGCCCAGACAAGACAGGGTGTGCCAGAAAGACGCTCCCATCCAGGACACAACTGAGTGCTGTGCTGTGCTCAGTCGCTTTAGCCGTGTCTGACTCTGCAACTTTATGGACTGTAGCCTACCAGGCTCCTCTGTCCATGGCACTCTCCAGGCAAGAATACTGGAGAGGGTTGCCATGCCCTTCTCCAGGGGATTTTCCCCATCCAGGAGCGGGTCCCTCAGATCTGCAGTACAGTTCACAAGGGAACAACTGAAAACTAGATGATCGAAACAGCCCTACCAACCTCTTGGTTGGAAAATCCTTTCAATGGAGTTTAATTTCATCATCTCTGGTACAACCTCACAATGGTAACCAGAAGGGTGGACTGTTGTAGAGATCGTCAGCTTCTCACCAAACCTTAGTCCAGCCCACTGTAGTCATTCAGCTAAATTATATTTCCCAGCCTCCTCTGCTACTAAGGTGGCCTAAAGGCTGAGCCAATGGAGTGTGGGCTTGATATCACATCAGCCTCCTGATTGGAGAATCCCTTCAACAAAGTTTAATTTCATTGTCACTGGCATAGCGTGACCCTGAAACCAATATTTCCCCCATTTTTCATTTTCTCTAGTTACTTCTAAACCTTTATTTTACTATGGGATTCGGCTGCATAGCCACAGAGTCTCTCACTTGCAATCCTGAAATCCACAAAATTTTGAAAACCAAAAGTGTTTTTAGGTAGTCTAATGCCAAAATTCATCCTGCCCTGAACAGGTGAAACTATTTATAGACTTCGTTTCAAAGTAAATATTCACATTTTTCCGAAGAAGTATTTTAATTAATTAATTAATTTGATGCTTTTGAGCTGTGGTGTTGGAGAAGACTCTTGAGAGTCCCTTGGACTGTAAGGAGATCCAACCAGTCCATACTAAAGGAGATCAGTCCTGGGTATTTATTGAAAGGACTGATACTGAAGCTGAAACTCCAATACTTGGGCCACCTGATGCAAAGAACTGACTCATTGGAAAAAGACCCTGATGTTGAGAAAGATTGAAGCCAGGAGGAGAAGGGGATGACAGAGGATGAGATGGTTGGATTGCATCACCGACTCGATGGACATGAGTTTGAGCAAACTCTGGGAGACGGTGAAGGACAGGGAGGCCTGGAGTGCTGCAGTCCATGGAGTCGCAAAGAGGACACAGCTGAGCAGCTGAACTGAGCTGAATTAATTTGACTGTGCCAGGTCTTAGTTGTGGCAAATGTGATCTTTAGTTTTGGCATGTGAGATCTTTTTTTTTTTTTTTTTTTTTTCAGTTGAGGCATAGAAACTCTTAGTTGCCGCATGTGGGATCTAGTTCCCTGAAGGGATCAAACCTGGGCCCCCTGCATTGAGAGCGAGAAGTCTTAGCCCCTGGACCACCAGGGAAGTCCCCAGAGGAAATATTAATGTGCTTGATTCTGAGGGGCTGCCCCAGAGCTGGCCGGGGAAGGTATGGAATTCACATACACTGGTGTATAATACATAGCCTATGTTTACCTCAATAAAATCCCCGGAGATCGGGATACTGAAACATGCGCTGTACTGTGCTTAGTCATGGCTGACTCTGCGACCCCATGCACTGTAGCCCGCCAGGCTCCTCTGTCCATGGGATTCTCCAGGCAAGAATATTGGAGTGGGTTGCCATTCCCTCCTCCAGGGGATCTTCGCAACCCAGGAATTGAACTGAGGTCTCCCGAATTGCAGGCAGATTCTTTACCATCAGCCACCAGGGAAAGTGAAAGTGAAAGTGAAAGTGAAGTCGCTCAGTCGTGTCCGACTCTTTGCGACCCCGTGGACTGTAGGCTACCAGGCTCCTCTGTCCATGAGATTCTCCAGGCAAGAATACTAGAGTGGGTTGCCATTTCCTTCTCCAGGGGATCTTCCCGGCCTAGGGATCGAATCCGGGTCTCCCGCATTAGAGTCAGACGCTTTAACCTCTGAGCCACCAGGGAAGCCGTGCCGAAACATAACTGGTCCCAAGAGTTTAAGATGAAGGAATGTGGACCTGAGCAACTATACATATCTGGATTGTATTATGTGTTGTTCCAGATTCTGGGAACACTGCTTTGCTTGGTCCAGTCATTTTGAATTAGATACCCAGGCTGTATCCATCTGTGCCTCAGCCGTTTCCAACACAGGATTTCCAAGGTCACCATGTATGGTTGGCTGTACCAAGATGGAAGGAGCAAGTATCAGAGGATGGCATATGGGGGGATTTCACAGACCAGGCCTGGAAGAGGTGATTATCATTCTGCTCAGTTTCCGTTAGGGACTGTCCAGTCATTTGGCCACCTACACAGCTGGGGAGGCTGGGAAATGTAGTTCAGCTGTGTGCCCAGGATGAGGTGGAGTGTTTCAGTAATCAGCAGGCAGTCTCTGCAGCAGCCCATCCTCCTGGTGTTTCGGGTGCAATACCCATTTCACCCGTCTTCCCACATGGAGAATACACACCCCTCCTTCCCGAGAGACACATTTGAGTCCCGTCTAGGATTTCTGGATAGTGTATAGTCTTCTCCATATGACTCTTCATTGTCTGGTAACTTATGAGCTGAAGACACAAGTTATCTGAACGCTGTCTCCTCCCCACAACCTTTGCCATGAATGCATTGGAGTTCAATTTTTTTGTTTGTTTCCAATTTGGGAATATTATGACCTTCCCAGGTGGTGCTAGTGGTAAAGAATGTACCTGCCAAGGGAGGAGATGCAAGACACTCGGGTGTGATCCCTGGGTCAGGAAGATCCCTTGGAGGAGGAAGTGGCAACCCACTCCAGTATTCTTGCCTGGAAAATTCCATGGACAGAGGAGCCTGGCGGGTTACAGTCTATGCGACCACAAAAAGCCAGACACGACTGAGGGACTGAATATTATAGGCAATGCCATTGTGTACATTTTTATACCTGTGTACCTCCAGACATCTGTGTGTAAGAGTGTTCCTAGGTAAGCATGATAGAAGTTTGGTCATGTATGCCTTACTGTGTAATGATAAACTGACTTTTTTTTGTTTGTTTTTTGGCTACACCATGTGGTATACAGGATCTTAGTTCCCTGACCAGGGATCGAACCTGTGCCCCTTGCAGTGGAAGTGTGGAGTTTTAACAACTGGACCACCAGAGAAGTCGCATGACAAACTGATTTCTGCTCAGTAAATCAATTTATCTATTTGTCAGTACATTTATTTATCTGTTCCTGTATCAAATACCATATTGTTTATAACTCTTGATATCTGGTGAAGCAAATTCTCTCACCTTGTACTTCCTTGTGTGTGTCTTTATTACTGGTTCATAGGGTTAGAGTATGCTTAATTTTGTCTTCCAAAGTGACTATACCATTTTGCATTCCCACCAGCTATGAATGAGAGTTCTTTTTGCTCCACTACCCCACCAGCATTTGGTGTTCTCAGAATTTTAGACGTTGGCCATGCTAACTGTGTCATTCAGTTCAGTTCAGTCGCTCAGTTGTGTCAGATTCTTTGCGACCCCATGAACTGCAGCACGCCAGGCCTCCCTGTCCATCACCAACTCCCGGAGTTCACCCAAACCCATGTCCATTGAGTCAGTGATGCCATCCAGCCATCTCATCCTCTGTCGTCCCCTTCTCCTCTTGCCCCCAATCCTTCCCAGCATCAGAGTCTTTTCCAATGAGTCAACTCTTCGCATGAGGTGGCCAAAGTACTGGAGTTTCATAAGTGTGTAGTAGTGTATTATTGTTTCAACTTGCATTTCCCTAATGACCTTTGCGGAAAAGGCAACGGCACCCCACTCCAGTACTCTTGCCTGGAAAATCCCATGGACAGAGGAGTCTGGTAGGCTGCAGTCTGTGGGGTCGCTAAGAGTAGGACATGACTGAGTGACTTCACTTTCACTTTTCACTTTCATGCATTGGAGAAGGAAATGGCAACCCACTCCAGTGTTCTTGCCTGGAGAATCCCAGGGACGGGGGAACCTGGTGGGCTGCCATCTATGGGGTTGCACAGAGTCGGACACGACTGAAGCAACTTAGCAGGAGCAGCAGCAGCAATGACATTTGATGTTGGGCACCTTTTCACATGCTTATCTTCCATCTGTATATCGTCTTTGGTAACGGGTCTCTCCAGATCTTTTGCTCATTTTAAAATTGGGTTGTCATCTTCCTATTGAGTTTCGAGCGTTCTCATATCTTAGATGCTGCTGTTCTGCCTCTTCGTCGTCTGACTCTTTGAGACCCCATGGACTGTAGCCCGCCAGGCTTCTCTGTCTGTAGGATTTCCCAGGCAGGAATGCTGGAGTGGGTTGCCATTTCCTTCTCCAGGGGATCTTTCTGACCGAGGGATTGAACTCGAATCTCCTGCATTGTCAGGAGGTTTCTTTATGAGTGGATGCCACTCCTTTATCAGACATGTGTTTTGCAAATCTTTTGTTCCAGTCTGTGGCTCGTCTTCTCATTTTCTTGAAGTGATATTTTTTAGAATCAATGAATGCCTTAGGGGCCTCGATGGAAGTCAGGTTGGGAAGCTGGGTGGGAGCAGACTCTTTTAGGATGATGCTTCTAAGGGCAGGAAGTGTTGTGTGTGGTGCCGGTGGTGGGATAGGAAAGGTTAAGGCCCTGGAGCAGGATTTAAAGGTGATGTAAGTATCTGGTCAAGGCCATTTACCAGTGTAAATAATAAGGAATTAGGGAATTAGCATAAGGGCTTGTGTTTGATGCATATTTACTGAAGTACTGAATTAAAATGGACTATCACACTGGCTTTTACATGGGGCCTTTGACATTATTCACTGAATGACAGTCTCAACCTAACATCACAGATTTTCTAGATGGTGGCTTTTCGGATATCTAACGAGTTCTATCTCTCCCAGGTTGTAAACGAGAAAATGAGAGGTCAGGTCAAAGTTACTGCAACTCATAGGCAGTGAATATAACCAACCAGCAGGAGAATTGTGATTCAAATCCAGGTTTCATGCTTTTAGCTAGTGCTTATTCCGAACAGCAGTGCTATAATTTTGTTTCAACTGTCAAGCACATTTTAGAAAACCCAAGTCTATTGTTTTGATCCGTATTTTCGCTTAGTGTATTCTTTCTACTTTGATGATGTTCCGAGAGTTTTTCTTAGAGAACTCCTTTCAGTCCTTCATTTAAGGCAAGCCTGTTGTGACAGATTCTCTGTAGTTTCCCTTTATTGAGATTGTCTTGATTTTCCCTTCTTTAAAAAAAGAATGTATGGATTTATTTAGCTGCTCTGGGTCTCAGCTGTGGCCATGTGGGACGCTTCACTGTGGTGCGTGGCCTCTCTAGCTGCGGTGCCTTGGCTCAGCAGTTGCAGTACGTTGGGCTTAGCTACTCCATGGCACGTGGGATCTTAGTTTCCCGACCAAGGGATCAAACCCACGTTCCCTGAACTGCAAGGTGGATTCTTAACCTCTGGATCGCCAGGGAAGTCCTGATTTTCCCTTCATTTCTGAAGGATATTTTCAATAGTGTGGTGCAGAATCATGTCCCCTGAAAGATGTCTATGTCATAATCCCTGGAACCTATGGCTATTTTAGGCAAAAGGGGAATTAAGTTTGCAGATGCATTAAGGTTGATAATCAGCTGATCCTAATATAGGGAGATTATCCTGGATTATCCAAATGAGCCCATAGCACTCACAGAGGTCTTTATAATTAGAAGAAGGAGGCCGAAAGGAGAGAAAGAGGGGTGGTAGTGTGAGAAGAACTTGGCATGAACTTGCTGGCTGAACAGAGGATGGAGGGAGGAGGCCATGAAACAAATAATATGGGTAGCCTCTAGTGTCTCGAGAGCCAGGAAATAGGCTTTCCCGAGAAGGAATAGAGCTCTGTTGGTTATGGCTTAGTGGTAAAGAAAACACCTCCAAGGCAGGAAATAGACAGAAGACACGGGTTCCATCCGTGGGTCTGGAAGATCCGATGGAACAGGAAACGGCAACCCACTCCAAATTCTTGTTTGGAAAATTCCATGGACAGAGGAGCCTGGCAGGCTACAGTCCAGAGTCTCAAAGAGTTGGACATGACTGAGCATGCACGCACAAGCATTCAGGTTACCTTAATTTGATCCTGGAGAGACCCATTTCAGGCTTTTGACCTCTAGGATGGTAAGATAATTAATTTCTCCTATAGGCAAGATGTCATTTTCCTCTGGTAGTTTTTGAATAATTTTTCTTTGTCTTTGGTTTTCTGAAGGTTAATTTTGATGTATCTTGGTATATTTCTGTGGGTTAATCCTGTCAGGGCTTTGCTCAGTTTCATAATCTGTAGGATTATATTTCTTGGCAAATTTGAGTTTTCAGCCATTATTACGTTGACTATTTTTTTCAGCCCTGCCCTCTTTATCTTCTGGGACTGTGATGATACAAAGATACAAACATGAAATCTTTTGTTATAGGCCCAAAGATCCCTGAGGCTCTGGTTTTTTTGTTTTTTCTTTCTTTTGTTTTCTTTTCGGTCTAATTTTTTTCTGTTGTAATTTCTATTGTTTTATCTTCCAGTTAACTGATTCCCCCCACCCCCACCCCCGTCCTATCCATTCTACCATTAAGCTCATTTGCTCAGCTTTTAATTCGGTTACTATATTTTTAAGTTATAAAAGTTTTCATTTGTAATTTGTATTGTATTTGCTTGTTTGAGCATATTTCTCATGGCTGCCTGAAAATAACTCTAATATCTCTATCATCTCAGTGTTGGCATCTATTGGTTGACATTTTTCATTCAGTTTGAGACCTGCCTGGTCCTGGATATGATGAGTGATTTCTTATTGACACCTGGATACGTTTTGCCTTTTGACTCTGGATCTTCGCCTTTTAAAGACTGGTTTATTCGTTTTCAGCTGCGACGGTCTTCGCTGCTGTGCACGGGTTCTGGTTGTGCCGCTCTTCCTTGCGGCGTGCTGTCTTCTCACTGCGGTGGTTTCTCGTGTTGTGGAGCATAGGCTCTGGGCGTGTGAGCTTCAGTAGTTGTGGCGTGCCAGCTCAGTAGTTGCGGTGCAAGGGCTTAGTTGTTCTGTGGCATGTGGAGTCTTCCCGGAACAGGGGTTGAACTGGTGTCCCCTACATTGGCAGGCGAATCCCCAACCTCTAGTCCACCAGGGAAACCCTGTGTCTTCTGTTTGACTGGGTTTGAATGGGTTATTTTTACACCACTTTTGCAGGGAGAGGAGGGGCACTGTCTTATCATTACTACTTGGAGATTGAAGTCCAGAGTCCCCATTTGGCCTTTGTTGACACCTGAAGGGCTGGGGCTTCTCCTTCTGCTGGGCAGACCATCCCACTGGTCCCCACTGACACTGCAGGGAATGGGGAAGAGCCTAATGACTGGTCTGTGGGAACTGGCCTCTCTGACATACCCCAGCGTGGGGTGTCTTGTTACAGTCTCATGAGGTTGGAAGTCTAGGTTTCCCTCTTGGCCTTTGCTGGTGTGGATGTGAGTGGCTCCACAGTTTTTCAGTGGGCGTTTGGCTGGAACAGAGTGTTTATTTTTTATTTTTATTTTTTTGTAGACTACCCCTTTTCTGTTTTTTTTGGCTAGATGGCAGACTTTATCAGAGCTTATTTTTTGGTCTATGCATGCTGGTGCTTCCAGGCTGCTGACTAGCATCAAGTCTGGGATGCAAAAGGTAAAAAGAAAACCCATGGAATTCACTACCTTCTTGTTTGTTGGGTCGTAGCCAGTGTGCTTTCTTTTTTCCACCTTTCAGAATTCTTCTTATGTTTGTTCTACATATAATATCCAGGGTTTTCAGTTGTATTTAATGGGAGAAATAGAGAAAAGTATGTCTATGCCATCTTCTCCCAAACAGAAGTCTTCTTCCAAACAAACAAGTCAACATACAAACATATTGTATATCTGTGTATGCTATAGATGTTTAGGAAAAATCCTGAAAAGGGAGAAAAACCACTAATTTGGGGAAATACTCCCAAGTCAAAAAAACTTGAATTGTTTTTTCCTTTCTTCCATTCTTTGGGGGAAACAGGATCAAAGATTTTCTAATTGGATTTTGGCAAGGGTGACAGACCTCTTGCCTGGTGGCTCAGATTGTAAAGAATCTGCCTGGAATGCGGGAGACCCAGGTTCAATTTCTGGGTTGGGAAGATCCCCTGGAGAAGGGAATGGAAACCCACTCCAGTATTCTTGCTTGGGAAATTCCATGGACAAAGAAACCTGGTGGGCTACAGTTCATGAGGTCACAAGAGTTGGACACGACTGAGCAACTCACACACACACACACACACACACACACACACACACACACAAGGGTGACAGATTGAATCCTCCCTGTGTTGCTAAAAATCGTAAGATTCTGCTCCAAGGAGGGATAAAGGGACCAGATGCACAGTCCTTATTGCTGTCTGAGAGGAATTCCCTGCTATGTGTCCAGGCGATAGAGTTAGGTATCCAAATGTACATTGGGTTTATATGCAAACCTAAATTGGTAGTGCTGGCCATATCTAGATTTCATTACTCAGAACACTTTTAAAGTGAAGTGAGCTTTGTCCAAGTATATTAGATGGAGACAGATAAAGCTTAGATGAATCCAGGTTTTTGATTGGCTCTGTCTACACAAACAGCTTTCTTCCCTTGCCCAGTTGTCTCCACCAGTGATGTCAACTGAGGGGGAAAGGATCATGGGTAAACACACTCAATAAGCCCTTCCAACTGTGCATATGTGAAGGCTGTACCTTGATTTGCAACTTCCAGAGCATGGACATTTCCATTACACTGCATCTTATGTCATCAAGCTGGTTTTAGAAAAGGCAGAGGAACCAGAGATCAAATTGCCAGCATCCACTGGATCATTGAAAAACCAAGAGAGTTCCAGAAAAAACATCTATTTCTGCTTTATTGACTATGCCAAAGCCTTTGACTATGTGGGTCACAATAAACTCTGGAAAATTCTGAAAGAGATGGGAATACCAGACCACCCGACTTGCCTCTTGAGAAACCTATATGCAGGTCAGAAAGCAACAGTTAGAACTGGACATGGACCAACAGACTGGTTCCAAATAGGAAAAGGAGGATGTCAAGGCTGTATGTTGTCACCCTGCTTATTTAACTTACATGCGAGTACATCATGAGAAATGCTGGGCTGGTTGAAGCACAAGTTGGAATCGAGACTGCCGGGAGAAATATCAATAACCTCCGATATGCAGATGACCACCCTTATGGCAGAAAGTGAAGAGGGACTAAAAAGCCTCTTGATGAAAGTGAAAGAGGAGAGTGAAAAAGTTGGCTTAAAGCTCAACAGTCAAACGAAGATCATGGCATCTGGTCCCATCACTTCATGGGAAATAGATGGGGAAACAGTGGAAACAGTGTCAGACTTTATTTTGGGGGGCTCCAAAATCACTGCAGATGGTGATTGCAGTCATGAAATTAAAAGACACTTGCTCCTCCTTGGAAGGAAAGTTATGACTAACCTAGACAGCATATTAAAAAGCTGAGACATTACTTTGCCAACAAAGATCTGTCTAGTCAAGGCTATGGTTTTTCTAGTGGTCATGTATGGGTGTGAGAGTTGGACTAAAAAGAAAGCTGAGCACCAAAGAACTGATCCTTTTGAACTGTGGTGCTGGAGAAGACTCTTGAGAGTCCCTTGGACTGCAAGGAGATCCAACCAGTCCATCCTAAAGGAGATCAGTCCTGGGTGTTCATTGGAAGGACTGATGTTGAAGCTGCAACTCCAATACTTTGGCCACCTTATGCAAAGAACATCATTTGAGGGTCATTTGAAAAGACCCTGATGCTGGGAAAGATTGAGGGCAGGAGGAGAAGGGGACGACAGAGGATGAGATGGTTGGACGGCATCACCGAGTCAATGGACATGGGTTTGGGTGGACTCCGGGAGTTGGTGATGGACAGGAAGGCCTGGCATGCTGCAGTTCATGGGGTCACAAAGAGTTGGACATGACTGAGCAACTGAACTGAAGTGAACTATGTCATCAAAAAACCAAAGAATCAAACCAGATACGGAAATTCCTCTTTCCCAACTTTTCTCTCAACAAACAGCTACAAAGTAACTCAACACCTACAAAGTAAGGACATGCATATACCCAAGTGAAGTTGTGAAAGAAATTAGTTGCACAGTGAATGAGACAATAAAAACTAGATAAGATTGTAACTTGTAACATTATCAGTTGAAGCAAATGGCTTTGGGGAATCCATGACACAGGAGACAACTTCATCTTTAAAAATGGGTTGAGAGTGTTTGCTTGTGACTGAAACAGCATCATCTTGGGAGTATGCAGGTCCTAAGTTTTGTCTTATCCTCTGTCGTCCCCTTCTCCTTCTGCCCTCAATCTTTCCCAGCATCAGGGTCTTTTCAAATGAGTCAGCTCTTCACATCAGGTGGCCAAAGTACTGGGGTTTCAGCTTCAACATCAGTCCTTTCAATGAATATTCAGGATTGATTTCCTTTAGGATGGACTGGTTGGATCTCCTTGCAGTCCAAGGGACTCTCAAGAGTCTTCGCCAACACCACAGTTCAAAAGCATCAATTCTTTGGCACTCAGCTTTCTTTATAGTCCAGCCCTCACATCCATACATGACTACTGGAAAAACCATAGCCTTAACTAGACAGACCTTTGTTGGCAAAGTAGTGTTTCTGCTTTTCAATATGCTATCCAGGTTGGTCATAACTTTTCTACCCAGGAGTAAGCGTCTTTTAATTTCATGGCTGCATTCGCCATCTGCAGTGATATTGGAGCCCCGCCCCCCCCCCCAAGTCTGACACTGTTTCCACTGTTTCTCCATCTATTTGCCATAAAGTGTGGGACTGGATGCCATGATCTTTGTTTTCTGCATGTTGAGCTTTAAGCCAACTTTTTCACTCTCCTCTTTCACTTTCATCAAGAGGCTCTTTAGTTCTTCTTCACTTTCTGCCATAAGGGTGGTGTCATCTGCATATCTGAGGTTATTGATATTTCTCCCAGCCATCTTGATTCCAGCTTGTGCTTCTACCAGCCCAGCGTTTCTCATGATGTACTCTGCATATAAGTTAAATAAGCAGGGTGACAATACTGTCTCAAGCAGCCTTGACGTCCTCCTTTTCCTATTTGGAACCAGTCTGTTGTTCCATGTCCAGTTCTAACTGTTGCTTCCTGACCTGCATATAGGTTTCTCAAGAGGCAGGTCGGGTGGTCTGGTATTCCCATCTCTTTCAGAATTTTCCTCAGTTTATTGTGATCCACACAGTCAAAGGCTTTGGCATAGTCAATAAAGCAGAAATAGATGTTTTTTCTGGAACTCTCTTGGTTTTTCAATGATCCAGTGGATGCTGGCAATTTGATCTCTGGTTCCTCTGCCTTTTCTAAAACCAGCTTGAACATCTGGAAGTTCACGGTTCACGTATTGCTGAAGCCTGGCTTGGAGAATTTTGAGCATTACTTTACTAGCGTGTGAGATAAGTGCAGCTGTGTGGTCATTTGAGCATTCTTTGGCATTGCCTTTCTTTGGGATTGGAATGAAAACTGACCTTTTCCAGTCCTGTGGCCACTGCTGAGTTTTCCGAATTTGCTGGCATATTGAGTGCAGCACTTTCACAGCATCATCTTTCAGGATTTGAAATAGCTCAACTGGAATTCCATCACTTTCACTAGCTTTGTTCACAGTGATGCTTTCTAAGGCCCACTTGACTTCACATTCCAGGATGTCTTGCTCTAGGTGAGCGATCACACCATCATGGTTATCTGGGTCATGAAGATCTTTTTTGTACAGTTCTTCTGTGTATTCTTGCCACCTCTTCTTAATATCTTCTGCTTCTGTTAGGCCAATACCATTTCTGTCCTTTATTGACCCCATCTTTGCATGAAATGTTCCCTTGGTATCTTTGATTTTCTTGAAGAGATCTCTAGTCTTTCCCATTCTATTGTTTTCCTCTATTTCTTTTCACTGATCACTGAGGAAGGCTTTCTTATCTCTCCTTGCTATTCTTTGGAACTCTGCATTCAAGTGGGTATATCTTTCCTTTTCTCCTTTGCTTTTCACTTCTCTTCTTTTCAAAGCTATTTGTAAGCCCTCCTCAGATAGCCATTTTGCTTTTTTGCATTTCTTTTTTTGGGGGATGGTCTTGCTCCCTGTCTCTTGTATAGTATCATGAACCTCCATCCATAGTTCATCAGGCACTCTGTCTATCAGATCTAGTCCCTTAAATCTATTTTTCATTTCCACTGTATAATCATTAGTGATTTGATTTAGGTCATACTTGAATGATCTAGTGATTTTCCCTACTTTCTTCAATTTAAGTCTGAATTTGGCAATAAGGAGTTCATGATCTGAGCCACAGTCAGCTCCTGGTCTTGTTTTTGCTGACTGTATACAGCTTCTCCATCTTTGGCTACAAAGAATATAATCAATCTGATTTTGGTGTTGGCCATCTGGTGATGTCCATGTGTAGAGTCTTCTCCTGTGTTGTTGGAAGAGGGTGTTTGCTATGATCAGTGTGTTCTACTGGCAGAACTCTATTAGCCTTTGCCCTGCTTCATTCTGTACTCCAAGGCCAAATTTGCCTGTTACTCCAGGTGTTTCTTGACTTCCTACTTTTGCATCCCAGTCCCCTATAATGAAAAGGACATCTTTTTTGGTGTTAGTTCTAGAAGGTCTTGTAGGTCTTCATAGAACCGTTCAACTTCAGCTTCTTCAGCATTACTGGTTGGGGCATAGACTTGGATTACCATGACATTAATGGTTTGCCTTGGAAACAAACAGAGATCATTCTGTTGTTTTTGAGGCTGCATCCAAGTACTGCATTTTGGACTCTTCTGTTGACTGTGATGGCTACTCCATTTCTTCTAAGGGATTCTTGCCCACAGTAGTAGGTATAATGCCATCTGAGTTAAATTCACCCATTCCAGTCCATTTTAGTTTGCTGATTCCTAAAATGTCAACGTTCACTCTTGCTATTTCTTGTTTGACCACTTCCAATTTGCCTTGATTCATGGACCTAACGTTCCAGGTTCCTATGGAATATTGCTGTTTACAGCATCAGACCTTGCTTTTATCACCAGTCACATCCACAAGTGAGTGTTGTTTTTCCTTTGGCTCTGTCTTCATTCTTTCTGGAGTTGTTTCTCCACTGATCTCCAGTAGCATATTGGGCACCTACCGACCTGGGGAGATCCTCTTTCAGTGTCCTATCTTTTTGCCTTTTCATACTGTTCATTGGTTTCTCAAGGCAAGAATACTGAAGTGGTTTGCCATTCCCTTCTCCAGTGGACCACATTCTGTCAGACCTCTCCACCATGATTTGTCCATCTTGGGTGGCCCTACATGGCAGAGGATGAAATTGTTGGACGGCATCACCGATTCAATGGCCATGAATTTAAGTAAACTCCTGAGTTGGTGATGGATAGGGAGGCCTGGCATGCTGCAGTCCATGGGGTCGCGAAGAGTTGGACACGACCGAGCGACTGAACTGAACTGACTGAATGGAACTGAAGTTTTGTCTTGGTCTCAGATCTCTGACCTTTAAGTATCTGTACAGTGGTTAAAATTTAACCCAGTAATTTTGACCTACCTGAACCAGTAAATTTGTTTTACAGATGTATATATGTGACATTATGAATTTAAGTGTTTGATGTATAAGAGAGTCTAATGTATTAACCTTCAATGTGGGAAGTAAAGTTTTAGCCTTGAGATTTTAAGATGACTAAGATAATTTGAAAAATGTTTATGTGTGATCTATTAGACTTACAAGGTTGACTCTAGGTTTAGAAATTTTGCCTGTAGGGTTGTGTGAGCTCTCAGGCATTTAAAGTGCTTAAAAGGGACTTGCTTGGTGGTTAAGAATCTGCCTGCTAATGCAAGGGACATGGTTTTGATACCTGGTCCAGGAAGATTTCTCATGCCTCGGGGCAACTTGGCCTATGTGGCACAGCTGCTGAAGCCTTCACACCCTAGAGCCTGCACTCTGCAACAAGAGAAGCCACTGCAGTGAGAGGCCCATGCAATGCAGCTAGAGAGTAGCTCCCACTTGCTGAAACTGGAGAAAGCCTGTGAGCAGCAACAAAGACCCAGAACAGCCGAAATTAAATACAAATTTTAAAACGTGCTTTAAAATATGTGTATTAAATGCCATGTAATTTAAAATATTTAAGGAAATAATTGAGTTTTTTTTTTTTTTTCACCAAAGGGTAAATCTAGCATAATGCTTAATAGCAGGGATTCTGGGAGCAGGTTTGTAGGTCAGGGATCATCAAACTATGTCCTATTGTCTGTTTTTGTACAGTCTGTAAGCTAAGAATGGTTTTGACATTTTTTAATGGTTGAGAAAAATCAAAAGAAGACTAATATCTTGTGACATTAAAAAATAATATATAAAACTCAAACTTCAGTGTCCATAACAAATTTTACGGGATGATAGCCATTTGTTGTTCATTTGCCAAGTCATGTCCAACTCTTTGCCACCCCATGAACTGCAGCACTCTAGGCCTCCCTGTCCCTCACTATCTTCCAGAGTTTGCCCACGTTCATGTCCATTGAATTGGTGATGTCATCCAACCATCTCATCCTCTGTTGCCCTCTTCTCCTTCTGCCTTCAATCTTTCCCAGCATCAGGGTCTTTTCCAATGAGTTGGCTATTTGCATCAGGTGGCCAAAGTATTGGAGCTTCAGCTTCAGAATCAGTCCTACCAGAGTATTCAGGGTTGATTTCCTTTAAGATTGACTGGTTTGATCTCCTTGCTGTCCAAGGGACTCTCAAGAGTCTTCTCCAACACCACAGTTCAAAATCAATTCTTCGGTTCTCTGCCTTTGTGATGTTCCAGCTCTCATACCTGTACATGACTACTGGAAAGACTATATGGACTTTTGTCAGCCAAGTGATGTCTTGGCTTTTTAATACACTGTCTGGGTTTGTCATAGCTTTCCTGCCAAGAAACAATAGTCTTTTAATTTCATGGTTGTCACCATCCATAGCCCTTCCTTTATGTACTGTCAATGGCTGCTTTCATGCTACAACTGAAGAATTGAATAGCTGTGACAGAGACATATCCTTGCCAGGATGAACGTATTTTCTGCTTGGCCCTTTACAGATAAACTTTGATGACTCTGGTGTAGGTTCAAAGCACAGCTTTGTTACTTACTAGTACAAGCTTGGCACGTCACCTAACTTCTCTGTGCCTCAGTTTCCTCATCTGTAAAATGGGTATGACAATAGTTATTATCATGAGAATTAAATAAATCAGTATTTGAAAAATGCTTCAGAATAATGCCTACTGCTACTGCTGCTAAGTCGCGTCGGTTGTATCCGACTCTGTGTGACCCCATAGACGGCGGCCCACCAGGCTCCTCCGTCCCTGGGATTCTCCAGGCAACAACACTGGAGTGGGTTGCCTTTTCCTTCTCCAATGCATGAAAGTGAAAAGTGAAAGTGAAGTCGCTCAGTTGTGTCCAACCCTCAGCGACCCCAAGCACTGCAGCCTACCAGGCTCCTCCGTCCATGGGATTTTCCAGGCAAGAGTACTGGAGTGGGGTGCCATTGCCTTCTCCGGAATAATGCCTGGTGCATAGTAAATACAATGTAAGTGTTTAAAAGTTGGGGAAAATTTAGCTGTGTGTTTTTGGCCAAGTCTTATTTGTGAAGTGAGACCACAATTCTTACTTCATAGGGGTATTATGCAGATTAGAAGTGTTAATGCACATAAAATGTTTAGTGGGATGTCTGGATTTTAGTAAACATTCAGTAAACATCAGTAATTATCATTGTTACCATTCTCCTGCAAGTGGCATACATAATGAGTTATTGCTAATCAGTTACTAAATGCCTAGCAGAGCTGAAGGTTATGTGTGTGCTATGCTTTGAATGGTACTGGGGTCTGGTTGCCTTGATTTTTCTGACATTCTACTGTATCAATGTGCTTTCAGTTAAACATTGCTCTGTCCAGGGATCCTCTTTTTTTTTTTCTTATTTATTTTTATTGAAGTATGATGGACTTCCCTGGTAGCTCAGTGGTAAAGAATTCACCTGCCAATGCAGGAGACATGGGTTTGATCCCTGGGTTGAGATCACCTGGAGAAGGAAATGGCAACCCATTCCAGTATTCTTGCCTGGGAAATCCTGTGGACAGAGGGGCCTGGCGGGCTGCAGTCCGTGTGGTCACAGAGTCAGACACGACTTAGTGACTAAACAACAGCAACACTGAAGTATAGTTGATTTACAATGCTGTTAATTCCTGAGCGATCCTCTTTTAAAAGTATGCACTTTTCAAAGGGGCATCCCTTCCTCCTTGGCATGGTTTAGTTTATTTCAGTTCAGTTGCTCAGTCATGTCTGACTCTTTGTGACCCCATGAATCGCAGCATGCCACGCCTCCCTATCACCAACTCCCGGAGTTCACTCAGACTCACGTCCATCGAGTCAGTAATGCCATTCAGCCATCTCATCCTCTGTCATCCCCTTCTCCTCCTGCCCCCAATCCCTCCCAGCATTGGAGTCTTTTCCAATGAGTCAACTCTTCGCATGAGGTGGCCAAAGTATTGGAGTTTCAGCTTTAGCATCATTCCTTCCAAAGAAATCCCAGGGCTGATCTCCTTCAGAATGGACTGGTTGGATCTCCTTGCAGTCCAAGGGACTCTCAAGTCTTCTCCAACACCACAGTTCAAAAGCATCAATTCTTTGGCGCTCAGCTTTCTTCACAGTCCAACTCTCACATTCATACATGACCACTGGAAAAACCATAGCCTTGACTAGACTGGCTTTTGTTGGCAAAGTAATGTCTCTGCTTCTTAATATGCTACCTAGGTTGGTCATAACTTTTCTTCCAAGGAGTAAGCGTCTTTTAATTTCATGGCTACAGTCACAGTCTGCAGTGATGGTACAGGTATTTGCTTTACAGTGGCAGCCTGAGAACAGAGTCCAGGCAAGGAGTCTCAGATTTTCCCTGCCATTCTGTTCCCCTGAGGTGTCAGAGCAGCTTCTCTACCATCAGGGACATGTTTACACAGCCTTGCCCTTATGGTCCGTTGGGGCTTCCACCTTTGAAATCTATCCCAGGGACGGGCGAGCCTGGTGGGCTTCTGTCTATGGGGTCGCACAGAGTCGGACACGACTGAAGTGACTTAGCAGCAGCAGCACAGCCAGGAAGCAAGCTTGGCCCAGGGCGCCACCTGCTGATAACCTTCCTCTCCTGCACCCTAGGCTGGGATGATACTCTTTTTTTTTCCTTTTGGCACAAACTTGTCCTTGCTCAACTGCCCACAGCCTTGAGCACCTCCTGCCCTTCTTCATGACGTCAGGACACCCTGGGACTTGGAGGCCGGTGAGATTTCAGGGTTTGTCTTCCAGTATCCTTGAGGTTTGACACCAGAGTCAATTTTGTGGCAGATGGTGGGACCTGAGGCTTATTCTGTGATTAAAAATCGTTTCTTGCATTGATAGTTGTGCTGTCCCAGTCTGGGACCGTGGTAATAGGTCACCACGGTGACCTTGACAGGTGGCGACAGAGGAAGGAGGGGAGAGAAGTGACTCACTGTGCACCTTCCCTGTAGGTTACCAGCTTGAAGTCTCAGGATGTGTTGGACGCTATTTTAGTCACCGGAATTTGCTGTCATTTTGTGCTATTTTCCCGAATACGCAGATGTGGCTGAGGGATTCGGGGGCAGGCCTCTGTCACCATGGAAACTGTGACGCTGTCCTGCTAGGGGCAGTTTGGAAGCGGGGAGGCCTGGAAGGCTGGGAAAGGCCTGGAAGGCTGGGGAAGGCCCCGGAGTTGACCTCCACTATTCCTGCGTTAGAGCCTTTCTCTAAAACCGAGACCCAGAAAGGGAGGGAACATGCCGGGGTCACAGTGCGCCCCCCCGGGAAGAGGCAGAACGATCTGAGCCCACGATTCCCCACAAAGCCCAAGAAGCCCTCCTAGCTCCATTCTTCTTTGAGATTTACATCAAATAAGTCCTAGCGTCCACGATCTTTTCGAACGCTCGCCTAGTCGACGCTCCAAGACTTCTCCTTTAAGGCGCTCTTCCCCTTTAAGACCCATGACTCCGCCCATTACGCTGCGCCGCGTACTTAAAGCCCCGCCCCCCCCAACAGCTTCCGCAGGGCCACGGCGGCCGCGCGACGGTCACTGCCCCTTTAAGCCCTAGCCCCGCCCCTGGCTCCCCGCCCCCTCCGCTCCGGTCCCCTCTGGCCAGCACCAGGTGCCGGGCCTGATCGTGCGGCTCCGCGCGCGGCGGTGAGCTCTGGGCCCCGAGGGGCGCGAGGACACCTTCCTTGTCTTCCCCCCGCCCTTGCGGTGTCCTCGCGGGGCGCGGGGGCGGGGCTTGAGCTACTATCGGGGCGGGAGAGATGGGGTGCTAGGAGCGCGGGAGGGGTGGGCCACGACCGGCCGGACAGGGGGAGGGGCCCAGGTGACTTAGGGGGCGGGAATGGCCCCCCCGCGGTGCTCCCCTGGCTGCAGGGGTGTGGGAGCCTGGACTGACTGCCCCGCGGCGTGCCTCTCTTCCTTGCCCGGCCAGTTTCCGCGTACAGCTCAGCTGCGGAATGGTCACCCTTGGTTCCTAGGGGTCCAGGCCCGTCTGTGGGGGGCGGTCGCCGTCCGTCCCCCAGCCTGAGACCGCAGTCGTGGAGGCCGCTGGAGAGGCCCCGGCGGAGCGCGGCAGCCTTTGAGAGGGGCGGCAGGAGGGCACCGGCGCCCCGACTCCTGGCAGAGGTGGGGGCAAGCCGAGAAGGCGCAGTGGCCCGCGGCCAATCACCTGGGACGGACGTCTGCCTGCCTCCCCCAGATCCGGGCAGAGTTGTGGGTTGGGGAAGGGTTTGGCTCTTGGACCTCATTTCCAAACCTCTGCCCATCAGAGAGCCGGCGGTCACCATGGCAATGCGGGAGCTGGTGGAGGCGGAATGTGGGGGTGCCAACCCACTCATGAAGCTGGCCGGCCACTTCACCCAGGACAAGGCCCTTCGACAGGAGGGCTTGAGGCCCGGCCCCTGGCCTCCAGGAGCCCCAGCCTCGGAAGCGGTGAGTGCTTTTGCGGTGGAAACCCCAGTGGCGACTTGGGATGGATTGTCCAGATGCACGCTTTGGGATAAATGCTTGCTTTATTGTGTTTAAAATAATAGCAGTTACTGATGAGTCAGCTTTACTGTATTAGGCATTGAACGACTTTGTATAGCAGAAGGCAACCATTTTGTAGATGAACAAACTGAGGCTCAGAGACGTTTTGTCACTTGCCCAAGGTCATGTGAATGGAAGAGCTGGAATTTTTACCCAGGGCTGAGTTATGGGTCTGTGGTCTTCACTACTGTATCATATCATCTCTCTTTCTTTTGTCTTAGGTCTCTAAGCCTTTGGGGGTAGCCTCTGAAGATGAGGTAAATATACCAGTCTCTCCTGTCTCATTTTTTGTTTGCTTGCTGTATTTTTACTTTAAACTTGGCTCACACGTATTTCAGTCTGCAGACTTCCCTGATCCAATGAGAGTTGCCTCAGCTTTCTTGTTTGTTTTTGCTTATTCTTTTTTTTTAACTTATTTATTTGTTAACTGAAGGATAATTGCTTTACAGAATTTTGTCGCTTTACGTATTCTTTGAGTGTTTCCAAATCTATGGGTTCTGGGTTTCCCTTTCCTTGTGTTTGACGTTTGTGTCCCTCATGGAATGGGCCCCTGTTTCTTGCTGGGTTCGCTTTACCATCTCTCTTCTGACAGTTGGTGGCTGAGTTCCTCCAGGACCAGAATGCACCTCTCGTGTCCCGTGCCCCTCAGACCTTCAAGATGGATGACCTCCTGGCCGAGATGCAGGAGATTGAACAGTCAAACTTCCGCCAGGCACCCCAGAGAGGTGGGTCCAGGTTCTGGTGTTAGGGAGGGGAATCACCATTTTCTGGGCAGATGGAGACAAAGGGATTTTGTATTTGGAAGCTGCTGATATTGGGGAACTGAGTTATAGAAGGAGACAAATAGAGTAGAGTGTTTTCACATGTACTCAGGGCTTCCTTGTTAGCTCAGACAGTAAAGAATGTGCCTGCCAATGCAGGAGATGTGGGTTTGATTCCTGGATCTGGAAGATCCCCTGGAGGAGGAAATGGCAACCCACTCCAATATTCTTGCCTGGAGAATCCCATGGACAGAGGAGCCTGGCGGGCTACAGTCCATGGGGTTGCAAAGAGTCGGATACGACTTAGAGACTAAACAAGAGCAACAACAGGGTTCCTGAGGCCTGATGGAATGATGTGTATTTTCCTCAGTTCTCTCTCTCTCTCTCTCTGAAGCTCCTGGTGTGGCAGACTTGGCCTTGTCCGAGAACTGGGCCCAGGAGTTTCTCGCAGCTGGAGATGCTGTGGATGTCACTCAGGAGTATAATGAGACTGACTGGTCCCAAGAGTTCATCTCTGAAGTTACAGGTGAGGCTTGTCATGGGAAAATCTAAAATAGTTCCTGTGGTGCAGGGTTCTACACGGTTATCCTCATTCATGTTTTTTTTTTTTTTTTAAACCCTCATTCATTTTAATGTATAGAGTGATTTCAGCTGCTTATGACCTTTTTGAACCTTTATGACTCTTTTCTATAGGGCACTGAACCAGGTTTCTCTTAGATGGTAATAGGGAATTGAAACTTATGCAGAGGAGTGGGTTTGAACTGGTTGAGAGACTGGGAGGAGAGAGAGAACACGAGGAGTTAGGTTTTCTTCTTTGTTACCTGGAACTTTATTATTGTAGTTTGGTGGAGAGGATCCACGGATTGGATGGGTAGCAGTGTTGCCTAGGAAGAAAGAGCTGTTCACGGCATCCCTGGGGATTCTGGCATTAAGTCGTCCTGAGCGGGGTTGGAGCCTTGGAAAGTGGAATTGTGGAGTTCAAAGGCTTGAAGTGTACGGTCTTGGTGATGATAATAAAAATTAATAATATTAGTTAATGTTTACTTCGCCATGAGCTAGGCTTTGTTTTAGTGCTTTAAATGCATTGTCCATTTAATCGCCCTGAAAACCCTTGAGGTTGTTACTGTTTTTATTCTTAGTATATAGATAAGAAAACTGAGGCTGGGGGATTAAGTAGTTTGCCCAAGGAATCATGGCTTTGTAAGTGATGGAGTTGGAATTTGACTCTGGGTTTGAATGATTCCAGAGTTGGTAGGCTTACGCATACCAGGCCTGCATCTTAAGCTCTTCAGGGTCCCAGCCTAATTTTCCATCTTTGAGTTGTCCAAGGTCATCGCACCCTGTGGGACTGCTTTTTCTCCCCTCAGCCTGTCTGAGGACAGGCCTGAGCAAGGGCCTTCTCTTCAGCTTTGCTTTTCCTGATTCCTCTCAAAGTGAGCACTGTTAGGCTATTTTCATTTAAGAAATCGAGAATAACAGGAGAGATAAAGGGAGAAAGTCACAAAGATTCTGGCCTCTCAGAGTCCTCCTGTCATCATAGTTACTGAATTTTCATGACACAGTTAATGACCTAATGGGTACCTCCCACCCCCAATCATTTTTATTGTCCTAAAGATAGACCTTCCTCTACACACAGGAGAAAACTCCCCAAATCTAGCAACTAAAATAAAATAAAGCTGCTGGTCTCTTTTATCATGACTCCCTTTCCCTCTTTTAAATTGGAGTTTAAGGAAGAACAGTGAGTGTTCTTGGTTTCTGGGCACTTTATATTCTCAAAGCCAGTTGAGCTTCCCAGTGACAAAAGGTAGATATTCTGCCCACATTTTATAGGCATGGAAATTGAGTTTTGAAAGGGTTAATATTTTGTCTGATTATCATTCAGTAACAGAGGTGATATTCAAACTTATGTCTGACTCCAGGCTCCGTACTTAGAACCATTACACTATCATTGAGAATCTTCCTTGGAATTGCCCCAACTGGAAAATCTGAGCTTTAACCATGAAGTTCCCTCCACCAGACTAGTACTCACCTTTATGTACAAACTTTAGCTTTAAGTGCTGTCTCTTATACAGAGATATTTCTGTTATAACTCATGAGCATCAGTCATTTTTGATAACTCAGGATGAGTTTTTAGTTATTATTGATGAGATTTTTGTTATTACAATTAATCAAGTGCTTGGAGCCACTGAAATCTTCCTTATCCTGTAAATAAAGAGCTACTTTAGAAAACGTGTTGGACCTGTCTTATGTGTTAAATTCTCTTTGGAAGATCTCTTTCTTCCTTCTCTTATTTCCTGGAGGCAAGGATGTGAAAAACTGGAAAGGAAAGTTGAGCTATGTGGGATCTGTCTTTGTATAAATGCTCTGTTGCAGTAATGTATTGCTTTGTATGTAGTGGCCCTTCAGGATTTATTGAATGAAAGAGTTGAGATTTGGCAGAAAGAACTAGAAGGAACTGACTTCCTAGTACAGTCCTTTGTGGTATCTGCAGAGATTTGGTTTCAGGACCCCTGTGGATGCTCAAGTCCTTTATATAAAATTGCGTCATATTTGCATAGAACCTAACCTCGCATATGCTTTAAATCTCTGGATTAATTATAATATCTAATACAGTGCCAATGCTTTGTAAATAGTCGCCAGCATGGGACAAACTCATGTTTTGCTTTTTGGAACTTTTTAGAATTCCCCTGCCCCCCCACCCCCTCTGAATATTTTCCATCTGTAATTGGTTGAATCCGTGGACGTGGAATCCCTGGACACTAACCTCATAGCATTTATGGCTGATATTTTCAGAATAGTGACATAGCCTGTTTCTTTGTGGATAAGTAGACTTCAAGATGAGAGAAGGTTATATTCTTTAAATGTTTATTAAGTCTCCATTGTAAGGATTCCAGAATCTAGTTTAAAAGGAAACAGTTTTTTCTTGTTTTAATGTTGTATTTGGAAATATAGTTCCTATGGAAGTCGCAAAATACATGTACAGAAAGTTTCTGTGTGTCTTTCCCTCTGTTTTCACCATTGGTCATTTTTGCATTTGTTCGTTATGTGCAATATCAAAATCAGAAAATTGCCATGATCCATGTATCTTATTAGATTTCACCAGTTTTACGTACTTTTATTTGTGTGTTTATAGTTTCATGTAGTTTTATCACATGCAGATTTGTGTAACTATCACTGCAATCAAGATTCAGAATTATTCCATTACCACATGAAGCTCATTTTTTAGTCTGATGTATTTCCTGATGGAACTCCAACCCTCCCCTCTTGTTTGGCAATCTTCTGGGCCACATAACTATCTATCTTGTGATTGCTCAGCTCTAGAGACGAGAAACATCTTTAAGGGGTTTTGAGTTTAGACTGCCTCAGGTAACATGGTGTGTGGGGTTTACATGACAGTCATGAGAGATAAAGCTGCTCTTTCATAGGAAGACCAGTGGCCAGAATTAGCAGATGGTGATTGGTGACAGCTCTCCCCTTGATGGCAGCAGAAAGGCTGTGGAATAAAAGGAATAATAATCTCATTGTGATGTTTCCACTTTTGTATGGCTTTGCCTTGAACAGGCAGGAATGATGATAGTAGCTAATACTTGTTACTCTGTGCTTTACACTGGCATTATCCCATCCGGTCTTCACAAGAATCCTGGTGAGGTAGCTATTATTATCTCTATTTCACAGATAAAGACTTAGAAACTTAGGGGGTTGACTGATTTGTGGGGAGGGAGACGTGGGGCAGGAGACGCACAGTGAGTCAGTGATAGAGTTGGGATCCGAGTGCAGGTTGGCTGACCCTAGAACCTGCCTTCTTTTTTTCTTTTTCTTTTTTAAGTTTAATGAGTTAATTTGGCTGTGTCAGGTCTTAGTTCGCGCACACAGGCTTCTCTCTGGTCATATCGAGAGGGCTCCAGAGTGCGGGGTCTGTAGCTGTGGCATGCGGGCTTAGTTGCTGCGCAGCGTGTGGGATCTTCGTTTCCCGAATCAGGGATCAAACCTGTGTCTTGCGCGATGGAAGATGGATTCTTAATGGACCACCAGGGAAGGCCCTAGAACCTGCCTCTAGACCACTGTGTTATTTAGCGGATGTGGAAACTTCCATAGATAGAGGTAGGAAATTCTGAGTTTTTGACTGTTGAGTTGGCGTTCATGTTTCTAGATGAGATGAACACACACTGAGAATTGAAGTGAGGTGGAGGCTCTGAGTCAGGTGTCTGGTATCTAGGTTAGGTTGCTGGGTATCACTGTAGGATCTCCTGACTTTGGATAGTCCCTCCCACTCAGCAGGCCTTAGGTCCTTCAATCTCACAGGCAAGCAGATGGATCTGGTTTTCTATAAGATTTTCTCAAAAAGAATTGAAGGCCAGGTAGTATTCTTTTGATTATTTTATTTTACATCCTTTGTTGGAGTAGATTCCCAATGCCAGAAAATCTTGAATCTCATGGCCAGTATGGTTAAATACCAAATTACGGCTCTTTGATGATGATGCATCTCTGGGATTTTTTTTTTTTTCCCCTAAACTTCTTGTCCATTGTAGAGTCTGGGTCATTTTGTATTTTTTTTGTCGCTTCTTGTCCTATAAAGGAGGATTGCACAGAACTGGTGTTCTCTGTAATTCGAGGGGTATTTGTGGCCAGAATATGCTTTTGCGAAACATTCCAGCTGAAGGCATGACTGGAGGGTGAGGAGAAGGGACTGGTTATTTTTCAACAGAACAGGATAGGGGTATTAGGCATTTCCTTATTAGGTCTCCAGACTTGAGCCAACAGTCTAGCTGGGGCAAAGGAAAGAGAAATGTTGCCTGTAAAAGCCAGTGAGGGAAATCAGGATATAAATGTTAGGAGCTCTTGAAATTAAGAGACCAAGTCCATGATCAAAAAAGTTGTCAACCGTATCTTTCATTTTACTGTTAATAAGTCACTCATTATTTATGGTTAGGTGATATCTGTGAGTCTTGATTTTTTTTTTTTTTTCTTTTTCAGATTTTGGCATTGTTTTCTCAGATGTTGAGATTAACTTGTTGAAATTATTCAGACAGAGTGTCAGTTCAGTGGAATAGAAAGTTCTGTTATAAATCAATACTGAGAAGGTCACCTTGCCTCCTTGGTGTTAAAAGTGGTGACAGAGCTTCAAAAGACAGGATGACCGTGTGTAAGGGCAAGAGGGCAGAGCAGAAGGAAAGAAGACCACAAGCCCATCATTCACTTCGTGTACTAAATCCTTAGGGCCCCTTTAAATCCTTTAATCTGTCTCTCTCTCTCTCTTTATTTCTGGCCTCCGAGTAGTAAAGAGCAAAGTCCTGCAGGTTGAGAAAAGTTCAGCAGCCTCGTTTGTTATGTTTATTCTGAGATTGCCTTGGTGCAACCTTTGTCACGAGAGCTTCTGAGACAGTTTCTAGAATTAGACTGAAAAACGTAGCTCGCAAAACCAGGCAGAAGTGACAGAAGTCAGAATAGTGTTTATCCCGGGGTGGGTGGTTGTGGGGGCCTGCGAGAACCCGCGAGGGAACTGGAGACGGTCCATGCCGTGGGCTGGAGCGTGTCCACAGGTAGAAATTAATGACGCAGCACACCTAAGTCTGGCCCGCTCTACATACTTTCATGTCTGTATGTTACATCTCCAAAAAAGGTCCAGTGGGCAGAGTGGACCCATACATCTCTAGGTCTGGCTCAGCATTCTGCTCCTCAGATTCTCTTGGTGGTACATTATGTTAGGATGAAATACGAGCCTCCTGTGGCCTGGAGGGCGTGAACTGTATAGACAGAGACAGACAGAGGCTTGATTAAGGAGTGGGAGCGCCCATGTCTCCCTGGTTCCCTGAGGTCCCCGCATCACTTCTGAGGAAGCCGGAGGCCCGGCGCCTGGTGTCTTAGTGAGCACTCTTGTATTTCAAACAAAAAGGGTTTGGTCCATACCCCTCTCCTGAGCTGCCTCATTTGGTCTCCTGTCCCCAGCTCAGTACATTTGTCCCCCAGGCCCCTGGGGAGTAGGTTGGATATTGAAAACTTGGTAGTGTTTTCTTTTGACCAGGGGCGTCTGTGGGATTCTGCCTTGACTTGGTTCATATTCTCCCCTTCCTGCTCCCTTGCTGACTGCTCACTTCTCTGCTCCTTGCAGACCCTTTGTCCGTGTCCCCGGCCCGCTGGGCTGAGGAGTACCTGGAGCAGTCAGAGGAGAAGCTGTGGCTGGGAGAGCCGGAGGGAACGGCTGCCGCTAATCGCTGGTGAGTCCAGCCTCTCCTCTCTGGATGGGCTCTGTGGAACGAGCATTGGACAGTCCCCTCCCTCAACCCCCTGTCTGCTCCTGTGCCCCCAAGCTCCTCCATCCACATCCTCAAACCTAGTTGCAGCCCTTTCATCACCTACCCTAAGGCTTCCACGTGTACTATTATCCCAGTTCATTTATGTTTCAAATGAGATTGAATCAAGAACCCTAAGTATTGTACCAAGAATTCATAGCTTTATCTGACGCACCTGTTTCCCTTAAATTTGGAGCCTGCTACTGTCTGTTCCTTCTCTCTGTCCCAAAGATGGTTTGGGGAAGAGAGCGGTAGAAGCGTGTAGCTAGTGCTCTGCCCCTCCTGCCCAGAGGTCCTTCTTTAATGTAAAGTGGAATTCGTGGGAGTGTGGTCACCCTGTCTGTTCCCCGATGAGAACTCCAACTACCGTGGGTGGGGAGGGGGGAATGGTGAGGGCAAGGTAGTGCAGACCCACGTGTGCAGTTGGTGCATCTTCGCCTGTTCCAGGTATGATGAGTACCAGCCCGAGGAGGACCTGCAGCACACAGCCAGTGACTTTGTGGCCAAGGTGGATGACCCCAAGCTGGCTAACTCTGAGGTGAGCTGCATCTCACCACCGCTGCTTCATCCGAGAAGTCAGGGGAACCCTTTCCTTACCCCCGTTTAGTTTAAACAGAAAGAGCTGGGACCCGGGGTCCAGTCCTTCCTCTCTGGGGAGCAGAGACTTAGGGCCCTGCCTCTTCCCCCGAGTCTTCTTGCCTGCACTTCCTTGCCTGCCAACCCTCTGTCCTTTCTGTGCCATCTCCCATCTTGAGAGCCAGAGATCCCCCTCTCTTTGCTCTCCGCTTTTTCCAGGGTCCTTAGCGTATCTTGTCTGAAGCTAGAGGTGGTCCTCAGGGGGAGGGGTCAGCGTAGGCTCCTCTGGGCATGGTCGAGAGGGCACACCTGCAAGTCCTCTCCCAAGTGGCCTGTGTGTATCTCTGTGCCCCAGTTCCTGAAATTCGTGCGGCAGATTGGCGAGGGGCAGGTGTCCCTGGAGTCCGGCGCAGGGTCAGGCCGAGCTCAGGCAGAGCAGTGGGCGGCAGAGTTTATTCAGCAGCAGGTAGGCTCCTGTCACCTCCCAGCCCCACCCCGGAGCTGCTGGTGCCCCCGGCCGTGGGCTCAGGGGTCCCAGAGGGTGAAGGGAACCTATTGCCAGCTTGTTTGGTAGCATCCAGGTCCTGAGTGGGCGGGAAAGAGATTCTGAGAATGTTCTTCTCAGAAGTGCCCAGGTTGGTGGTGTCCAATGGGTGTTCATTGAGTGTTTAGTGGGTAGAAAATTGGTGGTGGTGCTATGACCAGCCTGCTTTGTTACAGGGCACGTCAGAGGCCTGGGTTGACCAGTTCACAAGACCAGTAAACACGTCTGCCCTCGATATGGAGTTTGAACGAGCCAAGTCGGCCATAGAGGTGAGAACAGCTGGCGAAGTGTGACCAAGCCAGGAGGAAATGCTCCTGTGGAGAGAGTGGTTGTCCCAGCGCTAGGGATGACAGACGTTGTATTTCATAATGTTCTGGATCATCTGTGTCAGAATTACTTGGGATGGGATGTGAGTGTGAGTGATAGTCACTCAGTCGTGTCTGACTCTTTGCAACTACATGGACTGTAGCTTGCCACACTCCTCTGTCCATGGAATTCTCCAGACAGGAATACTGGAATGAGTTGCCATCTCCTTCGCCATGGGATGGTGTGGGTGCCTGTCAAAAACACCAGTTCCTGGGCCTCCCAGACCACTGAGTCAGGATCTGGAAATAGCATCTGGGAAGAGCAGCAAAGGAAAGCTCTCCGGTGATCTGAGACACGTGGGAAAGGAAGAGCTACTGCACGGGGAGCCCGTTGTAGTGGCACTGAGAGCGGGGCGGGGCCGTCACAATGGACCTTCTTCCCTATCTGCCCTCCCTCCCTTACAGTCTGACGTCGATTTCTGGGACAAGTTGCAGGCAGAGTTGGAGGAGATGGCAAAGCGTGACGCTGAGGCCCACCCCTGGCTCTCTGACCAAGATGACCTCACGTCCGCTTCCTATGACAAGGTGAGAAGTGGCTGTTTTCACGTTGCAGGGTTTCCTTCTTTTATTGTCTCTCCTTTAATCCTGAATTTGAAGGGTACCCACATTTAAATAATCATTTTCTTGAGCCCCCTTCCATGAAAAGGAAGCCTGGATTACTCCCTAGCATGCTAAGTCACTTCAGTGGCGTCCAGCTCTTTGCGGCCCCATGGGCTATAGCCTGCCAGGCACCTCTGTCCATGGGATTCTCCAGGCAAGAATACTGGAGTGGGTAGCCATTCCCTTCTTCAGGGGATCTTCCCGACTCAGGGATCGAACCTGCGTCTTTTAAATCTCGTGCATTGGCAGGTGGATTCTTTACCATTAGGGTCATTCCATGTTCTTCTCTAGTCATTGAAAGTATTCTTTATTTTTGGGATATAAAAGTTAATAATAATAACAATAATAAGTGACATAGTACCTGAAACAGAGGTTTGCACATGATGCGTTAAGAGCACAGGAGGAGCTCTGCTTTGGAGGTTGGTTGAAAGCATTTTAAGAACATTGATAGCTCCTTTGGTAGAAAATGTTAGGTAGTAGGCCATCTCTGCCCTCCAACTTAGTATCTATTTACTTATTTGTTTAAAAAAAGTAATTTATTCTTTTGGCCACGCTGCAGGGCGTGTGGGATCTTAGTTCCCCGACCAGGTCCCCTGCACTGGAAGGCGGACTCTCAACCTCTGCACTGCCAAGGACGTCCCTGTTTTTAGATTCTTGAACCCTGTTTTGACATCATTGATACCTTGGGTGGGATATTGCACAATTAGGATTAGAAGCATTGAATTAATGTTCCACGAAAATATGCTAAACTTTATTATCACATGAACAATCCGGATTTTATCTGCCTTTTGCTGTTATTGAATTATATGTCAGTAGTAGTGTGTTTTTTTGTTTTTTTTTTTCAGATGTGGTTCTGACTCTGTCAAGTGAACTCATGGGTCTCTGAATGTAAAGTTTTTTATTCATGGTCCTTAAATTTGCAAAACTGCAGCCATACCGTGAGCAGCTATTGTAGACTGTTAAAATGAAGGCCAAAATTCTGTGATGGAATACACTCTACTTGGTAGTGATCCTGTGTTTGCAGTATGATCCTATGAAAGTTTGAGCAGACCAGACAGTGGATCAGGCCTAATGGTTAGACTTTTTAGGCTGTAACAGTGATCCCAGGCTTAGCCTGTATCTTGTAGGTTGTCACGGGCTTCCCTGGTGGCTCAGACAGTAAAGAATCTGCCTGCAATGCAGGAGAACCAGGCTCGATCCCTGAGTAGGAAAGATTCCTGGAGAAGGGAATGGCTGCCCACTCCAATATTCTTGCCTGGAGAATCCCATGGACAGAGGAGCCTGGCGGGCTACAGTCCATGGTGTCACAGAGTCGGACATGACTTAGTGACTGAGAAACAACAACATCCCAAGTCCATCTCCTGTATGTCGCATTTCTTAAATCTCCGTTGTAATTATTTAATTTTTATCTGTCACAAATAATTTGCATCTGATGGCTTACAGTGGTTTAGAACTTTGCTGGCAGGAATTAAGCATTTCTGGTTCTTGAGCGCTTTCACAATGATAGTGAAGAAGGGCCTCATCTATGTTCTTATTTCATAGTTTTATTCTGGTTTGTCCTTACGTGTATTCAGAAAGGGCCTTGTCCTGTGTTTTGTATCTTGTTTTCATTCTGGTGTGTTGTTTTGTGGTGGTGACCCCTGCTCTCCTCAAAGGAGCGTTTTGTTCCCTTGTCACAGTCACACGCTTGCTAGGAATCCAGTTTACCTAACACCTCTCTGCTGCGTGGACGGCCCCGGGACAGAACTCAGCACAACAGCATCCTAACCCCTCAAATGAGAACACCTCCACTAGAACAGGACGTGGAATTTAGAACAGGATTTTGGAATTTAGCTTTCATTTACTATCAGATACAGATTAATACTAATAACTTTTAAGAATGAAACTGGAGAATAAATTAAGTTTTTCAAAGTGCTTGAACACATACTATCCTGTCAGTATGCATAGGACTCTGTGAGCTGGGTGAGAGTTGCATTTGAATAGCAGAGCCTCAAATCACATTTCCTTTATATATTATCTCACTATTGCAAGATAACAAGAAAAGCCCTTTGAATAGCTAAAGAGAGCTTATCTCATACCCTAAGCAGATCCTGTTAAGAAATGTGCTCTGTCCAGTCCTGAGGAGTCAAGGATGTGGAAATATCAGCCAATAAAGACTTCCTAAAAATAAGTTTAATTGCAGTGTGGATCAGAGTTTGCCAGGCTTTCCAGCTGCTGGGAGCAGGGTAGCAGCATGGGCTGACTTCATGTGGTTGCGGACAGTCTCCTTCATGACATGAAGGGTTTGCCAGCATTTCTCCGGATCCCTTTGTGGAGGCCCTCCGCTTCCTCTCCGCCTCTTGCCTGTCCTGGTTGTCATCTCTCATTCCCACTGCTCCGTAGCGGCTCCCTCTGAGATTGCTCCTTCTGAGACCGGGTCTCACCTGGCTCCTCTTCCTTGTAGGGGTACCACTTTGAGGAAGAGAACCCCCTGCGGGACCACCCCCAGCCTTTCGAGGAGGGGCTGCGGCGGCTCCAGGAGGGGGACCTGCCCAACGCCGTGCTGCTCTTCGAGGCAGCCGTGCAGCAGGACCCCAAGCACATGGAAGTGAGCGGCTCCTCCTTCTGACCTGATTAGAGAGGGCTCCGCCAGTCTGAGGGAGGCCCCGAAGCGGGTAGTGCACAAGGGTTAGGGTCTGGGTGACGGCCTGGGGTGGGGGCCTGGGAGTGAGATGGTGAGTCCATGGGGAGCCAGAGGAAGGGACAATGACTACACGGGTGATGAAATCTGGCATCTTCTCTCTAGGCTTGGCAGTATCTGGGGACCACCCAGGCAGAGAACGAGCAAGAACTTTTAGCCATCAGTGCGCTGCGGAAGTGAGTACTCTGAAGAGAGGCACGGGTCAGGGAGGGGTGAGGTGGTCTTGCAGCTCTACAAACAGCGTTTAGAACGACAGGTCATGGTCTTCTTTCTGGCCACTAACAAGCGTTTTTTTCATGATGAAACTCTAAGGTTTGGAGTGAACTTGGGAATAATTGTCTCCATTCCCTCCCCAGCTTTTGGTTTTATTTGGGGGACCCTGGCTGATTCCTCAGCTGCTGAAATGTCCCCTTTCTCAGATCTGTGACTTTATTAATGACCCACCAGTAGGGAATTCCTCTGTATCTGGATGGAGGGAGTTGGCAGGTAACTCTCGGCTTGGATTGCAGGGTGCCGCTGCTGAGACCAGCCCTGTCCCTCTCGGTCCAAACAGGTGCCTGGAGCTAAAGCCAGACAACCGGACGGCCCTGATGGCACTGGCTGTGAGCTTCACCAACGAGTCCCTGCAGCGGCAGGCCTGTGAGACCCTGCGAGACTGGCTACGCTACACGCCGGCCTATGCCCACCTGGTGGCACCTGGGGAAGAGGGGGCCGGTGGGGTGGGCCTGGGCTCCAGCAAGCGCATCCTGGGGTCCCTATTGTCCGAGTGAGTGAGGGGCTCCTGGGGTGGCTGTTGGTGACCAGGGAGAGGGAGGACCTGGACAGTGGAAGTTGGGGTAGATCGCCGCTCAGTTCTGGGGGGTTGGGAGACTCAGGGTTGGAAGGAAGGAAGGGTGCAGGTGGACGGATGCATCGTGGGCTAGTTACGGGAGTACTGGGAATATAGACATATCCATCCACCTGCCTTTCTGCATCTTTGTCTTCCTCACCCAGCTCCCTGTTTCTTGAAGTAAAAGAGCTCTTCCTGGCTGCTGTGCGCCTGGACCCGACATCCATCGACCCTGACGTGCAGTGTGGCCTGGGGGTCCTCTTCAACCTGAGCGGGGAGTATGACAAGGCGGTGGACTGCTTCACCGCTGCGCTCAGCGTCCGCCCCGACGTGAGCATCTGGGGAGGAGGGGAGAGAGGCCCTGACTCCGTGTCCCAGGGAGGCGTCATTTGATGGGACCTTAGTGTCACGGGGTGTTTCCTTCCAGTTCTGTGTCCTGGTTTCCTTGGGAGAATTGGGAGGGGAAGGGCGGGAGTCCAAGCTCATCTGGGCTTAGGGGAGTCTGCAGGGGTGAGTGGAGACAGGAATGGGATCGTAACACGCTAGAGAAATAGAGTGGGGAACCAGGGGAGATGGGGCAGAGTTGGATCTGAGCCTGGCTGGTGTTTCTAACCCTTGGCCATCTCTGTCTTAGGACTATTTGCTGTGGAATAAGCTAGGGGCCACCTTGGCCAATGGAAACCAGAGTGAAGAGGCAGTAGCTGCATACCGCCGGGCCCTTGAGCTCCAGCCTGGCTATATCCGGTCTCGGTACAACCTGGGCATCAGCTGTATCAACCTTGGGGCCCACCGGTAAGAGTGTCTGCTGAGGAGGGAATGAATGAATGAATGAACGAACAAATGAACAAATGAGTGAGTGAACAAATGAATGAGTGACTGAATAAATGAATGAATGAGTGAATGAACTCCTCCCTGCCGTGGGCCCTGGCTTCTCCTTCTCTGATCTGTTACTTCACCACCAGGCCCAGCTTGCTTTCTCCCCTTGCCCACTGACTTGCCTCCTTCCCTGGGTGTCCTATCACCAGCTCTCATGCTTCTGCCCTGCAGGGAGGCTGTGGAGCACTTTCTGGAGGCCCTAAACATGCAGAGGAAGAGTCGGGGCCCTCGGGGTGAAGGGGGTGCCATGTCAGAGAATATCTGGAGCACCCTGCGTCTGGCCTTGTCCATGTTAGGCCAGAGTGATGCCTATGGGGCAGCCGATGCCCGGGACCTGCCCACCCTCCTGGCGATGTTTGGCCTGCCCCAGTGACAGTGGGATGAGCTGCCTTGCGAGTGTCTGCTTGGAGGGGTCCCTGCGCTGGACATGATTCCCTCTCCCCAAATGGGCCTACCAAGGGGGCGGGCTGATGACCACAAGCGGTACCGCCTCTCAGGGGCCACCTCCGCGTAGGGGTGGGTAGTCTGCATTCTAGTTCCTGCATAATTGTAGGAAAAGGAGCCGTGTCATTGGAGCCCTTGGTAATTCAAGGGCTGTCCGTCCAGCTCCCTATCTCTGCTCATCATGCCCTTTCTTGGTGCTGCTTTTTGGTTAGGACCCAAAGATAGAGGGTAACTCTTGTCATCAGCTGCCGTTTCTGATGGGTCTGCCACATTTGTAACATCTGTCCTCCCCTGACCTTTCCCAGGAGTTGATAATCACGCAGCCTCCTCAGGCAGTGGTGTGGGGCAGGTCCTACCGAGCACCTCTGTGATGACCGTGTCTAGGGCGGCATGTGACATTGAAGTGTTGATCTGGCTCAGCGGAGCCGGGTTTTTAGGGGTACTTGTGGTTCTGTCATCCTTGGACCTCCCCTGGGTGCAGCTTGGGTTTCCTGGTTGCTGCTGCACACAGTGATGGGCATCATTGCAGGAGGGGTCTTCAGGGGCTACCGGGGTCAGTTGCTGCAGAGTGTTTGGGTGGGGGGAGTGGGGAGCAAGGCTTGTTGTGGACTGAGCCTCAAAGGGACCAGATGGGCTCAGGTCCAGGGCTCTGGTCTGGGGCCTGTGGAGGGAGGACAGAGCAGGGACAAGGACCGTCCCGAGTACGGCCATCCCCTCCGCGTAGAACGGCCTGCGAGTCAGAATTGAGCCAGCTCTTCTGGAAAGCCAGTTCAGAAATTGCCACCTTGTCAGATCCCCAACAAAGAGAGGGTTCAGCTTTACCTTGAGCCTCTGCCTTCCTTCTTCCCCCGTACCACCTCCACAGGGGGAGAGTGAGCATGGATTCTGCCAGGAGACACACTCACCCCAAAAATGCCTGAGGTGGCCACGAAGCCGCTTGCCTTGTCTTCAGTAGCTAATGACCAGAGAGATTTTTTTTTTAAACTACCATGGTCCCAAGGTTCCATCCTGAAATTTATTTTTCTTTGTATGAATATGTGTAAATGATTTAAAAAATAAAGGTGTAAAATATTTGTATGAAGAATAAATGAAACTGACATGGCTTTGAGTCCTGCTACTGGGCGTGTAGTTGGTGTGGTGGGAGGGGAGTTGCTGTTTGGAGGTTGGTGTTCAACAGTTTTTCTCTCTTTTTCTTTCAAATTCTCACTGGAACATTGATTACCCAGCATCTACCCAGTAATTATTCAGCACCTAATACACGGGAGGTACACAAATGAGACGGTCAGGGTCCCTGTGTTCATGGTGCTGATGGTTTAGCAGGAGAGTCAGGTGTTTAGCAATCACGCATTTTTTACTTGTGTTACTTCAATACGGAAAAATATGGGCTACAATATAATTGCTTGGTATTTTTTTATTACAAATTATTGCATGGAAAGACTTCAGTAGTCTTTTTCAATGCTTAGGGCATTGAGATGCCAGCATTTCAATGTGGGCTTTGCCAGGTTTTATCAGAAACTAGAGACATATGAAGATGGGTCTGTATCCTAGGGAAAAAATTTAAAGTATGCATATTTATATTTGGAGGTAAATGTCTATGGCCATGTTAGAATTTGAAATGTCTAAAAGAGAACTGGTTCAGTAATCCAGACAGTGAAATATTATTTAGGTATTTAGTTATATTTAGGGAACAACATCCAACGATAAAGCTAACAATATAATGAGAAAGAAAAGGTTAGCAAACATTTTACAAGTCGTCTCAAGAAGAAAATGAAAAGAAGAAATTACCAGTATGTTAAATGTGTCAAGATTGTGAGGAACTTTTGCCCTGCTTTGTCATACTTCTCTTTAATTTACAAATTTCCTTAGTGCGTGTGTAATACTTATATAGAAAAAAACAACATTATGGGGAGGACAGCAGCTCTTGCTGCCACCTGGGTCTCTGAAGGGCAGTGGTGCAGGGCCCACAGTTCTGGGAGTGGGCTGGGCAGGCTGATACAGAAGTTTGTGGTGTGGAGATAAGGAGACGTGTCTGGCAGAGTAAATAGCCTAGGAGTTGAGTTAACTTCTGGTTTAAGCAAAATCTCCAGGTTGATCTGCTCTGCCTTGTGTTTGGCAGCATGAAGATGTCCACATGGATGCTTTTCTCATCAAGGCGAGATGCATCTTGAGGCCACATCAAATTCAGCCAGTATTTATTGAGCCCCCATCATGAACCAGATGCTTTTGGGTACCAGGGATGCAATTCACAAGGCAGACAAGGTCCCTGCTCTCATGGCTAATGTACTAGTTGAAGGAGCAACAGAATAAACAAGTAAATAAAACCTCAGGGACCTCTCTGGTGGTTCAGTGGCTAAAACTCTATGCTTCCAGTGCAGGGGTCTTGGGTTTGATCCCTGGTCAATGAACTAGATCCCACAGGTTGCAACTAAAGATTTCTCATGCTGCAGCTAAGACCCAGGGCAGCCAAATGCACAAACAAAAAGAAAACCTCAGTCAACGTGCTTTGAAGAAACAAAATCGGACATTGCACTAGAGAGTACAGTGGAGGGTTTGTGGGGGCAACGTTAGACAGTGTGGTCAGAAAAGGCCTTTGTCAGGAGGTGGTCTGAGTGGGAGGAGCCAGTGGTATGAGGGGTTCTGGTGGGAGCCTGGTCAAGGTCCCAGGAGGAATGACAAAGTCTCTGATCTGAGGCTAGAAGAGCCGGTGCAGTCCAAGGGGAAGGAGCTGGAGTGCAGGGAGAGGAGGAGTAGCAGACAGGACGGAGGTGGTCAGGAGCAATGATAGCTGGGCTCTTTTTAATTATGGTGGAGAATTTCAAGCTTATTCTAAATTCCACAAGAAAACACTAGAGAGTTTTAAGCAGAAAAGTGATATGGTATGACTTAGTTTTAAAATCTGGGAGCGTCCATGGTGGCTCAGTGGTAAAGGATCCACTTGCCAATGCAGGGGCACAGGTTTGATCCCTAATCTGAGAAGAAGCCACATGCTGCAGAGCAACTAAGTCCCTGCACCACATCTACTGAGCCAGTGCTCTAGAGCCCAGGAGCTGCAGCTACTGAGTCCATGTGCAGCAGCTTCTGAAGGCTGCATGCCCTGGAGCCCATGCTCCCCAATAAGAGAAGCCACTGCAATGAGAAGCCCGAGCACCACAGTTAGAAGATAGCTCCTGCTCACCACAACTAGAGAAACCCCGTGCCACAGTGAAGACTCAACACAACCAAAAATAGTAAATAAAACAGACAGCTCTGGTTGCAGGGTCTAGGCTGGAGATGGTGTGAGGATAGGGATGGGTGGCAGAGAGATGGAGGAAACAGGATGGATTTTGTAGGTACAAAATCCAGGTACAGCTGTTAGAACTTGCTGCTGGACTGGATGTAGAGGGTGAGGGCAGGAAGTGAAGGCTGACTCCTTGGCTTTTGGCCTCAACAACTGCAGGAATGGTGTTGCCCTCAGTAGAGAAAGGGGAAACTGGGTGGAGCAGATTTGGGAAGGAAAATACCAAGTTATATACGGAACACATATGATGGGAGGCAGAGATCTCTCCAAGTATAGATATCAAGAATCGATAGATGAATTGTGTATGTAAGTCTCAGGAAAAGACAGGGCTTGGTATATAAATTTCAGAGTCTTATTTATATAGATGGTGTTTAAAGCCCCAAGACTGGATATGTTTGCCTAAAAAATTCATCTAATTTCTCCCTCCCTACTGGCTCTTTTAGGCTTTCCTGGTGGCTCAGTGGTAAAGAATCACCTGCCAATGCAGGAGATGTGGGTTCAATCCCTGGTCCAGGAAGATCCCCTGGAAAAGGAAGTGGTGACCCACTCTAGTATTCTTGCCTGGGAAATCCCATGGACAGAGAAGCCTGGTGGGCTAAAGTCCATGGGGTTGCAAAAGAATCAGACACGACTGAGCAACTGAACAACAACTGGCTCTTTCATTTCATTAAATAAGCATGTGCAATTATTTCTCATGCTAAACGGGACAAAAGTGGAACCGATCCCCTGATCAATCAGCCAAACGAAATAATCTTTTCTCAGCCATGAATACCCCCACCCCCAGCCTGGCCCCTATCTCAAGAAGCCAAGCTCCTTCAGGATCCATGCTGAGTCTGATGGAGCAGGGCTTGCCTTGACCAGCAGGGGTGTTGCAGAGGACACTGACAGATGATGAGCTGCTCCCTGGTGACTGCGGGTGTTGCATGCTTGTTGGCCCTGCTTTCATTTACATGGGCTAGGAGGAAGGGGGAGAGTATTGGAACAGAGCTCGTCCACGGCCAATTGATAAGTCAGTCAGAAGAGAGCTTCACAAACCACACACAGGATTCTCAAGAAAATGTCAATAGAGCCCAAAAGGACTTCTTCAGACTAATAAACATTATTTTTTAAAAAAATTATTGAGGTATGGTTGATTTGCAATGTTGCCTTAGTTTCTGCTGTACAGCAAAGGGAATCATTTATACATATACACATATCCACTCTTTTCTTTTCCCACGTAGGTCGTTGCAGATTATCGAGTAGAGTTCCCCGTGCTATACAGTTGTTCAGTTGCTCAGTCGTGTCTGACTCTTTTGCGACCCCATGGACTGTATCCCGCCAGGCTCCTCTGTCCATGGGATTCTCCAGGCAAGAATACTGGAGTGGGTTGCCATTTCCTCCTCCTGGGGATCTTCCTGACCTAGGGCGTGCCCACATGTTTCCTACACTGGCAGGGAGATCATTAACCACGGAGCCTCCAGGGGAGCCCAAATACAGTAGGTGCTTATTACTTAACTATTTTGTATATGGTAGTGTGTACATGTCCATCCCAATCTCCCCATTTATCCTCCCCCTTTGCCCCTGGTAACCGTAAGATTAATAACACGATTTTCTAAGTAAAAATACAATAGAGAAACAAGAAGAGGACGATCACTACTGAGAACCAAACTGATGGTCTGAAAAGCAAGCAGAAACTGTAGAAAGTTATAAAAAAGCAGACATAATAATGAGGGGAAAGACAAGGGATTGGCTTGACAGATCTAGGAAACCTAATGTGTAAAACTTAGAAATTGCAAAAGAAGAATAAATGAATAAGTAAATTAAATGAATAACGAAAATTGTCCTGGGGCTCATGGCTCAATTAAAAAGCTCTTACAGGATCCTACCAACCCAACTGACGCCAGGAAGCACAATTTTTAATTAATCTTAAAAGCTATACTGAGCCATATATAAGATTAATTGAAAATTGTGCTTCCTAGCGTCAGTTGGGATGATGGTAGGAATAGCAGAGGCTGTTTGGAGACAGTTAATCGTAAGAGCAAGGCAGCCATAATCACTGTAATAGATGGCAAGGTTGGAGTGGAAATCAGGTGACCCTGACCCATAGGAAACTAGGGCAATGACTAACAGACCGTAGCGTTCCATGGAGTGAGTGGTGGATAGTCCAAGAGAGAATTGCAACAGGCTGACGTCAGTTGCTGAGATGGAAAAGCATGATCCCGTGACCAGGTTCAAGGTCTTAGTTATTGATTGAAAGGAAAGCTACTTTCTTTTGAAAGGAATCCTGCAATGCTACCACAAATACATTCAATAAATACTCTCCAAATCCTCTCTGAAGAGCCCTGTGGCCTTATATCAGAGTACTCATATACTAGGCAAAGGAGAACACCCAGATTTTCAAGGGACCTGCAATGCCGGCAGTGATCTTGCCTGGTAAGCTGACGAGTGAATGGAAGCTGGGAGTAAATGGAGTTGGGACCCAAATCTTCTTCCTAGTCGATCTAATGTGTTTCTTTCAGCATCTAGCTTTTCCTGACTAATGCAATTAGGTAATAACTAAAACCATCCTTCCCTCTAGTTTCCCAGATTGGAAACCTTCCTTCCCAACTCTCCCTCACTCCCACATCCCATCAGTTACTAAATTGTGACTGAGCCTTCCTTATTCATTGTTTGAAATGATCAGTTATGTAACTCTTGCTACAAAGACTTCATTCAATTTAACATATAATTTATGAACACAATCAAGAAATTCCTTTTAACTTCATAAGAATGCTATCAATGACATTGAAATTCTGTGCTTCCCTCTGTTTTATCTCCCTGCATTTTCCTCCGAAGTAACCACTATCCTACTTTTTATAAAATACTTTTATCACACATTTATGCTTCTCTAAACAGTAATGTGTTTATTTTAGAGTTTTCTAAAAATGATATTCTGTTGTAGTTTTCTGAGGTTAGCTTGTCTTCATTTAACACTGTATTTTGCAACCATTCTTATTTTGGTGCAAAGCTGAAGTTCACAAATATTACTCAAGTTCTTTGTTCATCCTTCTGTTGATTAATATTTTGGTTGCTTCCACTTTGGGCTATAATGAATTAATTATTGCTATAAAATATTCTTGTTGCTGCCTCCTGGTGCACATGGGCAAGAGATTTTTGAGAATATCCCAAGGAGTAGAATTATGAATGTTTAATCTATAAGATAATGCTTAATTGTTTCAAAATTGAGTGTGCCAACTTCCATTACCACCGGCAGTTTGTAAGAGTTCCCGCATACAGGGTCATCATTGCCATCTTTCTAAATTCCATATATATGTGTTAGTATACTGTATTGGTGTTTTTCTTTCTGGCTTACTTCACTCTGTATAATTGGCTCCAGTTTCATCCATCTCAACAGAACTGATTCAAATGTATTCTTTTTAATGGCTGAGTAATACTCCATTGTGTATATGTACCACAGCTTCTTATCCATTCATCTGCTGATGGACATCTAGGTTGTTTCCATGTCCTGGCTATTATAAACAGTGCTGCGATGAACATTGGGGTACATGTGTCTCTTTCAATTCTGGTTTCCTCAGTGTGTATGCCCAGCAGTGGGATTGCTGGGTCATATGGCAGTTCTATTTGCAATTTTTTAAGGAATCTCCACACTGTTTTCCATAGTGGCTGTACTAGTAAGAATCGAATCACCAGTCTATGTCTGATGCAGGATACAGCATGCTTGGGGCTGGTGCACGGGGATGACCCAGAGGGATGTTGTGGGGAGGGACGTGGGAGGGGGGTTCATGTTTGGGATCGCATGTACACCTGTGGTGGATTCATGTCAATGTATGGCAAAACCAATAGAGTATTGTAAAGTAAAATAAAGTAAAAATAAAAATTAAAAAAAAAAAGAATTCCCACTGATCTGTATTACCCCCATACTTAGTGTTGCTGGATTCCAACGTGTTCTCTAACTTGGTATTAACCCTTGTTGTTCAGTAGTTAAATGGTGTCCAACTCTTTGTGACCCCAAATGCAGCATCTTAAAGTTTTACTCAGGTTGTGCAAATGGGCTAAGTTAGTAGTCTATGGAATTTATACTAATGACTAAATTAAGAAAATCATTTTAAAAAACACATTATTTGAATTATTAAATTTAAATATTAATAGAATAAACTTATTTAAACATCCATGTGCCCACCTACGTACTTTTATATGCTCTTAATAATGACAAAGGTAATAACTTAATCTCTAAAGCAAGTATAAGTAATTTAGGATGTTTCAGTTAATCTAGGCTTTTAGAGAGAAAAATTCAAAGTCTTACATAAGGGTTAATGCCATATTTGCATTTTTATTTTACAATGTGGGAAAAATCAGAACAAAAATATACAGAAATCTTGTATGTCCAAAGTTCATATACCAATTTACTTCAATTTGAGTGAATTTGGATTAAAATTTAATTCTCATTTATTTTTGCTATTGTAACTTCTATTTTTTGATTTTAAGATCTTAGGACAAGAAGATTTTAAAATATCTTTCAATTTGCACCAATACATTTGAAGGGAATTTAGACCTGAAATCTTCTGTATTCAGTTTTATTTTCTCTTCAGCCTTTTATGGCTGATTGCCCATTAGCTTATTGTCCATTTGTATTTCTTTTGCACTTTTTTTGGGAACAGTGCGGGAACCCTGAGCTCATAAAACCAAAGTAACATTTCTTTGTTTTTATCCAAATGCCCTTTAAAGGATATTTATAAAGAATTTATTAAGAATTTGTTAGTTTATATACACATGTCCATACGTATCTAGTTTTTTCTTCTTGTCAATGTAGTATTTACTTCTAATCAAAGGATTTAAAATTCAAAGCATTTCAATGTTTCATTTGAAAAATTCTTTTCCAAGTAGAAAATCTCATCATTTTAAGATTTAGTTCTATGGGAATTCCCTGGCAGTCCAGTGGTTAGAACTTGATGCTTTCACTACCAGGGTCTGGTCTGGGTTCTATCCCTGGTTGGGGAACTTAAGATTTAAAAAATGAATTAGTCTTATGAACTATTAGTTCATAGGAGATACTAATATATTTAATATATTTGGGCAAACTGGAGTGTAGCAACGTAGACCATACTTTCATTTTCCAGCTAGAAAGTGAGTGAAAGTGAAAGTCGCTTAGTCATGTCCGACTGTGATTCTCTAGGCCAGAATACTGGAGTGGGTAGCCTTTCCCTTTTCCAGGGGATCTTCCCAACCCAGGGATCGAATCTATGTCTTCCAGTATTGCAGGCGGATTCTTTACCAGCTGAGCCACAAGTGAAGCCCAAGAATACTGGAGTGGGTATTCTATCCCTTCTCCAGGGCATGTTCTTGACCCAGGAATTGAACCGGGGTCTCCTGCATTACAGGTGGATATTTTTTTACCAGCTGAGCTATCAGGGAAGCCCTTTCAACTAGGAAACTTCTCAAAGAGCCAGTGTACTTAAAGTTTGGTTGGATATTTAGATTTTGTTCAGGTCAGGTCAGTTCAGTTCTGTAGCTCAGTCGTGTTGGACTCCAGTCCTAAAGAAAGGCAATGCCAAAGAATGCTCAAACTACTGCACAATTGCACTCATCTCACATGCTAGTAAAGTAATGCTCAAAGTTCTCCAAGCCAGGCTTCAACAGTACATGAACCGAGAACTTCCAGATGTTCAAGCTGGATTTAGAAAAGGCAGAGGAACCAGAGATCAAATTGCCAACATCTGTTGGATCACTGAAAAAGCAAGAGAGTTCCAGAAAAATATCTACTTCTGCTTTATTGACTATGCCAAAGCCTTTGACTGTGTGGACCACAACAAACTCTGAAAAAGATTTTGTTGGAAGATGTATTAATTTTCTCTTCCTGCAAAAACAAAAACAAAAACAAAAACAACACCCCAAAACTTAGTGTCTTAAAACAACAACAATGCTTGATTTCTTCTTTTTTTCTTTTTAACATATGTCTCCTCCCTCCCACCTCCCAACCCACCCCACCCCTCTAAAATCAGGTGCTCTGCGCTTGATTATTTCTCATGATCTGGGGGTTGGCAGCCCAGATAGTTCTGCTGTACTTACTTGGGTCTCTTCATGGGGCTGCCCACAGTCATCTGATGGTTCACGCAGGGCCCATGATTGTTCAGGGTGTCAAAAGGGAAGTAATAGGAATTACAAGACCTTTTATGACCAAGTCTCTGGGGCTCACACAGCCTGACTTCTGTCACCTTTTACTGGTCAAGGCAAATCATTTATTTTACAAAATTATACATGAAATGTCGATTCAAGGGTGTGAAGAAATAGACTTTGTCTCTCCATGAGAAGCGGTGACACATTACAGAGATGTAGACACAGGAAGTGTGAGTTCTTTTCTGGTTTTCAATGTAACTCATTTTTATTATGAGCCAAACTCATGAGTAAACTTTCATTATACCTTAGCTGCTTCATTTACTCCACAATAGTTTAATAGATACTATTTAGAAAAAAATAGTGCTTGAGTAAGCATGACATTTTTTGTCCCCAAATATATAGTCAGACAGTTTGGAAAAAATATGAGTAAAATTAACATTTATTATAAATCAAAACATGTCTTTTATAATTGCCAGAGATGAAACTCCAGAAAAAATAATATTATTCACGCATTGCTAGATAAAAAAAATCCAAACTAATCAGAAGAATGACATTTTAGCTATGAAAACATAATATTTAAGACAATTAAGTTTCAAGTTTGTATTCTAAATTTTTTTTACAAAGGATGAAATATAAATACAGATTTAAGATAGTAATCGCAGTTACTATCACATGTGAATCCTCAGGAAGTGTGATTTCTTTGAGGACTGTGTTACAATGATCTACCACAGTAGCCTTTGAGATTTCTTCCAGGATATATGTAGAATGCTTAATGGGCTTTCTTATATCATCCATAGCAATTGAGGCATTTCTTGGCCTTTAAATTAAAAAATATTCTAGAGACAGGCAAATGAATCTCAATCAAATTTTCCTTTAGTGGAGAATATACAAATGGGTTTTGTTCAATTTATCATTTCTTATTTTTTAAAATTGTTGCTGTTCAATTATTAAATCGTGTCCAACTCTTTGTGACTCCATGGACTGCAGCATGCCAGGTCTCCCTGTCCTTCACTGTCTCCTGGAATTTGCTCAGACTCATGTCCATTGAGCTAGTGATGCCACTAGAAAAAAATTTAAATTGAAATGGTAGTTGATTTATAATCTTTTATTAGCTTCAGGTATATTGTACAACAGAGTGATTCAATCTTTTTGCGGATTATAGTCTTTTAAAAGTTATCACAAAATAATAGCTATATTTCCCTGTGTTGTACAAGATATCCTTGCTGCTTATCTATTTAATACAGTGTAGTTTTATCTCTTAATCCAATACCCCATCTTAATTTTCTATATCTGTGATTCAGTTTCTGTTTTCAATTTACCCATTTATTTTCTCCAGAAATATATCACCACTGCAGATACTGCTTTTGAGTCCAAAGGCTGGAGTTCCCTTGCAGTCTTGAAACTGCGGTTTTCTGCTCACTGTCTTTCAATGTTCCCAGGCACTCATATAGGGAAACCAACTCCCAGTTGTTCAAACAATAGATGAAAATTATTAACGTTTGGTCACATTGGCCATTACAGGGAGTCTTGTGTTTCAAAGAAAAGAAATAGTCCAATCAGGGGGAAAATCCCTGCCCCTAATTTCAGGAAAAAATACTTAAACAGAGTGTCCTAGGATTTCTAATAAATCACACATTTATCCCACACTTTAAGGCAGTGGGGCCCTTGTCGTGAGAAAAGGCTGTCACCTAAAGTTGTGTCTTTTGTTCTCCTTTAAGTTCTATTTTGGGCTTCCGAGGTGGCTCGGTGGTAAAGAGTCCGCCTACCAGTGCAGAAGATGTGTTCGATCCCTGGGTTGGGAGATCCCCTGGAGGAGGAAGCGGTGACCCACTCCAGTATTCTGGCCTAGAGAATCTCACAGACAAAGGAGCCTGGTGGGCTACAGTCCATGGGGTTGCAAAAAAGTCGGACACAACTTAGTGACTAAAGAACAACAGCAACAAGTTCTATTAATATTCCAGTAAAAGTTTCCTAGCAGTTTGGGAACACTCACAGCTCATTCCTGCTGGGCAACTTAATCACAAATGACACAAAGAAAGAAATTATTTGTCTCAAGTTGAATAAATGTGTATCTAACTTGATAGCATCTTCAAATAATTTTGAGAAAATTCAAGAGGACAGAGCTCAGATCACTTTTCCTCTAAACTTGACTCCACAGGCTTCATCGGTTCAAAATATTTATGTGCTGATGCCACGAATGACATCTGGGAACCCCCACTGTGCAGAAAAAAACTATGACTGCACCACTGTTATATATTTGAAGTCCTCTTACATGCTGATGGTTCTCAAAGCCAAAGTAATTTCAAGTTCTTTGGACCAGGTTAAGGTAAGCACAAGTCAGACCAGCTCCAAAACTCACAGAAGAAAACTCATTTTGGAATCGTCATCTTCTGCCTTTTAATCCTTCCCAATTTAATCAACCAGTTCAAGGAACCATAGGTTAAATTAGAACCAGTTAATCTCAGTCTCTTTATTTGAATAAATGATCCAAACATAAGAAGAAAATATCACGTTTATGATCCAGTAAGAGGAAGAAAAAACCATTAGAGGGAATCCAGACCGTTTGCTAGTGCCAACCCCTAATCAACAGCAGATGGCGCCAGAGGACTTTGATAGGACCCAATAGCTTTGCTACCATCTCCAAGATTACCTTCTATTTCCCACACCATCTACCCAGGATTTCTAGGGAAGGAGTCATGGTTCAGACCATAGACTGTGGAGTCAGACTGCCTGGCTTCACAATACCGCATTTGCTAGCTGGGTGACCTTGGATGAGTCTTGAACTTGGTTTTCTTCTTTGTAGAATAGAGATGTTAAAAGCTCTATCTTGCAGGATTGCTGTGAAGATTATGTGAAGTCTTACATATAATCACAGCCAATGGCTTCTTGTATATAATAACCTTTCAAAGTGTTATTTGCTAGTGGACACACAATATAAAAGGAGGTTCCCTGGTGACTCAGAGGTTAAAGCGTTTGCCTGCAATGCGGGAGTCTAAGGTTCGATCCCTGGGTCGGGAAGATTCCCCTGGAGAAGGAAATGGCAATCCACTCCAGTATTCTTGGTTGGAGAATCCCATGGACGGAGGACGGTGGGCTACAGTCCACGGGGTCACAAAGAGCTGGACAGGACTTCACTTTCACACAATATAAAAAGAAGTTCTGTTGCTAGAGCAAAAGCATAATATTTAGGAGGGTGAGCAAAAGGGTAAATTTTGCGGAAGATTGAAATTAAGTTGCTATCAGAATAAAATTGACTGTCAGTTCTCTCTGTAAAGTGTCTTTTGTAAGCTTCTTGAAAACCAAAAAGTAAAAACCTACAGCAGACACGCAAAAGGTAGAGACTGCTAAGTCGCTTCAGTCGTGTCCGACTCTGTGAGGCCCCATAGATGGCAGCCCACCAGGCTCCCCCGTCCCTGGGATTCTCCAGGCAAGAACACTGGAGTGGGCTGCTATTTCCTTCTCCAATGCATGAAAGTGAAAAGTGAAAGTGAAGTCGCTCGGTCGCGTCCGACTCTTAGCGACCCCATGGACTACAGCCTACCAGGCTCCTCCATCCATGGGATTTTCCAGGCAAGAGTACTGGAGTGGGGTGCCATTGCCTTCTCCGAAAAGGTAGAGAGAAGGCAGAGAGAAGCACATCAAAGCACACCATCATCCAAAATTATCAATTCACGAAGGAAGGAAGGAAGGAAGTAAGGAAGCAGCAAGGAACTAAAATTTGGGGGCAAGAAACCAATAGGATGGGATTAGTAGTTCCTCAGTTCAGTTCAGTCCTTACCTATCAGTAATTATTTTAAATGTAAATGGGTTCAATTCTCCAATCAAAATAGAGTGGCTGAATGAATAAAAAAACAAAGCCCAGCTATATGTTGCTACAAGAGAGTCAGTTCACTTTTAAGGATCGATATAGGCTGATTAAATACATGGACAGTGATATTCCACGAAAATAGAAACCAAAAGAGAGCCAAGGTCCTATACTTATATCAGACAAAATAGACCTTAATTCAAAAGCTATAAAAAAGAGACAAAGATGGCTATTATGTTAGAATAAAGGGTTCAATTTATCAAGGATAATCAATCATCACTATATATATACATCCAACATCAGAACATCTAAATATAAAAGCAAGTACTAACATCTCTAAAAGGAGAAATAGATTACGCTACAGTCAGGAGGCTAAGAATAGTCAATGGGGAGAGGATAGTCTTTTCAACAGAAGGTATTGGGAAAACTGGATAACCTTGCGCAGAAGAATAAAATTGGATCCCTATCTTACTCAACACATGCATATCGACTTGAAATGTGTTAATATTAAAGACTGAAATGTAAGATCTGAATCTATAAAACCCTAAAAGAAAACGTAGAGGAAAACCCCATAACATTGGTTTAGGCAATGATTTTCTGGAAATGACACCAAAAGCAAAAATCAAGTGGGACTACCTCCAGCTGAAAAGCTTCTGCTTTTAAATGAAAATGAAAAGGCAGCCTGTGGAAGGGAGGAATATATTTTCAGACCATATATCTGACAACAGGTTATTATCCAAAATATGTGAGGAGCTAATATTATTGCATGGCAAAATAATAAATAACCTGATTAAAAGATCTGAATAGACATTTTTCCCCCACCAGAAAAAGACATACAAATAGCCAAGAGATACACAAAAGGATGCTCAACATCACTAATCATCAGGGAAATATGCATTAAATCACAGTAAGATATCATCTCGCATTGTCAGAATACCTGTCATCAAAAAATCAGGAGGTAAGTGTTGGTGAGAATTTGGAGACAAGGGACCCTTTAAGTACTTTTGGTGAAAAAGTAAACTATTGCAGCACTATGGAAAATGGTTTGGAGTTTCCTCAAAAAATAAAAGCAGAATTACCATGTGATTCAGCAATCTCACTTCTGGATATATATTTAAAGGAAATGAAATTATTATTTTGGAGAGGTATTTATAACACCATGTTCATTGCAGCATAGTTCATAATAGGCAAGACAGGGAAACAACTTGTGTGTACATCACTGGAAGAATGTTAAGGACAATATATACATGTACATAAATATATGTGTGTGCACATACACATAGAGTGGAATATTATGCAGCCATAGAAAAGGAAATCTTGCCATTTGAGACAACATGGTGGGACCTTGAGGGCATTATGCTAACGTAATAAGTCAGATCAAGAAATAAAAATAGCTTTTTTCCCACCTGTTCTCTGCTGGCTATACTTCTGCTCCCCAGGTTGTTCTGGCATCTGGGCCCTGCTCGCTCACCATATCCTGCTTTCACCATGTCCAGCAACTCACTCCGCATCTTGAATCTCTCCAAGGCTCGGAGCATCTTGGTGGTGCGTCTTCATGGTGCCACCCCAGCTGAGGCCTGGAGTGTGTAGTCAGTCAGTGCAGGCCCAGCCCTGCGTCTCCGCAGCTCCATTGAGGCCACCCCCTCACGATGCCCCGGGCAGTGCTGGGTGGCCACCATGGGCCATTGGTACTGTAGGCTGCTCCTGCTGCTGCTGTTCCTGGTGCCAGGCTCCAGCAGCGCCTCCGAGAGCACCTTTGAGCTGCCTGACAATGCCAAGCAGTGTTTCCACGAGGACATCACGCAGGGCACCAAGGGCACCCTCCAGTTCCAGGTAATCACTGGTGATCACTGTGATGTAGATTGTTGATTAGAAGATCCTGATGGTAATGGTTTGTACAAGGAGATGAAGAAACAGTATGATAACTATACCTTCACAGCCTCCAAAAACAGGACATACAAATTTTGCTTCAGCAAAGAATTTTCTACTTTTACACATGAAGCTGTATATTTTGATTTTCAAGTTGGAGAAGATCCACCTTTGCTTCCTGGTGAGAACCGAGTCAGGACTCTTACCCAGATGCAATCTGTCTATGTTTCAATTCAGGAAGCTCTGAAATCTGTCATTGACTATCAGACTCACTTCCAACTGAGAGAAGCTCAAGGCCGAAGCAGCGCTGAGGATCTAAATACAAGAGTGGTCTACTGGTTAGTAAGAGAAGCCCTCATTCTTCTAGTGGTTAGCATAGCGCAGGTGTTTCTTTTGAAAAGCTTTTTCTCAGATAAAAGAACCAGGACAACTTGTGTTGAATCTTAACTACGTTTTGAGAATTGATGCACCATTGCCACTGTAATATTGCTGTCCTCTAATTAACTTTAGGTAGGAAGAACTTAATATTGGGAACATTTTTAGAATCTTACTCATAGACTTGTGGGGTTGGGGGGGGGGGATGTACAATGCATATCCCCAAGCTGTGGAAAGGACACCTTTTTTTTTATTTGTAAAGGTAGAAAAACTTTGGGGTTTATTTTGGGCTATTCAAAAATAGTAAACACAATGATCTACACTTTTCTGGGTTGTTTCTATCTACTCTTTGCACACTAAACTTTGGTCATTTTGATACCTTTTAGCTATTTAAGAGTACTTTTCTTCCAAGTTGTGGATATTTTAAAAGCCTTTAGTTTAATGTCAACATGTGTGTGGAGGAAGAAAGTTACCTTTTAGTCGCTTATAGTAAATAAAGTTTTGTTTTTAAGAAAACCAAATGTGATTAACTGTAGCCCAAGCCCTATTCTTCACTATTTTAAATCTACCATAGAAATGTTAGTTAATATTGATAAAATTTTAAATTGACACATCACGGTTTAATTTTTTTCTCAGTAGCTTGGAAAATGTCATTTTTGTTCTTTGGGTTTATTCTATGAGCTATATAACCAGTTATGTTATTTTTTTTTCATAAAGATATTCTGACCTCATAGGAGCAAGTATGTTTCAGTAACATAATAGAGTTTACACAAACCTTAAAAGTCAGACTATTGTTAACAGGTAGAATAATTACAGAATAATTTAAGACACTACAATGGGGAGCAAATGACATGAGAAAACTTTTAGTGAGTTATCAGCACATGTTACATTTTCAGTGCTTTTACAAAGAAAAAAGGTGATCTGTTTCATTATAAACATTTGAATTGACTAGTTCTTGCTCTAATGTGGCTTTAATATCTGTTGTTAATATAAAAGTAAAAGTGTAAAAGTGCCATACATTTTATTCTAGTGGGTGTGATGCACTGAGAAGTTAGTTTCTGTGGTTTTTTCTTTCTTTTTCTTTTTGTTGTTATTGTTTTTTTTTTTTTTTGTCTTGCACACGTAATTTGTACAATCTCTGATTTAGCAGCCCTATGGCAGAAAGTGAAGAAGAACTAAAGAGCCTCTTGATGAAAGTGAAAGAGAAGAGTTAAAAATGTTGGCTTAAAGCTCAACATTAGAGAACGAAAATCATGGCATCCGATCCCATCACTTCATGGCAAATAGATGGGGGAACAGTGGCTAACTTTATTTTTCTGGGCTCCAAAATCACTGCAGATGGTGATTGCAGCCATGAAATTAAAAGACGCTTGCTCCTTGGAAGGAAAGTTGTGACCAACCTAGACAGCATATTAAAAAGCAGAGACATCACTTTGCCAACAAAAGGCTGTCTAGTCAAGGCTATGGTTTTTCAGTGGTCATGTATGGATGGGAGAGTTGGACTATAAAGAAAGCTGAGTGCCAAAGAATTGATGCTTTTGAACTGTGGTGTTCGAGAAGACTCTTGAGAGTTCCTTGGACAGCAAGGAGATCCAACCAGTCCATCCTAAAGGAGATCAGTCCTGGGTGTTCATTGGAGAGACTGATGTTGAAGCTGAAACTCCAATACTTTGGCCACCTGATGCGGAGAGCTGATTCATTTGCAAAGACCCTGATTCTGGGAAAGATTGAGAGCAGGAGGAGAAGGGGACGACAGAGGATGAGGTGGTTGGATGGCATCACTGACACAATGGACATGGGTTTGGGTGGACTCCAGGTGTTCATGATGGACAGGGAGGCCCTGGCGTGCTGTGGTTCATGTGGTTGCAAAGAGTCAGACGTGACTGAGCGACTGAACTGAACTGAAGATGATTTAACAATTTAGAATGTTGTGTGTGTTTTTCTTATTTGGTAATCTTCATTGGGTTCCTTGGGTTGTACTGCATTAATGAGTATTAAATGGTGCATTTTCTGTACACCATAGGGTTTAGTCTGTGTTTGTATTTTATAACTTGTATAGATTGAGCTGATTGAAATAAGATTTTGCTCCAAGTATTCTAGGATAGAATACAAGATGATGCAAAACTGTGTTTAAAGCTCTTATGCTGTTAAAAAAAAAAATTACGACTGCTTTTTCCATGTTTCTCTTCCCCACCTAAAAGTGAAGAGTGCTGGCAATGTGAATGGCATATTGTTAGGACTTTGGTATGTGGTGCCAGAGAACACTGATTGGACAGCAATTTTAGTCACTTACCACCGTGGACTAGAAGTTAGCTCTTTATTCTTAGTTGTCTTAAAATGCACATACACGTCTACATATAAGGGCAAGATGAATTCAGGTTGTCCTGCTTGCTTATTTAAAATGCTACACTGTAGCAAAGGATGAACATATTTTCAACCTTTTAATTCTAAAGTGTTTGAAGAACAAATAGCTGCTCCTTGAACAATATTTATCAATGGATTAAGCACTGAAGTTTAAGATTTTGCAGATTTCTCTGTTGGGGTTCTTATATTGGAGTTGTCCTACAGCTTTTTAAGTGTCCCTCTATATTTAGATATGCAAATTTTAAACAGTAATGTTACAGTGATAAACCTGAGAGTATGTTAAATGTCGTTTTCTGGTTGCCTGCCTACTCTGTTGTGTTCAGATAGAAAGTGAAAGTGAAAGTGAAGTCGCTCAGTTGTGTCCAACTCTTTGCGACCCTGTGGACTGTAACCCACCAAGCTCCTCTGTCCATGGGATTCTCCAGGCAAGAGTACTGGAGTGGGTTGCTGTTTCCTTCTCCAGGGGATCTTCCTGACCCAGGGATCGAACCCAGGTCTCCTGCATTGCAGGCAGACGCTTTAACCTCTGAGCCACCAGGGAAGTTAAGATAGTGTGTTCAGATAGTTACACCATAAGTTTGGCATAGATAATGCATTTATTTAATCTGTGCCTATCAAAACTTCATGATATTTAAAGACTATTACCACAAATAACCTGTGATGAAACTATTGCGGTCTATTAAAAAGTTTTAAATCACCACTGTTACTTGTTGTAGAAAATAATACTGACTTAATCTAGTCTGTAACTTGTTAAAGTTTGATGGCTTGTCTATACTTAATAGGTATGTATATAAAAATTAGAAAATACATATCTACCTGCATTTGATTACTATGTAAACTTTTCCTTCTCCTATAGAATTTGTAGCTCATCTTTTTTCTTTAATCCTTTCATAACTTGTTGTAACAGTTTGAATTTCTCAAATGTTTATATTTAGACACATGGCTGAGAATACTTATTTAAACATCATTAGCTGTATGTATTTTTAAAGTAGAATAAATAATGGGAAGGGACTTGATATGCAAGTTTATACTAAAATTCCAACTGTGTGAAGATACATTTAAAGATATTACTTTGCTAATAATCTAAACATTCTTTTTATTAAAGAAGCAGGTGGTCTGGGGTTCACAGCTTTCTTCCTGGTTTGATGATAATCAACTTTGAAAACACAGTGGACTGAAAAGCAATTTTATTCTTTTAAAGGTTTCCTTTAAATCTCTGTACTATCCATTTTTGCTTCAGTTTGTAAATGTGTAACATTTTTTTGTTAAATAGGACAAAGCAGACCCTATGACTATTGTTTTCAAAAATTAAACAAACTGATTATATATATATATATATATATATAAAGAAATAAAAATGCAGTACGACTGTTTTGCAGAAAGTTTTCACTTTTGTCTCAGGTTCAAAAGATTTTTTAGCAAAATAAGCCACTCGTTCTGTACAAATAAATAATATTTTTTAGAGAATTATCTAGCTTACTTTCAACATACTAACATTAAAAGAAAAGAGAAATAGAAGAGGACACATCACTAAATCGGTTTTTGACCAACATCCAGGCTTAAACAGCGCTGGGAAGTCCTGTGACACAGCACATCTGGAATCCCCACTGGGAAAAGGTCCTAGGCAGCCCATCTGTCCATTCCATGGGTGAGGCTTCGGACTGCTGTCTGTGGGCTCCCACTTACAGTCTCCAGGCTGCAAATGGTATCACCAGCCTGTGAGCAAAACTGCAGCTCTGCTATTACGTTAATTATTATTTTTTACAATGCTGTTTGCTTTGGTCTGCAAATCTGGGAATGTAGTTAAGTCCCCAGTTGGCTAGATTCTCTCCAGGGGCTCAACAAACCCCGAGATCCGCCCTCTGTCTATCTATGGTGCCTCTCAGCCAGCACTCACAGCAGGCATGGCTGACACAGGTGTAGTCAGGGCAGGGTCAAGCAGGTTAGAAGCAAGGTCTGAGGCCTGCTCTGCTTTGCCTCTGAAGCCTAAACAAGACTATCTATTTAATTTCCCTCACTTATATGTGGGATCTAAAAAAGCCAAACTCATAGAAACAGAGCCTAGGATATTAATTGACAGGGGCTGGCATTGGGGGAAATGTGGAGATGTTGACAAATGGGTACCGATTTCCAGTTATAAGGTGAATAAGTTCTAGGAATCTAATGGACAGCATGGTGACTATAGGTAACAATATGGTATTATATACTTGAAAGCTGCCGAGAGAGTAGATCTTAAAAGTTATCATTGTAAAATTAAAAAATGGTAATTATTGTATTGTATGTGAAAATTGCTTGGTTGTGTCCAACTCTCTGCAACCCCATGGACTGTAGCCCACCAGGACCCTCTGCCCATGGGATTCTCTAGGCAAGAATAGTGGGTGGGTTGCCATTTTCTCCTCCAGGGGATCTTCCTGACCCAGGCATCAAACCTGGGCTCCCACATTACAGGCAGATTCTTTACTGTCTGAGCCACCAGGGACATTTTGCAATATTTACTTATATCAAATTATCATGCTGTACATCTTAAACTTACAAATAGGTCAATTATATGTCTAAAGAACTGGAAAAAAAGAGTTCCTATTTTGTTTTAGGATGGGGAAATGATATATTGCATGGGGCAGAAGCTTCTGGGTACTGAGAGCCTGGGTATGGAGGTTTCACTGGGGTAGTCATGCTGCTTAAGAGGGCTGAGGACCCCATGGATTCGGATGGTGACCATTAACATGTAGTTAATGATATCAGCTCAGCAATACAGGAACCATGAACTTCCAGATGTTCAAGCTGGTTTTAGAAAAGGCAGAGGAACCAGAGATCAAATTGCCAACATCTGTTGGATCATGGAAAAAGCAAGAGAGTTCCAGAAAATCATCTATTTCTGCTTTATTGACTAAGCCAAAGCCTTTGACTGTGTGGATCAAATAAACTGTGGAAAATTCTGAGAGAGATGGGAATACCAGACCACCTGACCTGCCTCTTGAGAAACCTGTATGCAGGTCAGGAGCAACAGTTAGAACTGGACATGGAACAACAGACTGGTTCCAAATAGGAAAAGGAGGATGTCAAGGCTGTATATTGTCACCCTGCTTATTTAACTTATATGCAGAGTACATCATAAGAAAAGTTGGGCAGGAAGAAGCACAAGCTGGAATCAAGATTGCTGAGAGAAATATCAATAACCTCAGATATGCAGATGACACCACCCTTATGGCAGAAAGTGAAGAGGAACTAAAAAGCCTCTTGAGCAAAGTGAAAGAGGAGAGTGAAAAAGTTGGCTTAAAGTTCAACATTCAGAAAACTAAGACCATGGCATCTGGTCTCATCACTTCATGGGAAATAGATGGGGAAACAGTGGAAACAGTGTCAAACTTTATTTGTTTTGGACTCCAAAATCACTGCAGATGGTGACTGCAGCCATGAAATTCAAAGACGCTTACTCCTTGGAAGGAAAGTTATGACCAACCTAGATAGCATATTAAAAAGCAGAGACACTACTTTGCCAACAAAGGTCTGTCTAGTCAAAGCTATGGTTTTTCCAGTGGTTGTGTATGGGTGGGAGAGTTGGACTGTTAAGAAAGCTGAGCACCAAAGAATTGATGCTTTTGAACTGTGGTGTTGGAGAAGACTCTTGAGAGTCCCTTGGCCTACAAGGAGATTCAACCAGTCCATTCTAAAGGAGATCAGTCCTGGGTATTCATTGGAAGGACTGATGCTAAAGCTGAAACTCCAATACTTTGGCCACCTCATGGGAAGAGTTGACTTATTGGGAAAGACTCTGATGCTGGGAGGGATTGAGGGCAGGAGGAGAAGCAGATGACAGAGGATGAGATGGCTGGATGGCATCACCGACTCGATGGACATGAGTTTGAGTGAACTCTGGGAGTTGGTGATGGACAGGGAGGCCTGGCGTGTTGCAATTCATGGGGTCTCAAAGAGTCAGACATGACTGAGTGACTGAACTGAACTGAATGATATTGTGCTGTGTATTGGAAGTTGCTAAGAGAGTAGATCTCAGAAGTTCTCATCACAAGAAAAAAACTGTAGCTATAGTGTGATGGATGTTAACCACACTGGTGCTAAACATTTTGTAATATATGCATTCAGTAATCCCCACTTACCTGCAGTTTCCCTTTCTGGTGGTTCAGTTACCACCAGAAAATAGCAAATGGAAAATCCCATAAATAAATAAGTTAATAAGTTGCAAACCATTCACTGTCCTGAGTAGGATGATGAGATCTTGCACCTTCTTCCTTCCTCCAACCTGGTATATGAATCAACCATATGCAGTTGTAGGTGCTACTCACCATTCATCGCTTAACAGCCATCCTCAGTTACCAAACTGACTGTCTGGACATCATCATGCTTGTGTTTAACTTATGTTACTTAAGGGCTTCCCTGATAGCTCAGTTGGTAAAAAATCCACCTGCACTGCAGGAGATTCTGGTTTGACTCCTGGGTCTGGAAGATCTGCTGGAGAAGGGAAAAGTCACCCACTCCAGTGTTCTTGGGCTTCCCTTGTGGCTTAGCTGGAAAAGAATATGCAGTGAGGGAGACCTGTGTTCAATACCTGGGCTGGGAAGATAGAAAAGGGAAAGGCTACCCACTCCAGTATTCTGGCCTGGAGAATCTCATGGGCTGTGTAAGTGGATGGGGTCGCAAAGAGTCCGATATGACTGAGCGACTTTCATTTTATGTTACTTATAATGGCCCCACAGCACAAGAATAATGATGCTTGCAATTCAGATATTCTCTTACTGTGCCTAATTTGTAAATTAAACTTCATCACACATAGGTGTATATAGGAAAAAGCAGTTTGTAATAAGATTTGATACTGTCCATGGTGCAGGTATTCTCTGGGGGTCTTGGAATGTTCCTTCTGAGAATAAGGGGAGACGGCTGTATATCAAATGATTATGTTGTACACATGAAATGAACATACTATTATATGTTAATTGTAGCTCAATTAAAATAAAAATCAGGGAATAGAGACAATGGCTGAAGGGGTATCTAGGGTCAGAGACCCCGTCTTCATGGGTGAGACAGAGTCGTTGAAGTACTGGAAGGTGAAGTGTTGGCCTCCTCCTTAAAGTGTTATGATGGTAAATCTCCTTAGTATGGGGACCAGAGTGGATTGCATCTGGAGAATCTCACCAGAAAATAATTCAGAAATCCTCAGGGCATCAGGAAACGGATTTGGTCCTAAGCCATGCAGCTTCCAGAAAGCTACAGGTTGGATTCCTCACCCTAGCCTCCTCCAAACACCCTCACTTTCTTCCAGTGAAGCACTCTTGGGACAGAGAGAGGGTCTTCACTATTAACCTGTGTTCCAGGGACTAAAGCACTCCATTTCTGTAACACACAGGTTATATTCTTCTTACTTCTCACTTGACACTTTTTCTACCATCCTCTAAATAATCTTGAGCTTCTGGTATTGATGAGGTTTGGTACAGATGCTTCATTGGTTGTATTGCTTACCCAGGCTTCAGCCCCATCGTCCTATGGTGGGAGGAGGCAGATTCAGTTTTAGCTGCAGTCTGTCGATATTGACCATACCTTTCAGGCATCTGCCTTCCTTCTACTTGAGGAATACCTCTTTTTTTAAAACATGTATTTTGTGTGATGTGAGGATTTCCATGGGCTTTCTCTTCCTTCAGGAATCATTCTGATAAATTCATATAAAAGATGATTCTGGATTTCTAGCTGGATTCTATAATTCACTCTCTTCTGGGTTTCAATATCTTGATTCTTTCTTTGTCCTTGTAGCTCTTTGTCTCTGGAAAGTGATATTTAGCACCCATAATTCTTTGTGCTAAATCTCCCTGACTGTTTCCCCCAAACCCTACAAGTACCTTTCTGCTAAGAGTGTGGATGGTATGGTGGCGTATTCTTGGTATTTTTACTGAATGCTTTGGTAAGCTAAGTTGGTTTCTTGTTACTATATATAAATTTTACAGTTTAACAATTTTGGAAAAGTCCATATAGAAAAGCCTTACCAGCCACTCTGTTTCCTAAAATTTGGAAAGTCATGCAAATTCATAGCCAAAAAGAACTGAAACTGGACTTTCCTGGTGGTACAGAGGATTAGAATTTGCCTGCCAATGCAGGTGACACAGATTCGATCCCTGGTCTGGGGAGATTCCGCATGCCGTGGGTAACTGAGCCTGAGTGCAACAACTGCTGAAGCCTGGGCAACCTAGGGGCTCTGCTCTGCAAAGAGAAGCCACCGCAATGAGAAGCCTGAGTACCAGAATGAAGAGTTCTCACTGCAACTAGAGAAAGTGATCACGTAGCAACAAAGACCCAGCACAACCCCAAATAAATAAATTATAAAAAAGGGGATATGAGACTTTAAAACAGGTTATCATTTTTTAAAAAAAGAACCCAAACTTCCTGTATTTGATCATGAACATCTGTGAAATTCAGACGATAGAGCCAATCAGTCAATTAATTAACTAATTAATTATTACCTTCCCTATAAGGTTGCCTGTCTCTGCAGTCTTACTTGGATGGATGCCTCAAAGCCCTGTTTCCTGGCCCTCTCTCATACTTTGATTTCTTTCCTTCCCTTCTCACAGTTAAGCCTGCATCCTGCTACATGACCTGAGTTAATGTAGTGACGTGTGTGTATGAGCATTTAATTTCATCTTTAATGACTAATTTCTTTCTGCCTTGGGAAAACAGCAATAAGTTACAGATCAGGGAGGTCCAGACTTCTTGGGCCACTGAGTCTCCTGGGAAAATCCTAGCAATTTGTCGGGACTAATATGTCCTGTCTCTGTAGCCTGACCCTCCTGCTCCTCCTCTGACCGGTTGCGCAGAGCAGTTGAGCTGTCTGGGTTCTAGGGCATTCTTTGAGATCAGATCCAGAGGGCTCTCCTCTTGTAAAGTGAAAGACTAATGAAGCTGTTTTCATTTTTAAGCAAAAGAACTCTTCCTGCTCATCTTCTTCCTGATGTTACATAGATGAGGCTGCAGTACTTTTTTAATTGCAGTTTTTCTTCCTGTGATGTTCCTGTGTGGTTTTTACTTGAAAAGTAGCCAAATGATAAATCACATATAAATATCCTGTCTCCTCTATGAGATCTGATAAGACTTAGTAAGAAGCCACATGGCCTCCACCTTCTGGTATATTGCGGTTTGTCTTGTATATCTTTCGAGCCTAAGATTTGCAGAACTGGTTGTTATGTTAGCAACAAGCTGCTTGTTTTTGAACATTAAATTTGCCTTACTAATTGCTGAAATCCTATGTTTTTTTAAAAAGTAATTATTTACTTATTTTTATTTTGGACTGTGCTGGGTCTTTGTTGTTGCACAGGCTTTTCTCGAGGTGCAGCGAGCAGGGCTACTCTCTCACGGGCTTCTTATTGCAGCGGCTTCTCTTGTTGCAGAGCTCGGGCTGTAGGGCTTGCGGGCTTCAGTAGTTGCAGCTCATGGGCTCAGTGGTTACTGCTTACAGGCTCTAGAGCACAGGCTCGGTAGTTGTGGTAGTTGCTCCAAGGCATGTGGGATCTTTCGATCAGGGATAGAGCCTGCATCTCCTGTATTGGCAGGTGGATTCTTTACCACTGAGCCACCAGGAAGCCCCTGAAATCTTATATTTTTAAAGTGAAAATAGCAATAACCTATGTAATGTCCTAAAAATATTCCTTCTTATTTAAGGGAATTCCTTTTAAATGTCTAGCACAGTGCCATTCAGTCATTCAATAGACATTAGTTGTGGTGGTGGTGGTTTAGTCGCTAAGTTGTGTCCAACTCTTGTGATCCTGTAGACTGTAGCCTGTCAGGCTCCTGTCCGTTCGATTCTCCAGGCAAGAATACTGGAGTGGGTTGCCATTTCCTTCTCCAGGGGATCTTCCTGACCCAGGAATTGAACCCAGGTCTCCTGCATTGCAGGCAGATGATTTACCAACTGAGCTATGAGGGAAGCCCCCCAACATTAGTTGCTGCTACTGCTGCTAAGTCGCTTCAGTTGTGTCCGACTCTGTGCGACCCCATAGACGGCAGCCCACCAGGCTCCGCTGTCCCTGGGATTCTCCAGGCAACAACACTGGAGTGGGTTGCTATTTCCTTCTCCAATGCATGAAAGTGAAAAGTGAAAGTGAAGTCACTGAGTCGTGTCCAACTCTCAGTGACCCCATGGACTGCAGCCTACCAGGCTCCTCCGTCCATGGGATTTTCCAGGCAAGAGTACTGGAGTGGGGTGCCATTGCCTTCTAGTTGAGCATCTATTAAATTATAGAGAGTGGCAATACAGAGCCAGTCTCCTCGAAATCTGGTTTGGGAGATTAAGTGGCACATAACAAAATGAGCTGTAAATTTCTGGGGCAGGAAAGAGAGACACTAGGGAGTCATACTCAGACTTTTCATGCCTCCACTTACAAGTGACACAGGTGACACCACCCATGTTTCACTGGCCAGAATGAATCACCGAGGACTAGAAAAATAACTATTTGATGAGCATTACTGTCTAAGCCACATCCTTCAGTACAACCCTTGTTAGCACCACTGTCAGCTTTTTCATGCCTTGGAGAAGCTTCTGAGGTACAGCTTTGTGCAGAAATTGAATGTGATCTGACCCTCCCCGAGTAGGATTTGAAGGCTTTTCTCTGTGATTCCTTTGGCTGGTGTGTCTCTGACTGCTTTGGTAATAATTATCTCGCCGATTCTAGGTTCACACTCCCTGCTGAAATCAATTTTTCAGCAGACATCTTTGCTGTTTATCCTTCCAAGATGGTGTCTGGGACAAGGGGGTTTCTTACTCTCCAGTGGCAGTGGGGAAGTGTCCTTGCTCTGGGTGCTCTCCACTTAGAGTCTGCTTGTCTTTGATTTAGTAGGTTTGATCTGGTCTGGTCTCTGGGCATCTGATGCTGGACCTGTGGAGAAATGAATGAGGTCAATTCAGGGCCAAGCTTTTTGTTAGATGTTGCTGATCATAGAGTACAAAGGGCTGAACAAGGATGATGGGCTGGACCTCAGCCAGCTCATGACCTTGCTCTTTCCTTCACGCCCTTGTGATGAAGTGGTCTTTGGTAAAGGAGCTTTTACTAATCCTGGTACCATCCATGCAAGGAACACAGATGGTGAGGTGGGTCTCCAATAGTCTGGTATAATATTTCAATTAATTATTTCCTTTTAAAGTTATATAAATCATTTTTAAGTCAAAACTATTTTGTAATTTAGTCACTGATTTGTCTTGAGGGAATGTTGCTCACCAAGGATGCTTAATTATTACCTTCCCAGGAAAGAGACTAACTTAGCATCTTAAACTTCCATTTTCGAATGTGCAAAATGGGAATAATACTGCTACATTACAATGTTGTTGTAACATATTGTACTGCCTTCCAGTCCACCAGGCCAGTTAAAGTTGTCCTAAGTCAAAGAACAGAATTCTCTCTGCTCTTTACTTCTGCACTTCTCAGTACAGAAACTGTTGAACGAAATGTTTTTTAAAACAAAATTTTCTTCCTGTTACAGTCATGTGTGGTTTGGATTGAAAATGTGACAAATGGTAAATATATCAACATCCTGCCCTCTTGGCCATATCTGATTAAGACCAGAACACGAGACTTCACCGTCTTCACCTGTCAGTGAGCTCTGGTTTGTCAGCTGTATATTTGGATACACGGATATGTGCTGCATCTATACAGTTTTGGAACTGGCTGTCTCAGCACTGCTCTGAGAATGGAGTTACCTTTGTTTCTGGTTATTGGAATTTACTGCATTCATTGCAGAAATGTCAAAGCTGTATTGAACTGTACATAGCTTGTACCATTTAATAGTATTGAAATGTCATTACAACAAATGATGTAAATTGCATTGTGCTTTTAAGCCCTCACAACAAGTTGAGTTATGTTTTCAAACAATTTTTTCTGATAGGGATGATTTGTGTAAAACACTTCTCAATATTATTCATTCATTTATTCAACAGACATCATTTGGCATTTTAAATTATCCAGGCACTGGGGATATGGGGTTGAATTAGACACAGAACTTTTACCAAGTATATTCCAGCTTATAAAGCAAAATGAGCAAGTGCACAACTTAAATCATGACAGTGCACAGATGGCAAGATAGTTTCATGAGCAGTACAATGGTGGCACAGGCTTCCAGTGTGGCTCAGTGGTAAAGAATCCACCTGTAATACTGGGAAACGTGGGTTTGATCCCTGGATCTGGACGATCCCCTGGAGGAGGAAATGGCAGCCCACTCCAGTATTCTTGCCTGGAGAATTCCATGGACAGAGGAGCCTGGTGGGCTACAGTCCCTGGGGTTGCAAAGTGACTGAGCGACTAATGCTTTCACGTTCACTTTTCTGTCTAGGGCAGTTCCTTTAACTTATATTTTGTATCTTCTTTAGTATGCTTTATAGTACAGCTGTGTTCAGAATCCTACCAAATCAAACCCTCAATATACAAAGGGGGAAAATGTAAAGTTTAGAAATGCTTCGTCTTTCTAAATTATGTGTTTTCTTCTTGGGACTCCAAAATCGTATTTTGGAGGGCTAGAGTTGAATGATGACTCTTACTTTCTCTTTATTTCCTATAATAATCTCTTTCTCTCCCTGAAACCTCATTTGGTGACTAGCTGAAATGTAATAAAAGGAAAGGGATTTAGCATGTCTAAAAGCCCCTTATAGAGAATGGCATTGAAACATGTATACTATCATGTAAGAAACGAATCGCCAGTCTAGGTTCGATACAGGATACAGGATGCTTGGGGCTGGTGCACTGGGATGACCGAGAGAGATGATATGGGGAGAGAGGTGGGAGGGGGGTTCAGGATTGGGAACTCATGTACACCCGTGGCGGATTCATGTCAATGTATGGCAAAACCAGTACAGTATTGTAAAGTGAAATAAAAAAAATAAATAAAAGCCCCTTATATATACATATTGTGTCTCTGTATTTATGTATCAATATATTCATCTTTCACCATCAATCCATCCTTAAATCTACCTAATCAATTTCTTTAGTATCTATATTTCTATTGTAATTTATTTCTTCACAGTTCAAACAATGAAATTCCAATGTCTTCATCAACAGACCATTCTAAGATGTTTAAATATGAAAATAATATTGTGATCGTTTAAAAAATACCATGCACTTAGATTTCACTTGACCCTACCTTCCAGGAATTTGTCATTCCCAGCTCTGCCACCTTGTGGTCTTCCTGTAAACTGCATGCTTACAAAGTGGAACCTGATAGCGATTGATGTTAGCTGAGCAAGGTAATGCTCAAAATCCTTCAAGCTAGGCTTCAACAGTACGTGAACTGAGAACTTCTAAATGTACAAGCTGGATTTAGAAAAGGCAGAGGAACCAGAGATCAAATTGCCAACATCCACTGGATCATAGAAAAAGCAAGGGAATTAAAAAAAATCTACTTCTGCTTTATTGACAATGCTAAAACCTTTACGTGAATCACAACAAACTGTGGAAAATTTTTTAAAAGTGATAGGAATACCAGACCACCTTACTTATCTCCTGAGAAACCTGTATGCAGGACAAGAAGCAACAGTTAGAATAGGACTTGGGACAATGGACTGGTTCCAAATTGGGTTAGGAGTACATCAAGGCTGTATATTGTCACCCTGCTTATTTAATATATATATATACAGAGTACATTATGAGAAATGCCAGGCTGGATGAATCACAAGCTGGAATCAAGATTGCTGGGAGAAATATCAACAACCTCAGATATGCATGATGATACCACTCTAACGGCAGAAAGTGAAGAGGAACTAAAGAGCTTCTTGATGAAAGTGAAAGAGGAGAGTGAAAAAGCTGGCTTAAAACTCAACATTCAAAAAGCTAAGATCATAGTATCTGGTCTCATCACTTCATGGCAAATATATGGGGGAAAATGTGGAAACAGTGACAGATTTTATTTTCTTGGGCTCCAAAATCATTGTGGATAGTGACTGCAGCCACAAAATTAAAAGATGCTTGCTTCTTTCAAGAAAAGCTATGACAAACCTAGACAGTGTGCTAAAAAGCAGAGACATTATTTTGCTGACAAAGGTCTGTATAGTCAAAGCTGTAGTTTTTCCAATAGTCATGTACAGATGTGAGAGTTGGACCATAAAGAAGGCTGAGCTTTGAAGAACTGATGCTTTTGAATTGTGCTGGGGAAGACTCTTAAGAGTCCCTTGGACAGCAAGGTGATCAAATCAGTCAATCCAAAAGGAGATCAATCCTGAATATTCATTGGAGGGACTGATGCTGAAGCTGAAGCTCCAATACTTTGGCCACCTGATGTGAAGAGCTGACACACTGGAAAAGATCCTAATGCTGGGAAAGACTGAGGGCAGAAGGAGAAGAGGGTGGTAGAGGATGAGCTAGTTGGATGGCATCACTGATTCAATGGACATGAATTTGAGCAAACTCTGGGAGATAGTGAAGGACAGGGAAACCTGGCGTGCTGCAGTTCATGGGGTTGCAAAGAGTCGGGCATGACTTCGCTACTGATCAATATCCATGTAAGAAGCTGAAACCCTCAAGTGCACGGATACAGTGAGTGGACTATGATTTGACCTTGGACTTCTCTTGCAAAAGTTAATTTTTAAGTATTCGGAACTCAGAAGGCTAGCAGCCACCGAGGACTATGTCGGGAACGACGTGGAGACTATACAGAGTGTCTCCTTGAGTGGTGGGCCAGCCGTGAGCCCTGGGAAATGTCAGAGGCCAGATTGAAAGGAGCCATCAGCATAGACGTCTCCTCTGCCTGGAAAACTCCAACCCTGCCACTCCTGGGAGAGACAGTAACCTGGACCTGGAGTGGAGTGAGAGAGGGAAGCTTATTTTTTCCTTTTGCTTTTTCAAGAAGGTTGAGTGATTCATAGAAGAACAGATAGACTTCTGGGTGCTATATGGCAATATGGTAAACAATGTAATATTTCTGAAAAATAATGAATTTCTATTCTGCAAATATAGTAATTCCTGTTCTGAGTATCAGTTATAAGTAAATAGTCTGGAATGTGGACAAAAGTTATGTTAAACAATTTTTATGGTAATAGGGGATGCATGCTAAGTCGCTTCAGTTGTGTCCTATTCTATGTTACCCTGGGGACCATAGCCTACCAGGCTTCTGTCCATGGGATTCTCCAGGCAAGAATACTGAAGTGGATTTCCATGCCCTCCTCTAGGGAATCTTTCTGACCCAGGGATTGAACCCATGTCTCTTGAGTCTCCTGCATTGGTCGGTGAGTTCTTTTAGTTCAGTTCAGTTCAGTCGCTCAATCGTGTCCACCTCTTTGTGACCCCAAGAATTGCAGCACGCCAGGCCTCCCTGTCCATCACCAACTCCCAGGGTTCACTCAAACTCACATCCATCAAGTCGGTGATGCCATCCAGCCATCTCATCCTCGGTTGTCCCCTTCTCCTCCTGCCCCCAAACCCTCCCAGCATCAGAGTCTTTTCCAATGAGTCAACTCTTCACATGAGGTGGCCAAAGTACTGGAGTTTCAGCTTTAGCATCATTACTTCCAAAGAAATCCCAGGGTTGATCTCCTTCAGAATGGACTGGTTGGATCTCCTTGCAGTCCAAGGGACTCTCAAGAGTCTTCTCCAACACCACAGTTCAAAAGCTACCATTTGATTAATTACATAAAAATGAAGATATGGAATTTTCCTTTCCATCTTCCTTCATATCCTTTTCAGTTTTTCCTTTTTCTCTCTGATAATGATTGATAAATTATTACCATTAATGAAGCTAACTATTAATACAGTAAATCCCTTACATATGAACCTTCAAATTGTGAACTTTGAAAGGTGTGGACATGCATTCCCATGTCCAAACACGCAAGGTAGTTCACCTGTCTGTTGTACATTGTCAGGCACGTGCATCCTCTACAAGCGGTTGTGCTTTTGTGTCCTTTATTGTACCTGTGTAGAGTATAGGCTTCCCTGGTGATCAATCGTAAAGAGTCTGCCTGACAATCCAAGAGACACATGAGACGAAGTTGCCGTCCCTGGGTCGGGAAGATCTCCTGAAGGCGGAAATGGGACCCACTCCAGTACTCTTGCCTGGAGAATCCCATGGACGGAGGAACCTGGAGGGCCAAAGTCCCTGGAGTCTCAAAAGAGCTGGACATGACTGAGCACATGTGTACGTGATCCAGGACCCAGTCTCCAGATCATTCTGAGAAGGAGGGAAAGACCAACAATTTCATCCCCCCAACTTGATGGTTCCCATCTCTCGCTCTCCACACTCACCTGTGAATTCCCATGCTTTTTTTCTGCTGGCCTGATAATTATTCTGGAGTTTCAAGCCTTCTTGGAGTTCTCTGCTTCCACCCAGAGCTCAGTCCCAGGGAATATCAGTGCCTGATTCCACCAGAGATAGTCTATACAGGCCAACCAATCCCACACCCTGACCCTACCAGATCTCATAGTTTGTGGGGATCGGCCAGGATGATCAGGGGAGAGAGAATCATTCATGCTTTTTAATGTGACTTTTCTATGCCACCCTGGTCATGGCACCTGGTTCTCAGGGACCACAGAGGCAGGAGGTCAAAGGACCGTGTTGCTCATATAAGGAGATTTTGAAGATTCAGAAGCTCATTGGTGTCTGAGCTGGAGAAAGGGGCAGATGCAGCCTCTGATAGTGCCTGAAATGGTGAGAGGTGTCGCTATTGGCTCTCAGGAGGGAGGGTGTAAGGGGTGGTCTATATAGGCCCTGGTCAGCACCCTGACGTCTCCTCACAGGCTGATCCTGCAGCTGGGACTATGACCTTGAGGACGTGGGGTCAGGATGGCTCTGGGCAGACGCCTCTCCCTGTGGGGACTCTGTGTCTTCCTCCTCGGCACTGTGGTGGGTGGTCAAGGTAAGAGCTGCCCTCTGTTCTGGGTCCACAGCAGGAAGTGGACCCCTTGGTGAAGGGAAAGGTGTCTGGAGTTCTGGAGCTGAGCCTCAGTGTTTTTGACTAAAAAGGAGCCACGGTGACTGTGAATATTGGTCTGTCTCCTGTGCGGGGTCCACTGGTCATAGCGGCAGATTTTACAGAGCAGTGAGGTTTGGTCTGGACCGAGCTGGGTCAGTCTGAGTCCCCTCCGCTGTCTCCCTTGTTCTCAGGGAGCTTCTAGGCGTCCCAGTGGCTGCCAGTGTGTGGAAGGTCCAGCGACTGACCCCAGTGGGGACTCTGGGCTGTTCCCACACGCTCCACAAGCCTGGTGTGTGAGCACTGCCCCTGGGTCCCCGTGTTTCCTGTCTATGCTCCTGTGGGCTCTGTGCTTGTGTGCGCGCTTGCGTGTGTGTGTGTGTGTGTGTGAGAGAGAGTATGTGTATGAGGGTGACTGAAGAGTGTGCGAGGGTGAGTGAGGAGTGTGTGAGTGTGTGTGTGTGTGTGTGTGTATGTGTGTGTAAGGGGGTGGAGCCTGTCTGTGTGAGAGGAGCTGGGCTGCTGAGCAGGGACTGTGTCCGTTGGTCTGTGAAGCACACAGGGTCCCACAGGGCTCGGTGTCACGGCCGCTGCATGTAACCAGATCAGAGATATTTTGCACCTGCCTGCCTCTCTCTGGCTCCTCTCCCCCACCCCCTGGGCTCTCATTTGCTTGTTGAAGTGTCTGCCCAGCACTGGGCTCTGTGAGAGACTCTGCCTGCTGGCCTCGCCTGTCCCCACCAGGTGTCCACTACGGAGCAGAGAAGCCCACAGCCAGGAGAGGGGACCTCTTGTCTGTAGAGATCAGTTAATGTGCAGCCCAGGTGTATAAATTGCCGAATCTCTGCCCTGGTGTCTGTGACATTTCCTGATGTGCTGGGGGCCTGGGATGGTCCTTCCCCCTCCCAGGATCTGCTGTGGCTCTGTAGGGAGCTCTTTCTCTCTAGTGCCCTCTCCTGTCCCTCCCTGGAGCTGGTTTTCCTGAGAGAGAGAATGGTAGGGGTCAGGGATGGGGCTGCGGAGAATCTGGTCTCCAGCCTGGAGGAGGTGGCTCTCAGATGTGGGTGCTGGTCTGCTGAGACTCAGTGCTGCCCTGTCTTGTCTCAGAGCTCACTGTTGTCCCCTAGACCTCAGCCTCCAGTCCACAGCTCTCCTCAGGAAGGCCCCTGTCTTCTTGTATCTGCTCCTTGAGTGCTGAGCAGATGCTCAACAGTCTCCTTCTGAGGACCTCTGGTGGGCAGAGGTGGGTTTTGGTTCCATGAGGAGGAAGATAATGGATGTTCTGATACAAGCTCCTTGCCCTTACTAGGCAAACTGTAGACCACTTCCTCAGTAGCTTTTTAAGAAGCAAGAGTGTTTCACCAAAGCCAGCACTTTTCATTTTCTTTGAAACAATACATTTAGAGTTATCCTACTAAAATTTTAGTCTTCATACAACATTGGACTTGCTCCCTTTAATATGATAGTCTTGGCTTTTCTGAACATCTGATGATTTCTGAGCTGGGCACATGTTATAGAAGTCTATTGAAATTCATGTTGTATGTAGGCATAAAATTATCCTGCAGATGCAATTTATGCCATTAGACACAAAAGCTTAAACCCTCAGTATTAAATAATTTAATATTAATATATAGTATTTTGTAAACTGTTTCTACAATCAGTAATATATTTTGGACATTTTTCTATATCATTACTTATTCTTTTACACACTAAAATGTTTTATTGCAGAATTTAAAAATACAGGATATCATAGAAATACTATTGAAAATTTTAATTGCCTCCAGTTAATTCATTATATGACTGAAATGCAATATACTCACCTAACCATCTCTATTGGAAATTTAGTTGTTTTCAGTGTTTTTGCCATTACGAAAAAAGTTGCTTTGTACTTCTTTACATTTAAGTAAGGACCATCCATAATTGTTTCTCTTAAACGTATACTAAAAGTGGAGTTTTGATTTGCATTTCTCTAATAATGAGCGATGTTGAGCATCTTTTCACGTGTTTATTAGCCATCTGTATATCTTCTTTGGAGAAATGTCTCTTTAAGTCTTCTGCCCACTTTTTGATTCTGCTTTTTTTCCTGGTATTGTACTTCATGAGCTGCTTGTGTATTTTGGAGATTAGTTCTTTGCCGTTGTTTCATTTGCTATTCTTTTCTCCCATTCTGAGGGTTGTCTTTTCACCTTGCTTATATTAAGTTTCCTTCATTGTGCAAAAGCTTTTAAGTTTAATTATGCCCCATTTGCTTATTTTTATTTCCATTACTCTAGGAGGTGTATCATAGAGGATCTTTCTGTGGTTTATGCCAAAGTGTGCTCTGCCTATGTTTTCCTATAAGAGTTTTATAGTTTCCGGCCTTACATTTAGGTCTTTAATCCATTTTGTGTTTATTTTGTGTACAGTGTTAAGAGATATTCTAATTTCAAATTTCCCAGCACCACTTCTTGAAGGGACTGTCTTTCTTTATTGTATATTTTTGCCTTCTTTTTCAAAGATAAGGTGCCCATCAGTTCAGTTCAGTTCAGTCACTCAGTCATGTCTGACTCTTTGCGACCCCATGATTTGCAGCACGCCAGGCCTCCCTGTCCATCACATTTCTCCCGGCAATCTTGATTCCAGCTTGTGCTTCTTCCAGCCCAGCGTTTCTCATGATGTACTCTGCATATAAGTTAAATAAGCAGGGTGACAATATACAGCCTTGACTTCCTCCTTTTCCTATTTGGAACCAGTCTGTTGTTCCATGTCCAGTTCTAACTGTTGCTTCCTGGCCTGCATACAGATTTCTCAAGAGGCAGGTTAGGTGGTCTGGTATTCCCATCTCTTTCAGAATTTTCCACAGTTTCTTGTGATCCACTCAGTCAAAGGCTTTGGCATAGTCAATAAAGCAGAAATAGATGTTTTTCTGGAACTGTCTTGCTTTTTCCATGATCCAGCGGATGTTGGCAATTTGATCTCTGGTTCCTCTGCCTTTTCTAAAACCAGCATGAACATCAGGAAGTTCACAGTTCATGTATTGCTGAAGCCTGGCTTGGAGAATTTTGAGCCTTACTTTACTAGCGTGTGAGATGAGTGCAATGAATATATATATGGAATCTAGAAAGATGATATTGATGAACTTATCTACAGGGCAGCAGTGGAGATGCAGACATAGAGAACAGATTTATGGTCACAGTGGTGGAGAGAGAAGGTGGATGATTTGAGAGAATAACACTGAAACATATACATTACCATATATAAAGTAGGTAGCCAGTGGGAATTTGCTGTATGACACAGGGAACCCAAAGCCGGGGCACTGTGACAACCTAGAGGGGTGGGATGGGGAGCGAGGTGGGAGGAAGGTTTAAGAGGGAAGGGATACGTGTATACTTATGGCTGATTCATGTTGATGTATGGCAGAAGCCATTACAATATTGTGACTGTTCAGTTGCTCAGTCCTGTCTGATTCTTTGCAACCCCATGGACTGCAGCGTGCCAGGCTTCCCTGTCCTTCACTAACTCCCAGAGCTTGCTCAAACTCATGTCCATTGAGTTGGTAATGCCATCCAACCACCTCGTCCTCTGTCGTCCCCTTCTCTTTCTTCCTGCCTTCAATCTTTTCCAACACCAAGGTCTTTTCCAGTGAGTCGGCTTTCCACATCAGGTGGTCAAAGTACTGGACTTTCAGCTTCAGCATCAGTCCTTCCAATGAATGCTCAGGACTGATTTCCTTTAGGATGGACTGGTTGGATCTCCTCGCAGTCCAAGGGACTCTCAAGTGTCTTCTCCCAAACCACAGATCAAAAGCATCGATTCTTCATGTTAGGTAAAAGACAACCAGGACACCAAAAGAGTGCCTAACAGGCTTTTAATGGTTAGCACTACCGGGCAGGGTTCCCGACGCGAACGAGGCAGGTCGAGGAAGTCTGCGCCCCGGCCGTGTTGGGGGTGGTTTATATACATTTGTTTCGAGGGATGGTCAGGCTAGATCGCTGAAAAAGTTACGGTTAACGGACGGGGGTTTGGATAGGTCGCCAGGCTGAGGCGTCGCGGGCTGACAGGTCCTTCTACGTGGCTGGGGTGGGGCGACTTTAGCTGGTGAAGTGTGCTGTCATTGATCGCCGGGGATCTGGGAGGCTCCTTCCATTAGGGACTTCCCCTGCCTGCGGGAGAGAGGAGGGGTGGCCCATCATGGTCCCGGGGTCCGGCCTTACACTTCGGTGCTCAGCTTTCTTTATAGTCCAACTTTCGTATCCATGAAAATGTTAGCTTCCACATAACCTCACCAACTTTGTCTTCTTAGGAAGTTTTAAAGTCTTAGCTTGTTTTTATAGCAAAAACTCATGTATATTAACTAATTTAATCCTTTATTTGTGAATTATTTTCTCATGACATTTGTTCTTTTCAACTTGCGATGTTTATCATATTTTCATGACTTATATAGAGCTCTTTAGGCTACTACTATCTACTACAACTACACTACCACCTATACTGCATTCACTTATATGAACTCATTTGAGTGCACAACAATCCTACAAGGAAGAATATACTTTTTATCCCCTGAAATAGATCACTGAGGCAAAGCAAAGTCACTTGCCCAAGGTCAGTCAGTTATAAGAAGTACAGGCAAGACTTGAACGCAAATAGTTTGGGTGCATGTCTTTGTCCTTATTGAATTATTCCATTTATAGGCTGAAGATGTTTCTTTCAGTCTATTGTTTCATTTTATCTTTCCCTTGTTTTCAGTTTCATGGGATTTGCTTTTTCTTTTCCTTTTGGCTTGTACTACGTGGCACGTGGAATCTTACTGTCTGAACCAGAGATTAAATCTGCACCCCCTGCAGTGAAAGTGCAGAGTCCAAAGCACTGGATACCAGGTAAGTCCCTCATGGAAGTTTTTAATAATATTAATTGCCTATTGAAATTTCCTGTTGGTTGGCATCACTGACTCAATAGACATGAATTTGAGCAAGCTCCAGGAGATGATGAAAGACAGGGAAGCCTGGTGTGCTGCAGTCCATGGGGTCGCAAGAGTCGGACATGACCGAGCAACTGAATAACAACAAAAATTTCCTGTATTTGTTTTTACTTTCAGAGTCTTGTTATGAGAATTCTTTACCACATCAAGTTTAAGAAAATTATTTTGTCCTTACTCTTATAATTTTGTGAATATATTTAAATATATTTCAATACTAAATAACTGTGTAAGTTATTTTATATATGATGTCAAGTTCTATCTAATTTTATTTTTTTTATATCATCCCTGAATGGTTTCTTATTCTTTTCTCACTGATTTTAATGCCACAGAGAAATGCACTAAATCACATCATTTCCACATGTTCTTTTTGGAATTTATTTAGACTTTCATCCACAAATGTTTGTTGATTTAAAAATGGGCTGTGTGCTCAGACGCTCAGTTGTGTCTGACTCTATGACCCCATGGACTGTAGCCTGCCCGGCTCCTCTGTTCATGGGGTTTCCCAGGCAAGAATTCTGGAGTTGGGTGCCACTTCCTACTTCAGGGTATCTTCCCGGCCCAGGGATAGAACCTGCATCTCTTACATTTCCTGCATTGGCAGGAGGATTCACTCGTGTGGTATGAAATCCATACCCTTTGCAGTTCCCCAGAGGCTGAGGCCCCCGTGGTGATGAATGAAGTTCCCTGGCTCATAAAACTTATAGTCTAGTGCAGTTGGGCACCAAAACAAGAATTTATAATAAACTTTGATAACTGCCATCAGTTGGGACATCAGCAGGATTACTTAATCTAGCTGGGAGAAGCAGAGAAGGTGTCCCTAAAGAGGCAAAATTTAAACTGAGACTATGCATTCTAGAAATGAAGTTATTCATTTAGAATTTATAGTAATGACAGTAAAGCCTTATATATAAACTCATATGCATGAATGTTTAGTATATGTCAATTGTATATAATATAATTTATCTAAACTGCTTATTTCAAGTATTAAAGGCTGAGAAATATATTCCAAGCTCCCATTACCATTATTCCTCTGTCAATTTTCCCTTACATTCACAAAAGTTTTAGTCTATATCCAAGCTTTATTGGGATATAATCACCATATAATAAGGTATAATTGTAAGGTGTACGGTGTGATGGTTTGAAATACATATATACATTCTTCAAGGAAGATATACAGGTGGCCAAAAAACAGGTGAAAATATGCTCAATGTCACTGATTATCAGAGAAATGCAAATCAAAACTACAATGAGGGGTCACCTCACACTGGTCAGAACTGCCGTCATCAAAAATCTACAAACAATAAATGCTGGAAAGAGTGTGGAGAAAAGGCAACTCTCCTACACTGTTGGTGGCAATGTAAATCGGTGCAACCACTATGAAGAACAGTATGGAGATGCCTTTACAAACTAAGAATAGGACTACCAACTGGTCTGGCAGTCCCACTCCTGGTCATGTATCCAGAGAAAACCATAATCTGAGAGTATACACGCACCTTGGTGTTTATTGCAGCGCTATTTACAGAGGCAAGACATGGAAGCAAGCTAAATGTCAATCAACAGAGAAATGGATAAAGAAGATGTGATATTATACAATGGAATATTACTCACTATAAAAAGAATGAAATAATGCCATTTGCTGCAACATGGGTGTAGGAGATTATCTTACCAAGAGAAGTAAATCAGACAGAGAAAGATGAATGTCACATATATACAGTGGCACATTATTCAGCCACAAATAGGAGTGAAATTGGGTCATTTGTAGAGATGTAGATGGATCCAGAGACTGTCATACAGGTGAAGTAAGTCAAAAAGGAAAATGAATATCACGTATTAAAACATATACATGGAATCTAGAAAAATGGAATAGATGATCTTATTGTAAAACAGAAACAGAGACACAGACATAGCGTGGACACTGGGGTGGGGGGAGAAGGGGCTGGGATGAACTGGGAGATTGGGATCGACATATATACACTATTGATACTCTGTATAAAATCGATAACTAATGAGAACCTACTCAGGGAACTCTACTCAGTCCTCTGTAGTGATCTAAATAGGAAGGAAATCCAAAGAAGCAGGGATATATGTATACATATGGCTGATTCCTTTGCTGTACAGTAGAAACACAACATTGAAAAGCAACTATACTCCGATTAAAATTGATTTTAAAACCATACAAATGAACTTATTTACAAAATAGAAACAGACTTATAGATACCAAAAACAAACTTACGGTTACCAAAGGGGAGACACCGGGAGTAGGGGAGAGACATAAATCAGGAGTCTGGGATTAACACACACACACCCTTCTATATGTAAGACAGATAACCTGCATGAACCTACTGTATAACACAGGGAGCTCTGATCAGGATTCTGTGATAATCTATACAAGAAAAGAATCTAAAAAAGAATGAATATACATGTATATAAACAAATCACTGTGCTGTATACCTGAAACTAGCACAACATTGTAAATCAACTATACTCTAGTAAAATTAAAATGTTAAAAAAGAATATATATATTATGGAATGATTACCACAATTAAGTTTACTAACACATCTATCACATCATATAATTATTTTTTCTGTGTGTGTGTTACAAGTACTTCTAAGGTTGACTTTATTAGTAGTGATCACGAATACAATCCAATATTATCAGCTAGTCACACATACATTCCAGCCCCAAAGCTTATTCATGTTATAAGTAGAAGTTTGTACCACTTGATGATCATCATTCATTCCTCCCACCCTCATTCCTGCCTAGGCAACTACCAATTTACCCTCTGTTTCTATGAATTTAGTTTTTTTTTAGATTCCACATATAAATGAGATCAAAGAATGTTTTCCTTATTTCATTTAGCCTCCTGCCCTCCTACATTAGTTATATGTTGCTTCAGATTACTGCAAAACTTGGCAGCTGAAAGCGGAAAACCTCTAGCATCACATGATTTCTGTGGGCAGGAATTGACATGACTTACCTGGGTCTCTGACACATAATGTCTCACAAGGTGCAATCATCTGAAGTTTCAACCACTCAAACCAACTCACCTGGATGTCAGCAACGTTCAGACCTTGCTGGACTGTTTAACTGAGAGCCTCAGTCCCTTGCTGGCTGTTGGTTAGAGGCCTGCCTCAGGTCCTCGTCATGCAGGTCTCTCCATAATTAGGTCATACCATGGCAACTGGCTTCAACAGAGCAAGACAGAGAGCAAGACAGGTAGCAAGGGGGAAACCAGAGTCGTCTTGAATCCTTATCTCTCAAGTGACAGTGTTTTTGTTGTTCAGTCACTAAGTCGTGTCCAACTCTTTGGGATCCCATCAGGCTCTTCTGTCCATGGAGTTCTCCAGGCAAGAATACTGGAGTGAGTTGCCAATTCCTTCTCCAGGGGATTGTCGCAGATCAGGGATTGAAACCCTATCTCCTACATTGATTGGTACACAGATTTTTTTTTTTTTTTAGACATTGAGCTGCCAGGCAAGGCCTTTAAGTAACATAGCTTTTGTCAAATTTCATTCGTTAGACGCATGTTACTAGGTACATTCGAGTGTGGTGATTACACAAGGACATGAACACAGGTGGCAGGAATACCTGGGACAGTGCAGAGGCTGTTCCCCAGCCCTCTGTTTCTGAGCTGGATGAGATGCTCCCTATGGACAGGGAAGGAGAGGGAGGGTTCTTCCCTGGATCCTGGGCTACGAGCTGTATTTGAGATAGGGAAGCTGTGCCCTAGTAGCCTTGGGCACATCTACAGGGAGGGCAGCATCCAGAGTCTCTGTAGGCCTGTCCTCGGTGGTGTCCCTGGAGCTGGTTCTACAGGCTCCTGAGAAATACCTGGTACCTCCCGTCCTGCTCCATGTTCAGTGATGGCACACTGAGAGTGAAAGGTTGTTGTTGAATTACGACGCCAGGATTCTTGCCCCCCAGAGGAGAAGAATTCAGTCCGGAGGCCAAGAATCCCGGCGTCGTAATCCAACAACAACCTTTCATCTTGGGGGCTTGTTCGGGATCCTTCAGGACAAGGTAAGGATGCTTGGAGCTCTAGTTCTTTGTTTTTTTAGCGAACATGTTTTCTGCTGTGCTTTACTAACTCTACGGTGTGCTTGTGTGAATGAATGACATGCCCTGCGTGAAGCAAGTGAGGAGCCTTGTTCTGCGGTTCCACGGTGATCTCATACGGCTTATGGCAGAAACCTGTCGGGGGTTTATACTGACCTGCCAATGCCAAGAGGCACCCAATGACTCCTTTGGGAACCGACCAGAAATGGGCAAAGCGTGTGGACCAAACTCTCCTTTCTCGGTCAAACTTTTCAGTCTCTTTGACCATTTCATAACTAAGTTGGCCTAAAGCTCAACATTCAGAAAACAAAGATCATGGCATCTGGTCCCATCACTTCATGGGTAATAGATGGGGAAACAGTGGAAACAGTGTCAGACTTTATTTTTGGGGGCTCCAAAATCACTGCAGATGGTGACTGCAGCCATGAAATTAAAAGACGCTTACTCCTTGGAAGATAAGTTATGACCAACCTAGATAGCATATTCAAAAGCAGAGACATTACTTTGCCGACTAAGGTCCGTCTAGTCAAGGCTATGGTTTTTCCTGTGGTCATGTATGGATGTGAGAGTTGGACTGTGAAGAAGGCTGAGCACCAAAGAATTGATGCTTTTGAACTGTGGTGTTGGAGAAGACTCTTGAGGGTCCCTTGGACTGCAAGGAGATCCAACCAGTCCATTCTGAAGGAGATCAGCCCTGGGATTTCTTTGGAAGGAATGATGCTAAAGCTGAAACTCCAGTACTTTGGCCACCTCATGAGAAGAGTTGACTCATTGGAAAAGACTCTGATGCTGGGAAGGATTGGGGGCGGGAGGAGAAGGGGACGACCGAGAATGAAATGTCTGGATGGCATCACGGACTCGATGGACGTGAGTCTGAATGAACTCCGGGAGATGGTGATGGACAGGGAGGCCTGGCGTGCTGCAATTCATGGGGTTGCAGAGAGTCGGACATGACTGAGCGACTGAACTGAACTGAACCTAATCTATCGGATCATAGACTTTCAAGGGACTTGTGATCTATACTGTTACTGTGTACTGTGGCTTAGGTCCCAAACTTGGATTGGTCCTCAAGAAAGCGCCTAGCCTCGCTAGGAATCGAAAGTTCAGAAGCTAGATGGAGCTCTAGCCCCAAGAGCATCCCGGATGAGCCCCCAAGATGAAAGGTTGTTGTTGAATTACGACGCCGGGATTCTTGGCCCCCAGAGGAGAAGAATTCAATCCGGGGCCAGAGACGAGGCTTGATTGCTCAGAGCTTTTGTGTAACAAAGTTTTATTAAAGTATAAAGGAGATAGAGAAAGCTTCTGATATAGGCATCAGAAGGGGGCAGAAAGAGTACCCCCTGCCCCCCGCTAGTCTTTAGCTGGATGTTATATAGTCATCAGCAGTCTGTTAATGAAAGAAAGGAATGTCTCAAAACTTAGAATGGCACCAGGCCCCTCACCCATAAGATGTATTTTGGGATAATCTTGGCTCCAAATGGTTCATCTTGGGCCATAAAAGGATTAACTTGAGTCTTGAAGAAGGGCAGAGCACCATACAAATAGTGTCGTTTACATAGATTAGAGCAACGATATTGGAGTATAATATACTGGTTTATCAAGTAGGTTCTGAGCCCAAAAGGCGGAACCAACTTGAAGACAGAGTTTGGGGTAAATGCATAGTACATTAGCATAGCTTAAGATAAACATTTCCATAAGAGAAAGGCATTGGTTAACTTCAAGTGAAACCAGATGTCACTATGGCAACACAGAATTTTAAGAGAAACCTCCTTTTAAATTTATATAGAGAAGGAAAAAAATATCGCTAGTTTGTTTCTTCCTGCCACTTAAGGGAGATAAAAATGTCTGACACTTGCAGGCTATTTCCTCCATTTGGAGACCCCTGGCCTTCCTGCCTGTTACCCTCTCAAGAGCTTAGAGTTGGCCATTGTAGGAATATTTGTACCACAGAAGTCAAGAAATGCTATTCACAGGAATTTTTCCTCTCGGACAACTCATTTTTAAATACTTATCAGCACACCACTACATGGTCTCCTAAAATCTCTCCTGTGTCCTGTGTCTGTGTCTCTCTAGCAACTCTGGAGCTGAGGTTAAAGGATGGAGCCCACATCTGTGAGGGGAGAGTGGAAGTGAAGCACCAAGGAGAATGGGGCACTGTGTATGTTCAGTACTGGTTTCTGGAGGATGCAAATATGTTGTGCAGACACTTGGAATGTGAAGTTGCCACTGATGCTCCCAGAGGGTCTTATTTTGGACCAAGACTTGGCACTATTTGGTATTTCTATCTTTCCTGCAACAGGACAGAGCCTGAATCAGCTTTGAGTATCAATAACTGTGTTCAACCTGATTTTAAAAACTATACTCATATCTTGTCTCATGACCAGGATATTGGAGCAGTCTGCTCAGGTAAGCCCTGTCTGGTCTGGGAGGGGATATCCAGCAGGAAAGACCTCGGTCTTATTCCCGGAATGATCATGGGAAAACCAGATCACAGACTTTAGAGTGTCCTTGGGGGAAGACTCTGGGCACGGTGGTTCCTGGATCGTGAGGTCCTCAAGAGAGTGAAAGGGCCTGCTTGGCCCTGGACAGTATAGGCTTCAGACCTGTGGACAGTTGGACTCTTCACATCTCTATGATGTGTCATAAGAGGCAGGGAGGTGGAGTCAAATGTTACAAAGAAGTACAACTGCTGAATTGTACTTTTATATAAAAGTATGATGAATAAGTTTCATCTTGGTAACTGCTGTTTATTCTTTCGGGATGACCAGTCAGGTTTGGCCACAAGAGAGGACATAAGAGAGGGGCAGGCACACATGGTTTGGTATGCTCTCTGGTCTTAGAGAAACAGGGTCACCAAAGGAAGGAGGGAACCATATCAGGGAGGCTGCAAGGGAGCTGTCTCAAGAAAGCACGGAGAGCCAAAAGAAAGAGTCACACGGACAAGTGACAAGTGACAACACTGGGGTCAGGGTGCAGTTACACAAGGAAAAAGCACGAGGGTATTTCACTGGTTCACTTGAATGTCACTAGATCACATTCAGGGCCAGAAGGAGGATTTGTGGCAGCAGCTAGAGTCATCTTACAGGTGCACCTGGGTGGGGAGTTCACATCCCATTAATGGGGATGTTGGCACAACAGGGAAACATGACTAGCAAAACACGTACCAAGGGCAGTGGGGCTAAGAGGACCTGAATGACTCATGAGATGTGTTCAGGGCTAAGTGTGTTTGACCTGTGTCAGGGTGGAGGCAGTGAAGACAGCAGTGAAACTAGGGTTTGAGGAGTCATCACAGTATCTCCCCTAGATGTTTCCAGTTGTTACCACAATGGTGGAAGAGACACCATAGACATTATTCCCATTAGACCAGGTGGACTAGAGGAAAATCAGGTTTCACAGTGAATTCCTAATGTAGGTGGTTGAGTCTTTGAAAATGGTCAGCCATCTGGTGGGTGGGACAGGGGGAGCCCTGAGAACATCTGCAATAGGTTTCTAGCAGCTCATAGCCAATCAGCTCTTTTGGGGATGATCTCTGCAAAAGTGATTTTTCCAGTCTCACCCTCAGTAGATCTTTGATGATACTTGTTGAGACCCCCTAAGAAAAGAATTATTTTCATTTTTAAGTTACTTTGAAGTATGGATGACATACAACTTGAAACTTAGGGAGGTAAGTATACATCTGTGAAATCATTACCATGATGTGTGCATAAACCTATTCATCACTGCAAATATTTTCTTCTGTTATTATTATTAAAAATAATTATTTTCAAGGGGCATTTGAATTTCAGAAAGAAAATTTTCTTTTACGAAAACCTATTTTCATGCATTTCAAGTAACATTCTTTATTGTCACAATGCCCTAATCATGATTCCAACTGCAGGTAAACTGGTGGAAACAAACACTATAGCAGTCTCTGCTTTATTTTGATTAATCAGCTTGTAAATGAAAATGGAGTGTGCAATGTTTGAACTTTGTGAGATATTGAAGCCTCTAATATTATTATTTTAAGAAAAATGATGTCTTGATGGGCTTCCCAGGTGGCGCTAGTGGTAAAGAATCTGCCTGCCAATGCAGGAGACATAAGAGATGTGGGTTCGATCCCTGGGTCAGGAAGATCCCCTGGAGGAGGAAATGGCAACCCACTCCAGTATTCTTGCGTGGAGAATCCCATGGACAGAGGAGCCTGGTGGGCTAAAGTCCATGGGGTCTCAAAGAGTTGGACATGACTGAAGCAGCTTAGCATGCAGGCATGTAATGTCTAGATATTAATTTCTGGTTAAGGTACACTTGAAAATTTAAAGGATGTTCTGGCATTTAAACCTTGATAACAGTTTTTACTTCTTAACACTGCTTTACTTTAGGCTTTCACGTACTTATGAACTGTTTTTTCTTTTTTTTTCTCTCTCTGCTAATCTCTTCATCAGTTTTCTCTCTCTGGTCTATCCCTTCCATATTTTCAGAAACACGTCTTAGTGATGTTTGAGTGGAGGTAGGCCAAAGTGGAAGAAGAGAATAGCATGTCTGTTCAATTCTCTAACTGAAACTGAAGTCTTGGAGTTTCTTCTTCTTCTCAATTTTAGGAAAGTGGATGTGAAGGAGAGTTTCATCCCCTTTACTGGATTTTTGGAAGTGAAGTACTATGTTTAGGAGAAATCCAGAGCAGAAACATGACCTGAGAAGGATGTACAGGGGCTTGCATGAAATACAGAGAGGACTTCAAGAGGTTCAGAGAAAATTTGGGAGGGGCTTCACAAACTGAGGACTGCGGTGCTGAAGTGCAAAATGGTGAGGAGATGAAGACGCAAGGATTGCAGAAAGGGAGGTTGGGAATCAACATCCAGGTCAACTCCCACATTCACCACAGCCTCCGTGTTACACTTCCCTTCTGCTCTCATTCCTTCCTGCCCTCCCTGCCTTTATTTTGATGTGGGAGTCGTTTCTGAGCTCCATGAAAGAGCTGGCATTTCAAGGCTGCAATTTTCTTTGTGAGACATTTCTGTAGTAAGGATTCTATTTCTTTAACAAATACAGGACTGCTCAGATTTTCCAATTTTTGGTAGTTGTATTTTCAAGTAGTTTTTAAGGACTCAGACCAGTTTTCAAATTGGGATAAAATTTTGTTTATATCTCATATTTTTTAAATATTGGTAAGGTCTATAAGGGTTTCCCTGCTGGCTCAGCCAATAAAGAATCTGCCTGCAGTGCCGGAGACCTGGCTTCGATCCCGGTTTGGGAAGATTCCCTGGAGAATGGAATGGCAATCGACTCCAGTATTCTTGCCTGGGGAATCTTATGGACAGAGGAGTCTGGCAGGCTACAGTCCAAGGGATCACAAAGAGTCAGACACGACTGGGTGACTAACACTTCAAATTCAAAGGTCTATAATGTTAACCCCTCTTTCATTTATGGTGGCATTAAATTTGTGTATTCTCTCCTTTTTTCTCTTGATTGAATTTTTTTTGCTAGAGGATTATCAGTTTTATTATCCTTTCAAAAAGAATTACCAATTGACTTTATTGATTTTATTTTTTGTGTATGCTTCCTATTTCATTGATTTTTGTTAGTTTTTACTCTTCTCTTTTGTTTTGATTTCCTGTATTTTTATAGATTCTTGAGACGGAATCTTAGATCATTTGCTCTCAGTTTTATTTTCTATTATAACATAAGTATCAAGGAAGCATCAAAGCTATAAATTTTCTTTTAAACACTATATCAGCTGCATCACACTGATTTTGAAGCTACATAATTTCTTTTGTATTTTGTCATCGTGAAATGTTCCTTTTTTCTCTCTGAATATATTCTTTGTTCTATAGTCTTACTTTGTACAATATTAACATAGATAGTATAGTTTTCTCTGATCAGTGTTTGCATGGTTTATCTTTTTTGACTTCTATAATATGTTTCTGTGTTTATGTTTGTTTTTGTATACAGTTTATGATTTTTTCTTATTTTTGTCTAGTCTGATTATCTTGCTTTTATTTGGAATGTTTAAATTATTTAAATTTAATACAATCATTTATATAGTTGGGTTTAAGTTTACTAACTTGCTGTTTGTTTTGTTTTCTTTGTTCCTATTTTAATCTTTAATTGGATGTTTTTAATATTTCATTTTATGCACTTTATTGGTGTATTAGCTATGCTTCTTTTTTCAGAGTTTACCATAATGTTGAAATTATTACTCTTTAATCACATTTTTCTTTAAATTATATCATGTCTCTTATTATATAATGTAAGAACTTGCTATAGTATACTTCTATTTCCGTTATTATTTGTGCTACTATTGTCACACATTCTACTTGTAAATATATTATGAATTTTATAATATAATGCAGTTGTTTTTGTCTTAAATATTCTAGTCTTTTAAAAATGAGAAAAAGATTTTCAAATATTTACTTGCAGAATTATCATTTAGAACCATTCTTGTGGCTTTGGGGAGATTCAAGTTTTCTTCTATTTTTAATTTCGTTTAACTTTTAGACTGTTAGATAACATTTTTGTGTAGTATTAGTCTGGTGGTCTCAAATTCTATCATCTTTTATTCATCTGAAAATACTTTTTCTTTCACTTTTGAAAGTTATTTTCAAAAGTGTTTGAATTCTAAGTTAATATTCCCCGCCGCCCCCACCCCCATACTTTAAAGATGTTTTTGCATTATTGTTTGGCTTGCATTACTTCAAACAAGAAGTTCAGTAATACTTGAATTTTTTCCCTTGTACATAGTATGTCAGTTTTTCCTGACTACTTTTAAGATTTGTTTTTGTTTATGAGTGGGTTTCAGCAGTATATTATCAAGTGCCCTAGGTGGTTTTGTTTGTGTTCATCTTGCTTGAGGTTTGTTTAGCCTCTAGGATCAGTGGGTTTATAAGTGGGTTCATTAAATTTGGAAAAATTCCATCTATCATTGTAAAATATTTTTTCTACTCATGCCTTATACTGAATCTCCAAATAACATATCTTACTGAAAGGTTGTTGCTGAATCATGATGCCGGGATTTTTGGCCCCCGGAGAAGAATTCAATCCGGGGCCAGAGATGAGGTTTGATCACTCAGAACTTTTGTGTAATAAAGTTTTATTAAAGTATAGAGGAGATAGAGAAAGCTTCTGACATAGGCATCAGAAGGGGGCAGAAAGAGTACCCCCCTGCTAGTCTTCAGCTGGATGTTATATAGTCACTAGCAGTCTGTTAATGAAAGAAAGGAATAAAACTCAGAATGGCACCAGGCCCCTTACCCATAAGATGCATTTTGTGATAATCTTGGCACCAAATGGTTCATCTTGGGCCGTAAAATGATTAACTTGAATCTTGAAGAAGGGCAGATCACCATACAAATAGTTTCATTTACATAGATTAGAGGAACAATATCTGAGTATACCATACTGGTTTGTCAAGTAGGTTCTGAGCCAAAAGGCAGAACCGACTTGAAGACAGAGTTTGGGGTAAATGCATAGTACATTAGCATAGCTTAAGATAAACATTTCCATAAGAAAAAGGCACTGGTTAACTTCAGGTGAAACCGGGTGTCACTATGGCAACACAGAATTTTAAGAGAAACCTCCTTTTAAGTTTTTATAGAGAAGGAAAAAATATCGCTAGTTTGTTTCCTCCTGCCACTTAAGCTAAGTCACTTCAGTCGTGTCCGACTCTGTGCAACCCCATAGACGGCAGCCCACCAGGCTCCCCCGTCCCTGGGATTCTCCAGGCAAGAACACTGGAGTGGGTTGCCATTTCCTTCTCCAATGCAGGAAAGTGAAAAGTGAAAGTGAAGTCGCTGAGTCGTGTCCAACCCTCAGCGACCCCATGGACTCCAGCCTTCCAGGCTACTCCGTCCATGAGATTTTCCAGGTGAGAGTACTGGAGTGGGTTGCCATTGCCTTCTCTGCTTAAGAGAGAGAAAAATATCTGACACTTGCAGGCTATTTCCTCCGTTTGGAGACCCCTGGCCTTCCTGCCTGTAACCCTCTCATTACATGGTCTGATATTCCGCATGCCACTAATTTTCCACTCATATGTTTCTGCCTTTTTTCTCTATTTCAATTTGGATAGTCAATTGCTATGTATCAAATTTTCAGTTCTTTTATTCTGCAATGTCTAGCCTCTTGTTAAGTTAATCCAGAAAATTTTTCATTCCAGATATTGTATTTTCCGTTTTGGAAGCTCCATTTGCTTATTTTTTTCTAGTTTTTTTCTCTACTTGTTTTTATACCTCACTGTGTGTGTTAGTTGCTCAGTTGTGTCTGACTCTCTCAGTTCAGTTCAGTTCAGTCGATTAGTTGTGTCTGACTCTTTGCAACCCCATGAACTGAAGCATGCCAGGCCTCCCTGTCCTTCATCATCTCCTGCAGCTTGCTCAAGCTCGTATCCATTGAGTCAGTGATATCATCCAATCATCTCATCCTCTGTCATCCCTTTCTCCTCCTGCCTTCAATCTTTCTCAGCATCAGGGTCTCTCTTCCAATAAGTCAGTTCTTTGCATCAGGTGGTCAAAATATTGGAGTTTCAGCTTCAGCATCAGTCCTTCCAATGAATGCTCAGGACTGATTTCCTTTAGGATGGACAGGTTGGATCTCCTTGTAGTCCAAGGGACTCTCAAGTGTCTTCTCCAACACCACAGTTCAAAAGTATCAATTCTTCGGTGTTCAGCTTTATAGTCCAATTCTCACATCCATACATGACTATTGGAAAAACCATAGTTTTGACTAGACAGAACTTTGTTGGCAAAGTAATGTCTCTGTTTTTTAATATGCTGTCTGCTGCTGCTGCTGCGTCTCTTCAGTTGTGTCCAGCTCTGTGCAACCTTATGGATAGCAGACCACCAGGCTCCTCTGTCCAAGGGATTCTCTAGACAAGAATACTGGAGTGGGTTGCCATTTCCTTCTCCCAATATGCTGCCTAGGTTGGTCATAACTTTTCTCCCAAGGAGCAAGCATCTTTTAATTTCATGGCTGCAGTCACCATCTGCAGTGATTTTTTAGTCCCCCCAAATAAAGTCTGTCACTGTTTCCACATCTATTGCTATGAAGTGATGGGACCAGATGCCATGATCTAAGTTTTCTGAATGTTGAGCTTTAAGCCAACTTTTTCACTCTCTTCTTTCACTTTCATCAAGAGGCTCTTTAGTTCTTCTTCACTTTCTGCCATAAGGGTGGTGTCATCTGCATTTCTGAGGTTATTGATATTTCTCCTGGCGTTCTTGATTTCAGCTTGTGCTTCATCCAGTCCAGCATTTCTCATGATGTATTCTGCATATAAGTTAAATAAGCAGGGTGGCAATATACAGCCTTGACATTCTCCTTTCCCAATTTGGAACCAGTCTGTTGTTCCATGTCCAGTTCTAGCTATTGCTTCCTGACCTGCATACAGATTTCTCAAAAGGCAGGTCAGGTGGTTTGGTATTCCCATCTCTTGAAGAATTTTCCAGTTTGTTCTGATCCACACAGTCAAAGGCTTTGGCATAGTCAATAAAGCAGAAGTAGATGTTTTTCTGGAACTCTCTTGTTTTTCCAATGATCCAATGGATGTTGGCAATTTGATCTCTGGTTCCTCTGCCTTTTCTAAATCCGACTTGAACATCTGGAAGTTCACAGTTCACCAACTGTTGAAGTCTGGCTTGGAGAATTTTGTGCATTACTTTGCTAGCTTGTGAGATGAATGCAATTGTGTGGTAATTTGAACATTCTTTGGCATTGCCTTTCTTTGGGATTGGAATGAAAACTGACCTTTTGTCTGACTCTGTGTGACCCCATGGATTGTAGCCTCCATGCTCCTCTGTCCATGGGATTTGCCAGGCCAGAATAGTGGAGTGGGTAGCTATTCCCTTCTCCAGGGGATCTTCCCAACCCAGGGATTGAACCTAGGTCTCCTGCATGGCAGGCAGATTCTTTACTTTCTGAGGGCTTCCCTGATAGCTCAGTTGGTAAAGAATCTGCCTGCAATGCAGGAGATCCTTGCTTGATACCTGGGTCGGGAAGATCCTCTGGAGAAGGGATAGAGTACCCATTCCAGTATTCTGGGCTTCCCTTGCGGCTCAGCTGGTAAAGAATCTGCCTCCAATGCAGGAGACCTGGGTTCGATCCCTGGGTTCGGAAGATCCCCTGGAGAAGGGAAAGGCTACCCAGTCCAGTATTCTGGTCTGGAGAATTCCATGGACCATATAGTCCATGGGATTGCAAAGAGTTGGACATGAGTGAGCAACTTTCACTTCACTTCTGTACCTCCTGAGCCACCAGAAAAACCCAAGATATATTTATACTAGAGGTTTAAAGACCTTGTCAGCCAATTCAATCATCTCTAATTTCTGAATTTGCTTTTAATGATTTGCCATTAAAAATTTTTGTTCTGGGTTATATATTTCTTTTTAGAAGCCTAGTAGTTTTTTGACTGGATGCCAGGCATTGCTAGGCAGTCTTATACCAGAAAGAACTGTTGTTCAGTTGCTAAGACATTTTTAACTCTTTGTGACCCCACAGATTGCAGTATGCCAGGCCCCCCCTGTCCTTCACTATATCCCTGAGCTTGCTTGGAGTCATGTCCATTGAGTCGGTGATGCCATCTAACCATCTCATCCTCTGCCAACCCCGTCTCCTTTTGCCTTCAATCTTTCTCAGCATTAGGGTCTTTTATAGTTAGTTCACTTTCAGCATCAGGTGGCCAAAGTATTGAAGCTTCATCTTCAGCATCAGTCCTTCCAGTAAATATTCAGGACTAATTTCCTTTAGGATTGACTGGTTTGATCTCATTGTAGTCCAAGGGACTCTCAAGAGTCTTCTCCAGAGCCACAACTCAAAAGCATCAGTTCTTTTTGGTGTTCAGCCTTCTTTACAGTCCCAGGCTCACATCAGTACTTGATTTGTTCCTCTAACTGTTATGCCCAAGTCGCAAAATCTCCCAATGACCACCAGGGAGCCGATATCCGATGCAAAAGCAAGAGAGTTTTTATTACCAAGCTCGAGCTGGGGCTCCCACAGATACCGACATAGCGGCTATAGGGAGGAGCCCCGGGTTTTGGATTACATTGCTTATATAGGGAGTAGACATGGAAAAAAAGGATTTCTAGGTAGGGGAACGTCTGATTGGTCACTTTCTTTCAAAGGGTTGTGTGTTTGTTCTTGATTGGTCCCTATTGTCTAGGTAGACCACAAGTTCCTGAGTGTTAAGTCAGGAGATTTTGGTCTGGGGTCCGATTGGCTCATGGGTGGTGGGGTGAGGTCAGGGGATTTCCAAAGGCTCTTGGATTTCCAAAGGCTCTTTTCCCGGAACCTTACAAAATGGAGTTTTTCTGTTAACAAAATGGAGTAGCTTAGGTCCTTCATTTCCCCCTTCTCTAGGATCCAGGACAGACCCAATCATGGGTCTGGGGTCAGCTCTATATTGTCTCCCGCTAAGGGGACCGTTGGTAGGGCCGCATATTGGGATCTGAGTACCATGAGCTGCACCATGTTGATGCGGCTTTTAATGAAGGCCACCAATTTGTTTAGTAAGCATGGCCTGAAGGTGAGTAGTAGTAACAAGATAATCAGGGGCCCCACCAAGGAAGATATGAGAGTTGTGAACCAGGGGGATGAATTGAACCAGGATTCAAACCAGGTTTGAGACATTTCTCTTTCTCTTTTTCTCTGACTCAGCCCTTCTCTTTTCTTGGCCAGGGACTCCCTGACTACTCCCGAGTGATTCACATAAAAACAACATTCTTCTCCTAACGCAGCACATAGGCCCCCTTGTTGGAGAAAAACCAAATCCAACCCCTTTTTATTCTGCAGTACCACTTCCACCAGAGAACTCAGTGACTCTTGGAGGTAGCTGATTGAGCTTTCTAGTCTTTTAATATCAAGATCAATGGCTGCTCTTAGGCTAGAATAGTGTCAATTCTGCACTATTAAAGAGGATATCCCAATTCCTGCCCTGGCCACCCCTAACCCCAGTAGGACTGTGAGGGTTAAGGCTGAGACTGGCTCTCTCTTGGACCAGTGTGAAGCTTCTAGTTTCGGGAGGATTTCATCATTGGAGTGATAGAACAGTCGGGGGACTAATAGTACCAATACGCAGAAATCTCTGGAGTCATTTAGCACCTGCCCGTGAATACAAGGGGCTAAGCCTGTGGAGCAGGCCCACCAATTTTCCTGGGGAGGCACCAGGTACCCGGTTGTCGCTATAGAATCTGTAGAATTGCAGAGGTGTTGGTAGGTTTGGAGGACATTTCCTATGCAAAGGCCCCGCCCGGTTACTCGTTGGAGGGTTAATCTGGCGTCTCCTTTCTGCTGCCATCAGCAAGCTCTGTGGTTTTTGGTTTGAATGTAAACTCCCGGGACAGCTATACCTTCATAATAGGGGGGTTTGATGTCATAACATAACTAGCAACTGCTAGTCAGGTCTGGGCGAGTGGAATTTAGGACCCGATAGGAGTTGATTATCATATTAAATAACAGGTCCTGATCGTCCTTAATGTTAGGTCCCATAACGCTAACTTGAGGGGAGTTGCTTGTATTAGTAATGTAGGGCCTGGGAGGGTTTTGGGTAGGTTCTCGAGCCGGGGTGTGGGTGGGCTGAATGGGGGCGTGAGTAGGCTCTCATGGCACTAGAACTGAATTGGGCCCTATGCCCCGATTTGGACCAATCTGTATGGGTCCTACTTTCAACCTGATGGTAAACAGCAACCCATTGTCATATCCTGGTTGATATAGCCGGAGGCCCCAGGATTGTCCGGCTTCCCAACAGGGGAATTTTTTCCTTCAGTTGAGAATTTGAGCCTTACCGGATTGCAAAGAAAGTTCATACAAGGCCCAGTTATGAGGGACCCCCTTCCATGTCCTCCAGTTGACCCAGTGGGCCCCGGAATGTGACCCAAGGTAATCAAGTCACCACGAATGGGGGCTCCCAATCGACCATCCCCGTTGACTCGCATCCCCAGTCGGCACAATAAAACTTGTCAGCCCCCCAGCGGTTATTGATGGTCGCCCGGTCCCGTCTCCCTCCGGGGCACACATAGATGTGTGTGTCCCATAAGCTTGCCCATTGGATGTAGTGGCTGCACCCAGGCCCTGAGTTAGTGGGGGGCCGAGTATTATACCTATTAATGCCAGCCCCGCATTCGGGCTTGCTGGGCATCTTTACCTCCCATTTGCCAATGTCCCAAGATCCTGCGGCCAGAAGACAGAGGTCGAATTCCAAGTCCGGCCACCAGGTGTTTTTGGGATGAATGGCCGAGGTGGAGTTAATTACTTCTCCTGTAGTTGCGCTTAGAATCATCCAAGTCAGGTTCATTGGTTGATGAGGGTTAGTGGCAGCACTAAGCCATAGAGACAACAGTATAAACAGTACTTTTATTGCCTTTGTAGCTTGAGTTTGAGTGGATTTGTTTTGTCGAGCTTGGTCTTCCATTGGGGGAGGAATTCTTCCCTTAGGGTGAGCAGGTCCGCAGGCCGTACGTGGGTGTATTGAACCCAAGTGGATATGCCGTCAACCTTGAGAGCAGTGGGTGTCGTCAAGACAACTAGGAAGGGCCCTTTCCACCTGGGCTCTAGGGTCTCTTGACGATGGCAGCGCACGTACACCCAATCTCCTGGCTGGTAGCAGTGGGGTTCAGGTGGTGGGCCTGATTCATATAATGCCTTGAGCCTCTTCCACGTGTCCCTGTGGGAGTATTGTAAGGACCGGAGACAAAAGAGTAATCTTTGATCATCTATCTCTTTTAGCACGTTTATTTTTAGGTTAGGAATTATTGGGGGAGGTATCCCATACATAATTTCGAAGGGGGTAAGTCCCAGTTGGTAGGGAGAATTTCGCACCTGGTATAGGGCAAAGAGGAGGAGAGCCACCCAGTCCCCGCCAGTCTCAGCAACTAGTTTTGTTAATGTTTCTTTGAGTGTTCTATTTATCCTTTCTACTTGTCCTGAGCTCTGGGGCCTATAAGTGCAATGCAACTTCCCCCTAGTCCCCAAAGCCTGGGCTACCCCCTGGCTTACCTGAGATATGAAGGCTGGCCCATTGTCCGACCCCACCTGTGCAGGAAACCCGAACCGCGGCAAAATGTCTTCAACCAGCTTTTTGGCCACCACCTGTGCTGTTTCTCTCTTGGTGGGGAAAGCTTCTACCCACCCTGAGAAGGTATCTATGAATACCAGTAGATATTTGTATCCATATTTACCCGGTTTTACCTCAGTGAAGTCCACCTCCCAGTATGCTCCTGGCTGACTCCCGCGTTCTCTAGACCCGTGGTTGGCTGGATGATGGGCAGCGTCGGTGAGCTGGCAGGCCTTGCAGGTTGATACGATATTTTCTATCATCAATCTGACGTCTCTCATGGTAATCTTGGCATGTCTAATCAGGTCCTGCATCTTGCGGGTTCCCAGGTGAGTGGCGTGATGCATCCTCAGTAACACCTGCTTTCCTAGTTCCTCCTGGAGGATCAGGGAGCTGTCCACTGTCCCCCACCACCCGGCCAGTTGTTGGGTCATAGGCAAACTTTTTATCCAGGCTAAGTCCCTTGGTGAGTAGTTGGGTAAAGCTGGCAGAACAGGGCTCCTGGGGTCGGGTAATTGAAGTGTGGCTTCTATCACGGTGCCCTGGACTGCATCTCGGGCTGCTCTGTCTGCCAAATTTTTTCCCTTTGAGGTCAGGGTGTCTGACTTTTGGTGTCCCAGGCAGTGTATTATGGCTAGTTTTTTAGGCAGCCATAATGCCGTGAGGAGGGCTTTTATTTCTTCTTTATTTTTGATCGTTTTACCCTCGGCCATGAGGAGGCCTCTCTCTCTGTAGATGGCTCCGTGTATATGGGCAGTAGCAAAGGCGTATCGGCTATTGGTAATGATGTTAAGTTTTTTGTCCTTCCTCAACTGGAGGGCTTTTGTTAGGGCGATTAGTTCAGCCCTTTGAGCCCAAGTGCCCAGAGGTAGTGCTTCCGCCCACACGATCTGGGTTTCTGTGGTTACGGCTGCCCCTGCATACCTGAGCCCATCTCAGCCGAAACTGCTTCCATCCGTATACCAGGTAACTTCAGGATCCGCTAGAGGGCGGTCTTGCAAGTCCTCTTGCGTTCCATGTACCTGGGCTAGTATGTCGCTGCAGTCATGGATTGGGGCTTCCAAATCCGGGTTAGGAAGCAGTGTAGCCAGATTGATAGCAGTAGGCTACAGAAAGATGATTCTGGAGGGGTTTAGCAGTAATCCCTGGTAGTGGATCAGCCGAGCATTGCTGATCCACCTATCTGGAGGTTGTTTTAGTATGCCCTCAATGGCATGGGGGGCGGTGATATGCAACTCTTGCCCCCGTGTCAGTATATCTGCATCCTTGACCATTAGGGCCACTGCTGCAATCATGCGGAGGCATGGGGGCCAGCCTGATGCCACAGGGTCTAGGCATTTATACAAGTAGGCCACCGGCCGCTTCTAAGGTCCCAGATGCTGCATCAGTACCCCTTTTGCCACTCCTTGTTTTTCATCTACATACAGGAGAAAGGGTTTTGTAACATCAGGCAACCCTAGGGCGGGGGCTGACAGCAGGGCCGTTTTAATAGTCTTGAAAGAGGTCTCCATCTGCTCCGTCCAACTGAAAGGGGTGGTACTTTTTGTGGCTTCATATTAGGGTTTAGCCAGTTCCACATAATTTGGGATCCAAAGATGGCAGAACCCAGCGGACGCCAAAAATTCTCTCACCCTTCGAGGTGAACCTGGGGTAGGGGTTTTAAGTACCATCTCCTTTCGTGCCTCTGACAGCCATCTCTGTCCTTCCTTTAATACATACCCTAAGTAGGTGACCTCTGGTTGGCAAATCTGAGCCTTTTTGGCTGAGGCTCAGTACCCTAATTTTCCAAGGGTCCACAATAGTTCTTGGGTGCCCATAAGGCAAGTCTGTTGGTCCTTTGCTGCAATTAAGAGGTCATCTACATATTGTAACAAGGTTAGTTGGGGGTGTTGTTGTCTGAACTCACCCAGATCCTCATGGAGGGCCTCATCGAAGATGGTGGGAGAATTCTTAAATCTCTGTGGCATTCGGGTCCAGGTCAGCTGGGCATTGATTCCTTCTTCTGGGTCAGACCATTCAAAATCAAAAAGGTCCTGGCTCTTGGAGGCCAGGGGGAGGCTGAAGAAAGTGTCCTTTAAATCTAAGACCGTATACCAGTGATGGTCCAGTGGGAGAGAGCTCAGGAGGTTGTATGGGTTCGGCACAGTAAGGTGAATATATAAAACTCAGTGGTTGACTTCTTGTAAATCCTGCACTGGCCGATAGTCACAAGAATTTGGTTTTTTGACAGGGAGCAGGGGGGTGTTCCAGGCCGACTGGCAGGGTCTCAAGATTTTCTGGGCTAGGAGCCTGTGGATATGGGGGGTGATCCCCTGTTGGGCCTCCAGGGTCATGGGGTATTGTTGGACCCGGACGGGGTCGGCCCCTGGCTTGAAATCTATATATATAGGAGGGCGGTGCCTGGCAAAACTGGTTCCCCCTGTCTCGGCCCACACCTCGGGGAATTCATCTAGCCATTTTCAAATGTCTACCGGAGGCGGTATAGGTTTCTGGTGCAGCCGATATTCATCTTCTAATTGGATGGTCAGTACTTGGATCGGTCTGCCTGACGGGTCGAATATTTTAATTTCCCCTGGGAGGAAATGAATCTGGGCCCTCATTTTGGTCAACAGGTCTCTTCCCAACAGCAGGAAGGGGCATTCCTGAATGACCATGAAAGAGTGGGATACCCGGCCCGCACCCAAGTCCACTGATCTTCGGGTAGTCCATTGGTATTGTTTCATTCCATTAGCCCCCTGCACCCAAGAGGTCTTTCCGGCCAGTTTTCCCTGGGGCTCTAGCAAAACTGAATATTGAGCCCCTGTATCAACAAGGAAGTCAATTGGGGCCCCCTCCACTCTTAGGGTTACCCTGGGTTCAAGGAGGGGTTCCAAACCCCATCCTCCCTAATTGCTCAGTTCTTCGACGGCCAGGATGGGGGTCTTTCGTGGTCCCTTCTTTTTCTTAGGGCATTCCTTGGCCCAATGTCCTTCCTCTTTACAATATGCACATTGGTTCTTTCCTAATGCTGGTCACGTACGGGGATGGCTCTTACCTTCAGCAGCCAGGCGGAGCTACTGGCGCTCCATCTCCCCCGAGTCAGGAACTGTTGCAGCCAGCAGGATGCGTGCCATGTTACGGGTTTGGCGATGTGCCGCTTTGGCTTGTTTTTCCTCGGGGGTTTCTCAGGTGTTGTAGACTCTTTCTGCTACTGTTATTAAATCCTGGATACTCTTTTCACCCAGGTGTTCAAGTTTTTGTAACTTCTTCCTAATGTCGGGAGCCGCCTGGTTGACAAAATGCATTATCAAAGCAGCCTGAGTGCCTTCTGCTTCTGGATCCATGGGGGTGTATTGTCTAAAGGCCTCCATTAGCCTCTCCAAGAAGGCTGCTGGACTCTCGGTGGGGCCCTGCTGAACATCTCCCACTTTAGCTAGGTTAGTAGGTTTCCATGCAGCTGCCTTAAGTGCCCCCAGAAGAGTCTGGCGGTAGACCCGGAGCCTCTCCTTACCTTGTGCCGTATTGTAATCCCAGTCAGGTCGCGATAGAGGAAAGGAGGTGTTAATTCCATCTGTATTAGTGGTGGGTTCTCCATTTGCCCCTGGGACCCTTTTACGGGCCTCATTCTCTATTCTCTCTCTTTCTTCTGTGGTGAAGAGAATCTGGAGCAGCTGTTGGCAGTCGTCCCAGGTGGGCTGATGAGTAAAAAGCAGTTTCTAGAAGATTGGTTAAATCTCTCAGGTTGTCTGAGAACTTAGCATTTTGGGATCTCCAGTTATATAGGTCACTAGTAGAAAAGGGCCAGTATTGATGAGGTTGGTTTCCTGCCTCATCGGGGGGGCTGGCCACTCGTAAGGGGAGGGCAACGGTTGAGTCTGCCGGCCCCTCTGGGGACCTGGCTCGCTGATGGCAAGTATTTTGTGCGGCCCCCCCCCTCCCCCCCCACCGTGTGTTTCGTCCCTGGGTGAAGGAATGACAGGGGCCGGTGGCGGTTTGGGGGGTTGGTAAGGGGAAGGAAAGAGAAGTTCTTCTTCTGGTCCCCCCCGCAAGATAGGGTATAGCAGTGTTGTTGGTTCAGGTTCCTTGGGATTCTTCAGGTTCTTTCCTACACGTGTCACCAACACCTGAGGGGTAGAAAATCCCTGTTGAGGCAAAAAAGGTTTTACCCAAGAAGGGGGGCGCAATATGATATTTTCCCATCCTATGATACAGGGAACTTGGTCAGGGTGTCTGATCCGCAGTCGGAAGATGATATCCCGGGCTCGGTGTACAGTTCCCAAGTCAAAGATGCCTTCTGAGGGCCAGCCTACATGGAAAGTCACTCTCTCTTGTGCTGCGAAAAGTGATTAATTTATTCCTTTTAATTTCTACACTGAGGTCATGAGCACACATCTTGACCTCCTTAAAATTATCAGTAACCAAGGATAGAGGTGTGGGGCTAGAATGGTGTTACCCCATTGTCCCTGGGTCAGTCAGATGTTGGTAAATTAACACAGACAATATGAACAGCCACACAGACAGACCGAGAGACAGGAGAAATACGCCTCTGGGAGTCTGGAGGCAAAACCGAAAGATGATTGCCTCCGGCTGTTCAGCAGGAGCGACCCACTATCGTCTACAGAGAACAGGGGCACTCCGTCCCCTCCGAGAGGGTCGGGGACGTCTCCCAACGACCCCCACCAGTGACCCGTCGGCGCGTCTGCCTGAGTCATATACCGGTCTCAGAAAATAGGCCCTGTCAGAAACGAAAAGAAAGACAGAAAAATCTTACTGGTTGCAGATGACTCTCCAGATCGGTCTTTCCATGGAGCCGGTGGGAGATAACGGACGAGCCCCCAAATGTTATGCCCAAGTCGCAAAATCTCCCAATGACCACCAGGGAGCCGATATCTGATGCAAAAGCAAGAGAGTTTTTATTACCAAGCTCGAGCTGGGGCTCCCACAGATATCGACACAGCGGCTATAGGGTGGAGCCCCGGGTTTTGGATTGCATTGCTTATATAGGGAGTAGACATGGAAAAAAAGGATTTCTAGGTAGGGGAACGTCTGATTGGTTACTTTCTTTCAAAGGGTTGTGTGTTGATTCTTGATTGGTCCCTATTGTCTAGGTAGACCACAAGTTCCTGAGCGTTAAGTCAGGAGATTTTGGTCTGGGGTCCGATTGGCTCTTGGGTGGTGGGGTGAGGTCAGGGGATTTCCAAAGGCTCTTGGATTTCCAAAGGCTCTTTTCCCGGAACCTTACAAAATGGAGTTTTTCTGTTAACAAAATGGAGTAGCTTAGGTCCTTCATAACAGGACAATTTGAAATAACCTGTTCTTAAGTTTGGAGAAGGCAATGGCACTCCACTCCAGTACTCTTGCCTAGAAAATCCCATGGACGGAGGAGCCTGGTGGGTTGCAGTCCATGGGGTCACTAAGAGTCTGACATGACTGAGCGACTTCACTTTCACTTTTCACTTTCATGCATTGGAGAAGGCAATGGCAACCCACTCCAGTATTCTTGCCTGGAGAATCCCAGGGACGGGGGAGCCTGGTGGGCTGCCGTCTATGGCGTTGCACAGAGTTGGACACGACTGAAGTGACTTAGCAAAGCAAAGTTTGCAGATCCTTGGTTTTGCATGATACAGTTTGCTTGAAGCACTCTGTTGAATTTTTCACTTCAGTTATTGTATCCTTGAATTCCAGAAATTCTGTCTGGTTTCCTTTTGTGTTTTCTGTTTTTCAGTATATGTGCTGCCAAAATGAGCACTGTGTTTTCTATTTATTTATTTTTATTAAACTTTGCCATTTGTTCATGTACTCTTTTCCTGATGGTACTTGAATATCTGTTTGTGTTCACTTACAGTCACTGAGTTTGACACAATGATTTTAAATTTTTTTGTCAAACAGTTCATAAATTTTCATTTTTTTCAGGGTAGGTTGCTGGAGACTTACTGGTTTCCTTAAGTGGTATCATATCTTCCAGGTTCTTCATGATCTGTGTAGGCTTGCATTAGTGAGTGTGCATTTGAAGGAGCAGACACTTCTAGAATTTACAGAATGATTTCAACAAATAAAGATCTACTGCCTTGTCCTTGAACCGATAGGACTGCCCCTGGTCTTGTGGTCCCCAAAGCTGGAGTCAGGTTACATGGCTGCTTTTGGGGCTGCTGTTGCGTCTCTGGTCAGTGGCCCTGTTGGCAGGTGCATGGATGGGTGTTGCTTCCTCTGGGTGCTGAAGGGGGCAGGATTGCCTCCCTTGTGTGGTAAAGTGAGGCAGAGCCTAGGTTGCAGGGTGCACAAGAATCTGCACTCACACTCACGTCCACAGTTGACAATCCTGTTGTCAGGGATGCCAAATGGTGTGGCATTTGGATGTCTGGGCAGAGAGGACTGCCCAGGACCAAGTGGTGCAGGGTTGGTGCCACATCAGGGAGCAGCTTCTGTGTTCACAGTTCTGTCTGGAGTTGGCAGGCATGTAGCTGGGGACACTGTTTCTGTGGGAGAATGAGGGTTGGGGAACCTTCTTTTTTTTCATCTCACTGATGTAAGATATAAACACAGAATTAGCACAATGATAGAATTAAAATCAATTAATATCACTCCTTAGCATTTTCTATACTTCCTGTCTCAGAAGAAAAACCTGTATTAGGAGCTTTTTGGCAAACTCACTGTAAACTTACACTCTTGTAAACTCATGTAAACTTCAACTCAGAACTCACTCTCTCCCAGGTTCATTGACAAATCCCAGGGTTTTAAGAGAAATATCTAAGACCACCCCTTGTCTCTCCTGTGACCCTCTGAGCTTACTTAACATAACAGATTAATCTTTTCTCCCATTTAGGTCATCTAAGAAATTCTTGGAATATTTTGCCATCAAAAATTATCAGAAAAATAAAATTCAGTAGCATAAAAATGGATTAGTTATTATGTCAGTATTTCTTCTCTTGGGCCATCATCCATCTACAGGTTGGCATGCATACATGGATCCAACCTTTATGCTTTTCTCTACCCCAAGCCACTTGAGGAGTGGCTCATGGTGGAGAAAATTGAGCAGACTATTAGCCCCACAAGTCTTAGGAAAGCTTTCTAACTTTGTCTAGATGATAGGTCTCTACTGTCTTATAGCCATTTTGCTCTGGGTTAGTTCTGTTCTTCATGTCTCTATACTCAAGTTTGAGTGCCCACACATTATGCATTATATCTTTGGGCTCTATAGGTCCCAGGCTCCTAAATGAAAAATATACTTCTCCAACTAATGCTAAAATATACATTCCTGGTGTTCAGCCATTACAGATGATCTGTCTTGGGCCCTGTAGTTTCCTGGCCTCTAGATAAGGAATTCATATTTCTAATCAACGTCAAAGGATATATTTTTGGGATTCAGTCATTCTAAGCTGACCCTGCTTCTGGGTTTCTTTTCAGAAACTTGCTCATGAAAATGCAACTCTGACAGTGACTTTTAAATTCTTTCTTTATGCTCCACTCCTGGAAAAGAAAAGCTTTCACATCATTGACTGTGACATATTGTTTCCAATTGTCAAGCCAGGATCATGAACACTTACTGGGTTTATTGTTGTTTTTCTCTTAGGATTTGTGCGCCTGGTTGAGCACAAATGGACCCTGCTCAGGGTGAGTAGAAGTACTTAAGGAGAAGCCTGGATCCCAGTGTCTGATGGAAACTTCACACTCCCCACTGCCCAGGTTATCTGGGCAGAGCTGGGGTGTGGCAAGGCTGTGTCTGTCCTGGGACACATGCCCTTCAGAGAGTCCGATGGCCTGGTCTGGGCTGAAGAGTTCAGGTGTAAAGGGGAGGAGCCTGAGCTCTGGTCCTGCCCCAGAGTTCCCTGTCCAGGGGGCACCTGTCATCACAGTGGAGCTGTTCAGGTTGTCTGCTCAGGTGGGATGCAGATCAGGACTTTAACTTCCCTGCACACTCTGTTAAGATGAGAAAACATGAGATTTAGTTGAAATTTTGTCTTTTCCAACCAGCATACACAGAAGGTCAGCTCATGAAAAACGGCTCCTCTCAGTGTGAGGGGCAGGTGGAGACGAACATTTCTGGACGATGGAGAGCGCTCTGTGCCTCCCCCACTGGAGTCTGGCCAATGCCAATATTGTCTGTTGTCAGCTCTGCTGTGGAGTTGCCATCTCCACCCCAAAAGGAGCAGAAGGAAGTGATCAGCTCTGGAAAGCCCAATTTCACTGCTTGGGTAATGAGTCCTTCCTGTGGGAATGCCCTGTGTTTGCCCTGGGTGGTCCTGACTGTTCCCATGGAAACATGGCCTCTGTGATCTGCTCAGGTAAGAGAGAGAAGGGCTACTGCTACCCAGGATGCTCATGGAGTGAAATGTCCTCAAGAGCAGAGAGTGAGGGAAAACTGGCTTCAGAAGTTTGAAGTTTCACAATGAAATACAGGTTCTATTGTTATTCATTCATTTTTCAGATCAGGGGCAAGAAGCATTAAGGGAAACACATTTGTTAAGTAAACATGGCTATTTAAGTATAATCATGGAGAGGAATGTATAAGAAATAAGTATATATATCTCAGTCAGGGTAGTTTTTTTTCTTTCCTGCTGAATCATGTGAGAATTACCAACCCATCAGATTCCTTTACCATGTATCTCAGCATGTATTTCTTAAGTACAAAGACATTATTCAATTTCAGGGCATTCTGATTTCACAAGTTATTATTAACTGTTTTTTTTTTTCTTTCTGAAATAAATCTGAACCTGAAGTTGTTTTCTTTTGGTTTCATAGTAGGAAAATTTAAATATAAATTCTGTATTTTTTAATAAGGCAGAATTATTCAGATTTTCTGTTGGTTCTTGTGTCATTTAAACGGGTACTATTCAAAGAATTTTCACTTTAGCTAAATGTTTAAGTCTTGGTAAAGAGGAAATGATATCAGCATCATGGTGGTATAAGATATCCCTCCTATTTGCTTCTCTCTATAACAAGTAATTAACCATACACCCACAATTAAAAGAGCTTCTGTGAAAGTTGTGGGATCCAACATGAAGATGATCACCCACCTGGGCATCCAGTAAGGCAGATAGACATTGGTACAGATTGGACTCAGTCCCAACCCCCTGGACTATGGTCATGCAAAATCTGGAAAAACGTGGTGAGTGCTGACTTGGTTAGTCACCTAGGAAAATTGTTAGAAGTCCAGGATTCCTGAAGGGGGATTTCAGTACTCTGTTGAGCCAAACGAAAGTTTGAATGATTGGAGAGGATTAAAGAATTTTGCCAGTGCTGCCCCTCACTCCAAGGTGACACAGCATAAACTTGAACTATCCAGTGGGGCCTCTCCAATGGGGGAAAAGGAGAACAGTGAGCTAGTGCCCACTGAGTACTGCTGGGGAGACCAATTTCTCTCCAGCAAACCCAGAGTTCTGGGGTTGAACCTCCTTGACTGTGGGCAAAGAGGAAATATGAAAGGTCATTAAAAATGGCAAAGGGAGTAAAAGGGATGCAACTTAGTACTGACTATGCTCAGGGCTTGATCAGGAAGCCCATCCACAAGCCTCTAGGAGAATGTCAACAAAAGTCTCCTTCCTTAGGCCTGTGGATACTAGAATCCCCTGAGTACTAAACTCATACTTACTGTCACCGTTCTGACAGCTGCTTTTGTATGTTCCCAAGTGTGGAAATGAGAGCAAACTCCAGTACATGGAGTGATCTTGAAAAAATAGATTAGAGTCTGTGGGCAAGGAGGTAACCATAGACTTGAGATGTAGCACAACATTCTGCAAAACAGAAGAGAGGTTTCCAACTGCCTGGTGAGTTGTAAGCACCAGACAAGGCATAAAAGCTAGTTTCTGTTACAAGAAGGAACAAGAAATGTAGAGCAAGTGAGTCTATATAAGGTCAGAGAAGAGTACACACTCCCTTAAGGTAATTAGTAAAGATTTGATGGGGTGTCTTCTACATCTAAAGCAAAAGCAGCAGGGCAAAATTGCAAGGAACTTGAAGAATCAAGGAAAGATGTCATCACCAAAGAGTAACAGTAACTTTGCAAAACTGACAAAGATACACATGTCAATGACATGGAACTTTGTGATCCAGCTCGTCAATGACATGGAACTTTGTGATCCAGTTCGTAAAGAATCCAACATAGCTGTTTTGAGGAAACTGAATGAACTACAAGAAAAGACAGAGAGACAATTCAATTAAGTCAGGGAAATAATAGGTGAACAAAATGAGAAATTTAATAAAGAGAAGTTATAAAAAGAATGAAATAGAAATTCTGGTGCTGAAGAATTTAATAAATGAAATGGAAAAAAAATGCAATAGAGAGCATCTACAACAGAGCAGATCAAATTCAAGACAGAATCATTGGCTACAGGATATAACCTTTGAAATAATCAGTCAGTGGAGAACTAATGGAATGAGTAAAAAAGAACAAAGATATCCTATGTGATTCATGGGTCTCCATCGGACATACAAATATTATTAAAGTAATTGGGGGTCTAGAAGAAGAGAGAGAGAGGGTGGGAGAAAGTGTATTTAAATGAATAATAGCTGTGAACTTTTCTAACTTGGGGAGAGGCTTGAAAATTCAAGTTGATAACGCTAATAGGTCACCCTACAATCCGAATGCAAAAGACCTTCTCTCAGAAACACTATAATTAAACTGTAAAAATCAAAGATGAGGAGTCATAGAAGTAGCAGAAAAATTACTGAATAAGGAGGAATAACTAAACGAATATAACGTGCTGTTTAAAATTTGAAACTCCACTGGTCACATGCAGGACTAGCTTGTTCACATTTCTTAGGGCCGTAGATTGATGACTTACATACAGTTTATCCACATACATAGACTGTCTTCATGAATGATCAATGAAGCATAAAGCAAACATAAGTGGTATTTTTTTTAATAGTAGCAAAATATAGGGAAAATTTGGAAAAATTCCACTTATCATAGTATAAAAAAGTGAAGTCACTCAGTCATGTCCGACTCTTTGGGACTCCATCTACTGTAGCCTACCAGGATCCTCTGTCCATGGGATTTTCCAGGCAAGAGTACTGGAGTGGATTGCCATTTCCTTCTCCAGAGCGTCTTCCTAACCGAGGGGTTGAACCAGGTCTCCCGCACTGCAGGCAGACTCTTTACCATCTCAGTCATCTGACTCCCTTTATCATAGTATGAAGACTGTTGAATATGTAGGAAGAAACTTAACAAACTATCTAAAGGACTTTACATTGAAAGTCACAGAGCATCTAAGAAAAGAAAGATGTATACCAGGTTCATGGATTTGAAAACATAAGAGGGTTGTCAATTCGCTTCAGCTGATCTATATGATCAATCTAATCCTAATAAAAATCCAAGCAATATTTTTGTAGAACTTTATGACTCAATTATAAATTATATACTTAAATGTGAAGGAACTAGAATGGACAAAACAATTTTGAAAAAGAAGGGCAAAAATAGAAGCAAACTGATTTCAAGTTTTCTGCAATGTATCCAGAGCAATGTGGTCATTGAATAAGGATAGCTAAATATATCAACAGAACATAAAAGTTCAGCAATAGAGATCCAAATCCATATATAAGTTGAAATTCTACAAAGACACAGAGATATTTCAAAGGGGAAAATATAATATTTTCAAAAAATCATCTGCTAACTGAATATCTGCATGGGAGAAAATGAACTGTTATACTTATTTCACATTGTTAAGTCCCATTCCCCCATCTTCACTCTACAGAAAACCCCCAATCCATCAAAGTAGCTGCAATAAATGGTTATTCCCATAAAAATTCAATTATAAAACTTGTAGTAGAAAATATAAGAACAACTATCATGATCCTGGAGAAGGCATTAATCGTTAAAAAATGAGAAGTGATTTTCATCAAAATTAAAATGCTTTTCTTTTTAAAAGAAAACATTAAGAAAACGAAGAGGCATTCCACTGATAGGAAGAAATTAATTGCAATAAATATGTCTAACAAAGGACTTGTATCCTGAGGAAGTGAAAAATTTATAACAGAAAAATAAGAAATACCCAGTTTAAATGTGGGCAAAAGGTTAAGAAAGACAATTCCCTAAAGATGATATACAAATGGCCAATAAATAAATGAAAAGATACTCAATATCTCTAGTTATTAAGGAAATTCAAATTAAAGCATGAGATAAATTTACAAACTAGAATGACTTGAGTTAAGGAGACTGACAATTCGAAGTTTGGAGAAGGATACTGATACACTAGAACCTTCATATACTGATGATTATAATGTATAAGAAAATGGCTCTTAGACAACTTTATGTTACTCAACATTTCTATTACCCAAGAGGAATGAAAAGATATGTCCAGAAAAAATTTAAGCTAGAAAAGTCAGAATATTTTTATTTAAAAGAATAATATACCACTCTAATTTTCTTTAGAGAAAGAATGGAAAACAAATTATGGCATATTCAACAATGTGAAGCTTTAAACAATACAAAGAATAAACTACTCATAAATCCAACTACACAGAAACTCTCAGTGCGTGCTAACTGAAAGAAGCCATGTGAAAGGGATTACCTATTGTATGATTTTATTAAATCTTAGAAAACACAACTAATCTATTGTTGTAACCTGGAAGGGTTAGTTTAAAATTTACATTGAATCTTCCTGTGTGACTTTAACTCTTTTTTGTTATTGTAAACCTATATGATGGCCTGCCTCAGGGAGATAACCTGAGTTGTCCACCTGTGAAGAAACCTGGGCTGGATGAAGCACAAAATGGAATCAAGATGGCTGGGAGAAATATCAATAACCTCAGCTATGGAGATGACACCACCCTTATGGCAGAAAGTGAAGAAGAACTAAAGAGCCTCTTGATGACAGCGAAAGAGGAAGGGGAAAAAGTTGGCTTAAAACTCAACATTCAGAAAACTAAGATCATGGCATCTGGTCCCATCACTTCTGGGCAAATAGATGGGGAAACAATGGAAACAGTGACAGACTTTATTTTGGGGGGCTCCAAAATTACTGCAGATGGTGACTGCAGCCAAGAAATTAGAAGCTGCTTGCTCCTTGGAAGAAAAGTTATGACCAACCTAAACAGCATATAAAAAAACAGAGACATGACTTTGCCAACAAACGTCTGTCTAGTCAAAGCTATGGTTTTTCCAGTGGTCATGTATGGTTGTGAGAGTTGGACAATAAAGAAAGCTGAGCGTTGAAGAATTGATGCTTTTGAACTGTAGTGTTGGAGAAGACTCTTGAGAGTCCCTTGGACTGCAAGAAGATCCAACCAGTTCATCCTAAAGGAAATCAGTCCTGAGCATTCATTGGAAGGACTGATGCTAAAGCTAAAACTCCAATACTTTGACCACCTGATGTGAAGAACAGACTCATTGGTAAAGACCCAGATGCTGAGAAAGATTGAAGGTGGGAGGAGAAGGGGACGACAGAGGATGAGATGGTTGGATGGCATCACTGACTCAATGGACATGAGTTTGAGTAAATTCCAGGAACTGGTGATGAACAGGGAGGCCCAGTGTGCTGAAGTCCACAGGGTCACAAAGAGTCGGACATGACTGATCGACTAAACTGAACTGAACTGAAGGAAATGAAACTAATACATCCCCCTGCCTAAGGACAGCCATTGTAGGGGACATTTGCAAGGGTTGAATAGTTTTTTTACTTTGTTTCCTCACCTCTCCCTCATTTCTGATCCATAAAAGAGCCTGACAACCAGGCCCTGACAAGATGCTTATTTTGAGGTGCTAGCCTTACACCTCCCCACCCCCGCAACTGTCTTCCCCATTAAAGTCTCTTCCTTGTCTCAACAGCTCGTCTCTTGGATTCATTGTTCTGTTGTGCGGTGAGCAGAGTGAGCTTGGATTCAGTAACACTGTGATAGAAGATGGATCAGTATTTGCCTGGGTCTGCGTTTGTTGGGCTTTTATTGGTTGCAAAAGGCATGTAGGAACTTTTGGGGTAATCCTATATATGCTGAATTTTAATTGTGGTAGTGGTTACACTGGCACATGTGATTGTCAAAACTTACGAAAATATGCTCAATATATTTTGTTGTGTGAATATTATACCTCAGGAAAGAAGGTTTTACTATCTGTCTTCTGTTTTAGCTTAATTTTACTTTAGTAAAAAAAATATTAAAAAAATGATTTTAGTCCTTAAAATGTTTTTTGGATCTGACTTTTTGTATATGATAAGCCCTAGTAAATGACCTGTAAGTGCTTGGAATAAGGTGTATTCTGTGATTTTGAGATGTATGTTTGTTAAATGTGTTAGCTTAAAAAATAGTCACAACCTAAAAAAAAAAAAGTCACAACCTAGTAGTTAAGAGTTATGTTCTATTTGGTGGGAATTCTCAAGACTTTGAGCCTGGGGGACAGCATGTCAAGCAGCCTCGAGAAACTGCTCCAAGGAGGTGGGGAAGGAGTCAGGTTATATCGAAGTTGCAACAAAGGAGGCAGGTAGTCTGAACATCCAAGATTATTGTTCATTAAGGAAAACCAGAGAACTTATCACTCTTCTGTACATGGGAAGATGCAAGCAGCCAGGCTCACTGAATTCATTCTTTTTATATGCATCTCAGCTATCCGGGGCCAGGATCCAGCTTCTTGATTTTTTTACATCCTTAGTTCTCTGCTCACTGCTCACTGTGGGGAGTTGAGGCAGCTGACAGCTGCTGGATCACAGGCATTATTCTTCCTTTGGGGCTTCCTTTGTGGTGCCCTCCAGGCTCAGAGATTCACATTTGGAGGCTTCCAATTGCTGATGGCTCTGACATTCCTGTTTACTGATGCGGCAGGACATACTCCATTTTGTAATCACACTGTTCACATCTTCTAAATATTTATTGATTGGTTTTACTGCTTCACTACTGAGTTATTGAGGCTGAGAGTGTTTTCTAGTTACTGTTCCCATGAAACAAAATTACTTTAAAATCTAGTCACTTAAAGCGACCATTTTTTTCTGCATAAAACAGATCACCGTGCATTTTTCCTTCAGCCCCAGTGGTATTTCCTCACTTCCTTTCAGTCCTCATCGACAGCACTTCCCAAGCCCATCAGGTTTCTGCTACTAATCTCCTCCACCCCATCTAGCTTCTGCCTGTTACTTTGGCCCAAAAGCAATGTCACCAGTTTTAGGTGGCATCCCAAATTTGAGTCGTTATGGATAAAGATGCTATGCATATGCATATACAAGTCCTTTTGAACACAATACACACACTTTATTTGTCTTCATAAATTCTTAGTGATATAGTAAGTTTAAGTGTTTAGTTACTATTGCTGCATAACAAAATTTCCCTCAAAACTTACCAGCTTAAAACTCCTTTTAATCTTTTCTCATGATTTCCTGCGTAAAGAATTAGGGATGTGCTCTGATTTGTATTGTCTTGGAGTCTTATCAGGTTGTAGCCCAGTATCAGCTGGGGCTGACATCATCAGAGGACACAACTGGGCTGGGGATGCAGGATGGTTCATGGACAAGCGTGGCAGCTGGGTTGAACTGGATGCCCAGAGACCTGCACATGACAGTCTCTGCAGGACAGTCTCAACAAGGTAGACTTGCCCTAAAGCAAAGTCCCAAGTTATTACACAGGAAGCTGCCTGGGTTTTCAGACCTACTGCTGAGAGTCAAGCAATGTTACTTTCACTCCCTTCTATTGCTTACTGCTGCTGCTGCTGCTAAGTCGCTTCAGTCGTGTCCGACTCTGTGCGACTCCACAGACGGCAGCCCACCAGCCTCCCCCGTCCCTGGGATTCTCTAGGCAAGAACACTGGAGTGGGTTGCCATTTCCTTCTCCAATTCATGAAAGTGAGAAGTGAAAGTGAAGTCACTCAGTAGGAATTCACAAAGGTCAGCAGAGCTTCAAGAGAAGGAGTCATAGATCTGACTTCTCAGTGGATATGACAGTAAAGATTTTGCGGATATGTTTAAAAACTTCCAACTCTCCCAGCCCTCTGATCATTGCTGTTTCTGCAGGAAACCAGACCCAGGTGCTGCCCCAGTGCAACGACTCGCTGTCTGAACCAGCAGGCTCTGCGGCCTCAGAGGAGAGCGTCCCCTACTGCTCAGGTGAGGGTCCCACGGGGCAGAAGACCCTTTTCGTTCCCGGGTTCAATGCCCCATCGTCTCATTTCTCTCTCCTCAGACAACAGAGACATCCACCTCGTGGACGGAGCTGGTCCCTGTGCCGGGAGAGTGGAGATCCTTGACCAGGGCTCCTGGGGCACCATCTGTGAAGACGGCTGGGACCTGGACGATGCCCACGTGGTGTACAGGCAGCTGGGCTGTGGAGAAGCCCTTAATGCCACGGGGTCTGCTCACTTCGGGGCAGGATCAGGGCCCATGTGGCTGGATGACCTGAACTGTGCTGGAAATGAGTCCCACGTGTGGAGGTGTCCTTCCCGAGGCTGGGGGTGGCATGACTGCAGACACAAGCAGGACGCGGGGGTCATCTGCTCAGGTCTGCGCTGCACACTGTCCTGTCTGAGGGTTGGGTGGAACCCTGGAGTACGGGGGTCTGAGCCCTGAGGGAGAGATGCTGAAAGGACCAGAGTAGAAGGCTTCCTCCCATTGAGGCTGACTTTTCAGCAGACGTGAAGAAGAGGTGCTTTCACTTCCTCCTGCAGCAGCTGAGATTCTGGTCTTTTCTTCCCAGTAGTGTTTCCTGGCAGAGCCGTTTCTCAGTTTCCCCGTGAAAGCAGGGCTCTTTCCTCTGTTCCCTGTGGTAGTACAGTCTGGAGATCCTGCTGATGCTTTAATGAAAGCACATACTTACTCTGTTCAGCTCTGTATGCTAGGAGTCTGACGAGGGTCTCTGTGGGCCAACATCCCAGTATCCACAGGGCTGAGTTCCTCCTGGAGAGTCTGGGGAGGACTCCTTTCCCAGCCTTTCTTGGGTTCAGCGTGGCCTCATTCCTTGTCTCAGAGCCCTCTTTCTTCTTCTTCAGACAACATTCTCTCCTCTGACCTTTCTTCCATGTCTCATCTCCCTCTAAACACAGTCAAAAAGAGAATTCCAGTTTTGCAGATGGTAGGTCTAAGGATGTGATTGTGTGTATGCATGTTGAGTTTCTCAGTCATGTCTGACCCTTTGTGACCCCATGGACTATAGCCCACCAGGGTTCTCTTGTCCATGGAATTCTCCAGGCAAGAATACTGGGGTGGGTTGCCATTCCCTTCTCCAGAGGATTTTTCTGACCCAGGGATCGAACCTGGGGCTCCTGCATTGTAGCAGATTATTTACCATCTGAGCCATCAGGGAAGCCCAAGAATATGGTTACATTGGGTTTACTTGGTTAATGTATAATGTTTCAGGTTAATATCACCATCCCAAGGTCCTAAGTTTCTAGTCTATCTAAAACTATCTGCAAAGTCTCTTTTGAAATGAAAGGTAACATTCACAGCTTCCAGGGATTAGGACTTAGACAATTGTGGTTTATTATTCTGCCCATCTCCGCAATATCCACATCACTTCCCTTTCACATACTCTTTTAGAGGTTTTTTCAGGAAGCATGATTCAGCTCCCCTCCCTATAGAAGTCCAGGTTGGTCTTCCTCTCTGTTTGTATCCACTACATCATTGTAGTAGAAGTAGAAAGACAGACATTAAAGACAAAGTCAGTTGAACTGGAGACAAATCTTGTCTTCAGTCCTGTCACCTAGTGGGTATCTCCTCCTCAGCAGGGTCAGGAATTTATGGTCATAGTTTCTTGAGAGGAAACCCAGAGCACCGAGTGGAGTGCTGACTGTGTCCTTTCTCCTCCTATTTCAATCAGAGTTCCTGGCCCTCAGGATGGTGAGTGAGGACCAGCAGTGTGCTGGGTGGCTGGAAGTTTTCTACAACAGGACCTGGGGCAGTGTCTGCTGCAGCCCCATGGATGATGTCACCGTGTCCATCATCTGCAGTCAGCTTGGGTGTGGGGACAGTGGAAACGTCAACTCTTCTGTTGCTCTTAGGGGAGGTTCTAGACCCCAGTGGGTAGGTGGAATCTGATGTCAGAAAGCTGATACCTCTCTCTGGCAGTGTCCTTCTGACCCTTGGAAATACACTTCATGCTCTCCAAAGGAGGGAGCCTATATCTCATCTGCAGGTGACTTACTGTCTGTTTCTGTGTCTGTCCCAACCATGTAGGGTGTTGTTAGACTGATTTTATATTTTCCAATCTAAGGGATGAGTTGAAACTGAGTCTACAAAATGTGCATGCGTGTGTTTGTGTGTCTCTGTGTTTGTTTGTTTGCTTTTGTTTTGGGATGTGGAGACTGGTAAACAAGTAAATAGAGAATTTTTTTTCAACAGGTGCGAAGATGCAGTGAATGTCTCAGCCAAGTAGATAATGAGCCTCTGTTTACACCTGTTGTTTGGGCTGAGCCAAGGACCTTAGATAATATTATTTGGGGACAGGACCACCTCCAGCTATTCCTGCTCCAGTGTTTCCTTGCTGTTTGCAGGAAGAAGACCCAAGAGCTGTCCAACTGCTGCCCCCGGCACAGGTATGTCAGCCCCGCCCCCTCCCCTGTGGCTCTCAGAGTCTCCTTCCTCCCACCAGGGGAGTCACAGGAGGGGCTGCTGCCTTTTCAGACAGAGAGAAGTTCCGGCTCAGGGGAGGAGACAGCGAGTGCTCAGGGTGGGTGGAGGTCTGGCACAGCGGCTCCTGGGGCACCGTGTGCGATGACTCCTGGAGCCTGGCAGAGGTTGAGGCGGTGTGTCAGCAGCTGGGCTGTGGCCAGGCCCTGGAAGCCATGTGGGCTGCAGGGTTTGGTCCTGGAAATGGGAGCATCTGGCTGGATGAGGTGCAGTGTGGGGGCCGGGAGTCCTCCCTGTGGGACTGTGCTGTGGAGCCCTGGGGGCAGAGCGACTGCAAACATGAAGAGGATGCTGGCATGAGGTGCTTTTGTGAGTGAGGGGCTCGGGGTCCACCCTGATTGAGCTGGGGCATTATGGGGTAGTAGGCTAAGCTGGGCATGATGGGGAGTTTGTATCCAGATAATGTCCCGATGCTCGATGACCTTGTGACATGGAAGGAGGGTCTTCTGGGCAGCCCAGGTGGGTGTCTCTGCCTGCCCTCCTCGGGCTTCTGGTTGTCACCACCCACTGGCTGTACATGTCTTCTCAACATCAGCAGATTCCACTCATGCCCCAGGCTCACAGAGGTGGCTCCTTCAAAGTGGCAGGATGGCCTCTCACAGCCCTGTGAGCCCCAGCCTCTGTCCACACTGCAAGAGCCAGGCCTGTCCCTTCTCAGCCTTAACACTGGTCCCATGGGTGTGGAAGGGTCATTCTGTGTGTTGTTTTTCTCCACTTTAGGCTTCCTGTCAGATGGTGAGGACAGCCATGACTCCAGATCTGCTCCAGGTAATAGAGGTGGACCTGCTTCAGCTGAGTGTTGCGGAGGAGAGTTTCCCTCCTCATAGAGAGGAGATGTAAGGGGGACAGTCTTCCTCTGATGGACCAGAGGGATCCCTTGTGTCCAGATCGGGTCTGTCCTTCTCCTCTGGCTGTTCTGTGATGTCTCACATCTGGGTTCTCTGTGTTCCAAACCATAAGTGACACACACTGGTTTTAAAAATAACATTTGTAAAGCAGTTTGTCAAAATATTTTAGTAATGTTCAATGGTGGGAGAGTTGCTTTCAGATATATATTTTCAAACAGGAAATATTAAGATATGTAAAATCATGTTTTGGTTTATGGACACATCAAAATGCAACATGGTCTTAGAGAAAAAATCTTTTGAAACAAGGAGTGACTGGTGCTTCTATTTAGCAGCTCAGAAACTCTGGGTCAGAAGGGATCTTAGGTATTTCCCAGACCAACCCACTTACTGTGGTTTCATCTGACCCCTGCTGTGCCCTCAGAAGCCCCAGATCAGAGGACTGATGCCCCTGGTGAGGATTATGATGATGCTGAAGAGGTACCAGTGCCTGGGGCTCCTCCTACCTCTGAGGGGAGTGAGGAGGAAGTGCTCCCAAAGAAAGAAGATGGGATGAGGTCTCAGACACATGAGTGGGATTAGCTGATCCCCTATAATCTTTGGTCTCTGTCTGGGAAATGGTGAATTTGAGCTCCTCAAGGCCAAGCCTCTTTACAGTTTCAAACATGGGTAATCTCATGCATTTGATGGGCTTCCCTGGTGGCTTAGGTGGTAAAGAATCTGCCTGCAATGCAGGAGACCGAGGTTTGATCCCTGGATCAGGAAGATCCCCTGGAGAAGGGAATGGCTACCCTCTCCAGTATTCTTGCCTGGAGAATCCCAATGGACAGAGGAGCCTGGCAGGTTACAGTTCATAGGGTTGCAAAGAGTCAGACACAGCTGAATAATGCACTTCACTTCACAACCATATACTATCTTTAATGATGTCAGACTCCTTGGTGATGAGGAATCACTGTATTTTTAGCATTTATGTCTCCATAATGCATGGAGATGGAGAATGCAATGGCAACCCACTCCAGTATTCTTGCCTGGAGAATCCCAGGGACAGAGGTGCCGGGAGCCAGTGTGGAGAATCCCGCCCATGGCAAAGGTCATGAGGAAGAGGCGTGACTGGCAAAGGCAAGATCAGGCCTTGAGGGACATCCCCTGGACCTTTTCGAGTATCTACCCCAGAATCTGTCTGCTTTATTGTATTATGCCTGTCACCAATGTTTCTGACATTAACAGGGGGCTATCCCCCGCCACCTTTCTCTGGAAAAAGTTAACTTAGAGCTCTAGTTAATAAGCCTCCTGGGCCTAATAAGAGTGTTTCAGTCTAAAAACCTGCCTGAAAAGTTTATCTGGACTCTCACAACCACATGTAATTGTTCACAGCCTCCCAACTGTGAGATGCACGGGACGCTTTAAACTTTCTAAATACAAAGCCTTTTGAGAAGTTAGAAATTGTTAGTGTAGTATTAGTGAATGGTTAGAATAATGTCGGTGGGGGGTTTCATTGTGAGCCAATATTTGCTGCTAAGCCTCCATATCCCTTGCCCTCTATATACATTAATTGATATAGCTGATATATGGAAAAAATAAATAATAATCTTTGATATTAATCACGTTAGACCTTAGGCTAGTAAATTCTTTTCTTGATTATAGCCCACTACACCCTTACCCTATAGGAATGTAACCTTATCTAGTGCTTTCGGAGAGTGGCGCCTGACTTAAGAAAAATCACCTTTGGAGAAAATAAGTTTTCTGATTGACTGATCATCATCAGAAAGGGTCATAAAATGTTAGCTGGCCTCTTGGCCAGAAGATGATGTAAATCACCTGAGAACTTTGTTTACCGGAAGGAATGCAGAAAGAAAGCGTGGTCTCAATAAGGGTCAGGACTGCTGACCCTGCATGACTTTGTATTATCCATTGATCTCTATGTACAACTTAAAGTATAAAAGCTTCCCTGGAAAATAAAGAGACAGACCAGTTTCTTGGAAATCTGGTTCTCCCCATGTCTTCTTTTCTTTCTCTGCTTTTCAGGCTAATTCCCGCCTGGAGCACAGAGGCTCGCAGTGTCTACTTATTTGCCTGGGCTTCTAAGACCTGAATGGGAAGGCGCTCTGCATATTCACTCCCTTGGGAGACCGGGAGGGTGCCTGCAGCCTGCATAGACAGTGCAAGTCCCTTGTCTTGGGGCTTTATTGGCTTCCTGTGTAAACCAAGGAATTTCAGCCTCTTTTCTCCTCTATTTTCTCCACTACACTGTTCTTTCCTAATCTCTCTTTCTGTCTCTAAATAAATAATCTCATCTAATTGCTGACGCCGTCCATGCTTCGGATACTCTGGATCCAACCAGAGCTGGACCCCGGCACAGAGGAGCCTGGTGGGCTGCCATCTGTGGGGTAGCACAGAGTCGGACATGACTGAAGTGACTTAGCAGCAGCAGCAGCAGCAATGCATGGAGAAGGGAATGGCGACCCACTGCTGTACTTTTGCCTGGAAAGTCCCATGGACAGAGGAGCCCGGTAGGCTACAGTCCATGGGATCGTAAAGAGTCACACTCGACTGAGCAACTTTACTTTCACTTTTCACTTTCAGGCATTGGAGAAGGAAATGGCAACCCACTCCAGTATTCTTGACTGGAGAATCCCAGGGACAGAGAAGCCTGGTGGGCTGCCATCTATGGGGTTGCACAGAGTTGGACACAACTGATGCAACTTATCAGCAGCCACAGCTCTATAATGCAACATAAATTTTCACTTTATATGTGATATGCTTGCATTAAAATTTATAGATTAGGGACTTTTCTGGTAATCCAGTGTTTAGGACTCTGCACTTTTACTGCTACTGCCTGGGTTCAATCCTTGGTCAAGGAACTAAGATCCCACAAGCATTGTGTAGTGGCCAAAAGAAATAGATCACTTATAGATTAATTGAGCATATTTACCAAATCCAAAAATAGACAAGTGTTTTTATAATATTTCTGTGCTTCCCTGTATGTGAAAGATAGAGATTTTATTTTTTTTATTTTTTATTTTTTTAGAGATTTAAAAAATGTATTGCAGTATTGAAATTTGTGAGGCATTCTGAATTTAAGATGCGCTCTGTTTATAAGGTTGCAATGATATGTACAAAGTCTATGGTATATGGTGGCCTTAACATTAAGACATGTTGGTGGATCATTGTGTCGGGGAAGTGTGTGATTTCCTTGGTTCTGTCTTGCTGCAGCAAAAATTTGAAGTGACAGATGGACCAGAGTTACAGCTCAGTTAAAGCTCAGTTTTATTTGGCAAGCAAAAGAAAATACATCCTCGAGGTGTGAGGGCAGGTCGACCCGAAAGAAGCAAAGAGAGGCAACGAGAGAGGCTCAGTTTTGGCTCCTCTTTTTATATGTTTTGTCTCCTCCCCTGAGCCTGCCCTATGTAAATTGGGCTAGCCAGGAGGGCTGTTTGTTTCACCTGAGGTTCTCACTCCAGTCTTTGGACCTTCTTTTGTTCTATTTTCCTGGGTTTTTCTCTTTGTCTTTCAGACACTGCTATTCTGGACTCTTTTCCCCATTCTAACTACCTAACAATTGATTCAGAGTTTGTGATCAGCTAAGGTCTAATTTCCTCCAGATATTTTAGTGGTCAAGAGAAAACATTCTTTCTCTGGAAAGGAGTATTTCTCCATCTGAGGGCCTGTGTGGTCCCTGGGGAGGGGCCATCTGTGGATGCACCCGTGATACTATTTGTGGACATTTAGGAACATGCATCAAGGCTACTAACAGCAGAGTTGGTTTGTGAGTGAGGAACTCAGAATTCCCTGTCTCCACTCTCCATCTAATTGTGGTTTCACGTTTGTCAGTTGTGAAAGGAGAACATTTAAATTCGTTGTTATGCTCTTACCATTCCTGGGCACTTTGTTGCTGATTGTGTAGCCTGAAGGCAGGTCTTCACAGAGCTCCTGTGTGAGCACAGGTCTCCTGTGATGCAGGGTTTCCACATGAGCTGAAGTCCCAGAGAGCACATGGACTGGATCTGAGAGGACAGCTGGGATCCATCCTCACTGTAACTGATGTGAAATAGTCTGAGCATCCCTGCCCACACCTGGGTCCCAGGGATGGTTTGTTATCACAACTTGCTTAACTAGCTTCCACCGCACTGTTTGGTCCCCTTGTCTCAGTTCTAATCATAGTTTTCTTTACTATTTCAGGCTCTTTCTGAATGTCTTTAGAGAGGAAGCTGATCCTGGGGAAGGAGAAGAGAGCCCCTGGCTGCTCCAGGGGGAGAAAAGGGACCCTGGATATGATGATGTTAAACTCAGTGCCCCTGGAACTTCCAGAGTGACTTTCTTGTGATTTGTATTAAATACAAGATGATGCCTCAGATATTCTAATTGTCTGTATTCAGTAGAGTAGTGCTGACTTGTGATTGTGTTATATGGAAATTGCTCAAAGTGAAATATTCTGAATAAAGTAGCTTTTTTTGCTTTGTTAATTATTACCAAGCTCCATGTCAAATGCTTTTAGAGGATTGGTCTGAAAACACCATTTTCCTCAAAGGAAATACATGATGAGTGCACTGCCCTGATTTCTCACCTCCTTCAAAGGCTAGTGAGGGCATGAATTTGCCCAGGATCACAGATGCTCCAGGTCATTCTTGCTTAGAAAAAGCATCTAAACTTGGTCCACATTCACACCCTCCTTCCTAGCAAGATGACTTTGTTGACCAAAAAATATAGTTAGAACCTGGTAGAGTTATTTTATTTGGTGGGAATGCTTAGGACTCTAAGCCCTGGAGTGCTGGGAGCCAGCGTGAGGAACTCCGCCCATGGCACATGTCATGAGGAAGGAGGCCTTGGCATACGCAAAGGAGGGATCGAGCCTCAGGAAACCCCCTGTTCCTGAGCATCTACCCCCCAAACCAGAGTCTGCCTACTTTACTGTTTTATGCTCTCACCTACACCTCTGACTTTACGGGGGGCTGACCCCCATTACCTCTCTCAGAGAAGGAGTTAACTTACGGCTCCAAGTCAATAAAAATTCCTGGGCAGGACAAGAGTGTTTCAACTTACGAACTCCTCTGAAGGTTATCTAGCCTGACTGTACAGGTTCGTCCGGCCACATGTGATTGTTTACAGCCTCCCAACAGTGAGAGGCACGAAATGTTTCAGACTTACTAAAGGCAGATTCTCTTGGGAAGTTAGAAATTATTAGTATAGTGGGTTGATTAGGAATTATATTGGTGAAGGGTTTTTCATTTGTTGTGCCAATAATTGCTGTTAATTCCCTGCCCTGGGTGTGACAAACCTCTCTGCTGACAGACTAGCTTGTGTGACAACCTCTCAACCATAACAGCACAGAGAGCTTGGAGTATTTTGAAAGTCTTAATTAGCATAGGGCTTTTCTCATTGTTGAGTCAATGATTGCCGCCAGGCATTCATATCCTTAGGCACCTGGGAATATATTAATGTATTTGGAATATAGAAAAGGAAATATAGTAGTTTTTAATGTTAGCAACACTAGACCTTTTGAGTTAATGAATTTTCTCTTTCGTTATAGATCACTGTACTTTGTTATAAATCACTGTCTCCTTGCTATTTAAAAATGTAACTTTATCACTATCTTAAGACTAAATAGATCTTAAGGGGAACATTGGCGAAGTGTTTTCATTTGTTGGGCTGATGTCTGCTGCTAAATCTCCATATTCCTTGCCCTTACGATGAATATAACTAGCATATAGGAGAAATAAGTATTAACCTTTAAGATTAATCATGTTAACCTTAGGTTAAATAAATTCCTTTCTTAGTTGTAACCCACTACACCATCACCCTATAGGAACGCAACTTTATCTGTTACCTTCGGAAGGTGGAGCCTGGTTTAAGAAAAAACACCCTTGGAAAAAATAAGTTTTTTGGATATCAGAAAGAAAGGATCATAAAATGTCAGCAGGCCTCATGGCCAGAAGATGATGTAAAACCCCTAGGACCTTTTTTTTTTATACATTTATGTGAAGCACCTGATTTTGATAAAGGTCAGGACTGCTGACCCCCACGTGTCTTTGATATTTCCATTTGTCTCTATGTGTAACAAAAGGTTACCCCAAAATAAAGAAATCGGATCAGTTTCTGGAAAAACTGGTTCCCCCGTGTCATTCTTTCTTGCTCCCTGTTTTTCTGGCTGAATTACCATCTGGAGCGTGGGTGCTTGCCATGTCTACTTACTTGCCCTGGCTTTTAAGTTCCACACGAGAAGGAGCCCAAGGAGGGGCACCTTCCAATATTCAAGTGGCACCGGTGGCCCAATGTAGATGGTGCAAATTCCTTGGCTTGGAATTTTATTGGTATCCCACGTAAACCAACTTATTCAGCCTCTTTTTCTCCACTAATATTTCCTACTACATTATCTGTTTCTAATCTCTCTATATATCTGTAATTAAATAAGTTGTTTCCTAGGACGCTGACTCTGTCCCCGGTTCTAATTACCCTGGATCCACCGGGGCTGGACCCCAGCACTGGAGACAGCATCTCAGTAGCTCTGAGAAAACTGCTCCAAAGAGTCAGCAGGGGAAGTCAGGCTGTATACAAGTTTGCAACAAAGGGAGCAGGGAGTCTGAACATCAAAGATCGGGTATCAATATAAGGAATGTAGCGTTCTATGTATGGGAAGATGCAAGCATCTGGACTCACAGGATTCAATCCTTCCACATGCAGCTCAGCTATCTGGGGCCAACCCTGGTTCCTTGTTCACCTTAAGGAGCGGCAGACGGCTGCTTCTTGCATTCCCCAGCTCCTCAGCAATCAACATGGGAGGTGGCAGCATCCCCTGGATCAGTTTTGGGAGCCCTCATTCACAACTGGAGACCAGAAATCACTGATGGTGGTGACATTTCTTGTTTATTGATATGGCAGGAGATATTTTCATTTCACAAACTCATGGAAAAAACCCAATCCTGAACATTCCTGTATGTTCTTCCCTGAGATGTCACATCACCTGTTTTTAACTTGTTCTTGGGCACCAGACTTGGGTGTGGGTTTCAAGGTGGGAATTTGCTGGTGGGAGAGAATGGATATAGCTTTCCTTATCCTGCCTAAGTGTTCATGGGTCAATTAAAACTCTAACTCTAGGTAACTACCTCTGCCTTTTCATCTTTCTTTCCCTAGGTTACTTTATCTGTTTACTCAAGCAGATATAGATTCCTCCTTGCTCTTCTCCCATGTCTAGTTGGTTATCAAATCCTTATGAATCCAGTCTTTCCATCCCTGCCTACAATTTCTTCAGAACGTTGCCATTTCTTTTCTGCCCAATAATCTATCCTTCTGAGTAAATTATATCAGCTCATATCTCTCGCTAGTTGATGGAGGGCAAATTGGTGCTCATTCACAGCCTGAATCCACGTGGGACAAGAGGGCAAGAAAGTGGAGACCTAGACAGAGGGGATCCAGAAGAAGGGATAGTTGTAAAAAATCAGGCACTTCTGTCTATTTACGTTTCAAAGATGTGGATGGAGGGGCCTGATATGATTGAATTCTTAAAGGAAGAATTTCAGACTAATGGGCTCCTCTGGAAACAAACTGTTTCAAGATTGCTTTAATCTGGTTATGACTGAAAAAGTAAATGTGATCCTGCTGTGATTCTTCAGGGTAGAGAGAGCTGTCATGTTCAGTTCTGTTCAGTTCAGTTCAGTCACTGAATCGTGTCTGACTCTTTGCGACCCCATGAATCGCAGCAGGCCAGGCCTCCCTGTCCATCACCAACTCCTGGAGTTCACTCAGACTCATGTAAAGCAAGTCAGTGATGCCATCCAGCCATCTCATCCTCTGTCGTCTCCTTCTCCTCCTGCCCCCAATCCCTCCCAGCATCAGAGTCTTTTCCAATGAGTCAACTGTTCGCATGAGGTGGCCAAAGTACTGGAATTTCAGCTTTAACATCATTCCTTCCAAAGAACACCCAGGGCTGATCTCCTTCAGAATGGACTGGTTGGATCTCCTTGCAGTCCAAGGGACTCTCAAGAGTCTTCTCCAACACCACAGTTCAAAAGCATCAATTCTTCGGCGCTCAGCCTTCTTCACAGTCCAACTCTCACATCCATACATGACCACAAGAAAAACCATAGCCTTGACTAGACGGACCTTAGTCGGCAAAGTAATGTCTCTGCTTTTGAATATGCTATCTAGGTTGGTCATAATTTTTCTTCCAAGGAGTAAGCGTCTTTGAATTTCATGGCTGCAATCACCATCTGCAGTGATTTTGGAGCCCCCAAAAATAAAGTCTGACACTGTTTCTACTGTTTCCCCATCTATTTCCCATGAAGTGATGAGACCAGATGCCATGATCTTCGTTTTCTGAATGTTGAGCTTTAAGCCAACTTTTTCACTCTCCATTTTCACTTTCCTCAAGAGGCTTTTTAATTCCTCTTCACTTTCTGCCATAAGCATGGTGTCATCTGCATATCTGAGGTTACTGATATTTCTCCCAGCAATCTTGATTCCAGCTTGTGTTTCTTCCAGTCCAGCATTTCTCATGATGTACTCTGCATGTAAGTTAAATAAGCAGTGTGACAATATATAGCCTTGACGTACTCCTTTTCCTATTTGAAACCAGTCTCTTTTTCCATGTCCAGTTCTAACTGTTGCTTCCTGGCCTGCATACAGGTTTCTCGGGAGGCAGGTCAGGTGGTCTGGTATTCCCATCTCTCTCAGAATTTTCCACAGTTTATTGTGATCCACACAGTCAAAGGCTTTGGCATAGTCAATAAAGCAGAAATTGATGTTTTTCTGGAACTCTCTTGCTTTCTCAATGATCCAGTGGATGTTGGCAATTTGATCTCTGGTTCCTCTGCCTTTTCTAAAACCAGCTTGAACATCAGAAGTTCACGGTTCACATATTCCTGAAGCCTGGCTTGGAGAATTTTGAGCATTACTTTACTAGCGTGTGAGATTAGTGCAGTTGTGCGGTAGTTTGAACATTCTTTGGCATTGCCTTTCTTTGGGATTGGAATGAAAACTGACCTTTTCCAGTCCTGTGGCCACTGCTGAGTTTTCCAAATTTGCTGGCATATTTCTTTCAGGATTTGAAATAGCTCAACTGGAATGTAGGAGTGGCTAAATAAAGATTACATTTCACAACAACTCCCTCTCTGACAATTACATTGTGGACATGTGGAGAGGCTGCTGAACTAATATAAGACCTGAGAGTGATGGCCTGGTTGTGAGTTAAACACACCCAGTTCCTGGCTGATGGCTCTGCATGGTGTCCAGGGCTCCAACCTACAGTCATGCTTGCAGTCTTCATAGTTCTAGGCTGTGCTTGGGGATTAGAAGATGCCCAGGAGTTCTCCCAGGGCAGCTCACATGGCTATTCACCACTGGGAAGTGATGAAATAAATGACATGATGAAAGAAATAAAGAATACCCACTAAGAAGCTCAGTGAACTCCTAAAGATGCAGATAAACAATCAAATTCAGGAAAAGAATATGTGAACAAAATAAGATTGAAAAATAATTATTTATTATTATTTTTATTGTTTTCAATTTTTGGTTTCCCTGGGTCTTTGTTGACACACATGGGCTTTCTCTAGTTGCGGCAAGTGGGCACTGCTCTTCTTTGTGGACAACAGGCCTCACTGTGGGGGCTTCTCTTGCTGTGGAGCACAGGCTCTAGGTCACAGGCATCAGTAGTTGTAGCATGCCGGCTCCTATTGGCAGTTTGTGGGTCCCAGAGCACAGAGTAGTTGTGCCCAGGCTCTGAGTTGCTCCGCAGAATAAATTCAGTTTTTTTTTTTTTTTTTCTGTACAGAGACTGAAATCATAAAAACGGAAGCAAACAGGGAGTTTGCTGATGGTTTAGTGGTTAGGATTCGATGCTTTCACTGCTGTGCCTGTATTCTATCCTGGTCAGGCAACTGTGCAATGAGGCAAAAACAGAGATCCCTCAAGCTGTGCAATGAGGCAATAAAAGAGAAGGAACCAAACAGAAATTCTGTTGCTTAAGATTACAATGAATGAAATGCAACAAAATAAAAAAATGTTACAGATAGCATCAGCAACAGCAGAAGAATCTTTGAGGCACAAGACAAGAAAATTGAAATTAGCCAGCCAGAGGACAAAGAAGAAAAAAGACTAAAAATGTGTGAAAGAACCTGTGCGAACTTTGGGATAACATTCACAGTAACAACCTGCACATTATTGGAGTCCCTGAAGGAGAGAAGAGGGAGAAAGGGACAGAGATTGTACTTAAAGAAATAATACCAGATAAGTCACACATCTGATGAGACTTAGGCATCCAAGTTCATGGAGCTAATAGGTCACCCCTCAGAGTTCACTCAAAATGATCGTCTCCAAGACACATTGTTTATAATCAAGCCTAAGAGAGAATTTTAGACGCATCAAGGTAAGAGCAAATGCTCACAAAAAAGAAATTCCCTTGAGAATATCAGTGGACTTCTGAGAAGAAACCTGTCAAGCCAGGAGAGGAAGGGATGATATATTCAAACTGATGAACGTAAACCTGCCAGCCAAGAATACTTTTCTCAGGAAAGTTGTCTGTCAGAAATGAAGACGCAATAAAGACTTTCCCAAACAAACAATAGTTGAGGGAGCTCACCAACACAGATTTGCCTTACAAGACTGCCAAATGGAGTTCTTCAAGCTAAATGAATGATGTTAATTATTACATGAAATAAGTGAAATTATATAACAGACTTGTAAATGTAAATATGTAATCTAATACAGAATACACTGAATATGGTAGTGTGTTAACCAGTTAGCTCTAGTCTAGAAAGTGAAAGTGAAAGCGAAAGTGAAAGTGAAGTCGCTTAGTCGTGCCTGACTCTTTGCGGCCCCATGGACTGTAGCCTATCAGGCTCCTTCGTCCATGGGATTTTTCAGGCAAGCGTGCTGGAGTGGATTGCCATTTCCTTCTCCCGGGGATCTTCCTGATCCAGGAATTGAACCCAGGTCTCCTGAATTGTAGGCAGACGCTTTACTGTCTGAGCCACCAGGGAAGTATTAAAATAACTATAGAGAAAGATATTTTGTTAGTGATATACAATATAAAGAGAGGTAAATTCTGACATCAAGAACAGAAAGTGCAGGGAGGGGATCAATAGGTAGAGCTTTTGTATGTGATTGAAATTAATTTGTTATCAGTGTAATAGAGACTACTGTGTCTATAAGATATTTTATGTGAACCATGTGGCAATAAAAATGTAAAAACCTACAGTAGATTCACAGAAAGTAAAGAGAAAAAAATCAAACACATCATTATCCAAAATCATCAGTTCACAGCTCTAACTGTTGTACAGAACAGTCGAGTTGTCCTGCTTTCTACAGCATCCTTCAAGATCAGCCCCAGAGGACTCTCCTTTCACAAAGTGAAAAACCAATTAGTCTGTCTGTTATTATAAGCCAAAGAACACTTTCTGCACCTCATCTCCTTCCATATATCATATAGATGGTGCAGCTGTACTTTTTTAATTGCAAATTTTCATCCTGTGACATTCCTGTGCGGTTTTTATTGAAAAACTGCCAAATGATAAATCATCCCAATACCCTATCTCTGTTGGTTCTGGTTAAGACTTAATAAGAAGCCACATGTGAGTGTGTTGTGGTTTGTTTTGTGTATCCTTAGACACAGAGATTTGCAGAGTTTGTTGTGATGTATCTGGTGGTGATATGCACCTTCTTTTTGAAAATCAAAGTTTGCCCTGTTAATTGCTGAAAGCATTTGCCTTTAAAACAAAGGTATCAATTAGCTAAATGATGTCCTCAAAACTAGTTCTTTATATTTAAGATACTTTCTTTTAAAAGTCTCGCATAGTACCATTCAGTCATTCAATGAACATTAGCTGAGCATCTATTAGTCAAGGCTATGGTTTTTCCAGTGGTCGTGTATGGATGTGAGAGTTGGACTGGGAAGAAAGCTGAGTGCTGGAGAATTGATGCTTTTGAACTGTGGTGTTGGAGAAGACACTCGAGAGTCTCTTGGACTGCAAGGAGATCCAACCAGTCCATTCTAAAGGAGATCAGTCCTGGGTGTTCATTGGAAGTACTGATGTTGAAGCTGAAACTCCAATACTTTGGCCACCTCATGCAAAGAGCTGACTCATTGGAAAATACCCTGATGCTTGGAGGGATTGGGGGCAGGAGGAGAAGGGGATGACAGAGGATGAGATGGCTGCATGGAATCACCGACTCGATGCACATGAGTTTGAGTGAACTCTGGGAGATAGTGATGGACAGGGAGGTCTGGCGTGCTGCGATTCATGGGGTTGCAACGAGTTGGACATGACTGAGAGACTGAACTGAACTGAACTGAGCATGTATTAACTTATAGAGAGTGGAAATACAGAGCTTATACACAAGAACAGGCCTCACTCCAATCCTGGGCCTTGGCAGGGCCTCAGCAGATGACTGCAGCTTGTAGGAGCCTTGGAGAGCATGCCCAGATGCGGAAGGATTCGACGATAAGGAAAAGAGAATCTGTTCACAGACTTTTAGATGTTAAAGGAGGAACACATTTTGCCGTGTTTCCAGTGTTCTTAAGCTGTTCTGCAGCCTGGACTCAGCTGCACCAAAGCTCCATGTGCATTAGAGCATCAGTTCATAGAGTTGAAGTCTGAGCAACCACTCAGCCTTTGAACTATGAGTGCCATCCCAGTGGCACTAATCTTAGGTTTAAGAGGCTTAAGAATGACCATCCACAGGAGCTCAATAGCTCTGGAGTTGGTCATTACATCAACTCTGAGCAGAGGTGGATTAATCATGAAGCTAATGAAGCTTCACTTTCACAGCCTCTCCTTACAACAGCCCCTTCCAAGGCCCATGAGGGAAGCCCTAGGGCTGTGCTCACAAGGATATAGGTTTTGAAACAGCCATTTTCTTGAGATGAAGAAAAAATGTTCAGCAAAATCATTTCTTAACCAAATGTGAAGTAGTTTATTAAGTGCGTGGAGCACTAAATCCAGGAATCAAATTTTACAGGAAATCAAGAAAAGGCTTAGGGGGCTTAGACAGTACATGCTAAATAGTTGCTTTTTCATTAGTACAGGATTGGTGGAAGGTAAAAACAGGATCAAAGATGATGAACTGACTAACTCAGAGGAAAGAAGAGCTGTTTAAGGATGAAGTTCAAGGTGCTAAGCGACAAATTCGGGAAACTGAGCCTGACTGTCAGCACAGAGTGAAGTAAAGGGAACAGGAGATGCACCAGGGGCAGGTGCAGTTAGACAGAACTTGCATTAGTTGTTGGTCAATCAGAAATGGTGACTGAGAAACAACCAAGCCCAACAGAGGAAGCAAGGTGAGGCCTGAGGGAGCAGCTTGGGATGAAGACACAGAAGGAAGGGGAGATCCAGGAAAGGACCTGCTTCACGTGACAGATTCTGTCTTCTTTTCGAGTCTTCTTTCTCCTCTGTATCCATCAGAAGAGACTCTGCTCTGCTGCTGGAAAAAGTGACACCCAAATCTCACACATACACACACACACGCACACACACACAGACACAAATGCACACATACACACACACTCATATACACACACACACACACACACACACTCATCACAACCTACAGGTGTTTGTGATCAGTGAGGCTCTTGCACATGCACCATGTGGAACATGCAGCCTCTGGGACAGGAGAAAGAGAGAGACTAGAGAGTCACACTTGGGCTTATCCGGCCTCAACTCAGAAGTGACACAGGTGACAACACCCATGTTTCACTGGCCACAATGAGTCACCAGGGAGTAGAAATGCAGCTATTTGATGAGTATCACTGGAGAAGGAAATGGCAACCCACTCCAGTATTCTTGCCTGGAGAATCCCATGGATGGAGGAGCTTGGTGGGCTACAGTCTACGGGTCGCAAGGGTCGGACACGACTGAGTGACTTCACTTTCACTTTCACTTTAGTTTCACTGTCTATCCACATCCTTCAGTAGAACTCTTGAGAGCAGTGTTGTCAGTTTTTTCTCACCTTGCAGAAACTTCTGAGGTACAGCTTGTGCAGAGATTGAACGTGATCTGACTTTCTGGAGTGGGCTTGAAGGCATTTTCTATTGGGATCCTTTGGCTGGTGTGTCTCTGACTCCTTACTCCACCTTAGTCTGTGCCGAGTGGGATTAGTCAGATTTGTGTCTCCCCTGCCCCCACCACCCTTCCCCACTCAGCCCATCACTCGCTGCATAGTGATTTTCAGCATTTGTTCATGCATTCATTGCTTATCCAATGTTTGTTAAACTCTTTCTCTGTGTCTTTACTTGACCTTATAGAGACACTGAAGAACAAGACACAATACTTGCTCTCAAGAAGCCCCCACTTTAGAGACAATAAGAAAGTTTTTACAAACTGAAGAGACACAGCAGTAATTTTGAGCTGGAGGAATTAGAAAGAGTTCACAGAGGTGCCAACTCTGTGCATCTAAAAACAGGGAAAGATACACATATATTCTTTCTGTAGTGGGCTTGAAAATGTATCCTCTAGAATTCAAATAAGCATAAATGTAATATTCACTATTTTTATAACTGATTTCATCTTGTGCAGTAGCAAGTAGTGTTTGCATGAACTGAAAGTTGCACAAAGTTAACACAGACTCTCCTGTTTAAAATCACAGACTCTCCCTTTTAAAATTTGTCCCCCAAGTTAGCTTGGGTTTATGGTAATAATTATCTTGTCAACTCCAGTTGAAGCTCCCTGCTGACACTGGTTTTCCTGTATTTAAGGAGACATCTTCTTGTCTCTCCTCCCCCAGATGGTGTCTGGGGTGGGAGGGTTTCTTCCTTCCCAGCAGCAGTGGGGAAGTGTCCTTGGTCTGCATGCTCTCCACTTAGAAGCTGCTTGTCTTTGATTTAGTAGCTTTGATTGCTCTGGTCTCTGGGTATCTGAAGCTGTGCTATGGAGGAATGAATGAGGCCAATTCGGTGCCACTCTCTCTGTTAGATGTTGCTGGTTGTAGACTGTAAAGGGCTGAAGAGAGATGATGGGCTGGACCTCAGCCAGCTCATGACCAAGCTCATCACATGCCATTATGATGAAGTGGTCTTTAGTAAAGAAGCCTTTACCAACCTTGGTCTCATCCATACAAGGAACACAGATGGTGAGGTGGGTCTCCAAACCTTTGGTGTAACAAATCATTAATTGTTTCCTTTTAAAGTTGTATAGTTATTTTTTAATCCAAAAATATTTTGTATATTAGTCACTCTGATTGGTCCTGAAAATGTCCCTCTACCAAGGATATTTAATTATTAATTTTCCCAGCAAAGAGATTACTGAACCTCTGAAACCTCCATATTTTCATGGTGATTTGGGCATAATAATGCTACATATTGTATTGCTTTACAATCCATGAGATGAAATAAACAGTCTAAGTTAAAGAACAGGATTCCTCCTGGTCTTTACTTCTGCACTTCTAATTCAATACAGAAGCTGTTAAACTAATTTTTTTTTATAACAGAATTTCTTCCTGTTACAGTTATGTGTGGTTTGAACTGAAAATATGCCAAAAGATAAGTATATAAACATTTGGACCACATGGCCATATCTGATTAAGACCAGAACAGGAGGCTTCATGGTGTTCACCTGTCAGTGTGCTGAGGTCTGTCTTCTTTATCTTCAGATATTCAAAGATGCAGCATTTATACATGTTTAGAACTGGCTCTCTCAGCACTGCTCTTGGAATGGGGCTAGCCTTGTTTCTGGTATTGCAACTGACTGCATTCATTGCAGAAAAGTGTAGAAGTGAACCATACCTAGCTTATGCCATTTAATCATATTGAAATAGCATTACAACAAGTGATATAAGTTGCATTGTATTGTTAAGTCTTCACACCAAGTTAAATTATATTTCAAAAGATTTCTTTTGATTGAAATGATTTGTGCAAAATACCTGGCTGACATTCATTCACTCAGGTATACAATAGACATCATTTTGGATTTTTAATTAGCAGGCATTGGGGATAAGGAGATGAATTAGACACAGAACCTTTACCAAGTCCATTTATAAAGTAAAATTAGCAAGTAAACAACTTAATTCATGAGGTTCACAGTTGGTAAGGTCAAGGTTCACGAGCAGTAGGACCTCTCTCTGGGGCACAGAGAGAAGGGGCTATGTGTGGAACACTCACAACTCTGGCCCCAATCACCGTCACAGCATGTGTCCTGGGAGAGTTCTGACAGCTCCAGTCAAGGCTCCAGGTAACAGAATTGAATTCCTGTTCTAGAGTCCTGGGATTCCTGGGATGGGATGGAGAGAGGGGCCCTAATATTGCTTCTCTGCCAAAATGAGGTACTACTGTTGACTTGGTGGTTATATCTCTTACTAATGCCAACTCATTTAATTCTAACCAAAACTCTGTCATCTATACACAAGTATAACTCTTCTTTTACAGACAAAGCCACTATACAGAGAGTGTAAGGACCCTGTTCAAGGTCACACACATGGTATGTGGCTGAGCTCTGAGTCAGGCCGGGGCAGACTGGTTCCTGAGCCTGTTCTCCTGACGCCTGAAGTTCACATGGACACAGCTAGGTTAGTGTCCTCCCTAAAGCTTTCCTCCTTCAAATCTTGGATGAGGTTAGACAGTGAGATTTCCTTATGTGTCAGAGAAGACGAACCTTCATCAGAGGGTGAGTTGGTCCCTGCTGACCCTGCATCCCCAGCTCTGGGGTAGAGGGTGCTGCCTGAGCACAGCCTGCCAGCGCTGGCTTAGCCCCTCCTTCCAGCCCACTCCATCCTTATAGCAGGGTATGGAGTCCCTAACAGTATGTTACCTGCAAGGTCTCCATCCTGAGGTGAGACCATGTGTACCTGGTTCACTAAGTGCGTCCCTGTGTCATCCTGTGGGAGGAATGACTGGACTCCAGGAAGCTTATCCTGTATATAGGTGTCTGTCTGGTGGTTTCTGGTGATGCTGTGGAGTGGAGTCCATAACTGGGTAAAGAGTGGTGACTCTGGGCCCCAGGGGGAGTAGAGCATCGACTCTAGTGACTGAGCATGTCCTGTTCCTACTCCAGCGCCTGACTTTATGTTCTGGTTCTGACATTTATAATCAGTGATTATCACTCCTGTGTTAAGCATCCAGAAGGAGATGGGGTTCATGTACAGATGGGGGCTTGGAAGTCAGAGGAACACAGGACAAGTAAGTGTTATAAAAAAACAGGTTAATATTAACATATTTAGAGGGAGAAAAGCATGTGTTCAATGGACTTTTCCCCCTTTTTGTTTACCTGAGTCTCAAGTAGGAAGGATGGGTATGGCAGGACAGAGAAGCTGTGTCTGCTGACAGGGATGAGGGGTCCTTCCAGTGGGGGATGTGACAGGCCTGTGGACTGGTCCACAGCTTCCCTCCGTGTTGGCTTCATGAGACCTTCAGGTGTGGGTGGGAAAGGGTGTGAAGCCATCTCGGGGCTCTGGTGGGCACTCTGAGGCATGTGTGTCACAGTCGGGTCCTTCCCAAGTTTGTGCTGAAATGATGAGAGTCAGGGTGAGGGGGCCTCAGGGTGGGTTTGTGTGGACCACAAGGTGCACCATGAGAGTCTTTAGCCTGAGGGAGTATGAGGACTGAGGCAGTATGTTAGCGACCTTGAATTTCGATGGGGGAGCTCTGTCTTGCATTGTTACTGCCCTTCTCAGTCTCTATACTCATCCCTGGGCTGCTTTCTGGAGAGCATCTGGGAGCTTCTCTGATCAGTGGGACACAGCAAGGCAGCAGTGGCCACACTGGACATCAGCCCCTTCTGCTTGGCTCTGTGCCCTCAACCCACCTGGGCTTCCATTCTTGCCGCCACCTTTCCTCTTTTTATTTTTTTTCACCTTTCCTCTTGAACTCAGAACGAATGATCCCTCTTCTCTTTTCTGCTTCATTTGCCTCTTCTTTGCCCCTTGCCTGCAGCCACTGTGCAGCAGAATACTTTCTATTTATCCTTCTGTCTGGGGGCAGTTCCCTTAAATAATATTTTGCATCTTCTTTAGTTATGGCTTATAACACAGGTGGGTTCTGAATCCTATCAAACCAAACTCTCAATATCCAAAGGGTGAAATCGTGAAGTTTAGAAAATGTTAATCTTTCTAAGCTACATGTTTTCTTCTAGAGATCCCCGCTCCTATTTTGGAGGGCCAGGGTTGAATGATGACTACTCCTTTCTCTTTGTTTCCTGTAACAGCAATCTCTTTCTCTCCTGAAGCTTCATTTGTTGACTAGGTGAAAGGAGTATTTCACATAATATGAAATGCTATAAAGGGAAAGGGATTTAGCCTGTGTGAAAATCCCTTATAGGGCTTCCCAGGTGGTTCAGCAATAAAGAACCTGCCTGTCAATGCAGGAGACACAGGAGACATGGGTTTGATCCCTGGGTAGAGAGGAACCCCTCGAGAAGGAAATGGCAACCCACTCTAGTATTCTTGCTTGGGAAAGCCTATGGACAGAGGAGCCTGGCAGGGTAAAAGCCCAGGGGTCACAAAGAGTAGGACAGAACTGAGCAGAAATACACCTTCTCCAGGACCCAGTCTCCAGATCATTCTGAGAAGAGAAGAAAGACCTGCAGTCTCATTCCCTCAGCTTAATGGTTTCCACCTCACCTTCTCTATGGTCACCTGTGATTTCCTACAATTCTTGTCCTCGTTTTCTGCTGGTCCTTTAAATACTCTTGTATTTCAAGCCTTCTTGTAGTACTCTGCTTCCAGCCTGAGGTCAGTACTGGGAAGATCAGTGTTTGATTTCACTATGATTATTCCCCGTGGGCCAATCGATTCCACAACTTGACTCTGCAAAATCTCACAGTCCTTGGGGATCGGCCAGGGTGATCAGAGGAAAGAAAGGTTTTCTATGCCAGCTCTGATTATGGGGCCCGGCTGTCAGGACCACGGAAGCAGGAGGTCAAAGGACCGTGTTGCTCATATAAGGAGATGTTGAAGATGCAGAAGCTCATTGGTGTCTGAGCTTCAGAAAGTGGCAGATGCAGCCTCCGATAGTGCCTGAAATGGTGAGAGGTGTCGCTATTGGCTCTCAGGAGGGAGGGTGTAAGGGGTGGTCTATATAGACCCCAGTCGGCACCCTGACACTCCTCACAGGCTGATCCTGCAGCTGGGACTGTGACCTTGAGGGCGTGGGGTCAGGATGGCTCTGAGCAGACACCTCTCCCTGCGGGGACTCTGTGTCCTCCTCCTCGGCACCGTGGTGGGTGGTCAAGGTAAGAGCTGGCCCTCTGTTCTGGGTCCACAGCAGGGGAGTGGACGCCTTGATGAAGGGAAAGGTGTATGGAGTTGTGGAGCCACAGTCTTCGTGTTTTTGACCAAAAAGTAGCCACGCTGACTGTGAATGCTGGTCCGTCCCCTGTGCGGGCTACACTGATCGTAGCGGCAGATTTTACAGAACAGTGAAGCTTGGTCTGGACCGAGCTGGGTCAGCCTGAGTCCCCTCTGCTGTCTCCCTTGTTCTCAGGGAGCTTCTAGGAGTCCCAGTGGCTCCCAGTGTGTGGAAGGTCCAGCGACTGACCCCAGCGGGGACTCTGGGCTGTTTCCACACGCTCCACGTGCCTGGTGTGTGAGCACTGCCCCTGGGTCCCCGTGTTTCCTGTCTATGCTCCTGTGGGCTCTGTGCTTGTGTGTGTGTGTGTGTGTGTGTGTGTGTGTGTGTATGTGTGCAGGAGAGGAGTGTGTGAGGGTGTGTGTGTGTGAGGGTATGAGGAGTGTGTGTATGTGAGTGTGTGAGGAGTGTGTGAGTGTGTATGTGTGAGGAGTTCATGTATTTGTGTGTGTGAGGGTGTGAAGAGTGTGTGTGTGTGCAGTATGTGAGGACTATGTGAAGGTGAGTGAGGGTGTGTGAGGAGTGTTTGAGTAGCATGGGAGATTGTGTGTATTTGTGTGAGAATACGTGTGTGTATGTGGGAGTGTGTGAGGCTGTGTGTGTAAGGGGGATGGAGCCTGTCTCTGTGAGAGGAACGGGGCTGCTGAGCATGGACTGTGTCTGCTGGTCTGTGAAGCACTTGGGTGTCCACAGGGCTGGGTGTCACGGCCACTCCTTGTAACTGGATCAGAGATAATCGTGCCCCTGCCCGCCTCTCTCTGGCTCCTCGTCCCCATCCCCCAGGCTTCCCTCTGCTTGTTGACGTGTCTGCCCAGCACTGGGCTCTGTGAGAGGCTCTGCCTGCTGGCCTCGCCTGTTCCCACCAGGTGTCATTAGGGAGCAGAGAAGCCTGTAGCCAGGAGAGGGGACCTCTTGTCTGTAGAGATCAGTTGATGCACAGCCTCAGGTGTATAAGTTCCCGAGTCCCTGCCCCGGTCCCCATGACTCATTTCCTGATGTGCTGGGGGCCTGGGATGGTCCTTTCCCCTCCCAGGATCTGCTGTGACTCTGTAGGGAGCCCTTTCTCCGTGCCCTCTCCTGTCCCTCCCTGGAGCTGCTTTCCCTGAGTGAGGGTGGAGTATGTTACCAATCCTTCTTCACGGTCTGCAGGGTTTCTTTGGACAAATCCGCTCATCTCCTTATGGGAGTCCTCTTGGGTGACAGAACTTTTTTCTTCTCTTTAGACTTAGAATTCTCTCATTGTCTTTGCTTTTGGACAGTTTACTCTGTGCGTCTTGGGAAGGTTGTTTTGAATAGAAAATTTGGGGTGACTTATTAGCGCTTGAACCTAGATGTCCAGATCTTTCCCCAGGTTTGGAAATTCGCAGCCTGTCTTTCTGTTTTAATTATTCACTTTTGGCTGTGCTAGGTCTCCTTGCTGTCCGCGGGCTTTCTGTAGCTGCGGTGAGCAGGGGCTGCTCCTCGCTGCAGTGCACAGGCTTCTCACTGCAGGGGCTTCTCTTGGTGCAGAGCACAGGCTCTGGGTGCACAGGGTTCAGCAGCTGGGGCACGCTGGCGTAGCTGCTCTGAGGCATGTGGAGTCTTCCTGGACCAGGGATTGAACCCATGTCCCCTGTATTGGGGTGGGGGTGGGGAAGTAGTATTCTTATCTACTTCACCACCGGGAAAGTCCTCAGCCATTATTTCTTTTCTCCTTCACTTCTCCTGTGACTCCATTCAATACATTGTTTCTCTTTATGGTGTACATATTTCCACTGCTTTCTATATTCCTTTCATTCTCTTTTCGTTCCTCTAATTGGATACTTTCAACTGATCTTTCTTCTAACTAATTGGTTCTTGGTGTTGAACCTCTGTACTGAATTCTTCAGTTTACTCATTGTATTGTGTTCATGCTAAATTGCCTCCGTCATGTGTGACTCTTTGTGACCCCATGGACTGTAGCCCACCAGGGTTCTCTGTCCATGGGATTCACCAGGCAAGAATACTGGAGTGGGTTGCTATGTATTCCTCCAGGGTATCTTCCAGACCCAGGGATCGAACCCAAGTTTCTTACATCTATTCTGGCAGACGGGTTCTTTACCACTAATGCCACCTGGAAAGCCCATTCATTTATTATTCAGCTTCAAAATATCTGGTTAGTTTTTTTTTTAAAAAAGTATATGTCTTTATTGCTCTTATTTTATTTGTATTATTTTCCTGTTATCAATAAATATTTGAAGTCTCTTGTAACTCTCTGAGCATCTTTTGAAGTATTACTTTGAATTCTTTGTCAGGCAATTCTTGGATCTCCATTAATTTCAGCTGGTTACAAGAGGTTTACTGTATTCCTTTGGTGGGATTTTGTTTCCTGGATTCTTCTTGATGTCTTATTCTCTTGTAGATGTCTGCACATTTAAAAAAGTTGTCACCTCTGCCAGACTCCATGTCCTGATTTTAGTAGAGAAAGCCTTTCACTTCTGGGTAGCGGCACACTGGAATGTCCTGCAGGGTGCCAAGTGCAGAGGCATAAGGTGGCACTGGGTCTGGGAGGGCATGAGGCTGTTTGGCTCAAGCTGCTGACATTCACAGCATTGACAACTGTGTGGTGTTTGGCAAGTGTTGCAGGGGGTCTGCCGTTGCTGGAATGGTAGTTAGTGTTCTCAGCAGTGCCTCCGGTTCCAGAACCTAGGGATCATGGCCAGCAGTGCCGGTGGCCAGAGCCAATGGTGTGCACACACTTGGCTTTGGGGGCCTGTTGCAGGTGCCTCTGTGGGGGAGATGATGGTTGCAGGTGCTCAGGTTGTGGGAAAGCCTAGGAAGGCAGCAAAGACTGAGACCAACACTGGCTCATTGCTCAAACTCATGTCCATTGAGTTGGTGGTGCTGTCTAACATCTCATCCTGTGCTTCCTTTCTCTTTGTCCTTCAGTCTTTCCCAGCATCAGGGTCTTTTCCAATGAGTCAGCTCTTTGCATCAGGTGGCCAAAGTAGTGGAGCTTCAGCCTCAGCATCCGTCCTTTCAATCAATATTCAGGGTTGATTCCCTTTAGGATTGACTGGTTTTATCTCCTTTCTGTCCAAAGAACTCTCAAGAGTCTTCTCAAGCACCACAGTTTGAAAGCATCGATTCGTCAGGGCTCAGCCTTATTTACTGCCCAACTCTCACATCCATACATGACTACTGGGAACCATCATCCGTGCTGGTTCTTAATTCTTTCAGGGGTAAAATCTGCTGCCTCTGTCTGCAGAGCAGGTCACTGTGAACTGTGATTTCTCCTGCCATGTGGTTGCTATTGGTCTTTGCTCTTCTTTCTTATGCCTAGCCAGCTCTATTAGACTGGCTCAGCTTTGCAGGTCTGCGTGAAGAGAACCTGAAGCAGGACTTTCATATGGTGCCCCTAAAGGCTAGGGACACTGGTTACTCAGCCTGCTCTTACCCTCCCGGTGAGAGGAACTCTCCTGGTACCCTTGACACTGAGTGATTCTGGTTTGGAGGATGAAATGATGCCTCCAAAATGATAGTATCTTGGCGTGGTCAAACTTCTTAGGGTACTCCAGATCTTTCTGGAGCTGTTTTTGTTACTGATCGCTGTCTAAGTTTGGTCTTTTTTAAGAGGATGGGGGCTGCTGTCTCCTACAGCAGCATTTTGGTAATGACACATTTGAGGTCTTTATTCTTTGAGAGAATGGTTTTGAGTGTAGAATTTGAGATTGGCATTTTATTTTTTTCTTTCAGTAAATCTAAGGCTTCAGTCTACTCTACCCTGACATCTCTTTTTGTTCTTGGGGTTTTAGATGTTAGTATAGATGTTTCTCAATTTTATATACCTAGTCTTTATCTTAGTAATTTTCTTTCTGTCAATTTTCTGCTGTCATTTTCCATTTTAGTAAAAGTAAGCTAGATATGGTGTAGTGAAAAAACAAGATGTGTCCTTATATAACATGTTCTGTTCACTTTGGCAGGACTTCTGCTATCGTAATTCTTCAAGCACTCAGGTTGTTGAATTCTCCACCATTGTATTATGCTCCCACTGCAATACAAGGCTGCAGTATTTGCTGTGGTAGAAAAATATACTGGCTCTTAAATGTTTCCATGTGGAAGTGACATCATTTGTTCTGCCACTTTGTTGAATGAGCCAGATCACATGGTTACGCTTAACTTCAAATAAGCAAGGAAGTATTACTATTTCCACATGCTCACAAAAAGAGAATTTTAAATGTTGCTGAACACTAGTAATGTCTCCATCTATAATGTTCCTACAAATGAACTCCTTTTTAACACAGAAACCAGAGTTGTCTGAAAACTTAATCGCTAAAGTGACATCTGATCACTTTTGTCAAATTCCATTTGTTAGATGCATATTACTAGGTACATTCTAGTGTGGATTACACAAGGACATGAACACCAGGTGGCAGGAAGAGCCAGGACATTTCAGAGCCTGTTCCCCAGCCCTCTGTTCCTGAGCTGGATGAGATGCTCCCTATGGACAGGGAAGGAGAGGGAGGGTTCTTCCCTGGATCCTGGCCCACGAGCTGTAACTGAGACTGGAAAGCTGGGCCCTAGTAGCCTTGGGCACATCTACACAGAGTCTCTGAAGGCCTGTCCTCGGTGGTGTCCCTGGAGTTGGTTCTACAGAATTGTGAGAAATTCCTGGTGCCTCCCTTCCTGCTCCAGGTTCAGTGATGGCACATTGGGAGCTTCGAGTTGGCTATGGTGGGAATGTTTATACCACAGAGGTCAAGAAACACTATATCCCATGCACTCTTTCACTCCTCAGAGAACTTATATTTTAAATATTATATCACTGCAAGCTTCCTAAAATCTCTCCTGTGTCCTGTGTCTGTTCTCTCTTGCAGCTCTGGAGCTGAGGTTGGTGGATGGAGCCCACCGCTGTGAGGGGAGAGTGGAAGTGAAACACCAGGGAGAATGGGGCACAGTGTATGATGACCGCTGGAGATTGGAGGATGCATCTGTAGTGTGCAGACAGCTTGGGTGTGGAGCTGCCATTGGTTTTCCTGGAGGGGCTTATTTTGGGCCAGGACTTGGCCCCATTTGGCTTTTGTATACTTCATGTGAAGGGACAGAGTCAACTGTCAGTGACTGTAGGAATTCTGATATTAAAGACTATCGTAATGATAGCTATTACCACAACCGGGATGCTGGAGTAGTCTGCTCAGGTAAGTCCTGTCTGACCTGGGAAGGGATCTCTAGCAGGAAAAACCTTTATCACCAGAATGACTCGAGATTATGGATTATAGCCTTTAGAACATGCTTGGGTGAAGGGTCTGTGTGATGCGTCACAGAAGGTAGAGAAGTCAGGTCAAAAGTTTCATACAGATACAGCTGCTGTGTGACCTCTGTGACATTGTCTTGTCATGGTAATTGTTCTGTATCCTTTGACATAATGGTCAGTACGGTGTGGCTACATGGTGGTGGGGGGCGGTCACAGGAGAGTCGTAGGCAACAGGGTTTATCATACTCATAGGGTCTAAAAATCAGAGTCACACACTCCATCAGGTTGGTATGTGGAGGATGTGCCAATAGAATAGGCTCAACAAAGCAATGGTGACCCCAAAAGGGCATGTGAAGACCCGTGGATAAGTGACCATACTGGGGGTCAGGGTGCAGTTACACAAGGAAGAGGTGTGAGGGGATTTCACTGGTGCATTTAAATGTCTCTAGGTCACAGTCAGAGGAAGCAAGAAGGGGACTTGTGGCAGAAAACAGTCTCATCACCCTGGTGCACCTGATCAACTGAGTGGGGAGCTCACATCACATTTGCAGGGATGTTGAGGGAGCAGGAAAATGCAGTCTTGAAGTTTACAACACAGCAGCTGTGGTGCATCACATATAAGATGCAGTGAAGCTCAGAGGACCTGAAGCGACTCCTATGAAGTGCTCAGTGCTGTCTATGTGTTTGACCTGTGCCAAGGTGGATACAGGAAAGACAGCAGTGAAACTAAGGTGTGAGTGGATGGTCGCAGTATTTGGCAGAGGCTTTTTCTTCTTCTGCTGCTGCTCCAGCTAAGTCGCTCCATTCGTGTCCGACTCTGCGACCCCATAGACGGCAGCCCACCAGGCTCCCCCATCCAGGCAAGAACACTGGAGTGGGTTGCCACTTCCTTCTCCAATGCGTGAAAGTGAAAAGTGAAAGTGAATTTGTCCTAGTTGTTATCATTATTTTGGACTGGATGTCCATGATATTAATCCCATCAGAGCAGCTGGACTGAAGGAAGATATTGTCAGTTATCACAGTGCGTTCCCTCAAGTAGGGAGCTGGTCTTAGGCAAGAATCACCCTGTCTGATATGATCGTGGGACAAATGAGCCCTGAGGACATCTGCAGTAGGTCCTTAGCAGCCACAGTCAATCAGCTCTTGGGTGTTTATGTTGAGAAACATCATTGGAAAAGTGATCTTTTCTAATCTCACCTTCAGCAGATCTTTGATGATTCTAGTTGAAGCCCTTAAGAAAACAATTCTTTTTTTTTTTTTAAAAGGTACTTTATTGAGGTATGACTGACATACAAAACTGCTTGATAAGTATGCATTTGTGAAACCATTACAGCACTTATGTCATAAATCTATTCATCTCTTCAAAAAGTTTTCTTCCATTCTCTTTTTCATTCTTATTAAAAATAATTATTTTCAAGGTGCTCTTAATTTTTCTTTTATTATTATTATTTTTTTACTTTGAATATTGTATTGGTTTTGCCACACATCAACATGAATCCAGCAACTTTTGTTTTAAGCAAATCCGTTTTCTGGCATCTAAAGTAACCTTCCTCATTGTTGTAATGTCCGAATCATGGTTCTAACTGTAGATACATTTGTGGAAACACTACAGGTGTCTCTACCATATTTTGATAAATCGGCATCTGAATGAAAATGGAGTGTGTGATGTTTGAACTTTCTGTGAAATTAGAACCCTCATAGTTATCATCCTAAGAAGTTTGATGTCTTGATACTAATTTCAGTTAAGATACACTTAACAGTAGGGAAGTGGAGAGTGCTCTGATATTTAAACCCTGACTGTGGTTTGTACTCCCTGACTACCATTGCTCTAACTTAGGCTCTCACATTTTTATGAATGGTTCCAGGTTTCTTCTATTTCTTTCTTTGTCACTAGTTTCCTCCCCTTGGTCTGTCTTTTCAGACACGTTTTAACGATGCGAAGATAAGTTAAAGTGGTGGTGATGTAGCAGAGATAAGATTAGAATAGCTTGTCTTTTCATTATCTCCATCAAAATCGAACTCTTGGAGTTTCTTCTGCTTAACCTTAGGAGTCAGGTATGGAAGAGAAATTTCAGCCTCAATAGTGGATTGTTGGAAGTGGAGTGCTGTGTTTAGGAGAAATCTAGAGTAGAAACAACGACCAGAGAAGAATGTAGAGAAGCTTGTTTGAAATAAGGAGGAGATTTCAATGAGGGGCTAAACAAATTGTGAAGGACTGTGGTGCAAGTGTTCCAAGTTGCTTCAGTCCTGTCCTACTCTTTGTGACACCGTGGACCGTAGCCCACCAAGCTCCTCTGTCCATGGGATTCTCCAGGCACGAATATTGGAGTGGGTTGCCATTTCCTTCTCCGGGGATCGTCCATACCCAGGGATCAAACCTGGGTCTCCCGCATTGCAGGCAGAGTCTTGATTATCTTCTGAGCCACCAGGGACTACAGTACTGAAGTGCAGAATGGTGAGGGGATGAAGATGCAAGGATTGCAGGAGGGGAGGGTTGGAAAGATGCAGGTCAGCTTGTACATTAACCACAGCCTCTGTGTCACACTTCCTTCCTGCCCTCATTCTTTCCCTCCCTCTCTTCTTTTATCCTGTCGTGGGAGTCATTTCTGAGCTCTGTGGACACGCTGGCATTGGAGGTTGCAGTTTTCTTAGAGGAAAGTTTTTATAATATGGATTCTGTTTATTTAACAAATATGTTTACTGATTTTTTTTCTTTTTTTGTATCAGATTTTGGTGAGTTGTGTTTCACAAGTAATATGTTTTTAAGGACTAGGCCCACTTTACAAAACAAAATTTCAAATTAGAATAACACTGGTTCATAATCTCTTTAGATGTCGGGAAGATCTATAATGACATTCCTCCTTTTGTTACTGGTGGTGTTAGTTTGTGTTCCCTCTTTTTTCTTAATTGGTTTTGCTAGAAGATTATCTGTGTTAATGTTCTTTTTAAGAGAATCACTAATGGACCCTATTGACTTTTTTGATTTGTATTTGCTTTCTACTTAATTGATTTCTGTACTCAGTTTTCACTCCTCTTTTTTAGTTATGATTTTCCCTGCTAGCTCAGTTGGTGAACAGTCTGCCTGCAATGCAGGAGACCCCAGTTTGATTCCTGGATCAGGAAGATCCCCTGGAGAAGGGAATGGCTACCCACTCCAGTATTCTGGCCTGGAGAATTCCATGGATTGTATAGACCATGGGGTCACAAAGAGTCAGACACGACTGAGCGACTTTCACTTTCCAGTTATGATTGTTGTTGCTTTTATAGATTCTTGAGTCTTGGATCATTTTCTTCTGTTTTTATTTTTATTCTAATGTAGGCATCAAGGAAGCATCAAGATTCTAAATTTTCTCTTGAGCATCACTTTATTAAGCTACCAGTTTAGCTAGTATATAATTTCTTTTGTATTTTATTACCATAAAATGTTTCTTTTTCTCTGAATGTATTCTTTGTCTTATAGTCTGACTTTGTATGATATTAATATAGATACTGTATACAGCCTTCTCTGATTTGTGTTTGCATAGTATATAATTTTTTACCTTTTTAATATGTTTCTGTGTTTATATTTAAACACATATATATTTATAGACAGTATACTGTTATGTCTTATTTTATCTGGTCTGATCATCTTGGTTTTTATTTGGAGTACTTAAATTATTTACATTTAATGTAATTATTGATATAATTGGGTTTAAGTGTACTTGCTTGCTATTTGTTATATCTTTGTTCCTATTTTAATCTTTGAGTATATTATTTTATCTTAAAACTCTATTGGCTTATTAATCATATCAGATTTTTAGCTGATAATAATGTTGAATTATTTTTAAAAATTTTAAAATAATTTTTATTTAATTTTGGCTGTGCTGGGTCTTCATTGCTGCATAGGTTTTTCTCTAGTTGCGGAGATCAGAGGCTACTCTCTAGTTGCAGGCATGAGGTTCTCATTGCGGTGGCCTCTCTTGCTGTGGAGCACAGGCTCCATGGTGCTCAAGCTTCAGTAGTCGTGGCCCCTGGGCTCTAGAGCACAGGCTCACTAACTGTGGTGCACGGGCTTAGTTGCTCCGTGGTATGTGGGATTTTCCTAGACCTGGGATTGAAACTGCATCTCCTGCATTGGCAGATGGATTGTTCACCACTGAACCACTGGGGAAGCCCATGTTGAATTACTAATCTTTAATTACATTCTACCTTGAAATGATGTTACGTCACAACATGCAATGTCAGTCACTGTAGTTTTCTTCCACTTTGGTCATGGTGCTATCACTGTCACATATTCTACTTATAAATTTATTATGAATCTTATAGTTTGTTGCTAATATTTTTGCCTTAAATCTTCTAAAAGAGAATCAACATTTAGCAGAGACTCTATACCTTTGAGTGGATCCCTGTTTTCATCTGCTGTCATCTCCCTTTAGCTTGAAGAACTTTCTGAGGCAGTTTTGTGTAGTTGTCTCTCCTGGCTTCCAGTTCTATAATTTTTCATTTACCTGAAGTCATTTTAATTTTCATTCAGTTTTGAAAAATATTTTTATAGGTGATTCAATTCTAGAGTAACAAGTACCCAACCCCAATACTTTACATATGTTTTACATCGTCACCTGACTTTCACTACCTCCAACAAAAAGTCAGTAAATAATACTTATCCTTTTGTTCCACTGTATATAATGTGTCAAATTTCCCTGGCTGCTCTTGGATATTTTTGTTTGTTTGTCTGCCACTGAATTTCAGTATTTACATTGTCATGTTTTCTGAGAATGATTTCATTACCTTGTTCAGGGTTTGTTTAGCTTTTTGAATAGGTGGGTTTATAGTTTTCAATAAATTTGCAAAAAATTTCATTTATCTTTCCTTAATATTTTTCAGCACAGCACTTATTCTGAATCTCCAAATACACATATTTTATATATTTTTATATTATCCTACATGCCACTGTGTTTCCATTCATATTTATCTGCCTTTTTACTCTCTTTGGTTCAGTTTAGATAGTCTCTACTGCTGTGTTTTACTTCCCAGTTCTTTCATTCTGCAATGTCTAGTCTCTTGTGTAACTAATCCAAATAATTGTTCATTCCAATGCTACATTTTTTCAGTTTTATAAGTCTCATTTGTTTATTTTTCCTAGTTTTCCTCCCTGTTTATTTTTATTGCTCATTAAGCATATTGATATTAGTGGTTTAAAGATCTCTTCAGCCAATTCAGTCATTTCTGTAATTTCTGAAGTTGATTTAAATGATTATTTTTGGAAATTCTATTAATTTTTTGGTTGGATGTTGGGCATCACTAAGCAGTCCTTTACCAGTAAGAACTTTAGAAAGAAATAATCAGAACACATCTAAAAATCAGGGAATTGTACTTTATGAATCAAATAAAGTTTTTTCATTGGATTATTTTTATTCTGTTCAAAATGTGTTCCTCTGATGACCAAATGATGAACTTTGATTTTGGTTTCTCCGCTTTAGTTTTAAAAGTTCCTTGATCTCACCTTGCCTGCCATATGCCCCACCTACACCCTACTTCTACAGCAGTAGCTGTCCTTTCTGATTTTCTTTTCCATTCATCTGTGTCTTTTAAGATTGTGTTTGCTTGTCTGAAGTGGGAGAAATGAAAAAGGATAGCAGCTTAAGTGGTAGATGGGAGGAGCAGAGGGTGATGTAATATGCTAACAACCTATTCAACAAGTGTTTCCCACAAATATTTACATATTTTGTCCGTATTGAGGCTTTTTGAACTTGGAACTCTCCAAATTATGGCTTGTTTGCACACTTCCTCCTCCTTCTCCTTCTTTTTCCTCCTTTTAGAATTGTAAAACATTCAACATGCCATCTTCTTTTAGAATTGTAAAACATCCATGAAAGAAATTAAAGACACCACATTAACAAATTGAAAAATAAAAGCCATATGATTATCTCAATAGATGCAGAGAAAGCCTTTGACAAAATTCGACATCCATTTATGATAAAAATTCTTCAGAAAGCAGGAATAGAAGGAACATAACAACATAATAAAAGCTATATATGACAAACCCACAGCAAACATTATCCTCAATGGTGAAAAATTGAAAGCATTTCCCCTAAAGTCAGGAACAAGACAAGGGTGCCCACTTTCACCACTACTATTCAACATAGTTCTGGAAGTTTTGGCCACAGCAATCAGAGCAGAAAAAGAAATAAAAGGAATCCAAACTAGAAAGAAGAAGTAAAACTCTCATTGTTTGCAGATGACATGATCCTCTACATCAGTTCAGTTCAGTTCAGTTCAGTTGCTCAGTCATGTCTGACTATTTGTGACCCCATGAATCGCAGCACGTTATGCCTCCCTGTCCATCACCAACTCCCGGAGTTCACTCAGACTCGCGTCCATCAAGTCAGTGATGCCATCCAGCCATCTCATCCTCTGTCGTCCCCTTCTCCAATCCCTCCCAGCATCAAAGTCTTTTCCAGTGAGTCAACTCTTCTCATGAGGTGGCCAAAGTACTGGAGTTTCAGCTTTAGCATCATTTCTTCCAAAGAAATCCCAGGGTTGATCTCCTTCAGAATGGACTGGTTGGATCTCCTTGCAGTCCAAGGGACTCTCAAGAGTCTTCTCCAACACCATAGTTCAAAAGCATCAATTCTTCAGCACTTAGCCTTCTTCACAGTCCAACTCTCACATCCATACATGACCACTGGAAAAACCATAGCTTTGACTAGACAGACCTTAGTCGGCAAAGTAATGTCTCTGCTTTTGAATATGCTATCTAGGTTGGTCATAACTTTTCTTCCAAGGAGTAAGTGTCTTTTAATTTCATGGCTGCAATCACCATCTGCAGTGATTTTGGAGCCCAAAGAAATAAAGTCTGACACTGTTTCCATTGTTTCCCCATCTATTTCCCATGAAGTGATGGGACCAGATGCCATGATCTTCGTTTTCTGAATGTTGAGCTATAAGCCAGTTTTTCTCTCTCCTCTTTCACTTTCATCAAGAGGCTTTTTAGTTCTTCTTCACTTTCTGCCATAAGCGTGGTGTCATCTGCATATCTGAGGTTATTGATATTTCTCCCGGCAATCTTGATTCCAGCTTGTGTTTCTTCCAGTCCAGGGTTTCTCATGATGTACTCTGCATATAAGCTAAATAAGCAGGGTGATAACATACAGCTTTAATGTACTCCTTTTCCTATTTGGAACCAGTTTGTTGTTCCATGTCCAGTTCTAGCTATTGGTTCCTGGCCTGCATACAGATTTCTCAAGAGGCAGGTCAGGTGGTCTGGTATTCCCATCTCTTTCAGAAGTTTCCACAATTTATTGTGATCCACACAGTCATAGGCTTTGGCATAGTCAATAAAGCAGAAATAGATGTTTTTCTGGAACTCTCTTGCTTTTTCCATGATCCAGCGGATGTTGACAATTCGATCTCTGCTTCCTCTGACTTTTCTAAAATCAGCTTGAACATCAGGAAGTTCATGGTTCATGTATTGCTGAAGTCTGGCTTGGAGAATTTTGAGCATTACTTTACTAGCGTGTGAGATGCGTGCAATTGTGCAGTAGTTTGAGCATTCTTTGGCATTGCCTTTCTTTGGGATTAAAATGAAAACTGACCTTTTCCAGTCCTGTGGCCACTGCTGAGTTTTCCAAATTTGCTGGTTACTGAGTGCAGCACTTTCACAGCATCATCTTTCAGGATTTGAAAGAGCTCAACTGGAATTCCATCACCTCCACTAGCTTTGTTAGTAGTGATGCTTCCTAAGGCCCACTTGACTTCACATTCCAGGATGTCTGGCTCTAGATGAGTGATCACACCATCGTGATTATCCAGGTCGTGAAGATCTTTTTTGTACAGTTCTTCTGTGTATTCTTGCCAACTCTTCTTACTATCTTCTGCTTCTGTTAGGTCCAGACCGTTTCTGTCCTTTATCGAGCCCATCTTTGCATGAAATGTTCCCTTGGTATCTCTAATTTTCTTTTTCTTTTTTAAAAAATTTTTATTTTTACTTTATTTTACTTTACAATACTGTATTGTTTTTGCCATACATTGACATGAATCCACCACGGGTGTACATGCGTTCCCAAACATGAACCCCCCTCCCACCTCCCTCCCCATAACATCTCTCTGGGTCATCACCATGCACCAGCCCCAAGCATGCTGTATCCAGCATTGGACATAGACTGGCGATTAGATTCTTACATGATAGTATACATGTTACAATGCCATTCTCCCAAATCATCCCACCCTCTCCCTCTCCCTCTGAGTCCAAAAGTCTGTTATACACGTCTGTGTCTTTTTTGCTGTCTTGCATACAGGGTCGTCATTGCCATCTTTCTAAATTCCATATATATGTGTTAGTATACTGTATTGGTGTTTTTCTTTCTGGCTTACTTCACTCTGTATCATCGGCTCCAGTTTCATCCATCTCATCAGAACTGATTCAAATGTATTCTTTTTAATGGCTGAATAATACTCCATTGTGTATATGTACCACAGCTTTCTTATCCATTCATCTGCTGATGGACATCTAGGTTGTTTCCATGTCCTGGCTATTATAAACAGTGCTGTGATGAACATTGGGATACATGTGTCTCTTTCAATTCTGGTTTCCTCGGTGTGTATGCCCAGCAGTGGGATTGCTGGGTCATAAGGTAGTTCTATTTGCAATTTTTAAAGGAATCTCCACACTGTTCTCCAAAGTGGCTGTACTAGTTTGCATTCCCACCAACAGTGTAGGAGGGTTCCCTTTTCTCCACACTCTCTCCAGCATTTATTGCTTGCAGATTTTTGGATCGCAGCCATTCTGACTGGCGTGAAGTGGTACCTCATTGTGGTTTTGATTTGCATTTCTCTAATAATGAGTGATGTTGAGCATCTTTTCATGTGTTTGTTAGCCATCCATATGTCTTCTTTGGAGAAATGTCTGTTTAGTTCTTTGGCCCATTTTTTGATCGTGTCATTTATTTTTCTGGAATTGAGCTGCAGGAGTTGCTTGTATATTTTTGAGATTAGTTGTTTGTCAGTTGCTTCATTTGCTATTATTTTCTCCCATTCAGAAGGCTGTCTAATTTTCTTGAAGAGCTCTCTAATCTTTGCCATTCTGTTCTTTTCCTCTATTTCTTTGCATTGATCGCTGAAGAAGGCTTTGTTATCTCTTCTTGTTATTCTTTTGAACTCTTCATTCAGATGCCTATATCTTTCCTTTTCTCCTTGGCTTTTCCCCTCTCTTCTTTTCACAGCTGTTTGTATGGCTTCCCCAGACAGCCATTTTGCTTTTTTGCATTTCTTTTCCATGGGGATGGTCTTGATCCCCGTCTCCTGTACAATGTCACGAACCTCATTCCATAGTTCATCAGGCACTCTATCTATCAGATCTGGCCCTTAAATCTATTTCACACTTCCACTGTATAGTCATAAGGGATTTGATTTAGGTCATTCCTGAATGGTCTAGCAGTTTCCCCTGCTTTCTTAAATTTCAGTCTGAATTTGGTAATAAGGAGTTCATGATCTGAGCCACAGTCAGCTCCTGGTCTTGTTTTTGTTGACTGTATAGAGCTTCTCCATCTTTTGCTGCAGAGAATATAGTCATTCTGATTTCGGTGTTGACCATCTGGTGATATCCATGTGTAGGGTCTTCTCTTGTGTTGTTGGAAGAGGGTGTTTGCTATGACCAGTGCATTTTCTTGGCAAAACTCTATTAGTCTTTGCCCTGCTTCATTCCGCATTCCAAGGCCAAATTTGCCTGTTACTCCGGGTGTTTCTTGACTTCCTACTTTTGCATTCCAGTCCCCTATAATGAAAAGGACATCTTTTTTGGGTGTTAGTTCTAAAAGGTCTTGTAGGTCTTCATAGAACCGTTCAACTTCAGCTTCTTCAGCGTTACTGGTTAGGACATAGACTTGGATTACTGCGATATTGAATGGTTTGTCTTGGAAACAAACAGAGATCATTCTGTCGTTTTTGAGACTGCATCCAAGTACTGCGTTTTCGACTCTTTTGTTGACCATGATGGCTACTCCATTTCTTCTGAGGGATTCCTGCCCATAGTAGTAGATATAGTGGTCATCTGAGTTAAATTCACCCATTCCAGTCCATTTTAGTTCGATGATTCCTAGAATGTCGACATTCACTCTTGCCATCTCTTGTTTGACCACTTCCAATTTGCCTTGATTCATGGACCTGACATTCCAGGTTCCTGTGCAATATTGCTCTTTACAGTATCGGATCTTGCTTCTATCACCAGTCACATCCACAGCTGGGCATTATTTTTGCTTTGGCTCCATCCCTTCATTCTTTCTGGAGTTATTTCTCCACTGACCTCCAGTAGCATATTGGGCACCTACTGACCTGGGAAGTTCCTCTTTCAGTATCCTATCATTTTGCCTTTTCCTACTGTTCATGGGGTTTTCAAGGCAAGAATACTGCAGTGGTTTGCCATTCCCTTCTCCAGTGGACCACATTCTGTCAGATCTCTCCACCATGACCTGCCCGTCTTGGGTTGCCCCACGGGCATGGCTTAGTTTCATTGAGTTAGACCAGGCTGTGGTCCTAGTGTGATTAGATTAACTAGTTTTCTGTGAGTATGGTTTCAGTGTGTCTGCCCTCTGATGCCCTCTTGAAACACCTACCATCTTACTTGGGTTTCTTTTACCTTGAGCATGGAGTATCTCTTCATGGCTGTTCCAGCAATGCACAGCCGCTGCTCCTTACCTTGGATGAGGGGTATCTCCTCCCACTGCCCTTGATCCTTTACATAGAAAACCCTAAAGACTCCAGCAGAAAATTACTAGAGCTAATCAGTGAATATAGTGAAGTTGCAGGATATAAAATCAACACACAGAAATCCCTTGCATTCCTATACACTAATAAAGAGAAAACAGAAAGAGAAATTAAGGAAAAAATTCCATTCACCATTTCAACGAAAAGAATAAAATACTTAGGAATATATCTACCTAAAGAAACTAAAGACATAGATATATATAACTATAAAACACTGGTGAAAGAAATCAAAGAGGACACAAATAGATGGAGAAATATACCATGCTCATGGGTCAAAAGAATCAATATAGTGAAAATGAGTATACTACCCAAAGCAATCTATAGACTCAATGCAATCCCTGTCAAGCTACCAATGTTATTTTTCACAGAGCTGGAACAAATAATTTCACAATTTGTATGGAAATACAAAAAACCTCGAATAGCCAAAGCAATCTTGAGAAAGAAGAATGGAACTGGAGGAATGAACCTGCCTGACTTCAGGCTCTACTACAAAGCCACAGTCATCAAGACAGTATGGTACTGGCACAAAGACAGAAATATAGATCAATGGAACAAAATAGAAAGCCCACAGATAAATCCACACACCCATGGCCACCTTATCTTAGACAAAGGAGGCAAGAATATACAGTGGATTAAGGACAATCTCTTTAACAAGTGGTGCTGGGAAAACTGGTCAACCACTTGTAAAAGAATGAAACTAGAACACTTTCTAACACCATACACAAAAATAAACTCAAAATGGATTAAAGATCTAAATGTATGATCAGAAACTATAAAACTTCCAGAGGAGAACATATACTCTCTGACATACATCACAGCAGGATCCTCTATGACCCACCTCCCAGAATATTGGAAATAAAAGCAAAACTAAACAAATGGGACCCAGTTAAACTTAAAAGCTTCTGCACAACAAAGGAAACTATAAGCAAGGTGAAAAGACAGCCTTCAGAATGGGAGAAGATAATAGCAAATGAAGCAACTGACAAACAACTAATCTCAAAAATATACAAGCAACTCCTGCAGCTCAATTCCAGAAAAATAAATGACACGATTAAAAAATGGGCCAAAGAACTAAACAGACATTTCTCTAAAGAAGACATGCAGATGGCTAACACATGAAAAGATGCTCAACATCACTCATTATCAGAGAAATGCAAATCAAAACTACAATGAGGTACCATTTCATGCCAGTCAGAATGGCTGCAATCCAGAAATCTGCAAGCAATAAATGCTGGAGAGGGTGTGGAGAAAAGGGAACCCTCCTACACTGTTGGTGGGAACGCAAACTAGTACAGCCACTATGGAGAACAGTGTGGAGATTCCTTAAAAAACTGGAAATAGAACTGCCTTATGACCCAGCAATCCCACTGTTGGGCATACACACCAAGGAAACCAGAATTGAAAGAGACACATGTATCCCAATGTTCATTGCAGTACTGCTTATAATAGCCAGGACATGGAAGCAACCTAGATGTCCATCAGCAGATGAATGGATAAGAAAGCTGTGGTACATATACACAATGGAGTATTACTCAGCCATTAAAAAGAATACTTTTGAATCAGTTCTAATGAGGTGGATGAAACTAGAGCCTATTATACGGAGTAAGGTAAGCCAGAAAGAAAACCACCAATACAGTATACTAACACATAAATATGGAATTTAGAAAAATGGTAATGACGACCCTGTATGCAAGACAGCAAAAGAGACACAGATGTATAGAACAGTCTTTAGGACTCTGTGGGAGAGGGCAAGGGTGGGATGATTTGGAAGAATGGCATTGAAACATGTATAATATCATATATGAAATGAATCATCAGTCCAGGTTTGATGCATGATGCTGGATGCTTGGGGCTGGTGCACTGAGATGATCCAGAGGGATGGTACTGGGAGGGTGGAGGGAGGGGGGTTCAAGATGGGGAACACGTGTATACCTGTGGCGGATTCATGTTGATGTATGGCAAAACCAATACAATATTGTAAAGTAATTAGCCTCCAATTAAAATAAATAAATTTATATTAAAGATATTCTGTGATAACCTATATAGAAAAAAATCTGAAAAAGAATGAGTATATTTATATGTATAACTGAATCAGTTTGTTGTATGCCTGAAACTAACATAACACTGTAAATCAACTATAATCCAATAACATTTTAAAGGGAAAAAAAAAGAAATTAAAGACAATATAATCAATGGAAAGTCATTCTGTGCTTCTGTCCTGGAAGAAGTAATATTGTTAAAATGCCTGTACTTGTCAAAGTGATCTACAGATTTAATGCAATTCCTATCTAAATCCCAATGGCATTCTTAATGGAAATAGAGAAAACAGTCTTAAAATAGGATTGTGTGGTTTAATTTTTATATATTCATGAATTTCCTGTTTCCTTATCACTATTGAGTTTTAGTTCCATTCCATTATGGTCATGAAAGAAACTTCGAATTATTTTAATATTTTTGAATTTGTTAAGACTTATTTGTAACCTAGCCTGGAGAATATTCCATTTGTGCTTGAGAAGAATGCATATTTTCCTGTGGTTAGAATTAGTACAATGATAGTATTAAAATCAATTAGCATTTTCTATGAGTCCTGTTTCAGAAGAAAAACCTTTAATAGGAGATGATCTGGAAACTCAGCTGTCTGGTAAGCTCCCATTGAGAACACACACTCTACCAGGTCCTTTGACAAATCCTAGGATTTCTAGAGAGATGGCTGGGACCCTCTCTCTATGACTCTCTGACTTTGCTTAACTCATCTTCTTTCCCACTAAGGTCATTGAAGAAATTCATGGAATTTTTGCCATTGAAAAGACAAGATGTGATGACATAAACATGAATTAGTGATAGTGTCTATATTTCTTCTCTGGAGCTGTCACCCATCTACAGGTTGGCATCCCCTCATGGATGCAGCCTCAAGACTTTCCCTCACCTAAGTCACTTGAGGACTAGCTCCTGGGAGAGAAAACTGATCAGAATATTAGCCCCACAAGTTCCAGGAAAGCTTTCTAAGCTTGTCTGGATGCTAGGTCTCTCATCTCATAGTCCATGTTCCTCTGGGTGGGTTCTGTTCTGCATATCTCTACTTTCAAGTGCCTGCATATTACACATTATCCTTGGATCTGTAGGTGCTAGGCTGCTAAGTGAGAAATTTACTTCTTCAACCAACTGAAAGGTGTGTTTCCAATATTCAACCATTCCAATGATCTGAATTGCACTCTGTAGTTTCTAGGCTCCTAGACCACGGAATTCAGATTTCTAACGAGTCTCAAAGTGTATGTTCTTGGGATTCAGCCATTCTAAACTGACCTTGTAATCCTCCTGAATTTCTCTTTAGAAACCTGCTCAAGAAAATTCAATTATGACACTAACTGTCAAAGACTCTCTACATGCTCCACTCCTAAAATGAAAAACTTTCACTCCACTGCCTGTGACATGTGGTTTACAGTTGCCAAGTTAGTACCATGAGCACTCACTGGTTTTGTTGTTTCTTCTTAGGGTTTGTGCGTCTGGCTGGAGGGGATGGACCCTGCTCAGGGCGAGTAGAAGTGTATTCTGGAGAAGCCTGGACCCCAGTGTCTGATGGGAACTTCACACTCCCCACTGCCCAGATCATCTGTTCAGAGTTGGGGTGTGGCAAGGCTGTGTCTGTTCTGGGACATGAGCTGTTCCGAGAGTCCAGTGCCCGGCTCTGGGCTGAAGAGTTCAGGTGTGAGGGGGAGGAGCCTGAGCTCCGGGTCTGCCCCAGAGTGCCCTGTCCAGGGGGCACTTGTCACCACAGTGGAGCTGCTCAGGTTGTCTGTTCAGGTGAGATGCAGGTCAGGCCTTTCACCTCTGTGAACATCCTGTTCAGGTGAGAAAGTCATGTGATTTTGCTGAAACTCTGTCTTCTTCTACCAGCATACTCAGAAGTCCGGCTCATGACAAACGGCTCCTCTCAATGTGAGGGGCAGGTGGAGATGAACATTTCTGGACGATGGAGAGCACTTTGTGCCTCCCACTGGAGTCTGGCCAATGCCAATGTTGTCTGTCGTCAGCTTGGCTGTGGAATTGCCATCTCCACCCCCAGAGGACCATACTTGGTGGAAGGAGGTGATCAGATCTCAACAGCCCGATTTCACTGCTCCGGAGCTGAGTCCTTCCTGTGGAGTTGTCCTGTGACTGCCCTGGGTGGTCCTGACTGTTCTCATGGCAACACGGCCTCTGTGATCTGCTCAGGTAAGAGCGAGGGACAAGGGCTACTGGTACTCAGGATGCTCCTGGAGTGAAATGTCCCCAAGAGCAGAGAGGGAGGGAAAATGGACTTCAGAGTCAGATATTTTGTGGTGAAATATGGATCTTCTCATTGTTCCTTCATTTTTCAGGCCAGGGCAAGAAGTGTGAAGGGGAATAATATATTTTTAAGCTCCATTGTTGCTCACATGTAATCATAGAAAACAATGTATGAGCAGTAAGTGTAGACCTCAGTATGCAGCCCAGCCCAGAGCAGCAAGGAGAGTGTCACTGTCGTCCCCTCTCCTCGCCAGGGAAAACTGCTTACCGAACTTCTACTAATGTAGACAGTTTTATCAATTTCTGAACTTTATATGAAATGATGCAGTATGTTGCAGCTTTTGTATCTAATTTCTTAGACTCAAAATTATATTTGGGATTCACTCATGATGTTGTATATTGTAGCACTTTATTTTTTTTTCATTACTGTAGAGTATGCCTTTGATCACATGTCCATGGACTGATCAATTCTACAGACAATATAAATCTGAGTTGTTTCCAGTTCTTGACTATTACAAATATGATACTACAACTTACCATGACAATGTCTTTGGATGCAAATATGTGTTACTTTCCATGTTTAACCCTTAGTCATTTATTTTCTTTTTCTTAATCAAATGTTGTCCTTTGATGAACTCATTTCTTAATCTTATGGAAACATAACTTGCCAACTTTTCCCTGTACATTTAATGCTTCTTATAGCCTTTAGCAAAGAATGTTTGCCTGCTCCAAGATCATGAAAACATTCTCCAAGAGTGTCTTATGAAAATTGTATTATTTTTCTCTTGCATATAATTGTCCATTCCTTCTGGGATTGATATCAGTTTAAGATAAGGGTCAGGTTTCATATGGACATCCAATTGGCTCAATCTTTTTCTGAAAAGATTATTTTCCCCACTTCAGTGCCGCCTTCATCATAAGCAGGAGGGCAAATATGTCTGTCCTTTTTAAGACTCTCTATTCTGTTCCATGTTATCATTTGTCTTGCACCAATACTGCATTTTCTTAATTATCACAACTTTTTCGTTGTTGTTGTTGTTCAATCGCTAAGTCATGTCTGACTCTTTGTGACCCCATGAACTACAGCTCACCAGGCTTCCATGTCCTTCACTATCTCCCAGAGTTTCAAACTTTGTAGTAGGTCTTAATAATTTTAATTTACAAGAGTTACTTTATATTAACTCCTCTAACTTTGTTGCTTTTCTTACCAACTGTGATGGTCATTCTTGGTTGTTTGTATTTTGTATGAATTTAGAAATCAGCTTGTCATTTTCACCAAAAGAAAAGCTTAAGGGTATTTTCATAGAGATTAGATTTAAAAATTTGAGAGGAGACAAAGAAATTTGAGGATGACTGACACTGACAATGCTGAGTTTTCCAAATCATTGACATAATACATCCCTCCATTCAGTTAGATCTTGAATTTCTCTCAGAGATTTTGCCCATCTTCTACTAAGATTTCTCCTAGGTATTTTATTTTTGATATTATGACTATTTTTTTTGTGAAAGTGTCCTGGCAATGAATTCTCTTTGTGTTGTTTTCATCTTTTAGTTTTTTAAATTTTGATGTCTTTTGAGACATTAAAATGTTGGGAAAGTAATATAAAAATTCCTTTATGACCTTTACCTGGGTTTCTACATGTTAGTATCAATATTTTGCTTTAATCTGTGTGTTTGTGTGAGTGTCTTTCCTTCTTGATTCCCCTTCTGCCCCATTTCTTCCTGAATAGGTAAAATCTTTCTGAATTAAGTTGAAGCCATGATGTTCCTTTACCCTTAGGACACTTCTGGGAATTTCCTTATAGAACCAGAGTTCAGTCAAGTCTCTAAATGACTTCAGCCCCAGGTGACATCTAATTGCAGCACTGAAAGACCTGACTGAAAGCCTGCCAGACTGAGTTTCTTCCTGATTAATGACCCAAAGGCATAAGCAAAATGAAGTATATATTCTTTTTCTTCAGCTAAAAGTTTTGCCTTATTATATTGATCAAATTGCTAACATCCATTGAATCACAGAAATAGCAAGAGAGTTCCAGAAAAACATCTACTTCTGCTTTATTGACTATGCCAAACCTTTGACTGTGTGGATCATAACAAACTATGGAAAATTCTTAAAGAGATGGGAATACAAGACCACCTTACCTGGCTTCTATATGCAGATCAAGAAACAACAGTTAGAACTGGACATGGAAAAACAGACTGGTTCCAAACTGGGAAAGGAGTATGTCAAGGTTGTATGTTGTCACCCTGCTGTGAAGTCGCTCAGTTGTGTCCGACTCTTTGCGATCCCATGGACTGCAGTCTACCAGTCTTCTCTGTCCATGGGATTTTCCAAGCAAGAATACTGGAGTGGGTTGCCATTTCTTTCTCCAGGGGATCTTCCTGACCCGGGATTGAACCCAGGTCTCCAGCATTGCAGGCAGACGCTTTACCCTCTGAGCCAAAGCGTCTGCCTATATGCAGAGTACATCATGTGAACTGCTGGGCTGGATGAAGCACTAGCTGGAATCAAGAATGCCAGGAGAAATATCAATAACCTCAGATATGCTGATGACACCACCTTTATGGAAGAAAGCAAAGAGGACCTGAAGAGCCTCTTGATGAAAGTGAAAGAGAAGAGTGAAAAAGCTGGCTTAAAACTCAGCATTCAAAAAACTAAGATCAAGGCATCCAGTCCCATCACTTCATGGCAAATAGATGGGGAAACAATGGAAACAGTGACAGACTTTATTTTCTTGGGCTCCAAAATCACTGTAGATGGTGACTGCAGCCATGAAATTAAAAGACATCTGCTCCTTGGAAGAAAAACTATGACAAACCTAGACAGCATATTAAAAAGGAGAGACATTACCTTGCTGACAATTGTCCATTTAGTCAAATCTATGGCTTTTCCAGTAGTCATGTATGGATGTAAGAGTTGGGCCATAAAGAAAGCTCAGTGCCAAAGAATTGATGCTTTTGAACTGTGGTGTTGAAGAAGACTGTTCAGAGTCCCCTGTACTGCAAGGAGATCCAACCAGTGGAAGCTGATGGAAATCAGCCCTGAATATTCATTGGAAGGACTGATTCTGAAGCTGAAGCTGCAATTCTTTAGCCACCTGATGAGAAGAAGTGACTTGTTGGAAAAGACCCTGATGCTGTAAGATTGAGGGTGGTAGAAGAAAGGGATGACAGAGGATGAGATGGTTGGATGGCATCACTGACTTGAGGAACATGAGTTTGAGCAAGCTCTTGGAGTTGGTGATGGACAGGGAAGTCTGGTGAACTGCAGTCAATGGGGTCACAGAGTTGGACATGATTGAGTGACTGAACTGAACTGGGCTAAATTTTGGGGGAAAATCTTCTATATAACAATGTAACCAGAACTCTTGTTATTTGACCTGAATTTCTAGATTGTAGAATATCCTCTGATCTTGCACTGTGATGTTTCTATTTTATGCTCAGCTAGTGCACAGCTACTATTATGCTTTAGTTCTTAATTTCAGCGGACACATATTTCAGCTTTAGAAGTACTTCGCTTATGGTATCATTTCTCTGCAAAGATACACATTTTGTCTATTATTTCCATAAACACTTTAATCGTGGTGATTTAAGTTCTCTGTCAGGTAAATCTAGCAGCTGAAAAATCTGGGAAATTCTTTCCAATGTCTCCTTTTTCCTTTCTGTTTTTCACGAGATCTGTTTTATTTAAGTGCTTGTTTTAAAGTTAGACATTGAAGAAATTGTAGTAATGCTTCAGAAAGAATGTTGTTTTGCTTTTACTTAGGGATAGATTTGGCCTTCCCGTGTGGCTCAGATGGTAAAGAATCTGCCTGCAATGCGGGAGACCTGGATTTGATCCCTGGATTGGGACGATCCCCTGGAGGAGGGCATGGCAACCCACTGAAGTATTCTTGCTTGAAAAATCCTATGGGCAGAGGAGCCTGGTGGCTATAGTCCATGGGGTTCACAAACAGTCTGACACGACTGAGCGACTGAACTAACTAACTAACCAGGTCATCATTTCCCTTATTTCAGTTTCCTGTTCTTCAACCCTTCCAGACTTCTGATCATTGTTGTTTCTTCAGGAAACCAGACCCAGGTGCTGCCCCGGTGCAACGACTCCCTGTCTCAACCTGCAGGCTCTGCGGCCTCAGAGAAGAGCGCCCCCTACTGCTCAGGTGAGGGTCCCACAGGACAGAAGACTCTTCATTCCCCAGGTCAAGGCTTCATTGCCCCATTTTCTCTCTCCTCAGACAGCAGGCAGCTCCGCCTGGTGGATGGGGGCGGTCCCTGCGCCGGGAGAGTGGAGATCCTTGACCAGGGCTCCTGGGGCACCATCTGTGAGGACGGCTGGGACCTGGACGATGCCCGCGTGGTGTGCAGGCAGCTGGGCTGTGGAGAAGCCCTCAATGCCACGGGGTCTGCTCACTTCGGGGCAGGATCAGGGCCCATCTGGCTGGACGACCTGAACTGCACAGGAAAGGAGTCCCACGTGTGGACGTGCCCTTCCCGAGGCTGGGGGCGGCACGACTGCAGACACAAGCAGGACGCGGGGGTCATCTGCTCAGGTCCGCGCTGCACACTGTCCACAGGCTGGGGGAGGGGTGGGGCCCTGGAGGACCGGGTCTGAGCCCTGAGGGAGAGATGCTGAAAGGACCAGAGAAGGAGTGTTCCTCCCATGGAGCCTGTGTTTCCAGCAGAGGGGAAGACGAGGTGCTTTCACTTCCTTTTGCAGCAGCTGAGGATCTGGTCCTTTCTTCTCAGCAGCCTTTCCTGGCAGAGCCGTTTTTTACAGTTTTTCTTGAAAGCAGGGCTCTCTCTCCAGTTACCTACAAAAATTTAAAACCCATGATAATAGTTTCCATTTGCTTCAGTAACAATTTACCAATTAGTGGGTTGAAGCAACATAAATTTATTTCCTTACACTTCTGTAGCTTAGATGTCCAGCAGGGATCTCACTAGGCCTGGATCAAGGCTTCAGCAGGGCTGCATCACTTCTGCGGCTCTGGGGGAGAATCTATTTCTTGTCTTCTCAATCTTCTAGATAAAAAACAAAGAAAGTTAGTCACACAGTCGTGTCTGACTCTTTGCGATCCCATGGACTGTATCCTGCCCTGCCCCTCTGTCCATGGAATTCTCAAGCTCCTAGAAACTGCCTACATCCCTTGGTTCACAGCCTCCTTCATCCATTTTTAGACCAGCAATGCTGCAGGCCTCCAGATATTATCCAGAGTCACATTTCTCTCTCTAGGCAGAGCTAAGAAATGTATTCCATGTTTAAGGATAGTGGGTCTAAGGATGTGCTCAGACTGGGCTCACATTGTTAATACAATACTCTAGCTTAATCTCACCATCTCAAGGGCCTTATCTTAATCACATCTGTAAATCCCTTTTGTCAGGTATGGTAACATATTCACAGGTTGCAGAGATTGGGATGTGGACATTTTGGGCTTAATTATTCTGCCTGTCTCCCTAATATCCACATCAAATCCCTTAACATAGTCTTCAAAGATTTTGTTAGGAAGCAGGATTCAGCTGCCCCTCCCTGACTAGTGCCCACACAGTTTGGTCTTCCTCTCAGTTCATATCCACTACACCATTGTGGCAGGAATAGAAAGACAGGTACAAATGGACAAAGTCAGTTAAAAGGGAGGCGATCTCAGTCTTGTCATCTAGTGGGTATCTCTTGAACAAGGTCAGAGATGAATGTTTACCATTTCTAGAAGAAAGGAAAACCTAGAACATCCAGCAAAGTTTTCACTGTGTCCTGTCTCCTCCCCTTTCAACCTTAGAGTTCCTGGCCCTCAGGTTGGTGAGCGAGGACCAGCAGTGTGCTGGGTGGCTGGAAGTTTTCTACAATGGGACCTGGGGCAGTGTCTGCTGCAGCCCCATGGAAGACATCACTGTGTCCGTGATCTGCAGACAGCTTGGCTGTGGGGACAGTGGAACCCTCAACTCTTCTGTTGGTCTCAGGGAAGGTTCTAGACCCCGGTGGGTGGATGGAATCCACTGTCGGAGAACTGACACCTCTCTCTGGCAGTGTCCTTCTGACCCTTGGAATTACACTTCATGCTCTCCCAAGGAGGAAGCCTATATCTCGTGTGCAGGTGATTTACTGTCTGTTTCTGTGTGTCTGTCCCAACCCTGTAGGATGCAGTGAGATTTGATATTTTAAAATCTAAGTGAAGAGCTTAATTTGGGTGCAGAAAATGACATTAAGTGAAAATGTTAGTGTCCGACTCAGTTGTGTCCGACTCTTTGTGTCTGCATGGACTATAGCCTGCCAGGCTCCTCTGTCCACGGAATTCTCCAGGCAAGAATACTGGAATGGGTTTCCATTCCCTTCTCCAGGGGATCATCCCAAGCTAGGTATCGCAATTGAGTCTCCCACACTGCAGTCAGATTCTTTATTGTCTGAGCCACCAGAGAGCCTAAATGAGGTAAGGATGAAATAAATTTTATCCACATATTCTAATCTTGTTTGTTAAATTTTTAATTGAGATGTAATTCTTGTAACATTATATTAGTTCTAAGTGTAAAACATAGTGTTTATGTTTTTGTACATATTGGTAAATCATCACCACATGTACAGTAACATCCATCACCACATGTAGTTACAATTTTTTTTCTTATGATCCCACAAGTAAGAATTTGCATGCTGCAACTAAGACCTAGGACAACCAAATAAATAATTAATTTTAAAAGAGAGTATTATTCTCTTCATAGGCTTGACATAAGAACATGCATCATGGTTTTTTTTTTTTTTTAATTTTTTATCCACATTTGGGCTTCCCTGGTAGCTAAGCTGGTAAAGAATCTGACTACAACACAGGAGATCAGGGTTTGATTCCTGGGTCGGGAAGATCCACTGGAGAAGGAATAAGCTACTCACTTCAGTGTTCTTGGGCTCCCCTGATGACTCAGCGGGTAAAGAATCTGCCTGCAATGTGGGAGACCTAGGTGTGATCCCTGGCTTGGGAAGACCCCTGGAGAAGGGAAAGGCTACCCACTCCAGTTTTCTGGCCTGGAGAATTCCATGGACTGTATACTCCATGGGGTCATAAAGAGTTGGACATGACTGAGTGACTTTGACAAACACTATATGCCAAAATACTATCTTCTCTCCTATATTACAGTTTTAAGATATCATTTATGACAATATTTTTTTCTTCTAGAATGTTTTAAAAATTTTTATTTATTTATAGGAACTCTCTATAAACAAACATCACTACTGTTCAGTTGCTCAGTTGTGTCAGCTTCAACATCAGTCCTTCTAATGAACACTCAGGGCTGATCTTTATGATGGACTGGTTGGATCTCCTTGCAGTCCAAGGGACTCTCAAGAGTCTTCTCCAACACCACAGTTCAAAAGCATCAATTCTTAGGTGCTCATCTGTCTTTATAGTCTTATAAAGAACATCACTTACTCTTTCTTAAATATTTTTGTAAATATTTCCCCCATTTTTTGCACATATATTTAAGGTTATATATGTGAATGGGGTGGTTATGTTATTGAATCTATAATGGTTTGCTTTTTTGTCTTCTGCTTTTAATGAAATATTTCATATGCCATTCTTAATCTCAAAATAATATTGAATCAAGTTTTATTTTCTGCAAATAATTTTACAGTTCCACTAAAGAATATTCAAAACCTAATTTTGATTTCATTTATTTATCTGAATTTATTTTAATATGTGTGATTGTATATCATTTCCAGATAAGAATTATATTTTAGATATGTGAAGCTTCATCACAAAATAAAAACACATTGCTTCATGATTTCATGGATATGATGTCAAAAGTACAGGCAACAAAGCAAAAATAGACAAGTGGGAATATATCAAACTAAAAAGCTTCTTCAAGCCAAAGGAAACATCAACAGAGTGAAAAAGCAAGCTAGCACAAATTATATAAGTATTAATTTCCAAACAAATAAGGAACCTCTACAACTCAAGAAAAAACACCCCCAAACTTAATAATGCAGTTACAAAATTGGCAAGGGCTTGAATAGACATTTCTCTAAAGAAGACAAACAAATGGCCAATGGGTATATGAAAAATGCTTGACATTGTCAATCATCAGGGAAATGTAATTCAAAACCAGAAAGAGATATCATCTCACACATGTCAGAATGACCGTTTTTTTTTTTTTTAAAAGACGCTTAAGTGTTGGCAAGGCTGTGGAGAAACTGACACTTTCTGTGTACTTATCCACATTAAATGTATAAATTATATTAATAAAGCTATGCAATCCAGGGGTTAAATCTCTGGACTTTCACTGTCATGGTCCAGGTTCAATCCCTGACCTGGGCACTAAGATCCCATGGGCCACAGCACAGCCAAAAACAAACAACAACACAAAACCTATGACAAAAAAATCTGTGTGATTTATAGTGATGTTCCTTTTCATTCTTGGTGTTGTTAACTTCATTTTCTCTCTGCTCTTCATTGGTATTGATCAGTGTTCCTCAGTTTTCAATGAGCCACGTTTAAAGGGGTTTCTTCTATGCTTTCTATCTTATGCTTACCTTGTTTTCCATCCATTTTTGTTCCTTTTTAAATTAACCCCAACATTCGATATTCTTTAGGCTTTCTCATCTCCTAGTTTCTTAATTGAAGCTTACATTTTTTAACTTTCGGTCTTTCCTCTTCTCTAAATCTAGGGTATAAATTTCCCTATAGGCACTACTTGAGTTTCATTGGAAGAATTTATGATAATACCATTATTTTGTGTTTATTATCATTATTATTGTATTTTTATTATCATTATTTCACAATATTTGGTAAATTTTAAGTTTATTCCCAGACTCAGGTGTTTTTTGGAAGGGTGTTGCTGAATTTCCCAAAATAGGGATGGCTAACAATATTTCTTTTTCATTCTTAATTTTATTCCACTGTGGTCAGAGTAAATACTCTGTATGAATTCAAAGAGTGAAAGATTTTGTCCCATTACGTGGTCGTTTTGGTAAACGTTCCGAGTGCTTTTACAGTAATGTGAACTCTTGCGGTGTTGGGTGCATTGCTCTATGTGTTACTTAGTTAAATGTGCTGACTATTTTCCTGTACATCTACTGTATCCTTTGTTTTTTGTATGTCTGGTCTTCATGCTATTGAAAAAGATACAGTAAAAATCCCCCATTTTGATTGTGATTTTGCCTATTCCTTCTTTTCATTCTGTCAAGTATATTTCAAAGCTATGTTCTGTTACCTTTCTTGAATTTTGATGTCTATGTTTATTAAGGGTGCACCTCCTTATGATCATGAAAATTCCCTCTTTAATTCAATTAGTGTTCAGTTCAGTTGCTCAGTTGTGTCCGACTCTTTGTGACTTCATGGACTGCAGCACGCCAGGCCGCCCTGTCCATCACCAAACCCAGAGTTTACGCAAACTCATGTCCATTGGGTCAGTGATGCCACCCAGTAGTCTCATGCTCTGTCACCCCCTTCTCCTTCTGCCCCCAATCTTTCTCAGCAGCGGGGTCTTTTGAAATGAGTCAGCTCTTCACATCAGGTGACCAAAATATTGGAGTTTCAGCTACAACATCAGTCCTTCCATGGAACACTCAGGACTAATCTGCTTAGAATGGACTGATTGGATCTCCTTGCAGTTCAAGGGACTCTCAAGAGTTTTCTCCAACACCACAGTTCAAAAGCATCAATTCTTTGGTGCTCAGCTTTCTTTAAAGTCCAACGCTCATATCCATACATGACTACTGGGAAAACCATAGCCTAGACTAGACGGACCTTTGTTGACAAAGTATTGTCTCTGCTTTTAATATGCTGTCTAAGTTGGTCATAACTTTCCTTCCAAGGAACAAGCGTCTTTTAATTTCATGGCTGCAGTCACCATCTGCAGTGATTTTGGGGCCCCCAAAATAAAGTCAGCCACTGTTTCCACTATTTACACTATTTCCATATCTATTTGCCATGAAGTGATGGGACTGGATGCCATGATCTTAGTTTCCTGAATGTTGAGCTTTAAGCCACCTTTGTCACTCTCCTCTTTCACTTTCATCAAGAGGCTCTTTAGTTCTTCACTTTCTGCCCTAAGGGTGGTGTCATCTGTATATCTGAGGTTATTGATATTTCTCCCAGCAATCTTGATTCCAGCTTGTTCTTCATCCAGCCCAGCATTTCTCATGAGGTACTCTGTATGTAAGTTACATAAGCAGGGTCACAATATACAGCCTTGACATCCTCCTTTTCCTATTTGGAACCAGTGTGTTTTTCCATATCCAGTTCAAACTGTTCCTTCCTGACCTGCATACAGGTTTCTTAAGAGGCAGGTCAGGTGGTCTGGTATTCCCATCTCTTTCAGAAGTTTCCACATTTTATTGTGATCCACACAGTCAAAGGCTTTGGCATAGTCAATAAAGCAGAAATAGATGTTTTTCTGGAACTCTCTTGCTTTTTCCATGATCCAACAGATGTTGGCAATCTGATCTCTGGTTCCTCTGCCTTTTGTAAAACCAGCTTGAACTTCTGGAAGTTCACGGTTCCCGTATTGCTAAAACCTGGCTTGGAGAATTTTGAGCATTACTTTACTAGCGTGTGAAATGAGTGCAATTGTGCGGTAGATTGAGCACTCTTTGGGATTGCCTTTCTTTGGGATTGGAATGAAAACTGACCTTTTCCAGTCCTGTGGCCACTGCTGAGTTTCCAAATTTGCTGGCATACTGAGTGCAGCAGCTTCACAGCATCATCTCTCAGGATTTGAAAGAGCTCAACTGGAATTCCATCACCTCCACTAGCTTTGTTCATAGTGATGGTTCCTAAGGCCCACTTGACATCACATTCCAGGATGTCTGGCTCTAGGGGAGTGATCACACCATCGTGATTATCTGGGTCATGAAGATCTTGTTTTGTACAGTTCTTCTGTGTATTCTTGCCACCTCTTCTTAATATTCTGCTTCTGTTCAGTCCATACCATTTATGCCCTTTATTGACCCCATCTTTGCATGAAATATTCCCTTGGTATCTCTAATTTTGCTTTTTTGTATTTCTTTTTCCTTGGGGATGGTCTTGATTTCTGTCTCCTGTACAGTGTCACAATCCTCCGTCCATAGTTCATCAGGCACTCTGTCTATCAGATCTAGTCCGTTAAATCTATTTCTCACTTCCACTGTATAGTCATAAGGGATTTGCTTCAGGTCATACCTGAATGGTGTAGTGTTTTCCCCCACTTTCTTCAATTTAAATCTGAATTTGGCAATAAGGAGTGCCTGATCTGAGCCATAGTCAGCTCCTGGTCTTGTTTTTGCTGCCTGTATAGAAGTTCTCCATCTTTGGCTGCAAAGAATATAATCTATCTGATTTCGGTGTTGGCCATCTGGTGATGTCCATGTGCAGAGTCTTCTCCTGTGTTGTTGGAAGAGGGTGTTTGCTATGATCAGTGTGTTCTCTTGGCAAAACTCAATCAGCCTTTGCCCTGCTTTATTCTGTACTCAAGGTCAAATTTGCCTGTTACTCCAGGTGTTTCTTGACTTCATACTTTTGCATTCCAGTCCCCTATAGTGAAAAGGATATCTTTTTTTGGGTGTTAGTTCTAAAAAGTCTTGTAAGTCTTCACAGAACCATTCAACTTCAGCTTCTTCAGCATTACTGGTTGGGGCATAGACTTGGATTACTGTGATATTGAATGGTTTGCCTTGGAAATGAACAGAGAGATCATTCTGTTGTTTTTGAGATTGCACCCAAGTACTGCATTTCAGACTCTTTTGTTGACTATGATGGTTACTCCATTTCTTCTAAATGATTCCTGCCCACAGTAGTAGATATAATGGTCATATGAGTTAAATTCACCTATTCCAGTCCCTTTTAGTTCACCGATTCCTAGAATGTTCACTGTTGCCATCTCCTGCTTGACCACTTCCAATTTCCCTTCATTCATGGACCTAACATTCCAGGTTCCTCTGCAATATTGCCCTTTACACCATTGGACCTTGCTTCTATCACCAGTCACATCCACAACTGGGTGTTGTTTTTGCCTTGGCTCCCTACCTTCATTCTTTCTGGAGTTATTTCTCCACTGATCTCCAGTAGCATATTGGGCACCAACTGACCTGGGGAGTTCATCTTTCAGTGTCCTACCTTTTTGCCTTTTCATACTGTTCATGGGGTTTTCAAGGCAAGAATACTGCAGTGGTTTGCCATTCCCTTCTCCAGTGGACCACATTTTGTCAGAACTCTCCACCATGACCCGTCCGTCTTGGTTGGCTCCACACGGCATGGCTTAGTTTCATTGAGTTAGACAAGGCTGTGGTCCATGTGATCGGGTTGGCTAGTTTTCTGTGATTGTGGTTTCAGTCTGTCTGCCCTCTGATGTCCTCTCTCAGCACTACTGTCAATTTGTGCATCTTTTCTTAAGGTCTACTTTCTGGGACATTGATAAAGCTACTCCCGTTTTCTTACAGTTAGTACATTTCCCCCATCATTTTACTTTCAATCTTTCTTTGTTTTCAAAATATAAGGCGATCATTTTGCGAGTAACGTTTGCATCAGGTTTGTTTTATCTTAATCCATTCACTGTAAATGCAATTACTGCTATTGATTTGATGTTGGTATCTGCCATTTGCTTTTAATAGATCCACATGCTTTATGTTCCTTTTTCTCTCCCTTTTTTCCCCTTCCTTTAGTATTAAATAAATCTGTTACTATTTCAGATTTCCCTTTTTCCTTTTGATTTTCTGCAGCTTTACTTGGAGTGTGGATTTTCATACTCTTTTTTTATATTAAAAAATGCTCTATTATTATATCTTCAAATATGACTTCTGTAGTTCTGTCTCTCTGTCTCTGTATCTCTTCTCCCTCTCCTACTCTTTATTCTCCTTCTCATGTCTCATCTTTAGGACTCCTCTAAATCACTCTATTCTAAGTTCTATCTAAAATTTGTTTGACTTATTCATTCACTTTTTAATACTAGATATTTTATTTTAGGTTGGGAATGACTCCATTGCCATTTTTATTTATTTATGATTGTTTGTTAATTTTTTCATCTTTTCCCCTGTATATTCTCCCCTTCTCTCTTTTTCCCTAAATACTTTGATCGTAGTTAAAATCCTTATGCATTTCTATCATGTGTGTCTCTGCATTCTCTCATCTCTTCTTTTCACGTTGGTCATTTGTCATGTTATCCTAACTTGTCAAATGTCATGCCAATTTTTTACTGAATGCTATAAATTATATATGAAAAAGTAAGATACTCCTGATACATTTTCTAATACCTGAAAGGATTTACCCCTTGTTTTGCTAGGCAGATAGGGGGAAGGGGTGTATATCACTCAAACATCTAAATATAACCTAAAACTGAGCTGTAATAAGTGTGGGTTGCAGCTTTGGTAGCACTCAGTCCACCTCTGATTTTTAGGCCGTATGACAGGGGCTTTCGGAGATTTCAGTTCAGAGCCTGGATTCTTTGGTAGCTCAGTACCCAAGAGAATGAGAAAGACTCTGCTTTTCAAGTCTTTTTATGTAGTTCTTTAGCCTCCTGTCCTTCACAGTTTATATACTGGGCAGATATTTGAGGAGAAAATGCGCTGTGTGAGAGAGGCTCTCAAGATTCTAATTTTGTCACTCCAGCACCAGGTAACTCCCAAATTATGCTGGCCTCCTGTCACAACAATAGTCCTCTGCTTGCCCAAGCCCAGATTCTGAATCATTAAATTATGCAATGAATCAGCAAATTCCCAGAGAAAAAGAAGTATAGATCCTTGGCTAACATTGAAATAACCTCCACACTTTAGAATTTTAGCATATTTAGTCCATGATGTGTCAACAAATGTTGAATACATTTCAGTTCAGTTCAGTTCAGTTCAGTCACTCAGTCATTTCCTAGTCTTTGTGACCCCATGAATCACAGCATGCCAGGCCTCCCTGTCCATCACCAACTCCCAGAGTTCACTTGGAGTCACATCCATCGAGTAAGTGACGCCATCCAGCCATCTCATCCTCTGTCATCCCCTTCTCCTCCTGCCCCAAATTCCTCCCAGCATCAGAGTCTTTTCCAATGAGTCAGCTCTTCTCATGAGATGGCCAAAATACTGGAATTTCAGCTTCAGTATTATTCCTTCCAAAGAACACCCAGGACTGATCTCCTTCAGAATGGACTGGTTGGATCTCCTTGCAATACAAGGGACTTTCAAGTGTCGTCTCCAACACCACAGTTCAAAAGCATCAATTCTTCAGCACTCAGCTTTCTTCAAAGCCCATCTCTCACATCCATACATGACCACTGCAAAAACCATAGGCTTGACTAGACAGAGCTTTGTTGGCAAAATAACATTTATTGTATCTTAAAAAACATTTTTCAGCTTTTTAAGCTGCATGCAGCAAGACCCAGCAAAACACATTGGCCTGCTGTGAACTCCTCCATTCTCCATGGAAGTGAAAAATTTTAGGTTTAATGCTCTACTTCATCATTTACTTAAAGAACAACATCGATAGACATTCTTTAACCTTTCTTTACATCACTTTTATGTATAAAAGGAGAGGAGAATACAGTGAGCTTGTTAATGTTATTTGTTCAAGGGGCTGCAGGAATGTGACCTATTTCTGCTCAGTGATAGAACTAGAAGAACTTTGCTGGTGGCTCAGCTGTAAAGAATCCACCTGCAATGCAGGAGACACTGGTTAGATCTCTGGGTCAGGAAGACCCCCTGGAGGAGGGCGTGGCAATCCACTCCAGTATTCTTGCCTGGAGAATCCCATGGGCAGAGGAGCCTGGTGGGCTACAGTTCATAGGGTCTTAAAGAGTTGAACATGACTGAAGTGACTAGGCAAACATACACACTGCTGCTGCTGCTAAGTCGTTTCAATCATGTCTGACTCTGTGCAACCCCATAAATGGCAGCCCACCAGGCTCCCCCATCCCTGGGATTCTCTAGGCAAGAATACCAGAGTGGGTTGCCATTTCCTTCTTCAATGCATGAAAGTGAAAAATGAAAGTCAGTTTGCCCAGACGTGTCCCACTCTTAGCGACCCCATGGACTGCAGCCTACCAGGCTCCTCTATCCATGGGGTTTTCCAGGCAAGAGTACTGGAGTGGGGTGCCATTGCCTTCTCCTTCCCCCTAAAGATCAGATAACTCCAAAATTTGAACAACAGAGATTCTTGACACAAAGTCCAAGGAGGGATTATATTTTTGGGGGAGAAGAAGCAACATTCTATGATTTCCAGTGGAATCTGGCCAGTGTCGATGTTCCCTGACATTATCTGTCATGCAAAGCTGTTCAGTCTACTCAAAGAGATCACACTGTTTGAAAGTAAGTATCCAGATCTGAAGTCTGAAGCTTAGAACCGCAAATGAAATATTCTGGGGTAAACCAAGATATCACAGAATCCATTTGTTTTTCAGTTCTGAATGACTGTACCAAGGAGAAGGATTCTAATGATAGAGGATTCATGATTGCTATCTGAGGCATCTGATTAGGCCAGTTCCTGACTCCACTCCCTTTAATCAACCCCTTTAACTCTTAGGTCAACAGCATCAAAATGTGTGTGCTTTGAAAGGAATCCATCCAGCTGCCAGCTCATTCCTGTGACTCGGAACTCATTTAACTGCTCCGGGTAGAGAGACTAACATTTCCTGTAAATCTTTCTCTGATGCTGTGCAGAACCCTACAGATCAGAATGTTAACTCTGATAGGACCTTGTACTACCTTCTGTCCCAGACTACTCACTAGAGTGTTTTCAACTTAATATTTCCTGTTTTATTTTCTTCCTATTTTTCAACCTTATTATTCTCTTGCCACTGGTATAAAAAACCAGCCCCAGCTGCTGCCCCAGTGCAATGACTCCGTGTCTGAACCAGCAGGGTCGGCAGCCTCAGAGGAGAGCGCCCCCTACTGCTCAGGTGGGGGTCCCACAGGACAGAAAACCCTTCTCAACCTCTGGGGTCATCACCCCATGTCCCATTTCTCTCTGCTCAGACAGCAGACAGATCCGCCTGGCGGACGGAGGTGGTCGCTGCTCTGGGAGAGTGGAGATCCTTGACCAGGGCTCCTGGGGCACCATCTGTGATGACCACTGGGACCTGGAAGATGCCCGCGTGGTGTGCAGGCAGCTGGGCTGTGGAGAAGCCCTCAGTGCCACGGGGTCTGCTCCCTTCGGGGCAGGATCAGGGCCCATCTGGCTGGATGAAGTGAGCTGCAGAGGAGAGGAGTCCCAAGTGTGGAGGTGCCCTACGTTTGGATGGCGGCAACACAATTGCAATCATCAGGAAGATGCAGGAGTCATCTGCTCAGGTATGGTCAGTTCTTTGTCCACCGGCTGAGAAAATGGAAAGTTCCAAGAAAGCTGGTGTCTGATCAGCAGGGTAATGGGAGATAGGTGGGCTAGAGAAGACTGAGATACCTACCCATCCTCCCTGAGTGCACTGTGGCTATGAGTGCTGAGCTTCATATACTTTCCTCTTATAAGTCTCTGTCATTGTTTTGATCTCCAGTGGACTTACCTGACACTAAAATAGCTTTATTCATTCTCCCAATTAAAATAAATCCTCATAATTTTTTTTCATAATTCACTTTTTGTGAGTGTGAAACATTTGCTAACTGCCACATACACATTGTCTTTGCACAGGGAGGCTATGAGAAGGAGGGACAAAAATGAGGAAGTACTTTCCTGGGTGGAGTTGTTTCTGTACAAACAATGTGAGATATTATTTTGCACTAGGCTAGTAGGAGTGGAGGCTACTCTTACTATAGGAGGATATCATTTACATGTATAGAGGTGATCCCTAAAGGGATATAATTTAACAAATCAGAGATTCTTATGGATTTGTGGCAGATTTCAAGTTTCCTTTGCAAATTTAGACATAAATGTTCATAGTTCTTTGATGGTAGAACTAGAGAACTGTGAATGAAATGCTCCAAGTCATACATTCTTTCACTGTTACTAGAACAGTCTCTCTCCCAATTTTCCTTTAAGATATCTGTACAAATGCAAACTTTGGAAGAACACTTTAGCCATGCACTGGCAAGTCAAAGGTGGAGGTAATAAAACATGAATTTGTGTGTTTTATGATAAGAGATTATGTAGTTTATATTTGATGATTTCTATGATATAAGAGACTTGTGTTTGGGGGGCTTATTTGGAGTAAGAGGTCAAATGTAATTTTGAAGAAAGTGGAGCAGGTTTTATAGAAGCTGGGAGGAAGGGGAATGGCGATGGGAGCTGAGGAAGGCAACGGTGAGGTTCTCTGAGCAGCACTGAAGGTCCAGGTGTGGTGTGGAAGGTGCTATGTGTGCCTAAGGGCACAAGATGTCTACACAGCAAGAGACCAGACAAGGATATATCTTTATTATATTTAATATCTTTACTCATTCACATCAATTCAGTTCAGTTCAGTGCTCAGTCATGTCCGACTCTTTGCGACCCCATGAACTGCAGTACACCAGGCCTCCCTGTCCATCACCAACTCCCGGAGTTCAGTCAAATTCTTGTCCATTGAGTCGGTGATGCCATCCGGCCATCTCATCCTCTGTAGTCCCTTCTCCTCCTGTCCCCAATTCCTCCCAGCATCAGAGTCTTTTCCAATGAATCCACTCTTCGCATGAGGTGGCCAGAGTACTGGAGTTTCAGCTTTAGCATCATTCCTTCCAAAGAACACCCAGGACTGATCTCCTTTAGAATGGACTGGTTGGATCTCCTTGCAGTCCAAGGGACTCTCAAGAGTCTTCTCCAACACCACAGTTCAAAAGCATCAATTCTTCGGCGCTCAGCTTTCTTCATAGTCCTTCTCTCACATCCATACACGACTACTGGAAAAACCATAGCTTTGACTAGGCAGACCTTTGTTGGCAAAGTAATGTCTCTGGTATTCAATATGCTATCTAGGTTAGTCATAACTATCCTTCCAAGGAGTAAGCGTCTTTTAATTTCATGGCCGCAATCACCATTTGCAGTGATTTTAGAGCCCATAAAACTAAAGTCTGGCACTGTTTCCACTGTTTCGCCATCTATTTCCCATGAAGTGATGGGACCAGATGCCATGCTCTTAGTTTTCTGAAAGTTGAGCTTTAAGCCAACGTTTTCACTCTCCTCTTTCACTTTCATCAAGAGGGTTTTTAGTTCCTCTTCACTTTCTTCCATAAGGGTGGTGTCATCTGCATATCTGAGGTTATTGATATTTCTCCCGGCAATCTTGATTCCAGCTTGTGTTTCTTCCAGCTCAGTGTTTCTCGTGAGGTACTCTGCATAGAAGTTAAATAAGCAGGGTGACAATATACAGACTTGATGTACTCCTTTTCCTATTCAGCCTTCTATTTAATAATTTTCTTAGAATTTTCACATAGTTATTCTTCTATGTAAATTTTAAAATCAAGGAGAAAATAAGAAAGAAATAATATATCTCAGAAGTCTCTATCCTAATATGTCCTAAGACTATATTGATTATCCAGCACATATTTGAATATGTAACTTTTATCAGGGTATATAAAACAGAATACAAGAAATACTTCTCTGTCTTTCTAAATTTTTAATCTCGTGGAATTAATATGATATCAACAGCCTCAGATATGCGGATGACATCACCCTAAATGGCAGAAAGTGAAGAGGAACTAAAATGCCTCTTGATGAAAGTGAAAGAGGAGAGTGAAAAAGCTGACTTGAAACTCAGCATTCAGAAAACTAAGATTATGGCATCCTGTCCCATCGCTTCATGGCAAACAGAAGGGGAAAAAATGGAAACTGTGACAGACTTTATTTTCTTGGGTTCCAAAATCACTGTGGACAGTGACTGCAGTCATGAAATTAAAAGATGCTTGCTCCTTGGAAGAAAAGCTGAAAAACCTAAACAGTATATTAAAAAACAGAGACATTACTTTGAGACAAAGGTCCGTCTAGTCAAAGCTATGGTTTTTTCAATAGTCATGCATGGATGTAAGAGTTGGACCATAAAGAAGGCTGAACACTGAAAAACTGACGCTTTTGAATTGTAGTGTTGGAGAAGACGCTTGAGCGTCCCTTGGACTGCAGGGAGATCAAACCACTCAGTCCGAAAGGAAATCAACCCTGAATATTCACTGAAAGGACGATGCTGAAGCTCCAATACTGTGGCCACTTGATATGAAGAACTAATTCACTGGAAAAGACCCTGATGCTGGGAAAGATTGGAGGCTCGTGGAAAAGGGGATGACAGAAGATGAGATGGTTAGATGGCATCACCAACTCGATGGACATGAGTTTGAGCAAACTCGGGGAGATAGTGAAGGACAGAGAAGCCTGTCATTCTTCAGTCCATGGGGTAGCAAAGAGTCGGACACGACTGAGTGGCTGAGCAACAACAACAGCAACAACCAGTCAAATAAGAATTGTTTATCTAGAGTGTGTAGCCTGTGACCAAACTCCCAGCCAGTATAGATTAGGGGTCCTAACCTGGGCCTCTCTGGGGAGATGGAAATGGATAAATAATATAAGGCAAGCAGATCATCCTCTCGCTCATCATTCATTCGTGTATGTGTGGTCTATCTAATCCTTAAATCCTTTAATTTCTGCAGTGCCTTTTCTGTTCTCTCCTGCTCTCTATGCTGCTGCTGCTGCTGCTGCTGCTGCTAAGTCGCTCGAGTCATCTCTGACTCTGTGCGACCCCATAGACAGCAGCCCACCGGGCTCCGCCATCCCTGGGATTCTCCAGGCAAGAACACTGGAGTGAGTTGCCATTGCCTTCTCTGCCTGCTCTCTATAGTAGATTTTTATTCTGTTACATCATTCTTTTTGAGGCTTCAAAGTTCACAAACTTATATAATCAGATTCCTTTACCAGAATAAATTCCACCATGTACATAAATAATTCTGAGCACACTCAGAAACCAGGAAAATGATTTTAAAAGTTGTTCTTTATGATTTGCAGGTTTTTTCCCATTGGATTACCTTTTCTCTGTCCAAATATGGTCCCTGAAGGATGAAATCATGATTACGAGTCTTTTCCTTTGTCTCTTTCTCATACTCCATCCACTCCCCGTTTAACCTGCCCCTCACCCCAGCTCACTCCCTACAGAAGCTCTTCCCTTTTGGAGTCTCCTTTCCATCTATTTGTAGCTCTTAAGCTTGTTTTTTCTTTTCTGCATTGGGAGAAATGGGAAAGGGTAGCAGGGTTATGTGGCAAATGGGAGGAGCACAGAGGATGAAAAGTGTTAAAATCTTGTTGAACCAGTCTTTTTTTCCCCCCAAATCTTTCTATGTTTCATTCCTATTGAAGCTTTTGCAATTTAGAAATCTCTACAGTATATATTAAAAGACGCTTACTCCTTGGAAAGAAAGTAACCTTCCTAGACAGCAACCTAGTAGCCAACATAGACAGCATGTTAAAAAGCAGAGATATTACTTTGCCAACAAAGGTCCATGTAGTCAAGGCTATGGTTTTTCCAGTGGTCATGTATGGATGTGAAAGTTGGACCCTGAAGAAAGCTGAGTGCTGAAAAATGGATGCTTTTGAACTGTGGTGCTGGAGAAGACTCTTGTGAGTCCCTTGGACTGCAAGGAGATCCAACCAGTCCATTCTAAAGGAGACCAGTCCTGAGTGTTCATTGGAAGGACTGATGCTGAGGCTGAAACTCCAATACTTTGGCCACCTTATGTGAAGAGCTGACCCATTGGAAAAGACTTTGATGCTGGGAGGGGTTGGGGGCAGGAGGAAAAGGGGACGACAGAGGATGAGATGGCTGGATGGCATCATTGACTCGATGCACACGAGTTTGGGTGAACTCCAGGAGTTGGTGATGGACAGGAAGGCCTGGAATTTTGCGATTCATGGGGTCACAAAGAGTCAGACACGACTGAGCGACTGAACTGAACTGAACTGAAAGTATATATGGCTTGTTTGCTGTCTGCTCTCTTTCTCTCATTCTCCTTTTTTTATAGCTTGCTGGCTTATCTCAGAAATCCAAATAGGAAAGGCATATGTAGTTAGCATATAGATAAGGTTAGAATACATTAAATTATCATTACTCTTTCACATTTGCTGAGAATCTCATGTCTAGTGTGAAGTAATCCACTAACTCAATTGTCTTGCATAATCCCACTGAGATCTCACTTTCTCCCAGGTGTCTTTTAAATCGTAAGTTTTCACGAACGATGGCTAGTACCATTCCCTCCCTCTCCTATGACTCTCTGAATTTTTGTCATTTCTAAACTTACCTGTGGATAACTTCTTTCACAATTAGATTAGAATCCCTGCACTCAGATCCAGCCCGTGTGATTTTCCCTGTCCTCAGTGACTTGAATATTGGCTCTGAGAGAAAACTGGCCAGAATTTTAGCTCCAGAAATCTCAGGATGGTCCTGTAAACTTCTCTGGCTCTTAGGCCTCTAACCTCTTGAATCCCATGGACCGTTTTCACTCTCAGTTCAGGTCTGCACCCACATTTGAATGTCCACCATGTGCAGTTTCTTTGGGCACTGTAGTTTCCATGCCCTAGATAGGAATTAAGATTCCTAACCATTATATGTTCTCGGGATTCAGCCATTCTGAACTGATCCTTCAATCCTTCTGGATCTCTCTTCAGAAATTGCTCATGAAAATGCAGTTTGACAATGACAGTCAAATTCTCTCTTCTTATCCCCTCTTATTCCATTGTTGGAAAGAAAAGCTTTCATATCATCTCATGCCTGTGAATGTTGTTTCCAATTGTCAAGCCAGGCTCATGAACACTCACTGGGTTTGTTGTTCTTTGTTTCTCTGCCGGGAACCAGCGTGAGGAACTCCACCCATGGCAAAGGTCATGAGGAAGGAGGCTTGGCATACACAAAGGCGTGATCAAGCCTCAGGAAACCCCCTGTTTCCGAGCTTCTACCCCAAAACCAGAGTCTGTTTTGTGCTCTCACCTACACTTCTGACTTTACACGGGGCTCTCCCCCATAACCGTTTCTCTCGGAGAAGGAGTAAACGTGCAGCTCCAAGGCAAGAAAAATTCCTGGGCGTGACAAGAGTGTTTCAGCTTACGGACTCCTCTGAAGTTTACCTAGCCCACCTGTATAGGTTCGTCCAGCCACATGTGATTGTTTACAGCCTCCCAATCTGAGAGGCACAGAGATGTTTTAGACTTACTAAAGGCAAATTATTTTGGGGAGTTAGAAATGATTAGTATAGTGGGTTGGTTAGGAATTATATTGGTGAAGGGTTTTTCATTTGTTGTGTCAATAATTGCTGCTAATTCCCTCCCCTGGATGGTACAAGGATGTCTCAGGTCAAACCTCTCTGCTGACAGACTAGCTTGTGTGACAGGATTATCCATACTCCTGCCACATGATTGTTTACTGCCTCTTAACCATAAACAGCACAGAGAGTTTTGAAGTATTTTGAGAGTCTTAATTAGCATAGGGCTTTTTCTTCTTGTTGAGTCAATGATTGCCACCAGGCCTCCATATCCTTAGGCACCTGGGAATATATTAATCAATGTATTTGAAATATAGAAAAGGAAATATAGTAGTTTTTGATGTTAGCAATACTAGACTTTTTGAGTTAACGGATTTTCTCTTTTGTAATACATCACTGTGCTTTGTTATAAATCACTGTGTCCTTGCTATGTAAAAATGTAACTTTATCACTATCTTAAGACTAAATAGATCTTAAGGGGAGCATTGGTGAAAGGATTTTCATTTGTTGGGCTGATGTTTGCTGCTAAATCTCCATGTTCCCTGCCCTTATAATAAATATAACTAACATATAGGAGAAATAAGTATTAACCTTTAAGCATATAGGAGAAATAAGTATTAACCTTTAAGATTAATCATGTTAACCTTGGGTTAAATAGATTCCTTTCTTGATTGTAACTCACTGCACCCTCACCCTATAGGAATGTAACTTTATTTGGAGGGTGGTGCCTGGTTTAAGAAAAAACACCCTTGGAAAAAATAAGTTTTTTGGTTATCAGAAAGAAAGGATCATAAAATGTCAGCGGGTTTCATGGCCAGAAGATGATGTAATATTCCTAAGACATTTTTTTATACATTTATGTGAAGCACCTGATTTTGATAAAGGTCAGGACTGCTGACCCCCACGTGACTCTGTATTCATCCTTATGTGTAACAAAAGGTATATAAGCAAACCCCAAAATAAAGAAATCGGATCAGTTTCCAGAAAGACTGATTCCCTCATGTTGTTCTTTTCTGCTCCCTGCTTTTCTGGCTGAATTCCCATCTGGAGTGTGGGTGCCCTCCAAGTCTACTTATTTGCCCTGGTTTTCAAGCCCACACGAGAAGGAGCCCAAGGAGGGGCGCCTTCTGATATTCAAGTGGCACCAGTGGCCCAGCGTAGATGGTGCAAATTCCTTGTCTTGGAATTTTATTGGTATCCCACGTAAACCAAGTTATTCAGCCCCTTTTTCTCTCCTACTATTTTCTGGCCGAATTCCCCCCATCTGGTGCAGGGGTACCCACCAAGCCTATTAATTTTGCCTGGGCTTCTAAGATCGGACCGGGGGGGCCTCAGTGCCTCCTCTCCTTTGGGAGAACGGGAAGACGCCTGCGGCCTACGTAGGTGATGATTGGTATCCCATGTGAACCAAGTTATTCAGCCTCTTTTTCTCTGTTAATCTTCCAATCCCTCTCTATCTGTAATTAAATAAGTTATTTCCAAAGATGCCGACGCCGTCCCCACCTTCGAATTCCCTGGATCCACCGGGGCTGGACCCAGCAAGTGGTGCCCGAACAGGACACTCACTGGGTTTGTTGTTCTTTGTTTCTCTTAGGATTTGTTCATCTGGCTGGAGGGGATGGACCCTGCTCAGGGCGAGTAGAAGTGTATTCTGGAGAAGCCTGGACCCCAGTGTCTGATGGGAACTTCACACTCCCCACTGCACAGGTCATCTGTGCAGAGCTGGGGTGCGGCAAGGCTGTGTCTGTCCTGAGACATGAGCTCTTCAGAGAGTTGAGTGCCCGGGTCTGGGCTGAAGAGTTCAGGTGTGAGGGGGAGGAGCCTGAGCTCTGGGTCTGCCCCAGAGTGCCCTGTCCAGGGGGCACTTGTCACCACAGTGGAGCTGCTGAGGTTGTCTGTTCAGGTGAGATGCAGGTCAGGCCTCTCACCTCTGTGAACACCCTGTTCAGGTGAGAAAGTCATGTGATTTTGCTGAAACTCTGTCTTCTTCTACCAGCATACTCAGAAGTCCGGCTCATGACAAACGGCTCCTCTCAGTGTGAGGGGCAGGTGGAGATGAATATTTCTGGACGATGGAGAGTGCTCTGTGCCTCCCACTGGAGTCTGGCCAATGCCAATGTTGTCTGTCATCAGCTCGGCTGTGGAGTCGCCATCTCCAGAGGACCATACTTGGTGGAAGGAGGTGGTCAGAGTTTAACTGCTCGATTTCACTGCTCCGGGGCTGAGTCCTTCCTGTGGAGTTGTCCTGTGACTGCCCTGGGTGGTCCTGACTGTTCCCATGGCAACACGGCCTCTGTGATCTGCTCAGGTAAGGGCGAGGGACAGGTGGAGATGGGCTACTGGTGCTCAGGATGCTCCTGGAGTGAAATGTCCCCAAGAGCAGAGAGGGAGGGAAAATGGACTTCAGAGTCAGATATTTTGTGGTGAAATATGGATCTTCTCATTGTTCCTTCATTTTTCAGGCCAGGGCAAGAAGTGTGAGGGGGAATAATATATTTTTAAGCTCCATTGTTGCTCACATGTAATCATAGAAAACAATGTAGGAGCAGTAAGTACAGACCTCAGTATGAAGCCCAGCCCAGAGCAGCAAGGAGAGTGTCCCAGCACCACAGTCACTGTCATCCCCTCTCCTCAACAGGGAAAAGCACTTTCATAACTTCTACTAACATAGAGAGTTTCATCAATTTTTGAACCTTCTATAAAATGATGCAGTATGTTGCATGTTTTGTATTTAATTTCTTAGACTCAAAATTATGTTTGGGATTCACACATGATGTTGTATATTGTAGCACTTTATTTATTTTTTTCATTACTGTAGAGTATGCCTTTGAATGATCACATGGTCATGTACTGATCAATTCTACTGACAATATAAATCTGAGTTGTTTCCAGTTCTTGACTACTACAAATATGATATTACAACTTACCATGACAATGTCTTCGGATGCAAATATGTGTTACTTACTTTCCATGTTTAACCCTTGGTCTTTTATTTTCTTTTTCTTAATCAAATGGTGTCCTTTGATGCACTCATTTCTTAATCTTAGGGAAACATAACTTGCCAACTTTTCCCTGTGAATTTAATGCTTCTTATAGCCTTTAACAAAGAATTTTTTCCTACTCCAAGATCATAAAAACATTCTCCAAGAATATCTTATGGAAATTGTATTATTTTTCTCTTGCATATAATTGTGCATTCCTTCTGGGATTGATATCAGTTTAAGATAAGGGTCAGGTTTCATATGGACATCCAATTGGCTCAATCTTTTTCTGAAAAGACTCTTTCCCCCACTTCAGTGCCTCCTTCATCATAAGCAGAAGGGCAAGTATGTCTATCTTATTTGAGACTCTCTATTCTGTTCCATGTTATCATTTGTCTATCCTTGCACCAATACTGCATTTTCTTAATTATCATAATTTTGTCGTTGTTCTTGTTCGATCGCTAAGTTGTGTCTGACTCTTTGTGACCCCATGAACTACAGCTCACCAGGCTTCCATGTCCTTCACTATCTCCCAGAGTTTCAAACTTTGTAGTAGGTCATAATAATTTTAGTTTACAAGAGTTACTTTATATTAACTCCTCTAACTTTGTTGCTTTTCTTACCAACTGTGATGGTCATTCTTGGTTGTTTATATTTTGTATGAATTTAGAAATCAGCTTGTCATTTTCACCAAAAGAAAAGCTTAAGGGTATTTTCATTGAGATTAGATTTAAAAATTTGAGAGGAGACAAAGGCATTTGAGGATGAATGGCACTGACAATGTTGAATTTCCCAAATCATTGACATAATATATCCCTCCATTTAGTTAGATCTTGAATTTCTCTCAGAGATTTTGCCCATCTTCTACTAGGATTTCTCCTAGGTATTTTATTTTTGACGTTATGAGTGTTTTTGTGAAAGTGTCCTGGCAATGAATTCTCTTTGTGTTGTTTTCATCTTGTAAGTTTTTAAATTTTGATGTGATTTGAGACATTAAAATGTTGGGAAAGTAATATAAAAATTCCTTTATGACCTTTACCTGGGTTTGTACATGTTAGTATCAATATTTCACTTTAATCTCTGTATGTGTGTGAGTGTCTTTCCTACTCAATTCTCCTTCGGCTCCATTTCTTCCTGAATATGTAAAATCTTTCTGAATTAAGTTGAAGGCATGATGTTCCTTTACCCTTAGGACACTTCTGGGAATTTCCTTACAGAACCAGAGTTCAGTCAAGTCTTTAAATGACTTCAGCCCCAGGTGACATCTAATTGCAGCACTGAAAGACCCGACAGAAAGCCTGCCAGACTGAGTTTCTTCCTGATTAATGACCCAAAGGCATAAGCAAAATGAAATGTATATTCTTTTTCTTCAGCTAAAAGTTTTGCCTTTTCATACTGATCAAATTGCTAACATCTGTTGAATCACAGAAAAAGCAAGAGAGTTCCAGAAAAACATCAATTTCTGCTTTATTGAGTACGCCAAACCTTTGACTGTGTGGATCATGAGAAACTGTGGAAAATTCTTAAAGAGATGGGAATGCAAGACCACCTTACCTGCCTCCTGTATGCAGATCAAGAAGCAATAGTTAGAACTGGACATGGAAAACCAGACTGATTCCAAGCCGGGAAAGGTGTATGTCAAGGCTGTATGTTGTTGCCCCACTTGTTTAACTTATATACAGAGTACATCATGTGAACTACTGGGCTGGATGAAGCACGACCTGGAATCAAGGTTGCCAGGAGAAATATCAATAACCTCAGATATGCTGATGACACCACCTTTATGGAAGAAAGCAAAGAGGACCTGAAGAGCCTCTTGATGAAAGTGAAAGAGAAGAGTGAAAAAGCTGGCTTAAAACTCAGCATTCAAAAAACTAAGATAAAGGCATCCAGTCCCATTACTTCATGGCAAATAGATGGGGAAGCAATGGAAACGGTGACAGACTTTATTTTCTTGGGCTCCAAAATCACTGTAGATGGTGACTGCAGCCATGAAATTAAAAGACATCTGCTCCTTGGAAGAAAAGCTATGACAAATCTAGACAGAATATTAAAAAGCAGAGACATTACCTTGCTGACAATTGTCCTTTTAGTCAAATCTAAGGCTTTTCCAGTAGTCATGTATGGATGTAAGAGTTGGACCATAAAGAAGGCTGAGTGCCAAAGAACTGATGCTTTTGAACTGTGGTGTTGGAGAAGACTGTTCAGAGTCCCCTGGACAGCAAGGAGATCAAACCAGTGAATCCTAATGGAAATCAGTCCTGAATATTCATTGGAAGGACTGTTTCTGAAGCTGAAGCTGCAATACTTTGGCCACCTGATTAGAAGAATTGACTCATTGGAAAACAGCCTGATGCTGTAAGATTGAGGGTGGGAGAAGAAAGGGATGACAGAGGATGAGATGGTTGGATGGCATCACCGACTTGATGGACATGAGTTTGAGCAAGCTCCAGGAGTTGGTGATGGACAGGGAAGCCTGGCAAGCTGCAGTAATTGGACACAAAGAGTTGGACATGACTGAGCGACTGAACTGAACTGGGCTAAATTTTGGGGGAAAATCTTCTATACAACAATGTAACCAGAACTCTTGTCATGTGACCTGAATTTCTAGATTGCAGAATATCCTCTGATCTTGCACTGTGATGTTTCTACCTTATGCTGAGAGAGTACACAGCTACTATTATTCTTTAGTTCTTAATTTCAGCTAACACGTTTTTCAGCTCTAGAAGTACTTCTCTTTCGTTATCATTTCTCTGCAAAGATACACATTTTGTCTATTATTTCCATAAACACTTTAATTGTGGCAATTTAAATCCTCTGTCAGGTAAATCTAGCAGCTGAAAAATCTGGGAAATTCTTTCCAATGTCTCCTTTTTCCTTTCTGTTTTTCACGAGATCTGTTTAAGTGTTTGTTTTAAAGTTAGACATTCAAGAAATTGTAGAAATGCTTCAGAAAGAATTTTGTTTTGCTTTTACTTAGGGATAGATTTGGCCTTCCTGGGTGGCTCAAATGGTAAAGAATCTGCCTGCAATGTGGGAGACCTGGGTTTGATCCCTGGATTGGGAAGATCCCCTGGAGGAGAGCATGGCAACCCACTGAAGTATTCTTGCTTGAAAAATCCTATGGGCAGAGGAGCCTGGTGGGCTATAGTCCATGGGGTCACAAACAGTCTGACATGACGGAGCGACTAAGCACAGCACAGGGATAGATTTAGGGATACAACAACTTACTTAACTCATTCTTATAGCAACACTTGGGTTAAAACAAAAATTGTGATACTGTCAAAAACAGAACTCTCCACGGAGAAGGTGAACAACAAGAGTATGACAACTTTATTGCTGGGTCACAGCTTTCATAGCAAACCTCCTCTTCCAACAACACAAGAGAAGATGCTACACATGGACATCACCAGATGGTCAACACCAACATCATATTGATTATATTCTTTGCAGCGAAGGATGGAAAAGCTCTATACAGCAGCAGAAACAAGACTGGGAGCTGACTGTAGCTCAGATCATGAACTCCTTAGTGCCAAATTCAGCCTTAAATTGAAGACAGTGGGGAAAACCACTAGACCATTCAGGTATGACCTAAATCAAATCCCTTATGACTATACAGTGGAAGTGAGAAATAGATTTAAGGGACTAGATCTGATAGACAGAGTGCCTGATGAACTATGAAATGAGATTCATGACATTGTACAGGAGACAGGAATCAAGACCACCCCCAAGAAAAAGTAATGCAAAAAAGGAAAATGGCTGTCTGAGGAGGCCTTCCAAATAGCTGTGGAAAGAAGGGAAGCAAAAAGCAAAGGAGAAACGGAAAGATAAACCCACTTGAATGCAGGGTTCCAAAGAATAGCAAGGATAGATAAGAAAGCCTTCTTCAGTGATCCATGCAAAGAAATAGAGGAAAACAACAGAATGGGAAAGACTAGAGATCTCTTCAAGAAAATTACAGATACCAAGGGAATATTTCTTGCAAAGATGGGGTTAATAAAGCATAGAAATGGTATGAACCTAACAGAAGCAGAAGATATTAAGGAGACATGGCAAGAATACACAGACTGTACAAAAAAGATCTTCATGAACTGGAAAATGATGATGGTGTGATCACTCACAGTCACTTAGGGCCAGACATCCTGGAATGTGAAGTCCAGTGGGCCTTAGGAAGCATCACTACTAACAAAGCTAGTGGAGGTAATGGAATTCCAGTTGAGCTATTTCAAATCCTGAGAGATGATGCTGTGAAGTGCTGCACCCAGTATGTCAGCAAATTTGGAAAACTCAGCAGTGGCCACAGGACTGGAAAAGGTCAGTTTTCATTTCAATCCTAAAGAAAGGCAATGCCGAAGAATGCTCAAACTATCACACAATTGCACTCATCTCATTCACTAGTAAAGTAATGCTCAAAATTCTCCAAGCCAGGCTTCAGCAATACGTGAACCGTGAACTTCCAGATGTTCAAGCTGGTTTTAGAAAAAGCAGAGGAACCAGAGATCGAATTGCCAACATCTGTTGGATCATTGAAAAAGCAAGAGAGTTCCAGGAAAACATCTATTTCTACTTTATTGACTATGCCAAAGCCTTTGACTGCATGGATCACAATAAACTTTGGAAAATTCTGAAAGAGATGGGAATACCAGACCACCTGACCTACCTCTTGGGAAACCTGTATGCATGTCATAAAGCAACATTTAGAACTGGACATGGAACAACAGACTTGTTCCAAATAGGAAAAGGAGTACTTCAAGGATGTATATTGTCATCCTGCTTATTTAACTTATATGCAGAGTACCTCATGAGAAATGCTGGGCTCGATGAAGCACAAGCTGGAATCAAGAGTGCCGGGAGAAATATCAATAACCTCAGATATGCAGATGATACCACACTTATGGCAGAAAGTGAAGAAGAACTAAAGAGCCTCTTGATGAAAGTGAAAGAGGAGAGTGAAAAAGTTGGCTTAAAGCTCAACATTGAGAAAACTAAGATCATGGCATCTGGTCCCATCGTTTCATGGCGAATAAATGGGGAAACAGTGGAAGCTGTGGCTAACTTTATTTTTTTGGGTCCCAAAATCACTGCAGATGGTGACTGAAGCCAAGAACTTAAGGGATGCTTACTCCTTGGAAGGAAAGTTATGACCAACCTAGACAGCATATTAAAAAGCAGAGAGAATACTTTGTCAGCAAAGGTCCATCTAGTCAAGGCTATGGTTTTTCCAGTAGTCATGCATGGATATGAGAGTTAGACTTTAAAGAAAGCTGAGCACCAAAGAATAGACGCTTTTGCACTGTGGTGTTGGAGAAGACTCTTGAGTGTCCCTTGGACTGCAAGGGGATCCAACCAGTCCATCTTAGAGATCAGCCCTGGGTGTTCATTGGAAGGACTGATGAAGCTGAAAATCCAATACTTTGTCCACCTGAAGTGAAGAACTCTATCCCGTGAAAAGACCCTGATGCTGGGAAAGATCGAGGGCAGGAGGAGAAGGGGACGACAGAGGATGAAATGGTTGAATGGTATCACCGACTGGATGGACATGGGTTTGGGTGGACTCCGGTAGTTGGTGATGGACAAGGAGTCCTTGCATGCTGCGGTTCATGGGATTGCAAAGAGTCGGACACGACTGAGTGAATGAACTGAAGTGAACTGAATACAGCTCTCATATGAGCTCCATTAGGAGGGATTGGGGGCAGGAGAAGGGGACGACAGAGGATGAGATGGCTGGATGGCATCACCGACTCAATGGATGTGAGTTTGAGTGAACTCCGGGAGTTGGTGATGGACAGGGAGGCCTGGCGGGCTGCAAATCATGAGGTCGCAAGAGTCAGACACGACTGAGCGACTGAACTAACTAACTAACCAGGTCATCATTTCCCTTAATTCAGTTTCCTGTTCTTCAACCCTTCCAGACTTCTGATCGTTGTTTTTTCTTCAGGAAACCAGACCCAGGTGCTGCCCCAGTGCGACGACTCCCTGTCTCAACTTGCAGGCTCTGCAGCCTCAGAGAAGAGCGCCCCCTACTGCTCAGGTAAGGGTCCCACAGGACAGAAGACCCTTCTCATTCCCCAGGTCATCGCCCCATTGTCCCATTTCTCTCTCCTCAGACAGCAGGCAGCTCCGCCTGGTGGACGGGGGCGGTCCCTGCGCCGGGAGAGTGGAGATCCTTGACCAGGGCTCCTGGGGCACCATCTGTGATGACGGCTGGGACCTGGACGATGCCCGCGTGGTGTGTGGGCAGCTGGGCTGCGGAGAAGCCCTCAATGCCACAGGGTCTGCTCACTTCGGGGCAGGATCAGGGCCCATCTGGCTGGACGACCTGAACTGCACAGGAAAGGAGTCCCACGTGTGGAGGTGTCCTTCCCGAGGCTGGGGGCGGCACGACTGCAGACACAAGCAGGACGCGGGGGTCATCTGCTCAGGTCCGCGCTGCACACTGTCCACAGGCTGGGGGAGGGGTGGGGCCCTGGAGGACCGGGTCTGAGCCCTGAGGGAGAGATGCTGAAAGGACCAGAGAAGGAGTGTTCCTCCCATGGAGCCTGTGTTTCCAGCAGAGGGGAAGACGAGGTGCTTTCACTTCCTTTTGCAGCAGCTGAGGATCTGGTCCTTTCTTCTCAGCAGCCTTTCCTGGCAGAGCCGTTTTTTACAGTTTTTCTTGAAAGTAGGGGTCTCTCTCCAGTTACCTACAAAAATTTAAAACCCATGATAATAGTTTCCATTTGCTTCAGTAACAATTTACCAATTAGTGGGTTAAAACAACATAAATTTATTTCCTTACACTTCTGTAGTTCAGATGTCCAGCAGGGATCTCACTAGGCCTGGATCAAGGCTTCAGCAGGGCTGCATCACTTCTGCGGCTCTGGGGGAGAATCTATTTCTTGTCCTTTCAATCTTCTAGATAAAAACAAAGAAAGTTAGTCACACAGTCCTGTCTGACTCTTTGCGATCCCGTGGACTGTATCCTGCCCTGCCTCTCTGTCCATGGAATTCTCAAGCTCCTAGAAACTGCCTACATCCCTTGGTTCACAGCCTCCTTCATCCATTTTTAGACCAGCAATGCTGCAGGCCTCCAGATATTATCCAGAGTCACATTTCTCTCTCTAGGCAGAGCTAAGAAACGTATTCCATGTTTAAGGATAGTGGGTCTAAGGATGTGCTCAGACTGGGCTCACATTGTTAATACAATATTCTAGCTTAATCTCACCATCTCAAGGGCCTTATCTTAATCACATCTGTAAATCCCTTTGGTCAGGTATGGTAACATATTCACAGGTTGCAGAGATTGGGATGTGGACATTTTGGGCTTAATTATTCTGCCTGTCTCCCTAATATCCACATCAAATCCCTTAACATAGTCTTCAAAGATTTTGTTAGGAAGCAGGATTCAGCTGCCCCTCCCTGACTAGTGCCCACACAGTTTGGTCTTCCTCTCAGTTCATATCCACTACACCATTGTGGCAGAAATAGAAAGACAGGTACAAATGGACAAAGTCAGTTAAAAGGGAGGCGATCTCAGTCTTGTCATCTAGTGGGTATCTCTTGAACAAGGTCAGAGATGAATGTTTACCATTTCTAGAAGAAAGGAAAACCTAGAACATCCAGCAAAGTTTTCACTGTGTCCTGTCTCCTCCCCTTTCAATCTTAGAGTTCCTGGCCCTCAGGTTGGTGAGCGAGGACCAGCAGTGTGCTGGGTGGCTGGAAGTTTTCTACAATGGGACCTGGGGCAGTGTCTGCCGCAGCCCCATGGAAGACATCACTGTGTCCGTGATCTGCAGACAGCTTGGCTGTGGGGACAGTGGAACCGTCAACTCTTCTCTTGCTCTTAGAGAAGGTTTTAGACCCCAGTGGGTGGATGGAATCCACTGTCGGAAAACTGACACCTCTCTCTGGCAGTGTCCTTCTGACCCTTGGAATTACACTTCATGCTCTCCCAAGGAGGAAGCCTATATCTCGTGTGCAGGTGATTTACCGTCTGTTTCTGTGTGTCTGTCCCAACCCTGTAGGATGCAGTGAGATTTGATATTTTAAAATCTAAGTGAAGAGCTTAATTTGGGTGCAGAAAATGACATTAAGTGAAAATGTTAGTGTCCGACTCAGTTGTGTCCGACTCTTTGTGTCTGCATGGACTATAGCCTGCCAGGCTCCTCTGTCCACGGAATTCTCCAGGCAAGAATACTGGAATGGGTTTCCATTCCCTTCTCCAGGGGATCATCCCAAGCTAGGTATCGCAATTGAGTCTCCCACACTGCAGTCAGATTCTTTATTGTCTGAGCCACCAGAGAGCCTAAATGAGGTAAGGATGAAATAAATTTTATCCACATATTCTAATCTTGTTTGTTAAATTTTTAATTGAGATGTAATTCTTGTAACATTATATTAGTTCTAAGTGTAAAACATAGTGTTTAAGTTTTTTGTACATATTGGTAAATCATCACCACATGTACGGTAATATCCATCACCACATGTAGTTAAACAATTTCTTTTCTTATGATCCCACAAGTAAGAATTTGCATGCTGCAACTAAGACCTAGGACAACCAAATAAATAATTAATTTTAAAAGAGAGTATTATTCTCTTCATAGGCTTGACATAAGAACGTACATCATGGTTTTTGTTTTTTTATCCACATGAGGGCTTCCCTGTAGCTAAGCTGGTAAAGAATCTGCCTACAATGCAGGAGACCGGGGTTTGATTCCTGGGTCGGGAAGATCCACTGGAGAAGGAATAAGCTACTCACTTCAGTGTTCTTGGGCTCCCCTGATGACTCAGCGGGTAAAGAATCTGCCTGCAATGTGGGAGACCTAGGTGTGATCCCTGGCTTGGGAAGACCCCTGGAGAAGGGAAAGGCTACCCACTCCAGTTTTCTGGCCTGGAGAATTCCATGGACTGTATACTCCATGGGGTCACAAAGAGTTGGACATGACTGAGTGACTTTGATAAACACTATATACAAAAATACTATCTTCTCTCCTATATTACAGTTTTGATATCATTTATGACAATATTTTTTCTTCTAGAATGTTTTAAAAATTTTTATTTATTTATAGAAACTCTCTATAAACAAATATCACTTCAGTTCAGTTGCTCAGTTGTGTCAGCTTCAACATCAGTCCTTGCAATGAACACTCAGGACTGATCTCCTTTATGATGGACTGGTTGGATATCCTTGCAGTCCACGGGACTCTCAAGCGTCTTCTCCAACACCACAGTTCAAAAGCATCAATTCTTAGGTGCTCATCTTTCTTTATAGTCTTATAAGGAAACATCACTTACTCTTTCTTCAATATTTTTGTAAATATTTCCCCCATTTTTTGCGCATATGTTTAAGGTTATATATGTGAATGGGGAGGGTTATGTTATCGAATGTATAATGGTTTACTTTTTTGACTTCTGCCTTTAATGAAATGTTTCATATGCCATTCTTATTCTCAAAATAACATTGAATCAAGTTTTATTTTCTGCAAATAATTTTACAGTTCCACTAAAGAATATTCAAAATCTAATTTTGAATTCATTTATTTATCTGAATTTATTTTAATATGTGTGATTGTATATCATCACCAGAGAAGAATTATATTTTAGATATGTGATAGCTTGATCACAAAATTAAAACACATTGCTTCATGATTTCATGGATATGATGTCAAAAGTACAGGCAACAAAGCAAAAATAGACAAGTGGGAATATATCAAACTAAAAAGCTTCTTCAAGCCAAAGGAAATACCAACAGAGTGAAAAAGCAGGGTAGCACAAATTATATAAGGTATTAATTTCCAAACAAATAAGGAACTCCTGCAACTCAAGAAAAAAATCCAAAACCTAATAACGCAGTTAAAAAATTGGCCAAGGTCTTAAATAGACATTTCTCTAAAGAAGACATACAAATGGCCAATGGGTATATGAAAAATGCTTGATATTGTCAATCATCAGGAAAATGTAAATCAAAACCAGAAAGAGATATCATCTCACACATGTCAGCATGACCGATTTTTTTTTTTTTTTAAAGACGCTTAAGTGTTGGCAAGGCTGTGGAGAAATTGACACTTTCTGTGTACTTATCCACATTAGATGTATAAATTGTATTAATAAATCTATGCAATCCAGGGGTTAAATCTCTGGACTTTCACTGTCATGGTCCAGGTTCAATCCCTGACCTGGGCACTAAGATCCCACGAGCCACAGCACAGCCAAAAACAAACAACAACACAAAAACTATGACAAAAAAAGTCTGTGTGATTTATAGTGATGTCCCTTTTCATTCTTGGTGTTGTTAACTTCATTTACTCTCTGCTCTTCATTGGTATTGATCAGTGTTCCTCAATTTTCAATGAGCCACGTTTAAAGGGGTTTCTTCTATGCTTTCTATCTTATGCTTACCTTGTTTTCCATCCATTTTTGTTCCTTTTTAAATTAACCCCAACATTCGATATTCTTTAGGCTTTCTCATCTCCTAGTTTCTTAATTGAAGCTTACATTTTTTTCACTTTTGGTCTTTGCTCTTCTCTAAATCTAGGGTATAGATTTCCTTATAGGCACTACTTGAGTTTCATTAGAAGAATTTATGATAATACCATTATTTTGTGTTTATTATCATTATTATTGTATTTTTATTATCATTATTTCACAATATTTGGTAAATTTTAAATTTATTCCTAGACTCAGGTGTTTTTTGGAAGGGTGTTGCTGAATTTCCCAAAATAGGGATGGCTAACAATATTTCTTTTTCATTCTTAATTTTATTCCACTGTGGTCAGAGTAAATACTCTGTATGAATTCAAAGAGTGAAAGATTTTGTCCCATTACGTGGTTGTTTTGGTAAACGTTCCGAGTGCATTTACAGTAATGTGAACTCTTGCGGTGTTGGGTGCGTTGCTCTATGTGTTACTTGGTTAAATGTGCTGACTATGTTGTTTTACATCTACTGTATCCTTTGTTTTTTGTATGCCTGGTCTGTATGCTATTGAAAAAGATACAGTAAAAATCCCCCATTTTGATTGTGATTTTGCCTATTTCTTCTTTTCATTCTGTCAAGTATATTTCAAAGCTGTGTTCTGTTACCTTTCTTGAATTTTGATGTCTATGTGTTTATTAAGGGTGCATCTCATTATAATCATGAAGATTCCCTCTTTAATTCAATTCGTGTTGAGTTCAGTTCAGTTCAGTTGCTCAGTTGTGTCTGACTCTTTGTGACTTCATGGACTGCAGCACGCCAGGCCGCCCTGTCCATCACCAAACCCAGAGTTTACGCAAACTCATGTCCATTGAGTCAGTGATTTCATCCAGTACTCTTGCTCTGTCACCCGCTTCTCCTTCTGCCCCCAATCTTTCTCAGCACCAGGGTCTTTTGAAATGAACCAGCTCTTCACATCAGGTGGCCAAAATATTGGAGTTTCAGCTACAACATCAGTCTTTCCAGTGAACACTCAGGACAGATCTCCTTAGGATGAACTGGTTGCATCTCCTTGCACTCCAAGGGACTCTCAAGAGTTTTCTCCAACACCACAGTTCAAAAGCATCAATTCTTTGGTGCTCAGCTTTCTTTAAAGTCCAACGCTCATATCCATACATGACTACTGGGAAAACCATAGCCTAGACTAGACGGACCTTTGTTGACAAAGTATTCTTTCTGCTTTTAATATGCTGTCTAGGTTGGTCATAACTTTCCTTCCAAGGAGCAAGCGTCTTTTAATTTCATGGCTGCAGTCACCATCTGCAGTGATTTTGGAGCCCCCAAAATAGAGTCAGCCACTGTTTCCACTATTTCCATATCTATTTGCCATGAAGTGATGGGACTGGATGCCATGATCTTAGTTTCCTGAATGTTGAGCTTTAAGCCACCTTTGTCACTCTCCTCTTTCACTTTCATCAAGAGGCTCTTTAGTTCTTCACTTTCTGCCCTAAGGGTGGTGTCATCTGTATATCTGAGGTTATCGATATGTCTCCCAGAAATCTTGATTCCAGCTTGTTCTTCATCCAGCCCAGCATTTCTCATGAGGTACTTTGTATGTAAGTTACATAAGCAGGGTGACAATATACAGCCTGACATCCTCCTTTTCCTATTTGGAACCAGTGTACTGTTCCATGTCCAGTTCTAACTGTTGCTTCCTGACCTGCATACAGGTTTCTCAAGAGGCAGGTCAGGTGGTCTGGTATTCCCATCTCTTTCAGAATTTTCCACAGCTTATTGTGATCCACACAGTCAAAGGCTTTGGCATAGTCAATAAAGCAGAAATAGATGTTTTTCTGGAAAACTCTTGCTTTTCAATGGTCCCACAGATGTTGACAATTCGATCTCTGGTTCCTCTGCCTTTTGTAAAACCAGCTTGAACATCTGGAAGTTCACGGTTCATGTATTGCTAAAACCTGGCTTGGAGAATTTTGAGCATTACTTTACTAGCGTGTGAAATGAGTGCATTTGTGCGGTAGATTGAGCATTCTTTGGGACTGCCTTTCTTTGGGATTGGAATGAAAACTGACCTTTTCCAGTCCTGTGGCCACTGCTGAGTTTCCAAATTTGCTGACATACTGAGTGCAGCACCTTCACAGCATCATCTCTCAGGATTTGAAAGAGCTCAACTGGAATTCCATCACCTCCACTAGCTTTATTAGTAGTGATGCTTCCTAAGGCCCACTTGACTTCACATTCCAGGATGTCTGGCTCTAGGGGAGTGATCACACCATCGTGATTATCTGGGTCATGAAGATCTTGTTTTGTACAGTTCTTCTGTGTATTCTTGCCACCTCTTCTTAATATTCTGCTTCTGTTAGGTCCATACAATTTATGCCCTTTATTAACCCCATCTTTGCATGAAATATTCCCTTGGTATCTCTAATTTTCTTGAAGAGATCTCTAGTCTTTCCCATTCTGTTGTTTGCCTCTATTTCTTTGCACTGATCGCCGAGGAAGGCTTTCTCATCTCGCCTTTCTATTCTTTGGAACTCTGCATTCAAGTGGGTATATCTTTCCTTTTCTCCTTTGCTTTTTGCTTCCCTTCTTTGCACAGCTATTTGTAAGGCCTCCTCAGAGAGCCATTTTGCTTTTTTGTATTTCTTTTCCATGGGGATGGTCTGGATTTCTGTCTCCTGTACAGTGTCACAAACCTCCATCCATAGTTCATCAGGCACTCTGTCTATCAGATCTAGTCCCTTAAATCTATTTCTCACTTCCACTGTATAGTCATAAGGGATTTGCTTCAGGTCATACCTGAATGGTGTAGTGTTTTCCCCCACTTTCTTCAATTTAAATCTGAATTTGGCAATAAGGAGTGCCTGATCTGAGCCATAGTCAGCTCCGGGTCTTGTTTTTGCTGCCTGTATAGAGGTTCTCCATCTTTGGCTGCAAAGAATATAATCTATCTGGTTTTGGTGTTGACCATCTGGTGATGTCCATGTGTAGAGTCTTCTCTTGTGTTGTTGGAAGAGGGTGTTTGCTATGATCAGTGTGTTCTCTTGGCAAAACTCAATCAGCCTTTGCCCTGCTTTATTCTGTACTCAAGGTCAAATTTGCCTGTTACTCCAGGTGTTTCTTGACTTCATACTTCTGCATTCCAGTCCCCTATAATGAAAAAGATATCTTTTTTTGGGTGTTAGTTCTAAAAAGTCATGTAAGTCTTCATAGAACCATTCAACTTCAGCTTCTTCAGCATTACTGGTTGGGGCATAGACTTGGATTACTGTGATATTGAATGGTTTGCCTTGGAAATAAACAGAGAGATCATTCTGTTGTTTTTGAGATTGCACCCAAGTACTGCATTTCAGACTCTTTTGTTAACTATGATGGTTACTCCATTTCTTCTAAATGATTCCTGCCCACAGTAGTAGATATAATGGTCATATGAGTTAAATTCACCTATTTCAGTCCATTTTAGTTCACCGATTCCTAGAATGTTCACTGTTGCCATCTCCTGCTTGACCACTTCCAATTTCCCTTCATTCATGGACCTAACATTCCAGGTTCCTATGCAATATTGCTCTTTACACCATTGGACCTTGCTTCTATCACCAGTCACATCCACAACTGGGTGTTGTTTTTGCCTTGGCTCCCTACCTTCATCCTTTCTGGAGTTATTTCTCCACTGATCTCCAGTAGCATATTGGGCACCTACTGACCTGGGGAGTTCATCTTTCAGGGTCCTATCTTTTTGCTTTTTCATACTGTTCATGGGGTTTTCAAGGCAAGAATACTGCAGTGGTTTGCCATTCCCTTCTCCAGTGGACCACATTTTGTCAGAACTTTCCACCATGACCCGTCCGTCTTGGTTGGCCCCACACGGTATGGCTTAGTTTCGTTGAGTTAGACAAGGCTGTGGTCCATGTGATCGGGTTGGCTAGTTTTCTGTGATTGTGGTTTCAGTCTGTCTGCCCTCTGATGTCCTCTCTCAGCACTACTGTCAATTAGTGCATCTTTTCTTAACGTCTACTTTCTGGGATGTTGATAAAGCTACTCCCATTTTCTTACAGTTAGTACATTTTTCCTATCATTTTACTTTCAATCTATCTTTGTTTTCATAATGTAAGGTGATCATTTTGCAAGTAACATTTGCATCAGTTTTGTTTTATCTTAATCCATTCACTGTAAATGCAATTACTGCTATTGATTTGAGGTTGGTATCTGCCATTTGCTTTTAATAGATCCACATGCTTCATGTTCCTTTTTCTCTCCCCTTTTTTTTCTTCCTTTAGTATTAAATAAATCTGTTACTATTTCAGATTTCCCTTTTCCTTTTGATTTTCTGCAGCTTTACTAGGAGTGGGGATTTTCATACTCTTTTTTATATTAAAAAATTCTCTATCATTATATCTTCAAATATGACTTTTGTAGTTCTGTCTCTCTGTCTCTGTATGTCTTCCCCCTCTCCTACTCTTTATTTTCCTTCTCATGTCTCATCTTTAGGACTCCTCTAAATCACTCTATTCTAAGTTCTATCTAAAATTTGTTAGACTTATTCATTCACTTTTTAATACTAAATATTTTATTTTGGGTTGGCAATGATTCCATTGCCATTTTTATTTGTTTATGATTATTTGTTAATTTTTTCATCTTTTTCCCTGTATATTCTCCCCTTCTCTCTTTTTCCCTAAACACATTGGTCATAGTTAAAATCCTTATGCATTTCTATCATGTGTGTCTCTGCATTCTCTCATCTCTTTTTTTCACGTTGGTCATTTGTCATGTTATCCTAACTTGTCAAATGTCATGCCAATGTACTGAATACTATAAATTATATATGAAAAAGTAAGATACTCCTGATACATTTTCTAATACCTGAAAGGATTTACCCTTTGTTTTGCTAGGCAGATAGGTGGAAGGGGTGTATATCATTCAGACATCTAAATATAACCTAAAACTGAGCTGTAATAAGTGTGGATTGCAGCTTTGGTAGCACTCAGTCCACCTCTGACTTTTTGGCCCTATGACAGGGGCTTTTGGAGATTTCAGTTCAGAGCCTGGATTCTTTGGTAGCTCAGTACCCAAGAGAATGAGAGACTCTGCTTTTCAAGTCTTTTTATATAGCTCTTTAGGTTCCTGCCCTTCACAGCTTATATACTGGGCAGATATTTGAGGAGAAAACGCGCTGTGTGAGAGTGGCCCTCAAGACTAATTTTGTCACTCCAGCACTAGGTAACTGCCAAATTATGCTGGCTTCCTGTCACAACAATAGTCCTATGCTTGCCCAAGCCCAGATTCTGAATCATTAAATTATGCAATGAATCAGCAAATTCCCAGAGAAAAAGAAGTATAGATCCTTGGCTAACATTGAAATAAACTCCACACTTTAGAATTTTAGCATATTTAGTCCATGTTGTGTCAACAAATGTTGAATACATTTCAGTTCAGTTTAGTTCAGTTCAGTTCAGTCACTTAGTCATTTCCGAGTCTTTGTGACCCCATGAATCACAGCATGCCAGGCCTCCCTGTCCATCACCAACTCCCAGAGTTCACTTGGAGTCACGTCCATCGAGTCAGTGATGCCATCCAGCCATCTCATCCTCTGTCATCCCCTTCTCCTCCTGCCCCCAATCCCTCCCAGCATCAGAGTGTTTTCCAATGAGTCAGCTCTTCGCATGAGATGGCCAAAATACTGGAATTTCAGCTTTAGTATCATTCCTTCCAAAGAACACACACGACTGATCTCCTTCAGAATGGACTGGTTGGATCTCCTTGTTGTCCAAGGGACTCTCAAGTGTCGTCTCCAACACCACAGTTCAAAAGCATCAATTCTTCAGCACTCAGCTTTCTTCACAGTCCATCTCTCACATCCATACATGACCACTGCAAAACCACAGGCTTGACTAATCAGACCTTTTTTGGCAAAGTAACAGTTAGTGTTTCTTGAAAAACTTTTTTCGGCTTTTTAAGCTGTGTGCAGCAAGACCCAGCAAAACACATTGGCCTGCTGTGAACTCCTCCATTCTCCATGGAAGTGGAAAATTTTAGGTTTAATTCTCTACTTCATCATTTACTTAAAGAACAACATCGATAGACATTCTTTAACCTTTCTTTACATCACTTTTATGTATAAAAGGAGAGGAGAATACAGTGAGCTTGTTAATGTTATTTGTTCAAGGGGCTGCAGGAATGTGACCTATTTCTGCTCAGTGATAGAACTAGAAGAACTTTGCTGGTGGCTCAGCTGTAAAGAATCCACCTGCAATGCAGGAGACACAGGTTAGGTCGCTGGGTCAGGAAGACCCCCTGGAGGAGGGCGTGGCAATCCACTCCAGTATTCTTGCCTGGAGAATCCCATGGGCAGAGGAGCCTGGTGGGCTACAGTTCATAGGGTCTTAAAGAGTTGAACATGACTGAAGTGACTAGGCAAACATACACACTGCTGCTGCTGCTAAGTCGTTTCAATCATGTCCAACTCTGTGCGACCCCATAGACGGCAGCCCACCAGGCTCCCCCATCCCTGGGATTCTCTAGGCAAGAATACCAGAGTGGGTTGCCATTTCCTTCTCCAATGCATGAAAGTGAAAAATGAAAGTCAAGTCGCTCAGTCATGTCCCACTCTTAGCGACCCCATGGACTGCAGCCTACCAGGCTCCTCTATCCATGGGGTTTTCCAGGCAAGAGTACTGGAGTGGGGTGCCATTGCCTTCTCCTTCCCCCTAAAGATCAGATAACTCCAAAATTTGAACAACAGAGATTCTTGACACAAAGTCCAAGGAGGGATTATATTTTTGGGGGAGAAGAAGCTACATTCTATGTTTCCCAGTGGAATCTGGTCAGTGTCGATGTTCCCTGACATCATCTCTCATGCAAAGTTGTTCAGTCTACTCAAAGAGATCACACTGTTTGAAAGTAAGTATCCAGATCTGAAGTCTGAAGCTTAGAACCGCAAATGAAATATTCTGGGGTAAACCAAGTTATCACAGAATCCATTTGTTTTTCAGTTCTGAATGACTGTACCAAGGAGAAGGATTCTAATGGTAGAGGATTCATGATTGCTATCTGAGGCATCTGATAAGGCCCGTTCCTGACTCCACTCCCTTTAATCAACCCCTTTAACTCTTAGGTCAACAGCATCAAAATGTGTGTGCTTTGAAAGGAATCCTTCCAGCTGCCAGCTCATTCCTGTGACTCGGAACTCATTTAACTGCTCCGGGTAGAGAGACTAACATTTCCTGTAAATCTTTCTCTGATGCTGTGCAGAACCCTACAGATCAGAATGTTAACTCTGATAGGACCTTGTACTACCTTCTGTCCCAGACTACTCACTAGAGTGTTTTCAACTTAATATTTCATGTTTTATTTTCTTCCTATTTTTCAACCTTATTATTCTCTTGCCACTGGTATAAAAAACCAGCCCCAGCTGCTGCCCCAGTGCAATGACTCCGTGTCTGAACCAGCAGGGTCGGCAGCCTCAGAGGAGAGCGCCCCCTACTGCTCAGGTGGGGGTCCCACAGGACAGAAAACCCTTCTCAACCTCTGGGGTCATCACCCCATGTCCCATTTCTCTCTGCTCAGACAGCAGACAGATCCGCCTGGCGGACGGAGGTGGTCGCTGCTCTGGGAGAGTGGAGATCCTTGACCAGGGCTCCTGGGGCACCATCTGTGATGACCACTGGGACCTGGAAGATGCCCGCGTGGTGTGCAGGCAGCTGGGCTGTGGAGAAGCCCTCAGTGCCATGGGGTCTGCTCACTTTGGGGCAGGATCAGGGCCCATCTGGCTGGATGAAGTGAGCTGCAGAGGAGAGGAGTCCCAAGTGTGGAGGTGCCCTGCCTGGGGATGGCAGCAACACAACTGCAATCATCGAGAAGATGCAGGAGTCATCTGCTCAGGTATGGTCAATTCTCTGTCCACCGGCTGAGAAAATGGAAAGTTCCAAGAAAGCTGGTGTCTGATCAGCAGGGCAATAGGAGATAGGTGGCCTAGAGAGGACTGGGATGCCTATCCATCCTCCCTGAGTGCACTGTGGCTATGAGTGATGAGCTTCATTTACTTTCCTCTTATAAGTCTCTGCTATTCTTTCTTCTCCAGTGGACTTACCTGATGCTAAAATAGCTTTATTCATTCTCCCAATTAAAATAAATCCTCATAATTTTTTTTTCATATTTCACTTTTTGTAATGTGAAACATTTGCTAACTGCCACATACACATTCTCTTTGCACAGGGAGGCTATGCGAAGTAGGGACAAAAATGAGGAAGTACTTTCCTGGGTGGAGTTGTTTCTGTACAAACAATGTGAGATATTATTTAGCACTAGGCTAGTAGGAGTGGAGACTACTCTTACTATAGGAGGATATCATTTACATGTATAGAGGTGATCCCTAAAGGGATATAATTTAACAAGTCAGAGATTCTTATGGATTTGTGCCAGATTTCAAGTTCCCTTGCAAATTTAGATGTAAATGTTCATAGTTCTTTGATGGTAGAACTAGAGAACTATGAATGAAATGCTCCAAGTCATACATTCTTTCACTGTTACTAGAACAGTCTTTCTCCCCAATTTTCCTTTAAGATATTTGTACAAATGCAAACTTCGGAAGAACTCTTAGCCATGCACTGGCAAGTCAAAGGTGGAGGTAATAAGACATGAATTTGTGTGTTTTATGATAAGAGATTATGTAGTTTATATTTGATGATTTCTATGATATAAGAGACTTGTGTTTGGGGGACTTATTTGGAGCAAGAAGACAAATGTAATTTTGAAGAAAGTGGAGCAGGTTTTATAGAAGCTGGGAGGAAGGGGAATGGCGATGGGAGCTGAGGAAGGCAACGGTGAGGTTCTCTGAGCAGCACTGAAAGTCCAGGTGTGGTGTGGAAGATGCTATGTGTGCCTAAGGACACAAGATGTCTACACAGCAAGAGACCAGACAAGGATATATCTTTATTATATTTAGTATCTTTACTCATTCACATCCGCCTTCTATTTCATTATTTTCTTGGAATTTTCACACTTATTCTTCCATGTAAATTTTTAAATCAAGTAGATAATAAAAAAGAAATAATATATCTCAGAAGTCTCTATCCTAAGACTTTCTTGATTATCCAGCACATATTTGAATATTTAACTTTTATCAGGGTATATAAAACAGAATACAAGAAATACTTCCCTCTTTTTCTTTCTAAATTTTTAATCTCGTGGAACTAATATAACAACATCAACAATCTCAGATATGCAGATGACATCACCCTAAATGGCAGAAAGTGAAGAGGAACTCTTGATGAAAGTGAAAGAGCAGAGTGAAAAAGCTGCCTTGAAACTCAGCATTCAAAAAACTAAGATCATGGCATCCTGTCGCATTGCTTCGTGGCAAACAGATGGGGAAACAATGGAAACAGTGACAGACTTTATTTTCTTGGGCTCCAAAATCACTGTGGACAGTGACTGCAATCATGAAATTAAAAGATGCTTGCTCCTTAGAAGAAAAGCTATGACAAACCTAGACAGTATATTAAAAAACAGAGACATTGCTTTGAGACAAAGGTCCGTCTAGTCAAAGCTATGGTTTTTTCAATAGTCATGTATGAATGTGAGAGTTGGACCACAAAGAAGGTTGAACACTGAAAAACTGATGCTTTTGAACTGTGTTGTTGGAGAAGACTCTTGAGAGTCCATTGGACTGCAAGGAGATCAAACCACTCAATCCTAAAGGAAATCAACCCTGAATATTCACTGAGAGGACTGATGCTGAAGCTGAAGCTCCAATACTTTGGCCACCTGATATGAAGAACTGATTCATTGGAAAAGACCCCGATGCTGGGAAAGATTGGAGGCTGGTGGAGAAGGAGACGACAGAAGATGAGATGGTTAGATTGCATTACCAACTCGATGGACATGAGTTTGAGCAAACTCTGGGAGATGTTGAAGGACAGGGAAGCCTGTCATTCTTCAGTCCATGGGGTAGCAAAGAGTTGGACATGACTGAGTGGCTGAGCAACAACAAAAACAACAACCAGTTAAATAAAAATTGTTTATCTAGAATGTGTAGCCTGTGACCAAACTCCCAGCCAGAATAGATTAAGAGTCGTAACCTGGGCCTCTCTGGGGAGATGGAAATGGATATAAATAATAAAAGGCAAGCAGATCATCCTCTCTTACATCATTTATTCTTGTATGAGTGGTCAAGCTAATCCTTCAGTGCCTTTTCTGTTCTCTCCTGCTCTCTATGCTGCTGCTGCTGCTGCTGCTAAGTCGCTTCAGTCGTGTCTGACTCTGGCGACCCCATAGACAGCAGCCCACCGGGCTCCGCCATCCCTGGGATTCTCCAGGCAAGAACACTGGAGTGGGTTGCCATTGCCTTCTCTGCCTGCTCTCTATAGTAGATTTTTATTCTGTTACATTATTCTTATTGAGGCTTCAAAGTTCACAAACTTATACAATCAGAGTCCTTCACCAGAACAAATTCCACCATGTACATAAATACTTATGAGCCCACTCAGAAACCAGGAAAATGATTTAAAAAGTTGTTCTTTATGATGTGCAGGTTTTTCCCTATTGGATTACCCTTTCTCTGTCCAAAATAGGGCCCCTGAAGGATGAAATCATGATCATGAGTGTTTTCTCTGGTCTCTCTCTCATACTCCATCCACTCCCCATTTCACCTGCCACTCACTCCACCTCACTCCCCACAGAAGTTCTTCCCTTTTGGAGTCTCCTTTCCATCTATTTGTAGCTCTTAAGCTTGGTTTTTTATTTCTGCATTGGGAAAAATGGGAAAGGGTAGCAGGGTTATGTGGCAAATGGGAGGAGCACAGGGGATGGAAAGTGTTAAAATCTTGTTGAACGAGTCTTTTTTCCCCCCAAATCTTTCTGTGTTTCATTCCTGTTGAAGCTTTTGCAATTTAGAAATCTCTACAGTATATATTAAAAGACGCTTACTCCTTGGAAGGAAAGTTATGACCAACCTAGATAGCATATTAAAAAGCAGAGATATTACTTTGCCAACAAAGGTCCGTGTAGTCAAGGCTATGGTTTTTCCTGCGGTCATGTATGGATGTGAGAGTTGGACTGTGAAGAAGGCTGAGCACCGAAGAACTGATGCTTTTAACTGTGGTGTTGGAGAAGACTCTTGAGAGTCCCTTGGACTGCAAGGAGATCCAACCTGTCCATTCTAAAGGAGACCAGTCCTGAGTGTTCATTGGAAGGACTGATGCTGAGGCTGTAACTCTAGTACTTTGGCCACCACATGTGAAGAGTTGACTCATTGGAAAAAACCCTGGTCCTGGGAGTGAATGGGGGCAGGAGGAGAAGGGGACGACAGAGGATGAGATGGCTGAATGGCATCACCGACTCGATGCACATGAGTTTGAGTGAACTCCGGGAGTTGGTAATAGACAGGGAGGCCTGGCGTGCTGTGATGCATGGGGTTGCAGAGTCAGACATGACTGAGTGACTGCACTGAACTGAACTGAACTGAAAGTATATATGGCTTGTTTGCTGTCTGCCCCCTTCCTCTCATTCTCCTCTTTTATAGCTTGTTGGCTTCTTATCTCAGAAATCCAAATAAGAAAGGCATATGCAGTTAGCATATAGATAAGGTTAGAATACATTAAATTATCATTACTCTTTCACATTTGCTGAGAGTCTCATGTCTAGTATGAAGTAATCAACTAACTCATTTGTCTTGCATAATCCCACCGAGACCTCACTTTCTCCCATGTGTCTTGATAAATCCTAGGTTTTCAAGAAAGATGGCTAGGACCATCCCTCCCTCTCCTATGACCCTCTGAGCTTTGGTCATTTCTAAACTTAGCTTGGACAACTTCTTTCACAGTTAGATTATAATGCCTGCACTCAGATCCAGCCCGTGTGATTTTCCCTGTCCTCAGTGACTTGAATATTGGCTCAGAGAGAAAACTGACCAGAATTTTAGCCCCAGAAATCTCAGGATGGTCCTCTAAACTTCTGTGGCTCTTAGGCCTCTAACCTCTTGAATCCCATGGACCTTTTTCATTCTCAGTTCAGCTCTGTACCCACATTTGAATGTCTACCAAGGTGTAGTTTCTTTGGGCATTGTAGTTTCCAGGCCCCCAGATAGGAATTAACATTTCTAACCAAAATATATATTCTTGAGATTCAGCCATTCCGAACTGATCCTTCAGTCCTTCTGGATATCTCTTCAGAAACTTGCCCATGAAAACGCAGCTTGACGATGACAGTCAAATTCTCTCTTCTTATCCCCTCTTATTCCACTGCTGGAAAAAAACTTTCACACCATTGCCTGTGAGATGTCTGCAATTGTCCAGCCAGGTTCATGAACACTTACTGGGTTTGTTGTTCTTTGTTTCTCAGGATTTGTGCGTCTGGTTGGAGGGGATGGACCCTGCTCAGGGCGAGTAGAAGTACGTTCTGGAGAAGCCTGGATCCCAGTGTCTGATGGAAACTTCACACTCCCCACTGCCCAGGTCATCTGTGCAGAGCTGGGGTGTGGCAAGGCTGTGTCTGTCCTGGGACAAGTACCCTTCAGAGAGTCCGATGGCCGGGTCTGGGCTGAAGAGTTCAGATGTGAGGGGGAGGAGCCTAAGCTCTGGTCATGCCCCAGAGTGCCCTGTCCAGGGGGCACTTGTCAGCACAGTGGAGCTGCTCAGGTTGTCTGTTCAGGTGAGATGCATATCAGGACTTAACCTCCGTGTACAATCAGTTTAAACTAAAAAGAAGTCAGATTTTGCTGAAATCCTGTCTTTTTCTATCAGTGTACACAGATGTCCGGCTCATGACGAATGGCACCTCTCAATGTGAGGGGCAGGTGGAGATGAACATTTTTGGGCGATGGAGAGCGTTCTGTGCCTCCCACTGGAGTCTGGCCAATGCCAATGTTGTCTGTCGTCAGCTCGGCTGTGGTGTTGCCATCTCCACCCCAAATGGGGCAGAAGGCAGTGATCAACTCTGGAAAGCCCGATTTCACTGCTCAGGGACTGAGTCCTTCCTATGGAAATGCCCTGTGACTGTCCTGGGTGGTCCTGACTGTTCCCGTGGCAACACGGCCTCTGTGATCTGCTCAGGTAAGACAGGGAAGGGCTACTGTACTTAGGATGCTCCTGGGGTGGAATGTCCCCAGAGCAGAGAGTAAGGGAAACAGGCTTTAAAAGGAAGATATTCTGTAGTGAAATCATGGAACTTAGGTTTCCTCTGCTTATTACTCAAGAATCCAACACTGAGAGACAAGCGTGGGGTAAATTTAAAGATAGCATTATTGAGAAAACTAGCAGTTCTGAGGAGACAGAGGACTAATGTACCAAAGAACCAGCTCCCCCTTGCTGATCAGGGACAAGAGTTTTTAAACGGGAATTTCAGGAGTGCACAGGTGGAGGTAGGGGACAGGTTACCTGCAGAATAGCACAGCTAGCTCTGACAATCATCTTGGAATAGGTCTGATCGGTGTCACCTTTATTGTTTGAAATGCAGTTAATCACCAGTTCTAGTGCTGGTCTGTTCCCACTTCCTTGCGGCCAATTCTTGGAATTGTGTAAGGTGAAGATTATGGGCTTCCCTGTTGGCGCAGATGGTAAAGAACCTGCCTGCAATGCAAGAGACTCAGGCTTGATCCTGGGTTGGGAAGATCCCCTGGAGAAGGAAATGGCACCCCGCTAGTCTGGGCATCATGTATTTTCTTCTACCACCTGGTTGGAATTTCAGCATCTGCAAAACAGCTCAAAGGATACGGCTCAGAATGTTAGCTATAGCCATGAGGAGGAACTAAAAATCCTTGACTTTGTTTAGGGTTAAACTATTATTATTTTGTCCTATTTGACTGTTTTCCTTTGTTTCTGAAATTTTTTCATTTCTGTGATTAAATTTATTCTTTGGCTAAGGTTTTTCTACAGACAGAAGCAGGTGGAGGACATGAGGGTGGTCTGTCCTGAGAAGGCTCCGTAAGGTCCTGCTCCATAGCATTCTCATTGTTCACTCATTTTTTCAGGGGAAAGAAGTGCTAAGAAATGCTAAGAAGTGCTATGTCAGGGAAAGAAATGCTTAGATGAATAATATTTTTATGAAACATTATTATTTAAGGGTAATAATAGAGAACAAAGTACAAACAATAAGTGTATACCTAGGTTATGTTCCCCAACCCAGATCTACAAAGAGAACATTCACAGCACCACAGAATCACTATTGCCTCCCAATAGCCACGTCCTTCTCTTCAGGGAAGCCTGCTTACCTAAGGCTTGTACTGCCATAGAATATTTTCTCAGTTTTTGAACTTTATGTATAACCATACAGAACGTTTTCCTTCGTGTCTAATTTTTTTTTTATTTCAAACTGTGTTTGAAATTCACTCATGATGTTGTTTATGGCAACACTGTATTCATTTTTATTACTATAGAGTATTCCTTTGAATGATCACATGACCATGCATTGATGCATTAGCTTGTGGCAGAGATTTGAGTTTGTTGCCAGGTTTTGACTATTACAAACACAATGGGGCAAACTACCATGATGATGACTTTTGGAACAAATATTTATTACTTTTTTTGTGTGTTTAATTCTGTCTGATATTTTTATTTTCTTAATGGTATGGTGTACTTCAATGAGCCATGTTACTCATCTTAAGTTAATTCATTCACCTTTTTTACTGTACATGTAGCGCTCCTTCAGTCAGTCAGTTCAGTTCAGTCACTCAGTCATGTCTGACTCTTTGCAAACCCATGGACCACAGCACAACAAGTTTCCCTGTCCTCCATCATCTCCCGCAGCTTGCTCAAGCTCATATCAATTGAGTTGGTGATACCACCCAATCATGTCATCCTCTGTCATCTCCTTCTCCTCCTGCCTTCAGTATTTTTCAGCTTCAGGGTCTTTTCCAATAAGTCAGTTCTTCCCATCATGTGGCCAAAGTATTAGAGCTTCAACTTCAGCATCAGTCCTTCCAATGAATATTCAGGACTGATTTCCTTTAGGATTGACTGAAGTCCAAGGGACTCTCAAAAGTCTTCTCCATCACCACAGTTCACAAGCATCAATTCTTCAGTGCTCAGCTTTCTTTATGGTCCAACTCTCACATCCATATATAACTACTGGAAAAACTATAGCTTTGTTGGACCTTTGTCGGCAAAGTAACGTCTCTGCTTTTTAATATGCTATCTAGGTTTGTTGTGAAGATCCTTTTTGTACAGCTCTTCTGTGTATTCTTGCTACCTCTTCTTAATATCTTCTGCTTCTATTAGGTCCATACCATTTCTGTCCTTTATCGAGCCCATCTTTGCATGAAATGTTCCCTTGGTATCTCTAATTTTCTTGAAGAGATCTCTAGTCTTTCCCATTCTGTTCTTTTCCTCTATTTCTTTGCATGGATCGCTGAAGAAGGCTTTCTTATCTCTTCTTGCTGTTCTTTGGAACTCTGCATTCAGATGCTTATATCTTTCTTTTTCTCTTTGGCTTTTCGCTCCTCTTCTTTTCACAGCTATTTGTAAGGCTTCCCCAGACAGCCATTTTGCTTTTTGCATTTCTTTTCCATGGGGATGGTATTGATCCCTGTCCTCTGTACAATGTCATGAACTTCATTCCATAGTTCATCAGGCACTCTACCTATCAGATCTAGGCCCTTAAATCTATTTCTCACTTCCATTGTTTAATCATAAGGGATTTGATTTTGGTCATACCTGAATGGTCTAGCGGTTTTCCCTGCTTTCTTCAATTTCAGTCTGAATTTGGTAATAAGGAGTTCATGATTTGAGCTGCAGTCAGCCCCTGGTCTTGTTTTTGTTGAAAGTATAGAGCTTCTCAATCTTTGGTGGTGTGATCACTCATCTAGAGCCAGACATCCTGGAATGTGAAGTCAAGTGGGCCTTACAAAGCATCACTATGAACAAAGCTAGTGGAGGTGATGGAATTCCAGTTGAGCTATTTCAAATCCTGAAAGATGATGCTGTAAAAGTGCTGCACTCAATAACCAGCAAATTTGGAAAACTCAGCAGTGGCCACAGGACTGGAAAAGGTCAGTTTTCATTCCAATCCCAAAGAAAGGCAATGCTAAAGAATGCTCAAACTACCGCACATTGCACTCATCTCACATGCTAGTAAAGTAATGCTCAAAATTCTCCAGCCAGGCTTCAGCAATACATGAACCGTGAACTCCCTGATGTTCAAGCTGGTGTTAGAAAAGGCAGAGGAACCAGAGATCAAATTGCCAACATCCACTGGATCATGGAAAAAGTAAGAGAGTTCCAGAAAAACATCTCTTTCTGCTTTATTGACTATGCCAAAGCCTTTGACTGTGTGGATCACAATAAGCTGTGGAAACTTCTGAAAGAGATGGGAATACCAGACTACCTGACCTGCCTCTTGAGAATTCTGTATGCAGGCCAGGAAGCAACAGTTAGAACTGGACTTGGAACAACGGACTGGCTCCAAATAGGAAAAGGAGTACCTCAAGGCTGTATATTGTCACCCTGCTTATTTAACTTATGTGCAGAGTACATCATGAGAAAGGTTGGGCTGGAAGAAACACAAGCTGGAATCAAGATTGCTGGGAGAAATATCAGTAACCTCAGATACACAGATGATACCATGCTTATGGCAGAAAGTGAAGGGGAACTAAAAAGCCTCTTCATGAAAGTGAAAAAAGAGTGAAAAAGTTGGCTTAAAGCTCAACATTCAGAAAATGAAGATCATGGCATCCTATCCCATCACTCCATGGGAAATAGATGGAGAAACAGTGGAAACAGTGTCAGACTTTATTTTTTGGGGCTCCAAAATCACTGCAGATGGTGATTGCAGCCATGAAAGTAAAAGACGCTTACTCCTTGGAAGAAAAGTTATGACCATCCTAGATAGTATATTCAAAAGCAGAGACATTACTTTGCTGACTAAGGTCCGTCTAGTCAAGGCTATGGTTTTTCCAGTAGTCATGTATGGATGTGAGAGTTGGACTCTGAAGAAGGCTGAGTGCTGAAGAATTGATGCTTTTGAACTATGGTGTTGGAGAAGACTCTTGAGGGTCCCTTGGACTGCAAGGAGATCCAACCAGTCCATTCTGAAGGAGATCAACCCTGGGATTTCTTTGGAAGGAATGATGCTAAAGCTGAAACTCCAATACTTTGGCCACCTCATGAGAAGAGTTGACTCATTGGAAAAGACTTTGATGCTGGGAGGGATTGTGGGGAGGAGGAGAAAGGGACGACCGAGGATGAGATGGCTGGATGGCATCAGTGACTCGATGGACGCGAGTCTGAGTGAACTCCGGGAGTTGGTGATGGACAGGGAAGCCTGTTGTGCTGCTTATCATGGGGTCGCAAAGAGTCAGACACGACTGAGCGACTGAACTGAACTGATCTAGGTTTGTCATAGCTTTTCTTCCAAGGAGCAAGCATCTTTTAATTTCATGGCTGCAGTCACCATTTGCAGTGATTTTGGAGTCCAAGAAAATAAGTGTGTCACTGTTTTCATTGTTTCCCCATATTTGCCATGAAGTGATGGGACCAGATGCCATGATCTTCCTTTTCTGAACGTTGAGTTTTAAGCCAACATTTTCACTCTCCTCTTTCACCTTCATCAAGAGGCTCTTTAGTTCCTCTTCACTTTCTGCCATAAGAGTGGTGTCATCTCCATATCTGAGGTTATTGATATGTCTCCCAGCAATCTTGACTCCAGCTTGTGCTTCATCCATCCCGGCATTTCGCATGATGTGCTCTGCGTAGAAGTTAAATAATCAGGGTGACAATATACAGGCTTGACGTAGTCCTGTCTCAGTTTTGAACCAGTCCATTGTTCCAGTCCATAGAACTCCTTAAATCCTTCTAGAAAGAACTTTGTCTACTCCAAAACGGCAAAAATGTTCCCTGAGAGTATCTCACAGAAGTGTAATTACTTTTCTTTTGCATATGATTATACACTGCTTCCAGGATTGATAACCATGTAGCCTAAGGGTCAAGTGTCATGTTTTCATATGGGCATCCAGTTGACTCAGAATCTTTTTCTGGAAGACTATTCCCTACTGCAGTGCCACCTTTGTGATAAACGAAAGGGCACATATGTCTGGGTACTTCTTTTAGACTCTCTATTCTGTTCCACTGTGTCATTTGTCTGTCCTTGCACCTGTACCACACTTTCTTAATTATTGTAACTTTATAGTAAATCTTGAACCTTCCCTGGTGGCTCAGATAGTAAAGAATCTGTCTGCAAGGCAGGAGACCTGGGTTTGATCCCTGGGTTGGGAAGATCCCCTGGAGAAGTGTATGGCAACCCACTCCAGTATTCTTGGAGTGTCCCCATGGAGAGAGGAGCTTGGTGGGCTATAGTCTATTGGGTCACAAAGAATCGGACATGACTGAGTGACTAAGCACACATAGCAAGTCTGGGTAACTTTAATGTAAAGAAGTTATGTTGTTGCTGTGCTTCCTAACTGCCTTGGTCATTCTTGGTTTTTGTATTTTGTATACATTTTTGAGCCGAAGCTCCAATACTTTGCCACCTGATGTAAAGAGCTGACTCCTTAGGAAAGACTCTGATGCTTGGAAAGATTGAAGGCAGGAGGAGAAGGGGACAACAGAAGATGAGATAGTTGGATGGCATCACTGACTCAATGGACATGAGTTTGGGTAAACTCTGGGAGTTGGTGATGGATAGGGAAGCCTGGCGTGCTGCAGTCCATGGGGTTGCAAAGAGTCAGACATGACTGAGTGACTGAACAACAACATAAATTTTGAATCATCTTGTCATGTTTCGCACACACAAAAGCATCAGGGAATTTTATTGAGGTTAGCTTTAATCTGCATATAAATTTGAGAATGGGTTATTTTGACAACATTGAGTTTCCCAATTCGTTGGCAAAATATATCCCTTCATTCAGTTAGGTCTTGAATTTCTCTCAGATATTTTGCACATCTTTACCTAGGTTTTCTCCTAGGCATTTTATGGGTTTGATGTTACTAGTATTTCCTTTAGTGACGGTTTTCTAGGAATGAATTCTCTCTGAACTTTATCTGGATTCCCCAAATGTTAGTTTAGTATTTTGTTTTCATCCTTCTGTCTTTATTTTCTCTTCCTCTCTCTCTCACTCTAGTTTTCTCTCTCTTTCTCTGTCTTGCTCTAGCTTTCCCTCTCTCTCCTCCCTTGTCCCTCTCCTGCCCCATTTCCCCCCTGAGTATGTAAAATCTTTCTGGATTAAGTTGCAGACAGGATGCTCCTTTATCCCTCCCCTATCCTAACAACAAAAAAAAAAACACTTCAGGGAATTTCCTTATATAACCACAGTTTAATCAAACCTTTAGACATATCAGCCCCAGATAACATCTAAGTGCAACCACATGAGAGACCCCAAAGATAGAGCTGCCAGGTTGAGTCTTTCCCAAATTACTGACCAGAAAATTATGATCAAAATTTAAAAAAAAGTCCCCCAACTGCTAAGTTTGGGGTGAAACTTTGTTATACAGTATTGTTAACCAGGCACTTGCCATGTAACCAGCTTTTCTATATAGAGGAATATTTATCCTCTCATCTTCCATTTTACTATTTCTACTTTATATTGCTCTAATGTGCTGATAGACTCATTCTCTAGTTCTTAATTTTAGCTGTTAACTTTTTCAGCTATAGAATTTTCATTTGTTTTTGTTATCATTTCTTTGCCAAGACACATATCTTGTTAATTAATTATTTGAAGACTTTAATCCTGGCTATTTAAATTCTCTGTCAGACTATAAAACTCTTAGAGGAAAACATAGGCAGAATATTCTTTGACATAAATTGCAACAAGATCTTTTTTGACCAACCTTCTAGAGTAAAGAAAATAAAAACAAAAATAAACAAATAGGACCCTATTAAACTTAAAGGGTTTTGCATAGCAAAGGAACCCATAAACAGAACAAAAAGACAACTGTCAGAATGGGAGAAAATATTTGCAACTAAAACGAAACAACTAACAAGCGACTGATCTTCAAAATGCACAAACAACTCAATATCAACAAACCAAACAACAAAATTGAAAAATGGGAAAAAGACAGACAGACATTTCTCCAGACATACAGATGGCTAACAAATATATGAAAAGATGTTCAACATCACTAATTACTAGAGAGATGAAAAACTGCAGTCAGGTATTACTTCACAGCAGTCAGAATGTCTATCACTAAAAAATCTACAAACAATAAATGCTGGAGATAATGTGCAGAAAAGGGAATCTTCCTACATATGGGTATGTAAATTGGCACAACTACTATGGAGAACAGTATGGAGGTTCCTCAAAAACTAAAAATAGAACTATCATAGGACTCAGCAATCCCACTCCTGGGCCCATACCTGGAGAGAACCATCAGTCAAAAAGACACATTCATCCTAATGTCCACTGCAACACTATTTACAACAGCCAGGACACGGAAGCAATCTAAACGTCCCTTACAGGAGGAATGGATAGAGAAGACGTTGTACATATATAAAATGGAGTATTACTCAGCCATAAAAGAATAAAGCTGTAAAATTTGCAGAGACATGGATAGACCTAGAGATTGTTATGTTCGGTTTAGTTCAGTTCAGTCTCTCAGTCATGTCCGACTCTTTGTGACCCCATTAACTGTAGCACAAGAGGTCTCCCTGTCCATCACCAACTCCTGGAGATTACACAAATGAGAAGGCAGTGGCACCCCACTCCAGTACTCTTGCCTGGGGGACCCCATGGGTGGAGGAGCCTGGTAGGCTGCAGTCCATGGGGTGGCTGAGATTCGGACACGACTGAGTGATTTCACTTTCACTTTTCACTTTCATGCATTGGAGAAGGAAATGGCAACCCACTCCAGTGTTCTTGCCTGGAGAATCCCAGGGACAGCGGAGCCTGTTAGGCTGCTGCCTATGTGGTCGCACAGAGTCAGACACGACTGAAGCGACTTAGCAGCAGCAGCAGCATGTTCACTGAGTTGGTGATGCCATCCAACCATCTCATCTGTGTTGTCCCCTTCTCCTCTCACCTTCAATCTTTCCCAGCATCAGGGTCTTCTCAAATGAGTCAGTTCTTCACATCATGTAGCCAAAGTACTGGAGCTTCAGCTTCAGCATCAGTCCTTCCAATGAACCTTCAGGACTGATTTCCTGGTTGGATCTCCTTGCAGTCCAAGGGACTCTCAAGAGTCTTCTCCAACACCACAGTTCTAAAGCATCAATTCTCCGTTGCTCAGCTTTCTTTATAGTCCAACTCTCACATTCATACATGACTACTGGAGAAACATAGTCTTGACTAGATGGACCTTTGTTGGCAAAGTAATGTCTCTGCTTTTTAATATGCTGTCTAGGTTGGGTCATAAATTTTCTTCCAAGGAGTAAGTGTCTTTTAATTTCATGGCTGCAGTTACCATCTACAGTGATTTTGGAGCTCAAAAAAATAAAGTCAGCCATTATTTCCACTGTTTCCCCATCTATTTGCCATGAAGTGATGGGACCAGATGCCATGATCATTGTTTTCTGAATGTTGAGCTTTAAGCCAACTTTTTCACTCTCGTCTTTCACTTTCACCAAGAGGCTCTTTAGTTCTTCTTCACTTTCTGCCATAAGGATGGTGTCATCTGCATATCTGAGGTTACTGATATTTCTCCCAGCAATCTTGATTTCAGCCTGTGCTTCATCCAGCCCAGCGTTTCTCATAATGTACTCTGCATATAAGTTAAATAAGTAGGGTAGCAATACACAGCCTTGACATACTCCTTTTCCTGTTTGGAGCCAGTCTGTTGTTCCATGTCCCGTTCTAACTATTGCTTCCTGACCTGCATATAGGTTTCTCAAGAGGCAGGTCAGGTGGTCTGGTATTCCCATCTCTTGAAGAATTTTACACAGTTTATTGTAATGTACACAGTCGGAGGCTTTGGCATAGCCAATAAAGCAGAAATAGATGCTTTTCTGGAACTTTCTTGCTTTTTCAATGATCCAGCGGATGTTGGCAATTTGATTTCTGGTTCCTCTGCCTTTTCTAAAACCAGCTTGAACATCTGGAATTTCACGGTTCACGTGTTGTTGAACCGTGGCTTGGAGAATTTTGAGTATCACTTTGCTAGTGAGATGAGTGCAATTGTGTGGTAGTTTGGCATTGTCTTTCTTTGGGATTGGAATGAAAACTGACATTTTCCAGTCCTGTGGCCACTGCTGAGTTTTCCAAATGTGCTGGCACATTGCTTGCAGCACTTTCACAGCATCATCTTTTAGTATTTGAAATAGGATTGTTATGTAGAATGAAGTAAATCAGAAAGAGAAAAACAAATACTGTATAACATCACTTATATGTGGAATCTAGAAAAATGGTAGAGATGAACTTACTGCAAAGCAGAAATAGAGACACCAACATAGAGAACATCATATGGATACTAAGAGGGGAAATGAAGAGTGGGGTGAATTGGGACGTTGAGATTGACATATATGACATATACACACTATTGATGTGCTGTGCTGTGTGCTTAGTCATATCCAACTCTTTGCAACCCCATGGACCATAGCCCGCCAGGCTCCTCTGTCCATGGGAATTCTCCAGGAAAGAATTGTGGAGTGGGTTGCCATACCCTTCTCCAGGGGATCTTCCCAACCCAAGGATCAAATCCAGGTCTCTTGCATTGCAGGTGGATTCTTTACTCCTCAGCCACCAGACTCAGAAACCCTACACTATTGATACTAAGTATAAAATAGATATTGCCTGGAGAATCCCATAGACATGGAACCTGATGGACTACAATCCATAGTGTCACAGAGTCAGACACGACTGAGGTGACTTAGCATGCACACATACATAAACTTTGCTCACAAAGGTCTATCTAGTCTAGGCTATGGTTTTTCCAGTGGTCATGTATGGATGTGAGAGTTGGACGATAAAGAAAGTTGAGCACCAAAGAATTGATGCTTTTGAACTGTGGTGTTGGAGAAGACTCTTGAGAGTCCCTTGGACTGCAAAGAGATCCAACCAGTCCATCCTAAAGGAAATCAGTCCTGGGTGTTCATTGGAAGGACTGATGTTGAAGCTGAAGCTTGAATACTTTGATTACCTGATGCAAAGAGCTGACTCATTGGAAAAGACACTGATGGTGGGAAAGATTGAGGGCAGGAGGAGAAGGGGACGACAGAGGATGAGATGGTTGGATGGCATCATCGACTCAATGGACATGGGTTTGGGTGGACTCTGGGAGTTGGTGATGGACAGGGAGACCTGGCATGCTGCAGTTCATGGGGTCTTTATGAGTCAGACACTACTGAGCGACTGAACTGAACACATAAAACAGATAAATAATAACCTATTGTATAGCACAGGGAACTCTACTCAGTGCTCTGTGGTGATCTAAATAGGAAGTAAATCCAAGGAAGAGGGGATATATATATATATATATGTGTGTGTGTGTGTGTGTGTGTGTGTGTGTGTGTGATTGTTGTTTGGTCGCTGAGTTGCATCTGACTCATTTGTGACCCAATGGACTGTAGCCTGTGACACTCCTTTGTCCATAGGATTTCCCAGGCAAGAATACTGGAGTGGGTTGCCATTTCTTTCCCCAGAGGATCTTCCCAACCAGGGATGGAACCCCAGCCTTCTATTTGGCAGGCAGAGTTTTCTACCACTGAGTCACCTAGGAAACCCTTACATGTATATATAACGTATTAAATTTGCTGTGCAGCAGAGGCTACCACAACGTTGTAAAGCAATTATGCTCAAATAAAAATTAATGAAAATAAATAAAATAAACTCTCTGTCAGGTAACTCTAAGAGCCAAATACCCTGAGAAATTTTTTAAATGTTTCTTTTTCCTCTTGTTTTCCATGAGATCTCTTTTATGTAAGTGTTTTTAAAATCACAAACATTGTAGATAAAAAACTGTGCAAATCCTTCAGAAAGGATTTTGTTTTGCTTCTTCTATTTAGGGGTAGATTAAGGATAGAGCAACTTATTTAACTCATTCTTAGGGGAAAGCTTGGCTTTAAACAGGAATCGTGGCATTGTCAGGACCAGGGCTGTTCATAGAGAAAGGGAACACTAAGGTTATGGTAACTTTATTGGTATGTTACAGCTTTCATCTCAGCTCCATCACTAGGTCGTTATTACTATTATTATTATTTTTTCAACTTTTTACTTTGTGTTGGGTTTAGCCGATTAACAATGTTACAGTTTCTGGTGAACAGACAGGGACTCAGCCATACATATACATGGATCCATTTCCCCCCAAACTTCCCTCCCCTCCTAAAAATTATTTTGCTGAACTGAGTTTCCTGTTCTTCAACCCTCCCAACCCTCTAATCATCGCTCTTTTTTCAGGAAACCACTCCCAGGTGCTGCCCCAGTGCAATGATTCCGTGTCAGAACCAGCAGGGTCTGCAGCCTCAGAGGAGAGCGCCCCCTACTGCTCAGGTGAGGGTCCCACAGGACAGAAGACCCTTTTCATTCCTCAGGTCAAGGCCTCATTGTCCCATTTCTCTCTCCTCAGACAGCAGGCAGCTCCGCCTGGTGGATGGGGGCGGTCCCTGCGCCGGGAGAGTGGAGATCCTTGACCAGGGCTCCTGGGGCACCATCTGTGATGACGGCTGGGACCTGGACGATGCCCGCGTGGTGTGCAGGCAGCTGGGCTGTGGAGAAGCCCTTAATGCCACGGGGTCTGCTCACTTCGGGGCAGGATCAGGGCCCATCTGGCTGGACAACCTGAACTGCACAGGAAAGGAGTCTCACGTGTGGAGGTGCCCTTCCCGGGGCTGGGGGTGGCACGACTGCAGACACAAGGAGGACGCAGGGGTCATTTGCTCAGGTCAGCACTCCACACTGTGCACAGGCTGGAGGAGAGGAGGGCTCAGGAGGACGGGGGTCTGAGCCCTGAGAGAGAGATGCTGAAAGGGCCAGAGAAGGAGGCTTCCTCCCATGGAGCTTGTCTTTCCAGCAGACGTGGAAACCAGGTGCTTTCACTGCCTCCTGCAGCAGCTGAGACTCTGGTCCTTTCTCCTCAGTAGTGTTTCCTGGCAGAGCCTTTTCTCAGTTTTCCTTGAAATCGGGGCTCACTCTTCTGGTACATATGGTAGAGAAGTCTTAAAGCCAAGGTGCTAGTTTTTTTGTTTTGTAACAAATTACCACATAGTTAATGGTTTAAAACAACACATTTACTTCCTTACATTCTGTAGCTTAGATGTCCAGCAGGAATCTCACTGAATGGGGATCCAGGTTTCAGTAGGGTCACATCACCTCTGAGCCTCTGGGAAAGATCTGTTTCTTGTCTTTTCAAGCTTCTAAAAACTGCCTGCCTGCCTGCCTTCGTTCATAGCCCCTTCTGTTCATCATCAGAGCAGCAACGCTCCACCTCTCTAACTGTTATCCATATTCACATCTCCCTCTAACCAGAACGAGGAAAAGTGTTCCACCCTAAAGGATAGCGAGTCTAAGACTGTGATTCGACTGTGCTCAGGTGGTTAATCCATCATATTTCAGGGTAATCTCAGTCCTTACCTTAATCACATCTGTTAAGTCCCCTTTGCCAGATAAGGAAACAGTGACGGGTCCATTACTCTATCTGCCTCCACACTGTCCACATCACATCCCTTTCATACACTCTCTTAGATGTTTTGTCAGGAAGCAGGGGTCAGCTTCCACTCCCTGCAGGTGTCCAGGTTGGTCTTCCTCTCAGTTCATATCCACTACATCATGGTGGTAGAAATATTTAGAAACACAGACACAGATGGACAAAGTCAGATTAAAAAGGAGACAGGTTTCACTCTGGTCATCTAGTGGATTTGCTTCCCCAGCAGGGTCAGAGATGAGTGCTCACAATTTTGGGGAGAGAGGAAAACCCAGAGCACTGTGTGGGGTGCTCACTGTGTCCTGTCTCCTCTCTTTCAATCTCAGAGTTCCTGGCCCTCAGGATGGTGAGTGAGGACCAGGAGTGCACTGGGTGGCTGGAAGTTTTCTACAATGGGACCTGGGGCAGTGTCTGCCGCAGCCCCATGGAAGACATCACTGTGTCCGTGATCTGCAGACAGCTTGGCTGTGGGGACAGTGGAAGTCTTAACACTTCTGTTGGTCTCAGGGAAGGTTCTAGACCCCGGTGGGTAGATGGAATCCAATGTCAGAAAACTGACACCTCTCTCTGGCAATGTCCTTCTGACCCCTGGAAGTACAAGTCATGCTCTCCAAAGGAGGAAGCCTACATCTCATGTGCAGGTGACTTATGTCTGTTTCTGTGTCTGTCCCAACCCTGTAGGAAGTTATTAGTGAGATTTGATATTTTAAAATCCAAGTGATACGTCTAAGTTGAGTTTATAGAATGAAGTTGGATGGATCTAATTTAAGCCACATGTTCCAAACTTGCTTTATTAAAAGTTTTTAATTGATATAATTGACATAACATTATATTGTTTGCTGTGTACAACATAATGCTTATATACTTGTATATATTGATAAATGATCACTACAGTAAGTCTAGTTATATCCATAACCATATAGATAGTTAAATATTTTTCTTATATGATGAGGATGTTTAAGATGTATTTTCTCATCATCTTTCAAGTAGACAGTATGGTATTCACTATAGTCACCATGCTGTAAGTTATATGTCTTCATCTATTAATTTCATAACTCAAGTTTATACCTTTTGACTACATTTGCCCACACCAAATTCCCCACCTCTGGCAGCCACCAACTACTCAGCATCTCTGAACTTGCTTTTTGTTTCAAGATTACACATATCAATGAGATTTTATGGTATTTTTCTATCTCTGTCTGATTTGCTTCACCTAGCATAATGCCCTCAAGGGCCATCCTTGTTGAAACTGGCAAAATTTTCTTCTTTTTTATGGGCAGATATATGTCTGTATTACATTTTCTTTATCCATTCATCCATCAGTGAAGACTTACCTTGTTTGGCTCTTGTATATATTGCTATAAAATACTATAAAGTAATGCTGTTAAAATGCTGCAGTCGATATATCAGCAAATTTGGAAAATTCATCAGTGGTCACAAGACTGGAGAAGGTCAATTTTAATTCCAGTCCTGAAGAAGGGCAATGCCAAAGAATGTTCAAACTACTGCACAGTTGTGCTCGTTTCACATGCTAGCAAGGTTATGCTCAAAGTCTTTCAAGCTAGGCTTCAGCAATAAGTGAACTGAGAACTTCCAAGACATACAAGCTGGGTTTAGAAAAGGCAGAGGAACCAGAGATCAAATTGCCAACATTTGTTGGATCATAGAGTAAGCAAGAGAATTCCAGAAAAACATCTGCTTCATTGACTAGACTAAAGCCTTTGACTATGTGGATCACAACGAACTGTGGAAAATTCTTAAAGAGATGAGAATACCAGACCACCTTACCTGCCTCCTGAGAAACCTGCATGCAGGTCAAGAAGCAACAGCTGGAACTGGACATAAACAACTGACTGGTTCAAAATTGGGAAAGGAATTCGTCAAGGCTGTATATTGTCACCCTGTTTATTTAAGTTATATGTAGAGTACATCATGGGAAATGCCAGGCTGAATGAATCAGAAGCTGGAATCAAGATTTCTGTGAGAGATATCAACAACCTCAGATATGGAGATGACATCACTCTATTGGATGAAAGAGAAGACGAAATAAAGAGCTTATTGTTGAGGGTGAAAGAGGAGAGTGAAAAAGTTGGCTTAAAGTGCAAGATTCAACATTCTAAAAATTAAGATCACGGCATCTGGTTCCATCACTTCATGGCAAATAAAAAGAGAGAAGTTGGATACAGACAGATTTTCTTGGGCCCCAAAATCACTGCTGATGGTGACTGTAGCCATGAGATTAAAAGAGGCTTGCTCCTTGGGAGGAAAGCTATGACACACCTAGACAGAGTATTAAAAAGCAGAGACATCACTTTGCTGGCAAAGGTCCATATAGTCAAAGTTGTGTTTATTTCAGTAGTCATATATGGATGTGAGAGTTGGATTATAAAGAAGCTGATCGCGAAAGAGTTGATGCTTTTGAATTGTGGTGCTTGGATGCCACAAGTGAATTGTGAGTCCCTTGGACAACAAAGAGATCCAACTAGTCCGTCTTAAAGGAAATCAAATCTGAATATTCATTGGAAGGACTGATGCTGAAGCTGAAGCTCCAGTACTTCTGCCACCTGATGCGAAGAGCTGACTCGCTGGAAAATACCCTGATGCTGAGAAAAACTGAAGGCAAAAGGAGAAGTGGGCCACAGAGGATGAGATAGTTAGATAGTATTACCAATTCAGTGGACATAAATTTGAGCAAACTCTGGGAGATAGTGAAGGACAGAGGAACCTGGCGTGCTGCACTCCATGGGGTTGCAAAGAGTCAGACACAACCTGTCAACTGAACAAATATTGCTGCAGTGAACATTGGGTTTTCAAGTTAGTATTTCCTTCAGATAAATACCCCAAAGTGAAATTGCTAAATCGTATGGCAATTCTGTTTTTAATTTTTGATGCACCTCAATACTGTTTCCATAGGGGCTGCATCAACTTACATTCCCTCTAATCGTGCAAAAGCTTTCCTATCTCTTCACATTCTCCTCAACTCCTGTTATTTCTTCTTTTTGATAAAAGCCTTTCTAGAGGATATGAGGTCATGTCTCATTGTGGTTTTGATTTGTATTTTCTGATGATTAGTAGTGTTGAGCATGTTTTCATGTACCTATTGTCAAGTTGTATGTATTCTTTAAAAAAAAATTTATCAGTTTCTCCGCCCACTTTTGGAAAGTCATATTGTTTGATTATTGCTGATGACTTGTGTGAGTTCCTTGTGTATTTTGGATACTAATCTTATCAGAAATATAATATGTAAATATTTTCTCCAGTTCCATAGGTTGCTTTTTCATTTTGTTGATGGTTTCCTTAACTGGCCAGAAGCTTTGTAGCCTTATGTGGTCCTAACTGCTTGTTTTTAGTTTTGTTCCCTTTGATTTTGGTGTCAAATCCAGAAAATCCTCACGAAGACTGATGTCAATGATTTTATTTTCGTGTTTTTTTTTTTTTTCCTGTAGAAATTTTATGGCTTCAGGACTTGTGATCAAGTCTTTAATCTATTTTGAGTTAATTTTTGTGTGTGGTGTAAGATAGTGGATCAGTTTCATTCTTTTGCATGTGGCTGTCCAGTTTTCCCAATGCCATTTACTGAAAAAACTGTCCTTTCCTCATGGTATGTTCTTGGCTTCTTTGTCAAAAATTAATTGACCATACAAATGTGGGTTTATTTCTGAGCTCTCTATTGTCTTCCATTGATCTTTGTGTCCATTTTTATACCAACAACATACTGTTTTGATTAATATAGCTTTGTAATATAGTTTGAAAACAGGAAGTATGACACTTCCAGCTTTATTACTCTTTCTCAAGACTGCTTTGGTATTCAGCGTCTTTTGTGGTTCCATGCAAATTTTAGGATTGTTTGTCTATATCTGTGAAAATTTCCATTGAAATTTTGGTAAGAATTGCAGTGAATCTGTAGAATGCTTTGGGTAGTAATGGGCATGTTAATAATATTAGATTTCCAATCCGTGAGCAGAGAATATCTTTCCATTTATTTGAGTCATCTTGAGTAACTTTCATCAGTATCTTATAGTTTTCAGTGTACAGGTCTTTCACCTCCTTGGTTAAATTTATTCCTAGATATTTTATTCATTTTCATGCAAATGTAAATAGAATTGTTTTCTCAGTTTCTCCTCATGGCAGTTTTGTTGTTAGTGCATAGAAATGCAATTGATTTTTGTATATAGATTTTTCATTCTACAACTTTACTGAGTATTATTTCTCATATTTTTGGTGAAGTCTTTGGGGTTTTCTATATATAATATCATGTAAAGGAGTCTTCTTCCTCATGACTCTGATGGCAAAGAATCCATCTGGAATGCAAGAGACCCGGGTTTGATCCCTGGGTCGGGAAGATACCCTGGAGGAGGGAACGGCAACCCACTCCAGTATTCTTGCCTGGAGAATCCCAATGGGCAGAGGAGCCTGGCAGGCTGCAGTCCTTGCGGTCACAGAGTCAGACACGACTGAGCGACTAACACTTCACTTTTCAATCTGCAAATAGTGTCAGTTTTGCCTCTTCCTTTCAGATTTGGATGTCTGATTTTCTTTTCATTGCCTGATGGATCTGGACGGGACTGCCAAAACTAAGTTGAATAAAAGTGGTGAGAGTAGATAATTTTGTCTTGTGTCTGATTTCAGAGGAAAAGCTTTCGGTTTTTACAGTCAAATATGATGTTAGCTGTGAACTGCTCATATGGCCTTAGTTATATTGAGATGCAATCCTTCTATAACTACTTTGTGAAAGAGTTTTTATCATAAATGGATTTTGAATTTGTCAAACATTTTTTCTGCATCCTTTGAGATATGATTTTTACCTTTGTTTTCTTTATTTGGTGTATCACATTGATTAGTTTGTGAATGTTGAATTATCCTTGCATCCTTAGAACAAACGTCACTTGATCATGGTGTATGATTCTTTTAGTGTATTGTCAAATTCAGTTTTCTAATATTTTGTTGAGGATTCTTGCACCTATATTTATCAGAGTATTAGCCTGTAATTTTATTTTCTTGTGGTGTCCTTATCTGGTTTTAGTATCAGAATAATGTTGGCCTCATAAAATGAGTTTGGATGTGTTTCTTTCTTCTGTTTTTGGAAGAGTTTGAGAAGGCTCCACCACTAAATATTGTTACACTGGGAATTGGGATTTTGAAAATAAATGTTGAATGAAATAAATAAATGTTGGAGATGGCAACAAATAGTTAAACCATAGCACCTTACTTCCTTCAACATTTCTCTCTCTCTGCTTCTCTCTCTCCTTCCCTCCCCCTCCACATACACAAACACACACACCCCATTCAGGTACACCTTGAATGGTATGCTGGCTGTTGCCTGAAACCCACCGCTAAGAATATGGCGAGAGATATTTCAAAAGCAGAGGCTCACTCCCTTCCTTGCCTCTCTTTTTTCATCTCTTTGTCTTTTCCATTTGAGGCCAAAGAGGCGTTAAACTATTAGACTTTTTACTGATGACATTTTTCCTACAATTAAACACTGAGAATGGAGAGGTGGTAAAGTCTTTGACCATGAAAATGAGCAACCCGCTCACAAAGGTCCTGCCATCATTTTCTCAGAGATTCTCTGCATAGAGTGGGTAGGAGGTTTGATAGGATGATCTGGAAAGAATATACAAATTTTGATACTTTACGACAGGTACTATTTACGCTTCTGTTTCTTTGTGTTGCTTTGAATTTGTATTTATTTCTCTCAGCTTCAATTCTTTTATATATACTTTTCAGTCTTTTGTTTTTATTTCTGCATCTTCTCAATACAAATTTTTCTCAGTAGGTTTTTTTTTTACTCTATTGCAAAAATTTCTGCCTTACTCAGTGTGTACATATATGTGTACATATATCTTAGAATTCTACTAAGTCTTTCCTGTATATTTCCTTTTTAAGAGATCCTAACCAACACTATGGGCTTTTCTGGTGGTTCAGACAGCAAAGAAACTGCCTGCAATGCAGGAGACCTGGGTTCGATTCCTGGATAGGGAAGATCCAGTGGAGAAAGGAATGGCAATCTACTCCAGTATTCTTGCCTGGAAAATCCTATGGACAGTGTAGCCTGGTGGGCTGCATTCTGTAGGTCACAAAGAGTCAGACACGACTGAGCAACTAACACACACACACATAACCAACACTGCATTGTAGATCAATTATCTTCTAATTAAAAATAAATTTAAAAAAGATTTTCCTTTTACAACAGTAGTCTTCACTTGCCCACTTGTCACACTGAATAGTAGGTAAGAGCAGCTTATAATCTATCTAATAATTTTCCATTAAAATTACATATGTGAGATTTTGGAGAAGGCAAAGGCGACCCACTCCAGTACTCTTGCCTGGAAAATCCCGTGGGTGGAGGAGCCTGGTAGGCTGCAGTCCATGGGGTCGCTAAGAGTTGGACACGACTGAGCAACTTCACTTTCTCTCTTCACTTTCATGCATTGGAGAAGGACATGGCAACCCACTCCAGTGTTCTTGCCTGGAGAATCACAGGGACGGAGGAGCCTGGTGGGCTGCCGTCTATGGGGTCGCACAGAGTCGGACACGACTGAAGCAACTTAGCTGCAGGCACAGCAGCAGCATGTGAGATTTTGAGTATAAATTAACAGGACTGATCATTTTTACTATGAGCTATTATCATAGGCTATTACCAGTCACTGATATTTGGTTTACTATTTCACTGATTAGCGTGAATTTAAAGAAGCTTTATTTTACTGAATTTTATTCATCTATTCATTCATTCAATAACTATTTATCAAGCCCTTATCTAGGTATTTAGAAAAGGTTTTCCATAGATATTTGTTGAATGAGTGCATACAATGTGCAGGCACTGTCCTAATAGCAGAAACATGGCGCATATAAGATATACAAAGTCCTTCTTCTAATGGACCTTTTATTCAGAGGGGCGTATGTGTACATTTGTAGATGGCTGTGTTTATAGTTGCTGTGGGATGTGAAGACTGATAAACAAGTAAATATTTAAAGTAATTTCAGCTGGTGGTCAGATGCAGTGAAAGTTTCAGCCCAGGAGTTAATGAATGAGCCTGTGTTTTCACGTGTCATTTGCACTGACCCAAGGGCCTTAGATCATCTTATGTGGGGACAAGATCACCCCCAGCTATTCCTGATCCACTGTTTCCCTGTTGTTTGCAGGAAGAAGACCCAAGAGCTGTCCAGCTGCTGCCCCCTGCACAGGTACGTCAGCCCCGCCCCCTCCCCTGTGGCTCCCAGGGGCTCCTTCCTCCCACCAGGGCAGTCACAGGAGGGGCTGCTGCCTTTTCAGACAGAGAGAAGCTCCGGCTCAGGGGAGGAGACAGCGAGTGCTCAGGGCGGGTGGAGGTCTGGCACAGCGGCTCCTGGGGCACCGTGTGCGATGACTCCTGGAGCCTGGCAGAGGCCGAGGTGGTGTGTCAGCAGCTGGGCTGTGGCCAGGCCCTGGAAGCTCTGCAAACGGCGACATTCGGCCCTGGAAATGGGAGCATCTGGCTGGACGAGGTGCGGTGCGGGGGCCGGGAGTCCTCCCTGTGGGACTGTGCTGTGGAGCCCTGGGGGCAGAGCGACTGCAAGCACGAGGAGGATGCTGGTGTGAGGTGCTCTGGTGAGTGAGGGGCTCGGGGTCCACCCTGAGTGAGCTGGGGCAGCGTGGGGGCAGTGGGTTGGACCGGGCATGGTGGGGAGTTTCTATTCAGACAGTGTCCAGGTCCTGGGGCTCTGATCTAGGACGGGGGAGCTGGGAGGACGGGACACTGGTGTTGTGGAGACTGAGGGGTGATTTCAGGCGCAGGAGGGAAAAATGGGTTTGCCTGCGTTCTGGCCAATTTCCTTTCCTCACACTGCTACTTTTCTCTTTAGGTGTAAGGAATCCATTGCCCCCGACTCCAGCAGGTACTGTGAACATCCATGGGCAGGAAAGAATACGCAGGTCTGGGGACCTGTTCTGTGGCTCTCTGACAGCTCAGGAGAGGAAAGAGCCTGAGGAGCCCTGGCTGGTGGGGAGGAGCCCAGGGCGTTATGTTGGGGAACTCCTCTGCCTTGGTTCCTGGGGCCACATTTTTCTCATGACTGGGATCCAAGGGAGACTGGTTCCTGTGTTGCAGAATCTAAGGTTCTCCACCGGCCTCTGAGTGTTGCTCCTCATCAGTGAGGTGTGGGTCCCAGGACTGTTTGACGCTCTGTCTCCTGAAGCCCAAGGAGAAGAGATGAGCCGGGTCCTCAGAGGCTGTCTCAGCAGGGCAGCTCCCTGACAATCCCCAGCTCTGCTTTGGGGCCACACTGGCTGGCGTGGAGCTGACCCATCTCAGGACGAGACCCGGGGGAGCCAGGTCACTGTCAGTGCACCTGTGTCTGAGGCTGGGATGCCATTGTCTGGAGTCCCTGGAAATGCTGGCACAGGGGGTTTCTCTGTGCCCAGGACCTTTTCCCTACCCTGTTGCCTTGTTCTCTTTAGGGTCCAGACCTGTTTCAAGTCATCTCCCTGGCATCTTCTCCTTGCCTGGGGTCCTCTGCCTCATCCTGGGGTCCCTTCTCTTCCTGGTCCTCGTCATCCTGGTGACTCAGCTGCTCAGATGGAGAGCAGAGCGCAGAGGTGGGTGGCAGGGGGACCTGGGGACCAGGGAGAGTGTGTGGAGGCAGGAGATGGGGCAGGTGTGAGGAGGGGAACCTGGGCCAGGTGTCTGTTGTGAGTCTGAAGAACTCCATGCACTCTGTGCTGAGCTCTAAGGGGTGAGTAGACAGATTCTTAGGACTGGGGCGTGAATCTCAGAAGTCATGGCCTCTCCTATGAGAGCAGACAGAGTCGGGGCTAAGCTGTGAATTCAGGTCAGACGTGCTGACATGGTGCACGGGGTGGAAGATGTTGCAGAGGTCCAGGCAGCCTCCGTGTGAACATCAGGAGATACAGGGTGGGCCTGCTGGACCGGGGTGTCTGGGGTGGCACCTCTGATCTGCTAGAGGATCTCTCAGCCTTCTGGATCAGGGTGTCTGGGGCAGCATCTCTGATCTTCTGGGGGATCTCTCAGCCTTATTCAGCTATGAAGATGCTCTTGCTGAAGCCGTGTATGAGGAGCTCGATCACCTTGTGACTCAGAAGGAGAGTCTTCTGGGCAGCCCAGGTGGGTCTCTGTCTGCCCTCCTGGGACCTCTGGTTGTCACACCCGCTGGGTGTGTGCATTTCCTCAGCATCTGCAGACCCCATACGTTCCCCAAGCTCACAGAGGTGGCTCTCCAAAGTGGCAGGATGGCCTCTCACAGCCCTGTGAGCCCCCAGCCTCTGTCTACACTGCAAGAGCCAGACCTGTCCCTTCTCAGCCTTAACTCAGGTCCTTTGGGTGTGGGGAGGGTCCTTCTGTGTGTGTTTTTCTCTACTTTAGGCTTCCTGTCAGATGGTGAGGACAACAATGGCTCCAGATCTGCTCCAGGTAATAGAGGTGGACCTGCTTCAGCTGAGTGTTGCGGAGGAGAGTTTCCCTCCTCATAGAGAGGAGATGTAAGGGGAACAGTCTTCCTCTGATGGACCAGAGGGATCCCTTGTGTCCAGATCGGGTCTGTCCTTCTCCTTCTCTGGCTGATCTGTGATGTCTCACATTTGGGGCTGGGCTCTCTGAGTTCAGAATCACAAGAGACACACACTGGTTTTAAAAATAACATCTGTAAAGCACAGTTTGTCAAAATACTTTAGTAATGCTCAATGGTGGGAGAGTTGCTTTGAGATCTATATTTTCAGTTAGGAAATATTAAGATATGTAAAGTTATGTTTTGGTTTATGGACACATCAAAATGAAACATGGTCTCAGAGAAAAAAAATCTTTCTTAACAAGGAGTGACTGGTGCCTCTATTTAGCAGCTCAGAAACTCTGGGTCAGAAGGGATCTTAGGTATTTCCTAGACCAACCCACTTACTGTGGTTTCATCTGACCCCTGCTGTGCCCTCAGAAGCCCCAGATCAGAAGACCTATGCCCTTGGTGAGGGTTATGATGATGCCGAAGAGGTACCAGTGCCTGGGGCTCCTCCTACCTCTGAGGGGAGTGAGGAGGAAGTGCCCCCAGAGAAGGAAGATGGGATGAAGTCTGAGATAGGTGAGTGGGGTTAGCTGATCCCCTGTAATCTTTGGTCTCTGTCCTGGGAAGGGTGAATTTGAGCTCCTCAATGTCCAGCCTCGCTACAGTTTCTCATGCGTTTGATGGGCTTCCCTGGTGGCTCAGATGGTAAAGAATCTGCCTGCAATGCAGGAGACCCGGGTTTGATCCCTGGATCAGGAAGATCCCCTGGAGAAGGGAATGGCTACCCATTCTAGTATTCTTGCCTGGAAAATCCCATAGATAGAGGAGCCTGGCGGGCTACAGTTCATAGGGTTGCAAAGATTCAGACACAACTGAATAACTAGCACTTCACTGCCTGGAGGCAGGTCTTCTCAGAGCTCCTGTGTGAGCACAGGTCTCCTGTGATGCAGGGTTTCCACAGGAGCTGAGGCCCCAGAGAGTAAATGGACTGGATCTGAGAGGACATCTGGGATCCGTCCTCACTGTAACTGATATGAAATAGTCTGAGACCACCCTGGGTCCCAGGGATGCTTTGTCATCACCACTTGATTAACTTGCTTCCTCCTCACTGTCTGGCACCCTTGTCTCTGTTCTAAATCATACCTCTCTTTCCTCTTTCAGGCTCTTCTCCAAACATCTTTAGAGAGGAAGCTGATCCTGGGGAAGGAGAAGAGAGCCCCTGGCTGCTCCAGGGGGAGAAAGGGGACCCTGGGTACGATGATGTTGAACTAAGTGCCCTGGAAACATCCACAGTGACTTTTCCATGATGTTGTATTAAATACAAGATCGTGCCGCAGATATTCTAATTGCCTGCATCTCAATAGAACAGTGCTGACCTGTGATTGTGTTATATGGAAATTGCTCAAAATGAAATATTCTGAATAAAGTAAATTTTTTTTTTTTTTGCTTTGTTAATTATTACCAAATTCCATGTCAAATGCTTTTAGAGGACTGGTCCTCAAACACCATTTACCTCAAAGGAAATACACGATGAGTGCACTGCCCTGTTTTCTCACCTCCTTCAAAGGCTAGTGAGGCCATGAATTTGCCCAGGATCACAGATGCTCCAGGTCACTCTTGCTTAGAAAAGGTATCTAAACTTGGTCCACATTCACACCCTCCTTCCTAGCAAGATGCCTTTGTTGACCGAAAAGTATAGTCAGAACCTGGTAGAGTTATTTTATTTGGTGGGAATGCTTAAGACTCTACGCCCTGAGACAGCATCTCAGTAGCTCTGAGAAAACTGCTCCAAGGAGGCAGGAGGGGAAGTCAGGCTGTTTACAAGTTTGCAACAAAGGGAGCAGGGAGTCTGAACATCAAAGATCAGGTGTCAAGTTCAGGAATGTAACGCTCTATGTGTGGGAAGATGCAAGCCTCTGGACTCACTGGATTCAATGCTTCCATATGCAGCTCAGCTATCTGGGGCAACACTGTTTCCCTGTTCACCTTGAGGAGCCTCAGACAGCTGCTTCTTGCTTTCCCCAGCTTCTCAGCAATCATCATGTGGGGTGGCAGCATCCCCAGGATCAGTTTTGGGAGCCCTCACTCACAACTGGAGACCAGAAATCACTGATGGCTGTGACATTTCTTGTTTATTGATATGGCAGGAGATATTTTCATTTCACAAACTCATGGAAAAAAACTCAGTCCTGAACATTCCTGTATGTTCTTCCCTGAGATGTCACATCACCTGATTTAACCTGTTCTTGGGCACCAGACTTGGGTGTGAGTTTCAAAGTTGGAGTTTGCTGGTGGGAGAGAATGGATACAGCTTTCTTTATCCTGCCTAAGTGTTCATGGATCAATTAAAACTCTAACTCTAGGTAACTACCTCTGCCTTTTCATCTCTCATTCCCTAGGTTACTTGATCTGTTTATTCCTCAAGCAGATATAGATTCCTCCTTGCTCTTCTCCCATGTGTAGTTGGTTAGCAAATCCTTATGAATCCATTCTTTCCATCCCTGCCTACAATTTCTTCAGAACGTTGCCATTTCTTATGTGTCCAATTATCTATCCTTCTGAGCAAATTATATCAGCTCATCTCTCTCTCTAAGTTGATGGAGGGCAAATTGGTGCTCACCCACAGCCTGAATCCACATGGGACAAGAGGGCAAGAAAGTGGAGACCTAGACAGAGGGGATCCAGAAGAAGGGATAGTTGGGGAAATCAGGTATGTTTGTCTATTTACATTTCAAAGATGTGGATGGAGGGGCCTGATATGATTAAATTCCTAAAGGAAGAATTTCAAACTAGTGGGCTCCTCTGAAAACAAACTGTTTCAAGATTGTTTTAATCTGGTTACTACTGAAAAAGTAAAGGTGATCCTGCTGTGATTCTTCAGGGTAGAGAGACCTGTCATGTAGGAGTGGCCAAGCAAAGATTACATTTCACAACACCCCCCTCCCCCCCAGTTCCATTGTGGACATGTGGAGAGGCTGCTGATATAAGACCTGAGAGTGATGGCCTGGTTTTGAGTTGAACACACCCAGTTCCTGGCTGATGGCTCTGCATGGTGTCCAGGGCTCCGACCTACAGTCACGCTTGCAGTCTTCATAGTTCTAGGCTGTGCTTGGGGATTAGAAGATGCCCAGGAGTTCTCCCAAGGCAGCTCACATGGCTACTCACCACTGGGAAGTGATGAAATAAATGACATATGATGAAAGATATAAAGTATACCCACCAAGAAGCTCAGGGAACTCCAAAAAAATGCAGATAAACAATCAAATCCAGGGAAAGAATATGTGAACAAAATAAGATTGAAAAATGATTATTTATTATCATTGTTTTAAATTTTTGGTTTCACTGAGTCTTTGTTGATACCCATGGGCTTTCTCTAGTTGTGGCAGGCGGGCACTGCTCTTCTTTGTGGACAGCAGGCCTCACTGTGGGGGCTTCTCTTGCTGTGGAGCACAGGCTCTAGGTGCACAGGCGTCAGTAGTTGTAGCATGCCGGCTCCTATTGGCAGTTTGTGGGTCCTGGAGCACAGAGTAGTTGTGCCCAGGCTCTGAGTTGCTCCACAGAATAAATTCAGTTTTTTGTTTTTTTTTTTCAGTGCAGAGACTGAAATCACAAAAACGAAAGCAAACAGGGAGTTTGCTGATGGTTTAGTGGTTAGGATTCGATGCTTTCACTGCTGTGCCTGTATTCTATCCTGGTCAGGCAACTGTGCAATGAGGCAAAAAAAAAAAAAAAAAAAAAAAGAGAGGGAACCAAACAGAAATTCTGTTGCTTAAGATTACAATGAATGAAATGCAACAAAATAAAAAATGCTACAGAGAGCATCAGCAACAGCAGAAGAATCTTTGAGGCACAAGACACAGAAAATTGAAATTAGCCAGCCAGGGGACAAAGAAGAAAAAAGAATGAAAAGGTGTGAAAGAACCTGTGCAAACTTTGGGATAGAGTTCACACTAACAACCTGCACATTATTGGAGTCCCTGAAGGAGAAGAGAGGGAGAAAGGGACAGAGATTGTACTTGAAATAATACCAGATAAGTCACACATCTGATGAGACTTAGGCATCCAAGTTCATGGAGCTAATAGGTCACCCCTCAGAGTTCACTCAAAATGATCGTCTCCAAGACACATTGTTTATAATCAAGCCTAAGAGAGAATTTTAGACGCATCAAGGTAAGAGCAAATGCTCACAAAAGGAAATTCCCTTGAGAATATCAGTGGACTTCTGAGAAGAAACCTGTCAAGCCAGGAGAGGAAGGGATGATGTTTTCAAACTGATGAACATAAACCTGCCAGCCAAGAATACTTTTCTCAGGAAGGTTGTCTTTCAGAAATGAAGATGAGATAAAGACTTTCCCAAACAGAAAACAGTTGAGGGAGCTCACCAACACAGGTTTGTGTTACAAGATTGCCGAAGGGAGTTCTTCAAGCTAAATGAAGGATGTTAATTATTACATGAAATAAGTGAAATTATATAACAGACTTGTAAATGTAAATGTGTAATCCAATACAGAATACACTGAATATGGTAGTGTGTTAACCAGTTAGCTCCAGTCTAGGGGAAGTATTAAAATAACTATCAGTTCAGTTCAATTCAGTCGCTCAGTTGTGTCCGACTCTTTGCGACCCCATGAATCGCAGCACACCAGGCCTCCCTGTCCATCACCATCTCCCGGAGTTCACTCAGACTCACGTCCATTGAGTCCGTGATGCCATCCAGCCATCTCATCCTCGGTCGTCCCCTTCTCCTCCTGCCCCCAATCCCTCCCAGCATCAAGTCTTTTCCAATGAGTCAACTCTTCGCATCAGGTGGCCAAAGTACTGGAGCTTCAGCTTTAGCATCATTCCTTCCAAAGAAATCCCAGGGCTGATCTCCTTCAGAATGGACTGGTTGGATCTCCTTGCAGTCCAAGGGACTCTCAGAAGTCTTCTCCAATGCCACAGTTCAAACGCATCAATTCTTCGGCGCTCAGCCTTCTTCACAGTCCAACTCTCACATCCATACATGACCACAGGAAAAACCATAGCCTTGACTACACAGACCTGAGTTGGCAAAGTAATGTCTCTGCTTTTGAATATACTATCTAGGATGGTCATAACTTTTCTTCCAAGGAGTAAGCGTCTTTTAATTTCATGGCTACAGTCACCATCTGCAGTGATTTTGGAGCCCAAAAAAATAAAGTCTGACACTGTTTCCACTGTTTCCCCATCTATTTCCCATGGAGTGATGGGACCAGATGCCATGATCTTCGTTTTCTGAATGTTGAGCTTTAAGCCAACTTTTTCACTCTCCTCTTTCACTTTCATCAAGAGGCTTTTTAGCCCCTCTTCACTTTCTGCCATAAGCATGGTGTCATCTGCATATCTGAGGTTATTGATATTTCTCCCGGCAATCTTGATTCCAGCTTGTGTTTCTTCCAGTCCAGCGTTTCTCATGGTGTACTCTGCATATAAGTTAAATAAGCAGGGTGACAATATACAGCCTTGACGTACTCCTTTTCCTATTTGGAACCAGTCTGTTGTTCCATGTCCAGTTCTAACTGTTGCTTCCTGACTTGCATACAGATTTCTCAAGAGGCAGGTTAGGTGGTCTGGTATTCCCATCTCTTTCAGAATAGAGAAAGATATTTTGTTAGTGATATACAGTATAAAGAGAGGTAAATTCTGACATCAAAAACAGAAAGTGCAGGGAGGGGATTGTATGCGATTGAAATGAATTTGTTATCAATGTAATAGAGACTACTGTGTCTATAAGATATTTTATGTGAACCATGTGGCAATAAAAATGTAAAAACCTACAGTAGATTCACAGAAAGTAAAGAGAAAAAAATCAAAGCACATCATTATCCAAAATCATCAGTTCACAGCTCTAACTGTTGTACAGAACAGTCGAGTTGTCCTGCTCTCTACAGCATCCTTCAAGATCAGCCCCAGAGGACTCTCCTTTCACAAACTGAAAAACCAATTAGTCTGGCTGTTATTATAAGCCAAAGAACACTTTCTGCACCTCATCTCCTTCCATGTGTCATATAGATGGTGCAGCTGTACTTTTTTAATTGCAAATTTTCATCCTGTGACTTTCCTGTGTGGTTTTTATGGAAAAACTGCCAAATCAGAAATCATCCCAATACGCTGTCTCCTCTGTTGGTTTTGATTAAGACTTAATAAGAAGCCACATGTGAGTGTGTTGTGGTTTGTCTTGTGTATCCTTAGAGATAGAGATTTGCGGAGTTTGTTGTGATGTATCTGGTGGTGATACGCACCTTCTTTTTGAAAATCAAAGTTTGCCCTGTTAATTGCTGAAAGCATTTGCCTTTAAAACAAAGGTATCAATTAGCCAAATGATGTCCTCAAAACTAGTTCTTTATATTTAAGATACTTTCTTTTAAAATTCTAGCATAGTACCATTCAGTCATTCAATGAACATTAGCTGAGCATCTATTAGTCAAGGCTATGGTTTTTCCAGTGGTCATGTATGGATGTGAGAGTTGGAGTGTGAAGAAAGCTGAGTGCTGGAGAATTGATGCTTTTGAACTGTGATGTTGGAGAAGACTCTTGAGAGTCCCTTGGACTGCAAGGAGATCCAACCAGTCCATTCGAAAGGAAATCAGCCCTGGGTGTTCTTTGGATGCTAAAGCTGAAGCTGCAGTACTTTGGCCACCTGATGCGAAGAGTTGACTCATTGGAAAAGACTCTGATGCTGGGAGAGATTGGCGGCAGGAGGAGAAAGGGACGACAGAGGATGAGATGGCTGGATAGCATCACTGACTCGATGCACATGAGTTTGAGTGAAGTCCAGGTGTTGGTAATGGACAGGGAGGCCTGGCGTGCTGCAATACATGGGGTTGCAAAGAGTCGGACACGACTGAGTGACTGAACTGAACTGAACTGAACTGAGCATCTATTAACTTATAGAGAGTGGAAATACAGAACTTATACACAGGAACAGGCCTCACTCCAATCCTGGGCCTTGGCAGGGCCTCAGCAGATGCCTGCAGCCTGTAGGAGCCTTGGAGAGCATGCCCAGATGTGGACGGATTCAATGATAAAGAAAAGAGAATCTGTTCACAGACTTTTAGATGTTATAGGAGGAACACATTTTGCTGTGTTTCCAGTGTTCTTAAGCTGGTCTTAGCTGCACCAAAGCTCCATGTGTAATAGAGCATCAGTTCATAGAGATCAAGTCTGAGCAACCACAGCCTTTGAACTATGAGGGCCATCACAGTAGCACTAATCTTGGGTTTAAGAATGACCACCCACAGGAGCTCAATAGCTTTGGAGTTGGTCATTACATCAACTCTGAGCAGAGGTGGATTAATCATGAAGCTAATGAAGCTTCACTTTCACAGCCTCTCCTTACACCAGCCCCTTCCAAGTCCCATGAGGGAAGCCCTAGGGCTGTGCTCACAAGGATATAGATTTTGAAACAGCCATTTTCCTGAGATGAATAAAACATGTTCAGCAAAATCATTTCTTAACCAGATGTGAAGTAGTTTATTAAGTGCATGAAGCACTAAATCCAGGAATTAAATTTGTTCAGGAAATCAAGAAAAGACTTAGGGGGCTTAGACAGTCATGCTAAATACTTGCCTTTTCATTAGTACAGGATTGGTGGAAGGTAAAAACAGGATCAAAGATGATGAAGTGACTAACTCAGAGGAAAGAAGAGCTGTTTAAGGATGAAGGTCAAGGTGTTAAGCGACAAGTTCGGGAAACTGAGCCTGACTGTCAGCACAGAGTGATGTAAAGGGAACAGGAGATGCACCAGGGGCGGGTGCAGTTAGACAGGACTTGCATTAGTTGTTGGTCAATCAGAAACGGTGACTGAGAAACAACCAAGCCCAACAGAAGAAGCAAGGTGAGGCCTGAGGGAGCAGCTTGGGATGAAGACACAGAAGGAAGGGGAGATCCAGGAAAGGACCTGCTTCACGTGACAGATTCTGTCTTCTTTTCAAGTCTTCTTTCTTCTTTGTATCCATCAGAAGAGACTCTGCTCTGCTGCTGCAAAAAGTGACCTGCAAATCTCAGTCACATACACACATATATATATACACACACACACGGACGCAAATGCTCACATACATACACACTCATACAAACACACACACACACACTCATACACACACACACACACTCATCGCAACCTACAGATGTTTGTGATCTGTGAGGCTCTTGCACATGCACCATCTGGAACATGCAGCCTCTGGGGCAGGAAAAAGAGACTAGAGAGTCACACTTGGGCTTTTCCGGCCTCCACTCAGAAGTGACACAGGTGACACCACCCACGCTTCATTGGCCACAGTGAGTCACCGGGGAGTGGAAATGCAGCTGTTTGACGAGTATTACTGTCTATCCACATCCTTCAGTAGAACTCCGGAGAGCAGTGCTGTCAGTTTTTTCTCACCTTGGAGAAGCTTCTGAGGTACAGCTTTGTGCAGAGATTGAACATGATCTGACCCTCCGGAGCGGGCTTGAAGGCATTTTCTATTGGGATCCTTTGGCTGGTGTGTCTCTGACTCCTTACTCCACCTCAGTCTGTGCCGAGTGGGGTCAGTCAGATTTGTGCCCCCACCTCCCTTCCCCACTCAGTATCACTCACTGCATAGGGATTTTCAGCATTTGTTCATGCATTCATTGCTTTTCCAATGTTTGTTAAACTCCTTCTATGTGTCTTTACTTGACCTTATAGAGACACTGAAGAATAAGACACAACACTTGCTCTCAAGAAGCCCCCACTTTAGAGACAATAAGAAAGTTTTTACAGATTGAAGAGACACAGCAGTAATTTTGAGCTGGAGGAATTAGAAAGAGTTCACAGAGGTGCCAACTCTGTGCATCTAAAAACAGGGAAAGATACACATATTTTCTTTCTGTAGTGGGCTTGAAAATGTGTCCTCTAGAATTCAACTGGAGAAGGCAATGGCACCCCACTCCAGTACTCTTGCCTGGAAAATCCCATGGATGGAGGAGCCTGGTGGGCTACAGTCCATGGGGTCGCACAGAGTCGGACACGACTGAGTGACTTCACTTTCACTTTTCACTTTCATGTACTGGAGAAGGAAATGGCAACCCACTCCAGTGTTCTTGCCTGGAGAATCCCAGGGACGGGGGAGCCTGGTGGGCTGCTGTCTATGGGGTCGCACAGAGTCGGACACGACTGAAGCGACTTAGCAGCAGCAGCAGCAGCAGAATTCAAATATGCATAAATGTAATATTCACTATTTTTATAACTGATTTCATCTTGTGCAGTAGCAAGTGGTGTTTGCATGAATTGAAAGTTGCACAAAGTTAACACAGACTCTCCTGTTTAAAATCACAGACTCTCCCTTTTAAAATTTGTCCCCCAAGTTAGCTTGGGTTTATGGTAATAATTATCTTGTCAACTCCAGTTGAAGCTCCCTGCTGACACTGGTTTTCCTGTATTTAAGGAGACATCTTCTTGTCTCTCCTCCCCCAGATGGTGTCTGGGGTGGGAGGGTTTCTTCCTTCCCAGCAGCAGTGGGGAAGTGTCCTTGGTCTGCATGCTCTCCACTTAGAAGCTGCTTGTCTTTGATTTAGTAGCTTTGATTGCTCTGGTTTCTGCCACTCTCTCTGTTAGATGTTGCTGGTTATAGACTGTAAAGGGCTGAAGAGAGATGATGGGCTGGACCTCAGCCAGCTCATGACCAAGCTCATCACATGCCCTTGTGATGAAGTGGTCTTTAGTAAAGAAGCCTTTACCAACCTTGGTCTCATCCATACAAGGAACACAGATGGTGAGGTGGGTCTCCAAACCTTTGGTGTAACAAATCATTAATTGTTTCCTTTTAAAGTTGTATAGTTATTTTTTAATCCAAAAATATTTTTGTATATTAGTCAGTCTGATTGGTCCTGAAAATGTCCCTCTACCAAGGATATTTAATTATTAATTTTCCCAGCAAAGAGACTACTGAACCTCTGAAACCTCCATATTTTCATGGTGATTTGGGCATAATAATGCTACATATTGTATTGCTTTACAATCCATGAGATGAAATAAACAGTCTAAGTTAAAGAACAGGATTCCTCCTGGTCTTTACTTCTGCACTTCTAATTCAATACAGAAGCTGTTAAACTAAATTTTTTTAATAACAGAATTTCTTCCTGTCACAGTTGTGTGTGGTTTGAACTGAAAATATGCCAAAAGATAAGTATATAAACATCTGGACCACATGGCCATATCTGATTAAGACCAGAACAGGAGGCTTCATGGTGTTCACCTGTCAGTGTGCTGAGGTCTGTCTTCTTTATCTTCAGATATTCAAAGATGCAGCATTTATACATGTTTAGAACTGGCTCTCTCAGCACTGCTCTTGGAATGGGGCTAGCCTGGTTTCTGGTATTGCAGCTGACTGCATTCATTGCAGAGAAGTGTGGATGCGAACCATGCCTAGCTCATGCCATCCAGTCATATTGAAGTAGCTTTACAAGTGACACAACCTGCACTGTGCTGTTGAGTCCTCACACCGAGTTAGATTATATCTCACGAGATTTCTTTTGATTGAAATGATTTGTGCAAAATACCTGGCTGACATTCATTCACTCAGGTATATAATAGACATCATTTTGGATTTTTAATTAGCAGGCATTGGGGATAAGGAGATGAATTAGACACAGAACCTTTATCAAGTCCATTTATAAAGTAAAATTAGCAAGTAAACAACTTAATTCATGAAGTTCACAGTTGGTAAGGTCGAGGTTCATGAGCAGTGGAACCTCTCTCTGGGGCACAGAGAGAAGGGGCGATGTGTGGAAGACTCACAACTCTGGCCCCAATCACCGTCACAGCATGTGTCCTGGGAGAGTTCTGACAGCTCCAGTCAAGGCTGCAGGTAACAGAATTGAATTCCTGTTCTAGAGTCCTGGGATTCCTGGGATGGGATGGAGAGAGGGGCCCTAATATTGCTTCTCCACCAAGACGAGGTACTACTGTTGACTTGGTGGTTATATCTCTTACTAATGCCAACTCATTTAATTCTAACCAAAACTCTGTCATCTGTACACAAGTATAACTCTCCTTTTACTGACAAAACCACTATACAGAGAGTGTAAGGACCCTGTTCAAGGTCACACACATGGTATGTGGCTGAGCTCTGAGTCAGGCCGGGGCAGACTGGTTCCTGAGCCTGTTCTCCTGAAGCCTGAGGTTCACATGGACACAGCTAGGTTAGTGTCCTCCCTAAAGCTTTCCTCCTTCAAATCTTGGATGAGATTAGACACTGAGATATCCTTATGTGTCAGAGAAGATGAACCTTCATCAGAGGGTGAGTTGATCCCTGCTGACCCTGCATCCCCAGCTCTGGAGTAGAGGGTGCTGCCTGAGCACAGCCTGCCAGCGCTGGCTTAGCCCCTCCTTCCAGCCCACTCCATCCTTATAGCAGGGTATGGAGTCCCTAACAGTATGTTACCTGCGAGGTCTCCATCCTGAGGTGAGCCCATGTGTACCTGGTTCACTAAGTGCGTCCCTGTGTCATCCTGTGGGAGGAATGACTGGACTCCAGGAAGCGCATCCTGTATCTAGGTGTCTGTCTGGTGGTTTCTGGTGATGCTGTGGAGTGGAGTCCATAACTGGGTAAAGAGTGGTGACTCTGGGCCCCAGGGGGAGTAGAGCATCGACTCTAGTGACGGAGCAGGTCCTGCTCCTACTCCAGCGCCTGAGTTTATGTTCTGGTTCTGACATTTATAGTCAGTGATTATCACTCCTGTGTTGAGCATCCAGAAGGAGATGGGGTTCATGCACAGATGGGGGCTTGGAAGTCAGAGGAACACAGGACAAGGAAGTGTTATAAAATAACAGGTTAATATCACCATATTTAGAGGGAGAAAAGCATGTGTTCAATGGACTTTTCTCCCTTTTTGTTTACCTGAGTCTCAAGTAGGAAGGATGGGTATGGCAGGACAGAGAAGCTGTGTCTGCTGACCGGGATGAGGGGTCCTTCCAGTGGGGGATGTGACAGGCCTGTGGACTGGTCCACAGCTTCCCTCCGTGTTGGCTTCATGAGACCTTCAGGTGTGGGTGGGGAAGGGTGTGAGGCCGTGTTGGGGCTCTGGTGGGCACTCTGGGCATGTGTGTCACAGTTGGGTCCTTCCCAAGTTTGTGCTGAAATGATGAGAGTCAGGGTGAGGGGGCCTCAGGGTGGGTTTGTGTGGACCACAAGGTGCACCATGAGAGTCTTTAGCCTGAGGGAGTATGAGGACTGAGGCAGTATGTTAGTGACCTTCAATTTCGATGGGGGTGCTCTGTCTTGCATCATTACTGCCCTTCTCAGTCTCTATACTCATCCCTGGGCTGCTTTTTGGAGAGCATCTGGGAGCTTCTCTGATCAGTGGGACACGGCAAGGCAGCAGTGGCCACACTGGACATCAGCCCCTTCTGCTTGGCTCTGTGCCTTCAACCCACCTGGGCTTCCATTCTTGCCGCCACCTTCCCTCTTGAGCTCAGAACGAATGAACCCTCTTCTCTTTTCTGCTTCATTTGCCTCTTCTTTGCCCCTTGCCTGCAGCCACTGTGCAGCAGAATACTTTCTATTTATCCTTCTGTCTGGGGGCAGTTCCCTTAAATAATATTTTGCATCTTCTTTAGTTATGGCTTATAACACAGGTGGGTTCTGAATCCTATCAAACCAAACTCTCAATATCCAAAGGGGGAAATCGTGAAGTTTAGAAAATGTTAATCTTTCTAAGCTACATGTTTTCTTCTAGAGATCCCCACCCCTATTTTGGAGGGCCAGGGTTGAATGATGACTACTCCTTTCTCTTTGTTTCCTGTAACAGCAATCTCTTTCTCTCCTGAAGCTTCATTTGTTGACTAGGTGAAAGGGGTATTTCACATAATAGGAAATGCAATAAAGGGAAAGGGATTTAGCCTGTGTGAAAATCCCTTATAGGGCTTCCCCATGGTTCAGCAATAAAGAACCTGCCTGTCAATGCAGGAGACACAGGAGACATGGGTTTGATCTGGGTCGAGAGGAACCCCTCAAGAAGGAAATGGCAACCCACTCTAGTATTCTTGCTTGGGAAAGCCTACGGACAGAGGAGCCTTGTGGGTTACAGCCCAGGGGTCACAAAGAGTAGGACACAACTGAGCAGAAATACACCTTCTCCAGGACCCAGTCTCCAGATCATTCTGAGAAGAGAAGAAAGACCTGCAGTCTCAGTCCCTCAACTTAATGGTTTCCACCTCACCTTCTCCATGGTCACCTGTGAATTTCTGCAATCCTTATCTTCATTTTCTGCTGGTCCAATAAATATTCTTGTATTTCAAACCTTCTTGTAGTACTCTGCTTCCAGCCTGAGGTCAGTACTGGGAAGATCAGTGTTTGATTCCACTAGAGTTATTCCCAGCGGGCCAATCGATTCTACAACTTGACTCTGCAAAATCTCACAGTCCTTGGGGATCGGCCAGGGTGATCAGAGGAAAGAAAGGTTTTCTACTCCAGCCCTGATTATGGGGCCCTGCTCTCAGGACCACGGAAGCAGGAGGTCAAAGGACTGTGTTGCTCATATAAGGAGACTTTGAAGATTCAGAAGCTCATTGGTGTTTGAGCTTCAGAAAGGGGCAGATGCAGCCTCCGATAGTGCCTGAAATGGTGAGAGGTGTCGCTATTGGCTCTCAGGAGGGAGGGTGTAAGGGGTGGTCTATATAGACCCCGGTCGACACCCTGACGCCTCCTCACAGGCTGATCCTGCAGCTGGGACTGTGACCTTGAGGACGTGGGGTCAGGATGGCTCTGGGCAGACGCCTCTCCCTGCAGGGACTCTGTGTCCTCCTCCTCGGCACCGTGGTGGGTGGTCAAGGTAAGAGCTGGCCCTCTGTCCCGGGTCCACAGCAGGGTGGTGGATGCCTTGAGGAAGGGAAAGGTGTATGGAGTTGTGGAGCCTCAGTCTTGGTGTTTTTGACCAAAAAGTAGCCACGCTGACTGTGAACACTGGTCCGTCTCCTGTTCGGGGTCCACTGGTCATAGCGGCAGATTTTACAGAGCAGTGGGGTTTTGTCTGGACTGAGCTGGGTCAGCCTGAGTCCCCTCCACTGTCTCCCTTGTTCTCAGGGAGCTTCTAGGAGTCCCAGTGGCTCCCAGTGTGTGGAAGGTCCAGCGACTGACCCCAGCGGGGACTCTGGGCTGTTCCCACACACTCCACGTGCCTGGTGTGTGAGCACTGCCCCTGGGTCCCCGTGTTTCCTGTGTGTGTGCTCCTGTAGGCTCTGTGCTTGTGTGTGTGTGTGTGTATGTATGCAGGTGAGAAGTGTGTGAGGGTGTGTGTTGTGAGGGTATGAGGAGTGTGTGTGTGTGAGGGTGTGAAGAGTGTGTGTGTGTGTGTGTGTGTGGAGTATGTGAGGCGTATGTGAAGGTGAGTGAGGGTGTGTGAGGAGTGTTTGAGTAGCGTGGGAGATTGTGTGTGTTTGTGTGAGAATATGTGTGTGTATGTGGGAGTGTGTGAGGCTGTGTGTGTAAGGGGGATGGAGCCTGTCTCTGTGAGAGGAACGGGGCTGCTGAGCATGGACTGCGTCTGCTGGTCTGTGAAGCACTTGGGTGTCCACAGGGCTGGGTGTCACGGCCACTCCTTGTAACTGGATCAGAGATAATCGTGCCCCTGCCCGCCTCTCTCTGGCTCCTCATCCCCATCCCCCAGGCTTCCCTCTGCTTGTTGACGTGTCTGCCCAGCACTGGGCTCTGTGAGAGGCTCTGCCTGCTGGCCTCGCCTGTTCCCACCAGGTGTCATTAGGGAGCAGAGAAGCCCGCGTTCAGGAGAGGGGACCTCTTGTCTGTAGAGATCAGTTGATGCACAGCCTCAGGTGTATAAGTTCCCGAGTCCCTGCCCCGGTCCCCATGACTCATTTCCTGATGTGCTGGGGGCCTGGGATGGTCCTTTCCCCTCCCAGGATCTGCTGTGACTCTGTAGGGAGCCCTTTCTCCGTGCCCTCTCCTGTCCCTCCCTGGAGCTGCTTTCCCTGAGTGAGGGTGGAGTATGTTACCAATCCTTCTTCACGGTCTGCAGGGTTTCTTTGGACAAATCCGCTCATCTCCTTATGGGAGTCCTCTTGGGTGACAGAACTTTTTTCTTCTCTTTAGACTTAGAATTCTCTCATTGTCTTTGCTTTTGGACAGTTTACTCTGTGCGTCTTGGGAAGGTTGTTTTGAATAGAAAATTTGGGGTGACTTATTAGCTCTTGAACCTAGATGTCCAGATTTACCCTCAGGTTTGGGAAATTCTCAGTCTATCTTTCTTTCTGTGCTAGGTCTCCTTGCTGCCCGCGGGCTTTCTGTAGCTGCGGTGAGCAGGGGCTGCTCCTCGCTGCAGTGCACAGGCTTCTCACTGCAGGGGCTTCTCTTGGTGCAGAGCACAGGCTCTGGGTGCACAGGGTTCAGCAGCTGGGGCACGCTGGCATAGCTGCTCTGCGGCATGTGGAGTCTTCCTGGACCAGGGATTGAACCCATGTCCCCTGTATTGGGGCGGGGGGTGGGGAAGTAGTATTCTTATCTACTTCACCACCGGGAAAGTCCTCAGCCATTATTTCTTTTCTCCTTCACGTCTCCTGTGACTACATTCAATACATTGTTTCTCTTTATGGTGTACATAATTCCAATGCTTTTTATATTCTTTTCATTCTCTTTTCGTTCCTCTAATTGGATACTTTCAACTGATCTTTCTGCTAACTTACTGGTTCTTTTTTATTTTTTTTTCTTTTCCTTGGTCAAGTTGTTGTTGAATCTCTGTACTGAATTCTTCAGTTTACTCATTGTATTGTGTTCATGCTAAATCGCCTCTGTCATGTGTGACTGTTTGTGACTCCATGGACTGTAACCCACCAGGGTTCTCTGTCCATGAGATTCACCAGGCAAGAATACTGGAGTGGGTTGCTATGTATTCCTCCAGGGGATCTTTCAGACCGAGGGATCAAACCCGAGTCTCTTACATCTCCTGTTCTGGCAGACGGGTTCTTTACCACTTGTGTCACCTGGAAAGCCCATTCATTTATTATTCAGCTTCAAAATATCTGGTTAGTTCTTTTTTTTTTTTTTAAAGTATATGTCTTTATTGCTCTTATTTTATTTGTATTATTTTCCTGTTATCAATGAATATTTGAATTTTCTTGTAACTCTCTGAGCATCTTTTGAAGTATTATTTTGAATTCTCTGTCAGGCAATTCTTGGATCTCCATTAATTTGAGCTGGTTACAAGAGGTTTACTGTATTCCTCTGGTGGGATTTTGTTTCCCGGATTCTTCTTGATGTCTTATTCTCTTGTAGATGTCTGCACATTTAAAAAAGCTGTCACCTCTGCCAGACTCCATGTCCTGATTTCAGTAGAGAAAGCCTTTCACTTCTGGGTAGTGGCACACTGGAATGTCCTGCAGGGTGCCAAGTGCAGAGGCATAAGGTGGCACTGGGTCTGGGAGGGCATGAGGCTGTTTGGCTCAAGCTGCTGACATTCACAGCATTGACAACTGTGTGGTGTTTGGCAAGTGTTGCAGGGGGTCTGCGTTGCTGGAATGGTAGTTAGTGTTCTCAGCAGTGCCTCCGGTTCCAGAGCCTAGGGATCATGGCCAGCAGTGCTGGTGGCCAGAGCCAATGGTGTGCACACACTTGGCTTTGGGGGCCTGTTGCAGGTGCCTCTGTGGGGGAGATGATGGTTGCAGGTGCTCAGGTTGTGGGAAGGCCTAGGAAGGCAGCAAAGACTGAGACCAACACTGGCTCATTGCTCAAACTCATGTCCATTGAGTTGGTGGTGTTGTCTAACATCTCATCCTGTGCTTCCTTTCTCTTTGTCCTTCAGTCTTTCCCAGCATCAGGGTCTTTTCCAATGAGTCAGCTCTTTGCATCAGGTGGCCAAAGTATTGGAGCTTCAGCCTCAGCATCCGTCCTTTCAATCAATATTCAGGGTTGATTCCCTTTAGGATTGACTGGTTTTATCTCCTTTCTGTCCAAAGAACTCTCAAGAGTCTTCTCAAGCACCACAGTTTGAAAGCATCGATTCGTCAGGGCTCAGCCTTATTTACTGCCCAACTCTCACATCCATACAGGCCTACTGGGAACCATCATCCGTGCTGGTTCTTAATTCTTTCAGGGGTAAAATCTGCTGCCTCTGTCTGCAGAGCAGGTCACTGTGAACTGTGATTTCTCCTGCCATGTGGTTGCTATTGGTCTTTGCTCTTCTTTCTTATGTCTAGCCAGCTCTATAAGACTGGCTCAGCTTTGCAGGTCTACGTGAAGAGAACCTGAAGCAGGACTTTCATATGGTGCCCCTAAAGGCTAGGGACACTGGTTACTCAGCCTGCTCTTACTCTCCTGGTGAGAGGAACTCTCCTGGCACCCTTGACACTGAGTGATTCTGGTTTGGAGGATGTAATGATGCCTCCAAAATGATAGTATCTTGGCGTGGTCAAACTTCTTAGGGTACTCCAGATCTTTCTGGAGCTGTTTTTGCTACTGATCGCTGTCTAAGTTTGGTCTTTTTTAAGAGGATGGGGGCTGCTGTCTCCTACAGCAGCATTTTGGTAATGGGACATTTGAGGTCTTTATTCTTTGAGAGAATGGTTTTGAGTATAGAATTTGAGATTGAATTTTATTTTTTTCTTTCAGTGAATCTAAGGCTTCAGTCTACTCTACCCTGACATCTCTTTTTGTTCTTGGGGTTTTAGATGTTAGTATAGATGTTTCTCAATTTTATATACCCAGTCTTTATCTTAGTACTTTTCTTTCTGTCAATTTTCTGCTGTCATTTTCCATTTTAGTAAAAGTAAGCTAGGTATGGTGTAGTGAAAAAACAAGACGTGTCCTTATATAACATGTTCTGTTCACTTTGGCAGGACTTCTGCTATCGTAATTCTTCAAGCGCTCAGGTTGTTGAATTCTCCACCATTGTGTTATGCTCCCACTGCAATACAAGGCTGCAGTATTTGCTGTGGTAGAAAAATATACTGGCTCTTAAATGTTTCCATGTGGAAGTGACATCATTTGTTCTGCCACTTTGTTGAATGAGCCAGATCACATGGTTACGCTTAACTTCAAATAAGCAAGGAAGTATTACTATTTCCACATGCTCACAAAAAGAGAATTTTAAATGTTGCTGAACACTAGTAATGTCTCCATCTATAATGTTCCTACAAATGAACTCCTTTTTAACACAGAAACCAGAGTTGTCTGAAAACCTAATCGCTAAAGTGACATCTGATCACTTTTGTCAAATTCCATTTGTTAGATGCATATTACTAGGTACATTCGAGTGTGGATTACACAAGGACATGAACACCAGGCAGCTGGAATAATTGGGACACTTCAGAGCCTGTTACCCCAGCCCTCTGTTCCTGAGCTGGATGAGATGCTCCCTATGGACAGGGAAGGAGAGGGAGGATTCCTCCCTGGATCCTGGGCCACGAGCAGTAACTGAGACAGAGAAGCTGGGCCCTAGTAGCCTTGGGCACGTCTACAGGGAGGGCAGCGTCCAGAGTCTCTGAAGGCCTGTCCTCAGTGGTGTCCCTGGAACTGGATCGTGAGAAATACCTGGTGCTTCCCTTGCTGGTCCAGATTCAGTGATGGCACATTGGGAGCTTTGAGTTGGCCATGGTGGCAATGTTTATACCACAGAGGTCAAGAAATACTATATCCCATGCACTCTTTCACTCCTCAGAGAACTTATATTTTAAATATTATATCACTGCAAGCCTCCTAAAATCTCTCCTGTGTCCTGTGTCTGTTCTCTCTTGCAGCTCTGGAGCTGAGGTTGAAGGATGGAGCACACCGCTGTGAGGGGAGAGTGGAAGTGAAACACCAGGGAGAATGGGGCACAGTGGGTGATTACCGCTGGAGATTGGAGGATGCATCTGTAGTGTGCAGACAGCTGGGGTGTGGAGCTGCCATTGGTTTTCCTGGAAGGGCTCCTTTTGGGCCAGGACTTGGCCCCATTTGGCTTTTGTATACTTCATGTGAAGGGACAGAGTCAACTGTCAGTGACTGTAGGCATTCTGATATTAAAGACTATCGTAATGATAGCTATACCCATGACCGGGATGCTGGAGTAGTCTGCTCAGGTAAGTCCTGTCTGATCTGGGAAGGGATCTCTAGCAGGAAAAGCCTCTGTCTTATCACCAGAATGACTCGAGATTATGGATTATAGCCTTTAGAACATGCTTGGGTGAAGGGTCTGTGTGATGCGTCACAGAAGGTAGAGAAGTCAGGTCAAAAGTTTCATACAGATACAGCTGCTGTGTTTGACCTCCGTGACATAGTCTCATCATGGTAATTGTTCTCTTTTCTTGGACATAACGGTCAGTACAGTGTGGCTACATGGTTGGGGGGGTTGGTCACAGGAGTGTTGTAGGCAACAGAGAGTCACACACTCCATCAGGTTGGTATGTGGAGGAGATGACAATAGAATAGGCTCAACCAGGCAATGGTGACCCCAAATGGCATGTGAAGACCCGTGGATAAGTGACTATACCCAGGGTCAGGGTGCAGTTACACAAGGAAAAGGTGTGAGGGGATTTCACTGGTGTATTTAAATGTCTCTAGGTCAGAGTCAGAGGAAGCCAGAAGTGGGACTCATGGCAGGGAACAGTCTCATCACCCTGGTGCACCTGATTAACTGAGTGGGGAGCTCACATCACATTTGCAGAGATGTTGAGGGAGCAGGAAAATGCAGTCTTGAAGTTTACATCACAGCGGCTGAAGTGCATCACGTATAAGAGGCAGTGAAGCTCAGAGGACCTGAAGCGACTCCTATGAAGTGCTCAGTGCTGTCTATGTGTTTGATCTGTGCCAAGGTGGATGCAGGAAAGACAGCAGTGAAACTAGGGTGTGAGTGGGTGGTCACAGTATTTGGCAGAGGCTTCTAGGTGTTATCATAATTGTGGATTGGATGTCCAGGATATTAATCCCATCAGAGCAGCTGGACTGGAGGAAGATATTGTCAGTTATCACAGTGAGTTCCCTGAAGTAGGAAGCTGGTCTTAGGCAAGAATCACCCCGTCTGATGTGACAGTGGGACAAGGGAGCCCTGAGGACATCTGCAGTAGGTCCTTAGCAGCCACAGCCAATCAGCTCTTGGGTGTTTATGTTGAGGAAGATCATTGGAAAAGTGATCTTTTCTAATCTCACCTTCAGCAGATCTTTGATGATTGTAGTTGAAGCCCTGAAGAAAACAATTCTTCTCCTTTTTAAAAGGTACTTTATTGAGGTATGACTGACATACAAAACTCCTTAATATGCATGCATTTGTGAAACCATTACAGCACTTATGTCATAAACCTATTCATCTCTTCAAAAAGTTTTCTTCCATTCTCTTTAACATTCTTATTAAAAATAATTATTGTCAAGGTGCTTGTAAATTTTAGTTAGAAACTTTTGCTTTAAGCAAACCTGTTTTCTGGCATCTCAAGTAACCTTCTTCATTGCCACAATGTCCTAATCATGGTTCTAACTGCAGATAAATTTGTGGAAACACTAGAGGTGTCTCTACCATATTTTGATTAATCAGCATCTGAATGAAAATGGAGTGTGTGATGTTTGAACTTTCCGTGAAATTAGAACTCCCAATGTTATTGTCCTAAGAAGATTGATGTCTTGATATTAATTCCAGTTAAGATACACTTAACAGTAGAGAAGTGGGGAGTGCTCTGATATTTAAACCCTGATTGTGGTTTGTACTCCCTGACTACCATTGCTCTAACTTAGGCTCTCACATTTTTATGAATGGTTCCAGGTTCCTTCTATTTCTCTTTTTGTCATTAGTTTCCTCCCCTTGGTCTGTCTTTTCTGTATTTTCAGACATGTTTTAATGATGTGAGGTTAAGTTAAAGTGATGGTGATTTAGTAGAGTTAAGATTAGAATAGCTTGTCTTTTCATTACCTTAATCAAAATCGAACTCTTGGAGTTTCTTCTGCTTAATCTTAGGAGTCAGGTATGGAAGAGAAATTTCAGCCTCAGTAGTGAATTGTTGGAAGTGAGGTGCTGTGTTTAGGAGAAATCTAGAGTAGAAACAATGACCAGAGAAAAATGTAGAGAAGCTTGTTTGAAATAAGGAGGAGATTTCAATGAGGGGCTAAACAAATTGAGAAGGACTGTGGTGCAAGTGTGCTAAGTTGCTTGTCGTGTCCTACTCTTTGTGACACCATGGACCCTAGCCCACCAAGCTCCTCTGTCCATGGGATTCTCCAGGCAAGAATACTGGAGTGGGTTGCCATTCCCTTCTGCAGGGGATCGTCCTCACCCAGGGATCAAACCTGGGTCTCCCGCATTGCAGGCAGAGTCATGATTATCTTCTGAGCCACCAGGGATTACAGTACTGAAGTGCAGAAGGGGGAGGGGATGAAGATGCAAGGATTGCAGGAGAGGAGGGTTGGAAAGATGCAGGTCAGCTTGTACATTCACCACAGCCTCTGTGTCACACTTCCTTCCTGCCCTCATTCTCTCCCTCCCTCTCTTCTTTTATCCTGTTGTGAGAGTCATTTCTGAGCTCTGTGGAAGTGCTAGCATTGGAGGTTGCAGTTTTCTTAGAGGAAAGTTTTTATAATATGGATTCTGTTTATTTAACAAATATAAGTTTACTCATATTTCTCTCTTTTTTTGTATCAGATTTTGGTGAGTTGTGTTTCATAAGTAATGTGTTTTCAAAGACTAGGCCCACTTTACAAAAAAATTTTCAAATTAGAATAACACTGGTTCATCTCTCTTATTTTTAGATGTTGGGAAGATCTATAATGACATTCCTCCTTTTGTTACTGGTGGTGTTAGTTTGTGTTCCCTCTTTTCTCTTAATTGGTTTTGCTAGAAGATTATCCGTGTTAACGTTCTTTTTAAGAGAACCACTAATGGACCCTATTAATTTTTTTGATTTGTATTTTTCTACTTAATTGATTTTTGTACTTAGTTTTCACTCCTCTTTTTCAGTTATGATTTTCCCTCGTAGCTCAGTTGGTGAACAGTCTGCCTGCGATGCAGGAGACCCCTGTTTGATTCCTGGGTCAGGAAGATCCCCTGGAGAAGGGAATGGCTGCCCACTCCAGTATTCTGGCCTGGAGAATTCCATGGATTGTATAGATCATGGGGTCACAAAGAGTCAGACACGACTGAGCGACTTTCACTTTCCAGTTATGATTGTTGTTGCTTTTGTAGATTCTTGAGTCTTGGATCATTTTCTTCTGTTTCTATTTTTATTCTAATGTAGGCATCAAGGAAGCATCAAGGTTCTAAATTTTCTTTTAAGCATCACTTTATTTTTAAGCCACCCGTTTTGCTAGTATATAATTTCTTTTGTATTTTATTACCATCAAATGTTTCTTTTTCTCTGAATGTATTCTTTGTCTTATAGTCTGACTTTGTATGATATTAATATAGATACTGTATACAGCCTTCTCTGATTTGTGTTTGCATAGTATATAATTTTTTACCTTTTTACTGTGTTTCTGTGTTTATATTCAGACACATATATATTTATAGACAGTATATTGTTACATCTTATTTTATCTGGTCTGATCATCTTGGTTTTTTTTTGGAGTACTTACATTATTTACATTTAATGTAATTATTGATATAATTGGGTTTAAGTGTACTTGCCTGCTATTTGTTATATCTTTGTTCCTATTTTAATCTTTGAGTATATTATTTAATCTTAAAACTCTATTTGCTTATTAATTGTATCAGATTTTTAGGTGATAATAAATAATGTAGAATTATTTATTTTTTAAAATATAAATTTATGTATTTTAAAATAATTTTTATTTAGTTTTGGCTGTGCTGGTTCTTCATTGCTGCATAGGTTTTTCTCTAGTTGCAGAGATCAGAGGCTCCTCTCTAGTTGCAGGCATGAGGTTCTCATTGCGGCGGCCTCTCTTGCTGTGGAGCACAGGCTCCATGGTGCTCAAGCTTCAGTAGTCGTGGCCCCTGGGCTCTAGGGCACAGGCTCACTAGTTGTGGTGCACGGGCTTAGTTGCTCCGTGGTATGTGGGATTTTCCTAGACCTGGGATCAAAACCGCATCTCCTGCACTGGCAGATGGATTGTTCACCACTGAACCACTGGGGAAGCCCATGCTGAATTACTAATCTTTAATTACATTCCACCTTGAAATGACGTTACATCACAACATGCAAAGTCAGTCACTGTAGTTTTCTTCCACTTTGGTCATTGGTGCTATCACTGTCACACATTCTACTTATTAATTTATTATGAATCTTATAGTTTGTTGCTAATATTTTTGCCTTAAATCTTCTAACAGAGAATCAACATTTAGCAGAGACTCTATACCTTTGAGTGGATCCCTGTTTTCATCTGCTGTCATCTCCCTTTAGCTTGAAGAACTTTCTTGAGGCAGTTTTGTGTAGTTGTGTCTCATGGCCTCCAATTATATCATTTTTTCATTTACTTGAAGTCAACTTAATTTTCATTCAGTTTTGAAAAGTATTTTTATAGGTGATTCAATTCTAGAGTAACAAGCGCCCAACCCCAATACTTTAAATATGTTTTTACATTGTCATCTGACTTTCACTGCCTCCAGCAAAAAGTCAGTAAATAATACTTATCCTTTTGTTCTGCTGTATATAATGTGTCAAATTTCCCTGGCCGCTCTTAAGATATTTTTGTTTGTTTGTCTGCCACTGAATTTCAGTATTTACATTGTCATGTTTTTTGAGATGATTTCATTACCTTGTTCAGGGTTTGTTTAGCTTTTTGAATCAGTGGATTTATAGTTTTCAATAAATTTGCAAAAAATTTCATTTATCTTTTCTTAATATTTTTCTGCACAGCCCTTATTTTGAATCTCCAAATACACATATTTTAATTGTTTTTATATTATCCTACATGCCACTGTGTTTCCATTCATATTTCTCTGCCTTTTTACTCTCTTTGGTTCAGTTTTGATAGTCTCTATTGTTGTGTTTTACCTCCCAATTTTTTTATTCTACAATGTCTAGTCTCTTGTGTAATTAATCCAAATAATTGTTCATTCCAATACTATATTTTGTCAGTTTTAGAAGTCTCATTTGTTTATTTTTCCTAGTTTTCCTCTCTGTTTATTTTTATTCATTAAGCATATTGATATTAGTGGTTTAAAGATCTCTTCAGCCAATTCAGTCATTTGAATTGTAATTTTTGAAGGTGATTGGAATGATTATTTAAAAAAAATGTGTTATGGTTTACATTTTTCCCCTTTGGAAATTCTAATAATGTTTTGGTTGGATGTTGGGCATCACTAACATCCTTTACCAGTCCTTTACCAGTAAGAAATTTAGAAATAAATAATGAGAACACATCTAAAAATCAGGGTATTGTACTTGATGAATCAAGTAAAGGTTTTTCATTGGGTTATTTTCATTCTGTTCAAAATGTGTTCCTCTGATGACCAAATGATGAACTTTTATTTTGGTTTCTCTCCTTTATTTTTATTTTTATTTATTTATTTATTTTATTTTATTTTATTTATTTTATTTTTTTATTTTTTTAATTTTAAAATCTTTAATTCTTACATGTGTTCCCAAACATGAACCCCCCTCCCACCTCCCTTCCCATAACATCTCCTTTAGTTTTAAAACTTCCTTGATCCCACCTTGCCTGCCATATGCCCCACCTACACCCTACTTCTACAGCAGTAGCTATCCTTTCTGATTTTCTTTTCCATTCATCTGTGTCTTTTAAAATTGTGTTTGCTTGTCTGAAGTGGGAGAAATGAAAAAGGATAGCAGCTTAAGTAGTAGACAGGAGGAGCAGAGGGTGATGTAATATGCTAACAACCTATTCAACAAGTATTTCCCAGAAATATTTACTGGGAAATAAATTTTGTCTGTATTGAGGCTTTTTCAACTTGGAACTCTCCAAATTATGGCTTGTTTGCTCACTTCCTCTTCCTTCTCCTCCTTCTTCCTCCTTTTAGAATTGTAAAACATTCAACATGCCATCTTCTTTTAGAATTGTAAAACATCCATGAAAGAAATTAAAGACATTATTATCAATGGAAAGTCATTCTGTGCTTCTGTCCTGGAAGAAGTAATATTGTTAAAATGCCCGTACTTGTCAAAGTGATCTACAGATTTAATGCAATTCCTATCTAAATCCCAATGGCATTCTTAATAGAAACAGAGAAAACAATCTTAGGAGTGTGTGGTTTAATTTTTATATATTCATGAATTTCCTGTTTCCTTATCACTAATGAGTTTCAGTTCCATTCCATTATGGTCATGAAAGAAACTTCGAATTATTTTAATATTTTTGAACTTGTTAAGACTTATTTGTAACCTAGCCTGGAGAATATTCCATGTGTGCTTGAGAAGAATGCATATTTTCCTGTGGTTAGAAGTAGTACAATGATAGTATTAAAATCAATTAGCATTTTCTATGAGTCCTGTTTCAGAAGAAAAACCTTTAATAGGAGATGATCTGGAAACTCAGCTGTATGGTAAGCTCCCACTGAGAACACACACTCTACCAGATTCTTTGATAAATCCTAGGATTTCCAGAGAGATGGCTGGGTCTCTCTATGACTCTCTGAGTTTTCTTAACTCATCTTCTTTCCCACTGAGGTCACTGAATGAATTCATGGAATTTTTGCCATTGAGAAGACAAGATGTCATAAACATGAACTATTGATAGCGTCTATATTTCTTCTCTGGAGCCATCGCCCATCTACAGGTTGGCATCCCCTCATGGATCCAGCCTCAAGACTTTCCCTCACCTAAGTCGCTTGAAGACTAGTTCCTGGGAGAGAAAATTGATCAGAATATTAGCCCCACAAGTACCAGGAAAGCTTTCTAAGCTTGTCTGGATGCTAGGTCTCTAATCTCATAGCCCATGTCCCTCTGGGTGAGTTCTCTTCTGCATATTTCTACTTTCAAGTGCCTGCATATTACACATTATCCTTGGATTTGTAGGTTCTAGGCTGCTAAATGAGAAATTCACTTCTTCAACCAATGCTAAGAGATGTGTTTCCAGTATTCAGCCATTCCAATGATCTGAATTGGGCTCTGTAGTTTCTAGGCTCCTAGACCAAGGAATTCAGATTTTTAACCAGTCTCAAGGTTCTTGGGATTCTGCCATTCTAAACTGACCTTGTAATCCTCCTGGATTTCTCTTTAGAAACCTGCTGATGAAAATTCAATTATGACACTAACTGTCAAAAACTCTCTTCATGCTCCACTCCTAAAAAGAAAAAACTTTCACTCCACTGCCTGTGACGTGCGGTTTCCAGTTGCCAAGTCAGTACCATGAACACTCACTGGTGTTGTTGTTTCCTCTTAGGATTTGTGCGTCTGGCTGGAGGGGATGGACCCTGCTCAGGGAGAGTAGAAGTGTATTCTGGAGAAGCTTGGATCCCAGTGTCTGATGGGAACTTCACACTCCCCACTGCCCAGGTCATCTGTGCAGAGCTGGGGTGTGGCAAGGCTGTGTCTGTCCTGAGACATGAGCTCTTCAGAGAGTCCAGTGCCCGGGTCTGGGCTGAAGAGTTCAGGTGTGAGGGGGAGGAGCCTGAGCTGCGGGTCTGCCCCAGAGTGCCCTGTCCAGGGGGCACTTGTCACCACAGTGGAGCTGCTCAGGTTGTCTGTTCAGGTGAGATGCAGGTCAGGCCTTTCACCTCTGTGAACACCCTGCTCAGGTGAGAAAGTCATGTGATTTTGCTGAAACTCTGTCTTCTTCTACCAGCATACTCAGAAGTCCGGCTCATGACAAACGGCTCCTCTCAATGTGAGGGGCAGGTGGAGATGAACATTTCTGGACAATGGAGAGCACTCTGTGCCTCCCACTGGAGTCTGGCTAACGCCAATGTTGTCTGTCATCAGCTCGGCTGTGGAGTTGCCATCTCCACCCCCAGAGGACCATACTTGGTGGAAGGAGGTGATCAGATCCTAACAGCCCGATTTCACTGCTCAGGGGCAGAGTCCTTCCTGTGGAGTTGTCCTGTGACTGCCCTGGGTGGTCCTGACTGTTCCCATGGCAACACGGCCTCTGTGACCTGCTCAGGTAAGAGAGAGGGAAGGGCTACTGGTACTCAGGATGCTCCTGGAGTGAAATGTCCCCAAGAGCAGAGAGGGAGGGAAAACGGACTTCAAAGTCAGATATTTTGTGGTGAAATGTGGATCTTCTCATTGTTCCTTCATTTTTCAGGCCAGGGCAAGAAGTGTGAGGGGGAATAATATATTTTTAAGCAACACTGTTGCTCACATGTAATCATAGAAAACAATGTAGGAGCAGTAAGTACAGACCTCAGTATGAAGCCCAGCCCAGAGCAGCAAGGAGAGTGTCCCAGCACCACAGTCACTGTCGTCCCCTCTCCTCAACAGGGAAAAGCACTTACCGAACTTCTACTGACGTAGAGAGTTTTATCAATGTTTGAACTTTCTATAAAATGATGCAGTATGTTGCAACTTTTGTATCTAATTTCTTAGACTCAAAATTATGTTTGGGATTCACTCATGATGTTGTATATTGTAGCACTTTATTTAGTTTTATTTCTGTAGAGTATGCCTTTGAATGATCACGTCCATGTACTGATCAATTCTACTGACAGTATAAATCTGAGTTGTTTCCAGTTCTTGACTATTACAAATATGATACTACAACTTACATTGACAATGTCTTTGGATGCAAATATGTGTTACTTACTTTCCATGTTTAATCCTTGGTCTTTTATTTTCTTTTTCTTAATCAAATGGTGTCCCTTGATGAACTCATTTCTTAATCTTATGGAAACATAACTTGCTAACTTTTCCCTGTACATTTAATGCTTCTTATAGCTTTTAACAAAGAATTTTTTCCTACTCCAAGATCATAAAAACATTCTCCATGAGTGTCTTATGGAAATTGTATTATTTTTCTCTTGGATATAATTGTGCATTCCTTCTGGGATTGATATTGGTGTAAGATAAGGTCAGGTTTCATATGGACATCCAACTGACTGAATCTTTTTCTGAAAAGACTCTTTCCCCCACTTCAGTGCCGCCTTCGTCATAAGCAGAAGGGCAATTATGTCTGTCCTTTTTAAGACTCTCTATTCTGTTCCATGTTATCATTTGTCTATCCTTGCACCAATACTGCATTTTCTTAATTATAACTTTGTTGTTGTTGTTGTTCAATCGCTAAGTCATGTCTGACTCTTTGTGACCCCATGAACTACAGCTCACCAGCCTTCTGTGTCCTTCACTATCTCCCAGATTTTCAAACTTTGTAGTAAGTCTTAATAATTTTAATTTACAAAAGTTACTTTATATTAACTCTTCTAACTTTGTTGCTTTTCTTACCAACTGTGATGGTGATTCTTGGTTGCTTGTATTTTGTATGAATTTAGAAATCAGCTTGTCATTTTCACCAAAAGAAAAGCTTAAGGGTATTTTCATTCAAATTAGATTTAAAAATTTGAGAGGAGACAAAGAAATTTCAGGGTGGTTGACACTGACAATGTTGAGTTTTCAAAATCATTGACATAATACATCCCTCCATTCAGTTAGATCTTGAATTTTTCTCAGAGATTTTGCCCATCTTCTACTAGGACTTCTCCTAGGTATTTTATTTTTGATATTATGAGCATTTTTGTGAAAGTGTCCTGGCAATGAATTCTCTTTGAGTTGTTTTCATCTTTTAATTTTTAAAATTTTGATGTCATTTGAGACATTAAAATGTTGAGAAAGTAATATAAAAATTCCCTTATGACCTTTACTTGGGTTTCTAAACATCAATATCAATATTTCGCTTTAATCTCTGTGTGTGTGTGAGTTTCCTTCTTGATTCCCCTTCTGCCCCATTTTTTCCTGAATATGTAAAATATTTCTGAATTAAGTTGAAGAAATGATGTTCCTTTACCCTTAGAACACTTCTGGGAATTTCCTTACAGAACCAGAGTTCAGTCAAGTCTTTAAATGACTTCAGCTCCAGGTGACAGCTAATTGCAGCACTGAAAGACCCGAGTGAAAGCCTGCCAGACTGAGTCTTTTTCTGATTAGTGACTCAAAATATAAGCAAAATGAAGTATATATTCTTTTCCTTCAGCTAAAAGTTTTGTCTTTTCATATTGATCAAATTGCTAACATCCGTTGAATCACAGAAAAAACAAGAGAGTTCCAGAAAAACATTGACTTCTGCTTTATTGACTATGCCAAACCTTTGACTGTGTGGATCATAACAAACTGTGGAAAATTCTTAAAGAGATGGGAATACCAGACCACCTGACCTGCCTCTTGAGAAATCTGTATGCAGATCAAGAAGCAATAGTTAGAACTGGACTTGGAAAAACAGTCTGGTTCCAAATAGGGAAAGGAGTATGTCAAGGCTGTATGTTGTCAGTCTGCTTGTTTAACTTATATGCAGAGTACATCATGTGAACTTCTGGGCTGGATGAAGCGTGAGCTGGCATCAAGATTTCCGGGAAAAATATCAATAACCTCAGATATGCTGATGACACCACCTTTATGGAAGAAAGCAAAGAGGACCTGAAGAGCCTCTTGATGAAAGTGAAAGAGTAGAGTGAAAAAGCTGACTTAAAACTCAACGTTCAAAAACAAAGATCAAGGCATTCAGTCCCATCACTTCATGGCAAATAAATGGGGAAACAATGGAAACAGTGACAGACTTTATCTTCTTGGGCTCCAAAATCACTGTAGATGGTGACTGCAGCCATGAAATTAAAAGACATCTGCTCCTTGGAAGAAAAGCTATGACAAACCTAGACAGCACATTAAAAAGCAGAGACATTACTTTCCTGACAAATGTCCATTTAGTCAAATCTATGGCTTTTCCAATAGTCATGTATGGATGTAAGAGTTGGACCATAAAGAAGGCTGAGTGCTGAAGAATTGATGCTTTTGAACTGTGGTGTTGGAGAAGACTGTTCAGAGTCCCCTGGACAGCAAGGAGACCCAACCAGTGGATCCTGTTGGAAATCAGTAATGAATATTCATTGGAAGGACTGATTCTGAAGCTGAAGCTCCAATACTTTGGCCACCTGATGAGAACTGACTCGGAAAAGACCCTGATGCTGTAAGATTGAGGGTGGGAGAAGAAAGGGATGACAGAGGATGAGATGGTTGGATGGCATCACCGACTTGAGGGAGATGAGTTTGAGCAAGCTCTGGGAATCGGTGATGGACAGGGAAGCCTGGTGAGCTGCAGTAAATGGACACAAAGAGTTGGACCTGACTGGGCGACTGAACTGAACTGAGCTAAATTTTGGGGGAAAATCTTCTATACAACAATGTAACCGGAACTCAGACTTCAGGGAGATCCAACCAGTCCATCCTAAAGGGGATCAGTCCTGGGTGTTCATTGGAAGGACTGATGAAGCTGAAACTCCAATACTTTGGTCTGCTGATGCAAAGAGCTGACTCATTTGAAAAGACCCTGATGCTAGGAATGATTGAGGGCAGGAGAAGAAGGGGAGGACAGAGGATGAGATGGTTGGATGGTATCAGTGACTCGATGGACATTGGTTTGGGTGGCCTCACGGAGTTGGTGATGACAGGGAGGCCTTGCGTGCTGCGGTTCATTGGGTCCCAAAGAGTCAGACACGACTGAGCACCAGAACTGAAGTAAACTGAACACAGCTTTCATCTTAGGCTCCATCACTAGGTCATTATTAATTCAGTTTTAACTAATTCAGTTTCCTGTTCTTCAACCCTTCCAGACTTCTGATCATTGTTGTTTTTCAGGAAACCAGACCCAGGTGCTGCCCCAGTGCAACGACTCGCTGTCTGAACCAGCAGGCTCTGTGGCCTCAGAGGAGAGCGCCCCCTACTGCTCAGGTGAGGGTCCCACAGGACAGAAGACCCTTCTCATTCCCCAGGTCACCGCCCCATTGTCCCATTTCTCTCTCCTCAGACAGCAGGCAGCTCCGCCTGGTGGACGGGGGAGGTCCCTGCGCCGGGAGAGTGGAGATCCTTGACGAGGGCTCCTGGGGCACCATCTGTGATGACGGCTGGGACCTGGACGATGCCCGCGTGGTGTGCAGGCAGCTGGGCTGTGGAGACGCCCTCAATGCCACGGGGTCTGCTCACTTCGGGGCAGGATCAGGGCCCATCTGGCTGGACGATCTGAACTGCACAGGAAAGGAGTCCCACGTGTGGAGATGCCCTTTCCGAGGCTGGGGGCGGCACGACTGCGGACACAAGCAGGACGCGGGGGTCATCTGCTCAGGTCTGCGCTGCACACTGTCCACAGGCTGGGGAAGGGTAGGGCCCTGGAGGACGGGGGTCTGAGCCCTGAGGGAGAGATGCTGAAAGGACCAGAGATGGAGGCTTCCTCCCATGAAGCCTGTCTTTCCAGCAGACATAAAAGGAGGTGCTTTCACTTCCTCTTGCAGCAGCTGAGGATCTGGTTCTTTCTTCTCAGCAGTGTTTCCTGGCAGAACCGTTTTTTTTTTACAGGTTTTCTTGAAAGCAGGGCTCTCTCTACAGTTACATGCAAAAAATTTAAACCCACGGTATTAGTTTCCATTTGCTTCAGTAACAGTCTACCAATTAGTGGTTTAAGACAACATATATTTATTTCCTTAAACTTCTGTAGCTTAGATGTCCAGCAGGGATCTCACTGGGCCTGGATCAAGGCTTCAGCAGGGCTGCATCACTTCTGCGGCTCTGGGGAGAATCTATTTCTTGTCTTTTCAATCTTCTAGATAAAAAAAAAAAAGTCACACAGTCGTGTCTGACTCTTTGGGATCCCATGGACTGTATCCTAATCTGCCCCTCTGTCCATGGAATTCTCAAGCTTCTAGAAACCGCCTACATCCCTTGGTTCACAGCCCCCTTCATCCATTATCAGGCCAGCAATGCTGCAGGCCTCCAGATATTATCCAGAGTCACATCTCTCTCTCGTGTTTAAGGATAGTGCATCTAAAGATGTGCTTAGACTGGGCTCACATTGTTAATACAATATTCTAGCTTAATCTCACCATCTCAAGGGCCTTATCTTAATCACATCTGTAAATCCCTTTTGTCAGGTGTTGTAACATATTCACAGGTTGCAGAGATTTGGATGTGGACATTTTGGGGTTAATTCGTTTGCCTATCTCCCGAATATCCACATCACATCCCTTAACATACTCTTCAAAGATTTTGTTAGGAAGCAGAATTCAGCTGCCCCTCCCTGACTGGCGCCCACAGTTTGGTCTTCCTCTCAGTTCATATCCACTACACCATTGTGGCAGAAATAGAAGGACAGATACAAATGGACAAAATCAGTTAAAAGGAAGGTGATGTCAATCTTGTCATCTAGTGGGTATCTCTTGAGCAAGGTCAGAGATGAATGTTTACCATTTCCAGAAGAAAGGAAAACCTAGAACATCCAACAAAGTTTTTACTGTGTCCTGTCTCCTCCCTTTTCAATCTTAGAGTTCCTGGCCCTCAGGATGGTGAGCGAGGACCAGCAGTGTGCTGGGTGGCTGGAAGTTTTCTACAATGGGACCTGGGGCAGTGTCTGCCGCAGCCCCATGGAAGACATCACTGTGTCCGTGATCTGCAGACAGCTTGGCTGTGGGGACAGTGGAACCCTCAACTCTTCTGTTGGTCTCAGGGAAGGTTCTAGACCCCAGTGGGTGGATGGAATCCGGTGTCAGAAAACTGACACCTTTCTCTGGCAGTGTCCTTCCGACCCTTGGAATTACACTTCATGCTCTCCAAAGGAGGAAGCCTATATCTCGTGTGCAGGTGACTTACTGTCTGTTTCTGTGTGTCTGTCCCAACCCTGTAGGATGCAGTGAGATTTGGTGTTTTAAAATCTAAGTGATGAGTTTAATTTGGGTCCACAAAATGACATTAAGTGAAAATGTTAGTTTCTCAGTCATGTCCGAATCTTTGTGTCTGCATGGACTATAGTCTGCCAGGCTCCTCTGTCCATGGAATTCTCCAGGCAAGAATACTGGAATGGGTTTCCATTCCCTTCTCCAGGGGATCATCCTAACCTAGGTATCGCAATTGAGTGTCCCACACTGCAGTCAGATTCTTTACCGTCTGAGCCACCAGAGAAGCCTGTATCAGGTAAGGATGGAACTAAGTTTATCCACATATTCCAATCTTACTTGTTAAAATATTTAATTGAGATGGAATTCTTGTAACATTACATTAGTTCTAAGTGTAAAACATAGTGTTTATATTTTTGTACATCACCACACATACAGTAATATCCATCACCACATGTAGTTACAATTTTTTTTCTTATGATCCCACAGGTAAGAATTTGCATACTGCAACTAAGACCCAGCACAACCAAATAAATAATTAATTTTAAAAGAGAGTATTATTCTCTTCATAGTCTTGACATAAGAACATGTATCATTTTTTTAAAAATCCACATTAGGGCTTCCCTGGCAGCTAAGCTGGTAAAGAATCTGCCTACAATGCAGGAGACTCTGGTTTGATTCCTGGGTCGGGAAGATCCACTGGAGAAGGGATAGGCTACTCACTGCAGTATTCTTGGGCTTCCTTGATGACTCAGCAGATAAAGAATCTGCCTGCTGCCTGTGGGAGACCTAGGTGTGATCCCTGGCTTATGAAGACCCCTGGAGAAGGGAAAGGCTACCCACTCTAGTATTCTGGCCTGGAGAATTCCATGGACTGTATACTCCATGGGCTCATAAAGAGTTGGACATGACTGAGTGACTTTCACAAACACTATATACAAAAATATTATCTTTTTTCCTATATTACAGTTTTAAGATATCTTTCATGACAATGTTTTTTCTCTAGAATGTTTTTTTTAAAAATTTTTATTTATTTATAGGAACTCTCTATAAACAAACATCACTTCAGTTCAGTTGCTCAGTTGTGTCAGTTTCAACATCAGTCCTTGCAATGAACACTCAGGACTGATCTCCTTTATGATGGACTGGTTGGATCTCCTTGTAGTCCAAGGGACTCTCAAGAGTCTTCTCCAACACCACAGTTCAAAAGCATCAATTCTTAGGTGCTCATCTTTCTTTATAGTCTTATGAAGAAACATCACTTACTCTTTCTTAAATATTTTTGTAAATATTTCCTCCATTTTTTGCATATATGTTTAAGGTTATATATGTGAATGGAGGGGGTTATGTTATCAAATCTATAATAGTTTACTTTTTTGACTTCTGCCTTTAATGAAATGTTTCATATGCCATTCTTAATCTCAAAATAACATTGAATCAAGTTTTATTTTCTGCAAATAATTTTGCAGTTCCACTAAAGAATATTCAAAACCTAATTTTGAATTCATTTATTTATCTGAATTTATTTTACTATGTGTGATTGTGTAACATCATCACCAGATAAAAATTATATTTTAGATATGTGAAGGCTTCATCACAAAATAAAAACACATTGCTTCATGATTTCATGCATATGATGTCAAAAGTACAGGCAACAAAGCGAAAATAGACAAGGGGGAATATATCAAACTAAAAAGCTTCTTCAAGCCAAAGGAAACATCAACAGAGTGAAAAAGTAAGCTAGCACAAATTATATAAGGTGTTAATTTCCAAACAAATAAGGAACTCCTGCAACTCAAGAAAAAAAATCCAAAACCTAATAACTCAATTAAAAAATTGGCCAAGGGCTTGAATAGATATTTCTCTAAAGAAGACATACAAATGGCCAATGGGTATATGAAAAATGCTTGACATTGTCAATCATCAGGAAAATGTAAATCAAAACCAGAAAGAGATATCATCTCACACATGTCAAAATGACTGTTTTTTTAAAAAGACACTTAAGTGTTGGCAAGGCTGTGGAGAAATTGACACTTTCTGTGTACTTATCCACATTAAATGTATAAATTGTATTAATAAAGCTATGCAATCCAGGGGTTAAATCTCTGGATTTTCACTGCCATGGGTCCAGGTTTAATCCCTGACCTGGGAACTAAGATCCCACGGGCCACAGCACAGCTCAAAAAGAAACAACAACACAAAAACTATGACCAAAAAATCTGTGTGATTTATAGTGATGTCCCTTTTTGTTCTTGGTTTTGTTAACTACATTTACTCTCTGCTCTTCATTAGTATTAATCAGTGTTCCTCAATTTTCAATGAGCCACGTTTAAAGGGGTTTCTTCTATGTTTTCTATCTTATGCTTACCTTGTTTTCCATTCATTTTTGTTCCTTTTTAAATTAACCCCAACGTTCTATATTCTTTGGGCTTTCTCATCTCCTAGTTTCTTACTTGGAAGCTTGCATTTTTTCCCCTTCCGTCTTTCCTCTTCTCTAAATCTAGGGTATAAATTTCCCTATAGGCACTACTTGAGTTCCATTAGAAGAATTTATGATAATATCATTATTTTGTGTTTATTACCATTATGATTATATCTTTATTATCATTATTTCACAATATTTGGTTAATTTTAAATTTATTCCCAGACTCAGGTGTTTTTTGGAAGGGTGTTGCTGAATTTCCCAAAATAGGGATGGCTAACAATATTTCTTTTTCATTCTTAATTTTATTCCACTGTGGTCAGAGTAAATACTCTGTATGAATTCAAGGAGTGAAAGATTTTGTCCCGTTATGTGGTCGTTTTGGTAAACGTTCCGAGTGCATTTACAGTAATGTGAACTCTTGCGTTGTTGGGTGCGTTGCTCTATGTGTTACTTGGTTAAATGTGCTGACTATTTTCTTGTACATCTACTGTATCCTTTGTTTTTTGTATGTCTGGTCTGTATGCTATTGAAAAAGATACAGTAAAAATCCCCCATTTTGATTGTGATTTTGCCTATTTCTTCTTTTCCTTCTGTCAAGTATATTTCAAAGCTATGTTCTGTTTCTTTTCTTGAATTTTGATGTCTAAATCTTTATTAAGGGTGCATCTCATTATAATCATGAAAATTCCCTCCTTAATTCAATTAGTGTTATTTTCAGTTCAGTTCAGCCACTCAGTCATGTCCAACTCTTTGTGACCCCATGGACTGCAGCACGCCAGGCCTCCCTGTCCATCACCAACTCCTGGAGTTCACTCAGACTCACATCCGTTGAGTCAGTGATGTCATCCAGCAATCTCATCCTCTGTCTCCCCTTCTACTTCTGCCCCCAATCTTTCCCAGCATAGGGGTCTTTTGAAATGAGTCAGCTCTTCACATCAGGTGGCCAAAATACTGGAGTTTCAGCTTCAGCATTAGTCCTTCCAGTGAACACACAGGACTGATCTCCTTTAGGATGAACTGGTTGGATCTCCTTGCAGTCCAAGGGACTCTCAAGAGTCTTCTCCAACACCACAGTTCAAAAGCATCAATTCTTCAGTTCTCAGCTCTCTTCACAGTCCAATGCTCACATCCATGCATGACTACTGGAAAAACCATAGACTTGACTAGACAGACCTTAGTTGGCAAAGTAATGTCTCTGCTTTTCAATATGCTATCTAGGTTGGTCATAACTTTCCTTCCAAGGAGCAAGCGTCTTTTAATTTCTTGGCTTCAGTCACCATCTGTGGTGATTGGATCCCCCCAAAATAAAGTCAGCCACTGTTTCAACTGTTTCCCCATCTATTTGCCATGAAGTGATGGAACCAGATGCCATGATCTTAGTTTTCAGAATGTTGAGCTTTAAGCCAACTTTTTCACTCTCCTCTTTCACTTTCATCAAGATGCTCTTTAGTTCTTCTTCACTTTCTGCCATAAGGGTGGTGTCATCTGCATATCTGAGGTTATTGATATGTCTCCCAGCAATCTTGATTCCAGCTTGTGCTTCATCCAGCCCAGAGTTTCTTATAATGTACTCTGTATATAAGTTAAACAAGCAGGATAACAATATACAGCCTTAATGTACTCCTTTTCTAATTTGGAACCAGTCTGTTTTTCCATGTCCAGTTCTGACTGTTGCTCCCTGACTTGCACACAGGTTTCTCAAGAGGCAGGTCTGGTGGTCTGGTATTCCCATCTCTCTCAGAATTTTCCAGAGTTTATTGTGATCCACACCGTCAAAGGCTTTGGCATAGGCAATAAAGCAGAAATAGATGTTTTTCTGGAACTCTCTTGCTTTTTCGATGATCCAGTGGATGTTGGCAATTGGATCTCTGGTTCCTCTGCCTTTTCTAAATCCAGCTTGAACATCTGGAGTTTTACAGTTCACGTATTTCTGAAGCCTGCTTGCTGAGCTTTGAGCAATACTTTACTTGTGTGTGAGATGAGTGCAATTGTGTGGTAGTTTGAGCATTCTTTGGCATTGCTTTTCTTTGGGATTGGAATGAAAAGTGACCTTTTCCAGTCCTGTGGCCACTGTGGAGTTTTCCAAATTTGCTGGCATATTTCTTGCAGCACTTTCACAGCATCATCTTTTAGGATTTGAAATAGGTCAACTGGAATTCCATCACCTCCACTAGCTTTGTTCATAGTGATGCCCTAACGCTCACTTGATTTCACATTTCAGGATGTCTGGCTCTAGGTGAGTGATCAAACTATTGTGATTGTCTGGGTCATGAAGATCTTTTTTGTCCAGTTCTTCTGTGTATTCTTGCCACCTCTTCTTAATATCTTCTGCTTCTGTTAGGTCCAGACCATTTCTGTCCTTTATCAAGCCCATCTTTGCATGAAATGTTCCCTTGGTTTCTCTAATTTTCTTGAAGAGATCTCTAGTCTTTCCCATTCTATTGTTTTCCTCTATTACTTTGCACTGATTGCTGAGGAAGGCTTTCTTATCTCTCCTTGATATTCTTTGGAACTCTGCAGTCAAATGGGTATATCTTTCCTTTTCTCCTTTGCTTTTTGCTTCTCTTCTTTTCACACCCATTTGTAAGGCCTCCTCAGACAGACATTTTGCTTTTGCATTTCTTTTTCTTGAGGATGCTCTTGATTCCTGTCTCCTGTACAATGTCATGAACCTTCATGTATAGTTCATCAGGCACTCTATCAGATCTAGTCCCTTAAATCTATTTCTCACTTCCACTGTATAAGGGATTTGACTTAAGTCATACCTGAATGATATATTGGTTTTCCCCACTTTATTCTGAATTTGGCATTAAGGAGTTCATGATCTGAGCCACAGTCAGCTCCTGGTCTTGTTTTTGCTGCCTGTATAGAGCGTCTCCATCTTTGGCTCCAAAGAATATAAGCTATCTGATTTTGGTGTTGGCCATCTGGTGATGTCCATGTGTAGAGTCTTCTCTTGTGTTGTTGGAAGAGGGTGTTTGCTATGATCAGTGTGTTCTCTTGGCAAAGCTCTATCAGCCTTTGCTCTGCTTCATTCTGTACTCCAAGGTCAAATTTGCCTGTTACTCCAGGTGTTTCTTGACTTCGTACTTTTGCATTCCAGTCCCTGTAATGAAAAGACATTTTTTTGGGTGTTAGTTCTAAAAGGTCATGTAGGTTTTCATAGAACCGTTCAATTTTAGCTTCTTCAGCATTACTGGTTGGGGCATAGACTTGGATTGCTGTGATATTGAATGGTTTGGCTTGGAAATGAACAGAGATCATTCTGTTGTTTTTGAGATTGCATCCAAGTACTGCATTTCAGACTCTTTTGCTGACTATGATGGTTACTCCATTTCTTCAAAGGGATTCCTGCCCATAGTAGTAGATATAGTGGTCATCTGAGTTAAATTCACCCATTCCAGTCCATTTTAGTTCGCTGATTCCTAGAATGTCGACGTTCCCTCTTGCCATCTCTTGTTTGACCACTTCCAATATGCCTTGATTCAAGGACCTAACATTCCAGGTTCCTATGCAATATTGCTCTTTACAGCATCAGACCTTGCTTCTATCACCAGTCATATCCACAACTGGGTATTGTTTTTGCCTTGGCTCCCTACCTTCATTCTTTCTGGAGTTATTTCTCCACTGATCTCCAGTAGCATATTGGGCACCTACTGACCTGGGGAGTTCATCTTTCAGTGTCCTACCTTTTTGCCTTTTCATACTGTTCATGGGGTTCTCAAGGCCAGAATATTGCAGTGGTTTGCCATTCCCTTCTCCAGTGGACCACATTTTGTCAGAACTCTCCACCATCTTGGTTGGCCCTACACGGCATGGCTTAGTTTCATTGAGTTAGACAAGGCTGTGGTCCATATGATCAGGTTGGCTAGTTTTCTGTGATTGTGGTTTCAGTCTGTCTGCCCTCTGATGCCCTCTCTCAGCACTACTGTCTTTTAGTGTATCTTTTCTCAAAGTCTACTTTCTGGGATATCGATAAAGCTACTCCAGTTTTCTTAGAGTTCGTACATTTTTTCCATTATTTTACTTTCAAACTTTCTTTGTTTTCATACTATAAGGTGATCATTTTGCAAGTAACATTTGTGTCAGTTTTGTTTTATCTTAATCCATTTACTATAAATGCAATTACTGATATTGATGTGTTGGTATTTGCCATTTGCTTTTAATAGATCCACATGCTTTATGTTCCTTTTTCTCTCCTTTCTTTTTCTTCCTTTAGTATTAAATAAATCTGTTGTTATGTCAGATTTTCCTTTTTCCTTTTGATTTTCAACAGCTTCACTAGGAAGAGTATGAAAACTCTTCCATTTATATTTTTAAAAAATGCTCTCTCATTATATCTTCAGATATGGCTTCTGTAGTTCTGCCTCTGTGCCTCTGTATCTCTTCTCCCTCTCCTACTCTTTATTCTCCTTCTCATCTCTCATCTTTAGGACTCCTCGAAATCACTGTATTCTAAGTTCTATCTAACATTGTTTGACTTCTTCATTCACTTTTAATCGTAGATATTTTATTTTAGGTCGGCAATGGTTCCATTGCTATTATTTATTTGTTTATGATTATTTGTTAATTTTTTCATCTTTTTCCCTGTATATTCTCCCCTTCTCTCTTTCCCCCTAAACACATTGGTCGTAGTTAAAATCCTTATGCATTTCTATCATGTGTGTCTCTGCATTCTCTCATCTCTTTTTTTCACTTTGGTCTTTTGTCATGTTATCCTAACTTGTCAAATGTCATGTCATTTCTTATTGAATGCTATAAATTATATATGAAAAAGTAAGATACTCCTGATACATTTTCTAATACCTGAAAGGATTTACCCTTTGTTTTGCTAGGCAGATAGGGAGTTGGGGTGTATATCACTCAAACATCCAAATATAACCTAAAACTGAGCTGTAATAAGTGTGGGTTGCAGCTTTGGTTGCACTCAGTCCACCTCTGATATTTCTGCCCCTATGACAGGGGCTTTCAGAGATTTCAGTTCAGAGCCTGGATTCTTTGGTAGCTCAGTACCCAAGAGAATGAGAAAGACTCTGCTTTTCAAGTCTTTTTATGTAGTTCTTTAGCCTCCTGCCCTTCACAGCTTATATACTGGGCAGATATTTGAGGAGAAAACCTGCTGTGTGAGAGGCTCTCAAGACTCTAATTTTGTCACTCCAGCACCAGGTAACCCCCAAATTATGCTGGCTTCCTGTCACAACAATAGTCCTCTGCTTGCCCAAGCCCAGATTCTGAATCATTAAATTATGCAATGAATCAGCAAATTCCCAGAGAAAAAGAAGCTATAGATCCTTGGCTAACATTGAAATAACATCCACTCTTTAGAATTTTAGCATATTTAGTCCATGTTGTCGGAGAAGGCAATGGCACCCAACTTCAGTACTCTTGCCTGGAAAATCCCATAGACGGAGGAGCCTGGAAGGCTGCAGTCCATGGGGTTGCTCAGGGTCAGACACGACCGAGTGATTTCACTTTCACGCATTGGAGAAGGAAATGGCAACCCACTCCAGTGTTCTTGCCTGGAGAATCCCAGGGATGGGGGAGCCTGGTACGCTGCCGTCTATGGGGTCACACAGAGTCGGACACGACTGAAGTGACTTAGCAACAGTAGCAGTCCATGTTGTGTCAACAAATGTTGAATACTTTTACTGTTTCTTAAAAAACATTTTCCAGCTTTTTAAGTTGTATCCAGCAAGACCCAGCAAAACACATTGGCCTGCTGTAAACTCCATTCTCTGTGGATGTGGAAAATTTTAGGTTTAATTCTCTACTTCATCATTTACTTAAAGTGCAACACTGACAGACATTCTTTAACCTTTCTTTACAGCACTTTTATGTATAAAAGGAGAGGAGAATACAGTGAGCCTGTTAATGTTATTTGTTCAAGGGCTTGCAGCAATGTGACCTATTTCTGCTCTGTGATGGAAATAGAAGGTTTTGCTGGTGGCTCAGCTGTAAAGAATCCACCTGCAATGCAGGAGACACTGGTTAGATCGCTGGGTCAGGAAGACCACCTGGAGGAGGGCGTGGCCACCCACTGCAGTATTCTTGCCTGGAGAATCCCGTGGGCAGAGGAGCCTGGTGGGCTACAGTTCATAGGGTCTTAAAGAGTTGAACATGACTGAATTGACTAAGCAAACATAGACACTATTTCCCCCTAAAGATCACATAACTCCAAAATTTGAATAACAGAGATTCTTGACACAAAGTCCAAGGAGGGATTATATTTTGGGGGGAGAAGAAGCAACATTCTATGATTCCCAGTGGAATCTGGCCAGTGTCGATGTTCCCTGACATCATCTCTCATGTGATGCTGTTCAGTCTACTCAAAGAGATCACATTGTTTGAAAGTAAGTATCCAGATCTGAAGTCTGAAGCTTAGAACCGCAAATGAAATATTTTGGGGTAAACCAAGATATCACAGAATCCATTTGTTTTTCAGTTCTGAATGACTGTACTAGGGGGAAGGATTCTAATGGTAGAGAATTCATGGCTGCTACCTAAGGCATCTGATAAGGCCAGTTCCTGACTCCATTCCCTTTAATCAACCCCTTTAACTCAGGTCAACCACATCAAAATATGTGTGCTTTGAAAGGAATCCATCCAGCTGCCAGCTCATTCCTGTGACTCTGAACTCATTTAACTGCTCCAGGTAGAGAGACTAACATTTCCTGTAAATCTTTCTCTGATGCTGTGCAGAACTCTACAGATCAGAATGTTAACTCTGATAGGACCTTGTACCCCATTCTGTCTCAGACTACTCACTAGATTGTTTTCAACTTAATATTTCCTGTTTTATTTTCTTCCTATTTTTCAACCTTATTATTCTCTTGCCACTGGTATAAAAAACCAGCCCCAGCTGCTGCCCCAGTGCAATGACTCCATGTCTGAACCAGCAGGGTCGGCAGCCTCAGATGAGAGCACCCCCTACTGCTCAGGTGGGGGTCCTACAGGACAGAAGAGTCTTCTCAACCCCTGGTGTCATCACCCCATGTCCCATTTCTCTCTGCTCAGACAGCAGACAGATCCGCCTGGTTGATGGAGATGGTCGCTGCTCCGGAAGAGTGGAGATCCTTGACCAGGACTCCTGGGGCACCGTCTGTGATGATGGCTGGGACCTTGACGATGCCCGCGTAGTGTGCAGACAGCTGGGCTGTGGAGAAGCCCTCAATGCCACTGTTTCTTCTTACTTCGGGAAGGGATCAGGGCCCATCTGGCTGGATGAAGTGAGCTGCAGAGGAGAGGAGTCCCAAGTGTGGAGGTGCCTTTCCTGGGGATGGCGGCAACACAACTGCAATCATGAAGAAGATGCAGGCGTCATCTGCTCAGGTATGGTCAGTTCTTTGTCCACCGGCTGAGAAAATGGAAAGTTCCAAGAAAGCTGGTGTCTGATCAGCAGGGCAATGGGAGATAGGTGGGCTAGAGAGGACTGAGACGCCTACCCATCCTCCCTGAGTGCACTGTGACTATGAGTGATGAGCTTCATTTACTTTCCTCTTATAAGTCTCTGCTATTCTTTCTTCTCCAGTGGACTTACCTGACGCCAAAATAGCTTTATTTATTCTCCCAATTAAAATAAATCCTCATATTTTTTTTTCATAACTCACTTTTTAAAGAGTGTAACATTTGCTAACTGCCACATACACATTCTCTTTGCACAGGGAGGCTATAAGAAGGAAGGACAAAAATGAGGATATACTTTCCTGGGTGGAGTTGTTTCTGTACAATGTGAGACATTATTTTGCACTAGACTAGTAGGAGTGGAGGTTACTCTTACTGTAGGAAGATATATCATTTACATATATAGAGATGATCCCTAGAGGGTTATCATTTAACAAGTCAGAGATTCTTTTGGATTTGTGGCAGATTTCAAGTTCCTTTGCAAATTTAGATGTAAATGTTCATAGTTCTTTGATGCTACAACTAGAGAACTGTGAATGAAATGCTCCGAGTCATATATTCTTTCACTGTTACTAGAAAAGTCTCTCTCCCCAATTCTTCCTTTAAGATATCTGTACAAATGCAAACTTCAGAAGAACACTTAGCCATGCACTGGCAAGTCAAAGGTGGAGGTAATAAAACATGAATTTGTGTGTTTTATGATAAGAGATTATGTAGTTTATATTTAATGATTTCATTGATATAGACTTGTGTTTAAGGGCTTATTTGGAGCAAGAGGACAAATGTAATTTTTGAAGAAGGTGGAACAGGTTTTATAGTAGCTGGGAGGAAGGGGAATGGCAATGGGAGCTGATGAAGGCAACTGTGAGGTTCTCTGAGCAGCACTGAAGGTCCAGGTGTGGTGTGCAAGATGCTATGTGTGCCTAAGGACACAAGATGTCTACACAGCAAGAGACCAGACAAGGATATATCTTTATTATATTTAGTATCTTTACTCATTCACATCCGCCTCTATTTCATTATTTTCTTGGAATTTTCACACACTTATTCTTCCACGTAAATTTTACAATCAAGTAGAAAATAAAAAAGAAATAATATATCTCAGAAGTCTCTATCCTAATATATCCTAAGACTTTCTTGATTATCCAGCACATATTTGAATATTTAACTTTTATCAGGGTATATAAAACAGAATACAAGAAATACTTCCTCTTTTTCTTTCTAAATTTTTAATCTCGTGGAATTAATATGACAATATCAACAACCTCAGATATGCAGATGACATCACCCTAAATGGCAGAAAGTGAAGAGAAACTCTTGATGAAAGTGAAAGAGGAGAGTAAAAAAGCTGCCTTGAAACTCAGCATTCAAAAAACTAAGATCATGGCATCTTGTCTCATCGCTTCATGGCAAACAGATGGGGGATAAATGGAAACTGTGACAGACTTTATTTTCTTGGGCTCCAAAATCATTGTCGACAGTGACTGCAGTCATGAAATTAAAAGATGCTTGCTCCTTGGAAGAAAAGCTATGACAAACCTAGACAATATTTTAAAAACAGAGACATTACTTTGAGACAAATGTCCATCTAGTCAAAGCAATGGTTTTTTCAGTAGTTATGTATGGATGTGGGAGTTGGACCATAAAGACGGTTGAACACTGAAAAACTGATGCTACTGAACTGTAGTGTTGGAGAAGACTCTTGAGAGTCCCTTGGACTGCAAAGAGATCAAACTACTCAATCCTAAAGGAAATACAACCCTGAATAGTCACTGAGAGGACTGATGCTGAAGCTGAAGCTCCAATACTGTGGCCACCTGATATGAAGAACTGATTCACTGGAAAAGACCCTGATGCTGGGAAAGATTGGAGGCTGGTGGAGAAGGGGATGACAGAAGATGAGATGGTTAGATGGCATCACTGACTCAATGGACATGAGTTTGAGCAAACTCAGGGAGATAGTGAAGGAGAGGGAAGCCTGTCATTCTTCAGTCCATGGGGTAGCAAAGAGTCGGACACGACTGAGTGGCTGAGCAACAACAACAACAACAACCAGTTAAATAAAAATGGTTTATCTAGAATGTGTAGCCTGTGACCAAACTCCCAGCCAGAATAGATTAGGAGTCCTAACCTGGGCCTCTCTGGGGAGATGGAAATGGATAAATAATAAAAGGCAAGCAGATCATCCTGTCTCTCATCATTCCTTCTTGTATGAGTGGTCAAGCTAACCCTTCAGTTCTTTAATTTCTGCAGCGCCTTTTCTGTTCTCTCCTGCTCTCTATGCTGCTGCTGCTGCTGCTAAGTTGCTTCAGTCATGTTCGACTCTGTGCGACCCCACAGACGGCAGCCCACTGGGCTCTGCCTTCCCTGGGATTCTCCAGGCAAGAACACTGGAGTGGGTTGCCATTGCCTTCTCTGCCTGCTCTCTATAGTAGATTTTTATTCTGTTACATTATTCTTTTTGAGGCTTCAAAGTTCACAAACTTATGCAATCAGAATCCTTCACCAGAACAAATTCCACCATGTACATAAATACTTATGAGCCCACTCAGAAACCAGGAAAATTATTTAAAAAGTTGTCTTTTATGATGTGCAGGTCTTTTTTCCTATTGGATTACCTTTTCTCTGTCCAAAATAGGGTCCCTGAAGGATGAAATCATGATCACGAGTTTTTTCTCTGGTCTCTCTCTCATGCTCCATCCACTCCCTGTTTAACCTGCCACTCACTCCACCTCACTCCCTACAGAAGTTCCTTCCTTTTGGAGTCTCCTTTGAGTCTCATCTATTTGTAGCTGTTAAGTTTGTTTTTTCTTTTCTGCGTTGGGAGAAATGGGAAGGGGAGCAGGGTTATGTGGCAAATTAGAGGAGCACAGGGGATGAAAAGTGTTAAAATCTTGTTGAACGAGTCTTTTTTTCCCCCAAATCTTTCTATGTTTTATTCTTATTGAGGCTTTTGCAATTTAGAAATCTCTACAGTATATATTAAAAGATGCTTACTCCTTGGAAGGAAAGTTATGACCAACCTAGATAGCATATTAAAAAGCAGAGATATTACTTTGCCAACAAAGATCTGTCTAGTCAAGGCTATGGTTTTTCCAGTGGTCATGTATGGACATGAGAGTTGGAGTGTGAAGAAAGCTGAGTGCCAAAGAATTGATGCTTTTGAACTGTGGTGTTGGAGAAGAATCTTGTGAGTCCCTTGGACTGCAAGGGGATTAACCAGTCCATTCTAAAGGAGACCAGTCCTGGGTGTTCATTGGAAAGACTGATGCTGAGGCTGAAACTCCAATACTTTGGCCACCTCATGCAAAGCGTTGACTCATTGGAAAAGACCCTGATGCTGGGAGGGATTGGGGGCAGGAGGGAAAGGGGACGACAGAGGATAAGATGGCTGAATGGTATCACTGCCTCGGTGCACATGAGTTTGGGTGAACTCTGGGAGTTGGTGATAGACAGGGAGGCCTGGCGTGCTCTGATGCATGGGGTCACAAAGAGTCGGACACGTCTGATTGACTGAACTAAACTGAAAGTATATATGGGTTGTTTGCTGTCCTCTCTCTTCCTCTCATTCTCCTTTTTTTTATAGCTTGCTGGCTTCTTATCTCAGAAATCCAAATAGGAAAGGCATATGCAGTTAGCATATAGATAAGATTAGAATACATTAAATTATCATTACTCTTTCACATTTTCTGAGAATCTCATGTCTAGTATGAAGTAATCAACTAACTCAATAGTCTTACATAATCCCACTGAGACCTCACTTTCTCCCAGGTGTCTTGATAAATCCTAGGTTTTCAAGAAATATGGCTAGGACCATTCCCTGCCTTTCCTATGACTCTCTGATCTTTTGTCATTTCTAAACTTACCTGGCTGTCTGGGGAGGCCTTACAAATAGCTGCGAAAAGAAGAGAGGCGAAAAGCAAAGGAGAAAAGGAAAGATATAAGCATCTGAATGCAGAGTTCCAAAGAATAGCAAGAAGAGATAAGAAAGCCTTCTTCAACGATCAATGCAAAGAAATAAAGGAAAACAACAGAAGGGGAAAGACTACAGATCTCTTCAAGAAAATTAGAGATACCAAGGGAACATTTCATGCAAAGATGGGCTCGATAAAGGACATAAATGGTATGGACCTAACAGAAGCAGAAGATATTAAGAAGAGGTGGCAAGAATACACAGAAGAACTGGACAAAAAAGATCTTCACAACCCAGATAATCACAATGGTGTGATCAATCATCTGGAGCCAGATATCCTGGAATGTGAAGTCAAGTGGGCCTTCGAAAGCATCACAATGAACAAAGCTAGTGGAGGTGATGGAATTCCAGTAGAGCTATTTCAAATCCTAAAAGATGATGCTGTGAAAGTGCTGCACTCAATATGCCAGCAAATTTGGAAAACTCAGCAGTGGCCGCAGGACTGGAAAAAGTCAGTTTTCATTCCAATCCCAAAGAAAGGCAATACCAAAGAATGCTCAAACTACTGCACAATTGCACTCATCTCACATGCTAGTAAAGTAATTTTCAAAGTTCTCCAAGCCAGGCTTCAGCAATATGTGAACCGTGAGCTTCCTGGTGTTCAAGCCTGTTTTAGTAAAGGCAGAGGAACCAGAGATCAAATTGCCAGCATCTGCTGGATCATGGGAAAACAGATAGAGTTCCAGAAAAACATCTATTTCTGCTTTATTGACTATGCCAAAGCATTTGTGTGGATCACAATAAACTGTGGAAAATTCTTCAAGAGATGGGCATACCAGACCACCTGACCTGCCTCTTGAGAAATCTGTATGCAGGCCAGGAACCAACAGCTAGAACTGGACATGGAACAACAGGGTGGTTCCAATTAGGAAAAGGAGTCCGTCAAGGCTGTGTATTGTCACCCTGCTTATTTAACTTATATGCAGAGTACATCATCAGAAACCCTGGACTGGAAGAAACTCAAGCTGGAATCAAGATTGCTGGGAGAAATATCAATAACCTCAGATATGCAGATGACACCACCCTTATGGCAGAAAGTGAAGAGGAGCTGAAAAGCCTCTTGATAAAAGTGAAAGTGGAGAGTGAAAATGTTGGCTTAAAGCTCAACATTCAGAAAATGAAGATCATAGCATCCGGTCCCATTACGTCATGCAAATAGATGGGTAAACAGTGGAAATAGTGTCAGACTTTATTTTTTTGGGCTCCAAAATCACTGCAGATGGTGACTGCAGCCATGAAATTAAAAGACGCTTACTCCTTGGAAGAAAAGTTATGACCAACCTAGAGAGCATATTCAAAAGCAGAGACATTACTTTGCCAACTAAGGTCTGTCTAGTCAAGGCTATGGTTTTTCCTGTGCTCATGTATAGATGTGAAAGTTGGACTGTGAAGAAGGCTGAGCGCTGAAGAATTGATGCTTTTGAACTGTGGTGTTGGAGTAGACACTTGAGAGTCCATTTGACTGCAAGGAGATCCAACCAGTCCATTCTGAAGGAGATCAACCCTGGGATTTCTTTGGAAGGAATGATGCTAAAGCTGAAACTCCAGTACTTTGGCCACCTCATGCGAAAAGTTGACTCATTGGAAAAGACTCTGATGCTGGGAGGGGTTGGGGGCAGGAGGAGAAGGGGACGACAGCAGATGAGATGGCTGGATGGCATCACTGACTTGATGGATGCAAGTCTGAGTGAACTCCAGGAGTTGGTGATGGACAGAGAGGCCTGGCAAGCTACAATTCATGGGGTCGCAAATAGCTGGACATGACTGAACGACTGAACCCAGCTGAACTGAACTGAACTGAAACTTACCTGTGGACAACTTCTTTCACAATCAGATTATAATACCTGCACTCAGATCCAGCCCGTGTGATTTTCCCTGTCCTCAGTGACTTGAATATTGGCTCTCAGAGAAAACTGGCCAGAATTTTAGCCCCAGAAATCTCAGGACGGTCCTCTAAACTTCTCTGGCTCTGAGGCCTGTAACCATTTGAATCCCATGGACCTTTTCCACTCTCAGTTCAGCTCTGTACCCACGTTTGAATGTTTACCAAGGTGCAGTTTCTTTGGGCACTGTAGTTTCCAGGCCCCCAGATAGGAATTAACATTTCTAACCAAAATATATATTCTCGAGATTCAGCCATTCCGAACTGATCCTTCAGTCCTTCTGGATATCTCTTCAGAAACTTGCCCATGAAAATGCAGTTTGACGATGACTGTCAAATTCTCTCTTCTTATCCCCTCTTATTCCACTGCTGGAAAAAAAGCTTTCACAATCACTGCCTGTGAGATGTTGTCTGCAATTGTCAAGCCAGGTTCATGAATACTCACTGGGTTTGTTGTTCTTTGTTTCTCAGGATTTGTGCGTCTGGTTGGAGGGGATGGACCCTGCTCAGGGCGAGTAGAAGTACGTTCTGGAGAAGCCTGGACCCCAGTGTCTGATGGGAACTTCACACTCCCCACTGCCCAGGTCATCTGTGCAGAGCTGGGGTGTGGCAAGGCTGTGTCTGTCCTGGGACATGTGCCCATCAGAGAGCCTGATGGCCGGGTCTGGGCTGAAGAGTTCAGATGTGAGGGGGAGGAGCCTAAGCTCTGGTCATGCCCCAGAGCGCCCTGTCCAGGGGGCACTTGTCAGCACAGTGGAGCTGCTCAGGTTGTCTGTTCAGGTGAGATGCATATCAGGACTTAACCTCCGTGTACAATCAGTTTAAACTAAAAAGAAGTCAGATTTTGCTGAAATCCTGTCTTTTTCTATCAGTGTACACAGATGTCCGGCTCATGACGAATGGCACCTCTCAATGTGAGGGGCAGGTGGAGATGAACATTTTTGGGCGATGGAGAGCGTTCTGTGCCTCCCACTGGAGTCTGGCCAATGCCAATGTTGTCTGTCGTCAGCTCGGCTGTGGTGTTGCCATCTCCACCCCAAATGGGGCAGAAGGCAGTGATCAACTCTGGAAAGCCCGATTTCACTGCTCAGGGACTGAGTCCTTCCTATGGAAATGCCCTGTGACTGTCCTGGGTGGTCCTGACTGTTCCCGTGGCAATACGGCCTCTGTGATCTGCTCAGGTAAGACAGGGAAGGGCTACTGTACTTAGGATGCTCCTGGGGTGGAATGTCCCCAGAGCAGAGAGTAAGGGAAACAGGCTTTAAAAGGAAGATATTCTGTAGTGAAATCATGGAACTCAGGTTTCCTCTGCTTATTACTCAAGAATCCAACACTGAGAGACAAGCGTGGGGTAAATTTAAAGATAGCATTATTGAGAAAACTAGCAGTTCTGAGGAGACAGAGGACTAATGTACCAAAGAACCAGCTCCCCCTTGCTGATCAGGGACAAGAGTTTTTAAACGGGAATTTCAGGAGTGCACAGGTGGAGGTAGGGGACAGGTTACCTGCAGAATAGCACAGCTAGCTCTGACAATCATCTTGGAATAGGTCTGATCGGTGTCACCTTTATTGTTTGAAATGCAGTTAATCACCAGTTCTAGTGCTGGTCTGTTCCCACTTCCTTGCGGCCAATTCTTGGAATTGTGTAAGGTGAAGATTATGGGCTTCCCTGTTGGCGCAGATGGTAAAGAACCTGCCTGCAATGCAAGAGACTCAGGCTTGATCCTGGGTTGGGAAGATCCCCTGGAGAAGGAAATGGCACCCCGCTAGTCTGGGCATCATGTATTTTCTTCTACCACCTGGTTGGAATTTCAGCATCTGCAAAACAGCTCAAAGGATACGGCTCAGAATGTTAGCTATAGCCATGAGGAGGAACTAAAAATCCTTGACTTTGTTTAGGGTTAAACTATTATTATTTTGTCCTATTTGACTGTTTTCCTTTGTTTCTGAAATTTTTTCATTTCTGTGATTAAATTTATTCTTTGGCTAAGGTTTTTCTACAGACAGAAGCAGGTGGAGGACATGAGGGTGGTCTGTCCTGAGAAGGCTCCGTAAGGTCCTGCTCCATAGCATTCTCATTGTTCACTTATTTTTTCAGGGGAAAGAAGTGCTAAGAAATGCTAAGAAGTGCTATGTCAGGGAAAGAAATGCTTAGATGAATAATATTTTTATGAAACATTATTATTTAAGGATAATAATAGAGAACAAAGTACAAACAATAAGTGTATACCTAGGTCATGTTCTCCAACCCAGATCTACAAAGAGAACATTGACAGCACCACAGAATCACTATTGCCTCCCAATAGCTGTGTCCTCCTCTCCAGGGAAGACTGCTTACCTAAGACTTGTACTGCCATAGAATATTTTCTCAGTTTTTGAACTTTATGCATAACCATACAGAATGTTTTCTTTCATGTCTAATCTTTTTGATTTCAAACTGTGTTTGAAATTCACTCATGATGTTGTTTATGGCAACACTGTATTCATTTTTATTACTATAGGATATTCCTTTGAATGAGCACACGACCATGCATTGATCCATTCAGCTTGTGGCAGAGCTTTGAGTTTGTTGCCAGGTTTTGACTATTACAAACACAATGGGGCAAACTACCATGATGATGACTTTTGGAACAAATATTTATTATGTTTTTTTTTTGTGTTTAATTCCATCTTATATTTTTATTTTCTTAATGGTATGGTGTACTTCAATGAGCCAAGTTACTAATCTTAAGTTTGAATTATTACCTTTTTTACTGTACATGTAGTGCTTCTTCAGTCAGTCAGTTCCATTCAGTCACTCAGTCATGTTCAACTCTTTGCAACCCCATGGACTGCAGCACATCAAGCTTCCCTGTCCTTCATCATCTCCTGCAGCTTGCTCAAGCTCATATCCTTTGAGTTGGTGATACTACGCATCATGTCATCCTCTGTCATCTCCTTTTCCTCCTGCCTTCAGTATTTTTAAGCATCAGGGTCTTTTCCAATGAGTCAGTTCTTCCCATCATGTGGCCAAAGTATTAGAGCTTCAACTTCAGCATCAGTCCTTCCAATGAATATTCAGGACTGATTTCCTTTAGGATTGACTGAAGTCCAAGGGACTCTCGAAAGTCTTCTCCAACACCATAGTTCACAAGCATCAATTCTTCAGTGCTCAGCTTTCTTTATGGTCCAACTCTCACATCCATATATAACTACTGGAAAAACTATAGCTTTGTTGGACCTTTGTCGGCAAAGTAACTTCTCTGCTTTTTAATATGCTATCTAGGTTTGTCATAGCTTTTCTTCCAAGGAGCAAGCATCTTTTAATTTCATGGCTGCCATCACCATTTGCAGTGATTTTGGAGTCCAAGAAAATAAAGTCTGTCACTGTTTTCATTGTTTCCCATCTATTTGCCATGAAGTGATGGGAGCGGATGTCATGATCTTCCTTTTCTGAACGTTGAGTTTTAAGCCAACATTTTTACTCACCTCTTTCACCTTCATCAAGAGGCTCTTTATTCCTCTTCACTTTCTGCCATAAGGGTGGTGTCATCTGCCATCTGTCATCTGGTGTCATCTGAGGTTACTGATATGTCTCCCGGCAATCTTGACTCCAGCTTGTGTTTCATCCGTCCCGGCATTTCGCATGACGTGCTCTGCATACAAGTTAAATAATCAGGGTGACAATATACAGGCTTGACGTACTCCTGTCTCAGTTTTGAACCAGTCCATTGTTCCAGTCCATAGAGCTCCTTATATCCTTCTAGAAACAACTTTGTCTACTCCAAAATCACAAAAATGTTCTCTGAGAGTATCACAGACGTGTAATTACTTTTCTTTTGCATATAATTATATACTGCTTCCAGGATTGATAACCGTGTAGCCTAAGGGTCAAGTGTCGTGTTTTCATATGGGCATCCAGTCGACTCAAAATCTTTTTCTGGAAGACTATTCTCTACTGCAGTGCCACCTTTGTGATAAACGAAAGGGCGCATATGTCTGGGTACTTCTTTTAGACTCTCTATTCTGTTCCACTGTTTCATTTATCTATCCTTGCACCTGTACCACATTTTCTTTATTGTAACTTTATAGTAAATCTTGAACCTTCCCTGGTGGCTCAGATGGTAAGGAGTCTGTCTGCAAGGCGGGAGACCTGGGTTTGATCCCTGGGTTGGGAAGATCCCCTGGAGACGTGTATGGCAACCCACTCCAGTATTCGTGCCTGGAGTGTCCCCATGGAGAGAGGAGCTTGGTGGGCTATAGTCTATGGGGTCACAAAGAATCGGACATGACTGAGTGACTAAGCTCACATAGTAAGTCTGGGTAACTTTAATGTAAAGAAGTTATGTTGTTGCTGTTCTTCCTAACTGCCTTGGTCATTCTTGGTTTTTGTATTTTGTATACATTTTTGAGCTGAAGCTCCATACTTTGGCACTTGATGTGAATCGCTGACTCATTAGAAAAGACCCTGATGCTTGGAAAGATTGAAGGCAGGAGGAGAAGAGGACAACAGAAGATGAGATAGTTGGATGGCATCACTGACTCAATGGACATGAGTTTGGGTAAACTCTGGGAGTTGGTGATGGATAGGGAAGCCTGGCGTGCTGCAGTCCATGGGGTTGCAAAGAGTCAGACACGACTGAGTGACTGAACAACAACATAAATTTTGAATCATCTTGTCATGTTTCACACAGACACAAAAGCATCAGGGAATTTTATTGAGGTTAGCTTTAATCTGTATATAAATGAGAGAATGGTTTATTTTGACAACATGAGTTTCTCAATTCATTGTCAAAATATATCCCTTCATTCAATTAGGTCTTGAATATCTCTCAGATGTTTTGCACATCTTTAACTAGGTTTTCTCTTAGGCATTTCATGGGTTTGATGTTACTAGTATTTCCTTTAGTGAAGGTTTTCTGGGAATGAATTCTCTCTGAACTTTATCTGGATTCCCCAAATGTTAGGTTAGTATTTTGCTTTAATCCTTCTTTCTTTCTTTTCTCTCCCTCCCTCTCTCACTCTAGTTTTCTCTCTTTTTCTCTGTCTTGCTCTAGCTTTCCGTCTCTCTCCTCCTTTTCCCTTTCCTGCCCCATTTTCCCCTTGAGTATGTAAAATCTTTCTGGATTAAGTTGCAGACAGGATGCTCCTTTATCCCTCCCCCTCCCCAACAACAAAAAAATACTTCAGGGAATTTCCTTATATAACCACAGTTCAATCAAACCTTTAGACATATCAGCCCCAGATAACATCTAAGTGCAACCACATGAGAGACCCCAAAGATAGAACTGCCAAGTTGAGTTTTTCCCAAATTACTGACCAGGAAATTATGATCAAAATTAAAAAAAAAATTCCTTCAACTGCTAAGTTTGGGGGGAAATTTTGTTATACAGTATTGTTAACCAGGCACTTACCATGTAACCAATTTTCTATACAGAGGAATATTTGTCCTCTCATCTTCCATTTTACTATTTCTACTTTATATTGATCTAATGTGCCGATAGACTCATTCTCTAGTTCTTAATTTCAGCTGTAGAATTTTCATTTGTTTTTGTTATCATTTCTCTGCCAAGACACACATCTTGTTAATTAATTATTTGAAGACTTTAATCCTGGCTATTTAAATTCTCTGTCAGACTATAAAACTCTTAGAGGAAAACATAGGCAGAAAATTCTTTGACATAAATTGCAAACAGATCTCTTTTGACCAATCTTCTAGAGTAAAGAAAATAAAAACAAAAATAAACAAGTAGGACCCGATTAAACTTAAAAGGTTTTGCATAGCAAAGGAAACCATAAACAGAACAAAAAGACAACTGTCAGAATGGGAGAAAGTATTTGCTATTAAAACGAACAACTAACAAGCGACTAATCTTCAAAATGCTCAAACAACTCAATATAAACAAACCAAACAACCCGATTGAAAAATGGGAAAAAGACAAACAGACATTTCTCCAGACATACAGATGGCTAACAGATATATGAAAAGATTTTCAACATCACTAATTACTCAGTTCAGTTCAGTTCAGTCGCTCAGTCATGTCTGACTCTTTGCGACCCCATGAATCGCAGCATGCCAGGCCTCCCTGTCCATCACCAACTCCCGGAGTTCACCCAGACTCACATCCATTGAGTCAGTGATGCCATTCAGCCATCTCATCACCTGTCATCCCCTTCTCCTCCTGCCCCCATTCCCTCCCAGCATCAGAGTCTTTTCCAATGAGTCAACTCTTCACATGAGGTGGCCAAAGTACTGGAGTTTCATCTTTAGCATCATTAATTACTAGAGAGATGCAAAACTGTAGTCAGGTATTACTTCACGCCAGTCAGAATGTCTATCATTAAAAAGTCTACAAACAATAAATTCTGGAGAGAATGTGCAGGAAAGGGAATCCTCCTACGTATGGGTATGTAAATTGGCACAACTACTATGGAGAACAGTATGGAGGTTCCTCAAAAAACTAAAAATAGAACTGTCGTATGACTCAGCAATCCCATTCCTGGGCACATACCTGGAGAGAATCATCATTCAAAGAGACACATTCATCCTGATGTTCACTGCAGCACTATTTACAACAGCCAGGACACGGAAGCAACCTAAATGTCCCTCACAGGAGGAGTGGATAGAGAAGATGTTGCACATATATAAAATGGAATATTACTCAGTTGTAAAAGAATAAAGCTGCGGAATTTGCAGAGACATGGATAGACCTAGAGACTGTTATGTTCGGTTTAGTTCAGTTCAGTCTCTCAGTCATGTCCGACTCTTTGCGACCCCATTGACTGTAGCACAAGAGGGCTCCCTGTCCATCACCAACTCCCGGAGAATACGCAAACTCATGTTCACTGAGTTGGTGATGCCATCCAACCATCTTATCCTCTGTTGTCCCCTTCTCCTCTCGCCGTCAGTCTTTCCCAGCATCAGGGTCTTTTCAAATGAGTCAGTTCTTCACATCAGGTGGCCAAAGTACTGGAGCTCTAGCTTCAGCATCAGTCCTTCCAATGAACCTTCAGGACTGATTTCCTGGTTGGATCTCCTTGCAGTCCAAGGGACTCTCAAGAGTCTTCTCCAACACCACAGTTCAAAAGCATCAATTCTCCATTACTCAGCTTTCTTTATAGTCCAACTCTCACATCCATACATGACTACTGGAAAAACCATAGCCTAGACTAGACAGACCTTTGTTGGCAAAGTAATGTCTCTGCTTTTTAACATGCTGTCTAGGCTGGGTCATAACTTTTCTTCCAAGGAGTAAGTGTCTTTTAATTTCATGGCTGCAGTCACCATCTACAGCGATTTTGGAGTTCAAAAAAATAAAGTCAGCCACTGTTTCCACTGTTTCCCCATCTATTTGCCATGAAGTGATGGGACCAGATGCCATGATCTTTGTTTTCTGAATGTTGAGCTTTAAGCCAACTTTTTCACTCTCGTCTTTCACTTTCACCAAGAGGCTCTTTAGTTCCTCTTCCCTTTCTGCCATAAGGTGGTGTCATCTGCATTTCTGAGGTTATTGATATTTCTCCCAGCAATCTTGATTCCAGCCGGTGCTTCATCCAGCCCAGCATTTCTCATAATGTACTCTGCATATAAGTCAAATAAGTAGGGTAGCAATATACAGCCTTGACATACTCCTTTTCCAGAACTCTCTTGCTTTTTCAATGATCCAGTGGAGGTTGACAATTTGGTCTCCGGTTCCTCTGCTTTTTCTAAAACCAGCTTGAACATCTGGAGGTTCATGGTTCACGTGTTGTTGAACCACGACTTGGAGAACTTTGAGCATTACTTTGCTAATGAGATGAGTGCAATTGTGCGGTAGTTTGAGCATACTTTGGCATTGTCTTTCTTTGGGATTGGAATGAAAACTGACATTTTCCAGTCCTGTGGCCACTGCTATGTTTTCCACATTTGCTGGCATATTGCTTGCAGCACTTTCACAGCATCATCTTTTAGGATTTGAGTTAGGATTGTTATGTAGAATGAAGTAAATCAGAAAGAGAAAAACAAATACTGTATAACATCACTTATATGTGGAATCTAGAAAAATGGTAGAGATGAACTTACTGTGAAGCAGAAATAGAGACACCAACATAGAGAACATCATATGGATACTCAGAGGGGAAATGAAGAGTGGGGTGAATTGGGATGTTGAGATTGACATATATGACATATACACACTATTGATGTGCTGTGCTGTGCGATTAGTCATATCCAACTCTTTGCAACCCCATGGACCATAGCCCGCCAGGCTCCTCTGTCCACGGGGATTCTCCAGGAAAGAATTGTGGAGTGGGTTGCCATACCCTCCTCCAGGGGATCTTCCCAACCCAAGTATCAAACCCAGGTCTCATGCATTGCAGGTGGATTCTTTACTGCCTCAGCCACCAGACTCAGAAACCCTACACTATTGATACTAATTATAAAATAGATATTGCCTGGGGAATCCCATAGACATGGAACCTGATGGGCTACAATCCATAGTGTCACAGAGTCAGACACAACTGAAGTGACTTAGCATGCACACACACATAAACTTTGCCAACAAAGGTCTATCTAGTCTAGGCTATGGTTTTTCCAGTGGTCATGTATGGATGTGAGAGTTGGACGATAAAGAAAGTTGAGCACCAAAGAATTGATGCTTTTGAACTGTGGTGTTGGAGAAGACTCTTGAGAGTCCCTTGGACTGCAAAGAGATCCAACCAGTCCATCCTAAAGGAAATCAGTCCTGGGTGTTCATTGGAAGGACTGATGTTGAAGCTGAAGCTCGAATACTTTGGTTACCTGATGCAAAGAGCTGACTCATTGGAAAAGACACTGATGGTGGGAAAGATTGAGGGCAGGAGGAGAAGGGGACGACAGAGGAAGAGATGGTTGGATGGCATCATCGACTCGATGGACATGGGTTTGGGTGGACTCCGGGAGTTGGTGATGGACAGGGAGGCCTGGCGTGCTGCGGTTCATGGGGTCGTAAAGAGTCGGACACTACTGAGTGACTGAACTGAACACATAAAACAGATAAATAATAACCTATTGTATAGCACAGGGAACTCTACTCAGTGCTCTGTGATGACCTAAATAGGAAGTAAGTCCAAGAAAGAGGGGATATTTATTTATATATGTGTCATTGTTGTTTGGTCGCTGAGTTGCGTCTGACTCTTTTGTTACCCAGTGGACTAGCCTGCGACACTCCTTTGTCCATAGGATTTCCCAGGCAAGAATACTGGAGTTGATTGCCATTTCTTACCCCAGAGGATCTTTCCAACCAGGGATGGAACCCCAGTCTTCTATTTGGCAGGCAGATTTTTTTTTTTTACCACTGAGTCACCTAGGAAACCCTTACATGTATATATAAGGTATTAAATTTGCTGTACAGCAGAAGCTACCACAACGTTGTAAAGCAATTATACTCAAATAAAAATTAATGAAAATGAATAAAATAAACTCTCTGTCAGGTAAGTCTAAGAGCCCAATACCCTGGGAAATTGTTTTAATGTTTCTTTTTCCTCTTGTTTTCCATGAGACCTCTTTTTTAAAAAAATTAATTATTATTATTTTTCTTTGTGTTTTTAAAATCACAAACACTGTAGATAAAAAGTTGTACAAATCCTTCAGAAAGGATTCTGTTTCGCTTCTTCTATTTAGGGGTGGATTAAGGATAGAGCAACTTATTTAACTCATTCTTAGGGCAAAGCTTGGCTTAAAACAGGAATCATGGCATTGTCAGGTAGCGCTGTTCATAGAGAAAGGGAACGCTAAGATTATGGCAACTTTACTGGTATGTTACAGCTTTCATCTCAGCTCCATCACTAGGTCATTATTATTATTATTACTATTTTTGAACTTTTTGCTTTGTATTGGGTTTAGCCGATTAACAATGTTGTTACAGTTTCAGGTGAACAGGCAGGGACTCAACCATATATATACATGTATCCATTTCCCCCCAAACTCCCCTCCCCTCCTAAAAATTATTTTGCTGAACGGAGTTTCCTGTTCTTCAACCCTCCCAACCCTCTAATCATCGCTTTTTTTCAGGAAACCACTCCCAGGTGCTGCCCCAGTGCAATGACTCCATGTCTGAACAAGGGTCTGCCGCCTCCGAGGGGAGCGCCCCCTACTGCTCAGGTGAGGGCCCCACAAGACAGAAGACCCTTTTCATTCCCAGGTCAAGGCCTCATTGTCCCATTTCTCTCTCCTCAGACAGTAGACAGCTCCGCCTAGTGGATGGGGGCGGTCCCTGCGCAGGGAGAGTGGAGATCCTTGACCAGGGCTCTTGGGGCACCATCTGTGATGATGGCTGGGACCTGGACGATGCCCGCGTGGTGTGCAGGCAGCTGGGCTGTGGAGAAGCCCTCAATGCCACGGGGTCTGCTCACTTCGGGGCAGGATCAGGGCTCATCTGGCTGGACGACCTGAACTGCACAGGAAAGGAGTCTCACGTGTGGAGGTGCCCTTCCCGGGGCTGGGGGCAGCACGACTGCAGACACAAGGAGGACGCGGGGGTCATCTGCTCAGGTCCACGCTGCACACTGTCCACAGTGTGGACAGTGGAGGGGAGGGGAGTGCCCAGGAGGACGGGGGTCTGAGCCCTGAGGGAGAGATGCTGAAACGACCAGAGAAGGAGGCTTCCTCCTATGGAGCCTGTCTTTCCAGCAGACTTGAAGACCAGGTGCTTTCACTGCCTCCTGCAGCAGCTGAGACTCTGGTCTTTTCTCCTCAGTAGTGTTTCCTGGCAGAGCCTTTTCTCAGTTTTCCTTGAAATCGGGGCTCACTCTTCTGGTACATATGGTAGAGAAGTCTTAAAGCCAAGGTGCTAGTTTTTTTGTTTTGTAACAAATTACCACATAGTTAATGGTTTAAAGCAACACATTTACTTCCTTATACTTCTGTAGCTTAGATGTCCAGCAGGAATCTCACTGGATGGGGTTCAAGGTTTCAGTAGGGTCACATCACCTCTGAGCCTCTGGGAAAGAATCTGTTTCTTGTCTTCAAGCTTCTAAAAACTGCCTGCCTGCCTGCCTTCGTTCATAACCCCTTCTGTTCATCATCAGAGCAGCAACGCTCCACCTCTCTAACTGTTATCCATATATTCATCTCCCTCTAACCAAAACGAGGAAAAGTGTTCCACCCTAAAGGATAGCGAGTCTAAGACTGTGATTTGACTGTGCTCAGGTGGTTAATCCATCATATTTGAGGGTAATCTCAGTCCTTACCTTAATTACTTCTGTAAAGTTCCCTTTGCCAGATAAGGAAATAGTCATAGGTCCATTATTCTATCTGCCTCCACACTGTCCACATCACATCCCTTTCATACACTCTTTTAGATGTTTTGTCAGGAAGCAGGTGTCAGCTCCCTCTCCCTGCAGGTGTCCAGGGTGGTCTTCCTCTCAGTTCATATCCACTACATCATGGTGGTAGAAATATTTAGAAAGGCAGACACAAATGGACAAAGTCAGGTGAAAAGGAGACAAGTTTCACTCTGGTCATCTAATGGATTTGCTTCCTCAGCCGGGTCACAGATGAATGTTCACAATTTGGGGGAGAGAGGAAAATCCAGAGCACTGTGTGGGGTGCTCACTGTGTCCTGTCTCCTCCCTTTCAATCTCAGAGTTCCTGGCCCTCAGGATGGTCAGCAAGGACCAGGAGTGCGCTGGGTGGCTGGAAGTTTTCTACAACGGGACCTGGGGCAGTGTGTGCCGCAGCCCCATGGATGATGTCACCGTGTCCATCATCTGCAGTCAGCTTGGCTGTGGGGACAGTGGAAGTGTCAACACCTCTGTTGGTCTCAGGGAAGGTTCTAGACCCCGGTGGGTAGATTTAATTCAGTGTCGGAAAACTGATACCTCTCTCTGGCAGTGTCCTTCTGGCCCGTGGAAATTCAGTTCATGCTCTCCAAAGGAGGAAGCCTACATCTCCTGTGCAGGAGACTTATGTCTGTTTCTGTGTCTTTCCCAACTCTGTAGGATGCTATTAGTGAGATTTGATATTTTAAAATCTAAGTGATGTGTTCAAGTTGAGTTTATAAAATGAAGTTTGGATGGAGCTAATTTAATCTACATGTTCCAAACTTTATTAAATTTTTAAATTGATATAACTGATACAACATTATATTTTTTGCTGTGTATGACATAATGCTTATATGTTTGTGTGTACTGCTAAATGATCACTACAGTAACTCTAGTTATATCTCTCTATATGGATCCATATATATAGTTAAATATTTTTCTTACATGATGAGAATGTTTAAGATGTATTTTCTTGCCATCTTTCAAATAGACAATACACTATTCACTATAGTCACCATGCTGTATGTTATATCTCTTCACCTATTAATTTTATAATTCAAATTTATATCTTTTGATTACCTTTGCCTGCACCAAATCCCCCACTTCTGGTAGCCACCAACTACTCAGCATCTCTGAACTTGCTTTTTGTTTTAATATTTCACATATAAATGAGATTACATGGTATTTTTCTTTCTCTGTGTGATTTGTTTCACTTAACATAATGCCCTCGAGGTCCATCCATGTTGTTGAAACTGGCAAGATTTTCCTCTTTTTTATGGGTGGATATAAGTCTATATTACATTTTCTTTATCCATTCATCAGTGAAGACTTACATTGTTTAACTCATATATATTGCTATAAAATACTAAAAGGTAATACTGTTAAAGTGCTGCAGTCAATACGTCAGCAAATTTGGAAGATTCATCAGTGGCCACAGGACTGGAGAAGGTCAGTTTTCATTTAAATTCAAAGAAGGTTAATGCCAATGAATGGTCAAACTGCCTCACAGTTGTGCTCATTTCACATGCTAACAAGGTTATGCTCAAAGTCTTTCAAGCTAGGCTTCAGCAGTAAGTGAACTGAGAACTTCTGAAATGTACAAGCTGGGTTTAGAAAAGGCAGAGAAACCAGAGATCAAATTGCCAACATTTGTTGGATCATAGAGTAAGCCAGAGAATTCCAGAAAAACATCTGCTTCATTGACTACATAAAGCCTTTGACCATGTGAATCACAATGAACTGTGGAAAATTTTTTTTTAAATTTTATTTTTACTTTATTTTACTTTACAATACTGTATTGGTTTTGCCATACATTGACATGAATCCACCATGGGTGTATACGAGCTCCCAATCCTGAATCCCCCTCCCACCTCCCACCCCATCATCTCTCTGGATCATCACCATGCACCAGCCCCAAGCATCCTGTATCCTGTATCGAACATAGACTGGCACTTCATTTCTTACATGATAGTATACATGTTTCAATGCCATTCTCCCAAATCATCCCACCCTCTCCCTCTCCCTCTGAGTCCAAACGTCTGTTCTATACATCTGTTCTCTTTTGCTATCTCGCATACAGGGTCATCATTACCATCTTTCTAAATTCCATATATGTGTCAGTATACTGTATTGGTGTTTTTCTTTCTGGCTTTCTTCACTCTGTATAATCAGCTCCAGTTTCATCCATGTCATCAGAACTGATTCAAATGTATTCTTTTTAATGGCTGAGTAATACTCCATTGTGTATATGTACCACAGCTTTCTTATCCATTCATCTGCTGATGGACATCTAGGTTGTTTCCATGTCCTGGCTATTATAAACAGTGCTGCAATGAACATTGGGGTACATGTGTCTCTTTCAATTCTGGTTTCCTTGGTGTGTATGCCCAGCAGTGGGATTGCTGGGTCATAAGGCAGTACTATTTTCAATTTTTTAAGGAATCTCCACACTGTTTTCCATAGTGGTTGTACTAGTTTGCATTCCCACCAACAGTGTAAGAGGGTTCCCTTTTCTCCACACCCTCTCCAGCATTCACTGTGTAGACTTTTGGATCGCAGCCATTCTGACTGATGTGAAGTGGTACCTCATTGTGGTCTTGATTTGCATTTCTCTAATAATGAGTGATGTTGAGTATCTTTTCATGTGTTTGTTAGCCATCCATATGTCTTGTTTGGAGAAATGCCTATTTAGTTCTTTGGCCCATTTTTTGATTGGGTCGTTAATTTTTCTGGAATTGAGCTGCATATGTTGCTTGTATATTTTTGAGGTTATTTGTTTTTCAGTTGCTTCATTTGGTATTGTTTTCTCCCATTCAGAAGGCTGTCTTTTCACTTTGCTTATATTTTCCTTTGTTGTGCAGAAGCTTTTAATTTTAATTAGATCCCATTTGTTTATTTTTGCTTTTATTTCCAGTATTCTGGGAGGTGGATCATAGAGGATCCTGCTGTGATTTATGTCGGAGAGTCTTTTGCCTATATTCTCCTCTAGGAGTTTTATATTTTCTGGTCTTACGTTTAGATCTTTAATCCATTTTGAGTTTATTTTTGTGTATGGTGTTAGAAAGTGATCTAGTTTCATTCTTTTACAAGTGGTTGACCAGTTTTCCCAGCACCACTTGTTAAAGAGATTGTCTTTACTCCATTGTATATTCTTGCCTCCTTTGTCAAAGATAAGGTGTCCATATGTGTGTGGATTTATCTCTGGGCTTTCTATTTCATTCCATTGATCTATATGTCTGTCTTTGTGCCAGTACCATACTCTCTTAATGACTGTGGCTTTGTAGTAGAGCCTGAAGTCAGGCAAGTTGATTCCTCCAGTTCCATTCTTCTTTCTCAAGATTGCTTTGGCTATTCGAGGTTTTTTTGTATTTCCATACAAATCTTGAAATTATTTGTTCTAGTTCTGTGAAAAATACGGCTAGTAGCTTGATAGGGATTGTATTGAATCTGTAGATTGCTTTGGGTAGTATACTCATTTTCACTATATTGATTCTTCCAATCCATGAACACGGTATATTTCTCCATCTATTAGTGTCTTCTTTGATTTCTTTCATCAGTGTTTTATAGTTTTCTATGTATAGGTGTTTAGTTTCTTTAGGTAGATATATTCCTAAGTATTTTATTCTTTTCATTGCAATGGTGAATGGAACTGTTTCCTTAATTTCTTTTTCTACTTTCTCATTATTAGTGTATAGGAATGCAAGGGATTTCTGCGTGTTGATTTTATATCCTGCAACTTTACTATATTCATTGATTAGCTCCAGTAATTTTATGGTGGAGTCTTTAGGATTTTCTATGTAGAGGATCATGTCATCTGCAAACAGTGAGAGTTTTACTTCTTCTTTTCCAATTTGGATTCCTTTTATTTCTTTGTCTGCTCTGATTGCTGTGGCCAAAACTTCCAGAACTATGTTGAATAGTAGCGGTGAAAGTGGGCACCCTTGTCTTGTTTCTGACTTTAGGGAAAATGCTTTCAATTTTTCACCATTGAGGATAATGTTTGCTGTGGATTTGTCATATATAGCTTTTATTATGTTGAGTTATGTTCCTTCTATTCCTGCTTTCTGGAGAGTTTTTATCACAAATGGATGTTGCATTTTGTCAAAGGCCTTCTCTGCATCTATTGAGATAATCATATGGCTTTCATTTTTCAATTTGTTAATGTGGTGGATTACATTGATTGATTTGTGGATATTGAAGAATCCTTGCATCCCTGGGATAAAGCCCACTTGGTCATGGTGTATGATGTTTTTAATGTGTTGTTGAATTCTGATTGCTAGAATTTTGTTGAGGATTTTTGCATCTATGTTCATCAGTGTTATTGGCCTGTAGTTTTCTTTTTTTGTGACATCTTTGTCAGGTTTTGGTATTAGGGTGATGGTGGCCTCATAGAATAAGTTTGGAAATTTACCTTCCTCTGCAATTTTCTGGAAGAGTTTCAGTAGGATAGGAGTTAGCTCTTCTCAAAATTTTTGGTAGAATTCAGCTGTGAAGCCATCTGGACCTGGGCTTTTGTTTGCTGGAAGATTTCTGATTACAGTTTCATTTTCCATGCTTGTGATGGGTCTGTTAAGATTCTTAAAGAGACGAGAATACCAGAGCACCTTGCCTGCCTCCTGAGAAACCTGTATGCAGATCAAAAAAGCAGCAGTTGGAACAGGGCATGGAAAAACTGACTGGTTCCAAATTGAGAAAAGAGTTCATCAAGGCTGTATATTGTTATCCTGTTTATTTAACTTATATACAGAGAACATCATAGGAAATGCCAGGCTGGATGAATCACAAGCTGGAATCAAGATTGCTGTGAGAAATATCAACAACCTCAGATACACAGATGATATCACTCTAATGGCAGAAAGCGAAGAGAAACAAGAAAGCCTCTCATTGAGGGTGAAAGGAGAGTGAAAAAGCTGGCTTACAGCTCAACATTCTAAAAACTAAGATCATCGGCACTTCATGGCATATAAAAGGGGAGAAAGTGGAAACAGTGACAGATTTTCTTTTCTTGGATTCCCAAATCACTACTGATGATGACTGCAGCCATGAGATTAAAAGAGGCTTGCTCCTATGTGACAAACCTAGACAGAGTATTAAAAGAGACACCGCTTTGCTGACAAAGGTCCATGTGGTCACAGCTATATTTTTTCTAGTAGTCATCTCTGGACGTGAGAGCCGGGTTATAGAAGAAACTAAAAAGAGTTGATTCTTTTGAATTGTGGTGCTTGGATGCCACAATTGCATTGAGAGTCCTTTGGGCAGCAAGGAGATCAAACCAATCAATCCTAAAGGAAATCAACCCTGAATATTCATTGAAAGGACTGATGCTGAAGCTGAAGCTCCAATCCTTTGGCCACCTGATGAGAAGAGCTGACTCATTGGAAGAGACCCTGATGATGGGAAATATTGAAGGCAAAAGAAGAAGGGGGCCACAGAGGATGAGATAGATAGCATCACCAGTTCAGTGGACATGAATTTGAGCAAACTTTGGGAGTTAGTGAAGGACAGAGGAGCCTGGCATGCTGCAGTCCATGGGGTTGCAAAGAGTCAGACACAACCTAGCAACTGAACATATGTTGCTGCAGTGAACATTGGGTTTTCAAGTTAGTGTTTTTGTTTCCTTCAGATAAATACTCCAAAGTGAAATTGCTAAATCTTATGGCAGTTCTATTTTTAATTTTTGATGCACCTCAATACTGTTTCCATAGGGGCTGCCTCAACTTACATTCCCTCTAACTGTGCAAAACCTTTCCTGTCTCTTCACATTCTCCTCAACTCCTGTTATTTCTTCTTTTGGATAAAAGCCTTTCTAGAGGATATGAGGTGATATCTCATTGTGGTTTTGATTTGTGTTTTCTGATGATTGATAGTGTTGAGTGCATTTTCATGTATTATTGGCAAGTTGTATGTATTCTTTGAAAAATTGTCTATTCAGGTTTTCTGCCCATTAAAAAAAATCAGACTGTTTGTTTTTTGCTACTGAGTTGTATGAGTTCCTTGTATATTTTGGATAATAATCCTTACCAGAAATATAATATACAAATATTTTTTCCAACTCCATAGGTTGCTTTTTCACTTTGTTGATGGTTTCCTTAATTGGGCAGAAGATTTTTAGCTTTATGTCATCACAACTGCTTGTTTTTACTCTTGTTCCCTTTGCTTTTGGTGTCAAATCCAAAAAATCATCACAGAGACTGGTGTCAAGGAATTTATTTTCTGTTTTTTCCTGTAGAAATTTTATGGCTTCAGGACTTATGATCAAGTCTTTAATCTATTTTGAGTTAATTTTTGTGAATGGTGTAAGATAGTGGTTCAGTTTCACTTTTTGAAAGTGGCTATCCAGTTTCCCCAATGCCATTTACTGAAAAAACTGTCCTTTTCCCACTGTATATTCTTGGCGTCTTTGTCAAAAATTAATTGACCATAGAAATGTGGGTTTATTTATGGACTCTCTATTTTGTTCCATTGATCTCTGTGTTCATTTTTATACCAATGACATACTGTTTTGATTAATATAGCTTTGTAATATAGTTTGAAATCAGGAAGCATGACACCTCTAGCTTTGTTATTCTTTCTCAAGATTGCTTTGGTATTGAGAGTCTTTTATGGTTCCATGCAAATTTTAGGATTGTTTCTTCTGTATCTGTGAAAATTTCCATTGGAATTTTGATAAGGACTGGAGTGAATCTGTAGATTGCTTTTGGTAGGGGCATGTTAATAATATTAGATCTCCCAATCCATGAGCACAGAATGTCTTTCCATTTATTTGAGTCATCTTCAGTTTCTTTCATCAATGTGTTTATAGTTTTCAGTGTACAGGTCTTTCACCTCCTTGGTTAAATTTATTCCTAGACATTTTATTCATTTTCATGCAAATATAAACAGAATTGTTTTCTCAGTTTCTCTTATAGCAGTTTGTTGTTAGTGTAAAGAAATGCAAATGATTTTTGTATACAGATTTTTCTTCTACAGCTTTACTGAGTGTATTGGTTCTCGTATTTTTGCTAAAGTCTTTAGTGTTTTCTACATATAATATCATGTAAGGGGGTTTCTTTCCTCATAACTCTGATGGTAGAGAATCTGTCTGCAATGCAAGAGACCCGGTTTCAGTCCCTGGGTCAGGAATATCCCCTGGTGGAAGGAATGGCAACCCACTCCAGTATTCTTGTCTGGAGAATCCCAATGGACAGAGGAGCCTGGCAGGCTGCAGTCCTTGGGGTTGTAAAGAGTCAGACACGACTGAGTGACTAACACTTTCACTTTTCAATCTGCAAATAGTGTCTATTTTGCCTCTTCCTTTCAGATTTGGATTTTTTTTTTTAATTGCCTGATGGATCTGGATGGGACTGCCAAAACTAAGTTGAATAAAAGTCGTGAGAATAGACGTTTTTGTCTTGTGCCTGATTTCAGAGGAAAAGCTTTCAGTTTTTTAAAGTCAAGTATGATGTTAGCTGTGTACTTTTCATATAGCCTTAATTATGTTGAGATGCAATCCTTCTATACCTACTTTGTAAAAGAGTTTTTACTGTAAGTGGATGTTGAATTTGTCAAACACTTTTTCTGCATCCTTTGAGGATATGATTTTTACCTTCATTTTGTTTATTTGGTGTATCACATTGAATATTCTGTGCATTTTCAACTATCCTTGTATCCTTGGAACAAATATCACTTGATTACGGTGTATGATTCTTTTAGTGTGTTGTCAAATTCAGTTTTCTAATATTTTGTTGATTATTTTTGCACCTGTATTTATCAGAGTATTAGTCCGTAATTTTCTTTTCTCATGGTGTCCTTATCTGGCTTTGGTATCAGACTAATGTTGGCTTCAGAAAATGAATTTGGAAGTGTTCTTTTCTTCTGTTTTTGGAAGAGTTTGAGAAGGCTCCACCACTAAATACTGTTACATTGGGAATTGAGATTTCAGCAATAAATTTTGAATGAAATAAATAAATGTTGGTGAGGGCGACAAATAGTCAAACCATAACACCTTATTCCTTCAACATTTCTCTCTCTGTTTCTCTTTCTCCTTCGCTCCTCCTCCACACACACACACACACACACACACACACACACACACACACACCCCATTCAGGTACACCTTGAATGACATGCTGGATGTTGCCTGAAACCCATAGCTAAGAGAATGTGGGATCAGATACTTCAAAAGCAGAGGCTCACTCCCTTCCTTGCCTCTCTTTGCTTATCTCTTTGTCTTTTTCATTTGAAAGCCAAAAAGGAATTAAACTATGAGACCTTTTATTGATGATGTTTTTCCTACAATTAAACCCTGTGAATTGAGAGGTGGTAAAGTCTTTGACCATGAAAATGAGCAACCTGCTCACAGAGGTCCTGCCATCGTTTTCTCAGAGGTTCTCTGCATAGAGTGGGTAGGAGTTTTGATAGGATGATCTGGAAAGAATATATAAATGTTGGTACTTTATGACAGGTACTATTTACCCTTCTGTTTTTTAAAATTTATATTTATTTCTGTCAGCTTCAATTCTTTTATATATATTCTCAGTCTTTTGTTTATTATTTCTTCATTTTCTCGATACAAATTTTTCTCAGTAGGCTTTTTAACTATTGCAAAAATTTCTGGCTTACTCAGTGTGTACATATATGTGTCCATATATCTTCTCAGAATTCTACTAAGTCTTTCCTGTATACTTCCTTTTTAAAATTTTTTTTTATTTCCTTTTTTCCTTTATTTGAATTTACAATACTATATTGGTTTTGCCATACATTGACATGAATCCACCACGGGTGTACATGCATTCCCAAACATGAACCCCCCACCCACCTCCCTCCCCATAACATCTCTCTGGGTCATCACCGTGCACCAGCCCCAAGCATGCTGTATCCTGCATCGGACATAGACTGGCGATTCGATTCTTACATGATAGTATACATGTTACAATGCCATTCTCCCAAATCATCCCACCCTCTCCCTCTCCCTCTGAGTCCAAAAGTCCGTTATACACATCTGTGTCTTTTTTGCTGTCTTGCATACAGGGTCATCATTGCCATCTTTCTAAATTCCATATATATGTGTTAGTATACTGTATTGGTGTTTTTCTTTCTGGCTTACTTCACTCTGTATAATCGGCTCCAGTTTCATCCATGTCATCAGAACTGATTCAAATGTATTCTTTTTAATGGCTGAGTAATACTCCATTGTGTATATGTACCACAACTTTCTTATCCATTCATCTGCTGATGGACATCTAGGTTGTTTCCATGTCCTGGCTATTATAAACAGTGCTGCGATGAACATTGGGGTACATGTGTCTCTTTCAATTCTGGTTTCCTCGGTGTGTATGCCCAGCAGTGGGATTGCTGGGTCATAGGCAGTTCTATTTTCAATTTTTTAAGGAATCTCCACACTGTTCTCCAAAGTGGCTGTACTAGTTTGCATTCCCACCAACAGTGTAGGAGGGTTCCCTTTTCTCCACACCCTCTCCAGCATTTATTGCTTGCAGATTTTTGGATCACAGCCATTCTGACTGGTGTGAAATGGTACCTCATTGTGGTCTTGGTTTGCAATTCTCTAATAATGAGTGATGTTGAGTATCTTTTCATGTGTTTGTTAGCCATCCGTATGTCTTCTTTGGAGAAATGTCTATTTAGTTCTTTGGCCCATTTTTTGATTGGGTCGTTAATTTTTCTGGAATTGAGCTGCATAAGTTGCTTGTACATTTTTGAGGTTAGTTGTTTGTCAGTTGCTTCATTTGGTATTGTTTTCTCCCATTCAGAAGGCTGTCTTTTCACTTTGCTTATATTTTCCTTTGTTGTGCAGAAGCTTTTAATTTTAATTAGATCCCATTTGTTTATTTTTGCTTTTATTTCCAGTATTCTGGGAGGTGGATCATAGAGGATCCTGCTGTGATTTATGTCGGAGAGTCTTTTGCCTATATTCTCCTCTAGGAGTTTTATATTTTCTGGTCTTACGTTTAGATCTTTAATCCATTTTGAGTTTATTTTTGTGTATGGTGTTAGAAAGTGATCTAGTTTCATTCTTTTACAAGTGGTTGACCAGTTTTCCCAGCACCACTTGTTAAAGAGATTGTCTTTACTCCATTGTATATTCTTGCCTCCTTTGTCAAAGATAAGGTGTCCATATGTGTGTGGATTTATCTCTGGGCTTTCTATTTCATTCCATTGATCTATATGTCTGTCTTTGTGCCAGTACCATACTCTCTTAATGACTGTGGCTTTGTAGTAGAGCCTGAAGTCAGGCAAGTTGATTCCTCCAGTTCCATTCTTCTTTCTCAAGATTGCTTTGGCTATTCGAGGTTTTTTTGTATTTCCATACAAATCTTGAAATTATTTGTTCTAGTTCTGTGAAAAATATGGCTGGTAGCTTAATTGGGATTGTGTTGAATTTGTAAATTGCTTTGGGTAGTATACTCATTTTCACTATATTGATTCTTCCAATCCATGAACATGGTGTATTTCTCCATCTATTAGTGTCCTCTTTGATTTCTTTCACCAGTGTTTTATAGTTTTCTATGTATAGGTGTTTAGTTTCTTTAGGTAGATATATTCCTAAGTATTTTATTCTTTTCGTTGCAATGGTGAATGGAATTGTTTCCTTAATTTCTTTTTCTACTTTCTCATTATTAGTGTATAGGAATGCAAGGGATTTCTGCGTGTTGATTTTATATCCTGCAACTTTACTATATTCATTGATTAGCTCTAGTAAGTATACTTCCTTTTTAAGAGATTCCTAATCAACACTACAGGCTTTTCTGGTGGCTCAGACAGCAAAGAAACTTCCTGCAGTGCGGGAGACCTGGGCTTGATCCCTGGGTAGGGAAGATCCAGTGGAGAAGTGAATAGCAATCCACTCCAGTATGTCTGTCTGAAAAATTCTGTGGACAGAGGAGCCTGGTGTGCTGCAGTCCATAGGGTCACAAAGAGTTGGACATGATTGAGAGACTGACACACACACACACATAACCAACACTACATTGTGGAGCAATTACCTTCCAATTAAAAATAAATTTAGAAAAGAGGGGTTCCTTTTACAACAGTAGTCTCCACTTCCCCACTGTCACACTGAATAGTAGGTAAGAGTAGTTTATAATCTATCTAATAATTTTCCATTAAAATTATGTACATGAGATTTTGAATATAAATTGACTCTGTGCTTTTGGACATTATTTTTAATATGAACCATTATCATAGACTGTTACCTTTGGCTTATATTTGGTTTACTATTTCACTGATTAATATGAATTTTAAAAGAGAAATTTTATTTCACTGAATTTTATTTGTCTATTCATTCATTTAAGAAATATTTGTCAAGCTTCTATCTAGGTATTTAGAAAAGGTTTTCCATAGATATTTGTTGAATGAGTACATACAATGTGCAGGCACTGTCCTAATATCAGAAACATGGCACATATACGATATACAAGGTCCTTCTTCTAATGGAACTTTCATTCAGAGGAGAGTGTGTAAATTGGTAGATGTCTGTGTTTATATTTGCTGTGGGGTGTGAAGACTGATAAGCAAGTAAATATTTAAAGTAATTTCAGCCGGTGATCAGATGCAGTGAATGTTTCAGCCTAGGAGATAATGAGCCTGTATTTTCATGTGTCATTTGTACTAAGTCAGACTTTAGATAATCTTATGTGGGGACAGGACCATCCTCAGCTGTTTCTGATTCAGTGTTTCCCCATTGTTTGCAGGAAGAAGACCCAAGAGCTGTCCAACTGCTGCCCCCTGCACAGGTACATCAGCCCCGCCCCCTCCCCTGTGGCTCCCAGGGGCTCCTTCCTCCCACCAGGGACTGTCACAGGAGGGGCTGCTGCCTTTTCAGACAGGGAGAAGCTCCGGCTCAGGGGAGGAGACAGCAAGTGCTCAGGGCGGGTGGAGGTCTGGCACAATGGCTCCTGGGGCACCGTGTGCGATGACTCTTGGAGCCTGGCAGAGGCCGAGGTGGTGTGTCAGCAGCTGGGCTGTGGCCAGGCCCTGGAAGCCGTGCGGGCCGGGACATTCGGCCCTGGAAATGGGAGCATCTGGCTGGACGAGGTGCGGTGCGCGGGCTGGGAGTCCTCCCTGTGGGACTGTGCTGCGGAGCCCTGGGGGCAGAGCAACTGCAAGCACGAGGAGGATGCTGGTGTGAGGTGCTCTGGTGAGTGAGGAGCTCGGGGTCCATGTAGGTGAGCTGGGGCAGCATGGGGGCAGTGGGCTGGGCTGGGCGTGGTGGTGAGTTTGTGTTCAGACATCCCCGGTGCTGGGGCTCTGATCTAGGACGGGGGAGCTGGGAGGACTGGACACTGATGTTGTGGAGACTGAGGGGTGATTTCAGGCTCAGGAGGGAAAAATGGTTTGCCCTGCATTCTGACCAATTCCACTTCCCCACACTGCTGTTTTTCTCTTTAGGTGTAAGGACAACGTTGCCCACGACTGCAGCAGGTACTGTGATCCATCCACGGGTAGGGGAGAATACTCAAATACTGGGGACCTGTTCTGTGGGCTCTCTGACAGCTCAGAAGAGGAAAGAGTCTGAGGAGCCATGGCTGTTGGGGAGCAGCCAGGGCATTACACTGGGGCAATCCCCTGCCTTGATGTCCAGGGTCAAATGTTCTCATGCCCGGGGTCCAAGGAAGTCTAGTTCCCATGTTGTAGAATCTGAGGAACTCCCACTTGCCCCTGTGTGTTGCTCCTCATCAGTGAGGTGTAGATCCCAGGACTGTTTGATGCTCTGTCTCCTGAAGCCGAAGGAGAGGCGATGAGCTGGGTCCTCAGAGGCTGTCTCTGCAGGGCAGCTCCCTGACAATCCCCAGCTCTGCCTCGGGGCCACACTGGCCAGAGTGGAGTTGACTTGTCTCAGTATGAGACCCGGGGGAGCCCTGACACTGTCTGAGGCTGAGACGCCATTGTCCGGAGCTCCTGAAAATGCTGACACAGGAGATTTCTCTGTGCCCAAGACTATCTCCAGCCCTTTTTCCTGTTCTCTTTAGGGAACAGACCAGCCTTGAATCCTCTCCGTGGTATCTTCTCCCTGCCTGGGGTCCTCTGCCTTATCCTGGGGTCCCTTCTCTTCCTGGTCCTCATCATCCTGGTGACTCAGCTGCTCGAATGGAGAGCAGAGCGCAGAGGTGGGCTTCATGGGGACCTGGGGGCCAGGGAGAGTATGGGCAGGCAGGAGATGGGGCAGGTGTGAGGAGGGAACCTGGGCCAGGTACTGTTCTGAGTTGCAGACTCCATGTGCTCTGTGCTGAGCTCTAAGGGCTGAGTAGACAGAGGTTCTTAGGACTGGGGTGTGAACTCTCATAAGTCATGGCCCCTCCTGTGAGACCAGACAGGGTTGGCGGTGAGCAGTAATCAGGGTCAGATGAGGGGAGAATGTGCAGATATGGTGCACGGTATAGCAGACGATGCTGAGGTCCTGGCAGCCCCCATGTGAGCACCAGGGAGGTGAAGGTGGGCTGGCTGGATCGGGGTATCTGGGGAAGCTTCTGCGACCTGCTGGGTGATCTCTCAGCCTTATCTAGCTATGAAGATGCTCTTGCTGAAGCTGTGTATGAGGAGCTCGATTACCTTCTGACACAGAAGGAAGGTCTGGGCAGCCCAGGTGAGTGTCTCATCTGCCCTCCTGGGATCTCTGGTTATCACCACCCCCTGGCTGTGCATATCTTCTCAGCATCTGCAGACCCCATGTGTGCCCCAGGCTCACAGAGACGGCTCCTCCAGAGAGGCAGGATGGCCTCTCAGAGCCCCGTGATCTCCCAGCCTCCGTCTGCACTGCAGAAGCCAGGCCTGTCCCTTCTCAGCCTTAACACAGGTCCCGTGGGTGTGGGGAGGGTCATTCTCTGTGTTGTGTGATGTTTGTCTCCGCATGAGGCTTTCCCGTCAGATTCTCACTGACTAAACTGCCGTATTACACCAGAGATGGTGAGGACAACAGTGACTACAGGTCCACTCCAGGAATTAGAGGTGGACCTGCTTCGGCTGGGCTTTGGGGAGGAGAGTTTCCCTCAGAGGAGATTTAAGGGGAATTGTTTTCCTTTGACGGACCAGAGGCATCCCTTGTATCCAGATGGGGTTCATCCTCCTTCTCTGGCTGTTCTGTGATGTCTCACGTCGGGGCTGCTCTCTCTGTGTCCAGATTCACCACAGGCACAGAATGTTTTTAAAAAAATAACATCTGTAAAGCACAATTTGTCAAAGTCCTTTAGCAGTGCTCAAGGGTAAAAGAGTTGCTTTGAGATATGTCATTTCCATCAGAAAATATTAAGATATGTAAAATCATATTTTGGCTTAAAGACACATCAAAATGAAACATGGTCTTAGAGAAAAAAGTCTTTTAAAACAAAGAGTGACTGGTGCCTCTATTCAGAAACTCAGAACCTCTGGGTCAGAAGGTTTCTTAGGTATGTCCCAGAACAACCCACTTAGTGCGGTTCATACACTCCCTTGTCTGCTCTTGGAACCCCCAGATCAGAGGACTGATGTCTCTGCTGGAAATTATGATGATGCTGAAGAAGTACCAGTGCCTGGAACTCCTCCTGCCTCTCAGGGGAGCGAGGAGGAAGTGCCCCCAGAGAAGGACAATGGGGTGAGGACCTCTCAGACCGGTGAGTGGGGTCAGTTGATCTCCTGCAATCTTTCTATCTGGAAGAGTGAATTTGTGCTCCTCAATGCCCAGCCTCCCTAGAGATTCAAAACATAGGTAATCTCATACATTTGGTAGCATCCTTGACCATATGCCATATTTAATGCTGTCAGACTCCTTGCAAGGAGTGAAGAATCACTCTGCTTTGGGCATTTATGTTTCTATAATGTGACATAAACTTATCACTTTATATGTGATATACTTGCATGAAGATTTATAGATTAGGGAATTTCCTGGTTGTTGATAGACAGGGAAGCCTGGTGTGCTGCAGTCCATGGGGTCACAGAGAGTCAGGCATGACTGAGTGACTGAACTGAACTGAACCAAATTCAAAGGTGGAACTAGTGTTTTAATAATATCTTTGCACTGTTGCACACATGAAGGCAAACCATTCAATATCACAGTAATCCAGGTCTACACCAGATCAGTAATGCTGAAGAAGCTGAAGTTGCCATTCTAGGAAGACCTACATGACCTTTTAGAACTATCACCTAAAAAAGATGTCCTTTTCATTATAAGGGACTGGAATGCAAAAGTAGGAAGTCAAGAGATACCTGGAGTAACAGCCAAATTTGGCCACGGAGTACAAAATGAGGCAAGGCAAAGGCTAATAGAGTTTTGCCAAGAGAACGCACTGGTCATAACAAACACCCTCTTCCAAGAACACAAGAGAGGACTCTACACGTGGACATCAGCAGATGGTCAGTACCAAAATCAGATTGATTATATTCTTTGCAGCCAAAGATGGAGATGCTCTATACAGTCAGCAAAAACAAGACTGGGAGCTGACTGTGGCTCAGATCATGAACTCCTTATTGCCAAATTCAGACTTAATATGAAGAAAGTAGAGAAACCCATTAGACCATTCAGGTATGACCTAAATCAAATTCCTTATGATTATACTGTAGTAGTGACAAATAGATTAAGGGCATTAGGTCTGATGGGCAGAGTGCCTGATGAATTATGGACGGAGGTTCGTGACATTGTACAGGAGGCAGGGATCAAGAGCATCCCCAAGAAAAAGAAATGCAAAAAGGCAAAATGGCCTCCTCAGAGGCCTCCTCACACATGAGGAGGCCTTACAAATAGCTGAGAAAAGATGAGAAGTGAAACCAAAGGAGAAAAGGAAAGATATATCCATTTGAATACAGAGTTCCAAAGACTAGCATGGAGAGATAAGAAAGCCTTCCTCACTGATCAATGCAAAGAAACAGAGGAAAACAGTGGAATGGGAAAGACTAGAGATCTCATCAAGAAAATTACAGATACCAAGCAAGGGAATATTTCAGCCAAAGATGGGTACAATAAAGGACAGAAATGTTATGGTCCTAATGAAAGCAGAAGATATTAAGAAGAAGTGGCAAGAATACAAAAGAACTATACAAAAAAATCTTCATGACCCAGATAATCACAATAGTGTGATCACTAACCTAGAGCCAGATATCCTGGAATGTGAAGTCAGTGGGCCTTAGGAAGCATCACCATGAACAAAGCTAGTGGAAGTGATGAATACCAGTTGAGTTCTTTCAAATCCTAAAAGATGATGCTGTGAACGTGCTGTACTCAGTATGCCAGCAAATTTGGAAAACTTAGCAGTGGACACAGGACTGGTAAAGGTCAGTTTTCATTCCAATCCCAAAGAAAGGCAATGCCAAAGAATGTTCAAACTACCGCACAATTGCACTCATCTCACACGCTAGTAAAGTAATGCTCGAAATTCTCCAAGCCAGGCTTCAGCAATATGTGAACCGTGAACTTCCAGATGTTCAAGATGGTTTTAGAAAAGGCAGAGGAACCAGAGATCAAATTGCCAAAATTTGCTGGATCATCGAAAAAGCAAGAGAGTTCCAGAGAAACATCTATTTCTGCTATGCCAAAGCCTTTGACTGTGTGTATCCCAATAAACTGATATTTCAGTAGCTGCAAGAAGATACTCATTCTCTAGAAAAGAGTATTTCTCCATCTGAGGGTCTGTGTAGTTCCTGGGGAGGAGATATCTGTGGCTGCACCTGTGATACTATTTGTGGACATTTGGAAACAGGAGTCAAGTCAACTAAGAGCAGACTTGGGTTGTGAGTGAGGAATTCAGATTTTTCCTGTTTCCAGTCTCCCTCTTATTGTGAATTTGCATCTATCACCTGTGAAAGGAGAACAATTTAGATTCCTTTTTATGATTCTTACCATTGCTGGGCATCTCCTTGGTATTGTGTTGCCTGGAAGCAGGTCTCCCAGAGCCCCTGAGCACAGGTCTCCTGTGATGCAGGATTTCCACATGCATGGAGACCCGGGAGACTACATGAATTGGATCTGAGAGCACAGCTGGGATCCATCCTCACTGGGACTCATGTGAAATAGCCTGAGCCTCCCTCCCTACACCTGGGTCCCAGGGATGCTTTGTCATAAGCACTTGCTTGACTCCCTTCCACCAGAGGATTCTGTCCCATCCTCATGTCTCAGTTCAAATCAAACTTCTCTTTCCTATTTCAGGCTCTTGTCTGAACTTCTCCAGAGAGGCTGCTGATCCTGGGGGAGGAGAAGAGAGCCTCTGGCTGCTCCAGGGGAAGAAAGGGGACACTGGATACGATGATGTTGAACTCAGTGCCCTGGGAACATCCCCAGTGACTTTCTCGTGATGCTGTATCAAATATGAGATGAAGCCTCAGATATTCTAATTGCCTGTATTTCAGTAGAGTAGTGCTGACCTGTAACTGTGTCATATGAAAATTGCTCAAAATGAAATATTCTGAATAAATAAACTTTTTGCTGTGCTCTTAATTTAGCAAGTTCCATGTCAAATGCTTTTAGAGGAGTGGCCCTCAAATGCCATCTTCCTGAAAGGAAATGCAAGATGAGTGAGCTGACCTGCTTTGTCACCTGTCTTAGAGGCTAATAAGGGCATGCTCACAAGTGCTCCGGGTCATTCTTATTTAGAAAAGGATGTAAAGTTGGTCTACATTCACACACCCCTTCCTAACAAGATGAACTCATGGGGGAAAAAAACCAAACCAGTTCTAAACATCTCTGAGTTTGTAACTTGTTCTTGAACACCAGACTGGGTGTGAGCTTCAAAGTGGAAGGTTGGCTGGTGGGAAAGAATGGATATAGCTTTCCTTATCCTGCCTCAATATTCACAGGCCAATTAAAAATCTAACTGTACATAACCACCTCTTCCTTTTTCATCTCTCATTTATTCCTTTAGTGGATACAGACACTTCTTTGCTCGTCTCCCATGTCTATTTGATTATCCAAACCTTCTAAATCCATTCTTTCTTCTCCATCTCTTCCTACTATTTCTTCAGGATTCTGCTATTTCTTATCTCTCCAAGGATCTCTCCTTCTAAGAGAATTATATAAGTTCATATACATCTTCAAGTTGATGGATGACAAATTGGTGCTCACCCACACCCTGCATTCAGGTGGGACAAGAGGGCAAGAAAGTGGAGACCTAGGGAGAGGGGATCCAGAAGAATGGATGTAGATAGAAAGATCAGGAACATTTGGCTATTTATGTTTCAGAGAAATGGATGGAGGCATCTGACATGACTGATCTCTTAGAGGAAGAATTTCAGACCAAGGGGCTTCTTTGAAAACATCTATTTCTTCAGATGTTTCAAGATTGTTTCAAGATTGCTTTAATCTGGTTACTACTGAAAATGGAACTGTGATCCTGCTGTGACTCCTCAGGGTAGAGAGAGCTGTCATGAAGAAGTGGCAAAGTAAAAATTACGCTTATACAGCCCTACCCCCGCAAACCCCCTGCACCCCCACCCCCTGGCCAATTCCATTGTGGACATGTGGAGAAGCTGCTGAACTCTTATAAAACCTGAGAGTGCTGGCCTGGTTCTGAGCTGGACCCACCCAGTTACTTGGTTGATGACTCTGGATGGTTTCTAGGGCTCCAACCTACACTCACGCTTGCACTCTTCATAGTTCTAGGCTGTGCTTGGGGATGGGAAGATGCCCAGGGCTTCTTCCAGGGCAGCTCACATGGCTATTCACTTGGGAAGTGATGAAATAGATGACATATGATGAAATAAGGCTCACATGCCAAGAAGCTCAGTGAACTCCAAGAAAACACAGATAAACGATTAAATTCAGGAAGACAACATATGAAGAAAATAAGATTTAAAAAATTATCATCATCATTATTATTGTTTTTAATTTTTGGTTGCACTGAGTCTTTGTTGCTGCACATGGGGTTTCTCTAAATGCAGCAAGCAGGTTTCTCTATCTGAGGGCTTCTCTTATTGTGAACAAGTTCTAGACACCCAGGCTTCAGGGGTTGCAGCATCACCTCCTATTTGTGATTTGCAGGTCCTAGAGCTCAAGCTCAGTAATTGTTGAGCTAGGGTGTTACTTCACAGAATAAATTCAGATTTTTTAAAACAGAGATAGAAATCATGAAAAAGGAAGTAAACAGGGAGTTTGCTGATGGTTTCGCGGTTAGGATCGATGCATTTGCTGCTGTGGTCTGGATTCAATGCCAATAGGGGAACTGAGATCCCTCAAGCTTTGCAGTGAGACAAAGAGAATAATAGAAGGAACAAAACAGAAAAATGAACCAAACAGAAATTCAGATGCTTAAGATTCAGTTCAGTTCAGTGGTTCAGTCATGTCCGACCCTGCGACCCCATGGACTGCAGCACGCCAGGCTTTCCTGTCCATCACCAACTTCTAGAGCTTGCCCAGACTCATGCCCATTGAGTCGGTGATGCCATCATCCATCTGTTTCATCCCCTGTGGTCCCCTTCTCCTCCTGCCCTCAATCTTTCACAGCATTAGGGTCTTTACTAATGAGTCAGTTCTTCACACCAGGTTGTCAAAACATTGGAGTTTCAGCTTCAGCATCAGTCCTTAAAATGAATATTCAGGACTGATTTCCTTTAGGATGGACTTGTTGGATCAGTTGCTTGAGGCTACAATAAATGAAATGCAACAAAATGAAAAATGCTACCTAGAGCATCAACAACAGCAGAAGACCCTGTAACTCAGAAGGCAGGACCATTGAGATTACCCAGCCAGAGGACAAAGGAAAAGAGGAATGAACAAGTGTGAAAGAATCTGTGTGAACTATGGGGTAACATTCACAGAAACAACTTGCACATTATTGGAGTCCCGGAAGGAGAAGAGAGGGAGAAAAGGACAGAGATTGTACTTCAAGAAATAATACCAGAAAAGTCCCAAATCTGATGAGATTTAGACATCCAAGTTCATGTAGCTAATAGGTCACTTCTCAGAGGTCATTCAAAATGATCACCCCCAAGATACATTACTTGTAATCAAGAAAAAGAGAGAATTTTGTAAGCAGCAAGAGAAAAGTAAATGCTCACAAAAAAGAAATTCCCTTAAAAATATCAGTGGACTTCTGAGTAGAAACCCGACAGTCCAGGAGAGAAAGGATGATATATTCAGTCTTATGAAAAAAAAAACCAACAAAAACCTACCAAGCCAGAATAATTTTCTCAGGAAAGTTGTTTTTCATAAATGAAGATGATATAAAGACTTTCCCAATATGAAGTCAAATCATGCATACCCTGTTAACGGAAATAACAGTTGAGGGAATTCACCAACATTAGGCTTGTCTTACAAGATTGCCGAGGGCAATTCTTCAGACTAAATGAAGGATGCTGACTTTTATATGAAAGAAGTAGAAATATGCAACAGACCTGTAAATGTAAGTGCTGAGCCCAATTCCGCACACTCTAACGCTGAAATATGGTAGCGTGCTAACCAGTCAGCTTCAGTCTAAAGAAAGTATTAAAATAGCTATAGAGAAAAATATTTTGTTAGTGGATACACAATATAGAGAGAGGTAAATTGACATCAAAAAGAAAATGCGTAGAAAGGGATAAAAAGGTAGAGCTTTTGCATGTCATTGGAATTAACTTGTTATCAGTGTTAGTATATACCGTTGTCCCTCTAAGATGTTTTATGTGAGCCATGTGGCAACAAAAATGTAAAAACCTACAGTAGATTCACAGAAAATAACAAGAAGGGACTCAAAGTGCAACATTATCCAAAATTATCAGTTCACAGTTCTAACTGTTGTGCAGAACAGTTGAGTTGTCCTGGTCTCCATATCATCTTTCCAGATCAGTCCAAGAGGACTCTCCTTCAAAAAGTGAAAGACTAATTAGGCTGTCTGTTATTTTAAATTTTTATTTTTACTTTATTTTACTTTACAATACTGTATTGGTTTTAACATACATTGACATGAATCTGCCATGGGTGTACATGAATTCCCAGTCCTGAACACCCCTCCCACCTCCCACCCCATATCATCTGGCCCCTCATCTCCTTCCTTATGTCATATCGATGGTGCAGCTGTACTTTTTTAATTGCAAATTTTCTTCCTCTGATATTGCTGTGTGATTTTAATGAAAAAACTGCTAATGATAAACCATATGAATATCCTGTCTCCTCAGCTGGGTTTAATTAAGACTTATTAAGAAGCCACATGTAGGTACTTTGTGGTTTGTCCTGTGTATCCTTAGAGATAGAGATTTGCAGTGTTCGTTGTGACATATTTGTTGGTGATAAGCTGCTTGTTTCTGAAAATCAAATCTTGCAAGAAACAAATCTTATTGCAAGAAACAAATCTTATTGCAAGAAACAAATCTTATTGCAAGAAACAAATCTTATTGCAAGAAACAAATGCTTTAAAAAAATATTAGCTAAATGATATTCTCAGAAATATTTCTTTATATTTAAGACAATTTCTCTTCAACATTTAGTACAGTGCCACTCAGCCATTCAATAAATATTAGCTGAGCATCTGTTAAGTTATAGAGGGGGGAAATACAGAGCTTATACACAGGCACAGGCCTCGCTTCAATCCTGGGCCCTGGCAAAGCTTCAGACAATGCCTGCAGACTCCAGGTACCTTGGTTAGCATGCCCAGATTGGGAAGCATTCGATGACAAGGAAAAGAGATCTGTTCACAGAGTCTTTGATGTTAAAGGAGGAAGACATTTTGCTGTGTTTCCAGTGTTCTTAGGCTGGTCTGCGGGCAGGACTCAGCTGCACCAAAGCTCCACATGCAACAGAGCCTCAGTTCATAGACTTTGAGTCTGAGCAATCACTCAGGCTTTGAACTCTGAGTGCCACCCCAGAGGCATTAACCTTAGGTTTAAGTGGTTTAAGAATCACCACCCACAAGAGCTCAATAGCTCTGCAGTTGGTAATTACATCAGCTCTGAGCAGAGGTGGATGAATCATGAAGTTAATGAAGCGTGTTCTTCAGAGCCTCTCCTTGCTCCAGCCCCTTCCAAGTCCCAAAGGGGCCCTAGGGCTGTGGTTGAAACAGAGAGGACTCTATGATTCTTGCCCCTCACCATGTCTTCTGCCTGCCTTTTGCCTGTGGAAAACTTTAGTCAAAGGATATGTTTAATTGGAGAAGCGAGAAACGTGGAAACAAAGGAAAACATTCAGAGGAGTCTAAGTAATAATAATGTAGTCATTAAGTACAGTAAGGACCTTTAGTTCTTTCTCAAGGGTTATGGATGATATTCTGAGCCATGTCCTGGGAGCTTCTTATAGATACAGAACACCAGGTGGAGCAGTGACTGCATGATGACCACACTGTACCCAGGACTTGAGCATCCACAGTTCTGAGAACTGACCGCAAAGACATGGGAACAAAAGATTAACTGTACCTAAAACAACCAGTGGATGTTTTGGATGGAGTATGAGCAAGCTCTAGGAGTTGGTGATGGACCGGGAAGCCTGGTGTGCTGCAGCCCATGGGGTCGCAAAGAGTCGGACTCGACTGAGTGACTGAACTGAACTGAAAACAACCAAGATGATGCTAATCAGACCACGGATGACCAATTAGAAGGTGCCTGTTAGAGATGACTGTGCTGTTTCTGCATATAACCTCCCCCGACCCCAGCTCTGTCTATAGAAGCTCTCACCCTCTTCTTGTCATGGGGTGGGCAGAGTCGGCCCTTGTACAGATGTCCACCACCCTCCCCGCCAGTTGCTGACATCTGAAATAAAACACTTTTCCTTTCCACCAACCTGGCCTGTATACTGGCTTTTGAGTGGTTAGCAGCCGGACCCCTCACACATAACTCTCGGTTACATGGTCACAAGGAGATAGGTTTTGAACGTGTCATTTTGTTCAGTTGAGGGAAGAAAACCTCAGAAAAATTATTTCTTACCCAAAGGTGAAGAATTTAATTAACTACATGGAGAACTAAATCCAGGAATCAGATTTGTTCCGGAAATCAAGAAGAAACAGAAGAGGTTTGCAAAGTACATGCTGCTTTTTCACTAGTACAGGATTGGTGGAATGTAAAAATAAGATCAAAGATGATGAACTGACTAACTCAGAGCAAAGGAGAGCTGTTTCAGGATGAAGGTCAAGATGCTCAGAGACAAAAATGGGGAAATAGAAACACAGCTGTCGGCACAGACTGATGTAAACGGAAGAGGAGCTGCGCCAGCTGTGGACGCTCTAAAACAGAAGTTTAGATCTAGTTGTTGGTCAGTCAGTCATGGTGGCTAGGAATCAACCAAGCCCCCAAGAGGAATCAAGGTGAGACCTGAGGGAGCAGCTTGGGGTGAAGACACAGAAGGAAGAGGAGATCCAGGAAAGTACCTGCTTCATGGGACAGATTCTGTCTTCCTTTCAAGTCTTCAGAATAGGCTCTGATCTGAGGCTGGAACAACTGACTCCCAAGTCTCAGAAGGAACACACATGTGCACACACACATTCATGACCAACCTGCAAATGTGCTGTGGGCAGTGAGGCTCCACAGGCTCACACGTGTACCACGTGGAACATGCAGCTTCTGGGGCAGGAAAGAGAGAAACTAGAGAGTCAAGCGGGGTTTCCATGCCTCTGCTCAAAGTGACACAGGTGGCAACACCCACGTTTCATTGGCCAGAATGAATCACTGGGAGATAGAAAAACAGCTATTTGATGAATATTACTATTGATGCCACATCCTTAGTAGCAATGCTATCAGTTTTTTTTTTCCTTGCCTTGGTGAAGTTTCTGAGGTACAATTTTGTGCAGAAAGTAAGTCATTAGACCGTCCCCAGAATGGGATATGAAGACCTTCTGTATCTGGTTCCTTCGTCTGGTGTGTCTCTGACTCCTTTCTCCACTTCTGTCTGTGCTGAGTGGGAGTGGTCAGATTCGTGTCTCCCCTGCTCCCACCCTCCCCACTCAGTATCACTAACTGCAGGGTGATTTTCAGCATTTGTTTATGCATTCATTTCTTTATTTATCCACTATTTGTTAAGCTCTCTCTATGTGTCTTCACTTGACTTTAAAGAGATATTGAAGAGTAAGACACAGTACTTCCTCTCAAGAAGCCCCCACTTTAGAGACAGTGAGCAAGGTTTTACAGATTAAATAAACACAGCAGTAATTTTGAGCTGGAGGTATTATAAAGAATTCACAGATGTGACAACTCTGTGCTTAAAAATAAGATTTATGAATTTTCTTTCTGTAATGGGCTTAAAAATGTGTCCTCCAGAATTGAAATATATATAAACGTAATATTCTCTATTTTTATCACTGATTTCATCTTGTGCACTAGCAAGGGATGTATGTGTGGATTGAAAGTTCCATAAAGTTAACACAGACTCTCTCATTTAAAATTTATACCTCAACTTAGTTTGGGTTCATGGTAATAACTGTCTTGTCATTTCTAGTTCAAGCTCGCTGCTAAGACTGGTTTTCCTCTATTTCAGGAGGCGTCTTCTTGTCTCTTCTTCCACAGATGGTGTCTGGGGTGGGAGGGCTTCTTCCTTTCCAACAGCAGCAGGGAAGGCCCCTTTGTCTGCATGCTCTCCACTTAGAATCTGCTTGTCTTTGATTTAGCAGCTTTGATCTGCTCTTGTCTCTGGTATCTAATGTTGCACTATGGAGGAAGGAATGAGGCCAGTTCAGTGGCACACTCTTTGTTTGATGTTTCTGGTTATAGACTGTAAAGAGCTGAACAGAGATGATGGGCTGGACCTCAGCCAGCTCATGACCTTGCTCTTTCCCTCATGCTCTTGTGATGAAGTGGTCTTTGGTAAAGGAGTCTTTACTAACCTTGGTCCCATCCATGCAAGGAACGCAGATGGTGAAGGAGGTCTCCAGCGCTTTGGGGTAACAACTCAGCTAATAATTTTCCTTTAGAGTTGTATGCCTCTTTTTTTTCAGATTTTATTTTATTATTATCATTAATTTTTACTTTGCAGTATTGTATTGTTTTGCCTCTTTTTTAAAATATAAATTTATTTATTTTAATTGGAGGTTAATTACTTTACAATATTGTATTGGTTTTGCCATACATCAACATGAATCCGCCACAGGTATACACGTGTTCCCCATCCTGAACCCCACTCCCTCATCCCTCCCAGTAATGATTTGGGAGAATGGCATTGAAACATGTATACCTCTTTTTTAATTTAAAAATATTTTGTATTTTAGTCTGTCTGATTGGTCCTGAGGAAATTTTCCTCAAGCAAGCAGGTTTAATTATTAACTTTCCTGGCAAAGAGATTACTGAACCTCTGGCCACCATTTTCTCATGGTGATTTGGGAATAATAATGCTATATGTTGTGTTGTTTAGAATCCATAAGGACAAACAGTTAGCCTAAGTAAAAGAACAAGATTCTTTCTGCTCTTTACTTCTGTACTTCTAATTCAACATGGAAGATGTTTAAATTTTTTTACAACAAAATTTCTTCCTGTTACAGTTGTGTGTGGTTTGAATTGAAAATATGCCAGATGATAAATACATAAACATCCTGACCACTTGGCCATATCTGATTAAGACCAGAACAGGAGGCTTCATGGTCCTCACCTGTCAGTGTTCTGTGGTTTGTCTTCTTTATCTTCAGATATAGAGAGAAATTTGCAGCGTTTATGCATGTTTAGAGCTGGCTCTCTCAGCACTGCTCTTGTGCTGGGGCTAGGTTGTTTCTAGTTATTGCAATTTACTGCATTCATTGCAGAAAGGTGTTGGAGTGAACCACATATAGCTCATACCTTTTAACAGTATGGAAATATCATTAAAACGAATGATGCAGCTTGCACTGTGCTGTTGCATCCTCACAACAAGTTAAATTATTTCTCAAAAGATTTCTTTTTGATTGAAATGATTTGTGTAAAATACCAGGCTGACATTCATTCATTCAGGTATACAAGAGACATCATTACGATTTTTAGTTAGCCAAGCATTGGGGATATGGAGGTGAATTAGACACAAAATGTTTTACCAAGTACATTCGAGTTTATAAAGTAAAATGATTAAGTAAACAACTTAATTCACAAAAGCTCACCAATGGTAAGGTCGAGGTTCTTGAGCAGTTACATGGGGCACAGAGAGAAGGGGTGATGTGTGGAAGACTCACAACTCTGAATGGCATCAATGACCATCACAGCATGTGGTTCCTGAGAGTTCTGACAGCCTCAGTCAAGGCTCCAGGTAACAGAATGGAATTCCTGTTCTAGAGTCCTGGGATTCCTGGGATTGGATGGTGGGAGATGCCCTAACACTGCTTCTCTACTGCTACTACGTGTGTGTGTGTGTGTGTGTGTGTGTGTGTGTGTGTGTGTGTGTGTTAGTCGCTCAGCTGTGACCAACTCATTGTGACTCCATGGACTGTGGCCCCGCCAGGTTCCTCTGTCCATGGGATTTCCCAGGAAAGAATCCTGAAGTGGGTTGTCATTTCCTTCTCCAGAGAATCTTCCTGACCCAGGGATCGAACTCAGATCTCCTGCACTGAAGGCAGATTCTTTATCATCTGAGCCATCAGGAAAGCAAGTTAACAGTAGTACATAATACTACTTCTGTGTACTACTGCTATTGCCTGGAAAGTTCCATGGACAAAGAACCTGGCATGGGTTCACAAGGTGTTGGCCACGAATGAGCACATCAGCATCAGCACATGTACTACTGTTAACTAGTGTTGTCAGATCACATACTAATGCTACTCACTTAATCTGCACCATAATCAGTCATCTTGGTAGGATCATAACCCTCCTTTTACTAATCAGAGAGTATAAGAACCCTGTTCAAAGCCCACACTTGGCATGTGGCTAAACTGTGAGTCAAGACCAGGCAGTCTGTCTCCCGAGCCTGTTTTCCTGACCCCTGTACTGCACTCTCTCATGTTCATTGTGGACACAGCTGGGTTAATGTTCTCCCTAAAATTTTCCTCCTTCAAATCTTTGATGAGATTGGATACTGAGATTCCTTTCTGTGTCATAAAGATGTAGCTTCATCCAAGGGGGAGTTGGTCCATGTTGACCCTGCACCCCCAGCTCTTGGGTAGAGGGTGCTGTGGGGACAGGCTGCCAGCCCTGAGTTTGCCACTCCTTATAGCCCACCTCTTTCTATAAAGTGTCTGGAGCTGCTAACAGCATCTTCCCTGTGAGATCTCCATCCCAAGTTGAGACCATGTGTACCTGGTTCACTAAATGCATCCCTGTGTCATCCTGTGGGAGGGATACTGGACCCCAGGAAGCATGTCCCATGTTCTAGGTGTATGGCTGATGGTTTCTGGTGATGGCGTGGAGTCCATAACTGGGTAAGGAATGATGACTCTGGGCCCAGAGGGAGTAGAGCATCAATTCCAAGTGACTAAGCAGATCCTGGTCTTACTTCAGCAACTGAGTTTAAATTTTGATTTTGATATTTATAATCAGTTTTTATCATCAATCTGTTAAAGGTCCAGATATAGAAGGAGATGGGGTCAGGTACAGTCATGGGGCTTGAGAGTGAGAGGACCAGATGACAAGGAAGTGATTCTTGCATCAATGATGGGTAAATATTAGCCTATTTAGAGGAAGAAAAGCATGTGTTCAACTGTCTTTTCTCCCAAGTCTCAATAGGAAGGACAGGCATGGTGGGACAGAGAAGTTGTGTCTCCTGACTGAGATGAGGGGTCCCTCTGGTGGGGGATGTGGCAGGGCTGTGGACTAACCTAGAGCTGCCCTCAGTGTTGGCCCTACTGAGACCTTAAGGGGGGCCGTGGGTGGCTCTTGAAGCTGTCTCTGAGCTCTGGAGGGGACTCTGGGGCCTGTGTGTCACAGATGCTTCCTTCCACGTCTGTGCTGAAAAAACGGAGTCAGGGTGAGGGGGCCTCAGGGTGGGCTTGTGTGGACCACAGGGCTGCATCATGGGAATCTTGAGCCTGAGGGGGCATGAGGAAAGGGGGCAGCACATTAGTGACCTTGAATTTCAATGGGGGAGCTCTGTCTTGCATCCCTTATGGCCCTTCTCAGTCTCTCTATTCATCCCTGGGGTACCTTCTGGGGCAGCATCTGGGAGCTTCTCTGATGAGTGGGAAGAGAACAAGGCAGCAATGGCTACACTGGACACCATCCCTTCTGCTTGGATCTGTCCCCTCAACCCACCTGGGCTTCCATTCTTGCCACCACCTTTCCTCTTAAATGCAGAACAGAGGAGGTGGGTTCATTGGTGGTTTCAGGCAGCATGAACCCCTTTCTCTTCTCTGCTTCACTCACCCCTTCTTTGCCCTGGAGCTATCATGTAGCAGACTTTCTATTTCGCCATCTCTCAGGAGCTGTTCCCTTAAATTATATTTTTCATCTTCTTTAGTTATGGTTTAAAATACAAATGTATCCTGATTCTTATCAAACCATACTCTCAGCATATAAAGGGGGTACATGTGAGGTTTAGAAAACGTTAGTGTATCTAAAGTAGAATTTTCTTGTTTTCATTGTGTAGTCACTTAGTCGTGCCCAACTCATTTCGACACAGTGGATTGTAGCTGGCCAGGCCATTCTGTCCGTGGACTTCTCCAGGCAAGAATACTGGAGTGGGTTGCCATTTCCTTCTCCAGGGGACTTACCCGACCCAGGGATTGAATCCACGTCTCTTGCTTTGTGGGCGGATTCTTTCCTGCTGAGCCATCAGTGAAGCCCCTGTTTTCTTCTAGAGGTCCCTGCTCCTATTTTGGTGGGCTAGAGTTGATTGACGACTCCTACCTTCTCTTTGTTTCCTTTAAGAGCAATCTCATTCTCTCTGCCAGCATCATTTAGTGACTAGCTGAAAGAGATACTTCACATAAAATGAAATGCAATAAAGGGAAAGGGATTTAACCCGTCTGAATGTCCCTATAGGGAACCCGCCTGCCAATGCAGGAGAAGCAGATTGGATCCTTGAGTCAGACAGATTCCTTTAGAAGGAAATGGCAACCCCCTCCAGTATTCTTGCCTGGGAAGTCCATTGGACAGAGGAGGCTGGCGAGCTACAGTCCATGGGTTGCAAAGAGTCAGACACGACTGAGCATGCAGGCACTTGCTCCAGGACCCAGTCTCCAGAGCATTCTAAGACAGGGGAAAACCCTGCAATCTCATCTCCCCAACTTGATGGGTCTCATTTCATGCCTTCACAGTCACCTGTGAATTTCTGTACTTCTGGTCCTCATTTTCTGCTGACCTGATAAATACACTCGTATTTCAAGGTGTGCTTCTCAAAAACATATATATATGTGCTTCTCAAAAACATATATATATATGCATAAATATGCTTCCCTGGTGGCTCAGAGGTTAAAGCATCTGCCTCCAATGCGGGAGACCTGGGTTCGATCCTTGGATCGGGAAGATCCCCTGGAGAAGGAAATGGCAACCCACTCCAGTATTCTTGCCTGGAGAATCCCATGGACTGAGGAACCTGGTGGGCTGCAGTTCACGGGGTCACAAAGAGTCGGACACGACTGAGTGGCTTTACTTACTTACTTATACACATATTGATTTTCAATTTATAATAATTCACTGAACTGATAATTTATGCTTTGGGCACTTTTTTGTATTAAACAGCTAAAAACTAAAAAAAATAAAATAAATAAAATAGACTTCTTGTAGTTCTCTGCTTCCACCCTGAGCTCAGTGCCGGGGAAGATCAATACTTGATTCTACAAAAGTTATTCTCCACGGGTCAACAGATCCCACACCCAGACCCTGTGAGATTTCACAGTCTGCAGATATTGACCAGGGTGATCAGGGGAGAGAAAGGCACTCATGATTTTTGATGAACCATTTCTACCCAGTCCCAGTGGTGGGACCCAGCTCTTAGGACTACAGAAGCAGGAGGTTAAAGGACCGTGTTGCTCATATAAGGAGATGTTGAAGATTCAGAAGCTCATTGGTGTCTGAGTTTCAGAAAGTGGCTGATGCAGCCTCCGATAGTGCCTGAAATGGTGAGAGGTGTCGCTATTGGCTCTCAGGAGGGAGGGTGTAAGGGGTGGTCTATATAGACCCCGGTCGGCACCCTGACGCCTCCTCGCAGGCTGATCCTGCAGCTGGGACTGTGACCTTGAGGACGTGGGGTCAGGATGGCTCTGGGCAGACACCTCTCCCTGCAGGGACTCTGTGTCCTCCTCCTCGGCACCGTGGTGGGTGGTCAAGGTAAGAGCTGCCCCTCTGTCCTGGGTCCACAGCAGGCAGGTGTCTGGAGTTCTGGAGCTGAGCCTCTGTTTCTGACCAAAAAAGAACCATGCTGATGTGAATACTGGTCCCTCTCCTATGGGGGGGTCCATTGGTCGTAGCGACAGATTTTACAGAGCAGTGAGGTTTTGTCTGGACCGAGCTGGGTCAGCCTGAGTCCCCTCCACTGTCTCCCTTGTTTTCAGGGAGCTTCTAGGAGTCCCAGTGGCTCCCAGTGTGTGGAAGGTCCAGCGACTGAGCTCACCGGGGACTCTGAGCTGTTCCCGCACGCTCCATGTGCCTGGTGTGTGAGCACTGCCCCTATGTTTCCTGTGTCTTCACTCCTGTAGGCTCTGTGATTGTGTGTGTGTATGTGTGTGTATGTGTGCAGGTGAGGAGTGTGTGAGGGTGTGTGTGTGTGAAGGTATGAAGAGTGTGTGTGAGTGTGAGGGTGTGTATGTGTGAGGGTGTGAAGAGTGTGTGTAAGTGTGTGAGGGTGTGTGTGTGAGGGTGTATGTGGGTGTGAAGAGTGTATGTGTTTGTGGAGTGTGTGAGGAGTGTGCAAGTGATGTATTAAGGTGTGTGAGGAGTATGTGTGGGTGAGTGTGGGTGAGTGAGGGTGAGTGAGGAGTGTGTGAGGGTGTGTAAGGCTGTGTGTGGGGAGGGGAGTGTGTGAGCCTGTGTGTGTGTGTGTGTGTGTGTGTGTGTGTGTGTGTGTGTGTGTGAGGGGAGGTGGAGCCTGTCTGTGTGAGAGGAACAGAGCTGCTGAGCAGGGACTGAGTCCGTTGGTCTGTGAAGCACACAGGGTGTCCACAGGGCTGGGTGTCACGGCCACTGCATGTAACTGGATCAGAGAAAATCGTACACCTGTCTGTCTCTCTCTGGCTCCTCTCCCCCATCTCTTGGGCTCCCCTCTGCTTGTTGCCATGTCTGCCTAGCAATGGGCTCTGTGAGAGGCTCTGCCCGCTGGCCTCACCTGTTCCCACCAGGTTTCCATTAGGGAGCAGAGAAGCCCGCATCCAGGAGAGGGGCCTCTTGTCTGTTCAGTTCAGTTCAGTTCAGTTCAGTTCAGTCACTCACTGGTGTCTGACTTTGTGATCCCTCCGGAGTCAACCCAAACTCATTTCCATTGAGTCAGTGACACCATCCAACCATCTCATCCTCTGTTATCCCCTTCTCCTCCCACCTTCTCTCTTTACCAGCTTCAGGGTCTTTTCAGTCATGTCAGCTCTTCACATAAGGTGGCCAAAGTATTGGAGTTTCAGCTTCCACATCAGTCCTTGCAATGAATGACTTATCCCTCTGTTTGTAAAGATCAGTTGACGTGCAGCCCCACATGTATAGTTCACAAGTTCCTGCCCTGGTCCCCGTGACTCATTTCCTGATGTGCTGGGGTCCTGGGATGGTCCTTTCCCCTCCCAGGATCTGCTGTGACTCTGTAGGGAGCCCTTTCTTTCGTGCCCTCTCCTGTTCCTCCCTGGAGCTGTTTCCCCTGAGTGAGGGTGGAGTGTGTTACCAATCCTTCTTCATGGTCTGCAAGGTTTCTTTGGATAAATCTGCTGATCTCCTTATGGGAGTCCTCTTGGGTGACAGAATTCTTTTCTACTCTTTAGACTTTTAGAATTCTCTCTTTCTGTTTGCATTTGAACAGTTTACTCTGTGAGTCTTGGAGAAGGTGGTTTTGGCTTGGGATTTTGGGGTGACTTATTAGCTTCTTGAACTTGGATGTCCAGATCTTTCCCCAGGTTTGGAAATTTGCAGCCTGTCTTTCTGTTTAATTATTAGCTTTTGGCTGTGCTGGGTCTCCTTGCTGCCCGTGGGCTTTCTCTAGCTGTGGTGAGCAGGGGCTACTCCTCACCACAGTGCGCAGGCTTCTCGCTGCAGGGGCTCCTCTGGGTGCAGAGCACAGGCTCTGGGTGCGCATGGGTCCGCAGCTGGGGCACGCTGGCGTAGCTGCCCTGTGGCATGTGGCATCTTCCTGGACCAGGGATTGAACCCATGTCCCCTACATTGGCAGGTGGATTCTTAACCACTACGCCACCAGGAAAGTCCTCAGCCCTTAATTATTTTCTCCTTCACTTCTTCTGCCGTGACTCCAGTCCATACATTGTTTCTCTTTATGGTGTCCACTGGCTTTCTGTATTCCTTTCATTCTATTTTGGCTCCTTGATTTGGATGCTTTCAACTAATCTTCCTTCTAACACATTGATTCGTTTTTCTTTTTCTTTCCCTTGGTCAAGTCTGTTGTTGAATCTCTCTTGAATTCTTCAGTTTGCTCATTGTATTGTGTATGTTAAGTCCCCTCAGTCATGTCTGACTCTTTGTGACCCTATGGACTGTAGCCCACCAGGCTCCTCTGTCCACAGGATTCTCCAGGCAAGAATACTGAAGTGGGTTGCCATGCACTCCTCCAGGGGATCTTCCGGACCCAGGGATTGAACCCGAGTCTTTACATTTCCTGCACTTGCAGATAGGTTCTTTACCACTAGTGCCACCTGGGAAGCCCATTCATTTATTATTCAGCTTCAAAATATCTGGTTGAAGAATTGAAGAAGTGAAAGTTACTCAGTCATGTTTGACTCTTTGTGACCCCATGGGTACACGGTGCATGGAATTCTCCAGGCCTTACTGGAGTGGGTAGTCTTTCCTTTCTCCAGAGGGTCTTCCCAACCCAAGGATCAAACCCAGGTCCTCAGCATTGCAGACTGATTCTCTACCAGCTGAACCACAAGAGAAGACCAAGAGAAGACTGGTGTGGGTAGCCTATCCCTTCTCCAGCAGATATTTCTGACCCAGGAATTGAACCGGGGTCTCCTGCATTGCAGGTGGATTCTTTACCAACTGAGCTATCAGAGAATCACAAAATATTTGGTTATTTCTTTGTTTGTTTGTTTGTTTTTTAGTAGTCTTCTAATGCTGGCAAAGATTGAAGGTGGGAAGAGAAGGGGATGACAGAGGATGAGATGCTTGGATGGCATCGCTGATGAATGGATATGAGTCTGAGTAAACTCTGAGAGTTGGTGATGGACAGGGAGGTTGGACGTACTGTAGTCCATGGGGTCTCAAAGTCTCAGACATGACTGAGTGACTAAACTGAACTGAACTGAACTGAACTGAACTGAACACTGGTAATGTCTCCATCTATGATGTTCCTACTAATGAACTCCTTTTTATATGCAGAAACCAGAGTCATCTTATGACTTAATCACTAAAGTGACATCTGATCACTTTTGTCAAATTCCATTTGTTAGATGTGTGTTACAGGTACACTGGAGTGTGGAATTACACAAAGACATGAACACCAGATGGCAGGAATAACCAGGGCATTTTAGGGCCTGTTACCAGCCCTCTGTTCCTAGGCTGGATGAGATCCTCCCTATGGACAGGGAAGGAGAGGCAGAATTCCTCCCTGGATCCCGGGCCATGAGCTGTAACTGAGATGGGGAAGCTGGGTCCTAGGAGCCTTGGGTACATCTACAGGGAGGGCAGCATCCAGACTCTCTGAAGGCCTGTCCTCGGTGGTGTCCCTGGAGCTGGTTCTACAGGCTCCTAAGAAATACCTGGTGCCTCCCTTCCTGCTCCGTGTTCAGTGATGGCACATTGGGGGCTTAGAGCTGGCCATGGTGGGAATGCTTATACTACAGAGGTCAGGAAATACTATATCCCATGCACTGTTTTGCTCCTCAGAGAGCTAATGTTTTAAATATTGTACCACTCTAAGGCTCCTCAAATCATTTCCGTGTCGTGTCTCTCTTTTGCAGTACTGGAGCTGAGGCTGAAGGATGGAGCCCACCGCTGTGAGGGGAGAGTGGAAGTGAAGCACCAAGGAGAATGGGGCACAGTGTTTGATGGCAGCTGGAGTTTGAAGGATGCATCTGTAGCGTGCAGACAGCTGGGGTGTGGAGCTGCCATTGGTATTCCTAAACAGGCTTATTTTGGACCAGGAGTTGGCCCCATTTGGCTTTTGTATACTTCATGTGAAGGGGTGGAGTCAACTGTCAGTGACTGCAGGCATTCTAATATTAAAGACTATCGTAATGATAGCTATATCCATGACTGGGATGCTGGAGTAGTCTGCTCAGGTAAGTCCTGTCTGGTCTGTGTGGGTATCTCTAGCAGGAAAAGCCTCTGTCTTATCACCAGAATGACTCGAGATTATGGATACAGCCTTTAGAACATGCTTGGGTGAAGGGTCTTTGTGATGTGTCACAGGAGGCAGAGGTGAGGTCAAAAGTTTCATACAGATTCAGCTTCTGAATTTGACCTCTGTGACACAGTCTCAGCATGATAATTATTCTGTATTCTTTGACATAATGGTCAGTAGGGTATGTCTACATTGATGGGGGTGTGTCATAGGAGAGTTGTAGGCAACAAGGTTTATTATCCTCATTGGTCCTAAAAGTCAGAGTCACCACACTCCATCAGGTTGGTATGTGGGTGATGTGCCAATAGAACAGCCTCAACCAAGCAATGGTGACCCCAAAAGGGCATGTGAAGACCCATGGACAAGTGACCATACCCGAAGTCATGGTGCAGTTACACAGGAAAATGAGTGAGAGGAATTCAGTGGTGCATTTAAATGTCCCTAGGTCACAGTCAGAGGAGTCCAGAAGTGGGACTCATGGCAGGGAAAATCTCATCACACTGGTGTACATGATGAATCGAGTGGGGGAGCTCACACCACATTTGCAGGGATGGTGAGGGAGCAGGAAAATGCAGTCTTGAAGTTTACAACACAGCAGCTGAAGTGCATCACGTATAAGAGGCAGTGAAGCTAGGAGTTCCTGGGGTTCTCAAGGCAAGAATACAGAAGTGGTTTGCCTTTCCTTCTCCATGGACCATGTCTTGTCAGAACTCCGCACTAAGACCCGTCTGTCTTGGGTGGCCCTACATGGCATGGCTCATAGTTTCATTGAGTTAGACAAGGCTGTGGTCCATGAACTGTGAACTTCCAGATGTTCAAGCTGGATTTAGAAAAGACAGAGGAACCAGAGGTCAAATTACCAACATCCGTTCGATCACTGAAAATGCAAGAGAGTTCCAGAAAAACATCTACTTCTACTTTATTGACTATGCCAAAGCCTTTAACTGTGTGGATTACAGCAAACTGGAAAATTCTTCAGGATATGAGAATACCAGACCATCTCACCTGCATCCTGAGAAATCTGTATGTAGGACAAAAAGCAACAGTTAGAAATGGACATGGAACAAAAGATTGGTTCCAAATCGGGGAAGGAGTACATCAAGGCTGTATATTGTCACCCTGCTTATTTAACTTCTATGCAGACTACATCATGAGAAATGTTGGGCTGGATGAAGCACATGTTGGAGTCAAGATTGTCAGGAGAAATATCAATAACCTTAGATGCAGATTGTATCACACTTATGGCCCGAAAGCAAAGAACTAAAGAGCCTCTTGATGATAGTGAAAGAGGAGAGTGAAAAAGTTGGCTTACAAACGCAACATTCAGAAACTAGATCATAGCATCTGGTCCCATAACTTCCTGGCAAATAGATGGGGAAACAGTGGAAATAGTTAACAGACTGGTTTTTTTTTTGGCTCCAAAATTACTGCAGATGGTGACTGCAGCCATGAAATTAAAAGATGTTTCCTGCTTGGAAGAAAAGCTATGACCAACCTAGACAACATATTAAAAAGCAGAGACATTTCTTTGCCAACAAAGACTGGTCTAGTCAAAGCTACTGTTTTTCCAGTAGTCCTGTATGGATGTGAGTGTTGGACTATAAAGAAAGCTGAGCACTGAAGAATTGATGCTTTTGAACTGTGGTGTTGGAGAAGGTTCTTGAGAGTCCATTGGACTGCAAGGAGATCCAACCAGTCCCTCCTAAAGGAAATCAGCCTGGAACATTCATTGGAAGGACTGATGCTGAAGCTGAAACTCCAGTACTTTGGCCACCTGATGTGAAGAACCGACTTATTGGAAAAGACCCTGATGCTGGGAAAGATTGAAGGTGGCAGGAGAAAGGGATGACAGAGGTGGTTGGACGGCATCACCGACTGAATGGACATGAGTTAGAGAAAACCCCGGGAGTTGGTGATAGACAGGGAGGCCTGGCATTCTGCAGTCCATGGTGTTGCAAAGAGTCAGACATGACTGAGGAACTGAGCTGAACTGAATTGAAGCTAAGAGGACCTGATGTGACTCCTAAGAATTACTCAGTGCTACCTAAGTGTGTTTGATCTATAGCCAAGTGGATGCAGGAAAGACAGCAGTGAAACTAGGGTGTGAGTGGGTGCTCACAGTATTTGACAGAGATGTTTCTAGTTGTTATCACAATTGCAGATTGGATGTCCAGGTTATTAATCACATCAGAACAACTGGGCTGGAGGAAGATATTGTCACTTATCACAGTGAATTCCCTAAGGTAGAAGACTGGACTTAGGATAGTATCACCCCATCTAATGGGATGGTGGGACAGGAGAGCCCTGCAGACATCTGCAGTAGGTCCTTAACAGCCACAGCCAATCAGCTCTTGGGTGTTTATGTACAGGAAGATCATTGGAAAAGTGATCTTTTCTAATCTCACCTTCAGCAGATCTTTGATGATTCTAGTTGATGCCCTTAAGGAAACAATTCTTTTCCTTTTTAAAAAGTACTTTATCGAGGTATGTCTGACATACCAAACTGCTTGATAAGCATGCATTTGTGAAACCACTACAGCACTTATGTCATAAATCTATTCATCTCTTCAAAATGTTTTCTTCCATTCTCTTTATCACTCTTATTAAAAATAATTATTTTCAAGGTGAATTTGAATTTTAGTTAGAAACTTTTGTTTTAAACAAACCTGTTCTCTGGCATCTCAAGTAACCCTCATAGTCGCAATGTCATAACCATGGTTCCACCTGAAGATAAATTTGTGGAAATACTACAGGTGTCTCTACCATATTTTGATAAATGAGCATCTGAGTGAGAATGCAGTGTGTGATGTTGAAACTTTGTGTGAAATTAGAACTCCCAATGTTACCCTAAGAAAACTGATGTCTTGTTATTAATTCCAGTTAAGATATAGAGACTTGGAAGTGCTCTGCTATTTAACAAAGTTCTGTCTAGTCAAGGCTATGGTTTTCCCGTGGTCATGTATGGATAAGAGTTGAACTGTGAAGAAAGCAGAGTGCTGAAGAATTGATGCTTTTGAAGTGTGGTGTTGGAGAAGACTCTTGAGAGTCCCTTGGACTGCAAGATGATCTAACCAGTCCATTCTAAAGGAGATCAGTCCTGGGTGTTCATTGGAAGGACTGATGCTAAAGCTGAAACTCCAATACTTTGGCCACCTCATGTGAAGAGTTGACTCTTTGGAAAAGACTCTGATGCTGGGAGGGATTGGGGGCAGGTGGAGAAGGGGACGACAGAGGATGAGATGGCTGGATGGCATCACTGACTCGATGGACGTGAGTTTCAGTGAACTCTAGGAGTTGGTGATGGACAGGGAGGCCTGGCGTGCTGTGATTCATGGGGTCGCAAAGACTCAGACATGACTGAGCAGCTGAACGGAATTGAACTGAACTGAACTAATATTTAAACCCTGATTGTGGTTTGTACTCCCTAACTACCATTGCTCTAACTTAGACTCTTACATTTTTATGAACGGTTCCAGGTTCCTTCTATTTCTCTTTTAGTCACTAGTTACCTCCTCCAGGTCTGTTTTTTCTGTATTTTCAGACAGATTTTAATGATGTGAAGAAAAGTGAAAGTGGTGGTGATGTAGCAGAAATAAGATTAGAATAGCATGTGTTTTCATTATCTTAATCAAAACTCTTGGAGTACTTCTGCTCAAACTTCGGAGTCAGGTATGGTAGAGAAATTTCAGCCTCAGTAGTGAATTGCTGGAAGTGAAGTACCATGTTTAGGAGAAATCTAGAGTGGAAACAATGACCAGGGAGAATGTAGAGAAGCTTGTTTGAAATAACAAGGAGATTTCATGGAATTCACCTGGAAGATCTGGGAGGGAACACACAAATTTTGAAGGACTGTGGTGCAAGCATTCCAAGTTGCTTCAGTCCTGTCCTACTCTTTGTGACCCCATGGACCAGGCACGAATACTGGAGTGGGTTGTCATTTCTTTCTCTAGGGGATCTTCCTCACACTGGCATCAAACCTGGGTCTCCTGCATTGCAGGCAGAGTCTTGATTATCTCCTGAGCCACCAGGGACTACAGTATTGAAGTGCAAAATGGTGAGGGGATGAAGATGCAAGGATTGCAGGAGGGGAGGGTTGGAAAGATGCAGTCAACTTGTACATTGACCACAGCCTCTGTATTATACTTCCTTCCTGCCCCCATTCCTTCCCTCCCTCTCTTCCTTTATCTTGCTGTGGGAGTCATTTCTGAGCTCTCTGAAAGTGCTAGCATTTGTAGCTGGCAGTTTTCTTAGTGGAAAATTTTTATAGTATGGATTCTGTTTGTTTAACAAATAAGTTTACTCATATTTTTCTCTTATTTTTTTGTATCAAATTTTGGTGAGTTGTGTCTCACAAGTAATGTGTTTTTAAGGACTTGGCCCATTTTACAAAAAATTTTCAAATTAGTAACACTGGGTCATATCTCATATCTTTATATGTTGGGAAGATTACTGGTGCTGCTAATGTGTTCCCTCTTTTTTCTTAATTGGTTTGCTAGAAGATTATCCGTGTAAATGTTCTTTTTAAGAGACTCACTAATGGACTGTATTGGTTTTCTTGATGGTGTATTTGCTTTCTTCTTAATTGATTTCTATGCTCAGTTTTCATTCCTCTTTTTCAGTTATGATTGTGGTTGCTTTTGTAGATTCTTGAGGTGGAGTCTTGGACCATTTCCTTCTGTTCCTATTTTTATTCTAACGTAATCATCAAGGAAGCATCAAGGTTCTAAATTTTCTTCTAAGCATCACTTTATTTTTAACCCACCAGTTTCAATCCTATATAATTTCTTTTGTATTTTATTATCATAAAATGTTTCTTTTTCTCTGAATGTATTCTTTGTCTTATCGTCTGACTTTGTATGATATTAATTTAGATATTATATACAGTTTTCACTGATTTGTGTTTGCATGGTATGTAATTTTTACCTCTTTAGTATGTTTCTGTGTTTATGTTTAAACACATGAAAGTTTGTAGATAGTATATTGTTTTGTCTTCTTTTATCTGGTCTGATTATCTTGTTTTTTATTTGGAGTACTTAAATTATTCATATTTAATGTAATTATTGACATAATTGGGTTTTAGTGTACTTGCCTGCTATTTGTCGGAGAAGGCAATGGCAACCCGCTCCAGTACTCTTGCCTGGAAAATACCATGGATGGAGGAGCCTGGTAGGCTGCAGTCCACGGGTAGCTAAGAGTAAGACACGACTGAGCAAATTCACGTTCATTTTTGCTTTTATGCATTGGAGAAGGAAATGGCAACCCACTCCAGTGTTCTTGTCTTGAGAATTCCAGGAACAGGGGAGCCTGGCGGGCTGCCTTCTATGGGGTCGCACAGAGTCGGACATGACTGAAATGACTTAGCGGTAGCAGCAGCTGCTGCTATATGTTATATCTTTGTTCTTATTTTAATTTTCGAGTATATTTTACCATTTTAATTTAAATACTGTATTGGCTATTTTCTCCTCTAGGAGTTTTATAGTTTCTGGTCTTACATTTAGATCTTTAATCCATTTTGAGTTTATTTTTGTGTGTGGTGTTAGAAAGTGATCTGGTTTCATTCTTTTACAAGTGGTTGACCAGTTTTACCAGCACCACTTTGTCTTTACTCCATTGTATATTCTTGCCTCCTTTGTCAAAGATAAGGTGTCCATAGGTGCATGGATTTATCTCTGGGCTTTCTATTTTGTTCCATTGATATATATTTCTGTCTTTGTGCCAATACCGTACTGTCTTGATGACCGTGGCTTTGTAGTAGAGCCTGAAGTCAGGCAAGTTGATTCCTTCAGTTCCATTCTTCTTTCTCAAGATTGCTTTGGCTATTCGAGGTTTTTTGTATTTCCATACAAATTGTGAAATTATTTGTTCTTGTTCTGTGGAAAATATGGCTGGTTGCTTGATAGGGATTGCATTGAACCTTGTAGATTGCTTTGGGTAGTATACTCATTTTCACTATATTGATTCTTCTGATCCATAAACATGGTATATTTCTCCATCTATTAGTGTCCTCTTTGATTTCTTTCATCAGTGTTTTATAGTTTTCTATATATAGGTCTTTAGTTTCTTTAGGTAGATATATTCCTAAGTATTTTATTCTTTTCATTGCAATGGTGAATGGAATTGTTTCCTTAATTTCTTTTTCTACTTTCTCATTATTAGTGTATAGGAATGCAAGGGATTTCTGTGTGTTGATTTTATATCCTGCAACTTTACTATATTCATTGATTAGCTCCAGTAATTTTCTGGTGGAGTCTTTAGGGTTTTCTATGTAGAGGATCGTGTCAATCTGCAAACAGTGAGAGTTTTACTTCTTCTTTTCCAATTTGGATTTCTTTTATTTCTTTTTCTGCCCTGATTGCTGTGGCCAAAACTTCCAGAACTATGTTGAATAGTAGCGGTGAAAGTGGGCACTCTTGTCTTGTTCCTGACTTTAGGGGAAATGCTTTCAATTTTTCATCATTGAGGATGTTTGCTGTGGGTTTGTCATATACAGCTTTTATGATGTTGAGTTATGTTCCTTCTATTCCTGCTTTCTGGAGAGTTTTTATCATAAATGGATGTTGCATTTTGTCAAAGGCCTTCTCTGCATCTATTGAGATAATCATATGGCTTTCATTTTTCAATTTGTTAATATGGTGGATTACATTGATTGATTTGCGGATATTGAAGAATCCTTGCATCCCTGGGATAAAGCCCACTTGGTCATGGTGTATGATGTTTTTAAGGTGTTGTTGGATTCTGATTGCTAGAATTTTGTTGAGGATTTTTGCATCCATGTTCATGAGTGATATTGGCCTGTAGTTTTCTTTTTTTTTTTTTTTTGGTATCTTTGTTAGGTTTTGGTTTTAGGGTGATGGTGGCCTCATAGAATGAGTTTGGAAGTTTAACCTTCCTCTGCTATTTTCTGGAAGAGTTTGAGTAGGATAGGTGTTAGCTCTTCTCTAAATTTTTGGTAGAATTCAGCTGTGAAGCCACCTGGACCTGGGCTTTTGGTTACTGGAAGATTTCTGATTACAGTTTCAATTTCCATGCTTGAATTGAGAGAGACACGTGCACCCCAATGTTCATCGCAGCACTGTTTATAATAGCCAGGAGATGGAAACGACCTAGATGTCCATCAGCAGATGAATGGATAAGAAAGCTGTGGTATGTATACACAATGGATTATTATTCAGCCATTAAAAAGAATACATTTGAATCAGTTCTTATGGGATGGATGAAACTGGAGCTGATTATACGGAGGGAAGTAAGCCAGAAAGAAAAACACCAATACAATATACTAATACATATATATGGAATTTAGAAAGATGGTAATGATAACCCTGTATGTGAAACAGCAAAAGAGACACAGATGTATGGAATGGACTTTTGGACTCAGAGGGAGAGGGAGAGGGAGAGGGTGGGATGATTTGGGAGAATGGCATTGAAACATGTATACTATCATGTAAGAAACGAATCTCCAGTCTGTGTTTGATACAGGATACAGGATGCTTGGGGCTGGTGAATGAGGATGATCCAGAGAGATGATATGGGGAGGGAGGTGGGAGGGGGGTTCAGGATTGGGAACTCATGTACACCCGTGGCGGATTCATGTCAATGTATGGCAAAACCAATACAGTATTGTAAAGTAAAATAAAGTAAAAATTAAAATTAAAAAAAAAAGAAAAAGAAAACACCCCCCAAATAAATACTGTATTGGTTTATTAATCATATCAGATTTTTAGGTGATTATAATGTTTAATTTTTTAGTTTATAGTAATTTTTATATTTTGCTTGCTGGGTCTTCATTGCTCCATGGGCTTTTCTCTAGTTGTGGTGATCAGAGGCTCCTCTCTAGCTGCAGCATGAGGCTCTCATTGCGGTGGCTTCTCTTGCTGTGGTGCACAGGCTCTATGGGGCACAAGCTTCAGTAGTTGTGGGCCCTGGGTTCTGGAGCACAGGCTCACTAGTTGTGGTGCACAGGCTTAGTGGCTCTGTGGTATGTGGGATTTTCCTAGACCACGAATTGAACCCATGTCTCCAGCATTGTCAGGTGGAGTCTTCACCACTGAACCACCAGGAAATCCCAACATTGAATTATTAATTTTAAATTACATTTTACCTTGAAACGATATTATGTCACAACATGCAATGTCAGTCACTATACATTTCTTCCACTTTCTTATTCTTGTCATTGATGCTATCATTGTCATAATTCTATTTATAAATTTATTATGAATCTTATAGTTTGTTGCTAATATTTTTTGCCTTAAATCCTCTAATAGAAAATCAACATTTAGCACAGTCTCTATAGCTTTGAGAGGATCCATGTTTTCATCTGCTGTCATCTCCCTTTAGCTTAAAGAACTTTCTGAGGCAGTTTTGTGTAGTGTGTGTCTGATGGCCTCCAATTCTATCATCTCTCATTTACCTGAAATCATTTTATTTTTTTATTTTTTATTTTTTTTATTTTTTTTATTTTTTATTTTTTATTTTTTTTTAATTTTAAAATCTTTAATTCTTACATGTGTTCCCAAACATGAACCCCCCTCCCACCTCCCTCCCCATAACATCTCTGTGGGTCATCCCCATGCACCAGCCCCAAGCATGCTGTATCCTGCGTCAGACATAGACTAGCGATTCAATTCTTACATGATAGTATACATGATAGAATGCCATTCTCCCATATCATCCCACCCTCTCCCTCTCCCTCTGAGTCCAAAAGTCCGTTATAGACAGCTGCGTCTTTTTCCTGTCTTGCATACAGGGTCGTCATTGCCATCTTTCTAAATTCCGTATATATGTGTTAGTATACTGTATTGGTGTTTTTCTTTCTGGCTTACTTCACTCTGTATAATCGGCTCCAGTTTCGTCCATCTCATCAGAACTGATTCAAATGAATTCTTTTTAACGGCTGAGTAATACTCCATTGTGTATATGTACCACAGCTTATCACAGCAGGATCCTCTATGATCCACCCCCCAGAATTCTGGAAATAAAAGCAAAAATAAACAAATGGGATCTATTTTTTTAAAATATAAATTTATTTATTTTAATTGGAGGTTAATTACTTTACAATATGGTATTGGTTTTGCCATACATCAACATGAGTCTGCCACGGGTATATCATTTTAATTTTCATTCAGTTTTGAAAAGTATTTTCATAGCTGATTCAGTTTTAGCGTAACAAATGCCCAATCCCAATACTTTAAATATGTTCTTACATTGTCATCTGACTTTCATTGCCTCCAACAAAAAGTCAGTAAATAATACTTATCCTTTTGTTCCCTGCATATAATGTGTCAAACTTCCCTGGCTGCTTTTGACATATTTTTGTTTCTTTGTTTACCAATGTATTTCAGTATTTACATTCTCAAGTTTTCTGAGAACAGTTTCATTATCTTGTTTGGGGTTTGTTTAGCTTTTTGGATCAGTGGGTTTACAGTTTTCAATAACTTTGGGAAAATGTCATTTATCTTCTCTTTATATTTTTCTGCACATCCCTTAATCTGAATCTCCAAATACACATATTTTATATATTTTGATATTATCCTACATGCCACTGTGTTTCCATTCATATTTCTCTGCCTTTTTACTCTCTTTGGTTCAATTGAGATCGTCTCTACTGCTGTGTTTTACTTTCCAGTTCTTTTATTCTGCAATGTCTAGTCTCTTGTGTAATTAATCCAAATAATTGTTCATTCCAGTACTATATTTTTCAGTTTCAGAAGTCTCATTTGTTTATTTTTCCTAGTTTTTCTCCCTGTTTATTTTTATGCTTCATTAAGCATATTGATATGAGGGTTTTAAGGAGCTCTTCAGCCAATTCAATAATTTCTGTAATTTCTGAAGCTGCTTTAAATGATTGTCTTTTTTAATATAAATTTATTTATTTTAATTGGAGGTTAATTACTTTACAATATTGTATTGGTTTTGCCATACATCAACATGAATCTGCCACATGTATACACATGTTCCCCATCCTGAACCCCCCTCACTCCCCATACCATCCCTCTGGGTCGTCCCAGTGCACCAGCCCCGAGGATCCAGTATCATGCATCGAACCTGGACTGGTGATTCACTTCTTATATGATATTATACATGTTTCAATGCCATTCTCCCAAATCATCCCACCCTCTCCCTCTCCCACAGAGTCCAAAAGACTGTTCTATGCATTGGTGTCTCTTTTGCTCTCTGATTGTTTTTAAAGAATGTGTTATGGGTTACATTTCTCTCTTTTGGAAATTCTAATAATTGTTTGGTTGGATGTTGAGCATCACTAAGCAGTCCTTTACCAGCAAGAACTTCAGAAGTAAATAATCAGAACACAGCCAGAAATCAGGGAATTGTCCTTGATGAATTAAATAAAGTATTTTTCATTGGGTTATCTTCATTCAGTTCAAAATGTGTTCCTTTGATGACCAAATGATGAACTCTTATTTTGGTTTTCCTGCTTTAGTTTCAAAACTTCCTTGATCCCACCTTGCATGCCATATGCCCTACCTACACCCTACTTCTTCAGCAGTAGCTATACTTTCTGATTTTCTTTTCCATCCATCTGTATCATTTAAAATGGTGTTTGCTTGTCTGAAGTGAGAGGAATGAGAAAGGATAGCAGTTTAGGTGGTGGATGGGAGGAGCAGAGGGTGATGTAGTATGCTAACAAGCTACTCAATGAGTGTTTCCCACAAATATTTGCATATTTATTCATACTGAGGCTTTTTCAACTTGGAACTCTCCAAATTATGGCTTATTTGCTCATTTCCTCCTCCTTCTCCTTCTTCTTCTTCTTCCTTCTTTTTGACAACATGCCATCTTCTTTTAGAATTGTAAAACATTCATGAAAGAAATTAAAGACTATATGATCAATGGAAAGTCATTCTGTGTTTCTGACCTGCAAGAATTAGTATTGTTAAAATGCCTGTACTTCTCAAAGTCCTCTATAGATTTAATGCAATTCCTGTCTAAATAGCATTTTTTATATAAATAGGAAAACAATCTTAAAATATGAGTGTGTGGTTTAATTTTTATATATTCATGAATTCCTGTTTTCTGATCATTACTGAATTTTAGTTCCATTCCATTATGGTCATGTAAGATACTTGGAATTATTTTAATATTTTTGAATTTGTTAAGGCTTATTTGTAACCTAGCCTGGAGACTATTCCATGTGTGCTTGAGAAGAATGCATATTTTCCTGTGGTTAGAATTAGTACAATGATAGTAGTAAAATCAATTATTATCAGCCCTTAGCATTTTCTGTGAGTCCTGTTTGAGAAAAAAAAAAAAAACCTTTAATAGGAGACGATGTGGAAACTCAGCTATCTGTTAAACTCCCACTGAGAGCATACTCTCCCCCAGATTCTTTGACAAATCCTAGGATTTCAAGAGAGATGGCTGGGACTTTCTCTCTATGACTCTCTGAGTTTTTGTAACTCATTTTCCTTCCCACTAAGGTCACTGAAGGAATTCATGGAATTTTTTGGCATCAAAAAGTATCAGAAAGACAAGATGTGATGACATAAATGTGAATTAATGATAGTGTCTACATTTCTTCTCTGGAGCTGTCACCCATCTACAGGTTGGCATCCCCTCATGGATCCAGCCTCAGGACTTTCCTTAACCTAAGTCACTTGAGGACTAGCTTCTGGGAGAGAAAACTGGTCAGAATATTAGCCCCACAAGTCCCATGAAAGCTTTCTAAGCTTGTTTGGATGCTAGGTCTCTAATCTCATAGCCCCGCGTCCCTCTGGGTGGCTTCTGGTCTGCATATCTCTATGTTCAAGTTTAAGTGCCTAAATATTATACAGTGTCCTTGGATCTGTATGTAGGTCCTAGGCTGCTAAATGAGAAATTCACTTCTCCAACAAATGCTAAAACACGTGTTCCCAGTATTCAGCCATTCCAGTGATCTGAATTGGGCTCTGTAGTTTCCAGGCTCCTAGACCAAGGAATTCACATTTCTAACCAGTCTCAAAGTGTATGTTCTTGGGATTCAACCACTCCAAACTGACCTTGTAATCCTCCTGGATTTCTCTTTGGAAACCTGCTCATGAAAATTCAATTATGACACTAACTGTCAAAGACTCTCTTCATGCTCCATTCCTAAAAAGAAAAACTTTTACCCCACTGGCTGTGACGTGTGGTTTCCAGTTACCAAGTCAGTACCATGAACACTGACTGGTTTTGTTGTTGTTTCCTCTTAGGATTTGTGCGTCTGGCTGGAGGGGATGGACCCTGCTCAGGGCGAGTAGAAGTGTATTCTGGAGAAGCCTGGATCCCAGTGTCTGATGGGAACTTCACCCTCCCCACTGCCCAGGTCATCTGTGCAGAGCTGGGGTGTGGCAAGGCTGTGTCTGTCCTGAGACATGAGCTCTTCAGAGAGTCCAGTGCCCGGGTCTGGGCTGAAGAGTTCAGGTGTGAGTGGGAGGAGCCTGAGCTGCGGGTCTGCCCCAGAGTGCCCTGTCCAGGGGGCACTTGTCACCACAGTGGAGCTGCTCAGGTTGTCTGTTCAGGTGAGATGCAGGTCAGGCCTTTCACCTCTGTGAACACCCTGCTCGGGTGAGAAAGTCATGTGATTTTGCTGAAACTCTGTCTTCTTCTACCAGCATACTCAGAAGTCCGGCTCATGACAAATGGCTCCTCTCCGTGTGAGGGGCAGGTGGAGATGAACATTTCTGGACGATGGAGAGTGCTCTGTGCCTCCCACTGGAGCCTGGCCAATGCCAACGTTGTCTGTCATCAGCTCGGCTGTGGAGTTGCCATCTCCACCCCCGGGGGACCACACTTGGTGGAAGGAGGTGGTCAGATCTTAACTGCCCGATTTCACTGCTCGGGGGCAGAGTCCTTCCTGTGGAGTTGTCCTGTGACTGCCCTGGGTGGTCCTGACTGTTCCCATGGCAACACGGCCTCAGTGATCTGCTCAGGTAAGAGAAAGGGAAGGGCTACTGGTACTCATGATGCTCCCGGAGTGAAATGACTCCAAGACTAGAGAGTGAGGTTAAACAGGCTTCAAAGTCAGAGATTTTGTGGTGAAATATGGATCTTCTCATTGTTCATTCATTTCTCAGGTCACAGCAAGAAGTGTGAAGGGGAATAATATATTTTTTAAGTAACATTGTTGCTCACATGTAATCATAGAAAACAATGTAGGAGCAGTAAGTATAGACCTCAGTATGAAGCCCAGCCCAGAGCAGCAAGGAGAGTGTCCCAGCACCACAGTCACTGTCGTCCCCAGTGTCTGTGTCTTCCCTCCTCGACAGGGAAAAGTGCTTACCGAACTTCTACTGACATAGAGAGTTTCATCAGTGTTTGAACTTTATATAAAATGATGCAGTATGTTTCATCTTTTGTATCTAATTTCATAGACTCAAAATTATGTTTGGGATTCACATATGATGTTGCATATTGTAGCACTTTATTTGTTTTATTAGAGTAGATTGTGCTTTGAATGATCACATGGCCATGTACTGATCCATTCTACTGACAGTATTCAGTTCAGTTCAGTTCAGTCACTCAGTCGTGTCCAACTCTTTACGACCCCATGAATTGCAGCACATCAGGCCTCTCTATCCATCACCATCTCCCAGAGTTCACTCAGACTCATGTCCATCGAGTCCATGATGCCATCCAGCCATCTCATCCTCTGTTGTCCCCTTCTCCCCCTGCCCCCAATCCCTCCCAGCATCAGAGTCTTTTCCAGTGAGTCAACACTTCACATGAGGTGGCCAAAGTACTGGAGCTTCAGCTTTAGCATCATTCTTTCCAAAGAAATCCCCGGGCTGATCTCCTTCAGAATGGACTGGTTGGATCTCCTTGCAGTCCAAGGGACTCTCAAGAGTCTTCTCCAACACCACAGTTCAAAAGCATCAATTCTTCAGTGCTCAGCCTTCTTCACAGTCCAACTCTCACATCCATACATGACCACAGAAAAACCATAGCCTAGACTAGACGGACCTTAGTCAGGAAAGTGATGTCTCTGCTTTTGAATACACTGTCTAGGTTGGTCATAACTTTTCTTCCAAGGAGTAAGTGTCTTTTAATTTCATGGCTGCAGTCACCATCTGCAGTGATTTTGGAGCCCCCCAAAATAAAGTCTGACACTGTTTCCACTGTTTCCCTGTCTATTTCCCATCAAGTGATGGGACCGGATGCCATGATCTTCGTTTTCTGAATGCTGAGTTTAAGCCAACTTTTTCACTCTCCTCTTTCACTTTCATCAAGAGAAGAGGCTCCTCTTCACTTTCTGCCATAAGGGTGGTGTCATCTGCATATCTGAGGTTATTGAGATTTCTCCCGGCACTCTTGATTCCAGCTTGTGTTTCTTCCAGTCCAGCGTTTCTCATGATGTACTCTGCATATAAGTTAAATAAGCAGGGAGACAATATACAGCCTTGACGCACTCCTTTTCCTATTTGGAACCAGTCTGTTGTTCCATGTCCAGTTCTAACTGTTGCTTCCTGACCTGCATACAGATTTCTCAAGAGGCAGGTCAGGTGGTCTGGTATTCCCATCTCTTTCAGAATTTTCCACAGTTTATTGTGATCCACACAGTCAAAGGTTTTGGCATAGTCAATAAAGCAGAAATAGATGTTTTTCTGGAACTCTCTTGCCTTTTCCATGATCCAGCAGGTGTTGGCAATTTGATCTCTGGTTCCTCTGACTTTTCTAAAACCAGCTTGAACATCCGGAAGTTCACGATTCACGTATTGCTGAGGCCTGGCTTGGAGAATTTTGAGCATTACTTTAGTAGCATGTGAGAAGAGTGCAATTGTGCGGTAGTTTGAGCATTCTTTGGCATTGCCTTTCTTTAGGATTGGAATGAAAACTGACCATTTCCAGTCCTGTGGCCACTGCTGAGTTTTCCAAATTTGCTGGCATATTGACTGCAGCACTTTCACAGCATCATCTTTCAGGATTTGAAAGAGCTCAACTGGAATTCCATCACCTCCACTAGCTTTGTTCATAGTGATGCTTTCTAAGGCCCACTTGACTTCACATTCCAGGATGTCTGGCTCTAGATTAGTGATCACATCATCATGATTATCTGGGTCATGAAGATCTCATTTATACAGTTCTTCTGTGTATTCTTGCCACCTCTTCTTAATATCTTCTGCTTCTGTTAGGTCCCTTCCATTTCTGTCCTTTATCGAGCCGATCTTTGCATGAAATGTTCCCCTGGTATCTCTAATTTTCTTGAAGAGACCTCTAGTCTTTCCCATTCTGTTGTTTTCCTCTATTTCTTTGCATTGATCGCTGAAGAAGGCTTTCTTGTCTCTTCTTGCTATTCTTTGGGACTCTGCATTCAGATGCTTATATCTTTCCTTTTCTCCTTTGCTTTTCACCTCTCTTCTTTTCACAGCTATTTGTAAGGCCTCCTTAGACAGCCATTTTGCTTTATTGCATTTCTTTTCCATGGGGATGGTCTTGATCCCTGTCTCCTGTACAGTGTCACGAACCTCATTCCTTCATTCGTCAGGCACTCTATCTATCAGATCTAGGCCCTTAAATCTACTTCTCACTTCCACTGTATGTACAATCATAAGGGATTTGATTTAGATCGTACCTGAATGGTCTAACGGTTTTTCCTACTTTCTTCAATTTGAGTCTGAATTTGGTAATAAGGAGTTCATGATCTGAGCCACAGTCAGCTCTTGGTCTTGTTTTTGTTGACTGTATAGAGCTTCTCCATCTTTGGCTGCAAAGAATATAGTCATCTGATTTCGGTGTTGACCATCTGGTGATGTCCATGTGTAGAGTCTTCTCTTGTGGTTCCAGTTCTTGACTGTTACAAATATGATATTACAACTTACCATGACAATGTCTTTGGTGGCAAATATGTGTTACTTATTTTCCGTGTTTAACCCTTGGTCTTTTATTTTCATTTGCTTAATCAAATAGTTTCTTTTGATGAACTCATTTCTTATGTAAATATAACTTACCAACATTTTTCTGTACATTTAATGCTTCTTATATTCTTTAAAGGAGAAGGAAATGGTAACCCACTCCAGTATTTTTGCCTGGAAGATCCCATGGATGGAGGAGCCTGGTAGGCTGCAGTCCATGGGGTGGTTAAGAGTCGGAGACGACTGAGCGACTTCACTTTCACTTTTCACTTTCATGCATTGGACTGGAAATGGCAACCCGCTCCAATGTTCTTGCCTGGAGAATCCCAGGGACAGTGCAGCCTGATAGGCTGCCATCTACTCGAAGATTGTAAAAACATTCTCTAAGAGTATCTTATGGAAATTTTATCATTTTTCTCTTGCATATTATTGTGCATTCCTTCTGGGATTGATATCTGTGTAAGATAAGGGTAAGATTTCATATGGACATCCAATTGATTCAGAATCTTTTTCTGAAAAGACTCTTCCCCACTGCAGTGCTGCCTTCGTCATAAGCAGAAGGGCAAGTATGTCTGCCTTATTTGAGACTCTCTATTCTGTTCCATGTTATCATTTGTCTATCCTTGCACCAATACTGCATTTTCTTAATTGTCATAACTTTGTAGCTGTTGTTGTTCAATCCCTATGTCATGTCTGACTCTTTGTGACCCCATGGACTACAGCACACGAGGCTTCCCTGTCCTTCACTGTCTCCCTGAATTTCAAACTTTGTAGTTAGTCTGAATAATTTTAATTTACAGAGTTACTTTATATTAACTCCTCTAATATCATTGCTTTTGTTACCAACTGTGCTGTTCATTCTTGGCTGCTTGTATTTTGCATAAATTTAGAAGTCAGCTTGTCACTTTCACCAAAAGAAAAGCTTAAGGGTATCGTTGAGATTAGACTTAAAAATTTGAGAATAGACATAGAAATTTGAGGATGATTGACATTGACAATGTTGAGTTTTCCAAATCATTGCCATAATACATCCCTCCATTGGTTACATCCTGAATTTCAGAGATTTTCCCCATCTTCTACTAGGACTTCTCCTAGGTATTTCATTTTTGATGTTATGAGTATTTTTGTGAAAGTGTCCTGGCAATGAATTTTGTTTGACTTGTTTTCACCTTTTAATTCTTTCAATTTTGATGCATGTTGAGACATAAAAATGTTGCGAAAGCAATATAAAAATTCCTTTATGACCTTTACCTGGGTTTCTAAATGTTAGTATCAATATTTTGCTTTAATCTCTGTGTGTGTGTGTATCGTTCCTTCTCTGTTCCCCTTCTGCCCCATTTCTTCCTGAATATGTAAATTCTTTCTGAATTCAGTTGAAGACATGATGTTCCTTTATCCTTAGACCAGTTCTGGGAATTTCCTTACAGAACCAGAGTTCAGTCAAGTCTTTAATGACTTCAGCTCCAGGTGGCATCTAATTGCAGCACTGAAAGACCCCACTGAGAGACTGCCAGACGGAGTTTCTTCCTGATTGATGACCCAAAGTCATAAGCAAAATTGAGTACATGTTTTTTTCTTCAGCTACTAAGTTTTACCTTTTCATATTGATCAATTTGCCAACATCTGTTGGATCACAGAAAAAGCAAAAAAGAGTTCCAGAAAAACCTCTACTTCCGCTTCACTGACGATGCCAAAGGCTTTGACTTTGTGGATCAGAACAATCTGTGGAAAATTCTTAAAGAAATGGAAATACTAGACCACCTACCTGCCTCCTGATGAATCTGTGTGCAGGTCAAGAAGCAACAGTTAGAATTGGACATGGAACAACAGACTGTTTCCAAATTGGGAAAGGAGTACGTCAAGACTGTATATAGTCACTCTGCTTATTTAACTTATATGCAGAGTACATCAGGTGAAATGCTGGGCTGGATGAAGCACAAGCTGGAATCAAGATTGTCAGGAGAAATATCAATGATCTCAGATATGCTGATGACACCACCCTTATGGCAGAAAGCAAACAGGAACTGAACTTTCACTCTTGATGAAAGTGAAAGAGGAGAGTGAAAACGCTGGCTTAAAACTCAACATTCAAAAAATAAAGATCATGGTTTCTGGTCCCATCATTTCATGGCAAATAGATGAGGAAACAATGGAAAGAGTGACAGACTATTTTCTTGGGTTCCAAAATCACTGCAGATGGTGACTGCAGCCATGAAATTAAATGATGCTTGCTCCTTGGAAGAAAAGCTATGACCAACTCAGACAGCATATTAAAAAGCAGAGACATCACTTTGCTGACAAAGGTCTATCTAGTCAAAGCTGTGATTTTTCCAGTGGTTATGTATGGATGTAAGAGTTGGACCATAAGCAAAGTTGAGCACCGAAGAACTGATGCTTTTGAACTGTGGTGTTGAAGGAGACTCTTGAGAGTCCCCTGGGCTGCAAGGAGATCAAAGCAGTGGATCCTAATGGGAATTAGTCCTGAATATTCATTGAAAGAACTGATGCTGAAGCTGAATCTTCACTGCTTTGGCCACCTGGTGAGAAGAGCTGACTCATTGGAAAAGACCCTGATGCTGGGAAAGATTGAGGGCAGGAGGAAAAGAGGATGACAGAGCATGAGATGGTTGGATGGCATCACCGACTTGATGGACATGAGTTTGAGCAAGCTCCAGAAGTTGGTGAAGAACAGGGAAGCCAGGCAAGCTGCAGTTAATTGGGTCACAAAGAGTTGGGCATGACTGAGGGACTGAACTGAAGTGAAACAAGATTTTTGGAAAAACTGCCATACAACAATATAATCAGAACTCTTGCTGTGTGACCTGAATTAATTGAAGAATATCCTCTGATTTTGCATTTTGATGTTTCAACTTTATGCTGAGCTAATGTGAGGCTACACTTATTCTTTAGTTCTTAATTGCAGCTAACAAGTTTTTCAGCTCTAGAAGTATTTGGTTTTTGGTATCATTTCTCTGAAAAGATGCACATTGTGTCAATTAATTCCATAAGCACTTTAACCGTGGCTACATATATTCTTGTCAGGTAACTCTAGCAGCTGAACACCCTGGGAAATTCTTTCTAATGTCTCCTTTTTCCTTTCCATTTTTCATGAGATCTATTTTATAAAAGTGTTTGTTCTAAAGATACACATTGAAGAAATTGTAGAGATCCTTCAGAAAGAATTTTGTTTTGCTTTTACTTAGGGATAGATTCTTTTAGGGCTTCCCTGGTGGCTCAGAGGTTAAAGCGTCTTCTTCCAATGCAGGAGACCTGGGTTTGTTCCCTGGGTCGGGAAGATCCCCTGGAGAGGAAATGGTAACCCACTCCAGTATTCTTGCCTGGAGAATCCCATGGACTGAGGAGCCTGGTGGGCTGCAGTCCACGGGGTCACAAAGAGTCTGACATGACTGAGCAACTTTACTTACTTACTTAGGGATAGCTTTGGGCTTCCCTGGTGGCTCAGAGGGTAAAAAATCTGCCTGCAGTGCGGAAGACCTGGGTTTGATCCCTGGGTTGGGAAGATCCCCTGGAGAACGGCTTGGCAACCCACTCCAATATTTTTGCTTGAAAAATCCTATGGCAGAGGATACTGTGGGCTCTAGTCCAAGGGGTTACAAAGAGTCGGACATGACTGAGCGACTAAGCACAGCACAGGGATACATTAAGGGATACAACTTACTTAACTCATTCTTACAGCAACACTTGGGTTAGAACAGAAATTGTGGTACTGTCAGAAACAGAACTCTCCAGGGAGAAGGTGAACACTAAGCGTATGATAACTTTACCGCTGTGTCACAGCTTTCATCTTAGGCTCCATCAGTAGGTCATTATTTTCCTTAATTCAGTTTCCTGTTCTTCAACCCTTCCAGACTTCTGATCATTGTTGTTTCTTCAGGAAACCAGACCCAGGTGCTGTCCCAGTGCAACGACTCTATGGCAGAACCAGCAGGCTCTGCGGCCTCAGTGGAGAGCGCCCCCTACTGCTCAGGTGAGGGTCCCACAAGACAGAAGACCCTTCTCAACCCCTGGGGTCACTGCCCCATTGTCGCATTTCTCTCTCCTCAGAAAACAGACAGCTCCGCCTGGTGGACGGGGATGGTCCCTGCGCCGGGAGAGTGGAGATCCTTGACCAGGGCTCCTGGGGCACCATCTGTGATGATGGCTGGGACCTGGACGATGCCCGCGTGGTGTGCAGGCAGCTGGGCTGTGGAGAAGCCCTCAGTGGCACGGGGTCTGCTCACTTCGGGGCAGGATCAGGGCCCATCTGGCTGGACGACCTGAACTGTACAGGAAAGGAGTCCCACGTGTGGAGGTGCCCTTCCCGGGGCTGGGGGCGGCACGACTGCAGACACAAGCAGGACGCGGGGGTCATCTGCTCAGGTCCGCGCTGCACACTGTCCACAGGCTGGGAGAGGGGTGGGGTCCTGGAGGACGCGGGTCTGAGCCCTGAGGGAGAGATGCTGAACGGACCAGAGAAGGAAGCTTCCTCCCATGAAGCCTGTCTTTCCAGAAGATGTGAAGACAAGGTGCTTTCACTTCCTCCTGCAGCAGCTGAGGTTCTGATCTTTTCTTCTCAGTAGTGTTTCCTGGTAGAGCCTTTTCTCACAGTTTTTCTTGAAAGCATGGCTCTCTATCCAGTTACATACAAAAAATTTCAACCTATGGTACTAGTTTCTGTTTGCTTCCCTAACAATTCACCAATTACTGGGTTAAAACAGCATGTATTTATTTCCTTACTCTTCTCTAGCTTAGATGTCCAGCAGGGGACTCACTGGGCTGGGATCAAGGCTTCAGCAGGGCCGCATCACTTTTGCAGCTCTAGGGGAGAATCTGTTTGTTGCCTTTTCAAACTTCTTGAAACCACCTACATTCCTTCCTTCACAGCACCCTTCATCCATTATCAGACCAGCAATGCTGCAGGCCTCCAACCATTATCCAGAGTCACATCTCTCTAGCTGGAGCTAAGAAAAGTATTCCACATTTAAGGATAGTGGGTCTAAGGATGTGATTAGACTGGGGTCATATTGTTAATACATCATCTCACCATCCCGAGGTCCTTACCTTAATCACATCTGTAAATCCCTCTTGTCAGGTATGGTAACATATTCACAGGTTGCAGAGATTGGGATGTGGACATTTTTGGATTAATTATTATCCCTATCTCCCTAATATCCACATCACATCCCTTTGACATACTCTTTGAAGATTTCATCAGGAAGCAGAATTCAGCTGCTCCTCCCTGAATAGCACCCATGCAGTTTGGTCTTCCTCGCAGTTCATATCCACTACGCCATTGTGGTAGAAATAGAAAGACAGACACAAATGGACAAGGTCAGTTAAAGGAAGGTGATGTCAGTCTTGTCATCTAGTGGGTGTTCTTGAACAAGGTCAGAGATGAATGTTTACCATTTCTAGAAGGAAAACCAGAACATCCAGCAAAGTTTTCACTGTGTCCTGTCTCCTCCCCTTTCAACCTTAGAGTTCCTGGCCCTCAGGTTGGTGAGCGAGGACCAGCAGTGTGCTGGGTGGCTGGAAGTTTTCTACAACGGAACTTGGGGCAGTGTCTGCCGCAGCCCCATGGAAGACATCACTGTGTCCCTGATCTGCAGACATCTTGGCTGTGGGGACAGTGGAACCCTCAACTCTTCTGTTGGTCTCAGGGAAGGTTCTAGACCCCGGTGGGTGGATGGAATCCGCTGTCGGAAAACAGACACTTCTCTCTGGCAGTGTCCTTCTGACCCTTGGAGTTACACTTCATGCTCTCCAAAGGAGAAAGCTTATATCTCGTGTGAAGGTGACTTACTGTCTGTTTCTGTGTGTCTGTCCCAGCCCTGTAGGATGCAGTGAGATTTGATATTTTAAAATCTAAGTGATGAGTTTAATTTGGGTTCACAAAATGATAAAAAGCGAAAATGTTAGTTGCTCAGTTGTGCTCTTTGTGACCACATGGACTGTAGCCTGCCAGGCTCCTCTGCCCATGGGATTCTCCAGGCAAGAATGCTGGAATGGGTTACCATTCCCTTCTCCAGGGGGTCATCCTGACCCAGGTATGAAATCGGGTCTCCTATACTGCAGTCAGATTCTTTACTGTCTGAGCCACCAGAGAAGCTTAAATGAGGTAAGAATGAAACTAATTTAATCCACATATTCCAACCTTGTTTGTTAAAATTTTTAATTGAGACATAATTCTCATAACATTATATTAGTTCTAAGTTTAAAACATAGTGTTTATGTATAAAATCACTACACATGCAGTAATATTCATCACCACATGCAGTTACAATTTTTTTCTCTTATGATCCCACAAGTAAGAATTTGCATGCTGATACTAAAACCCAGCACAACCAAATAAATACTTAATTTTAAAAGAGAGTATAGTTTTCTTCATAACATCATGATTTTTTATCCACATAAGGGCTTCCGTGGTAGGTCAACTGGTAAAGAATCCGCCTGCCATGCAGGAGACCCTGGTTTGATTCCTGAGTCTGGAAAATCTGCTGGAGAAGGATAAGCTACTCACTACAGTATTCTTGGGCTTCCCTTGTGACTCAGCTGGTAAAGAATCTGCCTGCAATGTGGGAGACCTGGGTTTGATCCCTGGGTTGGGAAGACTCCCTGGTGAAGGGAATAGCTACCCACTCCAGTATTCTCGCCTGGAGAATTCCATGGACTCTATACTCCATGGGGTTGCAAAGAGTTGGACATGACTGAGTGACTTTCACAAACACTATGTACAAAAATATTATCTTCTTTCCTATATACTGTCTTATATCTTTCATGACAATAGTTTTTCTCTAGAATGTTTTAAAATTTCTTATTTATTCATAGGAACTCTTTATAAACAAACATCACTTCCTGTTTTTCTTAAATATTTTTGTAAGATTTTCCCCATATTTTACATATATTTTTAAGGTTGTATATGTGTATTGGTGGGTTATGTGGTCAAATCTGTAATGTTTTACTTTTTTGACGTCTGCCTTTAGTGCAATGTTTCAAATGCCATTTTTTATCTCAAAATAACATTGAATCATTTTATTTTCTGCAAACAATTTTATAGTTCCACTAAAGAATATTCAAAACCTAATTTCAAATTATTTATTTTATTATTTGTGATGGTGTAACATCATCAAAAGGTAAGAATTGCATTTTAGATATGTGATATCTTAGCTCCATCACAAAATAAAAGCACATGGTTTCATGAGTTCATGGATATGACATCAAAAGTACAGGCAACAAAGCAAAAATAGACAAGTGGGAATATACCAAACTAAAAAGCTTCCACAAACCAAATGAAAGATCCACAGAGTGAAAAAGCAATCTAGCACAAATTATATAAGGTTTTAATTTCCAAAAATAACAAGGAACTCCTATAACTTAAGAGAAAAAAAAAACCCAACAAACTTAAAACCTAATAACTCAATTAAAAAATTGGCCAAGGTCTTGGATAGACATTTCTCTAAAGAAGACATACAAATGGCAATAGGTATATGAAAAAATGCTTGACATTGTCAGTCATCAGGGAAATGTAAATTAAAACCACAAAGAGATATCATCTCACACATGTCAGAATGACTTTTTTTTTTTTTTAAAGACACTTAGTGTTGGCAAGGCTATGGAGAAATTGACACTTTATCTGTACTTATCCACATTAAATGTATAAAATGTACTAATAAAACTATGTAATCCAGGGGTTAAATCTCTGGGCTTTCACTGTCATGTGTCCAGGTTCAACCCTGACCTGGGAACTATGATCCCATGAGCAACAGCACAGCCAACAAACAAACAAACAACAGCACAAAAAGTATGACAAAAATATCTGTATGATCTATACTGATGTCCCTGTTCATTCTTGGTATTGTTAGCTGCATTTTCTCTCTGCTCTGCATTAGTATTGCTCAGTGTTCATCAATTTTCAATGAGCCACGTTTAAAGGGTTTTCTTCCATATTTTCTATCTTATGCTTACCTTCTTTTCCATTAATTTTTGTTCCTTTTTAAATAAACCCCAACATTCTACATTCTTTAGACTTTCTCATCTAGTTTCTTAATTGGAATCTTACTTTTTTTCACTTTCAGTCTTTCCTCTTCTCCAAATCTAGGCTATAAACTTCCTTAGGCACTACTTGAGTTTTATTAGAAGAATTTATCATACCATTATTTTGTGTTTATTATCAATATTTCACAATATTTTGTAAGTTTTAAATTTATTCCCAGACTCAGGTGGTGTTTGGAAGGATCTTGCTGAATTTCCCCAAATAGAGGTGGCTATAAATATTTCCTTATTAATTCTTAATTTTATTCCACTGTGGTTAGAGCAAATATTCTGTATGAATCCGAATATTCGAAGTATAAATTCAAAGAGTGAAAGATTTTGTCCTATTATGTGGTCATTTTGGTAAAAGTTCCGAGTGCATGTACAGTAATGTGAACTCTTGCGGTTTTGGGTGAGTTGCTCTATGTGTTACTTAGTTAAACGTGCTGATTATGTTGTTGTACATCTACTGAATTCTTCTCTGTTTTTTGTATGTTTGGTCAGCATGCTGTTGAAAAAGATCTGGTAATAATCCCCCATTTTGATTGTGATTTTGTCTATTTCTTCTTTTCACTCTGTCAAGTATGTTTCTAAGTTATGTTCTGTTACCTTGAATTTTGTTGTCTAAAATATCTTTATTAAGGGTGCATCTCATTATAATCACGAAAATTCCCTCTTTAATTCAGTGTATCTTGGCTTAAAGTCTACTTTCTGGGACATCAATATAGCTACTCCAGTTTTGTTACAGTTAGTACATTTTTTCCATCATTTTACTTTCAACCATTCTTTGCTTTCATAATATAAGGTGGGCATTTTGCAAGTAACATTTGTGTCAATGTTGTTTTATCTTAATCCATTCACTGTAAATGCAGTTACTGATGTTGATGTGTTGGTATCTGCCATTTGCTTTTAATTGATCCACATGCTTTATGTTCCTTTTTGTCTCCTTTTCCCCCCCTCCTTTTGTATTAAATAAATCTGTTATTATTCCAGATTTTCCTTTTTCCTTTTGATTTTCAGCACCTTTACTAGGAGTGGGGGTTTTAATACTCCTCCATTTATTATTTTAAAAAGTTCTCTATTGTTATATCTTCAGATATTAGTTCTGCAGTTCTGTCTGTCTGTCTCTGTATCTCTTCTCCCTCTCCTCCTCCTCTTTCTTCTCTTTCTCATCTCTCATCTTTCAGTTCAGTTCAGTTCATTTCAGTTGCTCAATCGAATCTGACTCTTTGCAACCCCATGAATTGCAGCACGCCAGGCCTCTCTGTCCATCACCAACTCCCAGAGTTCACTCAGACTCACGTCCATCGAGTCAGTGATGCCATCCAGCCATCTCATCCTCTGTCATCCCCTTCTCCTCCTGCCCCCAATCCCTCCCAGCATCAGAGTCTTTTCCAATGAGTCAACTCTTCGCATGAGGTGGCCAAAGTACTGGAGTTTCAGCTTTAGCATCATTCCTTCCAAAGAAATCCCAGGGCTGATCTCCCTCAGAATGGACTGGTTGGATCTCCTTGCAGTCCAAGGGACTCTCAAGAGTCTTCTCCAACACCACACTTCAAAAGCATCAATTCTTTGGCGCTCAGCCTTCTTCACAGTCCAACTCTCACATCCATACATGACCACAGGAAAAACCATACCCTTGACTAGACGGACCTTAGTCGGCAAAGTAATGTCTCTGCTTTTGAATATGCTGTCTAGGTTGGTCATAACTTTTCTTCCAAGGAGCAAGCATCTTTTAATTTCATGGCTGCAGTCACCGGACTCCTCTAAATCACTATAGTCTAAGTTTTATATAAAATTGTTTTAACTTATTCATTCACTTTTTAAACCTAGATATTTTATTTTAGGTTGGCAATAGTTCCTAGACATTTTTATTTATTCCTGATTATTTGTTATTTTTTTCATCTTTTTACCTGCTTATTCTCTTCTTCTCCCTTTTCCCCTAAATACATTGATTGTACTTAAAATCCTTATCTGCTAAGTCCAGCATTTCTATCATGTGTGTCTCTGCATTCTCTTATCTTTTTTCACTTTGGTCATTTGTCATGTTATCTTATTTCTCAAATGTCATGTCATTTTTTATTGGATGCTATAAATTATATATGAAAAAGTAAGATACTCCTGATACATTTTCTAACACCTGAAAGGATTTACCCTTTGTTTTCCTAGGCAGGTAGGGGGAAGGGGTGTGTATCACTCAAACATCTAAATATAACCTAAAACTGAGCTGTAACAAGTATGGATTGCAGTTTTGGTAGTGCTCAGTCCACCTCTGATTTCTCTGTCCCTATGACATAGGCTTTCAGAGATTTCAGTTCAGAGCCTATATTCTTTGGTAGGTAAGTACCCAAAATAATGAAAAAGACTGCTTTCCAAGTCTTTTTATATAGTTCTCTAGCTTCCTGCCCTTCACAGCTTATATACTGGGAAAATATTTGAGGAGAAAACCTGCTGTGTGAGAGAGGCTCTCAAAAGTCTAATTTTGTCTCTCCAGGACCAGGTAACCCCCAGATTATGCTGGCTTCCTGTCACAACAGTAGTCCTCTGCTTGTCTGAGCCCAGATTCTGCATCATTAAATTATGCAATGAATTGGCAAATTCCCACAGAGAAAAAGAAGCTACAGATCTTGGACTAACATTGAAATAATCTCCACTCTTTAGAATTTTAGCATATTTAGTCCATGTTGTGTTAACAAATGTTGAATACATTTACTGTTTCTTAAAACACATTTTCCATCTTTTAAAGTTGTATCTAGAAAGAGCCAGCAAGACACATTGGCCTGCTGTGAACTCCATTCTCCCTGGAAGTGGAAAATTTTAGGTTTAATTCTCTACTTCATTATTTACTTAAAGTGCAGCACTGATAGACATTATTTAACTTTTCTTTACCTACTTTTTTTTTTTTTTTTAAACCTTTCCTCCTACTTTTCAACCTTATTAATTCTCTTGCCACGGCTATAAGAAACCAGACCCAGCTGCTGCCCAGTGCAATCCTGCTGCTGCTGCTGCTAAGTCGCTTCAGTTGTGTCCGACTCTTAGCGACCCCATGGACTGCAGCCTACCAGGCTCCTCTGTCCATGGGATTGTCCAGGCAAGAGTACTGAGTGGGTTGCCATTGCCTTCTGCACGAGTGCAAAGACTCCATATCAGAACCAGCGGAGTCTGCAGCCTCAGAGGAGAGCGCCTCCTACTGCTCAGGTGACGACCTTTCTCATTCTCCATGTCAACGCCCCGTGTCCCATTTCTCTCTCCTCAGGTAGCAGACAGCTCCGCCTGGTGGACGGAGGTGGTCCCTGCGCCGGGAGAGTGGAGATCCTTGACCAGGGCTCCTGGGGCACCATCTGTGATTACAACTGGGACCTGCATGATGCCCACGTGGTGTGCAGACAACTGGGCTGTGGAAAAGCCCTCCAAGCCACTCTCTCTTCTTCCTTTGGGGCGGGATCAGGGCCCATTTGGCTGGGCAACGTGAAGTGCACAGGAAAGGAGTCCCACCTGTGGAGGTGCCCTTCCTGGGGCTGGGGGAAGCACTACTGTGATCACAGCCAGGATGCAGGAGTCATCTGCTCAGGTATGGTCAGTTCATGCCCACCAGCTAGGAGAATGGAATGTTCCAAGAAAGCTGGTGTCTGATCAGAGGGACAATAGGGGACTGGTGGGCTAGAGAGGACTGAGACAACTACCCATCCTCCCTGAGTGCCCTGTAGCTGTGAGCAATGAGCTTCATATACTTTCCTCTTACAAGTCTCTGCTATTCTGTTCTTCTCCAGTGCTCTTACCTGACACTAAAATAGCTTTACTTATTCTCCCAGTTAAAATAAATCCTCATCATTTTTTTTCATAATTCACTTTTTGTAAGAGTGAAACATTTGCTAACAGCCACATGCACACTCCTTTTGCACAGGAAGGCTTTGAGTGGGAGGGACAAAAAATGAGGATGTACTTTCCTGGATGGAGTTGTTTCTATGCAGACAGTGTGAGACATTATTTTGCACTAGGTTAGTATGAGTGGAGGCTACTCCTACAATAGCAGGATATCATTTACAGGTATAGAGGGTATCCCTACAGAGGATATCATTTAACAGATCAGAGATTCTAATGGATTTGTGCCAGATTTCAAGTTTCCTTTGCAAATTTAGACATAAATGTTCATTGTTCTTTGATGGTAGAGAATTGCTGATGGAATGCTCTGAGTCTTATATTCTTCCATTGTTACTAGAAAAGTCTCTCTCTCAAATTTTTCCTTTAAAATAGCTGTATAAATGCAAACTTTGGAGGAACACTTAGCCATGTCCTGACAAGTCCAAGGTGGAGATAAAACTTGAATTTCTGTGTTTTATGTTAAGAGATTATATAGTTTATATTTGATGACTTCAATGATATAAGAGAATTGCATTTGGGGGCTTATTTGGAGTAAGTGGACAAATATAATTTCTGAAGAAGGTGGAAAAGATTTTATACTAGCTGGGAGGAAGGAGAATGGCAATGGGAGCTGATGAAGGCAAGCGTGAGGTTCTCTGAGCAGCACTGAGGGGCCAAGTGTGGTGTGAAGGATGCTACGTGTGCCTAAGGACACAGGATGTGTACACAGCAAGAGACCAGACAAGGATATGTCTTTACTATGTTTAATATCTTTACTCACATCGGCCTTCTAGTTAATAATTTTCTTGGAATTATCACACACTTATTCTTCCATGTAAATTTTAAAATCAAGTAGAAAATAAAAAAGATATACTATATCTCAGAAGTCTCTATCTGGTATGCATAAGACTTTATTGATTATTCAGCATACATTTGAATATTTCACAGGTATCAGGGTATATAAAACAGAATACAAGAAATACCTTTTTCTTGTTCTTTCTAAATTTTTAATCTCATAGAATTAATATAACAATATCAATAACCTCAGATATGCAGATGACACCACCCTAATGGCAGAAAGTAAAGAGGAACAGAGGAGAGATTCTTGATGAAAGTGGAAGAGAAGAGTGAAAAAGCTGGCTTGAAACTCCACATTCAAAAAACTAATATCATGGCATCCAGTCCCATCACTTCATGGCAACGAGATGAGGAAAAAATGGAAACAGCAACAGACTTTGTTTTCTTGGGCTCCAAAATCACTGCAGACTGTGACTGCAGCCATGAAATTAAAAGACACTTGCTCCTTGGAAGAAAAGCTATGACAAACCTAGACAGCATGTTAAAAAGCAGAGACATTACTTTGTGACAAATGTCCATATAGTCAAAGCTATGCTTTTTTTCCAGTAGTTATGTATGGATGTGAGAGTTGGATCATAAAGAAGGCTGAGCACTGAAGAATTGATGCTTTTGAACTGTGGTGCTGGAAGACTCTGGAGAGTCCCTTGGACAGCAAGGAGATAAAATCAGTCAATCCTAAAGGAAATCAATCCTGAATAACTCATTTGAAGGATGTATGCTGGAGCTGAAGCTCCAATACTTTGGCCACATGATAAGAAGAAATGACCCATTAGAAAACACCCTGAGGCTGGGAAAGATTGAAGACCAGAGAAGAAGGGGATGGCAGAGGATGAGATGGTTGGATGGCATCACTGACTCAATGGACATGAGTCTGAGTAAAGACAGGGAGATAGTGAAGGACAGGGAAGCCTGGAGCGCTGCAGTCCATGGGGTCACAAAGAGTCAGACACGACTGAGTGACTGAGCAACAAAAACAGCCAGTTAAATAAAAATGTTTTAATCAGAATACGTAGCCTGTGACCAAACTCCCAGCCAGAGGAGGCTACGGGTCCTGACCTGGGCCTCTCTGGGGCGATGAAAGTGGATAAATAATAAGAGGCAAGCAGATCATCCTCTCCCTCATCATTCATTCTTATATCAGTGGTCAGGCTAATCCTTCAATTCTTTGATTTCTGTGGTGTCTTTTCTGTTCTCTCCTGCTCTCTATAGTAGATTTTTATTCTGTTACATCATTCTTTTTGAGACTTCAAAGTTCACATACTTATGCACTCAGAGTCCTTGACCAGGACAGATTCCACCATTACATACATAACCATGAGCACAGTCAGAAACCAGGCAAATTATTTTAAAAATTATTCTTTATGATGTGCAGGGTTTTTTTTTTTTCCCATTGGATTACCTTTTCTCTGTCCAAATATGGTCCCTGAAGGATGAAGTCATAATCATGAATCTTTTCCTTGGTCTCTCTTATACTCTATCCACTCCCCGTTTAACCTACCACTCACCCCACCTCACTCCCTACAGAAGCTCTTCCCTTTTGGAGTGTCCTTTCCATCTATTTGTAGCTCTTGAGATCATTTCTTCTTTTCTTCATTGGGGGAATTGGGAAAGGGTAGCAGTGTTAGGTGGCAAATGGGAGAAGCACAGGGGATAAAAGGTGTTAAAATCTTGTTGAACAAGTATTTGGTTTCCAAATCTATGTTTCATCACTATTGAAGTTTTTGCAATTTAGAAATCTCTAAAGTATATACGACTTGTTTGCTCTCTGCTATCTTCCCCTCACTCTCTTTTTTCGTAGCTTACTGGCTTCTTATCTCAGAAATCCAAATAGGAAAGGAATATGCAGTTGGCATATAGATAGGGTTCAGTTCGGTTCAGTTCAGTCCAGTTCAGTCGCTCAGTTGTGTCCGACTCTTTGCGACCCCATGAATCATAGCACACCAGGCCTCCGTGTCCATCACCACCTCCCGGAATTCACCCAAACTCACGTTCATCGAGTCGGTGATGCCATCCAGCCATCTCATCCTCTGTCGTCCCCTTCTCCTCCTGCCCGCAATCCCTCCCAGCATCAGAGTCTTTTCCAATGAGTCAACTCTTGGCATCGGTGGCCAAAGTACTGGAGTTTCAGCTTTAGCATCATTTCTTCCAAAGAACACCCAGGGCTGATCTCCTTCAGAATGGACTGGTTGGACCTCCTTGCAGTCCAAGGGACTCTCAAGAGTCTTCTCCAACACCACAGCTCAAAAGCATCAGTTCTTCTGTGTATTCTTGCCACCTCTTCTGCTTCTGTTAGGTCCATACAATTTCTGTCCTTTATCGAGCCATTCTTTGCATGAAATGTTCCCCTGGTATCTCTAATTTTCTTGAAGAGATCTCTAGTCTTTCCCATTCTGTTGTTTTCCTCTGAATACATTAAATTATCATCACTCCTTCACATTTGCTAAGAATCTCATGTCTAGGATGAAGTAATCAACTAACTCAGTTGTCTTGCATAATCCCATTGAGACTTCACTTTCTCTCAGGTGTGTTCATAAATCCTAGGTTTTTAAGAAAGATGGCTAGGATCATTCCCTCCCTCTCCTATGACTCTCTGAGTTTTCATCATTTCCAAACTTATCTGTGAACAAGTTCTTTTCACAATTAGGTTACCTAATTGTGACCTAATGCCTGCACTCAGATCCAGCCCGCATGATGTTCCCACCCCCAGTGACTTGAATATTGGCTCAGAGAAAACTGCCGAAAATTCTAGCCCCAGAAATTTCAGGATGACCTTCTAAACTTCGCTGGCTCTTAGGCCTCTAACCTCTCGAATCCCATGATATTTTTTCACTCTCATTTAGTTCAGCTATGCACTCAAGTTTGAATGTTTACCACTGTGCAGTTTCTTTGGGCCTTGAAGTTTCCAGGCCCCCAGATAAGAATTAACATTCCTAACCAATATATATTCTTGGATTCAGCCCTTCCAAACTGACCCTGCAATCCTTCTGGATATCTCTTCAGAAACTTGCTCATGAAAATGCAATTTGACAATGACAGTCAAATTCTCTCTTCGTATCCCGTCTTATTCCACTATGGAAAGAAAAACTTTCCCACCATTGCTGGTGAGATGTTGTTTCCAATGCCAAGCCAGGTTCATGAACACTCACTGGGTTTGTTGTTCTTTGTTTCTCTTAGGATTTGTGCGTCTGGCTGGAGGGGATGATCCCTGCTCAGGGCGAGTAGAAGTGTATTCTGGAGAAGCCTGGATCCCAGTGTCTGATGGAAACTTCACACTCCCCACTGGCCAGGTCATCTGTGCAGAGCTGGGGTGTGGCAAGGCTGTGTCTGTCCTGGGACAAGTACCCTTCAGAGAGTCTGATGGCCGGGTCTGGGCTGAAGAATTCAGGTGTGAGGGGGAGGAGCCTAAGCTCTGGTGGTGCCCCAGAGTGCCCTGTCCAGGGGGCACTTGTCACCACAGTGGAGCTGTTCAGGTTGTCTGTTCAGGTGAGATGCACGTCAGGATTTAGCCTCTGTGTACACTTGCTTCAAGCTAAACAAGAAATAAGATTTTTCTGAAATCCTGTCTGTTTCTCTCAGTGTACTCAGATGTCCGGCTCGTGATAAATGGCTCCTCTCAGTGTGAGGGGCAGGTGGAGATGAACATTTCTGGACGATGGAGAGCGCTCTGTGCCTCCCACTGGAGTCTGGCCAATGCCAATGTTGTCTGTCGTCAGCTTGGCTGTGGAGTTGCCATCTCCACCCCAAATGGAGCAGAAGGAAGTGATCAACTCTGGAAAGCCCGATTTCACTGCTCAGGGACTGAGTCCTTCCTGTGGAAATGCCCTGTGACTGCCTTGGGTGTTCCTGACTGTTCCCATGGCAACACGGCGTCTGTGATCTGCTCAGGTAAGAGAGGGAAGGACTACTATACTTAGGATGCTCCTGGAGTGAAATTTCCCCAGAGCAGAGAGTAAGGGAAAACAGGCTTAAAAAGAAAGATATTCTGTAGTGAAATGTTTAATCTTGTTTCTGAACTCGGTTTTCAGCTGCTCATTACTCAAGAACCCAACACTGAGAGACAAGTGTGGGGTAAAATTAAAGACAGCTTTGTTGAGGAAAGTTTTGTCTGGGGAGGCCTTACAAATAGCTGTGAAAAGAAGAGAGGTGAAAAACAAAGGAGAAAAGGAAAGATATAAGCATCTGAATTCAGAGTCCCAAAGGATAGCAAGAAGAGATAAGAAAGCCTTCTTCAGCGAACAAGGCAAAGAAATAGAGGAAAACAACAGAATGGGAAAGACTAGAGATCTCTTCAAGAAAATTAGAGATACCAAGGGAACATTTCATGCAAAGATGGGCTTGATAAAGGACAGAAATGATCTGAACCTAACAGAAGCAGAAGATAGTAAGAAGAGGTGGAAAGAATACACAGAAGAACTGTACAAAGAAGATCTTCACGAACCAGATAATCATGATGATGTGATCACTAATCTAGAGCCAGACATCTTGGAATGTGAAGTCAAGTGGGCCTTAGGAAGCATCACTACGAACAAAGCTAGTGGAGGTGATGGAATTCCAGTTCAGCTGTTTCAAATCCTGAAAGATGATGCTGTGAAAGTGCTGCACTCAATATGCCAGCAAATTTGGATAACCCAGCAGTGGTCCATAGGACTGGAAAAGGTCAGTTTTCATTCCAATCCCAAAGAAAGGCAATGCCAAAGAATGCTCAAACTACCGCACAATTGCACTCATCTCACACGCTAGTAAAGTAATGCTCAATATTCTCCAAGCCAGGCTTCAGCAAGACGTGAACCGTGAACTTCCTGATGTTCCAGCTGGTTTTAGAAAAGGCAGAGGAACAAGAGATCAAATTGCCAACATCTGCTGGATCATGGAAAAAGCAAGAGAGTTCCAGAAAAACATCTATTTCTGCTTTATTGACTATGCCAAAGCCTTTGACTGTGTGGATCACAAGCAACTGTAGAAAATTCTGAAAGAGATGGGAATACCAGACCACCCGACCTGCCTCTTGAGGAATCTGTATGCAGGTCAGGAAGCCACAGTTAGAACTGGACATGGAACAACAGACTGGTTCCAAATAGGAAAAGGAGTCCGTCAAGGCTGTATATTGTCACTCTGCTTATTTAACTTATATGCAGAGTACATCATGAGAATCGCTGGACTGGAAGAAACACAAGCGGGACTCAAGATTGCTGAGAGAAATATCAATAACCTCAGATATGCAGATGACACCGCCCTTATGGCAGAAAGTGAAGAGGAACTAAAAAGCCTCTTGATGAAAGTGAAAGAGGAGAGTGAAAAAGTTGGCTTAAAGCTCAACATTCAGAAAACGAAGATCGTGGCATCCGGTCCCATCACATCATGGGAAATAGATGGGGAAACAGTGGAAACAGTGTCAGACTTTATTTTTTTGGCTCCAAAATCACTGCAGATGGTGATTGCAGCCATGGAATTAAAAGATGCTTACTCCTTGGAAGAAGGGTTATGACCAACCTAGATAGCATATTCAAAAGCAGAGACATTACTTTCCCAACTCAGGTCTGTCTAGTCAAGGCTATGGTTTTTCCTGTGGTCATGTATGGATGTGAGAGTTGGACTGTGAAGAAGGTTGAGCGCCAAAGATTTGATGCTTTTGAACTGTGGTATTGGAGAAGACTCTTGAGAGTCCCTTGGACTGCAAGGAGATCCAACCAGTCCATTCTGAAGGAGATCAGCCCTGAGATTTCTTTGGAAGGAATGATGCTAAAGCTGAAACTCCAGTACGTTGGCCACCTCATGCGAAGAGTTGACTCATTGGAAAAGACTCTGATGCTGGGAGGGATTGGGGGCAGGAGGAGAAGGGGACGACAGGATGAGATGGCTGGATGGCATCACCGACTTGATGAATGTGAGTTTGAGTGAACTCCGGGAGTTGGTGATGGACAAGGAGGCCTGGTGTGCTGCAATTCATGGGGTCGCAAGGGTCGGACACAACTGAGCGACTGAACTGAACTGAACTTGTTGAGGAAACCAGCAGTTCTGGGGAGACAGAGGACTAATGTCCCAAAGAACCAGCTCCTCTTTGCTGATCACAGGTGAGTGTATTTAAATGGGAATTTCAGGAGTGCACAGGTGGAATTTGGAGATAGGTTACCTGCAGAATAGCACAGCTAGCTCTGACAATCATCTTGCAATAGGTCTGATCAGTGTCACCTTTATTGTTTGAATTACAGTTAATCATCAGTTCTAGTGTTGGTCTGTTCCCATTTCCTTGAGGCCAATCTTGGAATTGTGAAAGATGAAGATTATGATTTTACATGTTGGCTCAGATGGTAAAGAACCTGCCTGCAATGCAAGAGCCTTGGGTTTGACCCCTGGGCTGGGAAGATCCCCTGCAGAAGGAAATGGCACCCCACTAGTCTGGTCATCATGTAATTTATTGCTACCACCTGTTTGGGATTTCAGTATCTGCAAAATAGCTCAAAAGATATGGCTCAGAATGTTATATATAGCCCATGAGAAGGAACTAAAGGTCCTTGAATTTGTTTAGGGCTAAACTATTATTATTTTGTCCTATTTGACTGTTTTCCTTTGTTTCTGATTTTTTTTTTAAATTTCTGTGATGAAATTTATTCTTTAGCTAGGTTTTTCTACAAACAGAGGCAGGTGGAGGACGTGAGGGTGGTCTGTCCTGAGAAGGCTCTGTAAGGTCCTGCTCCATAGCATTCTCATTGTTCACTCATTTTTTCAGGGGAAAGAAGTGCTAAGAAATGCTAAGAAGTGCTATGTCAGGGAAAGAAACAGCTAGATGAATACTATTTTTTAATGAAACATTATTATTTAAGGATAATAATGGAGAACAAAGTACAAACAATAAGTGTATACCTAGGTCACGTTCTCCAACCTAGATCTACAAAGGGAACATTCAAAGCACCACAGAATCACTATTGCCTCCCAATATCTGTGTCCTCCTCCTCTCCAGGGAAGACTGCTTACCTAAGACTTGTACTGCCATAGAATATTTCCTCAGTTTTTGAACTTTATGTAAAAGCATACAGTATGTTTTCTTTTGTGTCTAATTTCTTTGACTCCAAACTGTGTTTGAGAGTCACTCATGATGTTGTTTATGGCGACATTTCATTCATTTTTATTATTATAGAGTATGCCTTTGAATGATCACATGACCATGCGTTGACCCATTCAACTAATGGCAGAGCTTTGAGTTTATTTCCAGTTCTTGACTATTACAAATACAATGGTGCAAATTACCATGCCGATGGCTTTTGGAAAAAGTATTTATTATGATTTTTGTGTGTTTAATTCTTGATCTTATATTTTTATTTTCTTAATGGTATGCTGTACTTCAGTGAGCCAAGTTACTCATCTTAGGTTTGACTTATCAACATTTTTTCTGTCCATGTAGTGCTCTTTCAGCCAGTCAGTTCCGTTCAGTCGCTCAATCATGTGTGACTCTTTGCAACCCCATGGACTGCAGCATGCCAAGCTTTCCTGTCCTTCACCATCTCCTGGATCTTGCTCAAGCTATATCCATTGAGTAGGTGAAACCATCCAGTCATCTGATTCTCTGTCGTCCCCTTCTCCTCCTGCCTTCAATCTTTCTCAGCTTCAGGGTCTTTTCCAATGAGTCAGTTCTTTCCATCATGTAACCAAACTATTGGAGCTTCAGCTTCAGCATCAGTTCTTCCAATGAATATTCAGGACTGATTTCCTTTAGGATTGACTGGTTGGACCTTCTTGCCATCCAAGGGACTGTCAAGAGTCTTCTCCAACACCACAGTTCAAAAGCATCAATTATTCAGCATTCAGCTTTCTTTATGGTCCAACTCTCACATCCATACACGATTACTGGAAAAATCATAGCTTTGACTAGATGGGCCTTTGTCAGTATGTCTCTGCTTTTTAATATGTTGACTAGGTTGGTCATAGCTTCCAACCATCAAGCATCTTTTAATTTCATGCCTGTAGACATAATCTGTAGTGATTTTGGAGCCCAAGAAAATAAAGTCTGTCCTTGTTTCCCCATCTTTTTGCTATAAAGTGATGGGACCAGATGCCATGATATTAGTTCTTTGAATATTGAGTTTTAAGCCAACATTTCCACTCTCCTCTTTCATTCATCAAGAGGCTCTTTAATTTCTCCTCACTTTCTGCCATAAGGGTGGTGTCATCTGCATATCTGAGGTTATTGATATTTCTCCCAGCAATCTTGACTCCAGTTAGTGCTTCATCCAGCCCAGCATTTCACATGATGTACTCTGCATATAAGTTAAATAAGCAGAGTGATAATATACAGCCTTGATGTACTTCTGTCTCAGTTTTGAATTAGTCCACTGATCCAGTCCCTAGAACTTCTTATATTCTTCTAAAATGAACTTTGTCTACTCCAAAATTACAAAAATATTCTCTGAGAGTATCTCACAGAAGTGTAATTACTTTTTTTTTGCACGTAATTGTACATTGCTTCTAGGATTGACATCTGTGTAGGATAAGGGTCAAGTGTCCTGTTTTCATATGGGTATCCAGTTGACTCAAAATCTTTTTCTGAAAAGACTGTTCCCCACTGCAGTGCCACCTATGTGATAAGTGAAAGGACACATATGTCTGAATATGTTTTTTATACTCTCTACTCTGTTCCACTGTATCCTTTGTCTCTCCTTGCCCCTGTACCACATTTTCTTAATTATTGTAATTTTATAGTAAGTCTTGAACCTTCCCTGGTGTCTCAGAGAGTAAAGAATTTGCCTGCAAGGTGGGAGACCTGGGTTTGATCCCTGGGTTGGGAAGATCCCCTGGAGAAGGGCATGGCAACCCACTCCAGTATTCTTGCCTGGAGAATCCCCGTGGACAGAGGAGCCTGGCAGGCTACAGTCTATGGGGTCACAAAGAGCTGGACACGACTGAGTGACTAAGCACACATAGTAAGTCTGGGTAACTTTAATTTAAAGAAGTTATGTTGTTGCTTTTCTTGCCAATTGCTTTGGTCAGTCTTGGTTTTTGTATTTTGTATACATTATTGAGCTGAAGCTCCAATACTTTGGCCACCTGATGCGAAGAGCTGACTCACTAGAAAAGACCCTGATGCTAGGAAAGACTGAAGGCAGGAGGAGAAGGGGATGACAGAGGATGAGATGGTTGGATGGCATCACTGACTCAAAGGACATGAGTTTGAACAAGCTCCAGGAGTTGGTGATGGACAGGGAAGCCTGGTGTGCTGCAGTCCTTGAGGTCACAAAGAGTCAGACATGACTAAGTGACTGAACAGCAACGTAAAGTTTGAATCAGCTTGTCGTGTTTCAGATATATAAAAGCACAAGGGAATTTGATTGAGGTTAGATTTAATCTGTATATAAATTTGAGAATGACTGACTTTGACAACGTTGAGTTTCCCTATTCACTGACAAAATATATCCCTTCATTCAGTTAGGTCTTGAATTTCTCTCAGATGTTTTGCACATCTTTAACTAGGTTTTCTCCTAGGTATTTTATGGGTTTGATGTTATTAGTATTTCCTTTAGTGAAGGTTTTCTAGGAATGAGTTCTCTCTGAACTTTACGTGGATTCCCCGAATGTTAGGTTAGTATTTTGCTTTAATCCTTCTTTCTTTCTTTTTTCTCTCTCTCTTGCTCTAGCTTTCCCTTTTTCTCCTTATTTGTTCCCCTCCTGACCTCTTTTTCCCTGAGTATGTAAAATCTTTCTGGATTAGGTTGCAGACATGATGTTCCTTTATCCCTCCCTCCCAACAACAACAAAAATACTTCTGGGAATTTCCTTACATAACCACAGTTCAGTTAAACCTTTAGATATGTCAGTCCCAGATGACATCTAAATGCAACCACATGAGAAACCCCAAAGATAGAGCTACCAAGTTTAGTCTTTCCCAACTTACTGACCCGAGAAATCATGAGCAAAATTTAAAACTAAATTTCTTCAACTACTAAGTTTTGGGGGAAATTTTGTTATATAGCATTATTAACCAGGCACTTACCATAGGACCAGCATTTCTAAATAGAGGAATATTTATCCTCTGATTTTCCATTTTACTATTTCTAGTTTATGTTGATCTAATGTGCTGATTTCGGTGTTGACCATCTGGTGATGTCCATGTGTAGAGTCTTCTCTTGTGTTGTTGGAAGAGGGTGTTTGCTATGACCAGTGCATTTTCTTGGCAGAACTCCATTAGTCTTTGCCCTGCTTCATTCCACATTCCAAGGCCAAATTTGCCTGTTACTCCAGGTGTTTCTTGATTTCTCACTTTTGCATTCCAGTGCCCTATAATGAAAAGGACATCTTTTTTGGGTGTTAGTTCTAAAAGGTCTTGTAGGTCTTCATAGAACCGTTCAACTTCAGCTTCTTCTGCATTACTGGTTGAGGCATAGACTTGGATAACTGTGATATTGAATGGTTTGCCTTGGAGACGAACAGAGATCATTCTGTCATTTTTGAGATTGCATCCAAGTACTGCATTTCAGACTCTTTTGTTGACTGTGATGGCTACTCCATTTCTTCTGAGGGATTCCTGCCCACAGTAGTAGATATCATGGTCATCTGAGTTAAATTCACCCATTCCAGTCCATTTTAGTTCTCTGATTCCTAGAATGTCGACGTTCACCCTTGCCATCTCTTGTTTGACCACTTCCAATTTGCCTTGATTCATGGACCTGACATTCCAGGTTCCTATTCAATATTGCTCTTTACCACATCGGACCTTGCATCTATCACCAGTCACATCCACAGCTGGGTATTGTTTTTGCTTTGGCTCCATCCCTTCATTCTTACTGGAGTTATTTCTCCACTGATCTCCAGTAGCATATTGGGCACCTACTAACCTGGGGAGTTCCTCTTTCAGTATCCTATCATTTTCCCTTTTCATACTGTTCATTGGGTTCTCAAGGCAAGAATACTGAAGTGGTTTGCCATTCCCTTCTCCAGTGGACCACATTCTGTCAGACCTCTCCACCATGACCCGCCCATCTTGGGTTGCCCCGCAGGCATGGCTTGGTTTCATTCAGTTAGAGAAGGCTGTGGTCTTAGTGTGATTAGATTGACAAGTTTTCTGTGATTATGGTTTCCGTGTGTCTGCTCTCTGATGCCCTCTTGCAACACCTACAATCTTACTTCGGTTTCTCTTACCTTGGGCGTGGGGTATCTCTTCACGGCTGCCCCAGCAAAGCGCAGCCGCTGCTCCTTACATTGGACGAGGGGTATCTCGTTACTGCCGCTGTTCCTGACCTTCAATGTGGGAGAGCTCCTCTAGGCCCTCCTGCACCCGTGCAGCCACCACTCCTCGGGTTGCTCCTCCCGGCTGCTGCCCCTGACCTCGGGCGTGGGGTGGATCTTCCTGGCTGCTGTCCCTGGCCTCGGGCACGGGGTGGCTCCACAGAGCCACTGCCCCTGGCCTTGGGCATGAGATGGCTTCTCTTGGCTGCCCCTGACCTCGGACACAGGGTGTCTCCTCCCCACTGCCACTGACTTGAGACGCGGGGTAGCTCCTCTAGGCCAACACCCCTGATCTCGGACGCGGGGTAGCTCCTCCCGGCCGCCGCCCCTGACCCTGGACTTGGGCAGCTCCTCTTGGCCGTTCCTGCGCTGTCACAGCCTGGCACTCTTGGCAGCTGCCCCTGACCTCAGACATGGGGTAACTCCTCTCGGCCGCGCTTAGTGCACCAGGTCGCAGCCGCCTGTGCGTGGCTCTACACATGGACATCACCAGATGGTCAACACCATTATTCATTGCAGCCAAAGATGGAGAAGCTCTATACAGTCAACAAAAACAAGACCAGGAGCTGACTGTGGCTCAGATCATGAACTCCTTATTACCAAATTCAGACTCAAATTGAAGAAACTAGGGAAAACAGCTAGATCATTCAGGTATGACCTAAATATAATCCCTTATGATTATACAATAGACGTGAGAAATAGATTTAAGGGCCTAGATCTGATAGATAGAGTGCCTGACGAACTATGGAATGAGGTTCATGACATTGAACAGGAGACAAGGATCAAGACCATCCCCATGGAAAAGAAATGCAAACAAGCAAAATGGCTGTCTGGGGAGGTCTTACAAATAGCTGTGAAAAGAAGAAAGGTGAAAAGCAAAGGAGAAAAGGAAAGATATAAGCATCTGAATGCAGAGTTCCAGAGAATAGCAAGAAGAGATAAGAAAGCCTTCTTCAGCGAACAAGGCAAAGAAATAGAGGAAAACAACAGAATGGGAAAGACTAGAGATCTCTTCAATAAAATTAGAGATACCAAGGGAACATTTCATGCAAAGATGGGCTCGATAAAGGACAGAAATGGTTTGGACCTAACAGAAGCAGAAGATATTAAGAAGAGGTGGCAAGAATACATGGAAGAACTGTACAAAAAAGATCTTCATGACCCAGATAATCATGATGATGTGATCACTAATCTAGAACCAGACATCCTGGAATGTGAAGTCAAGTGGGCCTTAGAAAGCATCACTATGAACAAAGCTAGTGGAGGTGATGGAATTCCAGTTCAGCTATTTCAAATCCTGAAAGATGATGCTGTGAAAGTGCTGCACTCAATATGCCAGCAAATTTGGAAAACCCAGCAGTGGCCACAAGACTGGAAAAGGTGTTTTCATTCCAATCCCAAAGAAAGACAATGCCAAAGAATGCTCAAACTACCACACAATTGCACTCATCTCACACGCTAGTAAAGTAATGCTCAATATTCTCCAAACCAGGCTTCAGCAAGACATGAACCATGAACTTCCTGATGTTCAAGCTGGTTTTAGAAAAGGCAGAGGAACCAGAGATCAAATTGGCAACATCCGCTGGATCATGGAAAAAGCAAGAGAGTTCCAGAAAAACATCTATTTCTGCTTTATTGTCTATGCCAAAGCCTTTGACTGTGTGGATCACAAGCAACTGTAGAAAATTCTGAAAGAGATGGGAATACCAGACCACCTGACCTGCCTCTTGAGGAATCTGTATGCAGGTCAGGAAGCCACAGTTAGAACTGGACATGGAACAACAGACTGGTTCCAAATAAGAAGAGGAGCCTGTCAAGGCTGTATATTGTCACCCTGCTTATTTAACTTATATGCAGAGTACATCATGAGAAATGCTGGACTGGAAGAAACACAAGCTGGACTCAAGATTGCTGGGAGAAATATCAATAACCTCAGATATGCAGATGACACCACCCTTATGGCAGAAAGTGAAGAGGAGCCTCTTCTCTTGATGAAAGTGAAAGAGGAGAGTGAAAAAGTTGGCTTAAAGCTCAACATTCAGAAAACGAAGATCATGGCATCTCGTCCCATCACTTCATGGCAAATAGATGGGGAAACAGTGGAAACAGTGTCAGACTTTATTTTTTGGGGCTCTAAAAGCACTGCAGATGGTGACGGAAGCCATGAAAGTAAAAGATGCTTATTCCTTGGAAGAAAAGTTATGACCAACCTAGATAGTATATTCAAAGCAGAGACATTACTTTGCCAACTAAGGTCCATCTAGTCAAGGCTATGCTTTTTCCTGTGGTCATGTATGTATGTGAGAGTTGGACTGTGAAGAAGGCTGAGTGCCAAAGAATTGATGCTTTTGAACTGTGGTGTTGGAGAAGACTCTTGAGAGTCCCTTGGACTGCAAGGAGATCCAACCAGTCCATTCTGAAGGAGATCAGCCCTGGGCTTTCTTTGGAAGGAATGATGCTAAAGCTGAAACTCCAGTATTTGGCCACCTCATGCTAAGAGTTAATTCATTGGAAAAGACTCTGATGCTGGGAGGGATTGGGGGCAGGAGGAGAAGGGGACGACAGAGCATGAGATAGCTGGATGGCATCACTGACTCGATGGACGTGAGTCTGAGTGATCTCCGGGAGTTGATGATGGACAGGGAGGCCTGGTGTGCTGCAGTTCATGGTGTCACAAAGAGTTGGACATGGCTGAGCGAATGAACTGAACTGAACTCAATGTGCTGTTACACTCATTCTCTAGTTCTTAATTTCAGCTGTAGAATTTTTTTTTTTTAAAGGCAGTTTTCTTTTATTCTGTAAGTTTGTCTCTATTTTTCAAAATTTAATACCATGCATACCCCACTATTATTAGAGAAAAATAATAAACACTGTTTTTGTTTGTTTTTGTTATCTTTTCTTCTGCCAGGATGCACGTCATGTTAATCAATTCTTTGTGCACTTTAATCATGGCTATTTAAATTCTGTGTCAGACGATAAAACTCGTAGAGGAAAACATAGGCAGAACATTCTTTGACATAAGTTGCAACAAGATATTTTTTGACCAAATTCCTGAAGAAAATAAAAACAAAAAAACAGGATCTAATTAAACTTAAAAGATTTCACATATCAAAGGAAACCATAAACAGAACAAAAAGACATCTCTCAGAAAGGGCGAAAACATTTGCAAATGAAGTAATTAACAGGGGTTAATCTTCAAAATACACAGACAACTCAATCAACAAACCAAACAATCCAATGAAAAATGGGAAAAAGACCTAAATAGACATTTTTTTCCAGACATACAGATGGCTAACAAATACATCACTAATAATTAGAGAGATGCAAGTCAAAACTTCAGGCAGGTAATACTTCACACCAGTTAGAATGTCTTTCATTAAAAAATCCACAAATAAATCCTGGAGAGGATGTCCAGAAAAGGGAATCCTCCTACATATGAGTATGTAAATTGGTACAACTACTGTGGGTTGCCATGCCCTCCTCCAGGGGACATTCCAACCCAAGGATCAAATCCAGGTCTCCCACATTGCAGGCGGATTCTTTACTGTCTGAGCCACCAGACTCAGAAGCCCTACACTATTGATACTTAGTATAAAACAGATATTGCTTGGAGAATCCCATAGACATGGAGCCTGATGGGCTACAATCCATAGTGTCACAGAGTCAGACACGACTGAAGTGTCTTAGCATGCATGCACACAGAAATAGATAAATAATAACTTTTTTATAGCACAGGGAACTCTACTCAGTGTTCTGTGGTGACTAAATAGGAAGTAAATCCAAGAAAGAGGGGAGATGTATGTGTGTGTGTGTGTGTGTGTGTGTGTATTTATAAATATAAATAGATAGATAGATATAGTTGTTGTTGTTTAGTTACTGAGTTGTGTCTGACTCTTTTGTGACCTCATGCACTGCCATGCTCCTTTGTCCATAGGAATTCTTAGGCAAGAATACTGGAGTGGATTGCCATTTTCTCTCCAAAGGCTCTTCCCAACCCAGGGATGGAACCCCAGTCTCCTGTTTGGCAGGCAGATTCTTTACCACTGAGTCACCTGGGAAGCCCATATGTATGTGTATAACTTACTAAATTTGCTGAACAGCAGAAGCTACCATAACATTGTAAAGCAATTATAGTCAAATAAAAATTAATAAAATAAAATAAATTCTCTGTCAGGTAACATTAAGAGCCAAATACCCTGGGAAATTTTTTAATGTTTCTTTTTGCTCTGGTGTTCCATGAGATCTCTTTTATATAAGTATTTTTAAAACCACAAACATTGTAGATAAATAAGTGTACAACTCCTTCAGAAAATGCTTTGTTTTGCTTCTTCTATTTAGGGGTGGATTAAGGATAGAACAACTTGTTTAACTCATTCTTAGGGCAAAGCTTGGCTTAAAACAGGAATCGTGCCATTGTCAGGACCAGGGCTCTTCCTGGAGAAAGGGAACACTAAGGTTATGGTAACTTTACCAGTGTGTTCCAGCTTTCATCTCAGCTCCATCACTAGGTCATTTTTATTATTATTATTATTTTTCTTTTGAACTTTTTACTTTGTATTGGTGTATAGTCAATTAACAATGTTGTTATAGTTTCAGGTGAACAGCCAGGGACTCGGCCATACATATACATGTATCCATTTCCCCCAAAACTTCCCTCCCCTCCTAAAAATTATTTAATTTAACTGACTTTCCTGTTCTTTAACCCTCCCAACCCTCTAATCATCGCTGTTTCTTCAGGAAACCAGACCCAGGTGCTGCCCCAGTGCGACCACTTTGTGTTTGAACCAGCAGGATCTGCGGCCTCAAAGGAGAGCGCCCCCTACTGCTCAGGTGAGGGTCCCACAGGACAGAAGACCCTTCTCATTCTCAGGTCATGGCCCCATTGTCCCATTTCTCTCTCCTCAGACAGCAGGCAGCTCCGCCTGGTGGACGGGGGCGGTCCCTGTGCCGGGAGAGTGGAGATCCTTGACGAGGGCTCCTGGGGCACCATCTGTGATGACAACTGGGACCTGGACGATGCCCGCGTGGTGTGCAGGCAGCTGGGCTGTGGAGAAGCCCTCAATGCCACGGGGTCTGCTCACTTTGGGGCAGGATCAGGGCCCATCTGGCTGGACGATCTGAACTGCGCTGGAAATGAGTCCCATGTGTGGAGATGCCCTTCCCGGGGCTGGGGGCAGCACGACTGCAGACACAAGGAGGATGCGGGGGTGATCTGCTCAGGTCAGCACTCCACACTGTCCACAGGCTGGAGGAGGGGTGGGGCCCTGGAGGACGGGGCTATGAGCCCGGAGGGAGAGATGCTGAAAGGACCAGACAAGGAGGCTTCCTCCCGTGGAGCCTGTCTTTCCAGCAGACGTGAAGACGAGGTGCTTTCACTGCCTCCTGCAGCAGCTGAGATTCTGGTCCTTTCTTCTCAGTAGTGTTTCCTGGCAGAGCCTTTTCTCACAGTTTTTCTTGAAATCAGGGCTCACCCTTCTGGTACATAGAGTAGAGAAGTCTTAAAGCCACTGTGCTAGTTTTTGTTTGTTCTATAACAAATTGCTACATTGTTAGTGGTTTAGAACAACATATTTAGTTCCTTACACTTCTCTAGCTTAGATGTCCAGCAGGGATATCACTGGTTGGGATCAAGGTTTCAGCAGGGCCACGTCACTTCTGAGCCTCTGGGAAAGAATCTGTTTCCTGTCTTTTCAAGCTTCTAGAAGCCGCCTGCCTTCCTTCACTCATAACCCCCTTCTGTTCATCATCAGACCAGCAACGCTCCACCTCTCTGACCATTATCCATATTCAGATCTCTCTCTAACCAGAACGAGGAAAAGGATTCCACTTAAAAGGATAGTGAGTCTAAGAATGTGATTAGACTGTGCTCAGGTGGTTAATCCACCATATTTTAGGTGACTCTTATCATCCCAAGGACCATATGTTAATCACATATGTAAAGTCCCTTTTGCCAGATAAGGAAACACAGACACAGCTTCCATGTAGACATCTGTGGGTCCATTGTTCTATCTGCCTCCACACTGTCCACATCACATCCCTTTCATACACTCTCTTAGATGTTTTGTCAGGAAGCAGGAGTCAGCTCCCTCTCCCTGCAGGTGTCCAGGTTGGTCTTCCTCTCAGTTCATATCCACTACATCATGGTGGTAGAAGTATTTAGAAAGACAGACACAAATGGACAAAGTCAGGTGAAAAGGAGACAAGTTTCACTCTGGTCATCTAATGGATTTGCTTCCTCAGCCTGGTCACAGACGAATGTTCACAATTTTAGGGAGAGAGGAAAACCCAAAGCACTGAGTAGGGTGCTCACTGTGTCCTGTCTCCTCCTTTTCGATCTCAGAGTTCCTGGCCCTCAGGATGGTGAGCGAGGACCAGCAGTGTGCTGGGTGGCTGGAAGTTTTCTACAACGGGACCTGGGGCAGTGTCTGCCGCAGCCCCATGGATGATGTCACCATGTCCATCATCTGCAGTCAGCTTGGCTGTGGGAACAGTGGAAGTGTCAACACCTCTGTTGGTCTCAGGGAAGGTTCTAGACCCCGGTGGGTAGATTTAATTCAGTGTCGGAAAACTGATACCTCTCTCTGGCAGTGTCCTTCTGGCCCGTGGAAATTCAGTTCATGCTCTCCCAAGGAGGAAGCCTACATCTCCTGTGCAGGTGACTTATGTCTGTTTCTGTGTCTTTCCCAACTCTGTAGGATGCTATTAGTGAGATTTGATATCTTAAAATCTAAGTGATGGTTTAAGTTGAGTTTATAAAATGAAGTTTGGATGGAGCTAATTTAATCTACATGTTCCAAACTTTCTTTATTAAATTTTTTAATTGATATAACTGATAATTATATTTTTTGCTGTGTACAACATAATGCTTATATGTTTGTGTGTACTGCTAAATGATCACTATAGTAAGTCTAGCTATATCTCTGTATATGGATCCATATATATAGATCCATATATATAAGTAAATATTTTTCTTACATGATGATAATTTTTAAGATGTATTTTCTTGCCATCTTTCAAATAGACAATACAGAATTCACTATAGTCACCATGCTGTATATCTCTTCACCTATTAATTTTATAATTCAAATTTATACCTTTTGATTACCTATGCCTGCACTAAATCCCCCACTTCTGGCAATCACCAACTACTCAGCATCACTGAACTTGCTTTTTGTTTTAATATTACACATATAAATGAGATTATATGGTATTTTTCTTTCTCTGTCTGATTTGTTTCACTTAGCATAATGCCCTCGAGGTCCATCCATGTTGTTGAAACTGGCAAGATTTTCCTCTTTTTTATGGGTGGATATGTCTATATTACATTATCTTTATTCATTCATCAGTGAAGACTTACATTGTTTGACTCAAATATATTGCTATAAAATACTGATGGATCTGGATAGGACTACCAAAACTAAGTTGAATAAAAGTGGTGAGGGTAGACTTTTTTGTTTTGTGTCTGATTTCAGAGGAAAAGCTTTTGGTTTTTTACAGTCAAGTATGATGTTAGCTGTGTACTTTTCATATGGCCTTAATTATGTTGAGATGCAATCCTTCTATACCTACTTTGTAAAAGAGTTTTTACTGTAAGTGCATGTTGAATTTGTCAAACACCTTTTCTGCATCCTTTGAGGATGTGATTTTTACCTTTGGTGTATCACATTGATTAATTTGTGAATGTTGAAATATCCTTGTATCCTTGGAGCAAATATCACTTGATCATGGTGTATGATTCTTTTAGTGTATTGTCACATTCAGTTTTCTAATATTTTGTTGATTATTTTTGCACCTGTATTTATCAGAGTATTAGCCTGTAATTTTCTTTTCTCATGGTGTCCTTATCTGGCTTTGGTATCAGACTAATGTTGGCTTCAGAAAATGAATTTGGAAGTGTCTTTTCTTCTGTTTCTGAAGACTTTGAGAAGGCTCCCCCACTAAATACTGTTATGTTGGGAAGTGAAATTTCAGCAATAAATTTTGAATGAAATAAATAAATGTTGGCGAGGGCAACAAATAGTCAAATATAGCACCTTATTCCTTCAACATTTCTCTCTCTGTTTCTCTTTTTCCTTCCCTCCCCCTCCACACACACACACACACACACACACACACACACACACACACACTCCATTCAGGTACACCTTGAATGGTATGCTGGATGTTGCCTGAAACCCATAGCTAAGAGAATGTGGGATCAGATACTTCAAAAGCAGAGGATCACTCCCTTTCTTGTCTCTCTTTGCTCATCTCTTTGTCTTTTTCATTTGGAGGCCAAAGAGGCATTAAACTATGAGACCTTTTATTGATGATGTTTTTCTTACAACTAAACCCTGTGAATTGAGAGGTGGTAAAGTCTTTGACCATGAAAATGAGCAACCTGCTCACAGAGGTCCTGCCATCGTTTTCTCAGAGGTTCTCTGCATAGAGTGGGTAGGAGTTTTGATAGGATGATCTGGAAAGAATATGGAAATATTGATACTTTACGACAGGTACTATTTACCCTTCTGTTTTTTTAATTTATATTTATTTCTGTCAGCTTCCATTCTTTTATATATATTTTCAGTCTTTTGTTTATTATTTCTGCATCTTCTCAATAAAAATTTTTCTCAGTACGCGTTTTTTAGCTATTGCAAGAATTTCTGGCTTACTCAGTGTGTACATATATGTGTCCATATGTCTTCTCAGAATTCTACTAAGTCTTTCCTGTATATTTCCTTTTTAAAAGATTCCTAACTAACACTATGGGCTTTTCTGGTGGCTCACACAGCAAAGAAACTGCCTGCAGTGTGAGAGACCTGGGTTTGATCCCTGGGTAGGGAAGATCCAGTGGAGAAGTGAATGGCAATCCACTCCAGTATGTTTGTCTGGAAAATCCTATGGACACAGGAGCCTGGTGGGCTGCAGTCCATAGGGTTACAAAGAGTTGGACATGACTGAGTGACTAGCACACACACACACACATAACCAACACTACATTGTGGAGCAATTATCTCCCAATTAAAAATAAATTTAGAAAAGAGACTTTCCTTTTACAACAGTAGTCTTCACTTGCCCACTGTCACACCGAATAATAGGTAAGAGTAGTTTATAATCTATCCAATAATTTTCCATTAAAATTATGTACATGAGATTTTGAATATAAATTGACTCTGCGCTTCTGGACTGGTTATTTTTTAATGTGAACTATTATCATAGACTGTTACCATTAATTTATATTTGGATTACTATTTCACTGATTATTATGAATTTAAAAAAAGAAATTTTATTTCACTGAATTTTATTTGTCTATTCATTCATTTAATAAATATTTATCAAGCTCCTATCTAGGTATTTAGAAAAGGTTTTCCATAGATATTTGTTGAATAAGTGCATACAATGTGCAGGCACTGTCGTAATAGCAGAAATATGGCACATATAAGATATACAAGGTCCTTCTTCTAATGGAACTTTCATTCAGAGGAGAGTGTGTAAATTGGTAGATGTCTGTGTTTATATTTGCTGTGGGGTGTAAAACTGATAAACAAGTAAATATTTAAAGTAATTTCAGCTGGTGATCAGATGCAGTGAATGTTTCAGCCCAGGAGATAATGATCCTGTGTTTTCACATGTCATTTGCACTGAGCCATGGACCTTAGATAATCTTATGTGGGGAAGGAACATTCTCAGCTGTTGTCCTGATCCGCTGTTTTCCTGCTGTTTGCAGGAAGAAGACCCAAGAGCTGTCCAGCTGCTGCCCCCTGCACAGGTACGTCGGCCCCGCCCCCTCCCCTGTGGCTCCCAGGGGCTCCTTCCTCCCACCAGGGCAGTCACAGGAGGGGCTGCTGCCTTTTCAGACAGAGAGAAGCTCCGGCTCAGGGGAGGAGACAGCGAGTGCTCAGGGCGGGTGGAGGTCTGGCACAGCGGCTCCTGGGGCACCGTGTGCGATGACTCCTGGAGCCTGGCAGAGGCCGAGGTGGTGTGTCAGCAGCTGGGCTGTGGCCAGGCCCTGGAAGCCGTGCGGGCCGGGACATTCGGCCCTGGAAATGGGAGCATCTGGCTGGACGAGGTGCGGTGTGCGGGCCGGGAGTCCTCCCTGTGGGACTGTGCTGCGGAGCCCTGGGGGCAGAGCGACTGCAAGCACGAGGAGGATGCTGGTGTGAGGTGCTCTGGTGAGCGAGGGGATCGGGGTCCACCCTAGGTGAGCAGGGGCAGCGTGGGGGCAGTGGGCTGGGCTGGGGGTGGTGGGGAGTTTGTGTTCAGACATCCCGGGTGCTGGGGCTCTGATCTAGGACGGGGGAGCTGGGAGGACTGGACACTGATGTTGTGGAGACTGAGGGGTGATTTCAGACTCAGGAGGGAAAAGGTTTGCCCTGCATTCTGGCCAATACTTCTTCCCCACACTACTGTTTTTCTCTTTAGGTGTAAGGACAACATTGCCCAAGACTATAGCAGGTACTGTGATCCATCCACGGCAGGGGAGAATACTCAAATACTGGGGACCTGTTCTTCGGGCTCTCTGACAGCTCAGAGGAGGAAAGAGTCTGAGGAGCCATGGCTGTTGGGGAGCAGCCAGGGCATTACACTGGGGCAATCCCCTGCCTTGATGTCCAGGGTCAAATGTTCTCATGCTCGTGGTCCAAGGACGTCTGGTTCCCATGTTGGAGAATCTGAGGAACTCCCACCTGCCCCTGTGTGTTGCTCCTCATTAGTGAGGTGCGGGTCTCAGGACTGATGCTCTGTCTCCTGAAGCCCAAGGAGAGGAGATGAGCTGGGTCCTCAGAGGCTGTCTCGGCAGGGCAGCTCCCTGACAATCCCCAGCTCTGCCTCGGGGCCCCACTGGCCAGAGTGGAGTTGACTTGTCTGAGGACGAGACCCCGGGGAGCCCTGACACTGTCTGAGGCTGAGACAACATTGTCTGGAGCTCCTGAAAATGCTGACACAGGAGATTTTTCTGTGCCCAAGACTGTCTCCAGCCCTTTTTCCTGTTCTCCTTAGGGACCTCAAGTCCTCTCCCTGGTATCTTCTCCCTGCCTGGGGTCCTCTGCCTCATCCTGGGAGCCCTTCTCTTCCTGGTCCTCATCATCCTGGTGACTCAGCTGCTCAGATGGAGAGCAGAGCGCAGAGGTGGGCGGCAGGGGGACCTGGGGGCCAGGGAGAGTGTGTGTAGGCAGGAGATGGGGCAGGTGTGAGGAGGGAACCTGGGCCAGGTACTGTTCTGAGTCTGCAGACTCCATGTGCTCCGTGCTGAGCTCTAAGGGCTGAGTAGACAGAGGTTCTTAGGACTGGGGAAGGAACTCTCATGAGTCATGGCCTCTCCTGTGAGTCCAGACAGAGTTGGTGCTGAGCTTTAATCAGGGTCAGACGAGGGGAGAAGATGCTGACATGGTGCACGGGGTAGGAGACAATGCTGAGGTCCTGGCAGCCCCCATGTGAGCACCAGGGAGGTGAAGGTGGGCTGGCTGGATCGGGGTATCTGGGGAAGCTTCTCTGACCTGCTGGGTGATCTCTCAGCCTTATCTAGCTATGAAGATGCTCTTGCTGAAGCTGTGTATGAGGAGCTCGATTACCTTCTGACACAGAAGGAAGGTCTGGGCAGCCCAGGTGAGTGTCTCATCTGCCCTCCTGGGATCTCTGGTTGTCACCACCCCCTGGCTGTGCACATCTTCTCAGCACCTGCAGACCCCATGTGTGCCCCAGGCTCACAGAGACGGCTCCTCCAGAGAGGCAGGATGGTCTCTCAGAGCCCCGTGATCTCCCAGCCTCTGTCTACACTGCAGAAGCCAGGCCTGTCCCTTCTCAGCCTTAACACAGGTCCCATGGGCGTGGGGCGGGTCATTCTGTGTGTTGTGTGATGTTTGTCTCCACATGAGGCTTCCCGTCAGATTTCTCACTGACTAAACTGCCGTATTACACCAGAGATGGTGAGGACAACAGTGACTACAGGTCTGCTCCAGGAAAGAGAGGTGGACCTGCTTCGGCTGGGCTTTGGGTAGGAGAGTTTCCCTCATAGGAGATGTAAGGGGAGTGGTTTTCCAGTGATGGACCTGGAAGGGACCAGAGGCATCCCTTGTGTCCAGATGGGGCTCGTCCTCCTTCTCTGGCTGTTCTGTGATGTCTCATGTCGGGGATGGTATCTCTGTGTCCAGAAACACCACAGGCACACAATGTTATTAAAAAATAACATCTGTAAAGCACAATTTTTCGAAGTCCTTTAGCAATGCTCAAGGGTAAAAGAGTTGCTTTGAGATATGTAGTTTCCACCAGAAAATATTAAGATATGTAAAATCATGTTTTGGCTTATGGACACATCAAAATGAAACATGGTCTTAGAGAAAAAAGTCTTTTGAAACAAGGAGTGACTGGTGTCTTCATTCAGAAACTCAGAACCTCTGGGTCAGAAGGTACCTTAGGTGTTCCCCAGACCAACCCACTTACTGCAGTTTCATACACTCCCTTGTCTGCTCTTGGAACCCCCAGATCAGAGGACTGATGTCCCTGCTGAAAATTATGATGATGCTGAAGAAGCACCAGTGCCTGGAACTCCTCCTGCCTCTCAGGGGAGCGAGGAGGAAGTGCCCCCAGAGAAGGACGATGGGGTGAGGTCCTCTCAGACCGGTGAGTGGGGTCAGTTGATCTCCTGCAATATTTCTATCTGGAAAGAGTGAATTTGTGCTCCTCAATGCCCAGCCTCCCTAGAGATTCAAAACATAGGTAATCTCATACATTTGGTAGCATCATCTTGACCATATGCCATATTTAATGCTGTCAGACTCCTTGCAAGGAGTGAGGAATCACTCTGCTTTTGGCATTTATGTCTCTATAATGTGACATAAACTTATCACTTTATATGTGATATGCTTGCATGAAGATTTATAGATTATGGAATTTCCTGGTGGTCCAGAGGTTAGGATTCTGCACTTTCACTGCTAGGGCCTAGGTTCAACCCCGGTCAAGGAACTAAGATCCCGCAAGCATTGTATCATGGCCAAAAGAGAAACTTACCGATTAATTGAGCATGTTTTTCCAGTGGTCATGTATGGATGTGAGAGTTGGACTGTGAAGAAGGCTGAGCGCCGAAGAACTGAAGCTTTTGAACTGTGGTGTTGGAGAAGACTCTTGAGAGTCCCTTGGACTGCAAGGAGATCCAACCAGTCCATTCTGAAGGAGATCAACCCTGGGATTTCTTTGGAAGGGATGATGCTAAAACCAAAACTCCAGTAACTTGGCCACCTCATGCAAAGAGTTGACTCATTGGAAAAGACTCTGATGCCAAGAAGGATTGTGGGCAGGAGGAGAAGGGGATGACAGAGTATGAGACGGCTGGATGGCATCACGGACTCGATGGATGTGAGTCTGAGTGAACTCCTGGAGTTGGTGATGGACAGGGAGGCCTGGCGTGCTGCGATTCATGGGGTTGCAAAGAGTCGGACACGACTGAGCGACTGAACTGAACTGAAAAGAAAGCTATGTGCTGAAGATTTGATGCTTTTGAACTTTAGTGTTGGAGAAGACTCTTCAGAAACCCTTGGATGACAAGATCAACCCAGTCAATTAAAGGAAATCAATCTTTAATATTCATTGGTAGGACTGAGCTGAAGTAGAAGCTCCAATACCTTGGCCAACTGATGTGAAGAACTGACTCCTTAGAACAGACCCTGATGCTGGGAAAGAGTAAAGGCAGGAAGAGAAGGAGATGACAGAGGATGAGATGGTTGGATGGCATCACCAACTCGATGAATATGAGTTTGAGCAAGCTCTGGGAGTTGGTGATAGACAGGGAAGCCTGGTGTGCTGCAGTCCATGGGGTCGCAGAGAATCAGGCATGACTGACTGAACTGAACTGAACAAAATTCAAAGGTAGAACAAGTGTTCTAATAATATCTTTGCACTGTCACATACATGAAGACAAACCATTCAATATCACAATAATCCAGGTCTACGCCAAATCAGTAATGCTGAAGAAGCTGAAGTTGCCATTCTAGGAAGACCTACATGACCTTTTAGAACTATCACCTAAAAAAGATGTCCTTTTCATTATAAGGGACTGGAATGCAAAAGTAGGAAGTCAAGAGATACCTGGAGTAACAGCCAAATTTGGCCACGGAGTACAAAATGAGGCAAGGCAAAGGCTAATAGAGTTTTGCCAAGAGAATGCACTGGTCATAACAAACACCGTTTTCCAAGAACACAAGAGAGGACTCTACATGTGGACATCATCAGATGGTCAGTACCAAAATAGATTGATTATATTCTTTGCAGCCAAAGATGGAAATGCTCTATACAGTCAGCAAAAACAAGACCAGGAGCTGACTGTGGCTCAGATCATGAACTCCTTATTGCCAAATTCATACTTAAACTGAAAAAAATAGAGAAACCTACTAGACCATTCAGGTAGGACCTAAATCAAATTCCTTATGATTATACAGTAGAAGTGACAAATAGATTTAGGGGATGAAGTCTGATGGGCAGAGTGCCTGATGAATTATGGACGGAGGTTCGTGACATTGTACAGGAGGCAGGGATCAAGAGCATCCCCAAGAAAAAGAAATGCAAAAAGGCAAAATGGCCTCCTCAGAGGAGGCCTTACAAATAGCTGAGAAAAGATGAGAAGTGAAACCAAAGGAGAAAAGGAAAGACGTATCCATTTGAATACAGAGTTCCAAAGACTAGCAAGGAGAGATAAGAAAGCCTTCCCCACTGATCAATGCAAAGAAACAGAGGAAAACAATGGAATGGGAAAGACTAGAGATCTCATCAAGAAAATTACAGATACCAAGGGAATATTTCATGCAAAGAAGGGTACAATAAAGGACAGAATTTTATGGACCTAACAAAAGCAGAAGATATTAAGAAGAGGTGGCAAGAATACCCAGAAGACCTATACAAAAAAATCTTCATGACCCAGATAATCATGATCATGTGATCACTAACCTAGAGCCAGATATCCTGGAATGTAAAGTCAGTGGGCCTTAGGAAGCATCACCACGAACGAAGCTAGTGGAGGTTATGAATACCAGTTGAGTTCTTTCAAATCCTGAAAGATGATGCTGTGAAAGTGCTTCACTCAATATGCCAGCAAATTTGGAAAACTTAGCAGTGGACACAGGACTGGAAAAGGTCAGTTTTCATTCCAATCCCAAAGAAAGGCAGTGCCAAAGAATGCTCAAACTACCACACAATTGCACTCATCTCACACGCTAGTAAAGTAATGCTTGAAATTCTCCAAGCCAGGCTTCAGCAATATGTGAATCATGAACTTCCTGATGTTCAAGCTGGCTTTAGAAAAGGCAGAGGAACCAGAGATCAAATTGCCAACATCTGCTGGGTCATGGAAAAAGCAAGAGAGTTCCAGAGAAACATCTATTTCAGCTTTATTGACTATGCCAAAGCCTTTGACTGTGTGTATCCCAATAAACTGATATCTCAGTAGCTGCAAGAAGATACTCATTCTCTAGAAAAGAGTGTTTCTCCATCTGAGGGCCTGTGTAGTTCCTGGGGAGGAGATATCTGTGGCTGCACCTGTAATATTATTTGTGGACATTTGGGAACAAGAGTCAAGTCAACTAAGAGCAGACTTGGGTTGTGAGTGAGGAATTCAGATTTTTCCTGTTTCCAGTCTCCCTCTTATTGTGAACTTGCATCTATCACCTGTGAAAGGAGAACAATTTAAATTCCTTTTTATGATTCTTACCATTGCTGGGCATCTCCTTGGTATTGTGTTGCCTGGAAGCAGGTCTCCCAGAGCCCTGAGCACAGGTCTCCTGTGATGCTGGATTTCCACATGCACGGAGGCCCAGGAGACCACATGAACTGGATCTGAGAGGACAGCTGGGATCCATCCTCACTGGGACTCATGTGAAATAGCCTGAGCCTCCCTCCCCACACCTGGGTCCCAGGGATGCTTTGTCATAAGCACTTGCTTGACTCCTTTCCACCAGAGGGTTCTGTCCCATCCTCATGTTTCAGTTCAAATCAAACTTCTCCTTTCTATTTCAGGCTCTTGTCTGAACTTCTCCAGAGAGGCTGCTGATCCTGGGGAAGGAGAAGAGAGCCTCTGGCTGCTCCAGGGAAAGAAAGGGGACGCTGGGTACGATGATGTTGAACTCAGTGCACTGGGAACATCCCCAGTGACTTTCTCGTGATGCTGTATCAAATATGAAATGAAGCCTCAGATATTCTAATCGCCTGTATTTCAACAGAGTAGTGCTGACCTGTAATTGTGTCATATGAAAATTGCTCAAAATGAAATATTCTGAATAAATTAACCTTTTGCTGTGCTGTTAATTTAGCAAGTTCCATGGCAAATGGTCCTCAAATGCCATCTTCCTCAAAGGAAATGCAAGATGAGTGAGCTCACCTGCTTTCTCACCTGTCTTAGAGGCTAATGAGGGCATGATCACAAGTGCTCCAGGTCACTCTTATTTAGAAAAGGATGTAAACTTGGTCTACATTCACACACCCCTTCCTAACAAGAGGAACTCATGGGGGGAAAAAATAACAATTCTAAACATCTCTGAGTTTGTAACTTGTTCTTGAACACCAGACTGGGTGTGAGCTTCAAAGTGGAAGGTTGGCTGGTGGGAAAGAATGGATACAGCTTTCCTTATCCTGCCTCAATATTCACAGGCCAATTAAAATTCTAACTGTACATAACTGCCTCTTCTTTTCTCATCTCTCATTTATTCCTTTACAAACACCTCTTTGCTCATCTCCCATGTCTATTTGATTATCCAGTCCTTATGAATCCATTCCTTCTTCTCCATCTCTTCCTACTGTTTCTTCAGGATGCTGCTATTTCTTGTCTCTCCAAGGATCTCTCCTTCGAAGTTAATTATATCAGTTCATATACATCTTCAAGTTGATGGAAGGCAACTTGGTGCTCACCCACACCCTGTATTCAGGTGGGACAAGAGGGCAAGAAAGTGGAGACCTAGGCAGAGGGAATCCAGAGGAATGGATGTAGATAGAAAGATCAGGAACATTTGGCTATTTATGTTTCAGAGATATGGATGGAGGCATCTGACATGACTGATCTCTTAGAGGAAGAATTTCAGACCAAGGGGCTTCTTTGAAAACATCTATTCTTCAGATATTTCAAGATTGTTTCAAGGTTGCTTCAATCTGGTTACTACTGAAAATGTAATTGTGATCCTGCTGTGACTCCTCAGGGTAGAGAGAGCTCTCATGAAGACGTGGCAAAGTAAAGATTACGTTTACACAGCACTACTTCTGCCACCCCTGCTGCACTGCCCCCCCTCCCCCACCTGGCCAATTCCATTGTGGACATGTGGAGAAGCTGCTGAACTAATATAAAACCTGAGAGTGCTGGCCTGATTGTGAGCTGGATCCACACAGTTACTTGGTTGATGACTCTGGATGGTTTCTAGGGCTCCAACCTACATTCACGCTTGCACTCTTCATAGTTCTAGGCTGTGCTTGGGGATGGGAAAATGCCCAGGGCTTCTTCCAGGGCAGCTCACATGGCTATTCACTTGGGAAGTGACGAAATAGATGACATATGATGAAATAAGGCACACATGCAAGAAGCTCAGTGAACTCCAAGAAAACACAAATAAACGATTAAATTCAGGAAGACACTATATGAAGAAAATAAGATTAAAAAAAATTATCATCATTATAATTGTTTTTAATTTTTGGTTGCACTGAGTCTTTGTTGCTGCACATGGGCTTTCTCTAAATGCAGCAAGCAGGTTTCTCTATGTGAGGGCTTCTCTTATTGTGAACAGGTTCTAGGCATCCAGGCTTCAGGGGTTGCAGCATTGCCTCCTATTCATGATTTGCGGGTCCTAGAGCTCAAGCTCAGTAATTGTTGAGCTAGGGTGTTACTTCACAGAAGAAATTCAGATTTTTTTTTAACAGAGATAGAAATCATAAAAAAGGAAGTAAACAGAGAGTTTGCTGATGGTTTCGTGGTTAGGATTCGATGCATTTGCTACTGTGGTCTGGATTCAATGCCAGTAGGGGAACTGAGATCCCTCAAGCTTTGCAGTAAGGCAAAGAGGATAACAGAAGGAACAAAACAGAAAAATGAACCAAACAGAAATTCAGATGCTTAAGATTCAGTTCAGTTCAGTGGTTCAGTCATGTCCAACTCTGCGACCCCATGGACTGCAGCACGCCAGGCTTTCCTGTCCATCACCAACTTCTAGAGCTTGCCCAGACTCATGTCCATTGAGTCGGTGATGCCATCATCCAACCATTTCATCCCCTGTGGTCCCCTTCTCCTCCTGCCCTCAATCTTTCACAGCATTAGGGTCTTTACTAATGAGTCAGTTTTTTGCATGAGGTTGTCAAAATACTGGAGTTTCAGCTTCAGCATCAGTCCTTCCAATGAATATTCAGGACTGATTTCCTTTAGGATGGACTGGTTGGATCAGTTGCTTAAGGCTACAATGAATGAAATGCAACAAAATGAAAAATGCTACCTAGAGCATCAACAACAGGAGAAGACCCAGTAACTCAGAAGCCAGGACCATTGAGATGACCCAGCCAGGGGACAAAGGAAAAGAGGAATGAACAAGTGTGAAAGAACCTGTGCGAACTATGGGGCAACATTTACAGAAATAACCTGCACATTAATGGAGTCCCAGAAGGAGAAGAGAGGGAGAAAGGTACAGAGATTGTACTTCAAGAAATAATACCAGAAAAGTCCCAAATCTGATGAGATTTAGACATCCAAGTTCATGTAGCTAATAGGTCACTCCTCAGAGGTCATTCAAAATGATCATCCCCAAGACACATTACTTGTAATCAAGAAAAAGAGAGAATTCTGTAAGCAGCAAGAGAAGAGTAAATGCTCACAAAAAAGAAATTCCCTTAAAAATATCAGTGGACTTCTGAGTAGAAACCTGACAGTCCAGGAGAGAAAGGATGATATATTCAATCTTATGGGAAAAAAAAAAAAAAACCAAAAAAAACCCAAACACCCTACAAACCAAGAATAATTTTCTCAGGAAAGTTGTTTTTCATAAATGAAGACAATATAAAGACTTTCCCGATATAAAGTCATATCATGAATATCCTGTTGAGGGAAATAACAGTTGAGGGAATTCACCAACATTAGGTTTGTATTACAATATTGCTGAGGGCAATTCTTCAAACTAAGTGAAGGATGCTGATTTTTATATGAAAGAAATAGAAATATGCAACAGACTTGTATACGTAAATACTGAATTAAATTCATCATTAATATGGTAGTGTGCTAACCAGTTAGCTTCAGTCTAAAGTATTAAAATAACTATAAAGAAAAAATATTTTGTTAGTGGATACACAATATAGAGAGAGGTAAATTGACATCAAAAACAAAATGGGTAGAAGGGGATAAAAAGGTAGAGCTTTTGCATGTAATTGGAATTAACTTGTTATCAGTGTAGTATATACTGTTGTCCCTCTAAAATGTTTTATGTGAGCCATGTGGCAACAAAAATGTAAAAACCTACAGTAGATTCACAGAAAGTAACAAGACGGGACTCAAAGAGCAACATTATCCAAAATTATCAGTTCACAGTTCTAACTGTTGTGCAGAACAGTTGAGTTGTCCTGGTCTCCACATCATCTTTCAAGATCAGCCCAAGAGGACTCTCCTTCAAAAAGTGAAAGACTAATTAAGCTGTCTGTTATTTTAAGGCAAAGAAATCTTTTGGCCCCTCATCTCCTTCCTTATGTCATATCGATGGTGCAGCTGTACTTTTTTAATCGCAAATTTTCTTCCTGTGACATTGCTGTGTGATTTTAATGAAAAAACTGCCAATGATAAGCCATATGAATATCCTGTCTCCTCAGTTGGTGTTGATTAAGACTTATTAAGAAGCCACATGTAGGTACTTTGTGGTTTGTCTTGTGTATCCTCAGAGATAGAGATTTGCAGCGTTCGTTGTGACATATTTGTTGGTGATAAGCTGCTTGTTTCTGAAAATCAAATCTTGCCTTGCTAATTGCAAGAAACATATGCCTTTAAAACAAAAAAATTAGCTAAGTGATGTTCTCAGAAACATTTCTTTATATTTAAGACAATTTCTCTTCAACATTTAGTACAATGCCATTCAGCCATTCAATAAATATTAGCTGAGCATCTATTAAGTTATAGAGAGGGGAGATACAGAACTTATACACAGGCACAGGCCTCACTTCAATCCTGGGCCCTGGCAAGGCCTCAGACAATGCCTGCAGACTGCATGCACCTTGGTTAGCATGCCCAGATTGGGTAGCATTCGATGACAAGGAAAAGAGATCTGTTCACAGAGTCTTTGATGTTAAAGGAGGAAGACATTTTGCTGTATTTCCAGTGTTCTTAGGCTGGTCTGCGGGCAGGACTCAGCTGCACCAAAGCTCCACATGTGACAGAGCCTCTGTTCATAGACTTTGAGTCTGAGCAATCACTCAGGCTTTGAACGCTGAGTGCCACCTCAGAGGCACTAACCTTAGGTTTCAGTGGTTTAAGAATCACCACCCACAAGAACTCAATAGCTCTGCAGTTGGTAATTACATCAGCTTTGAGCAGAAGTGGATTAATAATGAAGTTAATGAAGCGTGTTCTTCAGAGCTTCTCCTTGCACCAGCCCCTTCCAAGTCCCAAAGGGGCCCTAGGGCTGTGGTTGAAACTGAGAGGACTCTATGATCCTTGCCCCTCACCGTGTCTTCTGCCTGCCTTTTGCCTGTGGGAAACTTCAGTCAAAGAATACGTTTAATTGGAAAAGCGAGAAACGTGGAAGCAAAGGAAAACATTCAGAGGAGACCAAATAATAATAAATTAGTCATTAAGCACAGTAAGGACCTTTAGTTCTTTCTCAAGGGTTATGGATGATATTCTGAGCCATGTCCTGGAGCTTCTTATAGATACAGAACACCAGGTGGAGCAGTGACTATGTGATGACCACACTGTACTCAGGACTTGAGCATCCACAGTTCTGAGAACTGACCACAAAGACATGGGAACAAGTCCACCCCAGCACTAAAGATTAACTGTACCTAAAACAACCCATGGGTGTTTTGGATGGCATCACCAACTCAATGGACATGAGTTTGAGCACGTTCCAAGAGTTGGTGATGGACAGGGAAGCCTGGTGTGCTGTAGTCCATGGGGTAGCAAAGAGTCAGACACTACTGAGTGACTGAACTGAACTGAAAGTAACCAAGATGACACTCATCAGACCACTCATGACCAATGTGAAGATGACTGTACTATTTCTGCATGTAACCCCCCTCCCACTTTGTCTATAAAACTCTCACCGCCTGCTTGTCATGGGGGGTGAACATTGGCCTTTGAACAGATGTCTGCCACTGCTCCTGCCAGTTGCCAGCATATGAAATAAAGCAAACTTTCTTTTCCACCAACCTGACCTGTTTACTGGCTTTTAAGCAGTGAGCAGCCAGACCCCACACACATACCTTTCGGTAACATGGTCACAAAGAGATAGGCTTTGAATGTGCCATTTTCTTCAGTTGAGGGGAAGAAAATTCAGAAAAATTATTTCTTACCCAAAGGTGAAGAGATTAATTAACTACATAGAGTACTACATCCAGGAATCAGGTTTGTTCAGGAAATCAAGAAGAAACTGAAGAGGTTTAGAAAGTACATGCTGCCTTTTCATTAGTACAGGATTGGTGGAAAGTAAAAATATGATGAGCTGACTAACTCGAGCAAAGGAGAGCTGTGTAAGGATGAAGGTCGAGATGCTAAGAGACATGTTTGGGAACGTGAGCCTGACTGTCAGCACAGAGTGATGAAAAGGGAACAGGAGATGCACCAGGGGCTGGTGCTCTTAAACGGGACTTAGATCTAGCTGTTGGTCAACCAGAAATGGTGACTGAGAACCAACCAGGCCAAGAGAGGATGCAAGCTGACCACCCGAGGGAGTATCTTGGGATGAAGACACAGAGGAAGAGGAGATCCAGGAAAGTACCTGATTCATGTGACAGCCTCTGTCTTTTTTTCAAGTCTTCCTTCCCCTTTGGATCTGTCAGAATAGACTCCGTTCTGCTACTGAAACAACTGACGCCCAAATCGCAGAGGCAACACACACATGCGTACACACATGCATCACCAACCTACACACGCATCGTGGTCAGCGAGGCAGCATCAGCTGGCGTGTGCACCACTGGGAACACACAGCTTCTGGGGCAGAAAAGAGAGAGGCTAGGGAGTCACACGGGGTTTTCATGTCTCCACTCGGAAGAGACACGTGTGGCACCACCCACGTTTCATTGGCCAGAATGAGTCACTGGGAGCTAGAAAAACAGATATTTGATGAGTATTATTGTCAATGCCACATCCTTGGTAGCAATGCTGTCAGTTTTTTTCTTGCCTTGGTGAAGTTTCTGAGCTACAGCTTTGTGCAGAAATTAAATGTGATTGGACCCTCCCCAGAGTGAGATTTGAAGAAGGCGTTTTCTATCTGGTTCCTTTGGCTGGTGTGTCTCTGACTCCTTACTCCACTTCAGTCTGTGCCGAGTGGGATTAGTCGGATTCGTGTCTCCCCTATCCCTTTCCCGCTCAGTATTATTAACTCAGGGTGGTTTTCAGCATTTGTTCATGCATTCATTTCTTTATTTATCCACTATTTGTTAAGCTCTTTCTTTTTTTTATTTTTTAAAATATAAATTTATTTATTTTAATTGGAGGTTAATTACTTTACAATATTCTATTGGTTTTGCCATACATCAACATGAATCTGGTAACGATAACCCTGTTAAGATCTTTCTATGTCTTTACTTGACTTTAAAGAGATATTGAAGAGTAAGACACAATACTTGCTCTCAAGAAGCCCCCACTTTAAAGACAGTGGGCAAGATTTTATAGATTAAATAGGCACAGTGGTAATTTTGAGCTGGGGAAATTAGAGTGCATTTAAAAATGAGAAGATTTATGAGTTTTCTTTCTGTAGTGGGCTTAAAAACGTGCCCTCTAGAATTCAAATATACATAAATGTAATATACTCTTTTTATCACTGATTTCATCTTGTGCACTAGCAAGGGATGTTTGTGTGGACTGAAAGTTCCATAAAGTTAACACAGACTCTCCCATTTAAAATTTGTCCCTCAACTTAGCTCGGGTTCATTGTAATAATTGTTTTGTCATTTCTAGTTCAAGCTCCCTGCTCCGACTGATTTTTCTCTATTTACGGAGGCACCTTCTTGTCTCTCCTCCCACAGATGATGTCTGGGGTCGGAGGGCTTCTTCCTTTCCAACAGCAGCAGGGAAGGGTCCTTGGTCATCATGTGCTCCACTTAGAATCTGCTTGTCTTTGATTTATTATCTTTGATCTGCTCTTGTCTCTGGGTATCTGATGTTGCACTATGGAGGAATGAATGAGGCCAATTCAGTGCCACACTCTTCGATGTTTCTGGTTATAGACCGTAAAGGGCTGAACAGAGGTGATGGGCTGGACATCACCAGCTCATAACCTTGCTTCCTTCATGCTCTGGTGATGAAGTGGTCTTTGGTAAAGGAGTCTTTACGAAGCTTAGTCCCATCCATGCAAGGAACACAGATGGTGAGGCAGGTCTCCAATGCTTTGGTATAACAACTCCATTAATAATTTTCCGTTAGAGTTGTATGCCTCTTTTTTAATTAAAAAATATTTAGTATTTTAGTCACTCTGATTGGTCCTGAGGAAATTTTCCTCAAGCAAGCAGGTTTAATTATTAACTTTCCTAGCAAAGAGATTACTGAACCTCTGAAACCACCATATTCTCATGGTGATTTGGGAATAATAATGCTACATGTTGTATTGCTTTAGAATCCATAAGGACAAATAGTTAGCCTCAGTAAAAGAACAAGATTTTTTTTCTGCTTTTTACTTCTGCACTTCTAATTCAAACAGAAGCTGTTCACATTTTTTATAACAAAATTGCTTCCTGTTACAGTTGTGTGGTTTGAATTGAAAATGTGCCAAACGATAAATTCATAAACATCCTGACCACTTGGCCACATCTGATTAAGACCAGAACAGGAGGCTTCATGGTCCTCACCTGTCAGTGTTTGGTGGTTTGTCTTCTTTATCTTCAGATATAGAGAGAAATTTGCAGCGTTCATCCATGTTTAGAGCTGCCTCTCTCAGCACTGCTCTTGTACTGGGGCTAGGTTGTTTCTAGTTATTGCAATTTACTGCATTCATTGCAGAAAGGTGTTGAAGTGAACCGTATATAGCTCACACCATTTAATAGTATTGAAATATCATTAAAACGAATGATGCAGGGTGCATTGTGCTGTTACATCCTCACAACAAGTTAAATTATTTCTCAAAAGATTTCTTTTTGATTGAAATGATTTGTGTAAAATACCAGGCTGACATTCATTCATTCAGGTATACAAGAGACATCATTACGATTTTTAGTTAGCCAAGCATTGGGGATGTGGAGGTGAATTAGACACAAAATGTTTTACCAAGTACATTTGAGTTTATAAAGTAAAATGATTAAGTAAACAACTTAATTTACAAAAGCTCACCAATGGTAAGCTTGAGGTTCTTGAGCAGTTACGTGGGGCACAGAGAGAAGGAGTGATGTGTGGAAGACTCACAACTCTGAATGGCTCCAATGACCATCACAGCATGTGATACCTGGGAGAGCTCTGACAGCCTCAGTCAAGGCTCCAGGTAACAGAACTGCATTCTTGTTCTAGAGTCCTGGGATTCCTGGGATGGGATGGTGGAGATGCCCTAACACTGCTTCTCTATTACTACTACGTGTGTGTATGTGTGTGTGTTAGTCACTCAGCTGTGACCAACTCATTGTGACTCCATGGACTGTGGCCCCTCCAGGTTCCTCTGTCCATGGGATTTCCCTGGAAAGAATACCGAATTGGGGTGTCATTTCCTTCTCCAGAGAATCTCCCTGACCCAGGGATCGAACTCAGATCTCCTGCATTGCAGGGAGATTCTTTATCATCTGAGCCATCAGGAAAGCAGGTTAACAGTAGTACATAATACTACTACTATGCGCTACTGCTATTGCCTGGAAAGTTCCGTGGACACAGGAACCTTGCATGGGTTCTCAAGGTGTTGGCCACTACTGAGCACATCAGCATCAGCACGTGTACTACTGTTAACTGGTGTTGTCAGATCACATGCTAATGCCAACTCACCTAATCCGCACCAAAATCAGTCATCTTGGTGGGATCATAACCGTCCTTTTACTAATCAGAGAGTGTAAGAACCCTGTTCAAGGCCCACACTTGGCCTGTGGCTTAACTGTGAGTCAAGACCAGGCAGTCTGTCTCTCGAGCCTGTTTTCCTGACCCCTGTACTGCACTCTCTCATGTTCATTGTGGACACAGCTGGGTTAGGGTCCTCCCTAAAACTTTCCTCCTTCAAATCTTTGATGAGATTGGATACTGAGATTTCTTTATGTGTCAGAAAGATGTAGCTTCATCCAAGGGGGAGTTGGTCCATGTTGACCCTGCACCCCCAGCTCTGGGGCAGAGGGTGCTGTGGGGACAGGCTGCCAGCCCTGAGTTTGCCACTCCTTATAGCCCACCTCTTTCTATAAAGTGTCTGGAGCTGCTAACAGCATCTCACCTGTGAGATCTCCATCCCAAATTGAGACCATGTGTACCTGGTTCACTAAACACATCCCTGTGTCATCCTGTGGGAGGGATACTGGACCCCAGGAAGCATGTCCTGTGTTCTAGGTGTATGGCTGATGGTTTCTGGTGATGGCGTGGAGTCCATAACTGGGTAAGGAATGATGACTCTGGGCCCAGAGGGAGTAGAGCATCAATTCCAAGTGACTAAGCAGATCCTGGTCTTACTTCAGCAACTGAGTTTAAATTTTGATTTTGATATTTATATTCAGTTTTTATGATTAATCTGTTAAAGGTCCAGATATAGAAGGAGATGGGGTCAGGTACAGTCATGGGGCTTGAGAGTGAGAGGACCAGATGACAATGAAGTGATTCTTGCATCAATAATGGGTAAATATTAACCTATTTAGAGGAAGAAAAGCATGTGTTCAACTGTCTTTTCTCCCAAGTCTCAATAGGAAGGACAGGCATGGTGGGACAGAGTAGCTGTATCTGCTGACTGGGATGAGGGGTCCCTCTGGTGGGGGATGTGGCAGGGCTGTGGACTAACCTGCAGCTGCCCTCAGTGTTGGCCCTACTGAGACCTTAAGGGGGGCCGTGGGTGGCTCTTGAAGCTGTCTCTGAGCTCCGGTGGGGACTCTGGGGCCTGTGTGTCACAGATGCTTCCTTCCACATCTGTGCTGAAAAGACGGAGTCAGGGAGAGGGGGCCTCAGGGTGGGCTTGTGTGGACCACAGGGCTGCATCATGGGAATCTTGAGCCTGAGGGGCCATGAGGAAAGGGGGCAGCACATTAGTGACCTTGAATTTCAATCGGGGAGCTCTGTCTTGCATCCCTTATGGCCCTTTTCAGTCTCTCTATTCATCCCTGGGGTAGTTCTAGGGGAGAACCTGGGAGCTTCTCTGATGAGTGGAAACAGAACAAGGCAGCAATGGCTACACTGGACATCATCCCTTCTGCTTGGATCTGTCCCCTCAACCCACCTGGGCTTCCATTCTTGCCACCACATTTCCTCTTAAATGCAGAACAGAGGAGGTGGGTTCATTGGTGGTTTCAGGTAGCATGAACCCGTTTCTCTTCTCTGCTTCACTCACCCCTTCTTTGCCCCGCGCCTGGAGCTATCATGTAGCAGAATTTCTATTTCCCCATCTCTCTGGAGCTGTTCCCTTAAATTATATTTTGCATCTTTTTTAGTTATGGTTTAAAATACAAATGTATCCTGAATCTTATCAAACCATACTCTCAGCATATAAAGAGGGTACATGTGAAGTTTAGAAATCTTTAGTCTTTCTAAAGTAGAATTTTCGTGTTTTCGTTGTTTAGTCACTTAGTTGCGCCCAACTCATTTAGACATGTTGGACTGTGGCTGGCCAGGCCATTCTGTCCACGGAATTCTCCAGGCAAGAATACTGGAGTGGGTTGCCATTTCCTTCTCTAGGGGATCTTCCCGACCCAGGGATCGAATCCACGTCTCTTGCTTTGTGGGGAGATTCTTTCCTGCTGAGCCATCAGTGAAGCCCCATGTTTTCTTCTAGAGATCCCTGCTCCTATTTTGGTGGGCTAGAGTTGATTGACGACTCCTACCTTCTCTTTGTTTCCTTTAAGAGCAATCTCGTTCTCTCTGTCAGCATCATTTAGTGACTAGCTGAAAGAGATACTTCACATAAAATGAAATGCAATAAAGGGAAAGGGATTTAACACATCTGAATGTCCCTATAGGGAACCCGCCTGCCAATGCAGGAGAAGCAGATTGGATCCTTGAGTCAGAAAGATCCCTTTAGAAGGAAATGGCAACCCCCTCCAGTATTCTTGCCTGGGAAGTCCATTGGACAGAGGAGGCTGGCGAGCTACAGTCCATGGGTTGCAAAGAGTCAGACACGACTGAACATGCAGGCACTTGCTCCAGAACCCAGTCTCCAGAGCATTCTGAGACGGGGGAAAACCCTGCAATCTCATCCCCCCAACTTGGTGGGTCTCACTTCATGCCGTCACAGTCACCTGTGAATTTCTGTACTCCTGGTCCTCATTTTCTGCTGACCTGATAAACACACTCATATTTCTTCTTCTTTTTCTTTTTTTAGAACTAATTCAAATGTATTATTTTTAATGGCTGAGTAATACTCCATTGTGTATATGTACCACAGCTTTCTTATCCATTCATCTGCTGATGGACATCTAGGTTGCTTCCATGTCCTGGCTATTAGAATGGCATTGAAACATGTATAATATCATATATGAAATGAATCACCAGTCCAGGTTCAATGCATGACACTGGATGCCTGGGGCCGGTGCACTGGGACGACCCAGAGGGATGGTACAGGGAGGGAGGTGGGAGGGGGGCTCAGGACTGGGAACATGTGTGTACCCGTGGTGGATTCATGCCAATGTATGGCAAAACCAATACAATACTGTAAATAATTAACATCCAATTAAATAAATAAATTTATATTAAAAAAATATACCCTTGAACAACCAATGAATCAAAGAAGGAATCAAAATGGAAATTAAAAAAATTTTGAAACAAATGAACATGGAAACAGAACATACCAAAACTTGTGAGATGTAGTAAAAAGCAGTTCTAAGAGGGAATTTTATAGTGATAAACACATATTAACATAGGTGAAAAAATATTTCAAGTAAATAGCTACACACATCAAAAAACTAGGAAAAGAGCAAACTAAGCCCAAAGTGAACCAAAAGAAGGAAATAATAGAGACAAGAGCAGAAATAAACACTAGAAAAACAGTTTTAAAAGATTAACAAGACTAAGCTGTTTTCATTTTTTATTTTCATTTTTTTGCATTATGTGTATGTTTTATTTTATGTTTTTTTTTTAAATTTTTATTTTTACTTTATTTTACTTTACAATACTGTACTGGTTTTGCCATACATTGACATGAATCTGCCACGGGTGTACATGATCTCCCAACCCTGAGCCCCCCTCCCACCTCCCACCCCATACCACCCCTCTGGATCATCCCCGCGCACCAGCCCCAAGCATCCTGCACTCTGCATCGAACATAGACTGGTGATTCGCTTCCCACATAATAGTATACATGTTTCAATGCCCTTCTCCCAAATCATCCCACCCTCTCCCTCTCCCTCAGAGTCCAAAAGTCCGTTCTATACATCTGTGTCTCTTTTGCTGTCTCGCATACAGGGTTATCTTTACCATCTTTCTAAATTCCATATATATGAATACACTCATATTTCAAGTTGTGCTTCTCAAAAACATTTATATGCATATATACACATACCTATGCACATATTGATTTTCAACTTATAATAATTTACTGAACTGAAAATTTATGCTTTGGGCACTTTTTTGTATGTATGCTATACATCAAATTAAAAAGCTAAAAACTTAAAAAAAAAATAGACTTCTTGTAGTTCTCTGCTTCCACCCTGAGCTCAGTGCTGGGGAAGATCAATACTTGATTCTACACAAGTTATTCTCCACGGGTCAACAGATCCCACACCCAGACCCTGTGAGATCTCACAGTCTTCAGATATCGAGTAGGGTGATCTGGGGAGAAGAAAAACACTCATGATTTTTGATGCACCTTTTCTATCCCAGTCCTGGCCACGGGACCCGGCTCTCAGGACCATGGAAGCAGGAGGTCAAGGACCGTGTTGTTCATATAAGGAGATGTTGAAGATTCAGAAGCTCATTGGTGTCTGAGCTTCAGAAAGTGGCAGATGCAGCCTCCGATAGTGCCTGAAATGGTGAGAGGTGTCGCTATTGGCTCTCAGGAGGGAGGGTCTAAGGGGTGGTCTATATAGACCCCGGTCGGCACCCTGACGCCTCCTCGCAGGCTGATCCTGCAGCTGGGACTGTGACCTTGAATACATGGGGTCAGGATGGCTCTGGGCAGACGGCTCTCCCTGTGGGGACTCTGTGTCCTCCTCCTCGGCACCGTGGTGGGTGGTCAAGGTAAGAGCTACCCCTCTGTCCTGGGTCCACAGCAGGCAGGTGTCTGGAGTTCTGGAGCTGAGCCTCAGTGTTTCTGACCAAAAACCATGCTGATGTGAATATTGGTCCCTCTCCTATTGGGGAGGGGGTCCATTGGTCATAGCGGCAGATTTTACAGAGCAGTGAGGTTTTGTCTGGACCGAGCTGGGTCAGCCTAAGTCCCCTCCACTGTCTCCTTGTTCTCAGGGAGCTTCTAGGAGTCCCAGTGGCTCCCAGTGTGTGGAAGACCTAGTGACTGACCCCAGCGGGGACTCTGGGCTGTTCCCACACGCTCCACATGCCTGGTGTGTGAGCACTGCCCCTGGGTCCCTGTGTTTCCTGTGTCTGTGCTCCTGTAGGCTCCGTGATTGTGTGTGTGTATGTGTGTGTATGTGTGCAGGTGAGAAGTGTGTGAGGCTGTGCGTGTGTGAGGGTGTGTGTGTGTGAGGGTGTATGTGGGTGTGAAGAGTGTATGTGTTTGTGGAGTGTGTGAGGAGTGTGCAAGTGATGTATTAAGGTGTGTGAGGAGTATGTGTGGGTGAGTGTGGGTGAGTGAGGGTGAGTGAGGAGTGTGTGAGGGTGTGTGAGGGTGTGTGTATGGGGGGGAGTGTGTGAGCCTGTGTGTGTGTGTGAGGGGAGGTGGAGCCTGTCTCTGTGAGTGGAACCGAGCTGCTGAGCAGGGATGAGTCCGTTGGTCTGTGAAGCACACAGGGTGTCCACAGGGCTGGGTGTCACGGCCGCTGCATGTAACTGGATCAGAGATAATCGTGCACCTGCCTGCCTCTCTCTGGCTCCTCTCCCCCATCTCTCGGGCTCCCCTCTGCTTGTTGCCATGTCTGCCTAGCACTGGGCTCTGTGAGAGGCTCTGCCTGCTGGCCTCACCTATTCCCACCAGGTGTCATTAGGGAGCAGAGAAGCCCGCATCCAGGAGAGGGGCCCTCTTGTCTGTTCAGTTCAGTTCAGTTCAGTTCAGTCGCTCACTGGTGTCTGACTCTGTGATCCCATGGACTGCAGCACGCCAGGCCTCCCTGTCTATCACCAACTCCCAGAGTCTACCCAAACTCATGTCCATTGAGTCGGTGACGCCATCCAACCATCTCATCCTCTGTCGTCCCCTTCTCCTCCCACCTTCTCTCTTTCCCAGCTTCAGGGTCTTTTCAGACATGTCAACTCTTCACATAAGGTGGCCAAAGTGTTGGAGTTTCAGCTTCCACATCAGTCCTTCCAAAGAACGACTTGTCCCTCTGTCTGTAAAGATCAGTTGATGTGTAGCCCCACGTGTATAAGTTCCCAAGTCCCTGCCCTGGTCCCTGTGACTCATTTCCTGATGTGCTGGGGGCCTGGGACGGTCCTTTCCCCTCCCAGGATCTGCTGTGACTCTGTAGGGAGCCCTTTCTCCGTGCCCTCTCCTGTCCCTCCCTGGAGCTGCTTTCCCCTGAGTGAGGGTGGAGAATGTCACCAATCCTTCCTCATGGTCTGCAGGGTTTCTTTTGACAAATCCGCTGATCTCCTTATGGGAGTCCTCTTGGGTGACAGAACTTTTTTCTTCTCTTTAGACTTAGAATTCTCTCTTTCCCTTTGCATTTGAACAGTTTACTTTGTGAGTCTTGGAGAAGGTGGTTTGGGATTGAAATTTTGGGGTGACTTATTAGCTTCTTTAACTAGGATGTCCAGATCTTTCCCCAGGTTTGGAAATTCACGGGCCGTCTTCCTGTTTAAATTATTTACTTTTGGCTGTGCTAGGTCTCCTTGCTGCCCGCGGGCTTTCTCTAGCTGTGGTGAGCAGAGGCTGCTCCTCACTGCAGTGCACAGGCTTCTCACTGCAGGGGCTTCTCTTGGTGCAGAGCACAGGCTCTGGGTGCGCACGTTTCAGCAGCTGGGGCACGCTGGCGTAGCTGCTCTGCGGCATGTGGCATCTTCCTGGACCGGGATTGAACCCATGTCCCCTGCATTGGCAGGTGGATTCTTAACCACTACACCACCAAGGAAGTCCTCAGACCTTAATTCTTTTCTCTTTCACTTCTGCTGTGACTCCAGTCCGTACATTGTTTCTCTTTATGGTGCCCACTGGCTTTCTATATTCCTTTCATTCTCTTTTGGCTCCTCGATTTGGATGCTTTCAACTAATCTTCCTTCTAACACATTGATTCTTTTTTCTTTTTCTTTCCCTTGGTCAAGTCTGTTGTTGAGTCTCTGTGTTGAATTCTTCAGTTTGCTCATTGTATTGTGTATGTTAAGTCGCCTCAGTCATGTCTGACTCTTTGTGACCCTATGGACTGTAGCCCACCAGGCTCCTCTGTCCACAGGATTCTCCAGGTAAGAATACTGAAGTGGGTTGCCGTGCACTCCTCCAGGGGATCTTCTGGACCCAGGGATTGAACCCGAGTCTCTTACATTTCCTGCACTTGCAGACAGGTTCTTTACCACTAGTGCCACCTGGGAAGCCCATTCATTTATTATTCAGCTTCAAAATATCTGGTTGAAGAATTGAAGAAGTAAAAGTCACTCAGTCATGCTTGACTCTTTGTGACCCCATGGGTACACAGTCCATGGAATTCTCCAGGCCTTACTGGAGTGGGTAGTCTTTCCCTTCTCCAGGGGGTGTTCCCCACCCAAGGATCAAACCCAGGTCTCCCGTATTGCAGACTGATTCTTTGCCAGCTGAGCCACAAGAGAAGACCAAAATACTGGAGTGGGGAGCCTATTCCTTCTTCAGCAGATATTCCCGACGCAGAAATTGAACCACAGTCTCCTGCATTGCAGGTGGATTCTTTACCAACTGAGCTATCAGAGAATCACAAAATATCTGGTTAGTTCTTTAAAAAAAAATAGTCTTCTGATGCTGGGAAAGATTGAAGGTGGGAAGAGAAGGGGACAACAGAGGATGAGATGCTTGCATGGCATCACTGACTGAATGGTTATGAGTCTGAGTAAACTCTGGGAGTTGATGATGGACAGGGAGGCCTGGCATACTGTAGTCCATGGGGTCTCAAAGAAAGAGACATGACTGAGCGACTGAACTGAACTGAACCGAACTGAACACTGGTAATGTCTCCATCTATGATGTTCCTACTAATGAACTCCTCTTTATGTGCAGAAACCAGAGTCATCTTATGACTTAATCACTAAAGTGACATCTGATCACTTTCGTCAAATTCCATTTGTTACATGCATGCTACAGGTACATCAGAGTGTGGAATTACACAAAGAGATGAACACCAGATGGCAGGAATAACCAGACATTTTAGAGCCTGTTACCCAGCCCTCTGTTTCTAGGCTGGATGAGAGTCTTCCTATGGACAGGGAAGGAGAGGGAGGATTCCTCCCTGTTTCCCAGGCCATGAGCTTAACTGAGATGGGGAAGCTGGGCCCTAGTAGCCTTGGGCGCATCTACAGGGAGGGCAGCAACCAGAGTCTCTGAAGGCCTGTCCTTGGTGGTGTCCCTGGAGCTGGTTCTACAGGCGCCTGAGAAACACCTGGTGCCTCCCTTCCTGCTCCGTGTTCAGTGATGGCACATTGGGGGCTTAGAGTTGGCCATGGTGGGAATGTTTATACTACAACGGTCAGGAAATACTATACCCCATGCACTGTTTTGCTCCTCAGAGAGCTAATGTTTTAAGTATTGTACCACTCTAAGTCTCCTAAATCTTTTCCGTGTCGTGTCTCTCTTTTGCAGCTCTGGAGCTGAGGCTGAAGGATGGAGCCCACCGCTGTGAGGGGAGAGTGGAAGTGAAGCACCAGGGAGAATGGGGCACAGTGGATGATACGGACTGGAGCTGGAAGGATGCATCTGTAGTGTGCAGACAGCTGGGGTGTGGAGCTGCCATTGGTATTCCTAAACAGGCTTATTTTGGACCTGGAGTTGGCCCCATTTGGCTTTTGTATACTTCATGTGAAGGGGTGGAGTCAACTGTCAGTGACTGTAGGCATTCTAATATTAAAGACTATCGTAATGATAGCTTTATCCACGACTGGGATGCTGGAGTAGTCTGCTCAGGTAAGTCCTGAGTGGTCTGCGTGGGGGTCTCTAGCAGGAAAAGCCTCTGTCTTATCACCAGAATGACTCGAGATTATGGATACAGCCTTTAGAACATGCTTGGGTGAAGGGTCTTTGTGATGTGTCACAGGAAGCAGAGAGGTGAGGTCAAAAGTTTTATACAGATTCAGCTTCTGGATTTGACCTCTGTGACACAGTCTCAGCATGGTAATTGTTCTGTATTCTTTGGCATATGGTCAGTAAGGTGTGGCTACATTGTTGTGGGAGGGGGATGTCATAGGAGAGTTGTAGGCAACAAGGTTTATTATCCTCATTGGTCCTAAAAGTCAGAGTCACACACTCCATCAGGTTGGTATGTGGGTGATGTGCCAATAGAACAGCCTCAACCAAGCAATGGTGACCTCAAAAGGGCATGTGAAGACCCATGGACAAGTGACCATACCCGAAGTCATGGTGCAGTTACACAAGGAAAAGGTTGAGAGAAATTCAGTGGTGCATTTAAATGTCCATAGGTCACAGTCAGAGGAGGCCAGAAACGGGACTTGTGGCAGGGAAAATCTCATTACACTGGTGTACCTGATGAATCGAATGGAGAGCTCACACCATATTTGCAGGGATGTTGAGGGAGCCTGAAAATGCAGTCTTGAGGTTTACAACACAGCAGCTGAAGCACATCACGTATAAGAGGCAGTGAAGCTAGGAGTTCATGGGGTTCTCAAGGCAAGAGGACTGAAGTGGTTTCCCTGTCCTTCTCCAGTGGACCATGTCTTGTCAGAACTCTCCACTAAGACCCGCCTGTCTTGGGTGGCCCTACATGGCATGGCTCATAGTTTCCTTGAGTTAGACAAGGCTGTGGTCCATGAACTGTGAGCTTCCAGATGTTCAAGCTGGATTTAGAAAGAACAGAGGAACCAGAGGTCAAATTGCCAACATCCGTTTGATCACTGAAAATGCAAAAGAGTTCCAGAAAAACACCTACTTCTACTTTATTGACTATGCCAACGCCTTTAACTGTGTGAATTACAACAAACTGGAAAATTCTTCAGATATGAGAATACCAGACCATCTGACCTGCAACCTGAGAAATCTGTATGTAGGTCAAGAAGCAACAGTTAGAACTGGACATGGAACAAAAGATTGGTTCCAAATCGGTGGAGTACGTCAAGGCTGTATGTTGTCACCCTGCTTATTTAACTTCTTTGCAGAGTACATCATGAGAAATGTTGGACTGGATGAAGCACAAGGTGGAATCAAGATTGTCGGGAGAAATATCAATAACCTTAGATGCAGATGACATCACACTTATGGCCAAAGGCCAAGAACTAAAGAGCCTCTTGATGATAGTGAAAGAGGAGAGTGAAAAAGTTGGCTTAAAACTCAGCATTCAGAAACTAAGATCATAGCATCTGGTCCCATCACTTCCTGGCAAATAGATGAGGAAACAGTGGAAATAGTGACAACTTTTTTTTTTTTTTTTGGCTCCAAAATTACTGCAGATGGTGACTGCAGCCGTGAAATTAAAAGACACTTGCTGCTTGGAAGAAAGGCTATGACCAACCTAGACAGCATATTAAAAAGCAGAGACATTTCTTTGCCAACAAAGACTGGTCTAGTCAAAGCTATGGTTTCCCCAGTAGTCCTGTATGGATGTGAGAGTTGGACTATAAAGAAAGCTGAGCACCGAAGAATTGATGCTTTTGAACTGTGGTGTTGGAGAAGACTCTTGAGAGTCCCCTGGACTGCAAGGAGATCCAACGAGTCCCTCCTAAAGTAAATCAGTCCTGCACATTCATTGGAAGGACTGATGCTGAAGCTGAAACTCCAGTACTTTGGCCACCTGACGTGAAGAACGGACTCATTGGAAAAGACCCTGATGCTGGGAAAGATTGAAGGTGGGAGGAACAAGGGATGACAGGATGAGGTGGTTGGATGGCATCACCGACTGAATAGACATGAGTTAGAGTAAACCCCGGGAGTTGGTGATGGACAGGGAGGCCTGGCATGCTGCAGTCCATGGTGTTACAAAGAGTCAGACGTGACTGAGGAACTGAACTGAACTGAATTGAAGCTAAGAGGACCTGATGTGACTCCTAAGAATTACTCAGTGCTATCTAAGTGTGTTTGATCTATAGCCAAGTGGATGCAGGAAACACAGGGTGTGAATGGATGCTGACAGCATTTGACAGAGATGCTTCTAGTTGTTATCACAATTGCAGATTGGCTGTCCAGGTTATTAATCACATCAGAACAACTGGACTGGAGGAAGATATTGTCAGTTATCACAGTGAATTCCCTAATGCAGAAGGCTGGACTTAGGATAGTATCACCCCATCTAATGGGATGGTGGGACAGGAGAGCCCTGAAGACCTCTGCAGTAGGGCCTTAACAGCCACAGCCAATCAGCTCTTGGGTGTTTATGTACAGGAAGATCATTGGAAAAGTGATCTTTTCTAATCTCACCTTCAGCAGATCTTTGATGATTCTAGCTGATGCCCTTAAGGAAACAATTATTTTCCTTTTTAAAAAGTACTTTATTGAGGTATGTCCTACATACAAGACTGCTTGATAAGCATGCATTTGTGAAACCACTACAGCACTTATGTCATAAATCTATTCATCTCTTCAAAATGTTTTCTTCCATTCTCTTTATCATTCTTTTTAAAAATAATTATTTTGAAGGTGAATTTGAATGTTAGTTAGAAACTTTTGTTTTAAACAAACCTGTTTTCTGGCATCTCAAGTAACCTTCCTTACTGTCACAATGTCATAATCATGGTTCCACCTGAAGATAAATTTGTGGAAATACTACAGGTGTCTCTACTGTATTTTGATAAATCAGAATCTGAGTGAAAATGGAGTGTGTGATGTTGAAACTTTGTGTGAAATTAGAACTCCCAATGTTATCCTAAGAAAACTGATGTTTTGTTATTAATTCCAGTTAAGATATACTTAGAAGTAGAGACTTGGAAGTGCTCTGATATTTAACAAAGGTCCGTCTAGTCAAAGCTATGGTTTTCCAGTGGTCATGTATGGATGTGAGAGTTGGACTGTGAAGAAAGCAGAGCACCAAAGAATTGATGCTTTTGAACTGTGGTATTGGAGAAGACTCTTGAGAGTCCCTTGGACTGCAAGGAGATCCAACCTGTCCATTCTAAAGGAGACCAGTCCTGGGTGTTCATTGGAAGGACTGATGCTAAAGCTGAAACTCCAATACTTTGGCCAGCTCATGTGAAGAGTTGACTCATTGGAAAAGACTCTGATGCTGGAAGGGATTGGGGTCAGGAGAAGGGGATGACAGAGGATGAGATGGCTGGATGGCATCACCGACTCGATGGATGTGAGTTTGGGTGAACTCCAGTAGTTGGTGATGGACAGGGAGGCCTGGCATGCTGTGATTCATAGGGTCGCAAAGAGTCTGACACGACTGACCGACAGAACTGAACTGAACTGAACTGGCTGAACTAATATTTAAACCCTGATCGTGGTTTGTACACTCTGACTACCATTGCTCTAACTTAGACTCTCACATTTTTATGAACGGTTCCAGGTTCCTCCTATTTCTCTTTTGGTCACTAGTTTCCTCCTCCTGGTCTGTTTTTTTCTGTATTTTCAGACATATTTTAATGGTGTGAAGATAAGTCAAAGTGGTGGTGATATAGCAGAAATAAGATTAGAATAGCATGTGTTTTCATTATTTTAATCAAAACTCTTGGAGTTTCTTCTGCTCAACCTTAGGAGTCAGGTATGGAAGAGAAATTTCAGCCTCAGTAGTGGATTGCTGGAAGTGAAGTATCGTTTAGGATAAATCTAGAGTGGAAATAATGACCAGAGGTGAATGTAGAGAAGCTTGTTTGAAATAACAAGGAGATTTCATGGAATTCACATGGAAGATCTGGGAGGGAACACACAAATTGTGAAGGACTGTGGTGCAAGCGTTCCAGGTTGCTTCAGTCCTGTCCTACTCTTTGTGACCCCATGGACCATAGGATTCTCCAGGCACGAATACTGGAGTGGGTTGCCATTTCCTTCTCTGGGGGATCTTCCTCACCCAGGGATCAAACCCGGGTCTCCTGCATTGCAGGCAGAGTCTTGATTATCTTCTGAGCCACCAGGGACTACAGTACTGAAGTGCAGAATGGTGAGGGGATGAAGATGCAAGGATTGCAGGAGGGGAGGGTTGGAAAGATGGAGGTCAGCTTGTACATTCACCACAGCCTCTGTGTCACACTTCCTCCCTGCCCCCATTCTTTCCTCCCTCTCTTCCTTTATTTTGCTGTGGGAGTCATTTCTGAGCTCTGTGGAAGTGCTAGCATTTGTAGCTGGCAGTTTTCTTAGTGGAGAATTTTTAATATATGGATTCTGTTTATTTAACAAATAAGTTTACTCATATTTTTCTCTTTTTTTGTATCAGATTTTGGTGAGTTGTGTTTCACAAGTAATGTGTTTTTAAGGACTTGGCCCATTTTACAAAAAATTTTCAAATTAGTAACGCTGGGTCATATCTCATATCTTTATATGTTGGGAAGATCTACAATGATATTCCTCCTTTTGTTACTGGTGCTGCTAATGTGTTCCCTCTTTTTTCTTAATTGGTTTGCTAGAAGATTATCCCTGTTAATGTTCTTTTTAAGAGAATCACTAATGGACTGTATTGATTTTCTTGATGGTGTATTTGCTTTCCTCTTAATTGATTTCTATGCTCAGATTTCTTTCCTCTTTTTCAGTTATGATTGTGGTTGCTTTTGTAGTTTCTTGAGGTGGAGTCTTGGATCATTTCCTTCTGTTTCTATTTTTATTCTAACGTAATCATCAAGGAAGCATCAAGGTTCTAAATTTTCTTCTAAGCATCACTTTATTTTTAACCCACCAGTTTCAATACTATATAATTTCTTTTGTATTTTATTATCATAAAATGTTTCTTTTTCTCTGAATGAATTCTTTGTCTTATCGTCTGACTTTGTATGATATTAATTTAGATATTATATACAGTTTTCACTGATTTGTGTTTGCATGGTATGTAATTTTACCTCTTTAGTATGTTTCTGTGTTTATATTTAAACACATGAAAGTTTGTAGATAGTATATTGTTGTGTCTTATTTTATCTGGTCTGATTATCTTGTTTTTTATTTGGAGTGCTTAAATTATTCACATTTAATGTAATTATTGACACAATTGGATTTAAGTGTACTTGCCTGCTATTTGTCGGAAGGCAAATGGCAACCCACTCCAGTACTCTTGCCTGGAAAATCCCATGGATGGAGGAGCTTGGTATGCTGCAGTCCATGGGGTCGCTAAGAGTCAGACACAACTGAGCAGATTCACTTTCACTTTTTGCATTTATGCATTGGAGAAGGAAATGGCAACCCACTCCAGTGTTCTTGCCTTGAGAATCCAGGGACAGGGGAGCTTGGTGGGCTGCCGTCTATGGGGTTGCACAGAGTCGGAAACGACTGAAGTGACTTTGCAGCAGTAGCAGCAGCAGCTGCTATATGTTATATCTTTGTTTTTATTTTAATTTTTGAGTATATTTTACCAGTTTAAATTATATTTCAATTTAAATACTGTATTGGTTTATTAATCGCATCTGATTTTTAGGTGATTATAATGTTTAATTTTTTTTAGTTTAAAGTAATTTTTATTTTTTGCTGGCGGGGTCTTTACTGCTGCATGGGCTTTTCTCTAGTTGTGGAGATCAGAGGGTAATGTCTAGTTGCAGGCATGAGTTTTCTCATTGCGGTGGCCTCTCTTGCTATAGTGCACAGGCTCTATGGTGCACAAGTTTCAGTAGGCGTGGCCCCTGGGCTCTGGAGCACAGGCTCACTAGTTGTGGTGCACGCACTTAGTGGCTCTGTGGTATGTGGGATTTTCCTAGACCACGGATTGAACCCACGTCTCCTGCATTGTCAGGTGGCGTCTTCACCACTGAACCACCTGGGAAGCCCAATGTTGAATTATTAATCTTCAATTACATTTCATCTTGAAATGATATTATGTCACAACATGCAATGTCAGTCACTATACTTTTCTTCCACATTCCTGTTCTTGTCATTGGTGCTATCATTGTCATACATTCTATTTATAAATTTATTATGAATCTTATAGTTTGCTGCTAATATTTTTGCCTTAAATCTTCTAATAGAGAATCAACATTTAGCACAGTCTCTATAGCTTTGAGAGGATCCATGTTTTCATCTGCTGTCATCTCCCTTTAGCTTGAAGAACTTCCTGAGGCAGTTTTGTGTAGCGTGTGTCTGGTGGCCTCCAATTCTATCATCTCTCATTTACCTGAAATCATTTTATTTTTTAAATATAAATTTATTTATTTTAATTGGAGGTTAATTACTTTACAATATGGTATTGGTTTTGCTATACATCAACATGAATCTGCCACGGGTATATCATTTTAATTTTCATTCAGTTTTAAAAAGTAATTTCATAGCTGATTCAATTTTAGGGTAACAAATGCCCAATCCCAATACTTTAAATATGTTCTTACATTGTCATCTGACTTTCATTGCCTCCAACAAAAAGTCAGTAAGTAATACTTATCCTTTTGTTCCCTGTATATAATGTGTCAAACTTCCCTGGCTTAACATATTTTGTTTGTTTGTTTACCAATGAATTTCAGTAATTACATTGTCAAGTTTTCTGAGAATGGTTTCATTATCTTGTTTGGGGTTTGTTTAGCTTTTTGGATCAGTGGGTTTACAGTTTTCAGTAACTTTGGGAAAATGTCATTTATCTTTTCCTAATATTTTTCTGCACATCCCTTAATCTGAATCTCCAAATACACATATTTTATATATTTTTATATTATCCTACATGCTACTGTGTTTCCATTCATATTTCTCTGCCTTTTTACTCTCTTTGGTTCAGTTTAGATAGTCTCTACTGCTGTGTTTTACTTTCCAGTTCTTTTATTCTGCAATGTCTAGTCTCTTGTGTAATTAATCCAAATAATTGTTCATTCCAGTACTATATTTTTCAGTTTCAGAAGTCTCATTTGTTTATTTTTCCTAGTTTTTCTCCCTGTTTATTTTTATGCTTCATTAAGCATATTGGTATTAGGCTTTTAAGGAGCTCTTCAGCCAATTCAATCATTTCTGTAATTTCTGAAGCTGCTTTAACGATTTTTTAATATAAATTTATATATTTTAATTGGAGGTTAATTACTTCACAATATTTTATTGGTTTTGCCATACATCAACATGAATCCGCACACGGGTATACACGTGTTCCCCATCCTGAACCCTCCTCCCTCCCCATACCATTCCTCTGGGTCATCCCAGTGCACCAGACCCGAGGATCGAGTATCATGCATAGAACCTGAACTGGCAATTTGTTTCTTATATGATATTATACATGTTTCAATGCCATTCTCCCAAATCATCCCACCCTCGCCCTGTCCCACAGAGTCCAAAATACTGTTCTATGCACTGGTGTCTCTTTTTCTGTCTGATTGTTTTTAAAAAATGTGTTATGGGTTACCTTTCTCTCTTTTGGAAATTCTAATAATTGTTTGGTTGGATGTTGGGCATCACTAAGCAGTCCTTTACCAGGAAGAACTTCAGAAGTAAATAATCAGAACACAGCCAGAATTCAGGGAATTGTCCTTGATGAATTAAATAAAGTTTTTTCATTGGGTTATCTTCATTCAGTTCAAAATGTGTTCCTTTGATGACCAAATGATGAACTCTTATTTTGGTTTTCCTCCTTTAGTTTCAAAACTTCCTTGATCCCACCTTGCATGCCTTATACCCCACCTACACCCTACTTCAGCAGTAGCTATCCTTTCTGATTTTCTTTTCCATCCATCTGTATCATTTAAAATGGTGTTTGCTTGTCTGAAGTGGGAGGAATGAGAAAGGATAGCAGTTCAGGTGGTGGATGGGAGGAGCAGAGGGGTGATGTAGTATGCTAATAAGCTACTCAACGAGTGTTTCCCACAAATATTTGCATAGTTATCCATACTGAGGCTTTTTCAACTTGGAACTCTCCAAATTATGGCTTGTTTGCTCATTTCCTCCTCCTTCTTCTTCTTTCTTTTTGGCAACACGCCATCTTCTTTTAGAATTCTAAAACACCCGTGAAAGAAATTAAAGACAATATGATCAATGGAAAGTCATTTTGTGTTTCTGGGCTGCAAGAATTAGTATTGTTAAAATGCCTGTACTTCTCAAAGTCCTCTATAGATTTAATGCAATTATATATAAATACCATTCTTTATAGTAATAGGAAAACAATCTTAAATATGAGTGTGTGGTTTAATTTTTATATATTCATGAATTCCTGTTTTCTGATCATTACTGAATTTTAGTTCCATTCCATTATGGTCATGTAAGATACTTGGAATTATTTTAATATTTTTGAATTAGTTAAGGCTTATTTGTAACTTAGCCTGGAGACTATTCCATGTGTGCTTGAGAAGAATGCATATTTTTCTGTGGTTAGAATTAGTACAATGATAGTAGTAAAATCAATTATTATCAGCCCTTAGCATTTTCTATGAGTCCTGTTTGAGAGAAAAAAACCTTTAATAGGAGACGATGTGGAAACTCAGCTATCTGGTAAACTCCCACTGAGAGCACACTCTCCCCAAGATTCTTTGGCAAATCCTAGGATTTCAAGAGAGATGGCTGGGACTCTCTCTCTATGACTCTCTGAGTTTTCTTAACTCATTTTCCTTCCCACTGAGGTCACTGAAGGAATTCATGGAATTTTTTTGGCATCAAAAAGTATCAGAAAGACAAGATGTGATGACATAAATGTGAATTAATAATAGTGTCTATATTTCTTCTCTGGAGCTGTCACTCATCTACAGGTTGGCATCCCCTCATGGATCCAGCCTCAGGACTTTCCTTAACCTAAGTCACTTGAGGACTAGCTTCTGGGAGAGAAAACTGGTCAGAATATTAGCCCCACAAGTCCCATGAAAGCTTTCTAAGCTTGTCTGGATGCTAGGTCTCTCATCTCATAGCCCACATCCCTCTGGGTGGCTTCTGGTCTGCATATCTCTATGTTCAAGTTTAAGTGCCTAAATATTATACAGTGTCCTTGGATCTGTATGTAGGTCCTAGGCTGCTAAGTGAGAAATTCACTTCTCCAACCAATGCTAAAACATGTGTTCCCAGTATTCAGCCATTCCAATGATCTGAATTGGGCTCTGTAGTTTCTAGGCTCCTAGACCAAGGAATTCACATTTCTAACCAGTCTCAAAGTGTATGTTCTTGGGATTCAACCATTCCAAACTGACCTTGTAATCCTAGATTTCTCTTTGGAAACCTGCTCATGAAAATTCAATTATGACACTAACTGTCAAAGACTCTCTTCATGCTCCACTTCTAAAAAGAAAAACTTTCACTCCACTGCCTGTGACGTGCAGTTTCCAGTTGCCAAGTCAGTACCATGAACACTCACTGGTTTTGTTGCTGTTTCCCTTAGGATTTGTGCGTCTGGCTGGAGGGGATGGACCCTGCTCAGGGCGAGTAGAAGTGTATTCTGGAGAAGCCTGGATCCCAGTGTCTGATGGGAACTTCACACTCCCCACTGCCCAGGTCATCTGTGCAGAGCTGGGGTGTGGCAAGGCTGTGTCTGTCCTGGGACATGAGCTCTTCAGAGAGTCTGATGGCCAGGTCTGGGCTGAAGAGTTCAGGTGTGAGGGGGAGGAGCCTGAGCTCCGGGTCTGCCCCAGAGTGCCCTGTCCAGGGGGCACTTGTCACCACAGTGGAGCTGCTCAGGTTGTCTGTTCAGGTGAGATGCAGGTCAGGCCTTTCACCTCTGTGAACACCCTGTTCAGGTGAGAAAGTCGTGATTTTGCTGAAACTCTGTCTTCTTCTACCAGCATACTCAGAAGTCCGGCTCATGACAAACGTCTCCTCTCAGTGTGAGGGGCAGGTGGAGATGAACATTTTTGGACGATGGAGAGCACTTTGTGCCTCCCACTGGAGTCTGGCCAATGCCAATGCTGTCTGTCATCAGCTCGGCTGTGGAGTCGCCATCTCCACCCCTGGAGGACCACACTTGGTGGAAGGAGGTGATCAGATCCTAACAGCCCGATTTCACTGTTCAGGGGCAGAGTCCTTCCTGTGGAGTTGTCCTGTGACTGCCCTGGGTGGTCCTGACTGTTCCCATGGCAACACGGCCTCTGTGATCTGCTCAGGTAAGAGAGAGGGAAGGGCTATTGGTACTCAGGATGCTCCTGGAGTGAAATGTCTCCAAGAGTAAAGAGTGAGGTTAAATGGGCTTCAAAGTCAGAGATTTATTTCATGGTGAAATATGGATCTTCTCATTGTTCCTCCATTTTTCAGGTCAGGGCAAGAAGTGTGAAGGGGAATAATATGTTTTTAAGCAACATTGTTGCTCACATGTAATCATAGAAAACAATGTTGGAGCAGTAAGTGTAGACCTCAGTATGAAGCCCAGCCCAGAGAAGCAAGGAGAGTGTCCCAGCACCACAGTCACTGTCGTCCCCAGTGTCTGTGTCTTCCCTCCGCGACAGGGAAAATAGCGCTTACCTAGCTTCTACTAACATAGAGAGTTTCATCAAGGTTTGAACTTCATATAAAATGATGCAGTATGTTTCATCTTTTTAATCTAATTTCATAGACTCAAAATTATGTTTGGGATTCACACATGATGTTGTATATTGTAGCACTTTGTTTTATTAGTGTAGAGTATGCTTTGAATGATCACATGGCCATGTACTGATCACTTCTACTGACAGAGTAAATCTGAGTTATTTCCAGTTCTTGACTATTACAAATATGATATACTACCACTTACCATGACAATGTCTTTGGATGCAAATATGTGTTACTTATTTTCCATGTTTAACCCTTGGTCTTTTATTTTCATTTGCTTAATGAAATGGTGTCCTTTGATGAACTCATTTCTTATGTAAATATAACTTACCAACATTTTTCTGTACACTTAATGCTTCTTATATCCTGTAAAGGAGAAGGAAATGGCAACCCACTCCAGTATTTTTGCCTGGAAAATCCCATGGACGGAGGAGCCTGGTAGGCTGCCATCTACTCGAAGATCTTAGAAACATTCTCTAAGAGTATCTTATGGAAATTTTATCATTTTTCTCTTGCATATTATTGTGCATTCCTTCTGGGATTGATATCTGTGTAAGATAAGGGTCAGGTTTCATATGGACATCCAATTGACTCAGAATCTTTTTCTGAAAAGACTCTTCCCCACTGCAGTGCTGCCTTCGTCATAAGCAGAAGGGCAAGTATGTCTGCCTTATTTGAGACTCTCTATTCTGTTCCATGTTATCATTTGTCTATCCTTGCAGAAATACTGCATTTCTTAATTATCATAACTTCATAGTTTTTGTTGTTCAATCGCTATGTCATGTCTGACTCTTTGTGACCCCATGGACTACAGCACACCAGACTTCCCTGTCCTTCACTATCTCCCTGAATTTCAAACTTTGTAGTTAGTCTGAATAATTTACAAGAGTTACTTTATATTAACTCTTCTAATATCATTGCTTTTGTTACCAACTGTGCTGTTCATTATTGGTTGCTTACACTTTGTATGAATTTAGAAGTCAGCTTGTCATTTTCACCAAAAGAAAAGCTTAAGGGTATCATTGAGATTAGATTTGAAAATTTGAGAGTAGACATAGAAATTTGAGGATGATTGACATTGACAATGTTGAGTTTTCCAAATCATTGCCATAATACATCCCTCCATTCAGTTACATCCTGAATTTCAGAGATTTTCCCCATCTTCTACTAGGACTTCTCCTAGGTATTTCATTTTTGATGTTATGAGTATTTTTGTGAAAGTGTCCTGGCAATGAATTCTCTTTGACTTGTTTTCATCTTTTAATTCTTCCAGTTTTAATGTATGTTGAGACATAAAAATGTTGGGAAAACAATATAAAAAATCCTTTATGACCTTTACCTTGGTTTCTAATTGTTGGTATCAATATTTGCTTTAATCTGTGTGTGTGTGTGTGTGTGTGTGTCCTTCCTTCTCTGTTCTCCTTCTGCCCCATTTCTTCCTGAATATGTAAATTCTTTCTGAATTCAGTTGAAGACATGATGTTCCTTTATCCTTAGACCAGTTCTGGGAATTTCCTTACAGAACCAGAGTTCAGTCAAGTCTTTAATGACTTCAGCTCCAGGTGGCATCTAATTGCAGCACTGAAAGACCCCACTGAGAGACTGCCAGACGGAGTTTCTTCCTGATTAATGACCCCAAGTCATAAGCAAAATTGAGTACATGTTTTTTTCTTCAGCTACTAAGTTTTACCTTTTCATATTGATCAATTTGCCAACATCTGTTGGATCATAGAAAAAGCAAGAGAGTTCCAGAAAAACCTCTACTTCCGCTTCACTGACGATGCCAAAGACTTTGACTTTGTGGATCAGAACAATCTGTGGAAAATTCTTAAAGAAATGGAAATACTAGACCACCTACCTGCCTCCTGATGAATCTGTGTGCAGGTCAAGAAGCAACAGTTAGAATTGGACATGGAACAACAGACTGTTTCCAAATTGGGAAAGGAGTACGGCAAGACTGTATATAGTCACCCTGCTTGTTTAATTAATATGCAGAGTACATCACGTGAAATGCTGGGCTGGATGAAGCACAAGCTGGAATCAAGATTGTCAGGAGAAATATCAATAATCTCAGATATGCTGATGACACCACCCTTATGGCAGAAAGCAAACAGGAACTGAAGAGCCTCTTGATAAACGTGAAAGAGGAGAGTGAAAACACTGGCTTAACATTCAAAAAAAAAAATTATAGTATCCGGTCCCATCATTTCATTGCAAATAGATGAGGAAACAATGGAAAGAGTGACAGACTATTTTCTTGGGTTCCAAAATAACTGCAGATGGTGACTGCAGCCATGAAATTAAATGATGCTTCCTCCTTGGAAGAAAAGCTATGACCAACCTAGACAGCATATTAAAAAGCAGACACATTACTTTGCTGACAAAGGTCCATCTGGTCAAAGCTGTGATTTTTCCAGTAGTTATGTATGGATGTAAGAGTTGGACCATAAGGAAAGTTGTGCACTGAAGAAGTGATGCTCTTGAACTGTGGTGTTGGAAGAGACTCTTGAGAGTCCCCTGGGCTGCAAGGAGATTAAACCAGTGGATCCTAATGGGAATTAGTCCTGAATATTCACTGGAAGGATTGATACTGAAGCTGAATCTTCACTACTTTGGCCACCTGATGAAAAGAGCTGACTCATTGGAAAAGACCCTGATGGTGGGAAAGCTTGAGGGCAGGAGGAAAAGAGGATGACAGAGCGTGAGATGGTTGGATGGCATCACCGACTTGATGGACATAAGTTTGAGCAAGCTCCAGAAGTTGGTGAAGAACAGGGAAGCCAGGCAAGCTGCAGTTAATTGAGTCACAAAGAGTTGGACATGACTGAGGGACTGAACTGAAGCGAACCAAGTTTTTGGAAAAACTGCCATACAACAATATAACCAGAACTCTTGCTAAGTGACCTGAATTAATTGAAGAATATCTTCTGATTTTGCATTTGATGTTTCAACTTTATGCTGAGCTAATGTGCGGCTACACTTATTCTTTAGTCTTAATTGCAGCTAACAAGTTTTTCAGCTCTAGAAGTATTTGGTTTTTGTTATCATTTCTCTGCAAAGATGCACATTTTGTCAATTAATTCCATAAGCACTTTAACCGTGGCTATGTATATTCTCATCAGGTAACTCTAGCAGCTGAACACCCTGGGAAATTCTTTCTAATGTCTCCTTTTCCTTTCTGTTTTTCATGAAATCTATTTTATATAAGTATTTGTTTTAAAGATACACATTGAAGAAATTGTAGAAATCCTTCAGAAAGAATTTTGTTTTGCTTTTACTTAGGGATAGCTTTGGGCTCACCGGGTGCCTCAGATGGTAAAAAGTCTGCCTGCAGTGCGGAAGACCTGGGTTTGATCCCTGGGTTGGGAAGATCCCCTGGAGGATGGCTTGGCAACCCACTCCACTATTCTTGCCTGAAAATTCCTATGGCAGAGGATACTGGTTGGCTCTAGTCCAAGGGGTTACAAAGAGTCACACATGACTGAGCAACTGAGCACAGCACAGGGATACATTTAGGGATACAACTTACTTAACTCATTCTTACAGCAACACTTGGGTTAGAACAGAAACTGTGGAACTGTCAGAAACAGAACTCTCCAGGGGGAAGGTGAACACTAAGAGTATGATAACTTTACTGCTGGGTTACAGCTTTCATCTTAGGCTCCATCAGTAGGTCATTATTTTCCTTAATTCAGTTTCCTGTTCTTCAACCCTTCCAGACTTCTGATCATTGTTGTTTCTTCAGGAAACCAGACCCAGGTGCTGCCCCAGTGCAACGACTCCGTGTCTGAACCAGCAGACTCTGCGGCCTCAGTGATGAGCACCCCTTACTGCTCAGGTGAGGATCCCACAGGACAGAAGACCCTACTCAACCCCTGAGGTCACTGCCCCATTGTCCCATTTCTCTCTCCTCAGACAGAAGACAGCTCCGCCTGGTGGACGGGGGCGGTACCTGCGCCGGGAGAGTGGAGATCCTTGACCAGGGCTCCTGGGGCACCATCTGTGATGATGGCTGGGACCTGGAAGATGCCCGCGTGGTGTGCAGGCAGCTGGGCTGTGGAGAAGCCCTCAATGCCACAGGGTCTGCTCACTTCGGGGCAGGATCAGGGCCCATCTGGCTGGACGACCTGAACTGCACAGGAAAGGAGTCCCACGTGTGGAAGTGCCCTTCCCGGGGCTGGGGGCGGCACGACTGCAGACACAAGCAGGACGCGGGGGTCATCTGCTCAGGTCAGCACTCCACACTGTCCACAGGCTGGGGGAGGGGTGGGGCCCTGGAGGACACGGGTCTGAGCCCTGAGGGAGAGATGCTGAAAGGACCAGAGAAGGAAGCTTCCTCTCATGAAGCTGTCTTTCCAGCAGATGTGAAAACAAGGTGCTTTCACTTCCTTCTGCAGCAGCTGAGGTTCTGGTCCTTTCTCCTCAGCAGTGTTTCCTGGCAGAGCCATTTCTTACAGATTTTCTTGAAAGCAGGGCTCTCTCTTCAGTTACACAGAAAAAATTTAAACCCACGGTACTAGTTTCTGTTTGCTTCCCTAACAATTTACCAACTAGTGGTTTACAACAGCATATATTTATTTGCTTACTCTTCTCTAGCTTAGATGTCCAGCAGGGGTCTCTCGGGGCTGGGATCAAGGCTTCAGCAGGGCTGCATCACTTTTGCGACTCTAGGGGAGAATCTGTTTCTTGCCTTTTCAAACTTCTCGAAACCACCTACATTCCTTCCTTCACGGCACCCTTCATCCATTATCAGACCAGCAATGCTGCAGGCCTCCAACCATTATCCAGAGTCACATCTCTCTTTCTAGCCGGAGCTAAGAAAAGTATTCCACGTTTAAGCATAGTGGGTCCAAGGATGTGTTTAGACTGGGCTCACATTGTTAATACATCATCTCACCATCCCGAGGTCCTTACCTTAATCACATCTGTAAATCCCTCTTGTCAGATACGGTAACATATTCACAGGTTGCAGAGATTAGGATGTGGACATTTCTGGATTAATTATTATCCCTATCTCCCTAATATCCACATCACATCCCTTTGACATACTCTTTAAAGATTTCGTCAGGAAGCAGGATTCAGCTGCCCCTCCCTGACTAGTGCCCATGCAGTTTGGTCTTCCTCTCAGTTCATACCCACTACGCCATTGTGGTAGAAATAGAAAGACGGACACAAATGGACAAAGTCAGTTAAAAGGGAGGCGATGTCAGTCTTGCCATCTAGCGGGTATCTCTTGAACAAGGTCAGTGATGAATGTTCATTATTTCTAGAAGAAAGGAAAACCTAAAAGTTCCAGCAAAGTTTTCACTGTGTCCTGTCTCCTCCCCTTTCAACCTTAGAGTTCCTGGCCCTCAGGATGGTGAGCGAGGACCAGCAGTGTGCTGGGTGGCTGGAAGTTTTCTACAACGGGACTTGGGGCAGTGTCTGCCGCAGCCCCATGGAAGACATCACTGTGTCCGTGATCTGCAGACAGCTTGGCTGTGGGGACAGTGGAACCCTCAACTCTTCTGTTGGTCTCAGGGAAGGTTCTAGACCCCGGTGGGTGGATGGAATCCGCTGTCGGAAAACAGACGCCTCTCTCTGGCAGTGTCCTTCTGACCCTTGGAATTACACTTCATGCTCTCCAAAGGAGGAAGCCTATATCTCGTGTGAAGGTGACTTACTGTCTGTTTCTGTGTGTCTGTCCCAACCCTGTAGGATGCAGTGAGATTTGATATTTTAAAATCTAAATGATGAGTTTAATTTGGGTCCACAAAATGATAAAAAGTGAAAATGTTAGTTGCTCAGTTGTGCTCTTTGTGACCACATGGACTGTAGCCTGCCAGGCTCCTCTGTCCGTGGGATTCTCCAGGCAAGAATGCTGGAATGGGTTACCATTCCCTTCTCCAGGGGTCATCCTGACCCAGGTATGAAAATCGGGTCTCCTATACTGCAGTCAGATTCTTTACTGTCTGAGCCACCAGAGAAGCTTAAATGAGGTAATAATGAAACATTTAATACATATATTCCAATCTTGTTTGTTAAATTTTTCAATTGAGATGTAATTCTCATAACATTATATTAGTTCTAAGTATAAAACATAGTGTTTATGTATTTGTTCATATTGGTAAATCACCACACATACAGTAATATTCATCACCACATGCAGTTACAATTTTTTTCTCTTATGATCCCACAAGTAAGAATTTGCATGCTGCAACTAAAACACAGCACAACCAAATAAATACTTAATTTTAAAAAAGAGCATAATTTTCTTCATAACATGATGATATTTTATCCACATAAGGGCTTCCCTGGTAGGTCAACGGGTAAAGAATCCGCCTGCCATGCAGGAGACCCTGGTTTGATTCCTGAGTCTGGAAAATCCGCTGGAGAAGGATAGGCTACTCATTACAGTATTCTTGGGCTTCCCTTGTGACTCAGCTGGTAAAGAATCTGCCTGCAATGTGGGAGACCTGGGTTTGATCCCTGGGTTCGGAAGACTTCCTGGAGAAGGGAATGGCTACCCACTCCAGAATTCTTGCCTGGAGAATTCCATGGACTCTCTACTCCATGAGATTGCAAAGAGTTGGACATGACTGAGTGACTTTCACAAACACTGTATACAAAAATATTATCTTCTTTCTTATATACTCTTTTAAGATACCTTTCATAACAATATTTTTTCTCTAGAATGTTTTAAGATTTCTTATTTATTCATAGGAACTCTTTATAAACAAACATCACTTAACTGTTTTTCTTAAATATTTTTGTAAGATTTTCCCCATATTTTACATATATTTTTAAGGTTGTATATGTGTATGGGTGGGTTATGTGGTCAAATCTGTAATGTTTTACTTTTTTAACTTCTGCCTTTAGTGCAATGTTTCAAATGCCATTTTTTAATCTCAAAATAACATTGAATCAAGTTTTATTTCCTGCAAACAACTTTATAGTTCCACTAAAGAATATTCAAAACCTAATTTCAAATTTATTTATTTATCTGAATTGATTTTATTATGTGAGATGGTGTAACATCATCACCAGGTAAGAATTGGATTTTAGATATGTGATATCTTAGCTCAAGTTTTATTTTCTGCAAACAATTTTATAGTTCCACTAAAGAATATTCAAAACCTAATTTCAAATTTATTTATTTATCTGAATTGATTTTACTATGTGAGATGGTGTAACATCTTCACCAGGTAAAAATTGCATTTTAGATATGTGATATCTTAGCTCCATCACAAAATAAAAGCACATAGTTTCATGAGTTCATGGATATGACATCAAAAGTACAGGCAACAAAGCAAAAATAGACAAGTGGGAATGTATCAAATAAAAAGCTTCCACAAACCAAATGAAAGATCAACAGAATGAAAAAGCAAGCTAGCACAATTATATAAGGTATTAATTTCCAAACATAATAAGGAACTCCTATAACTTAAGGGAAAAAAAAACCAACAAACTTAAAACCTAATAACTCAATTAAAAAATTGGCCAAGGGCTTGAATAGACATTTCTCTAAAGAAGACATACAAATGGCAATAGGTATATGAAAAAATGCTTGACATTGTCAGTCATCAGGGAAATGTAAATTAAAACCACAAAGAGATATCATCTCACACATGTTAACCCCAACATTCTACATTCTTTAGACTTTCTCATCTAGTTTCTTAATTGGAATCTTACTTTTTTAACTTCCCTTGATTTAGACAAGAGGAAAGACTGAAAGTGAAAAAAGTAAGATTCCAATTAAGAAACTAGATGAGAATGTCTAAAGAATGTAGAATGTTGGGGTTAATTAAAAAAAAAAGGAACAAAAATTAATGGAAAAGAAGGTAAGCATAGGGTATAAATTTCCCTTTGGAGAAGGAAATGGCAACCCACTCCAGTGTTTTTGCCTGGAGAATCATAGGGACAGGGGAGCCTGGTGGGCTGCCGTCTATGGGGTCGCACAGAGTCGGGCACGACTGAAGTGACTTAGCAGCAGCAGCAAACTTCCCTTAGACACTAATTGAGTTTCATTAGAAGAATTTATCATACCATTATTTTGTGTTTATTGTCATTATTTCACAATATTTTATGTTTCAAATTTATTCCCAGACTCAGGTGCTGTTGGGAAGGATCTTGCTGAATTTCCCCAAATAGAGGTGGCTATAAATATTTCCTTATTAGTTCTTAATTTTATTCCACTGTGGTCAGAGTAAATATTCTGTATGAATTCAAAGCGTGAAAGGTTTTGTCCTATTATGTGGTCACTTTGGTAAAAGTTCCGAGTGCATGTACAGTAATGTGAACTCTGGCGGTGTTGGGTGCGTTGCTCTATGTGTTACTTAGTTAAATGTGCTGACTATGTTGTTGTACATCTACTGAATTCTTCTGTGTTTCTTGTATGTTTGGTCTGCATGCTATTGGAAAAGATCTGGTAATAATCCCCCATTTTGATTGTGATTTTGTCTATTTCTTCTTTTCACTCTGTCAAGTATGTTTCTAAGTTATGTTCTGTTACCTTTCTTGAATTTTCTTGTCTAAAATATCTTTATTAAGGGTGCGTCTCATTATAATCATGAAAATTCCCTCTTTAATTCAGTGTATCTTGGCTTAAAGTCTACTTTCTGGGACATCGATATAGCTACTCCAGTTTTGTTACAGTTAGTTCATTTTTTCCATCATTTTACTTTCAACCATTCTTTGCTTTCATAATATAAGGTGGGCATTTTGCAAGTAACATTTGTGTCAATGTTGTTTTATCTTAATCCATTCACTGTAAATGCAGTTACTGATATTGATGTGTTGGTATCTGCCATTTGCTTTTAATTGATCCACATGCTTTATGTTCCTTTTTGTCTCCTTTTTTTCCCCTCCTTTTGTATTAAATAAATCTGTTATTATTCCAGATTTTCCTTTTTCCTTTTGATTTTCAGTACCTTTACTAGGAGTGGGGGTTTCATACTCCTGCATTTATTTTTAAAAAAATTCTCTATTGTTATATCTTCAGATATTAGTTCTGCAGTTCTGTCTGTCTGTCTCTGTATCTCTTCTCCCCTCCTCCTCCTCTCTCTTCTCTTTCTCATCTCTCATCTTTCAGTTCAGTTCAGTTCAGTCGCTCAGTCATGTCCAACTCTTTGTGACACCATGAATTGAAGCATGCCAGGCCTCCCTGTCCATCACCAAACTCCCAGAGTTCACTCAGACTCACGCCCATGGAGTCAGTGACGCCATCCAGCCATCTCATCCTCTGTCGTCCCCTGCCCCCCTGCCCCCAATCCCTCCCAGCATCAGAGTCTTTTCCAATGAGTCAACTCTTCTCATGAGGTGGCCAAAGTACTGGAGTTTCAGCTTTAGCATCATTCCTTCCAAAGAAATCCCAGGGCTGATCTCCTTCAGAATGGACTGATTGGATCTCCTTGCAGTCCAAGGGACTCTCAAGAGTCTTCTCCAACACCACAGTTCAAAAGCATCAATTATTTGGCGCTCAGCCTTCTTCACAGTCCAACTCTCACATCCATACATGACTACTGGGAAACCATAGCCTTGACTAGATCGACCTTAGTCAGCAAAGTAATGTCTCTGCTTTTGAATATGCTATCTAGGTTGGTCATAACTTTCCTTCCAAGGAGTAAGCATCTTTTAATTTCATGGCTGCAGTCACCCGACTCCTCTAATCACTATATTCTAAGTTCTATATAAAATTCTTTTAACTTATTCATTCACTTTTTAAACCTAGATATTTTATTTTAGGTTGGCAATAGTTCCTTAAACATTTTTATTTATTTATAATTATTTGTTATTTTTTTCATATTTTTACCTGTTTATTCTCTTCTTCTCTCATTTCCCCTAAATACATTGATTGTAGTCAAAACCCTTATCTGCTAAGTCCAGCATTTCTATCATGTGTGTCTCTGCATTCTCTTATCTTTTTTCACTTTGGTCATTTGTCATGTTATCCTAGTTTCTCAAATGTCATGTCACTTTTTATTGAGTGCTATAAATTATATATGAGAAAGTAAGATACTCCTGATACATTTTCTAACACCTGAAAGGATTTACCCTTTGTTTTCCTAGGCAGGTAGGGGGAAGGGGTGTGTACCACCCAAACATCTAAATATAACCTAAAACTGAGCTGTAACAAGTATGGGTTGCAGTTTTGGTAGCACTCAGTCCACCTCTGAATTCTCTGTCCCTATGACATAGGCTTTCAGAGATTTCAGTTCAGAGCCTATATTCTTTGGTAGCTAAGTACTCAAAATAATGAGAAAGACTCAGCTTTCCAAGTCTTTTTATATAGTTCTCTAGCTTCCTGCCCTTCACAGTTTATATACTGGGCAAATATTTGAGGAGAAAACCTGCTGTGTGAGAGATGCTCTCAAGACTCTAATTTTGTCTCTCCAGCACCAGGTAACCCCCAGATTATCCTGGCTTCCTGTCACAACAGTAGTCTTCTGCTTGTTGGAGCCCAGATTCTGAATCATTAAATTATGCAATGAACTGGCAAATTCCCACAGAGAAAAAGAAGCTATAGATCCTGGACTAACATTGAAATAATCTCCACTCTTTAGAATTTTAGCATATTTAGTCCATGTTGTGTTAACAAATGTCGAATCATTTACTGTTTCTTAAAACACATTTTCCATCTTTTAAAGTTGTATCTAGAAAGACCGAGCAAGACACATTGGCCTGCTGTGAACTCCTCCATTCTCCCTGGAAATGGAAAATTTTAGGTTTAATTCTCTACTTCATTATTTACTTAAAGTGCAGCACAGATAGACATTATTTAACCTTTCTTTACCTACTTTTTTTTTTTTAACCTTTCCTCCTACTTTTCAACCTTATTAATTCTCTTGCAACTGCTATAAGAAACCAGACCCAGCTGCTGCACAGTGCAATGCTGCTGCTGCCGCTGCTAAGTCGCTTCAGTCTTATCAGACTCTTAGGGACCTCATGGACTGCAGCCTACCAGGCTCCTCTGTCTATGGGATTGTCCAGGCAGTACTGGAGTGGGTTGCCATTGCCTTCTGCACGAGTGCAAAGACTCCATATCAGAACCAGAAGAGTCTGCAGCCTCAGAGGAGAGCGCCTCCTACTGCTCAGGTGATGGTCCCACAGGACAGAAGACCCTTCTCATTCTCCATGTCAACGCCCGGTGTCCCACTTCTCTCTCCTCAGGTAGCAGACAGCTCCGCCTGGTGGACGGAGGTGGTCCCTGCGCCGGGAGAGTGGAGATCCTTGACCAGGGCTCCTGGGGCACCATCTGTGATTACAGCTGGGACCTGGATGATGCCCGCGTGGTGTGCAGACAGCTGGGCTGTGGAGAAGCCCTCGATGCCACTCGCTCTTCTTCCTTTGGGGCGGGATCAGGGCCCATTTGGCTGAACAACGTGAAGTGCACAGGAAAGGAGTCCCACGTGTGGAGGTGCTCTTCCTGGGGCTGGGGAAAGCACTACTGTGATCACAGCGAGGATGCAGGAGTCATCTGCTCAGGTATGGTCAGTTCATGCCCACCAGCTAGGAGAATGGAAAGTTCCAAGAAAGCTGGTGTCTGATCAGAGGGACAATAGCGGACTGGTGGGCTAGAGAGGACTGAGACAACTACCCATCCTCCCTGAGTGCCCTGTAGCTGTGAGCAATGAGCTTCATATACTTTCCTCTTACAAGTCTCTGCTATTCTGTTCTTCTCCAGTGCTCTTACCTGACACTAAGATAGCTTTACTTATTCTCCCAGTTAAAGAAATCCTCATCATTTTTTTTTCATAATTCACTATTTGTAAGAGTGAAACATTTGCTAACAGCCACATACACACTCCCTTTGCACAGGAAGGCTATGAGTGGGAGGGACAAAAAATGAGGATGTACTTTCCTGGGTGGAGTTGTTTCTATACAGACAGTGTGAGACATTATTTTGCACTAGGTTAGTATGAGTGGAGGCTACTCCTGCTGTAGGAGGATATCATTTACATGTGGGTATCCCTACAGGGGTTATCATTTAACAGATCAGAGATTCTAATGGATTTGTGCCAGATTTCAAGATTCCTTTGCAAATTTAGACATAAATATTCATAGTTCTTTGATGGTAGAGAATTGCTTATGGAATGCTCTGAGTCATATATTCTTCCATTGTTACTAGAAAAGTCTCTCTCTCAAATTTTTCCTTTAAAATAGCTGTCTAAGTGTAAACTTTGGAGGAACACTTAGCCATGTACTGACAAGTCAAAGGTGGTGGTAATACAACTTGGATTTCTGTGTTTTATGTAAGGGATTATATAGTTTATATTTGATGACTTCAATGATATAAGAGAATTGCATTTGAGGGCTTATTTGGAGTAAGTGGACAAATATAATTTTTGAAGAAGTTGGGAAAGGTTTTATAGTAGCTGGGAGGAAGGAGAATGGCAATGGGAGCTGATGAAGGCAAGTGTGAGGTTCTCTGAGCAGCACTGAGGGGCCAAGTGTGGTGTGAAGGATGCTACATGTGGCTAAGGACACAGGATGTGTACACAGCAAGAGACCAGACAAGAATATGTCTTTACTATATTTAATATCTTCACTCACATCGGTCTTCTATTTAATAATTTTCTTGGAATTATCACACACTTATTCTTCCATGTAAACTTTAAAATCAAGGAGAAAATAAAAAAGATATACTATACCTCAGAAGTCTCTATCCTGATACGTATAAGACTTTATTGAATATTCAGCATATATTTGAATATTTCACAGGTATCAGGGTATATAAAACAGAATACAAGAAATACCTTTTTCTTGTTCTTTCTAAATTTTTAATCTCATAGAATTATTATAACAATATCAATAACCTCAGATATGCAGATGACACCACCCTAATGGCAGAAAGTAAAGAGGAGCAGAGGAGAGCCTCTTGATGAAAGTGGAAGAGAAGAGTGAAAAAGCTGGCTTGAAACTCCACATTCAAAAAACTAATATCATGGCATCCAGTCCCATCACTTCATGGCAACGAGATGAGGTAAAAATGGAAACAGCAAGAGACTTTATTTTCTTGGGCTCCAAAATCACTGCAAACTGTGACTGCAGCCATGAAATTAAAAGATGCTTGCTCCTTGGAAGAAAAGCTTTGACAAACCTAGACAGCATATTAAAAAGCAGAGACATTACTTTGTGACAAATGTCCATATAGTCAAAGCTATGGTTTTTTTTTCCCAGTAGTTATGTATGGACGTGAGAGTTGGATCATAAAGAAGGCTGAGCGCTAAAGAATTGATGCTTTTGAACTGTGGTGCTGGAGAAGACTCTGGAGAGTCCCTTGGACAGCAAGGAGATCAAATCAGTCAATCCTAAAGAAATCAACCCTGAATAACTCATTGGAAGGATGTACGCTGGAGCTGAAGCTCCAATATTTTGGCCACATGATAAGAAGAAATGACTCATTGGAAAAGACCCTGAGGCTGGGAAAGATTGAAGACCGGAGAAGAAGGGGATGGCAGAGGATGAGATGGTTGGATGGCATCACTGACACAATGGACATGAGTTTGAGTAAACTCAGGGAGATAGTGAAGACAGGGAAGCCTGGAGCGCTGCAGTCCATGGGGTCACAAAGAGTTGGACATGACTGAGTGACTGAGCAACAAAAACAGCCAGTTAAATAAAAATGCTTTAATTAGAATGCATAGCATGTAACCAAACTCCAAGCCAGGGGAGGCTAGGGCCCCTAACCTGGGCCTCTCTGGGGAGATGGAAATGGATTAATAATAAGAGGCAAGCAGATCATCCTTCCCTCATCATTCATTCTTGTATCAGTGGTCAGGCTAATCCTTCAATTCTTTGATTTCTGTGGTGTCTTTTCTGTTCTCTCCTGCTCTCTATAGTAGGTTTTTATTCTGTTACATCATTCTTTTTGAGACTTCAAAGTTCACATACTTATGCAATCAGAGTCCTTGACCAGGACAGATTCCACCATTACATGCATAACCATGAGCACACTCAGAAACCAGGCAAATTATTTTAAAAATTGTTCTTTATGATTTGTAAGGTTTTTTTTTTCCCATTGGATTACCTTTTCTCTGTCCAAATAGGGTCCCTGAAGGATGAAATCATGATCATGAGTCTTTTCCTTGGTCTCTCTCTCATACTCCGTCCACTCCCCGTTTAACCTACCACTCACCCCACCTCACTCCCTACAGAAGCTCTTCCCTTTTGGAGTGTCCTTTCCATCTATTTGTAGCTCTTAAGATCATTTCTTCTTTTCTGCATTGGGGGAATTGTGAAAGGGTAGCAGTGTTAGGTGAAAATGGGAGAAGCATAGGGGATAAAAGGTGTTAAAATCTTGTTAAACAAGTATTTGGTTTCCAAACTTATATTTCAACACTATTGAGGCTTTTGCAGTTTAGAAATCTCTAAAATATATACGGCTTGTTTGCACTCTGCTATCGTCCTCTCACTCCCCTTTATCGTAGCTTGCTGGCTTCTTATCTCAGAAATCCAGATAGGAAAGGAATATGCAGTTGGCATATAGTGTTCAGTTCAGTCCAGTTCAGTCGCTCAGTCGTGTCTGACTCTTTGCGACCATATGAATCGCAGCACGCCAGGCCTTCCTGTCCATCACCAACTCCTGGAGTTCACTCAGACTCATGTGCATCAAGTCTGTGATGTCATCCAGCCATCTCATCCTCTGTCGTCCCCTTCTCCTCCTGCCCCCAATCCCTCCCAGCATCAGAGTTTTCCAATGAATCAACTCTTCGCATGAGGTGGCCAAATACTGGAGCTTCAGTTTTAGCATCATTCCTTCCAAAGAAATCCCAGGGCCGATCTCCTTCAGAATGGACTGGTTGGATCGCCTTGCAGTCCAAGGGACTCTCAAGAGTCTTCTCCAACACCACAGTCCAAAGGCATCAATTCTTCGGTGCTCAGCCTTCTTCACAGTCCAACTCTCACATCCATACATGACCACTGGAAAAACCATAGCCTTGACTAGATTGACCTTAGTCGGCAAAGTAATGTCTCTGCTTTTGAATATGCTATCTAGGTTTGTCATAACTTTTCTTCCAAAGAGAAAGCATCTTTTAGTTTCATGGCTGCAGTCACATTCTGCAGTGATTTTGGAGCCCAGAAAAATAAAGTCTGACACTGTTTCCCCTGTTTCCCCTCAGTTTCCCATGAAGTGGTGGCACCGGATGCCACGATCTTCGTTTTCTGAATGTTGAGCTTTAAGCCAACTTGTTCACTCTCCTCTTTCACTTTCATCAAGAGGCTTTTTAGTTCCTCTTCACTTTCTGCCATAAGGGTGATGTCATCTGCATGTCTGAGGTTATTGATATTTCTCCCAGCAATCTTGATTCCCGCTTGTGTTTCTTCCAGTCCAGCGTTTCTCATGATATACTCTGCATATAAGTTAAATAAGCAGGGTGACAATATACAGCCTTGATGGACTCCTCCTATTTGGAACCAGTCTGTTGTTCCAGGTCGAGTTCTAACTGTTGCTTCCTGACCTGCATACAGATTTCTCAAGAGGCAGGTCAGGTGGTCTGGCATTCCCATCTCTCTCAGAATTTTCCACAGTTTATTGTGATCCACACAGTCAAAGGCTCTGGCATAGTCAATAAAACAGAAATAGATGTTTTTCTGGAACTCTGTTGCTTTTTCGATGATCCAGCGGATATTGGCAATTTGATCTCTGGTTCCTCTGCCTTTTTTCTAAAACCAGCTTGAACATCAGGGAGTTCACGGTTCATGTATTGCTGAATCCTGGCTTGGAGAATTTTGAGCATTACTTTACTAGCATGTGAGAAGAGTGCAATTGTGTGGTTGTTTGAGCATTCTACAGCAATGCCTTTCTTTCGGAATGGAATGAAAACTGACGTTTTCCAGTCTTGTGGCCACAGCTGAGTTTTCCAAATTTGCTGGCATATTGATTGCAGCACTTTCACAGATCCATCTTTCAGGATTTGAAATAGCTCAACTGGAATTCCATCACCTCCACTAGCTTTTTTTGTAGTGATGCTTTCTAAGGCCCACTTGAGTTCACATTCCATGATGTCTGGCTTTAGATGAGTGATCACACCGTCGTGATTATCCAGGTCATGAAGATCTTTTTTGTACAGTTCCTCTGTATTCTTGCCACCTCTTCTTAATATCTTCTGCTTCTGTTAGGTCCATACCATTTCTGTTCCTTATCAAGCCCATATTTGCATGAAATATTCCCTTGGTATCTCTAATTTTCTTGAAGAGATCTCTAGTCTTTTCCATTCTGTTGTTTTCCTCTATTTCTTTGCATTGATCAGCGAGGAAGGCTTTCTTATCTGTTCTTGCTATTCTTTGGAACTCTGCATTCAGATGCGTATATCTTTCGTTTACTCCTTGGCTTTTCGCTTCTCTTCTTTTCACAGCTAATTGTACGGCCTTCCCAGACAGCCATTTTGCTTTTTTGCATTTCTTTTCCATGGGGGTGGTCTTGATCCCTGTCTCCTGTACAATGTCACGAACCTCATTCCATAGTTCATTAGACACTCTATCTATCAGATCTAGGCCCTTAAATCTATTTCTCACTTCCACTGTATAATAATAAGGGATTTGATTTAGATTATACCTGAATGGTCTAGCAGTTTTCCCTACTTTCTTCAATTTGAGTCTGAATTTGAGAATAAGGAGTTCATGATCTGAGCCACAGTCAGCTCCCGGTCTTGTTTTTGTTGACTGTGTAGAGTTTCTCCATCTTTGGCTGCAAAGAATATAATCAGTCTGATTTCGCTGTTGAAAGTATGGTGATGTCCATGTGTAGAGTCTTCTCTTTTGTTGTTGGAAGAGGGTGTTTGCTAGGACCAGTGCATTTTCTTGGCAAAACTCCATTAGTCTTTGCCCTGCTTCATTCCCATTCCAAGGCCAAATTTGCCTGTTACTCCAGGTGTTTCTTGACTTCCTACTTCTGCATTCCAGTCCCCTATAATGAAAAGGACATCTTTTTTGGGTGTTAGTTCTAAAAGTTCTTGTAGGTCTTCTTAGAACTGTTCAACTTCAGCTTCTTCAGCATTACTGGTTGGGGCATAGACTTGGATAACTGTGATATTGAATGGTTTTCCTTGGAAAGGAACAGAGATCATTCTGTTGTTTCTGAGATTGCATCCAAGTACTGCATTTCGGACTCTTTTGTTAACCATGATGGCTACTCCATTTCTTCTGAGGAATTCCTGCCCGCAGTAGAAGATGTGATGGTCATCTGAGTTAAATTCACCCATTCCAGTCCATTTTAGTTCACTGACTCCTAGAATGTCGATGTTCACTCTTGCCATCTCTTGTTTGACCACTTCCAATTTGCCTTGATTCATGGACCTGACATTCCAGGTCACTATGCAATATTGCTCTTTACAACATCAGACCTTGCCTCTGTCACCGGTCACATCCAAGCTGGGTATTGTTTTTGCTTTGGCTCCATCCCTTCATTCTTTCTGGAGTTATTTCTCCACTGATCTCCAATAGCATATTGGGCACCTACTGACCTGGGGTTAGAATATATTAAATTATCATCACTCCTTCACATTTGCTAAGAATCTCATGTCTAGGATGAAGTAATCAACTAACTCAGTTGTCTTGCATAATCCCACTGAGACTCCACTTTCTCTCAGGTGTGTTCAGGCTGCTAAGTAGCTTTTGTCATGTCTGACTCTGTGTGACCCCATAGACGGCAGCCCACCAGGTTCCCCCATTCCTGGGATTCTCCAGGCAAGAACACTGGAGTGGGTTGTCATTTCCTTCTCCATAAATCCTAGGTTTTTAAAAAGATGGCTAGGATCATTCCCTCCCTCTCCTATGACTCTCTGAACTTTCGTCATTTTCAAACTTATCTGTGAACAACTTCTTTCACAATTAGGTTACCTAATTGTGACCTAATGCCTGCACTCAGATCCAGCCCGTGTGATGTTCCCATACCCAGTGACTTGAATATTGGCTTAGAAAAAACTGCCCAAAATTCTAGCCCCAGAAATTTCAGGATGACCTTCTAAACTTCTCTGGCTCTTAGGCCTCTAAGCTCTCGAATCCCATGATCTTTTTTCACTCTCAGTTAGTTAAACTCTGCACTCAAGTTTGAATGTTTACCACTGTGCAGTTTCTTTGGGCCTTGTAGTTTCCAGGCCCACAGATAAGAATTAACATTCCTAACCAATATATATTCTCAGGATCCAGCCATTCCAAACTGACCCTGCAATCCTTCTGGATATCTCTTCAGAACAATTTGACAATGACAGTCAAATTCTCTCTTCGTATCCCGTCTTATTCCACTGTGAAAAGAAAACCTTTCACACCATTGCCTGTGAGATGTTGTCTACAATCGTCAAGCCAGGTTCATGAACACTCACTGGGTTTGTTGTTCTTTGTTTCTCTTAGGATTTGTGCGTCTGGCTGGAGGGGCTGGACCCTGCTCAGGGCGAGCAGAAGTGTATTCTGGAGAAGCCTGGACCCCAGTGTCTGATGGAAACTTCACACTCCCCACTGGCCAGGTCATCTGTGCAGAGCTGGGGTGTGGCAAGGCTGTGTCTGTCCTGGGACAGGTGCCCTTCAGAGAGTCCAATGCCCGGGTCTGGGCTGAAGAGTTCAGGTGTGAGGGGGAGGAGCCTGAGCTGCGGGTCTGCCCCAGAGTGCCCTGTCCAGGGGGCACTTGTCACCACAGTCGGGCTGTTCAGGTTGTCTGTTCAGGTGAGATGCAGGTCAGGATTTAGCCTCTGTGTACACTCACTTCAAGCTAAAAAAGAAATAAGATTTTTCTGAAATCCTGTCTGTTTCTATCAGTGTACACAGATGTCCGGCTAGTGACAAACAGCTCCTCTCAGTGTGAGGGGCAGGTGGAGATGAACATTTCTGGACGATGGAGAGCGCTCTGTGCCTCCCACTGGAGTCTGGCCAATGCCAATGTTGTCTGTCGTCAGCTCAGCTGTGGAGTCGCCATCTCCACACCAAAGGGAGCAGAAGGAAGTGATCAACTCTGGAAAGCCCGATTTCACTGCTCAGGGACTGAGTCCTTCCTGTGGAAATGCCCTGTGACTGTCCTGGGTGTTCCTGACTGTTCCCATGGCAACACGGCGTCTGTGATCTGCTCAGGTAAGAGAGGGAAAGGGCTACTATACTTAGGATGCTCCTGGAGTGAAATTTCCCCAGAGCAGAGAGTAAGGGAAAACAGGCTTAAAAAGAAAGATATTCTGTAGTGAATGTTTAATCTTGTTAGTGAACTCGGGTTTCAGCTGCTCATTACTCAAAAATCCAATACTGAGAAACAAGTGTGGGGTAAAATTAAAGACAGCTTTGTTGAGGAAACCAGCAGTTCTGGGGAGATAGAGGACTAATGTACCAAAGAACCAGGTCCTTCCTGCTGATCAGCGGTGAGTGTTTTAAATGGGAATTTCAGGAGTGCACAGGTGGAAGTTGGGGACAGTTTACCTGCAGAATAGCACAGCTAGCTCCGATAATCATCTTGAAATAGGTCTGATCAGTGTCACTTTTATTGTTTGAATTACAGTTAATCATCAGTTTTAGTGTTGGTCTGTTCCCATTTCCTTGAGGCCAATCTTGGAATTGTGTAAGATGAAGATTATGAACTTCCCTGTTGGCTCAGATGGTATAGAACCTGCCTGCAATGCAACAGTCTCGGGTTTGATCCCTGGTTTGGGAAGATCTCCTGGAGAAGGGAATGGCATCCCACTAGTCTGGTCATCATGTAATTGATTTCTACCACCTGTTTGGGATTTCAGTATCTGCAAAATAGCTCAAAAGATATGGCTCAGAATGTTATCTAGAGCCCATGAGAAGGAACTAAAGGTCCTTGAATTTGTTTAGGGCAAACTATTATTATTTTGTCCTATTTGACTGTTTTCCTTTGTTTCTGATTTTTTTTTCATTTCTGTGATCAAATTTATTCTTTAGCTAGGTTTTTCTACAAACACAGGCAGGTGGAGGAAATGAGGGTGGTCTCTCCTGAGAAGGCTCTGTAAGGTCCTGCTCCATAGCATTCTCATTGTTCACTCATTTTTCAGGGGAAAGAAGTGCTAAGAAATGCTAAGAAGTGCTATGTCAGGGAAAGAAATGCTTAGATGAATAATATTTTTATGAAACATTATTATTTAAGGATAATAATGGAGAACAACGTACAAACAGTAAGTGTATACCTAGGTCATGTTCTCCAACCCAGATCTACAAAGAGAACATTGACAGCACCACAGAATCACTATTGCCTCCCAATAGCCATGTCCTCCTCCTCTCCAGGGAAGACTGCTTACCTAAGACTTGTACTGCCATAGAATATTTTCTCAGTTTTTGAACTTTATGTAAAATCATACAGTATGTTTTCTTTGTGTCTAATTTCTTTGACTCCAAACTGTGTTGAGATTCACTCATGATGTTCTTTATGGCAACATTTCATTCATTTTTCTTATTATAGAGTGTGCCTTTGAATGATCACATGACCATGCATTGAACCATTCAACTAATGGCAGAGATTTGAGTTTATTTCCAGTTCTTGACTATTACAAATACAATGGGGCAAATTACTATGACGATGGCCTTTGGCAAAAGTATTTATTATGATTTTTGTGTGTTTAATTCTTGGTCTTATATTTTTATTTTCTTAATGGTATGCTGTACTTCAGTGAGCCAAGTAACTCATCTTAGGTTTGACTTATCAACATTTTTTCTGTCCATGTAGTTCTCTTTCAGTCAGTCAGTTCCATTCAATCGCTCAGCCATGTCTGACTCTTTGCAACCCCATGGACTGCAGCATGCCAAGCTTTCCTGTCCTTCACCATCTCCTGGAGCTTGCTCAAGCTCATATCCATTGAGTCGGTGAAACCATCCAGTCATCTGATTCTCTGTCATCCCCTTCTCCTCCTGCCTTCAATCTTTCTCAGCTTCAGGGTCTTTTCCAATGAGTCAGTTCTTCTCATCATGTAACAAAGTATTGGAGCTTCAGCTTCAGCATCAGTTCTTCCAATGAATATTCAGGACTGATTTCCTTTAGGATTGACTGATTGGACCTCCTTGCCATCCAAGGGACTGTCAAGAGTCTTCTCCAACACCACAGTTCAAAAGCATCAATTATTCAGCATTCAGCTTTCTTTAAGGTCCAACTCTCACATCCATACATGATTACTGGAAAAATCATACCTTTGACTAGATGGGCCTTTGTCAGTAATGTCTCTGCTTTTTAATATGTTGACTAGGTTGGTCATAGCTTTTCTTCCAAGCATCAGGCATCTTTCAATTTCATGGCTGTAGACATAATCTGTAGTGATTTTGGAGCCCAAGAAAATAAAGTCTGTCCTTGTTTCCCCATCTTTTTGCCATAAAGTGATGGGACCAGGTACCCTGATATTAGTTTTTTGAATGTTGAGTTTTAAGCCAACATCTTCACTCTCCTCTTTCAGTTTCATCAAGAGGCTCTTTAATTTCTCCTCACTTTCTGCCATAAGGGTGGCGTCATCTGCGTATCTGAGGTTATTGATATTTCTCCCAGCAATCTTGACTCCAGTTTGTGCTTCATCCAGCCCAGTATTTCACATGATATACTCTGCATATAAGTTATATAAGCAGAGTGACAATATACAGCCTTGACGTACTTCTGTCTCAGTTTTGAACTAGTCCATTGATCCAGTCCCTAGAAATCCTTATATTCCTCTAAAATGAACTTTGTCTACTCAAAAATTACAAAAATGTTCTCTGAGAGTATCTCACAGAAGTATACATACTTTTTTTGCATATAATTGTACTTTGCTTCTAGGATTGACATCTGTGTAGGATAAGGGTCAAGTGTCCTGTTTTCATATGGGTATCCAGTTGACTCAAAATCTTTTTCTGAAAAGACTATTCCCCACTGCAGTGCCACCTTTGTGATAAGTGAAAGGGCACATATGTCTGAATACGTTTTTTATACTCTCTATTCTGTTCCACTGTATCCTTTGTCTCTCCTTGCCCCTGTACCACATTTTCTTAATTATTGCAATTTTATAGTAAGTCTTGAACCTTCCCTGGTGTCTCAGAGAGTAAAGAATTTGCCTGCAAGGTGGGAGACCTGGGTTTGATCCCTGGGTTGGGAAGATCCCCTGGAGAAGGGCATGGCAACCCACTCCAGTATTCTTGCCTGGAGAATCCCCGTGGACAGAGGAGCCTGGCAGGCTACAGTCTATGGGGTCACAAAGAGCTGGACACGACTGAGTGACTAAGCACACATAGTAAGTCTGGGTAACTTTAATTTAAAGAAGTTATGTTGCTGCTTTTCTTGCCAATGGCTTTGGTCAGTCTTGGTTTTTTTTTAATTTTGTATACATTATTGAGCTGAAGCTCCAATACTTTGGCCACCTGATGCGAAGAGCTGACTCACTAGAAAAGACCCTGATGCTAGGAAAGACTGAAGGCAGGAGGAGAAGGGGATGACAGAGGATGAGATGGTTGGATGGCATCACTGACTCCAAGGAAATGAGTTTGAACAAGCTCCAGGAGTCGATGATGGACAGGGAAGCATGTTGTGCTGCAGTCCTTGGGGTCACAAAGAGTCAGACATGACTAAGTGACTGAACAGCAACGTAAATTTTGAATCAGCTTGTCATGTTTCAGACATACAAAAGCACAAGGGAATTTGACTGAGGTTAGATTTAATCTGTATATAAATTTGAGAATGACTGACTTTGACAACATTGAGTTTCCCAATTCACTGACAAAATATATCCCTTCATTCAGTTAGGTCTTGAATTTCTCTCAGATGTTTTGCACATCTTTAACTAGGGTTTCTCCTAGGCATTTTATGGGTTTGATGTTATTAGTATTTCCTTTAGTGAAGGTTTTCTAGGAATGAGTTCTCTCTGAACTTTACGTGGATTCCCCGAATGTTAGGTTAGTATTTTGCTTTAATCCTTCTTCCTTTCTTTTCTCTCTCTCTCTTGCTCTAGCTTTCCCTTTCTCTCCGAATTTGTCCCTCTCCTGCCCTGTTTTTCCCTGAGTATGTAAAATCTTTCTGGATTAGGTTGCAGACATGATGCTCCTTTATCCCACCCTCCCAACAACATCAAAAGTACTTCTGGACATTTCCTTACATAACCACAGTTCAATTAAACCTTTAGAGATGTCAGTCCCCGATGACATCTAAATGCAACCACATGAGAAACCCCAAAGATAGAACTGCCAAGTTGAGTCTTTCCCAACTTACTCACCTGGGAAATCATGAGCAAAATTTAAAAATAAATTCCTTCAACTACTAAGTTTGGGGGGAAATTTTGTTATATAGCATTATTAACCAGGCACTTACCATAGGACCAGCATTTCTAAATAGAGGAATATTTATCCTCTTATTTTTCATTTTACTATTTCTACTTTATGTTGATCTAATGTGCTGATACACTCATTCTCTAGTTCTTAATTTCAGCTGTTAACTTTTTCAGCTGTAGAATTTTCTTTTTTCTTTCTTTCTTTCTGTTTTTTTTTTTTACAGGCAATTTTCTTTTATTTGTTTGTCTCTATTTCTCAAAATTTAATCCTATGCATACCCCACTATTATTAGAGAAAAATAATAAACACTATTTTCATTTGTTTTTGTTATCATTCCTCTGCCAAGATACACATCATGTTAATTAATTCTTTGTGCACTTTATTCATGGTTATTTAAATTCTCTTTCAAACTATAAAACTCTTAGAGGAAAACATAGGCAGAATATTCTTTGACATAAATTGCAACAAGATCTTTTTTGATCAAATTCCTAAAGAAAATAAAAGCCAAACAAAAAAATAGGATCTAATTAAACTTAAACCTTTTATATATCAAAGGAAACCATAAACAGAACAAAAAGACAACTCTCAGAATGGGAGAAAATATTTGCAAATGAAGTAATTAACAAGGGCTAATCTTCAAAATACACAAACAACTCAATCAACAAACCAAACAATCCAATGAAAAAATGGGAAAAAGACCTAAACAGACATTTTTCCCAGACATACAGATGGCTAACAAATACAACATCACGAATTATTAGAAAGACGCAAGTCAAAAGTACAGTCAGGTAATACTTCACATCAGTTAGAATGTCTTTCACGAAAAAATCCACAAATAAATGGTGGAGAGGATGTGCAGAAAAGGGAATCCTCCTACATATGAGGATGTAAATTGGTACAACTGCTATGGGTTGCCATGCCCTCCTCCAGGGGACATTCCAACCCAAGGATCAAATCCAGGTCTCCCACATTGCAGGCGGATTCTTTACTGTCTGAGCCACCAGACTCAGAAGCCCTACACTATTGATACTAAGTATAAAATAGATATTGCTCAGAGAATCCCATAGACATGGACCTGATGGGCTACAATCCATAGTGTCACAGATTCAGACACTATTGAAGTGTCTTAGCATGCATGCACACAGAAATAGACAAATAATAACTTCTTTATAGCACAGGGAACTCTACTCAGTGTTCTGTGGTGACTAAATAGGAAGTAAATCCAAGAAAGAGGGGACATGTATCAGTTCAGTTCAGTTCGGTTCAGTCACTCATTCGTGTCCGACTCTTTGTGACCCCATGAATCATAGCACGCCAGGCCTCCCTGTCCATCATCAACTCCCGGAGTTCACTCAGACTCACGTCCATCGAGTCAGTGATGCCATCCAGCCATCTCATCCTCTGTCGTCCCTTTCTCCTCCTGCCCCCAATCCCTCCCAGCATCAGAGTCTTTTCCAATGAGTCAACTCTTTGCATGAGGTGGCCAAAGTACTGGAGTTTCAGCTTTAGCATCATTCCTTCCAAAGAAATCCCAGGGCTGATCTCCTTCAGAATGGACTGGTTGGATCTCCTTGCAGTCCAAGGGACTCTCAAGAGTCTTCTCCAACATCACAGTTCAAAAGCATCAATTCTTTGGCTCTCAGCCTTCTTCACAGTCCAACTCTCACATCCATACATGACTACTGGAAAAACCATAGCCTTGACTAGACGGACCTTAGTCGGCAAAGTAATGTCTCTGCTTTTGAATATGCTATCTAGGTTGGTCATAACTTTTCTTCCAAGGAGTAAGTGTCTTTTAATTTCATGGCTGCAGTCACATTCTGCAGTGATTTTGGAGCCCCAAAAAATAAAGTCTGACACTATTTCCACTGTTTCCCATCTATTTCCCATGGAATGATGGGACCGGATGCCATGATCTTTGTTTTCTGAATGTTGAGCTTTAAGCCAACTTTTTCACTCTCCTCCTTCACTTTCATCAAGAGGCTTTTTGGTTCCTCTTCACTTTCTGCCATAAGGGTGGTGTCGTCTGCATATCTGAGGTTATTGATATTTCTCCCAGCAATCTTGATTCCAGCTTCTGTTTCTTCCAGTCCAGCATTGCTTATGATGTACTCTGCATATAAGTTAAATAATCAGGGTGACAGTATACAGCCTTGATGTACTCCTTTTCCTATTTGGAACCAGTCTTTTGTTCCATGTCCAGTTCTAACCGTTGCTTCCTGATCTGCATACAGGTTTGTCAAGAGGCAGGTCAGGTGGTCTGGCATTCCCATCTCTCTCAGAATTTTCCACAGTTTATTGTGATCCACACAGTCAAAGGCTTTGGCATAGTCAATAAAGCAGAAATAGATGTTTTCTGGAACTCTCTTGCTTTTTCCATGATAGAGCGGATGTTGGCAATTTGATCTCTGGTTCCTCTGCCTTTTCTAAAACCAGCTTGAACATCTGGAAGTACACGGTTCACGTATTGCTGAAGCCTGGCTTGGAGAATTTTGAGCATTACCTTACTAGCATGTGAGATGAGTGCAATTGTGCGGTAGTTTGAGCATTCTTTGGCCTTGCCTTTCTTAGGGATTGGAATGAAAATTGACCTTCTCTAGTCTTGTGCCACTGCTGAGTTTTCCAGATTTGCTGGCATATTGAATGCAGCACTTTCACAGCATTATCTTTCAGGATTTGAAATAGCTCTACTGGAATTCCATCACCTCCACTAGCTTTGTTCGTAGTGATGCTTTCTAAGGCCCACTTGACTTCACATTCCAGGATGTCTGGCTCTAGATGAGTGATCACACCATCATGATTATCCGGGTATGAAGATCTTTTTTGTACAGTTCTTCTCTGTATTCTTGCCACCTCTTTAAAATATCTTCTGCTTCTGTTAGGTCCATACCATTTCTGTCCTTGATCGAGCCCATCTTTGCATGAAATGTTCCCTTGGTATCTGTAATTTTCTTGATTAGATCTCTAGTCTTTCCCATTCTGTTGTTTGCCTCTATTTCTTAGCATTGATCGCTGAAGAATGCTTTCTTTTCTCTTCTTGCTATTCTTTGGAACTCTGCATTCAGATGCTTATATCTTTCCTTTTCTCCTTGGCTTTTCGCTTCTCTTCTTTTCAGAGCTATTTGTAAGGCTTCCCCAGACAGCCATTTTGCTTTTTTGCATTTCTTTTCCATGGGGATGGTCTTGATCCCTGTCTCCTGTACAGTGTCACGAACCTCATTTCATAGTTCATCAGGCACTCTATCTATCAGATCTAGGTCCTTAAATCATTTCTCACTTCCACTGTATAATCATAAGGGATTTGATTTAGGTCATACCTGTATGGTCTAGCGGTTTTCCCTGCTTTCTTCAATTTCAGTCTGAATTTGGTAATAAGGAGTTCATGATCTGAGCCACAGTCAGCTCCTGGTCTTGTTTTTGTTGACTGTATAGAGTTTCTCCATCTTTTGCTGCAGAGAATATAATCAATCTGATTTTGATGTTGACCATCTGGTGATGTCCATGTGTAGAGTCTTCTCTTGTGTTGTTGGAAGAGGGTGTTTGGTATGACCAGTGCATTTTCTCGGCAAAACTCCATTAGTCTTTGCCCTGCTTCATTCCACATTCCAAGGCCAAATTTGCCTGTTACTCCAGGTGTTTCTTGACTTCCTACTTTTGCATTCCAGTCCCTTATAATGAAAAGGACATCTTTTTTGGGTATTAGTTCTAAAAGTTCTTGTAGGTCTTCATAGAACCATTCAACTTCAGCTTCTTCAGCATTACTGGTGGGGCATAGACTTGGATAACTGTGATATTGAATGGTTTTCCTTGGAAAGGAACAGAGATCATTCTGTCGTTTTTGAGATTTCATCCAAGCACTGCATTTCAGACTCTTCTGTTGACCATGATGGCTACTCCATTTCTTCTGAGGAATTCCTGCCCGCAGTAGTAGATATAATGGTCATCTGAGTTAAATTCACCCATTCCAGTCCATTTTAGTTCGCTGATTCCTAGAACGTCGACATTCACTCTTTCCATCTCTTGTTTGACCATTTCCAATTTGCCTTGATTCATGGACCTGACATTCCAGGTTCCTATGCAATATTGCTCTTTACAGCATCAGAGCTTGCTTCTATCACCAGTCACCTCCACAGCTGGGTGTTGCTTTTGCTTTGCCTCCATCCCTTCATTCTTTCTGGAGTTATTTCTCCACTGACCTCCAATAACATATTGGGCACCTACTGACCTGGGGAGTACCTCTTTCATTATCATATCATTTTGCCTTTTCCTACTGTTCATGGGGTTCTCAAGGCAAGAATACTGAAGTGGTTTGCCATTCCCTTCTCCAGTGGACCACGTTCTGTCAGACCTCTCCACCATGACCCACCCGTCTTGGGTTGCCCCACAGGCATGGCTTAGTTTCATTGAATTAGACAAGGCTGTGGTCCTAGTGTGATTAGATTGACATGTGTGTGTGTGTGTGTGTGTGTGTGTGTGTGTATATATATAGAGAGAGAGAGAGAGAGAGAGCGAGAGAGAGAGAGAGAGACAGACAGACAGACAGATGTAGTTGTTGTTCTTTAGTCGCTGAGTTGTGTCTGACTCTTTTGTGACCTCATGCACTGCCATACTCCTTTGTCCATAGGAATTCTTAGGCAAGAATACTGGAGTGGATTGCGAGTTTTTTCTCCAAAGGCTCTTCCCAGCCCAGGGATGGAACCCCACTCTCCTGTTTTACAGACAGATTCTTTACCACTGAGTCACCTGGGATCCCATATATATATGTATAACTTACTAAATTTGCTGAACAGCACAAGCTACCACAACATTGTAAAGAAATTATACTCAAATAAAATTAAATAAAACAAATTATCTGTCAGGTAAATTTAAGAGCCAAATACCCTGGGAATTTTTTTTATGTTTCTTTTTGCTCTGGTTTTCCATGAGATCTCTTTTATATCAGTTTTATTAAAACCACAACTTTGTTGATAAATAATTGTACAACTCCTTCAGAAAGACCTTTGTTTTTCTTATTCTATTTAGGGGTGGATTAAGGATAGAACAACTTGTTTAACTCATTTTTAGGGCAAAGCTTGGCTTAAAACAGGAATCGTGCCATTGTCAGGACCAGGGCTCTTCATGGAGAAAGGGAACACTAAGATTCTGGTAACTTTACCAGTGTGTTACAGCTTTCATCTCAGCTCCATCACTAGGTCACTATTTTTTTTTTCTTTTGAACTTTCTATTTAGTATTGGGGTTTAGCTGATTAACAATGTTGTTATAGTTTCACGTGAACGGCCAGGGACTCGGCCATTCATATACATGTATCCATTTCCCTCCAAACTTCCCTCCTCTCCTAAAAATAATTTAACTGATGTTCCTGTTCTTCAACCCTCCCAATTCTCTAATCATCGCTTTTTCTTCAGGAAACCAGACCCAAATGCTGCCCCAGTGCGACCACTTTGTGTCTGAACCAGCAGGCTCTGCAGCCTCAAAGGAGAGCGCCCCCTACTGCTCAGGTGAGGGTCCCACAGGAAAGAAGACCCTTCTCATTCCCCAGGTCCACACCCCATTGTCCCATTTCTCTCCCCTCAGACAGCAGGCAGCTCCGCCTGGTGGACGGGGACAGTCCCTGCGCCGGGAGAGTGGAGATCCTTGACCAGGGCTCCTGGGGCACCATCTGTGATGACGACTGGGACCTGGATGATGCCCGCGTGGTGTGCAGGCAGCTGGGCTGTGGAGAAGCCCTCAATGCCACGGGGTCTGCTCACTTCGGGGCAGGATCAGGGCCCATCTGGCTGGACGACCTGAACTGCACAGGAAATGAGTCCCAGGTGTGGAGGTGCCCTTCCCAGGCCTGGGGGCAGCACGACTGCAGACACAAGGAGGATGCGGGGGTCATCTGCTCAGGTCAGCACTCCACACTGTCCACAGGCTGGAGGAGGGGTGGGGCCCTGGAGGAGGGGGGTCTGAGCCCTGAGGGAGAGATGCTGAAAGGACCAGGCAAGGAGGCTTCCTCACATGGAGCCTGTCTTTCCAGCAGACGTGAAGACGAGGTGCTTTCACTGCCTCCTGCAGCAGCTGAGATTCTGGTCCTTTCTTCTCAGTAGTGTTTCCTGGCAGAGCCTTTTCTCACAGTTTTTCTTGAAATCAGGGCTCACCCTTCTGGTGCATAGGGTAGAGAAGTCTTCAAGCCACTGTGCTCATTTTTGTTTGTTCTATAACAAGTTGCTACATTGTTAGTAGTTTAAAACAACATATTTCTTTCCTTATACTTCTCTACCCTAGATGTCCAGCAGGGATCTCACTAGACTGTGATAAAAGTTTCAGCAGGGCCACGTCACTTCTGAGCCTCTGGGAAAGAATCTGTTTCCTGTCTTTTCAAGCTTCTAGAAGCCGCCTGCCTTCCTTCACTCATAACCCCCTTCTGTTCATCATCAGACCAGCAACGCTCCACCTCTCTGACCATTATCCGTATTCACATCTCCCTCTAACCAGAATGAGGAAAAGGTTTCACTTTAAAGGATAGTGAGTCTATGAATGTGATTAGACTGTGCTCAGGTGGTTAATCTGTCATCTTTCAGGTTACTCTTACCATCCCAAGGACCGTAACTTAATCACATATGTAAAGTCCCTTTTGCCAGATAAGGAAACACAGACACAGCTTCCATGTAGACATCTCTGGGTCCATTATTCTATCTGCCTCCACACTGTCCATATCACATCCCTTTCATACACTCTCTTAAATGTTTTGTCAGGAAGCAGGAGTCAGCTCCCTCTCCCTGCAGGTGTCCAGGTTGGTCTTCCTCTCAGTTCATATCCACTACATCACGGTGGTAGAAGTGTTTAGAAAGACAGACACAAATGGACAAAGTCAGGTGAAAAGGAGACAGGTTTCACTCTGGTCATCTAATGAATTTGCTTCCTCACCTGGGTTGCAGAATGAATGTTCACAATTTTGGGGAGAGAGGAAAACCCAGAGCACTGAGTGGGGTGCTCACTGTGTCCTGTCTCCTTTCTTTTGATCTTAGAGTTCCTGGCCCTCAGGATGGTGAGCGAGGACCAGCAGTGTGCTGGGTGGCTGGAGGTTTTCTACAACGGGACCTGGGGCAGTGTCTGCCGCAGCCCCATGGATGATGTCACTGTGTCCATCATCTGCAGTCAGCTTGGCTGTGGGGACAGTGGAAGTGTCAACACCTCTGTTGGTCTCAGGGAAGGTTCTAGACCCCGGTGGGTAGATTTAATTCAGTGTCAGAAAACTGATACCTCTCTCTGGCAGTGTCCTTCAGGCCCGTGGAAATACAGTTCATGTTCTTCAAAGGAGGAAGCCTACATCTCATGTGCAGGTGACTTATGTCTGTTTCTGTGTCTTTCCCAACTCTGTAGGATGCTATTAGTGAGATTTGATATTTTAAAATCTAAGTGATGTGTTTAAGTTGTTTATAAAATGAAGTTTGGATGGAGTTAATTTAATCTACATGTTCCAAACTTTCTTTTTTAAAGTTTTTAATTGATATAACTGATACAACATTATATTTTTTGTTGTGTACAACATAATGCTTATATGTTTGTGTGTATTGATAAATAATCACTACTGTAAGTCTAGTTATATCTCTATATATGGATCCATATATATAGATCCATATATACTGATCCATATATATAGTTAAATATTTTTCTCACATGATGAGAATGTTTAAGATGTATTTTCTTGCCATCTTTCAAATAAACAATACCGTATTCACTATAGTCACGATGCTGTATGTTATATCTCTTCACCTATTAATTTTATAATTCAAATTTATACCTTTTGATTACCTTTGCCTACACCAAATCCCCCACCTCTGGCAGCCACCAATGACTCAGCATCTCTGAACTTGCTTTTTAATATTACACATATAAATGAGATTACATGGTATTTTTCTTTCTCTGTCTGATTTATTTCACTTAACATAATGCCCTCAAGGTCCATCCATGTTGTTGAAACTGGCAAGATTTTTTCTTTTTTATGGGTGGATATAAGTCTATATTACATTTTCTTTATCCATTCATCAGTGAAGACTTACATTGTTTGACTCATATATATTGCTATAAAATACTAAAAGGTAATACTGTTCAAGTGCTGCAGTCAATACGTCAGCACATTTGAAAGATTCATCAGTGGCCATAGGAATGGAGAAGGTCTGTTTTCATTTCAATCTCAAAGAAGAGCAGTGCCAATGAATGGTCAGACCACCTCACAGTTGTGCTCATTTCACATGCTAGCAAGGTTATGCTCAAAGTCTTTCAAGCTAGGCTTCAGCAGTAAGTGAACTGAGAACTTCCGAGATGTACAAGCTGGGTTTAGAAAAGGCAGAGAAACCAGAGATCAAATTGCCAACACTTGTTGGATCCTAGAGTAAGCCAGAGAATTCCAGAAAAACATCTGCTTCATTGACTACATAAAGCCTTTGACCATGTGGATCACAATGAACTGTGGAAAATTCTTGAAGAGATGAGAATACCAGAGCGCCTTACCTGCCTCCTGAGAAACCTGTATGCAGATCAAAAAGCAGCAGTTGGAACTGGACATGAAACAACCGACTGGTTCTACATTGGGGAAAAGTTCATCAAGGCTGTATATTGTCACCCTGTTTATTTAACGTATATGCAGAGAACATCATAGGAAATGCCAGGCTGGATGAATCACAAGCTGGAATCAAGATTGCTGTGAGAAATATCAACAACCTCAGATACACAGATGCTACCACTCTAATGGCAGAAAGCAAAGAGGAACTAAAGAGCCTCTCATTGAGGGTGGAAGAGGAGAGTGAAAAAGCTGGCTTACAGCTAAACATTTAACATTCTAAAAACTAAGATCATCAGCACTTCATGGCAAATAAAAGGGGTGAACGTGGAAACAGTGACAGATTTTCTTTTCTTGGACTCCCAAATCACTGCTGACAGTGACTGCAGCCATGAGATTAAAGGAGGCTTGCTTCTCTGTGACAAACCTAGACAGGGTATTAGAAAAAGACACTGCATTGCTGACAAAGGTCCATATGGTCAAAGCTATATTTTTTCTAGTAGTCCTCTCTGGACGTGAGAGCTGGGTTATAGGAGAAGCTAAAAAGAGTTGATTCTTTTTTTTTTTTGATTTTTTTTTTAATTTTTATTTTTACTTTATTTTACTTTACAATACTGTATTGGTTTTGCCATACATTGACATGAATCCACCACGGGTGTACATGTGTTCCCAAACATGAACTGCCCTCCCACCTCCCTCCCCATAACATCTCTCTGGGTCATCACCGTGCACCAGCCCCAAGCATCCTGTATCCTGCATCGGACATAGACTGGCGATTCGATTCTTACATGATAGTATACATGTTTCAATGCCATTCTCCCAAATCATCCCACCCTCTCCCTCTCCCTCTGAGTCCAAAAGTCCGTTATACACGTCTGTGTCTTTTTTGCTGTCTTGCATACAGGGTCGTCATTGCCATCTTTCTAAATTCCATATATATGTGTTAGTATACTGTATTGGTGTTTTTCTTTCTGGCTGACTTCACTCTGTATAATCGGCTCCAGTTTCATCCATCTCATCAGAACTGATTCAAATGTATTCTTTTTAATGGCTGAGTAATACTCCATTGTGTGTATGTACCACAGCTTTCTTATCCATTCATCTGCTGATGGACATCTAGGTTGTTTCCATGTCCTGGCTATTATAAACAGTGCTGCGATGAACATTGGGGTACATGTGTCTCTTTCAATTCTGGTTTCCTCAGTGTGTATGCCCAGCAGTGGGATTGCTGGGTCATAAGGCAGTTCTATTTGCAATTTTTTGAGTTGATTCTTTTGAATTGTGGTGCTTGGATGCCACAATTGCATTGAGAGTCCTTTGGGCAGCAAGGAGATCAAACCAATCAATCCTAAAGAAAATCAACCCTGAATATTCATTGGAAGGACTGATGCTGAAGCTGAAGCTCCAATACTTTCGCCACCTGCTGAGAAGAGCTGACTCATTGGAAAAGACCCTGATGATGGGAAATATTGAAGGCAAAAGAAGAAGAGGGCTGCAGAGGATGAGATAGATAGCATCACCAGTTCAGTGGACATGAATCTGAGCAAACTTTGGGAGATAGTGAAGGACAGAGGAGCCTGGCGTGCTGCAGTCCATGGGGTTGCAAAGAGTCAGATACAACCCAGCAACTGGAGATATGTTGCTGCAGTGAACACTGGGTTTTCAAGTTAGTGTTTTTGTTTCCTTCAGATAAATACTCCAAAGTGAAATTCCTAAATCATATGGCAGTTCTACTTTTAATTTTTGATGCACCTCAATACTGTTTCCATAGGGGCTGTATCAACTTACGTTCCCTCTAAGTGTGCAAAAGCTTTCCTGTCTCTTCACATTCTCCTCAACTCCTGTTATTTCTTCTTTTGGATAAAAGCCTTTCTAGAGGATATGAGGTGATATCTCATTGTGGTTTTGATTTGTATTTTCTAATGAGTAATAGTGTTGAGTATGTTTTCATGCATCTATTGGCAAGTTGTATGTATTCTTAAAAAAAAAGTCTGTTCAGGTTCTCTGCCAATTTTAAAAAGTCAGATTGTTTATTGCTACTGAGTTGTATGAGTTCCTTGTGTATTTTGGATAATAATCCTTACCAGAAATATAATATGCAAGTATTTTCTCCATTCCATAGGTTGCTTTTTCACGTTGTTGATGGTTTCCTTAATTGGGCAGAAGCTTTTTAGCCTTTTTCATCACAACTGCTTGTTTTTACTCTTGTTCCCTTTGCTTTTGGTGCCAAATCCAAAAAATCATCACAAAGACTGGTGTCAAGGATTTTATTTTCTGTCTTTTCCTGTAGAAATTTTATGGCTTCAGGACTTGTGATCAAGTCTTTAATTTATTTTGAGTTAATTTTTGTGAATGGTGTAAGCTAGTGGTCCAGCTTCATTTTTTGCATGTGGCTGTCCAGTTTCCCAATGCCATTTACTGAAAAAAACTGTCCTTTTCCCACTGTATATTCTTGGCTTCTTTGTCAAAAATTAATTGACCATAGAAATGTGGGTTTATTTATGGACTCTCTGTTCTGTTCCATTGATCTCCATGTTCATTTTTATACCAACCACATACTGTTTTGATTAATATAGCTTTGTAATATAATTTGAAAGCAAGAAGCATGACACCTCTAGCTTTGTTATTCTTTCTGAAGATTGCTTTGGTATTGAGCATCTTTTGTGGTTCCATGCAAATTTTAGGATTGTTTCTTCTGTATCTGTGAAAATTTCCATTGGAATTTTGATAAGGATTGCAGAGAATCTGTAGATTGCTTTGGGTAGTATGGGCATGTTAATAATATTAGATCTTCCAATCCATGAGCACAGAATATCTTTCCATTTATTTGAGTCATCTTCAGTTTCTGTCATCACTGTGTTTATAGTTTTCAGTGTACAGGGCTTTCACCTCCTTGGTTAAATTTATTCCTAGGTATTTTATTCATTTTCATGCAAATGTAAATAGAATTGTTTTCTCAGTTTCTCTTATAGCAGTTTGTTGTTAGTGTAAAGAAATGCAACTGATTTTTGTATACAGATGTTTCTTCTACAACTTTACTGAGTGTATTGGTTCTCATATTTTTGCTGAAGTCTTTAGTGTTTTCTACATATAATATCATGTAAGGGGGTTTCTTTCCTCATGGCTCTGATGGTAGAAAATCTGTCTGCAATGCAAGAGATCCAGGTTCAGTCCTGGGTCAGGATGATTCCCTGGAGGAAGGAATGACAACACACTCCAGTATTCTTGCCTGGAGAATCCCAGTGGACAGAGGAGCCTGGCAGGCTGCAGTCCTTGGGGTTGTAAAGAGTCAGACACGACTGAGTGACTAACACTTTCACTTTTCAACCTGCAAATAGTGTCAATTTTGCCTCTTCCTTTCAGATTTGGATATCTTGATTTTCTTTTTATTGCCTGAAGGATCTGGACAGAACTACCAAAACTAAGTTGAATAAAAGTGGTGAGAGTAGACATTTTTGTCTTGTGTCTGATTTCAGAGGAAAAGCTTTCGGTTTTTTACAGTCAAGTATGATGAGTTGACTCATTGGAAAAGACTCTGATGCTGGGAGGGATTGAGGGCAGTAGGAGAAAGGGACGACCGAGGATGGGATGGCTGGATGGCATCACGGACTCGATGGACATGAGTCTGAGTGAACTCTGGGAGATGGTGATGGACAGGGAGGCCTGGCATGCTGTGATTCATGGGGTCGCAAAGAGTCGGACACGACTGAGCGACTGAACTGAACTGAACTGATGATGTTAGCTGTGTACTTTTCATATGGCCTTAATTATGTTGAGATGCAATCCTTCCATACCTACTTTGTAAAAGAGTTTTTACTGTAAGTGGATGTTGAATTTGTCAAACACTTTTTCTGCATCCTTTGAGGATTTTATTTTTACCTTCATTTTATTATTTGGTTTATCACATTGATTAATTTATGAATGTTGAACTATCCTTGTATCCTTGGGACAAGTATCACTTGATCATCATGTATGATTCTTTTAGTGTATTGTCAAATTCAGTTTTCCAATATTTTGTGAACGATTTTTGCACCTGTATTTATCAGAGTATTAGCCCGTAATTTTCTTTTCTCATGGTGTCCTTGTCTGGCTTTAGTATCAGACTAATGTTGACTTTAGAAAATGAATTTGGAAGTGTTCTTTTCTTCTGTTTTTGGAAGAATTTGAGAAGGCTCCCCCACTAAATACTGTTACATTGGAAATTGAGATTTCAGCAATAAATTTTGAATGAAATAAATGTTGGCGAGGGTGACAAATAGTCAAACTATAGCACCTTATTCCTTCAACATTTCTCTTTGTTTCTTTCTCCTTCCCTCCCCTTCCACATACACACACACACACACCCCATTCAGGTAAACCTTGAATGGTATGCTGGATGTTGCCTGAAACCCAAAGCTAAGAGAATGTGGGATCAGATACTTCAAAAGCAGAGGCTCACTCCCTTCCTTGTCTCTCTTTGCTCATCTCTTTGTCTTTTTGATTTGAAGGTCAAAGAGGCATTAAACTATGAGACCTTTTATTTTTTATTTATTTATTTTTTAATTTTAATTTTTACTTTATTTTACTTTACAATACTGTATTGGTTTTGCCATACATTGACATGAATCCGCCATGGGTGTACATGAGTTCCCAATCCTGAACCCCCCTCCCACCTCCCACCCCATATCATCTCTCTGGATCATCCCCATGCACCAGCCCAAGCATCCTGTATCCTGCATCGAACATAGACTGGCGATTAGTTTCTTACATGAGAGTATACATGTTTCAGTGCCATTCTCCCAAATCATCCCACCCTCTCCTTCTCCCTCAGAGTCCAAAAGTCCATTCTATACATCTGTGTCTCTTTTGCTGTCTTGCATACAGGGTTATCATTACCATCTTTCTAAATTCCATATATATGTGTTAGTATACTGTATTGGTGTTTTTCTTTCTGGCTTGCTTCACTCTGTATAATTGGCTCCAGTTTCATCCATCTCATCAGAACTGATTCAAATGTATTCTTTTTAATGGCTGAGTAATACTCCATTGTGTGTATGTACCACAGCTTTCTTATCCATTCATCTGCTGATGGACATCTAGGTTGTTTCCATGTCCTGGCTATTATAAACAGTGCTGCGATGAACATTGGGGTATATGTGTCTCTTTCAATTCTGGTTTCCTTGGTGTCTAATCCCAGCAGTGGGATTGCTGGGTCATAAGGCAGTTCTATTCGCAATTTTAAAAAGAATCTCCACACTGTTCTCCATAGTGGCTGTACTAGTTTGCATTCCCACCAACAGTGTTAGAGTGTTCCCTTTTCTCCACACCCTCTCCAGCATTTATTGCTTGTAGACTTTTGGATTGCAGCCATTTTGACTGGTGTGAAATGGTATCTCATTGTGGTTTTGATTTGCATTTCTCTGATAATGAGCGATGTTGAGCATCTTTTCATGTGTTTGTTAGCCATCTGTATGTGAGACCTTTTATTGATGATGTTTTTCCTACAATTAAATCCTGTGAATTGAGAGATGGTAAAGTCTTTGACCATGAAAATGAGCAACCTGCTCACAGAGGTCCTGCCATCATTTTCTCAGAGGTTCTCTGCATAGAGTGGGTAGGAGTTTTGATAGGATGATCTGTAAAGAATATGGAAATATTGATACTTTATGACAGGTACTATTTACCCTTCTGGTTTTTTTGAATTTACATTTATTTCTGTCAGCTTCAATTATTTTATATATATTTTCAGTCTTTTGTTTATTATTTCTGCATCTTCTCAATACAAATTTTTCTCAGTAGGCTTTTTTCAACTATTGCAAAAATTTCTGGCTTACTCAGTGTGTACATATATGTGTCCACATGTCTTCTCAGAATTCTACTAAGTCTTTCCTGTATATTTCCTTTTTAAGAGATTCCTAACCAACACTATGGGCTTTTCTGGTGGCTCAGACAGCAAAGAAACTGCCTGCAGTGCAGGAGACCTGGGTTTGATCCCTGGGTAGGGAAGATCCAGTGGAGAAGTGAATAGCAATCCGCTCCAGTATGTTTGTCTGGAAAATCCTATGGACAGAGGAGCCTGGTGGGCTGCAGTCCATAGGGTCACAAAGAGTTGGACATGACTGAGCGACTAACAGACACACACACGTAACCAACACTACATTGTGGAGCAATTACCTCCCAATTAAAAATAAATTTGAAAAGAGGGTTTCCTTTCACAACAGTAGTCTTCACTTGCCCACTGTCACACTGAATAATAGGTAAGAGTAGTTTATAATCTATCCAATAATTTTCCATTAAAATTATGTACATGAGATTTTGAATATAAATTGACTCTGTGCTTCTGGCCTGATTATTTTTAATGTGAACTATGATCATAGACTGCTACCATTAATTTATATTTGGTTTACTATTTCACTGATTAGTATGAATTAAAAAAAAGATATTTTATTTCACTGAATTTTATTTGTCCATTCATTTAATAAATATTTATCAAGCCTCTATCTAGGTATTTAGAAATGGTTTTCCATAGATATTTGTTGAATGAGTGCATAGAATGTGCAGGCACTGTCCTAATGGCAGAAACAAGGCACATATAAGATATACAAGGTCCTTCTTCTAATGGACCTTTCTCTCAGAGGAGTGTGTGTACACTTGTAGATGTCTGTGTTTATATTTGCTGTGGGGTGTGAAGACTGATAAACAAGTAAATATTTAAAGTAATTTCAGCTGGTGATCAGATGCAGTGAATGTTTCAGCCCAGGAGATAATAAGCCTGTGTTTTCACATCTCATTTGCACTGAGCCATGCCCCTGATGCTAAGTGGCTTCAGTCGTGTCCAACTGTGCGACCCCATAGACAGCAGCCCACTAGGCTCCTCTGTCTCTGGGATTCTCCACGCAAGAACACTGGAGTGGGTTGCCATTTCCTTCCTCAATGCATGAAAGTGAAAAGCGAATGTGAAGTCGTTCAGTCGTGCCTGACTCTTAGTGACCCCATGGACTGCGGCCTACCAGGCTCCTCCGTCCATGGGATTTTCCAGGCAAGAGTACTGGAGTGGGGTGCCATGGACCTTAGATAATCTTATGTGGGGACAGGAACACCCTCAGCTATTCCCGATCCACTGTTTCCCTGTTGTTTGCAGGAAGAAGACCCAAGAGCTGTCCAACAGCTGCCCCCTGCACAGGTACATCAGCCCTGCCCTTCCCCTGTGGCTCCCAGGGTCTCCTTCCTCTCTCCAGGGGAGTCACAGGAGGGGCTGCTGCCTTTTCAGACAGAGAGAAGCTCCGGCTCAGGGGAGGAGACAGCGAGTGCTCAGGGCGGGTGGAGGTCTGGCACAGCGGCTCCTGGGGCACTGTGTGCGATGACTCCTGGAGCCTGGCAGAGGCCGAGGTGGTGTGTCAGCAGCTGGGCTGTGGCCAGGCCCTGGAAGCCGTGTGGGCCGCGACATTCGGCCCTGGAAATGGGAGCATCTGGCTGGACGAGGTGCGGTGCGGGGGCCGGGAGTCCTCCCTGTGGGACTGTGCTGCGGAGCCCTGGGGGCAGAGCGACTGCAAGCACGAGGAGGATGCTGGTGTGAGGTGCTCTGGTGAGCAAGGGGCTCGGGGTCCATCCTGGGTGAGCTGGGGCAGTGCAGGGGCAGTGGGCTGGGCCGGGGGTGGTGGGGAGTTTGTGTTCAGACATCCCAGGTGCTGGGGCTCTGATCTAGGATGGGGGAGCTGGGAGGACTGGACACTGATGTTGTGGAGACTGAGGGGTGATTTCAGGCTCAGGAGGGAAAAGGTTTGCCCTGCGTTCTGACCAATTCCACTTCCCCACACTACTGTTTTTCTCTTTAGGTGTAAGGACAACATTGCCCACAACTACAGCAGGTACTGTGATCCATCCACGGGCAGGGGAGAATACTCAAATACTGGGGACTTGTTCTGTGGGCCCTCTGACAGCTCAGAGGAGGAAAGAGTCTGAGGAGCCCTGGCTGCTGGGGAGCAGCCAGGGCATTACACTGGGGCAATCCCCTGCCTTGATGTCCTGGGTCAAATGTTCTCATGCCCGGGGCCAAGGACGTCTGGCTCCCATGTTGGAGAATCTGAGGAACTCCCACCTGCCCTTGAGTGTTGCTCCTCATCTGTGGGGTGCAGGTCCCTGGATGTTTGATGCTCTGTCTCCTGAAGCCCAAGGAGAGGAGATGAGCTGGGTCCTCAGAGGCTGTCTCTGCAGGGCAGCTCCCTGACAATCCCCATCTCTGCCTCGGGGCCCCACTGGCCAGAGTGGAGTTGACTTGTCTCAGGACGAGACCCCGGGGAGCCCTGACACTGTCTGAGGCTGAGACGCCATTGTCCAGAGCTCCTGAAAATGCTGACACAGGAGATTTTTCTGTGCCCAAGACTATCTCCAGCCCTTTTTCCTGTTCTCCTTAGGGACCAGAACAACCTCAAATTCTCTCCGTGGCATCTTCTCCCTGCCTGGGGTCCTCTGCCTCATCCTGGGAGCCCTTCTCTTCCTGGTCCTCATCATCCTGGTGACTCAGCTGCTCAGATGGAGAGCAGAGCGCAGAGGTGGGCTTCATGGGGACCTGGGGACCAGGGAGAGTGTGTGGAGGCAGGAGATGGGGCAGGTGTGAGGAGGGAACCTGGGCCAGGTACTGTTCTGAGTCTGCAGACTCCATGTGCTCCGTGCTGAGCTCTAAGGGCTGAGTAGACAGAGGATCTTAGGACTGGGATGTGAACTCTCATGAGTCATGGCCTCTCCTGTGAGACCAGACAGAGTTGGCACTGAGCTGTAATCAGGGTCAGTCGAGGGGAGAAGGTGCTGACATGGTGCATGGGATAGGAGACGACACTGAGGTCCTGGCAGCCCCCATGTGAGCACCAGGGAGATGAAGGTGGGATGGCTGGATTGGGGTATCTGGGGAAGCTTTTCTGACCTGCTGGGTGATCTCTCAGCCCTTTCTAGCTATGAAGATGCTCTTGCTGAAGCTGTGTATGAGGAGCTCGATTATGTTCTGACACAGAAGGAAGGTCTGGGCAGCCCAGGTGAGTGTCTCATCTGCCCTCCTGGGATCTCTGGTTGTCACCACCCCCTGGCTGTGCACATCTTCTCAGCACCTGCAGACCCCATGTGTGCCCCAGGCTCACAGAGACGGCTCCTCCAGAGAGGCAGGATGGCCTCTCAGAGCCCCGTGATCTCCCAGCCTCTGTCTACACTGCAGAAGCCAGGCCTATCCCTTCTCAGCCTTAACACAGGTCGTGGGTGTCTGGAGGGGGCATTCTGTGTGTTGTGTGATGTTTGTCTCCACATGAGGCTTTCCCGTCAGATTTCTCACTGACTAAACTGCCTTATTACACCAGAGATGGTGAGGACAACAGTGACTACAGATCTGCTCCAGGAAAGAGAGGTGGACCTGCTTGGCTGGGCTTTGGGGAAGAGAGTTTTTCTCAGAGGAGACTTAAGGGGGATGGTTTTCCTTTGACGGACCAGAGGCATCCCTTGTGTCCAGATGGGGTTCGTCCTTCTCCTTCTCTAGCTGTTCTGTGATGTCTCATGTCTGCACTGGTCTCTCTGGGTCCAAAATCACCATAGGCACACAATGTTTTAAAAAAATAACATCTGTAAAGCACAATTTGTCAAAGTCCTTTAGCAATGCTCAAGGGTGAAAGAGTTGCTTTGAGATATGTAGTTTCCACCAGAAAATATTAAGATATGTAAAATCATGTTTTGGCTTAAAGACACATCAAAATGAAACATGGTCTCAGAGAAAAAAGTCTTTTGAAACACGGAGTGACTGGTGCCTCTATTCAGAAACTCAGAACCTCTGGGTCAGAAGGTATCTTAGGTATTCCCCAGAACAACCCACTTACTGTGGTTTCATACACTCCCTTGTCTGCTCTTGGAACCCCCAGATCAGAGGACTGATGTCCCTGCTGAAAATTATGATGATGCTGAAGAAGTACCAGTGCCTGGAACTCCTCCTGCCTCTCAGGGGAGCGAGGAGGAAGTGCCCCCAGAGAAGGACAATGGGGTGAGGTCCTCTCAGACAGGTGAGTGGGGTCAGTTGATCTCCAGCAATCTTTCCATCTGGAAAGAGTGAATTTGTGCTCCTCAATGCCCAGCCTACCTAGAGATTCAAAACATAGGTAATCTCATACATTTGGTAGCATCTCTTGACCATATGCCATATTTAATGCTGTCAGACTCCTTGCAAGGAGTGAGGAATCACTCTGCTTTTGGCATTTATGTCTCTATAATGTGACATAAACTTATCACTTTATATGTGATATACTGGCATGAAGATTTATAGATTAGGGAATTTCCTGGTGGTCCAGAGGTTAGGATTCTGCACTTTCACTGCTATTGCCTAGGTTCAACCCTGGTCAAGGAACTAAGATCCAGCAAGCATTGTGTCATGGCCAAAAGCGAACTTATCGATTAATTGAGCATATTTAAAAGAAAGCTAAGTGCTGAAGAATTGATGCTTTTGAACTGTAGTGTTGGAGAAGACACTTCAGAGACCCTTGGATGGCAAGGAGATCAACCCAGTCAATTTAAAGGAAATCAATCTTGAACAGTCATTGGTAGGACTGAGCTGAAGTAGAAGCTCCAATACTTTGGCCAACTGATGTGAAGAACTGATTCTTAGAAAAGACCCTGATGCTGGGAAAGATTGAAGGCAGGAGGAGAAGGAGATGACAGAGGATGAGATGGTTGGATGGCATCACCGACTCGATGGATATGAGTTTGAGGAAGCTCTGGGAGTTGTTGATAGACAGGGTCCATGGGGTCACAGAGAGTCAGGCATGACTGAGTGACTGAACTGAACTGAACCAAATTCAAAGGTAGAACAAGTGTTTTAATAATATCTTTGCACTGTCACATACATGAAGGCAAACCATTCAATATCACAATAATCCATGTCTATGCTGAATCAGTAATGCTGAAGAAGCTGAAGTTGCCATTCTAGGAAGACCTACATGACCTTTTAGAACTATCACCTAAAAAAGATGTCCTTTTGATTATAAGGGACCGGAATGCAAAAGTAGGAAGTCAAGAGATACCTGGAGTAACAGCCAAATTTGGCCATGGAGTACAAAGTGAGGCAAGGCAAAGGCTAATAGCGTTTTGCCAAGAGAATGTACTGGTCATAACAAACACCCTCTTCCAAGAACACAAGAGAGGACTCTACATGTGGACATCATCAGATGGTCAGTACCAAAATCAGATTGATTATATTCTTTGCAGCCAAAGATGGAGACACTCTATACAGTCAGCAAAAACAAGACCAGGAGCTGACTGTGGCTCAGATCATGAACTCCTTATTGCCAAATTCAGACTTAAATTGAAGAAAGTAAAGAAACCCATTAGACCATTCAGGTATGACCTAAATCAAATTCCTTATGATTATACAGTAGAAGTGACAAAGAGATTCAGGGGATTACATCTGATAGGCAGAGTGCCTGATGAATTATGGATGGATTTTTGTGGCATTGTTCAGGAGACAGGGATCAAGACCATCCCCAAGAAAAAGAAACGCAAAAAGGCAAAATGGCTGTCTGAGGAGGCCTTACAAATATCTGAGAAAACAGGAGAAGTGAAACCATAGGAGAAAGGAAAGATATATCCATTTGAATACAGAGTTCCAAAGAATAGCAAGGAGAGATAAGAAAGCCTTCCTCACTGATCAATGCAAAGAAACAGAAGGAACAATGGAATGGGAAAAACTAGAGATCTTGTCACGAAAATTACAGATACCATGGGAATGTTTCATGCAAAGATGGGCTCAATAAAGGACAGAAATGTTATGGACCTAACAGAAGCAGAAGATATTAAGAAGAGGTGGCAAGAATACATAGAAAAACTATACAAAAAAATCTTAATACCCAAATAATCATGAAGCTGTGATCACTCACGTAGAGCCAGAGATCCTGGAATGTGAAGTCAAGTGGGCCTCAGGAAGCATCACTATGAACAAAACTAGTGGAGTTGATGGAATACCAGTTGAGTTCTTTCAAATCCTAAAAGATGGTGCTGTGAAAGTGCTGTACTCAATATGCCAGCAAATTTGGAAAACTCAGCAGTGGCCACAGGACTGGAAAAGGTCAATTTTCATTCCAATCCCAAAGAAAGGCAATGCCAAAGAATGTTCAAACTACCGCACAATTGCACTCGTCTCACACGCTAGCAAAGTAATGCTCAATATTCTCCAAGTCAGGCTTCAACAGGGCATGAACCATGAAATTCTAGATATTCAAGCTGGATTTAGAAAAGGCAAAGAAATCAGAGATCAAATTGCCAAAATTTGCTGGATCATCGAAAAAGCAAGAGAGTTCCAGAGAAACATCTATTTCTGCTTTGTTAACTATGCCAAAGCCTTTGACTGTGTGTATCACAACAAACTGATATTTCAGTGGCTGCGAGAAGACACTCATTCTCTACAAAAGAGTATTTCTCCATCTGAAGGCCTGTGTAGTTTCTGGGGAGGAGATATCTGTGGATGCACCTGTAATACTATTTGTGGACATTTGGGAACAGGAGACAAGTCAACTAAGAGCAGACTTGGGTTGTGAGTGAGGAATTCAGATTTATCCTGTTTCCAGTCTCCCTCTTATTGTGAATTTGCATCTATCACCTGTGAAAGGATAACATTTAAATTCCTTTTTATGATTCTTACCATTGCTGGGCATCTCCTTGCTACTGTGTTGCCTGGAAGCAGGTCTCCCAGAGCTCGTGAGCACAGGTCTCCTGTGATGCAGGATTTCCACATGCACTGAGGCCCAGGAGACGACATGAACTGGATCTGAGAGGACAGCTGGGATCCATCCTCACTGGAACTCATGTGAAATAGCCTGAGCCTCCCTCCCCACACCTGGGTCCCAGGAATGCTTTGTCATAAGCACTGGTTTGACTCCCTTCCACCAGGGGATTCTGTCCCATCCTTGTGTCTCAGTTCTAATCAAACTTCTCTTTCCTATTTCAGGCTCTTGTCTGAACTTCTCCAGGGAGGCTGCTGATCCTGGGGAAGGAGAAGAGAGCCTCTGGCTGCTCCAGGGAAAGAAAGGGGACGCTGGGTACGATGATGTTGAACTCAGTGCCCTGGGAACATCCCCAGTGACTTTCTCGTGATGCTGTATCAAATATGAGATGAAGCCTCAGATATTCTAATTGCCTGTATTTCAGTAGAGTAGTGCTGACCTGTAATTGTGTCATATGAAAATTGCTCAAAATGAAATATTCTGAATAAATTAACTTTTTGCTGTGCTGTTAATTTAGCAGGCTCCATGCCAAATGCTTTTAGAGAATTGGTCCTCAAATGCCATCTTCCTCAAAGGAAAGGCAAGATGAGTGAGCTGACCTACTTTCTCACCTATCTTAGAGGCTAATGAGGGCATGATCAAAAGTGCTCCAGGTCACTCTTATTTAGAAAAGGATATAAACTTGGTCTACATTCACACACCCCTTCCTAACAAGAGGAACTCATGGGGAAAAAAAAATTTAACAGTTCTAAACATCTCTGAGTTTGTAACTTGTTCTTTAACACCAGACTGGGTGTGAGCTTCAAAGTGGAAGGTTGGCTGGTGGGAAAGAATGGATACAGCTTTCCTTATCCTGCCTCAATATTCACAGGCCAATTAAAAATCTAACTATACATAACTACCTCTTCCTTTTTCATCTCTCATTTATTCCTTTACAAACACCTCTTTGCTTGTCTCCCATGTCTATTTGATTATCCAATCCTTATAAATCCATTCTTTCTTCTCTATCTCTTCCTACTATTTCTTCAGGATGCTGCTATTTCTTGTCTCTCCAAGGATCTCTCCTTCGAAGTTAATTATATCAGTTCATATACATCTTCAAGTTGATGGAAGGCAACTTGGTGCTCACCCACACCCTGTATTCAGGTGGGACAAGAGGGCAAGAAAGTGGAGACCTAGGCAGAGGGGATCCGGAAGAATGGATGTAGATAGAAAGATCAGGAATATTTGGCTATTTATGTTTCAGAGATATGGATGGAGGCATCTGACATAACTGATCTCTTAGAGGAAGAATTTCAGACCAAGGGGCTTCTTTGAAAACATCTATTATTCAGATGTTTCAAGATTGTTTCAAGGTTGCTTTAATCCGGTTACTACTGAAAATGTAATTGTGATCCTGCTGTGACTCCTCAGGGTAGAGATAGCTGTCATGAAGAAGTGACAAAGTAAAGATTATGTTTACACAGCACTACCCCCGCAAACTCCCTGCACCCCCCACCCCCTGGCCAATTCCATTGTGGACATGTGGAGAAGCTGCTGAACTAAGATAAAACCTGAGAGTGCTGGCCTGATTGTGAGCTGGACCCACCCAGTTTCTTGGTTGATGACTCTGGATGATTTCTAGGGCTCCAACCTCCACTCACACTTGCACTTTTCATAGTTCTAGGCTGTGCTTGGGGATGGGAAGATGCCCAGGGCTTCTTCCAGGGCAGCTCACATGGCTATTCACTTGGGAAGTGTGGAAATAGATGACATATGATGAAATAAGGCACACATGCAAGAAGCTCAGTGAATGCCAAGAAAACACAGATAAATGATTAAATTCAGGAAGACACTATATGAAGAAAATAAGATTAAAAATTATCATCATCATTATTATTGTTTTTAATTTTTGGTTGCACTGAGTCTTTGTTGCTGCACATGGGCTTTCTCTAAATGCAGCAAGCAGGCACTACTCTTCTTTTCGGGCAGCAGGTTTCTCTGTGCAAGGGCTTCTCTTATTGTGAACAGGGTCTAGGCACCCAGGCTTCAGGGGTTGCAGCACTGCCTCCTATTTGTGATTTGCAGGTCCTAGAGCTCAAGCTCAGTAATTGTTGAGCTAGGGTGTTACTTCACAGAACCAATTCACATTTTTTTTTAACAGAGATAGAAATCATGAAAAAGGAAGTAAACAGGGAGTTTGCCGATGGTTTCGTGGTTAGGATTCGATGAATTTGCTGCTGTGGTCTGGATTCAATGCCAGTAGGGGAACTGAGATCCCTCAAGCTTTGCAGTGAGACAAAGAGAATAATAGAAGGAACAAAACAGAAAAATGAACCAAACAGAAATTCAGATGCTTAAGATTCAGTTCAGTTCAGTGGTTCAGTTGTGTCCAGCTCTTTGCGACCCCATGGACTGACTGCAGCATGCCAGGCTTCCCTGTCCATCACCAACTCCTAGAGCTTGCCCAAACTCATGTCCATTGAGTCAGTGATGCCATCATCCAACCATTTCATCTCCGGTCGTCCCTATCTCCTCCTGCCCTCAATCTTTCGCAGCATTAGGGTCTTTCCTAATGAGTCAGTTTTTCGCATCAGGTTGTCAAAATATTGGAGTTTCAGCTTCAGCATCAGTCCTCCAATGAATATTCAGGACTGATTTCCTTTTGGGTGGACTGGTTGGATCAGTTGCTTAAGGCTACAATGAATGAAATGCAACAAAATGAAAAATGCTACCTAGAGCATCAACAACAGCAGAAGACCCTGTAACTCAGAAGGCAGGACCATTGAGATTACCCAGTCAGGGGACAAAGGAAAAGAGGAATGACCAAGTGTGGAAGAACCTGTGTGAACTGTGGGGCAACATTCACAGAAACAACCTGCACATTATTGGAGTCCCGGAAGGAGAAGAAAGGGAGAAAGGTACAGAGATGGTAGTTCAAGAAATAATACCAAAAAAGTCCCAAATCTGATTAGATTTAGGCATCCAAGTTCATGTACCTAATAGGTCACTCCTCAGAGGTCATTCAAAATGATCATCCCCAAGACACATTACTTGTAATCAAGAAAAAGAGAGAATTCTATAAGCAGCAAGAGAAAAGTAAATGCTCACAAAAGAGAAATTCCCTTAAAAATATCAGTGGACTTCTGAGTAGAAACCTGACAGTCCAGGAGAGAAAGGATGATATATTCAATTTTATGAAAAAAACAAAAAACAAAAAACAAAAAAAACCTACCAACCAAGAATAATTTTCTCAGGAAAGTTGTTTTTCATAAATGACGATGATATAAAGACTTTCCCGATATAAAGTCAAATCATGAATATCCTGTTGAGGGAAATAACAGTTGAGGAAATTCACCAACATTAGGTTTGTCTTACAAGTTTGCCGAGGGGAATTCTTCAAACTAAGTGAAGGATGCTGATTTTTATATGAAAGAAGTAGAAATATGCAACAGACCTGTAAATGTAAGTGCTGAGCCCAATTCCGCACACTCTAACGCTGAAATATGGTAGCGTGCTCTAAAGAAAGCATTAAAATAGCTATGGAGAAATATATTTTGTTAGTGGATACACAATATAGAGAGAGGTAAATTGACATCAAAAACAAAATGCAGAGAAGGGGATAAAAAGGTAGAGCTTTTACATGTCATTGGAATTAACTTGATATCAGTGTAGTATATACTGTTGTCCCTCTAAGATGTTTTATGTGAGCCATGTGGCAACAAAAATGTAAAAGCCTACAGTAGATTCACAAAAAGTAACAAGAAGGGACTCAAAGAGCAACATTATCCAAAATTATCAGTTCTCAGTTCTAACTGCTGTGCAGAACAGTTGAGTTGTCCTGGTCTCCACATCATCTTTCCAGATCAGTCCAAGGGGACTCTCCTTCAAAAAGTGAAAGACTAATTAAGCTGTCTGTTATTTTAAATTTTTATTTTTACTTTATTTTACTTTACAATACTGTATTGGTTTTGCCATACATTGACATGAATCTGCCATGGGTGTACATGAATTCCCAGTCCTGAACACCCCTCCCACCTCCCACCCCATATCATCTGGCCCCTCATCTCCTTCCTTATGTCATATCGATGGTGCAGCTGTACTTTTTTAATCGCAAATTTTCTTCCTCTGATATTGCTGTTTGATTTTAATGAAAAAACTGCCAATGATAAGCCATATGAATATCCTGTCTCCTCAGCTGGGTTTGATTAAGACATTAAGAAGCCACATGTAGGTACTTTGTGGTTTGTCTTGTGTATCCTCAGAGATAGAGATTTGCAGTGTTCGTTGTGACATATTTGTTGGTGATAAGCTGCTTGTTTGTGAAAATCAAATCTTTCCTTGCTTATTGCAAGAAACAAATGCTTTAAAAAATATTAGCTAAATGATGTTCTCAGAAACATTTCTTTATATTTAAGACAATTTCTCTTCAACATTTAGTACAGTGCCACTCAGCCACTCAATAAATATTAGCTGAGCATCTGTTAAGTTATAGAGAGGGGAAATATAGAGCTTATACACAGGCACAGGCCTTACTCCAATCCTGGGCCCTGGCAAGGGCTCAGACAATGCCTGCAGACTGCAGGAACCTTGGTTAGCATGCGCAGATTGGGAAGCATTCGGTGACAAGGAAAAGAGATCTGTTCACAGAGTCTTTGATGTTAAAGGAGGAAGACATTTTGCTGTGTTTCCAGTGTTCTTAGGCTGGTCTGCGGGCAGGACTCAGCTGCACCAAAGCTCCACATGCAACAGAGCCTCAGTTCCTAGACTTTGAGTCTGAGCAATCACTCAGGCTTTGAACTCTGAGTGCCACCCCAGAGGCACTAACCTTAGGTTTAAGTGGTTTAAGAATCACCACCCACAAGAGCTCAATAGCTCTGCAGTTGGTAATTACATCAGCTCTGAGCAGAGGTGGGTGAATCATGAAGTTAATGAAGCGTGTTCTTTAGAGCCTCTCCTTGCTCCAGCCCCCTCCAAGTCCCAAGGGGGCCCTAGGGCTGTGGTTGAAACTGAGAGGACTCTATGATCCTTGCCCCTCACTGTGTCTTCTGCCTGCCTTTTGCCTGTGGAAAACTTTAGTCAAAGGATATGTTTAATTGGAGAAGCGAGAAACCTGGAAACAAAGGAAAACATTCAGAGGAGTCTAAATAATAATAATGTAGTCATTAAGCACAGTTAGGACCTTTGGTTCTTTCTCAAGGGTTATGGATGATATTCTGAGCCATGTCCTGGGAGCTTCTTATAGATACAGAACCCCAGGTGGAGCAGTGACTGCATGATGACCACACTGTACCCAGGACTTGAGCATCCACAGTTCTGAGAACTGACCGCAAATAAATGGGAGCAAAAGATGAACTGTACCTAAAACAACCAGTGGATGTTTTGGATGGCATTACCAGCTTGATGGACTTGAGTATGAGCAAGCTCTAGGAGTTGGTGATGGACCGGGAAGCCTGGTGTGCTGCAGCCCATGGGGTCGCAAAGAGTCGGACTCGACTGAGTGACTGAACTGAACTGAAAACAACCAAGATGATGCTAATCAGACCACTGATGACCAATTAGAAGGTGCCTATTAGAGATGACTGTGCTGTTTCTGCATATAACCTCCCCCGACCCCAGCTCTGTCTATAGAAGCTCTCACCCTCTTCTTGTCATGGGGTGGGCAGAGTCGGCCCTGTATAGATGTCCACCACCCTCCCCGCCAGTTGCTGGCATCTGAAATAAAACACTTTCCTTTCCACCAACCTGGCCTGTATACTGGCTTTTGAGCGGTTAGCAGTCGGACCCCTCACACATACCTTTCGGTTACATGGTCACAAGGAGATAGGTTTTGAATGTGCCATTTTGTTCAGTGAGGGAAAAAATACCTCAGCAAAATTATTTCTTACCCAAAGGTGAAGAATTTAATTAACTACATGGAGAACTAAATCCAGGAATCAGATTTGTTCTGGAAATCAAGAAGAAACAGAAGAGGTTTGGAAAGTACATGCTGCTTTTTCACTAGTACAGGATTGGTGGAATGTAAAAATAAGATCAAAGATGATGAACTGACTAACTCAGAGCAAAGGAGAGCTGTTTCAGGATGAAGGTCAAGATGCTCAGAGACAAAAATGGGGAAATAGAAGCACAACTGTCGGCACAGACTGATGTAAACGGAAGAGGAGCTGCGCCAGCTGTGGACGCTCTAAAACAGAAGTTTAGATCTAGTTGTTGGTCAATCAGTTGGTGTCTAGGAATGAACCAAGCCCCAAAGAGGAATCATGGTGAGACCTGAGGGAGCAGCTTGGGGTGAAGACACAGAAGGAAGAGGAGATCCAGGAAAGTACCTGCTTCATGGGACAGATTCTGTCTTCCTTTCAAGTCTTCAGAATAGGCTCTGATCTCAGGCTGGAACAACTGACTCCCAAGTCTCAGAAGGAACACACACGTGCACACACACATTCATGACCAACCTGCAAATGTGCTGTGGGCAGTGAGGCTCCACAGGCTCACACGTGTACCACGTGGAACACACAGCTTCTGGGGCAGGAAAGAGAGAAACTAGAGAGTTGCACGGGGTTTCCATGCCTCTGCTCAAAGTGACACAGGTGGCAACACCCATGTTTCATTGGCCAGAATGAGTCACTGGGAGATAGAAAAACAGCTATTTGATGATATTACTATTGATGCCACATCCTTGGTAGCAATGCTGTCAGTTTTTTTTTTTTTTTCCTTGCCTTGGTGAAGTTTTTGAGGTACAATTTTGTGCAGAAAGTAAAAGTCATTAGACCGTCCCCAGAATGGGATATGAAGACCTTCTGTATCTGGTTCCTTCGTCTGGTGTGTCTTTGACTCCTTACTCGACTTCTGTGTGTGCTGAGTGGAAGTAGTCAGATTTGTGTCTCCCCTGCTCCCACCCTCCCCACTCAGCATCACTAACTGCAGGGTGATTTTCAGCATTTGTTTATGCATTCATTTCTTTATTTATCCACTATTTGTTAAGCTCTCTCTATGTGTCTTTACTTGACTTTAAAGAGATATTGAAGAGTAAGACACAGTACTTCCTCTCAAGAAGCCCCCACTTTAGAGACAGTGAGCAAGGTTTTACAGATTAAATAAACACAGCAGTTATTTTGAGATGAAGGAATTAGAAAGAATTCACAGATGTGACAACTCTGTGCTTTTAAAAACAAGATTTATGAATTTTCTTTCTGTAATGGGCTTAAAAATGTGTCCTCTAGAATTGAAATAACATAAATGTAATAATTTCTATTTTTATCACTGATTTCATCTTGTGCACTAGCAAGGCATGTATGTGTGGATTGAAAGTTCCATAAAGTTAACACAGACTCTCCCCTTTAAAATTTATACCTCAACTTAGTTCAGGTTCATGGTAATAACTGTCTTGTCATTTCTAGTTCAAGCTCGCTGCTGAGACTGGTTTTCCTCTATTTCAGGAGGCATCTTCTTGTCTCTCCTCCCACAGATGGTGTCTGGGGTGGGAGGGCTTCTTCCTTTCCAACAGCAGCAGGGAAGGACCCTTTGTCTGCATGCTCTCCACTTAGAATCTGCTTGTCTTTGATTTAGCAGCTTTGATCAGCTCTTGTCTCTGGTATCTGATGTTGCACTATGGAGGAATGAATGAGGCCAATTGAGTGCCACACTCTTTGTTTGATGTTTCTGGTTATAGACTGTAAAGGGCTGAACAGAGATGATGGGCTGGACCTCAGCCAGCTCATGACCTTGCTCTTTTCCTCATGCTCTTCTGATGAAGTGGTCTTTGGTAAAGGAGTCTTTACTAACCTTGGTCCCATCCATGCAAGGAACGCAGATGATGAAGGAGGTCTCCAGCGCTTTGGTGTAACAACTCAGTTAATAATTTTCCTTTAGAGTTGTATACCTCTTTTTTTTCAGATTTTATTTTATTATTATCATTAATTTTTACTTTACAATATTGTATTGTTTTGCCTCTTTTTGAAAATATAAATTTATTTATTTTAATTGGAGGTTAATTACTTTACAATATTGTATTGGTTTTGCCATACATCAACATGAATCCGCCACAGGTATACACGTGTTCCCCATCCTGAACCCCCCTCCCTCATCCCTCCCAGTAATGATTTGGGAGAATGGCATTGAAACATGTATACCTCTTTTTTAATTTAAAAATATTTTGTATTTTAGTCTGTCTGATTGGTCCTGAGGAAATTTTCCCCAAGCAAGCAGGTTTAATTATTAACTTTCCTAGCAAAGAGATTACTGAACCTCTGACCACCATTTTCTCATGGTGATTTGGGAATAATAATGCTATATGTTGTGTTTAGAATCCATAAGGACAAATAGTTAGCCTAAGTAAAAGAACAAGATTCTTTCTGCTCTTTACTTCTGTACTTCTAATTCAACATGGAAGATGTTTAAATTTTTTTACAACAAAATTTCTTCCTGTTACAGTTGTGTGTGGTTTGAATTGAAAACATGCCAAATGATAAATACATAAACATCCTGACCACTTGGCCGTATCTGATTAAGACCAGAACAGGAGGCTTCATGGTCTTCACCTGTCAGTGTTCTGTGGTTTGTCTTCTTTATCTTCAGATAGAGAGAGAAATTTGCAGTGTTTATGCATGTTTAGAGCTGGCTCTCTCAGCACTGCTCTTGTACTGGGGCTAGGTTATTTCTACTTATTGCAATTTACTGCATTCATTGCTGAAAGGTGTTGAAGTGAACCACATATAGCTCATACCATTTAACAGTATTGAAATATCATTCAAACGAATGATGCAGCTTGAATTGTGCTGTTGCATCCTCACAACAAGTTAAATTATTTCTGAAAAGATTTCTTTTTGATTGAAATGATTTGTGTAAAATACCAGGCTGATATTCATTCATTCAGGTATACAACAGACATCATTACGATTTTTAGTTAGCCAAGCATTGGGGATATGGAGGTGAATTAGACATAAAATGTTTTACCAAGTACATTTGAGTTTATAAAGTAAAATGATTAAGTAAACAACTTAATTTACAAAAGCTCACCAATGGTAAGGTCGAGGTTCTTGAGCAGTTACATGGGACACAGAGAGAAGGAGTGATGTGTGGAAGACTCACAACTCTGAATGGCTCCAATGACCATCACAGCATGTGGTTCCTGAGAGAGTTCTGACAGCCTCAGTCAAGGCTCCCAGGTAACAGAATTGAATTCCTGTTCTAGAGTCCTGGGATTCCTGGGATGAGATGGTGGGAGATGCCCTAACACTGCTTCTCTACTACTACGTGTGTGTGTGTGTGTGTGTGTGTGTGTGTGTGTGTGTGTGTGTGTGTGTGTTAGTCGCTCAGCTATGACCAACTCATTGTGACTCCATGGACTGTGGCCCCTCCAGGCTCCTCTGTCCATGGGATTTCCCTGGAAAGAATACCGAAGTGGATTGTCATTTCCTCCTCCAGAGAATCTTCCTGACCCAGGGATCGAACTCAGATCTCCTGCATTGCAGGCAGATTCTTTATCATCTGAGCCATCAGAAAAGCAGGTTAACAGTAGTACATACTACTACTACTATGTACTACTGCTATTGCCTGGAAAGTTCCATGGACAAAGGAACCTGGCATGGGTTCACAAGGTGTTGGCCACGAGTGAACACATCAGCATGAGCACATGTACTACTGTTAACTAGTGTTGTCATATCACATGCTAATGCCAACTCACTTAATCCTCACCATAATCAGTCATCTTGGTAGGATCATAACCCTCCTTTTACTAATCAGAGAGTGTAAGAACCCTGTTCAAGGCCCACACTTGGCCTGTGGCTAAACTGTGAGTCAAGACCAGACAGTCTGTCTCTCGAGCCTGTTTTCCTGACCCCTGTACTGCACTCTCTCATGTTCATTGTGGACACAGCTGGGTTAGGGTCCTCCCTAAAATTTTCCTCCTTCAAATCTTTGATGAGATTGGCTACTGAGATTTCTTTATGTGTCAGAAAGATGTAGCTTCATCCAAGGTTGAGTTGGTCCATGTTGACCCCGCACCCCCAGCTCTGGGGCAGAGGGTGCTGTGGGGACAGGCTGCCAGCCCTGAGTTTGCCACTCCTTATAGCCCACCTCTTTCTATAAAGTGTCTGGAGCTGCTAACAGCATCTTCCCTGTGAGATCTCCATCCCAAATTGAGACCATGTGTACCTGGTTCACTAAACACATCCCTGTGTCATCCTGTGGGAGGGATACTGGACCCCAGGAAGCATGTCCCGTGTTCTAGGTGTCTGTCTGACGGTTTCTGGTGATGGCGTGGAGTCCATAACTGGGTAAGGAATGATGACTCTGGGCCCAGAGGGAGTAGAGCATCAATTCCAAGTGACTCAGCAGATCCTGGTCTTACTTCAGCAACTGAGTTTAAATTTTGATTTTGATATTTATAATCAGTTTTTATCATCAATCTGTTAAAGGTCCAGATATAGAAGGAGATGGGGTCAGGTACAGTCATGGGGCTTGAGAGTGAGAGGACCAGATGACAAGGAAGTGATTCTTGCATCAATGATGGGTAAATATTAGCCTATTTAGAGGAAGAAAAGCATGTGTTCAACTGTCTTTTCTCCCAAGTCTCAAGTAGGAAGGACAGGCATGGCGGGACAGAGTAGTTGTGTCTGCTGACTGGGATGAGGGGTCCCTCTGGTGGGGCATGTGGCAGGGCTGTGGACTAACCTGCAGCTGCCCTCAGTGTTGGCCCTACTGAGACCTTAAGGGGGGCCGTGGGTGGCTCTTGAAGCTGTCTCTGAGCTCCAGTGGGGACTCTGGGGCCTGTGTGTCACAGATGCTTCCTTCCACGTCTGTGCTAAAAAGATGGAGTCAGGGTGAGGGGCCCTCAAGGTGGGCTTGTGTGGACCACAGGGCTGCATCATGGGAATCTTGAGCCTGAGGGGGCATGAGGAAAGGGGACAGCACATTAGTGACCTTGAATTTCAATGGGGGAGCTCTGTCTTGCATCCCTTATGGCCCTTTTCAGTCTCTCTATTCATCCCTGGTGTACCTTCTGGGGGAGCATCTGGGAGCTTCTCTGATGAGTGGAAACAGAACAAGGCAGCAATGGCTACACTGGACATCATCCCTTCTGCTTGGATCTGTCCCCTCAACCCACCTGGGCTTCCATTCTTGCCACCACCTTTCCTCTTAAATGCAGAACAGAGGAGGTGGGTTCATTGGTGGTTTCAGGTAGCATGAACCCCTTTCTTTTCTCTGCTTCACTCACCCCTTCTTTGCCCCGCGCCTGGAGCTATCATGTAGCAGAATTTCTATTTCCCCATCTCTCTGGAGCTGTTCCCTTAAATTATATTTTGCGTCTTCTTTAGTTATGGTTTAAAATACAAATATATCCTGAATCTTATCAAACCATACTCTCAGCATATAAAGGGGGTACATGTGGGGTTTAGAAAACTTTAGTCTTTCTAAAGTATAATTTTCTTGTTTTCATTGTTTAGTCACTTAGTCGTGCCCAACTCATTTCGACACAGTGGACTGTAGCTCACCAGGCCATTCAGTCCATGGAATTCTCCAGGCAAGAATACTGGAGTGGGTTGCCATTTCCTTCTCCAGGGGATCTTCCCGACCCAGAGATTGAATCCATGTCTCTTGCTTTGTGGGCGGATTCTTTCCTGCTGAGCCATCAGTGAAGGCCCCTGTTTTCTTCTAAAGATCCCTGCTCCTATTTTGGTGGGCTAGAGTTGAATGACGACTCCTACTTTCTCTTTGTTTCCTTTAAGAGCAATCTCTTTGTCTCTGTCAGCATCATTTAGTGACTAGCTGAAAGAGATACTTCACATAAAATGAAATGCAATAAAGGGAAAGGGATTTAACCCGTCTGAATGTCCCTATAGGGAACCCACCTGCCAATGCAGGAGAAGCAGATTTGATCCTTGAGTCAGAAAGATTTCTTTAGAAGGAAATGGCAACCTCCTCCAGTATTCTTGCCTGGGAAATCCATTGGACAGAGGAGGCTGGCGAGCTACAGTCCATGGGTTGCAAAGAGTCAGACACGACTGAGCATGCAGGCCCTTGCTCCAGGACCCAGTCTCCAGATCATTCTGAGACGGGGGAAAACCCTGCAATCTCTTGTCCCCAGCTTGATGGGTCTCACTTCATGCCTTCACAGTCACCTGTGAATTTCTGTACTCCTGGTCCTCATTTTCTGCTGACCTGATAATACACTCGTATTTCAAGGTGTGCTTCTGAAAAATATATATATATGTGCTTCTCAAAAACATATATATATGCATATATATGCTTCCCTGGTGGCTCAGAGGTTAAAGCGTCTGCCTCCAATGCGGGAGACCCGGGTTCGATCCCTGGGTCGGGAAGATCCCCTGGAGAAGGAAATGGCAACCCACTCCAGTATTCTTGCCTGGAGAATCCCATGGACTGAGGAACCTGGTGGGCTGCAGTTCATGGGGTCACAAAGAGTCGGACATGACTGAGTGACTTTACTTACTTACTTATGCACATATTGATTTTCAATTTATAATAATTCACTGAACTGAAAATTTATGCTTTGGGAACTTTTTTGTATGTATGCTATACATCAAATTAAACAGCTAAAAACTAAAAAAAAATAAAATAAATAAATAGACTTACTGTAGTTCTCTGCTTCCACCCTGAGCTCAGTGCCGGGGAAGATCAATACTTGATTCTACAAAAGTTATTCTCCACGGGTCAACAGATCCCACACCCAGACCCTGTGAGATCTCACAGTCTGCAGATATTGACCAGGGTGATCAGGGGAGAGAAAGGCACTCATGATTTTTGATGAACCATTTCTACCCAGTCCCAGTGGTGGGACCCAGCTCTTAGGCTACAGAAGCAGGAGGTTAAAGGACCGTGTTGCTCATATAAGGAGATGTTGAAGATTCAGAAGCTCATTGGTGTCTGAGCTGCAGAAAGGGGCAGATGCAGCCTCCGATAGTGCCTGAAATGGTGAAAGGCATCGCTATTGGCTCTCAGGAGGGAGGGTCTAAGGGGTGGTCTATATAGACCCCGGTCGGCACCCTGACGCCTCCTCGCAGGCTGATCCTGCAGCTGGGACTGTGACCTTGAGGACGTGGGGTCAGGATGGCTCTGGGCAGACGCCTCTCCCTGCAGGGACTGTGTGTCCTCCTCCTCCGCACTGTGGTGGGTGGTCAAGGTAAGAGCTGCCCCTCTGTCCTGGGTCCACAGCAGGCAGGTGTCTGGAGTTCTGGAGCTGAGCCTCAGTGTTTCTAACCAAAAAAGAACCATGCTGATGTGAATACTGGTCCCTCTCCTATGGGGGGGTCCATTGGTCGTAGCCGCAGATTTTGCAGAGCAGTGAGGTTTTGTCTGGACTGAGCTGGGTCAGCCTGAGTCCCCTCCACTGTCTCCCTTGTTTTCAAGGAGCTTCTAGGGTCCCAGTGGCTCCCAGTTTGTGGAAGATCTAGTGACTGACCCCAGTGGGGACTCTGGGCTGTTCCCACACGCTCCACATGCCTGGTGTGTGAGCACTGCCCCTGGGTCCCCGTGTTTCCTGTGTCTGTGCTCCTGTAGGCTCCGTGATTGTGTGTGTGTATGTGCGTGTATGTGTGCAGGTGAGAAGTGTGTGAGGGTGTGTGTGTGTGAGGGTGTGAAGAGTGTGTGTGTGTGAGTGTGTGAGGTGTGTGTGTGTGAGGGTGTGTGTGGGTGTGAAGAGTTTATGTGTTTGTGGAGTGTGTGAGGAGTGTGCAAGTGATGTATTAAGGTGTGTGAGGAGTATGTGTGGGTGAGTGTGGGTGAGTGAGGGTGAGTAAGGAGTGTGTGAGGGTGTGTGAGGGTGTGTGTATGGGGGGGAGTGTGTGAGCCTGTGTGTGTGTGTGAGGGGAGGTGGAGCCTGTCTGTGTGAGCGGAACAGAGCTGCTGAGCAGGGACTGAGTCCGTTGGTCTGTGAAGCACACAGGGTGTCCACAGGGCTGGGTGTCACGGCCGCTGCATGTAACTGGATCAGAGATAATTGTGCACCTGCCTGCCTCTCTCTGGCTCCTCTCCCCCATCTCTCGGGCTCCCCTCTGCTTGTTGCCATGTCTGCCTAGCACTGGGCTCTGTGAGAGGCTCTGCCTGCTGGCCTCACCTGTTCCCACCAGGTTTCCATTAGGGAGCAGAGAAGCCCGCATCTAGGAGAGGGGCCTCTTGTCTGTTCAGTTCAGTTCAGTTCAGTTCAGTTCAGTCGCTCACTGGTGTCTGACTCTGTGATCCCATGGACTGCAGCACGCCAGGCCTCCCTGTCTATTACCAACTCCCAGAGTCTACCCAAACTCATGTCCATTGAGTCGGTGACGCCATCCTACCATCTCATCTTCTGTCGTCCCCTTCTCCTCCCACCTTCTCTCTTTACCAGCTTCAGGGTCTTTTCAGACATGTCAGGTCTTCACATAAGGTGGCCAAGGTATTGGAATTTCAGCTTCAACATCAGTCCTTGCAATGAATGACTTATCCCTCTGTCTGTAAAGATCAGTTGATGTGTAGCCCCACGTGTATAAGTTCACAAGTCCCTGCCCTGGTCCCCGTGACTCATTTCCTGATGTGCTGGGGTCCTGGGATGGTTCTTTCCCCTCCCAGGATCTGCTGTGACTCTGTAGGGAGCCCTTTCTCTCATGCCCTCTCCTGTCCCTCCCTGGGAGCTGCTTTCCCCTGAGTGAGGGTGGAGAATGTCACCAATCCTTCTTCATGGTCTGCAAGGTCTCTTTGGACAAATCTGCTGATCTCCTTGTGGGAGTCCTCTTGGGTGACAGAATTCTTTTCTATTCTTTAGACGTTTAGAATTCTCTCTTTCTCTTTGCATTTGAACAGTTTACTATGTGAGTCTTGGAGAAGGTGGTTTGGGATTGAAATTTTGGGGTGACTTATTAGCTTCTTGAACTTAGATGCCCAGATCTTTCCCCAGGTTTGGAAATTCGCAGCCTGTCTTCCTGTTTAAATTATTTACTTTTGGCTGTGCTAGGTCTCCTTGCTGCCCGCGGGCTTTCTCTAGCTGTGGTGAGCAGGGGCTGCTCCTCACTGCAGTGCACAGGCTTCTCACTGCAGGGGCTTCTCTTGGTGCAGAGCACAGGCTCTGGGTGCGCATGTTTCAGCAGCTGGGGCACGCTGGCCTAGTTGCTCTGTGGCATGTGGCATCTTCCTGGACCAGGGATTGAACCCATGTCCCCTACATTGGCAGGTGGATTCTTAGCCACTACACCACCAGGAAAGTCCTCAGCCCTTAATTCTTTCCTGCTTCACTTCTTCTGCTGTGACTCCAGTCCGTACATTGTTTCTCTTTATAGTGTCCACTGGCTTTCTATATTCCTTTCATTCTCTTTTGGCTCCTCGATTTGGATGCTTTCAACTAATCTTTCTTCTAACACATTGATTCTTTTTTCTTTTTCTTTCCGTTGGTCAAGTCTGTTGTTGAGTCTCTGTGTTGAATTCTTCAGTTTGCTCATTGTATTGTGCATGTTAAGTCGCCTCAGTCATGTCTGACTCTTTGTGACCCTATGGACTGTAGCCCACCAGGCTCCTCTGTCCACAGGATTCTCCAGGCAAGCATACTGAAGTGGGTTGCCATGCACTCCTCCAGGGGATCTTCCGGACCCAGGGATTGAGCCCGAGTCTCTTACATTTCCTGCACTTGCAGACAGGTTCTTTACCACTAGTGCCAACTGGAAAGCACTATATTTATTATATAGCACTAATTTTTTATTCAACTTCAAAATATCTGGTTGAAGAATTGAAGAAGTGAAAGTTACTCAGTTATGTTTGACTCTTTGTGACCCCATGGGTACACGGTGCATGGAATTCTCCAGGCCTTACTGGAGTGGGTAGTCTTTCCTTTCTCCAGGGGGTCTTCCCAACCCAAGGATCAAACCCAGGTCCTCAGCATTGCAGACTGATTCTCTACCAGCTGGGCCACAGGAGAAGACCAAGAGAAGACTTGAGTGGGTAGCCTATCCCTTCTCCAGCAGATATTCCTGACCCAGGAATTGAACCGGGGTCTCCTGCATTGCAGGTGGATTCTTTACCAACTGAGCGATGAGAGAATTGCAAAATATTTGGTTAGTTCTTTGTTTTTTTTTTTTTAATAGTCTTCTGATGCTGGCAAAGATTGAAGGTGGGAAGAGAAGGGGATGACAGAGGATGAGATGCTTGCATGGCATCACTGACTGAATGGATATGAGTCTGAGTAAACTCCGAGAGTTGGTGATGGATAGGGAGCCTGGGCGCAATGTAGTCCATGGGGTCTCAAAGAATCAGACACGACCTAGTGACTGAACTGAACTGAACACTGGTAATGTCTCCATCTATGATGTTCCTACTAATGAACTCCTTTTTATATGCAGGAACCAGAGTCCTCTTATGACTTAATCGCTAAAGTGACATCTGATCACTTTTGTCAAATTCCATTTGTTAGATGCATGTTACAGGTACATTGGCGTGTGGAATTACACAAAGACATGAACACCAGATGGCAGGAATAGCCAGGACATTTTAGAGCCTGTTACCCAGCCCTCTGTTCCTAGGCTGAATGAGATCCTCCCTATGGACAAGGAAGGAGAGGGAGAATTCCTCCCTGGATCCCGGGCCATGAGCTGTAACTGAGATGGGGAAGCTGGGCCCTAGGAGCCTTGGGCGCATCTACAGGGAGGGCAGCATCCAGACTCTCTGAAGGCCTGTCCTCGGTGGTGTCCCTGGAGCTGGTTCTACAGGCTCCTAAGAAATACCTGGTGCCTCCCTTCCTGCTCTGTGTTCAGTGATGGCACAATGGGGGCTTAGAGCTGGCCATGGTGGGAATGCTTATACTACAGAGGTCAGGAAATACTATATCCCATGCACTGTTTTGCTCCTCAGAGAGCTAATGTTTTAAATATTGTACCACTCTAAGTCTCCTAAATCTTTTTTGTGTCGTGTGTCTCTTTTGCAGTACTGGAGCTGAGGCTGAAGGATGGAGCCCACCGCTGTGAGGGGAGAGTGGAAGTGAAGCACCAGGGAGAATGGGGCACAGTGGCTGATGGCAGCTGGAGTTTGAAGGATGCATCTGTAGCGTGCAGACAGCTGGGGTGTGGAGCTGCTGTTGGTATTCCTAAACAGGCTTATTTTGGACCAGGAGATGGCCCCATTTGGCTTTTGTATACTTCATGTGAAGGGGTGGAGTCAACTGTCAGTGACTGCAGGCATTCTAATATTAAAGACTATCGTAATGATAGGTATATCCACAACTGGGATGCTGGAGTAGTCTGCTCAGGTAAGTCCTGTCTGGTCTGGGTGGGGATCTCTAGCAGGAAAAGCCTCTGTCTTATCACCAGAATGACTTGAGATTATGGATACAGCTGTTAGAACATACTTGGGTGAAGGGTCTTTGTGATGTGTCACAGGAGGCAGAGGTGAGGTCAAAAGTTTCATACAGATTCAGCTTCTGAATTTGACCTCTGTGACACAGTCTCAGCACGATAATTATTCTGTATTCTTTGACATAATGATCAGTAGGGTATGTCTACATTGATGGGGGGTGTGTCATAGGAGAGTTGTAGGCAACAAGGTTTATTATCCTCATTGGTCCTAAAAGTCAGAGTCACACACTCCATCAGGTTGGTATGTGGGTGATGTGCCAATAGAACAGCCTCAACCAAGCAATGGTGATGCCAAAAGGGCATGTGAAGACCCATGGACAAGTGACCATACCCGAAGTCATGGTGCAGTTACACAAGGAAAAGGTGTGAGAGAAATTCAGTGGTGCATTTAAATGTCCCTAGGTCACAGTCAGAGGAGGCCAGAAGCGGGACTCATGGCAGGGGAAATCTCATCACACTGGTGTACCTGATGAATCGAGTTGGGAGCTCACACCACATTTGCAGGCATGTTGAGGGAGCAGGAAAATGTCTTGATGTTTACAAGACAGCAGCTGAAGTGCATCATGTATAAGAGGCAGTGAAGCTAGGAGTTCCTGGGGTTCTCAAGGCAAGAATACAGAAGTGGTTTGCCTTTCCTTCTCCATGGACCATGTCTTGTCAGAACTCTCCACTAAGACCCGTCTGTCTTGGGTGGCCCTACATGGCATGGCTCATAGTTTCCTTGAGTTAGACAAGGCTGTGGTCCATGAACTGTGAACTTCCAGATGTTCAAGCTGGATTTAGAAAAGACAGAGGAACCAGAGGTCAAATTACCAACATCCGTTTGATCACTGAAAATGCAAGAGAGTTCCAGAAAAACATCTACTTCTACTTTATTGACTATGCCAACGCCTTTAACTCTGTGGATCACAGCAAACTGGAAAATTCTTCAGGATATATGAATACCAGACCATCTGACCTGCATCCTGAGAAATCTGTATGTAGGACAAAAAGCATCAGTTAGAACTGGACATGGAACAAAAGATTGGTTCCAAATAGGGGAAGGAGTACATCAAGGCTTTATATTGTCAACCTGCTTATTTAACTTATATGCAGAGTGCATCATGAGAAATGTTGGGCTGGATGAAGCACAAGTTGGAATCAAGATTGTCAGGAGAAATATCAATAACCTTAGATGCAGATTATATCACACTTATGGCCGAAGGCAAAGAACTAAAGAGCCTCTTGATGATAGTGAAAGAGGAGAGTGAAAAAGTTGGCTTAAAAACTCAACATTCAGAAACTAAGATCATAGCGTCTGGTCCCATTACTTCCTGGCAAATAGATGGGGAAACAGTGGAAATAGTTAATGGACATTTTTTTTTTTTGGCTCAAAAATTACTGCAGATGGTGACTGCAGCCATGAAATTAAAAGACGCTTGCTGCTTGGAAGAAAAGCTATGACCAACCTAGACAGCATATTAAAAAGCAGAGACATTTCTTTGCCAACAAAGACTGGTCTAGTCAAAGCTCTTGTTTTTCCAGTAGTCCTGTATGGATGTGAGCATTGGACTATAAAGAAAGCTGAGCACTGAAGAATTGATGCTTTTGAATTGTGGTGTTGGAGAAGACTCTTGAGAGTCCTTTGGACTGTAAGGAGATCCGACCAGTCCCTCCTAAAGGAAATCAGTCTGGAACATTCATTGGAAGGACTGATGCTGAAGCTGAAACTCCAGTACTTTGGCCACCTGATGTGAAGAACTGACTCATTGGAAAAGACCATGATGCTAGGAAAGATTGAAGGTGGGAGGAGAAAGGGATAACAGAGGATGAGGTGGTTGGATAGCATCACCAACTGAATAGACATGAGTTAGAGAAAACCCCAGGAGTTGGTGATAGACAGGGAGGCCTGGCATGCTGCAGTCCATGGTGTTGCAAAGAGTCAGACATGACTGAGGAACTGAGCTGAACTGAATTGAAGCTAAGAGGACCTGATGTGACTTCTAAGAATTACTCAGTGCTACCTAAGTGTGTTTGACCTATGCCAAGGTGGATGCAGGAAAGACAGCAGTGAAACTAGGGTGTGAGTGGGTGCTCACAGTATTTGACAGAGATGCTTCTAGTTGTTATCACAGTTGCAGATTGGATGTCCAGGTTATTAATCACATCAGAACAACTGGGCTGGAGGAAGATATTGTCAGTTATCACAGTGAATTCCCTAAGGTAGAAGACTGGACTTAGGATAGTATCACCCCATCTAATGGGATGGTGGGACAGGAGAGCCCTGAAGACCTCTGCAGTAGGGCCTTAACAGCCACAGCCAATCAGCTCTTGGGTGTTTATGTACAGGAAGATCATTGGAAAAGTGATCTTTTCTAATCTCACCTTCAGCAGATCTTTGATGATTCTAGTTGATGCCCTTAAGGAAACAATTCTTTTCCTTTTTAAAAAGTACTTTATTGAGGTGTGTCTGACATACAAGACTGCTGGATAAGTCTGCATTTGTGAAATCACTACAGCACTTATGTCATAAATCTATTCATCTCTTCAAAATGTTTTCTTCCATTCTCTTTATCACTCTTATTAAAAATAATTATTTTCAAGGTGAATTTGAATTTTAGTTAGAAACTTTTGTTTTAAACAAACCTGTTTTCTGGCATCTCAAGTAACCTTCCTCATAGTCGCAATGTCATAATGGTTCCACCTGAAGATAAATTTGTGGAAATACTACAGGTGTCTCTACCATATTTTGATAAATGAGCATCTGAGTGAGAATGGAGTGTGTGATGTTGAAACTTTGTGTGAAATTAGAACTCCCAATGTTACCCTAAGAAAACTTATGTCTTGTTATTAATTCCGGTTAAGATATACTTAGAGAATTGGAAGTGCTCTGCTATTTAACAAAGTTCTGTCTAGTCAAGGCTATGGTTTTCCAGTGGTCATGTATGGATAAAAGTTGAATTGTGAAGAAAGCAGAGTGCCGAAGAATTGGTGCTTTTGAACTGTGGTGTTGGAGAAGACTCTTGAGAGTCCCTTGGACTGCAAGGCGATCTAACCAGTCCATTCTAAAGGAGATCAGTCCTGGGTGTTCATTGGAAGGACTGATGCTAAAGCTGAAACTCCAATACTTTGGCCAGCTCATGTGAAGAGTTGACTCATTGGAAAAGACTCTGATGCTGGGAGGGATTGGGGGCAGGAGGAGAAGGGGACGACAGAGGATGAGATGGCTGGATGGCTTCACTGACTCAATGGACGTGAGTTTTGGTGAACTCCGGGAGTTGGTGATGGACAGGGAGGCCTGGCGTGCTGTGATTCATGGGGTCACAAAGACTCAGACATAACTGAGCGGCTGAACTGAATTGAACTGAACTGAACTAATATTTAAACCCTGATTGTGGTTTGTACTCCCTAACTACCATTGCTCTAACTTAGACTCTCACATTTTTATGAACGGTTCCAGGTTCCTTCTATTTCTGTTTTAGTCACTAGTTACCTCCTCCAGGTCTGTTTTTTCTGTATTTTCAGACATATTTTAATGATGTGAAGATAAGTCAAAGTGGTGGTGATGTAGCAGAAATAAGATTAGAATAGCATGTGTTTTCATTATCTTAATCAAAACTCTTGGAGTACTTCTGCTCAACCTTAGGAGTCAGGTACGGTAGAGAAATTTCAGCCTCAGTAGTGGATTGCTGGAAGTGAAGTACCATGTTTAGGAGAAATCTAGAGTGGAAACAATGACCAGAGGAGAATGTAGTGAAGCTTGTTTGAAATAATGAGGATATTTCATGGAATTCACGTGGAAGATCTGGGAGGGAACACACAAATTTTGAAGGACTGTGGTGCAAGCATTCCAAGTTGTTTCAGTCCTGTCCTACTCTTTGTGACCCCATGGACCAGGCACGAATACTGGAGTGAGTTGTCATTTCTTTCTCTAGGGGATCTTCCTCACCCTGGGATCAAACCTGGGTCTCCCGCATTGCAGGCAGAGTCTTGATTATCTTCTGAGCCACCAGGGACTATAGTACTGAAGTGCAAAATGGTGAGGGGATGAAGATGCAAGGATTGCAGGAGGGGAGGGTTGGAAAGATGCAGTCAACTCGTACATTAACCACAGCCTCTGTGTTACACTTCCTTCCTGCCCCCATTCCTTCCCTCCCTCTCTTCCTTTATCTGGCTGTGGGAGTCATTTCTGAGCTCTGTGGAAGTGCTAGCATTTGTAGCTGGCAGTTTTCTTAGTGGAAAATTTTTATAATATGGATTCTGTTTATTTAACAAATAAGTTTACCATATTTTTCTCTTTTTTTTTTTGTATCAGATTTTGGTGAGTTGTGTTTCACAAGTAATGTGTTTTTAAGGACTTGGTCCATTTTACAAAAAATTTTCAAATTAGTAACACTGAGAGAGATATAAAGATATCTCATATCTTTATATGTTGGGAAGATCTACAATGATATTCCTCCTTTTGTTACTGGTGCTGCTAATGTGTTCCCTCTTTTTTCTTAATTGGTTTGCTAGAAGATTATCCATTTTAATGTTCTTTTTAAGAGAATCACTAATGGTCTGTATTGGTTTTCTTGATGGTGTATTTCCTTTCTTCTTAGTTGATTTCTATGCTCAGTTTTCATTCCTCTTTTTCAGTTATGATTGTGGTTGCTTTTGTAGATTCTTGAGGTGGAGTCTTGGATCATTTCCTTCTGTTTCTATTTTTATTCTAACGTAATCATAAAGGAAGCATCAAGGTTCTAAATTTTCCTCTAAGCATCACTTTATTTTTAACCCACCAGTTTCAGTACTATATAATTTCTTTTGTATTTTATTATCATAAAATGTTTCTTTTTCTCTGAATGAATTCTTTGTCTTATCGTCTGATTTTGTATGATATTAATTTAGATATTATATACAGTTTTCTCTGATTTGTGTTTGCATGGTTTGTAATTTTTACCTCTTTAGTATGTTTCTGTGTTTATATTTAAACACATAAAAGTTTGTAGATAATATATTGTTTTGTCTTATTTTATCTGGTCTGATTATCTTGTTTTTTATTTGGAGTACTTAAATTATTCACATTTAATGTAATTATTGACATAATTGGTTTTAAGTGTACTTGCCTGCTATTTGTTGGAGAAGGCAATGGCAACCCGCTCCAGTACTCTTGCCTGGAAAATCCCATGGACAGAGGAGCCTGGTAGGCTGCAGTCCATGGGTAGCTAAGAGTCAGACATGACTGAGCAAATTCACTTTGACTTTTTGCTTTTATGCATCGGAGAAGGAAATGGCAACCCACTCCAGTGTTCTTGCCTTTATAATTCCAGGGACGGGGGAGCCTGGTGGGCTGCCGTCTATGGGGTCGCACAGAGTCGGACATGACTGATGTGACTTAGCAGCAGTAGCAGCAGCAGCTGCTATATGTTATCTCTTTGTTCTTATTTTAATTTTCGAGTATATTTTACCATTTTAATTTAAATATTGTATTGACTATGTTCTCGTCTAGGAGTTTTATAGTTTCTCATCTTATGTTTAGATCTTTAATCCATTTTGATTTTATTTTTGTGTGTGGTGTTAGAAAGTGATCTAGTTTCATTCTTTTACAAGTGGTTGACCAGTTTTCCCAGCACCACTTTGTCTTTACTCCATTGTATATTCTTGCCTCCTTTGTTGAAGATAAGGTGTCCATAGGTGTGTGGATTTATCTCTGGGCTTTCTGTTTTGTTCCATTGATCTATATATCTGTCTTTATGCCAGTACCATACTGTCTTGATGACTGTGGCTTTGTAGTAGAGCCTGAAGTCAGGCAAGTTGATTCCTCCAGTTCCATTCTTCTTTCTCAAGATTGCTTTGGCTATTCGAAGTTTTCTGTATTTCCATACAAATCTTGAAATTATTTGTTCTAGCTCTGTGAAAAATATCGCTGGTAGCTTGATAGGGATTGCATTGAATTTGTAAATTGCTTTGGGTAGTATACTCATTTTCACTATATTGATTCTTCCGATCCATGAACATGGTATATTTCTCCATCTATTAGTGTCTTCTTTGATTTCTTTCATCAGTGTTTTATAGTTTTATATATATAGGTCTTTAGTTTCTTTAGATAGATATATTCCTAAGTATTCTATTCTTTTTGTTGCAATGGTGAATGGAATTGTTTCCTTAATTTCTTTTTCTACTTTCTCATTATTAGTGTATAGGAATGCAAGGGATTTCTGTGTGTTGATTTTATATCCTGCAACTTTACTATATTCATTGATTAGCTCCAGTAATTTTCTGGTGAAGTCTTTAGGGTTTTCTATGTAGAGGATCATGTCATCTGCAAACAGTGAGAGTTTTACTTCTTCTTTTCCAATTTGGATTTCTTTTATTTCTTTTTCTGCCCTGATTGCTGTGGCCAAAACTTCCAGAACTGTGTTGAATAGTAGCAGTGAAAGTGGGCATCCTTGTCTTGATCCTGACTTTAGGGGAAATGCTTTCAATTTTTCACCACTGAGGATAATGTTTGCTGTGGGTTTGTCATATATAGCTTTTATTGTGTTGAGGTATGTTCCTTCTATTCCTGCTTTCTGGAGAGGTTTTATCATAAATGGATGTTGAATTTTGTCAAAGGCCTTCTCTGCATCTATTGAGATAATCATATGGCTTTTATATTTCAATTTTTTAATGTGGTGTATTACATTGATTGATTTGCAGATATTGAAGAATCCTTACATCCCTGGGATAAAGCCCACTTGGTCATGGTGTATGATCTTTTTGATGTGTTGTTGGATTCTGATTGCTAGAATTTTGTTGAGGATTTTTGCAGCTATGTTCATCAGTGATATTGGCCTGTAGTTTTCTTTTTTGTGGCATCTTTGTCAGGTTTTGGTATTAGGGTGATGGTGGCCTCATAGAATGAGTTTGGAAGTTTATCTTCCTCTGCAATTTTCTGGAAGAGTTTGAGGAGGATAGGTGTTAGCTGTTCTCAAAATTTTTGGTAGAATTCAGCTGTGAAGCCATCTGGACCTGGGCTTTTGTTTGCTGGAAGATTTCTGATTACAGTTTCAATTTCCATGCTTGAATTGAAAGAGACACGTGTACCCCAATGTTCATCGCAGCACTGTTTATAATAGCCAGGACATGAAAACAACCTAGATGTCCATCAGCAGCTGTGGTACATATACTCAGTGGAGTGTTACTCAGCCATTAAAAAGAATACATTTGAATCAGTTCTAATAAGATGGATGAAACTGGAGCCGATTATACAGAGTGAAGTAAGTCAGAAAGAAAAACACCAATACAGTATACTGACACATATATATGGAATTTAGAAAGATAGTAATGATGACCCTGTATGCGAGACAGCAAAAGAGACACAGATGCATAGAACAGACTTTTGGACTCTGAGGGAGAGGGAGAGGGTGGAATAATTTGGGAGAATGGTATTGAAACATGTATACTATCATGTAAAAAATGAATCGCCAGTCTATGTTTGATACAGGATACAGGATGCTTGGGGCTGGTTCATGGGGATGATCCAGAGAGATGATATGGGGAGGGAGGTGGGAGGTGGTTCAGGATTGGGAACTCATGTACACCCGTGGCGGATTCATGTCAATGTATGGCAAAACCAATACAGTATTGTAAAGTAAAATAAAGTAAAAATTAAAATTAAAAAAAAAAAGAAAAAGAAAACACCCCCCCCCAAATAAATACTGTATTGGTTTATTAATCGTATCAGATTTTTAGGTGATTATAATGTTTAATTTTTTTAGTTTATAGTGATTTTTATATTTTGCTGGCTGGGTCTTCATTGCTGCATGGGCTTTTCTTTAGTTGTGGAGATCAGAGGCTACTCTCTAGTTGCAGGCATGAGGCTCTCATTGCAGTGGCCTCTCTTGCTGTAGTTCACAGGCTCTATGGGGCACAAGCTTCAGTAGTCGTGGGCCCTGGGCTCTGGAGCACAGGCTCACTAGTTGTGGTGCACGCGCTTAGTGGCTCTGTGGTATGTGGGATTTTCCTAGACCACGGATTGAACCCACGTCTCTTGCATTGTCAGGTGGAGTCTTCACCACTGAACCACCGGGAAAGCCCAACATTGAATTATTAATCTTAAGTTACATTTTACCTTGAAACGATATTATGTCACAACATGCAATGTCAGTCACTATACATTTCTTCCACTTTCTTATTCTTGTCATTGGTGCTATCATTGTCATAATTCTATTTACAAATTTACTATGAATCTTATACTTTGTTGCTAATATTTTTTTGCCTTAAATCCTCTAATAGAGAATCAACATTTAGCACAGTCTCTATAGCTTTGAGAGGATCCATGTTTTCATCTGCTGTCATCTCCCTTTAGCTTAAAGAACTTTCTGAAGCAGTTTTGTGTGGTGTGTGTCCGGTGGCCTCCAATTCTATCATCTCTCATTTATCTGAAATCATTTCATTTTTTAAAAATATAAATTTATTTATTTTAATTGGAGGTTAATTACTTTGCAATATTGTATTGGTTTTGCCATACATCAACATGAGTCTGCCACGGGTATATCATTTTAATTTTCATTCAGTTTTGAAAAGTATTTTCATAGCTGATTCAGTTTTAGCATAACAAATGCCCAATCCCAATACTTTAAATATGTTCTTACATTGTCATCTGACTTTCATTGCCTCCAACAAAAAGTCAGTAAATAATATTTATCCCTTTGTTCCCTGCATATAATGTGTCAAACTTCCCTGGCTGCTCTTAACATATTTTTGTTTGTTTCTTTACCAATGTATTTCAGTATTTACATTGTCAAGTTTTCTGAGGACGGTTTCATTATCTTGTTTGGGGTTTGTTTAGCTTTTTGGATCAGTGGGTTTACAGTTTTCAATAACTTTGGGAAAATGTGATTTATCTTCTCTTTATATTTTTCTGCACATCCCTTAATCTGAATCTCCAAATACACATATTTTATATATTTTGATATTATCCTACATGCCACTGTGTTTCCATTCATATTTCTCTGCCTTTTTACTCTCTTTGGTTCAATTGAGATCGTCTCTACTGCTGTGTTTTACTTTCCAGTTCTTTTATTCTGCAATGTCTAGTCTCTTGTGTAATTAATCCAAATAATTGTTCATTCCAGTACTATATTTTTCAGTTTCAGAAGTCTCATTTGTTTATTTTTCCTAGTTTTTCTCCCTGTTTATTTTTATGCTTCATGAAGCATATTGGTATGAGGGTTTTAAGGAGCTCTTCAGCCAATTCAATCGTTTCTGTAATTTCTGAAGCTGCTTTAAATGATTGTTTTTTTAATATAAATTTATTTATTTTAATTGGAGGTTAATTACTTTACAATATTTTATTGGTTTTGCCATACATCAACATGAATCCGCCACGGGTATACACATGTTCCCCATCCTGAACACTTCTCCCTCCCCATACCATCCCTCTGGGTCCTTCCAGTGCACCAGCCCCGAGGATCCAGTATCATGCATCGAACCTGGACTGGTGATTCGTTTCTTATATGATATTATACATGTTTCAATGCCATTCTCCTGAATCATCCCACCCTCGCCCTGTCCCACAGAGTCCAAAAGACTGTTCTATACACTGGTGTCTCTTTTGCTGTCTGATTGTTTTTTAAAAATGTGTTATGGGTTACATTTCTCTCTTTTGGAAATTCTAATAATTGTTTGGTTAGATGTTGGGCATCACTAAGCAGTCCTTTACCAGGAAGAACTTCAGAAGTAAATAATCAGAACACACCCAGAAATCAGGGAATTGTCCTTGATGAATTAAATAAAGTTTTTTCATTGGGTTATCTTCATTCAGTTCAAAATGTGTTCCTTTGATGACCAAATGATGAACTCTTATTTTGGTTTTCCTCCTTTAGTTTCAAAACTTCCTTGATCCCACCTTGCATGCCATATGCCCTACCTACACCCTACTTCTTCAGCAGTAGCTATCCTTTCTGATTTTCTTTTCCATCCATCTGTATCATTTAAAATGGTGTTTGCTTGTCTGAAGTGGGAGGAATGAGAAAGGATAGCAGTTTAGGTGGTGGATGGGAGGAGCAGAGGGTGATGTAGTATGCTAACAACCTACTCAACGAGTGTTTCCCACAAATATTTGCATAGTTATCCATACTGAGGCTTTTTCAACTTGGAACTCTCCAAATTATGGCTTATTTGCTCATTTCCTCCTCCTTCTCCTTTTTCTTCTTCCTTCTTTTTGACAACATGCCATCTTCTTTTAGAATTGTAGAACATTCATGAAGGAAATTAAAGACAATATGATCAATGGAAAGTCATTCTGTGTTTCTGGCCTGCATGAATTAGTATTGTTAAAATGCCTGTACTTCTCAAAGTCCTCTATAGATTTAATGCAATTCCTATCGAAATATCATTCTTTATAGAAATAGGAAAACAATCTTAAAATATGAGTGTGTGGTTTAATTTTTATATATTCATGAATTCCTGTTTTCTGATCATTACTGAATTTTAGTTCCATTCCATTATGGTCATGTAAGATACTTGGAATAATTTTAATATTTTTGAATTTGTTAAGGCTTATTTGTAACCTAGCCTGGAGACTATTCCATGAGAAGAATGCATATTTTCCTGTGGTTAGAATTAGTACAATGATAGTATTAAAATCAATTATTATCAGCCCTTAGCATTTTCTGTGAGTCCTGTTTGAGAAAAAAAAACCTTTAATAGGAGACGATGTGGAAACTCAGCTATCTGTTAAACTCCCACTGAGAGCACACTCTCCCCCAGATTCTTTGACAAATCCTAGGATTTCAAGAGAGATGGCTGGGACTCTCTCTCTATGACTCTCTGAGTTTTCTTAACTCATTTTCCTTCCCACTGAGATCACTGAAGGAATTCATGAAAGTTTTTAGCATGAAAAAGTATCAGAAAGACAAGATGTGATGACATAAATGTGAATTAATAATAGTGTCTATATTTCTTCTCTGGAGCTGTCACTCATCTACAGGTTGGCATCCCCTCATGGATCCAGCCTCAGGACTTTCCTTAACCTAAGTCACTTGAGGACTAGCTTCTGGGAGAGAAAACTGGTCAGAATATTAGCCCCACAAGTCCCATGAAAGCTTTCTAAGCTTGTCTGGATGCTAGGTCTCTAATCTCATAGCCCATGTCCCTCTGGGTGGCTTCTGGTCTGCATATCTCTATGTTCAAGTTTAAGTGCCTAAATATTATACAGTGTCCTTGGATCTGTATGTAGGTCCTAGGCTGCTAAGTGAGAAATTCACTTCTCCAACCAATGCTAAAACACATGTTTCCAGTATTCAGCCATTCCAATGATCTGAATTGGGCTCTGTAGTTTCCAGGCTCCTAGACCAAGGAATTCACATTTCTAATCAGTCTCAAAGTGTATGTTCTTGGGATTCAACCACTCCAAACTGACCTTGTAATCCTCCTGGATTTCTCTTTAGAAACCTGCTCATGAAAATTCAATTATGACACTAACTGTCAAAGACTCTCTTCATGCTCCACTTCTAAAAAGAAAAACTTTTACCCCACTGCCTGTGACGTGCGGTTTCCAGTTGCCAAGTCAGTACCATGAACACTCACTGGTTTTGTTGCTGTTTCCCTTAGGATTTGTGCGTCTGGCTGGAGGGGATGGACCCTGCTCAGGGAGAGTAGAAGTGTATTCTGGAGAAGCCTGGATCCCAGTGTCTGATGGGAACTTCACACTCCCCACTGCCCAGGTCATCTGTGCAGAGCTGGGGTGTGGCAAGGCTGTGTCTGTCGAGGTACATGAGCTCTTCCGAGCGTCCAGTGCCCGGGTCTGGGCTGAAGAGTTCAGGTGTGAAGGGGAGGAGCCTGAGCTCTGGGTCTGCCCCAGAGTATCCTGTCCAGGGGGCACTTGTCACTACAGTGGAGCTGCTGAGGTTGTCTGTTCAGGTGAGATGCAGGTCAGGCCTCTCACCTCTGTGAACACCCTGTTCAGGTGAGAAAGTCATGTGATTTTGCTGAAACTCTGTCTTCTTCTACCAGCATACTCAGAAGTCCGGCTCATGACAAACGGCTCCTCTCAGTGTGAGGGGCAGGTGGAGATGAACATTTCTGGACGATGGAGAGCGCTCTGTGCCTCCCACTGGAGTCTGGCCAATGCCAATGTTGTCTGTCGTCAGCTTGGCTGTGGAGTTGCCGTCTCCACCCCCGGAGGACCACACTTGGTGGAAGGAGGTGGTCAGATTTTAACTGCCCGATTTCACTGCTCGGGGGCAGAGTCCTTCCTGTGGAGTTGTCCTGTGACTGCCCTGGGTGGTCCTGAGTGTTCCCATGGCAACACAGCCTCTGTGATCTGTTCAGGTAAGAGAGGGAAGGGCTACTGGTACTCAGGATGCTCCCGGAGTGAAATGACTCCAAGAGTAGAGAGTGAGGTTAAACGGGCTTCAAAGTCAGAGATTTTGTGGTGAAATATGGATCTTCTCATTGTTCATTCATTTTTCAGGTCAGGGCAAGAAGTGTGAAGGGGAATAATATATTTTTAAGCAACACTGTTGCTCACATGTAATCATAGAGAACAATGTAGGAGCAGTAAGTGTAGACCTCAGTATGAAGCCCAGCCCAGAGCAGCAAGGAGAGTGTCCCAGCACCACAGTCACTGTCGTCCCCAGTGTCTGTGTCTTCCCTCCTCGACAGGGAAAAAACCGCTTACCTAACTTCTACTAACATTGAGAGTTTCATCAATGTTTGAACTTTATGTAAAATGATGCCGTATGTTTCATCTTTTGTATCTAATTTCATAGACTCAAAATTATGTTTGGGATTCACACATGATGTTGTATATTGTAGCACTTTATTTCTTTTATTAGAGTAGAATATGCTTTGAATGATCCCATGGCCATGTGCTGATCCATTCTACTGACAGTATTCAGTTCAGTTCAGTCGCTCAAACGTGTCCGACTCTTTGCGACCCCATGAATCGCAGCATGCCAGGCCTCCATGTCCATCACCAACTCCCGGAGTTCACTCAGACTCATGTCCATCGAGTCTGTGATGCCATCCAGCCATCTCATCCTCTGTTGTCCCCTTCTCCTCCCACCCCCAATCCCTCCCAGCATCAGAGTCTTTTCCAGTGAGTCAACTTTTCGCATGAGGTGGCCAAAGTACTGAAGCTTCAGCTTTAGCATCATTCCTTCCAAAGAAATCCCAGGGCTGATCTTCAGAATGGACTGGTTGGATCTCCTTGCAGTCCAAGGGACTCTCAAGAGTCTTCTCCAACACCACAGTTCAAAAGCATCAGTTCTTCGGCGCTCAGCCTTTTTCACAGTCCAACTCTCACATCCATACATGACCACAGGAAAAACCATACCCTTGACTAGACGGACCTTAGTTGGCAAAGTAATGTCTCTGCTTTTGAATATGCTGTCTAGGTTGGTCTGAATTTGGTAATAAGGAGTTCATGATCTGAGCCACTGTCAGCTCCTGGTCTTGTTTTTGTTAACTGTATAGAGCTTCTCCATCTTTGGCTGCAAAGAATATAATCAATCTGATTTTGGTGTTGACCATCTGGTGATGTCCGTGTGTAGAGTCTTCTCTTTTTTTTTCCAGGTCTTGACTGTTACAAATATGATATGACAACTTACCATGACAATGTCTTTGGCAGCAAATATGTGTTACTTATTTTCCATGTTTAACCCTTGGTCTTTTATTTTCATTTGCTTAATCAAATGGTGTCTTTTGATGATCTCATTTCTTATGTAAATATAACTTACCAACATTTTTCTGTACATTTAATGCTTCTTATATTCTTTAAAGGAGAAGGAAATGGCAACCCACTCCAATATTTTTGCCTGGAAGATCCCATGAACGGAGGAGCCTGGTAGGCTGCAGTCCATGGGGTGGTTAAGAGTCGGAGATGACTGAGCGACTTCACTTTCACTTTTCTCTTTCATGCATTGGACTGGAAATGGCAACCTGCTCCAACGTTCTTGCCTGGAGAATCCCAGGGACAGTGCAGCCTGATGGGCTGCCGTCTACTCGAAGATTGTAAAAACATTCTCTAAGAGTATCTTATGGACATTTTATCATTTTTCTCTTGCATATTATTGTGCATTCCTTAGGGATTGATATCTGTGTAAGATAAGGGTCAGGTTTCATATGGACATCCAATTGACTCAGAATCTTTTTCTGAAAAGACTCTTCCCCACTGCAGTGCTGCCTTCGTCATAAGCAGAAGGGCAAGTATGTCTGTCTTATTTGAGACTCTCTATTCTGTTCCATGTTATCATTTGTCTATCCTTGCACAAATACTGCATTTTCCTTAACTATCATAACTTCGTAGTTGTTGTTGTTCAATCGCTATGTCATGTCTGACTCTTTGTGACCCCATGGACTACAGCACACCAGGCTTCCCTGCCCTTCACTATCTCCCTGAATTTCAGACTTTGTAGTTAGTCTGAATAATTTTAATTTACAGAATTACTTTATATTAACTCCTCTAATATCATTGCTTTTGTTACCAACTGTGCTGTTCATTCTTGGTTGCTTGTATTTTGCATGAATGTAGAACTCAGCTTGTCATTTTCACCAAAAGAAAAGCTTTAAGGGTACTGTTGAGATTAGATTTAAAAATTTGAGAGTAGACATAGAAATTTGAGGATGATTGACATTGACAATGTTGAGTTTTCCAAATCATTGATATAATACATCCCTCCATTCGGTTAGATCCTGAATTTCAGAGATTTCCCCCATCTTCTACTAGGATTTCTCCTAGGTATTTTATTTTTGATGTTATGAGTATTTTTGTGAAAGTGTGAATTTTGTTTGACTTGTTTTCATCTTTTAATTCTTTCAGTTTTGATGTATGTTGAGACATAAAAATGTTGGGAAAACAATATAAAAATTCATTTATGACCTTAGCTGGGTTTTTAATTGTTAGTATCAATATTTTGCTTTAATCTCTGTGTGTGTGTGTCCTTCCTTCTCTGTTCCCCTTCTGCCCCATTTCTTCCTGAATATGTAAATTCTTTCTGAATTCAGTTGAGGACATGATGTTCCTTTATCCTTAGACCAGTTCTGGGAATTTGCTTACAGAACCAGAGTTCAGTCAAGTCTTTAATGACTTCAGCTCCAGGTGGCATCTAATTGCAGCTCTGAAAGACCCCACTGAGAGACTGCCAGACGGAGTTTCTTCCTGATTGATGACCCAAAGTCATAAGCAAAATTAAGCACATATTTTTTTCTTCAGATACTAAGTTTTACTTTTTCATATTGATCAAATTCCCAACATCTGTTGGATCACAGAAAAAGCAAAAAAGAGTTCCAGAAAAACCTCTACTTCTGCTTCATTGACGATGCCAAAGGCTTTGACTTTGTGGATCAGAACAATCTGTGGAAAATTCTTTAAGAAATGGAAATACTAGACCACCTACCTGCCTCCTGATGAATCTGTGTGCAGGTCAGGAAGCAACAGTTAGAACTGGACATGGAACAACAGACTGTTTCCAAATTGGGAAAGGAGTACGTCAAGACTGTATATAGTCACCCTGCTTATTTAACTTATATGCAGAGTACATCACGTGAAATTCTGGGCTGGATGAAGCACAAGCTGGAATCAAGATTGTCAGGAGAAATATCAATAATCTCAGATATGCTGATGACACCACCCTTATGGCAGAAAGCAAACAGGAACTGAAGAGCCTCTTGATGAAAGTGAAAGAGGAGAGTGAAAACGCTGGCTTAAAACTCAACATTCAAAAAACAAAGATCATGGTATCTGGTCCCATCATTTCATGGCAAATAGATGAGGAAACAATGGGTTCCTCAGACTATTTTCTTGGGCTCCAAAATCACTGCAGATGGTGACTGTAGCCATGAAATTAAATGATGCTTGCTCCTTGCTAGAAAACCTATGACTAACCCAGACAGCATATTAAAAAGCAGTGACATCACTTTGCTGACAAAGGTCCGTCTGTCAAAGCTGTGATTTTTCCAGTAGTTATGTATGGATGTAAGAGTTGGACCATAAAGAAAGTTGAGCACCAAAGAACTGATGCTTTTGAATTGTGGTGTTGGAGGAGACTCTTGAGAGCCCCCTGGACTGCAAGGAGATCAAAGCAGTGGATCCTAATGAGAATTAGTCCTGAATATTCATTGGAAGAACTGATGCTAAAGCTAAATCTTCACTACTTTGGCCACCTGGTGAGAAGAGCTGACTCATTGGAAAAGACCCTGATGGTGGGAAAGCTTGAGGGCAGGAGGAAAAGAGGATGACGGAGCATGAGATGGTTGGATGGCATCATCGACCTGATGGACATGAGTTTGAGCAAGCTCCAGAAGTTGGTGAAGAACAGGGAAACCTGGCAAGCTGCAGTTAATTGGGTCACAAAGAGTTGGGCATGACTGAGGGACTGAACTGAAGTGAAACAAGTTTTTTGGAAAAACTGCCATACAACAATATAACCAGAACTCTTGCTGTGTGACCTGAATTAATTGAAGAATATCCTCTGATTTTGCATTTTGATGTTTCAACTTTATGCTGAGCTAATGTGAGGCTACACTTATTCTTTAGTTCTTAATTGCAGCTAACAAGTTTTTCAGCTCTAGAAGTATTTGGTTTTTGTTATCATTTCTCTGCAAAGATGCACATTTTGTCAATTAATTCCATAAGCACTTTAACCGTGGCTACATATATTCTCATCAGGTAACTCTAGCAGCTGAACACCCTGGGAAATTCTTTCTAATGTCTCCTTTTTCCTTTCTGTTTTTCATGAGATCTATTTTATAAAAGTGTTTGTTCTAAAGATACACATTGAAGAAATTGTAGAGATCCTTCAGAAAGAATTCTGTTTTGCTTTTACTTAGGGATAGATTTTTTTAGGGCTTCCCTGGTGGCTCAGTGTTTAAAGCATCTGCCTCCAATGCGGGAGACCTGGGTTTGATCTCTGTGTCGGGAAGATCCCCTGGAGAGGAAATGGCAACCCACTCCAGTATTCTTGCCTGGAGAATCCCATGGACTGAGGAGCCTGGTGGGCTGCAGTCCACGGGGTCACAAAGAGTCGGACATGACTGAGCAACTTTACTTACTTACTTAGGGATAGCTTTGGGCTTCCCTGGTGGCTCAGAGGGTAAAAAATCTGCCTGCAGTGCGGAAGACCTGGGTTTGATCCCTGGGTTGGGAAGATCCCCTGGAGAACGGCTTGGCAACCCACTCCAATATTTTTGCTTGAAAAATCCTATGGCAGAGGATACTGTGGGCTCTAGTCCAAGGGGTTACAAAGAGTCGGACATGACTGAGCGACTAAGCACAGCACAGGGATACATTTAGGGATACAACTTACTTAACTCATTCTTACAGCAACACTTGGGTTAAAACAGAAACTGTGGTACTGTCAGAAGCAGAACTCTCCAGGGAGAAGGTGAACACTAAGAGTATGATAACTTTACTGCTGTGTCACAGCTTTCATCTTAGGCTCCATCAATAGGTCATTATTTTCCTTAATTCAGTTTCCTGTTCTTCAACCCTTCCAGACTTCTGATCATTGTTGTTTCTTCAGGAAACCAGAACCAGGTGCTGTCCCAGTGCAACGACTCTATGGCAGAACCAGCAGACTCTGCGGCCTCAGTGGAGAGCACCCCTTACTGTTCAGGTGAGGGTCCCACAGGACAGAAGACCCTTCTCACCCCTGGGGTCACTGCCCCATTGTCGCATTTCTCTCTCCTCAGAAAACAGACAGCTCCGCCTGGTGGACGGGGGTGATCCCTGCGCCGGGAGAGTGGAGATTCTTGAACAGGGCTCCTGGGGCACCATCTGTGATGACGGCTGGGACCTGGAAGATGCCCGCGTGGTGTGCAGGCAGCTGGGCTGTGGAGAAGCCCTCAATGCCACGGGGTCTGCTCACTTCGGGACAGGATCAGGACCCATCTGGCTGGACGACCTGAACTGTACTGGAAAGGAGTCCCATGTGTGGAGGTGCCCTTCCCGGGGCTGGGGGCGGCACGACTGCAGACACAAGCAGGACGCGGGGGTCATCTGCTCAGGTCCGCGCTGCACACTGTCCACAGGCTGGAGGAGGGGTGGGGCCCTGGAGGACGTGGGTCTGAGCCCTGAGGGAGAGATGCTGAAAGGACCAGAGAAGGAAGCTTCCTCCCATGAAGCCTGTCTTTCCAGCAGATGTGAAGACGAGGTGCTTTCACTTCCTTCTGCAGCAGCTGAGGTTCTGGTCCTTTCTTCTCAGCAGTGTTTCCTGGCAGGGCCGTTTCTTACAGTTTTTCTTGAAAGCAGGGCTCTCTCTCCAGTTACATACACAAAATTTAAACCCACGGTACTAGTTCCTGTTTGCTTCCCTAACAATTTACCAACTAGTGGTTTAAAACAGCATATATTTATTTGCTTACTCTTCTCTAGCTTAGATGTCCAGCAGGGGTCTCACGGGGCTGGGATCAAGGCGTCAGCAGGGCTGCATCACTTTTGCGGCTCTAGGGGAGAATATGTTTCTTGCCTTTTCAAACTTCTTGAAAGCACCTACATTCCTTCCTTCACAGCACCCTTCATCCATTATCAGACCAGCAATGCTGCAGGCCTCCAACCATTATCCAGAGTCACATCTCTCTTTCTAGCCGGAGCTAAGAAAAGTATTCCATGTTTAAGGACAGTGGGTCTAAGGATGTGATTAGACTGGGCTCACATTGTTAATACATCATCTCACCATCCCGAGGTCCTTACCTTAATCACATCTGTAAATCCCTCTTGTCAGATACGGTAACATATTCACAGGTTGCAGAGATTGGGATGTGGACATTTTTGGATTAATTATTATCCCTATCTCCCTAATATCCACATCACATCCCTTTGACATACTCTTTAAAGATTTCATCAGGAAGCAGGATTCAGCTGCCCCTCCCTGACTAGCACCCATGTAGGTTGGTCTTCCTCTCAGTTCATATCCACTACACCGTTGTGGTAGAAATAGAAAGACAGACACAAATGGACAAAGTCAGTTAAAAGGGAGGCGATGTCAGTCTTGTCATCTAGTGGGCATCTCTTGAACAAGGTCAGTGATGAATGTTCACCATTTCTAGAAGAAAGGAAAATCTAGAACATCCAGCAAAGTTTTTACTGTGTCCTGTCTCCTCCCCTTTCAACCTTAGAGTTCCTGGCCCTCAGGATGGTAAGTGAGGACCAGCAGTGTGCTGGGTGGCTGGAAGTTTTCTACAACGGGACCTGGGGCAGTGTCTGCCGCAGCCCCATGGAAGACATCACTGTGTCCGTGATCTGCAGACAGCTTGGCTGTGGGGACAGTGGAAACCTCAGCTCTTCTGTTGGTCTCAGGGAAGGTTCTAGACCCCGGTGGGTGGATGGAATCCGCTGTCGGAAAACAGACGCCTCTCTCTGGCAGTGTCCTTCTGACCCTTGGAATTACACTTCATGCTCTCCAAAGGAGGAAGCCTATATCTCGTGTGAAGGTGACTTACTGTCTGTTTCTGTGTGTCTGTCCCAACCCTGTAGGATGCAGTGAGATTTGATATTTTAAAATCTAAGTGATGAGTTTAATTTGGGTTCACAAAATGATAAAAAGTGAAAATGTTAGTTGCTCAGTTGTGCTCTTTGTGACCACATGGACTGTAGCCTGCCAGGCTCCTCTGTCCGTGGGATTCTCCAGGCAAGAATGCTGGAATGGGTTACCATTTGCTTCTCCAGGGGGTATCCTGACCCAGGTATGAAATCGGGTCTCCTATACTGCAGTCAGATTCTTTACTGTCTGAGCCACCAGAGAAGCTTAAATGAGGTAAGAATGAAACTAATTTAATCCACATATTCCAACCTTGTTTGTTAAAATTTTTAATTGAGACGTAATTCTCGTAACATTGTATTAGTTCTAAGTGTAAAACATAGTGTTTATGTATTTGTACATATTGGTAAATCACCACACATACAGTAATATCCATCACCACATGCAGTTACAATTTTTTTCTCTTATGATCCCACAAGTAAGATTTTGCATGCTGAAACTAAAACACAGCACAATGAAATAAATACTTAATTTTAAAAGAGAGTATAGTTTTCTTCACAACATGATGATTTTTTATCCACATAAGGGCCTCCATAGGTCAACTGGTAAAGAATCCGCCTGCCGTGCAGGAGGCCCTGCTTTGATTCCTGAGTCTGGAAAATATGCTGGAGAAGGATAAGCTACTCACTACAGTATTCTTGGGCTTCCCTTGTGACTCAGCTGGTAAATAATCTGCCTGCAATGTGGGAAACCTGGGTTTGATCCCTGGGTTGGGAATGCTCCCTGGTGAAGGGAATGGGTACCCACTCCAGTATTCTCACTTGGAGAATTCCATGGACTCTATACTCCATGGGGTTGCAAAGAGTTGGACATGACTGAGTGACTCTCACAAACACTATATAAAAAATATTATCTTCTTTCCTATATACTGTCTTATATCTTTCATGACAATATTTTTTCTCTAGAATGTCTTAAAATTTCTTATTTATTCATAGGAACTCTTTATAAACAAACATCACTTACTGTTTTTCTTAAATATTTTGTAAGATTTCCCCCATATTTTACATATATTTTTAAGGTTGTATATGTGTATGGGTGGGTTATGTGGTCAAATCTGTAATGCTTTACTTTTTTGACGTCTGCCTTTATTGCAATGTTTCAAATGCCATTTTTTTATCTCAAAATAACATTGAATCGTTTTATTTTCTGCAAACAATTTTATAGTTCCACTAAAGAATATTCAAAACCTAATTTCAAATTATTTATTTATCTGAATTTATTTTATTATGTGTGATGGTGTAACATCATCACAAGGTAAGAATTGCATTTTAGATATGTGGTATCTTAGCTCCATCACAAAATAAAAGCACACGGTTTCATGAGTTCATGGATATGACATCAAAAGTACAGGCAACAAAGCAAAATAGACAAGTGGGAATATACCAAACTAAAAAGCTTCCAGAAACCAAATGAAAGACCAACAGAGTGAAAAAGCAAGCTAGCACAAATTATATAAGGTTTTAATTTCCAAAAATAGTAAGGAACTCCTATAACTTAAAAAAAAACCCAACAAACTTAAAACCTAATAACTCAATTAAAAAATTGGCCAAGGGCTTGAATAGACATTTCTCTAAAGAAGTCATACAAATGGCAATAGGTATATGAAAATATGCTTGACATTGTCAGTCATGAGGGAAATATAAATTAAAACCACAAAGAGATATCATCTCACACATGTCAGGATGACTGTTTTTTTTTTTTTTTTCTTTTAAAGACACTTAGTGTTGGCAAGGCTGTGGAGAAATTGACACTCTATCTGTACTTATCCACATTAAATGTGTAAAATGTACTAATAAAACTATGTAATCCAGGGGTTAAATCTCTGGGCTTTCACTGTCATGGGTCCAGGTTCAACCCTGACCTGGGAACTATGATCCCATGAACAACAGCACAGCCAACAAACAAACAAACAACAGCACAAAAAGTATGACAAAAATATCTGTATGATCTATACTGATGTCCCTTTTCATTCTTGGTATTGTTAGCTTCATTTTCTCTCTGCTCTGCATTAGTATTGCTCAGTGTTCATCAGTTTTAAATGAGCCACGTTTAAAGGGTTTTCTTCCATATTTTCTATCTAATGCTTACCTTCTTTTCCATTAATTTTTGTTCCTTTTGAAATTAACCCCAACATTCTACATTCTTTAGACTTTCTCTTCTAGTTTCTTAATTGGAAGCTTACTTTTTTTCACTTTCAGTCTTTCCTCTTTAAATCTAGGGTATAAACTTCCCTTAGGTACTACTTGAGTTTCATTAGAAGAATTTATCATACCATTATTTTGTGTTTATTATCATTATTTCAGAATATTTTGTAAGGTTTAAATTTATTCCCAGACTCAGGTGGTGTTTGGAAGGATCTTGCTGAATTTCCCCAAATAGAGGTGGCTATAAATATTTCCTTATTAGTTTTTAATTTTATTCCACTGTGGTCAGAGTAAATATTCTGTATGAATTCAAAGAGTGAAAGATTTTGTCCTACTATGTGGTCATTTTGGTAAAAGTTCCGAGTGCAAGTACAGTAATGTGAACTCTTGCGGTGTTGGGTGTGTTGCTCTATGTGTTACTTAGTTAAACGTGCTGACTATGTTGTTGTACATCTACTGAATTCTTCTCTGTTTTTAGTATGTTTGGTCTGCATGCTACTGAAAAAGATCTGGTAATAATCCCCCATTTTGATTGTGATTTTGTCTATTTCTTCTTTTCACTCTGTCAAGTATGTTTCTAAGCTATGTCCTGTTATCTTGAATTTTGTTGTCTAAAATATCTTTATTAAGGGTGCATCTCATTAAATCATGAAAATTCCCTCTGTAATTCAGTGTATCTTGGCTTAAAGTTTACTTCCTGGGACATCGATATAGCTACTCCAGTTTTGTTACAGTTAGTACATTTTTTCCATCATTTTACTTTCAACCATTCTTTGCGTTCATAATATAAGGTGGGCATTTTGCAAGTAACATTTGTGTCAATGTTGTTTTATCTTAATCCATTCACTGTAAATGCAATTACTGATATTGATGTGTTGGTATCTGCCATTTGCTTTTAATTGATACACACGCTTTATGACCCTTTTTATCTCCTTTCTCCCCCTCCTTTTGCATTAAATAAATCTGTTATTATTCCAGATTTTCCTTTTTCCTTTTGATTTTCAGCACCTTTACTAGGAGTGGGGGTTTTCATACTCCTCCATTAATTTTTAAAAAAAAATTCTCTATTGTTATATCTTCAGATGTTACTTCTGCAGTTCTGTCTGTCTGTCTCTGTATCTCTTCTCCTCTCCTCCTCCTCTTTCTTCTCTTTCTTATCTCTCATCTTTCAGTTCAGTTCAGTTCAGTTGCTCAGTCAAATCTGACTCTTTGCAACCCCATGAATCGCACCACGTCAGGCCTCCCTGTCCATCACCAACTCCCGGAGTTCAATCAGATTCATGTCCATCGAGTCAGTGATGCCATCCAGCCATCTCATCCACTGTCGTCCTCTTCTCCTCCTGCCCTCAATCCCTCCCAGCATCAAAGTTTTTTCCAATGAGTCAACTCTTCACATGAGGTGGCCAATGTACTGGAGTTTCAGCTTTAGCATCATTCCTTCCAAAGAAATCCCAGGGCTGATCTCCTTCAGAATGGACTGGTTGGATCTCCTTGAAGTCCAAGGGACTCTCAAGAGTCTTCTCCAACACCAAAGTTCAAAAGCATCAATTCTTCAGTGCTCAGCCTTCTTCACAGTCCAACTCTCATCCATACATGACCACAGGAAAAACTATAGCCTTGACTAGATGGACCTTAATTGGCAAAGTAATGTCTCTGCTTTTGAATATGCTGTCTAGGTTGGTCATAACTTTTCTTCCAAGGAGTAAGCATCTTTTAATTTCATGGCTGCAGTCACCAGACTCCTCTAATCACTATATTCTAAGTTCTATATAAAATTCTTTTAACTTATTCATTCACTTTTTAAACCTAGATATTTTATTTTAGGTTGGCAATAGTTCCTAGACATTTTTATTTATTTATGATTATTTGTTATTCTTTTCATCTTTTTACCTGCTTATTCTCTTCTTCTCTCTTTTCCCCTAAATACATTGATTGTAGTCAAAATCCTTATCTGCTAAGTCCAGCATTTCTATCATAGGTGTCTCTGTATTCTCTTATCTTTTTTCACTTTGGTCATTTGTCATGTTATCCTAGTTTCTCAAATGTCATGTCATTTTTTATTGGATGCTATAAATTATATATGACAAAGTAAGATACTCCTGATATATTTTCTAACACCTGAAAGGATTTACCCTTTGTTTTCCTAGGCAGGTAGGGGGAAGGGGTGTGTACCACCCAAACATCTAAATATAACCTAAAACTGAGCTGTAACAAGTATGGGTTGCAGTTTTGGTAGCGCTCAGTCCACCTCTGATTTCTCTGTCCCTATGACATAGCCTTTCAGAGATATCAGTTCAGAGCCTATATTCTTTGGTAGCTAAGTACCCAAAATAATGAGAAAGACTCAGCTTTCCAAGTCTTTTTATATAGTTCTCTAGCTTCCTGCCCTTCACAGCTTATATACTGGGCAAATATTTGAGGAGAAAACCTGCTGTGTGAGAGAGGCTCTCAAGACTCTAATTTTGTCTCTCCAGCACCAGGTAACCCCCAGATTATCCTGGCTTCCTGTCACAACAGTAGTCCTCTGCTTGTCAGAGCCCAGATTCTGAATCATTAAATTATGCAATGAATTGGTAAATTCCCACAGAGAAAAAGAAGCTACAGATCTTGGACTAACATTGAAATAATCTCCACTCTTTAGAATTTTAGCATATTTAGTCCATGTTGTGTTAACAAATGTCGAATACATTTACTGTTTCTTAAAAAACATTTTCCAGCTTTTAAAGTTGTATCTAGAAAGAGCCAGCAAGACACATTGGCCTGCTGTGAACTCCATTCTCCCTGGAAGTGGAAAATTTTAGGTTTAATTCTCTACTTCATTATTTACTTAAAGTGGAGCACTGATAGACATTATTTAACTTTTCTTTACCTTTTTTTTTTACCTTTCCTGCTACTTTTCAACCTTATTAATTATCTTGCCACTGCTATAAGAAACCAGACCCAGCTGCTGCCCAGTGCAATCCTGCTGCTGCTGCTGCCAAGTCGCTTCAATCGTGTCCGACTCTTAGCGACCCCATGGACTGCAGCCTACCAGGCTCCTCTGTCCATGGGATTGTCCAGGCAAGAGCACTCGAGTGGGTTGCCATTGCCTTCTGCACGAGTGCAGACTCCATATCAGAACCAGCAGAGTCTGCAGCCTCAGAGGAGAGCGCCTCCTACTGCTCAGGTGAGGGTCCCACAGGACAGACGACCATTCTCATTCTCCAGGTCAACGCCCGGTGTCCCATTTCTCTCTCTTCAGGTAGCAGACAGCTCCGCCTGGTGGACGGAGGTGGTCCCTGCGCCGGGAGAGTGGAGATCCTTGACCAGGGCTCCTGGGGCACCATCTGTGATGACCGCTGGGACCTGGATGATGCCCACGTGGTGTGCAGACAACTGGGCTGTGGAAAAGCCCTCCAAGCCACTCTCTCTTCTTCCTTTGGGGCGGGATCAGGGCCCATTTGGCTGGGCAACGTGAAGTGCACAGGAAAGGAGTCCCATGTGTGGAGGTGCCCTTCCTGGGGCTGGGAAAAGCACTACTGTGATCACAGCGAGGATGCAGGAGTCATCTGCTCAGGTATGGTCAGTTCATGCCCACCAGCTAGGAGAATGGAATGTTCCAAGAAAGCTGGTGTCTGATCAGAGGGACAATAGGGGACTGGTGGGCTAGAGAGGACTGAGACAACTACCCATCCTCCCAGAGTGCCCTGTAGCTATGAGCAATGAACTTCATATACTTTCCTCTTACAAGTCTCTGCTATTCTGTTCTTCTCCAGTGCTCTTACCTGACACTAAGAGAGCTTTGTTTATTCTTCCAGTTAAAATAAATCCTCATCATTTTTTTTTCATAATTCACTATTTGTAAGAGTGAAACATTTGCTAACAGCCACATACACACTCCCTTTGCACAGGAAGGCTATGAGTGGGAGGGACAAAAAATGAGGATGTACTTTCCTGGGTGGAGTTGTTTCTATACAGACAGTGTGAGACATTATTTTGCACTAGGTTAGTATGAGTGGAGGCTACTCCTACTATAGGAGGATATCATTTACATGTATACAGGGTATCCCTACAGGGGTTATCATTTAACAGATCAGAGATTCTAATGGATTTGTGCCAGATTTCAAGTTTCCTTTGCAAATTTGGACATAAATGTTCATTGTTCTTTGATGGTAGAGAATTGCTGATGGAATGGTCTGAGTCTTATATTCTTCCATTGTTACTAGAAAAGTCTCCCTCTCAAATTTTTCCTTTAAAATATCTGTATAAATGCAAACTTTGGAGGAACACTTAGCCATGTACTGACAAGTCCAAGGTGGAGGTAATAAAACTTGAATTTCTGTGTTTTATGTTAAGAGATTATATAGTTTATATTTGATGACTTCAATGATATAAGAGAATTGCATTTGGGGGCTTATTTGGAGTAAGTGGACAAATATAATTTTTGAAGAAGGTGGAAAAGATTTTATAGTAGCTGGGAGGAAGGAGAATGGCAATGGGAGCTGATGAAGGCAAGTGTGAGGTTCTCTGAGCAGCACTGAGGGGCCAAGTGTGGTGTGAAGGATGCTACGTGTGCCTAAGGACACAGGATGTGTACACAGCAAGAGACCAGACAAGGATATGTCTTTACTATATTTAATATCTTCACTCACATCGGTCTTCTATTTAATAATTTTCTTGGAATTATCACACAATTATTATTCCATGTAAATTTTAATATCAAGTAGAAAATAAAAAAGATATACTTTATCTCAGAAGTCTCTATCCTGTTATGCATAAGAATTTATTGATTATTCAGCATATATTTGAATATTTCACATATATCAGGGTACATAAAACAGAATACAAGAAATACTTTTTTCTTGTTCTTTCTAAATTTTTAATCTCAGAATTAATATAACAATATCAATAACCTCAGATATGCAGATGACACTACCCTAATGGCAGAAAGTAAAGAGGAACAGAGGAGAGCCTCTTGATGAAAGTGGAAGAGAAGAGTGAAAAAGCTGGCTTGAAACTCCACATTCAAAAAACTAATATCATGGCATCCAGTCCCATCACTTCATGGCAACGAGATGAGGAAAAAATGGAAACAGCAACAGACTTTATTTTCTTGGGCTCCAAAATCACTGCAGACTGTGACTGCAGCCATGAAATTAAAAGACACTTGCTCCTTGGAAGAAAACTTATGACAAACCTAAACAGCATATTAAAAAGCAGAGACATTACTTTGTGACAAATGTCCGTATAAGTCAAAGCTATGCTTTTTTTTTTTCCCCCAGTAGTTATGCATGGACATGAGAGTTGGATCATAATGAAGGCTGAGCGCTGAAGAACTGATGCTTTTGAACTGTGGTGCTGGAAGACTCTGGAGAGTCCCTTGGACAGCAAGGAGATAAAATCAGTCAATCCTAAAGAAATCAACCCTGAATAACTCATTGGAAGGATGTATGCCGAAGCTGAAGCTCCAATACTTTGGCCACATGATAAGAAGAAATGACCCATTGGAAAAGACCCTGAGGCTGGGAAAGATTGAAGACTAGAGAAGAAGGGGACAACAGAGGATGAGATGGTTGGATGGCATCACTGACTCAATGGACATGAGTTTGAGTAAACTCAGGGAGATAGTGAAGACAGGGAAGCCTGGAGCGCTGCAGTCCATGGGGTCACAAAGAGTCGGACACGACTGAGTGACTGAGCAACAAAAACAACCAATTAAACAAAAATGTTTTAATCAGAATGTGTAGCCTGTGACCAAACTCCCAGCCAGAGGAGGCTAGGGGTCCTGACCTGAGCCTCTCTGGGGAGATGAAAGTGGATTAATAATAAGAGGCAAGCAGATCATCCTCTCCCTCATCATTCATTCTTATATCAGTGGTCAGGCTAATCCTTCAATTCTTTGATTTCTGTGGTGCCTTTTCTGTTCTCTCCTGCTCTCTATAGTAGATTTTTATTCTGTTACATCATTCTTTTTGAGATTTCAAAGTTCACATACTTATGCAATCAGAGTCCTTGACCAGGACAGATTCCACCATTACATACATAACCATGAGCACACTCAGAAACCAGGCAAATTATTTTAAAAATTATTCTTTATGATGTGCAGAGTTTTTTTCCCCATTGGATTACCTTTTCTCTGTCCAAATAGCGTCCCTGAAGGATGAAATCATGATCATGAGTCTTTTCCTTGGTCTCTCTCTCATACTCTGTCCACTCCCCGTTTAACCTACCACTCACCCCACCTCACTCCCCACAGAAGCTCTTCCCTTTTGGAGTGTCCTTTCCATCTATTTGTAGCTCTTAAGATCATTTCTTCTTTTCTGCATTGGGGGAATTGGGAAAGGGTAGCAGTGTTAGGTGGCAAACGGGAGAAGCACAGGGGATAAAAGGTGTTAAAATCTTGTTGAACAAGTATTTGGTTTCCAAATCTATGTTGCATCACTATTGGAGTTTTTGCAATTTAGAAATCTCTAAAATATATACGACTTGTTTGCTCTCTGCTATCTTCCCCTCACTCTCCTTTTTCATAGCTTACTGGCTTCTTATCTCAGAAATCCAAATAGGAAAGGAATATGCAGTTGGCATATAGATAGGGTTCAGTTGGTTCAGTTCGGTTCAGTTCAGTCGCTCAGTTGTGTCCGACACTTTGCGACCCCATGAATCGTAGCACACCAGGCCTCCTTGTCCATCACCAACTCCCGGAATTCACCCAAACTCACGTTCATTGAGTCGGTGATGCCATCCAGCCATCTCATCCTCTGTCATCCCCTTCTCCTCCTGCCCCCAATCCCTCCCAGCATCAGAGTCTTTTCCAATGAGTCAACTCTTCGCATCAGGTGGCCAAAGTACTGGAGTTTCAGCTTTAGCATCATTCCTTCCAAAGAACACCCAGGGCTGATGTCCTTTAGAATGGACTGGTTGGACCTCCTTGCAGTCCAAGCAACTCTCAAGAGTCTTCTCCAACACCACAGCTCAAAAGCATCAGTTCTTCTGTGTATTCTTGCCACCTCTTCTGCTTCTGTTAGGTCCATACCACTTCTGTCCTTTATGGAGCCCATCTTTGCATGAAATGATCCCTTGGTATCTCTAATTTTCTTGAAGAGATCTCAAGTCTTTCCCATTCTGTTGTTTTCCTCTGAATACATTAAATTATCATCACTCCTTCACATTTGCTAAGAATCTCATGTCTAGGATGAAGTAATCAACTAACTCAGTTGTCTTGCATAATCCCATTGAGACTTCACTTTCTCTCAGGTGTGTTCATAAATCCTAGGTTTTTAAGAAAGATGGCTAGGATCATTCCCTCCCTCTCCTATGACTCTCTGAGTTTTCATCATTTCCAAACTTATCTGTGAACAAGTTCTTTCACAATTAGGTTACCTAATTGTGACCTAATGCCTACACTCAGATCCAGCCCGCATGATGTTCCCACGCCCAGTGACTTGAATATTGGTTCAGAGAAAATTTCCCAAAATTCTAGCCCCAGAAATTTCAGGATGACCTTCTAAACTTCTCTGGCTCTTAGGCCTCTAACCTCTCAAATTCCATGATATTTTTTCACTCTCATTTAGTTCAGCTACGCACTGAAGTTTGAATGTTTACCACTGGGCAGTTTCTTTGGGCCTTGAAGTTTACCTGGCCCACGGATAAGAATTAACATTCCTAACCAATATATATTCTTGGGATTCAGCCCTTCAAAACTGACACTGCAATCCTTCTGGATATCTCTTCAGAAACTTGCTCATGAATATGCAATTTGACAATGACAGTCAAATTCTCTCTTTGTATCCCCTCTTATTCCACTTTCCCACCATTGCCTGTGAGGTGTTGTTTCCAGTTGTCAAGCCAGGTTCATGAACACTCATTGGGTTTGTTGTTCTTTGTTTCTCTTAGGATTTGTGCGTCTGGCTGGAGGGGCTGGACCCTGCTCAGGGCGAGTAGAAGTGCATTCTGGAGAAGCCTGGACCCCAGTATCTGATGGGAACTTCACACTCCCCACTGCCCAGGTCATCTGTGCAGAGCTGGGGTGTGGCAAGGCTGTGTCTGTCCTGGGACAAGTACCCTTCAGAGAGTCCGATGGCCAGGTCTGGGCTGAAGAGTTCAGGTGTGAGGGGGAGGAGCCTGAGCTGCGGGTCTGCCCCAGAGTGCCCTGTCCAGGGGGCACTTGTCACCACAGTGGAGCTGTTCAGGTTGTCTGTTCAGGTGAGATGCCTGTCAGGATTTAGCCTCTGTGTACACTCACTTCAAGCTAAAAAAGAAATAAGATTTTTCTGAAATCCTGTCTGTTTCTATCAGTGTACACAGATGTCCGGCTCATGACAAACGGCTCCTCTCAGTGTGAGGGGCAGGTGGAGGTGAACATTTCTGGACGATGGAGAGCGCTGTGTGCCTCCCACTGGAGTCTGGCCAATGCCAATGTTGTCTGTCGTCAGCTTGGCTGTGGAGTCGCCATCTCCACCCCAAATGGAGCAGAAGGAAGTGATCAACTCTGGAAAGCCCGATTTCACTGCTCAGGGACTGAGTCCTTCCTGTGGAAATGCCCTGTGACTGCCCTGGGTGTTCCTGACTGTTCCCATAGCAACACGGCATCTGTGATTTGCTCAGGTAAAAGAGGGAAGGACTACTATACTTAGGACGCTCCTGGAGTGAAATGTCCCCAGAGCAGAGAGTAAGGGAAGATAGGCTTAAAAAGAAAGATATTCTATAGTGAAATGTTTAATCTTGTTACTGAATTCGGTTTTCAGCTGCTCATTACTCAAGAACCCAACACTGAGAGACAAGTGTGGGGTAACGTTAAAGACAGCTTTGTTGAGGAAAGCTTTGTCTGGGGAGGCCTTACAAATGGCTGTGAAAAGAAGAGAGGCAAAAAGCAAAGGAGAAAAGGAAAGATATAAGCATCTGAATGCAGAGTCCCAAAGATTAGCAAGAAGAGATAAGAAAGCCTTCTTCAGCGATCAGTGAAAAGAAATAGACGAAAACAACAGAATGGGAAAGACTAGAGATCTCTTCAAGAAAATTAGAGATACCAAGGGAACATTTCATGGAAAGATGGGCTCGATAAAGGACAGAAATGGTCTGGACCTAACAGAAGCAGGAGATAGTAAGAAGAGGTGGCAAGAATACACGGAAGAACTGTACAAAAAAGATCTTCACGACCCAGATAATCATGATGATGTGATCACTAATCTAGAGCCAGACATCTTGGAATGTGAAGTCAAGTGGGCCTTAGAAAGCATCACTACGAACAAAGCTAGTGGAGGTGATGGAATTCCAGGTGAGCTGTTTCAAATCCTGAAAGATGATGCTGTGAAAGTGCTGCACTCAATATGCCAGCAAATTTGGAAAACCCAGCAGTGGCCACAGGACTGGAAAAGGTCAGTTTTCATTCCAGTTCCAAAGAAAGGCAATGCAAAAGAATGCCCAAACTACCACACAATTGCACTCTTCTCACATGCTAGTAAAGTAATGCTCAAAATTCTCCAAGCCAGGCTTCAGCAATACGTGAACCGTGAACTTCCAGATGTTCAAGCTGGTTTTAGAAAAGGCAGAGGAACCAGAGATCAAATTGCCAACATCTGCTGGATCATGGAAAAAGCAAGAGAGTTCCAGAAAAACATCTATTTCTGCTTTATTGACTATGCCAAAGCCTTTGACTGTGTGGATCACAATACATTGTGGAAAATTCTGAAAGAGATGGGAATACCAGACCACCTGACCTGCCTCTTGAGAAATCTGTATGCAGGCCAGGAAGCAACAGTTAGAACTTGACATGGAACAACAGACTGGTTCAAATAGGAAAAGAAGTCCGTCAAGGCTGTATATTGTCACCCTGCTTATTTAACGTATATGCAGAGTACATCATGAGAAACACTGGACTGGAAGAAACACAAGCTGGAATAAAGATTGCCAGGAGAAATATCAATAACCTCAGATATGCAGATGACACCACCTTTATGGCAGAAAGTGAAGAGGAACTAAAAAGCCTCTTGATGACAGTGAAGGAGGAGAGTGAAAAAGTTGGCTTAAAGCTCAACATTCAGAAAACGAAGATCATGGCATCTCGTCCCATCACTTCATGGGAAATAGATGGGGAAACAGTGGAAACAGTGTCAGACTTTATTTTTTGGGGCTCCAAAATCTTTGCAGATAGTGACAGCAGCCATGAAATTAAAAGACGCTTACTCCTTGAAGAAAAGTTATGACCCACCTAGACAGTATATTCAAAAGCAGAGACATTACTTTGCCGACTAAGGTCCATCTAGTCAAGGCTATGGTTTTTCCTATGGTTATGTATGGATGTGAGAGTTGGACTGTGAAGAAGACTGAGCACCGAAGAATTGATGCTTTTGAACTGTAGTGTTGGAGAAGACTCTTGAGAGTCCCTTGGACTGCAAGGAGATCCAACCAGTCCATTCTGAAGGAGATCGGCCCTGGGATTTCTTTGGAAGGAATGATGCTAAAACTGAAACTCCAGTATTTGGCCACCTCATGCGAAGAGTTGATTCATTGGAAAACTCTGATGCTGGGAGGGATTGGGGGCAGGAGGAGAAGGGGACGACAGAGGATGAAATGGCTGGATGGCATCACTGACTCGATGGACATGAGTCTGACTGAACTCCAGGAGTTGGTGATGGACAGGGGGGCCTGGCATGCTGCAGTTCATGGGGTTGCAAAGAGTTGGACATGACTGAGCGACTGAACTGAACTGAACTGAATGTCCTGATACACTCATTCTCTAGTTCTTAATTTCAGCTGTAGAATTTTTTTTTTTACAGGCAGTTCTATTCTGTATGTTTGTCTCTATTTTTCAAAATTTAATACTATGCATACCCCGCTCTTATTAGAGAAAAATAATAAACACTATTTTCATTTGTTTTTGTTATCTTTTCTCTGCCAGGATGCATGTCATGTTAATCAGTTCTTTGTGCACTTTAATCGTGGCTATTTAAATTCTGTGTCAGACTATAAAACTCTTAGAGGAAAACATAGGCAGAACATTCTTTGACATAAGTTGCAACAAGATATTTTTTGATCAAATTCCTAAAGAAAATAAAAACAAAAAAATAGGATCTAATTAAACTTAAAAGCTTTCACATATCAAAGGAAACCATAAACAGAACAAAAAGACATCTCTCAGAAAGGGAGAAAATATTTGCAAATGAAGTAATTAACAGGGGTTAATCTTCAAAATACACAGACAACTCAATCAACAAACCAAACAATCCAATGAAAAAATGGGAAAAAGACTTAAATAGACATTTTTTTTCGGACATACAGATGGCTAACAAATACATCACTAATAATTAGAGAGATGCAAGTCAAAACTTCAGGCTGGTAATAGTTCACACCAGTTAGAATGTCTTTCATTAAAAAATCCGCAAATAAATCCTGGAGATGATGTCTAGAAAAGGGAATCCTTCTACATATGAGTATGTAAATTGGTACAACTACTGTGGGTTGCCATGCCCTCCTCCAGGGGACATTCCAATCCAAGGATCAAAGCCAGGTCTCCCACATTGCAGGCGGATTCTTTACTGTCTGAGCCACCAGACTCAGAAGCCCTACACTATTGATACTTAGTATAAAACAGATATTGCTTGGAGAATCCCATAGCCATGGAGCCTGATGGGCTACAATCCATAGTGTCACAGAGTCAGACACTACTGAAGTGTCTTAGCATGTATGCACACAGAAATAGATAAATAATAACTTTTTATAGCACAGGGAACTCTACTCAGTGTTCTGTGGTGACTAAATAGGAAGTAAATCCAAAAAAGAGGGCAGATGTGTGTGTGTGTGTGTGTGTGTATTTATAAACATAAATAGATAGATAGATATAGTTGTTGTTGTTTAGTCGCTGAGTTGTGTCTGACTCTTCTGTGACCTCATGGACTGCAATGCTCCTTGGTCCATAGGATTTCTTAGGCAAGAATACTGGAGTGGATTGCCATTTTTTTCTCCAAAGGCTCTTCCCAACCCAGGGATGGAACCCCAGTCTCCTGTTTGGCAGACAGATTCTTTACCACTGAGTCACCTGGGAAGCCCATATGTATGTGTATAACTTACTAAATTTGCTGTACAGCAGAAGCTACCACAACATTGTAAAGCAATTATAGTCAAATAAAAATTAATAAAATAAAATAAATTCTCTGTCAGGTAACATTAAGAGCCAAATACCCTGGGAAATTTTTTAATGTTTCTTTTTGCTCTGGTGTTCCATGAGATCTCTTTTATATAAGTATTTTTAAAACCACAAACATTGTAGATAAATAAGTGTACAACTCCTTCAGAAAATGCTTTGTTTTGCTTCTTCTATTTAGGGGTGGATTAAGGATAGAACAACTTGTTTAACTCATTCTTAGGGCAAAGCTTGGCTTAAAACAGGAATCGTGCCATTGTCAGGACCAGGGCTCTTCCTGGAGAAAGGGAACACTAAGATTATGATAACTTTACCAGTGTGTTCCAGCTTTCATCTCAGCTCCATCACTAGGTCACTATTTTTTTTTTTCTTTTGAACTTTCTGCTTTGTATTGGGGTATAGCCGATTAACAATGTTGTTAACGTTTCAGGTGAACAGCCAGGGACTCGGCCATACATATACATGTATCCATTTCCCCCCAAACTTCCCTCCCCTCCTAAAATTTTTTTAATTTAACTGACTTTCCTGTTCTTTAACCCTCCCAACCCTCTAATCATCGCTTTTTCTTCAGGAAACCAGACCCAGGTGCTGCCCCAGTGCGACCACTTTGTGTCTGAACCAGCAGGATCTGCGGCCTCAGAGGAGAGCGCCTCCTACTGCTCAGGTGAGGGTCCCACAGGACAGAAGACCCTTCTCATTCCCCAGGTCACCGCTCCATTGTCCCATTTCTCTCTCCTCAGACAGCAGGCAGCTCCGCCTGGTGGACGGGGGCGGTCCCTGCGCCGGGAGAGTGGAGATCCTTGACCAGGGCTCCTGGGGCACGATCTGTGATGACGGCTGGGACCTGGACGATGCCCGCGTGGTGTGCAGGCAGCTGGGCTGTGGAGAAGCCCTCAATGCCACGGGGTCTGCTCACTTCGGGGCAGGATCCGGGTCCATCTGGCTGGATGACCTGAACTGCACAGGAAATGAATCCCATGTGTGGAGATGCCCTTCCCTGGGCTGGGGGCGGCACGACTGCAGACACAAGGAGGATGCGGGGGTGATCTGCTCAGGTCAGCACTCCACACTGTCCACAGGCTGGAGGAGGGGTGGGGCCCTGGAGGACGGGGGTCTGAGCCCTGAGGGAGAGATGCTGAAAGGACCAGACAAGGAGGCTTCCTCCCGTGGAGCCTGTCTTTCCAGCAGACGTGAAGACGAGGTACTTTCACTGCCTCCTGCAGTAGCTGAGATTCTGGTCCTTTCTTCTCAGTAGTGTTTCCTGGCAGAGCCTTTTCTCACAGTTTTTCTTGAAATCAGGGCTCACCCTTCTGGTACATAGAGTAGAGAAGTCTTAAAGCCACTGTGCTAGTTTTTGTTTGTTCTATAACAAATTGCTACATTGTTAGTGGTTTAAAACAACATATTTATTTCCTTATACTTCTCTAGCTTAGATGTCCAGCAGGGATCTCACTGGGATCAAGGTTTCAGCAGGGCCACATCACTTCTGAGCCTCTAGGAAAGAATCTGTTTCCTGTCTTTTCAAGCTTCTAGAAGCTGCCTGCCTTCCTTCACTCATAACCCCCTTCTGTTCATCATCAGACCAGCAACGCTCCCCCTCTCTGACCATTATCCATATTCACATCTCCCTCTAACTAGAATGAGGAAAAGGATTCCACTTTAAAGGATAGTGAGTCTAAGAATGTGATTAGACTGTGCTCAGGTGGTTAATCCACCATATTTCAGGTGACTCTTATCATCCCAGGGACCATACCTTAATCACATGTGTGGTTTGCCAGATAAGGAAACACAGACACAGCTTCCATGTAGACATCTCTGGGTCCATTATTCTATCTGCCTCCACACTGTCCACATCACATCCCTTTCGTACACTCTCTTAGATGTTTTGTCAGGAAGCAGGAGTCAGCTCCCTCTCCCTGCAGGTGTCCAGGGTGGTCTTCCTCTCAGTTCATATCCACTACATCATGGTGGTAGAAATATTTAGAAAGACAGACACAAATGGACAAAGTGAGGTGAAAAGGAGACAAGTTTCCCTCTGGTCATCTAATGGGTTTGCTTCCTCGGCCTGATCACAGACGAATGTTCACAATTTTGGGGAGAGAGGAAAACCCAGAGCACTGAGTGGGGTGCTCACTGTGTCCTGTCTCCTCCTTTTCGATCTCAGAGTTCCTGGCCCTCAGGATGGTGAGCGAGGACCAGCAGTGTGCTGGGTGGCTGGAGGTTTTCTACAACGGGACCTGGGGCAGTGTCTGCCGCAGCCCCATGGATGATGTCACCGTGTCCATCATCTGCAGTCAGCTTGGCTGTGGGGACAGTGGAAGTGTCAACACCTCTGTTGGTCTCAGGGAAGGTTCTAGACCCCGGTGGGTAGATTTAATTCAGTGTCAGAAAACTGATACCTCTCTCTGGCAGTGTCCTTCTGGCCCGTGGAAATACAGTTCATGCTCTCCCAAGGAGGAAGCCTACATCTCATGTGCAGGTGACTTATGTCTGTTTCTGTGTCTGTCCCAACCCTGTAGGAAGTTATTAGTGAGATTTGATATCTTAAAATCTAAGTGATGGGTTTAAGTTGAGTTTATAAAATGAAGTTTGGATGGAGCTAATTTAATCTACATGTTCCAAACTTTCTTTATTAAATTTTTTAATTGATATAACTGATACATTATATTTTTTGCTGTGTACAACATAATGCTTATATGTTTGTGTGTACTGCTAAATGATCACTACAGTAAGTCTAGTTAAATATTTTTCTTACATGATGATAATTTTTAAGATATATTTTCTTGCCATCTTTCAAATAGACAGTACAGTATTCACTATAGTCACCATGCTGTATGTTATATCTCTTCACCTATTAATTTTATAATTCAAATTTATACCTTTTGATTACCTATGCCTGCACCAAATCCCCCACTTCTGGCAGCCACCAACTACTCAGCATCTCTGAACTTGCTTTTTGTTTTAATATTACACATATAAATGAGATTATATGGTATTTTTCTTTCTCTGCCTGATTTGTTTCACTTGACGCCCTCGAGGTCGATCCATGTTGTTGAAACTGGTGAGATTTTCCTTTTTTTTTTTTTAATGGGTGGATATAAGTCTATATTACATTTTCTTTATCCATTCATCAGTGAAGACTTATATTGTTTGACTCATATATATTGCTATAAAATACTGATGGATCTGGATAGGACTACCAAAACTAAGTTGAATAAAAGTGCCTGATGGATCTGGATAGGACTACCAAAACTAAGTTGAATAAAAGTGCCTGATGGATCTGGATAGGACTACCAAAACTAAGTTGAATAAAAGTGGTGAGGGTAGACTTTTTTTTGTGTGTCTGATTTCAGAGGAAAAGCTTTTGGTTTCTTATAGTCAAGTATGATGTTAGCTGTGTACTTTTCATATGGCCTTAATTATGTTGAGATGCAATCCTTCTATACCTACTTTGTAAAAGAGTTTTTACTGTAAGTGGATGTTGAATTTGTCAAACACTTTTTCTGCATCCTTTGAGGATGTGATTTTTACCTTTGGTGTATCACATTGATTAATTTGTGAATGTTGAAATATCCTTGTATCCTTGGAGCAAATATCACTTGATCATGGTGTATGATTCTTTTAATGTATTGTCACATTCAGTTTTCTAATATTTGTTGACAATTTTTGCACCTGTATTTATCAGAGTATTAGCCCGTAATTTTCTTTTCTCATGGTGTCCTTATCTGGCTTTGGTATCAGACTAATATTGGCTTCAGAAAATGAATTTGGAAGTGCTCTTTTCTTCTGTTTTTGGAAGAGTTTGAGAAGGCTCCCCCACTAAATACTGTTACATTGGGAATTGAGATTTCAGCAATAAATTTTGAATGAAATAAATAAATGTTGGCGAGGCAACAAATAGTCAAATCATAGCACCTTATTCCTTCAACATTTCTCTCTCTGCTTCTCTTTCTCCTTCCCTCCCCCTCCACATACACACACAAACACACCCCATTCAGGTACACCTTGAATGGTATGCTGGATGTTGCCTGAAACCCATAGCTAAGAGAATGTGGGATCAGATACTTCAAAAGCAGAGGCTCACTCCCTTCCTTCCCTCTCTTTGCTCATCTCTTTGTCTTTTTCATTTGAAGGCCAAAGAGGCATTAAACTATGAGACCTTTTATTGATGATGTTTTTCTTACAATTAAACCCTGTGAATTGAGAGGTGGTAAAGTCTTTGACCATGAAAATGAGCAACCTGCTCACAGAGGTCCTGCCATCGTTTTCTCAGAGGTTCTCTGCATAGAGTGGGTAGGAGTTTTGATAGGATGATCTGGAAAGAATATAGAAATATTGATACTTTACGACAGGTACTATTTACCCTTCTGTTTTTTGAATTTATATTTATTTCTGTCAGCTTCTATTCTTTTATATATGTTTTCAGTCTTTTGTTTATTATTTCTGCATCTCCTCAATACAAATTTTTCTCACTAGGTGTTTTTTAACTATTGCAAAAATTTCTGGCTTACTCAGTGTGTACATATATGTGTCCATATATCTTCTCAGAATTCTACTAAGTCTTTCCTGTATACTTCCTTTTTAAGAGATTCCTAATTAACACTACGGGCTTTTCTGGTGGTTCACACAGCAAAAAAACTGCCTACAGTGCGGGAGACCGGGGCTTGATCCCTGGGTAGGGAAGATCCAGTGGAGAAGTGAATAGCAATCCACTCCAGTATGTCTGTCTGGAAAATCCTATGGACAGAGGAGCCTGGTGGGCTGCAGTCCATAGGGTCACAAAGAGTTGGACATGACTGAGCGACTAACACACACACACACATAACCAACACTACATTGTGGAGCAATTATCTCCCAATTAAAAATAAATTTAGAAAAGAGACTTTCCTTTTACAACAGTAGTCTTCACTTGCCCACTGTCACACCGAATAATAGGTAAGAGTAGTTTATAATCTATCCAATAATTTTCCATTAAAATTATGTACATGAGATTTTGAATATAAATTGTGCTTCTGGACTGGTTATTTTTTAATGTGAACTATTATCATAGACTGTTACCTTTAATTAATATTTGGATTACTATTTCACTGATTAGTATGAATTAAAAAAAAGATATTTTATTTCTCTGAATTTTATTTGTCTATTCATTCATTTAATAAATATTTATCAAGCCCCTATCTAAGTATTTAGAAATGGTTTTCCATAAATATTTGTTGGATGAGTGCATACAATGTGCAGGCACTGTCTCAACAGCAGAAACATGGCACATATAAGATATGTCCTTCTTCTAATGGAACCTTCTAAAAGGTCCTTCTTCTAATGGAACTTTCATTGAGAGGAGAGTGTGCTTATATTTGCTGTGGGGTGTAAAACTGATAAACAAGTAAATATTTAAAGCAATTTCAGCTGGTGTCAGATGCAGTGAATGTTTCAGCCCAGGGGATAATGAGCCTGTGTTTTCACATGTCATTTGCACTGAGCCATGGACCTTAGATAATCTTATGTGGGGACAGGAACACTCTCAGCTGTTGTCCTGATCCACTGTTTCCCTGCTGTTTGCAGGTAGAAGACCCAAGAGCTGTCCAACTGCTGCCCCCTGCACAGGTACGTCAGCCTGCCCCCTCCCATGTGTCTCCCAGGGGCTCCTTCCTCCCACCAGGGCAGTCACAGGAGGGGCTGCTGCCTTTTCAGACAGAGAGAAGCTCCGGCTCAGGGGAGGAGACAGCGAGTGCTCAGGGCGGGTGGAGGTCTGGCACAGCGGCTCCTGGGGCACCGTGTGCGATGACTCCTGGAGCCTGGCAGAGGCCGAGGTGGTGTGTCAGCAGCTGGGCTGTGGCCAGGCCCTGGAAGCCGTGCAGGCCGCGACATTCGGCCCTGGAAATGGGAGCATCTGGCTGGACGAGGTGCGGTGCGGGGGCCGGGAGTCTTCCCTGTGGGACTGTGCTGCGGAGCCCTGGGGGCAGAGCGACTGCAAGCACGAGGAGGACGCTGGTGTGAGGTGCTCTGGTGAGCAAGGGGCTCGGGGTCCACCCTGGGTGAGCTGGGGCAGTGGAGGGGCAGCGGGATGGGCTGGGCATGGTGGGGAGTTTGTGTTCAGACATCCCGCGTGCTGGGGCTCTGATCTAGGACGGGGGAGCTGGGAGGACTGCACACTGATGTTGTGGAGACTGAGGGGTGATTTCAGGCTCAGGAGGGAAAAGGTTTGCCTGTGTTCTTGCCAATTCTTCTTCCCCACACTACTGTTTTTCTCTTTAGGTGTAAGGACAACATTGCCCCCGACTACAGCAGGTACTGTGATCCATCCACGGGCAGGGGAGAATACTCAAATACTGGGGACCTGTTCTGTGGGCTCTCTGACAGCTCAGAGGAGGAAAGAGTCTGAGGAGCTGTGGCTGCTGGGGAACAGCCAGGGCATTACACTGGGGCAATCCCCTGCCTTGATGTCCTGGGTCAAATGTTCTCATGCCCGGGGCCAACGACGTCTGGTTCCCATGTTGGAGAATCTAAGGAACTCCCACCTGCCCTTGAATGTTGCTCCTCATCTGTGGGGTGCAGGTCCCTGGATGTTTGATGCTCTGTCTCCTGAAGCCCAAGGAGAGGGGATGAGCTGGGTCCTCAGAGCCTGTCTCTGCAGGGCAGCTCCCTGACAATCCCCATCTCTGCCTCGGGGCCATACTGGCCAGAGTGGAGTTGACTTGTCTCAGGACGAGACCTGAGGGAGCCCTGACACTGTCTGAGGCTGAGACGCCATTGTCCAGAGCTCCTGAAAATGCTGACGCAGGAGATTTTTCTGTGCCCAAGACTATCTCCAGCCGTTTTTCCTGTTCTCCTAGGGACCAGAACAACCTCAAATTCTCTCCCTGGCATCTTCTCCCTGCCTGGGGTCCTCTGCCTCATCCTGGGGGCCCTTCTCTTCCTGGTCCTCATCATCCTGGCAACTCAGCTGCTCAGATGGAGAGCAGAGCGCAGAGGTGGGCTTCATGGGGACCTGGGGGCCAGGGAGAGTGTGTGCGGGCAGGAGATGGGGCAGGTGTGAGGAGGGGACCTGGGCCAGGTACTGTTCTGAGTTGCAGACTCCATGTCCTCCGTGCTGAGCTCTAAGGGCTGAGTAGACAGAAGTTCCTAGGACTGGGTCGTGAACTCTCATGAGTCATGGCCTCTCCTGTGAGACCAGACAGAGTTGGCGCTGAGCTGTAATCAGGGTCAGACGAGGGGAGAAGGTGCTGACATAGTGCACGGGGTAGGTCCTGGCAGCCCCCATGTGAGCACCAGGGAGATGAAGGTGGGATGGCTGGATTGGGGTATCTGGGGAAGCTTTTCTGACCTGCTGGGTGATCTCTCAGCCTTATCTAGCTATGAAGATGCTCTTGCTGAAGCTGTGTATGAGGAGCTTGATTACCTTCTGACACAGAAGGAAGGTCTGGGCAGCCCAGGTGAGTGTCTCATCTGCCCTCCTGGGATCTCTGGTTGTCACCACCCCATGGCTGTGCACATCTTCTCAGCACCTGCAGACCCCATGTGTACCCCAGGCTCACACAGACGGCTCCTCCAGAGAGGCAAGATGGCCTCTCAGGGCCCTGTTATCTCCCAGCCTCTGTCTACACTGCAGAAGCCAGGCCTGTCCCTTCTCAGCCTTAACACAGGCCGTGGGTGTAGGGTGGGTCATTCTGTGTGTTGTGTGACGTTTGTCTCCACACGAGGCTTCCCGTCAGATTTCTCACAGACTAATCTGCCATATTACACCAATGATGGTGAGGACAGCAGTGACTGAAGGTCCACTCCAGGAATTAGAGGTGGACCTGCCTCGGCTGGGCTTTGGGGAGGAGAGTTTCCCTCAGAGGAGGTTTAAGGGGAATAGTTTTCCTTTGAGGGACCAGAAGCATCCCTTGTGTCCAGATGGGGTTCATCCTTCTCCTTCTCTGGCTGTTCTGTGATGTTGCACGTCGAGGCTGGTCTCTCTGTGTCCAGAATCACCACAGGCACAGAATGTTTTTAAAAAATAACATCTGTAAAGTGCAATTTGTCAAAGTCCTTTAGCAGTGCTCAAGGGCAGAAGAGTTGCTTTGAGATATGTAGTTTCCATCAGAAAATATTAATTATGTAAAATCATGTTTTGGCTTATGGACACATCAAAATGAAACATGGTCTTAGAGAAAAAAGTCTTTTGAAACAAGGAGTGACTGGTGTCTTTATTCAGAAACTCAGAAACTCTGGGTCAGAAGGTATCTTAGGTATTCCTCAGAACAACCCACTTACTGCGGTTTCATACACTCCCTTGTCTGCTCTTGGAACCCCCAGATCAGAGGACTGATGTCCCTGCTGAAAATTACGATGATGCTGAAGAAGTACCAGTGCCTGAAACTCCTCCTTCCTCTCAGGGGTGTGAGGAGGAAGTGCCCTCAGAGAAGGAGGATGGGGTGAGGTCCTCTCAGACAGGTGAGTGGGGTCAGTTGATCTCCAGCAATCTTTCTATCTGAAAAGAGTGAATTTGTGCTCCTCAATGCCCAGCCTCCCTAGAGATTCAAAATATAGCTAATCTCGTACATTTGGTAGCATCATCTTGACCATATGCCATATTTAATGCTGTCAGACTCCTTCCGAGGAGTGAGGAAGCACTCTGCTTTTGGCATTTACATCTCCATAATGTGACATAAACTTATCACTTTATATGTGATATACTGGCATGAAGATTTATAGCTTAGGGAATTTCCTGGTGGTCCAGAGGTTAGGATTCTGCACTTTCACTGCTAGGGCCTAGGTTCAACCCTGGTCAAGGAACTAAGATCCAGCAAGCATTGTGTCATGGCCGAAAGAGAAACTTATCGATTAATTGAGCATATTTAAAGAAAGCTAAGTGCTGAAGAGTTGATGCTTTTGAACTGTAGTGTTGGAGAAGACTCTTCAGAGACCCTTGGATGGCAAGGAAATCAATCTTGAATAGTCATTGGTAGGACTGAGCTGAAATAGAAGCTCCAATACCTTGGCCAACTGATGTGAAGGACTGACTCCTTAGAAAAGATCCTGATGCTGGGAAAGACTGAAGGCAGGAGGAGAAGGAGATGACAGAGGATGAGATGGTTGGATGGCATCACTGACTCGATGGATATGAGTTTGAGGAAGCTCTGGGAGTTGTTGATAGACAGGGAAGTCTGGTGTGCTGCAGTCCATGGGGTCACAGAGAGTCAGGCATGACTGACTGAACTGAACTGAACCAAATTCAAAGGTGGAACAAGTGTTTTAATAATATCTTTGCACTGTCGCATACATGAAGGCAAACCATTCAATATCACAGTAATCCAGGTCTACGCCGAATCAGTAATGCTGAAGAAGCTGAAGTTGCCTTTCTATGAAGACCTACATGACCTTTTAGAACTATCACCTAAAAAAGATGTCCTTTTGATTATAAGGGACTGGAATCCAAAAGTAGGAAGTCAAGAGATACCTGGAGTAACAGCCAAATTTGGTCATGGAGTACAAAATGAGGCAAGGCAAAGGCTTATAGTGTTTTGCCAAGAGAATGCACTGGTCATAACAAACACCGTCTTCCAAGAACACAAGAGAGGACTCTACATGTGGACATGATCAGATGGTCAGTACCAAAATCAGATTGATTATATTCTTTACATCCGAAGATGGAGATGCTCTATACAGTCAGCAAAAACAAGACCGGGAGCTGACTGTGGCTCAGATCATGAACTCCTTATTGCCAAATTCAGACTTAAATTGAAGAAAGTAGAGAAACCCACTAAACCATTCAGGTATGACCTAAATCATATTCCTTATGATTATACAGTAGAAGTGACAAATAGATTCAGGGCATTAGGTCTGATGGGGAGAGTGCCTGATGAATTATGGATAGAGATTCATGACATTGTACAAGAGGCAGGGATCAATACCATTGCCAAGAAAAAGAAATGCAAAAAGGCAAAATGGCCTCCTTAGAGGCCTTCTCAGACATGAGGAGGCCTTACAAATAGCTGAGAAAAGAGGAGAAGTGAAGCCAAAGGAGAAAAGGAAAGATATATCCATTTGAATATAGAGTTCCAAAGAATAGGAAGGAGAGATAAGAAAGACTTCCTCACTGATCAATGCAAAGAAACAGAGGAAAACCATGGAATGGGAAAGACTAGAGATCTCATCAAGAAAGTTACAGATACCAAGGGAATATTGCAGGCAAAGATGGGTAAAATAAAGGACAGAAATACTATGGACCTAACAGAAGCAGAAGATATTAAGAGGAGGTGGCAAGAATACACAGAAGAACTGTACAAAAAAATCTTCATGACCCAGATAATCCATGAAGGTGTGATCACTAACATAGAGCCAGGTATCCTGGAATATGAAGTCAAGTGGGCCTTAGGAAACATCACTATGAACAAAGCTAGTGGAGGTGATGGAATACCAGTTGAGTTCTTTCAAATCCTAAAAGATGATGCTGTGAAAGTGCTGCACTCAATATGCCAGCACATTTGGAAAACTTAGCAGTGGACATGGGACTGGAAAGGTCAGTTTTCATTCCAGTCCCAAAGAAAGGCAATGCCAAAGAATGCTCAGACTACCACACAATTGCACTCATCTCACAAGCTAGCAAGGTAATGCTCAAAATTCTCCAAGCCAGTCTTCAGCAATATGTGAACCTGATGTTCAAGCTGGCTTTAGAAAAGGCAGAGGAACCAGAGATCAAATTGCCAACATCTGCTGGATCATTAAAAAAGCCAGAGAGTTCCAGAGAAACACCTATTTCTGCTTTATTGACTATGCGAAAGCCTTTGACTGTGTGTATCACAACAAACTGATATTTCAGTAGCTGCGAGAAGACACTCATTGTCTAGAAAAGAGTGTTTCTCCATCTGAGGGCCTGTGTAGTTTCTGGGGAGGTGCTATCTGTGGTTGCACCTGTGATACTATTTGTGGACATTTGGGAACAGGAGTCAAGTCAACTAAGAGCAGACTTGGGTTGTGAGTGAGGAATTCAGATTTTTCCTGTTTCCAATCTCCCTCTTATTGTGAATTTGCATCTATCACCTGTGAAAGGAGAACATTTAGATTCCTTTTTATGATTATTACCATTGCTGGGTATCTCGTTGGTATTGTGTTGCAGGAGGCAGGTCTCCCAGAGCTCCTGAGCACAGGTCTCCTGTGATGCAGGATTTCCACATGTACTGAGGCCCAGGAGACCACATGAACTGGATCTGAGAGGACAGCTGGGGTCCATCCTCACTGGAACTCATATGAAATAGCCTGAGCCTCCCTCCCCACACCTGGGTCCAAGGGATGCTTTGTCACAAGCACTTGCTTGACTAACTTCCACCAGGGGATTCTGTCCCATCCTCGTGTCTCAGTTCTAATCAAACTTCTCTTTTCTATTTCAGGTTCTTGTCTGAACTTCTCCAGAGAGGCTGCTGATCCTGGGGAAGGAGAAGAGAGCCTCTGGCTGCTCCAGGGGAAGAAAGGGGTTGCTGGGTACGATGATGTTGAACTCAGTGCCCTGGGAACATCCCCAGTGAGTTTCTTGTGATGCTGTATCAAACATGAGATGAAGCCTCAGATATTCTAATTGCCTGTATTTCAGTAGAGTAGTGCTGACCTGTAATTGTGTCGTATGAAAATTGCTCAAAATGAAATATTCTGAATAAATTAACTTTTTGCTGTGCCGTTAATTTAGCAAGTTCCATGTCAAATGCTTTTAGAGGATTGGCCCTCAAATGCCATCTTCCTCAAAAGAAATGCAAGATGAGTGAGCTGACCTGCTTTCTCACCTATCTTAGAGGCTAATGAGGGCATGCTCACAAGTGCTCCAGGTCACCCTTATTTAGAAAAGGATGTAAACTTGGTCTACATTCACACACCCCTTCCTAACAGGATGAACTCATGGGAAAAAATAAAAAATGGTTCTAAACATCTCTGGGTTTGTAGCTTGTTCTTGAACACCAGACTGGGTGTGAGCTTCAAAGTGGAAGGTTGGCTGGTGGGAGAGAATGGATACAGCTTTCCTTATCCTGCCTCAATATTCACAGGCCAATTAAAAATCTAACTGTACATAACTACCTCTTCCTTTTTCATCTCTCATTTATTCCTTTAGTGGATACAGACACGTCTTTGCTCATCTCCCATGTCTATTTGATTATCCAAACCTTCTAAATCCATTCTTTCTTCTCCATCTCTTCCTACTATTTCTTCAGGATGCCGCTATTTCTTGTCTCTCCAAGGATCTCTCCTTCTAAGTGAATATCAGTTCATATACATCTTCAAGTTGATGGATGACAAATTGGTGCTCACCCACACCCTGTATTCAGGTGGGACAACAGGGCAAGAAAGTGGAGACGTAGGCAGAGGGGATCCAAAAGAATGGATGTAGATAGAAAGATCAGGAACATTTGGCTATTTATGTTTCAGAGATATGGATGGAGGCATCTGACATGACTGATCTCTTAGAGGAAGAATTTCAGACCAAGGGGCTTCTTTGAAAACATCTATTTTTTCAGATGTTTCAAGAGCGTTTCAAGATTGTTTCAAGATTTCTTTAATCTGGTTACTACTGAAAATGTAATTGTGATCCTGCTGTGACTCCTCAGGGTAGAGAGAGCTGTCATGAAGAAGTGGCAAAGTAAAGATTACGTTTACACAGCACTACCCCCGCAAACCCCCTGCACCCCCACCCCTCATCCAATTCCATTGTGGACATGTGGAGGAGCTGCTGAACTAATATAAAACCTGAGAGTGCTGGCCTGGTTCTGAGCTGGACCCACCCAGCTACTTGGTTGATGACTCTGGATGGTTTCTAGGGCTTCAACCTACACTCACGCTTGCACTCTTCATAGTTCTAGGCTGTGCTTGGGGATGGGAAGATGCCAGGGCTTCTTCCAGGGCAGCTCACATGGCTATTCACTTGGGAAGTGTGGAAATAGATGACATATGATGAAATAAGGCACACATGCAAGAAGCTCAGTGAACTCCAAGAAAACACAGATAAACGATTAAATTCAGGAAGACAACATATGACGAAAATAAGATTTAAAAAATTATCACCATCATTATTATTGTTTTTAATTTTTGGTTGCACTGAGTCTTTGTTGCTGCACATGGGCTTTCTCTAAATGCAGCAAGCACGTTTCTCTATGTAAGGGCTTCTCTTATTGTGAACAGGTTCTAGGCACCCAGGCTTCAAGGGTTGCAGGATCACCTCCTATTTGTGATTTGCGGGTTCTAGAGCTGAAGCTCAGTAATTGTTGAGCTAGGGTGTTACTTCACAGAATAAATTCAGATTTTTTTAACAGAGATAGAAATCATGAAACAGGAAGTAAACAGGGAATTTGCTGATGGTTTTGTGGTTAGGATTCGATGCATTTGCTGCTGTGGTCTGGATTCAATGCCAGTAGGGGAACTAAGATCCCTCAAGCTTTGCAGTGAGGCAAAGAGAATAATAGAAGGAACAAAACAGAAAAATGAACCAAACAGAAATTCAGTTGCTTAAGATTCAGTTCAGTTCAGTGGTTCAGTCATGTCCAACTCTGCGACCCCATGGACCTCAGCACGCCAGGCTTCCCTGTCCATCACCAACTCCTAGAGCTTGCCCAAACTCATGTCCATTGAGTCAGTGATGCCATCATCCAACCGTTTCATCCCCGGTCGTCCCCTTCTCCTCCTGTCCTCAATCTTTCATAGTATTAGGGTCTCTCCTAATGAGTCAGTTCTTCACATTAGGTTGTCAAAATATTGGAGTTTCAGCTTCAGCATCAGTCGTTCCAATGAATACTCTGGAGTGATTTCCTTTAGGATGGACTTGTTGGATCAGTTGCTTGAGGCAACAATGAATGAAATGCAACAAAATGAAAAAATGCTGCCTAGAGCATCAACAACAGCAGAAGACCCTGTAACTCAGAAGGTAGGACCATTCAGATTACCCAGCCAGGGGACAAAGGAAAAGAGGAATGAACAAGTGTGGAAGAACCTGTGTGAACTGTGGGGTAACATTCACAGAAACAACCTGCACATTCTGGAGCCCCAGAAGGTGAAGAGGAGAAAGGGACAGAGATTGTACTTCAAGAAATAATACCAGAAAAGTCCCAAATCTGATGAGATTTAGACATCCAAGTTCATGTAGCTAATAGGTCACTCCTCAGAGTTCATTCAAAATGATCATCCCGAAGACACATTCCTTGTAATCAAGAAAAAGAGAGATTCTATCAGCAGCAAGAGAAGAGTAAATGCTCATTAAAGAGAAATTCCCTTAAAAATATCAGTGGACTTCTGAGTAGAAACCTGACAGTCCAGGAGAGAAAGGATGATATATTCAATTTTATGAAAAACAAAAAACAAAAAACAAAAAACAAAAAACCACCTACCAACCAAGAATAATTTTCTCAGCAAGGTTGTTTTTCATAAATGAAGACAGTATAGACTTTCCCGATATAAAGTCAAATCATGAATATCCTGTTGAGGAAAAAAACATTTGATGGAATTCACCAACATTAGGCTTGTCTTACAAGATTGCCGAGGGCAATTCTTCAGACTAAGTGAAGGATGCCGATTTTTATATGAAAGAAGTAGAAATATGCAACAGACCTGTAAATGTAAGTGCTGAGCCCAGTTCCGCACACTCTAACGCTGAAATATGGTAGCGTGCTAACCAGTCAGCTTCAGTCTAAAGAAAGTATTAAAATAGCTATAGAGAAAAATATTTTGTTAGTGGATACACAATATAGAGAGAGGTAAATTGACATCAAAAACAAAATGTGTAGAAGGGGTTAAAAAGGTAGAGCTTTTGCATGTCATTGGAATTAACTTGTTATCAGTGTAGTATATACTGTTGTCCCTCTAAGATGTTTTATGTGAGCCATGTGGCAACAAAAATGTAAAAGCCTACAGTAGATTCACAAAAAGTAACAAGAAGGGACTCAAAGAGCAACATTATCCAAAATTATCAGTTCTCAGTTCTAACTGCTGTGCAGAACAGTTGAGTTGTCCTGGTCTCCACATCATCTTTCAAGATCAGCCCAAGAGGACTCTCCTTCAAAAAGTGAAAGACTAATTAAGCTGTCTGTTATTTTAAGGCAAAGAAATCTTTTGGCCCCTCATCTCCTTCCTTATGTCATATCGATGGTGCAGCTGTACTTTTTTAATCGCAAATTTTCTTCCTCTGATATTGCTGTGTGATTTTAATGAAAAAACTGCCAATGATAAACCATATGAATATCCTGTCTCCTCAGTTGGGTTTGATTAAGACTTATTAAGAAGCCCCATGTAGGTACTTTGTGGTTTGTCTTGTGTATCCTCAGAGATAGAGATTTGCAGTGTTTGTTGTGACATATTTGTTGGTGATAAGCTGCTTGTTTGTGAAAATCAAATCTTGCCTTGCTAATTGCAAGAAACATATGCCTTTAAAACAAAAATATTAGCTAAATGATGTTCTCAGAAACATTTCTTTATATTTAAGACAATTTCTCTTCAACATTTAGTACAGTGCCACTCAGCCATTCAATAAATATTAGCTGAGCATCTATTAAGTTATATAGAGAGAGGAAATACAGAGCTTATACACAGGCACAGGCCTCTCTCCAATCCTGGGCCCTGGCAAGGCCTCAGACAATGCCTGCAGACTGCAGGAACCTTGGTTAGCATGCCCAGATTGGGAAGCATTCAATGACAAGGAAAAGAGATCTGTTCACAGTCTTTGATGTTAAAGGAAGAAGACATTTTGCTGTGTTTCCAGTGTTCTTAGGCTGGTCTGCGGGCAGGACTCAGCTGCACCAAAGCTCCACATGCAACAGAGCCTCAGTTCATAGACTTTGAGTCTGAGCAATCACTCAGGCTTTGAACTCTGAGTGCCACCCCAGAGGCACTAACCTTAGGTTTCAGTGGTTTAAGAATCACCACCGACAAGAACTCAATAGCTCTGCAGTTGGTAGTTACATCAGCTTTGAGCAGAAGTGGGTTAATCATGAAGGTAATGAAGCGTGTTCTTCAGAGCCTCTCCTTGCACCAGCCCCTTCCAAGTCCCAAAGGGGCCCTAGGGCTGTGGTTGAAACAGAGAGGACTCTATGATCCTTGCCCCTCACTGTGTCTTCTGCTTGCCTTTTGCCTGTGGAAAACTTTAGTCAAAGAATACGTTTAATTGGAGAAGTGAGAAACGTGGAAACAAAGGAAAGCATTCAAAGGAGACTAAACAATAATATTGTAGTCATTAAGCACAGTAAGGACCTTTAGTTCTTTCTCAAGGGTTATGGATGATATTCTGAGCCATGTCCTGGGAGCTTCTTATAGATACAGAACACCAGGTGGAGCAGTGACTACGTGATGACCACACTGTACCCAGGACTTGAGCACCCACAGTTCTGAGAACTGACCACAAGACATAGGAACAAGTCCACCCCAGCACTAAAGATTAACTGTGGATGTTTTGGATGGCATCACCGACTCAATGGACATGAGTTTGAGCAAGTTCCAAGAGTTGGTGATGGACAGGGAAGCCTGGTGTGCTGTAGTCCATGGGGTAGCAAAGAGTCAGACATGACTGAGCAACTGAACTGAATTGAAAGTAACCAAGATGACACTAGTCAGACCACTCATGACCAATGTGAAGATGACTGTACTATTTCTGCATGTAACCCCCCTCCCACTTTGTCTATAAAACTCTCACCGCCTGCTTGTCATGGCGGGTGAACGTTGGCCTTTGAACAGATGTCTGCCACTGCTCCTGCCAGTTGCCGGCATATGAAATAAAGCAAACTTTCTTTTTCACCAACCTGACCTGTTTACTGGCTTTTAAGCAGCCAGACCCCACACACATACGTTTCGGTAACATGGTCACAAAGAGTTAGGCTTTGAATGTGCCATTTTCTTCAGTTGAGGGGAAGAAAATTCAGAAAAATTATTTCTTACCCAAAGGTGAAGAGATTAATTAACTACATAGAGCACTACATCCAGGAATCAGATTTGTTCAGGAAATCAAGAAGAAACTGAAGATGTTTAGAAAGTACATGCTGCCTTTTCATTAGTACAGGATTGGTGGAAAGTAAAAATATGATGAGCTGACTAACTCGAGCAAAGGAGAGCTGTGTAAGGATGAAGGTCGAGATGCTAAGAGACACGTTTGGGAACCTGAGCCTGACTGTCAGCACAGAGTGATGAAAAGGGAACAGGAGATGCACCAGGGGCTGGTGCTCTTAAACGGGACTTAGATCTAGCTGTTGGTCAACCAGAAATGGTGACTGAGAACCAACCAGGCCAAGAGAGGATGCAAGCTGACCACCCGAGGGAGTATCTTGGGATGAAGACACAGAGGAAGAGGAGATCCAGGAAAGTACCTGATTCATGTGACAGCCTCTGTCTTTTTTTCAAGTCTTCCTTCCCCTTTGGATCTGTCAGAATAGACTCCATTCTGCTACTGGAACAACTGACCCCCAAATCGCAGAGGCAACACACACATGCGTACACACATGCATCACCAACCTACACACGCACCGTGGTCAGCGAGGCATCAGCTGGCGTGTGCACCACTGGGAACACACAGCTTCTGGGGCAGAAAAGAGAGAGGCTAGGGAGTCACACGCGGTTTTCATGTCTCCACTCGGAAGAGACATGTGGCACCACCCACGTTTCATTGGCCAGAATGAGTCACTGGGAGCTAGAAAAACAGCTATTTGATGAGTATTATTGTCAATGCCACATCCTTGATAGCAATGCTGTCAGTTTTTTTCTTGCCTTGGTGAAGTTTCTGAGCTACAGCTTTGTGCAGAAATTATATGTGATTGGACCCTCCCCAGAGTGAGATTTGAAGAAGGCGTTTTCTATCTGGTTCCTTTGGCTGGTGTGTCTCTGACTCCTTACTCCACTTCAGTCTGTGCCGAGTGGGATTAGTCGGATTCGTGTCTCCCCTATCCCTTTCCCGCTCAGTATCATTAACTCAGGGTGGTTTTCAGCATTTGTTCATGCATTCATTTCTTTATTTATCCACTATTTGTTAAGCTCTTTCTTTTTTTTATTTTTTAAAATATAAATTTATTTATTTTAATTGGAGGTTAATTACGTTACAATATTGTATTGGTTTTGCCATACGTCAACATGAACCTGGTAACGATAACCCTGTTAAGATCTTTCTATGTGTCTTTACTTGACTTTAAAGAGATATTGAAGAGTAAGACACAATATTTGCTCTCAAGAAGCCCCCACTTTAAAGACAGTGGGCAAGATTTTATAGATTAAATAGGCACAGTGGTAATTTTGAGCTGGGGAAATTAGAGTGCATTTAAAAATGAGAAGATTTATGAGTTTTCTTTCTGTAGTGGGCTTAAAAATGTGCCCTCTAGAATTCAAATATACATAAATGTAATATACTCTTTTTATCACTGATTTCATCTTGTGCACTAGCAAGGGATGTTTGTGTGGACTGAAAGTTCCATAACGTTAACACAGACTCTCCTATTTAAAATTTGTCCCTCAACTTAGCTCGGGTTCATTGTAATAATTGTTTTGTCATTTCTAGTTCAAGCTCCCTGCTCCGACTGATTTTTCTCTATTTACAGAGGCACCTTCTTGTCTCTCCTCCCACAGATGGTGTCTGGGGTGGGAGGGCTTCTTCCTTTCCAACAGCAGTGGGGAAGGGTCCTTGGTCAGCATGTGCTCCACTTAGAATCTGCTTGTCTTTGATTTAGCAGCTTTGATCTGCTCTTGTCTCTGGGTATCTGATGTTGCACTATGGAGGAATGAATGAGGCCAATTCAGTGCCATACTCTTTGTTTGATGTTTCTGGTTATAGACTGTAAAGGGCTGAACAGAGGTGATGGGCTGGACATCACCAGCTCATAACCTTGCTTTCCTTCATGCCCTGGTGATGAAGTGGTCTTTGGTAAAGGAGTCTTTACGAACCTTAGTCCCATCCATGCAAGGAACACAGATGGTGAGGCAGGTCTCCAATGCTTTGGTATAACAACTTCGTTAATAATTTTCCGTTAGAGTTGTATGCCTCTTTTTTAATTAAAAAATATTTAATATTTTAGTCACTCTGATTGGTCCTGAGGAGATTTTCCTCAAACAAGCAGGTTTAATTATTAACTTTCCTAGCAAAGAGATTACTGAACCTCTGAAACCTCCATATTCTCATGGTGATTTGGGAATAATAATGCTACATGTTGTATTGCTTTACAATCCATAAGGACAAATAGTTAGCCTCAATAAAAGAACAAGATTTTTTCTGCTTTTTACTTCTGCACTTCTAATTCAAACGGAAGCTGTTCACATTTTTTATAACAAAATTGCTTCCTGTTATAGTTGTGTGTGGTTTGAATTGAAAATGTGCCAAAGGATAAATTAATAAACATCCTGACCACTTGGCCATATCTGATTAAGACAGAACAGGAGGCTTCATGGTCCTCACCTGTCAGTGTTCTGTGGTTTGTCTTCTTTATCTTCAGATAGAGAGAGAAATTTGCAGCGTTTATACATGATTAGAGCTGGCTCTCTCAGCACTGCTCTTGTACTGGGGCTTGGTTGTTTCTAGTTATTGCAATTTACTGCATTCATTGCATAAAGATGTTGAAGTGAACCGTATATAGCTCATACCATTTAACAGTATTGAAATATCATTAAAACGAATGATGCAGCTTGCACTGTGCTGTTACATCCTCACAACAAGTTAAACTATTTCTCAAAAGATTTCTTTTTGATTGAAATGATTTCTGTAAAATATCAGGCTGACATTCATTCATTCAGGTACACAAAAGACATCACTTAGGATTTTTAATTAGCCAGGCATTGGGGATATGAAGGTGAATTAGATGCAAAATGTTTTTTTTTAATTTTTTAAATTTATTTTATTTTTATTTTTCTAGTTTACAACTTATGTACACCCGTAGCAGATTTATGTTGAATTAGATGCAAAATGTTTTGCCAAGTACATTCGAGTTTATAAAGTAAAATGATTAAGTAAACAACTTAATTCACAAAAGCTCACCAATGGTAAGATTGAGGTTCTTGAGCAGTTGCATGGGGCACAGAGAGAAGGGGTGATGTGTAGAAGACTCATAACTCTGATTGGCACCAATCACCATCACAGCCTATAGCTCCTGGGAGAGTTCCAAGAGCCACAGTCAAGGCTCCAGGTAACAGAATTGACTTCCTGTTCTAGAGTCCTGGGATTCCTGTGACGAGATAGTGGGAGATGCCGTAACTCTGCTTCTTTACTACTACTGTGTGTGTATGTGTGTGTGTTAGTCACTCACTAATGACTAACTCTTTGCGACTCCATGGACTGTAGCCCTTCCAGGCTTCTCTGTCCATGGGATTTCCCAGGCAAGAATACTGAAGTGGGTTGCCATTTCCTTCTCCAGAGGATCTTCCTGACCCAGGGATCGAACTCAGATCTCCTGCACTGCAGGCAGATTCTTTACCATGTGAGTCATCAGGAAGGCAAGTTAACAGTAGTACATAATACCACTACTATGTACTACTGTTATCGTCTGGAAAATTCCATGGACAGAGGAACCTGGTGAGCTACAGTCCATGGGGTCACAAAGAGTTGGCCATGACTGAGCAAATCAGCATCAGCACATGTATTACTGCTAACTAGTGTTGTAATATCACATGCTAATGCCAACTCACATAATCCTCACCAAAACTCAGTCATCTAGGCATGGTCACAACCCTCCTTTTACTAATCAGAGAGTATAAGAACCCTGTTCAAGGTCCACACATGGCATGCAGCTAAACTGTGAGTCAAGACCAGGCAGTCTGGCTCCCGAGTCTGTTCTCCTGACCCCTGCCTTCCACTCTCTCAAGTTCACTGTGGACACAGCTGGGTTAGTGTTCTCTCTAAAACTTGCCTTCTCAAATCTTTGATGAGATTGGACATTGAGATTTTCTTATGTGTCAGAGAAGAAGTAAATTCTTCCAAGGGTGAGTTGGTCCACGTTGACCCTGCCGCCCCATCTCTGGGGTAGAGGGTGCTGCCTGGGGACAGCCTGCCAGCCCTGAGTTAGCCCCTCCTTTCCAGCCCATCCTTCCCTATAACAGAGTCTGGAACCCTCAACAGTGTCTTACCTGTGAGATCTCAATCCCAAGGTGAGTGAGACCGTGTGTACCTGGTTCACTAAATGCATCCATGTGTCATCCCTTGGGAGGGATGACTGGACCCCAGAAAGCATGTCCCATGTTCTAGGTGTCTGTCTGGTGGTTTCTGGTGATGGTGTGGAGTCCATAACTGGGTAAGGAGTGATGACTTTGGGCCCAGAGGGAGTAGAGCATCAATTCCAAGTGACTGAGCAGAACTTGGTCCTTCTCCAGCCCCTGACTGTAAATTTTGGTTTTGATATTTATAATCACTTTTTATCATTAATGAGTTAAAGGTCCAGATATAGAAGGAGATGGGGCTCAGGTACAGTCACGGAGTTTGAGAGTGAGAGGACCAGATGACAAGGAAGTGAATCTTGTATAAATAATGGGTAAATATTAGCATATTTAGAGGGAGGAAAGCTTGTATTCAATTGTCTTTTCTCCTGAGTCTCAAGAAGGAAGGATGAGTATTACAGGACAGAGAAGCTGTGCCTGCGGACCAGGATGACGGTCCTTCTGGTGGGGGATGTGGCAGGGCTGTTAAATGGCAAGCAGTTGCCCTGGGTGTTGTCCAGGCTGAGACATTAAGGTGGGCATGTGTGCGTGGCTCATGAAGCTGTCTCTGAGCTTCAGTGGGGACTCTGGGGCCTGTGTGTCACAGATGCTTCCTTCCACTTCTGTGCTGAAAAGAGAGAGTCAGGATGAGGGTGTCTCAGGCTGGGCTTGTTTGGACCACAGGGCTGCATCATGGGAATCTTGAGCCTGAGGGGGCATGAGAAATGGGGGCAACACATAAGTGACCTTGAATTTTGATGGGGGAGCTCTCTCGCATCCCTTATGGTCCTTCTCAGTTGTATATTCATCAGGATTACTTTCTGGGAAGTATCTGAGAGCTTCTCTGATCAGTGGAAACAGAACAAGGCATCAATGGCTGTATTGGACATCAGTCCCTTCTGCTTGTATCTGTCCCCTCAACCCACCTGGGATTCCATTCTTGCTGCCACCTTTCTTCTTAAATGCAGAACAGAGGAGGTGGGGTCACTGATGGTTCCAGGAAGCATGAACCCCTTCTATTCTCTGCTTCACTCGCTCCTTCTTTCCCCATCACATGCAGCTGTCATGTAGAAGAAGACTTTCTATTTCCCCTTCTGTCTGGAGCTGTTCCCTTAAATTACCTTTGGCACTGTCTTTAGTTATGGTTTATAATACAAATGTATTCTGAATCTTATCAAACCATACTCTCAGCTTATGAGGGGGATAAATGTGAAGTTTAGAAAACTTCAGTCTTTCTAAACTTTAATTTTCTTGTTGTTGTTTAGTCCCTTAGCTGTGTCTGACTCTTTTCAATGCAATGGACTGCGTTGGACACGAAAGGATCACCAGGCCCTTCTGTCCACAGAATTCTCTAGGCAAGAGCACTGGAGTGGGTTGCCATTTCCTTATCCAGGGGATCTTCCTGACCCAGGGATCAAATCCACATCTCTTGCTTTGCAGGCGGATTCTTTACTGCTGAGCCATCAGGGAAGCTCCACACTTTCTTCTAGAGATCCCTGCTACAATTTTGGAAGACTAGAGTTGAATGATGATTCCTCCTCTCTTTGTTTCCTTTAATAGCAATCTTTCTCTCCTTCGCTCCATAAAAATTTTTTGGTGACTAGCTGAAAGAGATACTTCACATAAAATGAAATGCAATAAAGGGAAAGGGATTTAACATGTCTGAACATCCCTAGGGAACCCACCTGCCAATGCAGGAGACACAGCTGACACGGTTTTGGTCCTTGAGTCAGAACGATCCCTTTAGAAGGAAATAGCCACCCACTCCAGTACTCTTGCCTAAGAAATCCGTTGGACAGAGGAGGCTGGCGAGCTACACTGCAGGGGCTGCAAAGAGTCAGACACGACTGAGCATGCAGGCACGTGCTCCAGGACCCAGTCTCCAGATCACTCTGAGAAGGGGGATAACCCTGCAATCTCATCCTCCCAACTTGATGGGTCTTACTTCATGCCTCCACAGTCACCTGTGAATTCCTGTACTCCAGGCCCTCATTTTCTGCTGACCTGATAAATATTGTTGTATTTCAAGACTTCTTGAGGTCTCTGCTTCCAACCTGAGCTCAGTGCTGGGGAAAATCATTACTTGATTGTACAAAAGATATTCTCCACAGGCCAACAGATCCCACACCCAGACCCTGTGAGATCTCACAGTCTGCAGATGTCGACCAGGGTGATTAGGAGAGAGAAAGGCACGCAAGGTTTCTGATGCACCTTTTCTATCCCAGTCCCGGTCATGGGACTGGGCTCTCAGGACCACGGAAGCAGGAGGTCAGAGGACTGTGTTGCTCATATAAGGAGATGTGGAAGATTCAGAAGCTCATTGGTGTTCAGAAAGGGGCAGATGCAGCCTCCGATAGTGCCTGAAATGGTGAAAGGTGTTGCTATTGGCTCTCAGGAGGGAGGGTGTAAGGGGTGGTCTATATAGACCCCGGTCAGCACCCTGATGCCCCCTCATAGGCTGATCCTGCAGCTGGGACTGTGACCTTGAGGACGTGGGGTCAGGATGGCTCTGAGTAGACAGCTCTCCCTCCAGGGATTCTGTGTCCTCCTCCTCGGCACCATAATGGGTGATCAAGGTAAGAGCTGCCCTCTATCCTGGGTTCACAGCAGGGAGTGGACACTGTGGTTAAAGGAAAGGTGTCTGGAGCTCTGGGGCTGTGGTCTCGGTGTTTTTGACCAAAAAGGACCCACGCTGACTGTGAACACTGGTCCCTCTCCTCTGCGGGCTACACTGGTCGTAGTGGCAGATTTTACAGAGCAATGAGGTTTGGTCTGGACTGAGCTGGCTCACCCTGAGTCCCTCTGCTGTCTCCCTTGTTCTCAGGGAGCTTCTAGGAGTCCCAGTGGCTCCCAGTGTGTGGAAGGTCCAGCGACTGACCCCAGCGGGGACTCTGGGCTGTTTCCACACACTCCACGTCCCTGGTGTGTGAGCACTGCCCCTGGGTCCCCGTGTTTCCTGTGTCTGTGCTCCTGTAGGCTCTGTGTGTGTGTGTGTGAAGGTAAGGAGTGTGTGTGTTTGTGAGGGTATGAGGAGTATGTGTATGAGTGTGTGAGGAGTGTGTGAGGGTGTGAGTATGTGAGGGTGTGTGTGTGTGTGAAGAGAATGTGTGTGTGAGGGTGTGAAGAGTGTGTGTGTTTGTGGAGTGTGTGAGGAGTGTGTGAGGGTGTGTGATGTTGTGTGTGTGTTAGAATGTGTGTGTGTGTGCACGTGTGTGTAAGGGACGATACAGCCTGTCTGTGTGACAGGAATGGGGCTGCTGAGCAGGGACTGAGTCTGCTGGTCTGTGAAGCACACAGGGTCCCACAGGGCTGGGTGTCATGCCGCTGCATGTAACCAGATCAGAGAGAATGGCGCACCTGCCTGCCTCTCTCTGGCTCCTCTCCCCAACTCCCTGGGCTCTCCTCTGCTTGTTGCCGTGTCTGCGCAGCACTGGGCTCTGTGAGAGGCTCTGCTTGCTGGCCTCACCTGTTCCCACCAGGTGTTCACTGTGGATCAGATGAGCCTGCAGCCAGGAGAGCGAACCTCTTGTCTGTAGAGACCAGCTGAAGCACAGCCTCAGGTGTATAAGTTCCTGAGTCCCTGCCCTGGTCCCTGTGACTCATTTCCTGATGTGCTGGAGGCCTGGAACGGTCCTTTCCCCTCCCAGGATCTGCTGTGACTCTGTATGGAGCCCTTTCTCCGTGCCCTCTCCTGTCCCGCCCTGGAGCTACTTTCCCCTGAGTGAGGGTGGAGTGTGTTACCAATCCTTCCTCATGGTCTGCAGGGTTTCTTTGGACAAATCCGCTGATCTCCTTATGGGAGTCCTTTTGGGTGACAGAACTTTTTCTTCTCTTTACACCTTTAGAATTCTTTGTCTTTGCATTTGAACAGTTAACTCCGTGAGTCATAGAAAAGGTTGTTTTGGATTGAAATTTTAGGGTGACTTATTAGCTTCTTGAGCCTAGATGTCCAGATCTTTCCCCAGGTTTGGGAAATTCTCAGCCTGTGTTTTCCCCTTTCTGTTTTAGTTATTTGCTTTTGGCTGTGCTAGGTCTCCTTGCTGCCCGCGGGCTTTCTCTAGCTGCGGTGAGCAGGGGCTGCTCCTCGGTGCAGTGCACAGGCTTCTCACTGCAGGGGCTTCTCTTGCTGTGGACCACAGGCTCTGGGTGCAGAGGTTTCAGCAGCTGTGGCATACTGGCTTAGTTGCTCTGCGGCATGTGGAATCTTCCTGGACCAGGGATTGAACTGATGTCCCCTGCATTGGCAGGTGGACTCTTACCCACTGCACCACCAGGAAGTCCTCAGCCCTTAATTCTTTTCTCCCTCACTTCTCCTGCCCTGACTCCATTGCATACATTGTTCCTCTTTATGGTGTCCACAGTTCCCACTGGCTTTCTATATTCCTTTCATTCTCTTTTTGCTTCTCTTTGGATACTTTCAACTGACCTTTCTTCTACTCATTGATTCTTTTTTCTTTTTCTTTCCCTCGGTCAAGTCTGTTGTTGAATCTCTGTATTGAATTTTTCAGTTTACTCATTATATTGTGTGTTTGCTAAGTCACCTCAGTCATGTGTGGTTCTTTGTGACCCTATGGACTGTAGCCCACCAGGCTCTTCTGTCCATGGGATTCTGCAGGCAAGAACACTGGAGTGGGTTGCCATGCCCTCCTCCAGGGGATCTTCTGGACCCAGGGATTGAACCCGAGTCTCTTACATCTCCTGCATTGGCAGGTGGCTTCTTTACCGCTAGAGCCACCTGGGAAGCCCATTCATTTATTATTCAGTTTCAAGATATCTGGTTCGTTCTTTTTTAAAAAAGTATTTTATGTATCTTTATTGTTCTTCTTATTTTATTTGCATGGTTTTATTGGTATCATTAAATATTTGAGTTATCTTATAACTCTCTGATCATCTTTTGAAGTACTATTTTGAATTCCTGGATCTCCATTACTTTGAGTCGGTTACAGGAGGTTTACTGTATTCCTTTGGTGGGATTTTGCTTCCCCGATTCTTCTTGATGTCTTAGTCTCTTGTAGATGTCTGAACATTTAAAAAAGCAGTCACCTGTACCAGAATCTATATTATGATTTCAGTAGGGAAAGCCTTTCACCTCTGGGTAGGGGAACACTGGAATGTCCGGCAGGGTGCCAAGCGCAGAGGCATAAGGTGGCACTGGGTCTGGGAGGGCATGAGATCCATTTGGCTCAGGCTGCTGACATTCACAGCATTGACGACTGTGTGGTGTTTGGAAAGTGTTGCAGGGGGTCTGCTGTCACTCAGCAGTGCCTCTGGTTCCAGAGCCTAAGGATCATGGCCAGCAGTGGCGGTGGCCAGAGCTAATGGTGTGCACACATTTGGCTTTGGGGGCCTGTTGCAGGTGCCTCTGTTGGGGGAGTTGATGGTTGCAGGTGGTCAGGTTGTGGGAAGGTCTAGGAAGGCAGCAAAGACGGAGACCAACAATGGTTCATTACTCAGACTCATGTCCATTGAGTTGGTGATGCTCTCTAACATCTCATCCTCTGCTGCTCTTCTCCTTGTCCTTCAGTCTTTCCCAGCATCAGGGTCTTTTCCACGAGTCAGCTCTTTGCACCAGGTGGCCAAAGTATTGTAGCTTCAGCCTCAGCATCTGTCCTTTCAATCAATATTCAGGGTTGATTCCCTTTAGGATTGACTGGTTTGATCTCCTTGCTGTCCAAACAACTCCCAAGAGTCTTCTCTAGCACCACAGTTCAAAAGCATCCATTCTTCGGTGCTCAGCCTTCTTTACGGTCCAACTCTCACATCCATACATGACTACTGGAAACAATCATCTGTGCTGGTTATTAATTCTTTCAGGGGCAAAATCTGCTGTCTCTGTCTGCAGAGCAGGTCACTGTGAAGTGTGATTTCTCCTGCCATGTGGTTGCTATTGGTCCTTTGCTCTTCTTTCTTATGCCTAGCCAGCTCTATAAGACTGGCTCAGCTTTGCAGGTCTGCGTGAAGTGAACCTGAAGTGGGACTTTCATATGGTGCCTCCAAAGGCTAGGGACACTGGTTACTCAGCCTGCTCTTACCCTCCTGGTGAGAGAAACTCTGAGTGATGCTGGTTTGAAAGATGGAATGATGCCACCAAATGACAGTGTCTTGGCATGGTCAGACTTCTAAGAGTATCCAGATCTTTCTGGAGCTGTTTTTATTACTGGTCATTGTCTACCTTTTGGTCTTTCTTCAAGAGGATGGAGGCTGCTGTCTCCTACATCAGCATTTAGGTAATGGCATGTTTGAGATCTTTATTCCTTGAGAGAACGGTTTTGAGTGTAGAATTTTAGATTGGCAGTTTTTTTTTTTTTTTCTTTTGGTAAATCTAAAGTTTCAATCTACTCCACCCTGGCATCTCTTTTTGTTCTTGGGGATTTAGACATTAGTATAGGTGTTTGTCAATTTTATATGGCTAATCTTTATCTCAGTGTTTTTCTTCTTGTCAATTGTCTGCTGTTATTGTCCATTTTAGTAAAAGTAAGCTAGGTATGTTGTAGTAAAAACAAAAAAACCCCACAAAATTTATCCTTGTATGACAAGTTCTGTTCACTTTGGCAGGACTTCTGCTATCATAAATCTTCAAGCATTCAGGTTGTTGAATGCTCCACAATTTCATTATGGTACCACTGCAACACAAGGCTTCAGTATTTGCTGTGGTAGAAAAATATATTTGCTCTTAAATGTTTCTGTGGTGAACTGACATCATTTGTTCTTGACTTCATTGAATGATCCAGATCACAGGGTTATGCTTAACTTCAAACAGGCAAGGAAGTATTACTATTTCCACATGTTCATAAAGTGTTGCTGAACACTAGTAATGTCTCCATCTATGATGTTCCTACAAATGAACTCCTTTTTATATGCAGAAACCAGAGTCGTCTAACTTAATAGCTAAAGTGACATCTCATAACTTTTGTCAAATTCCATTTGTTAGATGCATGTTACTAGGTACATTCAAGTGTGGATTACACAAGGGCATGAACACCAGATGGCAGGAATAGCCAGGACATTTTAGAGCCTGTTTCTACAGCCCTGTGTTTCTAAGCTGGATGAGATGCTCCCTATGGACAGGGAAGTAGACAGAGGATTCCTCCCTGGATCCCAGGCCATGAGCTGTAACTGAGATGGTGAAGCTGGGCCCTAGTAGCCTTGGGCACATCTACAGGGAGGGCAACATCCAGAGTATCTGAAGGCCTGTCCTTGGTGGTGTCCCTGGAGCTAGTTTTACAGGCTCGTGAGAAACACCTGGTGCCTCCCTTCCTGCTCCATGTTCAGTGATGGCACATTGGGAGCCTAGAGTTGGCCACAGGGGGAATATTTATACAACAGAAGTCTACAAATACTATATACCATGCACTTTTTTTGCTCCTCAGAGAGCTAATATTTTAAATACTTATATCACTGCAAGTCTCCTAAAGTCTTTCCTGTGTCCTGTGTCTGTGTCTCTCTTGCAGCTCTGGAGCTGAGGCTGAAGGATGGAGCCCACCGCTGCGAGGGGAGAGTGGAGGTGAAGCACCAAGGAGAATGGGGCACAGTGGATGATCACAACTGGAGCTTGGAGGATGCATCTGTAGTGTGCAGACAGCTGGGGTGTGGAGCTGCCATTGGTTTTCCTGGAGGGGCTTATTTTGGACCAGGACTTGGCCCCATTTGGCTTTTGTATACTTCATGTAAAGGGGTGGAGTCAACTGTCAGTGACTGTAAGCATTCTAATATTAAAGACCATCGTAATGATAGCTATACCCATGATTGGGATGCTGGAGTAGTCTGCTCAGGTAAGTCCTGTCTGGCCTGTGTGGGGATCTCTAGCAGGAAAAGCCTCTGTCTTATCACCAGAATGACTCGAGATTACGGATACAGCCTTTAGAACATGCTTGGGTGAAGGGTCTTTGTGATGTGTCACAGGAGGCAGAGGTGAGGTCAAAAGTTTCATACAGATTCAGCTTCTGGGTTTGACCTCTGTGATGTAGTCTCATCATGGTAATTGTTCTGTTTTCTTTGATGTAATGGTCACTAGGGTGTGGCTACACAGTGGGGGCAAGGGTCATAGAAGAGTTGTGGGCAACAAGGTTTATCATACTCCTAGGGTCTAAAAGTCAGAGTCACACATTCCATCATGTTGGTATGTGGAGGATGTGCCAATAGAACAGGCTCAACCAAGCAATGGTGACCCCAAATGGCATGTGAAGACCCATGGACAAGTGACCATACCAGGTGTCAGGATGCAGTTACACAAGGAAAAGGTGTGAAGGGATTTCACTGGTGCATTTAAATGTCTCTAGGTCACAGTCAGAGGAAGCCAGAAGTGGGGCTCGTGGCAGGGAACAGTCTCATCACACTGGTGCACCTGATCAGGAGAGTGGGGAGCTCACATCACATTTGCAGGGATGTTGAGGGAGCAGAAAATGCAGTCTTGAAGTTTACAACACAGCAGCTAAAGCACATCACATATACGAGGTAGTGAGACTAAGAGGACCTGAGGCGACTCCTAAGAAGTGCCCAGTGCTGTCTAAGTGTGTCAGGTACGCCCTAAATCAAATCCCTTACGATTATACAGTGGAAGTGAGAAATAGATTTAAGGGTCTAGATCTGATAGATAGAATGCCTAATGAACTATGGATGGAGGTTTGTGACATTGTACAGGAGACAGGGATCAAGACCCTCCCCATGGAAAAGAAATGCAAAATGGCTGTCTGGGGAGGCCTTAAAATAGCTGTGAAAAGAAGAGAAGCAAAAAGCAAAGGAGAAAAAGAAAGATATAAGCATCTGAATCACAATTCCAAAGAATAGCAGGGAGAGATAAGAAAGCCTTCCTCAGAGATCAATGCAAAGAAATAGAGGAAAGCAACAGAATGGGAAGGACTAGAGATCTCTTCAAGAAAATTAGAGATACCAAGGGAACATTTCATGCAAAGATGGGCTCGATAAAGGACAGAAATGGTATGGACCTAACAGAAGCAGAAGATATTAAGAAGAGGTGGCAAGAATACATAGAAGAACTGTACAAAAAAGATCTTCATGACCAAGATAATCATGATGGTGTGATCACTAACCTAGAGCCACACATTCTGGAATGTGAAGTGAAGTTGGCCTTAGAAAACATCACTACAAACAAAGCTAGTGGAGGTGATGGAATTCCAGTTGAGCTATTTCAAATCCTGAAAGATGATGTTGGAAAACTCAGCAGTGGCCACAGGACTGGAAAAGGTCAGTTTTCATTCCAATCTCAAAGAAAGGCAATGCCAAAGAATGCTCAAACTACCGCACAATTGCACTCATCTCACATACTAGTAAAGTAATTCTCAAAATTCTCCAAGTCAGGCTTCAGCAATACATGAACCATGAACTTTCCGATGTTCAAGCTGGTTCTAGAAAAGGCAGAGGAACCAGAGATCAAATTGCTAACACCCACTGGATCATTGAAAAAGCAAGAGAGTTCCAGAAATATATCTATTTCTGCTTTATTGACTATGCCAAAGCCTTTGACTGTGTGGATCACAATAAACTGTGGAAAATTTTGCAAGAGATGGGAATACCAGATCACCTGACCTGCCTCTTGAGAAACCTGTATGCAGATCAGGAAGCAAAAGTTAGAACTGGACATGGAACAACAGACTGTTTCCAAATAGGAAAAGGAGTCCGTCAAGGCTGTATATTGTCATCCTGCTTATTTAACTTATAGGCAGAGTACATCATGAGAAACACTGGGCTGGAAGAAGCACAAGCTGGAATCAAGATTGCTGGTGGAAATATCAATAATCTCAGATATGCAGATGACACCACTATTATGGCAGAAAGTGAAGAAGAACTAAAAAGCCTCTTGACGAAAGTGAAAGAGGAGAGTGAAAAAGTTGGCTTAAAGCTCAACATTCAGAAAACAAAGACCATGGCATCCGGTGCCATCACTTCATGGGAAATAGATGGGGAAACAGTGGAAACAGTGTCAGACTTTATTTTTTTGGGCTCCAAAATCACTGCAGATGGTGACTGCAGCCATGAAATTAACAGACGATTACTCCTTGGAAGGAAAGTTATGACCAACCTAGACAGCATATTCAAAAGCAGAGACATTACTTTGCCAACAAAGGTCCATGTAGCCACGTCTATGTTTTTTCCAGTAGTCATGTATGGATGTGAGAGTTGGACTGTGAAGAAAGCTGAGCGAAGAATTGATGCTTTTGAACCTGATGTTGGAGAAGACTCTTGAGAGTCCTTTGGACTGCAAGGAGATCCAACCAGTCCATTCTGAAGGAGATCAGCCCTGGGATTTCTTTGGAAGGAATGATGCTAAAGCTGAAACTCCAGTACTTTGGCCACTTGATGCGAAGAGTTGACTTATTGGAAAAGATGCTGATGCTGGGAGGGATTGGGGGCAGGAGGAGAAGGGGACGACAGAGGATGAGATGGCTGGATGGCATTACTGACTCGATGGACGTGAGTCTGAGTGAACTCCGGGAGTTGGTGATGGACAGGGAGGGCTGGCGTGCTGCGATTCATGGGCTCACAAAGAGTAGGACATGACAGAGAGACTGAACAGAACTGAAGTGTGCTTGACCTGTGCCAAGGTGGATGCAGTAAAGACAGCAGTGAAGTGGTGTGAGTGGGTAATCACAGTATTTGGCAGGGGCTTCTAGTTGTTATCACAATTGCAGATTGGATATCCAGGATATTAATCCCATCAGAGCAGCTGGGCTGGAGGAAGATATTGTCAGTTACCACAGTGAATTCCCTAAGGTAAGAGGCTGGGCTTAGGTGAGCTTCATCCCATCTGTTGAGATGGTGGGACAGTGGAGCCCTGAGGTCATCTGTAGTAGGCCCTTAACACCACAGCCAATCAGCTATTGGGTGTTATGTCTAGGAAGATCTTTGGAAAAGTGATCTTTTCTAATCTCATCTTCAGCATTTTTGATGATTCTAGTTGAGGCCCTTAAGGAAACAATTCTTTTCCTTTTTAAAAAGTGCTTTACTGAGGTCTGAGTGACATACAAGACTGCTGGATAAGTATGCATTTGTGAAACTGTTACAGCACTTATGTCATAAATCTATTCATCTCTTCAAAAAGTTTACTTCCATTCTCTTTATCATCCTTATTAAAAATAATTATTTTCAAGGTGCATTTGAATTTTAGTTAGAAGCTTTTGTTTTAAACAAACCTGTTTTCTGACATCTCAAGTAACCTTCCTCATTGTCACAATGTCCTAATCATGGTTCCAACTGCAGATAAATTTGTGGAAACACTGCAGGTGTCTCTACCTTATTTTGATAAATCAGCATCTGAATGAAAATGGAGTGTGTGATGTTGGAACTTTGTGTGAAATTAGAACTCCCAATGTTACCATCCTAAGAATACTGATGTCTTGATATTAATTCCAGTTAAGATACACTTAAAAGTAGAGAAGTGGAGAGTGTTCTGATATTTAAACCCTGACTGTGGTTTGTACTCCCTGACTACCATTGCTCTAACTTAGGCTCTCACATTTTTATCAATGGTTCCAGGTTCCTTCTATTTCTCTTTCTGTGACTAGTTTCCTCCCTCTGTTCTGTCTTTTCTGTATTTTCAGACATGTTTTAATGATGTGAAGACAAGTCAAAGTGGTGGTGATGTAGCAAGATAATATTAGAATAGCATGTCTTTTCATTATCTTGATCAAAATTGAACACTTAGGAGTCAGGTATGGAAGAGAAATTTCAGCCTCAGTAGTGGATTGTTGGAAGTGAGGTACCATGTTTAGGAGAAATCTAGAGTAGAAACAATGACCCAAGAAGAATGTAGAGAAGCTTGTTTGAAATAAGGAGGAGATTTCAATGAGGGGCTATACAAATTGAGAAGGACTGTGGTGCAAGTGTGCTGAATTGCTTCAGTCCTGTCCTACTTTTTGCAGCCCCATCAACTGTAACCCAGCAGGGTCCTCTGTCCGTTGAATTTTCCAGCCAAGAATACTGGGTTGCCATTTCTTTCTGCAGGGATCTTCCTCACCCAAGGATCAAACCTGGGACTCACACATTGCAGACAGAGTCTTGATTATTGTCCTAACCACCAGGGACTACAGTACTGAAGTGCAAAATGGTGAGGGGATGAAAATACAAGGATAGCAGGAGGGGAGTTCAAGGAGATCAAGATCCAGGCCAACTCATACATTCACAGTGTAGCCTCTGTGTTACACTTCCTTCCTGCCCGCCTTCCTTCCCTCCCTCTCTTCTTTTATCTTTGTGGGAGTCATTTCTGAGCTCTGTGGAAGTGCTAGCATTTGGAGGTTGAAGTTTTCTTCGTGGATTCTGTTTATTTAACAAATATAACAGTACTCATATTTCTCTCTTTTTTTGTATCAGATTTTGGTGAGTTGTATTTCACAAGTAATTTGTCTTCAAGGACTTGGTTCATTTTATAAAAAGTTTTTCAAATTAGAATAACACTCTTTCATATCTCAAATCTTTAGATATGATCTAAGTAGCACTGGTTCATATCTTGTATCTTTAGATGCTGGGAAAATCTATAATGATATTCCTCCTTTTGTTACCGGTTTTGTTAATGTGTATTCCCTCTTTTTTTCTTAATTGGTTTTGCTAAAAGATTATCAGTGTTAATGTTCTTTTAAAGAGAATCACTAATGGACTCCATTGATTTTCTTGATTGTGTGTTTGTTTTCTACTTAATTGATTTCTATACTCAGTTTTCATTCCTCTTTTTCAGTTATGGTTTTCCCTGATAGCTCAGTTGGTAAAGAGTCTGCCTGCAATGCAAGAGACCCTGGTTTGATTCCTGGGTTGGGAAGATCCCCTGGGTGGGAAGAAGGGATAGTTTACCCACTCCAGTATTCTTGGGCTTCCTTTGGGGTTCAGCTGGCAAAGAATCCACCTGCAATGCAGGAGATCTGTGTTTGATCCCTGGGTTGGGAAGATCTCCTGGAGAAGGAAAAAGCTACCCACTCCAGTATTCTTGCCTGGAGAATCCAAGGACTGTATAGACCATGGGGTCACAAAGAGTCAGACATGACTGAGCAACTTTCACTTTCACTTTTCAGTTATGACTGTTGCTTTTGTAGATTCTTGAGGTGGAGTCTTGGATCATTTCCTTCTGTTTCTATTTTTATTCTAATGTAGGCATCATGGAAACCTCAAGTTTCTAAATTTTCTTCCAAGCATCACTTTCTTTTTAACCCACCAGTTTTGATAGTATATAATTTCTTTTGTATTTTATTAGCATACAATATTTCTATTTGTCTGAATGTATTCTTTGTCTTACACTCTGATTTTGTATGATATTAATATAGATACTGTATACAGCCTACTCTGATTTGTGTTTGCATGGTATATAATTTTTTACCTCTTAATATGTTTGTGTTTATATTTAAGCATATATATATTTATAGACAGTATATCATTTTGTCTTATTTTATCTGGTCTGATCATCTTGTTTTTTATTTGGAGTACTTAAAGTATTTACATTTAATGTAGTTGTTGATATAATTGGAATTAAGTGTACTTGCCTGCTATTTTTTATATCTTTTTTTGTTCCTATTTTAATCTTTGAGTTAATTTTATTATTTTATTTTAAATACTCTATTGGTTTATTAATCATATCAGATTTTTAGGAGATAATGCTGAATTATTTTTTCATTTTAAAGATAATTTTTATTTATTTGTGTCTGTGCTGGGTCTTCACTGGTGCATGGGCTTTTCTCTAGTTGTGGAGATCAGAGGCTCCTCTCTAGTTGCAGTGCATGAGGTTCTCATTGCGGTGGCCTCTCTTGCTGTGGAGCACAGGCTCTATGGGGCGCAAGCTTCAGTAGTTGTGGCTCCCGGGCTCTAGAGCAGAGGCTCACTAGTTGCAGTGCACACGGGCATAGCTGCTCCATGGTATGTGGGATTTTCCTAGACCAGGGGTCGAATCTTTGTCTTCTGCATTGTCAGGTGGAGTCTTCAGCACTGAACCACCTGGGAAGCCCAATGTTGAATTATTAACCTTTAATTATATTTTACCTTGAAATATTATGATGTCACAACATGCAGTGTCAGTCACTGTAGTTTTCTTCCACTTCCCTCTTCTTGTCATTGGTGCTCTCATTGTCATACATTCTATTTATAAATTTATTATGAATCTTATAGTTTGCTGCTAATATTTTTGCCTTAAATCTTCTAATAGAGAATCAACATTTAGCACAGTCTCTATAGCTTTGAGAGGATCCATGTTTTCATCTGCTGTCATCTCCCTTTAGCTTGAAGAACTTCCTGAGGCAGTTTTGTGTAGTGTGTGTCTGGTGGCCATCAATTCTATCATCTCTCATTTACCTGAAACCATTTTAATTTTCATTCAGTTTTGAAAAGTATTTTCTTGGGTGATTGAATTCTAGGTTAACAAATGCCCAACCCCAATACTTTAAATATGTTCTTACATTGTCATCTGACTTTCATTGCCTCCAACAAAAAGTCAGTAAGCAATACTTATCCTTTTGTTCCCTGTATATAATGTGTCAAATTTCTCTGGCTGCTCTTAACATATTTTTGTTTTGTTTATTGAATTTCAGTAATTACATTGTCAAGTTTTCTGAGAATGGTTTCACTATCTTGTCTGGGGTTTTATATAGCTTTTTGGATCAGTGGGTTTACAGTTTTCAGTAAATTTGGGAAATTTTTCATTTATCTTTTCTTAATATTTTTCTACATATCCCTTATTCTGAATCTCCAAATACACATACTTTATATATTTTTATATTATCCCACATGCTATTGAGTTTCCATTCATATTTTTCTGCCTTTTTACTCTCTTTGGTTCAGTTTAGATAGTTTCTACTGCTGTGTTTTACTTCCCAATTCTTTTATTCTGCAATGTCTAGTCTCTGGTGTAATTAATCCAAATGTTCGTTCCAATACTATATTTTTCAGTTTCAGAAGTCTCATTTGTTTATTTTTCTTAGTTTTTCTCCCTGTTTATTTTTATGCTTCATTAAGCATATTGATATTAGGGGTTTAAGGAGCTCTTCAGTCAATTCAATCATTTCTGTAGTTTGTGAAGCTGCTTTAAATGATTGTTTTTAAAAAATGTGTTATGGGTTACATTTCTCTCTTTTGGAAATTCTAATAATATTTTGGTTGGATGTTGGGCATCACTAAGCAGTCCTTTACCAGGAAGAATTTCAGAAGTAAATAATCAAAACACACCCAGAAATCAGAGAATTGTACTTGATGAATTAAACAAAGTTTTTTCATTGGATTATCTTCATTCAGTTCAAAATGTGTTCCTTTGATGACCACATGATGCACTTTTATTTTGGTTTTCCTCTTTTAGTTTCGAAACTTCCTTGATCTCACTTTGCCTGCGATATGCCCCAGCCACATCCTACTTCTTCAGCAGTAGCTACCCTTTCTGATTTTCTTTTCCATCCATCTCTATCTTTTAAAATGGTGTTTGCTTGTCTGAAGTGGGAGAAATGAGAAATAACAGCTTAGGTAGTAGATGGGAGAAGAGGGTGATGTAGTATGCTAACAACCTATTCAGTGAGTGTTTCCCACAAATATTTGCATATTGTATCCATATTGAGGCTTTTTCAACTTGGAACTCTCCAAATTATGGCTTGTTGCTCACTTCCTCTTCCTCCTCCTTCTTCTTCCTCCTTCTTTTAGAATTGTAAAACATTCAACATGTCATCTTCTTTTAGAATTATGAAACATTCATGAAATAAAGACAATGTGATCAATAGAAAGTTTTTCTGTGCTTCTGGCCTGGAAGAATTAATATTGTTAATATGCCTGTACTTGTAAAGTAATCTACGATTTAATGCAAGTCCTATCTAAATCCTAAAGACATTCTTTATAGAAATAGAGAAAACAATCTTAAATATGAGCATGTGGTTTAACTTTTATATATTCATGAATTTCCTGTTTTCTTATCATTATTGAATTTTAGTTCCATTCCATTATGGTCATGTAAGATACTTGGAATTATTTTAATATTTTTGAATTTGTTAAGACTTATTTGTAACCTAGCTTGGAGAATATTCCATGTACACTTGAGAAGAATGCATATTTTTCTGTGGTTATAATTAGTACAATGATAGCATTAAAATCAATTATTATCAGCCCTAAGCATTTTCTATGAGTCCTGTTTCAGAAGAAAAACCTTTAAAGGAGACGATCTGGAAACTGAGCTGTCTGTAAAAGTCCAACTGAGAACACACTCTCTCCCAGGTTCTTTGACAAATCCTAGGCTTTCAAGAGAGATGGCTGGGATTCTCTATGACTCTCTGAATTTTCTTAACACATTTTCTTTCTCACTGAGGTCACTGAAGAAATTCATGGAATTTTTTGGCATCAAAAAGTATCAGAAAGACAAGATGTGATGACATAAATGTGAATTAATAATAGTGTCTATATTTCTTCTCTGGAGCCATCACCTGCCTACAGGTTGGCATGCCCTCATGGATCCAGCCTCAGGACTTTCCCTAACCTAAGTCACTTGAGGACTAGTTCCTGAGAGATAAAACTGGTCAGAATATTAGTCCCACAAGTCCCATGAAAGCTTTCTAAGCTTGTCTGGATGCTAGGTCTCTAATCTCATAGCCCACATCCCTCTGGGTGGCTTCTGTTCTACGTATCTTTATGTTCAAGTGCCTGCATATCATATATTATCCTTGGATCTGTAGGTCCTAGGCTGCTAAATGAGAAATTCACTTCTCCAACCAATGCTAAAACATGTGTTCCCAGTATTCAGCCATTCCATTGATCTGAATTGGGCTCTGTAGTTTCTAGGCTCATAGACCTAGGAATTCACATTTCTAACCAGTCTCAAAGTGTATGTTCTTGGGATTCAGCCATTCCAAACTGACCTTGTAATCCTCCCAGATTTCTCTTCAGAAACCTGCTGATGAAAATTCAATTAGAACACTAACTGCCAAAGACTCTTTACATGCTCCACTCCTAAAAAGAAAAACTTTCACACCACGGCCTGTAATGTGAGGTTTCAAGTCAGTACCATCAACACTCATGGGTTTTGTTGTTTCTTCTTAGGATTTGTGCATCTGGCTGGAGGGGATAGACCCTGCTCAGGGCGAGTAGAAGTGTATTCTGGAGAAGCTTGGAACCCAGTGTCTAATGGGAACTTCACACTCCCCACTGCCCAGGTCATCTGTGCAGAGCTGGGATGTGGCAAGGCTGTGTCTGTCCAGGGACATGAGCTCTTCAGAGAGTTCAGTGCCCAGGTCTGGGCTGAAGAGTTCAGGTGTGAGGGGGAAGAGCCTGAGCTGTGAGTCTGCCCCAGAGTGCCCTGTCCAGGGGGCACTTGTCACCACAGTGGAGCTGCTCAGGTTGTCTGTTCAGGTGAGATGCAGGTCAGGCCTTTCACCTCTGTGAACACCCTGCTCAGGTGAGAAAGTCATGTAATTTTGCTGAAACTCTGTCTTCTTCTACCAGCATACTCAGAAGTCTGGCTCATGACAAACGGCTCCTCTCAGTGTGAGGGGCAGGAGGAGATGAACGTTTCTGGACGATGGAGAGTGCTCTGTGCCTCCCACTGGAGTCTGGCCAGTGCCAATGTTGTCTGTCATCAGCTCAGCTGTGGAGTCGCCATCTCCACCCCCAGAGGACCACACTTGGCGGAAGAAGGTGATCAGATCCTAACAGCCCAATTTCACTGCTCCGGGGCTGAGTCCTTCCTGTGGAGTTGTCCTGTGACTGCCCTGGGTGGTCCTGACTGTTCCCATGGCAACACAGCCTCTGTGATCTGCTCAGGTAAGAGAAAGGGAAGGGCTACTGGTGCTCAGGATGCTCCTGGAGTGAAATGTCCCCAAGACCAGAGATGGAGGGAAAATGGACTTCATAGTCAGATATTTCGTGGTGAAATATGGATCTTCTCATTGTTCCTTCATTTTTCAGGCCAGGGCAAGAAGTGTGAAGGGGAATAATATATTTTTAAGCTACACTGTTGCTCACATGTAATCATAGAGAACAATGTAGGAGCAGTAAGTGTAGACCTCAGTATGCAGCCCAGCCCAGAGCAGCAAGGAGAGTGTCCCAGCACCACAGCCACTGTCGTCCCCAGTGTCTGTGTCCTCCCTCCTCTAAAGGGAAAATCACTTAGCTAACTTCTGCTAACAGTGTTTTATCAATGCTTGAACTTTCTATAAAAGGATGCCGTATGTTGAATCTTTTGTATCTAATTCCTTAGCCTCAAAATTATGTTTGGGATTCACTCATGATGTTTATTGTAGCACTTTACTTTTTTTTTAAAATGACTTTAGAGTATCAGTACAGGACCACGTACTGATCCATTAGACTGACAGTAGATATCTGAGCTATTTCCAGTTCTTGACTATTACAAATATGATGCGACAACTTACCATGACAGTGTCTTTGGATGCAAATATGTGTTACTTATTTTCCACGTTTAACCCTTGGTCTTTTATTTTCATTTTCTTAATAAAATGGTGTCCTTTGATGAACTCATTTCTTAATCTTATGGAAACATAACATACCAACTTCTTTCTGTATATTTAATGCTTCTTATATACTTTAAAAAAGAATTTTGCCTACTCGAAGATCTTAAAAACAATCTCTAAGAGTATCTTATGGAACTTTTATCCTTTTACTCTTGCATATTATTGGGCATTCCTTCTGGGATTGATATCTGTGTAAGATAAGGGTCAGGCTTCATATGGATATCCAACTGACTCAGAATCTTTTTCTGAAAAGACTCTTCCCCACTGTAGTGCTGCCTTCATCATAAGCAGAAGGGCAAGTATGTCTGTCTTATTTGAGACTCTCTATTTGTTCCATGTTATCATTTGTCTGTCCTTGCACTAATACTGCATTTTCTTAATTATAAGTTCATAGTTGTTTTTCAATTGCTAAGTCATGTCTGACTCTTTGTGACCCCATGGACTACAGCACACCAGGCTTCCACGTCCTTCACTATCTCCCTGAGTTTCAAACTTTGTAGTAAGTCTGAATAATTTTAATTTACAAGAGTTACTTTATATAACTCCACTAACATCATTGCTTTTCTTACCAACTGTGCTGGTCGCTCTTGGTTGCTTGTATTTTGTATGAATTTAGAAATCAGTTTGTCATTTTTCACCAAAAGAAAAGCTTAAGGGTATTTACATTGAGATTAGGTTTAGAAGTTTGAGAGGAGACATAGAAATTTGAGGATGATTGACATTGACAATGTTGAGCTCCCCAAATCATTGACATAATACATCCTTCCATTCAGTTAGATCTTGAATTTCTCTCAGAGATTTTGCCCATCTTCTACTAGGTTTTCCCTAGGTATTTGATTTTTGATGTTATGAGTATTTTTGTGAAAGTGTCCTGGCCATGAATTCTCTTTGACTGATTTTCATCTTTTAATTTTTTAAATTTTGATGTAATTGAGACTAATAAACATGTTTGGAAGATAATATAAAAGTTCCCTGATGACCTTTATCTGGATTTCTCAATGTTAGTATCAACATTTTCTTTAATCTCTTTCTCTCTCTCTGTCCTTCCTTCTCTGTTCCCCTTCTGCCGTGTTTCTTCCTGAATATGCAAAATCTTTCTGAATTAAGTTGAGGACATGATGTTCCTTTACCTTTAGGACACTTCTGGGAATTTCCTTACAGAAACAGAGTTCAGTCAAGTCTCTAAATGACTTCAGCTCCAAGTGACATCTAATTGCAGCACTGAAAGACCGAACTGAGAGACTGCCAGACTGAGTCTTTTTCTGATTAATGACCCAAAGTCATAAGCAAAATGAAGTATATATGTTTTTCCTTCAGCTACTAAATTTTGCTTTTTCATAATGATCAAATTGCTAACATCCATTGGATCACAGAAAAAGCAAGAGAGTTCCAGAAAAACATCTACTTCTGCATGATTAACTACACCAAACCTCTGACTATGTGGATCACAACAAACTGGAAAACTCTTCAAGAGATGGGAATACCAGACCATCTTACCTACCTCCTGGGGAATCTGTATGCACATCAAGAAGCTACAGTTAGAACTGGACATGGAACAACAGACTGTTTCCAAATTGGGAAAGGAGTATGTCAAGGCTGTAGATTGTCACCCTGCTTATTCAACTTATATGCAGAGTACATCATGCGAAATGACGGGCTGGATGAATCGCAAGTTGGAATCAAGATTGCAAAGAGAAATATCACAAACCTCAGATATGCTAATGACACTACCCTTAAGGCAGAAAGTGAACAGGAACTGAAGAGCCTCTTGATGAAAGTGAAAGAGGAGAGCGAAATAGTTGGCTTAAAACTCAACATTCAAAAAACAAAGATCATGACATTCGGTCCCATCACTTCATGGCAAATAGACAGGGAAACAGTGGAAACAGTGACAGACTTTATTTTGGGGGCTCCAAAATCACTGCAGATGGTGATTGTAGCCATGAAATTAAAAGATGCTCACTCCTTAGAAGAAAAGCTATGATGACCAACCTAGACAGCGTATTAAAAAGCAGAGACATTGGTTTGGCAACAAAGACCCATCTAGTCAAAGCTATAGTTTTTCCAGTAGTCATGTATGAATGTGAGAGGTGGACCATAAAGAAGGCTGAGTGCTGAAGAACTGATGCATTTGAACTGTGGTGTTGAAGAAGACTCTTGAGAGTCCCTTGGACTGCAAGGAAATCAAACCAGCCAGTCCTAAAGGAAATCAGTTCTCATTGGAAGGACTGTTGCTGAAGCTGAAGTTCCAATACCTTGGCCAACTGATGTGAAGAACTGACTCATCTGAAAAGACCCTGATGCTGGGCAAGATTGAAGGCAGGAGGAGAAGGGGACAACAGAGGATGAGATGTTTAGATGGCATCAGCGACTCGATGGATATGAGTTTGAGCAAGCTCCAGGAGTTGGTAATGGACAGCGAAGACTGGTATGCTGCAGTCCATGGAGTTGCAAAGAGTCGGACATGACTGAGAGACTGAACTAAGTTTTGGGGGAAAATCTGCTATACAATATAGCCAGAACCTGAATTTCTGATTCAAAGAATACCCTCTGATCTTGCATTTTGATGTTTGTACCTTATGCTGAGCTAATGTGTGGCTACACTTATTCTTTAGTTCTTAGTTTCTGGTAACAAGTTTTTGTGCTCTAGAAGTATTTGGTTTTTGTTATCATTTCTCTACAAAGATACACATTTTGTCAGTGCTTAATTCCACAAGCACTTTAATCATGGCTATTTAAATTCTCTGTCAGGTAACTCTAGCAGCTGAAAACCCTGGGAAATTCTTTGTAGTGTCTCCTTTTTCCTTTCTGTTTTTCATGAGATCTATTTTTTATGTGTTTGTTTTAAAGATAGATATTGAAGAAACTGTAGAACTCCTTCAGAAAGAATTTTGTTTTGCTTCTACTTAGGTGTAGATTTGGGTTTCCCTGGTGTCTTAGATGGTAAAGCATCAAAGCTGGAGATGTGGGTTACATTCCTGGGTTGGGAAGATCCCTTAGAGGAGGGTGTGGCAACCCACTCCATATTCTTGCCTAGAGAATCAGCATGGGCGGAGGAGCCTGGAGGGCTACAGTCCATAGGGTTGCAAAGAGTCAGACAAGACTGAGTGACTAAGCACAGCTCAGGGATAGATTTAGCGATAAGACATCTTACTTAACTCATTCTTACAGCAACACTTGGGTCAAAACAAAAATTGTGGTACTGTCAGAAGCAGAACTCTCCTTGGAGAAGGTGAACACTAAGAGTATGATAGCTTTACTGCTGGGTCACAACTTTCATCTTAGGCTCCATCACTAGGTCATTATTTCCCTTAACAGTTTCTTGTTATTCAACCCTTCCAGACCTCTGATCCTTGCTGTTTCTGCAGGAAATCACATCGAGGTGCTGCCGCAGTGCAATGATTCCATTTCTGAACCAGCAGGCTCTACGGTCTCAGAGGAGAGCGTCCCCTGCTGCTCAGGTGAGGGTGACACAGGACAGAAAACCCTTCTCAACCCTTGGGGTCACCTCCCCATTGTCCAATTTCTGTCTCCTCAGACAACAGACAGCTCCGCCTGGTGGACGGAGGAGGTCGTCGCGCCGGGAGAGTGGAGATCCTTGACCAGGGCTCCTGGGGCACCATCTGTGATGACAACTGGGACCTGGACGATGCCCGCGTGGTGTGCAGGCAGCTGGGCTGTGGAGAAGCCCTCAATGCCACGGGGCCTGCTCACTTTGGGGCAGGATCAGGGCCCATCTGGCTGGACGACCTGAACTGTGCTGGAAACGAGTCCCACGTGTGGAGGTGCCCTTCCCGGGGCTGGGGGCGGCAAGACTGCAGACGCAAGCAGGACGTGGGGGTCATCTGCTCAGGTCTGGGCTGCACGCTGTCCACAGGCTGGGGGAGGGGTGGGGCCCTGGAGGACGGGGGTCTGAGCCCTGAGGGAGAGATGCTGAAAGGACCAGAGAAGGAGGCTTCCTCCCATGGAGCCTGTCTTTCCAGATGATACGAAGATGAAGTGCTTTCACTTCCTCCTGCAGCAGCCGAGGTTCTGGTCCTTTCTTTTCAGCAGTGTTTCCTGGCAGATCCTTTTCTCACAGGTTTTTTTGAAAGCAGGGCTATCTCTCCAGTTACATACAAAAAATTTAAACCCACAGTACTAGTTTTCATTTGCTTACGTAACAACATGCCAACTAGTGGTCTGAAACAATGTGTGTTTACCACCTTACTTCTGTAGCTTAGATGTGCAGCACGGATCTCACTGGGCTGGGGTCACGGCTCTAGCAGTGCCACATCACTTTTGCGGCTTTAGGGGCGAATCTGTTTCTTGTCTTTTCAAGCTTCTAGAAACTGCCTACATTCTTTGGTTCATAGTCCCCTTCATCCATTTTCAGATCAGCAGTGCTGCCTGTCTTCAACCATTATCCTCAGTCACATCTCTCTCTCTAACCAGAGCTAAGAAAAGTATTCTACTTGTAAAGACAGTGGGTCTAAGGATGTGGCTCACATTGTTAATACAGTATTCTAGCTTAAACTCACCATCCCACTGTCCTTACCTTAGTCACATTTGTAAATCCCTCTTGTCCGATATGGTAACAGATTCACAGGTTGCAGAGATTGGGATGTGGACATTCTGGGGTTAATTATTCTGCCCATCTCCCCAGTATCTGCATCACATCCCTTTGACATACTCTTTAAAGATTTTGTCAGGAAGCAGGATTCAGCTTCCCTCCCTCACTAGCACCCACGAAGTTTGGTCTTCCTCTCAATTCAAATCCTCTACACCATCGTGGTAGAAATAGAAAGACAGACACAAATGGACAAAGTCAGTTAAAAGGGAGGCAATGTCAGTCTTGTCATCTAGTGGGTATCTCTTGAACATTCAGAGATGACTGTTCACCATTTCTAGAAGAAAGGAAAACCTAGAACATACAGCAAAGTTTTTGCTGTGTCCTGTCTCCTCCCCTTTCAACCTTAGAGTTCCTGGCCCTCAGGATGGTGAGCGAGGACCAGCAGTGTGCTGGGTGGCTGGAAGTTTTCTACAACGGGACCTGGGGCAGTGTCTGCCGCAGCCCCATGGAAGACATCACTGTGTCCGTGATCTGCAGACAGCTTGGCTGTGGGGACAGTGGAACCCTCAACTCTTCTGTTGGTCTCAGGGAAGGTTCTAGACCCCGGTGGGTAGATGGAATCTGCTGTCGGAACACTGACACCTCTCTCTGGCAGTGTCCTTCTGACCCTTGGAATTACACTTCATGCTCTCCAAAGGAGGAAGCCTATATCTCGTGTGCAGGTGACTTACTGTCTGTTTCTGTGTGTCTGTCCCAACCCTGTAGGATGCAGTGAGATTTGGTATTTTAAAATCTAAGTGATATTTTAGTAATTTAATTTGGGTCCACAAAAATGACATTAAGTAAAAATGTTAGTCACTCAGTCGTGTGTGACCATTTGCAACTCTGTGGACTGTATAGCCTGCCAAGCTCCTCTGTCCATGGCATTCTCCAGGCAAGAATACTGGAATGGGTTGCCATTCCCTTCTCCAGGGGATCATCCTGACCCCAGGTATCAAAATCGGTCTTCCACATTGCAGTCAGATTCTTTACCGTTTGAGCCACCAGAGAAATCTAAATGAGATAAGGATGGAACTAATTTAATTCACGTATTCTAACCTTGATTGTTAAAATTTTTGAGATGTAATTCTTGTCACATTGTACTAGTCCTAAGTGTACAACATGGTATTTATGTATTTGTACATATTGGTAAATAATCACCACAGGTATAGTAATATCCATCACAACATGTAGTTGCAATTATTTTTCTTATGATGAAAACTTTAAGATGTATTTTCCTACCTACTCTCAAGTATAAAATACAGGGTTAACTGTAGTCACCACGCTGTACATTACATCCTCATGACAGTAATTTTAGACCTGGAAGTTTGTATCTTTTGGCTACCTTCACCCATCCCATTTTGACCACATTGACCCTCTGGAAACCACCAAACTGTTCTTTGCATCTCTGAATTCATTTTTCTGTTTTGGTTTCTTGTTTTAAAATTTTTAATAATCCACATGTAAATAAGATTAAATGGTATTTCTCTTTCTCCATTTGATTTAGTTCATTTAGCATAATGCCCTCAGGTTCCATCCATGTTGCAAATGGCAAGATTTTCTTCTTTTTTATGGCTGGATATATGTACATAGCAAATTTTATTTATCCATTCATCCATCAAAAAAGGCTTAATAATGTTTGGCTATTTTAAATAATTCTGCAATGAACATCGGGTTGCACATATCTTTTAAGTTAGTGTTTTTATTTTCTTCAGATAGATACCCCAAAGTGAAATTACTAACTCACATGGCAGTTTTATTTTTAGGTTTGAGTTTCTACTGAGGAACCTTAATACTGTTTTCATGGTGGCTGCACCAGCTTATCTTTCCCCCAACTGTGCACAAGCTTTCTCTTCTCGCCACATTCTCAAAACTTCTCATTATTTCTTGTCTTTTTGATAAAAACAACTCTATGAGGTGATATCTCATTGTGGTTTTGATTTGCATTTTCCTGATAATTAGTAATGTTGTGTATCTTTTCATGTACCTTTTCATGAACAACTGTATGCTTTCTTTGAAAAAATGTCTATTCAGGTCCTCTGCCCATTTTTAAATGAGACTGTATTCTTTTGCTATTGAGTTGTATGAGTCCTTTATGTATTCCACATATTAACCCATATCAGAAATATATTTAGCAAATATTTTCTCTACTATAGATTGTCTTTCCATTAAAAAAAAATATTTTCCACCACAATATCTTTGCCCTTTATTTATATATTTACCAACCTGCATGCCCTACTGGATCTTAGTTCCACAAACAGAGATTTAATCTGGGCCATGGCAGTGAGAGCACTGAGTCCCAACCCCTGGACTGCCCCGTAAGTTCTTCATTTTGCTGATGGTGTCCTTTGTTGCACAGAAGTTTTTTAGTTTTATGTCGTCCCACTTAGTTAGTTTTGCTCTTGTTGCCTTTGCTTTTGGCATCAAATCCAAAAAGCCCCCACCAAAACTGCTGTTTATGACTTTTTCTTCCAGGATTTTTATGGCTTCAGGACTTATGATTAAGTCTTTGATCCATTTTGAATTAATTTCTGTGAATGGTATAAGAGAGTGGTCCAGTTTTATTTTTTGCATGTAGCTGTCCACTTTTCCCAACACCATTTATTGAAGAGACTGTCCTTTCCGCTTTGCATATTCCTAGTTCCTCTGTCAAAAATTAATTAACTGCAGGTATTTGGGTTTATTTCTGGGATCTCTATTCTATTCTGTTGATCTCTGCACCCATTTTTATACCAACACTATACTGTTTTGCTTAATACAGCTTTGAAATATAGTTTTAAATCAGGAAACATGGCACCTCCAATATTGTTTTTCTTTCTCAAGATTGCTTTGGCTATTCAAGCTCCTTAGTGGTTCCATACAAATTTTAGGATTATTTGTTCCATGTCTGTGAAAATTTCCTTTGGAATTTTGATTACAAAATGCACTATCTTTCATCATTGTCTTAGAGTTTCAGGATACAGGACTATCACCTCTTTGGTTAAATTTGTTCCTAATAATTTATCATTTTTTTGTTCAACTGTAAATAGAATTGTTTTCTTAATTTTTCCTTATGGCAATTTGTTATTAGTGTATAGAAATGCAACTGATTTTTGTATATGAAGTTCGTATCTTGCGACTTCACTGAGGGTATTAGTTCTAACAGATTTTGGTGGGGGCTTCAGGGTTTTCTATATATAATATTATGAAATCTCCAAATAGCATCAGTTTTGTCTTTTCCTTTCAGATTTGTGTGTCCTTATTTTTTTTTCCTTGCCAGACTGTTTTGGCTAGGAATACCAAAACTATGTTGAATAAAAGTGATGATTAAGCATCTTTGTCTTGCATCTGATCTCAGAGAAAAAATATTCAGCTTTTTACTGTTGAGTATGAGGCTAGCTGTGAGCTTGTCATATGGTCTTTACTATGTTGAGGTATAATCCCTCTGTATCTGCTTTATAGAGGTTTTTAATCAGAAATGGATGTTAATGTTTTCAAATGTTTTTTGATTTTGATTTTGTTTACTTGGTGTATCACATTGATTAATCTGTGAATATTGAACCATCCTTGCATCCTTTGGAACAAATCTCACTTGATCATTGTGCATGATCCTTTGGATGCACTATTGAATTATGTTTTTTAATATTTTGTTGAGGATTTTTGTCCCTCTGTTTATCAGAGATATTTCCTGTCTGGTTTTGATATCAGAACAATGTTGGCCTCATAAAATGAGTTTGGCAGTGTTCCTTTCTTCTGCTTTTGAAGAGGCTGAGAAGGTTCCACCACTTAATACCATTGCACTGGGAGCTGGGATTTCGACAGCAAGTGCTGAATGAAGTAAATAAATGTTGGGGGGTGACAGATGTTCAAGCCAAAGTGCTTATTCCCTGCACCATTTCTCTCTCTCTCTCTTTCCTACATACACAAACACACACACCCCGTTCAGATATATCGTGAATGATATGCTGGGTGTTGCCTGAGGACTGTGGTGATAGATATTTCACATAGCAGAGAGAATGTGGTGACAGATATTTCAAAAACATATATTCACCACTCCTTGCCTCTCTTGTGTCATCCCTTTGTCTTTTCCACTTGAAGGCTAAAGAATCATTAAACTATTAAATCTTTTATTGATGATAGTTTTTTTACAGTAAAGCACAAGGAAGTGGGAGGTGGTTAAGTCTCTGACCCTGAAAGTGAGTAATCACCTTGCAGAGATCTTGCCATCACTTTCTCAGAGGATCTCTGTATAGATTGGGTAGGAGGTTTGATAGGATGATGTGGAAAGAATACATTAATTCTGATATTTTTAAACAGGTACATTTTACACTTATGTATATTTCTTTCAGGCTTTTATGCCTTTTTCTTGGTGTTTTGTTTGTAATTTCTGTTTCCTCTGATTACTTAGCCTTCTCAGTATATCTATTTGAGTTTATTGCAGTTTTACTTTCAGTTCAGTTTAGTCACTCAGTCGTGTCTGACTCCTTATAACCCCATGGACTGCAGCACACCAGGCCTCCCTGTCCATCACCAACTCCCAGGGTTTGCTCAAACTCATGTCCATTGAGTCAGTGATGCCATTCAATCATCTCATCCTCTGTCGTCCCCTTGTCCTCCCCCTTTCAATCTTTCCCCAAATCAGGGTCTTTACCAATGAGTCAGTTCTTCACATCAGGTGACCCAAGTATTGGAGTTTCAGCTTCAGCATCAGTCCTTCCAATGAATATTCAGGACTGATTTCCTTTAGGATGGACTGGTTTGAACTGCTTGCAGTCCAAGGGACTCTCAAGAACCTTCTCCAACACTACAGTTCAGAAGCATCAATTCTTTCGTGCTCAGCTATCTTTATAGTACAACTCTGACATCCATACATGACTACTGGAAAAACCATAGCCATGCTATCTAGGTTGGTCATAACTTTCCTTCCAAGGAGTAAGCATCTTTTAATTTCATGGCTGCAGTCACCATCTGCAGTGATTTTGGAGCCCCCCAAAATAAAGTCTGTCACTGTTTCCATTGTTTCCCCATTTATTTGCCATAAAGTGATGGGACCAGATGCCATGATCTTCGTTTTCTGAATGTTGAGCTTTAAGCCAACTTTTTCACTCGCCTCTTTCACTTTCATCAAGAGGCTCTTTTGTTCTTCTTCACTTTCTGTCATAAGTGTGGGGTCATCTGCATATCTGAGGTTATTTCTCTTTCTCCCGGCAATCTTGGTACCAGTTTGTGCTTCATCCAGCCCGGCATTTCTCATGATGTCCTCTGCATAGAAGTTAAATAATCAGGGTGACAATATATAGCCTTGATGTATTTCTTTCCCTATTAGGAACTAGTCTGTTGTTCCATGTCCAGTTCTAACTGTTGCTCCTGACCTGGATACAGGTCTCTCAAGAGGCAGGTCAGGTGGTCTGGTATTCCCATCTCTTGAAGAATTTTCCACAGTTTGTTGTGATCCACACAGTCAAAGGCTTTGGCATAGTCAATAAAACAGAAACAGATGTGTTTCTGGAAGTCTCTTGCTTTTTCAATGATCCAGCAGATGTTGACAATTTGATCTCTGGTTCCTCTGCCTTTTCTAAAACCAGCTTGAACATCTGGAAGTTCACAGTTCATCTATTGTCGAAGCTTAGCTTGGAGAACTTTCAGCATTACTTTGCTAGTGTGTGAGATGAGTGCAACTGTGTGGTAGTTTAAACATTTTTAGACATTGCCTTTCTTTGGTATTGGAATGAAAACTGACTCTTTCCAGTCCTGTGGCCACTGCTGAGTTTTCCAAATTTGCTGGCATATTGAGTGTAGCACTTTCACAGCATCATCTTTTAGGATTTGAAATAGCTCAACTGAAATTCCATCACTTCCTCTAGCTTTGTTTGTAGTGATGCTTCCTAAGCCCACTTGACTTTGCATTCCAGGATGTCTGGTTCTAGATGAGTGATCATACCATCGTGATTATCTGGGTCCTGAAGATCTTTTTTTGTATAGTTCTTCTGTGTATTCTTGCCATCTCTTCTTAATACCTTCTACTTCTGTTAGGTCCATACCATTTCTGTCCTTTATTGAGCCCATCTTTGCATGAAATATTCCCTTTATCTCTAATTTTCTTGAAGACATCTCTAGTCTTTTCCATTCTATTGGTTTCCTCTATTTCTTTGCAGTGATCACTGAGGAAGTCTTTCTTATCTTTCCTTGCTATTCTCTCCCTTCAAGGAGATTCCATAAGCCTCTTATCCTCCTCCACCAGAGGGCAAACAAACTGAAAACCACAATTACAGAAAACTGACCAATCTGATCATATGGACCACGCCTTGCCTAACTCAGTGAAACTATGAGCCATGCCAATACGGCCACCCAAGATGGACAGATCATGGCGGAGAATACTGACAAAATGTGGTCCAGTGGAGAAGGGAATGGCAAACCACTTCAGTATTCCTGCCTTGAGAACCGCATGAACAGTATGAAAAGGCAAAAAGATAGGGCACTGAAAGATGAACTCCCCAATCTGGTAGGTGCCCAAATTGCTACTGGAGATCAGTGGAGCAATAACTCCAGAAAGAATGAAGAGATGGAGTCCAAGCAAAGACAACACTCAGCTGTGGATGTGACTGGGGATAGAAGCAAGTCTGATGCTGTGAAGAACAATATTGCATAGGAACCTGGAATGTTAGGTCCATGAATCAAGGCAAATTGCAAGTGGTCAAACAGGAGATGGCAAAAGTGAACATAGACATTTTAGGAATCAGAGAACTAAAAAGGACTGGAATGGGTGAATTTAACTCAAATGACCATTATATCTACTACTGTGGGCAAGAATCCCCTAGAAGAAATGAAATAGCCATCATAGCAAACAAAAGAGTCCAAAGTGCAGTAGTTGGATGCAATCTCAAAAATGACAGAATGATCTCTGTTCATTTCCAAGGCAAACCATTCAATATCACAGTATTCCAAGTCTATGCAATGGCAACCCATTCCAGTACTCTTGTCTGGAAAATCCCATGGATGGAGGAGCCTGGTTGGCTGCGGTCCATGGGGTAGCTCGGAGTTGGAGATGACTGAGCGACTTCACTTTCACTTTTCACTTTTATGCATTGGAGAAGGAAATGGCAACCCACTCCAGTATTCTTGCCTGGAGAATCCCAGGGACAGGGGAGCCTGGTGGGCTGCCGTCTATGGGGTCACACAGAGTCAGACACGACTGAAGCAACTTAGTAGAAGTAGCAGCATGCCCGAACCAGTAATGCTGAAGAAGCTGAAGTTGAAGCTATGAAGCTTCTAGGAAAGCTTCTATGAAGACCTACAAGACCTTTTAGAACTAACACCCCCAAAAGATGTCCCTTTCATTATAGGGGACTGGAGTGCAAAAGTAGGAAGTCAAGAAACACCTGGAGTAACAGGCAAATTTGGCCTTGGAGTAAGAAAAGAAGGCAGGGCAAAGGCTAACAGAGTTTTGCCAAGAGAATGCACTGGTCATAGCAAACACCCTCTTCCAGCAACACAAGAGAGGACTCTACACATGGACATCACCAGATGGTTAACACCGAAATCAGATTGATTATATATTATTTGCAACCAAAGATGGAGAAGCTCTATACGGTCAGAAGAAACAAGACCAGGAGCTGACTGTGGCTCAGATTATGAACTTCTTATTGCCAAATTCAGACTTAAATTGAAGAAAGTAGGGAAAACCACTAGACCATTCAGGTATGACCTAAATCAAATCCCTTACAATTATACAGTGGAAGTGAGAAATAGATTTAAGGGACTAGATCTGATAGACAGAGTGCCTGATGAACTATGGATGGAGGTTCATGACATTGCACAGGAGACAGGGAGCAAGACCATCCCCAAGAAAAACAAATGTGAAAAAGCAAAATGGCTGTTGAGGAGGCCTTGCAAATAGTTGTGAAAAGAAGAGAAGCAAAAAGCAAAGGAGAAAAGGACAGGTATACCCATTTGAATTCAGAGTTCCAAAGAAGAGCAAGGAGGGTTTTGCTTTGCTCAGTAGCTATTTGTCTTTTTCTGAAGTCTACTTGGTAAATCTGTATATTCCCTTAAAGAGTTTCTTCTTACTACAGAAATATTCTCTTATGCATATGTTATATTGAATAATAGATGAGAGTAGTTTAGAGTCTATTTAACAATTTTCCATTAAAACCCATGGTGAATTCATGTTGATGTATGGCAAAACCAATACAATATTGCAAAGTAATTAGCCTCCAATTAAAATAAATAAATTTATATTAAAAATTATGTAAGTGAAATTTTAAATATAAATTTATTCTGTGTTTATGGACTAATTTTCTTTAATATACCTTATTTTCATAAACAATTATCATTAATTTATATTTGCTTCACTATTTTGTTGATTAGCATTGATTTAAAGAAAATATATTTCACCGAATTGTATTCATCTGCTCATTTATTTAATAAATATTTAACAAGCTCTTATCATGGTATTTAGAAAATGTTCTCCATCCATACTTGTTGAATGAGTGCATACAATGTGCAAGCACTGTCCTGATAGAAGAAACACAGGGTAATTAAAGTATGCAAGGTCTTTCCTTCATTCATGGGTGCGTTAGTGTGTATGTGTGCCTGTATAGACGGCTGTGTTTGTATTTGTTATTGAATGTGCAGAGTGATTAATAAATGAATATTTATAGGTGTTTCAGATATCTTTCTCTATCTTTAATTTTTTCTCTAGAATATTTTACAAATTTTCTTATTTATTTTTAGGAACTGTATAAACTAACATCATTTACCATTTTTCACATTATTTGGAAATATTTCCCCATGTTTTGTGTATGATTTTGTGTATGTAGGTTTGTATATGTGTATGGGAGGCTATGTGATGAAATTTATAACGTTTTAATTTTTTGACTATGCCTTTAATGCAATGTTTCAAATGCCATTCTTCATCTCAAAATAACTTTTAATCAAGTTTATTTTCTACAAATGATTTTATAATTCCACTAAATAATATTTAAAACCTTACTGCATATAAATTTATTTTACTGTGCATGATGGTGTAATATTGTCATCAGTTAGGAATTACATTTTAGATATGTGGTATTTTTACTTATAATTTCAAATAAAAATATATTATTTCACGATCTCATGGATATGACACCAAAAGAATAGGTAAAAACAGACAAGTGAGAATATCCCAGATGGCTCAGTGGTAAAGAGTTCACCTGCCAGTGGAGGAGACACACAAGGCACGGATTCAACTCCTGGGTCAGGAAGATCCCCTGGAGAAGGAAATGGCAACTCACTCCAGTATTCTTTCCTGGGAAATCTCATGGACAGAGGAGCCTTGCAGGCTATACTCCATGGGGTCACAATGAGTTAGACACAACTGAATGACTGAACACAAGCATGACAGTAAAAGAAACAACAGTAGAGTGAAAAGGCACGTTACAGCAAGTCATATAAGGGATTAATTTCCAAAATAAATAAGAATCCTACAGCTCAAGAGGAAAACAAAGCAACAGCAACAAAAGCTCTAATAAATTGATTTAAAAAATTGGTCAGGGTCTAGCCATTTCTCCAAAGAAGACATATGGATAGCTAACAGGTATATGAAAATATACTGACTTCTGTAATCATCAGAGAAATGTAAATGAAAACCACGATAAGATGTCATCTTACACCTGTCAAAATGGCTATAATTTTAAAAAAGACAAGTGTTGGCAAGGTTGTGGAGAAACTGGAACTCTTCTGAATGTTTATCCACATTAAATGTGTATATTGCATCTCAAAACTATGACCAAAAAATCTGTATGATTTATAGTGATTTGCCTTTTCATCCTGGTATTGTTGAGTTTTTCTCTCTGTTCTTGATTAGTATTGCTCAGTGTTGATCAATTTTCAGTGAGCCATGTTTGAATAGCTTTCCTCTATTGTCTTTGTCTTATGCTTACTTTGGTTTTTAGATTAACTTTATTTTTTTCTTTATTAATTACAATCTTGTACATCCTTTAGGCTTTATTTCTCCTAGCTTCTTAAATGAAAGCTTACATTTTTTCATTTTTCATCTTTCCTCTTTTCTAAATCTAGGGTATAAATTTCCCTTAGACACTACTTTAGTTGCATTGGAAGAATTTAGTTACAGAATACCTTTGTTACCATTATTTCACAATATTTTCAAGTTTGAAAGTTATTTCCAGACGCAGGAATTCTTTGGAAGAATATTTCTTAATTTTCTCAGTAGGGATGGCTAAGTATATTTTATTATTAATACTTAACTTAATTTCACTCTGGTCAAAGTAAATATTCTGTATAAATTCAATTCTCTGAAGGTTTTTGTTCTATCATGTGATCATCAAAACATCTACTTCTGCTTTATTGACTATGCCAAGCCTTTGACTATGTGGATCACAACAAACTGTGGAAAATTCTTCAAGAGATGGGAACACCAGACCACCTGACCTACCTCTTGAGAAATCTGTCTGCGGGTCAGGAAGCAGTAGTTAGAACTGGACATGAAACAACAGACTGGTTCCAAATAGGGAAAGGAGTATGTCAAGGCTGTATATTGTCACCCTGCTTATTTAACTTATATGCAGAGTACATCATGAGAAATTCTGGGTTGAATGAAGCACAAGCTGGAATCAAGATTGCTGGGAGAAATATCAATAACCTCAGATATGCAGATGACACCACCCTTATGACAGAAAGTGAAGAACTAAAGAGCCTCTTGATGAAAGTGAAGGAGAGTGAAAAAGCTCAACATTCAGAAAACTAAGATCATGGCATCCGGTCCCATCACTTCATGGCAAATAGATGGGGAAACAGTGGAAACAGTGCCAAACTTTAGTTTGGGGAGCTCCAAAATCACTGCAGATAGTGACTGTAGCCATGAAATTAAAAGATGCTCACTCCTTGGAAGAAAAGCTATGAACAACCTAGACAGCATATTAAAAAGCAGAGACATTACTTTGCCTACAAAGGTCCATCTAGTCAAGGCTATGGTTTTTCCAGTAGTTATGTATGGATGTGAGAGTTGGATTATGAAGAAAGCTGAGCACCAAAGATTTGACACTTTTGAACTGTCGTGTTGGAGAAGACTCTTGAGAGTCCCTTGGACAGCAAGGAGATCCAACCAGTCCATTCTAAAGGAAATCAGTCCTGAATATTCATTGGAAGGACTGATGTTGAAGCTGAAATTCCAATAATTTGGCCACCTGATGTGAAGAACTAACTCATTTGAAAAGACTCTGATGCTGGCAAAGGTTGAAGGTGGGAGGAGAAGGGAACAACAGAGGATGAAATGGTTGGATGGCATCACTGACTCGATGGACATGAGTTTGAGTGAACTCTGGGAGTTGGTGGTGGACAGGGAGGCCTGGCATGGTGCAGTCCATGGAGCTGTAGAGTCAGACATGACTGAGTGACGGAACTGAGCCGAACTGATGATCATTTAAAAATGGAAGTTTCCAGTGAATTAACAATAATGTAAATAACAAATGCTTTCATTGTTGGCGTATTGCTCTATATATGTTATTTGGCTAACTGTGTTGTTTACATCTGCTATATTCTTCATTCTTTTTTGCATACTTGGTCTGCATGCTATTGAAAAATGGATGTTAAAGCCCCCCCCATTTTGATTATGATTTTATCTACTTCTGTTCTTTGTTCTGTCAAGTATTATTCTGTATTTCAAAGCAATGTTTTGACATTTTCTTGGATTTTAATATCTATAATATCTTCATTAAGGGTGTATCCTGTTATAATCATGAAAATACCCTCTTTAACTCAATTAGCACATCTTGCTTTGAAGTCTACTTTCTGTGACCTTTATATAGCTATTCCAGTTTTCTTACAATTAGGATTCACAAAGTATGTACATTTTTTCCATCATTTTACTTTCAACCTTTCTTTACCCTCATATATAAGCTGAATATCTTCATGGTGGCCTTTATATGGATTTTGTGGTTTCATCAAGATGGGCTTTAATTTGAAGTATCTAATCAATTTACTGTAACTGCAATTATTGGTATTGTTGGGCTAGTATCTATCATTTCCTATTAATTGACCCATGTGCTTTATGTTCTTTTTTTCCTCTCTTTCCCCTCTTCTTTTGTATTAAACAGATCTGTTATTATTCCAAATTTTCCTTTTTCCTTTGATTTTCAGCAGCTTTACTAGGTGTGGGAGTTTTCACGCCCATCCATCCATTTTTAAAAATTCTCAGTTATTGTATCTCCAAGTGTTACTTCTGCTGCTCTGTCTCTCTGTCTGAGCTTCTCTTCTCCTCCTGTAACGCCTCCTTCTTCTCATCTCTCACCTCTAGGACTCCTCTAAGTCAGTAATTCTGTGTAGCGTTCTATCTAAAATTCTTCTAAACTTATTAATTCAACTCTCTAGACATTTTATTTTCAGTTGGTAACTGTTCCTTGATTTTTTATAGTTATAATTAGTTGTTAATGTTTTTCATCTTTTCACCCATTTATTCTCTCATTTCCTCTTTTTCCTCGATATATTGATCATGGTTAAAATCTATATCTGCTAACTCCAGCTCCTCTGTCATGTGAGCCTCTGCCTTCTCTTATTTTCTTTTTTTCACTTTGATAGTAGGTCATGTCATCCCATGCCTTTGGCATTGAAAAAATGATCCTCCAGATACATTTTCTAACCCTTGAGAGGATTCATATTCTGTTTTGTTAAGCAAGTAGGAGAAGGTTCGAAATCACTCAAATATATAAATACAACTGAGAACTGAGCTGTAACAAGTCTAGGTCGAGGTTTTGGTAGCCCTCAATCCACCTCTTACCTCTGTCCATGCGGCATGGGCCTTCAGAGATTTGGTTGAGAACCTGGATATTCTGGTAGCTCAGCACCCAAGAGAGGGCGGGAATCGCCACTCTGCTCTCCCAGACTTTTGACATAGATCTTTGGCTTCCTGCCAGCTTCATGGCTGTATAATGAGCACACATTTGAGGGAAGAGTCTGCTGTGTGAGAGAGGCTTTCAGATCTCCAACTCTGTCTCACCACCAGGTAACCCCAAATTATGCTGGCTTCTCTGTCCAAATAGGAGTCCTCTGTTTCTCTGAGCCCGGATTCTGAGCCATTAACCCAGGCACCAAATTGGGAAATTCCTCCAGAGAAAAAGGAGCTGTAGATCCTTGGCTAACATCGAAACATATTACACGATCTCCACTCTTTAGCATTTTAGCATATTTAGTCCATGTTGTGTCCACAAATGTCTGATACCTTTCAGTTCAGTTCAGTTGCTCAGTCGTGTCCTACTCTTTGCGACCCCATGAATTGCAGCACGCCAGGCCTCCCTGCTCATCACCAACTCTCAGAGTTCACTCAAACTCACGTCCATCTAGTTGGTGATGCCATCCAGCCATCTCATCCTCTCTCGTCCCCTTCTCCTCCTGCCCCCAACCCCTCCCAGCATCAGAGTCTTTTCCAATGATACCTTTACTTAAAGAAAATTTCCAGCATTTGAAGTTGTGTCTAACAACACCATTGGCCTACTTTCTCTTCCATTCTTCATGGAAGTCCAGAATTTGAGGTTTTATTCTCTACTTTATCACTTACTTAAACTACAACAGTGATAGACATCATTTAACCTTTCTTTCCATGACTGGTTATGTATCAAAGGAGAGAATAATGCAGTGTGTCTGTCAATATTGTTTGTTCAAAGGCTTTCAAAGCAGGAATGTAATATATTTTTCCTCTGTGAGTTAGAAATACATATTTTCTCCTAGAGAACAAATAACTCCAAATTTTAGATAATAGCAATTCCTGACACAAAGTCTAAGGAGAGATTATATTCATTTGGGAGAAGAAGCTACATTCTGTGATTCCCAGTAGAATCTAATCAATGTCAGTCAATGTCTTCTGACATCATCTCTCACGCAGGGTTGTTTAATCTACTTAATGAGATTATATTTTTTGAAACTAAGTATCCATAAGTATCCACCAGGCTTCCCTGGTGGCTCAGAGGTTAAAGCGTCTGCCTGCAATGCGGGAGACCTGGGTTCGATCCTTGAGTCGGGAAGATCCCCTGGAGAAGGAAATAGCAACCCACTCTAGTATTCTTGCCTGGAGAATCCCATGGACAGAGGAGCCTGGTGGGCTACATACAGTCCACGGGGTTGCAAAGAGTTGGACACGACTGAGCGACTTCACTTTCACATCCATATCTGAAGTTTGAAGCTTAGAATCATAAGTGGACTATTCTGGGGTAAACCATGGTGTCTCACAGACCATTTGTTTTTCAGTTCTCATGACTATACCAAGGAGAACGATTTTAATGACAGAGGATTCATGGCTGCTCCCCGAGGCTTCTGATGAGGCCACTGCCTGACTCTAAAGTCAATGACCAAGACTGTGTAGCTTAGAAAGAATACATCCAGCTACCAGCCTAATCCTGTGACTCTGAACTCATTTAACTGCTCAGGGTAGAGAAACCAACATTTCCTGTAAATCTTTCTCAGATTCTGTGCAGAGCTCTACAAATCAGAATGTTAAGTCTGATAGGACCTTGTAACACCATCTGTCTCAGACTATTTAGTAAAGTAATATTTCCTGTTTTTGTCCATTTTCATCCTTGTTATGCTCTTATCACTTCTATAAGAAACCAGATCCAAATGTTCCACAGGGCAATGACTCCGCAGCATCAGCTTCTGAGGAGGGCGCCCCCAACTGCTCGGGTGAGGGTCCCACAGGACAGAAGATCTTTCTCATCTGCTGGTCAGCACCCCATTGTCCTATTTCTCTCTCCTCAGAGGGCAGACAGCTCCGCCTGGTGGACGGGGCCGGGCCCTGCGCCGGGAGAGTGGAGATCCTTGACCAGGGCTCCTGGGGCACCATCTGTGATGACGTCTGGGACCTGGACAATGCCCGTGTGGTGTGCAGGCAGCTGGGCTGTGCAGAAGCCCTCAGTGCCGTGGAGTCTGCTCCCTTTGGGGCGGGATCAGGACCCATCTGGCTGGACCACGTGTATTGTGGAAGAATGGAGTCCCACGTGTGGCAGTGCCCTTCCCGGGGCTGGGGACGGCACAACTGCGGTCATGACGAGGAGGCAAGAGTTATCTGCTCAGGTATGATCAGTGAATTGCCAACTGACCGAAAGAACTGAAAGCTCCAAGGAAGCTGGTGTCTGATCACCAGGGCAATAGATGTGTAAGCTAGAGATGTCTGAGATATCCTCCTTGAATGCATAAAGTATGTGAGTGATCAGTTCAGTTCAGTCGCTCAGTGGTGTCCGACTCTTTGCTACCCCATGGACTGCAGCATGCCAGGCTTCCCTCTCCATCACCAACTGCCGAAGCTTACTCAAACTCATGTCTATTGAGTCGGTGATGCCATCCAACCGTCTCATCCTCTGTCTTCCCCTTCTTCTCCTGCGTTCAATCTTTCCTAAAATCAGGGTCTTTTCAAAGGAGTCAGTTCTTCACATCAGGTGGCCAAAGTATTGGAGTTTCAGTTTCAGCATCAGTCCTTCCAATGAATATTCAGGACTGATTTCCTGATGGGCTTCATTTATTGCTACTTTCCTCTTACAAGTCTCTGCTATTTCTTCTCCGGTGATCTTGCCTGATATAGCTTAATCTATATCCCAATAAAAATTGATACTCATTTTTTATATAATTTACTTTTGGAAGAGTGAAACATTTGCAAATCACCACACGCACCTGCTTTGCACAGTGAGCCCATGGGAGGAAAGGGCTAGAATGAGGATGTACCTTCCAGGATGGAGTCCTTTCTGAATATATGGTGTGAGACACTTTTTTGTGCTAGGTTAGTAGGAGTGGAGGCACAGGGGACATCATCAAACAAATCAGAGAGGAACTTATGGATTTGTGCCAAATTGCAAGTCCCCTTTGAAAATTTAGATTTGAATATTCATAGCTCTTTGACTGGTAGGACAATAGAGTTGTGGATGAAATGTTCTGAGTCTGGGTTCTCCTTTCATTGTTACTAGAAAGGATTGTCCGTTCTTTTTTTTTCCTTTAAAACCTCTGTATAAACCAAAATTTTGGAGGAACACTTAGCCACACACTGACAAGTCAAAGATATAGGCAATAAAATATGAATTTCTATGTTTTATGGTAAGAAATTATATTTTATACCTGATGTCTTCAATGATATAAGAGAATTGTGTTGGGGGCTTGTTTGATAGGAATAGGAGTAAGAGGACACCTGTAATTTTTGAAGAAAGTGGAGGAGACTTATAGTAGCCAAGAGGAAAAAGAAGGGCAATGGGAGATATCAAAGGCCATATGGGGTTCTCTGAGCATCAATGTGGGTCCAGGTGTGGTGTGGAGGATGCTACGTGTGCCTAAGGATACAGGAGGTCTGTACAGCAAGAGACCAGACAAGGATGTATTTTTATTATATTTAATACCTTTATCCACTCACAGCAGCCTCCTATTGCACAAATTTTCTTATAATTTTCACACACATATCCTTTCATATAAAATTTAAAATCAAGTAGAAAATAAAAAAGAAATAATAATATGTCTCAGAAGTATCTATCCTGATGTGTATAAGACTTTATTGATTATTCAGCATATATTTGAGTGTTTAACATGTATCTTGGTATATGAAACAACATACAAGAAATATTTCTTTTTTGTTCTTTTAAAATTTGTAACCTTATGGGATTGATATAGAAACTAACAACCTGTTAAGTAAAAATGTTTTAACTGGAATGTGTATCCTATGACCAAACTCCCAGCCAGACCACACCAGCTGTCCTAACCTGGACTGGGGAGTTGAAAGTGGGTAAGTAACAAAAGGCTCACAGATCATCCTGGCTCTCACCATTCCCTCTTGGATAAGTGCTCAAGCTGGTCCTTCGATTCATTAATTTCTATAGCGTATTTTCTGTTCTCTCCTGTTCTCTATAGTACATTTTTATTCTGTTGAAATATTCTTTCTGAACCTTCAATGTCTCATACTTATGAAATCAGAGTCCTTTACCAGAAAGAATTCCACCATGTACATAAATAATTATAAGCACAGTCAGAAATCACGCAAATGTATTTAAAAATAGTTCTTTATGATGAGGTTTTATTTTTTTCATTAGGTTCCTTTCCTCTATCCAAAATATGGTCCCTGAAGGTCAAATCATGTCGTGAGTCTTTCCTTAGTCTCCCTCTTTCAGTTTCAGACTCCCTCCGCTCCCAGTTTAGCCTACCCCTCATCCCAGCCACACTCCACTTCTACAGAAGTTCTTCCCTTTCAAAGTCTCTTTTCTATCCATTTGTAGCTCTTAGGATTGTTTTCTCTTGTCTTCAGTGGGAGAAATGGGAAAGAGAATCGGTTAGGTCACAGATGGAAGGAGCACAGGGGTAAAATGTGTTAAAAACTTGCTGGACAGATATTTTCCCCAAATCTTTCTTTCATCCATATGGAGGCTTTTGTAAGGTAGAAATCTGTAAATTATATATGACTGTTTGCTCTGTCTTCTCTTCTTCTCCTCCTCTCTCTTTTTTTTAAACAGCATGATGACTATTTCTCAAGAAATAGGGAAGTAGTTTGCAGTTAGCATATGAGTGCATGCTAGGTCTCTTCAGTCATGTCTGACTCTTTGCGACTCTGTGAATTGCAGCCCATCAGGCTCGCTCATCTGTGGGATTCTCCAGGACAGAATACTGGAGTGGGTTGCTATGCCCTCCTCCCAGCGATTGAACTTGTGTATTGGCAGGCGGGTTCTTTACCACTAGTGCCACCTGGGAAGCTCCATTTAGCATATAGATAGAATTTAAACACATTAAATTACCTTCACTCCATAGCATCTGCTAAGATTCTCATGTGTTGGAAGAAAACCAGTAATATGAAGTAATCAACACAATTAGTCATCTTGTATAGTCCCACTGAGAACTCATTCTCTTCCAGGTTCATTGGTAAATCCTAGGCTTTCTTGAAAGATGGCTAGGACCAACCCTTTCTCCTATGACTCTGACCTTTCTTCATATTCAAACTCATCTGTGGACAGTTTCTTTTCATAATTCAAGTTGGCTAAGAAATTCTTGGAATTTTTCACCATCAGAGATTATGAGAAATATATGAGACTCATAAAAAGTAGACTTGTTATAATATCCTTCCATGAGCCATAAGTTTGTTTATAGACTTACTTGCACTCAGATTTCTCAATTGATTTCCCTTGTATCAGTGACTTGAATATTGACTTCTGAGAAAAATCTGGCTGGACTTTTAGCCCCAGAAATTTCAGGATGGCCTTCTAACCTTGTCTGGATCTTAGTTCTCTAACCTCTTGAATCCCAAGGACCTATTTCACTCTGGGTTAGTTCAGTTCTGCACCCAAGTCTGACGCCCATTGCAGTGCAGTTTCCTTGGGCCCTATAGTTTCCAGGCCCTTAAATGAGGAATTCACATCCTAACCAACATCAAAATATAAGTTTTTGGAATTCAGCCATTCCAAACTGACTCTGCAAATGCTTCTGGATTTCTCTTCTGAAACTCACTCATGAAAATGCAATTCTGACACTGTCAAATTCATGTCTCTTCATGCCTCAGTCCTGGAAAATAAAAGCTTTCACACCATTGCCTGTGACATGTTTCCAGTTGCCAAGCCAGGATCATGAACATGCAGTGGGTTTATTTATTTGTTTCTCTCAGGATTTGTGCATCTGGTTGGAAAGGATGGACCCTGCTCAGGGCGAGTAGAAGTGTATTCTGGAGAAGACTGAATCCCAGTGTCTGACGGGACCTTCACACTCCCCACTGCCCAAATCATCTGTGCAGAGCTGGGGTGTGGCAAAGCTGTGTCTGTCCTGGGACACGTGCCCTTCAGAGAGTGAGATGGCCAGGTCTGGGCTGAAGAGTTCAGGTGTGAGGGGGAGGAACCTAAGCTCTGGTCCTGTCCCAGAGTGCCCTGTCCAGGGGGAACTTGTCACCACAGTGGAGCTGTTCAGCTCGTCTGTTCAGGTGAGATGCAGGTCAGGACTAACCTCCCTGCATACTCTGTTCAGGTGAGAAATCATGAGATGTTTCTGAAATTCTGTTATCTCATATCCAGCATACTCAGAAGTCCGGCTCATGACAAACAGCTCCTCTCAGTGTGAGGGGCAGGTGGAGATGGACATTTCTGGATGATGGAGAGCGCTCTGTGCCTCCCACTGGAGTCTGGCCAATGCCAATGTTGTCTGTCGTCAGCTCGGCTGTGGAGTCGCCATCTCCACCCCCGGAGGACCACACTTGGTGGAAGGAGGTGATCAGATCTCAACAGCCCGATTTCACTGCTCAGGGGCTGAGTCCTTCCTTTGGAGTTGCCCTGTGACTGCTCTGGGTGGTCCTGACTGTTCTCATGGCAACACGGCCTCTGTGATCTGCTCAGGTAAGAGAGGCAAGGGCTACTGGTGCTCAGGATGCTTCTGGAGTGAAATGTCCCCAAGAGCAGAGGTTGAAGGAAAACTGGCTTTAAAGTGTAATTTCTCTTTTTAAAATTTATTTATTATAATTGGAGGATAATTACTTTATAGTATTGTGACTGTTTTTGCCATACATCAGTATAGATCAGCCATAGGCATCCATTTGTCCCCTCCATCCTGTACCCTCCTCCCACCTTCCTCCCCGCCCCTGCCCATCCTTCCAGATTGTCACAGATCACCAGCTTTGGGAGCCCTGCATTATACATCAGACTCTCAATGTCTATCTGTTTTGCATAAGGTAATGTATATGTTTCAATGGTATTCTCTCAAATCATCCCCCTGTCGACAAAAAGATTCAAGAGATTAGATCTGATAGACTGCCTGAAGGACTATGGACAGAAGTTCATGACGTTGTATAGGAGGTGGTGATCAAAACCATCCCCAAGTAAAAGAAGTGCAAAAAGGCAAAATGGCTGTCTGAGGAGGCATTACAAATAGCTGAGAAAAGAATAGAAGTGAAAAGCAAAGGAGAAAAGGAAAGATATACCCATCTGAATGCAGAGGTCCAAGGTATATCAAGGAGAGATAAGAAAGCCATGCTAAGTGAAGAATGCAAAGAAATAGAGGAAAACAATGGAATGGGAAAGACTAGAGATCTCTTCAAGAAAATTAGAGCTACCAAGGGAACATTTCATGCAAAGATGGGCTCAATAAAAGGACAGAAATGGTATGGACCTAACAGGGCAGAAGATATTAAGAAGAGGTGGCAAGAATACACAGAAGAACTACTCAAAAAAATCTTAATGACCCAGATAATCTTAATAACTCAGATAATCACTCACCTTGAGCCAGACATCTTGGAGTACAAAGTCAAATGGGCTTTAGGAAGCATCACTACCAACAAAGCTAGATGGAATTCTAGCTGAGCTATTTCAAATCCTAAAACATGATGCTGTGAAAATGCTTCATTCAATATGCCAGCAAATATGGAAAACTCAGCAGTGACCACAGGATATGGAACAATGGACTGGTTCCAAACTGGGAAAGGAGTGCACCAAGGCCATATATTGTCACCCTGCTTATTTAACTTATATGCAGAGTACATCATGATAAATGACAGGCTGGGTGAAGCACAAGCTGGAATCAAGATTTCCAGGAGAAATATCAATAACCTCAGATGTGCAGATGACACCACATTTATGGCAGAATGTGAAGAGGAGCTAAAAAGCCTCTTGATGAAGGTGACAGAAGAGAGTGAAAAAGCTGGCTTAAAACTCAACATTTAAAAAATGAAGATTATGGTTTTGCCATACATCAACATTTGGTCCCATCACTTCATGGCAAATAGATGGGGGAACAATGGAACCAGCGGTGGACTATTTTCTTGGGCTCCAAAATTATTGCAGATGATGACTGTAGCCACGAAATTAAAAGACACTTGCTCCTTGAAAGAAAAGCTATGACCAACCTAGACAGCATATTAAAAAGCAGAGACATTACTTTGTCAATGAAGGTCCATATAGTCAAAGCCATGGTTTTTCCAGTAGTCATGTATGAATGTGAGAGTTGGACCATAAAGAAGGCTGAATGATGAAGAATTGATGCTTTTGAGCTCTGGTGTTGGAGAAATCTCTTGAGAGTCCCCTGGACTGCAAGGAGATCAAACCCATCAATCCTAAAGGAAATCACTCCTGAATATTCATTAGAAGGATGGATGCTAAAGCTAAAGCTCCAATACTCTGGCCACCTGATTCAAAGAGCTGGCTCATTAGAAAAGACCTTTATGCTGGGAAAGATTGAAAGCAGGAGAAGGGCATGACAGAGGTTGAGATGGTTGGATAGCGTCCCTGACTCAATGGACATGAGTTTGAGCAAGCTCTGGGAGATGTGAAGCACAGGGAAGACTGGTGTGCTGCAGTCCATGGTGTTGCAAAGAGTCAGACACGACTGGGCAACTGAACAACAACAACAACTCATGCCAGTGAGTCCAACTGTCTGTTCTTGCATCTGTGTCTCAAAAGGTAGACATTTCATGGTGAAGTATTACAGCAATTTAATTATTTTCTCTTGCATATAACTGTACATTCCTTCTGGGATTGATATCTGTATAAGATAAGGGTCAGGTTTCATGTGGACATCCAGCTGACTCAGAATCTTTTACTGCACAGGCTCTCTCCCCACTGCTGTCACCTTTGTCATCAGCAGAAGGGCATATGTGTCTGTCCTTTACAACCGTCTGCTCTGTCCATTGTACTATTTGTCTATCCTGGCTCCAATACTGTATGTCTTAATTATTGCATCTTTATATTGTCTGGATAATTTTAATTTATGAAAGTTACTTTTTATTAACTCCTCTAACACTGTTTCTTTTCTTGCCCACTGTGTTGGTCTTTCTAGGCCTTTTGGGTTTTGTATAAGTTTTGGAATCAGCTTGTCACTTTTCACCACCGCCCATCCCCCAGAAAAAAAAAAAAAGCCTAAATGTATTTTGATTGTGACTAGATTGAATCTATGTATAAATTTGAGGATGATTAACAATTTTGAGTCTCCCAATTCACTGACATCATATATCCCTCCATTCAGTTAGGTCTTGAATTTCTCTCAGAGGTTTTGCCCATCTTCTACTAGGTTTTCTCTTAGGCATTTTGTTTTTGTTGCTATTCGTATTTTTGTGTGTGTAAAAGTGTCCTAAGAATGAATTTTTGGGACTTGTTTCACCTTTTAATATATTTTTTGAGACTTACAGAAAAGTTGTAAGAATAATAAAAAAATTTCCAGATGACCTTTACCTGGATTTCCCAATGTTAGTATTTTGCTTTAATCTTTTTTAAAAAATACATTTATTTTAAATATATATATTTTTAATTGAAGTGTAGTTGACTTATAATGTTTCAGGTGCACAGAAAAGTGATTCAGTTATACAAATACACATTATTATTTTTGAAATTATTTTCCATCATAGGTTATTCCAAGATATTGACTATAGTTCCCTATACTATACAGTAAACCACTGTTACTTGTTGCATATCTATTTTTAAATTAGAAATCTAGCATTCTATTCATACTAAGTCAAACAAGTGGAATCAAAATGTCATAAAGTTTTTAGTTAGGCAAAAAATTTATGTTTTCTAAAATATACATATTATACATCATTATGTATGTGTACAAAAGCTTTTCTACTACACTTGAGAAAGGCTTGAGTAAGAACATCAAAAAAAAAAAAAGAAGAGATGGAGAAATTGGAGAACATAAACTAAATGAAATGGGAGCACTGAATATGAAATAGAAAAAGTGAAACATGATCTTTTACTTTTATCCAGTATGTTTCACTTTTTCTATTTCATATTCATTCTTTCTACTCTGCCATCTTGAATTGGAAGTCCTGTTTTGCTTTAATCTTTATCTCTCTGTTTGTCTCCCCTCTTTTTCTGTCTGTCCCCCTCCTGTTCCATTTGTCCCTAAATATGTAAACTCTTTCTGAATTAGGTTGCAGACATGATGTCCCTTTATCCCTAAAATACTTCAGGGAATTTCCACAGTTATTAACCACAGTTCAGTCAAGTCTCAGCAAACTTCAGCCCCAGATGACATCTAAGTGCAACCACATGAAAAACCCCAAGACAGGACTGCCAAGTGGAGTCTTTCTCAGATTACACCCAGGAAATCATGAGCAAACTGAAGTATATATGTTTTGCTTTAGTTGCTAAGTTTTGGGGGGAATTTGTTTTGCAGCACTATAACTAGGACACTTACCATGTGACCAGCATTTCTAAATAGAGGAATATTTGTCCTCTGATCTTCCATTGAACTCTTTCTACCTTATGCTGATCTAACACTGAGATACACTCATTCTCTAGTTCTTAATTCCACCTATTAAGTTTTTTAGCTCTAGAATTTTTATTTGTTTTTGTAATCATTTCCTTGCCAAGATACATATCTTGTGAGTTAATTCGATGAGCATTTACTCATGGCTGTTTAAATTCTCTGTCAATGGAATCTAGAAAAAGGGTACAGGTGAACCTATTTTCAGGGCAGAAACAGAGATGAAGACCTAGAGAACAGATGGGAACACACCGCGGTGGTTAGGAGAGGGCAGGATGAACTGAGAGAGTAGCGCTGACTTATATACACTGTCGCGTGGGAAACAGATGGTAGCAGGAAGCGGCTGTGTAGCACAGGAAGCTCAGCTAGATGCTCTGTGATGATTGAAAGGGTGGGATGGGGGATGGGGCGGGACGGAGGCTGGAGAGGGAGGGTATATGTGCATACTAATGGCTGATTCACGTTGTTGTACAGCAGAAACTAACACAACATTGTAAAGCAATTATCTTCCAGTAATAAAAATAATAACAAAATAAAATAAATTCTCTAATTACTAATAGCTGGATACCCTGGGATACTCTTTCCAATGTTTCCTTTTGCCTCTTGAGTTTCCATGAAATCTCTTTTGTATAAGTATTTGTTTAGACATTGAAGATGAAAAATTGTAGACATTCTTCAGAAAGGATTTTGTTTTGCTTCTTCTACTTAGGGATAGATTTAGGAGTAACACACCTTATTTAACTCATTCTTAGTGCAACACTTGGCTTAACCAAAATTATGGCACTGTCAGAAGCAGAATTGTCCATAGAGAAAGTGGACACTAAAGTTATGATAACTTTACTGATATGTCACACATTTCATTTCAGGCTCCACTGCTAGGTCATGTTTTAACCTTAATTTAGTTTTCTGTACTTCAACCCTCCCAGCCCTCTAATCATTGGTGTTTCTGCAGGAAACCAGACCCAGGTACTTCCCCAGTGCAATGACTCTGTCCAAACCAGCAGGCTCTGAGGCCTCAGAGGAGAGTGCCCCCTACTGCTCAGGTGAGGGTCCCTCAAGACAGAAGACCCTTCTCATTCCCCAGGTCAATGCCTCATTGTCCCATTTCTGTCTCTTCAGACAGCAGGCAGCTCCGCCTGGTGGACGGGGGTGGTCCCTGCGCCGGGAGAGTGGAGATTCTTGACCAGGGCTCCTGGGGCACCATCTGTGATTACAGCTGGGACCTGGATGATGCCCACGTGGTGTGCAGGCAGCTGGGCTGTGAAGAGGCCCTCAGTGCCACGAAGTATGCTCACTCTGGGGCGGGATCAGGGCCCATCTGGCTGGACGACCTGAACTGCACAGGAAAGGAGTCCCAGGTGTGGCGGTGCCCTTCCCGGGGCTGGGGGCGGCACGACTGCAGGCACAAGGAGGACACGGGGGTCATCTGCTCAGGTCAGCACTCCACACTGTCCACAGTTTGGGGGAGGGGTGGGGCCCTGGAGGACGGGGGTCTGAGCCCTGAGGGAGAGATGCTGAAAGGACTAGAGAAGGGCGCTTCCTCGCATGGAGCCTGTCTTTTCAGCAGACGTGAGGACGAGGTGCTTTCACTTCCTCCTGCAGCAGCTGAGATTCTGGTCCTTTCTTCTCAGTAGTGTTTCCTGGCAGAGCCGTTTCTGACGGTTTCCACGTGAAAGCAGGGCTCTCTCTCCAGTTCCCTGTGGTAGTACAGTCTGGAGATCCTGCGGATGGTGTAATGAAAGCACAGATTTACTCTGCTCAGTTCTGTATGCTAGGAGCCTGCTGAGGGTCTCCGCGGGCCAACATCCCAGTGTACACAAGGCTGCATTCTTCCTGGAGGCCCCCTTTCCCAGCCTTTCCTGGTTTCTGGGTGGTCTCATTCCTTGGCTTGGGTCTTTCCTCTTCTTCAACAACAGTGCCTCTTCTGCCCATTCTTCCTCACTCACGTTTCCCTCTGATAGGAACTGGGAAAGATTGTCCATTTCTAAGGATAGTGGGGCTAAGGAGGCGTTTAAACTGGGGTCTAAACATCCCAAGGTCCTTAAGTTAGTTACATCTGTAAAGTCCCTTTTGCCAGGTCAGGTAACATATTCACAGGTACTAAGGATTGGTATGTGGACAGTTGTGGCTCCGTTATTTTGCTTCCCTCCCCAATTACCCACATCACATTCCATCCACAAACCGTTTTAGAGTTTTTTCAGGAAGCAGGAGTCAGTTCTCCATCCTGCAGGTGCCTCGGTTGGTCTTTCTTTCAGTTTGTATCCACTACATCATTGTGGTAGAAATAGAAAGACAGACACAAATGGACAAAGTCAGGTAAAAGCGAGGCAATGATAGTCTTGTCACCCAGTGGGTATCTCCGCAATTGGCTCAGGGATGTATGGTCACAGCTGCGAGAGAGGAAGACCCAGAGCACTGAGCAGAGTGCTCACTGTGTCCCATCTCCTCCCTTTCAACCTTAGAGTTCCTGGCCCTCAGGATGGTGAGCGAGGACCAGCAGTGTGCTGGGTGGCTGGAAGTTTTCTACAATGGGACCTGGGGTAGTGTCTGCTGTGACCCCATAGACGACATCACCGTGTCCGTGATCTGCAGACAGCTTGGCTGTGGGGACAGTGGAACCCTTGACACTTTTGTTGCTCTTAGAGAAGGTTCTAGACCCCGGTGGGTAGATGAATCCACTGTCAGAAAACTGACACCTCTCTCTGGCAGTGTGTCCTTCTGACCCTTGGAAATACAGTTCCTGCTCTCCAAAGGAGGAAGCCTATATCTCATGTGCAGGTGACTTACTGTCTGTTTTTGTGTCTGTCTCAACCCTGAAGGATGTTAGAGTGATTTTATGCTTTCCAATCTAAGTGATGATTTGAAGTTGAGTCTACAAAATGTCTATGTGCCTGTGTCTGTGTGTGTGTCTGTATTTGTTGTGGGGTGTGGAGACCAATAAATGAGGAACAGTTACAGTTATTTCAGCTGATGAGCACATGCACTGAATGTCTCAGACCAGGAGATAATGCGCCTGTGTTTTCACATGTCATTTGCACTGAGTCAGACCTTAGATAATCTTATGTGGGGACAGGACTACCCCCCCACCAGCTATTCCTGATCCACTGTTTCTCTGTTGTGTGCAGGAAGAAGACCCAAGAGCTGTCCAACTGCTGCCCCCTGCACAGGTATATCAGCCCCGCCCCATCCCCTAGGCTCACAGGGCCTCCTTCCTCCCACCAGGGCAGTCACAGGAGGGGCTACCGCCTTTTCAGACAGAGAGAAGCTCCGGCTCAGGGGAGGAGACAGCGAGTGCTCAGGGCGGGTGGAGGTCTGGCACAGCGGCTCCTGGGGCACTGTGTGCGATGACTCGTGGAGCCTGGCAGAGGCCGAGGTGGTGTGTCAGCAGCTGGGCTGTGGCCGGGCCCTGGAAGCCGTGCGGGCCGCGACATTCGGCCCTGGAAATGGGAGCATCTGGCTGGATGAGGTGCGGTGCGGGGGCCGGGAGTCCTCCCTGTGGGACTGTGCTGCGGAGCCCTGGGGGCAGAGCAACTGCAAGCACGAGGAGGACGCTGGTGTGAGGTGCTCTGGTGAGCGAGGGGCTCGGGGTCCACCCTGGGTGAGCTGGGGCAGCGCGGGGGCAGTGGGCTGGACCAGGAGTGGTGTGGAGTTTGTGTTCAGAGAGTGTCTGGGGCTCTGATCTAGCACAGTGAAGCTGGGAGGGCTGGACACTGATGTCATGGAGACTGAGGGGGCGATTTTAGGGCTCAGAAGGGAAAAACGGGTTACCCTGTGATCTGGCCAATTCCCTTTATCTAATCTCCTGTTTTTCTCTTTAGGTGCAAGGACAACATTGCCCCCGACTACAGCAGGTACTGTGATCCATCACAGTCAGGGGAGAATACTCAGATTCTGGTAACCTGTTCTGTGGGCTCTCTGACATCTCAGGAGAGGAAAGAGCCTGAGAAATTCTGGCTGTTGGGAAGGAGCCAGGGCATTGTTGGGGAACGCCTCTGCCTTGGTTTCCGTGGCCACATGTTTCTCAGTCCCAGGATCCAAGAGAGTCTGGTTCCGGTGGTGCAGATTCTAAGGTTCTCCCACCTGCCCCTGAGTGTTGCCCCTCATCAGTGAGGTGTGGGTCTCAGGACTGTTTGATGCCCAAGAAGAAGGGATGAGCTGGGTCCTCAGAGGCTGTCTCAGCAGGGCAGCTCCCTGACAATCCCCGGCTCTGCCTCAGGGCCCCACTGGCCAGATTGGAGTTGACTCATCTCAGGACAAGACTTGGAGGAGCCCAGTCGCTATTAGTAAATTTGTGTCTGAAGCTAGGATACCATCATCCAGAGCCCCCGGAAATGCTGGCACAGGGGGTTTCTCTGTGCCCAGGACCTTCTCCCCACCCTGTTGCCTTGCTCTCCTTAGGGACTAGACCAGCCTCAAATCCTCTCCTTGGCATCTTCTCCCTGCCTGGGGTCCTCTGCCTCATCCTGGGGTCCCTTCTCTTCCTTGTCCTTGTCATCCTGGTGACTCAGCTGCTCAGGAGAGCAGAGCACAGAGGTGGGCGGCAGGGGGACCTGGGGGCCAGGGAGAGTGTGTGGAGGCAGGAGATGGGGCAGGTGTGAGGAGGGAACCTGGGCCAGGTCTCTGTTCTGAGTCTGCAGAGCTCCATGTGCTCCGTGCTGAGCAATAAGGGCTGAACAGACGGAGGTTCTTAGGACTGGGGTGTGAACTCTCATAAGTCATGGCCTCTCCTGTGAGACCAGAAAGAGTCAGGGCTGAGCTGTGAATTCAGGTCAGACGAGGGGAGAAGGTGCCGACATGGTGCATGGGGTAAGAGATGCTGCTGAGACCCAGGCAGCCTCTGTGTGAGCATGGGGGAGATGAAGGTGGGCCTGCTGGATCGGGGTGTCTCGGGTGGCATCTCTGACCTGCTGGGGGATCTCTCAGCCTCATCCTGCTATGAAGATGCTCTTGCTGAAGCTGTGTATGAGGAGCTCGATTACCTTGTGACTCAGAAGGAGGGTCTTCTGGGCAGCCCAGGTGGGTGTCTCTGCCTGCCCTTCTGGGACCTCTGGTTGTCACCTCCCATTGGCTATGAACATCTTCTCAGCGTCCACAGACCCCACATGTGCCCAGGCTTACAGAGGCAGCTCTCCAAAGTGGCAGGATGGCCTCTCAGAGCCTCGTGAGCCCCCAGCCCCCATCTACACTGCAGGAGCCAGGCCTGTCCCTTCCCAGCCTTAATGCAGGTCTCATGGGTGTGGGGAGGGTCATTCCGTGTGTCATGTGATGTTTTTCTCCACTTAGGCCTCCTGTCAGATGGGGAGGGCAGCCATGACTCCAGATCCACTCCAGGTAATAGAGGTGGACCCGCCTTAGCTGGGCTTTGGGGAGGAGAGTTTCCCTCATGGAGACAAGATGCAAAGGGAACAGTCTTCCTTTGATGGACCAGAAGGATCCCTTGTGTCCAGATGGGGCCCGTCCTTCCCTTTCTCTGACTGTTCTGTGATGTCTCACATTGGAGCTGGGCTCTCTGTGTCCAGAATCACAACAGGCACACACTGGTTTTAAAAATAATTTCTGTAAAGCACAATATGTCAAAATACTTTAGTAACGCTCAATGGTAGGAGAGTTACTTTGGGATATATATTTTCAAACAGGAAGTATTAAGATATGTACAATCATGTTTTGGTTTATGGACACATCAAAATGAAACAAGGTCTTAGAGAAAAGAATCTTTTGAAACAAGGAGTGACCGGTGCCTCTATTTAGCAGCTCAGAAACTCTGGGTCAGAAGGATCTTGGGTATTTCCCAGACCAACCCCTTACTGTGGTTTCATCTGACCCCTGCTCTGCCCTCAGAAGCCCCAGATCAGAGGACTGATGCCCCTGGTGAGGGTTATGATGATGGTGAAGAGGTACCAGTGCCTGGGGCTCCTCATGACTCTCAGGGGAGCAAGGAGGAAGTGCTCCCAGAGAAGGAAGTTGGGATGAGGTCTCAGACAGGTGAGTGGGGTTAGCTGATCCCCTGTAATCTTTGGTCTTGGTCCTGGAAAAGGTGAATTTGAGCTCTTCAATGCCCAGCCTCCCTGAAGTTTCAAAATATGGGTAACCTCATGCATTGGATGGGCCACCCTAGTGGCTCAGAAGGTAAAGAATCCAACTGCAATGCAGGAGACCTGGATTTGATCACTGGATCAGGAAGAGCCCCTGAAGAAAGGAATGTCTGCCCACTCTGGTATTCTTGCCTGGAGAATCCAATGGACAGAGGAGCCTGGTGGGCTACAGTTCATAGCGTTGCAAACAGACACAGCTGAGTAACTAACACTTCACTTCTCAACCATTTGCCATCTTTAATGCTGTCAGACTCCTTGAGGGGTGAGGAATCACTCTACTTTTGGCATTTATGTCCCCATAATGCAACATAAATTTTCATTTTATTTGTAATATGCTTGCATTAAAGTTTATAGATTAGGGACTTTTCTGGTAATCCAGTGGTTAGGACTCCGCATTTTCACTTCTAGGGCCTCTGGGTTCAATCCCTGGTCAAGGAACTAAGATCCCACAAGCATTGTATAGTAGTCAAAAGAAATAGATAGCTTATAGATTTACTGAGCATATTTACCAAATCCAAAAGTAGACAAGTGTTTTGATAACATCTCTGGGCTGCCCTGCATGTGAAAAACAGAGATTTAGAAAATGTATTGCAGTATTGAAATTTGTGAGTCATCTGATAATTTAAGATGAGCTCTGTGTGTAGAAGGTTGCAATGACATGTACAAAGTCTGTGGTATGTGGTGGCCTTAACGTTAAGCCATGTTGGTGGGTCATTGACTCAGAGCTTATGGTCAGCTAAGGTCTAATTTCCTCCAGATATTTCAGTTGTCAAGAGAAAACACTCTTTCTCTGGAAGAGAGTATTTATCCATCTGAGGGCCTGTGTGGTCCCTGGGAGGGGCCATCTGTGGGTGCACCCGTGATACTCTTTGTGGACATTTGGGAACATGTGTCAAGATAACTAAGAGCAGAGTTGCTTTATGAGTGAGGAACTCAGATTTTCCCTGTGTCCACTCTGCCTCTCATTGTGACTTCACATCTGTCAGCTGTGAGAGGAGAACATTTAAATTGTTACGCTCTTACCGTTCCTGGGCATCTCCTTGCTATTGTGTAGCCTGGAAGCAGATCTTCCCAGAGCTCCTGTATGAGCACAGGTCTCCTGTGATGCAGAATTTCCATATGAACTGAGGCCCCAGGGACCACATGGACCTGACCTGAGAGGACAGCCTGGAGCCATCCTCCTGTAACTGGTGTGAAACAGCCTGAGCCTCCTGCCCACACCTGGCTCCCAGAGGTGCTTTGTCATCATCACTTGTTTAACCTGCTTCCAACACCCTGTCCAGTTCCTTTGTCTCAGTTCTAATTATGCTTCTCTTTGCCTTTTCAGGCTCTTCTCTAAACATCTCTAGAGAGGAAGCTGATCCTGGGGAAGGAGAAGAGAGCCCCTGCCTACTCCAGGGGGAGAAAGGGGACCCTGGGTATGATGATGTTGAACTCAGTGTCCCTGGAACATCCACAGTGACTTTCCTGTGATGTTGTATTAAATACAAGATGATGCCTCATATATTCTAATTGCCTGTATTTCAATAGAGGCTGACCTGTGATGGTGTTATATGGAAATTGCTCAAAATGAAATATTCTGATTAAAGTAACTTTTGCTTTGTTAATAATTACCAAGTTCCATGTCAAATGCTTTTAGACGATTGGTCCTCAAACACCATTTTCCTCAAAGGAAATACACGGTGAGTGCACTGCCCTGTTTTCTCACCTCCTTCAAAGGCTAATGAGGCCATGACTTTGCCTGTGATCACAAATGCTCCAGGTCACTCCTACTTAGTAAAAGCATCTAAACTTGGTCCACGTTCACACTCTCCTTCCTAGCAAGATGAATTTGCCAACCAGAAAATATAGTCAGAACCTGATAGTTATTTTATTTGGTGGGAATGCTTAGGACTCTAAGCCCTGGAGATGGCATCTCAGTAGCTCTGAGAAAACTGCTCCAAGGAGGCAGCAGGGGAAGTCAGGCTGTATACAAGTCTGCAACAAAGGGAGCAGGCAGTCTGAACATCAAAGATCAGGTGTCAAGTTCAGGAATGTAGCGCTCTATGTGTGGGAAGATGCAAGCCTCTGGACTCACTGGATTCAATGCTTCCGCATGCAGCTCAGCTATCTGGGGCAACCCTGGTTCCCTGTTCACCTTAAGCAGCGGCAGACAGCTGCTTCCTGCTTTCCCCCAGCTCTTCAGCCATACCATGGAGGGTGGCAGCATCCCCAGGATCAAAGATTTGGGAGCCCTCATTCACATTTGGAGGCCAGAAATCACTGATGGCTGTGACATTTCTTGTTTATTGATATGGCAGGAGATATTTTCATTTCACAAACTCATGGAAAAAACCCAATCCTGAACATTCCTGTATGTTCTCCTTGAGATGTCACATCACCTGTTTTAACCTGTTCTTGGTCACTAGACTTGGATGTGAGTTTCAAAGTTGGAGTTTGCTGTTGGGAGAAAAGGGATACAGTTTTCCTTATCCTGCCCAAGTGTTCACAGGCCAATTAAAACTCTAACTCTACCTAACTACCTCTCCCTTTTTCACCTCTCATTCCCTAGGTTACTTTATCTGTTTATTTCTCAAGCAGATATAGATTCCTCCTTGCTCTCTCCCATGTCTCAGTTCAGTTCAGTTCAGTCGTTCAGTCGTGTCCAACTCTTTGCGACCCCATGAATCGCAGCACGCCAGGCCTCCCTGTCCATCACCAATTCCCGGAGTTCACTCAAACTCACGTCCATCGAGTCCATGATGCCATCCAGCCATCTCATCCTCTGTCGTCCCCTTCTCCTCCTGCCCTCAATCCCTCCCAGCATCAGAGTCTTTTCTAATGAGTCAACTCTTTGCATGAGGTGGCCAAAGTACTGGAGTTTCAGCTTTAGCATCATTCCTTCCAAAGAACACCCAGGGTTGATCTCCTTTAGAATGTACTGGTTGGATCTCCTTGCAGTCCAATGGACTCTAAAGAGTCTTCTCCAATACCTGTGTTCAAAAGCATCCAACCACCTCATCCTCTGGTGTCCCCTTTGCCTCCCACCTTCAATCTTTCCCAGCATCAGGGTCTTTTCAAATGAGTCAGTTATTCCCATCAGGTGGCCAAAGTATTGGAGTTTCAGCTTTAGCATCAGTCCTTCCAATGAACATTCAGGACTGATTTCCTTTAGGATGGACTGGTTGAATCTCCTTGCTGTCCAGGGACTCTCAAGAGTCTTCTCCAACACCATAGTTCAAAAGTATTAATACATCAGCACTCAGCTTTCTTTATAGTCCAACTCTCACATCCATACATGTCTACTGGAAAAACCATAGCTTTGACAAGATGGACCTTTGTTGGCAAAGCAATATTTCTGCTTTTTAATATGCTATTTAGGTTGGTCATAGCTTTTCTGCCAAGGAGCAAACGTTTTTTAACTTCATGGCTGCAGTCACCATCTGCAGTGATTTCAGAGCCCCCCAAAATAAGTCAGCCACTGTTTCCCCATCTATTTCCCATGAAGCGATGGGACTAGATGCCATGATCTTAGTTTTCTGAATGTTGAGTTTTAAGCCAAATTTTTCCCTCTCCTCCTTCACTTTCATCAAGAGGCTATTTAGTTTTTCCTTGCTTTCTGCCATAAGGGTGGTATCATCTGCATATCTGTGGTTATTGATATTTCTCCCAGCAATCTTGATTCCAGCTTGTGCTTCATCCAGTCCAGCATTTCTCATGATGTACTCTGCATATAAGTTAAATGAGCAGGGTGACAACATACAGCCTTGACATACTCCTTTCCGTATTTGGAACCAGTCTGTTGTCCCATGTCCAGTTCTAACTGTTGCTTCTTGACCTGCATATAGATTTCTCAGGAAGCAAGTCAGGTTTTCTGATATTCCCATCTCTTGATGAATTAAATCTAGAACTTAAATTAAAAATTTCAGGCTAATGGGCTTCTCTGAAAACACACTGTTTCAAGATTGCTTTAATCTGGTTACTACTGAAAAAGTAAAGGTGATCCTGCTGTGATTCTTCAGGGTAGAGAGAGATGTCATGTAGGAGTGGCCAAGTAAGTGTTACATTTCACAACACCCCCCTGCCCCCAGTTCCATTGTGGACATGTGGAGAAGCTGCTTAACTAATATGAGACCTGAGGGTGAAGGCCTGGTTGTGAGGTGAACCCACCCAGTCCCTGGCTGATGGCTCTGCATGGTGTCCAGCGCTCAGATCTACAGTCACGCTTGCAGTCTTCATAGTTCTAGCCTGTGCTTGGGGATGGGAAGATACCCAAGACTTCTCGCAGGGCAGCTCACATAGCTATTCACCATTGGGAAGTGATGAAATAAATGATATATGATGAAAGAAATAAAGAATACCCACCAAGAAGCTCAGTGAACTCCAAAAAACACAGATAATCCAATTCAGGTAAAGAATATGTGAACAAAATAAGATTAAAAATTATTTATTATCATGATTGTTATTGTTTTTAATTTTTGGCTTTAGTGGGTCTTTGTTGCTGCACATGGGCTTTCTCTAGTTGCAGCAAGCAGGCACTACTGAAAGGTTGTTGTTGAATTACGATGCCGGGATTCTTGGACCCCAGAGGAGAAGAATTCAATCCGGGGCCAGAGACAGGCTTGATCACTCAGAGCTTCTGTGTAACAAAGTTTTATAAAGTATAAAGGAGATAGAGAAAGCTTCTGACATAGGCATCAGAAGGGGACAGAAAGAGTACCCTCCTGCTAGTCTTCAGCTGGATGTTATATAGTCACAAGCAGCCTCTTAATGAAAGAAAGAATGTCTCAAAACTCAGAATGGCACCAGGCCCCTCACCCATAAGATGTATTTCGGGATAATCTTGGCACCAAATGGTTCATCTTGGGCCATAAAAGGATTAACTTGAATCTTGAAGAAGGGCAGATCACCATACAAATAGTTTCATTTACATAGATTGCTGCTAAGTCACTTCAGTCGTGTCTGACTCTGTGTGACCCCATAGACGGCAGCCCACCAGGCTCCCCCGTCCCGGGGATTCTCCAGGCAAGAACACTGGAGTGGGTTGCCATTTCCTTCTCCAATGCATGAAAGTGAAAAGTGAAAGTGAAGTCGCTCAGTCGTGTCCGACTGTTCGCGAATCCTATGGAATGCAGCCTACCAGGCTCCCCCTTCCATGGGATTTTCCAGGCAAGAGGACTTGAGTGGGGTGCCATTGCCTTCTCCATTACATAGATTAGAGGAACAATATTTGAGTATAACATACTGGTTTATCAAGTAGGTCCTGAGCCAAAAGGCGGAACCGACTTAAAGACAGAGTTTGGGGTAAATGCATAGTATATTAGCATAGCTTAAGATAAACATTTCCATAAGAAAAAGGCATTGGTTAACTTCAGATGAAACCAGGTGTCACTATGGCAACACAGAATTTTAAGAGAAACTTCCTTTTAAATTTGTATAGATAAGGAAAAATATCGCTAGTTTGTTTCCTCCTGCAGCTTAAGAGAGATAAAAATCTCTGACACTTGCAGGCTATTTCCTCCGTTTGGAGACCCCTGGCCTTCCTGCCTGTTACCCTCTCACTACTTCTCTTTGTGGACAGCAGGCTTCTCTATGCTGGGGCTTCTCTTGTTTGGAGCACAGCCTCTAGGAGCTCAGGCTTCAGTAGTTGCAGAATGCAGGTTCCTATTTGTGGTTTGCGGATCCTAGAGCACAGGCTCAGCATTTGTTGTGCATGGGCTCTGAGTCACTCCACAGAATAAATTCAGTTTTGTTTTGTTTTTGTTTTGTTTTTAAACAGACTGAAATCATAAATAAAAAAAAAAAAGGAAGCAAACAGGGAGTTTGCTGTTGATTTAGTGGTTAGGATTTGATGCTTTCACTGCTGTGCCTGGATTCAATCCTGGTCAGAGAACTGAGATCCCTGAAGCTGTGCAATGAGGCAGAAAAAGAGAAGGAATCAAACAGAAATTATTTTAAGATTACAATGAATGAAATGCAACAAAATGGAAAAATGCTACAGAAAGCATCAGCAATAGCAGAAGAATCTTTGAGGCAGAAGACAAGATAATTGAAATTACCCAGCCAGAGGACAAAGAAGAAAAAAGAATGAAAAAAAGTGTGAAAGAACCTGTGTGAACTATGGGAGAACATTCACAGTAACAACCTGCACATTATTGGTGTCCCAGAAGGAAAAGAGAGGGAGAAAGGGACAGAGATTGTACTTAAAGAAATAATACCAGATAAGTTCCACATCTGATAAGATTTAGACTTTCAAGTTCATGTAGCTAATAGGTCACTCCTCAGAGTTCATTCAAAATGATTGTCTCCAAGACACATTGTTTGTAATCAACACAAAGAAAGAATTTTAGAAGCATCAAGATAAAAGCAAATGTTCACAAAAAAGAAATTCTCTGAAGAACCTTAAGAATATCAGCAGACTTCTCAGAAGAAAGCTGACAAGCCAAGAGAGAAAGGGATGATATATTCAAACTGATGAAAGAAAAAAACCTGCAAACCAAGAATACTTTTCTCAGGAAGGTTGTCTTTCAGAAATGAAGATGAGTGAAAAACTTTCCCCAAAAAACAACAGTTGAGGGAGTTCACCAACAGAGTTTTGTCTTACAAGATTGCTGAGGGGAGTTCTGAGGTCTCCCGCATTGCAGGCAGATGCTTTAACCTCCGAGCCACCAGGGAAGCCCAAATGAAGGATACTAATTATTATATTAAAGAAGTGAAACTGTACAACAGACTTGTAAGCTTAAATATGTAATGCAATTCTGAATATTCTAACACTAAATATGGTAGTGTGCTAACCAGTTAGCTCTAGTTTAAGGTGAGCATTAAAATAACCATAGAGAAAAATATTTTGTTACTGATATACAATATAAAGAGAGATAAATTCTGACATCAAAAGGAGAAAGTATAGGAGAGGATCAAAATGTAGAGCTTTTGTATGTGATTGAAATTAATTTGTTATCAGTGTAATGTAGACTGTTGTGTCTTTAAGATGTTTTATGTGAGCCATGTGGTGCCAAAAACCTACAGTAGATTCACAAAAAGTAGAGAGAGAAAAATCAAAGCACATTATTATCCAAAACGATCAATTCACAGTTCTAACTGTTGTACAGAAAAGTCAAGTTATCCCGGTCTCTACAGCATCCTTCAGTATCAGCCCCAGAGAGACCCTCCCTTCACAAAGTGAAAGACTAATTAGTCTGTTTGTTATTTTAAGCCAAAGAACTCTTTCTGCACCTCATCTCCTTCCGTATGTCATATAGATGGTGTGGCTGTACTTTTTTAATTGCAAATTTTCTTCTTGTGATGTTCCTGTGTGGTTTTAATTGAAAAACTGCCAAGTGATAAACCATCCAAATACCCTGTCTCCTCTGTTGGGTCTGATTAAGACTTAATAAGAAGCCACATGTGAGTGTGTTGTGGTTTGTCTTGTGTATCCTTAGAGATGGAGATTTGCAGTTTGTTGTGATGTATCTGGTGATATGCACCAGATATCACAGAAGGTGATATGCACCTTCTGTTTGAAAATCAAATTTTGGCCTGTCAATTGCTGAAAACACTTACCTTTAAAACAAAAAGGTCAATTAGCTAAATGATGTCCTCAAAAATAGTTCTTCATAGTTAAGATAATTTCTCTTGAATATCTAGCATAGTGCCATTCAATCATTCAATAAACCTTAGATGAGCATCTATTAACTTATAGAGAGTGGAAATACAGAGCTTATACTCAGGTACAGACCTCACTCCAATCCTGGGCCCTGGCAGGGCCTCAGCAGATGCCTGTAGCCTGTAGGAGCCTCGGATAGCATGCCCAGATGGGGAAGGATTCCATGAGAAGGAAGAGAGAATCTGTTCACAGACTTTCAGATGTTAAAGGAGGAACACATTTTGCTGTATTTCCAGTGTTCTTAGGCTGGTCCTCAGACTGGACTCAGCTGCACCAAAGCTCCATGTGCAGTAAAGCATCAGGTCATAGAGTTCAAGTCTGACCAACCACCCAGCCTTTGAACTCTGAGTGCCACTCCAGTGGCACTAATCTTGGGTTTAAGTGGCTTAAGAATGACCGCCCACAAGAACTCAATAGCTCTGGAGTTGGCAATTACATCAACTCTGAACAGAGGTGGATTAATCGTGAAGCTAGCAAAGCTTCACCTTCACCTTCTAAGTCCTGGGAGGGGAGCCCTAGGACTGTGCTCATAAGAATATAGGTTTTGGATGTGGCATTTTCTTGAGTTGAGGGGAAAAAATTCACCAAAATTATTTCTTAACCAAAGGTGAAGTAGTTAATTATCTGCCTGGAGCACTAAATCCAGGAATCAGATTTGTTCAGGAAATCAAGAAAAAACTTGGGGGGCTTAGAAATACATGCTGCCTTTTTATTAGTACAGGATTGGTGGAAGGTAAAAACAGGATCAAAGATGATGGATTGGCTAACTCAGAGGAAAGAAGAGCTGTTTAAGGATGAATGTCAAGATGCTAAGAGAGAAATTTGGGAAACTGAGCCTGACTGTCAGCACCGAGTGATGTAAAGGGAACAGGAGATGCAGTAGGGGCGGGTGCTCTTAAACAGGACTTAGACCTAGTTGTTGGTCAGTCAGAAATGGTGACTGAGAAACAACCAAGCCCAACAGAGGAAGCAAGGTGGGATCAGAGGGAGCAGCTTGGGATGAAGACACAGAAGGAAGAGGAGATCCCGGAAAGGACCTGCTTCACGTGACAGATTCTGTCTTCAAGTCTTCTTTATCCTTTGTATCCATCAGAAGAGACTCTGCTCTGCTGCTGGAAAAAGTGACCCGCAAATCTCAGTGGCAACACACACACACACATACACATACATATACACACACATACACAAATGAACATGCACTTACATACTCATATACAGACACACACATACACACACACTCATCACAACCTACGGACGTCTGTGGTCTGGGAGGCTCTTGCACATGCACCATCTGGAACATGCAGCCTCTGGGGCAGGAGAAAGAGAGAGATTAGAGAGTCACACTTGGGCGTTTCCGGCCTCCACTCAGAGGTGCCACAGGCGACACCGCCCACGCTTCCCTGGCCACAGTGCGTCACCGGGGAATGGAAATGCAGCTGTTTGACGAGCATCACTGTCTATCCACGTCCTTCAGTAGAGCTCCTGAGAGCAGTGCTGTCAGCTTTTTCTCACCTTGGAGAAGCTTCTTAGCTACAGCTTTGTGCAGAGATTGAACGTGATCTGACCCTCCGGAGTGGGATTTGAAGGCATTTTCTATCTAGCTCCTTGGTCTGGTGTGTCTCTGACTCCTTCCTCCACTTCAGCTTGTTCGAGTGGGATTAATCAGATTTGTGTCTCCCCTGCTCCCACCTCCCTTCCCCACTCAGTATCACTAACTGCAGGGTGATTGTCAGCATTTGTTCATGCATTCATTTCTTATCTGATATTTGTTAAGCTCTTTCTATGTGTCTTTACTTGACCTTATGGAGGCATTGAAGAACAAGACACAATACTTGCTCTCAAAAAACACACCACTTTAGAGACAAAAAGAAAGTTTTTACAGATTAAATAGACACAGCAGTAATTCTGAACTGGAAGAATTAGAAAGCGTTCACAGAGATGACAACTCTGTGCATTTAAAAACAAAGGAGGTTATACATATTTTCTTTCTGTAGTGGGCTTGAAAATGTGTCCTCTAGATTCAAATATGCATAAATGTGATATTCGCTATTTTTATAACTGATTTCATCTTGTGCAGTAGCGAGGGGTGTTTACATGGACTGAAATTTCCATGAAGTTAACACAGACTCTCCCATTTAAAATTTGTCCAAGTTAGCTCGGATTTATGTTAATAATTATCTTGTCAACTCCAGTTCAAGCTCCCTGCTGAGACTGGTTTTCCTCTATTTCAGGAGACATCTTCTTGTCTCTCCTCCCACAGATGGTGTCTGGGATGAGGGGGCTTCTTCCTTTCCAACAGCAGCAAGGAAAGGCCCTTTGTCTGCACACTCTCCACTTAGAATCTGCTTGTCTTTGATTTAGTAGCATTGATCTGCTCTGGTCTTTGGGTATCAGATGTTGCACTATGGAGGAGTGAAGGAGGCCAATTCAGTGCCACAGTAATATACTGTAAAGGGTTGAAGAGAGATGACGGGTTGGACCTCAGTCAACTCACGACCAGTTCATGACCAAGCTCATTCCATGCCCTTGTGATGAAGTGGTCTTTAGTAAAGAAGCCTTTACAAATCTTGGTCCCAGCCATGCAAGGAACACAGATGGTGAGTTGGGTCTCCAGTACTTTGGTATAACAACTCAATTAATTGTTTCCTTTTGAAGTCATATAGTTCTTTTTTAATTCAAAAATATTTTGTATATTAGTCACTCTGATTGGTCCTGAAAATGTCCCTCTACCAAGGATATTTAATTATTAACTTTCCTAGTAAAGAGATTACTGAACCTCTGAAACCTCCATATTTTCATGGTGATTTGGGAATAATAATGCTACATATTGTATTGCTTTACAATCCATAAGACTGAATAAACAGTTAGTCTAAGTTAAAGAATGGGATTCTTCCTGCTTTTTACTTCTGCACTTCTAATTCAATACAGAACTTGTTACACTAAAATTTTTTATAAAAAAATTTCTTCCTGTTACAGTTATGTGTGGTTTGAACTGAAAATATGCCAAATGATACATATATAAACATCCGGACCACACGGCCCTATCTGATTAAGACCAGAACAGGAGGCTTCATGGTGTTCACCTGTCAGTGTGCTGAGGTTTGTCTTCTTTATCTTCAGATATACAAAGATGCAGTGTTTATACGTATTTAGAACTGGCTCTCTCAGCACCGCTCTTGGAATGGGGCTAGCCTTGTTTCTGGTATTGCAATTGACTGCATTCATTGCAGAAAAGTGTAGAAGTGAACCATACCTAGCTTATGCCATTTAGTCATATTGAAATAGCTTTACAACAAGTGACACAACTTGCACTGTGCTGTTAAGTCCTCACACCAAGTTAGATTATATCTCACGAGATTTCTTTTGATTGAAATGATTTGTGTAAAATACCTGGTTGACATTCATTCATTCAGGTATACAATAGACATCATTTAGGATTTTTAATTAGCAGGCATTGGGGATAAGGAGATGAATTAGACACAGAACCTTTACCAAGTCCATTTATAAAGTAAACTTGGCAAGTAAACAACTTAATTCATGAGGTTCACAGTTGGTAAGGTCGAGGTTCATGAGCAGTAGAACCTCTCTCTGGGGCACAGAGAAAAGGGGAGATGTGTGGAAGACTCACAACTCTGGCCCTAATCACCGTCACAGCGTGTGGTTCCTGGGAGAGTTCTGACAGCTCCAGTCAAGGCTCCAGGTAACAGAATTGAATTCCTGTTCTAGAGTTCTGGGATTCCTGGGATGGGATGGAGAGAGGGGCCCTAATATTGCTTCTCTGCCAAGATGAGGTACTACTGTTGACTGGTGGTTATATCTCTTACTAATGCCAACTTATTTAATTCTAACCAAAACTCTGTCATCTATACACAAGTATAACTCTTCTTTTACAGACAAAGCCACTATACAGAGAGTGTAAGGACCCTGTTCAAGGTCACACACACGGTATGTGGCTGAGCTCTGAGTCAGGCCGGGGCACACTGGTTCCTGAGACTCTTCTCCTGACCCCTGAAGTTCACATAGACGCAGCTGGGTTAGTGTCCTCCCTAAAGCTTTCCTCCTTCAAATCTTGGATGAGGTTAGACACTGAGATTTTCTTATGTGTCAGAGAAGATGAACCTTCATCAGAGGGCGAGTTGGTCCCTGCTGACCCTTCGTCCCCAGCTCTGGGGTAGAGGGTGCTGCCTGGGCACAGCCTGCCAGCCCTGAGTTAACCCCTCCTTCCAGCCCACTCCATCCTTATAACAGGGTATGAAGTCCAAAGCAGTATTTCACTTGTGAGATCTCAATCCTGAGGTGAGACCATGTGTACTAGGTTCACTAAACACATCCCTGTGTCATCCTGTGGGAGGAATGACTGGACTCCAGGAAGCACATCCCATGTTCTAGGTGTTTGTCTGGTGGTTTCTGGTGATGCTGCAGAGTCCGTAACTGGGTAAGGAGTGGTGACTCTGGGACCCACGGGGAGTACAGCATCGACTCTAGTGACTGAGCAGGTCCTGTTCCTACCCCAGTCCCTGAGTTTATATTCTGGTTTTGATATTTATAATCAGTTATCATCACTACTGTTTTAAGCATCCAGAGGAGATGGGGTTCATGTACAGATGGAGGCTTGGAAGTCAGAGGAACACAGGGCAAATAAGTGACAGTTGCAAAATAATGGGTTAATATTAGCATATTTAGAGGGAGAAGAGCATATGTTCAGTTGACTTTTCTCCCTTTTTATTTACCTGAGTCTCAAGGACAGAGAAGCTATGTCTGCTGATCAGGATGAGGTGTTTCTCCAGCGGGGATGTGACAGGGCTGTGGACTGGTCTGCAGCTGCCCTCAGTGTTGGCCCCACTGGGACCTTCAGGTGTGGGAGGGGGAGGGTCTGAAGCCATCTCTGAGCTCTGGTAGGGACTCTGGGGCGTGTGTGTCACAGGTGGGTCCTCCCCACATTTGTGCTGAAATGATGAGAGTCAGGGTGAAGGGGCCTCAGGGTGGGTTTGTGTGGACCACAGAGGGGCATCTTGAGCTTGAGGGATTATGGGGAATGAAGGCAGAGTGTTAGTGACCTTGAATTTTGATGGGGGAGCTCTGTCTTGCATCACTTATGGCCCTACTCAGTCTCTATACTCATCCCTGGGCTACTATCTGGAGAGCATCTGGGAGCTTCTCTGATCAGCGGAAACAGAACAAGGCAGCAGTGGCCACACGGGACATCAGCCCCTTCTGCTTGGCTCTGTGCCCTCAATCCACCTGGGCTTCCATTCTTGCTGCCACCTTTCCTCTTAGACTAGAATGAATGAACCCTCTTCTGTTTTCTGCTTCACTCGCCTCTTCTTTGCCCCTTGCCTGCAGCCACTGTGCAGCAGAATACTTTCTATTTATCCTTCTGTCTGGGGGCAGTTGCTTTAAATTATATTTTACATCTTCTTTAGTTATGGCTTATAATACAAGGGTGTTCTGAATCCTATGAAACCAAACTCTCAATATGCAAAGAGGGACAATGTGAAGTTTAGAAAATCCAAATCTTTCTAAATTATATGTTTTCTTCTCTTAGATCCCCAAATCCTATTTTGGCAGACTAGAGTTGAATGATAACTCCTACTTTCTCTTTGTCTCCTGTAACAGCAATCTCTTTCTTGAAGCATCATTTTTGTTGACTAGCTGAGAGAGATATTTCACATAAAATTAATGCAATAAAGGGGAAGGGACTTAGCATGTCTGCAAATCCCTTATAGGGCTTCCCAGGTGGCTCAGCAATAAAGAACCTGCCTGCCAATGCAGGGGATGCAGGAGACGTGGGTTCGATGCCTGTGTCGAGAAGATTCCCTCAAGAAGAAAATGGCAACCCACTCCAGTACTCTTGCCTAGGAAATCCTGTGGTCAGAGGAGCCTGGCGGGTTACAGTCCAGGGGTCACAAAAAGTAGGACACAACTGAGCTCACAGGCACCTTCTCTGGGACCCAGTCTCCAGGTCATTCTGAGAGGAGACCTGCAATCTCATCCACTCAGCTTAACGGTTCCCTCCCCACCCTCTCCACGGTCACCTGTGAATTCCTGAAATCCTTGTCCTCATTTTCTGCTGGCCCAATAAATGTTCTCATATTTGAAGCCTTCCTGTAGTACTCTTCTTGACCCTGAGCTCAGTGCTGGGGAAGATCAATGCTGGATATCACTGATGTTATTCTCCATGGTCCAGTGAATTCCACAACCTGACCCTGCCAGATCTTACAGTCCTTGGGGACTGGCCAAGGTAATCAGAGGAAAGAATGGTACTCATAGTTTTTGATGAGACTTTTCTACTTCAGCCCTGGTCAGGGGGCCCGGCTCTCAGGACCACGGAAGCAGGAGGTCAAAGGACCGTGTTGCTCATATAAGGAGATGTTGAAGATTCAGAAGCTCATTGGTGTTTGAGCTTCAGAAAGTGGCAGATGCAGCCTCCGATAGTGCCTGAAATGGTGAGAGGTGTCGCTATTGGCTCTCAGGAGGGAGGGTGTAAGGGGTGGTCTATATAGACCCCGGTCGGCACCCTGATGCCTCCTCATAGGCTGATCCTGCAGATGGGACTGTGACCTTGAGGACATAGGGTCAGGATGGCTCTGGGCAGACATCTCTTCCTGCGGGGACTCTGTGTCCTCCTCCTCGGCACCATGGTGGGTGGTCAAGGTAGGAGCTGCCCCTCTGTCCTGGGTCCACGGCAGGGGAGTGGACCGCTTGGTGAAAGGAAAGGTGTCTGGAGTTCTGGAGCTGAGCCTCAGTATTTTTGACCAAAAAAGAGCCACGCTGACTGTGAATGCTGGTCTCTCTCCTGTGCGGGCTATATTGGTCATAGCGGCAGATTTTACAGAGCAGTGAGGTTTGGTCTGGATAGAGCTGGGTCAGCCTGAGTCCTCTCCGCTGTCTCCCTTGTTCTCAGGGAGCTTCTAGGAGTCCCAGTGGCTCCCAGTGTGTGGAAGGTCCAGCGACTGACCCCAGCTGGGACTCTGGGCTCTTCCCACACACTCCATGTGCCTGGTGTGTGAGCACTGCCCCTGGGTCCCTGTGTTTCCTGTGTCTGTGCTCCTGTAGGCTCTGTTCTTGTATGTGTGTGTGTGTCTGTGTCTGTGTCTGTGTGTGAGGAGTTTGTGTTTGTGTGCAAGGATATGTGTATTTGCAGGGGTTTGTGATGAGTGTGTGAGTGTGTGTGTGTGTGTGTGTGTGAGAGAGGCTGTGTCTGAGAGAGGGTGTGTGTGTGTGTGAGGGTGTGTGTGTGGAGTGTGTGAGGAGTTTGTGTTTGTGTGCAAGGGTATGTGTGTTTGCAAGGGTGTGTGAGGAGTGTGTGAGGGGGTATGTGTGTGTATGTGGAGAGTGTGAGGACCTTGTGTGTGTCTGTGTGTGGTGTGAGGATGTGTGAGGAGTTAGTGTGTGAGGAGTGTGTGAGAGTGTGTGTGTGAGGGTGAGGAGTGTGTGTGTGTAAGTGTGTGTGTGTGTGAGCGGGTGAGTGAGGAGTGTGTTTGGGTGTGAGGAGTGTGTGAGGTTGTGTGTGGAGTGTGCGTGTGTGATTGTGAGGCATGTGTGAGGAGTTTGTGTGTGTGTGAGGGTGTGTGGGGAGTGTGTGAGGGTGTGTGTGTGGAGTGTGTGTGTGAGTGTGTGTGTGTGAGGAGTGAGTGAGGAGTTTGTGTGTGTGTGTGTGGAGTGGGAGTGTATGAGGAGTTTGTGTGTATGTGCGTGTGAGTGTGTGTGAGTGTGTGTGGATCCTGTCTGTGTGAGAGGAACGGGGCTGCTGAGCAGGGACTGAGTCCGCGGGTCTGTGAAGCACACAGGGTCCCACAGGGCTGGGGGTCATGGCCGCTGCATGTGGCCAGATCAGAGATGATGGTGCACCTGCCTGCCTCTCTCTGGCTCCTCTCCCCCAACCCCCAGGCTCCCCTCTGCATGTTGCTGCGTCTGCCCAGCACTGGGCTCTGTGAGAGGCTCTGCCTGCTTATCTCACTTGTCCCCGTTACGGAGCAGAAGCCCACAGCCAGGAGCGGGGACCTCTTGTCCGAAGAGATCAGTTGTGCAGCCCCAGGTGTTTAAATTCCCTAGCCTCGGCCCCAGTCCCTGTGACATTTCCTGATGTGCTGGGGAGCTGGGATGGTCCTTTCCCCTCCCAGGATCTGCTGTGACTCTGTAGGGAGCACTTTCTGCCTCGTGCCCTCTCCTGTCCTTCCCTGGAGCTGGTTTCCCCTGAGTGAGAGGACGGCAGGCGTCAGGGCTGCGGCTGTGGAGAATCTGGTCTCCAGTCTGGTGGAGGCGGCCCTCTCAGATATGGGTACTGGTCTGGCTGAGACTCACTGCAGCCCCATCTCATCTCAGAGCTCACTGTCATCCCCTAGACCTCAGCCTCCAGTCCACAGCTCTCCTTGGGAAGTCCCTTCCCTCCTCATCTCTCCTCCTTGAGTGCTGAGCAGATGCTGGTGAAGTGTCTCCTCCTGAGGGCTCTGGAGGTCAGAGGTGGGTTTTGGTCTCACAAGGGGGAGATGACGGATGTTTTGATGCATGGCCCCTTCCTGTTACAAGGAAAATTGTAGGAAATATCATCAGCTGTTTTTAAGAAGCAAGAATATTTCACCAAAGCAAGCACTATTTTCATTTTCTTTGAAACAACACCATTCAGAGTTATCCTATAACATTTTGTTCTTCTACTTCATGCTACAGTAGACTTGCTCCTTGTAAAATAAGAGTCTTGGCTTTTCTGAGCACCTGATGATTTCTCACACGTTACAGGAATCTCCACCTTGAAATTCATGATGGGCATTGGCATAAAACTATCTCTCAAATGCAGTTGATACCATTAGACAAAAATGTAGATTCTCAGGATTAGATAATCTGGCATATGTTGTTTTTTATCCCGTTCTTACAATCCAGAATATATTTTGGACATTTTTCTATATCATTAACTATTCTTTTACACACTAAAGCTTTCTATTGTAGAATTTAAAAATACAGGCTATCACAGGGATAGTACTGAATTTTTTAACTGCCTCCAGTTATTTCACTATATGCAGAAGTGCAATATGCTCACCTGACTGTCTGTATTGAGCATTTAGTTGTTTTCAACGATTTTTTGCTATTATGAAAAATGTTACTCTGAACTTCCCTGCGTTTAAATGTAGGACCATCCATGATTGCTTCTCTTAATCCTATTCTAAAGGTGAGGTTTCTGGGAATTCCCTGGTGGTCCAGTAACTAAGAATTCATGCTGCCAGTGCAGGATCCCAGATTCAATCCCTGGTCTGGGAACTAGATTCCAAATGTGGCAACTGAGAGTTTCATCCTTCAGCTAAAGATCCTGCATATGGCAACTAAGACCTGGGCAGTCAAATAAACAGACAAATAAACAAATATTTAAATGTTGAAAGAAAAAGTGGAGTTGCTGCTTTATAGGCTGAGTACCTCTAAGGCTTTAAGGCTTTATACCTATAACTTTAAAGTTTTTGGTACATAGAGATTAATGCTTGCCAGAAATAGCTGCATTGAACTTTAGTTCTACAAATGGTGAATGAGAAGTTTCCACATAGCTTCACCAACTTTGTCTTCTTATGATGTTCTAAAATCTTAGCCAGTTTGGTAGGCAAATACTCGCATATATTAGCTAATTTAATCCTTCATTTGTGAATTACTTTGCTCATTACATTTGTCCTTTTTACCTTGTGACGGCTATCATTTTTGTCATGATTTGTATTCAAGCTCTTTATACTACTACTATCATCTACTGCAACAACCTACAGTGCATTTACTTATATGAACTCATTTGAGCACACAACAGTCCAACAAGGCAGAGTATACATTTTATCCACCAAACAGATCACTGAGGCAAAGCAAAGTCACTTGCCCAAGATGAGTCAGTTGTAAGAAATAGAGGTAAGACTTGAAACCAAGCAGTTTGGGTGCAAGTCCCCGTCCTATTGAATTACATTATTTTTTAGACTGAATATGCTTCCTTCAGTTTATTGTTTGACTTTTTTGACTGTACCAAACCAGACCAGGAATCAAGCCTGGGTTACCTTCATTGAAAGTGCAGGGTCCTAATTGTTGGACCACCAGGGAAGTCCCTCATGGAAGTTTCTAATAATATTAATTGCCTGTTAAAATTTCCTGTTTTTGTTTCCACTTTCAGAGCCTTGTCAAGCATGTTCTTCCACACTTCATATTTAAATAAATTATTTTTATCTGTAATAATTTTATGAATATATTTACATGTGTAAATACTAAATAATTGTGTCAGTTATTTTATATATGATATGACATTCCACCTAATTTTATTTTTTCCAATGTCATTCTTGAATTATTTCTTTTTCTTTTCTTACTGATTTGAAGGCCATAAATGTGCTAAATTATATCATTTCCATACCTTCTTTTCAGAATTTATTTAGACTTTCATTCCACAAATGTTTATTAATTTAAAGATGGGTTTGTGGGGCATTCAACCCATACCCTGTGCAATTCACCAGATGCTGAGGCCCTGATGATGGTGAATAAAGGTCCCTGGCCCATATTAACTGATAGTCTAGTGAAGCTGGACAATAAAACTAGAAATTATAATAAACTCTTATAAGTGCCATCAGTGGGGACACCAGCAGGATTTTTTTTGTTTTTGTTTTTTTCCCAGTGAGTTAGCTCTTTGTATCAAGTGGCCAAAGTATTGGAGCTTCAACTTCAGTATCAGTCCTTCCAATGAATATTCAGGGTTGATTTCCTTTAGGATTGACTGTTTCAATTTTCTGACAGTCCAAGGAACTCTCAAGAATCTTCTCCAACACCACAGTTCAAAAGCATCAGTTCTTCGGTGCTGCTTCCCAGCTGGTGCTAGTGGTAAAGCACCTGCCTGCCAATGCAGGAGACATAAGAGATGCAGTTTCCATCCCTGGGTTGGGAAGATCCCCTGGAGAAGGAACTGGCAATCCACTCCAGTATTCTTGCCTGGGGAATCCCATGGATAGAGAAACCCGGCAGACTGTGGTCCATAGGGTCACAAAGAGTTGGACACTACTGAAACGACTTAGCACACATGCACGCAGCTTTTTTTATGGTTAAACTCTCACATCCATGCATGACTACAGGGAAAAACATAGCTTTTGACTATATGGACTTTTGTTGGCAACGTGATGTCTCTGCTTTTTAATACACTGACTAGGTTTGTAATGGCTTTTCTTCCAAGGAGCAAGTGTCTTTTAATTTCATGGTTGCAGTCATTGTCCACAGGGATTTTGGAGCCCAAGAAAATAAAATCTGTCACTACTTCCACTGTTTCCCCATTGAATTTAGTTCAGATGACCATTTCAAGTATTGAAAGCTGAGAAATATATTTCCAGCTCCCATTACTATTATTCCTGTCATTTTTCCCTTGAATTTGCAAAAGTTTTTGTCTTTCTCTCTATTTTTTTCTGTCTATTGTTTCCAGCTTTATTGGAAGGTAATCACCATATAATAAGATATAAGTGAAAGGTATACAGTATGATGACTTGAAATACATATGTATATATTCTTCAGTGAAGACATACAGGTGTCCAAAAAACACATGAAAAGATGCTGAGCACCATTAATTATCAGAGAAATGCAAATCAAAAGTACAATGAGGCATCACCTCACACCAGTCAGAATTGGCCATCAAAAATTCTATAAACAATAAATGCTGGGGATGGTGTGGAGAAAAGGGACTCAACCAAGAGCAAACTCATTGGAAATTATGTGGGAAACATTGAAGGCAAGAGGAGAAGGGTGCAGCAGAGGAGGAGATGGTTAGATAGCATGATGATTACAAATCATCTTGAATTTGAGCAAGTTTCAGGAGATAGTGGAGGACAGGTGAGCCTGGAGTGTGTCAGTCCATGAATTCACAAAGAGTTAGACATGACTTAGCAACTGAACAACAACAAATAACTGATTCACTTTGTTGTACAGAGGAAATACAACATTGTAAAGCAACTATACTCCAATAAAAATTAATTTTAAAAGGATACAAATGAACTTATTTACAAAACAGAAGCAGACTTACAGATATCCAAAACAACTTATCGCTACACAAGGGGAAATGTTGGGAGTTAGGGAGAGGGAGAAATCAGCAATTTGAAATTAACACACATGCACCTTACTATATATATGATAGACAATCAACATGGACCTACTGTACAGCACAGGGAAGTCTAATCAGTATTCTGTGATAAGCTAGAAGAGAAAAGAATCTAAAAAAGAATGAGTATATGTATTAAAAAGTATAACTGAGTCACTTTACTGTACACCTGAAACTAACACAACATTGTAAATCAGCTATACTCCAAAAATTAAGGTATTAAAAAAGCAATACATATGTATTTTGAAACTATTAACATAATTAAGTTAGTTAACACATTGATCACATCATGTCACATAGTTACTGTGTATATGTTATGAAAACTTTTAAGATTGACTTTATTAGTTATGATCAAATATACAATCAGTATTGTCAACTAAGATCATGACAACTGATTCCATCATTTCTTGGCAAAAAGATGGGGAAAAAGTGGAAACAGTGACAGATTTTATTTTCTTGGGCTCCAAAATCACCATAGATGGTGACTGAAGCTATGAAATCAAAAGATGTTTTCTCCTTGGAAGAAAAGCTATGGCAAATCTAGACAGCATATTAAAAAACAGAGAGATCACTTTACCAACAAAACTCCCTATAATCAAATCTATGGCTTTTCCAGTAGTCATGTATGGTTGTGAGAGCTGGACCATAAAGAAGGTTGAGCGCTGAAGAAGTGATGCTTTCAAACTGTGGTGCTGGAGAATACTCTTGAGAGTCCCTTGGACAGCGAGGAGATCAAGTCTGTCAATCCTAAAGGATATTAACCCTGAATATTCATTGGAAGACTGATGCTGAAGCTCCAATACTTTGGCCACCTGATATGACGAGCCAATTCACTGGAAAAGACCCTGATGTTGGGAAAGACTGAGGGCAGGAGAAGAAAGGAGTGACAGAGGGTGAGAGAGCTGGATGGCATCACCACCTCAATGGACATGAGTTTGAGCAAACTCCAGAAAATAGTGAGGGACAGGGAAGCCTGGTGTGCTGAAGTTCATGGGGTTGCAGAGAGTCGGACATGACTTGGTGACTAAACAACAACGATTGTCAACTACAGTCACATGTACGTTCCATCTCCAGGGCTTATCTATGTTTTAAGTAGACGTTTGTACCACCATCATCCTTTCCTCCCACTCCCACCTCTACCCAGACAACCACGAATTTACTCTCCTTATCTACGAATTTTTTTTTTAGATTTCACATATAAATGAGATCAAACAGTATTTGCTTTTCTCTGTTTTACTTCTTTCACTTAGCATAATGCCTTCCTACATTAGTTATGTGTTGCTGTGCTACAAATTACTGAAATCTTGGCACCTTAGCCCTCGTGATTAGAGCCCGTGCTCAGCAACAAGAGAAGCCGCCGGCATGAGTGACTCATGCACCACAATGAAGAGCAGCCTCCACTCTCTGTAACTAGAGGAAGTCTGTGAGTGGCAACAAAAACCCAGCACAGCCAAAAATAAATAAACAAAACAAAACAACAGCTTAAAGCAGCAAACATCTAGCACCTCATAATTTCCATGGACTAGGAATCAGCAAGGATTACCAGGGTCCTCTGACTCGTGTTGTCTCACTGGTTCAATCGTCTGAAGTTTCAGTGAGGGGTGGGTACCACTCACACCCACCTGGTTATTGGCAGCATTCAGACTTTAGGAGACTGTTTAACTGAGAGCCTCAGTCTCTTGCTGGCTGTTGCCAAGAGATAGAGTAAGTTCAGTTCAGTTCAGTTCAGTCACTCAGTCGTGTCCGACTCTTTGGGACCGCATGAATTGCAGCATGCCAGGCCTCCCTGTCCTTCACAACTCCTGGAGTCTACCCAGACCCATGTCCATCGAGTCAGTGATGCCATCCAGGCATCTCGTACTGTTGTCCCCTTCTCCTCCTGCACCCAATCCCTCCCAGCATTAGGCTCTTTCCAATGAGTCAACTCTTCGCATGAGGTGGTCAAAGTATTGGAGTTTCAGCTTCAACATCAATCCTTCCAATGAGCACCCAGGGCGGATCTCTTTTAGGATGGACTGGTTGGATCTTTTTATATACTTAGATTTTTAATGAATAAAATGAAATTAAACTATAGCATTATTTTAAAAATACAATTATAATATTTAATGAAATAATCATATTGAGATTTTACTAATGTTTACACATACCTTTGATTTTCAATAAGCACTTTATAGACCCATGAAATGGAATTAGAAGAATGACTCTAAGACTATATTAGCAAAATAATACAGATCTCTGTCACTTTCATGTTCAGCAAAGTAAGAAATCATTGCATAAATTCTTAATATCTTAAAATAGTCATGCTATAGTTTGAAGATCTTCTTGTAGTCCATAGGACTCTCAAGAGTCTTCTCCAACACCACAGTTCAAAAACATCAATTCTTCAGCACTCAGCTTTCTTCACCGTCCAACTCTTACATCCATACATAACCACTGAAAAAACCATAGCCTTGACTAGAGGACCTTTGTTGGCAAAGTAATGTCTCTGCTTTTCAATATGCTATTTAGGTTGGTCATAACTTTCCTTCCAAGGAGTAGGCGTCTTTTAATTTCATGGCTGCAATCACTATCTGCAGTGATTTTAGAGCCCCCACAAATAAAGTCTGACACTGTTTCCACTGTTTCCCCATCTATTTGCCATGAAGTGATGGGACCAGATGCCATGATCTTCATTTTCTGAATGTTGAGCTTTAAGCAAACTTTTTCACTCTCCTCCTTCACTTTCATCAAGAGGCTTTTTAGTTCCTCTTCACTTTCTGCCATAAGGGTGCTGTTTTCTGCATACCTGAGGTTATTGATATTTCTCCCAGCAATCTTGATTCCAGCTTATGCTTCTTCCAGCCCAGCATTTCTCATGATATCCTCTGCATATAAGTTAAATAAGCAGGTGACAATATACAGCCTTGACCTACTCTTTTTCCTATTTGGAAACAGTCTGTTGTTCCATGTCCAGTTCTAACTGTTGCTTCCTGACCTGCATACAGGTTTCTCAAGAGGCAGGTCAGATGGTCTGGTATTCCCATCTCACTGAGAATTTTCCACAGTTTATTGTGATCCACACATTCAAAGGCTTTGGCACAGTCAATAAAACAGAAATAAAACAGAGAGTAAGATAGGTCTTCAAAGGGAAACCAGAGTCATCTTGAAACCTAATCTCTTAAGTGACATCTCATCACTTTTGCCAAATTCCATTTGTTACATACCTGAGAAATACCTGGTGTCTCTCTTGCTGCTCCAGGTTCAGTGATGGCACGTTGGGAACTTCGAGTTAGCCATGTGGGAATATTTATACCATAAAAGTCAACAAATGCAGGGATATTTTTCCCCTCAGAGAGGTTTTTTGTTTTTTGTTTTTTTTTTTAATATTTACCAGCACACCACTGCACTCTCTTTTAAAATCTCTCCTCTGTCCTGTGTCTGTGTCTCTCTTGCAGCTCTGGAGCTGAGGCTGAAGGATGGAGCCCACCGCTGTGAGGGGAGAGTGGAAGTGAAGTACAAAGGAGAATGGGGCACAGTGTATACTGAGTACTGGCTCATAGCACATGTAGAAAACGTGTGCAGACAACTGAAATGTGGAGTTGCCATTGATGCTCCCAGAGGGTCATATTTCGGACCAAGACTTGGCCCCATTTGGTTTTTATATGTTTCCTGTGAGAGGAGAGAGGTTGAATCAACTTTGACTCTCTATAAGTGTGTCCATATTGATTTTAAAAACTATAATGACACCTTCTCTCATGACCAGGATGTTGGAGCAGTCTGCTCAGGTAAGGCCTGTCTTGTCTGGGAGGGGATTCCCAGCAGGAAACACCTCTGTCTCATTCACAGAATGACCATGGGGAAACCAGATCACATGCTTTACAGCACTCTTGGGGGAAGACTCTGGTCACACTTGGTTCTTGGAGCATTAGGTTCTCAAAGGCAAGTAAGGGTTTGGTTGGCCCTGGACAGTAAAAACTCCAGATCTGTGGACTGCTGGACCCTTCAGATTGGAGAAGGAAATGGCAACCCACTCCAGTGTTCTTGCCCTGAGAATCCCAGGGACAGGGGAGCCTGGTGGGCTACCGTCTATGAGGTCGCACAGAGTCAGACACGACTGAAGTGACTTAGCAGCAGCAGCAGCAGGATATACTTAAAAATTAGCAGGGTGCTCTGGCATTTTAACCTTGATTATGGTTTTTACTCCCTAATGCTGCTCTAATTTAGATTTTCACGTGTTTATGAACTGTTCCAGTTTTCTTGTGTTAATCTCTTTGTCAGTTTCTTCCCTCTGGTCTACCGCTTCTATATTTTCAGAAACATGTTTTAGTGAAGGCAGGTCAAAGTGGTGACACAGGAGAAGTAAGAAGAGAATAGCATGTCTGTTCCAATTCTCTAATTGAAACTGAAGTCTCGGAGTTTCTTCTCAATTTTAGGAAAGTGATGTGAAAGAGAATTTCACCCTCTGTATCAGATTGGTGAAGGTGAAGTACTGTGTTTAGGATAAATCCAGAGTAGAAATTGTTTCTGAGCTCTGTGAAAGAGCTGACATTGGAGGACTGCAATTTTATTAATGGGAACTTTTGAAGAAACTTCAGATTTTCCATTTTTTGTGCTTTCAAATATTGGTAGTTGTATTTTCAAGGGAAGACATGGCAAGGATCTAACAAAAGTAAAAGATAAAAAAGAGGTGGCAGGAATACACAGAAGAACTACACAAGAAAGGTCTTATTGACCCAGATAACGATGATGATGTGGTCACTCACCTAGAGCCAGATATTCTGGAGTCTGAAGTCAAGTGGGCCTTAGGAAGCATTAAGACGACAAAAGCTAGTGAATGATGGAATTCCACCTGAGCTAGTTCAAATCCTAAAATATGATGCTGTTAGAGTGCTGCACTCAATATGCCAGCAAATTTGGAAAACTTAGCAATGGAGTTCCACAGAACTGGAAAAAGTCAGTTTGTTTTCATTTCAATCCCAAAGATGGACAATGTCAAAGAAAGTTTAAAGTTCCACACAACTGCACTCATTTCACATGCTAGCAAGGTAATGCTCAAAATCCTTCAAGGTAGGCTTCAACTGTATGTGAACTGAGAACTTCCAGATGTACATGCTGGATTTAGAAAAGGAAGAGGAACCAGAGATCATATTGCCAACATCTGTTGGATCATAGAAAAAGAAAGAGAATTCCAGAAAAAATCTACCTCTGCTTTATTGACTATGCTAAATCTTTTGACTGTGTGCATCACAACAAACTGTAGAAAATTTTTAAAAAGGTGGGAATACCAGACTACCTAACCTGTCAAGAAGCAGCAGTTAGACCCAAACATGGAACAATGGACTGGTTCAACACAGGAAAAAGAGTATGACAAGGCTGTATGTTGTCACCCTGCTTATTTAATTTATATGCAGAGTACACCATGCGAGATGCTGGAATGGATGAAGCACAAGGTGGAATCAAGATATTCAGGAGAAATATCAATAACCTCAGATATGCAGATGTTATCACTCTAGTGGCAGAAAGTGAAGAGGAACTAAAGAACCTCTTGATGAAGGTGAAAGGAGAGTGAGAAAGTGACTTAAAACTCAACATTCAAAAACTAAGATCAGTCTATGGTCACACCATCCTGAACATGCCCGATATTTAAAAAAAGCCTAAGATCATGGCATCCAGTCCCATCACTTCACGGCAAATGTGCAGTGCTTAGTTGCTTCAGTTGTGTCCAACTTTGTGCAACCCTATGGACTGTAGCCTGCCAGGCTCCTCTGTTCATGGGATTTTCCAGGCAAGAATACTGAAGTGGGTTTGTTTCCTCCTCCAGGGAATCTTCGCAGGATGGAAGGGAATCGAACCCACATCTCTTATGTCTATCTGAATTGATAGCAAGGTTCTTTACCACTAGCATCACTTGGGAAGCAAATATATGGGGGAGAAATGGAAACAGTGGCAGATTTTATTTTCTTGGGCTCCAAAAGCACTGCAGATGGTGACTTCAATGATGAAATTAAAAGATGCTTGCTCCTTGGAAGAAAAGCTATGATAAACCTAGACAGCATATTAAAAAGCAGAAACATCACTTTGCTGACAAAGGTCAAAGCTATGGTTTTTCCAGTAGTCTGGTATGGATGTGAGAGTTGGACCATAAAGAAGACTGTGCACCAAAGAACTGATGTTTTTGAACTGTGGTGCTGAAGAAGACTTTCGAGAATCCCTTGGACAGCAAGGAGATCAAACCAGTCAATCCTAAAGGAAATCAACCTTGAAGATTCATTGAAACAACTGATGCTGAAGCTGAAGTTCCAATACTTTGACCACCTGATGTGAAGAGCCAACTCATTGGAATAGACCCTGATGCTGGGAAAGATTGAGATGAGAGCAGGAGGAGAAGGGGGGGTGACAGAGGACGAGATGGTTGGATGGCATCACTGACTCAATGGATACAAATTTGAGCAAACTCCAGAAGATAGAGAAAGACAGGGAAGGCTTGGGTGCTGCAGTCCACAGGGTTACAGAGTTGGGTACGATTTAGTGACTGAACAACAATGTATATTTTAAATATCGGTAAGATCCCCTTTCATTCTTGGTGTTGTTAAATTTATGTTCTCTTCGTTTTTCTTGATTGAATTTTTTGCTAGAAGATTATCAGTTTCATTAGCCTTTCAAAAAGAATTACCAGTGGACTTTGCTGATTTTCTTTATTGTTTATGTTTCCTATTTCATTGATTTCTATTAGTTTTTGTTCTCATTTGGTTTTGATTTGCTGTATTTTTATAGATTCTTGAGGTGGAATCTTAGATCATTTGCTCTCGGTTTTCTTTTCTTTTCTAATGTAAGCCTCAAGGAAGCATAAAGGCTATAAATTTTCCTCTAAAGACCATTTCAGTTGCTTCATACTGATTTTGAAATCAGTACATACATAATACATAATTTCTTTTCATACATAATTCCTTTTGTATTTTATCATCATGAAATGTTCTTTTCTCTCTGAATATATTCTTTATCCTATAGGCTTGCTTCATATAATATTAATCTATATAATACAGCTTTCTCTGATCAGTGTTTGCATGGTATATCTTTGTGACCTTATGTCTCTGTGTTTATACAGTGTATGAGTTTGTCTTACTTTATCTAGTCTGATCATCTTCTTTTAGTTGGAGTGTTTAAATTATTTAAATTTAATGTAGTTATTTATATACTTGTGTTTAAGTTTACTAGCTTGCTGTTTGTTTTACGCTTTTTTCCCCTATTGTAATCTTTAATTGAGCATTTTAATACTCTATTTTATGTACTCTCTTGGTTTATTGGCTATATCTCTTTTTGCAGAGCTTATCATAATGTTGAAAATATTACTTTTTAATCACATTTTTCTTTAGATATCATGTCACTTAATATATAATTAAGACCTTATTATAGTATAATTCTATTTCACTGTTCTTATTATTTATGTTACTGTTGTCATATATTCTACTTATAAATATATTATGATTTTGTAATACAAAATTGTTATTTTTGTCTTAAATATTGTAGTATTTTAAAAATGAGAAGAAGTTTTTAAAATATTTACTTGCAGAATTATCATTTAACACAGTTCTTATAGCTTTGGGTAGATCCAAGCTTTAATTTATTATCAATTTCCTTTAACTTTTAGACCTTTAGATAACATTTTTGTGTAGTGTATGTCTGATAGCCTCATATTCTATCATCTGTTATTCATCTGAAAACACTTTAATTTTCTTTCAGGTTTGAATGTTATTTTCAAAAGTATCTGAATTCTATGTTAATATTTGCCCCCCGCCGATTACTCTAAAGATGTTTTTGCATAATTATCTGGCTTGCATTACTTCAAACAAGAAGTCAGTAATACTTAACATTGTTCCTCTATATATAGTGTGTCAAAATTTCCTGGCTGCTGTTAAAGAGTTATTTTTGTTAATGAATGGACTTCAGCAATATATTATCAAGTGCCCTAGGTGGTTTTATTTAGTTTATCTTGTTTGAGGTTTGTTTAGCCTGTTGGATCAGTGGGTTTATAGCTTCATTAAATTTGGAAAACTTTCATCTATCATTAAAAAATTTTTTTCCACTTATCCCTTATTCTGAATCTCCAAATAACATACTTTACATGGTTTGATATTATCCTTTATGATACTAATTTCTACTCATATTTTTCTCTCTCTACTTCAATTTGGATGGTCAATTGGTATGTGTTGAATTCCCAATTCTTTTATTCTGCAATGTCTTGTCTCTTGTTAAGTTAATCCAGACAATTTTTCATTCCAGATATTGTATTTTACTTTTAGAAGCTCCATTTGCTTATTTTTTCTCTACTTTGTTTCTATATCTCAGTAGGTATATTTATATTAGAGGTTTAAAGACCTTATCAGCCAATTAAATCATCTCTGTATTTTCTGAATTAGCTTTTAATGATTGCTCATTTAAAATTTTTTATGGGTTGTATTTTTCTTCTTTGGAAGTCTAGTTTTATGACTGGATTCAGGCGTTACTAGGTAGTCTTTACCAGAAAGAACTCTAGCAATAAATAATCAGCATATATTCAGAAACAAGGGAATTTAAAAAAAAATTAAGTAATTGATTCCCTTTGATTCTTTTCAAAATATGTTCCTTGGATGACTAATGATACATTGTCATTTTGGTTTCCCTCCCAAGCTTCAAAACTTTTTATGATTTCAGCTTACTTGCCACAAACCCCACCTATATACCTACCCTTCACTTCTATAGCAGTTGCTTCCCTTTTTGACAAACCCATCTTTAAATCAATAAACATTTGTATATTTAAGATCATGTTGCAAAGATGGGCTCAATGAAGGACAGAAATGGTATGGACCCAACAGAAGCAGAAAATATTAAGTAGAGGTGGCAAGAATACATGGAAGAACTGTACAAAAAAGATCTTCATGACCTAGATAATCATGATGATGTGATCACTAATCTAGAGCCAGACGTCTTGGAAAGTGAAGTCAAGTGGGCCTTAGAAAGCATCACTACGAACAAAGCTAGTGGAAGTGATGGAATCCCAGTTGAGCTCTTTCAAATCCTGAAAGATGATGCTGTGAAAGTGCTGCACTCAATATACCAGCAAATTTTGAAAACTCAGCAGTGGCCACAGAACTGGAAAAGGTCAGTTTTCATTCCAATTCCCAAGAAAGGCAATGCCAAAGAATGCTCAAACTACCGCACAATTGCACTCTTCTCACATGCTACTAAAGTAATGCTCAAAATTCTCCAAGCTAGGCTTCAGCAATACGTGAACCGTGAACTCCCTGATGTTCAAGCTGGTTTTAGAAAAGGCAGAGGAACCAGAGATCAAATTGGCAACATCCGCTGGATCATGGAAAAAGCAAGAGAGTTCCAGAGAAACATCTATTTCTGCTTTATTGACTATGCCAAAGCCTTTAACTGTGTGGATCACAATAAACTGTGGGAAATTCTGAAAGAGATGGGAACACCAGACCACCTAAACTGCCTCTTGAGGAATCTGTATGCAGGTCAGGAAGCAAAACTTAGAACTGGACATGGAACAACAGACTGGTTCCAAATAGGAAAAGGAGTATGTCAAGGCTGTATATTGTCACCCTGCTTATTTAACTTCTATGCAGAGTACATCAGGAGAAACGCTGGGCTGGAAGAAACACAAGCTGGAATCAAGATTTCTGGGAGAAATCTTAATAACCTCAGATATGTAGATGACACCACCCTTATGGCAGAAAGTGAAGAAGAGCTAAAAAGCCTCTTGATGAAAGTAAAAGAGGAGAGTGAAAAATTTGGCTTAAAGCTCAACTTTCAGAAAACGAAGATCATGGCATCCAGTCCCATCACTTCATGGGAAATAGATGGGGAAACAGTAGAAACAGTGTCAGACTTTGTTTTGGGGGGCTCCAAAATCACTGCAGATGGTGATTGCAGCCATGAAATTAAAAGACGCTTACTCCTTGGAAGAAAAGTTATGACCAACCTAGATAGCATTTTCAAAAGCAGAGACATTACTTTGCTGACTAAAGTCCCATCTACTCAAGGCTATGGTTTTTCCTGTGGTCATGTATGGATGTGAGAGTTGGACTGTGAAGAAGGCTGAGCACTGAAGAATTGATGCTTTTGAACTGTGGTGTTGGGGAAGACTCTTGAGAGTCCCTTGGACTGCAAGGAGATCCAACCAGTCCGTTCTGAAGGAGATCAACCCTGGGATTTCTTTGGAAGGAATGATGCTGAAGCTGAAACTCCAGTATTTTGGCCACCTCATGCGAAGAGTTGACTCATTGGAAAAGACTCTGATGATGGGAGGGATTGCAGGCAGGAAGAGAAGGGGACGACCAAGGATGAGATGGCTGGATGGCATTACAGACTCGACGGACGTGAGCCTGAGTGAACTCCGGGAGATGGTGATGAACAGGGAGGCCTGGCGTGCTGCGATTCATGGGGTCGCAAAGAGTCGGACATGACTGAGTAACTGAACTGAACTGAACTGAACTTACTTGTGTGAAGCAGGAGAAATGACAAAATCCAGGGTTAGGTGATAGGAGGAGCAGAGGGTGATGAAATATGCTAAAAACTGTTTCAACTAATATTTTCCCCAAATATTTATGTGTCTTATCAGTATTGAGGCTTACACAACTTCAGTTCAGCCACTCAGTCATGTCCGACTCTGCAACCCCATGGACTGCAGCATGCCAGGCTTTCCTGTCCATCACCAACTCCCAGAGTTTACTCATGGCCATTGAGTCAGAGATGCCATCCAACCATCTCATTCTCTGTCATCCCCTTCTCCTCCCGCCTTCAATCTTTCCCAGCATCAGGGTCTTTTCCAATGAGTCAGTTCTTCACATCATGTGGCCAAAGTATGGGAGTTTCAGCTTCAGCATCAGTCCTTCCAATGAGCACCCAGGACTGATCTCCTTTAGGATGGACTGGTTGGATCTCCTTGCAGTCCAAGGGACTCTCAAGAGTCTTCTCCAACACCACAGTTCAAAAGCATCAATTCTTCTGCGCTCAGCTTTGTTTCTAGTCCAACTCTCACATCCATACATGACTATTGGATAAACCATGCTGCTGCTGCTAAGTCGCTTAAGTCATGTCCGACTCTGTGCAATCCCATAGACAGCAGCCCACCAGGCTCGCCCGTCCCTGGGATTCTCCAGGCAAGAACACTGGAGTGGGTTGCCATTTCCTTCTCCAATGCATGAAATTGAAATTGAAAGGGAAGTCACTCAGTAGTGTCCGACTCTTAGCGGCCTTATAGACTGCAGCCTACCAGGCTCCTCCGTCCATGGGATTTTCCAGGCAAGAGTACTGGAGTGGGTTGCCACTGCCTTTGTCAGCAAAGTAATGTCTCTGCTTTTTAATATGCTGTCTAGTTTGGTCATGGCTTTTCTTCCAAGGGGCAAACATCTTTTAGTTTCATGGCTGCAGTCATCATCTACAGTGATTTTGGAGCCCCCCAAAATAAAGTCTGTCACTGTTTCCATTGTTTCCCCATCTATTTGCCATGAAGTGATGGGACTGAATGCCATGATCTTAGTTTTCTTCAACTGGGAGCTCTCCAAATAATGGCTTGCTTACTCTCTACTTTCATCTTCTACCTTTTTTTTTTTTAAATGTCAGTTTCTTTTAAAATTATAAAATGTTTAATACGTTAAACCTGCATGAAGGAAAATTAAAAAGACACAAATAATTGGAAAATCATTCTGTGTTAATACATTGAAAGAATTAATATTGCTAAAATGTCTACAGTGCTCAAAGTAATCTATAGACTTGATGCAATCCCTATCAAAATCTCAATAGCATTCTTTATATAAATAGAGAAAAGCCTCAAAATATGAGTGTGTCATTTAGCTTTCATGTATTTCTGAATTTTTCCTGTTTTCTTTTCATTCTTGATTTCTCCCTACCATTATGGTCAGCAAAGACACTTGGAATTATTTTGATATTCTTAAATTTTCTGAGGCTTGTTTGTGACCTAGTATGTCCTGGAGAATATTTCATGTGTCACTGAGAAGAATGTGTATTTTTCTACATATTGGATAAAAATGTGCTCTCTGGGTCAGTGTATTGGGTCAATGGGCACTATGTGTCTGGTAATGCCATTTAGCCTATAGTGTTGCTCAGTTCTGTTGCTTTCTTATTGATTTTCTGTCTGAACGATCCATCCATTATAAACAGTGGGATATTTTTGTGCTGCTTTTATTTCTCCCTAAGATCTATCAATGTTGGCTTTGTTTATTTACATTTTTTGATGTTGGGGGCATATATTGAATATATATGTAATAACATGGGTTATCGATTCTTGTTGAACTATTTAATCCTTATGTCTCCTGTGATGGTTTTGGCTTAACTTCTCTTTGGCCTGACTTTGCTTTCTTTTGATTACTATTTGCATGGAATCTCTGTCTCTACCTCTTCACTTTCATCCTATGTGTGTCATGAAATCTAAAGTATGTAGTTGGGTCTTGTTTTTTAATCTACTCAGGCCACTCACCATTTTTCATTTGGAAGGTTTAATACATTTACATTTAAAATCATTATTGAAAGGTCAGGACTTGTTGTTACTACTTTGTTCATTGTTTTCTGTCTGTTTTGTAGTTCTCTTGTTCTTCTCTTCCGTTGCTTTCTTTGTGAAGTGACTTTTCATAGTGCTATGCTCTGACTCTTTTCTCCTTATCTTGTTATCCACTAAACTTTTACTTGTGGTTACCTGGGAACTTGCATCAAGCAATTGATAGCTATGATAGTCTATAACTGAAGTTAAGTACAATTAAGGTAACAAATTAAATTTGATAGCTAATGGAAACTCTGTATTTTACTATCTCCGCAATACTTTATATCATTGACGTCAGATTTTATTTCTTTACATATTCTTTTTCCACCAGCAAATTTCTGTGATTATAGTAATTCTTGCTGTGTTTGACTTTTGATTTACAAAACATGGTTAAAATCACGTGCTGAGATTACAATATATCAGTATTCTGTACTCTCTTTATATTTATCTTTACTAATGAGAGGCAAGACAAGATGAGTGGTGATGAAACCCCTCAGTTTTTGCTTTTTTAAAATTAAAAAAACACTCTCTTCATTTTTAAAGGACAGTTTGCTAGATAAAGAGTTGATTATTGGCAGATTTTTTTCACTAAATGCTTTGTATATGTTACCCTGCTTTCTGGTCAGCAAGGTTTCTGCTGAGAAATCTGCTTTATGACAGAAACTCCCTTATATGTAACACTTCATTTTTCTTTTAATGCTTTCAAAATTATCTTTGTGTTTGAATTTTGGTAATTTAATTATAGCAAGTCTTGGTTCTACCTACCTATGAACTTTTGAGCTTCATAAATCAAGTCCTTTTTCTCTCTGAGCTTACTTAACAGAACAGACCCATCTTTCCCCCCATTTAGGTCATCTAAGAAATTCTTGGAATATTTTGTCATCAAAAATTACCAGAAAAATAAAATTTGTTACTTTGAAAGTGGATTAGTTATTATGTAAGTATTTCTTCTCTTGAGCCATTATCTGTCTGCAGGTTGGCATGCACTAATGGATCCAGCCTATACAATTTTCTGTATGCCAAGCCACTTGAGGAGTGGCTCATGGGGGGAAAATCTGATTAGACTAGTAGCAGAAAGTCTCAGAAAAGCTTTCTAACTTTGTCTAAAAGATAGATCTCTGCACTCTCATAGCCATTTTGCTCTGGTTTGGTTCTGCTCTTCATGTCTCTATACTCAAGTTTGAGTGCCACACATTATGCATTGTTTTCTTGGGCTCTGTAGATCCCAGGCTCCTAAATGAGAAACTTCTCCAACCAAAATTAAATCTATGTTCCTGGTATTCAGCCATTACAGATGATCTGTCTTGGTCCCTGTAGTTTCCTGGACCTTAGATAAGGAATTCACATTTCTAACCAACCTCAAAGTACACCTTGCTGGGATCCAGTCATTCCAAATTGACCCTGCTTCTGGGTTTCTCTTTAGAAACTTGGTCATGAAAATGCAACTCTGACACTAAATTCTCAGTTTGTGCTCAACTCCTGGAAAGTTTTCACACCATTGCCTGTGACATATTGTTTTCAATTTGCAAGCAAGGAAAATGAACGCTCACTGTGTTTGTCATTATTTTTATCTTAGGATCTGTGCGTCTATTTGGAGGGGATAGACCCTGCTCAGGGCGTGTAGAAGTACATTCTGGAAAAGAATGGATCCCAGTGTCTGACGGGAACTTCACACTCCCCACTGCCCAGGTCATCTGTGCAGAGCTGGGATGCGGCAAGGCTGTGTCTGTCCTGAAACACATGCCCTTCAGAGAGTCTGATGGCCAGGTCTGGGCTGAAGAGTTCAGGTGTGAGGGGGAGGAGCCTGAGCTCTGGGTCTGCCCCAGGGTGCCCTGTCCAGGGGGCGCTTGTCACCACAGTGGAGCTGCTCAGGTTGCCTGTTCAGGTGAGATGCAGATCAGGACTAACCTCCCTGCACTCTCTGTTGGGGGTAAGAAAATCATGAGATTTTGCTGAAATCCTGTCTCCTTCCACCAGCGTACTCGGAATTGCGGCTCATGACAAACGGCTCCTCTCAGTGTGAGGGGCAGGTGGAGATGAACATTTCTGGACGATGGAGAGCGCTCTGTGCCTCCCACTGGACTCTGGCCAATGCCAATGTTGTCTGTCGACAGCTCGGCTGTGGAGTCGCCATCTCCACCCCCGGAGGACCACACTTGGTGGGCAGAGATGACCAGATCTCAACAGTCCAATTTCACTGCTTGGGGGCTGAGTCCTTCCTGTGGAGTTGCCCTGTGACTGCCCTGGGTGGTTCTGACTGTTCCCATGGCAACACAGCCTCTGTGATCTGCTCAGGTGAGAGAAAGGGAAGGGCTACTGGTACACAGGACGCTCTTGGAGTGACGTGTCTCCAAGAGCAGAGAGGGATGGAAAACTGACTTCAAAAGTTAGATATTTCATGATGAAATACGGGTTTTGTCATTATTCATTCATGTTTCAGATCAGGGCAAGAAGCATAAAGGAGAATACATATTTTAAGTAAACATAGCTATTTAAGTATAATCATAGTGAACAATGTATAAGCAAATACACCTCAGTCAGGGATTTTCCCCCACTGAACCACGTGAGAATTTCTATACCCATCAGATTCCTTTACCTGATAACCTCAGTATGTACTTCTTAAGACTGCTGCTGCTACGTCGCTTCAGTCGCGTCCGACTCTGTGCGACCCCATAGACAGAAGCCCACCAGGCTCCCCCGTCCCTGGGATTCCCCAGGCAAGAACACTGGAGTGGGTTGCCATTTCCTTCCCCAACGCATGAAAGTGAAAAGTGAAAGGGAAGTCGCTCAGTCGTGTCCAACTCTTAGAGACCCCATGGACTACAGCCTACCAGGCTCTTCCATCCATGGGATTTTCCAGGCAAGAGTTCTGGAGTGGGGTGCCATTGCCTTCTCCATTTCTTGAGACATTCATTCAAATTCAGGAAATTTCAATTTCACACAACATTATTAACTATTTTGAAATACACCTGAACTTGAAATTGTTTTGTTTTGAAGTTATAGTAGAAAGGTTTAACTACAAATTCAGTATTTTTAATAAATCAGAATTATTCAGATTTTCTATTCATCCATATGTCATTTCAAATGGAACTATTCAAAGAATTTCTGTACTTCAGTTAATTGTGTAAAAGTCTTGGCAAAGAAGGAGTGATGTCAGCATCATGGTGGCTTGCTTCCTTCTTATTTGCTTCTCTTTTTAACAACTAATTAACCGTATATCCATGATTAATAGTGCCTCTGTGAAAGTTTTTGGATCCCATAACTTATATCAAAGGACCAGGAAGATCGTCACTCACCTGGGCATCCAGTAATAGTCAGGTAGACATTGGTACAGACTGGAGCCAGCAGGAGCTAGTGAAGCAGTCTCAGCCCCCTGGGCCATGGTCAGGGAAAACATGGAGAAACGTGGTGAGTGCTCATTTGGTCGAATGCCTATAGAAATTGTTAGAAGTCCAGGATTCCTGAAGGGAGATTTCATTACTCTGTTGGAGCCAAAAAAGTAAGTTTGAATTATTGGAGAGGATTAAAGGATTTTGCCAGTGCTGCTCCTTACCCCAAGGTGACACAGCATAAATTTGAACTAGCTGGTGGGGCCTCTCTCATGGGCGAAAGGGAAAGTAGTGAGCTAGTGCCCACTTGATATTGCTGGGGAAACCAGTTTCCCTCCAGCAGCACCCAGAGTTCTGGGGCTGAACCTCCATGACTGAGGGGAGAGAGGAAATATGAAAGATCATTAAGAAGGTCAAAAAATGTAAAAGGGATGCAGTTCCTGTGACTACACTCAGGGCTTCAGCAGGAAGCCCATCCACAAGCCTCTAGGAGAATGTCACCCAAAGATCTCTCCCTGGGCCCGTAGGTACTCCAAGTCCCTGAAGGTACTAAATCTTTAGTAAATCATCTTTACTGCCACCTTTCTAACAGCTGCTTTTATGTGTTTCCAAGTATGGAGATGAAAGCAAACTCCAGTAATTGGAGTGATCTCCAAAAACAGACTAGGGTCTGTGGCAGGGAGGTAACCACAGGCTTCAGCTGTAGCACAACATTCTGCAAAACAAAAGAGAGGTTTCCAGCAGCCTGCTGAGTTTTAAGGACCAAAGAAGACATAAAAACTTAAGGTATTTTCTATAAGAGGAAGCAATAAATGTAGAGTGAGTCTATACAAGGTCAGAGAACAGTATATACCACCTGAAGGTAATCAGTAAAGATTTAATGTGGTGTCTGCTACATCTCAGGCAAAAGCAGCAAAGCAAAATTTCAAGGAACTTGAAGAACTAAAGAAAGTTGTCATCACCAAAGAGTAACAGTAACTTTTCAATACTGACAAAGACACATGTCAATGACATGGATCTTCGCAATCTAGCTTGTAAAGAATCCAACACAGCTGCTTTGAGGAAACTGAATGAGCTGTAAGAAAAGACAGAAAGGCAATTCAATGAAATCAGGGAAACAATCGATAAAAAAATGAGAAGTTTAACAAAGCAAAGTCCTAAAAAGAACCAAACAGAAATTCTGGTGCTGAAAAGTTTAATAATGAAATGGGGGAAAATGCAACAGATAGCATCTACAACAGAGTAGATCAAATTAAAGATAGAATCAGTGGTTAAAAATGAGTATAAAAGAAAGAATATATCCTATGTGATTTATGCATCTACACTAACATAAAAATATCTAGGAGAGGAGAGGGAGAGGGAGAGGGTGGGAAAAAGTGTATTTAAATGAACAGTTTCTGACTTGGGGAGAGGCTTGAAAACTCAAGCTGATAAAACTAATAGGTCACCTTATAACCCTTATGAAAAAGACCTTTTCTTAGAAACATTATAGTTAAACTGTAAAAAATCAATAAAAGTAGCAGAAAAAATATTGAATAAAGTGGAATAACTAAATGATTATTTAGTGTGCTATTTAAAATTTCAAACTGCTGGTCAGATGCAGAACCAGCATTTTCACGTTGCTTAGGGTTGCAGATTGATGACTTAGATATAGTTCATCCATGTAGACAGACTGTCTTCACTAGTGACCAATGAAGCATAAATCAGACATAAGTGGTACTTCTTTATACTAGCAAAGTCTAGGGGGAAATCCCATTTATTATAGTATGAATACTATTAAATATGTAGGAAGAAACTTAAAATATCTAAAGGGCTTGCACTGAAAGTCACAGAGCATCTAAAAATATAAAGACATATACCATGTTCATGGATTAGAAAATTTAAACGGCTGTCAATTCTCTTAACTTAATATACAAACTAAATCTAATCCTAATAAAAACCCAAGCAATATTTTTGTAGAACTTTACAAGCAAATTCTAAACATTTCTTTAAATGTGCAAGAAGTGGAATGGACAAAACAATTTTGAAAAAGAAGGCCCAAAAGAAGTATGCTAACTTCAAGTTTCCTACTACATATCCACAGCATCATGGCTATGGAACAAGAATAGCTAAATAGATCAACAGAGCACAATAAAGTTTAGTAACAGACCCAAACCCATGTATGTGTTGAAATTCTACAAAAGCATAGAGATATTTCAAAGGGGAAAATACATTCTCTTCAAAAAATGATCTGCTAATTGAATATCTGCATGGGGGGGAATGAACTGTGATCCTTATTTCACATCATAAGCGCCATTCCCCCCATCCTCACCCTGAAGAAAAACCCCAGTCCATCAGGGTAGCTCAAATAAATGGTTATTCCCATATAGAATTTAATTATGAAACTGGTAGAAGAAAATATAAGAAAAATTATTATGATTGTGGAGTAAGCAAACATTTCCTAAGTCAGATAAGACATTAACCATTAAAAACTGAGATGTGATTTTCATTAAAATTAAAACTTTTTGCTTTTTGAAAAAAATATTAAGAAAATGAAAAGGCATTCAACTGATAGGGAGAAATTAATTGCAATACATATATCTAACAGGATTTGTAACAAGAATAAGTGAAAAATTTATAACAGAAAAATAAGGAAAGAACTATCCAGTTTAAGCATGGGCAAAATATTAAGAAAGACACTTTCCCAAAGATTATATACAAATGGCCAATAAGTAAATGAAAAGATACCAAATATCATTAGTTAGTAAAGAAATTCAAATTAAAAAAAATATGAGATATAAATTCACAAATTAGACTGGCTACAATTAAGGAGACAGACAATTCCAAGTTTGGAGAAGGTTATTGATCCACTAGAACCTTTATACATTGCTGATGATAACGTAACAGAAAACACTTCTTTGCAACTCTATGTCACCCAAAATTTCTGTTACCCAAGAGGGATGAAAAGATGTCCACAAAAAATTTAGGCTGAAAAATCAGACATGTTTATTTAAAAGAGTGAAAAAGTATAAGCCACTCTAATTTTCTTTAATGAAAGAAAGGAAAACTTTCTTTGGCATATTCATATAATGTAAGACTTTAACAATAGAAAGAAAAAGCTACTCATAAATCCAACTACACAGAAAATCTCAAAGCATGCTAAGTGAAAGAAACCATCTAAAAGGGATTACATACTGTATGATTTTATTAAATTCTCAAAAAACACAACTAATCTATTTATGATAAAAGACAGATCAGTATTTGCCTGGATCTGGGTTTGTGGGGCTTTTATTGATTGCAAGAGGCATATAGGAACTTTGTGAATAATGCTATATATTCTGAATTTTAACTGTGGTAATGGTTATGCTGGCACATGCAACTGTCAAAACTTATGAAAACATACTCAAAATAAGTGTATTTTATGCATGAAAATTATATCTCACTACAGAAGGTTTTTGGAGAAGGAAATGGCAACCCACTCCAGTATTCTTGCCTGGGAAATCCCATGGATAGAGGAGACTGATGAGCTACAACCCTAGAGGCTGCAAAAGAGTCAGACATGACTTAGCTACTAAACGAACAACTGAAGATTTTACTATTTGTCTTTTGTTTTTAGCTTAATTCTACTTTAATTAAAAAAACCATCTTTTTAATTATTTTACCCTTTGAAAATTTTTTGGATCTCACTTTTTGTAAAATATATGATCAGCCTTGGAAAATGACCTGTAAGTGCTTGGAATAAGGTGTATTTTCTAGTTTTGAGAGGTATGTTTGTTAAATCACCCCACTCAAATGTTCTAAATATTTAGTGACTGGCTTTGCTTGTTTTACTCTATAGTTACTGAGACTGAAGAAAGGTGTTTCTGGTTATTGTTGCCTGGTAACAAAGTACTTCAAAATCTAGTCACTTATGGCAACCATTTTATTTTGCATAAATATCACCATATATTTTTCCTTCAGCCCCAAATGTATTTCCTCACTTCCTTTCAATCCTCATTGACAGCATTGCCCAAGCCCATCAGGCTTCTGCTAATAGCCTCCTCCACCCCTTCTAGCTTCTGCCTGTTACTTTGTTCCAAAAGCAATGTCACATATTTTAGGTGGCATCCCAAATTTGGGCCATTATGGATAAAGATGCTATGCATATGCATACACAAATTTATACTATTTGTATAGCGGCCTCATTCCTTGGTATACATGCATATACAAATTTGCATATACAAATATATGCATATAAAATGCATATACTTTTCTTCTGAAAACAAACACTTCGTTTGTCTTCAGTAAATAGTTAGTAGCATGCTAATTATAAGTGTTTGTTTACTATTGCTGCATAACTAAATTTCCCATAAAACTTAGCATCTTAAAACCCCTTTTTACTTTTGCTCATGGTTTCCTGGAGTTTGGGAAGGAATTTGGGAAGTGCTCCGATTTGTATTGTCTTGGAGTCTTATCAGGTTGCGGCCCAGTATCAGCTGGGGCTGACATCATCTGAGGACACTGGGCTGGGGACCCAGGATGGTTCATGAGGAAAGCCTGGCAGCTGGGAGGTCAGCTGGGTTGAACTGAGCGACCAGAGACCTGCATATGACAATCTCCGCAGGACGAGAGTCTCAACAGGGCAGACTTGCCCTAAAGCAAAGGTCCTCAGTGATTTCACACGAGGCTGCATGAGTTTTCAGGCCTAGTGCTGAGAGTCAAGCAACTTTACCTTAACTCCCTTCTATCACTACAGAGTCGGGCATGACTGGGGCGGCTTGGCATGCATGCATGCATTGGAGAAGGCAATGGCAACCCATTCCAGTATTCTTGACTGGAGAAACCCAGGGACAGAGAAGCCTCGTGGGGTGACGTCTATGGGGTCGCACAGAGTCGGACACGACCGAAGCGACTTAGCAGCAGCAGCATTACTTACTAGGAATTCAAGAAGTTCAGCAGAACTTTAAGGGAAGGAGGCACAGACCTCACTTCTCAGTGAATGTAACAGCAAAAATTATGCGCTGCCATAAAGTCGCTCAGTTCAGTTCAGTTCAGTCGCTCAGTCATGTCCGACTCTTTGCGACCCCATGAATCGCAGCACGCCAGGCCTCCCTGTCCATCACCAACTCTCGGACTTCACTCAGATTCACATCCATCGAGTCAATGATGCCATCCAGCCATCTCATCCTCTGTCGTCCCCTTCTCCTCCTGCCCCCAACCCCTCCCAGCATCAGAGTCTTTTCCAATGAGTCAACTCTTCGCATGAGGTGTCCAAAGTACTGGAGTTTCAGCTTTAACATCATTCCTTCCAGAGAAATCCCAGGGCTGGTCTCCTTCTGAATGGACTGGTTGGATCTCCTTGCAGTCCAAGGGACTCTCAAGAGTCTTCTCCAACACCACACTTCAAAAGCATCAATTCTTTGGCCCTCAGCCTTCTTCACAGTCCAACTCTCACATCCATACATGACTACTGGAAGTTGTGTCCAATTCTTTTCGATTTCCTGGAGTGCAGCACGCCAGGCTTCTCTATCCTTCACTATCTCCCGGAGTTTGCTTTAACTTATGTCCCTCTGATCATTGCTATTTCTGCAGGAAACCAGACCCAGGTGCTGCCCCAGTGCAGCAACTCCCTCCCTGAACCAACAGGCTCTGCGGCCTCAGAGGAGAGCGCCCCCTACTGCTCAGGTGAGGGTCCTACTGGACAGAAGGCGCTTAACCACCGCCCCCCACCCCGCCCACCAGCCCGGGTCACCGCCCCGGTCACCGCCCGGGTCACCGCCGCATTGTCCGATTTCTCTCTCCTCAGACAGCAGACGGCTCCGCCTGGTGGACGGGGGCGGTCCCTGCGCCGGGAGAGTGGAGATTCTTGACCAGGACTCCTGGGGCACCATCTGTGATGACGGCTGGAACTTGGACGATGCCCGCGTGGTGTGCAGGCAGCTGGGCTGTGGAGAAGCCCTCAATGCCACGAGGTCTGCTCACTTCGGGGCAGGATCAGGGCCCATCTGGCTGGATGATCTGAACTGCACAGGAAAGGAGTCCCACGTGTGGAAGTGCCCTTCCCGGGGCTGGGGGCGGCATGACTGCAGACACAAGCAGGACGCAGGGGTCATCTGCTCAGGTCTGCGCTGCACACTGTCCACAGTTTGGCGGAGTGGTGGGGCCCTGGAGGACGGGGATCTGAGCCCTGAGGGAGAGATGCTGAAAGGACTAGAGAAGAAGGCTTCCTCCCAAGGAGCCTGTGTTTCCAGCAGACGTGAAGATGAGGCGCTTTCACTTCCTCCTGCAGCAGCTGAGATTCTGGTCCTTTCTTCTCACCAGTGTTTCCCGGCAGAGCCGTTTCTTATGGTTTCCACATGAAAGCAGGGCTCTCTCTTCCATTCCCTGTGGTAGTACAGTCTGGAGAGCCTCTTGACGTTGTAATGAAAGCACAGATTTACTCCGTTCAGTTCTGTACCCAAGGAGTCTGACAAGGGTCTCTGCAGACCAACATGCCCATGTCCACAGGGCTGCGTTCTTCCTGGAGGCCCTGGGGAACACTTTTCCCAGCCTTTTCTGGTTTCTATGTGGCCTCATTCCTTGGCTTGGAGCCCATCTCCTTCTTCAGACAACATTCCCTCCTCTGACCATTCTTCAGAGTCTCATCTTCCTCTAACCACACTCAGGAAGAGTATTCCATTTTAGGGATAATTACATTGGGTTTATATGATTTATTCACAATCTTGCAGGTTAGTCTCACCATCCCAAGCTCCTAAGTTTCTTGTCTTAATAATGTCTGTAAAATGCCTTTTGAAATATAAGGCAACATTCACCGGATTGAAAGATTGGAACATAGACATTTGTGGGTTCACCATTCTGCCTGTTTCTCCACTACCCATATCCCTTTCACATGCTCTTTTACAGGTTTTTTCAGGAAACAAGGCTCAGGGCCCTTCCCTGCAGGTGCCTATGTTGGCCTTTCTCTCTGTTTGTATTCACTACATCATTGTGGTAGAAATAGAAAGACAGACATTAATGGACAAAGTCAAGTAAAAGGGAGACAGAATTCAGTCTTGTCACCTAGTGGGTATCTCAGCTGAGTCAGGGTGAGTGTTCATGATTTCTGGGAACGAGGAAAACCCAGAGCACTGAGCAGAGTGCTCACTGTGTCCTGTTTCCTCCCTTTCAATCTCAGAGTTCCTGGCCCTCAGGATGGTGAGTGAGGACCAGCAGTGTGCTGGGTGGCTGGAAGTTTTCTACAACGGGACCTGGGGCAGTGTCTGCAGCAGCCCCATGGATGATGTCACCGTGTCCATCATCTGCAGACAGCTTGGCTGTGGGGACAGTGGAAGTCTCAACCCTTCTGTTGCTCTTAGAGAAGGTTCTAGACCCCAGTGGGTGAATGGAATCCGGTGTCGGAAAACTGACAACTCTCTCTGGCAGTGTCCTTCTGACCCTTGGAATTACACTTCCTGCTCTCCCAAGGAGGAAGCCTATATCTCGTGTGCAGGTGACTTACTGTCTGTTTCTGTGTATCTGTCCCAACCCTGTAGGATGTCAGTAGTGAGATTTTATATTTTAAAATGTCTAAGTGATGAGTTTAAGTTGGGTCCACAAAATAACGTTAGGATGGAGCTAATTTAATCCATGTTTCAACCCTGTGATTTAGAGTTTAATTTGGATATAATTCACATAACATTATATTAGTTTCAGGTGTAAAATGTAATGCTTATATATTTCTGTATATTGGTAAATGATCACCACAATAAGTCTAGTAATATCCATCACCATATATCATTACAATTTTTTAAGGAGAATTTTTCTTACCAAATTTCAAGTATACAATACAGAATTCATTGTAGTCACCATGCTGTACATTACATCTTCATGGAGTTCACTTTAGAACTGCAAGTTTGTACCTTTTGACTACCTCCACTTGTTTTGCCCACATCAATCCACCTCTGGCAACCCCCACACTGTTCTCTGCATCTCTGAACCGCGCCCCCCCCCCACCTTTTTTAAATTTGATTTAAGATTCCACATATAAATTAGATCAAATGGTATTTGTTTCACTTAGCATAATGCCCTCTAGGTTCATCCATGTTGCTACACATGGCAGGATTTTCTTCTTTTTGTTGGCTGTACATATTACATTTTCCTTGCCCATTTATCCATCAGTGAAGACCTATGTTGTTTGGCTATTGTAAATAATGCTGCAATGAACATTTGGTTGCACATAGTTTTTTCAACTTGGTATTTTGTTTCTTTCAGATAAATACCCAGAAGTGAAACTGATGAACCATATGACAGTTTTATTTTTAATTTTTGGAGAACCTCAATACTGTTCTCCATAGGGGCTGCATCAACTTACATTCCCCCCTCCCCGCCCAACTGTGCACAAGTTTTGCCTTCTCTCTGCGTTTTCACCAACTCCTGTTATTTCTTGTCTTTTGGATAAAAGCCATTCTAACAGATGTGAGATATTACCCCATTATAGTTTGATTTGCATTTTTCTAATGACATAACATTGTGCACCTTTTCATTTACCTGTTGGCCTACTTTATGTCTTCTTTGAAAAAAAAATGTCTATTCATGTCCTCTGCCCATTTTTTAATGAGATTGTTTGTTGGTTTGCTTTTGCTATTGAGATGTATGAATTCTTTAAGTATTTTGAGTATTAACCCTTGTCAGAAATTTTCTCCAACTCCATAAATTACCTTTTCATTTTGTTGACCTTTTCCCTTTGTTGTGCAGAAGTTTCTTAGTTTTCTATAGTTTCAAAGCTTATTTTTGCTCTTGTTGCTTTTGCTTTTGGCATCAAACCCAAAATATCCTCATGATGATTGATGTCAGGACCTTTTCATCCTAATTTTCCTTCTAGGATTTTTTTTAAAATAATTTTTAAAATTTATTTATTTTGGCTGTGCTGGGTCTTTGCGCTGCATGGGCTTTTCTCTAGTTGCAGTGAGCAGGGGCTACTCTTCTTTGCATTGCACAGGCTTCTTATTGAAGTGGCTTCTTTTGTTGAGGAGAACAGGCTGGAGGGCACTGAGCTTCAGTAGTTGTGGCACGTGGGCTCAGTAGTTGCCATTCCTGGGCTCTAAAGCACAGGCTCAATAGTTGTGGCCAATGGGCTGAGTTGCCCTGTGGCATGTGGGATCTTCCTGGGTCAAGGAGCACACTTGAGTCTCCTGCACTGGTGGGTGGATTCTTTACCACAGCCACAAGGGAAGACCCTCTTCTAGGACTTTTATGGCTTCAGGACTTATGATCAAGTCTTTAATCCATTTTGAGTTAATTTTTGTGAATGGTGCAAGAATTTTCCAGTTTCATTCTTTTGCATGTAACTGTCCAGCTTTCCCAACACCATTTTTGAAGAGACAAGGCTTTCCCGATGGTATAATCTCTACTTTTTTGTCATAAATTGATTGACCACATGTATTTGGGGTTACTTCTGGGATCTCTATTCTGTTCCAGTGATTTCTGTGTCCATTTTTATAGCAGTACCATACTGTTTGATTAACACAGCTTTGTTATATAGTTTGAAATCAGGAAGCATGACACTTCTATCATTCTTTCTCAGGATTTCTTTGGCTATTCAGGGTCTTTTGTGGTTCCACACAAATTTTAGAATCGTTTGTTCCATATCTCTGAAAATTTTCATTGAAATTTGGATAAGGATGGTAGTGGATCTGTAGGTTGCTTTGTGTAGTATGAGCATTTTAACAATATTAGGTCATCCAATCCATGAGCACAGAATATCGTTCAGTTTATTTGTGCCTTCTTCAATATCTTTCACAATGTCTAAAGTTTTCAATAGTGTCTCAGTTTTGACTCTTCATTTCAGATTTGGATGTTCTTATTTTCTTTTGCTTGCTTGATGATTCTGACTAGAACTACCAAAACTATGTTGAATAAAAGTGATGAGAGTAGGCATTTTTGCCTTGTGTTTGATCTCAGAAGAAAAGCTTTCAGCTCTTTACAGTTGAGTAGGGAGTTTGCTGAGGGTTTGTCATATGATACTTATTGTGTTGAGGAATAATCCCTTTATACCTACTTTGTAAAGATCTTTTGTATCATAAATGGCTGTTGAATTTTGTCAAATATTTGTTCTGCATCTGTTGAAAGGATATGATTTTTTTGCCTTTATCTTATTTGGTGTATCACACCGATTAATTTGTGAATATTGAACCATCCTTGCACCCTTGGAACAAATCTCTGTTGATCTTGGTGTTGTTATTATTGTTGTTGTTTAGTCGCTAAGTTGTGTCTGATACTTTGCGATCCAATGGACTATAGCTTGCTAGGCTCCGCTGTCTTAGATTTCTCAGGCAACGATACTGGAGTGGGTTGTCCAGTATTCTCTTCATGTATTGTTGAATTTGGTTTTCTAATATTTTGTTGAGGATTTTTGCATCTATATTTATTTGGGATATTAGCCAGTATTTTCTTTTCTTGTGGTGTCCTTGTCTGGTTTTGGTATCAGGATAATCTTGGCCCCATAAAATGGCTTTGGAAGTGTTCCTTTCATCCTTTTTGGAGGAGTTTGAGAAGGCTCCACCACTTCATACCATTATACTGGGAATTGGAATTAAAAAAAAAAAAGTTGGTGGGGTGACAAATAGTCAAACCATAGCACCTTACTTCCTTCAACATTTCTCTCTCTCTTATTCCCCACCTTCCACACACACCCCATTCAGGAATACCTTGAATGATATGTTGGGCATTGCTTGAAATCTACAAATGAGAGAATGAGATGGATTAAACTAAATGAGATAGATATTTCAAAAGCAGAGATTTGTCCCTTTCCTTGCCTCTGTTTCTTCATCTCTTTGTCTTTTCATTCAAAGGCCAAAGTAGTGTTAAACTATTGGACTTTTATATATGATTTTTTTTGACAATAAAGCACCATAAAATGGGTTGTGGGGAAGTCTCTGACCCTGAAAGTGAGCAATCACCCCACAGAGGCCATGCCATCATTTTTTCAGAGGTTCTCTGCATGAAGTGGGTAGAAAGTTTGGTAGGATGATGTGGAGAGAATACACAAGTTCTCATATTTTATGACAAGAACCATTTACACTTCCATTTTCTTGTGTTTTTTGAACTTATGTGTATTTCTTTCACTTACAATTCTTTTGTGTCTTTTTTTGGTTATTTTTGCTTCCTCTAAATACAAATCTTTCTTAGAAAATTTATTTAAGTCTACTGCAGACATGTCTGCCTTACTAGATACCTTTTTTTTTCTGACTTTTTTTATATATTCCATTTTTTAAGAGTTTTCTCTCTTTATAGCAACCTTTGCTTGACCAATGCCATACTGAATAACACATAACAGTAGCTTAGAATTCATTTAATAATTGTCCATTGAAAATTGCATAAGTGGGGCTTCCCGAGTGGTCCAGTGGTTAAAAATCTACCTGCCAATGCAGAGGACATGAGTCTGATCTCCTGTCCAGGAAGCAGTAAAGAACCTGCCTGCCAGTGCAGAAGATATAAGAGATGCAGGTTTGATCCCTGGGTCTGGAAGATCCTCTGGAGGAGGGCATGGGAACTCACTCCAGTATTCATGCCTGGAGAACCCCATGAAGAGGTGAGCCTGGCAGGCTACAGTCCATTGGGTCACACAGGGTTGGACACGACTGAAGAAACAGCACACACCTGCACACACCCCAGGAAGATTCCATATGCCATGGAAAAACTAAGCCTGTGCACCACAACTAGAGAAAGCCCATGTGCAGCACCAAGATCCAGTACAGCCAAAAATAAATTTAAGAAAAACATTTAAAACTTTGCATGAGTGGAAATTGAATATAAATTAATTCTGTGCTAATGCACTAATTACTTTTAATTTGCACCATTTATTATCAGAAAACATTACCATTAATTTATATTTGCTTTACTGTTTTGCTGATTACCATGAATTTAAAGAAATTCTATTTCATTGAATTTTATTCATCTACTTATTCATTCAATAAATATTTATCAAGCCCCATCATGGTATTTAGGAAAGCTTCTCCATGCATTCTTGTTGAATGGTGAATGTGCAATCACCATCCTAATAGCAGAAACATGGAGTAAATAAGATGTGCAAGGTCCTTCCCTGGAACTTTCATTCAGGGGTATATGTGTGTGTATTTGTTGTGGAATGTGGACATGATAAGTAAGTAAATACTTAAAAGTATTTCAGATATCTTTAAGATATCTTCCATCATCGTTTATATTTTTTTCTCCAGAATGTTTAAAATTTCATTTATTTATAGGAACTCTCTACAAATTAACACCACTTACTGCTTTTCTTAAATACTACTGGAAGTATTTACCCCATTTTTTGCATATGTCTTTAGGGTTGTGTATGTGGTGTGGTTATATGATCAAATATACTATGCTTTACTTTTATGAATTCTGCCTTTAATGCAGTGTTTCAGATGCCATTCTTCATCTCAAAATAGCTTTTAATCATTTTATTTTCTTCAAATAATTTTATAATTTGAGTAAAGAATATCTATAATCTTACTGAATCTGAATTTATTTTACTGTGTGTGATGTTTTAATATCATCAGCAGATACAAATTACATTTTAGATATCTGATAATTTAGTTCCTCACCAAATACATACACATTATTTCATGATTTCATGGATATGACACCAGAAGAACAGGCAAAAATAGACAATTTGCAAAATATATAAGGAAATCCTACAACTCAAGGACAAAACAACAAGAAAAGAACCATAATAACCCAATTAAAAAATTAGCCAGTGGCTTGAATGGACATTTCTCCAAAGAAGATATAGAAATAGACAATAGGTATAGGAAAATATGCTCAACATTATTAGTCATCAGGGAAATGTAAATCAAAGCCATAAGAGATATCATCTCACACCTCTCAAAATGGCTATGATTTAAAAAAAAAGAATAAGTGTTGTCAAGGTTGTGGAGAAACTGAAAATCTTCTGAGTATTTATCCACATTCAGTTCAATTCAGTTCAGTCGCTCAGTCGTATCCGACTCTTTACGGCCCCATGAATCGCAGCACGCCAGGCCCCCCTGTCTGTCACCATTGCCCGGAGTTCACTCAGACTCACGTCCATCGAGTCCGTGATGCCATCTAACCATCTCATCCTCGGTCGTCCCCTTCTCCTCCTGCCCCCAACCCCTCCCAGCATCAGAGTCTTTTCCAGTGAGTCAACTCTTCGCATAGGTGTCCAAAGTACTGGAGCTTCAGCTTTAGCATCATTCCTTCCAAAGAAATCCCGGGGCTGATCTCCTTCAGAATGGACTGGTTGGAACTCCTTGCAGTCCAAGGGACCTTCAAGAGTCTTCTCCAACACCACAGTTCAAAAGCATCAATTCTTCGGCGCTCAGCCTTCTTCACAGTCCAACTCTCACATCTATACATGACCACAGGAAAAACCATAGCCTTGACTAGGCGGACCTTAGTCGGCAAAGTAATGTCTCTGCTTTTGAATATACTATCTAGGTAGGTCATAACTTTTCTTCCAAAGAGTAAGCATCTTTTAATTTCATTGCTGCAGTCACCATCTGCAGTGATTTTGGAGTCCCAAAAAATAAAGTCTGACCCTAGATATGCAAATTTAATCTCAATAAAACTATGACCAAAAAATTTGAATGATTTATAATGACATTTCTTCACTCTTGGTATTGTTAACTTCATTTTCTCCTTGTTCTTGTTTAGTATTGCTCAGTGGTTATCAGTTTTCAAGGAGCCATGTTTGAAAGGTTTTCCTCTGTTTTCTCTCTCATGCTTACCTTGGGCTTCCCTGGTGGCTCAGCGGTAAAGAATCCGTTTGCAATGCAGGAGACCACCTGCAAAGCAGGAGACGCAGGTTCAGTCTCTGGGTTAAGAAGATCCCATGGAGAAGGAAACGGCAACCCTCTCCAATATTCTTGCCTAAAATCCCATGGACAGAGGAGCCTGGTGGGCCACAGTCCGTGGAGTCGCAAGAGTAGGACTTGACTTAGGGAGTAAACCACCATCACTACCACCATCCTTACCTTCTTTTTTAAAATTAATTTTTGTTCTTTTCTTTGTTAATCCTAACTTCTGTATCCTTTATGCTTTATTTTCTCTTCTCCTAGTTTCTTAAATAGAAGCTTACATGTTTTTTCATTTTTAGCCTTTCTTCTTTTCTAAATCTAAGGTATAAATTTCCCTTAAGCACTACTTTAGTTGCATTAGAAGAATTTAGGTATATATCTTTGCTATCACTATTTCACAATATTTTCTAATGTTTAAATTCTAATGTTTAAATTCCCAGACCCAGGTACTGTTTCAGAAGGGTGTTGCTTAATTTCTCCAATAAGGATGGCTAACCATATTTTCTTATTAATTCTTAATTTAATTACACTGTGGTCAGAGTAAATACTCTGTATAAATTCAATTATCTGAAGGCTTTTGTCCTACCATATGGTCATTTTTGATAAATGTTCCTAGTGCATTTACAATAATGTGAGTTCTTTCATTATTGGGTGCATTTCTCTTTATATGTTATTTAGCTAAATGTGTGGATTGTGGTGTTTTACGTCTACTATAGTCTTCCTTCTATTTTGTATGCCTGGTCTGCATGGTATTGAAAAAGATTTGTTAAAGTTCCCCCAGGTTGATTGTTATTTTGTCTATTTCTCTTTTTCATTCTGTGAAGTATTATTCTGTATTTCAAAGCTATGCTTCGATATCTTCCCTGGATTCAGATATCTGTAATATCTTTATTAAGGGTGTGTCACCGTGTAATCATGATATTATCCTCTTTAACTAAATTAGCACATCCTCCCTTAAAGTCTCCTTTCTGTGACCTTGCTATAGCTACTGCAGCTTTCTTATAGTTAGTATTCACATGTGTGCGGCTTGCTAAATCATTTCAGTCATGTCCAACTCTTTGCTAAGGACTGTAGCCAGCCAGGCTCCTCTGTCCATGGGATTCTCCAGGCAAGAATACTGGAGTGGGTTGCCATGCCCTCCTCCAGGAGATCTTTCTGACCTAGGGATTGCACGCACGTCTTTTATGTCTCCTACATTGGCAGGCAGGTTCTTTACCACTAGCACCACCTGAGAAGCCTAGCATTCACATAGTATATACAGTTTCCCCCATCATTTTACTTTTGACCTTTCTTTGCTCTCATATACAATGTGAGTATCTTGCAGGTAGCATTTACATGAATTTTTTTGGTTTTTCAGTTAGTAGAGGGGCTTTAATTTGAAGTATCTAATCCATTGTAATTAGATTGCAAATCCAATTACTGATATTGTTGGGTTAGTATCTACCATTTCCTTTTAATTGACCCATGTGCTTCAAGTTCCTTTTTCTCTCCTTTTTTTCTTTCTTTGGTATTAAACACATTTATTCCAGATTTTCCTTTGATTTTCTGCAGCTTTACTAGATGTGGAGGTTTTCATAGCCTTCTGTCCATTTAAAAAGAGTCTTAATTATTTTATCTTCAAATATTACTTCTGCTGCACTGTCTCTGTTTCTCTTCTCCTCCTATTCCCCCTCTTTTTCCTTCTCCTGCTTCTCTTTTTCCTCCTCCTCATCTCTCAACTCTAGGACTCCTCTAAAACACTAATTCTGTGTTCAGTTCTGTCTAAAATTCTTTTAAACCTATTCATTCAGTTCTTAATTCTAGATATTTTATTTTCAGTTGGCAACTGTTCCTTTGATTTTCTTATAGTTACAGTTATTTGTTAACATTTTTCATTTTTCACCTATTGATTCTTTCCTTTCCCCTTTTCCCCTAAACACATTGTTCATAGTTAAAATCCTTATCTGCTAACTCCAGCATATCTAGCATGTGTCTCTCTGCCTTCTCTTACCTTCCTTTTTTCAAGTTTTAAATTTGTCAAGTCATCCATCTCTTTACATGCCATGCAATTTTTAACTGAATGAGAGAAATGATGCATAAGAAAATAAGATATCCCAGATACATTTTCTCACACCTGAAAGGATTCATATTCTGTTTTGTTAAGCAAGTGGGAGGAGGGGCTTAGATCACCCAGATGTCTAAACACTAGCTAGAGTTGAGCTGTCACAAGTCTGGGTGGCAGTATTTGTAGCACTCAGTCTACCTCTGATTTCTCTGCCCCTGTGTTATGGGCTTTCAGAGTTTATGATTGAAAACCTGATTATTTTGGTAGCTCAGCCGTCAGGAGGATGAGGGAAGATCCACTCTGTTTCCAAGGTGTTTGACACAGTTCTCTGGCCTTCTGCCACTGACAGTGTGTTTACTGGGCAGATATTTGAGGAGAAAATCTGCTATATGAGAGAGGCTCTCAAGTCTGCAATTTTGTCACTGCAGCACCAGGTAACCCCTAAATCATTCAGGCTTCTCTGTCCCACTTTGATCCATTAACCCAGGCAACAAACTGGGAAATTCCCATAGAGAAAGAGAAGCTTCAGATCCTTGGCTAACAATGAAATGATCTCCACTCTTTAGAATTTTAGCATGTTTAGTTCATATTGTGTCCACAAATGTCTAATATCTTCATTTTTTATCTAACATTTTATAGCATTTTAAGTTGTATCCAGTAGACGATTGGCCTGCTGTGAACCCCTCCATTGGAATCCCTCTTCGTGGAAATACAAAATTCTAGATTTTATTCTCCGCTTCAGCATTCACCTAAAGTGCAACACCGAGTAGACATCATTTAACCTTTCCTTACATGGTTTTTTATGTACTAAAGAAGAACAACACAGTGAGCCTGTCAATATCCTTTGTTCAAGTGCTTTCAGAGCAAGAATTTAACCTATTTCTGCTCTATGGTAAAGTTAGAAATGCATAATATTTTCCCTCTGGAGAACAAATAGCCCCCAACTTTGAATAATAGCGATTCCTGCCACAAAGTGCAAGAAAAGATAATATTTACTTGAGAGAAGAAGCAGCATTCCAAGATTCCCAGTGGAATCTGGTCGATGTCAACCAATATCACCTGACCAACTTCTTATGCAAGGTTGCCCAATCCACTCAAAGAGATCCCATTTTCTTAAAACAAAGTATCCAGGTCTGCAGTCTCAAGCTTAGAACCATCAGTGAAGTATTCCGGGGCAAACCAACACATCTCAAGGACCATTTGTTTTTCAATTCTGCATGACTGTACCAAGGAGAAAGATTCTAACGATAGAGGATTCATGGCTGCTACCTGAGGCTTCTGATGAGGCCAGTTCCTGATTCCATTTCCTTTGATCTAATCCCTTTAACTCTCAGGTCAAGGGCACCAATATGTGTGTGGCTTGTAAGGAATCCATCCAGCAGCCAGCCCATTCCTGTGACTCTGAACTCATTCAACTGCTCCGGGTAGACAGACTAACATTTCCTGTAAATCTTTCTCAGATGCTGTGCAGAACTCTACAAATCAAAGGTTAACACTCCTGTCTCACCCTACTCAGTAGCGTAATATTTCCTGTTTGTGCCCATTTTCAATGTTATTATTCTCCTGTCACTGCTGTAAGAAACCACACTCGGGTGCTGCCCCAGTGCAATGACTCCCTGTCAGAACCAGGGGACTCTGACGCCTCGGAGGAGAGCGCCCCCCTACTACTCAGGTGAAGGTCCTCCAGGACAGAAGACCCTTATCCCCACTGTCAATGCCCCATTGTCCCATTTCTCTCTCCTCAGACAGCAGACAGCTCCGCCTGGTGGATGGAGGAGGTCCCTGCGCCGGGAGAGTGGAGATCCTTGACCAGGGCTCCTGGGGCACCATCTGTGATAACGGCTGGGACTTGGATGATGCCCGTGTGGTGTGCAGGCAGCTGGGCTGTGGAGATGCCCTCAATGCCATGGGGTCTGCTCACTTTGGGTCAGGATCAGGGCCCATCTGGCTGGACACACTGGACTGCAGAGGAAAGGAATCTCACGTGTGGAAGTGCCCTTCCCAGGGCTGGGGAGTGCACAACTGCAGTCACGACAACGATGCCGGGGTCATCTGCTCAGGTATGGTCAGTGTATCGCCCTGTGATGGCAGAATGAAAAGGTCCATGGAAGCTGGCGTCTGATCACTGGGGCAATAGGAGATAGATGGGCTAGAGAGGACTGAGACAGGCCCATCCTCCCTGAATGCACAAAGCTTCTGCGGGTGATGTGCTTCATTTACTTTCCTGCTGTAAGTCTCTGCTGTTTCTTCTCCAGTGATCTTACCTGACATAGTAGATTAAACTATTCCAATGAAAACTGATCTTCATAATGAAGATGGAGATCAATCACATGAGACATTTCAAATCACCACACAAATCCCTTCGCACAATTAGTCTATAGGAAGGGAGGGCTGGAATGAGGACACACTGTCGTGGATGGAGTTGTTTCTGTACCTACAGTGTGAGGCATTATTTTACACTAGGTTAGTAGGAGTGGAGGCACAGAGGATGTCACGAAACAGATCAGACAGGAATTGATGGATTTGTGCCAAATTGCAAGCCTCTTTTGAAATTTTAGATGTAAATGTCCATAGGCCTCTGCAGGTAAGACCAGAGAACTTTGAATGAAGTGCTCTGAGTCATGGGTTCTCCTTCCATTGTTACTATAAGAGATTCTCTGCCCATTTTTTCTTCTAAGACATCTGTACAGGCCAAAACTTTGGAAGAACACTTAGCCATACACTGACAAGTCAAAAGTGGAAGCAATACAATTTCTGTGTTTTATGGTAAGAAATTATATAGTTTATACTTGATGACTTCAGTGATTTAAGAGAATTGAATTTGGGGTTTTACTTGATATGAATAGGAGTTAGGGGACAGATGTAATTTTTGAAGAAGGTAGAAGAGAGTTATAGCAGCTGGAAGGGAGAGGGATTGTAATAGGAATTGAAAAAGGCACATGTGGGGTGTTCTGAGCAGCACTGATGGTCCAGGAGTGGTGTAGAGGATGCTGTGTGTGCCTAAGGATGCAGGATGTCTGTACAGCAAGAGATCAGAGAAGGATATATTTTTATTTATTTATTATCCTTATCCACTGACATCAGCCTTCTATTCCACAAACTTTCTCGCAGTTTCCACACACATAATCTTCCACATAAATTTTAAAATCAAATAGAAAACAAAAAAAGAAGTCATAATTTGTCTCAGAAGAGTCTATCCTTATATATATAAGACTATTGATCATTCAGTGTATATTCGAGCATTTAACATGTATCAGGGTACCATAAAACAGCATATAACAAATATTTCTTTCGTGTTCTGCCTAATCAGTAATCTTATGGGGTTGATATAGCAACCAAAAAGTGTTGACTGAAAATGCTTTAATTAGAATGTGTTGCCTATGAGCGAACTCCCAACCAGACCAGACTGTGTCTCTCTGGGGAGATGAAAGTGATAAATAATAAAAGGCAAGCAGACCATCTTCTCTCTCACCATTCACTCTTGTAAAAGTGGTCAAGCTGATCCTTCAAATCTTTAATTTCTTTTAGGTCTTTTCTGTTTTTTTTTTTTTTTCTGTTTTCTGTAGTAGATTTTTATTTTGTTAGAATATTCTTTCTGAACCTTCAAAGTTCACATATTTATATAATCAGAATCCTTTACCAGAAAGAATTTCACCATGTACATAATTTATCATGAGCATACTTCGAAACCAGACAAGTGTGTTAAAGAAAGTGTTTTATGTTGTGGTTTTCTTTTTTATTTGGATTACCTTCCTCTACCCAAAGTATTGTCCCTGAAGTTCAAACCATGATCATGAGTTTTTTTCTTTGGTCTCTCTCTCAGTTTCATACCCCATCCACTCCCCATTTAACCGACCACATACCCTACCTCACTCCACTCCTACAGAAGGTCTTCCCTTTCAGAATTTCCTTTCCGCCCACTTGTGGTTCTTAAGATTGTTTTCTCTTGTCTGCAGTGGGAGAAATGGGAAAGGTGGCAGGGTTAAGTGGTTGATGGCAGGAGCACAGGGGGTAAAATGTGTCAAAAACTTGTTGGACAAATATTTCCCTCAAATATTCTACCTTTCATCCATATTGACGCTTTTGCAATTTGAAAATTTCTGAATTATGTATGGCTTATTTGCTCTCTGGGCTTCCCTCATAGCTCAGTTGGCAAAGAATCCACCTCCAGTGCAGGAGACCCCAGTTAGACCCCTGGATTGGGAAGATCCACTGGAGAAGGGATAGGCTATCCACTCCAGTATTCTTGGGATTCTCTTGTAGCTCAGTTGGTAAAGAATCTGCCTGCAATGCAGACCTGGGTTCGATCCCTGGGTTGGGAAGATCTCCTGGAGAAGGGAAAGGCTACCCACTCCAGTATTCTGACCTGGGGAATTCCATGGACTGTATAGTCCATGGGGTCGCAGAGAGTCAAATATTACTGAGTGACTTTCACTTCACTTCACTATTTGACCTCTGCTCTCTTCTTCTTCCTCTCGTTCTTTACAGCATAGTAGCTATTTCTCAGGAATCCAAATAGGAAAGGAAGAAACAGTTAGCATATAGACAGGATTAAAATACTTTAACTTATCTTCACTTTTTAGCATTTCCTAAAGTTCGCATGTCTAGTATGAAGTAATCAAAAACCTCAGCTGTTTTGCCTGCTCCCACTGAGAACTCACTGTCTCCCAGGTTCTTTGATAAATTCTAAGCTTTCAAGAAAGATGGCTACGACCAGTCCCTTCTCCTATGACTGAGCTTTTTTCCTATCCAAACTGATCTCTGGACAGACTTCAACAATATGTGAACCATGAACTTCCTGATGTCCAGGCTGGTTTTAGAAAAGGCAGAGGAACCAGAGATCAAATTGCCAACATCTGCTGGATCATCGAAAAAGCAAGAGAGTTCCAGAAAAACGTCTATATCTGCTTTATTGACTATGCCAAAGCCTTTGAATGTGTGGATCACAATAAACTGTGGAAAATTCTCAGTGAGATGGGAATACCAGAGCACCTGACCTACCTCTTGAGAAATCTGTATGCAGGTCAGGAAGCAACAGTTAGAACTGGACGTGGAACAACAGACTGGTTCCAAATAGGAAAAGGAGAGTGTCAAGGCTGTATATTGTCACCCTGCTTATTTAACTTATATGCCGAGTACATCATAAGAAACGCTGGACTGGAAGAAACACAAGCTGGAATCAAGATTGCAGGAAGAAATATCAATAACCTCAGATATGCAGATGACACCACCCTTATGGCAGAAAGTGAAGAGGAACTAAAAAGCCTCTTGATGAAAGTGAGGGAGGAGAGTGAAAAAGTTGGCTTAAGGCTCCACATTCAAGAAAACAAAGATCATGGCATCCAGTCCCATCACTTCATGGGACATAGATGGGGAAACAGTGGAAACAGTGTCAGACTTTATTTTTTTGGGCTCCAAAATCACTGCAGATGGTGACTGCAGCAATGAAATTAAGACGCTTACTCCTTGGAAGGAAAGCTTTGACCAACCTAGATAGCATATTCAAAAGCAGAGACATTACTGTGCCGACTAAGGTCCGTCTAGTCAAGGCTATGGTTTTTCCTGTGGTCATGTATGGATGTGAAAGTTGGACTGTGAAGAAGGCTGAGCGCCGAAGAATTGATGCTTTTGAACTGTAGTGTTGGAGAAGACTCTTGAGAGTCCCTTGGACTGCAAGGAGATCCAACCAGTCCATTCTGAAGGAGATCAGCCCTGGGATTTCTTTGGAAGGAATGATGCTAAAGCTGAAACTCCAGTACTTTGGACACCTCATGCAAAGAGTTGACTCACTGGAAAAGACTCTGATTCTGGGAGGGATTGGGGGCAGGAGGAGAAGAGGACGACAGAGGATGAGATAGCTGGATGGCATCACTGACTCGATGGACGTGGGTCTGAGTGAACTCTGGGAGATGGTGATGGATAGGGAGGCCTGGCGTGCTGCAATTCATGGGGTCGCAAAGAGTCGGAGACAACTTAGTGACTGAACTGAACTGAACTGAACTGAAGAAATTTTTGGAATTTTTCACCATGAAAATTTGAGAAACATGTGTGAAAACTTCTTGTAATGTCTAGCTTTCCTCCTGTTAGCCAGAAGTCTGTCTACTCTCAGCAAGCACTCACAGATCCAGCCCGCATGATTTTCCTGACTTGATTATCGGTTCCTGAGAGAAAACTGGCCCGCATTCTGGCCTCAGAAATCTCAGGATGGCCTCTAACCTTGTGTCGCTCTTAGTCCTGTAACCTTTGCGGCCCATGGATCTACTTCCCTCTGGGTTAGTTCAGCTCTGAACCTGAGTCTGGTGCCCACTACAGAGCAGTATCCTTGGGCTCTGTAGTTTCCAGGCCTCTAGATGAGGAATTCACATTCCTAATTAACCTCAAAATGCATGTTTTTGGAAATCAGCCATTTCAAACCGACCCTGAAAATCCTTCAGGGTTTCTTTTCAGAAACTTGCTCATGAAATTCTGAGAATAAGCGTCCAATTCTCTCTCCAGGCGCCACTTCTGAAAAAGAAAAATTTTCACATTATTGCCTGTGACATTGTTTCCATCTGCCAAACCAGGACTATGGGCACTCACTGAATTTCTTGTTGTTGTTTTCTTAGGATTTGTGCGTCTGGTTGGAGACAATGGACCCTGCTCAGGACGGGTAGAAGTACGTCCTGGAGAAGACTGGACCCCAGTGTCTGATGGGAACTTCACACTCCGCACTGCCCAGGTCATCTGTGCAGAGCTGGGGTGCGGCAAGGCTGTGTCTGTTCTGGGACATGAGCTCTTCAGAGAGTCTGATGGCCTGGTCTGGGCTGAAGAGTTCAGGTGTGAGGGGGAGGAACGTAAGCTCTGGTGGTGCCCCAGAGTGCCCTGTCCAGGGGGCACTTGTCACCACAGTGGAGCTGCTCAGGTTATTTGTTCAGGTGAGATGCAGGTCAGGACTAACCTCCCTGCACACTTTGTTCAGGTGAGAAATCATGAGATTTATCTGAATTTCTGTCTTCTTCTACCAGCATACTCAGAAGTCCGACTCATGACGAATGGCTCCTCTCAGTGTGAGGGGCAGGTGGAGATAAACATTTCTGGACGGTGGAGAGCTCTCTGTGCCTCCCACTGGAGTCTGGCCAATGCCAATGTTGTCTGTCGTCAGCTCGGCTGTGGAGTCGCCATCTCCACCTCCAGAGGACCACACTTGGTGGAGAGAGGTGACCAGATCTCAACAGTCCGATTTCACTGCTCGGGGGCTGAGTCCTTCCTGTGGAGTTGCCCTGTGACTGCTTTGGGTGGTCCTGACTGTTCCCATGGCAACACAGCCTCTGTGATCTGCTCAGGTAAGAGAGAGAGAAGGGCTATTGGTACTTAGGATGCTCCTGGAGTGAAATGTCCTGAAGAGCAGAGAGTTAGGGAAACCTGGCTTTGGAAGATATTTCATGATGAAATATGGTGCTTCTCATTGTTCACTCATTTTTCAGATTAGGGCAAGTAGGATGAAGAAGAATAATGTATTTTATTTTATTTTTTTCCAGGTTTTTTTTCTTGTGAATTTTTAATTTTTAAAAAAATTTTTATTTTTACTTTATTTTACTTTACAATACAGTATTGGCTTTGCCATACATTGACATGAATCCACCATGGGTGTACATGAGTTCCCAATCCTGAAGCCCCCTCCCACCTCCCTCCGCATATCATCTCTCTGGATCATCCCTGTGCACCAGCCCCAAGCATCCTGTATGCTGTATCAAACATAGACTGGTGATTCGTTTCTTACATGATAGTATACATGTTTCAATGCCATTCTCCCAAATCATACCACCCTCTCCGTGTCCCTCAGAGTCCAAAAGTTCGTTCTATACATCTGTGTCTCTTTTGCTGTCTCACATACAGGGTTATCATTGCCATCTTTCTAAATTCCATATATGTGTTAGTAAATAGTGTATTGGTGTTTTTCTTTCTGGCTTACTTCCCTCTGTATAATTGGCTCCAGTTTCATCCATCTCATTAGAACTGATTGAAATGTATTCTTTTTAATGGCTGAGTAATACTCCATTGTGTATATGTACCACAGCTTTCTTATCCATTTATCTGCTGATGGACATCTAGGTTGTTTCCATGTCCTGGCTATTATAAACAGTGCTGCAATGAACATTGGGGTACACGTGTCTCTTTCAATTCTGGTTTCCTCAGTGTGTATGCCCTGCAGTGGGATTGCTGGGTCATAAGGCAGTTCTATTTGCAACTTTGTAAGGAATCTCCACACTGTTCTCCATAGTGGCTGTACTAGTTTGCATTCCCACCAACAGTGTAAGAGGGTTCCCTTTTCTCCACACCCTCTCCAGCATTTACTGCTTGCAGATTTTTGGATCGCAGCCATTCTGACTGGAGTGAAGTGGTACCTCATTGTGGTTTTGATTTGCATTTCTCTGATAATGAGTGATGTTGAGCATCTTTTCATGTGTTTGTTAGCCATCCATATGTCTTCCTTGGAGAAATGTCTATTTAGTTCTTTGGCCCATTTTTTGACTTGGTCATTTATTGTTCTGGAATTGAGCTGCATAAGTTGCTTGTATATTTTTGACGTTAGTTGTTTGTCAGTTGCTTCATTTGCTCTTATTTTCTCCCACTCAGAAGACTGTCGTTTCACCTTGCTTATAGTTTCCTATGTTGTGCAGAAGCTTTTAATTTTAGTTAGATCCCATTTGTTTATTTTTGCTTTTATTTCCAGTAACCTGGAAGGTGGATCATAGAGGATCCTGCTGTGATTTATGTCAGAGAGTGTTTTGCCTATGTTCTCCTCTAGGAGTTTTATAGTTTCTGGTCTTACATTTAGATCTTTAATCCATTTTGAGTTTATTTTTGTGTATGGTGTTAGAAAGTGTTCTAGTTTCATTCTTTTACAAGTGGTTGATCAGTTTTCCCAGCACCACTTGTTAAAGAGATTGTCTTTACTCCATTGTATATTCTTGCCTCTAAAGCAACATTGTTATTGACATATGATCATAGAAAACAGCATATAAGCAAAGTGTGTAGACTTCAGTCATGTACCCAGAGCAGCAAAGAGAACATTCCCAGCGCCAAGAGTCACTGTTGCCTCCAATAACTGTGTCCTCCCTCCTCTCCAGGGAAACCTGCTTATCTAACTTCTACTACCACAGAGTGTTTTATTGGTTTTTGAACTTAATATAAAATCATGCAGTGTGTTTTCTTTTGTGTGTGACTTCTTCGACTCAACATTATGTTTAGGATTCACTCATGATGTTGTTTACAGCAGTACTTTGTTCATTTTTATTACTGTAGAATATTGCTTTCATTGATAACATGGCCATTGATCCATTCAACTGATGTTAGAGATTTGAGTTGTTTCCTGCTCTTGACTATTATAAATATGATGCTAGAATGTAGCATGACAATGACTTTGGGCACAAATATATGTTACTTATTTTATGTGTTTAACATTTGGTCTTGTCTTTTCATTTTCCTAATGGTACAGTATCCTTTGATGAAGCAAGTTTTTAATTTGAAGGAAATATTGATATAACTTACCAACTTTTCCCTATATATTTAATACTTCTTATATCCCTTTGAAAAGAACTTTCCCTACTCCAAGATCATGAAAATATTCTCTTAGAGTATCTTACAAAAGTTTCTTTTTTTCTTGCATGTAATTGTACGTTCCTTCTGGGATTTATATCTGTGTAAGATAGATAAGTCATGTTTCACATGGACATCCAATTCACTCAGAATCTTTTTCTGAAAAGACATTTTTCCCCACTGCAGTGCTACCTTTATCTTAAGCAGAAGAGCACATATGTCTGAGTCCTTTTTAATACTCTGTATTCTGTTCCACTGTATCATTTGTCTATCTTTGCACCAGTACTGCATTTTCTTAATTACTGTAACTTTATAATAAGTCTAGATAATTTTAATTTACAGGGGTTACTTTATATTAACTCCTTTAACTTTGTCCCTTTTCTTACCGACTGTGTTGGTCATTCTTGGTGTTTTTTTTTTTTTTTTTAATCATTGAGGATAGTCTTTTATTTTATTTTATTTTATTGTGTGTGTGTAATATATGAGTTTTATTTTTTTTATTTTTTACTTTATTTTACTTTATAATACTGTGTTGGTTTTGTCATACATCAACATTCTTGGTGTTTTGTATTTTGTCTAAATTTTGGAATCTGCTTGTTATTTTTCACACTCCCTAAAAAATTAGCATAAGGATATTTTGATTAAGATTAGATTTAATCTACACAGAAATTTGAGAATGACTGACTTTGACAATTTTGGTTCTCTCAATTCATTGACATAATTTTTATTGTTGTTTAGTCACAAAGTTGTGTCCAACTGTTTTGTGACCCATGGACTGCAGTCTGCCAGGCTCCTTTGTCCATGGGATTTCCCAGGCAAGAGTACTGGAGTGGATTGCCATGCCCTCCTCCAGGGCTTCTTCCTGACCCAGATATTGAACCCACTTCTGCACTGGCAGGCAGATTCTTTACTACTGAGCCATCTGGGAAGCCAGTGACATAATACATCCCTCCATTCAGCTAGATCTTGAATTTCTCTCAGAAGTTTTGTCCACCTTCTTCTACATTTTTCCTAAGCATTTTATATATTTTTTAATGTTATTAGTATTTCTTTTATGGAAGATGTCCTAGGAATGAATTGTCTCTGACTTGTTTTCACCTTTTAACATTTTAAAAAATTTTTGGATGTAATTTTAGACTCACTGAAATGCTAGAAGAATAATATAAACATTTCCAGTTGACCCTTGACTGGAATCCCTCAATGCTAGTTTTTGGTTCATTCTGTCTCATTTCTCTGAACATATAAAATCTTTCTGGATTAGGTTGCTGTCATGATGTCCCTTTACCACTGAAATGCTAGGGGGAATTTCCTTATGTAACCACAGGTTCAGTCCAGTTCTCAGCTGATTGCAGCCCCAGATGATATCTAAGTGCCAGCACTGAAAGACCCCAAGACAGAACTGTTGCGTCTCCCAAATTGCTGGCTCAGGAAGTCTCAAGCAAAATGAAGTATATATTTTCTCCTCCAGTGGCTAAATTTTGGGGGGAAATTTGTTACACAGCACTCTAACCAGGACACTTACCATGTGACCTGCAGTTAGGCTGGTGCAAAAGTAATTGTGGTTTTCGCACTGTTGAATTTTTTTTTTTTTTTACATTTGATATTGGAATGTATTCTTAAACAAATGTGGTTATGTTACACATCATTTAATGTGTATTTCTTGCTTTTTATTTTGCTAATCGTTTATTACTTGTTGCTTATTTTATATGTATTTTAGACTATAGACATGATGTTAAACACAAAGCAATTTCAAGTCATTTTCTTATTCGAGTTCAAAATGGGTCATAAAGCAGCAGAGACAACTTGCAACATCAACAATGCATTTGGCCCAGGAACTGCTACTGAACATATAGTGCAGTGGTTGTTCAAGAAGTTTTGCAGGGCTTCCATAGTGACTCTGTGGTAAAGAATCTGCCTGCCAATGCAGGAGACACAGGTTCAATCCCTAGTCCAGGAAGATGCCACGTGCTGCAGAGCAGCTAAGCCTGTGCGCCACAAATATTGAGCCTGTGCTCTAGAGCCTGGGAACCACAACTACGGAAGCCCAGAAGCCCTAGAGCTTGTTCTGCATAACACAAGAACCAGCACAATGAGAAGCCTGTGCACTGTAACAAAGACTAGTCTCCACTCGCCACAACTAGAGAAAAGCCTGAGCAGCAGCAAAGACCCTGCAAAGCCAAAAACAAGTAATAAATAATTTTTTAAAAGAAGTTTTGCAGAGGAGATGAGAACCTTGAAGATGAGGAGTGCAATGGCCTGCCATTGGAAGTTGACAACAACCAATTAGAGCAATCATCAAAGCTGATCCTCTTACAATTACATGAGAAGTTGCCTAAGAACTGAATGTTGACCTTTCTACAGTCATTTGGCATTTGAAGCAAATGTTGAAAGGTGAAAAAGCTTGATAGGTGGGTGCCTCATGAGCCGACCACAAATCAAAAAACTTGTCATTTTGAAGCATCATCTTCTCTTATTTTACACAACAATGAACCATTTCTCGATTGAACTGTGACCTGTGACGAAAAGTGGGTTTTATACAACAACTGGCGATGACCAGCTCAGTGGTGGGACTGAGAAGAAGCTGCAAAGCACTTCCCAAGGCCAAACTTGCTGCCAGTCTGATTCACTACAGCTTTCTGAATCCCAGTGAAACCATTACATCTGGGAAGTATGCTCAGCAAATCACTGAGACGAACTAGAAACTGCAACACCTGCAGTCGGCATTGGTCAACAGAAAGGCGCCAATTCTTCTCCATGGCAACGCCTGGCCACACATCACACAACAACGCTTCAAATGTTAATTGAGTTGGGCCACGAAGTTTTGCCTCATCTGCCATGTTCACCTGACCTCTCGTCAACTCAATACCACTTCTTCAAGCATCTCGACAACTTTTTGCAGAGAAAATGCTTCCACAACCAACAGGAGGCAGAAAAGGCTTTCCAAGAGTTCATCAAATCCCAAAGCACAGCTTTACACTATAGGAAAAAACAAACTAATTTCTCATTGGCAAAAATGTGTTGATTGTAATGGTTCCTAATTTGATTAATAAAGATATGTCTGAGCCTAATTATAATGATTTAAAATTCGTGGTCTGAAACCACAGTGATGTTTGCACCAACCTAATAGAATATTTGTCCTTGATCTTCAGTTTCAAGAACTACCTTATGCTGATCTAACGTGCTTATACATTCATTCTTTAGTTCTTAAATTCAAATATTGTTTTCTTTAATTTTTATTTTTACCTTATTTTGCTTTACAATACTGTATTGGTTTTGCCATACATTGACATGAATCTGCCACGGGTGTACATGAGTTCCCAATCCTGAAGCCCCATCCCACCTCCCTCCACATATCATCTCTCTGGATCATCCCTGTGCACCAGCCCCAAGCATCCTGTATCCTGTATCGAACATAGATTGGTGATTCGTTTCTTACATGATAGTATACATGTTTTAATGCCATTCTCCCAAATCATACCACCCTCTCCCTCTCACACCAAGTCCAAAAGTCCATTCTATACATCTGTGTCTCTTTTGCTGTCTCGCATACAGGATTATCATTACTATCTTTCTAAATTCCATATATATGTGTTAGTATACTGTATTGGTGTTTTTCTTTCTGGCTTACTTCACTCTGTATAATCGGTTCCAGTTTCATCCACCTCATTAGAACTGATTGAAATGTATTCTTTTTAATGGCTGAGTAATACTCCATTGTGTATATGTACCACGGCTTTCTTATCCATTTATCTGCTGATGGACATCTAGGTTGTTTCCATGTCCTGGCTATTATAAACAGTGCTGTGATGAACATTGGGGTACATGTGTCTCTTTCAATTCTGGTTTCCTCAGTGTGTATGTCCAGCAGTGGGATTGCTGGGTCATAAGGCAGTGCTGGGAAAACTGGTCAACCACTTGTAAAAGAATGAAACTAGATCAGTTTCTAACACTGCACACAAAAATAAATTCAAAATGGATTAATGATCTAAACGTAAGACCGGAAACTATAAAACTCCTAGAGGAGAACATAGGCAAAACACTCTCTGACATAAATCACAGCAGGATCCTCTATGATCCACCTCACAGGTTACTGGAAATAAAAGCAAAAATAAACAAATGGGATCTAATTAAAATTAAAAGCTTCTGCACAACAAAGGAAACTATAAGCAAGGTGAAAAGACAGCCTTCTGAATGGGAAAAAATAATAGCAAGTGAAACAACTGACAAACAACTAATGTCAAAAATATACAAGCAACTTATGCAGCTCAATTCCAGAAAAATAAATGACCCAATCAAAAAGTGGGCCAAAGAACTAAATAGACATTTCTCCAAAGAAGACATATGGATGGCTAACAAACACATGAAAAGATGCTCATTATTAGAGAAATGCAAATCAAAACCACAATGAGGTACCATTTCACACCAGTCAGAATGGCTGTGATCCAAAAGTCTACAAGCAACAAATGCTGGAGAGGGTGTGGAGAAAAGGGAACCCTCTTACACTGTTGCTGGGAATGCAAACTAGTACAGCCACTGTGGAGAACACTGTGGAGATTCCTTAAAAAATTGCAAATATTAAGTTTTTTAGCTCTAGAACTTTTATTTCTTTTTTGTTAAAATTTCTCTGCCAAGAAACCCATCTTTTCAATTAATCTTAAGAGCACTTTAATCAGGGATATTTAAATTCTGTCAGGTAACTCTAATAGTTGAATATTTGGGGAAATTTTGGGGAGTCTTCTTTTTCCTTTTGGTTTTCCGTTGATCTCTTTTATATGAGCTTTTTCCTTCTTTTAGTGACAGACAAGAAGATAAAAACTTTTAGAAATCTTTCAGAAAAGATTTTGTTTTGCTTCTTCTATTTAGATATAGATTTAGGTATAGAAGACAGTATTTAACTCATTCTCAGTGTAAAGCTTTGCTTAAACAAAAATTGTGGCACTGTCAGAAGCAGACCTCTCCATGGAGAAACTGAACTCTATAATAACTTCACTGCTGTTGCAGCTTTCATCCATCACTAGGTAATTATTTAGTTTAATTCAGTTTCCTGTTCTTCAACCCAACCAGACCCCTGATCATTGCTGTTTCTGCAGGAAACCAGACCCAGCTGCTGCCCCAGTGCGACTCCGTGTTTGAACCAGCAGGCCCTGCAGCCTCAGAGGAGAGCGCCCCCTACTGCTTAGGTGAGAGTCCCACAGAACAGAAGCTGCTACTCAACCCCTAAGGTCAACACCCCATCGTCCCATTTCTCTCTCCTCAGACAGCAGACAGCTCCGCCTGGTGGATGGAGGAGGTCTCTGTGCCGGGAGAGTGGAGATTCTTGACCAAGGCTCCTGGGGCACCATCTGTGATGACGGCTGGGACTTGGATGATGCCCGCGTGGTGTGCAGGCAGCTGGGCTGTGGAGAAGCCCTCAATGCCACGAGGTCTGCTCACTTCGGAGCAGGATCAGGGCCCATCTGGCTGGACGACCTGAACTGCACAGGAAATGAATCCCACGTGTGGAGGTGCCCTTCCTGGGGCTGGGGGCGGCACGACTGCAGACACAAGGAGGACGCCGGGGTCATCTGCTCAGGTCAGTGCTGCACACTGTCCACAGGCTGGGGGAGGGGTGGGGTCCTGGAGGACGGGGATCTGAGCCCTGAGGGAGAGATGCTGAAAGGACCAGAGAAGGAGGCTTCCTCCCGTGGAGCCTGTCTTTCCAGCAGACGTGAAGATGAGGTGCTTTCATTTCTTCCTGTATCAGCTGAGATTCTGGTCCTTTCTTCTCAGTAGTGTTTCCTGACAGAGCTGTTTCTTACAGTTAACACTTGAAAGCAGGGCTCACTCTGCAGTTATCTGTGGAAGTAACACCTGGAAATCCTGGGCTTCCCAGGTTGTGCTCGTGCTAAAGAACCTGCCTGCCATTGCAGGAGATGTAAAAGATGTGGGTTCAGTCCCTGGGTTAGGAAGATCCCCTGGAGGAGGGCATGACAACCCATTCCAGGATTCTTGCCTGAGAATCCTATGGACAGAGGAGCCTGGCATAGTGAAAACTCATATTTTTCCCTTACAGTTCTGTTTTCTAGGAGTCTGAAGAGAGTCTCCATAGGCCAACATCCCAGTGTCCACAGGGCTGCGTTCTTCCTGGAGTCTCTGGGCAGGACTCTTTCCCAGCTTTTTCTGGTTTCCTGTGTGGCCTCACTTCTTGGCTTAGAGCCCTCTTTATTCTTTTTCAACAACAGTGCCTCTTCCAACCGTTCTCTCTCACTCACATTTCCCTTTGACTGAAGCTGGGAAAGATGGCGCATTTCTCAGCATAGCGGGTTTAAAGATGTGTTAGGCTGGGCTCACATGATTAATCCACAATATTTGAGATTTATCACTCCATCCCAAGGTCCTTATTAATCACATCTGTAAAATCTCCTTTGAAATGTAAGGTAACTGTGACAGGTTCGGGGATTAGGCTGTGGACATCTCTGGGGGTCCATTATTCTGTCAACCACCTCACTGTCCACATCACATTCCTTTTACATGTTCTTTTAGAAGTTTTCTCAGGACTCAGGATTCAGCTCCCATCACTGCAGCTGCCCCGTTTGGTCTTCCTCTTTGTTCATATCTACATTGTTGTGGTAGAAATAGATGTACAAACAACAATGGGCAAAGTCAGTGAAAGGGAGGCAAAAGTCAGTCTTGTCACCCAGTGGGCATCTCCTCCGCTGGGTCAGGGGTGTATGGTCACTATTTCTGGGAGAGAGGAAAACCCAGAGCACTGAGTGGAATGCTCACTGTGTCCCATCTCCTCCCTTTCAATCTCAGAGTTCCTGGCCCTCAGGATGGTGAGTGAGGACCAGCAGTGTGCTGGGTGGCTGGAAGTTTTCTACAGCGGGACCTGGGGCAGTGTCTGCCGCAGCCCCATGGATGATGTCACCGTGTCCATCATCTGCAGTCAGCTTGGCTGTGGGGACAGTGGAAGTCTCAACACCTCTGTTGGTCTCAGGGAAGGTTCTAGACCCCATTGGGTAGATGGAATCCAGTGCCAGAGAACTGACCACTCTCTCTGGCAGTGTCCTTCTGACCCTTGGAATTACAACTCATGCTCTCCCAAGGAGGAAGCCTATATCTCGTGTGCAGGTGACTTACTGTCTGCTTCTGTGTCACTCCCAACCATGTAGGATGTCGTTAGTATGATTTCATATTTTCAAATCTAACTGATGGGTTTTGGTTGAATCTACAAAATGTACATGTGTATTTATATTTGTTTCTGTGTCTGTTTGCTGTTGTTATGGTAAACAACTAATTAGATAAAGTAATTTCAGCTGCTGATAAGATACAGTGACCCTCTCAGCCAAGTAGATGATGAGGCTTCTGTGGTCTTGTCATTTGACTGTGACCAAAACCTTAGATACTCATGTTTGGGGACAAGACCTCCCCAAGCCATCCCTGATCCAGAGCTTCCCATCATTGCTTCTGCAGGAAGAAGACCCAAGAGCTGTCCAGCTGCTGCCCCCTGCACAGGTACGTCAGCCCCGCCCCCTCCCCTGTGGCTCCCAGAGGCTCCTTCCTCCCACCAGGGCAGTCACAGGAGGGGCTGCTGCCTTTTCAGACAGAGAGAAGCTCCGGCTCAGGGGAGGAGACAGCGAGTGCTCAGGGCGGGTGGAGGTCTGGCATAGCGGCTCCTGGGGCACCGTGTGTGATGACTCCTGGAGCCTGGCAGAGGCCGAGGTGGTGTGTCAGCAGCTGGGCTGTGGCCAGGCCCTGGAAGCCGTGCAGGCCGCGACATTCGGCCCTGGAAATGGGAGCATCTGGCTGGACGAGGTGCAGTGCAGGCACCGGGAGTCCTCCCTGTGGGACTGTGCTGCGGAGCCCTGGGGGCAGAGCGACTGCAAGCATGATGAGGATGCTGGTGTGAGGTGCTCAGGTGAGTGAGGGGCTTGGGGTCCACCCTGGGCAGCACGGGGGCAGTGGGCTGGGCTGGGCATGGTGGGGAGTTTATGTTCAGACATCCTGTGTGCTGGGGCTCTGATCTAGGAAGGGGGAGCCAGGAAGACCAAACACTGATGTCGTGGAGACTGAGTGGTGATTTCAGGCTCAAGAGTGAAAAAAGGGCTGCCCTGCATTCTGGCCAATTCCCTTTACCCAAACTCCTGTTTTTCTCTTTAGGTGCAAGGACAACATTGCCCCCAACTACAGCAGGTACTGTGATCCATCTATGATCAGGGGAGAATACTAAGATTCTGGGGACCTGTTCTGTGGGCTCTCTGACAGCTCAGGAGAGGAAACAGTCTGAGGAGCCTCTGGCTGTTGGGGAGGAGCCAGGGCATTACGTTGGGGAACTCCCCTACCCTGGTTCCCGGGGTCAGAATGTTCTCATGCCCGGGGTCCAAATGGGTCTGGTTCCCATGTTGCAGAATTTACTGTTCTCCCCCCTGCCCCTGAGTGTTGCTCCTCATCAGTGATGTGCAGGTCCCAGGAGTCTTTGATGCTCTGTCTCCTGAAGCCTAAGGAGAGGGGATGAGCCGGGTCCTCAGAGGCTTTTTTGGCAGTGCAGCTCAGTGTCAATCGCTGGCTCTGCCTTGGGGCAACACGCTGGAGTGAGGTTGGCTTGTCTGAGGAGGAGACCTGGAGAATCACTGTTAGTGTACTTGTATCTGAAACTGGGACACCATTGTTCAGAGCTTCTGGAAATTCTGGCACAGAGGGTTTCTCTGCCCAGGACCTTCTCCAACCCTCTTTCCTGTTCTCTTAGGGACCAGACCAGCCTCGAATCCTCTCCCTGGCATCTTCTCCCTGCCTTGGGTCCTCTGCCTCATCCTGGGAGTCCTTCTCTTCCTGGTCCTCGTCATCCTGGTGACTCAGCTGCTCAGATGGAGAGCAGAGCGCAGAGGTGGGCTGCAGGGGGAACTGGGGACCAGCAAGAGTGTGTGGAGGCTGAAGATGGGGCAGGTGTGAGGAGGGGAACCTGGGCCAGGTGTCTGTTCTGAGTCTGCAGAACTTCATGTGCTCCGTGCTGAGCTCTGAGTGCTGAGTAGGCAGAGGCTTTTAGGACTGGTATATGAACTCTCATAAGTCATAGCCTCTCCTGTGAGATGAGACAGAATTGGGTCTGAGCTGTATTCAGGGCCAGATGAGGGGAGAAGGTGCCAACAGGTGCATTGGGTGGGAAGTTAACCTGAGGTCCTGACAAGCCCTCTGTGAGCACTGGGGAGATAAAGGGTGTGTCTGCTGGATCGGGGTATCTGGGATGGCATCTCTGACCTACTGAGGGATCTCTCAGCCTGCTGGACCAGGGTGTCTGGGGCAGCATCTCTGACCTGCTAGGGCATCTCTAAGCCTTTTCCAGCTATGAAGATGCTCTTGCTGAAGCTGTGTATGAAGAACTTGATTACCTTGTGACACAGAAGGAGGGTCTTCTGGACACTCCAGGTGGGTGTCTCTGCCTGCCCTCCTGGGACCTCTGGTTGTCACCTCTCATTGGCTGTGTTCATCTTCTCAGCATCCGCAGCCCCCACACATGCCCCAGATTCACAGAGGCAGCTCCTCCAAAGTGGTAGGATGGCCTCTCAGAGCCCTGTGAGCCCCCAGCCCCCATCTACACTGCGTGAGCCAGGCTAGTTCTTTCTCAACCTTAACACTGTTCCTTTGGGTGTGGGGAGGGTCATTCTGTACATTGTGTGATGTTTGTCTCCACATTAGGCTTCCTGTCAGATGGTGAGGACAATGAGGACTCCAGATCTGCTCCAGGTAATAGAGATGGACCTGCCTCAGCTGGGTGTTGGGGAGGAGAGTTTCCATCATAGAGAGATGAGAGGCAAGGGAAACAGGTTTCCTTGGATGGAGCAGTAGCATCCATTGTTGAGATGGGGTCCATCCTCCCCCTTCTCTGGCTGTTCTGTCATGTCTCACATTTGGAGCTGGGCTCTCTGTGTCCAGAATCATAACAGAACCACATTGTTTCTAAAGATAACATCTGGAAAGCACAATTTGTCAAAATGCTTTAGTAATGCTTAATGGTATGAGAGTTCCTTTGAGAAAGATGTGTAAAATCATGTTTTGGCTTATGAACACTTCAAACTGAAACATGGTCTTAGAGGAAAAAAAAATCTTTTGAAACAAGGTGCCTCTATTTAGCGGCTCAGAAACTCTGGGTCAGAAGGGATCTTAGGTATTTCCCCGACGAACCCACTTACCGTGGTTTCATCTGACCCCTGCTCTGCCCCAGAAGCCCCAGATCAGAGGACTGATGCCCCTGGTGAGGGTTATGATGATGCTGAAGAGGTACCAGTGCCTGGGGCTCCTCCTGCCTCTCAGGTGAGAGAAGAGGAAGTGCCCCCAGAGAAGAAAGATGGGATGAGGTCTCAGACAGGTGAGTGGGGTCAGCTCCTCTCCTGCAGTCTTCAGTCTCTGTCTTGGAAATGGTGAATTTGAGCTCCTCCATGCCCAGCCTCTCTAGAATTTCAAAACATCAGTAATCTCATGAATTTGATGGGCTTCCCTGGTGTCTCAGATGGTAAAGAATATGCCTGCAATGCAGGAGACCCAGATTTGATCTCTCCTGGTTGGGAAGATCTCCTGGAGAAGGGAATGGCAACCCACTCCAGTATTCTTGTATGGAGAATCCCATAGACAGAGGAGTCTGGCAGGCTGTAGTCCATAGGGTCACAAAGAGTTGGACATGACAGTCTCAACCATATACTATCTTTAATGCTATCACACTCCTTGGCAGTGAGGAATCATTCTCCTTTTGGCATTTATGTCTCCATACTGCAACACAAATTTTCACTTTATATGTGATATGCTTGCATTAAGATTTACAGATTAGGGCATTTCCTGACAATCTAGTGGTTAGGACTCTGCACTTTCACTGCTAGGACTCGAGTTCAATCCCTGGTCAAGCAACTAAGATCCCACAAGCATTGTTCAGTGGCCAAAAGGAAAAGAAAACTTGATTATTTGAGCATATTTATGAAATCCACAAATAGAACAAGTGTTTTGATAACTCTTTTGTGCTGTCTTATACATGAAAGGTAGTCGGAGATTTTTAAAAATGTACTGCGGTATTGAATTTGTGAAGTATTCTGATAATTTAAGATGAGCTCTGTTTATATGTCAGCACTAATGTACAAAATCTATGATATGCAGTGGCCTTAACATTAAGCCATGTTGCTAGTTCGTAGACCAGAATTTGTGGTCAGCTAAAGTCTAATTTGCTCCAGACTTTTCAGTAGCCAAGAGAAGACACTCATTCTCTAGAAAAAAGCATTTCTCCATCTGAGGGCCTGTGTGGTCCCTGGGAAGGGGCATCCTGTGGTTGCACCTTGATACTATTTGTGGACATTTGGGAACAGAAGTTAACTAAGAGCAGAGCTGGTTTGTGAGTGAGGAACTCATATTTCCCTGTGTCCACTCTCCCTCTCATGGTAATTTCACGTCTGTCTGTTGTGAGAGGAGAACACTAAACTCGTTGGTATGTTGTTACCGTTCTTGGCCATCTCCCTGCTGATTGTGTAGCCTGGAGGCAGGTCTTCCCAGAGCTCCTGTGTGAGCACAGGTCTCCTGTGATGCAGGGTTTCCACATGCACTGAGGCCCCAGAGACCACATGAACTGGATCTGAGAGGACAGCCAGGATCCATCCTCACTGTAACTGATGTGAAACAGCCTGAACCTCCTTGCCCACACCTGGGTCCCAGGGGTGCTTTGTTATCACCACTTAATTGACTCACTTCCACAACACGGTCTGGTCCCCTTTGTCTCAGTTCTAATCATACTTTTCTTTACTATTTCAGGCTCTTCTCTGTTCGTCTTTGGAGAGGAAGCTGATCCTGCGGAAGGAGAAGAGAGCCCATGGCTGCTCCAGGGGGACAAAGGGGACCCTGGGTATGATGACATTGATGTGCCTCAGGAACATCCACAGTGATTTTCCCATGATGTTGTATTAAATATGAGATGAATTCTCAGATATTCTAATTGCCTGTATTTTAATGCAGTAATGCTGACCTACTGTAATTGTGTTATATTGAAATTGTTCAAAATGAAATATTCTGAATAAAGTAACTTTTTGCTGTGTTGCTAATTTACAAGTTACACATCAAATGCTTTTAAAGGATTGGTCTGGTTCTCAAACACCATTTTGCTCAAAGGAAAACAAGACGTCCTGCCTTCTTTTCTCACCTCCTTCAAAGGCTAATGAGGCCATGACTTTGCCTGGGATCACAGATGCTCCAGGTCACTCTTACTTAGAAAAAGCACCTAAACTTTGTCTACATTCACACCCTCAAACCTAGCAAGATGAATTTGTCGACCAAAAAATACAGTCAGAATCTGATAGAGTTATTTCATTTGGTGGGGATGTTTAGGACTCCAGGCCCTGGAGACAGCATCTCAGCAGCTCTGAGAAAACTGCTCCAAGGAGGCAGGAGGGGAAGTCAGCCTATATACAAGTTTGCAACAAAGGCAGCAGGCAGACTGAACATCAAAGTCAGGTATCAAGTTAAGGAAGTTAGCACTCGGCTTCTGGGAAGATGCAAGCCTCTGGACTCACTGGATTCATTCCTTCCACATGCAGCTCAGCTATCTGGGGCCAACCCTGGTTCCCTGTTCACCTTACGGAGCGGCAGACGGCTGCTGATTGCATCCCCCAGCTCCTCAGCAATCACCATGCAGGGGGTGGCAGCATCCCCTCGATCAGTTTTGGGAGCCCTCATTCACATTTGAAGGCCAGAAATCGCTAATGGCTGTGACATTTCTTGTTTATTAATATGGCAGGAGATATTTTCATTTCAGAAACTCATGGAAAAAAACCCAATCCTGTATGTTCTTCTCTGAGATGTCACATCACCTGTTTTTAACCTATTCTTGGGCACCAGATTTGGATGTGAGTTTCAAAGTGGGACATTGGCTGGTAAGAGAGAATGGATACAGCTTTTCTTATCCTGCCTAAATTTTCATGGACCAGTTAAAAATCTAACTTGAGGTAACTGCATCTTTCTTTTTCATTACCCATTCCCTGGGTTACTTTATCTGTTTATTTCTCAAGTAGAGAGAGGTTCCTTTTTGCTCTTCTCCCATGTCTAGTTGGTTATCAAATCCTTATAAATCCATTCTTTCCATCCCTTTGTGCTATTTCTTCAGGATGTTGCTATTTCTTGTCTCTCCAGTAATCTATCCCTCTGAGTGAATTATATCAGCTCATATCTCTTTCTAAGTTGATGGAAGGCAAATTGGTGCTCACCACACCCTGCCTCCAGGTGGAACAGCAGGGCAAGAAAGTGGAGACCTAGGCAGAGGGGATGCAGAAGAAGGGATGTAGATGGGAAGATCAGGAACATTTGGGTATTTATGTTTCAAATATGTGGATGGAGGTATCTGATATGATTGAAAACTTAAAGGAAGAATTTCAGACTAGTGGACTTCTCTGAAAACATATTGTTTCAAGATTGCTTTAAACTGGTTACTATTGAAAATGTTAACGTGATCCTGCTGTGATTTTTCAGGGTAGGGACAGCTCTCATGTAGGAGTGGCCAAGTAAATACTATTTTTATACAACATGTCTCCCCCACCCCCATTCCATTGTGGACACGTGGAGAAGCTGCTGAACTAATATAAGAACTGAGAGTGCTGGCCTGGCTGTGAGCTGAGTCCACCCAGTTACTGCTTGATGGCCTGCATGGTGTCCAGGGCTCCAACCTACTCTCACACTTGCAGTCTTTGTAGTTCTAGGCTGTGCCTGGGGGTGGGAAGATGCCCAGGACTTCTCCCAGGGCAGCTCACATAGCTGTTCACCACGGGGAAGTAATGAAATAAATGACATATGATGAAAGAAATAAAGTATATCCACCAAGAAGCTCAGTGAACTCCCAAAAACACAGATAAACAATCAAGTTCAGGAAAAGAATATGTGAACAAAATGAGATTAAAAATATTTCTTATCATTATTATTATTGTTTTTGGTTGCGCTGGGTCTTTGTTGCTGCACGTGGGCTTTCTCTAGTTGCGACAAGCAGGGACTACTCTTCTTTGTGGGCAGCAGCTTCTCTATGTGGGGGCTTCTCTTGTTGCAGAGCACAGGCTTTAGGCACTCAGGCTTCAATGGTTGCAGCATGCAGGCTTCTGTTTGCAGTGTGCAGGTCCTAGAGCATGGGCTCAGTAGTTGTTGTGCACCGGCTGAGTTGCTCCACAAAGGAAATTAATTGTTTTACAGAGATAGAAATGATAAGAAAGGAAGCAACAAGGAATTTGCTGATGGTTTATTGGTTAGTATTCTATCATTTCACTGCTGTGCCTGGATTGATCCTAGTCTGGGAATGGAGATTCCTCAGTCTCTACAATGAGGCAAAAAGAGGAGAAGGAACCAAACAAATTCTTTTGCTTAAGATTACAATGAATGAAACACAACAAAATGAAAAATGCTACAGACAGCATCAGCAACAGCAGAAGAATCTGTGATGTAGCAGACAATTAAAATTATGCAGCCAGAAGACAAAGAAGAAAAAATGAATGAAAAAATGTAAAAGAACCTTTGTGAACTATGGGATAACATTCAGAGAAACAACCTGCATATTATTGGAATCCCAGAAGGAGAAGAGAGGGAGGAAGAGACAGAGATTGTGCTTAAAGCAATAATACCAGATAAGTCCCAAATTGGACCAGATTTAGACATCCAAGTTCATGTAGCTAATAGGTCACCCCTGGAGTTCATTCAAAACTATTCTCTCCAAGACACATTTCCTGTAATCAAGACAAAGAGAGAATCTTAGAAGCATCAAGAGGAAAGTAAATGTTCACAGAAAAGAAATTCCCTTAAGAATATCATTGGGTTTATGAGAATAGACCTGGCAGGCCAGGAGAGATTAGGATGATATATTCAAAGTGATGAAAGCAAAAACCTGCCAACCAAGAATATTTTTCTCAGGAAAGTTGTCTTTCAGAAATGAAGATGATACAAAGACTTTCTCAAACAAACAACAGTTGAGGAAGTTCACCAACACAGGTTTGTCTTACAAGATTACTGAAGGGAGTTCTTCAAGGTAAATGAAGGATACTAATTATCATATGAAAGAAGATATAACAGATTTGTAGATGTAAGTATGTAATCCAATTCAGAATACTCTAATATACAAAATATACAGTGAAAGTCGTTCAGTGGTGTCCAACTCTGCGATCCCCTGGACTGTCTATGCAATTCTCCAGGCCAGAATACTGGAGTGGGTAGACTTTCCCTTCTCCAGGGGATCTTCCCAAGCCAGGGATCGAACCCAGGTCTCCCACATTGTAGGCAGATTCTTTACCAGCTGAGCCACAAGGGAAGCCCAAGAAGGCTGGAGTGGGTAGCATATCCCTTCTCCAAAGGATCTTTCCCGACCCAGGAAATGAACCAGGGTCTCTTGCATTGCAGGTGGTTTCTTTACCAACTGAGCAATCAGGGAAGCCCACAAAATACACAATGGACTTGTAAATGTAAATGTGTAATGCCGGGGTCCAGCCCTGGTGGATCCAGGGAATTCGAAGGGGGGACAGAGTCGGTGTCCTAAGAAAGAACTTATTTAATTGCAGCTATAAAGAGAGATTAGAAAAGGATAGTGTAGTAGGAAAATTAGTGGAGAAAAGGGGCTGAATAACTTGGTTTACGTGGAAAACCAATAAAACTCCAAGACAAGGAGTTTGCACTATCTACGTAGGCCACAGGCATCTGCTTGAATAGCGGAGAGTGCCCCGCCTTGGGCTCCCTCCCACGTGGTTCTTAGAAGCAAGGGCAAGTAAGTAGACATGGTGAGCCTCCACTCTCCAGATGGGAATTCAACCCGAAAAGAAGAGAAGGAAAAAAGACCACACGAGGGAAACCAGTCTTTCCAGGAACTGATCCGTTTCTTTATTTTTCAGGTCCACTTATATACTTTTTGTTATACATAGGGATGAATACAGAGTCACGTGGGGTCAGCAGACCTGACCCTTATCAAAATCAGGTGCTTTAGGCAGATGTATATAAAGGTCTTAAGGGATTTACATCATCTTCTGGCCAAGAGAACTAACATTTTATGGCCCTTTCTTTCTGAATACGGTCAGTCAACCAGAAAACTTATTCTTCCAGGGGTGAATTTTCTTAAACCAGGCACCAGATAAAGTTGCATTCCTATAGGGTGAAGGTGCAGTGGGTTACAATTAAGAAAGGAATTTAGTTAGCCTAAAGTTTAACATGATTAATATAAAAGTTTAATACCTATTTCTCCATTATGCTAGTTATATTCATTTATGTGTATAAGAGCAGGGAATATGGAGACTTGGCAGCAAATATTGGCCCAACAAATGAAAACCCTTCACCACTAATATTATACTAATAATTTTCTAACTTCTCAAAAGAGTCTGTAGTTAGAAAGTTTAAAACATCTCGTGCTTCTCATGGTTGGGAGGCTGTGAACAATCACATGTGGCTGGACGAACCTGTCAGGCAAGCTACAGAACTTTCAGAGGAGTTTGTAAGTTGAAACACTCTTGGAGCTGTAAGTTAACTCCTTCTCCGAGAGAGGTGGTGGGGGACAGCACCCCCACCCCCCGCCCCGTAAAGTCAGAGGTGTAGGTGAGAGCATGAAGCAGTAAAGTAGGCAGACTCTGGTTTTGGGGGTAGATGCTCGGGAATAGGGGGTCTCCTGAGGCTTGATCCCGCCTTTGCATATGCTGAGCCTCCTTCCTCATGACCTTTGCCATGGGCGGAGTTCCTCACGCTGGCTCCGGTAGTGTAATACAACTCAGAATACTCTAAATGTGCTAACCAGTTAACTGTAGTCTAAAGGAAGTATTAAAATAACCATAAAGAAAAGTTTTTTGTTAGTGGATATACAATATAAAGAGAGGCAAATTCTGACATCAAAAACAGAAAGTGTAAGGGGATAAAAAGGTATAGCTTTTTTATGTGATTGAAATTAATTTATCAGACTATTGTGTCTGTAACATGTTATACGTGAGCCTCACAGCAACAAAAATGTAAAAACCTATAGTAGAGTCACAAAAAGTAAAAAGAAAGAAGTCAGAGCACACCATTATCCAAAGTTATTAGCTCCCAGTTCTAACTGTTGTGCAGAACAGTTGTGTTGTCCTGGTCTCTACAGCATCCTTCAGGATCAGCCCCAGAGGACTCTCCTTTCACAAAGTGAAAGAAGAATTAGTCTGCTTTTTTTTTTTTAAACAAAAGAACTCTTTCTGCAGCTAATCTCCTTCCTTATGTCATACAGACAGTGCAGCTGTACTTTTTAATTGCAAACTTTCTTCCTGTGATATCGCTGTGAGGTTTCAATTGAAAAACTGCCAAATGATAAATCATATGAATACCTTGTCTCCTCCGTTGGGTCTGATTAAGACTTAATAAGAGGCCACAGGTTAGTATGTTGTGGTTTGTCTTGTGTATCCTTAGAGATAGAGATTTGCAGTATTTGTCGTGACATGTCTGTTGGTGATAAGCTCCCTCTGAAAATAAAAATTTGCCCTGTTAATTGCTGAAAACATTTGCCTTTAAAACAAAAATGTCAGTTAGCTAAGTGACCTCCTCAAAAACAGTTCTCTATATTTAAGATAAGTTCTCTTGAATGTCTAGTGGGGTCTAATTCAATCACTCAATAATATTATCTCAGCATCTGTTAAGTTATAGAGAGTGGAAATACAGAACTTATACTCAGGTACAGGCCTCACTCCAATCCTGGGCCTTGGCAGGGCCTCAGCAGATACTTGCAGCTTGCAGGAGCCTTGGGTAGCATGCCCAGATGGGGAAGAAATCAATGATAAGGAAAAGAGAATCTGTTCACAGACTTTTAGATGTTAAAGGAGGAACACATCTTGCTATATTTCCAGTGTTCTTAGGCTGATATGCAGGCTGGACTCAGCTCCATCAAAGCTCCACGTGCAATAGAGCATCAGGTCATAAAGTTCAAGTCTGAGCAACCACCCAGCCTTTGAACTCTGAGTGCCATCCCAGTAGCACTAATCTTGAGTTTAAGTGGCTTAAGAATGACCACCTGCAGGAACTCAATAGCTCTGGAGTTGGTAATTACATCAATTCTGAGCAGAGGTGGATTAATCATGAAGGTAATGAAGCCTCACCTTCACAGACTCTCCTTGCACCAACTCCTCCCACGTTCCAAGGCAGGCCCTAGGGCTGTGCTCACAAGGATATAGGTTTTGAATGTGCCATGTTCTTGAGTTGAGGAAAAGAAAATTAGCAAAATTATTTCTTACTCAAATGTGAAGAATTCTTTCTGTGGAAAATTCTTCAAAGATGGGAATACCAGACCACCTTAGCTGCCTCCTGAGAAATCTGTATGCAGGTCAAGAAGCAACAGTTAAAACCAGACATGGAACAAAGGACTGGTTCCAAATTGGGAAAGGAGTACGTCAAGGCTGTTTATTGTCATCCTGCTTATTTAATTTATATGCAGAATACATCATGCGAAATGCTGGGTTGGATGAACCACAAGCTGGAATCAAGATTGCTGGGAGAAATATCAATAATCTTAGATATCAATAACCTCTGCCACCACCCTTGTGGCAGAAAGTGAAGAGGAACTAAAGAGCCTCTTGATGAAAGTGAAAGAGGAGAGTGAAAAAGCAGGCTTTAAACTCAACATTCAAAAAATGAAGATCACCACATCTGGTCACATGACTACATGGCAAATAGATGGAGAAACTATGGAAACAGTGAGAGGCTTTATTTTTTGGGCTCCAAAATCACTGTAGATGGTGACTTCAGCCATGAAACTAAAAGAAGCTTGCTTCTTGGAAGAAAAGTTATGACCAACTTAGACAGCATATTAAAAAGCAGAGACATTACTTTGCCAACAAAGGTTCATCTAGTCAAAGCTATGTTTTTTCCAGTAGTCATATATGGATGTGAGAGCAGGACCATAAAGAAAGTTTAGCACTGAAAAATTGATGCTTTTCAACTGTGGTGTTGGAGAAGAATCTTGAGAGTCACTTGGACTGAAAGCAGATCCAATCAGTCAATCCTGAAGGAAATCAGTCCTGAGTATTTTTTGGAAGGACTGATGCTGAAGCTGAAACTCCAATACCTTGGCCACCTGATGCAAAGAACTGGCTCATTGGAAAAGACCCTGATGCTGGGAAAGATTGAAGGCAGGAGGAGAAGGGGACGACAGAGGATGAGCTGTTTGGATTGCATCACTGAGTCAATGGCCATGAGTTCAGCAAGCTCCAGGAGTTGGTGATACAGGGAAGCCTGGCGTGCTGCAGTCCACGGGGTCAGAAAAAGTCGGACACTACTGATCGACTAAACTGAACTGAAAGGGGAAGAAGTTAATTACATACATGGAGCAGTAAATGCACAATCAGATTTCTTCAGGAAATCAAGGAGAAACAGGGGACTTAGAAAGCGCATGCTACCCTCTCATTAGTACAGGATTGGTGGAAGGTGAAAATAAGATCAGAGATGATGGACAGACCAACTCAGAGGAAATGAGAGCTGTTTAAGGATGAGGGTCAAAATGCTGAGACAAATTTGGGAGACAGCCTGACTGTCAGCACAGAGTGATGTAAAGGGAACAGGAGATGCACCAGGGGAGGTGCTCTTAAACAGGACTTAGGTCTAGTTGTTGGTCAATCAGAAATGGTGACTGAGAACCAAGCCCAACAGAGGAAGCAAGGTGGGATCAGAGGGAGCAGTTTGGGATGAAGACACAGAAGGAAGAGGAGATCCAGGAAAGTACCTGCTTCATGTGACAGATTCTGTCTTCTTTTCAAGTCTTCTTTCTCCTTTGTATCCATCAGAAGAGACTCTGCTCTGCTGCTGGAAAAAGTGACTCCCAAATCTCACACACACACACACACACACACACACAAATGCACACATACACACACACTCATATACAGACACACACACACTCATATACAGACACACACACACTCATCACAACCTACAGTTGTTAGTGGTCAGTGAGACTCTTCCATGTGCAACCTCTGGAACATACAGCTTCTGGGGCAGAAAAGAAAGAGACTAGAGAATCACACTTGGGCTTTTCATGCCTCTACTCAGAGGTGACACCACCCACGTTTCATTGCCCAGAATGAGTCACTGAGGACTGGAAATACAGCTGTTTGATGAGCATCACTGTCTATCGACATCCTTCAGTGGAACTCCTGAGAGCAGTGCTGTCAGGTTTTCTCACCTTGGAGAAGCTTCTGAGGTACAGCTTTGTGCAGAGATTGAATGTGATCCTACCCTCCCTGAGTGGGACTTGAAGACATTTCCTATTTTTATCCTTTGGCTTGTGTGTCTCTGACTCCTTACTCCACCTCAGTCTGTGCCAAGTGGGATTAGTTAGATTTGTATCTCCCCTGCCCCCACCTCCCTTCTCCACTCAGTATCACTAACTGCAGGGTGATTTTCAGCATTTGCCCATGAATTCACTTCTTTAGTTAGCCGATATTTGTTAAGCTCTTTCTATGTGTTTTTACTTGACCTTAAAGAGACACTGAAGAATAAGACACAATACTTGCTCTCCAGAAGCCTGCACTTTGGACACCATATAGTATATACAAGAAAGTTTATATAGATTAAATAGATGCAGCAGTAAGTTTGAGCTGGAGGAATTAGAAAGAATTCTCAGAGGTGAAAACTCTATGCATTTAAAAACAAGAGAAGATTTATCAATTTTCTTTTTGTAGTAGGCTCAAAAATGTGTCCTCTAGAATTCAAATATACATAAATGTAATATTCTCTATTATTATAACTGATTTCATCTTGTGCACTAGCAAGGTGTGTTTGTGTGGATTGAAAGTTCCATAACATTAACACAGACTCTCCCATTTAAAATTTATCCCTCAACTTAGCTTGGGTTCACTGTAATAATTGTCTTGTCATTTCTAGTTCAAGCTCCATGCTGAGACTGGTTTTCCTCTATTTAAGGAGGTATCTTCTTTTCTCTCCTCCCAGAGATGGTGTCTGGGGTGGGAGGGCTTCTTTGTTTCCAACAGCAGCGGGGAAGGGTCCTTGGTTTGCTTGCTTTCCACTTAGAATCTGATTGTCTTTGATTTAAAGCTTTGATCGTTTCTGGTCTCTGGGTATCTGATGCTGCACTATGGAGGAATGAATGAGGCCAATCCAGAGCTATACTCTTCGTTCGATATTACTGGTTATAGACCATAAAGGGCTGAAGAAAAATGATGGGCTGAACATCACCAGCTCATGACTTTGCTCCTTCTTTTATGCCCTTGTGATGAAGCGGTCTTTGGTAAAGGAGGCTTTACAAACCCTGGTCCATCCATCCATGCAAGGAACATGGATGGTGATGCAGATCTCCATAGCTTTGGTGTAACAACTCAATAAATTATTTCCTTTTAAACTGTGTACCACTATTTTAATTTTAATATATTTTGTGTTTTAGTCAGTCTGTCTGATTAGTCCTGAGGAAATGTTCCTCAAGCAAGCAGGTTTAATTATTAACTTTCCTGGCAAAGAGATGACTGAACCTCTGAAACCTCTATTTTCTCGTGGTGATTTGGGAATAATAATGCTACAGATTGTATTGTTTATCATAAGACCAGGTAAACAGTCTAAGTTAAAGAAAAGGATTCTTCCTGCTCTTTGCTTCTGCACTTCTGATTCAATATGGAAGCTGTTAAAATAAAATTTTTAGAAAAAAAAATTCTTCCTGTTACAGTTATGTGTGGTTTGAATTGAAAATGTGCTAAATGATAAATACATAAACATCCTGACCACTTGGCTATATCTGATTAAGACAAGAACAGGAGGCTTCATGGCCTTCACCTGTCAGGGTGCTGTGGTTTATCTTCTTTATCTTCAGATATACAAAGACACTTGCAGCTTTTTTAAACGTGTTTAGAACTGGCTCTCTCAGCACTGCTCTTGGAGTGGGGCTAGCCTTGTTTCTGGTATTGCAATTTACTGCATTCATTGCAGCAAAGTGTTGAAGTGAACCAAATGTAGCTTATACCATTTAATCATATTGAAATATCATTACAAAAATTGACACAACTTGCATTGTGCTCTTAAGTCCTCACAACAAGTTAAATTATTTCTCAAAAGATTTCATTTGATTGAAATGATTTGTGTAAAATACCTGGCTGACACTCATTCATTCAGATATACAAGAGACATCATTTAGGATTTTTTATTAGCAGGCTTTGGGGATAAGGAGGTGAATTAGACACAAAACTTTTACCAAGTCCATTTATAAAGTGAAATTAGCAAGTAAACGACTTAATTCATGAGATTCACGGTTGGTAGGGTCAAAGTTCATGAGCAGTAGAATGGGGGCAGAGAGAAGGAGTGATGTGTGGAAGACTCACAACTCTGGCACCAATCACCATCACAGCATGTCAAAACTCTGGGAGAGTTTTGACAGCTCCAGTCAAGGCTCCAGATAACAGAATTTAATTCCTGTTCTAGAGTTCTGTGAGTCCTGGGATGGGATGGAGAGAGGGGCCCTAATATTGCTTCTCTATCACTACTATGTACCACTAATAACTAAAGGTTACATCTCTTGCTAATGCCAGCTCATTTAATTCTAACCAAAACTCTGTCATCTAGGCACAAACATGACTCTCCTCTTACAGACTAAGCCAGTACACAGAGAGTGTCAGGACCCTGTACAAGGTCACACATGTGGTGCGTGGCTGAGCTCTGAGTCACGACAGGGCAGACTGGCTCCTAAGTCTGTTCTCCTGACCCCTGCACTGCACTCTCTCAAGTTTATTGTGGACAAAGTTGGTTGGTGTCCTCCCTAAAGCTTTCCTCCTTCAAATCTTGGATGAGATTGGACACAGATTTTCTTATGTGTCAGAGAAGACATACCTTCATCAGAGGGTGAGTTGGTTCATGTTGACTCTGCACTCCCAGCTCTGGGGTAGTGGGTGCTGGGGACCCTATACTAGCCTTGAGTTAGCCCCTCCTTTCCAGCCCACCCCTCCCTATAATAGAGTCTGGAGCCCCTAACAGTGTCTTATCTGTGAGATCTCAATTCCAAGGTAGGACCGTATGTACTTGGTTCACTAAACGCATCCCTGTGTCATCCTGTGGGAGGGATGAGTGGACCCCAGGAAGCATGTCCTGTGCTCTAAGTGTCTGCCTCATGGATTCTGGTGATGCTGTGGAGTCCATAACTGGGTAAGGAATGATGACTCTGGGTCCCAGCGGGAGTAGAGCATCGACTCTTAAGTGATTGAGCAGATCCTGGTCCTACTCCAGCGCCTGAGTTTATATTCTGGTTCTGACATTTATAATCAGTGATTATCACTAATGTGTCAAACATACAGAAGGAGATGGAGTTCATGTACAGATGGGGGCTTGGAAGTGAGAGGAACACAGAACAAGTAAGTGACTGTTGTAAAATAAAACATTAGCACATTTAAATAGAGAGAGAGAAATAAATGTGTTCAGTTGACTTTTCTCCCTTTTCATTTACCTGAGTCTCAAGTAGGAAGGACGGGCATGACAGGACAGAGAAGCTATGTCTGCTGACCAGGACGAGGGTTCCATCTGGTCGGGGATGTGACAGGGCTGTGGACTGGCCCTCAGCTGCCCTCAGGGTTGCCTTCACTGAGACCTTAAGGTGTATGTGTGTGGGGTGCATGGAGCCATCCATCTCTGAGCTCTCGTGGGGACTCTGAAGTGTGTGTCACAGATGTGTCTTTCCCCCATCTCTGCTGAAATGATGAGAGTCAGACGGGTGAGGGGGCCTCAGTGTGGGCTAGCGTGGACCACAGGGGTGCACCATGGGCATCTTTAGCTGAGAAGGCATGAGGCATGGGGGGTAGCATCTTAGTGGCCTTGGGTTCTGTCACCATCTCGTATCCCCTTACTGTCCTCCTCAGTCTCTACTCACCCCAGGAGTACTTTCTGGTTGCCGTCTGGGAGCTTCTTCTGATCAGTGGAAACAGAGCAAGGCAGCAATGGCCACCCTGAACCTCAGCCCCTTCTGCTTTGATCTGTCTCCTCATCCACCCGGGCTTCCATTCTTGTTGCCGCTTTTCCTGTTAAATGTAGAGTGAAGGAGGTGGGATCACTGATAGTTTCAGGCAGCATGAACCCCTTCTCTTTTCTGCTTCACAGGCCTCTTCTTTGACCCCTTGCCTGCAGCTATCATGTAGCAGAATACTTTCTATTTATTCTTCCGTCTGGGGAAGTTCCTTTAAATTATATTTTGCATCTTCTTTAGTAATGGCTTATAATATAATGAATCTTATCAAACCAAACTGTCAATATGCAAAGGGGGAAACCATGAAGTTTAGGAAACCTAAGTCTTTCTAAACTACATGGTTTATTCTAGAGATGCCCAAATCCTATTTGGCAGGCTCAAGTTGAATGATGACTCCTACTTTCTCTTTGTTTCCTATAACAGTAATCTCTTTCTCTCATGAAGCATTATTTGGTGACTAGCTGAAAGGGATATTTCACATAAACTGAAATGCAATAAAGGGGAAGGGAGTTAGTGTTTCTGAAAATCCCTCATAGGGCTTCCCAGGTGGCTCAGCAGTAAAGAACCTGCCTGCCAATGCAGGAGACACAGGAGACGCGGGTTCAATCCCTGAGTCAGAAAGATCCCTCAGAGAAGAAAATGGCAACCCACTCCAGTATTCTTGCCTGGGAAATCCTGTGGACAGAGGAGCCTGGTAGGGCTACAGCCTATGGGATTGCAAAGAGTCAGACACAACTGAGAATGCACGCACGTGCCCCAGTATCGAGGCTCCAGATCCTTCTGAGAAGGGGGGAAAAGACCAGCAAACTCATCCCCTCAACATGATGGATCCCACCTCACTCACACCGTGGTCACTTATGAATTCCTCTGCTCCTGGTCTTCACTTTCTGCTAGCCTGATAAATATTCTTGTATTTCAAGCTTTCTTGTAGTTCTCTTCCTTGTCCCTGAGCTCAGTCCCAAGGAAGATCAATGCTTGATTCCACCAGAGAAATTCTCCACGGGCTAAGAGATCCCCTCCTCGGACCCTGACAAATTTCACAGTCTATGGTATTGGTCAGGGTGATCAGATGAGAAACTGTTACTCATGGTTTTTCATGCAACTTTTCTACACCAGCCTCAGTCATGGAGCCCGGCTCTCAGGACCACGGAAGCAGGAGGTCAAAGGACCGTGTTGCTCATATAAGGAGATGTTGAAGATTCAGAAGCTCATTGGTGTCTGAGCTGCAGAAAGTTTGCAGATGCAGCCTCCGATAGTGCCTGAAATGGTGAGAGGTGTCGCTATTGGCTCTCAGGAGGGAGGGTGTAAGGGGTGGTCTATATAGACCCCGGTTGACACCCTGATGCTCCTCACAGGCTGATCCTGCAGCTGGGACTGTGACCTTGAGGACGTGGGGTCAGGATGGCTCTGGGCAGACACCTCTCCCTGCAGGGACTCTGTGTCCTCCTCCTCGGCACCATGGTGGGTGGTCAAGGTAAGAGCTGCCCCTCTGTCCTGGGTCCACACCAGGCAGTGTATGCCTTGGTGAAGGGAAAGGTGTCTGGAGTTCTGGAGCCGAGCCTCAGTGTTTTTGACCAAAAAAGAACCACACTGACTGTGAATACTGGTCCGTCTCCTGTGCGGGCTACACTGGTCATAGCAGCAGATTTTGCAGAGCAGTGAGGCTTGGTCTGGACTGAGCTGGGTCAGCCTGAGTCCCCTCCACTGTCTCCCTTGTTCTTGGGGAGTTTCTAGGAGTCCCAGTGGCTCCCCGTGTGTGGAAGGTCCAGCGACTGACCGCAGCTGGGACTCTGGGCTGTTCCCACATGCTCCATGTGCCTGGTGTGTGAGCACTGCCCCTGGGTCCCCGTGTTTCTTGTGTCTGTGCTCCTGTAGGCTCTGTGCTTGTGTGTGTGTGTGTGAGGGTGCATGTGAGGGTGTCTGTGGATGTATGAGGCTGTATGAGGGTGTGGAGTCTGCCTGTGTGAGAGGAATGGGACTGCTGAGCAGGGACTGAGTGTGATGGTCTGTGAGGCACTCAGGGTCCCCACAGGGCTGGGTGTCATGTCTGCTGCATGTAACCAGATCAGAGATTATTGTGTACCTGCCTGCCTGCCTCTCTCTGGGTCCTCTCTCCCATCCTCCAGCCTCCCATATTTCTTATCCTGCTTTAAAATATAAATTTTATTTCTTCAGGCATTTGGTAGTTTTCAACATTTCTGCTATTATGAGAAAAGTTGGTCTGAGCCTTTCTGTATTTAAATGTAAGGACCATTCATGATTATTTCTCTAATGTTTTCTGGGTGGAACTGTTGTTTCATGGCCTGTGAGTATCTTTAAGGCTTTTGGTACATAGAGATAAAGTGCCTTTTGAAATGTTTGCACTGAGTTTCATTTCCACTAGTATTGTGTGAGAATATTAGTTTCCACTTACCCTCACCAACATTTGCTTTTTACCAAGCTTTAAAATCTTACCCAGTTTCATAGGCAAAAACTAACATATATTAACTAATTTATTGCTTCATTTCCTCCTTCATTGCTTGCTCATGACATTGTGCTTTTTAAACTGTGATATTTGTCATTTTGGCATGATTTATATTGGAGCTCTCTATACAATGACTGTGACTACTATGCCAGTTCAGTTCAGTCACTCAGTTGTGTCCACCTCTTTGTGGACACAAAGCATGCCCAGACTGCAGCACACCAGGCTTCCCTATCCATCACCAACTCCTGGAACTTGCTCAAACTCATGCCCATCGAGTCGGTGATGCCATCCAACCATCTCATCCTCTGGCATCCCCTTCGTCTCCTGCCTTTATTCTTTCCCAGTATCAGGGTCTTTTCAAATGAGTCAGTTCTTCCCATTAGGTGGCCAAAGTATTGGAGCTTCAGCATCAGTCCTTCCAATGAATATTCAGGACAGATTTCCTTTAGGATAGACTGATTTGATCTCCTTGCCATCCAAGGGACTCTCAAGAGTCTTCTCCAACACCACAGTCCAAATTCATCAATTCTCCAGTGTTCAGCTTTCTTTATGGTCCAATTCTCACATCCATACATGATTACTGGGAAAACTATAGCCTTGACTAGATGGACCTTTGTTGGCAAAGTAATGTCTCTGCTTATTAATATGCTGTCTAGGTTGTTCATAGCTTTACTTTCAAGGAGCAAGTGTCTTTTAATTTCATGGCTGCAGTCACCATCTGCAGTGATTTTCGAGCCCCCCAAAATAAAGTCAGCCACTGTTCCCATTGTTTTCCTATCTATTTGCCATGAAGTGATGGGACCAGATGCCATCTCTTAGTTTTTTGAATGCTGAGCTTTAAGCCAACTTTTTCACTCTCCTCTTTCATTTTCATCAAGAGGCTCTTTAGTTCTTCTTCACTTTCTGCCATAAAGGTGGTGTCATCAGCATTTCTGAAGTTATTGATACTTCTCCTGGCAATCTTGATTCCAGCTTGTGCTCCATTAAGCCTGGCATTTCTCATGATGTACTCTGCATATAAGTTAAATAAGGGTGGCAATAAACAGCCTTGACATACTTCTTCCCCAATGTGGAACCAGTCCTTTGTTCCATGTTCAGTTCTAACTGTTGTTTCCTGACCTGCATACAAATTTCTCAGGAAGCAGGTAAGGTAGTCTGGTGTTCCTCTCTCTTTAAGAATTTCCCACAGTTTGTTGTGATCCACACAGTCAAAAGCTTTGGTGTAGTCAATGAAGCAGATGTTTTTCTGGAACTCTATTGCTTTTTTGATGATCCAGTGAATTTTGGCAATTTGATCTCTGTTTCCTTTACCTTTTCTAAATCCAGCTTGAAGTTCTGGAAGTTCACGATTCATGTACTGTTGAAGCCTGGCTTGGATAATTTTGAGCATTACTCTGCTAGTGTGTGAGATGAGTGCAACTGTTTGGTAGTTTGAATGCTCTTTGGCATTGCCTTTATTTGGGATTAGAATTAAAACTGAACTTTTCCAGTCCTGTGGCCACTACTGGGTTTTCCAAATTTGCTGGCATATTGAGTGCAGCACTTTCACAGCATCATCTTTTAGGACTTGAAATAGCTCAGCTGGAATTCCATCACCTCCACTAGCTGTTACGTATATGAATTTGAGTGCACAACAGTCCTACAAGGCAAGGTACATTTATCTCTAAAAAACAGATCAGGAAACTGAGGCAAAGCAAAGTTAAATCACTTGCCTAAATAAGACAGATAAGATTTGAGTAAGTAGCACAGGTAAAATTAGAACCTGAGCATTGGCCTTTCCAGGTGGTGTTAGTGGTAAAGAAGCCACCTGCCAATTCAGGAGATGTAAAAGTCATGGGTTCAATCCCTGGGTCAGGACGATCACATGGAGAAGGGCATGGCAACCCACTCCAATATTCTGGCCTGGAGAATCCCATGGACAGAGGAGCCTGGGTGGCTACAGTCCATGTGGTTGCAAAGAGTCAGACACAACTGAGCAGGCATCTTGGATACCTTGTTTCTCCTAATGGCATCCATAATTCCTGTAGGTTTTATTTTTTCTTTTGCATTATTTTTCTCCTCTGATTGGATAATTTCAACGATCTTTTTTTTAGCTCATTGAGTCTTCTGCTTGGTCAAGTCTGCATTTTTTAACTTTCTGTTTCATATTGGCGTATAGCCAGTTAACAATATTGTGATAGCTTCTGGTGAACAGCAAAGAAACTCAGCCATACATATATATGTGTGTATCCAGGCTCCCACACACTCCCCTCCCATCCAGGCTGCCATATAACATTCAGTAGAGTTCCCTGTGCTGTTCAGTAGGCCCTTATTGATTATCCATTTTAAATATAGCAGTGAGTAGGAGTTGGTCCCAAATTCCTTGCATATCGCTTCCTTTCATTCTTTTCCCTTGGCAACCATAAGTTAAGTTCTCTAATCTGTGAGTTTCTTTCTGTTTTGTAAATAAGTCCATTAAAATTTTTGTTTTTGGATTCATATATAAGGGATATCATATGATATTTCTCCTTCTCTATCTGATAGTCAGATCTGTTTTTGATGCTCTGTATTGAATTCTTCAGTTCACTCATTGTATTATTCAGCTCCAGAATTTCTGGTTAGGTTTTTTTTTTTTTTTTTAATGTTTTCTATCTGCTTGAAACTCAATGAATTTACAAGCTCCCTTCAGATTTGGACCTATTTTCTCCTCCTATTTTATCAGGTCTTTAATGCTTTTAGATAATTTTTAGTAAATTAATTCTACTTTTTCAGCAGAAGAGATAGCCTCAATAAGAAAGCCCACATTACCGAGAAAATCTCCTAGAACTCTTCACAGTAATGAAATCACCTATGTGTTTGTGTCATAAACTAGATAAAAGCTCCATGTAGGCAAAGACATTGTCTTATTATTTTCTGTATTTATAGTACTTAAAATAGACCTGCCTCTCCATAGATAATTTTATCATTAATAAAATTTTAATCATTTAGTATTAATAAAAATAGCTTCTGTGTGCTTTCAGGATCCTATTCAAATCCTTTACTCTTATATCAGTGTCTGAATTCTAAAAAATCTGAGTAATAGGATGTCTCCCTACTTCTACTGTTTCCTTTACCTCCCCTCAAGTATCTATATTTCCTTCCTAGAATGGACCTCCCTGGGTCTGTGGACTAAACTGTGTCCCTCCATAATTAATATGTTGAATCCTAGCCCCTAGTGTGACTGCACTGGAGACAGGGTCTTTAGGAAGTAATTGAGGTTAAATAGGCTTCCCTGGTGGCTCAGTGGTAAAGAATCCTCTTGCCAATGCAGGAGAGGCAAGTTTGATCCCTGGGTCAGGAAGATCCCCTGGAGAAGGAAATGGCAACCTACTCTAGTATTCTTGCTTGGGAAATCCCAAGGATGGAGGATCCTGGCAGACTACAGTCTATGACGTCTCAAGAGTTGGACACAATTTAGCGACTAAACCACTAACACCAAGGTTAAATAAGGTCATAAGGATGTGGCCCTAATTCAATAGGTGACTTTATAAAAAGAGGATGAGACAGATCCCCCTCCCCCTCTCCCTGTCCATCTGTCCCGAGGAAAGGCCAGGGAAGCACACAGTGAGGGAGCCATGGCTACAAGCCAAGAGCAGAGGGCTCAGAATGAACACGGCCTTGCCAGCACGTTGGTCTCGGACTTACCAGCCTCCACAACTGGGATAAGATAAGTAATTTCTGTTTTTAACCAGCCACTCTGGCTTTTGGGTGGCTGCCTGCCTGGTCTGACTGTCCACCAGGGTCTTCTCCAGTGCAGCATTTCCCCAGGTGTTCCCTCTGTGATGCACCACTTTGGTTTCCAGAGTGAGAGCACATGGGGTGGGGCAGAGACCTGAGCGGCATTAAGGGTGCCCCAAGGACGACGTCTTGTTAGATTATAAAAAGATTCTCATTTCCTGACCTGAATTTAAAGCTAGTGGAGCTGATCAAGGTCTCAGGGAACTCACTTCTCAGTTCCTGACAGGCAGGCAGGAGCCTGGGACACTGGGTGAGACCTGATGTGATAGAGAGAGGTGGTTTGGGTCCCAGTTCCAGGTGGGACCAGGCAGCAGACCTGGTCACACAGGAAGAAGTCTCGTCTGGATGAAGCAGTGAAGGCTCACATATACACCTCCAGCTTGTTCACTCACTGTCTTCTGACTCTGGAGGGAAGCCCTGCATTAGTTATGTGTTGTTGTGCAACCAATTAGCGCTGAACTTGGCAACTTAAGTCAGCAAACACCAGGTATCTCACACTTTCTCTGGGTCAAGAATTTTAATAATTTTTCTCCTGTAATTGAGATCTAATCTTACTGCATTGTGGTCAGAAAAGATGCTTGGAATGATTTCAATTTTTTTGAATTTACCAAGGCTAGATTTACGGCCTGGGATGTGATCTATCCTGGAGAAGATTCCGTGTACGCTTGAGAAAAAGGTGAAATTCATTGTTTTGGGGTGAAATGTCCTATAGATAGGTCTAACTGGTCTGTTGTATTGTTTAAAGTTTGTGTTTCCTTGTTAATTTTCTATCCATAGGTGTGAGTGGGGTATTAAATTCTCTCACTATTATTGTGTTATTGTTAATTTCCCCTTTCATATTTGTTAGCATTTGTCTTACATATTGCGGTGCTCCTGTGTTGGATGCATATATATTCATTATTGTTATATCTTCTTCTTGGATTGATCCTTTGATCATTATGTAGTGGCCTTCTGTGTCTCTTTTCACAGCCTTTGTTTTAAAGTCTATTTTATCGGATATGAGTATTGCCAGTCCTGCTATCTTTTGGTCTCTATTTGCATGGAAAATCTTTTTCCAGCCCTTCACTTTCAGTCTGTATGCGTCCCCCTGCTTTGAGATGGGCCTCTTGAAGACAACATATATAGGGGTCTTGTTTTTGTATCCATTCAATCAGTCTTTGCCTTTTGGTTGGTGCATTCAACCCATTTACGTTTAAGGTAATTATTGATAAGTATGATCCCATTGCCATTTACTTTATTGGTTTGGGTTCGGGTTTATACACCCTTTTTGTGTTTCTTGTCTAGAGAAGATCCTTTAGCATTTGTTGGAGAGCTGGTTTGGTGGTGCTGCATTCTCTCAGCTTTTGCTTGTCTGTAAAGCTTTTGATTTCTCCTTCGTATCTGAATGAGATCCTTGCTTTGTACAGTAATCTGGGCTGTAGATTATTTTCTTTCATCACTTTAAGCATGTCTTGCCATTCCCTCCTGGCTTGAAGAGTTTCTATTGAAAGATCAGCTGTTATCCTTATGGGAATCCCCTTGTGTTATTTGTTGTTTTTCCCTTGCTGCTTTTAATATTTGTTCTTTGTGTTTGATCTTTGTTAATTGGATTAATATGTGTCTTGGGGTGTTTCGCCTTGGGTTTATCCTGTTTGGGACTCTCTGGGTTTCTTGGACTTGGGTGATTATTTCCTTCCCCATTTTAGGGAAGTTTTCAACTATTATCTCCTCAAGTATTTTCTCATGGTCTCTCTTTTTGTCTTCTCCTTCTGGGAATCCTATGATTCGAATGCTGAGGTGTTTAACACTGTCCTGGAGGTCTCTGAGATTGTCCTCATTTCTTTTAATTCGTTTTTCTTTTTTCTCTCTGATTCATTTATTTCTACCATTCTATCTTCTAATTCACTAATCCTATCTTCTGCCTCTGTTATTCTACTATTTGTTGCCTCCAGAGTGTTTTTGGTCTCTTTTATTGCATTATTCATTATATATTGACTCTTTTTTATTTCTTCTAGGTCCTTGTCAAACCTTTCTTGCATCTTCTCAATCCTTGTCTCCAAGCTATTTATCTGTGATTCCATTTTGATTTCAAGATTTTGGATCATTTTCACTGTCATCATTTGGAATTCTTTATCAGGTAGATTCCCTGTCTCTTCCTGTTTTGTTTGGTTTGGTGGGCATTTATCCTGTTCCTTTACCTGCTGGGCAGTCCTCTGTCTCTTCATCTTGTTTATATTGCTGAGTTTGGGGTGTCCTTTCTGTATTCTGGCAGTTTGTGGAGTTCTCTTTATTGTGGAGTTTCCTCACTGTGGGTGGGGTTGTACAGGTGGCTTGTCAAGGTTTCTTGGTTAGGGAAGCTTGTGTCAGTGTTCTGATGGGTGGAGCTGAATTTCTTCTCTCTGGAGTGCAATGAAGTGTCCAGTAATGAGTTATGAGATGTCAATGGTTTTGGAGTAACTTTGGGCAGCCTGTATATTGAAGCTCAGGGCTGTATTCCTGTGTTGCTGGAGAATTAGCATGATATGTCTTGCTCTGGAATTTGTTGGCCCTTCGGTCGTGCTTGGTTTCAGTGTAGGTATGGATGCATTTGATGAGCTCCTATCGATTAATGTTCCCGGGAGTCAGGGGTTCTCTGGTGTTCTCAGGGTTTGGACTTAAGCCTCCTGCTTCTGGTTTTCAGGCTTATCTTTACAGTAGTCTCAAGACTTCTCCTTCTATACAGCACCATTGATAAAACATTTAGGTTAAAGATGAAAAGGTTCTCCACAGTGAGGGACACCCAGAGAGGTTCACAGAGTTTCATGGAGAAGAGGGAGGAGGGAGTTAGAGGTGACCCAAATGAGATGAGGTGGAATCAATAGAGGAGAGAGCAAGCTATCCAGTAGTCACTTCCTTATGTGCACTCCACAACTGGACTGCTCAGAGATGTTCATGGAGTTATACAGAGAAGAGAAGAGGGAGGAAGGAGACAGAGCTGGCCAGGAGGATAAAAGGGGGGAATCAAAAGGAGAGAGACAGATCTAGCCGGTAATCAGTTCCCTAAGTGTTTTCCACTGTCTGGAACACATAGAAATTCACAGAATTGGGTAGAGAAGAGAGGTGGTAGGGAGGAGACACAGGCGACCTGGTGGAGAAAAAGGAGAGACCAAAGGGGGAGAGAGCAGTCGAGCCCGTAATCTCCCTCCCAAGTAAAAATGGAAACTGAAGATTGGATTCTTAAAAGTACAAAATTGATAACAAATACCAAAAAGCCAAGATTAAAAATCTAGAGTAGAGTTTGGAATTTCAAAAATACAATATTAAAGAAAAGAAAAAAAAAAAAAGAAACAGAAAAAAAGTCACAAAAATTATAAAATATATATACATATGAAGTTTGCTTTTAAAAAATAAGGTCTTCTTTTTGATTTTCAAAGTAATAGTAGGTTATAAAAGTGAAAATTAAAGGAGTAATAGAGGACTTAAAATTTTTTTTTAATTAAAAAAAAAAGAATGACCGTAAAAATAGTAAAAATATATCTAGGATTTTTCTCTGGTGTTGTTGTGGGTATTGTGGGGTCAGTTCATTTTTGGATAGTTCCTTGGTCTGGCTTATATTTCTCAAGCTCTATAGGTCCCTTCCTATGTAGTCGGTACTACAACAGGGCTTTAGTCTATTGCACCTGTCACTTCCAAGGCGATTCCCTCTGTTTTAGCTTCTCTTGTTTGCTGATCTCTTCAGTGTCTGATTTCCGCCCTGACACAAGGGGGCGGTGGTGGACACGTTTTTTAGGCTCACATGTTCAGTTGCACTGTGGGGAGGGAGGGACGCTGCAAACAAATAACACTGGTGTGTGTTCGCAGTGCCTCAGCCACCCTGGGCCTGCCCCTGCTCACGGCGCATGTACCCTCCCTGCCCACACTATTCAGGCTCTAGGTTGCTCCACCAGGAACAGTCTGAGGCTGGCCCTGGGCTGCATGCACCTCCCAGGTCTAAGCCTCTCAGGTTCAGGCACTCAGGTAGTCCTCAGAGGCGCAGACTTGGTTGGGCCTGCGTTTTGTGCCCTTCCCAGGTTCTAGCAGCTTAGGTGATGAGGTGTTTGGTGAGCGCAGTTGCTGTGACTTATTGCCTCCCCCGTCCCTGCTGCTTGGTTTTCTGGGTGTACAACCGGTGCACCTTCTCAGGCGGATGTTGATTGTCCAGAACCCCTAGAAGTCTTAGTTAGTGAAGAAGCCTGCTTGCAGTTTGGTAGATAATGTCTCTCTGGGGCTGCGATTGCCCCCTTCCGGCTCTGGCTGCCTGTCACCGAAGGGGGATGGTCTGCAGCCGGCTAGTTCTGTTCAGGCCTTTGTTCTGTGCACGGGCCTGGTGGTGTCTTTGGGCTTTTCGCACTGGTAGCTATCCCACAGTCTGGTTCGCTAGCCCAAGTTAGTTCGGTCAGATTGCCCTAGGGGCATTCAGGCCCAGTCCTTACTCTAAGTGATGCAGCCAGCGCCTCCCTGCCCAGCCCCTGCTTGCTAGTGGTGGGTGCAGGCGTCTGCCCTGCTTCTCCACTGGGGGAGTTACCGTTGGGCTTGTAATCTGTGGGGTTTAATTATTTATTTATTTTTCCTCCCTGTTACGTTGCCCTCTGTGCTTCCAAGGCTCACCACAGACTCGGCAGTGAGAGTGTTTCCCGGTGTTTGGAAACTTCTCTCTTAAAGACTCCCTTCCTGGGACGGAGCTCCGTCCCTACCTCTTTTGTTTTGTCTTTTATACTTTTTCCTACCTCCTTTCGAAGACAATGGGCTGCTTTTCTGGGTGCCTGATGTCCTCTGCCGGCATTCAGAAGTTGTTTTGTGGAATTTACTCAGCATTTAAATGTTCTTTTGACGAATTTGTGGGGGAAAAAGTGGTCTCCCAGTCCTATTCCTCCACCATATTAGGAACGCCCCTTGTGGGTCAAGAATTGACATGGCTTACCTGGATCCTCGGATTCATGATGTCTCACAAGGATGCAATTATCTGAAGGTTCAATCAGGGGAGAATATCGCCCATGTACTTACCTGATTGTTAGCAGCATGGAGACTTTGGTGTATTGTTGAACTGAAATCTAATCTCATAAGTGTCATCTCATCACTTTTGCCAAATTCCATTTGTTACATGCACGTTACTAAGTACATTTGAGTGTGGGGATTACACAAGGATGTGGATACCAGGCAACAGAAAATATTGGAACACTTTAGAGCCTGTTACCCCAGCCCTCTGTTCCTGAGCTGGATGAGATGCTCCCTATGGACAGGGAAGGAGAGGGAAGATTCCTCTCTGGATCCTTGGCCATGAGCTGTAACTGAGACAGGGAAGCTGGGCCCTAGTAGCCTTGGGCACATCTACAGGGAGGGCAGCATCCAGAGTCTCTGGAGGCCTGTCCTCAGTGGTGTCCCTGGAGCTGGTTCTACAGGCTTGTGAGAAACACCTGGTGCCTCCCTTCCAACTCTGGGTTCAGTAATGGCACATTGGGAGCTTAGAGTTGGCCATGGGGGGAATATATTTACCACAGAAGTCAACAAATGCTGTACACAGGGAATTTTTTTCAGAGATCAGAGTGCTCATTTTTTATTACTTGCCAGTACACTACTGCATGGTGTACTAAAATCTGTCCTGCATCTGTGTCTGTGTCTCTCTTGCAGATCTGGAGCTGAGGCTGAAGGATGGAGGTCGCCGCTGTGAGGGGAGAGTGGAAGTGAAGCACCAAGGAGAATGGGGCACAGTGAATAGTTACAAGTGGGGCTTAGAAGAGGCCGCTGTGGTGTGTAGACAGCTGGGTTGTGGAGCTGCTGTTGATGCTTTCCAAAGAGTTCACTTTGGATCAGCAGTTGGCCCCATTTGGTTTTATGCTATTTACTGCAGAGGGACAGAGTCAGCTATCACGGAATGTACTTATAGTGCTGTTAAAGACTATCGTCCTGAGGGCCTTTCCCATGACCAGGATGCTGGTGTAGTCTGCTCAGGTAAGGCTTGTCTGGTCTGGGAGGGGATCTCCAGCAGGAAAAGCCTCAGTCTCATTCCCAGCCTAACTATAAGAATATGGATCACAGACTTTAGTACATACTTGAGTGAAGATTTCAGTCATACAGTTATTCCTAGACCATTAGGTGTTCAAGGGAGCAGAAGGGCTTTCTTGGCAATGGACAGTAAAGGCTCCAGATCCAGTGTGCACTGTGCCCTTCCAGTCTGTGTGATGTGTCACAGGAGGCAGTGAGGTGAGATCAAATGTTTCATACATGTACAACTGCCTGGTTGAACCTACATTAATTAGGTTAATATAGTCGTAGTACCATCGTAGTTTTTTGTATTTTTTTCATGGGATGGTCAGACAAGTGCAGCTCTAAGAGGAGATATAGGAGAGGTGCAGGTAAGGAGAGGTGTGGGTTTATTATACTCACAGATCCTACAGAGACAGAGTATCAGTCGGTGGGTACTTGGGGGAGATGCCTGTAGAACACCCTGATGCAAGCAGTGGTGCCCCCCAAATGGAGTGTGAGGACCCATGGACATATATATATATATATATGTTTTGTCTTCATTTTCATCCAGCCAGTCTCTGTCTTTGGGTTAGAGCACTGAATCAGTTTACATTTAAGGTAATTATGGAAATGTATGTTCTTACTCACACTCTGTTAATTGCTTTATATTTTTTTGGTAGGTCTGTTTTTCTTCCCTTCCTCTTTGGTTCTCTTCTCATGATTTGATGGCTATCTTTAATGCTATGTTTGAATTCCTTTTTCTTTATTGTGTGAATATATACTGTAGATTTTTGATTTGTGGTTACCATGAGGTTTTGATATGCAGTCTATTGCAAGCTGCTGGTCTTTAAATTTCTAATGGATTTCCAATATCTTGCATTTTTATTCTCCTCACGATTGCTAGTTTCAGTATCATATTTGTGTGTGAAAAAAAAAAAAAAGAACGCTTTCCTAACTTTATTGTAAGTTTGCTTTTACTGGTAAGCTTTCTCATTCATACTTCACTCTTTTCTTCTCTGACCTTTTAATTTTCTGCCCAGAAAAGTTCCTTTTGCTCTTGCAAGCTGGTACAGTGGTGCTGAATGCTTTTAGCTTTTTCTTGTCTGTAAAGCTTTTGATTTCTCCATAGAATCTGAATAAGAGCCTTGCTGGGTAGAGTATCCTGATTGTAGGTTTCCCTCTTTTATCAGTTTAAATATATCATGCCACTCCATTCTGGCCTGCAAAGTTTCTGCTGAAAAATCAGATGAAAAACTTATGATAATCCCTTTTAAGTTATTTGTTGCTTTTAATAGTTTCTCTTTGTCTTTAGCTTTTGTCAGTTTGATTAATGTGAGTCTTGACATGTTTCTTCTTGGGTTTATCCCATTTAGGATTCTGTGCTTCCTGGACTTCGGTAACTATTTCCCTTCCCATGTTAGGGAAGTTTTCAGCTATTATCTTTTCAAATATTTCTCAGCTCTCTTCTCCTTCTGGGACTCCCACAATGTGAATGTTTGTGCATTTAATGTTGTCCCAGAAGTTTCTTACACTGTCCTCACATCTTTTCATTCTTTTTTCTGTCCCACAGCAGTGACTCTTCACCATCCTGTCTTCTAGCTCACTTATCTATTTTTCTGCCTCATTTCTTCTGCTGTTGATTCCTTCTAGTACACTTTTCATTTCTTTTACTGTGTTATTCTTCAACTCTGTTCTGCATATCTTCTAGCTCTCTGTTAAACATTTCTTGTATCATTTCATTCCACGCCTCCATTCTTTTTCCAAAATCTTGAATCACCTTTATTATCATTACTCTGCTTTTTTTTTCCAGGCAGATTGCCTACATCCATTTCACTTAGTTGTTCTCCTGGGATTTTATCTTGTTCCTTTTTCTAAAATATATTCCTCTGCTGTCTCATTTTATCTAACTTTCTGTGTTTATAGTCTCTCTTCTACAGGCTTGTGGAATTGTCATTCTTCTTCCTTTTGGTGCCTGCCCCCTGATGGGTGAGACTCATCTAGAGGCTTGTGCAGGCTTCCTGGTGGAGGTTTTGGTGCCTGCTGACTAGTGGGAGGAGCCAGATCTTGATCTTCTGCTGTGCAGAGCCATGCCAAAAGATGTGTATAGAGGCAGCTGTGGGCTCAGGAAGACTTTAGACTGCCTGTCTGCTAATGGGCAAGGCTGTGTTCCTGCCCTGTGGGTTGTTTGATCTGAGGCATCTCATCACTGGAGCCTGCAGGCTGTTGGGTGGGGCCAGGTCTTGGTGTCAAAATGGCAGCCTCCAGGGGAGCTCATGCCAATGAGTACTCCTTGGTACTTGTGCCACCAATGTCCTTGTCCCTGCAGTGAGCCACAGCTGCCCTCACCTCCCCAGAAGACTCTATAAGACAAGCAGGTAGGTCTGGCCTTGACTTCTGTGAAGTCATGGTTTTTCCCCTGGGCCCCAGTGGGCTTCCCTGGGAGCTCAGCTGGTAAAGAATCTGCCTACAATGCAGGAGATCCTGGTTCAATTCCTGGGTTGGGAAGATCCACTGGAGAAGGAATAGGCTACCCACTCCAGTATTCTTGGGCTTTCCTGGTAGCTCAGACAGTAAAGAATCTGCCTGCAATGCAGGAGACCTGGGCTCAATCCCTGGGTTGAGAAGATCCCCTGGAGGAAGGAAAGGCTACCCACTCCAGTATTCTGGCCTGGAGAGTTCCATAGACAGAGGAGACTGGCAGGCTAGAGTTCATGTGGTCACAAAAATTTGGACATGACTGAGCGACTTTCACTTCACTTCACTTCCCTTGTTCATGTGGAGTTCCTATGATCAAGCCCCCTGTACTTCAAAACCAAGTGCTTTGGGGGCTCCTCTTCCTGACGCCAGACCCCCAGGGTGGGGAGCTTGACCTGAGTTTCAGAAACGTTCTGCGGGTAATCTGTCATATAATTATTTTCCAGCTTGTTAATCATTCACCTGGTGGGTATGAGGTTTGATTATATTGTAAATAAATCTCTCCTACCATCTTATTGTGGCTTCTTCTTTGTCTTTGGATGTAGAATATCATTTCTAATAGGTTATACTCTTTTTTGTTGATGGTTGTTCAAAAGTTAGTTGTGATTTTTGTGCTTTTGTGAGAGGAGGTGAGCTTAAGTCATTATACTCTGCCATCCTTCATATTTTATCTTAAAAGGATAAGGGAAAACTGAAAGTGAAAGTCATTCAGTTGTGTCTGACTCTTTGAGACCCCATGAACTAAACAGTCCATGGATTTCTCCAGGCCAGAATCTTGGAGTGGGTAGCCTTTTCCTTCCCCAGGGGATCTTCCCAACCCAGGGATCGATCCCAGGTCTCCCGCATAGGAGGTGGATTCTTTACCAGCTGAGCCACCAGGGAAGCCCAAGAATACTGGAGTGGGTAGCCTATCCCCTCTCCAGCAGATCTTCCTGACCCAGGAATTGAACTGGCTTCTTCTGCATTGCAGGCAGATTATTTACCAACTGAGTTTTCACAGAAGCCCTTAAAATGACAGTTTGTCACTTAACAAAAATAAAACAAATTAATAAATCTTATAAAATGTTGCTGCTATTTTTATCTTAAATATTCTTTTATCTCAAACATGTGCAATAGTTTTTGTATTTATTCACAGAATTATCATTTAGAGCAGTCTTTATAGCTTCGGGTAGACCCAAATTTTCACATGTTATCACTTTCTTGCACCTTACTGGAACATTTTGTGTGTGTTTGTAGTGATGGTCTGGTGGTCTCAAATTCTATCATCTTTTTTATATGAAACATTTTAACTTTTAATAATTTTTAAAAATATTTTCACCAGTGACTGTGTTCTAGTTTAGAAATTTTCACCACACTGAAGACATTTTTACATTGGCCTATGGCTAGCATTGCCTCTAATAAATAGCCAGTAATACTTCGAGTGAACTCCGGGAGACGGTGATGGACAGGGAAGCCTGGTGTGCTGCGATTCATGGGGTCGCAAAGAGTCGGACACGACTGAGCAACTGAACTGAACTGAATACTTATTTTTGTCCCCCTTTACATAACATGTCAATGTTTCATGCCACTTTTTTTTTTTTTTTTTTTTTGGTTTATCACTGGTTTTCCATAATTATATTATTAGGTGTCTGAGGTAGTTTTCCTTATTTTTATCTTTTAGAGTTTGTTTAGCTTTTTGGCTTCGTTTATAGCTTTTGTTAAATTTGGGGAAAATTCCATCCATTATTTACAACTAGTTTTCTACTCATCCCTTATTCTGAGTCTCCAAATATATATATTTTTACATGGTTTACTCTTGTCCCAAGTGCCACAGAGTTCCCATCCATGGTTCATTTTCTGGCTCTTTTTTCTCTCTGCCTCAGTTTGGATAGTCTCTATTGATAGGTGTTTAATTTCCCCACCCCCTTTTTTTGTTCTGCCATATCTAACCTCTTTTTATGCTAATCCAGACAATTTTTCATTCCACATATTGATTTTTCAGTTTTAGAAGTTCCATTTGGCTGTTTTCTAGTTTTTTCTCTTTGTTTTATTTATTTATTTTTTTGCTAAGCATATTTACATTACTGTCTTTATTAGCAGTCAATTAAATAATTTGTTATTCTGGAATCTGTTTTTAGTGATTGCTCTTTTCAAATTTTGCTATGAGTTACATTTTTCTGTTTTAGAAAGCCTTGTAACTTTTTGATTGGATGTTGGGCACTGCTAGGATGTCCTTTAACAGAAAGAATTCTAGCAACAAACAATCAGAATACGGAGACTAATATAAATACAGTCAAATATCGGGGAATTTTACTTGATGAATCAAACAATGTTTTTCATTGAGTTACATTGCATTCTCTTAAAAATATGTTCCTTGGGTGGCAAAGTGATGAATTTTTATTTTGGTTTCTCTACTTTAACTTCAAAACTTCTTGTTATCCCACTTTTGCTTGCCACATACCCAAATTATACTCTACTTCTACAGCAGTTGCTTTCCTTTTTCCATTTTATTTGCCATCCATCCATGTCTTTTAAAATTGTGTTTTCTTGTCTGAAGTGGGAGAAATGGGAAAGGATGGAACAGTTGGGTAGCATATAAGAGGAGCAGAGTGCAATGAAATATTTTAATTACTAATTTAACAACTATTTTCCCCAAATACTTGTGTATTTTATACAGATTGAGGCTTTTAAAACTCAGAACTCTGCCAATTAGGACTTACTTGATTTCTGCTTCTTTATTACTCTCTTCTCCCTCTCTTTTTGCAGCATGCCACCTTCTTTCAAGATTATAAAATATATAAGAAAGAAATTAATGAAGATATAGATAAATGAAAAAGCATCCTGTGTTCATGGGTTGGAAGAATCTATATTGTTAAAATGTCTACACTACTCAAAGTGATCTACAGGTTTTACATAATCCTTCTCAAAAGTCCAATGGCATTCATTATAGATATAGAAAGTACAATTCTGAAATACGGTCTAAAATATGTATATTGTTTACTTTCAATCTATTCATGATTTTTTGTTTCCTTACCATTATTGACTTTTAGTTTCATTCCACTGTGGTCAGGAAACATACTTGGAATTGTTCAAATTTTCTTGAATTTGTTAAGACTTGTTTGTAGGCTAACAATGCATTTACCCTGGAAAATATTCCATGTGTGCTTGAGAAGAATGCATATTGATTTTCTGTTTGAATGATCTGTTAATTATAGAGAGTGGGATATTGAAGTTTTCTATTGTTAATGTATTGCTTCTGCTTCTCCCTTAAGAGCTGTCCATGCTGTCCTGTATACTGAAATGCTATAATGTTGGGTGCATATATATGTGTAGTTGTTATGTCTTCCAGTTGAACTGTCTCTTGTGACAGTTTTTTACTTAAAGTCTCTTTTGTCTGACTTTGATCTCTTTAGGTTATTATTTGCATGGCATCTCTTTCTCCACCTGTTCACTTTCAGCCTACCTGAGTCATGAAATCTGAAGTGAGTCTCTTATACACAGTATGTAGTTGGATCTTGTTTTTAATCCATTCAGATAATCTATACTTTTTCATTTGAAAGTACAGTACATTCACATTTATAATCATATTGAAGGATAAGGACTTACATTGCCTTTTTATTAACTGTTTTCTCTCTGTTTTATAGTTTCTTGTTCCTCCTTTCTTCTGTGTTGTATTTATGGCTTGATGATTTCTTATAGTGGTATGCTTTGATTAATTTCTCTTTTTTGTGTGTATGTACCATACTTTTTATTGTAGTTACCAATGAACTTGTATAAAACATTTTCTAGCTATAGCAGTCTATAGCAAAGTTAAGTACTGTTATGAAAACAACTTAATTTCAATAGCATGCAAAAACTGCATTTTATTCCTCCCATACATTTTAAGTGATTGATATCAGAGTTTACTTCTTTCTATATTGTGTTTCAAACAGCAGTTTTCTGTAATTATAGTTACTCTTATGATGGTCTTTTGATTTATATTTAAATACTAATGTTAAAAGCAAGTTATGTACCAATATTACAATATTCTGTATTTCTCTTTAGATTTACCAGTAAGATTTACACCTTCATATGTGAAGATACTTTTGTATCCTTGTTTTGTTTATTCATTGAAACTTGAAGAACCGTTTTAGCACTTTGGTAATGTAGTGATGATGAAATCCTTCAGATTTTGCTTGTCGTTTATATATATGACATATATATATAGAGAGAGCCTGGTGGCTCAAATGGTAAAAAAACCTTCCTACAGTGCAGGATACCCAGGTTTGATCCCTGGGTTGGGAGGATCCCTTGGAGAAGGGATTGTCTACCCACTCTAGTATTCTTACCTAGAGAATTCCATGGACAGAAGAACCTGGAGGGCTACAGTCCTTGGAGTCACAAAGAGTTGGACATGACTGAACAACTAACACACACACAAATGTATATATAACATGTATATGTTATATAATGCACACACACACATATTATATAACGTATATAATATACATATATTATTGTTTGGGTACTGGTTGTGGTTCCGTTTGAACTTGCGTCTCCTTTATTGGTAGGCTGATTCTTTACCTTTAAGAAACCTGGGAAGCCGTTTTGTGTGTGTATACATATATATGTGTATATATCTAGTACCCCCATTTTTAAAGGATAGTTTATCCATGTAAAGCTTTGATGATTGGGTTGGCAAGGTTTTTTTCTTGTGGTACTTTTGATGTATTATGCTGCTCTCCTGGACTTCAAGATTTCTAGTTTTAAAGGGTTTTTCTTGGTGACAAGTCACTATTTTTTTCCTGTTTTCAAAAATTTCTCTTTATCTTAAAGTTTGGTAATTTAATCATAACGTGTCTTGGTGTGGACCTCTTTGCGTTTCACCTATTTGGGAACTCATAGGCTTCATGAATCAAGATGTCCATTTCCCTCCCTAGATATGGAAATTTCTAAGTTAGTATTTCTTTGAATAAGCTTTCTGCTCCTTTATTTCTTTTTTCCTACTGGGATTCTCAAATATATATATATATATATATATATATATATATATATATATATATATATATATATGTGTGTGTGTGTGTGTGTGTGTGTGTGTGTGTGTGTGTGTGTGTAATGGTATCCCATATGTGCTATGTATTCTGTTCACTGTTTTTTCGTTTTGTTTTTCTAATTTGATAATTTCAAATGGAATGTCTTCAAGCTTACTGATTCTTTGATTTTCTTGATAGAGTTTCCTTGATGATTTCCTTTGGATTTGTAATTCAATTATTGAATCCTTGAGCTCCAGAATTTCTGTTTGGTTCTTTTATTTATGTTTTCTAGTTCTTTATGAAGCTTCTTATTCTGTTCATGCAGTTTTCCTGATTGTGTTTACTTGTCTTTCTGCATTCTTTTGTGGGTCACTGAGCTTCAAAACAATGAATTTGAATTTTTTATCAAGCGGTTCATAGATCTCTATTTCTTTAGGATCAGTTTGGGAGCTTTATTAGTTTCCTCTGGTGGTGTCATGTTTGCTAGATTCTTCATCATCTGGGTAGGCTTGCACTGGTGACTGTGCATTTGAAGGAGCAGACACCTCTTCCAGACTTTACAGACCGGTTTCCACAAGTAAATATTTACTGCCTTGTCCTTGAACTGATAGGACTGCCTCTGGAATCAGGGACTAGCAAAGCTGGAGTTAGGTTATGTTGCTGCTCCTGGAGCTGCTTTGGGGTCTATGGTCAGTGGGTATATAGCAAAGGCATGGATGGATGTGGTTTTCTCTGGGTTCCTGCATGGTCAGGATTGCCTCCCTACTTTGGTAGAATGGGTCTTGTTAAGTGAAGGGGCTGCTTCATAATCCGTACTCAGGTCTGCAGTTGGCCCTCCTATTACCAGAGTTTCCAACAGGTTGTGCCTCCTTCTGGATGTCTGGGCAGACAGGACTGCCCAGAACATGGTGGTGCAGAGCTGGAGCAACATTATGGAGCTGATTCTGGGTCCACAGTTCTGTCTGAAGTTGGCAGGCATGTTGCTGGGGGCACCCTGTTTCTGTGGGAAAATGAGAGCAGGGGAATCTCCTTTTCTATCATCTTGATGTCAAATATGGATACAGAAAAAGCATAATAATAGAATTAAAATCAGTTAAATATCAGGCCTTAGCATTTTCTGTGATTCCTGTGTCAGAAGGAAAACCTGTAACCGGAACTGTTTGGCAAACTCACAGTGCTGAAACTTCCAATCAGAACTCACTCTCTCCCAAGGTCATTGACAAATCCTGGGGTTTCAAGAGAGATGGTTAGGACCACACACCCTCTTCTATGACTCTCTGAGCTTTCTTAACTCATGTTCTTTCCCACTGAAGTCACCTAAGAAATTCTTGGAATTTTTGCCATTAAAAATTATCAGAAAAATATAAAAACCATAAATGTCAATTATTTATAATGTCTATATTTCTTCTCTCAGACAACCTCCCTACAGGTTGGCATGCATTCTTAGATCCTGCTTCATGATTTTCCTTACCTAAGTCACTTGAGGACTAGCTCCTGGGAAAGAAAATTATTCAAAATAATAACCTCACAAGTCTCAGGAAAATTTTCTAAATTTGTCTAGACGACAGATCTCTACTCTGTCATAGTTCTTGTCTTTCTGGGATGGTTCTGTTTTTCATATCTCTGCATTCACATTTGAATGCCAACACATTATGCAATTTCCTTGGGCTCTGTAGTCCTGGGCTCCTACATGTAAAATTCACTTCTCCAACCAATGATAAATTACATGTTCCTGGTATTCAGCCATTTCTGATGATAGGTTTTGGGCTCTGTAGTTTCCAGGCCTGTAGATTAAGGAATTCATATTTCTAACTATTCTCAGAGTAAACATTGTTGGGATACAGTCATCCAAACTGACCCTGCAAATTCTTCTGAATTTCTCTTCAGAATCTTGTTCATGAAAAGGCAATTCTGACACCAACTATCAAATTCTCTCTCCATACCCCACTCCTGGAAAAGAAAAGCATTCACATCATTGCCTGTGTGTGTTGTTTCCATTTGTCAAGTCAGGATCAAGAACACTCACTGGGTTTCCTTGTTTGTTCCTCTTAGGATTTATGCGTCTAGCTGATGGAGATAGACCCTGCTCGGGGCGAGTAGAAGTTCATTCTGGAAAAGACTGGACCCCAGTGTCTGATGGGAACTTTACATTCCCCACTGCACAGGTCATCTGTGCAGAGCTAGGATGTGGCAATGTTGTGTCTGTCCTGGGACACGTGCCCTTCAGAGAGTCAGATGGCCGGGTCTGGGCTGAAGAGTTCAGGTGTAAAGGAGAGGAGCCTGAGCTCTGGTCCTGCCCCAGAGTGCCCTGTCCAGGGGGCACCTGTCACCACAGTGGAGCTGCTCATGTTGTCTGTTCAGGTGAGATGCAGGTCAGGTTTATAACCTCTCCACTTACCTTGTTCAGGTGAGAAAATAAGACTGTTGAAACCCTGTCTCTTTCTACCAATGTACACAGAAGTCCGACTCATGAAAAATGGCTCCTCTCAGTGTGAGGGGCAGGTGGAGATGAACATTTCTGGACGATGGAGAGCACTCTGTGCCTCCCACTGGACTCTGGCCAATGCCAATGTTGTCTGTCGTCAGCTCGGCTGTGGAGTCGCCATCTCCACCCCTAGAGGACCACACTTTGTGGAAGGAAGTGATCAGATCTCAACAGTCCGATTTCACTGTTCCGGGGTGGAGTCCTTTCTGTGGAGTTGTCCTGTGACTGCCCTGGGTGGTCCTGACTGTTCCCATGGCAACATGGCCTCTGTGATCTGCTCAGGTAAGAGAGGGTGAAGGGTTACTGGTACTCAGGATGCTTCTGGAGTGAAATGTCCTGAAGAGCAGAGAGTGACAGGAAACTGGCATCAAAAGTCAGATATTTCATGGTGAAATGTGGTTCTTCTCATTGTTCATTCATTTTCCAACTCAGGGCAAGAAGTGGTAAGGGGAAATAATGTATGTTTAAGTAACAGTATTATTTAAATGTAATCATAGAAAATAATGTAAAAGCAGTAAGTGTAGACTTCAGTCATATACCCAGATCAGCAAAGAGAACATTCCCAGCATCACAGTCACTGTTCCTTCCCCATGACTCTGTCTCCCTCCTCTCCAGCTAAAACTGACTTCCCAACTTCTACTACCATAGAGTGCTTTATCGTTTTCTGAACTGTGTATAAAATTATGCAGTATGTTTTCTTTTGTGTATAACATTGCATCACCATTATATTTGAGATTCACTCATGATGTTGCTTGTAGAAGCATTTTATTAATTTTTATTACGGTAGAGTATGTCTTTGAATGATCACACGACCATGAATTGATCCATTCCACAATAGATAGTAGAGATTTGAATTGTTTCCTATTCTTAACAATTACAAAAATGATGCTACAACTTACCGTTGACAATGACTTTGGGTGCAAACATGCTATCTTGTGTGTTTAACCTATGGTCTTTCATTTTCATTTTCTTAATGGTATGGTGTCCTTTGATGAGCCAGTCTCTTAATCTTAAGAAATTGCTGCTTACTAACTTCTTCCTTAACGTTTAATGCTTCTTATATCCTTTAAAAAGAACTTTGTCTACTCTAAGACCATAAAAACACTCTCCAAGAGTGTCTCACAGAAGTTTAATTATTTTTCTCTTGCATAGAATTGTGCATCCCTTCTGCAACTGATATCCATGTAAGTTAAGATCAAGTTTCATATGACATCAAACTGACTCAGAATCTTTTTCTGAAAAGACTCTTTTCCCCACTGCAGTGCCACCTTTATCATAAGAAGAGCATATGTCTGAGTCTTTTTTAAGACTCTCTCTTCTATTCCATTGTATCATTTCTCTATCTTCGCACCAATACTGCATTTTCTTAATTATTGTAACTTTATAGTAAGTCTGGATAATTTTAATGTATAAGAGTTACTTTATATTATTAACTCTTCCACTTTCGTTGCTTTTTTGGTCAACTGTGTTGGTCATTCTGGTTCTTTTGTATTTTATTCCAATTTTGGAATCAGATTTTCATTTAAAAAACATATGTATTTATTTGACAGTGTTGGGTATTAGTTGCAGTGTATGGATCTTCATTATATCTTGTGAGATCTTCTGTTATGACACATGGACTGCCCAGTTGTGAGGCTCTTGCTGAGATTCTCTGTGGCATGTGGGATCTTAGTTCTCACACCAAGGATCGAACCTGAGTCCTCTGCATTGCATGGTTGAGTCTCAATCACTGGACCAGGAGAGACGTCCCTCATCTTGTCATTTTTCATCAAAAAAAAAAAAGCATAAATGTATTTTGTTTGAGATTAGAGTTAATCTACACAGAAATTTGAGGTGATTGACTGACGTTGTTGAATCTTCCAATTCATTGGCTATATATATATATATATATATATATATATATATATATCTCCATTCAATTAGGTCTCCAATTTCTCTCAGAGGTTTTGCTCATCTTCTGCTAGGTTTCTCTCCTAGGCATTTTATGTTTTTGATGTTATAAGTATTACTTTTAGTGGAAATGTCCTAGGAATGATTTATCTCTGACTTGTTTTTACTTTTCCTTTTTTAAAATCTTAATGTAATTTAAGACTTACAGTAAAGGTGTAAGAATAATATAAGAATTCAGAAAACCTTTAGTTGGATTTCCCAACGTTAGTATTCTGCTTTATTCTCTCCCCCCAACTGACATCTCTCTCTATCTCTGTTTCTGTCTTTCATTCTCTGTCCCCCTCCCACCACATTTCTCCATGAATATGTAAAATCTTTCTGATTAGGTTGCAGACATGATGTCTCTTTACCCCTAAAATACTTCAAGGGATTTCCTTATATAATCACACTTCAGTCAAGTCATCAGACGACTTCAGCTCCAGATGACATCTAAGTGCACCCACACGAAAGACTCTAAGACAGAACTGCCAAGTGGGATCTTTCCCAAATTACTTACCCAGGAAGTCTTAAGCAAAATGAAGTATTTTTTTTTTTGCTTAAGTGGCTAAGTTTTACAGGAAATTTTATTATATAGCAATATAACCAGGACACGCTTCCCTGGTGGCTCAGTAGTAAAGAACACACCTGCCAAGTCAGGAAATAGAAGTTCCACGCCTGGGTCTTGAAGATTCCCTGGAAAAAGAAATGGAAACCCACTGCAATATTCTTGCCTGAAAATTCCCATGGATGAGGAGCCTGGTAGACTATTGTCCATATGATCCTTAAAAGTATCAGACATGATTGAGTGACTAAACAACAACAACAACCAGGACACTTATTACATGACCTCTTATTTAGAGACCCATGCATCTCTAAATAGAAGACTATTTGTCCTCTGATCTTCTGTTTACTGTTTCTACCTTATGCCAAGCTAATGTGTTGAAACGCTTACGCTTTATTTCTTAATAGTGGCTGTTAAGTTTTTCAGCTCTAGAATTTTTATCTGTTATTATTTTGTCAATTTCTTTTGTCAGTTAATTCTAGGAGGCTATTTAAATTCTCCATCAGATAACTCTAGTAGCTGAATAACTTGGGAAATTCTTTCTAATGTCTATTTCAGCCTAGTTTTCTATGAGATTTCTTTTATATGTGTATTGTTTTTAGTGACAAACACTGTAGATGAAAAAGTGGTAGAATCCCTTTGGGAAAGATTTTAATTTACTTTTCCTGTTTATGGATAGATTTAGAGACAAAAGGGCTTATTAAACTTATTTTTAGTGCAATGGTTGCCTGAAACCAATTGTGGCATTGTCAGAAGCAGAACTCTCCCTGGAGAAGGTGAGCCCTAAGATTATGATAACCTTACTGTTTCATTGTTTATCTCAGACTTCATCATTATTTAGGTTAATTCAATTTCCTGTTCTTCAATCCACCAACCCTCTGATCATTGCTGTTTCTACAGGAAACCAGACCCAGGTGCTGCCCCAGTGCAACGACTCCATGTCTGAACAAGCAGGCTCTGTAGCCTCAGAAGAGAGCGCCCCCTACTGCTCAGGTGAGGGTCCCACAGAACAGAAGAACTTTTTCCCCGCCCCCGCCGCCGTCAACGCCCCATTGTCGCATTTCTCTCTCCTCAGACAGCAGACAGCTCCGCCTGGTGGACGGGGGCGGTCCCTGTGCCGGGAGAGTGGAGATCCTTGACCAGGGCTCCTGGGGCACCATCTGTGATGACGGCTGGGACCTGGACGATGCCCGCGTAGTGTGCAGGCAGTTGGGCTGTGGAGAAGCCCTTAATGCCACAGGGTCTGCTCACTTCGGGGCAGGATCAGGGCCCATCTGGCTGAACGACTTGAACTGCACAGGAAATGAGTCTCACGTGTGGAAGTGCCCTTCCTGGGGCTGGGGGCGGCACGACTGCAGACACAAGCAGGACGCGGGGGTCATCTGCTCAGGTCTGTGCTGCACACTGTCCACAGGCTTGGGGAGGGGTGGGGCCCTGGAGGACGGGAGTCTGAGCCCTGAGGGAGAGATGCTGAAAGGACCAGAGAAGAAAGCTTCCTCCCGTGGATCTGGTCTTTCCAGCAGACGTGAAGACTAGGTGCTTTCACGTCCTCCTGAAGCAGCGGACCTTCTAGTCCTTTCTTCTCAGCAGAGTTTCCTGGCAGAGCCGTTTCTTAGAATTTCCAGTTGAAAGTAGGATTCACCTTGCCTTACATATGGGACAAAAAGCTTAAGTCCATCGTACTAGTTTCTGTTTGCTTCTGTAACAAATTACCACACAATAGTTTAAAACAACATATATTTATTGCCTTAGAGTTCTGTAGGGTCGATGTTCAACAGGATCTCCCTGTTGGAATTAAGATTTCAGCAGGGCCACATCACTTCTGAGTCTTTGGAGAAGAATCCTGTTTTTTATATCAAGTTTCTTTTCAAACGATTTGCATTCCTTGGCTCATAGCCTCCCTTCATCCATCATCAGACCAGCAACACTGCACATCTCTAACCATTATCCAGAGTCACACCTCCCCGGAGCCAGAGCCAGAAAAGAGTGCTTCTGTTGGTTTGGCCAAAAGGTCCCTTCTTTTTTCCTGTAAGATGGTCTAGTAACACTTAGTTGTCTTTCACTTCATTTGAAACAATTTTGTTAGACTCTTTTGTGGCAGCTATCATATCAACATGCATCTTTTCAAAAAAAATCAAAATTGGTGAATTTTTGAATAGCCATTTTAATACTGAAAATGGAAGGGAAAAAAGCAATATTTTCAGCATATCATGCTTTATTATTTCAAGAAAAGTTAGAAACACAACGGAAATGCAAAACGAATTTGTAGAGCGTATGGAAGTGAGGTGACTGATCACATTAATCAAAAGTGATTTATGAAGTTTTGTGTTGGAGATTTCTCACTGAACAGTACTGCACAGTAGGGTAGACCAGTTGAAGTTGATAGCAATCTAATTGAGATATTACTTGAAGACAATCAATGTTAAACCATGCAAGAGATAGACAACATACTCAAAATATCCAAATCAAGCATTGAAAGTCATTTGTACCAGCTTGGTTATAGTAATTGCTTTGATGTTTGGGTTTCACATAGGTGAAAAAAACCTTCATGGCAGTATTTCTACATGAGATTCTCTACTTAAACATAATGAAAACATTTTGCTTTTAAAACAATTTGTGATGGGTGATGAAAAGTGGATCAGTTCAGTTCAGTTCAGTCGCTCAGTTGTGTCCAACTCTTTGCGACCCCATGAATCGCAGCACGCCAGGCCTCCCTGTCCATCACCAACTCTCAGAGTTCACTCAGACTCATGTCCATCGAGTCAGTGATGCCATCCAGTCATCTCATCCTCTGTCGTCCCCTTTTCCTCCTGCCCCCAATCCCTCCCAGCATCAGGGTCTTTTCCAATGAGTCAACTCTTCGCATGAGGTGGCCAAAGTACTAGAGTTTCAGCTTGAGCATCCTTCCTTCCAAAGAAATCTCAGGGTTGATCTCCTTCAGAATGGACTGGTTGGATCTCCTTGCAGTCCAAGGGATTCTCAAGAGTCTTCTCAAACACCACTGTTCAAAAGCATCAGTTCTTCGGCACTCAGCCTTCTTCACAGTCCAACTCTCACATTCATACATGACCACTGGAAAAACCATAGCCTTGACTAGATGGACCTTAGTCGACAAAATAATGTCTCTGCTTCTAGGTTGGTCATAACTTTTCTTCCAAGGAGTAAGCGTCTTTTAATTTCATGGCTGCAATCACCATCTGCAGTGATTTTGGAGCCCCCCAAAATAAAGTCTGACACTGTTTCTACTGTTTGCCCCATCTATTTCCCATGAAGTGATGGGAGCAGATGCCACTGCACAATAATGTAGAATGGAAGAGATTGTGGCACAAGTAAAATGAATCACCACCAACCACACCAAAGGCCAGTCTTCTTCCAAAGAAGGTGATGATGTATATGTGGTGGTATTGGAAAGGAATCCTCTATTAAGAGAGTATATTCCAGAAAACCAAATGATAATTCTAACAAGTACTGTTCACCATTAGATCAACTGAAAGCAGCACTTAAGGAAAAACATTCAGAATTAATCCAACAAAAATGCATAATCTTCCATCAGGATAATACAAGACCACATACATCTTTGTAGGCCAGGCAAAAACTGCGACAGTTTGGCTAGTTCTGATTCATTAACTGCATTTACCAGACTTTGCAGTTTCAGCTTTCCATTCATTTAAATCTTTACAAAATTCTCTTAATGGAAAAAATTTAAATTCCCTGGAAAACTATAAAACACAGTTGGAATACTTCTTTGCTTGGAAAGATAAAGTTATGGGAAGAGGGAATTATGAAGTTGCCTGAAAACGGCAGAAGGTAGTGGAACAAAATGATGAATATGCTGTTCAATAAAGTTCTTGGTGAACATGAAAAATGTCTTTTATTTTGACTTAAAAACCAAAGGAACTTTCTGGCCAACCCAACAGAATGTGATTAGACTGGGTTCACACAGGTAATCCACAATAGTCCAGCTTAACTTCACCATCCCGAGATTCTTAACCTTAATCACATCTGTGAGATCCCTTTTGCCAGGTAAAGTAACACATTCATGGTTCCAGGGATTTGGGTGAGACCTCTGAGGGTTCACTATTCTGCCACCTCCCCAATATCATATCACATCCCTTTCACGCTGTCTTAGAGGTTTTGTCAGGAAGCAGAATTCAGCTCCCCTCCCTACAGGTACCCAAGTTGCTCTTCCTCTCTGTTCATATTCACTACATCATGGTGGTAGAAATGTTTAAAAATATAGACACAAATGGACAAAGTCAGGTAAAAGGGAGACAACTTTCAGTCTTATCACTTAATGGGTATCTCCTCAGCTAGTTCAGGGATGAATGGGCACTATTTCTGGGAGAGAGGAAAACCCAGAGCACTGAGTGAAGTTCTCACCAGTCCTGATTCCTCCCTTTCGATCTTAGAGTTTCTGGCCCTCAGGATGGTGAGCGAGGACCAGCAGTGTGCTGGGTGGCTGGAAGTTTTCTACAACGGGACCTGGGGCAGTGTCTGCCGCAGCCCCATGGAAGACATCACTGTGTCTATCATCTGCAGTCAGCTTGGCTGTGGGGACAGCGGAACCCTCAACTCTTCTGTTGCTCTTAGAGAAGGTTTTAGACCTCGGTGGGTAGATGGAATCCGGTGTCGGAACACGGATACTTCTCTCTGGCAGTGTCCATCTAACCATTGGAATTATACTTCATGTTCTCCAAAGGAGGAAGCCTACATCTCATGTGCAGGTGAATTACTATCTGTTTCTGTGTCTGTCTTAAACCCATAGAATGATAATAGTGAGATTTTATATTTTCATATTTAAGTAATTAATTTAGGTCTACAAAATGAAGTTAAGGCCAGTACAGTTAAGTCAATCAATGGTGTCCGACCCCTTGCAACTCATTGGACTGAAGCTTGCCAGGCTTCCCTGTCCATCACCAACTTCTGGAGCACACTCAAACTCATGTCCATTGTGTCAGTGATGCCATCCAGTCAGCTCATCCTCTGTCATCCTCTTCTGTTCCAGCCTTCAATCTTTCCCAGCATCAGGGTTTTTTCTAATGAATCAGTTCTTCACTTCAGGTAGCCAAAGTATTTGTGTTTCAGCTTCAGCATCCGTCCTTCCAATGAATATTCAGGACTCATTTCCTTTAGGATGGACAGATTGGATCTCCTTGCTATTCAAGGGACTCTCAAGAGTCTTCTCCCAAATAAAAAAAAAAAAAAAAAAAGAGTTTTCTCCAACACCACAGTTCAAAAGCATCAATTCTTTGCCACTCAGCTTTCTTTACATTCCAACTCTCACATCCATACATGAATACTGGGAAAACCATAACTTTGACTAGATGGACTTTTGTTGGTAAAGTAATGTCTCTGCTTTTAATATGCTTTCTAGGTTGGTCATAGCTTTTCTTCCAAGGAGTAAGCAACTTTTAACTTCATGGCTGCAGTCACCAAATGCAGTGATATTGGAGCCCAGAAAAATAAAGGTTGTCACTGTTTCCATTGTTTCCCCATCTATTTGCCATGAAGTGGTGGGACCGGATGCCATGATCTTAGTTTTCTGAATGCTGAGTTTTAAGCCAACTTTTTCACTCTCCTCTTTCACTTTCAAGAGGCTCTTTAGTTCGTCTTTGCTTTCTGCCATAAGGGTGGTGTCATCTGTGTATCTAAGGTTATTGATATTTTCCCGGCAATCTTGATTCCAGCTTGTGCTTCTTCCTGCCTGGCATTTCACATTATGTACTCTGCATATAAGTTAAATAAGCAGGTTGACAATATACAGCCTTGATGTACTCCTTTCCCAATTTGGAACCAGTCTGTTGTTCCATGTCCAGTTCTAACTGTTGCTTCCTCACCTGCATACAGATTTCTCAGGAGGCAAGTTAGGTGGTATGATATTCCCATCTCTTTCAGAATTTCCTACAATTTGTTGTGATCCACACAGTCAAAGGCTTTGGCATAGTCAATAAAGCAAAAGTAGGTATTTTTCTGGAACTTTATTGCTTTTTCGATGATCCAATGGATGTTGAATATTTGATCTCTGGTTCTTCTGCCTTTTCTAAATCCAGCTTGAACATCTGGAAGTACCCGGTTCATGTACTGTTCAAGCCTGGACTGAAAAATTTTGTGCATTACTTTGCTAGGGTGTGAGATGAGTGCAATTCTTTGGCAATGCCTTTTCCTTTTCTTTGGGATTGGAATGCTGACTGATCTTTTCCAGTCCTGTGCTCACTGCTGAGTTTTCCAAATTTGCTGCATATTGAGTGCAGCACTTTCACAGCATCATCTTTTAGGATTTGAAATAGCTCAAGTGGAATTTCATCACCTCCACTAGCTTTGTTCGTAGTGATGCTTCCTAAGGCCCACTTTGCATTCCAAGAAGTCTGGTTCTAGGTGAGTGATCACACCGTCGTGGTTTCTGGGTCATGAAGGTCTTTTTTGTATAGTTCTTCTGTGTATTCTAGCCAGCTCTTCTTAATATCTTCTGCTTCTGTTAAGTCCAGTGCTTTCTCTTGGCAGATGGTCGACACTAAAATCAGACTGATAATATTCTTTGCAGCCAAAGATGGAGAAGCTCTATACAGTCAGCAAAAACAAGACCAGGAGCTGACTGTAGCTCAGATCATGAATTCCTTGTTGCCAAATTCAGACTTAAATTGAAGAAAGTGGAGAAAACTACTAGACCATTCATGTATGACCTAAATCAAATCCCTTATGACTATACAGTTGAAGTAAGAAATAGATTTAAGGGGCTAGATCTGAAAGAGAGAGTGCCTGAGGAACTATGGATGGAGGTTTGTGACATTGTACAGGAGACAGGAATCAAGACCGTCCCCAAGAAAAAGAAATGCAAAATATCAAAAGGGCTCTCTGGAGAGGCCTAACAAATAGCTGTGAAAAGAAGGGAAGTGAAAAGCAAAGGAGAAAGGTAAGATATACCCATTTGATTGCAGAGTTCCAAAGAATAGCAAGGAGAAATAAGGAAGCCTTCCTCAGTGATCAATGCAAAGAAATAGAGGAAAACAACAGAATGGGAAAGCCTAGAGATCTCTTCAAGAAAATTAAAGATACCAAGGGAAAATATCATGCAAAGATGGGCTCAATAAAGGACAGAAATGGTATGGACCTAACAGAAGCAGAAGATATTAAGAAGAGGTGTCAAGAATACACAAAGTTCAGTTCAATTCAGTCACTCAGTCGTGTCCGACTCTTTGCGACCCCGTGAATTGCAGCACTCCAGGCCTCCCTGTCCATCACCAACTCCCGGACTTCACTAAGATTCATGTCCATTGAGTCAGTGATGCCATCCAGCCATCTCATCCTCGGTCGTCCTTTCTTCTCCTGCCCCCAATCCCTCCCAGCATCAGGGTCTTTTCCAATGAGTCAACACTTCGCATGAGGTGGCCAAAGTACTGGAGTTTCAGCTTCAGCATCATTCCTTCCAAAGAAATCCTAGGGTTGATCTCCTTCAGAGTGGAGTGGTTGGATCGCCTTGTAGTCCAAGGGACTCTCAAGAGTCTTCTCCAACACCACAGTTCAAAAGCATCAATTCTTCGGTGCTCAGCCTTCTTCACAGTCTAACTCTCACATCCATACATGACCACAGGAAAAACCATAGCCTTGACTAGATGGACCTTAGTCGGCAAAGTAATGTCTCTGCTTTTGAATATGCTATCTAGGTTGGTCATAACTTTTCTTCCAAGGAGTAAGCGTCTTTTAATTTCATGGCTGCAATCACCATCTGCAGTGATTTTGGAGCCCCCCAAAATAAAGTCTGACACTGTTTCCACTGTTTGCCCCATCTATTTCCCATGAAGTGATGGGACCAGGTGCCATGATCTTCGTTTTCTGAATGTTGAGCTTTAAGCCAGCATTTTCACTCTCCTCATTTACTCTCATCAAGAGGCTTTTTATTTCCTCTTCACTTTCTGCCATAAGGGTGGTGTCATCTGCTTATCTGAGGTTATTGATATTTCTCCCAGCAATCTTGATTCCAGCTTGTGTTTCTTCCAGTCCAGTGTTTCTCCTGATGTACTCTGCATAGAAGTTAAATAAGCAGGGTGACAATATACAGCCTTGACATACTCCTTTTCCTATTTGGAACCAGTCTGTTGTTCCATGTCCAGTTCTAGCTGTTGGTTCCTGGCCTGCATACAGATTTCTCAAGAGGCAGGTCAGGTGGTCTGGTATTCCCATCTCTTTCAGAATTTTCCACAGTTTATTGTGATCCACACAGTCAAAGGCTTTGGCATAGTCAATAAAGCAGAAATAGATGTTTTTCTGGAACTCTCTTGCTTTTTCGATGATCCAGCAGATGTTGGCAATTTGATCTCTGGTTCCTCTGCCTTTTCTAAAACCAGCTTGAACATCAGGAAGTTCATGGTTCACGTATTGCTGAAGTCTGGCTTGGAGAATTTTGAGCATTACTTTACTAGCGTGTGAGATGAGTGCAATTATGCGGTAGTTTGAGCATTCTTTGGCATTGCCCTTCTTTGGGATTGGAATGAAAACTGCCCTTTTCCAGTCCTGTGGCCACAGCTGAGAAACAACTATGCAAAAAAGATCTTCACGACCCAGATAATCACCATAGTGTGATCACTCACCTTGAGCCAGACATCCTAAAATGTGAAGTCAGGTGTGCCTTAGGAAACATCACTACTAAAAAAGCTAGTGGAGGTGACGGAATTCCGGTTGAGCTATTTCAAATTCTAAAAGATGATGCTGTTAAAGTGCTGCAGTCAATATGTCAGCAAATTTGGAAAACTCAGCAGTGGCCACAGGACTGGAAAAGGTCTGTTTTCATTCCAATCCCAAAGAAAGGCAATGCCAAAGATTGCTCAAACTACCGCACAATTACACTCATCTCACACACTAGTAAACTAATGCTTAAAATTCTCCAAGTCAGGCTTCAGCAATATATGAACCGTGAACTTCCAGATGTTCAAGCTGGAGATTGGAAAGGCAGGGGAACCAGAGATCAAATTTCCAGCATCTGCTGGATCATGGAAAAAGCAGGAGAGTTCCAGAAAAACATCTATTTCTTCTTTATTGATTATGCCAAAGCCTTTGACTGTGTGGATCAAAATAAACTGTGGAAAATCGTGAAAGAGATGGGAATACCAGACCACCTGACCCACCTCTTAAGAAACCTGTATTCAGGTCAGGAAGCAACAGTTAGAACTGGAGATGGAACAACAGACTGGTTCAAATCGAGAAAGGAGTATGTCAAGTCTGTATGTTGTCACCCTGCTTATTTAACTTCTATGCAGAGTACATCATGAGAAATGCTGGGCTGGAAGAAGCACAAGCTGGAATCAAGATTGCTGGGAGAAATATCAATAACCTCAGATATGCAGATGACACCACCCTTGTAGCAGAAAATGAAGAAGAACTAAAGAGCCTCTTGATGAAAGTAAAAGAGGAGAGTGAAAAATTTGGCTTAAAGCTCAACATTCAGAAAACGAAGATCATGGCATATGGTCCCATCACTTCATGGGAAATGGATGAGGAAACAGTGGAAACAGTGGCTGACTTTATTTTTCCGAGCTCTAAAATCACTGCAGATGGTGATTGCAGCCATGAAATTAAAAGACGCTTACTGCTTTTGAACTGTGAAGTTGGAGAAGACTCTTGAGAGTCCCTTAGACTGCAAGGAGACCCAACCAGTCCACCCTAAAGGAGATCAGTCCTGGGTGTTCATTGGTAGGGCTGATGTTGAAGCTGAAACTCCAATACTTTGGTTACCTGATGTGAAGAGCTGCTAACTCATTTGAAAAGACCGTGATGCTGAAAGATTGAGGGCAGGAGGAGAAGGGGACGATAGAGGATGGGATGGTTTGATGGCTTCACCTACTCAATGCACATGGGTTTGGGTGGACTCCGGGAGTTGGTGATGGACTGGGAGGCCTGATGTGCTGTGGTTCATGGGGTCGCAAAGAGTCAGACATGGCTGAGGGACTGAACTGACTGACTGATAAGTCCATACCATTTCTGTCTTTTATTGTGCTCATTTTTGCATGAAATATTCCCTTAGTGTCTCTAATTTTTTTGAAGAAATATCTAGTCTTTCCAATTATATTGTTTTCCTCTATTTCTTTGCACTGATCACTGAGGAAGACTTTATCTCTCCTTGCTATTCTTTAGAACTCTTCACTTAAATAGGTATATCTTTCCTTTGCTCCTTTGCTTTTCATTTCTCTTCTTTTCACAGCTGTTTGTAAGGCCTCCTCAGACAGTCATTTTGCTTTTTTGCATTCCTTTTTCTTGGGGATGGACTTGATCATTGCCTTCTGTACAGTGTCACAAACTTCCATCCATAGTTCATCAGGCACTCTATCAGATCTAATCCCTTGAATCTATTTGCCACTTCTACTTTATAATCATAAGGGGTTTGATTTAGGCCATACCTGAATTGTCTAGTCATTTTCCCTACTGGGACTGAGCCAGAACTGTGTCTGTGTCTCCTGTGGAGGTGCAAGTCAGCAGTGCCCTGCTGCAGTGGCTCTCGGTGCAGCAGACCTGGTATGGCATAAGCCGTCTTGGAGGAGGTCACCATTACCCTGTCATAGAACCACAAGAAATTACACGGGCTGGGGAAACAGACTCTTGGAGGGCACAAACAAAACCTGTGTGCACCAGGATCCAGGAGAAAGGAGCAGTGACCCCACAACAGACTGATTCAGACATGCCCACGTGTGTCCAGGAATGTTCAGCAGAGGTGTGGGTTGGCGGTGGCCTGCTTCAAGGTCGGAGGCACTGAGTGCAGCAGTGGGTGCAGGGGACCTTTTGAAGGAAGTCACCATTATCTTCATGACCTCTATCATAGTTTGGCCTCAGGTGAAGCCACAGGAAGGAAACAGCCCCACCCATCAACAGCAAATTGGATGAAAGATTTACTGAACATGGCCCCACCCATCAGAACAAGACCCAGTTTCCCCCTCAGTCAGTCTCTCCCATCAGGAAGCTACCATTAGCCTCTTATCCCTATCCATCAGAGGACAGAAACAGGATGAAAAATACAATCAAAGAAAACTAACCAAACCAATCACATGGACCAGAGCCTTGTCTAGCTCTATGAAACTATGAGCTATGCCGTGTAGGGCCACCCAAGATTGACAGGTCATGGTGGAGAGTTCTGACAAAATGAAGGGAATGGCAAACCACTTGAGTATTCTTGCCTTGAGAACACCATGAACTGTATGAAAAGGCAAAAAGGTATGACAATGAAAGACGAACTCCACAGGTTGGTCGGTGCTCAATACACTACTGGAGAAGCTTGGAGAAATAACTCCAGAAAGAATGAAGAGACAGAGCCAAAAGGAAACAACACCCAGTTGTGATGTGATGGGTGATGGAAGTAAAGTTCAATGCTGTAAAGAGCCATATTGCATAGGAACCTGGAATGTTAGGTCCATGAATCAAGGCAAATTGGAAATGGTCAAACAGGAGATGGCAAGAGTGAACATTGACATTTTAGGAATCAGTGAACTAAAATGAACTGGAATGGGTGAATTTGACTCAGAAGTTAAGATGAAACTTTAATCCACATGTCCCAACACTATTTAAAAAAATTTGCAGTTGACATACAATTCACATAAGAGTATTAGTATTAGTTGCAGGTGTACAACATAATGTTTATGTATTTGTACATATCGGAAAATGTTGACTATCCTAAGTATAGTATAGCTACCAGCTTTTCTATGTTTATTTTTGACTGTGTTGTATCTTCCTTGCTGCACACAGTCTTTCTCTAGTTGTGCTGTGCAGGCTTCTCTTGTGGTGGAGCACTGGCTCCAGGGCACGAGGGCTTCAGGAGTTGCTGCACACAGGCTCAGTAGTTCTGGTTCGAGGGCTCCAGAGCACAGGCTTAGTAATTGTGGCACACAGTATTAGTTGCCCTGTGGCATGTAGGATCTTCTTGGGCCAGAGATCAAACCAGTGTCCCCTGCACTGCAAGGTGGATGGACCACTAGGGAAACCCTTACTTTTTTCTTGTGATGAGAACTTGTAAGGTGTACTTTGTTACCAACTTTCTAATATAAGATACAGTATTAACCCAGGTGATGCTAGTGGTAAAGAATCCCCTTGGCAATGCAGGAGACATAAGAGACGTGGGTTCCCTCCCTGGGTTGTGAAGATCCCCGGAGGAGGAAATGGCAACCCTACTCCAGTATTCTTGCCTGGGAAATCCCATGGATGGAGAAGCCTCTCAAGCTACAGTCCATGGGTCACAAACAGATGGACAAGACTGAGCATCCACACATGCACACATTAACTGTACTCCCCATACTGTACATTACATCCTCATGACATTAACCTTAGTGCTGGAAGTATGCTGTTGTTTAGCCACCAAGTTGTGTTCAACTCTTTTCCGCCCCATGGACTGTAGCTTGCCAGGCTCTTCTATCCGTGAGATTTCCCGGGCAAGAATACTGGAGTGGATTGCTATTTCCTTCAGGGGATCTTCCTGACCCAGAGACCAAACCTGCATCTACTGCATTTCTAGCAGTTTCCTTACCACCGAGCCACTGGGGAAACCCAGCAATGCCTACCTAATAGCAATGCTGTGTGGTAAATTAAATTTATTTTTAATATGCACTATTTATTATCACAAAACATTACCTTTAATTTATATTTGCTTTACTATTAATATCTCACTGATTAGCATGAAGCTAAAGGACTCCTATTTCATGAATTTTATTCATCTACACATTCATTCAATAAATACTTATTAAGCAACTATCATGGTGTTTAGAAAAGGTTCTCCATATACATACTAGTTGAATCTTGTTGAATGAGTGCACACAATATTTAGGCACTCTCCTAATAGAATCACAGGGTAACTAAGATATGCAAAGTCCTTCCTCTAGTGATACTTTAATTCAGGTAGGGTTTTTTTTTTTGTGTGTGTGTGTACACATTTGTAGATGTCTGTATGTCTGTTTTTACATTTGTTATTAGATGCAGGGAGTGATAAACCAGTAAATATTTAAAGTTATTTTAGAAGACTTTATGATAGCTTTCATTACCATTTTTATTTTTCTCTAGAATGTTTAAAATTTTCTTTTTTATTTATCAATCAGTTCAGTCACTCAGTCATGTCTGACTCTTTGTGACCCCATGGACTGCAGCATGCCAGGCTTCCCTGTCCATCATCAACTCCCGGAGACTGTTCAAACTCATGTCCATTGAGTCGGTGATACCATCCAACCATCTCATCCTCTGTTGTCCCCTTCTCCTCCTGCATTCAATCTTTCCCAGCATCAAGGTCTTTTCCAATGAGCCAATTCTTCCCATCAGGTGGTCAAAGTATTGGAGTTTCAGCTTCAGCATCAGTCTTTCCAATGAATATTCAGGACTGATTTCCTTTAGAATTGACTGGATCTCCTTGCAGTCCAAGGGACTCTTAAGAGTCTTCTCCAACACCACAGTTCAAAAGCATCAATTCTTCAGTGCTCAGCTTTCTTTATAGTCCATATCTCACATCCATACATGACTACTGGAAAAACCATAACTTTGACTAGACAGACCTTTGTCTGGCTTCCCTGGTGGCTCAGTGTTAAAGGATCTACCTTCCCGTGAAGGAGATGCCTGGTTGATTGATGGGTTGGGAAGATCCCCTGAAGAAGGAAATGGCGTAACTTACTCCAGTATTCTTGCCTGTGAAATCCCATGGACAGAGAAGCCTGGCAGACTACTGTCCATACAGTCGCAAGAGAGTTGGAAACGACTTGGTGACCCAAAAACAACAATGCAGAACTCTACAAATCAGAAGGTTAATACCAATAGGACTTGGGTAACATCAGCTGTCTCACACTACTCAGTGGAGTAATATTTCCTATTTTTGCCCATTTTCAACCTTATTATTCTTATTGCTGCTATAAGATACCAGACTCAGGTGCTTGCCAGAGTGCAAAAACTCCGTGTCTCAACCAGCAGGCTCTGCAGCCTCAATGGAGACTCAGGACCCGAAGACTCCTCATCCCTACCACCCCGTCCCAGGCCCCTACGCCCGCGTCAACCCCTCATTGTCTCCTTTCTCTCTCCTCAGGCAGCAGACAGCTCCGCCTGGTGGACGGGGGCGGTCCCTGCGCCGGGAGAGTGGAGATCCTTGACCAGGGCTCCTGGGGCACCATCTGTGATGACGGCTGGGACCTGGACGATGCCCGCGTGGTGTGCAGGCAGCTGGGCTGTGGAGGAGCCCTCAATGCCTTGCAATTTGCTGAATTAGGTCAGGGATCAGGGCCCATCTGGCTGGATGAACTGAACTGCGGAGGAAAGGAGTCCCACGTGTGGAGGTGCCCTTCCCAGGGCTGGGGGCGGCACGACTGTGGGCATGCAGAGGATGCTGGGATCGTCTGCTCAGGTACAGTCAGTGCATTGTCCATGGGCTGAGAAAGTAGAAAGTTCCAAGGAAGTTGGTGTCTGATCATGGATAGTCATAGAAGATGACTGAGTTAGGGAGGTCTAGACGTCTACCCGTCCTCCCTGAGGGCACGTTTATCTGTGAGGATGGGCTTCACTGCTTCCCTCTTGTCAGTCTCTGATACTTCTTCTCCAGTGATCTTACCTGACAGAGTTTAATCTATTATTTCCAATTATAATTGATCTTCACAATTTTTATATAATTTTTGGAAGAGTGAAATACTTGCAAATCACCACACACACACCCCTTTGCACAGTGAACCCATAGGAGGGAGGGACAAGAATGACGGTCCACCTCCCTGGGTGGAGTTGTTTCTGTAGTTACCCGATGACACGCTATTTTGCACTAGGTCAGTAGGAGTAGAGGGAGGCACAGGGGATATCATTAAACAAATCAGAAAGCAATTTAGGCATTTATGCCAAATTTCAAGTCTCCTTTGCAAATTTAAATGTAAATATTTATAGCCATTTGGCTAGTAGGACCAGAGAACTGTGGATGAAATGCTCTGAGCCATAGCTTCTCCTTCCATTGTTATTAGAAAAGATTCTTTGTCCATGTTTTCTTTTAAGACATCAGCATAAACCAAAACTTTGAAAGAACACTAGCTGTGCATTGACACATCAGTGGTAGAGATAATGAAATATTGATTCTGTGCTTTATAGTAAGAGATTATATAGTTTATACCTGATGATTTCAGTGATATAAGAGGATTACACTTGGGAGTTTATTTGATAGGAATAGAAGTAAGGGGACAAATATAATTTTTGAAGAACCTGGAAGAGAGTTATCATAGCTAGGAGTGATGGAAGGGCAATGGGAGCTGACAAAGTCACCTGTGGGGTTCTCTGAGCAGCACTGAAGGTCCAGGTGTGATGTGGAGGATGCTACGTGCGCCTAAGGACACAGGATGTCTGTACAGCAAGAGACCAGACAAGGATAAATCTGACCACAGTTTCATTTTGTCTTTATTGCAGTTCATTCATATAAATAAATGGCCCTCTTGAAGGGCAATTTCCCTTTCTTTGATTATCCAAGTCTCTCAAAAACATTTTGGAGGGCTTTAAACTGTCTACTTGTTTTTCTCCTGCACTTCTAAAAAGATAAGGGCATTGTTTTACTGTGACTTACATTCCCAACATTGGCCAAAATTCCTGAATATAACAGACTCTAAAAAGGTGCTTGTATTTGTAATAAACCACATGAAAATAGATTCTCAATATTACCTTCAAATAACATCCTCCTACTTAAATATCAGACCTCTGCAGAGGATTCAGATATGACTCCCTTGTAGCCTCTCCTCTCTCTCCATTTCATTTCCCAATCAGAGGTTCTATTTCTGGGCCTCTAGGAACCCACTCTCCTTGACCTTTGCTGCACCTTGATGGAAAGGTCACACTGATACCCTCTGGCTTTCAGAGGGGAATGGGCAGCCCAAGGGTCGAGGGCAGGTCTGGTCTTCCAGGAAGATACTTGATCTTTGTGGATCTCTGAGAGGCCACATCCCTCACCCAACAAGGATATTTCCTACACCTCAGGCCACACAGTGCTCTGTCCCAGTCAAACCAGTAGGAATCCGGAGTGATAGGTGAAGAACCAGAGGGTCCAGGGTCAGGTCAAGCTGAAGGTCAGAGGGCTGAGAGTTGGTCTGGGGGCAGATGCATCACAGCTACAGGGAGAAGAGAGGCCACCTTGGTCAGAGGGAGAGAAGTAAGGATGTGATTTACATGAACAATGATGAAAACCCACCAGGTTCCTCTTACTCTTATGGTTTCCTGGATAAAATCCAGCCCCAAAGCTATAACAGTGAGATTGCCTCTGGGACAAAGGGCCCTAAGCAGAAGCTGAGATACAGAAAATCAGGGCTCTCCCAGGCTCAGGCATATGGGCAGAGTCCTTTCCTAACAACCTGGCCCCTGAGGTCCCTCCTATGTCTCAGGTTGATGTTTCTTTTGCAAATGGACTAAACCTGGAAAATGGGGGCCAAAAGTGTTTCAGCACTATTTATTGAACAGTCTGTCTTCTCTAATGATATAAAATATCATCTTCTTCAAATACTAGATTTCTGTGCGTGTATGTCTTTGTGTCTGTTAGATATTTATATTCTGCCCCATTCTCTCTATTGTTATATAAGAACATGTTTGGTTTTATTATTTTTAATAACTTATCCCTTCACATCATCCTTCTAGTTCATAAATTTTCTTCCAATGTTCCCACACTTATTTTTCCATTTGAAAGCAAATATAAAGTAAAAAAGAAATAATAATAATTTGTTTTGGGAGACTATCCTGATGTGTATAAGACTTTTTTCTGAATATATTTGAGTGTCTAACATGTGTCAGGCTATCTACAATAACATGTAAGCAATATTTGTTCTTCCTAAATTCATAATCTGGTCGGATTAATACAGAAACTAACAAGGTGTTGAGTAAAAATTATTTAATTAGAAAGAGTAGCCTGTGACCGAACTCCCCATCAGACCAGTTTGATCTCTTTCAGTTTTATACTCCATCCACTCCCAGTTTAATTTATCATAGATCCCACCCACACTCCACTCATACAGAAGTTCTTCTGTTTCAGTGTCTCCTTTCCATCTATTTGTAGCTTTTACGATTGTTCTCTTTGTCTGTAGCTGGTAAAATGGGAAAGGGTAGCAGGGATAGGTGGCCAGATGGGAGGAGCGCAGTGGATAAAATCTGTCAAAAACTTGGACAAATATTTTCCTCAAGTCTATCTTTCATCCATATTGAAGTTTTTGCATTTGGAAATCTCTAAACTGCTCTCTTTCTCTCCCTCTCCTTTTTTTTTTTTTTTTACTGCATGCTAGCTGTTTCTCAAGAATCCAAATAGGAAAGGAATACGCAGTTAGCATATATGTAGGATTAAAATACATTAAATTATCATCATTTCTTAGTATTTGCTAAGATTCCCATGTCTTAGATCCCCATGTCTAGTAGAAAGTAATCAAACTCGGCTGATTTGCGTACTCCCACTGAAAACTCATTCTCTCCCTTGATAAATCCTAGGCTTTCAAGAAAGATGGCTAGGACCAGCCCCTCCCTCTTCTATGACTCTCTGAACTTTCTTAATATTCAGACTCATCTATGGACAACTTCTTTTCACAATCAAGTCACCTAAGAAATCCCAAGAATTTTTCATCATGAAGAATTATGAGAAATATATGTGAAATCATAATAAGCTTGTTATAATATACAAAAATCATAATAGACTGGTAGACTTGGTATGATGTCTAGCTTTCCTCCTGTGAGCCATAAGTCTGTCTACAGTCTAGCCTGAATTAATAGATATCCCACTATGAGGTCCCCTGTCTTCAGTGACTTGATTATTGGCTCCTGAGAGAAAACTGGCCAGAATTCTAGCTCCAGAAATCTCAGATGGCCTTCTAACCTTGTCTGGCTCTTAGTCCTCTAAACTATTGAATCCCATAAACCTATTTCACTCTGAGTTAGTTCTGCTCTGTGCTCAAGTCTGATGCCTGCTGCAGTGCAGTTTCCTTGGGTCTTGTCGTTTCCAGGTGCCTAGATGAGGAATTATCATCCTAATCAACCTCAAAATATACATTCTTACTGACTGCAAATTTTTCTGGGTTCTTTTTCATAAACTTGCTCATGAAAATATTAATACAATTCTGACCCTAACTGTCAAATTCTCTCTCCATGCTCCACTCCTAGAAATGAAACGCTTTCACATCCTTGCCTATGATGTGCTGTTTCCAATGCCAAGCAAGGACTATGAACACTCACAGGGTTTGTTGCTGCTGTTGATTATTCCCCTTAGGATTTGTGCGTCTGGCTGGAGGAGAAGGACCCTGCTCAGGGCGAGTAGAAGTGCATTCTGGAGAAGACTGGACCCCAGTGTCTGATGGAAACTTCACACTCCCCACTGCCCAGGTCATCTGTGCAGAGCTTCAGTGTGGCAAAGCTGTGTCTGTCCTGGGACATGGGCCCTTCAGAGAGTCAGATGGCCGGGTCTGGGCTGAAGAGTTCAGGTGTGAGGGGGAGGAGCCTGAGCTCTGGTCCTGCCCCAGAGCGCCCTGTCTAGGAGGCACATGTCACCACAGTGGAGCTGCTCAGGTTGTCTGTTCAGGTGAGATGCAGGTCAGGACTTGACCTCCCTGCACACTGTGTTCAAGTTTTTTTTTTTCCTCCCCCTTCTCTGTTCAGGTTTTTTAAAAAATGAGATTTTGCTGACATCCTGTCTTCTTCTACCAGTGTATGCAGAAGTCCGGCTCATGACAAACGGCTCCTCTCGGTGTGAGGGGCAGGTGGAGGTGAACATTTCTGGACGATGGAGAGCGCTCTGTGCCTCCCACTGGAGTCTGGCCAATGCCAATGTTGTCTGTCGTCAGCTCGGCTGTGGAGTGGCCATCTCCACCCCTAGAGGACCACGCTTTGTGGAAGGAGGAGATCAGATCTCAACAGTCCGATTTCACTGCTCGGGGGCTGAGTCCTTCTTATGGACGTGCCCTGTGACTGCCCTGGGTGGTCTTGATTGTTCCCATGGCAACACGGCCTCTGTGATCTGCTCAGGTAAGAGAGGGGGGAAAGGCTACTGGTACTCGTGGAGTGAAATGTTCCCAAGAGCAGAAAGTGAAGGAAACATGGCTTCAAAAATCAGATATTTCATGGTGAAATATGCTTCTTCTCATTATTCATTCATTTTTCAGGTCAGGGCAAGAAATGTGAAAGGGAATAATATATTTTTAAGCAACATTATTATTTACAAATAATCATAGAAAACAATGTACAAACAATAAGTGTAGACCTCAGTCATGATCCCCAACCCAGATAAGCCAAGAGAACACTCCCAGCACTACAGAGTCACTGTTGCCTCCCAGTAACTATGTCCTGTGTCCTCTCCAGTGAAAACAGTTTAACTTCTACTATCATAGAATATTCACTGGAAGGACTGATGCTGAAACTGAAGCTCCAGTATTTTGGTCTTCTGACGTGGATAGATGACTTGTTGGAAAAGTCTCTGAATCTGGGAAAGATTGAGGGCAGAAGGAGAAGAGGGTGTCAGAGGATGAGATGGCTAGATGGCATTACTGATGCAATGAACATGAACTTGGGCAAACTCCAGGAGATGGTGAGGGACAGGGAGGCCGGGCATGCTGCAGTCCATGGGGTCGCAAAGGTTGGACATGACTGGGCAGTTGGACAACAACAATAACAACAACCATAGGATATTTTATTGATTTTTGAACTTTATATAAAATCGTGCAGTATGTTTCTTGTGTGTCTCACTTCCTTGACTCAACATTATGTTTGGGATTCACTCATGATGTTGTTTATAGCAGCTGACTATTCATTTTTATTACTGTAGAGTAGTTCTTTGAATGATCACATGACAATATACTGAACCATTTGACTGATGGTAGAGAGTTGAATTGTTTTCTGTCCTTGACTATTACAAATATGATGCCACAATTTACCAGGACAATGGCTTTGGGTGAAAATCTATGCTATTTATTTAATCCTTGGTCTTTTATTTTCATTTTCTGAATGGTACCGTGTCCTTAGATGAGCAGAGTTCTTAATCTTAAGGAAATATAACTTACTAATTTTTCCCGGTATACTTAGTACTTCTTATATCCTTTTGAAAAGAACTTTGCTTACTCCAAGACCATAAAAACATTCTTCAATAGTATCTTATAGAAATTTACTTTGCTCTTGCATATAATTGTATATTCCTTCTGAGATTGATATCTATGTAAGATAAGGGTCAAGTTTCATATTGACATCTAATTGACTCAGAATCATTTTCTGAAAAGATTTTTGTCTCCACTGTGTGCCACCTTTGCCATAAGGAGAAGGGCATATGTGTCTAAGCCTTTTTTAGACTCTCTGTTCTATTCCATTGTATCATTTGTCTATCCTTGCACAAATACTATATTTTCTTAATTATTGTAATTTTAATTTACAAGAGTTCAGTTCAGTTCAGTTCAGTTCAGTTGCTCAGTCATGTCCGACTCTTTGCAACCCCATGAACTGCAGCACACCAGGCCTCCCTGTCCATCACCAACTCCCGAAGTTCACTCAAACTCATGTCCATCGAGTCGGTGATGCCATCCAGCCATCTCATCCTCTGTCATCCCCTTCTCTTCCTGCCCCCAATCCCTCTCAGCATCAGAGTCTTTTCCAATGAGTCAACTCTTCACATGAGGTGGCCAAAGTATTGGAGTTTCAGCTTTAGCATCATTCCTTCCAAAGAACACCCAGGACTGATCTCCTTTAGAATGGACTGGTTGCATCTCCTTGCAGTCCAAGGGACTCTCAAGAGTCTTCTCCAACACCACAGTTCAAAAGCATCAATTCTTTGGTGCTCAGCTTTCTTCACAGTCCAACTCTCACATCCATACATGACCACAGGAAAAACCATAGCCTTGAATAGATGGACCTTTGTTGCCAAAGTAATGTCTCCGCTTTTTGAATATGCTATCTAGGTTAGTCATAACTTTCCTTCCAAGGAGTAAGTGTCTTTTAATTTCATGGCTGCAATCACCATTTGCAGTGATTTTGGAGCCCCCCCAAATAAAGTCTGACACTGTTTCCACTGTTTCTCCATCTATTTTCCATAAAGTGATGGGATCAGATGGCATGATCTTTGCTTTCTGAATGTTGAGCTTTAAGCCAACTTTTTCACTCTCCTCTTTCACTTTCATGAAGAGGCTTTTTAGTTCCTCTTCACTTTCTGCCATAAGGGTGGTGTCATCTGCTTATCTGAGGTTATTGATATTTCTCCCGGCAATCTTGATTCCAGCTTGTGCTTCTTCCAGCACAGCGTTTCTTTTGACATACTCTGCATTTCCTTCTCCAGGGGATCTTCCTGACAGATGCATTCCAGTCAGATGCTTTAACCTCTGAGTCACCAGGGACGCCCATATAAGAGTTACTTTATATTAACTAACTACGTTGCTTTTCTTGCCAACTGTGTTGGTCATTCTTGGCCTTTTACATTTTGAAAAAATTTTTGAAATTAGTTTGTTATTTTTCACCAAAAGAAACTTCCTAAATGTATTTTGATTGAGATTATATTTAATCTACCAGAAATTTGAGGATGATTGACTTTGACAATTTTGAGTATCCCAATTCATTGACATGAGATATCCCTCCATTCACTTAGGTCTATCAGAGGTTTTGACATATTTTACTAGATTTTCTTCTAGGTGTTTCACATTTTTGAAATTATTTGTATTTCTTTTAGTGAAAGTATCCTAGGAATGAATTCTTTCTGACTTATTTTCACCTTTTAATTTTTTTTTATTTTGACCTAATTTAAGACCTGAAAGTTGCAAAAATAATAGAAAAATTCCAAGATGACTTTTACCTGGATCTCCCAATATTAGTACTTTGCTGTAATCTTCCTGTCTTTCTCTCTCTCTCTGTCCCCCTCCTGCTCCATTTCTCCATAAATATGCAAAATCTTTCTGAATTAGGTTGCAGTCATGATGTCCTTTTATCCCTAAGATAATTCAAGAAATTTCCTTATTAACCAAAGTGCAGTTAAGTCCTCGGCTGACTTCAACCCCAGATGACATCTAAATGCAACTACATGAAAGATCCCAAGACACAACTGCCAAGTTGAGTCTTTCTCAAATAACTGGCCCAGGAAGACTTAAGAAAATGAAGAGTGTGGGTGTATATATATATATTGCTTCAGAGGCTGTTTTTATAATTTGTTATACAGCAGTGTAATCAGGACACTTAGTATGTGGCCAACACTTCTAAATAGAGGTCTATTTGTCCTATGACTTTCCACTTTATTGATTCTCCATTACGCTGAGCTAATGTGCTGATATTCTCATTCTTTAGTTCTTATTTTCAACTAGTAAGTTTTTCAGCTCTAGAGTTTGTATTTGTTGTTGTTGTTGTTGTTATCGTTTTTTTTTTTCATCAGGGTGCATATTTTGTCAGTTAATTCCATGGGCACCTTAATCAAGGCTCTTTAAATTCTCTGTCAAGTAACTCTAGTAGCTGAGTGTCCTGGGGAATTGTTTCTAATGTCTACATTTCCCCTTGGTTTCTCATGAGATCTATTTTCAATAAATATTTTTTAAAATGCAGACACTGTAGATGACAAATTGTAGAAATACCTCAGAAAGTGTTTCATTTTGCTTCTTCTATTTAGGGGTAGATTTGGGGACAGACAGATTTGGGGCTTCTCTGGGGGCTCTGCCTGCAGTGTGGGAGACCTGGGTTTGATCCCTGGGTCAGGAAGATCCCCTGGAGAAGGAAATGGCACCACACTCCAGTACTCTTGCCTGGAGAATCCCATGGATGGAGGAGCCTGGTAGGCTGCAGTCCATGGGGTCGCAAAGAGTAGGACATGACTGAGCGACTTCACTTTCACTTTAAGAACATAACTTATTTAACTCATTCTTAGTGCTTAAGACAAAAATTGTGGCACTGTCAGAAACAGAACTCTTCATAGCGAAGGTGAACACTACAGTTATGAAAATTTTGCAGCTATGTTAACCTGGGATTCCCTAAAGGCTCACTGGTAAAGAATCTGCTGGCCGATACAGGAAATACAGGAGATGACATTTCAATTCCTGGTTGGGGAAGATCCCCTGGAGGAGGAAATGTCAATCCATCCCAGTATTCTTGCCTCGAGAATCCCATGGACAGAGGAGCCTGGAGTACTACACTCCATAGAGTCAAATAGAGTTGGAAACTACTGAGCAACTAAAGTGCAAAAACTGCTATGTCACATTTTTCTTCTCAGACCCCACTGCTTGTTATTATTTAGTTTAATTATTTTCCTGTTTTTCAATCACCAACACCCTGATCATTGCTGTTTCTTCAGGAAACCAGACCCAGGCGCTGCCCCAGTGCAATGACTCCCTGTCAGAACCAGCAGGCTCTGCAGCCTCAGAGGAGAGCGCCCCCTACTGCTCAGGTGAGGGTCCCACAGAAGAGAAGACCCTTTACAACCCCGTCACCGCCCCATTGTCCCATTTCTCTCTCCTCAGACAGCAGACAGCTCCGCCTGGTGGACGGGGGCGGTCCCTGCGCCGGGAGAGTGGAGATCCTTGACCAGGGCTCCTGGGGCACCATCTGTGATGACGGCTGGGACCTGGACGATGCCCGCGTGGTGTGCAGGCAGCTGGGCTGTGGAGAAGCCCTCAACGCCACGAGGTCTGCTCACTTTGGGGCAGGATCAGGGCCCATCTGGCTGGACAACCTGAACTGCACAGGAAATGAGTCTCACGTGTGGAGGTGCCCTTCCCGGGGCTGGGGGCGGCACGACTGCAGACACAAGGAGGACGCGGGGGTCATCTGCTCAGGTCTGTACTACACTCTGTCCACATTCTGGGGCAGGGGTGGGGCCCTGGAGGACGGGGGTCTGAGCCCTGCTGGAGAGATGTTGAAAGGACCAGAGTAGGAGGCTTCCTCCCATGGAACCTGTCTTTCCAGCAGATGTGAAGACGAGGTTCTTTCACTTCCTCCTGCATCAGCTGAGGTTCTGGTCCTTTCTTCTCACCAGTGTTTCCTGACAGAGCCATTTCTTACAGTTAACACTTGAAAGCAGGGCTCATTCTGCAGTTACTTGTGGTAGTAACATCTTGAAATCCTGGGCTTCCCAAGTTGCCCTAGTGGTAAATAACCTGCCTGCCAAAGCAGGACATGTAAGAGATGTGGGTTCAGTCCCTGGGTTAGGAAGATCCCCTGGAGGAGGGCATGACAACCCAGTCCAGTATTCTTGCCTGAGAATCCCATGGACAGAGGAGCCTGACATAGTGAAAGCTCAGATTTTTCCTTTACAGTTCTGTTTGCTAGGAGTCTGAAGAGAGTCTCCGTGGGCCAACATCCCAGTGTCCACAGGGCTGTGTTCTTCCTGGAATCTCTGGGAGGACTCCTTTCCCAGCCTTTTGTGGTTTCTGTGTGGCCTCATTTCTTGGCTCAGAGCCCTCTTTGTTCTTCTTCAGACAACAGTGCCTCTTCCAACCATTCTCCCTCTCTCACATTTCCCTTTGACTGGAGCTGGGAAAGATGATGCATTTCTCAATGTAGTGAGTTTAAAGACGTGTTAGGCGGGGCTCACATAGTTAATCCTCAATATTTGAGCTTTATCTCTCCATCCCAAGGTCCTTATTAATCACATCTGTTAAGTCCCTATCGAAATGTAAGGTAACTGTCACAGGTTCTGGGATTAGGCTGTGGACATCTCTGGGGGTCCGTTATTCTGTTGACCACCTTGCTATCCACATCACATTCTGTTCTTTTAGAAGTTTTGTCAGGAAGCAGGAATCAGCTCCTGTCACTGCAGGTGCCCAAGTTGGCCTTGCTCTCTGTTCATATCTACATTGTTGTGGTAGAAATAGGTATACAGACATTAATGGACAAAGTCAGGTGAAAGGGAGGTAGAAGTCAGTCTTGTCACCCAGTGGGCATCTCCTCCACTGAGTCAGGGATGTATGGTCACAACTTCTAGGGGAGAGGAAAACCCAGAGCACTGAGTGGGGTGCTCACTGTGTCCCATTTCCTCCCTTTCAATCTTAGAGTTCCTGGCCCTCAGGATGGTGAGCAAGGACCAGGAGTGCACTGGGTGGCTGGAAGTTTTCTACAACGGGACCTGGGGCAGTGTCTGCCGCAGCCCAATGGAAGACATCACCATGTCCGTGATCTGCAGACAGCTTGGCTGTGGGGACAGTGGAAGTCTCAACTCTTCTGTTGCTCTTAGGGAAGGTTCTAGACCCCACTGGGTAGATGGAATCCAGTGTCGGAAAACTGACACCTCTCTCTGGCAGTGTCCTTCTGACCCTTGGAATTACAACTCATGCTCTCCAAAGGAGGAAGCCTATATCTCGTGTGCAGGTGACTTACTGTCTGTTTCTATGTCACTCCCAACCATGTAGGATATCGTTAGGATGATTTAATATTTTCAGATCTAAATGATGGGTTTTGATTGAATCTACAAAATGTAGGTGTATGTTTGTATTTGTCTCTGTGTCTGTCTGTTTGCTGTTGTTATGGGACGTGGAGCCTGGTAAACTACTAATTAGATAAAGTAATTTCAGCTGCTGATAAGATGCAGTGACCCTCTCAGCCAAGTAGATGGTGAAGCTTCTGTGGTCTCTTCTCATTTGACTGTGACCCAGAACCTTAGTTACTCATGTCTGGGGACAAGACCTCCCCCAGCTGTCCCTGATCCAGAGCTTCCCATCATTGCTTCTGCAGGAAGAAGACCCAAGAGCTGTCCAACTGCTGCCCCCTGCACAGGTACATCAGTCCCGCCCCCTCCCTGTGGCTCCCAGGGGCTCCTTCCTCCCCCCAAGGGAGTCACAGGAGGGGCTGCTGCCTTTTCAGACAAGGAGAAGCTCCGGCTCAGGGGAGGAGACAGCGAGTGCTCAGGGCGGGTGGAGGTCTGGCACAGTGGCTCCTGGGGCACCGTGTGCGATGACTCCTGGAGCCTGGCAGAGGCCGAGGTGGTGTGTCAGCAGCTGGGCTGTGGCCAGGCCCTGGAAGCCGTGCGAGCCGCAACATTTGGCCCTGGAAATGGGAGCATCTGGCTGGATGAGGTGCGGTGCGAGGGCCGGGAGTCCTCCCTGTGGGACTGTGCTGCAGACCCCTGGGGGCAGAGCGACTGCAAGCACGAGGAGGATGCTGGTGTGAGGTGCTCTGGTGAGTGAGGGGCTCGGGGTCCACCCTGGGTGAGCTGGGGCAGCGTTGGGGGCAGTGGGTTGGGTCGGGCATGGTGGGGAGTTTATGTTCAGACATCCCGGGTGCTGGGGCTCTGATCTAGGGCAGGGGAGCTGGGAGGACTGCACACTGATGTTGTGGAGACTGAGTGGTGATTTCAGGCTCAGGAGGGGAAAATGGGCTGCCCTGCATTCTGGCCAATCACCCTGCTCCAATCTACTCTTTTTCTTTCTAGGTGCAAGGACAACATTGCCCTTAAATACAGCAGGTACTGTGGTCCATCCATGGGTAGGGGAGAATACTCAAATACTGGGGGCCTGTTCTGTGGGCTCTCTGACAGCTCAGGAGAGGAAAGAGCCTGAGGAGCCCTGGCTGGTGGGTGAAAACCGGGGCACTATGTTTGGGAAATCCCCTGCCTTGGTTCCTAAGGTCAGAAGGTTCTCATGCCCGAGGCCCAAGTGAGTCTGGTTCCCATGGAGCAGATTCTAAGGATCTCCCACCTGCTCCTGAGTGTTGCTGCTTATCAGTGAGGTGCAGGTCACAGGACTGTTTGACACTCTGTCTCCTGAAGCCCAAGGAAAAGAGATGAGCTGGGTCCTCAGAGGTTGTCCCAGCAGGCATCTCCCTGACAATCCCCAGCTCTGCCTCAGCTGGAGTGGAGTTGACTCATTTCAGGACAAGACCTGGAGGACCCCAGTCACTGTCAGTGCACTTGTGTCTGAGGCTGGGACGCCATTGTCCGGAGCTCCCTGGAAATGCTGGCACAGGGGGTTTCTCTGTGCCTCTATGTGACCTTCTCCACACCCACTTGCCTTGTTCTCCTAGGGACCAGAACAACCTCAAATCCCCTCCCTGGCATTTTCTCCCTGCCTGGGGTCCTCTGCCTCATCCTGGGGGCCCTTCTCTTCCTGGTCCTCATCATCCTGGTGACTCAGCTGCTCAGACGGAGAGCAGAGCGCAGAGGTGGGCTGCAGGGGGAACTGGGGACCAGGGAAGGTGTGTGCAGGCAGGAGATGGGGCAGGTGCGAGGAGGGGAACCTGGGCCAGGTCTCTGTTCTGAGTTACAGAACTCCATGTGCTCCATGCTAAACTCTAAAGTCTAAGTAGACAGAAGTTCTTAGGACTGGGGTGTGAACTCTCATAAGTCATGGCCACTCCTATGAGATCAGACAGGTTCGGGGCTGAGCTGTGGATTCAGGTCAGATAAGGGGAGAAGGTGCTGACACGGGGCATGGGGTGGGAGGTTAAGCCAAGGCCCTGGCAAGCCCCATGTGAGCACTGGGAGGTGAAGATGGGCTGGCTGGCTTGGGGTGTCTGGGGCGGCTTCTCTGACCTTCTAGGAGATCTCTCAGCCTTATCCAGCTATGAAGATGCTCTTGCTGAAGCCGTGTATGAGGAGCTCGATTACCTTGTGACTCAGAAGGAGGGTCTTCTCGACAGCCCAGGTGGGTGTCTCTGTCTGCCCTCCTGGTACCTAGGGTTGTTACCACCCACTGGCTGTGCAGGTCTTCTCAGCATCTTCAGACCCTATGCATGCCCCAGGCTCACAGAGGCGGCTCCTCCAACGTGGTAGTATGGCCTCTCATAGCCCCGAGAGCTCCCAACCTACACTGCAGGAGTCAGGCCTGTCTCTTCTTAGCCTTAACACAGGTCCTGTGGGTGTGGGAAGGTCATTCTGTGTGTTGTGTGATGTTTTTCTCCACTTTAGGCTTCCTGTCAGATGGGGAGGACAATGACTCCAGGTCTGCACCAGGTAATAGAGATGGACCTGCCTCAGCTGGGCTTTGGGGTTTCCCTCATAGAGACAAGATGCAAGGGGAGCAGTCTTCCTTTGACGGACCAGAGGCATCCCTTGGATGGAAGGGGTCCGTCCTTCCCCTTCTCTGGCTGTTCTGTGATGTCTCACATTGGGGCTGGGCTCTCTGTGTCCAGAATCACAACAGGCACAAAATGTTTTTAAAAATAACATCTGGAAAGCACAATTTGTCAAAATACTTTAGTAATGCTCAATGGTATGAGTTCCTTTGAGAAAGATCCATAAAATCATGTTTTGGCTTCTGGACACTTCAAACTGAAACATGGTCTTAGAGAAAAAAATCTTTTGAAACAAGCTTTGTTCCCAGGGATGGGGGAAGCCTGGTGGGCTGCTGTCTATGGGGTCACACAGAGTCGGACACAACTGAAGCGACTTAGCAGCAGCAGCAGCAGACTCTATTTAGCGGCTCAGAAACTCTGGGTGAGAAGGGATCTTAGGTATTTCCCAGACCCACCCACTTACTGTGGTTTCATCAGACCCCTGCTCTGCCCTCAGAGGCCCCAGATCAGAGGACTGATGCCCCTGGTGAGGATTATGATGATGCTGAAGAGGTACCAGTGCCTGGGGCTCCTCCTGCCTCTCAGGGGAGCGAAGAGGAAGTGCTCCCAGAGAAGGAATATGGGATGAGGTCCTCTCAGACAGGTGAGTGGTGTTAGCTGATCTCCTGCAATCTTTTCTTTCTGTCCCGGAAAGGGTTTATTTGAGCCCCTCAATGCCCAGCCTCTCTAGAGTTTCAAATTTGGGTAATCATATGCATTTGATGACTCAGATGGTAAAGAATCTGCCTGCAGTGCAGGAGACCTGGGTTTGATCACTGGATGAGAAGATCTCCTGGAGAAGGGAATGGCCACCCACTCCAGTATTCTTGCCTGGAGAGTCCCATGGACAGAGGAGCCTGGTAGGCTGTAGTCCATAGGGTCACAAAGAGTTGGACAGGACTTAATGTCACTTCACTTCTCAGCCATATGTTGTCTTTAATGCTGTCACACGCCTTGGCTGTGAGGAATCACTCTACTTTTGGCAATTATGTATCTATACTGCAACATCAATTTTCACTTTATATGTAATATGTTTGCATGAGAATTTACAGATTAGGGCATTTCCTGACAATCCAGTGATTAGGACTCTGCACTTTCACTGCTAGGAACTGACTTCAATCGCTGGTCAAGCAACGAAGAGCTCACAAGCATTGTTCAGTGGCCAAAAGAAAAAGAAAACTTAGAGATTAATTGGGCATATATACAAAATCCAAAAATAGAACAAATATTTGATAACACCTCTGTGCTGTCTTATACATGAAAGGTAGCTAGAGATTTTTAAAAATGTACTGCAGTATTGAATTTGTGAGGCATTCTGATAATTTAAGGTGAGCTCTGTTTATTTGTCAGCACTAACATGTACAAATCTATGATACATGGTCAGTCAGTTCAGTCCCTCAATCGTGTGCGACTCTTTGCGAACACATGGACTGCAGCATGCCAGGCCTCCCCATCCATCACCAACTCCCAGAGTTTACTCACATGCATGTCCATTGAGTCAGTGATGCCATCCAGCCATCTCATCCTCTGTCGTCCCCTTCTCCTCCTGCCTTCAATCTTTCTCAGCATCAGGGTCTTTCCCAATGAGTCAGCGCTTCGCATGAGGTGGCCAAAGTACTGGAGTTCAGCTTCAGCATCAGTCCTTCCAATGAATATTCAGGACTGATTTCCTTCAGGATGGACTGGCTGGATCTCCTTGCAACACAAGGGACTCTCAAGGGTCTTCTCCAACACCACAGTTCAAAAGCATAAATGATACACAGTGGCCTTAACATAAAGATGATTAGGTGGGTCATGGACTCAGAGTTTGAGTCCACAGTCAGCTAAAGTCAACTGTGTGGATCACAATAAACTGTCGAAAATTTTGCAAGAGATGGGAATACCAGACCACCTGACCTGCCTCTTGAGAAACCTATATGCAGGTCAGGAAGCCGCAGTTAGAACCGGACATGGAACAATAGACTGGTTCCAAATAGGAAAAGGAGGATGTCAAGGCTGTATATTGTCACCCTGCTTGTTTAACTTATATGCAGAGTACATCATGAGAAATGCTGGGCTGGAAGAAGCACAAGCTGGAATCAAGATTGCCGGGAGAAATATCAATCACCTCAGATATGCAGATGACACCACCCTTATGGCAGAAAGTGAAGAGGAACTAAAAGCCTCTTGATGAAAGTGAAAGAGGAGAGTGAAAAAGTGGCTTAAAGCTCAACATTCAGAAAACGAAGATCATGGCATCTGGTCCCATCATTTCATGGCCAATAGAAGGAGAAACAGTGAAAACAGCATCAGATTTTATTTTGGGGGGCTCCAAAATCACTGCAGATAGTGATTGCCGCCATGAAATTAAAAGATGCTTACTCCTTGGAAGGAAAGTTATGACCAACCTAGACAGCATATTGTAAAGTGGAGACATTACTTTTCCAACAAAGGTCCGTCTAGTGAAGGCTATGGTTTTTCCAGTAGTCATGTATGGATGTGAGAGTTGAACTGTGTAGAAAGCTGAGCACCGAAGAATTGATGCTTTTGAACTGTGGTGTTGGAGAAGACTCTTGAGAGTCCCTTGGACTGCAAGGAGATGCAACCAGTGCATTCTAAAGGAGATCAGTCCTGGGTGCTCATTGGAAGGACTGATGCTAAAGTTGAAACCCCAATGCTTTGGCCACTTCATGCGAAGAGTTGACTTATTGGAAAAAGTTCTGATGCTGGGAGGGATTGGGAGCAGGAGGAGAAGGGAACGACAGAGGATGAGATGGCTGGATGGCATCACTGACTCGATGGACATGAGTTTCTGTGAACTCTGGGAGTTGGTGATGGACAGGGAGGCCTGGTGTGCTGCAATTCATGGGGTCGCAAAGAGTTGGACACGACTGAGCGACTGAACTGAACTGAAAGTCTAATTACTCCAGACGGTTCAGTAGCTGAGAGAAGATACTCATTCTCTGGAAAAAACATTTTTCCATCTGAGGGCCCATGTGGTCCCTGGGGAGGGGCCTCTGTGGCTGCACCTGTTATAGTATTTGTGGACATTTGGGAACAGGAGTCAAGTCAACTAAGAGCAGAGCTGGTTTGTGATTGAGGAACTCAGGTTTTCCTTTCTCCACTCTCTCATTGTCATTTCACATCTGTCTGTTGTGAGAGGAGAGCATTTAAATTCATTGTTATGATTCTTACCATTCCTGGGCATCTCCTTGCTGATTGTGTAGCCTGGAAGCAGGTCTTCCCAGAGCTCCTGTGTGAGCACAGGTTTCCTGTGATGCAGGGTTTCCACATGAATTGAGGCCCCAGAGACCACATGGACCAGATCCGAGAGGACAACCCAGGTCCATTCTCACTGTAACTGATGCGGAATAGCCTGAGCCTCCTGCCCACACCTGGGTCCCAGGGATACTTTGTCATCACCACATGCTTAACTTGCTTCCACCACATTGTCTGGTCCCCTTGTCTCAGTTCTAATCATACTTCTCTTTCCTCTTTCAGGCTCTTCTCTAAATGTTTCTAGAGAAGAAGCTAATCCTGGGGAAGGAGAAGAGAGCCCCTGGCTGCTCCAGGGGGACAAAGGGCACCCTGAGTATGATGATGTTGAACTCAGTGTCCAGGGAACATCCACAGTGACTTTCTGGTGATGTTGCATTAAATATGAGATGAAGCCTCAGATATTCTAATTGCCTGTATTTCAATGCAGTAATGCTGGCCTCTAATTGTGTTACATGAAAATTGCTCAAAGTGAAATATTCTGAATAAAGTAACTTTTTTGCTTTGTTGGTAATTTAGCAAGTTCCATGTCAGATGCTTTTAGATGATTGATCCTCAAACACCATTTTCCTCAAAGGAAATACACGATGAGTGCACTGCCCTGTTTTCTCACCTCCTTCAAAGGCTAATGAGGTCATGACTTTGCCCAGGATCACAAATGCTCCAGGTCACTCTTAGAAAAAGAGTCTAAACTTGGTTCACATTCATACCCTCCTTCTTAGCAAGATGAACTTCTCAACCAAAAACTATAGTCAGAATCTGAAAGTAGTTTTATTTTATTTGGTGGGAATGTTTAGGACTCCAGGCCCTGGAGACATCATCTCAGTAACTCTGACTAAACTGCTCTAAAAAGGCAGGAGGGCAAGTCAGGCTACACATGAGTTTGCAACAAAAGAAGCAGTCAGGCTGAACATCGAAGATCGGGTATCAAGTTAAGGAATGTAGTGTTCTATGTGTGGGAAGATGCAAGCCTCTGGACTCACTGGATTCATTCCTTCCATATGCAGCTCAGCTATCTGGGGCCAACCTTGTTTCCCGTTCACCTTATGGAGCGGCAGATGGCTGCTTCTTGCATTCCCCAGCTCCTCAGTAATCACCATGGGGGGTGGCAGCATCCCCAGAATCAAAGTTTTGGGAGCCCTCACTTACATTTGGAGGCCAGAAATCACTGATGGCTGTGACATTTCTTGTTTATTGATATGGCAGGAAATATTTTCATTTCACAAACTAGGGGGAGAAAAGTAATCCTATGTCTTTCCTGAGATGTCACATCACCCATTTTTAACCTGTTCTTGGGCACTAGAGTTGGGTATGAGTTTCAAAGAGGGAAGTTGGCTGGTGGGAGAGACTGGATACAGCTTTCCTTATCCTGAATAAATTTTCACAGGCCAATTAAAAATGTAACTCGGCACAACTATTTCTTCCTTTTTCATCTCTCATTCCCTAGGTTACTTTATCTGTTTATTCCTCAAGCTGATACAGACTCCTCCTTGCTCTTCTCCCATGTCTAGTTGGTTATCAAATCCTTATCAATCCATTCTTTCCTCTCCATCACTTCCTACTATTTCTTCAGGATGTTGCTATTTCTTGTCTCTCCAGTTCTCTCTCCTTGTAAGTGAATTATATCAGCTTACATATTTCTTCAAGCTGATGGAGGGCATATTGGTGCTCACCCATACCTTGCATCCAGGTTGGACAAGAGGGCAAGAAAGACCTAAGCAGATGCAATCTAGAAGGGATGTAGACAGAATGATCAGGAACCTTAGTCTACTTGTTTCAAAGATGCGCATGGAGGGGTCTGATATGACTAAACTCTTAAAGGAAGAATTTCAGACTAATGGGCTTCTCTGAAAACATACTGTTTCAAGATTGCTTTAATCTGGCTACATGATCCTGCTGTGATTCTCGAGGGTAGAGAGAGCTGTCATGTAGGAGTGCCTAAGTCAAGATTACATTTACCCACCCACCCCTCATTCCACTGTGGACATGTGGAGAAGCTGCTGATCTAACATAAGACCTGAGAGTGGTGGCCTGGATGTGAGCTGAACCCACCCAGTTACTTGGTTGATGCATAATCCAGAGCTCCTTTCTACACTCATGCCTTCAGCCCTCATAGTTCTAGGCTGTGCTTGGGGATGGGAAGATGCCCAGGGCTTCTCCCAGTGCAGCTCACATGGCCGTCCACCATTGAGAAGAGATGAAATAAATTACATTTAATGAAAGAAATAAAGTATATCCAACAAAAGTTCAGTGAACTCCAAGAAAACACAAATACACTATTAAACAAATTCAGGAAGAGAATATGTGAACAAATAAGATTTTTTAAAGCATTCATTATCATCTTTGTCACTGTTTTTAATTTTTGGTTGCACTCGGTCTTTGTTGCTGCCACTGGCATTCTCTAGTTGTGGCAAGCAGGGGCTACTCTTCTTCGTGGCCTCTCTTGTTGTGAAGCACAGGTTCTAGACAAGCAGGTTTCAGTGTTGCAGAATGCAAGCTCAAATTTGTGGCTGAAGGGTCCAAGAACATGGGTTCAGTATTTGTTGTGCACAGGCTGAGTTGCTCCACAGAATAAATTCAGATTTTTTTTTTAAACAGAGATAGAAATCATAAAAAAGGAAGCAAACAGGGAGTTTACTGATGACTTAGTGGTTGGGATTCTATGCATTACTACTGTGGCTGGATTCAATCCTGGTCAGGGAACTGATATCCCTCAAGCTGTGCAGTGAGGCAAAGGAAAAAAAAAAAAAAAAAAAAGAACCAAACAGACAAATTAACTGAACAGAAATTCTGTTGCTTAAGATTGCAGTAAATGAAATGCAGCAAAGTGAAAAATGCTACAGAGAGCATCAGCAACAGCAGAAGAGTCTGTAAGACCGAAGACAAGACAGTTGAGTTACCCAGCCAGGGGACAAAGGACAAAAAAGAAGAAAAAAGTGTGAAAGAACCTGTGTGAACAATGGGATAACATTCACAGGAACAACCCACACATTATTGGAGTCCCAGAAGCAGAAGAGAGGGAGAAAGGGACAGAGACTGTACTTTAAGAAACAATACCAGATAAGTTCCACATCTGATGAGATATAAACATCCAAGTTCATGTAGCTAATAGGTCATCCCTTGGAGTTCGTTCAAAGTTATCGTCTCCAATACACAGTGAGGGAATTTTAGAAGCAACAGGAGAAAAGCAAATGCTCATAAAAGAGAAATCCCCTTAAGAATATCAGTGGATTTTTGAGAAGAAACCTGTCAAGCCAGGAGAGAAAGGGATGATATATTCAAACTGATGAAAGTAAGCCTGCCAGCCAAGAATACTTTTTTCAGGAAGGTTGTCTTTCAGAAATGAAGATGAGATAAAGACATTCCCAAACAAACAACAGTTGAGGGAGCTCACCACCACAGGTTTACCTTACAAGATTGCTGAGGGGAGTTTTTCATGCTAAATGAAGGATGTTAATTATTATATGAAAGAAGTGAAAATATACAACAAACTTGTAAACCTAAATATGTAATCCCATTCAGAATACTCTAACACTGTAATTTGGTAGTGTGCTAACCAATTAACTCTAGTCTAAAGGAAATATTAAAATAACTATAGAGAAAAATATTTTGTTACTGGATATACAATATAAAGAGAGGTAAATTCTGACACCAAATACAGAAAGCATAGGAGGGGATAAAAATGTAGAGCTTTAGTATGTGACTGAAATTAATTTGTTATCAGATGAGTATTATATAGACTGTGTCTATGTGCATTTTTCTTGCTCAGTCATGTCCAAGTTTTTTGACCCCATGGACTGTAGCCCACCAGGCTCCCCTGTCCATGAATTCTCTAGGCAAGAATATTGGAGTGGGTTTCCATCTCCTTCTCCAGGGGCTCTTCCCAACCCAAGGATCAAACATAGGTCTCCTGCATTGCAGGCAGACTCTTCACCTTTTGAGCCACCAGTTATATCTATGAGATGTTTCATGTGAGCCCCATGCCAACAAAAATGTAAAAACCTACAGTAGATTCACAAAAAGTAAAGAGAAGAGAATCAAAGTATGACATTATCCAAAATTATCAGTTCACAGTTCTAGCTGTTGTGCAGAACAGTTGAGTTGTCCTGGTCTCTTAAAGCACAAGAGGACTTTTCTTACACATCATGAAAGACTAATTAGGAATTTTTTTTTTTAAGCCAAAGAATTCTTTCTGCAGGTCATATCCTTCCTTATGCCAAACAGACAGTGCAGCTATACTTTTTTAATTGCAAGTCTTCTTCCTGTGATATTCTTGTGTGGTTTTATTGAAAAACTGCCAAATGGTAAATCATACAAATAGCCTTTCTCCGCTGTTGGTTCTGATCAAGACTTAATAAGAAGCCACTTGTTAGTACGTTGTGGTTTGTCTTGTGTATCCTTAGAGATAGAGATCTGCACCGTTTGTTGTGACATGTCTGTTGATGATAAGCTCCTACTTGAAAATCAAATTTTACCTTGGTAATTGCTGAAAACATTTGCCTTTAAAACAAAAATATCAGTTAGCTAAATGATATCTTCAAAAACAGTTCTTTATATTTGTGATAATTTATTTTAAATGTCTGGCACAGTGCCATTCAATCATTCAATAAATGTTAGCTGAACATCTATTAAGTTACAGAGACTGGAAATGCAGAGCTTATACACAAGTAGAGGCCTCACTCCAATTTTGGGCCCTGGCAGAGGCCTTGGTTAGCATGCCCAGATGGGGAAGGGAAAGAGAATCTGTTCATAGACTTTTAGATGTTAAAGGAGGAACGCATTTTGCTGTGTTTCTAGTGTTCTTAGGCTGGTCTGCAGGCTGGACTCAGCTGCACCAAAGTTCCATGTGCAATAGAGCATCAGTTCATAGAGTTCAGCCTTTGAATCCTGAATACCACCCCAGTGGCACTAACCTTGGGTTTAAGATTGACCACCCACAAGAACTGAATAGCTCGGGAGTTGGTACATCAACTGTGAGCCGAGGTGGATTAATTGTGAAGCTAATGAGGCTTCACCTTCAGGGTCTCTCATTGCACCAGCCCCTTCAAGGCCTGGAGGCAGGGAAGGGACCCCTAGCACTGTGCTCACAAGGACATAGGTTTTCAATGAGCCATTTTCTTGGGTTGAGGAAAAGAAGCAATTCAGTAAGATTATTTCTTACCCAAAGGTGAAGAAGAAGTTAATTAATTTAGTGCATGAGCACTAAATCCAAGAATCATATTTGTTCTGGAAATCAAGGAGAAACTGAAGAGGTTTAGAAAGCACATGCTGCCTTTTCATTAGTACAGTATTGGTGGAAGGGTAAGAATAAGATCAACAATTAACTAACTCAGAGGAAAAGAGAGCTGTTTAAAAATGAAGGTCAAGATGCTAAGGGTCAAACTGAGAAAACGGGAGCCTGACTGTCAGCGCTGACTGGTGTAAAGGGAAAAGGAGATGCCGCAGGGGCGGGTGCTCTTAAACAGAACTTAGATCTAGCTGTTGGTCAGTCAGACACGGTGCCTGGGAACCAACCAAGCCCAACAGGGGAAGCAAGGTGAGACCTGAGGGAGCAGCTTGGGATGGGCGCACAGAAGCAAGAGGAGATCCAGGAAAGTACCTGCTTCATGTGACAGATTCTGTCTTCTTTTCAAGTCTTCTTTCTCCTTTGTACCCATCAGAAGAGACTCTGCTCTGCTGCTGGAACAAGTGATCCCCAAATCTCACACACGCACACACACACGCACACATATATACACACACGTGCACACACACATTCATCACAACTACAGATGTCTGTGGTCGGTGAGGCTCTTGCAACTGCACCATCTGGAACACACAGCTTCTGGGTCAGGAAAGAGAGAGACTAGAGTTACACTTGGGCTTTTCATGCCTCCACTTGAAAGTGACACAGGAGACACCACCCACGTCTCATTGGCCAGAATGAGTCACTGAGGACTAGAAATAAATCATTTGATGAGTATTACTGTCTATCCACACCCTTCAGTGTAACTCTTGATAGCGGTGCTGTCAGTTTTTTCTCACCTTGGAGAAGCTTCTGAGGTACAGCTTTGTGCAGAAATTGAATGTGATCTGGTCCACCCCGAGTGGGATTTGAAGGCATTGTCTGTTTAATTGCTTCATCTTGTATGTCTCTGACTCCTCACTCCACTTCAGCCTGTGCTGAGTGGGATTAGTCACATCTGTGTCTCCACTGTCTCCGTCTTCTCTGAGTTTTCACTAACTGCGGGGTTATTTTCAGCCTTCGTTCTTTCATTCATTTCCTTAATTATCCAATATTTCTTAAGCTGTTACTATGTGTGTTTGCTTGGCCTTAAAGAGACATTGAAGAATAAGACACAGTACTTGCTCTCAGGAAGTTCCCACGGTGGAGATAGTAAGCAAGTTTTTATGGACTAAATAGACACAGCAGTAATTTTGAGCTAGAATGATCAGAAAGAGCTTCACAGAGGTGACAGCTCTGTGCATTTAAAAACATATGAAGATTTAGAAGCATCTATTTGTAGTGGACTTGAAAATGTGTCCTTCAGAATTTACGTGTGCATAAATGTAGTATTTTCTGTTTTTTATAATTGATTTAATCTTGCTCACCTATGAGTAGTATTTGTATAATTAAATTTTTCAATAAAATTAACAGACTCTCTCATTTAAAATGTGGCCTTCAACTTAATTCAGTAATAATTATCTCGCTGATTCTAGGTTCCCTGCCAAAATTGGTTTTTCAACAGATATGTTCACTGTTTATCCCCCCAAGATGGTGTCTGGGACAAGGGAGTTTCTTACTCCCCAGTGGCAGTGGGGAAGCATCCTTGGTCTGCATGCTATCCATATGGAATCAGCCTGTCTTTGATTTCGTAGCTTTGATCTGTTCTGGTTTCTGGACATCAGAAGCTGGGCCTGTGGAGAAATGAATGAGGCCAATTCAGTGCCAAGCACTTTGTTAGATATTGCTGATCATAGACTGCAAAGTGCTGAACAAGGATGATGGGCTGGGCCTCAGCCAGCTCATGACCTTGCGCCTTCCTTCATGCCCTTGTGATTAAGTGGTCATTGATAAAGGAGCCTTTACTAAACCTTGTAATATCCATGCAAGAAACACAGATGATGAGGTGAGTATCCATTGTTTGGGTGTGTCAACCCAGACACTCAGCAGTAAAAGTATGGGGTCCTAACCACTGGACCACCTGCCAATTCCATAATGTTGTATAGGGAATTTTTAAGTCAAAACTGTATTGTATTTTAGTCACTCTGATTGGTCCTGAGGAAATGTCACTTGTGCAAGGATGTTTAATTATTACCTTCCTCAGAAAACAGATGAATTTAGTCTCTTAAACCTCCATTTTCTCATGTGTAATTTGGGAATAATAATGCTACATTATAATGCTGCTGTAATGTGCTGAATTGCTTTACAATCCATAAGGCCAATGAAATAGTTATCCTAAGTGAAAGAAGGGAATTCTTTTTGTTCTTTACTTCAGCACTTCTAATTCACTATAGAATCTGTCAAACTTTTTTATAACAAAATTTCCTTCCTGTTACAGTCGTATGTTGCTTTCATTGAAAACGTGCCGAATGATAAATATATCAACATCCTGCCCACCCCGTCATGTTGGAGATTATGAGTGAAATGACACAAAACAAGACACACACACACAAGAGACAGATGATACACACACTCCAGCTGGAGGAACAGAACTGCGCAAACTATTTGCGCTTTATTATTATAAAGCCCCCCAGGCAGAATTCCAGACTGCATGAATAAGCCTTTTCAGTACAGCGCAGGTGCATACATGTTATCGTACAGCAACAGGGAGTGAAATTCCAGCCTACTGCAGAGTCTGTCCAGAGCCCTTATCACAAGAAGGAAATGTTCCCTCGTTTGCAAGGGACCATTAGTCTCAAGGCTGTGTCCATCTCCTTGGCAGAACATCTTGTTTGTAAGCAGCACATCTCCACTTTCCCTATTGTGGCCGCATTAACCCTTCACCATCATGTCTGATTAAGATCAGAGCATGAGACTTCATGGTCTTCACTGTCAGTAAGCTGTGGTTTTTCTTCTGTATCTTCAGATACAAGGAAACTTACAGCATCTATGCATTTTTAGAACTGGCTATCTCAGCCCTGCTCTGGAAATGGGCTGTGTTTCTTTCTGGATATTGGAATTTACTGCATTCGCTGCAGAAAGGCATTGTTGTGAGCCACGCATAGCTCATACCTTTTAATAGCTTTGATATACCTTTACAACAAAGGGTGCAACTTGCATTGTGTTAAGTTCACACAACAAGTTGAATTATGTTTTCAAAGAAAAACAGTTCTTTTTGATAGGAATGATTTGTGTGAAACATCTATCAGAGTACCATTCGTTCATTCATTCATTCATTTATTCATTAGACATAGTTTGACATTTTTAATTAACAGGCATTGGGGATACAGAGGTGAATTAGACACAGACTTTTACCAAGTAGATTCCAGCTTATAAAGTAAAATTAGCAAGGAAGCAATTCAATTCATGACAGTAAGATTAGATTCATGAGCAGTAGAATGGGGCAGAGAGAGAAGGGGTGAAGTATGGAAGACTCACAACTCTGATTGGCACCAATTACCATCACAATATGTGGTTTCTGGGAGATTTCTGACAGCTCCAGTCAAGGCTCTAGGTGAAAAGTGAAAGTGAAAGTGAAAGTTGCTCAGTCGTGTCCAACTCTTTGGGACTGCTTGAACTATACAGTCCATGGAATTCTCTAGGCCAGATTACTGGAGGGGGTAGCCTTTCCCTTCTCCAGGGTATCTTCCCAACCCAAGGATCGAACCAGGTTCTCCTGCATTGCAGGTAGATTCTTTACCATTGAGCTATCAGGGAAACCCAGGCTCCAGGTAACAGAATTGAATTCCTGTTCTAGCGTGCCTGTGATTCCCAGGAAGGGATAGAGAAAGATGCCCTAATAATGTTTCTGTATCACTACTGTGTCCTACTGCTAACTAGTGGTTATTATATCACTACTAATGCCAACTCATTTAAACCTCAGCAAAATTCTGCCATCTAGGCCCAAACAAAACCCTCCACTTGTAGAGGAAACCACTACACAGAGAGAAAGCAAGAACCCTGTTCAAGGTTGCATGCATGGTACATGGCTGAACTGCAAATCAGGACAGGGCAGACTGACTCCTGAGTCTGTTCTCCTGACCCTTGCACTGCACTCTCTCAAGTTCTTTGTGGACACAGCTGGTTGCAGTCCTCCCTAAAACTTTCTTTCTTCAAATCTTTGATGAGATTGGACACTGATATTTCCTTATGTGTCAGAGAAGATGCACCTTCATCTGAGGGTGTGTTGGTCCTTGCTGACCCTGCACCCCCAGCTCTGGGGTAGGTACAGGGAGTTGTGGGCACCGAATGCCAGCCCTGTTAACTCCTCCATGTTTGGGGAAGATCCCCTGCAGAAAAATACTCCAGTATTCTTGCATGGAGAATTCCACGGACAGGGCAAACTGGTGGGCTACCGTCCATGGGGTCACAAAGAGTTAGACACAACTGAGAGACTAATACTTTCGCCTCACTTTCCAGCCCACCATTCCCTAGAACAGGGTCTGGAGCCTTTAAGAGTGTCTTACCTGTGAGAGCTCCAACCTAAGGTGAGACCATGTGTACCTGGTTCACTAAACAAATCCCTGTGTCATCCGGTGGGAGGGATACTGGACCCCAGAAGGCACGTCCTGTGTTCTAGGTGTCTAGCCAGTGGTTTATGGTGATGGTGTAGAGTCCATAACTGGGTAAGGAATGATGACTCTGGGCCCAGAGGGAATAGAGAATCAATTCTTAGAGAATCAATTCTAAGTGAATCAGCAGATCCTGATCCTATTCCAGCACCTGAGTTTAAATTCTAGTTCTGATATTTATGATCAGTTTTTATCATTAATATGTTAAAGGCCCAGATATAGAAGGAAATAGGGCTCAAGTACAGTCATGGGGCCAGGGAGTGAGAGGACCAAATGAAAAGTAAGCAATCCTTATATATGTGCTTAGTCGCTCAGTTGTGTCTGACTTATTGCGACCCTATGGACTGTAGCTGACCAGGCTCCTCTGTCCATAGGGATTCTCAGAGGGATGGTATGGGAGGGAGGAGGGAGGGGGGTTCAGGATGGGGAACATGGTATAACCGTGGTGGATTCATGTTGATGTATGGCAAAACCAATACAATATTGTAAAGTAATTAACTTCCAATTAAAATAAATAAACTTATATTTAAAAAAAATAATATTGGAGAGGGTTGCCATGCCCCTCTCCAGGGGATCTTCCCAACCCACGGATAGAACCAAGGTCTCCTGCATTTCAGGCTGATTTTTTACAGTCTGAGCCATCTTGGAAACCCTATTCTTGTATAAATAATGGATAAATATTAGCATATTTAGAGGGAGAAATTTCTCAGTCATGTCCAACTCTTTGCTACCCCATGGGCTATACAGTCCATGGAATTTTCCAGGCCAGAATACTGGAGTGCGTAGCTTTTCCCTTCTCCAGGGGAAAGACTAGAGACCTCTTCAAGAAAATTAGACATACCAAAGGAACATTTCATGCAAAGATGAGCACAATAAAGGGCAGAAATGGTATGGACCTAACAGAAGCAGAAGATATTAAGAATATTAAGAAAATGTGGCAAGAATACATGGAAGAGCTATAGAAAAAAGAACTTAATGACCCAGATAACCACAGTGGTATGATCACTCACCTAGAGCCAGACATCCTGGAGCCCCAAGTCAAGTGGGCCTTAGGAAGCATCACTATGAACAAAGCTAGTGGAGGTGATGGAATTCCAGCTGAACTATTTCAAGTCCTAAAAGATGATGCTGTGAAAGTGCTGGACTCAATATGTCAGCAAATTTGGAAAACTCGGCAGTGGTCAATGGACTGGAAAAGGTCAGTTTTTATTCTATTCCCAAAGAAAGGCAATGCCAAAGAATGCTCAAACTACCACACAATTGTACTTATCTCACACGCTAGTAAAGTAATGCTCAAAATTCTTCAAGCTAGGCTTCAACAGTACGTGAAGTGTAAACTTTCAGATGTTCAAGCTGGATTTAGAAAAGGCAGAGGAACCAGAGATCAAATTGCCAACATCTGCTGGATTGTGGAAAAAGCAAGAGAGTTCCAGAAAAACATATATTTCTGCCTCATTGACTATGCCAAATCGTTTGACTGTGTGGATCACAACAAACTGCGGAAAATTCTTGAAGAGATGGGAATACCAGACCACCTTACCTGCCTCCTGAAAAATCTGTATTCAGGTCAAGAAGCAATAGTTAGAACCAGACATGGAAAAAAGGATTGGTTCCAAATTGGGAAAGGAGTACGACAAGGCTGTTATTGTCACCCTGCTTATTTAACTTATATGCAGAATACATAATGTGAAATGCCAGGCTGGGTGAAACACAAGCTGGAATCTAGATTGCTGGGAGAAATATCAATAACCTCAGATATGCAGATGACACCACCCTTATGGCAGAAAGTGAGGAGGAACTAAAAAACCTCTTGATGAAAGTGAAAGAAGAGAGTGGAAAAGTTGGCTTAAAGCTCAACATTCAGAAAATGAAGATCATGGCATCCGGTACCATCACTTCATGGGAAATAGATGGGGAAACAGTGGAAACAGTTTAGTTTTGGGGGCTCCAAAATCACTGCAGATGGTGATTGCAGCCATGAAATTATAAGACACTTACTCCTTGGGAGGAAAGTTATGACCAACCTAGACAGCATATTTAAAAGCAGAGACATTGCTTTGCCAACAAGGTCCATCTAGTCAAAGCTATGGTTTTTCCTGTAGTCATGGATGGACCACAAAATTGGACCATAAAGAAAGCTGAGAATCAAAAAATTGATGCTTTTGAACTGTGATGTTGAAGACTCTTGAGTCCCTTGGATTGCAAGGAGATCAAACCAGTCAATCTCAAATATTCATTGGAAAGACTGATGGTGAAACTGAAGCTCCAGTAGTTTGGCCACCTGATGCTAAGAACTGGCTCATTGGAAAAGACCCCAATGCTGGAAAATATTGAAGACAGGAGGAGAAGGGGACGACAGAGGATGAGATGGTTGGATAGCATCACTGACTCGATGGACATGAGTTTGAGCAGGCTCTGGGAGTTGGTGATGGACAGGGAAGCCTAGCATGCTACAGTCCATGGGGTGGCAAAGAGTCGGACCCAATTGAGTAACTGAACTGAACTGAACTGAACTGAAAGGGAGAAATGCATATGTTCAGTTGTCTTTTCTCCTTTTTTATTTACCTGAGGCTCAAGGATGAAGCACAGACAAGGTAGGACAGAGAAGCTGTGTCTGCTGACCAGGTTGAGGGGTCCTTCCAGTGGGGATGTGACAGGGCTGTGGACTGGCCCGCAGCTGTCCTGCATGTTCGCCCCTCTGAGACCTTATGGTGTGGGAGGGGGAGGGTGTGAAATTGTCTCTGGGCTTTGCTGGGGACTCTGGAGCATGTGTGTCACAGATGGGTCATTTCCACATGTGTGTTGAAATGACAAGAGTCAGGGTGAGCAGGCCTCAGTGTGGGCTTATGTGGGCTTCAGGAGTGCATCAGGGGAATCTTGAGCCTCAGAGGGTGTGAGCATTGTGGGGAGCATGTTAGTGACCTTGAATTTTGTCAGTGTCTTATATCCCTTCAGGACCTTTCTCAGTCTCTCTACTCATCCCAGCACTGCAGTCTGGGGACCATCTGGGAGCTTCTCTGCTCAGTGGAAATGGAACAAGGCAGCAATGGCCACACTGGACATCAGCCCCTTCCACTTGGCTCTGTCCCCACCACCCACCTGTGCTCCCATTCTTGTCACCACCATTCCTCTCAAATGCAGAATGGAGGATGTGGGGTCACTGATGGCTGGAGACAGCATGAATCCCTTCTCTTATCTGATTCACTAGCCTCTTCTTTGCCCCCTGCCTTTAGCCACCCTGTAGCTGGCTGGAGACAGCATGAATCCCTTCTCTTATCTGATTCACTAGCCTCTTCTTTGCCCCCTGCCTTTAGCCACCCTGTAGAAGGCTTTCTACTTCCCCTTCTGTTGGGAGCTGTTCCCATAAGTTCTATTTGGCATCTTCTTTAGTTATGGTTTATAATACAATTATGTTCAATATCCTATCAAACAAAACTTTCAATATACAATGGGGAAAAATGGGAAGTTCATCATTCTAAATTATATATTTTCTTCTTGGGATTCCAGAATCCTATCTTGGAGGGCTAGAGCTAAGCCATAACTCTTATCTTCTGCTTATTTCCTGTAGCAGCAATCTCTCTCTCTCCCTAAAACCTCATTTGGGGACTAGTTGAAATGCAATTAAGGAAAAGGGATTTAGCCTGTCTAAAAAGCCCCTTATATATACCTATTGTTTCTCTATATCTACTTATTAATTTATTAGTCCACCACTGCCATCATCATCAATCCATCATCCAATCTCCTTAATCTATTTCTTTGTTGTTGTTCAGTCACTAAGCGATGTCTAGCTTTGTAACCCAGTGAACTGCGGTACAGCAGGCTTCCCTGCCCTTCACTATCTCCTGGAGTTTGCTCAAGCTCATGTCCATTGAGTCAATGAGGTTACCTAATGATCTCACCTGCCAGCCCCTTCTCCTCTTGCCCTCAAGCTTTTCCAGCATCAGGGATTTTTCCAATAAGTCGGCTCTTCACATCAGGTGGCCAAAATATTGGAGCTTCAGCTTCCGCATCGGTCCTTCCAACGTATATTCAGGGTTGATCTATTTGTTTAGCATCTATCGACATCGCTATTTTAATTAGTTTCTTTATAGTTCAAACAATGACTCTGTTGTCTTCATCAATAGACTATTCTAAGAAGTTTAAATATGAAAATAATATGATTATGATCTTTAAAAAATAAAAAGCACTTAAATCTTACTTGACTTTTTTGCTATTGTTGTTACTCAGTTGCTTAAGTCATGTCTGACTCTTTGTAACCCCATGGACTGCAGCAACTAAAGCTTCTCTGCCCCTCACTATCTCCTGGAGTTTGCTCAGACTTATGTCCATTGACTTGGTGATACTATCAAACCATCTCATCCTCTGTCACCTCTCTCTCCTTTGCCCTCAGTATTTCCCAACATCAGGGTCTTTTCCAATGAGCAGGTTCTTCATATCAAGTGGCCAAAGTATTGGAGTTTCAGTTTCAGCATTAGTCCTTCTAATGGATATTCAGCGTTGATTTCCTTAAAGATTGACTGGTTTGTCCTCCTTGCGGTCTAAGAGACTCTCAAGAGTCTTCTCCACACCACAATTTAAAAGCATCAGTTCTTCAGCCCTCAGACTTCTTTATCCAACTTCTCACATCCATACATGACTACTGGAAAAACCATGGCTTTGACTGTACGGACTGTTGTTAGCAAAGTGGTGTCTCTACTCTTTAACATGCTGTCTAGGTTTGTCAAAGCTTTCTTTCCAAGGAGCAAGTATCCTTTAATTTCAAGGCTGCAGTCACGATCTGCAGTGACTTTGGAGCTCAAGAAAATAAAACCTGTGACTCTAGTTTCCAGGAATTTGTCATTCGCTGGTCTGTCACCTTGTTGCAATCCTATGAACTGCATACTTACAAAGTGGAATAGGATGCTATTAGACAAGCAGCATCCATGTAGAAGCTGATACCTTCATGTGTTGGACAAGGACTGCTGCTTCTGGGTAGCTGCACAGAGGGGAAGAGTTGGGTCTGTAAATACAGAAGACCGCATCCCCTCTCACTCTTCAGAAGGCGAGTATAGCCCAGGTGAATTGTGCCTGCCAGACAGAGTGGTCTTAGAGGCTAAGAAAGATCCCTGATGGGAAAAGCTAGGTTCTGTCAAAGTCCTGTGTTATTATGACCCCCATGTGCTCCAGGGTCCCGTCTCCAGATCATCCTGAGAAGGGAGGAAAGACCAACAATCTCATCCCTGCAACCTGATGGTTTCCACCTCACCCCTCCAAGCTCACCTGTGAATTCCTGCTTTCCTGTCCTCAGTTTCTGCTGGCCTGACAATTACTCTCATATTTCAAACCTTCTTGTACTTCTCTGCTTTGGCCTTGAACTCAGTTGAGGGGAAGATGAATGCTTGATTCCACCAGAGATATTCTCCAAGGGCCTACCAATCCCACACCCTGACCCTGTGAGATCTCACAGTCTGTAGTGATCGGCCAGTGTGATCGGGGAAGAAAAACCACTCATGCTTTCTGAGGCAACTTTTCTCTGCCAACCCCTGTCATGGGGCTCTCAGGGACCACAGAAGCAGAAGGCCAAAGGACCATGTTGCTCATATAAGGAGATGTTGAAGATTCAGAAGCTTATTGGTGTCTGAGCTGCAGAAAGTGGCTGATGCAGCCTCCGATAGTGCCTGAAATGGTGAGAGGTGTCGCTATTGGCTCTCAGGAGGGAGGGTGTAAGGGGTGGTCTATATAGGCCCCGGTTGGCACCCTGACGTCTCCTCACAGGCTGATCCTGCAGCTGAGACTGTGACCTTGAGGACGTGGGGTCAGGATGGCTCTGGGCAGGCACCTCTCCCTGCGGGGACTCTGTGTCCTCCTCCTCGGCACCGTGGTGGGTGGTCAAGGTAAGAGCTGCCCCTCTGTCCTGGGTCCACAGCAGGGAGTGGATGCCTTGGTGAAGGGAAAGGTGTCTGGACTTGTGGAACCTGGCCTCAGTGTTTTTGACCAAAAAGGAACCACGGTGACTGTGAATACTGGTCCCTCACCTGTGCGTGGTCTACTGGATCTAAGAGCAGATTTTACAGAGTAGTGAGGTTTGGTCTGGACTGAGCTGGGTCACCCTGAGTCCCTCCACTATCTCTGTTGTTCTCAGGGAGCTTCTAGAGTCCCAGTGACTCCCAGTGTGTAGGAGATCCAATGACTGACCCCAGCTGGGACTCTGGGCTGTTCCCACACGCTCCACATGCCTGGTGTGTGAGCACTGCCCCAGGGTCCCTGTGTTTCCTGTGTCTATGCTCCTGTGGGCTCTGTGCTTAGGTGTGTATATGTAGTGTGTCAGGCTGTGTGTGTGTGTGAGGGTGAGTGAGGGTGTGTGCATGTGTGTGAAGATGTGTGTGTGTGTGTCTGTGTGTGTGAGGATGCATGTGTACATGAGAGAGAGCGAGAGAGTGTGTGTGGAGCCTGTCTGTTTGAGAGAAACAGGGCTGCTGAGCAAGAAGTGAGTCCGCTGGTCTGTGAAGCACACAGGGTCCCCACAGGGCTGGGTGTCATGCTGCTGCATGTAACCGGACCAGAGATAATTGTGCACCTGCCTGCCTCTCTCTGGCTCCTCTCCTCCATCCCCTGGGCTCCCCTCTGCTTATCGCCATGTTTGCCCAGCACTGGGCTCTGTGAGAGGCTCTGCCTTCTGGCTTCACCTCTTCCCACCAGGTGTCCATTGTGGAGGAGGGGAGTCCACAGCCAGGAGAGGGGACCTCTTGTCTGTAGAGATCAGTTGATGTGCAGCCCCAGGCGTATAAGTTCCTGAGTCCCTGCCCCAGTCCCTGTGACATTTCCTGATGTGCTGGGGGCCTGGGATGGTCTTTTCCCCTCCCAGGATCTGCTGTGACTCTGTAGGGAGCACTCTTTTAGCCATTGAGTCATATGTGTTCCTTATGTATTTTGGATATTAACCCCTCATGAGATACATGATTTGCAAGTTCTTTTTCTCCATTCTGCGCATTGTCTTTTCATTTTGTGTACTGTTTCTTCCGTTCTACAGGAGCTTTTTAGGTTGATGTTAATGTGGTCCCATTGTTTATTTTGATTTTGTTGCTTGTGCTTTAGCTGTCATACTCAAGAATTCATTGCCAATATCCACATCCAGGAGCTTTCCCCTGTTTTCTTCTAGGAGTTTGTGGTTTCAGGTCTTAAATAGATTTATGTCTTTGATCTATTTTGAGTCTATTTTTCTGTGGTACTAAGATAGGGATCTAGTTTCATTCTTTTGCATGTAAATATTCAGTTTTCCTAACAGCATTTACTGAAAAGACCATGCTTGCCTCACTGAGTATTCTTGCCTCCCTTGTCAAACATTCATTGACTGTCCATGCAAGGGTTTATTTTTGGGCTCTCAGTTCTGTTAATTGCTTGATGTGTCTATTTTCATATCATTGCCATAAAATTTGTTTTTATGTATTTGGCTACAGCAAGTCTTGCCTGCAGTACCGGTGATATTTGATCTTTATGCAACATGCAGTTCTGTTACTTATGTCATGTGAACTCCTAGCTGTAACATGTGGCATCTATTGCAGCATGAGCTTCTCCACCTGCAGCAGACGGGCTTCTCTCTAGTTGTGATTCATAGCCTCGAGTGCACAGAGGGCTCAGTAGTTGTAGTGCATGGCCTTAGTTGCCCGGCAGCATGTGAGATCTTAGTTACCCAACTAGGGACTGAACTTGAGACCCCTGCATTGAAAGGCAGATGCTTTTTTTTTTTTTTACAAAAAATTATATCTTTATATAAGCCATTAGTTCAGTTCAGTTCAGTTGCTCAGTCCAACTCTTTGCAACCCCATAAATTGTAGCACACCAGGCCTCCTTGTCCATCACCAACTCCCAGAGTTCACTCAAACTCACGTCCATTGAGTCAGTGATGCCATCCAGCCATCTCATCCTCTGTCCTCCCTTTCTCCTCCTGCCCCCAATCCCTCCCAGCATCAGAGTCTTTTCCAATAAGTCAACTCTTTGCATGAGGTGGCCAAAGTACTGGAGCTTCAGCTTTAGCATCGTTCTTTACAAAGAACACCCAGGACTGATCTCCTTTAGGATGGACTGGTTGGATCTCCTTGCAGTCCAAGGGACTCTCAAGAGTCTTCTCCAACACCACAGTTCAAAAGCATCAATTCTTCAGTGCTCAGCTTTCTTCACAGTCCAACTCTCACATCCATATGACTACTGGAAAAAACATCTTGACTAGGTGGACCTTAGTCGGCAAAGTAATGTCTCTGCTTTTGAATATCTAGGTTGGTCATAACTTTCCTTCCAAGGAGTAAGCGTCTTTTAATTTCATGGCTACAGTCACCATCTGCAGTGATTTTGGAGCCCCCAAAAATAAAGTCTGACACTGTTTCCACTGTTTCCCCATCTATTTCCCATCAAGTTATGGGACGAGATGCCATGATCTTCGTTTTGTTGAGCTTCAAGCCAACTTTTCCACTCTCCTCTTTCACTTTCATCAAGAGGCTTTTTAGTTCCTCTTCACTTTCTGCCATAAGGGTGGTGTCATCTGCATATCAGGTTATTGATATTTCTCCCAGCAATCTTGATTCTAGCTTGTGCTTCTTCCAGCCCAGTGTTTCTCATGATGTACTCTGCATAGAAGTTAAATAAGCAGGTTGATAATATACAGCCTTGACATACTCCTTTTCCTATTTGGAACCAGTCTGTTGTTCCATGTCCAGTTCTAACTGTGACTTCCTGACCTGCATATAGGTTTCTCAAGAGACAGATCAGGTGGTCTGGCATTCCAATTTCTTTCAGAATTTTCCAGTTTATTGTGATACACAGTCAAAGGCTTTGGCATAGTCTATAAAGCAGAGATCGATGTTTTCCTGGAACTCTCTTGCTTTTCTGATGATCCAGCAGATGTTGGCAATTTGATCTCTGGCTCCTCTGCCTTTTCTAAAACCAGCTTGAACATCAGGAAGTTCATGGTTCACGTATTGTGGAAGCCTGGCTTGGAGAATTTTGAGCATCACTTTACTAACATGTGAGATGAGTGCAACTGTACAGTAGTTTGAGCATTCGTTAGCATTGCCTTTCTTTGGGATTGGAATGAAAACTGACTTTTCCAGTCCTGTGGCCACTGCTGAGTTGTCCAAATTTGCTGACATATTGAGTGCAGCACTTTTACAGCATCATCTTTCAGGATTTGAAACAGCTCAACTGGAATCCCATCACCTCCACTAGCTTTGTTCGTAGTGATGCTTTCCAAGGCCCACTTGACTTCACATTCCAGGATGTCTGGCTCTAGGTGAGTGATCACACCATCGTGTTTATCTAAATACAGTAAGGTTTTTAAAATGAATTCTTATGTATATAGTTGTATTCGTAAAGTACACTAATCAAAATCTATACAACATTAACACCAAATCCAAGTAAGATATTCATCTGAACTTCATGTTTCACCAAGCATCTAAAACCACCAGTCTTTTGGTCATTCTCTTGTACATTATTCTGTATCCACACTCTCTGCATCAGATTGGATCCCTTGATTTTATTTCATTTTCTGTGTGACATTCTCCACAGATATATATCATTGGTTGCTGCTTAGAGGGCTGAACATTCTGGGTGTCCATTGTTGTCTGTAACACAGAGCAACTTCTCAGCCTTTCCAGACAGATTCCAACTTGCCTCTATGCCATGGCCAACTTCCCCAGAAGGTGGATTCTTAACTGGACCACCAGGGAAGTCCCCTGATGATGTGAGCATTTCAAAGTCTTTATTGGATTTGCTACAATAATGCTTCTGTTTTATTTTTACTTTTTATTATTTATTTTTTTGGCCACAAAGCATTTGGGATCTTAGCTTTCTGACCAGGTATTCAACCTGCACCCCCTGCATTAGAAGGCAAAGTCTTAATCTCTGGACTCCCAGGGAAGTCTCTCCAGCTTTATTTTGTTTGTTTGTTTTTTATTTGTTTTTGTGTTATCTTTACTTTGCTTCACTGGGTCTTTGTTTCTTCCCACTGGCTTTCTCTAGTTGCAGAAGTCGGGACTGCCCTTCCCTGTGGTGCTCACTCTTCTCGGTGCAGTGCCTTCTCTCGTTGCGGAGCACAGACTCTAGGTACACGGGCTTTGTTACTCTGTGGAATGTGGGATCTTCTTGGGCCCAAGATGGAAACTGTGTCCCCTGTATTGGTAGGCAGATTCTTAACCACTGGACCACCAGTCAAGTCGCCTCCAGTTTTGCTGTTATTTTCTCTTTTTCACTTTAAAATTGCTTTGGCTATTTGAGGTTCTGTGGTTTGACACAAATTTTAAGATGTTTTTCTATTTCTGTGAAAAATGCTACCGAATTGCTTTGAATCTATAGATGGCTTTGGGTAGTATAGACATTTTAACAATATTAATTCTTCCAATCTATGAACATGGGCTCTCTTTCTATTTTATTAGTATCTTCTTCAATGTCTCTCATTAGTCTTATTGATTTTTGTGTATAGCTCTTTCATCTTTTTGGTTAAATTTATTCTTAATATTTTATGGTTTCTTATACGGTTTTAATGAGATTTTTTCTTTTTTTCCAGATGTTCCCTTGTTAGTGTGTAGAAATGCAACCAATTTCTGTAGATTGATTTTGTCCCCTGTGATTTTATTGAATTTATTAGTTCTAACAGTTGTTTTTATTGGTATACTATTAGAATTTTCTATATATAATATCGTGTCTTCTGCAAACAGAGAAAAGTTTCTTTTTCTATTTGGATAATTTTATTTCTTTTTGCTTAATTTCTTTGGCTGGGACTTCCAGTACTATGTGGATTAAGATTGGTAACAGAGGACATACTTATGTTATTCCTGATCTTAGAGAAACATTGAATTTGATATTAACTATGGGCTTCTAATATACGATTTATATTATATTGAGAAATATTCCTTCTATATCCAGTTTTTGAGAGGTAAAAAATTTAAGAGTGTTGAATTTTGTCAAACATTTTTTCTGCATCTACTGAGATAGTCTTATGATTTTTATCTTTCATTGTATTAATGTGGTGTATGACATTTATTGATTTACACATGTTGAACTATCTTTGCATCCTAGAGATTAATTCCACTTGCTCACAGTGTATAATCTTTTTAATGTGTTGTTGAATTCACTTGGCTAAATTTGTTAGGAATTTTGGCATTTATATTAATCAGGGACATTGGCTTGTAATTTTCCTTTCTTGTAGTGTTTTTACATAGCTTTGGTATCAGGCTAATGCAGGCCATATAAAATGATTTGTGGAGTGCTCATTTCTCAATTTTTAGAAGAGTTTAAAAAGAATGGATGTTTTTCTTGTATAGATATTTGATAGAATTCACCAGCAAAAATTTCTGAATCATTTTTTCTGGATTATCCAAGTTGTTGGCCTATAATTTTCCATAGTAGCCTCTTATGATTTGTATTCTGTTGTATCAGTTTTAATGGCCCCTGTTTCCTATCTGATTTTATTTATTTCAATCTTCTCATTTATTTTCTTGGTTAGTATAGCTTAAAGTTTGTCATTTTTGTTTATTTTTTTCAAGAATGACCTCTGTTAATCTTTTCTATCACTTTCCTATATTCTATTTCATTTATTTATGCTCTAATCTTTGTTTTCCCTTCCTTTGCTAGATTTTGGTTTACTTTGTTCTTCTCTCTTAGTTCTTTGATTTGTAATAATAGGCTGTCTATTTGAGATGTTTCTTTTTTTCTTAAGTATGCGTTTATCACTATAAATTTTCCCCATAACTGCTTTGGATGCAGTATATAGTGTTGGAATGTGTGTTTCTACTTTTGTTTATCTCAGAATATTTTTGATATGCCTTTGGATTTCTTTTTTGTCATTGGCTATTCAGGAGCTTGTTGTTGAATTTCCACATATTTGTGATTTTGCCAGTTTCCTCCTATTGCTGATTTTTAAATTTCAAATAGCTGTACTCAGAAAATATATTTGATAATATTTCTATATTTTGAATTTGTTGAGACTTGTTTTGTTGCTTAACATGATCTATTCTAGAAAATATTCTGTGTGTATTTGAGAAGAATATGTATTCTGCTGCTGTTGGATAAAATGTTCTGTATATGTCTGTTAAGTCCATTTGTTTATTAGGTTCTTCAAATCCCCTGTTTCTAATTGATTATCTGTCTGAATGATGTATACTGAATTCAGGTGCTCTGACAACTCTGAGGACTTTGGCAAGCATTGCAGGAGATGTGAAGTGGCTGTAAGGTTTGTTAGTATACACAACAGTACCCCCAGGTCCAGTGGCTATGGACCATGGCAGACAGTGGCAGTGGCTAGAGTCAGTGCCAGAAGTGTGTACCCAGTTGGCATTGAGGGGCCAGGTACAGGTGCCCATATACATCAGGGACCAGTTATAGACATACATATGGTATGTATCACAGGCTGGCATTTATTAAAAGGTTCATCTAGGAGTAGATATCGCCCAAACATACTCACCTGGATGTTGGCAGCATTCAGACCTTGGTGGACTGTTTAACTGAGAGCACCAGTCCCTTTCTGCCATGAGCTGGAGGTCTCCCTTGATTCTTTATCATGTGGGTCTCTCCATACAAAGCTCACAATGTGGCAACTGGCTTCATCAAGACAGAGAGAGCAGGATAGGTCACCAGGAGAAGCCAGAATTGTCTTAAAAACTAATCTCTTAAGTGACATCTCATCACTTTCATCAAATTTCATTGGTTAGACTCATGTTACTAGATACACACAAGTGTGGGGATTACATAAGGACATGAACACCAGATGACAGGAACAACTGGTATGCTTTAGAGCTTGTTACCACAGTCCTATGTTCCTAAGCTGGGTGAGATGCTCCCTATGGACAGGGAAGGAGAGGGAGGATTCCCCCCTGGATCCCGGGCCATGAGCTGCAACTGAGATGAGGGGGAGCTGGGCCCTAGTAGCCTTGGGCACATCTACAGGGAGGGCAGCATCCAGAGTCTCTGAAGACTTGTCCTCGGTGGTGTCCCTGGAGCTGGTTCTACAGGCTTGTGAGAAATATCTCTGCCTCCCTTCCTGCTCCAGGTTCAGTGATGGCACATTGGGAGCTTAGAGTTGGCCATGGTGGGAATGTTTATACCACAAAGGTCAAGAAATGCTATTCACAGGGATTTGTTTTCAGACATCAGAGTATTCATATTTTAATAATTACCAGCAGTCCACTGCATGGTCTGCTAAAATCTCTTGTGTCTTGTGTCTGTGTCTCTCTTGCAGATCTGGAGGTGAGGCTGAATGATGGAACCCACCACTGTGAGGGGAGAGTGGAAGTGAGGCTCCAAGGAGAATGGGGTACAGTGAATGATCACAACTGGAGTATGGAGGAGGCAGCTGTGGTGTGCAGACAACTGGGGTGTGGAGGTGCTGTTGATGCTCCCAAATGGGCTAAATTTGGACCAGGAATTGGACCCATTTGGTTTCATTATATTTACTGCAAAGGGCCAGAGTTAGCTATCACAGAGTGTAGTTATCCTACTGTGAAAGACCATCATCCTGAGGGCCATTCCCATGACAAGGATGCTGGAGCAGTCTGCTCAGGTAAGTGCTGTCTGGTCCAAAAGGAAATCCTTAGCAGGAGAAGCCTCAGTGTCATTCCCAGAATAACTATGACAATATGGATCACAGCCTTTATAACATTCCTGGGTATTGCTATTTCCACATGCTCACAAAAAGAGAATTTTAAATGTTGCTGAACACTAGTAATGTCTGCATCTATAATGTTCCTACAAATGAACTTTTTAACGCAGAAACCAGAGTCGTCTTAAAACTTAATCGCTAAAGTGACATCTGATCACTTTTGTCAAATTCTATTTGTTAGATGCATGTTACTAGGCACATTTGAGTGTGGATTACACAAGGACATGAACACCAGATGGCTGGAATAATTGGGACACTTCAGAGCCTGTTACCCCAGCCCTGTTCCTAAGCTGGATGAGATGCTCCCTATGGACAGGGAAGGAGAGGGAGGATTCCTCCCCGGATCCTGGGCCATGAGCAGTAACTGAGACGGGGAAGCTGGGCCCTAGTAGACTTGGGCACATCTACAGGGAGGGCAGCATCCAGAGTCTCTGAAGTCCTGTCCTCGGTGGTATCCCTGGAGCTGGTTCTACAGGCTCCTGAGAAATACCTGGTACCTCCCTTCCTGCTCCAGGTTCAGTGATGACACATTGGGAGCTTCTAGTTGGCCATGGTGGGAATGTTTATACCACAAAAGTCAACACTTTCTATTCAGTGATTTTTCCAGAGAATAGAGTATTCATCTTTTAATACTTACCAGCACACCACTGGTGAAAGTCCCCAAAATCTCTCCTGTGTCCTGTGTCTCTCTTGCAGCTCTGGAGGTGAGGCTGAAGGATGGAGCCCACCGCTGTGAGGGGAGAGTGGAAGTGAAGCACCAGGGAGAATGGGGCACAGTGAATGATCTGAACTGGAGCATGGAGGAGGCAGCCGTGGTGTGCAGACAGCTGGGGTGTGGAGGTGCAATTGATGCTCCCAAGAGGGCTCATTTTGGACCAGGGATTGGCCCCATTTGGTTTCGTTATGTTTATTGCAAAGGTCCAGAGTCAGCTATCACGGAGTGTAGTTATCCTCCTGTTAAAGATCATCGCCCTGAGGGCAATTCCCATGACAAGGATGCTGGAGCCGTCTGCTCAGGTAAGCCCCGTGGTCTGAGAGGGATTCCCAGCAGAAAAAGCCTCAGTCTTATTCACAAAATAGCTATGAGAATATGGATCACATACTTTAGAACTTACTTGGATGGTGGTCTTTATACTTAACCACTGGACTACCAGGGTGGTCTTTATACTTCATACTTGGATGAAGATTTCAGTCACACAGTGCTTTCTTGAACATTAGGTACTCAAAGGAATGTAAGGTCTGACTTGGTCCTGAGCTTTCTATAAAGAAAGCTGAGCACCGAAGAATTGATACTTTTGAACTGTGGTGTTGGAGAACACTCTTGAGAGTCCCTTGGACTGCAAGGAGATCCAACCAGTCCATCCTAAAGGAAATCAGTCCTGAATGTTCATTGAAAGGATTGATGCTAAAGCTGAAGCTCCAATACTTTGGCCTCCTGATGTGAAGAATTGACTCATTGGAAAAGACCCTGATGCTGGGAAAGATTGAAAGGGAATGGAGAAGGGGACAACAGAGGATGAGATGGTTGGATGGCATCACCAACTCAATGGACATGAGTTTGAGTAAACTCCGGGAGTTGGTGATGGACAGGGAGGCCTGGCATGCATTCAGTCCATGGGGTCACAAAGAGTCGGACATGGCTGAGTGACTCAACTGAGCCTGGACAGAAAGTCTCCAGATCCACAGTCACTGGTCCCTCCAGTCTCTGTGATGTGTCTCATAGGAGGGAGGTAGGTGAGCTCAAATGTTTCATACATGTACAACTGTCAGCTTGGACTTCGATTAATTAGTTTCATCATTTCATTTTTGTATTCCTTCGTGAGATGGTCAGACAAGTGCACTACAGGATGGTATATAGGAGAGAAGCAGGCAAACAAAGTGTATTATACTCAGTGTATTATACTCACTGGTCCTAGAGAGACAGAGACCATAAGATGGGTACATGGGAGAGGGGCCAGTAGACCAGGATCCACCTAGCAGTGGGAACCCAACATGGGGTGTGAATACTCATGGAGAAGTGGCAATACTGGGGGTCAGGGTGGAGGTATACTAGGAAAAGGGAGATTTCATGGGTGCATTTGAATATCACTAGGTCACAGGGGAGGGCAAGAAGGGGGATTTGTGGCAGAGGCTAATCTCCTTATGCAGGTGCACCTGTTCACCTGGGTGGGGAGGTCACCTCCTATTTGTGGGGTTGTTGAGGCTTCAGGAAAACCCAAAGTTTTAAATTTACAGCACTGAAGTTGGAGCAAACCTAAGGGCAGTGAGGGTAAGAAGCGTGAAATAACACATAAAAAGGGCTCAATCCTGACTATATGTATTTCACCTGCACTAAGGTTAAAACTAGAATGTGATTGGGTGGTCATGTTGTTTGCCAGAGTATGCTTCCAGTTGTTATCAGAATGTTTGATGAATTCTTCAGGACATTAATCCCAGCAGAATAGCTGGAATTGAGGAAGATGTTATCAGATATCACAAGTTCCCTAAAACACGTGGTTGGGTCTTAGGAAAAGGTCACTCAACTTGATGATATGGTTTAAAGGTTCACCCTGAGAACATCTGCAGTAGGTCCCTAGCAGCCACAGCCAATCAGCTCTCTGTGTTTTGTTGGGGAAAATAACTGGAAAATTATCTTTTCCAATCTCACCTTTAGCAGATCTTTGATGGTATTCTTGAGGTCTCAAAGAAAACACTTCTTTCCTTTTTTACAAGTACTTTATTGAGGTATGACTGACATACAAAAAGCCATATGTAGTTGGTACAACTTGATGTGTGGGGTGATCAGTATACACCTGTGAAATCCTGACCACAGTCTATGCCACATATCTGTTGATCTCCTCAAAGGTTTTCCTTCACTCTCTTTATTACAATATTATTATTAAAATAATTATTTTAAGGGGTATTTGAATTTCATTTAGGAGTTATTGTTTTTTTAGTATAAATGTATTTATTTTAATTGGAGGTTTATTACTTTGCAATATTGTATTGGAGTTATTGTTTTAAGAAAACATGGCTTTTGGCATTTCCAGTTGTTGTTGTTCGATCGCTGTCATGTATGAATCTTTGCAATATTATGAGTTGCATCACACCAGGCTTCCCTGTCCTTCACCATCTCCCAGAATTTGCTCAAACTCACATTCATTGTGTTGATGATACTATCTAGTCACCTAATTCTCTGCCGCCTCCTTCTCCTTCTGCCCTCAATCTTTCCCAGCATCAGGGTCTTTTCCAATGAGTCACTCTTCCAGTAACATTCCTTATTGTCATAATGTCCTAATTATAGTTCAAATTGCAGATGAACTTGTGAAACCTTACAGGAGGCCCTACATTTTGATGAACCAGCATCTAAATAAAAAGGGAATATGTTTTCTCAAAACTTTGTGTGATTTTGGTACTTCTAATATTATATTTAGAAAATTGGTGTGTTGATATTAATTCCAGTTGGGACACACTTAATAAGAAACAGATTGGGTGTGCTCTGGCATTTAAAATTTGACTGTGGTTTGTACTCTCTGATTGGTGGCAGCAGTGGTTTAGTCTCCAAGTTCGTTCTGACTCTTTGTCACCCCATGGCCTCTAACCTGCCAGGCTTCTCTGTCCATGGGATTTTCCAGGCAAGAACACTGGAGTGGGTTGCTATTCCATCCTCAACCCAGGAATCAAACCCGAGTCTCCTGCACTACAGGCAGATTTTCACCATCTGAACCTCAAGGGAAGTCCTATTTACCATTGCTCTAACCTAGGTTCTCAAGATTTTATGAACACGTTCCATTTTCTTCTATTAATCTTTGTCACCAGTCTCCTGCTACTGCTATCTCTTTTCTATATTTTCAGGAAATGTTTTACTGATATGAAGGTAAGTCAAAGTGGTGGTGATGCAGCAGAGATAAGATTAGAAGAGCTGACCTTTTCATTACTTTAGTTGAAATTGAACTTTTGGAGTTTATTCCTCGCAATTTTAGGTGTCAGGTATGTATGAGAAATTTAAGCTTCTGTAGGTGTGATCATTCACCTAGAGCCAGACATCCCAGAATGTGAAGTCAAGTGGGCCTTAGAAAGCATCACTATGAACAAGGCTAGTGGAGGTGATGGAACTCCTCCACTATTTGAGATAGTTGAGCTATTTCAAATCCTGAAAGATGATGCTGTAAAAGTGTTGCACTCAATATGTCAGCAAATTTGGACAACTCAGCAGTGGCCACAGGACTGGAAAAGGTCAGTTTTCATTTGAATCCCAAAGAAAAGTAATGCCAAAGAATGCTCAAACTGCCACACAGTTGCACTCATCTCACACGCTAGTAAAGTGATGCTCAAAATTCTCCGAGTCAGGCTTCAGCAATACATGAGCCGTGAACTTCCTGATGTTCAAGCTGGTTTTAGAAAAGGCAGAGGAACCAGAGATCAAATTGCCAACATCTGCTGGATCATTGGAAAAGCAAGAGAGTTCCAGAAAAACATCTATTTCTGCTTTATAGACTATGCCAAAGCCTTTGACTGTGTGGATCACAATAAACTGTGGAAAATTCTGAAAGAGATGGGAATACCAGACCACCTGACCTGTCTCTTGAGAAACCTATATGCAGGTCATGAAGCCACAGTTAGAACTGGACATGGAACAACAGACTGGCTCCAAATAGGAAAGGGAGTATGACAAGGCTGCATATTATCACGCTGCTTTCTTAACTTCTATGCAGAATACATTATGAGAAACGCTAGACTGGAAGAAGCACAAGCTGGAATCAAGATTGCTGGGAGAAATACCAATAATCTCAGATATGCAGATGACACCACCCTTATGGCAGAAAGTGAAGAGGAACTAAAAAGCCTCTTGATGAAAGTGAAAGAGGAGAGTGGAAAAGTTGGCTTAAAGCTCAACATTCAGAAAACTAAGATCATGGCATTTGGTCCCATCACTTGATGGAATATAGATGGGGAAACAGTGGAAACAGTGTCAGACTTTATCTTGGGGGGCTCCAAAATCACTGCAGATGGTGACTGTAGCCATGAAATTAAAAGACGCTTACTCCTTGGAAGAAAAGTTATGACCAACCTAGGTAGCATATTCAAAAGCAGAGACATTACTTTGTCGACTAAGGTCCGTCTAGTCAATGCTTTTTCCAGTAGTCGTATGGATGTGAGAGTTGGACTGTGAAGAAAGCTGAGCCCCGAAGAATTGATGCTTTTGAACTGTGGTGTTGGAGAAGACTCTTTAGAGTCCCTTGGACTGCAAGGAGATCCAACCAGTCCATCCTAAAGGAGATCCAACCAGTCCATCCTAAAGGAGATCAGTCCTGGGTGTTCATTGGAAGAACTGATGCTAAAGCTGAAATTCCAATATTTTGGCCACCTCATGCGAAGAGTTGACTCATTGGAAAAGACCCTGATGTTGGGAGGGATTGGGAGCAGGAGGAGAAGGGGACGACAGAGGATGAGATGGCTGGATGGCATCACCGACTCGGACATGAGTTTGAGTGAACTCCAGGAGTTGATGATGGACAGGGAGGCCTCGCATGCTGCGGTCCATGGGGTCACAAAGGGTTGGAGACGACTGAGCAACTGAACTGAACTGAACTGAAGATTATAGTGGGGCTTCCCTAGGGGCTCAAATGGTAAAGAAGCTTCCTGCAGTGCAGGATACTGGGGCTCGATGCCTGGGTCAGGAAGATCCCCTGGATAAGGGAATGGCTACTCACTCCAGTGTACTTGCCTGAATAACCCTGTGGACAGAGATGCCTAGTGGGCTACAGTCCTTGGGGACGCAAAGAATTGGACACGACTGAGCAACTAAGTACGCACCCACAAGATTATATGCGTGTAGCTCTAACACTGTAGGTGATACTATAAGCACTTGAAGAGAGGGATCACCTTTCTTGTCTTCCTGTGCACATGTCCTAGGAAAGGCTGGGTGAGCACACAATGAAGGATGCAAACTGCACAGCAAGATCAGAGAAGTCAGAATGAACACAGCTTGCCAGCGCCTTGATTTTGGACTTAACAGCCCCCAGAACTCTGATAAGAAAAATGCATTTCTGCTATTTAATCAGCCAAAGCTGTGGTATCTTCTTGAGGTCACCTGCCTGACCCAACTACACACCAGGATCTTCTCCAGTTTAGCATTTCCACAGATGTTCCCTCTGTGAGGCACCACTTGTTTTTCCAGAGTAGAGAGCACACGGGGGGAGTGTAGACCTGAACGGTGTGAATGGTGCCCCAGGGACTCTGTCTCTCTGGATTATAAGAAAAATTCTTAGTATATGGCCTGAATTCAAAGCTGATTCACGGTCTCATTGGAAAGCAGGACCCTGGACACTGGGTGAGAACCTGATGTGACAGAGGTGGTTTGAGTCCCAGCTGCAGGTGGGACCAGAAAACAGATCTGGTTGCACAAGAAGAAATCTCATCTGGATGAAGAAGGTAAAGCTCATGTATAACCTCCAACTTGTTCACCCGCTGTCTTCTGACTCTGGAGGGGAGCCCTGGATTAGTTATGTGTTGTTGTGCAACAAATCAGTCCTGAAGTTGGCAGCTTAAGTCAGCAAATACTTAGCATCTAATACTTTCTGGGGGTCAGGAATGGACATGGCACTGGGTCCTCTGACATGATGTCTCCCATGGATGCAATAATCTGAAGGTTCAACCAGAGGAGGATATCGTCCAACATACTCAGCTGGGTGCTGGCAGCCTTCAGACCTTGGTAGACTGTTGAACTGAGAGTCTCAGTCCCTGGCTGACTATTGGATAGAGGCCTGCCTCCATCCCTTGTCATGAGGGTCTCCCTGTACGTAGGACACATTGTGAGAGCTGGCTTCATCAGAATGAGAGAGACAGAAAGATAGCTCAACAAGAGGAAACCATGGTCATCTTAAAAGCTAATCTAAGTGATATCTCATCACTTTTGTCAATTACATTTGTTAGATGCATGTTACTAGGTACATTTGAGTGTGGGGATCACACAAGGATGTGAACACCAGGTGACAGGAATAATCGGGACACTTTGGAGCCTATTGCCCCAGCCCTCTCTTCATAAGCAGGATGAGATGGTTACTATGGACAGGGAAAGAGGAGGAGGATTTCTTCCTGGTCCTGGGCCATGAGCTGTAACTGAGATGGGGGAGCTGGGCCCTAGTAGCCTTGGGCACATCTACAGGGAGGGTAGCATCCAGAGTATCTGGAGGTCTGTCCTCGGTGGTGTCCCTGGAGCTGGTTCTACAGGCCTGTGAGAAACGCCCGGTGCCTCCCTTCATGCTCCAGGTTCAGTGATGGCACATTGGGAGCTTAGAGTTGGCCTTGTGGGAATGTTTATACCATAAAAGTCAACAAACGTTATTCACAGCAATTTTTCTTTTCTCAGAGATTTTTAAAAAATACTTAATAGCATATCACTGCACTGTCTTCTAAAATCTCTCCTATGTCTGGGCATTTCTTGCAGATCTGGAGCTGAGGCTGAAGGATGGAGCCCACCACTGTGAGGGGAGGTTGGAAGTGAAGCACCAAGGAGAATGGGGCACAGTGAATGATCTGAACTGGAGCATTGAGGAGGCAGCTGTGGTGTGCAGACAGCTGAAGTGTGGAGCTGCTGTTGATGCTCCCAAATGGGCTAAATTTGGACCAGGAATTGGACCCATTTGGTTTCATTATATTTACTGCAAAGGGCCAGAGTCAGCTATCACAGAGTGTAGTTATCCTACTGTTAAAGACCATCGTCCTGAGGGCCATTCCCATGACAAGGATGCTGGAGCAGTCTGCTCAGGTAAGTACTGTCTGGTCTGTGAGGGTATTTCTAGCAGGAAAACTTTCAGTTTTATTCCCAGAGAAACTATAAGCATATGGATCACAGCCTTTAGAGCATACTTAGCTTAGCATTCGACTCACACAGTGAGTTCTTGAATGTTCAGTTCAGTTCAGTCATTCAGTCATTTCTGACTCTTTGTGACCCCATGAACTGCAGCATGCTAGGCTTCCCTGTCCATCACCAACTCCCAGAATTTTGCTCAGACTCATTTCTATCAAGTCAGTGATGTCATCTAACCGTCTCATCCTCTGTTGTCCCCTTCTCCTGCCTTCAATCTTTCCCAGCATCAGGGTCTTTTCCAATGAGTCAGTTCTTGACATCAGGTTGCCAAAGTATTGGAGCTTCAGCTTCAGCAGCAGTCCTTCCAATGAATATTCAGGACTAATTTCCTTTAAGATTGACTGATTGCATCTTCTTGCAGTCCCAGGGACTCTTAAGAATCTTTTACAACACCACAGTTCAAAAGCATCAATTCTTCAGCACTCAGCTTTCTTTACAATCCAGCTCACATTCATATTTAACTACTGGAAAAACCATCACTTTGACTAAACGGATCTTTGTCAGCAAGTAATGTCTCTGCTTTTTAATATGCTGTCTAGGTTGGTCATAGCTTATCTTCCAAGGAGAAAGTGAAGTGAAGTGAAGTCGCTCAGTCATGTCCGACTCTTTGCGACCCCATGAACTGTAGCCTTCCAGGCTCCTCCATCCATGGGATTTTCCAGGCAAGAATACTGGAGTGGGTTGCCATTTCCTTCTCCAGGAGATCTTCCAGACCCAGGGATTGAACCCAGGTCTCCCGCATTATAGGCAGACACTTAACCGTCTGAGCTACCAGGGAAGTCCAAGGAGAAAGTGTCTTTTAATTTCATGGCTACAGTCACCATCTGCAGTGATTTTGGAATCCAAGCAAATGAAGTCTGTCACTGTTTGCATTGTTTCCCCATCTATTTGCCATAAAGTTATGGGACCAGAGGTCATGATGTTCATTTTTGAGTTTTAAGCCAGCTTTTTCACTCATCTTTCGCCTTCATCAAGAGACTCTTTTTCCTTCTTGCTTTCTACCTTTATGGTGGTGTCATCTGCATGTCTGAGGTTATTGATGTTTCTCCCAGCAGTCTTGATTCCAGCTTGTGAAATCTTGAATCCAGCCTGGCATTTCACATGATGTACTCTTCATATAAGTTGAATAAGCAGGGTGACAATATACAGCCTTTATGTACTCCTTTCCCAATTTTAAACTAGTCCATTATTCCAAGTCTGGTTCTAACTGTTGCTTCTTGACCTGCAAACAGGTTTCTCAGGAGGCAGGTAAGGTGGTCTCTTATTCCCATGTCTTTAAGAATTCCACAGTTTGTTGTAATACACACAGTCAAAAGCTTTAGCATAGTCAATGAAGTAGAAGTAAATGTTTTTCTGGAACTCTCTTGCTTTTCCTATGATTGAACCAAGGTTGGCCTTTTGATCTCTGGTTCTACCTTTCCTACATCCAGAAATCTATCATCATTTCTGGAAATTTCTCAGCCAATACTTTTCTATTATTGCATCTGTTAAATTCTCTTTCCTATATTGCATCTCTATGTGTCTCTCTTCCTGTCTTCCTCTAGGTATTTCAGTTTAACCTATTTTAAACTTCTTTCACTGTTTTCTGTCTCTGATTTTCTTTTCTGTATTTTTCATATTTTGTTGTTCTTGTCCTTCTGTGTAGTCTTTCAGGTAATTTCTTCAGCCTTTTTTCACTTATTATTTCTATTTTTTTCAGAGGGGTAATCTAATACAAACTTTTTAATATCAAGAAGTACATTTTCATACATAGAGTTAAGTTTTAAATTTCTTATGCATGTTTTAGTCCCCTGAAGATTCTTCAGCAGTGAATTTTTATTTCTTCCAGTGCTCATTTGCTCTGTCCTGTCTGACTCTGTCCATGGACATTTCCAGGCAAGAATACTGTACCACTTTTTACTTTGGGGATCTTTCTGACCGAGGGATTGAACCCATGTCTTTTATATCTCCTTCATTGACAGGCAGATTCTTTACCACTAGCCCAACCTGCAAAGCTCTAAATATAGTACATGTGAAAGTTGTATGGTCTAGAGTCTGGTATATCTAATATGAGAAGTCTCTGTGTCTGCTTCAGTAGTTTCTGTTGGTTTGTGTTCATGGACCTTGGTTTCTTTGTGTTCTTTTTTTTTTTTTAACACAATATGCTGATTCCTTTATTTATAAATTTATAGGGATAACTGAGACCTAGGAAGAAGGTAATTTACTCCAGAAAGGGATTCACATGTTTCCTGTCATGATTTTGTGGTGTTATCATTAGTGGACCACATTCATACAAGTGCAAAAATGGATATTACCAGGACAGTCCAGAGATTCAAACTCTGAATCATATTCTATGCTAAACCTGCCTGTTTCAACTGGTGTCTGGCTTACTACAGAGAATGCCTCCTGCTGGATTTTATCTGGGTGTAAGTGTGGGATTTGATTTTACCTACTCACCATCAAGAGTGATAAAAAAGCTAAACATTTTCCTGAATGGTCTAGTGTCCTCAGGGCAAAACCACATTCCATGCTCCTGGATTTCAGTGACTTTCCATTTTATCTTCAGATTTGGCCAGACATTTTGTTCCTATCTTTGAGGTATTTAATGCTTTCCAGAAAAACATCTATTTCTGCTTTATTGATTATGCCAAAGCCTTTGACTGTGTGGATCACAATAAACTGTGGAAAATTCTGAAAGAGATGGAAATATCAGATCACCTGACCTGCCTCTTGAGAAATCTGTATGCAGGTCAGGAAGCAACAGCTAGAACTGGACATGGAACAACAGACTGGTTTCAAATAGGAAAAGGAGTATGTCAAGGCTGTATACTGTCACCCTGCTTATTTAACTTATATGCAGAGTACATCATGAGAAATTCTGGACTGGAAGAAACACAAGCTGGAATCAAGATTGCCGGGAGAAATATCAATAACCTCAGATATGCAGATGACACCACCCTTATGGCAGAAAGTGAAGAAGAACCAAAAAGCCTCTTGATGAAAGTGAAAGAGGGGAGTGGAAAAGTTGGCTTAAAGCTCAACACTCAGAAAACAAAAATCATGGCATCCGGTCCCATCACATCATGGGAAATGGATGGGGAAACAGTAGAAACAGTGTCAGACTTTATTTTGGGGGGCTCCAAAATCACTGCAGATGGTGATTGCAGCCATGAAATTAAAAGACTCTTACTCCTTGGAAGAAACGTTATGACCAACCTAAATAGCCTATTCAAAAGCAGAGACATTACTTTGCCGACTAAGGTCCATCTAGTCAAGGCTATGGTTTTTCCTGTGGCCATGTATGGATGTGAGAGTTGGACTGTGAAGAAGGCTGAGCGCCGAAGAATGGATGCTTTTGAACCGTGGTGTTGGAGAAGACTCTTGAGAGTCCCTTGGACTGCAAGGAGATCCAACCAGTCCATTCTGAAGGAGATCAGCCCTGGGATTTCTTTGGAAGGAATGATGCTAAAGCTGAAACTCCAGTACTTTGGCCACCTCATGTGAAGAGTTGAGTCATTGGAAAAGACTCTGATGCTGGGAGGGATTGGGGGCAGGAGGAGAAGGGGACAACCGAGGATGAGATGGCTGGGTGGCATCACGGACTCGATGGACGTGACTCTGAGTGAACTCTGGTAATTGGTGATGGACAGGGAGGCCTGGGGTGCTGCGATTCATAGGGTCATAAAGAGTCGGACACGACTGAGCAACTGAACTGAACCGAATGCTTTTCAGATAATTCTTGGTGAATTTTTTCCATTTTATTTTCAACAGATAAGATACCCTCAATGAGCACACCTACATTTACTGACAGGATTTCCTGGAACTTATCACAGTAATGAAGCAATCTGCTTGTTTGTTTGTGTCATTGACTTGATAAAAGGTACATGAAGGCAGGAACATGGTCTTACTGTTTTCTGCATTTATAGCACAGGACGTGCCTTCCAAGAGATAATTGTAGTATTAATAAAAGTAGTTTCTTGTGTACATTTAGGATTCTATTTAAATTCTTTACTATCACCTCAATGTCAGATTTCTTAAAAAACCTCTGAGTAAACATCTCAGGATGACTCCTTGTGTCTACTGTCACCTTTACATCTTCCCCATGTATCTGTATTTCCTTCCTAGAATGAGCTTCCCCAGGCCTATGGACAAAACTGTGCCCCTCCAAAATGTGTATCTTAAAGCTCTAGCCCCAGTTATGACAATGTTGGAGACAGGGCCTTTAGAAGGTAACTGAGGTTAAATATAAGAATGTGCGTGCGTTCTAAGTTGCTTCAGTCATGTCCAACTCTTTGCAACCCTACAAACTGTAGCCGCCAGGCTCCTCTGTCCATGGGATTCTCCAGGCAAGAATACTGGAGTGGGTTGTCATTTCCTCCTCCAGGGGATCCTGCTAACCCAGGGATCAAAACTGTGTTTCCTGTGGCTCATGCACTGCACGTGGACTCTTTACTGGTGAGTCACTGGAGAAGCCCATGACCCTAATCCAATGGAAGAATTATAAGAAGAGAGAGATACATCACCCTCCCTCTCTCTGAGTGCCCATGTCCTAGGAAGGGTCACCTGAACATACAATGAGGGGTCATGGTCAGTAAGCCAAGAGATGAGTACTCAGAATGACACCACTTGCCAGCACCTTGATCTTGGACTTCCCAACCTCCAGAACTATGATAAGATAAAAACATTTCTACTGTTTAATCAGCCAAGCTGTGGTATCTTCTTGTCGTCACCTGCATGAGCTGCTTACACACCAACATCTTCTCCAGTTCAGCATTTCCCCAGATGTTCCCTCTGTGATACACCATTTCTGTTACTGAAGTGAAAGCACATGGCTGGGGCGTAGACCTGAACAGTGTGAATGGTGGCCTAGGGAACATGTCTCATCAGATTATGAAAATTTTTATCTTCTGACTCAAATTGAAAGCTAATGGAGTGGATTCAAGGTCTCAGTAAACTCACTTCTCAGTTTCTGACAGGTAAGCAGGAGCCTGGGACACTAGGTGAGACCTGATGAGACAGAGAGAAGTGGTTTGGGTCCCAGTTCCAGGTAGGACCAGGCAGCAGACCTGATTACACAGGAAGTCTCATCTGGATAAAGCAGTGAGGGCTCACGTATACACCTCCAGCTTGTTCACTCCCATCTTCTGACTCTGAAGGAAAGCCCTGTATTCATTATGAATTCTTGTACAACCAATTAGTGCTGAACTTGGCAGCTTAAGTCAGCAAACACCTAATATCTTACACTTTCTGTGGGTCAGGAATGGGCATGGCTTACCTGGTCCTCTGACTCATGATGTCTCACATGGATGCAATCATCTGAAAGTTCAACCAGGGGTGGATAGCATCCAAAGTTCAGTTCAGTTCAGTTCAGTCGCTCAGTCATGTCCGACTCTTTGCGACCCCATGAATTACAGCATGCCAAGCCTCCCTGTCTATCATCAACTCCCAGAATTCACACAAACTCAAGTCCATCGAGTTGGTGATGCCATCCAGCCATCTCATCCTCTGTCATCCCCTTCTCTTCCTACCCCTAATTCCTCCCAGCATCAGGGACTTTTCCAATGAGTCAACTCTTCACATGAGGTGGCCAAAGTATTGGAGTTTCAGCTTTAGCATCAGTCCTTCCAAAGAACACTCAGGACTGATCTCCTTTAGAATGGACTGATTGGATCTCCTTGCAGTCCAAGGGACTCTCAAGAGTTTTCTCCAACACCACAGTTCAAAAGCATCAATTCTTCGGTGATCAGCTTCTTCACAGTCCAACTCTCTGGTCCAAAACACTCTCCTAAATGTTGGTAGTATTCAGACCTTGGTGGACTGTTGAACTGAGAGTCCAAGTCCCTGGTTGGTTGTTGGCCAGAGGCCTGTCTCCATTCTGTCATGAAGGTCTCTTCACATGCAGCTCACGCCATGGCAGCTGGCTTCATCAGAGGAAGAGAGAGAGCAAAACAGGTCAACAGGGGAAACCAGAGTCGTCTTGAAGTCTAATCTCTTAAGCGACTTCTCATCACTTTTGCCAAAGCCCATTTGCTAGTTGCATGCTATTAGGTACACTTGACTGTGGGGATTACACAAGGATATAAACACCAGATGGCAGGAATAATCAGAACATTTCAGAGCCTGTTGGCTGAGCCCTCTGTTCCTGAGCTGGATGAGATGCTCCCTATGGATGGGGAAGGAGAGGGAGGATTCCTCCCTGGATCCCGGGCCATGGGCTGTAACTGAGATGGGGAAGCTGGGCCCTAGGAGCCTTGGGCACATCTATAGGGAGGGCAGCATCCAGAGTCTCCAAAGGCCTGTCCTCAGTGGTGTCCCCAGAGCTGGTTCTACAGGCTCCTGAGAAATACCTGTTGCCTCCATTCCTGCTCCAGGTTCAGTGATGGCACATTGGGAGCTTAGAGTTGGCCATGTGGGAATGTTTCCACCACAGAAGTCAAGAAATGCTGAACAGAGGGTTTTTCTGTTTTTTTATTTTGTTGTTGTTGTTTTAGAAATTAGAGATTCCATTTTTTAATACTTGTTTGTATACTACTGTATGGTCTCCTAAAATCTCTCCTGTGTCTGTGTCTGTCTGTAGTTCTGGAGGTGAGGTTGAAGGACGGAGCCCACCACTGTGAGGGGAGAGTGGAAGTGAAGTACCAAGGAGAATGGGGCACAGTGAATGGCCACAATTGGAGCTTGGAGGCAGCAGCTGTGGTGTGCAGACAGCTGGAGTGTGGAGCTGCCATTAATGCTTCCAGAGAGGCTCATTTTGGACCAGGGATTGGCCCCATTTGGTTTCAGTACATTTACTGCAATGGGACAGAGTCAGTGCTCATGGAGTGTAGTTATCCTACTATTAAAGACCATCATGCTGAAAGCCTTTCCCATGACGGGGATGCTGGAGCAGTCTGCTCAGGTAAGTCCTGTCTGCTCTAGGAGTGGATCCCCAGCAGGAAAATCTTCATTATCTTTTTGGGAATTGCATGAGAATATGGATCACAGCCTTTAGTACATTCTTGGGTGAAAACTCCAGTCACACAGTGATTCCTTGAATGTTAAGTGCTCAAAGGAACATAAGGACTTCCTTGGCCCTGGAGAAAAGTCTCTGTATCCATAGTCCCCTGGTCCTCCAGTCTGTGATGTGTTGTTAATGGCAGAGAGGTGAGCTCAAATGTTTCACATATGTACAGCTGCTTGGTTTGACCTGTATGAATTGGGTTCACTATGGTAGTTTGTTGTTTCGTTTTATGAGATGGTCAGATAAGTATGGCTACCAGACAGGATAAAGGAGAGGTGAAGGAAAACATAGTTTGTTGTACTAACAGATGCCAGAGAGACAAATTATTATCAGGTGGGTACTTGAGGGGGGGTGCCAAGAGAACAGGTTCAATGAAGCAGTGGTGATTCAAAAGAGAGAGTGAAGACCTGCGAACAAGTGACAATACTTGGGGTCAGGGGAACTACACTATGAAAATGTTTCAGGGGATTTCATTGGTGCATTTGAATGTCACTAGGTCACAGGAGATTTGGGCTGGGTATAGTCTCATCATACCTGATCACCTGGGTGCAGAGCTCACATCCTACTTTGGGGATGTTGAAACTGAAAGAAAAAGTTTGACGATTAAAACAAAACTAAGGACAGTGAGGTTAATAGAACCTGAAATGATACAAAATAAGGGCTCAATCCTGTCTAAATGTATTTGATCTGAAACAAGTTGGAAAGTAGAATATGATTGGGTGGTCACAGTGTTTGCCAGAGATGTTCCCAGTTGTTACAGAATGTTTGATACATTGTCCAGGATGTTAATCCCATCAGAATATCTGAAATTGAGGAAGAAATTATCAGATATCACAACAAGTTCCCTAATAAAAGTGATTGGGTCATAAAAATGAACCATGGCAGCTCTGGGATAGTAGGACAGGGGAGCCTTGGGGACGGCTGCACTAGGTCCTTAGCTGCCATGGCCAATCAGCTCCTGGGTGTTACGTTGGGGAAGATCCCTGGATAAGTGATCTTCTCAACCTTCTGAACTCTGATAAGATAAATAACTTCTGTTGTTTAACCAGCCAGTCTGTGGTATTTTGTGATTGTCCCCAGACTGAACCTTCTGATACATCAGGATCTTCTCGAGTTCAGCATTTCCCCAGATGCTTCCTCTTTGATTCATCGCTTGTGTTTTCAGAGTGAGAGCACATGGGGCAGGGTATAGACCTGAGCAGTGTGAATGCTGCCCCAGTGATCACATCTCATTAAGTTAGAAGAAAGATTCTCACTTCTGACCCGAATTCAGAGCTTATGGAACTGATTCATAGTCACAGTAAACTCACTTCTCAGTTCCTGACAGGATGGCAGGAACCTGAGACACTGGGTAAGAACTGATGAGACAGAGAGAGGTGGTTTAGGTCCCAGTTTCAGGTGGGACCAGGCAGCACACCTGATCACAAAGGAAGAAGTCTCGTCTGGATGAAGCAGTGAAGGCTCACGTATACACCTCCAGCTTGTTCACCTGCTGTCTTCTGACTCTGAAGGGAAGCCTTGCATTAGTTACATGTTGCTATGCAACAAATTAATGCTGAACTTGGCAGCTTAAGTCAGCAAACACCTAGTATCTCACACTTTTTGTGGGCCAGGAATTGACATGGCTTACTTACCTGTGTCCTCGTACTCAGCATGTCTCAATTCAGTTCAGTTGCTCAGTCATGTCCAACTCTTTGTGACTCCGTGGATTGCAACATGCCAGGCCTCCCTATCCATTACCAACTCCTGGAGCTTGCTCAACTCATGGCCATAAGTCAGTGATGCCATCCAACCATCTCATCCTCTGTCATCCCCTTCACCTCCCACCTTCAATCTTTCCCAGGATCAGGGTCTTTTTCAATAAGACAGTTCTTCACAGCAGGTGGCCAAAGTATTAGAGTTTCAGCTTCAGTATCAGTCACTCCAGTGGATATTCAGGAGTGATTTCCATATTCCTGAATGATTTCCATAGCATATTGGGCACCTACCAACCTGGGAAGTTCATGTTTCAGTGTCCTATCTTTTTTCCTTTCATACTGTTCTTGGAGTTCTCAAGGCAAAAATACTGAAGTGGTTTGCCATTCCCTTCTCCAGTAGTCCATCAGTTCAGTTCAGTTCAGTTGCTCAGTCGTGTCCGACTCTTTGTGACTGCAAGAATCGCAGCATGCCAGGCCTCCCTGTCCATCACCAACTACCAGAGTTCACTCAGACTCATGTCCATCAAGTCCGTGATGCCATCCAGCCATCTCATCCTCTGTCGTCCCCTTCTCCTCCTGCCCCCAATCCCTTCCAGCATCAGTCTTTTCCAATTACTCAACTCTTCACATGAGTTCGCATGGCCAAAGTACTGGAGTTTCAGCTTTAGCATCATTCCTTCCAAAGAAATCCCAGGGCTGATCTCCTTCAGAATGGACTGGTTGGATTTCCTTGCAGTCCAAGGGACTCTCAAGAGTCTTCTCCAACACCACAGTTCAAAAGCATCGATTCTTTGGTGCTCAGCCTTCTTCACAGTCTAACTCTCGCATCCATACATGACCACAGGAAAAACCATAGCCTTGACCAGACGGACCTTAGTCGGCAAAGTGACGTCTCCACTTTTGAATATACTGTCTAGGTTGGTCATAACTTTTCTTCCAAGGAGTAAGCATCTTTTAATTTCATGGCTGCAATCACCATCTGCAGTGATTTTGGAGCCCCCCAAAATTATTTCTGACCCTGTTTCCACTGTTTCCCCATCTATTTCCCATGAAGTGATGGGACCAGAGGCCATGATCTTCGTTCTCTGAATGTTGAGCTTTAAGCCAACTTTTTCGCTCTCCTCTTTCACTTTCATCAAGAGGCTTTTTAGCTCCTCTTCACTTTCTGCCGTAAGGGTGGTGTCATCTGCATTTTTTCAGAATTCTCCACTATGACCTGTCCATCTTGGGTGGCCCTCCACTGCATGATTCATAATTTCACTGAGCTAGACAAGGGTGTGGTCCATATGATCAGCTGGGTTAATTTTCTGTGATTGTGGTTTTTGCTCTGTCTGCCCTCTGATGGATAATGATAAGAGGCTTATGGAAGCTTCCTGATGGGAGAGACTGACTGAGGGGGAAACTGGGTTTTGTTCTAATGGGAGAGGCTATGGTAAGTAAATCTTTCATCCAATTTTCTGTTGATGGGCAGGGCTATGTTCCCTCCCTATTGTTTGACCTGAGACCAAACTATGGTGGAAGTAATGAACATAATGGGGACCTCCTTCAGAAGGCTCCATGCACTCACTGCTGCACTCAGCATCCCCAACCCTACAGCAGGCCACCGTTGACCCACGCCTCTGCTGGAGACTCCTGGACACTCATGGGCAAGTCTGGGTCAGTCTCTTGTGGGGTCTCTGCTCCTTTCTCCTGGGTCCTGGTGTGTATAAGGTTCTGTTTGTGCCCTCCAAGAGTCTGTTTCCCTGGTGGCTCTATGATGGAGTTAGTGGTGACCTCCTCCAAGAGGGCTTACGCCTTACCCAGGTCTGCTGCATCCAGAGCCCCTGCCCCTGCAGCAGTCCGCTGCTGACCTGTACCTTCACAGGAGACACTCAGACACAGTTCTAGCTCAGTACAAGGATGTAATTATCTAAAGGTTCAGCCAGGAGCGGATACTCAAATATACTCACCTGGATGTTGGCAGATTTCAGAATTTGGTAGACTGTTGAGCTGAGTCCCAGTCTGTCTTTGACTGTTGGCTAGAGGTTTGACTCCTTTCCTTATCAAGAAGGTTTATTGAAAGTAGGTCACAAATGGAAGCTGGTTTCATCAAAGAGAAAGGGAAAGCAAGATAGGTCAAAAAGACAAAAACTATACTCACCTTGAAACCTAATCTCATAAGTGACAGCTCATTACTTTTGCCAATTTCCATTTGTTAGATGCATGTTACTAGGTATAGTCAAGTATATGGGGATACACAGGAACATGAACACCAGGCTTCAGGAATAATTGGGAAGCTTTAGAGCCTATTACCCCAGCCCTCTGTTCCTAAGCTGGATGAGATTCTCCCTATGGTCAGGGAAGGAGGAGGAGGATTCTTCCCTGGATCCTGGGCTGTGAAGTGTAACTGAGATGGGGAAGCTGGGCCCTAGTAGCCTTGGGAACATCTACAGGGAGGGCAGCATCCAGAGTTTCTGAAAGCCTGTCTTTGGTGGTGTCCCTGGAGCTAGTTTTACAGCCTCATGAGAAATACCTGGTGCATCCCTTCCTGCTCCATGTTCAGTGATGGCACATTGAGAGCTTAGAATTGGCTATGTGGGAATATTTATACCATAGAAGTCAAGAAATGCTATTCACAGAGGTTTGTTTTCAGACATCAGAATTTTCTCTTTTTTTAATACTTACCAGCACATTACTTCATTATCTCCTGATATCCCTCCTATGCCCTGTGTCTGTGTCTCTCTTGCAGATCTGGAGGTGAGGCTGAAGGATGGAGCCCACTGCTGTGAAGGGAGAGTGGAAGTGAAGCACCAAGGAGAATGGGGCACAGTGAACGACCACAACTGGAGATTGGAGGAGGCACAAGTGGTGTGCAGACAGCTGGGTTGTGGAGCTGCCACTGATGCTCTCAGAGGGGCTCATTTTGGACCAGGGATTGGCCCCATTTGGTTTCGTTACACTTACTGCCATGGGCTAGAGTCAGTGCTCACAGCGTGTACCTATCCTGTTCCTAAAGACTATCACCCTGAGGGCCTTTCTCATGACCAGGATGCAGGAGCAGTCTGCTCAAGTAAGTCCTGTCTGGTCTGCGAGGGGATCCCCATCAGAAAAAGCCCCAGTCTCATTCCCAGAGTAACTATGAGACTATGGATCACAGAGTTTCAGTTCAGTTCAGTTCAGTTCAGTTTAGTCGCTCAGTCGTGTCCGACTCTTTGCGATCCCATGAATCACAGCACGCCAGGCCTCCCCGTCCATCACCAACTCCCGGAGTTCACTCAGATTCACATCCACCGAGTCAGTGATGCCATCCAGCCATCTCATCCTCTGTCATCCCCTTCTCCTCCTGCCCCCAATCCCTCCCAGCATCAGGGTCTTTTCCAATGAGTCAACTCTTCGCATGAGGTGGCCAAAGTACTGAAGTTTCAGCTTTAGCATCATTCCTTCCAAAGAAATCCCATGGTTGATCTCCTTCAGAATGGACTGGTTGGATCTCCTTCCAGTCCAAGGGACTCTCAAGAGTCTTCTCCAACACCATAGTTCAAAAGCATCAATTCTTCGGTGCTCAGCCTTCTTCACAGTCCAACTCTCACATCTATACATGACTACTGGAAAAACCATGGCCTTGACTAGACGGACCTTAGTCGGCAAAGTAATGTCTCTGCTTTTGAATAGGCTATCTAGGTTGGTCATAACTTTTCTTCCAAGGAGTTTGGAACATACTAAAATTGCACTCACACAGTGATTCCTTGAACATTAGGTGCTGAAGGGAACATAAGGACTTGCTTGTCTCTGGAGAAAGGCTCCACACACATAATCACTAGTCCCTCCAGTCTCTGTGATATGTCACAGGAGGCAGGAAGCTGAGCTCAATGTTTTGCACATGTACAGCTGCTTGGTTGTACCTTTATGAATTAGGTTTATCATAGAAGCTCTTTGTATTCTTTAAAGACATGGTCAGACAAGTGCACATGTAAGAAGGGATATGGGGAGGTGCAGGCAAACATAGTTAATTATACTGACAGATCCTGGAGAGACAGATATCTTCAGTTGGAAAATGAAGATACATCCAGATCAACCTAGAAGTGAGGACTGTATGGAGGGAATGAATATGTGACAATACTGAGGGTCAGGGTGGAATTACTCAAGGAAAAGGCACAAGAGACTTTCACTGGTGCATTTGAAGATCACTAGGTCACAGTTAGGGGTGGCAAAAATGAATTTTGTAGCAGGGGCTAGTCTCATCACACTGGTGCCCCTGCTTATCTGGGTGGGGAGCTCACATCCTATTTGTGGGGATATTGAGGCTGCAGGAAAGCCTCAAGTTTGAAAATTATGACACAGACTGGAATAAAACTAAGGACGGTGAAATTAAGAGACTTGAAAGAATATGCAATAAGTGATCAGTCCTGTCTATATGTATTTGGTTTGAGCCAAGGTTAAAAGTAGAAGGATTGGGTGGTCACAATTTTTGCCAGTAATGTTCCAGGTTGTTAGCAGAATGTTTGATGAATTGCTCAGGATATAATTTCCATGACAAGAGCTGGAATTGAGGAAATTATTATCTGATATCTCAGGAGGACTGGGAATCATGATCCAGGTCAAGTCCCATGTTCACCACAGCTCCTGTGTTACACTTCCTTCCTGCTCTCATTCCTTCCTGAATTCTCTTCTTTTTCTTGATGTGGGAGTCATTTCTGAGCTCTGGGGAAGTGCTGGCCTTTCAAGATCGTAGTTTTCTTTGTGGGAAATTTTAATAATATAGAATCTCTTTAGAAAGTAGAGGACTGTGCAGGTCTCTCTCTTTTTTCTGGTATCAGATGTAGCCTGTGTGGGGGAGATGCCAGTTATAGACACATGCTGTGGTGGGCACCCATGAAGGCAGCAAGGGCCTGTGCAATGGAAGGGCTCCTTGGCAGCCTGGGTGTCTCTAGCTCTCCATGTGCTCTCCCATGTCCACATTCTCTTCTCCTGGGCATGCACACTATAGTGGAGCCTGCTGACAGGTGTCAGGCTGGTGGGATTCCAGTGGACAGTTGGAGTATCTAGCCATGAACACATGCATGGTGTTGTGGTCACACGTTAGGCTTATACTAATGTCTTGCATTTGTTCAGCCAGAGAACTGAGCTTGTTGCAGGTGCTGTTCCTGGGCTCTGGAGGAAGTGAATGGGGAGGTGCTTGTTGGCAGATACCAATGAATGTGTTACTGGGGTTGGTTAAAACTGGTGAAATCTGCAGGAAGCCAGCAGCATTAGTTTCTTCAAGGGCAGAATCTGCTGAATTTGTCTACAGAGCAGGAAACTGAACTGCAGTTATTCCTGTTGTGTGACAGCTACTGTAGCCCCTTCTTTTCTTCCTTATTCCTGGTCTTTATATGTGTCTCAGTTTTGCAGGTCTGTGTGAGGTGAAACTCAAGCACAACCTTCACGTGTTGCCTCACAAGGCCAGGACCTTGGTTCCTCAGCCTGCTCTGACATTCCTGGCAAGGGAAACCTCTTGGCATCAAATAATGCTGGCTTAGGAAATGGAATGATGCTGGCAAATGACTCATCATTTTTTGCTGCTAAATTTTTTTTTGCATAAAATGTCTTTTTTTGCTGCTAAAATTTCTAAAGAGGACTCCTGTTTTCTCCAGAACTATATTTATTTGTGGATAGCTGTCTAATTGTTGATCTTTCAGGCAGAAAGTGGGGGAGGGGAAGCTGCTGTCTACTACATCATCATTTTCATGATGTCACTTTCCAGGGTTTTATTCTTAAAAGTTGGCTTTCCTGGTAACTCAGCTGGTAAAGAGTCCACCTGCAATGCAGGAGTGGAGTGAAAGTGGCCCAGTTGTGTCCAACTCTTTGTGAACCCATGGACTATAGCAATGCAGGAGACCCCAGTTCAATTCCTGGGTCAGAAAGATCCCCTGGAGGAGGGCATGTCATCCCATTCCAGTATTCTTGCCTGGAGAATCCCCATGGACAGAGAAGCCTGGTGGGCTACAGTTCATGGGGTTGCAAAGAGTCAGACATGACTTAGCGACTAAGCACACACATTCTTAAAAGTGTGGTTTTGAATATAGAGTTTTAGATTGGCACTTTTTTTTTTTTTAATAGGACATACAAGTCTTCAGTCTACTCTATATTGGCTTCCTATGTTCTTAGCAACTTAGGGGTTCATGTAGATAGTTTTCAAGTTGAGGAAATATATTCTTAATATTTTTCTCTTTGTCAATTTCCTGCTATTTATCACTTTAGCAAGAATAAACTACATTATAAAGTATTTACAAATAGCCAAAATTTGTCCTCACAGGGTGTGTTCTATTCAGTTTGGCAGGGTATCTGCTTATCATAAATTTTTATACACCCAGGTTGATTTTGCCCCACCATCTTATGACTCTAACACTTTAACACAAGGCTGTAGGATTTGCTGTGGTAGACAAAAATACTGGCTCTTATATGTTTCATTGTGGAAGTGACATCATTTGTTATCATACTTTATTGCATAAGTCAAATCACTTGGTTATGCTTCCTTTCAGACAGATAAGGAAGTATTAATACTTCCATTTGCTCAGAATAGAGAATTTTAATTATCACTAAACATTAGGATATTTACCTCTGTGATATGTCTACAATATGTGTCCCCTGAATTTTGCTGCACTTACTCTAAAGCTTGGAAAAAAAAGTAATGTAAATAACTTCAACCATGTCGAACTCTTTGCGGCCCCATGGAATGTAGCCCACCAGACTCCTCTCTGCATCAGATTCTCTAGGCAAGAATACTGGAGTGGATTGCCATGTCTTTCTTCTGACTCAGGGGTTAAACTCAGGTCTCCTGCATTGCAGGCAGATTCTTTACCATCTGAGCCACCAGGGAAGCCTCTAAGGCTTGGCATCTGTCATCAATTCTGGAAAATTCTCAGCCAATATTTTTTCAAATATGGCATATGAAAGTTCCCTTTCTTTATGTCTCCTTGTCTCAGGCACCCTCTCCTTCTCCCCATATTTAAATTTAACTTAAGTTTTTCCTCCATGTTTTGTCTCTAATTTACTCTTCTGTATTTTTATCCTTCTGCTCCTCTGTTCAGTATTTCAGATAATTTACCTTGACTTATTATTCACTTCTCTAATCTGTCTTTTTCTGAGGTTAATCTGATGCACACATTTAATTTTAAGAAAGCATATTTTTGATTTGTAAAAATCATGTTTTAAATTTTTTGTATGCATTTTTTCAGTCTGTGAAGATTATATTTCTTCAACTATGGTATAGTAGAAGATATATAGCCAATATCTGATATTTGAACATGAGAAATCTCTGTTTCTGCTTCAGTAGTTTCTCTTGGTTTGTGTTTTGACATTTTGTTGCTTAGAGTACTTTTTTATGACACTATACTGGGTCACTTTATTTATAAAAACTATTTGTAGAGGTAATTTAGACTTAGGATGAAGGTGATTTACTCTAGAAAGATATTCATATTTATTTTTTCATGATTTTGTGGTATTATCAATAGTGGGCCACTTGAAGTGCAAAAATGGATATTACCTGGACAATCCAGAAAGTCAAACCCTAATTCTGATTCTGTGCAACAGCAGGTCTGTTTCAACTGGTGTCCGGCTCATGTGGAGAATGCCTTCTGCTGGATCCTCATTTGGGTGTGGATTTCCTATATGATTTATACCTCCTCACCATCAAGGGCCATTAAAAACCACACATTTTCCTGAATGGCCTAGTGCTGTCAGGGTAAAACCGCATTCCACGTTCCTGTACCTCAGTGAAAAATTTACATTTTCTGATTTCTCCTGAATTTTTTAGCCATCATGTGAGGTCTTTGATGCTTTTAAGATAATTTTTAGTGAATTTATTCCATTTTATTTATTTTCAGCAGAAAAGATACCCTCAATAACCAAGCTGACAGTTACTGAGACAATCTCTTGGAATTTATCACAGTAATTAAATCATGTACTTGTTTGTTTCTCTCATCAATTACATAAAAGATACATGAAGGCAGGGTCATTGTCTCACCATTTTCTGCATTTACAGCACTTACACTGCCTTTCTGTAAATAATTTTAGAATTCATAAAAGTAGCTTCTTGTGTGCTTCCATGATACTTTGTCAAACCTTACTCTCATCTCAGGGTTTGACTGTAAAAAATAACACCCAAATTGAGTAAGCATCACAGGCTGTCTCTTTGCACCCGACGTCTCCTTCACCTCCTTACCTTGTATCCTTTTCTTTCCTTTTGAGAGTGAGCCTCCCCAGCTCTATGGATTGAACTGTTTCTCTCCAAAATGTATATCTTGAAGTCTTAGCCCCACAGTGACTGGATTGGAGAAATGGCCTTTAGGAGGTAACTGAGGTTAAATAAGAGCATACAGTTGTGGCCCTAATCCAACATGTGACATTACAAAAACAGGAAGAGACAGACCATCCTCCTGTCTCCCTGTGCACATGTCCTAAGAATGATCAGGTGAGAACACAGTGAGGGACCATGGCCTGCATGCCAAAATCAGAGAACTAGAATGAGCACATCCTTGTCAGCACCTTGAGCTCAGCCTCCAGAACTGTGATAAGGTAAACACATTCCTGTTGTTTTATCATCCAAGCTGTGGTATCTTTTTGTGGTCACCTGTCTGAATTGACCAAATACCAGAATCTTCTCCAGTTCAGCATTTCCCCAGTTGTTCTCTCTGTGATGTACCACTTCTGTTACCAGAGTGAGAGCACATTGGTGGGGTCTAGACCTGAGCAGTGTTAGTGATGCCCCAGGGACCATATCTTGTTATTATAAGAAAAATTCTCATTTTCTGAATCAAATTCAAAATTGCTAGAGCTGATTCATGGTCTTAGAAAAATCACTTCTCAGTTCCTGATGGGAAAACAGGACCCTGGGATACTAGGTGAGACCTGATGGAACAGAAAGAGGTCACATCAGGTAAACCTCCAGCTTGTTCACCCCTGCCTTCTGACACTGGAGGGAAGCCCAACATCAGTTATGTGTTGTTGTGCAACAAGTTAGTGCTGAACTTGGCAGCTTAAATCAGCAAACACCTAGTACCTCACACCTTTGGTGGGCCAGGAATTGACATGGCTTACCTTGGTCCTCTGACTCATAATGTCTCACAAGGATGCAATCATCTGAAGGTCCAACCAGGAGTGCTAACTGTCCAAATGTAATTGACTGGATGTTGGCAGCATTCAGACCTTGGCAGGCTGATGAACTGAGAGTCTCGGTCCATGTTTGCTGTTGGACAGAGGCTTGCCTCCGTTCCCTGTCATGCAAGTGTTTCTATAAGTAGGTCACAACATGACATCTTGTTTTATTAGACCAAGACAGGTTAAGAAGGGGAAATCAGAATTATCTTGAAATCTAAGTGACATCTCATCACTTTGCCAAATTCCATTTGGTAGATTCATGTTTCTAGGTACATTTGAGTGTGGGCATTACACAAGGATGTGAACAAAAGGTGACAGGAATAACTGGGACATTTTAGAGGCCGTTACCCAGCCTTCTGTTCCTAAGCTAGATGAGATTCTCCCTAGGGGACAGGGAAGGAGAGAGAGGATTCCTCCCTGGATTCTGGGCCATGCGCTGTAACTGAGACAGAGAAACTGGGCCCTAGTAGCCTTGGGCACATCTACAGGGAGGGCAGCATCCAGAGTCTCTGAAGGCCTGTTCTCAGTGGTATCCCTGGAGCCAGTTCTACAGGCTCATGAGAAATACCTGGTGCCTCCCTTCCTGCTTCAGGTTCAGTGATGGCACACTGGGGGCTTAGAGTTGGCCACGGAGGGAATATTTATACCACAGAAGTCAACAGATGCTGTTCACAGAGCTTTCCCCTCAGAGAGAAGATTTTTTTAATACTTAATAGCACACCAGTGCATTGTCTCCTAAAATCTCTCCTATGTCCTGTGCCTGTGTCTGTCTTGCAGATCTGGAGCTAAGGCTGATCAATGGAGACCATAGCTGTGAGGGGAGAGTGGAAGTGAAGCACCAAGGAAAATGGGGCACAGTGAATGATCTGAACTGGAACATGGAGGAGGCACATGTGGTGTGCAGACAGCTGAGGTGTGGAGCTGCTGTTGCTGCTCCCAAAGAGTCTAAATTTGGACCAGGAATTGGACCCATTTGGTTTCATTATATTTATTGCAAAGGGCAGGAGTCAGTTATCACCGAGTGCAGTTATCCTCCTCTTAAAGACCATCGTACTGAGGGCTATTTCCATAACAAGGATGCTGGAGCAATCTGCTCAGGTAAGTCTTATCTGGTCTGGGAGGAGATTCCCAGTAGGAAATCTTTCAGTTTTATTCCCAGAGAAACTATGAGCATGTGGATCACAGTCTTTAGAACATACTTCTTTGAAGATTCCACTCACACAATGATTTCTTGAATATTAGGTGCTCAGAAGAGCATAAAGACTTGCTTGGACCTGGAGAAAAAACTCCAGACCCATAGTCACTGGGCCCTCCAATCTCTGTGGTCTGTCACAGAAGATGGAAGTGTGAGGTCAAATGTTTCATGCAGGTACAACTACTGGGATGGACCTCTATGAATTAGGTTCATCATGGTAGCTTGTATTCTTGCATCAGGTGGTCAAACAAGTGGGACTACAGGAGAGCATATATGAGAAGTGCAAGCAAACTTACTCTATTATACTCACAATTTCTACAGAGAGCGTCCTCATATGAGTATACAGGGTAGGTACCAATAGAACAGGCTTAACCCAGAAGTGGAGGCCAAAATGGGTGTGAAGATCAATGAACAATTGACAATAACAAGGTCAGGGTGAAGTTATAGAAAGAAACTACCTGAGGGCATTTTATTGGTGCTTTTGAATGTAAGTAGGTCACAGAGGAGGACAAGATTTGGGATTCGTGGCACTCTCATCACACTGGTGTACCTGCTCACCGGGGTGGGGAGCTCACATCCTATTTGTGGGGATGTTGAGCCTGCAGGAAAACCTGAAGCTTGATGATTATAACAGAGTAGCTGAAGCAAAACTAAGGACAGTGAGGTTAAGAGAACTTTGAAATGATACGTAATAATGATTAAGTCCAGTCTACATGTATTTGACCTGAGCCAAGGGGTAAACTAGAATGTGATTGGGTAGTCACAGTATTTACCAAGGATATTCTCAGCTTGCTGTGATATTTGATAATATCTTCCTCAATTCCAACTATTGTGGTAGGTTTATGCCCTGGAAAATTCATCAGACATTCTGATAACAACTGAAATATCTTTTCCAATCTCATCACTAGCAGATCTTTCATGATACTCTTGAGGTTGCAAAGAATTCTTTTCTTTTTTAAAAATTCCTATTTGAGGTAAGACTGACATGCCAAAAGCTGTACATTGTTAATATTTACAAAATGATGAATTTGGAAATCCCTTATGACTTTACAGTGGAAGTGACAAAAAGATTCAAGGGAATTGATCTTTGTTGAGGAAGGAGAAGGAAGCTGTTGTCTCCTACATCATCAGTTTCATGATGTCACTTTCCAGGGCTTTATTCTTTTAAAATAAGTGATTTTTGAATATAGTTTTAGATTGGCAATTTTTCTTAGCACAGTCAAGGTTTTTCCTACGTGACATTGGCTTCTCATGTTCTTAGTGACTTCAGTTTTAGCACAGATATTTTGCAATTTGAGGTAATATAAAATAAGACTCTGTCTCAGTATTTTTCTCTTTGTCAATGTCCTTCTATTTCTTATCACTATAGCCAAAGTAAGCTAGGTTTTAATGTATTAATGGGCAGCCAATTTTTTTTTCTTATACAACGTGTTCTATGGCAAAAGGGAGAGCAAGATAGATCAACAAGGGGAAACCATAGTCATCTTGAAATCTAATCTCTTAAATTACATCTCATTCCTGTTGCCAAATTTCATTTGTTAGATGCATGTTACTAGGTACATTTGAGTGTGGGGATTACATAAGGACATGAACACCAGGCAGCTGGCATAATTGGAACACTTCAGAGCCTGTTAGCCCAGCCCTCTGTTCCTAAGCTGGATGAGATGCTCCCTATGGACAGGGAAGGAGAGGGAGGATTCCTCCCTGGATCCTGGGCCATGAGCTGTAACTGAGACAGAGAAGCTGGGCCCTAGTAGCCTTGGGCGCATCTACAGGGAGGGCAGCATCCAGAGTCTTTGGAGGCCTGTCCTCGGTGGTGTCCCTGGAGCTGGTTCTACAGGCTTGTGAGAAACACCTGGTGCCTCCCTTCCTGCTCCAGGTTCAGTGATGGCACATTGGGGGCTTAGAGTTGGCCATGTGGGAATGTGTATACCATAGAAGTCAAGAAATGCTGAACACAGGATTTTTTTTCAGAAATCAGAGATTTCATTTTTAAATATTACCACTATACATCTGCATTGTCTCCTAAAATGTCTCCTGTGTCCTTGTCCCTCTGCAGCTCGGGAGGTGAGGCTGAAGGATGGAGCCCACCACTGTGAGGGGAGAGTGGAAGTAAAGCACCAAGGAGAATGGGGCACAGTGAATGATCACAACTGGAGCTTGGAGGCAGCAGCTGTGGTGTGCAGAGAACTGGAGTGTGGAGCTGCCATTAATGCTTCCAGAGGAGCTCATTTTGGACCAGGGATTGGCCCCATTTGGTTTCAGTATATTTACTGCAATGGGACAGAATCTTCTCTCATGGAGTGTAGTTATCCTCCTCTTAAAAACCACCTTCCTGAGGGTGGTTCCATGTCATCCCATGACAGGGATGCTGGAGCAGTCTGCTCAGGTAAGTTTTGTCTGGTCCGGGAGGGGATATTTAGCTGGAAAATCCTCTGTTTCTTTTTGAGAATAGCATATGGCTATGGATCACAGTCTTTAGTACATTCTTGGGTGAAGACTCCAGTCATAGAGTGATTTCTTGAACATTAGGTGCTCAAAGAAAACATGAAGACTTGCTTGGCCCTGGAGAGAAAGTCTCATGGCCCATAGTCATTGGGCCCTCCAGTTTCTGTTGTGTGTCATAGGAGGCAGGGAAAAAAGTAAAAGTAAAGTAAGTCACTTCAGTCGTGTACAACTCTTTGACCCTATGGACCTGTAGCCTGCCAGGCTCCTCTGTCCATTGAATACTCCAGGAAAGAATACTGGAACGGTTGCCATGCCTTTCTTCAGGGGATCTTCCTGACCCAGGCATTGAACCTGAGTCTCCCACAATGCAGGCAGATTCTTTACCATCTGAGCCAACAGGGAAGCCTAGGAGGCAGGAGGCTGAGCCCAAATGCTTCATTTAGGTACAACTGCTGTGTTGGACCTCATCATGATAGCCTGTTGTATTCTTTCATGATATGTTTAGACATGTGTGGCTACAAGAGGGGTTAGAGGAGAGGTTCAGGCAAATACAGCTTATTATGTTCAAACAGACAGGGTATTATCAGGTTGGGTACATGGGGAAAGTGACAAGACACAGCCTCAACGAAGCAGCAGTGACACAAAGGAGAGATTGAAGACCCATGGACAAGTGACAATACCCAGACTCAGGGTGTATTTACACTACATAAAAGCATTAGGGGATTTCGTTGGTGCATTTGAATATAACTAGGTCACTGGGGAGGACAAGATGCGGATTTGGGCAGGGGACCACTTCATCACTGGTGCACCTGCTCACCAGGGTGGGGAGCTCACAACCTATTTGTGGGGATGTTGAGGTTGCAGGAAAATCTGAAGTTTGACAATTACAACACAGAAGCTGAAGTGAAACTAAGGGCAGTGAAGTTAAGAGAACCTGAAATGATATGTAATAAGGCCTCAGTTCAGTTCAGTTCAGTCACTCAGTCGTGTCTGACTCTTTGCGACCCCATGAATTGCAGCACGCCAGGCCTCCCTGTCCATCATCAATTCCCGGAGTTCACTCAAACTCACGTCCATCGAGTCAGTGATGCTATCCAGCCATCTCATCCTATGTCGTCCCCTTTTCCTCCTGCCCCCAATCCCTCCCAGCATCAGAGGCTTTTCCAATGAGTCAACTCTTCGCATGAGGTGGCCAGTACTGGAGCTTCAGCTTTAGCATCATTCCTTCCAAAGAACACCAAGGACTGATCTCCTTTAGAATGGACTGGTTGAATGTCCTTGCAGTCCATGGGACTTTCAAGAGCCTTCTCCAACACCACAGTTCAAAGACATCCATTCTTCGGTGCTCAGCCTTCTTCACAGTCCAACTCTCACATCCATACATGGCTACTGGAAAAACCATATCCTGTATAAATGTTTTGGACCTGAGCCAAGGCAGAAAGTGAAGAGGAACTAAAGAGCCTCTTGATGAAAGTGAAAGAGGAGAGTGAAAACATTGGCTTAAAGCTCAGAAAACTAAGATCATGGCATCTGGTCCCATCACTTCATGGAAAATAGATGGGGAAACAGTGGAAACGCTGTCAGACTTTATTTTTTTGGGCTCCAAAATCAACGCAGGTGGTGATTGCACCCATGAAATTAAAAGACGCTTACTCCTTGGAAGGAAAGTTATGACCAACCTAGAGAGCATATTCAAAAGCAGAGACATTACTTTGCCAAGAAAGGTCCGTCTAGTCAAGGCTATGGTTTTTCCAGTAGTCATGTATAGATGTGAGAGTTGGACTGTGAAGAAAGCTAAGTGCCAAACAATTGATGCTTTTGAACTGTGGTGTTGGAGAAGACTCTTGAGAGTCCCTTGGACTGCAAGGAGGTCCAACTAGTCTGTCCTAAAGGAGATCAGTCCTGGGTGTCCATTGGGAGGACTGATGCTGAAGCTGAAACCCAATACTTTGGCCACCTCATGCAAAGAGTTGACTCATTGGAAAAGACCCTGATGCTGGGAGGGATTGAGGGCAGGACAAGAAGGGGATGACAGAGGATGAGATGGCTGGATGGCATCACGGACTCAACGGATGTGAGTTTGAGTGAACTCTGGGAATTGATGATGGACAGGGAGGCCTGGCGTGCTGCAATTCATGGGGTCACAAAGAGTCAGACACGACTGAGTCACTGAACTGAACTGAAGGTGGAAATAGGTCTTCCTGGGTTGCTCAGTGGTAAAGAATCTGACTGCAAAGCAGAAGACGCCAGAGATGTCATGCATTCAATCCCTGGGTCAGAAAGATACCCTGGCAACCCACTCCAGTATTCTTGCCTGGAGAATCCCATGAACAGAGGAGCCTGGTGGGCTACAGTCCATAGTGTCACACAGAGTCAGATATGACTCTGAGCACGCACACCAGGTGGAAATTAGAATGATTGTGTGGTCACAGTATTTGCCAGAGATGTTTCCAGTTGTTATCAGCATGTTTGATGAATCTCACCTTTAGCAAAACTTTAATGATGCTCTTGAAGTTGCTAAGAAAACAATTCTTTCCTTTGTAAAAGCTACTTTATTGAGTAAAGTTGACCTACAAAAATTGTACATAGTTAGTATTTACCCCTGATGAATTTGGTGATCAGTATACATTTGTGAAACCATGAATACAATCTATGCCATAAACCTGTTCATCTCTTCCAAAGTTTTCTTTCATCCTCTTTATTACAGTATTACTATCAAAGTAACTGTTTTCAAAGGGCATTTGAGCTTCAGTTAGAAATTTTTGTTTTAAGAGAACCCATTTCTTAGCATTTCAAATGACATCCCTTATTGTCACAATGTCTTCATTATGGTTTCAAATGCAGAAAAGCTCGTGGAAACACTGCAGGAGTACTTGCCTTATTCTGATAAATCAGCATCTGAAATAAAATGGACTGTGTGATGTTGAAGTTTGTGTGATACTGGAGCTTCTAATGTTATAATTTTAAGAAAAATTATAATGTCTTCATATTAACTCCAGTTAAGATATACTTAAAAATAGAAAGATTTGAGAGTGCTATGGGATTTAACACTCATAGTGGTTTATATCTCCTGATTACCTTTGCTCTACTTTTGCTGTTGTTCAATCACTAGGTCATGTCCAACTCTTTGTGACCCCATGGACTGCAGTAGGCCAGGCTTCCCTGTCCTTCACCATCTCCCAGAGTTTGCTCAGACTCATGTCCATTAAGTTGGTGATGCCATCCAGCCATTTCTTCCTTGCCACTCCCTTCTCCTTTTGCCTTCAATTTTTCCCAGCATCAGGGTCTTTGCCAATGAGTCAGCACTTCGCATCAGGTGGCCGAAGTATTGCAGCTTCAGCATGAATCCTTTCAATGAATATTCAGAACTGATTTCTTTTAGGATTGACTGGTTTGATCTCCTTGCTATCCAAGGGACTCTCAAGAGTCTTCTCCAATACCGCAGTTCAATAACATCAATTTTTGGTGCTCAGCCTTCTTTATGATCCATCTCTCACACTCACACATAACTACTGGGAAGACCCATAGCTTGGACTAGATGGACCTTTGTCAGCAAAGTGACGTGTCTGCTTTTTAATATACTGTGTAGGTTTGTCCTAGCTCTCCTTCCAAGGAGCAAGCGTCTTTTAATTTCATGGCTGCAGTCACTGTCTGTAGTGATTTGGGAGCACAAGAAAATAAAATCTGTCACTGTTTCCACTTTTTACCCATCTTTTTGCCATGAAGTGATGGAACCAGATGCCATGATCTTAGTTTTTTTGATCTGCTTATCATAATTACTCATGTATCTATATTGTTTATGCCTCATAATTTTATTATTAATATGCTACTACTTCACTACAAGGATGCAGGATTTGCTATTTTAAAAAAATGTATTGACTCTTAAATGTTTCTATGAGGAAGTGACATCATTTGTTCTCACACTTCATTGGATAAGTCAGATTACGTGGTTATGTTTCCTTTCAAGTAGGCAAAGAACTATTAGTATTTCCATGTACTCAGAATAAGAGAATTTTAAATATGACTAAACATTTATGATGTTTATATCTTTGAAGTGTCTGGAATTTAATTGCTATCTATGTGTGTCCTTGAGTTTTTTTTCTTTTTGCCACTGGTAGCCCCCTTTTATCACTCTAAGGCTTGATATCGTTCATCAGTTCTGGAAAATGCTCAGCCAGTGTTTTTCAATTATTTCTTCTGTTCAATTCTTTGTTTTTCTTTGTGTCTCTCCTTCTCTGCCTCTTTTTCTCTCTTTATGCCCATATGTCAGTTTAACTTATTTGAAACATCTTGCTCCATTTTCTGTCTCTGGATTTTTCATGTTTTTGTTGCTCTGTGCAGTAGTATTCCTGATGATTTCTTCTGACTTATTATAAAATTCACTGATTCTATGTTTTACTGAGGTTAATTTGATGCAAACATTGTAATTTTAATGTTTGGGAACACATGTAAGAATTAAAGATTTTAAAATTAAAAAAAAAGTATATTTTTCATTCATAGAAGCTCAGTTTAAAAATTTTTTTCTGTGTACTTTTTAGTCCTATGAAGATCCTTCAACAGTGTTTTTATTTCTTTAAATATGGTATATGTGGAAGATATACAGCCTAGTGTCTGATACACTGAATATGAGAAGTCTCTGCTTCAACTTCAGTTGTTTCTCTTGGTTTGTGTTCATGGACCATTTTCTTGATATACTTTTCTTTTTTGACAATATACTGGTCACTTTCTCTATAAAAAATATTTATAAAGATAATTAAAAGCTTGGATGAAGGTAATTTACTATAGAAAGGAATACATAGATACTTTTTCATGGTTTTTTGGTATTATCAATAGTGGGCCACCTTCGTACAAGTGCAGAAATGGATATTACCTAGACAATCCAGAGATTCACACTCTGAATCTAATTCTGTGCAAAACCTGCCTGTTTTAACTGCCAGCATGTTGTGGAGAATGCCTTCTGCTGGATTCTCATCTGGGTGTGGTTTTCCGATTTGATTTATGTCTCCTTACCACCTTGTGTGCATGCATGCTCAGTCGCTTCAGTTGTGTCCGACTCTTTGTGACCCCATGGACTGTAGCCTGCCAGGCTCCTCTGTCCATGGGATTCTCCAGCAAGAATACTGGAGTGGGCTCCCATGCTCTCCTCCAGGGGATCTTCTGGAGTCAGGAATGAAAAACTCATGTATTATGTCTCCTACATTGGCAGACAGATTGTTTACCACTAGCACATCCTGGGAAGCCCTTCTGCACACCAAGGGCCACAAGAAACACCACACACTTTCCTGAATAACTTAGAGCCCTCAGAGCAAATGCAGATTACCCACTCCATGAATTTGCATTTACTCTTAGATTGCCCTGACCTTTTGTTCCAGTCTTATGAGGTCTTAACTTATGAGGTCTGGAACTTAACACAGTAATGAAATCACGTACCTCCTTGTTTGTGTCATCAACTAGGTAAAAGCTACATGAAAGCAGGAACATTTTCTTACTTTTTTCTGCATTAACAGCACAAGACATGCCTCCCAATAGATAATTTTATTATTTTTTGAAACCTTCTTTCATTTTATATTTTAAACTATGAGAGTATGATAACACATTTATAGGAGACTCAGAAAATATACAACAAAATTACATATCAGTTCAGTTCCGTTCAGTTGCTCAGTCGTGTCTGACTCTTTGCAACCCCATGAATTGCAGCATGCCAGGCCTCCCTGTCCATCACCAACTCCCGAAGTTCACTCAAACTCATGTCCATCGAGTCGGTGATGCCATCCAGCCCTCTCATCCTCTGTCGTCCCCTTCTACTCCTGGCCCCAATCCCTCCCAGCATCAGGGTCTTTTCCAATGAGTCAACTCTTCGCATCAGGTGGCCAAAGTATTGGAGTTTCAGCTTCAGCATCAGTCCTTCCAATGAACACCCAGGACTGATCTCCTTTAGGAGGGACTGGTTGGATCACCTTGCAGTCTAAGGGACTCTCAAGAGTTCTCTCCAGTACCGCAGTTCAGAAGCATCAATTCTTCGGCACTCAGCTTTCTTCACAGTCCAACTCTCACATCCATACATGATCACTGGAAAAACCATAGCCTTGACTAGACGGACTTTGTTGGCAGAGTAATGTCTCTGCTTTTGAATATGCTCTCTAGGTTGGTCATAACTTTCCTTCCAAGGAGTAAGCGTCTTTTAATTTCATGGCTGCAGTCACCATCTGCAGTGATTTTGGAGCCCCAAACAATAAAGTCTGACAGCGTTCCCACTGTTTCCCCATCTATTTTCCATGAAGTGATGGGACCAGATGCCATGATCTTAGTTTTCTGAATGTTGAGCTTTAGGCCAACTTTTTCACTCTCCTCTTTCACTTTTATCAAGAGGCTCTTTAGTTCCTCTTCACTTTCTGCCATAAGGGTGGTGTCATCTGCATATCTGAGGTTATTGATATTTCTCCCGGCAATCTTGATTCCAGCTTGTGCTTCTTCCAGCCCAGCATTTCTCATGATGTACTCTGTATATAAGTTAAATAAACAGGGTGACAATATACAGCCTTGACATACTTCCACATATAGTTCCACTATATATTACCATTTTTTAACTAGATGAATTAAGATTTTTAGTTGAAGTTTAAATATCAAACCCTCAAAAATTTATTGAATGAATAAACAGAAATGTAGAAGGATGTAGTAGACCTGAAAAACACTATGACCCAATTCAACATAATTAAGATTTGCACAGTTTTCACACAACAACAGGATACAAATTCTATTTAAGTTTCCAGATACTATAAACCAGGAGACACTGGAACATATCCAGGGGCATAAAACAAGGCGTAAAACTTTTATGGTCTAAAGGTATTGGAGTCATACAGAGTCTGTTCTTTTATCACAATGGAATTATGTTTAAAATATTTGAAAATAACCCACATATTTTCAAGTGCAATGTGACATTTACCAGGAGAGATCTTTGATTTAGCCATTGAAATCCTCAAAAAACTTAAAAGACTCAAAAAATACAGAGAGTGACTGAAGAGAAGAAAGCCTTTAAATGAGAAATTAATATCAAAATGAGAAATTAGCGTCAATGATACCCTAAAAATCCTATGTAATTGAAGTTACACTGGGGTTACTTAATTAGAAATTAAGCATCCACTTTTAAATAATGGGTGTATCTAAGAAGCCATAACCAGGAAAATCAGACAATATTTGTAACAGAAAAAAATGAAAAGAAAATTTATCAGAATTTTTTTAATTCAGCTGAAACTTCTCAGTGCAACTAAATACTGAACAATATGTGAAAACAAATAATGGACACTAGCATAAAATTTTATAAAATTTGAACAAATCTGTACTTTGGTTAGTAATATTGTATCACATGTTAATTTTCCTGTGTTTTAAAAATCATGGTTAATTTCCCTTTTTTTAAATACGGTATCTTCAGATTGGATTGGAAGTTTCAAGCCTCATTCAAATTTCTTTTAAAAATCACTAAAATAATATGCTTTCTAGACTTTTAGCAGTAATACTAGATACCAGAATAAATGGAGCTATATCTAATCTTTGAGTGAATATAAATTAGAAATCTAGCATTCTATTCATATTTAGTCAAGCAAGTGGAACCAAAATGTCATAAATGTTTTAACTAAGCAAAAATGCAAAAGCTTTCTAAAATATATACATTACATTATGGGCTTGTGTTCAGTAGCTCAGGTGTGTCCAGCTCTTTGTGACCCTATGGACTGTAGCCTCTCAGGCTCCTCTGTTTATGGGATTTTTCCAGGCAAGAATACTGGAGTGGGTTGCTTTTCATCCTCTAGGAGATCCTCACCACCCAGGGATTTAACCTGTGTCTCCTGCATCTCCTGTATTGGCAGGCGGATTCTTTTACCACATTATACATTGTATATATAAACTTCTCCATTACAATTGTTAAAGGCTTCAGACAGAACATCAAAAAAGAGATGGAAAAATTAGCAAACATAAACTAAGTGAAATGAGAGCACTGAATATGAAGTAGAAAAAGTGAAACAAACTAGGAAAAGATCATATAATCCAGTTATTTTAAACATGGATGCTCACCAGAATTACATCTGAAGCTTTGGAGAAAAAAATATACCTGGACACTTGTATTTTTCAAAAAATTCCAAGATAAATTCTAACGTGCATCTGGATTTTAAAAAGTGATTAAGATTTTTCTCTTAAATGGTAGTTTTGGTGATACAGAATTCTACTACTTTCTGTTGACCAATCGTGAAACAGTGGTATTAAAATGAATAATAGCTACATAATCACAATAGTAAAATATGCTTATCACAATCAATAGCCAGACCAAAAAAAGAGATAATTACAATTGCAAGCCATAATAGAAACATGATTAACCTAACAATATAAAATAATTACATACAAATCGGGCAGTTAAATAGAGAGACGTGGTAAGTGGAAGTGCATACATGCACATGTTTTCATCCACCCAGCCAGTCCATTTTTGGATATGAACACATGTCCTTTTATATTGCCATCTTGAACCAATATCCCTAGATAATTTTATTATTAATAAAACTAGCTTCTCATGAACTTTCAGGATCCTATTTCAATCCTTTACTGTCGCTTCAGTGTCAGACTCTAAAACATCTGAGTAAGTATCACAGGACATCTCCCTGTGTCTACTGTCTCTTTCATTTCCTCCCCTTTTATCATTATTTCCTTCTGAGAATGAACCGCTGCAAATCTATGGACTGAACTGTGACCCTCCATAAAGTATATCTTGAAGACCTAACCCCACAGTGACCACAGGAGATAGGGCCTTTAGGAAGTAATTGAGGTTAATTAAGGTCAGAAGGATGTGGCCTTAATTTAATAGGTGACATTACAGGAAAAGGAAGAGAAAGGCCTCCCTCTCTTTCTCTAAGTGCACATGTCCTAGGAAAGGCCAGGTGAGCACACAGTGCGACAGCTGTGGCCTGAAAGCCAAAGAAAGAGGTTTCAGGATGAGCATTGCCTTGCCAGCACTGTGCCTTGGACTTACTAGCTTCTAGCACTCTGATAAAATAAATGAATTTCTGCTGTTTAACCAGCCAGTCTGTGCTATTTTGTGATAGGCGCTGACCTGAGCCATCTACACGCCAGGATCTTCTCTAGTTTAACATTTTCCCAGATGTTCCCTCTGTGATGCACCACTTCTGTTTCCAGAACGAGAGCACATGGGGCAGGGTGGAGACTGGAGCAGTGTGCCTGGTCCCCAGGGGCCACATCATGTTAGATTCTAAGAAAAACTCTCACTTCCTGACCTGAATTCAAAGTTAATGGAGCTGATTCAAGGTCTCAGTAAACTCACTTCTCAGTTCCCAACAGGAAGGCAGGAGCTTGGGACACTGGGTGAGACCTGATGTGACAGAGAGAGGTGGTTTGGGTCCCAGTTTCAAGTGGGACCCAGCAGCAAACCTGGTCACACAGGAAGAAGTCTCATCTGGATGAAGCAGAGAAGGCTCAAGTATAAACCTCCAGCTTGTTCACCCCCTGTCTTCTGACTCTCGAAGAAGTCCTATATTAGTTATGTGTTGTTGTGCAACAAATTAGTGCTGAACTTGGCAGCTTAAGTCAGGAAACACCTAGTATCTCACACTTTGTGTGGGCCAGGAATGGACATGGCTTACCTGGGTCCTCGGACTCATGATTTCTCATAAGGATGTGATCATCTGAAGGTTCAACGAGGGATGGAGATCATCCAAACATACTCACCTGGATGTTGGCAGCATTCAGAACTTGGTGGACTGCTGAACAGAGAACCTCAGTCCCTGGCTGGTTGTTGGCTACAGTCCTGCCTCTGTTCCTTGTCATGTGAGTCTCTCCATAAGTTTTCTCAACGTGGCAGCTGGTCTCATTAAAGCAAGAGAGGAAGTAAGATAGATCAGCGATGGAGGAATCAGGGTCATCTTGAAACTTAATCTCTTAAGTGACTTGACTTAGGCAAATTTCTTTTGTTAGATGCATGACACTAGGTACATTCGAGCATGGGGATTACACAAGGATGGGAACACAGGTAACAGAAACATCCAGGACACTTAGAGCCTGTTACCCCAGCCCTCTGTTCCTGAGCTGGATGAGGTGCTCCCTATGGACAGGGAAGGAGAGGGAGGATTCCTCCCTGGATCCCGGGCCATGAGCTGTAACTGAGACAGAGAAGCTGGGCCCTAGAAGCCTTGGGCACATCTACAGGGAGAGCAGCATCCAGAGTCTCCAAAGGCCTGTCCTCAGTGGTGTCCCTGGAGCTGGTTCTACAGGCTCCTGAGAAATACCTGGTGCCTCCCTTCCTGCTCCAGGTTCATTGATGGCACATTGGGAGCTTCACGTTGGCCATGGTGGCAATATTTATATCACAGAAGTCAGCAAGTACTGTTTAAAGTGTTTGTTTTCAGACATCAGAAGCTTCTTCTTTTTATACTTGTAAGTATACTACTACATGATCTTCTAAACTCTCCCATGTCCTGTGTCTGTGTCTGTGTCTGTCTTGCAGCTCTGGAGGTGAGGCTGAAGGATGGAGCCCACAGCTGTGAGGGGAGAGTGGAAGTGAAGCACCAAGGAGAATGGGGCACAGTGGATGATCACAACTGGAACATGGAGGGGACACAAGTGGTGTGCAGACAGCTGGGGTGTGGAGCTGCCATTGATGGTCCTGGAGGGGCTTATTTTGGACCAGGGATTGGCCCCATTTGTTTTCATTCTATTAACTGCCAAGGGAAAGAGTCACTGCTCACAGTGTGCAGTTATCCTTCTCTTAAAGACTATCGTCCTGAGGGCCTTTCCCATGACCAGGATGCTGGAGCAGTCTGCTCAGGTAAGTCTTGTCTGGTCTGGGAGGGCATCCCCAGTGAGAAAAGCCCTACTCTCATTCCCAGAGTAGCTATGAGACTATGGGTCACCGCCTTTAGAATGTACCTGGGTGAAGATTCCACTCACACAATGATTCCTTGAACATTAGGTGCTCAAAGCAACATAAGGACATCCTTGTCCCTTGAGAGAAAGGCTCCAGACCCATAGTAACTGGTCCCTCTAGTCTCTGTGATGTGTCATAAGAGGCAGGGGGGTGAGCTTAAATGTTTCATGCAGGTACAACTTCCAGGCTGGACCTCCAAGAATTCAGTTCATCATAGTCACTTTTTGTTTTCTTCTTGAGATGGTCAGTCAAGCGCAGCTGTAAGAAGGGATGCAAGAGAGGTGCAGGCAAACATAGTTCGTTACACTCACAGATCCTAGAGTGACAGATATCATCTTATGGGTAATGAGGAAGGTACCAATAGACAAGGGTCAACCTAGAAGTGAGGACCACAAGGAGGGAGCGGACACCCATGAACAAGTGACAGTGCTGGAGATCAGAGTCGAGTTATACAAGGAAAAGGTGGGAGGGGATTTCCCTGGTGCATCTGAATGTCACTAGGTCACAGGGGAGGCAAGATGGGGAGGTTTGTGTCAGGGGATCGTCTCATCACACTAGTGCATCCGATCCCCTTGGTGGGGAGCTCACATCTTATTCGTGGGGATGTTGGTGCTGCAGAAAAACCTCAAGTTTGACAATTACAACAGCTAGAACAAAACTAAGGACCCTGCAGTTAAGATAATTTGAGATGATACATAATAAGGTCTCAATCTTATCTATGTGTATTTGACCTGAGGCAAGGTTAAACTAGAATGTAACTGGGTGGTCACAGTGTTTGCCAGAGATGTTCCCAGTTCTTTTTAGAATGTTTGATGAACTGTCCAGGACATAAATACCATCATAATGGCTGGAACTGAGGAAGTTATTATCGGATATCTCAGCAGAGTCGCTACTAGAGGTGGTTGGGTCTTAGGAATAGGTCATCCCAGCTTCTAGAAAGCAAACTGGTGATGGAATGAAGATGCAAGAATTGCATGAAAGAAGCCTGGGGATCCAGGCTCAGGTCAAGTCCCATATTCAGCACAGTTTCTGTGTTCTACTTCCTCCATGCTCTCATCCTTCTTGATTTCTCTTCTATATCTTTATGTGGAGTCATTTCTGGGCTCTGTGGAAGTTCTGGCCTTTCGAGGTTGTAGAATAGACTATGAGAAATTTTTATAATATGGAATCTATTTCTTTAGCAAATATAAGACTATGTAGATCTCTCTCTCTTTTTTTTCATACCAGAGTTAGCCTATGTGGGGGAGGTGCCAGTTATAGACACACATATAGTGGTGGGCCCCCAAGAAGGCAGCAAGGGCCTGGCTGGTTGAGGGGCTCCCTGACAGCCTGGGGGGCTCTAGTTCTTGGTGTACTCTCCCGTGGCTGCACTCTGTTCCTCTGGGCATGCACACTACAGTGGAGCGTGCTGACAGGTGTCAGGCTGGTGGGATTCGAGTGCATAGTTGGAGGGTCTAGCCATGAGCACATGTATGATGTTGGGCTCACACCTTAGCTTTAGACTAGTGTCTTGCTCTCGTTCAGCCAGAGAACTGAGCTGACTGCCAGTGCTCTTCCTGGGCTCTGGAGGAAGTGAAGGTAGATATACTCTTGGTCTGATGCCAATGAATGTGCATACAAAGTGGGTAATCTGGTGAAATCTCCAGGAGGTCTGCAGCATTAGTTTCTTCAAGGGTGTGATCTGCTGAATTTGTCTGCAGAAGAGCAGGACACTGTGAACTGCAGTTGTTCCTGTTGTGTGACGGTTACTGTAGCCCCTTCTCTTCCTTATTCCAGGTCTTTATATGTATCTCAGCTTTGCAGATCTGGGTGAGGTGAAATGGAAGAGCTACCTTCACATGTTGCCCCACAAGGCCAGGACCCTGTTTACTCAGTCTGCTCTAACCTTCCTGGCAAGGGGAATTCTCTTGGCATCGAATAATTCTGGCTTGGGGGATGGAATGCTGGCAAAATGATGATATCTTTGTGTTGCTAAAATTTCTGAGGAGGACTACTGTTCACTCTAGAACTGTATTTGTTGGTGGATAACTGTCTAATTGTTGAGGTTTCTATGGGGATAAAGTCTGCTGTCTACCACATCATCATTTTCATGATGTCACTTTCCAGGGTTTTATTCTTTAAAAGAGAGGTTTTGAGTATACAGTTTTAAATTTGCATTTTTATACCACATCTAAGTCTTCAGTCTACTTAATATTGGCTTCTCATATTCTGAGCAACTTAGTGTAGATGTTTTTCAATCTTAGGTAATGCACGCTAAGTCTCTATATTAATATTTTTCTCTTTGTCAATTTCCTGATATTTCTTATCATTTTAGAAAGAATAACCTAGGTTATAAAGTATTAACAAATAACCCAAATGTATCTGCACAGGATGTGTTCTATTCAGTTTGGCAGGCCCTCTGCTTATGATAATTTTTTAAGCACCCAGGTTGATGAATTCCCCATTATCTTATTATTGTACCACTTCAGCACAACCCTGCAGGAAAAATACATTGGCTTGTAAATGTTTCTCTGTGGAAACGGCATCATTTGTTATTATACTTCATTGCATAAGTCAGAACATGTGGTTATGCTTCCTTTCAAGTAGACAAGAAAGCATTAGTTATTCCATGTGCTCAGGAAAAGAGAATTTCACTAATTACTAAACAGGAATGGTGTTTACATCAGTGATGTGCCTACAAATTAATAGCTTTTCATATTTGTTCCCTTAGTTTTATTGCACTTATTCATTCTAAGGCTTGGTGTCTGTCATCAATTCTGCAGAATTCTCAGCCAATATTTTTCAAATATGGTATTTGGATTACACAAGGACAAGAACGCCAGGTGGCATGAACAACTGGGACACTTTAGAGCCTGTTACCCCAGCCCTCTGTTCCTAAGCTGAATGAGATGCTCCCTATGGACAGGGAAGGAAAGAGAGGATTCCTCCCTGGATCCTGCACCATGAGCTGCAACTGAGATTGGGAAGCTGGGCCCTAGTAGCCTTGGGCAGCATCCAGAGTCTCTGAAGGCCTGTCCTCGGTGGTGTCCCTGGAACTGGTCCTACAGGCTCATGACGAATACCTGGTGCCTCCCTTCCTGCTCCAGGTTCAGTGATGGCACATTGGGAGCATAGAGTTGGCCACAGTGGGAGTATGTGTATTACAGAAGTCAACAAATGATATTTACCAGGATGTTTTTTCCCCTCAGAGAGAAGATTTTTTACATATTTAATTGCATACCACTGCATTATCTCCTAAAATCTCCTGTGTCCTGTGTCTGTGTCTCTCTTGCAGCTCTGGAGTTGAGGCTGAGGGATGGAGCTCACAGCTGTGAGGGGAGAGTGGAAGTGAAGCACCAAGGAGAATGGGGCACAGTGAATGACTACAATTGGAACATAGAGGAGGCAGCCGTGGTGTGCAGACAGCTGAGGTGTGGACCTGCAGTTGATGCTCCCAAAAGATCTAAATTTGGGCCAGGAATTGGACCCATTTGGTTTCACTATATTTACTGCAAAGGGCAGGAGTCAGCTATCAATGAGTGTAGTTATCCTGTTGTTATAGACCATCATTCTGTGGGCCATTCCCATAACAAGGATGCTGGAGTAGTCTGCTCAGGTAAGTTCTGTCTGGTCTGGGAGGGTCTTCCCTGCAGCAAACCCTTCAGTTTTATTCCCAGATTAACTACGAGCATATGGATTACAGCCTTTAGAACTACTTGGGTGAAGATTTCACTCACACTGTGATTTCATGAATGTTAGATGCTCAAAACAAAAACAAAAAAAAAAAACAAAACAAACAAAAAAAAATAGGACTTGCTTGGCCCTGGAGAGAAAAGCTCCAGACCCATAGTCACTGGTCCCTCCAGTCTCTGTAATATGGCACAGAAGTCAGGAGGAATAAAGTGAAAGTTTTACTTGCTCAGTTGTGTCCTACTCTTTGCCACACCCTGGAGTGGAGCCCACCAAGCTCCTCTATCCATGGGATTTTCCAGACAAGAATACTGAAGTGGGTTGCCATTCCCTTCTACAGGGGACTTTTGTGACCCAGGGTTCAAACCCAGGTCTGCGGGAGGGTGAGCTCAAATGTTTCATGCGTGTACAACTGTTGGGTTGGACCTGTATCCATTAGGCTCATCATGGTAGCTTGCTGTGTTCTTTCATGAGATTGCCAGACAAGTGTGACTGAAAGAAAGGATACAGAAGAGGTGCAGGCAGACATAGTTTGTTATACTCACAGATCCTGGAGAGAGTATCATCAGCTTGGTATATGGGGGAGGTACCAATAGCACTAGCTCAGCCCAGAAGCAGTTTCCCAAAATGGGTGTGAAAACCCATGTACCAGTGACAATGCTGAGAGTCAGGGTTAAGTTACAGAAAGAATGGGGTGAGGGCTTTCACTGGAGCATTTGAAGGTCACTAGGTCACTGAGGAGGACAAGATGTGGGATTTGTGGCAGGAGCTAGGCTCATTACACTGGTGCACCTGCTCACCTGGGTGGGGAGCTTGCATCTTATCTGTGGGGATGCTGAGGGAAAAGGAAAACCTGAGGTTTGACAATTACAACACAGAAACTCAAGCAGAGCGAATAACTCTCGATGTGGAGTTGTTCCAGATCTCTGTGGAAGTGCTGACCCTTGAAAGTTGCATTTTTTTTTTTTTGCGGGAAATTTTTATATGAAATCTGTTTCTTCCACAAGTATTTCTACTCAAATTTGTTTTCTGTTTTGGTTTTTCGGGGTACCAGATTTAGCCTGTGTGGAGGAGGTGCCAGTTACAGACACACATGTAGTGGTGGAGACCCAAGAAGGCAGTAAGTGCCTGGGCCATCGAAGGGCTCCCTGGCAGCCTGGGGGACTCTAGCTCTCGGTGTGCTCTCCCATAGCTGCACTCTCTTCCTTGGGCATGTGCACTGCAGTGGAGCCTGCTGACAGGTGACAGGCTGGTGGGATGCAAGTGCACAGTGGAGGGTCTAGCCATGAACACATACATGGTGTTGGGGTCAGCACCGTGGGTTTAGACTAGTGTCTTGCAGACAATGCAAGGGCCATGAACTTGAGCAAACTTCAGGAGATGGCGAGGAACAGGGAGGCCTGGCTTGCTGCAGTCCATGGGGTCGCAAAGAGGCAGCATGACTGGGCGACTGAACAGCAACTTGCACTTGTTCAGCCAGAAAACTGAGCCTGTTGCCAGCGCTGTTGCTGGGCTCTGGAGGAAGTGAAGCTGGAGATACTCTGGATCTGATGTCAGTGAATGTGTTACCGGGGCGGGTGATCTGGTGAAATCTGCAGGAGGTCTGCAGCATTGGTTTCTTCAGGGGCAGAATCTGCTGAATTCGTTTACAGAGCAGGACACCATGAACTGCAGTTGTTCCTATTGGGTGGCAGCTGCTGTAGCCCCTTCTTTTCTTCCTTATTCCAGGCCTTTATATGTGTCTCAGCTTTGTGGGTCTGGGTGAGGTGAAACTCAAACACAACCTTCACGTGTTGCCCCACAAGGCCAGAACCCTGGCTTCTCAGCCTGCTCTGAGGTTCCTGGCAAGGGGAACTCTCTTGGCATCGAATGATGTTGGCTTGGGGGATGGAATGATGCTGGAAAAATGATGATATCTTTGTGTTGTTAAAATTTATTAAGAGGATTTCAGATCTGTCCAGAGTTGTTTCTGTCTGTAGATAACTGCTTAATTGTTGACCTTTTTTTGGGTGGATGGAAACTCCTGTCTCCAACATCATCAGCTTGGTGAAGTCACTTTCCAGGGCTTTATTCTTTTTTTTTAAATTTTATTATTTTTTAAATTTATTTATTTTAATTGGAGGCTAATTACTTTACAATATTGTATTGGTTTTGCCATACATCAACATGAATCCACCACAGGTGTACATGTGTTCCCAATCCTGAACCCTCTTCCCATCTCCCTCTCCGTACCATCCCTCTGGGTCATCCCAGTGCACCAGCCCCCAGCATCCTATATCCTGCATCGAACCTGGACTGGTGATTCTTTTCTTATATGATATTATACATGTTTCAATGCCATTCTCCCAGGGCTTTATTCTTTAAAAGAGTGTTTTTTGATTATAGAGTTTGAGATTGGCAATTTTTCTTAGTACATTTGAGGCTTCAGTTTACTCGTTATTTGCTTCTCATGTTCTTAGGGACTTAGGTTTTAATGTAACTGCTTTGCAATTTCAAGTAATATATGCTAAGTCTCTATCTTAATATTTTCACTTTCTTAATTTTCTTCTATTTCTTATAACTATAGACAAAGTAAGTCAGGTTATAACGTACTAACTAATAGCTATTTTCTTCTCATATGATGTATTGTGTTCAGTTTTCCCAGGTCTCTGTTTATCATAATTTATCAAGCACCAGGTTGTTGAATGCCCCACCATATAGTTATGCTACCATCTTAACAAAAGGCTGCAAGATTTTCCTCAGTAGAAAATATATTGACTCTTAAATGTTTCTTTGTAAAAGTGACATTATTTGTTCTCACACTTCATGGGATAAGTCAGATTACATGGTTATGCTTCATTTCAAATAAGCAAGAAACTGTTAGTATTTCCATGTGCCTAGTTATTGTTGTTCAGTCGGTAAGTCATTCCAACTCTCTGTGACCCCATGGACTACAGAAGGCCAGGCTTCCCTCTTCTTCACTATCTCATGGAGTTTGCTCAAACTCATGTTCATTTTCAGAAATCAGATATTCCATTTTTTAATACTTACCAGTATACCACTTCATGGCCTCCTAAAATGTCTCCTGTGTCCTTGTCCCTCTGCAGTTCTGCAGGTGAGGATGAAGGATGGAGCTCACCACTGTGAGGGGAGAGTGGAAGTGAAGCACCAAGGAGAATGGGGCACAGTGGTTGATGACAGCTGGAGCATGGAGGAGGCACAGGTGGTGTGCAGACAGCTGAAGTGTGGAGCTGCCACTGATGCTCCCAGAGGGGCTTATTTTGGATCAGGGATTGGCCCCATTTGGTTTCAGTATGTCTATTGCAATGGGACAGAGGCAATGCTCACTCAGTGTAGTTATCCTCCTCTTAAAGACCATCATCCTGAGGGCCTTTCCCATGACGGGGATGCTGGAGCAGTGTGCTCAGGTAAGTCCTGTCTCATCTGGGAGGGGATTTCCAGCAGGAGAAAGTCTCTTTCTGGGAATAACATTGAGAATACAAGTCGCACCCATTAGTACATTCTTGGCTGAGGATTCCAGTGATTTCTCGAACATTAGGTGCTCAAAGAAACATCAGGAGTTACTTGGTCATGGAGAAAAAGTCTCCAGATCTGTAGTCACTGGTCCCTCCAGTCTCTGTGACATGTCATAGGAGGCATGAAAGTGAACTGAAATGTTTCATATGTGTGTTGCTGCTGGGTTGGACCTCTGTGATTTAGGTTCACCGTGGCAGCCTATTGTATTCTTCCATGAGATGGTCAGAAAAGTATGGTTATAACAAGCGATAGAAGAGAGGTGCAGGAAAACAAAGTTTATGATATTCACAGATCCTAGAGAGACATCCTAGAGAGTTTTATCAGGTGGGTACATGGGGGAGGTGCCAAGAGAGCAGGCTCAATGAAGCAGTGGTGACACAAAAGAGAGAGTGAAGATCCATGGAGAAGTGACAATACTTGGGGTCCAGGTGTAGCTATACTATGAAATGGTGTGAGAGGATTTCATGGGTTCATTTGAAGGTCACTGGGTCACAGGGGAGGACAAGGTGGAGGATTTGTGTCCGGGGCTAGTCTCATCACACTCATCACTCTCCCCACCTGCTCACCTGGGTGGGGAGCTCACATCCTGTTTGTGGGGATGTTGAGGCTGCAGGAAAACCTGAAGTTTTACAATTACAACACAGTAGCTGCTGCAAAATTAAGGGCAGTGTGGTTAAAAGAACCTGACGTGATACATAACAGGGGCTCAATCCCGTCTAAACGTATTTGAACTGAGCCAAGGTAGAAATTAGAATGTGATTGGGTGGTCACAGCGTTTGCCAGAGGTATTCCCAGTTGTTATCAAAATTTGTGGTGAATTGTCCAGGACATTTATCCCGTCAGAATAGCTGAAACTGAGGAAGAAATGATCAGACATCAGAACAAGTTCCCTAATAAAGCTGATTGGTCTTTAAAAAAGGGCCATGCCAGATGCTGGCATGTGGGGCAGGGGAGGGCATTAGGACACCTGCATTAGGTCTTAGCAGCCATGGACAAGCAGCTCCTGGATGCTACACTGGGGAAGATTATTGGAAAAGTGATCTTCCCAGTCTTCAGAAATCTGATATAATAAATGCATTTATGTTATTTAACCAGCTGATCTGTGGTATCTTGTGGTAAGCAGCAACTGGAGACTTCTAATGCATGCGGATCTTTTCCAGTTCAGTATTTCTGCACACGTTCCTCTCTTTAACTCACTACTGCTGGTTTCAGAGTGAAGTATATGGGGCCAGGTGAGACCTGAGCAGTGTAAATGGTGTCCCAGGGACCACATCTCAATAGATTATAAGAAAAATTCTCATTTTCTTACATGAATTCAAAGCTAATGAAGATGATTCAAGGCCTCAATAAACTCACTTTTCAGTTCCCGACAGGAAGGCAGGAGCCTGGGACACTGGGTGAGACCTGGTGTGACAGAGACAGGTGGTTTGGGTCCCAGTTCCAGGTGGGACCAGACAGCAGATCTGGTTACACAGGAAGAAGTCTTGTCTGGATGAAGCAGTGAAGGTTGATGTATAACCCTCCAGCTTGTTCACCCCCTGTCTTCTGAGTCTGGAGGGAAACCCTATATTAGTTATGTGTTGCTATACAGCAAATTATTGTTGAATTTGGCAGCTTAAGTTAGCAAACGGCTAGTATCTCACACTTTCTCTGGGCCAGGAATTGACATGACTTAATGGGGTCCTTGGACTCATGATGTCTCACAAGGATGCAATCAGCTGAAGGTTCAGCCAGAGGAGGATATCGTCCAACATATTCACCTGAACTTTGGCAGCATCAGACCTTGGTGGACTATGGAACTGAGAGTTCCAGTCCCTGGCTGGCGGTTGACTAGAGGCCTGCCTCCATTTCTCGTCATGGTTTCTCTCCAAATTAGGTCATAATGTGGCAGTTGGCTTAATCAGAGCAAGAGAGAGAGAGAAAAGGTCACCAAGAGAAAAATCATACTCACCTCGAAACCTAATCTAATTGACATCTCATCACTTTTACCAATTTCCATTTGTTAGATACACATTACTAGGTACATTCGAGTGTGGGGATTATACAAGGACATGACACCATGTGGCAGGAATAATCAGGACATGTTAGAGCCTGTTACCCAGCCCTCTGTTCCTAAGCTGGATGAGATGCTCCCTATGGACAGGAAGGAGAGGGAGGATTCCTCCCTGGATTCCAAGCCATGAGCTCTAACTGAGACGGGGAAGCTGGGCCCTAATAGGCTTGGGCACATCTACAGGGAGGGAAGCATCCAGAGTCTCTGAAGGCCTGTCCTTGGGTTATCCCTACCACAAAGTCAAGAAATGCTATTCACAGGGCTTTGTTTTCAGACACCAGAATTATCCTTTTTTTAGTACTTATCAGAATACTACCACATGGTCTCCTAAAATCTCTGCTCTGTTCTGTCTTTCTTGCAGCTCTGGAGTTGAGGCTGAAGGATGGAGCCCATAGCTGTGAGGGAAGAGTGGAAGTGAAGCACCAAGGAGAATGGGGCACAGTGAATGACCAAAATTGGAGCTTGGAGGAAGCAGCTGTGGTGTGCAGACAGCTGGGGTGTGGAGTTGCCATTAATGCTTCTAGAGGGGTTCATTTTGGACCAGGGATTGGCCCCATTTGGTTTCAGTATATTTACTGCAATGGGACAGAGTCAGTGCTCACGACCTGTATTTATCCTGTTCTTAAAGACTATCGTCCTGAGGGCCTTTCCCATGACCAGGATGCTGGAGCAGTCTGCTCAGGTAAGCCCTGCCTGATCTTGGATGGTATCCCCAGTAGGAAAAGCCCTAGGTCTCATTTCCAGAGTAAATTTGAGACTATGGATCACAGCCTTTAGAACACACTTGGGTGAAAATTCCACTCACACAGTAACTAATACCTTGAATATTAGGTGCTCAAAGGAACATAAAGACTTGTTTGGTCCTGGAGAGAAAGTCTCCAGACCCATAGTCACTGGTCCCTCAAGTCTCTGTGATGTGTCATAGGAGACAGGGAGGTGAGCTCAAATGTTTCATACATGTACGACTGCCAGGTTGGACCTGTATGAATTAATTTCATCATGGTAGCTTCTTCTATTCTTTCAAGAGATGGTCAGACAAGAAGGAATACATGGGAGATTCAGGCAAACATATTTCATTATACTCACAGATCCTAGAAAGACAGATCATCAGGTGGGTAATGAGGGAGGTACCAATTGGCAAAGATCAATCTAGAAATGAGGACCAAAGAAGGGAGTGGATACCCATGAACAAGCGACATTACTGGGGGTCTGGGCGGTGTCACACAGGGACAAGGCAAGGGAGGACTTCACTGGTGCATTTGAATGTCACTAGGTCACAGGGAAGGATGAGAAGAGGAATTTGTAGAAGGGAATAGACCCACCACTCTGGTGCACCTGATTGTCTGGGTGGGAAGCTCATATCCTGTTTGTAGGGATACTGAGGCTACAGGAAAACCTGAAATTCAACAATTATGACACAGAAACTAGACAATGGGGTTAAAAGAACTTGAAATGATATATATCAAGAGATCGATTCTTTCTATGTTATTTGACCTGAGCCTAGGTGGAAACTAGATGTGATTGGGTGGTCACAGTATTTGCAAGAAATGTCCCCAGTTGTTTTCAGAGTGTTTGGTGCACTTTCCAGGGTATACGTGTGTGGGTGCTCATTCACTTCAGTTGTCGTGTTTGACTTTGCAACCCAATGGGCTATAGCTCACAAAACTCCTCAGTCCATGGGATTCTCCAGGCAAAAATTTAGGAGGGCTTCCAGGCCCTCCTCTAGGGGATCTTCCCTATCCAGGGACTCAACCTGTGTCTCCTGCATTGCAGGCAGATTTTTTACCACTGAGTCATCAGAGATGTCCTTCCAGGGTATAAACCCACCCCAATAGCTGGAATGAGGAAGATAATGTCAGATATCAGGGCAAAGTCCCTAACAGAGATGGTTGGGTCTCAAGAAAGTATTCTTCCAGCAGCTGAGGTGGTGGGACAGGGGAGCTCTTGAGCACATCGGCAGTAGGCCCTTAGCAGGCACAGCCAATCAGCTCTCTGTGTTTTATTGGGAAAGATCATTGGAAAAGTGATCTTTTCCAAACTCACCTTTAGCAGGTCTTTGATGGTACTCTTGAGGCTAAGACAACAGTTCTTTTCTTTTTAAAACTCCTTTATTGAGGTATGATTGATGTACCAAAAGCTATACATAGTTAATATTTACAACTTTTGAGTTTGGACATCAGTATATATCTGTGTAATCATTACCATCGTCTATGCCATAAGCCTGTACATCTCCTCAAAAAGTTTTCTTTCATCTTCCTTATTACCGCATTATGATTAAAAAGAATTATTTTCAAAAGGCCCTTGATTTCAGTTAAGAATTATTGGTTTAAGAAAACTCTTTTCTAGCATTTCAAGTAACTGTCCTTACGGTCACAATGTCATAATCATGGTTCCAACTGTGGATCAACTTGTGGAAACAGCCCTGCCTTATTTTGAATAATCAGCCAGTGAATAGAAATAGACTGAGTTGTTGACATTTTGAATCATATTGGAGCTCCTAATATTGCAGTTTTTTAAAAAGTTATGTTTTGATATCAACTCCAGGTAGGATATACTTTAAAATATAAGGATTTGAGAGTGCTCTGGCATTTAAACCCTGACTGTGGTTTTTACTCCCTGATGTCGTTGCTCTAACTTAGGCTCTGACATTTTTGTGAACTGCTCCAGTTTCCTTCTATTAATTTTAGTCACCAGTTCCCTCCTACTGGTTTGTATTTTCTGTATTTTCAGGAACTATGGTTAGTGATGTGGTGGTAGGCGAATGTGGTGGTGATGCAGCAGAACTGAGATTAGAACAGAATGACTTTTCATGATTTCAGCTGAAATGCAACTCTTGGAGTTTCTTCCTCTCAATCACAAGAGCTGGTTATGGAAGAGAAATTCTATCCTCTGCAGTGGATTTTTAGAAGTGATGAATTGTGTTTAGGAGACATCCCATTGTGGAAACAATGACGTGCTGTAGTCCATGGGGTCCCAAAAGGTTGGACATGAATGAGGGACTGAATGAAAAAACAGTAATGTAGAGGAGCTTGTATGAATGAAGGAGTAGATTTCAGGCGGTTCAGGAGACAGATTTGGGAGGAGACTCACTAGCTGAAAAGACTGAGGCCTGAGGTGCGGAATGGGGAAGGGATGAAGATGCATGAAATGCAGGAGGGAAGACGGGCCGCGATCCAGGTCAGCGCCCGTGCTCACCACAGCTCCATCTCACTTGCTTCCTGCCCTCATTCCTTCCTGCCCTCTCTTCCTTTATGCTGATGTGGGAGTCATTTCTGAGTTCTGTGGAAGTGCTGGCCATTGAAAGTGGCAGTTTTCTTTGTGTGATATTTTTATAATCTAGAATCTATCTCTTCAGATGACTCACAAGGTGCAATCATCTGAAGGTTCAACCAGGGATGGATATCGTGCAAATGTTCTCACCCGGATGTTGGCAGTGTTCAGACCTTTGGTTAGCTCTTTGATTGAGAGTCTCAGTCCCTTGCCAGCTGTTGATAGAAGCCTGCCTCCATTCCTTGTCATGAGGGTTTTTTTTCATACACAGCTTATGGAATGGCAGCTGGCATTATTAAAGCAAGAGACAGAATGAGATAAGTCACCAACGGGAAACCAGAGTCGCCTTGAAACCTAATCTAACTGCCATCTCACCACTTTGCAAATTGTTTTTCTAGATATACGTTACTAGGTTCATTTTTTTCTGGAGATTAGACAAGGGGATTAGATGAACACCAGGTGACAGAAATAACCTGGACACTTTAGAGCCTGTTACCCCAGCCTTCTGTTCCTAAGCTGAATGAGATGCTCCCTATGGACAAGGAAAGAAAGAGAGGATTCCTCCCTGGATCCCGGGCCATGAGCTGTAACTGAGACAGAGAAGCTGGGCCCTAGTAGCCTTGGGCACATCTACAGGGAGGGAAGCATCCAGAGTCTCTGAAGGCCTGTCCTCGGTGGTGTCCCTGGAGCTGTTTCTACAGGCTTGTGAGAAATACCTGTGCCTCCCTTCCTGCTCCAGGTTCAGTGATGGCACATTGGGAGCTTAGAGTTGGCCATGGTGGGAATGTTTATACCACAAAGGTCATAAATGCTATTCACAAGGATTTATTTTCAGACATCAGAGTATTCATATTTTAATAATTACCAGCAGTCCACTGCATGGTCTGCTAAAATCTCTTGTGTCCTGTGTCTGTGTCTCTCTTGCAGATCTGGAGGTGAGGCTGAGGGATGGAGCTCACAGCTGTGAGGGGAAAGTGGAAGTGAAGCACCAAGGAGAATGGGGTACAGTGAATGATCACAACTGGAGTATGGAGGAGGCAGCTGTGGTGTGCAGACAACTGGGGTGTGGAGGTGCTGTTGATGCTCCCAAAGGGGCTAAATTTGGATGAGGTGTTGGACCCATTTGGTTTCATTATATTTACTGCAAAGGGCAGGAGTCAGCTATCACCAGGTGTAGTTATCCTACTGTGAAAGACCATCATCCCAAGGGCCATTCCCATGACAAGGATGCTGGAGTAGTCTGCTCAGGTAAGTGCTGTCTGGTCCAAAAGGGAATCCCTAGCAGGAGAAGCCTCAGTCTCATTCCCAGAATAACTATGAGAATATGGATCACAGCCTTTAGAACATTCTTGGGTGAAGATTCCAGTGATCCAGTGACTCCTTGAATGTTAGGTGCTCAAGGGAGCAGAAGGGCTTACTTGTCACTAGAGAGAAAAGTCCCCACACCTATTGGTACTGAGCACTTCCAGGCTCTGTGGTCTTCATAGGAGGCAGGGAGGTGAGGTGAGATGCTTCGTGCAGGTACAGCTGCCAGGCTGGACTTCTATGAATTAGGTTCATCATGGTAGCTTGCTGTATTCTTTCATGGGATGGTCAGAAAAGCGCAACTCCAAGAGGGGATGTAGGAGAGGTACAGGAAAATAAAGTGTATTATACTCCCAAGTCCCAGAGAGACAGAGTGCCAGCAGGTGGGTTCATGGGAGAGTGAAGTCGCTCAATCGTGTCCGACTCTTTGCAACCCCATGGACTGTAGCCCACCAGGCTCTTCCATCCATGGAATTTTTCAGGCAAGAGTACTGGAGTGGGTTGCCATTTCCTTCTCCAGGGGTTCTTCCTGACTCAGGGATTGAACTCGGGTCTCCTGCATTGCAGGCAGACGCTTTACTGATTGAGCCACCATGGGAGAGGGACCAATAGGAAAGTCGTAAAACAGGAGTGGTGACCCAAAATGGGGTATGAAGACCTGTGAACAAGATACAGTATGGGGGTTGGGTGGAGTTAGAGAAGGAGGAGACATGAGGATATTTCACTGATGCATTTGAAAGTTACTAGGTCACAAGAGAGGACAAGAAGAGGGGATATGTTTCAGGGGGTAGTCTCATCACCCTGGTGCACCTGGTCACCTGAATCGGGAGCTCACTTCCTATTTGTGGGGATGTTAAGGCTGCAAGAAAACCTGAAGCTTGACAATTACAACACAGAAACTGAAGCAAACCTAAGGGTAGTGAGGTTAAGAGAGCATGAAATGATACATAAGGATTCAGTCCTAAGTGTATTTGATCTGAGACAAGGAGGAAAGTAGAATGTGATTGGATGGTTAGAGCATTTTGGCAGAGACACTTCCAGTTGTTATAGGAATGTTTGATGAATTGTCCAGGACATTAACCTGATGAAAATAGCTGGAACTGAGTAAGATATTATCATATATAATCGCAAATTCTCTAATACTGGTGATTGGTCTTAGGAAAGTGTCATGCCATCTGATGTGACACTGGGGAGCCCTGAGGACATTGTCGCTAAGTGTTTAGCAGCCACGGTCAGTCAACTCTTTGGTGTCATGTTGGGGAAGATCACTGGAAAAGTAGTTTTTTCCAACCACACCTTTAGCAGATGTTTGATGATACTCTTGAGGTCTCTAAGGAAACAATTCTTTCCTCTTTAAAAATTCCTTTATTTTTAAGCATTTTAAGTGTGACTGACATACAAAAACTGTACATAGTTAATATTTACAACTTTTGAGTTTGGAGATCAATATACATCTGTGTAATCATTCCCACAATTTATGTCTTAAGCCTGTTCATCTCCTCAAAAGTTTTCCTTCATCCTCTTTATTACCATGTTATGATAAAAAGAATTATTTTCAAAGGGCATTTGATTTCAGTTAGGAGCAATTGGTTTAAGAAAACTTTTCTAGCATTTCAAGCAACTGTCCTTTTTGTCACAATGTCATAATCATGGTTCCAACTGTGGATAGACTTGTGGAGCATTACAGGTGGCCCTGTCTTATTTTGATAAATCAGTCAGTGAATAATAATGGACTGGACTTTTGAAATTTTGAGCCATATTGGAGCTTCTAATGTTACAATTTAAGAAAATTTATGTCTTGATATTAACTCCAACTAGAATATACTTTATCTTTTATACTATCCCCACTTTTCTTTATTACCATCATGGATGAGACTCACAGGTCTATGGACTGAGCTGTGTCCCTCCAAAGTTCATATATTGAAGTCCTACTTCCCACTGTTATTGCACCAGAGATAGGGTCTGTAGGAATTAACTGAGATTAAATAAGGCCATAAGGATATAGCCCTAATCTGGTACATGACATTATAAGAAGAGGAAGAGACACATCTCCCTCCCTCTCTCTGGGTGCCCATAACCTAGAAAAGGCCAGGTGAGCACACAGTGAGGAAGCCATGACCTGCATGCCAAGAGAAGAGCACTCAGAATGAGACCTTGCCAGCCCTGTGACCATGGACTTACCAGCTTCCAGAACTGTGATCAGATAAGTGCATTTCTGTTGTTTAACAAGTTAGTCAGTGGTATTCTGTCATGGAGACCTGCCTAATCTGACTACACACCAGGATCTTCTCCAGTTTATTTTCCCAGATGTTCCCTCTGTGATGCACCTCTTCTGTTTCCAGAGTAAAAGGACAGGGGGTGAGGTGTCGACTTAAGCAGTGTGAATGGTGCCCCAGGGACCACATCTCATTAGGTTATAAGAAAAACTCTCACTTTCTGACCTGAATTCAAAGCTAATGGAGCTGATTTAAGGTCTCAGGAAACTCACTTCTCAGTTCCCGACAGGAAGGCAGGAACCTGGGACACTGGGTGAGATCTGATGCAACAGAGAGAGGGGGTTTGAGTCCCAGTTCCACTTGGGACCAAGCAGCAGACCTGGTCACACAGGAAGAAGTCTCCTCTGGATGAAGTAGTGAAGGCTCGGGTATAACCCTCCAGCTTGTTCACCCCCTGTCTTCCGACCCTGGAGGGAAGTCATGCGTTAGTTACATGTTGTTGTGCAGCAGATTACTGCTGAACTTGGCAGCTTAAGTCAGCAAACACCTAGTATCTCACACTTTGTGTGGATCAGGAATGGACATGGCTTACCTGGGTCCTCTGACTCAGGATGCCAACAAGGATGTAGTCATCTGAAGGTTCAAGCAGGGGTGGATATCATCCAACATACTCACCTGGATGCTGGTGGCTATCTGACTGTTTAACTGAGAGCCTCTGTCCCTAGGTGACTGTTGGCTAGAGGCATTCCTCCATTTCTTGTCATGAGGGGCACTCCATAAGTTTTCACAATGTGGCAGCTGGTTTCAACAGAGCAAGAGAGAGAGCAGGAAGGTCAACAGGGGAGAAAGCAGAGTCATCTTGAAACCTAATCTAACTGACATTTCAACACTTTTGTCAAATTCCATTTGTTAGACGCAAGTTTCTAGGTACATTCGAGAATGGGAATTACACAAGGCTGTGAACACAGGTGGCAGGAATAACTGGGCATTTAACAGCCTGTTACCACAGCCCTCTGTTCCTGAGCTGGATGAGATGCTCCCTATGGACAGGGAAGGAGAGGGAAGATTTCTCCCTGGATCCAGGGCCATGAGCTGTAATTGAGATGGAGAAGCTGGGCCCTAGTAGCCTTGGGCACATCTACAGGGGGTGGGGGTGGGGGCAGCATCCAGAGTCTCTGAAGGCCTGTCCTCAGTGGTGTCCCTGGAGCTGGTTCTACAGGCTCGTGAGAAAACCTGGTGCCTCCCTTCCTGCTCCAGGTTCAGTGAAGGCGTATTGGGGGCTTCGAGTTGGGTCAGCAGGAAAATTTATACCACAGAGGTCAACAAGCGCTATTCACAGTGATTTTTTTCCCCAGAGATTATTCATTTTTTAAATACCTAACCAGCATACTATTTCATGCTCTTCTAAAATTTCTCCTGTGAACCATTTCCAGTGTCTGTGTCTGTCTTGCAGCTCTGGAACTGAGACTGAAGGATGGAGCCCACCGCTGTGAGGGGAGAGTGGAAGTGAAGCACCAAGGAGAATGGCGTACAGTGAATGACTTAAATTGGAGCTTGGAGGAGGCATCTGTGGTGTGCAGACAACTGGGGTGTGGAACTGCTGTTGATGCTCTCAAAGGGGCTAAATTTGGACCAGGTGTTGGACCCATTTGGTTTCATTATATTTACTGCAAAGGGCCAGAGTCAGCTATCACCAAATGTAGTTATCCTGCTGTGAAAGACCATCTTCCAGAGCACCATTCCCATGGCAAGGATACTGGAGTAGTCTGCTCAGGTAAGTGCTGTCTGGTCCAAAAGGGAATCCCTAGTAGAAGAAGCCTCAGTCTCATTCCCAGAATAACTATGAGAATATGGATCACAGCCTTTAGGACGTTCTTGGCTGAAGATTCCAATAGTCAGTGACTCCTTGAATGTTAGGTGCTCAAGGGAGCAGAAGGGCTTGCTTGTCCCTGGAGAGAAATCAAGCCATACTCACTGGTCACCGAGCCCTTCCAGTCATGTGGTCTTCATAGGAAGAAGGGAGATGAGGTCAAATGCTTCATACAGGTACAATTGCCAGGCTGAACTTGTAGGATTTAAGTTCATCATGGTAGCTTGTATTCTGTCATGGGATAGTCAGATAAGTGCAGTTACATGAGGGGGACATAGGAGAGGTGCGGGCAAACAAAGTGTATTATACTCCCAAGTCCTAGAGAGACAGAGTGCCAGTGGCTGGGTACATGGGAGAGGGACCAACAGAAAAGCCTTAAAACAGGAGCAGTTACCCAAAATGGGGCGTGAAGACCCATGAACAAATGACAGTACTCAGGGCCAGGGTTTAGTTACACTATGAAAAGGTTTGAGATGATATCATCGATGCATTTGAAGGTCACCAGGTCACAGGGAAGAAAAAGATGGAGGAATTGTGCCAAGGGTTTGTCTCATACTGGTGCACCTTCTCACCTAGGTGGGGAGCTCACATCCTATTTGTGGGGATGTTGAAGCTGCAGGAAAACCTGAAGTTTGGTAATTACAACACAGAAGCTGGAGCAAAACTCAGGGCAGTGAGGTTAAGAGAGGATGACTGATACATAATAAGGGCTCTATGCTGCCTAAGTGTATTTGACCTGAGCCAAGGTGGAAATTAGAATGTGACTGGGTGGTCACAGTTTTTGCAAGAGATATTTTCAGTTGTTATAGGAATGTTTGATGAATTGTCCAGGACATAATCCCATGCTAATAGCCAGAATTGAGGTAATATTATCATATATCCCTGAAAATTCTCTGATACTGGTTGTTGGGTCTCAGGAATGTGTTATCCCACCTGATGAGAAGGTGGGACAAGGGATCCCTGAGGATATCTGTAGTGGGTCCTTAGCAGCCACAGTCAATCAGTTCTCTGTGTTATGTTGGGAAGATCATTGGAAAAGTGATATTTTCCAATCTCACCTTCAGCAAATTTTTGATGATACTAGTTGAGGACTCTAAGAAAATAAAGGGCAATGGTCTAGCAGAAGCAGATGATATCAAGAAGATGTGGCAAGAATACTCAGAGAACCAATATGAAAAAGGTGTTAATAACCTGGATAACCATGATGATGTGGAAATTCACCTAGAGCCAGACATCCTGGAGTCTGAAGTCAAGTGTACCTTAGGAAGCATTACTATGAACAAAGCTAGTGGAGGTGATGGAATTTCAGATGAACTTCTTAAAATCCTAAAAGATGTTAAAGTGCTGCACTCAATATGTCAGTGGTTTGGAAAACTCAGCAATGGCCATAAGACTGAAAAAGTTAGTTTTAATTCCAATACCCAAAAATTGCAATGCCAGAGAACATTCAAACTACTGTACAATTGTCCTCATTTAACATGCTAGTAAGGTTATACTCAAAATCCTTCAAGGTAGGCTTTAGCAGTGTGTGCATGGAGAACTTCCAGATGTACAGGTTGGGCATAGAAAAGGCAGAGAAACCAGAGATCAGATTGTCAACATCCATTCGATCATAGAAAAAGCAAGGGAATTACAGAAAAACATCCATATCTGCTTCACTGACTATGGGAAAGCCTTCGATGTGTGGATCACAATGAACTGTGGAAAATTCTTAAAAAGATGGGAATAGTAGACCACCTTACCTGCCTGTTGAGAAATCTGTATGCAAGACAAGAAGCAATAGTTAAAACCAGATATGGAACAATGGACTGGTTCAAAATTGGGAAAGGAGTACATCAAGGTTGTATATTGTCATCCTGCTTAATTAACTTTTATGCAGAGTACAACCTGCAACATGCCGAGCTTGATGAAGCTCAAGCTGGAATCAAGATTGCTGGGAGAAATATCAACAACCTCCGATAAGCAGATACTATCACTCTAATGGCAGAAAGTGGAGAGGAACTAAAGAACCTCTTGATGAGGGTGAAAGAGGAGAGTGAAAAAATTGGCTTAAAACTCAACATTCAAAAAACTTAAGATCATGGGATCTGCTCCCATCACTTCATGGCAAATAGAAGAGAAAAAAGTAGAATCCGTGATAGATTTTATTTTCTTGGACTCCAAAATCATTGCAGTTGGTAACTGCAGCCATAAAATTTAAAAACACTTGCTCCTTGGAAGAGAAGCTATGATAAACCTAGACAATGTATTAAAAAGCAAAGAAATCACTTTGCCAACAAAGGTCCATATAGATGAAGCTATGGTTTTTCAAGTAATTATGTATGGATGTGCAAGTTGGACCACAAAGAAAGCTGAGCCCAGAAGAATGGATACTTTAGAATTGTGGTGCTGGAGAAGACTCTTGAGAGTCCCTTGGACTTCAAGGAGATCAAGCCAGTCAATCCTAAAGAAAGCAACCCTGAATATTCTTTGGAAAGACCAATGCTGACGCTCCAACACTTTGGCCACCTGATGTGAAGAGCCAACTCATTGGAAAAGATGCTGATCCTGGGAAAGATTGAGAGTAGGAGGAGAAGGGTTTGACAGAGCATGAGATGGTTGGATGGCATCATAGACTCAATGGGCTTGAGTTTGAGCAAACTCAAGAGAGTGAGATAGTAAAGGACAGGAAAGCCTGACATGCTGCAGTTCGTGGGGTCACAAAGAGTCAGACACGACTTAGCCACTGAACAAGAAAAACAATCACATTTTACCTTGAGATGACATTTTGTCACAGCACACAATGTCAAACCTACTGTAGTAAACTTCCACTTCCTTGTTCTTGTCATTTGTGTTATTGTTGTCATACATTCTACTTATAATTACATTATGAATCCTATAAAATGTTGCTGTTATTTTGCCTTAAATATTCTATTATATTAAAAATGAGAGAAAAATGTTTATATTTATCCACAAAATTACTGTTTAGTGCAGTGTCCATAGCTTTGGGTGGATCCACATTTTCATCTTTTATCGTTTGACTTTAGCCTGAAGACATTTTGTAGCAATTTTGTGCAGAATATGTCTGGTCACCTCAAATACTATCCTTTATTTATCTGAAATCATTTAAATTTCCATTCAGTTTTGAAAAATATTTTCATAGGTGACTAAATTCTAGGTAACACCTCCCCCAGCTCCAGTGCTTTGACTTTGTTAAGGAATTTATGTTGCCGCCAACATAAATTTCATTTGGGATTTGTTGAACCTCCTGGACTGGTGGGTTTACAGTTTTCATTAAATTTGGAAGAATTCTATCTGTCATTTCTTAACATTTTCTTCTCATTTCCTATTCTGCATCTTCAAATACACATATTTTATATAATTTGATATTTTCCCACATGCCACTGAGTTTCCATTCATATTTTTCTTTTTTCTATCTCTGCTTCAGCTTGGGTATTCCCTATTGCTATTTGTTTAACTTCTAATTCTTTTATTCTGCAATGTCTAACCTCTTGTTAAAGTAATCCAAATAACTGTTCATTTCAGATACTGTTTAGAAGTCCCATTTGTTTTCTTTCCAGATTTTCTTCTTTTTATGCTTCATTAAGTGTATTAATGTTAGTGGTTTAAAGATTTTATCAGCCAATTCAATCATATCTGTACTTTCTGAATCTATTTTTTTTTTATTTTATTTTTTTACTTTACAATACTGTATTGGTTTTGCCATATATTGACATGAATCCACCACAAGTGTACATGAGTTCCCAACCCTGAACCCCCCTCCCACCACCCTCCCCATATCATCTCCCTGGGTCATCCCAGTGCACCAGCCCCAAGCATCCTGTATCCTGTATCGAACCTAGACTAGCAATTCGTTTCTTACATGATAGTATACATGTTTCAATGCCATTCTCCCAAATCATCCCACCCTCTCCCTCTCCCACAGAGACCAAAAGTCTGTGATTATACAGAGTGAAGTAAGCCAAAGAGAAAAACACCAATACAGTATATTTTCTTTTTTTAATATAAATTTATTTATTTTAATTGGAGGTTAATTACTTTACAATATTGTTATTGGTTTTGCGATACATCAACATAAATCCACCACAGGTGTACACGTGTTCCCCATCCTGAACCCCCCTCAATGATTGATTTTTAAAAAACTTGTTATGGGTCGCTTTTTTCTTTTTGGGGGAATTCTAGTAATTTTTTGATTGGATGCTGGAAATTGTTTGGCAATACTTTACCAGTAAGAACTCTAGGAATAAATGATCAGAACGCACTCAGAAACAAGCGAGTTGTACTTGAAAAATTAAATGTTTTTTTCCATTGAGTTATCTTCATTCTCTTCAAAATGTATTCCTTTTATGACCAAGTGATGAATTTTTATTTTGGTTTGTGATCCCACCTTACCTGCCACATACACTCCATCCACTTCTATAGCAATTGCTTCCTTTTTGATTCATTTTTCCATCAATCTGAATCTTTTAAGATGGTGTTTACTTGTTTGAAGTGGAAGAAATATAAAAGGATGGCAGGGTTAGGTGGCAGATGGAAGAAGAGGGTGATGTAATGTCTAGAAACTTCTTCCATTCATATTTCCCCAAATATTTATATGTTTTATCCATATTGGATACCTCAGTTCAGTTCAGTCGCTCAGTCGTGTCCGACTCTCTGCGACCCCATGAATCGCAGCACGCCAGGCCTCCCTGTCCATCACCGTCTCCCGGAGTTCACTCAAACTCATGTCCATCGAGTCGGTGATGCCATCCAGCCATCTCATCCTCTGTCATCCCCTTCTCCTCCTGCCCTCAATCCCTCCCAGCATCAGTCTTTTCCAATGAGTCAACTCTTCGCATGAGGTGGCCAAAGTACTGGAGTTTCAGCTTTAGCATCATTCCTTCCAAAGAACAACCAGGGCTGATCTCCTCTAGAATGGACTGGTTGGATCTCCTTGCAATCCAAGGGACTCTCAAGAGTCTTCTCCAACACCACATTTCAAAAGCATCAATTCTTTGGCACTCAGCCTTTTTCACAGTCCAACTCTCGCATCTATACATGACTGCTGGAAAAACCATAGTCTTGACTAGGCGGACCTTTGTTGGCCAAGTAATGTCTCTGCTTTTGAATATGCTATCTAGGTTGGTCATAACTTTCCTTCCAAAGAGTAAGCGTCTTTTAATTTCATGGCTGCAGTCACCATCTGCAACGATTTTGGAGCCCCCCAAAATAAAGTCTCACACTGTTTCCACTGTTTCCCCATCTATTTCCCATGAAGTGATTTTTAAGAACTAACACCCAAAAAAGATGTCCTTTTCATTATAGGGAATGCAAAAGTTGGAAGTCAAGAAACACCTGGAATAACAGGCAAATTTGGCCTTGGGATACAGAATGAAGCAGGGCAAAGGCTAATAGAGTTTTGCCAAAAGAATGCACTGGTCATAGCAAACACCCTCTTCCAACAACACTAGAGAAGACTCTACACATGGACATCACCAGATGGTCAACACTGAAATCAGATTGATTATATTCTTTGCAGCCAAAGATGGAGAAGCTCTCTACAGTCAGCAAAAACAAGACCAGGAGCTGACTGTGGCTCAGATCATGAGCTCTTTATTACCAAATTGGATACTTGGAACTCCTCATATTGGTGTATTTGTTCACTGCCTCCTTCGTTTCATTCTCCATCTCCTCATATATATATATATATATATATATATATATATATATGCAGCATGTCAGCTTCTTTTACAATAACAAAATATTTCTTGCTGGGGTCCAGCCCTGGTGGATCCAGGGTGATTCGAAGTGTGGACGGCGTAGGTGAGGAAAGCTTATTTATTTATTAATATAAGTTTAGATTAAGAAACAATAGTATAGTAGGAAAATTAAGTGGAGAAAAGGGGCTGAATAACTTGGTTTACGTGGAAAACCAATAAAGTTCCAGACAAGGAACTTGCACCATCTACATTAGGCCACCGGCATCTGTTTGAATATCAGAGAGTTCCCCGCCTTGGACTCTCTCTCTTACAGATCTTAGAAGCCAGGACAAGTAAGTAGACATGGTGAGCCTCTATGCCCCAGATGTAATTTCAGCCTGAAATTAAAGAGGAGACATGGGGGAAACCAGTCCAGCGACTGGCCCGTCCTCTGGCCCATTCAGAAGACCTTTTATACTTTTGATAGTACATGGAGATCAATGGGTAACACAAAATTATGCAGCATTAGCAGCCCAGACTCTTATCAAAACCAGGATTTTCTCTCTGCATACCTAGTTGTATACACAAGTCTTAGGTGATTTACATCATCTTCTGGCCAAAAGGGCCAATAAACATTTTACAGCCTTTTTTCTGATAAGGGTTTGTCAACCAGAAGACATTTGTGTTGATCTTCCCAAAGTCTGGTGCCACTCTCAGGAAGCACTAAATAAAGTTACATTCTTACATAGCAAAGATACAGCAATTTATAACAAGTAAGAGGGGTACAGTGATTTACAACAAAAGAAAAGTAATTAACTCAAAAGTCTAATGTTGCTAACATCAAAACTACTATATATTTTTTTCCATATTCTGTTTACATTGATTAACTCCCAGGTGCCTAAAAGATAAAGAATATGGAGGCCTGGCAGCAGTCATCGAGTCAACAGTGAAAACCCTCTACCAATATAATTTTTAACTCTTTAGAAAAGGCTCTGTATCTTTAAGATGCTTTTAAGCTTTGTGCCTCTCGCGGTTGGGGGGCTGTAAGCAATTCACAAGCTGTAAGAGGTCCGGGGGAACCTGTTAGGCAAGCTAGAGAGCTATCAGAGGGGGTTTAACTGAAACATCCCTTTCAAATGCAGAAGACTAAAGCCCTGATTTGACTTTTTCCAGAGAATATCAGAAGAGTAGAGAAGCAGAGTACAAAAGCCGGCAGATTTTTGGGTTTTGGGATACATGCTCAGGAAATTCCAGGGGGAACCCCTGAAACCTGATCACGTCCTTGCATTTTGTCAGGCTTCCTTCCTCATGACCTCGTCATGGGCAGGATTCCTCACGCTGGCTCCCAGCAATGAATGAAATTAATAAAGATAAAAATAAATGGAAAGTCATCCGGTATCTAACGCTAAATTATGTATTCCTTGTATTCAGCAATTCCAATCTGTCTTAAGCCCTGTAGTTTGCAGGCTTCTAGACCAAGGAATAGTCTTTTCTAACCAATCTCAAAGTATACATTCTTGGAATTTGGTCATTCCAAATTGATCCTGCTGGTTTTTCTGAATTTCTCTTCAGAAACTTGCTCATGAAAATGTAATTGTAAGAGTAACTGTCAAGTTCTCTCTCCATGCTCCACTCCTGGAAAAGAAAAGCTTTCACATCACTGCCTGTGATGTGTTGTTTCCATTTGTCAAGCCAGGATCATGAAGACTCACTGCTTTGTTGTTGTTTTCCCTTAGGATTTGTTCGTCTGGCTGAAGGGGATGGACCCTGCTTAGGGCGAGTAGAAGTACATTCTGGAGAAGACTGGACCACAGTGTCTGATGGGAACTTTGCACTCTCGACTGCCCACGTCATCTGTGCAGACCTGGGATGTGGTACAGCGGGGTTTGTCCTGGGACCCGTGCCCTTCAGAGAGTCCGATGTCTGGGTCTGGGCTGAAGAGTTCAGGTGTAAAGGGGAGGAGCCTAAGCTCCAGTTCTGTCCCAGAGTGCCCTGTCCAGGGGGCACTTGTCACCACAGTGGAGCTGCTCAAGTTGTCTGTTCAGGTGAGACGCAGGTCAGGACTAACCTCCCTGAACACTCTGCTCAGGTGAGAAATCATGAGATGTTTCTGAAATCCTGTCGTCTTGTATCCAGCATACTCACAAGTCCAGCTCATGACAAATGGCACCTCTCAGTGTGAGGGGCAAGTGAAGATGAACACTTCTGGAAGATGGAGAGCTCTGTGTGCCTCCCACTGGAGTCTGGCCAATGCCAATGTTGTCTGCCATCAGCTCGGCTGTGGAATTGCCATCTCCACCCCCGAGGACCACCCTTTGTGGAAGGAAGTGATCAGATCTCAACAGTCCGATTTCACTGCTCTGCTCGGGGGCCGAGTCCTTCCTGTGGAGTTGTCCTGTGACTGTCCTGGGTGGTCCTGACTGTTTCCATGGCAACAAATCCTCTGTGATCTGCTCAGGTACGAGAGAGGGAAGGGCTACTGTTGCTCAGGATGCTCCTGGAATGAAATGTCTCCAAGAGTAAAGAGTGAGGGAAAACTGGCTTCAAAAGGTAGATATTTCATGAAATGTCCTTATTTTTTATGAAATGATTCTTCTAATTATTCATCCATTTTCGAGTCAGGGCAGAAATGTTAACAAGAATAATACAGTTAAAAATAAACGTTAATATTTACTGAGTGACTGAACTGAACTGAACATATAACCATTGAGAACAATGTGTAAATAATAAGCATATACTTCATTCAGGGTTCTTTTTTCCCTCAGAACCATTTAAAAATTACTTATACATATCAGATTCCTTTACTCAGCATGCATTTTTTTAAGTACAAAGACATCCATTGAAATTCAGAAAATGTTAATTTCACACAATATTATTATTGTTGTTAAAGATTTATTTATTTATTTTTGGCTGGACTGGGCTCATTGCTGCTTGTGGGCTTTCTCTTCAGTCACGTCCTAATATTTGCAACCTGATGGATAGTCCATGGAATTCTCCAGGCCAGAATATTGGAGAGGGTAGCTGTTACCTGCTCCAAGGGATCTTCCTAACCCAGGGATCAAACCCAGGTCTCCTGCATTTGCAGCCATGGACATCATGGACATCCATGATCTCAAATGCCTCTGTGAATGTTGAAGGCGCCAGTATCTAGTGCCAGGGGCCCAGGAGGATACTTACTCACCTGTGCTCCCAGTGAGGGTCTAAGTCCTTTGTTATGTCACAGGAGTTAGCAGAAGCCAGGGAACCTGCTCCATGTCCTCTAGGCCATGGGGAAAACCTGGAGAAATCTGGAGAATTCTGACTTGGTCAGACACCTATGCATGAAGGAAACCTGGTAGAGTCCAGGATTCCTGAAAGCAGATTTTAGCATTCCATTGGAGAAAAAAAGAAAGATTGCAGATAGTAAGAGTCATTTTCCAGTGCTTCCCTCATCCCAAGGTGAAGCACTATGGAGCTGAACTAGCCAGTGGGGCCTTTCCCTTTAGGAGAAAGAGAAGAAATCTGTCAGTGCCCAGCTCCCCAGTTCTGTGGGAGGCACAAAGAAACCCATTTCTCTCTGATAGCACCCAGAGTTCTGGGGCCAGACCTCATGACTGGGGACAGAGAAACGATGTGAAAGGTCATTAAGAATGTCAAAGGGTAGAAGATGGATTTAGTTCTTGCTGACTGTGCTCGAGACTTCAACAGAAAACTTCTACACAAGCCTCTGGGGAAACCCCAAAGGAGGATCCTTCTCTCTGGGCCTGTTGGTGCCCCCAGTGCCCTGAGTACTCAACTTACGCCTACCTCTACTCTCTTGACAGCTCCCTGTGTATATTCTCAAGTGTGGAGTTGAGAGTAAACTTCAGTAAATGGAATGTTTTCAGGAAAACAGGACAGTCCTGTGGGCAAGGGGGTAACCACACACTTGAGCAGAAGTACAACCTTGTGCAAAACAAAAAAGAGGTTTTCAGCAGCCAGCCTGGTGAGTGGTAAGAACCAGAGAAGACAACAAAGTTTAAAATTTTGATGCAGAAGGAGCAAGGAATGTGAAGTGGGTGTATCCATACAAGGTCAGAGAAGAGTATGTATCATCTGAAAGTAATCACTAAAGATTTGAGGGGTGAGAGTTCTCTACCACTTCAAATGCAAAAGCACCAGTGCAAAATTCCAAGGCCCATCAAGGTGGAAAGATATCATCAACACAAAGGGTGACAAATATCTTTCAAACTGACAGAGGGACATGTCGATGACTTAGAATTTTGTGATCTAACTTAGAAAGAATCGAACATTGTTGTTTTGAGGAATCTCAATGAACTATAAGAAAACTCAAAATGGCAATTCAATGAAATCAGAAGAATAATATACTAACACAGTAAGAGATTTAATAAATAGAAAGAAATTATAACAAAGAACCAACAGAAACTCTGATCCTGAAGAATTTAATAAATGAAATGAGAAAAATGTAATAGAGAGCATCTAAAATAGAGTAGACCAAATTCAAGACAGAATCTGTGACTACAAGATAGGAACTTTGAAACAGCTCTTATCAGTGGAAAATAAAGAAAATTGAATAGAAAAGAACAAAATATCCTATGTGATCTATTAATCTCCATTAAACATACAAATATTAGAATAATTAAGGTTCAGGAAGGAGAAGAGAGGAGAAACTGTAAGAAAGTTTATTTAAATAAATAATAGCCAAGATCTTTCCAAGCATAAGGAAGAGACTTGGACATCCAAGTTTATAAAGGTAATAACCCTGTTATCTGAATGCAGAAATATCTTCTCCTGGATATTGTATAATGAAACTGTCAAAAATTTCAAGAGATAACCATATCAGTAGATTTCTCAGCAAAAATTCTATAGGCCTGGAGAGAGTGGAATGGCATATTCAATGTGTTGAAAGAAAAAAATTGCCAGCCATGAATACTCTATCGAGCAACATTATCCTTCACATAGGAAAGAGAAGGAAAGATTTTCACAAAGAAATAAAAGCTGAGGGAGTTCATCACTGCTAGACCTGACTCACAAGAAATGCTGAAAGGGGTTTTACAAGCCTAAACAAAATGCTGTTAATTTGTGAGATGGAAAAAAAAAAAATGAATGTATATACAACAGTCTGTGTTAATCATCTCACTTTAGAATAAAGATCAAAGGAAAAGAGTAGTAAAAACAAATGTAGATGTTATAATTTGTTAACAAATACACAACATAAAAAGAGATAAAATGTGACATTGGAATATATAAGGGAAGGTTAAAAAGTAGAGTGTTTGTAGGCATCTTAATTTGCTATCAGTATAAAATGAACTGTTTTATATATAATGTGTTCATGTAAAACTCATGGTAACTGCATGGCAAAAATCTGGAGTATACTTACAAAAGGTAAAGGGGAATCATAGAACACCATCATGAAAAATTACCAATGTGAAAAAGTAGGCTACCACTTCAAATGAGCTATAAGAAAACTCAAAATGGCAATTCAATGAAATCAGAAGAATAATATACTAACACAGTAAGAGATTTAATAAATCTCTTATAAATAGTAATAATAAATAATAATAGTAATAAATAGTAATAATAGTAGTAATAAATAGTAATTACCAATGTAAAAACAAGGCAATGGGACTACAGTCAGAAAGCAGTAAGACGGCATTAGGGATTTTTACATATCCATAATCAGTCAAAATGGAAGTGGGTTAAATTCATCACTCAAAAAGAGTTACTAGCTGCATGGAAATCAAGACCAAACTATTTGCTGCCTAAAGGAGAGTCACTCCTGATTTAGGAACACACAAAGGCTCAAAGTAAAGGGACTGAAAAAGATGCTCCATGGCAAGTGAAAACCTAAGAAGAGCAGGGGTAGCTACATTATGTCAGACAAAATAGTATTTAGGCCAAAAATAGTAATAAGAAAACAAGAAGGTAATTATATCATGATAAAGGGGTCAATTCATCAAGAAGATTTAATAGTCACAAATATATACTTCCCCATTGAAGCATATTAAAAAGCAGATAGCATATTAAAAAGCAGAGACATTACTTTGCCAACAAAGGTCCATCTAGTCAAGGCTATGGTTTTTCCAGTGGTCATGTATGGATGTGAGAGTTGGACTGTGAAGAAAGCTGAGCGCCGAAGAATTGATGCTTTTGAACTGTGGTGTTGGAGAAGACTCTTGAGAGTCCCTTGGACTGCAAGGAGATCCAACCAGTCCATTCTGAAGGAGATCAGTCCTGGGTGTTCACTGGAGGGACTGATGCCGAAGCTGAAACTCCAATACTTTGGCCACCTCATGTGAAGAATTGACTCGTTGGAAAAGACCCTGATGCTGGGAGGGATTGGGGGCAGGAGGAGAAGTGGATGACAGAGGATGAGATGGCTGGATGGCATCACCGACTCGATGGACATGAGTTTGATTGAACCCCGGGAGTTGATGATGGACAGGGAGGCCTGGCGTGCTGCAATTCGTGGGGTCACAAAGAGTCGGATACGACTGAGCGACTGAACTGAACTGAACAGATCTAAAGGGAGAAAGAGACCGATATACGGTATTAGTAGGGAATACTCATACTGCACTTTCAGCAAATCATCCAGAGAGAAAATCCACACAAATCATGAGGCTTGCACCATACTTCAGAATGAAGGATCTAACAGACATTTGTGTGGGTGCATGCTCAGTTGCTCAGTCATGTCTGACTCTTTGTGACCCCATGAACTTTAGCCCACCAGGCTCCTCTGTCCATGGGATTTTCCAGGCAAGAATACTGGAGTGGATTGCCATTTCCTACTCCAGGGGTTCTTCCTGACCCAGGGATCAAACAAATGCACGTTTCTGTCGTCTCCTGCTTTGACAGGCAGATTCTTTACCACTAGCACCACCTGGGAAGCCCTAAATACTGTATACTGCCATCGAACTTTCATTTTTGTATTACAATTCTTTGAGAACCAGTGTCCATCAACCCCACTAAAGTTTCTTTACCACCTTCAGGCTGCTGCCTGCTGGGCATTGTGCCAAAACATATTGGCCCACCTGTCACTCAGAGTCATAATCTTCTCCTTTACTTTGCATTAATTTATTCAGTATTGACTCTAAAGGGCCTGTAGATTCATCTCTTACATAATATTTTAATGACTCATAAAGGTTATGATGAATTAAGTTGTCATGTTTATTTACAGTTTGAGGAGATATTCCAGGCAATCTGATCATATAATCTCTTATAGAGAATCAGTAAAATTTTTAGCAGTTATTCCACCTGTCTCCTCCTCTTTCATGCTATTTTCCAGTCAACCACCTGTATACTTTCAGTAATTTTAGATGCCCTCCATTTTTTTTTGCCATTTTGTCTTTGATTCTTATCCTTTAAAAAAACCCCAGTCATTTCCCCATCACTCAGATAGATTTACAATAGACTTGGAAAGCTATCTGTGACATCTCCCTTGACATCATCTTATCTTTCCAATAATAAAGTCACATAAAGAGCCCAACCAGCTGGAATCTCTTTTGTCTCAGCTTCAACCATCATTTTCATGAAAGCTATAGCTTCAGAGAATATTAGTATCACCATTAAACATAACAAAGTTGCTTGTATTTTCATTTCAGCAGGCTCCAAGAGAATATTTCATTTAAGGGTAGACTTGGATAATTCTCTTAATCAGGATATGTGCTAAGTACTCATGCCTTTATCCAGCCCACCAAGAGGCTGTTTGTTCCTCTGTCCACATTTATTTAAAAGCTGCAGCAAACTAAGAGTTCTGAGTAAGACTGGACCTACCTTTCCATTCAGTAGAATTTGAAGTAGTTCTTGGCACTTTTGCACAAATCTACTTCACTAGAAGATTTAAAAGAAAATTGTTTATACTGACCCACGAAGTGGCTTAATTCTTTTAGTATTCCTGTTTTGTTTTTCTTGAACCTCTCCCCTGCAGCCTGTGTAATTTTCTTAATGATCGATCACCTGTTGAGCAAAGATATCCTTCCAACTCCTTACAGTCCTCCCCTTTACAAAAGAAATCACCAATCTGAGGCTCTGACATCCTTGGGTCTGCTGAGTCTGCTCTGTGCTTATCTTTGCAGATGCCAAATTGTTTGGAACTGATTCATGGACAGACTAAGAATGAGGTGGAATAACTAAATGATTATAATGTGCTGTTTATGTTTAAATTAAAAGCAAAAAAAATTTTTTTTTGGCCTTACCTCACTGCACACAGAATCTTAGTTCCCCTGCCAGGAATCAGGAATCAAACCCATACCCCCTTCAGTGGACTTGTGGAGTCTTAACCACTGGACTGCCAGGGAAGTTCCTATAATGTGTTGTTTAAAAATTTTTCCCTTGGTAGCACCCAGGAACAGCTTGTTCACATCCTTTAGGACCGTAGATTGATGGTTTATACATGATTTATCCATGCACACAGACTGTCTTGGCTAAAGAGCAGTGAGGTGAATTTATACGCCTATTCTAAACATTTGTGTACATATTAAAATGGAAAGGAGCTAAAATGGATAAAACAAATTTGAAAGATAATAACAAAAATGGAAGTAAACTAACTTCAAGATTCCTACAATGTGTCCATGGCAACATAGTCTTTGAGTAAGGATTGATAAATAGATCAACAGGACATAATCAAGTTCAGTAATAGGCCTAAACCTATGTATAATAAGTTGATTTTCTCCAAAGGCATCAAGATATTTCAAAAGGGAAAGTATAATTTTTTTTTTTAATGATGTACTGGCTGAATATCTTCATGGGAAGAAAAAAAAAATGAACCACAACTCCTACTTCACACCCTCTTCACCTTTCACCTTCAATCTTTCCCATTGGTCTTTTCCAGTTAGTCAACTCCTCCCATCAGGTGGCCAAAGTATTGGAGCTTCAGCTTTAGCATCAGTCCTTCCAATGAATATTCAGGGTTGATTTCCTTAAGAAATGACTGATTTTATCTCTTTGCAGTCCAACGGACTCTCAAGAGTCTTCTCCAGCAGCACAATTTGAAAGTATCAATTCTTTGGCACTCAGCCTTCTGTATGGTCCAACTCTCACATATACATGACTACTGGAAAAACCATAACTTTGCCTAGATGGACCTTTGTCAGCAAAGTGATGTCTCTGCTTTTTAATATGCTAACTAGGTTGGTCATAGCTTTTCTTCCAAGGAGCAAAATCTTTTAATTTCATGTGTGCAGCCACAGTCCGCAGTGATTTTGGAGCCCAAGAAAATGAAATCTGTCACTGTTTCCATTTCTTCCCCATCTGTTTGCCATGAAGTGATGGGACTAGCTAGATCCCATGATTTCAGTTTTTTGAATGTTGAGTTTTAAGTCAGCTTTTTCATTCTCTTCTTTCACCTTCATCAAGAGGTTCTTTAGTTCCTCTTCACTTTCTGCCATAAGGGTGGTGTTATCTGCATATCTAAGGTTATTCATATTTCTCCCAGCAATCTTGATTCCAGCTTGAGCTTCATCCAGCCCAGCATTTCACATGATGTACTCTGCATAGAAGTTAATTAAACAGGATGATGATATACAACCTTGATGTACTCCTTTCCCAATTTGGAAACAGTCTATTGTTCATGTTGAATTCTAACTGTTGCTTCCTGACCTGCAAACAGGCTTCTCAGAAGGCAGGAAAGGTGTTCTAATATTCCCATCTCTTTAAGAATTCTCCACAGTTTGTTGTGATTCACACAAAGATGTGTGACTTTGCACAAATATGTGCAAGATTTCTTTTCACCCGAAGATGCAGAAGCTCTATACAGTCAACAAAAACAAGACTGGGAGCTGACTGTGGCTCAGATCATGACCTCCTTATTGCAAAACTCAGACTTAAATTGAAGAAAGTAGGGAAAACCACTAGACCATTCAGATATGATCTAACTCAAATTCCTTACGATTTTACAGTGGAAGTGACAAATAGATTCAAGGGATTAGTTCTTATTGACAGAGTACCTGAAGAAATATGGATGGAGGTTCATGACATTGTACTGGAGACAGAGATCAAGACCATCCCCAAGAAAAAGAAATGCAAAAAGGCAAAATGGTTGTCAGAGGAAGGAGGCCTTACAAACAGCTGAGAAAAGAAGAGAAGCTAAAGTCAAAGGAAAAAAGGAAAGACATACCCATTTGAATGCAGAGTTCCAAATAATAGCAAGGAGAGATAAGAAAGCCTTCCTCTTGATCAGAAATTCAGGAAAACAGCAGAATTGGAAAGATTAGAGAGCTCTTCAAGAAAATTAGAGATACTAAGGGAACATTTCATGCAAAGATGGGCACAATCAAGGACAGAAATGGTATGGACCTAACAAAAGCAGAAGATATTACAAAGAGGTGGCAAGAATACACAGAGGAACTATACAAAAAAGATCTTCATTGACCCAGATAAGCGTAATGGTGTGATCACTCACCTAGAGCCAGACATCCTGGAGTGTGAAATCAAGTGGGCCTTAGGAGGCGTCACTATGAACAATGCTAGTAAAGGTGATCGAATTCCAGTTGAGCTATGTCAAAATCTAAAAGATGATGCTGTGAAAGTAGCTCGATATGCCAGCAAATTTGGAAAACTCAGCAGGGGCCACAGGACTGGACAAGGTCAGTTTTCACTCTAATCCCTAAGAAATGCAATGCCAAAGAATCTTCAAACTACCACACAATTGCACTCATCTCATACGCTAGTAATGTTCAAAATTCTCCAAGCCAGTCTTCAATAGTACATGGACCGAGAACCTCCAGATATTCAAGCTGGATTTAGACAAGACAGAGGAAACAGATATCAAATTGCCAACATCTGCTGGACCATAGAAAAAGCAAGAGAGTTCCAGAAAAACATCGACTTCTGCTTCATCGACTATGGCAAAGTTTTGACTGTGTGGATCACAATAAAGTGTGGAAACTTCTTAAAGAGATGGGAATACCAGACCACTTAACTTGCTTCCTGAGAAATCTGCATGCAGGTCAAGAAGCAACAGTTAGAATTGGACATGGAACAATAGACTGGCTCCAGGTAGGGAAAGGAGTAGGCCAAGGCTGTATATTGTCACTCTGCTTAGTTAACTTATACGCAGAGTACATCATGAGAAATGCTGGGCTGGATGAAGCATGAGCTGGAATCAAGATTGCCAGGAAAAATATCAATAACCTCAGATATGCAGATGACACCACCCTTACGGCAGACAGTGAAGAACTAAAGAGCCTCTTGATGAAAGAGAGAGTGAAAATATTGGCTTAAACTCAACATTCCGAAAACTAAGATCATGGCATCTGGTCCCATCATTTTATGGCAAACAGATGGGGAAACAATGGAAACAGTGAGACACTTCTTTATTTTGGGGGGCTCCAAAGTCACTCCAGATGGTGACTGCAGCCATGAAATTAAAAGATGCTTACTCCTTAGAAGGAAAGTTATGATCAGCCTAGACAGCATATTAAAAAACAGAGACATTATTCTGCCAACAAAGGTTTGTCTAGTCAAAGCTATGGTTTTTTCAGTAGTCATTTATGGGTGTGAGAGTTGAAACATAAAGACAGCTGAGGGCCAAGAATTGATTCTTTTGAACTGTGGTGTTGGAGAAGACTCTTGATAGTCCCTCGGACTGCAAGGAGATCAAACCAATCCATCCTAAAGGAAATCAGTCCTGAATATTCATTGAAAGGACTGACGTTGAAGCTGAAGGTGAAGCTCCAATACTTTGGCCACTTGAATCAAAGAACTGACTCACTGAAAAAGACCCTGAGGCTGGGAAAGATAGAAGGCAGGAGGAGAAGGGTCGACAAAGGATGAGATGCTTGGATGGCATCACTGACTCGATGGACATGAGTTTGAGCAAGTTCCGGGAGTTGATGATTGACAGGGAAGCCTGATGTGTTGCAGTCCATGGGGTCTCAAAGAGTCAGACACGACTGAAGTGACTTAGCACGCACTCCTGTGTCTTCTTGCCATCTCTTCTTAGTATCTTCTGCTTCTGTTAGGTTCTTGCCATTTCCTAAAGGTCCTTGCCAGGTCCTTTATTTTGCCCATCTTTGCATGAAATGTTCCTTTGGGATCTCATTTTCTTGAAGAGATCTCTAGTCTTTCCCATTCTACTGTTTTCCTCTATTTCTTTACATTGTTCACTTAAGAAGGCTTTCTTGTCTCTCCTTGCTCTAAAGCAAAAGTCCTCAGTGATTTCAGAGGAGGCTGAATGGTCCTCAGACCTAGTGCGAAGTTCGAGCAGTGATACATACACTCCCTTCTATTGCTTACAGGAAATTCATGGTCAGCAGAGCTTCAAGGGAGGGAGGCATAGACTTCACTTCTCAGTGGATGTTAAGATTTTGTGGATGTTTAAAACCCACCAGGGTGTATAAAATGGGAAATTGTTGATTCTAAATTTCTGCCTTTAGTTCTGTCAATTTTGGCTTTATGTATCTAAGACTTAGTATATATGAATACCAGACCTATTTAGCATCTTTCTGTACATTTTTATATTTTCCATTTTTTTCTTTCTGTGCTTCATTATGTCCCCTTTTAGTATTGCTATCTTGTGCTGGTCTGATGGAGTATTATACACATCCTCTGAGTTATTTCACAAACTGACATTTTCAATTTTAGAATTTTTATTAAATTCTTTGTGATCATTTCTCTGCCAAAATTCTATCTTGTCATTTCATTCTTTGAACATTTCATCCATGGTGATTTAAACTTTTGCCAGGTTAACTCCAGTAGCTGGGTATCCTATATGTTTCTTTCTAATGCATTTTTTCTTCATACATTTTTGCCAAATTTTTCATCTTTTGTGACTGAGTATTTTTGATTGACAAACATTATAGGTGAAAAATTGTAGAACTCCTTCAGAAAGGATCTTATTTTATAGCTTCCTCCAGGCACCCAATTTAGGGTCGATCACCTTACTTGAAAGAGGGTGAAGAAAATAGAAACTGGGCATCCATTCTTTGGGAAAGGATCAGCTTTTAGTTCACTTTCCTTTTACCATGCCCAGATCCTGGCTAACCTTCTCCCAGGCAGACCCTGAATAGTGCTTCATGTTCCCTGAGCTAGTGTGTCTGGCAGAATCTCTGCTGAGCTTTTCAGAGTCTCAGCTCTTACTTCTGAATTGACAAAAGCCTCAGAGAAATGGCTTACCTCTGCCCTTTATTCTCTCTGAGAGCTTGGCTCCAAAAACTCTCACTGCTTGCGTAGCTCAACAACAATATCAAAAGTACTGATAATGTCTCATTTTTGTAAATTTATTCTTAGTGCAGCACTTGGCTTAAAACAGAAATTTTGGCATTGTCAGACACAGAACTCCCCATAGAGAAGGTGAACTCTAAAATTACCATAAGGTTAGTACTATGTTACAGCGTTTATCTCAGGCTCCAACACTTGGGCCATTATTTACCTTAATTCAATTTTCTGCTCTTTAAGCCTCCCAATCCCCTGATCATTGCTGTTTCTGCAGGAAACCAGACCCAGGTGCTACCCCAGTGCAATGACTCCGTGTCTGAACCAGCAGGCTCTGCAGCCTCAGAGGAGAGCGTCCCCTACTGCTCAGGTGAGGGTCCCACAGGACAGAAGATCCTTCTCACCCCTTGCCCCCTCGCCCCCCTCACCACCCAGTCACCGCCCCATTGTCCCATTTCTCTCTCCTCAGACAGCAGGCAGCTCCGCCTGGTGGACGGAGGCGGTCCCTGCGCCGGCAGAGTGGAGATTCTTGACCAGGGCTCCTGGGGCACCATCTGTGATGACGGCTGGGACCTGGACGATGCCCGCGTGGTGTGCAGGCAGCTGGGCTGTGGAGACGCCCTCAATGCCATGAAGTCTGCTCACTTTGGTGCGGGATCAGGACCCATCTGGCTGGACGACCTGAACTGCACAGGAAATGAGTCCCATGTGTGGAGGTGCCCTTCCCGGGGCTGGGGGTGGCACGACTGCAGACACAAGCAGGACGCGGGGGTCATCTGCTCAGGTCTGTGCTGCACACTGTCCACAGGCTAGGGGAGGGGGTGGGGCCCTGGAGGACGAGGGTCTGAACGCTGATGGAGAGATGCTGAAAGGACCAGAGAAGGAGGCTTCCTCCCATGGAGCCTGTCTTTCCAGCAGACGAGAAGACAAGGTGTTTGCAGCGGCTAAGATTCTGGTCCTTTCTTCTCTGCAGTGTTTCCTGGCAGAGCCGTTTCTCAGTTTCCACGTGAAAGCAGGGCTCACTCTGCAGTTCCCTGTCGTAATACAGTCTGAAGATCCTGGTGATGTTGTAATGAAAGCATAGATTTATTCTGTTCTGTTCTGTTTGCTAGGAGTCTGGCAATGGTCTCTGTGAGCCAACATCCCAGTGTCCACAGGGCTGTGTTCTTCCTGGATGCTCTGTGGATTACTCCTTTCCCAGCCGTTCCTGGTTTCTATGTGGCCTCATTTCTTGGTTCAGGGCCCCCTTCTTCTTCTTCAGACAGCAGTGTATATTCCAACTGTTCTTCCTCACTTACATTTCCCTCTAACTGGAGCTTTGCAAGGTGATCATTGCTGATCATCTAAGGGTATTAGGGCTAAGGAGGTGATTAGGCTGGGCTCAGGTGATTAATCCACATTGTTCCAGCTTAATTTCACCATCCCAAGGTCCTTATTAATCACATCTGTGAAGCCCCTTTCAAAATGTAAGGTAACACATTTCTGGGGGTTCACACTGTCAACCACCTCACTGTGCACATCACATATTTTCACACAGTCTTTAGAAGTTTTGTCAGGAAGCAGGATTCAGCTCCCCTGCCCTGTAAGTGCCTGGTTGGTCTTCCTCTGTTCGTAACCACTACATCCTTGTGGTTGAAATAGAAAGACAGATACAAATGGACAAAGTTAGGTGAAAGGGAGGCAAAAGTCAGTCTTCTCGTCCAGTGGGCATCTCCTCTGCTGCATCAGGGATGTATGGTCACAATTTCTGGGGAAGAGGAAAAACCAGAGCACTGAGTGGAATGCTCACTCTGTCCCATCTCCTCCCTTTCAGTCTTAGAGTTCTTGGCCCTCAGGATGGTGAGCAAGGACCAGCAGTGTGCTGGTTGGCTGGAAGTTTTCTACAACGGGACCTGGGGCAGTGTCTGCCGCAGCCCAAAGGGAGACATCACCATGTCCATGATCTGCAGACAGCTTGGCTGTGGGGACAGTGGAACCCTCAACCCTTCTGTTGCTCTTAGGGAAGGTTCTAGACCCCACTGGGTAGATGGAATCCAGTGTCGGAAAACTGACACCTCTCTCTGGCAGTGTCCTTCTGACCCTTGGAATTACACTTCATGCTCTCCAAAGGAGGAAGCCTATATCTCGTGTGCAGGTGACTTACTGTCTGTTTCTGTGTCACTCCCAACCATGTAGGATGTCGTTAGTGCAATTTTGTATTTTCCAATCTAAGTGATGAATTTAGGTTGAATCTACAAAATGTGTGTGTTTGTATTTGTAGTGGAATGTGAAGACAAATATATAAACATTTACAGTTGTTTCAGCTAGTGCTCACGTGCAATGAATGCTTCAGTCGAATAGATAATAAGCCTGTATTTATCCTTATCATTTGGACTGAACCAAGGATGATAGATATTCATGTTTGGGGACAAGACCTCCCCCGCTGTCCATGATCCAGCACTTCCCATCATTGCTTCTACAGGCGGGAGACACCAGAGCTGTCCAACTGCTGCCCCCTGCACAGGTACGTCAGCCCCGCCCCCTCCCCTGTGGCTCCCAGGGGCTCTTTCCTCCCACCAGGGCAGTCACAGGAGGGGCTGCTGCCTTTTCAGACAGGGAGAAGCTCCGGCTCAGGGGAGGAGACAGCGAGTGCTCAGGGCGGGTGGAGGTCTGGCACAGCGGCTCCTGGGGCACCGTGTGTGATGACTCCTGGAGCCTGGCAGAGGCCGAGGTGGTGTGTAAGCAGCTGGGCTGTGGCCAGGCCCTGGAAGCCATGCGGGCCACGACATTCGGCCCTGGAAATGGGAGCATCTGGCTGGATGAGGCGCGGTGCGGGGGCCGGGAGTCCTCCCTGTGGGACTGTGCTGCGGAGCCCTGGGGGCAGAGCGACTGCAAGCATGAGGAGGATGCTGGTGTGAGGTGCTCTGGTGAGTGAGGGGCTCAAGGTACACCCTGGGTGAGCTGGGGCAGTGCAGGGGCAGTGGGCTGGACCTGGCGTGGTGGGGAGTTTGTATTCAGACAGTGTCCCAGTTCTGGGGCCCTGATCTAGGATGGGGAGCTGAGAGGACTGGACACTGGTGTTGTGGAGACTGAGGGGTGATTTCAGGGCTCAGGAGAGAAAAATGGGCTGCCCTGCATCTGGTGAATCACCCTGCTTCCAATTCCTGTTTTTTCTTTGGGTGAAAAAATTGCATTGCCTTCCCCAGCCACCCCCTAGTAAGTGGCTCAGACAGTTAAGAATCTGCCTGCAATGCAGGAGGCTGGGCTTTGATCCCTCGGTCAGGAAGATCCCCTGGAGGAGGAAATGGCAACCCACTCCAGTATTCTTGCCTGGAGAATTCCATGGACAGAGGAACCTGGTGGGTGACTAACACTTTCACTTTCACCTACCTCTGGCCAATTCCCCTACTCCAAACTCCTACTTTTTTTGGTTGTAAGAATTACATTGCCAGCCCTGCAACTGCCCCCAGTAAGTATAGTGCCAGAATTCCTGGGCAGGATAGATATTCAGAGTCTTGGAACCTGTTCTGTGGATTCTGTGACAATGAAAGAGAAGAAACAGCTTGAGGAGCCCCTGACTGGTGGGCACCCCCACCAGTCAATGAACCAGAGCATTATGGTGGGGAACTCCTCTGACTTGGTTCCCTGTGTCAGAGGGTTCTCATGCCCAGGGGTCCAGGGGAGACTGATTCCCATGTTACAGAGTCTAAGGTTCTCCCACCTGCCTTTAAGTGTTGCTCCTCATCAGTGAGATGTGGATCCCAGGACTGTTTGATGCCCAAGGAGAAGGGATGAGCCAGGTCCTCAGAGGCTGTCTTGGCAGGGCAGCTCCGTGATAACCCCTGGCTCTGCCTTGGGGCCACACTGGCCAGAGTGGAGTTGACTCATCTCAGGACGAGACCTAAGGGAGCCCAGTCACTGTCTGAGGCTGGAACACCATCATCTGGAACTCCCAGAAATGCTGGCTCAGGGGTTTCTTTGTGCCCAGGACCTTCTCCACACCCTCTTGCCTTATTCTCCCTAGGGACCAGAACAACCTCAAATCCTCTCCCTGGCATCTTCTCCCTGCCTGAGGTCCTCTGCCTCATCCTGGGGGCCCTTCTCTTCCTGGTTCTCATTATCCTGGCGACTCAGCTGCTCAGATGGAGAGCAGAGAGCAGAGGCGGGCTTCAGGGGATCTGGGGACCAGGGAGAGTGTGCAGGCAGGAGATGGGGCAGGTGTATGAGGAGGGGAACCTGGGTCAGGTCTCTGTTCTGAGTCTGTAGAGTGCTCTGTGCTGCACTCTAAAGGCTGAGTGTACAGAGGTTCTTAGGACTAGGGTGTGAACTCTCATATGATGTGGGCTCTTCTGTGAGGGAAGAAAAAGTTGAGCCTGAGCTGTGGATTCAGGTCAGATGAGGAGAGAAGGTGCCAACACGATGCACGGGGTGGGAGATGATGCTGAGGTCCCAGCAGCCCATGTGAGAGCACCGGGGAGATGAAGGGTGGGCCTGCTGGATCAGGGTATCTGGGGAAGCTTCTCTGACCTGCTGGGGGATCTCTCAGCTTTATCCAGCTATGAAGATGCTCTTGCTGAAGCCATGTATGAGGAGCTAGATCACCTTGTGTCACAGAAGGAGGGTCTTCTGGGCAGCCCAGGTGGGTGTCTCTGCCTGCCCTCCTGGGACCTCTGGTTGTCACCACCCACTGGCTGTGCACGTCTTCTCAGTGTCTGCAGACCTCACGTATGCCCCAGGCTCACAGAGGCAGCTCTCCAACGTGGCAGGATGGCCTCTCAGAGCCCCATGAGCCCCAAGCCTCCATCTACACTGCAGGAGCCAGGCCCATCTCCATGTTTCTTCTCAGTCTTAACACATGTTCCATGGGTGTCAGGAGGGTCATTTCTGTGTATTCTGTGATGTTTTTCTCCACTTTACGATTCCTGTCCGATGACTCAGTGAATAAAATGCCGTGTTACATGAGGGACGATGAAGACAACCATGACCACAGATCTGCTCCAGGTAATAGAGCTGGACCCACTGCAACTGGATGTTGGGGAGAAGAGTTTCCCTCGTAGAGATGAGATGCGAGGGAAACAGTCTTCCTTTGATGGACCAGAGGAATCCCTTGTGTCCAGATGGGGTCTGTTCTCCCCCTTCTCGAGCTGTTCTGCAATGTCTCATGCTGGGGCTGGGCTCTCTGTGTCCGTAGTCACTCTCATTCTGTCACAACAGGTGTATATTTAAAAGAAAACATTATCTGGAAACATCTCTAAAATCATTGTGGGTGGTGACTGCAGCTATGAAATTAAACAACACTCGCTTCTTGGAAGAAAAGCTTTGACAAACCTAGACAGTGTGTTAAAAATCAAAGACATCACTTTGCTGAAAAAGGTCCATATAGTCAAGGCTATGGTTTTTCCAGTAATCATGTACGATTGTGAGAGCTGGACCATAAAGAAGGTAGAGTGCTGAAGAATTGATTCTTTTCAACTGTGGTGCTGGAGAAGACTCTTGAGAGTCCCTTGGACAGTAAAAAGATCAAATCAGTCAATATTAAAGGGAATCAACACTGAATACACATTGGAAGAACTGACGCTGAAGCTGAAGCTCCAATACTTTGGCCACCTGATGGGAACAGCTGACTCACTGGAAAAGACCCTGATGCTGGGAAAGATTGAGGGCAGAAGGAGAAGAGGGTGACAGAGGATGAGATGGTTGGATGGTGTCACTGATTCAATGGACATGAACTTGGGAAAACTCTGGCAGATGGTGAAGGACAGGGAAGCCTGTCATTTTGCAGTCCTTGGAATTGCAAAGAGTCAGACACGACTTGGTGACTGAACAACAACAACATCTGGAAAATGTAATTTGTCAAAATTTTATAGTAATGCTTATTGGTATAAGAGTTGCTTTGAGATATGTAATTTTAATCAGGAAATAATTGTTGTTGTTGTTGTTGAGTTGCTCAGTCATGTCTGACTCTTTGTGACCCCATGGACTGCAGCACGCCAGGTTTCCCTGTCCATCATCAGCTCCTGGAGCTTGCTTCAACTCATGTCCTTCGAGTCAGTGATCCTATCTAACCATCTCATCCTCTGTCATCCTCTTATTCTCCTGCCGTCAATCTTTCCCAGCATTAGGGTTTTTTCTAATGAGACAGTTTTTCACATCAGGTGGCCAAAGTATTGGAGCTTCAGCTTCAGTATCCGTCCTTCCAGTGACTATTCAGGATTGAATTCCTTTAGGATTGACAGTTTTGGTCTCTCTGGAGTCCAAGGGACTCTCAAGAGTCTTCTCCAACACCACAGTTCAAAAGCATCAATTCTTTGACATTCAGCCTTCTTTATGGTCCAACTCTCACATCCATACATGACTACTGGAAAAACCATAGCTTTGATTATATACTCCTTTGTTGGCAAAGGAAGTATTGAGATGTATAAAATCATTTGTTTGGTTTATGGGCACATCAACATGAAATACAACCTTAAAAAAAATTCTGTTGCAACAAGGAGTGATTGGTACCTTTGTTTAGTGGCTCAGAAACTCTGGGTCAGAAGGCTTAGGAATTTCCCAGGCCAACACACTTCCTGTGGTTTCATCTGACCCCTGCTCTGCCCTTGGAAGCCCCAGATCAGAGGACTGATGCCCCTGGTGAGGATTATGATGATGCTGAAGAGGTACCATTGCTGGGACTCCTTCTGCCTCTCAGGGGAGTGAGGAGGAAGTGCCTCCAAAGAAGGTGGATGCGACAAGGTCCTCTCAGACAGGTGAGTGGAGTTAGCTAATCTCCTGCAATCTTTGGTCTCTATCCTGGAAATGGTGCATTTGAGCTGCTCGGTATCCGTCCCTCCTAGGTATTCCAATTTTGGATGACCTCAAATAATTGATAGCACCATCTTGATCTTATTCCTTTCTTTAATGCTGTCAGACTCCTGGGGAGAGAGGAAGCACTCTAATATTAGTGTCTGTGTCTGCATGACTTTATCCTTCATGTGCCTGCATTAAGACTTGTGGATTACTTGAGCATATTTACCTAATACAAAAATAGAATAACTTAATAACCTTTTGTGCTGTCTCATATGTGAAATGCAGTTAGAGATTTTAAAGACTATGTTGGTATTGGAATTTGTAAAGCATTTTTATACTTTAAAATGCACTCTGACCATAGGTCAACCCAAATACGTATAAAGCAGATGGTATATATGGCCCTAAAAATCAAAAGCATGATGGTGGATTATGGACTCGGAATTTGTGGGCAGGTTCATGTCAATCTGCTCCAGACATTTCAGCGGCCAAGGAAATACACTCATTCTCCGTGAAGGGTATTTCTCCATCTGAGGTTCATGTGTTTCCTGGGGGAGGGGCAACTGCAGAAGGATCCTGTGGTTGCTTTTTGTGGGCTTTGGGGAACACGAGTCAAGACCACCAAGAGCAGAGTTGGATGGTCAGTGAGGAGCTGAGATTTCTCCAGATGTGATCTTCTACCCCCCTCTCCTTGTTGATTCAGACCTGTTAATTATGAAAAAAGAAAATTTTACACTCCTTCTAGAGATTCTTCCCTTCTTGGGCATCTCCTTGTTGATTGTGTAGCCATGGAACAGGTCTCCTGTAATCCAGGATTTCCCATTTAACTTGAGACCTCAATGGGCTGAATCCTTTTTTTTTGGGAGGGGGGGCAGGGAGGGGCAGTGCTGCAAGACTTGCAGGTCTTAGCGCCTGAAACAGAAATTGTACCTGGGCCACAGAAGTAAAAGCACCAAGTCCTGACCACTGGACCACTAGCCAATTCCCGGGCTGGATCCTGAGAAGACAGCCCTGATCCATCCTCACTGAAATAAACATGAAATAGCCTGAGCCTCCCTGAGCACACCTGGATCCCAGGGATGCTTTGTTATCATCATTTACTTGACTGACTTCCACCGCAGGGCTCTGTCAGGTCCCTTTGTTTCAGTTCTAATCAAACTTTTCGTTCCTACTTCAGGTTCTTCTCTGAATATCTCTAGAGAGGTGGCTGATCCTAGGGAAGAAGAAGAGAGCCCCTGGTTGCTCCAGTGGGAGGAAGCGGACACTGGATACGATGATGTTGAACTAAGTGCTCTGTAAACATCCATAGTTACTTTCCCATGATGTATTAAATATGAGATATTGTCTCAGATATTCTAATTGCCCATATTTCAATAGAGTAGTGCTGACCTATAATTGTATCACATGGAAATTGCTCATAATGAAATATTCTCAATAAAGTAACTTTTTGCTTTGTTGACAATGGCAAGAGTCATTCCAAATGCTCTTAGAGGATTGGTACTCAATCACAATTTCCTTCTAAGGAAATACCAGATGAGTGAACTGACTTGTCTCACCTCCCCCAAATGCTAGTTAAGGCATGACTTCACTCAGACTCAGAAATGCCCCAGGTCACTCTTCCTTAGACAGCAGATTCTAAACTTTGTCCACACTCACACCTTCATTCTTAGCAAGGTGAACTTGTGTGGGGGGCGGAAATCCTGATCCTTCCTTTATGCTCTTCCCCTTCCCAGAGATGTCACACCATCTGTTTTTATTCAGTTATTGGGCACCAGATGGGGTGTGAGTTTCAAAGTCGAGGGTAGGAAATTGGCTGGTGGAAGAGAATGCATACAGCTTTCTTTACCCTGCCTAAATTCTCAAGGCCAATTAAAAATCTCACTCTGCATAACTACCTCTTCCTTTTTATCTCCCATTCCCTGGGTTACTGTTTTCCGTTTTTTCCTCAGGTGCGTACAGACTCTCTCTCTCTCTTCTCCCATGTCTAGCTGGTTATCAAATCCTTTTAAATCCAGTCTTGCCTCTCCATCACTTCCTGCTACTTCCTCAGGATGTTGTCATTTCTTGTCTGTCCAATTATCTAGCATTTAAAGTGAATTACATCAGCTTGTATCTCTCTCCAAGTTGATGAAGGGCAAATTGGTGCTAACTCATACCCTGTATCCAGGTGGGACAAAGTGAAAGTGTTAGTCCTTCAGTCGTGTCCGACTCTTTGCCACCCTGTGGACTGTAGCCTGCCAGGCTCCTCTGTCCATGAGATTCTCCAGGCAAGAATACTGGAGTGGGTTACCATTCCCTTTTTCAGGGGATCTTCCCCACCCAGGGATCGAACCCAGGTCTCCTGCCCAGCAGGCAGATTCTTTACCATCCAACCCACCACTGAGGGGCACCAGGTGGGATAAAGGGGCAAGAAATTGGAGAACAAGACAGAGGGGATCTAAAAGAAGGGATATAGACAGAAAGATCAGTAATTTTTGGCTATTTGAGTTTTATTCATGTCAATGGAGGAGTCTGATATGACTGAACTCTTAGAGGAAGAATTTCAGACCAATAAGCTTCTCTGAAAACATGTTGTTTAAAGAGTCCTTTGATCTGGTAACTGTTGAAAATGTAAATGTGATCCTGCTGTGATTCTTCAGGGTAGAGAGAGCTGTCTTGTAGGGGTGACCAAGTAAACAATACATTTCCACAATACCCCTGACTCCTGTCCCATTCCATTGTGGACATGTGGAGAAGCTGCTGAACTCATATAAGACCTGAGAGTGCTGGCCTGAGTATGATTTGTGGCCAACCTGTTATTTAGTTGATGGCCCTGGATGATGTCCAGGGCTCCAACCTACACTCATGCTTGTAATCTCTGTAATTCTTTTTCTGTGCTGGGGATTAGAGATTCCTAGGGCTTCTCCAAGTGCAGCTCACATGGCCATTTGCCATTGGGAAGTGATGAAATAAGTGACAGAGTAAAGTGTACCCATCAAGAATGTTAAATTTTATTCCTGATTCACGGTATCCATGAAGTCAAAATAGCTGGTTACTATAATTCTGGGTGATAAAAATCATATAAAATTATGGGAGAGGAGAGGAGGACAAGACTTCCCACCTAGACTTGGCAGAGTCTCAGGATGAGCCTATTATGGATTGAGTGCTCAAAATCAGCCAGGAGCTGGTGAATAGACTTTTGGACTGCTTAGATCAGGGAGATGAGGGCAATCATTCCAGGTTATCCACGTGGCCTGTGAAGGGGCCTTTTGTGAGGGGTGGTTTTGGAGGGTTTATCATTCCAGGGTCTGTCACAAAAACTAGAAAACTTCTCTGCAGAGTATTAATTATGACAAGGCAGCTAGAATGTCATGTGGGGAAAGTATTTACAGGAAATTCTTTCCTATCAGTAGTGCACTTAACATGTTAAGCTTGGAGGCCTGTCCTATGTTATTTGAGAAAACCCAGTGAAAGTCTCTAGATTTTTCTGAAACCTCACAGGCACTTACCACCCATAAATACTTTATTCTGGCAGAGTGGAGTAAGTTACAAAGCCATGAAAATGTCAGGGATTGTTTCATGGCAACTTTCAGTGTAAAACCCTGTGTCACAAGTAATGATATGATTTCTACAGAGGAAAAAAAAAATGCCTTTAATCATAGTTCCATGTAAAAACAATAATTATGAAGAAGACAGGATTCTCATTTATTTGAGAAACAATATAGCAGAGACGTCTTTCAAGAATTTCTTGCTTCAAACATGGCGCTACATGGTGCTAAGCTCCACATCATCATATCCAGGCTCTTCTTGTCTCAGGACCAATGAAGACTCCTTCTCCTCTGCCCCAGAGTCGACAGTTTCTCTCAGAGGCTTCAGAGAGATGCCTGAAACATTAAGGAGAATCTGGTTTTAGTGGTGACAAAATGACAAGACACAACCTTTGACGGAAGGATAGCAAAAGGGGCCACAAAGTATCTGAGGTGAGGGGGAGCACCCAGCATTGTCTAAAAGTCTAGATTGAGCTACTTCATACTGACTCAGCTACTCAATGCAGCATCTTCTCTGGACATTGGCAGTTGGAACGAAGATGGACCAATAATGGCAAGGAGTGGAAAAGAGATGTGCATGCCTCTTCTACACCCGGCGGGTCTGATTTCTCAAGAAGTGGAGACAGGAAATGACCTCTGTAGAGTGCCTCAGATGCCCTCTTCTGAGCACCTCAGCAACAGAACCAGCCTGACCTACAAGCTTCATGAGAACACTCTGGGTCCTCTGTCAGATGCCAGAAATGGGCAACTCAACCAAATTTCACAATTTCCTGCTCCCCAGGGACCACATCCCCACATATAAGCGGAAATCTTAGTCCTTGGGAATGGGTCTTCATCTGGCAATTGAAATGAGAGAAAATTTTTTCTTGGTTCCCATCTAGTGCTGAGATTATGATTCTCTATTTAAGGCAATTGCAGATTCTGTTTTAATAGTGAGCAATCAACTTTAAATATATGGTTACACAGATTTCTCAAAACAAGTTTTATAGCTCATAAATTTAATTTACACCTTCATTAAAACCATTTCAGATTAATTCTCACAATTTGAAAAATCCCCAAATTTATTGTCAGAACATATATTTCAATTTAGGGTATGAAAATGGGAACAAAGCCTCTGTTACTCATACAAATGTGTCTTTATCCAATTGATGATGGACATGGACAAGAGAACACAGTATGTTCTCCTCTCAGAACAGATGAAGTAGCTCCAATATTCCAGAGATAAGGAAAAGTCAATAATACCTGGTATATGTGGTGCATGCATGCTCACTCATGTTTGACTCTTTGCAGCCCCATGGACTATAGCCCACAAGGCTCTTCTGTCCACATGATTTTCCAGGCAAGAATACTGGAGTGGGTTGCCATTTCTTTCTCCAGGGAGTCTTCCTGACTCACGGATCAAATCCAAGTCCCTTTTGTATCCTGCATTGGCAGGCAGAGTCTTTACTACTGCACCACCAGGGAAACCCAAACAAGGCTGCCCCAAGCTCTGATAGTAAAGAAACACTGACTGTTAGTGAGTCAAACTCATCTTCTCCATGATGATGAAGTCAGGCTACTGAGCTGTCAACTCACCAGTCTGGGAATACCTGGAACCACCTCTATCGTCTGGGAAAAAGTTATTCTCATTTGTCCCAGGGAAGAAAGGATTTATGGGATCAACGACATCAACATCAACATCATCAACATCATCATAACCATTTCCTATGGTATTGATGTTCTGTCCTGGAGGCTCTAAAAACAGACAAGAACTTAGGTGAAAAAGCAAAATATGAGTTGGACTGATGATCCAAGTCCCTTCTGAGGCAGAGATTCAAACAAAAGACAAATATATACTCCATATTCCAGGGCTGTTAAAGGCGTGTAGTTTATCTCAGTGTGCTCAGAAATCATTTAAACCTTCTAAATATTCCAATATATCAGGGTCAATCATATTTTTCTAATATGGTCTCTCATATCAAAGCATCAACAAAATCTATAATGCTATGAGTTTCAGGTACTCTTTTTGAGCATGTGGTACAGAGTTGTAATACATACTATGCACATAAAAGTGACTGGGGAGCATGAATCTGGACCAAGAGAGCCCAGGTGTTTGTGTGCTCTCTGAAGTTCTGGAAGACACAGAGCTGGTGGGAGAGGGATCCTGGACATCTGTTACTCAGAGACAGGATATTCCACCATCCCAGTCACAGGACGCCTGGGTTTCAGTCCCTTCTAGTTCTTGCTTGACCTTAGGATCCCACCTCCAGAGGTTGTCCATCTTTACTAACTGGAGAAGATCCAGGAAGGCATTCTCCTTTCTCTGTGTGTGTGAGCATGCTCAGTCATGTCTGACTCTTTGTGACCCCATGGACTGTAGCCTGTCAGGTTCCTCTGTCCATGGGATTCTCCAAGCAAGAATACTGTAGTGGTTTGCCATGCCCTCCTCCAGGGAATCTTCCCAACCCAGAGATCAAACCCTATCAAGACACAAGACACCCTCTTGTGTCTCCTGCATTAGCAGGTGGAGTCTGTATCACTGCACTACCTGGGAAGCCCATCTAGGTATAAGAGGCTACCCCAATTCCAACAACAAGAAAAACTGACTGTTAAGTGGGTCAAAACTCATCTTCTCCACACGATGAAGTCAGCTACTGAGCTGTCAACTCACTTATCTGGGAATAACGGGTGCCACCTCTGTCCTCTGGGGAAAAGTTATTCTCATTCATCCCAGGGAAGAAAGGATTTACAGGAACAGGTAACTCATCGGCATCATCATAACCATTTCCTGTGGTGTTGATATGCTGTCTCAGAGGATCTGTAAACAGACACGGACTTAGGTGGAATAGCAAAGTATGTGTTGGACTAAGTGATGCCCTAAGTCCCTTCTAATGCAGAAGTTCAAACACCTGATGAATACAGACTCTATATTCCAAGGTCGTGTCAAAGGCATGTATTTGATCTCACTGTGTTCAGAAATCATTTAAATCTTTTAACTATTTCAATGTATCAGGGTCAGTCATATTTTTCTAACATGGTTTCTCATATCGTAAAGCATCAACAAAAGCTATTATGCTATGAATTTCAGGTACTATTTCAAGCATATAGTACAGATTTGTAACACATACTGTGCACATATCAGTGACTGGGGAGGATGAATCTGGACCAAGAGAACCCAGGTGTCTGTGGGCTCTCTGAAGCTCTGGGAGACACAGAGCTGGTGGGAGGGGGATCCTGGACATCTGTTACTTAGAGACAGGATATCCCACCATCCCAGTCACAGGATGCCTGGGTTTCAGTCCCTTCTAGACCTTGGTTGACCTTAGGATCTCACCTCCAGGGGTTGTCCATCTTTATTATCTGGAGAAGACCCAGAGAGGACATTCTCCTTTCTCCAGTTCCTTGTAAGTAAGAGTTTCTGGTAATTGGTGATTAACAGCACTGATCACTGCATATATTCCAGGGCTTATCAATAGCAATATTTTTGTCTCAATATATACAAAAATCCATGAAATAATTAGAATATCAGACTGATTCTGGACCCAACTATAGTTTCCAATGTTCTCTTTAGCCACACAATTTTGAGTTTGTCAGTTTCAGATTTTTTTTTTAATGGCCTTAAAGTATTTAATGGTACATTAGATAATAATGTACTATTAGATACATGCATGCTCAGTTGCTTCAGTTATGTCCAACTCTTTGAGACCCCTTGGACTATAGCCTGCCAGGCTCTCTGTTCATGGGGATTCTCTGGGCAAGACTAGTGGAGTCGGTTGCCCTGCCCTCCTTCAGAGGATCTTACTGACCCAAGGATCAAACCAGCATATCTTATCTCTCTGCATTGGCAGGCAGGTTCTCTACCACTAGCGCCACCTGGGAAGTGCTACGTATTCAGTCTGTAACTGGGGAGAAGTGCTGTGAATAAAAGAGAACTAGGTATAATCTTTCCATTTCTGAGGTCATAGAGCGGGCAAGAGAGGGAAAAAGTTGTTGTGAACTAGAGAAAAGAGATCCTTCCCATCTTAATCACAGGAAGAGATCCTCAGACAAGATTCCTCCTTCACATCTCCACCATCCAAGGGAAGACTTGCTACCTGGGGCAGAGCTGGGGTCTCCATCCTCTCCATCGTCTCCTGTGTAATATGGCAGCTTAGTTGCTGAGTCATCAGACAGGTTACCTGGTAGGGAGAAAATCATCACAGAAAAATGAAAACCTTTGCCCTGTCATCGTAGGACGCCTGCTGTCATAGTATAGAGGAAATATTGAGACTTCAGACTTGTAGAGAGAAGGCTTGGAACTCCATGTGAAGTTGGCTTAGTAAGGTTGGGTCTCTGTTGAAAATAACACACAGCCAACTCATGATCAGAAGGGAGGGCATGGGACTTACCTTGGCTGTCCAACAGGTCCTTCTTCCCTGGTTTTATGATGTCATCAATCTCCTGGTACACGGCTTCATCAACAACATCTTCAAAATCAGATACCTCTGGGAAAGTAGCATGAGTTAGAGACTGACCCTGGAGTTAATCCCTTTATCAACAGAAGAAGCCTTCAGTGCTCTCCAGCATTGCCCCTTGGGAAACCACTCTGGGCTGCTCAGGCTCCTTTCTTAGCTACATGGAACAGAACTAGATTTCTTGACTCTGATCTTGATCTCACACTCAATATCCACTGGCACTGTTCACACAGGAAGTCATAATTCTCAAGAAATTTTACATTCGACCCAGGACCAAGGATTCCATTCTTTCAAATCCTGTTGTCTACAGTAGAAAAGGTGGGATTTTATCAGATAATGAGCATGGAGACCAATGCTTGTGCACTTCCTTGATGTCACAACAGACTCAATCCCTTTCCCACCATTCTCCAGATCATTTAGCATCTCTAAGGCCCACCTTGGTGCTTTGCTCTCCATCTGTGTAGCTGAATCCCCAGGATGATGAGGACCATGAAGAGAAGGGCTCCGAGGATGATGCAGAGGATCATGGGAAGGGAGAGGATGCCAGGGTCTGGAGCTGAGTCAAAGTGGACCATAGGGTTTTAGGAGGGTCATAAGTCCAGAGAAAACCCTCTGTCCTCATACTGGTCCTCTTCTGAGTCTTCAAGACCATGAAGCCACCATTAAGATACAATGGGTTTGCCTGAACCCCAAGATGTGATCAACAGAGGTCTTTCCCTGAGCTATGTCAAGTGTCTTCTCATTCTGGTTCTAGAGGATTGTTATGGGATGAAAGTTGGTAAAGCTCTGGAGTACTTCAGCTGCCACTGCTCAACAGGACTGTAAACATGAGATTGTTAAGGTTTTCTGTACTGATATGGGTAGTTTTGTTAAAATATAAAGATATACAGTGCAGGTGCCTGAAAATATGGGGACTCTTCAATCACACTGCTCAGAGCAGCAGGACTACTTACTTCCATGGCTGCAGGGAACTGCTGTTCTCTCACCAGGCGAGAAGGAAAAAAGGAATGGATTACTGTACCGAGTTGATCATCAGGTTACACCTATCATTAATGGGCATATCATTCTCTCCCAGATCCCAGGAAATCAGATAATATCTTTTCCTGGAGCCAGAGCACAAAGCAGCAGGTTATCCCAGGAAGTGCTCTGGATACAAACTCACACTCGCCCTCCACTCACTAGGGCGGACCCGAGCCCCTCACTCACCAGAGCACCTCACACCAGCATCCTCCTCATGCTTGCAGTCACTCTGCCCCCAGGGCTCTGCAGCACAGTCCCACAGGGAGGACTCCCGGCCCCCGCACCGCACCTCGTCCAGCCAGATGCTCCCATTTCCAGGGCCGAATGTCGCAGCCCGCACGGCTTCCAGGGCCTGGCCACAGCCCAGCTGCTTACACACCACCTCGGCCTCTGCCAGGCTCCAGGAGTCATCGCACACGGTGCCCCAGGAGCCGCTGTGCCAGACCTCCACCCGCCCTGAGCACTCGCTGTCTCCTCCCCTGAGCCGGAGCTTCTCTCTGTCTGAAAAGGCAGCAGCCCCTCCTGTGACTGCCCTGGTGGGAGGAAAGAGCCCCTGGGAGCCACAGGGGAGGGGGCGGGGCTGACGTACCTGTGCAGGGGGCAGCAGTTGGACAGCTCTGGTGTCTCCCTCCTGTAGGAGCAATGATGAGAAGTGCTGGATGAGGGACAGCTGGGGCTGGTCTTGTCCCCAAACAAGATTATCAAAGGTCCTTGGCTCAATCCAAACAACAAGTGAAAGCAGAGGCTTCATCATCTAATGGGCTGAGACATTAACTGCATCTTGATGCAAGCTGAAATTTCTTCATCTCTTTGCTGTTTACCAGGTCCATACCCCACAACGAATACAAATACATGGAAACAGACAGAAACACAGCCCACCTTTTTCTAGATTCAGCCTAAATTCATCACTTAGACTGGAAAACATAAAACCACACTAACAACATCCTATGGGCTTGGGACAGACACAGAAACAGAACAGTAATTTACCTGCACATGAGATATAGGCTTCATCCTTTGAAGAGCATGAGTTGTATTTCCAAGGGTCAGAAGGACACTGCCAGAGAGAGGTATCAGTTTTCTGACAACGGATTCCATCTACCCACCGGGGTCTAGAACCTTCCCTAAGAGCAACTGAAGTGTTGAGACTTCCACTGTTCCCACAGCCAAGCTGTCTGCAGATCATGGACACGGTGATGTCTTCCATGGGGCTGCGGCAGACACTGCCCCAGGTCCCGTTGTAGAAAACTTCCAGCCACCCAGCACACTGCTGGTCCTCACTCACCATCCTGAGGGCCAGGAAATCTAAGATTGAAAGGGAGAGGAAACAGGACATAGTGAACACCCAACTCTGTGCTCTGGGTTTTCCTCTCTCCAAGAATTTATGACTATACATCCCTGACCTAGTTGAGGAGATGTCCACTAGGTGACAAGAATGACATTCATCTCCCTTTCATCTTAGTTTGTCTTTTTGTGTCTATTTCTACCACAATGATGTCATGGATGTGAACAGAGAGAAAGACCAATCTGGGTACCTGCAAGCTGGGGGAGCTAGATCCTGCTTCCTGGTAAAATCTAAAAAGGATCTGTGAATGGGATGTGATGTGGATACTGGGGTGGGGGGTGGGTAGGCAGAATAATGAACCCACAAATCTCTACATCATAATCTGTGGAACCTGTGAATATGTTACCTTACATTTGAAAATGGACTTTACAGATGTTATTAAGGTAAAGACTTTGGGATGGTGAGATTAAGCTGGAATATTGTGAATTAACCACCTGAATCCAGCCTAATCACCTCATTATTCCTGGTATCCTTAGATGGATAACCTTGCAAAGCTCCAGTTGGAGGGAAAGGTAAAGAAAAATGCTCAGAAGAGACATAGTTTGCTATATATCTGAAGAAGAAGAGGGCTCTGAGCCCAGGAAGGAGGTCGCATAGAAACCAGCAAAGGCTGGGAAGGGAGTCCTCCCTGTGCCTGCAGGAAGAACGCAGCTCTGTGAAAACCAGGATGCTGGCCCACAGAGACCGTCAGCAGACTCCTAGCAAACAGAACTGAACAGAGTAAATCTGTGCTTTCATTACAGCATCAACGGGATCTCTAGACTTTACTACCACAGGGAACTGAAGAGGGAGCTCTGCTGTTGTGTGGAAACAGTAAGAAATGGCTCTGCCAGGAAACACTGCTGAGAAGAAAGAACAAAAACGTCAGCCGCTGCAGGAGGCAGTGAAAGCACCTCGTCTTCACGTCTGCTGGAAACACAGGCTCCATGGGAAGAAGCCTCCTTCCCTGGTCCTTTCAGCATCTCTCCATCAGGGCTCAGAACCCCATGCTCCAGCACCCTCCCCCATTCCCCGGCCTGTGGACAGTGTGCAGCGCAGACCTGAGCAGATGACCCCCGCGTCCTGCTTGTGTCTGCAGTCGTGCCACCCCCAGCCCCGGGAAGGGCACCTCCACACATGGGACTCATTTCCTGTGCAGTTCAGGTCGTCCAGCCAGATGGGTCCTGATCCCGCACCAAAGTGAGCAGACTTCATGGCATTGAGGGCGTCTCCACAGCCCAGCTGCCTGCACACCACGCGGGCATCGTCCAGGTCCCAGCCGTCATCACAGATGGTGCCCCAGGAGCCCTGGTCAAGGATCTCCACTCTGCCGGCACAGGGACCGCCCCCGTCCACCAGGCGGAGCTGTCTGCTGTCTGAGGAGAGAGAAATGGGACAATGGGGCGGTGACGGGTGGTGAGGGGGGCGAGGGGACAGGGGGTCAGAAGGGTCTTCTGTCCTGTGGGACCCTCACCTGAGCAGTAGGGGGCGCTCTCCTCTGGGGATGCTAAGGCTGCTGGTTCAGACACGGGGTACTTGCACTGGGGTAGCACCTGGGTCTGGTTTCCTGCAGATACAGCAATGATTAGAGGGCGGGAGGTTGAACAACTGAAAACTGATTTAAGCTAAATAATGATCTAGTGATGGAGCCTGAGATGGGAGCTATAACATAGCAGCAAAGTTAATGTAATTTTAATCTCTATTGAGAGTTCTGTTTTAGAATGCCAAAAATTTTCTTTTACGCTATGCATTGCCCTAAGAATGAATTACATGTGTCTTTCTGAATTATGGTTTTCTCAATGTTTATGCCCAGCAGGGGGGATTGCTGGTTCATATGCTAATTTTATCCCTAGGTTTTGAAGGACTGTGACTCAGATCCTGAACTCTTATTGCCAAATTCAGACTTAAATTGAAGAAAGCAGGGAAACTACTAGACCATTCAGGTATGACCTAAATCAAATCCCTTATGATTATACAGTGGAAGTGAGAAATAAAGGGATTAGATCTAATAGACACAGTGCCTGAAGAACTATGGACAGAGGTTCATGACGTTGTACAAGAGACAGGGATCAACCATCCCCAAGAAAAAGAAATGCAAAGAAGCAAAATGGCTGTCTGAGGAGGCCTTACAAATAGCTGTAAAAAGAAGAGAAGCAAAAAGCAAAGGAAAAAAGGGAAGATATAAGCATCTGAATGCAGAGTTCCAAAGAATAGCAAGGAGAGTCAAGAATGCCTTCCTCAGTGATCAATGCAAAGAAATAGAGGAAAACAATAGAATGGGAAAGACTAGAGATCTCTTCAAGAAAATTAGAGATACCAAGGAAATATTTCATGCAAAGATGGGCACAGTCAAGGACAGAAATGGTATGGACCTAACAGAAGCAGAAGATATTAAGAAGAGGTGGCAAGAATACACAGAAGAACTATACAAAACTGATCTTCATGACCCAGATAATCATGATGGCATGATCACTCACCTAGAGCCAGACATCCTGGAATGTGAAGTCAAGCGGGCCTTAAGAAGCATCACTATGAACAAAGCTAGTGGAGGTGATAGAATTCTAGTTGAGCTATTTCAAATCCTGAAAGAAGATGCTGTGAAAGTGCTGCACTCAATAAGTCAGCAAATTTGGAAAATAGCAGTGGCCACAGGACTGGAAAAGGTCAGCTTTCATTCTAATCCAAAACAAAGACAATGCCAAAGAATGCTCAAACTACCACACAGTCGTACTCATCTCACACACTAGCAAAGTAATGGTCAAAATTCTCCAAGCCAGGCTTCAACAGTACATGAACCATGAATTTCCAGATGTTCAAGCTGGATGTAGAAAAGGCTGAGGAACCAGAGATCAAATTTACAACATTCATTGGGTCATCAAAAAAGCAAGAGAGTTTCAGAAAAACATCTATTTCTGCTTTATTGACTATGCCAAAGCCTTTGACTGTGTGGATCACAACAAGTGTGGAAAATTCTTCAAGAGATGGGAATATCAGACCACTTGATCTGCCTCTTGAGAAATCTGTATACAGGTCAAGAAGCAACAGTTAGAACTGGACATGGAACAACAGACTGATTCCAAAAAGGGAAGGAGTATAACAAGGCTGTATATTGTCACCCTGTTTATTTAACTTATTTGCAGAGTACATCTTGAGAATGTGGGGCTGGATGAAGCACAAGCTGGAATCAAGACTGCCAGGAGAAATATCAATAACCTCAGATGTGCAGATGACACCACCTATATGGCAGACAGTGAAGAAGAACTAAAGAGCCTCTTGATGAAAGTGAAAGAGGAGAGTGAAAAAGTTGGCTTAAAGCTCAACATTCAGGAAACTAAGATCATGGCATCTGATCTCATCGCTTCATATCAAATTAATGGGGAAACAGTAGAAACAGTGGCTGACTTTATTTTCTTGGGCTCCAAAATCACTGCAGATGGTGACCTCAGCCATGAAATTAAAAGATGCTTCCTTCTTAAAATAAAAGTTATGACCAAACCAGACAGCATATTAAAAAACAGAGACATTACTTTGCCAACAAAGGTCTGTCTAGTCAAAGCTATGCTTTTTCCAGTAGTCATGTATGGATGTGAGAGTTAAATTATAAAGAAAGCTGAGCGCCAAAGAATTGATTCTTTTGAACTGTGGTGTTGGAGAAGACTCTTGAGAGTCCCTTGAACTGCAAGGAGATCCAACCAGTCAATCCTAAAGGAAATCAGTCCTGAATTTTCATTGGAAGGACTGATGTTGAAGCTGAAGCTCCAATACTTTGGCCACCTGATGTGAAGAACTGACTTATTTGAAAAGACCCTGATGCTGGGAAAGATTGAAGGCAGGAGGAAAGGGGATGACAGAGGATGAGATTGTTGGATGGCATCACTGACTCAATGGACATGAGTTTGAGCAAACTCTGGGAGTTAGTGATGGACAGGGAGGTCTGGTGTGCTATGGTTCATGAGGTTGCAAAGAGTTGGACACGACTGAGCGACTGAACTGAACTGAACTGAACTGATATTGTTCTCCATATTGGCTGTATCAGTTTACATTTCCACCATCAGTACAAGAGGGTTCCCTTTTCTCCACATCATGTTTAGTAGTAATCATTGTAGATTTTTTTATAATTACCATTCTGACTGGTGTGAGGTAATACTTCATTGTAGTTTTGATTTGCATTTCAAGAAGGAGGGGATATATGTATACATATAACTGATTCACTCCTTGTACAGCAGAAATTAACACCACATTGTAAAGCAATTATACTCAATTAAAAAAATTATGTTACATCAGTTCATTTCAGTTCAGTAGCTTAGTCGTGTCCGACTCTTTGTGACCCCATGAGTTGCAGCACGCCTGGCCTCCCTGTTCATCACCATCTCCCAGAGTTCACTCAGACTTATGTCCATCGAGTCCATGATGCCATCCAGCCATCTCATCCTCGGTCGTCCCTTTCTCCTCCTGCCCCCAATAATCTATCTCTAATTAAAAGATGCAAAATAAAATCTTTTTTGAAGGATTTCTATAATTTTCTACATCTACATCTATAATTTTAAAAATACTTACATAAAAGAGATCTCCTGGAAAACCAAGAGGAAAAAGGAGACATTGGAAAGTATTCCCAAAGGTATTCAGCTACTAGAGTTATCTGGCAGAGAATTTAAGTAGTCGTGATTACAGTGATTATAGAATTAGTTGACAAGATATATCTTGTCAAAAAAAATGATAACAAGAAAACAAATAAAAATTCTAGAGCTGAAACTTGCTGCTACTGCTGCTGCTAAGTTGCTTCAGTCGTGTCCGACTCTGTGTGACCCCAGAGACGGCAGCCCACCAGGCTCCCCCATCCCTGGGATTCTCCAGGCAAGAACACTGGAGTGGGTTGCCATTTCCTTCTCCAGTGCATGAAAGTGAAAATTAAAAGTAAAGTCACTCAGCTGTGTCTGACTCTTAGCGACCCCATGGACTGCAGCCCACCAGGCTCCTCCGCCCATGGGATTTTCCAGGCAAGACTACTGGAGTGGGTTTCCATCGCCTTCTCCAAGAGCTGAAACTTAATAACTGAAATTAAGAACTAGAGAATGAGTGTATTGGCACATTAGATCAGCACAAGGTAGAAACAGTAAAATAGAAGATCAGAGGACAAATATTCGTCTATTTAGAATGCAGGTCACATGGTAAGTGTCCGGGTTATATTGCTGTGTAACAAAGTTTTCCAAAAATGTTAGTAGCAGTAGGAGAAAAGAAAACAAAAAAAAAAAAAAAAAAAAACCCAACAACTTCATTTTGCTTAAGACTTCCTGGGTCAGTAACTTGAGACAGACAAACTTGGCAGTTCTGTCTTGGGATTTTCATGTGGCTGCACTTAGATGTCATCTGGAGCTGAAGTTGTCTGAGAACTTGACTGAACTGTGGTTACATAAGGAAATTCCCTATAGTATTTTAAGGGTAAAAGGACATCATGTCTGCAATCTAATTCAGAAAGATTTTACATATTCAGGGAGAAATGGGGCAAGAGGCAAACCAAGAGGAAAAGAGAAAGACAGAAACAGACAGATAAAGGAAGATTAAAGTGAAATACTAACACTGGGAAATCCAGGTGAAGGTCATCTGGAAAGTTTTATTATTGCAACTATTCTTGCAACTTTTCTGTAAATTGCAAATTAGGTCAAAAGAAAAAAAAATTAAAAGGTGAAAACAAGGCAGAGAAAATTCATTGCTCAGACACTTACACAGGGGAAAAAAAATACTAGTAACATTAAAAAATAAAATGCCTAGGAGACAAAACCTACTAGAAGATGAGCAAATCTTCCAAGAGAAATTCAAGACCGAATTGAATAGAGGAATGTATGGTGTCAATGAGTTGGAAGACTCAACATTACTATAGTCAATCATCCTCAAATTAATATTTGGATTAAATCTAATCTCAGTCAAAATACCTTAAGCTTTTTTGGTGAAAAATGATAAGCTGATTCACAAGTTTATACAAAATGCAAAGACCAAGAACAACCAATACAGTTGGCAAGACAAGCAATGAAGACTAAGTATAAAGTAATTCCTATAAATTAAAAGTTTTCAGACTTATTATAAAGTTACAATAATTAAGAAAACATGCAAGGGTATACAAATGATACAATGGAACAGAGTAGAGAGTCTCAAGAAAGACTCAGACATGCATACCCTTCTGTTTATTACAAAGTGGCAGTGCAATCTGGAACAGTGTCTTTTCAGAAAGACCTGAGTCAATTGGATGTCTGTATGAACCCTGACAATTATCTTACACAGATATCCATAACAGAAGGAAAGTACAACATGCAAGAGAGAAATAATTAAACTTCTTTAAAATACTCTCAGAGAATGCTTTTATGGTGTAGGCAGAGTTATTACAATGCGGGAGACCTGGATTCAGTCCCTGGGTTGGGAAGATCTCTTGGATAAGGAAATGGCAACCCACTCCAGTATTCTTGCCTGGAAAATCCCACGGATGGAGGAACCTGGTAGGCTACAGTCCATGGCGTCGCAGAGTTGGACACGACTGAGCAACATTTACTTTTTTAAGAGTTGTTTGTAAAGGGATATGAGAAGCACTAAGGGCTTCCCTGGTGGCTCAGTGGAAAAGACTCTGTCTGCCAGCACAGGAAATGCAAGAGACTCAGATTCAGTCCCTGGACTGGAAGATCCCCTGGAGCAGGAAACGGCACACCACTCCAGTGTTCTTGCTGGGAAATCCCACGGACAAAGGAACTTGGTGGGCTACAGACCATGCAGTGGTAAAGAATGTAGCCACTGTAGCCAAATGACAGAGTGACTGAGCAAGCGACTCAAACATTAAATAAAGTAGATAAAATAAGAAAATAAATTAAATAAATTAGATACAAAAGGAAACATACTGCATGATTTTATATACACTTCAAACACTGATGAAGTATTCTACGGTAGAAGTTAGTAAGTGATTTTCACTGGAGAGGAGGGAGAGCACAGTTATGGGGAGACAACAATAATTCCGTGGTGCTGGGAATGTTCTCTTTGTTGACTTGGACTGGAGAACATGACTGAAGTCTACACTTATTGCTTATACATTGTTTTCTATGACCATGTGTAAATAACAATGTTGTTTAAAAATATATTATTCCTCCTCCCCCTCCTGGGAGGGGGGTTCAGGATGGGGAACACGTTTATACCTGTGGCGGATTCATGTTGATGTATGGCAAAACAAATACAATATTCTAAAGTAATTAACCTCCAATTAAAATAAATAAATTTATATTAAAAAAAAAGAAATAGCTCATCTGGAATTCCATTACCTCCCAAAATATATACATACATTATTCCCCTTCATACTTTTTGCCCTGACCTGAAAAACAAATGAAGAATAAGAAGAACCATGTTTCACCATAGGATGTCTGACTTTTGAAGCCAGTTTTCCCTCACTCTCTGCTCTTGGAGACATTTCACTCCAGGAGCATCCTGAGTACCAGTAGTTCTTGTCCCTCTCTCTTACCTGAGCAGATCACAGAGGCCGTGTTGCCATGGGAACAGTCAGGGACACCCAGGGCAGTCACAGGACACTCCCACAGGAAGGACTCCACCCCCAAGCAGTGAAACCGGACTGTTGAGATCTGATCACCTCCTTCCATAAAGTGTGGTCCTCGGGGGGTGGAGATGGCGACTCCACAGCTGAGCTGACGACAGACAACATTGGCATTGGCCAGACTCCAGTGGGAGGCACAGAGCGCTCTCCATCGTCCAGAAATGTTCATCTCCACCTGCCCCTCACACTGAGAGGTCCTGTTTGTCATGAGCCGGACTTCTGAGTATGCTGGATATGAGACGACAGGATTTCAGCAAAATCTCATGATTTCTCACCTGAACAGAGTGTGCAGGGAGATTAAGTCCTGACATGCATCTCACCTGAACAGACAACTTGAGCAGCTCCACTGTAGTGACAAGGGTCCCCTGGACAGGGCACTCTGGGGCAGGACCAGAGCTCAGGCTCCTTCCCCTCACACCTGAACTCTTCAGCCCAGACCTGGCCATCGGACTCTCTGAAGGGCACGTGTCCCAGGACAGACACAGCCTTGCCGCATCCTAGCTCTGCACAGATAACCTGGGCAGTGGGGAGTGCAAAGTTCCTATCAGACACTGGGATCCAGTCTTGTTCGGAATGTACTTCAACTCGCCCAGAGCAAGGTCTAGTTCCTCCAGCTAGACGCACAAATCCTGAGAGAAAAACAACAAACCTAGTCAATGTTCATGGACCTTGCTTGACAATTGAAAACAATATGTCCCAGGCATCACTGTAAAAGCTTTTATTTCCTAGGACAGGGAAAAGGGAGAGAATTTGACAATTATCATCATAACTGGATTTTCATATGTAAGTCTCTGAAGATAAATCCAGAAGGATTACAGGGTCAGTTTGATGGCTGAATCCCAAGAACATATACTTTGAGATTGGTTAAAAATGTGAATTCCTTGGTCTTGGAGCCTGGACAGATCTGGCCTAAGACAAATCATTGGAACAGCTGAATACCAAGAACACATATTTTAGCATTGGTTGGAGAAGAAAATTTCTTATTAAGAAGCCTGGGGCCTACAGACCCAAGGAGACTGTATAATAGTTGAGCACTTAAACTTGAATGCAGAGATATGCAGAACACAACCCACCCAGAGGGATGTGGATATGAGATTAGAGACGTATCTTCCAGACAAGATTAGAAAACTTTGCTGAGACTTCTGGGGGTAATATTCTGACCAGGTTTCTCTCCCAGAAGCTAGTGACTTAGGTTACGGAAAATCATGAGGCTGTATCCATGAGTCCATGCCAACTTCTAGATAGATGACAGCTCCAGTAAAGAAATATGGATATTATAACTAATTGGCATCATATTTTTTCCAAAAGTTTGGTGACAAAAATTTCCAAGAATTTATTAGGTTACCTCAGTGGAAAATAAGATGAGTTAAGAAAGCTCAGAGAGTCATAGAGAGGGGTGTTCAGTTCAGTTCAGTCGCTCAGTCATGTCCAACTCTTTGCAACCCATGGACTGCAGCACTCCAGGCCTCCCTGTCCATCACCAACTCTGGAAGCTTGCAGAAACTTATGTCCATTGAGTCCGTGATGCCATCCAACCATCTCATCCTCTGTCGTCCCCTTCTCCTCCTGCTCTCAATCTTTCCCAGCATCAGGGTCTTTTCAAATGAGTCAGCTCTTTGCATCAGGTGGACGAAGTATTGGAGTTTCAGCTTCAACATCAGTCCTTCCAATGAAAATTCAGGACTGATTTCCTTTAGGATTGACTGGTTGGATCTCCTTGCAGTCCAAGGGACTCTCAAGAGTTTTCTCCAATACCACAGTTCAAAAGTATCAATTATTTGGCTCTCAGCTTTTTTTACAGTCCAACTCTCACATCTATACATGACTACTGGAAAACCATAGTGGAGGCATGGTCCTGACCATCTCTCTTGAAATCCCAGCATTTGTCAATGAAGCTGGGAGAGAGGGAGTTCTCAAGGAGAGTTTCCCAAACAGCTGAGTTTGCAGATCATCTCCTATTAGAGATTTTTCTTCTGAGACAGGAGTCGTAGAAAATACAACAGGGTGACAGTAATTTATTTTAATACCACCATTGTACTAATTCTGTATTCCTATCAACAGAAAAATATGCATTCTTCTCAAGCACACATGGCGTGTTCTCCTGGCAAGATGACATGCTAGGTACAAACAAGTTTTAACAAATTGAAGACCAGCATCATTCCAAGTATCTTTATGACCACAGTGGAGTGAAACTAAAATTCAGTGATGATAACAAAACAGGAAAATTAATGAGTACCTAAAAATTAAACAAGACACTCTTATTTGAAGATTGCCTTTTCTATTTCCAGAAACAGTGCCATTGAGAATTCGATAGGGATTGCATCAAGTCTGTACTCACTTCAAATAGCATAGATATTTAACAACTTTAATTATTCCAATCTGTGAACACAGGACGGAGAAGGCAGTGGCAACCCACTCCAGTGTTCTTGCCTGGAGAATCCCAGGGGTGGCGGAGCCTGGTGGGCTGCCATCTATGGGGTTGCACAGAGTCGGACACGACTGAAGCAATGCAGCAGCAGCAGTGAACACAAGATGACTTTTCCTTTATTTGCCTCTTACTTAATTTCATTCATGAATGTATTGTAATGTTAAAAGAAGCTGGAATGCTGCCAAAACAAAAATAAGAAGAAAGATGCTGCTGCTGCTGCCGCTAAGTCACTTCAGTTGTGTCCGACTCTGTGCGACCCCATAGATGGCAGCCCACCAGGCTCTCCCATCCCTGGGATTCTCTAGGCAAGAATACTGGAGTGGTTTGCCATTTCCTTCTCCAATGCATGAAAGTGAAAAGTGAAAGTGAAGTTGCTCAGTCGTGTCCCACTATTAAGAAGAAGGATGAGGAGGAGGTAAAGGAGAAGGAAGAAAGGATGGGAATGAGAAGAAGGAAGCAGTGAAAAAACAAGCATAATTTGGAGAGTTCCAAGTTACAAAAGCCTCAGTATGGATAAAATATACAAATATTTGGGAAAATACTAGTTGAATAAGTTTTTTGCATATTGTATCACCTTCTGTTTCTCACATCTACCACCTAATCCTACCATCAATTCTCATTTCTTCCACTTCAGACAAGCAAACACCATCTTAAAAGATATGGATGGATAGAAAAGAAAAGAAAAAATGGAAGCACCTGCTGTAGAATGGAGAGTAAGTGAGACATGTGACAGGTAACGTGTGATCACAGGAAGCTTTGAAACTAAAGGAGGAAGACTAAAATAAACATTTGTCAGTTGGTCATCATAGGAACACATTTTGAAGGAAATGAAGGTAACTCAAATAAAAAAAAAAATTTACTTCATCACGTACAAGTCCCTGGTTTCTGAGTGTGTTCTGATTCCTTATTTCTAAAGTTCTTTCCAGTAAAGGACTATCTAACAATTCTCAGTATCCAGTGAAATAAAAAGAAAAAAAAATACACTAGAATTTCAAAAAACAAAAATATAACCCATACCACATTGATTGCGCTTTAAGCAATCGTTAAAAACAGATTCAGAAATTACAGAAATGATTGAATTGGCTGATAAAGTCTTTAAATCACTAATACAAATATGCTTAATGAAGCATAAAAATAAACAGGGAAATGAAACTAGAAAAAAAAATGGAACTTGTAGACCTGAAATTTATACTAACTGAAATAATTATAATTAATTTAACAGGAGATCATGAACTCCTTATTTCAAAATTCAGACTTAAATTGAAGAAAGTAGGGAAAACCACTAGACCAATCAGGTATTACTTAAATTAAATCCCTTATAGTTATACAAATGACAAATATTTCAAGGGACTAGATCTGATAGAGTGCCTGAAGAACTGTGGATGGATATTAGTGACATTGTACAAGAGGCAGTAATCCAAACCATCCCCAAGGGGGAAAAAAAAATGCAAAAAAGCAAAATGGCTGTCTGAGGAGGCCTTAAAAATAGCTGAGTAAAAAGAGAAGCTAAAGGCACAGGTGAAAAGGAAAGATATACCCATTTGAATGCAGAGTTCCAAAGAATAGCAAGGAGAGATAAGAAAGCCTTCCTCAGGGACCAATGCAAAGAAAAAGAAGAAAACAATAGAATGGGAAAACTAGAGATCTCTTCAAGAAAATTAGAGATACCAAAGGAGCTTTTCATGCAAAGATGTGCACAATCAAGGACAGAAATATTATGGACCTAACAGAAGCAGAAGAAATTAAGAGGTAGCAAGAATACACAGAAGAACTGCATAAGCCAAGCTTCAACAGTACGTGAACCGAGAAATTCCAGATGTTCAAGCTGGATTTAGAAAAGGCAGAGGAACCAGAGATCAAATTGCCAACATCTGCTGAATCATACAAAAAGCAAGACAGTTCCAGATAAAACATTTTCTTCTGCTTTATTGACTACACCAAAGCCTTTGACTGGGTGGATCACAACAAACTGTGGAAAATTCTTAAAGAGATGGGAATACCAGACCACCTTATCTGCCTCCTGAGAAATCTGTATGCAGGTAAAGAAGCAACAGTTAGAACCGGACATGGAACAACAGACTGGTTCCAAATCGGGAAAGGAGTACATCAAGGCTGTATATTGTCAGGCTGTTTATTGAACTTTTACACAGAGTACATCATGGGAAATGCCAGGCTGGATGAAGCTTGAGCTGGAATTGAGATTGCCAGGAGAAATAGCAATAACCTCAGATATGCAGATAACACCAACCTTTTGGCAGAAAACGAATAACTAAAAAGCCTCTTGATGAAAGTGAAAGAGGACAGTTAAAAGTTTGGCTTAAAACTCAACATTCAAAAAACGAAGATAGTGGCATCTGGTCCCATCGCTTCATGGCAAATTAATGGGGAAACAATGAAAACAGTGACAGACTTAATTTTCTTGGGCTCCAAAATCACTGCAGACTGTGACCTCAACCATGAAATTAAAAAAGCTTGACCCTTGGAAGAAAAGCTATAACAAACCTATACAGCATTAAAAAGCTGAGACATTACTTTGCTAACAAAGATCCATCTAATCAAAGCTATCATTTTTCCAGTAGTCACGTTTGGATGTGAGAGTTGGACTATAAAGAAAGCTGAGCACCGAAGAATTGATGCTTTTGAACTGTGGTGTTGGAGAAGACTCTTGAGAGTCCCTTGTACAACAAAGAGATCCAATCAGTCAGTCCTAAAGAAAATCAGTCCTGAATATTCATTGGAAGGACTGATGCTGAAGCTGTAACTCCAATACTTTGGCCACCTGATGCAAATATCTGACTCACTGGAAAAGACTCTGATGCTGGGAAAGACTGAAGCCAGGAGGAGACAATAAGATAAGATAAGTAGTTCTGACTTTCTGTTTGAGGCAATGCTAGTCCCATGACAAGGTAAAAACATTTAACTACTGGAAAAGTGAAAGCGAAGTCGCTCAGTTGTGTCTGATTCTTTGCACCCCATGGACTGTAGCCCACCAGGCTCCTCTGTCCATGGGATTTTCCAGGAAAGAATACTGGAGTAGGTTGCCATGCCCTTCTCCAGCGGATCTTCCTGACCCAAGGGTTGAACACTGGTCTCCGGCAGTGCAAGCAGACTCTTTGCTGTCTGAGCTATCAGGGAAGCCCTGTAAAACCACATGCTGTCTATAAATATGCATGTTCAAATATAAGCACAGAAACAAATTATTAATAAAGAGGTAAATATTATAATGTGTATAATATTATACACTATGCACAAAACTGTAGTGTTTATATTAGTATCATATAAAGTAAGTGTATAAGGCAAAGAATATATTCAGAGAGAAAGAAGAAATATTTTATGATGATAAAATATTAAAGAAATTATGTAGTATCAAAATGAGCGGGCTAACATTAAAGTGGTGGCTATAAGAAAATTTGGAAAACTGATGCTTCCTTGATGCCTACATTAGAATAAAAACCAAAGCTGAATGAAATAATCTAAGATTCCATTTCATGGATCTACAAAAATAACAACAAATCGTAAGCAAAAAAGAGGAACAAAAACTGAGAACAGAAATCAACTAAATAGAAAGCAAACATATAATGAAAGAATCAACAGAGTCAACTGGTGAATTTAATGATATGAGATATGAGCACATTTTACTCAATTTCAAAAATTTAGGCAAAATAGGCCAAATCCTTGAAAAGCACAACTCACCAGAACCTGATACCAAAAAAGGGAAAATCTGATTGGTCCTATATTTGTTAAAGAAATAGATTCAATATTATAAAAACTTTCCACAAATAAAATGGCAACCTTCAATGGCCAGTACTTCCAGAGGGCTCAGAAATGACTCCCACGTCAAGATAAAGGAAGAGAGGGCAGGAAGGAAGGGTACACAGAGGCTGCGGTGAATGTAATAGTTGACCTGGATCAGGAACCCACCCTCCCCTCCTGTAATCCTTGCATCTTCGTCCCCTCATCATTTTGTACTTCTGTACTGCAGTCCTCAGCTTGTGAAGCCATCCCAAACCTTTGTCTTGAAGCCCTTGAAGTCCACTTTTTAATTCAAACAAACTCCTGTATATTCTTCTCAAGTGATTGTTTCTACTCTGGATTTCTCCTACTTCACTTCCAACAATCCACTAAAGAGGCTGTGATTTCTCTTCCATACCTGACTCCTAAGACTGAGAGGAATAAACTCCCAGACCTCAATTCCACTGAGAAAACTGAACAGATGTGCTATTCTATTCTTATCTCTGGTGCATCACCACCCCTTGACTTATCTTCACATTATTAAAACATGTCTGGCTGGTGCACTGGGATGACCCAGAGAGATGATATGAGGAGGGTGGTGGGAGGGGGGTTCAGGGTTGGGAACTCATGTACACCTGTGGCGGATTCATGTCAATGTAGGGCAAAACCAATACAGTATTGTAAAGTAAAAAAAATAATAATAATAAAATTAATTAATTAATTTTAAAAAGAATTTAAAAAATATAAATAAAACATGTCTGAAAACAGAGAAAAGACAGATGAGTGGGAGGAAACTGGTGACAAAGACATTAGTAGAAGTAAGCTGGAATTGTCCATAAATGTATGAGAGCCAAAGTTAGAGCAATAGTGGTCAGGGAGTACAAACCACAATCAAGGTTTAATTGCCAGACTACTCACAAATCCTCTTATTTTAAAATGCATCTTAACTGGAATTAATATCAAGACATCAATTTTCTTAAAACAATCACTAGAAGCTCCAGCAGCACACAGTCCATTTTAACTTAGATGCTGATTTATCAAAATAAAGCAGAGCCTCCTGTAGTGTCTCCAGAAGTTTATCTTCAGACGAAACCATGACTAGGACATTGTGCTAATAAGGAATGACACTTGAAATGTTGAAAAACATTAAGGCTTTCTTAAAGCAAAAATTTATAACCGAAAGTCAAATCTCCTTGAAAATAATTGTTTTTGAGGGTAATACTGTAAAAAAGAAGGTGAATGAAAACTTTTGAGGGGATGAACAGGTTTATGGCATGGGTGTTGTAATGATTTCACAGATGTATACTGATTTCCGAACTTATCATATTGAAAACATTAAATATGTACAGATTGTGTATGTCATTAATGCCTGGATAAAGTATTTTCTAACCAGAGATCAAATTGCCAACATGCGCTGGATCATGGAAAAAGCAAGAGAGTTCCAGAAAAACATCTATTTCTGCTTTATTGACTATGCCAACGCCTTTGACTGTGTGGATCACAATAAACTGTGGAAAATTCTGAGAGAGATGGGAATACCAGACCACCTGACCTGCCTCTTGAGAAACCTGTATGCAGGTCAGGAAGCAACATTAGAACTGGACATGGAACAACAGACGGGTTCCAAATAGGAAAAGGAGTACGTCAAGGCTGTATATTGTCACCCTGCTTATTTAACTTGTATGCGGAGTACATCATGAGAAACGCTGGGCTGGAAGAAACACAAGCTTGAATCAAGATTGCCATGAGAAATATCAACCTCAGATATGCAGATGACACCACCCTTATGGCAGAAAGTGAAGAGGAACTAAAAAGCCTCTTGATGAAAGTGAAAGTGGAGAGTGAAAAAGTTGGCTTAAAGCTCAACATTCAGAAAATGAAGATCATGGCAGCCAGTCCCATCACTCCATGGCAAATAGATGGGGAAACAGTGGAAACAGTGTCAGACTTTATTTGGGGGGGCTCCAAAATCACTGCAGATGGTGACTGCAGCCATGAAATTAAAAGACGCTTACTCTTTGGAAGAAAAGTTATGACCAACCTAGATGGCATATTCAAAAGCGGAGACATTACTTTGCCGACTAAGGTCCGTCTAGTCAAGGCTATGGTTTTTCCTGTGGTCATGTATGGATGTGACAGTTGGACTGTGAAGAAGGCCGAGCATTGAAGAATTGATGCTTTTGAACTGTGGTGTTGGAGGACTCTTGCAAGTCCCTTGGACCGCAAGGAGATCCAACCAGTCCATCCTGAAAGAGATCAGCCCTGGGATTTCTTTGGAAGGAATGATGCTGAAGCTGAAACTCCAGTACTTTGGCCACCTCATGCAAAGAGTTGACTCATTGGAAAAGACTCTGATGCTGGGAGGGATTGGGGACAGGAGGAGAAGGGGACGACAGAGGATGAGATAGCTGGATGGCATCACTGACTCGATGGATGTGAGTCTGAGTGAACTCCGGGAGTTGGTGATGGACAGGGAGGCCTGGCGTGCTGCACTTCATGGGGTTGCAAAGAGTCAGACACGACTGAGCGACTGAACTGAACTGAACTGAACTGAATGCCTGGATAAAGTATTTTCTAAAAAGAAAATAACTGTTTTCTTAAGGGTCTCAACTAGTATCATCAAAAATATGCTGAAGGTGGGATTGAAAAAGATCACCTTTCCATCAACCCTTTCCTGAGACTCAACCACCTCCCTCGGGGAATTCACTGTGATTTCTGACTTTTCCTCTAATCCAGTTGCTCTTATGGATAATGTCCTGGCCGTCTCATCCACCATTGTGATAACAACTGAGATGTTCTTAGTTCCTGAGACCACCCATTCACACTCCAGTTTCACTGCTGTCTTTACTGCCTCCAATTTGGCACAAGTCAGTTACACTTAGACAGCACCGAACACTTCTTATGAGTCACTTCAGGTTCTTTTAGCCTCACTGCCTTAGCACTTGCTTTGTTTCAGCTACTGTGGTATAAATTTCAAAGCTTCATATTTTTCTGCAGCTTCAACATACCCACAAAAGGATATGAGCTCCCCACCCAGGTGAGCAGGTGCACCAGTGTGATGAGACTATCCCCTGCCAGAAGTCCCCCTTCTTGCCACCCCTGACTGACTGTGACCTAGTGACATTCAAACACACCAGTGAAATCCCCTCGTGTCTTTTCCCTTGTGTAACTGCATCTTGACCCACAGTACTGTCACTAGTCCCTGGATCTTCACGCCCCATTTTGGTTAAGACTGCTAGGTTGAGCTTGTTCTATTGGAATCTCCCCATGTACCGACCTGATGGTACTCTGTCTTTTTCACAGGACAGATAATAATTCCTAGGAACATGAATACAATACGATTTGCTTGCCAGCATCTCTCCTATATACCACCCTGTAGCTGCACTTCTCAAACCGTCCTAAAAAAGAATAAAAAGCAACTACCATGATGAAATTAACTCAGACAGGTCCAACCCAGAAGTTGGTCTGGAGCCATTACTGTTCAAGTCCAAGCAATTCCTTCTGCTCCTTTGAGCACACAATGCTCTAGGAATCATGTGGGACTAGAGTAGAGTCTTCACCCAAGTAGACTCTAAAGGCTGTGATCCATATTCTCACATAATTATTCTGGGAATCAAACCAAAGGTTTTTCTGCTGAGGACCCCCACCCAGACCAGGCAGGACTCACCTGAGCAGACTGCTCCAGCATCCCAGTCATGAATGAAACCATCATCGCTAAAGTCTCTAATACTAGAATATTGACATTCAGTGAGAGCTGACTCTGTTCCCCTGCATAAAATATAGTAAAACCAAATGGGGCCAGCTGCTGGTCCAAAGTAAGCACCTCGAGGAGCCTCAACAGCAGCTCCACACCTCAGCTGTCTGCACACCACAGCTGCCTGCTTCAAGCCCCAATCATAATCATTCACTGTGCCCCATTCTCCTTGGTGCTTCACTTCTACTCTCCCCTCGCAGCGGTGGGCTCCATCCTTCAGCCTCAGCTCCAGAGCTGCAAGAGAGACACAGACACAGGACACGGGAGAGATTTTAGGAGACAAGGCAATGGTATAAATATTTTTAAAATGAGCTGAGAGGGAAAATTCCTTATATATAGTATTTGTTGACTTCTGTAATACACATATTCCCACCACAGCCAACTCTAGGCTCCCAATGTGCCATTGCTGAACATGGAGCAGGAAGGGAGGCACCAGGTTTTTTTTCACAAGCCTGTAGAACCAGGTCCGGGGACACCACTGAGGACAGGCCTTCAGAGACTCTGGATGCTGCCCTCCCTGTAGATGTGCCCAAGGCTACTAGGACCCAGGTTCCCCATCACCTCAGTTACAGCTCATGGCCCAGGATCCAAGGAGGAATCCTTCCTCTCCTTCCCTGTCCATAGGGAGCACCTCATCCAGCTCAGGAACAGAGGGCTGGGGTAACAGGCTCTAAAGTGTCCCGGTTATTCCTGCCCCCTGGTGTTCATGTCCTTGTGTAATCCCCACACTTGTGTGTATCTAGTAAAACATGAGTCTAACAAATGGAATTTGGCAAAAGTGATGAGATTTCACTTAAGAGATTAGGATTCAGGATGACTCTGGAGTTTTCTGAAAATCTGCTTCCCGGGTTATTATCCAAAGTTTGGGTAGAATAAAATCCCCTGCTTTTCTCCTTAACAAAATTGTTAATTGATTTTTCATCAACATGCTTAACACTGGTGATTAGGAAAGTATACTACATTTCAATTATAAAATAAAATAATTGTAGGATTTAAATTTTCTATGTTATCCCTGGAATATCCTATCTTTTGTAATTCCATCAATACAATGGACTTCCTAAGCAGTGCAAAGAATCTGTGTGCCAGTGCCAGGGATAAAAAAAGATGCATATTCAATCCCTGGGTTGGGAAGATCCCCTCAGGAGGGCATGACAATCCACTGCAGTATTCCTGCCTGGAGAATCCCACTGGACAGAGAAGCCTGGTGGTTACAGTCCATGGCGTCACAAAGAGTCAGACACAATTGAGTGCACACACACACACATCAAAACAATAAAAAATTTTACTGTGTAAAAGCAGCATAACACCATACACAAAAATAAACTCAAAATGGATTAAAGATCTAAACGTAAGACCAGAAACTATAAAACTCCTAGAGGAGAACATAGGCAAAACGCTCTCCGACATAAATCACAGCAGGATCCTCTATGACCCACCTTCCGGAATATTGTAAATAAAAGCAAAAATAAACAAATGGGACCTAATTAAACTTCAGTTCAGTTCAGTCGATCAGTCGTGTCCGACTCTTCGCGACCCCATGAATTGCAGCACCCCAGGCTTCCCTGTCCATCACCAACTCCCGGAGTTCACTCAGACCATCCAGCCATCTCATCCTCAGTCGTCCCCTTCTCCTCCTGCCCCCAATCCCTCCCAGCATCAGGGTCTTTTCCAATGAGTCAACTCTTCACATGAGGTGGCCAAAGTACTGGAGTTTCAGCTTTAACATCATTCCTTCCAAAGAAATCCCAGGGTTGATCTCCCTCAGAATGGACTGTATTGGACCTCCTTGCAGTCCAAGGGACTCTCAAGAGTCTTCTCCAACACCACAGTTCAAAAGCATCAATTCTTCAGCGCTCAGCCTTCTTCACAGTCCAACTCTCACATCCATACATGACTACTGGAAAAACCATAGCCTTGACTAGACGGACCTTAGTCGGCAAAGTAATGTCTCTGCTTTACTCAGCCATTAAAAAGAATACATTTGAATCAGTTCTAATGAGGTGGATGAAACTGGAGCCAATTATACACAGTGAAGTAAGCCAGAAAGAAAAACGCCAATACAGTATACTAACACATATATATGGAATTTAGAAAGATGGTAATGATAATCCTGTATGCGAGACAGCAAAAGAGACACTGATGTATAGAACAGACTTTTGGACTCTGAGGGAGAGGGAGAGGGAGAGGGTGGGATGATTTGGGAGAATGGAATTGAAACATGTATACTATCATGTAAGAAACGAATTGCCAGCCTAGGTTCGATACAGGATACAGGATGCTTGGGGCTGGTGCACTGGGATGACCCAGAGAGATGATAAGGGGAAGGTGGTGGGAGGGGGCGTTCAGGATTGGGAACTCATGTACACCCGTGGTGGATTCATGTCGATGTATGGCAATACCAATACAGTATTGTAAATAAATAAATAAATTAAATTAAATTAAAAAATAAAGCTTCTGCACAACAAAGGAAACTCTAAGCAAGGTGAAAAGACAGCCTTCAGAATGGGAGAAAATAATAGCAAATGAAGCAACTGACAAATAACTAATCTCAAAAATATACAAGCAACTCCTGCAGCTCAATTCCAGAAAAATGAACGACCCAATCAAAAAATGGCCAAAGAACTAAATAGACATTTCTCCAAAGAAGACATACAGATGGCTGACAAACACATGAAAAGATGCTCAACATCACTCATTATCAGAGAAATGCAGATCAGAACCACAATGAGGTACCACTTCACGCCAGTCAGGATGGCTGCTATCCAAAAGTCTACAAGCAATAAATGCTGGAGAGGGTGTGGAGAAAAGGGAACTCTCTTACACTGTTGGTGGGAATGCAAACTAGTACAGCCACTGTGGAGAACAGTGTGGAGATTCCTTAAAAAACTGGAAATAGAACTGCCTTACGACCCAGCAATCCCACTGCTGGGCATACACACTGAGGAAACCAGAATTGAAAGAGACACATGTACCCCAATGTTCATTGCAGCACTGTTTATAATAGCCAGGAGATGGAAGCAACCTAGATGTCCATCGGCAGATGAATGGATAAGAAAGCTGTGGTACATATACACAATGGAGTATTACTCAGCCATCAAAAAGAATACATTTGAATCAGTTCTAATGAGGTGGATGAAACTGGAGCCAATTATACAGAGTGAAGTAAGCCAGAAAGAGAAACACCAATACAATATACTAACACATATATATGGAATTTAGAAAGATGACAGCAAAAGAGACACAGATGTATAGAACAGACTTTTGGACTCTGTGGGAGAGGGCGAGGGTGGGATGATTTGGGAGAATGGCATTGAAACATGTATATCATATATGAAATGAATCGCCAGTCCAGGATCAATGCATGATGCTGGATGCTTGGGGCTGGTGCACTGAGACGACCCAGAGGGATGGTACGGGGAGGGAGGAGGGAGGGGGGTTCAGGATGGGGAACACGTGTATACCTGTGGTGGATTCATGTTGATGTATGGCAAAACAAATACAATATTGTAAGGTAATTAACCTCCAATTAAAATAAATAGATTTATATTTTAAAAATAAACAAAAAACTAACTCAAAACAACAACAACAAAAACAATATTAATATATACAGATGTGCAAAATATATTGTTAATTTTTGAAAACATGTTACAAAAATATTATATATTGAATTATCTAATCTTGGGGGGTCTACATTATTGTGTATAATAACATCAATTATGCTTCAAGGAATAATTTTTTGGCAATGTCCATCATGAATTTCCTGGTAAAAACTCTTGTAATGTCTGCCCAGCTCAGCAATCATCAAATGCTCACAAATGCCTAGACTATTGTTTTATGAGTAGCAAGTTCAATATCATATGAAGTAGAAGAAGAAAATTTTAGTAGGAAAACACAGAACAGTGTTGTTTCAGGAAAAATAAAAAGAGTACTTCCTTTGGCAAAATGGTCTTGCTTCATAAGTAATGTCTCAGGAAACTTTCAACAGTTGTCCTAGTAAGTGTGGGGCCTTTCATCAGAACACATGTTGTTCTCACCCCTCAGGGGATCAAAATATACCTCTGCCCTCCAGAGCTCTCAGGTGAAGCATCTTCCCAGCATTCGAGGAGCAGAGACATGGAGGGAGGGGGCTTTCCAAGGAGAGCTGTGAACTGGAGGCTGAGGTCTAGGGGACAACAGTGAGCTCTGAGAGGAGACAGGGCTGCACTGAGTCTCAGTGGACCAGCACCCACATCTGAGAGAGACGCCTCTTCCAGGCTGGAGACCAGATTCTCTGCAGCCATAGCCCTCACTGGTTGAGAGAGGATGGTTTCCCCATCCTCTCACTCAGGGGAAACCAGGTCCAGGGAGGTACAGGAGAGGGCACAAGAGAGAAAGAGCTCCCTACAGAGTCACAGCAGACCCTGGGAGGGGGAAGGACCATCCCAGGCCCTCATCACATCAGGAAACAAGTCACAGGGACTGTGGCAGGGACTTGGGAACTTATACACCTGGGGCTGCACATCAACTAAACTCCACAGACAAGAGGTCCCCTCTGGCTGTGGGCTTCTCTGCTCCACAATGGACACCTGGTGGGAACAGAAGAGGCCAGCAGGCAGAGCCTCTCACAGAGCCCAGTGCTGCACAGACAGGGGAACAAGCAGAGGGAAGCCCAGGGGATGGGGGAGAGGAGCCAGAGAGAGGCAGACAGGGGCACTATTGTCTCTGATCTGGTTACATGCAGTGACCCAGCCCTGTGGGACCCTGTGTGCTTCACAGACCGATGGACTCCCTGCTCAGCAGCCCCATTCCTCTCACACAGACCAGCTCCACACACCCTCACACGCAAACAGACACAAGCTCCTCACACACTCCACACATACACACACACATACTCTCACACACTCCTCACACACTTTCACACAAACACTCACAAACTCCTCACACACTCCACACATACCCTCACACACACAAACTCCTCCCATGCTAACAAAACACACTCCTCACACCCTCACACACACATACACAAGCTCCTCATGCACCCTCACACACACACACACACACAAACTCCTCATACACTCCTTATATACCCTCACACACCCTCACGCACAGACACACACAAGCTCCTCATACATTCCACACACACACACACCCTCACACACTCCTCACACACCCCTAAAAACATACATATCCTTGCACACAAACACAAACTCCTCACACACTCCACACACACAGACACACACACTCACACACTCATTACACACCCCCGCAAACACACATATCCTTGCACACAAACACAAACTCCTCACACACAGACACACCCTCACACACACACACAAAAGCACGGAGCCCACAGGAGCATAGACACAGGAAACACGGGGACCCAGGGGCAGTGCTCACACACCAGACACGTGGAGCATGTGGGAACAGCCCAGAGTCCCAGCTGAGCTCAGTCGCGGGACCTTCCACACACTGGGAGCCACTGGAACCCTAGAAGCTCCGTGAGAACAAGGGAGACAGTGGAGGGGACTCAGGCTGAGCCAGCTCGGTCCAGACGAAACCTCACTGCTCTGTAAAATCTGCCGCTATGACCAGTGGACCCCGCACAGGAGACAGACCAGTGTTCACAGTCAGTGTGGCTCCTTTTTGATCAAAAACACTGAGGCCAAGTTCCAGAACTCCAGACACCTTTCCTTTCACCAAGGGGTCGACTCCCTGCTGTGGACCCAGGACAGAGGGGCAGCTCTTACCTTGACCACCCACCACGGTGCCGAGGAGGAGGACACAGAGTCCCCGCAGGGAGAGGTGTCTGCCCAGAACCATCCTGACCCCACGTCCTCAAGGTCACAGTCCCAGCTGCAGGATCAGCCTGTGAGGAGGTGTCAGGGTGCCGACCAGGGTCTATATAAACCACCCCTTACACCCTCCCTCTTGAGAGCCAATAGCGACACCTTTCACCATTTCAGGCACTATCGGAGGCTGCATGTGCCCCTTTCTGCAGCTCAGACACCAATGAGCTTCTGCATCTTCAAAATGTCCTTATATGAGCAACACGGTCCTTTGACCTCCTGCTTCCGTGGTCCTGAGAGCCAGGCCCCATGGCCGGCGCTGGTATAGAAAGTTGCATTAAGTCATGTGAGTGACTCTCCCTCCCTTGATCATTCTGGCCACTATTTACAGACTGTGAGATCTCACATGGTCAGGGTCTGGGATCAAATGGCCCATGAAGAATAATTTTGGTGGAATCAGGCATTGATATCCCCCAGGGCTGGGCTCAGGGACAAAGAAGAGAACTGCAAGCAGGCTGAAAATACAAAAGTAAATTATCAGGTCAGCAGAAATGAGGACAGGAGCACAGGAACTCACAGGTGAGCATGGAGGTGGTGAGGTGGGAACCATCAAGTTGGGGGTATGAGATTGCTGGTCATTCCCTCCTTCTCAGAATGATCTGGAGACAAGATCCTGGAGCACAGGGGTGTCATAACAACACAGGGCTTTGACAGAACCTTCCCTGGTGGCTCAGATGGTAAAGAATCTTCCCACAATGCAGGAGATACAGGTTCAATTGCTGGGTTGGGAAGATCTCCTGGAGGAGGAAATGGCAACCCACTCCATTTTTCTTGCCTGGAAAATCTCACAGAGGAGCCTGGCGGGCTACAGTCCATGGAGTCCCAAAGAGTCAGACACGACACAACTGAGTAAATAACACTTTTTGACTGAACCTAACTATTCCCGTCACAGATCTTTCTTAGCCCCTAAGACCACTCTGTCCTTGGGCTGTGTCACTTGGGCTATGCTCCCTTTCTGCAGAGTGAGAGGGGATGTGGTCTTCTGTATTTACAGACCCAACCCCTCTTCTCTTTGCGCTGCCCAGTGGCAGAAGTCCTGCCCCCAGAGCCATCTGCTGATGCACTTGGAACATGTTTCTTCCTGCAAAACACAGGCTAAGTGCAGAGATTAGAATGTGTGCAGAACTCCCCTTAGACTCGGTCCAGACAGGCCCCACCCTGGATGCTGCACAGTACAAGACACTGCTCTGGATGCTCCCAGCCATTCCCTCACCAGGGAGAAGGTTTCATGAGAGGATACCCACACCCAGAGGGAGTCCCTGCCATCCCCCTTCTAGACAAATCAGGGGTCTCAGAACAGGAATTCCTACCCAAATGGAGCCCAGGCTGCTTCAAGAACTGTCAGCTTCTTCTCTACACGTCCACCAGAGAAGGGACAACAAGTGAGCAACCTTGGTCCTGAGGGTGACCGAGGCCTGCTGTTTGCTGCGGAGGTGAGGGTGCAGTTTAGACCAGGGCATCTCATAGTGTGGTCACTCCAGGCAGCACCAGCAAGACCCAGAAGCTTGTTACAAATGAAAGTTCTCAGGCCACACCCAAGCCTAGCGAATAGCCTCTGTGTGTCACGTTACAGTCCCTCCGGGTGGTTCTTCTGCACATCGAGGTTTGAAGATGCAGGTTCATAGGGAACATAGACACACAGACTGGGCGCAGTGCCTGCTCACAGGCCAGGCCCCTGGCTGTGGGGGAGGAGAGGGGATGGAGGGGAGGTCAGGCCTCAGGCTGACTCTCCCCTGCAAGGCCACGATCTAACCCCAGCACCTTCCAGGCTCAGGTCTCTCTGAGGGGACAGTTTGAGATGCTCTCGTCACATTCCAGCCCATCTGACACTCACCATTCCCAGAGCAAGTTTTTAAAATGTCATTCTTGTTTAAATTTCAATTGCTTCATGAAAAGTTGCAGTTAGTAGACATTTCATACGCTTCTGAGAATAGGACATATTAACAGTTAGCTTCCTTAATGGTGATAATTTATCAATCATTATCAGAAAGGACAAGGAAGAAATCAACAATATGAAGGAAGAAAAATTTCATAGCCTCATTTTTATGTGATTAATGTTACCATAAAGTTTTTTTCACATATATTTTGTCCATATTTCAGATTATTTACTTGTAATTGATACTCAGAACAGGAATTATTATATTTGAAGAATAGAAACTCATTATTTTTCAAATGACAAAAATACTGCATTTTTTTTTTTTTTTACCATATTGCCACAGAGCACCCAGAAGTCTATCTGTTCTCCTCTGAATCTTTCAACCTTCTTGAAAGAGGAAAGGGAAAAAATAAACCTCTCTCTTTCACTCCACAGCAGGTCCAGGTTACTGTCTCTCCCAGGAGTGGCAGAGGTGGGAGTTTTCCAGGTAGAGGCGACGTCTGTGCTAATGGCTTCTCTCAATCTGTACCCCATCCATTTCCCCAAGCTCATTACCTGTCTGTGGGTCAAGTAGACACTGAATCTTTACATAGTCCTAGGTGGTTCTCGGAGAAGGCAATGGCACCCCACTCCAGTACTCTTGCCTGGAAAATCCCATGGACCGGGGAGCCTGGTAAGCTGCAGTCCATAGGGTCGCGAACAGTCGGACACGACTGAGCGACTTCACTTTCACTTTTCACTTTCACATATTGGAGAAGGAAATGGCAACACACTCCAGTGTTCTTGCCTGGAGAATCCCAGGGGCAGGGGAGCCTTATGGGCTGCTATCTATAGGGTCACACAGAGTCGGACACGACTGAAGTGACTTAGCAGCAGCAGCAGCAGCAGCAGGTGGTTCTAGCCTTCTGAATTCCAGACACTTAAATGATTAATTTTTACAATGACTGTCCAAGGTCAGATTGTAATCCACTCACTGTATCCTTGCACTTGTCCCTTACATGAATGTTTCAGCTTCTACCATGGATGCTGCTGGTCTGAGAGCATCGGGCTCCGCTTTGCACGTGTGCAGTTTATACAATCACCACACGGTGGCAGAGTTGGGAATGACAAATTCCTGGAAGCTGGTGTCAAGAAAAATTGAAGTGCTTGGCAGTTTATTTAAAGGTCACTATTATTATTTTCATATTAAAACATCTTAAAAGGGTCTATTGATGAAGACATCAGTTTCATTGTTTTAACTATAAATTTATTAGCATAGAAATATAGATACTAAAGAAATAGATTCGATAGATGGGCTGACAGATTGATGATAATGACAGCAATAGGTAAATAGAGAGACTGATGCATATATCGGAGAAGGCAATGGCACCCCACTCCATACTCTTGCCTGGAAAATCCCATGGACGGAGGAGCCTGGTAGGCTGCAGTCCATGGGGTCGCTGAGGGTCAGACACGACTGAGCGACTTCACTTTCACTTTTCACTTTCATGCATTGGAGAAGGAAATGGCAACTACTCCAGTGTTCTTGCCTGGAGAATCCCAGGGACGGGGGAGCCTGGTGGGCTGCCGTCTATGGGGTCGCACAGAGTTGGACACGACTGAAGCGACTTAGCAGACATACTAAATTTCTTTCCATTTATCACATTTCATTTTATGAAATATCCCTTTCTGCTAGTCTCAAAATTAGGCTTCAGGAGAGAAAAAGATTTATATATAAAGGAAATAAAGAGAAAGTAGGAGTCAGCTTTCAACCCTAGCCCTCCAAAACAGAAGTTTGGGGTCCTTAGAAGAAAATAGATGGGTTAAAAAGTCTAAGAGTTCCTAAACTTCATTTTTCCCCTTTGTATATTGAAAATTTAGTTTGGTAACATGCTGTATACACTTATAAACCGTAACTAAAAAGGATGCAAAATATAATTTAAGGGAACAGCTCCTGACAGAAGGGGAAAACCTTCTGCTAGAGGGTGTTTGCAAGGGAGGGAGCAAAGAAGAGACAAGTGAAGCAGAGAAGAGAAGGGGTCCATGCTGCCTGCAGCCAGCAGTGACCCCAACTCCTCCATTCTGCATTTAAGAGGAAAAGTGGCAGCAAGAATGGAAGCCCAGGTGGGTTGAGGGGGAAGATCCAAGCAGAAGGGGCTGATGTCCAGGGTGGCCATTGCTGTCTTGTTCTGTTTCCGCTGATCAGAGAAGTTCCCAGGTGGTCCCCAGAGAGTAGCACTGGGAAGAGTAGAGAGACTGAGAAGGGCCTTAGGGGAAGCACAATAGAGCTCCCACCTCAAAACTCAAGATCACCAACATGCTGCCCCCATTCCTCAAGGCCCCTCAGGCTCAGGGTTCCCATGGTACAGCCCTGTGGTCCACACAAGCCCACCCTGAGGGCCCCCCCACCCTGACTCTCATCATTTCATCTCAGGTGTGGGAAGGATATACCTGTGACACACACACCCCAGAGTCCCCACCAACGCTCAGAGATGGATTCATGCTCTCCCCCTCCCATACCTTAAGGTCTCAGTGGGGACAACACGAGGGCCACTGTGGGCCAGTCCACAGCCCTGTAACACCTCCACCAGTAGGACCCCTCAACCCAGTCAGTTGACCTAGCTTTCCTGTCCTGCCATGCCCATCCTTCCTCTTTGAGCCTTGGGAGAAGAGACAATAGAACACATGCTTTTCTCCCTCTACTTAAATGTACTAGTATCAGCCCACTAATCACAGAAGAATTACTTACTTGTCATCTTTTCCTCCCACTCCCAGGTCCCATGATAGAACCCCATCTCCTTCTGTATCAGGATTCTTGACACATTAATGATGATAACTAGTTGTAAATATCAGAACCAGAATGTAAACTGAGGTGGTGGAGTAGGACCAGGAAATGCTCAGTCACTTAGAACTGATGCTCTACTCCCTCTGGGCCCAGAGTCATCATTCCTTACCCAGTTGTGGACTCCACACCATCACCAGAAACCACGGGACAGACTCCTAGAACACAGGACGTGCTTCCTGGGGTCCAGTATCCCTCCCACTGGATGACACATGGATGCTTTTTGTAAAACAGGCACACACAGTCTCACCTCGGGATGGAGATCTCACAGGTAAGACACTGTTAGGGGCTCCTGTTACAGGGAGGGGTGGGCTGGAAAGAAGGGGCTAATTTGGGGCTGGCAGGCTGCCGCACAGCACCCTCTACCCCAGAACTGGGAATGCAGGTCAGCATGGACCAACTCACTCTCGAATGAAGTCACGTCTTCTCTGGCACATAAGGAAATCTCAGTGTCCAATCTCATCAAAGATTTGAAAGAGGAAAGTTTTAGGGAAGACTCCAACCAGCTGTGTTCGCAGTGAACTTGAGAGAGTGCAGTGCAGGGGTCAGGAGAACAGACTCAGGAGTCAGTCTGCCCTGTCCTAACTCAGAGTTCAGCCACATACCATGTGTGCGACCTTAAACAGTGTTCTTACACTCTATGTAGTGGCTTCATCTGTAAAAAGAAGGTTTTGATTGAGTCTAGATAACAGTTTTGGTGAGGATATGTGAGTTGGCATTAGTAAGCACTAACTGCTATGGGCTTCCCAGGTGGCACCAGTGGTAAGGAACCCACCTGCCAATGCAGGTGACTCAGGTTCGATCCCTGAGTTGGAAATGCCATTTCCTCTAGATCCCCTCTAGTAGCAAATTGCAACCCATGTCAGTATTCTTGCCTGAAAAATTCCATGGACAGAGGAGCCTGGCGGGCTACAGCCCCTGGGGTGGGATGCAACTGAGCACACACAGACACATTATAACTGCTAGCCAACGGTAGTATGTGGTAGTACTGGTAGAGAAGCAGTATCATGGCATCACTCTACCTTCCATTCCGGGATTCACAGCACTCTAGAACAGGAATTCAATTCTGTTACCTGGAGCCTTGACTGGATCTGTCAGAACTCTCCCAGAACCACATGCTGTGATGGTCACTGGTGCCAATCAGAGTTGTGAGTCTTCCACACATCGCCCCTTCTCTCCACGCCCCCATTCTACTGCTCATGAACCTCGACCTTACCAGCTGTGAACTTTTGTGAATTAAGTTGTTTACTTGTTTATTTTACCCTATAAGCCGGAAGGTACTTAGTAAAACTTCTAATTCACTTCCATATCCCTAATACCTGGGTAAGTAAAATGGACAGACCATGTCTATTGAATAAATAAATGAATGAATGTCACTCTGGTAGGTGTTTTATAGAAATCATTCTAATTAAAAACGCTGTTTTAAAAATGTAATTTACCTTTTTGTGAGGGCTTCAGAGCAACTGCAAGTTGCATCATTTGCTGTAATGACATTTCAACACTACTAAATGGTATGAGTTATGTATGGTTCACTACAACACATTTTTGCAATAAATGCAGTAAATTCCAATATCCAGAAACAAACGCAACCCCATTCCCAGAGCGGTGCTGAGACGGCCAGTTCTAAACAGTATAGATGCTGCAAGTATCTGTGTATATCCAAAGATACAGTTGGCAAACCACAGCTCACTGACAGGTGAGCACCATGAAGCCTCCTCTTTTGGTCTTAATCAGATATGGCCAAGTGGGAAGGATGTTTATATGTTTATCATTTGGCTCACCTTCAATTCAGACCACACATGACTGTAACAGGAAGAAAATTTTGTTATAAAAAATATTTATATTGAATTGAAAGTGCAGAAGTAAAAGCTTCTATATTGAATTGAAAGTGCAGAAGTAAAAAGCAGAAAGAATTCTCTTCTTTTACTTAGGGAAACTGCTTAATTGGCCTTATGGATTGTAAAGCAATACAATATGTAGCATTGTTATTCCCAAATTACCATGAGTAAAAGGAGGTTTGAGAGGTTTAGTAATCTCTTGCTAGAAAAGTTGATAATTAAGCATGCTTGCTTGAGGGACATTTTCAGGACAAATCAGAGTGGCCAATATGCAAAATATTTTTGAATTAAAACTATCTATGCAACTATGTTGATGTATGGCAAAACCAATACAATATTGTAAAGTAATTAACCTCCAATTAAAATAAATAAATGTATATTAAAATTAAAAAAAGAAAATAATAGAGTTGTTATACCAAAGACTTGGAGACCCCTCTCACTATCTGTGTTCCTTGCCTGAATGGACCTAAGATCAGTAAAGGCTACTTTACTGATAACCACTTCATCACAGGGGCATGAAGGAAAGAGTAAGGTCATGAGCTGGCTGAGGTCCAGCCCATCCTCCTTGTTCAGCCCTTTGGAGTCTATGATCAGCAATATCTAACAAAGAGTTTGGCACTGAATTGGCTTCATTCATTTCTCCTGGAGGAGGGCATGGCAACCCACCCCAATATTCTAGCCTGGAGAATCCACAGACAAAGGAGCTGGTGGGCTATGGTACATAGGGTCACACAGAGTCCAACACGACTGAAGCAGATACACACAGCACAGTACACACATTTCTCCACAGGTCCAGCATCAGATGCCCAGAGACCAGAACAAATCAAAGCTACTAAATCAAAGACAAGCTGATTCTAAGTGAGAGCATACAGGCCAAGGACCTGTTCTCACTGCCACTAGAGAAGAAGCCCCTTATCCTGGACAACATCCCTGGGAGGAGACAGAGAAGGTGCCTCCTCATGAAGAGGAAAGCCAATCTCAACAGGGACCTGGAACTGAGAATTGACAAGACAATGACTACAGTGAACCTGACCTAAGCTGAGGGATGGATTTTAAATGGGGAACTCTGTGTTACCTTAAAGGGACTCTCAATCCACACAAACACCCCTTGCTAGTGAACAGGATGAAGTCAGTTACAAAAATAGAGAACATTATGCATATTTGAATTGTAGACAATACATTTTCAAGGCAGAAAATTTGTAAATCATTCCATAAATGCACAGAGCTTTCACCTCTATGAAGTCTTTCTAATTCCTCCAGCCTAAAATTACTGCTGTTTCTATTTAGTGTGCAGAAATTTGCTTACTGTCTTTAAAGTGGAAGCTTAACAAGAGCTCTGGAGAAGGCAATGGCACCCCACTCCAGTACTCTTGCCTAGACAATCCCATGGATGGGGGAGCCTGGTGGGCTGCCGTCTATGGGGTCGCTAAAAGTCGGACACGACTGAGTGACTTCACTTTCACTTTTCACTTTCATGCATTGGAGAAGGAAATGGCAACCACTCCAGTGTTCTTATTTGTAAATCATTCCATAAATGCACAGAGCTTTCACCTCTATGAAGTCTTTCTAATTCCTCCAGCCTAAAATTACTGCTGTTTCTATTTAGTGTGCAGAAATTTGCTTACTGTCTTTAAAGTGGAAGCTTAACAAGAGCTCTGGAGAAGGCAATGGCACCCCACTCCAGTACTCTTGCCTAGACAATCCCAGGGATGGGGGAGCCTGGTGGGCTGCCGTCTATGGGGTCGCACAGAGTCAGACACGACTGAAGCGACTTAGCAGCAGCAGCAGCAACAAGAGCTAAGACTATGTCTTATTCTTCAGTGTCTTTTTTGGGCCAAGTAAAGACGCATAGAAAGAGCTTAAGAAATATTGGATAACTGAAGAAATGATTGCATGAACAAAGGCTGAAAATAACCCTGTAGTTAGTGACTACTTGGGGGAAGGGAAGTGGGGGCAGCAGAGACACAAATCTGACAAATCCCACTCAGCACAGACTGAAGTGAAAAAGGAGTCAGAGACACACCAGCCAAAGTAATCAGATAGAAAAGGCCTTCAAATCTCATTCTGGGGAGGATAAAATCATGTTCAGTTTCTGCACAAATTGGTGTCTCAAGGTGAGAAAAAACTGATAGCACTTCTATTAAGTTCTACTGAAGGATGTGGATAGACATTAATAGTCATCAAATAGTTACTTTTCCAGTCCTCAGTGACTCATTCTGGCCAGTGAATCATGGGTGGTGTCTCCTGTGTCACCTCTGAGTGGAGGCGTGAAAAGCCCAAGTGTGACTCTCTGCTCTCTCTCTTTCCTGCCCCAGAAGCTGCGTGTTCCAGATGGAGCACGTGCAAGAGCCTCACTGACCACAAACATCTGTAGGTTGTGATGAGTGTGTGCATGTGTAAATGTGTATACATGTGTGTATAAGTTTGTATATGTGTGTATGCGTATTGTGTGTGTGTATGCATATATGTGTGTTCACGTGTGTCTGTATGTATATGTTTATGTCCATCTGTGTATGTGTATGTGAGTGTCTGTTTATGTATATGTGTGTCCACATCTGTGTGACTGTGTGTATGTGTATATGTGTGTGTCCCTCTGTGTATGTGTGTGTGTGTATGTGGGTGTCGATGTGTGTGTATGTGTGTGTGTGTATGACTGAAATTTGGGGATTACTTGTTCCATCAGCAGAGCAGAGTCTTTTCTGATGGATCCAAAGGAGAAAGCAGACTTGGAAAGACGACAGAATCTGTCACAAGAAGCAGGTACTTTCCTGAATCTCCTCTTCCTTCTGTGTTTCATCCCAAGCTGCTCCCTCAGGTCTCAGCTGCTTCCTCTGTTGGGCTTAGTTAGTTCTCAGTCACCTTTCCTGTTGACCAAAATTTAGATCTGGATTCCTGTTTAAGAGCACGCACACCTGGTACATCTCCTTTTACCTTTACTGTGCTGAGAGTCATGCTTCCATTTCCCCAGTTTGTCTCTTAGCACCTTGACTTTTATCCTTAAACAGCTCTTATTTCCTCTGAGATAGTTAATTTATCTTATTTCTACACTTCCACCGATCTTGTACTAATGAAAAGGCAGCATGTGCTTTCTAAATGTCATCAGTTTCTTGTTGATTTCCTGAACAAATCTGATTCCTGAATTTTGTGCTTATGCACTTAATTAACTTCTTTGCCTTTGCTGCTGTTGCTGCTAAGTCGCTTCAGTCGTGTCCAACTCTGTGCGACCCCATAGACGGCAGCCCACCAGGCTCCCCTGTCCCTGGGATTCTCCAGGCAAGAACACTGGAGTGGGTTGCCACTTCCTTCTCCAATGCATGAAAGTGAAAAGTGAAAGGGAAGTCACTCAGTCGAGTCCTACTCTTAGCAACCCCGTGGACTGCAGCCTACCAGGCTCCTCCGTCCATGGGATTGTCTAGGCAAGAGTACTGGAGTGAGTTGCCATTGCCTTCTCCTCTTTGCCTTTCAGTTCAGTTCAGTTCAGTTGCTCAGTCGTGTCCGACTCTTTGAGACCCCATGAATTGCAGCGTGCCAGGCCTCCCTGTCCATCACCAACTCTCAGAGTTCACACAAACTCACGCCCATTGAGTTGGTGATGCCATCCAGCCATCTCATCCTCTGTCGTCCCCTTCTCCTCCTGCCCCCAATCCCTCCCAGCATCAAAGTCTTCTCCAATGAGTCAACTCTTCTCATGAGGTGGCCAAAGTATTGGAGTTTCAGCTTTAGCATCATTCCTTCCAGGGAACACCCAGGACTGATCTCCTTCAGAATGGACTGGTTGGATCTCCTTGCAGTCCAAGGGACTCTCAAGAGTCTTCTCCAACACCGCAGTTCAAAAGCATCAATTCTTCGGTGCTCAGCTTTCTTCACAGTCCAAATCTCACATCCATACATGACCACTGGAAAAACCATAGCCTTGACTAGACGTACCTTTGTTGGCAAAGTAATGTCTCTGCTTTTGAATATACTATCTACGTTGGTCATAACTTTCCTTCCAATGAGCAAGCGTCTTTTAGTTTCATGGCTGCAATCACCATCTGCAGTGATTTTGGAGCCCAAAAAATAAAGTCTGACACTGTTTCCACTGTTTCCCCATCTATTTGCCACGAAGTGATGGGACCAGATGCCATCTTAGTTTTCTGAATGTTGAGCTTTAAGCCAACTTTTTCACTCTCCTCTTTCACTTTAGGTAAGAAATAATTTTACTGAATTGCTTCTTTTCCTCAACTCAAGAAAGCAGCTCATTAAAAACCTATTTCCTTGTGAGCACAGCACTAGGGACCCCCATTGGGCCTTGGAAGGAGCTGGTGCAAGGAGGGGCCGTGAAGATCAAACTTCATTAGTTCATGATTAATCTGCCTCTGCTCAGAGTTGATGTAATTACCAACTCCAAAGTGATTGAGATCTTGTGGGTGGTGACTCTTAAACCACTTAAACCCAAGGTTACTGTCACTGGAGTGGCACAGAGTTCAAAGCTTGCATGGTTGCTCAGACTTGAACTTTATTGAACTGATGCTCTATTGCACAAGGAGCTTTGGTGCAGCTGAGTCCAGCATGCACATCAGCCTAAAGTGAAAGTGAAGTTGCTCAGTTGTGTCTGACTCTTTGTGACCCTATGAAGTCTACCAGGCTTCTCCGTCCATGGGATTTTCCAGGCAAGAGTACTGGAGTCGGTTGTCATTTCCTTCTCCAAGGGCTCTTCCTGGCCCAGGGGTTGAACCCAGGTTTCCTGCATTGCAGGCAGACGCTCTACCCTCTGAGCCACCAAGCACACCAACCTAACAACACTGGAAATGCAGCAAAATATGTTCCTCCTTTAACATCAAAAAGTCTGTAACAGATTCTCTTTACATTATGATCAAATCCTTCCCTGTCTGGGCATGCTACCCAAGGCTCCTACAGGCTGCAGGAATCTCCTGAGGCCCTGCCAGGGCACAGGATTGGAGTGAGGCCCATATCTGAATATAAGCTCTGTATTTCCACCGTCTGTAAGTTAATAGTTGTTCAGCTAATGTTTATTGAATGACTGAATAGCACTGTGCTAGTACTCTTGCCTGCAAAATCCCATGGATGGAGGAATCTGGTAGGCTGCAGTCCATGGGGTCGCTAAGAGTCAGACACAACTGAGTGACTTCACTTTCACTTTTCACTTTCACTTTTCACTTTCATGCATTGAAGAAGGAAATGGCAAGCCACTCCAGTGTTCTTGCCTGGAGAATCCCAGGAATGGCGGAGCCTGGTGGGCTGCCATCTATGGGGTCGCACAGAGTCGGACACGACTGAAGCGACTTAAGCAGCAGCAGTAGCAGCAGACATTTAAGAGAAAATATCTTAAGTAAAAAGAACTATTGTTGAGGCCATTATTTAGCTAATTGATATTTTTGCTTTAAAGGCAAATGTTTCCAGCAATTAGCAGGGCAAAATTTGATTTTCAAAAAGAAGCAGCTTATCACCAACAAATATGTCACAACAAGTGCTGCAAATCTCTGTCTCTAAGGATACACAAGACAAAGTACAACATAGTAACATGTGGCCTCTTAGTAAGTCTTAATAAGATGCAAGAGAGGAGATAGGGTATTCATATGATTTATCATTTGGCAGTTTTTCAATTAAAACCACACAGGCATATAACAGGAAGAAAAATTTCAATTAAAGAGTACAGTGGCACTGTCTGTATGACATAAGGAAGGAGATGAGGTGCAGAAAGAGTTCTTTGGCTTAAAATAACAAACAGCTTAACTAGTCTTTCACTTCAAGAAAGGAGAGTCCTCTTGGGCTAATCTTGAAGGATGCTCTAGAGAGCAGAATAACTCAACAGTTTTGCACAACCCTTAGAATTGTGAACTGATAGTTTTGAATAATGCTATGCTTTGATTCCCTCTCTTATCTTTTGTGAATCTATTATAAGTTTTTATATTTTTGTTGGCCACAAGGCTCACATAAAACATCTTATACACATAATAGTCTATATTAAACTGATAACAAATTAATCTCAATCACATACAAAAGCTCTACCTTTTCAGCAACCTCCTCCACTTTATGTTTTTGTTGTCTGAATTTACTTCTTTTTATACTGTGTATCCACTAACAAAATACTTTTCTCTATAGTTATTTTCAATACTTCCTTTAGACTAGAGTTAACTGCTTAATACACTACAATATTACTGTGTTAGTATTCTGAACTGGATTAAATACTTACATTTACTAATCTATTGTACATTTTCACTTTTTTCATGTAGTAATTAGCATCCTTCATTTAGCTTGAAGAACTTCTTTCAGCAATCTTGTAAGCAAGCCTAATATTGGTGAACTCCCTCAACTGTTGCATTCTAAACTCTTATGATGAAAAGACATCTTATTTGGATGCTAGTGCTGGAAGTTCTTGTAGGTCTTCACAGAACCATTACACTTCAGCTTTTTGAAAGTGAAAGTGAAGTCTCTCAGTCGTGTCCAACTCTTTGCGACCCCGTGGACTGTAGCCCACGAGGCTCCTCCGTCCATGGGATTCTCCAGGCAAGGATACTGGAGTGGGTTGCCATTCCCTTTTCTAGGGGATCTTCCTGACCCAGGGATCGAACCCAGGTCTCCCACACTGCAGGCAGACGCTTTAACCTCTGAGCCACCAGGGAAGCCCCCAATATTTCTTTGAGCCCCTTTTTGGCGGGGTGGGGAGGCAAGAATACTGGAGTGGGTTGCTATTCCCTTCTCCAGGAGATCTTCCTGACCCAGGGATTGAACCCGGATCTTCCGTATTGTAGGCAGACGCTTTACCGTCTCAATAAGAAATCCAAATTAACATTCAAGCTATGTTCTTTTTAGTCCCTCTGCTCTTTTACCCTATCACATAGTTTTTATAGCCTCTTGTGAAAGCTGCTAGACATTTATTCTTGTATGCTTGGATGTTTTCTTGATTGACAGAGAGTAGAGATACAAGAATTTTATCCTACAGAACTCCTCCTCATTTTATTTTAATTTGAATATTGATTTATATTTGTAAAATGTATTTCTGCATTTATAGCTAAATAGAGCGAACAGATGTAATTGTCTATATGATTTTCTATCCCAGATGGATGCCTGACTCTGTCACGGGGATCCCTCTGTTGGTTTAGACCTAGGTTGGAGGAGATGGTGACAGGAATAGAGTCCTCACACAGAAGCTGATACAAAGTCATTCTTTCAAACTCTCTTTAGGGCAAGAGGATCATCTTCTGGATCACAGTTAAATGGTTTCTCTTTGCTTTATGCTGCTATTTTGCTGCAGAGAGCCTGATCCTGATTTAGCAAATAGGTCTTACTCCTCTTTCAATCTTATTGCCTCTCAATGGGAACTGAATCTTCTCTAACGTGGGTAGCTTTTCTATATAATGTGGTTAGGATAATTAACAAGGGAATAAAACCCAGAGACTAATTACTACTTGGAGAGATCCAGGCAATGTTTTCTACCAGGATACATGAAAAGGTAAAGATTGATGTGCAAAAAGACCAGGCTCATCAGTTAATGAGCTTGTCTTAATCATCCTTTGATGGTTGAATGAAACTAGAGATTCCAAAAGCTCTGTGTTGGGTGGCTGGAGAGAATGTCATTTCTGTCTGTCCCTTGTACTTGAGTCACACTGGAACAGAATCGCCTCTAGTTTTACTATTTCTTGCAAAAAGATTTATGAGAACAGGATCAGATAGCATTCATTCAAGACATGCATTTTTAAAGTGGAAATAGCCAAGGGATATATTCATTGGAATGAGAATTTTATTCATTCTTAAAACTAGTTAATTGTTGTTGTTCAGTCACATAGTCATGTCCAGCTCTTAGCAACCCCATGGACTGCAGCATGTCAGGTTTTCCTGTCCTTTACCATCTCCCAGAGTATGCTCAAACTCTTGTCCATTGAGTCAGTGATACCATCCAACCAACTCATCCTCTGTCACCTCCTTCTCCTCTTGCCCTCAATCTTTCCCAGAATCAGGGTATTTTCCAAAATGCTAGTTAATTATGTAGTATAAAATAAATAATTTATAGTTATTATCCAGTAGGATTATATCTCATTAGTTATCTGATGAGTATACTAACTCAATTTAATGTATTGTATTGATAAGTGATGTAAGTAAAAAAAAACCCAACAACTTACTCAAAATTGGGAGAGATGAGAGAAAAGCGTTAGGACCAGAGAGTAAAGAATGCCATTACAGAGAGAAGAAACGCATGCAGGACACAAAGTTGCAAAAGAATCTGATATGTTTAGGGAATGCTGCTTAGGTCAGTATTGCTTGTTCCTGGAATGATTCTAAGGGTATAGTGAGGCTGAGGATAGAAAGAAAAATTCCAAACATAGAGCATCAGAGACTTGAGTTAAGGTTTTTAAGCTTCCTAATGTAGTTTGTTGCATCCCAAATTTTGACTTAAGTTACTGCACGGGGATTTTGCAAAAATACCTGTACATATAGTGGAGTTTAAAAAGTTTTCCATTATTTCATGGATATTTTTAGCAGTAACACATGTTCCATTTTTAAAGAAAATACTTAACTTAAAAAGATAGTAAACATAAAGAAAATCTTAGTTAAGTAATTTTACCATTAGAATATGGGTGTGAGAACATTTATTCTGTTGGAATGCAAAAAAAAAAAAAAAAAAAACAGACAAATTTTGGAAACTTTTCTATACAGCTAATTATGAACCATAATGTTTTTTAAGCATGAAAAAAGCATTGTTTAGCTTGCCTGTCTTGTCTTGTCAACTAGCTCTCTCTTTTGACACAACTCCAAAAAATATGTGAGGATGGTTTGGGATGGGCAAGTTTAAAGTTAATACTAGGTAGCTGCTCAGTTGACAGAGAGTGCCAACTCTCTGTGACCTCATGAACTGTAACCCACCAGGTTCCTCTGTCCAAGGGATTTTCCAAGCAAGAATACTGGAGTGGGTTCCCCTTCTCCGTGGGATCTTCCTAACCCAGGGGTCGCATTGGCAGGGAGGTTCTTTACCACTACCACCACCTGAAAAGTCCTTAAAGTTAATACAGCCACTTTAAAAAATTCACAAATGGGAAGATTAGAGCCACTGGGTGTCACCGTAAAAACAGCCAGAGAGTGGAACAGAAAACAGATACTCATAGAAAAGGACGAAGAACAAGAGGATTTATGAAAATTAGAATGTGCAATTTGATGGTGAAGGGGAAGATTAAGGATGTTATGGAATAACTAGAAAAAAGAGAAGGCAGTTAGAGTAAAAGATACTGTTAGTAACAGATTTTTGTGATTATAATTCCATAAAAATTTGAGCAAAATCAGAAGAGCTGCAACCATTCCCCTTCCACCTGATCAACCCATTCACCATGAGTCTCACTTCTCAGTTTTAGTAGATGGCATGTAGAATATTTTGGAATATTCAGTTATGTGCTTCTGAGTTTATCTTTCTAACAGTAAACACTTTCAGGGCCAGATTTGAAACTTTTATGCTATTTAAGTGTGACTTTCTCAGTACCTAAAGGAATGGAAACATGTAGTCTATGGGGAGGTGATAACTCTGAGTTTCAACTGAGATTTCATTGAGGAGTGGGGCATATTTAAATACTGAATTTTCTAAGGGTGGTAGTGAATATATCTAGCTTTTTAAAATTATGAATAATTTCCTTTAACCATAATACTGTGTAAAAACTGCAGTTATAAAGAAGACAGGATTCTCATATATTTGAAAAACAACATTACAGGGATGTCTTTCAAGAGTTTCTTGCTTCAAAAATGGCACTACATGATGCTAAGCTCCACATCATCATATCCAGGCTCTTCTAGTCTCAAGATCAATGAGGATTCCTTCTCCTCCACCCCAGAGTTGACAGTTTCTCTCAGAGGCTTCAGAAAGATGCCCGAAACAGTAAAGAGAACCTGGTTTTAGCGGTGACAAAGTGACAAGACATAACATCTGATGGAAGGATAGTAAAAGGGGCCACAAAATAACTGAGGTGGGGGTGGAGCACCCGGCATTGTCTAAAAGGATGGAGATACTTCATACTGACTCAGCTACTTCATGCAACGTCTTGTCTGGACCTTGGCAATTGGAAAGAAGATGGACCAATAGTAGCAAGGAATGAAAAATAGATGTGCATGCCTTTTCCACACCCAGTGGGTCTGATTTCCCAGGGAGTGGAGACAAGAGAAGACCTCTGTAGAATGTTTCAGATGCTGTCTTCTCAGCAACTCAACAACAGAACCAGCCTGACCTACAAGCTTCATGAGCACACTCTGGGTCCTCTGTCAGATGCCAGAAGAGGACAACTCAACCAAATTCCACAACCTCCTGCTCCCCAGGGACCACATCCCCACATATAAGCAGAAAGCCTAGTCCTTGGGAATGAGGGTCTTCATCTGACAATTGAACCAGTGAGAGAAAATTTTCTCTTGGTTCCCGTCTAGTGCTGAGATTTTATGATTCTCTAGTTAAGGCTATTTCAGATTCTGCTTTAATAGTGAGCAATCAACTTTAAACATTTGGTTACACAGATCTCTCAAAACAAGCTTTACAGCTCATAGATTTAATTTACACCTCCATTAAAAACAATTTCAGATTAATTCTCACTATTTGAAAAATCCCCAAATTTATTGTCAGAACATATATTTCAATTTGGGGTATGAAAATAAGAACAAAGCCTATAACAATGTGTACAGATGTGTCTATATCCAATTGATGATGGACATGGACAAGAGAACACAGTATGTTAACCTCTCAGAAGAGATGAAGTAGCTCCAATATTCCAGGGATAAGGAAGAGTTGATAATATCTGATACATGTGGTGCATGCATGCTCACTTGTATTCGACTCTGCGACCCCATGCACTGTAGCCTGCCAGGCTCCACTGTCCACATTATTTCCTGGCAAAATTACTGGGGTGGGTTGCCATTTCCTTCTCCAGGGAATCTTCCTGACTCAGGGATCAAATCCAAGTCTCTTCTGTCTCCTGCATTGGCAGGCAGAGTCTTTTTCACTGTGCCACCTGGAATGCCATCTAGGTATACGAGGCTACCCCAGTTCTGATAGTAAAGAAACACTGACTGTTGAAGTGGATCAAAACTCATCTTCTCCACCATGATGAAGTCAGACTACCGAGCTGTCAACTCACCTGTCTGGGAATACCTGGCACCACCTCTGTCCTTTGGGGAAAAGTTATTCTCATTCATCCCAGGGAAGAAAGGATTTATGGGAACAGGTAACTCATCAACATCATCATAACCATTTCTTGCGGTGTTGATGTTCTGTCCCAGAAGTTCTGAAAACAGACAAGAACTTAGGTGGAATAACAAAGTATGTGCTGGATTAAGTGATGCCCTAAGTCCCTTTTGAGGCAGAGATTCAAATAAATGATGCATATATACTCCATATTCCAGGGCTCTCAAAGGCATGTGTTTCATCTCAGTGTGCTCAGAAATCATTTAAACCTTCTAAATATTCCAATATATCAGGGTCAATCATATTTTTCTAACATGGCCTCTCATATCATAAAGCATCAACAAAAGCTATTATGCTATGAGTTTCAGATACTATTTTTGAGCATATGGTACAGAGTTTTAACACATACTATGCACTATATATGCATAGTATATATGTATATGTACCTAGTATATGTAACACATACTACAGAGCATGAGTCTGGACCAAGAGAACCCAGGTGTCTGTGTGCTCTCTGAAACTCTGGGAGACACAGAGTTTGTGGGAGGGGGAGCCTGGACATCTGTTACCCAGAGACAGGATATCCCAACATCCCAGTCACAGGACGCCTGGGTTTCAGTCCCTTCTAGACCTTGGTAGACCTTAGGATCTCACATCCAGGGGTTGTCCATCTTTACTATCTGGAGAAGACCCAGGAAGGCATTCTCCTTTCTCTCTGTGTGTGCAGAGGTTCAAATAACTGATAAATATAGATTCTATATGGCAAGCCTGTGTCAAAGGCATGTATTTGATCTTAATGTGCTCATAAATCATTTAAATCTAATTATTCCAATATATCAGGATCAATCATAGTTTTCTAACATTATCTCTCATATCATAAAGAATCAACAAAAGCTATTATGAAACGTTTATTATAAAAGCTATTATAAAAGTTTCAGGTACTATTTTCGAACATATGGTATAGAGTTGTAACACATACTATGTGCATATCAGTGACCGGGGAGGATGAATCTGAACCAGGAGAACCCAGGCGTTCGTGTGACCTCTGAAGCTCTGGGAAACCCAGAGCTGGCTGGAGAGGTATCCTGGACATCTGTTACTCAGAGACAGGATATCCCACCATCCCAGTCACAGGACGCTTCAGTCCCTTCTAGACCTTGGTTGACCTTAGGATCTCACCTCCAGAGGCTGTCCATCTTTACTATCTGGAGAAGACCCAGAGAGGACATTCTCTTTTTTTCCAATTCCTTGTAAGAGTTTCTGGTAATTGATAAGTACTAGCACTGATCTCTCCATAGATTCTAGGGCTTATCAATAGCAATATTTTTGTCTCAATACATAAAAAAGGCCATGAAATGATTAAAATATCAGACTGGCTCTGGATCCAACTATAGTTTCCAGTGTTCTCTTTAGCTATACAAATTTGAGTTTATCAGTTTCAGATGTTCTTCTTCTTTTTTTTTTAATGGTCTTAAAATCTTTAATACATGCATGCTCAGTTAGATACATGCATCCTCAGTTGCTTCAGTCCTGTCTGCCTCTTTGTGATCCCTTGGACTGTAGCCTGCCAGGCTCCTCTGTCCATGTGGATTCTCTGGGCAAGACTACTGGAGTTGGTTGCCATGCCCTCCTCCAGGAGATCTTCTTGACACGGGGATCAAACTGGCATCTCTTCAGTCTCCCGCTTTGGCAGGTGGGTTCTCTACCACTAGCACCACCTGGGAAGCCCGATTAGATGCATACTCAGTCTGTAACTGGGTACAAGTGACTGTGGATACAGAGAACTGGGTCTGATCTTTCCATTTCTGAGGTCACAGAGCAGGCAAGAGAGGGAAAACATTGTTGTGAACTAGAGAAAAGAGATCCTTCCCATCTTAATCACAGGAAGATATCCTCAGACAAGATTCCTCCTCCACATCTCCACCATCCAAGGGAAGACCTGCTACCTGGGGCAGAGTTGGGGTCTCCGTCCTCTCCATCATCCCCTGTGTAATATGGCAGCCTAGTTGCTGAGTCATCAGACAGGTTACCTGGTAGGGAGAAAATCATCATAGAAAAATGGAAACCTTTACCCTGGTAGGATGCCTGCTGTCATAGTTTAGAGGAAATACTGACAGTTCAGTCTTGTAGACAGAAGGCTTGAAGCTCTATGTGAAGGTGGGTTAGTGAGGTTGGGTCTCTGTTTGCTGAAAACAACACATAGCCAGCTCACGAGCAGAGGGGAGGGCATGGGACATATCTTGGCTGTCCAACAGGTCCTTCCTCCCTGGTTTTATGAGATCATCAATCTCCTGGTACAAGCCTTCACCAACTATATCTTTGAAAGCAGATAAGGCTGGGAAAGTGGCTTGAGTTAGAGACTCACCCTAGAGATATTCCGTTTACCAATAGGCAAAGCTTTTAGTGTTCTCCAATATTAACCCATGGGGAACCCCTCTGAGCTGCTCAGGCTTCTTTCTTAGCTATATGGAACAGAAGTAGGTTTCCTGAACCTGACCTTGATCCCACAATAAATTTCCACTGACCCTGTTCACACGGGAAGTCATACTTCTTAAGAAATTTTACATTCAAACCAGAACTAAGGATTCAACTCTTTCAAATCTTGATGTCTACTGTAGAAAATGTGGAATTCTGCCAGATAATGAGGACAGAGACCAATACTTGTGCACTTTCTTGATGTCACAACAGATTCAATTCCTTTCCCAGCATTTTCCAGATCATTTAGCATCCCTAAGGCTCACCTTGGTGCTCTGCTCTCCATCTGTGTAGCTGAATCCCCAGGATGATGAGGATCGTGAAGAGAAGGGCTCCCAGAATGATGCAGAGGATCACAGGAAGGGAGAAGATGCCAGGGTTTGGAGCTGAACCTAAAATGGTACCTGAGGAGAGAAGATGACCATAGGGTTTTATGAGGTTCATAAGTCCAGAAGAACCCCTCTGTCCTTATCCTGGTCCTCTTCTGAGCCTTCAAGGCTATGAAGTCATGATTCAGAGACAATGGGTTTTCCTGAACCCCAAGTTGTGATCAACACAAGTGCTTCCCTAAGCTATGTCAAGTGTCTTTTCTGCCTGATTCTAGAGGATTTTTACAGGATGACAGCTGGTAAAGCTCTGGAGGACTCCAGCTGCCACTGCTTAACAGGACTGTAAACACAAGATCATTAAGCTTTGCTATACTGAAATGGGTAATTTTGTCAGAAATATAAAGATACATAGTGCATGCTAAGTCGCTTCAGTCATGTTCGATTCTTTGTGACCCCGTGAACTGTACCCCACCAGGATACTCTGTTCATGGGATTCTCCAGGCAAGAATACTGGAGTGGGTTGCCATTTCCTTCTCCATGGGATTTTCCCGACCCAAGAATGGAACCCACATCTCTTATGTCTCTTGCATTGACAGGTAAGTTCTTTACCACTAGAGCCACTGAAAATATGGGGGTCTCCTCTATCACACAGCTCGGACCAGCAGAACCACTTACTTCCATGGGTGTGGGGAACTTGTCCTCTCATCAGGAAAAAAGGAAAAAAAAAAACAATGGATTATTGTACCAAGTTTGCCTGAAAAAGCCATAGGATATGTCTATCATCGGACTCTCCAGGTGGCACTACTGGTAAAGAATTTGCCTGTCAATGCAGGAGACATAAGAGATGCCAGTTCAATCCCTGGATTGGGGTGATCCCCTTGAGGAGGGCATGGCAACCCACTCCAGTATTCTTGTCTAAAAAATGCCATGGACAGAGGAGCCTGGTAGGCTACAGTTTATGGGCTCGCAAGAGTCAGATATCACTTAAAAGATTTAGCACACATGCCTTGTCATCATGGGCAGGCTGATATCTCCCAGATTCCAGGAGATCAGGCAACTGCCTCTCATGGACAAGCTCACACCTCCTTCTGTCAGAGCCTCAAACCTGGTCCTCCACTCACCAGGGTATACCCTGAGTCCCTCACTCACCAGAACACCTCACACCATCCTCCTCCTCATGCTTGCAGTCACTCTGTCCCCAGGGCTCTGCAGCACAGTTCCACAGGGAGGACTCCCAGCTCCCACACTGCGCCTTGTCCAGTCAGATGCTCCTGTTTCCAGGGCCAAACACCATGGCCTGCACAGCTTCCAGGGCTGGGCCACAGCCCAGCTGCTGACACACCACCTCGGCCTCTGCCAGACTCCAGGAGTCATCACACACGGTGCCCCAGGAGCCGCTGTGTCAGACCTCCACCCGCCCTGAGCACTCGCTGTCTCCTCCCCTGAGTTGGAGCTTCTCTCTGTCTGAAAAGGCAGCAGCCCCTCCTGTGACTGCCCCTAAGGGGAGGAAGCAGCCCCTGGGAGCCTCAGGGAAGGGGGCAGGGCTGACATACCTGTGCAGGGGGTAACAGTTGGACAGCTCTGGTGTCTCCCTCCTGCATAAGTAAGGATGTGCTGGATCAGGAACAGCTGGAGGTGGTCTTTTCCCCAAACAAAACTATCTAAAGTCCTTGGCTCAGTGCAAAGGACAAGTGTAAACACAGGCTCATTATCTACTGGACTGAGACATTCACTGCATCTGATCACCAGCTGAAATCACTTTGTCCATTTACTGTTTACCAGTCTCCACAACAAACACAAACACACTGGAAACACAGGCACATACACCTCTTTGTAGACCCAACCTAATCTTGTCACTTAGATGGGAGAATATAAAATCACACTAACAATGTCCTTCAGGGTTCATATAGAAACAGACAGTAAGTCACCTGCATATGAGATATACGCTTCTTGATATGGAAAGCATGAGGTGTAGTTCCAAGGGTCAGAAGGACACTGCCAGAGAGATGTGTCAGTTTTCTGACACTGGATTCCATCCACCCACCAGGATCTAGAACCTTCCCTAAAATCAACAACAGTGTTGAGGGTACCCTTGTTCCCACAACCAAGCTGACTGCAGATCACGGACACAGTGATGTCTTCCATGGGGCTGCAGCAGACACTGCCCCAGGTCCCATTGTAGAAAACTTCCAGCCACCCAGCACACTGCTGGTCCTCGCTCACCATCCTGAGGGCCAGGAACTCTAAGATTGAAAGAGAGAAAACAGGACACTGTCAGCCCACTCAGTGCTCTGGGTCTTCCTCTTTCCCAGATACTGTGACCACAAATCCCTGACCCAGCTGAGGAGATGCCCACTAGATGACAAGAATGAGATTTATCTCCATTTTACCCGACTTTGTCCATTAAAGTCTGTCTTTCTATTTCTACCACGATGATAGAGTGGATATGAACAGAGAGCAAGATGAACCTGAGCACCTGCAGGGTAGGGGAGCTGAATCCTGCTTCCTGACAAAACCTCTAAAATAGCAAGTGAAGTAGATATTGGAGAATAATGAATAACTGGCAGAATAATGAACCCACAGAGATGTTCATATCCTAATCCCTGTGGCCTGTAAATATGTTTCCTTACCTGCAAAAGGAGCTTTACAGATATGATAGTAAGGACTTTGGGGTTGTGGGCTAAACCTACAATATTGTTGGTTAAACACATAAGTCCAGTCTAATCATCTCCTTAGCCCCAACTTAGAAGTGGATAAACTTTCCCAGCTACAGTCAGAGGGAAATATAAGGAAGAATATTCAGAAGAGACACAGTTTGTTGTCTGTCTGAAGAAGAAAGAGGGCTCTGAGCCAAGGAATGAGGCCACATAGAAACCAGGAAAGGCTGGAAAAGGAGTCCTCCCCATGTCTCCAGGAAGAATGCAGCCCTGTGGACACTGGGATGTTGGCCCACGGAGACAATGGTCAGATTCCTATCAAACAGAGCTGAACAGAGTATATCTGTGCTTTCAGTACAACATCAACAGTATCTCTAGACTGTACTACCACAGGAAACTGAAGAGAGAGCCTTGCTTTCAAGTGGAAACTAAGAAACAGCTCTGCCAGGAAACACTATTGAGAAGAAAGAATCAGAACATCAGCTGCTACAGGAGGAAGTGAAAGCACCTCGCCTTCACCTCTGCTGCAAAGACAGGTTCCATGGGAGGAAGCCTCCTACTCGGGTCCTTTCAGCGTCTCTCCCTCAGGGCTCAGACTTCCGTCCTCCAGTGCTCCACTCATCCCCCAGCCTGTGGACAGAGTGCAGTGTAGACCTGAACAGATGACCCCCATGTCCTGCTTATGTCTGCAGTCATGCCGCCCCCAGCCTCCGGAAGGGCACCTCCACACGAGTGACTCTTTTCCAGTGCAGTTCACGTCGTCTAGCCAGATGGGCCCTGATCCTGCCCAGAAGTGAGCAGACCTTTTGGCACTGAGGGCTTCTCCACAGCCCAGCTGCCTGGACACCATGCGGGCATCGTCCAGGTCCCAGTCCAAAAGACTGTTCTATGCATCTGTGTCTCTTGCTGTCTCGTATACAGGGTTATCGTTAACATCTTTCTAAATTCCATATATATGCGTTAGTATACTGTATTGGTGGTTTTCTTTCTGGCTTACTTCACTCTGTATAAGAGGCTCCAGTTTCATCCACCTCATTAGAACTGATTCAAATGTATTCTTTTTAATGGCTGAGTAATACTCCATTGTGTATATGTACCACAGCTTTCTTATCCATTTATCTGCTGATGGACATCTATGTTGCTTCCATGTCCTGGCTATTATAAACAGTGCTGCAGTGAACACTGGGGTACATGTGTCTCTTCCTATTCTGGTTTCCTTGGTGTGTATGCCCAGCAGTGGGATTGCTGGGTCATAAGGCAGTTCTATACCCAGTTTTTTAAGGAATCTCCACACTGTTCTCCATAGTGGCTGTACTAGTTTGGATTCCCACCAACAGTGTAAGAGGGTTCCCTTTTCTCCACACCCTCTCCAGCATTTATTGCTTGTAGACTTTAGGATCGCAGCCATTCTGACTGGTGTGAAATGGTACCTCATTGTGGTTTTGATTTGCATTTCTCTGATAATGAGTGATGTTGAACATCTTTTCATGTGTTTGTTAGCCATCTGTATGTCTTCTTTGGAGAAATGTCTATTTAGTTCTTTGGCCATTTTTTGATTGGTTCGTTCATTTTTCTGGAATTGAGCTGCATGAATTGCTTGTATGTTTTTGAGATTAGTTGTTTGTCAGTTGCTTCATTTGCTATTATTTTCTCTTCTTTCTATTTTCTCATTATTAGTGTATAAGAATGCAAGGGATTTCTGTGTGTTGATTTTACTTCCTGAAATTTTTCTATATTCATTGATTAGCTCTAGTAATTTTCTGGTGGAGTCTTTAGGGTTTTCTATGTAGAGGATCATGTCATCTGCAAACAGTGAGAGTTTTACTTCTTCTTTTCCAATTTGGATTCCTTTTATTTCTTTTTCTGCTCTGATTGCTGCGGCCAAAACTTCCAGAACTATGTTGAATAGTAGCAGTGAAATTGGGCACCCTTGTCGTGTTCCTGATTTTAGGGGAAATGCTTCCAATTTTTCACCATTGAGGATAATGTTTGCTGTGGGTTTGTCATATATAGCTTTTATTATGTTGAGGTATGTTCCTTCTATTCCTGCTTTCTGGATAGGTTTTTTTTTTTTTTATCATAAATGGATGTTGAATTTTGTCAAAGGCCTTCTCTGCATCTATTGAGATAATCATATGGCTTTTATTTTTCAATTTGTTAATGTGGTGAATTACATTGATTGATTTGAGGATATTGAAGAATCCTTGTATCCCTGGGATAAAGCCCACTTGGTCATTGTGTATGATCTTTTTAATGTGTTGTTGGATTCTGATTGCTAGAATTTTGTTAAGGATTTTTGCATCTATGTTCATCGGTGATATTGCCTGTACTTTTCTTTTTTTGTGGCATCTTTGTCAGGTTTTGGTATTAGGGTGATGGTGGCCTCATAGAATGAGTTTGGAAGTTTACCTTCCTCTGAAATTCTCTGGAAGAGTTTGAGTAGGATTGGTGTTAGCTCTTCTCTAAATTTTTGGTAGAATTCAGCTGTGAAACCGTCTGGGCCTGGGCTTTTTGTTTGCTGGAAGATTTCTGATTACAGTTTCAATTTCTGTGCTTGTGATGGGTCTGTTAAGATTTTCTATTTCTTCCTGGTTCAGCTTTAGAAAGTTGTACTTTTCTAAGAATTTGTCCATTTCTTCCACGTTGTCCATTTTATTGGCATATAATTGCTGATAGTAGTCTCTTATGATCCTTTGTATTTCTGTGTTGTCTGTTGTGATCGCTCCATTTTCATTTCTAATTTATTAATTTGATTTTTCTCCCTTTGTTTCTTGATGAGTTTGGCTAATGGTTTGTCAATTTTATTTATCCTCTCAAAGAACCAGCTTTTGCTTTTGTTGATTTTTGCTATGGTCTCTTTTGTTTCGTTTGCATTTATTTCTGCCCTAATTTTTAAGATTTCTTTCCTTCTAGTAACTCTGGGGTTCTCCAATTATTCCTTTTCTAGTTGTTTTAGTTGTAGAGTTAGGTTATTTATTTGACTTTTTTCTTGTTTCTTGAGGTATGCCTGTATTGCTATGAACTTTCCTCTTAGCACTGCTTTTACAGTGTCCCACAGGTTTTGGGTTGTTGCGTTTTCATTTTCATTCATCTCTATGCATATTTTTACTTTTTAAAAAATTTCACTGTGCTTTGTTGGTTATTCAGCAGCGTGTTGTTCAGCCTCCATATGTTGCAATTTTTAATAGTTTTCCCCCTGTAATTGAGATCTAATCTTACTGCATTATGGTCAGAAAAGATGCTTGGAATGATTTCAATTTTTTTGAATTTACCAAGGCTAGATTTATGGCCCAGGATGTGGTATATCCTGGAGAAGGTTCCGTGTGCACTTGAGAAAAAGTTGAAATCCATTGTTTTGGGGTGAAATGTCCTATAGATATCAATTAGGTCTAACTGGTCTATTGTATCATTTAAAGTTTTGTGTTTCCTTGTTAATTTTCTGTTTAGTTGATCTGTCCGTAGGTGTGAGTGGGGTATTAAAGTCTCCCACTCTTACTGTGTTATTGTTAATTTCCCCTTCCATACTTGTTAGCATTTGTCTTACATATTGCGATGCTCCTATGTTGGGTGCATATATATTTATAATTGTTCTATCTTTTTCTTGGATTGATCCTTTGATCATTATGTAGTGTCCTTCTCTGTCTCTTTTCACAGCCTTTGTTTTAAAGTCTATTTTATCTGATATGAGTATTGCTACTCCTGCTTTCTTTTGGTCTCTATTTGCATGGAATATCTTTTTCCAGCCCTTCACTTTCAGTCTGTATGTGTCCCCTGTTTTGAGGTGGGTCTCTTGTAGACAACATATATAGGGGTCTTGTTTTTGTATCCATTCAGCCAGTCTTTGTCTTTTGGTTGGGGCATTTAACCCATTTACACTTAAGGTAATTATTGATCAGTATGATCCCGTTGAAGAATTGATGCTTTTGAACTGTGGTGTTGGAGAAGACTCCTGAGAGTCCCTTGGACTGCAAGGAGATCCAATCAGTCCATTCTAAAGGAGATCAGCCGTGGGTGTTCTTTGGAGGGAATGATGCTAAAGCTGAAGCTCCAGTACTTTGGCCATTTGGAAAAGACTCTGACGCTGGGAGGGATTGGGGGCAGGAAGAAAAGGGGACGACAGAGGATGAGGTGGCTGGATGGCATCACCGACTCACTGGACGTGAGTTTGAGTGAACTCTGGGAGTTGATGATGGACAGGAAACCCTGGCATGGTGTGTTTCATGGGGTCGCAAAGAGTCAGACACGACTGAGCAACTGAACTGAACTGATGATCCCTTTGCCATTTCCTTTATTGTTTTGGGTTCGAGTTTATATACCCTTTTTAGGTTTCCTGTCTAGAGAAGATCCTTTAGCATTTGTTAGAGAGCTGGTTTGGTGGTGCTGAATTCTCTTGGCTTTTGCTTGTCTGTAAAGCTTTTTATTTTACCTTCATATTTGAATGAGATCCTTGCTGAGTACAGTAATCTGGGCTATAGATTATCTTCTTTCATCACTCTAAGCATGTCCTGCCATTCCCTCCTGGCCTAAGGAGTTTCTATTGAAAGATCAGCTGTTATCCTTATGGGAATCCCCTTGTGTGTTATTTGTTGTTTTCCCCTTACTGCTTTTAATATTTGTTCTTTGGAGGGGGGTTTAAGATGGCAGAGGAGTAGGACAGGAAGACTACTTTCTCCCTCACAAATTCCTCAAAAGAACATTTCAACACTGAGAAAACTCCACAGAACAACTTCTGTAGGCTGGCAGAGGACATCAGGCAACCAGAAAAGCAGAACATTGTCTTCAAAAACAGGTAGGAAAAAATATAAAAGACGAAAAGAGAGACAAAGGAGGTGGGGAGGGAGTTCCTTGGGGGAAGGGAAGCCTGTCCCGGGAAGGGAATTTTAAGAAGAGAGGTTTCCAAACACCAGGAAACACTCTCCCTGCCGAGTCTGTGGCGAGCCTTGGAAACACAGAGGGCAACATAACAGGAAGAAAAAATAAATAAATAATTAAAACCAACAGATTACAAGCCCAACAGTAACTCCCCCAGCGGAAAAGCAGCACAGACGCCTGCTTCCGCCACTAGCAAGTGGAGGCAGGGCAGGGAAGCGTGGGAGGCGCGGGCTGCAGAGATTTGTAAGAATCGGGCAGGAATGCCCCACGCATAACCAGAACGATCTAAATTGGGCTAGCAAACCAGACTGTGGGATAGCTACCACGCGAAAAGCTCGAACATAAGACACCGCCAGGAACAAAGGATGGAACGGACATAGCCGCTGCAGACCGTCCCCCGCCGGGGACAGGCAGCCAGAGCCGTAAGGGCTGGAAAGAGGCAATTGCAGCCCTGGAGAGACTCTACCTACCAAACTGCAATCAGGCTTCTTTCTTAAGACTTCTGGGGGTGCTGAATAGTCACCATCTGCCTCACAAGGGGCGCCAGCAGTACACCCAGAAATCTGAGCAGCAGAGACAGAAAAGGCGACTAGTCGCAGCGACAGTGCTCGCCAAACTCCTGAGCTACTCGGACCTGGGAAGGGCACAAAACGCAGTCCCAACCGAATCTGAGCCTCGGAGGGCTACCTGAGTGCCGAACCTGAGCGGCTTAGACCGGGGAAGTGCACGCAGCCTAGGGCCGGCCCCAGAGGGTTCCCGGCTGAGCATAGTAGAACCAGAGCGGTTTGTGCAACGCGAGAAGGGACAGGTCCAGCGGGGCTGAGACACTGTGTGCACACGACAGCGCTATTTGTTTGCAGCATCCCTCCCTCCCCACAGTGCGACTGAACTAGTGAGCCTTAAAGACCAGCAAACAGAAGAAGTTAAACAGAGGGAACCGCCTTGGAAGTGACCCCACACTGCCCACATCAGAGAAGGGTCAGATATATCTTTACTATTTTTACAATCATTCCTTTTTTTTTTTTTCCCCCTTTTTTTTTCTTGCTCTTTTTTTTCCTAACTTTTTTTTTTAATTATTAAGTCTTCTATTTCTCCTCTAATTTTTATTTCTATAGCCTACTATTACTTTTCCAAAAAAAAAAAGACTATTTTTTTTAAGGCAAATACCATATATAGTCTTTATGTGGTGTGATTGGAGTTTTTAAATAATTCTTGTGGTATTTTTTTTTTTTTTGAAAATCCAACCTCTACTCTAGATTTTTAAACTTTGCTTTTTCGTTTTTGTTGTCAATTTTGTACATTTAAAAATCCAAACTTCACTACACAATTCTACCTGAGAGCGAGATTACTGGCTTGACCACTCTCTCCTCCTTTGGACTCTCCTTTTTCTCCACCAGGTGGCCTCTGTCTCTTTCCTCCTCCATCTCTTCTCTATCCAACGCTGTGAATCTCTGTGTGTTTCAGATGATGGAGAACACCTAAGGAACTGGTTACTGGCAGGATTTGTCTCTCTCCTTCTCATTCCTCTCTCTTATCCTCCTGGCCACCTCTGTCTACTTCCTCCCTCTCCTCTTCCCTGTATAACTCCATAAATACCTCTGAGCAGTCCAGACTATGGAGCACACATAAGGAAGTGACTACTGGCTAGCTTGCTCTCTCCTCTTTTGATCTCATTGCATCTCATTCCAGTCACCTCTAACTACCCCCTCCCTCTTCTCTTCTCCATGTAACTCAGTGAACCTCTCTGGGTGTCCCTCAATGTGGAGACACCTTTCATCTTTAACCTAGATGTTTTACCATCGGTGCTGTATAGATGGAGAAGTCTAGAGGCTACTGTAAAAATAAAACTGAAAACCAGAAGCAGGAGGCTTAAGTCCAAAGCCTGAGAACATCAGAGAACTCCTGAATTCAGGGAACATTAAGCAATAGGAGCTCATCAAATGCCTCCATACCTACACTGAAACCAAGCTCCACCCAAGGGCCAACAAGTTCCAGAACAAGACATACCACGCATATTCTCCAGCAACACAGGAACACACCCCTGAGCTTCAATATACAGGCAGCTCAAAGCTACTCCAAAACCTTTGATATCTCATAACCCATTACTGGTCACTCCATTGCACTCCAGAGAGAAGAAACCCAGCTCCACCCACCAGAACTCCAACACAAGCCTCCCTAACCAGGAAACCTTGACAAGCCACTGATACAACCCCACCCACAGTGAGGAAGCTCCATAATAAAGAGAACTCCACAAATTACCAGAATATTAAAAGGCCACGCCAAACGCAGCAATATAACCAAGATGAAGAGACAGAGGAATACCCAGCAGGTTAAGGAACAGGAGAAATGCCCACCAAACCAAACAAAACAGGAAGAGGTAGGGAATCTACCTGATAAAGAATTCCGAATATTGATAGTGAAAATGATCCAAAATCTTGAAATCAAAATGGAATCACAGATAAATAGCCTAGAGACAAGGATTGAGAAGATGCAAGAAAGGTTTAACAAGGACCTAAAAGAAATAAAAAAAGAGTCAATATATAATGAATAATGCAATAAATGAGATCAAAAACACTCTGGAGGCAACAAATAGTAGAATAACGGAGGCAGAAGATAGGATTAGTGAAATAGAAGATAGAATGGTAGAAATAAATGAATCAGAGGGGAAACAAGAAAAACGAATTAAAAGAAATGAGGACAATCTCAGAGACCTCCAGGACAACATGAAACGCTCCAACATTCGAATTATAGGAGTCCCAGAAGAAGAAGACAAAAAGAAAGACCATGAGAAAATCCTTGAGGAGATAATAGTTGAAAACTTCCCTAAAATGGGGAAGGAAATAATCACCCAAGTCCAAGAAACACGGAGAGTTCCAAATAGGATAAACCCAAGGCGAAACACCCCAAGACACATATTAATCAAATTAACAAAGATCAAACACAAAGAACAAATATTAAAAGCAGCAAGGGAAAAACAACAAATAACACATAAGGGGATTCCCATAAGGATAACAGCTGATCTTTCAATAGAAACTCTTCAGGCCAGGAGGGAATGGCAAGACATACTTAAAGTGATGAAAGAAAATAACCTACAGCCCAGATTACTGTACCCAGCAAGGATCTCATTCAAATACAAAGGAGAAATCAAAAGCTTTACAGACAAGCAAAAGCTGAAAGAATTCAGCACCACCAAACCAGCTCTCCAACAAATGCTAAAGGATCTTCTCTAGACAGGAAACACAAAAGGGGTGTATAAACCCGAACCCAAAACAATTAAGTAAATGGTAACGGGATCATACTTATCAATAATTACCTTAAACGTAAATGGGTTGAATGCCCCAACCAAAAGGCAAAGACTGGCCGAATGGATACAAAAACAAGACCCCTCTATATACTGCTTACAAGAGACCCAACTCAAAACAAGGGACGCATACAGACTGAACGTGAAGGCCTGGAAAAAGATATACCATGCAAATAGAGACCAAAAGAAAGCAGGACTGGCAATACTCATTTCCGATAAAATAGACTTTAAAACAAAGGCTGTGAAAAGAGACAAAGAAGGCCACTACATAATGATCAAAGGATCAATCCAAGAAGAAGATACAACAATTATAAATATGTATGCACCCAACATAGGAGCACCGCAATATGTAAGACAAATGCTAAGAAGTATGAAAGGGGAAATTAACAATAACACAATAATAGCGGGAGACTTTAATACCCCACTCACACCTATGGACAGATCAACTAAACAGAAAATTAACAAAGAAACGCAAACTTTAAATGATACATTAGACCAGTTAGATCTAATTGATATCTATAGGACATTTCACCCCAAAACAATGAATTTCACCTTTTTTTCAAGTGTTCATGGAACCTTCTCCAGGATAGATCACATCCTGGGCCATAAATCTAACCTTGATAAATTTTAAAAAATCGAAATCATTCCAATCATCTTTTCTGACCATAATGCTTTAAGATTAGATCTCAATTACAGAAGAAAAACTATTAAAAATTCCAACATATGGAGGTTGAACAACACACTTCTGAATAACCAACAAATCACAGAAGAAATCAAAAAAGAAATCAAAATATGCATAGAAACTAATGAAAATGAAAACACAACAACCCCAAACCTGTGGGACACTATAAAAGCAGTGCTAAGAGGAAAGTTCATAGCACTACAGGCATACCTCAAGAAACAAGAAAAATGTCAAATAAATAACCTAACTCTACACCTAAAGCAACTAGAAAAGGAAGAATTGGAGAACCCCAGAGTTACTAGAAGGAAAGAAATCTTAAAAATTAGGGCAGAAATAAATGCAAAAGAAACAAAAGAGACCATAGCAAATATCAACAAAGCCAAAAGCTGGTTCTTTGAAAGGATAAATAAAATTGACAAACCATTAGCCAGACTCATCAAGAAGCAGAGAGAGAAAAATCAAATCAATAAAATTAGAAATGAAAATGGAGAGATCACAACAGACAACACAGAAATACAAAGGATCATAAGAGACTACTATCAGCAATTATATGCCAATAAAATGGACAACGTGGAAGAAATGGACAAATTCTTAGAAAGGTACAATTTTCAAAAACTGAACCAGGAAGAAATAGAAAATCTTAACAGACCCATCACAAGCATGGGAATTGAAACTGTAATCAGAAATCTTCCAGCAAACAAAAGCCCAAGTCCAGACGGCTTCACAGCTGAATTCTACCAAAAGTTTCGAGAAGAGCTAACACCTATCCTACTCAAACTCTTCCAGAAAATTTCAGAGGAAGGTAAACTTCCAAACTCATTCTATGAGGCCACCATCACCCTAATACCAAAACCTGACAAAGATGCCACAAAAAAAGAAAACTACAGGCCAATATCACTGATGAACATAGATGCAAAAATCCTCAATAAAATTCTAGCAATCAGAATCCAACAACACATTAAAAAGATCATACACCATGACCAAGTGGGCTTTATCCCAGGGATGCAAGGATTCTTCAATATCCACAAATCAATCAATGTAATTCACCACATTAACAAATTGAAAATAAAAGCCATATGATTATCTCAATAGATGCAGAGAAGGCCTTTGACAAAATTCAACATCCATTTATGATAAAAACTCTCCAGAAAGCAGGAATAGAAGGAACATACCTCAACATAATAAAAGCTATATATGACAAACCCACAGCAAACATTATCCTCAATGGTGAAAAATTGAAAGCATTTCCCCTAAAGTCAGGAACGAGACAAGGGTGCCCACTTTCACCGCTACTGTTTAACATAGTTCTGGAAGTTTTGGCCACAGCAATCAGAGCAGAAAAAGAAATAAAAGGAATCCAAACTGGAAAAGAAGAAGTAAAACTCTCATTATTTGCAGATGACATGATCCTCTACATAGAAAACCCTAAAGACTCCACCAGAAAATTACTAGAGCTCATTAGTGAATATAGTAAAGTTGCAGGATATAAAATCAACACTCAGAAATCCCTTGCATTCCTATACACTAATAATGAGAAAGTAGAAAAAGAAATTAAGGAAACAATTCCATTCACCATTGCAACGAAAAGAATAAAATACTTGGGAATATATCTACCTAAAGAAACTAAAGACCTATATATAGAAAACTATAAAACACTGATGAAAGAAATCAAAGAGGACACTAATAGATGGAGAAATATACCATGTTCATGGATTGGAAGAATCAAAATAGTGAAAATGAGTATACTACTCAAAGCAATTTACAAATTCAATGCAATCCCTACCAAGCTACCAGTGATATTTTTCACAGAACTAGAACAAATCATTTCAAGATATGTATGGAAATACAAAAAAACCTCGAATAGCCAGAGCAATCTTGAGAAAGAAGAATGGAACTGGAGGAATCAACTTGCCTGACTTCAGGCTCTACTACAAAGCCACAGTCATCAAGACAGTATGGTACTGGCACAAAGACAGAAATATAGATCAATGGAACAAAATAGAAAGCCCAGAGATAAATCCACACACATATGGACACCTTATCTTTGACAAAGGAGGTAAGAACATACAATGGAGTAAAGACAATCTCTTTAACAAGTGGTGCTGGGAAAACTGGTCAACCACTTGTAAAAGAATGAAATTAGATCACTTTCTAACTCCGCACATGAAAATAAACTCAAAATGGATTAAAGATCTAAATGTAAGACCAGAAACTATAAAACTCCTAGAGGAGATCATAGGCAAAACAATCTCCAACATAAATCACAGCAGGATCCTATATGATCCACCTCCCAGAATTCTGGAAATAAAAGCAAAAATAAACAAATGGGATCTAATTAAAATTAAAAGCTTCTGCACAACAGAGGAAAATATAAGCAAGGTGAAAAGACAGCCTTCTGAATGGGAGAAAATAATAGCAAATGAAACAACTGACAAACAACTAATCTCAAAAATATACAAGCAACTTATGCAACTCAATTCCAAGAAAATAAATGACCCAATCAAAAAATGGGCCAAAGAACTAAATAGACATTTCTCCAAAGAAGACATACGGATGGCTAACAAACACATGAAAAGATGCTCAACATCACTCATTATTAGAGAAATGCAAATCAAAACCACAATGAGGTACCACTTTATACCAGGCAGAATGTCTGCGATCCAAAAATCTGCAAGCAATAAATGCTGGAGAGGGTGTGGAGGAAAGGGAACCCTCCTACACTCTTGGTGGGAATGCAAACTAGTGCAACCACTATGGAAAACAGTGTGGCGATTCCTTAAAAAATTGCAAATAGAACTGCCATATGACCCAGCAATCCCACTGCTGGGCATACACACCGAGGAAACTAGAACTGAAAGAGACACATGTACCCCAATGTTCATCGCAGCACTGTTTATAATAGCCAGGACATGGAAACAACCTAGATGTCCATCAGCAGATGAATGGATAAGAAAGCTGTGGTACATATACACAATGGAGTATTACTCAGCCGTTAAAAAGAATACATTTGAATCAGTTCTGTTGAGATGGATGAAACTGGAGCCGATTATACAGAGTGAAGTAAGCCAGAAAGAAAAACATCAATACAGTATACTAACACATATATATGGAATTTAGAAAGATGGCAATGATAACCCTGTATGCAAGACAGCAAAAAACACACAGATGTGTATAGCGGAATTTGGGACTCAGAGGGAGAGGGAGAGGGTGGGATGATTTGGGAGAATGGCATTGAAACTTGTATACTACCATGTAAGAATCGAATCACCAGTCTATGTCTGATGCAGGATACAGCATGCTTGGGGCTGGTGCATGGGGATGACCCAGAAGGATGTTGTGGGGAGGGAGGTGGGTGGGGGGTTCATGTTGGGATCGCATGTGCACCCATGGTGGATTCAGGTCAATGTATGTCGAAACCAATACAGTATTGTAAAGTAAAATAAAATAAAAATTAAAAAAAATAAAAATAAAAAATAAAGAACAATGAGAAAAAAAAATATTTATTCTTTGTGTTTGATCTTTGTTAATTTGATTAATATATGTCTTGGGGTGTTTCGCCTTGGGTTCATCCTGTTTGGGACTCTCTGGGTTTCTTGGACTTGGGTGATAATTTCCTTCCCCATTTTGGGAAGTTTTCAACTATTATCTCCTCAAGGATTTTCTCATGGTCATTCTTTTTGTCTTCTTCTTCTGGGACTCCTATGATTCGAATGTTGGGGCGTTTAATATTGTCTTGGAGGTCTCTGAGATTGTCCTCATTTCTTTTAATTCGTTTTTCTTGTTTCCTCTCTGATTCATTTATTTCTACCATTCTATCTTCTATTTCACTAATCCTATCTTCTGCCTCCGTTATTCTACTATTTGTTGCCTCCAGAGTGTTTTTGATCTCATTTATTGCATTATTCATTATATATTGACTCTTTTTTATTTCTTATAGGTCCTTGTTAAACCTTTCTTGCATCGTCTCAATCCTTGTCTCCAGGCTGTTCATCTGTGATTCCATTTTGATTTCAAGATTTTGGATCATTTTCACTATCATTATTCAGAATTCTTTATCAGGTAGATTCCCTATTTCTTCCTGTTTTTTTTTTGTTTGTTTGTTTGGTGGGCATTTATCCTGTTCCTTTACCTGCTGGGTATTCCACTGTCTCTTCATCTTGTTTATATTGCTGCGTTTGGGGTGGCCTTTCTGTATTCTGGCAGTTTGTGGAGTTCTCTTAATTGTGGAGTTCCTTTGCTGTTGGTGTGTTTGTATCAGTCGCTTGTCAAGGTTTCCTGGTTAGGGAATTTTGTGTCGGTGTTCTCGTGGGTGGAGCTGGATTTCTTCTCTCTGAAGTGCAATGAAGTGTCCAGTAATGAGTTATGAGATGTCAGTGGGTTTGGAGTAACTTTTGGCAGACTGTATATTGAAGCTCAGGGATGTGTTCCTGTAATAGAGGACTTGAAATAAAAAAAAATTAAAAAAAAAAGAATGATAGTAAGAATAGTAAAAATATATCTAAGACTTTCTCTGGTGGTGTTATGGGCAGTGTGGGGTCAGTTCATTTTCGGATAGTTCCTTGGTCCAGCTTATATTTCTCAAGATCTATAGGCCCCTTCCTATGTAGTTGGTACTAATGACAGGGTTTTAATCTATTGCACCTGTCACTTCCAAGGCAGTTCCCTCTGTTTTAGCTTCTTCTGTTTGCTGGTCTCTTCAGTGTCTGATTTCTGCCCTGACACAAGGGGGCCATGGTGGACACTTTTTAAAGCTCACTTGTTCAGTCGTGCTGTGAGGAGGGAGGAACGGTGTAAACAAATAACACTGGCGTGTGCTCACGTGTCGCAGCCACACTGGGCCTGCCTCCGCTCACAGCGCATGTGCCCTCCCTGCCCACACTGCTCAGATTCTAGGTTGCTCCACCGGGAACAATCTGAGGCCAGCCCTGGGCTGCATGCACTTCCCGGGTTTAAGCCGCTCAGGTTCAGGCACTCAGGTAGTCCTCAGAGGCGCAGACTCGGTTGGGCCTGTGTTCTGTGCCCTTCCCAGATCCGAGCAGCTCAGGTGATGAGGTGTTTGGTGAGCGTGGTTGCTGCGACTTATCGCCTCCCCAGTCCCTGCTGCTCGGTTTTCTGGGTGTACAACTGGAGCACCTTCTCAAGCGGATGTTGACTGTCCAGAACCCCAAGAAGTCTTAGTTAGCAAAGAAGCATGCTTGCAGCTTGGTAGATAATGTTTCTCTGGGGTTGTGATTGCCCCCTTCTGGCTCTGGCTGCCTGTCACCAGAGAGGGATGGTCTGCAGCCAGCTAGCTCTGTTTAGTCCTCTGTTCTGTGAGTGGGCCTGATGGTGTCTTAGGTTAGGGCCTTTCGCGTAGCTCTAGTCAGTCCTTTGTTCTGTGGGTGGGCCTGGCAGTGTCTTAGATTAGGGCTTTTCGAGTTGTAGCTATCCCACAGTCTGGTTTGCTAGCCCAAGTTAGTTCCCTCAGATTGCCCTTGGGGCATTCAGGCCTGGTCCTTACTCTAAGCAATGCAGCCTGAGCCTCCCTGCTCAGCCCCTGCTTGCTAGTGGCGGCTGCAGGCATCTGCGCTGCTTCTCCGCTGGGGGAATTGCCATTGGGCACATAATCTGTGGATTTTCATTATTTATTTATTTTTCCTCCCAGTTATGTTGCCCTCTGTGGTTCCAGGGCTCACCACAGACTCGGCACTGAGAGTGTTTCCTGGTGTTTGGAAACTTCTCTCTTTTTAAGACTCCCTTCCCAGGACAGAGCTCCATCCCTACCTATTTTGTCTCTTTGTTTTTTTTTTTTTTTTGTCTTTTGTATTTTTTCCTACCTCCTTTCGAAGACAATGGGCTGCTTTTCTGGGTGCCTGATGTCCTCTGCTGGCATTCAGAAGTTGTTTTGTGGAATTTACTCAGCGTTTAAATGTTCTTTTGATGAATTTGTGGGGGATAAAGTGGTCTCCCTGTCCTATTCCTCTGCCATCTTAGGTATTATTTCTTTAAGTGCAGTCTCTGTCCCTTTCTCCCTCTTTTCTGCTTCTGGGACTCCAATAATGTTGTTCCTGTGAATGTTATCCCATTGTTCACACAGATTCTTTCACACTTTTTTGTTCTTTTTTCTTCTTTGTCCCCTGGCTGGGTAATTCAATTGTCTTGTCTTCAGCCTTACAGAGTCTTCTGCTGTTGCTTATGCTCGCTGTAGCATTTTTTATTTTGTGGCATTTCATTCACCGTAATCTTAAACAACAGAATTTATGTCTGGTTCACTTTTCTGTTTGCTTCTTCTCCCCCCCCCCCCCCCCCCCACCCTTTGCCTCACTGCACAGCTTGAGGGATCTCAGTTCCCTGACCAGGACTGAACCCAGACACAGCAGTAAACACATAGAATCCTAACCACTAAACCATCAGTAAACTCCCTGTTTGCTTTCTTTTTTATGATTTCTGTCTCTGTAAAGAAAAAAAAAAAAAACCCTTCATTTATTCTGCAGAGTAACTCAGCCTGTGCACAACCAATTCTGAATCCATGCTCTAGGACCTTTGAGCCAAAAATATGAGCTTGCATTCTGCAACTACTGAAAACAGCTTGTCTAGAAACTGTGCTTTGCAACAAGAGAAGCCACTGTATAGAGAAGCCACAAAGAAGAGTAGCCCCTGCTTGCCACAACTAGAGAATGCTGATGGCAGCAACAAAGACCAAGTGCAACCAAAAATTTAAAACAACAATATTAATGATAATAAGTAATTTTTTAAAAACCTTGTTTTGTTCACATAGTCTCTACCTGAATTTGTTTAATAGCATATTTGTGTTTTCTTGGAGTTCACTGTATTTCTTGTTGGATATGTCAGGGGAGTGTGTAATTTCCTCAGTTCCGTCTCATCACAACAAAAATCTGAAGCAATGGACCAGCCCTCAGACAGACTGTGTCACAGCTCTCGGGCAGATCAATGTTACAGCTCCGTGTTACAGCTCAGTTTTATTTAGAAAATAAAGGAAAATACATCCTCAAGGCATGAAGGCATGCCAACCCAAAAGATCTGAAGAGAAGGAAGAGAGAGGGAGCAGGAAAGCATGGGAGAGAGGGAGAGAGGCAGACAGGCAGAGAGTGGGAGAGGCAGAGAGGGAGAGAAGCCCCCAGCCCTTTGGCTCCTCTTTCTGTGTGTTTTTTTTTCTCTTCCCCTTGGGCCTGTCCTATGTAAGTTGGGCTAGCCAGGAGTGCTGTTTTTCTACCTGAAGTCCTCAGTCTGGTCCTTAGAACCTCCTTTGTTCTATTTTCATGGACTTTTCCCTTACTTGTCTTTTAGCCACCACCATTCTGGACTCTTGTCCCATTCTAACTACCTAACATTCCCCCCCCCCCCAAGAGATGGGAGGCCCAATTCTTTGGGAATAGGGGCATTGAGGTCTTTCTAGCTACTTCCTGCTGAACTGGGATGGTGAGGGGCATTGGGCCTCCCGCTCTTGCTAGTTTCAGGCTTCAGAGTCTTTATAGTGGTATCCATCTAAGGGTGAGTGATATTTTCCATGGTCGGCTGTAGCTTTATATGTCCTTGTTGAACTGGCATTGCATGTTGCAGCTTTCTGACATGATGGCAAAGGTTTAGCTTCTATGATCTAAAATTTGGAGACTACTGCATATCCAGCTCTTCTTTTTCCATCCAAGATGAAGCTGCTTCCATCAGTGTACCAGATTTCCTCAGGATTGGTCAGAGGATCTTCTGACAATCCCTCTTGGGGTTTTGTCCAGTGGTCCAAGGTTTCTAGGCAAGAGTGAAAGGGGAGAGAGCCCTCGGGGGTAGGCAAGAGGGTGGCTGGTTTAAGAACCTCACAAGAGGATATAGTCAGGTTTGGATTTTCCATCAGCACTACTTGATAATCTGAGGATTCTTTGATCAGACATCCATAAATGGCCTCTTCCACTTAGGAGTTTTTTCACTTGGCGGCTGGTAAAAAATAGTTAGTTTGCCCCCAAAAGAGAGTTTTAAAGCATCTTCTATCAGGACTGCAATAGCTGCAAGGTTTCAAAGGCAGGGAGAGATTTCTTCCCAATAAGGGAGGTGGACAGTCAGGGACCACTAGAAACTGGTGGGAAAATATTTGTCCATCCTAGTAACAAAGTGCTCAGGTGAATCTTTTGTAATTGTTTGTCCTGTAGCACCCAAAATGATATAGGCTTGGGAGGAGAAGGCTCTGGAGTAGGAGGTCAGGACAGAATAGGTAGTCCCTGTATCAACCAAGAAATCTCAGACCTACCTGCCACATCCAGTTACACCCTTGGCTCCAGCCCCATGATGGTTATCTGTGACAGGCTGGCTGGCTGGCTGGAATGGGCCGCTTCAGTGCTGTTGAACCATTGTGAGGGAAGGCTTGGCACTTGACCTTGAGCCTCTTGGGTCCCAAAGGCAGAGTGCCGCCCAATGTCCCAGTTGATGGCATTTGTAGCAAGCCATTTTAGGAGACTTGTCACGGTTGGGACACTCTTTGACCCAATGCCCCGCCTGTCTACAGATTAGGCATTTACCTCCTTCCTTGTCCTTAAAGGACTCGGGGTTTGCCATAGGGCTTCCCTGGTGGGTGGCAAGCATCTGGGCATGGCTTGTCTCTTCCCTATTTTCCCTCTCCTGGGCCTTGGGCTCCCTCTCCTGTTCTCTGTTATAAAAGTATTGGTGGCTGTCTGGACTATCTCATCTAAAGAGGCAGCAGGGTCCTGCTGCTATAGCTGTTGTAGCTTTATTCTGATGTCTGATGTGCATTGGGACAGGGATTTTCCTTTAAAATCACCTGTCCCTCATAAGAGTCTAAGTCCAAATTGGTAAACTTTTGGAGGGCCTGTTTTAGCCTTTCCAAAAAGGCAATGGGGTTCTTATTGGGTTCCTGAGTTATAGCTGAGACTGGGCACAGTCCCACAAGTAATAGGCTTCCTTCCATTTCCACGATTGAACTATTTCCATGGGTGAACTTCCTTAGGGCTGAGTCTTTTTGAGACTTATCATACCCAGTACTATTGCAACCTGAGAACCAGGAGTCCCCAGGTCAGGGTGCAGATCCTCAGGCAAGCTGAGGCATGACAGCCACCTGCAGCTTGAATCCCCTGGCAGGTCAAGGCAGGTCGACCTCCCTAGAATTGGGTCCCTGCAGGTCAAGGTGTGATGACCTACTGGGACCCCTGGACTGGCAGATCCCTGAGCAGGTTGAGCCATGACAACCTTTCAAGGACCAGATCCCTAGGCAGATCAAGGCAGAATGTCCTCCTGAGACCCCCTAGACTGGAGTTGGGCATCCCCAAGGTCTCCAGCATGACCAGTGCTGGGTTTGATTTAGGGGTTGTAATTTTAACTCATTGCCAGTTTGTTCACTGCAGATGGGAATAGATATCATGATGTAAACAATCCAAGCCTGTGCCCTGAGACTGGGAAACAGATTCTCTTAGAGCTCTAAGGAATTGTAAATCACTGATTCCCTCCCTTAGTCCCCCATAAGAGCAGGTTAGGGTGTCTCCAATGGTAAACATTTCATTGTCATAGACCCACTTTAAGTAATAACAGAAGTAATGACAAAGGAGTGGGTTATCTGGCCCTGTTAGGGGCATTTAAGTATTATAATAACAGGCTGAGTGGAGCAATGTTGCCTACAAGGGGGCAGGGTCCTGGTTGTAGGAGTTAGTAATTGGCTTAAGAACAAATTGGTAAGAGGCAACAGAGCAGATGTTCCATAAAAGTGGAGTGGAGTTTTGATCCAGCGATATGTTTGTAACTTTAGGAGAAGCGTGGTAAGGGTTTGGGCCCAAACGGCCTGCAGGGCTAACTCCCAAGGTGGCAAACATTATTCCTGGAAGCCCAATTGCCTTTGAAGGGATGCCAATAGCTGGACTTCTAGCAGGCATTGTTTGCCTGTCTCCCACCCTAGCAGGTTCACTGAGAGATGCTGATGTTGCACATGCTGTAGGAAACATGGAAGATGAAGGCCTGAATATCTAAAGGGATTGGATATTATACAGTATTTTCCTTCCAAGAGCCAGCTATTTTCTGGTTGTCCCTCCAGAAGATTGTGGAGGCAACATTGTGGGCCTGGACAGAGCTCAGGAAAAGAGCATGAAACAGCAGGGAAGGGGGCAGGGCACAACTTTTGAAAGAATGACATAGCACAAAGACATAACATAAACTGATTAAAAGCAATTGGGTCCAAAATAACAAGTCAAATTCAAGTAAACCTTAATCCCCAATCTGTAAGCTAAATGACATACTCAGAGGTGGCAGGAAAGCTCCAAGGCACTGTCAAAGGATGGAAGAGTGGGTGGTTCCCCAATGGTTGGGATGATCTATGAATTTACTCAGCTTGCAAAACCTAGCCAGACCACATTCCATGGAAGAAGCCCTTGCCCTCTGCAATGGCCCGCACTCTGCAGAGTGTGCTTCTCTCTGAACTCTAACAAATCCACCTCTTATCGGTTGCTGTGTCTCTAACTGAATTTTGCAAGGAGACATCAGAGCCTGAGCTTCATTAGGTCCTGAAGCCAGGTGTCATGGGTTTTGTCTGGGCTCAAGTCCTGGGAAAGAGGAGCTAAAGAAGAGGAGGAAAGAGCAGTGGGAAAAAATGTGCCAAGGAATCCCCTATATAGCTTGCTGGAAAATCTAAATACCTGACCTGTGCTCACAGATTTCATTGGCCTGATCCTTGACACAAAAAAGATTAAGGACAGAAGAACCTCCACTGGCTTGAGTAACAGCTACTGGGGCTCAGCAGATAGTGAAGCCTTTGGGGCATACTAAGGAGTAGCCTTTCCAGAGTCCCTCAGTTGTGCCCACTGCCACTCGCCTGCTACCAGGGGGTTCAAGGAAACAAGAAACGAGAGACTGTGAAGGAATTAAGAGTTTGTTAGGCATATGTCCCTCCAGCCATAGGAGTGAAGACCTCCTACCTTAACCGAAGGTCTTCTGGAATCTGAAACTGAGCCGTGTGAGCTTTCTGCTGAGTTCCTTTTCCACTGTCCTGGTTTCCAGCATGCTAGGCTTCTTGTCACTTCCACTGTGCTGGGTTTTCTTTGCGTTCCACTTCCACCACGGGAGCTTTCACCAAGTTGGGCTCCTGCTGTGCTTAGCCTCCCTCCTCCTTGTGGGGTCCATGCTGAGGTTGTTTCAGCCAGGTTAAATCCAAGTCACAGCACCATAGATGTCAGAAAGTGAGTGAAAGTGAAGTTGCTCAGTCGTGTCCAACTCTTTGTGACCCCGTGGACTGTAGCCTATCAGGCTCCTCTGTCCATGGGATTTTCCAGGCAAGAGTGCTGTAGTGGATTGCCATTAGTGTGTAATTTCTTCAGTTCAGTCTCATCACAACAAATATTTGAAGCGACGGACCAGCCCTCGGACAGACTATGTCACAGCTCTCAGACAGATCAGGGTTATAGCTCCATGTCACAGCTCAGTTTTATTTAGAAAATAAAGGAAAATACATCCTTGAGGCATGGAGGCATGCCGACCCAAAAGACACAAGAAAAGAGAGAGAGAGAGAATGACTGGGAGAAAGCAGAAGAGAGAGCAGGAGAGCACGGGAGAGCATGGGAGAGAGGGAGAGAGGCAAGAAGGCAGAAAGGCAGATAGACAGAGAAGGAGAGAGCCCTTTGGCTCCTCTTTTTAGGTGTTTTTTTCTCCTCTCCCTGGGCCTGTCCTGTGTAAATTGGGCTAGCCAGGAGTGCTGTTTGTTCTACCTGAGGTCTTCAGTCTGGTCCTCAGTCCTTCCTCTTTTGTATTTTCATGGGCTTTTCCCTTACTTGTCTTTTAGCCACTGCCATTCTGGGCATCATAGTCATAGTCAACAAAAGAGTCTGAAATGCAGTACTTGGGTGCAACCTCAGAAATGACAGAATGATCTCTGTTCATTTCCAAGGCAAACCATTCAATATCACAGTAATCCAAGTCCAAGCCCAGACCAGTAATGCTGAAGAAGTTATAGATGAACGGTTCTACGAAGACCTACAAGACTTGTTAGAACTAATACCCCCAAAAGATGTCCTTTTCATTATAGGGGACAGAAATGCAAAAGTAAGAAGTCAAGAAACACCTAGAGTAACATGCAAATTTGGCCTTGGAGTACAGAATGAAGCAGGGCAAATGCTAACAGAGGTCCACCAAGAGAATGCACTGATCATAGCAAACACCCTCTTCCGACAACACAGAAGACTCCACACATGGATATCACCAGATGGTCAACACTGAATTCAGACTGATTTTATCCTTTGCAGCCAAAGATGGAGAAGCTCTATACAGTCAGGAAAAACAAGACTGGGAGCTTACTGTGGCTCAGATCATGAACTCCTTATTGCCAAATTCAGACTGAAATTGAAGAAAGTAGGGAAAACCACTAGATCATTCAGGTATGACCTAAATCAAATCCCTTATGATTATACAGTGGAAGTGAGAAATAGATTTAAGGGACTAGATCTGATAGATAGAGTGCTGGATGAAATATGGATGGAGGTTCGTGACATTGTACAGGAGACAGGGTACAAGACCATCCCCAAGAAAAACAAACGCAAAAAAGCAAAATGGCAGTCTAAGGAGGCCTTACAAATAGCTGTGAAAAGAAGAGAAGCAAAAAGCAAGGGAGAAATTGAAAGATATACCCATTTGAATATAGAGTTTCAAAGAATAGCAAGGAGAGATAAGAAAGCCTTCCTCAGTGATCAATGCAAAGAAATGGAGGAAAACAATAGAATGGGAAAGACTAGTGATCTCTTCAAGAAAATTAGAGATACCAAAGGAACATTTCATGCAAAGATGGGGTCAATAAAGGACAGAAATTGTATGGATCTAACAGAAGCAGAAGATATCAAGAAGAAGTGGCAACAATACACAGAAGAACTGTACAAAAAAGATCTTCATGACCCAGATAATCACAAACGTGTGATCATTCTCACTCACCTAGAGCCAGACACCCTGGAATGTGAAGTCAGGTGGGCCTTAGGAAGAATCACTATGAACAAAACTAGTGGAGGTGATGGAATTCCAGGTGAGCTAATTGAAATTCTAAAAGATGATGGTGTGAAAGTGCTTCACTCGATATGTCAGCAAATTTGGAAAACACAGCAGTGGCCTTATGACTGGAAAAGATCAGTTTTCATTCCAATCCCAAAGAAAGGTAATGCCAAAGAATGCTCAAACTACCTCACAATTTCATTCATCTCACATGCTAGTAAAGTAATGCTCAAAGTTCTCCAAGCCAGGATTCAGAAATATGTGAACTGTAAACTTCCAGATGTTCAAGCAGGTTTTAGAAAAGGCAGAAGAACCAGAGATCAAATTTCCAACATCTGCTGGATCATTGAAAAAGCAAGAGAGTTCCAGAAAAACATCTATTTCTGCTTTATTGACTATGCCAAAGCCTTTGACTGTATGGATCACAATAAACTGAGGAAAATTCTGAAAGATGGGAATACCAGATCACCTGACCTGCCTCTTGAGAAACCTATATGCAGGTCAGGAAGCAACAGTTAGAACTGGACGTGGAACAACAGACCGGTTCCAAATAGGAAAAGGAGTACGTCAATCCTGTATATTGTCACCCTGCTTATTTAACTTCTATGCAGAATACATCATGAGATACACTGGACTGGATGAACCACAAGCTGGCTCAGGATTGCCGGGGAAATATCAATAACCTCAGATATGCAGATGACACTACCCTTATGGCAGAAAGTGAAGAGGAACGAAGAGCCTCTTGATGAAAGTGAAAGAGGAGAGTGAAAAGGTAGGCTTAAAGCTCAACATTCAGAAAACTAAGATCATGGCATCTGGTCCCATCACTTTATGGCAAATAGATAGGAAAACAGTGGAAATGGTGGCTGACTTTATTTTCTGGGCTCCAAAATCACTGCGGATGGTGATTGCAGCCATGATATTAAAAGATGCTTGCTCCTTGGAAGGAAAGTTATGACCAACCCAGACAGCATATTAAAAAGCAGAGACATTACTTTGCCAGAAAGGTCCGTCTATTCAAGGCTTGGTTTTTCCGGTAGTCATGTATGAATGTGAGAGTTGGACTATAAAGAAAGCTGAGAACAGAAGAATTGATGCTTTTGAACTGTGGCACTAGAGAAGACTCTTCAGAGTCCCTTGGACTGCATGGAGATCCAACCAGTCCATCCTAAAGGAGATCAGTCCTGGGTGTTCACTGGAGGGACTGATGTTGAAGCTGAAACTCCAATACTTTGGCCACCTGATGGGGAGAGCTGATTCATTTGAAAAGACCGTGATGCTGGGAAAGTTTGAGGGAAGGAGGAGAAGGGGACAACTGAGGATCAGATGGTTGGATGGCATCAGTGACACAATGGATATGGGTTTGGGTGGACTCTGGGAGTTGGTGATGGACAGGGACAGGGAAGCCTGGCGTGCTGCAGTTCAGGGGGTCACAAAGAGTCGGACACGACTGAGTGACTGAACTGAACTGAATTGATTCTGGACTCTTTTGTCCTATTCTAACTACCTAACAGATATCATTTATTTCTTTCATGAAATGTCATTTGTTTCATCAATTCTCAATGGTGAATGGCCATGTGAGCTGCGCTGGGAGAAGTCCTGGGCATCTACCCATCCCCAGGCACAGCCTAGAACTATGAGGACTGAAGGCATGAGTGTAGGTCAGAGCCCTGGATTCCATGCAGGCCATCAACAAAGTAACTGGGTGGGTTCAGCTCACATCCAGGCCACCACTCTCAGGTCTTATGTTAGAACAGCAGCTTCTCCACATGTCCACAATGGAATGGGGGATGGGTGCGTGGGTAAATGTAATCTTTACTTAGGCACTCTTGCATGACAGCTCTCTCTACCCTGAGGAATCACACAGGATCATGTTTATATTTTCAGTAGTAGCCAGATTAAGGCAATCTTGAAACAGCATGTTTTCAGAGAAGCCCATTAGTCTGAAATTCTTCCTTTAAGAGTTTAGTCATATCAGACTCCTCCATCCACATCTTTGAAACAAGTAGCTAAATGTTCCTGATCATTCTGTCTACATCCCTTCTTCTAGATCCCATCTGGTTAGGTCTTTCTTGCCCTCCTGTCCGACCTGGATGCAGGGTATAGGTGAGCACCAATATGCCCTCCATCAACTTGAAGAGATATGTAAGCTGATATAAGTCACTTAGAAGGAGAGATAACTGGAGAGACAAGAAACAGCAGCATCCTGAAGAAATAGTAGGAAATGATGGAGAGGAAAGAATGGAAAAAACATTTCTTGCCATATCAATAAACAAGAAATGTCACAGCCATCAGTGATTTCTGGCCTCCAAATGTAAGTGAGGGCTCCCAAAACTTTGATCCAGGGGATGCTGCCACCCCCCATGGTGATTGCTGAGGAGCTGGGGAATGCAAGAAGCAGCCGTCTGCCACTCCTTAAGGTGAACAAGGAAACAGGGTTGGCCCCAGACATCTGAGCTGCATATGAAAGAATTGCATTCAGTGAGTCCAGAGGCTTGTATCTTCCCATACATAGAACGTTACATTCCTTAACTTAGTACCTGATCTTTGATCTTCAGACTGCCTGCTCCCTTTGTTGCAAACTCATGTATAGCCTGCTTTCCTCTCCTGCCTTTTTGGAGCAGTTTACTCAGAGTTACTGAGATGCTGTCTCCAGTGTCTGGAGTCCTAAACATTCCCACCAAATAAAATAACACTACTTTCAGGTTCTGACTATGGTTTTTGGTTGAGAGGTTCCTCTTGCTAGGAAGAGGGGTGTGAATGTGGACCTAGTTTAGACTCTTTTTCTAAGTAAGAGTGACCTGGAGCATTTGTGATCCAGGCAAAGTCATGACCTCATTAGCCTTTGAAGGAGGTGAGAAAACAGGGCAGTGCACTCATCGTGTATTTCCTTTGGGGAAAATGGTGTTTGAGAATCAATCATCTAAAGCATCTGACATGGAACTTGGTAAACTACCAACAAAGCAAAAAAGTTACTTTATTTAGAATATTTCACTTTGAGCAATTTTCATGTAACACAATTACAACATCACCAGAAAGTCACTGAGGATGTTCCTGGGACACGAGTTCAACATCATCGTACCCAGGGTCCCCTTTGTCCCCCTGGAGCAGCCAGGGGCTCTCTTCTCCTTCCCCAGGGTTAGCTTCCTCTCTAGAGACGTTTAGAAAAGAGTCTGAAAGAGGAAAGAGAAATATGATTAGAACTGACAAGGGGGCCAGACAGTGTGGTGGAAGCAAGTTAAGCGTGTGGTGATGACAAAGCATCCCTGGGACCCAGGTGTGGGCAGGAGGGTCAGACTATTCCGCATCAGTTACAGTGAGGATGGATCCCAGCTGTCCTCTCAGATCCAGTCCATGTGGTCTCTGGGGCCTCAGTTCATGTGGAAATCCTGCATCACAGGAGACCTGTGCTCACACAGGAGCTCTGGGAAGACCTGCCTCCAAGCTACACAATCAGCAAGGAGATGCCCAGGAATGGTAAGGATCATAACAATGAATTTAAATGTTCTCCTCTCACAACAGACAGATGTGAAATCACAATGAGAGGGAGAGTGGAGAAAGGAAAACCTGAGTTCCTCACTTACAAACCAGTTCTGCTCTTAGTTGACTTGACTCCTGTTCCCAAATGTCCACAAATACTATAACAGGTGCAGCCACAGAGGCCCCTCCCCAGGGACCACATGGGCCCTCAGATGGGGAGAAATGTTTTTCTCCAGAGAATGAGTGTCTTCTTTCGGCTACTGAAACGTCTGGAGCAAATTAGACTTCAGCTGACCTCAAACTCTGAGTCCATGACCCATCAAATTGGCTTAATGTTAAGGCCACTGTGTATCATAGATTTGTACATGTTAGTGCTGACATATACACAGAGCTCATCTTAGATTATCAGAATGCCTCACAAATTTAATACTGCAGTACATGTTTTTAAATCTCTAAGCTACCTTTCATGTATAAGACAGCACAGAGGTATTATCAAAACACTTGTTCTATTTTGGATATTGTACATATGCTCAATTAATCTATGTTTTCTTTTCCTTTTGGCCACTGAGCAATGCCTGTGGGATCTTCGTTGCTTGACCAGGGATTGAACTCAGGTCCCAGCAGTGAAACTGCAGAGTCCTAACCACTGTTTTGTCAGGAAATGCCCTAATCTGTAAATTCTAATGCAAGCATATCACATAATTTATGTTGTAGTATGGAGACATAAATGCCAAAAGTAGAGTGATTACTCACTCCCAAGGAGTATGACACCATTAAAGGCAGCATATGGTTGAGAAGTGAAGTGTTAGTCACTCAGTCATGTCCAACTCTTTGTGACTTTATGGACTACAGCCCACCAGGTTCCTCTGTCGATGGGTTCTCCAGGTAAGAATACTGGAGTGGGTTGCCATTCCCTTCTCCAAGGGATCTTCTCATCTGGTGATCAAACCAAGGTTTCCTGCACTGCAGGCAGACTCTTTACCATCTGAGCCATCGAATGCATGAGATTACCCTAATGCAAAACTCTAGAGAAGCTGGGAATTGAGAAGCTCAAATTCACCCTTTCCAGGACAGAAAGAAAAGATTGCAGGAGACGAGCTAACACCACTCACCTGTCTGAGAGGACCTGATCCCATCTTCCCTCTCTAGGAGCACTTCCTCTTCCCTCCTCTGTGAAGCAGGAGGAACCCCAAGCACTGGTACCTCTTCAGCATCGTCATAATCCTCACCAGGGGCATCAGTCCTCCGATCTGGGGCTTCCAAGGGCAGAGCAGGGGTCATATGATACCAAAGTAAGTGGGTTGGTCTGGGAAATGACTAAGATCTCTTCTGACCCAGAGTTTCTGAGCCGCTAAATAGAGGCACTTTGTTTCAAAAGATTTTTTTTTTCCTCTAAGATCATGTTTCAGTTTGAAGTGTCCATAAACCAAAATATGATTTTACACATCTTTCTCAAAGCAACTTATACCATTGAGCATTACTAAACTATTACTAAACTATTTTGATAAATTGTGCTTTACAGATGTTATTTTAAAAAACATTGTGTGCCTGTTGTGATTCTGGACACAGAGAGCCCAGCCCCAATGTGAGACATCACAGAACAGCCAGAGAAGGGGAAGGACAGACCCCATCTGGACACAAGAGATGACTCTGGTCCATCAGATGAAGACTGTTCCCCTTGCATCTCATCTCCATGAGGGAAACTCTCCTTCCCAAATCCCAGCTGAGGCGGATCCACCTCTATTACCTGGAGCAGAGCTGGAGTCATTGTTGTCCTCACCATCTGACAGGAAGGCTAATGTGGAGACAAACATCACACAACACACAGAATGACCCACCCCACACTCACGGGACCTGTGTTAAGGCTGGGAAGGGACAGACCTGGCCCCTGCAGTGTAGCCGGGGGGGCTTTAGGGCTCTGAGAAGCCATCCTACGACTTTATAGGAGCTGCCTCTGTGAGAGTGGGGCATGTGTTGGGTCTGAAGACACTGAGAAGACCCTCACAGCCAGTGGGTGGTGACAACCAAAGGTCCCAGGAGGGCAGAGAGACACCCACCTGGGATGCCCAGAAGACCCTCCTTCTGAGTCACAAGGTAATCAAGCTCCTCATACACAGCTTCAGCAAGAGCATCTTCATAGCTGGATAAGGCTGAGAGATCCACTGGAAGGTCAGAGAAGCCGCCCCAGACACCCCAAGCCAGCCAGCCCATCTTCACCTCCCAGTGCTCACATGGGGCTTGCCAAGGCCTTGGCTTAACCTCCCACCCCATGCCCCATGTCAGCACCTTCTCCCCTGTCTGACCTGAATCCACAGCTCAGCCCTGACTCTATTTGGTCTCATAGGAGAGGCCATGGCTTATGAGAGTTCACACCCCAGTCCTAAGAACCTCTGTTACTCAGCCCTAAGGGTTTATCACAGAGCACATGGAGTTCTGCAACTCAGAACAGAGACCTGGCCCAGGTTCCCCTCCTCACACCTGCCCCATCTCCTGCGTGCACACACTCTCTCTGGTCCCCAGTTCCCTCTGCAGCCCACCTCTGCGCTCTGCTCTCCATCTGAGCAGCTGAGTCACCAGGATGACGAGGACCAGGAAGAGAAGGGCCCCCAGGATGAGGCAGAGGACCCCAGGCAGGGAGAAGATGCCAGGGAGGGGATTTGAGGTTGTTCTGGTCCCTAGGAGAACAAGGCAAGTGAGTGTGGAGAAGGTCACGTAGAGGCACAGAGAAACCCCTTGTGCCAGCATTTCCAGGGAGCTCCAGACAATGGCGTCCCAGCCTCAGCCACAAGTGCACTGACAGTAACTGGGGTCCTCCAGGTCTTGTCCTGAGATGAGTCAACTCCACTCCAGCTGAGGCAGAGCTGGGGATTGTCAGGGAGATGCCCTGCGAAGAAAGCCTCTGAGGACCCGGCTCAACCCCTCTTTGGGCTTCAGGAGACAAGGCGTCAAACAGTCCTGCAACCTGCGCCTCAATGATCAGGATCAACACTCAGGTGCGAGAACCTTAGAATCTGTACCATGGGAACCAGACTCACTTGGATCCTGGGCATGAGAACCTTCTGACCCCAGGAACCAAGGCAGGGAATTTCCCCAAAGTAATGCCCCAGATCCTCCCCATCAGTGAGGGCTCCTCAGGCTCTTCCTCTCCTGAGCTGTCAGAGAGCCCACGGAGTATTTGAGAGTATTTGAGTATTCTCCCCTGCCCATGGATGGACCACAGTACCTGCTGTATTTGGGGGCAACGTTTTCCTTGCACCTAAAGAGAAAAACAGCAGATTGGAGCAGGGTAATTGACCAGAATGCAGGGCAGTCCATTTTTCCCTCCTGAGCCTGAAATCACCCCTCAGTCTCCACAACACCAGTGTCCAGTCTTCCCAGCTCTCCCGCCCTAGATCAGAGCCTCAGCACCCAGACACTGTCTCAATACAAACTCCTCACCACTCCCAGGCCAGCCCACTGCACCCGGGATGCCCCAGCTCACCCAGGGTGGACCCCGAGCCCCTCACTCACCAGAGCACCTCACACCAGCATCCTCCTCGTGCTTGCAGTTGCTCTGCCCCCAGGGCTCCGCAGCACAGTCCCACAAGGAGGACTCCCAGCCCTTGCACTGCACCTCGTCCAGCCAGATGCTCCCATTTCCAGGGCCAAACATGGCGGCCTGCACGGCTTCGAGGGCCTGGCCACAGCCCAGCTGCTGACACACCACCTCGGCCTCTGCCAGGCTCCAGGAGTCATCACACACGGTGCCCCAGGAGCCACTGTGCCAGACCTCCACCCGCCCTGAGCACTCGCTGTCTCCTCCCTTGAGCCGGAGCTTCTCTCTGTCTGAAAAGCAGCAGCCCCTCCTGTGACTGCCCTGGTGGGAGGAAGGAGCCCCTGAGAGCCACAGGAGAGTGGGTGCTGACGTACCTGTGCAGGGGGCAGCAGTTGGACAGCTCTTGAGTCTTCTTCCTGCAGAAACAATGACGGGAAGCTCTGCATCAGGGACAGCTGTGGGACAGCTGTTCCCATACATGAGTAACTAAGGTTTTTTGTCACAGTTAAATGACAAGAGACAACAGAACTTTCATCATTTACTTGACTGAGAAGGTCGCTGCATCTTATCAGCAGCTGATATTACTTTATCTAATTAGCAATTTACCAGACTCCACTTTCCATAACAAAAGGAAACAGACACAGACACAAATACAAACATACACCTACATTTTGTAGACTCAACCAAAGCCCATCAATTAGATTTGAAAATATAAAATCATACTAACAACATCTTACATGGTTGGGATTGATACAGAAACAGACAGTAAGTCACCTGCACACGAGATGTAGGCTTCCTCCTTGGGAGAGCATGAGTTGTAATCCCAAGGGTCAGAAGGACACTGCCAGAGAGAGGTGTCAGTTTTCTGACAACGGATTCCATCTACCCACCGTGGTCTAGAACCTTCTCTAAGAGCAACAGAAGAGTTGAGACTTCCACTGTCCCCACAGCCAAGCTGTCTGCAGATCATGGACACGGTGATGTCTTCCATGGGGCTGCGGCAGACACTGCCCCAGGTCCCGTTGTAGAAAACTTCCAGCCACCCAGCACACTCCTGGTCCTCACTCACCATCCTGAGGGCCAGGAACTCTGAGACTGAAAGGGAGGGGATGGGACACAGTGAGCACTCCACTTAGTGCTCTGGGTTTTCGTCTCACCCAGAAGTTGTGACCATACATCCCTGACTCAGTGGAGGAGATGCCCACTGGGTGACAAGACTGACTTTTGCCTCCCTTTCAGCTGACTTTGAACATTAATGTCTGTACATCTATTTCTACCAGAACAATGTAGATATGAACAGAGAGCAACACCAACTTGGGCACCTGCAGTGACAGGAGCTGATTCCTGCTTCCTGACAAAACTTCTAAAAGAACGGAATGTGATGTGGACAATGAAGTGGTCAGCAGAATAGCGGACCCCCAGAGATGTCCACAGCCTAATCCCAGAACCTGTGATATTGTTACCTTACATTTTGAAAGAGACTTTACAGATGCGATTAATAAGGACCTTGGGATGGAGAGATAGAGCTCAAATATTGAAGATTAACTATGTGAGCCCCGCCTAACACATCTTTAAACTCACTACATTGAGAAATGCATCATCTTTCCCAGCTCCAGTCAAAGGGAAATGTGAGTGAGGGAGAATAGTTGGAAGAGGCACTGTTGTCTGAAGAAGAATAAAGAGGGCTCTGAGCCAAGAAATGAGGCCACACAGAAACCACAAAAGGCTGGGAAAGGAGTCCTCCCAGAGACTCCAGGAAGAACATAGCCCTGTGGACACTGGGATGTTGGCCCACAGAGACTCTCTTCAGACTCCTAGCAAACAGAACTGTAAAGGAAAATTCTGAGCTTTCACTATGCCAGGCTCCTCTGTCCATGGGATTCTCAGGCAAGAATAATGGAATGGGTTGTCATACCCTCCTCCAGGGGATCTTCCTAACCCAGGGACTGAACCCACATCTCTTACATGTCCTGTTTGGCAGGCAGGTTATTTACCACTAGGGCAACTTGGGAAGCCCAGGATTTCAAGATGTTACTACCACAAGTAACTGCAGAATGAGCCCTGCTTTCAAGTGTTAGCTGTAAGAAATGGCTCTGTCAGGAAACATTGGTGAGAAGAAAGGACCAGAACGTCAGCTGATGCAGGAGGAAGTGAAAGAACCTCCTCTTCACATCTACTGGAAAGACAGGCTCCATGGGAGGAAGCCTCCTACTCTGGTCCTTTCAACATCTCTCCATCAGGGCTCAGACCCCCGTCCTCCAGGGCCCCACCCCTGCCCCAGAATGTGGACAGAGTGTAGTACAGACCTGAGCAGATGACCCCCGCGTCCTCCTTGTGTCTGCAGTCGTGCCGCCCCCAGCCCCGGGAAGGGCACCTCCACACGTGAGACTCATTTCCTGTACAGTTCAGGTCGTCCAGCCAGATAGGCCCTGATCCTGCCCCAAAGTGAGCAGACCTCGTGGCGTTGAGGGCTTCTCCACAGCCCAGCTGCCTGCACACTACGCGGGCATCGTTCAGGTCCCAGCCGTCATCACAGATGGTGCCCCAGGAGCCCTGGTCAAGGATCTCCACTCTCCCGGCGCAGGGACCGCCCCCGTCCACCAGGCGGAGCTGTCTGCTGTCTGAGGAGAGAGAAATGGGACAATGGGGCGGTGACGGGGTTGTAAAGGGTCTTCTCTTCTGTGGGACCCTCACCTGAGCAGTAGGGGGCGCTCTCCTCTGAGGCTGCAGAGCCTGCTGGTTCTGACAGGGAGTCATTGCACTGGGGCAGCGCCTGGGTCTGGTTTCCTGAAGAAACAGCAATGATCAGGGTGTTGGTGATTGAAAAACAGGAAAATAGTTAAACTAAATAATGACAAGCAGTGGGGTCTGAGAAGAAAAATGTGACATAGCAGTTTTTGCAGTTTAGTTGCTCAGTAGTTTCCAACTCTTTTTGACTCTATGCAGTGTAGTACTCCAGGCTCCTCTGTCCATGGGATTCTCAAGGCAAAAATACTGGGATGGATTGACATTTCCTCCTCCAGGGGATCTTCCCCAACCAGGAATCGAAATGTCATCTCCTGTATTTCCTGTATTGGCCAGCAGATTCTTTACCACTGAGCCTTTGGGGAAACCTAGGTTAACATAGCTGTAAAATTTTCATAACTGTAGTGTTCGCCTTCGCTATGAAGAGTTCTGCTTCTGACAGTGCCGCAATTTTTGTCTCAAGCACTAAGAATGAGTTAAATAATTTCTGTCCCTAAAGTGAAAGTGAAGTCACTCAGTTGTGTCTGACTCTGCGACTCCATGGACTGCAGCCTACCAGGCTCCTCCATCCATGGGATTCTCCAGGCAAGAGTACTGGAGTGGGTTGCCATTTCTTTCTCCAGGGGGTCTTCCCGACCCAGGGATCAAACCCAGGTCTCCCACATTGCAGGCAGAGCCACCAGGGAAGCCCCAAATCTGTCTGTCCCCAAATCTACCCCTAAATAGAAGAAGCAAAATAAAACACTTTCTGAAGTATTTCTACAATTTGTCATCTACAGTGTCTGCATTTTAAAAAAATATTTATTGAAAATAGATCTCATAAGAAACCAAGAGGAAATGTGGACATTAGAAACAATTCCCCAGGATACTTGGCTACTAGAGTTACTTGACAGAGAATTTAAAGAGGCTTGATTAAGGTGCCCACGGAATTAACTGAGAAAATGCACACCCTGATGGAAAAGAACAAATAATGCTAACAACAACAACAACAACAAAAATAAATTAAAATTCTAGAGCTGAAAAACTTACTAGTTGAAATTAAGAACTAAAGAAAGAGTGTATCAGCACATTAGCTCAGCATAAGGGAGAATCAATAAAGTCGAAGGTCATAGGACAAACACACCTCTATTTAGAAGTGCAGGCCACACAGTAAGTGTCTCAATTACACTGCTGTATAACAAATTATAAAAACAGCCTCTGAAGCTATATATATATATACATATACCCACACTCTTCATTTTCTTAAGTCTTCCTGGGTCAGTTATTTGAGAAAGACTCAACTTGGCAGTTGTGTCTTGGGATCTTTCATGTAGTTGCATTTGGATGTCCTCTGGGGTTGAAGTCAGCTGAGGACTTGACTGAACTTTGGTTAATAAAGAAATTTCTTGAATTATTTTAGGGATAAAAGGACATCATGACTGCAGCCCAATTCAGAAAGACTTTACATATTTATGGAGAAATGGGGCAGGAGGGGGACAGAGAGAGAGAGAGAAAGAGAGGAAGATTACAGTAAAATACTAATATTGGGAGATCCAGGTAAAAGACATCTGGGAATCTTTATATTATTTTTGCAACTTTCAAGTCTCAAATTAGGTCAAAATAAAAAAAATTAAAAGGTGAAAATAAGTCAGAAAGAATTCATTCCTAGGATACTTTCACTAAAAGAAATACAAATAATTTCAAAAACGTGAAACACCTAGGAGAAAATCTAGTAAAATATGTCAAAACCTCTGATAGACCTAAGTGAATGGAGGGATATGTCATGTCAATGAATTGGGAGACTCAAAATTGTCAAAGTCAATCATCCTCAAATTTCTGCTAGATTAAATATAATCTCAATCAATATACACTTATGAAGTTTCTTTTGGTGAAAAATAACAAACTAATGTCAAAATTTTTTTAAACATAAAAGGCCAAGAATGACCAACACAGTTGGCAAGAAGAGCAACATAGTTAGTTAATATAAAGTAATTCTTGTAAATTAAAATTACCCAAACTTACTATAAAATTACAATAATTAAGAAAATATAGTATTTGTGCAAGGATAGACAAATGATACAATGGAATAGAACAGAGAGTCTAAAAAAGGCTTAGACACATATGTCCTTCTCCTTATGGCAAAGGTGGCACACAGTGGAGACAAAAATCTTTTCAGAAAATGATTCTGAGTCAATTAGATGTCAATATGAAACTTGACCCTTAACTTATATAGATGTCAATCTCAGAAGGAATATACAAATATATGCAAGAGAAAAATAAACTTCTATAAGATACTATTGAAGAATGTTTTTATGGTCTTGGAGTAAGCAAAGTTCTTTTCAAAAGGATTTAAGAAGTACTGAATATACCGGGAAAAACTAGTAAGTTATATTTTCTCAAGATTAAGAACTTCACTCATCTAAGGACACGGTACCATTAAGAAAATGAAAATAAAAGACCAAGGATTAAATAAATAGCATAGATTTTCACCCAAGGCCATTGTCATGGTAAGTTGTGGCATCATATTTGTAATAGTCAAGGACAGAAAACAATTCAACTCTCTACCATCAGTCAAATGGATCAGTATATTGTCATGTGATCATTCAAAGAAGTACTCTACAGTAATAAAAATGAATAGTCAGCTGCTATAAACAACATCATGAGTGAATCCCAAACAAAATGTTGTGTCAAAGAAGTGAGACACACAAGAAACATACTGCATGATTTTATATAAAGTTCAAAAATCAATAAAATATCCTATGATTGTTGTTGTTGTTGTTGTTGTCCAACTGCCCAGTCATGTCCAACCTTTGTGACCCCATGGACTGCAGCATGCCAGGCCTCCCTGTCCCTCACCGTCTCCTGGAGTTTGCCCAAGTTCATGTTCATTGCATCAGTAATGCCATCCAGCCATCTCATCCTCTGACACCCTCTTCTCCTTCTGCCCTCAATCCTTCCTAGATTCAGAGACTTTCCCAATGAGTCATCTATCCACATCAGAAGAGCAAAATACTGGAACTTCAGCTTCAGCATCAGTCTTTCCAGTGAATATTCTATGATAGTAGAAGTTAAACTGTTTTCACTGGAGAGGACACAGGACATAGTTACTGGGAGGCGACAGTGACTCTGTAGTGCTGGGAGTGTTCTCTTGGCTTATCTGGGTTGGGGATCATGACTGAGGTCTACACTTATTGCTGGTGCATCATTTTCTATGATTATTTGTAAATAATAATGCTGCTTAAAAATATATTATTCCCCTTCACCCTTCTTGCCCTGACCTGAAAATGAATGAACAATGAGAGAAAGCATATTTCACCATAAATATCTGATTTTTGAAGCCATGTTTCCTTCACTTTCTGCTCTTGGGAACATTTAACTCCACGAGTACCAGTAGCCTTTCCCCCCTCTCTTACCTGAGCAGATCACATAGGCCGTGTTGTCATGGGAACAGTCAGGACCACCCAGGGCAGTCACAGGGCACGTCCATAAGAAGGACTCAGCCCCCGAGCAGTGAAATCGGACTGTTGAGATATGATTTCCTCCTTCTACAAAGTGTGGTCTTCTAGGGGTGGAGATGGCTACTCCACAGCCAAGCTGACGACAGACAACATTGGCATTGGCCAGACTCCAGTGGGAGGCACAGAGTGCTCTCCATCGTCCAGAAATATTCATCTCCACCTGCCCCTCACACTGAGAGGAGCCGTTTGTCATGAGCTGGACTTCTGCATACACTGGTAGAAGAAGACAGGATGTCAGCAAAATCTCATTTTTAAAAATACCTGAACAGAGAAGAGGGAGGAAAAACAAAAAGTTGAACACAGTGTGCAGGGAGGTTAAGTCCTGACCTGCATCTCACCTGAACAGACAACCTGAGCAGCTCCACTGTGGTGACAAGTGCCCCCTGGACAGAGCACTCTGGGGCAGGACCAGAGCTTAGGCTCCTCCCCCTCACACCTGAACTCTTCAGCCCAGACCCGGCCATCTGACTCTCTGAAGGGCACGTGTCCCAGGACAGACACAGATTTGCTGCATCCCAGCTCTGCACAGATGACCTGCGCAGTGGGAAGTGTGAAGTTTACATCAGACACTGGGGTCCAGTCTTCTCCAGAATACACTTCTACTCGCCCTGAGCAAGGTCCTTCTCCTCCAGCCAGACGCACAAATCCTAAGGGGAACAATCAACAGCAGCAACAAACCCTGTGAGTGTTCATAGTCCTTGCTTGGCATTGGAAACAGCACATCATAGGCAAGGATGTGAAAGTGTTTCATCTCTAGGAGTGGGACATGGAGAGAGAATTTGACAATTAGTGTCAGAATCGTATTAGTAATTTCATGAGCGAGTTTATGGAAAGAAACCCAGAAAAATTTTCAGTCATTAAGAATGTATATTTGGAGGTTGATTAGGATGAGAATTCCTCATCTAGGCACCTGGAAATGACAAGACCCAAGGAAACTACACTGCAGCAGGCATCAGACTTGAGCACAGAGCTGAACTAACTCAGAGTGAAGCAGGTTTATGGGATTCAATAGTGTAGAGGACTAAGAGCCAGACAAGGTTAGAAGGCCATCTGAGATTTCTGGAGCTAGAATTCTGGCCAGTTTTCTCTCAGGAGCCAATAATCAAGTCACTGAAGATAGGGGACTTCATAGTGGGATATCTATTAATTCAGGCTAGACTGTAGACAGACTTATGGCTCACAGGAGGAAAGCTAGACATCATACCAAGTCTATAAGTCTATTATGATTTTTTTTTATATTATAACAAGCTTATTATGATTTTGGGACTTCCCTGGTGGCTCAGACGGTAAAGCGTCTGTCTACAATGTGGGAGACCTGGGTTTGATCCCTGAGTCAGGAAGATCCCCTGGAGAAGGAAATGACAATCCACTCCAGTACTATTGCCTCAAAAATCCCATGGACAGAGGAGCCTGGTAGGCTACAGTCCATGGGGTCGCAAAGAGTCAGATATGACTGAGCGACTTCACTTTCACATTATGACTTCACATATATTTCCTATAATTCTTGATGGTGAAAAATTCCCAGGATTTCTTAGGTGACTTGATTGTGAAAAGAAGTTGTCCATAAATGAGTTTGAATATTAAGAAAGTTCAGAGAGTCATAGAAGAGGGAGGGGCTGGTCCTAGCCATCTTTCTTGAAAGCCTAGGATTTATCAAGGGAGAGAATGAGTTTTCAGTGGGAGTATGCAAATCAGCTGAGTTTGATTACTTTCTACTAGACATGGGGATCTAAGACATGGGAATCTTAGCAAATACTAAGAAATGATGATAATTTAATGTGTTTTAATCCTACATATATGCTAACTGCGTATTCCTTTCCTATTTGGATTCTTGAGAAATAGCTAGCATGCATTAAAAAAAAAAAAGAGAGAGAGAGAGAGGGAGAGAAAGAGAACAGAGAGCAAGCAAGCCATTTGTAATTTAGAGATTTCCAAATGCAAAAACTTCAATATGGATGAAAGATAGACAGACTTGAGGAAAATATTTTTGACAGATTTTATCCACTGTGCTCCTCCCATCTGGCCACCTAACCCTGCTACCCTTTCCCATTTTACCCACACCAGACAAGAGAACAATCATAAAAGCTACAAATGGATGGAAAGGAGACTCTGAAAGGGAAGAACTTCTGTAGGAGTGGAGTGTGGGTGGGGTGTGTGGTAGGTTAAACTGGGAGTGGACGGAGTATAAAACTGAAAGAGATCAAACTGGTCTGATGGGGAGTTCAGTCACAGATTACTCTTTCTAATTAAATAATTTTTACTCAACACCTTGTTAGTTTCTGTATTAGTCCCACCAGATTATGAATTTAGAAAGAACAAATATTGCTTACATGTTATTGTAGATAGCCTGACACATGTTAGACACTCAAATATATTCAGAACAAAGTCTTATACACATCAGGATAGTCTCCCAAGACAAATTATTATTATTTCTTTTTTACTTTATATTTGCTTTCAAATGGAAAAATAAGTGTGGGAACATTGCAAGAAAATTTATGAACTAGAAGGATGATGTGAGGGGATAGGTTATTAAAAATAATAAAACCAACCATGTTCTTATATAACAATAGGGAGAATGGGGCAGAATATAAATATCTAACAGACACAAAGACATACACGCACAGAAATTTAGTATTTGAAGAAGGTAATATTTTATATCATTAGAGAGGACAGACTGTTCAATAAATAGTGCTGAAACACTTTTTGGCCCCCATTTTCCAGGTTTAGTCTATTTGCAAAAGAAACATCAACCTGAGCCATAGGAGGGACCTCAGGGGCCAGGCTGTCAGGAAAGGATTCTCTCTGCACCTATGCCTGAGCCTGGGAGAGCCCTGATTTTCTGTATCTCAGCTTCTGCTTAGGGCCTTTTGTCCCAAAGGCTATCTCACTGTTATAGCTTTGGGGCTGGATTTTATCCAGGGAACCACGAGAGCCTGAGGGACCAGGTAGATTTTCATCATTGTTCACGTAGATCACATCCTTACTTCTCTCCCTCTGGCCAAGGTGGCCTCTCTTCTCCCTGTAGCTGTGATGCATCTGCCCCCAGACCAACCCTCAGCCCTCTGACCTTCAGCCTGACCTGACCCTGGACCCTCTGGTTCTTCACCTATCACTCCGGATTCCTACTGGTTTGACTGGGACAGAGCACTGTGTGGCCTGAGGTGTAGGAAATATCCTTGTTGGGTGAGGGATGTGGCCTCTCAGAGATCCACAAAGATCAAGTATCTTCCTGGAAGACCAGACCTGCCCTCGACCCTTTGGCTGCCCATTCCCCTCTGAAAGCCAGAGGGTATCAGTGTGACCTTTCCATCAAGGTGCAGCAAAGGCCAAGGAGAGTGCATCCCTAGAGGCCCAGAAATAGAACCTCTGATTGGGAAATGAAATGGAGAGAGAGAGGAGAGGCTACAAGGGAGTCATATCTGAATCCTCTGCAGAGGTCTGATATTTAAGTAGGAGGATGTTACTTGAAGGTAATATTGAGAATCTATTTTCATGTGGTTTATTACAAATACAAGCACCTTTTTAGAGTCTGTTATATTCAAGAATTTTGACCAATGTTGGGAATGTAAGTCACAATAAAACAATGCCCTTATCTTTTTAGAAGTGCAGGAGAAAAACAAGTAGACAGTTTAAAGCCCTCCAAAATGTTTATGAGAGACTTGGATAATCAAAGAAAGGGAAAATTGCCCTTCCAGAGGGCCATTTATTTATATGAATAGACTGCAACAAAGGCAAAATGAAACTGTGGTCAGATTTATCCTTGTCTGGTCTCTTGCTGTACAGACATCCTGTGTCCTTAGGCGCACGTAGCATCCTCCACATCACACCTGGACCTTCAGCGCTGCTCAGAGAACCCCACAGGTGACTTTGTCAGCTCCCATTGCCCTTCCATCCCTCCTAGCTATGATAACTCTCTTCCAGCTTCTTCTTCCAGCTTGTCCCCTTACTTCTATTTCTAGCAAATAAACTCCCAATTGCGATTCTCTTATATCGCTGAAATCATCAGGTGTAAACTATATAATCTCTTACTATAAAACACAAAATCAGTATTTCATTGCCTCCACCTTTGATGTGTCAGTGCATGGCTAACGTGTTCTTTCAAAGATTTGGTTTATGCAGATGTTTTAAAAGAAAATATGGACAAAGAATCTTTTCTAATTACAATGGAAGGAGAAGCATTTCATCCACAGTTCTCTGGTTCTACCAGCCAAATGGCTGTGAATATTTACATTTAAATTTGTAAAGGAGACTTAAACTTTGGCATGAATCCATAAATTGCTTTCTGATTTGTTTAATGATGTCCCCTGTGCCTCCACTCCTACTGACCTAGTGCAAAATAGTGTATCATAGGGTAACTACGGAAACAACTCCACCCAGGGAGGTGGACCCTCATTCTTGTCCCTCCCTTCTATGGGTTCACTGTGCAAAGAGGTCTGTGTGTGGTGATTTGCAAGTATTTCACTCTTCCAAAAACTATATAAAAAATTATGAAGATCAATTATAATTGGAAATAATAGATTAAACTCTGTCAGGTAAGATCACTGGAGAATAAATATCAGAGACTGACAAGAGGAAAGTAGGAAGCCCATCCTCACAGATAAATGTGCCCTCAGGGAGGATGGGTAGATGTCTAGACCTCTATAACTCAGTCATCTTCTATCGTCAGGTGATCAGACACCAACTTCCTTGGAACTTTCTACTTTCTCAGCCCATGGACAATGCACTGACCGTACCTGAGCAAACGACCCCAGCATCCTCTGCATGACTACAGTCGTGCCGCCCCCAGCCCCGGGAAGGGCACCTCCACACGTGGGACTCCTTTCCTCCGCAGTTCAGGTCGTCCAGCCAGATGGGCCCTGATCCCTGACCTAATTGAGCAAATTTCAAGGCATTGAGGGCTCCTCCACAGCCCAGCTGCCTGCACACCACGCGGGCATCGTCCAGGTCCCAGCCGTCATCACAGATGGTGCCCCAGGAGCCCTGGTCAAGGATCTCCACTCTCCCGGAGCAGGGACCACTCCCGTCCACCAGGCGGAGCTGCCTGCTGTCTAAGAAGAGAGAAATGAGACAATGAGGGGTTGACGGGGTCGTAGGGGCCTGGGACGGGGTGGTGGGAATGAGAAGAGTCTTCAGGTCTTGAGTCTCCTCTGAGGCTGCAGAGCCTGCTGGTTGAGACACGGAGTTTTGCACTCCGGCAAGCAAAATGAAGATCATGGCATCTGGTCCCATGGCTTCATGGGAAATAGATGGGGAAAGAGTAGAAACAGTGTCAGACTTTTTTTTTGGGGGGGGGGGGCTCCAAAATCACTGCAGATGGTGACTGCAGCCATAAAATTAAAAAACGCTTACTCCTTGAAAGAAAAGTTATGACCAACCTAGTTAGTATATGCAAAAGCAGAGACGTTATTTGCCGACTAAGGTCCGTCTAGTCAAGGCTATGGTTTTTCCTGTGGTCATGAATGGATGTGAGAATTGGACTGTGAAGAAGGCTGAACGCCAAAGAATTGATGCTTTTGAACTGTGGTGTTGGAGAAGACTCTTGCAAGTCCCTTGGATTGCAAGGAGATCCAACCAGTCCATTCTGAAGGAGATCAGCCCTGGGATTTCTTTGGAAGGAATGATGCTAAAGCTGAAACTCCAGTACTTTGGTCACCTCATGAGAAGAGTTGACTCACTGGAAAAGACTCTGATGCTGGGAGGAATTGGGGGCAGAGGAGAAGGGGACGACAGAGGATGAGATGTCTGGATGGCATCACTGACTTGATGAACGTGAGTCTGAGTGAACTCTGGGAGATGGTGATGGACAGGGAGGCCTGGCATGTTGCGTTCATGGGGTCGCAAAGAGTCAGACACGACTGAGCGACTGAACTGAACTGAACTGAACTGAAGCACCTGGGTCTGGTATCTCATAGTAGCAATGAGAATAATAAGGTTGAAAATGGGCAAAAATAGGATATATTACTCTACTGAGTAGTGTGACACAGCTGATGTTACCCAAGTCCTATTGGTATTAATCTTCTGATTTGTAGAGTTCTGCATTGTTGTTTTTGAGTCATCAAGTCATTTCCAACTCTCTTGTGACTGTATGGACAGTAGTCTGCCAGGCTTCTCTGTCCATGGGATTTCCCAGGCAAGACTACTGGAGTAAGTTGCCATTTCCTTCTCCAGGGAATCTTCCCAACCCATGGATCAGCCAGGCATCTCCTGCACGGACAGGTAAATCCTTTAACACTGAGCCACCAGGGAAGCCAGACAAAGGTCTGTCTAGTCAAAGTTATGGTTTTTCCAGTAGTCATGTATGGATGTGAGATATGGACTATAAAGAAAGCTGAGCACTGAAGAATTGATGCTTTTGAACTGTGGTGTTGGAGAAGACTCTTAAGAGTTCCTTGGACTGCAAGGAGATCCAGTCATTTCTAAAGGAAATTAGTCTGAATATTCATTGGGAAGACTGATGCTGAAGCTGAAACTTTGACCACCTGATGGGAAGAACTGACTCAATGGAAAAGACCTTGATGCTGGGAAAGACTGAATGCAGGAGAAGGGGACGACAGAGGAAGAGATGTTTGGATGGTATCACTGACTCAACGGACATGAGTTTGAGCAAGCTCGGGGAGTTAGTGATGGACAGGGAAGCCTGGCATGCTGCAGTCCATGGGGGTCACACGGAGTTAGACATGACTGAGTGACTGAACTGACTGATAAATAAATAAGAAAATTTTAAACATTCTAGAGAAAAATGGTAATGAAAGCTATCATAAAGTCTTCTAAAATAACTTTAAATATTTACTTGTTTATCACTCCCTGCATCTGATAACAAATATAAAAACAGACATACAGACACCTACAAATGTGAACACACACATACACACACCCCTACCTGAATTAAAGTTTCACTAGAGGAAGGACTTTGCATATTTTATTTACCCTGTTTTTCTGCTATTAGGACAGTTACCTACATATTGTATGCACTCATTCAACAAGATTCAACAAGTATGTATATGGAGAACCTTTTCTAAATACCTTGATAGTTGCTTAATAAATATTTATTGAATGAATGTGTAGACAAATAAAATTCAGTGAAACAGAAGTCCTTTAGCTTCATGCTAAACAATGAAATATCAATAGTAAAGCAAATGTAAGTTAAAAGTAATGGTTTGTGAAAATAAATAGTGCATATTAAAAATAAGTTTAATTTACCACACAGCATTGCTATTAGGTAGGCATTGTTGGGTTTCCCCAGTGGGCTCAGTGGTAAAGAATCTGCTAGAAATACAGTAGATGCAGGTTTGATGCCAGGGTCAGGAAGATCCCCTGGAGAAGGAAATGGCAACCCACTCCAGTATTCTTGCCTGGAAAATCCTATGGATAGAAGAGCCTGGCAGGCTACAGTCCATGGGGTGGAAAAGAGTTGAACACAACTTAATGATTCAACAACAACAACAAAATTAGTTTGTCTCTAAGTACAGAATTAATTTATATTCAAAATTTCACTTACATAATGTTAAAGGAAAATTATTAAATAGATTATAAGCTACTCTTCTCTATTATTCAGTATGAAACATAGGCAATTGTACAAAACCAATAAAATACTTAGGGATAAATTTAACAAAGGAGGTAAAACTCTTGAATGATGAAAGCTATAGGACAGTGATGAATGATATTGAAGAAGACACAAATAAGTGGAGAGATAATCTGTGATCATGGGTTGGAAGACCTTATATTGTTAAAATGCTCATGCTACACAAAGAAATCTACAGATTCACTGTAATCATTAACAAAATCCAAGTGAAAATTTTCACACATATGGAATAAACAATCCTAAAGTTTCTCTGGAACCACAAAAGACTCTGAATATCAAAATAAATCTTGAGAAAGAACAATGCTGGAGGTGTCATGCATCCTGATTTGAAACTATATTACAAAGTTGTACTAATAAAAATAGTATGGTATTTGTATAAAAATGGGCACAGATATCAACAGAACAGAATAGACAGCCCAGAAATAAATCCAAATATATATAGTCAGTTAGATTTTGACAAAGGAGCCAAGAATCTACAATGGGAAAATGAAGTCTCTTCAATGAATGGTGTTATGAAAATTAGACTGCTACGTGCAAAAGATGCAATGGCACCACTGTCCATACACCATTCACAAAACTCAACTCAAAATGGATTAAAAACTTAATCATAAGTACTGAAGTCATAAAAATCCTAGAAGAAAAAGCAAGGGGAAAATGTCCTTGACCTCAGTCTTTGTGATGATATTTTGGATTTGATGCCAAAAACAAAGGCAATAAGACCAAAATAGCCAAGTGAAACTACATGAAACTTAAAAACTTCTGCACAAAGGAAATGATATGCAGAATGAAGAGACTATCTGTGGAATTAAAGAAGATATTACCAAATTATATGTACTTCAGAAGAGTTAATATCCAAACTATTAATATTTAAAGAACTTACAACTCAATAGCAGAAGAAAAAAAAACAGTCTGATTTCAAAATGGGCAGAGGACCTAAATAGACATTTTTTTTTTTCACAGAAAACATCCATTTGGCCAACAGGTACATGAAAAGGTGCACAATATTAGTAGTTACCACCAGGTCAATGTAAATCAAAACCACAATAAGATATCACCTCACAGAATTGCTTTTATCAAAAAGACAAGAAATAGAAAGAATTGGTGATAATGTGAAGAGAAGAAAAAGTTTCTACACAGTTTCAGGGAATGTAAGCTGAGCATCCCCTATGGAAAAGTTTTGAGGTTCCTGAAAAATTAAAAACAGAACTGCCGTATGATTTAGCAATTTTCCTTTTGAGTATTTACTTGAAGGAAATGGAAATACTAACTTGAAAATATATGTGCAACCCAATGTTCACTGAAGAATTATTTACAATAACCAGATAATGTAAGCCTTCATTGATGAATGAATGGATAAAGAAAATGTTTATAAATATATATAATGTTTATATATACAATATAATTTATATGTAAATATAGATAATATATAAGGTATATTGTATACAAATAATATATAAACTTACATATAATGTTTATATATATTTATATATATATAACGTTTAAATATACATACAGTCACCAAAAATAGAAATTCTCATCATTTGCAACAAATAAATGTACCTTGAAGGCATTATGCTAAGTGAGCTAAACCTAATGGATACAGAAAAATGTCATATGATCTCATTTATAGGTGGAATCTTAAAATAGATTTTTTAAAAAAGCTTTCAGAGATGCAAAGAGCAATTTGCTGTTGCCAGAAGTGTGTTGATGTGGGAAAATGGATGAAGGTGGGCAAAATGGATGAAGGTAGTCAAAAGGCACAAACTTCCAGCACTAAAATTAATGTCATGAGGATGTAGTGTACAGTATGGGGAGTACAGTTAACGTGTGTGTGCTCAGTCTTGTCCATCTGTTTGTAACCCGTGGACTGTAGCCTGAGAGGCTTCTCTATTCACGAGATTTCCCAGGCAAAAATACTGGAGTAGGGTTGCCATTTCCTCCTCCAGGGGATCTTCAGAACCCAGGGAGGGAACCCACATCTCTTATGTCTCTTGCATTGGAAAGGGGATTCTTTACCACTTATTTAACTTATATACAGAGTACATCATGAGAAACGCTGGGCTGGAAGAAGCACAAGCTGGACTCAAGATTGCTGGGAGAAATATCAATAACCTCAGATGTGAAGATGACACCACCCTTATGGCAGAAAGTGAAGAACTAAAGAGCCTCCTGATGAACGTGAAAGAGGAGAGTGAAAAAGTTGGCTTAAAGCTCAACATTCAGAAAACTAAGATCATGGCATCTGGTCCCATCACTTCATGGCAAATAGATGGGGAAACAGTGTCAGACTTTATTTTGGGGGCCTCCAAAATCACTGCAGATGGTGATTGCAGCCATGAAATTAAAAGACGCTTACACCTTGGAAGGAAAGTTATGACCAACCTAGACAGCATATTAAAAAGCAGATATATTACTTTGCCAACAAAGGTCCACCTAGTCAAGGTTATGGTTTTTCCATTGGTCATGTATGGATGTGAGAGTTGGACTATAAAGAAGGCTGAGGGCTGAAGAATTGAGACTTTTGAGCTGTGGTGTTGGAGAAGACTCCTGAGAGTCCCTTGGACTGCAAGGAGATCCAACCAGTCCATCCTAAAGGAGATCAGTCCTGGGTGTTCATTGGAAGGACTTATGCTAAAGCTAAAACTCCAATACTTTGGCAACCTGATGCAAAGAGATGACTCATTTGAAAAGACCCTGATGCTGGGAAAGATTGAAGGCAGGAGGAGAAGGGAACAACAGAGGATGAGATGGTTGGACGGCATCACCGACTCGATGGACATGGGTTTGGGTAGACTCCAGGAGTTGGTGATGGACGGAGGCTTGGCGTGCTGCAGTTCATGGGGTCACAAAGAATTGAACATGACTGAGTGACTGAACTGAACTGAAATGAACAAATACATAAGCATTATGTTGTACACCTGAAACTAATGCTAATATTGTAATGTGAATTATATGTCAACTACAAATTTTAAAAAGTAGTGTTGCAACATGTGGATTAAATCAGCTTCATGTTAAATTCTGAGTTAAATTCACCCATTCCCTTCCATTTTAGTTCACTGATTTTTTAAATTTATTTATTTTAATTGGAGGCTACTTACTTTACAATATTGTATTGGTTTTGCCATGCATCAACATGAATCTGCCAAGGATGTACACGTGTTCCCCATCCTGAACACCCCTCCCACCTCCCTCCCCATACCATCCCTCTGGGTCATCCCAGTTCACCAGCCCCAAGCATCCTGTATCTTGCATTGAACCTGGACTGGCAATTTGTTTCATATATGATATTATACATGTTTCAATGCCATTCTCCCAAATCATCCCACCCTCTCCCTCTCCCTCTCCCACAGAGTCGAAAAGTCTGTTCTATACATCTGTTTCTCTTTTGCTGTCTCGCATACAGGGTTATCATTACCATCTTTGTAAATTCCATATATATGCATTAGTATACTGTATTGGTATTCTTTCTGGCTTACTTCACTCTGTATAATAGGCTCCAGTTTCATCCACCTCGTTAGAACTGATTCAAATGTATTATTTTTAATGGCTGAATAATACTCCATTGTGTATATGTACCACAGCAACCCCTGCAGCTCAATTCCAGAAAAATAAATAACCCAATCAAAAAATGGGCCAAAGAACTAAACAGACATTTCTCCAAAGAAGACAGACAGATGGCTAACAAACATGAAAAGATGCTCAACAGCACTCATTATCAGAGAAATGCAAATCAAAACTAAAATGAGGTACCATTTCACACCAGTCAGGATGGCTGCTATCCGAAAGTCTACAAGCAATAAATGCTGGAGAGGGTGTGGAGAAAAGGGAACCCTCTTACACTGTTGGTGGGAATGCAAGCTAGTACAGCCACTATGGTGAGCAATGTGGAGATTCCTTAAAAAACTGGAGATAGAACTGCCTTACGACCCAGCAATCCCACTGCTGGGCATACACACTGAGGAAACCAGAATTGAAAGAGACACATGTACCTCAATGTTCACCGCAGCACTGTTTATAATAGCCAGGACATGGAAGCAACCTAGATGTCCATCAGCAGATGAATGGGTAAGAAAGTTCACTGATTCTTAAAATATTAATATTCACTCTTGCCATCTCCTGTTTGACCACTTCCAATTTGCCTTGATTCATGGACCTAACATTCCAGGTGCCTATGCAATATTGCTCTTTACAGCAACGGACTTTACTTCTATCACCCATCACATCGACAACTGGGTGTTGTTTTTGCTTTGTCTCTGTCTCTTCATTCTTTCTGGAGTTATTTCTCCACACTTCTCCAGTAGTGTACTGGACACCTAACAACCTGGGGAGTTCATCTTTCAGTGTCATACCTTTTTGCCTTTTCATACTGTTCATGGGGTTCACAAGGCAAGAATACTGAAATGGTTTGCCATTCCCTTCTCCAGTGGACCACATTTTGTCAGAATTCTCCACCATTACCTGTTTGTCTTGGATGGCCCTACAAAGCATGGCTCATAGTTTCACTGAGCTAGGCAAGGCTGTGGTCCATGTGATCAGTTTGGTTAGTTTTTGTGACTGTAGTTTCATTCTCTCTGCCCTCTGATGGATAGGGTTAAGAGGCTAATGGAAGCTTCCTGATGAGAGAGACTGATGGAGGGGGAAAGTGGGTCTTGTTCTGATGGGCAGGGGCATGTTCAGTAAATCTTTCATCCAGTTTTCTGTTGACGGGTGGGGCTGTTTCCTTCCTGTTGCTTGATCTGAGGCCAAACTATGGTGGAGGTACTGAAGATAATGGTGACCTTCTTCAAAAGGTCCCCTGTACCCACTGCTGCACTTGGTGCTTCCAACTCTGAAGCAAGCCACTGCCAACACATCCCTCTGTCAGAGACTCCTGGACACTCATGGGCATGTCTGAGTCAGTCTCCTGTGGGGTCACTGCTCCTTTCTCCTGGGTCCTGGTGCACACAGGTTTTGTTTCTGCCCTCCAAGAGCCTGTTTCCCCAGTCCTGTGTGATTTCTGGTGGTTCTATGGTAGAGTTAATGACGACCTCCTCCAAAAGGGCTTATGCTATACCCAGGTCTGCTGCACCCAGAGCCTCTGCGGCAGGCCACTGTTGACCCACACCTCTGCAGGAGACACCCAGACATAGTTCTGGCTCAGTCTCTGTAGGGAAAACCACTAGATCATTCAGCTATGACCGAGGTCAAATCCTTTATCATTATAGAGTGGAAGTGACAAATAGATTCAAGGGATTAGATCTGACAGACAGAGTGCCTGAAGAACCATGGACAGAGGTTTGTGACATTCTACAGGAGGCAGTGATCAAGACAGTCTTCAAGAAAAAGAAATGCAAAAAGGCAAAATGGTTGTCTGAGGAGGCCTTACAAATAGCTGAGAAAAGAAGAGAAGCTAAAGGCAAAGGAGAAAAGGAAATATATACCCATTTGAATGTAGGGTTCCAAAGAGTAGCAAAGAGAGATCAGAAAGCCTTCATCATCAATCAGAGCAAAAAAAAAAAAAAAAAAATATATATATATATATATATATATATATATATATGAAAACAAAGAATGGGAAAGACTAGAGGTCTCTTCAAGAAAATTAGAGACACTAAGGGAACATTTCATGCAAAAATGAGAACAATAAAGGACAGAAATGGTATGGACTTAACAGAAGCAGAAGATATTAAAAAGAGGTGGCAAGTATACACAGAAGAAGTATATGAAAAAGATCTTCATGACCCAGAAAACCACAATGGTGTGATCACTCAACTAGAGCCAGACATCCTGGGCCTTAGGAAGCATCACTACAAACAAAGCTAGTGGAGGTGATGAAATTCCAGTTGAGGTATTTCAAATTCTAAAAGATGATGCTGTGAAAGTGCTGCACTCAATATATAAGCAAATTTGGAAAGCTAAGCAGTGGCCACAGGACTGGAAAAGGTCAGTTTTCCTTCTAATCCCAAAGAAAGGCAATGCCAAAGAATGATCAAACTACAGCACAATTGCACTCATCTCACAAGTCAGCAAAGTAATGCTCAAAATTCTCCAAGCCAAGCTTCAGCAATATGTGAACAATGAACTTCCAGATGTTCAAGCTGTATTTAGAAAAGGCAGAGGAACCAGAGATCAAATTGCCAACATCCTCTGGATCATTGAAAAAGCAGGAGAGTTCCAGAAAAATGGCTACTTTTGCTTTATTGACTATGCCAAAACCTTGACTGTGTGGATCACAATAAACTGTGGAAAATTCTGAAAGACTTGGGAATACCAGACCACCTGACATGCCTCTTGAGAAATCTGTAATGCTGGTCAAAAGGCAACAGTTAGAACAGGACATGGGACAACAGACATGTTCCAAATTGGGAAAGGAGTACATCAAGGCTGTATATTGTTACCCTCCTTATTTAACTTATATGCAGAGTACATCATGTGAAATGCCAGGCTGGATGAAGCACAACCTGCGATCAAGATTGCCAGGAAAATTATCAGTAACCTCAGATACGCAGATGACACCACCCTTATTGCAGAAAGCAAAGAAGAACTAAAGAGCATTTCATGAAAGTGAAAGAAGAGAGTGATAAAACTCTCTAAAAACTCAACATTTGAGTTTGAGATTGGCTTAAGACTCAACATTCAGAAAACTAAGATCATGGCATCCAGTCCCATCATTTCATGGCAAATAGATGAGATACTTTATTTGGGGGGCCTCTCAAATCATTGCAGATAGTGGTTGCAGTCATGAAATTGAAAGACACTTGCTCCTTGAAGAAAATCTGTGACCAATCTAGACAGCATATTAAAAAGCAGAGACATTACTTTACCAAAAAAGGTCCATCTAGTCAAAGCTATGATTTTCTCATTAGTCCAGTATGAATGTGAGAGATGGACTATAAAGAAAGCTGAGCACCAAAGAATTGATGCTTTTGAACTGTTGCATTGGAGAAGACTCTTGATAGTCCCTTAGACTGCAAGGATATAAAACCAGTCAATCCTAAAGGAAATCAGTCCTGAATACTCACTGGAAGGACTGATGCTGAAGCCGAAACTCCACTACTCCGGCCACCTTTTGGGAAGAACTGACTCATTGGAAAAGACCCTTATGCTGGGAAAAATTGAAGGCAGGAGGAGAAGGGGATGGCAGAGGATGAGATGGTTGGATGGCATCACCAACACAATGGACATGATTTTAAGTAGGCTCCAGGAGTTGGTGTTGGATAGGGAAGCTTGGTGTGCTGCAGTCCACGGGGTTGCAAGGAGTTGGTCACAGCTGTGTGACTGAACTGAGCTGGTCTTAACTTCATTTTGTGGACCCATGTTAAATTAATTACTTAAATATGAAAATATAAAATCTCATTATTAACATTCTATGGGTTTAAGACAGACACAGAAACAGACAGTAATTCACCTGCACATGAGATGTAGGCTTCCTCCTTTGGAGAGCATGAACTGCAATTCCAAGGGTCAGAAGGACACTGCCAGAGAGAGGTATCAGTGTTCTGACACTGGATTCCATCTACCCATCGGGGTCTAGAACCTTCTCTAAGAGCAACAGAAGAGTTGAGACTTCCACTGTCCCCACAGCCAAGCTGACTGCAGATGATGGACACAGTGATGTCTTTTATGGAGCTTCGGCAGACACTGCCCCAGGTCCCATTGTAGAAAACTTCCAGCCACCCAGCACACTGCTTATCCTTGCTCACCATTCTGAGGGCCAGGAACTCTAAGATAAAAAGGGAGAAATCAGGACTGATGAGAACTGTCAGTGCTCTGGGTTTTCCTCTCTCCCAGAAATAGTGCCCATTCATCCCTGAACCAGCTGAAGAGATACCCATTAGGTAATAAGAGTGAAAGTTGTCTCCCTTTTACCTGACTTTATCCATTTGTGTCTATCTTTTTAAACATTTCTACCACCATGATGAAGTGAATATGAGCAGAGAGGAAGAGCCACCTGGGCACCTTCAGGGAGGAGAGCTGAATTCTGCTTCTTGACTAAACTTCGAAGAGTATGTGAAAGGGATGTGATACGGATATTGAGGTGGTGGCAGGATAATGAACACACAGAAGTCTCATCCAAGTCCCTGGAAACATGAATATGTTACCTAACCCGGCAAAAGGGATTTCACAGATGTGATTAAGGTAAGAATCATGGGATGGTGAAGTTAAGTTGGACTATTGTGGATTAACTATGTGAACCCAGTCTAATCACATTCTTATTGGGTTGGCCAGAAAGTTCCTTTGGTTTTTAAGTCAAAATAAAAGACGCTTTTCATGTTCACTCAGAACTTTATTGAACAGCATATTCATCATTTTGTTCCACTACCTTCTGCCATTTTCAGGCGACTTCTTAACTCCCTCTTCCCAAAACTTTTATCTTTCTAAGCAAATAACTAATCCAAGTGCACTTTATAGTCTTCCAGTGAATATAATTTTTTTCCATGAAGATAATTTTGTAAAAATCAAAATAAATGGAAATCCAAAACTGCAATGTCTGGTCAACACAGCTGATGAATCAGAACTAGCCAAACTGTGGCAGTTTTTGCCTGGCCTACAAAGAAATATGTGGTCTTGCATTATCCTGATGGAAGATTATGCATTTTCTTTGGGTTAATTCTGAATGCTTTTCATTAAGTGCTGTTTTCAGTTGGTCTAATAGGGAACAGTACTTGTTGGAATTATCATTCAGTTTTCTGGAAGGTACTCCCTTAAGAGAGGACTCCCTTCCAATACCACCACATATACAACATCACCTTCTTTGGAAGAAGACTGGTCTTTGGTGTGGTTGGTGGTGGTTCATTTCACTTGCCCCACAATCTCTTCCATTCCACATTATTGTGAAGTATCCACTTTTCATCACCCATCACAGTTTGTTTCAAAAGCAAAACGTTTTCTTTATGTTTAAGTAGAGAATCTCATGTAGAAATACTGCCATGAAGGTTTTTTTCACTTATGTGAAACCCAAACCTCAAAGCAATTAATATAACCAAGCTGGTACAAGTGACTTTCAATGCTTGGATATTTTGAGTATGTTGGCTATCTCCTACATCATATAACATTGTCTTCAAATAATATCTCAATTTGACTGTGATCAACTTCATCTGGTCTACCTTACTCTGCAGTACTGTCCAGTGAGAAATCTCCAACACAAAACTTCATAAACCACTTTTGATGAGTTTTTTCAGTCACCGTACTTCCATACACTCCACAAATTTGTTTTGCATTTCAGTTGCGTTTCTAACTTTTCTTGAAATAATAAAGCATGATATGAAGAAAATTTTTTTCTTTTTTCTTCCATTTTCAATGTTAAAATTGCTACACAGAAATTAACTCATTTTGATGGTTTAAAAAAAAATATGTGTGCTGATATGATAGCTGCCAAAAAACAATCTAACAAAATTGTTTCAAATGAAGTGAAAGACAGCTAAGTATTACTAGACTATCTTACGAAAAAAAAAGAAGGAACCTTTTGGCCAAACCAATAGAAGCACTCTTTCTTGGCTCTGGCTAGAGGGAGGTGTGACTCTGGATAATGATTAAAGAGGTGCAGCATTGCTGGTCTGATGATGGATCAAGGGGGTCTATGAGCCAAGGAATTCAGGTGGTTTGAAAAGAAACTTGATATAAGAAGTGGGATTCTTCACCAAAGCCTCAGACGTGATGCGGCCCTGTTGAAACCTTGATTCCAGCCCAGGGAGACCCTGCTGAACATCGAACCTAGGGAACTTTAAGGAAATAAATAGATGTTCTTTTAAAACAATATGTGGCAATTTGTTACAGAAGCAAACAGGAACTAGTACCATGGGCTTAAGATTTCCATCACATATGTAAGGCAAGGTGAGCCTAACTTTCAGCTGGACTTGGAAGAATTGGCTCTGCCAGGAAACAGTGCTGAGAAGAAAGGACTAGAACGTCAGCTGCTGCAGGAGGAAGTGAAAGCACCTCATCTTCACATCTGCTGGAAAGACAGGCTTCATGGGAGGAAGCTTCCTTCTCTAGCCTTTCAGCACCTTTTCCTCAGGGTTCAGACCCCCGTTCTCCAGGGCTATCACCCCTCCCCTAGCCTGTGGACAGTGTGCAGCACAGACCTGAGCAGATGACCCCCGCGTCCTGCTTGTGTCTGCAGTCATGCCGCCCCCAGCCCTGGGAAGGGCACCTCCACACGTGAGACTCATTTCCAGCACAGTTCAGGTCGTCCAGCCAGATGGGCCCTGATCCTGCCCCAAACTGAGCAGACCTCGTGGCGTTGAGGGCTTCTCCACAGCCCAGCTGCCTGCACACCACGCGGGCATCGTCCAGGTCCCAGCCGTCATCACAGATGGTGCCCCAGGAGCCCTGGTCAAGGATCTCCACTCTCCCGGCGCAGGGACCGCCCCCGTCCACCAGGCGGAGCTGTCTGTTGTCTGAGGAGAGAGAAAAGGAACAATAGGGCGTTGACCTGGGGGATGAGAATGGTCTTCTGTCCTGTAGGACCCTCACCTGAGCAGTAGAGGGCACTCTCTTCTGAACCTGCAGAGCCTGCTGGTTCCAAGCGGGAGTCGTTGCACTGGGGCAGCACCTGGGTCTGGTTTCCTGCAGAAACAGCAATGATCAGAGGGTTCATGGGTTGAAGAACAAGAAATTGAATTAAGCTAAATAGTGACCTAGTGATGAAGTCTGAGCTAAGCAATGTTAACATAACAGTAAGGTTATCATGATCTTAGGATTCACCTTCTCTAGGGAGAGCTCTGTGGAGAAGGCAATGGCAACCCACTCCAGTACTCTTGCCTGGAGAACCCCAGGGACGGGGGAGCCAGGAGGGCTGCCGTCCATGGGGTCGCACAGAGTCAGACACGACTGAAGCAACTTAGCAGCAGCAGCAGCAGGGAGAGTTCTTCTGACAGTGCCACAATTATTTTCAGCCAACCATTGCACTAAGAGTGAGTTAAGTAAACTGTTTTGTCTCTAGATATATGTGTAAACAGGAAAAGCAGAATAAAATCTTTTCCAAAGGGATTCTACCACTTTTTCATCTACAATGTCTGTTATTAAAAACAATACACATATAAAAGAGATCTCATGGAAAACCAGGAGGTAAAAGACATTAGAAAGAATTTCCCAAGTTATTCAGTTACTAGAGTTATCTCATGGAGAATTTAACTCGGCATTATTGAAGGCCTTGTGGAATTAACTGACAAAAGAAATTGACAAAATAACAACAGATAAAAATTATAGAGCTGAAAAACTTAACAGCCAATGTTAAGTAAAGGACGAGCGTTTCAGCATATTAGCTCGGCATAAGGTAGAAACACTAAATAGAAGATAAGAGGACAAATAGTCTTCTATTCAGAGATGCAAGTCACATAATAAGCGTCCTGGTTGCTATAGTTGTTGTTTAGTCAATCAGTCATGTCTGATTTTTTTGGCGATCATATGGACTGTAGCCCACCAGGCTCCTCTGTCCTTGGGATTTCTAGGGCAACAATATTGGAGTGGGTTTCCATTTTTTTTCTCCGGGGGAATTGTCAAGTCCCAGGGGTGGAACTCATGTTTCCTGACTTGGCAGATGGGTTCTTTACCACTGAGCCACCAGGGAAGCGTGTCCTGGTTATATTGCTGTGTAATAAATTTGCCCGTAAAATTTAGCCACTTAAGCAAAATGTATATTATATATACCTCATTTTGCTTAAGACTTCCTGGATAAATAATTTGGGAAAGATCCCACTTGGCAGTTCTGTCTTAGAGTCTTTCATGTGGTTGCACTTAGATCTCATCTGGGGCTGAAGTCATCTGATGACTTGACTGAAGTGTGGTTACATAAGGAAATCCCTTGAAGCATTTTAGGGGTAAAGAGACATCATGTCTGCAACCTAATTCAGAAGGATTTCACATATTCATGGAGAAATGTGGTGGGAGGGGGACAAAGAAGGAAAGACAGAAACAGAGATAGAGCGAGATGTCAACTAGGGAAGAGATCAAAGCAGAATACTAACATTGGGAAATCCAGCTAAAGGTCTTCTGGATTTTTATATTATTCTTACAGCTTTTCTGTAAGTATCAAATTACATCAAAATTTAAAAAGGGAAAGGTAAAAACAAGTCAGAGATAAATCATTCCTAGGACACTTCCACTAAAAGAAATGCTCATAACATCAAAAACATAAATGCCTAGGAGAAAAACGTAGCAGAAGATGAGCAAAACCTCTGAGAGAAATTGGAGACCTAACTGAATGGAGGAATAAACATATATAATGTCAATGAATTGAAAAACTCAACATTGTCAGTCAATCACCTCCAATTTCTGTGTAGATTAACTCTTTTCAAACAAAATATGCTTCTGCTTTTTTTTTTTTTTTGGTGAAAAATGAAAAGCTGGGGGATTTCTCTCCTGGTCCAATGGTTGAGAATCAGCCATGCAATGCAGAGGACTCAGGTTCGATCCCTGATGTGAGAACTAATATCCCACATGCCACAGAGCATCTGAGCTAGAACCTCACAACTAGGCACTCTGTGTGTCATAACAGAAGATCCCACAAGACATAATGAAGATCCATGTGCTGCAACTAACACCCAACACCGTAGATATATAATTTTTTAAGAAAATGAAAAGCTGATTCCAAAATTAAGATAAAATAAAAAAGAACAAGAATGACCAACACAGTTGACCAAAAAACCAACAAAGGTAGAAGAGTTAATAATATAAAGTAACTCTTTACATTCAAATTACCCAGACTTACGTTATAATAATTAAGAAAATGTAGTATTGGTGCAAGGATAGACAATGATACAATGGAATAGAATAGACAGTCTTTAAAAAGACTCAGACATATGCTTTTCTTCTTATGACAAAGGTGGCACTGCAGTGGGGAAAAGAGTCTTCTCAGAAAAAGATTCTGAGTCAATTGGATGTCATATGAAACTTGATCTTAACTTACATGGATATCAGTTGCAGAAGGGATGCACAATTCTATGCAAGAGAAAAATAGTTAAACTTCTATGAGATACTCTTGGGGAATGTTTTCATGGTCTTGGAGTAGACAAAGTTCTTTTTAAAGGATATAAGAAGTGTTAAAAGTAAAGGAAGAAGTTGGTAAGTTATAATTTCTTAAGATTAAGAGCTTGGCTCATCAAAGGACACCATACCATTAAGGAAATGAAAATGAAAGACCAAAGGTTAAACACACAAGATAAATAACATGTTTGTACCCAAAGTCATTGTCGTGGTAAGTTGTAGCATCATATTTGCATTAGTCAAGAATAGGAAACAGCTCAAATCTCTACTATCTATTGTGGAATGGATCAATTCATGGTCATGTGATCATTCAAAGATCTACTCTACAGAAATAAAAATGAATAAAATGCTTCTTTAAGCAACATCATGGATGAATCTCAAATATGGTGACTCGAAGTTATACACAAAAGGAAATATACTGCATAGTTTTATATACAGTTCAAACAGTAAAACACTCTATGGTAGTAGAAGTTAGGTAAGCAGTCTTAACTGGAGAGGAAGGAGACACAATTATGGGAAAACAACAGTGACTGTAGTGCTGGGAATGTTCTCTTTGCTGATCTTGGTACATGACTGAAGTCTACACTTACTGCTTATACATTGTTTTCTATGATCATATTTAAATAATATAAATAATATTGTTGCTTAAGAATACATTATTTCCCCTTTCCCCTTTCTACTTCTTGCCCTGACTTGGAAAATGAATGAACACTGAGAAGAACCACATTTGACCATGAAATATCTGACTTTTGATGTCAGTTTCCTGTCACTCTCTGCTCTTCAGGACATTTCACTCCAGGAGCATCCTGAGAACCAGTAGCCCTTCCCTCTCTTACCTGAGCAGATCACAGAGGCTGTGTTGCCATGAGAACAGTCAGGACCACCCAGGGCAGTCACAGGACAACTCCACAGGAAGGACTCAGCCCCAGAGCAGTGAAATCGGGCTGTTGAGATCTGATCACCTCCTTCCACAAAGTGTGGTCCTCTGGGGGTGGAGATGGCGACTCCACAGCCGAGCTGATGACAGACAACATTGGCATTGGCCAGAGTCCAGTGGGAGGCACAGAGTGCTCTCCATCGTCCAGAAACATTCATCTCCACCTGCCCCTCACATTGAGAGGAGCCATTTTTCATGAGTCGGACTTCTGTGTACATTGGTAGAAGAAGACAGGGTTTCAACAAAGTCTGATTTTTCTCACCTGAACAAGGTAAGCAGAGAAGTTATAAACCTGATCTACATCTCACCTGAACAGACAACATGAGCAGCTCCACTGTGGTGACAAGTACCCCCTGGACAGGGCACTCTGGGGCAGGACCAGAGCTCAGGCTCCTCCCCTTTACACCTGAACTCTTCAGCCCAGACCCGGCCATCTGACTCTCTGAAGGGCACGTGTCCCAGGACAGACACAACCTTGCCGCATCCCAGTTCTGCACAGATGACCTGTGCAGTGGGGAATGTAAAGTTCCTATCAGACACTGGGGTCCAGTCTTCTCCAGAATGAACTTCTACTCGCCCCGAGCAGCGTCTGTCTCCATCAGCTAGACGCATAAATCCTAAGAGGAACAAACAAGGAAACCCAGTGAGTGTTCTTGATCCTGACTTGAAAAATGGAAACAACACATCATAGGCAATGATGTGAATGCTTTTCTTTTCCAGGAGTGGACATGGAGAAAGAATTTGATAGTTGGTATCAGAATTGCCTTTTCATGAACAAGAATCTGAAGAGAAATTCAAAAGAATTTGCAGGGTCAGTTTGGGATGACTGTATCCCAACAATGGATACTCTGAGCTTGTTTGGAAAAATGAATTCCTTTTCTACAGGCCTGGAAACTGCAGAACACAAGACCTATCATCAGAAATGGCTGAATACCAGGAACATGTAATTTATCATTGATTGGAGAAGTGAATTTCACATTTAGGAGCCCAGGTCTACAGAGCCCAAGGAAATTGCATAGTGTGTTGGCACTCAAACATGAATGCAGAGATATGAATAACAGAACCACCGCAGAGAGACATGGACTATGACAGAGTAGAGATCTGCCATCCAGACAAAGTTAAAAAAACTTTCCTGAGACTTGTGAGGCTATTATTTTGAATAGTTTTCTCTCCCAGGAGCTAGCCTTCAAGTGACTTAGGTAAGGAAAATCATGAAGCAGGTTCCATGAGTGCATGCCACCCTGTAGAGAAGTCGTCTGAGAGAAGAAATATAGACATTGTAAATAATCCACTTTTATGGTTTTTGTATTAGATTTTTCTGATAATTTTTAATGGCAAAAATTCCAGGAATTTCTCAGGTGACTTCAGTGGGAAAGAACATGATTTAAGAAAGCTCAGAGAGTCATAGAAGAGGCGGTGTGGTCCTAACCATCTCTCTTGAAACCCCAGGATTTGTCAATGACCTTGGGAGAGAGTGAGTTCTGATTGGAAGTTTCAGCACTGTGAGTTTGCCAAACAGTTCCTGTTACAGGTTTTCCTTCTGAGACAGGAGTCATGGAAAATGCTAAAGGGGTGATATTTAACTGATTTTAATTCTGTTATTGTGCTTATTCTGTATTCATATTTGACATCAAGATGACAGAAAAGGAGATACCCCTGCTCTCATTCTCTCACAGAAACAGGGTATCCCCAGCAACAAAACTGATCCTAAGAAAATAGAGATCTATGAACTGCTTGACACAAAATTCAAATTCATTGTTTTGAAGCTCAATGACCTACAAGAGAACGCAGAGAGACAAATAAACACAAGTATACATGAACAATTATAGGCAAAACTATAAAAATGAGAAAATTAGGAGCTTCATAAAGAACTAGAAAGCAGTAAAAAAGAAAGAAAGAAAGAAAAAGAAAAGAAAAGAAAAAGAACCAAACAGAAATTCTGGAGCTCAAGGATTCAATAATTGAATTAAAAATCCAAAGGAAAGCATCAAGCAAACTCTATCATGGAAATCAAAGAATCAGTAAGCTTGAAGACATTCCATTTGAAATTATCGTTATCAAAACAAAAAGAAAATACAGTGAACAGAATACATAGCAGATATGGGATACCACAAGCAATATATATATGTATTTGAGGATCCCAGTAGGAAGAAAGAAAGAAAGAAAGAAAGAAAGAAAGAAAGAAAGAAAGAAAGAAAGAAAGAAAGAAAGAAAGAAAGAAAGAAAGAAAGGAGCAGAAAGCTTATTCAAAGAAATAATAACTGAGAAATTCCCAAACCTAGGGAGAGAAATGGACACCTTGACTCATGAGGCCCATGAGGCCCCAAATAGGTGGAAACCCAAAGAGGTCCACACCAAGACACATTATGATTAAATTACCAAAATTTAAAGACAAAGAAAAAATTTTTGAAAACAGAAAAAAAAAGTGACTTGTCACCAAGACAAAAACCTTTAAAACTAGAAACCTTGAAGACCAAGAGAGCAGGATGATGCATCAAAACTACCACTAGGAAAAAACCCTGCCAACCCAGTCATCAAAACTTCACCCAGCTAAACTGTCCTTCAAAAGTGGAGGTTAGATATATATATGTGTGTGTGTATATGTATACACATACACAAAAGGGCTTCCCAGGTAGCAGTAAAGAATCAGCAATGCAGGAGATGCAGATTCAATCCCAACTACCACCACCACCAAAACAACAACAATATATGCATATTATATATGTTATATAATACATGTGTGTATATGCTATATAATGTATACATACTAGGTATACATTTGTGTGTGTGTGTTAGTTGTTCAGTCATGTCCAACTCTTTGAGACTCCATGGACTGTAGCCCACCAGGCTCCTCTGTCCATGGAATTCTGTAGGCAAGAATATTAGAGAGGATAGAAAATCCCTTTTCCAGGGGATCTTCCAAAACCAGGGATCAAACCTGAGTCTCCTGCATGGAAGGCAGATTTTTTACCATTTGAGCCACTGGGGAAGCATATATACACATACATCAGTTCAGTTCAGTCGTTCAGTTATGCCTGACTCTTTGCGACCCCATGAATCGCAGCACACCAGGCCTTCCTGTCCATCACCAACTCCCAGAGTTCACCCAAACTCATGTGCATCAAGTCAGTGATGCCATCCAGCCATCTCATCCTCTGTTGTCCCCTTCTCCTCCTGCCCCCAGTCCCTCCCAGCATCAGGGTCTTTTCCAATGAGTCAACTCTTCGCATGAGGTGGCCAAAGTATTGGAGTTTCATCCTCAGCATCAGTCCTTCCAATGAACACCCAGGACTGATCTTTAGGATGGACTGGTTGGATCTCCTTGCAGTCCAAGGGACTCGCAAGAGTCTTCTCCAACACCACAGTTCAAAAGCATCAATTCTTCAGTGCTCAGCTTTCTTCACAGTCCAACTCTCACATCCATACATGACTACTGGAAAAAACATAGCCTTGAATAGATGGACCTTTGTTGGCAAAGTAATATCTGTGCTTTTTAATATGTTATCTAGGTTGGTCATAACTCTCCTTCCAAGGAATAAACGTCTTTTAATTTCATGGCTGCAATCACCATCTGCAGTGATTTTGGAGCCCCCAGAAGTAAAGTCTGACACTGTTTCCACTGTTTCCCCATCTATTTGCCATGAAGTGATGGGACCAGATGCCATGATCTTAGTTTTCTGAATGCTGAGCTTTAAGCCAACTTTTTCACTCTCCTCTTTCACTTTCATCAAGAGGCTTTTTAGTTCTTCTTCACTTTCTTCCATAAGGGTGGTGTCATCTGAATATCTGAGGTTATTGGTATTTATTGCAGCAATCTTGATTCCAGCTTGTGCTTCTTTGAGCCCAGGGTTTCCCATGATGTACTCTGCATATAAGTTAAATAGGCAGGGTGACAATATACAGCCTTGACATACTCCTTTTCCTGTTTGGAACCAGTTTGTTGTTCCATGTCCAGTTCTAACTGTTGCTTCCTGACCTGCATATAGGTTTCTCAAGAGGCAGGTCAGGTGGTCTGGTATTCCCATCTCCTTCAGAATTTTCCACACTTGTTGTGATCCACACAGTCGAAGGCTTTGGCATAGTCAATAAAGCAGAAATAGATGTTTTTCTGGAACTCTCTTGCTTTTTTGATGATCCAGCAGATGTTCGCAATTTGATCTCTGGTTCCTCTGCCTTTTCTAAAACCAGCTTGAACATATGAAAGTTCACAGTTGACACATTGCTGAAGCCAGGCTTGGAGAATTTTGAGCATTACTTTACTAGCGTGTGAGATGAGTGCAATTCTGTGGCAGTTTGAGCATTCTTTGGGATTGCCTTTCTTTGGGATTGGAATGAAAACTGACCTTTTCCAGTCCTGTGGCCATTGCTGAGTTTTCCAAATTTGCTGGCATATTGAGTGCAGCCCTTTCACAGCATCATCTTTCAGGATTTGAAATAGCTCAACTGGAATTCCATCACCTCCACTAGCTTTGTTCATAGTGATGCTTTAAGCATGTGTGTGTGTGTGTATATATATATATATATATATATATATATATATATATATATATGACAACCATAATTTGAGGGAATTCATCATCACTACAATACCGAAGTGCTAAAAGGAGTTCTTCAAGTTTAAATGAATAAACAAAACAATGATACAAAAGTATCTTCACATATGAATTTGTAAATCTTACTGGTAAATCTAGAGAGAAATAGAGAATATTGTAATACTGTAATAGTGATACATAACTTGCTTTTAATATTAGTATATAAATATAAATCACAAGCCATCATAAGAGTAACTATAATTACAGAAAGCTACTGTTGGAAACACATTATAGAAACAAGCAAAATCTGACATCAATCACTTAAAGTGTAGGGGAGGAGTAAAATGCAGTTTCTGCATACTGTTGAAATTAAGTTGTTTTTATAACAGTACTTAACTTCTGCTATAAACTGTTATAAAATGTTTGATACAAGTTCCATGGTAACTACAATAAAAAGTATAGTGCATACACACAGAAAAAGAGAAATTAATCAGGGCACCAGTCCATTCTGAAGGAGATCAGCCCTGGGATTTCTTTGGAAGGAATGATGCTAAAGCTGAAACTCCAGTACTTTGGCCACCTCATGCAAAGACCTGACTCATTGGGAAAGACTCTGATGCTGGGAGGGATTGGGGGCAGGAGGAGAAGGGGATGACAGAAGATGAGATGGCTGGATGGCATCACTGACTCAATGGCCGTGAGTCTGAATGAACTCCGGGTGTTGATGATGGACAGGGAGGCCTGGCGTGCTGCAATTCTTGGGGTCGCAAAGAGTTGGACACGACTGAGTGACTGAACTGACTGAACTGACTACTACTATAAGAAATCATCAAGCCACAAATACATCACAGAAGAAAGCAGGAGCCATAAACTATAAAACAATGAATAAAATGGCAATGTAAGTCCTTACTTTTCAATATGATTATATATATAAATATACTACACTTTCCAATCAAATATATAGATTATCTGAATGGATTAAAAGCGAGATCCAACTACATACTGTATATAAGAGACTCACCTTAGATATCATGACTCATGTAGCTTGAAAGTGAACAGGTGGAAAAAGACATGCCATGCAGATAATAGCCAAAAGAGATCAAAGTCAGGCAAAAGAGACTTTACGTCAAAAGCTGTCACAAGAGACCATTCAAGTGAAAGATATAGCAACTACAGATATATATGCATGGAACATTATAGCATTTCAACATACAAGACAGTATGGACAGCTCTTAAGGAAGAAGTAGCAGTGATACAGTAACAGTAGAAAACTTCAATTTCCCACTCTCTATAATTAATTGATCATTCAAACAGAAAATCAATATGCATGCTTCTCAAGCCCACATGGAATATTTTCCAAGATAAATACAAGTCTTTAGTGGTATCATGGGTGTAGTAGCAGTAGTAATATATAAGGTAGCGGTAGTAATATATAAGGTTGCGGTAGTAATAGCTAAGGTCCAAGAAAACAGACCGGAAATGCATGGAAAGAGATGTAAAGCAAATGTAAAAATAATAACCATGGTTATCTGTGAATAATGGTATAATGGGTGATTTTTTTCTTCTTTATACTTTTTTGTAGATTACACGTTTTCTACAATGAGTGTGTTACTGTGAATTTAAAAAAAAAACACTTGTATTTAGGCTACAAATAAGTCTTAACAAATTCAAGAAATTTGAATTATTCCAAGTATCTTTTCTGAACACAATGGAATGAAACTAAAGCAATCCCACTGCTGGGCATACACACTGAAGAAACCAGAACTGAAAGAGACACATGTACCCCAATGTTCATTGCAGCACTGTTTATAATAGCCAGGACACGGAAACAACCTAGAAGTCCATCACCAGATGAATGGATAAGAAAGCTGTGGTACATATACACAATGGAGTATTACTCAGCCATTAAAAAGAATACATTTGAATCAGTTCTAATGAGATGGATGAAACTGGAGCTGATTATACAGAGTGAAGTAAGCCAGAAAGAAAAACACCAATACAGTATACTGACACATATATATGGAATCTAGAAAGATGGTAATGATGACCCTGTATGCGAGACAGCAAAAGAGACACAGATGTGTATAACGGACTTTTGGACCCTGAGGGAGAGGGAGAGGGAGAGGTTGGCATGATCTGGGAGAATGGCATTGAAACATGTATACTATCATATAAGAAACGAAGTGCCAGTCTATGTTTGATACAGGATATAGGATGCTTGGGGCTGGTGCATGGGGATGATCCAGAGAGATGATATGGGGTGGGAGGTGGGAGAGGGATTCAGGATTGGGAGCTCGTATACACCCGTGGTGGATTCATGTCAATGTATGGCAAAACCAATACAGTATTGTGAAGTAAAATAAAGTAAAAATAAAATTTTTTAAAAAGTCAATAGTGGTAAGAAATCAAAAAAAAATCATGAATAGATTGAAAGTAAACAATATACATATTTTAGATTGTATTTTAGGATTATACTTTCTATATCTATAATGAATGCCATTAGGTTTTTGAGAGGGATTGCATAAAACCTGTAAATCACTTTGAGTGGTATAGACATTTTAACAACATTGATTCTTCCAATCCATGAACACAAGACACTTTTCATTTATCTATATCTTCATTAATTTTTTTCATATATGTTTTGCAATTTTGAAAGAAGGTGACATGCTGCTAAAAGAGAGTGAGAAGGCAGTAAGAAGAAGGAAGCAGAAATCAAGTAAGGCCTAATTTGTAGAGTTCTGAGTTTCAAAAGCCTCAATCTGTATAAAATGCACAAATATTTGGGGAAAATAATTGTCAAATTAGTAATTAGCATATTTCATTGCACTCTCCTCCTCTCATATGCCACCTAACTGTTCCATCCTTTCTCATTTCTCCCACTTCAGAGAAGCAAATGCAATTTTAAAAGATATGGATGGATGGCAAACAAAATGGAAAAGGGAAAGCAACTGCTGTAGAAGTGGAGTGTAATTTGGGTATGTGGCAAGCAAAAGTGGGATAACAAGAAGTTTTGCAGATAAAGAAGAGAAACGTAAATAAAAAGTCATCACTTTGCCACCCAAGGAACATATTTTGAAAAGAATGCAATGAAAAACATTGTTTGATTCATCAAGTGCAATTCCCTGCTATCAGACTCTTTTCTGATTATTTATTGCTAGAATTCTTTCTGTTAAACGACTGCCTAGCAATGTCCAACTTCCAATCCAAACGTTACAAGACTTTCTGAAAAAGAAAAATATAAATCATAGCAAAATTTTAAAAGAGCAGCCACTAAAAACAGATTCAAGAATTACAGAAATTATTTAACTGGCTGCTAACATTTTAAGACACTAACATAAATATGCTTTTTCTGCAGCAAAAAAAATAAAGCAGAGACAAAAAAAAATAACCAAATGGAGTTTCTAAAACTGAAAAATCAATATATATAATGAAAAATTATCTGGATTAACATAAAAAGAAATTAGATATGGCAGAACAAAAAAAAAGGGGGGATGAGGAAATTAAGCACATATCAATAGAGACTATTCAAACTGAAGCAGAGAGGAAAAAAGAAAAAAAAACAAAGCACGAATGGAAACTCTGGCACTTGGGACAAGAGTAAACCATGCAAAAATATGTGTATTTGGAGACTCAAAATAAGGGATGAGTAGAAAACTAGTTGCAAATAATGGATGAAAAATTTCCAAATTTAATGAAAGCTATAAACCAAAAAGCTAAACAAACTCTAAAAGATGAAAATAAGGAAAACTACCTCAGTTCAGTTCAGTTCAGTCACTCAGTCGTGTCCGACTCTTTGTGACCCCATGAATTGCAGCACGCCAGGCCTCCCTGTCCATCACCAACACCTGGAGTTCACTCAGACTCATGTCCATCGAGGTGGTGATGCCATCCAGCCATCTCATCCTCTGTCATCCCCTTCTCTTCCTGCCCCCAATCCCTCCCACCATCAGAGTCTTTTCCAATGAGTCAACTCTTCTCATGAGGTGGCCAAAGTACTGGAGTTTCAGCTTTAGCATCATTCCTTCCAAAGAACACCCAGGCCATTTGATAATATAATTGTGGAAAACCAGTGATAATCCCCCCCAAAAAATCCTAGAAGCAACCACGAAATATTGACATGTTATGTAAAGGGGTACAAAAATAAGTACTACTGGCTATTTATTAGAGGCAATGCTAGTCATAGGCCAATGTAAAAGCATCTTTAAGTAGTGTGAAGAAATTTTCTAAAATAGAATTCAGTCACCAGTGAAAATATTTTTAAAAATTATTAATAGTTAAAATTTTTTCATATAAAAAAGATGATAGAATTTGAGACCACCAGACCATCACTACACACAAAAAATGTTACAGTAAAGCATTCAAGCCAAAGAAAAATGTCCAAAGCTATGAAGGCTGCTCTAAATGATAATTCTGTGGGTAAATACAAAAACTATTGCACATTTTTGAAATAATAGAATATTGAAGGCAAAAATAGCCACAACACTTTATAAGATTTATTAATTTGTTTCATTATTTGTTAAGTGACAAGCTATTATTTTAAGGGCTTCCCTGATAGTTCAGTTGGTAAAGAATACACCTGCAATGCAGAAGACCCTGATTTGATTCCTGAGTTGGGAAGATCTGCTGGAGAAGGGATAGGCTATCCACTCCAGTATTCTTAGTTTTCCCTTGTTAGAATTGTAAAGAATCCACCTGCAATGCAGGAGACCTGGGTTTGATCACTGGGTTGGGAAGATCCCCTGGAGAAGGAAAAGGTTAACCCACTCCAGTATTCTGGCCTGGAGAATTCCAGGGACTGTATAGTCCATGGGGTCACAAAGAGTTGGACACGACTGAGTGATTTTCAGTTTTCACTTATCATTTTTAGGTAAAATGTGCAAGATGGATGAGTATAAGGACTTGAGCTCACCTCCTCTCACAAAGGCACCAAAATAACAACTAACTGCTGAATAGCAGTTTAGAAAGCATGTAACCTATCAAAAAAGATACTCTACATCCAAAGACAAAGAGGCCACAATAAGATGGTAGGAGGGGTGAATTTACAATATAATTAAATCTCATACCCACCAGGTGAGTGATCCACAAACTGGAAAATAATTATATGGCAGATTCCCCACAGAATGTTTCTGAAACTGAGGTCAAGCTCCCCACCCTGGGGGTCTGGCATAGGAAGAGCAGCCCCAAGAGCACTTGATTTTGAAGGCCAGGGGGCTTGATCATAGGAACTCCACAGAAACAAGGGAAGTGAAGTGAAGTGAAGTGAAGTGAAGTGAAAGTTGCTTAGTCATGTCCAACTCTTTGCGACCCCATGAACTGTAGCCTGCCAGGCTCCTCTGTCCATGGAGCTCTCCAGGTCAGAATACTGGAGTGGATAGCCTTTCCCTCCTCCAGGGGATCTTCTCAACCCAGGGACTGAACCCAGGTCTCCCGCATTGCAGGCAGATTCTTTACCAGCTGAGCTCCCAGGGAAGCCCACTGGGGCCCAGGGGAAAAGTCATGACTTCACAGAGGCAAAGACTAGACCTACCTGCTTGTTTTATAGGGCCTTCTGGGGAGGTGGGGACAGCTGTGGCTCACTGCAGGGACAAGGACATTGGTGGCAGAGGTACCAAGGAGTCCTCATTTGTGTGAGCTCCCTTGGATGCTGCCATTTTGAAACCAAGATCTGGCCCCACCCAACAGCCTGCAGGCTCCAGTGCTGGGATGCCTCAGGTCAAACAACGACAGGGCAGGAACATAGCCCTGCCCTTTAGCAGACAGGCACTCTAAACTCTTCCTGCGGTGGTGGTTTAGTCACTAAGTCATGTCCAACTCTTGCAGCCCCATGGACTGTAGCCCACCAGGCTCCTCTGTCCATGGGATTTTCCAAGCAAGAATACTGGAGTGGATTGCCATTTCCTTCTCCAGAGGATCTTCCCAACCCAGGTCTCCTGCATTGCAGGCAGATTCTTTACCAACTGAGCTATGAGGGAAGCTCATAGATCTTCCTGAGGTTATTGATATTTCTCCCAGCAATCTTGATTCCAGCTTGTGCTGGAATCAGTAACCTCAGGTATGCACATGACACCACCCTTAAGGCAGAAAGTGAAGAAGAACTAAAGAACCTCTTGATAAAAATGCAAGAGGAGAGTGAAAAATTTGGCTTAAAACTCAACATTCAGAAAGCTAAGATCATGGCATCTGGTCCAATCACTTCATGGCAAATAGATGGGGAAACAGTGGAAACAGTGACAGACTTTATTTTGGGGTGCTCCAAAATCTTTATTTTGGGGGGGCTGCAGATGGTGACTGCAGCCATGAAATTAAAAGACACTTACTCCTTGGAAGAAAAGTTATGACCAACCTAGACAGCATATTAAAAAGCAGAGACATTACTTAGCCAACAAAGGTCTATCTAGTCAAGGCTATGGTTTTTCCAGTAGTCATGAATGGATGTGAGAATTAGACTATAAAGAAAGCTGAGCACCAAAGAATTGATGCTTTTGAGCTGTGGTGTTGGAGAAGAATCCTGAGAGTCCCTTGGACTGCAAGGAGATAAAACCAGTCCATCCTAAAGGAAATCAGTCCTGAGTATTCATTGGAAGGACTGATGTTGAAGCTGAAACTCCAATACTTTGGCCACCTGATGCGAGGAGCTGACTCATTTGACAAGATCCTGATGCTGGGAAAGACTGAAGGCAGGAGGAGAAGGGGATGACAGAGGATGAGATGGTTGGATGGCATCACTAACTCAATGGACATGAGTTTGAGTAAACTCCTGGAGTTGGTGATGGACAGGGAGGCCTGTTGTACTGCAGTCCATGAGGTCACAGAGTCTGACATGACAGTGACTGAACTGAACTGAAACTCTTCCTGAGCCTCACAGCTGCCTCTATACACATCTTTTGGCCTGGTCCTGCACACAGAAGATCAAGAACTAGCTCCACCCACTAGTCATCAGACACCAGTCACTCCCACCAAGAAGCCTGCCTCTAGATGAGTCTCACCCACCAGGGGCAGACACCAAAAGGAAGAAGCAAGACAATCCTCCAGCCTGAAAGAGTGACCATAAACACAGAAAGTAAGACAAAATGAGATAGCAGAAGAATATATTCCAGACAAAGCAACAAGATAAAATCCCAGAAGAACAACTAAGTGAAGTTGAAATAGGCAATCTGCCTGAACAAGAATGCAGAGTAATGATAGTAAAGATGATTCAAGATTTCGGAAAAAGAATGGAGGCATGGAATGAGATGATACAAGAAATGTTTACCAGAGAGCTAGGAGATATACAGAACAGAGTTGAAGAGTGCAGTAAAAGAAATGAAAAAATATACTAGAAGAAATCAATAGCAGAACAAATGAGACAGAAAAACAGATAAATGAGCTAGAAGACAGAATGGTGAATATCACTGTTGTAGGACAGAAAAAAGAATGTAAAAATGTGAAGACAATCTTTGGGACAACATTAAGAAACCTCTGGGACAACATTAAATGCACAAACATGCACATTTTAGGGGCCCCCGAAGGAGAAGAGGCCTGAGAAAATATTTGAAGAGACAATAGCTGAAAGTTTCCCTAATATCGGAAGGGAAATAGCCACTGAAGTCCAGTATAAACCCCAGAACGCACATGTCAAGACACACATTAATCAAACTGACAAAAGCTAAAGACAAAGAGAAACTATTAGAAGCAACAAATAACTTACAAGGAATCCTCATAAGTTTATCAGCTGATTTTTCAGCAGAAACTTTGCAGGCTGAAAGAGAGTGGCATGATATATTTAAACAGATAAAGGGGGGGGAACCTACCATCAAAACTCCTCTACCCAGCAAGCTCTTGTTAAGTTTCTATGGAGAAATCAAAATCTATATAGACAAGCAAAAGCTAAAAGAATCCAACACCACTAAACCAACTTACAACAAATGCTAAAGGAACTTCTCTAGGAAGAAAATAAAGACATAGAAGAAAAAAGAAAATTATGAATGAGAAAGCATACCAGTAAAGGCAAACATACAGTAAAGGTAGGAAAACATTCACACACAAATATGGTACCAAAACTAGCAATCAGGAGGAGAGTTAAAATGCAGACTATTGGAAATGCTTTGGAAATTAAGAGACCAGCAACTTACAATAGGCTGTATATCAAAACCTCATGGAAACCACAAACCAAAAATCTACAATATATATTCACACAAAAAAGGAAAGGAATCCAAACACAGTATTAAAGATAGCCATCAAATCATAAGAGAAGAGAATCAAAGAGGAAGGAAGAAAAAAAAGACCTACCAAAAAAATACAAAGCAATTAACAGAATGTCAGTAAGAACACACATATCTATAATTAACTTAAATGTAAACTGATTCAGTACTCCAAACAAAAAACATAGACTGGCTGGATGAAAACAAAAACAAGACCCATATATATGTATTGTCACTTGTCCATGGGTCTTCACACCCCATTTGGGGGTCACCACTGCTTGGATCAGCGGGTTCTATTCGCACTTCCCCCAAGTACCCACCTGATGATGCTTTGTCTCTCTAGGAGCTGTGAGTATAATAAACTCACATCCCTCCTTGCCTGCACCTTTCCTATATCCCCTCTTATAGCGGTACTTGTCTGACCATCCCATGAAAGAATACAACACGCTATCATGAGGAACCTAATTAATGTAGGTTCAACCAGGCAGTTGTACCTGTATGAAATATTTGGCCTCACCTCCCTGCCTCCTATGACATATCACACAGACCTGAAAGGCCCAGGGACCGATGGATCTGGAGCCTTTACTTCCAGGGCCAAGCAAATTCTTCTGCTCCCTTCAACACCTAATGCTCTAGGAATAACTGTGTGACTGGAATCTTCACCCAAGAATATACTAAAGGCTGTGATCTGTATTCTCATGGTTACTCTGGGAATGAGACTGAGGCTTTCCTTGCTGGTGATCCCATCCTATATCAGACAGGACTTACCTGAGCAAACTGCTCCAGCATCATGGTCATGGGAATAACCCTGAGGACGATAGTCTTTCACTGTAGAACGCCTACACTGCTTGAGAGCTGACTCTGTCCCTGTGCAGGAAATAAAAGTAAACCAAATGGGGCCAACTGCTGGTCCAAAATAAGATCTTTGGGGAGCATCAATAGCAGCTCCACACCCCAGCTGTCTGCACACCACAGCTGCCTCTTCTAAGCTCCACTTGTAATCATTCACTGTGCCCCATTTTCCTTGGTGTTTCATTTCCACTCTCCCCTCACAGCGGTGACCTCCATTCTTCAGCCTCAGACTCATAGCTGTAAGAAACACAGACACAGGACACAGGAGAGGTTTTAGGATACCATGCAGTAGTATACTGGCAAGTGATTAAAAAATGAATACTCTGATCTCTGAAAAAGAAAATCCTTGTGAATAGCATTTCTTGACTTCTGTGGTATAAATATTCCTATAATGGCCAACTCAAATCTCCCAATGTGCCATCACTGAACCTGGAGCAGGAAGGGAGGCACCAGGTATTTCCCATGAGCCTGCAGAACCAGCTCCAGGGACACCACCGAGGCCTTCAGAGACTCTGGATGCTGCCCTCCTTATAGATGTGCTCAAGACTACAAGGACCCAGCTTCCCCCTCTCAGTTACAGCTCATGGCCCAGGATCTAGGGAGGAATCCTGCCTCTCTTTCCCTGTCCACAGGGAGCATCTCATCCAGCCTAGGAACAGAGGGCTGGGTTACAGGCTCTAAAATGTCCCGATTATTACTGTTGCCTGGTGTCCACGTCCTTGTGTAATCCCCACACTGGAATGTACATAGTAACATGCACGTAACAAATAGAATATGGCAAAAATGACGAGATGTCACTGAAGAGATTATGCTTCAAGATGATTCTGGTTTTTCCTTTGGTGACCTATCTTGCTCTCTCTCCTGCTCTGAATAAGCCAACTGCCACATGTGAACTACTTATTGAGAGACCCTCATGACAAGGAAAGAAGGGAGGGCCCTAGCCAACAGCCAGCAACGGACTGAGTCTCTTAGTTCAACAGTCCACCAAGGTCTGGATGCTGCCAACATCCAGGTGAGTACATTTGGGTGATAACGAGCCCTTGTTGAACCTTCAGATGATTGCATCCTTGCAAGATATGAAATGAGTCAGAGAACCCAGATAGGATATGTCAATTCCTGGCCCACAGAAAGTGTGAGATACTAGGCATTTGCTGACTTAAGCTGCCAAGTTCAGAACTAATTTTTTGCTCAATGACATATAACTAATGCATGGCTTCTGTCCAGAGTCAGAAGAAAGGGGTCAGCAAGCTGGGGGGTTATACATGAGCCCTCACTGCTTCACCCAGATGAGACTTCTTTCTGTGTGACCAGGTCTGCTTCCTGGTCCCACCTGTAACTAGGACCCAAACCATTACTCTCTGTCACATCAGGTCTCACCCTATGTCCCAGGCTCCTGCCTTCCTGTTGGGAACTGAGAAATGAGTTTCCATGAATCAGCTCCATTAGCTTTTAACTCAGGTCAGAAAATGAGAATCTTTCTTATAGTCTAAGGAGAAGTGGTCCCTGGCATACGACTCACACTGCTCAGGTCCATGACCCGTCCCACGTGCTCTCACTCTGGAAAAAGAAGTTGTGCATCACAAAGGGAACATCTGGGGAAATGCTGAACTGGAGAAGATCCTTGTGTGTAGTCGGCTCAGGCAGGTGGCCACAACAAGATATCACAGCCTGATTGGTTAAACAACAGAAACGTATTTATCTTATCACAGTTCTGGAGGCTGGTAAGTCAAGATCAAGGTGCTGGCAGGGCTGTGTTTATTACGAGACTTCTGCTCTTGGCTTGCAGGCCATGGTTCCCTCACTGTGTGCTCACCTCGCCTTTCCTCAGGACAGGTACACAGGGAGAGAAGGAGAGAGATCTACCAAAGAGGGAGGGAGATCTGCCTCTTCTTCTTCTTATAAAGTCGCCTATTAGATTAGGGCCACATCCTTATGATCTTATTTAACGTTGTTGGTGGTGGTTTAGTCACTAAGTCATGTCCAACTCTTGCGACCTCATGGACTCTAGCCTGCCAGGCTCCTCTGACCATGGAATTTCCCAGGCAAGAATACTGCAGCGGATAGCCATTTCCTTCTCCAGGGGATCTTTCCAACCCAGGGGTCAAACTCACCTCTCCTGCATTGCCAAAAGGATTATTTATCACTGAGCCACCAGGGAAGCCTATTTAACCTCAGTTACTTCATAAAGACCCTATTTCCAGTGGAGTCAAACTAGGGACTAGGGTTCAATATATTAATTATGGAGTGACACAATTCAGTCCATAGACCTGGAGAGGTCCGGGCCTTTTTAAGTACTGTAAATACAGAATATAGTAAGACAATGTCCTTGCCTACATGTAGTTTTTATCTAGTTCATGACACAAACAAGGAGATGATTTCATTACTGTGAAAAATTCTAGATTTTCTCAGTAACGGTGGGCTTGCTTATTGAGGCTATTTCTTCTGTTGAAAAAGTATAATTAATTTACTAAAAATTATCTTAAAAGCATTAAAGACCTGATAAAGTAGGAAGGGAAAATTGAGCCAACTCTGAAGGGAACATGTAATTCACTGAGATTCAAAGAGATAGAAAACATAAAACAAGAAGAAAGAGAGAAAAACTAACCAGAAATTCTGGAGCTGAATAATACAATTAGCGAACTGAAGAATTCAATACAGAGTATCAAAGACAGTCTTGACCATCAGAGCAGTAAAAATATCATATGACATCCCTTATATATGAATCTAAAAAGAAATGAAAAAAGTGGACTTATTTACAAAACAGAAACAGACTCACAGAGCTAGAGAACTGAACTTGTGTTTGTTACCAGGAAATAATAGGGTGAAGGGTTAGGGAGTTTGGGATCAACTCCTACACACTGCTATATTTAAAGTGGATAATCAACAAGGACCTACTATACAGCACAGGAAACTCTACTGAGTGTTATGTGGCAGCCTAGATGGGAGGGTAGTTTAGGAGAGAATTGATACACGGATCTGTATGGCTGAGTGTCTTTGCTATTCACCTGAAACTATCATAACATTGTTAATTGAATATGTTCATTGTTCAGTGTAGTGGGAATTCCTAATAATGTACTTTCACAGCCTTGAAAAAATTTCACAGAAATTGCACCTGGAAAAACAGCATATATTAAGAAACTGTGTTTTTCTTAAGAATAATCTGAAAAAAAAAAAAAAAAAAGAATCTCCTTGTTACAAACCCCAAGGCCAGACCCAGAAGGGAGTATGACTGGGATCATGAAAGCATGGAACTTGGAACATCGGGTTGGCATCAGGCATGAACACTGCCTATGCACTTACTGATTGTTGCTGAGACTAGTAAGGTAAAAACAAGGAGATCTGGACTATGTCAGTGCAGTGTCTTGGAAAAGATAAGATCAAAAAAAGCAAAGATAGGCACAATAAAGGACAGAAATAGTATGGACCTAACAGAAGCAGGAGATATTAAGAAGAGGTGGGAAGAATACACAGAAGAACTATACAACAAAGATCTACATGAGCCATATAATCATAGTGGTGTGATCACGAACCTAAAGCCACACATCCTGGAATGTGAAGTCAAGGGGGCCTTAGGAAGAAGCACTACAAACAAAGCTAGGGGAAGTGATGGAATTTCAGTTGAACTATTTCAAATCCTGGAAGATGATGCTGTGAAAGTGCTGTACTCAATATTCCAGCAAATTTGGAAAACTCAGCAGTGGCCACAGTACTGGAAAATATCAGTTTTCATTCCAATCCCAAAGAAAGGCAATGCCAAAGAATGCTCAAACTACTGCACAATTGCACTCATCTCACATGCTAGTAAAGTAATGCTCAAAATTCTCTGAGTCAGGCTTCAACAGTACATGAACCATGAACTTCCAGATGTTCAAGCTGGATTTAGAAAAGGCAGAGGAATCAGAGATTAAATTGCCAACGTCCCTGGATGATCAAAAAAGTTAGAGAGTTCCAGAAAAACATCTACTTCTGCTTTATTGACTATTCCAAAGCCTCTGACTGTATGGACCACAACAAACTATGGAAAATTCTGAAAGAGATGGGAATACCAGACCACCTGGTCTGCCTCTTGAGAAATCTGCATGCAGGTCAAGAAGCAACAGTTAGAACTGGACATGGAACAACAGACTGTTTCCAAATAAGGAAAGGAGTACATCAAGGCTGTATATTGTCACCCTGCTTATTTAACTTATTTGCAGAATACATCATGAGAAATGCTGGACTAGATAAAGCACAATCCAGAATCAAGATTGCTGGGAGAAATATCAATAACCTCAGATATGCAGGTGACACCACCCTTATGGCAGAAAACAAAGAAGAACTAAAGAGCCTCTTGATAAAAGTGAAAGAGGAGACTGAAAAAGTTGGCTTAAAACTCAACATTCAGAAAACTAAGATCATGGCATCTGGTCCCATCACTTCATGGCAAATAGATGGGGAAACAGTGACAGACTTTATTTTGGGGGTGCTCCAAAATCACTGCAGATGGTGACTCTGGCCATGAAATTAAAGCTTGCTCCTTGGAAGAAAAGTTACAACCAACCTAGACAGCATATTAAAAAGCAGAGACATTACTTTACCAACAAAGATCTGTCTAGTCAAAGCTATGGTTTTTCCAGTAGTCATATATGGATTTGAGAGTTGGACTGTAAAGAAAGCTGAGCACCAAAGAATTGATGCTTTTGAACTGTGGTATTAGAGAAGACTCTTAAGAGTCCCTTGGACTGCAAGGAGATAAAACCAGTCTATCCTAAAGGAAATCAATTCTGAATATTCATTGGAAGGACTGATGCTGAAGCTGAAACTCCAATACTTTGACCACCTGATGGGAAAAAAACTGACTCATTTGACAAGACCCTGATGCTTGGAAAGATTGAAGGTGGGAGGAGAAGGGGATGACAGAGGAAGAGGTGGTTAGATGGCATCACCGACTCAATGGACATGAGTTTGAGTAAACTCTGGGAGTTGGTGATGGACAGGGAGGTCTGTCGTGCTGCAGTCCACAGAGTCACAAAGAGTCAGACACGACTGAGCAACTGAACTGAACTGAACTGAGTCTGCAATTAGGAATAAAAGCTGGATTCAGAGTGGACTCTGCACCTCAGTCCAACAGAGGCTGCGGGCCCCTGGACCCATTGCACCAGATTTCATGTTCTGTCTTCATTTTCATCACTCACTCCCGGACCATTAGGGCAACAGTTCAGTCATCCCGTCATGTCTGATTCTTTGTGAACCCATGGACTACAGCATGCCAGGCCTCCCTGTCCCTCATGGTCTCCCAGAGTTTGACCTAGTTCATGTTCATTGCATCAGTGATGCGGTCCAGTCATCTCATCCTCTGACACCCTCTTCTCCTTCTGCCCTCAATCTTTCCCAGCATCAGGGACTTTCCCAAAGAGTTGTTTGTTCACATCAGATGACCAAAATACCGGAGGTTCAGCTTTAGCATCTGTCCTTCCAGTGAATATTCAGGGTCAATCTCCCTTAAGATTAACTTGTTTGATCTCCTTGTTGTCCAAAGGACTTTCAAGAGTCTTCTTCAGAACCACAGTTTGAAAGCAGCAATTCTTTGGCATTCTGACTTCTTTATGGTTCAGCTCTCACAACCTTTCATGACACTGGGAAGACCCCACAGGATTCTCCAGACAAGAATACTGGAGTGGGTTGTCATTTCCTTCTCCAGCAGATCTTCCTGACCCAGGGATTGAACCCGTGTCTCTTACAGCTCCTGAATTGGCAGGTGGCTTCATTACCAATAGTGCCACCTGGAAGCTTGGGTTCTAATCTTACCTGCACTATTTACTCACATCTTACCTGTATTATTTAGGCAAGTGATTTAACTTTGCTTTGCCTCAGTTTCCTGAAATATTTTTTTTGTGATAAAAATACCCTGCCTAGTAGGACTGTTGTGCACTCAAGTTCATATAGGTACCTGGTAGTGTAGTAGTCACAGTCATAGTGTAAAGAGCTCCCATATAAATCATAACAAAATGACAAACATCACAACTTAAAAAGCACAAATGTGAGCAAACAATGAAGGGATACATGAAGCATTAAATTGGTGAATACACACTAGGTTTTGCCTATGAAGCTGGGCAAGATTTTAAAACTTGGTAAAAAGCAAATGTTACTTATATGATATTATACATGTTTCAATGCCATTCTCCCAAATCATCCCACCCTCTCTCTCTCCCACAGAGTCCAAAAGACTGTTCTATACATCTGTGTCTCTTTTGCTGTCTCGTATACAGGGTTATCGTTACCATCTTTCTAAATTCCATATATATGCGTTAGTATACTGTACTGGTGTTTTTCTTTCTGGCTTACTTCACTCTGTATAATCGGCTCCAGATTCATCCACCTCATTAGAACTGATTCAATATCATATAAGAAATGAATCGCCAGTCTAGGTTCGATTCAGGATGCTTGGGGCTGGTGCACTGGGATGACCCAGAGAGATGGTATGGGGAGGGAGGGGGGAGGGGGGTTCAGGATTAGGAACATGTGTACACCTGTGGCGGATTCATGTTGATGTATGGCAAAACCAATACAATATTGTAAAGTAAAAATAAAAATAATAATAATAAAATTAAATTTAAAAAAGGTTAACAAACAAACCAAACCTCCCCCCCCAAAAAAGCAAATGTTAGTGAGGATAAGTGGAATCTAATAGTCTCACACAATACTAGTAGAAATAAAATTCAGTGCAAATATTTCAAAAGGCACTTAATCTCTATGTACCAAAAGCCTTAAAGATATTCATAACCTATAAAATAGCAATTCCAGCTAGAAAATATTGTTAAGAGAAATAATTATGAATGGTCCTTATATTTAAATACAGAAAAGTTCAGAGCAACTCTTTTCATGATAGCAGAAATGTCAGAAACTACTAAATGCCTGACGAAATAAAATTTATCTTTTAAGGCAGGACAAAAAACATTAAATAAAATGTTTCTGTATGTTTGTTTGGTCCTCCTCCTAATGTGCAGTGTGCATCTGTATTGCAGAGTAACCAGGACTTCTCAAGTATGGGAGTGCCTGCTCGGCCTGGAAGACGAATTATTTTTTTCTTCTGATAATAGCATTGTAACCTGTTAAAAGAATCGCATTCTTTCCCAGCTCTTTTGGGGGTCATGGTGACTTGATGCTTAACTGACATATATATATACTTGGTGAACTTCATGTAAAATATCAGTATATCATTCTAATATATGATCCTTTGTCTCAAAACTGTATATGACTATGCTTTCATCTTCTAACATGAAGATTACCCAGAGTTTTTCCAAATAGCTGCTTCCAAGGTTATTAGCCTCAATGTGGGTGGAATAAAATTCCTTTTTTTTCCTACTTAACTTGATTGTTAATTGAATTTGTTTTGATATGTGTAACATAGGTGATTAGGTGAGTATATTGCATTTCAATTATGTAGCAAAATAACTGGAGGAAATTTAAAAATTCCATATTTTCCCTGGAATATCTTATATTTTTGTAATACTACAACTAAACATTTTTACTGAGTGAAAGAATACTTAATGATATAAAAGTGTTAGTCATTCAGTCGTGTCCAACTCTTTGCCACCCCATGAACTGTGTAACCTGACAGGCCCCTCTGTACATGGGATTCTCCAGGCAAGCACACTGGTGTGGGTAGTCATTCCCTTCTTCAGGGAATATTCCTGACCCAGGGATTGAACGCTGGTCTCTGGCTGCAGGCAGATTCTTTTAACATCTGAGCCACAAGGAAAGCCCATAATGATATAGAAATATGTGCAAAATATATTGTTAACTTTTAAAACCAGGTTACAAAATAATTACCTAATCTTGAGGGTCTATGTTATTGTGTATAAGGATATCAGTTATGCTGGAAGGGACCATTTTTCACCAATGCCCATCATGGATCTCATGGTGGAGACTCCTATAATGTGTGCCAATCCTAGAAATCATCAAATGCTCACAGAAGCCAGGAATATTGTTATACAAGGAGACCACTGTTATACAAGACCAATGTTGTATGAAGTAAAATAAGAATAAATTTTTGGTAGAATAATAATGAACAGTGTTGTTTCATTGGAACAACAAAATGAGAAGAACACTTCCTTTGGCAAAATGGTCTTGCTTCATAAGTAACTTCTAAAGAAGTTTCCTAGTTTTCTAGTAAGGGTGGATGCCTTGCAAAGAACACAAGTTGTCTCCCCCTTCGGGGGTACAAAACCCACCTCTGTCCTCCAGAGCCCTCAAGAAGAGACACTTCACCAGCATCTGCCCAGCACCCAGCACTCGAGGAGCAGAGACAAACAGGGAGGGGGTTTCCCAAGGAGAGCTGCAGACTGGAGGCTGCGATCTAGGGGACAAGAGTGAGCTCTGAGATAAGACAGGGCTGCACTGAGTCTCAGCGGACCAGCACCCACATCTGAGAGAGCTACCTCCTTCAGGCTAGAGACCAAATTCTCCACAGCCCCAGCCCTGACCCCCACCGTCCTTTCACTCAGGGGAAACCAGCTCTAGGGAGGAACCAGAGAGGGCACGAGAGAGAAAGTGTTCCCCATAGAGTCACAGCAGATCCTTGGAGGGGAAAGGACCATTCCAGGCCCCCAGCACATCAGGAAACAAGTCACGGGAACCAGGGCAGAGACTCGGGAACTTATACACTTGGGGCTGTGCATCAACTGATCTCTACAGACAAGAGCTCCCCTCTCCTGGCTGCTGGCTCCTCTGCTCCACAGTGGACACCTAGTAGGAACAGGCGAGGCCAGCAAGCAGAGTCTCTTACAGAGCCCAATGCTGGGCAGACAGGGCAACAAGCAGAGGAGAGCCCAGGGAGTCTGGGAGAGGGGCCAGAGAGAGTCAGGCAGGGGCACGATTGTCTCTGATCTGGTTACATGCAGTGACCCAGCCCTGTGGGACCCTGTGTGCTTCACAGACCAACAGACTCAGTCCCTGCTCAGCAGCCCCATTCCTCTCACACAGACAGGCTTCACACACCCTGAGACACACACACACACACCCCACACACACACTCTCACCTGCCCTCACACAAACGCAACCTTACACACTCCTCTCTCACCCTCACATACACTCATACAAGCACAAAGCCCACAGGAGCATAGGCAGGAAACAGGGACCCAGGAGCAGTGCTCACATACCAGGCACGTGGAGCGTGTGGGAACAGCCCAGAGTCCCAGCTGGGGTCAGTCGCTGGACCTTCCACACACTGGGAGCCACTGGGACCCTAGAAGCTCCCTGAGAACAAGGGAGACAGTGGAAGGGACTCAGGCTGACCCAGCTCGGTCCAGACCGAACCTCACTGCTCTGTAAAATCTGCCGCTATGACCAGTGGACCCCGCACAGGAGACAGACCAGTGTTCACAGTCAGCGTGGCTTCTTTTTAGTCAAAAACACTGAGGCTCAGTTCCAGACCTCCAAACACCTTTCCCTTCACAAAGGCATGCACTGCCTGGTGTGGACCCAGGACAGAGGGGCAGCTCTTACCTTGACCACCCACCACGGTGCTGAGGAGGACACAGAGTCCCCGCAGGGAGAGGTGTCTGCCCAGAGCCATCCTGACCCCACGTCCTCAAGGTCACAGTCCCAGCTGCAGGATCAGCCTGTGAGGAGGCGTCAGGGTGCCGACCGAGGTCTATATAGACCACCCCTTACACCCTCCCTCCTGAGAGCCAATAGCGACACCTCTCACCATTTCAGGCACTATCGGAGGCTGCATCAGCCACTTTCTGAAGCTCAGACACCAATGAGCTTCTGAATCTTCAACATCTCCTTATATGAGCAACACAGTCTTTAGACCTCCTGCTTCCGTGGTCCTGAGAGCCGGGCCCCATAATCAGGGCTGGCGTAGAACACTATGAGTACCTTTCTTTCCTCTGATCACCCTGGCCAATCCCCAAGGACTGTGAGATTTTGCAGGGTCAGGTTGTGGAATCAATTGGCCCGTGGGGAATAACTCTATTGGAATCAAACACTGATCTTCTTCTACTGAGCTCAGGGTGGAAGCCGAGTACTATCAGGCCAGCAGAAAATGAGGACAAGGATTGCAGGAAATCACAGACCATGGAGAGGGTGAGACGGAAACCATTAAGTTGAAGGGATGAGATTCTAGGTCTCTTCTCAGAATGATCTGGAGACTGGGTCCTGCAGAAGATGCATGTGTGCTTAATTGTGTCCTACTCTTTGTGACCCCTGGACTGTAACCCATCAGGCTTTTCTGTCCGTAGGTGTTCACAGGCAAGAATACTGGAGTGTGTTGCCATTTCCTTCTCGAGGGTATCTTCCAAGGCCAGGGATCGAACCCATGTCTCCTGTGTCTTCTGCATTGGCAGGCGGATTCTTAATTGCTGAACCACCTGGGAAGCCCTATAAGAGATTTTCACACATGCTAAATCCCTTTTCCTTTATTGCATTTCATTTTATGTGAAATACCCCCTTTCAGCTATTCAATAAATGATGCTTCAGGAGAGAAAGAGATTGCTGTTATAGGAAACAAAGATAAAGTAGTAGTCATTATTCAACTCTAGCCCTCCAAAATACGAGTGGGAATCTCTAGAAGAAAACATGTAGCTTAGAAAGATTAACATTTTCTAAACTTCACAATTTCCCCCTTTGGATATTGAGAGTTTGGTTTGATAGGATTCAGAACCAACCTGTATTATAAGCCATAACTAAAGAAGATGCAAAATATTGTTTAACGGAACTGCCCCCAGACAGAAGGATAAATAGAAAGTATTCTGCTGCACAGTGGCTGCAGGCAAGGGGCAAAGAAGAGGCAAATGAAGCAGAAAAGAGAAGAGGGATCATTCGTTCTGAGTTCAAGAGGAAAGTTGGTGGCAAGAATGGAAGCCCAGGTGGGTTGAGGGCACAGAGCCAAGCAGAAGGGTCTGATGTCCAGAGTGGCCACTGCTGCCTTGGTGTGTCCCACTGATCAGAGAAGCTCCCAGATGCTCTCCAGAAAGCAGCCCAGGGATGAGTATAGACAATGAGAAGGGCAGTAACGATGAAAGACAGAGCTCCCCCATTGAAATTCAAGGTCACTAACACACTGCCCTCATTCCTCATACTCCCTCAGGCTAAAGACTCTCATGATGCACCTTGTGGTCCACACAAACCCACCCTGAGGCCCCCTCACCCTGACTCTCATCATTTCAGCACAAACTTGGGAAGGACCCGTCTGTGACACACCTGCCCCGGAGTGCCTACCAGAGCCCCGAGACAGCTTCACACCTTTTCTCACCCACACCTGAAGGTCTCATGAAGCCAACACGGAGGGAAGCTGTGGACCAGTCCACAGGCCTGTCACATCCCCCACTGGAAGGACCCCTCATCCTGGTCAGCAGACACAGCTTCTCTGTCCTGCCATACCCATCCCTCCTACTTGAGACTCAGGTAAACAGAAAGGGGGAAAAGTCAATTGAACACATGCTTTTCTCCCTCTAAATATGGTAATATTAACCTGTTATTTTATAACACTTCCTTGTCCTGTGTTCCTCTGACTTCCAAGCCCCCATCTGTACATGAACCCCATCTCCTTCTGGATGCTCAACACAGGAGTGATAATCACTGACTATAAATGTCAGAACCAGAACATAAACTCAGGCGCTGGAGTAGGAACAGGACATGCTCTGTCACTAGAGTCGATGCTCTACTCCCCCTGGGGCCCAGAGTCACCACTCTTTACCCAGTTATGGACTCCACTCCACAGCATCACCAGAAACCACTAGACAGACACCTAGATACAGGATGCGCTTCCTGGAGTCCAGTCATTCCTCCCACAGGATGACACAGGGATGCATTTAGTGAACCAGGTACACATGGTCTCACCTCAGGATGGAGACCTTGCAGGTAACATACTGTTAGGGACTCCATACCCTGCTATAAGGATGGAGTGGGCTGGAAGGAGGGGCTAAGCCAGCGCTGGCAGGCTGTGCTCAGGCAGCACCCTCTACCCCAGAGCTGGGGATGCAGGGTCAGCAGGGATCAACTCACCCTCTGATGAAGGTTCGTCTTCTCTGACACATAAGGAAATCTCAGTATCTAATCTCATCCAAGATTTGAAGGAGGAAAGCTTTAGGGAGGACACTAACCCAGCTGTGTCCATGTGAACTCCAGGGGTCAGGAGAACAGGCTCAGGAACCAGTCTGCCCCGGCCTGACTCAGAGCTCAGCCACATACCATGTGTGTGACCTTGAACAGGGTCCTTACACTCTCTGTATAGTGGCTTTGTCTGTAAAAGAAGAGTTATACTTGTGTATAGATGACAGAGTTTTGGTTAGAATTAAATGAGTTGGCATTAGTAAGAGATATAACCACCAGTCAACAGTAGTGCATCGTCATGGCAGAGAAGCAATATTAGGGCCCCTCTCTCCATCCCATCCCAGGAATCCCAGGACTCTAGAACAGGAATTCAATTCTGTTACCTGGAGCCTTGACTGGAGCTGTCAGAACTCTCCCAGGAACCACATGCTGTGACGGTGATTGGGGCCAGAGTTGTGAGTCTTCCACACATCGTCCCTTCTTCCTGTACCCCAAAGAGAGGCTCATGAACCTCGACCTTACCAACTGTGAACCTCATGAATTAAGTTGTTTACTTGCTAATTTTACTTTATAAATGAACTTGGTAAAGGTTCTGTGTCTAATTCACCTCCTTATCCCCAATGCCTGTTAATTAAAAATCCTGGGGCTGAGTTTCTTCAGTCATGTCTGACTCTGTGCGACCCCAGAGACAGCAGCCCACCAGGCTCCCCCGTCCCTGGGATTCTCCAGGCAAGAACACTGGAGTGGGTTGCCATTTCCTTCTCCAATGCATGAAAGTGAAAAATGAAAGTGAAGTCGCTCAGTCGTGTCCACACTATTAGCGACCCCATGGACTGCAGCCCACCAGGCTCCTCTGTCCCTGGGATTTTCCAGGCAAGAGTACTGGAGTGGGGTGCCACTGCCTTCTCCAAATTAAAAATCCTAAACGATGTCTATTGTATACCTGAATGAATGAATGTCAGCCAGGTATTTTGCACAAATCATTTCAATCAAAAGAAATCGTTTGAGATATAATCTAACTTGGTGTGAGGACTTAACAGCACAATGCAAGTTGTGTCACTTGTTGTAATGCTATTTCAATATGATTAAATGGCATAAGCTAGGTATGGTTCACTTCTACACTTTTCTGCAATGAATGCAGTCAGTTGCAATACCAGAAACAAGGCTAGCCCCATTCCAAGAGCAGTGCTGAGAGAGCCAGTTCTAAACATGTATAAATGCTGCATCTTTGTATATCCGAAGATAAAGAAGACAGACCTCAGCACACTGACAGGTGAACACCATGAAGCCTCCTGTTCTGATCTTAATCAGATATGGCCATGTGGTCCAGATGTTTATATACTTATCTTTTGGCATATTTTCAGTTCAAACCACACATAACTGTAACAGGAAGAAATTCTGTTATAAAAAATTTTAGTTTAACAGCTTCTGTATTGAATTAGAAGTGCAGAAGTAAAGAGCAGGAAGAATCCTGTTCTTTAACTTAGACTGTTTATTTCATCTTATGGATTGTAAAGCAATACAATACATAGCATTATTATGCCTAAATCACCATGAAAATATGGAGGTTTCAGAGGTTAAGTAATCTGTTTGCTGGGAAAATTAATAATTAAATATCCTTGGTAGAGGGATATTTTCAGGACCAATCAGAGTGACTAATATACAAAATATTTTTGGATTAAAAAATAACTAAAGAACTTTATGGCATCCGGTCCCATCACTTCATGGGAAATAGACAGGGAAACAGTAGAAACAGTGTCAGACTCTATTCTTTTGGGCTCCAAAATCACCGCAGACGGTGACTGCAGCCATGAAATTAAAGGACGCTTACTCCTTGGAAGAAAAGTTATGACCAACCTAGATAGTATACTCAAAAGCAGAGACATTACTTTGCCGACTAAGGTCCGTCTAGTCAAGGCTATGGTTTCTCCTGTGGTCATGTATGGATGTGTGAGTTGAACTGTGAAGAAGGCTGAGCACAGAGGAATTGATGCTTTTGAACTGTGGTGTTGGAGAAGACTCTTGAGAGTCCCTTGGACTGCAAGGAGATCCAACCAGTCCATTCTGAAGGAGATCAGCCCTGGGATTTCTTTGGAAGGAATGATGCTAAAGCTGAAGCTCCAGTACTTTGGCCACCTCATGCAAAGAGTTGATTCACTGGAAAAGACTCTGATGCTGGGAGGGACTGGGGGCAAGAGAAGAAGGGGACGACCAAGGATGAGATGGCTGGATGGCATCACGGACTCGATGGACGTGAGTCTGAGTGAACTCCGGGAAATGGTGATGGACAGGGAGGCCTGGCGTGCTGCGATTCATGGGGTCACAAAGAGTGGGACACGACTGAGCGACTGAACTGAACTGAACTGAACTGAACTGTGCTGACAGTCAGGCTCAGTTTCCCAAATTTGTCTCTTAGCATCTTGACCTTCATCCTTAAACAGCTCTTCTTTCCTCTGAGTTAGTCAGTTCATCATCTTTGATCCTGTTTTTACCTTCCACCAATCCTGTACTAATGAAAAGGCAGCATGTACTGTCTAAGCCCCCTGTTTTTTCTTGATGTCCTGAACAAATTTGATTCCTGGATTTAGTGCTCCACACAGTTAACCTACTTCACATTTGGTTAAGAAATGATTTTGCTGAATTTTTTTTTTCCTCATCTCAAGAAAATGGCTGTTTCAAAACCTATATCCTTGTGAGCACAGCCCTAGGGCTTCCCTCGTGGGACTTGGAAGGGGCTGGTGTAAGGAGAGGCTGTGAAAGTGAAGCTTCATTAGCTTCATGATTAATCCACCTCTGCTCAGAGTTGATGTAATGACCAACTCCAGAGCTATTGAGCTCCTGTGGGTGGTCATTCCTAAGCCTCTTAAACCTAAGATTAGTGCCACTGGGATGGCACTCATAGTTCAAAGGCTGAGTGGTTGCTCAGACTTGAACTCTATGAACTGATGCTCTAATGCACATGGAGCTTTCATGCAGCTGAGTCCAGGCTGCAGAACAGCTTAAGAACACTGGAAACACAGGAAAATGTGTTCCTTCTTTAACATCTAAAAGTCTGTGAATAGATTCTGTTTTCCTTATCATCAAATCCTTTCACATCTGGGCATGCTCTCCAAGGCTCCTACAGGCTGCAGGCATCTGCTGAGGTCCTGCCAAGGCCCAGGGGAGAGAAGCCTGTTCCTGTGTATAAGATCTGTATTTCCACTCTCTGTAAGTTAATAGATGCTCAGTTCAGTTCAGTTCAGTTCAGTCTCTCAGTCATGTCCAACTCGTTGCGACCCCATGAATCACAGCATGCCAGGCCTCCCTGTCCATCACTAACTCCCGGAGTTCACTCAAACTCATGTGCATCAAGTCGGTGATGCCATCCAGCCATCTCATCCTCTGTCATCCCCTTCTCCTCCTGCCCCCAATCCCTCCCAGCATCAGGGTCTTTTCCAATGAGTCAGCTCTTCGCACGAGGTGGCCAAAGTATTGGAGTTTCAACTTCAACATGAGTCCTTCCAATGAACACCCAGGACTGATCTCCTTTAGAATGGACTGGTTGGATCTCCCTGCAGTCCAAGAGACTCTCGAGAGTCTTCTCCAACACCACACTTCAAAAGCATCAATTCTTCGGCGCTCAGCTTTCTTCACAGTCCAACTCTCACATCCATACATGACCACTGGAAAAACCATAGTCTTGACTAATAGATGCTCAGCTAATGTTTATTGAATGACTGAATGGTACTATGCTAGACCTTTTTTTTTTTCATTTTTTTAAATTAAATTTTTCTTTTTATTTTATTTTACTTTACAATACTGTATTGGTTTTGCCATACATTGACATGAATCCACCATGGGTGTATATGCTTTCCCAAACATGAACCCCCTTTCCACCTCCCTCCCCATAACATCTCTCTGGGTCATCCCCGTGCACCAGCCCCAAGCATGCTGTATCCTGCATCGGACATAGACTGGCGATTCGATTCTTACATGATGTATACATGTTTCAATGCCATTCTCCCAAATCATCCCACCCTCTCCCTCTCCCTCTGAGTCCAAAAGTCCGTTATACACATCTGTGTCTTTTTTGCTGTCTTGCATACAGGGTCATCATTGCCATCTTTCTAAATTCCATATATATGTGTCAGTATACTGTATTGGTGTTTTTCTTTCTGGCTTACTTCACTCTGTATAATCGGCTCCAGTTTCATCCATCTCATCAGAACTGATTCACATGTATTCTTTTTAATGGCTGAGTAATACTCCATTGTGTATATGTACCACAGCTTTCTTATCCATTCATCTGCTGATGGACATCTAGGTTGTTTCCATGTCCTGGCTATTATAAACAGTGCTGCAATGAACATTGGGGTACATGTGTCTCTTTCAATTCTGGTTTCCTTGGTATGTATGGCCAGAAGTGGGATTGCTGGGTCATAAGGCAGATCACTTTCTAACACTGCACACAAAAATAAACTCAAAATGGATTAAAGATCTAAATGTAAGACCAGAAACTATAAAACTCCTAGAAGAGAACATAGGCAAAACACTCTCCGACATAAATCACAGCAGGATCCTCTATGATCCACCTCCCAGAATTCTGGAAATAAAAGCAAAAATAAACAAATGGGATCTAATTAAAATTAAAAGTTTCTGCACAACAAAGGAAACTATAAGCAAGGTGAAAAGACAGCCTTCTGAATGGGAGAAAATAATAGCAAATGAAGCAACTGACAAACAACTAATCTCAAAAATATACAAGCAGCTTATGCAGCTCAATTCCAGAAAAATAAACGACCCAATCAAAAAATGGGCCAAAGAACTAAATAGACATTTCTCCAAAGAAGACATATGGATGGCTAACAAACACATGAAAAGATGCTCAACATCACTCATTATTCGAGAAATGCAAATCAAAACCACAATGAGGTACCACTTCACACCAGTCAGAATGGCTGTGATCCAAAAATCTGCAAGCAATAAATGCTGGAGAGGGTGTGGAGAAAAGGGAACCCTCCTACACTGTTGGTGGGAATGCAAACTAGTACAACCACTATGGAGAACAGTGTGGAGATTTCTTTAAAAATTGCAAATAGAACTGCCTTATGCTAGACTTTTAAAAGAAAGTATCTTAAATATAAAGAACTAGTTTTGAGGACATTATTTAGCTAGTTGGTACTTTTTTTTAAAGGCAAATGCTTTCAGCAATTAACAGGGCAAATTTTGATTTTCAACAAGTAGGTGCATATCACCACCAGATACATCACAACAAACGCTGCAAATCTCTATCTCTAAGGATACACAAATCAAACCACAACACAGTCACATGTGGCTTCTTATTAAGTCTTAACCAGAACCAACAGAGGAGACAGGGTATTGGGATGATTTATCATTTGGCAGTTTTTCAATAAAAATCACACAGGACTGTCACAGGATGAAAATTTGCAATTAAAAAAAGTACAGCTGCACCATCTATATGACATAAGGAAGGAGATGAGGTGCAGCAAGAGTTCTTTGGATTAAAATAACAGACAGACTAACTGGTTTTTCACTTTGTGAAAGGAGAGTCCTCTGGGGCTGATTTTGAAGGATTCTGTAGAGACCAGGACAACTCGACTGTTCTGTACAACAGTTAGAACTGTGAACTGACAATTTTGGATAATGATGTGCTTTATTTTTTTTCTCTTTACTTTTTGCAGATCTACTGTAGGTTTTTACATATTTGTTGCCACATGGTTCACATAAAATATCTTATAGACACAGTAGTCTCTATTACACTGATAACAAATTAATTTCAATCACATATAAAAGCTTTACCTTTTGATCCCCTCCCTACACTTTCTGTTTTTGATGTCAGAATTTACCTCTCTTTATATTGTATATCACTAACAAAATATCTTTCTGTATAGTTATTTTAATACTTCCCTGGTGGCTCAGACGGTAAAGCTACTGCTGCTGCTACGTAGCTTCAGTCACGTCCAACTCTGTGAGACCCCATAGATGGCAGCCCACCAGGCTCCCCCGTCCCTGGGATTCTCCAGCCAAGAACACTGGAGTGGGTTGCCATTTCCTTCTCCAATGCATGAGAGTGAAAGTGAAGTCGCTCAGTCATGTCCGACTTCGCGACCCCATGGACTGCAGCCTACCAGGCTCTTCCATCCATGTGATTTTCCAGGCAAGAGTACTGGAGTGGGTTTTCCGTTGCCTTCTCCGAGACGGTAAAGCGTCTGCCTGCAATTCGGGAGACCCGGGTTCAATTCCTGGGTCAGGAAGATCCCCTGGAGAAGGAAATGCAATCCACTCCAGCACTCTTGCCTGAAAAATCCCATGGACGGAGGAGCCTGATAGGCTACAGTCCATGGGGTCACAAAGAGTAGGACACGACTAAGTGATAAACACACTACCATATTCAGTGTATTCTGTATTGTATTACACATTTACATTTACGAGTCTGTTATATAATTTCACTTCTTGCATGTAATAATTAACATCCTTCATTTAGATTGAAGAACTCCCTTCAGCAACCTTGTAAGACAAATCTGTGTTGGTGAACTCCCTCAACTGTTGTTTGTTTGGGAAGGTCTTTTTCTTGTCTTCATTTCTGAAAGACAACCTTCCTGAAAAAAGTATTCTTGGCTGGCAGGTTTACGTTCATCAGTTTGAATATATCATCCCTTCCTCTCCTGGCTTGACAGGTTTCTTCTCAGAAGTCCACTGATATTCTCAAGGGAATTTCTTTTTTGTGAGCATTTGCTCTCACCTTGATGCTTCTAAAATTCTCTCTTTGGCTTGATTATAAACAATGTGTCTTGGAGACGATCATTTTGAGTGAACTCTGAGGGGTGACCTATTAGCTCCATGAACTTGGATGCCTAAGTCTCATCAGATGTGTCACTTATCTGGTATTATTTCTTTAAGTACAACCTCTGTCCCTTTCTCCCTCTCTTCTCCTTCTGGGACTCTAATAATGTGTAGGTTGTTGCTGTGAATGTTATCCCAGAGTTCGCACAGGTTCTTTCACACCTTTTTAGTCTTTTTTCTTCTTTGTCCTCTGGCTGGCTAATTTCAATTTTCTTGTCTTGTGCCTCAAAAATTCTTCTGCTGTTGCTGATGCTATCTGTAACATATTTTATTTTGTTGCATTTCATTCATTGTAATCTTAAGCAACATAATTTCTGCTTGGTTCCTTCTCTTTTATTGCCTCATTGCACAGCTTGAGGGATCTCTTTTTTTGCCTCATTGCACAGTTGCCTGACGAGGATAGAACACAGGCACAGCAGTGAAAGCATCGAATCCTAACCACTAAACCATCAGCAAACTTCTTGTTTGCTTCCGTTTTTATGATTTCAGTCTCTGTACTGAAAAAAAAAAAAACTGAATTTATTCTGCAGAGCACCTCAGAGCCTGGGCACAACTACTCTGTGCTCTGGGACCCGCAAACTGCCAATAGGAGCTGGCATGCTACAACTTCTGACGCCTGTGCACCTAGAGCCTGGGCTCCACAGCAAGAGAAGCCCCCACAGTGAGGCCTGCTGTCCACAAAGAAGAGCAGTGCCCGCCTGCCACAACTAGAGAAAGCCCATGTGTGTCAACAAAGACCCAGGGAAACCAAAAATTGAAAGCAATAATAATAATAAATGATAATTTTTAATCTTATTTTGTTCACATATTCTTTCCCCGGATTTGATTGTTTATCTGCATTTTTTGGAGTTCCCTGAGCTTCTTGGTGAATATACTTTATTTCTTTAATCATATGTCATTTATTTCATCACTTCCCAGTGGTGAGTAGCCATGTGAGCTGCCCTGGGAGAACTCCTGGGCATCTTCTAATCCCCAAGCACAGCCTAGAACTATGAAGACTGCAAGCGTGACTGTCAGTCGGAGCCCTGGACACCATGCAGAGCCATCAGCCAGGGACTGGGTGGGTTCAACTCACAACCAGGCCATCACTCTCAGGTCTTATATTAGCAGCCTCTCCACATGTCCACAATGGAATTGGGGGGGGAAGGGGGTGTTGTGAAATGTAATCTTTACTTGGCCACTCCTACATGACAGCCCTTTCTACCCTGAAGAATCACAGCAGGATCACATTTACTTTTTCAGTAGTAACCAGATTAAAGCAATCTTGAAACAGTTTGAGGAGCCAATTAGTCTGAAATTCTTCCTTTAAGAATTCAACCATATCAGGCCCCTCTATCCACATCTTTGAAACGTAGACAAACGTACCTGATTTCCCCCTCTATCCCTTCTTCTGGATCCCCTTGGCTAGGTCTCCACCTTCTTGCCCTCTTCTCCCACGTGCATTCAGGCTGCGGGTGAGCACTAATTTGCCATCCATCAACTTAGAGAGAGATATGAGTGGATATAACTTACTCGGAAGGATAGATAATTGGGCAGACAAGAAATGGCAACGTTCTGAAGAAACAGTAGGCAGGGATGGAAGGAATCTATTTATAAGGATTTGATAACCAACTAGACATGGGAGAAGAGCAAGGAGGAATATACATCTGCTTGAGGAATAAACAGATCAAGTAACCTAGGGAATGAGAGATGAAAAGGCAGAGGTAGTTACCTAGAGTTAGAGTTTTAATTGGCCCGTGAACACTTAGGCAGGATAAGGAAAGCTGTATGCATTCTCTCCCACCAGCAAATTCCCACTTTGAAACCCACACCCAAGTCTGGTGCCCAAGAACAGGTTAAAAACAGGTGATGTGACATCTCAGGGAAGAACATACAGGAATGTTCAGGACTGAGTTTTTTTCCATGAGTTTGTAAATGAAAATATCTCCTGCCATATCAATAAACAAGAAATGTCACAGCCATCAGTGATTTCTGGTCTCCAGTTGTGAGTGAGGGCTCCCAAAACTGATCCAGGGGATGCTGCCACCCCCCATGGTGATTGCTGAGGAGCTGGGGGATGCAAGAAGCAGCCATCTGCTGCTCCTTAAGGTGAACAGGGAACCAGGGTTGGCCCCAGATAGCTGAGCTGCATGTGGAAGGATTGAATCCTGTGAGTCCAGAGGCTTGCATCTTCCCACACATAGAGCGCTACATTCCTGAACTTGACACCTGATCTTTGATGTTCAGACTCCCTGCTCCCTTTGTTGCAAACTTGTATACAGCCTGACTTCCCCTGCTGACTCTTTGCAGCAGTTTTCTCAGAGCTACTGAGATGCTGTCTCAGGGCTTAGAGTCTTAAGCATTCCCACCAAATCCCACTTATACTTTTCAGTCAACAAAGTCATCTTGCTAGGAAGGAGGGTGTGAATGTGGACCAAGTTTAGATGCTTTTTCTAAGCAAGAGTGACCTGGAGCATCTGTGATCCCGGGCAAATTCATGGCTTCATTAGCCTTTGAAGAAGGTGAGAAAACAGGGCAGTGCACTCATCGTATATTTCCTTTGAGGTAAATGGTGTTTGGGGACCAATCCTCTAAAAGCATGTGACATGGAACGTGGTAATAATTAACAAAGCAAAAAAAAATTTACTTTATTCAGAATATTTCATTTTGAGAAATTTCCATATGACACAATCACAGGTCAGCACTATTCTATTGAGATACAGACAATTAGAATATCTGCGGCATGATCTTGTATTTAATACAACATCATGGAAAAGTCACTGTGGATGTTCCCAGGGCACTTAGTTCAACATCATTGTACGCAGGGTCCCCTTTCTCCCCCTGGATCAGCCAGGGGCTCTCTTCTCCTTCCCCAGGATCAGCTTCCTCTCTAAAGACGTTTAGAGAAGAGCCTGAAAGAGGAAAGAGAGGTACGATTTAGAACAGAGACAAGGGTGCCAGACAGTGAGGAGGAAGCAAGTTAAGCAAGTGGTGATGACAAAGCATCCCTGGGACCCAGGGGTGGGCAGGAGGCTCAGATTATTTCATATCAGTTACAGTGAGGACGGATCCCAGATGTCCTCTCAGATCCAGTCCATTTACTCTCTGGGGCCTCAGTTCATGTGGAAACCCTGCATCAAAGGAGACCTGTGCTCACACAGGAGCTCTGAGAAGACCTGCCTCCAGGCACTGAAGTGCTAGTTATTCAGTTGTGTCTGAATCTTTGCAACCCTATGAACTGTAGCCCGCCAGGCTCCTCTATCCATGGGATTCTCCAGGCAAGAATACTAGAGTGGGTAGCCATTCCCTTCTCCAGGGGGTCTTCCTGATCCAGGGATCAAACCCGGGTCTCCTGCATTGCAGGCAGATTCTTTACCATCTAAGCCACCAGGGAAGCCCATCAAATGCATGAGAAACTGTAGCGAGGCTGGACATTGAGGAGCTCAAATTCACCCTTCCCAGGACAGAGACCAAAGATTACACGGGATCAGCTAACCCCACTCACCTATCTCAGACTTCATCCCATCTTCCTTCTCTGGGAGCACTTCCTCCTCACTCCCCTCAGAGGTAGGAGGAGCCCCAGGCACTGGTACCTCTTTGGCATCATCATAACCCTCACCAAGGGCATAGGTCTTCTGATCTGGGGCTTCTGAGGGCACAGCAGCGGTCAGATGAAACCACAGTAAGTGGGTTGGTCTGGGAAATACCTAAGATTTCTTCTGACCCAGAGTTTCTGAGCTGCTAAATAGAAGCATGAATCACTCCTTGTTTCAAAAGATTTTTTTTTTTCTCTTAGACCATGTTTCATTTTGATGTGTCCATAAACCAAAACATGATTTAACATATCTTAATATTTCCTAACTGAAAATATAGATCTCAAAGCAACTCTCCCACCATTGAGCATTACTAAAGTATTTTGACAAACTGTGCTTTACAGATGTTATTTTGAAAACCAGTGTGTGTCTCTTGTGATTCTGAACACAGAGAGCCCAGCCCCAAATGTGAGACATCACAGAACAGCCAGAGAAGAAGGACAGACCCGATCTGGACACAAAGGATCCCTCTGGTCCATCAGAGGAAGATTTTTCCCCTTACATCTCCTCTCTATGAGGAGGGAAACTCTCCTCCGCAACACTCAGCTGAAGCAGGTCCACCTCTATTACCTGGAGCAGATCTGGAGCCATTGTTGTCCTCACCATCTGACAGGCAGCCTAAAGTAGAGAAAAACAACACACAGAAGGACCCTCCCCACACCCAAAGGACCTGAGTTAAGGCTGAGAAGGGGCAGGTCTGGCTCTTGCAGTGTAGACAGAGGCTGGGGGCTCACAGGGCTGTGAGAGGCCATCCTGCCATTTTCAAGAGCCACCTCTGTGAGCTTGGGGAACGTATGGGGCCTGCAGATGCTGAGGAAATGCACACACCCAGCGGGTGTGACAACCAGGGGTCCCAGGAGGGCAGACAGAGACACCCACCTGGGCTGCCCAGAAGACTCTCCTTCTGAGTCACAAGGTGATCGAGCTCCTCATACACGGCTTCAGCAAGAGCATCTTCATAGCTGAATAAGGCTGAGAGATCCCCCAGCAGATCAGAGATGCTGCCCCAGACACCCTGATCCAGCAGGCTGAGAGATTCTCTAGCAGGTCAGAGGTGCCACCCCAGACACCCCAGTCCAGCAGGCCTACCCTTTATCTCCCCGATGTTCACACGGAGGCTGCCTGGACCTCCGCATCATCTTCCATCCCATGCACCATGTCAGCACCTTCTCCCCTCGTCTGACCTCAATTAACAGCTCAGCCCTGACTCTGTCTGCTTTCATAGGAGAGGCCATGACGTATGAGAGTTCATGCCCCAGTCCTAAGAACCTCTGTCTACTCAGCCCTTAGCGCTCAGCACAGAGTGCATGGAGTTCTTCAGACTCACAACTGAGACCTGGCCCAGGTTCCCCTCCTCACATCTGTCCCATCTCCTTCCTCCACACACTCTCCCTGGTCCCCAGTTCCCCCTGAAGCCCAACTCTGTGCTCTGTTCTCCATCTGAACACCTGAGTCACCAGGATGACGAGGACCAGGAAGAGAAGGGACCCCAGGATGAGGCAGAGGACCCCAGCCAAGGAGAAGATGCCAGGGAGAGGACTTGAAACTGGTCTGGATCCTAAAGAGAACAAGGCAACAGGGTGTGGAGAAGGTCCTGGGCACAGAGAAACCCCCTGTGACAGCATTTCCAGGGACTCCAGACAATGGCGTCCCAGCCTCAGATGCAAGTGCACTGACAGTGACCTGGTTCCCCCGGGTCTCATCCTGAGATGGGTCAGCTCCACGCCAGCCAGTGTGGCCCCAAAGCAGAGCTAGGGATTGTCAGGGAGCTGCCCTGCTGAGACAGCCTCTGAGGACCCAGCTCATCTCTTCTCCTTGGGCTTCAGGAGACAGAGCGTCAAACAGTCCTGGGACCCACACCTCACTGATGAGGAGCAACACTCAGAGGCCGGTGGGAGAACCTTAGATTCTGCAACACAGGAACCAGTCTCCCTTGGATCCCAGTCATGAGAAAAATGTGGCCCCAGGAACCAAGGCAGAGGAGTTCCCCAACATAACGCCCTGGGCTCCTCCCCACCAGCCAGGGCTCCTCAGGCTCTTTCCTCTCCTGAGCTGTCAGAGAGCCACAGAACAGGTCCCCAGACCTGAATATTCTCTCCAGCCCATGGATGTTCACAGTACCTGCTGGAGTCGGGGGCAATGTTTTTCTTACACCTAAAGAGAAAATCAGCAGTGTGAGGAAAGGGAATTGGCCAGAATGCAGGGCAAACCCATTTTCCCCTCCTGAGCCTGAAATCACCCCTCAGTCTCCACAACACCAGTGTCCCATCCTCCCAGCTCCCCTGCCCTAGATCAGAGCCCCAGGACCTGGACACTGTCTGAATACAAACTCCCCACCACACCCAGTCCAGCCCACTTCCCCCGTGATGCCCCAGCTCCCCCAGGGTGGACGCCGAGCCCCTCACTCACCAGAGCACCTCACACCAGCATCCTCCTCGTGCTTGCAGTCGCTCTGCCCCCAGGGCTCTGCAGCACAGTCCCACAGGGAGGATTCCTGGCCCCCGCACTGCACCTCGTCCAGCCAGATGCTCCCATTTCCAGGGCCAAATGCCACAGTCCGCACAGCTTCCAAGGCCTGGCCACAGCCCAGCTGCTGACACACCACCTCGGCCTCTGCCAGGCTCCAGGAGTCATCGCACACGGTGCCCCAGGAGCCGCTGTGCCAGACCTCCACCCGCCCTGAGCACTCGCTGTCTCCTCCCCTGAGCCGGAGCTTCTCTCTGTCTGAAAAGGCAGCAGCCCCTCCTGTGACTGCCCTGGTGGGAGGAAGGAGCCCCTGGGAACCACAGGGGAAGGGGTGGGGCTGACATACCTGTGCAGGGGGCAGCAGTTGGACAGCTCTTGGGTCTTCTTCCTGCACAAAATAGGGAAACAGTGGATCAGGAATAGCTGGGGGTGGTCCTGTCCCCAAATAAGATTATCTAAGGCCCTTGGGTCAGTGCAAATGATACGTGAAAACACAGGCTCGTTCATTAACCCCTGGGCTGAAACTTTCACTGCATCTGATCACCAGCTGAAATTACTTTAAATATTTACTTGTTTATCAGTCTTCACATCCCACAGCAACTATAAACACAGCCATCTACAAATGTACACATACGCCCCTCTGAATAAAAGGTCCATTAGAAGAAGGACCTTGTATATCTTATATGCGCCTTGTTTCTGCTATTAGGACAGTGCCTGCACATTGTATGCACTCATCCAACAAATATCTATGGAAAACCTTTTCTAAATACCTAGATAAGGGCTTGATAAATAGTTACTGAATGAATGAATAGATGAATAAAATTCAGTAAAATAAAACTTCTTTAAATTCACGCTAATCAGTGAAATAGTAAACCAAATATCAGTAACTGGTAATAGCCTATGATAATAGCTCATAGTAGAAATGATCAGTCCAGAAGAACAGAGTTAATTTATACTCAAAATCTCACATACATAATTTTAATGGAAAATTATTAGATAGATTATAAGCTGCTCTTACCTACTATTCAGTGTGACAAGTGGGCAAGTGAAGAGTACTGTTGTGAAAGGAAACTCTTTTTAAAATTTATTTTTAATTGGAAGATAATTGATCTACAATTCAGTGTTGGTTATGTGTGTGTGTGTTAGTTGCTCAGTTGTGGCTGACTCTTTGTGACCTACGGAATGCAGCCCACCAGGCTACACTGTCCATAGGATTTTCCAGGCAAGAATACTGGAGTAGATTGCTATTCCTTTCTCCACTGGATCTTCCCTATCCAGGAATCAAACCCAGGTCTCCTGCACTGCAGGCAGTCTCTTTGCTGTCTGAGCCACCAGAAAAGCCCATAGTGTTGGTTAGGAATCTCTTAGAAAGGAAATATACAGGAAAGACTTAGTAGAATTCTAAGAAGATATATGTGCACATATATGTACACACTGAGTAAGGCAGAAATTTTTGCAATAGAGTAAAAAAAAAATACCTACTGAGAAAAATTTGTATTGAGAAGATGCAGAAATAACAAACAAAAGACTTAAAAGTGTATATAAAAGAATTGAAGCTGAGAGAAATAAATTCAAAGCAACACCAAAAAACAGAAAGGTAAATAGTACCTGTCATAAAGTATCAAAATTTGTATATTCTTTCCAGATCATCCTATCAAACCTCCTACCCACTCTATGCAGAGAATCTCTGAGAAAATGATAGCAGGACCTTTGTGAATGGATTGCTCATTTTCATGGTCAAAGACTTTACCACCTCTCAATTCTCAGTGTTTAATTGTAGGGAAAATATCATCAATAAAAGGTTAATAGTTTAATGTGTCTTTGGCCTCAAATGGAAAAGACGAAGAGATGCAAAAAGAGAGGCAAGGAAGGGAGTGAGCCTCTGCTTTTGAAATATCTCTCACCACATTCTTAGCGGTGGGTTTCAGGCAACATCCAGCATATCATTCAAGGTGTACCTGAATGGGGTGTGTGTGTTTGTGTATGTGGAGAGGGAGGGAAGGAGAGAGAGAAACAGAGAGAGAGAAATGTTGGAGGAAGTACGGTGCTATGGTTTAACTTTTTGTCGCCTCCCCAACATTTATTTATTTCATTCCACATTTATTTTCTTTTTCTTTTTCTCTCTCTTTTTTTAGTTTCTTTCTTTTTTTTTTTTTTAAATTGGTTTTGCCATACATTGACATGAATCCACCACGGGTGTACATGCTTTCCCAGACATGAACCCCCCTCCCACCTCCCTCCCCATAACATCTCTCTGGGTCATCACCATGCACCAGCCCCAAGCATGCTGTATCCTGCGTCGGACATAGACTGGCGATTCGATTCTTACATGATAGTATACCTGTTACAATGCCATTCTCCCAAATCATCCCACCCTCTCCCTCTCCCTCTGAGTCCAAAAGTCTGTTATACACATCTGTGTCTTTTTTGCTGTCTTGCATACAGGATCGTCATTGCCATCTTTATAAATTCCATATATATGTGTTAGTATACTGTATTGGTGTTTTTCTTTCTGGCTTACTTCACTCTGTATAATCGGCTCCAGTTTCATCCGTCTCATCAGAACTGATTCAAATGAATTCTTTTTAACAGCTGAGTAATACTGCATTGTGTATATGTACCACAGCTTTCTTATCCATTCATCTGCTGATGGACATCTAGGTTGTTTCCATGTCCTGGCTATTATAAACAGTGCTGCGATGAACATTGGGGTACATGTGTCTCTTTCAATTCTGGTTTCCTTGGTGTGTATGCCCAGCAGTGGGATTGCTGGGTCATAAGGTAGTTCTATTTGCAATTTTTAAAGGAATCTCCACACTGTTCTCCATAGTGGCTGTACTAGTTTGCATTCCCACCAACAGTGTAGGAGGGTTCCCTTTTCTCCACACCCTCTCCAGCATTTATTGCTTGCAGATTTTTGGATCACAGCCATTCTGACTGGTGTGAAGTGGTACCTCATTGTGGTTTTGATTTGCATTTCTCGAATAATGAGTGATGTTGAGCATCTTTCCATGTGTTTGTTAGCCATCCATATGTCTTCTTTGGAGAAATGTCTATTTAGTTCTTTGGCCCATTTTTTGATTGGGTCGTTTATTTTTCTGGAATTGAGCTGCATAAGTTGCTTGTATATTTTTGAGATTAGTTGTCAGTTGCTTCATTTGCTATTATTTTCTCCCATTCAGAAGGCTGTCTTTTCACCTTGCTTATAGTTTCCTTTGTTGTGCAGAAGCTTTTAATTTTAATTAGATCCCATTTGTTTATTTTTGCTTTTATTTCCAGAATTCTGGGAGGTGGATCATAGAGGATCCTTCTGTGAATTGTGTCAGAGAGTGTTTTGCCTACATTCTCCTCTAGGAGTTTTATAGTTTCTGGTCTTACATTTAGATCTTTAATCCATTTTGTGTTTATTTTTGTGTGCGGTGTTAGAAAGTGATCTAGTTTCATTCTTTTACAAGTGGTTGACCAGTTTTCCCAGCACCACTTGTTAAAGAGATTGTCTTTACTTCATTGTATATTCTTGCCTCCTTTGTCAAAGATAAGGTGTCCCTATGTGTGTGGATTTATCTCTGGGCTTTCTATTTTGTTCCATGATCTATATTTCTGTCTTTGTTCCAGTACCATACTGTCTTGATGACTGTGGCTTTGTAGTAGAGCCTTAACTCAGGCAAGTTGATTCCTCCAGTTCCATTCTTCTTTCTCAAGATTGCTTTGGCTATTCAAGGTTTTTTTGTATTTCCATACAAATCTTGAAATTATTTGTTCTAGTTCTGTGAAAAATATGGCTGGTAGCTTGATAGGGATTGCATTGAATTTGTAAATTGCTTTGGGTAGTACATGCATTTTCACTATATTGATTCTTCCGATCCATGAACATGGTATATTTCTCCATCTATTACTGTCCTCTTTGATTTCTTTCATCAGTGTTTTATAGTTTTCTATATATAGGTCTTTAGTTTCTTTAGGTAGATATATTCCTAAGTATTTTATTATTTTTGTTGCAATGGTGAATGGAATTGTTTCCTTAATTTCTTTTTCTACTTTCTCATTATTAGTGTATAGGAATGCAAGGGATTTCTGAGTGTTGATTTTATATCCTGCAACTTTACTATATTCATTGATTAGCTCTAGTAATTTTCTGGTGGAGTCTTTAGGGTTTTCTATGTAGAGGATCATGTCATCTGCAAACAGTGAGAGTTCTACTTCTTCTTTTCCAATTTGGATTCCTTTTATTTCTTTTTCTGCTCTGATTGCTGTGGCCAAAACTTCCAGAACTATGTTGAACAGTAGCGGTGAAAGTGGGCACCCTTGCCTTGTTCCTGACTTTAGGGGAAATGCTTTCAATTTTTCACCATTGAGGATAATGTTTGCTGTGGGTTTGTCATATATAGCTTTTATTATGTTGAGGTATGTTCCTTCTATTCCTGCTTTCTGGAGAGTTTTTATCATAAATGGATGTTGAATTTTGTCAAAGGCCTTCTCTGCATCTATTGAGATAATCATATGGCTTTTATTTTTCAATTTGTTAATGTGGTGAATTACATTGATTGATTTGCGGATATTGAAGAATCCTTGCATCCCTGGGATAAAGCCCACTTGGTCATGGTATATGATCTTTTTAATGTGTTGTTGGATTCTGATTGCTAGAATTTTGTTGAGGATTTTTGCATCTATGTTCATCAGTGATATTGGCCTGTAGTTTTCTTTTTTTGTGGCATCTTTGTCAGGTTTTGGTATTAGGGTGATGGTGGCCTCATAGAATGAGTTTGGAAGTTTACCTTCCTTTGCATTTTCTGGAAGAGTTTGAGTAGGATAGGTGTTAGCTCTTCTCGAAATTTTTGGTAGAATTCAGCTGTGAAGCCGTCTGGACCTGGGCTTTTGTTTGCTGGAGGATTTCTGATTACAGTTTTAATTTCCATGCTTGTGATGGGTCTGTTAAGATTTTCTATTTCTTCCTGGCTCAGTTTTGGAAAATTGTACTTTTCTAAGAATTTGTCCATTTCTTCCACGTTGGCCATTTTATTGGCATATAACTGCTGATAGTAGTCTCTTATGATCCTTTGTATTTCTGTGTTGTCTGTTGTGATCTCTGCATTTTCATTTCTAATTTTATTGATTTGATTTTTCTCTTTGCTTCTTGATGAGTCTGGCTAATGGTTTGCCAATTTTATTTATCCTTTCAAAGAACCAGCTTTTTGCTTTGTTGATTTTTCCTATGGTCTCTTTTGTTTCTTTTGCATTTATTTCTGCCCTAATTTTTAAGATTTCTTTCCTTCTACTAACTCTGGGGTTCTCCAATTCTTCCTTTTCTAGTTGTTTTAGTTGTAGAGTTAGGTTATTTATTTGACTTTTTTGTTGTTTCTTGAAGTATGCCTGTAGTGCTATGAACTTTCCTCTTAGCACTGCTTTTATAGTGTTCCACAGGTTTTGGGTTGTTGTGTTTTCATTTTCATTAGTTTCTATGCATATTTTGATTTCTTTTTTGATTTCTTCTGTGATTTGTTGGTTATTCAGAAGTGTGTTGTTCAACCTCCATATGTTGGAATTTTTAATAGTTTTTCTCCTGTAATTGAGATCTAATCTTAATGCATTATGGTCAGAAAAGATGCTTGGAATGATTTTGATTTTTTTGAATTTATCAAGTTTAGATTTATGGCCCAGGATGTGATCTATCCTGGAGAAGGTTCCATGAACACTTGAAAAAAAGGTGAAATTCATTGTTTTGGGGTGAAATGTCCTATAGATATCAATTAGGTCTAACTGATCTAATGTATCATTTAAAGTTTGCGTTTCTTTGTTAATTTTCTGTTTAGCTGATCTGTCCATAGGTGTGAGTGGGGTATTAAAGTCTCCCACTATTATTGTGTTATTGTTGATTCCCCCTTTCATACTTGTTAGCATTTGTCTTACATATTACGGTGCTCCTATATTGGGTGCATATATATTTATAATTGTTATATCTTCTTCTTGGATTGATCCTTTGATCATTATGTAGTGGCCTTCTTTGTCTCTTTTCACAGCCTTTTTTTAAAAGTCTATTTTATCGGATATGAGTATTGCCACTCCTGCTTTCTTTTGGTCTCTATTTGCATGGTATATCTTTTTCCAGCCCTTCACTTTCAGTCTGTATGCGTCCCTTGTTTTGAGGTGGGTCTCTTGTAATCAGCATATAGAGGGGTCTTGTTTTTGTATCCACTCAGCCAGTCTTTGCCTTTTGGTTGGGGCATTCAACCCATTTACGTTTAAGGTAATTATTGATAAGTATGATCCCGTTACCATTTACTTTATTGTTTTGGGTTCGGGTTTATACACCCTTTTTGTGTTTCCTGTCTAGAGAATATCCTTTAGAATTTGTTGGAGAGCTGGTTTGGTGGTGCTGAATTCTCTCAGCTTTTGCTTGTCTGTAAAACTTTTGATTTCTCCTTCGTATTTAAATGAGATCCTTGCTGGGTACAGTAATCTGGGCTGTAGGTTATTGTCTTTCATCACTTTAAGTATGTCTTGCCATTCCTTCCTGGCCTGAAGAGTTTCTATTGAAAGATCAGCTGTTATCCTTATGGGAATCCCCTTGTGTGTTATTTGTTGTTTTTCCCTTGCTGCTTTTAATATTTGTTCTTTGTGTTTGATCTTTGTTAATTTGATTAATATGTGTCTTGGGGTGTTTCGCCTTGGGTTTACCCTGCTTGGGACTCTCTGTGTTTCTTGGACTTGGGTGATTATTTCCTTCCCCATTTTAGGGAAGTTTTCAACTATTATCTCCTCAAGGATTTTCTCATGGTCTTTCTTTTTGTCTTCTTCTTCTGGGACTCCTATAATTCGAATGTTGGAGCGTTTCATATCGTCCTGGAGGTCTCTGAGATTGTCCTCATTTCTTTTAATTCGTTTTTCTTGTTTCCTCTCTGATTCATTTATTTCTACCATTCTATCTTCTATTTCACTAATCCTATCTTCTGCCTCCGTTATTCTACTATTTGTTGCCTCCAGAGTGTTTCTGATCTCATTTATTGAGTTATTCATTATATATTGACTCTTTTTTTATTTCTTCTAGGACCTTGTTAAACCTTTCTTGCATCTTCTCAATCCTTGTCGCTAGGCTTTTTATCTGTGATTCCATTTTGATTTCAAGATTTTGGATCATTTTCACTATCAATATTCGGAATTCTTTCTCAGGTAGATTCCCTACCTCTTCCTCTTTTGTTTGGTTTGGTGGGCAACTCTCCTGTTCCTTTACCTGCTGAGTATTCCTCTGTCTCTTCATCTTGGTTATATTGCTGCGTTTGGCGTGGCCTTTTAATATTCTGGTAATTTGTGGAGTTCTCTTTATTATGGAGCTTCCTCACTGTGGGTGGGGTTGTATCAGTGGCTTGTCAAGGTTTCCTGGTTAGGGAGGCTTGTGTTGGAGTTCTGGTGGGTGGAGCTGGGTTTCTTCTCTCTGGAGTGCAGTGGAGTGACCAGTAATGGGTTATGAGATGTCAAAGGTTTTGGAATAACTTTGAGCTGCCTGTATATTGAAGCTCAGGGGTGTGTTCCTGTGTTGCTGGAGAATTTGCATGGTATGTCTTGTTCTGGAACTTGTTGGCCCTTGGGTGGAGCTTGGTTTCAGTGTAGGTATGGAGGCATTTGATGAGCTCCTATTGCTTAATGTTCCCTGAATTCAAGAGTTCTCTAATGTTTTCAGGCTTTGGACTTAAGCCTCCTGCTTCTGGTTTTCAGTTTTATTTTTACAGTAGCCTCTAGACTTCTCCATCTATACAGCACCAATGATAAAACATCTAGGTTAAAGATGAAAAGTTTCTCCACATTGAGGGACACTCAGAGAGGTTCACTAAGTTACAAGGAGAAGAGAATAGGGAGGGGGTAGTTAGAGGTGACTGGAATGAGATGCAGTGAGATCAAAAGAGGAGCAAGCAAGCTAGCCAGTAGTCACTTCCTTATGTGCGCTCTATAGTCTGGACCGCTCGGAGGTATTTAGGGAGTTATACAGGGAAGAGGAGAGGGAGGAAGTAGACAGAGGTGACCAGGAGGATAAGAGAGAGGAATGAGAAGGAGAGAGACAAATCCTGCCAGTAACCAGTTCCTTAGGTGTTCTCCACCGTCTGGAACACACAGAGATTCACAGAGTTTGATAGAGAAGAGATGGAGGAGGAAAGAGACAGAGGCTACCTGGTGGAGAAAAAGGAGAGTCCAAAGGAGGAGAGAGTGGTCAAGCCAGTAATCTTGCTCTCAGGTAAAATTGGGTAGTGAAGTTTGGGTTTTTAAATGTACAAAATTGACAACAAAAACCAAAGAGCAAAGATTAAAAATCTAGAGAAGAGGTTGGATTTTCAAAAATACAATATTAAAGAAAAGAAGCAGAAGGAAAAAGGAAGAAAGAAAGAAAAAAAGAGAGAGTATTAAAAAAAAAAAACAAGAATTATTTAAAAAAAGAAAAACAACACACCAACAACCACCCAAAGACTATATATGGTGTTTGCCTTAAAAAAAAGGGGGGGGGGGGTCTTTTTTTTAAATAGTAATAGTAGGTTATAGAAATAAAAATTAGAGGAGAAATAAAAGACTTAACAATTTAAAAAAAAAGTTAGGAAAAAAAGGAGAAAAAAGGAATGATTTTAAAAATAGTAAAAATATATCTGGCCCTTCTCTGATGTTGTGGGCAGTGTGGGGTCACTTCCAAGGCGGTTCCCTCTGTTTAACTTCTTCTGTTTGCTCGTTTTTTAGGCTCACTAGTTCAGTCGTGCTGTGGGGAGGGGGGATGCTGCAAACAAGTAGCACTGTCGTGTGCACACAGTGTCTCAGCCCCGCTTGACCTGTCCCTTCTCGCGGCGCACAAACCGCTCCAGCTCTACGATGCTCAGCCAGGAACCGACTGAGGCCGGCCCTAGGCTGTGTGCACTTCCCCGGTCTAAGCCGCTCAGGTTCGGTGCTCAGGTAGCCCTCAGAGGCACAGATTAGGTTGGGACTGCGTTTTGTGCCCTTCCCAGGTCCGAGTAGCTCAGGAGTTTGGCGAGTGCGATCACTGCGACTTGTCGCCTTTTCTGCCTCTGCTGCTCGGTTTTCTGGGTGGACCGCTGGCGCCCCTTGTGAGGCAGATGGTGACTGTCCAGCACCCCCAGAAGTCTTAGCAAAGAAGCCTGCTTGCAGTTAGGTAAGTAAAGTCTCTCCGGGTCTGCAATTGCCCCTTTCCGGTCCTTACGGCTCTGGCTGCCTGTCCCTGGTGGGGGATGGTCTGCAGCCGGCTTATTCCGTTCCGTCCTTTGTTCTGTGCTCGGTTCTGGCGGTGTCTTATATTCGAGCTTTTCGCATGGTAGCTATCCCACAGTCTGGTTTGCTAGCCCAAGTTAGATCGTTCTGGTTGCGCATGGGGCGTTCCTGCCCGATTCTTACAAAGCACTGCAGCCCGCGCCTCCCGTGCTTCCCTGCCCTGCCCCCACTTGCTTGTGGTGGATGCAGGCATCTGTGCTGCTTTTCCACTGGGGGAGTTACTGTTGGGTTTGTAATCTGTTGGTTTTAATTATTTCTTCATTTTTCCCTTCCTGTTATGTTGCCCTCTGTGTTTCCAAGGTTCGCCACAGACTCGGCAGGGAGAGTGTTTCCTGGTGTTTGGAAACCTCTCTTCTTAAACTTCCCTTCCCGGGACGGGCTTCCCTTCCTGGGACGGAGCTCCCTCCCCACCTCCTTTGTCTCCTTTTTCGTCTTTTATATTTTTTCCTACCTGTTTTTGAAGACAATGGTCTGCTTTTCTGGTTGCCTGATGTCCTCTGCCAGCCTACGGAAGTTGTTTTGTGGAGTTTGCTCAGCGTTGAAATGTTCTTTTGAGGAATTTGTGAGGGAGAAAGTGGTCTTCCCGTCCTATTCCTCCACCATCTTTGATTCTCTCCCACATTTATTTTCAAAATCCCAATTCCCAATGTAACAATATTTAGTGGTGGAGCCTTCTCAAACTCTTCCAAAAACAGAAGAAAGAAACACTTCTAAACTCATTTTATGAGGTCAACATTATTCTGATACTAAAACCAGATAAGGACAGCACAAGAAAATAAAATTACAGGCTAATACTCTGATAAATGTAGTTGCAAGAATCCTCAACAAAATATTAGAAAACTGAATTTGACAATACACTAAAAGAATCATACACCATGATCAAGTGAAATTTATTCCAAGGATGCAAGGATAATTCAACATTCACAAACTAATCAATGTGATACACCAAATAAAGAAAACAAAAGTAAAAATCATATCTCAAAGGATGCAGAAAAATGTTTGACAAATTCAAAATCCATTTATGATAAAAACTGTTTTACAAAGTAGTTATAGAAGGACTGCATCTTAATATAATTCAGGCCATATGAGCAGTTCACAGCTAACATAATATTTGACTGTAAAAACCAAAAGCTTTTCCTCTGAAATCAGACACAAGACAAAATTATCTACTCTCACCAATTTTATTCAACTTAGTTTTGGCAGGCCCATCCAGATCCATCAGGCAATGAAAAGAAAATCAGACATCCAAATCTGAAAGGAAGAGGCAAAATTGACACTATCTGCAGATCGAAAAGTGAAGTGTTCGTTGCTCAGTCGTGTCTGACTCTGCGACCTCAAGGACTGCAGCCTGCCAGGCTCCTCTGCCCATTGGGATTCTCCAGGCAAGAATACTGGAGTGGGTTGCCATTCCCTCCTCCAGGGGATCTTCCCAACCCAGGGACTGAACCCAGGTCTCTTGCATTGCAGACGGATTCTTTACCATCAGAGTCATGAGGAAGGAAACTCCCTTACATGATATAATATGTAGAAAACCCCAAAGACTTCACCAAAAATATGAGGAATAATACACTCAGTAAAGTTGTAGAACGAAAAATCTATATAAAAAAAATCAGTTGAATTTCTATGCACTAACAACAAACTGCCATGAGGAGAAACTGAGAAAACAATTCTATTTACATTTGCATGAAAATGAATAAAATATCTAGGAATAAATTTAACCAAGGAAGTGAAAGACCTCTACCCTGAAAACTATAAGATACTGATGCAACTTACTGAAGATGACTCAAATAAATGGAAAATATTCTGTGCTCATGGATTGGAAATCTAATATTATTAACGTGCTCATACTACCCAAAGCATTCTACAGATTCACTGCAATCCTTACCAAAATTTCAATGGAAATTTTCACAAATGCAGACAAACAATCCTAAAATTTGCATGGAACCACAAAAGATGCTGAGTACCAAAGCAATCTTGAGAAAGAGTAATAAAGCTGGAAGTGTCATACTTCCTGTTTTCAAACTATATTACAAAGCTATATTAATCAAAACAGTATGTTATTGGTATAAAAATGGACACAGAGATCAATGGAACAGAATAGAGAGCCCAGAAACAAAACCCACATTTGTATGGTCAATTAATTTTTGACAAAGAAGCCAAGAATGTACAATGAGGAAAGGACAGTTTTTTCAGTAAATGGCATTGGGAAAACGGGACTGCCACATGCAAAAGAATGAAACTGATCCACTATCTTACACCACACACAAAAATTAACTCAAAATAGATTAAAGACTTGATCACAAGTCCTGAAGCCACAAAATTTCTACAGGAAAAAAACAGAAAATAAAATCATTGACATCAGTCTTCGTGAGGATTTTTTGGATTTGACACCACAATCAAAGGGAACAAGAGTAAAAACAAGCAGTTGGAACCACATAAGGCTACAAAGCTTCTGCCCAATTAAGGAAACCATCAACAAAATGAAAAAGCAACCTATGGAACTGGAGAAAATATTTACATATTATATTTCTGATAAAGATTATTATCCAAAATACACAAGGAACTCACATAACTTAGTAGCAAAAATCAAATAATATGACTTTCAAAAAATGGGCAGAGAAACTGATAATTTTTTTTTTTAAAGAATACATACAACTTGCCAATAGGTACATGAAAACATGCTCAACACTACTAATTATCAGAAAATACAAATCAAAACCACAATGAGATATGACCTCATACCCTCTAGAAAGGCTTTTATCAAAAAGAAGAAATAACAGGAGTTGAGGAGAATGTGAAGAGACAGGAAAGCTTTTGCACAGTTAGAGGGAATGTAAGTTGATGCAGCCCCTATGGAAACAGTATTGAAGTGCATCAAAAATTAAAAATAGAATTGCCATACGATTTAGCAATTTCACTTTGGGGTATTTATCTGAAGGAAACACTAACTTGAAAACCCAATGTTCAGTGCAGCAATATTTGTTCAATTGCTAGGTTGTGTCTGACTCTTTGCAACCCCATAGACTGCAGCACGCCAGGTTCCTCTGTCCTTCACTATCTCCCAGAGTTTGCTCAAATTCATGTCCACTGAACTGGTGATGCTATCTAACTATCTCATCCTCTGTGGCCCACTTCTCCTTTTGCCTTCAGTCTTTCTCAGCATCAGGGTATTTTCCAATGAGTCAGCTCTTCTCATCAGGTGGCAGAAGTACTGGAGCTTCAGCTTCAGCATCAGTCCTTCCAATGAATATTCAGAGTTGATTTCCTTCAGGATGGACTGGTTGGATCTCCTCATTGTCCAAGGGACTCAAAATTCACTTGTGGCATCCAAGCACCACAATTCAAAAGCATCAACTCTTTGGCGATCAGCTTCTTTATAATCCAACTCTCACATCCATACAACTTTGACAATATGGACCTTTGTCAGCAAAGTGATGTCTCTGCTTTTTAATACTCTGTCTAGGTATGTCATAGCTTTTCTTCCAAGGAGCAAGCCTCTTTTAATCTCAAGGCTACAGTCACCATCAGCAGTAATTTTGGGGCCCAAGAAAAGAAAATATGTCTGTATCCACCTTCTCTCTTTTTATTTGCCATGAAGTGATGGGGCCAGATGCCATGATCTTAATTTTTAGAATGTTGAATGTTGAGCTTTAAGCCAACTTTTTCACTCTCCTCTTTCACCCTCAACAAGAAGCTCTTTATTTCATCTTCTCTTTCATCCAATAGAGTGATGTCATCTGCATAAGTGAGGTTGTTGATATCTCTCACAGCAATCTTGATTCCAGCTTGTGATTCATTCAGCCTGGCATTTCCTATGATGTACTCTACATATAACTTAAATAAACAGGGTGACAATATACAGCCTTGACAAATTCCTTTCCCAATTTTGAACCAGTTGGTGGTTTATGTCTAGTTCCAGCTGTTTCTTGACCTGCATACAGGTTTCTCAGGAGGCAGGTAAGGTGCTCTGGTATTCTCATCTCTTTAAGAATTTTCCACAGTTTGTTGTGATCCACATAGTCAAAGGCTTTAGTCTAGTCAATTAAGTAGATGTTTTTCTGGAGTTCTCTTGCTTACTCTATGATCCAACAAATCAATTTGATCTCTGGTTCCTCTGCCTTTTCTAAACCCAGCTTGTACATCTTGGAAGTTCTCAGTTCACTTATTGCTGAAGCCTAGCTTGAAAGACTTTGAGCATAACCTTGCTAGCATGTGAAATGAGCACAATTGTGCAGTAATTTGAACATTCTTTGACATTGCCCTTCTTCAGGATTGGAATGAAAATTTACCTTCTCCAGTCCTGTGGCCACTGATGAATTTTCCAAATTTGCTGATATATTGACTTCAGCACTTTAACAGCATTACTTTTTAGTATTTTAAAGCAATATATACAAGAGCCAAACAAGGTAAGTCTTCACTGATGGATGAATGGATAAAGAAAATGTAATACAGACATATATCCACCCATAAACAAGAAGAAAATGTTGCCAGTTTCAACAAGGATGGACCTTGAGGGCATTATGCTAGGTGAAGCAAATCAGACAGAGATAGAAAAATACCATAAAATCTCATTAATATGTGTAATCTTAAAACAAAAAGCAAGTTCAGAGATGCTAAGTAGTTGGTGGCTGTCATTTGGTGTGAGCAAATGTAGTCAAAAGGTATAAACTTGAGTTATAAAATTAATAGGTGAAGAGATATAACATACAGCATGGTGACTACAGTGAATACCATACTGTCTATTTGAAAGATGATGAGAAAATGCATCTTAAACATCCTATAAGAAAAATATTTAACTATATATATGGTTATGGATATAACTAGACTTACTGTAGTGATCATTTATCAATATACCAAATATGTAAGCATTATGTTCTACACAGCAAACAATATAATGTTATGTCAATTATATCAATTAAAAACTTTTAATAAAGCAAGTTTGGAACATGTGGATTAAATTAGCTCCATCCAACTTCATTTTATAAACTCAACTTAAACGTATCACTTAGATTTTAAAATATCAAATCTCACTAATAACTTCCTACAGGGTTGGGACAGACACAAAAACAAACATAAGTCACCTGCACATGAGATGTAGGCTTCCTCCTTTGGAGAGCATGAACTGTATTTCCAAGGGCCAGAAGGACACTGCCAGAGAGAGGTTATCAATTTTCCGACATTGGATTAAATCTACGCACCGGGGTTTAGAACCATCCCTGTGGCCAACAGAAGAGTTGAGGGTTCCACTGTCCCCACAGCCAAGCTGTCTGCAGATCACGGACACAGTGGTGTCTTCCATGGGGCTGCGGCAGACACTGCCCCAGGTCCCATTGTAGAAAACTTCCAGCCACCCAGCACACTCCTGGTCCTCGCTCATGATCCTGAGGGCCAGGAACTCTGAGATTGAAAAGGAGGAGACAGGATACAGTGAGCACCTCACTCAGTGCTCTGGGTTTTCCTCTCTCCCCAAAATTGTGAGCACTCATCTGTGACCCAGCTGAGGAAGCAAATCCACTAGATGACCAGAGTGAAACCTGTCTCCTTTTTGTCTGACTTTGTCCATCTGTGTCTGTGTTTCTAAATATTTCTATCACCGTGATGTAGTGGATATAAACTGAGGAAGACCAACCTGGACACCTGCAGGGAGTGGAAGCTGACTCCTGCTTCCTGACAAAACATCTAAAAGAGTGTATGAAAGGGATGTGATGTGGACAGTGCAGAGGCAGATAGAGTAATGGACCTGTGACTGTTTCCTTATCTGGAAAAGGGGACTTTACAGATGTGATTAAGGTAAGGACTGAGATTACCCTGAAATATGATGGATTAACCACCTGAGCACAGTCGAATCACAGTCTTAGACTCGCTATCCTTTCGGGTGGAACACTTTTCCTCGTTCTGGTTAGAGGGAGATGTGAATATGGATAACAGTTAGAGAGGTGGAGCGTTGCTGCTCTGATGATGAACAGAAGGGGCTATGAACGAAGGCAGGCAGGCAGGCAGTTTTTAGAAGCTTGAAAAAACAAGAAACAGATCTTTCCCAGAGGCTCAGAGGTGATGTGGCCCTACTGAAACCTTGAACCCCATCCAGTGAGATTCCTGCTGGACATCTAAGCTACAGAAGTGTAAGGAAATAAATGTGTTGTTTTAAACCATTAACAATGTGGTAATTTTTTACAAAACAAAAAAACTAGCACCTTGGCTTTAAGACTTATCTACCATATGTACCAGAAGAGTGAGCCCCGATTTCAAGGAAAACTGAGAAAAAGCTCTGCCAGGAAAAACTACTGAGGAGAAAAGACCAGAATCTCAGCTGCTGCAGGAGGCAGTGAAAGCATCTAGTCTTCAAGTCTGCTGGAAAGACAAGCTCCATAGGAGGAATCCTCCTTCTCTGGTCGTTTCAGCATCTCTCCCTCAGGATTCAGACCCCCATCCTCCTGGGCTCTCCCCTCCCCCAGCCTGTGGACAGTGTGCAGCGCGGAACTGAGCAGATGACCCCCGCATCCTCCTTGTGTCTGCAGTCGTGCTGCCCCCAGCCCCGGGAAGGGCACCTCCACATGTGAGACTGTTTTCCTGTGCAGTTCAGGTTGTCCAGCCAGATGGGCCCTGATCCCGCCCCGAAGTGAGCAGACCCCGTGGCATTAAGGGCTTCTCCACAGCCCAGCTCCCTGCACACCACGCGGGCATCGTCCAGGTCCCAGCTGTCATCACAGATGGTGCCCCAGGAGCCCTGGTCAAGGATCTCCACTCTCCCGGCGCAGGGACCGCCCCCGTCCACCAGGCGGAGCTGTCTGCTGTCAGAGGAGAGAGAAATGGTACAATGGGGCGTGGACCTGGGGAATGAAAAGGGTCTTCTGTCCTGTGGGACCCTCACCTGGGCAGTAGGGGGCGCTCTCCTCTGAGGCTGCAGACCCTGCTGGTTCTGACACGGAGTCATTGCACTGGGGCAGCACCTGGGAGTGGTTTCCTGAAAAAAGAGCCATGATTAGAGGGTTGGGAGGGTTGAAGAACAGGAAACTCAGTTAAGTAAAATAATTTTTATGAGGGGAGGGAAGTTTGGGGGGAAATGGATACATGTATATGTATGGCTGAGTCCCTGCCTGCTTCACTTGAAACTGTAACAACATTGTTAATCGCCAAACTCAATACAAAGTAAAAAGTTCAAAAAAAAAAAATAACAACAACCTAGTGATGGAGCTGAGGTGAAAGCTGTAATGTACTGGTAAAGTTACCATAACCTTAGTGTTCCCTTTCTCTATGAACAGCCCTACCTGACAATGCCACGATACTTGTTTAAAGCCAAGCTTTGCCCTAAGAATGAGTTTAATAAGTTGCTCTATCCTTAATCTACCCCTAAATAGAAGAAGCAAAACAAAATCCTTTCTGAAGGATTTGTACAATTTTTTATCTACAATGTTTGTGATTTTAAAAACACTTATATAAAAGAGATCTCATGGAAAACAAGAGGAAAAGGAAACATTAAAAACATTTCCCAGAGTATTTGGCTCTTAGAGTTATCTGACAGAGAGTTTATTTTATTTATTTTTATTAATTTTTATTTTAGCATAATTGCTTTACAACGTTGTGTTAGCTTCTGCTGTACAGAAAATTTAATACATTATTTATACATGTAAGGTTTTCCTAGGTGACTCAGTGGTAAAAAAAATCTGCCTGCCAAATAGGAGACTGGGGTTCCATCCCTGGTTGGGAAGATCCTCTGGGAAAGAAATGGCAACCCACTCCAATATTCTTGCCTGGGAAATCCTATGGACAAAGGAGTGTCACAGGCTACAGTCCATTGGGTCACAAAAGAGTCAGACACAACTCAGCAACCAAACAACAACCACACACACACACACACATACAGACACACACACATACACATATATATATATATATCCCACTCTTTCTTGGATTTACTTCCTATTTAGGTCACCACAGAGCACTGAATAGGGTTCTCTGTGCTATACAATAGGTTATTTATCTATTTTATGTGTTCAGTTCAGTTGCTCAGTTGTGTCCGACTCTTTGTGACCCCATGAACTGCAGCACACCAGGCCTCCTTGTCCATCACCAACTCCCGGAGTCCACCCAAACCCATGTCCATCGAGTCAATCATGCCATCCAACCATCTCATCCTCTGTTGTCCCCTTCTCCTCCTGCCCTCAATTCTTTCCCAGCATCAGTGTCTTTTCCAATGAGTCAGCTCTTTGCATCAGATGGCCAAAGTACTGGAGTTTCAGCTTCAGCATCAGTCCTTCCAATGAACACCCAGGACTGATTTCCTTTAGGATGGACTGGTTTTATCTCCTTGCAGTCCAAGGGATTCTCAAGAGTCTTCTCCAGCACCACAGTTCAAAAGCATCAATTCTTTGGCACTCAGCTTTCTTCACAGTCCAACTCTCACATCCATTCATGACCACTGGAAAAACCATAGCCTTGACTAGACGGATCTTTATTGGCAAAGTTTATGTGTGTGTGCATGCTAAGTCACTTCAGTCGTGTCTGACTCTGTGACACTATGGATTGTAGCTCATCCATGTGTATGGGATTCTCCAAGCAATATCTATTTTATACTTAGTATCAATAATGTAGGGCTTCTGAGTCTGGTGGCTGAGGCAGTAAAGAATCTGCCTGGAATGTGAGAGACCTGGGTTTGATCCTTGGGTTGGGAAGATCCCCTGGAGGAGGGTATGGCAACCCACTCCACAATTCTGTCCTGAAGAATCCTCGTGGACAGAGGAGCCTGGCAGGCTACAGACCATGGGGTTGCAAAGAGTCGGATACAACTCGGCAACTAAGTTCACAGCATAGCACGTCAATAGTGTATATATGTCAATCTCAATGTCCCAATTCATCCCACTCTTCATTTCCCCTCTTAGTATCCATATGATGTTCTCTATGTTGGTGTCTCTATTTCTGCTTTGCAGTAAGTTCTTCTCTACCATTTTTCTAGATTCCACATATAAGTGATGTTATACAGTATTTGTTTTTCTCTTTCTGATATACTTCATTCTACAAAAAAAAAAAAAAAAATCCTATTTCAAATCCTAAAAGATAATGCTGTCAAAGTGCTGCACGCCATATGCCAGCAAATTTGGAAAACTCAGCAGTGGCCACAGGACTGGAAAAGTTCAGTTTTCATTCCAATCCCAAAGAAAGACAATGCCAAAGAATGCTCAAACTACCTCACAATTGCACTCATCTCACTAGCAAAGTAATGCTCAAAATTCTCCAAGCCAGGCTTCAGCAACATGTGAACTGTGAACTTCCAGATGTTCAAGCAGGTTTTAGAAAAATCAGAGGAACCAGAGATCAAATTGCCAACATCCGCTGGATCATGGAAAAAGCAAGAGAGTTCCAGAAAAACATCTATTTCTGCTTTATTGGCTATGCCAAATAAACTGTGTGCATTACAATAAACTGTGGAAAATTCTAAAAGAGATGGGAATACCAGACCACCTGACCAGCCTCTTGAGAAATCTGTATGCAGGTCAGGAAGCCACAGTTAGAACTGGACATGGAACAACAGACTGGCTCCAAACAGGAAAAGGAGTACGTCAAGGCTGTACATTGCTACCCTGCTTATTTAACATATGCAGAGTACATTATGAGAAACACTGGGCTGGATGAAGCACAGGCTGGAATCAAGATTGCCGGGAGAAATATCAATAACCTCAGATATGGAGATGACACCACCCTTATGGAAGAAAGTGAAGACCTAAATAGCCTCTTGGTGAAAGTGAAAGAGGAGAGTGAAAAAGTTGGCTTAAAGCTCAACATTCAGAAAACAAAGATCATGGTATCCAGTCCCATCACTTCATGGCAAATAGGTGGGGAAACAGTGGAAACAGTGTCAGACTTTATTTTTTTGAGGTCCAAAATCACTGTAGATGGTGACTGCAGCCATGAAATTAAAAGATGCTTACTCCTTGGAAGAAAAGTTATGACCAACCTAGACAGCATACTAAAAAGCAGAGATATTACTTTGCCAACAAAGGTCTATCTAGTCAAGGCTATAGTTTTTCCAGTAGTCATGTATGGATGTGAGAGTTGGACTATAAAGAAAGCTGAGCACCAAAGAATTGATGCTTTTGAACTGTGGTGTTGGAGAAGACTCTTGAGAGTCCCTTGGACTGCAAGGAGATTCAATCAGTCCATTCTAAAAGAAATCAGTCCTGAATGTTCATTGGAAGGACTGATGTTGAAGCTGAAGCTCCAGTACTTTGCCCACCTGATGTGAAGAACTGACTCATTTGAAAAGACCCTGATGCTGGAAAGATTGAAGGCAAAAGGAGAAGGGGACAACAGAGGATGAGATATTTAGATGGCATCACCGACTCAGTGAACATGAGTTTGAGTAATCTCCCGGAGTTGGTGATGGACAGGGAGCCCTCTCGTGCTACAGTCAATGGGGTCACAAAGAACTGGACATGACTGAGCAACTGAACTGAACTAAACTGAACATAGCAATCTCTAGGTCTATCCATGTCTCTGCAAATTTCACAGCTTTATTCTTTTACAACCGAGTAATATTCCATTTTATATATGTACAACATCTTCTCTATCCATTCCTCCTGTGAGGGACGTTTAGGTTGCTTCCATGTCCTGGCTGTTGTAAATAGTGCTGCAGTGGACATTAGGATGAATGTGTCTTTTTGAATGATGGTTCTCTCCAGGTATGTGCCCAGGAGTGGGATTGCTGAGTCATACAATAGTTTTATTTTTAGTTTTTTGAGGAACCTCCATACTATTCTCTGTAGTAGTTGTGCCAATTTACATACCCATATGTAGCAGGATTCCCTTTTCTGCACATTCTCTCCAGCATTTATTGTTTGTAGATTTTTTAATGATAGACATTCTGACTGGCGTGAAGTAATACCTGACTGCAGTTTTGCATCTCTCTAGTAATTAGTGATGTTGAACATCTTTTCAGTTTAATCGGGTCCTATTTGTTTATTTTTGTTTTTATTTTCTTTACTCTAGAAGGTTGGTCAAAAAAGATCTTGTTGCAATTTATGTCAAAGAATCTTCTGCTTATGTTTTCCTTAAGAGTTTTATAGTCTGACAGAGAATTTAAATAGCCATAATTAAAGTCCTCAAATAATTAATTAAGAAGATGTGTGTCTTGGCAGAGAAATAATAACAAAAACAAATGAAAATTCTACAGCTGAAAAAGTTAACAGCTGAAATTAAGAACTAGAGAATGAGTCTATCAGCACATTAGACCAATATAAAGTAGAAATAGTAAAATGGAAGATGAGAGGATAAATATTCCTCTATATAGAAAAGCTGGTTACATGGTAAGTGCTGGTTAACAATACTGTATAACAAAGTTCCCCCCCCCCCAAACTTAGCAGTTTAAGGAATTTTTTTTCTTTTGATCATAATTTCCTGGTCAGTAATTTGGAAAAGACTCAACTTGGCAGTTCTATCTTTGGGGTCTCTCATGTGGTTGCACTTAGATGTTATCTGCGTTTGATTGAACTGTGGTTATGTAAGGAAATTCCCTGAAGTATTTTTTTTTGTTGTTGTTGTTGGGGAGGGGGAGGGATAATGGAGCATCCTGTCTGCAACTTAATCCAGAAATATTTTACATACTCAGGGGGGAAATGGGGCAGGAGAGGGACAAAGGAGGAGAGAGAGGGAAAGCTAGAGCAAGAGAGAGAAAGAGAGAGAAAACTAGAGTGAGAGAGAGGGGGAGAGAAAAGAAAGAAAGAAAGAAGGATTAAAGCAAAATACTAACCTAACATTTGGGGAATCCAGATAAAGTTCAGAGAGAATTCATCCCTAGAAAACCTTCACTAAAGGAAATACTAGTAACGTCAAACCCATAAAATGCCTAGGAGAAAACCTAGTTAATGATGTGCAAAACATCTGAGAGAAATTCAAGACCTAACTGAATGAGGGGATATATTTTGCCAATGAATTGGGAAACTCAATGTTGTCAAAATAAACCATTCTCAAATTTATATACAGATTAAAGCTAACCTCAATAGAATTCCCTGATGCTTTTGTGTGTGTGAAACATGACAAGATGATTCAAAATTTATGTTGTTGTTCAGTCACTCAGTCATGTCTGACTCTTTGCAACCCCATGGACTGCAACACGCCAGGCTTCCCTATCCATCACCAACTCCCAGAGTTTACCCAAACTCATGTCCATTGAGTCAGTGATGCCATCCAACTATCTCATCTTCTGTTGTCCTCTTCTCCTCCTGCCTTCAATCTTTCTAAGCATCAGGATCTTTTCTAATGAGTCAGCTCTTTACATCAGATGGCAAAGTATGGAGCTTCAGCTCAAAAATGTATACAAAATACAAAAACCAAGAATGACCAAGGCAGTTAGGAAGCACAGCAACAACATAACTTCTTTACATTAAAGTTACCCAGACTTACTATGTGTGCTTAGTCACTCAGTCGTGTCCGATTCTTTGTGACCCAACGGACTATAGCCTGCCAGGCTCCTCTCTCCATGGGGACACTCCAGGCAAGAATACTGGAGTGGGTTGCCATGCACTTCTCCAGGGGATCTTCCCAACCCAGGGATCAAACACAGGTCTCCCACCTTGCAGACAGATTCTTTACTATCTGAGCCACCAGGGAAGGTTCAAGATTTACTATAAAGTTACAATAATTAAGAAAATGTGATACAGGTGCAAGGATAGACAAATGACACAGTGGAACAGAATAGAGAGTCTAAAAGAAGTACCCAGACATATGTGCCCTTTCGTTTATCACAAAGGTGGCACTGCAGTAGGGAATAGTCTTCCAGAAAAAGATTCTGAGTCAACTGGATGCCCATATGAAAACATGACACTTGACCCTTATGCTACACAGTTATCAATCCTGGAAGCGGTGTATAGTCATATGCAAAAGAAAAGTAATTACACTTCTGTGAGATACTCTCTGAGAACATTTTTGTGATTTTGGAGTAGAAAAAGTTCTTTCTAGAAGGATTTATGGAGTTCTATGGACTGGAACAATGGACTGGTTCAAAACTGAGACAGGAGTATGTCAAGCCTGTATATTGTCACCCTGATTATTTAACTTCTATGCAGAGCACATCATGTGAAATGCTGGGATGGATGAAGCACAAGCTGGAGTCAAGATTGCTGGGAGACATATCAATAACCTCAGATATGTAGATGACACCACCCTTATGGCAGAAAGTGAAGAGGAACTAAAGAGCCTCTTGATGAAGGTGAAAGAGGTGAGTGAAAATGTTGGCTTAAAACTCAGCTTTCAGAAAAGGAAAATCATGGCATCTAGTCCCATCACTTCATGGCAAATAGATGGGGAAACAATGAAAACAGTGACAGACTTTATTTTCTTGGACTCCAAAATCACTGCAAATGGTGACTGCAGCCATGAAATTAAAAGATGCTTGCTCCTTGGAAGAAAAGCTATGACAATCCTAGATAGCATATTAAAAAGCAGAGACATTACTTTGCTGACAAAGGTCCAACAAAGCTATAGTTTTTCCAGTAGTTATGTATGGATGTGAGAGTTGGACCATAAAGAAAGCTGAGCACTGAAGAATTGATGCTTGTGAACTGTGGTGTTGGAGAAGACTTTTGAGAGTCCCTTGGACTTCAAGGATATTAAACCAGTCAATCCTAAAGGAAATCAGTCCTGAATATTCATTGGAAGGACTGATGCTGAAGTTGAAGACCTAATACTTTGGCCACATGATGGGAAGAACTGACTCTTTGGAAAAGACCCCGAAGCTGAAAAATATTGAAGGCAGGAGGAGGAGATGACAGAGGATGACATGATTGGGTGGCATCACCAACTCAATGGATATGAGCTTGAGCAAGCTGTGGGAGATGATGGAGGACAGGGAAGCTTGATGTGCTGTGGTCCATGGGGTTGCAAAGAGTCAGACATGACTGAGTGACTGAACTGAACTGACTGACTGAAGGAGCGCTACATGTACAGTAAAAACGGTGAATGAATTAACTTAAGATGAGTAACATGGCTCACTGGAGTACACCATACCATTAAGAAAATAAAAATATAAGACAGAATTAAACACACAAAAAACATAATAAATATTTGTTCCAAAATTCATCATCATGGTAATTTGCACCATTGTATTTGTAATAGTCAAGACCTGGCAACAAACTCAAATCTCTGTCACAAGTCGAATGGATCAATGCATGGTCATGTGATCATTCAAAGGAATACTCTATAGTAATAAAAATGAATACAGTGTTGCCATAAACAACATCATGAGTGAATTTCAAACACGGTTTGAAATTTAAAAAAAAAATTAGACAAGAAAGAAAACATTCTGTATGGTTATACATAAAGTTCAAAAACTGAGAAAATACTCTATGGCAGTACAAGGCTTAGGGAAGCAGGCTTCCCTGGAGAGGAGGAGGACATGGCTATTGGGAGGCAATAGTGATTCTGTGGTGCTGTGAATGTTCTCTTTGTAGATCTGGGTTGGGGAACATGACCTATGTATACACTTATTGTTTGTACTTTGTTCTCTATTATTATCCTTAAACAATAATGTTTCATAAAAATATTATTCATCCAAGCATTTCTTTCCCTGACATAGCACTTCTTAGCATTTCTTAGCACTTCTTTCCCCTGAAAAAATGAGTGAACAATGAGAATGCTATGGAGCAGGACCTTACAGAGCCTTCTCAGGAGAGACCACCCTCATGTCCTCCACCTGCTTCTGTCTGTAGAAAAACCTTAGCCAAAGAATAAATTTAATCACAGAAATGAAAAATTTCAGAAACAAAGGAAAACAGTCAAATAGGACAAAATAATAATAGTTTAACCCTAAACAAAGTCAAGGAATTTTAGTTTCTCCTCATGGCTATAGCTAACATTCTTGAGCCATATCCTTTGAGCTGTTTTGCAGATGCTGAAATCCCAACCATGTGGTAGAAGTAAATTACATGATGCCCAGACTAGTGGGGTTCCATTTCCTTCTCCAGGGGATCTTCCCAACCCAGGATCAAGACTCTTGCATTGCAGGCAGGTTCTTTACCATCTGCGCCAACAGGGAAGCCCATAATCTTCACCTTACACAATTCCAAGAATCGGCCACAAGAAAGTGGGAACAGAGCAGCACTAGAACTGGTGATTAACTGCATTTCAAACAATAAAGGTGACACTGATCAGACCTATTCCAAGATGATTGTCGGAGCTAGCTGTGCTATTCTGCAAGTAACCTGTCCCCTACCTCCACCTGTGCACTCCTGAAATTCCCGTTTAAAACCTCTTATCCCTGATCAGCAAGGGGAAGCTGGTTCTTTGGTACATTACTCCTCTGTCTCCTCAGAACTGCTGGTTTTCTCAATAATGCTATCTTTAAATTTACCCCACGCTTGTCTCTCAGTGTTGGATTCTTGAGTAGTAAGGAGAGGAAACCTGAGTTCCATAATTTCATTACAGAATATCTTCCTTTTAAAGCCTGTTTTCCCTTACTCTCTGCTCTGGGGACATTTCACCCCAGGAGTTTCCTAAGTACAGTAGCCCTACCCTGTCTTACCTGAGCAGATCACAGAGGCCGTGTTGCCACGGGAACAGTCAGGAACACCCAGGGCAGTCACAGGGCATTTCCCCAGGAAGGACTCAGTCCCTGAGCAGTGAAATCGGGCTTTCCAGAGTTGATCACTGCCTTCTGCTCCATTTGGGGTGGAGATGGCGACTCCACAGCCAAGCTGACGACAGAGAACATTGGCATTGGCCAGACTCCAGTGGGAGGCACACAGAGCTCTCCATTGTCCAGAAATATTCATCTCCACCTGCCCCTCACATTGAGAGGTGCCGTTCGTCATGAGCTGGACATCTGTGTACACTGATAGAAAAAGACAGGATTTCAGCAAAATCTGATTTCTTTTTTAGCTTGAACTGATTGTACACGGAGGTTAAGTCCTGATATGCATCTCACCTGAACAGACAACTTGAACAGCTCCACTGTGGTGACACTTGCCCCCTGGACAGGGCACTCTGGGGCATGACCAGAGCTTAGGCTCCTCCCCCTCACACCTGAACTCTTCAGCCCAGACCCGGCGATCAGGCTCTCTGATGGGCACATGTCCCAGAGTAGACACAGCCTTGCCACACCCCAGCTCTGCACAGATGACCTGGGCAGTGGGGAGTGTGAAGTTCCCATCAGACACTGGGGTCCAGGCTTCTCCAGAACGTACTTCTACTCGCCCTGAGCAGGGCCCATCCCCTCCAACCAGATGCACAAATCCTGAGAAACAAAGAACAACAAACCCAGTGAGTGTTCATGAACCTGGCTGGACAATTGCAGACAACATCTCACAGGCAATGATGTGAAAGCTTTTTTTCCAGCAGTGGAATAAGAGGGGATAAGAAGAGAGAATTTGACTGTCATTGTCAAACTGCATTTTCATGAGCAAGTTTCTGAAGAGATATCCAGAAGGATTGAAGAATCAGTTCGGAATGACTGAATCCTGAGAATATATATTTTGATTACAAATGTTAATTCCTATCTGGGAGCCTGGAAACTACAGTGCCCAGAGAAACTGCACCTTGGTAAACATTCAAACGTGGGTAGAGAGCTGAACTGAGACTGAAAAATGTCCATGGGATTCAAGAGGTTAGAGGCCTCAGAGCCAGAGAAGTTTAGAAGTTTAGAGGGCCATCCTGAGATTTCTGGGGCTAAAATTCTGGCCAGTTTTTTCTCAGAGCCAATATTCAAGTCACTGAGGACAGGGAAAATCACACGGGCTAGATCTGAGTGCAGGTATTATAATCTAATTGTGAAAGAAGTTGTCCACAGGTAAATTTCAGTTCAGTTCACTGCAGTTCAGTCACTCAGTCGTGTCCGACTCTTTGCGACCCCATGAATTGCAGCACGCCAGGCCTCCCTGTCCATCACCAATTCCCAGAGTTCACTCAGACTCACGTCCACAGAGTCAGTGATGCCATCCAGCCATCTCATCCTCTGTTGTCCCCTTCTCCTCCTGCCCCCAATCCCTCCCAGCATCAGAGTCTTTTCCAATGAGTCAACTCTTCGCATGAGGTGGCCAAAGTACTGGAGTTTCAGCTTTAGCATCATTCCTTCCAAAGAAAGCCCAGGGCTGATCTCCTTCAGAATGGACTGGTTGGATCTCCTTGCAGTCCAAGGGACTCTCAAGAGTCTTCTCCAACACCACGGTTCAAAAGCATCAATTCTTCGGCGCTCAGCCTTCTTCACAGTCCAACTCTCACATCCATACATGACCACAGGAAAAACCATAGCCTTGACTAGACGGACCTTAGTCGGCAAAGTAATGTCTTTGCTTTTGAATATGCTATCTATGTTGGTCATAACTTTTCTTCCAAGGAGTAAGAGTCTTTTAATTCTATGGCTGCAGTCACCATCTGCAGTGATTTTGGAGCTCAAAAAAATAAAGTCTGACTCTATTTCCATTGTTTCCCCATCTATTTCCCATGAAGTGATGGGACCAGATGCCATGATCTTCGTTTTCTGAATGTTGAGCTTTAAGCCAACTTTTTCACTCTCCTCTTTCACTTTCATCAAGAGGCTTTTTGGTTCCTCCTCACTTCTGCCATAAGGGTGGCGTCATCTGCATATCTGAGGTTATTGATATTTCTCCCAGCAATCTTGATTTCAGCTTGTGTTTCTTCCAGTCCAGAGTTTCTCATAATGTACTCTGAATGTAAGTTAAATAAGCAGGGTGACAATATATAGCCTTGACGGACTCCCTTTCCTATTTGGAACCAGTCTGTTGTTCCATGTCCAGTTCTAACTGTTACTTCCTGACCTGCATACAGATTTCCCAAGAGGCAGGTCCAGTGATCTGGTATTCCCATCTCTTTCAGAATCGTCCACAGTTTATTGTGATCCACACAGTCAAAGGCTTTGGCATAGTCAGTAAAGCAGAAATAGATGTTTTTCTGGAACTCCCTTGCTTTTTCGATGATCCAGTGGATGTTGGTAATTTGATCTCTGTTCTGGAAGTTCACAGTTCACATATTGCTGAAGCCTGGCTTGGAGAATTTTGAGAATTACTTTACTTTTGAGCATGTGAGATGAGTGCAATTGTGCAGTAGTTTGAGCATTCTTTGGTATTGCCTTTCTTTGGAATTGGAATGAAAATTGACCTTTTCCAGTCCTGTGGCCACTGCTGAGTTTTCCAAATTTGCTGGCATATTGAGTGCAGCACCTTCACAGCATCATCTCTCAGGATTTGAAAGAGCTCAACTGAAATTCCATCACCTCCACTAGATTTTTTTGTAGTGATGCTTCCTAAGGCCCACTTGACTTCACATTCCAGGATGTCTGAGTCTAGATGAATGATCACACCATCATGATTATCTGGGTCGTGAAGATCTTTTTTGTACAGTTCTTCTGTGTATTCTTGCCATCTCTTCTTAATATCTTCTGCTTCTGTTAGGTCCATACCATTTCTGTCCTTTATCGAGCCCATCTTTGCATGAAATGTTCCCTTGGTATCTCTAATTTTCTTGAAGAGATCTCTAGTCTTTCCCATTCTGTTCTTTTCCTCTATTTCTTTCCATTGATCGCTGAAGAAGGATTTCTTACCTCTTCTTGCTATTCTTTGGAACTCTGCATTCAGATGCTTATATCTTTCCTTTTCTCCTTTGATTTTCACTTCTCTTCATTTCACAGTTATTTGTAAGGCCTCCCCAGACAGCCAGGTAAGTTTAGAAATGACGAAAGATCAGAGAGTCATAGGAGAGGGAGGGAATTGTCCTAGCCATATTTCTTGAAAACCTAGGACTTATCAAAACACCTGGGAGAAAGTGAGGTCTCAGTGGGATTATGCAAGTCTATTGAGTTAGTTGATTACTTCATACTAGACATGAGATTCTCAGCAAATGTGAAAGAGTAACGATAACTTAATGTATTCTAACCTTATCTATATGCTAACTGCATATGCCTTTCCTATTTGGATTTCTGAGATAAGAAGCCAGCAAGCTATGAAAAAGGAGAATGAGAGGAAGAGAGTGGACAGCAAACAACCCATATATACTTTCAGTTCAGTTCAGTCAATCAGCCGTGTCCGACTCTTCGTGACACCATGCATCACAGCACGCCAGGCCTCCCTGTCTATCACCAACTCCAGGAGTTCACCCAAACTCATGTGCATCGAATCAATGATACCATTCAGCCATCTCATCCTCTGTCGTCCCCTTCTCCTCCTGCCCCCAATCCCTCCCAGCATCAGAGTCTTTAACAATGAGTCAACTCTTTGCATGAGGTGGCCAAAGTATTGGAGTTTCAGCCTCAGCATCAGTCCTTCCAATGAACACCCAGGACTGGTCTCCTTTAGAATGGACTGGTTGGATCTCCTTGCAGTCCAAGGGACTTGCAAGATTCTTCTCCAGCACCACAGTTCAAAAGCATCAATTCTTTGGCACTCAGTTTCTTCACAGTCCAACTCTCACATCCATACATGACCACTGGAAAAACCATAGCCTTGACTAGATGGACCTTTGTTGGCAAAGTAATATCTCTGCTTTTTAATATGCTGTCTAGGTTGGTCATAACTTTCCTTCTAAGGAGTAAGCGTCTTTTAATATATACTGTAGAGATTTCTAAACTGAAAAAGCCTCAATAGGAATGAAACATAGAAAGATTTGGGGGGAAAAAGACTCGTTCCACAAGATTTTAACACTTTCCATCCCCTGTGCTCCTCCCATTTGCCACACAACCCTACTACCCTTTCCCATTTTTCCCAATGCAGAAAAGAAAAAACAAGCTTAAGAGCTACAAATAGATGGAAAGGAGACTCCAAAGGAAAAGAACTTTTGTAGGGAGTGAGGTGGAGTGAGTGGCAGGTTAAACAGGGAGTGGGTGGAGTATGAGAGACAAACCGAAGTAAAGACTCATGATTAAGATTTCATCCTTCAGGGACCCTATTTTGGACAGAGAAAAAGTAATCCAATAGGAAAAACCCTGCACATCATAAAGAACAAATTTTTAAATAATTTTCCTGGTTTTTGAGTGTGCTCATAATTATTTATGTACATGGTGGAATTTGTCCTGGTGAAGGACTCTGATTGCACAAGTTTGTGAACTTTGAAGCCTCAAAAAGAATAACATAACAATAAAAAGCTACTATAGAGAGCAGGCAGAGAAGGCAATGGCAACCCAGTCCAGTGTTCTTGCCTGGAGAATCCCAGGGACGACGGAGCCCTGTGGGCTGCCATCTATAGGGTCGCACAGAGTCGGACACGACTGAAGCAACTTAGCAGCAGCAGCAGCATAGAGAGCAGGAGAGAACAGAAAAGGCGCTGCAGAAATTAAAGAATTGAAGGATTAGCTTGACCACTTATACAAGAATGAATGATGAGAGAGAGGATGATCTGTTTGCCTTTTATTATTTATCCATTTCCATCTCCCCAGAGAGGTCCAGGTTAGGACTCCTAATCTATACTGACTGGGAGTTTGGTCACAGGCTACACATTCTAGATAAACCATTTTTGTTTAACTGGTTGTTGTTATTGTTTTTGCTCAGCCACTCAGTCATGTCCGACTCTTCGCTACCCCATGGACTGAAGAATGATAGGCTTCCCTGTCCTTCACTATCTCCCCGAGTTTGTTCAAACTCATGTCCATCGAGTCAGTAATGCAATCTAACCATCTCATCTTCTGTCATCCCCTTCTCCACCAGCCTCTAATCTTTCCCAGTATTAGGGTCTTTTCCAGTGAATCAGTTCTTCATATCAGGTGGCCAAAGTATTGGAGCGTCAGCTTCAGCATCACTCCTTTCAGTGAATATTCAGGGTTGTATTTCCTTTAGGATTGAGTGGTTTGATCTCCTTGCAGTCCAAGGGACTCTCAAGAGTCTTCTCCAACACTACAGTTCAATAGCATCAGTTTTTCAGTGTTCAAACTTCTTTATGGCCCAACTCTCACATCCACACATAATTACTGAAAAAACCATAGCTTTGACTAGATGGACCTTTGTCTCAAAGTAATGTCTCTGTTTTTTAATATACTGTCTAGGTTTGTCATAGCTTTTCTTCCAAGGAGCAAGCATCTTTTAATTTCATGACTGCAGTCACTGTCCACAGTGATTTTGGAGCCCAAGAAAATAAAGTCTGTCACAGTTTCCATTTTTTCCCCATCTGTTTGCCATGAAGCAATGGGACAGGATGCCATGATCTTAGTTTTTTGAATGCTGAGTTTCAAGGCAGCTTTTTCACTCTGCTCTTTCACTTTCATCAAGAGTTCCTCTTCACTTTCTGCCATTTAGGGTGATGTCATCTGCATATCTGAGGTTGTTGATGTTGTTATATTAATTCCACGAGATTAAAAATTTAGAAAGAAAATGAGAGAAGTATTTCTTGTATTCTGTTTTATATACACTGATAAAAGTTAAATATTCAAATATGTGCTGGATAATCAATACAGTCTTAGGATATATTAGGATAGAGACTTCTGAGATATATTATTTCTTTTTTATTTTCTACTTGATTTTAAAATTTACGTGGAAGAATAAGTGTGAAAATTCCAAGAATATTATGAAATAGAAGGCTGATGTGAATGAGTAAAGATATTAAATATAATAAAGGTCTATCCTTGTCTGGTCTCTTGCTGTGTAGACATCTTGTGTCCTTAGGCACACATAGCATCTTGCACACCACACCTGGACCTTCAGTGCTGCTCAGAGAACCTCACAGTTGCCTTCATCAGCTCCCATTGCATTCTCCTTCCTCCCAGCTACTATAAAACCTGTTCCACCCTCTTCAAAAATTACATTTGTCCTCTCGCTCCAAATAAGCCCCCAAACACAAGTCTCTTATATCAATGAAATCATTAAATATAAACTACATAATCTCTTATCATAAAACACACAAATTCATGTTTTATTACCTCCACCTTTGACTTGCCAGTGCATGGCTAAGTATTCCTCCAAAGTTTGCATTTGTACAGATATCTTAAAGGAAGAATTAGGGAGAGAGACTTTTCTAGTAACAATGAAAGAATATATGACTCAGAGCATTTCATTCACAGTTCTCTAGTTCTACCATCAAAGAACTATGAACATTTACTTCTAAATTTGCAAAGGAAACTTGCAATCTGCCACAAATCCATAAGAAACTCTGATTTGTTAAATGCTATCCCTTTAGGGATCATCTCTATATATGTAAATGATATCCTCCTATAGTAAGAGTAGCCTCCACTCCTACTAGCCTAGTGCAAAATAATGTCTCACATAGTTTGTACAGAAACAACTCCACCCAGGAAAGTACATCCTCATTTTTGTCCCTCCTTCGCATAGCCTTCCTGTGCAAAGAGAATGTGTATGTGGCAGTTAGCAAATATTTCACTCTTACAAAAAGTAAATTGTGAAAAAAATTATGAGGATTTATTTTAATTGGGAGAATGAATAAAGCTATTTTAGCATCAGGTAAGTCCACTGGAGAAGAAAAGAATAGCAGAGACTTACAAGAGGAAAGTAAATGAAGCTCATCACTCATAGCCACAGTGCACTCAGTGAGGATGGGTAGGTGTCTCAGTCCTCTCTAGCCCACCTATCTCCCATTGCCCTGCTGATCAGACACCAGCTTTCTTGGAACTTTCCATTTTCTCAGCCGGTGGACAAAGAACTGACCATACCTGAGCAGACGACTCCTGCATCTTCCTGATGATCGCAGTTGTGTTGCCGCCATCCCCAGGAAAGGCACCTCCACACTTGGGACTCCTCTCCTCTGCAGCTCACTTCATCCAGCCAGATGGGCCCTGATCCCGTCCCGAAGGAAGAAGAGACAGTGGCATCCAGGGCTTCTCCACAGCCCAGCTGCCTGCACACCACGCGGGCATCGTCCAGGTCCCAGCCGTCATCACAGATGGTGCCCCAGGAACCCTGGTCAAGGATCTCCACTCTCCCGGAGCAGCGACCACCTCCGTCCACCAGGCGGAGCTGTCTGCTGTCTGAGCAGAGAGAAATGAGACGATGGGGTGATGACCCCAAGGGTTGAGAAAGGTCTTCTGTCCTGTAGGACTCCCACTTGAGCAGAAGGGAGTGCTCTCCTCTGAACGCTGCCGGTTCAGACACGGAGTGGTTGCACTGGGGCAGCAGCTGGGTCTGGTTCTTTATACCAGTGGCAAGAGAATAATAAGGTTGAAAAATAGGAAGAAAATAAAACAGGAAATATTAAGTTGAAAACACTCTAGTGAGTAGTCTGAGACAGCAGGTGGTGCAAGGTCCTATCAGAGTTAACATTCTGATCTGTAGAGTTCTGTACAGCATCAGAGAAAGATTTATAGGAAATGTTAGTCTCTCTACCTGGAGCAGTTAAATGAGTTCAGAGTCACAGGAATGAGCTGGCAGCGGGATGGATTCCTTTCAAAGCACACACATTTTGATGCGATTGACCTATGAGTTAAAGGGGTTAATTAAAGGGAATGGAGTCAGGAGCTGGCCTTATCAGATGCCTTAGGTAGCAGCCATGAATCCTCTACCATTAGACTCCTTCCTCCTGGTACAGTCATCCAGAACTGAAAAACAAATGGATTCTGTGATATCTTGGTTTACCCCAGAATATTTCATTTGCAGTTCTAAGCTTCAGACTTCAGATCTGGATACTTAATTTTAAACAATGTGATCTGTTTGAGTAGACTGAACAGCTTTGCACGAGAGATGATGTCAGGGAACGTCGACACTGGTCAGATTCCACTGGGAATCATAGAATGTTGCTTCCTCTCCCCCCAAAAATATAATCTCTCCTTGGACTTTGTGTCAAGAATCTCTGTTATTCAAATATTGGAGTTATGTGATCTTCAGGAGGAAATAGTGTGTATGTTTGCTTAGTCAATTCAGTCATGTTCAACTCTTTAAGACCCTATGAACTGTAGCCCACCAGGCTCTTCTGCCCATGGGATTCTCCAGGCAAGAATACTAGAGTGGGTGGCCTCGCCCTCCTCCAGGGGTTCTTCCTGACTCAGCGACCTAACCAGCGTCTCCTGCATTGCAGGTGGATTCTTTACAGCTGAGCCACCGGCAAACCCTTTTAGTTCTATCAATGAGCAGAAATAGGTCACATTCCTGCAAGCCCTTGAACAAATAACATTAACAAGCTCACTGTATTCTCCTCTCCTTTTATACATAAAAGTGATGTAAAGAAAGGTTAAAGAATGTCTATCGATGTTACCCTTTAAGTAAATGATGAAGTAGAGAATTAAACCTAAAATTTTCCACTTCCATGGAGAATGGAGGAGTTCACAGCAGGCCAATGTGTTTTGCTGGGTCTTGCTGGATACAGCTTAAAAAGCTGAAAAATGTTTTTTTAAGAAACAGTAAATGTATTCAACATTTGTTGACATGACATGGATTAAATATGTTAAAATTCTAAAGTGTGGAGGTTATTTCAATGTTACCCAAGGATCTATAGCTTCTTTTTCTCTCGGAATTTGCTGATTCATTGCATAATTTAATGATTCAGAATCTGGGCTTGGGCAAGCAGAGCACTACTGTTGTGACAGGAAGCCAGCATAATTTGGGAGTTACCTGGTGCTGGAGTGACAAAATTAGTCTTGAGAGCCTCTCTCACACAGCACATTTTCTCCTCAAATATCTGCCCAGTATATAAGCTGTGAAGGGCAGGAAGCTAAAGAGCTATACAAGAAGACTTGGAAAGCAGAGTCTTTCTCATTCTCTTGGGTACTGAGCTACCAAAGAATCCAGGCTCTGAACTGAAATCTCTGAAAGTCCCTGTCATAGAGACAGAAAAATCAGAGGTGGACTGAGTGCTACCAAAACGGCAACCCACACTTATTACAGCTCAGTTTTAGGTTATATTTAGATGTTTGAGTGATATACACCCCATCCCCCTATCTCCCTAGCAAAACAAAGGATAAATCCTTTCAGGTATTAGAAAACGTATCAGGAGTATCTTACTTTTTCATATATAATTTATAGCACTCAATAAAAAATAACATGACATTTGACAAGCTAGAATAACATGAAAAATGACCAAAGTGCAAAAAAGAGATAAGAGAATGCAGAGACACACATAATAGAAATGCATAAGGATTTTAACTACGACCAATGTGTTTAGGGGAAAAGAGAGAAGGGGAGAATATACAGGGAAAAAGATGAAAAAGTTAACAAATAATCATAAACAAGTAAAAATAGCATTGCCAACCTAAAATAAAATATCTAGGTTTAAAAAGTGAATGAATAAGTCAAATAAATTTTAGATAGAACTTAGAATATAGTGATTTAGAGGAGTCATAAAGATGAGAGATGAGAAGGAAAATAAAGAGTAGGAGAGGGAGAAGAGATACAGAGACACCGAGGCAGAACTACAGAAGCCATATTTGAAGATATAATAAGAGAGAATTTAATATAAACTAAAGAGTATGAAAACCCCCCACTCCTAATAAAGCTGCTGAAAATCAAAAGGAAAAAGGAAAATCTGAAATAATAACAGATTTATTTAATACTAAAGGAAGAGGGAAAAAAGGAGAGAAAAAGGAACATAAAGCATGTGGATCTATTAAAAGCAAATGGCAGATACCAACACATCAATATCAGTAATTGCATTTACAGTGAATGGATTAAGATAAAACACAACTGATGCAAATGTTACTTGCAAAATAATCACCTTATGCTATGAAAACAAAGAAATGTTGAAAGTAAAATGATGGGAAAAATGTACCAATTGTAAGAAAGCTGGAGTAGCTTTATCGATGTCCCAGGAAGTAGAAAAGATACACTAACTGACAGCAGTCCTGATAGAGGGCATCAGAGGGCAGACAGACTGAAACCACAATCACAGAAAACTAGCCAACCTGATCACATTGACCACAGCCTTATCTAACTCAATGAAATTAAGCCATGCCGTGTAGGGCCAACCAAGACAGATGGGTCACAGTGGAGTGTTCTGACAAAATGTGGTCCACTGGAGAAGGGAATGGCAAACCACTGCAGGATTCTTGCCTTGAAAACCCCATGAACAGTATGAAAAGGCAAAAAGATAGGACACTGAAAGATGAACTCCCCAGGTCTGTAGGTGCCCAATATGCTACTGGAGATCATTGGAGAAATAATTCCAGAAAGAATGAAGGTAGGGAGCCAAGGCAAAAACAACACCCAGTTGTGGATGTGACTGGTGATAGAAGCAAGGTCCACTGGTGTAAAGAGCAATATTGCATAGGAACCTGGAATGTTAGGTCCATGAATGAAGGGAAATTGGAAGTGGTCAAACAGGAGATGGCAACAGTGAACGTCGACATTCTAGGAATTGGTGAGCTAAAATGGACTGGAATAGGTGAATTTAACTCATATGACCATTATATCTACTACTGTGGGCAGGAATCGCTTAGAAGAAATGGAGTAACCATCATAGTCAACAAAAGAGTCTGAAATGCAGTGCTTGGATACAGTCTCAAAAACAACAGAATGATCTCTCTGTTCATTTCCAAGGCAAACCATTCAATATCATGGTAATGCAAGTCTATGCCCCAACCAGTAATGCTGAAGAAGCTGAGGTTGAATGGTTCTATGAAGACCTACATGACCTTTTAGAACTAACACCCAAAAAAGATGTCCTTTTCCTTATAAGGGACTGGAATCCCAAAGTATGAAGTCAAGAAACATCTGGAGTAACAGGCAAATTTGACCTTGGATTACAGAATGAAGCAGGGCAAAGGCTAATAGAGTTTCGCCAAGACAATGCACTGATCATAGCAAACACCCTCTTCCAGCAACACAAGAGAAGACTCTACTCATGGACATCACCAGATGGCCAACACTGAAATCAAATAGATTATATTCTTTGCAGCCAAAGATGGAGAAGCTCTATACAGTAACCAGACCAGGAGCTGACTGTGGCTCCGATAATTAACTGCTTATTGCCAAATTCAGACTTAAATTGAAAAAAAAGGGGGGGGGGACACTAGACGATTCAGGTATGACCTAAATCAAATCCCTTATGACTATACAGTGAAAGTGAGAAATAGATTTAAAGGGCTATATCTCATAGACAGAGTGCCTGATGAACTATGGATGGAGGTTCGTGACACTGTACAGGAGACAGAAATAAAGACCATCCCCAAGAAAAAGAAATACAAAAAAGCAAAACGGCTGTCTGAGGAGGCCTTACAAATAGCTGTGAAAGGAAGGGAAGTGACAAGCAAAGGAGAAAAGGAAAGATATACCCATTTGAATGCAGAGTTCAAAAGACGAGCAAGGAAAGATAAGAAAGGCTTCCTCAGTGATCAGTGCAAAGAAATAGAGGAAAACAATAGAATGGGAAAGACTAGAGATCTCTTCAAGAAAATTAGAGATACCAAGGGAACATTTCAAGCAAAGATTGGGTAAATAAAAGACAGAAATGGTATGAACCTAACAGAAGCAGAAGATGTTAAGAAGAGGTGGCAAGAATACACAGAAGTACTGTACAAAAGAGATCTTCTTGACCAAGATAATCATGATGGTGTGATCACTCACACTCATCTAGAGCCAGACATCCTGGAATGTGAAGTCAAGTGGGCCTTAAGAAGCATCACTATGAACAAAACTAGTGGAGGTGATGGAATTCCAGTTGAGCTCTTTCAAATCCTGAAAGATGATGCTCTGAAGTGCTGCACTCAATAGGCCAGCAAATTGGGAAAACTCAGCAGTAGCCACAGGACTGGAAAAGGTCAGTTTTCATTCCAATCCCAAAGAAAGGCGACGCCAAAGAATGCTCAAACTACCGCACAATTGCACTCATCTCACATGCTAGTAAAGTAATGCTCAAAATTCTCCAAACCAGGCTTCAGCAATACATGAACCGTGAACTTCCAGATGTTCAAGTTGGTTTTAGAAAAGGCAGAGGAACCAGAGATCAAATTGCCAACATCTGTTGGATCATGGAGAAAGCAAGAGAGTTCCAGGAAAACATCTATTTCTGCCTTATTGACTATGCCAAAGCCTTTGACTGTGTTGATCACAATAAACTGTGGAAAATTCTGAAAGAGATGGGAATACCAGACCACCTGAGCTGCCTCTTGAGAAACCTATATGTAGGTCAGGAAGCAACAGTTAGAACTGGACATGGAACAACAGACTGGTTCAAAATAGGAAAAAGTACATCAAGCCTGTATATTGTCATCCTGCTTATTTAACTTCTATACAGAGTACATCATAAGAAACGCTGGGCTGGATGAAGCAAAAGCTGGAATCAAGATTGCCGGGAGAAGTATCAATAACCTCAGATATGCAGATGACACAACCCTTATGGCAGAAAATGAAGAAGAACTAAAGAGCCTCTTGATGAAAGTGAAAGAGGAGAATGAAAAAGTACCAGCTTAAAGCTCAACATTCAGGAAACTAAGATCATGGCATCTGGTCCCATCACTTCATGGCAAATGGATATGGAAACAGTGGAAACAGTGGCTAACTTTATTTGGGGGGGCTCCAAAATCACTGCAGATGGTGACTGCAGCCATGAAATTAAAAGATGCTTGCTCCTTGGAAGGAATGTTATGGCAAACCTAGACAGCATATTAAAAAGGAGAGACATTACTTTGCCAACAAAGGTTCATCCAGTCAAAGCTATGGTTTTTCTGGTAGTCATGTATGGATGTGAGATTTTTACTGTAAAGAAAGCTGAGCAATGGAGAATTGATGTTTTTGAACTGTGGTGTTGGAGAAGACTCTTGAGAGTCCCTTGGACTGCAAGGAGATCCAACCAGTCCATCCTAGAGGAGATCAGTCCTGAGTATTCACTGGAAGGACTGATGTTGAAGCTGAAACTCCAATATTTTGGCCACCTGATGTGAAGAGCTGACTCATTTCAAAAGACCCTGATGCTGAGAAAGATTGGGGGCAGAAGGAGAAGGGGATGACAGAGGATGAGATTGTTGGATGGCATCACTGACTCAATGGACATGAGTTTGGATAAACTCTGGGAATTGGTGATGGACAGGGAGGCCTGGCGTGCTGCAGTCCATGGAGTCGCAAAGAGTCAGACACAACTGAGCAACTGAACCGAACTGAACTGAACACGAATTGAATTAAAGAGGGAATTTTCATGATCATAATGAGGTGTACCCTTTATAAAGATATAGACATCAAAATTCAAGAAAGGTAACAGTACATAACTTTGAAATATACTTGACAGAATGAAAAGAATAGGCAAAATCACAATCAAAATGGGGGATTATTATTGTGTCTTTTTAAATAGCATACAGACCAGGCATACAAAAAGCAAAGGATACAGTAGATGTACAACAAAATAGTCAGCACATTTAACCAAGTAACACATAGAGCAATGCACCCAACAGTGCAAGAGTTCACAATACTGTAAATGCACTCGGAGCTTTTACAAAATGACCACATAATGGGACAAAATCTTTCACTCTTTGAATTCATACAGAGTATTTACTTTGACCACAGTGGAATAAAATTAAGAATTAAAAAGAAAATATTGTTAGCCATACCTATTTTGGGAAATTCAGCAACACTCTTCCAAAAAACACCTGAGTCTGGGAATAAATTTAAAATTTACCAAATATTGTGAAATAATGATAATAAAAATACAATAATAATGATAATAAACACAAAATAATGATATTATCATAAATTCTTCTAATGAAACTCAAGGGAAATTTATACTCTAGATTTAGAGAAGAGGAAAGACTGAAAGTGAAAAAATTGTAAGCTTCGGTTAAGAAACTAGGAGATGAGAAAGCCTAAAGAATATAGAACGTTGGGGTTAATTTAAAAAGGAACAAAAATGAATGGAAAAGAAGGTAAGCATAAGATAGAAAGCATAGAAGAAAACCCTTTAAACGTGGCTCATTGAAAACTGATGAACACTGATCAATACCAATGAAGAGCAAAGAGAAAATGAAGTTAACAATAGCAAGAACGAAAAGGGACATCACTATAAATCATACAGATTTTTTGGTCATAGTTTTTGTGTTGTTTGTTTGTTTTTGGCTGTGCTGTGGCTCGTGGGATCTTAGTTCCCAGGTCAGGGATTGAACCTGGACCCACGGCAGTGAAAGTCCAGAGATTTAACCCCTGGATTGCATAGCTTTATTAATATAATTTATACATTTAATGTGGATAAGTACACAGAAAGTGTCTTTCTCCACAGCCTTGCCAACACTTAAGTGTCTTTTCAAAAAAACAGTCATTCTGACATGTGTGATATCTCTTTGTGGTTTTGATTTACATTTTCCTGATGATTGACAATGTCAAGCATTTTTCATATACCCATTGGCCATTTGTATGTTTTCTTTAGAGAAATGTCTATTCAAGCCCTTGGCCAATTTTTTAATTGAGTTATTAGGTTTTGGATTTTTTTTTTCTTGAGTTGCAGGAGTTCCTTATTTGTTTGGAAATTAATACCTTATATAGTTTGTGCTAGCTTGCTTTTTCACTCTGTTGATGTTTCCTTTGGCTTGAAGAAGCTTTTTAGTTTGATATATACCCACTTGTCTATTTTTGCTTTGTTGCCTGTACTTTTGACATCATATCCATGAAATCATTAAGCAATGTGTTTTTATTTTGTGATGAACCTATCACATATCTAAAATATAATTCTTATCTGGTGAGGATATTATACAATCACACATAGTAAAATAAATTCAGATAAATAAGTGAATTCAAAATTAGATTTTGAATATTCTTTAGTGGAACTGTAAAATTATTTGCAGAAAATAAAACTTGATTCAATGTTATTTTGAGATTAAGAATGGCATATGAAACATTTCATTAAAGGCAGAAGTCAAAAAAGTAAACCATTATAGATTCGATAACATAACCCCCCCCCCATTCACATATATAACTTTAAAGATATATGCAAAAAATGGGGGAAATATTTACAAAAATATTTAAGAAAGAGTAAGTGATGTTTCTTTATAAGACTAAAAAGAAAGATGAGCACCGAAGAATTGATGCTTTTGAACTGTGGTGTTGAAGACTCTTGAGAGTCCCTTGGACTGCAAGGAGATCCAACCAGTCCATCTTAAAGGAGATCAGTCCTGAGTGTTCATTGCAAGGACTGATGTTGAAGCTGACACAACTGAGCAACTGAAGTGATGTTTGTTTATAGAGAGTCCCTATAAATAAATTAAAAAATTTAAAACATTCTAGAGAAAGAAAATACTGTTATGAAAGATATATTAAAACTGTAATATAGGAAAGAAGGTAATATTTTTGTATATAATGTTTGTGAAAGTAGCTCAGTCGTGTCCAACTCTTTACGACCCCATGGAGTATATAGTCCATGGAATTCTCCAGGCCAGAATACTAGAGTGGGTAGCCTTTCCCTTCTCCAGAGGTCTTCCCAAGCCAGGAATCGCACCTAGACTTCCCACATTGCAGGCAGATTCTTAACCCGCTGAGTCATCAGGGAAGCCCAAGAACACTGCAGTGAGTAGCCTATCCTTCTCCAGTGGATCTTCCCGACCCAGGAATCAAACCGGGGTCTCCTGCATTGTAGGCAGATTCTTTACCAGCTTAGCTATCAGGGAAGCCCTCATGTGGATAAAAAAAAAAAGCATGATGCATGTTCTTATGTCAAGACTATGAAGAGAATAATACTCTCTTTTAAAATTAATTATTTGGTTGTCCTGGGTCTTAGTTGCAACATGCAAATTCTTACTTGTGGGATCATAAGAAAAAAAATTGTAACTACATGTAGTGATGGATATTACTGTATGTGTGGTGATGATTTACCAATATGTACAAAAACATAAACACTATATTTTACACTTAGAACTAATATAATATTACAAGAATTACATCTCAATTAAATATTTTAACAAACAAGATTGGAATATGTGGATAAAATTAATTTCATCCTTACCTCATTTAGGCTTCTCTGGTGGCTCAGACGGTAAAGCATCTGACTGCAATGTGGGAGACTCAATTGCAATACCTAGGTTGGGATGATCCCCTGGAGAAGGGAATGGAAACCCATTCCAGTATTCTTGCCTGGAGAATTCCGTGGACCGAGGAGCCTGGCAGGCTATAGTCCATGCAGACACAAAAAGCCAGACATGACTGAGTGACTAACATTTTCACTTAATGTCATTTTGGGGACCCAAATTAAACTCATCACTTAGATTTTAAAATGTCAAATCTCACTGCATCCTGCAGGGTTGGGACAGACACACAGAAACAGACAGTAAGTCACCTGCACATGAGATATAGGCTTCCTCCATTGGAGAGCATGAAGTGTAATTCCAAGGGTCAGAAGGACACTGCCAGAGAGAGACGTCAGTTTTCCGACACCGGATTCCATCCACCCACTGGGGTCTATAACCTTCTCTAAGAGCAACAGAAGAGTTGAAGATTCCACTGTCCCCACAGCCAAGCTGTCTGCAGATCACGGACACAGTGATGTCTTCCATGGGGCTATGGCAGACACTGCCCCAGGTCCCATTGTAGAAAACTTCTAGCCATCCAGCACACTGCTGGTCCTCGCTCACCATCCTGAGGGCCAGGAATTCTAAGATTGAAAGGGGAGGAGACAGGACACAGTGAAAACTTTGCTGGATGTTCTAGATTTTCCTTTCTTCTAGAAATGGTGAACAGTCATCTCTGACCTTGCTCAAGAGATACCCACTATATGACAAGACTGACATCACCTCCCTTATAACTAACCTTGTCCATTTGTGTCTATATTTCTATTTCTACCACAATGGTGTAGTGGATATGAACTGAGGGGAAGACCAAACTGTGTGGGTGCTAGTAGGGAGGGGCAGCTGAATTCTGCTTCCTAACAAAATCTTTGAAGAGTATGTTAAGGGATGTAATGTGGATATTAGGGAGATAGGCAGAATAGTTAACCCCAAAATGTCCACATCCCAAACTCTGCAATTGTGAATCTGTTACTATACCTGACAAAAGGGATTTACAGATGTGATTATGGTAAGGACCTTGGGATGGTGAGATTAAGCTAGAATATTGTATTAACAATGTGAGCCCAGTCTGAGCACATCCTTAGACCCACTATCCTTAAACATGGAATACATTTCTTAGCTCTGCCTAGAGAGAGAAATGTGACTCTGGATAATATCTGGAGGCCTGCAGCATTGCTGGTCTCATAATGGATAAAGGAGGCTGTGAACCAAGGGATGTAGGCGGTTTCTGGAAGCTTGAGAATTCCATGGACGGAGGGGCAGGGCAAGATAGAGTCCATGGGATCACAAAGAGTCAGGCATGACTATGTGACTTTCTTTTCTTTTCTTTTCTTTTTTCATCTAGAAGATTGAAAGGACAAGAAACAGATTCTCCCCCAGAGACATAGAAGTGATGCAGCCCTACTGAAGCCTTGATCCAGGCCTAGTGAGATCCCTGCTGGACATCTAAGCTGCAGAAGTGTAAGGAAATAAATTTATGTTGTTTTAACCCACTAATTGGTAAATTGTTACTGAAGCAAACGGAAACTAGTACCGTGGGTTTAAATTTTTTGTATGTAACTGGAGAGAGAGCCCTGCTTTCAAGAAAAACTGTAAAAAACGGCTCTGCCAGGAAACCTGCTGAGAAGAAAGGACTAGAACGTCAGCTGCTGCAGAAGGAAGTGAAAGCACATCGTCTTCACGTCTGCTGGAAAGACAGGCTCCATGGGAGGAAGCCTCCTTCTCTGGTCCTTTCAGCATCTCTCCCTCAGGGCTCAGACACCCGTCCTCCAGGGCCCCACCCCTCCCCCAGCCTGTGGACAGTGTGTAGCGCGGACCTGAGCAGATGACCCCCGCGTCCTGCTTGTGTCTGCAGTCATGCCGCCCCCAGCCCCCAAAAGGGCACTTCCACACGTGAGATTCATTTCCTGTGCAGTTCAGGTTGTCCAATCAGATAGGCCCTGATCCTGCCCCAAAGTGAGCAGACCTCGTGGCATTGAGGGCTTCTCCACAGCCGAGCTGCCTGCTCACCACGCGGGCATCGTCCAGGTCCCAGCCGTCATCACAGTTGGTGCCCCAGGAGCCCTCGTCAAGGATCTCCACTCTGCCGGCGCAGGGACCGCCCCCGTTCACCAGGCGGAGCTGCCTGCTGTCTGAGGAGAGAGAAATGGGACAATGGAGCGGTGACCTGGAGAATGAAAAGGATCTTTTGTCCTGTGGGACCCTCACCTGAGCAGTAGGGGGCGCTCTCCTCTGAGGCCACAGAGCCTTCAGGTTGAGACAGGGAGTCATCGCACTGGGGCAGCACCTGGATCTGATTTCCTGAAGAAACAACAATGATCAGAAGTCTGGAACGGTTGAAGAACAAGAAACTGAATTAAGGGAAATAATGACCTGGTAATGGACCTTATATGAAAGCTGTGTTCAGTTCGCTTCAGTTCATTCACTCAGTCGTGTCTGACTGTTTGCAAACCCATGAACTGCAGCACGCAAGGCCTGCTTGTCCATCACCAACTCCCCGAGTCCACCCAAACTCATGTCCATCCAATTGGTAATACCATCCAACCATCTTATCTTCTGTCGTCCCCTTCTCCTCCTGCCCTCAATCTTTCCCAGCATCAGGGTCTTTTCACATGACAGAGTTCTTCACATCAGGTGGCCAAAATATTGGTGTTTCAGCTTCATCAGTCCTTCCAATGAACACCCAGGACTGATCTCCTCTAGGATGGACTGGTTGGATCTCCTTGCAGTCCAAGGAACTCTGAAGAGTCTTCTCCAACACCACAGTTCAAAAACATCAATTCTTCATTGCTCAGCTTTATTTACAGTCCAACTCACATCCACACATGACTACTGGAAAAACCATAGCCTTGACTAGACAGACGGACCTTTGTTGACAAAGTATTGTCTCTGTTTTTTAATAAGCTGCATAGGTTGGCCATAACTTTCCTTCAAAGGAGTAAGCATCCTTTAAGTTCTTGGCTGCAGTCACCATCTGCCGTGATTTGGGGGCCCAAAAAATAAAGTCAGCCACTGCTTCCACTGTTTCCCCATCTATTTCCCATGAAGTGATGGGACCGGATGCCATGATCTTCATTTTCTGAATGTTGAGCTTTAAGTCAACATTTTCACTCTTCTCTTTCACTTTCATCAAGAAGCTCTTTAGTTCTTTCACTTTCTGCCATAAGGATGGTGTCATCTGCATATCTGAGGTTATTGATATTTCTCCTGGCAATCTTGATTGCAGCTTATGCTTCATCCAGCCCAGCGTTTCTCATGATGTACTCTGCATAGAAGTTAAATAAGCAGGATGACAATATACAGCTTTGATGTACTCCTTTTCCTATTTGGAACCAGTCTGTTGTTCCATGCCCAGTTCTAACTGTTGCTTTATGACCTGCATACAGGTTTCTCAAGAGGCAGGTTAGGTGGTCTGGTATTCCCATCTCTTTCAGAATTTTCCACAGTTTATTGTGATCCACACAGTCAAAGGCTTCTGCATAGTCAATAAAGCAGAAATAGATATTTTCCTGGAACTCTCTTGCTTTTTTGATGATCCAGTGGATGTTGGCAATTTGATCTCTGGTTCCTCTGCCTTTTCTAAAACCAGCTTGAACATTAGGAATTTCACGGTTCACATATTGCTGAAGCCTGGCTTGGAGAATTTTGAGCATTACTTTACTAGCCTGTGAGATGAGTGCAATTGTGCGGTAGTTTGAGCATTCTTTGGCATTGCCTTTCTTTGGGATTGGAATGAAAACTGAACTTTCCCAGTCCTGTGGCTACTGCTGAGTTTTCCCAATTTGCTGGCCTATTGAGTGCAGCACTTCAGAGCATCATCTTTCAGGATTTGAAAGAGCTCAACTGGAATTCCATCACCTCCACTAGTTTTGTTCATAGTGATGCTTCTTAAGGCCCACTTGACTTCACATTCCAGGATGTCTGGCTCTAGATGAGTGTGAGTGATCACACCATCATCATTATCCAGGTCATGAAGATCTCTTTTGTACAGTACTTCTGTGTATTCTTGCCACCTCTTCTTAATATCTTCTGCTTCTGTTAGGTCCATACCCTTTCTGTCCTTTATTGACCCAATCTTTGCTTGAAATGTTCCCTTGGTATCTCTAATTTTTTTGAAGAGATCTCTAGTCTTTCCCATTCTATTGTTTTCCTCTATTTATTGCACTGATCACTGAGGAAGCCTTTCTTATTTTTCCTTGCTCTTCTTTGGAACTCTGCATTCAAATGGGTATATCTTCCCTTTTCTCTTTTGCTTTTGGCTTGTCTTCTTTTCACAGCTATTTGTAAGGCCTCCTCAGACAGCCATTTTGCTTTTTTGCATTTCTTTTCTATAGGGATGGTCTTGATTCCTGTCTCCTGTACAATGTCACGAACCTCCATCCATAGTTCATCAGGCACTCTGTCAGATCTAGTCCCTTAAATCTATTTCTCACTTCCACTGTATAGTCATAAAAGATTTCATTTAGGTCATACCTGAATGGTCTAGTGTTTTTCCCCACTTTCTTCAATTTAAGTCTGAATTTGGCAATAAGGAGTTCATGATCTGAGCTACAGTCAGCTCCAGGTCTTGTTTTTGCTCCCTGCATAGAGCTTTTCCATCTTTGGCTGCAAAGAATATAATCGGTCTGATTTCGTTGTTGACCATCTGGTGATGTCCATGTGTAGAATCATCTCGTGTGTTGTTGGAAGAGGATGTTTGCTATGAAAGCTGTGACCCGGCAGTAAAATTATCATACTCTTATTGTTCACCATCTCCGTGGAGAGTTCTGCTTCTGACAGTATCACAATTTTTGTTTTAACCCAAGTGTTGCTATAAGAATGAATTAAGTAAGTTGTTGTATCCCTAAATCTATCCCTGTGCTGTGATTAGTCACTCAGTAATTCAGACTGTTTGTGACCCCATGGACTATAGCCCACCAGGCTCCTCTGCCCATAGGATTTTTCAAGCAAGAATACTGGAGTGGGTTGCCATGCCCTCCTCCAGGGGATCTTCCCAATCCAGGGATCAAACCCAGGTCTCCTGCATTGCAGGCAGATTCTTTACCATCTGAGCCACCAGGAAAGGCCAAATCTATCCCTAAGTAAAAGCAAAACAAAATTCTTTCTGAAAGATTTCTACAATTTCTTCAATGTCTAACTTTAAAACAAACACTTAAATAAAATAGATCTCGTGAAAAACAGAAGGGAAAAAGGAGACATTGGAAAGAATTTCCCAGGTTTTTCAGCTGCTAGATTTACCTGACAGAGAATTTAAATAGCCATGATTAAAGTGTTTATGGAAATAATAGACAAAATGTGTATCTTTGCAGAGAAGTGATAACAAAAGAGAAGTACTTCTGGAGCTGAAAAATGTGTTAGCTGAAATTAAGAACTAAAGAATAATAGTAGCCATGCACTAGCTCAGCATAAAGTAGAAACATCACAGTGCAAGATCACAGGATATTCTGCAATCCAGAATTTCAGGGCACATGAAAAGAATTCTGGTTATGTTGTTGTATAGAAGATTTTCCCCTAAAATTTAGCCTAGTTCAGTTCAGTCACTCAGTCATGTCCAACTCTTTGTGACCCCATTGACTGCAGCTCACCAAACTTCCCTGTCCATCACCAACTCCCAGAGCTTGCTCAAACTCATGTCCATCAAGTCGGTGATGCCATCTAACCATCTCATCCTCCCACCCTCAATCTTACAGCATTAAGGTCTTTTCCAACAAGTCAGTTCTTCTCATCAGGTGGCCAAAGTATTGGAGCTTCAGCTTCAGAATCAGTCCTTCCAATGAATATTCAGGGCTGATTTCCATCAGCATCCACTTGTTTGATCTCCTTGCAGTCCAGGGGACTCTAAGCAATCTTCCCCAACACCACAGTTCAAAAGCATCAATTCTTCACACTCAGCCTTCTTTATGGTCCAACTCTTACATCCATACATGACTACTGGAAAAGCCATAGATTTGACTAAATGGACAATTGTCAGCAAGGTAATGTCTCTGCTTTTTAATATGCTGTCTAGGTTTGTCATAGCTTTTCTTCCAAGGAGTAGATATCTTTTAATTTCATGGCTGCAGTCACCATCTACAGTGATTTTGGAGCCCAAGAAAATAAATTCTGTCACTGTTTCCATTGTTTCCCCATCTATTTGCCATGAAGAGATGGGACCAAATGCCATGATCTTAGTTTTTTGAATGTTGAGTTTTAAGCCAGCTTTTTCACTCTTCTCTTTCACTTTCATCAAGAGGCTCTTCGGGTCCTCTTTGCTTTTTTCCATAAAGGTGGTATCATCAGCATATCTGAGGTTATTGATATTTCTCCTGGCAACCTTGATTCCAGCTCGTGCTTCATCCAGCCCAGCAGTTCACATGATGTATTCTGCATATAGGCAGACGCTTTGACTCAGAGGGTAAAGCGTCTGCCTGCAATGCAGGAGACCTGGGTTCGATCCCGGGTCAGGAAGATCCCCTGGAGAAGTAAATGGCAACCCACTCCAGTATTCTTGCCTGGAAAATCCCATGGACAGAGAAGCCTGGTAGATTGTAGTCCATGGGATCTCAAAGAGTCAGACACAACTGAGTGACTTCACAGCAGGGTGACAACATACAGCCTTGACATACTCCTTTCCCAGTTTGGAATCAGTCTGTTTTTCCATGTCCAGTTCTAACTATTGCTTCTTGATCTGCATACAGGAGGCAGGTAAGGTGGTCTTGTATTTCCATCTCTTTAAGAATTTTCCATAGTTTGTTATGATCCACACAGTCAAAGGTTTGGCATAGTCAATAAAGCAGAAGTAGATGTTTTTCTGGAACTCTCTTGCTATTTCTGTGATTCAATGGATGTTAGCAATTTGATCAATATAATAAGGCAAAACTTTTAGCTGAAGAAAAAGAATATATACTTCATTTTGCTTATGCCTTTGGGTCATTAATCAGGAAGAAACTCAGTCTGGCAGGCTTTCAGTCGGGTCTTTCAGTGCTGCAATTAGATGCCACCTGGAGCTGAAGTCATTTAAAGACTTGACTGAACTCTGGTTCTGTAAGGAAATTCCCAGAAGTGTCCCAAGGGTAAAGGAACATCATGCCTTCAACTTAATTCAGAAAGATTTTACCTATTCAGGAAGAAATGGGACAGAAGGGGAATTGAGAAGGAAACACACACATACACACACACACACACACACACACACACACAGAGATTAAAGCAAAATATTGATACTAACATGTAGAAACCCAGGTAAAGGTCATAAAGGAATTTTTATATTACTTTCCCAACATTTTAATGTGTCAAGTGACATCAAAATTTAAAAAACTAAACAATGAAAACAACTCAAAGAGAATTCATTGCCAGGACACTTTCACACAAAAAAATACTCCTAATATCAAAAATAATATACCTAGGAGAAATCCTAGTAGAAGATGGGCAAAATCTCTGAGAGAAATTCAAGATCTAACTGAATGGAGGGATGTATTATGTCAATGATTTGGAAAATTCAACATTGTCAATGTCAGTCATCCTCAAATTTCTTTGTCTCCTCTCAAATTTTTAAATCTAATCTCAAAAAAATACCCTTAAGCTTTTCTTTTGGTGAAAATGACAGGCTGTTCTAAATTCATACAAAATACAAGCAACCAAGAATGACCATCACAGTTGGTAAGAAAAGCAACAAAGTTAGAGGAGTTAATATAAAGTAACTCTTGTAAATTAAAATTATTAAGACTAACTGCAGAGTTTGAAACTCTGGGAGCTAGTGAAGGACACAGAAGCCTGGTGAGCTGTAGTTCATGGGGTCACAAAGAGTCAGACGTGACTTAGTGATTGAACAACAAAACACGACAAAGTTGTGATAATTAAGAAAATGCAGTATTTGTGCAAGGATAGACAAATGATAACGTGGAACAGAATAGAGAGTCTTAAAAAGGACAGACATACTTGCCCTTCTGCTTATGACGAAGGCAGCACTGAAGTGGGGAAAAAAATCTTTTCGGGAAAAGAATCTTTGCAGAAAAAGATTGAGCCAATTGGATGTCCATATGAACACTGACCCTTATCTTACACCAATATCAATCCCAGAAGAAATGCACAATTATATGCAAGAGAAAAATATTAAAATTTCCATAAGACACTCTTGGAGAATATTTTTATGATCTAGGAGTAGGCAAAAATTCTTTTTTAAAGGATATAAGAAGCATTAAATGTACAGGAGAAAGTTGGTAAGTTATGTTTCCATAATATTTAGAAATGAGTTCATCAAAGGACATCATTTGATTAAGAAAAAGAAAATAAATGACCAAGGGTTAAACATGGAAAGTAAGTAACACATATTTGCATCCAAAGACATTGTCACGGTAAGTTGTAGTATCATATTTGTAATAGTCAAGAACTGGAAACAACTCAGATTTATACTGTCAGTAGAATTGATCAGTACATGGACATGTGATCATTCAAAGGCATTCGGTTCGGTTCAGTCACTCAGTCATGTCCGACTCTTTGCGACCCCATGAATCACAGCATACCAGGCCTCCTTGTTCATCACCATCTCCCGGAGTTCACTCAGACTCACATCCATCGAGTCCGTGATGCCATCCAACCATCTCATCCTCTGTCGTCCCCTTCTCCTCCTGCCCCCAATGGCTCCCAGCATCAGAGTCTTTTCCAATGAGTCAACTCTTCACATGAGATGGCCAAAGTACTGGAGTTTCAGCTTTAGCATCATTCCTTCCAAAGAAATCCCAGGGTTGATCTTCTTCATAATGGACTGGTAGATCTCCTTGCAGTCCAAGGGACTCTCAAGAGTCTTCTCCAACACCTCAGTTCATAAGCATCAATTCTTTGGCACTCAGCCTTCTTCACAGTCCAACTCTCACATCCATACATGACCACAGGAAAAACCATAGCCTTGACTAGACGGACCTTAGTCAGCAAAGTAATGTCTCTGCTTTTGAATATGCTATCTATGTTGGTCATAACTTTTCTTCCAAGGAGTAAGTGTCTTTTAATTAGAACTGGACATGGAACAACAGACTGGTTCCAAATAGGAAAAGGAGTACGTCAAGGCTGTATATTGTCACCCTGCTTATTTAACTTATATGCAGAGTACATCATGAGAAACGCTGGACTGGAAGAAACACAAGCTGGAATCAAGATTGCTGGGAGAAATATCAATAACCTCAGATATGCAGATGACACCACCCTTATGGCAGAAAGTGAAGAGGAGCTAAAAAGCCTCTTGATGAAAGTGAAAGAGGAGAGTGAAAAAGTTGGCCTAAAGCTCAACATTCAGAAAACGAAGATCATGGCATCCAGTCCCATCACTTCATGGGAAATAGATGGGGAAACAGTGGAAACAGTGTCAGACTGTATTTTTTGGAGCTCCAGAATCACTGCAGATGGTGACTGCAGCCATGAAATTAAAAGACGCTTACTCCTTGGAAGAAAAGTTATGACTAACCTAGAAAATTCAAAGGCATACTCTATGGTAAGAAAAATAAATAAATAAAGTGCTACAGTATACAACATCATGAGTGAATCCCAAACATAATTTTGAGGCTAAGAAATTAGATACAAAAGCTGCAACATACTGCATCATTTTATATAAAGTTCAAAAATTGATAAAACTCTCTACATTAGCAGAAGTTCGGTAAGCGCTTTTCCCTGTTGAGGAGAGGGGATGACAGTGACATTCTTTTTGTTGCTCTGAGGTGGGGTTCATACTGAGGTCTATACTTATTGCTCCTACATTGTTTTCTATGATTACATGTGAGCAACAATGTAGCTTAAAAATATATTATTCCCCTTCGCACTTCTTGCCCTGACCTGAAAAATGAAGGAACAATGAGAAGATCCATATTTCACCATGAAATATCTGACTTTGAAGTCCATTTTCCCTCCCTCTCTGTTCTTGAGGACATTTCACTCCAGGAGCATCCTGAGCACCAGTAGCCCTTGTCCCTTGCTCTTACCTGAGCAGATCACAGAGGCTGTGTTGCCATGGGAACAGTCAGGACCACCCAGGGCAGTCACAGGACAACTCCACAGGAAGGACTCAGCCCCGGAGCAGTGAAATCAGACTGTTGAGATCTGATCACCTCCTTCCACCAAGTGTGGTCCTCTGGGGGTGGAGATGGCGACTCCACAGCCGAGCTGATGACAGACAACATTGGCATTGGCCAGACTCCAGTGGGAGGTGCAGAGCGCTCTCCATCATCCAGAAATGTTCATCTCCACCTGCCCCTCACACTGAGAGGAGCCGTTTGTCATGAGCCAGACTTCTGAGTATGCTGGTAGAAGAAGACAGAGTTTCAGCAAAATCACATGACTTTCTCACCTGAACAGGGTGTTCACAGAGGTGAAAGGCCTGACCTACATCTCACCTGAACAGACAACTTGAGCAGCTCCACTGTGGTGACAAGTGCCCCCTGGACAGGGCACTCTGGGGCAGAACCGGAGCTCAGGCTCCTCCCACTCACACCTGAACTCTTCAGCCCAGACCCGGGCACTGGACTCTCTGAAGGGCACATGTCCCAGAACAGACAGAGTCTGGCCACACCCCAGCTCTGCACAGATGATCTGGGCAGTGGGGAGGGTGAAGTTCCCATCAGACACTGGGATCCAGTCTTCTTCAGAATACACTTCTACTCGCCCTGAGCAGGGTCCATCCCCGTCAGCGAGACGCACAAATCCTAAGAGGAAACAACAAAACCATTGAGTTTACATGGTGCTGACTTGAAACCACACATTACAGGCCATGATGTGAAAGTTTTTCTTTGTAGAAGTGGAGCATGTAGAGAGTCTTTGACAGTTAGTGTCATAATTGAATTTTCTTGAGCAGGTTTCTAAAGAGAAATCCAAGAGGATTACAAGGTCAGTTTGTAATGGCTGAATCCCAAGAACATACAATTTGAGACTGGTTAGAAATCTGAATTCCTTGGTCTAGGAGCCTAGAAACTACAGAGTGCAATTCAGATCATTGGAATGGCTGAATACTGGAAACACATCCTTTAGCATTGGTTAAGAAGTGAATTTCTCATTTAGCACCCTAGGACCTACAGATCCAAGGATAATGTGTAATATGCAGGTACTTGAAAGTAGAGATATGCAGAACAGAACCCACCCAGAGAAACATGGACTATGAGATGAGAGACCTAGCATCCAGACAAGCTTAGAAAGCTTTCCTGGAACTTGTGGGGCTAATATCCTGATCAGTTTTCTCTCCCAGGAGCTAGTCCTCAAGTGGCTTAGGTGAGGGTAAGTCTTGAGGCTGGATCCATGAGGGGATGCCAATCTGTAGACGGTGACAGCTCCAGAGAAGAAATATAGACACTATCACTAATTCATGTTTATGTCATCATATCTTGTCTTTTCAATGGCAAAAATTTCATGAATTTCTTCAGTGACCTTAGTGGGAAAGAAGATGAGTTAAGAAAACTCAGAGAGTCATAGAGAGAGAGGCCCAGCCATCTCTCTTGAAATCCTAGAATTTGTCAAAGGACCTGGTAGAGTGTGTGTTCTCAGTGGGAGCTTACCAGACAGCTGAGTTTCCAGATCATCTCCTATTAAAGGTTTTTCTTCTGGAACAAGACTCATAGAAAATGCTAATTGATTTTAATACTATCATTGTACTAATTCTAACCACAGAAAAACATGCATTCTTCTCAAGCACAAATAGAATATTCTCCAGGCTAGGTTACAAATAAGCCTTAACAAATTCAAAAATATTAAAATAATTCAAAGTATTTTTCATGACCATAATGGAATGGAACTAAAACTCAGTAGTGATAAGGAAACAGGAAATTCATGAATATATAAAAATTAAACCACACACTCCTATTTTAAGACTGTTTCCTCTATTTCTATTAAGAATGCCATTGTGATTTAGATAGGAATTGCATTAAATCTGTAGATCTCTTTGACAAGTACAGGCATTTTAACAATATTACTTCTTCCAGGCCAGAAGCACAGAATGACTTTCCATTGATTATATTGTCTTTAATTTCTTTTTTTTCCCCCTTTAAAATTTTATTGGATTATAGTTGATTTACAGTGTTATGTTAGTTTCAGGCATACAACAAATTGATTCAGTTATACATGTACATATATTCATTCTTTTTCAGATTCTTTTCTATATAGGTTATCACAGAATATTTTTAATATAAATTTATTTATTTTAATTGGAGGCTAATTACGTTACAATATTGTATTGGTTTTGCCATACATCAACATGAATCCGTCACAGGTATATACGTGTTCCCCATCCTGAACCCCCCTCCCTCCTCCCTCCCAGTACCATCCCTCTGGGTCGTCTCAGTGCACCAGCCCCAAACATCCAGTATCATGCATCGAACCTGGACTGGCGATTCATTTCATATATGATATTATACATGTTTCAATGCCATTCTTCCAAATCATCCCACCCTTGCCCTCTCCCACAGAGTCCAAAAGACTGTTCTATATATCTGTCTCTTTTGCTGTCTCTCATACAGGGTTATCATTACCATTTTTCTATATTCCATATATATGCATTAGTATACTGTATTGGTGGTTTTCTTTCTGGCTTACTTCACTCTGTATAACAGGCTCTAGTTTCATCCACCTCATTAGAACTGATTCAAATGCATTCTTTTTAATGGCTGAGTAATACTCCATTGTGTATATGTACCACAGCTTTCTTATCCATTCATCTGCTGATGGACATCTAGGTTGCTTCCATCTCCTGGCTATTATAAACAGTGCTGTGAAGAACATTGAGATACATGTGTCTCTTTCAATTCTGGTTTCCTCGGTGTGTATGCCCAGCAGTGGGATTGCTGGGTCATAAGGCAGTTCTATTTCCAGTTTTTTAAGAAATCTCCACACTGTTCTCCATAGTGGCTGTACTAGTTTGCATTCCCACCAACAGTGTAGGAGGGTTCCCTTTTCTCCACACCCTCTCCAGCATTCATTGCTTGTAGACTTTTGGATTGCAGCCATTCTGACTGGCATGAAATGGTACCTCATTGTGGTTTTGATTTGCATTTCTCTGATAATGAGTGATGTTGAGCATCTTTTCATGTGTTAGCCATCTGTATGTCTTCTTTGCAGAAATGTCTGTTTAGTTCTTTGGCCCATATTTTGATTGGGTCGTTTATTTTTCTGGAATTGAGCTACAGGAGTTGCTTGTATATTTTTGAGATTAGTTGTTTGTAGTTGCTTCATTTGCTATTATTTTCTCCCATCCAGAAGGCTGTCTTTCCACCTTGCTTATAGTTTCCTTTGTTGTGCAGAAGCTTTTAAGTTTAATTAGGTCCCATTTGTTTATTTTTGCTTTTATTTCCAGAGTTCTGGGAGGTGGGTCATAGAGGATCCTGCTGTGATGTATGTCGGAGAGTGGTTTGCATTTGTTCTCTAGGAGTTTTATAGTTTCTGGTCTTACATTTAGATCTTCAATCCTTTTTGAGTTTATTTTTGTGTATGGTGTTAGAAAGTGTTCTAGTTTCATTCTTTTATAAGTGGTTGACCAGTTTTCCCAGCTCCACTTGTTTAAGAGATTGTCTTTAATCCATTGTATATTGTTGCCTCCTTTGTCAAAGATAAGGTGTCCATAGGTGCGTGGATTTATTTCTGGGCTTTCTATTTTGTTCCATTGATCTATATTTCTGTCTTTGTGCCAGTACCATACTGTCTTGATGACTGTGGCTTTGTAGTTGAGCCTGATGTCAGGCAGGTTGATTCCTCCAGTTCCATTCTTCTTTCTCAAGATTGCTTTGGCTATTTGAGATTTTTTTTTTTATTTCCATACAAATTGTGAAATTATTTGTTCCAGCTCTATGTAAAATACCGTTGATAGCTTGACAGGGATTGCTTTGAATCTATAGATTGCTTTGGGTAGTACACTCATTTTCACTATATTGATTCTTCTGATCCATGAACATGGTATATTTCTCCAGCTATTATTGTCCTCTTTGATTTCTTTCACCAGTGTTTTATAGTTTTCTATATATAGGTCTTTAGTTTCTTTGGGTAGATATATTCCTAAGTATTTTATTCTTTTCTTTGCAATGGTGAATAGAATTTTTTCCTTAATTTCTCTTTCTATTTTCTCATTATTGCAGTATAGGAATGCAAGGGATTTCTGAGTATTAATTTTATATCCTGCAACTTTACTATATTCATTGATTAGCTCTAGTAATTTTCTGGTGGAGTCTTTAGGGTTTTCTATGTAGAGGATCATGTCATCTGCAAACAGTGAGAGTTTTACTTCTTCTTTTCCAATTTGGATTCCTTTTATTTCTTTTTCTGCTCTGATTGCTGTGGCCAAAACTTCCAGAACTATGTTGAATAGTAGCGGTGAAAGTGGGCACCCTTGTCTTGTTCCTGACTTTAGGGGAAATGCTTTCAATTTTTCATCATTGAGGATAATGTTTGCTGTGGGTTTGTCATATATAGCTTTTATTATGTTGAGGTATGTTCCTTCTATTCCCGCTTTGTGAAAAATTTTTATCAAAAATGGATGTTGAATTTTGTCAAAGGCTCTCTCTGCATCTACTGAGATAATCATATGGCTTTTATTTTTCAATTTGTTAATGTGGTATCTTTAATTTTTTTCATGGATGTTTTACAATTCTAAAAGAAGATGGCATGTTGAATGTTTTACAGTTCTAAAAGGAGGAAGAAGAAGGAGAAGGAGGAGGAAGTGAGCAAACAAGCCATAATTTGGAGAGTTCCAAGTTGAAAAAGCCTCAATACGGACAAAATATGTAAATATTTGTGGGAAACACTTGTTGAATAGGTTGTTAGCATATTACATCACCCTCTGCTCCTCCCATCTACCACTTAAGCTGCTATCCTTTTTCATTTCTCCCACTTCAGACAAGCAAACACAATCTTAAAAGACACAGATGAATGGAAAAGAAAATCAGAAAGGATAGCTACTGCTGTAGAAGTAGGGTGTAGGTGGGGCATATGGCAGGCAAGGTGAGATCAAGGAATTTTTAAAACTAAAGGGGAGAAACCAAAATCAAAGTTCATCATTTGGTCATCAGAGGAACACATTTTGAACAGAATGAAAATAACCCAATGAAAAAACTTTATTTGATTCATCAAGTACAATTCTCTGATTTTTAGATGTGTTCTGATTATTTATTTCTGAAGTTCTTACTTGTAAAGGACTGCTTAGTGATCCCCAACATCCAACTAAAAAATTATTAGAATTTCCAAAAATAATCATTTAAATCAGCTTCAGAAATTACAGAAATGACTGAATTGGCTGAAGAGATCTTTAAACCACTAATATCAATATGCTTAATGAAGAAAAAAATAAACAGGGAGGAAAACTAGGAAAAATAAACACATGAGACTTCTAAAACTGAAAAAATGTAGCATTGGAATGAACAGTTATTTGGATTAGTTACAGAAGAGACTAGACATTTCAGAATAAAAGAACTGGGAAGTAAAACACAGCAGTAGAGACTATCTAAACTGAACCAAAGAGAGTAAAAAGGCAGATAAATATGAATGGAAACACAGTGGCATGTAGGATAATATAAAAATATATAAAATATGTGTATTTGAAGATTCAAAATAAGGGATGTGCAGAAAAATATTAAGAAAAGATAAATGAATTTTTTTGCAAATTTATTGAAAACTATAAATCCACTGATTCAAAAAGCTAAGCAAACCCCGAACAAGGTAATGAAATCATTCTCAGAAAACATGACAATGTAAATACTGAAATTCAGTGATAAACAAACAAACAAAAATATCTTAAGAGCAGCCAGGGAAATTTGACACATTATATACAGCAAAAGAAAAGGATAAGTATTATTTACTGACTTTTTGTTGGAGGCAGTGAAAGTCAGATGACAATGTAAAAACATATTTAAAGTATTGGGGTTGGGCACTTGTTACTCTAGAATTGAATCACCTATAAAAATAATTTTCAAAACTGAATGAAAATTAAAATGACTTCAGGTAAATGAAAAAATAATAGAACTGGAGGCCAGAAGGCACAACTACACAAAACTGCCTCAGAAAGTTCTTCAAGCTAAAGGGAGATGACAGCAGATGAAAACAGGGATCCACTCAAAGGTATAGAGTCTCTGCTAAATGTTGATTCTCTGTTAGAAGATTTAAGGCAAAAATATTAAAAACAAACTATAAGATTCATAATAAATTTATAAGTAGAATGTGTGACAGTGATAGCACCAATGACCAAAGTGGAAGAAAACTATAGTGACTGACATTGCATGTTGTGATGTAACACCATTTCAAGGTGGAATGTCATTAAAGATTAGTAATTCAACATGGGCTTTCCCAGTGGTTCAGTGGTGAACAATCCATCTGCCAATGCAGGAGATGCGGTTTCAATCCCAGGTCTAGGAAAATCCCACATACCACGGAGCAACTAAGCCCGTGCACCACGATTAGTGAGCCTGTGCTCTAGAGCCCGGGGCCCACGACTACTGAAGCTTGAGCACCATGGAGCCTGTGCTCCACAGCAAGAGAGGCCGCCGCAATGAGAACCTCATGCCTGCAACTAGAGAGTAGCCTCTGATCTCCGCAACTAGAGAAAAACCTATGCAGCAATGAAGACCCAGCACAGCCAAAATTAAATAAAAATTATTTTGAAATTTAAAATACAATTCAACATTATCACTTAAAAATCTGATATGATTAATAAGCCAATTGAATTTTAAGATAAAATAATATACTCAAAGATTAAAATAGAACAAAGATATAACAAATAGCAGGCAAGTACACTTAAACCCAATTATATCAATAATTACATTAAATGTAAATATTTTAAATACTCCAAATAAAAAACAAGATGATCAGACCAGATAAAATAAGACAAAACAATATACTGTCTATAAATATATATATGTGTTTGAATATAAACACAGAGACATATTAAAAAGGTAAAAAATTACATACTATGCAAACACAAATCAGAGAAGACTGTATACAGTTTATCTATATTAATATCATACAAAGTCAGACTATAAGACAAAGAATACATTCAGAGAAAAAGAAACATTTGATGGTAATAAAATACAAAAGAAATTATATACTAGCAAAACTGGTGGCTTAATAAAGTGATGTTTAGAAGAAAATTTAGAACCTTGATGCTTTCTTGATGCCTACATTAGAATAAAAATAGAAACAGAAGAAAATGACCCAAGACTCAAGAATCTACAAAAGCAACAACAATCATAACTGGAAAGTGAAAGTTGCTCAGTCGTGTCTGACTCTTTGTGACCCCATGGTCTATACAATCCATGGAATTCTCCAGGCCAGAATACTGGAGTGGGTAACCTTTCCCTTCTCCAGGGGATCTTCCCAACCCAGGGATTGAACCCAAGTGACCCGCATTGTAGGCAGATTCTTTACCAGCTGAGCCACAAGGGAAGCCCAAGAATACTGGAGTGGGTAGCCTATCCCTTCTCCAGGAGATCTTCCTGACCCAGGAATCAAACAGGGGTCTCCTGCATTGCAGGCAGACTGTCCAACAACTGAGCTAGCAGGGAAAATCACAACTGAAAAAGAGGAGTGAAAACTGAGTACAGAAATCAATTAAGTAGAAAGCAAATACAAATCAAAAAAAAAAATCAATAGGGTCCACTACTGATTTTCTTAAAAAGAACATTAACATGGATAATCTTTTAGCAAAACCAATTAAGAAAAAAGAAGGAACACAAATTAACACCACCAGTAACAAAAGGAGGAATATTATTATAGATCTTCCCAGCATCTAAAGATAAGAGATATGAACCAGTGTTATTCTAATTTGAAATTTTTTTGTAAAGCGGGCCTAGTCTTTGAAAACACATTACTTGTGAAACACAACTCACCAAAATCTGATACAAAAAAAAGAGAGAAAAATATGAGTAAACTTATATTTGTTAAATAAACAGAATCCATATTATTAAAACTTTCCTCTAAGAAAACTGCAACCTCCAAATGCTAGCACTTCCACAGAGCTCAGAAATGACTCCCACAACAGGATAAAAGAAGAGGGAAGGAATGGGGGCAGGAAGGAAGTGTAACACAGAGGCTGTGGTGAATGTATGAGTTGACTGCATCTTTCCAACCCTCCCCTCCTGCAGCCCTTGCATCTTCATCCCCTCACCATTTTGCACTTCAGTACTGTAGTCCCTGGTGGCTCAGAAGATAATCAGGACTCTGCCTGCAATGCAGGAGACCCAGGTTTGATCCCTGGGTGAGGACGATCCCCTGGAGAAGGAAATGGCAACCCACTCCAGGATTCTTGCCTGGAGAATCCCATGGACAGAGGAGCTTGGTGGGCTAGGGTCCATGGTGTCACAAAGAGTAGAACAGGACTGAAGCAACTTGGAACACTTGCACCACAGTCCTTCTCAATTTGTTTAGCCCCTCATTGAAATCTCCTCCTTATTTCAAACAAGCTTCTCTACATTCTTCTCTGGTCATTTTTTCTACTCTAGATTTCTTCTAAACACAGCACTCCACTTCCAACAATCCACCACTGAGGCTGAAATTTCTCTTCCATACCTGACTCCTAAGATTAAGCAGAAGAAACTCCAAGAATTCAATTTTGATTAAGATAATGAAAAGACAAGCCATTCTAATCTTATCTCTACTACATCAGCACCATTTTAACTTATCTTCACATCATTAAAACATGTGTGAAAAGACAGACCAAGGTAAGGAAACTAGTGACAACAACAATAAAAAAAAAAAAATAGAAGGAACCTGAAACCATTCGTAAAAATGTGAGAGCCTAAGTTAGAGCAATGGTAGTCAGGGAGTACAGACCACAATCAGGGTTTAAATATCAGAGCACTCTCCGCTTCTTTACCTTTAAGCGTATCTTAACTGGAATTAATATCAAGACATCAATCTTCTTAGGATGATAACATTGGAAGTTCTAATTTCACAGAAAGTTCAAACATCACACACTCCATTTTCATTCAGATGCTGATTTATCAAAATATGGTAGAGACACCTGTAGTGCTTCCACAAATTTATCTACAGTTAGAACCATGATTAGGACATTGTGACAATAAGGAAGGAAGGTTACTTGAGATGCCAGAAAATGGGTTTGCTTAAAACAAAAGTTGCTAACTAAAATTTACAAGCACCTTGACAATAATTATTTTTAATAAGAATGATAAAGAGAATGGAAGAAAACTTTTTGAAGAGATGAATAGATTTATGACATAAGTGCTGTAATGGTTTCACAAATGCATACTTATCAAGGAGTTTTGTATGTCAGTCATACCCCAATAAAGTCCCTTTTAAAAAGGAAAAGAATTGTTTTTTTAAGGGCTTCAACTAGAATCATCAAAGATCTGCTGAAGGTGAGATTAGAAAAGATCACTTTTCCAATTATCTTCTTCAACATAAACACCCAAGAGCTGATTGGCTGTGGCTAGTAAGGACCTACTGGAGATGTACTCAGGGCTCCCTTGTCCCACTGTCACATCAGATGGGGTGATTCTTGCCTAAGACCAGCTCCCTACTTGAGGGAACTCACTGTGATAACTGACAATATCTTCCTCCAGTCCAGCTGCTCTGATGGGATTAATATCCTGGACATCCAATCCACAATTATGATAACACCTAGAAGCCTCTGCCAAATACTGTGACCACCCACTCACACCCTAGTTTCACTGCTGTCTTTCCTGCATCCACCTTGGCACAGATCAAACACATAGACAGCACTGAGCACTTCATAGGAGTTGCTTCAGGTCCTCTGAGCTTCACTGCCTCTTACACGTGATGCGCTTCAGCTGCTGTGTTGTAAACTTCAAGACTGCATTTTCCTGCTCCCTCAACATCCCTGCAAATGTGGTGTGAGCTCCCCACTCAGTTGATCAGGTGCACCAGCATGATGAGACTGTTTTCTGCCACAAGTCCCACTTCTGGCTTCCTCTGACTGTGACCTAGAGACATTTAAATGCACCAGTGAAATCCCCTCACACCTTTTCTTTGTGTAACTGCATCCTGACTCCCAGTATGGTCACTTATCCATGGGTCTTCACGTGCCCTTTTGGGTCACCATTGCCTGGTTGAGCCTATTCTATTATCACGTCCTCCACATACCAACATGATGGAGTGTGTGACTCTGAGTTTTAGCACCTATGAGTATGATAAACCTTGTTGCCTACAACTCTCCTGTGACCGCCCCCAACCCCACCACATAGCCATACCGTACTGACCATTATGCCAAAAAATACAGAACAATTACCATGATGAGACTATGTCATAGAGGTCAAACACAGCAGCTGTATCTGTATGAAACTTCTGACCTGACTTCTCTACCTTCTGTGACGCATCACACAGACCCTTCACCCAAGCATGTTCTAAAGGCTATAATCCATAATCTCGAGTCATTCTGGTGATAAGACAGAGGATTTTCCTGCTAGAGATCCCTTCTCAGATCAGACAGGACTTACCTGAGCAGACTACTCCAGCATCCCGGTCATGGGAACAGCTATTATTACGATAGTCTTTAATATCAGAATGCCTACAGTCACTGATAGTTGACTCTGTCCCTTCACATGAAGTATACAAAAGCCAAATGGGGCCAAGTCCTGGCCCAAAATAAGCCCATCCAGGAAAACTAATGGCAGCTCCACACCCCAGCTGTCTGCACACTACAGATGCAGCCTCCAATCTCCAGCAGTCATCATCCACCATGCCCCATTCTCCCTGGTGTTTCACTTCCACTCTCCCCTCACAGCGGTGGGCTCCATCCTTCAACCTCAGCTCCAGAGCTGCAAGAGAGAACAGACACAGGACACAGGAGAGATTTTAGGAGGCTTGAGGTGATATAATATTTAAAATATAAGTTCTGTGAGGAGTGAAAGAGTGCATGGGATATAGTATTTCTTGATCTCTGTGATATAAACATTCCCACCATGGCCAATTCAAAGCTCCCAATGTGCCATCACTGAACCTGGAGCAGGAAGAGACGCACCAGGTATTTCTCAAAATCCTATAGAACCAGCTCCATGGATACCACCAAGGACAGGCCCTCAGGGAGTCTGGATGCTGCCCTCCCTGTAGATGTACCCAAGGCCTCTAGGGCCCAGCTTCCCCGTCTCAGTTACAGCTCATGGCCCGGGATCTAGGGAAGAACCCTCCCTCTCCTTCCTTGTCCATAGGGAGCATCTCATCCAGCTCAGGAACAGAGGGCTGGGGAACAGGCTCTGAAAGGTCCTGGCTATTCCAGCCGCCTGGTGTTCATGTCCTTGTGTAACCCACACTCGAATGTACCTAGTAATATGCATCTAACAAATGGAATTTGACAAAAGTGATCAGATGTCACTTTAGCCATTAAGTTTTAAGAAGACTCTGGTTTCTGCATTAAAAAGGAGTTCATTTGTAGGAACATTATAGATGGAGACATTATTAGTGTTCAGTAACATTTAAAATTCTCTTTTTGTGAGCATGTGGAAATAGTAATACTTCCTTACTTATTTGAAGTTAAGCATAACCATGTGATCTGGCTCATTCAACAAAGTGGCAGAACAAATGATGTCACTTCCACATGGAAACATTTAAGAGCCAGTATATTTTTCTACCACAGCAAATACTGCAGCCTTGTATTGCAGTGGGAGCATAATACAATGGTGGAGAATTCAACAACCTGAGTGCTTGAAGAATTACGATAGCAGAAGTCCTGCCAAAGTGAACAGAACATGTTATATAAGGATACATCTTGTTTTTTTACTACACCATACCTAGCTTACTTTTATTAAAATGGAAAATGACAGCAGAAAATTGACAGAAAGAAACATACTAAGATAAAGACTAGGTATATAAAATTGAGAAACATCTATACTAACATCTAAAACCCCAAGAACAAAAAGATGTCAGGGTAGAGTAGACTGAAGCCTTAGATTTACTGAAAGAAAAAAAAGCTGCCAATCTCAAATTCTACACTCAAAACCATTCTCTCAAAGAATAAAGACCTCAAATGTGCCATTACTAAAATGCTGATGTAGGAGACAGCAGCCCCCATCCTCTTAAAAAAGACCAAACTTAGACAGCAATCAGTAACAAAAACAGCTCCAGAAAGATCTGGAGTACCCTAAGAAGTTTGACCACACCAAGATACTATCATTTTGGAGGCATCATTACATCCTCCAAACCAGAATCACTCAGTGTCAAGGGTGCCAGGAGAGTTCTTCTCACCAGGAGGGTAAGATCAGGCTGAGTAACCAGTGTCCCTAGCCTTTGGGGGCACCATATGAAAGGCCTGCTTCAGGTTCTCTTCATGCAGACCTGCAAAGCTCAACCAGTCTTATAGAGCTGGCTAGGCATAAGAAAGAAGAGCAAAGACCAATAGCAACCACATGGCAGGAGAAATCACAGTTCAAAGTGACCTGCTCTGCAGAAAAATGCAGCAGATTTTACCCCTGAAACAATTAATAAGCAGCACAGATGATGGTTTCCAGTAGGCCTGTATGGATGTGAGAGTTGGACAGTAAATAAGGCTGAGCCCTGAAGAATTATTAAGAGCAATAAAGACATATAAAATTGTTTAAAAAACAAAAAAGAACTAACCAGATATTCTGAAGCTGAATAATAAATGAATGGGCTTTCCAGGTGACGCTAGGGGTAAAGAACCCGTCTGCCAGTGCAGGAGATGTAAGAGACTCAGGTTTGATCCCTGGGTCTGGAAGATCCCCTGGAGGAGTGCATAGCAACCCACTCCAGTATTCTTGCCTGGTGAATCCCATGGACAGAGGACCCCGGTGGGCTACAGTCCATGGGGTCACAAAGAGTCACACATGACAGAGGCGATTAAGCATGAACACAATACAATGAGTAAACTGAAGAATTCAGTACAAAGATTCAACACCAAACTTGACCAAGGAAAAGAAAAAAAAAGAACCAATAAGTTAGAAGAAAGATCAGTTGAAAGTATCCAATTGGAGGAACAAAAAGAGAATGAAAGGAATATAGAAAGCAGTGGAAATATGTACACCATAAAGAGAAACAATGTATTGAATGGAGTCACAGGAGAAGTGAAGGAGAAAAGAAATAAGGTCTGAGGACTTCCCTGGTGGTGAAGTGGATAAGAATCCACCTGCCAATGCAGGGGACATGGGTTCAATCCCTGGTCCAGGAAGTCTCCACATGCTGCACAGCAACTAAGCCTGCATGCCACAGCTGCTGAACCCTGTGCACCCAGAGCCTGTGCTCTGCACCAAGGGAAGCCACTGCAGTGAGAAGCCTGTGCACTGCAGCGAGGAGTAGCACCTGCTCACCGCAGCTAGAGAAAGCCCACGGGCAGCAAGGAGACCTAGCAAAGAAAGAAAGACAGACTGAGAATTTCTGAAACCTGCGGGGAAATCCGGACATCTAAGTTCAAGAAGCTAAAAAGTAACCCCAAAAGATGCACAGAGTAAACTATCCAAAAGCAAAGAGAAAGAGAGAATTCTAAGTCTAAAGAGAAGGAAAAAATTCTGTCACCCAAGAGGACTCCCATAAGGAGATCAGCAGATTTGTCCAAAGAAACCCTGCAGACAATGAAGAAGGATTGGTGACATTCTTCACCCTCACTCAGGGGAAAGCAGCTCCAGGGAGGGACAGGAGAGGGCACAAGAGAAAGGGCTCCCTACAGAGTCACAGCAGATCCTGGGAGGGGAAAGGACCGTCCCAGGCCCCCAGCACATCAGGAAATGAGTCACAGGGACCAGGACAGGGACTCAGGAACTTATACACATGGGGCTGCACATCAACTGATCTTTACAAACAGAGGGACAAATTGTTCATTGGTAGGACGGATGTTGAAGCTGAAACTCCAATACTTTGGCCACCTTATGCGAAGAGTTGACACATCTGAAAAGACCCTGAAGCTGGGAAAGAGAGAAGGTGGGAGGAGAAGGGGACGACAGAGGATGAGATGGTTGGATGGCGTCACCGACTCAATGGATGTGAGTTTGGGTAGACTCCGGGAGTTGGTGATGGACAGGGTAGGCCTGGCATGCTGCAGTCCATGGGATCACAGAGTCAGACACCAGTGAGCAACTGAACTGAACTGAACAGACAAGAGGCCCCTCTCCTGGATGCTGGCTTCTCTGCTCCCTAATGGACACCTGGTGGGAACAGGTGAGGCCAGCAGGCAGAGCCTCTCACAGAGCCCAGTGCTAGGCAGACGTGGCAACAAGCAGAGGGGAGCCCGAGAGATGAGGGAGAGGAGACAGAGAGGGGCAGGCAGGTGCACGATTATCTCTGATCCAGTTACATGCAGCGGCCGTGACACCCAGCCCTGTGGACACCCTGTGTGCTTCACAGACCAACGGACTCAGTCCCTGCTCAGCAGCTCTGTTCCTCTCACACAGACACGCTCCACCTCCCCTCATACACACACACAGCCTCACACACCCTCACACACTCCTCACTCACCCTCACTCACCCACACTCACCCACACATACTCCTCACACACCTTAATACATCACTTACACACTCCTCACACACTCCACAAACTCATACACTCTTCACACCCACATACACCCTCACACATACACACCCTCACACACTCACACACACACACTCTTCACACCCTCACACACACACACCCTCACACACTTCTCACCTGCACACATACACACACATACACACACAATCACAGAGCCTACAGGAGCAAAAACACAGGAAACACGGGGACTCAGGGGCAGTGCTCACACACCAGGCATGTGGAGCATGTGGGAGCAGCCCAGAGTCCCCACTGAGCTCAGTCACTAGACCTTCCACACACTGGGAGCCACTGGGACTCCTAGAAGCTCCCTGAGAACAAGGGAGACAGTGGAGGGACTCAGGCTGACCAGCTTGATCCAGACAAAACCGTACTGCTCTATAAAATCTACTTCTATGACCAATGGACCCCACCATAGGAGAGGGACCAGTATTCACATCAGCATGGTTCTTTTTGGTCAGAAACACTAAGGCTCAGCTCCAGAACTCCAGACACCTGCCTGATGTGGACCCGGGACAGAGTCGCAGCTCTTACCTTGACCACCCACCACGGTGCCGAGGAGGAGGACACAGAGTCCCCGCAGGGAGAGGTGTCTGCCCAGAGCCATCCTGACCCCACGTCCTCAAGGTCACAGTCCCAGCTGCAGGATCAGCCTGTGAGGAGGCATCAGGGTGCCGACCGGGGTCTATATAAACCACCCCTTACACCCTCCCTCCTGAGAGCCAATAGCGACGCCTTTCACCATTTCAGGCACTATTGGAAGCTGCATCTGCCACTTTCTGTAGCTCAAACACCAATGAGCTTCTGAATCTTCAAAGTCTCCTTATATGAGCAACACGGTCCTTTGACCTCCTGTTTCCGTAGTCCTAAGAGCTGGGTCCCACCACTGGGACTGGGGTAGAAATGGTTCATCAAAAATCATGAGTGCCTTTCTCTCCCCTGATCACCCTGGTCAATATCTGAAGACTGTGAGATCTCACAGGGTCTGAGTGTGGGATCTGTTGACCCATGGAGAATAACTATTGTAGAATCAAGTATTGATCTTCCCCAGCACTGAGTTCAGAGTGGAAGCAGAGAACTACAACAAGTCTTTTTTTTTTTTTTTTTTAGTTTTTTAGCTTTTTAATTTGATGTATAGCATACATACAAAAAAGTGCCCAAAGCATAAATTTTCAGTTCAGTGAATTATTATAAATTGAAAATCAGTATGTGCATAGGTATGTGTATATATGCATGTATAAGTTTTTGAGAAGCACACCTTGAAATACGAATGTATTTATCAGGTCAGCAGAAAATGAGGACCAGGAGTACAGGAATTCACAGGTGACTGTGAAGGCATGAAGTGAGACCCATCAAGTTGGGAAGATGAGATTGCAGGGTTTTCCCCCTTCTCAGAATGATCTGGAGACTGGGTCCTGGAGCAAGTGCCTGCATGCTGAGTCGTGTCTGACTATTTGCAAACCATGGACTGTAGCTCACCAGCCTCCTCTGTCCAGTGGATTTCCCAGGCAAGAATACTGGAGGGGGTTGCCATTTCCTTCTAAAGGGATCTTTCTGACTCAAGGATCCAATCTGCTTCTCCTGCATTGGCAGGCGGGTTCCCTATAAGGACATTCCGACGGGTTATATCCCTTTCCCTTTATTGCATTTCATTTTATGTGAAGTATCTCTTTCAGCTAGTCACTAAATGATGCTGACAGAGAGAAAGAGATTGCTCTTAAAGGAAACAAAGAGAAGGTAGGAGTCGTCATTCAACTCTAGCCCACCAAAATAGGAGCAGGGATCTCTAGAAGAAAACATGGTGCTTCACTGATGGCTCAGCAGGAAAGAATCCGCCCACAAAGCAAGAGACGTGGATTCGATCCCTGGGTCGGGAAGATCCCCTGGAGAAGGAAATGGCAACCCACTCTAGTATTCTTGCCTGGAGAATTCCGTGGACAGAATGGCCTGGCCAGCTACAGTCCACCGTGTTGAAATGAGTTGGGCATGGCTAAGTGACGAAAGAACGAAAACAAGTAAATTATACTTTAGAAAGACTAAAGTTTTCTAAACCTAACATGTACCTGCTTTATATGCTGAGTATGGTTTGATAAGAATCAGGATACATTTGTATTTTAAACCATAACTAAAGAAGACGCAAAATATAATTTAATGGAACAGCTACAGAGAGATGGGGAAATGGAAAGTCTGCTACATGATAGCTGCAGATGGGGGGCAAAGAAGCGGTGAGTGAAGCAGAGAAGAGAAAGGGGTTCATGCTGCCTGAAACCACCAATGAACCCACCTCCTCTGTTCTGCATTTAAGAGGAAAGGTGGCAGCAGAAATGGAAGCCCAGGTGGGTTGAGGGGACAGATCCAAGCAGAAGGAATGGTGTCCAGTGTAGCCATTGCTGCCTTGTTCTGTTTCCACTCATCAGAGAAGCTCCCAGATGCTCCCCCAGAAGGTACCCCAGGGATGAATAGAGAGACTGAGAAGGGCCATAAGGGATGCAAGACAGAGCTCCCCCATCGAAATTCAAGGTCACTAATGTGCTGCCCTCTTTCCTCATGCCCCCTCAGGCTCAAGATTCCCATGATGCAGCCCTGTGGTCCACAGAAGCCCACCCTGAGGCCCCCTCACCCTGACTCCGTCTTTTCAGCACAGACGTGGAAGGAAGCATCTGTGACACACAGGCCCCAGAGGCCCCACTGGAGCTCAGAGATGGCTTCAAGAGTCACCCAGAGCCCCCCTTAAGGTCTCAGTAGGGCCAACACTGAGGGCAGCTGCAGGTTAGTCCACAGCCCTGCCACATCCCCCACCAGAGGGACCCCTCATCCCAGTCAGGAGACACAACTTCTCTGTCCCGCCATGCCTGTCCTTCCTACTTGAGACTTGGGAGAAAAGACAGTTGAACACATGCTTTTCTTCCTCTAAATAGGCTAATAGTTACCCATTATTTATGCAAGAATCACTTCCTTGTCATCTGGTCCTCTCACTCTCAAGCCCCATGACTGTACCTGACCCCACCTCCTTCTATATCTGGACCTTTAACGGATTAATGATAAAAACTGATTATAAATATCAAAATAAAAATTTACACTCAGTTGCTGAAGTAAGACCAGGATCTGCTGAGTCACTTGGAATTGATGCTCTACTCCCTCTGGGCGCAGAGTCATCATTCCTTACCCAGTTGTGGACTCCACACCATCACCAGAAACCACCAGCCAGATATCTAGAACATGGGACATGCTTCCTGGGGTCCAGTATCCCTCCCACAGGATGACACAGGGATGCATTTAGTGAACCAGGTACACATGGTCTCAATTTGGGATGGAGATCTCACAGGGAAGATGCTGTCAGCAGCTCCAGACATTTTATAGAAAGGGATGGGCTATAAGGAGTGGCAAACTCAGGGCTGGCAGCCTGTCCCCACAGCACCCTCTACCCCAGAGCTGGGGGTGCAGGGTCAACATGGACCAACTCACCCTTGGATGAAGCTACATCTTTCTGACACATAAAGAAATCTCAGCATCCAAACTCATCAAAGATTTGAAGGAGGAAAGTTTTAGGGAGGACACTAACCCAGCTGTGTCCACAATGAACATGAGAGAGTGCAGTACAGGGGTCAGGAAAACAGGCTGGAGAGCCAGACTGCCTGGTCTTGACTCACAGTTTAGCCACATGCCAAGTGTGGGTCTTGAACAGGTAAAAGGAGGGTTATGATCCTACCGAGATGACTGATTTTGGTGAGAATTAAGTGAGTTGGCATTAGTATGTGATATGACAACACTAGTTAACAGTAGTACATGTGCTGATGCTGATGTGCTCATTCGTGGCCAACACCTTGTGAACCCATGCCAGGTTCCTCTGTCCATGGAACTTTCCAGGAAATAGCAGTAGTACATAGTAGTAGTATGTACTACTGTTAACTTACTTTCCTGACGGCTCAGATGATAAAGAATCTGCCTGCAATGCAGGAGATCTAAGTTCAATCCCTGGGTCAGGAAGATTCTCTGGAGAAGGAAATGACAACCCACTTCGGTATTCTTTCCTGGGAAATCCCATGGACAGAGGAGCCCGAAGGGGCCACAGTCCATGGAGTTGCAATGAGTTGGTCACAGCTGAGCAACTAACACACACACACACACACACACACACACACACACACACACACACACATACACACAGACGTAGTAGTAGAAAAGCAGTGTTAAGGCATCTCCACCATCCTATCCCAGGAACCCCAGGACTCTAGACCAGGAATTCAATTCTGTTACCTGGAGCCTTGACTGAGGCTGTCAGAACTCTCCCAGGAACCACATGCTGTGATGGTCATTGGTGCCATTCAGAGTTGTGAGTCTTCCATACATCACTCCTTCTCTCTGTGCCCCATGTAACCGCTCAAGAACCTCGACCTTACCATTGGTGAGCTTTTGTGAATTAAGTTGTTTACTTAATCATTTTACTTTATAAACTCGAATGTACTTGGTAAAACATTTTGTGTCTAATTCACCTCAATATCCCCAATGTTTGGCTAACTCAAAATCGTAATGATGTCTGTTGTATACCTGAATGAATGAATGTCAGCCTGGTATTTTACACAAATCATTTCAATCAAAATAAATCTTTTCAGAAATAATTTAACTTGTTGTGAGGATGTAACAGCACAGTGCAAGCTGCATCATTAGTTTGAATGATATTTCAATACTGTTAAATGGTATGAGCTATATATGGTTCACTCCAACACCTTTCTGCAATGAATGCAGTAAATTGCAATAACTAGAAACAACCTAGCCCCAGCACAAGAGCAGTGCTGATACAGCCAGCTCTAAACATGTGTAAATGCTGCAAATTTCTCTCTCCATCTGAAGATAAAGAAGACAAACCATAGAACACTGACAGGTGAGGACCATGAAGCCTCCTGTTCTGTCTTAATCAGATACAGCCAAGTGGTCAGGATGTTTATGTAGTTATCATTTGGCATATTTTCAATTCAAACCACACACAACTGTAACAGGAAGCAATTTTGTTGTAAAAAAAAAAAAAATTAAACAGCTTCCATGTTGAATTAGAAGTACAGAAGTAAAGAGCAGAAAGAATCTTGTTCTTTTACTTAGGCTAACTATTTGTCCTTATGGATTCTAAAGCAATACAACATGTAGCATTATTATTTCCAAATAACCATGAGAATATGGTGGTCAGAGGTTCAGTAATCTCTTTGCTAGGAAAGTTAATAATTAAACCTGCTTGCTTGAGGAAAATTTCCTCAGGACCAATCAGACAGACTGAAATACAAAATATTTTTAAATTAAAAAAGAAGTATACAACTCTAAAGGAAAATTATTAACTGAGTTGTTACACCAAAGCACTGGAGACCTCCTTCACCATCTGTGTTCCTTGCATGGATGGGACCAAAGTTAGTAAAGACTCCTTTACCAAAGACCACTTCATCACAAGAGCACGAAGGAAAGAAAAAGTTCATGAGCTGGCTGAGGTCCAGCCCATCATCTCTGTTCAGCCCTTTACAGTCTATAACCAGAAACATCGAACAAAGAGTGTGGCACTGAATTGGCCTCATTCATTCCTCCATACTGCAACATCAGATACCCAGAGAGACAAGAAGACGCCTCCTGAAATAGAGGAAAACCAGCCTCAGCAGGGAGCTTGAACTAGAAATGACAAGCCAGTTATTACCATGAACCCGAGCTAAGTTGAGGGATAAATTTTAAATGGGAGAGTCTGTGTCAACTTTATGGAACTTTCAATCCACACAAACATCCCTTGCTAGTGCACAAGATGAAATCAGTGATAAAAATAGAGAATATTACATTTATGTATATTTCAATTCTAGAGGACACATTTTTAAGTCCATTACTGAAAGAAAATTCATAAATCTTCTCTTGTTTTTAAAAGCACAGAGTTGTCACATCTGTGAACTCTAATTCCTCCAGCTCAAAATTACTGCTGTGTTTATTTAATCTGTAAAACCTTGCTCACTGTCTCTAAAGTGGGGGCTTCTTGAGAGGAAGTATTGTGTCTTACTCTTCAATATCTCTTTAAAGTCGAGTAAAGACACATAGAGAGAGCTGAACAAATAGTGGATAAATAAAGAAATGAATGCATAAACAAATGCTGAAAATCACCCTGCAGTTAGTGATGCTGAGTGAGGAGGGTGGTGGGGGCAGGGGAGACACGAATCTGACTACTCCCACTCAGCACAGACAGAAGTGGAGTAAGGAGTCAGAAACACACCAGACGAAGGAACTGGATACAGAAGGCCTTATTCAAATGTCCATCAGCAGATGAATGGATAAGAAAGCTGTGGTACATATACACAATGGAGTATTACTCAGCCATTAAAAAAGAATGCATTTGAATCCATTCTAATGAGGTGGATGAAACTGGAACTGATTATACAGAGTGAAGTAAGCCAGAAAGAAAAACACCAATACAGTATACTAACACATATATATGGAATTTAGAAAGATGGTAATGATAACCCTGTATGTGAGACAGCAAAAGAGACACAGATATATAGAATAGAGTTTTGGACGCTGTGGGAGAAGGAGAGGGTGGGATGATTTGGGAGAATGGCAGTGAAACATGTATATTATCATGTAAGAAATGAATCGCCAGACTAGGTTTGATACAGGATACAAGATACTTGGGGCTGGTGCACTGGGATGACACAGAGAGATGATATGGGGAGGGAGGTGGGAGGAGGGGTTCAGGATTGGGAACTCATGTACACCCATGGTGGATTCATGTCAATGTATGGCAAAACCAATACAGTATTATAAAGTAATATTAAAAAAATTTAATTAAAAAAATCCCATTCTGGGGACGGTCTAATGACATTTAATATCTGCACAAAATTGTACCTCAGAAACTTCACCAAGGCAAGGAAAAAAAAAAAAAAACTGACAGCATTGCTACCAAGGATGTAGCATCAATAGTAATATTTATCAAATAGCTCTTTTTCTATCTCCCAGTGACTCATTCTGGCCAATGAAACGTGGGTGTTGCCACCTGTGTCACTTCTGAGCAGAGGCATGGAAACCCCGTGCGACTCTCTAGTTTCTCTCTTTCCTGCCCCAGAAGCTGTGTGTTCCACTTGGTACACGTGTGAGCCTGTGGAGCCTCACTGCCCACAGCACGTTTGCAGGTTGGTGATGAATGTGTGTGTGCATGTGTGTGTTCCTTCTGAGACTTGGGAGTCAGTTGTTCCAGCCTCAGATCAGAGCCTATTCTGAAGACTTGAAAGGAAGACAGAATCTGTCCCATGAAGCAGGTACTTTCCTGGATCTCCTCTTCCTTCTGTGTCTTCACCCCAAGCTGCTCCCTCAGGTCCCACCTTGATTCCTCTTGGGGGCGTGGTTGATTCCTAGCCACCATGACTGACTGACCAACAACTAGATCTAAACTTCCGTTTAAGAGCGTCCACAGCTGGTGCAGCCCCTCTTCCCATCACATCAGTCTGTGCTGACTGTTGTGCTTCCATTTCCCCATTTTTGTCTCTGAGCATCTTGACCTTCATCCTGAAACAGCTCTCCTTAGCTCTGAGTTAGTCAGTACATCATCTTTGATCTAATTTTTACATTCCACCAATCCTGTACTAGTGAAAAAGCAGCATGTACTTTGCAAACCTCTTCTGTTTCTTCTGGATTTCTGTAACAAATCTGATTCCTGGATTCAGTTCTCCATGTAGTTAATTAAATTCTTCACCTTTGGGTAAGAAATAATTTTGCTGATTTTTTTTTTCCCTCACCTGAAGAAAATGGTACGTTCAAAACCTATCTCCTTGTGACCATGTAACAGAAAGGTATATGTGAGGGGTCCGGCTGCTAACCACTCAAAAGCCAGTATAAAGGCCAGGTTGGTGCAAAGGAAAGTTTGTTTCATCTCAGATGCTGGCAAGTGGTAGGGATGGTGGTGGACATCTGTATAAGGGCCGACTCTGCCCACCCCATGACAAGAAGAGGGTGAGAGCTTCTATAGACAGAGCTGGAGTTGGGGGAGGTTATATGCAGAAACAGCACAGTCAACTCTAACAGGCACCTTCTAATTGGTCATCAGTGGTCTGAATAGCATCATCTTGGTTGTTTTCAGTTCAGTTCAGTTGCTCAGTCAAGTCCGACTCTTTGCGACCCCAGGGGCTGCAGCACATCAGGCTTTCCTGTCCATCACCAACTCCCAGAGCTTGCTCATACTCATGTCCGTTGAGTCGGTGATACCATCCAAAACACCCATGGGTTGTTTTAGGTACAGTTAATCTTTTGTTCCCATTTCTTTCCGGTCAGTTCTCAGGACTGTGGGTGCTCAAGTCCTGGGTACAGAGTGGTCATCATGCAGTCACTGCTCCACCTGGGGTTCTGTATCTATAAGAAGCTCCCAGGACATGGCTCAGAATATCATCCATAACCCTTGAGAAAGAACTAAAGGTCCTTACTGTGCTTAATGACCACATTATTATTATTTAGTCTCCTCTGACTGTTTTCCTTTGTTTCCATGTTTCTCGCTTCTCCAATTAAACGTACTCTTTGACTAAAGTTTTCCACAGGCAAAAGGCAGGCAGAAGATACGGTGAGGAGCAAGGATCATAGAGCCCTCTCTGTTGCAACCACAGCCATAGGGGCCCCTCGGGACTTGGAAGGGGCTGGTGCAAGGAGAGGCTCTGAAGAACACGCTTCATTAACTTCATGATTAATCCACCTCTGTTCAGAGCTGATGTAATTACCAACTGCAGAGCTATTGAGCTCTTGTGGGTGGTGATTCTTAAACCACTGAGACCTAAGGTTAGTGCCTCTGGGGTGGCACTCAGAGTTCAAAGCCTGAGCGATTGCTCAGACTCAAAGTCTATGAACAGAGGCTCTGTCGCATGTGGAGCTTTGGTGCAGCTGAGTCCTGCCCGCAGACCAGCCTAAGAACACTGGAAACACAGCAAAATATGTTCCTCCTTTAACATCAAAGACTCTGTGAACAGCTCTCTTTTCCTTGTCACCGAATGCTTCCCAATCTGGGCATGCTAACCAAGGTGCCCGTGGTCTGCGGGCATTGTCTGAGGCCTTGCCAAGGCCCAGGATTGGAGTGAGGCCTGTGCCTGTGTATAAGCTCTATATTTCCCCTCTCTATAACTTGACAGATGCTGAGCTAATATTTATTGAATGGCTGAGTGGCACTGCACTAAATGTTGAAGAGAAATTGTCTTAAATATAAAGAAATGTTTCTGAGAACATCATTTAGCTAATATTTTTGTTTTAAAGGCATGTTTCTTGCAATTAGCAAGGCAAGATTTGATTTTCACAAACAAGCAGCTTATCACCAACAAATATGTCACAACGAACACTGCAAATCTCTATCTCTAAGGATACACAAGACAAACCACAAAGTACCTACATGTGGCTTCTTAATAAGTCTGAATCAAACCCAGCTGAGGAGACAGGATGTTCATATGGTTTATCATTGGCAGTTTTTTTCATTAAAATCACACAGCAATATCAGAGGAAGAAAATTTGCAATTGAAAAAGTACAGCTGCACCATCGATATGACATAAGGAAGGAGATGAGGGGCCAAAAGATTTCTTTGGCTTAAAATAACAGACAGCTTAATTAGTCTTTCACTTTTTGAAGGAGAGTCCTCTTGGGCTGATCTTGAAAGATGATGTGGAGACCAGGACAACTCAACTGTTCTGCACATCAGTTAGAACTGAGAACTGATAATTTTGTATAAAGTTGCTCTTTGAGTCCCTTCTTATTACTTTTTCTGAAAAATGTAGGTTTTTACATTTTTGTTGCCACATGGGTCACATAAAACATCTTAGAGAGACAACAGTATATACTACAGTGATAACAAGTTAATTCCAATTACATGCAAAAGCTCTACCTTTTTATCCTCTTCTATGCATTTTGTTTTTGATGTCAGTTTACCTCTCTATATATTGTATATCCACTAACAAAATATTTTTCTCTATAGCTATTTTAATACTTTAGACTAAAGCTAACTGGTTAGCACACTACCATATTACAGTGTTAGAGTATGCTGAATTGGATTCAGTATTTACATTTACAAGTCTGTGCCTGGAGCCAGCGTGAGGAACTCCGCCCATGGCAAAGGTCATGAGGAAGGAGGCCTTGGCATACGCAAAGGCATGATCAAGCCTCAGGAAACCCCCCCTTCCCGAGCATCTACCCCCAAAACCAGAGTCTACCTACTTTACTGTTTTATGCTCTCACCTATACCTCTTACTTTACGGGGGGCTGACCCCCATTATCTCTCTCGGGGAAGGAGTTAGCTTACAGCTCTAAGTCAATAAAAATTCCTGGGCGTGACATGAGTGTTTCAACTTAGGAACTCCTCTGAAGGTTATCTAGCCTGCCTGTAGGGGTTCATCAGGCCACATGTGATTGTTTACAGCCTCCCAATCATGAGAGGCATGAGATGTTTTAGACATACTAAAGGCAGATTCTTTTGGGAAGTTGGAAATTGTTAGTATAGTGGGTTGGTTAGGAATTATATTGGTGAAGGGCTTTTCATTCGTTGTGCCAATAATTGCTGCTAATTCCCTGCCCTGGGTGTGACAAGGGTGTCTCAAGTCAAATCTCTCTGCCAGCAGACTAGCTTATGTGACAGGATTATCCATACTCCTGCCACTAGGCACATGATTGTTTACTACCTCTCAATCATAAACAGCACAGAGAGCTTGGAGTATTTTGAAAGTCTTAATTAGCATAGGGCTTTTCTCATTGTTGATTTGATGATTGCCACCAGGCTTCCATATCCTTAGGCACCTGGGAATATATTAATCAATGTATTTGGAATATAGAAAAGGAAATATAGTAGTTTTTGATGTTAGCAATACTAGACTTTTTGAGTTGATGAATTTTCTCTTTTGTAATAGATCACTGTACTTTGTTATAAATCACTGTGTCCTTGATATGCAAAAATGTAACTTTATCACTATCTTAAGACTAAATAGATCTTAAGCGGAACATTGGTGAAAGGATTTTCATTTGTTGGGCTTATGTTTGCTGCTAAATATACATATTCCCTGCCCTTATAAGGAATATAACTAGCATATAGGAGAAATAAGTATTAACCTTTAAGATTAATCATGTTAACCTTATGTTAAATAAATTCCTTTCTTGATTGTAACCCACTACACCCTCACCCTATAGGAATGCAACTTTATTTGGAGGGTGATGCCTGGTTTAAGAAAAAACACTCTTGGAAAAAATAAGTTTTTTTGGCTATCGAAAAGAAAGGATCATAAAATGTCAGCAGGCCTCATGGCCAGAAGATGATGTAAAACCCCTAAAACCTTTTTTATACATTTATGTGAAGCACCTGATTTTGACAAGGGTCAGGTCTGCTGACCCCCGCATGACTCTGTATTCATCCCTACATGTAACAAAAGGTATATAAGCATACCTAAAAAATTAAGAAATGGGATCAGTTTCTGGAAAGACTGATTCCCCCATGTCGTTTCTTTCTTGCTCCCCATTTTTCTGGGCTGAATTCCCATCTGGAGCATGGGTGCCCACCACATCTACTTATTTGCCCCGGTTTTTAAGTTCCATATGAGAAGGAGCCCAAGGAGGGGCACCTTCCGATATTCAAGTGGCACCGGTGGCCCAATGTATATGGTGCAAATTCCTTGTCTTGGAATTTTATTGGTATCCCACGTAAACCAAGTTATTCAGCCTCTTTTTCTCTTGTACTATTTTCTGGCTGAATTACCATCTGGTACGTGGGTACTCACCAAGCCTACTAATTTTGCCTGGGCTTCTAAGATTGGACAGGGGAGGCCTCAGTGCCTCCTCTCCCTCGGGAGAACGGAAAGACGCCTGTGGCCTACGTAGGTGGTGATTGGTATTCCATGTAAACCAAGTTGTTCAGCCTCTTTTTTGCCACTAATTTTCTAATCTCTCTCTATCTGTAATTAACTAAGTTTTTTCCTAGGACACCGATTCCGTCCCCACCTTGGAATTACCCTGGATCCACCGGGGAAGGACCCAGACAAGTATGTTGCATATTTCTAATTCTTTCATATAAAAATTAGCCCTCAGCAATCTTGTAAGACAAGCCTAATGTTGGTGAATTCCATCAACTGTTATTTTCTTCAACAGGATAGTCATGATTTGACTTTATATTGGGAAAGTCTATATCATCTTCATTTATGAAAAACAAACTTCCTGAGAAAATTATTCTTGGTTGGTAGGTTTTTTGGTTTTTTTTCCATAAGATTGAATATATCATCCCATTCTCTCCTGGACTGTCAGGTTTCTACTAAGAAGTCCACTGATATTTTAAGGGAATTTCTTTTTTGTGAGCATTTACTTTTCTCTTGCTACTTACAGAATTCTCTCTTTGTCTGGATTACAAGTAGTGGGTCTTGGGGATGATCATTTTGAATGAACTCTGAGGAGTGACCTATTAACTACATGAACTTGGATGTCTAAATCTCATCAGATTTGGGACTTTTCTGGTATTATTTCTTGAAGTACAATCTCTGTCCCTTTCTCCTCTTCACCTTCTGGGGCTCCAGAATGTGCAAGTTGTTTCTGTGAATGTTACCCCATAGTTCACACAGGTTCTTTCACACTTGTTCATTCCTCTTTTCCTTTGTCCCCTACCAGGGTAATCTCAATGGTCCTGCCTTCTAAGTTACAGAGTCTTCTGCTGTTGTTGATGCTCTAGGTAGCATTTTTCATTTTATTGCATTTCATTCATTGTAGTCTTAAGCAACTGATCCAACCAGTCCATCCTAAAGGAAGTCAGTCCTAAATATTCATTGGAAGGACTGATGCTGAAGCTGAAACTCCAATATTCTGACAACCTGATGCAAAGAACCGATTCATTAGGAAAGACCCTAATGCTGTGAAAGGTTGAGAGGAGGAGGAGAAGGGGACAACAGGGGATGAAACAGTTGGATGACGGCATCACTGACTCAATGGACATGAGTTTGGGCAAGCTCTAGGAGTTGGTGCTAGACAGGGAAGCCTGGCATGCCACAGTCCATGGGGTTGCAGAGTCGGACATGACTGAACCACTGAACTGAACTGAATCTTAAGCATCTGAATTTCTGTTTGGTTCATTTTTCTGTTTTGTTCCTTCTGTTATTCTCTTTGCCTCACTGCAAAGCTTGAGGGATCTCAGTTCCCCTAATGGCACTGAATCCAGACCACAGCAGCAAGTGCATCGAATCCTAACCACAAAACCTTCAGCAGACTCCCTGTTTACTTCCTTTTTTATGATTTCTATCTCTGTTTTTAAAAATTCTGAATTTATTCTGTGAAGTAACACCCTAGCTCAACAATTACTGAGCTCTAGCTCAACAATTACTGAGCCTGAGCTCTAGGACCCGCAAATCACAAGTAGGAGGTGATGCTGCAACCCCTGAAGCCTGGATGCCTAGAACCTGTTCACAATAAGAGAAACCCTCGCATAAGAAACATGCTGCCCACAAAGAATAATAGTGCCTGCTTGCTGCATTTAGAGAAAGCCCATGTGCAGCAACAAAGACTCAGTGCAACCAAAAATTAAAAACAATAATAATGATGGTGATATTTTTAAATCTGATTTTCTTCATATATTGTCTTCCTGAATTTAATCGTTTATCTGTGTTTTCTTGGAGTTCACTGAGCTTCTTGGCATGTGTGCCTTATTTCATCATATGTCATCTATTTCATCACTTCCCAAGTGAATAGCCATGTGAGCTGCCCTGGAAGAAGCCCTGGGCATCTTCCCATCCCCAAGCACAGCCTAGAACTATGAAGAGTGCAAGCGTGAGTGTAGGTTGGAGCCCTAGAAACCATCCAGAGTCATCAACCAAGAGATTGGGTGGGTCCAGCTCACAATCAGGCCAGCACTCTCAGGTTTTATATTAGTTTAGCAGCTTCCCCACATGTCCACAACGGAATTGGCCAGGGGGTGGGGGATTCAAGGGGGTTGCGGGGGTAGTGCTGTATAAACATAATTTTTACTTTGCCACTTCTTCATGACACCTCTCTCTACCTTGAGGAGTCACAGCAGGATCCCAATTACATTTTTAGTAGTAACCAGATTAAAGCAATCTTGAAACATCTGAAAAAAAGATGATTTCAAAGAAGCCCCTTGGTCTGAAATTCTTCCTCTAAGAGATCAGTCATGTCAGATGCCTCCATCCATATCTCTGAAACATAAATAGCCAAATGTTCCTGATCTTTCTATCTATCCATTCTTCTGGATCCTCTCTGCCTAGGTCTCCACTTTCTTGCCCTCTTGTTCCACCTGAATACAGGGTGTGGGTGAGCACCAATTTGCCCTCCATCAACTTGAAGATGTATATGAACTGATATAATTCACTTAGAAGGAGAGATCCTTGGAGAGACAAGAAATAGCAGCATCCTGAAGAAATAGTAGGAAGAGATGGAGAAGAAAGAATGGATTTATAAAGATTGGATAATCAAAAAGACATGGGAGACGAGCAAAGGGGTGTCTGTATCCACTAAAGGAATAAATGAGAGATAAAAAAGGAAGAGGTAGTTATGTACAGTTAGATTTTTAATTGGCCTGTGAATATTGAGGCAGGATAAGGAAAGCTGTATCCATTCTTTCCCACCAGCCAAGCTTCCACTTTGAAGCTCACACCCAGTCTGGTGTTCAAGAACAAGCTACAAACTCAGAGATGTTTAGAACTGTTTTTTTATTTTTTCCCATCAGTTCATCTTGTTAGGAAGGGGTGTGTGAATGTAGACCAAGTTGACATCCTTTTCTATTTAAGAGTGACCTGGAGCACTTGTGAGCATGCCCTCATTAGCCTCTGAGATAGGTGAGAAAGCAGGTCAGCTCACTCATCTTGGATTTCCTTTGAGGAAGATGGCATTTGAGGACCAATCCTCTAAAAGCATTTGGCATGGAACTTGCTAAATTAATAGCACAGCATAAAGTTAATTTATTCAGAATATTTCATTTTGAGCAATTTTCTTATGACACAATTACAGGTCAGCACTACTCTATTGAAATACAGGCGATTAGAATATCTGAGGCTTCATCTCATATTTAATACAGCATCACAAGAAAGTCACTGGGGATGTTCCCAGGGCACTGAGTTCAACATCCTCGTACCCAGCATCCCCTTTCTTCCCCTGGAGCAGCCAGAGGCTCTCTTCTCCTTCCCCAGGATCAGCAGCCTCTCTGGAGAAGTTCAGACAAGAGCCTGAAATACAAAAGAGAAGTTTGATTAGACCTGAGACACGAGGATGGGACAGAACCCTCTGGTGGAAGGTAGTCAAGCAAGTGCTTATGACAAAGCATCCCTGCGCCCCAGGTGTGGGGAAGGAGGCTTCCAGTGAGGATGGATCCCAGCTGTCCTCTCAGATCCAGTTCATGTGGTCTCCTTGGCCTCAGTGCATGTGGAAATCCTGCATCACAGGAGACCTGTGCTCAGGGGCTCTGAGAGACCTGTTTCCATGCAACACAATACCAAGGAGATGCCCAGCAATGGTAAGAATCATAAAAAGGAATTTAAATGTTCTCCTTTCACAGGCGATAGATGCAAATTCACAATAAGAGGGAGACTGGAAACAAGAAAAATCTGAATTCCTCACTCACAACCCAAGTCTGCTCTTAGCTGACTTGACTCCTGTTCCCAAATGTCCACAAGTAGTATCACAGATGCAGCCACAGATATCTCCTCCCCAGGAACTACACAGGCCCTCAGATGGAGAAACACTGTTTTCTAGACAATGGCAGCCACAGATATCTCCTCCCCAGGAACTGCACAGGCCCTCAGATGGAGAAATACTCTTTTCTAGACAATGAGTGTCTTCTCACAGCTACTGAAATATCAGTTTATTGTGATCCACACAGTCAAAGGCTTTGGCTTAGTTAATAAAGCAGAAATAGATGTTTCTCTGGAACTCTCTTGCTTTTTTGATGATCCAGCGGATGTTGGCAATTTGATCTCTGGTTCCTCTGCCTTTTCTAAAACCAGCTTGAACATCTGGAAGTTCATGGTTCGTGTATTGCTGAAGCATGGCTTGGAGAATTTGGGGCATTAGTTTGCTAGTGTTTGAGATGAGTGCAATTGTGCAGTAGTTTAAACATTCTTTGGCATTGCCTTTCTTTGGGACTGGAATGAAAACTGACATTTTCCAGTCCCATGTCCACTGCTAAGTTTTCCAAATTTGCTGGAATATTGAGTGCAGCACATTCAAAGCATCATCTTTTAGGATTTGAAAGAATTCAACTGGTATTCCATCACCTCCAGTAGCTTTGTTCGTAGTGATGCTTCCTAAGGCCCACTTGACTTCACATTCCAGGATAACCAGCTCTACGTTAGTGATCACACCTTCATGATTATCTGGGACATGAAGATTTTTTTGTATAGGTCTGTGTATTCTTGTCACCTCTTCTTAACATCTTCTGCTTCTGTTAGGTCCATAATATTTCTGTCCTTTATTTTACCCATCTTTGCCTGAAATATTCCCTTGGTATCTGTAATTTTCTTGATGAGATCTCTAGTCTTTCCCATTTCATTGTTTTCCTCTGTTTCTTTGCATTGATCAGTGAGGAAGGCTTTCTTATCTCTCCTTCCTATTCTTTGGAACTCTATATTCAAATGGATATATCTTTCCTTTTCTCCTTTGGTTTCACTTCTCCACTTTTCTCAGCTATTTGTAAGGCCTCCTCGTGGTTTAGGAGGCCTCTAAGGAGGCCATTTTGCCTATTTGCATTTCTTTTTCTTGGGGATGGTCTTGATCCCTGCCTCCTGTACAATGTCATGAACCACCGTCCATAATTCATCAGGCACTCTGCCCATCAGACCTAAAGCCCTGAATGTATTTGTCACTTCTACTGCATAATCATAAGATATTTGATTTAGGTCATACCTGAATGGTGTAGTGGGTTTCTCTATTTTCTTCAATTTAAGTCTGAATATGGCAATAAGGAGTTCATGATCTGAGCCACAGTCAGCTCCCGGTCTTGTTTTTGCTGACTGTATAGAGTGTCTCCATCTTTGGCTGCAAAGAATATAATCAACATGATTTTGGTACTGACCATCTGATCATGTCCACATGTAGAGTCCTCTCTTGTGTTCTTGGAAGAGGGTGTTTGTTATGACCAGTGCGTTCTCTTGGCAAAACTCTGTTAGCCTTTGCCTTGCCTCATTTTGTACTCTGTGGCCAAATTTGGCTGTTACTCCAGGTATCTCTTGACTTCCTACTTTTGCATTCCAGTCCCTTATAATGAAAAGGACATCTTTTTTAGGTGATAGTTCTAAAAGGTCATGAGAGTCTTCATAGAACGGCAACTTCAGCTTCTTTAGCATTACTGATTCAGCGTAGACCTGGATTACTGTGATATTGAATGGTTTGCCTTCATTTATGTGACAGTGCAAAGATATTATTAAAACACTTGTTCCACATTTGAATTTGTTTCAGTTCAGTTCAATCACTCAGTCATGCCTGACTCTCTGTGACTCCATGGACTGCAGCACACCAGGCTTCCCTGTCTATCACCAACTCCCAGAGCTTGCTCAAACTCATATCCATCTAGTCGGTGATGCCATCCAACCATCTCATCCTTTGTCATCTCCTTCTCCTCCTTCCTTCAATCTTTCCCAGCATCCGGGTCTTTTCTAAGGAGTCAGTTCTTCACATCAGTTGGCCAAGGTATTGGAGCTTCTATTTCAGCTCAGTCCTACCAATGACTATTCAAGATTAATTTCCTTTAAATTGACTGGGTTAGGGTTAATCGATAAGTTTCTCTTTTGTCCATGATACAATGCTTGCCAGATAGTTCCTTGACCAGGGTTGAACCTAGGCCCTAGCGGTGAAAGTGCAGAATCCTAACCTCTGGACCATCAGGAAATTCCCTAATCTATAAATCTTCATGCAAGTATAAAGTGATAAGTTTATGTCACATTATGGAGACATAAATGCCAAAGGCAGAGTGATTCCTCACTCCTTGCAAGGAGTCTGACAGCATTAAATATGGCACATGGTCAAGACGATGCTACCAAATGTATGAGATTACCTATATTTTGAATCTCTAGGGAGGCTGGGCATTGAGGAACACAAATTCACTATTTCCAGATAGAAAGATTGCAGAAGATCAACTGACCCCACTCACCGGTCTGAAAGGACCTCATCCCATCATCCTTCTCTGGGGGCACTTCCTCCTCACTCTTCTGAGAAGCAGGAGGAGTTCCAGGCACTGGTACTTCTTCAGCATCATCGTAATTTTCAGCAGGGACATCAGTCCTCTGATCTGGGGGTTCCAAGAGCAGACAAGGGAGTGTATGAAACCACAGTAAGTGGGTTGTTCTGGGGAATACCTAAGATACCTTCTGACCCAGAGGTTCTGAGTTTCTCAATAGAGACACCAGTCACTCCTTGTTTCAAAAGACTTTTTTCTCTAAGACCATGTTTCATTTCGATGTGTCCATAAGCCAAAACATGATCTTACATATCTTAATATTTTCTGATGGAAACTACATATCTCAAAGCAACTCTTCCACCCTTGAGCATTAATAAGGGACTTTGACAAATTGTGCTTTACAGATGTTATTTTTTTAAAAACATTGTGTGCCTGTGGTGATTCTGGTCGCAGAGACCATCCCCAACGTGAGACATCACAGAACAGCCAGAGAAGGAGAAGGACGAACCCCATCTGGACACAAGGGATGCCTCTGGTCCACCAAAGGAAAACCATCCCCCTTAAATCTCCTCTGAGGGAAACTCTCCTCCCCAAAGCCCAGCTGAGGCAGGTCCACCTCTCATTCCTGGAGCGGATCTGTAGTCACTGTTGTCCTCACCATCTCTGGTGTAATACGGCAGTTTAGTCAGTGAGAAATCTGATGGGAAAGTCTCATGTGGAGATAAACATCACACAACACACAAAATGACTCTCCCCACACCCACGGGATCTCTGTTAAGGCTGAGAAGGGACAGGCCTGGCTTCTGCAGTGTAGACAGAGGCAGGGAGATCACAGGGCTCTGAGAGGTGATCCTGCCTCTTTGGAGGAGCCGTCTCTGTGAGCCTGGGGCACACATGGGGTCTGCAGATGCTGAGAAGATGTGCACAGCCAGGGGGTGGTGACAACCAGAGATCCCAGGAGGGCAGATGAGACACTCACCTGGGCTGCCCAGACCTTCCTTCTGTGTCAGAAGGTAATCGAGCTCCTCATACACAGCTTCGGCAAGAGCATCTTCATAGCTAGATAAGGCTGAGAGATCACTCAGCAGGTCAGAGAAGCTTCCCAAGATACCCCAATCCAGCCCGCCCACCTTCATCTCCCTGGTGCTCACATGGGGGCTTCCAGGACCTCAGCATCATCTCCTACCCTGTGCACCATGTCAGTGCCTTCTCCCCTAGTCTGACCCTGATTACAGCTGAGCACCAACTCTGTCTGTTCTCACAGGAGAGGCCAAGACTTATGAGAGTTCACACCCCAGTCCTAAGATCCTCTGTCTACTCAGCCCTTAGAGCTCAGCACGGAGCACATGGAGTCTGCAACTCAAAACAGTACCTGGCCCAGGTTCCCTCCTCACACCTGCCCCATCTTCTGCCTCCACACACTCTCCCTGGTCCTTAGTTTCCCCTGCAGCCCACCTCTGCGCTCTGCTCTCCATCTGAGCAGCTGAGTCACCAGGATAATGAGGACCGGGAAGAGAAGGGCTCCCAGGATGAGGCAGAGGACCCCAGGCATGGAGAAAATGCCAGGGAGAGAATTTGAGGTCCCTAAGGAGAACAGGAAAAATGGCTGGAGATAGTCTTGGGCAAAGAAAAATCTCCTGTGTCAGCATTTTCAGGAGCTCCGGACAATGGCATCTCAGCCTCAGACAGTGTCAGGGCTCCCCCAGGTCTCGTCCTGAGACAAGTCAACTCCACTCTGGCCAGTATGGCCCCGAGGCAGAGCTGGGGATTGTCAGGGAGCTGCCCTGCAGAGACAGGCTCTGAGGACCCAGCTCATCCCCTCTCCTTGGGCTTCAGGAGACAGAGCATCAAACAGTCCTGGGACCTGCACCCCACAGATGAGGAGCAACACACAGGGGCAGGTGGGAGTTCCTTAGATTCTACAACATGGGAACCAGACTTCCTTGGACCCCAGGCAGGAGAATATTTGACCCTGGACATCAAGGCAGGGGATTGCCCCAGTGTAATGCCCTGGCTGCTCCCCAACAGCCACGGCTCCTCAGACTCTTTCCTCTTCTGAGTTGTCAGAGAGCCCGAAGAACAGGTCCCCAGTATTTGAGTATTCTCCCCTGCCCGTGGATGGATCACAGTACCTGCTGTAGTCATGGGCAATGTTGTCCTTACACCTAAAGAGAAAAACAGTAGTGTGGGGAAGAAGAATTGGCAAGAACGCAGGCAAACATTTTCCCTCCTGAGCCTGAAATCACCCCTCAGTCTCCGCAACATCAGTGTCCAGTCCTCCCAGCTCCCCCGTCCTAGACCAGAGCCCCAGCACCCGGGATGTCTGAACACAAACTCCCCACCATGCCCGGCCCAGCCCACTGCCCCCAAGCTGCCTCAGCTCACCTAGGGTGGAGCCTGAGCCCCTCACTCACCAGAGCACCTCACACCAGCATCCTCCTCGTGCTTGCAGTCGCTCTGCCTCCAGGGCTCTGCAGCACAGTCCCACAGGGAGGACTCCCGGCCCCCGCACCGCACATCATCCAGCCAGATGCTCCCATTTCCAGGGCTGAATGTCGCCGCTTGCAGAGCTTCCAGGGCCTGGCCACAGCCCAGCTGCTGACACACCACCTTGGCCTCTGCCAGGCTCCAGGAGTCATCGCACACGGTGCCCCAGGAGCCGCTGTGCCAGACCTCCACCCGCCCTGAGCACTCGCTGTCTCCTCCCCTGAGCCGGAGCTTCTCCCTGTCTGAAAAGGCAGCAGCCCCTCCTGTGACTGCCCTGGTGAGAGGAAGGAGCCCCTGGGAGCCACAGGGGAGGGGGCAGGCTGATGTACCTGTGCAGGGGGCAGCAGCTGGACAGCTCTTGGGTCTTCTTCCTGCAAACAATAGGGAAACAGTGGATCAGGAACAGCTAAGGGTGGTCCTGTCCCCACGTAAGATTATCTAAGGTCCATGGCTCAGTACAAATGGCATATGAAAACACAGGCTCATTATTTCCTGGGCTGAAACATTCACTGCATCTGATCATGAACTGAAATTACTTTAAATATTTATTTGATTATCAGTCTTCACAGCCCACAGCAAATATAAACACAGCCATCTACGAATGTACACACACTCCTCTGAATGAAATTTTCATTAGAAGAAGGACCTTGTATATCTTATATGTGCCATGTTTCTGCTATTAGGACAGTGTCTGCACATTGTGTGCACTCATTCAACAAATATCTATGGAAAACCTTTCCTAAATACTTACATAGGGGCTTGATAAATATTTATTAAATGAATAGACAAATAAAATTCAGTGAAATAACATTTCTTTTTCTAAATTCATACTAAACAGTGAAATAGTAATCCAAATATAAATTAATGGTAACAGTCTATGATAATAGTTCACATTAAAAATAATCAGGCCAGAAGCACAGAGTCAATTTATATTCAAAATCTCATGTACATAATTTTAATGGAAAATTATTGGATAGATTATAAACTACTCTTACCTATTATTCAGTGTGACAAGTGGGCAAGTGAAGACTACTGTTGTGAAAGGGAACCCTCTTTTCTAAATTTATTTTTAATTGGGAGATAATTGCTCCACAATGTAGTGTTGGTTATGTGTGTGTGTGTGTTAGTTGCTCAGTCATGTCCAACTCTTTGTGACCCTATGGACTGCAGCCCACCAGGCTCCTCTGTCCATAGAATTTTTCAGACAAACATAATGGAGCGGATTGCTATTCACTTCTCTACTGGATCTTCCCTACCCAGGGATCAAACCCAGGTCTCCTGCACTGCAGGCAGTTTCTTTGCTGTCTGAGCCACCAGAAAAGCCTGTAGTGTTGGTTAAGAATCTCTTAAAAAGGAAGTATACAGGAAAGACTTAGTAGAATTCTGAGAAGACATATGAACACATATATGTACACACTGAGTAAGCCAGAAATTTTTGCAATGGTTAAAAAAAAAGGCTACTGAGAAAAATTTGTATTGAGAAGATGCAGAAATAATAAACAAAAGACTGAAAAAAATATATATAAAAGAATTGAAGCTGACAGAAATAAATATAAATTAAAAAAAAAAACAGAAGGGTAAATAATACCTGTCATAAAGTATCAACATTTATATATTCTTTCCAGATCATCCTATCAAAACTCTTATCCACTCTATGCAGAGAACCTCTGAGAAAACGATGGCAGGACCTCTGTAAGCAGGTTGCTCATTTCCATGGTCAAAGACTTTACCACCTCTCAATTCACAGGGTTTAGTTGTAGGAAAAACATCACCAATAAAAGGTCTCATAGTTTAATGCCTCTTTGGCCTCCAAATGAAAAAGACAAAGAGATTAGCAAAGAGAGACAAGGAAGGAAGTGAGCCTCTGCTTTTGAAGTATCTGATCCCACATTCTCTTAGCTATGGGTTTCAGGCAACACCCAGCATACCATTCAAGGTGTACCTGAATGGAGTGTGTGTGTGTGTGTGTGTGTGTGTGTGTGTGTGTGTGGAGGGGGAGGGAAGGAAAAGAGAAATAGAGAGAGAAATGTTGAAGGAATAAGGTGCTATGGTTTGACTATTTGTCTCCCTCGCCAACATTTTTATTTATTTCATTCAAAATTTATTGCTGAAATCTCAATTCCCAATGTAACAGTATTTAGTGGGAGAGCCTTCTCAAACTCTTCCAAAAACAGAAGGAAAGAACACTTCCAAATTCATTTTCTGAAGCCAACATTAGTCTGATACCAAAGCCACATAAGGACACCATGAGAAAAGAAAATTACGGGCTAATACTCTGATAAATACAGGTGCAAAAATCATCAACAAAATATCAGAAAACTGAATTTGACAATACACTAAAAGAATCCAATTAAAATAATAAATCTATAATAAACAAAAACAAACAACAAAGAAAGAATCGTACACCATGATCAAGTGATATTTGTTCCAAGGATACAAGGATAGTTCAACATTCACAAATTAGTCAATGTGATACACCAAATAAACAAAATGAAGGTAAAAATCATATCCTCAAAGGACGCAGAAAAAGTGTTTGACAAATTCAACATCCACTTACAGTAAAAACTCTTTTACAAAGTAGGTATAGAAGGACTGCATCTCAACATAATTAAGGCCATATGAAAAGTACACAGCTAACATCATACTTGACTGTAAAAAACCAAAAGCTTTTCCTCTGAAATCAGACACAAGACAAAAATGTCTACTCTCACCACTTTTATTCAACTTAGTTTTGGTAGTCCTGTCCAGATCCATCAGGCAATAAAAAGAAAATCAAGATATCCAAATCTGAAAGGAAGAGGCAAAATTGACACTATCTGCAGATCGAAAAGTGAAAGTGTAAGTCACTCAGTCATGGCTGACTCTTTACAACTCCAAGGACTGCAGCCTGCCAGGCTCCTCTGTCCATTGGGATTCTTCAGGCAAGAATACTGGAGTGGGTTGCCATTCCTTCCTCCAGGGGATCTTCCTGACCTAGGGACTGAACCTGGGTCTCTTGCATTGCAGTCAGATTCTCTACCATCAGAGTCATGAGGAAAGAAACTCCCTTACATGATATTATATGTAGAAAACACTAAAGACGTCAGCAAAAATATGAGAACGAATACACTCAGTAAAGTTGTAGAAGAAAAATCTGTATACAAAAATCATATGCATTTCTTTACACTAACAACAAACTGCTATAAGAGAAACTGAGAAAACAATTCTATTTACATTTGCATGAAAATGAATAATATACCTAGGAATAAAGTTAACCAAGGAGGTGAAAGATGTACACTGAAAACTATAAACACATTGATGAGAGAAACTGAAGATGACTCAAATAAATGAAAAGATATTCTGTGCTCATGGATTGGGAGATCTAATATTATTAATATGCCCATACTAGCCAAAGCAATCTACAGATTCACTGCAATCCTTACCAAAATTCCAATGGAAATTTTCACAGATACAGAAGAAACAATCCTAAAATTTGCATGGAACCACAAAAGATGCTCAATACCAAAGCAATCTTGAGAAAGAATAACAAAGCTAGAGGTGTTATGCTTCCTGATTTTAAACTATATTACAAAAGTATATTAATCAAAACAGTATGCCATTGGTATAAAAATGAACACAGAGATCAATGGAACAGAATAGAGAGTCCACAAATAAACCCACATTTTTATGGTCAATTAATTTTTGACAAAGAAGCCAAGAATATACAGTGGGAAAAGGACAGTTTTTTCAGTAAATGGCATTGGGAAAACTGGACATGCAAAAAAAAGGAAACTGAACAACTATCTTACACCATTCACAAAAATTAACTCAAAATAAATTAAAGACTTGATCAAAAGTCCTGAAGCCATCAAATTTGTACAGGAAAACACAGAAAATAAAATCCTTGACACCAGTCTTTTTTATGGTTTTTTGGATTTGACACCAAAAGCAAAGGGAACAAGAGTAAAAACAAGCAGTTGTGATGACATAAAACTAAAAAGCTTCTGCCCAATTAAGGAAACCATCAACAAAGTGAAAAAGCAACCTATGGAACTGGAGAAAATATTTGCATATTATATTTCTGGTAAGGATTATTATCCAAAATCCACAAGGAACTCATACAACTCAATAGCAAAAAAACAAACAATCTGATTTTTTTTTAATGGGCAGGGAACCTGAATAGACATTTTTTACCAAATACATACAACTTGCCAATAGTTACATGAAAACATGCTCAACACTATTAATCATCAGAAAATACACATCAAAATCACAATGAGGTATCACCTCATATCCTCTAGAAAGGCTTTTATCCAAAAGAAGAAATAACAGGAGTTGAGGAGAATGTGAAGAGACAGGAAAGCTTTTGCACAGTTAGAGGGAATGTAAGTTGATGCAGCCCCTATGGAAACAGTATTGAGGTGCATCAAAAATTAAAAATAGAACTGCCACACAATTTAGCAATTTCACTTTGGAGTATTTATCTGAAGGAAACAAAAACACTAACTTGAAAACCCAATGTTCACTGCAGCAACATATATTCAGTTGCTAGGTTGTGTCCAACTCTTTCCAACCCCATGGACTGCATCATGCCAGGCTCCTCTGTCCTTCACTAACTCCCAAAGTTTGCTCAAATTCATGTCCACTGAACTGGTGATGCTATCTATCTCATCTCCTGTGGCCCCTTTCTTCTTTTGCCTTCAATATTTCCCAGAATCAGTGTCTTTTTCAATCAGTCAGCTCTTCTCATCAGGCGGCCAAAGCATTGGAGCTTCAGCTTCAGCATCAGTCCTTCCAATGAATATTCAGGGTTGATTTCCTTTAGGATTGATTGGTTTGATCTCCTTTCTGCTCAAACGACTCTCAATTCAACTGTGGCATCCAAGCACCACAATTCAAAAGAATCAACTCTTTTTACCTTCTTCTATAACCCGGCTCTCATGTCCAGAGATGACTACTAGAAAAAATATAGCTTTGAACATATGGACCTTTGTCAGCAAAGTGATGTCTCTTTTTAATAATCTGTCTAGGTTTGTCACAGAGGAGCAAGACACGTTTAATCTCATGGCTGCAGTCACCGTCAGCAGTGATTTGGGAGTCCAAGAAAAGAAAATCTGTCACTGTTTCCACTTTCTCCCCTTTTATTTGCCATGAAGTGCTGATGATCTTTCTGCCATAAGGGTGGTGTCATCTGCATATCTGAGGTTATTGATATTTCTCCCAGCAATCTTGATTCCAGCTTGTGTTTCTTCCAATCCAGAGTTTCTCATGATGTACTCTGCATAGAAGTTAAAAAAGCAAGGTGACAATATACAGCCTTGACGCACTCCTCTTCCTATTTGGAACCAGTCTGTTGTTCCATGTTCAGTTCTAACTGTTGCTTCCTGACCTGCATACAGATTTCTCAAGAGGCAGGTTAGGTGGTCTGGTATTCCCATCTCTTTCAGAATTTTGCACAGTTTATTGTGATCCACACAGTCAAAGGTTTTGGCATAGTCAATAAAGAAGAAATAGATGTTTTTGTGGAACTCTCTTGCTTTTTCCATGATCCAGCGGATGTTGGCAATTTGATCTCTGGTTCCTCTGCCTTTTCTAAAACCAGCTTGAACATCAGGGAGTTCACGGTCCATGTATTGCTGAAGCCTGGCTTGGAGAATTTTGAGCATTACTTTACTAGCGTGTGAGATGAGTGCAACTGTGCAGTAGTTTGAGCATTCTTTGGTGTTGCCTTTCTTTGGGATTGGAATGAAAACTGACCTTTTCCAGTCCTGTGGCCACTGCTGAGTTTTCCAAATTTGCTGGAATATTGAGTGCAGCACATTCACAGCATCATCTCTCAGGATTTGAAAGAGCTCAACTGGAATTCCATCACCTCCACTAGCTTTGTTCGTAGTGATGCTTTCTAAGGCCCACTTGACTTCACATTCCAGGATGTCTGGCTCTAGATGAGTGATCACATCATCATGATTATCTGGATTGTGAAGATCTTTTTTGTACAGTTCTTCCATGTATTCTTGCCACCTCTTCTTAATATTTTCTGCTTCTGTTAAGTCCATACCATTTCTGTCCTTTATCGAGCCCATTTTTGCATGAAATGTTCCCTTGGTATCTCTAATTTTCTTAAAGAGATCTCTAGTCTTTCCCATTCTGTTGTTTTCCTCGATTTCTTTGCATTGATTGCTGAAGAAGGCTTTCTTATCTCTTCTTGCTGTTCTTTGGAACTCTGCATTCAGATGCCTATATCTTTCCTTTTCTCCTTGGCTTTTCGCCTCTCTTTTTTTCACAGCTATTTGTAAGGCCTCCCCAGACAGCCATTTTGCTTTCTTGCATTTCTTTTCCATGGGGATGGTCTAGATCCCTGTCTCCTGTACAATGTCACGAACCTCATTCCATAGTTCATCAGGCACTCTATCTATCAGATCTAGGCCCTTAAATCTATTTCTCACTACCACTGTATAATCATAAGGGATTTGATTTAGGTCATACCTGAATGGTCTAGCGGTTTTCCCTACTTTCTTCAATTTCAGTCTGAATTTGGTAATAAGGAGTTCATGATCTGAGTGAAAGAGGAGAGTGAAAAAGCTGGCTTAAAGCTCAACATACAGAAAACGAAGATCATGGCATCCGGTCCCATCACTTCATGGGAATTAGATGGGGAAACAGTGGAAACAGTGTCAGACTTTATTTTTTTTGAGCTCCAGAATCACTGCAGATGGTGACTGCAGCCATGAAATTAAAAGACGGTTACTCCTTGGAAGAAAAGTTATGACCAACATAGATAGCATATTCAAAAGCAGAGACATTACTTTGCTGACTAAGGTCCGTCTAGTCAAGGCTATGGTTTTTTCTGTGGTCATGTATGGATGTGAGAGTTGGACTGTGAAGAAGGCTGAGCACCGAAGAATTGATGCTTTTGAACTGTGGTGTTGAAGACTCTTGAGAGTCCCTTGGACTGCAAGGAGATCCAACCAGTCCATTCTGAAGGAGATCAACCCTGGGATTTCTTTGGAAGGAATGATGCTAAAGCTGAAACTCCAGTACTTTGGCCACCTCATGTGAAGTGTTGACTCATTGGAAAAGAGTCTGATGCTGGGAGGGATTGGGGGCAGGAGGAGAAGGGGACGACCGAGGATGAGATGGCTGGATGGCATCACGGACTCAATGGATGTGAGTCTGAGTGAACTCCGGGAGATGGTGATGGACAGGGAGGCCTGGCGTGCTGCAATTCATGGAGTCGCAAAGAGTTGGACACGACTGAGCAACTGAACTGAACTGCTCATAATCTTATTTTTTAGAGTGTTGAATGGTGAGCTGTAAGCCAGCTTTTTCACTCTCCTCTTTCACCCTCGATGAGAGGCTCTTTAGTTCCTTTTCGCCTTCTGCCATTAGAGTGGTAGCATCTGTGTATCTGAGGTTGTTGATATTTCTCACAGCAATCTGGATTCCAGCTTGTGATTCATCCAGCCTGGCATTTCCTATGATGTTCTCTGCATATACGTTAAATGAACAGGGTGACAATATACAGCCTTGACGAACTCTTTCCCAATGTAGAACCAGTCGGTTGTTTCACGTCCAGTTCCAACTGCTGCGTTTTGATCTGCATACAGGTTTCTCAGGAGGCAGGTAAGGTGCTCTGGCATTCTCATCTCTTCAAGAATTTTTCACAGTTCATTGTGATCCACATGGTCAAAGGCTTTATGTAGTCAATGAAGAAGATGTTTTTCTGGAATTCTCTGGCTTACTCTATGATCCAACAAATGTTGGCAATTTGATCTCTGGTTTCTTTGCCTTTTCTAAACCCAGCTTGTACATCTCAGAAGTTCTCAGTTCACTTACTGCTGATGCCTAGCTTTGAGCATAACCTTGCTAGCATGTGAAATGAGCACAATTGTGAGATAGTTTGACCATTCATTGGCAGTTCCCTTCTTTGAGATTTAAATGAAAACTGACCTTCTCCAGTCTTGTGGCCACTGATGAATCTTCCAAATTTGCTGACGTATTGCCTGCAGCACTTTAACAATATTACCTTTTAGTATTTTATAGCAATATATATTTGCTATATGTAATGTAAGTCTTATATGTAAGTCAAACAATGTAAGTCTTCACTGATGAATGGATAAAGAAAATGTAATATAGACTTATATCCACCCATAAAAAAGAAGAAAATCTTGCCAGTTTCAACAACATGGATGGACCTCAAGGGGCATTATGTTAAGTGAAACAAATCAGACAGAGAAAGAAAAATACCATGTAATCTCATTTATATGTGTAATATTAAAACAAAAAGCAAGTTCAGAGATGCTGAGTAGTTGGTGGCTGCCAGAAGTGGGGGATTTGGTGCAGGCAAAGGTAATCTAAAGGTATAAATTTGAATTATAAAATTAATAGGTGAAGAGATACAACAAACAGCATGGTGACTATAGTGAATACTGTATTGTCTATTTGAAAGATGGCAAGAAAATACATCTGAAACATTCTCACCATGTAAGAAAAATATTTAACTATATATATGGATCTACATATTCAGATACATAAATATAGATATAACTAGACTTATTGTAGTGATCATTTATCAATACACACAAACATATAAGCATTATGTCATACACAGCAAAAAATATAATGTTGTATCAATTATATCAACTTAAAATTTTTAATAAAGCAAGTTTGGAACATGTAGATTAAATTAGCTCCATCCAAACTTCATTTTATAAACTCAACTTAAACCCATCACTTAGATTTTAAAATATCAAATCTCATTAATAACATCCTACAGGGTTGGGACAGACACAGAAACAGACATAAGTCACCTGCACACGAGATGTAGGCTTCCTCCTTGGGAGAGCATGAACTGTATTTCCATGGGCCAGAAGGACACTGCCAGAGAGAGGTATCAGTTTTACGACACTGAATTAAATCTACCCACCGAGGTCTAGAACATTCCCTGAGACGAACAGAGATGTTGAGACTTCCACTGTCCCCACAGCCAAGCTGTCTGCAGATGATGGACACGGTGACATCATCCAAGGGGCTGCGGCAGACACTCCCCCAGGTCCCATTGTAGAAAACTTCCAGCCACCCAGCACACTGCTGGTCCTTGCTGACCATCCTGAGGGCCAGGAACTCTAAGACCAAAAGAGAGGAGACAGGACACAGTGAGCACTTCACTCAGTGCTCTGGGTCTTCCTCTCTCCCCAAAATTGTGAACATTCATCTGTGACCAGGCTGAGGAAGCAAATCCATTAGATGACCAGAGGGAAACTTGTCTCCTCTTCACATGACATTGTCCATTTGTGTCTGTCTTTCTAAATATTTCTACCACCATGACGTAGCGGATATGAACTGAGAGGAAGACCAACCTGGACACCTGCAGGGAGATGGAGCTGACACCTGCTTCCTGACAAAACATTTAAGAGAGCGTATGAAAGGGATGTGATGTGGACAGTGTGGAGGCAGATAGAATAATGGACCCACAAATGTCTACATGGAACTTGTGTCTGTGTTTCCTTTCCTGGCAAAAGGGACTTTACATATGTGATTAAGGTATGGTCCTTGGGATGGTAAGAGTCACCTGAAATGTGGCGGATTAACCACCTGAGCACAGTCTAATCACATTCTTAGACTCACTATCCTTTAAAGTGGAACCTTTTCCTCATTCTGGTTAGAGGGAGATCTGAATATGGATAATGGTCAGAGAGGTGGAGGGTTGCTGGTCTGATGATGAACAGAAGGGGGTTATGAGTGAAGGAAGGCAGGCAGCTTCTAGAAGCTTGAAAAGACAGGAAACAGATTCCTTCCCAGAGGCTCAGAAGTGACATGGCCCTGCTGAAACTTTTATCACAGTCCAGTGAGATCCCTGCTGGACATCTAAGCTAGAGAAGTGTAAGGAAATAAATATGTTGTTTTAAACCACTAACAATGTAGCAATTTGTTAGAGAACAAACAAAAACTAGCACAGTGGCTTTAAGACTTCTCTACTCTATGTACAAGAAGGGTGAGCCCTGATTTTAAGAAAAACTGTGAGAAAAGGCTCTGCCAGGAAACACTACTGAGAAGAAAGGACCAGAACCTCAGCTGCTGCAGGAGGCAGTGAAAGCACCCCGTTTTTACATCTGCTGGAAAGACAGGCTCCACAGGAGGAAGCCTCCTTCTCTGGTCCTTTCAGCATCTCTCCCTCAGGGCTCAGAGCCCCGTCCTCCAGGGCCCCATCCCTCCTCCAGCCTGTGGACAGTGTGGAGTGCTGACCTGAGCAGATGACCCCCGCGTCCTCCTTGTGTCTGCAGTCGTGCTGCCCCCAGCCCCGGGAAGGGCACCTCCACACCTGGGACTCATTTCCAGCACAGTTCAGGTCGTCCAGCCAGATGGGCCCTGATCCTGCCCCAAAGTGAGCACATCCTGTGGCATTAAGGGCTTCTCCACAGCCCAGCTGCCTGCACACCACACGGGCATCGTCCAGGTCCCAGCCGTCATCACAGATCGTGCCCCAGGAGCCCTGGTCAAGGATCTCCACTCTCCCGGCGCAGGGACCGGCTCCGCCCACCAGGCGGAGCTGCCTGCTGTCTGAGGAGAGAGAAATGGAACAATGGGGCGGTGACCTTGGGAATGAGAAGGGTGTTCTGTCCCATGGGACCTTCACCTGAGCAGTAGGGGGCGCTCTCCTCTGAGGCCGCAGAGCCTGCTGGTTCAGACACAAAGTGGTCGCACTGGGGCAGCACCTGGGTCTGGTTTCCTGAAGAAACAGTGATGATTAGAGGGTTGGGAGGGTTAAAGGACAGGAAATTCAGTTAAATTAAATAACTTTTAGGAGGGGAGGGAAGTTTAGGGGGAAATGGATCCATGTATATGTATGGCCGAGTCCCTGGCTGTTCACCTGAAACTATAACAACATTGTTAATCAGCTATACTCCAATACAAAGTAGAAAGCTCAAAAGAAAAAAAAAAAAAATAGTGACCTAGTGATGGAGCTGAGATGAAAGCTGGAACATACTGGTAAAGTTACCATAATCTTAGTGTTCCCTTTCTCCAGGAAGAGCCCTGGTCCTGACAATGGCACGATTCCTGTTTTAAGCCAAGCTTTGCCCTAAAAATGAGTTAAACAAGTTGTTCTATCCTTAATCCACCCCTAAATAGAAGAAGCAAAACAGAAGCCTTTCTGAAGGAGTTGTACAATTATTTATCTACAATATTTGTGGTTTTAATAATACAGATATAAAAGAGATCTCATGGAACACCAGAGCAAAAAGAAACATTAAAAAATTTCCCAGGGTATTTGGCTCTTAAAGTTACCTGACAGAAAATTTATTTTATTTAATTTTATTAATTTTTATTTGAGTGTAATTGCTTTACAATGTTGTGGTAGCTTCTGCTGTACAGCAAATTTAGTAAGTTATACATATACATATGGGCTTCCCAGGTGACTCAGTGGTAAAGAATCTGCCTGCCAAACAGGAGACTGGGGTTCCATCCCTGGGTTGGGAAGAGCCTTTGGAGAAAGAAACGGCAATCCACTCCAGTATTCTTGCCTAAGAATTCCTATGGATAAAGGAGCATGGCAGTCCATGAGGTCACAAAAGAGTCAGACACAACTCAGCGACTAAACAACTATATCTATCTATCTATTTATATTTATAAATACACACACACACACACATACACACACATCGCCCCTCTTTCTTGGATTTACTTCCTATTTAGTCACCACAGAACACTGAGTAGAGTTCCCTGTTCTATAAAGAAGTTATTATTTATCTATTTCTGTGTGCATGCATGCTAAGACACTTCAGTCGTGTCTGACTCTGTGACACTATGGATTGTAGCCCATCAGGCTCCATGTCTATGGGATTCTCCAAGCAATATCTATTTTATCCTTAGTATCAATAGTGTAGGGCTTCTGAGTCTGGTGGCTCAGACAGTAAAGAATCCACCTGCAATGTGGGAGACCTAGCTTTGATCCTTGGGTTGGAATGTCCCCTGGAGGAGGGCATGGCAACCCACAGTAGTTGTACCAAATTACATATTCATATGTAGGAGGATTCCCTTTTTGGCACATCCTCTCCAGCATTTATTTGTGGATTTTTTAAATGATAGACATTCTAACTGGTGTGAAGTATTACCTGACTGTAGCTTTGATTTGCATCTCTCTAATTATTAGTGATGTTGTATTTGTTAGTCATCTGTATGTCTGGAAAAAAAAATGTCTATTTAGGTCATTTTCCCATTTTTTCATTGGATTGTTTGATTTGTTGATATTGTGTTGTTTCTGTATTTTGAAGATTAGCCCTTGTTAATTACTTCATTTGCAAATATTCTCTCCCATTCTGAGAGATGTCTTTTTGTTCTGTTGATGGTTTCCTTTGATATATGAAAGCTTTTAAGTTTAATTAGATCTTATTTTTTTTTGTTTTGTTTTTATTTTCTTTAGGAATTTGATCCAAAAAGATCCTGTTGCAACTTATGTCAAAGAATGTTCTGCCTATGTTTTCCTCTAAGAGTTTTATAATCTGACAGAGAATTTAAATAGCCATGATTAAAGTGCACAAAGAATTAATTGACACAATGTGTATCCTGGCAGAGAAATCATAACAAAAACAAGTGAAAATTCTACAGCTGAAAAAGTTAACAGCTGAAATTAAGAACTAGAGAATGAGTGTATCAGCACATTAGATCAACATAAAGTAGAAACAGTAAAATGGAAAAATCAGAGGATAAATATTCCTCTATTTAGAAATGCTGGTCCTATGGTAAGTGCCTGGTTAATAATGCCATATAACAAAATCTCCCCCCAAATTTAGTAGTTGAAGGAATTTATTTTTAAATTTTGCTCATGATTTCCCGGGTCAGTAAGTTGGGAAAGACTCAACTGAGCAGTTCTATCTTTGGGGTTTCTCATGTGGTTGCATTTAGATGTCATCTGGGACTGACATTTCTAAAAGTTTGACTGAACTGTGGTCATGTAAGGAAATTCCCAGAAGTATATTTGTTGTTGTTGGGAGGGAGGGATAAAGGAGCATCATGTCTGCAACCTATTCCAGAAAGATTTTACATACTCAGGGAAAAAGAGGGCAGGAGTGGAACAAATAAGAAGAGAAAGGGAAAGCTAGAGCAAGAGAGAGACAGAAAAGAAAGAAAGATTAAACCAAAATACTAATCCAACATTCGGGGAATCCAGGTAAAGTTCAGAGAGAATTCATTCCTAGAAAACGTTCACTAAAAGAAATACTAACAACATCAAACCCATAAAATGCCTAGGAGAAAACCTAGTTAAAGGTGTGCAAAACATCTGAGAGAAAGTCAAGACCTAACTGAATGAAGAGATATATTTTGTCAGTGAATTGGGAAACTCAATGTTGTCAAAGTCAGTCATTCTCAAATCTATATACAGATTAAATCTAACCTCAATCAAATTCCCTTGTGCTTTTGTATGTCTGAAACATGACAAGCTGATTCAAAATTTACGTTGCTGTTCAGTCACTTAGTCGTGTCTGACTCTTTGTGACCCCAAGGACTGCAGCACACCAGGCTTCCCTGTCCATCACCAACTCCTGGAGCTTGCTCAGACTCATGTGCTTTGAGTCATTGATGCCATCCAACCATCTCATCCTCTGTCATTCCCTTCTCCTCCTGCCTTCAGTCGTTCCTAGCATCAGGGTCTTTGCTAGTGAGTCAGCTCTTGGCATCAGGTGTCCAAAGTATTGGAGCTTCATCTCAAAAATGTATACCAAATACAAAAACCAAGACTGACCAAAGCAGTTGGCAAGAAAAGCAACAACATAACTTCTTTAAATTAAAGTTACCCAGACTTACTATGTGTGCTTAGTCACTCAGTCCTGTCCAACTCTTTGTGACCCCATAGACTACAGCCCGCTAGGCTCCTCTGTCCACGGGGATTCTCCAGGCAAGAATACTGGAGTGGGTTGTCATGCCCTTCTCCAGGGGATCTTCCCAACCCAGGGATCAAACCCAGGTCTCTGACCTTGCAGGCAAATTCTTTACTCTCTGAGACACCAAGGAAAGTTCAAGACTTACTATAAAATTACTATAATTAAGAAAATGTGGTACAGGGGCAAGGAGAGAAAAAGGATACAGTGGAACAGAATAGAGAGTCTAAACAGTGTGTTCAGACATATGTGCCCTTTTGCTTATCACAAAGGTGGCACTGCAGTGGGGAATAGTCTGTTCAGAAAAACGTTTTGAGTCAACTGGATACCCATATGAAAACAGGACACTTGACCCTTATCCTACACAGATATCAATCCTAGAAGCAATGTACAATTATATGAAAAAAAAAAGTAATGACACTTCTGTGAGATACTCTCAGAGAACATTTTTGTAATTTTGGAGTAGACAAAGATCATTTTAGAAGAATATAAGGAGTTCTAGGGACTGGATCAATGGGCTAGTTCAAAACTGAGACAGAAGTACATCAAGGCTGTATATTGTTATTCTGCTTATTTAACTTATATGCAGAGTGCATCATGTGAAATGCTGAGCTGGATGAAGCACAAACTAGAATCAAGATTGCTGGGAGAAATATCAATAAGCTCAGATATGCAGATGACACCACCCTTATGGCAGAAAGTGAGGAGATATTAAAGAGCCTCTTAATGAAACTGAAAGAGGAGAATGAAAATGTTGGCTTAAAACTCAACATTCAAAGAACTAATATCATGGCATCTGGTCCCATCACTTTATGGCAAAAATATGGGGAAACAGGGACAGACTTTATTTTCTTGGGCTCCAAAATCACTACAGATTATGTCTACAGCCATGAAAATAAAAGATGCTTGATGCTTAGAAGAAAAGCTATGACCAACCTAGTCAGCATATTAAAAAGCAGGGACCATCTAGTCAAAGGTATGATTTTTCCAGTAATCATGTATGGATGTGAGAGTTGGACCATAAAGCAAGCTGAATGCTGAATAATTGATGCTTTTGAACTGTAATGTTGGAGAAACCTCTTGACAATCCCTTGGATTTCAAGGAGGTCCAATCAGTCAACCCTAAAGGAAATCAGTCCTGAATATTCATTACAAGAACTGATGCTGAAGCTGAAGCTCCAATACTTTGGCTACATGATGGGAAGAACTGACTCATTAGAAAAGACCCTGAAGCTGAGAAAGATTGAAGGCAGGAGGAGAACGGGACGACAGAGAATAAGATGACTGGATGGTTTCACCGACTCAATGGATGTGAACTTGAGCAAGCTCCAGGAGATAGTGAAGGACAGGAAAGCTTGGCATGCTGCAGTCCATGGGGTTGCAAAGAGTCAGACATGGCTGAGCGATTGAACAGAACTGACTGACTGAAAGAGCACTACATGGATATAAAAAAAGTTGATAAGTCAAACCTAAGATGAGTAACTTGGCTCATTGAAGTACAGCATACCATTAAGAAAATAAAAATATAAGACCAAGAATTAAACACACAAAAATCATAATAAATACTTTTGCCAAAGTCATCGTCATGATCATTTGCACCATTGTATTTGTAATAATCAAGAACTGGAAATAAGCTCAAATCTCTGCCATTAGTTGAATGGTTCAACACATGGTCATGTGATCATTCAAAAGAATACTCTATAATAATAAAAATGAATGAAATGTTGTCATAAACAACATCATGAGTGAATCTCAAACACAGTTTGGAGTCAAAGAAATTAAACACAAAAGAAAACATACTGTATGCTTTTACATAAAGTTCAAAAACTGACAAAAAATTCTATGGCAGTACAAGTCTTAGATAGGCAGTCTTCCCTGGAGAGGAGGAGGACACGGCTATTGGGAGGCAATAGTGATTCTGTGGTGATGTAGTGATTCTGTGGTGTTCTCTTTGTAGATCTAGGTTGGAGAACATGACCTAGGTATACACTTATTGTTTGTACTTTGTTCTCTATTATTATCCTTAAACAATAATGTTTCATAAAAAAATGGTATTGATCTAGGTGTTTCTTTCCCTGACATAGCACTTCTTAACATTTCTTAGCACTTCTTTCCCCTGAAAAAATGAGTGAACAATGGAGCTGGTCCTGCTATGGAGCAGGACCTTACAGAGCCTTCTCAGGACAGACCACTCTCATGTCCTCCACCTGCCTCTATTTGTAGAAAAACCTAGCTAAATAATAAATTTGATCACAGAAATGAAAAAAAAAAATCAGAAACAAAGGAAAACAGTCAAATAGGACAAAATAATAATAGTTTAGCCCTAAAGTAGTCAAGGGCCTTTAGTTCCTACTCATGGGCTATAGATAACATTCTGAGCCATATCTTTTGAGCTATTTTGCAGATACTGAAATCCCAAACAGGTGGTAGCAATAAATTATATGATGACCAGACTAGTGGGTTGTCATTTCCTTCTTCAGGGTATCTTCCCAACCCAGCGATCAAACCCGAGACTCTTGCATTGCAGGCAGGTTCTTTACCATCTGAGGCGACAGGGAAATTCATAATCTTCATCCTACACAATTCCAAGATCGGCCTCAAGGAAATGGGAACAGACCGACACTAGAGCTGATGATTAACTGTATTTCAAACAATAAAGGTGATACTGATCAGACCTATTTCAAGAAGATTATCGGAGCTAGCTGTGCTATTCTGCAGGTAAACTGTCCTCGACTTCCACCTGTGCACTCCTGAAATTCCCATTTAAAACACTCACCCCTGATCAGCAAGGAGGAGCTGGTTCTTTGGTACATTAGTCCTCTGTCTCCCCAGAACTGCTGGTTTCCTCAATAAAGCTGTCTTTAATTTTACCCCACACTGTCCCTCAGTGTTGGATTCTTGAGTAATGAGCAGCTGAAACCCAAGTTCAGTACCAAGATTAAACATTTCACTACAGAATATCTTTCTTTTTAAGCCTGTTTTCCCTTACTCTCTGCTCTGAGGAAATTTCACTCCAGGAGCATCCTAAGTACAGTAGCCCTTCCCTCTCTTACCTGAGCAGATCGCAGACACCGTGTTGCCATGGGAACAGTCAGGAACACCCAGGGCAGTCACAGGGCATTTCCACAGGAAGGACTCAGTCCCTGAGCAGTGAAATCGGGCTTTCCAGAGTTGATCACTTCCTTCTGCTCCGTTTGGGGTAGAGATGGCGACTCCACAGCTGAGCTGACGACAGACAACACTGGCATTGGCCAGACTCCAGTGGGAGGCACAGAGTGCTCTCCATCGTCCAAAAATGTTGATCTCCACCTGCCCCTCACACTGAGAGGAGCCATTTGTCAAGAGCCGGACATCTGTGTACACTGAGAGAAACAGACAGGATTTCAGAAAAATCGTATTTCTTGTTTAGCTTGAAGCGAGTGTACACAGAGGCTAAATCCTGACGTGCATCTCACCTGAACAGACAACCTGAACAGCCCGACTGTGGTGACAAGTGCCCCCTGGACAGGGCACTCTGGGGCACCACCAGAGCTTAGGCTCCTCCCCCTCACACCTGAACTCTTCAGCCCAGACCCGGCCATCGGACTCTCTGAAGGGTACTTGTCCCAGGACAGACACAGCCTTGCCACACCCCAGCTCTGCACAGATGACCTGGGCAGTGGGGAGTGTGAAGTTTCCATCAGACACTGGGGTCCAGGCTTCTCCAGAATGCACTTCTACTCGCCCTGAGCAGGGTCCGTCCCCTCCAGCCAGATGCACAAATCCTAAGAGAAACAAACCCAGTGAGTGTTCATGAACCTGGCTTGACAATTGGAAACAACACCTCACAGGCAAAGGTGGGAAAGATTTTCTTTCCAGCAGTGGAACAAGACGGGACAAGAAGAGAGAATTTGACTGTCATTGTCAAAATGCGTTTTCATGACCAAGTTTCTGAAGAGATATTCAGAAGGATTGCAGGGTCAGTTTGGAAGGGCTGAATCCCGAGAATATATATTGGTTAGGAATGTTAATTCTTATCTGGGGGCCTGGAAATCACAAGGCCCAAAGAAACTGCACAGTGGTAAACATTCAAACTTGAGTGCAGAGCTGAAATAACTGAGAGTGGAAAAAGATCATGGGATTCGAGAGGTTAGAGGCCTAAGAGCCAGAGAAGTTTAGAAGATCATCCTGAAATTTCTGGGGCTAGAATTTTGGGCAATTTTCTCTGAGCCAATATTCAAGTCACTGGGTATGGGAACATCATGCGGGCTGGATCTGAGTGCAGGCATTAAGTCACAATTAGGTAACCTAATTGTGAAATAAGTTGTTCACAGTTAAGTTTGGAAATGATGAAAGCTCAGAGAGTCATAGGAGAGGGAGGGAATGATCCTAGCCATCTTTCTTAAAAACCTAGGATTTATGAACACACCTGAGAGAAAGTGAAGTCTCAGTGAGATTATGCAAGACAACTGAGTTAGTTGATTACTTCATCCTAGACATGAGATTCTTAGCAAACATTAAGGAGTGATGAGAATTTAATATATTCTAACCCTATCTATATGCGAACTGCATATTCCTTTCCTATTTGTGTTTCTGAGATAAGGAGCCAGCAAGCTACGATAAAGGGGAGTGAGAGGACGATAGCAGAGAGCAAACAAGCCGTATATATTTTAGAGATTTCTACATTGCAAAAGCCTCACTAGTGTTGAAATATAGATTTGGAAACCAAATACTTGTTCAACAAGACTTTAACACCTTTTATACCTTGTGCTTCTCCCGTTTGCCACCTAACACTCCTTTCCCAATTCCCCCAATGCAGACAAGAAGAAATGATCTTAAGAGCTACAAATAGATGGAAAGGACACTCCAAAAGGGAAGAGCTTCAGTAGGGAGTGAGGTGGGGTGAGTGGTAGGTTAAATGGGGAGAGGATAGAGTATGAGAGAGACCAAGGAAAAGACTCATGATCATGATTTCATCCTTCAGGGACCATATTTGGACAGAGAGAAGGTAATCCAATGGGGAAAAACCCTGCAAATCATAAAGAACAATTTTTAAAATAATTTGCCTGGTTTCTGAGTGTGCTCATGGTTATGTATGTAATGGTGGAATTTGTCCTGGTAAAGGACTCTGATTGTGTAAGTATATGAACTTTGAAGTCTCAAAAAGAATGATATAACAGAATAAAAATCTACTAGACAGAGCAGGAGAGAACAGAAAAGACACCACAGAAATTAAATAATCGAAGGATTAGCTTGACCACTGATAACAAGAATGAATGATGAGGGAGAGGATGATCTGCTTGCCTTTTGTTATTTATCCATTTCCATCTCCAGAGAGAGGCCCAGGTCAGGACCCCTAGCCTCCTCTGGCTGGGAGTTTGGTCACAGGCTACACATTCTAATTAAAGCATTTTTATTTAACTGGTTGTTTTTGTTGCTCAGTCACTCAGTCGTGTCCGACTCTTTGTGACCCCATGGACTGTAGCACTCCAGGCTTCCCTGTCTTCACTGTCTCCCTGTCTTTACTCAAACTCATGCCCATTGAGTCAGTGATGCCATCCAACCATCTGATCCTCTGTTGTCCCCTTCTTCTCTGGTCTTCAATCTTTCCCAGCCTCAGGGTCTTTTCCAATGAATCATTTCTTCTTATCATGTGGCCAAAGTATTGGAGCTTCAGCTCCAGCATGCATCCTTCCAATGAGTTATTCAAGGTTGATTTCCTTTAGGATTGACTGATTTTATCTCCTTGCTGTCCAAGGGACTCTCCAGAGTCTTCCAGCACCACAGTTCAAAAGCATCAATTCTTCAGCGCTCAGCCTTCTTTATGACCCAACTCTCACGTCCATACATAACTACTGAAAAAAAACATAGCTTTGACTATACGGACATTTGTCACAAAGTAGTGTCTCTGCTTTTTAACATGCTGTCTAGGTTTCTCATAGCTTTTCTTCCAAGGAGCAAACATCTTTTAATTTCATGGCTGCAGTCACAGTCTGCAGTGATTTTGGAGCCCAAGAAAATAAAGTCTGTTGCTGTTTCCATTTTTTCCTCATCTCTTTGCCATGAAGTGATGAGACTGGATGCCATGATATTAGTTTTTTGAATGTGGAGTTTCAACCCAGCTTTTTCACTCTTCTCTTCCACTTTCATTAAGAGGCTCTCCTCTGTTCCTCTTTACCTTCTGCCATTAGGGTGGTGTCATCTGCATATCTGAGGTTATTGATATTGTTATAATAATTCTATGAGATTAAAAATTTAGAAAGAACAAGAAAAAGGTATTTCTTATATTCTGTTTTATGTACCCTGATACATGTAAAATATTCAAATATATGCTGAATAATCAATAAAGTCTTATACATATCAGGATAGAGACTTCTGAGATATAGTATATCTTTCTTATTTTCTACTTGATTTTAAAATTTACATGGAAGAATAAGTGTGTGACACTTCCAAAAAAATTATTAAATAGAAGGCCGATGTGAGTGAAGATATTAAATATAGTAAAGACATACATATCCTTGTCTGGTCTCTTGCTGTGTACACATCCTGTGTCCTTAGGCACATGTAGCATCCTTCACACCACACCTGGCCCCTCAGCGCTGCTCAGAGAACCTTACAGTTACCTCCATCAGCTCCCATTGCCATTTGCCTTCTTCCCAGCTACTATAAAACCTTTTCCAAATTCTTTAAAAATTACATTTGTAAAAAAAAAAAAAAATATATATATATATATATATATATATATATATATATTTGTCCACTTACTCCAAATAAGCCCCCAGATGCAATTCTCTTATATCATTGAAGTCATCAAATATAAACTATATAATCTCTTAACATAAAACACAGAAATTCAAGTTTTATTACCTCCACCTTTGACTTGTCAGTGCATGGCTAAGTGTTCTTCCAAAGTTTGCATTTATACAGATATTTTAAAGGAAAAATTTGAGAGAGAGACTTTTCTAGTAACAATGGAAGAATATATGACTCAGAGCATTCCATCAACAATTCTCTACCATCAAAGAACTATGAACATTTATGTCTAAATTTGCAAAGGAAACTTGAAATCTGGCACAAATCCATAAGAATCTCTAATCTGTTAAACGATATCCTCTGTAGGGACACCCTCTATACATGTAAATTATATCCTCCTATAGTAGGAGTAGCCTCCACTCATACTTGCCTAGTGCAAAATAATGTCTCACACTGTCTGTACAGAAACAACTCCACCCAGGAAAGTACATCCTCATTTTTTGTCCCTCCCTCTCATAGCCTTCCTGTGCAAATGGAGTGTGTATGTGGCTGTTGGCAAATGTTTCACTCTTACAAATAGTGAATTATGAAAAAAAAATGATGAGGATTTATTTTAACTGGAAGAATAAACAAAGTTATTTTAGTGTCAGGTAAGAGCACTGGAGAAGAAAAGAAAAGCAGAGACTTGTAAGAGAAAAGTATATGAAGCTCATTGCTCACAGCTACAGGGCACTCAGGGAGGATGGGTAGTTGTCTCAGTCCTCTCTAGGCCACCAGTCCCCTATTGTCCCTCTGATCAGACACCACCTTTCTTGGAACTTCCATTCTCCCAGCTGGTGTGCATGAACTGACCATACCTGAGCAGACGACTCCTGCATCCTCACGGTGATCGCAGTAGTGCTTCCCCCAGCCCCAGGAAGGGCACCTCCACACGTGGGACTCCTTTCCTGTGCACTTCACGTTGCCCAGCCAAATGGGCTCTGATCCCGCCCCAAGGGAAGAAGAGCGAGTGGCATCGAGGGCTTCTCCACAGCCCAGCTGTCTGCAGACCACGTGGGCATCTTTCATGTTCCAGCTGTAATCGCAGATGGTGCCCCAGGAGCCCTGGTTAAGGATCTCCACTCTCCCGGCGCAGGGACCGCCCCCGTCCACCAGGCGGAGCTGTCTGCTACCTGAGCAGAGAGAAATGGGACACGGGGCGCTGACCTGAAGAATGTGTCTTCTGTCCTGTGGGACCCTCACCTGAGCAGTAGGAGGCGCTCTCCTCTGAGGCTGCAGACTGCTGGTTCTGATATGGAGTCTTTGCACTCATGCAGAAGGCAATGGCAACCCACTCCAGTACTCTTGCCTGGACAATCCCACGGACAGAGGAGCCTGGTAGGCTGCAGTACATGGGGTCGCTAAGAGTCAGACACGACTGAAGCGACTTGGCAGCAGCAGCATTGCACTGAGGCAGCAGCTGGGTCTGGTTTCTTATAGCAGTGGCAAGAGAATTAATAAGGTTGAAAAGTAGGAGGAAAGGTTAAAAAAAAAAAAAAGTAGGTAAAGAAAGGTTAAATAATGTTTATCAGTGCCGCACTTTAAGTAGATAATGAAGTAGAGAATTAAACCTAAAATTTTCCACTTCCAGGGAGAATAGAGTTCACAGCAGGCCAATGTGTCTTGCTGGGTCTTTCTGGATACAACTTTAAAAGCTGGAAAATGTTTTTTAAGAAATAGTAAATGTATTCAACATTTGTTAACACAACATGGACTAAATATGCTAAAATTCTAAATAGTGGAGATTATTTCTATGTTAGTCCAGGATCTATAGCTTCTTTTTCTCTGTGGGAATTTGCCAGTTCATTGCATAATTTAATGATTCACAATCTGGGCTCCGACAAGCAGAGGTCTACTGTTGTGACAGGAAGCCTACATAATCTGGGGGTTACCTGGCACTGGAGAGACAAAATTAGAGTCTTGAGAGCCTCTCTCACACAGCAGGTTTTCTCCTCAAATCTTTGCCCAGTATATAAGCTGTGAAGGGCAGGAAGCTAGAGAACTATATAAAAAGACTTGGAAAGCAGAGTCTTTTTCATTATTTTGGGTACTTAGCTACCAAAGAATATAGGCTCTGAACTGAAATCTCTGAAAGCCTATGTCATAGGGACAGAGAAATCAGAGGTGGACTGAGTGCTATCAAAACTGCAACCCATACTTGTTACAGCTCAGTTTTAGGTTATATTTAGATGTTTGGGTGATACACACCCCTTCCCCCTACCTGCCTAGGAAAACAAAGGGTAAATACTTTCAAGTGTTAGAAAACGTATCAGGAGTATCTTACTTTTTCATATATAATTTGTAGCATCCAATAAAAAATGACATGACATTTGAGAAGCTAGGATAACATGAAAAATGACCAAAACGAAAAAAGATGAGAGACTGCAGAGACACACATGATAGAAATGCTGGACTTAGCAGATAAGGATTTTAACTGCAATCAATGTATTTAGGGGAAAAGAGAGAAGAGGAGAATAAACAGGTAAAAAGATGAAAAAAATCATAAATAAATAAAAATGTCTAAGGACTATTGCCAAACTAAAATAAAATATCTAGGTTTAAAAAGTGAATGAATAAGTTAAAAGAATTTTATATAGAACTTAGAATATAGTGATTTAGAGGAGTCCTAAAGATGAGAGATGAGAAAGAGAAGAAAGAGGAGGAGAAGATGGAGAAGAGATAAGAGACAGAGAGACAGAACTGCAGAAGTAATATCTGAAGATGTAGCAATAGAGAACTTTTTAAAAAAATAAAAGGAAGAGTATGAAAACCCCCACTCCTAGTAAAGCTACTGAAAATCAAAAGGAAAAAGGAAAATCTGGAATAATAACAGATTTATTTAATACAAAAGGAAGGAAAAAAGAGAGACAAAAAGGAACATAAAGCAGGGGGATCAATTAAAAACAAATGGCAGATGCCAACACATCAATATCAGTAATGGCATTTACAGTGAATGGATTAAGATAAAACAAAATTGACACAAATGTTATTTGCAAAATGCCCTCCTTATATTATGAAGGCAAAGAATGGTTGAAAGTAAAATGATGGAAAAAATGTACTAACTGCAATAAAACTGGAGTAGCTATATCAATGTCCCAGAAAGTGGACTTTAAGCCAAGATACACTAATTGAATTAAAGAGGGAATTTTCATGATTATAATGAGATGCACCCTTAATAAAGATATTTTAGACAACAAAATTCAAGAAAGGTAACAGAACATAACTTTGAAACATACTTGACAGAGTGAAAAGAAATAGACAAAATCACAATCAAAATGGGGGATTATTACCGTATCTTTTTCAGTAGCATGCAGACCAAACATACAAAAAACAGAGAAGAATACAGTAGATGTACAACAACATAGTCAGCACATTTAACCAAGTAACACATAGAGCAATGCACCAACAGTGCAAGAGTTCACATTACTGTAAATGCACTCGGAACTTTTACCAAAATGACCACATAATAGTACAAAATCTTTCACTCTTTGAATTTATACTTTGAATATTTGAATTCATACTTTGAATATTTACTCTGACCACAGTGGAATAAAATTAAGAACTAATAAGAAATTATTTATAGCCACCTCTATTTGGGGAAATTCAGCAAGATCCTTGCAAGCATCACCTGAGCCTGGGAATAAATTTAAACCTTACAAAATATTGTGAAATAATGATAATAAACACAAAATAATGGTATGATAAATTCTTCTAATGAAACTCAAGTAGTTCCTAAGGGAAACTTATACCCTAAATTTAGAGAAGAGGAAAGACTGAAAGTGAAAAAAAGTAAGCTTCCAATTAAGAAACTAGATGAGAAAGAATATAGAATGTTGGGGTTAATTTAAAAAGGAACAAAAATTAATAGAAAAGAAGGTAAGCATAAGATAGAAAATATAGAAGAAAACCCTTTAAACGTGGCTCATTGAAAACTGATGAACACTGAGCAACACTAATGCAGAGCAGAGAGAAAATGAAGCTAACAATACCAAGAATGAACAGGGGCATCAGTATAGATCATACAGATGTTTCGGTCATAGTTTTTGTGCTGTTGTTTGTTTGGTTTTTGGCTGTGCTGTTGCTCATGGGCTCATAGTTCCCAGGTCAGGGATTGAACCTGGACCCATGACAGTGAAAGCCCAGAGATTTAACCTCTGGATTACATAGTTTTATTAGTACAATTTATACATTTAATGTGGATAAGTACACATAAAGTGTCAATATCACCACAGCCTTGCGAACACTAAGTGTCTTTAAAAAACAAACAAACAAACAAACAAAAAACAGTCATTCTGACATGTGTGCAATGATATCTCTTTGTGGCATTAATTTACATTTCCCTGATGATTAACAATGTCAAGTTTTTTTTTTTTTATATACCTATTGCCATTTGTATGTCTTCCTTAGAGAAATGTTTATTGAAGCCCTTAGCCAATTTTTTACTTGAGTTATTAGGTTTTAATTTTGTTCGTTTTTTTTATTCTCTTAAGTTATAGGAGTTCCTTATTGTTTTTGGAAATTAATACCTTATATAATTTGTGTTAGCTTGCTTTTTCACTCTGTTGATCTTTCATTTGGTTTATGGAAGCTTTTTAGTTTGATATATTCCCACTTGTCTATTTTTGCTTTGTTGCCTGTACTTTTAATGTCATATCCATGAACTCATGAAACCGTGTGCTTTTATTTTGTGATGAAGGTAAGATATCGCATATCTAAAATGTAATTCCTATCTGGTGATGATGTTACACCATCACACATAGTAAAATAAATTCAGATAAATAAATAAATTTGAAATTAAGTTTTGAATATTCTTTAGTGGAACTATAAAATTGTTTGCAGAAAATAAAACTTGATTCAATGTTATTTTGAGATTAAAAAAATGGCATTTGAAACACTGCACTAAAGGCAGAAGTCAAAAAAGTAAAACATTACAGATTTGACCACATAACCCACCCATACACATATACAACTTTTAAAATATATGTAAAATATGGGGAAAGTCTTATAAAAATATTTAAGAAAAACAGTAAGTGATGTTTGTTTATAAAGAGTTCCTATGAATAAATAAGAAATTTTAAAACATTCTAGAGAAAAAATATTGTCATGCAAGATATCTTAAGACAGTAATATAGGAAAAAAGATATTATTTTTGTATATAGTGTTTGTGAAAGTCACTCAGTCATGTCCAACTCTTTGTGACCCTATGGAGTATAGAGTCCACGGAATTCTCCAGGCGAGAATACTGGAGTGGGTAGTCATTCCCTTCTCCAGGAGAACTTCCCAACCCAGGGATCAAACCCAGGTCTCCCACATTGCAGGCAGATTCTCTACCAGCTGAGTCACAAGGGAAGCCCAAGAATACTGTAGTGAGTAGCCTATCCTTCTCCAGCAGATTTTCCAGACTCAGGAATCAAACCAGGGTCTCCTGCACGGCAGGCGGATTCTTTACCAGTTGACCTACCAGGGAAGCCCTTATGTGGATAAAAAACCATGATGCTATGAAGAAAATTATACTCTCTTTTAAAATTAAGTATTTATTTGGTTGTGCTGGATCTTAGTTGCAGCATGCAAATTGTTACTTGTGGGGTCATAAGAGAAAAAAATTGTAACTGCATGTGGTGATGGATATTACTGTATGTATGGTGATTTACCAATATGTACAAATACATAAACACTATGTTTTACCCTTAGAACCAATATAATGTTATGAGAATTACATCTCAATTAAAAATTTTAACAAACAAGGCTGGAATATGTTGATTAAATTAGTTTCATTCTTACTTCATTTAAGCTTCTCTGGTGGCTCAGACAGTAAAGAATCTGACTTCAGTGTAGGAGACCCTATTTCATACCTGGGTCAGGATGATCTCCTGGAGAAGGGAATGGTAACCCATTCCAGCATTCTTGCCTGGAGAATCCCATGCACAGAGGAGCCTGGCAGGCTACAGTCCATGTGGTCACAAAGAGCACAACTGAGCAACTAACATTTTCAGTTTATGTCATTTTGTGGACCCAAATTTAAATCATCACTTAGATTTTAAAATATCAAATCTCACTGCATCCTACAGGGTTAGGACAGACACACAGAAATAGTAAGTCACCTGCACACAAGATATAGGCTTCCTCCTTTGGAGAGCATGAAGTGTAATTCCAAGGGTCAGAAGGACACTGCCAGAGAGAAGTGTCTGTTTTCCGACAGCGGATTCCATCCACCCACCGGGGTCTAGAACCTTCCCTGAGACCAACAGAAGAGTTGAGGGTTCCACTGTCCCCACAGCCAAGCTGTCTGCAGATCACAGACACAGTGATGTCGTCTATGGGGCTGTGGCAGACACTGCCCCAGGTCCCATTGTAGAAAACTTCCAGCCACCCAGCACATTGCTGGTCCTCACTCACCATCCTGAGGGCCAGGAACTCTAAGGTTGAAAGGGGAGGAGACAGGATACAGTAAAAACTTTGCTGCAGGTTCTAGGTTTTCCTTTCTTCTTGAAATGGTGAACATTCATCTCTGACCTTGCTCAAGAGATACCCACTAGATGACAAGATTGACATCGCCTCCCTTTTAACTGACTTTGTCCATTTGTGTCTGTCTTTCTATTTCTACCACAACGGTGTAGTGGATATGAACTGAGAGGAAGACCAAACTGCATGGGCACTAGGCAGGGAGGGGCAGCTGAATCCTGCTTCCTGATAAAATCTTTAAAGAGTATGTCAAAGGGATGTGATGTGGATATTAGGGAGATAGGGATAATAATTAATCCAAAAATGTTCACATCCCAATGTCTCCAACCTGTGAATATGTTTCCGTATCTGACAAGAGGTATTTACAGATGTGATTATGGTAAGGACCTCGGGATGGTGAGATAATGTATTAACAATATGAGCCCAGTCTAATCAAATCCTTACACCCACTATTCTTAAACGTGGAATACTTTTCTTAGCTCCGGCTAGAAAGAGAGATGTGACTCTGGATAATGGTTGGAGGCCTGCAGCATTGCTGGTCTGATAATGGATGAAGGGTGCTGTGAAGGAAGGAATGTAGGTGGTTTCAAGAAGTTTGAAAAGGAAAGAAACAGATTCTCCCCTAGAGCCACAAAAGTGATGCGGCCCTGCTGAAGCCTTGATCCCAGCCCAGTGAGATCCCTGCTGGACATCTAAGATAGAGAAGAGTAGGGAAATAAATATATGCTGTTTTAAACAACTAGTTGGTAAACTGTTAGGGAAGCAAACAGAAACTAGTACCGTGGGTTTAAATTTTTTGTATGTAACTGGGGAAAGAGCCCTGCTTTCAGGAAAAACTGTAAGAAATGGCTCTGCCAGGAAACACTGCTGAGGAGAAAGGACCAGAACCTCAGCTGCTGCAGAAGGAAGTGAAAGCACCTCGTCTTCACATCTGCTGGAAAGACAGGCTCCATGGGAGGAAGCCTCCTTCTCTGGTCCTTTCAGCATCTCTCCCTCAGGGCTCAGACCCGTGTCCTCCTGGACCCACCCCTCCCCCAGCCTGTGGACAGTGTGCAGCACGGACCGACAGATGACCCCGCGTCCTGCTTGTGTCTGCAGTCGTGCCACCCCCAGCCCCGGGAAGGGCACGTCCACAGCTGGGACTCGTTTCCAGCACAGTTCAGGTCGTCCAGCCAGATGGGCCCTGATCCTGCCCCAAAGTGAGCAGACCCTGTGGCATTGAGGGCTTCTCCACAGCCCAGCTGCCTTCACACCACGCGGGCATCGTCCAGGTCCCAGCCGTCATCACAGATGGTGCCCCAGGAGCCCTGGTCAAGGATCTCCACTCTCCCGGCGCAGGGACAGCCCCCGTCCACCAGGCGGAGCTGCCTGCTGTCTGAGGAGAGAGAAATGGGACAATGGGGCGGAGACCCCAAGGGTTGAGAAGGGTTTTCTGTCTTGTGGGACCCTCACCTGAGCAGTAGGGGGCGCTCTCCACTGAGGCTGCAGAGCCTGCTGGTTCTCCCATTGAGTCATTGCACTGGGACAGCACCTGGGTCTGGTTTCCTGAAGAAACAACAATGATCAGAAGTCTGGAAGGGTTGAAGAACAGGAAACTGAATTAAGGAAAATAATGACCTACTGACGGAGCCTAAAATGAGAGCTGTGACCCAAAAGTAAAGTTATCATACTCTTAGTGTTCACCTCCCTGCAGAGTTCTGTTTCTGACAGTACCACAACTTCTGTTGTAATCCAAGTGTTGCTGTAAGAATGAGTTAAGTAAGCTGTATCCCTAAATTTATCCCTGTGCTGTGCTTAGTCGCTCAGTCATGTCCGACTCTTTGTAACCCCTTGGACTATAGCCCACCAGTAACCTCTGCCATAGGATTTTTCAGGCAAGAATATTGGAGTGGGTTGCCAAGCCCTCCTCCAGGGGATCTTCCCAACCCAGGGATCAAACCCAGGTCTCCCACACTGTAGGCGGATTATTCACCATCTGAGGCACCAGGGAAGCCCAAAGCTATCCCTAAGTAAAAGCAAAAGAAAATTCATTCTGAAGGATTTCTACAATTTCTTCAATGTATATCTTTAAAACAAACACTTATATAAAATAGATCTCATGAAAAACAGAAAGGAAAAAGGAAACATTAGAAAGAATTTCTCAGGGTTTTAGGCTGCTAGAGTTACCTGACAAGAATATATGTATCCATGGTAAAAGTGCTTATGGAATTAATTGAAAAATGTGTCTCTTTGCAGAGAAATGATACCAAAAACCAAATACTTCTAGAGTTGAAAAAACTCGTTAGCTGCAATTAAGATTAAGGAATAAGTGTAGCCGTACATTAGCTCAGCATAAAGTTGAAACATCAAAATGCAAAATCAGAGGATATTCTTCAATTAATTCAGGTCACATAGCAAGAGTTCTGGTTATATGGTTTTATGGCAGTTTTTCCAAAAAACTTGGTTCAGTTCAGTTCAGTCCCTCAGTCATGTCCAACTCTTTGTGACCCAAATAACTGCAGCTTGCCTGACTTCCCTGTTCTTCACCAACCTCTGGAGCTTGCTCAAACTCATGTCCATCAAGTCAGTGATGCCATCCAACCATCTCATCCTCTGTCGTCCCCTTTTCCTACTGCCCTCAATCTTCCCAGCATCAGGGTCTTTTCCAGTGAGTCAGCTCTTCTCATCAGGTGGCCAAAGTAGTGAAGATTCAGCTTCAGTATCAGTCTTTCCAATGAATAGTCAAGACTAATTTCCATTAGGATCCACTGGTTTGATCTCCTTGGAGTCCAGGGGACTCTCAAGAATCTTCAACACCACAGTTCAAAAGCATCAGTTCTTCGGTGCTCAACTTTCTTTATGGCGCAACTCTTACATCCATATATGCTGCTGCTGCTAAGTCACTTCGGTCGTGTCCGACTCTGTGCGTCCCCATAGACGGCAGCCCAGCAGGCTCCGCCGTCCCTGGGATTCTTCAGGCAACATAACTACTGGAAAAATTACAGCTTTGACTAGATGGACCTTTGTCAGCAAAGTAATCTCTCTGATTTTAATATGCTGTCTAGGTTGGTCATAGCTTTTCTTCCAAGGAGCAAGCATCATTTAATTTCATGGCTGCAGTCACCATCTGCAGTGATATTCGAGCCCAAGAAAATAGTCTGTCACTGTTTCCATTGCTTCCCCATGTATTTGCCATGAAATGATGGGACCAGATACCATGACCTTTGTTTTTTGAATGTTGAGTTTTAAGCCAGCATTTTCACTCTCCTCTTTCACTTTCATTAAGAGGCTCTTCGGTTCTTGTTCGCTTTCTGCCATAAGGGTGGTGTCATCAGCATATCTGAGATTATTGATATTTCTCCTGACAGTCTTGATTCCAACTTGTGCTTCATCCAGCCCAGAATTTCACGTGATGTACTCTGCATATAAGTTAAATAAGCAGGGTGACTATATACAGTCTTGACGTACTCCTTTCCCAATTTGCAAACAGTCTGTTGTTCCATGTCCAATTCTAACTGTTGCTTCTTGACCTGCACACAGATTCATCAGGAGGCAGGTAGGTGGTCTAGTAGTTCCATTCCTTTAAGAATTTTCCACAGATTGTTGTGATCCACAAAGTCAAAGTCTTTGGCATCGTCAATAAAGCAGAAGTAGATGTTTTTCTGGAACTCTCTTGCTTTTTCTGTGATCCAACAGATTTTGGCAATTTGATCAATATGAAAAGTTAAAACTTAGTAGCTGAAGAAAAAAATATGTACTTAATTTTGCTTATGACTTGGGGTCATTAATCAGGAAGAAACTCCGTTTGGCAGTCTCTCAGTGGGGTCTTTCAGAGCTGCAATTAGCTGCCACCTGGAGCTGAAGTCATTTAAGACTTGACTGAACTCTGGTTCTGTAAGGAAATTCCCAGAACTGTTGTAAGGATAAAGGAACATTATATCTTCAACTGAATTCAGAAAGAATTTACATATTCAGAAAGAAACGGGGCAGAAGGGGGACAGAGAAGGAAGGACACACACACAGATTAAAGCAAAACATTGATACTAACATTTAGAAACCTAGGTAAAGGTCATAAAGGAATTTTTATAGTGTTTTCCCAACATTTTTATGTCTCAACATACATCAAAATTGAAAGAATTAAAAGATGAAAACAAGTCAAAGAGAATTCATTGCCAGGTCACTTTCACAAAAATACTCATAACATCAAAAATAAAATACCTAGGAGAAATCCCAGTAGAAGATGGGCAAATTCTCTGAAATTCAGGAACTGAACGGAGGGATGTATTATGCCAATGGTTTGGAAAACTCAACATTGTCAATGTTAATCATCCTAAAATTTCTATGTCTACTCTCAAATTTTTAAATCTAATCCCAATGATACCCTTAAGCTTTTCTTTTGGTGAAAATGACAAGCTGACTTCTAAATTCATACAAAATACAAGCAACGAAGAATGAACAGCACAGCAGGTAAGAAAAGCAATGATATTAGAGGAGTTAATATAAAGTAACACTTGTAAATTATTCAGAATAACTACAAAGTTTGAAATTCAGGGAGATAGTGAAGGACAGGAAAGCCTGGTGTGCTGTAGTCCATGGGGTCACAAAGAGTCAGACATGACATAGCGACTGAACAACAACTACGAAGTTATGATAATTAAGAAAATGCAGTATTTGTGCAAGGATAGACAAATGACAACATGGAACAGAATAGAGAGTCTCAAATAAGACAGACATAATTGCCCTTTTGCTTATGACGAAGGCAGCACTGCAGTGGGGAGGAGTCTTTTCAGAAAAGGATTCTGAGTCAATTGGATGTCCATATGAAACCTGACCCTTATCTTACACAGATATCAATCCCAGAAGTAATGCACAATAATATGCAAGAGAAATATAATAAAATTTCCATAAGATACTCTTAGAGAATATTTTTACAATCTTCGAGTAGGCAAAATTCTTTTTAAAAAAATATAAGGAGCATTAAATGTACAGAAAAATGTTGGTAAGCTATATTTACATAAGATTAACAGATGAGTTCATCAAAGGACACCATTTGATTATGAAAATGAAAATAAAAGACCTAGGGTTAAACATGGAAAATAAGTAACACATATTTGCATCCAAAGACATTGTCATGGTTAAGTTGTAGTATCATATTTGTAATAGTCAAGAACTGGAAATAACTCAGATCTATACTGTCAGTAGAATGGATCAGTACATGGCCATGTGATCATTCAAAGCATATTCTACAGTAATAAAAAAAAAATAAAGTGCTACAATATACAACATCATGTGTGAATCCCAAGCATAATTTTGAGTCTATGAAATTAGATACAAAAGATGAAACATACGGCATCATTTTATATAAAGTTCAAACACTGATAAAACTCTCTATGTCAGTAGAAGTTCGGTAAGCGCTATTTTCCCTGTCGAGGAGGGAAGACACAGACACTGGGGACGACAGTGACTGTGGTGCTGGGACACTCTCCTTGCTGCTCTGGGCTGGGCTTCATACTGAGGTCTACACTTACTGCTCCTACATTGTTTTCTATGATTACATGTGAGCAACAGTGTTGCTTAAAAATATATTATTCCCCTTCACACTTCTTGCTGTGACCTGAAAAATGAAGGAACAATGAGAAGATCCATATTTCACCATGAAATAAATCTCTGACTTTGAAGCCTGTTCAACCTCACTCTACTTTTGGAGACATTTCACTCCAGCAGCATCCTGAGTACCAATAGCCCTTCCCTCTCTCTTACCTGAGCAGATCACAGAGGCTGTGTTGCCATGGGAACAGTCAGGCCCACCCAGGGCAGTCACAGGATAACTCCACAGGAAGGACTCTGCCCCTGAACAGTGAAATTGGGCTGTTAGGATCTGATCACCTCCTTCCACCAAGTGTGGTCCTCCGGGGGTGGAGATGGCAACTCCACAGCTGAGCTGACGACAGACAACCTTGGCATTGGCCAGACTCCAGTGGGAGGCACAGAGCACTCTCCATCATCCAGAAATGTTCATCTCCACCTGCCCCTCACACTGAGAGGAGCCGTTTGTCATGAGTCGGACTTCTGAGTATGCTGGTAGAAGACAGAGTTTCAGCAAAATTACATGACTTTCTCACCTGAACAGGGTGTTCACAGAGGTGAAAGGCCTGACCTGCATCTCACCTGAACAGACAACCTGAGCAGCTCCACTGTGGTGACAAGTGCCCCCTGGACAGGGCACTCTGGGGCAGACCCAGAGCTCAGGCTCCTCCCCCTCACACTTGAACTTTTCAGCCCAGACCTGGCCATCTGACTCTCTGAAGAGCTCATGTCCCTGGACAGACACAGCCTTGCCACAACCCAGCTCTGCACAGATGACCTGGGCAGTGGGGAGGGTGAAGCTCCCATCAGACACTGGGATCCAGGCTTCTCCAGAATACACTTCTACTCGCCCTGAGCAGGGTCCATCCCCTCCAGCCAGACGCACAAATCCTAAGAGGAAACAACAACAAAACAAGTTAGTGTTCATGGAACTGACTTGGCAACTGGAAACCACACATCACAGGCAGTGGAGTGAAAGTTTTTCATTTTAGGAGTGGAGCATGTAGAGAGTCTTTGACAGTTAGTGTCATAATTGAATTTTCATGACAGATTTCTGAAGAGAAATCCGGGAGGATTACCAGGTCAGTTTGGAATGGTTGAATCCCAAGAACATACACTTTGAGACTGGTTAGAAATGTGAATTCCTTGGTCTAGGAGCCTGGAAAGTACAGAGCCCAATTCAGATCATTGGAATGGCTGAATACTGGGAACACGTGTTTTAGCATTGGTTGGAGAAGTGAATTTCTCGCTTAGCAGCCTAGGACCTACATACAGATGCAAGGATAATGTGTAATATTCAGGCACTCAAACTTGAACATAGAGATATGCAGACCAGAAGCCACCCAGAGGGATGTGGGCTATGAGATGAGAGACCTAGCATCCAGACAAGCTTAGAAAGCTTTCATGGGACTTGTGGGGCTAATATTCTGACCAGTTTTCTTTCCCAGAAGCTAGTCCTCAAGTGACTTAGATTAAGGAAAGTCCTAAGGCTGGATCGATGAGGGCATGCCAACCTGTAGATGAGTGACAGCTCCAGAGAAGAAATATGGACACTACCACTAATTCACATTTATGTCATCACATCTTGTCTTTCTAATACTTTTTGATGCCAAAAAATTCCATGAATTCCTTCAGTGACCTCAGTGGGAATGAAATGAGTTAAGAAAACTCAGAGAGGCATAGAGAGAGTTCCAGCCATCTCTCTTGAAACCTAGGATTTGCCAAAGAATCTGGGGGAGAGTGTGCTTTCAGTGGGAGTTTACCGGATAGCTGAGTTTCCACATTGTCTCCTATTAAAGGTTTTTCTTCTCAAACAGGACTCACAAAAAATGCTAAGGGCTGATAATAATGGATTTTAATACTATCATTGTACTAATTCTAACCACAGAAAAATATGCATTCTTCTCAAGCACACATGGAATAGTCTACAGGCTAGGTTACAAATAAGCCTTAACAAATTCAAAAATATTAACATAATTCCAAGTATCTTACATGACCATAATGGAATGGAACTAAAATTCAATAATGATCAGAAAACAGGAATTCATGAATATATAAAAATTAAACCACACACTCATATTTTAAGAATGTTTTCCTATTTCTATAAAGAATGATATTTAGATAGGAATTGTATTAAATCTATAGATCACTTTGAGAAGTACAGGCATTTTAACAATGCTAATTCTTTCAGGCCAGAAACACGGAATGACTTTCCATTGATCATATTGTCTTTAATTTCTTTCACGGATGTTTTACAGTTCTAAAAGAAGATGGCATGTTGCCAAAAAGAAGGAAGAAGAAGAAGGAGGAGGAAATGAGCAAACAAGCCATAATTTGGAGAGTTCCAAGTTGAAAAAGCCTCAATATGGATAAATATGCAAATATTTGTGGGAAACACTCATTGAATAGGTTGTTAGCATATGTCATCACCCTCTGCTCCTCCCATCTACCACCTAAACTGCTATCCTTACTCATTTCTCCCACTTCAGACAAGCAAACACCATTTTAAAAGATACAGATGGATGGAAAAGAAAATCAGAAAGGGTAGCTACTGCTGAAGAAGTAGGGTGTAGGTGGGGTATATGGCATCAAGGAAGCTTTGAAACTAAAGGAGGAAAACCAAAATAAGAGTTCATCATTTGGTCATCAAAGGAACACATTTTGAACTGAATGAAGATAACCCAATGAAACAACTTTATTTAATTCATCAAGGACGCTTCCCTGATTTCTGGGTGTGTTCTGATTATTTACTTCTAAAGTTCTTCCTGGTAAAGGACTGCTTAGTGATGCCCAACATCCAACCAAAAAATTACTACAATTTCCAAAAGAGAGAAATGTAACACAGTTTTTAAAAACAATCATTTAAAGTAGCTTCAAAAATTACAGAAATGATTGAATTGACTGAAGAGCTCCTTAAACCCCTAATATCAATATGCTTAATGAAGCATAAAAATAAACAGGAGAAAAACTAGGAAAAATAAAGAAATGAGACTTCTGAAACTAAAAAATATAGTATTGGAATGAAAAATTATTTGGATTAATTACACAGGAGACTAGACATTGCAGAATAAAAGAATTGGGAAGTAAAACACAGCAGTAGAAACTATCTAGCTTGAACCAAAGAGAGTAAAAAGGCAGAAAAATATGAATGGAAACTCAATGGCATGTGGGATAATGTCAAAATATATAAAATATGTGTATTTGGAGATTCAGATTAAGGGATGTGCAGAAAAATATTAAGAAAAGATAAATGACATTTTCCCAAAGTTATTGAAAACTATGAACCCACTGATCCAAAAAGCTAAACAAACCCCAAACAAGATAATGAAACCATTCTCAGAAAACTTGACAATGTAATTACAGAAATCCATTGGTAAACAAACACACAAAAATATGTTAAGAGCAGCCAGGGAAGTTTGACACATTATATCCAGGGAACAAAAGTATTATTTACTGATTTTTTGTTGGAGGCAATGAAAGTCAGATGACAAGGTAAGAACATATTTAAAGTATTGGGATTGGGCATTTGTTACCCTAAAATTGAATCACACAAGAAAATACTTTTCAAAACTGAATGAAAATTAAAATGACTTCGGGTAAATGAGAGATGATAGAATTGGAGGCCACCAGACACACACTACACAAAACTGCCTCAGGAAGTTCTTCAAGCTAAAGGGAGATGACAGCAGATGAAAACATGGATCCTCTCAAAGCTATAGAGACTGTGCTAAATGTTGATTCTCTATTAGAAGATTTAAGGCAAAAATATTAGCAGCAAACTATAAGATTCATAATAAATTTATAAATAGAATGTATGACAATGATAGCACCAAAGACAAGAACAGGGACATGGAAGAAAAGTATAGTGACTGACATTGCATGTTGTGACATAATATCATTTCAAGGTAAAATGTAATTGAAGGTTAATAATTCAACATTGGGCTTTCCCGGTGGGTCAGTGGTGAAGACTCCCCCTGACAATGCAGGAGACGTGGGTTCAATCCGTGGTCTGGGAAAATCCCACATACCACAGAGCCACTAAGCCCGTGCACCACAACTAGCGAGCCTGTGCTCCAGAGCCCAGGGGCCACGCCTACTGAAGCTTGTGCCCCATAGAGCCTGTGCTCCACAGCAAGAGAGGCCACTGCAATGAGAGCCTCATGCTGCAGCTAGAGAGGAGCCTCTGATCTCCACAACTAGGGAAAAGCCCATGCAGCAATGAAGACTCAGCCAGCAAAAAATAAAAATTACTTTAAAAATTAAAAAAATTAAACATTATAATCACCTAAAAATCTGACACGATTAGTAAACCAATACAGTATTTAAATTAAAATGATAAAATATATTCGAAGATTAAAATAAGAACAGAGATATAACATATAGCAGCAGCAGCTGCTGCTGCTGCTGCTGCTGCTAAGTCACTTCAGTCGTGTCCGACTCTGTGCGACCCCGTAGACGCAGCCCACCAGGCACCCCGGTCCCTGGAATTCTCAAGGAAAGAACACTGGAGTGGGTTGCCGTTTCCTTCTCCAATGCATAAAAGTGAAAAGTGAAAGTGAATTTGCTCAGTCGTGTCCGACTCTTAGCGACCCCATGGACTGCAGCCTACCAGGCTCCTCCGTCCATGGGATTTTCCAGGCAAGAGTACTGGAGTGGGGTGCCATTGCCTTCTCCAACAAATAGCAGGCAAGTACACTTAAACCCAATTACATCAATAATTACATTAAATGTAAATAATTTAAGTACTCCAAATAAAAAATGAGATAATCAGACCAGATAAAATAAGACAAAACAATACACTGTTTAAAAATTATATGTGTTTAAATATAAACACAGAAACATATTAAAAAGGTAAAAATTACATACTATGCAAACACAAATCAGAGAAAACTGTATATAATATCTAAATTAATATCATACAAAGTTAGACTATAAGACAAAGAATTCATTCAGAGAAAAAGAAACATTTTATGATAATAAAATACAAAAAACATTATATAGTATTGAAACTGGTGGGTTAAAAATAAAGTGATGCTTAGAAGAAGATTTAGAACCTTGATGCTTCCTTGATGATTACTTTAGAATAAAAATAGAAACCGAAGGAAATGATCCAAGACTCCACCTCAAGAATCTACAAAAGCAACCACAATCATGACTGAAAAAGAGGAATGAAAACTGAGCATAGAAATCAATTAAGAAAGCAAATACACCATCAAGAAAATCAGTACAGTCCATTAGTGATTCTCTTAAAAAGAACATTAACACTGATAATCTTTTAGCAAACCAATTAAGAAAAAAAAAGGAACACATTAACAGCACCAGTAACAAAAGGAGGAATATCATTGTAGATCTTCCCAACATGTAAAGATATGAGATATGAACCAGTGTTACTAATTTGAAAATTTTTTGTAAAATGGGCCAAGTCCTTAAAAACACATTACTTGTGAAACACAACTCACCAAAATCTGATACAAAAAAAGAGAGAAATATATGAGTAAACTTATTTGTTAAATAAACAGAATCCATATTATAAAAATTTTCCACTAAGAAAACTGCCAGCTACAAATGCTAGCACTTCCACAGAGCTCAGAAATGACTCCCACAGCAAGATAAAGGAAGAGAGGGAGGGAAGGAATGGGGGCAGGGAGGAAGTGTAACACAGAGGCTGTGGTCAATGTATGAATTGACCTGCATCTTTCCCACCCTCCCCTCCTGCAGGCCTTGCATCTTCATCCCCTCACCATTTTGCACTTCAGTACTGTAGTCCCTGGTGGCTCAGAAGATAATCAAGACTCTGCCTGCAATGCAAGAGACCCAGGTTTGATCCCAGGGTGAGGAAGATCCCCTAGAGAAAGAAATGGCAACCCAGTGCAGTATTCATGCCTGGAGAATCCTGTGGTCCATGGGATCACAAGAGTAGGACAGGACTGAAGCAACCTGGAACCCTTGCACCACAGTCCTTCTCAATTTGTGTGTTCCCTCCCAGATCTTCCACCTGAACTCCATGAAATCTCCTTGTTATTTCAAACAAGCTTCACTACATTCTCCTCCGGTCATTGTTTCCAGTCTAGATTTCTCCTAAACATGGTACTTCACTTCCAACAATCCACTGCTGAGGCTGAAATTTCTCTTCCATACCTGACTCCTAAGGTTGAGCAGAAGAAACTCCAAGAGTTCTGATTCAGATAATGAAAACACATGCTATTCTAATCTTATTTCTGCTACATCACCACCACTTTGACTTATCTTCACATCTTTAAAATCTGTCTGAAAATGCATAAAAATCAGACCAGGAGGAGGAAACTTGTGACAAAAAGAGAAATAGAAGGAACCTGGAATCGTTGATAAAAATGTGAGAGTCTAAGTTAGAGCAATGGTAGTCAGGGTGTACAAACCACAATCAGGGTTTAAATATTAGTTCAGTTCAGTTCAGTTCAGTCACTCAGTCATGTCCAACTCTTTGCGACCCCATGAATCACAGCATGCCAGGCCTCCTTGTCCATCATCAACTCCCAGAGTTCACTCAAACTCATGGCATCCAGCCATCTAATCCTCTGTCATCCCCTTCTCCTCCTGCCCCCAATCCCTCCCAGCATCAGAGTCTTTTCCAATGAGTCAACTCTTCGCATGAGGTGGCCAAAGTACTGGAGTTTCAACTTCAGCATCAGTCCTTCCAATGAACACCCAGGGCCGATCTCCTTCAGAATGGACTGGTTGGATCTCCTTGCAGTCCAAGGGACTCTCAAGAGTCTTCTCCAACACCACACTTCAAAAGCATCAATTCTTCGGTGCTCAGCTTTCTTCACAGTCCAACTCTCACATCCATAGATGACCACTGGAAAACCATAGCCTTGACTAGACGGACCTTTATTAAATATCAGAGCACTTCCACTTCTCTACTTCTAAGTATATCTTAACTGGAATTAATAACAAGACATCAGTTTTCTTAGGATAACATTGGGAGTTCTAATTTCACACAAAGTTCAACATCACACACTCCATTTTCACTCAGATGCTGATTTATCAAAATATGGTAGAGACACCTGTAGTATTTCCACAAATTTATCTTCAGGTGGAACCATGATTATGACATTGTGACAATGAGGAAGGTTATTTGAGGTGCCAAAAATAGGTTTGTCTAAAACAAAAGTTTCTAACTAAAATTCAAATTCACCTTGAAAATAATTATTTTTAATAAGAATGATAAAGAGAATGGAAGAAAACATTTTGAAGAAATGAATAGATTTATGACATATGTGCTGTAGTGGTTTCACAAATGCAGACTTTTCCAGCAGTCTTGTATATCAGACGTACCTCAATAAAGTACTTTTTCAAAATGAAAAGAATTGTTTCCTTAAGGGCATCAACTAGAATCATCAAAGATCTGCTGAAGGTGAGATTAAAAAGATCACTTTTTCAATGATCTTCCTGTACATAAACACCCAAGAGCTGATTGGCTGTGGCTGTTAAGGACCTACTGCAGATGTCTTCAGGGCTCCCCTGTCCCACCATCCCATTAGATGGGGTGATACTATCCTAAGACCAGCCTTCTACCTTAGGGAATTCACTGTGATAACTGACAATATCTTCCTCCAGTCCAGCTGTTCTGATGTGATTAATAACCTGGACATGCAATCTGCAATTGTGATAACAACTAGAAGCATCTCTGTCAAATACTGTGAGCACCCACTCACACCCTAGTTCCTGCATCCACCTTGGCATAGGTCAAAGACACTTAGACAGCACTGAGTACTTCTTAGGAGTCACATCAGGTCCCCTTAGCTTCAGTTCAGTTGAGTTCAGTTCCTCAGTCATGTCTGACTCTTTGCAACACCATGGACTGGAGCATGCCAGGCCTCCCTGTCCATTACCAACTCCTGGGGTTTACTCTAACTCATATTCATTCAGTCGGTGATGCCATCCAACCACCTCATCCTCTGCCATCCCATTCTCCTCCCACCTTCAATTTTTCCCAGCATCAGAGTCTTTTCCAATGAGTAGGTTCTTGGCATGAGGTGGCCGAAGTGCTGGAGTTTCAGCTTCAGCATCAGTCCTTCCAATGAACACCCAGGACTAATTTCCTTTAGGAGGGATTGGTTGGATCTCCTTGCAGTCCAATGGACTCTCAAGAGACTGCTCCAACACCACAGTTCAAAAGCATCAATTCTTCAGTGCTCAGCTTTCTTTATAGTCCAACTCTCACATCCATACAGGACTACTGGAAAAACCATAGCTTTGACTAGACTGGTCTTTGTTGGCAAAGAAATGTCTCTGCTTTTTAATATGCTGTCTAGGTTGGTCATAGCTTTTCTTCCAAGGAGCAAGCGTCTTTTAATTTCATGGCTGCAGTCACCATCTGCAGTAATTTTGGAGCCAAAAATTAAAAAAAAAAAGTCTGTCACTATTTCCACTGTTTCCCCATTTATTTGCCAGGAAGTGATGGGACCAGATGCTATGATCTTAGTTTCTGAGTGTTGAGTTTTAAGCCAAATTTTTCACTCTCCTCTTTCACTATCATCAAGAGGCTCTTTAGTTCTTTGCTTTCAGCCATAAGTGTGATGTAATCTTCATCTAAGGTTATTGATATTTCTCCCGACAATCTTGATTCCAGCTTGTGCTTCATCCAGTCCAACATTTCTCATTATGTACTCTGCATAGAAGTTAAATAAGCAGGGTGACAATATACAGCCTTGACACACTCCTTCCCCGATTTGGAACCAGTCTTTTGTTCCATGTTCAGTTCTAACTGTTGCTTCTTGACCTACATACAGATTTCTCAGGATGCAGGTCAGATGGTCTGGTATTCCCATCTCTTGAAGAATTTTCCAGTTTGTCATGATCCACACAGTTAAAGGCTTTGGCATAGTCAATAAAGTAGAAGTAGGTGTTTTTTCTGGAACTCTTGCATTTTCAGTGATCGAACGGATGTTGGCAATTTGACCTCTGGTTCCTCTGTTCTTTCTAAATCCAGCTTGAACATTTGGAAGTTCACAGTTCATGGACCACAGCCTTGTCTAACTCAAGGAAACTATGAGCCATGCCATGTAGGGCCACCCAAGACAGACGGGTCTTAGTGGAGAGTTCTGACAAGACATGGTCCATGGAGAAGGAAACGCAAACCGCTTCAGTCCTCTTGCCTTGAGAACCCCAGGAACTCCTAGCTTCACTGCCTCTTATACGTGATGTGCTTCAGCTGCTGTGTTGTAAACCTCAAGACTGCATTTTCCTGCTCCCTCAACATCCCTGCAAATGTGGTGTGAGCTCCCCATTCGATTCATCAGGTACACCAGTGTGATGAGATTTTCCCTGCCATGAGTCCCACTTCTGGCCTCCTCTGACTATGACCTAGGGAAAATTAAATGCACCACTGAATTTCTCTCACTCATTTTCCTGTGTAACTGCACCATGACTTCGGGTATGGTCACTTGTCCATGGGTCTTCACATGCCCTTTTGGGGTCACCATTGCTTGGTTGAGCCTGTTCTATTGGCACATCACCCACATACCCACCTGATGGAGTGTGGTGACTCTGACTTTTAGGACCAATGAGGATAATAAACCTTGTTGCCGACAACTCTCCTATGACAAACCCCCCATCAATGTAGCCACATCCTACTGACCATTATGTCAAAGAAAACAGAACAATTACCATGCTGAGACTGTGTCACAGAGGTCGAATCCAGAAGCTGAATCTGTATGAAAGTTTTGACCTCACCTCTCTGCCTTCTGTGACACATCACAAAGACCCTTCTCCCAAGCATGTTCCAAAGGCTGTATCCATAATCTTGAGTCATTCTGGTGATAAGACAGAGGCTTTTCCTGCTAGAGACCCCCACACAGACCAGACAGAACTTACCTGAGCAGACTACTCTAGCATCCCAGTCGTGGGAAGAGCTATCATTACGATAGTCTTTAATATTAGAATGCCTACAGTCACTGACAGTTGACTCCACCCCTTCACATGAAGTATATGAAAGTCAAATGGGGCCAAGTCCTGGCCCAAAATAAGCCGCTCCAGGAAAACCAACGGCAGCTCCACACCCCAGCTGTCTGCACACTACAGATGCATCCTCCAAGCTCCAGTCCATATCCTCCACTGTGCCCCATTCTCCCTGGTGCTTCACTTCCACTCTCCCCTCACAGCGGTGGGCTCCATCCTTCAGCCTCAGCTCCAGAGCTGCAAAAAAGACACATGACAGGAAAGATTTTAGGAGACTTAGAGTGGTATAATATTTAAAACATTAGCTCTCTGAGGAGCAAAACAGTGCATGGGATATAGTGTTTCCTGACCTCTGTGGTATAAACATTCCCAGAGTGGCCAACTCTAAGCCCCCAGTGTGCCATCACTGAACACGGAGCAGGAAGGGAGGCACCAGGTATTTCTCAGGAGCCTGTAGAACCAGCTCCAGGGATACCACCGAGGACAGGCCTTCATAGACTCTGGATGCTGCCCTCCCTGGAGATGTACCCAAAGCTACTAGAGCCCAGCTTCCCCGTCTCAGTTGCAGCTCATGGCCTGGGATCCAGGGAGGAATCCTCCCTGTCCTTCCCTGTCCATAGGGAGCATCTCATCCAGCTCAGGAACAGAGGGCTGGGGTAACAGGCTCTACAGTGTCCTGATTTTTTCTGTTGCCTGGTATCCACATCCTTGTGTAATCCCACACTCGAATGTACTTAGTAACATACATGTAACAAATGGAATTTGGCAAAAGTGATGAGATGTCACTTATGAGATTAGATTTCAGTTCAACAATACACTAAAGTCTGAATGCTACTAACAACCAGGTAAGTACATGAGCAATATCCTCCCCTCGTTGAACCTTCAGATGATTGCATCCTGTGAGACATCATGACTCCGAGGATCCAGGTAAGCCGTGCCAATTCTTGACCCACAGAAAGTGTGATACCTGGTGTTTGCTGACTTAAGCTGCCGAGTTCAGCAGTAATTGGTTGCACAACAACACATAGCTGATGCAGGGCTTCCCTCCAGAGTCAGAAGACAGCAGGTGAACAAGCTGGAGGTGTATACCTGAGCCTTCACTGCTTCACCCAGGTGAGACTTCTTCCTGTGTGACCAGGTCTTCTGCCTGGTCCCACCTGGAACTGGGACCCAAACCACCTCTCTCCATCACATCAGGTCTCACCCAATGTCCCAGGCTCCTGCCTGCCTGTCAGGAACTGAGAAGTGAGTTCCCTGAGACCTTGATCAGCTCCACTAGCTTTAAATTCAGGTCAGGAAATGAGAATCTTTCTTACAATCTAACAAGACGTTGTCCTTGGGGCACCCTTAACAACGCTCAGATCTCTGCCCCACCCCATGTGCTCTCACTCTGGAAACCAAAGCGGTGCATCACAGAGGGAACATCTGGGGAAATGCTGAACTGGAGAAGATCCTGGTGTATAGTCAGATCGGGCAGGCAGCCACCCAAAAGCCAGAGTGGCTGGTTAAAAAACAGAAATTACTTATCTTATCCCAGTTGTGGAGGCTGGTAAGTCCAAGACCAACGTGCTGGCAAGGCCGTGTTCATTCTGAGCCCTCTGCTCTTGGCTTGTAGCCATGGCTCCCTCACTGTGTGCTCCCCTGGCCTTTCCTCGAGACAGATGGACAGGGAGAGAGGGAGGGAGATCTGTCTTATCCTCTTTTTATAAAGTCACCTATTGAATTAGGGCCACATCCTTATGACCTTATTTAACCTTGGTGTTAGTGGTTTAGTCGCTAAATTGTGTCCAACTCTTGAGACGTCATAGACTGTAGTCTGCCAGGATCCTCCGTCCTTGGGATTTTCCAAGCAAGAATACTAGAGTAGGTTGCCATTTCCTTCTCCAGGGGATCTTCCTGAGCTAGGGATCAAACTTGCCTCTCCTGCATTGGCAAGAGGATTCTTTACCACTGAACCACCAGGGAAGCCTATTTAACCTCAATTACTTCCTAAAGACCCTGTCTCCAGTGCAGTCACACTAGGGGCTAGGATTCAACATATTAATTATGGAGGGACACAGTTTAGTCCACAGACCCAGGGAGGTCCATTCTAGGAAGGAAATATAGATACTTGAGGGGAGGTAAAGGAAACAGTAGAAGTAGGGAGACACCCTATTACTCAGATTTTTTAGAATTCTGACACTGATGTAAGAGTAATTGAATAGGATCCTGAAAGCACACAGAAGCTATTTTTATTAATACTAAATGATTAAAATTTTATCAATGATAAAATTATCTATGGAGAGACAGGTCTTTTTTAAGTACTATAAATACAGAAAATAATAAGACAATGTTTTTGCCTACAAGGAGCTTTTATCTAGCTTATGACACAAACACATAGGTGATTTCATTACTGTGAAGAGTTCTAGGAGAGTTTCTCAGTAATGGTGGGCTTGCTTATTGAGGCTATCTCTTCTGCTGAAAAAGTAGAATTAATTTACTAAAAATAATCTAAAAGCATTACAGACCTGTAAAAATAGGAGGGGAAAATCAGCCCAAATCTGAAGGGAGCTTGTAAATTCATTGAGTTTCAAACAGATAGAAAACATTAAAAAAAATAATAAAACTAACCAGAAATTCTGGAGCTGAATAATACAATGAGTGAACTGAAGAATTCAATACAGAGCATCAAAAATAGACATGACTATCAGATAGAGAAGGAGAAATATCATATGATATCCCTTATATACGAATCCAAAAAGAAAATTTTTAATGGACTTATTTACAAAACAGAAAGAAACTCACAGATTAGAGAACTTAATTTATGGTTGCCAAGGGAAAAGAATGAAGGGAAGGGATAGTCAAGGAATTTGGGACCGACTCTACTCACTCCCATATTTAAAATGGATTATCAACAAGGGCTTACTGAACAGCACAGGGAACTCTACTGAATGTTATATGGCAGCCTGGATGGGAGGGGAGTGTGTGGGAGCATGGATACACACATATATATGTATGGCTGAGTTTCTTTGCTGTTCACCTGAAGCTATCACAATATTGTTAACTGGCTATACTCCAATAAGAAACAAAAAGCTTTAAAAAATGCAGACTTGACCACGCAGAAGACTCAATAAAATAAAACAAAGATCAATTGAAATTATCCAATCAGAGAAGCAAAAACAATGCAAAGGAATAAAGAAAACCTACAGGAATTAGGGATGCCATTAGGAGAAACTAGGTATCCAAGAAGCCTGCTCAGTCGTGTCTGACTCTTTGCAACCCCATGGACTGTAGCTGGCCAGGCTCTTCTGTCCATGGGATTCTCCAGGCAAGAATACTGGAGTGGGTTGCCATGCCCTTCTCCATGTGATCTTCCTGACCCAGGAATCGAACCTATGCCTCTTACATCTCCTGAATTGGTAGGTGGCTTCTTTACCACTAACACCACCTAGAAAAGCCAATGCTCAGGTTCTAATTTTACTTGTGCTACTTACTCAAATCTTATCTGTCTTATTTAGACAAGTGATTTAAGTTTGCTTTGCCTCAGCTTCCTGATCTGTTTTTTGAGATAAATGTATCCTGCCTTGTAGGAATGTTGTGCACTCAAATTCATATAGGTAACAGCTAGTGGTGGTGATGGAATTTCAACTGAGCTATTTCAAATCCTAAAAGATGATGCTGTGAAAGTGCTGCACTCAATATGCCAGCAAATTTGGAAAACCCAGCAGTGGCCACAGGACTGGAAAAGGTCAGTTTTCATTCCAATCCCAAAGAATGGCAATGCCAAAGAGTATTCAAATTACCACACAGTTGCACTCATCTCACACACTAGAAAAGTCATGCTCAAAATTCTCCAAGCCAGGCTTCAACAGTACATGAAACGTAAACTTCCAGAACTTCAAGCTGGTTATAGAAAAGGCAGAGGAACCAGAGATCAAATTGCCAAAATTCACTGGATCATCGAAAAAGCAAGAGAGTTCCAGAAAAACATGTTTCTGTTTCATTGACTACACCAAAGCTTTTGACTGTATGGATCACAACAAACTTTGAGAAATTCTTAAACAGATGGGAACACCAGACCACCTTACCTGCCTCCTGAGAAATCTGTATGCAGGTCAGGAACCAACAGTTAGAACTGGACATGGAACAACAGACTGTTCCAAATTGGGAAAGAAGTACATCAAGGCTGTTTATTGTCATCCTGCTTATGTAACTTATATGCAGAGTACATCATGCGAAATGCCAGGCTAAGTGGAGCACAAGCTGGAATCAAGATTGCCGGGAGAAGTATGAACAACCTCAAATATGCAGATGACACCACCCTTATGGCAGAAAATGAAGAGGAACTAAAGAGCCTCTTGAGGAAAGTGGATGAGGAGAGTGGAAAAGTTGGCTTAAAGCTCAACATTCAAAAAACTAAGACATGGCATCTGGTCCCATCACTTCTTGGCAAATAGATGGGAAAACAAAGAGAACAGTAGCTGACTTTATGTTGAGGGGCTTGAAAATCACTGCAGAAGGTGACTGCAGTCATGAAATTAAAAGACACTTGCTCCTTGAAAGAAAAGCTATGACCAACCCAGACGCCATATTAAAAAGCAGAGACATTACTTTGCTGACAAAAGTCCATCTAGCCAAAGCTATGGTTTTCCCAGTAGTCATGTGTGGATGTGAGAATTGGACCATAAAGAAAGCTGAGCACTGAAGAATTGATGCATTTGGACTGTGGTATTGGAGAAGACTCCTGAGCGTCCCTTGGACTGCAAGGAGATCAAAGCAGTCAATCCTAAAGGAAATCAGTCCTGAATATTCATTGGAAGGATTGATGCTGAAACTCCACTACTTTGGCCACCTAATGGGAAGAACTGACTCATTTGAAAAGACTCTGATACTGGGAAAGTTTGAAGGCAGGAGAAGAAGGGAAAGGGAGGATGAGATGGTTGGATGGCATCACCAACTCGATGGACATGAGTTTGAGCAAGTTCCAGGAGTTGGTGATGGACAGGGAAGTCTGGCGTGCTGCAGTCCATGGGGTCACAAATAGGCAGACACAATTGAGCGACTGAACTGAACTGGCATAGTAGTCACAGTCATAGTATGCTGCTGCTGCTGCTAAGTCGCTTCAGTTGTGTCTGACTCTGTGCGACCCCATAGACGGCAGCCCACCAGGCTCCTCCCTCCATAGGATGTTCCAAGCAAGAATACTGGAGTGGGTTGCCATTGCCTTCTCCAATAGTCATAGTATAGAGAGCTCCAATATAAATCATGCCAAAATGACACACATCACAATTTAAAAAACACAAATGTCATGAGCAAGCAATGAAGGAGGAAATGAAGCATTAAATTAGTGAATGTACGCTAGTTTTTGCCTATGAAACTGGATAAGATTTTAAAGCTCGGTAAAAATCAAATGTTGGTGAGGGTAAGTGGAAACTAATATTCTCACACGATACCAGTGGAAATAAAACTCAGTGCAAATGTTTCAAAAAGCATTTACTCTCTATGCACCAAAAGCCTTAAGGATATTCACAGCACATGAAACAACAGTTCCACCCAGGGAATATCATTAGAGAAATAATCATGAATGGTCCTTACATTTAAATACAGAAAAGCTCAGAGAAACTTTTTCCATAATAGCAGAAATGTTGAAAACTACTAAATGCCTGATGAAACAAAATTTATATTTTAAGGCAGGATAAGAAATATGAGAGGCCAGAGGATGGGAGAGAGGACCCAGAGAGAGGCAGGCAGGTACGCGATAATCTCTGATCTGGTTACATGCAGCAGACAAGACACCCAGCCCTGTGGGGACCCGGAGTGCTTCACAGCCCAACACACTCAGTCCCTGCTCAACAGTCCCATTCCTCTCACACAGGCAGACTCCACACCCTCATACAGCCTCATACATCCACAGACACCCTCACATGCACCCTCACACACACACACACACACACGCGCGCGCGCGCGCGCGCACAGAGCCTACAAGAGCACAGACACAGGAAACATGGGGACCCAGGGACAGTGATCACACATCAGGCTTGTGGAGCTTGTGGGAACAGCCCAGAGTCCCAACTGAGGTCAGTCGCTGGATCTTCCACAGCCCGGGAGCCACCGGGAATCCTAGAAACGCCCTAAGAACAACGGTGACAGTGGAGGGGACTCAGGCTGATCCAGCTTGGTCCAAACCTCACTGCTCTCAAAATCTGCGGCAACGAACAGTGGGCCCCACACAGGAGAGGGACCAGTATTCACAGACACCGTGGTTCCTTTTTGGTCAAAAACACTGAGGCTCGGCTCCAGAACTCCAGACACGTTTCCTTTCACCAAGGCATCCACTACCCTGCTGTGGACCCAAGACAGAGAGCCAGCTCTTACCTTGACTACCCACCACGGTGCCGAGGAGGAGGACACAGAGCCCCCACAGGGAGAGGCGTCTGCCCAGAGCCATCCTGACACCCCATCCTCAAGGTCACAGTCCCAGCTGCAGGATCAGCCTGTGAGGAGGCGTCACGTTGCTGACCAGGGTCTATATAGACCACCCCTTACACCCTCCCTCCTGAGAGCCAATAGCGACACTTTTCACCATTTCAGGCGCTATCAGAGGCTGCATCAGCCACTTTCTGCAGCTCAGACACCAATGAGCTTCTGAATCTTCCACATCTCCTTATATAAGCAACACGGTCCTTTGACCTCCTGCTTCCGTGGTCCTGATAGCCGGGCTCCATGACTGAGGCTGGTGTAGAAAAGTTGCATGAAAAACCATGAGTAACAATTTCTCATCTGATCACCCTGACCAATACCATAGACTGTGAGATTTGTCAGGGTCCGAGGAGGGGATCTCTTAGCCCATGGAGAATTTCTCTGGTGGAATCAAGCATTGATCTTCCCTGGGACTGAGCTCAGGGACAAAGAAGAGAACTACAAGAAGGCTTGAAATACAAGAATATTTATCAGGCCAGCAGAAAGTGAGGACCAGGAGCACAGGAATTCATAGGTGACCACAGTGGGAGTGAGGTGGGACCCATCATGTTGAGGGGATGAGTTTGCTCGTCTTTTTCCCCCTTCTCAGAAGGATCTGGAGCCTCAGTGCTGGGGCACATGTATGCATTCTCAGTTGTGTCCGTCTCTTTGCAACCCCAAAGACTGTAGCCCTACCAGGCTCCTCTGTCCACAGGATTTCCCAGGCAAAAATACTGGAGTGGGTTGCCATTTTCTTCTCTGGGGGATCTTTCTGACTCAGGGATTGAACTCGCGTCTCCTGTGTCTCCTGCATTCTTTACTGCTGAGCCACCTGTGAAGCCCTATAAGGGATTTTCAGACACACTGAATCCCTTTCACTTTATTGCATTTCAGTTTATGTGAAATATCCCTTTCAGCTAGTCACCAAATAATGCTTCATGAGAGAAAGAGATTGCTGTTATAGGAAACAAAGAGAGAGTGGAAGTCATCATTCAACTTGAGCCTGCCAAATAGGATTTGGGCATCTCTAGAATAAACCATGTAGTTTAGAAAGACTTAGGTTTCCTGAACCTCACAGTTTCCCCCGTTGCATATTGACAGTTTGGTTTGATTAGATTCATTATATTATAAGCCATTACTAAAGAAGATGCAAAATATAATTTAAAGGAACTTCCCCAGACAAAAGGATAAACAGAAAGTATTCTGCTACACAATAGCTGCAGGCAAGGGGTCAAAGAAGAGGCCTGTGAAGCAGAAAAGAGAAGGGGTTCATGCTGCCTGAAACTATCAGTGACCCCACCTCCTTCACTCTACATTTAACAGGAAAAGCGGCGACAAGAATGGAAGCCCGGGTGGATGAGGGGACAGATCAAAGCAGAAGGGGCTGAGGTTCAGGGTGGCCATTGCTGCCTTGCTCTGTTTCCACTGATCAGAAGAAGCTCCCAGACGGCAACCAGAAAGTACTCCTGGGGTGAGTAGAGACTGAGGAGGACAGTAAGGGGATACGAGATGGTGACAGAACCCAAGGCCACTAAGATGCTACCCCCCATGCCTCATGCCCTCTCAGGCTAAAGATGCCCATGGTGCACCCCTGTGGTCCACACTAGCCCACACTGAGGCCCCCTCACCCGTCTGACTCTCATCATTTCAGCAGAGATGGGGGAAAGACACATCTGTGACACACACACTTCAGAGTCCCCACCAGAGCTCAGAGATGGATGGCTCCATGCACCCCACATGCATACACCTTAAGGTCTCAGTGAAGGCAACCCTGAGGGCAGCTGAGGGCCAGTCCACAGCCCTGTCACATCCCCGACCAGATGGAACCCTCGTCCTGGTCAGCAGACATAGCTTCTCTGTCCTGTCATGCCCGTCCTTCCTACTTGAGACTAAGGTAAATGAAAAGGGAGAAAAGTCAATTGGACACGTTCTTTTCTCTCTCTCTATTTAAATGTGCTAATGTTTTATTTTACAACAGTCACTTACTTGTTCTGTGTTCCTCTCACTTCCAAGCCCCCATCTGCACATGAACTCCACCTCCTTCTGTATGCTTAACACAGTAGTGATAATCACTGATTATAAATGTCAGAACCAGAATATAAACTCAGGCGCTGGAGTAGGACCAGGATCTGCTCAATCACTTAAGAGTCGATGCTCTACTCCCCCTGGGACCCAGAGTCATCATTCCTTACCCAGTTATGGACTCCACAGCATCACCAGAATCCATGAGGCAGACACTTAGAGCACAGGACATGCTTCCTGGGGTCCACTCATCCCTCCCACAGGATGACACAGGGATGCGTTTAGTGAACCAGGTACATACGGTCCTACCTTGGAATTGAGATCTCACAGATAAGACACTGTTAGGGGCTCCAGACTCTATTATAGGGAGGGGTGGGCTGGAAAGGAGGGGCTAACTCAAGGCTAGTATAGGGTCCCCAGCACCCACTACCCCAGAGCTGGGAGTGCAGAGTCAACATGAACCAACTCACCCTCTGATGAAGGTATGTCTTCTCTGACACATAAGAAAATCTGTGTCCAATCACATCCAAGATTTGAAGGAGGAAAGCTTTAGGGAGGACACCAACCAACTTTGTCCACAATAAACTTGAGAGAGTGCAGTGCAGGGGTCAGGAGAACAGACTTAGGAGCCAGTCTGCCCTGTCGTGACCCAGAGCTCAGCCACGCACCACATGTGTGACCTTGTACAGGGTCCTGACACTCTCTGTGTACTGGCTTAGTCTGTAACAGGAGAGTTATGTCTGTGCCTAGATGACAGAGTTTTGGTTAGAATTAAATGAGTTGGCATTAGTAAGAGATATAACCTTTAGTTATTAGTGGTACATAGTAGTGATAGAGAAGCAATATTAGGGCCCCTCTCTCCATCACATCCCAGGACTCACAGAACTCTAGAACAGGAATTAAATACTGTTATCTGGAGCCTTGACTGGAGCTATCAAAAGTCTCCCAGAGTTTTGACATGCTGTGATGGTGATTGGTGCCAGAGTTGTGAGTCTTCCACACATCACTCCTTCTCTCTGTCCCCCATTCTACTGCTCATGAACTTTGACCCTACCAACTGTGAACCTCATGAATTAAGTTGTTTAGTTGCTAATTTTACTTTATAAATGGACTTGGTAAAAGTTTTGTGTCTAATTCACCTCCTTATCCCCAAAGCCTGCTAATAAAAAATCCTAAATGATGTCTCTTATATATCTGAATGAATGAATGTCAGCCAGGTATTTTACATAAATCATTTCAATCAAAAGAAATCTTTTGAGAAATAATTTAACTTGTTGTGAGGACTTAAGAGCACAATGCAAGTTGTGTCAATTTTTGTAATGATATTTCAATATGATTAAATGGTATAAGCTATGTTTGGTTCACTTCAACACTTTGCTGCAATGAATGCAGCAAATTGCAATACCAGAAACAAGGCTAGCCCCACTCCAAGAGCAGTGCTGAGAAAGCCAGTTCTAAAAACGTATAAAAAAGCTGCAAGTGTCTTTGTATATCTGAAGATAAAGAAGATAAACTACAGCACCCTGACACCCTGAAGCCTCCTGTTCTTGTCTTAATCAGATATAGCCAACTGGTCAGGATGTTTATGTATCTATCATTTAGCACATTTTCAATTCAAACCACACATAACTGTAACAGGAAGAAATTTTTTTTTCTAAAAATTTTATTTTAACAGCTTCCGTATTGAATTAGAAGTGCAGAAGCAAAGAGCAGGTAGAATCCTTTTCCTTAACTTAGACTGTTTACCTGGCCTTATGGTAAAGCAGTACTATCTGTAGCATTATTATTCCCAAATCACCACGAGAAAATAGAGGTTTCAGAGGTTCAGTAATCTCTTTGCCAGGAAAGTTAATAATTAAACCTGGTTGCTTGAGGAACATTTCCTCAGGACTAATCAGACAGAGTGACTAAAACAAAATATATTAAAACTAAAATAGTGGTACACAGTTCAAAAGGAAATAATTCAGTGAGTTGTTACACCAAAGCATTGGAGATCTCCGTCACCATATGTGTTCCTTGCATGGATGGATGGACCAGGGTTTGTGGAGTCTCCTTTACCCAAGACTGCTTCATCACAACGGCATAAAAGAAGGAGCAAAGTCATGAGCTGGTGATGTCCAGCCCATCATCTCTGTTCAGCCCTTTATGGTCTATAACCAGCAATATCGAACAAAGAGTGTAGCTCTGGATTGGCCTCATTCATTCCTCCATAGTGCAGCATCAGATACCCAGAGACCAGAAACGATCAAAGCTACTAAATCAAAGACAAGAAATTCTAAGTGGAGAGCAAGCAAACCAAGGACCCTTCCCCGCTGCTGTTGGAAATGAAGAAGCCCTCCCACCCCAGACACCATCTCTGGGAGGAGAAAAAAGAAGATGCCTCCTTAAAGAGAGGAAAACCAGTCTCAACAGGGAGCTTGAACAAGAAATGACAAGAAAATTATTACAATGAACCCAAGCTAAGTTGAGGGACAAATTTTAAATGGGAGAGTCTGTGTTAATGTTATGGAACTTTCAATCCACATGAACACACCTTGCTAGTGCACAAGATGAAATCAGTTATAATAATAGAGAATATTACATTTATGTATATTTGAATTCTAGAGGACACATTTTTGAGCCTACTACAAAAAGAAAATTGATCAATCTTCTCTTGTTTTTAAATGCATAGAGTTTTCACCTCTGAGAATTCTTTCTAATTCCTCCAGCTCAAACTTACTGCTGCATCTATTTAATCTATATAAACTTTCTTGTATATACTATATGGTGTCCAAAGTGCAGGCTTCTGGAGAGCAAGTATTGTGTCTTATTCTTCAGTGTCTCTTTAAGGTCAAGTAAAAACACATAGAAAGAGCTTAACAAATATTGGCTAACTAAAGAAGTGAATTCATGGGCAAATGCTGAAAATCACCCTGCAGTTAGTGATACTGAGTGGAGAAGGGAGGTGGGGGCAGGGGAGATACAAATCTGACTAATCCCACTTGGCACAGACTGAGGTGGAGTAAGGAGTCAGAGACACACAAGCCAAAGGATAAAAACAGGAAATGTCTTCAAGTCCCACTCAGGGAGGGTAGGATCACATTCAATCTCTGCACAAAGCTGTACCTCAGAAGCTTCTCCAAGGTGAGAAAAGACTGACAGCACTGCTCTCAAGAGTTCCACTGAAGGATGTGGATAGACAGTGATGCTCATCAAACAGCTGTATTTCCAGTCCTCAGTGACTCATTCTGGGCAATGAAACGTGGGTGGTGTCACCTCGGTCACCTCTGAGTGGAGGCATGAAAAGCCCAAGTGTGATTCTCTAGTCTCTCTCTTTTCTGCCCCAGAAGCTGTATGTTCCAGAAGGTGCACATGGAAGAGTCTCACTGACCACTAACAACTGTAGGTTGTGATGAGTGTGTGTGTGTCTGTATATGAGTGTGTGTGTATGTGTGCATTTGTGTCTGTGTGTGTGTGTGTATATGTGTGTATGTGTGAGATTTGGGGGTCACTTTTTCCAGCAGCAGAGCAGAGTCTCTTCTGATGGATACAAAGGAGAAAGAAGACTTGAAAAGAAGACAGAATCTGTCACATGAAGCAGGTCCTTTCCTGGATCTCCTCTCCTTCTGTGTCTTCATCCCAAACTGCTCCCTCTGATCCCACCTTGCTTCCTCTGTTGGGCTTGGTTCTCAGTCACCATTTCTGATTGACCAACAACTAGACCTAAGTCCTGTTTAAGAGCACCTCCCCTGGTGCATCTCCTGTTCCCTTTACATCACTCTGTGCTGACAGTCAGGCTGTTTCCCAAATTTGTCTCAGCATTTTGACCTTCATCCTTAAACAGCTCTCATTTCCTCTGAGTTGGTCTGTCCATCATCTCTGATCTTATTTTCACCTTCCACCAATCCTGTACTAATGAGAGGGTAGCATGCGCTTTCTAAGTCCCCTGTTTCTTTTTGATTTCCTGAAGAAATCTGATTGTGCATTTACTGCTCCATGTATGTAATTAACTTCTTCCCCTTTCAGTTCAGTTTAGTCGATCAGTAGTGTCCGACTTTTTGTGACCCCATGGACTGCAGCACGCCAGGCTTCCCTGTATCACCAACTCCTGGAGCTTGCTCAACTCATGGCCATTGACTCAGTGATGCAATCCAAACAGCTCATCCTCTGTCGTCCCCTTCTCCTCCTGCCTTCAATCTTTCCCAGTATCAGGGTCTTTTCCAGTGAGCCAGTTCTTTTGCATCAGGTGGCCAAGGTATTGGAGTTTCAGCTTCAGCATCAGTCCTTCCAAAGAATACTCAGGACTGATTTCCTTCAGGATTGACTGGTTGGATCTGCTTGCAGTCCAAGAGACTCTCAGGATTCTTCTCCAACACCACAGTTCAAAAGCATCAATTTTTCAGTGCTAAACTTTCTTTATGGTCCTGCTCTCACATCCATACATGACTACTGGAAAAAACATAGCTTTGACTAGACAGACCTTTGTTGGCAAAGTAATGTCTCTTTTTTTTTAATATGCTGTCTAAGTTGGTCATAACTTTTCTTCCAAGAAGCAAGTGTCTTTTAATTTCATGGCTGCAGTCACCATCTACAGTGATTTTGGAGCCCCCAAAAATAAAGTTTCTCACTGTTTCCATTGTTTCTCCATCTATTTGCCATGGAGTGATGTGACCAGATGCAGTGATCTTCATTTTTTGAATGTTGAGTTTTAAGCCCGCTTTTTCACTCTCCTCTTTCACTTTCATCAAGAGGCTCTTTAGTTCCTCTTCACTTTCTGCCACAAGGGTGGTGTCATCTGTATATCTAAGGTTATTGATATTTCTCCCAGCAATCTTGATTGCAGCTTGTGGTTCATCCAACCCAGCATTTCGCATGATGTATTCTGCATATAAATTAAATAAGCAGGGTGACAATAAACAGCCTTGATGTACTCCTTTCCCAATTTGGAACCAGTCCTTTGTTCCATGTCTGGTTTTAACTGTTGCTTCTTGACCTGCATACAGATTTCTCAGGAGGCAGGTAAGGTGGTCTGGTATTCCCATCTTTGAAGAATTTACCACAGAAAGAATTCTTCACATTTGGGTAAGAAGTAATTTTGCTAATTTTTTTCCCTCCACTCAAGAAAATGGCACATTCAAAACCTATATCCTTGTGAGCACAGCCCTAGGGCCTGCCTCGGAACGTGGGAGGAGTTGGTGCAAGGAGAGTCTGTGAAGGTGAGGCTTCATTACCTTCATGATTAATCCACCTCTGCTCAGAATTGATGTAATTACCAACTCCAGAGCTATTGAGTTCCTGCAGGTGGTCATTCTTAAACCACTTTAATCCAGGATTAGTGCCACTGGGATGGCACTCAGAGTTCAAAGGCTGGGTGGTTGTTCAGACTTGAACTCTTATGACCTGATGCTCTATTGCACGTGGAGCTTTGATGCAGCTGAGTCCAGCCTGCATATCAGACTAAGAACACTGGAAATATAGCAAGATGTGTTCCTCCTTTAACATCTAAAAGTCTGTGAACAGATTCTCTTTTCCTTATCATTGACTCCTTCCCCATCTGGGCATGCTACCCAAGGCTCCTGCAGGCTGCAAGTATCTGCTGAGACCCTGCCAAGGCCCAGGATTGGAGTGAGGCCTGTACCTGAGTATAAGTTCTGTATTTCCACTCTCTATAACTTAATAGATTCTCAGATAATATTTATTGAATGACTGAATTAGACCCCATTAGACATTCAAGAGAAATTATCTTAAATATAGAGAACTGTTTTTGATGATGTCACTTAGCTAACTGACATTTTTGTTTTAAAGGCAAATGTTTTCAGCAATTAACAGGGCAAATTTTTATTTTCAAACAGAGGGAGCTTATCACCAATAGACATGTCACAACGAACGCTGCAAATCTCTATCTCTAAGGATACACAAGACAAACCACAACATACTAACCTGTGGCCTCTTATTAAGTCTTAATCAGACCCAACGGAGGAGACAAGGTATTCATATGATCTATCATTTGGCAGTTTTTCAATTAAAACCTCACAGTGACATCACAGGAAGAAAGTTTGCAATTAAAAAGTACAGCTGCACTCTCTGTATGACATAAGGAAGGAGATTAGCTGCAGAAGCAGTTCTTTTGATTAAAAAAAAAGCAGACTAATTCATCTTTCACTTTGTAAAAGGAGAGTCCTCTGGGGCTGATCCTGAAGGATGCTGTAGAGACCAGGACAACTCAACTGTTCTGCACAACAGTTAGAACTGGGAGCTAATAACTTTGGATAATGGTGTGCTCTGACTTCTTTCTCTTTACTTTTTGTGACTACTGTTGGTTTTTACATTTTTGTTGCCATGAGGCTCACATATAACATCTTACAGACACAACAGTCTGATAAATTAATTTCAATCACATTCAAAAGCTATACCTTTTTACCCCCTTACACTTTCTGTGTTTGATGTCAGAATTTGCCTCTCTTTATATTGTATATCCACTAACAAAAATCTTTTCTTTACAGCTATTTTAATACTTTCTTTAGACTGCAGTTAACTGGGTAGCACATTTAGAGTATTCTGAGTTGTATCACACACTTACATTTACAAGTCCATTGTATATTTCTTGGGCTTCCCTGATAGCTCAGTTGGTAAAGAAACCATCTGCAATGCAGGAGACCCTGGTTCATTTCCTGGGTCGGGAAAATCCCCTGCAGAAGGGATAGGCTACCCACTCCAGTGTTCTTGGTCTTCCCTTGTGGCTCAGCTGGTAAAGAATCTGCCTGCAATGTGGGAGACCTGGGTTCGATCCCTGGCTTGGGAAAATCCCCTGGAGAAGAGAAAGTCTACCCACTCCAGTATTCTGGCCTGGAGAATTGCATAGACAGTCCAGGGGGTCGCAGAGTTGGACACCACTGAGCGACTTTCACTGTATATTTTGTATATTAGAGTATTCTGAATTGGATTACGTACTTACGCTTACAAATCTGTTGTATCTTCTTTCATATGATGATTAGTATCCTTCATTTACCTTCAAGAACTCCCTTCGGTAATTTGTAAGACAAACCTGTGTTGGTGAACTTCCTCAACTGTTGTTTGTTTGGGAAAGTCTTTGCATCATCTTTATTTCTGAAAGACAACTTTCCTGAGAAAAGTTTTCTTGGTTGGCAGGATTTTACTTTCATCAGTTTGAATATATCATCCTATTCTCTCCTGGCCTGCAAGGTTTATTCTCAGAAATCCAATGATATTCTCAAGGGAATTTCTTTTCTGTGAACATTTACTTTCCTCTTGATAAAATTCTCTCTTTGTCTTGATTACAGGAAATGTGTCTTGGAGAGAATAGTTTTGAATGAACTCCAGGGGTGACCTATTAGCTGCATGAACTTGGATGTCTAAATCTGGTCCAATTTGGGACTTATCTGGTATTATTTCTTTAAGTATAATCTCTGTCTCTTCCTCCCTCTCTTCTCCTTCTGGGATTCCAAGAATATGCAGGTTGTTTCTCTGAATGGTATCCCATATTTCACACAGTTTCTTTCACATTTTTTCATTCTTTTTTTCTTCTTTGTCTTCTGGCTGCGTAATTTCAATTGTCTGCTACATCACAGATTCTTCTGCTGTTGCTGATGCTGTCTGTAGCGTTTTTCATTTTGTTGTTTCATTCACTGTAATCTTAAGCAAAAGAATTTGTTTGGTTCCTTCTCCTTTTTTGCCTCACTGCAGAGACTGAGGGATATCAGTTCCCAGACTGGGATCGAATCCAGGCACAGCAGTGAAAGGATTGACCCCTAACCACGAAACCATCAGCAAATTCCTTGTTGCTTCCTTTCTTATCATTTCTATCTCTGTAAAACAATCAATTTCCTTTGTGGAGCAACTCAGCCTGTGCACAACAACTACTGAGCCCGTGCTCTAGGACCTGCACACCGCAAACAGAAGCCTGCATGTTGCAACTACTGAAGCCTGAGCGCCTAAAGCCTGTGCTCTGCAGCAAGAGAAGCCCCCACATAGAAAAGCTGCTGCCCACAAAGAAGAGTAGTGCCTGCTTGCCGCAACTAGAGAAAGCCCATGTGCAGCAACAAAGACCCAGTGCAACCAAAAACAATAATAATAATGATAAGAAATATTTTTAATCTCATTTTGTTCACATATTCTTTTCCTGAACTTGATTGTTTATCTGTGTTTTTGGGAGTTCACTGAGCTTCTTGGTGGGTATACTTTATTTCTTTCATCATATGTCATTTATTTCATTACTTCCCCGTGGTGAATAGCTATGTGAGCTGCCCTGGGAGAAGTCCTGGGCATCTTCCCATCCCCAGGCACAGCCTAGAACTACAAAGACTGCAAGTGTGATTGTAGGTTGGAGCCCTGGACACCTCGCAAGCCATCAAGCAGTAACTGGGTGGACTCAGCTCACAGCCAGGCCAGCACTCTCAGTTCTTATATTAGTTCAGCAGCTTCTCCATGTGTCCACAATGGAATGGGGTGCGGGAGACATGTTGTGTAAAAATAGTATTTACTTGGCCACTCCTACATGACAGCTGTCCCTACCCTGAAGAATCACAGCAGGATCATGTTAACATTCTCAATAGTAACCAGTTTAAAGCAATCTTGAAACAATATGTTTTCAGAGAAGTCCACTAGTCTGAAATTCTTCCTTTAAGTTTTCAATCATATCAGACACCTCCATTCACATATTTGAAACATAAATACCCAAATGTTCCTAATCTTCCCATCTACATCCCTTCTTCTGCATCCCCTCTGCCTAACTCTCCACTTTCTTGCCCTCTTGTCCCACCTGGATGCAGGGTGTGGTGAGCACCAATTTGCCCTCCATCAACTTAGAGAGATATGAGCTGATATAATTCACTCAGAAGGATAGATTACTGGAGAGAAAAGAAATAGCAACATCCTGAAGAAATAGCACAAAGGGATGGAAAGAAGGGATTCATAAGGATTTGATAACCAACTAGACATGGGAGAAAAGCAAAAAGGAACCTATATCTGCTTGAGAAATAAACAGATAAAGTAACCTAGGGAATGAGTAATGAAAAAGGGAGACGCAGTTACCTAGAGTTAGATTTCTAACTGATCTGTGGAAATTTAGGCAGGATAAGGAAAGCTGTATCCATTCTCTCTTACCAGCCAATGTCCCACTTTGAAACTCACATCCAAGTCTGGTGCCCAAGAATAGGTTAAAAACAGGTGATGTGACATCTCAGAGCAGAACATACAGGATTGGGTTTTTCCCAAATGAAAATATCTCCTGCCATATCAATAAACAAGAAATGTCACAGCCATTGGCGACTTCTGGCCTTCAAATGTTGAGTGAGGACTCCCAAAACTGTGATCCAGGGGATGCTGCCACCCCCTGCATGGTGATTGCTGAGGAGTTGGGAGAATGCAAGAAGCAGCCATCTGCCACTGCGTAAGGTGAACAGGGAACCAGGGTTGGCCCCAGATAGCCGAGCTGCATGTGGAAAGAATGAATCCAGTGAGTCCAGAGGCTTGCATCTTCCCAGAAGCCGAGTGCTAACTTCCTTAACTTGGTACCTGACCTTTGATGTTCAGTCTGCCTGCTCCCTTTGTTGCAGACTTGTATATAGGCTGACTTCCCCTCCTGCCTCCTTGGAGCAGTTTTCTCAGAGCTGCTGAGATGCAGTCTCCAGGGCTTGAAGTCCTAAGCATTCCCACCAAATAAAATAACTCTATCAGGTTCTGACTATCTTTTCTGATCGACAGGTTCATCTTGCTAGGAAGGAGAGTGTGAATGTGGACCAAGTTTAGATGCTTTTTCTAAGTAAGAGTGACCTGGAGCGTTTGTGATTCTGGGCAAACTCATGGCCTCATTAGCCTTTGAAGGAGGTGAGAAAAGAAGGCAGTACATCTTGTTTTCCTTTGAGGAAAAAGGTGTTTGAGAACCAGACCAATCCTTTAAAAGCATTTGATGTGGAACTTGCTAAATTAGCAACACAGGAAAAAAGTCACTTTATTCAGAATATTTCATTTTGAACAATGTCCATATAACACAATTACAGGTCAGCATTACTGTATTGAAATACAGGCAATTAGAATATCTGAGGCTTCATCTCATAGTTAATACAACATCATGGGAAAGTCACTGTGGATGTTCCTGGGGCACATCAATGTCATCATACCCAGGGTCACCTTTGTCCCCCTGGAGCAGCCATGGGCTCTCTTCTCCTTCCCCAGGATCAGCTTCCTCTCCAAAGACGAATAGAGAAGAGCCTGAAATAGTAAAGAGAAGAATGATTAGAACTGAGACAAAGGGGACCAGACCGTGTTGTGGAAGTGAGTCAATTAAGTGGTGATAACAAAGCACCCCTGGGACCCAGGTGTGGGCAAGGAGGTTCAGGCTGTTTCACATCAGTTACAGTGAGGATGGATCCCGGCTGTCCTCTCAGATCCAGTTCATGTGGTTTCTGGGGCCTCAGTGCATGTGGAAACCCTGCATCACAGGAGACCTGTGCTCACACAGGAGCTCTGGGAAGACCTGCCTCCAGGCTACACAATCAGCAGGGAGATGCCCAAGAATGGTAAGAACATACCAGTGAATTTAATGTTCTCCTCTTACAACTGACAGACGTGAAATCACCATGAGAGGGAGAGTGGACACAGGGAAATATGAGTTCCTCACTCACAAATCAGCTCTGCTCTTAGTTAACTTCTGTTCCCAAATGTCCACAAATAGTATCAAGGTGCAACCACAGGACGCCCTTTCCCAAGGACCACACAGGCCCTCAGATGGAGAAATGCTCTTTTCTAGAGAATGAGTGTCTTCTCTTGGCTACTGAAAAGTCTGGAGCAAATTAGACTTTAGCTGACCACAAACTCTGGTCTATGAACTGCCAACATGGCTTAATGTTAAGGCCACTGCATATCACAGATTTTGTACATTAGTGTCGACATATAAACAGAGCTCATCTTAAATTATCAGAATACTTCACAAATTCAATACTGCAGTACATTTTTAAAAATCTCCGACTACCTTTCATGTATAAGACAGCACAGAAGAGTTATCAAAACACTTGTTCTATTTGTGGATTTCATAAATATGCTCAAATAATCAAGTTTTCTTTTCCTTTTGGCCACTGAACAATGCTTGTGGGATCTTAGTTGCTTGACCAGGGATTGAACTCGAGTCCTAGCAGTGAAAGTGCAGAGTCCTAACCACTGGATTGTCAGGAAATGCCTTAATCTGTAAATTTTAATGCAAACATATCACATATAAAGTGAAAATTTATGTTGCAGTGTGGAGACATAAATGCCAAAAGGAGAATGATTCCTCACTGCCAAGGAGTGTGATAACATTAAAGATAGTATATGGTTGAGACTGTCATGTCCAACTCTTTGTGACCCTATGGACTACAGCCTGCCAGACTCCTCTGTCCATGGGATTCTCCATACAAGAATACTGGAGTGGGTTGCCATTCCCTTCTCCAGGAGATCTTCCCAACCAGGAGGGATCAAACCTGGGTCTCCTGCATTGCAGGCATATTCTTTACCATCTGAGACACCGGGGAAGCCCATCAAATTCATGAGATTACTGATGTTTTGAAATTCTAGAGAGGCTGGGCATGGAGGAGCTCAAATTCACCATTTCCAGGACAGAGACTGAAGACTGCAGGAGAGGAGCTGACCCCACTCACCTGTCTGAGACCTCATCCCATCTTCCTTCTCTGGGGGCACTTCCTCTTCTCTCACCTGAGAGGCAGGAGGAGCCCCAGGCACTGGTACCTCTTCAGCATCATCATAACCCTCACCAGGGGCATCAGTCCTCTGATCTTCTAAGGGCAGAGCAGGGGTCAGATGAAACCACGGTAAGTGGGTTCGTCTGGGAAATACCTAAGATCCCTTCTGACCCAGAGTTTCTGAGCCGCTAAACAGAGGCACCTTGTTTCAAAAGATTTTTTTTTTCTCTAAGACCATGTTTCAGTTTGAAGTGTCCATAAGCCAAAATATGATTTTACACATCTTTCTCAAAGGAACTCTCATACCATTAAGCATTACTAAAGCATTTTGACAAATTGTGCTTTCCAGATGTTATCTTTAGAAACAATGTGTTTCTGTTATGATTCTGGACACAGAAAGCCCAGCTCCAAATGTGAGACATGACAGAACAGCCAGAGAAGGGGGAGGATGGACCCCATCTCGACAATGGATGCTACTGCTCCATCCAAGGAAACCTGTTTCCCTTGCCTCTCATCTCTCTATGATGGAAACTCTCCTCCCCAACACCCAGCTGAGGCAGGTCCATCTCTATTACCTGGAGCGGATCTGGAGTCCTCGTCGTCCTCAGCATCTGACAGGAAGCCTAATGTGGAGACAAACATCACACAATGCACAGAATGACCCTCCCCACACCCAAGGGACCAGTGTTAAGGTTGAGAAAGAACAGGCCTGGCTCATGCAGTGTAGATGGAGGCTGGGGGCTCACAGGGCTCTGAGAGGCCATCCTACCACTTTGGAGGAGCTGCCTCTGTGAATCTGGGGCATGCGTGGGGGCTGCGGATGCTGAGAAGATGAACACAGCCAATGAGAGGTGACAACCAGATGTCCCAGGAGGGCAGGCAGAGACACCCACCTGGAGTGTCCAGAAGACCCTCCTTCTGTGTCACAAGGTAATCGAGCTCTTCATACACAGCTTCAGCAAGAGCATCTTCATAGCTGGAAAAGGCTGAGAGATGTCCCAGCAGGTCAGAGATGCTGCCCCAGACACTCCAGTCCAGTAGGCTGAGAGATCCCTCAGTAGGTCAGAGATGCCATCCCAGATACCCCAATCCAGCAGACACACCCTTTATCTCCCCAGTGCTCACAGAGGGCTTGTCAAGACCTCAGGATAGCTTCCCACCCAGTGCACCTGTTGGCACCTTCTCCCCTCATCTGGCCCTGAATACAGCTCAGACCCAATTCTGTCTCATCTCACAGGAGAGGCTATGACTTATGAGAGTTCATATACCAGTCCTAAAAGCCTCTGTCTACTCAGCACTCAGAGCTCAGCACAGAGCACATGAAGTTCTGCAGACTCAGAACAGACACCTGGCCCAGGTTCCCCTCCTCACACCTGCCCCATCTCCAGCCTCCACACACTCTCCCTGGTCCCCAGTTCCCCCTGCAGCCCACCTCTGCGCTCTGCTCTCCATCTGAGCAGCTGAGTCACCAGGATGACGAGGACCAGGAAGAGAAGGACTCCCAGGATGAGGCAGAGGACCCAAGGCAGGGAGTAGATGCCAGGGAGAGGATTCGAAGCTGGACTGGTCCCTAAGGAGAACAGGAAAGAAGGTTGGAGGAGGTCCTGGGCAGAGAAACCCTCTGTGCCAGAATTTCCAGAAGCTCTGAACAATGGCGCCCCAGTTTCAGATACAAGTACTCTAACAGTGATTCTCCAGGTCTCCTCCTCAGACAAGCCAACCTCACTCCAGCGTGTTGCCCCAAGGCAGAGCCAGGGATTGTCAGTGAGCTGCCCTGCCAAAACAGCCTCTGAGGACCCGGCTCATCCCCTCTCCTTAGATTCAGGAGACAGAGCATCAAACAGTCCTGGGACCTGCACGTCACTGATGAGGAGCAACACTCACGGGCAGGTGGGAGAATCTTAAATTCTGCAACATGGGAACCAGACCCATTTGGACCCCGGGTATGAGAACCTTCTGACCCCAGGAACCAGGGTTGGGGAGTTCCCCAACGTAATGCCCTGGCTCCTCCCCAACAGCCAGAGGCTCCTTAGACTCTTTCCTCTCCTGAGCTGTCAGAGAGCCCACAGAACAGGTCCCCAGAATCTTAGTATTTTCCCCTGACCATGGATGGATCACAGTACCTGCTGTAGTTGGGGGCAATGTTGTCCTTGCACCTAAAGAGAAAAAGAGGAGTTTGGGTAAAGGGAATTGGCCAGAATGCAGGGCAGCCCTTTTTTCCCTCTTGAGCCTGGAATCACCCCTCAGTCTCCACAACATCAGTGTTCAGTCTTCCTGGCTCCCCCATCCTAGATCAGAGCCCCAGCACCTGGGATGTCTGAACATAAACTCTCCATCATGCCCAGCCCAGCCCACTGCCCCTGCGCTGCCCCAGCTCACCCAGGGTAGACACCGAGCCCCTCACTCACCAGAGCACCTCACACCAGCATCCTCCTCGTGCTTGCAGTCACTCTGCCCCCAGGGCTCCGCAGCACAGTCCCACAGGGAGGACTCCCGGCCCCTACACCGCACATCATCCAGCCAGATGCTCCCATTTCCAGGGCCAAATGCCGCAGTCCGCACAGCTTCCAAGGCCTGGCCACAGCCCAGCTGCTGACACACCACCTCGGCCTCTGCCAGGCTCCAGGAGTCATCGCACACGGTGCCCCAGGAGCCACTGTGCCAGACCTCCACCCGCCCTGAGCACTCGCTGTCTCCTCCCCTGAGCCGGAGCTTCTCTCTGTCTGAAAAGGCAGCAGCCCCTCCTGTGACTCCCCTGGAGAGAGGAAGGAGACCCTGGGAGCCACAGGGGAAGGGCAGGGCTGATGTACCTGTGCAGGGGGCAGCAGTTGGACAGCTCTTGGGTCTTCTTCCTGCAGAAGCAATGATGGGAAGCTTTGGATCAGGGACACCTGCGGGAGGTCTTGTCCCCAAACATGAGTAACTAAGGTTTTGGTCACAGTCAAATGAGAAGAGACCACAGAAGCTTCACCATCTACTTGGCTGAGAGGGTCACTGCATCTTATCAGCAGCTGAAATTACTTTATCTAATTAGTTGTTTACCATAACAACAGCAAAAAAAACAGACACAGAAAGAAATACAAATATACACCTACATTTTGTAGACTCAACCAAAACCCATCAATTAGATCTGAAAGTATGAAATCATACTAATGACATCCTACACGGTTGGGAGTGACACAGAAGCAGACAGTAAGTCACCTGCACACGAGATATAGGCTTCCTCCTTGGGAGAGCATGAGTTGTAATTCCAAGGGTCAGAAGGACATTGCCAGAGAGAGAGGTCAGTTCTCTGGCACTGGATTCCATCTACCCAATGGGGTCTAGAACCTTCCCTGAGACCAACAGAGGTGTTGAGACTTCCGCTGTCCCCACAGCCAAGCTGACTGCAGATGATGGACACGGTGACATCATCCATGGAGCTGCTGCAGACAGTGCCCCAGGTCCCGTTGTAGAAAACTTCCAGCCACCCAGCACACTCCTGGTCCTCACTCACCATCCTGAGGGCCAGGAACTCTGAGATTGAAAGGGAGGAGACAGGACACAGTGAGCATTCCACTCAGTGCTCTGGGTTTTCCTCTCTCCCAGAAATAGTGACCATACACCCCTGACCCAGCGGAGGAGATGCCCACTGGGTGACAAGACTGACTTTTGCCTCCCTTTCAGCTGACTTTGCCCATTGTTGTTTGTACATCTATTTCTACCACAACAATGTAGATATGAACAAGGAGGAAGACCAAACAGGGCAGCTGCAGTGATGGGAGCTGAATCCTGATTCCTGACAAAACTTCTAAAAGAACATGTGAAAGGAATGTGATGTGGACAGTGAGGTGGTTGACAGAATAATGGACCCCCAGAGATGTCCACAGCCTAATCCCCGAACCTGTGACAGTTACCTTACATTTCAAAAGAGATTTTACAGATGCGATTAATAAGGACCTTGGGATGGAGTGATAAATCTCAAATATTGTGGATTAATCATGTGAGCCCAGCCTAACACATCTTTAAGCCCGCAATGCTGAGAAATGCACCATCTTTCCCAACTTCAGTCAAAGGGAAATGTGAGCGAGGGAGAATGGTTGCAAGAGGCACTGTTGTTGAAAAAGAATAAAGAGGGCTCTAAGCCAAGAAATGAGGCCACACAGGAAACCAGAAAAAGCTGGGAAAGAGTCCTGCCCAGAGACTCCAGGAAGAATGCAGCCCTGTGGACACTGGGATGTTGGCCTATGGAGACTATCTTCAGACTCCTAGAAAACAGAACTGTAAGGGGAAAATATGAGTTTTCACTATACCAGGCTCCTCTGTCCATGGGATTCTCAGGCAAGAATCCTGGAATGGGTTGTCATGCCCTCCTCCAGGGGATCTTCCTAACCCAGGGACTGAACCCACATCTTTTATGTCTCCTGCAATGGCAGGCAGGTTCTTTACCACGAGCACAACCTGGGACGCCTAGGATTTCCAGGTGTTACTTCCACAGATAACTGCAGAGTGAGCCCTGCTTTCAAGTGTTAACTGTAAGAAACAGCTCTGTCAGGAAACACTACTGAGAAGAAAGGACCAGAATCTCAGCTGATGCAGGAGGAAATGAAACCATCTCGTCTTCACGTCTGCTGAAAAGACAGGCTCCATGGGAGGAAGCCTCCTCCTCTGGTCCTTTCAGCATCTCTCCCTCAGGGCTCAGACCCCTGTCCTCCAGGGCCCCACCCCTCCCCCAGCCTGTGGACAGTGTGGAGTGCTGACCTGAGCAGATGACCCCGGCGTCCTCCTTGTGTCTGCAGTCGTGCCGCCCCCAGCCCCGGGAAGGGCATCTCCACACGTGGGACTCATTTCCTGTGCAGTTCAGGTCATCCAGCCAGATGGGCCCTGATCCCGCCCCAAAGTGAGCTGACCTCGTGGCATTGAGGGCTTGTCCACAGCCCAACTGCCTGCACACCACGTGGGCATCGTCCAGGTCCCAGCCGTCATCACAGATGGTGCCCCAGGAGCCCTGGTCAAGGATCTCCACTCTCCCAGCACAGAGACCTCCTCCATCCACCAGGCGGAGCTGCCTGCTGTCTGAGGAGAGAGAAATGAGACAATGGGGTGGTGACCTTAGGGGTTGACGGTGTTCTTGACTGGAGAATCCCAGGGACGGGGGAGTCTGGTGGGCTGCCGTCTATGGGGTCGCACAGAGTCGGACACGACTGAAGTGACTTAGCAGCAGTAGCATCTTCTGTTCTGTGGGACTCTCACCTAAGCAGTAGGGGGCGCTCTCCTCTGAGGCCGCAGAGCCTGCTGGTTCAGACACGGAGTCGTTGCACTGGGGCAGCACCTGGGTCTGGTTTCCTGCAGAAACAGCAATGATCAGGGGTCTAGTTGGGCTGAAGAACAGGAAACTGAATTAAACTAAATAATAACCTAGTGATGGAGTTTGAGATGAAAGCTGTAACAGCAGTGAAGTTATTTTAGAGTTCAGTTTCTCCATGGAGAGGTCTGCTTCTGACAGTGCCACAATTTTTGTTTAAGCCAAGCTTTACACTGAGAACGAGTTAAATAGTGTGTTCTATACCTAAATCTATATCTAAATAGAAGAAGCAAAACAAAATCTTTTCTGAAAGATTCTGAAAGATTCTAAAAGTTTCTGAAAGATTTCTAAAAGTTTTTATCTTCTGTGTCTGTCACTAACAGAAGAAAAAAGCTCATATAAAAGAGATCAAATGGAAAACCAAAAGGAAAAAGAAGACATTCCCAAAAATTTCCCCCAAAATTCAACTATTAGAGTTACCTGACAGAGAATTTAAATATCCCTGATTAAAGTGCTCTTAAGATTAATTGACAAGATGTGTTTCTTGGCAGAGAAATTTTAACAAAAAAGAAATAAAAGTTCAAGAGCTAAAAAACTTAATATTTGAATTTAAGAACTAAAGAATGAATGTATAAGCACATTAGAGCAGCATAAGGCAGTTCTTAAAACTGAAGATCAAGGACAAATATTCTATTAGGTTGGTGCAAACATCACTGCGGTTTCAGACCTCGAATTTTAAATCATTATAATTAGGCTCAGACATATCTTTATTAATCAAATTAGGAACCATTACAGTCAACACATTTTTGCCAGTGAGAAATTAGTTTGTTTTTTCCTATAGTGTAAAGCTGTGCTTTGGGATTTGATGAACTCTTGGAAAGCCTTTTCTGCCTCCTGTTGGTTGTGGAAGCATTTTCTCTGCAAACAGTTGTCAAGATGCTTGAAGAAGTGGAATTGAGTTGACGAGAAGTCAGGTGAATATGGCAGATGAGGCAAAACTTCATAGCCCAACTCGTTAAACTTTTGAAGCGTTGTTGTGTGATGTGTGGCCAGGCGTTGCCATGGAGAAGAATTGGCACCTTTCTGTTGACCAATGCCGACTGCAGGTGTTGCAGTTTCTAGTGCGTCTCAGTGATTTGCTGAGCATACTTCCCAGATGTAATGGTTTCACTGGGATTCAGAAAGCTGTAGTGGATCAGACTGGCAGCAAGTTTGGCCTTGGGAAGTGCTTTGCAGTTTCTTCTCAGTCCCACCACTGAGCTGGTCATCACCAATTGTTGTATAAAATCCTCTTTTCAACACAGGTCACAATTCAATCGAGAAATGGTTCATTGTTGTTGCGTAAAATAAGAGAAGATGATGCTTCAAAATGACAAGTTTTTTGATTTGTGGTCAGCTCATGAGGCACCCACCTATCAAGTTTTTTCACCTTTCGGCATTTGCTTCAAAAGCCAAACGACCGTAGAAAGGTCAACGTTCAGTTCTTAGGCAACTTCTCATGTAATTGTAAGAGGATCAGCTGTGATGATTGCTCTAATTGGTTGTTGTCAACTTTCAACGGCAGGCCATTGCACTCCTCATCTTCAAGGTTCTCATCTCTCCTGCAAAACTTCTTTTTTTAAAAAAAATTATTTATTATTTGTTTTTGGCTTTGCTGGGTCTTTGCTGCTGCTGCTCAGGCTTTCCTCTAGTTGTGGCAAGTGGAGACTAGTCTTTGTTACAGTGCACAGGCTTCTCATTGTGGTGGTTCTTGTGTTATGCAGAACAAGCTCTAGGGCTTCTGGGCTTCTGTAGTTGTGGTTCCCAGGCTCTAGAGCACAGGCTCAATATTTGTGGTGCACAGGCTTAGCTGCTGTGCAGCACGTGGCATCTTCCTGGACTAGGGATTGAACCCGTGTCTCCCACATTGGCAGGCGGATTCTTTACCACAGAGTCACTAGGGAAGCCCTGCAAAACTTCTTGAACCCCCACTGCACTATATGTTCAGTAGCAGTTCTTGGACCAAATGCATTGTTGATGTTGCAAGTTGTCTCTGCTGCTTTATGACCCATTTTGAACTGGAATAAGAAAATGACTTGAAATTGCTTTGTGTCTAACATCATGTCTATAGTGTAAAATACATATAAAATAAGCAGCAAGTAATAAATGATTAGCAAAATAAAAAGCAAGAAATACACATTAAATGATGTGTAACATAACCACATTTGTTTAAGAATACATTCCAATATCAAATGTAAAAAAAAAAAAATTCAACAATGCGAAAACCACACTTTTGCACGAACCTAACTGCAGGTCACATGGTAAGTGTCCTGGTTAGAGTGCTGTGTAACAAATTTCCCCCCAAAATTTAGCCACTGGAGGAGAAAATATATACTTCATTTTGCTTGAGACTTCCTGAGCCAGCAATTTGGGAGACGCAACAGTTCTGTCTTGGGGTCTTTCAGTGCTGGCACTTAGATATCATCTGGGGCTGCAGTCAGCTGAGAACTGGACTGAACCTGTGGTTACATAAGGAAATTCCCCCTAGCATTTCAGTGGTAAAGGGACATCATGACAGCAACCTAATCCAGAAAGATTTTATACGTTCAGAGAGAAATGAGACAGAATGAACCAAAAACTAGCATTGAGGGATTCCAGTTAAGGGTCAACTGGAAATGTTTATATTATTCTTCTAGCATTTCAGTGAGTCTAAAATTACATCCAAAAATTTTTTTAAAATGTTAAAAGGTGAAAACAAGTCAGAGACAATTCATTCCTAGGACATCTTCCATAAAAGAAATACTAATAACATAAAAAAATAAATAAAATGCTTAGGAAAAATGTAGAAGGTGGACAAAACTTCTGAGAGAAATTCAAGACCTAGCTGGATGGAGGGATGTATTATGTCACTGGCTTCCCAGATGGCTCAGTAGTAAAGAATCTGCCTGCCAGTGCAGAAGTGGGTTCAATATCTGGGTCAGGAAGAAGCCCTGGAGGAGGGCATGGCAACCCACTCCAGTATTCTTGCCTGGGAAATCCCATGGACAAAGGAGCCTGGCAGACTGCAGTCCATGGGTCTCAAACCAGCTGGACACAACTTTGTGACTAAACAACGATAAAAATTATGTCAATGAATTGAGAGAACCAAAATTGTCAGTCAGTCATTCTCAAATTTCTGTGTAGATTAAATCTAATCTTAATCAAAATACCCTTACACTAATTTTTTAGGGAGTGTGAAAAATAACAAGCAGATTCCAAAATTTAGACAAAATACAAAACACCAAGAACGTTGATGTATGGCAAAACCAATGCAGTATTGTAAAATAAAATAAAGTAAAATATAAAAAGTTAAAAAATAAAACTCATATATTACACACAAAAATAAAATAAAAGACTATCCTCAATGATTAAAAAAAAAAAAAAAAAAAAACACCAAGAATGCCCAACACAGTCAGTAAGAAAAGGAACAAAGTTAAAGGAGTTAATATAAAGTAACCCCTGTAAATTAAAATTATCTAGACTTATTATAAAGTTATAGTAATTAAAGCAGTATTGGTGCAAAGATAGACAAATGATACAGTGGAACAGAATACAGAGTATTATAAAGGACTCAGACATATGTGCTCTTCTGCTTAAGATAAAGGTAGCACTGCAGTGGGGGAAAAAGTCTTTTCAGAAAAAGATTCTGAGTGAATTGGATGTCCATGTGAAACATGACTTATCTTACACAGATATCAATCCCAGAAGGAGTGTACAATTACATGCAAGAGAAAAAGAAACTTTTGTAAGATACTCTAAGAGAATATTCTCATGATCTTGGAGTAGGCAAAGTTCTTTTCAAAGGGATATAAGAAGTATTAAATATACAGGGAAAAGCTGGTAAGTTATATTAATATTTCCTTCAAGTTAAAAACTTGCTTCATCAAAGGATACTGTACCATTAGGAAAATGAAAAGGAAAGACCAAATGTTAAACACACAAAATAAGTAACATATATTTGCGCCCAAAGTCATTGTCATGCTACATTCTAGCATCATATTTATAATAGTCAAGAGCAGGAAACAACTCAAATCTCTAACATCAGTTGAATGGATCAATGGCCATGTTATCAATGAAAGCAATATTCTACAGTAATAAAAATGAATAAAGTACTGCTATAAATAACATCATGAGTGAATCCTAAACATAATGTTGAGTCGAAGAAGTCACACAGAAAAGAAAACACACTGCATGATTTTATATAAAGTTCAAAAACTGATAAAACACTCTGTGATAGTAGAAGTTAGATAAGCAGGTTTCCCTGGAGAGGAGGGAGGCCACAGTTATTGGAGGCAACAGTGACTCTTGGTGCTGGGAATGTTCTCTTTGCTGCTCTGGGTACATGACTGAAGTCTACACATATTCCTTATAGGCTGTTTTCTATGATCATATGTCAATAACAATGTTGCTTTAAAATACATTATTCCTCTTCATCCTTCTTGCCCTAATCTGAAAAATGAGTGAACAATGAGAAGCACCATATTCCATCATGAAATACCTTCCAAAGCCAGTTTTCCCTCACTTTCTGCTCTTCAGGACATTTCACTCCAGGAGCATCCTAAGTACCAATAGCCCTTCTCTCTCTCTTACCTGAACAGATCACAGAGGCCGTGTTGTCATGGGAACAGTCAGGACCACCCAAGGCAGTCACAGGGCAACTCCACAGGAAGGACTCTGCCCCCGAGCAGTGAAATCGGACTGTTGAAATCTGGTCACCTCTCTCCACCAAGTGTGGTCCTCTGGGGGTGGAGATGGCGACTCCACAGCCGAGCTGATGACAGACAACATTGGTATTGGCCAGACTCCAGTGGGAGGCACAGAGAGCTCTCCATCGTCCAGAAATGTTTATCTCTACCTGCCCCTCACAGTGAGAGGAGCCATTCGTCATGAGTCGGACTTCTGAGTACGCTGGTAGAAGAAGACAGAAATTCAGTAAAATCTCATGATTGCTCACCTGAACAGAGTGTGCAGGGAGGTTAGTCCTGGCCTGCATCTCACCTGAACAGACGAGCTGAGCAGCTCCACTGTGGTGACAAGTGCCCCCTGGACAGGGCACTCTGGGGCACCACCAGAGCTTACGTTCCTCCCCCTCACACCTGAACTCTTCAGCCCAGACCCGGCCATCAGACTCTCTGAAGAGCTCGTGTCCCAGAACAGACACAGCCTTGCCGCACCCCAGCTCTGCACAGATGACCTGGGCAGTGCGGAGTGTGAAGTTCCCATCAGACACTGGGGTCCAGTCTTCTCCAGAATACACTTCTACCCGTCCTGAGCAGGGTCCATTGTCTCCAACCAGACGCACAAATCCTAAGAAAACAACAACAAGAAATCCAGTGAGTGCCCATAGTCCTGGTTTGGCAGATGGAAACAATGTCACAGGCAATAATGTGAAAAATTTTCTTTTTCAGGAGTGGCGCCTGGAGAGAGAATTGGACACTTATTCTCAGAATTTCATGAGCAAGTATTTTCATGAGCTAGTTTCTGAAAAGAAACCCTGAAGGATTTTCAGGGCCAGTTTGAAATGGCTGATTTCCAAAAACATGCATTTTGAGGTTAATTAGTAATGTGAATTCCTCATCTAGAAGCCTGAAAACTACAGAGCCCAAGGATACTGCTCTGTAGTGGGCACCAGACTCAGGTTCAGAGCTGAACTAACCCAGAGTGAAGTAGATCCATGGGCCGCAAAGGTTACAGGACTAAGAGCCACACAAGGTTAGAAGGCCATCCTGAGGTTTCTGAGGCCAGAATACTGGCCAGTTTTCTCTCAGGAACCGACACTCAAGTCACTGAAGATAAGGAAAATCATGCGGGCTGGATCTGTGAGTGCTCGCTGAGAGTAGACAGACTTCTGGCTGACAGGAGGAAAGCTAGACATTATAAGAAGTTTTCACACATGTTTCTCATAATTTTTCATGGTGAAAAATTCCGAGAATTTCTTAGGTGACCTGATTTTGGAAAGTTATCCAGAGATCAGTTTGGATAGAAAGAAAGCTCAGAGTCATAGAAGAAGGGGCTGGTCATAGCCATCTTTCTCGAAAGCTTAGAATTTATCAAAGAACCTGGGAGAGAGTGAGTTCTCAGTGGGAGCAGGCAAAACAGCTGAGGTTTTTGATTACTTCATACTAGACATGTGAACTTTAGGAAATGCTAAAAAGTGAAGACAAGTTAAAATATTTTAATCCTGTCTATATGCTAACTGTTTCTTCCTTTCCTATTTGGATTCTTGAGAAATAGCTGCTATGCTGTAAAGAACGAGAGGAAGAGGAAGAGAGCAGAGGGCAAATAGTGAAGTGAAGTGAAGGTCACTCAGTCATGTCTGACTCTCTGCAACCCCATGGACTATACAGTCCATGGAATTCTCCAGGTCAGAATACTGGAGTGGGTAGCCTTTCCCTTCTCCAGGGAATCTTCCCAACCCAGGGATCGAACCCAGGTATCCCGCATTGCAGGTAGATTCTTTACCAAGTGAGCTACAAGGGAAGCCCAAGAATACTGGAGTGGATAGCCTATCCCTTCTCCAGTGGATCTTCACAATCCAGGGGTCTAACTGGGGTCTCCTGCACTGGAGGTGGATTCTTTGCCAACTGAGCTATGAGGGAAGCCCAGAGAGCAAATAAGCCATACATAATTCAGAAATTTTCAAATTGCAAAAGCCTCAATATGGATGGAAGATAGAATACTTGGGGGAAATATTTGTCCAACAAGTTTTTGACACATTTTATCCCCTGTGCTCCTCCCATCAACCACTTCACCCTGCCACCTTTCCCATTTCTCCCACTGCCAACAACAGAAAACAATCTTAAGAACCGCAAATGGGTGGAAAGGAAATTCTGAAAGGGAAGACCTTCTGTAGGAGTGGAGTGAGGTAGGGTATGTGGTCGGTTAAATGGGGAGTGGATGGGGTATGAAAATGAGAGAGAGACCAAAGGAAAAACTCATGATCATGGTTTGAACTTCAGGGACCACACTTTGGGTAGAGGAAGGTAATCCAAATAAAAAAGAAACCCACAACATAAAACACTTTCTTTAACACACTTGTCTGGTTTCAAAGTATGCTCATGATAAATTATGTACATGGTGAAATTCTTTCTGGTAAAGGATTCTGATTATATAAATATGTGAACTTTGAAGGTTCAGAAAGAAAATTGTAAAAAACAAAAATCTACTACAGAAAACAGAAAAAGAAAAAAAAAAAACAGAAAAGACCTAAAAGAAATTAAAGACTTGAAGGATCAGCTTGACCACTTTTACAAGAGTGAATGGTGAGAGAGAAGATGGTCTGCTTGCCTTTTATTATTTATCATTTTCATCTCCCCAGAGAGACACAGGTTAGAACGCCTAGTCTGGTCTGGTTGGGAGTTCGTTCATAGGCGACACATTCTAATTAAAGCATTTTCAGTCAACACTTTTTAGTTGCTATATTAACCCCATAAGATTACAGACTAGGCAGAACATGAAAGAAATATTTGTTATATGCTGTTTTATAGTACCCTGATACATGTTAAATGCTCAAATATACACTGAATAATCAATAGTCTTATATACATAAGGATAGACTCTTCTGAGACAAATTATGACTTCTTTTTTGTTTTCTATTTGATTTTAAAATTTATGTGGAAGATTATGTGTGTGGAAACTGCAAGAAAGTTTGTGGAATAGAAGGCTGATGTCAGTGGATAAGGATAATAAATAAATAAAAATATATCCTTCTCTGGTCTCTTGCTGTACAGACATCCTGCATCCTTAGGCACACACAGCATCCTCCACACCACTCCTGGACCATCAGTGCTGCTCAGAACACCGCACATGTGCCTTTTTCAGTTCCTATTACAATCCCTCTCCCTCCCAGCTGCTATAACTCTCTTCTACTTTCTTCAAAAATTACATCTGTCCCCTTACTCCTATTCATATCAAGTAAACCCCAAAATTCAATTCTCTTAAATCATTGAAGTCATGAAGTATAAACTATATAATTTCTTACCATAAAACACAGAAATTGTATTGCTTCCACTTTTGACTTCTCAGTATATGGCTAAGTGTTCTTCCAAAGTTTTGGCCTGTACAGATGTCTTAAAATAAAAAAAATAGGCAGAGAATCTCTTATAGTAACAACGGAAGGAGAACCTATGTCTCAGAGCACTTCATCCAAAGTTCTCTGGTGTTACCTGCAAAGGCCTATGAACATTTACATCTAAAATTTCCAAGTAAGTAAGTAAGTAAAGTCACTCAGTCGTGTCCGACTCTTTGTGACCCCGTGGACTGCAGCCCAACAGGCTCCTCAGGCCATGGGATTCTCCAGGCAAGAATACTGGAGTGGGTTGTCATTTCCTTCTCCAGGGGATCTTCCAGACCCAGGGATCAAACCCGGGTCTCCCGCATTGGAGGCAGACACTTTAACTTCTGAGCCACCAGGGAAATTTCCAAAGAGGCTTGCAATTTGGCACAAATCCATCAATTCCTGTCTGATCTGTTTCGTGACATCCTCTGTGCCTCCACTCCTACTAACCTAGTGTAAAATAATGCCTCACACTGTACGTACAGAAACAACTCCATCCACGACGGTGTGTCCTCATTCCAGCCCTCCCTTCCCATAGGCTAATTGTGCGAAGGGATTTGTGTGGTGATTTGAAATGTCTCATGTGATTGATCTCCATCTTCATTATGAAGATCAGTTTTCATTGGAATAGTTTAATCTACTATGTCAGGTAAGATCACTGGAGAAGAAACAGCAGAGACTTACAGCAGGAAAGTAAATGAAGCACATCACCCGCAGAAGCTTTGTGCATTCAGGGAGGATGGGCCTGTCTCAGTCCTCTCTAGCCCATCTATCTCCTATTGCCCCAGTGATCAGACGCCAGCTTCCATGGAACTTTTCATTCTGCCATCACAGGGTGATACACTGACCATACCTGAGCAGATGACTCCGGCATCGTTGTCGTGACTGCAGTTGTGGGCTCCCCAGCCCCGGGAAGGGCACTTCCACACATGGGATTCCTTTCCTCTGCAGTCCAGTGTGTCCAGCCAGATGGGCCCTGATCCTGACCCAAAGTGAGCAGACCCCGTGGCATTGAGGGCATCTCCACAGCCCAGCTGCCTGCACACCACACGGGCATCGTTCAAGTCCCAGTCGTTATCACAGATGGTGCCCCAGGAGCCCTGGTCAAGGATCTCCACTCTTCCGGCGCAGGGACCTCCTCCATCCACCAGGCGGAGCTGTCTGCTGTCTGAGGAGAGAGAAATGGGACAATGGGGCATTGACAGTGGGGATAAGGGTCTTCTGTCCTGGAGGACCTTCACCTGAGCAGTAGGGGGCGCTCTCCTCTGAGTCGTCAGAGTCCCCTGGTTCTGACAGGGAGTCATTGCACTGGGGCAGCACCCGAGTCTGGTTTCTTACAGCAGTGACAGGAGAATAATAACATTGAAAATGGGCAAAAACAGGAAATATTACGCTACTGAGTAGGGTGAGACAGGAGTGTTAACCTTTGATTTGTAGAGTTCTGCACAGCATCTGAGAAAGATTTACAGGAAATGTTAGTCTGTCTACCCGGAGCAGTTGAATGAGTTCAGAGTCACAGGAATGGGCTGGCTGCTGGATGGATTCCTTACAAGCCACACACATATTGGTGCCCTTGACCTGAGAGTTAAAGGGATTAGATCACAGGAAATGGAATCAGGAACTGGCCTCATCAGAAGCCTCAGGTAGCAGCCATGAATCCTCTATCGTTAGAATCATTCTCCTTGGTACAATCATGCAGAATTGAAAAACAAATGGACCTTGAGATGTGTTGGTTTGCCCCGGAATATTTCACTGATGGTTCTAATCTTCAGACTCCAGATCTGGATACTTTCTTTTAAGAAAATGGGATCTCTTTGAGTGGATTGGGCAACCTTGCATAAGAAGTTTGTCAGGTGATATTGATTGACATCGACCAGATTCCACTGGGAATCTTGGAATGCTGCTTCTTCTCTCAAGTAAATATTATCTTTTCTTGCACTTTGTGTCAGGAATCGCTATTATTCAAAGTTGGGGGCCATTTGTTCTCCAGAGGGAAAATATTATGCATTTCTAACTTTACCATAGAGCAGAAATAGGTTAAATTCTTGCTCTGAAAGCACTTGAACAAAGGATATTGACAGGCTCACTATGTTGTTCTTTAGTACATAAAAAGCCATGTAAAGAAAGGTTAAATGATGTCTACTCGGTGTTGCACTTTAGGTGAATGCTGAAGCGGAGAATAAAATCTAGAATTTTGTACTTCCATGAAGAGGGGTTCCAATGGAGGGCTTCACAGCAGGCCAATGCTCTGCTGGATACAACTTAAAATGCTATAAAATGTTAGATAAAAAATGAAGGTATTAGGCATTTGTGGACACAATATGAACTAAACATGCTAAAATTCTAAAGAGTGGAGATCATTTCATTGTTAGCCAAGGATCTGAAGCTTCTCTTTCTCTATGGGAATTTCCCAGTTTGTTGCCTGGGTTAATGGATCAAAGTGGGACAGAGAAGCCTGTATGATTTGGGGGTTACCTGGTGCTACAGTGACAAAATTGGAGGCTTGAGAGCCTCTCTCATATAGCAGATTTTCTCCTCAAATAACTGCCCAGTAAACACGCTGTCAATGGCAGGAGGCCAAAGAACTGTGTCAAACACCTTGGAAACAGAGTGGATCTTCCCTCATCCTCCTGACGGCTGAGCTACCAAAATAATCAGGTTTTCAATTATAAACTCTGAAAGCCCATAACACAGGGGCAGAGAAATCAGAGGTAGACTGAGTGCTACAAACACTGCCACCCAGACTTGTGACAGCTCAACTCTAGCTAGTGTTTAGACATCTGGGTGGTCTAAGCCCCTCCTCCCACTTGCTTAACAAAACAGAATATGAATCCTTTCAGGTGTGAGAAAATGTATCTGGGATATCTTATTTTCTTATGCATCATTTCTCTCATTCAGTTAAAAATTGCATGGGATGTAAAGAGATGGATGACTTGACAAATTTAAAACTTGAAAAAAGGAAGGTAACAGAAGGCAGAGACACACATGCTAGATATGCTGGAGTTAGCAGATAAGGATTTTAACTATGAACAATGTGTTTAGGGGAAAAGGGGAAAGGAAAGAATCAATAGGTAAAAAATGAAAAATGTTAACAAATAATTGTAACTATAAAAAATCAAAGTATTGTAAAGTAAAATAAAGTAAAAATAAAATTTAAAAAAATCAAAGGAACAGTTGCCAACTGAAAATAAAATATTTAGAATTAAGAACTGAATGAATAGGTTTAAAAGAATTTTAGACAGAACTGAACACAGAATATATGGATGTGAGAGTTGGACTGTGAAGAAGGCTGAGCACCGAAGAATTGATGCTTTTGAACTGTGGTGTTGGAGAAGACTCTTGAGAGTCCCTTGGACTCCAAGGAGATCCAACCAGTCCATTCTGAAGCAGATCAGCCCTGGGATTTCTTTGGTAGGAATGATGCTAAAGCTGAAACTCCAGTACTTTGGCCACCTCATGAGAAGAGGTGACTCATTGGAAAAGACTCTGATGCTGGGAGGGATTGGGGGCAGGAGGAGAAGGGGACGACAGAGGATGAGATGGCTGGATGGCATCACTGACTCAATGGACATGAGTCTGAGTGAACTCCGGGAGTTGGTGATGGACAGGGAGGCCTGGTGTGCTGCGATTCATGGGATCACAAAGAGTCGGACACGACTGAGAGACTGAACTGAAGTGAACTGAACACAGAATTAGTGTCTTAAAGGAGTCCTAGAGTTGAGAGAAGAGGAGGAGGAAAAAGAGAAGGAGGAGAAGGAAAAAGAGGGGGAATAGGAGGAGAAGAGAAACAGAGACAGTGCAGCAGAAGTAATATTTGGTCATGTTGATGTATGGCAAAACCAATGCAATATTTAAAGTAAAAATCAATAAATAAAGAGAAAAAAAACAAGATATAATAATTAAGAATTTTTTAAATGGATGGAAGTCTATGAAAACCTCCACATCTAGTAAAGCCGCAGAAAATCAAAGGAAAATCTGGAATAAATTTGTTTAATACCAAAGAAAGATAAAAGGAGAGAAAAAGAAACATGAAGCACATGGGACAATTAAAAGGAAATGTTAGATACTAACCCAACAATATCAGTAATTGGATTTGCAATCTAATTACAATGGATTAGATACTTCAAATTAAAGCCCCTCTACTAACTGATAAACCAACAAAATTCATGTAAATGCTACCTGCAAGATACTCACATTGTATATGAGAGCAAAGAAAGGTCAAAAGTAAAATGAAGGGGAAAAACGTGTACATTATGTGAATGCTGGGCTTCCCAGATGGTGCTAGTGGTAAAGAACCTCTCTGCCAGTGTAGGAGACATAAGAGACATGGGTTCAATCCCTAGGTCAGGAAGATCTCCTGGAGGAGAGCATGGCAACCCACTCCAGTATTCTTGCCTGGAGAATCCCATGGACAGAGGAGCCTGGCTGGCTACAGTCCTTAGCAAAGAGTTGGACATGACTGAAACAACTTAGCAAGCCACACACATGTGAATACTAACTATAAGAAAGCTGCAGTAGCTATAGCAAGGTCACAGAAAGGAGACTTTAAGGGAGGATGTGCTAATTTACTTAAAGAGGATAATATCATGATTATATAGTGGTATGCCCTTAATAAAGATATTACAGATATCAGAATCCAGGGAAGATATCGAAACATAGCTTTGAAATACAGAATAATACTTGACAGAATGAGAAGAAGAAAGACAAAATAACAATCAACCTGGGGGAACTTTAACAAATCATTTTCAATACCATGCAGACCAGGCATACAAAATAGAAGGAAGACTATAGTAGACGTAAAACACCACAATCCACACATTTAGCTAAATAACATATAAAGAGCAATGCACCCAATAATGAAAGAACTCACATTATTGTAAATGCACTAGGAACATTTATCAAAAATGACCATATGGTAGGACAAAAACCTTCAGATAATTGAATTTATACAGAGTATTTACTCTGACCACAGTGTAATTAAATTAAGAATTAATAAGAAAATACGGTTAGCCATCCTTATTTGGAGAAATTAAGCAACACCCTTCCGAAACAGTACCTGGGTCTGGTAATAAATTTAAACATTAGAAAATATTGTGAAATAGTGATAGCAAAGATATGAGATAACTAAATTCTTCTAATGCAACTAAAGTAGTGCTTAAGGGAAATTTATACCTTAGATTTAGAAAAGAAGAAAGGCTAAAAATGAAAAAAAAAATGTAAGCTTCTATTTCAGAAACTAGGAGAAGAGAAAATAAAGCCTAAAGGATACAGAAGTTGGGATTAACAAAGAAAAGAACAAAAATTAATTTTAAAAAGAAGGTAAGGCTGGTGGTAGTGATGGTGGTTTAGTTCCTAAGTCAAGTCCTACTCTTGCGACTCTATAGACTGTGGCCCACCAGGCTCCTCTGTCCATGGGATTTTAGGCAAGAATATTGGAGAGGGTTGCCGTTTCCTTCTCCACGGGATCTTCTTAACCCAGAGACTGAACCTGTGTCTCCTGCTTTGCAGGAGGTCTCCTGCATTGCAAGCGGATTCTTTACTGCTGAGCCACCAGGGAAGCCCAAGGCAAGCATGAGAGAGAAAACAGAGGAAAACCTTTCACACCCGGCTCCTTGAGAACCGCTAAGCACTGAGCAAAACTAAACAAGAACAAAGAGAAAATGAAGTTAACAATACCAAGAATGAAGAAATGTCACTATAAATCATGCAAATTTTTTGGTCATAGTTTTATTGAGATTAAATTTACATATCTAATGTGGATAAATACTCAGAAGATTTTCAATTTCTCCACAACCTTGCCAACACTTCTTTTTTTTTTAAAATCATAGCCATTTTGAGAGGTGGGAGATGATATCTCTAATGGCTTTGATTTACATTTCCCTGATGACTAATAATGTTGAGCATATTTTCCTATACCTCTTGGCTATTTCTATATCTTCTTTGGAGAAATGTCCATTCAAGCCTCTGACTAATTTTTCAATTGGGTTATTATGGTTTTTTTCTTGTTGTTGTTTTGCTCTTGAGTTGTAGGATTTCCTTATATATTTTGCAAATTGTCTATTTTTACCTGTTCTTTTGGTGTCATATCCATGAAATCATGAAATAATGTGTATGTATTTGGTGAGGAACTAAATTATCAGGTATCTAAAATGTAATTTGTATCTGTTGATGATATTAAAACATCACACACAGTAAAACAAATTCAGATTCAGTAAGATTATAGATATTGTTTACTCAAATTATAAAATTATTTGAAGAAAATAAAATGATTAAAAGCTATTTTGAGATGAAGAATGGCATCTGAAATACTGCATTAAAGGCAGAATTCATAAAAGTAAAACATAGTATATTTGATCATATAACCACAGCACATACACAACCCTAAAGACATATGCAAAAAATGGGGTAAATACTTTCAGTAGTATTTAATAAAAGGAGTAAGTGGTGTTAATTTGTAGAGAGTTTCTATAAATAAATGAAATTTTAAACATTCTGGAGAAAAAAATATAAATGATGATGGAAGATATCTTAAAGATATCTGGAATACCTTTAAGTATTTACTTGTTTATCATGTCCATATTCCACAACAAATACACACACATATATAGCCCTGAATGAAAGTTCCAGGGAAGGACCTTGCATATCTTATTTACCCCATGTTTCTGCTATTAGGATGGTGATTGCACATTCACCATTCAACAAGAATGCATGGAGAAGCTTTTCTAAATACCGTGATGGGGCTTGAGAAATATTTATTGAATGAATAAGTAGATGAATAAAATTCAGTGAAATAGAATTTCTTTAAATTCATGGTAATCAGCAAAATAGTAAAGCAAATATAAATTAATGGTAATGTTTTCTGATAATAAATGGTGCATATTTAAAAAATAATTAGTGCATAAGCACAGAATTAATTTATATTCAAATTTCCACTCATGCAATTTTTAAGAAGTTTTTCTTAAATTTATTTTTGGCTGTACTGGGTCTTGGTGCTGCACGTGGGCTTTCTCTAGTTGTGGTGCACAGGCTTAGTTTTTCCATGGCATATGGAATCTTCCTGGTGTGTGTGCATGTGTGTGCTGTTTCTTCAGTCATGTCCAACCTTGTGTGACTCAATGGACTGTAGCCTGCCAGGCTCACCTGTTCATGGGATTCTCCAGGCATGAATACTGGAGTGAGTTCCCATGCCCTCCTCCAGAGGATCTTCCAGACCCAGGGATCAAACCTGCATCTCTTATATCTTTTGCACTGGCAGGCAGGTTCTTTACTACTTCCTGGACAGGAGATCAGACTCATGTCCTCTGCATTGACAGGTGCATTTTTAACCACTGGACCACCCGGGAAGCTCCACTTATGCAATTTTTAATGGACAATTATTAAATGAATTCTAAGCTGCAGTTATGTGTTATTCAGTATGGCATTGGTCAAGCAAAAGTTGCTGTAGAGAGAAAACTCTCAAAAAAAGGGAATATATAGAAAAAAGTCAGAAAAAAAATAGCTACCTAGTAAGGCAGAAATGTCTGCAGTAGACTCAAATAAATTTTCTAAGAAAGATTTGTATTTAGAGGAAAAAAAATAACCAAAAAAAGACACAAAAGAATTGTAAGTGAAAGAAATACACATAAGTTCAAAAAACACAAGACAATGGATGTAAATGGTTCTTATCATAAAATATGAGAACTTGTATATTCTCTCCACATCACCCTTCCAAACTTTCTCCCCACTTCATGCAGAGAACCTCTGAAAAAATGATGGCACGGCCTCTGTGGGGTGATTGCTCACTTTCAGGGTCAGAGACTTCATCACAACCCATTTTATGGTGCTTTATTGTCAAAAATATATCATATATAAAAGTCCAATAGTTTAATACTACTTTGGCCTTTGAATGAAAAGAAAAAGAGATGAAGAAACAGAGGCAAGGAAAGGGACAAATCTCTACTTTTGAAATATCTATCTCATTTAGTTTAATCTATCTCATTCTCTCATTTGTAGATTTCAGGCAATGCCCAATATATCATTCAAGGTATTCCTGAATGGGGTGTGTGTGGAAGGTGGGGAATAAGAGAGAGAGAAATGTTGAAGGAAGTAAGGTGCTATGGTTTGACTATTTGTCACCCCACCAACTTTTTTTTTTTTTTGAAATTCCAGTTTCTAGTGTAACGGTATGAAGTGGTGGAGCCTTCTCAAACTCTTCCAAAAAGGATGAAAGGAACACTTCCAAAGCCATTTTATGAGGCCAAGATTATCCTGATACCAAAACCAGACAAGAACACCACAAGAAAAGAAAATACTGGCTAATATCCCAAATAAATATAGATGCAAAAATCCTCAACAAAATATTAGAAAAACAAATTCAACAATACATGAAGAGAATACTGGACAACCCACTCCAGTATTGTTGCCTGAGAAATCTAAGACAGAGGAGCCTAGCAAGCTATAGTCCATTGGATCGCAAAGTATCAGACACAACTTAGTGACTAAACAACAACAATAATAACAACACCAAGATCAACAGAGATTTGTTCCAAGGATGCAAGGATGGCTCAATATTCACAAATTAATCGATGTGATACACCAAATAAGATAAAGGCAAAAAAATCATATCCTTTCAACAGATGCAGAACAAATATTTGACAAAATTCAGCAGCCGTTTATGATACTAAAGATCTTTACAAAGTAGGTATAAAAGGATTATACCTCAACACAATAAATATCATATGACAAACCCTCAGCAAGCATCCTACTCAACTGTAAAAAGCTGAAAGCTTTTCTTCTGAGATCAAACACAAGGCAAAAATGCCTACTCTCATCACTTTTATTCAACATAGTTTTGGTAGTTCTAGTCAGAATCATCAAGCAAGCAAAAGAAAATAACAACATCCAAATCTGAAAGGAAGAGTCAAAACTGAGACACTATTGAAAACTTTAAGACACTGTGAAAGATATTAAAGAAGGCACAAATAAATTGAAAGATATTCTGTGCTCATGGATTGGAAGACCTGATATTGTTAAAATGCTCATACTACACAAAGCAACCTAAGCAACCTACAGATCCACTGCCATCCTTATCCAAATTTCAATGAAAATTTTCAGAGATATGGAACAAACAATTCTAAAATTTGTGTGGAACTACAAAAGACCCTGCATAGCCAAATAAATCTTGAGAAAGAGTAATAGAAGTGTCATGCTTCCTGATTTCAAACTGTATTACAAAGCTGTTATAATCAAACAGTATGGTATTGCTATAAAAATGGACACAGAAATCACTGGAACAGAATAGAGATCCCAGAAGTAACCCCAAATATATATGGTCAATCAATTTATGACAAAAAAGTAGAGATTATACCATCGGAAAAGGCCTGTCTCTTCAAAAATGGTGTTGGGAAAGCTGGACAGTTACACACAAAAGAATAAAACTGGAAAACTCTTACACCATTCACAAAAATTAACTCAAAATGGATTAAAGACTTGATCATAAGTCCTGAAGCCATAAAAATCCTAGAAGAGGGGCTTCCCTTGTGGCTGTGGTAAAGAATCCACTCACCAATGCAGGAAACTCAAGTGTGCTCCTTGATCCAGGAAGATCCCACATGCCACAGGGCAACTCAGCCCATTGGCCACAACTCTCGAGCCTGTGCTTTACAGCCCGGGAACGGCAACTACTGAGCCCACGTGCCACAACTACTGAAGCTCAATGCCCTCCAGCCTGTTCTCCTCAACAAAAGAAGCCACTTCAATAAGAAGCCTGTGCAATGCAATGAACAGTAGCCCCTGCTCATTGCAACTAGAGAAAAGCCCATGCAGCAACAAAGACCCAGCACAGCCAAAAATAAATAAATTTTTAAAATTATTAAAAAAAAGTCCTAGAAGAAAAATTAGGATGAAAAGGTCCTGACATCAGTCATCATGAGGATATTTTGAGTTTGATGCCAAAAGCAAAAGCAACAAGAGCAAAAATAAGCTTTGAAACTACAGAAAACTAAAAATCTTCTGCACAACAAAGGGGAAAGGTCAACAAAATGAAAAGGTAATTTATGGAGTTGGAGAAAATATTTGCAAATTACATTTCTGACAAGGGTTAATATTCAAAATACTTAAAGAATTCATACATCTCAATAGCAAAAGCAAACCGACAATCTGATTAAAAAATGGGCAGAGGACATGAATAGACATTTTTTTTTCAAAGAAGACATAAAGCAGGCCAACAGGTAAATGAAAAGGCGCATAATGTTATGTCATCAGAAAAATGCAAATCAAACTATAACGGGGTAATATCTCACATCTGTTAGAATGATTTTTATCCAAAAGACAAGAAATAACAGGAGCTGGTGAAAATGCAGAGAGAAGGCAAACCTTGTGCACAGTTGGGTGGGGGCGGGGAGGGGGGAATGTAAGTTGATGCAGCCCCTATGGAGAACAGTATTGAGGTTCTCCAAAAATTAAAAATAAAACTGTCATATGGTTCATCAATTTCACTTCTGGGTATTTATCTGAAAGAAACAAAATACCAACTTGAAAAAACTATGTGCAACCAAATGTTCATTGCAGCATTATTTACAATAGCCAAACGTGAGTTTTCACTGATGGATAAATGGGTAAGGAAAATGTGATATCTACAGCCAACAAAAAGAAGAAAATCCTGCCATGTGTAGCAACATGGATGAACCTTGAGGGCATTATGCTAAGTGAAATAAATACCATGTGATCTAATTTATATGTGGAATCTTAAATCAAATACAAAAAAAGGGGAGGGGTTCAGAGAGGCAGAGAACAGTTTCTTGGTTGCCAGAGGTGGATTGATGTGGGCAAAACAAGTGGAGGTAGTCAAAAGATACAAACTTGCAGTTCTAAAGTGAATTCCATGAAGATGTAATGTACAGCATGGTGACTACAATGAATTCTGTATTGTATCCTTGAATGTTGGTAAGAAAAATGTTCCTCATAATCAAAAAATTGTAATGATATATGGTGATGGATATTACTAGACTTATTGTGGTGATCATTTACTAATATACAGAAATATATAAGCATTACATTTTACACCTGAAACTAATATAATGTTATGTGATATATCCAAATTAAACTCTAAATAACAACGTTGAAACATGGATTAAATTAGCTCCATCCTAACGTCATTTTGTGTATCCAACTTAAACTCATCACTTAGACATTTTAAAATATAAAATCTCACTACTGACATCCTACAGGGTTGGGACAGACACACAGAAACAGACAGTAAGTCACCTTCACACGAGATATAGGCTTCCTCCTTGGGAGAGCAGGAAGTGTAATTCCAAGGGTCAGAAGGACACTGCCAGAGAGAGGTGTCAGTTTTCCGACACTGGATTCCATCCACCCACTGGGGTCTAGAACCTTCTCTAAGAGCAACAGAAGGGTTGAGACTTCCACTGTCCCCACAGCCAAGCTGTCTGCAGATCAGGGACACGGTGATATATTCCATGGGGTTGCGGCAGACACTGCCCCAGGTCCCGTTGTAGAAAACTTCCAGCCACCCAGCACACTGCTGGTCCTCACTCACCATCCTGAGGGCCAGGAACTCTGAGATTGAAAGGGAGGAAACAGGACACAGTGAGCATTCCACTCAGTGCTCCGGGTTTTCCTCTTTCCCAGAAATCGTGAACACTCACCCTGACCCAGCTGAGGAGATACCCACTAGGTGACAAGACTGAATTCTGTCTCCCTTTTACTTAACTTTGTCCATTAATGTCTGTCTTTCTATTTCTACCACAATGATGTAGTGAATACAGAGAGAAAGGCCAACATAGGCACCTGCAGGGAAGGGCCCTGAGCCTTGTTTCCTGAAAAAACCTGTAAAAGAGCATGTGAAAGGGATGTGGGTAGTGGAGAAACAGGCAGAACAGTGAACCCACAAATGTCTATGTTCCAGTCTTTCAATCCGGTGAATGTTGCCTTATATTTCAAAAGGCATTTTACAGACATTATTAAGACAAGAAACTTAGGAGCGTGGGATGGTGAGACTAATCTGCAAGATTATGAATTAATCATATAAACCCAATCTGATTATCCCTAAAATGGAATACTCTTCCTGAGTGTGGTTAGAGGAATACGAGACCCTGAAGAATGGTCAGGGGAGGGAATGTTGTCCGAAGAAGAAGATGGGCTCCAAGCCAAGGAATGAGGCCACATAGGGACCAGAAAAGGTTGGGAAAAGAGTCTTCCCCAGGGCCTCCAGGAAGAACGCAGCCCTGTGGACACTGGATTGTTGGTCTACAGAGACCCTCGTCAGACTCCTAGGGTACAGAACTGAACAGAGTAAATCTGTGCTTTCATTACAACGTCAACAGGCTCTCCAGACTGTATACCACAAGAAACTGAAGAGAGAGCCCTGCTTTCATGTGGAAACCGTGAGAAACGGCTCTGCCAGGAAACACAGCTGAGAAGAAAGGACCAGAATCTCAGCTGCTGCAGGAGGAAGTGAAAGCACCTCGTCTTCACGTCTGCTGGAAACACAGGCTCCACGGGAGGAAGACTTCTTCTCTGGTCCTTTCAACATCTCTCCCTCAGGGCTCAGACCCGTGTCCTCCAGGGCCCCACCCTTCCCCCAGCCTGTGGACAGTGTGCAGCGCAGACCTGAGCAGATGACCCCCGCGTCCTGCTTGTGTCTGCAGTCGTGCCGCCCCCAGCCCCGGGAAGGGCACTTCCACACGTGGGACTCTTTTCCTGTGCAGTTCAGGTCATCCAGCCAGATGGGCCCTGATCCTGCCCCGAAGTGAGCAGACCTCGTGGCATTGAGGGCTTCTCCACAGCCCAGCTGCCTGCACACCACGCGGGCATCGTCCAGGTCCCAGCTGTCATCACAGATGGTGCCCCAGGAGTCCTGGTCAAGAATCTCCACTCTCCCGGCGCAGGGACCGCCCCCGTCCACCAGGCGGAGCCGTCTGCTGTCTGAGGAGAGAGAAATCGGACAATGCGGCGGTGACCCGGGCGGTGACCCGGGCGGGTGGGCGGGGTGGGGGCGGCGGTTAAGCGCCTTCTGTCTAGTAGGACCCTCACCTGAGCAGTAGGGCGCGCTCTCCCCTGAGGCTGCAGAGCCTGTTGGTTCAGGCAGGGAGTCGCTGCACTGGGGCAGCACCTGGGTCTGGTTTCCTGCAGAAATAGCAATGATCAGAGGGACATGAGTTGAAGCAAACTTCGGGAGATAGTGAAGGATAGGGAAGCCTGGCGTGCTGCATTCCAGGGAATCGAATAGAATTGGACACAACTTCCAGTAGTCATGTATGGATGTGAGAGTTGGACTGTGAGGAAGGCTGGGCGCCGAAGAATTGATGCTTTTGAAGTGTGGTGTTTGAGAAGACTCTTGAGAGTCCCTTGGACTGCAAGGAGATCCAACCAGTCCATTCTGAAGCAGATCAGCCCTGGGATTTCTTTGGAAGGAATGATGCTAAAGCTGAAACTCCAGTACTTTGGCCACCTCATGCAAAGAGTTGACTCATTGGAAAAGAGTCTGATGTTGGGAGGGATTGGGGGCAGGAGGAGAAGGGGACGACAGAGGATGAGATGGCTGGAAGGCATCACTGACTCAATGGACGTGAATCTGAGTGAAGTCCGAGAGTTGGTGATGGACAGGGAGGCCTGGCGTGCTGCGATGCATGGGGTCGCAAAGAGTCGGACACGACTGAGCGACTGAACTGAACTGAACTGAGCGACTGAATGGCAGCACATAATCTTTGCTGTTACATTCACTGAGAAGTGAGGTCTGTGCTTCCCTGAAAGTTCTGCTGAACTTTGTGAATTGCTAGTAAGTAATGCTGCCACTGCTGCCAAGTCGCTTCCGTCGTGTCCGACTCTGTGCGACCCCATAGACGGCAGCCCACCAGGCTTCTCTGTCCCTGGGATTCTCCAGTCAAGAATACTGGAATGGGTTGCCATTTCCTTCTCCAATGCATGCATGCATGCCAAGCCACCCCAGTCATGCCCGACTCTGTAGTGATAGAAGGGAGTTAAAGTAAAGTTGCTTGACTCTCAGCACAAGGTCTGAAAACCCTTGCAGCCTCTTGTGAAACCACTGAGGACCTTTGCTTTAGGGCAAGTTTGCCCTGTTGAGACTCTCGTCCTGCGGAGACTGTCATATGCAGGTCTCTGGTCGCTCAGTTCAACCCAGCTGACCTCCCAGCTGCCAGGCTTTCCTCATGAACCATCCTGGGTCCCCAGCCCAGTGTCCTCAGATGATGTCAGCCCCAGCTGATACTGGGCTGCAACCTGATAAGACTCCAAGACAATACAAATCAGAGCACTTCTCAAATTCCTTCCCAAACTCCAGGAAACCATGAGCAAAAGTAAAAAGGGGTTTTAAGATGCTAAGTTTTGTGGGAAATTTGGTTATGCAGCAATAGTAACCAAACACATAATTACCATACTGCTAACTATTTACTGAAGACAAATGAAGTGTTTGTTTTCAGAAAAAAAGTATATGCATTTTATATGCATATATTTGTATATGAAAATTTATATATGCATATATACCAAGGAATGAGGCCACATACAAATGAGGCCACTATACAAACAGTATAAATTTGTATATGCACATGCATAGCATCTTTATCCATAATGGCCCAAATTTGGGAAGACACCTAAAACATGTGACATTGCTTTTGGAACAAAGTAACAGGCAGAAGCTAGAAGGGGTGGAGGAGGTCATTAGCAGAAGCCTGATGGGCTTGAGCAATGCTGTCAATGAGGATTGAAAGGAAGTGAGGAAATACAACTGGGGCTGAAGGAAAAATATATGGTGATATTTATGCAAAATAAAATGGTTGCCATAAGTGACTAGATTTTGAAGTACTTTGTTACCAGGCAACAGTAACCAGAAACACCTTTCTTCAGTCTCAGTAACTATAGAGCAAAACAAGCAAAGCCAGTCACTAAATATTTAGAACATTTGAGTGGGGTGATTTAACGAACATACCTCTCAAAACTAGAGAATACACCTTATTCCAAGCACTTACAGGTCATATTCCAAGCACTTACAGGTCATTTTCCAAGGCTGATCATATGTTATACAAAAAGTGAGATCCAAAAAATTTTCAAAGGGTAAAATAATTAAAAATATATTTTTTATTAAAGTAGAATTAAGCTAAAAACAAAAGACAAATGGTAAAATCTTCAGTTGTTTGTTTAGTAGCTAAGTCATGTCTGACCCTTTTGCAGCCTCCAGGCCTGTAGCTCATCAGTCTCCTCTATCCATGGGATTTCCCAGGCAAGAATACTGGAGTGGGTTGCCATTTCCTTCTCCAAAAACCTTCCGTAGTGAGATATAATTTTCATGCATAAAATACACATATTTTGAGTATGTTTTCATAAGTTTTGACAGTTTCATGTGCCAGCATAACCATTACCACAGTTAAAATTCAGAATATATAGCATTATTCACAAAGTTCCTATATGCCTCTTGCAACCAATAAAAGCCCCACAAATCCAGACCCAGGCAAATACTGATCTGTCTTTTATCATAAATAGATTAGTTGTGTTTTCTGAGAATTTATTAAAATCATACAGTATGTAATCCCTTTTAGATGGTTTCTTTCACTTAGCATGCTTTGAGATTTTCTGTGTAGTTGGATTTATGAGTAGCTTTTTCTTTCTATTGTTAAAGTCTTACATTGTATGAATATGCCAAAGAAAGTTTTCCTTTCTCTCATTAAAGAAAATTAGAGTGGCTTATACTGTTTTACTCTTTCAAATAAACATGTCTGATTTTTCACTTTTGTGGACATCTTTTCATCTCTTGGGTAACAGAAATTTTGGGTGACATAGAGTTGCTAATCAGCAATGTATGAAGGTTCTAATGGATCAATAACCTTCTCCAAACTTGGAATTGTCAGTCTCCTTAATTGTAGCTGGTCTAATTTGTGAATTTATATCTCATACTTTAATTTGAATTTTTTTTACTAACTAATGATATTTGGTATCATTTCATTTACTTATTGGCCATTTGTATATCATCTTTGGGAAAGTGTCTTTCTTAATATTTTGCCCATGCTTAAACTGGATAGTTCTTTTCTTATTTTTCTATTATAATTTTTTCACTTATTCTTGTTACAAATCCTTTGTTAGATATATGTATTGCAGTTAATTTCTCCCTATCAGTTGACTGCCTTTTCATTTTCTTAATATTTTTTTTCAAAAAGCAAAAAGTTTTAATTTTAATGAAAATCACATCTCAGTTTTTAATGGTTAATGTCTTATCTGACTTGGGAAATGTTTGCTTACTCCACAATCATAATAATTTTTCTTATATTTTCTTCTACCAGTTTCATAATTAAATTTTATATGGGAATAACCATTTATTTGAGCTACCCTGATGGACTGGGGTTTTTCTTCAGGGTGAGGATGGGGGGAATGGCACTTATGATGTGAAATAAGGATCACAGTTCATTTCCCGCCCCCCCCCCCCCCCCATGCAGATATTCAATTAGCAGATCATTTTTTGAAGAGAATGTATTTTTCCCTTTGAAATATCTCTATGCTTTTGTAGAATTTCAACACATACATGGGTTTGGGTCTGTTACTGAACTTTATTGTGCTCTGCTGATCTATTTAGCTATTCTTATTCCATAGCCATGTTGCTGTGGATATGTAGTAGGAAACTTGAAGTTAGCACACTTCTTTTGCCCCTTCTTTTTCAAAATTATTTTGTCCATTCCACTTCTTTCACATTTAAAGAAATGTTTAGAATTTGCTTGTAAAGTTCTACAAAAATATTGCTTGGCTTTTTATTAGGATGAGATTTAGTTTGTATATTAAGTGAAGAGAATTGACAGCCGATTAAGTTTTCTAATCCATGAACATGGTATATGTCTTTATTTTTTTAGATGTTCTGTGACTTTCAATGCAAGCCCTTTAGATATTTTAAGTTTCTTCCTACATATTTAATAGTATTCATACTATAATAAATGGGATTTCCCCCTAGATTTTGCTAGTATAAAGAAGTACCACTTATGTCTGATTTATGCTTCATTGGTCACTAGTGAAGACAGTCTGTCTACATGGATGAACTATATCAAAGTCATCAATCTGCAACCCTAAGTAATGTGAAAATGCTGGTTCTGCATCTGACCAGCAGTTTCAAATTTTAAACAGCACACTAAATAATCATTTATTTATTCCACTTTATTCAATATTTTTTTCTGCTACTTTTATTGATTTTTTTACAGTTTAACTATAATGTTTCTGAGAAAAGGTCTTTTACATAAGGGTTATAAGGTGACCTATTAGTTTTATCAGCTTGAATTTTCAAGCCTCTCCCCGAGTTAGAAATTGTTCATTTAAATACATTTTTTCCCACCCTCTCCCTCTCCTCTCCTAGATATTTTTATGTTAGTGTAGACACATAAATCACATAGGATATATTCTTCCTTTTTTACTCATTTTTAACCACTGATTCTATCTTTAATTTGATCTACTTGTTGTAGATGCTATCTGTTGCATTTTTCCCCATTTCATCATTAAACTTTTCAGCACCAGAATTTCTGTTTGGTTCTTTTTAGGACTTCGCTTTGTTAAACTTCTCGTTTTTTCATCTATTGTTTCCCTGATTTCACTGAATTGCCTTTCTGTCTTTTCTTACAGCTCATTCAGTTTTCTCAAAACAGCTGTGTTGGATTCTTTATAAGCTAGATTGCAAAGATCCATGTCATTGACATGTGTCTTTGTCAGTTTTGAAAAGTTACTGTTACTCTTTGGTGAGGACAACGTTCTTTAATTCAAGTTCCTTGAAATTTTGCATTGCTGCTTTTGCTTTAGATGTAGCAGACACCACATTAAATCTTTACTGATTACCTTCAGGTGGTATATAGTGTTCTCTGACCTTGTATAGACTCACTCTACATTACTTGCTTCCTCTTATGGAAAATACCTTAAGCTTTTTTGTTTTGCAGAATGTTGTGCTACAGCTGAAGCCTGTGGTTACCTCCCTGCCACAGACCCTCGTCTGTTTTTGGAGATCACTCCATTTACTGGAGTTTGCATTCATCTCCATACTTGGAAACACACAAAAACAACTGTCAGAAAGGTGGCAGTAAAGATGATTTCCTAAAGACTTACTACCCCCAGGGACTTGGAGTACCTATGGGCCCAGGGAGAGAGATCTTTGGGTGACATTCTCCTAGAGGCTTACGGATGGGCTTCCTGCTGAAGCCCTGAGTGTAGTCGCAGGAACTGCATCCCTTTTACACTTTTTGACCTTCTTAATGATCTTTCATATTTCCTTTCTCCCCTCAGTCACGGAGGTTCAGCCCCAGAACTCTGGGTGCTGCTGGAGGGATACTGGTTTCCCCAGCAATATCAAGTGGGCACTAGCTCACTGCTTTCCTTTTCACCCATGAGAGAGGCCCCACCAGCTAGTTCAAATGTATGCTGTGTCACCTTGGGGTAAGGAGCAGCACTGGCAAAATCCTTTAATCCTCTCCAATAATTCAAACTTACTTTTTTGGCTCCAACAGAGTAATGAAATCTCCCTTCAGGAATCCTGGACTTCTAACAATTTCTATAGGTATTCGACCAAATGAGCACTCACCACGTTTCTCCATGTTTTCCCTGACCACAGCCCAGGGAGCTGGGACTGCTTCACTACTCCTGCTGGCTCCAGTCTCTACCAATGTCTGCCCACCTATTACTGGATGCCCAGGTGAGTGACCATCTTCCTGGTTCTTTGATATTAGTTATGGGATCCAACAACTTTCACAGAGGGACTTTTAATCATGGATGTACGGTTAATTAGTTGTTAAAAAAAGAAGCAAATAGGAAGGAAGCAAACCACCATGATGCTGACATCACTCCCTCTTTGCCAAAACTTTTACACAATTAGCTGAAGTAGAAAATTTCTTTGAATAGTTCCATTTGAAATGACATATGGATGAATAGAAAATCTGAATAATTCTGATTTATTAAAAATACTGAATTTGTAGTTAAACCTTTCTACTATAACTTCAAAACAAAACAATTTCAAGTTCAGGTGTATTCCAAAATAGTTAATAATGTTGTGTGAAATTGAAATTTCCTGAATTTGAATGAATGTCTTAAGAAATACACACTGAGGTTATCAGGTAAAGGAATCTGATGGGTATAGAAATTCTCACATGGTTTAATGGAGGAAAATTCCTGACTGAGGTATACCCTTTTTGCATATACATTGTTCACTATGATTATACTTAAATAGCTATGTTTACTTAAAATATGTATTCTCCTTTATGCTTCTTGCCCTGATCTGAAACATGAATGAATAATGACAAAACCCGCATTTCATCATGAAATATCTAACTTTTGAAGTCAGTTTTCCATCCCTCTCTGCTCTTGGAGACACATCACTCCAAGAGCGTCCTGTGTACCAACAGCCCTTCCCTTTCTCTCACCTGAGCAGGTCACAGAGGCCATGTTGCCATGGGAACAGTCAGAACTACCCAGGGCAGTCACAGGGCAACTCCACAGGAAAGACTCAGTCCCCAAACAGTGAAATCGGACTGCTGAGATCTGGTCATCTCTGCCCACCAAGTGTGGTCCTCTGGGGGTGGAGATGGCAACTCCACAGCCAAGCTGTCGACAGACAACATTGGCATTGGCCAGAGTCCAGTGGGAGGCACACAGCGCTCTCCATCGTCCAGAAATGTTCATCTCCACCTGCCCCTCACACTGAGAGGAGCCGTTTGTCATGAGCCGCAATTCCGAGTACGCTGGTGGAAGGAGACAGGATTTCAGCAAAATCTCATGATTTTCTTACCCCCAACAGAGAGTGCAGGGAGGTTAGTCCTGATCTGCATCTCACCTGAACAGGCAACCTGAACAGCTCCACTGTGGTGACAAGCGCCCCCTGGACAGGGCACTCTGGGGCAGACCCAGAGCTCAGGCTCCTCCCCTTCACACCTGAACTCTTCAGCCCAGACCTGGCCATCAGACTCTCTGAAGGGCATGTGTTTCAGGACAGACACAGCCTTGCCGCATCCCAGCTCTGCACAGATGACCTGGGCAGTGGGGAGTGTGAAGTTCCCATCAGACACTGGGATCCATTCTTTTCCAGAATGTACTTCTACACGCCCTGAGCAGGGTCTATCCCCTCCAAATAGACGCACAGATCCTAAGATAAAAATAATGACAAACACAGTGAGCGTTCATTTTCCTTGCTTGCAAATTGAAAACAATATGTCACAGGCAATGGTGTGAAAACTTTCCAGGAGTTGAGCACAAACTGAGAATTTAACAGTTAGTGTCAGAGTTGCATTTTCATGACCAAGTTTCTAAAGAGAAACCCAGAAGCAGGGTCAATTTGGAATGACTGGATCCCAGCAAGGTATACTTTGAGGTTGGTTAGAAATGTGAATTCCTTATCTAAGGTCCAGGAAACTACAGGGACCAAGACAGATCATCTGTAATGGCTGAATATCAGGAACATAGATTTTATTTTGGTTGGAGAAGTTTCTCATTTAGGAGCCTGGGATCTACAGAGCCCAAGAAAATTATGTATAATGTGTGGCACTCAAACTTGAGTATAGAGACATGAAGAACAGAACCAAACCAGAGCAAAATGGCTATGAGAGTATAGAGATCTATCCTTTAGACAAAGTTAGAAAGCTTTTCTGAGACTTTCTGCTACTAGTCTCATCAGATTTTTCCCCCACAAGCCACTCCTCAAGTGGCTTGGCATACAGAAAATTGTATAGGCTGGAGCCATTAATGCATGCCAATCTGTAGACAGATAATGGCTCAAGAGAAGAAACACTGACATAATAACTAACCTACTTTTAAAGTAACAATTTTATTTTTCTGACAATTTTTAATGACAAAATATTCCAAGAATTTCTTAGATGACCTAAATGAAGAAAAAGATGAGTCTGTTCTGTTAAGTAAGCTCAGAGACAAAAAGGACAACTTGATTTATGAAGCTCAAAAGTTCATAGATAGGTAGAACCAAGACTTGCTATAATTAAATTATCAAAATTCAAACACAGAGATAATTTTGAAAGCATTAAAAGAAAAATGACTTGTTACATATAAGGGAGTTTCTGTCATAAAGCAGATTTCTCAGCAGAAACCTTGCTGACCAGAGAGAGCAGGGTAACGTATACAAAGCATTTAGTGAAAAAAATCTGCCAATAATCAACTCTTTATCTAGCAAACTGTCCTTTAAAAATGAAGAGAGATTCTTTTTAAATTTCCAAAAAGCAAAAACTGAGGGGTTTCATCACCACTCGTCTTGCCTCTTATTAGTAAAGATAAATATGAAGAGAAGTACAGAATATTGATATATTGTAATCTCAGCACGTGATTTTAACCATGTTTTGTAAATCAAAAGTCAAACACAGCAAGAATAACTATAATCACAGAAATTTGCTGGTGGAAAAAGAATGAAAAGTGAAAGTGAAGTCGCTCAGTCATGTCCGACTCTGCGAACCCATGGACTGTAGCCTACCAGGCTCCTCTGTCCATGAGAGTCTCCAGGCAAGAATACTGGAGTGGGTTGCCATTTCCTTCTCCAGGGGATCTTTCCGACCCAGGGATCGAACCTGGGTCTCCTGCATTGGAGTCAGACGCTTTAGCCTCTGAGCCACCAGGGAAGCCCGGAAAAAGAATATGTAAAGAAATAAAATCTGACATCAATAATATAAAGTATTGCGGAGATAGTAAAATACAGAGTTTCCATTAGCTATCAAATTTAATTTGTTACCTTAATTGTACTTAACTTCAGTTATCGACTATTATAGCTATCAATTGCTTGATGCAAGTTCCCAGGTAACCACAATTAAAAGTATAGAGGATAACAAGATAAGGAGAAAAGAGTCAGAGCATAGCACTATGAAAAGTCACTTCACAAAGAAAGCAACAGAAGAGAAGAACAAGAGAACTACAAAACAGACAGAAAACAATGAACAAAGTAGTAACAACAAGTCCTGACCTTTCAGTAATTATTTTAAATGTAAATGTATTAAACCTTCCAAATGGAAAATGGTGAGTGGCCTGAGTAGATTAAAAAACAAGACCCAACTACATACTTTAGATTTCATGACACACATAGGATGAAAGTGAAGAGGTAGAGACAGAGATTCCATGCAAATAGTAATCAAAAGAAAGCAAAGTCAGGCCAAAGAGAAGTTAAGCCAAAACCATCACAGGAGACATAAGGATTAAATAGTTCAACAAGAATCAATAACCCATGTTATTACATATATATTCAATATATGCCCCCAACATCAAAAAATGTAAATAAACAAAGCCAACATTGATAGATCTTAGGGAGAAATAAAAGCAGCACAAAAATATCCCACTGTTTATAATGGATGGATCGTTCAGACAGAAAATCAATAAGAAAGCAACAGAACAGAGCAACACTATAGGCTAAATGGCATTACCAGACACATAGTGCCCATTGACCCAATACACTGACCCATGGAGTATATTTTTACCCAATGTATAGAAAAATAGACATTCTTCTCAGTGACACATGAAATATTCTCCAGGACATGCTAGATCACAAACAAGTCTCAGAAAATTTAAGAATATCAAAATAATTCCAAGTGTCTTTGCTGACCATAATGGTAGCTAGAAATCAAGAATGAAAAGAAAACAGGAAAAATTCATAAATGCATGAAAACTAAATGACACACTCATATTTTGAGGCTTTTCTCCATTTATATACAGAATGCTATTGAGATTTTTATAGGGATTGCATCAAGTCTATAGATTACTTTGAGCAGTATAGACATTTTAGCAATATTAATTCTTTCAATCTATTAACACAGAATGATTTTCCAATTATTTGTGTCTTTTTAATTTTCCTTCATGCAGGTTTAATGTATTAAACATTTTATAATTGTAAAAGAAACTGACATAAAAAAAAAAGGTAGAAGATGAAAGTAGAGAGTAAGCAAGCCATTATTTGGAGAGCTCCCAGTTGGAGAAAACTAAGATCATGGCATTTAGTCCCATCACTTCATGGCAAATAGATGGGAAAACAATGGAAACAGTGACAGACTTTATTTTGGGGGGCTCCAAAATCACTGTAGATGATGACTACAGCCATGGAACTAAAAGATGTTTGCTCCTTGGAAGAAAAGCTATGACCAATCTAGACAGCATATTAAAAAGCAGAGACATTACTTTGCTGACAAAGGCAGTGGCAACCCACTCCAGTACTCTTGCCTGGAAAATCCCATGGATGGAGGAGCCTGGTAGGCTGCAGTCTATGAGGTCGCTAAGAGTTGGACACGAGTAAGCGACTTCCCTTTCACTTTTCACTTTCATGCATTAGAGGAGGAAATGGCAACCCACTCCAATGTTCTTGCCTGGAGAATCCCAGGGACGGAGGGGCCTGGTGAGCTGCTGTCTCTGGGATCGCACAGAATCAGACACGACTGAAGTGACTTAGCAGTAGCAGCATAGTTTATCAAATAGTCATGTATGGATGTGAGAGTTGGACTAGAAAGAAAGCTGAGCACCAAAGAATTGATGCTTTTGAACTGTGGTGTTGGAGAAGACTCTTGAGAGTCCCTTGGACTGCAAGGAGATCCAACCAGTCCATCCTAAAGGAGATCAGTTCTGGGTGTTCATTGGAAGGACTGATGCTGAAGCTGAAACTCCCATACTTTGGCCACATGATGTGAAGAACTGACTCATTGGAAAAGACCCCGATGCTGGAAAAGATTGAAGGCGGGAGGAGAAGGGGATGACAGAGAATGAGATGGTTGGATGGCATCACCAACTCAATGGCCATGAGTAAACTCTGGGAGTTGGTGATGGACAGGAAAGCCTGGCATGCTGCAGTCTGTGGGGTTGCAAAGAGTCGGACATGACTGAGTGGCTGAACTGAAGTTGTGTAAGCCTCAATACTGATAAGACACATAAATATTTAGGTAAAATATTAGTTGAATCAGTTTTTAGCATATTTCATCACCCTCTGCTCCTCCTATCTATCACCTAACCCTGGATTTTGTCATTTCTCTTGCTTCACACAAGTAAACATGATCTTAAATATACAAATGTTTATTGATTTAAAGATGGGTTTGTCAAAAAGGGAAGCAACTGCTATAGAAGTGAAGGGTAGGTATATAGGTGGGATTTGTGACAAGTAAGGTGAGATCATAAAAAGTTTTGAAGCTTAGGAGGGAAACCAAAATGACAATGTATCATTAGTCATCCAAGGAACATATTTTGAAAAGAATCAAAGGGAATCAATTATTTAATTTTTTAAATTCCCTTGTTTCTGAGTATATTCTGATTATTTATTGCTAGAGTTCTTTCTGGTAAAAGACTACCTAGTAATGCCTGAATCCAGTCAAAAAACTGGACTTCCAAAGAAGAAAAATATAACGCATAAAAAATTTTAAATGAGCGATCATTAAAAGCAAATTCAGAAATTACAGAGATGATTTAATTGGCTGATAAGGTCTTTAAACCTCTAATATAAATATACCTACTGAGGCATAAAAACAAAGTAGAGAAAAAATAAGCAAATGGAGCTTCTAAAGTAAAATACAATATCTGGAATGAAAAATTATCTGGATTAACTTAACAAGAGACAAGACATTGCAGAATAAAAGAATTGGAAATTCAACATAGCAATTGACCATCCACATTGAATTAGAGAGAGAAAAATATGAGTAGAAATTAGTATCATGAAGGATAATATCAAACCATGTAAAATGTGTTATTTAGAGATTCAGAATAAGGGATAAGTAGAAAAAAAATTTTTTTAATGATAGATGAAATTTTTCCAAATTTAATGAAGCTATAAACCCACTGATCCAAGAGGCTAAACAAACCTCAAAGAAGATAAACTAAATAAAACTACCTAAGGCACTTGATAATATATTGCTGAAATCCATTCATAAGCAAAAATAACTCTTAAGAGCAGCCAGGAAATTTTGACACACTATATATAGGGGAACAATGCTAAGTATTACTGGCTTCTTGTTTGAAGTAATGCAAGCCGATAATTATGCAAAAACATCTTTAGAGTACTCGGTGGGGGGCAAATATTAACACAGAATTCAGATACTTTTGAAAATAACATTCACACCTGAAAGAAAATTAAAGTGTTGTCAGATGAATAACAGATGATACAATATGAGGCTATCAGACATACACTACACAAAAATGTTATCTAAAGGTCTAAAAGTTAAAGGAAAGTGATAATAAATGAAAGCTTGGATCTACCCAAAGCTATAAGAACTGCGTTAAATGATAATTCTGCAAGTAAATATTTTAAAAACTTCTTCTCATTTTTAAAATACTACAATATTTAAGACAAAAATAACAATTTGTATTAAAATCATAGTATATTTATAAGTAGAATATATGACAACAGTAACATAAATAACAAGAACAGTGAAATAGAATTATACTATAATAAGGTCTTACATTATATATTAAGTGACATGATATCTAAAGAAAAATGTGATTAAAGAGAAATATTTTCAACATTATGATAAGCTCTGCAAAAAGAGGTATAGCCAATAAACCAACAGAGTACATAAAATAGAGTATTAAAATGCTCAATTAAAGATTAAAATAGGGGAAAAAAAGCATAAAACAAACAGCAAGCTAGTAAACTTAAACACAAGTATATAAATAATTACGTTAATTTAAATTATTTAAACAATCCAACTAAAAGCAAGATGATCAGACTAGATAAAGTAAGACAAAATCATACACTGTATAAACACAGAAACATAGGGTCACAAAGATATACCATGCAAACACTGATCAGAGAAAGCTGTATTATCTATATTAATATTATATAAAGTAAGCCTATAGGATAAAGAATATATTCAGAGAGAAAAGAACATTTCATGATGATAAAATACAAAAGAAATTATGTAGTTTCAAAATCAGTATGAAGCAACTGAAATGGTGTTTAGAGGAAAATTTACAGCCTTTATGCTTCCTTGAGGCTTACATTAGAAAAGAAAAGAAAACTGAGAGCAAATGATCTAAGATTTCACGTCAAGAATCTATAAAAATACAGCAAATCAAAACCAAACGAGAAGAACAAAAACTAATAGAAATAAATGCAATAGGAAACATAAACAATAAAGAAAATCAGCAAAGTCAACTGGTAATTCTTTTTGAAAGGCTAATGAAACTGATAATCCTCTAGCAAAAAATTCTATCAAGAAAAACTAAGAGAACACAAATTTAACAACACCAAGAATGAAAGGGGATCTTACCGATATTTAAAATAGACATTGTTGTTCAGTCACTAAGTCGTATCCAACTCTGTAACCCTGTGGACTGCGGCACCCAAGCCTTCCCTGTCTTTCTCTATCTTCTGGAGTTTACTCAAATTTATATCCATTGAGTCAGTGATGCCATCCAACCATCTCGTCCTCTGTTGCCCCCCTTCTCCTCCTGCTCTCATCTCAATCTTTCCCAGCGTCAGGGTCTTTTCCAATGAGTTGCCTCCTCACATCAGGTGGTCAAACTATTGGAACTTCAGCTTCAGCATCAGTCCTTTCAATGAATCTTCAAGGTTGGTTTCCTTTAGGACTGACTGGTTTGATCTCCTTGTCGTCCACGGGATTCTCAAAAGTCTTATCCAGCACCACAGTTCAAAAACATCAGTTCTTTGGTGCTCAGTCTTCTTTATGGTCCAACTCTCACATCAGTACCAGACTACTGGAAAAAACATAGCTTTGACCTTTGTCAGCAAAGTGATGTTTCTGCTTTTTAATATGCTGTCTAGGTTTATCATAGCTTTTCTTCCAAGGAGCAAGCATCTTTTAATTTCATCATTGAAGTCACCATCTGCAGTGCTTTTGGAGCCCAAGAAAATAAAATCTGCCACTGTTTCCATTTCTCCCCCATATATTTGCTTCCCAAGTGATGCTAGTCTATCAATTCAGATAGACATAAGAGATGTGGGTTCGATTCCCTTCCATCCTGGGAAGATTCCCTGGAGGAGGAAATGGAAACCCACTTCAGTATTCTTGCCTGGAAAGTCCCATGAACAGAGGAGCCTGGCAGGCTACAGTCCATAGGGTTGCACAAAGTTGGACACAACTGAAGCAACTTAGCACTGCACATTTGGCATGAAGTGATGGGACTGGGTGCCATGATCTTAGTTTTTTAACAATATCGGGCATGTTCAGAGTGGTGTGACCACAGACTGATCTTAGTTTTTGAATGTTGAGTTTTAAGTCAGCTTTCTCACTCTCCTTTCCTCTTCATCAAGAGGTTCCTTAGTTCCTCTTCACTTTCTGTCACTAGAGTGATAACATATGCATATCTGAGGTTGTTGATATTTCTCCTGAAAATCTTGATTCCAGCTTGTGCTTCATCCAGCCCAGCATCTCACATGAGGTACTCTGCATATAAATTAAATAAGCAGGGTGACAATATACAGCCTTGTCACACTCCTTTTCCTGTGTTGAACCAGTCCATTGCTCCATGTTTGGTTCTAACTGTTGCTTCTTGACAGGTAAGGTAGTCTGGTATTCCCACCTTTTTAAGAATTTTCTACAGTTTGTTGTGATGCACACAGTCAAAAGATTTAGCATAGTCAATGAAGCAAAAGTAGATTTTTTTTTTTTCTGAAATTCTCTTGCTTTTTCTATGATCCAACAGATGTCAGCAATATGATCTCTTGTTCCTCTTCCTTTTCTAAATCCAGCGTGTACATTTGGAAGTTCTCAGTTTACATATAGTTGAAGCCTAGCTTGAAGGATTTTGAGCATTACCTTGTTAGCATGTGAAATGAGTGCAGTTGTGTGGAACTTTAAACCTTCTTTGGCATTGTCCATCTTTGGGATTGAAATGAAAACAAACTGACCTTTTCCAGTCCTGTGAAACTCCATTGCTGAGTTTTCCAAATTTGCTGGCATATTGAGTGCAGCACTCTAACAGCGTCATCTTTTAGGATTTGAACTAGCTCAGCTGGAATTCCATCACTTTCACTAGCTTTTGTCATCTTAATTCTTCCTAAGGCCCACTTGACTTCAGACTCCCGGATATCTGGCTCTAGGTGAGTGACCACATCATCATCATTATCTGGGTCAATAAGACCTTTCTTGTGTAGTTCTTCTGTGTATTCCTGCCACCTCTTTTTTTTAATCTCTTTTACTTCTGTTAGGTCCTTGCCATGTTTTCCCTTGAAAATACAACTACCAATATTTGAAAGCACAAAAAATGGAAAATCTGAAAAAAATCTGAAGTTCCTTAAAAAGTTCCCATTAAGAAAATTGCAGTCCTCCAATGTCAGCTCTTCCACAGAGCTCAGAAACAATTTTTACTCTGGATTTATCCTAAACACAGTACTTCACCTTCAACATCTGATAAAGAGGGTGAAATTCTCTTTCACACCACTTTCCTAAAATTGAGAAGAAACTCTAAGACTTCAGTTTCAATTAGAGAATTGGAACAGACATGCTATTCTCTTCTTACTTCTCCTGTGTCACCACTTTGACCTGCCTTCACTAAAACATGTTTCTGAAAATATAGAAGCTGTAGACCAGAGGGAAGAAACTGACAAAGAGATTAACACAAGAAAACTGGAACAGTTCATAAACATGTGAAAATCTAAATTAGAGCAGCATTAGGGAGTAAAAACCATAATCAAGGTTAAAATGCCAGAGTACCCTGTTAATTTTAAAGTATATCCTAACTGAAATTAATATTGAGACATTAAACTTACACCGCCACACACTGCATTTTTACTCAGATGCTGATGTATCAAAATAAGGTGGAAACCCACGTAGTGTTCCCACAAGTTGAGCTGCAGTTGAAACCATGATTAGGACATGGTGACAATAGAAATGTTACTTGAAATGCCAGAAAACAGATTTCTTAAAACAAAAAATTCCCATCTGAAACTCAAATGCCCCTTGAAACTAATTATTTTTAGTAATAATAACAGAAGAAAACATTTGCAGTGATGAATAGGTTTTTGCATAGATCATGGTAATGATTTCACAGATATATACTGACCTCCCAAAGTTCCAAGTTGTATACATTAAATCTATACAGCTTTTTGTATGTCAGTCATACCTCAATAAAGTAGATTAAAATGAAACTAATTCTTTTCTTAGGGGTCTCAACTAGTATCATCAAAGATCTGCTGAGGGTGAGATTGGAAAAGTCACTTTTCTGGTGATCTTCCCCAAAAGAGCTGATTAGCCATGAGCTGCTAGAAATGTACTGCAAATACTCTCACGTCTCCCCCTGTCTCACCCACCAGATGGCTGACCATTTTTAAAGACTCAACTACCTACATTAGGAATTCACTGTGATATCTGACTTTTTCTCTAGTCCACCTGGTCTGATGGGATTAATGTGTAAAGCATCTAGATCTTCCACCATTGTAATAACAACTGGAAACTGCGACCACCTACTCATACCCTAGTCTCACTGCTATCTTTACTGTCTCCACCTTGGCACAATCCAATGCGCTTAGCACTGAGCACTCCTCATGAGTCATTTCAGGTCCTATTAGCCTCACTGACTGTTACACTTGATATGCTTCAGCTACTGTGTTGTTAATTTCCAAGTTTCATATTTTGCTTCTCCTTCAACAACCCCACAAACAGAATGTGAGCTCCCCACCGAGGTGGCCAGGATATGAGACTAGCTCCTGCCACAAATCCTCCTGCTTGCCCTGACTGTGACCTAGGACCTTCAAATGCACCAGTGACATCCCCTCATACCTTTTCCTTGTGTTGCACCCTGACCCCCGGTGTTGTCACTTCTCCCTGTGTCTTCACTCTCTCTTTTGGCTTCTCATGCTTTCTTGAGTCAACCTCCTTGCAGCCTCCCTGATATGATCCCTTCATACCCCTGGTGACTCTGTTTCTCTAAGACCAGAGAGTGTAAAAAACTATGCTTGCCCTCTCTTATGACCTCTCTTGTGGCCAAACCTGACTGGCCATCTCAATAGAATAAAAAATAATCATGATGAAACTAATCTGTCACATCATTGTATAAAAGTCCAACCCAGCAGTTGTACCTGTTTGTAACATTTGACCTCACCTCCCTGCCTCTTATGACACATCACAGAGATCTGAAGGGTCCAGCAGTCCACAAATCTGGAGCTTTTACTGTCCAGGGCCAACCAAACCCTTACTCACCTTTGAGAACCTAATGCTTTAAGAATCAAGTGTGACCACAGTCTTCCCCCAAGGGTGCTCTAAAACATGTGATCTGGTTTCCTCATGGTCATTCTGTGAATGAGACAGAGGTGTTTCCTGCTGGGAATCCCCTCCCAGACCAGACAGGTCTTACCTGAGCAGACTGCTCCAATATCCTGGTCATGAGAGAAGGTGTCATTATAGTTTTTAAAATGAACATGAACACACTTATAGAGAGTCAAAGTTGATTCATCCTCTCTACTCTCACAGGAAGCATATAAAAACCAAATGGGGCCAAGTCTTGGTCCAAAATAAGACCCTCTGGGAGCATCAATGGCAACTCCACATTCCAGTTGTCTGCACACCTCTTCTACACCTGCTAGGAGCCAGTACTCAGCATACACAGTGCCCCATTCTCCTTTGTACTTCGCTTCCACTCTCCCCTCACAGCGGTGGGCTCCATCCTTCAGCCTCAGCTCCAGAGCTGCAAGAGAGACACAGACACAGGACAGAGGAGAGATTTTAAGAGAGAGTGCAGTGGTGTGCTGGTAAGTATTAAAAAAAAATAACAACAACAACAACAAAACTTCTCTCTGAGGGGGAAAAAAAATCCCTGAATTTGCTGACTTTTATGGTATAAATATTCCCACATGGCCAACTCGAAGTTCCCAATGTGCCATCACTGAACCTGGAGCAGGAAGAGAGACACCAGGTATTTCTCAGGAACCTGTAGAACGAGCTCCAGGAACACCACCGAGGACGGGACTTCAGAGACTCTGGATGCTGTCCTCCCTGCTCAAGGCTACCAGGGCCCAGCTTCCCCGTCTCAGTTACGGCTCATGGCCCGGGATCCAGGGAGGAATCCTCCCTCTCCTTCCCTGTCCATAGGGAGCATCTCATCCAGCTCAGGAACAGAGGGCTCAAGCAACAGTGTACTGATTGTTCCTGTCACCTGGTGCTCACATCCTTGTGTAATCCCCACACTCGAATGTATCTAGTAACATGCATGTAACAAATGGAATTTGGCAAAAGTGATGAGATGTCACTTAAGAGATTAGGTTTCAAGATGACTCTGGTTTCCCTTTGAAGACCTATCTTACTCTCTGTTTTATTTCTGCTTTATTGACTATGCCATAGCCTTTGACTGTGTGGATCACAATAAACTGTGGAAAATTCTGAAAGAGATGGAAATACCAGACCATCTGACCTGTCTCTTGAGAAACCTGTATGCATGTCAGGAAGCAACAGTTAGAACTGGACATGGAACAACAGACTGGTTCCAAATAGGAAAAGGAGTCCGTCAAGGTTGTATATTGTCACCCTGCTTATTTAACTTCTATGCAGAGTACATCATGAGAAACGCTGGCTGGAAGAAGCACAAGCTGGAATCAAGATTGCCAGGAGAAATATCCATAACATCAGATATGCAGACGACACCACCCTTATGGCAGAAAGTGAAGAGGACCTAAAAAGCCCCTCAGTGAAGGTGAAGGAGGAGAGTGAAAATGTTGGCTTAAAGCTCAACATTCAGAAAACTAAGATCATGGCATCTGGTCCCATCACTTTATGGGAAATAGATTGGGAAACATTGGAAACAGTGTCAGACTTTATTTTGGGGGGCTCCAAAATCACTACAGATGGTGATTGCAGCCATGGAATTAAAAGATGCCTACTCCTTGGAAGGAAAGTTGTGACCAACCTAGATAGCATATTGAAAAGCAGAGACATTACTTTGCCAACAAAGGTCCATCTAGTCAAGGCTATGGTTTTTCCAGTGGTCATGTATGGATGTGAGAATTGGACAGTGAAGAAAGCTGAGTGCTGAAGAATTGATGCTTTTGAACTGTGGTGTTGGAGAAGACTCTTGAGAGTCCCTTGGACTGCAAGATGATCCAACCAGTCCATCCTAAAGGAGATCAGCTCTGGGTGTTCTTTGGAAGGACTGATGTTGAAGCTGAAACTCCAGTACTTCGGCCACCTCATGAGAAGAGTTGACTCATTGGAAAGAGCCTAATGCTGGGAGGGATTGGGTGCAGGAGGAGAAGGGGACAACAGTACGAGATGCCTGGATGGCATCACTGACTCAATGGACATGGGTCTGTGTAAACTCCAGGAGTTGTGAAGGACAGGGAGGTCTGGCGTGCTGCAATTCATGCAGTCGCAAAGAGTTGGACACGACTGAGTGACTGAACTGAACTGAACTGAACTTACTCTGTCTCTCTCTCTCTCTTGCTCTAATGAAGCCAGCTGTCACGTTGTGAGCTGTGTATGGGGAGACCCTCAGGACAAGGAACCAAGGGAAGCCTCTTGGCAACAGCCAGCAAGAGACTGAGGCTCTCAGTTAAACAGTCTCCTAAAGTCTGAATGCTGCCAATAACCAGGTGGGTGTGAGTGGTACCCATCCCTGGTTGAACCTTCAAAGGATTGAAACACTGAGACAACACGACTCAAAGGACCCTGGTAATCCTTGCTGATTCCTAGTCCATGGAAATTATGAGGTGCTAGATGTTTGCTGCTTTAAGCTGTTGTTTTGTTTTGTTTATTTATTTTTGGCTGTGCTGGGTTTTTGTTGCCACTCACAGACTTCCTCTAGTTACAGAGAGTGGAGGCTACTCTTCATTGTGGTGCATGAGCCTCTCATGCCGGCGGCTTCTCTTGTTGCTGAGCACAGGCTCTAATCACGAGGGCTAAGGTGCAAGATTTCAGTAATTTGTAGCACAGCAACATATAACTAATGTAGGAAGGGATTATGCTAAGTGAGAGAAGTAAGACAGAGAAAAGCAAATACTCTTTGATCTCATTTATATGTGAAATCTAAAAAGAAAAAAAAAATTCATAGATAAGGAGATTGGTGGTTGTCTGGGTAGAGGTGGGAGTGGGAGAAAAGGATGATGGTGGTACAAACGTCTACTTAAAACATAGATAAGCCCTGGGGATTGAACGTACATGTGACTGTAGTTGACAATCGTTGTTGTTTAGTCACCAAGTCATGTCCGACTCTCTGCAACCCCATGAACTTCAGCACACCAGGCTTCCCTGTCCTTCACTATTTTCTGGAGTTTGCTCAAACTCATGTCCATTGAGTTGGCGATTCCATCCAGCTCTCTCACCCTCTGTCACGCCTTTCTTCTCCTCCCCTCAGTCTTTCCCAACATCAGGGTCTTTTCCAGTGAACTGGCTCGTCATATCAGGTGGCCAAAGTATTGGAGCTTCAGCATCAGTCTTCCAATGAATTTTCAGGGTTGATATCCTTTAGGACTGACAGACTTGATCTCCTCGCTGTCCAAGGAACTCTCAAGAGTATTCTCCAGCACCACAGTTTGAAAGCACCATTTCTTCAGCGCTCAACCTTCTTTATGGTCCAGCTCTCACAACCATACATGACTACTGGAAAAGCCATAGATTTGATTATAGGGAGTTTTGTTGGTAAAGCAATCTCTCTGTTTTTTAATATGCTGTCTAGATTTGCCATAGCTTTTCTTCCAAGGAGAAAATATCTTTTGATTTCATAGCTTCAGTCACCATCTATGGTGATTTTGGAGCCCAAGAAAAAAAAATCTGTCACTGTTTCCACTTTTTCCCCATCTTTTTGCCAAGAAATGATGGAATCAGTTGTCATGATCTTAGTTGACAATACTGGATTGTATATTTGATCATTACTAATAAAGTCAGTCTTAAAAGTTCTCATAACATACACACAGTAACTATGTGACATGATGTGATCAATGTGTTAACTAACTTAATTATGTTAATAGTTTCAAAATACATATGTATTTCTTTTTTAATACTTTAATTTTTGGAGTATAGCTGATTTACAATGTTGTATTAGTTTCAGGTGTACAGTAAAGTGACTCAGTTATACTTTTTAATACATATACTCATTCTTTTTTAGATTCTTTTCTCTTCTAGCTTATCACAGAATACTGATTAGACTTCCCTGTGCTGTACAGTAGGTCCATGTTGATTATCTATCATATAAATAGTAAGGTGCATGTGTGTTAATTTCAAATTCCTGATTTCTCCCTCTCCCTAACTCCCAACATTTCCCCTTGTGTAACCATAAGTTGTTTTGGATATCTGTAAGTCTGCTTCTGTTTTGTAAATAAGTTCATTTGTATCCTTTTAAAATTAATTTTTATTGGAGTATAGTTGCTTTACAATGTTGTATTTCCTCTGTACAATAAAGTGAACCAGTTATTTGTTGTTGTTCAGTTGCTAAGTCATGTCTAACTCTTTGTGAATTCATGGACTGACACACTCTAGGCTCTCCTGTCCTCCACTATCTCCTGAAGCTTGCTCAAATTCAAGATGATTTGTAATCATCATGCTATCTAACCATCTCCTCCTCTGCTGCACCCTGCTCTTCTTGCCTTCAATGTTTCCCAGATAATTTCCAATGAGTTTGCTCTTGGTTGAGTCCCTTTTCTCCACACCATCCCCAGCATTTATCGTTTATAGAATTTTTGAAGGCCAATTCTGACTGGTGTGAGGTGATGCCTCATTGTACTTTTGATTTGCATTTCTCTGATAATTAATGGTGCTCAGCATCTTTTCATGTGTTGTTTGGACACCTGTATGTCTTCACTGGAGAATATATACATATGTATTTCAAGTCATCATACTGTACACCTTTCACTTATATCTTATTATATGGTGATTACCTTCCAATAAAGCTGAAAACAATAGATTAAAAAAACTATATAGAGAGACACAAACTTTTGCAAATGAAGGGAAAAAATGACAGGAATAATAGTAATGGGAGCTGGAAATATATTTCTCAGCTTTTAATACTTGAAATGGTCATCTGAACTAAGTTCAATGGGGAAAAAGTGGAAGTAGTGACAGATTTTATTTTTTGGGCTCCAAAATCCCTGTGGACAATGACTGCAACCATGAAATTAAAAGACACTTGCTCCTTGGAAGAAAAGCCATAACAAACCTAGTCAGTGTATTAAAAAGCAGAGACATCACTTTGCCAACAAAAGTCCGTATAGTCAAAGCTATGTTTTTTCCTGTGGTCACGTATGGATGTGAGAGTTGAACCATAAAGAAAGCTGCATGCATGCGTGCTAAGTCATTTCAGTAGTGTCCAACTCTTTGTGACCCTATGGACCACAGCCTGCCAGGTTTCTCTATCCATGGGATTCCCCAGGCAAAAATACTGGAGTGGATTGTCAGTTCCTTCTCTAGGGGATCTTCCCAACCCAGGGATGGAAACTGCATCTCTTATGTCTCCTGCATTGGCAGGCGGGTCCTTTACCACTAGCACCACCCGGGAAGCAGCACTGAAGAATTGATGCTTTTGAACTGTGGTGTTGGAGAAGATTCTTGAGAGTGCCTTGGACTGTCAGGAAATTGAAACAGTCAATCCGAAAGGAAATCAACCCTGAATATTCATTGGAAGGACTGATACTGAAGTTGAAGCTCCAATACTTTGGCCACTTGATGCAAAGAGCTAATTCATTGGGAAAAAAAAAACCCTGCTGGTGTCCCCACTGATGGCACTTATCACGGTTTATTATAATTTCTAGTTTTATTGTCCAGCTTCACTAGACTATCAGTTAATATGGGCCAGAGAGCTTTATTCACCATCATCAGGGCCTCAGCATCTGGTGAATTGCAAAGGGTATGGATTGAATGCCCCACAAACCCATCTTTAAAATAATAAACATTTGTGGAATGAAAGTCTAAATAAATTCTGAAAAGAAGTTATGGAAATGATATAATTTAGCACATTTATGGCATTCAAATCAGTAAGAAAAGAAAAAGAAATAATTCAAGAATAACATTGGAAAAAATAAAATAAAATTAGGTAGAATGTCATATCATATATAAAATAACTTACACAATTATTTAGTATTTACACATGTAAATATATTCATAAAATTATTAAAGATAAACATAATTTATTTAGATTTGAAGTGGGGAAGAACATGCTTGACAAGGCTCTGAAAGTGGAAACAAAAACAGGAAATTTTAATAGGCAATTAATATAATTAGAAATTTCCATGAGGGACTTCCCTGGTGGTCCAACAATTAGGACGCTGCACTTCCAATGAAGGTAACCCAGGCTTGATTCCTGGTCTGGTTTGGTACAGCCAAAAAAATCAAACAATAAACTGAAGGAAGCATATTCAGTCTATAAATAATGTAATTCAATAGGACGGGGACTTGCACCCAAACTGCTTGGTTTCAAGTCTTACCTCTATTTCTTACAACTGACTCATCTTGGGCAAGTGACTTTGCTTTGCCTCAGTGATCTGTTTGGTGGATAAAATATATACTCTGCCTTGTTGGACTGTTGTGTGCTCAAATGAGTTCATATAAGTAAATGCACTGTAGGTTGTTGCAATAGATGATAGTAGTAGTATAAAGAGCTTGAATACAAATCATGACAAAAATGATAGCCATCACAAGGTAAAAAGGACAAATGTAATGAGCAAAGTAATTCACAAACGAAGGATTAAATTAGCGAATATATGCCAGTATTTGCCTACCAAACTGGCTAAAATTTTAGAACCTCATAAGAAGACAAAGTTGGTGAAGCTGTGTGGAAACTAACATTCTCATTCACCATTTGTAGAACTAAAATTCAATACAGCTATTTCTGGCAAGTATTAACCTCTATGTACCAAAAACTTTAAAGTTATAGGTACAAAGCCTTAAAGCCTTAGAGGTACTCAGCCTATAAAGCAGCAACTCCACTTTTTTTTTCAACATTTAAATATTTGTTTATTTGTCTGTTTATTTGACTGCCCAGGTCTTAGTTGCCATATGCAGGATCTTTAGCTGAAGGATGCAAACTCTCAGTTGCCACATATGGAATCTAGTTCCCAGACCAGGGATTGAATCTGGGATCCTGCACTGGCAGCATGGAGTCTTAGTTACTGGACCACCAGGGAATTCCCGGAAACCTCACCTTTAGAATAGGATTAAGAGAAGCAATCATGGATGGTCCTACATTTAAGCACAGGGAAGTTCAGAGTAACATTTTTCATAATAGCAAAAAATTGTTGAAAACAACTAAATGCTCAATACAGACGGTCAGGTGAGCATATTGCACTTCTGCATATAGTGAAATAACTGTAGGCAGTTAAAAAATTCAGTGCTATCCCTGTGATAGCCTGTATTTTTAAATTCTACAATGGAATGCTTTAGTGTGTAAAAGAATAGTTAATGATATAGAAAAATGTCCAAAATATATTCTGGATTGTAAAAACGGGATAAAAAACAACATATGCCAGATTATCTAATCCTGAGAATCTACATTTTTGTCTAATGGTATCAACTGCATTTGAGAGATAGTTTTATGCCAATGCCCATCATGAATTTCAAGGTGGAGATTCCTGTAACATGTGAGAAATCATCAGGTGCTCAGAAAAGCCAAGACTCTTATTTTACAAGGAGCAAGTCTACTGTAGCATGAAGTAGAAGAATAAAATGTTATAGGATAACTCTGAATGGTGTTGTTTCAAAGAAAATGAAAATAGTGCTTGCTTTGGTGAAATATTCTTGCTTCTTAAAAACAGCTGATGATATTTCCTACAATTTTCCTTGTAACAGGAAGGGGCCATGCATCAAAACATCCGTCATCTCCCCCTTGTGAGACCAAAACCCACCTCTGACCTCCAGAGCCCTCAGGAGGAGACACTTCACCAGCATCTGCTCAGCACTCAAGGAGCAGAGATGAGGAGGGAAGGGACTTCCCAAGGAGAGCTGTGGACTGGAGGCTGAGGTCTAGGGGATGACAGTGAGCTCTGAGATGAGATGGGGCTGCAGTGAGTCTCAACCAGACCAGTACCCACATCTGAGAGGGCCGCCTCCACCAGACTGGAGACCAGATTCTCCACAGCCGCAGCCCTGACGCCTGCTGTCCTCTCACTCAGGGGAAACCAGCTACAGGGAGGGACAGGAGAGGGCACGAGGCAGAAAGTGCTCCCTACAGAGTCACAGCAGATCCTGGGAGGGGAAAGGACTATCCCAGGCCCCCAGGGAATGTCAGGAAATGTCACAGGGATGGGGCAGAGGCTAGGGAATTTAGACACCTGGGGCTGCACAACAACTGATCTCTACAGACAAGAGGTCCCCTCTCCTGGCTGTGGGCTTCTGCTCCGTAATGGACACCTGGTGGGGACAGGTGAGATAAGCAGGCAGAGCCTCTCACAGAGCCCAGTGCTGGGCAGACGCAGCAACATGCAGAGGGGAGCCTGGGGGAGGGGGGAGAGGAGCCCGAGAGAGGCAGGCAGGTACGCCATCATCTCTGATCTGGTCACATGCAGCGGCCATGACACCCAGCCCTGTGGGACCCTGTGTGCTTCACAGACCCGCAGACTCAGTCCCTGCTCAGCAGCCCTGTTCCTCTCACACAGACAGGATCCACACACACTCACACGCACTCACACGCACATACACACAAACTCCTCATACACTCCCACTCCACACACACACACACAAACTCCTCACTCACTCCTCACACACACACACTCACACACACACTCCACACACACACCCTCACACACTCCACACACACCCTCAAACACACACAAACTCCTCACACATGCCTCACAATCACACACGCACACTCCACACACAACCTCACACACTCCTCACACCCAAACACACTCCTCACTCACCTGCTCACACACACACACACACACTTACACACACACTCCTCACCCTCACACACATACTCTTGCACACTCCTCACACACTATCTCCTCACACATCCTCACACACAGACATACACAAGGTCCTCACACACTCCACATACACACACATACCCCCTCACACACTCCTCACACACCCCTGCAAACACACACACCCTTGCACACAAACTCCTCACACACTCCACACACACACCCTCACACACACACACACACACTCACACACTCCTCACACACCCCTGCAAACACACATACCCTTGCACACAAACACAAACTCCTCACACACTACATACACACACCCTCACACACAAACCCTCTCTCACACACACTCTCTCACACACCCTCTCTCTCACACAGACACAGACACACACACACACTCATCACACACCCCTCCAAACACACATATCCTTGCACACAAACACAAATTCCTCACACACTATATACACACACCCTCACACACAAACCCTCTCTCACACACACCCTCTCTCTCACACAGACACAGACACAGACACACACACTCATCACACACGCCTCCAAACACACATATCCTTGCACACAAACACAAATTCCTCACACACAGACAGACACACACAGACAGACACACACACACACAAGAACAAAGCCTACAGGAGCACAGACACAGGAAACAAGGGGACCCAGGGGCAGTGCTCACACACCAGGCATGTGGAGCGTGTGGGAACAGCCCAGAGTCCCAGCTGGGGTCAGTCGCTGGACCTTCCACACACTGGGAGCCACTGGGACCCTAGAAGCTCCCTGAGAACAAGGCTGACCCAGCTCTGTCCAGACCAAACCTCACTGCTCTATAAAATCTGCTGCTACGACCAGTGTAGCCCGCACAGGAGAGGGACCAGTATTCACAGTCAGCGTGGCTCCTTTTTGATTAAAAACACTGAGGCTTGGCTCCAGAACTCCAGACACCTTTCCTTTCACCAAGGGGTCCACTCCCCTGCCATGGACCCAGGACAGAGGGCCAGCACTTACCTTGACCACCCACCATGGTGCTGAGGAGGAGGACACAGAGTCCCCGCAGGGAGAGGTGTCTGCCCAGAGCCATCCTGACCCCACGTCCTCAAGGTCACAGTCCCAGCTGCAGGATCAGCCTGTGAGGAGGCGTCAGGGTGCCGACCGGGGTCTATATAGACCATCCCTTACACCCTCCCTCCTGAGAGCCAATAGCGACACCTCTCACCATTTCAGGCACTATCGGAGGCTGCATCTGCCCCTTTCTGAAGCTCAAACACCAATGAGCTTCTGAATCTTCAAAGTCTCCTTATATGAGCAACACGGTCCTTTGACCTCCTGCTTCCGTGGTCCTGAGAGCCGGGCCCCCTGACCAGGGCTGGAGTAGAAAAGTCGCATCAAAAACTATGAGTACCATTCCTTCCTCTGATTACCTTGGCCAATCCCCAAGAAGTATAAGATCTTGCAGGTAGTTGTGGAATACACTGGACCACGGAGAATAACTTCAGTGATATCAAGCATTGATCTTCCCCAGCACTGAGTCAGGGTCAAGAAGAGTACTACAAGAAGGCTTCAAATACAAGAACATTTCTTGGGCCAGCAGAAAATGAGGGCAAGGATTTCAGGAATTCACAGGTGACCGTGGAGAGGGTGGGGAGGGAATCGTTAAGCTGAGTGGGTGAGATTGCAGGTCTCCTCTCAGAATGATCTTGAGACTGGGTCCCAGAGAAGGTGCCTGTGCGCTCAGTTGTGTCCTACTTTTTGTGACCTCTGGACTGTAACCCGCCAGGCTCCTCTGTCTATGGGATTTCCTAGGCAAGAGTACTGGAGTGGGTTGCCATTTCCCTCTTGAGGGGATCTTATTGACCCAGGCATCAAACCCACGTCTGCTGCATCCCCTGCATTGGCAGGCAGGTTCTTTATTGCTGAGCCACCTGGGAAGCCCTATAAGGGATTTGCAGACATGCTAAGTCCCTTCCCCTTTATTGTATTAATTTTATGTGAAATATCCCTCTCAGCTAGTCAACAAATGATGCTTCAAGAGAGAAAGAGATTGCTGTTACAGAAGACAAAGAGAAAGTAGGAGTTATTATTCAACTCTAGTCTGCCAAAATAGGATTTGGGGATCTAAGAGAAGAAAACATATAACTTAGAAAGATTTGGGTTCTCTAAACTTCACATTGTCCCTCTTTGCATATTGAGAGTTTGGTTTTATAGGACTCAGAACACCCCTGTATTATAAGCCATAACTAAAGAAGATGTAAAATATAATTTAAAGCAACTGCCCCCAGACAGAAGGATAAAATAGAAAGTATTCTGCTGCACAGTGGCTGCAGGCAAGGGGCAAAGAAGAGGCGAGTGAAGCAGAAAACAGAAGAGGGTTCATTCATTCTAGTCTAAGAGGAAAGGTGGCAGCAAGAATGGAAGCCCAGGTGGATTGAGGGCACAGAGCCAAGCAGAAGGGGCTGATGTCCAGTGTGGCCACTGCTGCCTTGTTCTGTTTCCGCTGATCAGAGAAGCTCCCAGATGCTCTCCAGATAGTAGCCCAGGGATGAGTATAGAGACTGAGTAGGGCCATAAGTGATGCAAGACAGAGCTCCCCCATCGAAATTCAAGGTCACTAACATACTGCCCTCATTCCCCATAATCCCTCAGGCTCAAGATTCCCATGATGCCCCTCTGTGGTCCACACAAACCCACCCTGAGGCCCCTTCACCCTGACTCTCATCACTTCAGCACAAATGTGGGGAGGACCCACCTGTGACACACACGCCCCAGAGTCCCTACCAGAGCTCAGAGATGGCTTCAGATCCTTCCCCGCCCACACCTGAAGGTCCCAGTGGGGCCAACACTGAGGGCAGCTGCAGACCAGTCCACAGCCCTGTCACATCCCCACCGGAGAAACACCTCATCCTGGTCAGCAGACATAGCTTCTCTGTCCTTGAGACTCAGGTAAATAAAAAGGCAGAAAAGTCAATTGAACATATGCTCTTCTCCCTCTAAATATGCTAATATTAATCCATTATTTTACAATAGTCACTTATTTGCCCTGTGTTCCTCTGACTTCCAAACCTCCATCTGTACATGAACCCCATCTCCTCTGGATGCTTAAAACAGTAGTGATAATAACTGATTATAAATATCAAAGTGAAGTGAAGTGAAGTGAAGTCGCTCAGTCGTGTCCGAGTCTTTGCGACCCCATGGACTTTAGCCTGCCAGGCTCCTCTGTCCATGGGATTCTCCAGGCAAGAATACTGGAGTGGGTTGCCATTTCCTTCTCCAGGGGATCTTCCCAACCCAGGGATCGAACCCGGGTCTCCCACAATGGAGGCAAACGCTTTAACCTCTGAGCCACCAGAATATAAACTCAGGGACTGGAGTAAGAACAGGACCTGCTCAGTCAGTAGAGTCGATGCTGTACTCCCCGTGGGTCCCAGAGTCATCATTTCTTACCCAGTTATGGACTCTGCAGCATCACCAGAAACCACTAGACAAACACCTAGAACATAGGACCTGCTTGCTGAAGTCCAATCATTCTTCCCACAGGATGACACAGGGATGTTAGTGAACCAGGTACACATGATCTCACCTCGGGATTGAGATCTCACAAGTGAAATACTGTTATGGACTTCATACCCTGTTATAAGGATGAGTGGGCTGGAAGGAGGGGTTAACCCAGGGCTGGCAGGTTGTGCCCAGGCAGCACCCTCTAACCCAGAGCTGGGGATGCAGGGTCAGCAGGGACCAACTCACCTTCTGATGAAGGTTTGTCTTCTCTGACACATAAAGAAATCTCAGTGTCCCATCTCATCCAAGATTTCAAGGAGGAAAGCTTTAGGGAGGACACTAACCCAGCTGCGTCTATGTGAACCTCAGGGGTCAGGAGAACAGGCTCAGGAACCAGTCTGCCCCAGCCTGACTCAGAGCTCAGCCACACACCGTGTGTGTGACCTTGAACAGGGTCCTTACACTCTCTGTATAGTGGCTTTGTCTGTAAAAGAAGAGTTATACTTGTGTATAGATGACAGAGTGTTGGTTAGAATTAAATGAGTTGGCATTAGTAAGAGATATAACCAGCAGTCAACAGTAGTACATCATCCTGGTGGAGAAGCAATATTAGGACCCCTGTCTTCATCCCATCCTGGGAATCCCAGGACTGTAGAACAGGAATTCAATTCTGTTACCTGGAGCCTTGACTGGAGCTGTCAGAACTCTCCCAGGACACATGCTGTGACGGTGATTGGGGCCAGAGTTGTGAGTCTTCCACACATCGCCCCTTCTCTCTGTGCCCCAGAGAGAGGTTCTACTGCTCATGAACCTCGACCTTACCATCTGTGAACCTCATGAATTAAGTTGTTTACTTGCTAATTTTACTTTATAAATGGACTTGGTAAAGGTTCTGTGTCTAATTCACCTCCTTATCCCCAATGCCTGGTAATTAAAAATCCTAAATGATGTCTATTGTATACCTGAGTGAATGAATGTCAGCCAGGTATTTTACACAAATAATTTCAATCAAAAGAAATCTCGTGAGATATAATCTAACTTGGTGTGAGGACTTAACAGCACAGTGCAAGTTGTGTCACTTGTTGTAAAGCTATTTCAATATGATTAAATGGCATAAGCTAGGTATGGTTCACTTCTACACTTTTCTGCAATGAATGCAGTCAATTGCAATACCAGAAACAAGGGTAGCTCCATTCCAAGAGCAGTGCTGAGAGAGCCTGTTCTAAACATGTATAAATGCTGCATCTTTGTATATCTGAAGATAAAGAAGACAAACCTCAGCACACTGACAGGTGAACACCATGAAGCATCCTGTTCTGGTCTTAATCAGATATAGCCATGTGGTCCGGATGTTTATATATGTATCATTTGGCATATTTTCAGTTCAAACCACACATAACTGTAACAGGAAGAAATTTTGTTATAAAAAATTTTAATTTAACAAGTTCTGTATTGAATTGGAAGTGCAGAAAAAAAGAGCAGGAAGAATCCTGTTCTTTAACTTAGACTAACTGTTTATTCAGTCTTATGGATTGTAAAGCAATATAATATGTAGCATTATTATTCCCAAATCACCATGAAAATATGGAGGTTTCAGAGGTTCAGTAATCTCTTTGCTAGGAAAGTTAATAATTAAATATCCTTGGTAGAGGGACATTTTCGGGACCAATCAGAGTGACTAATATACAAAATATTTTTGAATTAAAAAAGAACTATATGACTTCAAAAGGAAACAATTAATTGAGTTGTTACACCAAAGTATTAGAGACCCACCTCACCATCTGTGTTCCTTTCATGGCTGGGACCAAGATTTATAAAGGCTTCTTTACTAAAGACCAGTTCATCACAAGGGCATGTGATGAGCTTGATCATGAGCTGGTTATGAGCTGACTGAGGTCCAACCCATCATCTCGGTTCAACCCTTTACAGTATATTACTGTGGCACTGAATTGGCCTCCTTCACTCCTCCATAGTGCAACATCAGATACCCAGAGACCGGAGCAGATCAATGCTACTAAATCAAAGACAGGCAGATTCTAAGTGGAAAGCATGCAGACAAAGGGCCCTTCCCTGCTGTTGTTGGAAAGGAAGAAGCCCCCTCATCCCAGACACCATCTGTGGGAGGAGAGACAAGAAGATGCCTCCTGAAATAGAGGAAAACCAGTCTCAGCAGGGAGCTTGAACTGGAGTTGACAAGATAATTATTAACATAAATCCGAGCTAACTTGGGGGACAAATTTTAAATGAGAGAGTCTGTGTTAACTTCATGGAAATTTCAGTCCATGTAAACACCCCTCGCTACTGCACAAGATGAAATCAGTTGTAAAAATAGCGAATATCATGTTTATGTATATTTGAATCTAGAGGACACATTTTCAAGCCCACTATAGAAAGAAAATATGTATAACCTCCTTTGTTTATAAATGCACAGAGTTGTCATCTCTGGGAACGCTTTCTAATTCTTCCAGCTCAGAATTACTGCTGTGTCTATTTAATCTGTAAAAACGTTCTTTTTGTCTCTAAAGTGGTGTTTTTTAAGAGCAAGTATTGTGTCTTGTTCTTCAATGCCTCCATAAGGTCAAGTAAAGACACATAGAAAGAGCTTAACAAATATCAGATAAGAAATGAATGCATGAACAAATGCTGACAATCACCCTGCAGTTAGTGATACTGAGTGGGGAAGGGAGGTGGGAGCAGGGGAGACACGAATCTGATTAATCCCACTCGAACAAGCTGAAGTGGAGGAAGGAGTCAGAGACACACCAGACCAAGGAGCCAGATAGAAAATGCCTTCAAATCCCACTCCGGAGGGTCAGATCACGTTCAATCTCTGCACAAAGCTGTACCTAAGAAGCTTCTCCAAGGTGAGAAAAAGCTGACAGCACTGCTCTCAGGAGCTCTACTGAAGGACGTGGATAGACAGTGATGCTCGTCAAACAGCTGCATTTCCACCCCCCGGTGATGCACTGTGGCCAGGGAAGCGTGGGCGGTGTCACCTGTGGCACCTCTGAGTGGAGGCCGGAAAAGCCCAAGTGTGACTCTCTAGTCTCTCTCTTTCTCCTGCCCCAGAGGCTGCATGTTCCAGATGGTGCATGTGCAAGGGCCTCACAGACCACAGGTGTCTGTAGGTTGTGATGAGTGTGTGTGTATGTGTGTGTCTGTATATGAGTATGTAAGTGTGTGTTCATTTGTGTATGTGTGTGTATATGTGTGTGTATGGTGTGTCTGTATATGAGTATGTAAGTGTGTGTTCATTTGTGTATGTGTGTGTATATGTGTGTGTGTGTCTGTCTGTATATGAGTATGTGTGTGTTCATTTGTGTATGTATGTGTATGTGTGTATGTGTGTTGCCACTGAGACTTGCAGGTCACTTTTTCCAGCAGCAAAGCAGAGTCTCTTCTGATGGATACAAAGGAGAAAGAAGACTTGAAGACAGAATCTGTCACGTGAAGCAGGTCCTTTCCGGGATCTCCTCTTCCTTCTGTGTCTTCATCCCAAGCTGCTCCCTCTGATCCCACCTTGCTTCCTCTGTTGGGCTTGGTTGGTTCTCAGTCACCATTTCTGACTGACCAACAACTAGGTCTAAGTCCTGTTTAAGAGCACCCGCCCCTACTGCATCTCCTGTTTTCTTTACATCACTCTGTGCTGACAGTCAGGCTCAGTTTCCCAAATTTCTCTCTTAGCATCTTGACCTTCATCCTTTAACAGCTCTTCTTTCCTCTGAGTTAGCCAGTCCATCATCTTTGATCCTGTTTTTACCTTCCACCAATCCTGTACTAATAAAAAGGCAGCATGTATTTCTAAGCCCCCTTTTTCTTGATTTCCTGAACAAATCTGATTCTTGGATTTAGTGCTCAAGGCAGATAATTAACTACTTCACCTTTGGTTAAGACATAATTTTGCTGAATTTTTTTCCCTCAAGAAAATGGCACATTCAAAACCTATATGCTTATGAGCACAGTCCTAGGGCTCCCCTCACAGGACTTGGAAGGGGCCAGTATAAGGAGAGGCTGTGAAGGTGAAGCTTTGTTAGCTTCACGATTAATCCACCTCTGTTCAGAGTTGATGTAATTGCCAACTCCAGAGCTATTGAGTTCTTGTGGTCAGTCATTCTTAAGCCACTTAAATCCAAGATTAGTGCCACTGGAGTGGCACTCAGAGTTCAAAGGCTGGGTGGTTGGTCAGACTTGAACTCTATGACCTGATGCTTTACTGCACATGGAGCTTTGGTGCAGCTGAGTCCAGTCTGAGGACCAGCCTAAGAACACTGGAAATACAGCAAAATGTGTTCCTCCTTTAACATCTGAAAGTCTGTGAACAGATTCTCTCTTCCTTCTCATGGAATCCTTCCCCATCTGGGCATGCTATCCGAGGCTCCTACAGGCTACAGGCATCTGCTGAGGCCCTGCCAGGGCCCAGGATTGGAGTGAGGTCTGTACCTGAGTATAAGCTCTATATTTCTACTCTCTAGAAGTTAATAGATGCTCATCTAAGGTTTATTGAATGATTGAATGGCACTATGCTAGATATTCAAGAGAAATTATCTTAACTATGAAGAACTATTTTTGAGGATATCATTTAGCTAACAGACATTTTTGTTTTAAAGATAAATGTTTTCAGCAATTAAAAGGGGAAAACTTGATTTTCAAACAGAAGGTGCATATCACCACCAGATACATCACAACAAACACTGCAAATCTCCATCTCTAAGGATACACAAGACAAACCACAACACACTCACATGTGGCTTCTTTTTAAGTCTTAATCAGACCCAACAGAGGAGACCAGGTATTTGGATGATTTATCACTTGGCAGTTTTTCAATTAAAACCACACAGGAACATCACAAGGGGAAAATTTGCAATTAAAAAAGTACAGCCACACCATCTATATGACATACGGAAGGAGATGAGGTGCAGAAAGAGTTCTTTGGCTTAAAATAACAAACAGACTAATTAGTGTTTCACTTTGTGAAGGGAGGGTCTCTCTGGGGCTGATACTGAAGGATGCTGTAGAGACCGGGATAACTTGACTTTTCTGTACAACAGTTAGAACTGTGAATTGATCGTTTTAGATAATAATGTGCTTTGATTTTTCTCTCTCTACTTTTTGTGAATCTACTGTAGGTTTTTGTCACCACATGGCTCGCATAAAACATCTTAAAGACACAACAGTCTACATTACACTGATAACAAATTAATTTCAATCACATACAAAAGCTCTACATTTTGATCCTCTCCTATACTTTCTCCTTTTGATGTCAGAATTTATCTCTGTTTATATTTTATATCACTAACAAAATATTTTTCTCTATGGTTATTTTAATGCTCACCTTAAACTAGAGCTAACTGGTTAGCACACTACCATATTCAGTGCTGGAATATTCGGAATTGCATTACATATTTAAGCTTACAAGTCTGTTGTACAGTTTCACTTCTTTAATATAATAATTAGTATCCTTCATTTGGGCTTCCCTGGTGGCTCAGAGGTTAAAGCATCTGCCTGCAATGCGGGAGACCTCAGAACTCCCCTCAGCAATCTTGTAAGACAAAACTCTGTTGGTGAACTCCCTCAACTGTTGTTTTTTGGGGAAAGTTTTTCACTCATCTTCATTTCTGAAAGACAACCTTCCTGAGAAAAGTATTCTTGGTTTGCAGGTTTTTTTCTTTCATCAGTTTGAATATATCATCCCTTTCTCTCTTGGCTTGTCAGCTTTCTTTTGAGAAGTCTTCTGATATTCTTAAGGTTCTTCAGAGAATTTCTTTTTTGTGAGCATTTGCTTTTATCTTGATGCTTCTAAAATTCTCTCTTTGTGTTGATTACAAACAATGTGTCTTGGAGACAATCATTTTGAATGAACTCTGAGGACTGACCTATTAGTTACATGAACTTGAAAGTCTAAATCTTATCAGATGTGGAACTTCTCTGGTATTATTTCCTTAAGTACAATCTCTGTCCCTTTCTCCCTCTCTTTTCCTTCTGGGACACCAATAATGTGCAGGTTGTTACTGTGAATGTTCTCCCATAGTTCACACAGGTTCTTTCACACTTTTTTCATTCTTTTTTTTCTTTGTCCTCTGGCTGGGTAATTTCAATTATCTTGTCTTCTGCCTCAAAGATTCTTCTGCTATTGCTGATGCTTTCTGTAGCATTTTTCCATTTTGTTGCATTTCATTCACTGTAATCTTAAAATAATTTCTGTTTGATTCCTTCTCTTTTTCTGCCTCATTGCACAGCTTCAGGGATCTCAGTTCTCTGACCAGGATTGAATCCAGGCACAACAGTGAAAGCATCGAATCCTAACCACTAAATCAACAGCAAACTCCCTGTTTGCTTCCTTTTTTTTTTTATGATTTCAGTCTCTTTAAAAAGAAATAAAAACAAAAACAAAACAAAACTGAATTTATTCTGTGGGGTGACTCAGAGCCCGTGCACAACAAATGCTGAGCCTGTGCTCTAGGACCCGCAAACCACAAATAGGAACCTGCATTCTGCAACTACTGAAGCCTGAGCTCCTAGAGGCTGTGCTCCAAACAAGAGAACCCCCGGCATAGAGAAGCCTGCTGTCCACAAAGAGAAGTAGTGTGAGGGTAACAGGCAGGAAGGCCAGGGGTCTCCAAACGGAGGAAATAGCCTGCAAGTATCAGAGATTTTTATCTCCCTTAAGCTGCAGGAGGAAACAAACTAGCGATATTTTTTCCTTATCCATACAAATTTAAAAGGAAGTTTCTCTTAAAATTCTGTGTTGCCATAGTGACACCTGGTTTCATCTGAAGTTAACCAATGCCTTTTTCTTATGGAAATGTTTATCTTAAGCTATGCTAATGTACTATGCATTTACCCCAAACTCTGTCTGCAAGTTGGTTCCGCCTTTTGGCTCAGGACCTGCCAGAAGCCAGTGTGAGGAATCCCGCCCGTGACAAGGTCATGAGGAAGGAAGCTGACATACGCAAGGCGTGCTCAGACTTCAGGGACCCCTCTGGAAATTCCTAAGCATGTACCCCAACAAAAATCTGCCGGCTTTTGTGCTCTGCTTTTCCACTTTTCTGATATTCTCTGGAAAAAAGTCAATTCAGGGTTTTAGTCTTCTGCATTTGAAAGGGATGTTTCAGTTAAACCCCTCTGATAGCTCTCTAGCCTGCCTAACAGGTTCCCCAGACCTCTTACAGCTTGTGAATTGCTTACAGCCCCCCAACCGCAGGAGGCACAAAGCTTAAAAGCATCTTAAAGATACAGAGCCTTTTCTAAAGAGTTAAAAATTATATTGGTAGAGGGTTTTCACTGTTGACTCAATGACTGCTGCCAGGCCTCCATATTCTTTATCTTTTAGGCACCTGGAAGGATGTTACTCAGTGTAAGCAGGATGTAGAAAAAGATACATAGTAGTTTTGATGTTAGCAACACTAGACTTTTGAGTTAATTGCTTCTCTTTTGCTGTAAATCACTGTACTCCCTCTGCTTGTTATAAGTTGCTGTATCTTTGCTGTGTAAGAATGTAACTTTATTTAGTGCTTTCTGAGAGTGGCACCAGACCTTGGGAAGATCAACACAAATAAGTCTTGTGGTTGACAAACCCTTATCAGAAAAAGGCTGTAAAATGTTAATTGGCCCTTTTGGCTGGAAGATGATGTAAATTACCTAAGACTTGTGTATACAATTAGGTATGCAGAGAGAAAAGCCTGGTTTTGATAAGAGTCTGGACTGCTAACGCTGCATAACTTTGTGTTACCCATTGATCTCCATGTTTTATCAAAAGTATAAAAGGCCTTCTGAACAATAAAGGATGGGACCAGTTTCTCGGACCACCTTCTCGGACTAGTCTCGGCCGGGTTTCTTGGGAATCTGGCTCCCCCCGTGTCTGTCTCTCTCTGTCTCTCTCTCCTTTTCTCCCCTTTTCTCACTCTGCTCTTTACTCTAATTTCAGGCTGAATTTCCATCTGGGGCGCGGAGGCTCGCCAGGTCTACTCATTTGCCCTGGCTGTTAAGACCCGCGCGAAAGGGAGCTTAAGGCGAGGCACCCTTAGATATTCAAGCGGGCGCCGGTGGCCCAACGTAGATGGTGCAAATTCCTTGTCTGGAATTTTATTGGTCTTCCGCGTAAACCAAGCTATTCAGCCCTCTTCCTCCACTTAATCTTCTTACTCCACTATAGTCTCTTAATCTAATCTTATATTAATAAATAAACAAGTCTTTCCACGCCAACGCCGTCCACCCTTCGAATTCCCTGGATCCACCGGGGCTGGACCCCGGCAAGGACCTACTTGATAAAACAGTATGTTATACTCAAATATTGTTCCTCTAATCTATGTAATGGAGAAGACAATGGCACCCCACTCCAGTCCTCTTGCCCGGAAAATCCCATGGACAGGGAAGCCTGGTAGGCTGCAGTCCATGGGATTCGCGAACAGTCAGACACGACTCAGCAACTTCACTTTCACTTTTCACTTTCCTGCATTGGAGAAGGAAATGGCAACCCACTCCAGTGTTCTTGCCTGGAGAATCCCCGGGACGGCGGAGCCTGGTGGGCTGCCCTCTATGGGGTCACACAGAGTCAGACACGACTGAAGTGACTTACCAGCAATCTATGTAAATGAAACTATTTGTATGGTGATCTGCCTTTCTTCAAGATTCAAGTTAATCCTTTTATGGCCCAAGATGAACCATTTGGTGCCAAGATTATCCCAAAATACATCTTATGGGTGAGGGGCCTGGTGCCATTCTGAGTTTTGAGACATTCTTTCTTTCATTAAGAGGCTGGTTGTGACTATATAACATCCAGCTGAAGACTAGCAGGAGGGTACTCTTTCTGTCCCCTTCTGATGCCTATGTCAGAAGCTTTCTCTATCTCCTTTATACTTTATAAAACTTTGTTACACAGAAGCTCTGAGTGATCAAGCCTGTCTCTGGCCCTGGATTGAATTCTTCTCCTCTGGGGACCAAGAATCCCGGTGTCGTAATTCAACAACAACCTTTCAGTAGTGCCTGCTTGCTGCAACTAGAGAAAGCCCTTGTGCAGCAACAAAGACCCACTAAAGCCAAAAATTAAAAACAATAACAATCATGATAATAAATAATTTTTAATCTTATTTTGTTCACATATTCTTTTCCTGAATTGGATTATCTGTGTTTTTTGGAGTTCACTGAGCTTCTTGGTGGGTGTTCTTTATTTCTTTCATCATATATCATTTATTTCATTACTTCCCAATGGTGAATAGCTATGTGAGCTGCCCTGGAAGAAGTCTTGGGTATCTTCCCATCCCCGAGCACAGGCTAGAACTATGAAGACTGCAAGCGTGACTGTAGATCTGAGCGCTGGACACCATGCAGAGCCATCAGCCAGGGACTGGGTGGGTTCACCTCACAACCAGGCCGTCACCCTCAGGTCTCATATTAGTTAAGCAGCTTCTCCACATGTCCACAATGGAACTGGGGGCAGGGGGGTGTTGTGAAATGTAACACTTACTTGGCCACTCCTACATGACATCTCTCTCTACCCTGAAGAATCACAGCAGGATCACCTTTACTTTTTCAGTAGTAACCAGATTAAAGCAATCTTGAAACAGTGTGTTTTCAGAGAAGCCCATTAGCCTGAAATTTTTAATTTAAGTTCTAGATTTAATTCATCAAGAGATGGGAATATCAGAAAACCTGACTTGCTTCCTGAGAAATCTATATGCAGGTCAAGAAGCAACAGTTAGAACTGGACATGGGACAACAGACTGGTTCCAAATACGGAAAGGAGTATGTCAAGGCTGTATGTTGTCACCCTGCTCATTTAACTTATATGCAGAGTACATCATGAGAAATGCTGGACTGGATGAACCACAAGCTGGAATCAAGATTGCTGGGAGAAATATCAATAACCACAGATATGCAGATGATACCACCTTTATGGCAGAAAGCAAGGAAGAACTAAATAGCCTCTTGATGAAAGTGAAGGAGGAGAGGGAAAAATTTGGCTTAAAACTCAACATTCAGAAAACTAAGATCATGGCATCTAGTCCCATCGCTTCATGGGAAATAGATGGGGAAACAGTGGCTGACTTATTTTGGGGGGCTCTGAAATCACTGCAGATGGTGACTGCAGCCATGAAGTTAAAAAACGTTTGCTCCTTGGCAGAAAAGCTATGACCAACCTAAATAGCATATTAAAAAGCAGAAATATTGCTTTGCCAACAAAGGTCCATCTTGTCAAAGCTATGGTTTTTCCAGTAGACATGTATGGATGTGAGAGTTGGACTATAAAGAAAGCTGAGTGCTGATGTATTAATACTTTTGAACTGTGGTGTTGGAGAAGACTCTTGAGAGTCCCTGGACAGAAAAGAGATTCAACCAGTCCATCCTAAAGGAAATCAGTCCTGAATGTTCATTGGAAGGACTGATGCTAAAGCTGAAACTCCAATACTTTGGCCACCTGATGGGAATAACTGACTCATCTGAAAAGACCCTGATGCTGGGAAAGATTGAAGGTGGGAGGCAAAGGGGACACCAGAGGATGAGGTGGTTGGATGGCATCACTGACTCAATGGACATGAGTTTGAGCAAGCTCTCAGAGTTGGCGATAGACAGGGAAACCTGGCATGCTGCAGTCCATGGGGTCGCAAGGAGTCGGACACGACTGAGACACTGGACTGAACTGAACTGAACTTCCTCATGGCGGATTCATGTTGATGTATGGCAAAACCAATACAATATTGTAAAGTAAAAAATAAATAAATAATAAAATAGAAGATTTTAAAAAAAGAAAAAAAAGAATTCAATCATATCAGATCGCTCCATTTACATCTTTGAAATGTAAATAGACAAATGTACCTGATCTTCCCATCTATATCCCTTCTTCTGGATCTCCTCTGCCTAGGTCTCCACTTTCTTGCCCTCTTGTCCCACGTGAATACAGGGTGTGGGTGAGCACGAATTTGCCATCCATCAACAAGAGAGAGAGATGAGCTGATATAATTCACTCAGAAGGATAGATAATTGGACAGACAAGAAATGGTAATGTCCTGACAAGAATGGATTCATAAGGATTTGATAACCGACTCCAAAATCACTGCAGATGGTGACTGCAGCCATGAAATTAAAAGATGCTTGCTCCTTGGAAGAAAAGCTATGACCAATCTAGATAGCGTATTGAAAAGCAGAGACATTACTTTGCCAGCTAAGGTCCGTCTAGTCAAGGCTATGGTTTTTCCAGTAGTCATGTATAGACGTGAGAGTTGGACTGTGAAGCAATCTGAGTGCCGAAGAATTGATGCTTTTGAACAGAGGTATTGGAGAAGACTCTTGAGAGTCCATTGGACTGCAAGGAGATCCAACCAGTCCATTCTAAAGGAGATCAACCCTGGGTGTTCTTTGGAAGGAATGATGCTAAAGCTGAAACTCCAGTACTTTGGCCACCTCATGTGAAGAGTTGACTCATTAGAAAAGACTCTGATGCTGGGAGGGTTTGGGGGCAGGAGGAGAAGGGGACGACAGAGGATGAGATGGCTGGATGGCATCACGGACTCGATGGACGTGAGTTTGAGTGAACTCTGGGAGTTGGTGATGGACAGGGAGGCCTGGCGTGCTGCAATTCATGGGGTCGCAAAGAGTTGGACACGACTGAACGACTGAACTGAACTGAACTGAGACATGGGAGAGAGCAAGGAGGAATCTATATCTGCTTGAGAAATAAACAGATTAAGTAACCTAGGGAATGAGAGGTAAAAAAGGGAGAGGTAGTTAGGTAGAGTTAGAGTTTTAATTGGCCTGTGAACACTTGGGCAGGATAAGGAAAACTGTATCCCTTTTCTCCCAACAGCAAACTCCAACTTTGAAACTCACATCCAAGTCTAGTGACCAAGAACAGGTTAAAACAGGTGATGTGACATCTCAAGGAGAACATACAGGAATGTTCAGGATTGGTTTTTTTCCATGAGTTTGTGAAATGAAAATATCTCCTTCCATATCAATAAACAAGAAATGTCACAGCCATCAGTGATTTCTGGCCTCCAAATGTGAATGAGGGCTCCCAAATCTTTGATCCTGGGGATGCTGCCACCCTCCACGGTATGGCTGAAGAGCTGGGGGAAAGCAGGAAGCAGCTTTAAGGTAAACAGGGAAACAGGGTTGCCCCAGATAGCTGAGCTGCAAATGGAAGGATTGAATCCAGTGAGTCCAGAGGCTTGCATCTTCCCACACATAGAGCGCTACATTCCTTAACTTGACACCTGATCTTTGATGTTCAGACTGCCTGCTCCCTTTGTTGCAGACTTGTATATAGGCTGACTTCCCCTGCTGCCTCCTTGGAGCAGTTTTCTCAGAGCTACTGAGATTCCATCTCCAGGGCTTTGAGTCCTAAGCATTCCCACCAAATAAAATAACTCTATCAGGTTCTGACTATATTTTCTGGTCGGCAAATTCATCTTGCTAGGAAGGAGAGTGTGAACGTGGACCAAGTTTAGATGCTTTTACTAAGTAGGAGTGACCTGGAGCATTTGTGATCACAGGCAAAGTCATGGCCTCATTAGCCTTTGAAGGAGGTGAGAAAACAGGGCAGTGCACTCACCGTGTATTTCCTTTGAGGAAAATGGTGTTTGAGGACCAATCGTCTAAAAGCATTTGACATGGAACTTGGTAATTATTAACAAAGCAAAAGTTACTTTAATCAGAATATTTCATTTTGAGCAATTTCCATATAACACCATCACAGGTCAGCCTCTATTGAAATACAGGCAATTAGAATATGTGAGGCATCATCTTGTATTTAATACAACATCACAGGAAAGTCACTGTGGATGTTCCAGGGACACTGAGTTCAACATCATCATACCCAGGGTCCCCTTTCTCCCCCTGGAGTAGGCAGGGGCTCTCTTCTCCTTCCCCAGGATCAGCTTCTTCTCTAGAGACGTTTAGAGAAGAGCCTGAAAAGGCAAAGAGAAGCATAATTAGAACTGAGACAAAGGAACTGGACAGGGTGTTGGAAGCAGGTTAAACAAGTGATGATGACAAAGCACCTCTGGGAGCCAGGTGTGGGCAGGAGGCTCAGGCTGTTTCACACCAGTTACAGGAGGATGGCTCCAGGCTGTCCTCTCAGGTCAGGTCCATGTGGTCCCTGGGGCCTCAGTTCATATGGAAATTCTGCATCACAGGAGACCTGTGCTCATACAGGAGCTCTGGGAAGATCTGCTTCCAGGCTACACAATAGCAAGAAGATGCCCAGGAACAGTACGAGCATAACAACAATTTAAATGTTCTCCTCTCACAGCTGACAGATGTGAAGTCACAATGAGAGGCAGAGTGGACACAGGGAAAATCTGAGTTCCTCACTCATAAAGCAACTCTGCTCTTAGTTATCTTGACACATGTTCCCAAATGTCCACAAAGAGTATCACGGGTGCACCCACAGATGGCCCCTCCCAGGGACCACACAGGCCCTCAGATGGATAAATACTCGCTTCCAGAGAAAGAGTGTTTTCTCTTGACAACTGAAATATCTGGAGGAAATTAGACCTTAGCTGACCATAAGCTCTGAGTCAATGACCCACCAACATGGCTTAATGTTAAGGCCACCACATACCACAGACTTTGTACATGTCATTGCAACCTTCTACACACAGAGCTCATCTTAAGTTATCAGATGACTCACAAATTTCAATACTGCAATACATTTTCTAAATCTCTGTCTTTCACATGCAGGCAGCACAGAGATGTTATCAAAACACTTGTCTGCTTTTGGATTTGGTATATATGCTCAATGAATCTATAAGCTATCTATTTCTTTTGACTACTATACAATGCTTGTGGGATCTTAGTTCCTTGACCAGGGATTGAACCCAGAGGCCCTAGCAGTGAAAATGCAGAGTCCTTACCACTGGATTACCAGAAAAGTCCCTAATCTATAAACTTTAATGCAAGCATATTACAAATAAAATGAAAATTTATGTTGCATTATGGGGACATAAATGCCAAAAGTAGAGTGATTCCTCACCCCCCAAGGAGTCTGACAGCATTAAAGATGGCAAATGGTTGAGAAGTGAAGTGTTAGTTACTCAGTTGTGTCTGTTTGCAACGCTATGAGCTGTAGCCCACCAGGCTCCTCGGTCCATCGGATTCTCCAGGCAAGAATACTGGAGTGGGTAGACATTCCCTTCTTCAGGGGCTCTTCCTGATCCAGTGATCAAATCCAGGTCTCCTGCATTGCAGTTGGATTCTTTACCTTCTGAGCCACTAGGGTGGCCCATCAAATGCATGAGGTTACCCATATTTTGAAACTGCAGAGAGGCTGGGCATTGAAGAGCTCAAATTTACCTTTTCCAGGACAAAGACCAAAGATTACAGGGGATCAGCTAACCCCACTCACCTGTCTGAGACCTCATCCCATCTTCCTTCTCTGGCAGCACTTCCTCCTTGCTCCCCTGAGAGTCATGAGGAGCCCCAGTCACTGGTACCTCTTCACCATCATCATAATCCTCACCAGGGGCATCAGTCCTCTGATCTGGGGCTTCTGAGGGCAGAGCAGGGGTCAGATGAAACCACAGTAAGGGGGTTGGTCTGGGAAATACCTAAGATCCTTCTGACCCAGAGTTTCTGAGCTGCTAAATAGAGGCACTGGTCACTCCTTGTTTCAGGAGATTTTTTTCTCGAAGACCTTGTTTCATTTTGATGTGTCCATAAACCAACACATGATTTTACATATCTTAATATTTCCTGTTTGAAAATATATATCCCAAAGTAACTCTCCTACCATAGAGCGTTACTAAAATATTTTGACATATTGTGCTTTACAGAAATTATTTTTAAAACTAGTGTGTGCCTGTTGTGATTCTGGACACAGAGAGCCTGGCTCCAATGTGAAACATCACAGAACAGTCAGAGAAAGGGAAGGATGGGCCCCATCTGGACACAAGGGATCTTTCTGGTCCATCAAAGGAAGACTGTTTCCTTTGCTTCTTGTTTCTATGAGGGAAACTCTTCTCCCCAAAGCCCAGCTGAGGCAGGTCCACCTCTATCACCTGGAGTGGATCTGGAGTCATGGCTGCCCTCACCATCTGACAGGAAGCCTAAAGTGGAGAAAAACATCACATGACACATGGAATGACCCTCCCCACACCCATGAGACCTGCATTAAGACTGGGAAGGGACAGGCCTGGCTCCTGCAGTGTAGATAGTGGCTGGGGGCTCACGGGGCTCTGAGAGGCCATCCTGCCACTTTAGAAAGCTGCCTCTGTAAGCCTGGGCACATGTGGGGTCTGTGGACGCTGAGAAGATGTTCATAGCCAATGGGAGGTGACAACAAGAGGTCCCAGGAGGGCAGGCAGAGACACCCACCTGGGCTGCCCAGAAGACCCTCCTTCTGAGTCACAAGGTGATCGAGCTCCTCATACACAGCTTCAGCAAGAGCATCTTCATAGCTGGATGAGGCTGAGAGATCCCCCAGCAGGTCAGAGATGCCACCCGAGACACCCCGATCCAGCAGGCCCACCTTCATCTCCCCCATGCTCACACAGAGGCTGCCTGGGCCTCAGCATCATCTCTTACCCCGTGCACCATGTCGGCACCTTCTCCCCTCGTCTGACCTGAATTCACAGCTCAGCCCTGACTCTTTCTGGTCTCACAGGAGAGGCCATGACTTATGAGAGTCCACACCCCAGTCCTAAGAACCTCCGTCTGTTCAGCCCTTAGAGCTCAGCACGGAGCACATGGAGCTCTGCAGACTCAGAACAGTACCTGGCCCAGGTTCCCTCCTCACACCTGCCCCATCTCCTGCCTCCACACACTCTCCCTGGTCCCCAGATCCCCCTGCCGCCCACCTCTGTGCTCTGCTCTCCATCTGAGCAGCTGAGTCACCAGGATGATGAGGACCAGGAAGAGAAGGGCTCCCAGGATGAAGCAGAGGACCCCAGGCAGGGAGAAGATGCCAAGGAGAGGATTTGAGGCTGGTCTAGTCCCTAAGGAGAGCAAGGCAACAGGGTGGGGAGAAGGTCCTGGGCACAGAGAAACCCACTGTGCCAGCATTTCCGGGGGCTCTGGATGATGGTATCCTAGCTTCAGACACAAATTTACTAATAGCGACTGGGCTCCTCCAGGTCTCGTCCTGAGACGAGTCAACTCCACTCCGGCCAGTGGGGCCCCGAGGCAGAGCCGGGGATTGTCAGGGAGCTGCCCTGCCGAGACAGCCTCTGAGGACCCGGCTCATCCCTTCTTCTTGGGCATCAAACAGTCCTGAGACCCGCACCTCACCGACGAGGAGCAACACTCAGCGGCAGGTGGGAGAACCTTAGAATCTGCACCACTGGAACCAGACTCTCTTGGATCCTGGGCCTGAGAAACATGTGGCCATGGAAACCAAGGCAGGGGCATTCCCCAACAATGCCCTGGCTCCTTCCCAACAGCCAGGGCTCCTCAGGCTCTTTCCTCTCCTGAGATGTCAGAGAGCCCACAGAACAGGTTACCAGAATCTGAGTATTCTCCCCTGACCGTGGATGGATCACAGTACCTGCTGTATTTAAGGGCAATGTTGTCCTTACACCTAAAGAGAAAAACAGGAGATTAGGTAAAGGGAATTGGACAGATCACAGGGTAACCGATTTTTCCCTTCTGAGCCCTAAAATCACCCCCTCAGTCTCCATGACATCAGTGTCCAGTCCTCCCAGCTTCACTGTGCTAGATCAGAGCCCCAGACACTCTCTGAACACAAACTCCCCACCACCCCTGGTCCAGCCCACTGCCCCTGTGCTGCCCCAGCTCACCCAGGGTGGACCCCGAGCCCCTCACTCACCAGAGCACCTCACACCAGCGTTCTCCTCGTGCTTGCAGTCGCTCTGCCCCCAGGGCCCCGCAGCACAGTCCCACAGGGAGGACTCCCGGCCCCCGCACCGCACCTCATCCAGCCAGATGCTCCCATTTCCAGGGCCGAATGTCGCAGCCTGCACGGCTTCCAGGGCCCGGCCACAGCCTAGCTGCTGACACACCACCTCGGCCTCTGCCAGGCTCCAGGAGTCATCGCACATGGTGCCCCAGGAGCCGCTGTGCCAGACCTCCACCCGCCCTGAGCACTCGCTGTCTCCTCCCCTGAGCCGGAGCTTCTCTCTGTCTGAAAAGGCAGCAGCCCCTCCTGTGACTGCCCTGGTGGGAGGAAGGAGCCCCTGGTATTCACAGGGGAGAGGGGGCTGATGTACCTGTGCAGGGGGCAGCAGTTGGACAGCTCTTGGGTCTTTTTCCTGCACAAAATAGGGAAACAGTGGATCAAGGACAGCTAGGGGTGGTCCTGTCCCCACATAAGGTTATCTAAGGTCTGACTCAGTGCGAATGACATGTGAAAACACACGCGCATTATCTCCTGCTCTGAGACATTCAGTGCATGTGATCATCAGCTGAAATAACTGTAACTGTTCACCATTTATTGGTCTCCACACCCCACAACAAATACAAACACACACACAGACACAGGCACATAGACATTTTGTAGACTCAACTTAAAATCATCACTTAGATTGGAAAGCATAAAATCACTCTAGCAACATCCTTCGGGGTTGAGACAGACATAGAAACAGACAGTAGTCACCTGCACACGAGATATAGGCTTCCTCCTTTGGAGAGCAGGAACTGTATTTCTAAGAGTCAGAAGGACACTGCCAGAGAGAGGTGTCAGTTTTCCAACACTGGATTCCATCTACCCACCGGGGTCTAGAACCTTCTCTAAGAGCAACAAAAGTGTCAAGGGTTCCATTGTCCCCACAGCCAAGCTGTCTGCAGATCACGGACACGGTGATGTCGTCTATGGGGTCACGGCAGACACTGCTCCAGGTCCCGCTGTAGAAAACTTCCAGCCACCCAGCACACTGCTGGTCCTCGCTCACCATCCTGAGGGCCAGGAACTCTAAGGTTGAAAGAGAGGAGACAGGACACAGTGAGCACTCCGCTCAGTGCTCTGGGTTTTCCTCTCTCCCAGAAACTGTGACTATACATCCCTGAGCCAACTGCAGAGATACCCACTAGTTGACAAGACTATCATTGCCTCACTTTTCCCTGACTTTGTCTGTTTGTGTCTGTCTTTCTATTATCCACGATGATGTAGTGGATACAAACTGAAAGAAAGACCAACTGGGGCACCTGCAGGATGGAGAACTGACTCCTGCTTCCTGAAAAAACCTAAAACGGTTTGTGGATGGAATGTGATGTGGGTATTTGGGGAGGGAAGCAAAATAATGGAGCCACAACTGTCCACATACCAATCCTTAGTACCTGTGAATATGTTACCTGACCTGGCAAAAGGGGCTTTACAGATGTAACTAACTTGAGGACCTTGGGATGAGGCTGGGAAAGGGGGCCTCCAGGAAGAACGCAGCCTTGTGGACACTGGGATGTTGGCCCGCGGAGACCCTCAGCAGGCTCCTAGCATACAGAACTGAGCAGTCAATCTGTGCTTTCGTTACATCATCCACAGGATCTCCAGACTGTACTACCACAGGGAACTGGAGAGAGAGCCCTGCTTTCACGTGGAAACCGTCAGAAACGGCTCTGCCAGGAAACACTATTGAGAAAAAAGGACCAGAATTTCAGCTGCTGCAGGAGGAAGTGAAAGCACCTCCTCTTCACGTCTGCTGAAAAGACAGGCTCCATGCGAGGAAGCGCCCTTCTCTAGTCCTTTCTGCCTCTCTCCTTCAGGGATCAGACCCGCGTCCTCCAGAGCCCCACCCCTCCCCCAAACTGTGGACAGTGTGCAGCGCAGACCTGAGCAGATGACCCCCGCGTCCTGCTTGTGTCTGCAGTCGTGCCGCCCCCAGCCCCGGGAAGGGCACCGCCACACGTGAGACTCCTTTCCTGTGTAGTTCAGGTCGTCCAGCCAGATGGGCCCTGATCCCGCCCCAAAGGGAGCAGACCCCATGGCATTGAGGGCTTCTCCAAAGCCCAGCTGCCTGCACACCACGCGGGCATCGTCCAGGTCCCAGCCATCATCACAGATGGTGCCCCAGGAGCCCTGGTCAAGGATCTCCACTCTCCCGGCGCAGGGACCGCCCCCGTCCACCAGGCGGAGTTGTCTGTTGTCTGAGGAGACAGAAATGGGACGGTGACGGTGGTGAGGGGGCGAGGCGGCAGGGGCTAAGAAGGTCTTCTGTCCTGTGGGACCCTCACCTGAGCAGTAGGGGGCGCTCTCCTCTGAGGCCTCAGAGCCTGCTGGTTAGGACACAGAGTCATTGCACTGGGGCAGCACCTGGGTCTGGTTTCCTGCAGAAACACCAATGATCAGAGGGCTGGGAGGGTTGAAGTACTGAAAACTAAATTAAGGTTAAAACATGACCTAGCAGTGGAGCCTGAAATGAAAGCTGTGACATATCAGTAAAGTTATCATAACTTTAGTGTCCACTTTCTCTATGGAGACTGCCTTTGACAGTGCCATAATTTTGGTTTAAGCCAAGTGTTGCACTGAGTTAAATAAGGTGTGTTACTCCTAAATCTATCCCTAAGTAGAAGAAGCAAAACAAAATCCTTTCTGAAGAATTTCTACAATTTTTCATCTTCAATGTCTATCATTTAAACAAATAATTATACAAAAGAGATTTCATGGAAGCTCAAGAGGCAAAAGGAAACATTGGAAAGAATATCCCAGGGTATCCAGCTATTAGAGTTACCAGATAGAGAATTTATTTTATTTTGTTATTATTTTTATTACTGGAAGATAATTGCTTTACAATGTTGTGTTAGTTTCTGCTGTACAACAACGTGAATCAGCCATTAGTATGCACATATACCCTCCCTCTCCAGCCTCCCTCCCGCCCCATCCGCCATCCCACCCTTTCCGTCATCACAGAGCATCTAGCTGAGCTCCCTGGGCTACACAGCCGCTTCCTGCTACCATCTGTTTCCCACGCGACAGTGTATATAAGTCAGCGCTACTCTCTCAGTTCATCCTGCCCTCTCCTAACCACCGCGGTGTGTTCCCATCTGTTCTCTAGGTCTTCATCTCTGTTTCTGCCCTGAAAATAGATTCTCCTGTACCCTTTTTCTAGATTCCATTGACAGAGAATTTAAACAGCCTTGATTAAAATGCTCATCAAATTAACTCACAAGATATGCCTCTTGGCAAGGAAATGATTACAAAAACAAATAAAAATTCTAGAGCTAAAAAACTTAATAGCTGGAATTAAGAACTAGAGAATGAGTGTATCTCAGTGTTAGATCAGCATAAGGTAGAAAGAGTTCAATGGAAGATCAGAGGACAAATATTCCTCTATTTAGAAATGCTGGTCACATGGTAAGTGTCCTAGTTATAGTGCTGCAAAGCAAATTCCCCCCAAAACTTAGCAACTAAAGCAAAACATATATACTTCAGTTTGCTCATGATTTTCTGGGTGTAATCTGAGAAAGACTCCACTTGGCAGTTCTGTCTTGGGGTGTTTCATGTGGTTGCACTTAGATGTCATCTGGGGCTGAAGTTTGCTGAGACTTGACTGAACTGTGGTTAACACCTGTGGAAATTCCTTGAAGTATTTTAGGGATAAAGGGACATCATGTCTGCAACCTAATTCAGAAAGAGTTTACATATTTAGGGACAAATGGAACAGGACGGGGACAGACAGAAAAAGAGGGGAGACAAACAGAGAGATAAAGATTAAAGCAAAACAGGACTTCCAATTCAAGATGGCAGAGTAGAAAGAATGAATATGAAATAGAAAAAGTGAAACATACTGGATAAAAGTAAAAGATCATGTTTCACTTTTTCTATTATCTCTTCTTTCATTTTTTTGATGTTCTTACTCAAGTCTTTATCAAGTGTAGTAGAAAAGCTTTTTTACACATATATCATTATGTATAATATGTATATTTTAGAAAACATAAATTTTTGCCTAACTAAAAAGTTTATGACATTTTGATTCCACTTGTTTGACTTAGTATGAATAGAATGCTAGATTTCTAATTTTAAAATAGATAGGCAACAAGTAACAGTGGTTTACTGTATAGTATAGGGAACTATAGTCAATATCTTGCAATAACCTATGATGTAAAATAATTTCAAAAATAATCATGTGTGTTTGTATAACTGAATCACTTTGCTGTGCACCTGAAACATGGTAAATCAACTACACTTCAATAAAATATATATATATATTTAAAATATATGTATTTTTTAAAAAGATTAAAGCAAAATACTAACATTGGGAAATCCAGGTAAAGGTCATCTGGGAATTTTTATATTATTCTTACAACTTTTCTATAAGTCTCAAAAAAATATTAAAAGGTGAAACAAGTCCAAAAGAATCATTCTTAGGACACTTTTACACACAAAAAAATACGACTAGCATCAAAAATAAATGCCTAAGAGAAAACCTAGTAGAAGATGGGCAAAACCTCTGAGAGAAATTCAAGACCTAACTGAATGGAGGGATATACTATGTCAGTGAATTGGGAGACTCAAAATTGTTAATCATCCTCAAATTTATACATAGATTCAATCTAGTCACAATCGAAATACATTTAGGATTTTTTTTTTTCGGGGTGGTGGGGGTGGTGAAAAGTGACAAGCTGATTCTAAAACTTATACAAAATCCAAAAGGCCTAGAAAGACCAACACAGTTGGAAAGAAAAGAAACAGTGTTAGAGGAGTTAATAAAAAGCAACTCTGAAATGGCAACCCACTCCAGTACTCTTGCCTGGAAAATGCCATGGACAGAGGAGCCTTGTAGGCTACAGTCCATTGGGTCTCAAGGAGTCGGACACGACTAAGCGACTTCACTTCACTTCACTTCATAAATTAAAATCATCCAGACAATATAAAGATACAATAATTAAGACATACAGTATTGGAGCCAGAATAGACAAATAGTACAATGGACAGAGCAGACTGTCGTAAAGGACAGACAACTATGCCCTTCTGCTGATGACAAAGGTGACAGCAGTGGGGAAAAGAGCCTGTGCAGTAAAAGATTCTGAGTCAGCTGGATGTCCATATGAAACCTGACCCTTATCTTACACAGATATCTATCCCAGAAGGAATGTACAGTTACATGCAAGAGAAAATAATTAAATTGCTATAATATTTCACCATGAAATGTCTACTTTTTGAGACACAGATGCAAGAACAGACAGTTGGACTCACTGGCAGGAGTTGTTGTTGTTGTTCGGTCGCTCAGTCGAGTCTGACTCTTTGCAACACCATGGACTGCAGCACACCAGTCTTCCCTGTGCTTCACATCTCCCAGAGCTTGTTCAAACTCATGTCCATTGAGTCAGGGATGCTATCCAACCATCTCAACCTCTGTCATCCCCTTGTCCTCCTGCTTTCAATCTTTCCCAGCATAAAGGTGTTTTCTAATGAGCCAGCTCTTTGAATCAGGTGGCCAGAGTATTGGAGCTTTAGCGTTAGCATCCGTCCTTCTAACGAATAATCAGGAGTGATTTCCTTTAGGATTGATGGGTTTGATCTCCTTGCAGTCCAGGGGACTCTCAAGAGAGTTCTCCAACACCAGAGCTCAAAAGCATCAATTCTTCATCATTCAGCCTTCTTTATGGTCCAACTCTCACATTCATACATGACTACTGGAAAAACCATGGCTTTGACTATATGGACCTTCATTGACAAAGTAATGTCTCTGCTTTTTAATATGCTGTCTAGGTTGGTCATAGCTTTTCTTGCAAGGAGCAAGTGTCTTTTAATTTCGTGGCTACAGTCATCATCTGCAGTCATTTTGGAGCCCAAGAAAATGAAGTCTACTGCTGGTTCCATTGTTTTTCCCATCTATTTGCCATAAAGTGATGGGACCAAATGTTGATGTATGGCAAAACCATAATCTTCATTTTTTAAATGTTGAGTTTTAAGCCAGCTTTTTCACTCTCCTCTGTCACCTTCATCAAGACGCTCTTTAGTTCTTCTTCACATTCTGCCATAAATGTGGTGTCATCTGCACATCTGAGGTTATTGATATTTCTCCTCAAAATGTTGATTCCAGCTTGTGCTTCACCCAGCCTGTCATTTCTCATGATGTACTCTGCATATAAGTTAAATAAGCAGGGTGACAATATATGGCCTTGGTGCACTCCTTTCCCAGTTTGGAACCAGTCCATTGTTCCATATCCTGTGGTCACTGCTGAGTTTTCCATATTTGCTGGCATATTGAATGCAGCATTTTCACAGCATCATGTTTTAGGATTTGAAATAGCTCAGCTAGAATTCCATCTAGCTTTGTTGGTAGCGATGCTTCCTAAAGCCCATTTGACTTTGTACTCCAAGATGTCTGGCTCAAGGTGAGTGATTATCTGAGTTATTAAGATTATCTGGGTCATTAAGATTTTTTGTGTAGTCTTTCTGTGTATTCTTGCCACCTCATCTTAATATCCTTTGCCCTGTTAGGTCCATACCATTTCTGTCCTATATTGTGCCCATCTTTGCATGAAATGTTCCCTTGGTATCTCTAATTTTCTTGAAGAGATCTCTAGTCTTTCCCATTCCATTGTTTTTCTCTATTTCTTTGCATTCTTCACTTAGGATGGCTTTCTTATCTCTCCTTGATATACCTTGGACCTCTGCATTCAAATGGGTATATCTTTCCTTTTCTCCTTTGCTTTTCACTTCTATTCTTTTCTCAGCTATTTGTAAGGCCTCCTCAGATAGCCATTTTGCCTTTTTGCATTTCTTTTACTTGGGGATGGTTTTGATCACCACCTCCTGTACAACATCATGAACTTCTGTCCATAGTCCTTCAGGCACTCTATCAGATCTAATCTCTTGAATCTATTTGTTGACGGGGGGATGATTTGAGAGAATACCATTGAAACATATACATTACCTTATGCAAAACAGATAGGCATTGAGAGTTTGATTTATAATGCAGGGCTCCCAAAGCTGGTGATCTGTGACAATCTGGAGGGGTGGGGTGGGGAGGAAGGTGGGAGGAGAGTACAGGATGGAGGGGACAAATGGATGCCTATGGCCGGTCTATACTGACGTATGGCAAAAACCATCACAATACTATAAAGTAATTATCCTCCAATTATAATAAACAAATTTTAAAAAGAGAAACTACCTTTTAAAGCCAGTTTTCCCTCAACCTCTGCTCTTGGGGGCGTTTCACTCCAAGAGCATCCTGAGCACCAGTAGCCCTTGCCTCTCTTACCTGAGCAGATCACAGAGGCCGTGTTGCCATGGGAACAGTCAGGCCCACCCAGAGCAGTCACAGGGCAACTCCACAGGAAGGACTCAGCCCCTGAGCAGTGAAATCGGGCTGTTGAGATCTGATCACCTCCTTCCACCAAGTGTGGTCCTCTGGGGGTGGAGATGGCTACTCCACAGCCAAGCTGACGACAGACAACATTGGCATTGGCCAGACTCCAGTGGGAGGCACAGAGTGCTCTCCATCATCCAGAAATGTTCACCTCCACCTGCCCCTCACACTGAGAGGAGCCGTTTGTCATGAGCCGGACTTCTGAGTATGCTGGATACGAGATAACAGAATTTCAGAAACATCTCATGATTTCTCGCCTGAACAGAGTGTGCAGGGAGGTTAGTCCTGACCTGCGTCTCACCTGAACAGACGAGCTGAGCAGCTCCACTGTGGTGACAAGTGCCCCCTGGACAGGGCGCTCTGGGGCAGGACCAGAGCTTAGGCTCCTCCCCCTCACACCTGAACTCTTCAGCCCAGACCCGGCCATCTCACTCTCTGAAGGGCACGTGTCCCAGGACAGACACAGCTTTGCCACACCCCAGCTCTGCACAGATGACTTGGGCAGTGGGGAGTGTGAAGTTCCCATCAGACACTGGGATCCAGGTTCTCCAGAATACACTTCTACTCGCCCTGAGCAGGGTCCATCCTTTCCAACCAGATGCACAAATCCTGAGAGAAACAAATAAATAAACCCACTGCATGTTCATGATCCTGGCTTGGCAACTGGAAACATGTCACAGGCAATGGTGTGAAAGCTTTTATTTTCCAGGACTGAGGGATGAAGAGACAATTTGACAGTGTCAGAATTGCATTTTCATGAGCGAGTTTTGGAAGAGAAATCCAGAAGGATTTGCAGAGTCAGTTTGGAATGGCTGAATTCCAAAAACTTATATTTTGATGTTGGTTAGGATGTGAATTCCTCATTTAGGGCCTGGAAACTATAGGGCCCAAGGAAACTGCACTGCAATGGGCATCAGACTTGGGTGCAGAACTGACCTAACCCAGAGTGAAATGGGTCCTTGGGATTCAAGAGGTTAGAGAACCAAGATCCAGACAAGGTTAGAAGGCCATCCTGAAATTTCTGGGGCTAAAAGTCCAGCCAGATTTTTCTCAGAAGTTAATATTCAAGTCACTGATACAAGGGAAATCAATAGAGAGATCTGAGTGCAGGTCAGTCTATAAACAGACTTTTGGCTCATGGAAGGAAAGCTAGATATTATAACAAGACTACATTTTATGATTCCCATATATTTCTCATAATCTCTGATGTTGAAAAATTCCAAGAATTTCTTAGCCAACTTGAACTGTGAAAAGAAATTATCCACAGATGAGTTTGAATATGAAGAAAGGTCAGAGTCATAGGAGAAAGGGTTGGTCCTAGCCATCTTTCAAGAAAGCCTATGATTTACCAATGAACCTGGGAGAGAATGAGTTCTCAGTGGGACTATACAAGATGACTAATTGTGTTGATTACTTCATATTACTGGTTTTCTTCCAACACATGAGAATCATAGCAGATGCTACGGAGTGAAGGCAATTTAATGTGTTTAAGTTCTATCTATATGCTAAATGGAGCTTCCCAGGTGGCACTAGTGGTAAAGAACCCACCTGCCAATGCACAAGTTCAATCCCTGGGAGGAGGGCACAGCAACCCACTCCAGTATTCTGTCCTGGAGAATCCCATGGATGAGGGAGCCTGATGGGCTACAATTCACAGAGTCGCAAAGAGTCAGACATGACTGAAGAGACCTAGCATGCACTCATATGCTAACTGCAAACTACTTCCTATTTCTTGAGTAATAGTTATCATGCTGTTTAAAAAAAAGAGAGGAGGAGAAGAAGAGAAGACAGAGCAAACAGTCATATATAATTTACAGATTTCTACCTTACAAAAGCCTCCATATGGATGAAAGAAAGATTTGGGGAAAATATCTGTCCAGCAAGTTTTTAACACATTTTACCCCTGTGCTCCTTCCATCTGCGACCTAACCCTGTTTCCCTTTCCCATTTCTACCACTGCAGACAAGAGAAAACAATCCTAAGAGCTACAAACAGATGGAAAAGAGACTCTTAAAGGGAAAAACTTCTGTAGGAGTGGAGTGTGGCTGGGATGAGGCATAGGTTAAACTGGGAGCTGATGGAGTCTGAAACTGAAAGAGGGAGACTAAGGAAAGACTCACGACATGATTTGACCTTCAGGGACCATATTTTGGATAGAGGAAAGGAACCTAAAGAAAAAAATAAAACCTCATCATAAAGAACTATTTTTAAATACATTTGCCTGATTTCTGACTGTGCTTATAATTATTTATGCACACGGTGGAATTCTTTCTGGTAAAGGACTCTGATTTCATAAGTATGAGAACATTGAAGGTTCAGAAAGAATATTTCAACAGAATAAAAATCTACTGTAGAGAACAGGAGAGAACAGAAAATACGCTATAGAAATTAATGAATCGAAGGACCAGCTTGAGCACTTATCCAAGAGGGAATGGTGAGAGCCAGGATGATCTGTGAGCCTTTTGTTACTTACCCACTTTCAACTCCCCAGTCCAGGTTAGGACATCTGGTGTGGTCTGGCTGGGAGTTTGGTCATAGGATACACATTCTAATTAAAACATTTGTACTTAACAGGTTGTTAGTTTCTATATCAATCCCATGAGGTTACAAATTTAAAAAGAACAAAAAAGAAATATTTCTTGTATGTTGTTTCATATACCAAGATACATGCTAAACACTCAAATATATGCTGAATAATCAATGAAGTCTTATACACATCAGGATAGATACTTCTGAGACATATTATTATTTCTTTTTTATTTTCTACTTGATTTTAAATTTTATATGAAAGGATATGTGTGTGAAAATTGTAAGAAAATTTGTGCAATAGGAGGCTGGTGTGAGTGGATAAAGGTATTAAATATAATAAAAGATACATCTTTGTCTGGTCTCTTGCTGTACAGACCTCCTGTATCCTTGGACACACGTAGCATCCTCCACACCACGCCTGGACCCGCAGTGATGCTCAGAGAACCCCATATGGCCTTTGACATCTCCCATTGCCCTTCTTTTTCCTCTTAGCTACTATAAGTCTCCTCCACCTTCTTCAAAAATTACAGGTGTCCTCTTACTCCTATTCCTATCAAACAAGCCCCCAAACACAATTCTCTTATATCATTGAAGACATCAGGTATAAAATATAATTTCTTACCATAAAACATAGAAATTCGTATTTTATTGCCTATATCTTTGACTTGTCAGTGTGTGGCTAAGTGTTCCTCCAAAATTTTGGTTTATACAGAGGTTTTAAAGGAAAAAAAGTAACAATGAAAGGAGAACCCAGACTCAGAACATTTCATCAACAACTCTATTGTCCTACCAGTCAAAGAGCTATGAATGTAAAGCTAAATTTTCAAAGGGGACTTGCAATTTGGCACAAATCCATAAGTTCCTCTCTGATTTGTTTGATGATGTCTCCTGTGCCTCCACTCCTACTAACCTAGCACAAAAAAGTGTCTCACACCATATATTCAGAAAGGACTCCATCCTGGAAGGTACATCCTCATTCTAGCCCTTTCCTCCCATGGGCTCACTGTGCAAAGCAGGTGCATGTGGTGATTTGCAAATGTTTCACTCTTCCAAAAGTAAATTATATAAAAAATGAGTGTCAATTTTTATTGGGATATAGATTAAGCTATATCAGGTAAGATCACTGGAGAAGAAATAGCAGAGACTTGTAAGCGGAAAGTAGCAATAAATGAAGCCCATCAGGAAATCAGTCCTGAATATTCATTGGAAGGACTGATGCTGAAGCTGAAACTCCAATACTTTGGCCACCTGATGTGGAGAACTGGCTCCTTTGAAAAGACCCTGATTTTAGGAAAGATTGAACGCAGGAGAAGAAGGGGAAGACAGAGGATGAGATGGTTGGATGGCATTACCGACTCAGTAGATATGACTTTGAGTAAGCTTCGGCAGTTGGTGGAAGGGAGATGAGAGAGGGAAGATGGAGAGGGAAGCCTGGCATGCTGCAGTCCATGGGGTAGCAAAGAGTCGGACACCACTGAGCGACTGAACTGAACTGATCACTCAGAGATACTTTATGCCTTCAAGGAGGATATCTCAGACATCTCTAGCTTACACATCTATTGCCCTGGTGATCAGACACCAGCTTCCTTGGAGCTTTCTGTCCTTTCAGTCCGTGAGCAATTCACTGATCATACCTGAGCAGATAACTCCTGCATCCTCGTCATGACCGCAGTTGTGCCGCCCCCAGCCCCGGGAAGGGCACTGCCACACGTGGGACTCCATTCTTCCACAATACACGTGGTCCAGCCAGATGGGTCCTGATCCCGCCCCAAAGGGAGCAGACTCCACGGCACTGAGGGCTTCTCCACAGCCCAGCTGCCTGCACACCACACGGGCATCGTCCAGGTCCCAGCCGTCATCACAGATGGTGCCCCAGGAGCCCTGGTCAAGGATCTCCACTCTCCCGGCGCAGGGCCCGGCCCCGTCCACCAGGCGGAGCTGTCTGCTGTCTGAGGAGAGAGAAATGAGACAATGGGTTGCTGACCAGCAGATGAGAAAGATCTTCTGTCGTGTGGAACCCTCACCCGAGCAGTTGAGGGCGCTCTCCTCAGAAGCTCATGCTGCGGAGTCACTGCCCTGTGGAAGATTTGGATCTGGTTTCTTATAGAAGTGATAAGAGCATAACAAGGATGAAAATGGACAAAAACAGGAAATATTACTTTACTAAATAGTCTGAGACAGATGGTGTTACAAGGTCCTATCAGAGTTAACATTCTGATTTGTAGAGCTCTGCACAGAATCTGAGAAAGATTTACAGGAAATGTTGGTCTCTCTACCCTGAGTGGTTAAATGAGTTCAGAGTCTCAGGATTAGGCTGGTAACTGGATGTATTCTTTCTAAGCTACACAGTCTTGGTCATTGACTTTAGAGTCAGGCAGTGGCCTCATCAGAAGCCTTGGGGAGCAGCCATGAATCCTCTGTCATTAAAATCATTCTCCTTGGTATAGTCATGAGAACTGAAAAACAAATGGTCTGTGAGACACGATGGTTTACCCCAGAATAGTCCACTTATGATTCTAAGCTTCAAACTCCAGATCTGGATACTTAGTTTCAAAAAATATAATCTCTTTGAGTAGATTAAACAACCCTGCATGAGAGATGATGTCAGAAGACATTGACTGACATTGGCCAGACTCTACTGGGAATCACAGAATGTAGCTTCTTCTCCCAAATGAACATAATGTCTCCTTGGACTTTGTGTCAGGAATTGCTATTATCTAAAATTTGGAGTTGTTTGTTCTCTAGGGGAAAATATGTATTTCTAACTCACAGAGGAAAAATATGTTACATTCCTGCTTTGAAAGCCTTTGAACAAGCAATATTGACAGACACACTGCATTATTCTCTCCTTTGATACATAACCAGTCATGGAAAGAAAGGTTAAATGATGTCTATCACTGTTGTAGTTTAAGTAAGTGATAAAGTAGAGAATAAAACCTCAAATTCTGTACTTCCATGAAGAATGGAAGAGAAAGCAGGCCAATGGTGTTGTTAGACACAACTTCAAATGCCAGAAATTTTCTTTAAGTAAAGGTATCATTGGAAAAGACTCTGATGCTGGGAGGGATTGGGGGCAGGAGGAGAAGGGGACGAGAGAGGATGAGATGTCTGGATGGCATCACCGACTCGATGGATGTGAGTCTGAGTGAACTCTGGAAGTTGGTGATGGACAGGGAGGCCTGGCGTGCTGAAATTCATGGGGTCGCAAAGAGTCAGATACGACTGAGCGACTGAACTAAACTGAAGGGTATCAGACATTTGTGGACACAACATGGACTAAATATGCTAAAATTCTAAAGAGTGGAGATCGTGTAATATGTTTCAATGTTAGCCAAGGATCTACAGCTCCTTTTTCTCTGGAGGAATTTCCCAATTTGGTGCCTGGGTTAATGGCTCAGAATCCGGGCTCAGAGCAACAGAGGACTCCTATTTGGACAGAGAAGCCAGCATAATTGGGGGTTACCTGGTGGTGAGACAGAGTTGGAGACCTGAAAGCCTCTCTCACACAGCAGACTCTTCCCTCAAATGTGTGCTCATTATACAGCCATGAAGCTGGCAGGGAGCCAGAGATCCATGCCAACAGTCTGGGAGAGCAGAGCGGCCACTCCCGCCCTCTCTTGGGCGCTGAGCTACCAGAGTATCCCGGTTCTCAACCGAAATCTCTGAAGGCCCATGCCATATGGACAGAGAGGTAAGAGGAGGATTGAGTGCTACCAAAACCTCGACCTAGACTTGTTACAGCTCAGTTCTCAGTTACATTTATATATATTGAGTGATCTTCGACCCTTCTACTTGCTTAACAAAACAGAATATGAATCCTCTCAAGGGTTAGAAAATGTATCTGGAGGATCATTTTTTCAATGCCAAAGGCATGGGATGACATGACATATTAACAAAGTGGAAAAAAGAAAATAAGAGAAGGCAGAGACTCACATGATAGAGGAGCTGGAGTTAGCAGATACAGATTTTAACCATGATCAATATATAGAGGAAAAAAGAGGAAATGAGAGAATAAATGGGTGAAAAGATGAAAAACATTAACAACTAATTATAACTATAAAAAATCAAGGAACAGTTACCAACTGAAAATAAAATGTCTAGAGAGTTGAATTAATAAGTTTAGAAGAATTTTAGAGAGAACTCTACACAGAATTACTAACTTAGAGGAGTCCTAGAGGTGAGAGATGAGAAGAAGGAGGCGTTACAGGAGGAGAAGAGAAGCTCAGGCAGAGAGACAGAGCAGCAGAAGTAACACTTGGAGATACAATAACTGAGAATTTTTTAAAAATGGATGGATGGGCATGAAAACTCCCACACCTAGTAAAGCTGCTGAAAATCAAAGGAAAAAGGAAAATTTGGAATAATAACAGATCTGTTTAATACAAAAGAAGGGGGAAAAGAGAGGAAAAAAGAACATAAAGCACATGGGTTAATTAAAAGGAAATGATAGATACGAGCCCCAAAATACCAATAATTGCAGTTACAGTAAATTGATTAGATACTTCAAGTTAAAGCCCATCTTGATGAAACCACAAAATCCATGTAAATGCCACCATGAAGATATTCAGCTTATATATGAGGGTAAAGAAAGGTTGAAAGTAAAATGATGGAAAAAATGTACATACTTTGTGAATCCTAATTGTAAGAAAACTGGAATAGCTATATAAAGGTCACAGAAAGTAGACTTCAAAGCAAGATGTGCTAATTGAATTAAAGAGGGTATTTTCATGATTATAACAGGATACACCCTTAATGAAGATATTATAGATATTAAAATCCAAGAAAATGTCAAAACATTGCTTTGAAATATAGAATAATACTTGACAGAACAAAGAACAGAAGTAGACAAAATCGTAATCAAAATGGGGGGACTTTAACATCCATTTTTCAATAGCATGCAGACCAAGTATGCAAAAAAGAATGAAGAATATAGCAGATGTAAACAACACAGTTAGCCAAATAACATATATAGAGCAATACGCCAACAATTAAAGAATTTGTTATTTACATTATTGTTAATTCGCTGGAAACTTCCATTTTCAAATGATCATCAGTTCGGCTCAGTTCAGTCACTCAGTCGTGTCTGACTCTACAGCTCCATGGACTACAGCATGCCAGGCCTTCTTGTCCATCACCAACTCCCAGAGTTTACTCAAACTCATGTCCATCGAGTCAGTGATGCCATCCAACCATTTCATCCTCTGTTGTTCCCTTCTCCTCCCACCTTCAACCTTTCCCAGCATCAGAGTCTTTTCAAATGAGTTAGTTCTTCACATCAGGTGGCCAAAGTATTGGAATTTCAGCTTCAGTATCAGTCCTTCCAATGAATATTCAGGACTGATTTCCTTTAGAATGGACTAGTTGGGTCTCCTTGTTGTCCAAGGGACTCTCAAAAGTCTTCTCCAACACCATAGTTCAAAAGCATCAGTTCTTTGGTGCTCAGCTTTCTTTATAATCCAACTCTCACATCCATACATAACTACTGGAAAAACCATAGCCTTGACTAGATGGACCTTTGTAGGCAAAGTAATGTCTCTGCTTTTTAATATGCTGTCTAGGTTGTTCATAGCTTTTCTTCCAAGGAGTAAGCATCTTTTAATTTCATGGCTACAGTCACTATCTGCAGTGATTTTGGAGCTCCCCAAACTAAAGTCTGGCACTGTTTCCACTGTTTCCCCATCTATTTGCCATGAAGTGATGGGACCGGATGTCATGATCTTCGTTTTCTGAATGTTGAGCTTTTTCACTCTCCTTCACTTTCATTAAGAGGCTCTTTAGTTCTTCACTTTCTGCCATAAGGGTGGTGTCATCTGCATATCTGAGGTTATTGATATTTCTCCCAGCAATCTTGATTCCAGCTTGTGCTTCATTCAACCCAGAATTTCTCATGATGTACTCTGCATATAAGTTAAATAAGCAGGGTGACAGTATACAGCCTTGACATACTCCTTTCCCTATTTGGAACCAGTCTGTTGTTTCATGTCAGTTCTAACTACTGCTTCCTGACCTGCATATAGATTGCTCAAGAGGTAGGTCAGGTGGTCTGGTGTTCCCATCTCTTGAAGAATTTTCCACAGTTTGTTGTGACCCACATAGTCAAATGTTTGGCATAGTCAATAAAGCAGAAGTAGATGTTTTGATGATCACACGATAGAACAAAAACCTTCAGAGAATTGAATTTATACAGAGTATTTACTTTGACCAGAGTGAAATTAAGTTAAGTATTAATAAGAAAATATACTTAGCCATCCCTACAGAGAAAATTAAGAAATATTCTTCCAAAGAATTCCTGGGTCTGGAAATAACTTTCAAACTTGAAAATATTGTGAAATAATGGTAACAAAGGTATTCTGTAACTAAATTCTTCCAATGCAACTAAAGTAGTGTCTAAGGGAAATTTATACCCTAGATTTAGAAAAGAGGAAAGACGGAAAACGAAAAAATGTAAGCTTTCATTTAAGAAGCTAGGAGAAGTAAAGCCTAAAGGATGTACAAGATTGGAATTAATAAAGAAAAAATAATATTATTCTAATAAAGAAAGTGAGCATAAGACAAAGATAATAGAGGAAAGCTGTTCAAACATGGCTCACTGAAAATTGATCAACACCGAGCAATACTAATCAAGAGCAGAGAGAAAAACTCAACAATACCAAAATGAAAAGGCAAATCACTGTAAATTATACAGATTTTTTGGTCATAGTTTTGAGATGCAATATACACATTTAATGTGGATAAATATCCAGAAGAGTTCCAGTTTCTCCACAACCTTGCCAATACTTGTCTTTTTTAAAATTATAGCCATTTTGACAGGTGTCAGATGACATCTCATTGCTGTTTTCATTTACATTTCTCTGATGATTGGAGATGTCAGTATATTTTCATATACCTGTTAGCTATCCATATGTCTTCTTTGGAGAAATGGCTAGACCCTGACCAATTTTTTAAATCAATTTATTAGAGCTTTTGTTGCTGTTGCTTTTGTTTTCCTCTTGAGCTGTAGGATTCTTATTTATTTTGGAAATTAATCCCTTATATGACTTGCTGTAAGGTGCCTTTTCACTCTACTGTTGTTTCTTTTACTGTCATGCTGGTGTTCAGTCATTCAGTTGTGTCTAACTCATTGTGACCTCATGGAGTATAGCCTGCCAGGCTCCTCTGTCCATGAGATTTCCAAGGAAAGAATACTGGAGTGAGTTGCCATTTCCTTCTCCAGGGGATCTTCCTGACCCAGGGGTTGAATCCATGTCTTCTGTGTCTCCTCCACTGCCAGGTGAACTCTTTACAACTGAGCCATCTGGAATATTCTCACTTTTCTATTTTTACCTATTTCTTGGGTGTCATATCCATGAGATCATGAAATAATATATTTTTATTTGAAATTATAAGTAAAAATACCACATATCTAAAATGTAATTCCTAACTGATGACAATATTACACCATCATGCACAGTAAAATAAATTTATATGCAGTAAGGTTTTAAATATTATTTAGTGGAATTATAAAATCATTTGTAGAAAATAAACTTGATTAAAAGTTATTTTGAGATGAATAATGGCATTTGAAACATTGCATTAAAGGCATAATAAAAAACTAAAACGCTATAAATTTCATCACATAGCCTCCCATACACATATACAAACCTACATACACAAAATCATACACAAGAGATGGGGAAATATTTCCAAATAATGTAAGAAAAGGGGCAAATGATGTTAGTTTATAGAGTTCCTAAAAATATATAAGAAAATCTGTAAAATATTCTAGAGAAAAAATTAAAGATAGAGAAAGATATCTGAAACACCTATAAATATTTACTTATTAATCACTCTGCGCATTCAATAACAAATACAAACACAGCCGTCTATAAAGGCACACACACACACTAATGCACCCCTGAATGAAGGAAAGACCTTGCATACTTTTATTACCCTGTGTTTCTTCTATCAGGACAGTGCTTGCACATTGTATGCACTCATTCAACAAGTATGGATGGAGAACATTTTCTAAATACCATGATAAGAGCTTGTTAAATATTTATTAAATAAATGAGCAGATGAATACAATTCAGTGAAATATATTTTCTTTAAATCAATGCTAATCAACAAAATAGTGAAGCAAAATTAAATTAATGATAATTGTTTATGAAAATAAGGTATATTAAAGAAAAATAGTCCATAAACACAGAATAAATTTATATTTAAAATTTCGCTTACATAATTTTTAATAAAAATTTATTTATTTTAATTGGAGGCTAATTACTTTACAATATTGTATTGGTTTTGCCATACATCAACATGAATTTGCCATGGGTTTTAATGGAAAATTGTTAAATAGACTCTAAACTACTCTCATCTATTATTCAATATAACATATGCACAAGAGAATATTTCTGTAGTAAGAAGAAACTCTTTAAGGGAATATACAGATTTACCAAGTAGACTTCAGAAAAAGACAAATAGCTACTGAGCAAAGCAAAACCCTCCTTGCTATTCTTTGGAACTCTGAATTCAAATGGGTATACCTTTCCTTTTCTCGTTTGCTTTTTGCTTCTCTTCTTTTCACAACTATTTGTAAGGCCTCCTCGACAGCCTTTTGCTTTTTTGCTTTTATTTTTCTTGGGGATGGTCTTGCTCCCTGTCTCCTGTACAATGTCATGAACCTCCGTCCATAGTTCATCAGGCACTCTGTCTATCAGATCTAGTCCCTTAAATCTATTTGTCACTTCCACTGTATAATTGTAAGGAATTTGATTTAGGTCATACCTGAATGGTCTAGTGGTTTTCCCTACTTTCTTCAATTTAAGTCTGAATTTGGCAATAAGGAGTTCATAATCTGAGCCACAGTCAGCTCCTGGTCTTGTTTTTGCTGACCGTATAGAGCTCCTCCATCTTTGGTTGCAAATAATATATAATCAATCTGATTTCGGTGTTGACCATCTGGTGATGTCCATGTGTAGAGTCCTCTCTTTGCTGGAAGAGGGTGTTTGCTATGACCAGTGCATTCTCTTGGCAAAACTCTGTTAGCCTTTGCCCTGCCTTCATTTCTTACTCCAAGGCCAAATTTGCCTGTTACTCCAGGTGTTTCTTGACTTCCTACTTTTGCACTCCAGTCCCCTATAATGAAAGGGACATCTGGGGGTGTTAGTTCTAGAAGGTCTTGTACGTCTTCATAGAAGCTTTCATAGAAACTTCATAGCTTCAACTTCAGCTTCTTCAGCATTACTGGTTCGGGCATGCTGCTACTTCTGTTAAGTTGCTTCAGTCATGTCCGACTCTGTGTGACGCCATAGATGGCAGCCCACCAGGCTCCCCTGTCCCTGGGATTCTCCAGGCAAGAATACTGGAGTGGGTTGCCATTTCCTTCTCCAATGCATGAAAGTGAAAAGTGAAAGTGAAGTCGCTCAGTCGTCTCCAACTCCCAGCTACCCCATGGACTGCAGCCTACCAGGCTCCTCCATCCATGGGATTTTCCAGACAAGAGTACTGGAGTGGGTTGTCATTGCATAGACTTGGAATACTGTGATATTGAATGGTTTGCCTTGGAAATGAACAGAGATCATTCTGTGATTTTTGAGATTGCATCCAAGTACTGCATTTTGGACTCTTTTGTTTGCTATGATGGCTACTTCATTTCTTCTAAGGGATTCTTGCCCACAGTACTAGATATAATGGTCATTTGAGTTAAATTCACCCATTCCAGTCCATTTTAGTTCGCTGATTCCTAAAATGTCTACGTTCACTTTTGTCATCTCCTGTTTGACCACTTGCAATTTGCTTTGATTTATGGACCTAACATTCCAGGTTCCTATGCAATATTGCTCTTTACAGCATTGGACTTTGCTTCTATCCCCAGTCACATCCACAGCTGAGTGTTGTCTTTGCTTTGACTCCATCTCTGCATTCTTTCTGAAGTTATTGCTCCACTGATCTCCAGTAGCAATTTGGGCACCTACCAAATTGGGGAGTTCATCTTTCAGTGTCCTATCTTTTTGCCTTTTCATACTGTTCATGGGGTTCTCAAGGCAGGAATACTGAAGTGGTTTACCATTCCCTTCTCCAGTGAACCACATTTTGTCAGTATTCTCCGCCATGACCTGTCCATCTTGGGTGGCCATATTGGCATGGCTCACAGTTTCACTGAGTTAGGCAAGGCGTGGTCCATATGATCAGATTGGTCAGTTTTCTATAATTGTGGTTTTCAGTTTGTCTGCCCTCTGATGGAGGAGGAGAAGAGCCTTATGGAAGCTCCCTGAAGGGAGAGAATAGCAAGGAAAGATAAGAAAGCCTTCCTCAGTGATCAGTGCAAAAAAAAATAGAGGAAACCAATAGAATGGAAAAGACTAGAGATCTCTTCAAGAAAATTAGAGATAAAGGGAATATTTCATGCAAAGATGGGCTCAATAAAGGACAGAAATGGTATGGACCTAACAAAAGTAGAAGGTATTAAGAAGAGATGGCAAGAATACACAGAAGAACTACACAAAAAAGATCTTCATGACCCAGATAATCACGATGGTATGATCACTCACCTAGAGTCAGACATCCTGGAATGCGAAGTCAAGTGGGCCTTAGAAAGCATACTATGAACAAAGTTAGAGGAAGTGATGGAATTTCAGTTGAGCTATTTCAAATCCTAAAAGATGATCCTGTGAAAGTGCTACACTCAATATGCCAGCAAATTTGGAAAACTCAGCAGTGGTGACAGGACTGGAAAGAGTCAGTTTTCATTCCAATCCCAAAGAAAGGCAATGTCTAAAAATGTTTAAACTACCACACAGTTGCACTCATCTCACACACTAGCAAAGTAATGCTGAAAGTTCTCCAAGCTAAGCTTCGACAATACATGAACTGTGAACTTCCAGATGTTCAAGCTGGTTTTAGAAAAGGCAGAGGAACCAGAGATCAAATTGCCAACATCTGCTGGATCATTGAAAAAGCAAGAGACTTCCAGAAACACATCTGTTTCTGTTTTATTGACTATACCAAAGCCTTTGACTGTGTGGATCACAACAAACTGTGGAAAATTCTGAAAGAGATGGGAATACCAGACCACCTGACCTGCCTCTTGAGAAACCTATATGCAGGTCAGGAAGCAACAGTTAGAACTGGACATGGAACAACAGACTAGTTCGTAATAGGGAAAGAAATACATCAAGGCTATATATTGTCACCCTGATTATTTCACTTATCTGCAGAGTACATCATGAGAAATGCTGGGCTGGATGAAGCACAAGCTGGTACCAAGATTGCCAGGAGAAACAGCAATAACCTCAGATATGCAGATGACCCCACACTTATGGCAGAAAGTGAAGAAGAACAAAAGAGCCTCTTGATGAAAGTGAAAGAGGCGAGTGAAAAAGTTGGCTTAAAGCTCAACATTCAGAAAACAAAGATCATGGCATCTGGTCCCATCACTTTATGGCAAATAAATGGGGAAACAATGGAAACAGTGACAGACTTTATTTTGGGGGGCTCCAAAATCACTGCAGATGGTGACTGCAGCCGTGAAATTAAAAGATGCTTACTCCTTGGAAGGAAAGTTATGACCAACCTAGATAGCATATTAAAAAGCAGAGACATTACTTTGCCGACTAAGGTCCGTCTAGTCAAGGCTATGGTTTTTCCAGTAGTCATGTATGGATGTGAGAGTTGGACTATAAAGATAGCTGAGCACCAAAGAATTGATGCTTTTGAACTGTAGTGTTGGAGAAGGTTCTTGAGAGTCCCTTGGACTGCAAGCAGTTCAAACCAGTCCATCCTAAAGGAAATCAGTCCTAAATATTCATTGGAAGGACTGATGCTGAAGCTAAAACTCCAATACTTTGGTCACCTGATGTGAAGAACTGACTCATTGGTAAAGACCCTGATGTTGAGGATAAGGGGACGACAGAGGATGAGATGATTGAATGGCATCACTGACTCAATGGACATCAGTTTGAGCAAACCCTGGGAGCCGGTGATGGACAGGGAGGCCTGGTGTGCTGCAGTCCATGGGGTCACAAGGAGTCAGACACGACTGAGTGACTAAACTGAACGGAGAGTAAAACTGCAATAGACTCAAATAGATATACTGAGAAGGCTAAGTAATCAGAGGAAACAGAAATTACAAACAAAACACCAAGAAAAAGGCACAAAAGCCTGAAAGAAATATACATAAGTGTAAAATGTACCTGTTAAAAAATATCAGAATTAATGTATTCTTTCCACATCATCCTATCAAACCTCCTACCCAATCTATACAGAGATCCTCTGAGAAAGTGATGGCAAGATCTCTGTGAGGTGGTTACTCACTTTCAGGGTCAGAGACTTAACCACCTCCCACTTCCTGGTGCTTTACTGTAAGAAAAATATCATCAATAAAAGATTTAATAGTTTAATGATTCTTTAGCCTTCAAGTGGAAAAGACAAAGAGATGAGGCAAGAGAGGCAAGGAGTGGTGAATATATGTTTTTGAAATATCTGTCACCACATTCTCTCTGCTATGTGAAATATCTATCACCACGTTCTCTCAGGCAACACCCAGCATATTATTCATGATGTATCTGAACAGGGTGTGTGTGTTTGTGTATGTAGGAAAGAGAGAGAGAGAGAAATGGTGCAGGGAATAAGCACTTTGGTTTGAACATCTGTCACCCCCAACATTTATTTACTGCATTCAGCACTTGCTGTTGAAATCCCAGCTCCCAGTGCAATGGTATTAAGTGGTGGAACCTTCTCGGCCTCTTCCAAAAGCAGAAGAAAGGAACACTGCCAGACTCATTTTATGAAGCTAACATTGTTCTGATATCAAAACCAGACAGGAAATATCTCTGATAAACAGAGGGACAAAAATCCTCAACAAAATATTAAAAAACATAATTCAATAGTGCATCCAAAGGATCATGCACGATGATCAAGTGAGATTTGTTCCAAAGGATGCAAGGATGGTTCAATATTCACAGATTAATCAATGTGATACACCTACTAAACAAAATGAAAATCAAAATCAAAAAAACATTTGAAAACATTAACATCCATTTCTGATTAAAAACCTCTGTAAAGTAGATACAGAGGGATTATACCTCAGCATAATAAAGACCATATGACAAGCTCACAGCTAGCCTCATACTCAACAGTAAAAAGCTGAATATTTTTTCTCTGAGATCAGATGCAAGACAAAGATGCTTAATCACCACTTTTATTCAACATAGTTTTGGTATTCCTAGCCAAAACAATCAGGCAAGGAAAAAAAAAAAATAAGGACACACAAATCTGAAAGGAAAAGACAAAACTGATGCTATTTGGAGATTTCATAATATTATATATAGAAAACCCTAAAGCCCCCACCAAAATCTGTTAGAACTAATACCCTCAGTGAAGTTGCAAGATACAAACTTCATATACAAAAATCAGTTGCATTTCTATACACTAATAACAAATTGCCATAAGGAAAAATTAAGAAAACAATTCTATTTACAGTTGAACAAAGAAATGATGAATTATTAGGAACAAATTTAACCAAAGAGGTGATAGTCCTGTACCCTGAAACTCTAAGACACTGATGAAAGATAGTGGATTTTGTTATCAAAATTCCAAAGGAAATTTTCACAGACATGGAACAAATAATCCTAAAATTTGTATGGAACCACAAAGGACCTTGAATAGCCAAAGCAATCTTGAGAAAGAAAAACAATATTGGAGGTGCCATGTTTCCTGATTTAAAACTATATTTCAAAGCTCTGTTAAGCAAAACAGTATAGTGTTGGCATAAAAATGTGTGCAGAGATCAACAGAATAGAATAGAGAGCCCAGAAATAAACCCAATACCTACAGTTGATTCATCTTTGACAGAGGAACTAGGAACATGCAATGCGGAAAGAAGAGTCTCCTCAATAAATGGTGCTGGGAAAAGTGAAACATAAAACTGGACCACTCTCTTATACCATTCACAGAAATTAATTCAAAATGGATCAAAGACTTAATCATAAGTCCTGCAGCCATAAAAATCCTGGAAGAAAAAGTCATAGACAGCAGTTTTGGTGGGGGCTTTTTGGATTTGACGCCAAAAGCAAAGGCAACAAGAGCAAAACTAACTAAGTGGGACGACATAAAACTGAAAAACTTCTGTGCAACAAAGGACACCATCAGCAAAATGAAGAACTTACGGGGCAGTCCAGGGGTTGGGACTCAGTGCTCTCACTGCCATGGCCCAGATTAAATCTCTGTTTGTGGAACTAAGATCCAGTAGGGCATGCAGGTTGGTAAATATATAAATAAAGGGCAAAGATATTGTGGTGGAAAATATTTTTTTTAATGGAAAGACAATCTATAGTAGAGAAAATATTTGCTAAATATATTTCTGATATGGGTTAATATGTGGAATACATAAAGGACTCATACAACTCAATAGCAAAAGAATACAGTCTCATTTAAAAATGGGCAGAGGACCTGAATAGACATTTTTTCAAAGAAAGCATACAGTTGTTCATGAAAAGGTACCTGAAAATATATACAACATTACTAATTATCAGGAAAATGCAAATCAAAACCACAATGAGATATCACCTCATAGAGTTGTTTTTATCAAAAAGACAAGAAATAATGAGAATTTTTGAGAATGTGGCGAGAAGAGAAAGCTTGTGCACAGTTGGGGGAAAGATAAGTTGGTGCAGCCACCATGGAAAACAGTATTAAGGTTCCTCAATAGAAACTCAAACCTAAAAATAAAACTGCCATGTGAGTTAGTAATTTCACTTTGGGGTATTTATCTGATGAAAATAAAAACACTAACTTAAAAAGATATGTGCAACCCGATGTTCATTGCAGAATTATTTAACGTAGCCAAACATTGTTAAGCCTTTTTTGATGGATGAATGGATAAACAAAATTTGCTATGTACATATATCCAGCCATAAAAAAGAAGAAAATCTTGCCATTTGCAACATGGATGGAACTTGAGGGCATTATGCTAAATGAACTAAATCAAATGGAGAAAGAAAAATACCATTTAATCTTATTTACATGTGGATTATTAAAAAAAAAAAAAAAACTCCAAAACAGAAGAATGAGTTCAGGAATGCAAAGAACAGTTTGGTGGTTTCCAGAGGGTCAATGTGGTCAAAATGGGATGGGTGAAGGTAGCCAAAAGATACAAACTTCCAGGTCTAAAATTACTGTCATGAGGATGTAATGTACAGTGTGATGACTACAGTTAACCCTGTATTTTATACTTGAGAGTAGGTAGGAAAATACATCTTAAAGTTTTCATCATAAGAAAAAAAATTGTAACTACATGTTGTGATGGATATTACCATACCTGTGGTGATTATTTACCAATATGTACAAATACATAAATACTATGTTGTACACTTAGGACTAGTACAATGTTACAAGAATTACATCTCAAAAATTTTAACAATCAAGGTTAGAATATGTGAATTAAATTAGTTCCATCCTTACCTCATTTAGGTTTCTCTGGTGGCTCAAACGGTAAAGAATCTGACTGCAATGTGGAAGACTGATTTTGATACCTGGGGTCAGGATGATCCCTTGGAGAAGGGAATGGCAACCCATTCCAGTATTCTTGCCTGGAGAATTCCATGGACAGAGGAACTTGGCAGGCTATACAGTCCACAGAGCTGCAAATGGTCAGACACGACTGAGTGACTAACATTTTTACTTAATGTCATTTTTGTGGACCCAAATTAAACTTAGATTACTAAAATATCACTTAGATTTTAAAATACCAAATCTCACTGCATCCTACAGGGTTGGGACAGACACACAGAAACAGACAGTAAGTCACCTGCACATGAGATATAGGCTTCCTCCTTTGGAGAGCATGAAGTGTAATTCCAAGGGTCAGAAGGACACTGCCAGAGAGAGGTGTCAGTTTTCCGACAGCAGATTCCATCCACCCACCGAGGTCTAGAACCTTCCCTGAGGCCAACAGAAGGGTTGAGGGTTCCACTGTCCCCACAGCCAAGCTGTCTGCAGATCACGGACACAATGATGTCTTCCATGGGGCTGCGGCAGACACTGCCCCAGGTTCTGTTGTAGAAAACTTCCAGCCACCCAGCACACTGCTGGTCCTCGCTCACCATCCTGAGGGCCAGGAACTCTAAGGTTGAAAGGGGAGGAGACAGGGCACAGTAAAAACTTTGCTGGATATTCTAGGTTTTCCTTTCTTCTAGAAATGGTGAACAGTCATCTCTGAATGTTCAAGAGATACCCACTAGATGACAAGACTGACATCACCTCCCTTTTAACTGACTTCGTCCATTTGTGTCTGTCTTTCTATTTCTACCACGATGGTGTAGTGGATTTGAGTTGAGAGGAAGACCAAACTTCGTGGGTGCTAGTGAGGGAGGGAAGCTGAATCCTGCTTCCTGACAAAATCTTCAAAGAGTATGTCAAAGGGATGTGATGTGGATACTGGGGAGATAGGCAGAATAATTAACCCCAGAATGTCCACATCCCAATCTCTGCAACCTGTGAATCTGTTACCATATCGGACAAGAGGGATTTACAAATGTGACTAAGGTAAGGACAGTGGGATGGTGAGTTTAAGCTAGAATACTGTATTAACAATGTGAGCCTCATCCTTAGACCCACTGTCTTTACAAGTAGAATACTTTTCTTAGCTCTGGTTAGAGAGAGAGATGTGACTCTGGATAATGGTTGAAGACAGGCAGCACTGCTGATCTGAAAATGGATGAAGGGGGCTATGAACCAAAGAATGTAGGCAGTTTCTAGAAGCTTGAAAAGACAAAAAACAGATTCGCCTCTAAAGCCGCAAAAGTGATGCAGCACTGCTAAAGCCATGACCCCAGCCCAGTGAGATCCGTGCTGCACATCTAAGCTATAGAAGTAAGGCAGTAAACACACATTGTTTTAAACCACTAGTTGGTATGTTGTTACCTAAGCAAATGGAAACTAGTACTGTGGGTTTAACTTTTTTGTATGTAACTGGAGAGAGAGCCCTGCTTTCAAGAAAACCTGTGAGAAAAGGCTCTGCCAGGAAACACTGCTGAAAAAAAAGGACCAGAACCTCAGCTGATGCAGGAGGCAGTGAAAGCACCTCGTCTTCACGTCTGCTGGAAAGACAGGCTCCATGGGAGGAAGGCTCCTTCTCTGGTCCTTTCAGCATCTCTGTGAATGTATGAGTTGGCCTGGATCTTGATCTCCTTGAACTCCCCTCCTGCTATCCTTGTATTTTCATCCCCTCACCATTTTGCACTTCAGTACTGTAGTCCCTGGTGGTTAGGACAATAATCAAGACTCTGTCTGCAATGTATGAGTCCCAGGTTTGACCCTTGGGTGAGGAAGATCCCTGCAGAAAGAAATGGCAACCCAGTATTCTTGGCTGGAAAATTCAAAGGACAGAGGACCCTGCTGGGTTACAGTCGATGGGGCTGCAAAAAGTAGGGCAGGACTGAAGCAACTCAGCACACTTGCACCACAGTCCTTCTCAATTTGTATAGCCCCTCATTGAAATCTCCTCCTTATTTCAAACAAGCTTCTCTACATTCTTCTTGGGTCATTGTTTCTACTCTAGATTTCTCCTAAACATGGTACCTCACTTCCAACAATCCACTACTGAGGCTGAAATTTCTCTTCCATACCTGACTCCTAAGTGTTCAATTTTGATCAAGATAATGAAAAGACATGCTATTCTAATATTATCTTGCTACATCACCACCACTTTGACTTATCTTCGCATCATTAAAACATGTCTGAAAATACAGAAAAGACAGAACAGAGGGAGGAAACTAGTGACAGAAAGAGAAATAGAAGGAACATGGAACCATTCGTAAAAATGTGAGAGCCTAAGTTAGAGCAATGGTAGTCAGGGATACAAACCACAATCAGTGTTTAAATATCAGAGCACTCTCCACTTCTCTACTGTTAAGTGTATCTTAACTGGAATTAATATCAAGACATCAGTATTCTTAGGATGGTAACATTGGGAGTTCTAATTTCACACCAAGTTCCAACATCACACACTCTATTTTCATTCAGATGCTGATTTATCAAAATAAGGTAGAGACACCTGTAGTGTTTCCACAAATTTATCTGCAGCTGGAACCATGATTAGGACATTGTGACAATTGGGAAGTTTACTTGAGATGCCAGAAAACAGGTTTGTTTAAAACAAAAGCTTCTAACTAAAATTCAAATGCACCTTGAAAATAATTATTTTTAATGAGAATGATAAAGAGAATGGAAGGAAACATTTTGAAGAGATGAATAGATTTATGACATAAGTGCTGTAACAGTTTCACAAATGCATGCTTATCAAGCAGTCTTGTATGTCAGTCAGACCTCAGTAAAGTACTTTTAAAAAGGAAAAGAATTGTTTCCTTAAGGGCCTCAACTAGAATCATCAAATATGCTGAAGGTGAGATTAGAAAAGATCACTTTTCCAAAGATCTTCCTGGACATAACACCCAATAGCTGATTGGCTGTGGTGTTAAGGGCCTAAAGCAGATGACCTCAGGGCTCCACTGTCCCACCGTCTCTTCAGATGGGATGATACTCGCCTAAGCCCAGCCTCTTACCTTAGGGAATTCACTGTGATAACTGACAGTATCTTCCTCCAGCCCAGCTGCTCTGATGAGATTAATATCCTGGATATCCAATCTGCAATTGTGATAACAACTAGAAGCCCCTGTCAAATACTGTGATTACCCACTCACACCATTTCACTGCTGTCTTTACTGCATCCACCTTGGCACAGGATAAATGCACTTCAGTTCTGTTCAGTCTCTCTGTCATGTCCAACTCTTTGCGAGCCCATGAATCGCAGCACGCCAGCCCTGCCTGTCCATCACCAACTCCTGGAGTTCACTCAAACTCATGTCCATTGAGTCAGTAATGTCATCCAGCCATCTCATCCTCTGTCATCCCCTTCTCCTCCTGCCCCCCAATCCCTCCCAGCATCAGAGTCTTTTCCAATGAGTCAACTCTTCGCATCAAGTAGCCAAAGTACTGAAGTTTCAGCTTTAGCATCATTCCTTCCAAAGAAATCCCAGGGCTGATCTCCTTCAGAATGGATTGGTTGGATCTCCTTGCAGTCCAAAGGACTCTCAAGAGTCTTCTCCAACACCACAGTTCAAAAGCATCAATTCTTCAGCGCTCAGCTTTCTTCACAGTCCAACTCTCACATCCATACATGACTACTGGAAAAAAACATAGACTTGACTAGACGGACCTTTGTTGGCAAAGTAATGTCTCTGCTTTTGAATCTACTGTCTAGTTTGGTCCTAACTTTCCTTCCAAGGAGTAAGCATATTTTAATTTCATGGCTGCAATCACCATCTGCAGTGATTTTGGAGCCCAAAAAAATAAAGTCTGACACTGTTTCCACTGTTTCCCCATCTATTTCCCATGAAGTGATGGGACCGGATGCCATGATCTTTGTTTTCTGAATGTTGAGCTTTAAGCCAACTTTTTCACTCTCCTCTTTCACTCTCATCAAGAGGCTTTTTAGTTCCTTTCACTTTCATCAAGAGGCTTTTTAGCTCCTCTTCACTTTCTGCCATAAGGGTGGTGTCATCTGCATATCTGAGGTTATTGATATTTCTACCAGCAATCTTGATTCCAGCTTGTGCTTCTTTCAGCCCAGTGTTTCTCATGATGTACTCTGCATAGAAGTTAAATAAGCAGGGTGACAATATACAGCCTTGACGGACTCCTTTTCCTATTTGGAAACAGTCTGTTGTTCCATGTCCAGTTCTAACTGTTGCTTCCTAATCTGCATACAAGTTTCTCAAGAGGCAGGTCAGGTGGTCTGGTATTCCCATCTCTTGCAAAATTTTCCACAGTGTATTGTGATCCACACAGTCAAAGGCTTTGGCATAGTCAATAAAGCAGAAATAGATGTATTTCTGGAACTCTCTTGCTTTTTCGATGATTCAGTGGGTGCTGGCAATTTGATCTCTGGTTCCTCTGCCTTTTGTAAAACCAGCTTGAAATTCTGGAAGTTCACGGTTCACGTATTGCTGAAGCCTGGCTTGGAGAATTTTGAGCATTACTTTACTAGCATGTGAGATGAGTGCAATTGTACGGTAGTTTGAGCATTCTTTGGCATTGCCTTTCTTTGAGATTGGAATGAAAACTGACCTTTTCCAGTCCTGTGGCCACTGCTGAGTTTTCCAAGTTTGCTGGCATATTGAGTGCAGCACTTTCACAGTATTATCTTTCAGGATTTGAACTGGAATCCCATCACCTCCACTAGCTTTGTTTGTAGTGATGTTTTCTAAGGCCAACTTTACTTCACATTCCAGAATGTGTGGCTCTAGGTTAGTGATCACACCATCGTGATTATCTTGGTCATGAAGATCTTTTTTGTATAGTTCTTCTGTGTATTCTTGCCACCTCTTCTTAATATCTTCTGCTTCTGTTAGGTCCATACCATTTCTGTCCTTGATCGAGCCCATCTTTGCATGAAATGTTCCCTTGGTATCTCTAATTTTCTTGAAGAGATCTCTAGTCTTTCCCATTCTGTTGCTTTCCTCTTTTTCTTTGCATTGATCCCTGAGGAAGGCTTTCTTATCTCTCCCTGCTATTCTTTGGAATTGTGATTCAGATGCTTATATCTTTCTTTTTCTCCTTTGCTTTTCACTGCTCTTCTTTTCACAGCCATTTTAAGGCCTCCCCAGACAGCCATTTTGCATTTTTTTTCCCATGGGGATGGTCTTGATCCCTGTCTCCTGTACAATGTCACAAACCTCCATCCATAGTTCATCAGGCACTCTATCTATCAGATCTAGACCCTTAAATCTATTTCTCACTTCCACTGTATAATCCTAAGGGATTTGATTTAGGGCGTACCTGACACACTTAGACAGCACTGGGCACTTCTTAGGAGTCGCCTCAGGTCCTCTTAGTCTCACTACCTCGTATATGTGATGTGCTTCAGCTGCTGTGTTGTAAACTTCAAGACTGCATTTTCTGCTCCCTCAACATCCCTGCAAATGTGATGTGAGCTCCCCACTCTCCTGATCAGGTGCACCAGTGTGATGAGACTGTTCCCTGCCACGAGCCCCACTTCTGGCTTCCTCTGACTGTGACCTAGAAACATTTAAATGCACCAGTGAAATCCCTTCACACCTTTTCCTTGTGTAACTGCATCCTGACCCCCGGTATGGTCACTTGTCCATGGTTCTTCACATGCCATTTGGGGTCACCATTGCCTGGCTGAGCCTGTTCTATTGGCACATCCTCTGCATACCAACATGATGGAGTGAGTGACTCTAACTTTTAGACCCTATGAGTATGATAAACCTTGTTGCCCACAACTCTTCTATGACCCCTGCCCCCACCGTATAGCCACACCATAGTGACCATTACATCAAAGAATACAGAACAATTACCATGCTGAGACTGTGTCACAGAGGTCGAACCCAGAAGCTGAATCTGTATGAAACTTTTGACCTCACCTCTGCCTCCTGTGACACATCACAAAGACCCTTCTCCCAAGCATGTTCTAAAGGCTGTATCCGTAATCTCGAGTCATTCTAGTGATAAGACAGAGGCTTTTCCTGCTAGAGATCTCCACACAGACCAGACAGGACTTACCTGAGCCGACTACTCCAGCATCCCTATCATGGGTATAGCTATCATTACGATGGTCTTTAATATTAGAATGCTTACAGTCACTGACAGTTGACTCCACCCCTTTACATGAAGTATACAAAAGCCAAATGGGGCCAAGTCCTGGTCCAAAATAAGCCCCTCCAGGAAAACCAATGGCAGCTCCACACCCCAGCTGTCTGCACACTACAGATGCATCCTCCAAGCTCCAGTTGTGATCCTCCACTGTGCCCCATTCTCCTTGGTGCTTCACCTCCACTCTCCCCTCACAGCGGTGGGCTCCATTCTTCAGCCTCAGCTCCAGAGCTGCAAGAGAGACACAGACACAGGACACAGGAAAGACTTTAGGAGACTTGCAGTGATATAATTATTTAAAGTATTAGCTCTCTGAGGAGCAAAAAAAGTGCATGGTATATAGTATTTGTAGACTTCTGTTGTATAAATATTCCCCCTGTGGCCAACTCTAGGCTCCCAATGTGCCATCACTGAACATGGAGCAGGAAGAGAGGCACTAGGTGTTTCTCACGAGCCTGTAGAACCAGCTCCAGGGACACCACCAAGGACAGGCCTTCAGATACTCTGGATGTTGCCCTCCCTGTAGATGTACCCAAGGCTACTAGGGCCCAGCTTCACCATCTCAGTTACAGCTCATGGCCTGGCATCCAGGGAAGAATCCTCTGTCTACTTCCCTGTCCATAGGGAGCATCTCATCCAGCTTAGAAACAGAGGGCTGTGGAAACAGGCTCTAAAATGTCCTGGCTATTCCTGCCATCTGGTGTTCATGTTCTTGTGTAATCCACACTCGAATGTACCTAGTAACCTGCATCTAACAAATGGAATTTGACAAAAGTTGTCAGATGTCACTTAAGCCATTAAGTTAGATGACTCTGGTTTCTGCATTAAAAAGGAGTTCATATGTAGGAACATCATAGATGGAGACATTACTAGTGTTCAGCAACACTTTATGAACATGTGGAAATAGTAATACTTCCTTGCCTGTTTGAATTTAAGCATAACCCTGTGATCTGGATCATTCAATGAAGTCAAGAACAAATGATGTCAGTTCCACACAGAAACATTTAAGAGCCAATATATTTTTCTACCACAGCAAATACTGAAGCCTTGTGTTGCAGTGGTAGCATAATGAAATTGTGGAGCATTCAACAACCTGAGTGCTTGAAGAATTATGATAGCAGAAGTCCTGCCAAAGTGAACAGAACTTGTCATACAAGGATAAATTTTGGGTTTGTTTTTTTTTTGTTTTTTTTTTACTACAACATACCCAGCTTACTTTTACTAAAATGGACAATAACAGCAGAAAATTGACAAGAAGAAAAACACTGAGATAAAGATTAGCCATATAAAATTGAGAAACACCTATACTAACATCTAAACCCCAAGAACAAAAAGAGATGCCAGGGTGGAGTAGATTGAAACTTTAGATTTACCAAAAGAAAAAAAAAAAAAAAACCTGCCAATCTAAAATTCTACACTCAAAACCGTTCTCTCAAGGAATAAAGACCTCAAACATGCCATTACCTAAATGCTGATGTAGGAGACAGCAGCCTCCATCCTCTTAAAGAAAGACCAAAAGGTAGACAATGATCAGTAATAAAAACAGCTCCAGAAAGATCTGGATACTCTTAGAAGTCTGACCATGCCAAGACACTGTCATTTGGTGGCATCATTCCGTCTTTCAAACCAGCATCACTCAGAGTTTCTCTCACCAGGAGGGTAAGAGCAGGCTGAGTAACCAGTGTCCCTAGCCTTTGGGGGCACCATATGAAAGTCCTGCTTCAGGTTCTCTTCACGCAGACCTGCAAAGCTGAGCCAGTCTTATAGAGATGGCTAGGCATAAGAAAGAAGAGCAAAGGACCAATAGCAACCACATGGCAGGAGAAATCACAGTTCACAGTGACCTGCTCTGCAGACAGAGACAGCAGATTTTGCCCCTGAAAGAATTAATAACCAGCACAGATGATTGTTTTCCAGTAGTCAGGTATGGATGTGAGAGTTGGACCATAAAGAAGGCTGAGCACCGAAGAATGGATGCTTTTGAACTGTAGTGCTAGAGAAGACTCTTGGGAGTTCTTTGGACAGCAAGGAGATCAAACCAGTCAATCCTAAAGGGAATCAACCCTGAATATTGATTGAAAGGACAGATGCTGAGGCTGAAGCTACAATACTTTGGCCACCTGGTGCAAAGAGCTGACTCGTGGAAAAGACCCTGATGCTGGGAAAGACTGAAGGACAAGGAGAAGAGCAGCATAGGATGAGATGTTAGACAGCATCACCAACTCAATGGACATGAGTCTGAGCAATGAGCCAGTGTAGGTCTCCGTCTTTGCTGCCTTCCTAGGCCTTCCCACAACCTGACCACCTACAACCATCAATTCCTCCAACAGAGGCACCTGCAAGAGGCCCCCAAAGCCAAATGTGTGCACACCATTGGCTCTGGCCACCGCCACTGCTGGCCATGATCCCTAGGCTCTGGAACCAGAGGCACTGCTGAGAACACTAACTACCATTCCAGTGACAGCAGACCCCCTGCAACACTTTCCAAACACCACACAGTTGTCAATGCTGTGAATGTCAGCAGCCTGAGCCAAATGGATCTCATGCCCTCCCAGACCCAGTGCCACCTTATGCCTCTGTGCTTGGCACCCTGCAGGACATTCCAGTGTTCCCCTACCCAGAGGTGAAAGGCTTTCCCTACTGAAATCAAAATATAGATTCTGGTACAGGTGACTGCTTTTTTAAATGTGCAGACATCTACAAGAGAATAAGACATCAAGAAGAATCGGGGAAGCAAAATCCCACCAAAGGAATACAGTAAACCTCCTGTAACCGACTCAAAGTAATGGAGATCCAGGAATTCAAAATAATACTTCAAAAGATGATCAGAGAGTTATAAGATAACTCAAATATTTAATGATACCAATAAAAAATGCAGATAAAATAAGAAGAACAATAAAGATACATAAAATACTTTTTTAAAAAAGAACTAACCAGATATTTTGAAACTGAATAATAAATTGAATGGGCTTCCCAGGTGGCTCTAGCGGTAAAGAAGCCACCTGCCAATGCAGGAGATGTAAGAGACTCGGGTTCAATCCCTGGGTCCAGAAGATCCCCTGGAGGAGGGCATGGCAACCCACTTCAGTGTTCTTTCCTGCAGAATCCCATGGACAGAAGAGCCTGGTGGGCTACAGTCCATAGGGTCACAAAGAACCAGACATGACTGAGGCGACTTAGCATCCACACAATATAATGAGTAAACTGAAAAATTCAATACAGAGATTCAACAACAGACTTGACCGAGGGAAAGAAAAAGAAAAAAGAATCAATGAGTTAGAAGAAAGGTCAGTTGAAAGTATCCAAAGAGAAGCAAAAAGAGAATGAAAGGAATATAGAACGCCAGTGGGAACTGTGGACACCATAAAGAGGAACAATGTATGCAATGGAGTCAGGGCAGGAGAAGTGAGGGAGAAAAGAATTAAGGGCTGAGGACTTCCTGGTGGTGCAGTGGGTAAGAGTCCACCTGCCAATGCAGGGGACATCAGTTCAATCCCTGGTCCAGGAAGATTCCACATGCCGCAGAGCAACTAAGCCAGTGTGCCACAGCTGCTGAAACCTATGCACCCAGAGCCTGTGGTCCACAGCAAGAGAAGCCCCTGCAGTGAGAAGCCTGTGCACTGCACCGAGGAGCAGCCCCTGCTCACCACAGCTAGAGAAAGCCCGCGGGCAGCAAGGAGACCTAGCACAGCCAAAAATAAATAACTAAAACAGAAAGGAGAAAACACGGGCTGAGAATTTCCCAAACCTGGGGAAAGATCTGGACATCTAGGCTCAAGAAGCTAATAAGTCACCCCAAAATTTCAATCCAAAGCAACCTTTTCTATGACTCACGGAGTTAACTGTCCAAATGCAAAGACAAAGAATTCTAAAGGTGTAAAGAGAAGAAAAATTTCTGTCACCCAAGAGGACTCCCATAAGGAGATCAGCGGATTTGTCCAAAGAAACCCTGCAGACGATGAGGAAGGATTGGTGACACACTCCACCCTCACTCAGGGGAAAGCAGCTCCAGGGCGGGACAGGAGACTCCCTACAGAGTCACAGCAGATCCTCGGAGGGGAAAGGATAATTCCAGGCCCCCAGCACATCAGGAAATGAGTCACAGGGACCAGGGCAGGGACTCAGGAACTTATACACCGGAGGCTGTGCTTCAACTGATCTCTACAGACAAGAGGTTCACTCTCCTGGCTGCAGGCTCGTCTGATCCACGATGAACACCTGGTGGGAACAGGTGAGGCCAGCAAGCAGAGCCTCTCACAGAGCCCAGTGCTGCGCAGACACTGCAACAAGCAGAGGAAAGCCCAGGGAGTTGGGGAGAGGAGCCAGAGAGAGGCAGGCAGGTGCGCCATTCTCTCTGATCTGGTTACATGCGGCGGCATGACACTCAGCCCTGTGGGACCCTGTGTGCTTCACAGACCAGCAGACTCAGTCCCTGCTCAGCAGCCCCATTCCTGTCACACAGACAGGCTGTATCGTCCCTTACACACACGTGCACACCCACACACAACATCACACACACACAACATCACACATCCTCACACACTCCTCACACACTCCACAAACACACACATTCTTCACACCCTCACATACACATTCTCTTCACACACACACACACCCTCACATACACCTTCACACACTCCTCACACACTCATACACATACTTCTCATACCCTCACAAACACACACCCTCACACACTCCTTACCTTCACACACACACACATGCACAGAGCCTACAGGAGCACAGACACAGGAAACACTGGGACCCAGGGGCAGTGCTCACACACCAGGCACGTGGAGCATGTGGGAACAGCCCAGAGTCCCAGCTGAGGTCAGTCGCTGGACCTTCCACACACTGGGAGCCACTGGGACTCCTAGAAGCTCCCTGAGAACAAGGGAGACAGCGGAGGGGACTCGGGCTGACCCAGCTCGGTCCAGACCAAGCCTCACTGCTCTGTAAAATCTGCCGCTACAACCAGTGTAGCCCACAGAGGAGAGGGACAAGTGTTCACAGTCAGCGTGGGTCCTTTTTGGTCAAAAACACCGAGACCACAGCTCCAGAGCTCCAGACACCTTTCCTTTAAGCACAGTGTCCACTCCCTGCTGTGAACCCAGGACAGAGGGCAGCTCTTACCTTGACCACCCATTATGGTGCCGAGGAGGAGGACACAGAATCCCTGGAGGGAGAGCTGTCTACTCAGAGCCATCCTGACCCCACGTCCTCAAGGTCACAGTCCCAGCTGCAGGATCAGCCTGTGAGGGGGCATCAGGGTGCTGACCGGGGTCTACATAGACCACCCCTTACACCCTCCCTCCTGAGAGCCAATAGCAACACCTTTCACCATTTCAGGCACTATTGGAGGCTGCATCTGCCCCTTTCTGAACACCAATGAGCTTCTGAATCTTCCACATCTCCTTATATGAGCAACACAGTACTTTGACCTCCTGCCTCTGTGGTCCTGAGAGCCCAGTCCCATGACCGGGACTGGGATAGAAAAGGTGCATCAGAAACCATGAATGCCTTTCTCTCTCCTAATCACCCTGGTCGACATTTACAGACTGTGAGATCTCACAGGGTCTGGGTGTGGGATCTGTTGGCCTGTGGAGAATATCTTTTGTACAGTCAAGTAATGATATTCCTCGGCACTGAGCTCAGGGTGGAAGCAGAGACCTCAGGAAGTCTTGAAATACAACAATATTTATCAGGTCAGCAGAAAATGAGGGCCTGGAGTACAGGAATTCACAGGTGACTGTGGAGGCATGAAGTGAGACCCATCAAGTTGGGAGGATGAGATTGCAGGGTTTTCCCCCTTCTTAGAGTGATCTGGAGACTGGGTCCTGGAGCACATGCCTGCGTGCTCAGTCATGTCTGACTCTTTGCAACCCCTGCACTGTAGCTCACCAGCCTCCTCTGTCCAGCGGATTTCTTAGGCAAGAGTACTGGAGTGGGATTCCTTCTAAAGGGATCTTTCTGACTCAAGGATCAAAACCGTGTCAGCTGTGTCTCCTGCATTGGCAGGCGGGTTCCCTATAGGGACGTTCAGACATGTTAAATCCCTTTCCCTTTATTGCATTTCATTTTATGTGAAGGATCTCTTTCAGCTAGTCACCAAAAAATGTTTATGGAGAGAAAGAGATTGCTATTAAAGGAAACAAAGAGAGGAGGAATCATCATTCAACTCTAGTCTTCCAAAACTGTAGCAGGGATCTCTAGAAGAAAGCGTGGAGCTTCCCTGATGGCTCAGCAGTAAAGAATCCGCCCGCAAAGCAAGAGATGTGGATTTGATCCCTGGGTCAGGAAGATCCCCTGGATAAGGAAATGGCAACCCACTCCAGTGTTCTTGCCTAGAGAATACTGTGGACAGAAGGGCCTGGTGATCCTTTCGTGTCCAACACAGTCCATTGCATTGAAGAGTCAGACACAGCTAAGGGACTAAACAACAACAAGAAAATTAAAGTTTAGAAAGACTAAAGTTTTCTAAACTTCACATTTATCCCCCTCATAAGCTGAGAGTATGGTTTGATAAGATTCAGAATACATTTGTATTATAAACCATAACTAAAGATGATGCAAAATGTAATTTAATGGAACAGCTCCAGACAGAAGGGGAAATAGAAAGTCTTCTTCTACATGATAGCTGCATGTGATGGGGAAAGAAGGGGCAAGTGAAGCAGAGAATAGAAGGGGTTCATGCTTCCTGGAACCATCAGTGACCCCAGCCCCTCTGTTCTGCATTTAAGAAGAAAGGTGGCGGCAAGAATGGAATCTCACGTGGGTTGAGGGGAGATACAAGCAGAAGGGACTGATGTCCAGTATAGCCATTGATGCTTTGTTCTGTTTCCACTGATCAGAGAAGCTCTCAGATGCTTCCCAGAAAGTAATCCTGATGAGTATTCAACTGAGAAGGACCATAAGGGATGCAAGAGAGAGCTCCCCCATCAAAATTCAAGGTCACTAATGTGTTGCCCCCATTTCTCATGCCCCCTCAGGCTCAAGATTCCCATGATGCAGCCCTGTGGTCCAAACAAGCCCAGCCTGAGACCCCCTCATCCTGACTCTGTCTTTTCAGCACAGACGTGGAAGGAAGCATCAGTGACACACAGGCCCCAGAGGCCCCACTGGAGCTCATAGACAGCTTCATGAGCCACACACACATGCCCACCTTAATGTCTCAGCCTGGCCAACACCCAGGGCAGCTGCTTGCCATTTAAGAGCCCTGTCACATCTCCCACCAGAAGGACCCTCATCCTAGTCCACAGACACAGCTTCTCTGTCCTGTAATACCCATCCTTCCTTCTTGAGACTTAGGAGAAAAGACAATTGAATACAAGCTTTCCTCCCTCTAAATATGCTAATATTTACCCATTATTTATACAAGATTCACTTCCTTGTCATCTGGTCCTCTCACTCTCAAACTCCGTGACTGTACCTGAGCCCCATCTCCTTCTATATCTGGACCTTAAACTCATTAATGATAAAAACTGATTATAAATATCAAAACCAAAATTTAAAGTCAGGGGCTGGAGAAGGACCAAGATCTGCTCAGTCACTTGGAATTGATGCTCTACTCCCTCTGGGCCCAAAGTCATCACTCCTTACCCAGTTATGGACTCCACACCATCACCAGAAACTGCCAGACAGACACCTAGAACACGGGACATGCTTTCTGGGGTCCAGTCATCCCTCCCACGGGATGACACATAGATGCATTTAGTGAACCAGGTACACACGGTCTCACTCACCTTGGGATTGAGATCTCACAGGTAAGACACTGTTGAGGGTTCCAGACTCTGTTATAGGGAAGGATGGGCTGGAAAGGAGGGGCTAACTCAGGGCTGGCAGGCTGTCCCCAGGCAGCACCCTCTACCCCAGAGATGGGGTGGCAGGGTCAACATGGACCAACTCACCCTTGGAAGAATTTACTTCTTCTCTGACACATAAGAAAATCTCAGTGTCCAATCTCATCAAAGATTTGAGAAGGAAAGTTTTAGAGAGGACACTAACCCAGCTGTGTCCACAATGAACTTGAGAGAGTGGAAGGCAGGGGTCAGGAGAACAGACTCGGGAGCCAGACTGCCTGGTCTTGGCTCACAGTTGAGCTGCACGCCATGTGTGGACCTTGAATATGGCTCTTACACTCTCTGATTAGTAAAAGGAGGGTTGTGATCATGCCTAGATTACTGAGTTTTGGTGAGGATTAAGTGAGTTGGCATTAGCATGTGATATTACAATACTAGGTAACAGTAATACATGTGCTGGTGCTGACTTGCTCAGTCATGGCCGACTCTTTGTGACCCCATGGACTGTAGCTCACCAGGTTCCTCTGTCCATGGAATTTTCCAGACAATAACAGTAGTACATAGTAGTGGTATTATGTACTACTGTTAACTCACCTTCCTGATGACCCACATGGTAAAGAATCTGCCTGCAGTGCAGAAGATCTGAGTTCGATCCCTGGGTCAGGAAGATCCTCTGGAGAAGGAAATGGCAACCCACTTCAGTATTCTTGCCTGGGAAATCCCATGGACAGAGAAGCCTGGAAGGGCTACAGTCCATGGAGTCGCAAAGAGTTAGTCATTAGTGAGTGACTAACACACACGCATACACACACAGTAGTAGTAAAGAAGCAGAGTTACGGCATCTCCCACTATCTCGTCACAGGAATCCCAGGACTCTAGAACAGGAAGTCAATTCTGTTACCTGGAGCCTTGACTGTGGCTCTTGGAACTCTCCCAGGAGCTATAGGCTGTGATGGTGATTGGTGCCAATCAGAGTTATGAGTCTTCTACACATCACCCCTTCTCTCTGTACCCCATGCAACTGCTCAAGAACCTCAATCTTACCATTGGTGAGCTTTTGTGAATTAAATGGTTTACTTAATCATTTTACTTTATAAACGCGAATGTACTTGGCAAAACATTTTGCATCTAATTCAACATGAATCCACTGTAAAGTAGAAAAATAAAAATAAAATAAAAACTAAAAAAAAAAAATTTTGCATCTAATTCACCTTCATATCCCCAATGCCTGGCTAATTAAAAATCCTAAATGATGTCTTTTGTGTACCTGAATGAATGAATGTCAGCCTGATATTTTACAGAAATCATTTCAATCAAAAAGAAATCTTTTGAGAAATAATTTAACTTGTTGTGAGGATGTAACAGCACAGTGCAAGCTGCATCATTCGTTTGAATGATATTTCAATACTGTTAAATGGTATGAGCTATATATGGTTCACTCCAACACCTTTATGCAATGAATGCAGTAAATTGCAATAACTAGAAACAACCTAGCCCCAGCACAAGAGCAGTGCTGAGATAGCCAGCTCTAAACATGTATAAACACTGCAAATTTATCTCTATATCTGGAGATAAAGAAGACAAACCACAGAACACTGACAGGTGAGGACCATGAAGCCTCCTGTTCTGTCTTAATCAGATATGGCCAAGTGGTCAGGATGTTTATGAATTTATCGTTTGGCACATTTTCAATTCAAACCACACACAACTGTAACAGGAAGCAATTTTGTTATAAAAAATGTGAACAGCTTCCGTTTGAATTAGAAGTGCAGAAGTAAAAAGCAGAAAAAATCTTCTTTTACTTAGGCTAACTATTTGTCCTTATGGATTGTAAAGCAATACAACATGCAGCATTATTATTCCCAAATCACCATGAGAATATGGTGGTTTCAGAGGTTCAGTAATCTCTTTGCTAGGAAAGTTAATAATTAAACCTGCTTGCTTGAGGAAAATTTCCTCAGGACCAATCAGAGTGACTAAAATACTAAATATTTTTTAATTAAAAAAGAGGCATACAACTCTAACGGAAAATTATTAACAGAGTTGTTATACCAAAGCATTGGAGACCTGCCTCACCATCTGTGTTCCTTGCATGGATGGGACTAAGGTTCGTAAAGACTCCTTTACCAAAGACCACTTCATCACCAGGGCATGAAGGAAAGCAAGGTTATGAGCTCGTGATGTCCAACCCATCACCTCTCTTCAGCCCTTTACAGTCTATAACCAGAAATATCAAAGAGTGTGGCACTGAATTGGCCTCATTCATTCCTCCATAGTGCAACATCAGATACCCAGAGACAAGAGCAGATCAAAGATAATAAATCAAAGACAAGCAGATTCTAAGTGGAGCACATGATGACCAAGGACCCTTCCCTGCTGCTGCTGGAAAGGAAGAAGCCCTCCGACCCCAGACATCATCTGTGGGAGGAGAGACAAGAAGGTGCCTCCGTAAATAGAGAAAAATCAGTCGAAGCAGGGAGCTTGAACTAGAAATGACAAAACAATTATTACAATGAACCCGAGCTAAGTTGAGGGGCAAATTTTAAATAGGAGAGTCTGTGTTAACTTTATGGAACTTTCAGTCCACATATACATCCCTTGCTAGTGCACAAGATGAAATCACTGATAAAAAGAGTGTATTACATTTATGTATATTTGAATTCTAGAGGGCACATTTTTAAGCCCACTACCGAAAGAAAACTCATAAATCTTCTCATTTTTAAATGCACTCTAATTTCCCCAGCTCAAAATTACCACTGTGCCTATTTAATCTATAAAATCTTGCCCACTGTCTTTAAAGTGGGGGCTTCTTGAGAGCAAGTATTGTGTCTTACTCTTCAATATCTCTTTAAAGTCAAGTAAAGACACATAGAAAGATCTTAACAGGGTTATCGTTACCAGGTTCATGTTGATGTATGGCAAAACCAATACAATATTGTAACGTAATTAACCTCCAATTAAAATAAATAAATTTATATTTTAAAAAATAAAAAAGAAAGAGCTTAACAAATAGTGGATAAGTAAAGAAATGAATGCATGAACAAATGCTGAAAACCACCCGGAGTTAATGATACTGAGCGGGAAAGGGATAGGGGAGACACGAATCTGACTAATCCCACTCGGCACAGACTGAAGTGGAGTAAGGAGTCAGAGACACACCAGCCAAAGGAACCAGATAGAAAACGCCTTCTTCAAATCTCACTCTGGGGAGGGTCCAATCACATATAATTTCTGCACAAAGCTGTAGCTCAGAAACTTCACCAAGGCAAGAAAAAAACTGACAGCATTGCTACCAAGGATGTGGCATTGACAGTAATACTCATCAAATAGCTGTTTTTCTAGCTCCCAGTGACTCATTCTGGCCAAGGAAATGTGGGTGGTGCCACATGTGTCTCTTCTGAGTGGAGACATGAAAACCGCGTGTGACTCCCTAGCCTCTCTCTTTTCTGCCCCAGAAGCTGTGTGTTCCCAGTGGTGCACACGCCAGCTGATGCTGCCTCGCTGACCACGGTGCGTGTGTAGGTTGGTGATGCATGTGTGTACGCATGTGTGTGTTGCCTCTGCGATTTGGGCGTCAGTTGTTTCAGTAGCAGAACGGAGTCTATTCTGACAGATCCAAAGGGGAAGGAAGACTTAAAAAAAAGACAGAGGCTGTCACATGAATCAGGTACTTTCCTGGATCTCCTCTTCCTCTGTGTCTTCATCCCAAGATACTCCCTCGGGTGGTCAGCTTGCATCCTCTCTTGGCCTGGTTGGTTCTCAGTCACCATTTCTGGTTGACCAACAGCTAGATCTAAGTCCCGTTTAAGAGCACCGGCCCCTGGTGCATCTCCTGTTCCCTTTTCATCACTCTGTGCTGACAGTCAGGCTCAGGTTCCCAAACGTGTCTCTTAGCATCTCGACCTTCATCCTTACACAGCTCTCCTTTGCTCGAGTTAGTCAGCTCATCATATTTTTACTTTCCACCAATCCTGTACTAATGAAAAGGCAGCATGTACTTTCTAAACCTCTTCAGTTTCTTCTTGATTTCCTGAACAAATCTGATTCCTGGATGTAGTGCTCTATGTAGTTAATTAATTTCTTCACCTTTGGGTAAGAAATAATTTTTCTGAATTTTCTTCCCCTCAACTGAAGAAAATGGCACATTCAAAGCCTATCTCTTTGTGATCATGTTACCGAAAGGTATGTGTGTGGGGTCTGGCTGCTCACTGCTTAAAAGCAAGTAAACAGGTCAGGTTGGTGGAAAAGAAAGTTTGCTTTATTTCATATGCCGGCAACTGGCAGGAGCAGTGGCAGACATCTGTTGAAAGGCCAACGTTCACCCGCCATGACAAGTAGGCAGTGAGAGTTTTATAGACAAAGTGGGAGGGGGGTTACATGCAGAAATAGTACAGTCATCTTCACATCGGTCATGAGTGGTCTGACTACTGTCATCTTGGTTACTTTCAATTCAGTTCAGTTGCTCAGTCATGTCTGACTCTTTGCTACCCCATGGACTATAGCACACCAGGCTTCCCTGTCCATCACCAACTCTTGGAACTTGCTCAAACTCATGTCCATTGAGTCGGTGATGCCATCCAAAACATCCACAGTTCATCTTTAGTGCTGGGGTGTACTTGTTCCTATGTCTTGTGGTCAGTTCTCAGGACTGTGTATGCTCAAGTCCTGGGTACAGTGTGGTCATCACGTAGTCACTGCTCCACCTGGTGTTCTGTATTTATAAGAAGCTCCCAGGACACGGCTCAGAATATCATCCATAACGCTTGAGAAAGAACTAAAGGTCCTTACTGTGCTTAATGACTACATTATTATTATTTAGTCTCCTTTGAATGTTTTCCTTTGTTTCCACGTTTCTCGCTTCTCCAATTAAACATATTCTTTCACTAAAGTTTTCCACAGGCAAAAGGCAGGCAGAAGACGTGGTGAGGGGCAAGGATCATAGAGTCCTCTCAGTTTCAACCACAGCCCTAGGGCCCCCTTGGGACTTGGAAGGGGCTGGTGCAAGGAGAGGCTCTGAAGAACACGCTTCATTAACTTCATGATTAACCCACCTCTGCTCAGAGGTGATGTAACTACCAACTGCAGAGCTATTGAGCTCTTGTGGGTGGTGATTCTTAAACCACTGAGACCTAAGGTTAGTGCCTCTGGGGTGGCACTCAGAGTTCAAAGCCTGAGTGATTGCTCAGACTCAAAGTCTATGAACAGAGGCTCTGTTGCATGTGGAGCTTTGGTGCAGCTGAGTCCTGCCCGCAGACCAGCCTAAGAACACTGGAAATACAGCAAAATGTCTTCCTCCTTTAACATCAAAGACTCTGTGAACAGATCTCTTTTCCTTGTCATCGAATGCTACCCAATCTGGGCATGCTAACCAAGGTGCATGCAGTCTGAAGGCATTGTCTGAGGCCTTGCCAGGGCCCAGGATTGAAGTGAGGCCTGTGCCTGTGTATAAGTTCTGTATCTCCCCTCTCTATAACTTAATAGATGCTCAGCTAATATTTATTGAATGGCTGAATGGCATTGTACTAAATGTTGAAGAGAAATTGTCTTAAATATAAAGAAATGTTTCTGAGAACATCACTTAGCTAATTTTTTTGTTTTAAAGGCATATGTTTCTTGCAATTAGCAAGGCAAGATTTGATTTTCAGAAACAAGCAGCTTATCACCAACAAATATGTCACAACGAACACTGCAAATCTCTATCTCTGAGGATACACAAGAGAAACCACAAAGTACCTACATGTGGCTTCTTAATAAGTCTTAATCAAACCCAGCTGAGGAGACAGGATATTCATATGGTTTATCATTGGCAGTTTTTTCATTAAAATCACACAGCAATATCACAGGAAGAAAATTTGCGATTAAAAAAGTACAGCTGCACCATCGATATGACATAAGGAAGGAGGTGAGGGGCCAAAAGATTTCTTTGCCTTAAAATAACAGACAGCTTAATTAGTCTTTCACTTTTTGAAGGAGAGTCCTGTTAGGCTGATCTTGAAAGATGATGTGGAGACCAGGACAACTCAACTGTTCTGCACAACAGTTAGAACTGTGAACTGATAATTTTGGATAATGTTGCTCTTTGAGTCCCTCCTTGTTACTTTTTGTGAATCTACTGTAGGTTTTTACATTTTTGTTGCCACATGGCTCACATAAAACATCTTAGAGGGACAACAGTATATACTACAGTGATAACAAGTTAATTCCAATGACATGCAAAAGCTCTACCTTTTTATCCTCTTCTACGCATTTTGTTTTTGATGTCAATTTACCTCTCTCTATATTGTGTATCCACTAACAAAATATTTTTCTCTATAGCTATTTTAATACTTTCTTTAGACTAAAGCTAACCGGTTAGCACACTACCATATTTCAGCGTTAGAGTGTGCGGAATTGGGTTCAGCACTTACATTTACAAGTCTGTTGCCTATTTCTACTTCTTTCATATAAAAATCAGCATCCTTCATTTAGTTTGAAGAATTCCCCTCAACAATCTTGTAAGACAAACCTGATGTTGATGAGTTCCATCAAATGTTATTTTCCTCTACAGGATATTCATGATTTGACTTTATATCGGGAAAGTCTATATAGTCTTCATTTAAGAAAAACAAACTTCCTGAGAAAATTATTCTTGGTTGGTAGGTTTTTTGTTTTTTTGTTTTTTGTTTTTTTTCATAAAATTGAATATATCATCCTTTCTCTCCTGGACTGTCAGGTTTCTACTCAGAAGTCCACTGATATTTTTAAGGGAATTTCTCTTTAATGAGCATTTACTCTTCTCTTGCTGCTGATAGAATTCTCTTTTTTTCTTGATTACAAGTAATGTGTCTTGGGGGTGATCATTTTGAATGAACTCTGAGGAGTGACCTATTAGCTACATGAACTTGGATGTCTAAATCTCATCAGATTTGGGACTTTTCTGGTATTGTTTCTTGAAGTGCAATCTCTGTCCCTTTCTCCCTCTCTTCACCTTCCGGGACTCCAATAATGTGCAGGTTGTTTCTGTGAATGTTGCCCCACAGTTCACACAGGTTCTTTCACACTTGTTCATTCCTCTTTTCCTTTGCCCCCTGGCTGGGTAATCTCAATGGTCCTGCCTTCTGAGTTACAGGGTCTTCTGCTGTTGTTGATGCTCTAGGCAGCATTTTTCATTTTGTTGCATGTCATTCATTGTAGCCTTAAGCAGCTGATCCAACCAGTCCATCCTAAAGGAAATCACTCCAGAGTATTCATTGGAAGGACTGATGCTGAAGCTGAAACTCCAATATTTTGACAACCTAATGTGAAGAACTGACTCATTAGAAAAGACCCTAATGCTATGAAAGATTGAGGACAGGAGGAGAAGGGGACGACCGGGGATGAAACGGTTGGATGATGGCATCACCAACTCAATGGACATGAGTTTGGGCAAGCTCTAGGAGTTGGTGATGGACAGGGAAGCCTGGCGTGCTGAGGTCCATGGGGTCGCAGAGTCGGACACGACTGAACCACTGAACTGAACTGAATCTTAAGCAACTGAATTTCTGTTTGGTTCATTTTTCTGTTTTGTTCCTTCTATTATTCTCTTTGCCTCACTGCAAAGCTTGAGGGATCTTAGTTCCCCTACTGGCATTGAATCCAGACCACAGCAGCAAATGCATCGAATCCTAACCACAGAACCATCAGCAAACTCCCTGTTTACTTCCTTTTTCATGATTTCTATCTCTGTTAAAAAAATCTGAATTTATTCTGTGAAGTAACACCCTAGCTCAACAATTACTGAGCTTCAGCTCTAGAACCCGCAAATCACAAATAGGAGGTGATGCTGCAACCCTTGAAGCCTGGGTGCCTAGAACCTGTTCACAATAAGAGAAGCCCTCACATAGAGCATAGAGAAACGTGCTTGCTGCATTTAGAGAAAGCCCATGTGCAGCAACAAAGACTCAGTGCAACCAAAAATTAAAAACAATAATAATGATGATGATAATTTTTTAAATCTTATTTTCTTCATATGTTGTCTTCCTGAATTTAATCGTTTATCTGGGTTTTCTTGGAGTTCACTGAGCTTCTTGCATGTGTGCCTTATTTCATCATATGTCATCTGTTTCATCACTTCCCAAGTGAATAGCCCTGTGAGCTGCCCTGGAAGAAGCCCTGGGCATCTTCCCATCCCCAAGCACAGCCTAGAACTATGAAGACTGCAAGCGTGATTGGAGGTTGGAGCCCTAGAAACCACCCAGAGTCATCAACCAAGAAACTGGGTGGGTCCAGCTCACAACCAGGCCAGCACTCTCAGGTTTTATATTAGTTCAGCAGCTTCTCCACATGTCCACAATGGAATTGGCCGGGGGGTGGGGGTGCAGGGGGGTTGCGGGGGTAGTGCTGTGTAAACGTAATCTTTACTTTGCCACTTCTTCATGAGAGCTCTCTCTACCCTGAGGAGTCACAGCAGGATCACAATTACATTTTCAGTAGTAACCAGATTAAAGCAATCTTGAAACAATCTTGAAACACTCTTGAAACATCTGAAAAATAGATGTTTTCAAAGAAGCCCCGTGGTCTGAAATTTTTCCTCTAAGAGATCAGTCATGTCAGATGCCTCCATGCATATCTCTGAAACATAAAAGCCAAATGTTTCTGATCTTTCTATCTACATCCATTCTTCTGGGTCCCCTCTGCCTATGTCTCCACTTTCTTGCCCTCTTGTCCCACCTGAATACAGGGTGTGGGTGAGCACCAAATTGTCATCCATCAACTTGAAGATGTATATGAACTGATATAATTCACTTAGAAGGAGAGATCCTTGGAGAGACAAGAAATAGCAGCATCCTGAAGAAATAGTAGGAAGAGATGGAGAAGAAAGAATGGATTTAGAAGGTTTGGATAATCAAATAGACATGGGAGACGAGCAAAGAAGTGTCTGTATCCAATAAAGGAATAAATGAGAGATGAAAAAGGAAGAGGTAGTTATGTACAGTTAGATTTTTAATTGGCCTGTGAATATTGAGGCAGGATAAGGAAAGCTGTATCCATTCTTTCCCACCAGCCAACCTTCCACTTTGAAGCTCACACCCAGTCTGGTGTTCAAGAACAAGCTACAAACCCAGAGATGTTTAGAACTGTTTTTTATTTTTTCCCATGAGTTCATCTTGTTAGGAAGGGGTGTGTGAATGTAGACAAAGTTTGCATACTTTTCTACATAAGGGTGACCTGGAGCACTTGTGAGCATGCCCTCATTAGCCTCTAAGATAGGTGAGAAAGCAGGTCAGCTCACTCATCTTGCATTTCCTTTGAGGAAGATAGCATTTGAGGGCCAATCCTCTAAAAGCATTTGACATGGAACTTGCTAAGTTAACAGCACAGCAAAAAGTTAATTTATTCAGAATATTTCATTTTGAGCAATTTTCATATGACACAATTACAGGTCACCACTACTCTATTGAAATACAGGCAATTAGAATATCTGAGGCTTCATCTCATATTTGATACAGCATCACAAGAAAGTCACTGGGGATGTTCCCAGGGCACTGAGTTCAACATCATCGTACCCAGCGTCCCCTTTCTTCCCCTGGAGCAGCCAGAGGCTCTCTTCTCCTTCCCCAGGATCAGCAGCCTCTCTGGAGAAGTTCAGACAAGAGCCTGAAATAGAAAAGAGAAGTTTGATTAGAACTGAGACACGAGGATGGGACAGAACCCCTGGTGGAAGGTAGTTAAGCAAATGCTTATGACAAAGCATTCTTGGGACCCAGGTGTGGGGAGGGAGGCTCAGGCTATTCCACATGAGTCCCAGTAAGGATGGATCCCAGCTGTCCTCTCAAATCAAGTTCATGTGGTCTCCTGGGCCTCAGCGCATGTGGAAATCCTGCATCACAGGAGACCTGTGCTCAGGGCTCTGGGAGACCTGCTTCCAGGCAACACAATACCAAGGAGATGCCCAGCAATGGTAAGAATCATAAAAAGGAATCTAAATTGTTCTCCTTTCACAATTGATAGATGCAAATTCACAATAAGAGGGAGATTGGAAACAGGAAATATCTGAATTCCTCACTCACAACCCAAGTCTGCTCTTAGTTGACTTGACTCCTGTTCCCAAATGTCCACAAATAGTATCACAGGTGCAACCTCAGATAGCACCTCCCCAGAAACTACACAGGCCCTCAGATGGAGAAATACTCTTTTCTAGACAATGACTGTCTTCTCGCAGCTACTGAAATGTCAGTTTATTGTGATCCACACAGTCAAAGGCGTTGGCATAGTTAATAAAGCAGAAATAGATGTTTCTCTGGAACTCTCTTGCTTTTTTGATGATCCAGCAGATATTGGCAACTTGATCTCTGGTTCCTCTGCCTTTTCTAAAGCCAGCTTGAACATCAGGTTCACGTATTGCTGAAGCCTGGCTTGGAGAATTTTGAGCATTACCTTGCTAGCTTGTGAGATGAGTGCAATTGTGTGGTAGTTTGAGCATTCTTTGGCATTGCCTTTCTTTGGGACTGGAATGAAAACTGACCTTTTCCAGTCCCATGTCCACTGCTAAGTTTTCCAAATTTGCTGGCATATTGAGTGCAGCATGTTCACAGCATCATCTTTTAGGATTTGAAAGAACTCAACTGGTATTCCATCACCTCCACTAACTTTATTCGTAGTGATGCTTCCTAAGGCCCACTTGACTTCACATTCCAGGATACCTGGCTCTTCGTTAGTGATCACACCTTCATGATTATCTGGGTCATGAAGATTTTTTTGTATAGTTCTTCTGTGTATTCTTGCCACCTCCTCTTAATATCTTCTGCTTCTGTTAGGTACATAATATTTCTGTCCTTTATTTTACCCATCTTTGCCTGAAATATTCCCTTGGTATCTGTAATTTTCTTTGTGAGATCTCTAGTCTTTCCCATTCCATTGTTTTCCTCTGCTTCTTTGCATTGATCAGTGAGGAAGGCTTTCTTATCTCTCCTTCCTATTCTTTGGAACTCTATATTCAAATGGATATATCTTTCCTTTTTTCCTCTGCTTTCACTTCTCCTCATTTCTCAGCTATTTGTAAGGCCTCCTCATGTCTGAGAAGGCCTCTGAGGAGGCCATTTTGCCTTTCTGCATTTCTTTTTCTTGGGGATGGTCTTGATCCCTGCCTCTTGTACAATGTCACGAATCTCCATCCATAATTCATCAGGCACTCTGCCCATCAGACCTAATGCCCTGAATCTATTTGTCACTTCTACTGCATAATCATAAGGTATATGATTTAGGTCATACCTGAATGGTCTAATGGGTTTCTCTACTTTCTTCAATTTAAGTCTGAATTTGGCAATAAGGAGTTCATGATCTGAGCCACAGTCAGCTCCCAGTCTTGTTTTTGCTGACTGTATAGAGCATCTCCATCTTTGGCTGCAAAGAATATAATCAATCTGATTTTGATACTGACCATCTGATTATGTCCACATGTAGAGTCCTCTCTTGTGTTCTTGGAAGAGGGTGTTTGTTATGACCAGTGCGTTCTCTTGGCAAAAGTCTATTAGCCTTTGCCTTGCCTCATTTTGTACTCCATGGCCAAATTTGGCTGTTACTCCAGGTATCTCTTGACTTCTTACTTTTGCATTCCAGTCCCTTATAATGAAAAGGACATCTTTTTTAGGTGATAGTTCTAAAAGGTCATGAAAGTCTTCATAGAACAGCAACTTCGGCTTCTTCAGCATTACTGATTCAGCTTAGACCTGGATTACTGTGATATTGAATGGTTTGCCTTCATGTATGCAACAGTGCAAAGATATTATTAAAATGCTTGTTCCACCTTTGAATTTGGTTCAGTTCAGTTCAGTCACTCAGTCATGCCTGACTCTCTGTGACCCCATGGGCTGTAGCACACCAGGCTTCCCTGTCTATCACCAACTCCCAGAGCTTGCTCAAACTCATATCCATCGAGTGGGTGATGCCATCCAACCATCTCATCCTCTGTCATGTCCTTCTCGTCCTGCCTTCAATCTTCCCAGCATCAGGGTCTTTTCTAAGGAGTCAGTTCTTCACATCAGTTGGCCAAGGTATTGGAACTTCTATTTCAGCTCAGTCCTACCAATGACTATTCAAGATTGATTTCCTTGCCATCCAAGGGTCTTTGAAGAGCCTTCTCCAACACTACAGTTCAAAAGCATCAATTCTTCAGCACTTAGCTTTCTTTTAAATATGCTCATTTAATCGATAAGTTTCTCTTTTGGCCATGACACAATGCTTGCGGGATCTTAGTTCCTTGACCAGGGTTGAACCTAGGCCCTAGCAGTGAAAGTGCAGGTTCCTAACCTCTGGACCACCAGGAAATTCCCTAATCTATAAATCTTCATGCAAGTATATCACATATAAAGTGATAAGTTTTTGTCACATTATGGAGACATAAATGCCAAAAGCAGAGTGATTCCTCACTCCTTGCAAGGAGTCTGACAGCATTATATGGCATATGGTAAAGATGATGCTACCAAATGTAGAGATTACCTATATTTTGGATCTCTAGGGAGGCTGGGCGTTGAGGACCACAAATCCATTCTTTCCAGACAGAAAGATTGCAGGAGATCAACTGACCCCACTCACCGGTCTGAGAGGACCTCACCCCATCCTCCTTCTCTGGGGGCACTTCCTCCTCACTCCCCTGAGAGGCAGGAGGAGTTCCAGGCACTGGCACTTCCTTCAGCATCATCATAATTTTCAGCAGGGACATCAGTCCGATCTGGAGGTTCCAAGAGCAGACAAGGGAGTGTATGAAACCGCAGTAAGTGGGTTGTTCTGGGGAATACCTAAGATACCTTCTGACCCAGGTTTCTGAGTTTCTGAATAAAGACACCAGTCACTCTTGGTTTCAAAAGACTTTTTTCTCTAAGACCATGTTTCATTTTGATGTGTCCATAAGCCAAAACATGATTTTACATATCTGAATATTTTCTGATGGAAACTACGTATCTCAAAGCAACTCTTCCACCCTTGAGCACTGCTAAAGGATTTTGACAAATTCTGCTTTACGGATGTTATTTTTTAAAAAACATTTTGTGCCTGTGGTGATTCTGGACACAGAGAGACCAGCCCCGACGTGAGACATCACAGAACAGCCAGAGAAAGAGAAGGACGAACCCCATCTGGACACAGGGGATGCCTCTGGTCCCTCAAAGGAAAACCATTCCCCTTAAACCTCCTCTGAGGGAAACTCTCCTCCCCAAAGCCCAGCTGAGGCAGGTTCACCTCTATTTCCTGGAGCGGATCTGGAGTCACTGTTGTCCTCACCATCTCTGGTGTAATACGGCAATTTAGTCAGTAAGAAATCTGACGGGAAGCCTCATGTGGAGACAAACGTCACACAACACACAGAATGCCCCTCCCCACACCCACGGGAACTGTGTTAAGGCTGAGACGGGACAGGCCAGGCTCCTGCAGTGTAGACAGAGGCTGGGAGATCACGGAGCTCTGAGAGTCCATCCTGCCTCTCTGGAGGATCTGTCTCTGTGAGCCTGGGGCACACATGGGGTCTGCAGATGCTGAGAAGATGTGCACAGCCAGTGGGTGGTGACAACCAGAGATCCCAGGAGGGCAGATGAGACACTCACCTGGGCTGCCCAGACCTTCCTTCTGTGTCAGAACATAATCGAGCTCCTCATACACAGCTTCAGCAAGAGCATCTTCATAGCTAGATAAGGCTGAGAGATCACCCAGCAGGTCAGAGAAGCTTCCAAGATACTCCAATCCAGCCAGCCCACTGTCATCTCCCTGGTGCTCACATGGGGGCTGCCAGGACCTACCCCATGCACCGTATCAGTACATTCTCCCCTCGTCTGACCCTGATTACAGCTCAGCGCCAACTCTGTCTGGTCTCACAGGAGAGGCCATGACTCATGAGAGTTCACGCCCCAGTCCTAAGAACCTCTGTTTACTCAGCCCTTAGAGCTGAGCACGGAGCACATGGAGTCTGCAGACTCAGAACAGTACCTGGCCCAGGTTCCCCTCCTCACACCTGCCCCATCTCCTGCCTGCACACACTCTCCCTGGTCCCCAGTTCCCCCTGCAGCCCACCTCTGCGCTCTGCTCTCCATCTGAGCAGCTGAGTCACCAGGATGATGAGGACCAGGAAGAGAAGGGCTCCCAGGATGAGGCAGAGGACCCCAGGCAGGGAGAAGATGCCACGGAGAGAATTTGAGGTTGTTCTGGTCCCTAGGAGAAAAGGAAAGAGGGCCGGAGATAGTCTTGGGCACAGAGAAATCTCCTGTGTCAGCATTTTCAGGAGCTCCGGACAATGGCGTCTCAGCCTCAGACAGTGTCAGGGCTCCCCCAGGTCTCGTCCTGAGACAAGTCAACCCCACTCTGGCCTGTGTGGCCCCGAGTTAGAGCTGGGGATTGTCAGGGAGCTGCCCTGCCGAGACAGCCTCTGAGGACCCAGCTCATCCCCTCTCCTTGGGCTTCAGGAGACAGAGCATCAAATATCCAGAGACCTGCACCTCACTGATGATGATCAACACACAGGGGCAGGTGGGAGTTCCTTAGATTCTACAACATGGGAACCAGACTTCCTTGGACCCCAGGCAGGAGAATATTTGACCCTGGACATCAAGGCAGGGGATTGCCCCAGTGTAATGCCCTGGCTGCTCCCCAGCAGCCATGGCTCCTCAGACTCTTTCCTCTTCTGAGTTGTCAGAGAGCCCACAGAACAGGTCCCCAGTATTTGAGCATTCTCCCCTGCCTGTGGATGGATCACAGTACCTGCTGTAGTCATGGGCAGTGTTGTCATTACACCTAAAGAGAAAAACAGTAGTGTGGGGAGGAAGAATTGGGCAGAACGCAGGGCAAACCTTTTCCCTCCTGAGCCTGAAATCACCCCTCAGTCTCCACAACATCAGTGTCCAGTCCTCCCAGCTCCCCTGTCCTAGATCAGAGCCCCAGCACCCATGATGTCTGAATAAAATTCCCCCTGACGCCTGGCCCAGCCCATTGCCCCCCATGCTGCCCCAGCTCACCCAGGGTGGACCCCGATCCCCTCACTCACCAGAGCACCTCACACCAGCATCCTCCTCGTGCTTGCAGTCGCTCTGCCCCCAGGGCTCCGCAGCACAGTCCCACAGGGAGGATTCCCGGCCCCCGCACCGCACCTCATCCAGCCAGATGCTCCCATTTCCAGGGCCGAATGTCGCGGCCCGCACGGCTTCCAGGGCCTGGCCACAGCCCAGCTGCTGACACACCACCTCGGCCTCTGCCAGGCTCCAGGAGTCATCGCACACGGTGCCCCAGGAGCCGCTGTGCCAGACCTCCACCCGCCCTGAGCACTCGCTGTCTCCTCCCCTGAGCCGGAGCTTCTCTCTGTCTGAAAAGGCAGCAGCCCCTCCTGTGACTGCCCTGGTGGGAGGAAGGAGCCCCTGGGAGCCACAGGGGAGGTGGCAGGCTGATATACCTGTGCAGGGGGTAGCAGCTGGACAGCTCTTGGGTCTTCTTCCTGCAAACAACAGGGAAACAGTGGATCAGAAACAGCTGAGGGTGTTCCTGTCCCCACATAAGATTATCTAAGGTCTGACTCAGTGCAAATGACATATGAAAACACAGGCTCATTATCTCCTGGGCTGAAACATTCACTGCATCTGATCACCAGCTGAAATTACTTTAAATATTTACTTGTTTATCAGTCTTCACACCCCACAGCAAATATAAACACAGACATCTACAAATGTACACACACTCCTCTGAATTAAAGTTCCATTACAAGGACATTGTATATCTTATATGTGCCATGTTTCTGCTATTAGGACAGTGCCTGCACATTGTATGCACTCATTCAACAATATCTATGGAAAACCATTTATAAATACCTAGATAGAGGCTTGATAAATATTTTTTAAATGAATGAACAGACAAATAAAATTCAGTGAAATAAAATTTCTTTTTTAAAATTCATACTAATCAGTGAAATAGTAATCCAAATATAAATTAATGGTAAGTCTATAATAATAGTTCACATTAAAATTAATCAGGCCAGAAGCACAGAGTCAATTTATATTCAAAATACCATGTACATATTTTAATGGAAAATTATTAGATAGATTATAAACTACTCTTACCTATTATTCAGTGTGACAAGTGGGCATGTGAAGACTACTGTTGTAAAAGGAAACCCTCTTTTCTGAATTTATTTTTAATTGGGAGATAATTGCTCTGCAATGTAGTGTTGGTTATGTGTGTGTGTGTGTGTGTGTGTGTGTGTGTGTGTTAGTCGCTCAGTCATATCCAACTCTTTGTGACCCTATGGACTGCAGCCCACCAGGCTCCTCTGTCCATAGGATTTTCCAGACAAACACACTGGAGTGGATTGCTATTCACTTCTCCACTGGATCTTCCCTACCCAGGGATCAAACCCAGGTCTCCTGCACTGCAGGCAGTTTCTTTGCTGTCTGAGCCACCAGAAAAGCCCATAGTGTTGGTTCAGAATCTCTTAAAAAGGAAATATACAGGAAACACTTACAAGATTTCTGAGAAGATATATGGACACATATGTGTACACACTGAGTAAGCCAGAATTTTTGCAATAGTGAAAAAAAGCCTAGTGAGAAAAATTTGTATTGAGAAGATGCAGAAATAATAAGCAAAAGACTGAAAATATATATAAAATAATTGAAGCTGACAGAAATAAATATAAATTTAAAAAAACAGAAGGGTAAATAGTACCTGTCATGAAGTATCAATATTTCTATATTCTTTCCAGATCATCATATCAAATCTTCTACCCACTGTATGCATAGAACCTCTGAGAAAATGATGGCAGGACCTCTGTGAGCAGGTTGCTCATTTTCATGGTCAAAGACTTTAGCACCTCTCAATTCACAGGGTTTAATTGTAGGAAAAACATCATCAATAAAAGGTCTCATACTTTAATGCCTCTTTGGACTTCAAATGCAAAAGACAAAGCGATGAGCAAAGAGAGGCAAGGAAGGGAGTGAGCCTCTGCTTTTGAAGTATCTGATCCCACATTCTCTTAGCTGTGGGTTTCAGGCAACATCCATCATACCATTCAAGGTGTACCTGAATGGGGTGTGTATGTGTGTATGTGGAGGGGGAGGGAAGGAGAAAGACAAATAGAGAGAGAAATGTTGAAGGAATAAGGTGCTATGGTTTGACTATTTGTCACCCTCACCAACATTTATTTATATCATTCAAAATTTATTGCTGAAATCTCAATTCCCAATCTAACAATATTTAATGGGGGAGCCTTCTCAGATTCTTCCAAAAACAGAAGAAAAGAACACTTCCAAATTCATTTTCTGAAGCCAACATTAGTCTGATACCAAAGCCAGATAAGGACACCATGAGAAAAGAAAATTACGGGCTAATACTCTGATAAATACAGGTGCAAAAATCATCAACAAAACATTAGAAAACTGAATTTGACAATACACTAAAAGAATCATACATGATGATCAAGCGATATTTGTTCTAAGGATACAAGGATAGTTCAACATTCACAAAGTAATCAATGTTATACACCAAATAAATACAATGAAGGTAAAAATCATATCCTCAAAGGATGCAGAAAAAGTGTTTGACAAATTCAACATCCACTTACAGTAAAAATTCTTTTACAAAGTAGGTATAGAAGGATTGCATCTCAACATAATTAAGGCCATATGAAAAGTACACAGCTAACATCATACTTGACTGTAAAAAACCAAAAGCTTTTCCTCAGAAATCAGACACAAGACAAAAACATCTATTCTCACCACTTCTATTCAACTTAGTTTCGGTAGTCCTGTCCAGATCCATCAGACAATAAAAAGAAAATCAAGATATCCAAATCTGAAAGGAAGAGGCAAAATTGACACTATCTACAGGTTGAAAAGTGAAAGTGTTAGTCACTCAGTTGTGTCTGACTCTTTACGACCACAAGGACTGCAGCCTGCCAGGCTCCTCTGTCCACTGGGATTCTCCAGGCAAGAATACTGGAGTGGGTTGCCATTCCTTCCTCCAGGGAATCATCCTGACCCAGGGACTGAACCCAGGTCTCTTGCATTGCAGACAGATTCTCTACCATCAGAGCCATGAGGAAAGAAACCCCCTTACATGATATTATATGTAGAAAACACTAAAGACTTCAGCAAAAATATGAGAACCAATACACTCAGTAAAGTTGTAGAATGAAAGTTCTGTATACAAAAATCATATGCATTTCTTTACACTAACAACAAACTGCTATAAGAGAAACTGAGAAAACAATTCTATTTACATTTGCATGAAAATGAATAAAATATCTAGGAATAAATTTAACCAGGAAGGTGAAAGATCTGTACACTGAAAACTAAAAACACATTGATGAAAGATACTGAAGATGACTCAAATAAATAGAAAGATATTCTGTGCTCATGGATTGGGAGATCTAATATTATTAACATGCCCATACTACCCAAAGCAATCTACAGATTCACTGCAATCCTTACCAAAATTCCAATAGAAATTTTCACAGATACAGAAGAAACAATCCTAAAATTTGCATGGAATCACAAAAGACGCTCAATACCAAAGCAATTTTGAGAATGAATAATAAAGTTAGAGGTGTCATGCTTTCTGATTTCAAACTATGTTACAGAGCTATATTAATCAAAACAGTATGTCATTGGTATAAAAATGAACACAGAGATAAATGGAACAGAATAGAGAGTCCATAAATAAACCCACCATTTCTATGGTCAATTAATTTATGACAAAGAGACAAAGAATATACAGTGGGAAAAGGACAGATTTTTCAGTAAATGGCATTGGGAAAACTGGACAGCCACATGCAAAAAATGAAACTGGACCACTATCTTACACCATTCACAAAAATTAACTCAAAATAGATTAAAGACTTGATCACAAGTCCTGAAGCCATAAAATTTCTACAGGAAAAAAACAGAAAATAAAATCCTTGACACCAGTCTTTGTGATGGTTTTTTGGATTTGACAAAAAGGCAAAGGGAACAAAAATAAAAACAAGTAGTTGTGATGACATAAAACTAAAAAGCTTCTGCCCAATTAAGGAAACCATCAACAAAGTGAAAAAGCAACCTATGGAATTGGAGAAAATATTTGCATATTATATTCCTGGTAAGGATTATTGTCCAAAATACACAAGGAACTCATACAACTCAGTAGCAAAACACAATCCGATTTTTTTTAAATGGGAAGAGAACCTGAACAGACATTTTTTTTTTAAAGAATACATACAACTTGCCAATAGGTACAGGAAAACGTGCTCAACACTATTAATCATCAGAAAATACAAATCAAAACCACAGTGAGATATCACCTCATATCCTCTAGAAAGGCTTTTATCAAAAAGAAGAAATAACAGGAGTTGAGAATGTGAAGAGACAGGAAAGCTTTTGCACAGTTAGATGGAATGTAAGTTGATACAGCCCCTATGGAAACAATATTGAGGTGCATCAAAAATTAAAAATAGAACTGCCATATGATTTAGGAATTTCACTTTGGAGTATTTATCTGAAGGAAACAAAAACACTACTTTGAAAACCCAATGTTCACTGCAGCAACATATGTTCAGTTGCTAGGTTATGTCTGACTTTTGCAACCCCATGGACTGCAGCATGCCAGGCTCCTCTGTCCTTCACTACCTCCCAAAGTTTGCTCAAATTCATGTCCACTGAACTAGTGATACTATCTATCTCATCCTCTGTGGCCCCCTTCTTCTTTTGCCTTCAATATTTCCCAGCATCAGGGTCTTTTCCAATCAGTCAGCTCTTCTCAGCAGGTGGCCAAAGTATTGGAGCTTCAGCTTCAGCATCAGTCCTTCCAATGAATATTCAGGGTTGATTTCCTTTAGGATTTATTGCTTTGATCTCCTTGCTGCCCAAAGGACTCTCAATGCAACAGTGGCATCCAAGCACCACAATTCAAAAGAATCAACTCTTTTTAGCTTCTTCTATAATCTGGCTCTCACGTCTAGAGATGACTACTGGAAAAAATATAGCTTTGACCATATGGACCTTTGTCAGCAAAGTGATGTCTCTTTTTAATACCTTGTCTAGGTTTGTCACAGAGGAGCAAGTCTCTTTTAATCTCATGGCTGCAGTCACCGTCAGCAGTGATTTGGGAGTCCAAGAAAAGAAAATCTGTCACTGTTTCCACTTTCTCCCCTTTTACTTGCCACGAAGTGCTGATGATCTTAGTTTTTAGAAAGTTGACTGTTGAGCTGTAAGCCAGCTTTTTCACTCTCCTCTTTCACCCTCAATGAGAGGCTCTGTAGTTCCTCTTTGCTTTCTGCCATTAGAGTGGTAGCATCTGTGTATCTGAAGTTGTTGATATTTCTCACAGTAATCTTGATTCCAGTTTGTGATTCATCCAGCCTGGCATTTCCTATGATGTTCTCTGCATATAAGTTAAATAAACAGGGTGACAATATACAGCCTTGATGAACTCTTTTCCCAATATAGAACCAGTTGGTTGTTTCATGTCCAGTTCCAACTGCTGCTTTTTGATCTGCATACAGGTTTCTCAGGAGGCAGGTAAGGTGCTCTGGTATTCTCATCTCTTCAAGAATTTTTCACAGTTCATTGTGATCCACATGGTCAAAGGCTTTATGTAGTCAATGAAGCAGATGTTTTTCTAGAATTCTCTGGCTTGCTCTATGATCCAACAAGCGTTGGCAATTTGATCTCTGGTTTCTCTGCCTTTTCTAAACCCAGCTTGTACATCTCAGAAGTTCTCAGTTCACTTACTGCTGAAGCCTAACTTGAAAGACTTTGAGCATAACCTTGCTAGCATGTGAAATGAGCACAATTGTGAGGTAGTTTGACCATCCATTGGCATTGCCCTTCTTTGAGAGTGAAATGAAAACTGACCTTCTCCAGTCCTGTGGCCACTGATGAATCTTCCAAATGTGCTGACGTATTGACTGCAGCATTTTAACAGTATTACATTTTAGTATTTTTTAGCAATATATATGAATCAAACAATGTAAGTCTTCACTGATGAATGGATAAAGAAAATGTAATATAGACTTATATCCACCCATAAAAAAGCAGAAAATCTTGCCAGTTTCAACAACATGGATGGACCTTGAGGGCATTAAGTTAAGTGAAACAAATCAGACAGAGAAAGAAAAATACCATGTAATCTCATTTATATGTGTAATATTAAAACAAAAAGCAAGTTCAGAGATGCTGAGTAGTTGGTGGCTGCCAGAGGTGGCGGATTTGGTGCAGGCAAAGGTAATCAAAAGGTATAAATTTGAACTATAAAATTAATAGATGAAGAGATACAACATACAGCATGGTGACTTTAGTGAATACTGTATTGTCTATTTGAAAGATGGCAAGAAAATACGTCTTAAACATTCTCATCATGTAAGAAAAATATTTAACTATATATATGGATCTGTATATATGGATCTATATATATATGGATCCATATATAGAGACATAACTAACTTCTTGTATTGATCATTTATCAATACACACAAACATATAAGCATTATGTTGTACACAGCAAAAAATATAATGTATTAATTATATCAATTAAAATTTTAAGAAAGCACGTTTGGAACATGTAGACTAAATTAGCTCCATCCAAACTTCATTTTATGAACTCAACTTAAACCCATCACTTAGATTTTAAAATATCAAATCTCACTAATAACTTCCTACAGAGTTGGGAAAGACAGAAACAGACATAAGTCACCTGCACATGAGATGTAGGCTTCCTCCTTTGGAGAGCATGAATTGTATTTCCACGGGCCAGAAGGACACTGCCAGAGGGAGGTATCAGTTTTCCGACACTGAATTAAATCTACCCACTGGGGTCTAGAACCTTCCCTGAGACCAACAGAGGTGTTGAGGGTTCCACTGTCCCCACAGCCAAGCTGACTGCAGATGATGGACACGGTGACATCATCCATGGGGCTGTGGCAGACACTCCCCCAGGTCCCGTTGTAGAAAACCTCCAGCCACCCAGCACACTGCTGGTCCTCGCTGACCATCCTGAGGCCCAGGAACTCTGAGATCGAAAATGAGGAGACAGGACACAATGAGCACCCCACTCAGTACTCTGGGTCTTCCTCTCTCCCCAAAATTGTGAACATTCATCTATGACCCAGCTGAGGAAGCAAATCCATTAGATGACCAGAGTGAAACTTGTCTCCTCTTCACCTGACTTTGTCCATGTGTGTCTGTCTTTCTAAATATTTCTACCACCATGACGCAGTGGATATGAACTGAGAGGAAGACCAACCTGGACACCTGCAGGGAGAGGGAGCTGACTCCTGCTTCCTGACAAAACATCTAAGAGAGTGTATGAAAGGGATGTGATGTGGACAGTGTGGAGGCAGATAGAATAATGGACCCACAGGTGTCTACATGGAAGCTGTGTCTGTGTTTCCTTATCTGGCAAAAGGGACTTTACATATGTGATTAAGGTATGATCCTTGGGATGGTAAGAGTAATCTGAAATGTGGGTGGATTAACCACCTGAGCACAGTCTAATCACATTCTTAGACTCACTATCCTTTAAAGTGGAATCCTTTTCCTTATTCTCGTTAGAGGGAGATCTGAATATGGATAATGGTCAGAGAGGTGGAGCGTTGCTGGTCTGATGATGAACAGAAGGGGGTTATGAGTGAAGGAAGGCAGGCGGCTTCTAGAAGCTTGAAAAGACAGGAAACAGATTCTTTCCCAGAGGCTCAGAAGTGACGTGGCCCTGCTAAAACTTATATCACAGTCCAGTGAGATCCCTGCTGGACATCTAAGCTAGAGAAGTGTAGGGAAATAAATATGTTGTTTTAAACCACTAACAATGCAGCAATTTGTTATAGAACAAACAAAAACTAGCACAGTGGCTTTAAGACTTCTCTACTCTATGTACCAGAAGGGTGAGCCCTGATTTCAAGAAAAACTGTGAGAAAAGGCTCTGCCAGGAAACACTACTGAGAAGAAAGCACCAGAATCTCAGCTGCTGCGGGAGGCAGTGAAAGCACCTTGCCTTCACGTCTACTGGAAAGACAGGCTCCATGGGAGGAAGCCTCCTTCTCTGGTCCTTTCAGCATCTCTCCCTCAGGGCTCAGACCCCCGTCCTCCAGGGCCCCACCCCTCCTCCAGCCTGTGGACAGTGTGGAGTGCTGACCTGAGCAGATGACCCCCGCGTCCTGCTTGTGTCTGCAGTCGTGCCGCCCCCAGCCCCGGGAAGGGCACGTCCACACTTGGGGCTCATTTCCAGCGCAGTTCAGGTCGTCCAGCCAGATGGGTCCTGATCCTGCCCCAAAGTGAGCAGACCCCATGGCATGGAGGGCTTCTCCACAGCCCAGCTGCCTGCACACCACGCGGGCATCGTCCAGGTCCCAGCCGTCATCACAGATCGTGCCCCAGGAGCCCTGGTCAAGGATCTCCACTCTCCCGGCGCAGGGACCGCCCCCGTCCACCAGGCGGAGCTGCCTGCTGTCTGAGGAGAGAGAAATGGGACAATGGGGCGATGACCTGGGGAATGAGAAGGGTCTTCTGTCCCGCGGGACCCTCACCTGAGCAGTAGGGGGCGCTCTCCTCTGAGGCCGCAGAGCCTGCTGGTTCAGACACAAAGTGGTCGCACTGGGGCAGCACCTGGGTCTGGTTTCCTGAAGAAACAGTGATGATTAGAGGGTTGGGAGGGTTAAAGGACAGGAAAGTCAGTTAAATTAAATAACTTTCAGGAGGGGAGGGAAGTTTGGGGGGAAATGGATTCATGTATATGTATGGCCGAGTCCCGGGCTGTTCACCTGAAAGTATAACAACATTGTTAATCGGCTATACCCCAATACAAAGCAGAAAGTTCAAAAGAAAAACAAATAGTGACCTAGTGATGGAGCTGAGATGAAAGCTGGAACATACTGGTAAAGTTACCATAATCTTAGTGTTCCCTTTCTCCAGGAAGAGCCCTGGTCCTGACAATGGCACGATTCCTGTTTTAAGCCAAGCTTTGCCCTAAGAATGAGTTAAACAACTTGTTCTATCCTTAATCCACCCCTAAATAGAAGAAGCAAAACAGAAGCCTTTCTGAAGGAGTTGTGCAATTATTTATCTACAATGTTTGTGGTTTTAATAATACGGATATAAAAGAGATCTTATGGAAAATCAGAGCAAAAAGAAACATTAAAAAATTTCCCAGGGTATTTGGCTCTTAAAGTTACCTGACAGAGAATTTATTTTATTCAATTGTATTAATTTTTATTTGAGTATAATTGCTTTACAATGTTATGGTAGCTTCTGCTGTACAGCAAATTTAGTAAGTTATACATGTACATATGGGCTTCCCAGGTGACTCAGTGGTAAAGAATCTGCCTGCCAAACAGGAGACTGGGGTTCCATCCCTGGGTTGGGAAGAGCCTTTGGAGAAAGAAACGGCAATCCACTGCAGTATTCTTGCCTAAGAATTCCTATGGACAAAGGAGCATGGCAGTCCATGAGGTCACAGAAGAGTCAGACATAACTCAGCGACTAAACAACAACAACTATATCTATCTATTTATATATATATATATATATATATATATATATATATGAACACAAAAACACATATCCCCTCTTTCTTGGATTTACTTCCTATTTGTGGAAAATTCTGAAAGAGATGGGAATACCAGACCACCTGACCTGCCTCTTGAGAAATCTGTATGCAGGCCAGGAAGCAACAGTTAGAACTGGACATGGAACAACAGACTGGTTCCAAATAGGAAAAGGAGTACGTCCAGGCTGTATATTGTTACCCTGTTTATTTAACTTCTATGCAGAGTCCATCATGAGAAATGCTGGACTGGAAGAAACACAAGCTGGAATCAAGACTGCCAGGAGAAATATCAATAACCTCAGATATGCAGATGACACCACTCTTATGGCAGAAAGTGAAGAGGAAGTAAAAAGCCTCTTGATGAAAGTAAAAGAAGACAGTTAAAAAGTTGGTTTAAAGCTCAACATTCGGAAAACGAAGATCATGGCATCCAGTCCCATCACTCCATGGGAAATAGATGGGGAAACAGTGGAAACAGTGTCAGACTTCATTTTTTTGGGCTCCAAAATCACTGCAGATGGTGACTGCAGCCATAAAATAAAAGACGCTTACTCCTTGGAAGAAAAGTTATTACCAACCTAGATAGTATACTCAAAAGCAGAGACATTACTTTGACAACTAAGGTCCATCTAGTCAAGGCTATGATTTTTCCTGTGGTCATGTATGGATGTGAGAGTTGGACTGTGAAGAAGGCTGAGCACTGAAGAATTGATGCTTTTGAACTGTGGTTTTGGAGAAGACTCTTGAGAGTCCCTTGGACTGAAGGAGATCTAACCAGTCTGTTCTGAAGGAGATCAGCCCTGGGATTTCTTTGGAAAGAATGATGCTAAAGCTGAAACTCCAGTACTTTGGCCACCTCATGAGAAGAGTTGACTCATTGGAAGAGACTTTGATGCTGGAAGGGATTGGGGGCAGGAGAAGAAGGGGACGACAGAAGATGAGATGGCTGGATGGCATCACTGACTTTATGGACATGAGTCTGAGTGAGCTCCGGGAGTTGTTAATGGACAGGGAGGCCTGGCGTGCTGCAATTCACGGGGTCGCAAAGAGTCGGACACAACTCAGCGACTGAACTGAACTAAACTAGGTCACCACAGAACACTGAGTAGAGTTCCCTGTGCTATAAGGAAGTTATTATTTATCTATTTCTGTGTGCATGCATGCTAAGACACTTCAGTCATGTCTGACTCTGTGACACTATGGATTGTAGCCCATCAGGCTCCATGTCTATGGGATTCTCCAAGCAATATCTATTTTATACTTAGTGTCAATAGTGTAGGGTTTCTGAGTCTGGTGGCTCAGACAGTAAAGAATCTGCCTGCAATGTGGGAGACCTGTCTTTGATCCTTGGATTGGAATGTCCCCTGGAGGATGGCATGGCAGCCCACAGTAGTTGTACCAATTTACATACTCATTTATAGGAGGATTCCCTTTTCTGGACATCCTCTCCAGCATTTATTTGTGGATTTTTTTAATGCCAGACATTCTAACTGGTGTGAAGTATTACCTGCCTGTAGTTTTGACTTGCATCTCTCTAATTATTAGTGATGTATTTGTTAGCCATCTGTATGTCTGGAAAAAAATGTCTATTTAGATCTTTTTCCCATTTCTTCATTGGATTGTTTGGTTTGTTGATTGAGTTGTTTGTGTATTTTGAAGATTAATCCCTTCTTAATTACTTCATTTGCAAATATTGTCTCCCATTCTGAGAGTTGTCTTTTTGTTCTGTTTATGGTTTCCTTTGATATGTGAAAGCTTCTAAGTTTAATTAGATCTTATTTTTTTGTTTTGTTTTTATTTTCTTTAGGAATTTATTCAAAAAAGATCTTGTTGCAACTTATGTGAAAGAATGTTCTGCCTATGTTTTCCTCTAAGAGTTTTATAGTCTGACAGGTAATTTAAATAGCCATAATTAAAGTGCACAAAGAATTGATTAACACGATGTGCATTTTGGCAGAGAAATGATAACAAAAACAAACGAAAATAGTGTTTATTATTTTTCTCTAATAATAGTGGGTTATGCATAGGATTAAATTTTGAAAAATACAGACAAACTTACAGAATAAAAGAAAACTGCCTGTAAAAGAAAAAAGAAAATTCTACAGCTGAAAAAGTTAACAGCTGAAATTAAGAACTAGAGAATGAGTGTATCAGCACATTAGATCAACATAAAGTAGAAATAGTAAATGGAAAATCAGAGGATAAATATTCTTCTATTTAGAAATGCTGATCCTGTAGTAAGTGCCTGGTTAACAATGCTATATAACAAAAGTTTCCCCCGAACTTCGTAGTTGAAGGAATTTAATTTTTAATTTTGCTCATGATTTCCTGGGTCAGTAAGTTGGGAAAGACTCAACTTGGCAGCTCTAACTTTGGGGTTTCTCATGTGGTTGCATTTAGATGTCATCGGGGACTGACATCTCTAAAGGTTTAACTGAACTGTGGTTATGTAAGGAAATTCCCAGAAGTATTTTTGTTGTTGTTGGGAGGGAGGGATAAAGGAGCATCATGTCTGAAACCTAATCCAGAAAGATTTTACATACTCAGGGAAAAACAGGGCAGGAGGGGAACAAATAAGGAGAGAAAGGGAAAGCTAGAGCAAGAGAGAGAGAGAAAAGAAAGAAAGAAGGATTAAAGCAAAATACTAATCTAACATTTGGGGAATCCAGGTAAAGTTCAGAGACAATTCATTCCTAGAAAACCTTCACTAAAGGAAATACTAATAACATCAAACCCATAAAATGCCTAAGAGAAAACCTAGTTAAGATGTGCAAAACATCTGAGAGAAAGTCAAGACCTAACTGAATGAAGGGATATATTTTGTCAGTGAATTGGGAAACTCAATGTTGTCAAAGTCAGTCATTCTCAAATTTATATGCAGATTAAATCTGACCTCAATCAAATTCCCTTGTGCTTTTGTATGTCTGAAACATGACAAGCTGATTCAAAATTTACGTTGCTGTTCAGTCACTTAGTCATGTCTGACTCTTTGTGACCCCAAGGACTGCAGCACACCAGCCTTCCCTGTCCACCACCAACTCCTGGAGCTTGCTCAGACTCATGTCCTTCGAGTCAGTGATGCCATCCAACCATCTCATCCTCTGTCATCCCCTTCTCCTCCTGCCTTCAGTCTTTCCTAGCATCAGGGTCTTTTCTAGTGAGTCAGCTCTTCACATCAGGTGGCCAAAGTATTGGAGCTTCAGCTCAAAAATATATACAAAATACAAAAACCAAGACTGACCAAAACAGTTGGCCAGAAAAACAAGAACATAACTTCTTTAAATTAAAGTTACCCAGACTTACTATGTGTGCTTAGTCACTCAGTCGTGTCCAACTCTTTGTGACCCCGTAGACTATAGCCTGCCAGGCTCCTCTCTCCACGGGGATTTTCCAGGCAAGAATACTGGAGTGGGTTTCCATGCTCTTCTCCAGGGGATCTTCCCAACCCAGGGATCAAACCCAGGTCTCCCGCCTTGCAGGCAAATTCTTTACTCTCTGAGACACCAGGGAAGGTTCAAGACTTACTATAAAATTACAATAATTAAGGAAATGTGGTTCAGGTGCAAGGAGAGAAAAAGGATACAGTGGAACAGAATAGAGAGTCTAAACAATGTATTCAGACAGATGTGCCCTTTCACTTATCACAAAGGTGGCACTGCAGTGGGGAATAGTCTGTTCAGAAAAAGATTTTGAGTCAACTGGATACCCATATGAAAACAGGACACTTGACTTATCCTACACAGATGTCAATCCTAGAAGCAATGTACAATTATATGCAGAAAAAAAAAAGTAATTACACTTCTGTGAGATACTCTCAGAGAATATTTTTGTAATTTTGGAGTAGACAAAGTTCATTTTAGAAGAATATAAGAATATATGATTTTTCCAGTAATCATCTATGGATGTGAGAGTTGGACCATAAAGAAAGCTGAATGCTGAATAATTGATGCTTTTGAACTGTGGTGTTGGAGAAGACTCTTGACAGTCCCTTGCATGGCAAGGAGGTCCAACCAGTCAATCCTAAAGGAAATCGGTCCTGAATATTCATTGGAAGAACTGATGCTGAAGCTGAAGCTCCAATACTTTGGCTACATGATGGGAAGAACTGACTCATAGGAAAAGACCCTGAAGCTGAGAAAGATTGAAGGCAGGAGGAGAAGGGGATGACAGAGAATCAGATGACTGGATGGCTTCACGGACTCAATGGATATGAGCTTGACCAAAATCCAGGAGATGGTGAAGGACAGGAGAGCTTGGCATGCTGCAGTCCATGGGGTTGCAAAGAGTCAGACATGACTGAGCGATTGAACGGAACTGACTGACTGAAAGTGCACTACATGGACAGAAAAAAAGTTGATGAGTGAAACCTGAGATGAGTAACTTGGCTCATTGAAGTACAGCATACCATTAAGAAAATAAAAATATAAGACCAAGAATTAAACACACAAAAATCATAACAAATACTCTTGCCAAAAGTCATCATCATGATAATTTGCACCATTGTATTTGTAATAGTCAAGAACTGGAAATAAAGTCAAATCTCTGCCATTAGTTGAAGGGTTCAATGCATGGTCATGTGATCATTCAAAGGCATACTCTATAATAATAAAAATGAATGAAATGTTGCCATAAACTACATCATGAGTGAATCTCAACACAGTTTGGAGTCAAAGAAATCAGACACAAAAGAAAACATACTGTATGGTTTTACATAAAGTTCAAAAACTGACAAAATATTCTATGGCAGTACTAGGCTTAGGTAAGCAGTCATCCCTGGAGAGGAGGAGGACACGGCTATTGGGAGGCAATAGTGATTCTGTGGTGCTGTAAATGTTCTGTTTGTAGACCTAGGTTGGAGAACATAACCTAGGTATATACTTATTGTTTGTACTTTGTTCTCTATTATTATCCTTAAATAATAATGTTTCATTAAAAAATAGTATTCATCTAGATGTTTCTTTCCCTGACATAGCACTTCTTAAAATTTATTAGCACTTCTTAGCACTTCTTTCTCCTGAAAAAATGAGTGAACGATGAGAATGCTATGGAACAGGACCTTACAGAGCCTTCTCAGGACAGACCACCCTCATGTCGTCCACCTGCCTCTGTGTGTAGAAAATCCTAGCTAAAGAATAAATTTGATCACAGAAATGAAAAAAAATCAAAAACAAAGGAAAACAGTCAAATAAGACAAAATAATAATAGTTTAGCCCTAAACAAATTCAAGGACCTTTAGTTCCTTCTCATGGGCTATAAATAACATTCTGAGCCATATCTTTTGAGCTATTTTGCAGATACGGAAATCCCAAACAGGTGGTAGCAAATCAATTACATGATGACCAGACTAGTGGGGTGCCATTTCCTTCTCCAGGGAATCTTCCCAACCCAGGGATCAAACCTGAGACTCTTGCATTGCAGGCAGGTTCTTTGCCATCCTAGCCAATAGGGAAATTTATAATCTTCATCTTATACAATTCCAAGATCGGCCTCAAGGAAATGGGAACAGATCAGCACTAGAACAGATGATTAACTGTATTTCAAACAATAAAAGTGACACTGATCAGACCTATTTCAAGATGATTGTCGGAGCTAGCTGTGCTATTCTTCAGGTAACCTGTCCCCGACTTCCGCCTGTGAACTCTTGATATTCCCATTTAAAAACATTCACCCCTGATCAGCAAGGAGGAGCTGGTTAATTGGTACATTAGTCCTCTGTCTCCCCAGAACTGCTGGTTTCCTCAACAAAGCTGTCTTTAATTTTACCCCACACTTGTCTCTCAGAGTTGGATTCTTGAGTAATGAGCAGGAGAAACCCAAGTTCAGTAACAAGATTAAACATTTCACAGAATATCTTTCTTTTTAAGCCCATTTTCCCTTACTCTCTGCTCTGGGGGAATTTCACTCCAGGAGCATCCTAAGTACAGTAGCCCTTCCCTCTCTTACCTGAGCAGATCACAGAGGCCCTATTGCCATGGGAACAGTCAGGAACACCCAGGGCAGTCACAGGGCATTTCCACAGGAAGGACTCAGTCCCTGAACAGTGAAATCGGGCTTTCCAGAGTTGATCACTTCCTTCTGCTCCATTTGGGGTGGAGATGGCGACTCCACAGCCGAGCTGACGACAGACAACATTGGCATTGGCCAGACTCCAGTGGGAGGCACAGAGCGCTCTCCATCGTCCAGAAATGTTCACCTCCACCTGCCCCTCACACTGAGAGGAGCCATTTGTCAAGAGCCGGACATCTGTGTACACTGATAGATACAGACAGGATTTCAGAAAAACCTTATTTCTTGTTTAGCTTGAAGTGAGTGTACACAGAGGCTAAATCCTGACATGCATCTCACCTGAACAGACAACCTGAACAGCCCCACTGTGGTGACAAGTGCCCCCTGGACAGGGCGCTCTGGGGCAGACCCGGAGCTCAGGCTCCTCCCCCTCACACCTGAACTCTTCAGCCCAGACCCGGCCATCGGACTCTCTGAAGGGTACTTGTCCCAGGACAGACACAGCCTTGCCACACCCCAGTTCTGCACAGATGACCTGGGCAGTGGGGAGTGTGAAGTTTCCATCAGATACTGGGATCCAGGCTTCTCCAGAATGCACTTCTACTCGCCCTGAGCAGGGTCCAGCCCCTCCAGCCAGACGCACAAATCCTAAGAGAAACAAAAAACAATGAACCCAGTGAGTGTTCATGAACCTGGCTTGACAATTGGAAACAACATCTCACCAGCAATGGTGGGAAAGTTTTTCTTTCCATAGTGGAGTAAGAGGGGATAAGAAGAGAGAATTTGACTGTCATTGTCAAATTGCATTTTCATGAGCAAGTTTCTGAAGAGATATCCAGAAGGATTGCAGGGTCAGTTTGGAAGGGCTGAATCCCAAGAATATATATTGGTTACAAATATTAATTCTTATCTGGGGGCCTGGAAACTTCAAGGCCCCAAGAAACTGCCAAGTGGTAAACATTCAAACTTGAGTGCAGAGCTGAACTAACTGAGAGTGAAAAACATCATGCGATTCGAGAGGTTAGAGGCCTAAGAGCCAGAGAAGTTTAGAAGGTCATCCTGAAATTTCTGGGGCTAGAATTTTGGGCAGTTTTCTCTGAGCCAATATTCAAGTCACTGGGGATAGGAATATCATGCGGGCTGGATCTGAGTGCAGGCATTAGGTCACAATTAGGAACCTAATTGTGAAAGAAGTTGTTCACAGGTTAAGTTTGGAAATGATGAAAGCTCAGAGAGTCATAGGAGAGGGAGGGAATGATCCTAGCCATCCTTCTTAAAAACCTAGGATTTATGAACACACCTGGGAGAAAGTGAAGTCTCAGTGGGATTATGCAAGAGAACTGAGTTAGTTGATTACTTCATCCTAGACATGAGATTCTTAGCAAATGTGAAGGAGTGATGAGAATTTAATGTATTCAAAGGAAAACAACAGAATGGGAAAGACTAGAGATCTCTTCACGAAAATTAGAGATAACACAGGAACATCATGCAAAGATGGGCTTGATAAAGGACAGAAATGGTATGGACCTAACAGAAGCAGAAGATATTAAGAAGAGGTGGCAAGAATACACAGAAGAACTGATGCTTTTGAGCTGTGGTGTTGGAGAAGACTCTTGAGAGTCGCTTGGACTGCAAGGAGATCCAACCAGTCCATTCTAAAGGAGATCAGCCCTGGGTGTTCTTTGGAAGGACTGATGCTAAAGCTGAAACTCCAGTACTTTGGCCACCTCATGCGAAGAGTTGGCTCATTGGAAAAGACTCTGATGCTGGGAGGGATTGGGGGCAGTAGGAGAAGGGGATGACAGAGGATGAGATGGCTGGATGGCATCACCCACTCGATGAACGTGAGTCTGGGTGAATTCCGGGAGTTGGTGATGGACAGGGAGGCCTGGCGTGCTGCGATTCATGGGGTCGCAAAGATCGGACACGACTGAGTGACTGAACTGAACTGAACGGAACCCTATCTATATGCCAACTGCATATTCCTTTCCTATTTGGAGTTCTGAGATAGAAGCCAGTAAGCTACAAAAAAGGAGTGTGAGAGGAAGATAGCAGAGAGCAAACAAGTCATACATATTTTAGAGATTTCTAAATTGCAAAAGCCTCAATAGTGATGAAACATAGATTTGGAAACAAAATACTTGTTCCACAAGATTTTAACGCCTTTTATCCCCTGTGCTTCTCCCATTCGCCACCTAACACTGCTACCCTTTCCCAATTCCCCCAATGCAGAAAAGAAGAAATGATCTTAAGAGCTACAAATAGATGGAAAGGACACTCCAAAAGGGAAGAGCTTCTGTAGGGAGTGAGGTGAGGTGAGTGGTAGGTTAAATGGGAAGTGGGTGAAGTATGAGAGAGAGACCAAGGAAAAGACTCGTGATCATGATTTCATCCCTCAGAGACCGTATCTGGACTAAGAAAATGTAATCCAATGGGGAAAAAACCCTGCAAATCATAAAGAATAATTTTAAAATAATATGCCTCGTTTCTGAGTGTGCTCATGGTTATGTATGTAATGGTGGAATCTGCCCTGGTCAAGGACTCTGATTGTGTAAGTATGTGAACTTTGAAGTCTCAAAAAGAATGATGTAACAAAATAAAGTCTACTATAGAGAGCAGGAGAGAACAGAAAAGACACCACAGAAATTAAAGAATTGAAGGATTAGCCTGACCACTGATACAAGAATGAATGATGAGGGAGAGGATGATCTGCTTGCCTTTTGTTATTTCTCCACTTCATCTCCCCAGAGAGGCCCAGGTCAGGACCCCTAGCCTCCTCTGGCTGGGAGTTTGGTCACAGGCTACGCATTCTAATTAAAGCATTTTTATTTAACTGGCTGTTTTTGTTGCTCAGTCACTTAGTCGAGTCCGACTCTTTGTGACCCCATGGACTGCAGCACTCCAGGCTTCCCTGTCCTTCACTATCTCCCTGTCTTTACTCAGACTCATGCCCATTGAGTCAGTGATGCCATCCAAACTACTCATCCTCTGTCGTCCCCTTCTTCACTGGTCTTATTCACTTTCTGCCATAGGGTGGTGTCATCTGCATATATGAGGTTATTGATACTGTTATATTAATTCTATGACATTTAAATTTAGAAAGAACAAGAAAAAGGTATTTCTTGTATTCTGTTTTATATACCCTGATACATGTGAAATATTCAAATATATGCTGAATACTCAATAAAGTCTTATACATATCAGGATAGAGACTTCTGAGATATAGTATATCTTTTTCATTTTCTACTTGATTTTAAAATTTACACGGAAGAATAAGTGTGTGATAATTCCAAGAAAATTATTAACTAGAAGGCCGATGTGAGTAAAGATATTAAATATAGTAAAGACATATCCTTGTCTGGTCTCTTGCTGTGTACACATCCTGTGTCCTTAGGCACATGTAGCATCCTTCACACCACACCTGGCCCCTCAGTGCTGCTCAGAGAACCTCACACTTGCCTTCATCTGCTCCCTTTGCCATTCTCCTTCCTCCCAGCTACTATAAAACCTTTTCCACCTTCTTCAAAATTTATATTTGTTCACTTATTCCAAATAAGCCCCCAAATGAAATTCTCTTATATCACTGAAGTCATCAAATATAAACTATATAATCTCTTAACATAAAACACAGAAATTCAAGTTTTATTGCCTCCACCTTTGACTTGTCAGTGCATGGCTAAGTGTTCCTCCAAAGTTTGCATTTATACAGATATTTTAAAGGAAAAATTGGAGAGGGAGACTTTTCTAGTAACAATGGAAGAATATATGACTCAGAGCATTCCATCAACAATTCTCTACCATCAAAGAACTATGAACATTTATGTCTAAATTTGCAAAGAAAACTTGAATCTGGCACAAATCGATAAGAATCTTTAATCTGTTAAATGATAACCCCTGTAGGGATACCCTCTATACATGTAAATGATATCCTCCTATAGTAGGAGTAGCCTCCACTCATACTAACCTAGTGCAAAATAATGTCTCACACTGCATAGAAACAACTCCACCCAGGAAAGTACATCCTCATTTTTTGTCCCTCCCACTCATAGCCTTCCTGTGCAAAGGGAGTGTGTATGTGGCTGTTAGCAAATGTTTCACTCTTACAAAAAGTGAATTATGAAAAAAAATTATGAGGATTTATTTTAACTGGGAGAATAAATAAAGCTATTTTAGTGTCAGGTAAGAGCACTGGAGAAGAACAGAATAGCAGAGACTTGTAAGAGGGAAGGTATGAAGCTCATAGCTCACAGCTACAGGGCACTCAGGGAGGATGGGTAGCTGTCTCAGTCCTCTCCATCCCACCTGTCCCCTATTGTCCCTCTGAGCAGACACCAGCTTCCTTGGAGGTCTCCATCCTCCCAGCTCAGGGGCGTGAACTGACCTGAGCAGACTACTCCTGCATCCTGGCTATGATCGCAGTCGTGCTTTCCCCAGCCCCAGGAAGGGCACCTCCACACGTGGGACTCCTTTCCTGTGCACTTCACGTTGCCCAGCCAAATGGGCCCTGATCCCGCGCCAAAGGAAAAAGAGAGAGTGTCTTCCAGGGCTTTTCCACAGCCCAGTTGTCTGCACACCACGTGGGCATCGTCCAGGTCCCAGTTGTAACCACAGATGGTGCCCCAGGAGCCCTGGTCAAGGATCTCCACTCTCCCGGCGCAGGGACCGCTCCCGTCTGCGAGGCGGAGCTGTCTGCTACCTGAGAAAAGAGAAATGGGACACCGGGCGTTGATCTAGAGAATGAGAAGGGTGGTCTGTCCTGTCGGACCCTCACCTGAGCAGTAGGAGGCGCTCTCCTCTGAGGCTGCAGACCCTGCTAGTTCTGATATAGAGTCTTTGCACCCGTGCAAAAGGCAATGGCAACCCACTCCAGTACTCTTTCCTGGACAATCCCATGGACAGAGGAGCCTGGTAGGCTGCAGTGCATGGGGTCGCTAAGAGTCAGACATGACTGAAGCGACTTGGCAGCAGCAGCAGCAGCAGCAGCATTGCACTGGGGCAGCAGCTGGGTCTGGTTTCTTATAGCAGTGGCAAGAGAATTAATAAGGTTGAAAAGTAGGAGGAAAGGTTAAAAAAAAAAGTAGGTAAAGAAAGGTTAAATAATGTCTATCAGTGCTGCACTTTAAGTAGATAATGAAGTAGAGAATTAAACCTAAAATTTTCCACTTCCAGGGCAAATGGAGTTCACAGCAGGCCAATGTGTCTTGCTGGGTCTTTCTGGATAAAACTTTGAAAGCTGGAAAATTTTTTTAAGAAACAGTAAATGTATTCGACATTTATAACACAACATGGACTAAATATGCTAAAAGTCTAAAGAGTGGAGGTTATTTCAATGTTAGTCCAGGATCTATAGCTTCTTTTTTTCTGTGGGGATTTGCCAATTCACTGCATAATTTAATGATTCAGAATCTGGGTTCGGTCAAGCAGAGGACTACTGTTGTGACAGGAAGCCAGCATAATCTGGGGGTTACCTGGTGCTAGAGAGACAAAATTAGACTCTTGAGAGCCTCTCTCACACAGCAGGTTTTCTCCTCAAATCTTTGCCCAGTATATAAGCTGTGAAGGGCAGGAAGCTAGAGAACTATATAAAAAGACTTGGAAAGCAGAGTCTTTTTCATTATTTTGGGTACTTAGCTACCAAAGAACCTAGGTTCTGAACTGAAATCTCTGTAAGCCTATGTCATAGGGACAGAGAAATCAGAGGTGGACTGAGTGCTACCAAAACTGCAACCCATACTTGTTACAGCTCAGTTTTAGGTTATATTTAGATGTTTGGGTGATACACACCCCTTCCCCCTACCTGCCTAGGAAAACAAAGGGTAAATCTTTTCAGGTGTTAGAAAATGTATCAGGAGTATCTTACTTTCTCATATATAATTTATAGCACTCGATAAAAAATGGCATGACGTTTGACAAGCTAGGATAACATGACAAATGACCAAAGTGAAAAAAGATAAGAGAATGCAGAGACACACATGATAGGAATGCTGGGCTCAGCAGATAAGGATTTTAACTGCAATCAATGTATTTAGGGGAAAAGAGACACGAAGAGAATAAACAGGTAAAAAGATGAAAAAAATAACAAATAATCATAAATAAATAAAAATGTCTAAGGAACTATTGCCAACCTAAAATAAAATATCTAGGTTTAAAAAGTGAATGAATAAGTTAAAAGAATTTTCTATAGAACTTAGAGTATAGTGATTTAGAGGAGTCCGATGACTGCAGCCATGAAATTAAAAGATGCTTACTCCTTGGATGGAAAGTTATGAGCAACCTAGATAATACATTCAAAAGCAGAGACATTACTTTGCCAACTAAGGTCCGTCTAGTCAAGGCTATGGTTTTTCCTGTGGTCATGTATGGATGTGAGAGTTGGACTGTGAAGAAGGCTGAGCGCCAAAGAATTGATGCTTTTGAACTGTGGTGTTGGAGAAGACTCTTGAGAGTCCCTTGGACTGCAAGGAGATCCAACCAGTCCATTCTGAAGGAGATCAACCCTTGGATTTCTTTGGAAGGAATGATGCTAAAGCTGAAACTCCAGTACTTTGGCCACCTCATGCGAAGAGTTGACTCATTGGAGAAGACTCTGATGCTGGAAGGGCTTGGGGGCAGGAGGAGAAGGGGACGACAGAGGATGAGATGGCTGGATGGCATCACTGACTCGATGGATTTGAATCTGAGTGAACTCCGGGAGTTGGTGATGGACAGGGAGGCCTGGAGTGCTGTGATTCATGTGGTCGCAAAGAGTCGGATACGACTGAGCAACTGAACTGAACTGAACTGAACTGAAAGATGAAAGATGAGAAAGAGAAGAAAGAGGAGGAGAAGAGGGAGAAGAGATACAGAGACAGAGACAGAACTGCGGACGTCATATCTGAAGGTATAACAATAGAAAATATTTTTTAAAAATAAATGGAGGAGTATGAAAACCCCCACTCCTAGTAAAGCTGCTGAAAATCAAAAGGAAAAAGGAAAATCTGAAATAATAAGAGATTTATTTAATACAAAAGGAGGGGGAAAAGGAGACAAAAAGGATCATAAAGCATGTGGATCAATTAAAAGCAAATGGCAGATACCAACACATTAACATCAGTAACTGCATATACAGTGAATGGATTAAGATATAGCAACATTGACACAAATGCTACTTGCAAATTGCCCACCTTATATTGTGAAAGCAAAGAAAGGTTGAAAGTAAAATGATGGAAAAAATGTACTAACTGTAACAAAACTGGAGTAGCTATATCGATGTCCCAGAAAGTAGACTTTTAGCCAAGATACACTGAATTAAAGAGGGGATTTTCATGATTATAATGAGATGCACCCTTAATAAAGATATTTTAGACAACAAAGTTCAAGGTAACAGAACATAACTTTGAAACATCCTTGACAGAGTGAAAAAAAGAAATAGACAAAATCACAATCAAAATGGGGGATTATTACCAGATCTTTTTCAATAGCATGCAGACCAAACATAGAAAAAAACAAAGAAGAATTCAGCAGATGTACAACAACATAGTCAGCACGTTTAAGTAAGTAACACCTAGAGCAAGGCACCCAACAACGCAAGAGTTCACATTACTGTACATGCACTCGGAACTTTTACCAAAATGACCACATAATAGGACAAAATCTTTCACTCTTTGAATTCATACAGAATATTTACTTTGACCACAGTGGAATAAAATTAAGAACTAATAAGAAAATATTTATAGCCACCTCTAGTTGGGGAAATTCAGCAAGATCCTTCCAAAAACCACCTGAGTCTGGAAATAAATTTAAAACTTACAAAATATTGTGAAATAATGATAATAAACACAAAATAATGATATGATAAATTCTTCTAATGAAACTCAAGTAATGCCTAAGGGAAATTTATACCCTAGATTTAGAGAAGAGGAAAGACTGAAAGTGAAAAAAGTAAGCTTCCAATTAAGAAACTAGATGAGAAAGTCAAGAATGTAGAATGTTGGGGTTAATTTAAAAAGGAACAAAAATTAATAGAAAAGAAGGTAAGCATAAGATAGAAAACATAGAAGAAAACCCTTTAAACGTGGCTCATTGAAACTGATGAACACTGAGCAACACTAATGCAGAGCAGAGAGAAAATGAAGCTAACAATACCAAGAATGAAAAGGGACATCAGTATAGATCATACAGATGTTTCGGTCATAGTTTTTGTGCTGTTGTTTGTTTGTTTGTTGGCTGTGCTGTTGCTCATGGGCTCATAGTTCCCAGGTCAGGGATTGAACCTGGACCCATGACAGTGAAAGCCCAGAGATTTAACCCCTGGATTACATAGTTTTATTAGTACAATTTATACATTTAATGTGGATAAGTACACATAAAGTGTCAATTTCTCCACAGCCTTGCCAACACTAAGTGTCTTTAAAGAAAAAAAACAAAAAAACAGTCATTCTGACATGTGTGAGATGATATCGCTTTGTGGTTTTAATTTACATTTCCCTGATGACTGAAAATGTCAAGCATTTTTTTATGTACCTATTGCCATTTGTATGTCTTCTTTAGGGAAATGTCTATCCAAGACCTTAGCCAATTTTTTAATTGAGTTATTAGGTTTTAAGTTTATTGCATGTTTTTTTTTTCTCTTAAGTTATAGGAGTTCCTTATTATGTTTGGAAATTAATACCTTATATAATTTGTGCTAGCTTGCTTTTTCACTCTGTTGATCTTTCATTTGGTTTCTGGAAGCTTTTTAGTTTGATATATTCCCACTTGTCTATTTTTGCTTTGCTGCCTGTACCTTTGATGTCATATCCATGAACTCATGAAACCATGTGCTTTTATTTTGTGATGGAGCTAAGACATCACATATCTAAAATGCAATTCTTACCTGGTGATGATGTTACACCATCACACATAGTGAAATAAATTCAGATAAATAAATAATTTGATTTTAGGTTTTGAATATTCTTTAGTGGAACTATAAAATTGTTTGCAGAAAATAAAATGATTCAATGTTATTTTGAGATAAAAAATGGCATTTGAAACATTGCACTAAAGGCAGACGTCAAAAAAGTAAAACATTACATTTGACCACATAACCCACCCATACACATACACAACCTTAAAAATATATGTAAAATATGGGGAAAATCTTACAAAAATATTTAAGAAAAACAATAAGTGATGTTTGTTTATAAACAGTTCCTATGAATAAATAAGAAATTTTAAACATTCTAAAGAAAAAATATTATCATGAAAGATATCTTAAGACAGTATATAAGAAAGAAGATAACATTTTTGTATATAGTGTTTGTGAAAGTCACTCAGTCATGTCCAACTCTTCAGCCCCATGGAGTATAGAGTCAATGGAATTCTCCAGGCGAGAATACTGGAGTGGGTAGCCATCCCCTTCTCCAAGGGGGTCTTCCCAACCCAGGGATCAAACCCAGGTCTCCCACATTGCAGGCAGATTCTCTACCAGCTGAGTCACAAGGGAAGCCCAAGAATACTGTAGTGAGTAGCCTATCCTTCTCCAGCGGATTTTCCAGACTCAGGAATCAAACCAGGGTCTTCTGCATGGCAGGCGGATTCTTTATCAGTTCACCTACCAGGGAAGCCCTTATGTGGATAAAAAAAACATGATGCTATGAAGAAAATTATACTCTTTTAAAATTAAGTATTTATTTGGTTGTGCTGTGTTTTAGTTTCACCATGCAAATTCTTACTTGTGGGATCATAAGAGAAAAAATTGTAACTGCATGTGGTGATGGATATTACTGTATGTGTGGTGATTTACCAATATGTACAAATACATCAAAACTATATTTTACACTTAGAAATAATATAATGTTATGAGAATTGTGTCTCAATTAAAAATGTTAACAAACAAGGTTGGAATATGTGGATTAAATTAGTTTCATTCTTACCTCATTTAAGCTTCTCTGGTGGCTCAGACAGTAAAAAATCTGACTTCAGTGTAGGAGACCCGATTTCATACCTGGGTCAGGATGACCCCCTGGAGAAGGGAATGGTAACCCATTCCAGCGTTCTTGCTTGGAGAATCCCACGGACAGATGAGCCTGGCAGGCTACTCCATGTGGTCACAAAGAGCACAACTGAGCAACTAACATTTTCACTTTATGTCATTTTGTGGACCGAAATTAAACTCATCACTTAGATTTTAAAATATCAAATCTCACTGCATCCTACAGGGCTGGGACAGACACACAGAAACAGACAGTAAGTCACCTTCACACGAGATATAGGCTTCCTCCTTTGGAGAGCATGAAGTGTAATTCCAAGGGTCAGAAGGACACTGCCAGAGAGAAGTGTCTGTTTTCTGACAGCGGATTCCATCCACCCACCGGGGTCTAGAACCTTCCCTGAGACCAACAGAAGAGTTGAGGGTTCCACTGTCCCCACAGCCAAGCTGTCTGCAGATCACGGACAAAGTGATGTCTTCCATGGGGTTGCGGCAGACACTGCCCCAGGTCCCGTTGTAGAAAACCTCCAGCCACCCAGCACACTGCTGGTCCTCACTCACCATCCTGAGGGCCAGGAACTCTAAGGTTGAAAGGGGAGGATACAGGACACAGTGAAAACTTTGCTGGAACTTCTAGGTTTTCCTTTCTTCTAGAAATGGTGAACATTCATCTCTGACCTTGTTCAAGAGATACCCACTAGATGACAAGACTGACATCACCTCCCTTTAACTGACTTTGTCCATTTGTGTCTGTCTTTCTATGTCTACCACAATGGCGTAGTGGATATGAACTGCGAGGAAGACCAAACTGCATGGGCACTAGTCAGGGAGGGGCAGCTGAATCCTGCTTCCTGATGAAATCTTTAAAGAGTATGTCAAAGGGATGTGATGTGGATATTAGGGAGATAGGGATAATAATTAATCCAAAAATGTCCACATCCCAATCTCTGCAACCTGTGAATATGTTACCATACCTGACAAGAGGGATTTACAGATGTGATTAAGGTAAAGACCTCGGGATGGTGAGATGATGTATTAACAATATGAGCCCAGTCTAATCACATCCTTAGACCCACTATGCTTAAACATGGAATACTTTTCTTAGCTCCGGCTAGAGAGATGTGACTCTGGATAATGGTTGGAGGCCTGCAGCACTGCTGGTCTGATAATGGATGCAGGGTGCTGTGAAGGAAGGAATGTAGGTGGTTTCAAGAAGTTTGAAAAGGCAAGAAACAGATTCTCCCCTAGAGAAGCAAAAGTGTTGCGGCCCTGCTGACGCCTTGATCCCAGCCCAGTGAGACCCCTGCTGGACAACTAAGCTAGAGAAGAGTAACGAAATAAATAAATGCTGTTTTCAACCACTAGCTGGTAAATTGTTAGGGAAGCAAACAGAAACTAGTACCGCGGGTTTAAATTTTTTGTATGTAACCGGAGAGAGAGCCCTGCTTTCAAGAAAAACTGTAAGAAACGGCTCTGCCAGGAAACACTGCTGAGAAGAAAGGACCAGAACCTCAGCTGCTGCAGAAGGAAGTGAAAGCACCTCGTCTTCACATCTGCTGGAAAGACAGCCTTCATGGGAGGAAGCCTCCTCCTCTGGTCCTTTCAGCATCTCTCCCTCAGGGCTCAGACCCACGTCCTCCAGGGCCCCACCCCTCCCCCAGACTGTGGACAGTGTGCAGCGCGGACCTGAGCAGATGACCCCCGCGTCCTGCTTGTGTCTGCAGTCGTGCCGCCCCCAGCCCCGGGAAGGGCACCTCCACACATGGGACTCCTTTCCTGTGCAGTTCAGGTCGTCCAGCCAGATGGGTCCTGATCCTGCCCCAAAGTGAGCAGACCCCATGGCATTGAGGGCTTCTCCACAGCCCAGCTGCCTGCACACCACGCGGGCATCGTCCAGGTCCCAGCCATCATCACAGATGGTGCCCCAGGAGCCCTGGTCAAGGATCTCCACTCTCCCGGCGCAGGGACCGCCTCCGTCCACCAGGCGGAGCTGTCTGCTGTCTGAGGAGAGAGAAATGGGACAATGGGGCAGTGACCCCAGGGGTTGAGAAGGGTCTTCTTTCCTGTGGGACCCTCACCTGAGCAGTAAGGGGTGCTCTCCACTGAGGCCGCAGAGCCTGCTGGTTCTGCCATAGAGTCGTTGCACTGGGACAGCACCTGGGTCTGGTTTCCTGAAGAAACAACAATGATCAGAAGTCTGGAAGGGTTGAAGAACAGGAAACTGAATTAAGGAAAATAATGACCTACTGATGGAGCCTAAAATGAGAGCTGTGACCCAGCAGTAAAGTTATCATACTCTTAGTGTTCACCTTCTCCCTGGAGAGTTCTGCTTCTGACAGTACCACAGTTTCTGTTTTAACCCAAGTGTTGCTGTAAGAATGAGTTAAGTAAGTTGTATCCCTAAATGTATCCCTGTGCTGTGCTTAGTCGCTCAGTCATGTCCGACTCTTTGTAACCCCTTGGACTATAGCCCACCAGTATCCTCTGCCATAGGATTTTTCAGGCTAGAATATTGGAGTGGGTTGCCAAGCCCCCCTCCAGGGGATTTCCCAACCCAGGGATCAAACCCTGATCTTCCGCACTGCAGGCGGATTTTTTACCATCTGAGCCACCAGGGAAGCCCAAATCTATCTCTAAGTAAAAGCAAAACAAAATTCATTCTGAAGGATCTCTACTATTTCTTCAATGTGTATCTTTAGAACAAACACTTATATAAAATAGATCTCATGAGAAATGGAAAGGAAAAAGGAGACATTAGAATTTCCCAGGATGTTCAGCTGCTAGAGTTAGCTGACGAGAATATATATAGACACGGTTAAAGTGCTTATGGAATTAATTGACAAAATGTGCATATTTGCAGAGAAATGATAACAAAAACCAAATACTTCTAGAGCTGAAAAACTTGTTAGCTTCAATTAAGAACTAAAGAATAAGTGTAGCCGCACATTAGCTCAGCATAAAGTAGAAACATCAAAATGCAAAATCAGAGGATATTCTTCAATTAATTCAGGTCACATAGCAAGAGTTCTCATTATATTGTTGTATGGCAGTTTTTCCAAAACACTTGGTTCACTTCAGTTCAGTCTCTCAGTCATGTCCAACCCTGTGTGACCCAATTAACTGCAGCTTGCCTGGCTTCCCTGTGCTTCACCAACTTCTGGAGCTTGCTCAAACTCATGTCCATCAAGTCGGTGATGCCATCCAACCATCTCATCCTCTGTCATCCCCTTTTCCTCCTGCCCTCAATCTTTCCCAGTATCAGGGTCTTTTCCAATGAGTCAGCTCTTCTCATCAGGTGTCTCATCAGCTGTCTAGGTTGGTCATAGCTTTTCTTCCAAGGAGCAAGCATCATTTAATTTCATGGCTGCAGTCACCATCTGCAGTTATTTTGGAACCCAAGAAAATAGTCTGAGGAACCCATTGTTTCCTCATTTATTTGCCATGAAATGTTGGGACTGGATACCATGATCTTTGTTTTTTGAATGTTGAGTTTTAAGCCAGCATTTTCACTCTCCTCTTTCACTTTCATCAAGAGGCTCTTCAGTTCCTGTTCGCTTTCTGCCATAAGGGTGGTGTCATCAGCATATCTGAGATTATTGATATTTCTCCTAACAATCTTGATTCCAGCTTGTGCTTCATCCAGCCCAGAATTTCACGTGATGTACTCTGCATATAAGTTAAATAAGCAGGGTGACTATATACAGTCTTGACGTACTCCTTTCCCAATTTGGAAACAGTCTGTTGTTCCATGTCCAATTCTAACTGTTGCTTCTTGACCTGCACACAGATTCATCAGGAGGCAGGTAGGTGGTCTAGTATTTCCATTTCTTTAAGAATTTTCCACAGATTGTTCTGATCCACAAAGTCAAAGCCTTTGGCATCGTCAGTGAAGCGGAAGTAGAGGTTTTTCTGGAACTCTCTTGCTTTTTCTATGATCCAACAGATGTTAGCAATTTGATCAATATGAAAAGGTAAAACTTAGTAGCTGAAGGAAAAAATATATACTTAATTTTGCTTATCACTTTGGGTCATTAATCAGGAAGAAACTCCGTTTGGCAGTCTCTCAGTGGGGTCTTTCAGTGCTGCAATTAGATGCCACCTGGAGCTGAAGTCATTAAAGACTTGACTGAACTCTGGTTCTGTAAGGAAATTCCCAGAACTAGTCTAAGGATAAAGGAACATCATGTTTTCAACTGAATTCAGAAAGAATTTACATATTCAGGAAGAAATGGGGCAGAAGGGGAACAGAGAAGGAAGGACACACACACACACAGATTAAAGCAAAATATTGATACTAACAATTAGAAACCCAGGTAAAGGTCATAAAGGGATTTTTACATTGTTTTCCCAACATTTTTATGTCTCAACATACATCAAAACTGAAACAATTAAAAGATGAAAGCAAGTCAAAGAGAATTCATTGCCAGGACACTGTCACAAAAATACTCATAACATCAAAAATAAAATACCTAGGAGAAATCCTAGTAGAAGATGGGCAAATTCTCTGAAATTCAGGATCTAACCGAATGGAGGGATGTATTATGTCAGTGATTTGAAAAACTCAACATTGTCAACATCAATCATCCTCAAATTTCTATGTCTACACTCAAATTTTAAAATCTAATCTCAGTGATACCCTTAAGCTTTTCTTTTGGTGAAAATGACAAGCTGACTTCTAAATTCATACAAAATACAAGCAACCAAAAATGAACAGCACAGTTGGTAAGAAAAGCAACAATATTAGAGGAGTTAATATAAAGTAACTCTGTAAATTAAAATTATTCAGACTAACTACAAAGTTTGAAATTCAGGGAGATAGTGAAGGACACAGAAGCCTGGTGTGCTGTAGTTCATGGGGTCACAAAGGGTCAGACGTGACTTAGCGATTGAACAACAACAACTATGAAGTTATGATAATTAAGAAAATGCAGTATTTGTTCAAGGATAGAAAAATGACAACATGGGACAGAATAGAGTGTCTCAAATAAGACAGACATACTTGCCCTTCTGCTTATGACAAAGGCAGCACTGCAGTGGGGAAGAGTCTTTTCAGAAAAAGATTCTGAGTCAATTGGATGTCCATATGAACCCTGACCCTTATCTGACACAGATATCAAACCCAGAAGGAATGCACAATATTATGCAAGAGAAAAATGATAAAATTTCCATAAGATACTCTTAGAGGATGTTTTTACAATCTTCGAGTAGACAGCAGCCCATCAGGCTCCACCGTCCCCGGGATTCTCCAGGCAACAACACTGGAGCGGGTTGCCATTTCCTTCTCCAATGCATGAAAGTGAAAAGTGAAAGTGAAGTCGCTCAGTAGTCTCCGACTCTTAACCACCCCATGGACTGCAGCCTACCAGGCTCCTCCGTCCATGGGATCTTCCAGGCAAAAATACTGGAGTGGGTTGCCATTTCCTTCTCCTTTAAAGAATATAAGAAACATTAAATGTACAGAAAAATGTGGTAAGTTATATTTACATAAGAAATGAGTCATCAAAGGATACCATTTCATTAAGAAAATGAAAATAAAAAACCATGGAAAACAAGTAACATGGAAAATAAGTAACACATATTTGCATCCAAAGACATTGTCATGGTAAGTTGTAATATCATATTTGTAATAGTCAAGAACTGGAAATAACTCAGATTTATACTGTCAGTAGAATGGTTCAGTACATGGCCATGTGATCATTCAAAGCATACTCTACTCTAATAAATTAAGTGCTACAATATACAACATCATGTGTGAAACCAAAACATAATTTTGAGTCTACGAAATTAGATACAAAAGATGAAACATACGGCATCATTTTACATAAAGTTCAAACATTGATGAAACTCTCTATGTTAGTAGAAGCTAGGTAAGTGCTTTTTGCCCTGTCGAGGAGGGAAGACACAGATACTAGGGTCAACAGTGACTGTGGTGCTGGGGACACTCTCTTTGCTGCTCTGGGCTGGGGTTCATACTGAGGTCTACACTTACTGTTCCTACATTGTTTTCTATGATTACATGTAAGCAACAATATTGCTTAAAAATATATTATTCCCCTTCACACTTCTTGCCCTGACCTGAAAAATGAATGAACAATGAGAAGATCCATATTTCACCACGAAATTTCTGACTTTGAAGCCCGTTTAACCTCACTCTCTACTCTTGGAGACATTTTACTCCAGGAGCATCCTGAGCACCAGTAGCCCTTCCCGCTCTCTTACCTGAGCAGATCACAGAGGCCGTGTTGCCATGGGAACAGTCAGGACCACCCAGGGCAGTCACAGGACAACTCCACAGGAAGGACTCTGCCCCTGAGCAGTGAAATCGGGCTGTTAGGATCTGATCACCTCCTTCCACCAAGTATGGTCCTCTGGGGGTGGAGATGGCAACTCCACAGCCGAGCTGATGACAGACAACATTGGCGTTAGCCAGACTCCAGTGGGAGGCACAGAGTGCTCTCCATTGTCCAGAAATGTTCATCTCCACCTGCCCCTCACATTGAGAGGAGCCGTTTGTCATGAGCCGGACTTCTGAGTATGCTGGTAGAAGAAGACAGAGTTTCAGCAAAATCACATGACTTTCTCACCTGAGCAGGGTGTTCACAGAGGTGAAAGGCCTGACCTGCATCTCACCTGAACAGACAACCTGAGCAGCTCCACTGTGGTGACAAGTGCCCCCTGGACAGGGCACTCTGGGGCAGACCCGCAGCTCAGGCTCCTCCCCCTCACACCTGAACTCTTCAGCCCAGACCCGGGCACTGGACTCTCTGAAGAGCTCATGTCTCAGGACAGACACAGCCTTGCCACACCCCAGCTCTGCACAGATGACCTGGGCAGTGGGGAGTGTGAAGTTCCCATCAGACACTGGGATCCAGGCTTCTCCAGAATACACTTCTACTCGCCCTGAGCAGGGTCCATCCCCTCCAGCCAGACGCACAAATCCTAAGAGAAACAAAGAACAACAAACCCAGTGAGTGTTCATGGTACTGACTTGGCAACTGGAAACCACACGTCACAGGCAGTGGAGTGAAAGTTTTTCGTTTTAGGAGTGGAGCATGTAGAGAGTCTTTGACAGTTAGTGTCCTAATTGAATTTTCATGAGCAGGTTTCTGATACTTTTGGATGCCAAAAAATTGCATGAATTCCTTCGGTGACCTCAGTGGTAAGGGAAATGAGTTAAGAAAACTCAGAGAGGCATAAAGAGAGAGTCCCAGCCATCTCTCTTGAAATTCTAGGATTTGCTGAAGAATCTGGGGGAGAGTGTGATCTCAATGGGAGTTTACCAGATAGCTGAGTTTCCACATTGTCTCCTATTAAAGGTTTTTCTTCTCAAACATGACTCATAGAAAATGCTAAGGGCTGATAATAATGGATTTTAATACTATCGTTGTACTAATTCTAACCACAGAAAAATATGCATTCTTCTCAAGCACACATGGCATAGTCTCCAGGCTAGGTTACAAATAAGCCTTAACAAATTCAAAAATATTAAAATAATTCCAAGTATCTTACATGACCATAATGGAATGGAACTAAAATTCAATAATGATCAGAAAACAGGATTCATGAATATATAAAAATTAAACCACACACTCATATTTTAAGATTGTTTTCCTATTTCTATAAAGAATGATATTTAGATAGGAATTGCATTAAATCTATAGATCACTTTGAGAACTACAGGCATTTTAGCAATACTAATTCTTGCAGGCCAGAAACACAGTGACTTTCCATTCATCATATTGTCTTTAATTTCTTTCACGGATGTTTTACAATTCTAAAAGAAGATGGCATGTTGCCAAAAAGAAGGAAGAAGAAGGAGAAGGAGGAGGAAATGAGCAAACAAGCCATAATTTAGAGAGTTCCAAGTTGAAAAAGCCTCAGTATGGATAACTATGCAAATATTTGTGGGAAACACTCGTTGAGTAGGTTGTTAGCATACTACATCACCCTCTGCTCCTCCCATCCACCACCTAAACTGCTATCCTTTCTCATTCCTCCCACTTCAGACAAGCAAACGCCATTTTAAAAGATACAGACGGATGGAAAAGAAAATCAGAAAGGGTAGCTACTGCTGAAGAAGTAGGGTGTAGGTGGGGTATATGGCATGCAAGGTGGGATCAAGGAAGTTTTGAAACTAAAGGAGGAAAATCAAAATAAGAGTTCATCATTTGGTCATCAAAGGAACACATTTGAACTGAATGAAGATAACCCAATGAAACAACTTTATTTAATTCATCAAGGACAATTCCCTGATTTCTGAGTGTGTTCTGATTATTTACTTCTGAAGTTCTTCCTGGTAAAGGACTGCTTAGTGATGCCCAACATCCAACCAAAAAATTATTAGAATTTCCAAAAGAGAGAAATGTAACCCATAACACATTTTTTAAAAACAATCAGACAGAAAAAGAGACACCAGTGTATAGAACAGTCTTTTGGACTCTGTGGGACCGGGAGAAGGTGGGATGATTTGGGAGAATGACATTGAAACATGTATAATATCATATAAGAAACGAATCACCAGTCCAGGTTTGATGCATGATACTGGATCCTCGGGGCTGGTGCACTGGGATGACCCAGAGGGATGGTATGGGGAGGGAGGGGGGTTCAGGATGGGGAACATGAGTATACCCGTGGCAGATTCATACAATTCAATACTGTAAAGTAATTAACCTCCAATTAAAATAAATAAATTTATATTATAAAAACAATCATTTAAAGCAGCTTCAGAAATTGCAGAAATGATTGAATTGGCTGAAGAGCTCCTTAAAACCCTAATACCAATATGCTTAATGAAGCAGAAAAATAAACAGGGAGAAAAACTAGGAAAAATAAACAAATGAGAATTCTGAAACTGAAAAATATAGTACTGGAATGAACAATTATTTAGATTAATTACGCAAGAGACTGGGCATTGCAGAATAAAAGAACTGGAAAGTAGAACACAGCAGTAGAGACGATCTAAATTAAACCAAAGAGAGCAAAAAGGCAGGAAAATATGAATGGAAACACAGTGGCATGTAGGAAAATATAAAAATATATAAAATATGTGTATTTGGAGATTCAGATTAAGGGATGTGCAGAAAAACATTTAAAAAAGATAAATGACATTTTCCCAAAGTTGTTGAAAACTGTAAACCCACTGATCCAAAAAGCTAAACAAACCCCAAACAAGATAATGAAACCATTCTCAGAAAACTTGACAATGTAATTAAGGAAATTCATTGGTAAGCAAACAAACAAAATATGTTAAGAGCAGCCAGGGAAGTTTGACACTTTATATACAGGGAACAAAAGGATAAGTATTATTTACTGACTTTTTGTTGGAGGCAATGAAAGTCAGATGACAATGTAAGAACATATTTAAAGTATTTGGATTGGGCATTTGTTACCCTAAAATTGAATCAGCTATGAAAATACTTTTCAAAACTGAATGAAAATTAAAATGATATACCTGTGGTGGATTCATGTTGATGTATGGCAAAACCAATACGATATCACAAAGTAATTAACCTCCAATTAAAATAAGTAAATTTATATTAAAAAAAAATAAAATAAAGTTATTTCAGGTAAATGAGAGATGATAGAATTGGAGGCCACCAGACACACACTACACAAAACTGCCTTAGGAAGTTCTTCAAGCTAAAGGGAGATGACGGCAGATGAAAACATGGATCCTCTCAAAGCTATAGAGACTGTGCTAAATGTTGACTCTCTATTAGAAGTTTTAAGGCAAAAATATTAGCAACAAACTATAAGATTCATAATAAATTGATAAATAGAATGTATGACAACGATAGCACCAATGACAAGAATAGAAAAGTGGAAGAAAAGTATAGTGACTGACATTGGATGTTGTGACATAATATCATTTCAAGGTAAAATGTAATTGAAGGTTAATAATTCAACATTGGGCTTTCCCGGTGGGTCAGTGGTGAAGACTCCACCTGACAATGCAGGAGACATGGGTTCAATCCGTGGTCTAGGAAAATCCCACATACCACAGAGCCACTAAGCCCGTGCACCACAACTAGTGAGCCTGTGCTCCAGAGCCCAGGGGCCACGCCTACTGAAGCTTGTGCCCCATAGAGCCTGTGCTCCACAGCAGGAGAGGCCACTGCAATGAGAGCCTCATGCTGCAGCTAGAGAGGAGCCTCTGATCTCCACAACTAGGGAAAAGCCCATGCAGCAGTGAAGACCCAGCCAGCAAAAAATAAAATTACTCTAAAAATTAAAAAAATTTAACATTATAATCACCAAAAAATATGATACGATTAATAAACCAATACAGTATTTAAATTAAAATGGTAAAATATACTCAAAAATTAAAATAAGAACAAAGATATAACATATAGCAGCTGATGCTGCTGCTGCTGCTAAGTCACCTCAGTCGTGTCCGAATCTGTGCGACCCCATAGATGGCAGCCCACCAGGCCCCCCGTCCCTGGAATTCTCAAGGCAAGAACACTGGAGTGTGTTGCCATTTCCTTCTCCAATGCATAAAAGCAAAAAGTGAAAGTGAATTTGCTCAGTCGTGTCTGACTCTTAGCTACCCATGGACCGCAGCCTACCAGGCTCCTCCATCCATGGGATTTTCCAGGCAAGAGTACTGGAGTGGGGTGCCATTGCCTTCTCCGACAAATAGCAGGCAAGTACACTTAAACCCAATTATGTCAATAATTACATTAAATGTGAATAATTTAAGTACTCCAAATAAAAAAACAAGATAATCAGACCAGATAAAATAAGACCAAACAATATACTATCTACAAACTTATATGTGTTTAAATATAAACACAGAAAGATACTAAAGAGGTAAATATTACATACCATGCAAACACAAATCAGAGAAAACTGTATGTAATATCTAAATTAATATCATACAAAGTCAGACTATAAGACAAAGAATTCATTCAGAGAAAAAGAAACATTTTATGATAATAAAATACAAAAGAAATTATATAGTATTGAAACTGGTGGGTTAAAAATAAAGTGATGCTTAGAGGAAAACTTAGAACCTTGATGCTTCCTTGATGATTACGTTAGAATAAAAATAGAAACAGAAGGAAATGATCCAAGACTCCACCTCAAGAATCTACAAAAGCAACCACAATCATAACTGAAAAAGAGGAATGAAAACTGAGCATAGAAATCAATTAAGAAGAAAGCAAATACACCAAGAAAATCAATACAGTCCATTAGTGATTCTCTTAAAAAGAACATTAACACAGATAATCTTCTAGCAAACCAATTAAGAAAAAAGAGGGAACACATTAGCAGCACCAGTAACAAAAGGAGGAATATCATTGTATGTCTTCCCAACATATAAAGATATGAGATATGACCCAGTGTTACTAATTTGAAAATTCGTTGTAAAATGGGCCAAGTCCTTAAAAACACATTACTTGTGAAACACAACTCACCGAAATCTGATATCAAAAAAAAGAGAAAAATATGAGTAAACTTATTTATTAAATAAACAGAATCCATATTATAACAATTTTCCACTAAGAAAACTGCCAGCTACAAATACTAGCACTTCCACAGAGCTCAGAAATGACTCCCAAAGCAGGATAAAGGAAGAGAGGGAGGGAAGGAATGGGGGCAGGGAGGAAGTGTAACACAGAGCCTGTGGTGAATGTACAAGTTGACTGCATCTTTCCAACCCTCCCCTCCTGCAATCCTTGCATCTTCATCCCCTCACCATTCTGCACTTCAGTACTGTAGTCCCTGGTGGCTCAGAAGATAATCAAGACTCTGCCTGCAATGCAGGAGACCCAGGTTTGATCCCTGGGTGAGGAGGATCCCCTAGAGAAAGAAATGGCCACCCACTCCAGTATTCGTGCCTGGTCCATGGGGTCACAAGGAGTAGGACAGGACTGAAGCAACTTGGAACGCTTGCACCACAGTCCTTCACAATTTGTGTGTTCCCTCCTAGATCTTCCACCTGAACTCCATGAAATCTCCTTGTTATTTCAAACAAGCTTCTCTACATTCTCCTCCGGTCATTGTTTCCACTCTAGATTTCTCCTAAACATGGTACTTCACTTCCAACAATCCACTACTGAGGCTGAAATTTCTCTTCCATACCTGACTCCTAAGGTTGAGCAGAAGAAACTCCAAGAGTTTTGATTAAGATAATGAAAACACATGCTATTCTAATCTTATTTCTGCTACATCACCACCACTTTGACTTATCGTCACATCATTAAAATATGTCTGAAAATACAGAAAAGACAGACCGGGGTGAGGAAACTACTGACAAAAAGAGAAATAGAAGGAACCTGGAACCGTTCATAAAAATGTGAGAGTCTAAGTTAGAGCAATGGTAGTGAGGGTGTACAAACCACAATCAGGGTTTAAATATTAGTTCAGCTCAGTTCAGTTCAGTTCAGTCACTCAGTCATGTCTGACTCTTTGCAACCCCATGAGTCACAGCACGCCAGGCCTCCCTGTCCATCACCAACTCCCGGAGTTCACCCACACTCACGTCCATCGAGTCAGTGATGCCATCCAGCTATCTCATCCTCTGTCGTCCCCTTCTCCTTTTGCCCCCAATCCCTCCCAGCATCAGAGTCTTTTCCAATGAGTCAACTCTTCACATGACGGGCCAAAGTATTGGAGTTTCAGCTTTAGCATCAGTCCTTCCAATGAACACCCAGGACTGATCTCCTTTAGAATGCACTGGTTGGATCGCATTGCAGTCAAAGGGACTCTCAAGAGTCTTCTCCAACACCACAGTTCAAAAGCATCAATTCTTCAGCACTATGCTTTCCTCACAGTCCAACTCTCACATCCATACATGACCACTGGAAAACCATAGCCTTTACTAGACAGACCTTTGTTAAATACCAGAGCACTTCCAATTCTCTACTTCTAAGTATATCTTAACTGGAATTAATAACAAGACATCATTTTTCTTAAGGTAACATTGGGAGTTCTAATTTAAAGTTTCAACATCACACACTCCATTTCCACTCAGATGCTGATTTATCAAAATATGGTAGAGACACCTGTAGCATTTCCACAAATTTATCTTCAGTTGGAACCATGATTATGACATTGTGACAGTGAGGAAGGGTACTTGAGATGCCAGATAACAGGTTTGTTTAAAACAAAAGTCTCTAACTAAAATTCAAATTAACCTTGAAAATAATTATTTTTAATAAGAATGATAGAGAATGGAAGAAAACCTTTTGAAGAGATGAATAGATTTACGACATAAATGCTGTAGTGGTTTCACAAATGCATGCTTATCAAGCAGTTTGGTATGTCAGACATACCTCAATAAAGTACTTTTTAAAAAGGAAAAGAATTGTTTCCTGAAGGGCATCAACTAGAATCATCAAAGATCTGCTGAAGGTGAGATTAGAAAAGATCACTTTTCCAATGATCTTCCTGTACATAAATACCCAAGAGCTGATTGGCTGTGGCTGTTAAGGACCTACTGCAGAGGTCTTCAGGGCTCCGTTGTCCCACCATCCCATTAGATGGGGTGATACTATCCTAAGTCCAGCTTTCTACCTTAGGGAATTCACTGTGATAACTGACAATATCTTCCTCCAACCCAGTTGTTCTGATGTGATTAATAACCTGGACATCCAATCTGCAATTGTGATAACAACTAGAAGCATCTCTGTCAAATACTGTGAGCACCCACTCACACCCTAGTTCCTGCATGCACCTTGGCATAGGTCAAACACACTTAGGTAGCACTGAGTAATTCTTAGGAGTCACATCAGGTCCTCTTAGTTTCAATTCAGTTCAGTTCAGTTCCTCAGTCATGTCTAACTCTTTGCAACACCATGGACCGCAGCATGCCAGGCCTCCCTGACTATCACCAACTTCTGGGGTTTTCTCTAACTCATGCCCATTCAGTTGGTGATGCCATCCAACCACCTCATCCTCTGTCATCCCTTTCTCCTCCCACCTTCAATCTTTCCCAGCATCAGGGGCTTTTCCAATGAGTCAGTTCTTCACATCAGGTGGCCAAAGTACTGGAGTTTCAGCTTCAGCATCAGTCCTTCCAATGAATGTTCAGGACTGATTTCCTTTAGAAGGGACTGGTTGGATCTCCTTGCAGTCTAAGGGACTCTCAAGAGTCTTCTCCAACACCAGTTCAAAATCATCAGTTCTTCGGTGCTCAGCTTCCTTTATAGCCCAACGCTCACATCCATACAAGACTACTGGAAAAACCACAGCTTTGACTAGACTGGTCTTTGTTGGCAAAGAAATGTCTCCGCTTTTTAATATGCTGTCTAGGTTGGTGATAACTTTTCTTCCAAGGACAAGTGTCTTTTAATTTCACGGCTGCAGTCACCATCTGCAGTAATTTTGGAGCCAAAAAAATAAATAAATAAACAGTCCGTTACTATTTCCACTGTTTCCCCATCTATTTGCCAGGAAGTGATGGGACCAGATGCTATGATCTTAGTTTCTGAATGTTGAGTTTTAAGCCAACTTTTCCACTCTCTTCTTTCACTATCATTAAGAGGCTCTTTAGTTCTTTGCCTTTGGCCATAAGTGTGATATAATCTGCATCTAAGGTTATTGATATTTCTCCCTACAATCTTGATTCCAACTTGTGCTTCATCTAGTCCAACATTTCTCATGATGTACTGTGCATAGAAGTTAAATAAGCAGGTTGACAACATACAGCCTTGATGTACTCCTTCCCCGAATTGGAACCAGTCTTTTGTTCCATGTCCAGTTCTAACTGTTGCTTCTTGACCTACATACAGATTTCACAGGATGCAGGCCAGATGGTCTGGTATTCTCATATCTTGAAGAATTTTCCAGTTTGCTGTGATCCACACAGTTAAAGGCTTTGGCATAGTCAATAAAGTAGAAGTAAATGTTTTTTGCATTTTCAGAGATCGAACGGATATTGGCAATTTGACCTCTGGTTCCTCTGTCTTTTCTAAATCCAGCTTGGATATCTGGAAGTTCACAGTTCATGGACCACAGCCTTGTCTAACTCAATGAAACTATGAGCCATGCCATGTAGGGCCACCCAAGACAGACAGGTCTTAGTGGAGAGTTCTGACAAGACATGGTCCATGGAAAAGGAAAGGCAAACCACTTCAGTATTCTTGCCTTGAGAACCCCAGGAACTCGTAGCTTCACTGCCTCTAATACATGATGCACTTCAGCTGCTGTGTTGTAAACTTCAAGAGTGCATTTTCCTGCTCCCTCAACATCCCTGCAAATGTGGTGTGAGCTCCCCACTCGATTCATCAAGTACACCAGTGTGATGAGATTTTCCCTGCCACAGGTCCCCCTTCTGGCCTCCTTGACTGACCTAGGGACATTTAAATGTACCACTGAATTTCTCTCACACCTTTTCCTGTGTAACTGCACCATGACTTCGGGTATGGTCACTTGTCCATGGGTCTTCACATGCCCTTTTGGAGTCACCATTGCTTGGTTGATCCTGTTCTATTGGCACATCACACACATACCAACCTGATGGAGTGTGGTGACTCTGACTTTTAGGACCAATGAGGATAATAAACCTTGTTGCCTACAACTCTCCTATGACACACCCCTCAATCAATGTAGACACACCCTACTGACCATTATGTCAAAGAATACAGGATAATTATCATGCTGAGACTATGTCACAGAGGTCAAATTCAGAAGCTGAATCTGTATGAAACTTTTTACCTCACCTCTGCCTCCTACAACACATCACAAAGACCCTTCACCCAAGCATGTTCTAAAGGCTCTATCCATAATCTCGAGTCATTCTGGTGATAAGACAGAGGCTTTTCCTGCTAGAGATCCCCACACAGACCACACAGGACTTACCTGAGCAGACTACTCCAGCATCCCAGTCGTGGATATAGCTATCATTACGATAGTCTTTAATATTAGAATGCTTACAGTCACTGACAGTTGACTCTACCCCTTTACATGAAGTATACAAAAGCCAAATGGGGCCAACTCCTGGTCCAAAATAAGCCTGTTTAGGAATACCAATGGCAACTCCACACCCCAGCTGTCTGCACGCTACAGATGCATCCTTCAAGCTCCAGCTGCCATCAGCCACTGTGCCCCATTCTCCCTGGTGCTTCACTTCCACTCTCCCCTCACAGCGGTGGGCTCCATCCTTCAGCCTCAGCTCCAGAGCTGCAAAAGAGACACATGACAGGAAAGATTTTAGGAGACTTAGAGTGGTACAATATTTAAAACATTAGCTCTCTGAGGAGCAAAACAGTGCATGGGGTATAGTATTTCCTGACCTCTGTAGTATAAGCATTCCCACCATGGCCAACTCTAAACCCCTAATATGCCAACACTGAACATGGAGTAGGAAGGGAGGCACCAGGTATTTCTTAGGAGCCTGTAGAACCAGCTCCAGGGACACCACCGAGGACAGGCCTTCAGAGAGTCTGGATGCTGCCCTCCCTGTAGATGCACCCAAGGCTCCTAGGGCCCAGCTTCCCCATCTCAGTTACAGCTCATGGCCCGGGATCCAGGGAGGAATCCTCCCTCTCCTTCCCTGTCCATAGGGAGCATCTCATCCAGCCTAGGAACAGAGAGCTGGGGTAACAGGCTCTAAAATGTCCTGGTTATTCCTGCCACCTGGTGTTCATATCTTTGTGTAATTCCACACTCCAATGTACCTGTAACACGCATCTAACAAACGGAATTTAACAAAAGTGATCAGATGTCACTTTAGCGATTAAGTCATAAGATGACTCTGGTTTCTGCATATAAAAAGGAGTTCATTAGTAGGAACATCATAGATGGAGACATTACCAGTGTTCAGTTCAGTTCAGTTCAGTCACTAGGTCGTGTCTGATTCTTTGAGACCCCATGGACTACAGTACGCCCGGCCTCCCTATCCATCACCAACTCCCGGAGTTTACTCAGACTCATATCCATTCGTCAGTGTTGCCATGCACTCATCTCATCCTCTGTCATCCCCTTCTCTTCCCACCTTCAATCTTTGCCAGCATCAGAAGACTATTTAAAAAAAAAAAAAAGAAAAAACAAAGAACTAACCAAATATTTTGTGATTCTCTGATGGCTCAGTTGGTAAACAATCCACCTGCAATGTAGGAGACCCCGGTTCAATTCCTGGGGCAGGAATATCTGCTGGAGAAGGAACAGGCTACCCACTCCAGTTCTTTTGGTCTTCTCTTGTGGCTCAGGTGGTAAAGAATCAGTCTGCAATGCTGAGGACCTGGGTTTGATCCTTGGGTTGGGAAGACCCACTGGAGAAGGGAAAGACTACCCACTCCAGTAAGGCCTGGAGAATTCCATGGACTGTGTACCCATGAGGTCACAAAGAGTCAAACATGACTGAGTGACTTTCACTTCTTCAATTCCTCAACCAGATATTTTGAAGCTGAACAATAAATGAATGGGCTTCCCAGGTGGCGCTAGTGGTAAAGAACCTGTCTGCAAGTGCAGGAAATGTAAGAGACTTGGGCTCAATCCCTGGGTCTGGAAGATCCCCTGGAGGAGTGCATGGCAACCCACTTCAGTATTCTTGCCGGGAGAATGCTATGGACAGAGGAGCCTGGTGGGCTACAGTCCATAGGGTCACAAAGAGTCAGACATGACTGAGGTGACTTAACATGCACAATACAATGAGTAAACTGAAGAATTCAACACAGAGACTCAACAACAGACTTGACCAAGGGATAGAAATAGAAAAAAGAATCAATGTGTTAGAAGAAAGAAAGTTGAAAGCATCCAAATAGAGGAGCCAAAAGAGAATGAAAGGAATATAGAAAGCCAGTGGACACCATAAAGAGAAAAAAAAAAAATGTATGGACTGGAGTCATAGCAGAAGAAATGAAGGAGAAAAGAATTAAGGGCTGAGGACTTCCTTGGTGGTGTAGTGGTTAAGAATCCACCTGCCAGTGCAGGGGACATGGGTTCAATCCCTGGTCCACGAAGACTCCACATGCCGCAGAGCAGCTATGCCAGCGTGCCCCAGCTGCTGACCCGTGCGCACCCAGAGCCTGTGCTCTGCACCAAGAGAAGCCCCTGCAGTGAGAAGCCTGTGCACTGCAGCGAGGAGCAGCCCCTGCTCACCGCAGCTAGAGAAAGCCCGCGGGCGGCAAGGAGACCTAGCACAGCCAAAACTGAATAATTAAAACAGAAAGACAGGCTGTGAATTTCCAAACCTGGGGAAAGATCTGGACATCTAAGTTCAAGAAGCTAATAAGTCACCCCAAAATTTCAAGCCAAAACAACCTTCTCCAAGACTCACAGAGTAAACTGTTCAAATGCAAAGAGAAAGAGAGAATTCTAAAAGTCTAAAGAGTAGAAAACAATTCTGTCACCCAAGAGGACTCCCATAAGGAGATCAGCGGATATATCCAAAGAAACCTTGCAGACAACGACAGAAGGATATGTAACATGCTCCACTCTCACTCAGGGGAAAGCAGCTCCAGGGAGGGACAGGAGAGGGCACGAGAGAAAGGGCTCCCTACAGAGTCACCGCAGATCCTGGGAGGGCAAAGGACCGTCCCAGGCCCCCAGCACATCAGGAAATGAGTCACGGGGACCAAGGCAGGGACTTGGGAACTTATACACGTGGGGCTACACATCAACTGATCTTTACAAACAGAGGGACAAGTCGTTCATTGGAAGGACTGATGTGGAAGCTGAAACTCCAATACTTTGGCCACCTTATGTGAAGAGCTGACACGTCTGAAAAGACCCTGACACTGGGAAAGAGAGAAGATGGGAGGAGAAGGGGACGACAGAGGATGAGATGGTTGGATGGCATCACCGACTCAATGGACATGAGTTTAGGTAGACTCCAGGAGTTGGCGATGGGCAGGGAGGCCTGGCGTGCTGCGGTCCATGGGATCACAGAGTCAGACACCAGTGAGCAACTGAACTGAACAGACAAGAGGGCCCCTCTCCTGGATGCGGGCTTCTCTGCTCCCTAATAGACACCTGGTGGGAACAGGTGAGGCCAGCAGCCAGAGCCTCTCACAGAGCCCAGTGCTGGGCAGACATGGCAACAAGCAGAGGGGAGCCCGAGAGATGGGGCAGAGGAGCCAGATGGGGGTGAGAGGCAGGTCGGTGTACGATTATCTCTGATCCAGTTACATGCAGCGGCCGTGACACCCAGCCCTGTGGACACCCTGTGTGCTTCACAGACCAACGGACTCAGTCCCTGCTCAGCAGCTCTGTTCCTCTCACACAGACAGGCTCCACCTCCCCTCACACACACACACACACACACACACACACACACACACAGGCTCACACACTCCCCCAACACACACACAGGCTCACACACTCCCCCCCCACACACGCAGGCTCACACACCCTCACACACTTCTCACTCACCCACACTCACCCACACATACTCCTCACACACCTTAATACATCACTTGCACACTCCTCACACGCTCCACAAACACATACACTCTTCACACCCACATACACCCTCACACATACACACCCTCACACACACACACACACACACTGTTCACACCTTCACACACACACACACTCTTCATACCCTCACACACACACACCCTCACACACTCCTCACCTGCACACATACACACACACACACACAATCACAGAGCCTACAGGAGCGAAGACACAGGAAACACGGGGATCCAGGGGCAGTGCTCACACACCAGGCACGTGGAGCGTGTGGGAGCAGCTCAGAGTCCCCGCTGGGGTCAGACACTGGACCTTCCACACACTGGGAGCCACTGGGACCCTAGAAGCTCCCTGAAAACAAGGGAGACAGTGGAGGGGACTTAGGCTTACCCAGCTCAGTCCAGACCAAACCTCAGTGCTCTGTAAAATCTGCCGCTATGACCAATAGACCCCCCATAGGAGAGGGACCAGTATTCACATCAGCATGGTTCTTTTTTGGTCAGAAACACTGAGGCTCAGCTCCAGAACTCCAGACACCTGCCTGCTGTGGACCCAGGACAGAGGGGCGGTTCTTACCTTGACCACCCACTACGGTGCCGAGGAGGAGGACACAGAGTCCCCGCAGGGAGAGGTGTCTGCCCAGAGCCATCCTGACCCCACGTCCTCAAGGTCACAAACAGCTGCAGGATCAGCCTGCAAGGAGGCGTCAGGGTGCCGACCGGGGTCTATATAGACCACCCCTTACACCCTCCCTCCTGAGAGCCAATAGCGACACCTCTCACCATTTCAGGCACTATCGGAGGCTGCATCTGCCACTTTCTGAAGCTCAGACACCAATGAGCTTCTGAATCTTCAACATCTCCTTATATGAGCAACACGGTCCTTTAACCTCCTGCTTCTGTAGTCCTAAGAGCTGGGTCCCACTGGGTAGAAACGGTTCATCGAAAATCATGAGTGCCTTTCTCTCCCCTGATCACTCTGGTCAATATCTGAAGACTGTGAGATCTCACAGGGACTGCGTGTAGGATATGTTGACCCATGGAGAATAACTTCTGTAGAATCAAGTATTGATCTTCCCCGGCACTGAGCTCAGGGTGGAAGCAGAGAACTAAAATAAATCTTTTTTTTTTTTTTTAAGTTTTTAGCTTTTTAATTTGATGTATAGCATACCTACAAAAAAGTGTCAAAAGCATAAATTTTCAGGTCAGTGAATTATCTTAAATTGAAAATCAATATGTGCATAAATAAGTAAGTAAAGTCACTCAGTCGTGTCCGACTCTTTGTGACCCGGTGAACTACAGCCCACCAGGCTCCTCAGTCCATGGGATTCTCCAGGCAAGAATACTGGAGTGGGTTGCCATTTCCTTCTCCAGGGGATCTTCCCGACCCAGGGATCGAACCTGGGTCTCCCGCATTGGAGGCAGACACTTTAACCTCTGAGCTATCAGGGAAGCATATATATGCATATATATGCATATATATGTTTTTGAGAAGCACACCTTGAAATATGAGTGTATTTATCAGGTCAGCAGAAAATGAGGACCAGGAGTACAGGAATTCACAGGTGACTGTGAAGGCATGAAGTGATACCCATCAAGCTGGGGACATGAGATTGCAGGGTTTTCCCCTGTCTCAGAATGCTCTGGAGACTGGGTCCTGGAGCAAGTGCCTGCATGCTCAGTCGTGTCTGACTCTTTGCAACCCATGGACTGTAGCTCGCCAGCCTCCTCTGTCCAATGGATTTCCCAGGTGAGAATACTGGAGGGGGTTGCCATTTCCTTCTAAAGGGATCTTTCTGACTCAAGGATCAGATCTGCTTCTCCTGCATTGGCAGGCGGGTTCCCTATAGGGACATTCAGACGGGTTATATCCCTTTCCCTTTATTGCATTTCATTTCATGTGAAGTATCTCTTTCAGCTAGTCACTAAATGATGCTGACAGAGAGAACGAGATTGCTCTTAAAGGAAACAAAGAGAAGGTAGGAGTCGTCAATCAACTCTAGCCCACCAAAATAGGAGCAGGGACCTCTAGAAGAAAACATGGGCCTTCACTGATGGCTCAACAGGAAAGAATCTCCCCACAAAGCAAGAGACGTGGATTCGATCCCTGGGTTGGGAAAATCCCCTGGAGAAGGAAATGGCAACCCACTCCAGTATTCTTGCCTGGAGAATTCTGCAGACAGATTGGCCTGGCCAGCTAGAGTCCACAGTGTCAAAATGAGTTGGGCACGACTAAGTGACAAAACAACGAAAACACGAAAATTCTACTTAAGAAAGACTAAAGTTTTCTAAACCTCACATGTACCTCCTTTATATGCTGAGAGTATGGTTTGATAAGAATCAGGATACATTTGTATTATAAAACCATAACTAAAGAAGACGCAAAATATAATTTAAGGGAACAGCTCCAGAGAGATGGGGAAATAGAAAGTCTGCTACATGATAGCTGCAGGCGCTGGGCAAAGAAGTGGTGAGTGAAGCAGAGAAGAGAAAGGGGTTCATGCTGCCTGAAACCACCAATGAACCCACCTCCTCTGTTCTGCATTTAAGAGGAAAGGTGGTGGCAAGAATGGAAGCCCAGGTGGGTTGAGGGGACAGATCCAAGCAGAAGGGATGGTGTCCAGTGTAGCCATTGCTGCCTTGTTCTGTTTGCACTCATCAAAGAAGCTCCCAGATGCTGCCCCAGAAGGTACCCCAGGGATGAATAGAGAGACTGAGAAGGGCCATAAGGGATGCAAGACAGAGCTCCCCCATCGAAACTCAAGGTCACTAATGTGCTGCCCCCTTTCCTCATGCCCCCTCAGGCTCAAGATTCCCATGATGCAGCCCTGTGGTCCACACAAGCCCACCCTGAGGCCCCCTCACCCTGACTCCATCTTTTCAGCACAGACGTGGAAGGAAGCATCTGTGACACACAGGCCCCAGAGTCCCCACCGGAGCTCAGAGACAGCTTCAAGAGCCACCCACGGCCCCCCTTAAGGTCTCAGTAGGGCCAGCACTGAGGGCAGCTGCAGATTAGTCCACAGCCCTGCCACATCCCCCACCAGAGGGACCCCTCATCTCAGTCAGGAGACACAACTTCTCTGTCCCACCATGCCTGTCCTTCCTACTTGAGACTTGGGAGAAAAGACAGTTGAACACATGCTTTTCTTCCTCAAAATAGGCTAATATTTACCCATTATTTATGCAAGAATCACTTCCTTGTCCTCTGGTCCTCTCAACTCTCAAGCCCCATGACTGTACCTGACCCCACCTCCTTCTATATCTGGACCTTTAACAGATTGATGATAAAAACTGATTATAAATATCAAAATCGAAATTTAAACTCAGTTGCTGAAGTAAGACCAGGATCTGCTGAGTCACTTGGAATTGATGCTCTACTCCCTCTGGGCCCAGAGTCATCATTCCTTACCCAGTTATGGACTCCACGCCATCACAAGAAAACACCAGACAGACACCTAGAACACGGGACATGCTTCCTGGGGTCCAGTATCCCTCCCACAGGATGACACAGGGATGTGTTTAGTGAACCAGGTACACATGGTCTCAATTTGGGATGGAGATCTCACAGGGAAGATGCTGTTAGCAGCTCCAGACACTTTATAGAAAGAGGTGGGCTATAAGGAGTGGCAAACTCAGGGCTGGCAGCCTGTCCCCACAGCACCCTCTACCCCAGAGCTGGGGGTGCAGGGTCAACATGGACCAACTCACTGTTAGATGAAGCTACATCTTTCTGAAACAAAGAAATCTCAGTATCCAATCTCATCAAAGATTTGAAGGAGGAAAGTTTTAGGGAGGACCCTAACCCAGCTGTGTCCACAATGAACATGAGAGAGTGCAGTACAGGGGTCAGGAAAACAGGCTCGAGAGACAGACCGCCTGGTCTTGACTCACAGTTTAGCCACATGCGAAGTGTGGGCCTTGAACAGGGTTCTTACACTCTCTGATTAGTAAAAGGAGGGTTATGATCCTACCAAGATGACTGATTTTGGTGAGAATTAAGTGAGTTGGCATTAGCATGTGATCTGACAACACTAGTTAACAGTAGTACATGTGCTAATGCTGATGTGCTCATTCGTGGCCAACACCTTGTGAACCCATGCCAGGTTCCTCTGTCCACAGAACTTTCCAGGCAATAGCAGTAGCACATAGTAGTAGTATTATGTACTACTGTTAACCCGCTTTCCTGATGGCTCAGATGATAAAGAATCTGCCTGCAATGCAGGAGATCTGAGTTCGATCCCTGGGTCAGGGAGATTCTCTGGAGAAGGAAATGACAACCCACTTCGGTATTCTTTCCTGGGAAATCCCATGGACAGAGGAGCCTGGAGGGGCCACAGTCCATGGAGTCTCAATGAGTTGGTCACAGCTGAGCGACTAACACACACACATACACACACACACGTAGTAGTAGAGAAGCAGTGTTAGGGCATCTCCGCCATCCCATCCCAGGAATCCCAGGACTCTAGAACAGGAATTCCATTCTGTTACCTGGAGCCTTGACCGAGGCTGTCAGAACTCTCCCAGGAACCACATGCTGTGATGGTCATTGCTGCCAATCAGAGTTGTGAGTCTTCCACACATCACCCCTTCTCTCTGTGTCCCATGTAACTGCTGAAGAACCTCGACCTTGCCATTGGTGAGCTTTTGTGAATTAAGCTGTTTACTTAATCATTTTACTTTATAAACTCGAATGTACTTGGTAAAACATTTTGTGTCTAATTCACCTCCACATCCCCAATGCTTGGCTAACTATAAATCGTAATGATGTCTCTCGTATACCTGAATGAATGAATGGCAGCCTGGTATTTTACACAAATCATTTCAAACAAAAAGAAATCTTTTGAGAAATAGTTTAACTTGTTGTGAGGATGTAACAGCACAGTGCAAGCTGCATCATTCATTTGAATGATATTTCAATACTGTTAAATGGTATGAGCTATATACGGTTCACTTCAACACATTTCTGCAATGAATGCAGTAAATTGCAATAACTAGAAACAACCTAGCCCCAGCACAAGAGCAGTGCTGAGAGAGCCAGCTCTAAACATGCATAAACGCTGCAAATTTCTCTCTATATCTGAAGATAAAGAAGACAAGCCACAGAACACTGACAGGTGAGGACCATGAAGCCTCCTGTTCTGGTCTTAATCAGATATGGCCGAGTGGTCAGGATGTTTATGTATTTATCATTTGGCACATTTCCAATTCAAACCACACACAACTGTAGCAGGAAGAAATTTTGTTGTAAAGAAATTTAAACATCTTCCATGTTGAATTAGAAGTACAGAAGTAAAGAGCAGAAAGAATCTTGTTCTTTTACTTAGGCTAACTATTTGTCCTTATGGCTTGTAAGGCAATACGACATATAGCAATATTATTCCCAAATCACCATGAGAAAATGGTGGTCAGAGGTTCAGTAATCTCTTTGCTAGGAAAGTTAATAATTAAACTTGCTTGCTTGAGGAAAATTTCCTTAGGACCAATCAGACAGACTAAAATACAAAATATTTTTAAATTTAAAAAGAGGTATACATGTTTCAATGCCATTCTCCCAAATCACTATGGGGAGGGAGGGGAGAGGGGGTTCAGGATGGGGAACACGTGTATACCTGTGGCGGATTCATGTTGATGTATGGCAAAGCCAATACAATATTGCAAAGTTATTAATCTCCAATTAAAAGTAAATAAATTTATATTTTAAAAAAGAGGCCAAACCAATACAATATTGTAAAGTAAAAAATAATAATAATAATAAAATAAAATCTGATAATAAAAAGAGGTATACAACTCTAAAGAAAAATTATTAACTGAGTTGTTACACCAAAGTGTTGGAGACCCCCTTCACCATCTGCGTTCCTTGAATGGATGGGACCGAGGGTAGTAGGACTGCTTTACCAAAGACCACTTCATCACAAGAGCGTGAAGGAAAGATAAAGTTCATGAGCTGGTGAGGTCCAGCCCATCATCTCTGTTCAGCCCTTTACAGTCTATAACCAGAAACATCAAACAAAGAGTGTGGCACTGAACTGGCCTCGTTCATTCCTCCATAGTGCAACATCAGATACCCAGAGACAAGAGCAGATCAAAGATAATAAATCAAACACAAGCAGATTCTAAGTGGAGAGCATGCTGACCAAGGGTCCTTCCCTGCTGCTGTTGGAAAGGAAGAAGCCCTCCCACCCCAGACACCATCTGTGGGAGGAGATACAAGAAGATGCCTCCTGAAATAGAGGAAAACCAGTCTCAGCAGGGAGCTTGAACTAGAAATGACAAGACAGTTATTACCATGAACCCGAGCTAAGTTGAGGGATAAATTTTAAATGGGAGAGTCTGTGTTAACTTTATGGAACTTTCAGTCCACACATACATCCCTTGCTAATGCACAAGATGAAATCAGTGATAAAAATAGAGAATATACATTTATGTATATTTCAATTCTAGAGGACACATTTTTAAGCCCATTACAGAAAGAAAATTCATAAATCTTCTCTTGTTTTTAAAAGCACAGAGCTGTCACATCTGTGAACTCTTTCTAATTCCTTCATCTCAAAATTACTGCTGTGTTTATTTAATCTGTAAAACCTTGATCACTGTCTCTAAAGTGGGGGCTTCTTGACAGGAAATACTGTGTCTTACTCTTCAATATCTCTTTAAAGTCAAGTAAAGACACAGAGAGAGAGCTTAAGAAATAGTGGATAAATAAAGAAATGAATGCATAAACGAATGCTGAAAATCACCCTGCAGTTAGTGATGCTGATTGGGGAGGGTGGTGGGGGCAGGGGAGACACGAATCTGACTACTCTCACTCAGCACAGACAGAAGTGGAGAAAGGAGCCAGAGACACACCAGACGAAGGAACCTGATACAGACGGCCTTCTTCAAACCCCATTCTGGGAACGGTCTAATGACATTTAATTTCTGCACAAAATTGTACCTCAGAAACTTCACCAAGGCAAGAAAAAAAAGAAAAAAACTGACAACATTGCTACCAAGGATGTGGCATCAATAGTAATATCATCAAATAGCTGTTTTTCTATCTCCCAGTGACTCATTCTGGCCAATGAAACGTGGGTGTTGCCACCTGTGTCACTTTGAGCAGAGGCATGGAAACCCCGTGAGACTCTCTAGTTTCACCCTTTCCTGCCCCAGAAGCTGCGTGTTCCACGTGGTACACGTGTGAGCCTGTGGAGCCTCACTGCCCACAGCACGTCTGCAGGTTGCTCATGAATGTGTGTGTGCACGTGTGTGTTCCTTCTGAGACTTGGGAGTCAGTTGTTCCAGCCTCAGATCAGAGCCTATTCTGAAGACCTGAAAGGAAGACAGAATCTGTCCCATGAAGCAGGTACTTTCCTGGATCTCCTCTTCCTTCTGTGTCTTCACCCTAAGCTGCTCCCTCAGGTCCCACCTTGATTCCTCTTTGGGGCTTGGTTGATTCCTAGCCACCATGACTGACCAACAACTAGATCTAAACTTCTGTTTAAGAGCATCCACAGCTGGCGCAGCCCCTCTTCCCTTTACACCAGTCTGTGCTGACAGTTGTGCTTCCATTTCCCCATTTTTGTCTCTGAGCATCTTGACCTTCATCCTGAAACAGCTCTCCTTTGCTCTGAGTTAGTCAGTTCATCATCTTTGATCTTATTTTTACATTCCACCAATACTGTACTAGTGAAAAAGGAGCATGTACTTTGCAAACCTCTTCTGTTTCTTCTGGATTTCTGTAACAAATCTGATTCCTGGATTTAGTTCTCCATGTAGTTAATTAAATTCTTCTCCTTTGGGTAAGAAATAATTTTGCTGAATGTTTTTCTTTTCCCTCAACTGAAGAAGATGGCACATTCAAAACCTATTTCCTTGTGACTATGTAACCAAAAGGTATATGTGAGGGGTCCAGCTGCTAACCACTCAAAAGCCAGTATACAGGCCAGGTTGGTGGAAAGGAAAGTTCATTTCATTTCAGATGCCAGCAACTGGCGGGGAGGGTGGTGGACATCTGTACAAGGGCCGACTCCGCCCACCCCATGACAAGAAGAGGGTGAGAGCTTCTATAAACAGAGCTGGGGTGGGGGGAGGTTATATGCAGAAACAGCACAGTCATCTCTAACAGGCATCTTCCAATTGGTCATCAGTGGTCTGATTAGCATCATCTTGGTTGTTTTCAGTTCAGTTCAGTTGCTCAGTCAAGTGCGACTCTTTGCGACCCATGGGCGGCAGCACACCAGGCTTTCCTGTCCATCACCAACTCCCGGAGCTTGCTCATACTCATGCCCATTGAGTCGATGATACCATCCAAAACACCCATGGGTTGTTTTAGGTACAGTTAATCTTTTGCTCCCATTTATTTGCGGTCAGTTCTCAGGACTGTGGGTGCTCAAGTCCTGGGTACAGTGTGGTCATCATGCAGTCACTGCTCCACCTGGTGTTCTGTATCTATAAGAAGCTCCCAGGACATGGCTCAGAATATCATCCATAACCCTTGAGAAAGAACCAAAGGTCCTAACTGTGCTTAATGACTACATTATTATTATTTAGTCTCCTCTGACTGTTTTCCTTTGTTCCCATGTTTCTCGCTTCTCCAATTAAACGTACTCTTTGACTAAAGTTTTCCACAGGCAAAAGGCAGGCAGAAGACATGGTGAGGGGCAAGGATCATGGAGTCCTCTCTGTTTCAACCACACCCCTAGGGCCCCCTCAGGACTTGGAAGGGGCTGGAGCAAGGAGAGGCTCTGAAGAACACGCTTCATTAACTTCATGATTAACCCACCTCTACTCAGAGCTTATGTAATTACCAACTGCAGAGCTATTGAGCTCTTGTGGGTGGTGATTCTTAAACCACTGAGACCTAAGGTTAGTGCCTCTGGGGTGGCACTCAGAGTTCAAAGCCTGAGTGATTGCTCAGACTCAAAGTCTATGAACAGAGGCTCTGTCACATGTGGAGCTTTGGTGCAGCTGAGTCCTGCCTGCAGACCAGCCTAAGAACACTGGAAATACAGCAAAATGTCTTCCTCCTTTAACATCAAAGACTCTGTGAACAGCTCTCTTTTCCTTGTCACTGAATGCTTCCCAATCTGGGCATGCTAACCAAGGTGCCTGCAGTCTGCAGGCATTGTCTGAGGCCTTGCCAGGGCCCAGGATTGAAGTGAGGCCTGTGCCTGTGTATAAGCTCTGTATCTCCCCTCTCTACAACTTAACAGATGCTCAGCTAATATTTATTGAATGACTGAGTGGCACTGTACTAAATGTTGAAGAGAAATTGTCTTAAATATAAAGAAATGTTTCTGAGAACATCATTTAGCTAATATTTTTGTTTTAAAGGCATAGTTCAGTTCAGTTCAGTTCAGTTCAGTCGCTCAGTCGTGTCCGACTCTGCGACCCCATGAATCACAGCATGCCAGGCCTCCCTGTCCATCACCAACTCCTGGAATTCACTCAGACTCATGTCCTTCGAGTCTGTGATGCCATTCAGCCATCTCATCCTCGGTCGTCCCCTTCTGCCCCCAATCCCTCCCAGCATCAGATTCTTTTCCAATGAGTCAACTCTTTGAATGAGGTGGCCAAAGTACTGGAGCTTCAGCTTGTTTCTTGCAATTAGCAAGGCAAGATTTGATTTTCAAAAACAAGCAGCTTATCACCAACAAATATGTCACAACAAATACTGCAAATCTCTATCTCTAAGGATACACAAGACAAACCACAAAGTACCTACATGTGGCTTCTTAATAAGTCTTAGTCAAACCCAGCTCAGGAGACAGGATATTCATATGGTTTATCATTGGCAGTTTTTCATTAAAACCACGCAGCAATATGACAGGAAGAAAATTTGCAATTAAAAAAGTACAGCTGCACCATCGATATGACATAAGGAAGGAGATGAGGGGCCAAAAGATTTCTTTGTCTTAAAATAACAGACAGCTTAATTACTCTTTCACTTTTTGAAGGAGAGTCCTATTGGGCTGATCTTGAAAGATGATGTGGAGACCAGGACAACTCAACTGTTCTGCACAACAGTTAGAACTGAGAACTGATAATTTTGGATAATGTTGCTCTTTGAGTCCCTTCTTGTTACTTTTTGTGAATCTACTGTAGGCTTTTACATTTGTGTTGCCACATGGCTCACATAAAACATCTTAGAGGGACAACAGTATATACTACAGTGATAACAAGTTAATTCCAATGACATGCAAAAGCTCTACCTTTTTATCCCCTTCTACGCATTTTGTTTTTGATGTCAATTTACCTCTCTATATATTATATATCCACTAACAAAATATTTTTCTCTATAGCTATTTTAATACTTTCTTTAGACTGAAGCTGACTGGTTAGCACACTACCATATTTCAGCGTTAGAGTGTGCGGAACTGGGCTCAGCACTTACATTTACAGGTCTGTTGCATATTTCTACTTCTTTCATATAAAAATCAGCATCCTTCATTTAGTCTGAAGAATTGCCCTCGGCAATCTTGTAAGACAAGCCTAATGTTGGTGAATTCCCTCAACTGTTATTTCCCTCAACAGGATATTCATGATTTGACTTTATATCGGGAAAGTCTTTATATCATCTTCATTTATGAAAAACAACCTTCCTGAGAAAATTATTCTTGGTTGGTAGGTGTTTTTTTTTTTTTTTCATAAGACTGAATATATCATCCTTTCTCTCCTGGACTGTCAGGTTTCTACTCAGAAGTCCACTGATATTTTTAAGGGAATTTCTCTTTTGTGAGCATTTACTTTTCTCTTGCTGCTGATAGAATTCTCTTTTTTTCTTGATTACAAGGAATGTGTCTTGGGGATGATCATTTTGAATGACCTCTGAGGAGTGACCTATTAGCTACATGAACTTGGATGTCTAAATCTCATCAGATTTGGGACTTTTCTGGTATTATTTCTTGAAGTACAATCTCTGTCCCTTTCTCCCACTCTTCACCTTCTGGGGCTCCAAACTGTGCAAGTTGTTTCTGTGAATGTTACACCACAGTTCACACAGATCCTTTCACACTTGTTCATTCCTCTTTTCCTTTGTCCCCTTGCTGGGTAATCTCAATGGTCCTGCCTTCTGAGTTACAGGGTCTTCTGCTGTTGTTGATGCTCTAGGTAGCACTTTTCATTTTGCTGCATGTCATTCATTATAGCCTTAAGCAACTGATCCAACCAGTCCATCCTAAAGGAAATCAGTCCTGAATATTCATTGGAAGGACTGATGCTGAAGCTGAAACTCCAATATTTTGACAACCTGATGTGAAAAACTGACTCATTAGGAAAGACCCTAATGCTGCAAAAGATTGAGGGCAGGAGGAGAAGGGGACAACCGGGGATGAAACGGTTGGATGATGGCATCACCGACTCAATGGACATGAGTTTGGGCAAGCTCTAGGTGCTGGTGATGGACAGGGAAGCCTGGCATGCTGCAGTCCATGGGGTCGCAAACAGTTGGACACGAATGAAACACTGAACTGAACTGAATCTTAAGCATCTGAATTTCTGTTTGGTTCATTTTTCTGTTGTGTTCCTTCTGTTATTCTCTTTGCCTCACTGCAAAGCTTGAGGGATCTCAGTTCCTCTATTGGCATTGAATCCAGACCACAGCAGCAAGTGCATTGAATCCTAACCACAAAACTATCAGCAAACTCCCTGTTTACTTCCTTTTTATGATTTCTATCTTTGTTTAAAAATTTCTGAATTTATTCTGTGAAGTAACACCCTAGCTCAACAATTACTGAGCCCTAGCTCAACAATTACTGAGCCTGAGCTCTAGGACCCTCAAATCACAAGTAGGAGGCGATGCTACAACCCCTGAAGCCTGGGTGCTTAGAACCTGTTCACAATAAGAGAAGCCCTCGCATAGAGAAACCTGCTGCCCACAAAGATTAGTGCCTGCTTGCTGCATTTAGAGAAAGCCCATGTGAACAACAAAGACTCAGTGCAACCAAAAATTAAAAACAATAATAATGATGATAATAATTTTTTAATCTTGTTTTCTTCATATAGTGTCTTCCTGAATTTAATCGTTTATCTGTGTTTTCTTGGAGTTCACTGAGCTTCTTGCATGTGTGCCTTATTTCATCATATATCATCTATTTCATCACTTCCCAAGTGAATAGCCATGTGAGCTGCCCTGGAAGAAGCCCTGGGCATCTTCCCATCCCTAAGCACAGCCTAGAACTATGAAGAGTGCAAGCGTGAGTGTAGGTTGGAGCCCTAGAAACTATCCGGAGTCATCAACCAAGAAACTGGGTGGGTCCAGCTCAGAACCAGACCAGCACTCTCAGGTTTTTTATTAGTTTAGCAGCTTCTCCACATGTCCACAGTGGAATTGGCCGGGGGGGGTGGGGGGTGGGTGCAGGGGGTAGTGTTGTGTAAGCGTAATCTTTACTTTGCCACTTCTTCATGAGAGCTCTCTCTACCCTGAGGAGTCACAGCAGGATCACAATTACATTTTCAGTAGTAACCAGATTAAAGCAATCTTGAAACAATCTTGAAACATCTGAAAAAAAGATGTTTTCAAAGAAGCCCCGTGGTCTGAAATTCTTCCTCTAAGAGATCAGTCATGTCAGATGCCTCCATGCATATCTCTGAAACATAAATAGCCAATTGTTCCTGATTTTTCTATCTACATCCATTCTTCTGGATCCCTTCTGCCTAGGTCTCCACTTTCTTGCTCTCTTGTCCCACCTGAATACAGGGTGTGGGTGAGCACCAAGTTGCCTTCCATCAACTTGAAGATGTATATGAACTGATATAATTCACTTAGAAGGAGAGATCCTTGGAGAGACAAAAAATAGCAGCATCCTGAAAAATTAGTGGGGAGAGATGGAGAAGAAAGAATGGATTTATAAGGACTGGATAATCAAATAGACATGGGAGACGAGCAAAGAAGTGTCTGTATCCACTAAAGGAACAAATGAGAGATGAAAGGGAAGAGGTAGCTACGTACAGTTAGATTTTTAATTGGCCTGTGAATATTGAGGCAGGATAAGGAAAGCTGTATCCATTCTCTCCCACCAGCCAACCTTCCACTTTGAAGCTCACACCCAGTTTGGTGTCCAAGAACAAGTTACAAACTGGTGATGTGACATCTCAGAGATGTTTAGAACTGTTTTATTTTTTTCCCCCCCATGAGTTCATCTTGTTAGGAAGGAGTGTGTGAATATGGACCAAGTTTACATCCTTTTCAAAATGAGTGACCTGGAGCACTTGTGAGCATGCCCTCATTAGCCTCTAAGACAGGTGAGAAAGCAGGTCAGCTCACTCATCTTGCATTTCCTTTGAAGAACATGGCATTTGAGGGCCAATCCTCTAAAAGCATTTGACATGGAACTTGCCAAATTAACAGCACAGCAAAAAGTTAATTTATTCAGAATATTTCATTTTGAGCAACTTTCATATGACACAATTACAGGTCAGCACTACTCTACTGAAATACAGGCAATTGAAATATCTCAGGCTTCATCTCATATTTAATACAGCATCATGAGAAAGTCACTGGGGATGTTTCCAGGGCACTGAGTTCAACATCATCATACCCAGCATCCCCTTTCTTCCCCTGGAGCAGCCAGAGGCTCTCTTCTCCTTCCCCAGGATCAGCAGCTTCTCTGGAGAAGTTCAGACAAGAACCTGAAACAGGAAAGAGAAGTTTGATTAGAACTGAGACATGAGGATGGGACAGAACCCTCTGATGGAAGGGAGTCAAGCAAGTGCTTATGACAAAGCCTCCCTGGGACCCAGGTGTGGGGAGGGAGGCTCAGGCTATTTCATATGAGTCCCAGTGAGGATGGATCCCAGCTGTCCTCTCACATTCAGTTCAAGTGGTCTCCCGGGCCTCCGTGCATGTGGAAATCCTGCATCACAGGAGACCTGTGCTCAGGAGCTCTGGGAGACCTGCTTCCAGGCAACACAGTACTAAGGAGATGCCCGGCAATGGTAAGAATCATAAAAAGGAATCTAAATGTTCTCCTTTCACAGGCGATAGATGCAAATTCACAATAAGAGGGAGACTGGAAACAGGAAAAATCTGAATTCGTCACTCACAACCTAAGTCTGCTCTTAGTTGATTTGACTCCTGTTCCCAAATGTCCACAAATAGTATCACAGGTGCATCCACAGATATCTCTTCCCCAGAAACTACACAGGCCCTCAGATGGAGAAATACTCTTTTCTAGACAATGAGTGTTTTCTCGCAGCTACTGATATATCAGTTTGTTGTGATACACACAGTCAAAGGCTTTGGCATAGTTAATAAAGTAGAAATAGATGTTTCTCTGGAAATCTCTTGCTTTTTGATGATTCAGCGAATTTTGGCAATTTGATCTCTGGTTTCTTTGCCTGTTCTAAGTCCAGCTTGAACATCTAGAATTTCATGGTTCACGTCCTGTTGAAGCCTGGCTTGGAGAATTTTGAGCATTACTTTGCTAGCATGTGAGATGAGCGCAATCGTGCAGTAGTTTGAACATTTTTTGGCATTGACTTTCTTTGCGATTGGAATGAAAACTGACCTTTTCCAGTCCTGTGGCCACTGCTGAGTTGTCCAAATTTGCTGGCATATTGAGTGCAGCACTTTCACAGCATCATCTTTTAGGATTTGAAAGAACTCAACTGGTATTCCATCACCTCCACTAGCTTTGTTCGTAGTGAGGCTTCCTAAGGCCCACTTGACTTCACATTCCAGGATATCTGGCTCTAGGTGAGTCATCACACCTTCATGATTATCTGGGTCATGAAGACTTTTTTGTATAGTTCTTCTGTGTATTCTTGCCACCTCTTCTTAATATCTTCTGCTTCTGTTAGGTTCATAATATTTCTGTCCTTTATTGTATCCATCTTTGCATGAAACATTCCCTTGGTATCTGTAATTTTCTTGACAAGATCTCTAGTCTTTCCCATTCCATTGTTTCCCTCTGTTTCTTTGCATTGATCAGAGAGGAAGGCTTTCTTATCTCTCCTTGCTATTCTTTGGAACTCTGTATTCAAATGAATATATCTTTCCTTTTCTCCTTTGGTTTCACTTCTCCTGTTTTCTCAGATATTTGTAAGGCCTCCTCAGACTGCCATTTTGCCTTTTTGCATTTCTTTTTCTTGGGGATGGTCTTGATCCCTGCCTCCTGTACAATGCCACGAACTTCCATCCATGATTCCTTAGGCATTCTGCCAATCAGACCTAATGCCCTGAATCTGTTTGTGACTTCTACTGTATAATCACAAGGAATTTGATTTACATCATACCTGAATAGTCTAGTGGGTTTCTCTACTTTCTTCAATTTAAGTCTGAAATTGGCAAAACAGTCAGCTCCCCGTCTTGTTTTTGCTGACTCTATAGAGTGTCTCCATCTTAGGATGCAAAGAATATAATCAATGTGATTTTGGTACTGACCATTTGATCATGTCCACATGTAGAGTCCTCTCTTGTGTTCTTGGAAGAGGATGTTTGTTATGACCAGTGCGTTCTCTTGGCAAAACTCGATTAGCCTTTGCCTTGCCTCACTTTATACTCCGTGGCCAAACTTGGCTGTTACTCCAGGTATCTCTTGACTCACTACCTTTGCATTCCAGTCCCTTATAATGAAAAGGACATCTTTTTTAGGTGATAGTTCTAAAAGGTCATGTAGGTCTTCATAGATCAGCAACTTCAGCTTCTTCAGCATTACTGATTCGGCGTAGACCTGGATTACTGTGATATTGAATGGTTAGCCTTCATGTATGTGACAGTGCAAAGAAATTATTAAAACGCTTGTTCCACTTTTGAATTTGGTTCATTTCAGTTCAGTCACTCAGTCATGCCTGACTCTCTGTGACTCCATGGACTGCAGCACACCAGGCTTCCCTGTCTGTCACCAACTCCCAGAGCTTGTGCAAACTCATATCCATCGAGTTGGTGATGCCATCCAACCATCTCATCCTCTGTCATCTCCTGCTCCTTCTGCCTTCAGTCTTTCCCAGCATCAGGGTCTTTTCTAAGGAGTCAGTTCTTCACATCAGTTGGCCAAGTTATTGGAGCTTCTACTTCAGCCTAGTCCTACCAATGACTATTCAAGATTGATTTCCTTTAAATTGACTGGGTTGATCTCCTTGCCATCCAAGGGTCTCTGAAGAGTCTTCTCCAACACTACAGTTCAAAAACATCAATTCTTCAGCACTTAGCTTTCTTTTAAATATGCTCAATTAATCACTAAGTTTCTCTTTTGGCCATGACACAATGCTTGTGGGATCTTAGTTCCTTGACAAGGGTTGAACCTAGGCCCTAGCAGTGAAAGTGCGGAATCCTAACCTCTGGACCACCAGGAAATTCCCTAATCTATAAATCTTCATGCAAGTATATCACATATAAAGTGATAAGTTTATGTCACATTATGGAGATATAAATGCCAAAAGCAGAGTGATTCCACACTCCTTGCAAGGAGTCTGACAGCATTAAATATGACATATGGTCAAGATGATGCTACCAAATGTATGAGATTACTTCTATTTTGAATCTCTAAGGAGGCTGGGCACTGAGGAGCACAAATTCACTCTTTTCAGATAGAAAGATTGCAGGAGATCAACTGACCCCACTCACCAGTCTGAGAGGACCTCACCCCATCCTCCTTCTCTGGGGGCACTTCCTCCTCACTCCCCTGAGAGGCAGTAGGAGTTCCAGGCACTGGTACTTCTTCAACATCATCATAATTTTCAGCAGGGACATCAGTCCTCTGATCTGGGGATTCCAAGAGCAGACAAGGGAGTGTATGAAACCGCAGTAAGTGGGTTGTTCTGGGGAATACCTAAGGTACCTTCTGACACAGAGGTTCTGAGTTTCTCAATAGGGGCACCAGTCACTCCTTGTTTCAAAAGACCTTTTTCTCTAAGACCATGTTTCCTTGTTATGTGTCCATAAGCCAAAACATGATTTTACATATCTTAATGTTTTCTGGTGGAAACTACATATCTCAAAGCAACTCTTCCACCCTTGAGCATTGCTAAAGGACTTTGACAAATTGTACTTTACAGATATTATTTTTCAAAAGCATTCTGTGCCTGTGGTGATTCTGGACACAGAGAGACCAGCGCCGACGTGCAACATCACAGAACAGCCAGAGAAGAAGGACGAACCCCATCTGGACACAAGGGATGCCTCTGGTCCATCAAAGGAAAACCACTCCCCTTACATCTCCTCTGAGGGAAACTCTCCTCCCCAAAGCCCAGCCGAGGCAGGTCCACCTCTATTTCCTGGAGCGGTCCTGTAGTCACTGTTGTCCCCACCATCTCTGGTTTAAAACGGCAGTTTAGTCCGTGAGAAATCTGACGGGAAGCCTCGTGTGGAGACAAACATCACACAACACACAGAATGCCCCTCCCCACACCCACGACCTGTGTTAAGGCTAAGAAGGGACAGGCCAGGCTCCTGCAGTGTAGACAGAAGCTGGGAGATCACGGAGCTCTGAGAGGCCATCCTGCCTCTCTGGAGGAGCCGTCTCTGTGAGCCTGGGGCACACATGGGGTCTGCAGATGCTGAGAAGATGTGTACAGCCAGTGGGTGGTGACAACCAGAGATCGCAGGAGGGCAGACAGAGACACTCACCTGGGCTGCCCAGACCTTCCTTCTGTGTCAGAAGGTAATCGAGCTCCTCATACACAGCTTCAGCAAGAGCACCTTCATAGCTAGATAAGGCTGAGAGATCACCCAGCAGGTCAGAGAAGTTCCAAGATACCCCAGTCCAGCCAGCCCACTGTCATCTCCTTGGTGCTCACATGGGGGCTGCCAGGACCTCAGCATCGTCTCCTACCCCATGCACCATGTCAGCACCTTCTCCCCTCATCTGACCCTGATTACAGCTCAGCACCAACTCTGTCTGGTCTCACAGGACAGGCCATGACTCATGAGAGTTCACGCCCCAGTCCTAAGATCCTCTGTCTACTCAGCCCTTAGAGCTGAGCACGGAGCACATGGAGTCTGCAACTCAGAACAGTACCTGGCCCAGGTTCCCTCCTCACACCTGCCCCATCTCCTGCCTCCACACACTCTCCCTGGTCCCCAGTTTGCCCTGCAGCCCACCTCGGCGCTCTGCTCTCCATCTGAGCAGCTGAGTCACCAGGATGATGAGGACCAGGAAGAGAAGGGCTCCCAGGATGAGGCAGAGGACCCCAGGCAGGGAGAAGATGCCACGGAGAGAATTTGAGGTTGTTCTTGTCCCTAAGGAGAACAGGAAAAAGGGCTGGAGATAGTCTTGGGCGCAAAGAAATCTCTTGTGTCAGCATTTTCAGGAACTCTGGACAATGGCATCTCAGCCTCAGACAGTGTCAGGACTCCCCTGGGTCTCACCCTGAGACAAGTCAACTTCACTCTGGCCAGTATGGCCCTGAGGCAGAGATGGGGATTGTCAGGGTGCTACCCTGCAGAGACAGCCTCTGAGGACCCAGCTCATCCCCTCTCCTTGGGCTTCAGGAGACAGAGCATCAAACATCCAGGGACCTGCACCTCACTGATGACAAGCAAGACACAGGGGCAGGTGGGAGTTCCTTAGATTCTCCAACATGGGAACCAGACTTCCTTGGACCCTGAGTAGGAGAACATTTGACCCTGGACATCAAGGCAGAGGATTGCCCCAGTGTAATGCCCTGGCTGCTCCCCAGCAGCCATGGCTCCTCAGACTCTTTCCTCTTCTGAGCTGTCAGAGAGCCCACAGAACAGGTCCCCAGTATTTGAGTATTCTCCCCTGCCCGTGGATGGATCACAGTACCTGCTGTAGTCAGGGGCAATGTTGTCCTTGCACCTAAAGAGAAAAACAGTAGTGTGGGGAAGAAGAATTGGCCAGAACGTAGGGCAAACCTTTTCCCTCCTGAGCCTGAAATCACCCCTCAGTCTCCACAACATCAGTGTCCAGTCCTCCCAGTTCCCCGATCCTAGATCAGAGCCCCAGCACCCACCCGGAATGTCTGAACACAAACTCCCCCCGACGCCTGGCCCCGCCCACTTCCCCCGTGCTGCTCCAGTTCACCTAGGGTGGACCCGGAGCCCCTCACTCACCAGAGCACCTCACACCAGCATCCTCCTCGTGCTTGCAGTCGCTCTGCCCCCAGGGCTCCGCAGCACAGTCCCACAGGGAGGACTCCCGGCCCCCGCACCGCACCTCGTCCAGCCAGATGCTCCCATTTCCAGGGCCGAATGTCGCGGCCCGCACGGCTTCCAGGGCCTGGCCACAGCCCAGCTGCTGACACACCACCTCGGCCTCTGCCAGGCTCCAGGAGTCGTCGCACACGGTGCCCCAGGAGCCGCTGTGCCAGACCTCCACCCGCCCTGAGCACTCGCTGTCTCCTCCCCTGAGCCGGAGCTTCTCTCTGTCTGAAAAGGCAGCAGCCCCTCCTGTGACTCCCCTGGAGAGAGGAAGGAGCCCCTGGGAGCCACAGGGGAGGGGGCGGGGCTGATATACCTGTGCAGGGGGCAGCAGCTGGACAGCTCTTGGGTCTTCTTCCTGCAAACAACAGGGAAACAGTGAATCAGGAACAGTTGAGGGTGGTCCTGTCCCCGCATAAGATTATCTAAGGCCCTTGGGTCAGTGCAAATGACATATGAAAACACAGGCTCATTATCTCCTGGGCTGAAACATTCACTGCATCTGATCACCAGCTGAAATTACTTTAAATATTTACTTGTTTATCAGTCTTCACACCCCACAGCAAATATAAACACAGACATCTACAAATGTACATACATTCCTCTGAATGAAAGTTCCATTAGAAGGACATTGTATATCTTATATGTGCCATGTTTCTGCTACTAGGACATGGCCTGCATATTTTATGCACTCATTCAACAAATATCTATGGAAAACCATTTCTAAATACCTAGGTAGAGGCTTGATAAATATTTATTAAATGAATGAATAGACAAAATTCAGTGAAATAAAATTTATTTTTTTAATTCATACTAATCACTGAAATAGTAATCCAAATATAAATTAAAGGTAACAGTATATGATAATAGTTCACATTAAAAATAATCAGTCCAGAAGCACAGAGTCAATTTATATTCAAAATCTCATGTACATAATTTTAATGGAAAATTATTAGATAGATTATAAACTACTCTCACCTATTATTCAGTGTGACAAGTGGGCAAGTGAAGACTACTGTTGTGAAAGGAAACTCTCTTTTCTAAATTTGTTTTTAATTGGGAGATAATTGCTTCACAATGTAGTGTTGGTTATGTGTGTGTGTGTGTTAGTCGCTCAGTCATGTCCAACTCTTTGTAACCCGATGGACTGCAGCCCACCAGGCTCCACTGTTCATAGGATTTTCCAGACAAACATACTGGAGTGGATTGCTATTCACTTCTCTACTGGATCTTCCCTACCCAGGGATCAAGCCCAGGTCTCCCGCACTGCAGGCAGTTTCTTTGCTGTCTGAGCCACCAGAAAAGCCCATAGTGTTGGTTAGGAATCTCTTTAAAAGGAAGTATACAGGAAAGACTCACTAGAATTCTGAGAATGTGTCCATATATATGGACACATATATGTACACACTGAGTAAGCCAGAAATTTTTGCAATAGTGAAAAAAAGCCTAGTGAGAAAAATTTGTATTGAGAAGATGCAGAAATAATAAACAAAAGACTGAAAATATATATAAAATAATTGAAGCTGACAGAAATAAATATAAATTTAAAAAAACAGAAGGGTAAATAGTACCTGTCATAAAGTATCAATATTTCTATATTCTTTCCAGATCATTCTATCAAAACTCCTACCCACTCTATGCAGAGAACCTCTGAGAAAATGATGGCAGGACCTCTGTGACCAGGTTGCTCATTTCATGATCAAAGACTTTACCACCTCTCAATTCACAGGGTTTAATTGTAGGAAAAACATCATCAATAAAAGGTCTCATAGTTTAATGCCTCTTTGGCCTTCAAATGAAAAAGATAAAGAGATGAGCAAAGAGAGGCAAGGAAAGGAGTGAGCCTCTGCTTTTGAAGTATCTGATCCCACATTCTCTTATCTATGGGTTTCAGGCAACATCCAGCATACCATTCAAGGTGTACCTGAACGAGGGGTGTGTGTGTGTATGTGGAGGGGGAGGGAAAGAGAAAGAGAAACAGAGAGAGAAATGTTGAAGGACTAAGGTGCTATGGTTTGACTATTTGTCACCCTCACCAACATTTATTTATTTCATTCAAAATTTATTGCTGAAATCTCAATTCCCAATGTAACAGTATTTAGTGGTGGAGCCTTCTCAAACTCTTCCAAAAACAGAAGAAAAGAACACTTTCAAATTCACTTTCTGAAGCCAACATTAGTCTGATACCAAAGCCAGATAAGGACACCATGAGAAAAGAAAATTATGGGCTAATACTCTGATAAATACAGATGCAAAAATCATCAACAAAATATTAGAAAACTGAAATTCACAATACGCTAAAAAAATCAAAAACCATAATCAAGTGATGTTTGTTCCAAGGATACAAGGATAGTTCAACATTCACAAATTGATCAATGTGATACACCAAATAAACAAAATGAAGGTAAAAATCATATCCTCAAAGAATGCAGAAAAGTGTTTGACAAATTCAACATCCACTCACAGTAAAAACTCTTTTACAAAGTAGGTATAGAAGGATTGCATCTCAACATAAGTAAGGCCATATGAAAAGTACACAGCTAACATCATACTTGACTGTAAAAAACTGAAAACTTTTCCTCTGAAATCAGACACAAGACAAAAACATCCATTCTCACCACTTCTACTCAACTTTAGTTTTGGTAGTCCCATCCAGATCCATCAGGCAATAAAAAGAAAATCAAGACATCTAAATCTGAAAGGAAGAGGCAAAATTGACACTATCTGCAGATTGAAAAGTGAAAGTGTAAGTCACTCAGTTGTGTCTGACTCTTTACGACTGCAAGGACTGCAGCCTGCCAGGCTCCTCTGCCCATTGGGATTCTCCAGGCAAGAATACTGGAGTGGGTTGCCATTCCTTCCTCCAGGGGATCTTCCTGACCCAGGGACTGAACCCAGGTCTCTTGCATTGCAGACAGATTCTCTACCATCAGAGTCATGAGGAAAGAAATGCCCTTACATGATATTATATGTAGAAAACACTGAAGACTTCAGCAAAAATATGAGAACCAATACACTCAGTAAAGTTGTAGAAGAAACATCTGTATACAAAAATCATATGCATTTCTTTACACTAACAACAAACTGCTATAAGAGAAACTGAGAAAACAGTTCTATTTACATTTGCATGAAAATGAATAAAATACCTAGGAATAAATTTAACCAAGGAGGTGAAAGATCTGTACACTGAAAACTATAAACACATTAATGAAAGAAACTGAAGATGACTCAAATAAATGGAAAGATATTCTGTGCTCATGGATTGGGAGCCCTAATAATATTAGTATGCCCATACTACCCAAAGCAATCTACAGATTCACTGCAATCCTTACCAAAATTCCAATGGAAATTTTCGCAGATACAGAAGAAACAATCCTAAAATTTGCATGGAACTACAAAAGACGCTCAATACCAAAGCAATCCTGAGAAAGAATAACAAAGCTAGAGGTATCGTGCTTCTTGATTTCAAACTATATTACAAAGCTACATTAATCAAAACAGTATGTCATTGGTATAAAAATGAACACAGAGATCAATGGAACAGAATAGAGAATCCATAAATAAACCCACATTTCTATGGTCAATTAATTTTTGACAAAGAAGCCAAGAATACACAGTGGGAAAAGGACAGTTTTTTCAGTAAATGGCATTGGGAAAACTGGACAGCCACTTTCAAAAAGTGAAACTGAACCACTATCTTACACCCTTCACAAAAATTAACTCAAAATAAATTAAAGACTTGATCACAAGTCCTGAAGCCATAAAATTCCTACAGGAAAACACAGAAAATAAAATCCTTGACACCAGTCTTTGTGATGTTTTTTGGATTTGACACCAAAAGCAATGGGAACTAGGGTAAAAACAAGCAGTTGTAATGACATAAGGCTAAAAAGCTTCTGCCCAATTAAGGAAACCATCAAGAAAGTGAAAAAGCAACCTATGGAATTGGAGAAAATATTTGTATATTATATTTCTTGTAAGAATTATTATCCAAAATACACAAGGAACTCATACAACTCAGTAGCAAAAAAATAATCTGATTTTTTTTAAATGGGCAGAGAACCTGAATAGATTTTTTTTTAATTTTTATTTTTACTTTATTTTACTTTACAATACTGTATTGAGTAGATATTTTTTAAAGAATACATACAACTTGTCAATAGGTACATGAAAACGTGCTCAACACTGTTAGTCATCAGAAAATACAAATCAAAACCACAATGAGATATCACCTCAGATCCTCTAGAAAGGCTTTTATCAAAAAGAAGAAATAACAGGAGTTGAGGAGAATGTGAAGAGACTGGAAAGCTTTTGCACAGTTAGAGGGAATGTAAGTTGATGCAGCCCCTATGGAAACAGCATTGAGGTGCATCAAAAATTAAAAATAGAACTGCCATACGATTTAGCAATTTCACTTTGAAGTATTTATCTGAAGGAAACAAAAACACTAACTTGAAAACCCAATGTTCACTGCAGCAACATATGTTCAGTTGCTAGGTTATGTCTGACTCTTTGCAACCCCATGGACTGCAGCATGCCAGGCTCCTCTGTCCTTCACTAACTCCCAAAGTTTGCTCAAATTCATGTCCACTGAACTAGTGATGCTATCTATCTCATCCTCTGTGGTCCCCTTCTTCTTTTGCCTTCAATATTTCCCAGCATCAGGGTCTTTTCCAATCAGTCAGCTCTTCTCAGCAGGTGGCCAAAGTATTGGAGCTTCAGCTTCAGCATCAGTCCTTCCAATGAATATTCAGGGTTGATTTCCTTTAGGACTGATTGGTTTGATCTCCTTGCTGCCCAAAGGACTCTTAATGCAGCTGTGGCATCCAAGAACCACAATTCAAAAGAATTAACTCTTTTTAGCTTCTTCTATAACCCGGCTCTCATGTCCAAAGATGACTACTGAAAAAAATATACCTTTGACCATAAGGACCTTTGTCAGCAAAGCGATATGTCTTTTTAATACACTGTCTAGGTTTTTCATAGAGGAGCAAGCCTCTTTTAATCTCATGGCTGCAGTCACCGTCAGCAGTGATTTGGGAGTCCAAGAAAAGAAAATATGTCACTGTTTCCACTTTCTCCCCTTTTATTTGCCACGAAGTGCTGATGATCTTGGTTTTTAGAATGTTGAGCTGTAAGCCAGCTTTTTCACTCTCCTCTTTCACCCTCGATGAGAGGCTCTTTAGTTCTTCTTCACTTTCTGCCATTAGAGTGGTAGCATCTGTGTATCTGAGGTTGTTGATATTTCTCACAGCAATCTTGATTCCAGCTTGTGATTCATCCAGCCTGGCATTTCCTATGATGTTCTCTGCATATAAGTTAAATAAACAGGGTGACAATATACAGCCTTGACGAACTCTTTTCCCAATGTAGAACCAGTCGGTTGTTTCATGTCCAGCTCCAACTGCTGCTTTTTGATCTGCATACAGGTTTCTCAGGAGGCAGGTAAGGTGCTCTGGTATTCTCATCTCTTTAAGAATTTTCCACAGTTCATTGTGATCCACATGGTCAAAGGCTTTATGTAGTCAATGGAGCAGATGTTTTTCTGGAATTCTCTGGCTTACTCTATGATCCAACAAGTGTTGGCAATTTGATCTCTGGTTTCTCTGCCTTTTCTAAACCCAGCTTGTACCTTTCAGAAGTTCTCAGTTCACTTACTGCTGAAGCCTAACTTGAAAGACTTTGAGCATAACCTTGCTAGCATGTGAAATGAGCACAATTGTGAGGCAGTTTGACCATTCATTGACATTGTCCTTCCTTGAGACTGAAATGAAAACAGACCTTCTCCATTCCTGTGGCCACTGATGAATCTTTCAAATGTGCTGACGTATTGACTGCAGCACTTTAACCGTATTACCTTTTTGTATTTTATAGCAATATATATGAGTCAAACAATGTAAGTCTTCACTGATGAATGGATAAAGAAAATGTAATATAGACTTATATCCACCCATAAAAAAGAAGAAAATCTTGCCAGTTTCAACAACATGGATGGACCTCGAGGGCATTATGTCAAGTGAAACAAATCAGACAGAGAAAGAAAAATAGCATGCAATCTCATTTATACATGTAATATTAAAACAAAAAGCAAGTTCAGAGATGCTGTGTAGTTGGTGGCTGCCAGAGGTGGGGGATTTGGTGCAGCAAAGGTAATCAAAAGGTATAAATTTGAATTATAAAATTAATAGGTGAAGAGATATAACATACAGCATGATGACTATAGTGAATACTGTATTGTCCATTTGAAAGATGGCAAGAAAATACATCTTAAACATTCTCATCATGTAAGAAAAATATTTAACTATATATATATATGGATCCATATATATGGATCTATATAGAGAGATATAACTAGACTTACTGTAGTGATCATTATCAATACACACAAACATATAAGCATTATGTTGTGCACAGCAAAAAATATAGTGTTGTATCAGTTATATCATTTAAAAATTTTTAAAAAGAAAGTTTGGAACACGTAGATTAAATTAGCTCCATCCAAACTTCATTTTATGAACTCAACTTAAACCATCACTTAGATTTTAAAATATCAAATCTCACTAATAACATCCTACAGAGTTGGGAAAGACACAGAAACAGACATAAGTCACCTGCACAGGAGATGTAGGCTTCCTCCTTTGGAGAGCATGAACTGTATTTCCACGGGCCAGAAGGACACTGCCAGAGAGAGGTATCAGTTTTCCGACACTGAATTAAATCTACCCACCGGGGTCTAGAACCTTCCCTGAGACCAACAGAGGTGTTGACACTTCCGCTGTCCCCACAGCCAAGCTGACTGCAGATGATGGACACGGTGACATCATCCATGAGGTTGTGGCAGACACTGCCCCAGGTCCTGTTGTAGAAAACTTCCAGCCACCCAGCACACTGCTGGTCCTCGCTGACCATCCTGAGGGCCAGGAACTCTGAGATCGAAAAGGAGGAGACAGGACACAGTAAGCACCCCATTCAGTGCTCTGGGTCTTCCTCTCTCCCCAAAATTGTGAACATTTGTCTGTGACCAGGTTGAGGAACAAATCCATTAGATGACCAGAGTGAAACTTGCCTCCTTTTCACCTGACTTTCTCCATTTGTGTCTGTCTTTCTAAATATTTCTACCACCGTGATGTGGTGGATATGAACTGAGAGGAAGACCAACCTGGACACCAGCAGGGAGAGGGAGCTGACTCCTGCTTCCTGACAAAACATCTAAGAGAGTGTATGAAAGGGATGTGATGTGGACAGCGTGGAGGCAGATAGAATAATGGACCCACAAATGTCTACATGGAAGCTGTGTCTGTGTTTCCTTATCTGGCAAAAGGGACTTTACATATGTGATTAAGGTATGGTCCTAAGGATGGTAAGAGTAATCTGAAATGTGGGCGGATTAACCACCTGAGCACAGTCTAATCACATTCTTAGACTCACTATCCTTTAAAGTGGAACCTTTTCCTCATTCTGGTTAGAGGGAGATCTGAATATGGATAATGGTCAGAGAGGTGGAGCGTTGCTGGTCTGATGACGAACAGAAGGGGGTTATGAGTGAAGGAAGGCAGGCGGCTTCTAGAAGCTTGAAAAGACAGGAAACAGATTCTTTCCCAGAGGCTCAGAAGTGACGTGGCCCTGCTGAAACTTTTATCACAGTCCTGTGAGATCCCTGCTGGACATCTAAGCTAGAGAAGTGTAAGGAAATAAATATGTTGTTTTAAACCACTAACAATGTAGCAATTTGTTATAGAACAAACAAAAACTAGCAGAGAGGCTTTAAGACTTCTCTACTCTATGTACCAGAAGGCTGAGCCCTGATTTCTAGAAAAACTGTGAGAAAAGGCTCTGCCAGGAAACACTACTGAGAAGAAAGGACGAGAATCTCAGCTGCTGCAGGAGGCAGTGAAAGCACTTCGTCTTCCCCTCTGCTGGAAAGACAGGCTCCACGGGAGGAAGCCTCCTTCTCTGGTCCTTTCAGCATCTCTCCCTCAGGGCTCAGATCCTCATCTTCCAGGGCCCCACCCCTGCTCCAGCCTGTGGACAGTGTGGAGTGCTGACCTGAGCAGATGACCCCCGCGTCCTCCTTGTGTCTGCAGTCGTGCCGCCCCCAGCCCCAGGAAGGGCACCTCCACACATGGGACTCATTTCCAGCACAGTTCAGGTCGTCCAGCCAGATGGGCCCTGATCCCGCCCCGAAGTGAGCAGACCCCGTGGCATTGAGGGCTTCTCCACAGCCCAGCTGCCTGCACACCACGCGGGCATCGTCCAGGTCCCAGCCGTCATCACAGATCGTGCCCCAGGAGCCCTGGTCAAGGATCTCCACTCTCCCGGCGCAGGGACCGCCCCCGTCCACCAGGCGGAGCTGCCTGCTGTCTGAGGAGAGAGAAATGGGACAATGGGGCGATGACCTGGGGAATGAGAAGGGTCTTCTGTTCCGTGGGACCCTCACCTGAGCAGTAGGGGGCGCTCTCCTCTGAGGCCGCAGATCCTGCTGGTTCAGACACAAAGTGGTCGCACTGGGGCAGCACTTGGGTCTGGTTTCCTGAAGAAACAGCGATGATTAGAGGGTTGGGAGGGTAAAGAACAGGAAAGTCAGTTAAATTAAGTAATTTTTAGGAGGGGAGGGAAGTTTGGGGGAAAAGGGATCCATGTATATGTATGGCCGAGTCCCTGGCTGTTCACCTGAAACTATAACAACATTGTTAATCGGCTAAACCCCGATACAAAGTAAAAAGTTCAAAAGAAAAAAATGACCTAGTGATGGAGCTGAGATGAAAGCTGGAACACACTGGTAAAGTTACCATAATCTTAGTGTTGCGAAGAGCCCTGGTCCTGACAATGGCACGATTCCTGTTTTAAGCCAAGCTTTGCCCTAAGAATGAGTTAAACAAGTTGTTCTATCCTTAATCCACCCCTAAATAGAAGAAGCAAAACAAAGGCCTTTCTGAAGGAGTTGTGCAATTATTTATCTACAATGTTGCAGTTCTAAAAATTCTTGCATAAAAGAGATCTCATGGAAAACCAGAGCAAAAAGAAACATTAAAAAATTTCCCAGGTATTTGGCTCTTAAAGTTACTGACAGAAAATTTATTTTCTTTTATTAATTTTTATTTGAGTATAATTGCTTTACAATGTTGTGGTAGCTTTTGCTGTTCAGCAAATTTAGTAAGTTATACATATACATATGGGCTTCCCAGGTGACTCAGTGGTAAAGAATCTGCCTGCTAAACAGGAGACTGGGGTTCCATCCCTGGGATGGGAAGAGCCTTTGGAGAAAGTAATGGCAATCCACTCCAGTATTCTTGCCTAAGAATTCCTATGGACAAAGGAGCATGGCAGTCCATGAGGTCACAAAAAAGTCAGACACAACTCAGCGACTAAACAACAGCAACTATTTCTATCTATCTATTTGTTTATATATATATATATATATATATATATATATATATATACACACACACACACACACACACAAAAACACATATCCTCTCTTTCATGGATTTACTTTCTATTTAGTCACCACAGAACACTGAGTAGAGTTCCCTGTGCTATAAGGAAGTTATTTATCTATTTCTGTGTGCATGCATGCTAAGACACTTCAGTAGTGTCTGACTCTGTGACACTATGGATTGTAGCCCATCAGGCTCCATGTCTATGGGATTCTCCAAGCAATATCTATTTTATACTTAGTACCAATAGTGTAGAGCTTCTGAGTCTGGTGGCTCAGACAGTAAAGAATCCGCCTGCAATGTGGGAGACCTGGCTTTGATCCTTGGATGGGAATGTTCCCTGGAGGAGGGCATGGCAACCCACAGTAGTTGTACCAATTTACATACTCATATGTAGGAAGATTCCCTTTTCTGCACATCGTCTCCAGCATTTATTTGTGGATTTTTTTAATGCCAGACATTCTAACTAGTGTGAAGTATTACCTGCCTGTAGTTTTGACTTGCATCTCTCTAATTATTAGTGATGTTGTATTTGTTAGCCATCTGTATGTCTGGGAAAAAAAAATGTCTGTTTAAGTCTTTTTCCCATTTTTTCACTGGATTGTTTGGTTTGTTGATTGAGTTGTTTGTGCATTTTGAAGATTAATCCCTTGTTAATTACTTCATTTGCAAATATTTTCTCCCATTCTGAGAGTTGTCTGTTTTGTTTATGATTTCCTTTGACATGTGAAAGCTTCTAAGTTTAATTAGATCCTATTTTTTTGTTTTGTTTTTATTTTCTTTAGGAATTTGATCAAAAAAGATCTTGTTGCAACTTATGTCAATGAATGTTCTGCCTATGTTTTCCTCTAAGAGTTTTATAGTCTGACAGAAAATTTAAATAGCCATGATTAAAGTGCACAAAGAATTAATTGACATGATGTGTATCTTGGCAGAGAAATGATAACAAAAACAAATGAAAATAGTGTTTATTATTTTTCTCTAATAATAGTGGGGTATGCATAGGATTAAATTTTGAAAAATACAGACAAACTTACAGAATAAAAGAAAACTGCCTGTAAAAGAAAAAAAGAAAAAAATTCTACAGCTGAAAAAGTTAACAGCTGAAATTAAGAACTAGAGAATGAGTGTATCAGCACATTAGATCAACATAAAGTAGAAATAGTAAAATGGAAAATCAGAGGATAAATATTCCTCTATTTAGAAATGCTGGTCCTATGGTAAGTGCCTGGTTAACAATGCTATATAACAAAAGTTCCCCAAACTTAGTAGTTGAAGGAATTTAGTTTTAAATTTTGCTCATGATTTCCTGGGTCAGTAAGTTGGGAAAGACTCAACTTGGCATTCTATCTTTGGGGTTTCTCATGTGGTTGCATTTAGATGTCATCAGGGACTGACATCTCTAAAGGTTTAACTGAACTGTGGTTATGTAAGGAAATTCCCAGAAGTATTTTTGTTGTTGTTGGGAGGTAGGGATAAAGGAGCATCATGTCTGAAACCTAATCCAGAAAGATTTTACATGGTCAGGGAAAAACAGGGCAGGAGAGGGACAAATAAGGAGAGAAAGGGAAAACTAGAGCAAGAGAAAGAGATAAAAGAAAGGAAGAAGGATTAAAGCAAAATACTAATCTAACATTTGGGGAATCCAGGTAAAGTTCAGAGACAATTAATTCCTAGAAAACCTTCACTAAAGGAAATACTAATAACATCAAACCCATAAAATGCCTAGGAGAAAACTTAGTTAAAGGTGTGCAAAACATCTGAGAGAAAGTCAAGACCTAACTGAATGAAGGGATATATTTTGTCAGTGAATTGGGAAACTCAATGTTGTCAAACTCAGTCATTCTCAAATTTATATACAGATTAAATCTGACCTCAATCAAATTCCCTTGTGCTTTTGTATGTCTGAAACATAAGCTGATTCAAAATTTACATTGATGTTCAGTCACTTAGTCGTGTCTGACTCCTTGTGACCCCAAGGACTGCAGCACACCAGGCTTCCCTGTCCATCACCAACTCCTGGAGCTTGCTCAAACTCATGTCCTTTGAGTCAGTGATGCCATCCAACCATCTCATCCACTGTCATCCCCTTCTCCTCCTGCCTTCAGTCTTTCCTAGCATCAGGGTCTTTTCTAGTGAGTCAGCTCTTCACATGAGGTGGCCAAAGTATTGGAGCTTCAGCTCAATAATATATACCAAATACAAAAACCAAGACTAACCAAAGTAGTTGGCAAGAAAAGCAAAAACATAACTTCTTTAAATTAAAGGTACCCAGACTTACTATGTGTGCTTAGTCACTCAGTCATGTCCAACTCTTTGTGATCCGATAGACTATAGCCCGCCAGGCTCCTCTGTCCACGGGGATTCTCCAGACAAGAATACTGGAGTGGGTTTCCATGCTCTTCTCCAGGGGATCTTCCCAACCCAGGGATCAAACCCAGGTCTCCCGCCTTGCAGGCAAATTCTTTACTCTCTGAGACACCAGGGAAGGTTCAAGACTTACTATAAAATCACAATAATTAAGAAAATGTGGTACAGGTGCAAGGAGAGACAAAGGATACAGTGGAACAGAATAGAGAGTCTAAACAATGTGTTCAGACATATGTGCCCTTTCGCTTATCACAAAGGTGGCACTGCAGTGGGGAATAGTCTGTTCAGAAAAAGATTTAGGGTCAACTGGATACCCATATGAAAACAGGACACTTGACACTTATCCTACACAGATGTCAATCCTAGAAGCAATGTACAATTATATGCAAAAAAAAAAAAAGTAATTACACTTCTGTGAGATACTCTCAGAGAACATTTTTGTAATTTTGGAGTAGACAAAGTTTATTTTAGAAGACTATAAGGAGTTCTAGGGACTGGATCAATGGACTAGTTCAAAACTGAGACAGAAGTATGTCAAGGCTGTATATTGTCACTCTGCTTATTTAACTTATATGCAGAGTACATCATGTGAAATGCTGGCCTGGATGAAGCACAAACTGGAGTCAAGATTGCTGGGAGAAATCTCAATAACCTCAGATATGCGGATGACACCACCTTTATGGCAGAAAGTGAGGAGAAATTAAAGAGCCTCTTGATGAAAGTGACAGAGGAGAGTGAAAATGTTGGCTTAAAACTCAACATTCAGAGAACTAATATCATGGCATCTGGTCCCATCACTTTATGGCAAAAAGATGGGGAAACAGGGACAGACTTTATTTTCTTGGACTCCAAAATCACTGCAGATTATGTCTACAGCCATGAAATTAAAAGATGCTTGATGCTTAGAAGAAAAGCTATGACCAACCTAGTCAGCATATTAAAAAGCAGAGATATTACTGACAAAGGCCCATCTAGTCAAAGTATGATTTTTCCAGTAATCATGTATGGATGTGAGAGTTGGACCATAAAGAAAGCTGAATGCTGAATAATTGATGCTTTTGAATTGTGGTGCTGAAGAAGACTCTTGACAGTCCCTTGGATGGCAAGGAGGTCCAACCAGTCAATCCTAAAGGAAATCAGTCCTGAATATTCATTGGAAGAACTGATGCTGAAGCTGAAGCTCCAATACTTTGGCTACATGATGGGAAGAACTGACTCATTGGAAAAGACCCTGAAGCTGAGAAAGATTGAAGACAGGAGAAGAAGGGGACGAAAGAGAATAAGATGACTGGATGGTTTCACCAACTCAATGGATATGAGCTTGAGCAAGATCCAGGAGATGGTGAAGGACAGGAAAGCTTGGCATGCTGCAGTCCATGGGGTTGCAAAGAGTCAGACATGGCTGAGCGATTGAATGGAACTGACTGACTGGAAGAGCACTACATGGACAGAAAAAAAGTTGATGAGTCAAACCTGAGATGAGTAAATTGGCTCATTGAAGTACAGCATACCGTTAAGAAAATAAAAATATAAGACCAAGAATTAAACACACAAAAATCATAATAAATACTTTTGCCAAAGTCATCATCATGATAATTTGCACCATTGTATTTGTAATAGTCAAGAACTGGAAATAAACTCACATCTCTGTCATTAGTTGAATGGGTCAATGCATGGTCATGTGATCATTCAAAGGCACACTCTATAATAATAAAAATGAATGAAATGTTGCCATAAACAACATCATGAGTGAATCTCAACACAGTTTGGAGTCAAAGAAATTAGACACACAAGAAAACATACTGTATGACTTTACATAAAGTTTAAAAAACTGACAAAATATTCTATGGCAGTACAAGTCTTAGGTAGGCAGTGTTTCCTGGAGAGGAGGAAGACACGGCTATTGGAGGCAATAGTGATTCTGTGGTGCTGTGAATGTTCTCTTGAAGAACGTGACCTAGGTATACATTTATTGTTTGTATTTTGTTCTCTATTATTATCCTTAAATATTAATGTTTCACAAAATATATTATTCATCTAGATGTTTCTTTCCCTGACATAGCACTTCTTAGCATTTCTTAGCACTTCTTTCCCCTGAAAAAATGAGTGAACAATGAGAATGCTATGGAGCAGGACCTTACAGAGCCTTCTCAGGACAGACCACCCTCATGTCCTCCACCTGCCTCTGTAGAAAAACCTAGCTAAAGAATAAATTTGATCACAGAAATTTAAAAAATCAGAAAAAAAGGGAAACAGTCAAGTAAGACAAAATAATAATAGTTTGCTGCTGCTGCTGCTGCTGCTAAGTCACTTCAGTCATGTCCGACTCTGTGCGACCCCATAGATGGTAGCCCACCAGGCTCCTCGGTCCCTGGGATTCTCCAGGCAAGAACACTGGAGTGGGTGCCCAAACAGATTCAAGGAGAAGGCAATGGCATCCCACTCCAGTACTCTTGCCTGGAAAATCCCATGGACGGAGGAGCCTGGTAGGCTGCAGTATACGGGGTCGCTGAGAGTTGGACACGACTCAGTGAATTTACTTTCACTTTTCACTTTCATGCATTGGAGAAGGAAATGGCAACCCACTCCAGTGTTCTTGCCTGGAGAAACCCAGGGGTGGTGGATCCTGGTGGGCTACCATCTATGGGGTCGCACAGAGTCGGACATGACTGAAGCGACTTAGCAGCAGCAAACAAATTCAAGGAACTTTAGTTTCCTTTCATGGGCTATAACTAACATTCTGAGCCATATCTTTGAGCTATTTGGCAGATACTGAAATCGCAAACAGGTGGTAGCAATCAATTACACGATGACCAGACTAGTGGGGTGCCATTTCCTTCTCCAGGGAATCTTCCCAACCCAGGGATCAAACCTGAGACTCTTGCATTGCAGGCAGGTTCTTTACCGTCTGAGCCAACAGGGAAGTTCGTAATCTTTATCTTACCCAATTCCAAGATCGGCCTCAAGGAAATGGGAACAAACCAACACTAGAACTGATGATTAACTGTAATTCAAACAATAAAAGTGACACTGATCAGACCTATTTCAAGATGATTGTCAGAGCTAGCTGTGCTCTTCTGCAGGTAAACTGTCCCCGACTTCCGCCTGTGAACTCTTGATATTCCCATTTAAAAACATTCACCCCTGATCAGCAAGGAGGAGCTGGTTCTTTGGTACATTAGTCCTCTGTCTCCCCAGAACTGCTGGTTTCCTCAATAAAGCTGTCTTTAATTTTACCCCACACTTGTCTCTCAGTGTTGGATTCTTGAGTAATGAGCAGCTGAAACCCGAGTTCAGTACCAAGATTAAACATTTCACTACAGAATATCTTCCTTTTTAAGCCTGTTTCCCTTACTTTCTGCTCTGGGGAAATTTCACTCCAGGAGCATCCTAGGTATAGTAGCCCTTCCCTCTCTTACCTGAGCAGATCACAGATGCCGTATTGCCATGGGAACAGTCAGGAACACCCAGGGCAGTCACAGGGCATTTCCACAGGAAGGACTCAGTCCCTGAGCAGTGAAATCGGGCTTTCCAGAGTTGATCACTTCCTTCTGCTCTGTTTGGGGTGGAGATGGCGACTCCACAGCCGAGCTGACGACAGACAACATTGGCATTGGCCAGACTCCAGTGGGAGGCACAGAGTGCTCTCCATTGTCCAGAAATGTTCATCTCCACCTGCCCCTCACACTGAGAGGAGCTGTTTGTCACGAGCCAGACATCTGTGTACACTGATAGATACAGACAGGATTTCAGAAAAACCTTATTTCTTGTTTAGCTTGAAGTGAGTGTACACAGAGGCTAAATCCTGACGTGCATCTCACCTGAACAGACAACCTGAGCAGCTCCACTGTGGTGACAAGTGCCCCCTGGACAGGGCACTCTGGGGCACCACCAGAGCTTAGGCTCCTCCCCCTCACACCTGAACTCTTCAGCCCAGACCCGGCCATCAGACTCTCTGAAGGGTACTTGTCCCAGGACAGACACAGCCTTGCCACACCCCAGCTCTGCACAGATGACCTGGGCAGTGGGGAGTGTGAAGTTTACATCAGACACTGGGGTCCAGGCTTCTCCAGAATGCACTTCTACTCGCCCTGAGCAGGGTCCATCCCCTCCAGCCAGACGCACAAATCCTAAGAGAAACAAAGAACAAACCCAGTGAGTGTTCATGAACCTGGCTTGACAATTGGAAACAACATCTCATAGGCAATGGTGTGAAAGCTTTTCTTTTCAACAGTGGAATAAGAGCAGATAAGAAGAGAGAATTTGACTGTCATTGTCAAACTGCATTTTCATGAGCAAGTTTCTGAAGAGATATCCAGAAGGACTGCAGGGTCAGTTTGGAATGGCTGAATCATGAGAATATATATTGGTTAGGAATGTTAATTCTTATCTGGGGGCCTGGAAACTTCAAGGCCCCAAGACACCACCAAGTGGTAAACATTCAAACTTGAGTGCAGAGCTGAACTAACTGAGAGTGAAAAAAGATCATGGGATTCGAGAGGTTAGAGGCCTAAGAGCCAGAGAAGTTTAGAAGGTCATCCTGAAATTTCTGGGGCTAGAATTTTGGGCAGTTTTCTCTGAGCCAATATTCAAGTCACTGGGGATGGGAACATCATGCGGGCTGGATTCTGAGTGCAGGCATTAGGTCACAATTAGGTAACCTAACTGTGAAAGAAGTTGTTCACAGATAAGTTTGGAAATGATGAAAGCTCAGAGAGTCATAGGAGAGGGAGGGAATGATCCTAGCCATCTTTTTAAAAACCTAGGATTTATGAATACACCTGGGAGAAAGTGAAGTCTCAATGGGATTATGCAAGACAACTGAGTTAGTTGATTACTTCATCCTAGACATGAGATTCTTAGCAAACGTGAAGGAGTGATGAGAATTTAATGTATTCAGAGGAAAACAACAGAATGAGAAAGACTAGAGATCTCTTCAAGAAAATTAGAGATACCAAGGGAACATTTCATGCAAAGATGGGTTCGATAAAGGACAGAAATTGTATGGACCTAACAGAAGCAGAAGATATTAAGAAGAGGTGGCAAGAATACACAGAAGAACTGTACAAAAAAGATCTTCATGACTAAGATAATCAGGATGCTATGATAATTCACCTAGAGCCAGACATCCTGGAATGTGAAGTCAAGTCGGGCTTAGAAAGCATCACTATGAACAAAGCAAGTGGAGATGATGGAATTCCAGTTGAGCTATTTAAAATCCTGAAAGATGATGCTGTGAAAGTGCTGCACTCAATATGCCAGCACATTTGGAAAACTCAGCAGTGGCCACAGGACTGGAAAAGGTCAGTTTTCATTCCAATCCCAAAGAAAGGCAATGGCAAATAATGCTCAAACTACCGCACCATTGCACTCATCTCACACGCTAGTAAAGTAATGCTCAAAATTCTCCAAGCCAGGCTTCAGTAATATGTGAACTGTGAACTTCCAGATGTTCAAGCTGGTTTTAAAAAAGGCAGAGGAACCAGAGATCAAATTGCCAACATCTGCTGGGTCATTGAAAAAGCAAGAGAGTTCCAGGAAAACATCTATTTCTGCTTTATTGACTTTGCCAAAGCCTTTGACTGTGTGGATCACAATAAACTGTGGAAAATTCTGAAAGAGATGGGAATACCAGACCACCTGAACTGCCTCTTGAGAAAACTGTATGCAGGTCAGGAAGCAATGGTTAGAACTGGAAAAGGAGTACGTCAAGGCTGTATATTGTCCCCCTGCTTATTTAACTTATATGCAGAGTACATCATGAGAAACGCTGGACTGGAAGAAGCACAAGCTGGAATCAAGATTGCCGGGAGAAATATCTATAAGCTCAAATATGCAGATGACACCACACTTATGGCACAAAGTGAAGAGGAACTAAAAAGCCTCTTGATAAAAGTGAAAGAGGAGAGTGAGAAAGTTGGCTTGCTGCTGCTGCTGCTGCTAAGTCGCTTCAGTCGTGTCCGATTCTGTGTGACCCCATAGACAGCAGCCAACCAGGCTCTGCCATCCCTGGGATTCTCCAGGCAAGAACACTGGAGTGGGCTGCCATTTCCTTCTCCAATACATGAAAGTGAAAATTGAAAATGAAGTCTGTCAGTTGAGTCTGATTCTTAGCGACCCCGCGAACTGCAGCCTACTAGGCTCCTACATCCATGGGATTTTCGAGGCAAGAGTACTGGAGTGGGGTGCCATTGCTTTCTCCAAAAGTTGGCTTAAAGCTCAACATTCAGAAAATGAAGATCATGGCATCTGGTCCCATCACTTCATGGGGAATGGATGGGGAAACAGTGGAAACAGTGTCAGACTTTATTTTTGGGGGCTGCAAAATCACTGCAGATGGTGACAGCAGCCATGAAATTAAGACACTTACTCCTTGGAAGAAAAGTTATGACCAACCTAGAGAGCATATTCAAAAGCAGAGACACTACTTTGCCAACAAAGGCCCGTTTAGTCAAGGCTATGGTTTTTCCAGTGGTCATGTATACCTGCGAGAGTTGGACTGTGAAGGAAGCTGAGTGCCAAAGAATTGATGCTTTTGAACTGTGGGGTTGGAGAAGACTCTTGAGAGTCCCTTGGACTGCAAGGAGATCCAACCAGTCCATTCTGAAGGAGATCAGCCCTGGGTGTTCTTTGGAAGGAATGATGCTAAAGCTGAAACTCCAGTACTTTGGCCACCTCATGTGAAGAGTTGACTCATTGGAAAAGACTTTGATGCTGGGAGGGATTGGGGGCAGGAGGAGAAGGGGACAACAGAGGATGAGATGGCTGGATGGCATCACCGACTCAATGGTCATGAGTTTGAGTGTTCTGGGAGTTGGTGATGGACAGGAAGGCCTGGCGTGCTGCGATTCATGGGGTCGCAAAGAGTCGGACACGACTGAGCGACTGAACTGAACTGAATTGAACCCTATCTATATGCTACCTGCATATTCCTTTCCTATTTGGATTTCTGAGATAAGAAGCCATCAAGCTACGAAAAAGGAGAGTGAGAGGAAGATAGCAGAGAGCAAACAAGTCCTATATATTTTAGAGATTTCCAAATTGCAAAAGCCTCAGTAGTGATGAAACATAGATTTGGAAACCAAATACTTGTTCCACAAGATTTTAACACCTTTTATCCCCTGTGCTTCTCCCATTTGCCACCTAACACTGCTACCCTTTCCCAATTCCCCCAATGCAGAAAAGAAGAAATGATCTTAAGAGCTGCAAATAGATGGAAAGGAAACTCCAAAAGGGAAGAGCTTCTGTAGGGAGTGAGGTGGGGTGAGTGGTAGGTTAAATGGGGAGTGGATGGAGTATGAGAGAGAGACCAATGAAAAGACTCATGATCATTATTTCATCCTTCAGGGACCATATTTGGACCGAGAAAAGGTAATCCAATGGGGAAAAAACCCTGCACATCATAAAGAACAATTTTTAAAATAATTTGCCTGGTTTCTGAGTGTGCTCATAGTTATGTACCTAATGGTGGAATCTGTCCTGGTCAAGGACTCTGATTGCATAAGTATGTGAACTTTGAAGTCTCAAAAAGAATGATGTAACAGAATAAAAACCTACTATAGAGAGCAGGAGAGAACAGAAAAGACACCACAGAAATCAAAGAATTGAAGGATTAGCCTGACCACTGATATAAGAATGAATGATGAGGGAGAGGATGATCTGCTTGCCTTTTATTATTTATCCATTTCCATCTCCCCAGAGAGGCCCAGGTCAGGACCCCTAGCCTCCCCTGGCTGGGAATTTGGTTACAGGCTACGCATTCTAATTAAAGCATTTTTGTTTAACTGGTTGTTTTTGTTGTTCAGTCACTCAGTCATGTCCAGCTCTTTGTGACCCCATGGATTGCAGCGCTCCAGGCTTCCCTGTCCTTCACTATCTCCCTGAGTTTACTCAAACTCATGTCCATTGTGTCAGTGATGTCATCCAACCATCTCATCCTCTGTCGTCCCCTTCTTCTCTGGTCTTCAATCTTTCCCAGCCTCAGGGTCTTTTCCAATGAGTCATTTCTTCTTATCATGTGGCCAAACTATTGGAGCTTCAGCTTCCGCATACATCCTTCCAATGAGTTATTCAGGGTTGATTTCCTTTAGGATTGACTGATTTGATCACCTTGCTGTCCAAGGGACTCTCCAGAGTTTTCTCCAGCACTACAGTTCAAAAGTATCAATTCTTCAGTGCTCAGCCTTCTTTATGATCCAACTCTCACGTCCATACATAACTACTGGGAAAACTCAGTACACTCAGTACATGGCTAAGTTTCCTCCAAAGTTTGCATTTATACAGATATTTTAAAGGAAAAATTGGAGAGGGAGACTTTTCTAGTAACAATGGAAGAATATATGACTCAGAGCATTCCATCAACAATTCTCTACCATCAAAGAACTATGAACATTTATCTCTAAATTTGCAAAGAAAACTTTAATCTGGCACAAATTGATAAGAATCTTTAATCTGTTAAATGATAACCCCTGTAGGGATACCCTCTATACATGTAAATGATATCCTCCTATAGTAGGAGTAGCTTCCACTCATACTAATCTAGTGCAAAATAATGTCTCACACTGTCTGCATAGAAACAACTCCACCCAGGAAAGTACATTCTCATTTTTGTCCCTGCCTCTCATAGCCTTCCTGTGCAAAGGGAGTGTGTTAGCAAATGTTTCACTCTTACAAAACATGAATTATGAAAAAAAAATGAGGATTTATTTAAACTGGGAGAATAAATAAAGCTATTTTAGTGTCAGGTAAGAGCACTGGAGAAGAACAGAATAGCAGAGACTTGTAAGAGGAAAGTAGATGAAGCTCATTGCTCACAGCTACAGGGCACTCAGGGAGGATGGGTAGTTGCCTCAGTCCTCTCCAGCCCACTCTATTGTCCCTCTGATCAAACCCCAGCTTTCTTGGAACTTTTCCTTCTCTCAGCTGGTGGGCATGAACTGACCATACCTGAGCAGATGACTCCTGCATCCTCCCTATGATCGCAGTTGTGCTTCCCCCAGGGCTGGGAAGGACACATCCACACGTGGGACTCCTTCCCTGTGCACTTCACGTTGTCCAGCCAAATGGGCCCTGATCCCGCCCCAAAGGAAGAAGAGAGAGTGGCTTCAAGGGCTTCTCCACAGCCCAGCTGTCTGCACACCACGTGGGCATCTTCCATGTTCCAACTGTCGTCACAGATGGTGCCCCAGGACCCCTGGTCAAGGATCTCCACTCTCCCGGCGCAGGGACCGCCCCCGTCCACCAGGCGGAGCTGTCTGCTACCTGAGCAGAGAAAAATGGGACACGGGGCGTTGACCTGGGGAATGAGAAGGGTCTTCTGTCCTGTGGGACCCTCACCTGAGCAGTAGGAGGCGCTCTCCTCTGAGGCTGCAGACTTGCTGGTTCTGATATGGAGTCTCTGCACTCATGCAGAAAGCAATGGCAACCCACTCCAGTACCCTTGCCTGGACAATCCCATGGACAGAGGAGCCTGGTAGGCTGAAGTCCATGGGGTCAAGAGTCGGACACGACTGAAACGACTTGGCGGAGCAGCAGCAGCAGCATTGCACTGGGGCGGCAGCTGGGTCTGGTTTCTTATAGCAGTGGCAAGAGAATTAATAAGGATGAAAAGTAGGAGGAAAGGTTAAAAAAAAGTAGGTAAAGAAAGGTTAAATAATGTTTATCAGTGCTGCACTGTAAGTAGATAATGAAGTAGAGAATTAAACTTAAAATTTTCCACTTCCAGGGAGAATGGAGTTCACAGCAGGCCAATGTGTCTTGCTGGGTCTTTAAGGTACAACTTGAAAAGCTGGAAAATGTTTTCTAAGAAACAGTAAGTGTATTTGACATTTGGTAACACAACATGGACAAAATATGCTAAAATTCTAAAGAGTGGAGATTATTTCAATGTTACTCCAGGATCTATAGCTTCTTTTTCTCTGTGGGAATGTGCCAGTTCATTGCATAATTTAATGATGCGGAATCTGGGCTTGGGCAAGCAGAGGACTACTGTTGTGACAGGAAGCCAGCATAATCTGGGGGTTACCTGGTGCTGGAGTGACAGAATTAGAGTCTTGAGAGCCTCTCTCACACAGCAGGTTTTCTCCTCAAGCATTTGCCCAGTATATAAACTGTGAAGGGCAGGAAGCTAGAGAACTATATAAAAAAGACTTGGAAAGCAGAGTCTTTTTCATTATTTTGGGTACTTAGCTACCAAAGAATATAGGCTCTGAACTGAAATCTCTGAAAGCCTATGTCATAGGGACAGAGAAATCAGAGGTGGACTGAGTGCTACCAAAACTGCAACCCATACTTGTTACAGCTCAGTTTTAGGTTATATTTAGATGTTTGGGTGATACACACCCCTTCCCCCTACCTGCCTAGGAAAACAAAGGGTAAATCCTTTCAGGTGTTAGAAAATATATCAGGAGTTATCTTATTTTTTCATATATAATTTATAGCATTCAATAAAAATGGCATGACATTTGACAAGCTAGGATAACATGACAAATGACCAAAGTGAAAAAAGATAAGAGAATGCAGAGACACACATGATAGAAATGCTGGACTTAGCAGATAAGGGTTTTAACTACAATCAATGTATTTAGGGGAAAAGAGAGAAGAAGAGAATAAGCAGGTAGAAAGATGAAAAAAAATCATAAACAAATACAAATGTCTAAGTAACTATTCCACTCCATGGGAAATAGATGGAGAAACAATGGAAACAGTGTCAGACTTTATTTTGGGGGGCTCCAAAATCACTGCAGATGGTGATTGCAGCCATGAAATTAAAAGACGCTTACTCCTTGAAAGAAAAGTTATGACCAACCTAGATAGCATATTTAAAAGCAGAGACATTACTTTGCCAACTAAGGTCCATCTAGTCAAGGCTATGGTTTTTTCTGTGGTCTGTGTGGATGTGAGAGTTGGACTGTGGATGTGAGAGTTGGACTGTGAAGAAGGCTGAGCGCCGAAGAATTGATGCTTTTGAACTGTGGTGTTGGAGAAGACTCTTGAGAGTCCCTTGGACTGCAAGGAGATCCAACCAATCCATTCTGAAGGCGATCAACCCCTGGGATTTTTTTGGAAAGAATGATGCTAAAGCTGAAACTCCAGTACTTTGGCCACCTCATGCAAAGAGTTGACTCATTGGAAAAGACTCTTATGCTGGGAGGGATTGGGGGCAGGAGGAAAAGGGGATGACCGAGGATGAGATGGCTGGATGGCATCGCTGACTCGATGGATGCGAGTCTGAGTGAACTCTGGGAGTTGGTGATGGACAGGGAGGCCTGGCGTGCTGCGATTCATGGGGTCGCAAAGAGTCGGACACGACTGAGCGACTGAACTGAACTGAACTGAACTGAAGGAACTATTGCCAACCTAAAATAAAATATCTAGGTTTAAAAAGTGAATGAATAAGTTAAAAGAATTTTATATAGAACTTAGAATATAGTGATTTAGAGGAGTCCTAAAGATGAGAGATGAGAAAGAGAAGAAAGAGGAGGAGGAGATGGAGAAGAGATAAGAGACAGAGACAGAACTGCAGACGTAATATCTGAAGATAGAGCAATAGAGAACATTTTTAAAAAATAAATGGAGGAGTATGAAAACTCCCACTCCTAGTAAAGCTGCTGAGAATCAAAAGGAAAAAGGAAAATCTGGAATAATAACTGATTTATTTAATACAAAAGGAGGGAAAAAAAGGAGACAAGAAGGAACATAAAGCAGGGGGATCAATTAAAAGCAAATGGCAGATACCAACACATCAACATCAGTAATGGCATTTACAGTGAATGGATTAAGATAAAACAAAACTGACACAAATGTTACTTGCAAAATGCCCTCCTTATATTATGAAAGCAAAGAATGGTTGAAAGTAAAATGATGGAAAAGATGTACTAACTGTAACAAAACTGGAATAGCTATATCGATGTCCCAGAAAGTAGACTTTAAGCCAAGATAACACTAATTGAATTAAAAAGGGAATTTTCATGATTATAATGAGATGTATGCATAATAATGATATTTTAGACAACAAAATTCAAGAAAGGTAACAGAACGTAACTTTGAAACATACTTGACAGAGTAAAAAGAAGAAATAGACAAAATCACAATCAAAATGGGGGATTATTACCAGATCTTTTTCAGTAGCATGCAGACCAAACATACAAGAAACAAAGAAGAATTCAGTAGATGTACAACAACATAGTCAGCACGTTTAACTAAGTAACACATAGAGCAACGCACCCAACACCGCCAGAGTTCACATTACTGTACATGCACTCGGAACTTTTACCAAAATGACCACATAATAGGACAAAACCTTTCACACTTTGAATTCATACAGAATATTTACTCTGACCACAGTGGAATAAAATTAAAAACTAATAAGGAAATATTTATAGCCACCTCTAGTTGGGGAAATTCAGCAAGATCCTTCCAAACATCACCTGAGTCTGGGAATAAATTTAAAACTTACAAAATACTGTGAAATAGTGATAATAAACACAAAATAATACTATGATAAATTCTTCTAATGAAACTCAAGTAGTGCCTAAGGGAAATTTATACCCTAGATTTAGAGAAGAGGAAAGACTGAAAGTGAAAAAAAGTAAGCTTCCAATTAAGAAACTAGATGAGAAAGTCAAGAATGTAGAATGTTGGGGTTAATTTAAAAAGGAACAAAAATTAATAGAAAAGAAGGTAAGCATGAGATAGAAAATATAGAAGAAAACCCTTTAAATGTGGCTCATTGAAAACTGATGAACATTGAGCAATACTAATGCAGAGCAGAGAGATAATGAAGCTAACAATACCAAGAATGAACAGGGGCATCAGTATAGATCATACAGATGTTTTGGTCATAGTTTTTGTGCTGTTGTTTGTTTGTTGGCTGTGCTGTTGCTCATGGGATCATAGTTCCCAGGTCAGGGTTGAACCTGGACCCATGACAGTGAAAGCGCAGAGATTTAACCCTTGGATTACATAGTTTTATTAGTACAATTTATACATTTGATGTGGATAAGTACACATAAAGTATCAATTTCTCCACAGCCTTGCCAACACTGCTGCTGCTGCTGTTAAGTCACGTCAGTTGTGTCTGACTCTGTGAGACCCCACAGACAGCAGCCCACCAGGCTCCCCCCGTCCCTGGGATTCTCCAGGCAAGAACACTGGAGTGGGTTGCCATTTCCTTCTCCAATGCATGAAAGTGAAGAGTGAAAGTGAAGTGGCTCAGTCGTGTCCAACTCTTAGCGACCCCATGGACTGCAGCCTACCAGGCTCCTCCGTCCAAGGGATTTTCAGGCAAGAGTACTGGAGTGGGGAACACTAAGTGTCTTAAAAAAAAAAAAAAGTCATTCTGACATGTGTGAGATGATATCTCTTTGTGGTTTTAATTTACATTTCCCTGATGATTGACAATGTCAAACATTTTTTTATGTACCTATTGCCATTTGTATCTCTTCTTTAGAGCAATTTCTATTCAAGCCCTTGGCCAGTTTTTTAATTGAGTTATTAGGTTTTAAGTTTGTTGGGTTTTTTTTCTCTTAAGTTATAGGGGTTCCTTATTATTTTTGGAAATTAATACCTTATATAATTTGTGTTAGCTTGCTTTTTCACTCTGTTGATCTTTCCTTTGGTTTTTGGAAGCTTTTTAGTTTGATATATTCCCATTTGACTTTTTTTGCTTTGCTGCCTGTACTTTTGATGTCATATCCATGAACTCATGAAACGATGTGCTTTTATTTTGTGATGGAGCTAAGATATCGCATATCTAAAATGTAATTCCTATGTGGTGATGATGTTACACCATCACACACTGAAATAAATTCAGATAAATAAATAAATTTGAAATTAGGTTTTGAATATTCTTTAGTGGAACTATAAAATTGTTTGCAGAAAATAAAACTTGATTCAATGTTATTTTGAGATAGAAAATGGCATTTGAAACATTGCACTAAAGGCAGAAGTCAAAAAAGTAAAACATTAGAGATCTGACCACATAAACCACCCATACACATGTACAACCTTAAAAATATATGCAAAATATGGGGAAAATCTTACAAAAATGTTTAAGAAAAACAATAAGTGATGTTTGTTTATAAACAGTTCCTATGAATAAATAAGAAATTTTAAAACATTCTAAAGAAAAAATATTGTCATGCAAGATATCTTAAAACAGTAATATAGGAAAGAAGATAATATTTTTGTATATAGTGTTTGTGAAAGTCACTCAGTCATGTCCAACTCTTTGCAGCCCCATGGAGTATAGAGTCCATGGAATTCTCCAGGCGAGAATACTGGAGTGGGTAGCCATTCCCTTCTCCAGGAGATCTTCCCAACCGAGGGATCAAACCCAGGTCTCCCACATTGCAGGCAGATTCTCTACCAGCTGAGTCACAAGGGAAGCCCAAGAATACTGTAGTGAGTAACCTATCCTTCTCCAGAGGATTTTCCAGACACAGGAATCAAACCAGGGTCTCCTGCAAGGCAGGCGGATTCTTTACCAGTTGACCTACCAGGGAAAATCTTATGTAGGAAAAAAAACATGATACTATGAAGAAAATAATACTCTCTTTTAAAATTAAGTATTTATTTGGTTGTGCTGTGTTTTAGTTTCACCATGCAAATTCTTACTTGTGGGATCATAAGAGAAAAAAAATTGTAACTGCATGTGGTGATGGATATTACTGTATGTGTGGTGATTTACCAATATGTACAAATACATAAACACTATGTTTTACACTTAGAACTAATATAATGTTATGAGAATTACATCTCAATTAAAAATTTTAACAAACAAGGTTGGAATATGTGGATTAAAATAGTTTCATTCTTACCTCATTTAAGCTTCTCTGGTGACTCAGACAATAAAAAATCTGACTTCAGTATAGGAGACCCGATTTCATACCTGGGTCAGGATGACCCCTTGGAGAAGGGAATGGTAACCCATTCCAGCATTCTTGCCTGGAGAAACCCACGGACAGAGGAGCCTGGCAGGCTACAGTCCATGTGGTCACAAAGAGCACAACTGAGCAACTAACATTTTCACTTTATATTATTTTGTGAACCCAAATTAAACTCATCACTTAGATTTTAAAATATCAAATCTCACTGCATCCTACAGGGCTGGGACAGACACACAGAAACAGACAGTAAGTCACCTGCACACGAGATATAGGCTTCCTCCTTGGGAGAGCATGAAGTGTAATTCCAAGGGTCAGAAGGACACTGCCAGAGAGAAGTGTCTGTTTTCTGACAGTGGATTCCATCCACCCACAGAGGTCTAGAACCTTCCCTGAGACCAACAGAAGAGTTGAGGGTTCCACTGTCCCCACAGCCAAGCTGTCTGCAGATCACGGACACAGTGATGTCTTCCATGGGGCTGCGGCAGACACTGCCCCAAGTCCCGTTGTAGAAAACTTCCAGCCACCCAGCACACTGCTGGTCCTCGCTCACCATCCTGAGGGCCAGGAACTCTAAGGTTGAAAGGGGAGGAGACAGGACACAGTAAAAACTTTGCTGGATGTTCTAGGTTTTCCTTTCTTCTAGAAATGGTGAACATTCATCTCTGAATGTTCAAGAGATGCCCACTAGATGACAAGACTGACATCGCCTCCCTTTTAACTGACTTTGTCCATTTGTGTCTGTCTTTCTATCTCTACCACAATGGCGTAGTGGGTATGAACTGAGAGGAAGACCAAACTGCATGGGTGCTAGTCAGGGAGGGGCAGCTGAATCCTGCTTCCTGACGAGATCTTTAAAGAGTATGTCAAAGGGATGTGATGTGGATATTAGGGAGATAGGGATAATAATTAATCCAAAAATGTCCACATCCCAATCTCTGCAACCTGTGAATATGTTACTGTACCTGACAAGAGGGATTTACAGATGTGATTAAGGTAAGGACCTCGGGATGGTGAGATGATGTATTAACAATATGAGCTCAGTCTAATCACATCCTTAGACCCACTATTCTTAGCTCTGGCTAGAAAGAGAGATGTGACTCTGGATAATGGTTGGAGGCCTGCAGCATTGCTGGTCTGATAATGGATGAAGGGTGCTGTGAAGGGAAGGAATGAAGGTGGCTTCAAGAAGTTTGAAAAGGCAAGAAACAGATTCTCCCCTAGAGCCGCAAAAGTGATGCGGCCCTGCTGACGCCTTGATCCCAGCCCAGTGAGACCCCTGCTGGACATCTAAGCTAGAGAACAGCAAGGAAATAAATATATCCTGTTTTAAACCACTAATTGGTAAATTGTTGAGGAAGCAAACAGAAACTAGTACCGTGGGTTTAAATTTTTTGTATGTAACTGGAGAGAGAGCCCTGCTTTCAAGAAAAACTGTAAGAAACAGCTCTGCCAGGAAACACTGCTGAGAAGAAAGGACCAGAACCTCAGCTGCTGCAGAAGGCAGTGAAAGCACCTTGTGTTCACGTCTGCTGGAAAGACAGGCATCATGGGAGGAAGCCTCCTTCTCTGGTCCTTTCAGCATCTCTCCCTCGGGGCTCAGACCCCCGTCTTCCATGGCCCCACCCCTCCCCCAGCCTGTGGACAGTGTGGAGTGCTGACCTGAGCATATGACCCCCGCGTCCTGCTTGTGTCTGCAGTCGTGCCGCCCCCAGCCCCGGGAAGGGCACTTCCACACGTGGGACTCGTTTCCAGCACAGTTCAGGTCGTCCAGCCAGATGGGCCCTGATCCAGTCCCGAAGTGAGCAGACCCTGTGGCATTGAGGGCTTCTCCACAGCCCAGCTGCCTGCACACCACGTGGGCATCGTCCAGGTCCCAGCCATCATCACAGATGGTGCCCCAGGAGCCCTGGTCAAGGATCTCCACTCTCCCGGCGCAGGGACCGCCCCCGTCCACCAAGCGGAGCTGCCTGCTGTCTGAGGAGAGAGAAATGGGACAATGCGGCAGTGACTCCAAAGGTTGAGAAGGGTCGTCTGTCTTGTGGGACCCTCACCTGAGCAGTAGGGGGCGCTCTCCACTGAGGCCGCGGAGCCTGCTGGTTCTGCCATAGAGTCGTTGCACTGGGGCAGCACCTGGGTCTGGTTTCCTGAAGAAACAACAATGATCAGAAGTCTGGAAGGGCTGAAGAACAGGAAACTGATTTAAGGAAAATAATGACCTATTGATGGAGACTAAGATGAAAGCTGTGACCCAGCAGTAAAGTTATCATACTCTTACTGTTCACCTTCTCCCTGGAGAGTTCTGCTTCTGACAGTACCACAATCTGTTTTAACACAAGTGTTGCTGTAAGAATGAGTTAAGTAAGTTGTATCCCTAAATTTATCCCTGTGCTGTGCTTAGTCGCTCAGTGCTTAGTCATGTCCGACTCTTTGTAACCCCCTGGACTAGAGCCCACCAGTATCCTCTGCCCATAGGATTTTTCAGGCTAGAATAGTGGAGTGGGTTGCCAAGCCCTCCTCCAGGGGATCTTCCGAACCCAGGGATCACATCCAGGTCTCTGCACTGCAGGCGGATTTTTTTTACCATCTGAGCCACCAGGGAAGCCCAAATCTATCCCTAAGTAAAAGCAAAACAAAATCCTTTCTGAAGGATTTCTACAATTTCTTCAATGTGTATCTTTAAAACAAACACTTATATAAAATAGATCTCATTAAAAACTGGAAAGGAAAAAAGGAGACATTAAAAAGAATTTCCCAGGGTGTTCAGCTGCTAGAGTTACCTAATGAGAATATATATAGCCACGGTTAAAGTGCTTATGGAATTAATTGACAAAATGTGTATCTTTGCAGAGAAATAATAACAAAAACCAAATACTTCTAGAGCTGAAAAACTTGTTCACTGCAATTAAATACTAAAGAAGAAGTGTAGCCACACATTAACTCAGCATAAAGTTGAAACATCAAAATGCAAAAACAGAAGATACTGTTCAATTAATTCAAGTCACATAGCAAGAGTTCTGGTTATATTGTTGTATGGCAGTTTTTCCAAAAAACTTGGTTCACTTCAGTTCAGTCCCTCAGTCATGTCCACCTCTTTGTGACCCAATTAACTGTAGCTTGCCAGGCTTCCCTGTCCTTCACCAACATCTGGAGCTTGCTCAAACTCATGTCCATTAAGTCGGTGATGCCATCCAACCATTTCAAAATATTGATACTAACATTTAGAAACCCAGGTAAAGGTCATAAATGAATTTTTATAGTGTTTTCCCAACATTTTTATGTCTCAACATACATCAAAATTGAAAGAATTAAAAGATGAAAACAAGTCAAAGAGAATTCATTGCCAGGACACTTTCACAAAAATATTCGTAACATCAAAAATAAAATACCTAGGGGAAATCCTAGTAGAAGATGGGCAAATTCTCTGAAATTCAGGATCTAATCAAATAGAGGGATGTATTATGTTAATGATTTGAAAAACTCAACATTGTCAATGTCAATCATCCTCAAATTTCTATATCTACTCTCAAATTTTTAATTCTAATCTCAATGATACTCTTAAGTTTTCTTTTGGTGAAAATGACAAGCTGACTTCTAAATTCATACAAAATACGAGCAAAATACAAGCAACCAAGAATGAACAGCACAGTTGGTAACTAAAGCAATGATATTAGAGGAGTTAATATAAAGTAACTCTGTAAATTAAAATTATTCAGACTAACTACAAAGTTTGAAATTCAGTGAAGGACAGGGAAGCCTGGTATGCTGTAGTCCATGGCATCACAAAGAGTCAGACATGACTTATCAATTGAACAACAACAACTATGAAGTTATAATAATTAAGAAAATTAAGCATTTGTCCAAGGATAGACAGATGATAACATGGAACAGAATAGAGAGTCTCAAATAAGACAGACATAATTGCCCTTCTGCTTCTGACGAAGGCAGCACTGCAGTGGGGAAGAGTCTTTTCAGAAAAAGATTCTGAGTCAATCGGATGTCCATATGAAACCTGACTCTTATCTTCAGTTCAGTTCAGTTCAGTCGCTCAGTGGTGTCTGACTCTTTGCGACCCCATGAATCGCAGCACGCCAGGCCTCCCTGTCCATCACCAACTCCCGGAGTTCACTCAGACTCGTGTCCATTGAGTCCGTGATGCCATCCAGCCAGCTTATCCTCTGATGTCCCCTTCTCCTCCTGCCCCCAACCCCTCCCAGCATCAGAGTCTTGTCCAATGAGTCAACTCTTCTCATGAGGTGGCCAAAGTATTGGAGTTTCAGCTTTAGCATCATTCCTTCCAAAGAAATCCCAGGGTTGATCTCCTTCAGAATGGACTGGTTGGATCTCCTTGCAGTCCAAGGGACTCTCAAGAGTCTTCTCTAACATCACAATTCAAAAGCATCAGTTCTTCAATGCTCAGCCTTCTTCACAGTCCAACTCTCACATCCATACATGACTACTGGAAAAACCATAGCCTTGACTAGACAGACCTTAGTCAGCAATGTAATATCTCTGCTTTTCAACATGCTATCTAGGTTGGTCTCAACTTTTCTTCCAAGGAGTAAGCGTCTTTTGATTTCATGGCTGCAGTCACCATCTGCAGTGATTTTGGACCCTTGTCTTACACAGATATCAATCCCAGAAGGAATGCACAATAATATCCAAGGGAAATATAATAAAATTTCCATAAGATACTCTTAGAGAATGTTTTTATGATCTTTGAATAGGCAAAATCCTTTTTTAAAGGATATAAGAAGCATTAAATGTACAGAAAAATGTTGGTAAGTTATATTTACATAAGATTAAGAAATTAGTTTATCAAAGGACACCATTTGATTAAGAAAATGAAAATAAAAGGCCAAGGGTTAAACATGGAAAATAAGTAACACATATTTGCATCCAAAGACATTGTCATGGTAACTTGTAATATCATATTTGTAATAGTCAAGAATTGGAAATAACTCAGATTTATACTGTCAGTAGAATGGATCAGTACATGGCCATATGATCATTCAAAGCATATTCTACACTAATAAAAAAAATAAAGTGCTACAATATACAACATCATGTGTGAATCCAAAACATAATTTTGAGTCTACAAAATTAGATACAAAAGATGAAACATACAGCATCATTTTACATAAAGTTCAAACATTGATGAAACTCTCTATGTCAGTAGAAGTTCGGTAAGCGCTCTTTTCCCTGTGGAGGAGGGAAGACACAGACACTGGGGACGACAGTGACTGTGGTGCTGGGGACACTCTCTTTGCTGCTCTCGGCTGGGCTTCATACTGAGGTCTATACTTACTGCTCCTACATTGTTTTCTATGATTACATGTGAGCAACAATGTTGCTTAAAAATATATTATTCCCCTTCACACTTCTTGCCCTGACCTGAGAAATGAAGGAACAATGAGAAGATCCATATTTCACTACAAAATACATCTTTGACTTTGAAGCCCGTTTAACCTCACTCTTTACTCTTGGAGACATTTCACCCCAGGAGCATCCTGAGTACCAGTAGCCCTTCCCTCTCTCTTACCTGAGCAGATCACAGAGGCTGTGTTGCCATGGGAACAGTCAGGCCCACCCAGGGCAGTCACAGGACAACTCCACAGGAAGGACTCTGCCCCTGAACAGTGAAATCGGGCTGTTAGGATCTGATCACCTCCTTCCACCAAGTGTGGTCCTCTGGGGGTGGAGATGGCAACTCCACAGCCAAGCTGATGACAGACAACATTGGCATTGGCCAGACTCCAGTGGGAGGCACAGAGTGCTCTCCATTGTCCAGAAATGTTCATCTCCACCTGCCCCTCACACTGAGAGGAGCCGTTTGTCATGAGCCGGACTTCTGAGTATGCTGGTAGAAGAAGACAGAGTTTCAGCAAAACTGCATGACTTTCTCACCTGAGCAGGGTGTTCACAGAGGTGAAAGGCCTGACCTGCATCTCACCTGAACAGACAACCTGAGCAGCTCCACTGTGGTGACAAGTACCCCCTGGACAGAGCACTCTGGGGCAGACCCAGAGCTCAGGCTCCTCCCCCTCACACCTGAACTCTTCAGCCCATACCCGGGCACTGGACTCTCTGAAGAGCTCATGTCCCTGGACAGACACAGCCTTGCCACACCCCAGCTCTGCACAGATGACCTGGGCAGTGGGGAGGGTGAAGTTCCCATCAGACACTGGGATCCAGGCTTCTCCAGAATACACTTCTACTCGCCCTGAGCAGGGTCCATCCCCTCCAGCCAGACGCACAAATCCTAAGAGGAAACAACAACAAAACCAGTCAGTGTTCATGGTACTGACTTGGCAACTGGAAACCGCACGTCACAGGCAGTGGGGTAAAAGTTTTTCGTTTTAGGAGTGGAGCATGTAGAGAGTCTTTGACAGTTAGTGTCATAATTGAATTTTCATGACAGGTTTCTGAAGAGAAATTCAAGAGGATTAAAAGGTCAGTTTGGAACGATTGAATCCCAAGAACATACACTTTGAGACTGGTTAGAAATGTGAATTCCTTGGTCTAGGAGCCTGGAAAGTACAGAGCCCAATTCGGATCATTGGAATGGCTGAATACTGGAATCATGTGTTTTAGCATTGGTTGGAGAAGTGAATCTCTCACTTAGCAGCCTAGGACCTACATACAGATCCAAGGATAATGTGTAATATTCAGGCACTTAAACTTGAACATAGAGATATGCAGACCAGAAGCCACCCAGAGGGACGTGGGCTATGAGACTAGAGATGTAGCATCCAGACAAGCTTAGAAAGCTTTCATGGGACTTGTGGGGCTAATATTCTGCCCAGTTTTCTCTCCCAGAAGCTAGTCCTCAAGTGACTTAAGTTAAGGGAAGTCCTGAGGCTGGATCCATGAGGGCATGCCAACCTGTAGATGGGTGACAGCTCCAGAGAAGAAATATGGACACAGTCACTAATTCACATTTATGTCATCACGTCTTGTCTTTCTGTTATTTTTTGATGCCAAAAAATTCCATGAATTCCTTCAGTGACCTCAGTGGGAAGGAAAATGAGTGAAGAAAACTCAGAGAGTCATAGAGAGAGAGTCCCAGCCATCTCTCTTGAAACCTAGGACTTGTCAAAGAATCTGGGGGAGAGTTTGTTCTCAGTGGGAGTTTACCAGATAGCTGAGTTTCCACATCGCCTCCTATTAAAGGATTTTCTTCTCAAACAGGACTCATAGAAAATGCTAAGGGCTGATAATAATGGATTTTAATACTATCATTATACTAATTCTAACCACACACAAAAAAATATGCATTCCTCTGAAGCACACATGGAATAGTCTCCAGACTAGTTACAAATAAGCTTGAACAAATTCAAAAATATTAAAATAATTCCAAGTGTCTTACATGACCATAATGGAATGGAACTAAAATTCAATCATGATCAGAAAACAGGAATTCATGAATATATAAAAATTAAACCACACACTCATATTTTAAGATTGTTTTCCTATTTCTATAAAGAATGATATTTAGATAGCAATTGCATTAAGTCTATAGATCACTTTGAGAAGTACAGGCATTTTAACAATACTAATTCTTGCAGCCCAGAAACACAGAATGACTTTCCATTCATCATATTGTCTTTAATTTCTTTCATGGATGTTTTACAGTTCTAAAAGAAGATGGCATGTTGCCAAAAGGAAGGAAGAAGAAGAAGGAGGAGGAGGAGGAAATGAGCAAACAAGCCATAATTTGGAGAGTTCCAAGTTGAAAAAGCCTCAGTATGGATAACTATGCAAATATTTGTGGGAAACACTCGTTGAGTAGGTTGTTAGCATACTACATCACCCTCTGCTCCTCCCATCCACCACCTGAACTGCTATCCTTTCTCATTCCTCCCACTTCAGACAAGCAAACGCCATTTTGAAAGATACAGATGGATGGAAAAGAAAATCAGAAAGGGTAGCTACTGCTGAAGAAGTAGGGTGTAGGTAGGGCATATGGCATGCAAGGTGGGATCAAGGAAGTTTTGAAACTAAAGGAGGAAAACCAAAATTAAAGTTCATCATTTGATCATCAGAGGAACACATTTTGAACTGAATGAAGATAACCCAATGAAACAACTTTATTTAATTCATCAAGGACAATTCCCTGATTTCTGGGTGTGTTCTGATTATTTACTTCTGAAGTTCTTCCTGGTAAAGGACTGCTTAATAATGCCCAACATCCAACCAAAAAATTATTAGAATTTCCAAAAGAGAGAAATGTAACCCATAACACATTCTTTAAAAACAATTCATTTAAAGCAGGTTCAGAAATTACAGAAATGTAAACCCCTAATATCAATATGCTTAATGAAGCATAAAAATAAACAGGGAGAAAAACTAGGAAAAATAAAGAAATGAGACTTCTGAAACTGAAAAATATAGTATTGGAATGAACAATTATTTGGATTAATTACACAAGAGACTAGACATTCCAGAATAAAAGAATTGGGAAGTAAAACACAGCAGTACAAACTAACTAAATTAAACCAAAGAGAGTAAAACGGCAGAAAAATATGAATGGAAACTCAATGGCATGTGGAATAATATAAAAATATGTAAAATATGTGTATATGGAGATTCAGAATAAGGGATGTGTAGAAAAATATTCAGAAGTGATAAATGACATTTTCCCAAAGTTGTTGAAAACTGTGAACCCATGGATCCAAAAAGCTAAACAAACCCCAAACAAGATAATGAAACCATTCTCAGAAAACTTGACAATGTGTTTACTGAAATTCATTGGTAAACAAACAAACAAAAATATGTTAGGAGCAGCCAAGGAAGTTTGACACATTATATACAGGGAACAAAAGGATAAGTATATTTACTGACTTTTTCTTGGAGGCAATGAAAGTCAGATGACAATGTAAGAGCATATTTAAAGTATTGGGATTGGGCATTTGTTACCCTAAAATTGAATCACACAAGAAAATACTTTTCAAAACTGAATGAAAATTAAAATGGTTTCAGGTAAATGAGAGATGATAGAATCGGAGGCCACCAGACACACACTATGCAAAACTGCCTCAGGAAGTTCTTCAAACTAAAGGGAGATGACAGCAGATGAAAACATGGATCCTCTCAAAGCTATAGAGACTGTGCTAAATGTTGATTCTCTGTTATAAGATTTAAGCAAATATATTAGCAGCAAACTATAAGATTCATAATAAATTTATAAATGGAATGTATGACAATGATAGCACCAAAGACAAGAACAGGGAAGTGGAAGAAAAGTATACTGACTGACATTGCATGTAGTGACATCATATTTCAAGGTAAATGTAATTGAAGATTAATAATTCAACACTGGGCTTTCCCGGTGGGTCAGTGGTGAAGACTCCCCTGACAGTGCAGGAGATGTGGGTTCAATCCATGGTCTAGGAAAATCCCACATACCACAGAGCCACTAAGCCCGTGCACCACAACTAGTGAGCCTGTGCTCCAGAGCCCAGGGGCCACGCCTACTGAAGCTTGTGCCCCATAGAGCCTGTGCTCCACAGCAAGAGAGGCCACCGCAATGAGAGCCTCATGCTGCAGCTAGAGAGGAGCCTCTGATCTCACAACTAGAGAAAAGCCCATGCAGCAGTGAAGACCCAGCCAGCAAAAAATAAAATTACTTTAAAAATTAAAAAAATTAAATGTTATAATCACCTAAAAAACTGACACCATTTATGAACTAATACAGTATTTAAATTAAAATGGTAAAATATACTCAAAGATTAAAATAAGAACAAAGATATAACATAGCAGCTGCTGCTGCTGCTGCTGCTAAGTCACCTCAGTCGTGTCCAACTCTGTGCGACCCCATAGACAGCAGCCCACCAGGCTCCCCCGTCCCTGGAATTCTCAAGGCAAGAACACCGGAGTGGGTTGCCATTTCCTTCTCCAGTGCATAAAAGTGAAAAGTGAAAGTGAATTTGCTCAGTGGTGTCTGACTCTTAGCTACCCATGGACTGCAGCCTACCAGGCTCCTCCGTCCATGGGATTTTCCAGGCAAGAGAACTGGAGTGGGTTGCCATTGCCTTCTCTGACAAATAGCAGGCAAGTACACTTAAACCCAATTATGTCAATAATTACATTCAGTTCAGTTCAGTCGCTCAGTCGTGTCTGACTCTTTGCGACCCCATGAATCACAGCACACCAGGCCTCCCTGTCCATCACCAACACCTGAAGTTCACTCAGAGTCGCGTCCATCATATCGGTGATGCCATCCAGCCATCTCATCCTCTGTTGTCCCCTTCTTCTCCTGCCCCCAACCCCTCCCAGCATCAAAGTCTTTTCCAATGAGTCAACTCTTCGCATGAGGTGGCCAAAGTACTAGAGTTTCAGCTTTAGCATCATTCCTTCCAAAGAAATCCCAGGGTTGATCTCCTTCAGAATGGACTGGTTGGATCTCCTTGCAGTCCAAGGGACTCTCAAAGTCTTCTCCAACACCACAGTTCAAAAGCATCAATTCTTCGGTGCTCAGCCTTCTTCACAGTCCAACTCTGACATCCATAGATGACTACTGCAAAAACCATAGCCTTGACTAGATGGACCTTAGTCGGCAAAGTAATGTCCTTGCTTTTGAATATGCTATCTAGGTTGCTCATAACTTTTCTTCCAAGGAGTAAGCATCTTTTAATTTCATGGCTGCAATCACCATCTGCAGTGATTTTGGAGCCCCCCAAAATAAAGTCTGACACTGTTTCCACTGTTTCTCCATCTATTTCCCATGAAGTGATGTGACCGGATGCCATGATCTTCGTTTTCTGAATGTTGAGCTTTAAGACAACTTTTTCACTCTCCTCTTTTACTTTCATCAAGAGGCTTTTTAGTTCTTCTTCACTTTCTGCCGTAAGGGTGGTGTTATCTGTATATCTGAGGTTATTGATATTTCTCCCGGAAATCTTGATTCCAGCTTGTGCTTCATCCAGCCCAGCATTTCTCATGATGCACTTTGTATATAAGTTAAATAAGCAGGGTGACAATATACAGCCTTGACGTACTCCTTTTCCTATTTGGAACCAGTCTGTTGTTTCATGTCCAGTTCTAACTGTTGCTTCCTGGCCTGCATACAGATTTCCCAAGAGGCAGGTTAGGTGGTCTGGTATTCCCATCCCTTTCAGAATTTTTCACAGTTTATTGTGATCCACACAGTCAAAGGCTTTGGCATAGTCAATAAAGCAGAAATAAATGTTTTTCTGGAACTCTTTTAAATGTGAATAATTTAAGTACTCCAAATAGAAAACAAGATAATCAGACCAGATAAAATAAGACAAAACAATATATTGTCTACAAACTTATATCTGTTTAAATATAAACACAGAAACATACTAAAGAGGTAAACATTACATACCATGCAAACACAAATCAGAGAAAACTGTATGTAATATCTAAATTAATATCATACAAAGTCACAATATAAGAAAAGAATTCAGAGAAAAAGAAACATTTTATGATAATAAAATACAAAAGAGATTATATAGTATTGAAACTAGTGGGTTAAAAATAAAGTGATGCTTAGAGGAAAATTTAGAACCTTGACGCTTCCTTGATGATTACAATAGAATAAAAATAGAAACAGAAGGAAATGATCCAAGACTCCACCTCAAGAATCTACAAAAGCAACCACAATCATAACTGAAAAAGAGGAATGAAAACTGAGCATAGAAATCAATTAAGAAGAAAGCAAATACACCATCAAGAAAATCAATACAGTCCATTAGTAATTCTCTTAGGGAAGGGAAAATCGCTCAGTCGTGTCTGACTCTTTGCGACCCCATTGACTGTAGCCTACCAGGTTTCTCAGTCCATGGGATTTTCCAGGCAAGAGTACTGGAGTGGGTTGCCACTTCCTTCTCCAGGGGCTCTTCCTGACCCAGGGATCGAACCCAGGTCTCCCACATTGGAGGCAGACGCTTTACCCACTGAGCCACAGGGGAAGCCCTAGTGATTCTCTTAAAAAGAACATTAACACGGATAATCTTCTAGGAAACCAATTAAGAAAAAAGAGGGAACACAAATTAACAAAACCAGTAACAAAAGGAGGAATATCATTATAGATCTTCCCAACAGCTATAGATACGAGATATGAACCAGTGCTACTTAGATCTTGCCAACATCTAAAGATATAAGATATGAAACGGTGTTACTCTAATTTGAAAAACTTTTGGTAAAATGGACCAAGTCCTTGAAGACAAATTACTTGTGAAATACAACTCACCAAAATCTGATACAAGAAAAGAGAAAAATATGAGTAATCTTATATTTATTAGATAAACAGAATCCACTAAGAAAACTGCGACATCCAAATGCTAACACTTCCACAGAACTCAGAAATGACTCCCAAAATAAGATAAAGGAAGAGAGGGAGGGAAAGAATGAGGGCAGGAAGGAAGTGTAACACAGAGGCTGTGGTGAATGTACGAGTTGACCTGCATCTTTCCAACCCTCCCCTCCTGCAATGCTTGCATCTTCATCCCCTCACTTCAGTACTGTAGTCCCTGGTGGCTAAGTAGATAATCAAGACTCTGCCTGCAATGCAGGAGACCGAGGTTTGATCCCTGGGTGAGGAAAATCCCCTAGAGAAAGAAATGGCAACCCACTCCAGTATTCATGCCTGGAGAATCCATGGGGTCCATGGGGTCACAAAGAGTAGGACAGGGCTGAAGCAACTTGGAACGCTTGCACCACAGTCCTTCACAATTTGTGTGTTCCCTCCCAGACCTTCCACCTGAACTCCATGAAATCTCCTCGTTATTTCAAACAAGCTTCTCTACATTCTCCTCTGGTCATTGTTTCCACTCTAGATTTCTCCTAAACACGGTACTTCACTTCCAACAATCCACTACTGAGGCTGAAATTTCTCTTCCATACCTGACTCCTCAGGTTGAGCAGAAGAAACTCCAAGAGTTCTGATTAAGATAATGAAAACACATGCTATTCTAATCTTATTTCTGCTACATCACCACCACTTGGGCTTCTCTTCACATCATTAAAACATGTCTGAAAATGCAGAAAAGACAGACCAGGGGGAGGAAACTAGTGACAAAAAGAGAAACACGTGTATACCTGTGGTGGATTCATGTTGATGTATGGCAAAACCAATACAATATTGTAAAGTAATTAACCTCCAATTAAAATAAATAAATTTATATTTTAAAAAAAGAGAGAGAAATAGAAAGAAACTGGAACCGTTCATAAAAATGTGAGAGTCTAAGTTAGAGCAATGGTAGTTAGGGAGTACAAACCACAATCAGGGTTTAAATATTAGTTCAGTTCAGTTCAGTTCAGTCGCTCAGTCATGTCCGACTCTGTGACCCCATGAATCACAGCATGCCAGGCCTCCCTGTCCATTAACAACTCGCGGAGTTCATTCAGACTCGCGTCCATCGAGTCCGTGATGCCATCCAGCCATCTCATCCTCTGTCGTCCCCTTCTCCTCCTGTCCCCAATCCCTCCCAGCATCAGAGTCTTTTCCAATGAGTCAACTCTTCGCATGAGGTGGCCAGAGTACTGGAGTTTCAGCTTTAGCATCATTCCTTCCAAAGAAATCCCAGGGTTAATCTCCTTCAGAATGGACTGGTTGGATCTCCTTGCACTCCAAGGGACTCTCAAGGGTCTTCTCCAACACCACAGTTCAAAACCATGAATTCTTCAGTGCTCAGCCTTCTTCACAGTCCAACCCTCACATCCATACATGACCACAGGAAAAACCATAGCCTTGACTAGACGGACCTTAGTTGGCAAAGTAATATCTCTCCTTTTTAATATGCTATCTAGGTGGCTCATAACTTTTCTTCAAAGGAACAAGCATCTTTCGGCCATAAGTGTGATTTAATCTGCATCTGAGGTTATTGATATTTCTCCCTACAATCTTGATTCCACCTTGTGCTTCATCCAGTCCAACATTTCTCATGATGTACTCTGCATGCTGCTGCTACTGCTGCTAAGTCACTTCAGTCGTGTCCAACTCTGTGTGACCCCATAGACAGCAGCCCACCAGGCTCCCCCATCCCTGGGATACTCCAGGCAAGAACACTGAGGTGGCTTGCCATTTCCTTCTCCAATGCATGAAAGTGAAAAGTGAAAAGTGAAAATGAAGTCACTCAGTTGTGTCCTACCCTCAGTGAACCCGTGGACTGCAGCCTTCCAGGCTCCTCCATCCATGGGATTTTCCAGGCAGGAGTACTGGAGTGGGGTGCCATTGATAGAAGTTAAATAAGCAGGGTGACAATATACAGCCTTGACATACTCCTTCCCCGATTTGGAACCAGTCTTTTGTTCCATGTCCAGTTCTAACTGTTGCTTCTTGACCTACATACAGATTTCTCAGGATGCAGGTCAGATGGTCTGGTATTCCCATCTCTTAAAGAAGTTTCCAGTTTGTTGTGATCCACATAGTTAAAGGCTTTGGCATAGTCAATAAAGTAGAAGTAGATGTTTTTCTGGAACTCTCTTGCATTTTCAGAGATCAAATGGATGTTGGCAATTTGACCTCTGGTTCCTCTATTCTTTCTAAATCCAGCTTGAACATTTGGAATTTCACAGTTCATGGACCACCGCCTTGTCTATCTCAATGAAACTATGAGCCATGCCATGTAGGGCCACCCAAGACAGACGGGTCTTAGTGGAGAGTTCTGACAAGACATGGTCCACTGGAGAAGGAAAGGCAAACCACTTCAGTACACTTGCCTTGAGAACCCCATGAACTCCTAGCTTCACTGCCTCTTATACGTGATGCACTTCAGCTGCTGTGTTGTAAACTTCAAGACATTTTCCTGCTCCCTCAACATCCGTGCAAATGTGGTGTGAGCTCCCCACTTGATTCATCAGGTACACCAGTGTGATGAGATTTTCCCTGCCACGAGTCCCGCTTCTGGCCTCCTCTGACTGTGACCTAGGGACATTCAAATGCACCACTGAATTTCTCTCACACCTTTTCCTGTGTAACTGCACCATGACTTCTGGTATGATCACTTGTCCATGGGTCTTCACATGCCCTTTTGGGGTCACCATTGCTTGGTTGAGCCTGTTCTATTGGCACATCACCCACATACCAACCTGATGGAGTGTGTGACTCTGACTTTTAGGACCAATGAGGATAATAAACCTTGTTGCCTACAACTCTCCTATGACACCCCCCGCCCCCGCCAACAGTTTAGCCACATCCTACTGACCATTATGTCAAAGAAAACAGAACAATTACCATGCTGAGACTGTGTCACAGAGGTCGAATCCAGAAGCTGAATCTGTATGAAACTTTTGACCTCACCTCTGCCTCCTACAACACATCACAAAGACCCTTCACCCAAGCATGTTCTAAAGGCTCTATCCGTAATCTCGAGTCATTCCTGTAATAAGACAGAGGCTTTTCCTGCTAGAGATCCCCACAGAGACCAGACAGGACTTACCTGAGCAGACTACTCCAGCATCCCAGTTGTGGGAATAGCTATCATTACGATAGTCTTTAATATTAGAATGCCTACATTCACTGACAGTTGACTCTGTCCCTTCACACAAAGTATACAAAAGCCAAATGGGGCCAAGTCCTGGCCCAAAATAAGCCTCTTGAGGAATACCAACGGCAGCTCCACACCCCAGCTGTCTGCACACTACAGATGCATCCTTCAAGCTCCAGTCCAGATGAACCACTGTGCCCCATTCTCCCTGGTGCTTCACTTCCACTCTCCCCTCACAGCGGTGGGCTCCATCCTTCAGCCTCAGCTCCAGTACTGCAAAAGAGACACACGACAGGAAAGATTTTAGGAGACTTTGAGTGGTATAATATTTAAAACATTAGCTCTCTGAGGAGCAAAACAGTGCATGGGGTATAGTATTTCCTGACCTCTGTGGTATAAACATTCCCAGCGTGGCCAACTCGAAGCTCTCAATGTGCCATCACTGAACACGGAGCAGGAAGGGAGGCACCAGGTATTTCTCAGGAGCCTGTAGAACCAGCTCCAGGGACACCATCGAGGACAGGCCTTCAGAGACTTTGGATGCTGCCCTCGCTATACATGTGCCCAAGGCTACTAGGGCCCAGCATCTCCATCTCAGTTGCAGCTCATGGCCCGGGAACCAGGAAGGAATCCTCCCTCTCTTTCCATGTCCATAGGAAGCATCTCATCCAGCTCAGGAACAGAGGGCTGGGTAACAGGCCCTAAAATGCCCTGGTTATTCCTGCCATCTGGTGTTCATATCTTTGTGTAATTCCACACTCCAATATACCTGGTAACATGCATCTAACTAATGGAATTTGACGATGGTGATCAGATGGCACTTTAGCGATAAAGTCATAAGATGACTCTGATTTCTGAATATAAAAAGGAGTTCATTAGTAGGAACATCATAGATGGAGATATTACCAGTGTTCAGTTCAGTTCAGTCACTCAGGCGTGTCTGATTCTTTGAGACCCCTTGGACTACAGTACACCTGGCCTCCCTGTCCATCACCAACTCCTGGAGTTTACTCAGACTCATATCCATTCAGTCAGTGATGCCATGCAAGCATCTCATAGTCTGACATCCCCTTCTCCTCCCACCTTCAATCTGTCCCAGCATCAGAAGACTCGATTTCTTGAAAAAAAGAACTAACCAGATATTTTGTGATTCTCTGATAGCTCAGTTGGTAAAGAATCCACCTGCAATGCAGGACACCCCGGTTCAATTCCTGGGGCAGGAATATCTGCTGGAGAAGGAATAGGCTACCCACTCCAGTCTTCTCTTGGTCTTCTCTTGTGGCTCAGCTGGTAAAGAATCAGTCTGCAATGCTGAGGACCTGGGTTTGATCCTTGGGTGGGGAACACCCCCTGGAGAAGGGAAAGACTACCCAATCCAGTAAGGCCTGGAGAATTCCATGGACTGTGTGCAAAGAGTCAAACATGACTGAGTGACTTTCACTTCTTCAATTCTTCAACCAGATATTTTGAAGCTGAATAATAAATGAATGGGCTTCCCAGGTGGCGCTAGTGGTAAAGAACCTGTCTGCAAGTGCAGGAAATGTAAGAGACTCGGGCTCAATCCCTGGGTCCGGAAGATCCCCTGGAGGAGTGCATGGCAACCCACTTCAGTATTCTTGCCGGGAGAATGCTATGGACAGAGGAGCCTGGTGGGCTACAGTCCATAGGGTCACGAAGAGTCAGACATGACTGAGGCAACTTAACATGCACAATACAATGAGTAAACTGAAGAATTCAACAGAGATTCAACAACAGACTTGAGCAAGGGAAAGAAAAAGACAAAAGAATCAATGTGTTAGAAGAAAGATTAGCTGAAAGCATCCAAATGGAGGAGCCAAAAGAGAATGAAAGGAATATAGAAAGCCAGTGGACACCATAAAGAGAAACAATGTAAGGACTGGAGTCACAGCAGAAGAAGTGAAGGAGAAAAGAATTAAGGGCTGAGGACTTCCCTGGTGGTGTAGTGGTTAAGAATCCACCGGCCAATGTAGGGAACATGGGTTCAATCCCTGGTCCACGAAGACTCCACATGCCGCAGAGCAGCTACGCCAGCGTGCCCCAGCTGCTGAAACGTACACACCCAGGCCTGTGCTCTGCACCAAGAGAAGCCCCTGCAGTGAGAAGCCTGTGCACTGCAGCGAGGAGCAGCCCCTGCTCACCACAGCTAGAGAAAGGCCGCAGGCAGCAAGGAGACCTAGCACAGCCAAAAGTAAATAATTAAAACAGAAAGAAAGACAGGCTGCGAATTTCCAAACCTGGGGAAAGATCTGGACATCTAAGTTCAAGAAGCTAATAAGTCACCCCAAAATTTCAAGCCAAAACAACCTTCTCCAAGACCTACAGAGTAAAGTGTTCAAATCCAAACAAAAAGGGAAAATTCTAAAAGTCCAAAGGGAAGAAAAAAGTTCTGTCAACCAAGAGGACTCCAATAAGGAGATCAGCGGATTTGTCCAAAGAAACCCAGCAGACCATGAAGAAGGACTGGTGACATTCTCCACCCTCACTCAGGGGAAAGCAGCTCCAGGGAGGGACAGAAGAGGGCACGGAGAAAGGGCTCCCTACAGAGTCACAGCAGATCCTGGGAGGGGAAAGGACAGTCCCAGGCCCCAAGCACATCAGGAAACATCACGGGGACGAGGGCAGGGACTTGGGAACTTATACACGTGGGGCTGCACGTCAACTGATTTTTACAGAGGGATAATTCGTTCATTGGAAGGACTGATGTGGAAGCTGAAACTCCAATACTTTGGCCACCTGAAGTGAAGAGCTGACATGTCTGAAAAGACCCTGAAGCTGGGAAAGAGAGAAGATGGGAGGAGAAGGGGACGACAGAGGATGAGATGGTTGGATGGCATCACCGACTCAATGGACATGAGTTTGGGTAGACTCCGGGAGTTGGTGATGGACAGGGAGGCCTGGCGTGCTGCGGTCCATGGGATCACAGAGTCAGACACCAGTGAGCGACTGAACTGAACTGAACTGAACTGAACAGACAAGAGGGCCCCTCTCCTGGATGCGGGCTTCTCTGCTCCCTAATGGACACCTGGTGGGAACAGGTGAGGCCAGCAGGCAGAGCCTCTCACAGAGCCCAGTGCTGGGCAGACATGGCAACAAGCAGAGGGGAGCCCGAGAGATGGGGGAGAGGAGCCAGAGAGAGACAGGCAGATGCACGATTATCTCTGATCCAGTTACACGCAGCAGCCGTGACACCCAGCCCTGTGGACACCCTGTGTGCTTCACAGACCAACGGACTCAGTCCCTGCTCAGCAGCTCTGTTCCTCTCACACAGACAGGCTCCACCTCCCCTCACACACACACACACACACACACACACACACACACACACAGGCTCACACACTCCCCCACACACACACACAGCCTCACACAGCCTCACACACCCTCACACACTCCTCACACACTCCTCACTCAGCCTCACTCACCCACACATACTCCTCACACACCTTAATACATCACTCGCACACTCCTCACACACTCCACAAACACATACACTCTTACACCCACATACACCCTCACACATACACACCCTCACACACTCACACACACACACTCCATACCCTCACACACACACACCCTCACACACTCCTCACCTGCGCACATACACACACATACACACACAAAATCACAGAGCCTACAGGAGCGAAGACACAGGAAACACTGGGACCCAGGGCAGTGCTCACACTCCAGGCTCGTGGAGCGTGTGAAAACAGCCCAGAGTCCCAGCTGAGCACAGTCACTGGACACACTGGGGGCCACTGGGACCCCTAGAAGCTCCCTGAGAACAAGGGAGACAGTGGAGGGACTCAGGCTGACCCAGCTTGGTCCAGACAAAACCTCACTGCTCTGTAAAATCTGCCGCTATGACCAATAGACCCCCCATAGGAGAGGGACCAGTATTCACAACAGCATGGTTCTTTTTTGGTCAGAAACACTAAGGCTCAGCTCCAGAACTCCAGACACCTGCCTGCCGTGGACCCAGGACAGAGGGGCAGCTCTTACCTTGACCACCCACCACGGTGCCGAGGAGGAGGACACAGAGTCCCCGCAGGGAGAGGTGTCTGCCCAGAGCCATCCTGACCCCACGTCCTCAAGGTAACAGTCCCAGCTGCAGGATCAGCCTGTGAGGAGGCGTCAGGGTGCCGAGCGGGGTCTATATAGACCACCCCTTACACCCTCCCTCCTGAGAGCCAATAGCGACACCTCTCACCATTTCAGGCACTATCGGAGGCTGCATCTGCCACTTTCTGAAGCTCAGACACCAATGAGCTTCTGAATCTTCCACATCTCCTTATATGAGCAACACGGTCCTTTGACCTCCTGCTTCCATAGTCCTAAGAGCTGGGTCCCACTGCTGGGACTAGGGTAGAAATGGTACATCAGAAATTATGAGTGCCTTTCTCTCCCCTGATCACCCTGGTCAATATCTGAAGACTGTGAGATCTCACAGGGTCTTGGTGTGGAGTCTGTTGACCTGTGCAGAATAACTTCTGTAGAATCAAGTGTTGATCTTCCCCCATACTGAGCTCAGGGTGGAAGCAGAGAACTACAAGAAGTTTTTTTTTTTTTAGTTTTTAGTTTTTTAGCTTTTAATTTGATGTATAACATACATACAATAAAGTGCCCAGATCATAAATTATCAGTTCAGTGAATTATTATAAATTGAAAATCAATATGTGCATAGGTAGGTGTATATATGCATATAAATGTTTTTAAGAAGCACATCTTGAAATATGAGTGTATTTATCAGGTCAGCAGAAAATGAGGACCAAGAGTACAGGAATTCACAGGTGACTGTGAAGGCATGAAGTGAGACCCATCAAGCTGGGGGGATGAGATTGCAGGGTTTTCCTCCTTCTCAGAGTGATCTGGAGACTGGGTCCTGGAGCAAGTGCCTGCCTGCTGAGTCGTATCTGACTCTTTGCAACCCATGGACTGTAGCTCGCCAGCCTCCTCTGTCCAGTGGATTTCCCAGGCAAGAATACTGGAGGGGGTTGCCATTTCCTTCTAAAGGGATCTTTCTGACTCAAGGATCAGATCTGCTTCTCCTGCATTGGCAGGCGGGTTCCCTATAGGGACATTCAGACGGGTTAAATCCCTTTCCCTTTATTGCATTTCATTTATGTGAAGTATCTCTTTCAGCTAGTCACTAAATGATGCTGACAGAGAGAAAGAGATTGCTCTTAAAGGAAACAAAGAGAAAGTAGGAGTCGTCATTCAACTCTAGTCCACCAAAATAGGAGCAGGGATCTCTAGAAGAAAACATGGGGCTTCACTGATGGCTCAGCAGGAAAGAATCCGCCCACATAGCAAGAGACGTGGATTCAATCCCTGGGTCGGGAAGATCCCCTGGAGAAGGAAATGGCAACCCACTCCAGTACTCTTGCCTGGAGAATTCCGTGGACAGAATGGCCTGGCCAGCTACAGTCCACCATGTGGAAATGAGTTGGGCACGACTAAGTGACAAAACAATGAAAACAAGAAAATTCTACTTTAGAAAGACTAAAGTTTTCTAAACCTCACATGTACCCACTTTATATGCTGAGAGTATGGTTTGATAAGAATCAGGATACATTTGTATTATAAAACCATAACTAAAGAAGACGCAAAATATAATTTAAGGGAACAGCTTCAGAGAGATAGGGAAATAGAAAGTCGGCTACACGATAGCTGCAGGCGCGGGGCAAAGAAGGGGTGAGTGAAGCAGAGAAGAGAAAGGGGTTCATGCTGCCTGAAACCACCAATGAACCCACCTCCTCTGTTCTGCATTTAAGAGGAAAGGTGGCGGCAAGAATGGAAGCCCAGGTGGGTTGAGGGGACAGATCCAAGCAGAAGGGATGATGTGCAGTGTAGCCATTGCTGCCTTGTTCTGTTTCCACTCATCAGAGACGCTCCCAGATGCTCCCCCAGAAGGTACCCCAGGGATGAATAGAGAGACTGAGAAGGGCCATAAGGGATGCAAGATAGAGCTCCCCCATCGAAATTCAAGGTCATTAATGTGCTGTCCCCTTTCCTCATGCCCCCTCAGTCTCAAGATTCTCATGATGCAGCCCTGTGGTCCACACAAGCCCACCCTGAGGCCCCCTCACCCTGACTCCGTCTTATCAGCACAGACGTGGAAGGAAGCATCTGTGACACACAGGACCCAGAGTCCCCACCGGAGCTCAGAGACAGCTTCAAGAGCCACCCACGGCCCCCGTTAAGGTTTCAGTAGGGCCAGCACTGAGGGCAGCTGCAGGTTAGTCCACAGCCCTGCCACATCCCCCACCAGAGGGACCCCTCATCCCAGTCAGGAGACACAACTTCTCTGTCCCGCCATGCCTGTCCTTCCTACTTGAGACTTGGGAGAAAAGACAGTTGGACACATGCTTTTCTTCCTCTAAATAGGCTAATATTTACCCATTATTGATGCAAGAATCACTTCCTTGTCATCTGGTTCTCTCACTCTCAAGCCCCATGACTGTACCTGACCCCATCTCCTTCTATATCTGGACCTTTAATAGATTAGTCATAAAAACTGATTATAAATATCAAAATCAAAATTTAAACTCAGTTGCTGAAGTAAGACCAGGATCTGCTCAGTCACTTGGAATTGATACTCTACTCCCTCTGGGCCCAGAGTCATCATGCCTTAGCCAGGTATGGACTCCACACCATCACCAGAAACCATTAGCCAGACACCTAGAACATGGGACATGCTTCCTGGGGTCCAGTATCCCTCCCACAGGATGACACAGGGATGTGTTTAGTGAACCAGGTACACATGGTCTCAACTTGGGATGGAGATCTCACAGGGAAGATGCTTTAGCAGCTCCAGACATTTTATAGAAAGAGGTGGGCTATAAGGAGTGGCAAACTCAGGGCTGGCAGCCTGTCCCCACAGCACTCTCTGCCCCAGAGCTGGGGGTGCAGGGTCAGCATGGACCAACTCCCCCTTGGATGAAGCTACATCTTTCTGACACATTAAGAAATCTCAGTATCCAATCTCATCAAAGATTTGAAGGGAGAAAGTTTAGGGAGGACCCTAACCCAGCTGTGTCCACAATGAACGTGAGAGAGTGCAGTACAGGGGTCAGGAAAACAGGCTCGAGAGACAGACTGCCTGGTCTTGACTCACAGTTTAGCCACATGCGAAGTGTGGGCCTTGAACAGGGTTCTTACACTCTCTGATTAGTAAAAGGAGGGTTATGATCCTACCGAGATGACTGATTTTGGTGATGATTAGGTGAGTTGGCATTAGCATGTGATCTGACAACACTGGTTAACAGTAGTACATGTGCTGATGCTGATGTGCTCATTCGTGGCCAACACCTTGTGAACCCATGCCAGGTTCCTCTGTCCATGGAACTTTCCAGGCAATAGCAGTAGCACATAGTAGTAGTATTATGTACTACTGTTAACCCGCTTTCCTGACGGCTCAGATGATAAAGAATCTGCGTGCAATGCAGGAGATCTGAGTTCGATCCCTGGGTCAGGGAGATTCTCTGGAGAAGGAAATGACAACCCACTTCGGTATTCTTTCCTGGGAAATCCCATGGACAGTGGAGCCTGGAGGGGCCACAGTCCATGGAGTCGCAATGAGTTGGTCACAGCTGAGCGACTAACACACACACACACACACACACACACACACACACACACACACACACGTAGTAGTAGTAGTAGTAGAGAAGCAGTGTTAGGGCATCTCCCACCATCCCATCCCAGGAATCCCAGGACTCTAGAACAAGAATGCAGTTCTGTTACCTGGAGCCTTGACCGAGGCTGTCAGAACTCTCCCAGGAACCACATGCTGTGATGGTCATTGATGCCATTCAGAGTTGTGAGTCTTCCACACATCACTCCTTCTCTCTGTGCCGCATGTGACTGCTCAAGAACCTCGACCTTACCATTGGTGAGCTTTTGTGAATTAAGCTGTTTACTTAATCATTTTACTTTATAAACTCGAATGTACTTGGTAAAACATTTTGTGTCTAATTCACCTCCACATCCCCAATGCTTGGCTAACTAAAAATCGTAATGATGTCTCTCATATACCTGAATGAATGAATGGCAGCCTGGTATTTTACACAAATCATTTCAATCAAAAAGAAATATTTTGAGAAATAGTTTAACTTGTTGTGAGGATGTAACAGCACAGTGCAAGCTGCATCATTCATTTGAATGATATTTCAATACTGTTAAATGGTATGAGCTATATACGGTTCACTTCAACACATTTCTGCAATGAATGCAGTAAATTGCAATAACTAGAAACAACCTAGCCCCAGCACAAGAGCAGTGCTGAGAGAGGCAGCTCTAAACATGGATAAACACTGCAAATTTCTCTCTGTATCTGAAGATAAAGAAGACAAACCACAGCACACTGACAGGTGAGGACCATGAAGCCTCCTGTTCTGTCTTAATCAGATATGGCCAAGGGGTCAGGATGTTTATGTATTTATCATCTGGCACATTTTCAATTGAAACCACACACAAATGTAACAGGAAGAAAGTTTGTTGTAAAGAAATTTAAACATCTTCCATGTTGAATTAGAAGTACAGAAGTAAAGAGCAGAAAGAATCCTGTTCTTTTACTTAGGCTAACTATTTGTCCTCATGGATTCTAAAGCAATACAACATGTAGCATTATTATACCCAAATCACCATGAGAAAATGGTGGTCAGAGGTTCAGTAATCTCTTTGCTAGGAAAGTTAATAATAAACCTGCTTGCTTGAGGAAAATTTCCTCAGGACCAATCAGACAGACTGAAATACAAAATATTTTTAAATTAAAAAATAGGTATACAACTCTAAAGGAAAATTATTAACTGAGTGTTACACCAAAGCGTTGAAGACCCCCTTCACCATCTGCATTCCTTGAATGGATGGGACCAAGGTTAGTAAAGACTCCTTTACCAAAGACCACTTCATCACAAGAGCATGAAGGAAAGAGCAAGGTCATGAGCTGGCTGAGGTCCAGCCCATCATCTCTGTTCAGCCCTTTACAGTCTATAACCAGAAACATCGAACAAAGAGTGTGGTACTGAATCGGCCTCATTCATTCCTCCATAGTGCAACATCAGATACCCAGAGACAAGAGCAGATCAAAGATAATAAATCAAAGACAAACAGATTCTAAGTGGAGAGCATGCCGACAAAGGGTCCTTCCCTGCTGCAGTTGGAAAGGAAGAAGCCCTCCCACCCCAGACACCATCTGTGGGAGGAGAGACAAGAAGATGCCTCCTGAAATAGAGGAAAACCAGCCTCAGCAGCGAGCTTGAACTAGAAATGACAAGACAGTTATTACCATGAACCCGAGCTAAGCTGAGGGATAAATTTTAAATGGGAGAGTCTGTGTTAACTTTATGGAACTTTCAATACACAAATATCCCTTGCTAGTGCACAAGATGAAATCAGTGATAAAAATAGAGATTATTACATTTATATAAATTTTGATTCTAGAGGACACATTTTTAAGCCCATTACAGAAAGAAAATTCATAAATCTTCTCTTCTTTTTAAAAGCACAGAATTGTCACATCTGTGAACTCTTTCTAATACCTCCAGCTCAAAATTACTGCTGTGTTTATTTAATGTGTAAAACCTTGCTCACTGTCTCTAAAGTGGGGGCTTCTTGACAGGAAGTATTATGTCTTACTCTTCAAAATCTCTTTAAAGTCAAGTAAAGACAAATAGAGAGAGCTTAACAAGTAGTGGATACATAAAGAAATGAATGCATAAACAAATGCTGAAAATCACCCTGCAGTTAGTGATGCTGATTGGGGAGGGTGGTGGGGGCAGGGGAGACACGAATCTGACTACTCCCACTCAGCACAGACAGAAGTGGAGTAAGGAGCCAGAGACACACCAGACGAAGGAACCTGATACAGATGGCCTTCTTCAAACCCCATTCTGGGGATGGTCTAATGACATTTACTTTCTGCACAAAATTGTACCTCAGAAACTTCACCAAGGCAAGAAAAAAAAAAAACTGACAGCATTGCTACTAAAGATGTGGCATCAATAGTAATATCATCAAATAGCTGTTTTTCTATCTCCCAGTGACTCATTCTGGCCAATGAAACGTGGGTGTTGCCACCTGTGTCCCTTCTGAGCAGAGGCATGGAAACCCCGTGCGACTCTCTAGTTTCTCCCTTTCCTGCCCCAGAAGCTGCGTGTTCCACGTGGTACACGTGTGAGCCTGTGGAGCCTCACTGCCCACAGCACGTCTGCAGGTTGCTCATGAATGTGTGTGTGCACGTGTGTGTTCCTTCTGAGACTTGGGAGTCAGTTGTTCCAGCCTCAGATCAGAGCCTATTCTGAAGACCTGAAAGGAAGACAGAATCTGTCCCATGAAGCAGGTACTTTCCTGGATCTCCTCTTCCTCTGTGTCTTCACCCCAAGCTGCTCCCTCAGGTCCCACCTTGATTCCTCTTGGGGGCTTGGTTGATTCCTAGCCACCATGACTGACTGACCAACAACTAGATCTAAACTTCTGTTTTAGAGCGTCCACAGCTGGCGCAGCCCCTCTTCCCATCACATCAGTCTGTGCCGACAGTTGTGCTTCCATTTCCCCATTTTTGTCTCTGAGCATCTTGACCTTCATCCTGAAACAGCTCTCCTTTGCTCTGAGTTAGTCAGCTCATCATCTTTGATCTTATTTTTACATTCCACCAATCCTGTACTAGTGAAAAAGCAGCATGTACTTTCCAAACCTCTTCTGTTTCTTCTTGATTTCCGGGACAAATCTGATTCCTGGATTCAGTTCTCCATGTAGTTAATTAAATTCTTCACCTTTGGGTAAGAAATAATTTTGCTGAATGTTTTTTTCCTCACCTGAAGAAAATAGCACGTTCAAAACCTATCTCCTTGTGACTATGTAACCGAAAGATATATGTGAGGGGTCTGACTGCCAACTGCTCAAAAGCCAGTATACAGGCCAGGTTGGTGGAAAGGAAAGTTTGTCTTATTTCAGATGCCAGCAACTGGCAGGGAGGGTGGTGGACATCTGTATAAGGGCCGACTCCACCCACCCCATGACAAGAGGGTGAGAGCTTCTATAAACAGAGCTGGGGTGGGGGGAGGTTATATGCAGAAACAGCACAGTCATCTCTAACAGGCACCTTCTAATTGGTCATCAGTGGTCTGATTAGCATCATCTTGGTTGTTTTCAGTTCAGTTCAGTTGCTCAGTCAAGTCCGACCCTTTGCGACCCCATGGGCTGCAGCACACCAGGCTTTCCTGTCCATCACCAACTCCCGGAGCTTGCTCATACTCATGCCCATTGAGTCGATGATACCATCCAAAACACCCATGGGTTGTTTTAGGTACAGTTAATCTTTTGTTCCCATTTCTTTGTGGTCAGTTCTCAGGACTGTGGGTGCTCAAGTCCTGGGTACCGTGTGGTCATCATGCAGTCACTGCTCCACCTGGTGTTCTGTATCTATAAGAAGCTCCCAGGACATGGCTCAGAATATCATCCATAACCCTTGAGAAAGAACCAAAGGTGCTTACTGTGCTTAATGACCACATTATTATTATTTAGTCTCCTCTGAATGTTTTCCTTTGTTTCCATGTTTCTCACTTCTCCAATTAAACATATTCTTTGACTAAAGTTTTCCACAGGCAAAAGGCAGGCAGAAGACACGATGAGGGGCAAGGATCATAGAGTCCTCTCTGTTTCAACCACAGCCCTAGAACCCCCTTGGGACTTGGAAGGGGCTGGAGCAAGGAGAGGCTCTGAAGAACACGCTTCATTAACTTCATGATTAACCCACCTCTGCTCAGAGCTGATGTAATTACCAACTGCAGAGCTATTGAGTTCTTGTGGGTGGTGATTCTTAAACCACTGAGACCTAAGGTTAGTGCCTCTGGGGTGGCACTCAGAGTTCAAAGCCAGACTCAAAGTCTATGAACTGGGGCTCTGTTGCATGTGGAGCTTTGGTGCAGCTGAGTCCTGCCCGCAGACCAGCCTAAGAACACTGGAAACACAGCAAAATGTGTTCCCCATTTAACATCAAAGACTCTGTGAACAGATCTCTTTTCCTTGTCACCGAATGCTTCCCAATCTGGGCATGCTAACCAAGGAGCCTGCAGTCTGCAGGCATTGTCTGAGGCCTTGCCAGGGCCCAGGATTGGAGTGAGGCTTGTGCCTGTGTCTAAGCTCTGTATTTCCCCTCTCTATAACTTAACAGATGCTCAGCTAATATATATTGAATGGCTGAGTGGCACTGTACTAAATGTTGAAGAGAAATTGTCTTAAATATAAAGGTTTCTGAGAACATCATTTAGCTAATATTTTTGTTTTAAAAGCATTTGGTTCTGGCAATTAGCAAGGCAAGATTTGATTTTCAAAAACAAGCAGCTTATCACCAACAAATATGTCACAACGAACACTGCAAATCTCTATCTCTAAGGATACACAAGACAAACCACAAAGTACCTACATGTGGCTTCCTAATAAGTCTTAATCAAACCCAGCTGAGGAGACAGGATATTCATATGGTTTATCATTGGCAGTTTTTTCATTAAAATCACACTGCAATATCAGAGGAAGAAAATTTGTAATTAAAAAAATACAGCTGCACCATCAATATGACATAAGGAAGGAGATGAGGGGCCAAAAGATTTCTTTGGCTTAAAATAACTACGCTTAATTAGTCTTTCACTTTTTGAAGGAGAGTCCTCTTAGGCTGATCTTGAAAGATGATGTGGAAACCAGGACAACTCAACTGTTCTGCACAACAGTTAGAACTGTGAACTGATAATTTTGGATAATGTTGCTCTTTGAGTCCCTTCTTGTTACTTTTTGTGAATCTACTGTAGGCTTTTACATTTTTGTTGCCACATGGCTCACATAAAACATCTTAGAGGGACAACAGTATATACTACAGTGATAACAAGTTAATTCCAATGACATGTAGAAGCTCTACCTTTTTATCCCCTTCTACGCATTTTGTTTTTAATGTCAATTTACCTCTCTATATATTATATATCCACTAACAAAATATTTTTCTCTATAGCTATTTTAATACTTTCTTTAGACTGAAGCTGACTGGTTAGCACGCTACCATATTTCAGCGTTAGAGTGTGCGGAATTGGGCTCAGCACTTACATTTACAGGTCTGTTGCCTATTTCTACTTCTTTCATATAAAAATCAGCATCCTTCATTTAGTCTGAAGAATTCCCCTCGGCAATCTTGTAAGACAAGCCTAATGTTGGTGAATTTCCTCAACTGTTATTTCCCTCAACAGGGTATTCATGATTTGACTTTATATCAGGAAAGTCTATATCGTCTTCATTTATGAAAAACAACCTTCCTGAGAAAATTATTCTTGGTTGGTAGGTGTTTTTTTTTTTTTTTCATAAGATTGAATATATCATCCTTTCTCTCCTGGACTGTCAGGTTTCTACTCAGAAGTCCACTGATATTTTAAAGGGAATTTCTCTTTTGTGAGCATTTACTTTTCTCTTGCTGCTTATAGAATTCTCTCTTTTTGTTGATTACAAAGAATGTGTCTTGGGGATGATCATTTTGAATGACCTCTGAGGAGTGACCTATTAGCTACATGAACTTGGATGTCTAAATCTCATCAGATTTGGGACTTTTCTGGTATTGTTTCTTGAAGTGCAATCTCTGTCCCTTTCTCCCTCTCTTCACCTTCCGGGACTCCAATAATGTGCAGGTTGTTTCTGTGAATGTTGCCCCACAGTTCACACAGGTTCTTCCACACTTGTTCATTCCTCTTTTCCTTTGTCCCCTTGCTGGGTAATCTCAATGGTCCTGCCTTCTGAGTTACAGGGTCTTCTGCTGTTGTTGATGCTCTAGGTAGCATTTCTCATTTTGCCGCATTTCATTCACTAGAGCCTTAAGCAACTGATCCAACCAGTCCATCCTAAAGGAAGTCAGTCCTGAATATTCATTGGAAGGACTGATGCTGAAGCTGAAACTCCAATATTTTGACAACCTGATGTAAAAAACTGACTCATTAGGAAAGACCCTAATGCTGTGAAAGATTGAGGGCAGGAGGAGAAGGGGATGGCAGGGGATGAAACGGTTGGATGATGGCATCACCAACTCAATGGACATGAGTTTGGGCAAGCTCTAGGAGTTGGTGATGGACAGGGAAGCCTGGCGTGTGCAGTCCATGGGGTCGCAAAGAGTGGGACATGACTGAAACACTGAACTGAACTGAATCTTAAGCATCTGAATTTCTGTTTGGTTCATTTTTCTGTTTTGTTCCTTCTGTTATTCTCTTTGCCTCACTGCAAAGCTTGAGGGATCTCAGTTCCCCTAATGGCATTGAATCCAGACCACAGCAGCAAGTGCATCGAATCCTAACCACAAAACCATCAGCAAACTCCCTGTTTACTTCCTTTTTCATGATTTTTATCTCTGTTTTAAAAAATCTGAATTTATTCTGTGAAGTAACACCCTAGCTCAACAATTACTGAGCCTGAGCTCTAGGACCTGCAAATCACAAGTAGGAGGCGATGCTGCAACCCCTGAAGCCTGAGTGCCTAGAACCTGTTCACAATAAGGGAAGCCCTCGCATAGAGAAACCTGCTGCCCACAAAGAAGAGTAGTGCCTGTTTACTGCATTTAGAGAAAACCCATGTGCAGCAACAAAGACTCAGTGCAACCAAAAATTAAAAACAATAATAACGATGATGATAATTTTTTTATATTATTATCTTCATATATTTTCTTCCTGAATTTAATCGTTTATCTGTGTTTTCTTGGAGTTCACTGAGCTTCTTGGCATGTGTGCCTTATTTCATCATATGTCATCTATTTCATCACTTCCCAAGTGAATAGCCATGTGAGCTGCCCTGGAAGAAGCCCTGGCATCTTCCCATCCCCAAGCATAGCCTAGAACTATGAAGAGTGCAAGCGTGAGTGGAGGTTGGAGCCCTAAAAACCATCCAGAGTCATCAACCAAGAAACTGGGTGGGTCCAGCTTAAACCAGGCCACTCTCAGGTTTTATATTAGTTCAGCAGCTTCTCCACATGTCTACAGTGGAATTGGCCAGGGGGTGCGGGGTGCAGGGGGGTGGTTACAGGGGTAGTGCTGTGTAAATGTAATCTTTACTTTGCCACTTCTTCATGAGAGCTCTCTCTACCCTGAGGAGTCACAGCAGGATCACAATTACATTTTCAGTAGTAACCAGATTAAAGCAATCTTGAAACAATCTTGAAACATCTGAAAAATAGATGTTTTCAAAGAAACCTCTTGGTCTGAAATTCTTCCTCTAAGAGATCAGTCATGTCAGATGCCTCCATCCATATCTCTGAAACATAAATAGCCAAATGTTCCTGATATTTCTATCTACATCCATTCTTCTGGATCCCCTCTGCCTATGTCTCCACTTTCTTGCCCTCTTGTCCCACCTGAATACAGGGTGTGGGTGAGCACCAAGTTGCCTTCCATCAACTTGAATATATATATGAACTGATATAATTCACTTAGAAGGAGAGATCCTTGGAGAGACGAGAAATAGCAGCATCCTGAAGAAATAGTAGAAAGAGATGGAGAAAAAAGAATGGATTTAGAAGGATTGGATAATCAAATAGACATGGGAGACGAGCAAAGAGGTGTCTGTATCCACTAAAGGAATAAATGAGAGATGAAAAAGGAAGAGGTAGTTATATACAGTTAGATTTTTAATTGGCCTGTGAATATTGAGGCAGGATAAGGAAAGCTGTATCCATTCTCTCCCACCAGCCAAACATTTACTTTGAAACTCACACCCAGTCTGGTGTTCAAGAACAAGTTACAAACTCAGAGATGTTTAGAACTGTTTTTGGTTTTTTTTTTTCCCTCATGAGTTCACCTTGTTAGGAAGGAGTGTGTGAATATGGACCAAGTTAGCATCCTTTTCTAAATAAGAGTGACCTGGAGCATTAGTGAGCATGCCCTCATTAGCCTCTAAGACAGGTGAGAAAGGTCAGCTCACTCATCTTGCATTTCCTTTCAGGAAGATGGCATTTGAGGGCCAATCCTCTAAAAGCATTTGGCATGAAGCTTGCTAAATTAACAGCACAGCAAAAAGTTTATTTATTCAGAATATTTCATTTTGAGCAATTTTCATAAGACACAATTACAGGTCAGCACTACTCTATTGAAATACAGGCAATTAGAATATCTGAGGCTTCATCTCATATTTAATACAGCATCATGAGAAAGTCACTGGGGATGTTCCCAGGGCACTGAGTTCAACATCATCGTACTCAGCGTCCCCTTTCTTCCCCTGGAGCAGCCGGAGGCTCTCTTCTCCTTCCCCAGGATCAGCAAGCTCTCTGGAGAAGTTCAGACAAGAGCCTGAAATAGAAAAGAGAAGTTTGTTTAGAACTGAGACACGAGGATGGGACAGAACCCTCTGGTGGAAAGGAGTCAAGCAAGCGCTTATGACAAAGCATCCCTGCGCCCCAGGTGTGGGGAGGGAGGCTCGGGCTATTTCACAGGAGTCCCAGTGAGGATGGATCCCAGGTGTCCTCTCAGATCCAGTTCATGTGGTCTCCCGGGCCTCCGTGCATGTGGAAATCCTACATCACAGGAGACCTGTGCTCAGGACCTCTGGGAGACCTGCTTCCAGGCAACACAGTACAAAGGAGATGCCCAGCAATGGTAAGAATCATAAAAAGGAATCTAAATGTTCTCCTTTCACAGGTGATAGATGCAAATTCACAATAAGAGGGAGACTGGAAACAGGAAAAATCTGAATTCCTCACTCACAACCCAAGTCTGCTCTTAGTTGACTTGACTCCTGTTTCCAAATGTCCACAAATAGTATCACAGGTGCAGCCACAGATATCTCCTCCCCAAGAACTACACAGGCCCTCAGATGGAGAAATACTCTTTTCTAGACAATGAGTGTCTTCTCGCAGCTACTGAAATATCAGTTTGTCACACAGTCAAACGCTTTGGCATAGTTAATAAAGTAGAAATAGATGTTTCCCTTGAACTCTCTTGCTTTTTCAATGATTCAGCGAATTTTGGCAATTTGATCTCTGGTTTCTTTGCCTTTTCTAAGTCCAGCTTGAACATCTAGAATTTCATGGTTCACGTCCTGTTGAAGCCTGGCTTGGAGAATTTTGAGCATTACTTTGCTAGCGTGTGAGATGAGTGCAATTGTGCAGTAGTTTGAACATTCTTTGGCATTGCCTTTCTTAGGGATTGGAATGAAAACTGACCTTTTCCAGTACTGTGGCCACTGCTAAGTTTTCCAAATTTGCTGGCATATTGAGTGCAGCACTTTCACAGCATCATCTTTTAGGATTTGAAAGAATTCAACTGGTATTCCATCACCTCCACTAGCTTTGTTCATAGTGATGCTTCCTAAGGCCCAGTCCACTTCACATTCCAGGATATCTGGCTCTAGGTGAGTGATCACACCTTCATGATTATCTGAGTCATGAAGGTTTTTTTGTATAGTTCTTCTGTGTATTCTTGCCACCTACTCTTAATATCTTCTGCTTCTGTTAGGTCCATAATATTTCTGTCCTTTATTGTATCCATCTTTGCCTGAAACATTCCCTTGGTATCTGTAATTTTCTTGACAAGATCTCTAGTCTTTCCCATTCCATTGTTTCCCTCTGTTTCTTTGCATTGATCAGTGAGGAAGGCTTTCTTATCTCTCCTTGCTATTCTTTGGAACTCTGTATTTAAATGGATATATCTTTCTTTTCTCCTTTGGTTTCACTCCTCTTCTTTTCTCAGATATTTGTAAAGCCTCCTTAGACAGCCATTATGCCTTTTTGCATTTGTTTTCCTTGGGGATGGTCTTCATCCCTGCCTGCTGTACAATGTCACGAACCTCCGTCCATAATTCATCAGGCACTCTGCCTATCAGACTTAATCCCTGAATCTATTTCTCACTTCTACTGTATAATCACAAGGAATTTGATTTAGGTCATACCTGAATGGTCTAGTGGGTTTCTCTACTTTCTTCAATTTAAGTCTGAATTTGGCAATAAGGAGTTCATGATCTGAGCCACAGTCAGCTCCCCGTCTTGTTTTTGCTGTCTGTATAGAGTGTCTCCATCTTTGGCTGCAAAGAATATAATCAATCTGATTTTGGTACTGACGATCTGATGATGTCCACATGTAGAGTCCTCTCTTGTGTTCTTGGAAGAGGGTGTTTGTTATGACCAGTGCATTCTCTTGGCAAAAGTCTATTAGCCTTTGCCTTGCCTCATTTTGTACTCCATGGCAAAATTTGGCTGTTACTCCAGGTATCTCTTGACTTCCTACTTTTGCATTCCAGTCCCTTATAATGAAAAGGACATCTTTTTCAGATGATAGTTCTAAAAGGTCATGTAGGTCTTCATAGAACAACAACTTCAGCTTCTTCAGCATTACTGATTTGGCATGCTGCTACTGCTGCTAAGTCGCCTCAGTCGTGTCCAACTCTGTGCGACCCCACAGACGGCAGCCCACCAGGCTCCCCCTTCCCTGGGATTCTCTAGGCAAGAATACTGGAGTGGGTTGCCATTTCCTTCTCCAATGCATGAAAGTGAAAAGTCAAAGTGAAGTCGCTCAGTCATGTCTGACTCTTCGCGACCCCATAGACTGCAGCCTACCAGGCTTCTCCATCCATGGGATTTTCCAGGCAAGAGTACTGAAGTGGGGTGCCATTCGGCATAGATCTGGATTATTGTTATATTGAATGGTTTGCCTTCATGTATGCCACAGTGCAAAGATATTATTAAAACACTTGTTCCACCTTTGAATTTGGTCCAGTTCAGTTCAGTCACTCAGTCATGCCTGACTCTCTGTGACCCCATGGACCGAAGCACACCAGGCTTCCCTGTCTGTCACCAACTCCCAGAGCTTGTGCAAACTCATATCCATCGAGTCGGTGATACCATCCAGCCATCTCATCCTCTGTCATCTCCTTCTCCTGCTGCCTTCAATCTTTCCCAGCATCAGGGTCTTTTCTAAGGAGTCAGTTCTTTGCATCAGTTGGCCAAGGTATTGGAGCTCAGTCCTACCAATGACTATTCAGCTCATTCAGCTCTACTTCAGCTCAGTCCTACCAATGAATATTAAAGATTGATTTCCTTTAAATTGACTGGGTTGATCTCCTTGCCATCCAAGGGTCTCTGAAGAGTCATCTCCAACACTACAGTTCAAAAGCATCAATTCTTCAGCACTTAGCTTTCTTTTAATTAAGCTCAATTAATCCATAAGTTTCTCTTTTGACCATGACACAATGCTTGCGGGATCTTAGTTCCTTGGCCAGGGTTGAACCTAGGCCCTAGCAGTGAAAGTGCAGAATCCTAACCTCTGGACCACCAGGAAATTCCCTAATCTATAAATCTTCATGCAAGTATATCATTTATAAAGTGATAAGTTTATGTCACATTATGGAGACATAAATGCCAAAAGCAGAGTGATTCCTCACTCCTTGCAAGGAGTCTGATAGCATTAAATATGGCATGTGGTCAAGATGATGCTACCAAATGTACGAGATTACCTATATTTTGAATCTCTAAGGAGGCTGGGCATTGAGGAGCACAAATTCACTCTTTCCAGACAGAAAGATTGCAGGAGATCAACTGACTCCACTCACCTGTCTGAGAGGACCTCACCCCAACGTCCTTCTCTGGGGGCACTTCCTCCTCGCTCCCCTGAGAGGCAGGAGGAGTTCCAGGCACTGGTACTTCTTCAGCATCATCGTAATTTTCAGCAGGGACATCAGTCCGATCTGGGGATTCCAAGAGCAGACAAGGGAGTGTATGAAACCACAGTAAGTGGGTTGTTCTGGGGAATACCTAAGATACCTTCTGACCCAGAGTTTCTGAGTTTCTGAATAGAGGCACCAGTCACTCCTTGTTTCAAAAGACCTTTTTCTCTAAGACCGTGTTTCATTTCGATGTGTCCATAAGCCAAAACATGATTTTACATATCTTAACATTTTCTGGTGGAAACTACATATCTCAAAGCAACTCTTCTGCCCTTGAGCACTGCTAAAGGACTTTGACAAATTGTGCTTTACAGGTGTTATATTTAAAAAACATTCTGTGCCTGTGGTGATTCTGGACACAGAGAGACCCGCCCTGACGTGAGACATCACAGAACAGCCAGAGAAGGAGAAGGACAAACCCCATCTGGACACAGGGGATGCCTCTGGTCCATCAAAGGAAAACCATTCCCCTTAAATCTCCTCTGAGGAAAACTCTCCTCCCCAAAGCCCAGCCGAGGCAGGTCCACCTCTATTTCCTGGAGCGGATCTGGAGTCACTGTTGTCCTCACCATCTCTGGTGTAAAACGGCAGTTTAGTCAGTGAGAAATCTGATGGAAAGCCTCATGTGGAGACAAATATCACACAACACAGAGAATGCCCCTCCCCACACCCACGGGACCTGTGTTAAGGCTGAAAAAGGACAGGCCTGGCTCCTGCAGTGTAGACAGAGGCTGGGAGATCATGGGGTTCTGAGAGGCCATCGTGCCTCTCTCGAGGAGCCGTCTCTGTGAGCCTGGGGCAGAAATGGGGTCTGCAGATGCTGAGAAGATGTGCACAGCCAGGGGGTGGTGACAACCAGAGATCCCAGGAGGGCAGATGAGACACTCACCTGGGCTGCCCAGACCTTCCTTCTGTGTCAGAAGGTAATCGAGCTCCTCATACACAGCTTCAGCAAGAGCATCTTCATAGCTAGATAAGGCTGAGAGATCACCCAGCAGGTCAGAGAAGCTTCCCCAGATACCCCGATCCAGCCAGCCCACCTTCACCTCCCTGGTGCTCACATGGGGGCTGCCAGGACCTCAGCATCGTCTCCTACCCCATGTACCATGTCAGCACCTTCTCCCCTCGTCTGACCCTGATTACAGCTCAGCACCAACTCTGTCTGGTCTCACAGGAGAGGCCATGACTTATGAGAGTTCATGCCCCAGTCCTAAGAACCTCTGTCTACTCAGCCCTTAGAGCTCAGCACAGAGCACATGGAGTCTGCAACTCACAACAGTACCTGGCCCAGGTCCCCTCCTCACACCTGCCCCATCTCATGCCTGCACACACTCTCCCTGGTCCCCAGGTCCCCCTGCAGCCCACCTCTGCGCTCTGCTCTCCATCTGAGCAGCTGAGTCACCAGGATGACGAGGACCAGGAAGAGAAGGGCCCCCAGATGAGGCAGAGGACCCCAGGCAGGGAGAAGATGCCAGGGAGAGAATTTGAGGTTGTTCTGGTCCCTAGGAGAACAGGAAAAAGCACCTGAGATAGTCTTGGGCACAGAGAAATCTCCTGCGTCAGCATTTTCAGGAGCTCCGGACAATGACGTCTCAGCCTCAGACAGTGTCAGGGCTCCCCGGGGTCTCATCCTTAGACAAGCCAACTCCACTCTGGCCAGTGTGGCCCCGAGGCAGAGCTGGGGATTGTCAGGGAGCTGCCCTGCCGAGACAGCCTTTGAGGACCCAGCTCATCCCCTCTCCTTGGGCTTCAGGAGACAGAGCATCAAACATCCAGGGACCTGCACCCCACAGTTGAGGAGCAACACTCAAGGGCAGGTGGGAGTTCCTTAGATTCTACAACATGGGAACCAGACTTCCTTGGACCCCGGGCATGAGAACATTTGACCCTGGACATCAAGGCAGGGGATTGCCCCAGTGTAATGCCCTGGCTACCCCCCACAGCCACGGCTCCTCAGACTCTTTCCTCTTCTGAGTTGTCAGAGAGCCCACAGAACAGGTCCCCAGTATTTGAGTATTCTCTCCTGCCCATGTATGGATCACAGTACCTGCTGTAGTCGTGGGCAAATTTGTCATTACACCTAAAGAGAAAAATAGCAGTGTTGGAAAGAGGAATTGGTCAGAACGCAGGGCAAACCATTTTTCCCTCCTGAGCCTGAAATCACCCCTCAGTCTCCACAACATCAGTGTCCAGTCCTCCCAGCTCCCCTGTCCTAGATCAGAGCCTCAGCACCCAGGATGTCTGAACACAAACTCCCCACCATGCCCAGCCCATCCCGCTGCCCCTGCGCTGCCCCAGCTCACCTAGGGTGGACCCCGAGCCCCTCACTCACCAGAGCACCTCACACCAGCATCCTCCTCATGTTTGCAATCGCTCTGCCCCAAGGGCTCCGCAGCACAGTCCCACAGGGAGGACTCCCGGCCCCCGCACCGCACCTCATCCAGCCAGATGCTCCCATTTCCAGGGCCGAATATTGTGGCCTGCACGGCTTCCAGGGCCTGGCCACAGCCCAGCTGCTGGCACACCACCTCGGCCTCTGCCAGGCTCCAGGAGTCATCGCACACGGTGCCCCAGGAGCCGCTGTGCCAGACCTCCACCCGCCCTGAGCACTCGCTGTCTCCTCCCCTGAGCCGGAGCTTCTCCCTGTCTGAAAAGGCAGCAGCCCCTCCTGTGACTGCCCTGGTGGGAGGAAGGAGCCCCTGGGAGCCACAGGGGAGGGGGCAGGCTGATATACCTGTGCAGGGGGTAGCAGCTGGACAGCTCTTGGGTCTTCTTCCTGCAAACAATGGGGAAACACAGGATCAGAAATCACTGAGGGTGTTCCTGTCCCCACATAAGATTATCTAAGGTCTGACTCAGTACAAATGACACATGAAAACACAGGCTCATTATCTCCTGGGCTGAAACATTCACTGCATCTGATCACCAGCTGAAATTACTTTAAATATTTACTTGTTTATCAGTCTTCACACCCGCAGCAAATATAAACACAGACATCTGCAAATGTACACACACTCCTCTGAATGAAGAAGGACCTTGTATATCTTATATGTGCCATGTTTCTACTATTAGGACAGTGCCTGCACATTCTATGCACTCATTCAACAAATATCTATGGAAAACACATTTCTAAATACCTAGATAAAGGCTTGATAAATATTTATTAAATGAATGAATAGACAAATAAAATTCAGTGAAATAAATTTTTTTAAAAATTCATACTAATCAGTGAAATATTAAACCAAATATAAATTAATGGTAACAGTCTAGGATAATAGTTCACATTAAAAATAAGCAGTTCAGAAACAGAGAGTCAATTTATATTCAAAATCTCATGTACATAATTTTAATGGAAAATTATTGGATAGATTATAAACTGCTCTTACCTACTATTCAGTGTGACACTGGGCAAGTGAAGACTACTGTTGTGAAAGGAAACTCTCTTTTCTAAATTTGTTTTTAATTGGGAGATAATTGCTTCACAATGTAGTGTTGGTTATGTGTGTGTGTGTGTGTGTTAGTCGCTCAGTCATGTCCAACTCTTTGTGACCCTATGGACTGCAGCCCACCAGGCTCCTCTATCCACAGGATTTTCCAGACAAACATACTGGAGTGGATTGCTATTCACTTCTTCATTGGATCTTTCCAGGGATCAAACCCAGGTCTCCCGCACTGCAGGCAGTTTCTTTGCTGTCTGAGCCACCAGAAAAGCCCGTAGTGTTGGTTAGGAATCTCTTTAAAAGGAAGTATACAGGAAAGACTTACTAGAATTCTGAGAAGATATATGGACACATATATGTACACACTGAGTAAGCCAGAAATTTTTGCAATAGTGAAAAAAAGCCTAGTGAGAAAAATTTGTATTGAGAAGATGCAGAAATAATAAACAAAAGACTGAAAATATATATATAAAGGAATTGAAGCTGACAGAAATAAATATAAATTCAAAAAACAGAAGGGTAAATAGTATCTGTCATAAAGTATCAACAGTTATATATTCTTTCCAGATCATCATATCAAAACTCCTACCCACTCTATGCAGAGAACCTCTGAGAAAATGATGGCAGGACCTCTGTGACCAGGTTGCTCATTTTCATGGTCAAAGACTTTACCACCTCTCAATTCACAGGGTTTAATTGTAGGAAAAACATCATCAATAAAAGGTCTCATAGTTTAATGCCTCTTTGGCCTTCAAATGAAAAAGACAAAGAGATAAGCAAAGAGAGACGAGGAAGGGAGTGAGCCTCTGCTTTTGAAGTATCTGATCCCACATTCTCTTAGCTATGGGTTTCAGGCAACATCCAGTATATCATTCAAGGTGTACCTGAATGGGGTGTGTGTGTGTGTATGTGGAGGAGGAGGGAAAGAGAAAGAGAAACAGAGAGAGAAATGTTGAAGGAATAAGGTGCCATGGTTTGACTATTTGTCACTCTCACCAACATTTATTTATTTCATTCAAAATTTATTGCTGAAATCTCAATTCCCAATGTAACAGTATTTAGTGGTGGAGCCTTCTCAAACTCTTCCAAAAACGGAAGAAAAGAACACTTCCAAATTCATTTTCTGACACCAAAATTAGTCTGATACCAAAGCCAGATAAGGACACCATGAGAAAAGAAAGTTACGGGCTAATACTCTGATAAATATTGGTGCAAAAATCGTCAAAAATATATTAGAAAACTGAATTTGACAATACACTAAAAGAATCATACACCATGATCAAGTGATATTTGTTCCAAGGATACAAGGATAGTTCAACATTCACAAATTATTCAGTGTGATACACCAAATAAACAAAATGAAGGTAAAAATCATATCCTCAAAGGATGCAGAAAAAGTGTTTGACAAATTCAACATCCACTTACAGTAAAAACTCTTTACAAAGTAGGTATAGAAGGATTGCATCTCAACATAATTAAGGCCATATGAAAAATTCTGAGAGAGATGGGAATACCAGACCACCTAACCTGCCTCTTGAGAAAACTGTATGCAGGCCAGGAAGCAACAGTTAGAACTGGACATGGAACAACAGACTGGTTCCAAATAGGACAAGGAGTACGTCAAGGCTGTATATTGTCACCCTGCTTATTTAACTTATATACAAAGTGCATCATGAGAAAAGCTGGACTGGAAGAAACACAAGCTGGAATCAAGATTGACGAGAGAAATATCAATAACCTCAGATATGCAGATGACACCACCCTTATGGCAGAAAGTGAAGAGGAACTAAAAAGCCTCTTGATGAAAGTAAAAGAGGAGAGAGAAAAAGTTGTCTTAAAGCTCAACACTCAGAAAACGAAGATCATGGCATCCGGTCCCATCACTTCATGGGAAATAGATGGAGAAACAGTGGAAACAGTGTCAGACTTTATTTTTGGGGGCTCCAAAATCACTGCAGATGGAGACTGCAGCCATGAAATTAAAAGATGCTTACTTCTTGGAAGAAAAGTTATGAGCAACCTAGATAGCATATTCAAAAGCAGAGACATTACTTTGCCGACTAAGGTCCGTCTAGTCAAGGCTATGGTTTTTCCTGTGGCCATGTATGGATGTGAGAGTTGGACTGTGAAGAAGGCTGAGCACCGAAGAATTGATGCTTTTGAACTGTGGTGTTGGAGAAGACTCTTGAGAGTCCCTTGGACTGCAAGGAGATCCAACCAGTCCATTCTGAAGGGGATCAGCCCTGGGATTTCTTTGGAAGGAATGATGCTAAAGCTGAAACTCCAGTACTTTGGCCACCTCATGCGAAGAGTTGACTCATTGGTAAAGACTTTGATGCTGGGAGGGATTGAGGGCCGGAGGACAAGGGGATGACAGAGGATGAGATGGCTGGATGGCATCACTGACTCGATGGACGCGACTCTGAGTGAACTCCAGGAGTTGGTGATGGACAGGGAGGCCTGGCGTGCTGCGATTCATGGGGTCGCAGTCAGACATGACTGAGTGACTGAACTGAACTGAACTGAACATCATATTTGACTGTAAAAAACCAAAAGCTTTTCCTCTGAAGTCAGACGCAAGACAAAAATGTCTACTCTCACCACTTTTATTCAACTTAGTTTTGGTAGTCCTATCCAGATCCATCAGGCAAGAAAAAGAAAATCAAGATATCCAAATCTGAAAGGAAGAGGCAAAATTGACACTATCTGCAGATTGAAAAGTGAAAGTGTTAGTCACTCAGTCGTGGCTGACTCTTTAGGACCACAAGGACTGCAGCCTGCCAGGCTCCTCTGTCCATTGGGATTCTCCAGGCAAGAATACTGGAGTGGGTTGCCATTCCTTCCTCCAGGGGATCTTCCTGACCCAGGGACTGAACCTTGGTCTCTTGCATTGCGGACAGATTCTCTACCATCAGAGTCATGAGGAAAGAAGCCCCCTTACATGATATTATATGTAGAAAACACTAAAGACGTCAGCAAAAATATGAGAACCAATACACTCAGTAAAGTTGTAGAAGAAAAATCTGTATACAAAAATCATATGCATTTCTTTACACTAACAACAAACTGCTATAAGAGAAACTGAGAAAACAATTCTATTTACATTTGTATGAAAATGAATAAAATGTCTAGGAATAAATTTAACCAAGGAAGTGAAAGACCTGTACACTGAAAACTATAAACACATGGAAGAAAGAAACTGAAGATGACACAAATAAATGGAAAGATATTCTGTGCTCATGGATTGGAAAATACTATTAACATGCCCATACTACCCAAAGCAATCTACAGATTCACTGCAATCCTTATTAAAATTCCAATAGAAATTTTCACTGATACAGAAGAAACAATCCTAAAATTTCGTGGAACCACAAAAGATGCTCAATACCAAAGCAATCCTGAGAATGAATAACAAAGCTAGAGGTGTCGTGCTTCCTGATTTCACACTATATTACAAAGCTATATTAATCAAAACAGTAGGTCATTAGTATAAAAGTGAACACAGAGATCAATGGAACAGAATAGAGAGTCCATAAAAAAACCCACATTTCTATGGTCAATTAATTTTTGACAAAGAAGCCAAGAATATACAGTGGGAAAAGGACAGTTTTTTCAGTAAACAGCATTGGGAAAACTGGACAGCCACATGCAAAAAATGAAACTGGACCACTATGTTACACCATTCCCAATAATTAACTCAAAATAGATTAAAGACTTGATCACAAGTCCTGAAGCCATAAAATTTCTACAGGAAAACACAGAAAATAAAATCCTTGACACCAGCCTTTGTGATGATTTTTTGGATTTGACACCAAAAGCAAAGGGAACAAGAGTAAAAACAAGCAGATGTGATGACATAAGGCTAAAAAGCTTCTGCCCAATTAAGGAAACCATCAACAAAGTGAAAAAGCAACCTATGGAACTGGACAAAATACTTGCATATTATATTTTTGGTAAGGATTATTATCCAAAATACACAAGGAACTCATACAACTCAGTAGCAAAAAACAAACAATCTGATTTTTTTAAAATGGGCAGAGAACCTGAATCAACTTTTTTTAAAGAATACATACAACTTGCCAATAGGTACATGGAAACGTGCTCAACACTATTAGTCATCAGAAAATACAGATCAAAACCACAATGAGATATCACCTCAGATCCTCTAGAAAGGCTTTTAGCCAAAAGAAGAAATAACAGGAGTTGAGGAGAATGTGAAGAGACAGGAAAGCTTTTGCACAGTTAGAGGGAATGTAAGTTGATGCAGCCCCTATGGAAACAGCATTGAGGTGCATCAAAAATTAAAAATAGAACTGCCATATGATTTAGGAATTTCACTTTGGAGTATTTATCTGAAGGAAACAAAAACACTAACTTGAAGACCCAGTGTTCACTGCAGCAACATATGTTCAGTTGCTAGGCTGTGTCTGACTCTTTGCAACCCCATGGACTGCAGCATGCCAGGCTCCTCTGTCCTTCACTACCTCCCAAAGTTTGCTCAAATTCATGTCCACTGAACTGGTGATGCTATCTATCTCATCCCCTGTGGCCCCTTTCTTCTTCTGCCTTCAATATTTTCCAGCATCAGGGTCTTTTCCAATCAGTCAGCTCTTCTCATCAGGTGGCCAAAGTATTGGAGCTTCAGCTTCAGCATCAGTCCTTTCAATGAATATTCAGGGTTGATTTCCTTTAGGATTGATTGGTTTGATCTCCTTGCTGCCCAAAGGACTCTCAATTCAACTGTGGCATCCTAGCACCACAATTCAAAAGAATTAACTCTTTTTAGCTTCTTCTATAACCCGACTCTCACGTCCAGAGATGACTACTGGAAAAAAATATAGCTTGACCACATGGACCTTTGTCAGCAATGCCGTGTCTCTTTCTAATACCCTGTCTAGGTTTGTCACAGAGGAGCAATCCTCCTTTAATCTCATGGCTGCAGTCATCGTCAGCAGTGATTTGGGAGTCCAAGAAAAGAAAATATGTCACTGTTTCCACTTTCTCCCCTTTATTTGCCATGAAGTGCTGATGATCTTAGGTTTTAGAATGTTGAATGTTGAGCTGTAAGCCAGCTTTTTCACTCTCCTCTTTCACCCTCAATCAGAGGCTCTTTATTTCCTCTTTGCTTTCTGCCATTAGAGTGGTAGCATCTGTGTATCTGAGGTTGTTGACATTTCTCACAGCAATTTTGATTCCAGCTTGTGATACATCCAGCCTGGCATTTCCTATGATGTTCTCTGTATAAAAGTTAAATAAACAGGGTGACAATATACAGCCTTGACGAACTGTTTTCCCAATGTAGAACCAGTCGGTTGTTTCATGTCCAGTTCCAACTGCTGCTTTTTGATCTGCATACAGGTTTCTCAGGAGGCAGGTAAGGTGCTCTGGCATTCTCATCTCTTTAAGAATTTTTCACAGTTCATTGTGATCCACATGGTCAAAGGCTTTATGTAGTCAATGAAGCAGATGTTTTTCTGGAATTCTCTGGCTTACTCTATGATCCAACAAATGTTGGCAATTTGATCTCTGGTTTCTCTGCCTTTTCTAAACCCAGCTTGTACATCTCAGAAGTTCTCAGTTCACTTACTGCTGAAGCCTAGCTTGAAAGACTTTGAGCATAACCTTGCTAGCATGTGAAATGAGCACAATTGTGAGATAGTTTGACCATTCATTGGCATTGCCCTTCTTTGAGACTGAAATGAAAACTGACCTTCTCCAGTCCTGTGCCCACTGATGAATCTTCCAAATTTGCTGACGTATTGACTGCAGCACTTTAGCAGTATTACCTTTTAGTACTTTATAGCAATATATTGGGAGAAGGAAATGGCAAGCCACTTCAGTGTTCTTGCCTGGAAAATCCCAGGGACAGTAAAGCCTGTTGAGCTGCCATCTATGGGGTTGCACAGAGTCAGACACGACTGAAGCAACTTAGCAGCAGCAGCAATATATATGAATCAAACAATGTAAGTCTTCACTGATGAATGGATAAAGAAATGTAATATAGACTTATATCTACCCATAAAAAGAAGAAAATCTTGCCAGTTTCAACAACATGGATGGACCTCGAGGGCATTATGCTAAGTGAAATAAATCAGACAGAGAAAGAAAAATAACATATAATCTCATTTATATGTGTAATATTTTTAAAAAAAAAGCAAGTTCAGAGATGCTGAGTAGATAGTGGTTGCCAGAAGTGGGGGATTTGGTGCAGGCAAAGGTAATCAAAAGGTATAAGTTTGAATTATAAAATGAATAGGTGAAGAGATATACAGCATGGTGACTATAGTGAATACTGTATTGTCTATTTGAAAGATGGCAAGAAAATACATCTTAAAAATTCTCATCATGTAAGAAAAATATTTAACTATACCATTCTAAAGGAGATCAGCCCGGGGATTTCTTTGGAAGCAAAGATGCTAAAGCTGAAACTCCAGTACTTTGGCCACCTCATGCGAAGACCTGATTCATTGGAGAAGACTCTGATGCTGGGAGGGATTGGGGGCAGGAGGAGAAGGGGACGACAGAGGATGAGATGGCTGGATGGCATCACTGACTCTATGGACCAGAGTCTGAGTGAACTCTGGCAATTGGTGATGGACTGGGAGGCCTGGCGTGCTGCAATTCATGGGGTTGCAAAGAGTCGGATGACTGAGCGACTGAACTGAACTGAACTGAACAGATGGATCTGTGTATATGGATCCATATATGGAGATATAACTAGACTTACTGTAGTGATCATTTATCAATACACACAAACATATAAGCATTATGTTGTACACAGCAAAAAGTATAAAGTTGTATCAATTATATCAATTAAAAAATTTTAATAAAGCAAATTTGGAACATGTAGATTAAATTAGCTCCATACAAACTTCATTTTATAAACTCAACTTAAACCCATCACTTAGATTTTAAAATATCAAATCTCACTAATAACATTCTACAGGGTTGGGACAGACACAGAAACAGACATAAGTCACCTGCACAGGAGATGTAGGCTTCCTCCTTTGGAGAGCATGAACTGTATTTCCACGGGCCTGAAGGACACTGCCAGAGAGAGGTATCAGTTTTCCGACACTGAATTAAATCTACCCACCGGGGTCTAGAACCTTCCCTGAGATCAACAGAGGTGTTGAGACTTCCGCTGTCCCCACAGCCAAGCTGACTGCAGATGATGGACACGGTGACATCATCCATGGGGCTGTGGCAGACACTGCCCCAGGTCCCGTTGTAGAAAACTTCCAGCCACCCAGCACACTGCTGGTCCTCGCTCACCATCCTGAGGGCCAGGAACTCTGAGATCGAAAAGGAGGAGACAGGACACAGTGAGCACCCCACACAGTGCTCTGGGTTTTCCTCTCTCGCCAAAATTGTGAACATTCATCTGTGACCCAGCTGAGGAAGCAAATCCATTAGATGACCAGAGTGAAACTTGTCTCCTCTTCACCTGACTTTCTCCATTTGTGTCTGTCTTTCTAAATATTTCTACCACCGTGATGTGGTGGATATGAACTGAGAGGAAGACCAGCCTGGACACAAGCAGGAAGAGGGAGCTGACTCCTGCTTCCTGACAAAACATCTAAGAGAGTGTACGAAAGGGATGTGATGTGGACAGTATGGAGGCAGATAGAACAATGGACCCACAGATGTCTACATGGAAGCTGTGTCTGTGTTTCCTTATCTGGCAAAAGAGACTTTACATATGTGATTACAGTATGGTCCTTGGGATGGTAAGAGTCACCTGAAATATGGCGGATTAACCACCTGAGCACAGTCTAATCACATTCTTAGACTCACTATCCTTTTAAGTGGAATCCTTTTCCTTATTCTGGTTAGAGGGAGATCTGAATATGGATAATGGTCAGAGAGGTGGAGCATTGCTGGTCTGATGATGAACAGAAGGGGGTTATGAGTGAAGGAAGGCAGGCAGCTTCTAGAAGCTTGAAAAGACAGGAAACAGATTCTTTCCCAGAGGCTCAGAAGTGACGTGGCCCTGCTGAAACCTTGATCCCAGTCCAGTAAGATCCCTGTTGGACATCTAAGCTAGAGAAGTGTAAGGAAATAAATATGTTGTTTTAAACCACTAACAATGTAGCAATTTGTTATAGAACAAACAAAAACTAGCACAGTGGCTTAAGACTTCTCTACTCTATGTACCAGAAGGCTGAGCCCTGATTTCAAGAAAAACTGTGAGAAAAGGCTCTGCCAGGAAACACTACTGAGAAGAAAACACCAGAATCTCAGCTGCTGCAGGAGGCAGTGAAAGCACCTCGTCTTCACGTCTACTGGAAAGACAGGCTCCATGGGAGGAAGCCTCCTTCTCTGGTCCTTTCAGCATCTCTCCCTCAGGGCTCAGACCCTCCTCCTCCAGGGCCCCACCCCTCCTCCAGCCTGTGGACAGTGTGGAGTGCTGACCTGAGCAGATGACCCCCGCATCCTCCTTGTGTCTGCAGTCGTGCCGCCCCCAGCCCCGGGAAGGGCACGTCCACACCTGGGACTCATTTCCTGTGCAGTTCAGGTCGTCCAGCCACATGGGTCCTGATCCTGCCCCAAAGTGAGCAGACCCCGTGGCATTGAGGGCTTCTCCACAGCCCAGCTGCCTGCACACCACGCGGGCATCGTCCAGGTCCCAGCCGTCATCACAGATGGTGCCCCAGGAGCCCTGGTCAAGGATCTCCACTCTGCCGGCGCAGGGACCGCCCCCGTCCACCAGGCGGAGCTGCCTGCTGTCTGAGGAGAGAGAAATGGGACAATGGGGCGGTGACCTGGGGAATGAGAAGGGTCTTCTGTCCTGTGGGACCCTCACCTGAGCAATAGGGGGCGCTCTCCTCTGAGGCCGCAGATCCTGCTGGTTCAGACACAAAGTGGTCGCACTGGGGCAGCACCTGGGTCTGGTTTCCTGAAGAAACAGCAATGATTAGAGGGTTGGGAGGGTAAAGAACAGGAAAGTCAGTTAAATTAAATATTTTTTAGGAGAGGAGGGAAGTTTGGGGGGAAATGGATCCATGTATATGTATGGCTGAGTCCCTGCCTGTTCACCTGAAACTATAAAAACACTGTTAATCAGCTATCCCCCAATACAAAGTAAAACGTTCAAAGCAAACAAACAAACAAACAAACAAAATGACCTAGTGTGGAGCTGAGATGAAAGCTGGAACATACTGGTAAAGTTACCAGAATCTTAGTGTTCCCTTTCTCCAGGAAGAGCCCTGGTCCCGACAATGGCACGATTCCTGTTTTAAGCCAAGCTTTGCCCTAAGAATGAGTTAAACAAGTTGTTCTATCCTTAATCCACCCCTAAATAGAAGAAGCAAAACAAAAGCCTTTCTGAAGGAGTTGTACAATTATTTATCTACAATGTTTGTGGTTTTAAAAATACTGATATAAAAGAGATCTCATGGAACACCAGAGCAAATAGAAACATTAAAAAATTTCCCAGGGTATTTGGCTCTTAAAGTTACCTGACAGAAAATTTATTTTCTTTTATTTTATTAATTTTTATTTGAGTATAATTGCTTTACTATGTTGTGGTAGCTTCTGGTGTACAGCAAATTTAGTAAGTTATACATATACATATGGGCTTCCCAGGTGACTCAGTGGTAAAGAATCTGCCTGCCAAACAGGAGACTGGGGTTCCATCCCTGGGATGGGAAGAGCCTTTGGAGAAAGAAACGGCAATCCACTCCAGTATTCTTGCCTAAGAATTCCTATGGACAGAGGAGCATGGCAGTCCATGAGGTCACAAAAGAGTCAGACACAACTCAGCGACTAAATAACAACAACTGTATCTATCTATCTATCTATCTATCTATCTATCTATCTATCTATATATCCATACACACACACACACACACACACACACATCTGCCCTCTTTCTTGGATTTACTTCCTATTTAGTCACCACAGAACACTGAGTAGAGTTCCCTGTGCTATAAAAAGTTATTAGTTATCTATTTATGTGTGCATGCATGCTAAGACAATTCAGTAGTGTCTGACTCTGTGACACTATGGATTGTAGCCCATCAGGCTCTATGTCTACGGGATTCTCCAAGCAATATCTATTTTATACTTAATATCAATAGTGTAGGGCTTCTGAGTCTGGTGGCTCGGACAATAAAGAATCCACCTGCATTGTGGGAGACCTGGCTTTGATCCTTGGGTTAGAATGTCCCCTGGAGGAGGGCATGGCAACCCACAGTAGTTGTACCAATTTACATACTCATATGTAGGAGCATTCCCTTTTCTACACATCTTCTCCAGCATTTATTTGTGGATATTTTTAATGATAGACATTCTAACTGGTGTGAAATATTACCTGACTGTAGCTTTGACTTGCATCTCTCTAAATATTAGTGATGTTGTATTTGTTAGCCATTTGTATGTCTGGAAAAAAAATGTTTATTTAGGTTTTTTTCCCATTTTTTCATTGGATTGTTTGGTTTCTTGATATTGTGTTGTTTGTGCATTTTGAAGATTAATCCCTTGTTAATTACTTCATTTGCAAATATTTTCTGCCATTCTGAGAGTTGTCTTTTTGTTCTGTTTATGGTTTCCTTTGATATGTAAAAGCTTTTAAGTTTAATTAGATCCTATTTTTTTTTGTTGTTTTCTTTTTATTTTCTTTAGGAATTTGATCAAAAAAGATCCGGTTGCAACTTATGTCAAAGAATGTTCTGCCTATGTTTTCCCCTAAGAGTTTTATAGTCTGACAGAGAATTTGAATAGCCATGATTAAAGTGCACAAAGAATTAATTGACGCGATGTGTATCTTGGCAGAGAAATGATAACAAAAACAAGTGAAAATTCTACAGCTGAAAAAGTTAACAGCTGAAATTAAGAACTAGAGAATGAGTGTATCAGCACATTAGATCAACATAAAGTAGAAATAGTAAAATTGAAAAATCAGAGGATGAATATTCCTCTATTTAGAAATGCTGGTCCTATGGTAAGTGCCTGGTTAATAATGCTATATAACAAAATTTCCCCCACAACTTAGTAGTGGAGTAATTTATTTTTAAATTTTGCTCATGATTTCCCGGGTAAGTTGGGAAAGACTCACCTTGGCACTTCTATCTTTGGGGTTTCTCATGTGGTTGCATTTAGATGTCATCTGGGACTGACATCTCTAAAGGTTTGACTGGACTGTGGTTATGTAAGGAAATTCCCAGAAGTATTACTGTTGTTGTTGGGAGGGAGGGATAAAGGCGCATCATGACTGCAACATAATCCAGGAAGATTTTACATACTCAAGGAAAAAGAGGGCAGGAGGGGAGCAAATAAGGAGAGAAAGGGAAAGCTAGAGCAAGAGAGAGAGAGAAAAGAAAGAAAGAAGGATTAAAGCAAAATACTAATCTAACATTTGGGGAATCCAGGTAAAGTTCAGAGAGAACTCATTCCTAGAAAACCTTCACTAAAAGAAATACTAATAACATCAAACCCATAAAATGCCTAGGAGAAAACCTAGTTAAAGATGTGCAAAACATCTGAGAGAAAGTCAAGACCTAACTGAATGAAGGGATATATTTTGTCAGTGAATTGGGAAACTCAATGTTGTCAAAGTCAGTCATTCTCAAATTTATATACAGATTAAATCTGACCTCAATTAAATTCCCTTGTGCTTTTGTATGTCTGAAACATCACAAGCTGATTCAAAATTTACGTTGCTGTTCAGTCACTTAGTCATGTCTGACTCTTTGTGACCCCAAGGACTGCAGCACACCAGGCTTCCCTGTCCACCACCAACTCCTGCAGCTTGTTCAAACTCATGACCTTTGACTCAGTGATGCCATCCAACCATCTCATCCTCTGTCATCCCCTTCTCCTCCTGCCTTCAGTCTTTCCTAGCATCAGGGTCTTTTCTAGTGAATCAGCTCTTCGCATCAGGTGGCCAAAGTATTGGAGCTTCTGCTCAAAAATATATACAAAAGACAAACACCAAGACTGACCAAAGCAGTTGGCAAGAAAAACAACAACATAACTTCTTTAAATTAAAGTTACCCAGACTTACTATGTGTGCTTAGTCACTCAGTCATGTCCAAGTCTTTGTGATCCGATAGACTATAGCCCGCCAGGCTCCTCTATCCACGGGGATTTTCCAGGCAAGAATACTGGAGTGGGTTCCCATGCCCTTCTCCAGGGGATCTTCCCAACCCAGAGATCAAACCCAGGTCTCCCACCTTGTAGGCAGATCTTTACTCTCTGAGATACCAGGGAAGGTTCAACACTTACTGTAAAATTACAATAATTAAGAAAAGTAGTACAGGTGCAAGGAGAGACAAAGGATACAGTGGAACAGAATAGAGAGTCTAAACAATGTATTCAGACATATGTGCCCTTTCGCTCATCACAAAGGTGGCACTGCAGTGGGGAATAGTCTTTTCAGAAAAAGATTTTGAGTCAACTGGATACCCATATGAAAACAGGACACTTGACCCTTATCCTACACAGATGTCAATCCTAGAAGCAATGTACAATTATATGCAAAAAAAAGTAATTACACTTCTGTGAGATACTCTCAGAGAACATTTTTGTAATTTTGGAGTAGACAAAGTTTATTTTAGAAGACTATAAGGAGTCCTAGGGACTGGATCAATGGACTAGTTCAAAACTGAGACAGAAGTACGTCAAGGCTATATATTGTCACTCTGTTTATTTAACTTATATGCTGAGTACATCATGCGAAATGCTGGCCTGGATGAAGCACAAACTGGAGTCAAGATTGCTGAGAGAAATATCAATAACCTCAGATATACGGATGACACCACCCTTATGGCAGAAAGTGAGGAGAAATTAAAGAGCCTCTTGATGAAAGTGACAGAGGAGAGTGAAAATGTTGGCTTAAAACTCAACATTCAAAGAACTAATATCATGACACCTGGTCCCATCATTCATGGCAAAAAGATGGGGAAACAGGGACAGACTTTATTTTCTTGGACTCCAAAATCACTGCAGATTATGTCTACAGCCATGAAATTAAAAGATGCTTGATGCTTGGAAGAAAAGCTATGACCAACCTAGTCAACATATTAAAAAGCAGAGACATTACTGACAAAGGCCCATCTAGTCAAAGCTATGATTTTTCCAGTAATCATGTATGGATGTGAGAGTTGGACCTTAAAGAAAGCTGAATGCTGAATAATTGATGCTTTTGAACTGTGGTGTTGGAGCAGACTCTTGACAGTCCCTTGCATGGCAAGGAGGTTCAACCAGTCAACCCTAAAGGAAATCAGTCCTGAATATTCATTGGAAGAACTGATGCTGAAGCTGAAGCTCCAATACTTGGCTACATGATGGGAAGAACTGACTCATTGGAAAAGACCCTGAAGTGGAGAAAGATTGAAGGCAGGAGGAGAAGGGGACGACAGAGAATCAGATGACTGGATGGTTTCACAGACTCAATGGATATGCGCTTGAGCAAGCTCCAGGAGATGGTGAAGGACAGGAAAGCTTGGCATGCTGCAGTCCATGGGGTTGCAAAGAGTCAGACATGACTGAGTGATTGAACAGAACTGACTGACTGAAAGAGCACTACATGGACAGAAAAAAAAGTTGATGAGTCAAACCTAAGATGAGTAACTTGGCTCATTGAAGTACAGCATATCATTAAGAAAATAAAAATATAAGGCCAAGAATTAAACACAAAAATCATAATAAATACTTTTGCCAAAAGTCATCATCATGGTAATTTGCACCATTGTATTTGTAATAGTCAAGAACTGGAAATAAACTCACATCTCTGCCATTAGTTGAATGGTTCAATACATGGTCAGGTGATCATTCAAAGGAATACTCTATAATAATAAAAATGAATGAAATGTTGCCATAAACAACATCATAAGTGAATCTCAAACACAGTTTGGAGTCAAAGAAATAAACACAAAAGAAAACATACTGTATGATTTTACATAAAGTTCAAAAACTGAGAAAATATTCTATGGCAGTACAAGTCTTAGGTAAGCAGTCCTCCCTGGAGAGGAGGAGGACACGGCTATTGGGAGGCAATAGTGATTCTGTGGTGCTGTGAATGTTCTCTTTGTAGATCTGGGTTGGAGAACATGACCTAGGTATACACTTATTGTTTGTACTTTGTTCTCTATTATTATCCTTAAATAATATTGTTTCATAAAAAATAGTATTCATCTAGGTGTTTCTTTCCCTGACATAGCACTTCTTAGCATTTCTTAGCACTTCTTCCCCCTGAAAAAATGAGTGAACAATGAGAATGCTATGGAGCAGGACCTTACAGAGCCTTCTCAGGACAGATCTCCCTCATGTCCTCCATCTGCCTCTGTTTGTAGAAAAACCTAATTAAACAATAAATTTGATCACAGAAATTTAAAAAAATCAGAAACAAATGAAAATAGTCAAATAGGACGAAATAATGATAGTTTAGCCCTAAACAAGTTCAAGGACCTTTAGTTCCTTCTCATGGGGTATAGATAACAATCTGAGCCACATCTTTTGAGCTATTTTGCAGATAGTGAAATCCCAAACAGTGGTAGCAATAAATTACATGATGACCAGACTAGTGGGGTGCCATTTCCTTCTCCAGGGGATCTTCCCAACCCAGGGATCAAACCCGAGACTCTTGCATTGCAGGCAGGTTCTTTACCATCTGAGCCAACAGGGAAGTTCGTAATCTTTATCTTACACAATTCCAAGATCAGCCTCAAGGAAATGGGAACAGATCAGCACTAGAACTGATGATTAACTGTATTTCAAACAATAAAAGTGACACTGATCAGACTTATTTCAAGATGATTGTCGGAGCTAGCTGTGCTATTCTGCAGGTAAACTGTCCCCCTCTTCCACCTGTGCACTCCTGAAATTCCCATTTAAAAACACTCACCCCTGATCAGCAAGGAGGTTCTTTGGTACATTAGTCCTCTGTCTCCCCAGAACTGCTGATTTCCTCAATAAAGCTGTCTTTAATTTTACCCCACACTTGTCTCTCAGTGTTGGATTCTTGAGTAATGAGCAGCTGAAACCCGAGTTCAGTACCAAGATTAAACATTTCACTACAGAATATCTTTGTTTTTAAGCCTATTTTCCCTTACTCTCTGCTCTGGGGACATTTCACTCCAGGAGCATCCTAAGTATATTAGCCCTTCCCTCTCTTACCTGAGCAGATCACAGAGGCCCTATGGCCATGGGAACAGTCAGGAACACCCAGGGCAGTCACAGGGCATTTCCACAGGAAGGACTCAGTCCCTGAGCAGTGAAATCGGGCTTTCCAGAGTTGATCACTTCCTTCTGCCCCATTTGGGGTGGAGATGGCGACTCCACAGCCGAGCTGACGACAGACAACATTGGCATTGGCCAGACTCCAGTGGGAGGCACAGAATGCTCTCCATCGTCCAGAAATATTCATCTCCACCTGACCCTCACAACTAGAGGTGCCATTTTTCATAAGCCGGATGTCTGTGTACACTAATAGAAAAAGACAGGATTACAGCAAAGTCTTTTTTTTTTTAGCTGAACCGATTGTACGTGGATGTTAAGTCTTGCCATGCATCTCACCTGAACAGGCAACCTGAACAGCTCCACTGTGCTGACAAGTGCCCCCTGGACAGGGCACTCTGGGGCACCACCAGAGCTTAGGCTCCTCCCCCTCACACCTGAACTCTTCAGCCCAGACCGGGCCATCAGACTCTCTGAAGGGTACTTGTCCCAGGACAGACACAGCCTTGCCACACCCCAGCTCTGCACAGATGACCTGGGCAGTGGGGAGTGTGAAGTTTCCATCAGACACTGGGGTCCAGGCTTCTCCAGAATGCACTTCTACTCGCCCTGAGCAGGGTCCATCCCCTCCAGCCAGACGCACAAATCCTAAGAGAAACAAAGAACAACAAACCCAGTGAGTGTTCATGAACCTGGCTTGACAATTGGAAACAACACCTCACAGGCAAAGGTGGGAAAGCTTTTCTTTCCAACAGTGGAGTAAGAGGGGATAAGAAGAGAGAATTTGACTATCATTATCAAATTGCATTTTCATGAGCAAGTTTCTGAAGAGATATCCAGAAGGATTGCAGGGTCAGTTTGGAATGGCTGGATCCCAAGGATATATATTGGTTAGGAATGTTAATTCTTATCTGGGGGCCTGGAAACTTCAAGGCCCAAAGAAACTGCACAGTGGTAAACACTCAAACTTGAGTGCAGAGCTGAACTAACTGAGAGTGAAAAAAGATCATGGGATTTGAGAGGTTAGAGGCCTAAGAGCCAGAGAAGTTTAGAAGGTCATCCTGAAATTTCTGGGGCTAGAATTTTGGGCAGTTTTCTTTGAGCCAATATTCAAGTCACTGGGGATGGGAACATCATGTGGGCTAGATCTGAGTGCAGGCATTAGGTCACAATTAGGTAACCTAATTGTGAAAGAAGTTGTTCACAGATAAGTTTGGAAATGACGAAAGCTCAGAGTGTCATAGGAGAGGGAGGGAATGATCCTAGCCATCTTTTTAAAAACCTAGGATTTATGGAGAAGGAAATGGCAGCCCACTCTAGTGTCCTTGCCTGGAGAATCCCAGGGATGGGGGAGCCTGGTGGGCTGCCATCTATGGGGTTGCACAGAGTCGGACATGACTGAAGCTACTTAGCAGCATGAACACATCTGAGAGAAAGCGAAGTCCCAGTGGGATTATGCAAGACAACTGAGTTAGCTGATTACTTCATCCTAGACATGAGATTCTTAGTAAATGTGAAGGAGTGATGAGAATTTAATGTATTCTAACCCTATCTATATGCCAACTGCATATTCCTTTCCTATCTGGATTTCTGAAACAAGAAGCCAGCAAGGTACGAGAAAGGGGAGTGAGAGGAAGATAGCAGAGAGCAAACAAGCCGTATATATTTTAGAGATTTCTCAATTGCAAAAGCCTCAGTTATGTTGAAACATAGATTTGGAAACCAAATACTTGTTCCACAAGATTTTAACACCTTTTATCCCCTGTGCTTCTCCCATTTGCCACCTAACACTGCTACGCTTTCCCAGTTCCCCCAAATGCAGAAAAGAAGAAATGATCTTAAGAGCTACAAATAGATGGAAAGGACACTCCAAAAGGGAAGAGCTTCTGTGGGGAGTGAGGTGGGGTGAGTGGTAGGTTAAACGGGGAGAGGATAGAGTATGAGAGAGAGACCAAGGAAAAGACTCATGATCATGATTTCATCCTTCAGGGACCATATTTGGACAGAGAAAAGGTAATCCAATGGGAAAACCCCCTACAAATTATAAAGAACAATTTTTAAAATAATTTGCCTGGTTTCTGAGTGTGCTCATGGCTATGTATGTAATGGTGGAATTTGTCCTGGTAAAGGACTCTGATTGCATAAGTATGTAAACTTTGAAGTCTCAAAAAGAATGATGTAACAGAATAAAAATCTACTATAGAGAGCTGGAGAGAACAGAAGAGACACCACAGAAATCAAAGAATTGAAGGATTAGCCTGACCACTGATACAAGAATGAATGATGAGGGAGAGGATGATCTGCTTGCCTTTTGTTATTTATCCATTTCCATCTCCCCAGAGAGGCCCAGGTCAGGACCCCTAGTCCTCTGGCTGGGAGTTTTGCCACAGGCTACACATTCTAGTTAAAGCATTTTTGTTTAACTGGTTGTTTTTGTTGCTCAGTCACTCAGTCGTGTCCGACTCTTTGTGACCCCATGGACTGCAGCGCTCCAGGCTTCCCTGTCCTTCACTATCTCCCTGAGTTTACTCAAACTCATGTATATTGAGTCAGTGATGCCATCCAACCATCTCATCCTCTGTCGTCCCCTTCTTCTCTGGTCTTCAATCTTTCCCAGTCTCAGGGTCTTTTCCAATGAGTCATTTCTTCTTATCATGTGGCCAAAGTATTGGAGCTTCAGCTTCCGCATACATCCTTCCAATGAGTTATTCAGGGTTGATTTCCTTTAGGATTGACTGATTTGTGCTGTCCAAGGGACTCTCCAGAGTTTTCTCTAGCACCACAGTTCAAAAGCATCAATTCTTCAGCGCTCAGCCTTCTTTATGATCCAACTCTCACGTCCATACATAACTACTGGGAAATAAAATAAATAGCTTTGACTTATACGTACATTTGTCACAAAGTAATGTCTCTGCTTTTTAACATGCTGTCTAAGTTTGTCATAGCTTTTCTTCCAAGGAGCAAGTGCCTTTTAATTTCATGGATGGAGTCACAGTCTGCAGTGATTTTGGAGCCCAAGAAAATAAAGTCTCTTGCTGCTTCCATTTTTCCTCATCTCTTTGCCATGAAGTGATGGGACTGGAGGCCATGATATTAGTTTTTTGAATGCAGAGTTTCAAGCCAGCTTTTTCACTCTTCTCTTCCACTTTCATCAAGAGGCTCTCCTCTGTTCGTCTTTACTTTCTGCCATTAGGGTGGTGTCATCTGCATATCTGAGGTTATTGATATTGTTATATTAATTCTATGAGATTAAAAATTTACAAAGAACAAGAAAAAGGTATTTCTTGTATTCTGTTTTATATACCCTGATACCTGTGAAATATTTAAATATATGCTAAATACTCAATAAAGTCTTATACATATTAGGATAGAGACTTCTGAGATATGGTATATCTTTTTTATTTTCTACTTGATTTTAAAATTTACATGGAAGAATCAGTGTGTGATAATTCCAAGAAAATTATTAACTAGAAGGCCGATGTGAGTAAAGATATTAAATATAGTAAAGACATATCCTTGTCTGGTCTCTTGCTGTGTACACATCCTGTGTCCTTAGGCACACATAGCATCCTTCACACCACACCTGGCCCCTCAGTGCTGCTCAGAGAACCTCACACTTGCCTTCATCTGCTCCCTTTGCCATTCTCCTTCCTCCCAGCTACTATAAAACCTTTCCCACCTTTTCAAAAATTATATTTGTTCACTTACTCCAAATAAGCCCCCAAATGCAATTCTCTTATACCATTAAAGTCATCAAATATAAACTATTTAATCTCTTAACATAAAACAGAAATATTCAAGTTTTATTACCTCCACCTTTGACTTGTCAGTGCATGGCTAAGTGTTCCTCCAAAGTTTGCATTTATACAGATATTTTAAAGGAAAAATTGGAGAGGGAGACTTTTCTAGTAACAATGGAAGAATATATGACTCAGAGCATTCCATCAACAATTCTCTACCATCAAAGAACTATGAACATTTATGTCTAAATTTGCAAAGGAAACTTGAAATCTGGCACAAATCCATAAGAATCTCTGATCTGTTAAATGATAACCCCTGTAGGGATACCCTCTATACATATAAATGATATCCTCCTATAGTAGGAGTAGCTTCCACTCATACTAATCTAGTGCAAAATAATGTCTCACACTGTCTGTATAGAAACAACTCCACCCAGGAAAGTACATTCTCATTTTTTCGTCCCTGCCTCTCAGCCTTCCTGTGCAAAGGGAGTGTGTATGTGGCTGTTAGCAAATGTTTCACTCTTACAAAAAGTGAATTATGAAAAAAAAATTATGAGGATTTATTTTAACTGGGAGAATAAATAAAGCTATTTTAGTGTCAGGTAAGAGCACTGGAGAAGAACAGAATAGCAGAGACTTGTAAGAGGAAAGTATATGAAGCTCATTGCTCACAGCTACAGGGCACTCAGGGAGAATGGGTAGTTGTCTCAGCCCTCTCTAGCCCCCGACCTCGTTCCCTATTTCCCTCTGATCAGACCCCAGCTTTCTTGGAACTTTCCATTCTCCCAGCTGGTGGGCATGAACTGACCATACCTGAGCAGATGACTCCTGCATCCAGGCTATGATCGCAGTAGTGCTTCCCCCAGGCCCAGGAAGGGCACCTCCACACGTGGGACTCCTTTCCTGTGCACTTCACGTTGTCCAGCCAAATGGGCCCTGATCCCGCCCCAAAGGAAGAAGAGAAAGTGGCTTGGAGGGCTTTTCCACAGCCCAGCTGTCTGCACACCACGCGGGCATTGTTTATGCTCCAGTTATAATCACAGATGGTTCCCCAGGAGCCCTGGTTAAGGATCTCCACTCTCCCGGTGCAGGGACCGCCCCCGTCCATGAGGCGGAGCTGTCTGCTGTCTGAGGAGAGAGAAACGGGACACGAGGCATTGAGCTGGAGAATAAGGGTCTTCTGTCCTGTGGGACCCTCACCTGAGCAGTAGGAGGCAGTCTCCTCTGAAGCTGCAGACCCTACTGGTTCTGATATGGAGTCTTTGCACTCGCGCAGAAGGCAATGGCAACCCACTCCAGTACTCTTGCCTGGACAATCCCATAGACAGAGGAGCCTGGTAGGCTGAAGCCCATGGTAGCTAACAGTCGGACACGACTGAAGCGACTTAGCAGCAGCAGCAGCATTGCACTGGGGCAGCAGCTGGGTCTGGTTTCTTATAGCAGTGGCAAGAGAATTAATAAGGTTGAAAAGTAGGAGGAAAGGTTAAAAAAAAGGTAAAGAAAGGTTAAATAATGTCTATCAGTGCTGCACATTAAGTAAATAATGAAATAGAGAATTAAACCTAAAATTTTCCACTTCCAGGGAGAATGAAGTTCACAGCAGGCCAATGTGTCTTGCTGGGTCTTTCTGGATACAACTTCAAAAGCTGGGAAATGTTTTTTTTAAGAAACAGTAAATGGGAGGACGGTCCTAAGATGGCCGAGGAATAGGACAGGGAGACCACTTTCTCCCTCACAAATTCATCAAAAGAACATTTCAACGCTGAGCAAACTCCACAAAACAACTTCTGAATGCTGGCAGAGGATATCAGGCACCCAGAAAAGCAGATCATTGTCTTCAAAAACAGTGAACCTCTCTGGGTGTCTCTCAATGTGGAGAAACTTTTCATCTTTAACCTAGATGTTTTATTATTGGTGTTTTATTATTGGTGCTGTTTTATTATTGGTGCTTGAGGCTACTGTAAAAATAAAACTGAAAACCAGAAGCAGGAAGCTTAAGTCCAAATCCTGAGAACATCAGAGAACTCCTGAATCCAGGGAACATTAATCAATAGGAGCTCATCAAACGCCTCCATACCTACACTGAAACCAAGCACCACCCAAGGGCCAACAAGTTCCAGAGCAAGACATACCACACAAATTCTCCAGCAACACAGGAACACACCCCTCAGCTTCAATATACAGGCAGCTCAAAGTTACTCCAAAACCATTGACATCTCATAACCCATTACTGGTCACTCCATTGCACTCCAGAGAGAAGAAATCCAGCTCCACCCACCAGAACTCCAACACAAGCCTCCCTAACCAAGAAAACTTGACAAGCCACTGATACAACCCCACCCACAGTGAGGAAGCTCCATAATAAAGAGAACTCCACAAATTCCCAGAATATAGAAAGGCCACCCCAAACGCAGCAATATAACCAAGATGAAGAGACAGAGGAATACTCAGCAGGTAAAGGAACAGGAGAGTTGCCCACCAAACAAAACAAAACAGGAAGAGATAGAGAATCTACCTGAGAAAGAATTCCAAATGATGATAGTGAAAATGATCCAATATCTTGAAATAAAAATGGAATCACAGATAAATAGCCCGGAGACAAGGATTGAGAAGATGCAAGAAAGGTTTAACAAGGACCTAGAAGAAATAAAAAAGAGTCAATATATAATGAATAATGCAATAAATGAGATCAAAAACACTCTTGAGGCAACAAATAATAGAATAACAGAGGCAGAAGATAGGATTAGAGAAATAGAAGATAGAATGGTAGAAATAAATGAATCAGAGAGGAAAAAAGAAAATCAAATTAAAAGAAATGAGGACAATCTCAGAGACTTCCAGGACAATATGAAATGCTCCAACATTCAAATTATAGGAGTCCCGGAAGAAGAAGACAAAAAGAAAGACCATGAGAAAATCCTTGAGGAGATAATAGTTGAAAACTTCCCTAAAATGGGGAAGGAAATAATCACCCAAGTCCAAGAAATCCAGAGAGTTCCAAATAGGATAAACCCAAGGTGAAACACCCCAAGACACATATAAATCAAATTAACAAAGAACAAATATTAAAAGCAGCAAGGGAAAAACAACAAATAACACACAAGGGGATTCCCATAAGGATAACAGCTGATCTTTCAATAGAAACTCTTCAGGCCAGGAGGGAATGGCAAGACATACTTAAAGTGATGAAAGAAAATGATCTACAGCCCAGATTACTGTACCCAGTAAGGATCTCATTCAAATACGAAGGAGAAATCAAAAGCTTTACAGACAAGCAAAAGCTGAGAGAATTCAGCACCACCAAACCAGCTCTCCAACAAATTCTAAAGGATATTCTCTAGACAGGAAACACAAAAAGGGTGTATAAACCCGAACCCAAAACAATAAAGTAAATGGTAACGGGATCATACTTATCAATAATTACCTTAAACGTAAATGGGTTGAAGGCCCCAACCAAAAGGCAAAGACTGGCCGAATGGATACAAAAACAAGACCCCTATATATGCTGCTTACAAGAGACCCACCTCAAAACAAGGGACACATACAGACTGAAAGTGAAGGGCTGGAAAAAGATATACCATGCAAATAGAGACCAAAAGAAAGCAGGAGTGGCAATACTCATACCCGATAAAATAGACTTTAAAACAAAGGCTGTGAAAAGAGACAAAGAAGGCCACTACATAATGATCAAAGGATCAATCCAAGAAGAAGATATAACAATTATAAATATATATGCACCAAACATAGGAGCACCGCAATATGTAAGACAAATGCTAACAAGTATGAAAAGGGAAATTAACAATAACACAATAATAGTGGGAGACTTCAATACCCCACTCACACCTATGGACAGATCAACTAAACAGAAAATTAACAAAGAAATGCAAACTTTAAATGATACAATAGACCAGTTAGATCTAATTGATATATATACGACATTTCACCACAAAACAATGAATTTCACCTTTTTCTCAAGTGCTCACAGAACCTTCTCCAGGATAGATCACATCCTGGGCCATAAATCTAACCTTGATAAATTCAAAAAAATCAAAATCATTCCAAGCATCTTTTCTGACCATAATGCATTAAGATTAGATCTCAATTACAGGAGAAAAACTATTAAAAATTCCAGCATATGGAGGCTGAACAACACGCTTCTGAATAACCAACAAATCACAGAAGTAATCAAAAAAGAAATCAAAATATGCATAGAAACAAATGAAAATGAAAACACAACAACCCAAAACCTGTGGGAAACTATAAAAGCAGTGCTAAGAGGAAAGTTCATAGCAATACAGGCATACCTCAAGAAACAAGAAAAAAGTCAAATAAATAGCCTAACTCTACACCTAAAGCAACTAGAAAAGGAAGAAATGGAGAACACCAGAGTTAGTAGAAGGAAAGAAATCTTAAAAATTAGGGCAGAAATAAATGCAAAAGAAACAAAAGAGACCATAGCAAAAATCAACAAAGCCAAAAGCTGGTTCTTTGAAAGGATAAATAAAATTGACAAACCATTAGCCAGACTCATCAAGAAACAGAGAAAAATCAAATCAATAAAATTAGAAATGAAAATGGAGAGATCACAACAGACAACATAGAAATACAAAGGATCATAAGAGACTACTATCAGCAATTATATGCCAATAAAATGGACAACATGGAAGAAATGGGCAAATTCTTAGAAAAGTACAACTTTTCAAAACTGAACCAGGAAGAAATAGAAAATCTTAACAGACCCATCACAAGCATGGAAATTGAAACTGTAATCAGAAATCTTCCAGCAAACAAAAGCCCAGGTCCAGATGGCTTCACAGCTGAATTCTACCAAAAATTTCGAGAAGAGCTAACACCTATCCTACTCAAACTCTTCCAGAAAATTGCAGAGGAAGGTAAACTTCCAAACTCATTCTATGAGGCCACCATCACCCTAATACCAAAACCTGACAAAGATGCTACACAAAAAGAAAACTACAAGCCAATATCACTGATGAACATAGATGCAAAAATCCTCAACAAAATTCTAGCAATCAGAATCCAACAACACATTAAAAAGATCATACACCATGACCAAGTGGGCTTTATCCCAGGGATGCACGGATTCTTCAATATCCACAAACAATCAATGTAATTCACCACATTAACAAATTGAAAAATAAAAGCCATATGATTATCTCAATAGATGCAGAGAAGGCCTTTGACAAAATGCAACATCCATTTATGATAAAAACTCTCCAGAAAGCAGGAATAGAAGGAACATATCTCAACATAATAAAAGCTTATATGACAAACCCACAGCAAACATTATCCTCAATGGTGAAAAATTGAAAGCATTTCCCCTAAAGTCAGGAATAAGACAAGGGTGCCCACTTTCACCGCTACTATTCAACATAGTTCTGGAAGTTTTGGCCACAGCAATCAGAGCAGAAAAAGAAATAAAAGGAATCCAAATTGGAAAAGAAGTAAAACTCTCACTCTTTGCAGATGACATGATCCTCTACATAGAAAACCCTAAAGACTCCACCAGAAAATTACTAGAGCTAATCAATGAATATAGTAAAGTTGCAGGATATAAAATCAACACTCAGAAATCCCTTGCATTCCTATACACTAATAATGAGAAAGTAGAAAAAGAAATTAAGGAAACAATTCCATTCACCATTGCAATGAAAAGAATAAAATACTTAGGAATATATCTACCTAAAGAAACTAAAGACCTATATATAGGAAACTATAAAACACTGATGAAAGAAATCAAAGAGGACACTAATAGATGGAGAAATATACCATGTTCATGGATCGGAAGAATCAATATAGTGAAAATGAGTATATTACCCAAAGCAATCTACAGATTCAATGCAATCCCTATCAAGCTACCAGCCATATTTTTCACAGAACTAGAACAAATAATTTCAAGATTTGTATGGAAATACAAAAAACCTCGAATTGCCAAAGCAATCTTGAGAAAGAAGAATGGAACTGGAGGAATCAACTTGCCTGACTTCAGGCTCTACTACAAAGCCACAGTCGTCAAGACAGTATGGTACTGGCACAAAGACAGAAATATAGATCAATGGAACAAAATAGAAAGCCCAGAGATAAATCCACACACCTATGGACACCTTTATCTTTGACAAAGGAGGCAAGAATATACAATGGCATAAAGACAATCTCTTTAACAAGTGGTGCTGGGAAAACTGGTCAACCACTTGTAAAAGAATGAAACTAGATCACTTTCTAACACCACACACAAAAATAAACTCAAAACGGATTAAAGACCTAAATATAAGACCAGAAACTATATAACTCCTAGAGGAGAACATAGGCAAAACACTCTCCGACATAAATCACAGCAGGATCCTCTATAATCCACCAATTCTGGAAATAAAAGCAAAAATAAACAAATGGGACCTAATTAAAATTAAAAGCTTCTGCACAACAAAGGAAACTATAAGCAAGGTGAAAAGACAGCCTTCTGAATGGGAGAAAATAATAGCAAATGAAGCAACTGACAAACAACTAATCTCAAAAATATACAAGCAACTTATGCAGCTCAATTCCAGAAAAATAAACGACCCAGTCAAAAAATGGGCCAAAGAACTAAATAGACATTTCTCCAAAGAAGACATACAGATGGCTAACAAACACATGAAAAGATGCTCAACATCACTCATTATCAGAGAAATGCAAATCAAGACCACAATGAGGTACCACTTCACACCAGTCAGAATGGCTGCGACCCAAAAGTCTGCAAGCAATAAATGCTGGAGAGGGTGTGGGGAAAGGGAACCCTCTTACACTGTTGCGAATGCAAACTAGTACAGCCACTATGGAGAACAGTGTGGAGATCCCTTAAATAATTGCAAATAGAACTGCCTTATGACCCAGCAATCCCACTGCTGGACATACACACCAAGGGAACCAGAATAGAAAGAGACACATGTACCCCAATGTTCATCGCAGCACTGTTTATAATAGCCAGGACATGGAAACAACCTAGATGTCCATCAGCAGATGAATGGATAAGAAAGCTGTGGTACCTATACACAATGGAGTATCACTCAGCTGTTAAAAAGAATACATTTGAATCAGTTCTAATGAGATGGATGAAACTGGAGCCGATTATACAGAGTGAAGTAAGCCAGAAAGAAAAACACCAATACAGTATACTGACACATATATATGGAATTTAGAAAGACGGTAATGATGACCCTGTATGCGAGACAACAAAAGAGACACAGATGTGTAGAGTGGACTTTTGGACTCTGAGGGAGAGGGAGAGGGTGGGATGATTTGGGAGAATGGCATTGAAACATGTATACTATCATGCAAGAAATGAATCGCCAGTCTATGTTAGATGCAGGATACAGGATGCTTGGGGCTGGTGCATGGGGATGATCCAGAGAGATGATATGGGGTGGGAGGTGGGAGAGGGGTTCATGTTTGGAAACTCATGTACACCCGTGGTGGATTCATGTCAATGTATGGCAAAACCAATACAGTATTGTAAAGTAAAATAAAGTAAAAATAAAAATTTTAAAAAATAAACATAATAAAAATAAATAAAATTCAGTGAACAATGGAATGTTTAGATTAAAAAAAGAAACAATAAATGTATTCAACATTTGTTAACACAATATGGACTAAATATGCTAAAATTCTAAAGAGTGGAGATTACTTTAATGTTAGTCCAAGATCTATAGCTTCTTTTTCTCTGTGGGGATTTGCCAATTCATTGCATAATTTAATGATTCGGAATCTGGGCTCAGACAAGCAGAGGTCTACTGTTGTGACAGGAAGCCAGCATAATCTGGGAGTTACCTGGTGCTGGAGAGACAAAACTAGAGTCTTGAGAGCCTCTCTCACACAGCAGGTTTTCTCCTCAAACATTTGCCCAGTATATAAACTGTGAAGGGCAGGAAGCTAGAGAACTATATAAAAAGACTTGGAAAGCAGAATCTTTTCATTATTTTGGGTACTTAGCTACCAAAGAATATAGGCTCTGAACTGAAATCTCTGTAAGCCTATGTCATAGGGACAGAGAAATCAGAGGTCGACTGAGTGCTACCAAAACTGCAGCCCGTACTTATTACAGCCCAGTTTTAGGTTATATTTAAATGTTTGAGTGATACACACCCCATCCCCCTACCTGCCTAGGAAAACAAAGGGTAAATCCTTTCAGGTGTTAGAAAATGTATCAGGAGTATCTTACTTTTTCATATATAATTTGTAGCACTCAATAAAAAATGACATGACATTTGAGAAGTTAGGATAACATGACAAATGACCAAAGTGAAAAAAGATAAGAGAATGCAGAGACACACATGATAGAAATGCTGGGCTCAGCAGATAAGGATTTTAACTACAATTACTATATTTAGGGGAAAAGAGAGAAGAAGAGAATAAACAGGTAAAAAGATGAAAACAATAACAAATAATCATAAATAAATAAAAATGTCTAAGGAACTATTGCCAACCTAAAATAAAATATCTAGGTTTAAAAAGTGAATGAATAAGTTAAGAGAATTTTATATAGAACTTAGAGTATAGTGATTTAGAGGAGTCCTAAAGATGAGAGATGAGAACGAGATGAAAGAGGAGGAGGAGATGGAGAAGAGATAAGAGACAGAGAGACAGAACTGCAGAAGTAATATCTGAAGAAATAGCAATAGAGAACTTTTCTAAAAAATAAATGGAGGAGTTGAAAACCCCCACTCCTAGTAAAGCTGCTGAAAATCAAAAGGAAAAAGGAAAATCTGGACTAATCACAGATTTATTTAATACAAAAGGAGGGGAAAAAAGGAGACAAAAAGGAACATAAAGCAGGGGGATCAATTAAAAGCAAATGGCAGATACCAACACATCAATATCAGTAATTGCATTTACAGTGAATGGATTAAGATAAAACAAAATTGACACAAATGTTACTTGCAAAATACCCATCTTATATTATGAAAGCAAAGAATGGTTGAAAGTAAAATGATGGAAAAGATGTACTACCTGTAACAAAACTGGAATAGCTATATCAATGTCCCAGAAAGTAGACTTTAAGCCAAAATACATTAATTGAATTAAAGAGGGAATTTTCATGATTATAATGAGATGCACCCTTAACAAAGATATTTTAGACAACAGAATTCAAGAAAGGTAACAGAACATAAGTTTCAAACATACTTGACAGAGTGAAAAGAAGAAATAGACAAAATCACAATCAAAATGGGGGATTATTACCAGATCTTTTTCAATAGCATGCAGACCAAACATACAAAAAACAAAGAAGAATTCAGTAGATGTACAACAACATAATCAGCACGTTTAACTAAGTAACACATAGAGCAACACACCCAACAACGCAAGAGTTCACATTACTGTAAATGCACTCGGAACTTTTACCAAAATGACCACAAAATAAGACAAAATCTTTCACTCTTTGAATTCATACAGAATATTTACTCTGACCACAGTGGAATAAAATCAAAAACTAATAAGAAAATACTTATAGCCACTTCTATTTGGGGAAATTCAACAAGATCCTTCCAAAAACCATGAGTCCGGGAATAAATTTAAAATTTACAAAATATTGTGAAATAATGATAATAAACACAAAATAATAGTATGATAAATTCTTCTAGTGAAACTCAAGTAGTGCCTAAGGGAAAAGTATACCCTAGATTTAGAGAAGAGGGAAGACTGAAAGTGAAAAACAGTAAGCTTCCAATTAAGAAACTAGATGAGAAAGTCTAAAGAATGTAGAATGTTGGGGTTAATTTGAAAAGGAACAAAAATTAATGGAAAAGAAGGTAAGCATAGGATAGAAAATATAGGAAAAAACCCTTTAAACGTGGCTCACTGAAAACTGATGAACACTGAGCAACACTAATGCAGAGCAGAGAGATAATGAAGCTAACAATATCAAGAATGAAAAGGGACATCAGTATAAATCATACAGATATTTTGGTCATAGTTTTTGTGCTGTTAGTTGTTTGTTTTTGGCTGTGCTGTTGCTCATGGGCTCATAGTTCCCAGGTCAGGGATTGAACCTGGACCCATGACAGTGAAAGCCCAGAGATTTAACCCCTGGATTACATAGTTTTATTAGTACAATTGATACATTTAATATGGATAAGTACACATAAAGTGTCAGTTTCTCCACAGCCTTGCCCACACTAAATGTCTTTAAAAAAAAAAAAAAAACAGCCATTCTGACATGTGTGAGATGATATCTCTTTGTGGTTTTAATTTACATTTCCCTGATGATTGACCATCTCAAGCATTTTTTTTTATATACCTATTGCCATTTGTATGTCTTCTTTAGAGAAATGTCTATTCAAGCCCTTGGCCAATTTTTTAATTGAGTTATTAGGTTTTAAGTTTGTTGGTTTTTTTTTCTCTTAAGTAAGTTATAGGAGTTCCTTATTATTTTTGGAGATTAATACCTTATATAATTTTTGCTAGCTTGCTTTTTCACTCTGTGGATCTTTCATTTGGTTTGTGGAAGCTTTTTAGTTTGATATATTCCCACTTGTCTATTTTTGCATTGTTGCCTGTACTTTTGATGTCATATCCATGAACTCATGAAACCATGTGCTTTTATTTTGTGATGGAGCTAAGATATCACATATCTAAAATATAATTCCTATGTGGTGATGATGTTATACCATCACACATAGTAAAATAAATTCAAATAAATAAATAAATTTGATTAGGTTTTGAATATTCTTTAGTGGAACTGTAAAATTGTTTGCAGAAAATAAAACTTGATTCAATGTTATTTTGAGATAGAAAATGGCATTTGAAACATTGCACTAAAGGCAGACGTCAAAAAAGTAAAACATTACAGATCTGACCACATAACCCACCCATACACATATACAACCTTAAAAATATATGTAAAATATGGGGAAAATCTTATAAAAATATTTAAGAAAAACAGTAAGTGAAGTTTGTATATAAAGAGTTCCTATGAATAAATAAGAAATTTTAAAACATTCTAGAGAAAAATATTGTCACAAAAGATATCTTAAGACAGTAATATAGGAAAGGAGATAATATTTTTGTATATAGTGTTTGTGAAGGTCACTCAGTCATGTCCAACTCTTTGCGACCCCATGGAGTATAGAGTCCATGGAATTCTCCAGGCAAGAATACTGGAGTGGGTAGCCATCCCCTTCTCCAAGGGGGTCTTCCCAACCCAGGGATCGAACCCAGGTCTCCCACATTGCAGGCAGATTCTTTACCAGCTGAGTCACAAGGGAAGCCCAAGAATACTGTAGTGAGTAGCCTATCCTTCTCCAGCGGATTTTCCAGACTCAGGAATCAAATCAGGGTCTCCTGCATGACAGGCAGATTCCTTACCAGTTGGCCTACCAGGGAAGCCCTTGTGTGGGTAAAAAACCATGATGCTATGAAGAAAATTATACTCTCTTTTAAAATTAAGTATTTATTTGGTTGTGCTGTGTTTTAGTTTCACCATGCAAATTCTTACTTGTGGGATCATAAGAGAAAAAAATTGTAACTGCATGTGGTGATGGATATTACTGTATGTGTGGTGATTTACCAATATGTACAAATACATAAACACTATGTTTTACACTTAGAACTAATATAATGTTACGAGAATTATGTCTCAATTAAAAATTTTAACAAATAAGGTTGGAATATGTGGATTAAATTAGTTTCATTCTTACCTCATTTAAGCTTCTCTGGTGGCTCAGACAGTAAAGAATCTGACTTCAGTATAGGAGACCCGATTTCATACCTGGGTCAGGATGACCCCCTGGAGAAGGGAATGGTAACCCATTCCAGCATTCTTGCCTGGAGAATCCCATGGACAGAGGAGCCTGCCAGGCTACAGTCCACATGGTAACAAAGAGCACAACTGAGCAACTAACATTTTCACTTTATATTATTTTGTGAACCCAAATTAAACTCATCACTTAGACTTTAAAATATCAAATTTCACTGCATCCTACAGGGTTGGGACAGACACACAGAAACAGACAGTAAGTCACCTGCACACGAGATATAGGCTTCCTCCTTGGGAGAGCATGAAGTGTAATTCCAAGGGTCAGAAGGACACTGCCAGAGAGAGGTGTCTGTTTTCCGACAGTGGATTCCATCCACCCACCGGGGTCTAGAACCTTCCCTGAGACCAACAGAAGAGTTGAGGGTTCCACTGTTCCCACAGCCAAGCTGTCTGCAGATCACGGACACAGTGATGTCTTCCATGGGGCTGCGGCAGACACTGCCCCAGGTCCCGTTGTAGAAAACTTCCAGCCACCCAGCACATTGCTGGTCCTCACTCACCAACCTGAGGGCCAGGAACTCTAAGGTTGAAAGGGGAGGAGACAGGACACAGTAAAAACTTTGCTGGCTGTTCTGGTTTTCCTTTCGTCTAGAAATAATGAACATTCATCTCTGACCTTGTTCAAGAGATACCCACTAGATAACAAGACTGACATCACCTCCCTTTAACTGACTTTGTCCATTTGTGTCTGTCTTTCTATTTCTACCACAACGGTGTAGTGGATATGAACTGAAAGGAAGACCAAACTGCATGGGCACTAGTCAGGGAGGGGCAGCTGAATCCTGCTTCCTGATGAAATCTTTAAAGAGTATGTCAAAGGGATGTGATGTGAATATTAGGGATATAAGGATAATAATTAATCCAAAAATGTCCACATCCCCAGATTCTGCAACCTGTGAATATGTTAGCATACCTGACAAGAGGGATTTACAGATGTGATTAAGGTAAGGACCTCGGGATGGTGAGATGATGTATTAACAATATGAGCCCAGTCTAATCACATCCTTAGACCCACTGTCCTTAAACGTGGAATACTTTTCTTAGCTCTGGCTAGAAAGAGAGATGTGACTCTGGATAATGGTTGGAGGCCTGCAGCACTGCTGGCCTGATAGTGGATGAAGGATGCTGTGAAGGAAGGAATGTAGGTGGTTTCAAGAAGTTTGAAAAGGCAAGAAACAGATTCTCCCCTAGATCCACAAAAGTGATGCGGCCCTGCTGAAGCCTTGATCCCAGCCCAGTGAGACCCCTGCTGGACATCTAAGCTAGAGAAGAGTAAGGAAATAAATATATGCTGTTGTAAACCACTAGTTGGTAAACTGTTGAGGAAGCAAACAGAAACTAGTACCGTGGGTTTAAATTTTTTGTATGTAACTGAAGAGAGAGCCCTGCTTTCAAGGAAAACTGTGAGAAAAGCCTCTGCCAGGAAACACTGCTAAGAAAGGATCAGAACCTCAGCTGCTGCAGAAGGAAGTGAAAGCACCTCGTCTTCACATCTGCTGGGAAGACAGGCTCCACGGGAGGAAGCCTCCTTCTCTGGTCCTTTCAGCATCTCTCCCTCAGGGCTCAGACCCGGTCCTCCAGGGCCCCACCCCTCCCCCAGCCCGTGGACAGTGTGCAGCGCAGACCTGAGCAGATGACCCCCGCGTCCTGCTTGTGTCTGCAGTCGTGCCGCCCCCAGCCCCGGGAAGGGCACCTCCACACGTGGGACTCCTTTCCTGTGCAGTTCAGGTCGTCCAGCCAGATGGGCCCTGATCCTGCCCCGAAGTGAGCAGACGCCGTGGCATTGAGGGCTTCTCCACAGCCCAGCTGCCTGCACACCACGTGGGCATCGTCCAGGTCCCAGCCGTCATCACAGATCGTGCCCCAGGAGCCCTGGTCAAGGATCTCCACTCTCCCGGCGCAGGGACCGGCTCCGTCGACCAGGCGGAGCTGTCTGCTGTCTGAGGAGAGAGAAATGGGACAGTGGGGTCGTGACCCCAAGGATTGATAAGGGTCTTCTGTCTTGTGGGACCCTCACCTGAGCAGTAGGGGGCGCTCTCCACTGAGGCCGCAGAGCCTGCTGGTTCTGCCATAGAGTCGTTGCACTGGGGCAGCATCTGGGTCTGGTTTCCTGAAGAAACAACAATGATCAGAAGTCTGGAAGGGTTGAAGAACAGGAAACTGATTTAAGGAAAATAATGAACTACTGATGGAGCCTAAAATGAGAGCTGTGACCCAGCAGTAAAGTTATCATACTCTTAGTGTTCACCTTCTCCCTGGAGAGTTCTGCTTCTGACAGTACCACAATTTCTGTTTTAACCCAACTGTTGCTGTAAGAATGAGTTAAGTAAGTTGTATCCCTAAATGTATCCCTGTGCTGTGCTTAGTCGCTCAGTCATGTCCGACTCTTTGTAACCCCTTGGACTAGAGACCACCAGTATCCTCCGCCCATAGGATTTTTCAGGCTAGAATAGTGGAGTGGGTTGCCAAGCCGTCCTCCAGGGGATCTTCGCAACCCAGGGATCTAACCCTGGTCTTCCGCACTGCAGGCGGATTTTTTACCATCTGAGCCACCAGGGAAGCCCAAATCTATCCCTAAGTAAAAGCAAAACAAAATTCGTTCTGAAGGATCTCTGCAATTTTTTCAATGTGTATCTTTAGAACAAACACTTACATAAAATAGATCTCATGAAAAACAGAAAGGAAAAAGGAGACATTGGAAAGAATTTCACAGGTTTTTCAGCTGCTAGAGTTAGCTGACGATAATATATGTAGCCACGGTTAAAGTGCTTATGGAATTAATTGACAAAATGTGCTTCTTTGCAGAGAAATGATAACAAAAACCAAATAATTCTAGAGCTGAAAAACTTCTTAGCTGCAATTAAGACTAAAGAATAAGTGTATTAAAAAAATAAAAAAAAAGAATAAGTGTAGCCGCACATTAGCTCAGCATAAAGTAGAAACATCAAAATGCAAAATCAGAGGATATTCTTCAATTAATTCAGGTCACATAGCAAGAGTTCTGGTTATATTGTTGTATGGCAGTTTTTCCAAAAAACTTAGTTCACTTCAGTTCAGTCCCTCAGTCATGTCCAACCCTTTGTGACCCAATTAACTGCAGCTTGCCTGGTTTCCCTGTTCATCACCAACTTCTGGACCTTGCTCAAACTCATGTCCACCAAGTCAGTGATGCCATCCAAGCATTGCATCCTCTGTCAATCCTCTTTTCCTCCTGCCCTCAATCTTTCCCAGCATCAGGGTCTTTTCCAATGAGTCAGCTCTTCTTATCAGGTGGCCAAACTATTGAAGATTCAACTTCAGTATCAGTCCTTCCAATGAATATTCAGGACCAATTTCCATTAGGATCCGCTGGTTTGATCTCCTTGCAGTCCAGGGGACTCTCAAGGGTCTTCAACAGCACAGTTCAAAAGCATCAGTTCTTCGATGCTCAACTTTCTTTATGGTCCAACTTTTACATCCATACATAACTACTGGAAAAATCACAGCTTTGACTAGATGGACCTTTGTCAGCAAAGTAATGTGTCTGCTTTTTAATATTCTGTCTAAGTTGCTCATAGCTTTTCTTGCAAGGAGCAAGCATCATTTAATTTCATGGCTGCAGTCATCATCTGCAGTGTTTTTGGAGCCCAAGAAAATAGTCTGTCACTGTTTCCATTGTTTCCTCATCTATTTGCCATGAAATGATGGGACCAAATACCATGATCTTTGTTTTTTGAATGTTGAGTTTTAAGCCAGCATTTTCACTCTCCTCTTTCACTTTCATCAAGAGGCTCTTCAGTTCCTGTTCGCTTTCTGCCATAAGGGTGGTGTCATCAGCATATCTGAGCTTATTGATATTTCTCCTGACAATCTTGATTCCAGTTTGTGCTTCATCCAGCCAAGCATTTCACCTGATGTACTCTACATATAGGTTAAATAAGCAGGGTGACTATATACAGTCTTGACGTACTCCTTTCCCAATTTGGAAACAGTCTGTTGTCCCATGTCCAATTCTTTTTTTTTTTCTTTTTTTAGTTTCTTATTTTTTTAATTTTAAAATCTTTAATTCTTACATGCGTTCCCAAACATGAACCCCCCTCCCACCTCCCTCCCCATAACATCTCTCTGGGTCATCCCCATGCACCAGCCCCAAGCATGCTGTATCCTGTGTCAGACATAGACTGGCGATTCAGTTCTTACATGATAGTATACATGTTTCAATGCCATTCTCCCAAATCATCCCACCCTCTCCCTCTCCCTCTGAGTCCAAAAGTCCGTTATATACATCTGTGTCTTTTTTCCTGTCTTGCATACAGGGTCGTCATTGCCATCTTTCTAAATTCCATATATATGTGTTAGTATCCATGTCCAATTCTAACTGTTGCTTCTAGACCTGCACACAGATTTATCAGGAGGCAGGTAAGTGGTCTAGTATTTCCATTTCTTTAAGAATTTTCCACAGATTGTTGTGATTCACAAAGTCAAAGCCTTTGGCATAGTCAATGAAGCAGAAGTAGAGGTTTTTCTGGAACTCTCTTGCTTTTTCTATGATCCAACAGATGTTGGGAATTTGATCAATATGAAAAGGTAAAACTTAGTAGCTGAAGAAAAAAATATGTGCTTAATTTTGCTTATGACTTGGGGTCATTAATCAGGAAGAAACTCTGTCTGGCAGTCTCTCAGTGGGGTCTTTCAGAGCTGCAATTAGATGCCACCTGGAGCTGAAGTCATTAAAGACTTGATTGAACTCTGGTTCTGTAAGGAAATTCCCAGAACTGTTCTAAGGATAAAGGAACATCATGTCTTCAACTGAATTCAGAAAGAATTTACATATTCAGGAAGAAATGGGGGAGAAGGGGAACAGAGAAGGAAGGACACACACACAGAGATTAAAGCAAAATATTGATACCAACAATTAGAAACCCAGGTGAAGGTCATAAAGGAATTTTTATATTGTTTTCCCAACATTTTTATGTCTCAACATACATCAAAATTGAAAGAGTTAAAAGGTGAAAAGTCAAAGAAAATTCATTGCCAGGACACTTTCACAAAAATACTCATAATATCAAAAATAAAATACCTAGAAGTCCTAGTAGAAGATGGGGAAAATCTCTGAAATTCAGGATCTAACCGAATGGAGGCATGTATTATGTCAATGATTTGGAAAACTCAACATTGTCAATGTCAATCATCCTCAAAGTTCTATGTTTACTCTCAAATTTTTAAATCTAATCTCAATGATACCCTTAAGCTTTTCTTTTGGTGAAAATGACAAGCTGACTTCTAAATTCATACAAAATACAAGCAACCAAAAATGAACAGCACAGTTGGTAAGAAAAGCAACGATATTAGAGGAGTTAATATAAAGTAACTCTTGTAAATTATTCAGACTAACTACAAAGTTTGAAATTCAGGGAGATAGTGAAGGACAGGGAAGCCTGGGGTGCTGTAGTCCACGGGGTCACAAAGAGTCAGACATGACTTAGCGATTGAACAACAACAACTACGAAGTTATGATAATTAAGAAAATGCAGCATTTGTGCAAGGATAGACAAATGATAACATGGAACAGAATAGAGAGTCTCAAATAAGACAGACATACTAGCCCTTCTGCTTATGATGAAGGCAGCACTGCAGTGCAGAAGAGTCTTTTCAAAAAAAGATTCTGAGTCAATTGGATGTACATATGACAGAAATGGTATGGACCTAACAGAAGCAGAAGATATTAAGAAGAGATGGCAAGAATACACAGAAGAACTGTACAAAAAGGATCTTCACGACCTGGATAACCATGACGGTGTAATCACTCATTAGAGCCAGACATCTTGGAATGTGAAGTCAAGTGGGCCTTAGAAAGTATCACTACAAACAAAGCTAGTGGAGGTGATGGAATTCCAGTAGAGCTATTGCAAATCCTGAAAGATGATGCTGTGAAAGTGCTGCACTCAATATGCCAGCAAATTTGGAAAACTCAGCAGTGGCTACAGGACTGGAAAAGGTCAGTTTTCATTCCAATCCCAAAGAAAGGCAATGCCAAAGAATGCTCAAACGACCGCACAATTGCACTCATCTCACACGCTAGTAAAGTGATGCTCAAAATTCTCCAAGCCAGGCTTCAGCAATACATGAACCGTGAAATTCCTGATGTTCCAGCTGGTTTTAGAAAAGGCAGAGGAACCAGAGATCAAATTGCCAACATCCGCTGGATCATGGAAAAAGCAAGAGAGTTCCAGAAAAACATCTACTTCTGCTTTATTGACTATGCCAAAGCCTTTGACTGTGTGGATCACAGTAAACTGTGGAAAATTCTGAAAGAGATGGGAATACCAGACCACCTAAACTGCCTCTTGAGAAATCTGTATGCAGGTCAGGTAGCAACAGTTAGACCTGGACATGGAACAACAGACTGGTTCCCAATAGGAAAAGGAGTACGTCAAGGCTGTATATTGTCACCCTGCTTATTTAACTTATATGCAGAGTACATCATAAGAAGCACTGGACTGGAAGAAACACAAGCTGGAATCAAGATTGCTGAGAGAAATATCAATAACCTCAGATATGCAGATGACACCACCCTTATGGCAGAAAGTGAAGAGGAACTAAAAAGCCTCTTGATAAAAGTAAAAGAGGAGAGTGATAAAGTTGGCTTAACGCTCACCATTCAGAAAACGAAGATCATGGCATCCAGTCCCATCACTCCATGGGAAATAGATGGAGAAACAGTGGAAACAGTGTCAGACTTTATTTTGGGGGGCTCCAAAATCACTGCAGATGGTGATTACAGTCATGAAATTAAAAGACGCTTATTCCTTGGAAGAAAAGTTATGAGCAACTTAGATAGCATATTAAAAAGCAGAGACATTACTTAGCCAACAAAGGTCCGTCTAGTCAAGGCTATGGTTTTTCCTGTGGTCATGTATGGATGTGAGAGTTGGACTGTGAAGAAGGCTGAGCACCGCAGAATTGATGTTTTTGAACTGTGGTGTTGGAGAAGACTCTTGAGAGTCCCTTGGACTGCAAGGAGATCCAACCAGTCCATTCTGAAGGAGATCAGCCCTGTGATTTCTTTGGAAGGAATGATACTAAAGCTGAAGCTCCAGTACTTTGGCCACCTCATGCGAAGAGTTGACTCATTGGTAAAGACTTTGATGCTGGGAGGGATTGGGGGCAGGAGGAGAAAGGGACAATAGAGGATGAGATGGCTGGATGACATCACTGACTCGATGGATGCGACTCTGAGTGAAATCCAGGAGTTGGTGATGGACAGGGAGGCCTGGTGTGCTGCGATTCATGGGGTCACTAAGAGTCGAACACGACTGAGCCACTGAACTGAACTGAACTGAACTGATGAAACCTGACCCTTATCTTACACAAATATCAATCCCAGAAGGAATGCACAATAATATGCAAGAGAACTATAATAAAATTTCCATAATATACTCTTAGAGAATATTTTTATGATCTTCGAGTAGATGGCAGCCCACCAGGCTCCTGCATCCTTGGGATTCTCCAGGCAAGAACACTGGAGCGAGTTGCCATTTCTCCAATGCGTGAAAGTGAAGTCGCTCTGTCATCTCCGACTCTTAACGACCCCATGGACTGCAGCCTACCAGGCTCCTCCGTCCATGGGATTTTCCAGGCAAAAATACTGGAGTGGGGTGCCATTGCCTTCTCCTTTAAAGGATATAAGAAGCATTAAATGTACAGAAAAATGTTGGTAAGTTATATTTACATAAGAAATGAGTTCATCAAAGGACACCATTTGATTAAGAAAATGAAAATAAAAGACCAAGGGTTAAACATGGAAAATAAGTAACACATATTTGCTGCCAAAGACATTGTCATGGTAAGTTGTAATATCATATTTGTAATAGTCAAGAACTGGAAATAACTCAGATTTATACTGTCAGTAGAATGGATCAGTACATGGCCATGTGATCATTCAAAGCATACTCTACTCTAATAAATAAAGTGCTACAATATACAACATCATGTGTGAATCCCAAACATAATTTTGAGTCCATGAAATTAGATACAGAAGATGAAACATACTGCATTATTTTATATAACGTTCAAACAAAAATGAAACTCTATATTAGTAGAAGCTAGGTAAGCGCTCTTTTCCCTGTCGAGGAGGGAAGACACAGACACTGGGGACGACAGTGACTGTGGTGCTGGGACACTCTCCTTGCTGCTCTGGGCTGGGCTTCATACTGAGGTCTACACTTACTGCTCCTACATTGTTTTCTATGATTACATGTGAGCAACAGTGTTGCTTAAAAACATATTATTCCCCTCACACTTCTTGCCCTGACCTGAGAAATGAATGAACAATGAGAAGATCCATATTTCACCACAAAATCTCTGACTTTGAAGCCCGTTTAACCTCACTCTCTACTCGTGGAGACATTTCACTCCAGGACCATCCTGAGTACCAGTAGCCCTTGTCCCACGCTCTTACCTGAGCAGATCACAGAGGCCGTGTTGCCATGAGAACAGTCAGGCCCACCCAGGGCAGTCACAGGACAACTCCACAGGAAGGACTCTTCCCCTGAACAGTGAAATCGGGCTGTTAGGATCTGATCACCTCCTTCCACCAAGTGTGGTCCTCCAGGGGTGGAGATGGCGACTCCACAGCCAAGCTGATGACAGACAACATTGGCATTGGCCAGACTCCAGTGGGAGGCACAGAGTGCTCTCCATTGTCCAGAAATGTTCATCTCCACCTGCCCCTCACACTGAGAGGAGCCGTTTGTCATGAGCCGGACTTCTGAGTATGCTGGTAGAAGAAGACAGAGTTTCAGCAAAATCACATGACTTTCTCACCTGAGCAGGGTGTTCACAGAGGTGAAAGGCCTGACCTGCATCTCACCTGAACAGACAACCTGAGCAGCTCCACTGTGGTGACAAGTACCCCCTGGACAGGGCACTCTGGGGCAGACCCAGAGCTCAGGCTCCTCCCCCTCACACCTGAACTCTTCAGCCCAAACCTGGCCATCAGACTCTCTGAAGAGCTCATGTCCCTGGACAGACACAGCCTTGCCACACCCCAGCTCTGCACAGATGACCTGGGCAGTGGGGAGGGTGAAGTTTCCATCTGACACTGGGATCCAGGCTTCTCCAGAATACACTTCTACTCGCCCTGAGCAGGGTCCATCCCCTCCAGCCAGACGCACAAATCCTAAGAGGAAACAACAACAAAACCAGTGAGTGTTCGTGGTACCGACTTGGCAACTGGAAACCATACGTCACAGGCAGTGGAGTGAAAGTTTTTCATTTTAGGAGTGGAGCATGTAGAGAGTCTTTGACAGTTAGTGTCCAAATTGAATTTTCATGAGCAGGTCTCTGGAGAAATCCAGGAGGATTACAAGGTCAGTTTGGAATGGTTGAATCCCAAGAACATACACTTTGAGACTGGTTAGAAATGTGAATTTCTTGGTCTAGGAGCCTGGAAAGTACAGAGCCCAATTCAGCCCCATATTGGAATGGCTGAATACTGAAAACACGTGTTTTAGCATTGGTTGGAGAAGTGAATTTCTCACTTAGCAGCCTAGGACCTACATACAGATCCAAGGATAATGTGTAATATTCAAGGAGTTAAACTTGAACGTAGAGATATGCAGACCAGAAGCCACCCAGAGGGACGTGGGCTATGAGATTAGAGACGTAGCATCCAGACAAGCTTAGAAAGCTTTCATGGGACTTGTGGGGCTAATGTTCTGACCAGTTTTCTCTCCCAGAAGCTAGTCCTCAAGTGACTTAGGTTAAGGAAAGTCCTGAGGCTGGATTGATGAGGGCATGCCAACCTGTAGATGGGTGACAGCTCCAGAGAAGAAATATGGACACTGCCACTAATTCACATTTATGTCATCACATCTTGTCTTTCTGATACTTTTTGATGCCAAAAAATTCCATGAATTCCTTCAGTGACCTCAGTGGGAAGGAAAATGAGTGAAGAAAACTCAGAGAGTCATAGAGAGTTCATTCCAGCCATCTCTCTTGAAATCCTAGAATTTGCCAAAGAATCTGGGGGAGAGTGTGCTCTCAGTGGGAGTTAACCAGATAGCTGAGTTTCCACATCGTCTCCTATTAAAGGGTTTTTTTCTCAAACAGGACTCATAGAAAATGCTAAGGGCTGATAATAATTGATTTTAATACTATCATTGTTCTAATTCCCACCACAGAAAAATGTGCATTCTTCTCAAGCACACATGGAATAGTCTCCAGGCTAGGCTACAGATAAACCTTAACAAATTCAAAAATATTAAAATAATTCCAAGTATCTTACATGACCATAATGGATTGGAACTAAAATTCAATAATGATCAGAAAACAGGAATTCATGAATATATAAAAATTAAACCACACACTGATATTTTAAGATTGTTTTCCTATTTCTATAAAGAATGCTATTTAGATAGGAATTATATTAAATCTATAGATCACTTTGAGAAGTACAGGCATTTTAACAATACTAATTCTTGCAGGCCAGAAATACAGAATGACTTTCCATTGATCATATCGTCTTTAATTTCTTTTACGGATATTTTACAATTCTAAAAGAAGATGGCATGTTGCCAAAAAGAAGGAAGAAGAAGAAAGAGAAGGAGGGGGAAATGAGCAAACAAGCCATAATTTGGAGAGTTCCAAGTTGAAAAAGCCTCAGTATGGATAAATATGCGAATATTTGTGGGAAACACTCGTTGAGTAGCTTGTTAGCATACGTCATCACCCTCTGCTCCTCCCATCTACCACCTAAACTGCTATCCTTTCTCATTCCTCCCACTTCAGACAAGCAAACGCCATTTTAAAAGATACAGATGGATGGAAAAGAAAATCAGAAAGGATAGCTACTGCTGAAGTAGGGTGTAGGTAGGGCATATGGCATGCAAGGTGGGATCAAGGAAGTTTTGAAACTAAAGGAGGAAAACCAAAATAAGAGTTCATCATTTGGTCATCAAAGGAACACATTTTGAACTGAATGAAGATAACCCAATGAAAAAACTTTATCTAATTCATCAAGGACAATTCCCTGATTTCTGGGTGTGTTCTGATTATTCACTTCTGAAGTTCTTCCTGGTAAAGGACTGCTTAGTGATGCCCAACATCCAACCAAACAATTATTAGAATTTCCAAAAGAGAGAAACGTAACCCACAACACATTCTTTAAAAACAATCAGAGAGCAAAAGAGACACCAGTGCATAGAACAGTCTTTTGGACTCGGTGGGAGAGGGAGAGGCTGGGATGATTTGGGAGAATGGCATTGAAACATGCATAATATCATATAAGAAACGAATTGCCAGTCCAGGTTCGATGCATGATACTGGATCCTCAGGGCTGATGCACTGGGACGACCCAGGGGGATGGTATGGGGAGGGAAAGGGGTTCAGGATGGGGAACATGTGTATACCCATAGAGGATTCATGTTGATGTATGGCAAAACCAATACAATACTGTAAAGTAATTAACCTCCAATTAAAATAAATAAATTTATTAAAAAATAAAATAAAATAAAGCAGCTTCAGTAATTACAGAAATGATTGAATTGGCTGAAGAGATCCTTAAACCCCTAATATCAATATGCTTAATGAAGCATAAAAATAAACAGGGAGAAAAACTAGGAAAAATGAACAAATGAAACTTCTGAAACTGAAAAATATAGTATTGGAATGAACAATTATTTGGATTAATTACATAAGAGACCAGACATTACAGAATAAAAGAATTGGGAAGTAAAACACAGCAGTAGAGACTATCTAAATTAAACCAAAGAGAGTAAAACGGCAAAAAAATATGAATGGAAACTCAATGGCATGTGGGATAATGTCAAAATATATAAAATATGTGTATATGGAGATTCAGAATAAGGGATGTGCAGAAAAATATTAAGAAAAGATAAATGACTTTTTCCCAAAGTTTTTGTAAATTGTAAACCCACTGATCCAAAAAGCCAAACAAACCCGAAATAAGATAATGAAACCATTCTCAGAAAACTTGACAATGTATTTACTGAAATTCATTGGTAAACAAACAAACAAAAATATGTTAAGAGCAGCCAGGGAAGTTTGACACATCATATTCAGGGAACAAAAGGATAAGTATTAGTTACTGACTTTTTGTTGGAGGCAATAAAAGTCAGATGACAATGTAAGAACATATTTAAAGTATTGGGGTTGGGCATTTGTTATGCTAAAACTGAATCACACAAGAAAATACTTTTCAAAACTGAATGAAAATAAAAATGATTTCAGGTAAATGAGACATGATAGAATTGGAGGCCACCAGACACACACTACACAAAACTGCCTCAGGAAGTTCTTCAAGCTAAAGGGAGATGACAGCAGATGAAAATATGGATCCTCTCACAGCTATAGAGACTGTGCTAAATGTTGATTCTCTATTAGAAGATGTAAGGCAAAAATATTAGCAGCAAAGTATAAGATTCATAATAAATTGATAAATAGAATGTATGACAATGATAGCACCAAAGACAAGAACAGGGAAGTGGAAGAAAAGTATAGTGACTAACATTGCATGTTGTGACATCATATTTCAAAGTAAAATGTAATTGAAGGTTAATAATTCAACATTGGGCTTTCCCCGTGGGTCAGTGGTGAAGACTCCCCTGACAATGCAGGAGACGTGGGTTCAATCCGTGGTCTGGGAAAATCCCACATACCACAGAGCCACTAAGCGTGTGCACCACAACTAGCGAGCCTGTGCTCCAGAGCCCAGGGGCCACGCCTACTGAAGCTTGTGCCCCATAGAGCCTGTGCTCCACAGCAGGAGAGGCCACTGCAATGAGAGCCTCATGCTGCAGCTAGAGAGGAGCCTCTGATCACTGCAACTAGGGAAAAGCCCGTGCAGCAGTGAAGACCCAGCCAGCAAAAAATAAAACTTACTATAAACTAAAAAAATTAAATATTACAATCACCTAAAAACTGACACGATTAATAAACCAATACAGTATTTAAATTAAAATGGTAAAATATACTCAAAGATTAAAATAAGAACAAAGATATAATATATAGCAGCTGCTACTGCTATTGCTAAGTCACTTCAGTCATATCCGACTCTGTGCAACCCCACAGATGGCAGCCCACCAGGCTCCCCAGTCCATGGAATTCTCAAGGCAAGAACACTGGAGTGGGCTGCCATTTCCTTCTCCAATGCATAAAAGTGAAAAGTGAAAGTGAATTTTCTCAGTGGTGTCTGACTCTTAGCTACCCATGGACTGCACCCTACCAGGCTTCTCCGTCCATGGGATTTTCCAGGCAAGAGTACTGGAGTAGGTTGCCATTGCCTTCTCTGACAAATAGCAGGCAAGTACACTTAAACCCAACTATGTCAATAATTACATTAAATTTGAATAATTTAAGTACTCCAAATAAAAAAAAACAAGATAATCAGACCAGATAAAGTAAGACAAAGCAATATACTATCTACAAACTTTTCTGTGTTTAAATATAAACACAGAAACATACTAAAGAGGTAAAAATTACATACCATGCAAACACAAATCAGAGAAAACTGTATATAATATCTAAATTAATATCATACAAATCAGACTATAAGACAAAGAATTCATTCAGAGAAAAAGAAACATTTTATGATAATAAAATACAAAAGAAATTATATAGTATTGAAACTGGTGGGTTAAAAATAAAGTGATGCTTAGAGGAAAATTTAGAACCTTGATGCTTCCTTGATGATTACATGAGAATAAAAATAGAAACAGAAGGAAATGATCCAAGACTCCACCTCAAGAATCTACAAAAGCAACCACAATCATAACTGAAAAAGAGGAATGAAAATTGAGCATAGAAATCAATTAAGAAGAAACGAAATACACCATCAAGAAAATCAATACAGTCCATTAGTGATTCTCTTAAAAAGAACATTAACGCGGATAATCTTCTAGCAAACCAATTAAGAAAAAAGAGGGAACACATTAGCAGCACCAGTAACAAAAGGAGGACTATCATTGTGGATCTTCCCAACATGTAAAGATATGAGATATGAACCAGTGTTACTAATTTGAAAATTTTTTGTAAAATGGGCCATGTCCTTAAAAACATATTACTTGTTTCTGATACAAAAAAAAAGAGAGAGAGAGAGAAATATGAGTAAACTTATTTGTTAAATAAACAGAATCCATATTATAAAAATTTTCCACTAAGAAAACTGCCAGCTACAAATGCTAGCACTTCCACAGAACTCAGAAATGACTCCCACAGCAAGATAAAGGAAGAGAGGCAGGGAAGGAATGGAGGCAGGAAGGAAGTGTAACACAGAGGCTGTGGTAAACGTACGAGTTGACTGCATCTTTCCAACCCTCTCCTCCTGCAATCCTTGCATCTTCATCCCCTCACCATTTCGCACTTCAGTACTGTAGTCCCTGGTGGCTCAGAAGATAATCAAGACTCTGCCTGCAATGCAGGAGACCCAGGTTTGATCCCTGGGTGAGAACGATCCCCTGGAGAAGGAAATGGCAACCCACTCCAGTATTCGTGTTCTGGAGAATCCTATGGTCCATGGCAACTCACTCCAGTATTCTTGCCTGGAGAATCCCATGGACTGAGGAGACTGGTGGGCTGCAGTCCACGGGGTCACAAAGTGTCAGACACAACTGAGTGACTTTACTTACTTATGGGATCACAAAGAGTAGGACAGGGCTGAAGTAACTTGGAACGCTTGCACCACAGTCCTTCACAATTTGTGTGTTCCCTTCCAGACCTTCCACCTGAACTCCATGAAATCTCCTCATTGTTTCAAACAAGCTTCTCTACATTCTCCTCTGGTCATTGTTTCCACTCTAGATTTCTCCTAAACACGGTACTTCACTTCCAGCAATCCATTACTGAGGCTGAAATTTCTCTTCCATACCTGACTCCTAAGGTTGAGCAGAAGAAACTCCAAGAGTGTTGATTAAGATGCTATTCTATTCTATTTACATGCTATTCTAATTTTATTTCTGCTACATCACCACCACTTCGACTTATCTTCACATCATTAAAATATGTCTGAAAATACAGAAAAGACAGACCAGGAAACTAGTGACAAAAAGAAATAGAAGGAACCTGGAGCCATTCATAAAAATGTGAGAGTGTAAGTTAGAGCAGTGGTAGTCAGGGAGTACAAACCACAATCAGGGTTTAAATATTAGTTCAGTTCAGTTCAGTCGCTCAGTTGTGTACGACTCTTTGCGACCCCATGAATCACAGTACGCCAGGCCTCCCTGTCCATAACCAACTCCCGGAGTTCACCCAAACTCATGTCCATCGAGTCGGTGATGCCATCCAGCCATCTCATCCTCTGTCATTCCCTTCTCCTCCTGCCCCCAATCCCTCCCAGCATCAGAGTCTTTTCCAATGAGTCAACTCTTCGCATGAGGTAGCCAAAGTACTGGAGTTTCAGCTTTAGCATCAGTCCTTCCAATGAACACCCAGGACTGATCTCCTTTACAATGGACTAGTTGGATCTCCTTGCAGTCCAAGGGACTCTCAAGAGTCTTATCCAACACCACAGTTCAAAAACAACAACTCTTTGGTGCTCTGCTTTCGTCACAGTCCAACCCTCACATCCATACATGACCACTGGAAAACCATAGCCTTGACTAGACGGACTTTTGTTAAATATCAGAGCACTTCCAAATCTCTACTTCTAAGTATATCTTAACTGGAATTAATATCAAGACATCATTATTCTTAGGATTTTAACATTGGGACTTCTAATTTCACAAAGTTTCAACATCACACACTCCATTTTCACTCAGATGCTGATTTATCTAAATATGGTAGAGACACCTGTAGTATTTCCACAAATTTATCTTCAGCTGGAACCATGATTATGACATTGTGACAATGAGGAAGGTTACTTGAGATGCCAGAAAACAGGTTTGTTTAAAACAAAAGTTTCTAACTAAAATTCAAATGCACCTTGAAAATAATTATTTTTAATAAGAGTGATAAAGAGAATGGAAGAAAACATTTAGAAGAGATGAATAGATTTATGACATAAGTGCTGTAGTGGTTTCACAAATGCATGCTTATCCAGCAGTCTTGTATGTCAGACATACCACAATAAAGTACTTTTTAAAAAGGAAAAGAATTGTTTCCTTAAGGGCATCAACTAGAATCATCAAAGATCTGCTGAAGGTGAGATTAGAAAAGATCACTTTTCCAATGATCTTCCTGTACATAAACACTCAAGAGCTGATTGGCTGTGGCTGTTAAGGCCCTACTGCAGAGGTCTTCAGGGCTCCGCTGTCCCACCATCCCATTAGATGGGGTGATACTATCCTAAGACCAGCCTTCTACCTTAAGGAATTCACTGTGATAACTGACAATATCTTCCTCCAGTCCAGTTGTTCTGATGTGATTAATAACCTGGACCTCCAATCTGCAACTGTGATAACAACTAGAGGCATCTCTGTCAAATACTGTGAGCATCCACTCACACCCTAGTTTCACTGCTGTCTTTCCTGCATGCACCTTGGCATAGGTCAAACACACTTAGATAGCACTGAGTAATTCTTAGGAGTCACATCAGGTCCTCTTAGTTTCAATTCAGTTGAGTTCAGTTCCTCAGTAATGTCTGACTCTTTGCAACACCATGGACTAGAGCATGCCAGGCCTCCCTGTCCATCACCAACTCCCAGGGTTTTCTCTAACTCATGTCCATTCAGTCAGTGATGCCATCCAACCACCTCATCCTCTGTTATCCTTTTCTCCTCCCACCTTCAATCTTTCCCAGCATCAGGGTCTTTTCAAATGAGTCGGTTCTTCACATCAGGGGGCCGAAGTACTGGAGTTTCAGCTTCAGCGTCAGTCCTTCCAATGAATGTTCAGGATGGAATTCCTTTAGGAGGGATTGGTTGGATCTCCTTGCAGTCCAAGGGACTCTCCAGAGTCTTCTCCAACACCACAGTTCAAAAGCATCGATTCTTCGAGCTCAGCTTTCTTTATAATCCAACCCTCACATCCATACAGGACTACTGGAAAAACCATAGCTTTGACTAGACCGGTCTTTGTTGGCAAAGAAATGTCTCTGCTTTTTAATATGTTGTCTAGGTTGGTCATAGCTTTTCTTCCAAGGAGCAAGGGTCTTTTAATTTCATGGCTACAGTCACCATCTGCAGTAATTTTGGAGCCAAAGGAAAAAACAGTCTGTTACTATTTCCACTGTTTCCCCATCTATTTGCCAGGAAGTGATGGGACCAGATGCTATGATCTTAGTTTCTGAATGTTGAGTTTTAAGCCAACTTTTTGTCTCTCCTCTTTCACTATCAGCAAGAGGCTCTTTAGTTCTTTGCTTTCGGCCATAAGTGTGATGTAATCTGCATCTAAGGTTATTGATATTTCTCCTGACAATCTTGATTCCAACTTGTGCTTCATCCTGTCCAACATTTCTCATGATGTACTCTGCATAGAAGTTAAATAAGCAGGGTGAGAGTATACAGCCTTGATGTACTCCTTCCCCGATTTGGAACCAATCTTTTGTTCCCTGTACAGTTCTAACTGCTGCTTCTTAACCTACATACAGATTTCTTGGGATGAAAGTCAGATGGTCTGGTATTCTCATCTCTTGAAGAGGTTTCCAGTTTGTTGTGATCCACACAGTTAAAGGTGTTGGCATAGTCAATAAAGTAGAAGTAGATGTTTTTCTGGAACTCTCTTGCATTTTCAGTGATCGAACGGATGTTGGCAATTTGACCTCTGGTTCCTCTGCCTTTTCTAAATCCAGCTTGAATATCTGGAAGTTCATGGTTCATAGACCACAGCCTTGTCTAACTCAATGAAACCATGAGCCATGCCATGTAGGGCCACTCAAGACAGACGGGTCTTAGTGGAGAGTTCTGACAAGACATGGTCCACTGGAGAAGGAAAGGCAAACCACTTCAGTCCTCTTGCCTTGAGAACCCCAGGAACTCCTAGCTTCACTGCCTCTTATACGTGATGGCTTCAGCTGCTGTGTTGTAAACTTCAAGACTGCATTTTCCTGCTCCCTCAACATCCCTGCAAATGTGGTGTGAGCTCCCAACTCGATTCATCAGGTACACCAGTGTGATGAGATTTTCCCTGCCACGAGTCCCGCTTCTGGCCTCCTCTGACTGTGACCTAGGGACATTTAAATGCACCACTGAATTTCTCTCACACATTTTCCCTGTGTAACTGCACCATGACTTCGGGTATTGTCACTTGTTCATGGGTCTTCACATGCCCTTTTGGGGTCACCATTGCTTGGTTGAGGCTGTTCTATTGGCACATCACCCACATACCCACCTGATGGAGTGTGGTGACTCTGACTTTTAGGACCAATGAGGATAATAAACCTTGTTGCCTACAACTCTCCTATGACACGCCCAACCCCCCGCCACCACAATGTAGCCACATCCTACTGACCATTGTGTCAAAGAAAACAGAACAATTACCATGCTGAGACTGTGTCACAGAGGTCGAATCCAGAAGCTGAATCTGTATGAAACTTTTGACCTCACCTCTGCCTCCTATAACACATCACAAAGACCCTTCACCCAAGCATGTTCTAAAGGCTCTATCCATAATCTTGAGTCATTCTGGTGATAAGACAGAGGGTTTTCCTGCTAGAGACCCCCACACAGACCAGACAGGACTTACCTGAGCAGACTACTTCAGCATCCCAGTCATGGAAATAGCTTCCATTACGATAGTCTTTAATATTAGAATGCCTACATTCACTGACAGTTGACTCCACCCCTTCACATGAAGTATACAAAAGCCAAATGGGGCCAAGTCCTGGCCCAAAATAAGCCTCTTGAGGAATACCAACAGCAGCTCCACACCCCAGCTGTCTGCACACTACAGATGCATCCTTCCAGCTCCAGTCCAGATCATCCACTGTGTCCCATTCTCCCAGGTGCTTCACTTCCACTCTCCCCTCACAGCGGTGGGCTCCATCCTTCAGCCTCAGCTCCAGTACTGCAAAAGAGACACACGACAGGACAGATTTTAGGAGACTTAGAGTGGTATAATATTTAAAACATTAGCTCTCTGAGGAGCAAAACAGTGCATGGGATATAGTGTTTCCTGACCTCTGTGGTATAAACATTCCCAGCGTGGCCAACTCTAAGCCCCCAGTGTGCCATCACTGAACACGGAGCAGGAAGGGAGGCATCAAGTATTTCTCAGGAGCCTGTAGAACCAGCTCCAGGGACACCACCGAGGACAGACCTTTAGAGAATCTGGATGCTGCCCTCCCTGTAGATGTGCCCAAGGCTACTAGGGCCCAGCTTCTCCATCTCAGTTGCAGCTCATGCCCCGGGAACCAGGGAGGAATCCTCCCTCTCTTTCCATGTCCATAGGAAGCATCTCATCCAGCTCAGGAACAGAGGGCTGGGTAACAGGCCCTAAAATGCCCTGGTTATTCCTGCCATCTGGTGTTCATGTCTTTGTGTAATTCCACACTCCAATACCTAGTAACACACATCTAACTAATCGAATTTGACGATGGTGATCAGATGGCACTTTAGTGATTAAGTCATAAGATGACTTTGATTTCTGCATAAAAAAAGGAGTTCATTAGTAGGAACATCATAGATGGAGACATTACCAGTGTTCAGTTCAGTTCAGTTACTCAGGCGTGTCTGATTCTTTGAGACCCCATGGACTACAGTACGCCCAGCCTCCCTGTCCATCACCAACTCCCGGAGTTTACTCAGACTCGTATCCATTCAGTCAGTGATGCCATACAAGCATCTCATCCTCTGTCATCCCCTTCTCCTCCCACCTTCAATCTGTCCCAGCATCAGAAGACTCTATTAAAGAAAAAAAAGAACTAACCAGATATTTTGCTATTCTCTGATAGCTCAGTTGGTAAAGAATCCACCTGCAATGCAAGAGGCCCTGGTTCAATTCCTGCGTCAGGAATATCTGCTGAAAAGGAATAGGCTACCCACTCCAGTCTTCTCTTGGTCTTCTCTTGTGGCTCAGCTGGTAAAGAATCAGTCTGCAATGCTGAGGACCTGTGTTTGATCCTTGGGTGGGGAACACCCCCTGGAGAAGGGAAATACTACCCACTCCAGTAAGGCCTGGAGAATTCCATGGACTGTGTACAAAGAGTCAAGCATGACTGACTGACTTTCACTTCTTCAATTCTTCAACCAGATATTTTGAAGCTGAATAATAAATGAATGGGCTTCCCAGGTGGCGCTAGTGGTAAAGAACCTGTCTGCAAGTGCAGGAAATGTAAGAGACTCGGGCTCAATCCCTGGGTCCCGAAGATCCCCTGGAGGACTGCACGGCAACCCACTTCAGTATTCTTGCCGGGAGAATGCTATGGACAGAGGAGCCTGGTGGGCTACAGTCCATAGGGTCACAAAGAGTCAGACATGACTGAGGCAACTTAACATGCACAATACAATGAGTAAACTGAAGAATTCAACACAGAGACTCAACAACAGACCTGACCAAGGGAAAGAAAAAGACAAAAGAACCAATGTGTTAGAAGGAAGATTAGTTGAAAGCATCCAAATAGAGGAGCCAAAAGAGAATGAAAGGAATATAGAAAGCCAGTGGGCACCATAAAGAGAAACAATGTACGGACTGGAGTCACAGCAGAAGAAGTGAAGGAGAAAAGAATTAAGGGCTGAGGACTTCCCTGGTGGTGTAGTGGTTAAGAATCCACCTGCCAGTGCAGGGGACATGGGTTCAATCCCTGGTCCAGGAGATGCCACAATCTGCAGAGCAGCTACGCCAGCATGCCCCAGCTGCTGAAACGTGCGCACCCAGAGCCTGTGCTCTGCACCAAGAGAAGCCCCTGCAGTGAGAAGCCTGTGCACTGCAGCGAGGAGCAGCCCCTGCTCACCACAGCTAGAGAAAGCCCGTGGGCAGCAAGGAGACCTAGCACAGCCAAAAGTAAATAATTAAAACAGAAAGAAAGACAGGCTGCGAATTTCCAAACCTGGGGAAAGATCTGGACATCTAAGTTCAAGAAGCTAATAAGTCACCCCAAAATTTCAAGCCAAAACAACCTCCTCCAAAATGCACAGAGTAGACCATCCAAAAGCAAAGACAGAGAGAGATTCTAAAAGTCTAAGAAGAAGAATAAATTCTGTCACCAAAGAGGACTCCCATAAGGACATCAGCGGAATTGTCCAAAGAAACCCTGCAGACCATGAGGAAGGATTGGTAACACTCTCCACCCTCACTCAGGGGAAAGCAGCTCCAGGGAGGGACAGGAGAGGGCACGGAGAAAGGGCTCCCTACAGAGTCACCGCAGATCCTGGGAGGGGAAAGGACCATCCCAGGCCCCCAGCACATCAAGAAATGAGTCACAGGGACCGGGGCAGGGACTTGGGAACTTATACACGTGGGGCTGCACGTCAACTGACATTTACAAACAGAGGGATAAGTCATTCATTGGAAGGACTGATGTGGAAAGCTAAACTCCAATACTTTGGCCACCTGCTGTGAAGAGCTGAAACGTCTGAAAAGACCCTGCAGCTGGGAAAGAGAGAAGATGGGAGGAGAAGAGGACGACAGAGGATGAGATGGTTTGATGGCGTCACTGACTCAATGGACATGAGTTTGGGTAGACTCCGGGAGTTGGCGATGGACAGGGAGGCCTGGCGTGCTGTGGTCCATGGGATCACAGTCAGACACCAGTGAGCGAATGAACTGAACTGAACAGAACAGACAAGAAGTCCCCTCTCCTGGATGCGGGCTTCTCTGCTCCCTATGGACACCTGGTGGGAACAGGTGAGGCCAGCAGGCAGAGCCTCTCACAGAGCCCAGTGCTGGGCAGACATGGCAACAAGCAGAGGGGAGCCCAAGAGATGAGGGAGAGGAGCCAGAGAGAGGCAGGCAGGTGCACGATTATCTCTGATCCAGTTACATGCAGCGGCTGTGACACCCAGCCCTGTGGACACCCTGTGTGCTTCACAGACCAACGGACTCAGTCCCTGCTCAGCAGCTCGGTTCCGCTCACAGAGACACGCTCCACCTCCCCTCACACACACACACAGGCTCACACACTCCCCCCCATACACACACCCTCACACACCCTCACACACTCCTCACTCACCCTCACTCACCCTCACTCACCCACACATACTCCTCACACACCTTAATACATCACTTGCACACTCCTCACACACTCCACAAACACATACACTCTTCACACCCACACACACCCTCACACACACACACCCTCACACACTCCTCACCTGCACACATACACACACATACACACACACAAGCACAGAGCCTACAGGAGCGAAGACACAGGAAACATGGGGACCCAGGGGCAGTGCTCACACACGAGGTACGTGGAGCGTGTGGGAACAGCCCAGAGTCCCCACTGGGGTCAGTCGCTGGACCTTCCACACACTGGGAGCCACTGGGACCCTAGAAGCTCCCTGAGGACAAGAATGACTGTGGAGGGGACTCAGGCTGACCCAGCTCAGTCCAGACAAAACCTCACTGCTCTGTAAAATCTGCCGCTATGACCAGTGGACGCCCCCCATAGGAGAAGGACCAGTATTCACATCAGCATGGTTCTTTTTTGGTCAGAAACACTAAGGCTCAGCTCCAGTACTCCAGACTCCTGCCTGATGTGGACCCAGGACAGAGGGGCAGCTCTTACCTTGACCACCCACCATGGTGCCGAGGAGGAGGACACAGAGTCCCCGCAGGGAGAGGCGTCTGCCCAGAGCCATCCTGAGCCCACGTCCTCAAGGTCACAGTCCCAGCTGCAGGATCAGCCTGTGAGGAGGCGTCAGGGTGCCGAGCGGGGTCTATATAGACCACCCCTTACACCCTCCCTCCTGAGAGCCAATAGCGACACCTCTCACCATTTCAGGCACTATTGGAGGCTGCATCTGCCAGTTTCTGAAGCTCAAACACCAATGAGCTTCTGAATCTTCCACATCTCCTTATATGAGCAACACGGTCCTTTGACCTCTCACGGTCCTGAGAGCCAGGTCCCATGACTGGGACTGGGATAGAAAAGTTGCGTCAAAAATCATGAGTGCCTTTCTTCTCCCCTGATCACCCTGGTCAATATCTGAAGACTATGAGATCTCACAGGGTCTGGGTATGGGATCTGTGGACCTGTGGAGAATAACTTTTTTAGAATCAAGTATTGATCTTCCCCGGCACTGAGCTCAGGGTGGAAGCAGAGAACTACAAGAAGTCTTTTTTTTTTTTTTTTTTTTAGTTTTTTAGCTTTTTAATTTGATATATAGCATACATACAAAAAAGTGCCCAAAGCATAAATTTTCAGTGCAGTGAATTAGTATAAATAGAAAATCAATATGTGCATAGGTATGTATGTATATGCATATATATGCTTTTGAGAAGCACACCTTGAAATATGCGTGTATTTATCAGGTCAGCAGAAAATGAGGACCAGGAGTACAGGAATTCACAGGTGACTGTGAAGGCATGAAGTGAGACCCATCAAGTTGGGGGATGAGATTGCAGGGTTTTCCCCTGTCTCAGAATGCTCTGGAGACTGGGTCCTGGAGCAAGTGCCTGCATGCTGAGTCGTGTCTGACTCTTTGCAACCCATGGACTGTAGCTCGCCAGCCTCCTCTGTCCAATGTATTGCCCAGGCAAGAATATTGGAGGGGGTTGCCATTTCCTTCTAAAGGGATCTTTCTGACTCAAGGATCGAATCTGCTTCTCCTGCATTGGCAGGCGGGTTCCCTATAGGGACATTCAGACGGGTTAAATCCCTTTCCCTTTATTGCGTTTCATTTATGTGAAGTATCTCTTTCAGCTAGTCACTAAATGATGCTGACAGAGAGAAAGAGATTGCTCTTAAAGGAAACAAAGAGAAAGTAGGAGTCATCATTCAACTCTAGCCCACCAAAATAGGAGCAGGGATCTCTAGAAGAAAACATGGGGCTTCACTGATGGCTCAGCAGGAAAGAATCCGCCCACATAGCAAGAGACGTGGATTCAATCCCTGGGTCGGGAAGATCCCCTGGAGAAGGAAATGGCAACCCACTCCAGTATTCTTGCCTGGAGAATTCTGCAGACAGAACGGCCTGGCCAGACACAGTCCACCGTGTCGAAATGAGTTGGGCATGACTAAGTGACTAAACAATGAAAACAAGAAAATTCTACTTTAGAAAGACTAAAGTTTTCTAAACCTCATATGTACCCCTTTTCTATGCTGAGAATATGGTTTGATAAGAATCAGGATACATTTGTATTATAAAACCATAACTAAAGAAGCCGCGAAATATAATTTAAGGGAACAGCTACAGAGAGATGGGGAAATAGAAAGTCTGCTACATGATAGCTGCAGGCGCGGGGCAAAGAAGGGGTGAGTGAAGCAGAGAAGAGAAAGGGGTTCATGCTGCCTGAAACCACCAATGAACCCACCTCCTCTGTTCTGCATTTAAGAGGAAAGGTGGCGGCAAGAATGGAAGCCCAGGTGGGTTGAGGGGACAGATCCAAGCAGAAGGGATGGTGCCCAGTGTAGCCATTGCTTGCTGCCTTGTTCTGTTTCCACTCATCAGAGAAGCTCCCAGATGCTCCCCCAGAAGGTACCCCAGGGATGAATAGAGAGACTGAGAAGGGCTATAAGGGATGCAAGACAGAGCTCTCTGATCGAAATTCAAGGTCATTAATGTGCTGTCCCCTTTCTTCATGCCCCCTCAGGCTCAAGATTCCCATGATGCAGCCCTGTGGTCCACACAAGCCCACCCTGAGGCCTCCTCACCCTGACTCCGTCTTTTCAGCACAGACGTGGAAGGAAGCATCTGTGACACACAGGCCCCAGAGTCCCCACTGGAGCTCAGAGACAGCTTCAAGAGCCACCCACGGCCCCCCCTTAAGGTCTCAGTAGGGCCAACACTGAGGGCAGCTGCAGGTTAGTCCACAGCCCTGCCACATCCCCCAGCAGAGGGACCCCTCATCCCAGTCAGCAGACACAACTACTCTTTCCCTCCATTCCTGTCCTTCCTACTTGAGACTTTGGAGAAAAGACAATTGAACACATGCTTTTCTTCCTCAAAATAGGCGAATATTTACCCATTATTTATGCAAGAATCACTTCCTTGTCCTCTGGTCCTCTCACTCTCAAGCCCCATGACTGTACCTGACCCCATCTCCTTCTATATCTGGACCTTTAACAGATTGATGATAAAAACTGATTATAAATATCAAAATCAAAATTTAAACTCAGTTGCTGAAGTAAGACCAGGATCTGCTCAGTCACTTGGAATTGATGCTCTACTCCCTCTTGGCCCAGAGTCATCATTCCTTACCCAGTTATGGACTCCACACCATCACCAGAAACCACCAGACAGACACCTAGAACACGGGACATGCTTCCTGGGGTCCAGTATCCCTCCCACAGGATGACACAGGGATGTGTTTAGTGAACCAGGTACACATGGTCTCAACTTGGGATGGAGATGTCACAGGTCTCCAGACAGTTTACAGAAAGGGATGAGCTGTAAGGAATGGCAAACTCAGGGCTGGCAGCCTGTCCCCACAGCACCCTCTGCCCCAGAGCTGGGGGTGCAGGGTCAACATGGACCAACTCCCCCTTGGATGAAGCTACATCTTTCTGACACATAAAGAAATCTCAGTAGCCAATCTCATCAAAGATTTGAAGGAGGAAAGTTTTAGGGAGGACCCTAACCCAGCTGTGTCCACAATGAACGTGAGAGAGTGCAGTACAGGGGTCAGGAAAACAGGCTCGGGAGACAGACTGCCTGGTCCTGACTCACAGTTTAGCCACAAGCCAAGTGTGGGCCTTGAACAGGGTTCTTACACTCTCTGATTAGTAAAAGGAGGGTTATGATCCTACCGAGATGACTGATTTTGGTGACGATTAGGTGAGTTGGCATTAGCATGTGATCTGACAACACTAGTTAACAGTAGTACATGTGCTGATGCTGATGTGTTCACTCGTGGCCAACACCTTGTGAACCCATGCCCGGTTCCTTTGTCCATGGAACTTTCCAGGCAATAGCAGTAGCACATAGTAGTAGTAGTATGTACTACTGTTAACTTGCTTTCCTGACGGCTCAGATGATAAAGAATCTGCCTGCAATGCAGGAGATCTGAGTTCAGTCCCTGGGTCAGGAAGATTCTCTGGAGAAGGAAAAGACAACCCACTTCGGTATTCTTTCCTGGGAAATCCCATGGACAGAGGAGCCTGGAGGGGCCACAGTCCATGGAGTCGCAATGAGTTGGTCACAGCTGAGTGACTAACACACACACATACACACACACACACACAGGTAGTAGTAGTAGAGAAGCAGTGTTAGGGCATCACCCACCATCTCATCCCAGGAATCTCAGGACTCTAGAACAGGAATTCCATTCTGTTACCTGGAGCCTTGACCGAGGCTGTCAGAACTCTCCCAGGAACCACATGCTGTGATGGTCATTGGTGCCATTCAGAGTTGTGAGTCTTCCACACATCACTCCTTCTCTCTGTGTCCCATGTAACTCCTCAAGAACCTCGACCTTACCATTGGTGAGCTTTTGTGAATTAAGTTGTTTACGGAATCATTTTACTTTATAAACTTGAATGTACTTGGTAAAACATTTTGTGTCTAATTCACTTCCACATCCCCAGTGCTTGGCTAACTAAAAATCGTAATGATGTCTCTCATATACCTGAATGAATGAATGGCAGCCTGGTATTTTACACAAATCATTTCAATCAAAAAGAAATCTTTTGAGAAATAATTTAACTTGTTGTGAGGATGTAACAGCACAGTGCAAGCTGCATCATTCATTTGAATGATATTTCAGTACTGTTAAACGGTATGAGCTATATACGGTTCACTTCAACACCTTTCTGCAATGAATGCAGTAAATTGCAATAACTAGAAACAACCTAGCCCCAGTACAAGAGCAGTGCTGAAAGAGCCAGCTCTAAACATGCATAAACGCTGAAAATTTCTCTCTATATCTGAAGATAAAGAAGACAAGCCACAGAACACTGACAGGTGAGGACCATGAAGCCTCCTGTTCTGGTCTTAATCAGATACGGCCGAGTGGTCAGGATGTTTATGTATTTATCATTTGGCACATTTTCAATTCAAACCACACACAACTGTAGCAGGAAGAAATTTTGTTGTAGAGAAATTTAAACATCTTCCATGTTGAATTAGAAGTACAGAAGTAAAGAGCAGAAAGAATCTTGTTCTTTTACTTAGGCTAACTATTTGTCCTTATGGATTCTAAAGCAATGCAACATGTAGCATTATTATTCCCAAATCCATGAGAAAATGGTGGTCAGAGGTTCAGTAATCTCTTTGCTAGGAAAGTTAATAATTAAACTTGCTTGCTTGAGGAAAATTTCCTTAGGACCAATCAGACAGACTAAAACACAAAATATTTTTAAATTAATAAAGAGGTATACATGTTTCAATGCCATTCTCCCAAATCATTATGGGGAGGGAGGGGAGAGGGGGTTCAGGATGGGGAACACGTGTATACCTGTGGTGGATTCATGTTGATGTATGGCAAAACCAATACAATATTGTAAAGTAATTAACCTCCAATTAAAAGTAAATAAATCTATATTTTAAAAAAGAGGCCAAATCAATACAATATTGTAAAGTAAAAAAAAAAAATAATAATATAATAAAATCTGAAAATAAAAAGAGGTATACAACTCTAAAGGAAAATTATTAACTGAGTTGTTACACCAAAGCATTGGAGACCTCCTTCACCATCTGCGTTCCTTGCATGGATGGGACCGAGGGTAGTAAAGACTCCTTTACCAAAGATCACTTCATCACAAGAGCGTGAAGGAAAGATAAAGTTCATGAGCTGGCTGAGGTCCAGCCCATCACCTCTGTTCAGCCCTTTACAGTCTATAACCAGAAACATCGAACAAAGAGTGTGGCACTGAACTGGCCTCATTCATTCCTCCATAGTGCAACATCAGATACCCAGAGACAAGAGCAGATCAAAGATAATAAATCAAAGACAAGCAGATTCTAAGTTGAAAGCATGCAGACAAAGGGTCCTTCCCTGCTTTTGTTGGAAAGGAAGAAGCCCTCCCACCCCAGACACCATCTGTGGGAGGAGAGACAAGAAGATGCCTCCTGAAATAGAGGAAAACCAGCCTCAGCAGCGAGCTTGAACTAGAAATGACAAGACAGTTATTACCATGAACCTGAGCTAAGTTGAGGGATAAATTTTAAATGGGAGAGTCTGTGTTAACTTTATGGAACTTTCAGTCCACACATACATCCCTTGCTAGTGCACAAGATGAAATCAGTGATAAAAATAGAGAATATTACATTTATGTATATTTTGATTCTAGAGGACACATTTTTAAGCCCATTACAGAAAGAAAATTCATAAATCTTCTCTTCTTTTTAAAAGCACAGAATTGTCACATCTCTGGACTCTTTCTAATTCCTTCATCTCAAAATTACTGCTGTGTTTATTTAATCTGTAAAACCTTGCTCACTGTCTCTAAACTGGGGGCTTCTTGACAGGAAGTATTGTGTCTTACTCTTCAATATCTCTTTAAAGTCAAGTAAAGACACATAGAGAGAGCTTAACAAATAGTGGATAAATAAAGAAATGAATGCATAAATAAATGCTGAAAGTCACCCTGCAGTTAGTGATACTGAGTGAGGAGGGTGGTGGGGGCAGGGGAGACACGAATCTGACTACTCCCACTCAGCACAGACAGAAGTGGAGTAAGGAGCCAGAGACACACCAGACGAAGGAACCAGATACAGAAGGCCTTCTTCAAACCCCATTCTGGGAACGGTCTAATGACATTTAATTTCTGCACAAAATTGTACCTCAGAAACTTCACCAAGGCAAGAAAAAAAAAGGAAAAAAAACTGACAGCATGCTACCAAGGATGTGGCATCAATAGTAATATCATCAAATAGCTGTTTTTCTATCTCCCAGTGACTCATTCTGGCCAATGAAATGTGGGTGTTGCCACCTGTGTCACTTCTGAGCAGAGGCATGGGAACCCCGTGCAACTCTCTAGTTTCTCCCTTTCCTACCCCAGAAGCTGCGTGTTCCACGTGGTACACGTGTGAGCCTGTGGAGCCTCACTGCCCACAGCACGTTTGCAGGTTTGCCATGAATGTGTGTGTGCACGTGTGTGTTCCTTCTGAGACTTGGGAGTCAGTTGTTCCAGCCTCAGATCAGAGCCTATTCTGAAGACTTGAAAGGAAGACAGAATCTGTCCCATGAAGCAGGTACTTTCCTGGATCTCCTCTTCCTTCTGTGTCTTCACCCCAAGCTGCTCCCTCAGATCCCACCTTGATTCCTCTTGGGGGCTTGGTTGATTCCTAGCCACCATGACTGACTGACCAACAACTAGATCTAAACTTCCGTTTAAGAGCGTCCACAGCTGGCGCAGCTCCTCTTCCCATCACATCAGTCTGTGCCGACAGTTGTGCTTCCATTTCCCCATTTTTGTCTCTGAGCATCTTGACCTTCATCCTGAAACAGCTCTCCTTTGCTCTGAGTTAGTCAGTTCATCATCTTTGATCTAATTTTTACATTCCACCAATCCTGTACTAGTGAAAAAGCAGCATGTATTTTCCAAACCCCTTCTGTTTCTTCTTGATTTCCGGAGCAAATCTGATTCCTGCATTTAGTTCTCCATGTAGTTAATTAAATTCTTCACCTTTGGGTAAGAAATAATTTTGCTGAATGTTTTTCTTTTCCCTCAACTGAAGAAGATGGCACATTCAAAACCTATCTCCCTGTGACCAGGTAACCAAAAGGTATATGTGAGGGGTCTGGCTGCTAACCACTCAAAAGCCAGTATAAAGGCCAGGTTGGTGGAAAGGAAAGTTCGTTTTATTTCAGATGCCAGCAACTGGCGGGGAGGGTGGTGGACATCTGTACAAGGGCCGACTCCGCCCACCCAATGACAAGAAGAGTGTGAGAGCTTCTATAGACAGAGCTGGGGTCGGGGGAGGTTATGCAGAAACAGCACAGTCATCTCTAACAGGCACCTTCTAATTGGTCATCAGTGGTCTGATTAGCATCATCTTGGTTGTTTTCAGTTCAGTTCAGTTGCTCAGTCAAGTCCAACCCTTTGCGACCCCATGGGCTGCAGCATGAGTCCTGCCCACAGACCAGCCTAAGAACACTGGAAACACAGCAAAATGTCTTCCTCCTTTAACATCAAAGACTCTGTGAACAGATCTCTTTTCCTTGTCATCGAATGCTTCCCAATCTGGGCATGCTAACCAAGGTGCCTGCAGTCTGCAGGCATTGTCTGAGGTCTTGCCAGGCTTTCCTGTCCATCACCAACTCCCAGAGCTTGCTCATATTCATGTCCATTGAGTCGATGATACCATCCAAAACACCCATGGGTTGTTTTAGGTACAGTTAATCTTTTGTTCCCATTTCTTTGTGGTCAGTTCTCAGAACTGTGGGTGCTCAAGTCCTGGGTACAGTGTGGTCATCATGCAGTCACTGCTCCACCTGGTGTTCTGTATCTATAAGAAGCTCCCAGGACATGGCTCAGAATATCATCCATAACCCTTGAGAAAGAACCAAAGGTGCTTACTGTGCTTAATGACCACATTAGTATTATTTAGTCTCCTCTGAATGTTTTCCTTTGTTTCCATGTTTCTCACTTCTCCAATTAAACATATTCTTTGACTAAAGTTTTCCACAGGCAAAAGGCAGGCAGAAGACACGGTGAGGGGCAAGGATCATAGAGTCCTCTCTGTTTTAACCACAGCTCTAGGGCCCCCTTGGGACTTGGAAGGGGCTGGAGCAAGGAGAGGCTCTGAAAAACACGCTTCATTAACTTCATGATTAACCCACCTCTGCTCAGAGCTGATGTAATTACCAACTGCAGAGCTATTGAGTTCTTGTGGGTGGTGATTCTTAAACCACTGAGACCTAAGGTTAGTGCCTCTGGGGTGGCACTCAGAGTTCAAAGCCTGAGTGATTGCTCAGACTCAAAGTCTATGAACAGAGGCTCTGTCGCATGTGGAGCTTTGGTGCAGCTGAGTCCTGCCCGCAGACCAGCCTAAGAACACTGGAAATACAGCAAAATGTCTTCCTCCTTTAACATCAAAGACTCTGTGAACAGCTCTCTTTTCCTTGTCACTGAATGCTTCCCAATCTGGGCATGCTAACCAAGGTGCCTGCAGTCTGCAGGCATTGTCTGAGGCCTTGCCAGGGCCCAGGATTGCAGTGAGGCCTGTGCCTGTGTATAAGCTCTGTATCTCCCCTCTCTACAACTTAACAGATGCTGAGCTAATATTTATTGAATGACTGAGTGGCACTGTACTAAATGTTGAAGAGAAATTGTCTTAAATATAAAGAAATGTTTCTGAGAACATCATTTAGCTAATATTTTTGTTTTAAAGGCATAGTTCAGTTCAGTTCAGTTCAGTCGCTCAGTCATGTCCGACTCTTTGTGACCCATGAACCATGGCACGCCGGGCCTCCCTGTCCATTACCATCTCCCGGAATTCACTCAGACTCACGTCCATCGAGTCCGTGATGCCATCCAGCCACCTCATCCTTTGTTGTCCCCCTCTGCCCCCAATCCCTCCCAGCATCAGAGTCTTTTCCAATGAGTCAACTCTTTGCATGAGGTGGCCAAAGTACTGGAGCTTCAGCTTGTTTCTTGCAATTAGTAAGGCAAGATTTGATTTTCAAAAACAAGCAGCTTATCACCAACAAATATGTCACAACAAACATTGCAAATCTCTATCTCTAAGGATACACAAGACAAACCACAAAGTACCTACATGTGGCTTCTTAATAAGTCTTAGTCAAACCCAACTGAGGAGACAGGATATTCATATGGTTTATCATTGGCAGTTTTTCATTAAAACCACACAGCAATATCACAGGAAGAAAATTTGCGATTAAAAAAGTACAGCTTCACCATCGATATGACATAAGGAAGGAGATGAGGGGCCAAAAGATTTCTTTGCCTTAAAATAACAGACAGCTTAATTAGTCTTTTACTTTTTGAAGAAGAGTCCTCTTGGGCTGATCTTGAAAGATGATGTAGAGACCAGGACAACTCAACTGTTCTGCACAACAGTTAGAACTGTGAACTGGTAATTTTGGATAATGTTGCTCTTTGAGACCCTTCTTGTTACTTTTTGTGAATCTACTGTAGGCTTTTACATTTTTGTTGCCACATGGCTCACATAAAACATCTTAGAGGGACAACAGTATATACTACACTGATAACAAGTTAATTCCAATGATATGCAAAAGCTCTACCTTTTTATCCCTTTCTACGCATTTTCTTTTTGATGTCAATTTACCTCTCTCTATATTGTATATCCACTAACAAAATATATTTCTCCATAGCTGTTTTAATGCTTTCTTTAGAGCACGCTACCATATTTCAGCGTTAGAGTGTGCGGAATTGGGCTCAGCACTTACATTTACAAGTCTGTTGCCTATTTCTACTTCTTTCATATAAAAATCAGCATCCTTCATTTAGTTGGAAGAATTCCCCTCAGCAATCTTGTAAGACAAGCCTAATGTTGGGGAATTTCCTCAACTGTTATTTCCCTCAACAGGATATTCATGATTTGACTTTATATCAGGAAAGTCTTTATATCATCTTCATTTATGAAAAACAACCTTCCTGAGAAAATTATTCTTGGTTGGTAGGTTTGTTTGTTTGTTTTTCATAAGATTGAATATATCATCCCTTTCTCTCCTGGACTGTCAGGTTTCTACTAAGAAGTCCACAGATATTTTTAAGGGAATTTCTCTTTCGTGAGCATTTACTTTTCTCTTGCTGCTGATAGAATTCTCTCTTTTTCTTGATTACAAGTAATGTATCTTGGGGATGATCATTTTGAATGACGTCTGAGGAGTGACCTATTAGCTACATGAACTTGGATGTCTAAATCTCATCAGATTTGAGACTTTTCTGGTATTATTCCTTAAAGTACAATCTCTGACCCTTTCTCCCTCTCTTCTCCTTCCTGGACTCCAGTAATGTGCAGGTTGTTTCTGTGAATGTTGCCCCACAGTTCACACAGGTTCTTCCACACTTGTTCATTCCTCTTTTCCTTTGTCCCCTTGCTGGGTAATCTCAGCGGTCCTGGCTTCTGAGTTACAGGGTCTTCTGCTGTTGTTGATGCTCTAGGTAGCATTTCTCATTTTGTTGCATGTCATTCACTGTAGCCTTAAGCAGCTGATCCAACCAGTCCATCCTAAAGGAAGTCAGTCCTGAATATTCATTGGAAGGACTGATGCTGAAGCTGAAACTCCAATATTTTGACAACCTGATGCGAAAAACTGACTCATTAGGAAAGACCCTGATGCTGGGAAAGATTGAGGGCAGGAGGAGAAGGGGATGGCAGGGGATGAAACGGTTGGATGATGGCATCACCGACTCAATGGACATGAGTTTGGGCAAGATCTAGGTGGTGGTGATGGACAGGGAAGCCTGGCATGCTACAGTGCATGGGATCGCAAAGAGTTGGACACGACTGAAACACTGAACTGAACTGAATCTTAAGCATCTGAATTTCTGTTTGGTTCATTTTTCTGTTTTGTTCCATTATTCTCTTTGCCTCACTGCAAAGCTTGAGGGATCTCAGTTCCCCTACTGGCATTGAATCCAGACCACAGCAGCAAATTCATCGAATCCTAACCACGAAACCATCAGCAAACTCCCTGTTTACTTCCTTTTTTATGATTTCTATCTTTGTTAAGAAAAATCTGAATTTATTCTGTGAAGTAACACCCTAGCTCAACAATTACTGATCCTGAGCTCTAGGACCCGCAAATCACAAATAGGAGGCGATGCTTCAATCCCTGAAGCCTGGGTGCCTAGAACCTGTTCACAATAAGAGAAGCCCTCACATAGAGAAACCTGCTGCCCACAAAGATTAGTGCCTGCTTGCTGCATTTAGAGAAAACCCATGTGCAGCAACAAAGACTCCGTGCAACCAAAAATTAAAAACAATAATAATGATGATGATAATTTTTTAATCTTGTTTTCTTCATATATTTTCTTCCTGAATTTAATCGTTTATCTGTGTTTTCTTGGAATTCACTGAGCTTCTTGTATGTGTGCCTTATTTCATCATATGTCATCTATTTCATCACTTCCCAAGTGAACAGCCATGTGAGCTGCCCTGGAAGAAGCCCTGGGCATCTTCCCATCCCCAAGCACAGCCTAGAACTATGAAGAGTGCAAGCGTGAGTGGAGGTTGGAGCCCTAGAAACCATCCAGAGTCATCAACCAAGAAACTGGGTGGGTCCAGCTCACAACCAGGCCAGCACTCTCAGGTTTTATATTAGTTCAGCAGCTTCTCCACATGTCCACAGTGGAATTGGCCAGGGGGTGGGGGGTGCAGGGGGTAGTGTTGTGTAAGCGTAATCTTTACTTTGCCACGTCTTCATGAGAGCTCTCTCTGCCCTGAGGAGTCACAGCAGGATCACAATTACATTTTCAACAGTAACCAGATTAAAGCAATCTTGAAACAATCTTGAAACATCTGAAAAAAAGATGTTTTCAAAGAAGCCCCGTGGTCTGAAATTCTTCCTCTAAGAGATCAGTCATGTCAGATGCCTCCATCCATATCTCTGAAACATAAATAGCCAAATGTTCCTGATCTTTCTATCTACATCCATTCCTCTGGATCCCTTCTGCCTAGGTCTCCACTTTCTTGCTCTCTTGTCCCACCTGAATACAGGGTGTGGGTGAGCACCAATTTGCCTTCCATCGACTTGAAGATGTATATGAACTGATATAATTCACTTAGAAGGAGAGATCCTTGGAGAGACAAGAAATAGCAGCATCCTGAAAAATTAGTGGGAAGAGATGGAGAAGAAAGAATGGATTTAGAAGGATTGGATAATCAAATAGACATGGGAGACGAGCAAAGAAGTGTCTGTATCCACTAAAGGAACAAATGAGAGATGAAAGGGAAGAGGTAGCTACGTACAGTTAGATTTTTAATTGGCCTGTGAATATTGAGGCAGGATAAGGAAAGCTGGATCCATTCTCTCCCACCAGCCAACCTTCCACTTTGAAGCTCACATCCAGTTTGGTGTCCAAGAACAAGTTACAAACTGGTGATGTGACATCTCAGAGATGTTTAGAACTGTTTTATTCCCCCCCCCCCCCCCGCCCCCATGAGTTCATCTTGTTAGGAAGGAGTGTGTGAATATGGACCAAGTTTACATCCTTTTCGAAATGAGTGACCTGGAGCACTTGTGAGCATGCCCTCATTAGCCTCTAAGACAGGTGAGAAAGCAGGTCAGCTCACTCATCTTGCATTTCCTTTGAAGAAGATGGCATTTGAGGGCCAACCCTCTAAAAGCATTTGACATGGAACTTGCTAAATTAACAGCACAGCAAAAAGTTAATTTATTCAGAATATTTCATTTTGAGCAATTTTCATATGACACAATTACAGGTCAACACTACTCTACTGAAATACAGGCAATTAGAATATCTAAGGTTTCATCTCATATTTAATACAGCATCACAAGAAAGTCACTGAGGATGTTTCCAGGGCACTCAGTTCAACATCATCATACCCAGCGTCCCCTTTCTTCCCCTGGAGCACCCAGAGGCTCTCTTCTCCTTCCCCAGGATCAGCAGCTTCTCTGGAGAAGTTCAGAGAAGAGCCTGAAATAGAAAAGAGAAATTTGATTAGAACTGAGACGTGAGGATGGGACAGAACCCTCTGGTGGAAGGGACTCAAGCAAGTGCTTATGACAAAGTCTCCCTGGGACCCAGGTGTGGGGAGGGAGGCTCAGGCTATTTCACATGAGTCCCAGTGAGGATGGATCCCAGGTGTCCTCTCAGATCCAGTTCATGTCATCTCCTGGGCCTCAGTACATGTGGAAATCCTGCATCACAGGAGACCTGTGCTCAGGACCTCTGGGAGACCTGCTTCCAGGCAACACAGTACAAAGGAGATGCCCAGAAATGGTAAGAATCATAAAAAGGAATCTAAATGTTCTCCTTTCACAGGTGATAGATGCAAATTCACAATAAGAGGGAGACTGGAAACAGGAAAAATCTGAATTCGTCACTCACAACCTAAGTCTGCTCTTAGTTGATTTGACTCCTGTTTCCAAATGTCCACAAATAATATCACAGGTGCAGCCACAGATATCTCTTCCCCAGAAACTACACAGGCCCTCAGATGGAGAAATACTCTTTTCTAGACAATGAGTGCTTTCTCGCAGCTACTGAAATATCAGTTTGTTGTGATACACACAGTCAAAGGCTTTGGCATAGTTAATAAAGCAGAAATAGATGTTTCTCTGGAACTCTCTGGCTTTTTTGATGATCCAGCGAATTTTGGCAATTTGATCTCTGGTTTCTTTGCCTGTTCTAAGTCCATCTTGAACATCTAGAATTTCATGGTTCACGTCCTGTTGAAACCTGGCTTGGAGAATATTGAGCATTACTTTGCTAGCATGTGAGATGAGTGCAATCGTGCAGTAGTTTGAACATTTTTTGGCATTGCCTTTCTTTGCGATTGGAATGAAAACTGACCTTTTCCAGTCCTGTGGCCACTGCTGAGTTGTCCAAATTTGCTGGCATATTGAGTGCAGCACTTTCACAGCATCATCTTTTAGGATTTGAAAGAACTCAACTGGTATTCCATCACCTCCACTAGCTTTGTTCGTAGTGAGGCTTCCTAAGGCCCACTTGACTTCACATTCCAGGATATCTGGCTCTAGGCGAGTCATCACACTTTTGTGATTATCTGGGTCATGAAGATTTTTTTGTATAGTTCTTCTATGTATTCTTGCCAGCTCTTCTTAATATCTTCTGCTTCTGTTAGGTCCATAATATTTCTGTCCTTTATTGTACCCATCTTTGCATGAAATATTCCCTTGGTATCTGTAACTTTCTTGATGAGATCTCTAGTCTTTCCCATTCCATTGTTTCCCTCTGTTTCTTTGTATTGATCAGAGAGGAAGGCTTTCTTATCTCTCCTTGCTATTCTTTGGAACTCTGTATTCAAATGAATATATCTTTCCTTTCTCCTTTGGTTTCACTTCTCCTGTTTTCTCAGATATTTGTAAGGCCTCCTCAGACCGCCATTTTGCCTTTTTGCATTTCTTTTTCTTGGGGATGGTCTTGATCCCTGCCTGCTGTACAATGCCACGAACCTCCATCCATGATTCATTAGGCACTCTGCCCATCAGACCTAATGCCTTGAATCTGTTTGTCACTTCTACTGTATAATCACAAGGAATTTGATTTAGGTCATACCTGAATGGTCTAGTGGGTTTCTCTACTTTCTTCAATTTAAGTCTGAATTTGGCAAAAACAGTCAGCTCCCCGTCTTTTTTTTGCTGACTATATAGAGCGTCTCCATCTTCAGATGCAAAGAATGTAATCAATCTGATTTCGGTACTGACCATCTGATCATGTCCACATGTAGAGTCCTCTCTTGTGTTCTTGGAAGAGGATGTTTGTTATGACCAGTGCATTCTCTTGGCAAAACTCTATTAGCCTTTGCCTTGCCTCATTTTATACTCCGTGGCCAAATTTGGCTGTTACTCCAGGTATCTCTTGACTTCCTACCTTTGCATTCTAGTGCCATATAATGAAAAGGACATCTTTTTTAGGTGATAGTTCTAAAAGGTCATGTAGGTCTTCATAGATCAGCAACTTCAGCTTCTTCAGCATTACTGATTCGGCGTAGACCTGGATTACTGCGATATTGAATGGTTAGCCTTCATGTATGTGACAGTGCAAAGATTATTAAAACGCTTGTTCCACTTTTGAATTTGGTTCATTTCAGTTCAGTCACTCAGTCATGCCTGACTCTCTGTGACTCCACGGACTGTAGCACACCAGGCTTCCCTGTCTATCACCAACTCCCAGAGCTTCCTCAAACTCATATCCATCGAGTTGGTGATGCTATCCAACCATCTCATCCTCTGTCATGTCCTTCTCCTCCTGCCTTCACTCTTTCCCAGTATCAGGGTCTTTTCTAAGGAGTCAGTTCTTCATATCAGTTGGCCAAGGTATTGGAGCTTCTACTTAGGCTCAGTCCTACCAATGACTATTCAAGATTGATTTCCTTTAAATTGACTGGGTTGATCTCCTTGCCATCCAAGGGTCTCTGAAGAGTCATCTCCAACACTACAGTTCAAAAGCATCAATTCTTCAGCACTTAGCTTTCTTTTGAATATGCTCAATTAATCGATAAGTTTCTCTTTGGGCCATGACACAATGCTTGTGGGATCTTAGTTCCTTGACCAGGGTTGAACCTAGGCCCTAGCAGTGAAAGTGCAGAATCCTAACCTCTGGACCACCAGGAAATTCCCTAACCTATAAATCTTCCTGCAAGTATATCACATATAAAGTGATAAGTTTATGTCACATTATGGAGACATAAATGCCAAAGCAGAGTGATTCCTCACTCCTTGCAAGGAGTCTGACAGCATTATATGGCATATGGTCAAGATGATGCTACCAAATGTATGAGACTACCTATATTTTGAATCTCTAGGGAGGCTGGGCATTGAGGAGCACAAATTCACTCTTTTCAGACAGAAAGATGGCAAGAGATCAACTGACTCCACTCACCTGTCTGAGAGGACCTCACCCCATCCTCCTCCTCTGAGGGCACTTCCTCCTCACACCCCTGAGAGGAAGGAGGAGTTCCAGGCACTGGTACTTCTTCGGCATCATCGTAATTTTCAGCAGGGACATCAGTCCTCTGATCTGGGGGTTCCAAGAGCAGACAAGGGAGTGTATGAAACCGCAGTAAGTGGGTTGGCCTGGGGAATACCTAAGATACCTTCTGACCCAGAGTTTCTGAGTTTCTCAATAGGGGCACCAGTCACTCCTTGTTTCAAAAGACTTTTTTCTCTAAGACCATGTTTCCTTTTTATGTGTCCATAAGCCAAAACATGATTTTACATATCTTAATATTTTCTGGTGGAAACTACATATCTCAAAGCAACTCTTCCACCCTTGAGCATTGCTAAAGGACTTTGACAAATTGTGCTTTACAGATGTTATTTTTAAAAAACATTCTGTGCCTGTGGTGTTTCTGGACACAGAGAGACCAGCCCCGACGTGAGACATCACAGAACAGCCAGAGAAGGAGAAGGACGGACCCCATCTGGACACAAGGGATGCCTCTGGTCCACCAAAGGAAAACCATCCCCCTTAAGTCTCCTCTGAGAAAAACTCTCCTCCCCAAAGCCCAGCCGAGGCAGGTCCACCTCTATTTCCTGGAGCGGTCCTGTACTCACTGTTGTCCTCACCATCTCTGGTGCAATATGGCAGTTTAGTCAGTGAGAAATCTGACGGGAAGTGTGGAGACAAACATCACACAACACACAGAATGGCCCACCCCGCACCCACGACCTGTGTTAAGGCTGAGAAGGGACAGGCCAGGCTCCTGCAGTGTAGACAGAGGCTGGGAGATCACGGAGCTCTGAGAGTCCATCCTGCCTCTCTGGAGGAGCCGTCTCTGTGAGCCTGGGGCACACATGGGGTCTGCAGATGCTGAGAAGATGTGCACAGCCAGGGGGTGGTAACAACCAGAGATCCCAGCAGGGCAGACAGAGACACTCACCTGGGCTGCCCAGACCTTCCTTCTGTGTCAGAACATAATCGAGCTCCTCATACACAGCTTCAGCAAGAGCATCTTCATAGCTAGATAAGGCTGAGAGATCACCCAGCAGGTCAGAGAAGCTTCCCCAGATACCCCCATCCAGCCAGCCCACTGTCATCTCCCTGGTGTTCACATGGGGGCTGCCAGGACCTCAGCATCGTCTCCTACCCCGTGCACTATGTCAGCACATTCTCCCCTCGTCTGACCCTGATTACAGCTCAGCGCCAACTCTGTCTGGTCTCACAGGAGAGTCCATGAGTTATGAGAGTTCACAGCCCAGTCCTAAGAACCTCTGTCTACTCAGCCCTTAGAGCTCAGCACGGAGCACATGGAGTCTGCAGACTCAGAACAGTACCTGGCCCAGGTTCCCTCCTCACACCTGCCCCATCTCCTGCCTGCACACACTCTCCCTGGTCCCCAGGCCCCCCTGCAGCCCACCTCTGCGCTCTGCTCTCCATCTGAGCAGCTGAATCACCAGGATGATGAGGACCAGGAAGAGAAGGGACCCCAGGATGAGGCAGAGGACCCCAGGCAGGGACAAGATGCCAGGGAGAGGATTTGAGGTTGTTCTGGTCCCTAGGAGAACAGGAAAAAGGGCTGGAGATAGTCTTGGGCACAGAAAAATCTCCTGCGTCAGCATTTTCAGGAGCTCCGGACAATGGCGTCTCAGCCTCAGACAGTGTCAGGGCTCCCCGGGGTCTTGTCCTGAGACAAGTCAACTCTATCTGGCCAGTGGGGCCCCAAGGCAGAGCTGGGGATTGTCAGGGAGCTGCCCTGCTGAGACAGCCTCTGAGGACCCAGCTCATCCCCTCTCCTTGGGCTTCAGGAGACAGAGCATCAAACATCCAGGGACCTGCACCTCACTGATGACGAGCAACACACAGGGGCAGGTGGGAGTTCCTTAGATTCTCCAACATGGGAACCAGACTTCCTTGGACCCCGGGCATGAGATCATTTGACCCTGGACATCAAGGCAGGGGATTGCCCCAGTGTAATGCCCTGGCTGCTCCCCAACAGCCACGGCTCCTCAGACTCTTTCCTCTTCTGAGCTGTCAGAGAGCCCGCAGAACAGGTCCCCAGTATTTGAGTATTCTCCCCTGCCCGTGGATGGATCACAGTACCTGCTGTAGTCGGGGGCAATGTTGTCCTTACACCTAAAGAGAAAAACAGTAGTGTGGGGGAGAAGAATTGGCCAGAACGCAGGGCAAACATTTTCCCTCGAGAGCCTGAAATCACCCCTCAGTCTCCACAACATCAGTGTCAAGTCCTCCCAGCTCCCCCGTCCTAGATCAGAGCCCCAGCACCCGGGATGTCTGAACACAAACTCCCCACCACGCCCGGCCCAGCCCTCTGCCCCCGCGCTGCCCCAGCTCACCCAGGGGGGAGCCCGAGCCCCTCACTCACCAGAGCACCTCACACCAGCATCCTCCTCGTGCTTGCAGTTGCTCTGCCCCCAGGGCTCTGCAGCACAGTCCCACAGGGAGGACTCCCGGCCCCCGCACCGCACCTCGTCCAGCCAGATGCTCCCATTTCCAGGGCCGAATGTCGCAGCCTGCACGGCTTCCAGGGCCTGGCCACAGCCCAGCTGCTGGCACACCACCTCGGCCTCTGCCAGGCTCCAGGAGTCATCGCACACGGTGCCCCAGGAGCCGCTGTGCCAGACCTCCACCCGCCCTGAGCACTCGCTGTCTCCTCCCCTGAGCCGGAGCTTCTCTCTGTCTGAAAAGGCAGCAGCCCCTCCTGTGACTGCCCTGGTGGGAGGAAGGAGCCCCTGGGAGCCACAGGGGATGGGGCGGGGCTGATATACCTGTGCAGGGGGCAGCAGCTGGACAGCTCTTGGGTCTTCTTCCTGCAAACAACAGGGAAACAGTGGATCAGGAACAGTTGAGGGTGGTCCTGTCCCCACATAAGATTATCTAATGCCCTTGGGTCAGTGCAAATGACATATGAAAACACAGGCTCATTATCTCTTGGGCTGAAACATTCACTGCATCTGATCACCAGCTGAAATTACTTTAAATATTTACTTGTTTAGCAGTCTTCACACCCCACAGCAAATATAAACACAGACATCTACAAATGTACACACACTCCTCTCAATGAAAGTTCCATTAGAAGGACACTGTATATCTTATATGTGTCATATTTCTGCTACTAGGACATGGCCTGCATATTTTATGCACTCATTCAACAAATATCTATGGAAAACCATTTCTAAATACTTAGATAGGGGCTTGATAAATATTTATTAAATGAATGAATAGACAAAATTCAGTGAAATAAAATTTATTTTTTTAAAATTCATACTAATCACTGAAATAGTAATCCAAATATAAATTAAAGGTAACAGTATATGATAATAGTTCACATTAAAAGTAATCAGGCCAGAAGCATAGAGTCAATTTATATTCAAAATCTCATGTACATAATTTTAATGGAAAATTATTAGATAGATTATAAAATACTCTTACCTATTATTCAGTGTGACAAGTGGGCAAGTGAAGACTACTGTTGTGAAAGGAAACTCTCTTTTCTAAATTTGTTTTTAATTGGGAGATAATTGCTCCACAATGTAGTGTTGGTTATGTGTGTGTGTGTGTTAGTCGCTCAGTCATGTCCAACTCTTTGTGACCCTATGGACTGCAGCCCACCAGCCTCCTCTGTCCATAGAATTTTCCAGACAAACATAGTGGAGTGGATTGCTATTCACTTCTCCACTGGATCTTCCCTACCCAGGGATCAAGCCCAGGTCTCCTGCACTGCAGGCAGTTTCTTTGCTGTCTGAGCCACCAGAAAAGCCCGTAGTGTTGGTTAGGAATCTCTTTAAAAGGAAGTATACAGGAAAGACTTAGTAGAATTCTGAGAAGACATATGGACACATATATGTACACACTGAGTAAGCCAGAAATTTTTGCAATAGTGAAAAAAAGCCTAGTGAGAAAAATTTGTATTGAGAAGATGCAGAAATAATAAACAAAAGACTGAAAATATATATAAAAGAATTAAAGCTGACAGAAATAAATATAAATTTTAAAAAACAGAAGGGTAAATAGTACCTGTCATAAAGTATCAACGTTTATATATTCTTTCCAGATCATCCTATCAAAACTCCTACCCACTATATGCAGAGAACCTCTGAGAAAATGATGGCAGGACCTCTGTGAGCAGGTTGCTCATTTCATGATCAAAGACTGTACCACCTCTCAATTCACAGGGTTTAATTGCAGGAAAAACATCATCGATAAAAGGTCTCATAGTTTCATGCCTCTATGGCCTTCAAATGAAAAAGACAAAGAGATGAGCAAAGAGAGGCAAGGAAAGGAGTGAGCCTCTGCTTTTGAAGTATCTGATCCCACATTCTCTTAGCTGTGGGTTTCAGGCAACATCCAGAATACCATTCAAGGTGTACCTGAATGGGGTGTGTGTGTGTGTGTATGTGGAGGGGGAGGGAAGGAGAAAGAGAAACAGAGAGAGAAATGTTGAAGGAATAAGGTGCTATGGTTGGACTATTTGTCACCTTCGCCAACATTTATTTATTTCATTCAAATTTATTGCTGAAATCTCAATTCCAATGTAACAGTATTTAGTGGTGGAGCCTTCTCAAACTCTTCCAAAAACAGAAGAAAAAGAACACTTCCAAATTCACTTTCTGAAGCCAACATTAGTCTGATACCAAAGCCAGATAAGGACACCATGAGAAAAGAAAATTATGGGCTAATACTCTGATAAATACAGGTGCAAAAATCATCAACAAAATATTAGAAAACTGAAATTCACAATACGCTAAAAAAATCAAAAACCATAATCAAGTGGATGTTTGTTCCAAGGATACAAGGATAGTTCAACATTCACAATTGATCAATGTGATACACCAAATAAACAAAATGAAGGTAAAAATCATATCCTCAAAGAATGCAGAAAAAGTGTTTGACAAATTCAACATTCACTTACAGTAAAAACTCTTTTACAAAGTAGGTATAGAAGGACTGGCATCTCAACATAATTAAGGCCATATGAAAAGTACACAGCTAACATCATACTTGACTGTAAAAAACTGAAAACTTTTCCTCTGAAATCAGACACAAGACAAAAAACATCTATTCTCACCACTTTTATTCAACTTTAGTTTTGGTAGTCCCATCCAGATCCATCAGGCAATGAAAAGAAAATCAAGATATCCAAATCTGAAAGGAAGAGGCAAAATCGACACTATCTGCAGATTGAAAAGTGAAAGTGTAAGTCACTCAGTCGTGTCTGACTCTTTACGACCACAAGGACTGCAGCCTGCCAGGCTCCTCTGCCCATTGCAATTCTCCAGGCAAGAATACTGGAGTGGGTTGCCATTCCTTCCTCCAGGGGATCTTCCTGACCCAGGGACTGAACCCAGGTCTCTTGCATTGCAGACAGATTCTCTACCATCAGAGTCATGAGGAAAGAAACCCCCTTACTTGATATTATATGTAGAAAACACTGAAGACTTCAGCAAAAATATGAGAACCAATACACTCAGTAAAGTTGTAGAAGAAACATCTGTATACAAAAATCATATGCATTTCTTTACACTAACAACAAACTGCTATAAGAGAAACTGAGAAAACAATTCTATTTACATTTGCATGAAAATGAATAAAATACCTACGAATAAATTTAACCAAGGAGGTGAAAGATCTGTACACTGAAAACTATAAACACATTAATGAAAGAAACTGAAGATGACTCAAATAAATGGAAAGATATTCTGTGCTCATGGATTGGAAATCTAATATTATTAACATGCCCATACTACCCAAAGCAATCTACAGATTCACTGCAATCCTTACCAAAATTCCAATGGAAATTTTCGCAGATACAGAAGAAACAATCCTAAAATTTGCATGGAACTACAAAAGACGCTCAATACCAAAGCAATCCTGAGAAAGAATAACAAAGCTAGAGGTATCGTGCTTATTGATTTCAAACTATATTACAAAGCTACATTAATCAAAACAGTAATGTCATTGGTATAGAAATGAACACAGAGATCAATGGAACAGAGATAGAGAGTCCATAAATAAACCCACATTTCTATGGTCAATTAATTTTTGACAAAGAAGCCAAGAATATACAGTGGGAAAAGGACAGTTTTTTCAGTAAATGGGCATTGGGAAAACAGGACAGCCACTTTCAAAAAATGAAACTGAACCACTATCTTACACCCTTCACAAAAATTAACTCAAAATAAATTAAAGACTTGATCACAAGTCCTGAAGCCATAAAATTCCTACAGGAAAACACAGAAAATAAAATCCTTGACACCAGTCTTTGTGATGGTTTTTTGGATTTGACACCAAAAGCAAAGGGAACTAGGGTAAAAACAAGCAGTTGTAATGACATAAGGCTAAAAAGCTTCAAGGAAACCATCAACAAGGTGAAAAAGCAACCTATGGAATTGGAGAAAATATTTGTATATTATATTTCTTGTAAGAATTATTATCCAAAATACACAAGGAACTCATACAACTCAGTAGCAAAAAAATAATCTGATTTTTTTTAAATGGGTAGAGAACCTGAATAGATTTTTTTTTAATTTTAATTTTTACTTTATTTTACTTTACAATACTGTATTGAATAGATATTTTTAAAGAATACATACAACTTGTCAATAGGTACATGAAAACGGGCTCAACACTATTAGTCATCAGAAAATACAAATCAAAACCACAATGAGATATCACCTCAGATCCTCTAGAAAGGCTTTTATCAAAAAGAAGAAATAACAGGAGTTGAGGAGAATGTGAAGAGACTGGAAAGCTTTTGCACAGTTAGAGGGAATGTAAGTTGATGCAGCCCCTATGGAAACAGCATTGAGGTGCATCAAAAATTAAAAATAGAACTGCCATATGATTTAGCATTTTCACTTTGAAGTATTTATCTGAAGGAAACAAAAACACTAACTTGAAAACCCAATGTTCACTGCAGCAACATATGTTTAGTTGCTAGGTTGTGTCTGACTCTTTGCAACCCCATGGACTGCAGCATGCCAGGCTCCTCTGTCCTTCACTAACTCCCAAAGTTTGCTCAAATTCATGTCCACTGAACTAGTGATGCTATCTATCTCATCCTCTGTGTCCCCCTTCTTCTTTTGCCTTCAATATATCCCAGAATCAGGGTCTTTTCCAATCAGTCAGCTCTTCTCAGCAGGTGGCCAAAGTATTGGAGCTTCAGCTTCAGCATCAGTCCGTCCAATGAATATTCAGGGTTGATTTCCTTTAGGATTTATTGCTTTGATCTCCTTGCTGCCCAAAGGACTCTCAATGCAGCTGTGGCATCCAAGAACCACAATTCAAAAGAATCAACTCTTTTTAGCTTCTTCTATAACCCGGCTCTCACGTCCAAAGATGACTACTGAAAAAAATATACCTTTGACCATATGGACCTTTGTCAGCAAAGCGATATGTCTTTTTAATACACTGTCTAGGTTTTTCACAGAGGAGCAAGCCTCTTTTAATCTCATGGCTGCAGTCACCGTCAGCAGTGATTTGGGAGTCCAAGAAAAGAAAATATGTCACTGTTTCCACTTTCTCCCCTTTTATTTGCCACGAAGTGCTGATGATCTTGGTTTTTAGAATGTTGAGCTGTAAGCCAGCTTTTTCACTCTCCTCTTTCACCCTCAATGAGAGGCTCTTTAGTTCTTCTTCACTTTCTGCCATTAGAGTGGTAGCATCTGTGTATCTGAGGTTGTTGATATTTCTCACAGCAATCTTGATTCCAGCTTGTGATTCATCCAGCCTGGCATTTCCTATGATGTTCTCTGCATATAAGTTAAATAAACAGGGTGACAATATACAGCCTTGACGAACTCTTTTCCCAATATAGAACCAGTTGGTTGTTTCATGTCCAGTTCCAACTGCTGCTTTTTGATCTGCATACAGGTTTCTCAGGAGGCAGGTAAGGTGCTCTGGTATTCTCATCTCTTTAAGAATTTTCCACAGTTCATTGTGATCCACATGGTCAAAGGCTTTATGTAGTCAATGAAGCAGATGTGTTTCTGGAATTCTCTGGCTTACTCTATGATCCAACAAGTGTTGGCAATTTGATCTCTGGCTTTTCTGCCTTTTCTAAACCCAGCTTGTACATTTCAGAAGTTCTCAGTTCACTTACTGCTGAAGCCTAACTTGAAAGACTTTGAGCATAACCTTGCTAGCATGTGAAATGAGCACAATTGTGAGGCAGTTTGACCATTCATTGGCATTGCCCTTCCTTGAGACTGAAATGAAAACAGACCTTCTCCATTCCTGTGGCCACTGATGAATCTTTCAAATGTGCTGACGTATTGACTGCAGCACTTTAACAGTATTACCTTTTCGTATTTTATAGCAATATATATGAGTCAAACAATGTAAGTCTTCACTGATGAATGGATAAAGAAAATGTTATATAGAATTATATCCACCCATAAAAAAGAAGAAAATCTTGCCAGTTGCAACAACATGGATGGACCTCGAGGGCATTATGTCAAGTGAAACAAATCAGACAGAGAAAGAAAAAGCACATGCAATCTCATTTATACATGTAATATTAAAACAAAAAGCAAGTTCAGAGATGCTGAGTAGTTGGTGGCTGTCAGAGGTGGGGGATTTGGTGCAGCAAAGGTAATCAAAAGGTATAAATTTGAATTATGAAATTAATAGGTGAAGAGATATAATATACAGCATGGTGACTATAGTGAATACTGTATTGTCTATTTGAAAGATGGCAAGAAAATACATCTTAAAGATTCTCATCATGTAAGAAAAATATTTAACTATATATATATGGATCCATATATATGGATCCATATAGAGAGATATAACTAGACTTACTGTAGTGATCATTTATCAATACATACAAACATATAAGCATTATGTTGTAAACAGCAAAAAATATAGTGTTGTATCAGTTATATCAATTAAAAATTTTAAAACAGAAAGTTTGGAACACGTAGATTAAATTAGCTCCATCCAAACTTCAATTTATGAACTCAACTTAAACCCATCACTTAGATTTTAAAATATCAAATCTCACTAATAACATCCTACAGAGTTGGGAAAGACACAGAAACAGACATAAGTCACCTGCACATGAGATGTAGGCTTCCTCCTTTGGAGAGCATGAACTGTATTTCCATGGGCCTGAAGGACACTGCCAGAGAGAGGTATCAGTTTTCTGACACTGAATTAAATCTACCCACCGGGGTCTAGAACCTTCCCTGAGACCAACAGAGGTGTTGAGACTTCCGCTGTCCCCACAGCCAAGCTGACTGCAGATAATGGACACGGTGACATCGTCCATGGGGCTGTGGCAGACACTCCCCCAGGTCCCGTTGTAGAAAACTTCCAGCCACCCAGCACACTGCTGGTCCTCGCTGACCATCCTGAGGGCCAGGAACTCTAAGACCAAAAGAGAGGAGACAGGACACAGTGAGCACTCCACTCAGTGCTCTAGGTCTTCCTCTCTCCCCAAAATTGTGAACATTCATCTGTGACCAGGCTGAGGAAGCAAATCCATTAGATGACCAGAGGGAAACTTGTCTCCTTTTCACCTGACTTTGTCCATTTGTGTCTGTCTTTCTAAATATTTCTACCACCATGATGTGGTGGATATGAACTGAGAGGAAGACCAACCTGGACACCTGCAGGGAGAGGGAGCTGACTCCTGCTTCCTGACAAAACATCTAAGAGAGTGTATGAAAGGGATGTGATGTGGACAGTGTGGAGGCAGATAGAATAATGGACCCACAGATGTCTACATGGAAGCTGTGTCTGTGTTTCCTTATCTGGCAAAAGGGACTTTACATATGTGATTACAATATGGTCCTTGGGATGGTAAGAGTAACCTGAAATATGGCAGATTAACCACCTGAGCACAGTCTAATCACATTCTTTGACTCATTATCCTTTAAAGTGGAATCCTTTTCCTCATTCTGGTTAGAGGGAGATCTGAATATGGATAATGGTCAGAGAGGTGGAGCGTTGCTGGTCTGATGATGAACAGAAGGGGGTTATGAGTGAAGGAAGGCAGGCAGTTTCTAGAAGCTTGAAAAGACAGGAAACAGATTCTTTCCCAGAGGCTCAGAAGTGATGTGGCCCTGCTGAAACTTTTATCACAGCCCAGTGAGATCCCTGCTGGACATCTAGGGTAGAGAAGTGTAAGGAAATAAACATGTTGTTTTAAACCACTAACAATGCAGCAATTTGTTATAGAACAAACAAAAACTAGCACAGTGGCTTTAAGACTTCTCTACTCTATGTACCAGAAGGGTGAGCCCTGATTTCAAGAAAAACTGTGAGAAAAGGCTCTGCCAGGAAACACTACTGAGAAGAAAGCACCAGAATCTCAGCTGCTGCAGGAGGCAGTGAAAGCACCTCGTCTTCCCCTCTGCTGGAAAGACAGGCTCCATGGGAGGAAGCCTCCTTCTCTGGTCCTTTCAGCATCTTTCCCTCAGGGCTCAGACCCCCGTCCTCCAGGGCCCCACCCCTCCTCCAGCCTGTGGACAGTGTGGAGTGCTGACCTGAGCAGATGACCCCCACGTCCTCCTTGTGTCTGCAGTCGTGCTGCCCCCAGCCCCGGGAAGGGCACTGCCACACCTGGGACTCATTTCCTGTGCAGTTCAGGTCGTCCAGCCAGATGGGCCCTGATCCTGCCCCAAAGTGAGCAGACCCCGTGGCATTGAGGGCTTCTCCACAGCCCAGCTGCCTGCACACCACGCGGGCATCGTCCAGGTCCCAGCCGTCATCACAGATCGTGCCCCAGGAGCCCTGGTCAAGGATCTCCACTCTCCCGGCGCAGGGACCGCCCCCGTCCACCAGGCGGAGCTGCCTGCTGTCTGAGGAGAGAGAAATGGGACAATGGGGTGGTGACCTGGGGAATGAGAAGGGTCTTCTGTCTTGTGGGACCCTCACCTGAGCAGTAGGGGGCGCTCTCCTCTGAGGCCGCAGATCCTGCTGGTTCAGACACAAAGTGGTCGCACTGGGGCAGCACCTGGGTCTGGTTTCCTGAAGAAACAGCGATGATTAGAGGGTTGGGAGGGTTAAAGAACAGGAAAGTCAGTTAAATTAAATAACTTTCAGGAGGGGAGGGAAGTTTGGGGGAAAAGGGATCCATGTATATGTATGGCCGAGTCCCTGGCTGTTCACCTGAAACTATAACAACATTGTTAATCGGCTAAACCCCAATACAAAGTAAAAAGTTCAAAAGAAAAAAATGACCTAGTGATGGAGCTGAGATGAAAGCTGGAACACACTGGTAAAGTTACCAGAATCTTAGTGTTCCCTTTCTCCAGGAAGAGCCCTGGTCCTGACAATGGCACGATTCCTGTTTTAAGCCAAGCTTTGCCCTAAGAATGAGGTAAACAAGTTGTTCTATCCTTAATCCACCCCTAAATAGAAGAAGCAAAACAGAAGCCTTTCTGAAGGAGTTGTACAATTATTTATCTACAATGTTGCAGTTTTAAAAATACTTATATAGAAGAGATCTCATGGAAAACCAGAGCAAAAAGAAACATTAAAAAATTTCCCAGGGTGTTTGGCTCTTAAAGTTACCTGACAGAAAATTTATTTTCTTTTATTAATTTTTATTTGAGTATAATTGCTTTACAATGTTGTGGTAGCTTCTGCTGTACAGCAAATTTAGTAAGTTATACACATTCATATGGGCTTCCCAGGTGACTCAGTGGTAAAGAATCTGCCTGCTAAACAGGAGACTGGGGTTCCATCCCTGGGATGGGAAGAGCCTTTGGAGAAAGAAACGGCAATCCACTCCAGTATTCTTGCCTAGGAATTCCTATGGATAAAGGAGCATGGCAGTCCATGAGGTCACAAAAGAGTCAGACACAACTCAGCGACTAAACAACAGCAACTATTTCTATCTATCTATTTGTTTATATATATATATATATATATACACACACACACACACACACACACACAAACACATATCCCCTCTTTCATGGATTTACTTCCTATTTAGTCACCACAGAACACTGAGTAGAGTTCCCTGTGCTATAAGGAAGTTATTATTTATCTATTTCTGTGTGCATGCATGCTAAGACACTTCAGCTGTGTGTCTGACTCTGTGACACTATGGATTGTAGCCCATCAGGCTCCATGTCTATGGGATTCTCCAAGCAATATCTATTTTATACTTAATATCAATAGTGTAGGGCTTCTGATTCTGGTGGCTCAGACAGTAAAGAATCCGCCTGCAATGTGGGAGACCTGGCTTTGATCCTTGGATTGGAATGTTCCCTGGAGGAGGGCATGGCAACCCACAGTAGTTGTACCAATTTACATACTCATATGTAGGAGGATTCCCTTTTCTGCACATCCTCTCCAGCATTTATTTGTGGATTTTTTTAATGCCAGACATTCTAACTAGTGTGAAGTATTACCTGCCTGTAGTTTTGACTTGCATCTCTCTAATTATTAGTGATGTTGTATTTGTTAGCCATCTGTATGTCTGAAAAAAAAAATGTCTGTTTAGGTCTTTTTCCCATTTCTTCATTGGATTGTTTGGTTTGTTGATTGAGTTGTTTGTGTGTTTTGAAGATAATCCCTTGTTAATTACTTCATTTGCAAATATTGTCTCCCATTCTGAGAGTTGTCTGTTTTGTTTATGATTTCCTTTGATATGTAAAAGCTTTTAAGTTTAATTAGATCCTATTTTTTTGTTTTGTTTTTATTTTCTTTAGGAATTTGATCAAAAAAGATCTTGTTGCAACTTAAGTCAAAGAATGTTCTGCCTATGTTTTCCTCTAAGAGTTTTATAGTCTGACAGAGAATTTAAATAGCCATGATTAAAGTGCACAAAGAATTAATTGACATGATGTGTATCTTGGCAGAGAAATGATAACAAAAACAAATGAAAATAGTGTTTATTATTTTTCTCTAATAATAGTGGGGTATGCATAGGATTAAATTTTGAAAAATACAGACAAACTTACAGAATAAAAGAAAACTGCCTGTAAAAGAAAAAAATTCTACAGCTGAAAAAGTTAACAGCTGAAATTAAGAACTAGAGAATGAGTGTATCAGCACATTAGATTAACATAAAGTAGAAATAGTAAAATGGAAAATCAGAGGATAAATATTCCTCTATTTAGAAATGCTGGTCCTATGGTAAGTGCCTGGTTAACAATGCTATATAACAAAATTTCCCCTAACTTAGTAGTTGAAGGAATTTAGTTTTAAATTTTGCTCATGATTACCCGGGTCAGTAAGTTGGGAAAGACTCAACTTAGCATTCTATCTTTGGGGTTTCTCATGTGGTTGCATTTAGATGTCATCAGGGACTGACATCTCTAAAGGTTTAACTGAACTGTGGTTATGTAAGGAAATTCCCAGAAGAATTTTTGTTGTTGTTGGGAGGGAGGGATAAAGGAGCATCTTGTCTGCAACCTAATCCAGAAAGATTTTACATAGTCAGGGAAAAACAGGGCAGGAGAGGGACAAATAAGGAGAGAAAGGGAAGGCTAGAGCAAGACAGAGAGAAAAAAGAAAGAAAGAAGGATTAAAGCAAAATACTAATCCAACATTTGGGGAATCCAGGTAAAGTTCAGAGAGAATTCATTCCTAGAAAACCTTCACTAAAAGAAATACTAATAACATCAAACCCATAAAATGCCTAGGAGAAAACCTAGTTAAAGATGTGCAAAACATCTGAGAGAAAGTCAAGACCTAACTGAATGAAGGGATATATTTTGTCAGTGAATTGGGAAACTCAATGTTGTCAAAGTCAGTCATTCTCAAATTTATATACAGATTAAATCTGACCTCAATCAAATTCCCTTGTGCTTTTGTATGTCTGAAACATCACAAGCTGATTCAAAATTTACGTTGCTGTTCAGTCACTTAGTCGTGTCTGACTCTTTGTGACCCCAAGGACTGCAGCACACCAGGCTTCCCTGTCCATCACCAACTCTTGGAGCTTGCTCAAACTCATGTCCTTCGAGTCAGTGATGCCATCCAACCATCTCATCCTCTGTCATCCCCTTCTCCTCCTGCCTTCAGTCTTTCCTAGTATCAGGGTCTTTTCTAGTGAGTCAGCTCTTCGCATCAGGTGGCCAAAGTATTGGGCTTCAGCTCAATAATATATACCAAATACAAAAACCAAGACTGACCAAAGTAGTTGGCAAGAAAAGCAGCAACATAACTTCTTTAAATTAAAGTTACCCAGACTTACTATGTGTGCTTAATCACTCAGTCCTGTCCAACTCTTTGTGACCCCATAGACTACAGCCCGCCAGGCTCCTCTGTCCACGGGGATTCTCCAGGCAAGAATACTGGAGTGGGTTGTCATGCCCTTCTCCAGGGGATCTTCCCAACCCAGGGATCAAACCCAGGTCTCCCGCCTTGCAGGCATATTCTTTACTCTCTGAGACACCAGGGAAGGTTCAAGACTTACTATAAAATCACAATAATTAAGAAAAGTAGTACAGGTGCAAGGAGAGACAAAGGATACAGTGGAACAGAATAGAGAGTCTAAACAATGTATTCAGACATATGCGCCCTTTCGCTTATCACAGAGGTGGCACTGCAGTGGGGAATAGTCTTTTCAGAAAAAGATTTTGAGTCAACTGGATACCCATATGAAAACAGGACACTTGACCCTTATCCTACACAGATGTCAATCCTAGAAGCAATGTACAATTATATGCAAAAAAAAAAAGAGTAATTACACTTCTGTGAGATACTCTCAGAGAACATTTTTGTAATTTTGGAGTAGACAAAGTTCATTTTAGAAGACCATAAGGAGTTCTAGGGACTGGATCAATGGACTAGTTCAAAACCGAGACAGAAGTACGTCAAGGCTGTATATTGTCACTCTGCTTATTTAACTTATATGCTGAGTACATCATGCGAAATGCTGGCCTGGATGAAGCACAAACTGGAGTCAAGATTGCTGGGAGAAATTTCAATAACCTCAGATATGCGGATGACACCACCCTTATGGCAGAAAGTGAGGAGAAATTAAAGAGCCTCTTGATGAAAGTGACAGAGGAGATGAAAATGTTGGCTTAAAACTCAACATTCAGAGAACTAATATCATGACACCTGGTCCCATCACTTCATAGCAAAACGATGGGGAAACAGGGACATACTTTATTTTCTTGGACTCCAAAATCACTACAGATTATGTCTACAGCCATGAAATTAAAAGATGCTTGATGCTTAGAAGAAAAGCTATGACCAATCTAGTCAACATATTAAAAAGCAGAGACATTACTGACAAAGGCCCATCTAGTCAAAGCTATGATTTTTCCAGTAATCATGTATGGATGTGAGAGTTGGACCATAAAGAAAGCTGAATGCTGAATAATTGATGCTTTTGAATTGTGGTGCTGAAGAAGACTCTTGACAGTCCCTTGGATGGCAAGGAGGGGCAACCAGTCAATCCTAAAGGAAATCAGTCCTGAATATTCATTGGAAGAACTGACGCTGAAGCTGAAGCGCCAATACTTTGGCTACATGATGGGAAGAACTGACTCATTGGAAAAGACCCTGAAGTGGAGAAAGATTGAAGGCAGGAGGAGAAGGGGACGACAGAGAATCAGATGACTGGATGGTTTCACAGACTCAATGGATATGAGCTTGAGCAAGATCCAGGAGATGGTGAAGGACAGGAAAGCTTGGCATGCTGCAGTCCATGGGGTTGCAAAGAGTCAGACATGGCTGAGCGATTGAACGGAACTGACTGACTGAAAGAGCACTACATGGACAGAAAAAAAGTTGATGAGCCAAACCTGAGATGAGTAACTTGGCTCATTGAAGTACAGCATACCATTAAGAAAATAAAAATATAAGACCAAGAATTAAACACACAAAAATCATAATAAATACTTTTGCCAAAAGTCATCATCATGGTAATTTGCACCATTGTATTTGTAACAGTCAAGAACTGGAAATAAACTCACATCTCTGCCATTAGTTGAATAGTTCAATGCATGGTCATGTGATCATTCAAAAGCATACTCAATAATAATAAAAATGAATGAAATGCTGCCATAAACAACATCATGAGTGAATGTCAAACACAGTTTGGAGTCAAAGAAATTCGATACACAAGAAAACATACTGTATGATTTTACATAAAGTTCAAAAACTGAGAAAATATTCTATGGCAGTACAAATCTTAGGTAAGCAGTGTTCCCTGGAGAGGAGGAAGACACGGCTATTGGGAGGCAATAGTGATTCTGTGGTGCTGTGAATGTTCTCTTTGTAGATCTGAGTTGAAGAGCATGACCTAGGTATACATTTATTGTTTGTACTTTGTTCTCTATTATTATCCTTAAATAGTAATGTTTCATAAAATATATTATTCATCTAGATGTTTCTTTCCCTGACATAGCACTTCTTAGCATTTCTTAGCACTTCTTTCCCCTGAAAAAATGAGTGAACAATGAGAATGCTATGGAGCAGGACCTTACAGAGCCTTCTCAGGACAGACCACCCTCACCTTCCTCTGTTTGTAGAAAAACCTAGCTAAAGAATAAATTTGATCACAGAAATGAAAAAAATCAGAAACAAAGGAAAACAGTCAAATATGACAAAATAATAATAGTTTGCTGCTGCTGCTGCTGCTAAGTCACTTCAGTCATGTCCGACTTTGTGCAACCCCATAGATGGTAGCCCAACAGGCTCCCCCGTCCCTGGGATTCTCCAGGTAAGAACACTGGAGTGGGTGCCCAAACAGATTCAAGGAGAAGGCAATGGCATCCCACTCCAGTACTCTTGCCTGGAAAATCCCATGGACAGAGGAGCCTGGTAGGCTGCAGTACACGGGGTCGCTGAGAGTTGGACACGACTCAGTGAATTTACTTTCACTTTTCACTTTCATGCATTGGAGAAGGAAATGGCAACCCACTCCAGTGTTCTTGCCTGGAGAAACCCAGGGGTGGCGGAGCCTGGTGGGCTACCATCTATGGGGTCGCACAGAGTTGGACATAACTAAAGCGACTTAGCAGCAGCAAACAAATTCAAGGACCTTTAGTTCCCTCTCATGGGCTATAGCTAACATTCTGAGCCATATCTTTGAGCTATTTGGCAGATACTGAAATCACATACAGGTGGTAGCAATAAATTACATGATGACCAGACTAGTGGGGTGCCATTTCCTTCTCCATTGGATCTTCCCAACCCAGGGATCAAATCCAAGACTCTTGCATTGCAGGCAGGTTCTTTAACATCTGCGCCAACAGGGAAATTCATAATCTTCATCTTACACAATTCCAAGATTGGCCTCAGGGAAATGGGAACAGACCAACACTAGAACTGATGATTAACTGTAATTCAAACAATAAAGATGACACTGATCAGACCTATTTCAAGATGACTGTCAGAGCTAGCTGTGCTATTCTGCAGGTAAACTGTCCCCGACTTCCGCCTGTGAACTCTTGATATTCCCATTTAAAAACATTCACCCCTGATCAGCAAGGAGGAGCTGGTTCTTTGGTACATTAGTCCTCTGTCTCCCCAGAACTGCTGGTTTCCTCAATAAAGCTGTCTTTAATTTTACCCCACACTTGTCTCTCAGTGTTGGATTCCTGAGTAATGAGCAGCTGAAACCCGAGTTAGGTACCAAGATTAAACATTTCACTACAGAATATCTTTCTTTTTAAGCCTGTTTCCCTTACTCTCTGCTCTGGGGAAATTTCACTCCTGGAGCATCCTAAGTATAGTAGCCCTTCCCTCTCTTACCTGAGCAGATCACAGAGGCCCTATTGCCATGGGAACAGTCCGGAACACCCAGGACAGTCACAGGGCATTTCCACAGGAAGGACTCAGTCCCTGAGCAGTGAAATCGGGCTTTCCAGAGTTGATCACTTCCTTCTGCTCCGTTTGGGGTGGAGATGGCGATTCCACAGCCGAGCTGACGACAGACAACATTGGCATTGGCCAGACTCCAGTGGGAGGCACACAGCGCTCTCCATCGTCCAGAAATGTTCACCTCCACCTGCCCCTCACACTGAGAGGAGCCATTTGTCAAGAGCCGGACATCTGTGTACACTGATAGAAACAGACAGGATTTCAGAAAAATCATATTTCTTGTTTAGCTTGAAGCGAGTGTACACAGAGGCTAAATCCTGACGTGCATCTCACCTGAACAGACAACCTGAACAGCCCGACTGTGGTGACAAGTGCCCCCTGGACAGGGCACTCTGGGGCACCACCAGAGCTTAGGCTCCTCCCCCTCACACCTGAACTCTTCAGCCCAGACCGGGCCATCAGACTCTCTGAAGGGTACTTGTCCCAGGACAGACACAGCCTTGCCACACCCCAGCTCTGCACAGATGACCTGGGCAGTGGGGAGTGTGAAGTTTCCATCAGACACTGGGGTCCAGGCTTCTCCAGAATGCACTTCTACTCGCCCTGAGCAGGGCCCATCCCCTCCAGCCAGACGCACAAATCCTAAGAGAAACAAAGAACAACAAACCCAGTGAGTGTTCATGAACCTGGCTTGACAATCGGAAACAACACCTCACAGGCAATGGTGGGAAAGTTTTTCTTTCCAACAGAGGAATAAGAGGGGATAAGAAGAGAGAATTTGACTGTCATTGTCAAATTGCATTTTCATGAGCAAGTTTCTGAAGAGATATCCAGAAGGATTGCAGGGTCAGTTTGGAATGGCTGAATCCTGAGAATATATATTGGTTAGGAACGTTAATTCTTATCTGGGGGCCTGGAAACTTCAAGGCCCCAAGACACCGCCAAGTGGTAAACATTCAAACTTGAGTGCAGAGCTGAACTAACTGAGAGTGAAAAAAGATCATGGGATTTGAGAGGTTAGAGGCCTAAGAGCCAGAGAAGTTTAGAAGGTCATCTTGAAATTTCTGGGGCTAGAATTTGGGGCAGTTTTCTCTGAGCCAATATTCAAGTCACTGGGGATGGGAACATCATGCGGGCTGGGTTCTGAGTGCAGGCATTAGGTCACAATCAGGTAACCTAACTGTGAAAGAAGTTGTTCACAGATAAGTTTGGAAATGATGAAAGCTCAGAGAGTCATAGGAGAGGGAGGGAATGATCCTAGCCATCTTTCTTAAAAACCTAGGATTTATGAACACACCTGGGAGAAAGTGAAGTCTCAATGGGATTATGCAAGACAACTGAGTTAGTTGATTACTTCATCCTAGACATGACATTCTTAGCAAATGTGAAGGAGTGATGAGAATTTAATGTATTCAGAGGAAAACAACAGAATAGGAAAGACTAGAGATCTCTTCAGGAAAATTAGAGATACCAAGCGAACATTTCATGCAAAGATGGGCTCGATAAAGGACAGAAATTGTACGGACCTAACAGAAGCAGAAGATATTAAGAAGAGGTGGCAAGAATACACAGAAGAATGGTACAAAAAAGATATTCATGACTAGGATACTCACAATGGTATGATAATTCACCTAGAGCCAGACATCCTGGAATGTGAAGTCAAGTCGGCCTTAGAAAGCATCACTATGAACAAAGCTAGTGGAGATGATGGAATTCCAGTTGAGCTATTTAAAATCCTGAAAGATGATGCTGTGAAAGTGCTGCACTCAATATGCCAGCACATTTGGAAAACTCAGCAGTGGCCACAGGACTGGAAAAGGTCAGTTTTCATTCCAATCCCAAAGAAAGGCAACGCCAAAGAATGCTCAAACTACCGCAAAATTGCACTCATCTCACGCGCTAGTAAAGTAATGCTCAAAATTCTCTAAGCCAGGCTTCAGTAATATGTCAACTGTGAACTTCCAGATGTTCAAGCTGGTTTTAGAAAAGGCAGAGGAACCAGAGATCAAATTGCCAACATCTGCTGGGTCATTGAAAAAGCAAGAGAGTTCCAGGAAAACATCTATTTCTGCTTTATTGACTATGCCAAAGCCTTTGACTGTGTGGATCACCAGAAACTGGAAAATTCTGAAAGAGATGGAAATACCAGACCACCTGAACTGCCTCTTGAGAAAACTGTATGCAGGTCAGGAAGCAACAGTTAGAACTGGAAAAGGAGTATGTCAAGGCTGTATATTGTTCCCCTGCTTATTTAACTTATATGCAGAGTACATCATGAGAAATGCTGGACTGGAAGAAGCACTAGCTGGAATCAAGATTGCCGGGAGAAATATCCATAACCTCAAATATGCAGATGACACCACACTTATGGCAGAAAGTAAAGAGGAACTAAAAAGCCTCTTGATAAAAGTGAAAGAGGAGAGTGAGAAAGTAGCCTTGCTGCTGCTGCTGCTGCTAAGTCACTTCAGTCATGTCTGATTCTGTGCGACCCCATAGACAGCAGCCCACCAGGCTCCACCATCCCTGGGAATCTCCAGGCAAGAACACTGGAGTGGGTTGCCATTTCCTTCTCCAATACATGAAAGTGAAAAGTGAAAATGAAGTCTGTCAGTTGAGTCTGACTCTTAGCGACCTTGCGAACTGCAGCCTACTAGGCTCCTCCATCCACGGGATTTTCCAGGAAAGAGTACTGGAGTGGGGTGCCATTGCCTTCTCCAAAAGTTGGCTTAAAGCTCAACATTCAGAAAACGAAGATCATGGCATCTGGTCCCATCACTTTATGGGAAATGGATGGGGAAACCGTGAAAACAGTGTCAGACTTTATCTTTTTGGGCTGCAAAATCACTGCAGATGGTGACTGCAGCCATGAAATTAAAAGACACTTACTCCTTGGAAGAAAAGTTATGACCAAACTAGATAGCATATTCAAAAGCAGAGACATTACTTTGCCAACAAAGGTCTGTTTAGTCAAGGCTATGGTTTTTCCAGTGGTTGTGTATACATGCAAGAGTTGGACTGTGAAGAAAGCTGAGTGCCGAAGAATTGATGCTTTTGAACTGTGGTTTTGGAGAAGACTCTTGAGAGTCCCTTGGACTGCAAGGAGATCCAACCAGTCCATTCTAAAGGAGATCAGTCCTGGGTGTTCTTTGGAAGGAATGATGCTAAAGCTGAAACTCCAGTACTTTGGCCACCTTGTGCAAAGAGTTGACTCATTGGAAAAGACTCTGATGCTGGGAGGGATTGGGGGCAGGAGGAGAAGGGGGTGACCGAGGATGAGATGGCTGGATGGCATCACCGACTCAATGGTCATTGGTTTGAGTGTTCTGGGAGTTGGTGATGGACAGGAAGGCCTGGCGTGCTGCGATTCATGGGGTCGCAAAGAGTCGAACACGACTGAGTGACTGAACTGAACTGAACTGAACTGAACCCTATCTATGTACCAACTGCATATTCCTTTCCTATCTGGATTTCTGAGCTAAGAAGCCATCAAGCTACGAAAAAGGAGAGTGAGAGGAAGATAGCAAGGACCAAGCAAGCCATATATATTTTAGAGATTTCCAAATTGCAAAAGCCTCAGTAGTTATGAAACATAGATTTGGAAACCAAATACTTGTTCCACAAGATTTTAACACCTTTTATCCCCTGTGCTTCTCCCATTTGCCACCTAGCACTGCTACCCTTTCCCAATTCCCCCAATGCAGAAAAGAAGAAATTATCTTAAGAGCTACAAATAGATGGAAAGGACACTCCAAAAGAGAAAAGCTTCTGTAGGGAGTGAGGTGGGGTGAGTGGTAGGTTAAATGGGGAGTGAATAGAGTAAGAAAGAGACCAATGAAAAGACACGTGATCGTGATTTCATCCTTCAGGGACCCTATTTGGACAGAGAAAAGGTAATCCAATGGGGAAAAAAACCCTGCACATCATAAAGAATAATTTTTAAAATAATTTGCCTGGTCTCTGAGTGTGCTCATGGTTATGTATGTAATGGTGGAATCTGTCCTGGTCAAGGACTCTGAGTGCATAAGTATGTGAACTTTGAAGTCTCAAAAAGAATGATGTAACAGAATAAAAATCTACTATAGAGAGCAGGAGAGAACAGAAAAGACACCACAGAAATTAAAGAATTGAAGGATTAGCCTGACCACTGATACAAGAATGAATGATGAGGGAGAGGATGATCTGCTTGCCTCTTATTATTTATGCATTTCCATCTCCCCAGAGAGGCCCAGGTTAGGAGCCCTAGCCTCCCCTGGCTGGGAATTTGGTCACAGGCTACGCATTCTAATTAAAGCATTTTTATTTAACTGATTGTTTTTGTTGCTCAGTCACTCAGTTGTGTCCGACTTTTTGTGACCCCATGGACTGCAGCACTCCAGGCTTCCCTGTCTTCACTGTCTCCCTGTCTTTACTCAAACTCATGTCCATTGAGTCAGTGATGTCATCCAACCATCTCATCCTCTTTCGTCCCCTTCTTCTCTGGTCTTCAATCTTTCCCAGCCTCAGGGTCTTTTCCAATGAGTCATTTCTTCTTATCATGTGGCCAAACTATTGGAGCTTCAGCTTCCGCATACCTCCTTCCAATGAGTTATTCAGGGTTGATTTCCTTTAGGATTGACTGATTTGATCACCTTACTGTCCAAGGGACTCTCCAGAGTCTTCTCCAGCACTACAGTTCTTCAGCGCTCAGCCTTCTTTATGATCCAACTCTCACATCCATACATAACTACTGGGAAAACTCAGTACACTCAGTACATGGCTAAGTGTTCCTCCAAAGTTTGCATTTATACAAATATTTTAAAGGAAAAATTTGAGAGAGAGACTTTTCTAGTAACAATGGAAGAATATATGACTCAGAGCATTCCATCAACAATTCTCTACCATTAAAGAACTATGAACATTTATCTCTAAATTTGCAAAGGAAACTTGAAATCTGGCACAAATCCATAAGAATCTCTGATCTGTTAAATGATATCCTCTGTAGGGATACCCTCTATACATGTAAATGATATCCTCCTATAGTAGGAGTAGCCTCCACTCATACTAATCTAGTGCAAAATAATGTCTCACACTGTCTGTATAGAAACAACTCCACCCAGAAAGTACATCCTCATTTTTGTCCCTGCCTCTCATAGCCTTCCTGTGCAAAGGGAGTGTGTTAGCAAATGTTTCACTCTTACAAAACGTGAATTATGAAAAAAAATTATGAGGATTTATTTTAACTGGGAGAATAAATAAAGCTATTTTAGTGTCAGGTAAGAGCACTGGAGAAGAACAGAATAGCAGAGACTTGTAAGAGGAAAGTATATGAAGCTAATTGCTCACAGCTACAGGGCACTCAGGGAGGATGGGTAGTTGTCTCGGTCCTCTCTAGCCCCCCACCCCGTCCCCTATTTCCCTCTGATCAGACACCAGCTTTCTTGGAACTTCCCTTCTCTCAGCTGGTGGGCATGAACTGACCATACCTGAGCAGATGACTCCTGCATCCTCGCTGTGATGGCAGTTGTGCTTCCCCCAATGCTGGGAAGGGCACCTCCACACGTGGGACTCCTTTCCTGTGCACTTCACGTTGTCCAGCCAAATGGGCCCTGATCCCGCCCCAAAGGAAGAAGAGAGAGTGGCTTCAAGGGCTTCTCCACAGCCCAGCTGTCTGCACACCACGTGGGCATCTTCCATGTTCCACCTGTCGTCACAGATGGTGCCCCAGGACCCCTGGTCAAGGATCTCCACTCTCCCGGCGCAGGGACCGCCCCCGTCCACCAGGCGGAGCTGTCTGCTACCTGAGCAGAGAAAAATGGGACACGGGGCGTTGACCTGGGGAATGAGAAGGGTCTTCTGTCCTGTGGGACCCTCACCTGAGCAGTAGGAGGCGCTCTCCTCTGAGGCTGCAGACCTGCTGGTTCTGATATGGAGTCTCTGCACTCATGCAGAAAGCAATGGCAACCCACTCCAGTACTCTTGCCTGGACAATCCCATGGACAGAGGAGCCTGGTAGGCTGCAGTCCATGGGGTCAAGAGTCGGACACGACTGAAGCGACTTGGCGGAGCAGCAGCAGCAGCATTGCACTGGGGCGGCAGCTGGGTCTGGTTTCTTATAGCAGTGGCAAGAGAATTAATAAGGTTGAAAAGTAGGAAGAAAGGTTAAAAAAAATGTAGGTAAAGAAGGGTTAAATAATGTCTATCAGTGCTGCACATTAAGTAAATAATGAAGTAGAGAATTGAACTTAAAATTTTCCACTTCCAGGGAGAATGGAGTTCACAGCAGGCCAATGTGTCTTGCTGGGTCTTCTGGATACAACTTGAAAAGCTGGAAAATGTTTTTCTAAGAAACAGTAAATGTATTTGACATTGGTTAACACAACATGGACTAAAGATGCTAACATTCTAAAGAGTGGAGATTATTTCAATGTTAGTCCAGGATCTATAGCTTCTTTTTCTCTGTGGGAATGTGCCAGTTCATTGCATAATTTAATGATTCGGAATCTGGGCTTGGGCAAGCAGAGGACTACTGTTGTGACAGGAAGCCAGCATAATCTGGGGGTTACCTGGTGCTGGAGTGACAGAATTAGAGTCTTGAGAGCCTCTCTCACACAGCAGGTTTTCTCCTCAAGCATTTGCCCAGTATATAAACTGTGAAGGGCAGGAAGCTAGAGAACTATATAAAAAAGACTTGGAAAGCAGAGTCTTTTTCATTATTTTGGGTACTTAGCTACCAAAGAATATAGGCTCTGAACTGAAATCTCGGAAAGCCTATGTCATAGGGACAGAGAAATCAGAGGTGGACTGAGTGCTACCAAAACTGCAACCCATACTTGTTACAGCTCAGTTTTAGGTTATATTTAGATGTTTGGGTGATACACACCCCTTCCCCCTACCTGCGAAGGAAAACAAAGGGTAAATCCTTTCAGGTGTTAGAAAATGTAACAGGAGTTATCTTATTTTTTCATATATAATTTATAGCATTCAATAAAATATGACATGACATTCGACAAGCTAGGATAACATGACAAGTGAACAAAGTGAAAAAAGATAAGAGAATGCAGAGACACACATGATAGGAATGCTGGACTTAGCAGATAAGGATTTTAACTACAATCAATGTATTTAGGGGAAAAGAGAGAAGAAGAGAATAAGCAGGTAAAAAGATGAAAAAAAAATCATAAACAAATACAAATGTCTAAGGAACTATTCCACTCCATGGGAAATAGATGGGGAAACAGTAGAAACAGTGTCAGACTTTATTTTGGGGGGCTCCAAAATCACTGCAGATGGTGATTGCAGCCATGAAATTAAAAGATGCTTACTCCTTGGAAGAAAAGTTATGACCAACCTAGACAGCATATTTAAAAGCAGAGACATTACTTTGCCAACTAAGGTCCATCTAGTCAAGGCTATGGTTTTTTCTGTGGTCTGTGTGGATGTGAGAGTTGGACTGTGGATGTGAGAGTTGGACTGTGAAGAAGGCTGAGCACCAATTAATTGATGCTTTTGAACTGTGGTGTTGGAGAAGACTCTCGAGAGTCCCTTGGACTGCAAGGAGATCCAACCAGTCTATTCTGAAGGAGATCAACCCCGGGATTTCTTTGGAAAGAATGATGCTAAAGCTGAAAGTCCAGTACCTTGGCCACCTCATGCGAAGAGTTGACTCATTGGAAAAGACCCTGATGCTGGGAGGGATTGGGGGCAGGAGGAAAAGGGGATGACCGAGGATGAAATGGCTGGATGGCATCACTGACTCGATGGACGTGAGTTTGAGTGAACTCCGGGAGTTGGTGATGGACAGGGAGGCCTGGCGTGCTGCGACTCATGGGGTCGCAAAGAGTCAGACACGACTGAGCGACTGAACTGAACTGAACTGAACTGAAGGAACTATTGCCAACCTAAAATAAAATATCTAGGTTTAAAAAGTGAATGAATAAGTTAAAAGAATTTTATATAGAACTTAGAATATAGTGATTTAGAGGAGTCCTAAAGATGAGAGATGAGAAAGAGAAGAAAGAGGAGGAGGAGATGGAGAAGAGATAAGAGACAGAGACAGAACTGCAGACGTAATATCTGAAGATAGAGCAATAGAGAACATTTTTAAAAAATAAATGAAGGAGTATGAAAATCCCCACTCCTAGTAAAGCTGCTGAAAATCAAAAGGAAAAAGGAAAATCTGGAATAATAACTGATTTATTTAATACAAAAGGAGGGAAAAAAAGGAGACAAAAAGGAACATAAAGCAGGGGGATCAAGTAAAAGCAAATGCAGATACCAACACATCAATATCAGTAATGGCATTTACAGTGAATGGATTAAGATAAAACAAAACTGACACAAATGTTACTTGCAAAATGCCCTCCTTATATTATTAAAGCAAAGAATGGTTGAAAGTAAAATGATGGAAAAAATGTACTAACTGTAACAAAACTGGAATAGCTATATCGATGTCCCAGAAAGTAGACTTTAAGCCAAGATACACTAATTGAATTAAAGAGGGAATTTTCATGATTATAATGAGATGTATGCATAATAACGATATTTTAGACAACAAAATTCAAGAAAGGTAACAGAACATAACTTTGAAACATACTTGACAGAGTGAAAAGAAGAAATAGACAAAATCACAATCAAAATGGGGGATTATTACCAGATCTTTTTCAAAAGCATGCAGACCAGACATACAAAAAACAGAGAAGAATTCAGTAGATGTACAACAACATAATCAGCACATTTAACCAAGTAACACATAGAGCAACGCACCCAACACCGCAAGAGTTCACATTACTGTAAATGCACTCGGAACTTTTACCAAAATGGCCACATAATAGGACAAAATCTTTCACTCTTTGAATTCATACAGAATATTTACTCTGACCACAGTGGAATAAAATTAAGAACTAGTAAGAAAATATTTATAGCCACTTCTAGTTGGGGAAATTCAGCAAGATCCTTCCAAAAACCACCTGAGTCTGGGAATAAATTTAAAACTTACAAAATATTGTGAAATAATGATAATAAACACAAAATAATGGTATGATAAATTCTTCTAATGAAACTCAAGTAGTGCCTAAGGGAAAATTATACCCTAGATTTAGAGAAGAGAAAAGACTGAAAGTGAAAAAAAGTAAGCTTCCACTTAAGAAACTAGATGAGAAAGTCAAGAATGTAGAATGTTGGGGTTAATTTAAAAAGGAACAAAAATTAATAGAAAAGAAGGTAAGCATGAGATAGAAAATATAGAAAAAAAGCCTCTAAACGTGGCTCATTGAAAACTGATGAACACTGAGCAACACTAATGCAGAGCAGAGAGAAAATGAAGCTAACAATACCAAGAATGAACAGGGACATCAGTATAGATCATACAGATGTTTTGGTCATAGTTTTTGTGCTGTTGTTTGTTTGTTTGTTGGCTGTGCTGTTGCTCATGGGCTCATAGTTCCCAGGTCAGGGTTGAACCTGGACCCATGACAGTGAAAGCCCAGAGATTTAACCCCTGGATTACATAGTTTTATTAGTACAATTTATACATTTAATGTGGATAAGTACACATAAAGTATCAATTTCTCCACAGCCTTGCCAACACTGCTGCTGCTGCTGTTAAGTCGCTTCAGTCATGTCTATGGGACCCCACAGACTGCAGCCCACCATGCTCCCCTGTCCTTGGGAACACTGGAGTGGGTTGCCATTTCCTTCTCCAGCGCATGAAAGTGAAGAGTGAAAGTAAAGTCGCTCAGTCGTATCCAACTCTTAGCGACCCCATGGACTGCAGCCTACCAGGCTCCTCCGTCCAAGGGATTTTCAGGCAAGAGTACTGGAGTGGGGAACACTAAGTGTCTTAAAAAAAAAAAAAAAAAAAGTCATTCTGATATGTGTGAGATGATATCTCTTTGTGGTTTTAATTTACATTTCCCTGATGATTAACAATGTCAAGCATTTTTTTATGTACCTATTGCCATTTGTATCTCTTCTATAGAGCAATTGCTATTCAAGCCCTTGGCCAGTTTTTTAATTGAGTTATTAAGTTTTAAGTTTGTTGGGTTTTTCTTCTCTTAAGTTATAGGAGTTCCTTATTATTTTTGGAAATAAACACCTTATATAATTTGTGCTAGCTTGCTTTTTCACTCTGTTGATCTTTCATTTGGTTTCTGGAAACTTTTTAGTTTGGTATATTCCCACTCATCTATTTTTGCTTTGTTGCCTGTACTTTTGATGTCATATCCATGAACTCATGAAACCATGTGCTTTTATTTTGTGATGGAGCTAAGATATCACATATCTAAAATGCAGTTCTTACCTGGTGATGATGTTACACCATCACACATAGTGAAATAAATTCAGATAAATAAATAAATTTGAAATTAGGTTTTGAATATTCTTTAGTGGAACTATAAAATTGTTTGCAGAAAATAAAACTTGATTCAATGTTACTTTGAGATGAAGAATGGCATTTGAAACATTGCACTAAAGGCAGACGTCAAAAAAGTAAAACATTACAGATTTGACCACATAACCCACCCATACACATATACAACCTTAAAAATATATGTAAAATATGGGGAAAATCCTACAAAAATATTTAAGAAAAACAGTAAGTGATGTTTGTTTATAAAGAGTTCCTATGAATAAATAAGAAATTTTAAAACATTCTAAAGAAAAAATATTGTCATGAAAGATATAAGACAGTATATAGGAAAGAAGATAATATTTTTGTATATAGTGTTTGTGAAAGTCACTCGGTCATGTCCAACTCTTTTCAGCCCCATGGAGTATAGAGTCCATGGAATTCTCCAGGTGAGAATACTGGAGTGGGTAGCCATTCCCTTCTCCAGGAGATCTTCCCAACCCAGGGATCAAACCCAGGTCTCCCACATTGCAGGCAGATTCTTTACCAGCTGAGTCACAAGGGAAGCCCAAGAATACTGTAGTGAGTAGCCTATCCTTCTCCAGTGGATTTTCCAGACTCAGGAATCAAACCAGGGTCTCCTGCATGGCAGGCGGATTCCTTACCAGTTGACCTACCAGGGAAAACCTTATGTGGATAAAAAACCATGAAGTTATAAAGAAAATTATACTCTCTTTCAAAATTAAGTATTTATTTGGTTGTGCTGTGTTTTAGTTTCACCATGCAAATTCTTACTTGTGGGATCATAAGAGAAAAAAATTGTAACTGTATGTGGTGATGGATATTACTGTATGTGTGGTGATTTACCAATATGTACAAATACATAAACACTATGTTTTACACTTAGAACTAATATAATGTTACAAGAATTATGTCTCAATTAAAAATTTTAACAAAAAAGGTTGGAATATGTGGATTAAAATAGTTTCATTCTTACCTCATTTAAGCTTCTCTGGTGGCTCAGACAGTAAAGAATCTGACTTCAGTGTAGGAGACCCGATTTCATACCTGGGTCAGGATGACCCCCTGGAGAAGGGAATGGTAACCCATTCCAGCATTCTTGCCTGGAGAATCCCACAGACAGAGGAGCCTGGCAGGCTACAGTCCATGTGGTCACAAAGAGCACAACTGAGCAACTAACATTTTCACTTTATATCATTTCGTGAACCCAAATTAAACTCATCACTTAGATTTTAAAATATCAAATCTCACTGCATCCTACAGGGTTGGGACAGACACACAGAAACAGACAGTAAGTCACCTTCACACGAGATATAGGCTTCCTCCTTGGGAGAGCATGAAGTGTAATTCCAAGGGTCAGAAGGACACTGCCAGAGAGAAGTGTCTGTTTTCCGACAGCGGATTCCATCCACCCACCGGGGTCTAGAACCTTCCCTGAGACTAACAGAAGAGTTGAGGGTTCCACTGTCCCCACAGCCAAGCTGTCTGCAGATCACGGACACAGTGATGTCTTCCATGGGGCTGCGGCAGACACTGCCCCAGGTCCCGTTGTAGAAAACTTCCAGCCACCCAGCACACTGCTGGTCCTTGGTCACCAACCTGAGGGCCAGGAACTCTAAGGTTGAAAGGGGAGGAGACAGGACACAGTAAAAACTTTGCTGGATGTTCTGGTTTTCCTTTCGTCTAGAAATGGTGAACATTCATCTCTGACCTTGTTCAAGAGATGCCCACTAGATAACAAGACTGACATCGCCTCCCTTTTGTGTCTGTCTTTCTATTTCTACCACAATGGCGTAGTGGATATGAACTGCGAGGAAGACCAAACTGCATGGGCACTAGGCAGGGAGGGGCAGCTGAATCCTGCTTCCTGATGAAATCTTTAAAGAGTATGTCAAAGGGATGTGATGTGGATATTAGGGAGATAAGGATAATAATTAATCCAAAAATGTCCACATCCCAATCTCTGCAACCTGTGACTATGCTACCATACCTGACAAGAGGGATTTACAGATGTGATTAAGGTAAGGACCTCGGGATGGTGAGATGATGTATTAACAATATGAGCCCAGTCTAATCACATCCTTAGACCCACTGTCCTTAAACGTGGAATATTTTTCTTAGCTCCGGCTAGAAAGAGAGATGTGACTCTGGATAATGGTTGGAGGCCTGCAGCATTGCTAGTCTGATAATGGATGAAGAGTGCTGTGAAGGAAGGAATGTAGGTGGTTTCAAGAAGTTTGAAAAGGCAAGAAACAGATTCTCCCCTAGAGCTGCAAAAGTGATGCGGCCCTGCTGAGGCCTTGATCCCAGCCCAGTGAGACCCCTGCTGGACATTTAAGCTAGAGAAGAGTAAGGAAATAAATATATGCTGTTTTAAACCACTAGTTGGTAAATTGTTGAGAAAGCAAACAGAAACTAGTACCATGGGTTTAAATTTTTTGTATGTAACTGGAGAGAGAGCCCTGCTTTCAAGGAAAACTGTGAGAAAAGGCTCTGCCAGGAAACACTGCTGAGAAGAAAGGACCAGAACCTCAGCTGCTGCAGAAGGAAGTGAAAGCACCTCGTCTTCACATCTGCTGGAAAGACAGGCTTCATGGGAGCAAGCCTCCTTCTCTGGTCATTTCGGCATCTCTCCCTCGGGGCTCAGACCCACGTCCTCCAGGGCCCCACCCCTCCCCCAGCCTGTGGACAGTGTGCAGCGCAGACCTGAGCAGATGACCCCCACGTCCTGCTTGTGTCTGCAGTCGTGCCGCCCCCAGCCCCGGGAAGGGCACCTCCACACGTGGGACTCATTTCCTGTGCAGTTCAGGTCGTCCAGCCAGATGGGCCCTGATCCTGCCCCAAAGTGAGCAGACCCCGTGGCATTGAGGGCTTCTCCACAGCCCAGCTGCCTGCACACCACGTGGGCATCGTCCAGGTCCCAGCCGTCATCACAGATGGTGCCCCAGGAGCCCTGGTCAAGGATCTCCACTCTCCCGGCGCAGGGACCGTCCCCGTCCACCAGGCGGAGCTGTCTGTTGTCTGAGGAGAGAAATGGGACATGGGGGCAGTGACTCCAAGGGTTGAGAAGGGTCTTCTGTCCCGTGGGACCCTTACCTGAGCAGTAGGGGGCGCTCTCCACTGAAGCCGCAGAGCCTTCTAGTTCTGCCATAGAGTCTTTGCACCGGGGCAGCACCTGGGTCTGGTTTCCTGAAGAAACAACAATGATCAGAAGTCTGGAAGGGTTGAAGAACAGGAAACTGAATTAAGGAAAATAATGACCTACTGATGGAGCCTAAGATGAAAGCTGTGACCCAGCAGTAAAGTTATCATACTCTTACTGTTCACCTTCTCCCTGGAGAGTTCTGCTTCTGACAGTACCACAATTTCTGCTTTAACCCAAGTGTTGCTCTAAGAATGAGTTAAGTAAGTTGTATCCCTAAATGTATCCCTGTGCTGTACTTAGTCGCTCAGTGTTTAGTCATGTCCGACTCTTTGTAACCCCGTGGACTAGAGCCCACCAGTATCCTCTGCCCATAGGATTTTTCAGGCAAGAATATTGGAGTGGGTTGCCAAGCCCTCCTCCAGGGGATCTTCTGAACTCAGGGATCACACCCAGGTCTCCGCACTGCAGGCGGATTTTTTTTACCATCTGAGCCACCAGAGAAGCCCAAATCTATCCCTAAGTAAAAGCAAAATAAAATTCTTTCTGAAGGATTTCTACAATTTCTTCAATGTCTTTAAAACAAACACTTATATAAAATAGATCTCATTAAACATGGAAAGGAAAAAAGGAGACATTAAAAAGAATTTCCCAGGGTGTTCAGCTGCTAGAGTTACCTAATGAGAATATATATAGCCACGGTTAAAGTGCTTATGGAATTAATTGACAAAATGTGTATCTTTGCAGAGAAATAATAACAAAAACCAAATACTTCTAGGGCTGAAAAACTTGTTACCTGCAATTAAATACTAAAGAAGAAGTGTAGCCACACATTAACTCAGCATAAAGTTGAAACATCAAAATGTAAAAACAGAAGATATTCTTCAATTAATTCAAGTCACATAGCAAGAGTTCTGGTTATATTGTTGTCTGGAAGTTTTTCCAAAAAACTTGGTTCACTTCAGTTCAGTCCCTCAGTCATGTCCACCTCTTTGTGACCCAATTAACTGCAGCTTGCCAGGCTTCCCTGTTCTTCACCAACTTCTGGAGCTTGCTCAAACACATGTCCATTAAGTCGGTGATGCCATCCAACCATCTCAAAATATTGATACTAACATTTAGAAACCCAGGTAAAGGTCATAAATGAATTTTTATAGTGTTTTCCCAATATTTTTATGTCTCAACATACATCAAAATTGAAAGAATTAAAAGATGAAAACAAGTCAAAGAGAATTCATTGCCAGGACACTTTCACAAAAATATTCATAACATCAAAAATAAAAACCTAGGGGAAATCCTAGTAGAAGATGGACAAATTCTCTGAAATTCAGGATCTAACCAAATGGAGGGATGTATTATGTCAATGATTTGGAAAACTCAACATTGTCAATGTCAATCATCCTCAAATTTCTATGTCTATTCTCAAATTTTTAATTCTAATCTTAATGATACCCTTAAGCTTTTCTTTTGGTGAAAATGACAAGCTGACTTCTAAATTCACACAAAATACGAGCAAAATACAAGCAACCAAAAATGAACAGCACAGTTGGTAACGAAAGCAATGATATTAGAGGAGTAAATATAAAGTAACTCTGTAAATTAAAATTATTCAGACTAACTACAAAGTTTGAAACTCAGTGAAGGACAGGGAAGCCTAGTATGCTGTAGTCCATGTGGTCACAAAGAGTCAGACATGACTTATCAATTGAACAACAACAACTATGAGGTTATAATAATTAAGAAAATTAAGTATTTGTCCAAGGATAGACAAATGATAACATGGAACAGAATAGAGAGTCTCAAATAAGACAGACATAATTGCCCTTCTGCTTCTGACGAAGGCAGCACTGCAGTGGGGAAGAGTCTTTTCAGAAAAAGATTCTGAGTCAATCGGATGTCCATATGAAACCTGACTCTTTTCTTCAGTTCAGTTCAGTTCAGTCTCTCAGTCGTGTCCGACTCCTTGCGACCCCATGAATTGCAGCACGCCAGGCCTCCCTGTCCATCACCAACTCCCGGAGTTCACTCAGACTCGCGTCCATCAAGTCTGTGATGCCATCCAGCCATCTTATCCTCTGATGTCCCCTTCTCCTCCTGCCCCCAATCCCTCCCAGCATCAGAGTCTTTTCCAATGAGTCAACTCTTCACATGAGGTGGCCAAAGTATTGGAGTTTCAGCTTTAGCAACATTCCTTCCAAAGAAATCCCAGGGTTGATCTCCTTCAAAATGGACTGGTTGGATCTCCTTGCAGTCCAAGGGACTCTCAAGAGTCTTCTCTAACATCACAATTCAAAAGCATCAATTCTTCGATGCTCAGCCTTCTTCACAGTCCAACTCTCACATCCATACATGACTACTGGAAAAACCATAGCCTTGACTAGACAGACCTTAGTCAGCAATGTAATATCTCTGCTTTTCAATATGCTATCTAGGTTGGTCAGAACTTTTCTTCCAAGGAGTAAGCGTCTTTTGATTTCATGGCTGCAGTCACCATCTGCAGTGATTTTGGACCCTTGTCTTACACAGATATCAGTCCCAGAAGGAATGCACAATAATATCCAAGGGAAATATAATAAAATTTCCACAAGATACTCTTAGAGAATGTTTTTACGATCTTCAAGTAGGCAAAATCCTTTTTTAAAGGATATAAGAAGCATTAAATGTACAGAAAAATGTTGGTAAGTTATATTCACATAAGATTAAGAAATGAGTTTATCAAAGGATACCATTTGATTAAGAAAATGAAAATAAAAGGCCAAGGGTTAAACATGGAAAATAAGTAATACATATTTGCATCCAAAGACATTGTTATAGTAACTTGTAATATCATATTTGTAATAGTCAAGAATTGGAAATAACTCAGATTTATACTGTCAGTAGAATGGATAAATAAAGTGCTACAATATACAACATCATGTGTGAATCCCAAACATAATTTTGAGTCTATGAAATTAGATACAAAAGATGAAACATACGGCATCATTTTACATAAAGTTCAAACATTGATAAAACTCTCTATGTCAGTAGAAGTTAAGTAAGCACTTTTCCCTGTCGCGGAGGGAAGACACAGACACTGGGGACGACAGTGACTGTGGTGCTGGGACACTCTCCTTGCTGCTCTGGGCTGGGCTTCATACTGAGGTAAATACTTACTGCTCCTACATTGTTTTCTATGATTACATGTAAGCAACAATGTTGCTTAAAAATATATTATTCCCCTTCACACTTCTTGCCCTGACCTGAAAAATGAATGAACAATGAGAAGATCCATATTTCACTACAAAATAAATCTCTGACTTTGAAGCCTGTTTAACCTCACTCTCTACTCTTGGAGACATTTTACTCCAGGAGCATCCTGAGTACCAGTAGCCCTTCCCTCTCTCTTACCTGAGCAGATCACAGAGGCTGTGTTGCCATGGGAACAGTCAGGACCACCCAGGGCAGTCACAGGACAACTCCACAGGAAGGACTCTTCCCCTGAGCAGTGAAATCGGGCTGTTAGGATCCGATCACCTCCTTCCACCAAGTGTGGTCCTCCGGGGGTAGAGATGGCAACTCCACAGCCAAGCTGATGACAGACGACATTGGCATCGGCCAGACTCCAGTGGGAGGCACAGAGTGCTCTCCATTGTCCGGAAATGTTCATCTCCACCTGCCCCTCACACTGAGAGGAGCTGTTTGTCATGAGCCGGACTTCTGAGTATGCTGGTAGAAGAAGACAGAGTTTCAGCAAAACTACATGACTTTCTCACCTGAGCAGGGTGTTCACAGAAGTGAAAGGCCTGACCTGCATCTCACCTGAACAGACAACCTGAGCAGCTCCACTGTGGTGACAAGAGCCCCCTGGACAGGACACTCTGGGGCAGACCCAGAGCTCAGGCTCCTCCCCCTCACACCTGAACTCTTCAGCCCAGACCCGGGCACTGGACTCTCTGAAGAGCTCATGTCCCTGGACAGACACAGCCTTGCCGCACCCCAGCTCTGCACAGATGACCTGGGCAGTGGGGAGTGTGAAGTTCCCATCAGACACTGGGATCCAAGCTTCTCCAGAATACACTTCTACTCTCCCTGAGCAGGGTCCATCCCCTCCAGCCAGACGCACAAATCCTAAGAGGAAACAACAACACCAGTGAGTGTTCATGGTACTGACTTGGCAACTGGAAACCGCACGTCACAGGCAGTGGAGTGAAAGTTTTTCGTTTTAGGAGTGGAGCATGTAGAGAGTCTTTGACAGTTAGTGTCCTAATTGAATTTTCATGACAGGTTTCTGAAGAGAAATTCTAGAGGATTAAAAGGTCAGTTTGGAACGATTGAATCCCAAGAACATACACTTTGAGACTGGTTAGAAATGTGAATTCCTTGGTCTAGGAGCCTGGAAAGTACAGAGCCCAATTCGGATCATTGGAATGGCTGAATACTGGAATCATGTGTTTTAGCATTGGTTGGAGAAGTGAATCTCTCACTTAGCAGCCTAGGACCTACATACAGATCCAAGGATAATGTGTAATATTCAGGCACTTAAACTTGAACATAGAGATATGCAGACCAGAAGCCACCCAGAGGGACGTGGGGCTATGAGATTAGAGACGTAGCATCCAGACAAGCTTAGAAAGCTTTCATGGGACTTGTGGGGTTAATATTCTGCCGAGATTTCTCTCCCAGAAGCTAGTCCTCAAGTGACTTAAGTTAAGGGAAGTCCTGAGGCTGGATCCATGAGGGCATGCCAACCTGTAGATGGGTGACAGCTCCAGAGAAGAAATATGGACACAGTCACTAATTCACATTTATGTCATCACGTCTTGTCTTTCTGATATTTTTTGATGCCAAAAAATTCCATGAATTCCTTCAGTGACCTCAGTGGGAAGGAAAACGAGTGAAGAAAACTCAGAGAGTCATAGAGAGAGAGTCCCAGCCATCTCTCTCGAAACCTAGGACTTGTCAAAGAATCTGGGGGAGAGTGTGTTCTCAGTGGGAGTTTACCAGATAGCTGAGTTTCCACATCGCCTCCTACTAAAGGGTTTTCTTCTCAAACAGGACTCATAGAAAATGCTAAGGGCTGATAATAATGGATTTTAATACTATCATTGTACTAATTCTAACCACACACACAAAAAATGCATTCCTCTGAAGCACACATGGAATAGTCTCCAGACTAGGTTACAAATAAGCTTGAACAAATTCAAAAATATTAAAATAATTCCAAGTGTCTTACATGACCATAGTGGAATGGAACTAAAATTCAATAATGATCAGAAAACAGGAATTCATGAATATATAAAAATTAAACCACACACTCATATTTTAAGATTGTTTTCCTATTTCTATAAAGAATGATATTTAGATAGCAATTGCATTAAGTCTATAGATCACTTTGAGAAGTACAGGCATTTTAGCAATACAAATTCTTTCAGGCCAGAAACACAGAATGACTTTCCATTCATCATACTGTCTTTAATTTCTTTCATGAATGTTTTACAGTTCTAAAAGAAGATGGCATGTTGCCAAAAGGAAGGAAGAAGAAGAAGGAGGAGGAGGGGGAAATGAGCAAACAAGCCATAATTTGGAGAGTTCCAAGTTGAAAAAGCCTCAGTATGGATAACTATGCAAATATTTGTGGGAAACACTCGTTGAGTAGCTTGTTAGCATACTACATCACCCTCTGCTCCTCCCATCCACCACCTAAACTGCTATCCTTTCTCATTCCTCCCACTTCAGACAAGCAAACACCATTTTGAAAGATACAGATGGATGGAAAAGAAAATCAGAAAGGGTAGCTACTGCTGAAGAAGTACGGTGTAGGTGGGGTATATGGCATGCAAGGTGGGATCAAGGAAGTTTTGAAACTAAAGGAGGAAAATCAAAATTAAAGTTCATCATTTGGTCATCAGAGGAACACATTTTGAACTGAATGAAGATAACCCAATGAAACAACTTTATTTAATTCATCAAGGACAATTCTCTGATTTCTGGGTGTGTTCTGATTATTTACTTCTGAAGTTCTTCCTGGTAAAGGACTGCTTAATGATGCCCAACATCCAACCAAAAAATTATTAGAATTTCCAAAAGAGAGAAATGTAACCCATAACACATTCTGTAAAAACAATTCATTTAAAGCAGGTTCAGAAATTACAGAAATGTTTGAATTGGCTGAAGAGCTCCTTAAACCCCTAATATCAATATGCTTAATGAAGCATAAAAATAAACAGGGAGAAAAACTAGGAAAAATAAAGAAATGAGACTTCTGAAACTGAAAAATATAGTATTGGAATGAACAATTATTTGGATTAATTACACAAGAGACTAGACATTCCAGAATAAAAGAATTGGGAAGTAAAACACAGCAGTACAAACTAACTAAATTAAACCAAAGAGAGTAAAACGGCAGAAAAATATGAATGGAAACTCAATGGCATGTGGAATAATATAAAAATATATAAAATATGTGTATTTGGAGATTCAGAATAAGGGATGTGTAGAAAAATATTAAGAAGTGATAAATGACATTTTCCCAAAGTTGTTGAAAACTGTGAACCCATGGATCCAAAAAGCTAAACAAACCCCAAACAAGATAATGAAACCATTCTCAGAAAACTTGACAATGTGTTTACTGAAATTCATTGGTAAACAAACAAACAAAAATATGTTAAGAGCAGCCAGGGAAGTTTGACACATTATCTATAGGGAACAAGAGGATAAGTATTATTTACTGACTTTTTCTTGGAGGCAATGAAAGTCAGATGACAATGTAAGAGCATATTTAAAGTATTGGGATTGGGCATTTGTTACCCTAAAACTGAATCACAAGAAAATACTTTTCAAAACTGAATGAAAATTAAAATGATTTCAGGTAAATGAGAGATGATAGAATTGGAGGCCACCAGACACACACTACACAAAACTGCCTCAGAAAGTTCTTCAAGCTAAAGGCAGATGACGGCAGATGAAAACATGGATCCTCTCAAAGCTATAGAGACTGTGCTAAATGTTGATTCTCTAGTAGAAGATTTAAGGCAAAAATATTTGCAGCAAACTATAAGATTCATAATAAATTGATAAATGGAATGTATGACAATGATAGCACCAAAGACAAGAATAGAGAAGTAGAAGAAAAGTATACTGACTGACATTGCATGTAGTGACATCATATTTCAAGGTAAATGTAATTGAAGATTAATAATTCAACACTGGGCTTTCCCAGTGGGTCAGTGGTGAAGACTCCACCTGACAGTGCAGGAGACGTGGGTTCAATCCGTGGTCTAGGAAAATCCCACATACCACAGAGCCACTAAGCCCGTGCACCACAACTAGTGAGCCTGTGCTCCAGAGCCCAGGGGCCACGCCTACTGAAGCTTGTGCCCCATAGAGCCTGTGCTCCACAGCAAGAGAGGCCACCGCAATGAGAGCCTCATGCTGCAGCTAGAGAGGAGCCTCTGATCTCCACAACTAGAGAAAAGCCCATGCAGCAGTGGAGACCCAGCCAGCAAAAAATAAAATTACTCTAAAAATTAAAAAAAATTAAACATTATAATCACCTAAAAAACTGACACCATTAATAAACCAATACAGTATTTAAATTAAAATGGTAAAATATACTCAAAGATTAAAATAAGAACGAAGATATAACATATAGCAGCTACTGCTGCTACTGCTGCTAAGTCACCTCAGTCGTGTCCAACTCTGTGCAACCCCATAGACAGCAGCCCACCAGGCTCCCCCGTCCCTGGAATTCTCAAGGCAAGAACACTGGAGTGGGTTGCCATTTCCTTCTCCAATGCATAAAAGTGAAAAGTGAAAGTGAATTTGCTCAGTGGTGTCTGACTCTTAGCTACCCATGGACTGCAGCCTACCAGGCTCCTCCATCCATGGGATTTTCCAGGCAAGAGTATTGGAGTGGGTTGCCATTGTCTTCTCTGACAAATAGCAGGCAAGTACACTTAAACCCAATTATGTCAATAATTACATTCAGTTCAGTTCAGTCACTCAGTCGTGTCTGACTCTTTGTGACCCCATGAATCACAGCACACCAGGCCTCCCTGTCCATCACCAACTCCTGATGTTCACTCAGACTCATGTCCATCATGTCAGTGATGCCATCCAGCCATCTCATCCTCTGTTGTCCCCTTCTTCTCCTGCCCCAAACCCCTCCCGGCATCAAAGTCTTTTCCAATGAGTCAACTCTTCTCATGAGGTGGCCAAAGTACTGGAGTTTCAGCTTTAGCATCATTCCTTCCAAGGAAATCCCAGGGTTGATCTTCAGAATGGACTGGTTGGATTTCCTTGCGGTCCAAGGGACTCTCAAAGTCTTCTCCAACACCACAGTTCAAAAGCATCAATTCTTTGGTGCTCAGCCTTCTTCACAGTCCAACTCTCACATCCATACGTGACTACTGGAAAAACCATAGCCTTGACTAGATGGACCTTAGTCGGCAAAGTAATGTCTCTGCTTTTGAATATGCTATCAAGGTTGCTCATAACTTCTCTTCCAAGGAGTAAGTGTCTTTTAATTTCATGGCTGCAATCACCATCTGCAGTGATTTTGGAGCCCAAAGAAATAAAGTCTGACACTGTTTCCACTGTTTCTCCATCTATTTCCCATGGAGTGATGTGACCGGATGCCATGATCTTCGTTTTCTGAATGTTGAGCTTTAAGACAACTTTTTCACTCTCCTCTTTCACTTTCATCAAGAGGCTTTTTAGTTCCTCTTCACTTTCTGCCATAAGGGTGGTGTCATCTGCATATCTGAGGTTATTGATATTTCTCCCAGCAATCTTGATTCCAGCTTGTGCCTCATCCAGCCCAGCATTTCTCATGATGCACTTTGTATATAAGTTAAATAAGCGGGGTGACAATATACAGCCTTGACGTACTCCTTTTCCTATTTGGAACCAGTCTGTTGTTCCATGTCCAGTTCTAACTGTGGCTTCCTGGCCTGCATACAGATTTCCCAAGAGGCAGGTCGGTGGTCTGGTATTCCCATCTCTTGAAGAATTTTCTACAGTTTATTGTGATCCACACAGTCAAAGGCTTTGGCATAGTCAATAAAACAGAAATAAATGTTTTTCTGGAACTCTTTTAAATGTGAATAATTTAAGTACTCCAAATAGAAAACAAGATAATCAGACCAGATAAAATAAGACAAAACAATATACTGTCTACAAACTTATATCTGTTTAAATATAAACACAGAAACATACTAAAGAGGTAAACATTACATACCATGCAAACACAAATCAGAGAAAACTGTATGTAATATCTAAATTAATATCATACAAAGTCATGATATAAGACAAGGAATTCAGAGAAAAAGAAACATTTTATGATAAAATACAAAAGAAATTATATAGTATTGAAACTGGTGGGTTAAAAATAAAGTGATGCTTAGAGGAAAATTTAGAACCTTGATGCTTCCTTGATGATTACATTAGAATAAAAATAGAAAAAGAAGGAAATGATCCAAGACTCCACCTCAAGAATCTACAAAAGCAACCACAATCATAACTGAAAAAGAGGAATGAAAACTGAGCATAGAAATCAATTAAGAAGAAAGCAAATACACCATCAAGAAAATCAATACAGTCCATTAGTGATTCTCTTAGGGAAGGGAAAGTCGCTCAGTCATGTCCAACTCTTTGCGACCCCATTGACTGTAGCCTACCAGGCTTCTCAGTCCATGGGATTTTCCAGGCAAGAGTACTGGAGTGGGTTGCCATTTCCTTCTCCAGGGGACCTTCCCGACCCAGGGATTGAACCCAGGTCTCCCGCATTGGAGGCAGATGCTTTACCCACTGAGCCACAGGGGAAGCTCTAGTGATTCTCTTAAAAAGAACATTAACACGGATAATCTTCTAGGAAACCAATTAAGAAAAAAGAGGGAACACAAATTAACAAAACCAGTAACAAAAGGAGGAATATCATTATAGATCTTCCCAACATCTATAGATATGAGATATGAACCAGTGCTACTTAGATCTTGCCAACATCTAAAGATATAAGATATGAAACGGTGTTACTCTAATTTGAAAAACTTTTTGTAAAATGGACCAAGTCCTTGAAGACAAATTACTTGTGAAATACAACTCACCAAAATCTGATACAAAAAAAGAGAAAAATATGAGTAATCTTATATTTATTAGATAAACAGAATCCACTAAGAAAACTGCAACCTCCAAATGCTAACACTTCCACAGAACTCAGAAATGACTCCCACAGCAAGATAAAGGAAGAGAGGGAGGGAAGGAATGGGGGCAGGAAGAAAGTATAACACAGAGGCTGTGGTGAGTGTATGAGTTGACCTGCATCTTTCCAACCCTCTCCTCCTGCAATCCTTGCATCTTCATCCCCTCACCATTTCGCACTTCAGTACTGTAGTCCCTGGTGGCTCAGAAGATAATCAAGACTCTGCCTGCAGTGTGGGAGACCGAGGTTTGATCCCTGGGTGAGGAAGATCCCCTAGAGAAAGAAATGGCAACCCACTCCAGTATTCATGCCTGGAGAATCCATGGGGTCCATGGGGTCACAAAGGGTAGGACAGGGCTGAAGCAACTTGGAACGCTTGCACCACAGTCCTTCACAATTTGTGTGTTCCCTCCCAGACCTTCCACCTGAACTCCATGAAATCTCCTCGTTATTTCAAACAAGCTTCTCTACATTCTCCTCTGGTCATTGTTTCCACTCTAGATTTCTCCTAAACACGGTACTTCACTTCCAACAATCCACTGCTGAGGCTGAAATTTCTCTTCCATACCTGACTCCTCAGGTTGAGCAGAAGAAACTCCAAGAGTTCTGATTCAGATAATGAAAACACATGCTATTCTAATCTTATTTCTGCTACATCACCACCACTTGGGCTTCTCTTCACATCATTAAAATATGTCTGAAAATGCAGAAAAGACCGACCAGGGGGAGGAAACTAGTGACAAAAAGAGAAACACGTGTATACCTGTGGTGGATTCATGTTGATGTATGGCAAAACCAATACAATATTGTAAAGTAATTAACCTCCAATTAAAATAAATAAATTTATATTTTTTAAAAAAGAGAGAAATAGAAGGAAACTGGAATCATTGATAAAAATGTGAGAGTCTAAGTTAGAGCAATGGTAGTTAGGGAGTACAAACCACATTCAGGGTTTAAATATTAGTTCAGTTCAGTTCAGTTCAGTCACTCAGTTGTGTCCGACTCTGTGACCCCATGAATCACAGCACACCAGGCCTACCTGTCCATCACCAACTCCCGGAGTTCACTCAGACTCGCATCCATCGAGTCAGTGATGCCATCCAGCCATCTCATCCTCTGTCGTCCCCTTCTCCTCCTGTCCCCAATCCCTTCCAGCATCAGAGTCTTTTCCAATGAATCAACTCTTCGCATGAGGTGGCCAAAGTACTGGAGTTTCAGCTTTAGCATCATTACTTCCAAAGAAATCCCAGGGTTGATCTCCTTCAGAATGGACTGGTTGGATCTCCTTGAAGTCCAAGGGACTCTCAAGAGTCTTCTCCAACACCACAGTTCAAAAGCATCAATTCTTCAGTGCTCAGTCTTCTTCACAGTCCAACCCTCACATCCATACATGACCACAGGAAAAACCATAGCCTTGACTAGACGGACCTTAGTTGGCAAAGTAATATCTCTCCTTTTTAATATGCTATCTAGGTTGCTCATAACTTTTATTCAAAGGAGTAAGCATCTTTCGGCCATAAGTGTGATTTAATCTGCATCTGAGGTTATTGATATTTCTCCCTACAATCTTGATTCCAGCTTGTGCTTCATCCAGTCCAACATTTCTCAAGATGTACTCTGCATGTTGCTGCTGCTAAGTCACTTCAGTCGTGTCCAACTCTGTGTGACCCCATGGACAGCAGCCCACCAGGCTCCCCCGTCCCTGGGATACTCCAGGCAAGAACACTGAGGTGGCTTGCCATTTCCTTCTCCAATGCATGAAAGTGAAAAGTGAAAGTGAAGTTACTCAGTCGTGTCTGACCCTCAGTGAACCCATGGACTGCAGCCTTCCAGGCTCCTCCATCCATGGGATTTTCCAGGCAGGAGTACTGGAGTGGGGTGCCATTGATAGAAGTTAAATAAGCAGGGTGACAATATACAGCCTTGACATACTCCTTCCCCGATTTGGAACCAGTCTTTTGTTCCATGTCCAGTTCTAACTGTTGCTTCTTGACCTACATACAGATTTCTCAGGATGCAGGTCAGATGGTCTGGTATTCCCATCTCTTGAAGAAGTTTCCAGTTTGTTGTGATCCACATAGTTAAAGGCTTTGGCATAGTCAATAAAGTAGAAGTAGATGTTTTTCTGGAACTCTCTTGCATTTTCAGTGATCGAACGGATGTTGGCAATTTGACCTCTGGTTCCTCTGTTCTTTCTAAATCCAGCTTGAACATTTGGAAGTTCACAGTTCATGGACCACAGCCTTGTCTAACTCAATGAAACTATGAGCCATGTCATGTAGGGCCACTCAAGACAGGCAGGTCTTAGTGGAGAGTCTGACAAGACATGGTCCACTGGAGAAGGAAAGGCAAACCACTTCAGTCCTCTTGCCTTGAGAACCCCATGAACTCCTAGCTTCACTGCCTCTTATACGTGATGCACTTCAGCTGCTGTGTTGTAAACTTCAAGAGTGCATTTTCCTGCTCCCTCAACATCCCTGCAAATATGGTGTGAGATCCCCACTCGATTCATCAGGTACACCAGTGTGATGAGATTTTCCCTGCCACGAGTCCCGCTTCTGGCCTCCTCTGACTGTGACCTAGGGACATTCAAATGCACCACTGAATTTCTCTCACACCTTTTCCTGTGTAACTGCACCATGACTTCGGGTATTGTCACTTGTCCATGGGTCTTCACATGCCCTTTTGAGGTCCATTGCTTGGTTGATCCTGTTCTATTGGCACATCACCCACATACCAACCTGATGGAGTGTGGTGACTCTGACTTTTAGGACCAATGAGGATAATAAACCTTGTTGCCTACAACTCTCCTATGAAACCCCCTGCCCCCACCAACAATGTAGCCACATCCTACTGACCATTATGTCAAAGAAAACAGAACAATTACCATGCTGAGACTGTGTCACAGAGGTCGAATTCAGAAGCTGAATCTGTATGAAACTTTTGACCTCACCTCTGCCTCCTACAACACATCACAAAGACCCTTCACCCAAGCATGTTCTAAAGGCTCTATCCGTAATCTCGAGTCATTCTGGTGATAAGACAGAGGCTTTTCCTGCTAGAGATCCCCACACAGACCACACAGGACTTACCTGAGCAGACTACTCCAGCATCCCAATCATGGGTATAGCTATCATTACGATAGTCTTTAATATTAGAATGCCTACAGTCACTGACAGTTGGCTCTGTCCCTTCACACAAAGTATACAAAAGCCAAATGGGGCCAAGTCCTGGCCCAAAATAAGCTTCTTGAGGAATACCAACGGCAGCTCCACACTCCAGCTGTCTGCACACTACAGATGCATCCTTCAAGCTCCAGCTGCCATCAACCACTGTGCCCCATTCTCCCTGGTGCTTCACTTCCACTCTCCCCTCACAGCGGTGGGCTCCATCCTTCAGCCTCAGCTCCAGTACTGCAAAAGAGACACACGACAGGAAAGATTTAGGAGACTTAGAGTGGTACAATATTTAAAACATTAGCTCTCTGGGGAGCAAAACAGTGCATGGGATATAGTGTTTCCTGACCTCTGTGGTATAAACATTCCCAGCGTGGCCAACTCTAAGCCCCCAGTGTGCCGTCACTGAACACGGAGCAGGAAGGGAGGCACCAAGTATTTCTCAGGAGCCTGTAGAACCAGCTCCAGGGACACCACCGAGGACAGGCCTTCAGAGACTTTGGATGCTGCCCTCCCTGTAGATGTGCCCAAGGCTACTAGGGCCCAGCAGCTCCATCTCAGTTGCAGCTCAAATCCCTCTCTTTCCCTGTCTATAGGAAGCATCTCATCCAGCTCAGGAACAGAGGGCTGGGTAACAGGCCCTAAAATGCCCTGGTTATTCCTGCCATCTGGTGTTCATGTCTTTGTGTAATTCCACACTCCAATGTACCTGTAACACGCATCTAACAAATGGAATTTGACGAAAGTGATCAGATGTCACTTTAGTGATTAAGTCATAAAATGACTCTGGTTTCTGAATATAAAAAGGAGTTCATTAGTAGGAACATTATAGATGGAGACATTACCAGTGTTCAGTTCAGTTCAGTCACTCAGGCGTGTCTGATTCTTTGAGACCCCTTGGACTACAGTACACCCAGCCTCCCTGTCCATCACCAACTCCTGGAGTTTACTCAGACTCATATCCATTCAGTCAGTGATGCCATGCAAGCATCTCATCGTCTGTCATCCCGTTCTCCTCCCACCTTCAACCTGTCCCAGCATCAGAAGACTCGATTTCTTGAAAAAAAGAACTAACCAGATATTTTGTGATTCTCTGATAGCTCAATTGGTTAAAGAATCCACCTGCAATGCAGGACACCCCGGTTCAATTCCTGCATCAGGAATATCTGCTGGAGAAGGAATAGGCTACCCACTCCAGTCTTCTCTTGGTCGTTTCTTGTGGCTCAGCTGGTAAAGAATCAGTCTGCAATGCTGGAGACCTGTGTCTGATCCTTGGGTTGGGAACACCCCCTGGAGAAGGGAAAGACTACCCAATCCAGTAAGGCCTGGAGAATTCCATGGACTGTGTACCCATGGGGTCACAAAGAGTCAAACATGACTGAGTGACTTTCACTTCTTCAGTTCTTCAACCAGATATTTTGAAGCTGAATAATAAATGAATGGGCTTCCCAGGTGGCGCTAGTGGTAAAGAACCTGTCTGCAAGTGCCCGAAATGTAAGAGACTCGGGCTCAATCCCTGGGTCCGGAAGATCCCCTGGAGGAGTGCATGGCAACCCACTTCAGTATTCTTGCCGGGAGAATGCTATGGACAGAGGAGCCTGGTGGGCTACAGTCCATAGGGTCACAAAGAGTCAGACATGACTGAGGCGACTTAACATGCACAATACAATGAGTAAACTGAAGAATTCAACAGAGATTCAACAACAGACTTGACCAAGGGAAAGAAAAAGACAAAAGAATCAATGTGTTGGAAGAAAGATTAGTTGAAAGCATCCAAATAGAGGAGCCAAAAGAGAATGAAAGGAATATAGAAAGCCAGTGGACACCATAAAGAGAAACAATGTATGGACTGGAGTCATAGCAGAAGAAGTGAAGGAGAAAAGAATTAAGGGCTGAGGACTTCCCTGGTGGTGTAGTGGTTAAGAATCCACCGGCCAATGTAGGGAACATGGGTTCAATCCCTGGTCCAGGAAGACTCCACATGCCGCAGAGCAACTAAGCCAGCGTGCCCCAGCTGCTGACCCGTGCGCACCCAGAGCATGTGCTCTGCACCAAGAGAAGCCCCTGCAGTGAGAAGCCTGTGCACTGCAGCGAGGAGCAGCCCCTGCTCACCACAGCTAGAGAAAGCCCGTGGGCAGCAAGGAGACCTAGCACAGCCAAAAGTGAATAATTAAAACAGAAAGACAGGCTGCAAATTTCCAAACCTGGGGAAAGATCTGGACATCTAAGTTCAAGAAGTTAATAAGTCACCCCATAATTTCAATCCAAAACAACCTTCTTCAAGACCTACAGAGTAAAGTGTTCAAGTCCAAAAATAAAGGGAAAATTCTAAAAGTCTAGAGAGTAGAAAAGAAATCTGTCACCCAAGAGGACTCCCATAAGGAGATCAGCGGATATATCCACAGAAACCCGGCAGACCATGAAGAAGGATTGGTGACATTCTCCACCATCACTCAGGGGAAAGCAGCTCCAGGGAGGGACAGAAGAGGGCACGGAGAAAGGGCTCCCTACAGAGTCACAGCAGTTCCTGGGAGGGGAAAGGACCGTCCCAGGCCCCCAGCACATCAGGAAACATCACAGGGACGAGGGCAGGGACTTGGGAACTTATACACGTGGGGCTGCACGTCAACTGATTTTTACAGAGGGATAATTCGTTCATTGGAAGGACTGATGTGGAAGCTGAAACTCCAATACTTTGGCCACCTGATGTGAAGAGCTGACATGTCAGAAAAGACCCTGAAGCTGGGAAAGAGAGAAGATGGGAGGAGAAGGGGACGACAGAGGATGAGATGGTTGGATGGCGTCACCGACTCAATGGACATGAGTCTGGGTAGACACCGGGAGTTGGTGATGGACAGGGAGGCCTGGTGTCCTGCGGTCCATGGGATCACAGAGTTAGACACCAGTGAGCGACTGAACTGAACTGAACTGAACTGAACAGACAAGAGGCCCCTCTCCTGGATGCGGGCTTCTCTGCTCCCTAATGGACACCTGGTGGGAACAGGTGAGGCAAACAGGCAGAGCCTCTCACAGAGCCCAGTGCTGGGCAGACATGGCAACAAGCAGAGGGGAGTCCGAGAGATGAGGGAGAGGAGCCAGAGAGAGACAGGCAGATGCACAATTATCTCTGATCCAGTTACATGCAGCGGCCGTGACACCCAGCCCTGTGGACACCCTGTGTGCTTCACAGACCAACGGACTCAGTCCCTGCTCAGCAGCTCTGTTCCTCTCACACAGACACGCTCCACCTCCCCTCATACACACACACAGCCTCACACACTCACCCCACACACACACACACAGGCTCACACACTCCCCCACACACACACACAGCCTCACACACCCTCACACACTCCTCACACACTCCTCACTCACCCTCACTCACCCACACTCATCCGCACATACTCCTCACACACCTTAATACATCACTTGCACACTCCTCACACACTCCACAAACACATACACTCTTCACACCCACATACACCCTCACACACACACACCCTCACACACTCCTCACCTGCGCACATACACACACATATACACACAAAATCACAGAGCCTACAGGAGCGATGACACAGGAAGCACGGGGACCCGGGGGCAGTGCTCGCACACCAGGCACGTGGAGCGTGTGGGAACAGCCCAGAGGCCCAGCTGAGCTCAGTCGCTGGACACACTGGGGACCACTGGGACCCCTAGAAGCTCCCTGAGAACAAGGGAGACAGTGGAGGGACTCAGGCTGACCCAGCTCAGTCCAGACAAAACCTCACTGCTCTGTAAAATCTGCCGCTACGACAAATGGACCCCCCCATAGGAGAGGGACCAGTATTCACATCAGCATGGTTCTTTTTTGGTCAGAAACACTGAGGCTCAGCTCCAGAACTCCAGACACCTGCCTGCTGTGGACCCAGGACAGAGGGGCAGCTCTTACCTTGACCACCCACCACGGTGCTGAGGAGGAGGACGCAGAGTCCCCGCAGGGAGAGGTGTCTGCCCAGAGCCATTCTGAGCCCACGTCCTCAAGGTCACAGTCCCAGCTGCAGAATCAGCCTGTGAGGAGTGTCAGGGTGCCGAGCGGGGTCTATATAGACCACCCCTTACACCCTCCCTCCTGAGAGCCACTAGCGACACCTCTCACCATTTCAGGCACTACTGGAGGCTGCATCTGCCACTTTCTGAAGCTCAGACACCAATGAGCTTCTGAATCTTCCACATCTCCTTATATGAGCAACACGGTCCTTTGACCTCCTGCTTCCGTAGTCCTCAGAGCTGGGTCCCACTGCTGGGACTAGGGTAGAAACGGTTCATCAGAAATCATGAATGTCTTTCTCTCCCCTGATCACCCTGGTCAATATCTGAAGACTGTGAGATCTCACAGGATCTAGGTGTGGAGTCTGTTGACCTGTGCAGAATAACTTGTAGAATCAAGTGTTGATCTTCCCCTGTACTGAGCTCAGGGTGGAAGCAGAGAACTACAAGAAGTATTTTTTTTCTTTAGTTTTTAGTTTTTTAGCTTTTAATTTGATGTATAACATACATACAAAAAAGTGCCCAAAGCATAAATTATCAGCTCAGTGAATTATTATAAATTGAAAATCAATATGTGCATAGGTAGGTGTATATATGCATATAAATGATTTTGAGAAGCACACCTTGAAATATGAGTGTATTTATCAGGTCAGCAGAAAATGAGGACAGGAGTACAGGAATTCACAGGTGACTGTGAAAGCATGAAGTGAGACCCATCAAGTTGGGAGGATGAGATTGCAGGGTTTTCCCCCTTCTCAGAGTGATCTGGAGACTGGGTCCTGGAGCAAATGCCTGCATGCTGAGTCGTGTCTGACTCTTTGCAACCCATGGACTGTAGCTTGCCAGCCTCCTCTGTCCAGTGGATTTCCCAGGCAAGAATACTGGAGGGGGTTGCCATTTCCTTCTAAAGGGATCTTTCTGACTCAAGGATCGAATCTGCTTCTCCTTCATTGGCAGGTGGGTTCCCTATAGGGATATTCAGATGTGTTAAATCCCTTTCCCTTTATTGCATTTCATTTATGTGAAGTATCTCTTTCAGCTAGTCACTAAATGATGCTGACAGAGAGAAAGAGATTGCTCTTAAAGGAAACAAAGAGAAAGTAGGAGTCATCATTCAACTCTAGCCCACCAAAATAGGAGCAGGGATCTCTAGAAGAAAACATGGGGCTTCCACTGATGGCTCAGCAGGAAAGAATCCGCCCACATAGCAAGAGACGTGGATTCAATCCCTGGGTCGGGAAGATCCCCTGGAGAAGGAAATGGCAACCCACTCCAGTATTCTTGCCTGGAGAATTCCGTGGACAGAATGGCCTGGCCAGACACAGTCCACCGTGTCGAAATGAGTTGGGCACGACTAAGTGACAAAACAACGAAAACAAGAGAATTCTACTTTAGAAAGACTAAAGATTTCTAAACCTCACGTGCCACCTTTATATGCTGAGAGTATGGTTTGACAAGAATCAGGATACATTTGTATTATAAAACCATAACTAAAGAAGACACAAAATATAATTTAAGGGAACAGCTCCAGAGAGATGGGGAAATAGAAAGTCTCCTACACAATAGCTGCAGGCGCGGGGCAATGAAGGGGTGAGTGAAGCAGAGAAGAGAAAGGGGTTCATGCTACCTGAAACCACCAATGAACCCACGTCCTCTGTTCTGCATTTAAGAAGAAAGGTGGAGGCAAGAATGGAATCCCAGGTGGGTTGAGGGGACAGATCCAAGCAGAAGGGATGATGTCCAGTGTAGCCATTGCTGCCTTTTTCTGTTTCCACTCATCAGAGAAGCTCCCAGATGCTCTCCCAGAAGGTACCCCAGGGATGAATAGAGAGACTGAGAAGGGCCATAAGGGATGCAAGATAGAGCTCACCCATAGAAATTCAAGGTCACTAATGTGCTGCCCCCTTTCCTCATGCCCCCTCAGGCTCAAGATTCCCATGATGCAGCCCTGTGGTCCACACAAGCCCACCCTGAGGTCCCCTCATCCTGACTCCGTCTTTTCAGCACAGATGTGGAAGGAAGCATCTGTGACACACAGGCCCCAGAGTCCCCACTGGAGCTCAGAGACAGCTTCAAGAGCCACCCACGGGCCCCCTTAAGGTCTCAGTAGGGCCAACACTGAGGGCAGCTGCAGGTTAGTCCACAGCCCTGCCACATCCCCCAGCAGATGGACCCCTCATCCCAGGCAGCAGACACAACTTCTCTGTCCCGCCATGCCTGTCCTTCCTACTTGAGACTTGGGAGAAAAGACAGTTGAACACATGCTTTTCTTCCTCTAAATAGGCTAATATTTACCCATTATTTATGCAAGAATCACTTCCTTGTCATCTGGTCCTCTCACTCTCAAGCCCCATGACTGTACCTGACCCCACCTCCTTCTATATCTGGACCTTTAATAGATTAATCATAAAAACTGATTATAAATATCAAAATCAAAATTTAAACTCAGTTGCTGAAGTAAGACCAGGATCTGCTCAGTCACTTGGAATTGATGCTCTACTCCCTCTGGGCCCAGAGTCATCATTCCTTACCCAGGTATGGACTCCACGCCATCACCAGAAACCACCAGACACCTTGAACACAGGACATGCTTCCTGGGGTCCAGTATCCCTCCCACAGGATTACACACAGATGTGTTTAGTGAACCAGGTACACATGGTCTCAACTTGGGATGGAGATGTCACAGGTCTCCAGACAGTTTACAGAAAGGGATGGGCTGTAAGGAGTGGCAAACTCAGGGCTGGCAGCCTGTCCCCACAGCACCCTCTGCCCCAGAGCTGGGGGTGCAGGGTCAACATGGACCAACTCACCCTTGGATGAAGCTACATCTTTCTGACACATGAAGTAATCTCAGTAGCCAATCTCATCAAAGACTTGAAGGAGGAAAGTTTTAGGGAGGACCCTAACCCAGCTGTGTCCACAATGAACATGAGAGAGTGCAGTACAGGGGTCAGGAAAACAGGCTCGGAAGCCAGACCGCCTGGTCTTGACACACAGTTTAGCCACAGGCCAAGTGTGGGCCTTGAACAGGGTTCTTACACTTTCTGATTAGTAAAAGGAGGGTTATGATCCCACAAAGATGACTGATTTTGGTGGAGATTAAGTGAGTTGGCATTAGTATGTGATATTACAACACTAGTAAACAGTAGTACCTGCGCTGATGCTGATGTGCTCATTCGTGGCCCATGAATGAGAACTCATGCCAGGTTCCTCTGTCCACGGAACTATCAAGGCAATAGCAGTAGCACATAGTAGTAGTATTGTGTACTACTGTTAACCCGCTTTCCTGATGGCTCAGATGATAAAGAATCTGCCTGCAATGCAGGAGATCTGAGTTTGATCCCTGGGTCAGGAAGATTCTCTGGAGAAGGAAAAGACAACCCACCTCAGTATTCTTTCCTGGGAAATCCCATGGACAGAGGAGCCTGGAGGGGCCACAGTCCATGGAGTTGCAATGAGTTGGTCACAGCTGAGCGACTAACACACACACACACACACACACGTAGTAGTAGTAGAGAAGCAGTGTTAGGGTGTCACCCACCATCTCATCCCAGGAATCTCAGGACTCTAGAACAGGAATTCCATTCTGTTACCTGGAGCCTTGACCGAGGCTGTCAGAACTCTCCCAGGAACCACATGCTGTGATGGTCCTTGGTGCCAATCAGAGTTGTGAGTCTTCCACACATCACCCCTTCTCTCTGTGTCCCATGTAACTGCTCAAGAACCTCGACCTTGCCATTGGTGAGCTTTTGTAAATTAAGTTGTTTACTTAATCATTTTACTTTATAAACTCGAATGTACTTGGTAAAACATTTTGTGTCCAATTCACCTCCATATCCCCAATGCTTGGCTAACTAAAAATCGTAATGATGTCTCTTGTATACCTGAATGAATGAATGGCAGCCTGGTATTTTACACAAATCATTTCAATCAAAAAGAAATCTTTTGAGAAATAATTTAACTTGTTGTGAGGATGTAACAGCACAGTGCAAGCTGCATCATTCATTTGAATGATATTTCAATACTGTTAAATGGTATGACCTATATGTGGTTCACTTCAACACCTTTCTGCAATGAATGCAGTAAATTGCAATAACTAGAAACAACCTAGCCCCAGCACAAGAGCAGTGCTGAGAGAGCCAGCTCTAAACATGGATAAACGCTGCAAATTTCTCTCTATATCTGAAGATAAAGAAGACAAAGCACAGAACCCTGACAGGTGAAGACCATGAAGCCTCCTGTTCTGGTCTTAATCAGATACAGCCAAGTGGTCAGGATGTTTATATATTTATCATTTGGCACATTTTCAATTCAAACCACACAGAACTGTAACAGGAAGCAATTTTGTTGTAAAAAAATTTAGACATCTTCCATGTTGAATTAGAAGTACAGAAGTAAAGAGCAGAAAGAATCTTGTTCTTTTACTTAGGCTAACTATCTGTCCTTATGGATTCTAAAGCAATACAACATGTAGCATTATTATTTCCAAATCCATGAAAAAATGGTGGTCAGAGGTTCAGTAATCTCTTTGCTAGGAAAGTTAATAATTAAACCTGCTTGCTTGAGGAACATTTCCTCAGGACCAATCAGACAGACTAAAATACAAAGTATTTTTAAATTTAACAGAGGTATACATGTTTCAATGCCATTCTCCCAAAACGTTACGGGGAGGGAGGAGGGAAGAGGGTTCAGGATGGGGAACACTTGTATACTTGTGGCAGATTCATGTTGATGTTTCGCAAAACCTATACAATATTGCTAAGTTCTTAACCTCCAATTAAAATAAATAAATTTATATTTTTAAAAAAGAGGCAAAATCAATGCAATATTATAAAGTAAAAATAATAATAATAATAATAAAATAAAATCTGAAAATAAAAAGAGGTATACAGCTCTAAAGGAAAATTATTAACTGAGTTGTTACACCAAAGCGTTGGAGACCCCCTTCACCATCTGTGTTCCTTGCATGAATGGGACCAAGATAGTAAAGACTCCTTTACCAAAGACCACTTCATCACAAGAGCATGAAGGAAAGAGCAAGGTCATGAGCTGGCTGAGGTGCAGCCCATTATCTCTGTTCAGCCCTTTACAGTCTACAACCAGAAACATCGAACAAAGAGTGTGGCACTGAATTGGCCTCATTCATTCCTCCATAGTGCAACATCAGATACCCAGAGAGACAAGAAGACACCTCCTGGAAATAGAGGAAAACCAGTCTCAGCAGCGAGCTTGAACTAGAAATGACAAGACAGTAATTACCATGAACCCGAACTAAGTTGAGGCATAAATTTTAAATGGGAGAGTCTGTGTTAACTTTATGGAACTTTGAATCCACACATACATCCCTTGCTAGTGCACAAGATGAAATCAGTGATAAAAACAGAGAATATTACATTTATGTATATTTCAATTCTAGAGGACACATTTTTAAGCCCATTACAGAAAGAAAATTCATAAATCTTCTCTTGTTTTTAAAAGCACAGAGTTGTCACGTCTATGAACTCTTTCTAATTCCTTCATCTCAAAATTACTGCTGTGTTTATTTAATCTGTAAAACCTTGCTCACTGTCTCTAAAGTGGGGGCTTTTTGAGAGGAAATATTGTGTCTTACTCTTCAATATCTCTTTAAAGTCAAGTAAAGACAAATAGAAAGAGCTTAAGAAGTAGTGGATAAATAAAGAAATGAATGCATAAACAAATGCTGAAAATCACCCTGCAATTAGTGATACTGAGTGGGGAGGGTGGGAGCAGGGGAGGCACGAATCTGAGTACTCCGACTCAGCACAGACAGAAGTGGAGAAAGGAGCCAGAGACACACCAGACGAAGGAACCAGATATAGAAGGCCTTCTTCAAATCCCATTCTGGGGCCGGTCTAATGACATATACTTTCTGCACAAAATTGTACCTCAGAAACTTCACCAAGGCAAGAAAAAAACTAACAGCATTGCTACCAAGGATGTGGCATCAATAGTAAATCATCAAATAGCTGTTTTTCTATCTCCCAGTGACTCATTCTGGCCAATGAAACGTGGGTGTTGCCACCTGTGTCACTTCTGAGCAGAGGCATGGAAAACCCATGCGACTCTCTAGTTTCTCTCTTTCCTGCCCCCAGAAGCTGCGTGTTCCACGTGGTACACCTGTGAGCCTGTGGAGCCTCACTGCCCACAGCACGTCTGCAGGTTTGTCATGAATGTGTGTGTGCACGTGTGTGTTCCTTCTGAGACTTGGGAGTCAGTTGTTCCAGCCTCAGATCAGAGCCTGTTCTGAAGACTTGAAAGGAAGACAGAATCTGTCCCATGAAGCAGGTACTTTCCTGGATCTCCTCTTCCTTCTGTGTCTTCACCCCAAGCTGCTCCTCAGGTCCCACCTTGATTCCTCTTGGGGGCTTGGTTGATTCCTAGCCACCATGACTGACTGACCAACAACTAGATCTAAACTTCCGTTTAAGAGCGTCCACAGCTGGCGCAGCTCCTCTTCCCATCACATCAGTCTGTGCTGACAGTTGTGCTTCCATTTCCCCATTTTTGTCTCTGAGCATCTTGACCTTCATCCTGAAACAGCTCTCCTTTGCTCTGAGTTAGTCAGTTCATCATCTTTGATCTTATTTTTACATTCCACCAATCCTGTACTAGTGAAAAAGCAGCATGTACTTTCCAAACCTCTTCTGTTTCTTCTGGATTTCCGGAACAAATCTGATTCCTGGATTCAGTTCTCCATGTAGTTAATTAAATTCTTCACCTTTGGGTAAGAAATAGTTTTGTTGAATTTTTTTTTCCTCAACTGAAGAAAATGGCACGTTCAAAACCTATCTCCTTGTGACCATGTAACCGGAAGGTATATGTGAGGGGTCCGGCGGCTAACCGCTCAAAAGCCAGTATACAGGCTAGGTTGGTGGAAAGGAAAGTTCGTTTTATTTCAGATGCCAGCAACTGGCGGGGAGGGTGGTGGACATCTGTAAAAGGGCCGACTCTGCCCACCCCATGACAAGAAGAGGGTGAGAGCTTCTATAGACAGAGCTGGGGTGGCGGAGGTTATATGCAGAAACAGCACAGTCATCTCTAACAGGCACCTTCTAATTGGTCATCAGTGGTCTGATTAGCATCATCTCGGTTGTTTTCAGTTCAGTTCAGTTGCTCAGTCGAGTCCGACTCTTTGCGACCCCATGGGCTGCAGCACACCAGGCTTCCCGGTCCATCACCAACTCCCAGAGCTTGCTCATACTCATGTCCATCAAGCTGGTAATGCCATCCAAAACATCCACTGGTTGTTTTAGGTACAGTTGATCTTTAGTGCTTTGGTGTACTTGTTCCCATGTCTTTGTGGTCAGTTCTCAGAACTGTGGGTGCTCAAGTCCTGGGTACCGTGTGGTCATCATGCAGTCACTGCTCCACCTGGGGTTCTGTATCTATAAGAAGCTCCCAGGACATGGCTCAGAATATCATCCATAACCCTTGAGAAAGAACTAAAGGTCCTTACTGTGCTTAATGACCACATTATTATTATTTAGTCTCCTCTGAATGTTTTCATTTGTTTCCACGTTTCTTGCTTCTCCAATTAAACGTATTCTTTGACTAAAGTTTTCCACAGGCAAAAGGCAGGCAGAAGACACGGTGAGGGGCAAGGATCATAGAGTCCTCTCTGTTTCAACCACAGCCCTAGGGCCCCCCTTGGGACTTGGAAGGGGCTAGAGCAAGGAGAGGCTCTGAAGAACACGCTTCATTAACTTCATGATTCACCCACCTCTGCTCAGAGCTGACGTAATTACCAACTGCAGAGCTATTGAGCTCTTGTGGGTGGTGATTCTTAAACCACTGAGACCTAAGGTTAGTGCCTCTGGGGTGGCACTCAGAGTTCAAAGCCTGAGTGATTGCTATCGCATGTGGAGCTTTGGTGCAGCTGAGTCCTGCCCGCAGACCAGCCTCAGAGCGCTGGAAATACAGCAAAATGTATTCCTCCTTTAACATCAAAGACTCTGTGAACAGATCTCTTTTCCTTTTCATCAGATTCTTCCCAATCTGCGCATGCTAACCAAGGTTCCTGCAGTCTGCAGGCATTGTCTGAGGTCTTGCCAGGGCCCAGGACTAGAGTGAGGCCTGTGCCTGTGTATAAGCTCTGTATCTCCCCTCTCTATAACTTAACAGATGCTCAGCTAATATTTATTGAATGGCTAAGTGGCATTGTATTAAATGTTGAAGACAAATTGTCTTAAATATAAAGAAATGTTTCTGAAAACATCATTTAGCTAATATTTTTGTTTTAAAGGCAAATGTTTTCAGCAATTAGCAAGGCAAAATTTGATTTTCAAAAGTAAGCAGCTTATCACCAACACATACATCACAACTAACACCACAAATCTCTATCTCTAAAGATACATGAGATAAACCACAACATACTAACATGTGGATGCTTACTAAGTCTTAATCAAATGCAATTGAGGAAACAGGATATTCATTCATATGATTTATCATTGACAGTTTTTAAGTTAAAATCACACAGCAATATCACAGAAAGAAAATTGGGGATTAAAAACGTACAGTTACACCATCTACATGATATAAGAAAGGAGAGGAGGTGTCAAAAGAGTTCTTTGGCTTAAAATAACAAACAGCTTAATTAGTCTTTCTCTTTGCAAAGGAGAGTCCTCTGGGGCTAATCTTGAAAGATGATGTGGAGACCAGGGCAGCTCAACTGTTCTACACAACCGTTAGAATTGTGAACTGATAATTTTGGATAATGTTGCTCTTTGATTCCCTTCTCTTTACTTTTTCTGAATCTACCATAGGTTTTTACATTTTTGTTGCCACATGGCTTACATAAAACATCTTACAGAGAAAACAGTATATATATACCACACTGATAACAAATTAATTTCCATGACATACAAAAGCTCTACCTTTTTATCCTCTTCTACACTTTTTGTTTTTGATGTCAGAATTTACCTCTTTTTATATTGTATATCCGCTAACAAAATATTTTTCTCTATAGTTGTTTTAATTCTTCCTTTAGACTAGAGCTAACTGGTTAGCACACTACCATACTACAGTGTTAGAGTGTGCTGAATTTGATTCAATATTTACATTTACAAGTCTGTTATATATTTTCACTTCTTTCATATAAAAATTAGCATCCTTCATTTAATTTGAAGAAATCCCCTCAGCAATCTTGTAAGCCAAGCCTAATGTTGGTGAATTCCTGCAGTTGGGAAAGTGTTTATATCATCTTCATTTATGCAAAACAACCTTTCTGAGAAAACGTATTCTTGGCTGGTAGGCTTTTTTTTTTTTTTTTACATAAGTTTGAATATATCATCCCTTTCTCTTTTGGCCTGTCAGGTTTCTTCTAAAAAGTCCACTGATATGGGAATTTATTTTTTGTGAGCATTACTCTTCTATTGCTGCTTATAAAATTCTGTCTTTTTCTTGATTACAAGCAATGTGTCTTGGGGATGACCATTTTGAATGAACTCTGAGGAGTGATCTACTAGCTACATGAACTTGGATGTCTAAATCTCATCAGATTTGGGACTTATCTGGTATTGTTTCTTTAAGTACAATCTCTGTCCTTTTCTCCTTCTTTTCTCCTTCCAAGACTCCAATAATGTGCGGGTTGTTTCTGTGAATGTTACCCCATAGTTCACACAGGTTCTTTCACACCTGTTCAATAATTTTCTTCTTTGTCCCCTGGGTAGATAACCTCGATAGTCCTGCCTTTTAAGTTACAAAGTCTTCTGCTGTTGTTGATGCTCTAGGTAGCATTTTTCATTTTGCTGCATTTCAGTCATTGTAGTCTTAAGCAACTGATCCAACCAGTCAATCCTCAAGGAAATCAGTCCTGAATATTCATTGGAAGGACAGATGCTGAAGCTGAAACTCCAATACTTTCACCACCTAATGCAAAGAACTGACTCACTGGAAAAGACCCTGATGCTGGGAAAGATTGAGGGCTGGAGGAGAAGGGGATGACAGAAGATGAAATGGTTGGATGGCATCACCGACTGAATGAACATGAGTTAGAGTAAACTCTGGGAGTTGGTGAAGGACAGGGAAGCCTGGTGTGCTGCAGTCCATGGGGTTGCAAAGAGTCGGACACGACTGAGCCCCTGGACTGAACTGAACTGAACCTTAAGCAACTGAATTTATGTTTGGTTCATTTTTCTGTTTGGTTCCTTCTGTCATTCTGTTTGTCTCACTGCAAAGCTTGAGGGATCTCAGTTCCTTACCAGGACTGAATCCAGACCACAGCAGTAAATGCATCGAATCCTAACCACTAAACCATCAGCAAACTCCTTGTTTACTTCCTTTTTTTAGGATTTCTATCTCTGTTTAAAAAAAAAAAAAAAACTGACTTTATTCTGCAGAATAACTCATCCTAGCTCAATAATTACTGAGTCCGAGCCCTAGGACCCACAAACCACAAATAGGAGGTGGCTTGCTGCAAGCCCTGAAGCCTGGGTGCCTAGAGCCTGTCTTCCGCAGTAAGAGAAGCCCGTGCATAGAGAAGCCTGCTGTCCACAAAGAACAGTAGTGCCTGCCTGCTGAAACTAGAGAAAGCCCATGTGCAGCAACAAAGACCCAGGGCAACCAAAAATTAAAAACAATAATAATGATGATGACAAATATTTTTCAATCTTATTTTGTTCATATGTTTTCTTCCTGAATTGTTTAATACTTTATCTGTGTTTTCTTGGAGTTCCCTGAGTTTCTTGGTGTGTATGCTTTATTTCATCATTAGTCATTTATTTCGCTACTTCCCAGTGGTGAACACCCATGTAAGCTGTTCTCCCTGGGCATCTTCCCATCCCCAAGCACAGCCTAGAACTATGAACCTGCAAACATGAGTGTAGTTTGGAGCCCTGGAAACGTTCCAGAGTCATCAACCAAGTAATGGGTCCAGCTCACAAACAGCCCAGCACTCTCAGGTTTTATATTAGTTCAGCAGCTTCTCCATGATGTCCACAATGGAATTGGTGTTGGTAGGAGTGGGGGTGGGAGGGTTGGGGTGTTGTGTAAATGTAATCTTTACTTGGTCACTCCTACATGACAGTTCTCTCTACCCTGAGGAATCATGGCAGGATCACAATTACATTTTCAGTAGTAAACAAATTAAAGCAACCTTGAAACAATCTTGAAACATCTGAAAATAGATGTTTTCAAAGAATCCCATTGGTCTGAAATTCTTCCTCTAAGAGATCAGTTATATCCACATCTCTGAAACATAAATAGCCAACTGTTCCTGATCTTTCTGTCTACATCCATTCTTCTGGATCCCCTCTGCCTAGGTCTCCACTTTTGCCCCCTTGCCCCACCTGAATACAGGGTGTGGGTGAGCATCAATTTGCCCCCCATCAATTTGAAGATATATAATTCACTTAGAAGGAGAGATCCTTGGAGAGACAAGAAATAGCAGCATCCTGAGGAAATAGTAGGAAGGGATGGAGAAGAAAGAATGGATTTGTAAAGACTGGATAATCAACTAGATGAGGGAGAAGAGCAAAGAGGTGTCTGTATCCACTTAAGGAATAAATGAGAGAGGAAAAAGGAAGATGTGGCTGTGTACAGTTAGATTTTGAACTGGCCTGTGAACATTTAGGCAGGATAAGGAAAGTTGTATCCATTCTCTCCTACCAGCCAACCTTCCACTTTGAAACTCACACCCAGTCTTGTGCCCAAGAACAGGTTACAAACAGGTGATGCGCCATCTCAGGGAGAGCATCCAGGAAAGTTCAGGATTGGGCTTTTTTCCATGAGTTCATCTTGTTAGGAAGGAGTGTGTGAATGTGGACCAAGTTTACATCCTTTTCTAAATAAGAGTGACCTGGAGCATTTGTGATCCAGGGTAAAATCATGCTCTCATTAGCCTCTAAGACAGGTGAGAGAGCAGGTCAGCTCACTCATCTTGCATTTTCTGTAAGGAAAATGGTGTTTGAGGACCAATCCTCTAAAAGCATTTGATGTGGAACTTGCTAAATTACCAACACAGCAAAAAGTTACTTTATTCAGAATATTTCATTTTGAGCAATTTCCATATAAAACAGTTATAGGTCAGCACTACTCTACTGAAATACAAGCAATTAGAATATCTGAGTCTTCATCTCATATTTAATACAAGATCATGGGAAAGTTACTGGAGGTGTTCCCAAGGCACTTAGCTCAACGTCATCATACCCAGGGTCCCCTTTCTTCCCCTGGAGCAGCCAGGGGCTCTCTTCTCCTTCCCCAGGATCAGCCACCTCTCTGGAGAAGTTCAGAGAAGAGCCTGAAATAGTAAAGAGAAGTTTGATTAGAACTGAGACATGGGGACAGGACAGAGCCCGACAGTGGAAGGGAGTCAAGCCAGTGGTGATGACAAAGCACCCCTGGGACCCAGGTGTGAGCAGGAGGCTCAGGCTATTTCACATCAGTTACAGTGAGGATAGATCCCAGCTGTCCTCTCAGATCCAGTTTATGTGGTTTCTGGGGCCTCAGCTCCTTTGGAAATCCTGCATCACAGGAGCTGAGGCTGTGCTCACACAGGAGCTCTGGGAAGACCTGCTTCCAGGCTACACAATACCAAGGAGATGCTCAACAACAGTAAGAATCATAAAAAGGAATTTAAATGTTCTCCTTTCACAGGTGATAGATGCAAATTCACTATAAAAGGGAAGCTGGAGACAGGAAAAAATCTGAATTCCTCACTCACAACCCAAGTCTGCTCTTAGTTGACTTGACCTCTGATCCCAAATGTTCACAAATAGTATCACAGGTACAGCCACAGATGACCCCTCCTCAGAAACTGCACAGGCCCTCAAATGGAGAAATATTCTTTTATAGTGAATGAGTGTCTTCTCCTGGCTACTGAAATAACTGGAGCAAATTAGACCTTCAGTTCAGTTCAGTTCAGTCACTCAGTCGTGTCCAACTCTTTGTGACCCCATGAATAGTAGCACGCCAGGCCTCCCTGTCCATCACCAACTCCCGGAGTTCACTCAAACTCATGTGCATTGAGTTGGTGATGCCATCCAGCCATCTCATCCTCTGTCATCCCCTTCTCCTCCTGCCCCCAATCCCTCCAGCATCAGGGCCTTTTCCAATGAGTCAACTGTTCGCATGAGGTGGCCAAAGTATTGGAATTTCAGCCTCAGCATCAGTCCTTCCAATGAACACCCAGGACTGGTCTCCTTTAGGATGGACTGATTGGATCTCCTTGAAGTCCAAGGGACACTCAAGAGTCTTCTCCAACACCATAGTTCAAAAGCATCCATTCTTCGGTGCTCAGCCTTCTTCACAATCCAACTCTCACATCCATACATGACTACTGGAAAAACCATAGCCTTGACTAGACGGACCTTTGTTGGCAAAGTACTGTCTCTGCTTTTTAATGTGTTATCTAGGTCAGTCATAAGTTTCCTTCCAAGGAGTAAAGAAAGAAAGAAAAGAAAGTGAAGTTGCTCAGTCGTGTCCGACTCTTTGCGACCTCATGGACTGTAGCCTATCAGGCTCCTCCGTCCATGGGATTTTCCAGGCAAGAGTTCTGGACTGGATTGCCATTTCCTTCTCCAGGGGATCTTCCTGACCCAGGAATCAAACCCAGGTCTCCCGCATTGCAGGCAGATGCTTTACCGTCTGAGCCAAAGGAGTAAGGGTCTTTTAATTTCATGGCTGCAATCACCATCTGCGGTGATTTTTGGAGCCAAAAAAAAAAAAGTCTGATACTGTTTCCACTGTTTCCCCATCTATTTCCCATGAAGTGATGGGACTGGATGCCATGATCTTAGTTTTCTGAATGTTAAGCTTTAAGCTAACTTTTTCACTCTCCTGTTTCACTTTCATCAAGAGGCTCTTTAGTTCTTCTTCACTTTCTACCATAAGGGTGGTGTCATCTGCATATCTGAGGTTATCGATATTTCCCCCAGCAATCTTGATTTCAGCTTGTGCTTCTTCCAGCCCAGCGAACTGATCACAAATGCAGAGTCTATGATCCACCACCATGGCTTAATGTTAAGGTCACCATGTATCATAGACTTTGTACTTGTTAATGTTAACATATGAACAGAGCTCATCTTAGATTATAAAAATGTTTCACCCAATTCAATACTGCAATGTATATTTTTAAATCTCTGCCTTTCATGTATTAGTTCAGTTCAGCCACTCACTTGTGGCTGACTTTTTACCACTGAATGGACCGCAGCACTCCAGGCTTTTCTGTCCATCACCAACTCCTGGAGCTTACTCAAACTCAGCTCCATCGAGCTGGTGATGTCATCCAACCATCTCATCCTCTGTCATCCTTCTCTTCCTGCCTTCAATCTTTTCCAGCGTCAGGTTCTTTTCCAATGAGTCAGTTCTTCACATCAGATGGCCAAAATATTGAAGCTTCAGCTTCAACATCAGTCATTCCAATGAATATTCAGAACTGATTTCCATTAGGATTGACTGGTTTGATATCCTTGCAGTCCACACCACAGTTCCAAAGCATCAATTCTTTGGCACTTAGTTTTCTTTATAAATATGCTCAATTAATCAATAAATTTCTCTTTTGGCCATGACACAAGGCTTGTGGGATCTTAGTTCCTTGACCAGAGTTGAACTTAAGCCCAAGCAGTAAAAGCACAGAGTCCTAACCACTGGACTACCAGGAAATTCCATAACCTATAAATCTTAATGCAAGTATATCACATATAAAATGATGTTTATGTCACATTAGGGAGACATAAATGCCAAAAGTAGCGTGATTCCTCACTCCTTACAAGGAATCTAATGGCATTAAATATGGCATATGGTCAAGATGATGCTATCAAATGTATGAGATTACCTATATTTTGAATCTCTAGGGAGGCTGGGCATTGAGGAGCACAAATTCACCCTTTCCAGATTGAAAAATAGTAGATCAGCTGACCCCACTCACCTTTCTGGGGGGATCTCGCCCCATTCTCCTCTGGGAACACTTTTTCCTCACTCCTCTGAGAGGCAGGAGGAGGCCCAGGCACTAATACCTCTTCAGCATCATCGTAATTTTCAGCAGGGACATCAGTCCTCTGATCTGGGGGTTCCAAGAGAGACAACAGGATCTGATGAAACCACAGTAAGTGGGTTGGTCTGGGAAATATCTAAGATCCCTTATGATCAAGAGTTTCTGAATTGCTAAATAGAGGCACCAGTCACCTCTTGATTTAAAAGACTTTTTCTCTAAGACCATGTTTCATTTTGATGTACCCATAAACCAAAACATGATTCTATATATCTTAAGATTTCCTGAAGGAAACTACATATCACAAAGCTACTCTTATGCCACTGAACATTACTAAAGTACTTCAACAAATTGTGCTTTACAGATGTTATTTTTTAAAACATTGTGTGCCTGTTGTGATTCTGGACACAGAGAGACCAGCCCCAATGTGGGACACCACAGAACAGCCAGAGAAGGAGAAGGACGAATCCCATCTGGACACAAGGGATGCCTCTGGTCCGTCAAAGGAAGACTGTTCCCCTTGCATCTCATCACTATGAGGAGGGAAACTCTCCTCCCCAAAGCCCAGCCGAGGTAGGTTCACCTCCTTTACCTGGTGCAGATCTGTAGTCACTGTACTCCTCACCGTCCCTGGTGTAATACGGCAGTTTAATCACTGTGTCATCTGACAGGAAGCCTAATGTGGAGATAAACATCACATAACACACAGAACGACCCTCCCCACACCCACGGGACCTGTGCTAAGGTTGGGAAGGGACAAGCCTGGCTCCTGCCATGTAAATGGAGGCTGGGGGCTCACAGGGCTCAAGAGGCCATCCTGCCACTTTGGAGAGCCACCTCTGTGAGCCTGGGGCACATGCAGGGTCTGTGGATGCTGAGAAGACCCGCACACCCAGTAAGTGGTGACAACCAGAGGTCCCAGGAAGGCAGACAGAGACACCTACCTGGACTACCAAGAAGACCCTCTTTCCGAGTCACAAAGTCATCAAGCTCCTCATACACGGCTTCAGCAAGAGCATCTTCATGGCTGGATAAGGCTGAGAGATCCCCCAGCAGGTCAGAGAAGCTGCCCCAGACACCCCGATCCAGCCAGCCCACCTTCATCTCCCCAGTGCTCACATGGGGGCTGCCAAGGCCTCGGCTTAACCTTCCACCCTGTGCACTGTGTCAGCACCTTCTCCCCTCATCTGACCTGAATCCACAGCTCAGCCCCAACTTGTCTGGTCTCAAAGGAGAGGCCATGACTTATGAGAGTCCACACCCCAGTCCTAAGATCCTCTGTCTACTCAGCCCTTAGAGCTCAGCACGGAGCACATGGAGTCTTCAGACTCAGAACAGTACCTGGCCCAGGTTCCCTCCTCACACCTGCCCCATCTCCTGCCTCCACACACTCTCCCTGGTCCCCAGGTCCCCCTGCTGCCCACCTCTGCGCTCTGCTCTCCATCTGAGCAGCTGAGTCACCAGGATGATGAGGACCAGGAAGAGAAGGGCTCCCAGGATGAGGCAGAGGACCCCAGGCAGGGAGAAGACACCAGGGAGAGGATTTGAGGTTGTTCTTGTCCCTAAGGAAAACAAGGGAAGAAGGTTGGAGAAGCTCACACAGAGGCACAGAGAAACCCCTGCCAGCATTTCCAGGGAGCTCCAGATGATGGCATCCCAGCCTCAGACACAAGTACACTAACAGACTGGCCTCCTCTGGGTCTCCTCCTGAGACAAGTCAACTCCACTCTGGCCAGTGTGGCCCTGAGGCAGAGCCAGGGATTGCCAGGGAGCTGCCCTGCCGAGACAGCCTCTGAGGACCCAGCTCATCCCTTCTCCTTGGGCTTCAGGAGACAGAGCATCAAACAGTCCTGGGACCCGCACCTCACTGATAATGAGCAACACACAGGGGCAGGTGGGAGATACTTAGATTCTACAACATGGGAACCAGACTCACTTGGACCACCAGGCATGAGAACATTTGACCTTGGGAACCAAGGCAGGGGATTTCCCCAAAGTAATGCCTTGGCTCCTCCCCAACGGCCACAAACTCCTCAGGCTCTTTCTTCTCCTGAGCTGTCAGAGAGCCCGCAGAACAGGTCCCCAGTATTTGAGTATTCTCCCCTGCCCGTGGATGGATCACAGTACCTGCTGTAGTCGTGGGCAATGTTGTCCTTACACCTAAAGAGAAAAACGGCAGTTTGGAGCAGGGTGATTGGCCAGAACACAGGGCAGCTCATTTTTCCCTCCTGAGCCTGAAATCACCCCTCAGTCTCCACAACATCAGTATCCAGTCCTCCCAGCTCTCCCATCCTAGATCAGAGCCCCAGCACCAAGATGCTGTCAGGATACAAACTCCCAACCATACCCGGCTCAGCCTGCTACCCCGTGCTGCCCCAGCTCACCCAGGGTGGACCCCGAGCCCCTCACTCACCAGAGCACCTCACACCAGCATCCTCCTCGTGCTTGCAGTCGCTCTGCCCCCAGGGCTCCGCAGCACAGTCCCACAGGGAGGACTCCCGGCCCCCGCACCGCACCTCGTCCAGCCAGATGCTCCCATTTCCAGGGCCAAACGTCGCAGCCTGCAGGGCTTCCAGGGCCTGGCCACAGCCCAGCTGCTGGCACACCACCTCGGCCTCTGCCAGGCTCCAGGAGTCATCGCACACGGTGCCCCAGGAGCCGCTGTGCCAGACCTCCACCCGCCCTGAGCACTCGCTGTCTCCTCCCCTGAGCCGGAGCTTCTCTCTGTCTGAAAAGGCAGCAGCCCCTCCTGTGACTCCTATGGTGGGAGGAAGGAGCCCCTGGGAGCCACAGGGGAGGGGGTGGGGCTGACGTACCTGTGCAGGGGGCAGCAGCTGGACAGCTCTTGGGTCTTCTTCCTACAAACAATGAACAAAAGACTGAAAATATGTATATAAAAGAATTGAAGCTGATAGAAATAAATACAAATTCAAAACAACACACACACACACAAAATAAGGGTAAATAATACCTGTCATAAAGTATCAAAATTTGAATATTCTTTCCAGATCATCCTATCAAACCTCCTACCCCCTCTATGCAGAGAACCTCTGCGAAAATGATGGCAGGACCTCTGTGACGGGTTGCTCATTTTCATGGTCAAAGACTTTACCACCTCTCAGTTCACGGGGTTTAACTGTAGGGAAAACATCATCGATAAAAGGTCTAACAGTTTAATGCCTCTTTGGCCTTCAAATGGAAAAGACAAAGAGATGAAAAAAGAGAGGCAAGGAAGAGAGTGAGCCTCTGCTTTTGAAATATCTCTCACCACATTCTTAGCCGTGGGTTTGTGTATGTGGAGGGGGAGGGAAGGAGAGAAACAGAGAGAGAAATGTAGAAGGAATAAGGTGCTATGGTTTGACTATTTGTCACCCTCCCCAACATTTATTTATTTCATTCAACATTTACTGTCAAAATCTCAATTCCCAATGTAACAGTATTTAGTGGTAGAGCCTTCTCAAACTCTTCCAAAAACAGAAGAAAGGAATTCTTCCAAATTAACTTTATGAGGCCAACATTATTCTGATACCAAAGCCAGATAAGGACACCATGAGAAAAGAAAATTATGGGCTAATACTCTGATAAATATAAGTGCAAAAATCCTCAACAAAATATTAGAAAACTGAATTAACTTGACAATAACATTAAAAGAATCATACACCATGATCTAGTGGTATTTGTTCTACAGATGCAAGGATAGTTCAACATTCACAATTAATCAATGTGATACACCAAATAAACAAAATAAAGATAAAAATCGTATCCTCAAAGGATGCAGAAAAAGTGACAAATTCGACATCCATTTATGGTAAAAATTCTTTTACAAAGTAGGTATAGAAGGATTGCATCTCAGCATAATTAAGGCCATGTGAGAAATTCACAGCTAACATCATACTTGACTATAAAAAAAAAAAAAAAAGCTTTTCCTCTGAAATCAGACACAAGACAAAAATGTCTACTCTCACCACTTTATTCAACTTAGCTTTGGTAGTCCTATCCAGGTCCATCAGGCAATAAAAAGAAAATCAAGATATCCAAATCTGAAAGGAAGAGGAAAAATTGACATGTTTTCCAGATTGGAAAATGAAAGTGTTAGTTGCTCCCTCGTGTTTTGTCTCTTTGTGACCCCAAGGAATATAGCCCACCAGGATCCTCTGTCCATGGGTTTCTCCAGACAAGAATACTGAACTGCGTTGCCATTTCCTCCTCCAGGGGATCTTCCCAACCCAGGAGTTCAACCCAGGTCTCTTGCATTGCAGACAGACTCTTTACCATCCAAATTATGAGGAAAGAAACTCCCTTACTTGATATGATATGTAGAAAACACTAAAGACTTCACCAAAAATATGAGAACTAATACAATCAGTAAAGTTGTAGAATGAAAAATCTATATACAAAAATCAGTTGCATTTCTATACACTAACAAGAAACTGCCATAAGGAGAAAACAATTTTATTTACATTTGCATGAAAAATGGATTAAAAACCTAGGAATAAATTTAACCAAGGAGGTGAAAGACCTGTACACTGAAAACTATAAGACACTGATGAAAGATACTGAAGATGACTCAAATAAATGGAAAGATATTATGTGCTCATGGATTGGAAGATCTAATATTATTAACATGCCCATACTACCTAAAGCAATCTACAGATTCACTGCAATCCATATCAAAATTCCAATGAAATTTTCACAGATACAGAAGAAACAATCCTAAAATTTGCATGGAATCACAAAAGATGCTGAACACCAAAGCAATCTTGAGAATGAGTAACAAAGCTAGAGGTGCTGTGCTTCCTGATTTCACACTGTATTACAAAGCTATACTAATCAAAACAGTATGTTGTTGGTATGAAAATGAACACAGAGATCAATGGAACAGAATAGAGAGCTCATAAGTAAACCCACATTTCTATGGTAAATTAACTTTTGACAAGGAAGCAAAGAATATACAGTGGGGAAAGGACAGTGTTTTCAGTAAATGGCATTGGGAAAACTGGACAGCCACTTTCAAAAAATGAAACTGAACCACTATCTTACACCATTCACAATAATTAACTCAAAATAAATTAAAGACTTGATCACAAGTCCTGAAGCCATAAAATTTCTACAGGAAAAAACAGAAAATAAAATCCTTGATGTCATTCTTTGTGATGATTTTTTGGATTTGACACCAAAAGCAAAGGGAACAAGAGTAAAAACAAGCAGTTGTGATGGCATAAGCCTAAAAAGCTTCTGCCCAATTAAGGAAATCATCAACAAACTGAAAAAGCAACCTATGGAATTGGAGAAAATATTTGCATATTATATTTCTGGTAAGGATTATTATGCAAAGTACACAAGGAACTCAAACAACTCAGTAGCAAAAAAAATCTGATTTTTTAAAAATGGGCAGAGAACCTGAACAGACTTTTTTTTAAAGAATACATACAACTTGCCAATAGGTACATGAAAGCGTGCTTAACACTACTAATCATCAGAAGATACAAATCAAAACCACAATGAGATATCACCTCATATCCTCTAGAAAGGCTTTTATCCAAAAGGAGAAATAACAGGAGTTGAGGAGAATGTGAAGAGACAGGAAAGCTTTTGCACAGTTAGAGGGAATGTAAGTTGATGCAGCCCCTATGGAAACAGTATTGAGGTGCATCAAAAATTAAAAATAGAACTGCCATATGATTTAGGAATTTCACTTTGGAGTATTTATCTGAAGGAAACAAAAACACTAACTTGAAAACCCAATGTTCACTGCAGCAACATGTGTTCAGTTGCTAGAATGTGTCTGACTCTTTGCAACCCCATGGACTGCAGCATGCCAGGCTCCTCTGTCCTTCACTAACTCCCAAAGTTTGCTCAAATTCATGTCCACTTAACTGGTGATGCTATCTAACTATCTCATCCTCTGTGGCCCCCTTCTTCTTTTGCCTTCAATATTTCCCAGCATCAGGGTCTTTTCCAATGAGTCAGCTCTTCTCACAAGTGGCAAAAGTACTGTAGCTTCAGCTTCAGCATCAGTCCTTCCAAAGAATATTCAATGTTGATTTCCTTTAGGGTTGGTTGGTTTGATCTCCTTTCTGCCCAAAGGACTTTCAATTCAATTGTGGTGTTCAAGCATCACAATTCAAAATCATCAACTGTTTAGCATTCAGCTTCTTTATAATCCAACTCTCACATCCATACATGACTAATGGAAAAACCATAGCTTTGACTATATGGACCTTTGTCAGCAAATTGATGTCTCTGCTTTTTAATACTCTGTCTAGGTTTGTCATAGCTTTCTTTCCAAGGAGCAAGCCTCTTTTAATCTCATGGCTGAAAACAGCATCGGCAGAGATTTTGGAGCCCAAGAAAAGAAAATCTGTCACTGTTTCCACTTTTCCCTCTTTTATTTGCCATGAAGTGATGGGGCCAGATGCCATGATCTTAGTTTTTAGAATGTTGAGCTTTAAGCCAGCTTTTTCACTCTCCTCTTTCACCCTCAACAAGAGGCTCTTCAATTCATCTTCACTTTCTGCCATTAGAGTGGTATCATCTGCCTATCTGAGGCTGTTGATATTTCTCACAGCAATCTTGATTTCAGCTTGTGATTCTTCCAGCCAGGCATTTCCCATGATGTACTCTGCATATAAGTTAAATAAACAGAGTGACAATATACAGCCTTGACGAACTCTTTTCCCAATGTAGAACCAGTCGGTTGTTTCATGTCCAGTTCTAACTGCTGCTTTTTGACCTGCATACAGGTTTCTCAGGAGGCAGGTAAGGTGGTCTGGTATTCTCATCTCTTTAAGAATTTTCCACAGTTCGTTGAGATCCACATGGTCAAAGACTTTAGTGTAGTCAGTGAAGCAGATGTTTTTCTGGAATTCTCTGGCTTACTCTATGATCCAGCAAATGTTGGCAATTTGATCTCTGGTTCCTCTGCCTTTTCGAAACCCAACTTGTACATCTTGGAAGTTCCCAGTTCACTTACTGCTGAAGCCTGGCTTGAAAGACTTTGAGCATAACCTTGCTAGCATGTGAAATGAGCACAACTGTGGGGTAGTTTGAACATGCTTTGACATTGCCTTTCTTTGAGATTGGGATGAAAACTGACCTTCTCTCGTCCTGTGGCCACGGCTGAATTTTCCAAATATGCTGACATATTGGTCACAGCACTTGAACAACATCATCTTTTAGTATTTTATAGCAATATTTACAAGAGCCAAACAATGTAAGTCTTCACTGATGGATGAATGAATAAAGAAAATGTAATGCAGATATATATCCACCCATAAAAAAGAAGAAAATCTTGCCAGTTTCAACAACATGGATGGACCTTGAGGGCATTATGCTAAGTGAAACAAATCAGAGGAAGAAAACAACATATGATCTCATTTATATATGTAATCTTAAAGCAAAAAGCAAGTTCAGAGATTCTGAGTAGTTCGTGGCTACCAGAGGTGGTGGATTTGGTGTGGGCAAAGGTAGTCAAAAGGTATAACTGCAAGTTATAAAATTAATAAGTGAAGAGAGCATGGTGACCATAATGATTACCATATTGTCTATTTGAAAGATGGTGAGAAAATACATCTTAAACATTCTTATCATATAGGAAAAATATTTAGCTACATATATGGTGATGGATATAACTAGACTTATCATAGTGATCATTTATCAATATACAAAAATTCATAACTATTATGTTGCAATGACAAACAATATAGAGTTATGTCAATTATATTAAAAAAATTTTAATAAAGCAAGTTTGAAACAGTGGATAAAATTAGCTCCATCCAAAATTCATTTTATAAACTCAACTTAAACCCATCATTTAGATTTTAAAATATGAAATCTCACTAATAACTTCCTACAGGGTTGGGACAGACACAGAAACAGACATAAGTCACCTGCACATGAGATGTAGGCTTCCTCCTTTGGAGAGCATGAACTGTATTTCCAAGGGTCAGAAGGACACTGCCAGAGAGAGGTATCTGTTTTCCGACATTGGATTAAATCTACCCACCGAGGTCTAGAACCTTCCCTAAGAGCAACAGAAGAGCTGAGGGTTCCACTGTCCCCACAGCCAAGCTGACTGCAGATGACGGACACGGTGACATCGTCCATGGGGCTGTGGCAGACACTCCCCCAGGTCCCGTTGTAGAAAACTTCCAGCCACCCAGCACACTGCTGGTCCTTGCTGACCATCCTGAGGGCCAGGAACTCTAAGATTGAAAGGGAGGAGACAGGACACAGTGAGCACTCCACTCAGTGCTCTGGGTTTTCCTCTCTCCCCAAAATTGTGAACATTCATCTATGACCCAGCTGAGGAAGCAAATCCATTAGATGACCAGAGTGAAACCTGTCTCCTTTTCACCTGACTTTGTCCATTTGTATCTGTCTTTCTAAATATTTCTACCACAGTGATGTGGTGGATATGAACTGAGAGGAAGACCACCCTGGACACCTGCAGGGAGAGGGAGCTGACTCCTGCTTCCTGACAAAACATCTAAGGGAGTGTATGAAAGGGATGTGATGTGGACAGTGCAAAGGCAGATAGAATAATGGACCTGTGACTGTTTCCTTATCTGGCAAAAGGGACTTTTGATTAAGGTAAGGACCTTGGGAAGGTGAGATTAACCTGAAATATGGTGGATTAACCACCTGAGCACAGTCTAATCACATTCTTAGACTCACTATCCTTTAAAGGGGAATCCTTTTCCTCATTCTGGCTACAGGGAGATGTGAATATGGATAACGGTAAGAGAGGTGGAGCGTTGCTGGTCTGATGATGAACAGAAGGGGGTTATGAGTGAAGGAAGGCAGGCAGCTTCTAGAAGCTTGAAAAGACAGGAAACAGATTCTTTCCCAGAGGCTCAGAAGTGTTGTGGCCCTGCTGATACCTTGATCCCAGTCCAGTGAGATCCCTGCTGGACATCTAAGCTAGAGAAGTGTAAGGAAATAAATATGTTGTTTTAAACCATTAACTATGTGGCAATTTGTTACAGAACAAACAAAAACTAGCACCATGGCTTTAAGACTTCTCTACCATATGTACCAGAAGGGTGAGCCCTGATTTCAAGAAAAACTGTAAGAAAAGGCTCTGCCAGGGAACACTATTGAGAAGAAAGGACCAGATTGTCAGCTGCTGCAGGAGGAAGTAAAAGCACCTCATCTTCTTGTCTGCTGGAAAGACAGGATCCATGGGAGGAAGCCTCCTTCTCTGGTCCTTTCAGCATCTCTCCCCTGGGGCTCAGATCCCTGTCCTCCAGGGCCCCACCCCTCCTCCAGCCTGTGGACAGTGTGGAGTGCTGACCTGAGCAGATGACTCCCGCGTCCTCCTTGTGTCTGCAGTCGTGCCGCCCCCAGCCCCGGGAAGGGCACCTCCACACCTGGGACTCATTTCCAGCACAGTTCAGGTCGTCCAGCCAGATGGGCCCTGATCCTGCCCCGAAGTGAGCAGACCCCGTGGCATTGAGGGCTTCTCCACAGCCCAGCTGCCTGCACACCACGCGGGCATCGTCCAGGTCCCAGCCATCATCACAGATGGTGCCCCAGGAGCCCTGGTCAAGGATCTCCACTCTCCCGGCGCAGGGACCGCCCCCGTCCACCAGGCGGAGCTGTCTGCTGTCTGAGGAGAGAGAAATGGGACAATGGGGCGTGGACCTGGGGAATGAGAAGGGTCTTCTGTCCTGTGGGACCCTCACCTGAGCAGTAAGGGGCGCTCTCCTCTGAGGTTGCAAACCCTGCTGGTTCAGACACGGAATCGTTGCACTGGGGCAGCGCCTGGGTCTGATTTCCTGAAGAAACAGCAATGATAAGAGGGTTGGGAGGGTTGAACAGGAAACTCAGTTAAACTAAATAATTTTTAGGAGGCGAGGGGAATTTGGGGGAAAACGGATACATGTATATGTATGGCCGAGTCCCTGGCTGTTCACCTGAAACTATAGTAACACTGTTAATCGGCTATACCCCAATATAAAGTAAAAATTTCAAAAGAAAAAAAAAATGACCCAGTGATGGAGCTGAGATGAAAGCTGCAACATACCAGTAAAGTTATCATAATTTTAGTGCTTCCTTTCTCTATGAAGAGCCCTGGTACTGCTGCTGCTGCTGCTAAGTCACTTCAGTCGTGTCCAACTCTGTGCGACCCCATAGACAGCAGCCCACCAGGCTCCCCCATCCCTGGGATTCTCCAGGCAAGAACATTGGAGTGGGTTGCCATTTCCTTCTCCAAGGCATGGAAGGGAAAAGTGATAGTGAAGTTGCTCAGTTGTGTCCAACTCTCTGCGACCCCATGGACTGAAGCCTACCAGGCTCCTCCGTCCATGGGATTTTCCAGGCCTAGTACTGACAAGGCCACAAATCCTGTTTTAAGCCAAGCTTTGCATTAAGAATGGGTTTAAATAAGTTGGTCTGTCCTTAAATCTATCCCTTAAATAGAAGAAGCAAAACAAGATCCTTTCTGAAGGATTTGTACAATTTTTTATCTACAATGTTTGTGTTTTAAAAAATACATACATAAAAGAGATCTCATGGAAAACCGAGAGGAAAAAGAAACATTAAAAAATTTCCCAGGGTATTTGACTCTTAGAGTTACCTAACAGAGAATTTATTTTATTTATTTTTATTAATTTTTATTTGAGTATAATTGCCTTACAATATTGTGGTAGCTTCTGCCGTACAGCAAATTTAGTAAGTTATACATATGGGCTTCCTAGGTGACTCAATGGTAAAGAATCGGCTTGCCAAACAGGAGACTGGAGTTCCATCCCTGGGTTGGGAAGATCCCCCGGAGAAAGAAATGGCAAGCCACTCCAGTATTCTTGCCTGGGAAATACTATGGACAAAGGAGCATGGCAGGCTGCAGTCCAAGAGGTCACAAAAGAGTTGGACACAACTCAGCAACTAAACAATAACAACAACATACACACACACATATATACATACGTACATATATATATATGTATATGTATATCCCCTCTTTCTTGGATTTACTTCCTATTTAGGTCACCACAGAATCCTGAGTAGCGTTCCCTGTGCTATACAATAGGTTATTATGTGTGAGTGCATGCTAAGTCACTTCAGTTGTGTCTGACTCTGTGACACTATGGATTGTAGCCCGTCAGGCTCCATGTCTATGAGATTCTCCAGGTGATATCTATTTTATACTTAGTATCAATAGTGTAGGGCTTTTGAGTCTGGTGGCTCATATGGTAAAGAATCTGCCTGCAACGCAGGAGACCTGGGTTTGATCCTTGGGTTGGGAAGATCCCCTGGAGAAGGGCATGGCAACCCACTCCACTATTCTATCCCGGAGAATCCCCATGGACAGAGGAGCCTGGAGGGCTACAGTCCATGGGGTCACAAAGAGTTGGACACGACTGAGGGACTAAGGACAAAGCACAGCACATCAACAGTATGTAAATGCCAATCTCAATGTCCCAATTCATCCCACTCTTCATTTTCCCTCTTAGTATCCATATATTTGTTATCTATGTGGTGTTTCTATTTCTGCTTTGCAGTAAGTTCATCTCTACCATTTTTCTAGATTCCACATATAAGTGATGTTATACAATATTTGTTTTTCTCTTTCTGATTTACTTTACATGACAATCTCTAAGTCTATCCATGTCTCTGCAAGTGACACAACTTTTTTTCCTTTTTATGGCTGAGTAATATTCCATTTTATATATGTATCACGTCTTCTCTACCCATTCCTCCTGTGAGGGACATTTAGGTTGCTTCTGTGTCCTGACTGTTGCAAATAGTGCTGCAGAGAACATCAGGATGAATGCATCTTTTTTTAAAACAAATTTATTTATTTTAATTGCAGGTTAATTACTTTATAATTTTGTATTGGTTTTCTCGTACATCACCATGTATCCACCACAAGTATACACGTGTTCCCCATCCTGATCCCCCTTCCCTCCTCCCTCCCCGTACCATCCCTCTGGGTCGTCCCAGTGCACCAGCCCCAAGCATCCAGTATCATGCATTGAACCTGGTCTGGCGACTTGTTCCATATATGATATTATACATGTTTCAATGCAATTCTCCCAAATCATCCCACCCTCTCCCTCTCCCGCAGAGTCCAAAAGACTGTTCTATACATCTGTGTCTCTTTTGAATGATGATTTTCTCCAGGTATGTGCCCAGGAGTGGGATTGCTGAGTCCTACAATAGTTCTATTTTTAGTTTTTTAAGGAACCTCCATACTGCTCTCCATAGTAATTGTACCAATTTACATACCCATATGTAAGAGGATTCCCTTTTCTGTGCATTCTCTCCAGCATTTATTGTTTGTAGATTTTTTTTAATGATAGACATTCTAACTGATGTGAAGTAATACCTGACTGTAGTTTTGATTTGCATTTCTCTAATAATTAGTGATGTTGAACATCTTTTCATGTATTTGTTAGCCATCTGTATATCTGAAAAAATGTCTATTTAGGTCTTTTTTCCCATTTTTTCATTGAGTTGTTTGGTTTGCTGATATTGAGTTGTTTGTGTATTTTGAAGATTAATCCCTTGTCAGTTGCTTCATTTCCAAACATTTTCTCCTATTCTGAGAGTTGTCTTTTTGTTCTGTTTATGGTTTCCTTTGCTATGCAAAAGCTTTTAAGTTTAATTAGCCCCTACTTGTTTATTTTTGTTTTTATTTTCCTTACTCTAGGACGTTAGTCAAAAAAGATCTTGTTGCAATTAATGTCAAACAGTGTTCTACCTATGTTTCCCTCTAGGAGTTTTATAATCTGACAGAGAATTTAAATAGCCATGATTAAAGTTCTCAAAGAATTAATTAACACAATGTGTATCTTGGCAGAGAAATGACAACAAAAACAAATGAAAATTCTACAGCTGTAAAAGTTAATAACTGAATTAAGAACCCGTGTATCAGCACATTAGATCAACATAAAGTAGAAATAGTAAAATGCAAGATCAGAGGATAAATATTCCTCTATTTAGAAATTCTGGTCATATGGTAAGTGCCTGTTTAATAATACTGTATAACAAAATTTCCCCCAAACTTAGCAGTTGAAGAAAGTTTTTTTTTCATTTTACTCACAATTTCCTGGGTCAGTAATTTGGGAAAGATTCAACTTGGCAGTTCTATCTTTGGGGTTTCTTATGTGGTTACACTTAGATGTCATCTGGAGCTGACATCTCTAAAGCTTTGACTGAACTGTGGTTATGTAAGGAAATTCCCTGAAGTATTTTGTTGTTGTTGTTGTTGGGAGGGAGAGATAAAGGAACATCATGTCTGCAACTTAATACCAAAAGATTTTACATACTCAGGGGAAAATGGGGCAAGAGGGGGACAAAGAAGGAGAGAGAGGGAAAGCTAGAGCGAGAGAGAAAGAGAGAGAAAACTACAGTGAGAGACAGAGAGGGAAGTAAGAAAGAAGGATTGAAGGAAAATATTCACCTAACATTTGGGTAATCCAGGTAAAGTTCATAGAGAACTTATTCCTAGAAATCCTTCACTAAAGGAAACACTAATAACATCAGTGACACACTAATACTAACTAAACTAATACTAACACTAATAACATACTCCCCAGGTCTGTAGGTGCCCAATAGGCTACTAGAGATCAATGGAGAAATAACTCCAGAAAGAATAAAGAGACGAAGCCAAAGTAAAAACAATACCCAGTAGTGGATGTGACTGGTGATGGAAGCAAGGTCTGATGCTGTAAATAACAATATTGCATAGGAACCTGGAATGTTAGGTCCATGAATCAGGCAAATTGGAAGTGGTCAAACAGGAGATGGCAAGAGTGAACGTCAACATTTTAGGAATCAGTGAACTAAAATGGACTGGAATGGGTGAATATAACTCTGATGATCATTATCTACTACTGTGGGCAAGAACCCCTCACAAGAAATGGAGGAGCCATCATAGGCAACAAAAAGAGTCTGAAATGCGGTACTTACTTGGATGCAATCTCAAAAACGACAGAATGATCTCTGTTCATTCCAAGGCAAACCATTCAATATCACGGTAACCCCAGTCTATGCCCCAACCGGTAATGCTGAAGAAGCTGAAGTTGAATGGTTCTCTACAAGACCCTCTGGAACCAACACCCCAAAATGACATTCTTTTCATTATAGGAGACTGGAATGCAAAAGTAAGAAGTCAAGAAGCACCTGGAGTAACAGGCAAATTAGCCCTTGGAGTACAGAATGAAGCAGGACAAAGGCTAACACAGTTTTGCCAAGAGAATGTACTGGTCATAACAAACACCCTCTTCCAACAACACAAGAGAAAACTCTACAAGGGGACATCACAAGATAGTCAATACTGAAATCAGATTTATTACATTCTTTGCAGCCAAAGATGGAGAAGCTCTATACAGTCAGCAAAAAAACAAGACTGGGAGCTGACTGTGGCTCAGATCATGAACTCCTTATTGGCAATTCAGACCAGACTTAAATTGAAGAAAGTAGGAAAAAGCGCTAGACCATTCAAGTATGACCTAGATAAAATCCCTTTTGATTACACAGTGGAAGTGAGAAATGGCTTTAAGGGACTAAATCTGATAGACAGAGTGCCTGATGAACTATGGGTGGAGGTTCGTGACATTGTACAGAAGGCAGTGAGAAAGATGATTCCCAAAAAAAAAAGAAATGCCAAAAAGCAAAATGGCTGTCTCAGGAGGCCTTACAAATAGCTGTGAAAAGAAGAAAAGAAAAAGAAAAAGGAAACATATACCCATTTGAATGCAGAGTTCCAAAGAATAGCAAGAAGAGATAAGAAAGCCTTCCTCAGTGATCAGTGCAAAGAAACAGAGGAAAACAATAGAATGAGAAAGACTAGAGATCTCTTCAAGAAAATGAGAGATCCCAAGGGAATATTTCATGCAATGATTGGCTCAATAAAGGACACAAATGGTAGGGACCTAACAGAAGCAGAAAATATTAAGAAGAGGTGGCACGAATACACAGAAGAATGGTACAAAAAAGATCTTCATGACCAAGATAATCACAATGGTGTGATCACTCACCTAGAGCCAGACCTCCTGGAATGTGAAGTCAAGTGGACCTAAGAAGCATCACTATGAACAAAGATAGTGGAGGTGATGGAATTCCAATTGAGTTCTTTCAAATCCTAAAAGATGATGCTGTGAAAGTGCTACACTCAATATGCCAGCAAATTTGGAAAACTCAGCAGTGCCCATAGGATGGGAAAAGGTCAGTTTTCATTCCAATCCCAAAGAAAGGCAAGGCCAAAGAATGCTCATACTATTGCACAATTGCACTCATCTCAATGGTAGTAAAGTAATGCTCAAAATTCTCCAAACTGGGCTTCAACAAAACATGAACCATGAACTTCCAGATGTTCAAGCTGCATTTAGAAAAGGCAGAGGAACCAGAGATCAAATTGCCAACATCCACTGGGTCATCGAAAAAGCAAGAGAGTTCCAGAAACACATCTATTTCTGCTTTATTGACTATGCCAAAGCCTTTGACTGTGTGGATCACAACAAACTGTAGAAAATTCTTTAAGAGATGGGAATGCCAGATCACCTGACCTGCCTCTTGAGAAATCTGTCTACAGGTCAGGAAGCAACAGTTAGAACTGGATGTGGAACAGACTGGTTCCAAATAGGAAAAGGAGTACATCAAGGCTGTATAGTCACACCAGGCTTATTTAACTTATATGCAGAGTACATCATGCAAAATGCTGGGTTGGGTGAAGCACAAGCTGGAATCAAGACTGCCATGAGAAATATTGATAACCTCAGATATGCAGATGACACCATCCTTATGGCAGAAAGTGAAGAAGAACTAAACAGCCTCTTGATGAAAGTGAAAAAGGAGAGTGAAAAAGTTGGCTTAAAGCTCAACATCTAGAAAACTAAGATCATGGAGTCTGGTCTCATCACTTCATGGCAACTAGACGGGGAACCAGTCCATCCTAGAGAAGATCAGTCCTGGGTGTTCATTGGAAGGACTGATGTTGATGCTGAAACTCCAATACTTTGGCCCCCTAATGTGAAGAGCTGACTCATTTGAAAAGACCTTGATGCTGGGAAAGATTGAAGGCAGGAGAAGAAGGAGATGACATAGGATAGGATGGTTGTGTGGCATCACTGACTCGATGGACATGAGTTTGGGAGGAATCCAGGAATTGGTGATGGACAAGGAGGCCTGGTGTGCTGCAGTCCATGGGGTTGCAGAGAGTCAGACACGACTGAGTGACTGAAGTGACTGACTGAATAACATCAAACCCATAAAATGCCTAGGAGAAAACCTAGTTAAAGATGTGCAAAACATTTGAGAGAAATTCAAGACCTAACGGAACGAAGGAATATATTTTGCCAATGAATTTGGAAACTCAGTGCTGTCAAAGTCAATAATTCTCAAATTTATATACAGATTAAATCTAACTGCAATCAAATTCCCTTATGCTTTTGTGTGTTTGAAACATGACAAGCTGATTCAAAATTTATGTTATTGTTCAGTCACTCAGTCATGTGCAACTCTTTGCAGCCCCATGGACTGAAACACATCAGGCCTCCCAGTCCATCACCAACTCCCAGAGTTCACTCAAACTCACGTCCATTGAGTCAGTGATGCGATCCAACCATCTCATCCTCTGTCACCTTCTCCTCCCAATTTCAATCTTTCCCAGCTTAAGGGTCTTTTCAAATGAGTCAGCTCTTCACCCCAGGTGGCCAAAGTACTGGAGCTTCAGCTCAAAAATGTATACAAAATACATAACCCAAGAATGACCTAAACAGCTGGCAAGAGAAACAACAACATAACTTCTTTAAATTAAAGTTACCCAGGAATCAAGATTGCTGGGAGAAATATCAGTAACCTCAGAAATGCAGATGACACCACCTTTATGGCAGAAAGTGAAGAAGAACTAAAGAGACTCTTCATGAAAGTGAAAGAGGAGAGTGGAAAAAGTTGGCTTAAAACTCAACATTCAGAAAACTAAGATCATGGCATCCAGTCCCATCACTTCATGGCAAATAGATGGGGAAACAATGGAAACACTGAGAGACTTTACTTTTGGGGGCTCCAAAATCATTGCAGATGGTGACTGCAGCCATGAAATTAAAAGATTCTTACTCCTTGGAAGAAAAGTTATGACCAATTTAGACAGCATATTAAAAAGCAGAGACATCGCTTTGCCAACAAAAGTCTGTCTGGTCAAAGCTATGGTTTTTCCAGCCTATGTGGATGTGAGAGTTGCGCCAAGCTGAAAAATTGATGCTTTTGAACTGTAGTATTGGAGAAGACTCTTGAGAGTTCCTTGGACTGCAAGGAGATCCAACCAGTCAATCCTAAATGAAATCAGTCCTGAATATTCATTGGAAGGACTGATAATGAAGCTGAAACTTCCATACTTTGGCCTCCTGATGCAAAGAACTGACTTATTGGGAAAGACTCTGATACTGGGAAAGAGTGAAGGCAGGAGAAGAAGGGAACGACAGAGGATAAGGTAGTTGGATGCCATCATCGACTCAATGTACAGGAGTTTGAGTAAACACCGGGAGTTGGTGATGGACAGGGAGGCCTGGCATGCTGCAGTCCATGGGGTCACAAAAGGTCAAACATGACTGAGTGACTGAACTGAACTCAGACTTACTATGTGTGCTTAGTCACTCAGTCATGTCAAACTCTTTGTGACCAAACAGACTGAAGCCCACCAGGCTCCTTTGTCCATGACGGTTCTCCAGGCAAGAATACTGAAGTGGGTTGCCATGGCCTTCTCGAGGGGATCTTCCCAACCTAGGGATCAAATCCAGGTCTCCCACATTGCAGGCAGATTCTTTACCATCTGAGTCACCAGAGAAGGTTCAAGACTTATTGAAGTTACAATAATTGAGAAAATGTAGAACGGGTGCAAGGATAGACAAATGATACAGTGGAACAGAATAGAGTCTAAAAGAAGTACTCAGGCATATGTGCTCTTTCACTTATCACAAAGCTGACACTGCTATGGGGAATAGGTGCCCTTTCACTTATCATAAAGCTGACACTGCAGTGGGGAATAGTCTTTTCAGAAAAAAGATTCAGAGTCAACTGGATGCCCATATGAAAACATGACACTTGACCCTATCCTACAGAGATATCAATCCTAGAAGCAATGTACAATTATACGCAAAGGAAAAATAATTACACTTCTGTGAGATATTCTCAGAGAACATTTTTGTGATTTTGGAGTAGACAAAGTTCTTTTCAGAAGAATATAAGGAGCTCTGTGGACTGGAAAAATGGACTGGTTCAAAACTGAGAAAGGAGTACTTCAAGGCTGTATATTGTTACTCTACTTATTTAACTTATATGCAGAGTACATCATGCAAAATGCCAGGCTGGATGAAGTACAACCTGGAGTTAAGATTGCTGACAGAAATATCAATAATCTCAGATATGCAGACGACGCCACCCTTATGGCAGAAAGTGAAGAGGAATTAAAGGGCTTCTTGATGTAAGTGAAAGAGGTGACTGAAAATGTTGGCTTAAAACTCAACATTCAAAAAACGAAGATCATGGCATTTGTTCCCATCACTTCATGCAAATATATGGGGAAACAGTGGTAACAGTGAGAGACGTTCTTTTCTTGGGCTCCAAAATCACTGCAGATTGTGACTGCAGCCATGAAATTAAAAGACTCTTGCTCCTTGTAAGAAAAGCTATGACCAACCTACATAGCATATTAAAAAAGTAGAGACATTACTTTGCCAATGAAGGTCCAACAAAGCTTTGGTTTCTTCAGTAGTCATGTATGGATGTGAGAGTTGGACCATAAAGAAAGCTGAGCGCCGAAGAATTGATGCTTTTGAACTGTGGTGTTGGAGAAGATGCTTGAGAGTCCCTTTGACCGCAAGGAGATCAGTCAATCCTAAAGGAAATCAATCCTGAATATGCATTGGAAAGACTGATACTGAAGCTGAAGCTCCAATTCTTTGGCCACATGATAAGAACTGACCCATTGGTAAAGACTCTGATGCGGAGAAAGATTGAAGGCAGGAGGAGAAGGGGATGACAGAGGATGAGATGATTGGATGTTATCAGTGACTCAATAGATATGAAATTGACCAAGCTCCAGGAGATGGTGAAGGACAGGAAAGCTTGGCATGCTGCAGTCCATGGGGTTGCAAAGAGTCAGACATGACTGAGCGATTGAACTGAACTGACTGACGGAAAGAGCACTACATGGACAGAAAAAAAGTTGATAAGTCAAACCTAAGATGAGTAACTTGGCTCACTGAAGTACAGCATACCATTAAGAAAATAAAAATATAAGACCAAGAATTAAACACACAAAAATCATAATAAATACTTTTGCTGAAAGTCAGCATCATGGTAATTTGCACCATTGCATTTGTAATAGTCAAGAACTGGAAATAAATTCAAATCTCTGCCATTACTTGAATGGATCATGTGGTTATTCAAAGGAATACTATATAATAATAAAAGTGAATAAAAATGTTGCCATAAACAACATCATGAGTGAATCTCAAACACAGTTTGGAGTCAAAGAAATTAGACACAAAGAAAACATACTGTATGGTTTTACATAAAGTTCACACACTGAGAAAATATTCTATGGCAGTACAAGTCTTAGGTAAGCAGTCTTCCCTGGGGAGGAGGAGGACACGGCTATTGGGAGGCAATAGTGATTCTGTGGTGCTGTGAATGTTCTCTTTGTAGATCTAGGCTGGGGAATATGACCTAGGTGTACACTTCTTGTTTGTACTTTGTTCTCTATTATTATCCTTAAATAATAATGTTTCATAAAAAAAAAATAGTATTCATCTAGGCATTTCTTTCCCTGACATAGCACTTCTTAGCATTTCTTAACACTTTTTTCCCCTGAGAAAATGAGTGAACAATGAGAATGCTATGGAGCAGGACCTTACAGAGCCTTCTCAGGACAGACCACCCTCATGTCCTCCACCTGTCTCCGTTTGTAGAAAAACCTAATTAAAGAATAAATTTAATCACAGAAATGAACAAAAATCAGAAACAAAGGAAAACAGTCAAATAGGAAAAAAATAATAATAGTTTGAAAGTGAAAGTGACATCGCTCAGTCATGTCCTACTCTTGGCAACCCCATGGGCTGTAGCCTACCAGTCTCCTCCATTCATGGGATTTTCCAGGCAAGAGTACTGGAGTGGGCTGTCATTTCCTTCTCCAGGGGATCTTCCTGACTCAGGGATGGAACCCAGGTCTCCTGCATTGCAGACAGACGCTTTACCGTCTCAGCCACCAGAATTCCAGCTTGTGCTTGATTCAACCCTACGTTTAGCTTGACGTACTCTGTGTATAAGTTAAATAAGCAGGGTGACAATATACAGCCTTGACATACTCCTTTCCCTATTTGGAATCCATCTGTTGTTCCATGTCCAGCTCTAACTGTTGCTTCCTGACCTGCATACAGATTTCTCAAGAGGCAGATAAGGTGGTCCGGTATTCCTATCTCTTGAAGAATTTTCTACAGTTTGTTGTGATCCATGCAGTCAAAGGCTTTAGCATATTCAATAAAGCAGAAGTAGATGTTTTTCTGGAACTCTCTTGCTTTCTTGATGATCCAGTAATGTAGCAATTTGATCTCTGTTTCCTCTGCCGTTTCTAGATCCAGCTTGAACATCTGAAATTTCATGGTCCATGTACTGTTGAAGCCTGACTTGGAGAATTTTGAGCATTACTTTACTAGTGTGTGAGATGAGTACAACTGTGCTTTAATTTGAGCGTTCTTTGTCATTGCCTTTCTTTGGGACTGGAATGAAAACTGACATTTTCCAGTCCTGTGGCCACTGCTGAATTTTACAAATTTGCTGGCATATTGAGTGTAGCACTTTCACAGCATCACCTTTTAGGATTTGAAAGAGCTCAACTGGAATCCATCACCTCCACTAGCTTTATTCATAGTGATGCTTCTTAAGGCCCATTTGACTTCGCATTCCAGGATGTCTGGCTCTAGGTGAGTGAACACACCATATTGGTTATCTGGGTCATGAAGATCTTTTTGCATAGTTCTTCTGTGTATTCTTGCCACCTCTTCTTAATATCTTCTGCTTCTGGTAGACCCATAACATTTCTGTCATTTGTCATGCCCATCTTTGAAAATTTTGTCTTGGTATCTCTAATTTTCTTGAAGAGATCTCTAGTCTTTCCCATTCTATTGTTTTCCTCTGTTTCTTTGCACTGATCACTGAGGAAGGCTTTCTTATCTCTCCTTGCTATTCTTTGGAACTCTGCATTCAGATCCTTATATCTTTCCTTTTCTCCTTTGCTTTTTGCTTCCCTTCTTTTCTCAGCTATTTGCAAGGGTTCCTGAGACAGCCATTTTGCTTTTTGGCATTTTTTTTCCCTTGGGGATGGTCTTTCTCACTGCCTCCTGTACAATGTCATGAACCTCCATCCATAGTTCATCAGGTACTCTATCAGATCTAGTCCCTTAAAGCTATTTCTCACTTCTGCTGTATAATCATAAGGGATTTGATTTAGGTCATACCTGAATGGTCTAGTGGTTTTGCCTACTTTCTTCACTTTAAGTCTAAATTTGCCAATAAGGAGTTCATGATCTGAGCCACAGTCAGCTCCTGGTCTTGTTTTTGCTGACTATACAGAGCTTCTCCATCTTTGGATGCAAAGAATATAATCAATCTGATTTCAGTGTTGACCATCTGGTGATGTCCATGTGTAGAGTCTTCTCCTGTGTTGTTGGAAGAGGGTGTTTGCTATGACCAGTGTGTTCTCTTGGCAAAACTCTGTTAGCCTTTGTCCTGCTTCATTTTGCACTCCATTTTGTACTCCAAATTTACCTGCTATTCCACATGTCTCTTGACTTCCTACTTTTGCATTCCAGTCCCCTATAATGAAAAGGACATCTTTTTTTTGTTGTTAGTGTCTAGAGGGTCTCATAGGTGCTTCATAGAACCTTTCAACTTCAGATTCTTCAGTGTTACTGGTTGGGGCATAGACTTGGATTACCATGATATTAAATGGTTTGCCTTGGAAATGAACCGAGATCATTCTATCATTTTTGAGATTGCATCCAAGTACTGCATTTAGGACTCTTTTGTTGACCATGATGGCTACTCCGTTTCTTCTAAGGGATTCTTGCCCACAGTAGTAGATATAATGGTCATCTGAGTTAAATTCACCCATTCCAGTCCTTTTTAGTTCACTGATTCCTAAAATGTCAACATTCACTCTTGCCATCTCCTGTTTGACTACTTCCAATTTGCCTTGATTCATGGACCTAACATTCCAGGTTCCTATGCAGTATTGCTCTTTACAGCATCAGACCTTGCTTCCATCACCAGTCACATCCACTACTGTGTGTTGTTTCTGCTTTGGCTCCATCTCTTCATTCTTTCTGGAGTTATTTCTCCACTGATCTCCAGTAGCATATTGGGCACCTGCCGACCTGGGGAGTTCATCTTTCAGTCTCCTATCTTTTTGCCTTTTCATACTGTTCATGGGGCTTTCAAGGCAAGAACACTGAAGTGGTTTGTGATTCCCTTCTCTAGTGGACCACATTTTGTCAGAGCTGACAAAACCTCCACCTGTGCACTTCTGAAATTCCCATTTAAAAACTCCTGGCCCTGATCCGCAGGTAAGAGCTGGTTCTTGGTACATTAGTCCTCTGTCTCCCCAGAACTGCTTCTTTCCTCAATAAAGCTGTCTTTAATTTTACCCCACACTTTTCTCTCAGTATTGGATTCCTGAAACCTGAGTTCAGTAACAAGAATAAACATTTCACTACAGAATATCTTCCTTTTTAAGCCTGTTTTCCCTTACTCTCAGCTCTGGGGACATTTCACTCCAGGAGCATCCTAAGTATAGTAGCCCTTCCCTCTCTTACCTGAGCAGATCACAGAGGCCTTATTGCCATGGGAACAGTCAGGAACACCCAGGGCAGTCATAGGGCATTTCCACAGGAAGGACTCAGTCCCTGAGCAGTGAAATCGGGCTTTCCAGAGCTGATCACTTCCTTCTGCCCCATTTGGGGTGGAGATGGCGACTCCACAGCCGAGCTGACGACAGACAACATTGGCATTGGCCAGACTCCAGTGGGAGGCACAGAATGCTCTCCATCGTCCAGAAATATTCATCTCCACCTGCCCCTCACAATTAGAGGTACCATTTTTCATAAGCCGGATGTCTGTGTACACTAATAGAAAAAGACAGGATTTCAGCAAAGTCTTTTTTTTTTTTTTTTTAGCTGAACCGATTGTACGTGGATGTTAAGTCTTGCCATGCATCTCACCTGAACAGGCAACCTGAACAGCTCCACTGTGGTGACAAGTGCCCCCTGGACAGGGCACTCTGGGGCACCACCAGAGCTTAGGCTCCTCCCCCTCACACCTGAACTCTTCAGCCCAGACCCGGCCATCGGACTCTCTGAAGGGTACTTGTCCCAGGACAGACACAGCCTTCCCACAACCCAGCTCTGCACAGATGACCTGAGCAGTGGGGCGTGTGAAGTTTCCATCAGAGACTGGGGTCCAGGCTTCTCCAGAATGCACTTCTACTCGCCCTGAGCAGGGCCCATCCCCTCCAGCCAGACGCACAAATCCTAAGAGAAACAAAGAACAAACCCAGTGAGTGTTCATGAACCTGGCTTGACAATCGGAAACAACACCTCACAGGCAAAGGTGGGAAAGCTTTTCTTTCCAGCAGTGGAATAAGAGGAGATAAGAAGAGAGAATTTGACTGTCATTGTCAAATTGCATTTTCATGAGCAAGTTTCTGAAGAGATATCCAGAAGGATTGCAGGGTCAGTTCGGAATGGCTGAATCCCGAGAATATATATTGGTTAGGAATGTTAATTCCTATCTGGGGGCCTGGAAACTACAGTGCCCAAAGAAACTGCACAGTGGTAGTCATTCAAACGTGGGTGCAGAGCTGAAGTGAGAGTGAAAAAGGTCCATGGGATTCAAGAGGTTAGAGGCCTAAGAGTCAGAGAAGTTTAGAAGGTCATCCTGATATTTCTGGGGCTAGAATTCTGGCCAGTTTTCTCTCAGAGCCAATATTCAAGTCACTGAGGACAGGGAACATCATGCAGGCTGGATCTGATACAGGCATTAGGTCACAATTAGGTAATTTAATTGTGAAAGAAATTGCTCACAGAAATGATGAAAGCTCAGAGGGTCATAGGAGAGGGAGGGAATGATCCTAGCCATCTTTCTTAAAGACCTAGGATTTATGAACACAGCTGAGAGAAAGTGAAGTCTCAGTGGGATTATGCCAGACAACTGAGTTAGTTGATTATTTCATACTAGACATGAGATACTTAGCAAATGTAAAGGAGTGATAAGAATTTGATGTATTCTAACCCTATCTATATGCCAACTGCACATGCCTTTCTTATTTGGATTTCTGAGATAAGAAACCAGCAAGCTATAAAAAAGTATAGTGAAAGGAAGAGAGCAGAGAGCAAACAAGCCATATATTTTTTAGTGATTTCTAAACTGCAAAAGACTCAATAGGGGTGAAACATAGGTTTGGAAACCAATACATGTTCAGCAAGATTTTAACACCTATTATCACCTGTGCTCCTCCCATTTTCCACCTGACAGTGCTACCCTTTCCCATTTCCCCCAGTGCACAAAAGAAGAAACAATCTTAAGAGCTACAAATAGATGGAAAGGAGACTCTTAAAGGGAAGAACTTCTGTAGGGAGTGAGGTGGGGTGAGTTAAACGGGGAGTGGATGGAGTATGAGAGAGAGACCAAAGAAAGGACTCATGATCATGATTTCATCCTTCAGGGACCATATTTGGATACAGAAAAGGTAATTCAATTGGAAACAATCCTTGCACATCATAAAGAACAATTTTTTTAAAATAATTTGCATGGTTTCTGGGTGTGCTCATGGTTATTTATGTACATGGTGGAATTTGTCCTGGTCAAAGACTCTGATTGCATAAGTATGTGAACTTTGAATTCTCAAAAAGAATGATGTAACAAAATAAAAATCCACTATAGAGAGCAGGAAAAAACAGAAAAGACACAACAGAAATTAAAGAATTGAAGTATTAGCTTGACCACTGATATAAGAATGAATGATAAGAGAGAGGATGATCTGCTTGCCTTTTATTATTTATCCATTTCCATCTCCCCAAAGAGGCCCACAGTTTATTGTGATCCACACAGCCAAAGGCTTTGGCATAGTCAATAAAGCAGAAATAGATGTTTTTCTGGAACTCTCTTGCTTTTACCATGATCCAGTGGATGTTGGGAATTTGATCTCTGGTTCCTCTGCCTTTTCGAAAACCAGCTTGAACATCTGCAAGTTCACAGTTCACGTATTGCTGAAGCCTGGCTTGGAGAATTGTAAGCATTACTTTACTAGCGTGTGAGATGAGTGCAATTGTGCGGTAGTTTGAGCATTCTTTGGCATTGCCTTTCTTTGGGATTGGAATGAAAATTGACCTTTTCCAGTCCTGTGGCCACTGCTGAATTTTACAAATTTGCTAACATATTGAGTGCAGCACTTTCACAGCATCATCTTCCAGGATTTCAAATAGCTCAACTGGAATTCCATCACCTCCACTAGCTTTGTTCGTAATGATACTTTCTAAGGCCCACTTGACTTCACACTCCAGGATGTCTGGCTCTAGGTGAATGATCACACCATCGTGATTATCTTGGGCATGAAGATCTTTTTTGTAGAGTCCTTCTGTGTATTCTTGACACCTCTTCTTAATATCTTCTGCTTCTGTTAGGTCCCTACCATTTCTGTCCTTTATTGAGCCCATATTTGCATGAAATGTTCCCTTGATATCTCTAATTTTCTTGAAGAGATCTCTAGTCTTTCCCATGCTGTTGTTTTCCTCTATTTCTTTGCATTGATCGCTGAGGTAGGCTTTCTTATCTCTCTTTGCTATTCTTTGGAACTCTGCATTCAGATGCTTATATCTTTCCTTTTCTCCTTTGCTTTTTACTTCTCTTCTTTTCACAGCTATTTGTAAGGCTTCCCCAGACAGCCATTTTGCTGTTTTGCATTTCTTTTCCATGGGGATGATCTTGATCCCTGTCTCCTGTACAATGTCACAAACCTCCGTTCGTAGTTCATCAGGCACTCTATCTATCAGATCTAGTCCCTTAAATCTATTTCTCACTTCCACTGTATAATCATAAGGGATTTGATTTAGGTCAAACCTGAATGGTCTAGTGGTTTTCCTTACTTTCTTCACTTTAAGTCTGAATTTGGCAGTAAGGAACTCATGGTCTGAGCCACAGTCAGCTCCCGGTCTTGTTTTTGCTGACTGTATAGAGCTTCTCCATCTTTGTATGCAAAGAATATAATCAGTCTGATTTTGGTGTTGACCATCTGGTGATGTCCATGTATAGAGTCTTCTCTTATGTTTTTAGAAGAGGGTGTTTGCTATAACTAGTGTGTTCTCTTGGCAAAACTCTATTAGCCTTTGCCCTGCTTCATTCCATATTCCAAGGCCAAATTTGCCTGTTACCCTAGGTGTTTCTTGACTTCCTACTTTTGCATTCCAGTCCCCTATAATGAAAAGGATATCTTTTTTGGCTGTTAGTTCTAAAAGGTCTTGTAGGTCTTCATAGAACCGTTCAGCTTCAGCTTCTTCAGTGTTACTGGTTGGGGCATAGACATGAATTACCATGATATTGAATGGTTTGCCTTGGAAACGAACAGAGATCATTCTGTCGTTTTTGAGATTGCATCCAAGTACTGCTTTTGAACTATGGTGTTGGAGAAGACTCTTGAGAGTCCACTGGACTGCAAGGAGATCCAACCAGTCCATTCTGAAGGAGATCAGCCTTGGGATTTCTTTGGAAGGAATGATGCTAAAGCTGAAACTCCAGTACTTTGGCCACCTCATGCGAAGAGTTGACTCATTGGAAAAGACTCTGATGCTGGGAAGGATTGGGGGCAGGAGGAGAAGGGGATGACAGAGGATGAGATGGCTGGATGGCATCACGGACTCAATGGACATGAGTCTGAGTGAACTCCAGGAGTTGGTGATGGACAGGGAGGCCTGGCGTGCTGCGATTCATGGGGTCACAAAGAGTTGGACACGACTGAGCGACTGAGCTGAACTGACTGCATTTCAGACTCTTATTGACCATGATGGCTACTCCACTTCTTCTAAGGGATTCCTGCCCACAGTAGTAGATATAATGGTCATCTGAGTTAAATTCACCCATTCCAGTCCATTTTAGTTTGCTCATTCGTAGAATGTTGACATTCACTCTTGCCATCTCCTGTTTGACCACTTCCAATTTGCCTTGATTCATGGACCTAACATTCCAGGTTCCTATGCAATATTGCTCTTTACAGCATGGGACCTTGCTTCCATCACCAGTCACATTCACAACTGGGTGTTGTTTTTGCTTTGGCTCCATCTCATCATTCTTTCTGGAGTTATTTCTCCACTGATCTCCAGTAGCATATTGGGCACCTACCGACCTGGGGAGTTTCTCTTTCAGTATTCTATCATTTTGGCTTTTCACACTGTTCATGGGGTTCTTAAGGCAAGAATACTGCAGTGGTTTGCCATTCCCTTGTCCAGTGGACGACATTCTGTCAGGCCTCTCCACCATGACCCGCCCATCATGGGTAGCATGGCTTAGTTTCATTGAGTTAGACAAAGCTGTTGTGGTCCATGTGATTAGATTGACTAGTTTTCTGTGATTATGCTTAGGGTGTCTGCCCTCTGATACCTCTCGCAACACCTACCGTCTTACTTGGGCTTCTCTTACCTTGGACACGGGGTATGGACATTGGTTATGGACAGGGAGGCCTGGCATGCTGCAATTCATGGGTTCACAAAGAGTCAGACACAACTTAGTGACTGAACTGAACAGAGAGGCCCAGGTTAGGACCCCTAGACTCCTCTGGCTGGGAGTTTGGTCATAGGCTACACATTCTAATTAAAGCATTTTTATTTAACTGGTTGCTTTTGTTGCTCAGTCACTCAGTTGTGTCCGACTCTTTGTGACCCTTGGACTGCAGCACACCAGGCTTCCCTGTTCTTCACTATCTCCCTGAGTTTACTCAAACTCATATCCATTGAGTCAGTGATGCCATCCAACCATCTCATCCTCTGTTGTCCCCCTCCATCTTTAACCTTTCCCACCCTCAGGGTCTTTTCCAATGAGTCAGTTCTTCTTGCAGAGGAACTTCTTGTGGCCAAAGTATTGGAGTTTCAGCTTTAGCATCCATTGTTCCAATGAATTATTCATGGTTCATTTCCTTTAGGATTGACTGATTTGATCTCCTTGCTGTCCATGGGACTCTCAAGAGTCTTCTCCAACACCACTATTCAAAAGCATCAATTCTTCAGCTCTCAGCCTTCTTTATGATCCAACTCTCATGTCCATACATAACTACTGGAAAAAAAAAAAAACATAGCTTTGACTATATGGACCTTTGTCACTAATTAATGTCTCTGCTTTTAATATGCTATCTAGGTTTGTCATAACTTTCCTCCCAAGGAGCAAGCATCTTTTAATTTCATGACTGCAGTCATAATCTGCAGTGATTTTGGAGCCCAAGAAAATAAAGTCTATCTCTGTTTTCATTTTTTCCTCATCTCTTTGTCATGAAGTGATGGGACTGGATGCCATGATATTAGTTTTTTGAATGTGGAGTTGCAAGCCAGCTTTTTCACTCTTCTCTTCTGCTTTCATCAAGAGGCTCTCCTCTGTTCCTCTTTACTTTCTTCCATTAGGGTGGTGTCATCGGCATATCTGAGGTTATTGACATTGTTATATTAATTCTATGAGATTAAAAATTTAGAAAGAACAAGAAAGAAGTATTTCTTGTATTCTGTTTTATATACCCTGATACATGTGAAATATTCAAATATATGCTGAATAATCAATAGTTTTGTACATATCAAGATAGAGACTTCTGAGATATAGTGCATCATTTTTATTTTCTACTTGATTTTAAAATTTACATGGAAGAATAAGTGTGGGAAAATTCCAAGAAAACTACTAAATAGAAATCTGATGTGAGTAAAGATACTAAATACAATAAAGATATATCCTTGTCTAGTCTCTTGCTGTATACACATCCTGTGTCCTTAGGGACATGTAGCATCCTTCACACCAACACCTGGCCCCTCAGTGCTGCTCAGAGAACCTCACAGTTACCTTCATCAGCTCCCATTGCCGTTTGCCTTCCTCCCAGCTACTATAAAACCTTTTCCACCTTCTTCAAAAATTATATTTGTCCACGTACTCCAAATAAGCCCCCAAATGCAATTCTCTTATATCACTGAAGTCATCAAGTATAAACTATATAACCTGTTATCATAAAACACAGAAATTCAAGTTTTCTTACCTCCACCTTGACTTGTCAGTACATGGCTAAGTGTTCCTCCAAGTTTCATTTATACAGATATTTTAAAGGAAAAATTTGAGCGAGAGACTTTTCTAGTAACAATGGAGGAATATATGAGTCAGAGCATTTCATCAACCGTTCTCTACCATCAAAGAACTATGAACATTTATGTCTAAATTTGCAAAGGAAACTTGAAATCTGGCACAAATCTATAAGAATCTCTGATCTGTTAAATGATATCCTCTGTAGGGATACCCTCTATATGTAAATGATATCCTCCTATAGTAGGAGTAGCTTCCACTCATACTAACTTAGTGCAAAATAAATGTCTCACATTGTTTGTACAGAAAAAACATCACCCAGGAAAGTATCCTCATTTTTATCCCTGCCTCTCATAGCCTTCGTGTGCAAAGAGAGTGTGTATGTGGCTGCTAGCAAATGTTTCACTCTTACAAAAAGTGAATTATGAAAAAAATTATGAAGATTTATTTTAACTGGGAGAATCAACAAAGCTATTTTAGTGTCAGGTAAGACCACTGGAGAAGAAAAGAATAGCAGAGACTTGTAAGAGCAAAGTACATGAAGCTCATTGCTCACAGCTACACGGCACTCAGGGAGGATGGATAGTTGTCTCAGTCCTCTCTAGTCCACCCATCCCCTATTGTCCCTCCGATCAGACACCAGCTTTCTTGGAACTTCCATTCTCCCCGCTGGTGGGCATGAACTGACCATACCTGAGCAGATGACTCCTGCATCCAGGCTATGATCGCAGTAGTGCTTTCCCCAGCCCCGGGAAGGGCACCTCCACACGTGGGACTCCTTTCCTGTGCACCCCACGTTGTCCAGCCAAATGGGCCCTGATCCCGCCCCAAAGGAAGAAGAGAAAGTGGCTTCGAGGGCTTTTCCACAGCCCAGCTGTCTGCATACCACGCGGGCATCGTTCAGGTCCCAGTTGTAACCACAGATGGTGCCCCAGGAGGCCTGGTGAAGGATCTCCACTCTCCCGGCGCAGGGACCGCCCCCGTCCACCAGGCGGAGCTGTCTGCTGCCTGAGGAGAGAGAAATGGGACAATAGGGCGTTGACATGGGGAATGAGAAGGGTCTTCTGTCCTGTGGAACCTTCACCTGAGCAGTAAGGGGCGCTCTCCTCTGAGGCTGCAGACTCTGCTGATTCTGAAATAGAGTCATTGCACTGGGGCAGCAGCTGGGTCTGGTTTCTTATAGCAGTGGCAAGAGAATTAATAAGGTTGAAAAATAGGAGGAAAATAAAACAGGAAATATAAAGTTGAAAACACTCTAGAGAGTAGTCTGAGACAGAAGGTGTTACAAGGTCATATCAGAGTTAACATTCTGATCTGTAGAGTTCTGCACAGCATCTGAGAAAGATTTACAGGAAATGTTGGTCTCTTTTCTCAGAGCAGTTAAATGAGTTCAGAGTCACAGGAACAAGTCGGCAGCTGGATGGATTCCTTACAAACCACACACAGTTTGATGCCATTGACCTAAGAGTTAAAGGGGTTGATTAAATGGAGTGGAGTCAGGAACTGGCTTCATCAGATGCCTCAGATAGCAATCATGAATCATCTACCATTAGAATCCTTCTCCTTGGTACAGTCATTCAGAACTGAAAAACAAATGGGTTCTGAGATGTCTTGGTTTACCCCCAGAATATTTCACTTTCGGTTCTAAGCTTCAGACTTCAGATCTGGATACTTAGCTTTAAAAAAATGTGATCTTTTTGAGTGGATTGAACAATTTGCATGAGAGATGATGTCAGGTAACATTGATTGACATTGGCCAGATTCCACTGGGAATCAGAGAATGTTCTTCTGCTCCCCCAAACATACAACCCTTCCTTGGACTTTGTGTCAAGAATATCTCTATTCAAATTTTGGAGTTATGTGATCTTGAGGGGAAAATAGTGTGTATGTGTGCTTAGTCGCTTTAGTCATGTCTGACTCTTTAAGACCTTATGAACTGTAGCCCTCCAGGCTTCTCTGCCCATGGGATTCTCCAGGCAAGAATACCAGAGTGGGTTGCCATGCCCTCCTCCAGGGGATCATCCTGACCCAGCGACCTAACCAGTGTCTTTCATCCTAACCACTGAGCCACCGGCGAACCCTTCTAGTTCTATTACTGAGCAGAAATAAGTTATATTCCTGCTCTGAAAGCCCTTAAACAAATAAGATTAACAGACTCAATGTATTCTTCTCTCCTTTTATACATAAAAGTGACATAAAGAAAGGTTAAATAATGTCTATCAGTGCTGCACTTTAAGTAAATAATGAACTAGAGAATTAAACCTAAAATTTTCCACTTCCAGGGAGAATGGAGGAGTTCACAGCAAGCCAATGTGTCTTTCTGGGTCTTGCTGGATACAACTTTAAAAGCTGGAAAATATTTTTGAAGAAACAGTAAATGTATTCGACATTTGTTAACACAACATGGACTAAATATGCTGAAATTCTAAAGAGTGGCGATTATTTCAATGTTAGTCCAGGATCTATAGCTTCTTTTTCTCTGTGAGAATTTGCCAATTCATTGCATAATTTAATGATTCAGAATCTGGGCTTGGGCAAGCAGAGGACTACTGTTGTGACAGGTAGCCAGAATAATTTGGGGTTTACCTGGTGCTGGAGTGACAAAACTAGAGTCTTGAGAGCCTCTCACACAGCAGGTTTTCTCCTCAAATATCTGCCCAGTATATAAGCTGAGGAGGGCAGGAAGCTAAAGAACTACATAAAAAGACTTGGAAAGCAGAGTCTTTCTCATTCTTTTGGGTACTGAGCTACCAAAGAATCCAGGCTCTGAACTGAAATCTCTGAAAGTCCATGTCACAGGGACAGAAAAACCAGAGGTGGACTGAGTGCTACCAAAATGGAAACCCACACTTGTTATAGCTCAGTTTTAGGTTATATTTAGATGTTTGAGTGACATATACCCCTTCTCCCTACCTGTCTAGCAAAACAAAGGGTAAATCTTTATAAGTGTTAGTAAACGTATCAGGAATAGCTTACTTTTTCATATATAATTTATAGCACTCAATAAAAAATAACATGATATTTGACAAGATAGGATAACACGACAAATGATCAAAGTGAAAAACAGAAGATAAGAGAATGCAAAGACACACATGATAGAAATGTTGGACTTGGCAGATAAGGATTTTAACTATGATCAATGTATTTAGGGGAAAAGAGAGAATAAAAAGATGAAAAAATACCAAATAATCATTAATAAATAAAAATATCAAAGAAACCATTGCCAACCTTAAAAAGTGAATGAATAAGTTAAAAGAATTTTAGATAGAACCCAGAATATAGTGACTTAGAAGAATCCTAATGTGTTCCCTGGTGGCTCAGATGGTAAAAGTGTCTGCCTGCAATGCAGGAGACCTGGGTTCAATTCTTGAGTCAGGAAGATCCCCTGGAGAAGGGAATGGCAATCCACTCCAGTACTCTTGCCTAGAAAATCCCATGGATGGAGAAGCCTGGTAGGCTACAATCCATGGGGTTGCAAAGAGTCAGACACGACTGAGTGACTTCACTTTCACCTCTTTCAGAGGAGTGCTAAAGATGAGAGATGAGAAGCAGAAGAAAGAGGAGGAGGAGAGGGAGAAGAGATCTAGAGACAGAGAGACAGAACTACAGAAGTCATATTTGAAGATATAATGGTAGATAATTTTTCAAAAGATAAATAGAAGAGTATGAAAACCCCCACTCCTAGTAAAGCTGCTGAAAATCAAAGGAAAAAGGAAAATCTGAAATAATAACAGATTTTATTTAATACTAAAGGAAGAAAGAAAAGGCGAGAAAAGGGAACATAAAGCAGGTGGATCAATTAAGAAAACAGAAAGAGAAATTAAGGAAAAAATTCCATTCACTGTTGCAATGAAAAAAATAAAATACTTAGGAATAAATCTACCTAAAGAAACAAAAGACCTATATATAGAAAACTATAAAATACTGCTGAAAGAAATCAAAGATGACACAAATAGTTGGAGAAATATACCATGTTCATTAATCAAAAGAATCAATATAGTGAAAATGAGTACACTACCCAAAGCAATCTATATATTCCATGCAATCCCTATAAGGCTACAATGGTATTGGTAGAACAAATAATTTCACAATTTATATGGAAATACAAAAAACCTTGAATAGCCAAAGCAATCTTGAGAAAGAAGAATGGAACTGGAGGAATCAACCTGCCTGACTTTAAACTATACCACAAAGCTACAGACAGAGGTTCGTGACACCATACAAGAGACAGGGATCAAGACCATCCCCAAGAAAAGGAAATGCAAAAACCCAAAATGGCTGTCTGAGAAGGCCTTACAAATAGCTGTGAAAAGAACAGAAGCAAAAAGCAAAGGAGAAAAGGAATATATACCCATTTGAATGCAGAGTTCCAAAGAATAGTAAGGAGAGATAAGAAAGCCTTCCTCAGTGATCAATGCAAAGAAATAGAGGAAACAATAGAATGGAAAAGACTAGAGATCTCTTCAAGAAAATTAGATATACCAAGGGAATGTTTCATGCAAAGATGGGCTCGATAAAGGACAGAAATGGTAGGGACCTAACAGAAGCAGAGGATATTAAGAAGAGGTGGCAAGAATACTCAGAAGAATGGTACAAAAAGATTTTCATGGCCCAAATAATCATGACGGTGTGATCACTCACCTAGAGCCAGACATCCTGGAATGTGAAGTCAAGTGGGCCTTAGGAAGCATCACCTCCACTACAAACATAGCTAGTGGAGGTGATGGAATTCCACTCAATATGTCAACAAATTTGGAAAACTCAGCAGTGGCCACAGGACTGGAAAGAGTCCATTTTCATTCCAATCCCAAAGAAAGACAATGCCAAAGAATGCTCAAACTACCACACAATTAACTCATCTCACACACTAGTAAAGTAATGCCCAAAATTCTCCAAGCCAGGCTTCAGCAATACGTGAATCGTTAACTTCAAGATGTTCAACCTGGATTTAGAAAAGGCAGAGGAACCAGAGATCAAATTGCCAGCATACATTGCATTATCAAAAAAGCAAGAGAGTTCCAGAAACATATCTATTTCTTCTTTATTGACTATGCCAAAGCCTTTGATTGTGGTGATCACAATAAACTGTGGAAAATTCTTCAAGAAATGGGAATACCAGACCACCTGACTAAAGCCTTTGATTGTGTGGATCACAATAAACTGTGGATAATTCTTCAAGAAATGGGAATACCGGACCACCTGACCTGCCTCTTGAGAAATCTGTATTCAGGTCAGGAAGCAACAGTTAGAACTGGACATGGAACAACAGACTGGTTCCAAATAGGAAAAGGAGTACGTCAGGGCTGTATATTCTCCTCCTGCTTCTTTAACTTCTATGCAGAGTACATCATGAGGAACACTGGGCTGGAAGAAGCACAAGCTGGAATCAAGATTGCTCGGAGAAATATCAATAACCTCAGATATGCAGATGACACCATCCTTATGGCAGAAAGTGAAGAAGAACTAAGAAGCCTCTTGATGAAAGTGAAAGAGGAGAGTGAAAAAGTTGGCTTAAAATTTAACATTCAGAAAACTAAGATCATGCTATCTGGTCCCATCACTTCATGGCAAATAGACAGGTAAACAGTGGAAACAATGTCAGACTTTATTGGGGGAGGGCTCCAAAATCACTGCAGATGATGATTGCAGCCATGAAAAATTAAAGACACTTACTCCTTGGAAGGAAAGTTATGACCAACCTAGACAGCATATTAAAAAGCAGAGACATTACTTTGTCAACAAAGGTCTGTCTGGTCAAGGCTGTCGTTTTTCCAGTAGTCATGTATGGATGCCAGAGTTGGACTATAAAGAAAGCTGAGCACAGAAGAATTGATGCTTTTGAACTGTGGTATTGGCGAAGACTCTTGAGAGTCCCTTGGACTGCAAGGAGACCCAACCAGTCCATCCTAAAGGAGATCAGTCCTAGGTGTTCATTGGAAGGACTGATGTTGAAGCTGAAACTCCAATATCTGGCTACCTGATTCAAAGAACTGACTCATTTGAAAAGATCCTGATGCTGAGAAACATTGAGGGCAGGAGGAGAAGGAGATGACAGAGGATGAGATGGTTGGATGGTATCACTGACTCAATGGACATGCGTTTGAGTAAAATCTGGGAGTTGGTGATGGACAGGGAGGCCTGGCGTGCTGTGGTTCATGGGGTCACAAAGTGTTGGACATGACTGAGCGACTGAACTGAACTGAACAAAGGTACAGTCATCAAGACAGTATGGTACTGGCACAAAGACAGAAATATAAATCAATGGAACAAAATAGAAAGCCCAGAGATAAATCCATGCACCTATGGACAACTTATCTTTGACAAAGGAGGCAAGAATATACAATGGATAAAAGACAATCTCTTCAACAAGTGGTGCTGGGAAAACTCATCAACCAACTCTAAAAAAATGAAACTAGAACACTTTCTAACACCATACACAAAAATAAACTCATGATGGATTAAAGATCTAAATGTAAGACCAGAAACTGTAAAACTCCTAGAGGAAAACATAGTCAAAACACTCTCCGACATAAATCACAGCAGGTTCCTCTATGACCCACCTCCCTGAGTAATGGAAATAAAAGGAAAAGTAAACAAATGGGATATAATTAAACTTAAAAACTTTTGCACAACAAAGGAAATGATAAGCAAGGTGAAAAGACAGCCTTCAGAATGGGAGAAAATAGCAAACGAAGCAACTAACAAAGAATTAATCTCAAAAATATACAAGCAGCTCTTGCAGCTCAATACCAGAAAAATAAACAACCCAATCAAAAAATGGGCCAAAGAACTAAACAGACATTTCTCCAAAGAAGAGATACAGATGGCTAACAAACACATGAAAAGATGTTCAACATCACTCATTATCAGATAAATGCAAATCAAATCCATAATAAGGTACCATCTCACACCAGTCAGAATGGCTGCTATCCAAAACTCTACAAACAATAAATGCTGGAGGTGTGGAGAAAAGGGAACCCTCTTACCCTGTTGATGGGAATGCAAATTTGTACAGCCACTATGGAGAACAGTGTGGAGATTCCTTAAAAAACTGGAAATAGAACTGCCATACGACCCAGCAATCCCACTGCTGGGCATACACACTGAGGAAACCAGAACTGAAAGAGACAGTGCTATGATGTACCCCAGTGTTCATCATAGCACTGTTTACAATACCCAGGACATGGAAGTAACCTAGATGTCCATCGGCAGATGAATGGATAAGAAAGCTGTGGTACACATACACAATGGAATATTACTCAGCCATTAAAAAGAATACATTTGAATCAGTTCTAACTAGGTGGATGAAACTGGAGCCTATTATACAGAGTGAAGTAAGTCAGACAGAAAAACACCAATGCAGAAAGATGGTAATGATGACCCTATATGCAAGAAAGCAAAAGAGACACAGATATAAAGAACAGACTTTTGGACCCAGTGGGAGAAGGTGAGGGTTGGAGATTTAAGAGAATAGCAATGAAACATGTATATTATTGAATGTGAAATAGATCACCAGTTCAAGTATGATGCATGAAACAGGGCGTTCAAAGCTGGTGCACTGGGACAACCCTGAGGGAGGGGTTGGGGAGGGAGGTGGGAGGGGGGTTCAGGATGGGGACACATGTACACCCATGGATGATTCATGTCAATGTATGGCAAAATCACTACAATATTATAAAGTAATTAGCCTCCAGTTAAAATAAATAAATTATTTTTTTAAAGCAAATGGTAGATATGAACACATCAATATCAGTAATTGTATTTACAGTAAATAGATTAAGATAAAACAAAGTTGACACACATGTTACTTGCATAATGCTCACCTTATATTATGAAAGCAAAGAAAGGTTGAAAGTTAAATGATGGAAAAAATGTACTAACTGTAAGAAAACTGGAGTAGCTATATCAATGTCCCAGAAAGTAGACTCAAGCCAAGATATACTAATTGAATTAAAGAGGGAATTTTCATGATTATAATGAGATGCACCCTTAAAAAGGATATTATAGACAACAAAATTCAAGAAAGGTAACAGAACATAGCTTTGAAATAAACTTGACAGATTGAAAAGAAGAAATAGACAAAATTACAATCAAAATTCGGAATTATTACTGTATCTTTTTCAGTAGCATACAGACCAGACACACAAAAAACAAAGAATACAGTAGATGTACAACAACATAATCAGCACATTTAACTAAGTAACACATAGAGCAATGCACCCAACAATGCAAGAGTTCACATTACTGTAAATGCACTCGGAACTTTTACCAAAATGGCCATATAATAGGACAAAATCTTTCACTCTTTGAATTCATACAGAGTATTTACTCTGACCACAGTGGAATAGAATTAAAATGGGGAAATTCAGCAACACCCTTCCAAAAAAAAAAAAAAACCCTGAATCTGGGAATAAATTTAAAACTTACAAAATATTGTGAAATAATGAAAATAAAGATTGATAATAAACACAAAATAATGATATGATAATAAATTCTTCTAATGAAATCCAGGTAGTGCCTAAGGGAAATTTATACCCCAGATTTAGAGAAGAGGAAAGACTGAAAGTGAAAAAAATGTAAGCTCCCAATTAAGAAACTAGGAGATGAGCAAGTCTAAAGGATGTAGAATGTTGGGGTTAATTTAAAAAGGAATAAAAATTAATGGAAAAGAAAGTAAGCATAAGGTAGAAAACATAGAAGAAAGCCCTTTAAACATGGCTCATTGAAAACTGATGAACACTGAGCAATGCTTAAGAAAAGCAGAGAGAAAATAAAGTTTACAATTCCAAGAATGAAAAGGGACATCACTATGAATCATACAGATTTTTTGGTCATAGTTTTTGTGCTGTTGCTTGTTTGATTTTTGGCTGTGCTGTGGCTCGTAGTTCCCAGATCAGGGTTGAATCTGGACTCATGACAGTGAAAACCCAGAGATTTAATCCCAGGATTGCATAGTTTTATTAATACAACTTATACATTTAACATGGATAAGTACATAGAAAGGGTCACTTTCTCCACAATCTTGCCAACACTTAAGTGTCTTAAAAAAAAAAAAAAAAAAAACAGTCATTCTGACATGCTGCTGCTGCTGCTAAGTCGCTTCGGTCATGTCCAACTCTGTGTGACCCCATAGGCTGCAGCCCACCAGGCTCCTCTGACCCTGGAATTCTCCAGGCAAGAGTACTGGAGTGGGTTGCAATTTCCTTCCCCACATTCTGACATGTGTGAGATGATATCTCTTTGTGGTTTTGATTTACATTTCTCTGATGATTGACAATGTCAAGCATTTTTTCATATACCCATTGGCCATCTGTGTATCTTTAGAGAAATGTCTATTCAAGCCCTTGGTCAATTTTTTAATTGAGTTACCAGGTTTTGGGTTTTTTTTTCCTTGAGTTGCAAGAGTTTCTTCATTTTTTGGAAATTAAAACCTTATATCATTTGTGCTAGCTTGCTTTTTCACTCTGTTGATGTTTCCTTTGGTTTGTGGAAGCTTCTCAGTTTGATATATCCTCACTTGTCTATTTTCGCTTTGTTGCCTGTACTTTTGATATCATATCCATGAAATCATGAAACAATGCATTTTTATTTTGTGATGGGGCTAAGATATCATATATCTAAAATGTAATTCCTATCTGTATATTCACCATCATACATAGTAATATAAATTCAGATAAATAAATAAATTCAAAATAAGGTTTTGAATATTCTTTAGTGAAACTGCAAAATTATTTGCAGGAAATAAAACTTAATTCAATGCTGCTTTGAGATGAAGAATGGCATTTGAAACACTGCATTAGAGGCAGAAGTGAAAAAAGTAAAATATTATAGATTTGACCACATAACCCCCCATAAACATATACAACCTTAAAAATATATGCAAAAACTGGGGAAAATATTTACAAAAATGAGTAAGAAAAATAAGAAGTGTTGTTTGTTTACAGAGAGTTCCTATAAATAAATAAGAAGTTTTAAAACATTCTAGAGAAAAAATATTGATATATAAGATATCTTAAAACAGTAATATAGAAAAGAAGATAACTTTTTGTATATAGTGTTTATGTGGATTAAAAAAATGATCAATGCTCTTATTTCAAGACTATGAAGAAAATAATACTCTTTTTTTAATTAATTATTTATTTGATTGTGCTGAGTCTCAGTTGCAGCATGCAGATTCTTACTTGTGGGATCTAGTTGTCTGACCAGGATTGGAACCCAGGTCCCCTGCATTGGGAGCACAAAGTCTTAGCCACTGGACCACAAAGGAAGTCCCCAAAATAATACTCCTTTAATTCCATTAATATTGCTGAGAATATTGAAAACTACTGTGCTGGACAATTAGGCAATACATACAGAGGGAGGCCTTTAAATTGGCTATCTTGAGGAAAAAATAATGTCTTCTCTATTAAGTCAATGTAGATGTTCATAAGAACTTTATCACAGCATTGTATTTGAAAATATTATTAATGTACAATAAATAGGATTAGATAAATAAGTTATGATTCATGGGATGACTGAAATACTGGCAACCATATAAATGGCATAGAAGATATTTTACTGAACAAAAAGAAATTTAAAATGTATTATTTTGAAAGTGGATATAAAATGACATTGGAAGAAAAGCTATGACCAACCTAGAGAGCATATTAAAAAGCAGAGACGTTACTTTGCCAACAAAGGTCCATCTAGTCAAGGCTATGGTTTTTCCAGTAGTCATGTATGGATGTGAGAGTTGGACTGTGAAGAAAGCTGAGTGCTGAAGAATTGATGCTTTAGAACTGTGGTGTTGGAGAAAACTCTTGAGAGTCCCTTGGACTGCAAGGAGATCTAATCAGTCCACCCTAAAGGAAATCAGTCCTGAATATTCATTGGAAGGACTGATGCTGATGCTGAGGCTGAAGCTCCAATACTCTGGCCACATGATAAGAAAATCTGACTCATTGGAAAAGACCCTGATGCTGGGAAAGATTGAAGGTGGGAGGAGAAGCGGATGACAGAGGATGAGATGGTTGGATAGCTTCACTGACTCTATGGACATGAGTTTGAGTAAGCTCCGGGAGCTGGTGATGGACAGGGAAGCTTGGCGTGCTGCAGTCCATGGGGTTGCAAAGATTCAGACAAGACTGAGTGATGATCCAGTCAAGTGTGTCTGTGTGTGTGTATGTGTGTGTAGGGACTGAGATTTAATGCAGAGATTGTGTTCAGAAAGAATATAAAGGGAGCTGGTATATCCTGCCTTGTACTTTAGAGACAAGTGCAAGCTCAGAAAATATTTAATGCTCTTTGGAACGATCATACCAAAGCTGAAATTGACAAGTATATGAGGACAAACTCATGTGAACTGAGTTCCTTAGTGTGTGAATATGTGCTTTAATAATATGATGCTACAGATCATTCTGAGGAAACCTGCTTGTTTGAGTGAACTGTGATTTCTCCTTAGCCTAATGAGAAATTCCTTCATTGTTCTTGTATCTGGAGAGGCCAAAGGGGAATCAGAGAGCCAATTTTATATTTCACTCAGAGAGTCTACCTCTATTCTTAACAGCCTGCAAAGCCTGAAAAAATGACAACCACCATTATAATATGTCCCAAACCCAAGGAACTGGAAGTTTCATTTTGTGGGTTTTTTAAGATTTTTTTTGATGTGGATCTATTACAATATTCCTGTTGTTATGTTCTGTGTTTTTGTTTGTTTGTTTGTTTTTATTTGGCTGTGAGGTATGTGAGATCTTAACTCCCCAACTGGGGATCAAACCTGCACCCCTTGCATTAGAAGATGAAATCTTAATCCCTGGGAAGATGAAATATTAATGCCAGGGAAGTCCCCAACTAGAAGTTGAAAGAAATATAACAAGGGAGTGAAGAGCAGAACTTCTTGCTTCTTTGGGGTGGAGTGGAGTTTCCCAAAGAAGAGAGACAGAGACTTCTGACGGGGTGGGGGGCAGGGGCTTGAAATAAGGAGGGAATATGGGATCAGAAAAGGATGGAGAGATGAGCTTTGCTAAAGCAGACAGGACCAAGGGCTAACCTGGAAAAGCTGACTTTCCAGGCATGTGACTAGCTCATTCTAATTTCAGGAACTCAAAGCAGGTATCTTGGACTCTCCTGATTTAATGGCACAGTGAAGACCAACTTTCATACAGCATCTGTGGGAATGACAAGTGAGAATATTCACCACAGGGACATTCACAAACACAGAGTTCTTGCTAAATATCTGACCCATTAAGATGTCACAGAAAAAGCTTGTGCTCTCCACTGAGACAGGGAAAAACTGACCTGCCTCAGTGGGGAACATCATCAAGTCTCTAAGACTAAATCCCTCTTCTGCCTTCAATGCATCAGGCCATTGATAGCACCTGCATTTGGTGTTAGTGTTTTTTTTTTTTTCCCTTTGCACAGTGGGGTTGGAGAACCACTGATCCAAGAGGTAGGAAGGGAAAATATTACAGGCAGGAAGACAGAGTCCTGCCAAATCCTATGCTAGGGAAAGACTACAGAAAAGCAGAAAAACATCTGAGCTGTGGGTTGTTTGTGGGGAAGGAAAAGAAACTCAGAGTTCGAATGCAAATGCAGGGTTATCCAAAGGTGTGATTACAGTTTCTACTGAGAGGGCTTTCCTCATAAAAAGGAAGATTTCCATATTTGCCCTTACCATACATACATACACACATATCATCACCACCATTACCATTGCTACCACCAAATCCAGCAGCCTGGCTTAGAGAGTGTGAGTTCTATGGAAAGTGAAGTGAAAGTGTTAGTCATTTAATCATGTCCAACTCTTTGCAACCCCATGGACTGTAGCCCACCAGGTTCCTCTGTCCATGGAATTCTCCAGGCAAGAATAGTGGAGTGGGTTGCCATTTCCTACTCCAGGGCATCTTCCCATCACAGGGATCAAACCCAGGTTTCCTGCACAGCGGGCAGACTCTTTACCATCTGTGCCACCAGGGAAGTTCTATGGACTCCTATCTAAAAAATCAACTTCCACTGGGCAGATTTATTTCTGTTCACACATTTAGCCTATACATACTCTTTCAATTCACGTTTACCCATTCCCTTATCTCACATGTACAGACACACACACATGCACACACACATGTATGTTGTTGTTTAGTCTTTAAGTCGTGTCTGAATCTTTGTGACCCCATGAACACCCACCAGGCTCCTCTATCCATGGTATTTCCTGGGCAAGAACACTAGAGTGAGTAGCCGTTCCCTTCATTAGAGGATCTTACCGACCCAGGGATCGAACCTGCATCTCCTGCATTGGCAGGCAGATTCTTTATCACTGAGCCACCGGGAGGTCCACACATATGTATGCATACACTTAAAGAATACATACATAAACACACATGTGCACATACACACACACATGTCCACAGTCTAAAAGATCCGAAATACTGAACTGGTGGGGAGAGATGTAATATAAAGTATGGGAAGGACAGATCAGAGACCCAGACAGAGGCAGTCCCTCAGCCATAATCCATTAGAGGAAAACTGAGAAGTGGTCAGACATTTTCTGAGCTGTTAGGTGTACTTGGGGAGGGCTAAAAACACAGAGTTAGATCTGTGAATAGAATTTATATCTCTGCAGCATATTACTGCTTAACTTGAAAAACTGAGCCCCGAGGGAGAAAAATCAGCACTCACTGTCACTAAGAATCACATTTGGTCAAAACCAAATGGTCAACAAATAGAAAGGTATTGTCCTTACAGTTCCACAGATCATTCCCGTAGAATCTTATGGCTAATCCAGTGTGTCTGCTGAATTTGAGAACACTTACCTTGAGCACGCGATAGGATGCTAAAGAGCAGACAGACAAGTCCCTGCAGAAAGCAGTGTCCGTTCATGGTTCTCTGATCCTCTTGTCTTTGGGTAACAGCTACAGTTTCCCCAAACTACATGAGGAGTTCTCTGGGCCCTTAATGGAGGCTCTTACAGCAGGAAGGGGTTCATATAATCCCATCCCCTGACACTGCCATCTTCCGAGCCAATAGAAACGCTTTTTAACATCTTCTCTGCCATCAGATGCTATATAAAAGGAAACTTTCTGAAGTTCAAACACCAATTAGATGCTGAATCTTGAATATCTCCTTATATGAGATGCAAGGTTATCTGACGTCAGGTGTCATTCTGTCCGTTAAGCTGATGCAGAAAAGCTATGTTAAAGAAAAAAATAAAATTATATATATATATATATATATATGTGTGTGTGTGTGTGTGTGTGTGTGTGTGTGTGTGTGTGTGGCTTTCTTTTTCTCCATGCCAGGCGTCCGGTTCAATGGCTGGTTCAGCTCAGCTGGTGGGATCAGCCAGAAACACTTTCTGGGTCAGTTCTACCTCCTCTACCTCCTCACAACCCTGGGAAAGATGAGTTTTGTTTCATTGGGCGGAGGGCTGCAGTGTCAAGTGACTGACATATTGTGGCTGCAAAGAAACTAAGTAACTAATGGAGAGAACAAAAGGTCATGTGAGCACAAAATCGGGATAAGAAAGGTGAAAAATTCTTAAGTAAATGGAAAAAAAAGGTGAGATGAACCTCAAGGGGACCAGCTTACTGGCTTCATAGGGTGAGTCTTCCCCTGCTTCCATTTCTCCTTGGTGAGTGGAAGCCTTGTAAAGATCCAGGGCTCCAGAGACTCCTGAGCAGGCCTGCCCTTTTCCTGAAAACCAGTATGCCTTTCCTATTCTCCATCTTAAGGATAGTCTTCTCTTCTCTGCATTGAATCAGTTGTGACCTCATTTCATCCTAAAGAATCAACTTCAGCCCCGATTTTTCCCAAAAGGCCTGCTTATAACTATCTTCTTAGAGCCTGACAAAGCTTGCCCTGCTCCTAAGACAAAATTTCTTCGATAAATGTAGGGCTGTTTTTCTTCTTGATTTTGTTTTGATATCGTGTTTTTTTTAAGAAAGTTATCCACTTTATCTAAACTGTTAAGTTTATTAGCATATAATTGTTCATAGTATATGAACAATTCATTATAGTTATAAGGTCTGTTGTATCTGAATGATTACTTTTACTTTTGATATTGATCTTTTGTTTCCTTTTTAAAAATTATTTTTCGCTATGATTTGGTCAATTTTACTAACTTTTGAAAACCCAAGTTTTACTTTGCTAATGTTTGCTTTTATTTTTCTAGACATTTACCTTATTTTTTTATTTCTTTCTACTTGTTTGGTTTCAGTTTGCTTAACCATGGTGCTGGAGAGGACTCCTAACAGTTCCTTGGACTGCAAAATCAAACTAGTCAATCCTAAAGGAAATCAACCCTGAATATCCATTGGAAGGACTGATGCTGAAGCTGAAACTCCAGTACTTTGGCCACCTGATGCAAAGAGCTGATCATTGGAAAAGACCCTGATGCTGGGAAAGATCGAAGGCAGAAGGAGAAGGGTGCGACAGAGGATGAGATGGTTGGATGGCATCGCCAACTCGATGGACATGAGTTTGAGCAAGCTCCGGGAGATGGTGATGGACAGGGAAGCCTGGTGTGCTGCAGTCCATGGGGTCGTAAAGAGTCGGACACAACTGAGTGACTGAAGAACAACAGCTTCCTGAGGTTAACCGTTAATATTTTAATCTTTTCTTATTTCTTTTTTTGGGCAGTGCCATGCAGCATACGGGGTTTTGGTTCCCCTACCAGGGCTCAAATTCATGTCCTCTGCAGTGAAAGCATGGTGTCTTAACCACTGGACAGCCATGGAAGTCATTCTTTTCTTATTTTCGATATAGGTATTTAAAACTAGGCAATTTCCTCTAAGCAAAGCTTTAGCAGGCTCTCACAATTTTTGATATATTTTCTTTTCACTATCACTTAATTCAAGATATTTCCTAAAAATGCTTGTGATATATTCTCTACTTTTGGATAATTTTTTAAAGTATTTTAAAATTTCCTACTATTTATGGAATTTATAAGTATATAATTTTTTAAACTTGTTTTTTATTGATCAAAAATGCAAGAAGTAGCAAGCATTGGTGAGGATGTGGAGAAAAGACAATCCTCATACATTGTTGGAGGGATTGTAAATTGGTGCAGCCACTTTGGAAAACAGAATGAAGATTCTTCAGAATTTGCTATACTGTCAGAGTGATGGAGATGCCTGTTGACCTGGTAACTGAAACCAGCTTGGACATGATACTCTGCAAAGATGAGACTTCCCTTCCATGGCAAAATACATATACCCTAAATCAATCACACAAATCAATTATCATTGTATGGTTACCCATGATATACTCAACAGTAAGAATACACAGATCCAAGAATCAGTGGAAATTGGAATGATTATGCTTTTATTCTCAAGGTCCACTTGAGGAATTTGGGCTTCCCATATTCCAAGTCTAGGCTTTATGGATTTAGCTCTGGTTCACAGAAGGAAAAGTAATTTCACCAGGGGACACACACAGTAAGTGTCACCTTAAACTTTAAGCCATGACTGCTTCCCAGTCATCCTAGGATCTTCATGGCAAATTATCAACAAGCAAGTAAACAATAAGCTTTTTTCAATGCTAGAATACCCTAAGCATCAGAAAGAGAATTGCTGCATAACAGGTGTAGCCAAAAACCTATCTAAAACCCAGGCAATTTATTTGGGATCTCTTGGCACTCCCTTGCTCCATTTTGATAATAAATATAAAAGTGCACCAGCCACAGCCTGAGAAGTGTATAGTGGCCAGGGTTTCAGATCTCCCAGGGTGAGGGTGTAGACCACTCCACCAAGTAAGCTGCCTAGACCAGCAGAGGTGCTAATAGATAGTGAAGGAAATCTAGAATGTGGTAAATGAGGGAAATGATGATTTATAGCTGTGGACACAACACCCAACTGCAGTGGTGGGGTCTGTAGCTTGTCTTAACTAAATTTCCTCTTGCAAGTTACCCCGGAAAAGGAAGAAGCATATAAAAATCCAACAAGAATAAACTCTCAAAATTTAATGTAAAATATATACTTAACTTGGGCTTCCCTGGTGGTGCAGTGGTAAAGAATCCACCTGCCAATGCAGGAGATGCAGATTGGATATCTGGGTTGGGAAGATCCCCCGGAGGAAATGACAACCCACTCCAGTATTCTTGCTTGGGAAATTCCATGGACAGAGGAGCCTGGCAGGCTACAGTCCAGGGGGTTGCAGAGAGTCAGATATTACTGAGTACACCCACACAATGTACTTAAGTTAAACAATGAAGTAAATGAATTAAAGGTACAAAAATGAATGAGCAATAGGAAAGGATGGATGTCATGGTATGACCCTCTGTCTGGCTGAAGTGTTTGCTTCCCAGGAGCTATGGGTGATGATGGCTGTTCCTTTCTTGGAGAGCATCTTCATCCAATGACTCTTTAGTACACAAATATGTAAATTCAATCCCTTCCCCTCCACTTAGGACAAATATAAAGGACCACTCCAGCTCACCATGGGGTTAACTGAGCCTTTGTGTGACTGCAGGATAGTTCAACTTCTCCCTCGGTTCAATCTGCCTCGTTTGGTTTCTGTGCCAGGGCAGAGAGTCCTCCCCAGGGACCAGCACTTGTTAATGTAAGAATACAACAAAGGAGAAAAGGAAGCTGCAGTGAAGTGGGATAGAGAGGCCGGAGCTCTGGCTTGAAACTCTGTACAGGAGAATTCGTTTTGAAAGCTTGGAGGATGAGATATGTACTGGATTGAATAGTGCTCCCCCATCCCCATTCATGTCCAATCAGAACTTTTGAATGTGACCTTATTTAGAAATAATGTCTTTGTAGATGTAATCACAAAGGAGATCAATCCAGTCAATCCTAAAGGAAATCAACCCTGAATATTCATTGGAAGGTCTGATGCTGAAGCTCCAGTACTTTGACCACCTGATTCGAAGAGCCAACTCATTGGAAAAGACCCTGATGCTGGGAAAGATTGAGGGCAGGAAGAGAAGGGGGTGACAGAGGATGAGATGGTTGGATAGCATCATCGACTCAATGGACACGCATTTGAGCAAACTCCAGGAGATGGTGAAGGACAGGGAAGCCTGGTGTGCTGTAGCCCATGGGGTCACAAAGAGTCAGACACAACTTAGAGACTGAACAACAAGATGAAATCAAGTTCAGATGAGGTTTTACTGGATTAGTGTGGGTCTTAACCCAATGGCTAATGTCCTTACAATGAAAGGGACATTTAGACACAGACATAGAGAGAAGACACCATGTGAAAACAAGAGACACAAGAGAACATTCCATGTGACAATGGAGGCAAAGATTGAAGCAGAGCATCTGTAAACCAAGGAATGTCAAGGATTGTTGATAAAAGGATTGCTGTCAAGGATTGTTGACCAAGACTGGAAGAGGCAAGGAAGGACCCTCCCCTAAAAGCTCCAGAAGTAGCACAACCCTGTTTACATCCTGACTTTGGTTTTCTAGCCTCCAAATCTGTGAGAAAATAAATTTCTGTTAAAAATGATTAATTTCTCATAGTAGCTTTAGGAAACAGGGTAGCAATGTAAGAAGTGTTTCATTTTTTTTTTCCAAGAACTGTTTCAGGGGCTTCCCTGGTGTCTCAGTGGTAAAAAATTCACCTTCCAATGCAGGAGACATGGGTTCAGTCCCTGGTCTGAGAAGATCCCACCTGCAATGGAGCAACTAAGCCCATGTGCCACGACTGCTGAGCCTGTGCTCTAGAGTCTGGAAGCTGCAACTACTGAAGCCTGAGCACCCTAGAGCCTGTGCTCGGCAACAAGAGAAGCCACCTCAAAGAGAAGCCCACACACCGCAAGGAAGAGTAGACACCAAACTCCACAACTAGAGAAATGCCCAAGCAGCAATGTAGACCCAGGACAGCCAAAGTTTAAAAAAAAAAAAATTAACTAAGAAGTATTTCTGTGGACTGTAAATGTTCTTACACTAGGTGGAACTATGGCCTGAACTGCTGGGATTCTCCAGCCACTTTTGGAGGGGCACCTAGAGTCTCCGAGGAATACGGGGTGAGGGAGTCAGGGTGCATATCCTGGTGATGTTTGGACATTCTGAAGTTCTTTGATGTCCAGACCACAGGAAAAATTTGCCTGGTGGTATCTTAACAGCTGCAGTGTTCCATTCCTTCTGTCTTATGAGACAGATGAGTTAGTTAAGATTTTTCTGGTGCACACATTTCAGAGGGGACTGAATGTGCCCTGAGGGGACATTCAGAAAGGGATCAAGAGTCTCTGCTTAGGGAAATTTTCCCTTCCTTGGTTTCACTTGGGGCAGAAAAGTTGGGGAAACAGATCCCTCCTCAGATACATGGATGCCTCTCCCTTTGAGGATGTCCTTATCCTGAAGAGTGCCCTGAACTTTCTCTCTCTCTCTGCTCTGATATAGGCAAGCTGTCTCCCTGGAAAGGGACTGGATGTGATGCTTCTGAACTATGAGTCTGTGGCTGTCACAAAGCATCCTGATATTTCTTAACATTCTCTCATTTTAAAAATCTTTTATTGGATATAGTTGCTTTACTCTGCTGTACAGCAAAGTGAACCAGCCATCAGTTCAGTTCAGTCACTCAGTTGTGTCTGACTCTTTGCGACCCCATGAATTGCAGCACACCAGGCCTCCCTGTCCATCACCAACTCCCAGAGTTCACCCAAACTCACATCCATCGAGTTGGTGATCCCATCCAGCCATCTCATCCTCTGTTGTCCCCTTCTCCACCTGCCCCCAATCCCTCCCAGCATCAGAGTCTTTTCCAATGAGTCAACTCTTTGCATGAGGTGGCCAAAGTATTGGAGTTTCAGCTTTAGCATCATTCCTTCCAATGAACACCCAGGACTGATCTCCTTTAGAGTGAACTGGTTGGATCCCCGTGCAGTCCAAGGGACTCTCAAGAGTCTTCCCCAACACCACAGCTCAAAAACATCAATTCTTCAGTGCTCAGCTTTCTTGACAGTCCAACTATCACATTCATACATGACCAGTGGAAAAACCATAGCCTTGACTAGACGGACCTTTGTTGGCAAAGTAATGTCTCTGCTTTTGAATATGCTGTCTAGGTTGGTCATAACTCTCCTTCCAAGGAGCAAGCGTCTTTTAATTTCATGGCTGCAATCACCATCTACAGTGATCTTGGAACCCAAAAGAATAAAATCTGACAGTGTTTCCACTGTTTCCCCATCTATTTCCCATGAAGTGATGGGACCAGATGCCATGATCTTCGTTTTCTGAATGTGGAGCTTTAAACCAACTTTTTCACTCTCCTCTTTCACTTTCATCAAGAGGCTTTTTAGTTCCTCTTTACTTTCTGCCATAAGGGTGGTGTCATCTGCATATCTGAGGTTATTGATATTTCTCCTGGCAATCTTGATTCCAGCTGTGCTTCTTCCAGCCCAGCATTGGCATATACGTATATCCCCTCCATTTTGGATTTCCTTCCCATTTAGGTCACCACAGAGAGCTGAATACTATCTGCTGTGCTGCCCAGCAGGTTCTCATTAGTTATCTGTTTGCCACACTGTTTACAACAGCCAGGACATGGAAGAAACCTATATGTCCATCGACAGAGAAATGGATAGAGAAGATGTGGCACATATATACAATGGAATATTACTCAGCCATGAAAAGGGATGAAACTGTGCCATTTGCAGAGACACGGATGGACAGAGTGTCACACAGAGTGAAGTAAATTGGAAAGAGAAAAATGGATATCATATATTAATACATATACATTGAATCTAGAAAAAATGGTGCAGATAAACCTATTTGCAAAGCAGAAATAGAGACCAATATAGAGAACAAATATGAACACCAAGGAGGGAAAGGGGGTGGGATGAATTGGCTGGGTTGGAACTGACGTCCTCAGTATTCTCTTGTGTAACTCCTCAGAACAGTATAGGATGGGGCTGAGATCCCCAGAGGACAGAGCCTGGGTCAGTCTCTACCAGGCTCTCACAATCTCCCATTGTGTCTGAAGCTGTGACTTCATCACCCTGAGCACTCAGCAGGTACCAGTGAGGGGCAGGATTCTCCCATATCCCTTCCCACCCTGAGAACATGTTTTTTTTAGGGAACCACTCAAGCTCCCACCCTGGCCCTGGGATCTTCTTCGTGACAGGCATCCTTGGTTGTGTCTTGGGACCCTGCGTGTTCCTTTTTTTTGTTTTCCTGGTGGTTCAAAAGTGCATACAGAAAGTAAAGTGCGAAGGTAGGCTCTAAAATGGAGACGATGATGAGGAGAGCTTGCGGGCAGTGGGTGAGAAGGGAAACACTGTGATGTGGGACACTGAATCTGCATCTTGTTCTCATTACGTTTTCTGGGAAATGATATTTGTGTTTCTCTGGACTCAGCCTCAGTGAACTTCAACTAGGCATGCCAAGGAAGCATGATGTTGTACATCACAGCAGTAAGTTTAGTATCAAGTACAGAGACAGAGGTTGGGACTGGGCCAGGAATTCTGGGTATGCCCTTAAGACATGAGGTTAATGGTTCTGATGAGCTGAGTGCAGTCTCAGAGATGTCAAAGGTAGGTGTTTCAAGATGTGAATTTCTGACTCAGAATCTTTGTATCAATCTTGTCCTCATGTAAATATTATCTATGGGAGGCTGCCTGTGAGCACACCAGTGAGCCTGAGCTTGGGGAGGAAAGACAGATGGAGTCAGGTAGAGAAGGCCCTCGTGTATTCTTCTAGGCATAAACTATCATCTGAGGTGATTCATAGCATCACCTGTGGTCACGGCATCCACATACAAGATTCCTGTGTCCCAGTTTGGACCTATAGCTCTCTCCATGCTCTGAAGATACCACCAGTTATCTCCCATCCCCAGTGAATACTGTCTTCTCCCTGGGATGAAAATAAGTTAAGCCTGGGGTTCTATTCTGACCCCTTATCTAGTTTTTACACTCATGGATTTTTCTTTTCATGTCTATTCTTGGATTATTTCTTACCTGTTCGATGATTCTGTGGCAGAGCTGCTGAGGAATGAAAGCAAAGTTGATTCTGGACTTGTCCTACACAAGGCAGGGCTTTCTGCTCTTGAAAATGGGGATTAGGTTAGGAAAGTCTTGTGTGGAAGAGATGCTGAGAAGAGTTTTGGGAGATGGCAACCTCAGTCCTCTAGAGGGAGGGTCTGTCTTCCCTGGACCACACTCTGAGGAAAGGAATGACCATTTCTCCAGCACATTTAAACTCTTCTCTCTCTTTTTTTTTTTTTTTTTTTTTTTGACACCTCAGTTACTGTTTCATGACCTCAGAGAGGAAGAAATAGACTGAGTCCTCTGTCTGTATAGCTGCTTTAAGAGTTTCCAATATGTTGGGACTTCCCTGGAGATCCAGTGCTTAAGATTTCGCTTTTCAATGCAGGGAGTGTGGTTTTGATTCCTGATTGGGTAGCTAAGATCCCACGTGCCTTGCAGCCAAAAAGCCAAACCATGAAACAGAAGCCATATTGTAACAAATTCATTAAAGGTTTTAAAAATGGTCCACATTAAAAAAAAAATCTTAAAAAAAAAAATTCTGATGTGTGGACATGTATGGATAGTGTGAATGCATTTCCCAAACCAAGATGTCTGGTTTGATAAAAACATCATAAAAGTTCAGAGCAAGAGAGAATTGAAAAACATTATTGAAAGATATTGCATTTGGTGAACATTTTGATGTTTTATGGGGAAAATGCTAACAGGGTTTTGAAACTGATACATCCACCAGTTATCCAGAATGCATTTAATTGTAGATTCTGGGATTATCAATTCTTGAAGAGATCATAAGGATTGTATAGTCAAACACTACTCCACAAATAAACTAACAAAGTAGATAATGTGTGACTTCTCAAGGTTACATAAGGAGTCACTGTTAGATCCAGGATGACACTATCCTGATTCCTAGGGATGGGTTCACTCCACCTACATTTGTTGTTCAGTCACGAAGTCATGTCTGACTCCTTGTGACCCCTTGGACTATAGCCCGCCAGGCTCCTCTGTCCTCCAGTGTCTCCTGGAGTTCTCTCAAACTCATCTCCATCAAGTTGGTGATACTATCTAACCATCACATCTTCTGCTGCATGTGTGAGTGCTTAGTTGCTTCAGTCGTGTCTGACTCTTTGAACCCCATAGACTGTAGCCCACCAGGCTTCTCTGTCCATGAAGATTATCCCAGGCAAGAATACTGGAATGGGTTGCCATGCCCTGCTCCAGGGGATCTTCCCAACCCAGGGATCAAACCCAGGTCTCCCGCATTGCAGGCAGATTCTTTACCATCTGAGTCACCAGGGAAGCCCTATCATCTGCTCCGCCCTTCTCCTTTGCCTTCAGCATTTCCCAGCATCAGAGTCTTTTCCAATGAGTCAGCTCTACACATCAGGTGGCAAAAGTGGGGCTTCAGTTTCAGCATCAGTCCTTCCAATGAATATTCAGGGTTGATTTCCTTTAGAATTAACCAGTTTGATCTCCTGGCAGTCCCAGGGACTCTCAAGACTCCACTTGCATGCTTTCCACCAAAGATTCTTGACTGCTATTCAAGGACAGAGAGAAGTGGTATAAAATTCAATAACAAAAGTAAAGGGCTTCTATGCCTGAAATTCTTCCTGAGATCTATTTATGTGAAATGAATGAGATGACCATCCCAGTGTCCACCTTCATGTGATCTCTGCAATGGCACAGGCTGCCACATTAGGAATGACCTTGTACTTGGTTTATCACTTTCCTGTGGCCATCTTGAAATGTTTAATAATTTTTGTATAAGGAGGTCTGCATTTTGGACAATAAGGTCCCCAAAATTCTATTTCCCAGAAAATATTCCCTGAGAAACAAGTAAAAGAGAAGTCTGATCTCTTTTCGTTATAGTCTTATTTCCTGGGAAGGTGCACTTGAATCCTTAAAAGCCAATCCTTCCTGGAAAGACAAAATTTGAGTGAGCCCATATTCAGTTATTTCTGTGTATTGCTAGGAAGGATAGAATTAACTCAGATTCCACAGTGGGTACCTTCCTGCAGTTACAACTAGGCACGTATTTTTTGATGCTATGACCTTATTTTCTTAATCACAACAATCTCATGAATTATCAGAAGATTTAGGTGGTTAATCCAAGATGTGACAAGGTGAGAAATACAGTTAAAATGGCCAAACGTTGATGTTAAGATATATTTTGATACTCTATAGCTGCTAAAATGTCAAGATTACTCTGATAACTGTATTTCATGGGGGTGGTTTTGGATGAAAGGTGAGAATCCCTTCATCTTTCTTTAAGACTCATGGTAGGATTAATTTCACAATTTTCAGATTCCAATGCAAAATGAAAGTGTGGATTTCCATGTTCAAAAATTATTAAGACATTGAAGCTGGTGACAGTAGAGCTTTAAACCAAGCCCAGGGCCCTTCTGAGCATAGGTTGCAAGATTGTGAGTTTGCCCAGATCCACAGAATTTCAGAGCTGGAAGGCCCAATAAACCATCTTTACCATAGCAGTGTGAGGGCGGTGGGGTTCCTTGGGAGAAGAAAAACTGTGGAAGCTGAAGCAGCTTTAGCCGTTGAAGACTTTCAGAAAAGGCTGGGGTTATCCTTGTAGACCATTGGGAAGTTGAGATCCGGTCCCTAAGTGTCCTCATGGGATAGATAATAATGGAGCTGTACCTTCTTCTTACCAGTTTCTCAGATTTAGTTCTGAGAAAAGTCGAATGCTCAAAATTCCTTTCAGGTCCCTACCATCTGTATAGACTGAAAATTAGAGTTCACAGAAGTTTTTAAGTCTCTGCTACAGATACTTCTTGGACATGGTCTGAGATCAACAGTCTGTATCTAAAACGCTTTTCCTGATGTGTTTTATATCGTGCAGAAATGATCTCAATCTGAGTCACCAGGAATGCTGTGTGTTCACTTTGTCCTCCATTCTGATCCCTCTAGAGGGCTCTGTTTCATCTGCTTATGTAAACATAACCAGGCCCCAAATTTGCTATTGCAGGCTGGTTTTCACGTTCCTCAAAGAAAGAAGATCTGGGAGAGGAGAAACTCCTGAGTGAAGAGTGTGAGTTTGGAAATGAGGATGCTGCAGTCGGAAGCAGTGGAATTCCATTTGAAGAACAGATATGTGTCTATTGAAAGCCCTCTTACATTTTGGTCCAAACTAGAGGCACAGAAAATACCACTCCATGTGTCAAAAAAAGGGTAACGCTGACTTGTGTCCCATTGTTACATACATTGTCCAACAATAAATACTTTGGTCCTTTCATATCAGCTCCATTATTGAGAAATTCTTGTGAACATCTAGAGACTTTAACACAAACAGCTTTTACAATATTCACCCCCTCGCCATTTCCATCCAAACATGTATTTTCTTTTCTAGAGTTAAGCCCTTAGGTGAGTGATCCACGGTCAGACTGAGAGAGATGCTGAATCCAGATCCAGAGTCAGGGTTCTTCTTCTCCTGAGATGACCTCATAGTAACAGCACTTGAATATTCCGGAAATGCTCTATCCTAATTACATCATTTCTTCTTACAGAAGTTGGGTCCCCTCCCCACATAGACGCTGGAAAATTGATTTCATGGAGGTAGATGTAGGTTTGGCAGAATCTTCTTAGTAAAACTAAATCTAAAAACTTCTCAGAAACGTAATTGAAATAGGAAAGTACAGAAGTCATTTAGAAGTAGAATGTTTTTATGTTAACTTCATAATTTTGGTTGTGAAGATTCTTAGGCTTCAGCTTTATTTTTCAAACACAATTTTGTCTTTTTATGATTGAGTTGCTAGGTATAGGACATAATGTGTGCTACCTGGTTAATTTAAATGAAAAGTATTTCTTTTTTGGCATTTTTAAAATTTATTTTTAGTTGGTTAATTGCTATACAAGACAGCATATTAAAAACGAGAGACATTACTTTGTCCACAAAGGTCCATCTAGTCAAGGCTATGGTTTTTCCAGTGGTCGTGTATGGATGTGAGAGTTGGACTATAAAGAAAGCTGAGCTCAGAAGAATTGATGCTTTTGAACTGTGGTGTTAGAAAAGACTCTAGAGAGTCCCTTGGACTGTAAGGAGATCCATTCTAAAGGAGATCAGTCCTGGATGTTCACTGGAAGGACTAATGTTGAAGCTGAAACTCCAATACTTCGGCCAACTGATGTGAAGAGCTGACTCATTTGAAAAGACCCTGATGCTGGGAAAGATTGAGGGCAGGAGGACAGGGGGACAATAGAGGATGACATGATTGGATGGCATCACTGACTCAATGGACATGGGTTTGGGTGATGGACAGGGAGGCCTGGTGTGCTGTGATTCATGGGGTCACAAAGAGTAGGACATGACTGAGAGACTGAACTGAACTGAACTGAACTGTACAATGTTGTGCTGGTTTCTGTGGTTTGACAGCGTGAATCAGCTGTATGTATACATATATCCCCTCCTGGTCAAGTCTTCCTCCCACCCGCTCCTCCCATCCCTCTCCAGGTCATCACAGAGCTGAGCTCCCTGTACTATACAGCAGCTTCCCACTGTCTATCTGTTTTACACATGGTAGTATATTTATGTCAATTATACTCTCAATTCATCCCACCCTCCCCATCCCTGCTGTGTTCACAAGTCCGTCCTGTACAGCTGCACTTCTATTCCTGCCCTGAATAGAGGTGCATCTGTACCATGTTTTTTAGATTCCACATGTATGTATTAATAAATGATTTAAATGAAGATTATTTCTCATGTCCTCAAGTATAGTGACCCTTTACAATGTAAATCAAATCAAGTTACCCCAGAGTACGGTTAGATTTTAGTTGGGAAAACAACTTTCAGTTCCTTGTTCTCACTTCCTCTAGCTAAAGAAAAAGATCAGAAATGACGAGTCTCTTGGTGGATAAGAAAAGAGCTGGGAGCTGGATTACCATCAGATTTAGTGATGATTCATTAGGAACGGGACCATTCTTGTTCCCTCAGCATGTTATAGTCATAGTGAACGTGGATAGTCTTTTCAGCTCTCCCCTCATATCCTAGAAGATACTGGTACATGATACTTTGGGAAATGGTCTTGTTATAAGCAGCTGTACTCTCTCCATGGGCTTCCCAGGTGGCGCTAGTGGTAAAGAACCCACCTGCCAGTGCAGGAGACATGAGATACGGGTTCAATCCCTGGGTCAGGAAGATTCCCTGGAGGAGGGCATGGCAACCCACTCCAGTATTCTTGCCTGGAGAATCCCAAGGACAGAGGAGACTGGTGGGCTACACAGTCCATGGGGTCACAAAGAGTCAGACACAACTGAGTGACTAATATTTTAGATTCAAGCTGTTGTTCAGTCACTCAGTCGTGTCTGACTCTTTGCGACCCCATGGACTACAGCATGCCAGACTTCCCTCTCCTTCACTAACTCACAGAGCTTGCTCAAACTCATGTCCATCAAGCCAGTGATGCCATCCAACCATCTCGTCCTCTGTCACCCCTTCTCCTCCTGCTTTCAATCTTTCCCAGCATCAGGGTCAGCTCTTCTCATCAAGAGGCCTAAGTATTGCATCTTCAGCCTTAGCATCAGTCCCTCAAGCTAGGAGTACAGAAGTCAAAAGATAAGCTCTTACAAGAAAAAAGTACCTGCTTTCATCCCCAAATTCCATTCTAATGTGTACTTATCAGTGGAAAGTGGAGAGAATAAGGTCCTTAATTTCTCACTTGCTGTAGAATATGTAATCCTATACAGAATAGGGTCAGACTTGCTCATCTTCTGAGTTTCCTGGAAAAATCATTAGAGTTCACACATCTACTGAGGACAAATATACCATCTACATAAAACGCGTTCAAGTTCTCAAGTCCTTTGACTAATAAGAAATAAAGTGGTTTGAATCATTAACTTTGTATACCATACATAATACTTCTTAAAAAAAAGAAAGAAAGAAAACCTTTTTGTACTGGGATATAGCCAATTAATAAATAATGCTGTGATAGTTTCAAGTGAACAGCGAAGGGACACAGCCATACATATATGTGTATCCATTCTCCCCAAAACTTTCCTCCCACTCAGGCTGCCACATAACATTGAGCAGAATTCCCCATGCTGTACAGCAAGCAGATCCTTGTTGATTATCCATTTTTTAAAGAGCAGTGTTGTACTAGTATTTTCAATAGCACTTGAGTGTCTTTGGGCTATCATACTTCTAACCATGACTTCCTGAAAGTGTTTCTGTTAAAATATGTATCTTTTTTTTCTTCTTCTTCTTTTTTTCCTTCTATGCCTCCAATCTTCTCTCTTCCCCATTTCACATAATGTGTAGACATTTTGCTTCTTCTTTCTCATCCAAAACATTGGTATGAAAAGCTTATTTTAGAGTTCCCTGGTTTCCTAGTGGTTAGGATTCTGGACTTTCACCACTGTGGCCTGGGTTCTATCTCTGGTGGAAAACTGAGATCCTGCAAGTCGTAAGGTGTGGCCAAAAAAGAATAAAAAAAAAAAAAAGAAAAGAAGCTTACTTTATGTGGTCAATGTCTACTAAAGTTTAATGTTAAAGGAGGGAGAGTAGGGGACATAGCCTGGGGCAAAATGTAAATAAATAACAAATTTGACCTAATCTTAACACCCCAACATTGCTCTCCCCCATTCTCTCTGCTCGGGGGATTTCTCTTGATTTTTGTTTCCTTTTTTTTTTTTTTTTTTTTTTTTTTTGCACTAGTGGTAAAAGAACCTGCCTGCCTGCCAGTGCATGAGACATAAAAGACATGGGTTCGATCCCTGAGTTGGGAAGATCCCCTGGAAGAGGGCATGGCAACCCACTCCAGTATTCTTGCCTGGAGAATCCCATGGACAAAGGAGCCTGGGAGACTGCAGTCCAATGGGTAGCAAAGAGCCAGACACTACTGAAGCAACTTAGCACACACTCTCTCTTTTATTGACTTTTCCTAACTTCTTTTTCTTTCATGTTTTGAAATGCTTCCCAGAAGTGTTTTGAAAATTGACCTCCTGCCCCAGGTAAACAGAGGTACTAGGAAATTTGACCCCAAAAGTCCTCCTTCCAACAAAGACAAAGAAGAAGAATTATGTCCACTTCAGACTGTATACTTGCTTCCTGGACAGGAGATCAGAGAATCGGTTTATCCTTTCAGCTGTCACTGTCTGGCCAGCTTTTGGTTTCCTGATTTTCATACTTAAGTTAGCTTTGAGCACAGTTTCATTCCACTAAATAGCATTTGCACATTCTGCGTATCTGGAGGTTAGGCCAGCTCTGTGCTTCGGTCTGGCAGGACTGTCTGCCTTTCTGTAAAGGAAGCTGGCAGAATTTAATTGATAGCATAGAAACGTATTAGTTAGGAGGTACACCCAGGAACCTTGTCCATGGAGCAGACTTGCTATAAGGAATGTACTTTCAAATATAGTATTTGGATATTGACACCAATGTACAAATAAATGGATAATAAAATACACACATAGAGTGTTAGTGTTTACTATTACCAGGTTGCATACTGGTAAAAAATCCACCTGCCAATGTAAGAGGTGCAAGAGACACACGTTCAATCCCTGAGTTGGAAAGATCTCCTGCACAAGGAAATTACCCACTCCAGTATCCTTGCCAGGGAAATCTCATGGACAGAAGAGCCTGGCAGGCTACAGTCCCTGGGGTTGCAGAGTCGTATGCTACTGAGTTCACACACATACTATTACCCACAGCCCACCTCCTACTCCTGAATGCAAAAGCAACAGCTGTTCTTTCTTTTGATACAGCAAACTTTCCTTCCTGTTAAATACCACTGTGGTTACAATTGCAAATTGGCCTAATGATGAACAGAAAAACATCCTGCACCTTTAGTAATATCTGATTAACGGCAGTGTGAGAGGCCCCGCTGGTCTCTACTTGGCAGACATGTGAGGTGCACTCTCTGTATGTCTACCATTGCTCTGAAAGAGCTACAGTATCTACAGAATCTCCTAAACTGGCAGCCTTACCATGGATCATTCGTAGAGATAAACAGGTAATTATGATTTTATAAATTTGAACTCTACACCTTACTGATCATATTCCATTTAGTTTGGCTCAAAAAAAAAGACACATGTGCATTGTGCTCTCAAATATTTCTTCTTCAATGGCATCATTTCTTTTACAGGCCACAGTGCCCTATTCCTGCCAAAATGTTCAACTAGAGGCTGCTAACTTCCCAAATCAACTGATTTCCAAAATCAATTCTGGAGAAATGACAGAGACAAACAGGAAATAAGTATCCAAAGAAATGACCACATCAGGGACTTCCCTGGGGGTCCAGTGGTTGAGAATCTGCCTTCCAATCAGGGGACAGAAGTGCAATCACCTGTCAGGGAACTAAGATCCCATAAGCTGTGAAGGTAATTAAGCCTGGTGGCTGCAACTACTGAGCCCACATACCCACGCTGCAACAAAGACTCAGTGAGCAAAAAAAAAAAAAAAGAAAGAAAGAAAGAAAAAGAAACATCCCCTGTGTACACTGAACTCAGACAGAACTGGTGAGTGGAGAGAGGTGGACCAGGTAAAGGCTGGTGGGTGGCTGCAGCATGGAAAGAAAGCTGTATGTGGAGACCAGAGGAAAGCTCTGATCTTGCATTTCCCCCAGTTCATTTTATCGCTTGTTTTATAGCCACAGAAATCTGTAGTAGCAACTGAAGCTATTCACTGTGTCCATGATGAATATCGGGCAAGCACAAAAGTGCTACTTAGCTGGAAAGTTAAAATATACAATTAGGAAATAAGTAGGATGAACCTGGATGAAGAACAAGTATGTAAGTTGGAATATCAATTTGAGTGATCTTCCAAGAAGACAAGAGAAAAAAATAAAGAGATAGAAAATAAAACAAAAATGGTAAGTGATCCAGAGGACAGGAGTAAAGCATCACCATATAGTTAAGGGGGCTTCACAGCAGGCACCAGTGGTAAAGAAACTGCCTGCCAATACAGGAGAAAAAGAGATGCAGGTTCAATCCCTGAGCGGGGAAGGTCCCCTGGAGGAGGGCATGGCAACCTACTCCAGTATTCTTTCCTGGAGAATCCCGTGGACAGAGGGGCCTGGCAGGCTACAGTCCATGGGGCTACAAAGAGTCAGATGTGACTGAAGAGACAGCATACATACTTAAGAGGATTCCAGAAAAAATTAAAAACTTAAAAAACATAAAACTAGAGAGAAAGGAATTTGAAAAACTAATAGATATAAATTGTACAGAATTTTGAAAAATAAGTAAGGTCTCATTTTGAAAGGATTTGTAGATTACCAGTGAAATAAGGAAAATATTCACACCCACACTACATAGAAACTTTTTTAAGTGGCAAAGTAAAATTTCCAGAAAAAAATGGTACATCATCTGCCCAGAAGTAAGAATCAGATTGACTCTGAAGTTATCAGTAGCAACATCACGTACAAGACAATAAAGCAATATCTTTAAAAGGATAAAAGCATTGAATCTGAAATTGTATGTACAGCTAAAAGTATCAGTCCTAAGTGAGAGAGAAATATGTAAGTCCACAATCGTATCAAATACATACATGTATATAATTCTGCCATTAACACAAGAAGAAACAGTGAAACTGAATTCAATAATAAATATAATGGAACTGAAATGCTTTTCAAAGATCAGTTTTCTCAACAAAACTTACAGGATTAGATGGTTTTACTAGTACATTTCATCAAACTCTCAAACAATAATTATTATTTAAATTTTAAAAACAGAAGTACCAGAAAATAGAGGGGAAAACCCAGCTCCTTTAAAAAGCCTTGAACAATATTAATTTTCTTTTTTATGGAGTTAACTTATGTAAAGCAAATTTCACAAACAATAAGTATATAACTAAAGAACTGATACATAACTATACCTGTACATTTATTTAGTAAAGAATATTTTCTATAGCAGGGAAGACACTCTCTTGTCTACTTTCCCTGCCCACCACTATACTGACCTCTTATCACTAATTTGTTTTTTCTGCAACTGAGCCATTTAAACAGTGAAAATTTCTTTTGGCCTGCCTTTTCCTGCAAGATAGTATGTCTGTGAAATTCAAATATGTTACTACATTTAGCAGTATTTTTTAATTGCTATTATTATAATGCAAGTCTCTATCAGAATTTATTAGTGTTTTCAATACTGAATTATTCTAGTTTTTGGCTATCATAAATAAATCTGATATGAGAGCTGTATAATACGGAAGCAAAAAATGAGTTAATCTCTCTACCAAAACACATATATAAGTATATTCATGTCAGCCACTATTACTCAAAATTGATGAAAGCTTTGTTTAGGAATATACTCAGAAAAGAAACAGCAGGGTTATAGGGTACAGTAGGTGTATAGTTTGCAAATCTCAGCAAGTGATTTTTTAAAGTGGCTTACAAATTTCTACACCTACTGGCAAGCTATTGTTGGGCCATTTATGTTCATTCTATTAGAAATATGTTTTCTTATAAGAGTTCAGCTAATCTTCAACAAGGGTACTATGAACACACAATTAGGAAGCAATTGTCTATTCAATAAATGGTGTTGGTGGGACTTCTCCGGTGGTCCAGTGGTTAATGCAGGGGTACAGGTTCAATCCCTGGTCATGGAGCTAAGATCTCACATGCCTCTAGACCAAAAAAAAAAAAAAAAAAAAGAAAAGAAAAAAACAGAAACAGCATTGCAATAAATTCAATAAGTATTTTTTAAATGGTCCACATCAAAAAAATCTTTTAAAAAATGGTGGTGGTCGAGGAAACCAGAATTGAAAGAGACACATGTACCCCAATGTTCATCACAGCACTGTTTATAATAGCCAGGACATGGAAACAACCTAGATGTCCATCAGCAGATGAATGGATAAGAAAGCTGTGGTACATATACACAATGGAGTATTACTCAGCCGTTAAAAAGAATTCATTTGAATCAGTTCTGATGAGATGGATGAAACTGGAGCCGATTATACAGAGTGAAGTAAGCCAGAAAGAAAAACACCAATACAGTATACTAACACATATATATGGAATTTAGAAAGATGGCAATGATGACCCTGTATGCAAAACAGGAAAAAAGACACAGCTGTGTATAACGGACTTTTGGACTTGGAGAGGGAGAGGGTGGGATGATTTGGGAGAATGGCATTCTATCATGTATACTATCATGTAAGAATTGAATCGCTAGTCTATGTCTGACGCAGGATACAGCATGCTTGGGGCTGGTGCATGGAGATGACCCGGAGAGATGTTATGGGGAGGGAGGTGGGAGGGGGGTTCATGTTTGGGAATGCATGTAAGAATTAAAGATTTTAAAATTAAAAAATAAAAAAAATAAAAAAAATTTTTAAAAAATGGTGGTGGTAAAATGATATTCACAAGCAAATGAATAGAACAAGATCCCTTTACTATACATCTATAAATTAACTAAAAATAGATTAAAGGCTCAAATGTATGACCTGAAACTTGATGACTTTTATGACTAAAAATCATAAACTTTTTTTTAGACTTTTATGACTAAAAATCCTTGAGGAGAACATGTATATATATATAATGATCATAGACTTTGGCCTTGACCTTATGCAATAAATAAATGTATTTTTTAAACTATATATATATATATATATATGTACCAAAGCATCATGTTGTATATCTTAAACTTACACAATGCCATATGTTAATTATGTCTCAACAAATCTTGGGGGGAAATTTCTGAAGAAAATAAAACATGAAGATATTTTAGTGAGCCAATTTTTGGTTCTATTCCATTTTCCTATACAATTTCAACATCTTTGTTCCTATATTGTTCTCCTTTAATTACTTATATTTATATTTTGAATCATTAAATAAAACATCAGATTTACAAACCTCTCTTTGTAAAAAGGATAAGGCAAATGCTATATTGTTTTTTAAAAAGCCTCCTCATTTATGACAATTTAAATTGTCTTCTTCCTGATTTTTTTCCTACACAAGGGGCTGTAAACAGACTTTATATGAAAAATGATGAAAAACTGCAGAGTTGTGCATAAGGAGAAAAGAGCTTTATTGGGAGGAGAAAGCTGTGCTTGAGTCAATAAGTGTTATTTTAGCCTAAATCGTTAATCTTTCTGTGTGAAGATGTCAACACAACACAACACAACCATGTAGACTTTATCCTAGTGCGGTTCTTAGGAATTATGAGAGTGAAAAAACATGAACAAATATTGTTTCAGATTTTAAACAAATTATCTTGATAAGATTTAAAAACTTAGGTTGGAGAATTTATTTATTTATTTATTTTAAATTTTAAAATCTTTAATTCTTACATGCGTTCCCAAACATGAACCCCCCTCCCACCTCCCTCCCCATAACATTTCTCTGGGTCATCCCCATGCACCAGCCCCAAGCATGCTGTATCCTGCGTCTGATGTAGACTGGCGATTTGATTCTTACATGATAGTATACATGTTAGAATGCCATTCTCCCAAATCATCCCACCCTCTCCCTCTAGGTTGGAGAATTTTAATATCTGATACTCAGCCAAAAATTAAGCCAATAAAGGCACAAAGGCATTTTGGTTTCCTGTTTACATCCCTCAGAATCAGGAAGTCGATATGACTTTCAATAGCTAATTTCCTTTCAACTGCATTTGCTTGCTATTTTTTTCTCTCTAATGTTTCATAAAGTACTCCCTGACTTTCATAGTCCATAATGACCCTTGCCTTTTCTGTCTGGGTTTCATTTTCTCAGTTGGATGAGGAGCAGATTTTATTTTTTTTATTTAAATTTATTTTAATTGGAGGCTAATTACTTTACAATATTGCATTGGTTTTGATTTTAGAACTCATTTTTCTTGTCCAGTCCAACACTGGCCACATATTTTGTTTTTGTATTCTTAGGTGGTTGATGTCTTTTCTGTTCTGGTTGAGAAATAAGGATTTGTGGACCTTGAGAGAAAACATACATTCATGGCAGATGGAGGTGAGGCATGAAGACTCCTGGAGGTGGTATGTTACAGTCTTGGGAGATGGCAAAGACTGAACCACATTAACATCTTGCCAGTGGATCTTCACTGGTTGGTCACCCTAGAGAAGTCTGAGTTCAGACCAGGAATTGAGATCATTGTGTGTATGGGGGAGCAGGGGGAGGGAGCAGTGGTGGGACAATGTTCCCTGTGGCAGGGAAAACCTGTCTTTTATTTGGTCTTTTAAGTTAGACATTATTCTGCTGAACAAGACTGGCTCTAGGGCTGCAAAGTCTAGAGAAATTAGTTTCTTCATTTTGTGATTGGATATGTCTCCAATGCTGTGAGAGGCACATTCTGAATATGACTGATGAAAATCTACCTTCTCACTGGTCTAACCTGATCATCTAGTATTTTTGATTCACTGGAAGTGATGGAAGTGAAGCTCCCTAAGGTTGCCTGCTTCTTTCTAGCAGCTATGGGATGAGGCTTGGCCAATCCCCATCCATGTCTCCATCTCCCATTGTGCCTGAAGCTGTGACATCATCACCTTCGTCACCTAGGAGGCGAGAGAGCTGAGGCACAGGATTCCGTGTCCTCAGACCTCGATGGAGGAAGTTGTACCAGGGGCCAGTTTATCCCCAAATGGTGTTCCTTGGCTCTATGCCCTGTTTTCTATGCTTTTTATCTTTTTTCTCTTTGTCATGTTTTCTCCCTTTTTACTTGAGATAGACCAACATGTAAAGAAATGTAAGTGCCACAGTGGGCTTTAGGGCACAGGAAAATTATAGTGAGAGAATGTGTGTATGGAGAGAGAAGTTATATATTATAATGTGGGGAACATGAGGGGAAATATCTACTCTTCTCTAATCTCCAAGGCCTCAATGACCCTGAGCTAAAGATCTTAGAATTACAATCTTCTATGTGATAGAAGTACTTGCAGAACTTGGGTCAGGATCGGGCTAAGCAGTCCATTCCTGATGTACCTGTGAAAGATGAGGAAGTATCTGGGGCCGTGCCTGAGCTTATATAATGCCCAGGTTTAAGGATACAAGGAACCCTGTGGAACTGGGAATATATGATGGAATTTCCAGATGATGTTGTCTGACCCAGCATGCTTTGTCTTAGTCTTGCTCAAATGCAGGTTTACTCTGCACAATATTGTCCATAAGGATAAAGAAAATGATGACATGAAGATAGACAATCTAGGAAGACCAGGTGAGAATCCTTTGCCCTTCACCTTTGGGTTCATATGGCCATAGGCTGGCAGTCTAGTTACTCTCATGGTCCATGTGCTAGACAGCTGAGAACACCAAACTCTGGCCTCAGTGAGACAGCTGCCTCAAGTTCAAAATAAGCTTGTTATTTAGGAGCTCCTGTAGGTGAAAAGATTTCTCTTTTCTCATCTACATTTGGGATGTTCCTCATCTTATCAAGGTTCCCTCTCAAGTGACTCAGTGACTAAGCTACCTTTGTTTGTTTGTTTTTTATGCTAGACAATGAAAAACAAAGTGCCTCATCTCCAGGCACTTCCTATAAAGTTGTCTTTGTGGTAATAATAAGGGATAAGATAGATCATAATACGAACACACCTGGAGACTGAAAGTCCATTTTTCTAGGAGACATTCTGACCACCTGTTGACCATAAATCCTGCAGCCTGTGAATGTCAAATGACCTGCCTCTCCAGAAAAGGGTGGTTTCTGTTTAATGGCTCCCTTGTGACATCATTGAAAGATGACATCCAGGATTCTTGGGTTCCCTGAATCCATTATGTCGCTCCCTCAATATTAATGTCACATGTCCTACAAATACTCTGACCAGGTTTCCCTCACACAATATTTAAATGCCTAGTCTGTAAAAGGCTATTGAGTTGCTTTGAGGTAACATAAAGTAGATCGCTGTTTTTAATTATCAACAACCAAAATGTCTAGCCCAACACTGCCATTACATAACTTGAGAATATATAATTAGTTATTGTAGTTGGACATGTTTGGGCTTCCCAGGTGGTTCAGGGTAAAGAACCCACCTGCCAACGCAGGAGACACAGGAGAAGTGGGTTTGATCCTTGGGTTGGGAAGCTCCCCTGAAGAAGGAAATGGCAACTCACTCCAGTACTCTTGCCTGGAAAATTCCATAGACAGATGAGCCTGGCAGGCTACAGTCCATGAGGTCCCAAAGAGTTAGACATGAATGAGCCATACTGAGCACACACACAGTTGGAAAAATTAAAGTGAATTGTCCCAAACTTCACATGAAGTCACTGTAACACAGTCATCTGTACAAATGTCTCCACTTCCCCACTACTGCCACTGTCCTTGAGACCTTTGTCTGCCCTTAGAGTCCAAAGTCAGCACACAAAATTCCCTAAGTGATGTCAAATGAGCAGCTTTTTCTCACAGGGTTCCTTTTCCATCGCTGAGTGAAGAAGTGTCTCTCTCATGGAGGGGTACAGGTTTGTCAGCTAAGGCTCTCTAAGGGACTGAGGAAAGTACAGCTATCTTTTCTGATGTTAGAAAATCTGAGTGGGCTCCTATCTCTCTTATACATCAAGCCTGCCCTTTTCAAGACATTTCTGTCATTTCTGTGTCCTCATAGAGGCTGGGTAGATCTTGTGTTCTGTGGTTACACCCTCCTTCCACAGTAACTGATGCTGTGCTTTTATGTGCTTTTATGACCATATTTCTCAGACTTGAATATTTGTTTCATGGACTATCCATCGATTTTTGCATCAAATCTGCATGGAAAATTGGTGAGATGCCACAATATGAACATTTTTGTGACATTTCTTACCTTATGATAACCATTGCCTCTAATATACTAGGTTGACCTCCCTTACAAATATATAGTTTCTTGCATTAGATGGGGCAGAAATTAATGCAGCTTTCTTTGCTGCTGCTGCTGCTACTAAGTCACTTCAGTCGCGCCCGACTCTGTGCGACCCCATAGACGGTAGCCCACCAGGCTCCCCCGTCCCTGGGATTCTCCGGGCAAGAACACTGGAGTGGGTTGCCATTTCCTTCTCCAATGCATGAAAGTGAAAAGTGAAAGGGAAGTCGCTCATTCATGTCCGACTCTTCGCGACCGTATGGACTGCAGCCTACCAGGCTCCTCCGTCCATGGGATTTTCCAGGCAATAGTGCTGGAGTGGGTTGCCATTGCCTTCTCCAGCAGATTTCCGTAGATGCTCATAGAACCTTATGAGAACTGAGGTAGCAAATATCAGCTATAGTTAGCTCAGTCGCTCAGTCGTGTCTGACTCTTTGCGACCCCATGAATCGCAGCACGCGACGCCTCCCTGTCGATCACCATCTCCCGGAGTTCACTCAGACTCACGTCCATTGAGTCCGTGATGCCATTCAGCCATCTCATCCTCGGTCGTCCCCTTCTCCTCCTGCCCCGAATCTCTCCCAGCATCAGATTCTTTTCCAATGAGTCAACTCTTCGCATGAGGTGTCCAAAGTACTGGAGCTTCAGCTTTAGCATCATTCCTTCCAAAGAAATCCCAGGGTTGATCTCCTTCAGAATGGACTGGTTTGATCTCCTTGCAGTCCAAGGGACTCTCAGGGGTCTTCTCCAACACCACAGTTCAAAAGCATCAATTCTTCGGCTCTCAGCCTTCTTCACAGTCCAATTCTCACATCCATACATGACCACAGGAAAAACCATAGCCTTGGCTAGACGGACCTTTGTTGGCAAAGTAATGTCTCTGCTTTTGAATATGCTATCTAGGTTGGTCATAACTTTTCTTCCAAGGAGTAAGCATCTTTTAATTTCATGGCTGCAGTCACCATCTGCAGTGATTTTGGAGCCCAAAAAAATAAAGTCTGACACTGTTTCTACTGTTTCCCCATCTATTTGCCATGAAGTGATGGGACCAGATGCCATGATCTTCGTTTTCTGAATGTGGAGCTTTAAGCCAACTTTTTCACTCTCCTCTTTCACTTTCATCAAGAGGCTTTTTAGCTCCTCTTCACTTTCTGCCATAAGGGTGGTGTCATCTGCATATCTGAGGTTATTGATATTTCTCCCGGCAATCTTGATTCCAGCTTGTGCCTCATCCAGCCCAGCATTTCTCATGATGCACTTTGTATATAAGTTAAATAAGCGGGGTGACAATATACAGCCTTGACGTACTCCTTTTCCTATTTGGAACCAGTCTATTGTTCCATGTCCAGTTCTAACTGTTGCTTCCTGACCTGCATACAGGTTTCTCAAGAGGCAGGTTAGGTGGTCTGGTATTCCCATCTCTTTCAGGATTTTCCACAGTTTATTGTGATCTACACGGTCAAAGGCTTTGGCATAGTCAATAAAGCAGAAATAGACGTTTTTCTGGAACTCTCTTGCTTTTTCCATGATCCAGCAGATGTTGGCAATTTGATCTCTGGTTCCTCTGCCTTTTCTAAATCCAGCTTGAACATCAGGGAGTTCATGGTTCACGTATTGCTGAAGCCTGGCTTGGAGAATTTTGAGCATTACTTTACTAGCATGTGAGATGAGTGCAATTGTGCGGTAGTTTGAGCATTCTTTTGCATTGCCTTTCTTTGGAATTGGGATGAAAACTGACATTTTCCAGTCCTGTGGCCACTGCTGAGTTTTCCAAACTTGCTGGCATATTGAGTGCAGCCCTTTCACAGCATCATCTTCCAGGATTTGAAACAGCTCAACTGGAATTCCATCACCTCCACTAGCTTTGTTCATAGTGATGCTTTCTAAGGCCCACTTGACTTCACTTTCCAAGATGTCTGGCTCTAGATTAGTGATCACATCATCATGATTATCTGGGTTGTGAAGATCTTTTTTATATAGTTCTTCTGTGTATTCTTGCCACCTCTTCTTAATATCTTCTGCTTCTGTTAGGTCCCTACCATTTCTGTCCTTTATCGAGCCCATCTTTGCATGAAATGTTCCCTTGGTATCTCTAATTTTCTTGAAGAGATCTCTAGTCTTTCCCATTCTGTTGTTTTCCTCTATTTCTTTGCATTGATCGCTGAAGAAGGCTTTCTTATCTCTCCTTGCTATTCTTTGGAACTCTGCATTCAGATGCTTATATCTTTCCTTTTCTCCTTTGCTTTTTGCCTCTCTTCTTTTCACAGCCATTTGTAAGGCTTCCCCAGACAGCCATTTTGCTTTTCTGCATTTCTTTTCCATGGGGATGATCTTGATCCCTGTCTCCTGCACAATGTCACAAACCTCATTCCATAGTTCATCAGGCACTCTATCTATCAGATCTAGGCCCTTAAATCTATTTCTCACTTCCACTGTATAATCATAAGGAATTTGATTTAGGTCTTACCTGAGTGGTCTAGTGGTTTTCCCTACTTTCTTCAATTTAAGTCTGAATTTGGCAATAAGGAGTTCATGATCTGAGCCACAGTCAGCTCCTGGTCTTGTTTTTGTTGACTGTATAGAGCTTCTCCATCTTTGGCTCCAAAGAATATGATCAATCTGATTTCGGTGTTGACCATCTGGTGATGTCCATGTGTAGAGTCTTCTCTTGTGTTGTTGGAAGAGGGTGTTTGCTATGACCAGTGCATTTTCTTGGCAAAACTCTATTAGTCTTTGCCCTGCTTCATTCCGCACTCCAAGGCCAAATTTGCCTGTTACTCCAGGTGTTTCTTGACTTCCTACTTTTGCATTCCAGTCCCCTATAATGAAAAGGACATCTTTTTTGGGTGTTAGTTCTAAAAGATCTTGTAGGTCTTCATAAAACCACTCAACTTCAGTTTCTTCAGCATTACTGGTTGGGGCATAGATTTGGATAACTGTGATATAGAATGGTTTGCCTTGGAGAAGAACAGAGATCATTCTGTCGTTTTTGAGATTGCAGCCAAGTACTGCATTTCGGACTCTTTTGTTGACCATGATGGCTACTCCATTTCTTCTGAGGGATTCCTGCCCAAAGTAGTAGATGTAATGGTCATCTGAGTTAAATTCACCCATTCCAGTCCATTTTAGTTCTCTGATTCCTAGAATGTCGACGTTCACCCTTGCCATCTCTTGTTTGACCACTTCCAATTTGTCTTGATTCATGGACCTGACATTCCAGGTTCCTATATCAGCTATAATGTCTTTTTTTTTTTTTACATTTTTAATGTAGTTTATTTGAAATGCTTCCAGAAAAGTCTAAGGCCATTATACAAATCATTCATTTCATGAAAACATTCATTGATTTTCTTCTCATAGGCCAGTCCTTGACAGATCTCTTTTCTCAACATGCTGCCCAAAGTGGCCGATGGCTCCTTCAAAGAATGATTCCTTCTTTTCTTCACCATCAAACAACTATTCTTGGCTTTTCTCTGCTTCTGTCTGCAGCAGATTCAGTCAGTCAGTTGGTAAATCAATATCAACTTAAGAAAAAAGTAGTTTTAAATAAACTTGTAATAGAAATAAAAATTCACTAAGTTTAAAATCTATAAATACAGAAATATGTTTTACAGGGTAAAATTGATGGCTTCTTTTATTTTTGAAAAATAAGTACTATACCTTGTTTTTACATTGATAAATCTCATTACACAGCTTTCTGAATGCACATAATAGATGTACATACTAAAATGACAACATAGCATTTACTGCTCTCCTTTGTGTAAACTTGAAAGACACAGATTAAAAAAAAAGCTTTTTGGCAATAATTTAGTATCATTACTACTAGTGCTGGTGTGGGTACAATTTTGCACAAGTCATCTTTAACATTTACACTCACACAGAGCTTTTCTGTGTATTCAGTTAACTTTTTTTCAAAGGTCTGGGGCTCACCCTACATTGTAAATCAAGGCTGGACAAAAAGGTTACTCGTTTGGCCAACTGATGCTGATTGATGACGGAGTTAATTAAGTCAGCCTCTGGAGAATGTAATTATGATTCTGATCCCAGCACAAAGCCAGTGATGGCAAATGATGACTCGAAAGTGGAGCAGGAAAACCCCAGGCTCTGATCTTTCCCAGAAGGACACTGGACTTTGCTTTTCTTTTTTAATGCTTCCGACACAAGGTCATGATGGAGGACTTCTTCCAAATTCTTCTTCTCACATGTTTCTGTAAACAGAGTCACTGACGCAGCCACAGCCACTCCGTCATCTGTTCATTCATGCTCTAAAATATGAGTGGGCTGAGGCAGGTGAAACAAAGTGAAGAGGGCCTTTCTGCTATTCCTGCCAGGTTTTCCCAGGCCCAGTGAGTTCTGTTCTGATGTTTTAGGCTAGAAATACCTATCTAAGGCCAGCCAGCATCTATGGCAGAGACCTCCTGAAACAATATACACTTCAGTTCAAGATTCAGAGCTGACAGCCACTTTTGTGCCGATCCTTTTAAGGTCAGACTCTATTTCATGTCCTAGTAAATTATTGCATCAGATTTGTACTGGATGAAATTGTAAGGTTAAGAGAGTGCTTCATCCTTTGTGAAATTAAACCTTCAGAATCCCCAGGGATGTTTTCCTGCTTTTTGGTTGGATGATATCAGATCGATTTAACTTGAAACAATGATCTTTCCCGGTTTCCTTCAAACACCGTAACGATTACACAGGTAACTTCCTCATGTCCTATTTGCAAGGCCCTTGAAAAGTAATCTATATGAAACAGCAGATTAGAGGTTATTTTCTATTTTTTGAAATCCAGCAGGACCAGTGAAAATATTGATAACTTGTTCAAGTACATATCCACCCATCCAGACACTTGGGAAAAACAATACAGGGTAACAGTTGCCAAAGATTCCAGCTGACACAAGTTGGCAGTTACAGTACTAGAGACAAAAAAGTACAGACAGAAGAGACTGGGTCAACACGGTCACAGAAGTGTGAAAAAGTGCTTCTCCAAACCGTTCCACATGTGGAATGCAAATACTGTACAGGTAAGACACAGAGCGACTTCCAGGAAGCACACGCTTCTGTCAGACGTTGCTTTCAACATGCCTGCTGTTCCCACAGGAGGACTCTGTCTGTTCCATGTGCTCACAGTCGAGGCTGACCTCACTCGTGTCCATGCTACAATCCAATTTACTGTCTGATTGGTCCATCTGCTCAAGTTTTGTTTCTCCCCGTGGCTCCCTGCTCCCGGTGGCGGGATCTAGGAATGGTCCCTCAGAATCAAGGACCGCAGCCTGCCCCGTGGCACACAGAACTGTTTGTTTGGCTTGGCGAATACAGTTGAGCCACTGCTGTTTGTTGAATGTGTCATTGGCTTGTAATGAGTGGGTCTGACTTTGGGATCCATTTTTGAAACTCACTCTGAAGAAGTTTTTAATTCTCTCATTGTTGCTGAACGCCCCACGCAGGGAGCCGCCCAGCCTCACTTCCCCATCCTGCAAGTCTTCCAGCAGGAGGTCATTCATGGGGATAGGCTGCTGGTACAGCTGGTAGCAGAGCTACTCATTGTGGGTAACGGCGAGGGTGATAACAAGCACTTCTTGGAAGAGGAAGACATGTAGTTTCACACCCCAGTTGTTCTTCAGTTCACCATGACAACACAGCACCTTTGAGTTGTCAATTAGGGAGTCTTTCTGGCCTTCCTCCAAGTAAAGAAGTCGCTCTTTATAATAGCGGCATTCAGATTCTCCACTCTTGGTGTTGATTTCTGCCACAGTTCCCTGAGTGATGTTTATAGCTTCTTCCAGGTGCTGCTGATCTGGATTATCATTTGGTGTGTGTCTCAAGATTTCTCAAAGAAGCAGAGGGTATTTCACCGGATGGCTTCTTGTAATATCCAGGAAATTCCAGAGATCTAGTTTTCGGCTAAAGGGGGATTCTAAACATCGCTGCAGGAAATCTTGGACTCGGTGATCTTGTTTTTTGTGGCCCAGCAGAGCTTTGGCAGCTACTTGATTGCTGCAGTAGCTGTCGTAGGAGCCGAGACAAGGCAGCCAGCCCACGAGGATGGGACCGACGTGCTCAGTCGAGCCATCAGGCTTGCGGACATTTCGAAGCTGACTAAGGAGGTCTTCATGGAGAGGAATCAGGGAGTCCAGTGTTCCAAAAATTTGATTCAACTCCTGTTCTGTCATTATGGAGAATTTCAGCATAGGGTCGTGATAGGCCTTTTTTGCCAATTTCAAGTCCCCTATTAAATCTTCTCCTTGAGAAAGCCCAAAGATCGCCTCCTGCCCTTTTATTTCCTTGGACGTGAGCATCTGATTGACGCACACATCGAAGGTCTCACTCCACAGCTTGCTGTCTCTTCGCTTTGTGCTCGAGGGGGCAGCATTCCTGGACCAGGGTCGGGGGCCCAGGAGGTCGGGACGGCTCTCACTGCAGAAGCTGATGGACCGCTGTAGGGTTTGGCTGAAGCGCTTTAACAGCGTGGCCTTCACAGGTGGGATGAGGTTGGCAAGGGATGTGACTCCCTCTGAGATTCCAGGCTTTAGGAGATGGAAACATGGGAAAGTTGTTCTGCCGCTGCCGTTTAGGCCTTTTACAGGCTCTGTTGGGTCCCGTGAGGAAGGTCACGCTTGTCTGAGCCGAAGTCAGCAATGGCCGAACAAGTTTGGCAACGGGCCCCATTTTCCCCTTCGGTGCTTATTAATGTTTGGAGGCAATCATGCTCTGAGGAGCAGACTGTGAGAGATGCTGACAGAAACTCCAAGAAGACACCTTGGAGAGGTGAAGTGCCTTGCTCAAGGTCACAGGGCTGCTGAGTTTGAGACTGAAGGCTAGTGTCTCTGGTCAGGAGGGGTTACTCTCCCTTTTGCTGGGTCTCCAGCTTCTCAGGGGCTTCCGAGGTGGTGCAAGTGGTAAAGAATCCATCAGCCAATACAGGAGATGCAAGAGACACAGGTTTGATTCCTGGGTCAGGACCTACATCCCCTGGAGGAGGAAACGGCGACCCACTCCAGTATGCTTGCCTGGAGAATCCCATGGACCTAGGAGCCTGGCGGGCTACAGTCCATAGGGTTGCAGAGAGTCAGACATGACTTAGCAACTGAGCATGCACACTGCAGACGCCAGCTGCTCAAGGTCAGCAGTTGAACCTATAATGTCCTTAATTAACAGATTAGAAAGTTGTTGCTTTTGCTGTATAAGGTGAAAAGTTGTGAGCCTTCTGGTGAAGAGTGACTTTTCTATAGCTCACATGGCAACTCCTATTATTATAAAGTTTGGGATTATCTGCACAGATATTTTAGGAATTGGGACAAGTCACAAGGAAATGGTCAGTCTGTCACTTTGGAATGACAATGACAGTTTTAGAGCTATGCTTTCCTCTCTTCCATTTCTGGTATATTCACCTTGGGAAATAGTCCTTTCTTGTGACAACTTTTCCTCAGACTCTGGGCCAAGAGTCATAAAGTCCTGTCCTGATATTAATTTCTCAGTTGAATGCTTTCTTCTCTGCAGTCACCCTCTGTGTTTTTTCAGTCTTTTAACTTTAGTGAGGGTTTCAGTGGCTAAATCAAAGATTTCTCTTGGTAAATATCACACTGCACTTAAAAATATGTGGGCTACTTTCAATACCTTTTGATAACTTATTTCTAACATAATTCCACAGTGATAAGAGAACAGGTTCTGTATGATTTCAATACCTTTAGATCATAAAAGTTTTACATCTTGTTTTCTGTCCCTGGATGTGTTTCCAGTATCTCTTAGTTTATAGTCTATGGGAACTTGGATAGAATTTATATCCTTCTGTTGTGTGAAGATTGTATAAATCTTAACTATGTTGGATTGTTCATAGTGCTTTTCAGGTCTACTATATCTTTCTATTTTGCTGTATATTCATTCTATTAGCTTTTGAGAGTTTGATATTGAAACTCCAACTAAAAAAATCTTAATTTATCTACTTAAAGTTATGTCCTGACAGAATGGTTCTGAGTGTTTGATGATGTACAGAAATTTTTACAGCCTGCATCTCTCCCATTGTTCCTGCTCTCTAAAATGGATGTTATCATTCTTCTGGGTCACAGGCATCATCAAGCAATTTTCTTCTTATTTCAGGCTGTCCCCTGGAGTCACCAAGGACAGAAGTTCTTGGAGGGAAGGAAGATGAGATGAGAGGAGATCCCCCACTGTTTGTGAGGATAGCAAAAGAGCCCAGGGATTCCGAGACCGAGATCTGTTCCCCTGGACCATCCATTTGATGAGAGTGGCTAAGGCTGTAAGGAGTCCTGTGACATCATATCAGATGGGAGAGATCTTCAGAGACCCTCATTGCCTGTGTTTATACTGGGGGAAAAAGATAATAAATATTGTGAGACTCTCAGAGAAGTTCTGTGCTACCAGGAATTTCTTGTTGAACTTATTCCTTCTTGTACTCAACCACTTTTATTCAACTTAAATCTCAAGCAAATTTCCTGTTTCCAGGTAAAAATCCTAGGTGGATTACTTACACTATCTTATTCTCCTAAAGCAACATATACAGTAGTTCTTACAGGGGCAGAAAAGCTCGTGGTCCCTGTGAGACTCAGCAGTCACTTAATCCAGGAGCACAGCTGAGACTTTTCTCACTCCGTCTAAGATGATCACACTGAAAACTTATGTGAACTTTCTGAAATATTCTGTCCATGTTGCATTTTTTTCTTGTATCACTGATATGCTCCTCACCCATCTGAGCATGGAACACAGTTTCACTGAGATGCAGAGAAGGAATTTCTATAGATTTTCTTTCTCTACCGGAAGCTTTATGACCACCAAACATTTTTTCATTATTATCAAGTGAAACTAATTTTTTTCTCTCCTCTCCCACATCAGGTTTTCTTTTCATGTAAGTTCCTACACATAATTTTCTTCTTCTTTACATATCATGTTTACCCCGCTGTTCTTAACCAAATGCAATATGTTTGTTCTAAAGAGTCATTAAGGCATCCACTAGGAATCTCTAGTTGGAAAACCATATAAGGAACTGGAAGAGGGTGGGGACAAGAGGGGTGGAGAGAGACAGAGACAGAGAGACATGGAAGGAGGGAAAGGATGAGGGAGAGGGGGACTAAAGGAAGAGGAGGAGGAAGAGATGGAGGAAGGAGACGGAGAAAGAGGGAGGAGTTGAAGGGAGAAGAGGAGAGAGATATCTGAACTGAAGACATGGAAAAGGTTGTTCTGAGATGAAAGAAACAAGAGATGTTGTTCATGAGATGAAATAAGTAGAAATGTTAAAGACAAATCTGGTGCTGCCTTTCAGAACAGTTAGGTGAGAAATTTCTACATTGAATGGAAAGCTAAAATAGTCTGGAAAAGTACCTTCATTGTCCAATAATTACAATAATTTGTGATAAGGGGTTGCTGAAATCACTTCACTTTGGTGTTTGTAGAACTGTATGGATGTCTATTAAGATGACATACAAAATGTCCATGGGATGTCGGTCTTTTCTGTCTGCATCTGTATTTTGGGGGGTGTGTATCACTTCCTATGTCTGAATATTCTTTCTCTTCATAGGTGCTTCTGCAGTTTCTGGGAACACTTTTCTTCTTTTTTATCTTCCATTTTATTTTTATTGTTTTCTTTTTAATAAGTTATTTATTAGATTTGATTGGTTTTTCTTAATAGCTTGTTTTCTAAAGTTTTAAATCATTTTTGTTTTCTTTATCTCTAGGCCTGTGCATGTCTTTTCTAGTTCTGTTTCCAAAGTTTCTGATAATTTCTTAGAATAATTTCTTTTGGGCTTTCCTCGTGGGTCAGTGGTAAAGAACCCATCTGCCAATTCAAGAGACAAAGATTCTTTGCGGGTCCCATGGACTGTAGCCTATCAGGCTCCTCCATCCATGGGATTTTCCAGGCAAGAGTGCTGGAGTGGATTGCCATTTCCTTCTCTAGGGGATCTTCCCGACCCAGGAATCGAACTCGGGTCTCCCTCATTGCAAGCAGACGCTTTACTCTCTGAGCCACCAGTGAAGCCTGATAATTTCTTAGAATAATTTCTTTTGGGCTTTTCTCGTGGGTCAGTGGTAAAGAACCCATCTGCCAATTCAGGAGACAAAGTTTCGGTCCCTGGGTTTGGAAGATCCCCTGGAGTAGGAAATGGCAACCCACTCTAGTATTCTTGCCTGGGAAATCCTGTAGACAGAAGAGCCTGGTGGGCTACAGTTCATGCAGTCACAAGAGAGTCATACATGACACATCACCTAAACAGTAGGTTAATTTCGTTCTCTCTTTCTCATTGAACTATATGCCCAACAAATTCCTTCCAAATGTTTTATTTTATTCCTTGTTTTATTATTCAGGTTTCAATATTTTGGAATGAGAGGATACAACTCTAAAACCTGGTTGCCTGCTCCTGAAATGTAATTCTTCTAAGAGTTAAGTGAATTCAAGGAGACCTAGGGTTCTAAAATCAGATAGCCCTGTAAGTATTTAGTGCAGGAAGTGGTTTACTACAGGAAATCATGTGCCTACAAAATCCTCATCAGGAAGCTTCAAAAATCCCCAGGAAACCACTTCTAAAGGATGCTGCAACACCAAGGTTAGCAATTTTCAGGAAAATGCAAACACTCCTGCAAAACTAAATCTCTCCTAAATGGGAGAATCTATCATCGGTGGAATTTAGCTCAGCTTCCTCCTGCAAGGGTTTATGGGAAATGTAGTTCTCAGTCTTCCAGCCCCGGCCATTTAGAGCATCTAAAGAGCCAAAAACAGTAAGCAATTGATAAGAGGAAATGCAGCTCTGATGCCTATATAGTGCAAAGGGGAGCTCTCTGCTTACCTTCAGCAGAAAATCTAGTCATCACAGCACAGGATGCCTCTAGCTACTTCTATTTCTTTTCTTCACAGGGATTCTTCAGAGTGCGGGGGCAAGAGGGCTAAGCACATCACATACTATGCTGAGAGTTCATTCTTTTAGAAGATAATTCCAATGGAAACCAGCCTCTTATCTTTCTAAAACATACTACAATTGCAATAGTTTTCCATTTGTTTTCTCCAAATTTTGGTTACTTAAAATTCCATATCTTCATGTGTGGGGCACCAACATTCTCGACTTAATTTTATTCCCAGGAAGTTATTACTTTTCAAAGATGCTCCCTGGCAAGGAATATGCCTGATATATTTATTTAAAAATACACATTTTTACCCAGTCTCTGGGACCTAAATTTTGGGTCCACAATCCCTGCCTTAGTTAAAAACATCAAACATCATGCACAAAGGTAACCCCAGTGAGACGACTATCTCATGTTATGTGTGGGACTTTCTGTACTTCTCAGCTAAGCCTGAGCCTTCTCTTTAGGAAGAACATTTATCAAGTTTATGGTTCATTCTGAGCTCTCATGAGTTCCTGTAAGTGGAAATGTTTCTCCTTTTTGCTGTTTCTGTGATGTTCCTCTTTCTATTAAAAGTGCCTTTCAACTGACTCTTATAAAAATCTTCATATTACATGCTAAACAGTAAAAGGAAAGGGACCATGAATCTTTTCCGGTCAGTGGTTGTGAATTTGATTTTGAAATAGGAATATGGATGAAAGGGCCCAAGCATTTGTAGAGATGAGATAAGCAATACACGTTTAGTAGAAACTACTTCCAATTTGGGGTTTTGATTTTTTCCTGGGCTGGTGATATGCTGTCAGTTACTCTTATTGTGCTGGGCATTGGCAAGAACGAGACACATCCTCCAGTCAGTCACACCCCCACAAAGGTGGACAACCATTCTGCACCCAGCCAACCACTCCAATTTTTTGTTCTCAAGTGCAGCATTCAATGAATTATATGAGATATTCAACACTATTAAACAGACTTTGTGTTAGATGATTTGACCTAACTGTAGGCTAATGTAAGTGTTCTGAGAACATTTAAAGAAAGCTAGGCTAAACCACCATGTTCAGAGGTCAGGAGTATTAAATACATTTCTATTCAGGACAATTTCAATTTACCGATAGGTTTATCAGGAGGTTAAGACATTGAAGGGCTTCCCAGGTGGCTCAGTGGTACAAAATCCACCTGCCAATGCAGGAGATACAGGAGACAAGGGCTCGATCCCTCAGTTTGGAAGATCCCCTGGATAAGGAAATGGCAACCCACTCCAGTATTCTTGCCTGGAAAATCCCATGTACAGGGGAGCCTGGTGAGCTGCAGTCCATGGGTTCACAGAATCAGACACTACTGATCAACTGAGCACACGTGCACAAACACACACACACTCTCAAGGCCATTGAAAGCTGAGGAAGATCTGCCATTGAAATTGACAAGAGATACAAAAGAAATTGAAAATGAGCCAAATGTCATGATTCTACAAGATAGTTGCTTTGAAGCCCTAAGCACTAGAAAAGGGTGCATGCAGTACTCAAATGAAATCAAATTGGATCTAACGCTTGGATATTCAACAAGTTAATAGACTCTAAACAGCCTTCAATCACTAACAGTTCAGTTCAGTTCACTCAGTCATGTCCAACTCTTTGTGACCCCATAGACTGCAGCATGCCAGGCTTCCCTGTCCATCACCAACTTCTGGAGCTTGCTCAAACTCATGTCCATCGAGTCAGTGATGCCATCCAACCATCTTATCCTCTGTCGTCCCCTTCTCTTCCTGCCTTCAATCTTTCCCAGCATCAGGGTCTTTTCCAATAAGTCAGTTCTTCACATCAGGTGACCAAAGTATTGGAGTTTCAGTTTCAGCATCAGTCCTTCCAGTGAATATTCAGGACTGATTTCGTTTAGGATTGACTGGTTGGATCTCCTTGCAGTCCAAGGGACTCTCAAGAGTCTTCTCCAACACCACAGTTCAGAAGCATCAATTCACTCTCAGTCTTTCTTTACATGTTATCCTTTCCTTATGTTAACATGTTACATCAGTAACTGATTTTTAGTAAAATATAAACTTTCATTATAAGGTGTGTATATATATATACACACACATATATATATATATGACATAATTGATACATTCATTTCAGCTTAGTTATGCTGCCCTAAAACATGAGATTTTTGTACCCCTACCAGGACTTCCTGTGCAATTTTTGTGACCAGAATTACAGTGACAGAAAGCAATGAAAGAACTCAGGAGAGGCATGTGTTGTAAACAGAACCATATGTTATTACAAACCCTTCAATAATCATTCTCTTTCCTTTCCCTGAAAAGTTTCCCAGGTGGCTCAGTGGTAAAGAATCTGCCTGCAGTGCAGGAGACACAGGAGACGGGTTCAATCCCTGGGCCAGGAAGATCCCCTGGAGAAGGAAATGGCAACCCACTCCAGTATTCTTGCCTGGAGAATCCCAGAGACAGAGAGCCTGGTGGGCTTACAGTCATAGGGTCACAGAGTCGAACACAACTGAAACAATTTAGCACACAGCACAGTAAGAAGAAAATTACTTTTTAAACCAAACTAGAAAAAGATATATGTAAAATAGAACACTGTCAGATGAAAAAAACATCATATTGTATTTATGAAACTCTAAAAGTCAGAAAGCTCATTCAGAAATTCTTAGAATCAAAAATAAGAAGTTAAGACAAATTCAAATCAGCAATATTCTTTTTCGCTTAATACCCTTGAAAATCTTATCTACTACTTTTTAGGCATCACATTCACCAAATTAATTTTTTAAAATTCAGCAGCAGTCTTTTGAATACCAGGAGACAAAGGACTGTATTGTGATCTTCAGTGTTGATCCTTGCTCACTCAATAGTCCAGGTCTTCTCAAGCTGGCTGAACTAAAGACACAAATAAAATAATGTTACTTTTCTCTTCATATGCACGTGCACACATGTAGAGGACTTACATTATAATTTAATATAATGTATTCTATTACCTCTGTCTCTCACATACGCACACTCATTTGCTCACTTACTCACATATATTAAAAGCCATACTACTTTCCTAAACAGAAAACTTAAATGCAATGATCTTCAAACTTCAGTGTGCTTAAGAATTATTTCTACTCCAGAGAATTACAGTACAGAAAGGCCATTTTGAAATGCACCCTAGTGTGATTCTGAAGCAGTGACTTAATAGTGATTACTCTTTAAGGAAAAAGTAGTTTGTTATTTATTTATTATTTGTTATTATTTATTTATGAGATAAATATCATTTATCAGAATAATACTCATAGGTTTATACATTACTAACCAAAAGTCATTCATAGTCCTCAGTTTACAATCTGTTAGAATTTTTAATTGTTTCTTTACTTGTACACACATGACAGTTTTATAAATGCAAAGATTATGTTTAGTTGTATTCAGTAATGTGAACACAAAAGTGGAATGATGTTATTAAATTTTGAGCACGATTTTTTCTTTTTTAGCTGGCTGCACCATAATTTTTCCAGCCACTGCTACCCCACTGATTGGCATTCATTTTGTTTATAGCTTTGGGGCAGTACTAAAAAGGCTGTTAAAAGGAATTCTTGTATATTTGTTCTTATATATTAATAGCTTTATCTGTATGAAAGAAATTTTTAGGGGTAGATTGTTGGGTCCAAAGATCTGGGAAGCATTTTTTTTTTCAAATTAATAAAAGTTTCTAAGTTTCTCTCTCATAAGGCTACTACACCTCTTGTTTCCAACAGCAACATTTGAAATTACATTTTTCTCTGTATTCCCACCAACAAGAAACGTTGGTGCTGCTTTAAGTTTTTGTTGGTCTGATTTATATAAAGAACAGCTCATTGTTAATCATACTTTGAATTGCCAAGACATACTGTGAGCATTTTAAAATTATTTAATAGTGATTTATAATTCACTTTGTGAGAATTGCTTTTTTCAAATCTTTGCCCAATGATTTATTACATGCTTTGTCTTAACAATTGCTTTTTATATATGCTGCTGCTTAGTTGCTAAGTTGTGTCCAACTCTTCACAACCACATGGACTGTAGCCTGCCATGCTCCTCTGTCCATGGGATTTCCCAGGCAAGAATACTGGAGTGGGTTGCCATTTCCTTCTCCAGGGGATCTTCCCGACCCAGAGATTAACTCGAGTCTCCTGCTTAGCCGGTGGATTCTCTACTACTGAGCCACCTGAGAAGCCTTTTATATATATATAATATGATACTATATATATATAGTATACATATATTAACACTTATCTTGTATACAGTTTATGACAACTCTATGTTTATGTGTCTATAAGCATGATATTAACATTTTACATTTACATACTTTTAAGAAGTCTAACTTTTATTCTTTGTCTCACTCTGTATTTCTCATACGCCATATAAAATATCTCTATAAAAACCCATACTTCTGCTATTTATCATTCCAGAGAAATAATCCTCCCAAAATTGTTTAACAAAATAGAAAATGTACCCACTAATTCATTTCACCATCTTTTCTTTTTTATGTATAACAACAAATTTCTTGCCTTATTCACTCTTTTCTTTGGTTCCATTTTTCTTATGAAAACAAATTAAAAAAGCAAATCTGGTTATATCTTGCCTGAACTTAATCTTCCAAAGCCCACCACCTCCCCAACAGTCCCTGAAATAAAATATGAACAGGAAACACAAAAGATAAGACCATTTGTTATTGGGCTCTATGCAGCCTTTCCTGTCTAGACACTCATCACATCCCTCCCCTGACACGGCCTCTCAGTACACCCACACAGAAACTGTGAGATCTTTCATCAAATAGCCATGTCTTTGTCAATAGTATATTTTATCTCTGCATCTTCAATGCTCAGGACACCACTTGTCACCAAACATACTTTCAATATGTTTTTGAATGAAAAGCTTACCACTCCCCAAAGGTGTGATTCTCTTTTATGCCACATTTTAAAATTTATTTTTATTGGAGTATAGTTGTTTTACAGTGTTGTGTTTGTTTCTATCATACAGTGAATCAGCTTTATGTAGACACATACCCCCCCCCTTATTTTTTATTTCCTTCCCATTTAGGTCACCACAGAGCACTGAGCAGAGTTCCCTGGGCTATACAGTCAGTTCTCATTATCCACTTTATACATGGCATCAATAGTGTATACAGGTCAATCCCAATTTCCCAATTCATCCCACCCTCCTTTCCTTGCTCCCCCCGACATGCCACACTTTGTACATGCCATGTCCTTTCCCTAGAATGGCCCATCTTTCAGTCACCAGATGTTAAACTTGATCATCACATCTTCACAATCTCTCCAAACTCTTAGGCAAGCTTTCCATACGCCTGTAGTATCTTTGGGGGAAAAATATCAATAACCTCAGATATGCAGATGACACCACCCTTATGGCAGAAAGTGAAGAAGAACTAAAAAGCCTCTTGATGAAAGTGAAAGAGGAGAGTGAAAAAGTTGTCTTAAAGCTCAACATTCAGAAAACGAAGATCATGGCATCCGGTCACATCACTTCATGGGAAATAGATGGGAAAATAGCGGAAACAGTGTAAGACTTTATTTTGGCGGGCTCCAAAATCACTGCAGATGGTGATTGCAGCCATGAAATTAAAAGATGGTTACTCCTTGGAAGAAAAGTTATGACCAACCTAGACAGCATATTCAAAAGCAAAGATATTACTTTGCCGACTAAGGTCCATCTAGTCAATGCTATGGTTTTTCCAGTAGTCATGTATGGTTGTGAGAGTTGGACTGTGAAGAAGGCTGAGCGCCGAAGAACTGATGCTTTTGAACTGTGGTGTTGGAGAAGACTCCTGAGAGTCCCTTGGACTGCAAGGAGATCCAACCAGTCCATTCTGAAGGAGATCAACCCTGGGATTTCTTTGGAAGGAATGATGCTAAAGCTAAAACTCCAGTACTTTGGCCACCTCATGCGAAGAGTTGACTCATTGGAAAAGACTCTGATGCTGGGAGGGATTGGGGGCAGGAGGAGAAGGGGACGACAGAGGATGAGATGGCTGGATGGCATCACTGACTTGATGGACGTGAGTCTGAGTAAACTCCAGGAGATGGTAATGGACAGGGAGGCCTGGTGTGCTGCGATTCATGGGGTCGCAAAGAGTCAGACACGACTGAGTGACTGAACTGAACTGATAGTATCTTTTACTATCTTTATCCTAGCATGCATTATACACCTGTAGACATGTCTCTTTTCTGAAATGACTCCTACAATATCTTTAGAAGAGTTATTCATATTTATTTCCCCAGCTTCTCCTTAGCAACATAATAAACCACTGTTATTGCTTAAGATATGTGTAACTAAGGGATGGACAAGAGTCATTTATAAAAATTTGTTGCAGGGACTTCCATGGTGGCATAGTGGATAAGAATCCGCCTGTCCATGCAGGGGACATGGGTTCCATCCCTGATCTGGGAAGATCCCACATCCTATGGAGCAGCTAAGCCCATTTGCCACAACCACTGAGCCCGCATGCTGCAACTACTGAAGCCTGTGCTTCCTAGAGCCTGAGCTCTGCAACAAGAGAAGCCCCCACAGTGAGAAGCTGGGTACTGCAATGAAGAGTAGCCCCCACGTCCGGCAACTAGAGAAAGCCTGCGCAGAGCAATGAAGACTCGACACAGCCAAAAATACATCAATAAATAAAATTAATTTCTTAAAAAACTGTTGCATATTCTGAATATGGATATACATACAAACATAAACATATATGGACATACATATGTATATACATTTTCTTTCTTCTTAATACCAGAGGCATTCTCAAAAGAAATATAACTGTTTTGAACAACGATGAACAAATTCTTCTTACCTCGCCAGGTTACAATTCCCTTTCTCTTTTTCATTGTACGTCAAAGTGATCTTCTTTTTCATCCAAAAATAGAAAGAGATTTAGACACAGAAATTAGTCCAGCATCATTAAAACCATCTTACCCACTGGAATTTTCTGAAAGGAAGAAAATAATTACTGGGAAATAAATCAGACCTCCCCTCATGTGCCTCAGAAGCTCTTTGAACATTTAAAAACACTGTTCACAATTAAGAAGGCAAGCAATGTCAATTAAGAGGCACGGAAAGTCTTTCCCATGTTTTATATATATTCCTTTGAGTTAGTTTTGGCAAATACCAATTCCTTTTCACTGAAGAAGTGAGGCAGATCCCTCTCAGATGGTAAGGAATACTGAGAAGGCATTGAGTCTTCATAAAGTGGATATTGGGGTTTTTAAAGATGTTTATTATTATTGTATTGTATTGTATTGTGTTGTATTTTTTAGCCACAGGGCATGCAGGATATTAGTTCTGGGATCAAATACATGCCCCCTGCTGTGGAAGCACAGAGTCTTAACCACTGGACAACCAGGGAAGTCCTTGGGATATTTTTTGCAACCCAGCAGAGTTATGCCTCCTAGAGGCAGAATTGGTGCTCTGGTGCTAAATAGAAGTCAGAGAATAAAGAAAGAAGCTTAATGTAATGGGAAATAAGGCTAGTCCCATGAATAGGAATGGCTTCTGATGGGATAAAGACACAGAAAGCTTAAACTTTCAGAAAAATGTAAGTTAGAGAAAGGAACATAGCAGAAAGTGGAAATGGAAGAAATTATGAAAGAGGTATGAAATGTTTAATCTTTCGAAGGTTAGTTTCTATTTTAATATAAAGATGTGAAAGTCATAATATCCTACAATGCAGTTCCTCTGTCAGAAATTATCATGGACCTCTTAATTACAATCTTCATGATTGTCATTTCTATGAATAATGAATCCTTACTCGTTATTAAATATTCGATAATGAAAATTTCTAAGAAAAATGCTTTGTTCATTCCTGCTTTTCTTCCTTCTGTGCATCACAGGCTTCTTATTTTGTTTGAGATTTCTTTCCACTACTATGTGAAGTAGAATGCCTCTCAGCCTCAGCTGCAGTTACCGGTCTGAACCCCAGAACTTTGGACCCTCTAAGAACCACAGACCTGAGGAATTATGTAGGTCCAGATCATCTGCTTTCAGGCAAGAATTCATCTCCCGGTATTGAATTTCGTGGACAGAGTTCTCTCCTCTTGAGGAAACTGACAAAAGAGGTCATAGGTTAGGAGTCCGGGGGGCATAATAAAACTTTCCCTCCCTATGTGTGCTTTATCTCAGCAGTGTAAACACACCCAATCATCACCTAAGCCCTTGTCTTGTTTTCATTCTGTTCTACTACCAAGCTTCATGAAACTAACCCAGGTGTCCAACTGCCATCTTATTACTACCCAGTTTCTTCTCCCAAGGCAGCCAGCATTCTTCCATAATTCACTGGAGATTTGTCTAAAATCTTTATAAAACTTATCCTTTCCTGTTCATTCTCACTATAAAGTCTTTTTCATCTTTCATCTCAACTATTTCAAAATCCTATCTTAGTCAATAACGTGGTTCTCTTTCAGCCCCTCAGATGTCCAAACAGAACTTTCTAAGACCCTGCCTGAATACTCTGTCCACTATATCATACTTTTTAATGACTGTTAATCTTCTTACTGGGAAACACAGAACTTCACTACTTGTTTCTTCCGCTTTCTTCAGCCTCATCAGGAACTTCTGTCCTTGAACTCACATTTTACTTACCCCCACCAAAACACCAAATGTGCCATCTTTTAAGCTTCTCTACAGTTGTAAATATTTTTTTCTCTCCCTGAAATGCACTCTTAAGTTCTTTGCTCTATATCTTCAAAATTCGTCTCAAAATCTCCTAGAAGCCTCCGATACTCCCTTTTCAGTTAAGTAATGTATTTTCTGGGCCCCCTGTGTTCTTTATTCATGTTACTATATAATAATACATTGCAACGTATTTGTTTACATATATCTCTCTTTCGCTAGACTGGAAATTACACAAAGACAGAACATTGGATTATCCATGTCTGAGTCATCTTCAGAACCTAGCATGTTGCTTAACAGAACAGTAAATTTAGTAATAAGTACAGAGTAAGAGCAAATAATGTTTGGGCAATAACGGAGTCATGTATCACACAAGCATACTCATTCTAAACGACCGATTCTGTAACATCCAATTAAAGATGTAGATAGACTATTTGCTGTTGTTTTTAGTTGCTAAGTCATACCTGACTCTTGCAACTCCATGGACTATAGCTTGCTAGGCTCCTCTGTCCATTGAATTTTCCAGGCAAGAATATTGGAGTGGATTGCGTTTCCCTCTCCAGGGGATCTTCCTGACCCAGGGACTGAACCCTAGTCTCCTGCATTGGCAGGCAGATTCTTTACCACTGAGCCACCAGGGAAGCCCATAGCTACATTATAATAATCATCAATACAAGCAGTATCCCTTTTCTTCTCTGAATTTTTGTTTCTTCTTTTGGGGAAACTGTTTAAATCCCTTCTAGGTTTCCTCTTTGTGGCCATTTGATACTTGAATCTAATGTTGTTGTTGTTGTTGTATTATTCCAAGAAATTTCTTATGCCATAGAAATGTTAGAGACACGATAATTTGGCTCAGACCTGCAAGCCGCTGTCTCTGTCTTCGCTTCTGAATCCACAAGAGGGCTGCGATGAGAAAGGCCAACAGAATGACCCCAAGGACTCCAAGTACAACAGTGGGTGAGTGACCTGAGCACAGGGAAACACAAGAGGTAATAACATCTTAGTTACAAGACCTAGGTCCCCAGTTACTATCCTTTTCTAGGTCAACTACAGGATTGCTGAAGTGAATTTCAGCTTCTTAGAGCTTCTGACCCAGAACATCTTAATAAGAGGGATTCTAAATAATGCAGACAATCGGTCCCATGCTCAGAAACCCCTTGATATACCTGCGGCCTTTAGTGATCCTTTGCTTTCTGCAATTTCTGTAGGAGGAAAGAGAAGAGACTCAATTCTGGGAGTTACATACACAACAGTTATGTCTATTTCCTGTCTGGGGATTTAGCCTCTCAATCAAGTAAACTACTTCTTCCCACCCAAAACTAGAGACCCCGTACTTTTTCCTCCCTCTGCACACGGACACATGCAAGCTAAATGCTTTTCCTCAGTGAAAGTCACTCAGGCGTGTCTGACTCTTTGCGACTCCAGGGACTGTAGATCGCCAGGCTCCTCTGTCCAAGGAATTCTCCAGGCAAGAATACTGGAGTGGGTTGCTCTTCCCAACCCGGGGTTCAAATCCGGGTGTCCTACATTGCAGGCGGATTCTTTACCATCTGAAGACCAATGTATAACAACACGCAGGATTCTCTCCCCACCAGGTCGCTGGGTTGGTACTTCCGGTCCTTACACAATGCACTTCCCCGCCCACCCTCTCCTCGCTGCCGCCGCTGGAGATTCCAGACCCCTTGAGCTCACCTGAGCACTTCACAGAGGCATCCTCCTTGTGCCCGCAGTCACTGTGTCCCCAGTATCTGGCAGGACAATCCCACAGGGAAGACTCATTGCCCTTGCACTTCACTTCATTGAGCCATATGGGCCCAGTTCCCTGGCCGAACGCTGCCTCTTTTCCTGCCTCCAGAGCTAAGCCACAGCCCAGCTGGCGACACACCACCTGGGCATCGTTAAGGTCCCAGGAGTCGTCACACACTGTGCCCCAGGAACCTCCGTGCCAGACCTCCACACGTCCAGAACAATTAGTGGTTCCTTCCTGAAGCCTTATTTTATCTGAAAAATCAGAGACATCTTGATCATTTCTGAGACAATAAAAGCTCCCAGGAGGTCACAGGAGAAAAGAAAATTTTGAAATTCTTTTTAAAAAATCTGTTTTAAAAGATTTTTTAAAAATCTGTTTGGGGAACAAGTGTATATCTGTGGTGGATTCATGTTGATGTATGGCAAAACCAATACAATATTGTAAAGTAATTAACCTCCAATTAAAATAAATAAATTTATATTAAAAAATAAGTAAAGAGAGAAAAAAATTCTGCTTGCTTATTGAATGTGCATTTGGAATTTTACAACATTTATCTTTCATGGAAGTGCATGTCCTTCCAACAAACTGGGTGTATTAAATATTTCATCCTGGACATTAGAACGTTAGTGTGACTTAGTAAATGTCAATGAGATAAAGTTAGCATTGTAAATGTATTAGGTTGGTCAAAAATTTTGTTCCATAATTATAGACAAATGAACTTTTTGGCCAACTCAGTATAAATCCTCTCAAACAACCAGATAAATAGAAATCTTTCAGCTTAAGAAGGTGTAGAATAGGGAAATAATTCAGGATTGATCTTTCTGACTGCTTCTCTCCTTGTATTGAGTGTAACAAGATATTATTTGAAAGAAAAATGGAGCAACTCAATAGTCAAAGACTGAATTATATATTCTCTGATCCTAATTTGTTCACAGAGAAAGCACAAGTGAGTAAAACTTTTGAGAAGGCCATCAGAGTATGATCATCTTTGAGAAAATGGTCACTGATCCTGAGTATCCAAAGGACAAATTAAATAAAATCAGTTACATCATCCAGGTAGAATAAGGGTTAACCAAACCTTACTCATTCTCACTGAGTTAGATCAGGAGATGAGAGTGGAGCAACAGAATGAGATTGTCATACAGGCCCACAGATACTCACCAGCACATGTGATCCAGGTCTCCTCTGAGGGGCTGGCCAGTCTCCTCTTCCATGGAGATGATGGGCACTGCCATAAGGTTTCAGGTCCCTTAGGACACTGGACATTGTCCACCCACATGTACCTGTGCTCCACCTTGTCTGAAGGTGCTGGTCTGATACTCCCTTTGTCCGCACAGCCGAGCTGCCTGCATACCACCCCTATTGTGGTTGCAGACATGTCACTCTTTCCCACGCTGCCCCAAGCTCCACTGTAAAAAACTTCCAGGCGCCCTGCACAGGTCTCGCTGCTGGTGTCACTGATGAGTCTGAGAGACATGAACTCTGGGGTGAAATAAATAGTTAGTAGTTTTGCCTCTTTTCTGAACATCCAGAGGACTCTCTTCATTTACTCTGATATGTGCATGTTTTTAAAAATAGGTCAGGGTGCTTCCCTGGTGGCTCAGATGGTAAAGAATCTGCCTGTAGTGCAGGAGACTGGGGTTCAATCCCTGGGTTGGGAAGACCCCCTGGAGAAGGCAATGGCTACCTACTCTAATATTCTTGCCTGAGAATTTTATGGACAGAGGAGCCTGGCTGGGTACAGTCCATGGGGTTGCAAAGAGGTAGGCATGACTAAGCAAGTAACACTAACATGATCTAACAGGATATGCCATTATTAGAAATTCTTTGGTAACTTCTTGATGATTTGGTACAGTCAGCAAAAATAAGACCAGGAGCTGACTGTAGCTCAGATTATGAACTACTGATTGCCAAATTCAGACTGAAATTGAAGAAAGTAGGGAAAACCACTAGACCAATCAGGTTTGACCTAAATCAAATCCTTTATGATTATACAGTGGAAGTAAGAAATAGATTTAAGGGACTAGATCTGATACAGTGGCTGATGAACTATGGACAGAAGTTCGTGACATTGTACAGGAGACAGGGATCAAGATCATCCCCATGGAAAAGAAATGTGAAAAGGTAAAATGGCTGTCTGAGGAGGCCTTACAAATAGCTGTGAAAAGAAGAGAAGTGAAAAGCAAAGGAGAAAGGAAAGATATAAGCATCTGAATGCAGAGTTCCAAAGAATAGCAAGAAGAGATAAGAAAGCCTTCCTCAGTGATCAATGCAAAGAAATAGAGGAAAACAACAGAATGGGAAAGACTAGAGATCTCTTCAAGAAAATTAGAGATACCAAGGGAACATTTCATGCAAAGATGGGCTCAATAAAGGGCAGAAATGGTAGGGACCTAACAGAAGCAGAAGATATTAAGAAGAGGTGGCAAGAATACATGGAAGAACTATACAAAAAAAATCTTCATGACCCAGATAATCATGATGGTGTGATCACTCACCTAGAGCCAGACATCCTGGAATGTGAAGTCAAGTGGGCCTTAGAAAGCATCACTATGAACAAAGCTAGTGGAGGTGATGGAATTCCAGTTGAGCTCTTTCAAACTGTGAAAGATGATGCTGTGAAAGTGCTGCACTCAATATGCCAGCAAACTTGGAAACTCAGCAGTGGCCACAGGACTGGATAAGGTCAGTTTTCATTCCAATCCCAAAGAAAGGCAATGCAAAAGAATGCTCAAACTACCGCACAATTGCACTCATCTCACATGCTAGTAAAGTAATGCTCAAAATTCTCCAAGCCAGGCTTTAACAACACATGAACCATTAACTTCCAGATGTTCAAGCTGGATTTAAAAAAGGCAGAGGAACCAGAGATCAAATTGCCAACGCCCACTGGATCATGGAAAAAGCAAGAGAGTTCCAGAAAAACATCTATTTCTGCTTTATTGACTATGCCAAAGCCTTTGATTGTGTGGGTTACAATAAACTGTGAAAAATTCTAAAAAAGATGAGAATACCAGACCGCCTGACCTACCTTTTGAGAAACCTATACGCAGGTCAGGAAGCAACAGTTAGAACTGGACATGGAACAACAGACTGGTTCCAAATAGGAAAAGGAGTATGTCAAGGCTATATATTGCCACCATGCTTACTTAACTTCTATGCAGAGTACATCATGAGAAACGTTGGGCTGGAAGAAGCACAAGTTGGAATCAAGATTGTCGGGAGAAATATCAATAACCTCAGATATACAGATGCCATCACCATTATGGCAGAAAGTGAGGAAGAACTAAAAAGCCTCTTGATGAAAGTGAAAGTGGAGAGTGAAAAAGTTGGCTTAAAGCTCAACATTCAGAAAACGAAGATCATGGCATCTGGTCCCATCACTTCATGGGAAACAGATTGGAAAACAGTGGAAACTGTGTCAAACTTAATTTTGGGGGGCTCCAAAATCACTGCAGATGGTGCTTGCAGCCATGAAATTAAAAGGCGCTTACTACTTGGAAGGAAAGTTATGACCAACCTAGATAGCATATTCAAAAGCAGAGACATTACTTTGTCAACAAAGGTCCGTCTAGTCAATGCTATGGTTTTTCTTGTGGTCATGTATGGATGTGAGAGTTGGACTGTGAAGAAGGCTGAGCGCCGAAGAATTGATGCTTTTGAACTGTGGTGTTGTAGAAGACTCTTGAGAGTCCCTTGGACTGCAAGGAGATCCAACCAGTCCATTCTAAAGGAGATCAGCCCTGGGTGTTCATTGGAAGGACTGATGCTAAAGCTGAAACTCCAGTACTTTGGCCACCTCATGTGAAGAGTTGACTCATTGGAAAAGACTTTGATGCTTGGAGAAGGGGACGACAGAGGATGAGATGGCTGGATGGCATCCTGACTCGATGGACATGAGTTTGGGTGAACTCTGGGGTTGGTGATGGACAGGGAGGCCCGGTATGCTGTGATTCATGGGGTTGCAAAGAGTCAGACACGACTGAGCAACTTAACTGGACTGAACTGATGATTTGGTAGACTTTCTTAAAATATTTGTTCTATAAATATTTTCAGATTTTCTAATCTTGGATTTTGTAATTAGGGACCTCTAAAATGCCAACAGTGACTCTAAGTTGACATCTAAACCTCAATCAAAAGCTTACTCAGAGCCTTTTATGAATTACACAGTTTGGGGGTTTTCTCTCTAAATTACCGTAATTTTGACTTTGTATCCCTGATCTGTTCATTTTTGGACAATTGTCCTTGACAGTTAAAATTTAGTGAGATACTCAGACGCTAAAACCAATGTTTTGTATACATTACCTTAGAATACAATAGTTCCCTTTCTGACACTTTGAAAAGTGAAAGTGAAAGTTGCTCAGTTGTGTCCCACTCTGTGTGACCTTAGAGACTATACAGACCAGAATACTGAGGTGGGTAGCCTATCCCTTCTCCAGGGAATCTTCCTGACCCAAGAATCAAACCGGGGTCTCCTGCACTGCAAATGGATTCTTTACCAGCTGAGCTAGTTTTGTTTTGTATGTCCTCTACCATATTTATGTCATTAAATGTGAGAGCAAAATCACATCTGGCATATAGAATTTTTCACTTTGCTAAGTCATAGCACCATTTTTTTCCCCAATACCTTACAATTGAGTACATTTTTCTAGTTCACAATGCTTTCCAATATCTTATCGTGTATACAAAATAACAGCAGTATCTCATTGTGATTCTTTGTCATAAAAAATTACTTGGGTGTGGTGGTCTTTTTATCTGTAGAATGTGGTACCAAATGTATTTCTTTTTCTCCTTTAAAAAAAAGAAAAGTTTTATTTATTTTTGGCTATCCTGAGTCTTTATTGCTGCACATGGGCTTCATGTGGTTGCAATGAGCTGGGGCTACTCTCTAGTTGCAGTGTGTGGGCTTCTAATTTTGGTGGCTTCTCTTGTTGAGGGGCATGCGTTCCAGAGGGTGGGCTCAGTAGTTGTGGTGCATGGGTTTGGTTGCCCTGTGGATGTGGAATCTTCTCAGACCAGAGATCAAACCCATGTCTCCTGCACTGGCAGGCATATTTTCAACCACTGGACCACCAGGGAAGTCCTCTTCTTGTCCTTTTTAATCTACTTTATTAATACAGTAATCATCGTGTCACAGCCTGGCACTCTAGGCCGCTGCCCCGACCTCGGACGTGGGGTAGCTCCTCTCGGCCACGCTTAGTGAGCCGGCTCGCGTGAGCCGGCTCGCAGCCACCTGCATTTACTGAGCCAGCTTGCAGCCGCCGGAGCTGATTGTGGCTCAGATCATGAATTCCTTATTGCCAAATTCAGACTTAAATTGAAGAAAGTAGGGAAAACCGCTAGACCATTCAGGTATGACCTAATCAAATCCCTTATGATTATACAGTGGAAGTGAAAAATAGATTTAAGGGTCTAGATCTGACAGATAGAGTGCCTGATGAACTATGGAATGAGGTTCATGACAGTGTACAGGAGACAAGGATCAAGACCATCCCCATGAAAAACAAATGCAAAAAAGCAAAATGGCTGTCTGGGGAGGCCCTACAAATAGCTGTGAAAAGAAGAGGAAAAAAAGCAAAGGAGAAAAGGAAAGATATAAGCATCTGAATGCAGAGTTCCAAAGAATAGCAAGAAGAGACAAGAAAGCCTTCTTCAGCGATCAGTGCAAAGAAATAGAGGAAAACAACAGACTGGGAAAGACTAGAGATCTCTTCAAGAAAATTAGAGATACCAAGGGAACATTTCATGCAAAGATGGGCTCAATAAAGGACAGAAATGGTAGGGACCTAACAGAAGCAGACGATATTAAGAAGAGGTGGCAAGAATACACAGAAGAACTGTACAAAAAAGATCTTCACGACCCAGATAATCATGATGATGTGATCACTAATCTAGAGCCAGACATCTTGGAATGTGAAGTCAAGTGGGCCTTAGACAGCATCACTATGAACAAAGCTAGTGGAGGTGATGGAATTCCAGTGGAGCTCTTTCAAATCATGAAAGATGATGTTGTGAAAGTGCTGCACTCAATATGCCAGCAAGTTTGGAAAACTCAGCAGTGGCCACAGGACTGGAAAAGGTCAGTTTTCATTCCAATCCCAAAGAAAGGCAATGCAAAAGAATGCTCAAACTACCGCACAATTGCACTCATCTCACATGCTAGTAAAGTAATGCTCAAAATTCTCCAAGCCAGACTTCAGCAATACGTGAACTGTGAACTTCCAGATGTTCAAGTTGGTTTTAGAAAAGGCAGAGGAACCAGAGATCAAATTGCCAACATCCGCTGGATCATGGTAAAAGCAAGAGAGTTCCAGAAAAACATCTATTTCTGCTTTATTGACTATGCCAAAGCCTTTGACTGTGTGGATCACAATAAACTGTGGAAAATTCTGAAAGAGATGGGAATACCAGACCACCTAACCTGCCTCTTGAGAAATCTGTATGCAGGTCAGGAAGCAACAGTTAGAACTGGCCATGGAACAACAGACTGGTTCCAAATAGGAAAAGGAGTACATCAAGGCTGTATATTGTCACCCTGCTTATATAACTTCCATGCTGAGTACATCATGAGAAACGCTGGACTGGAAGAAATATAAGCTGGAATCAAGATTGACAGGAGAAATATCAATAACCTCAGATATGCAGATGACACCACCCTTATGGCAGAAAGTGAAGAGGAGCTAAAAAGCCTCTTGATGAAAGTGAAAGAGGAGAGTGAAAAAGTTGTCTTAAAGCTCAACATTCAGAAAATGAAGATCATGGCATCTGGTCCCATCACTTAATGGGAAATAGATGGGAAAACAGTGGAAACAGTGTCAGACTTTATTTTTGGGGGGCTCCAAAATCACTGCAGATGGTGACTGCAGCCTTGAAATTAAAAGATGGTTACTCCTTGGAAGAAAAGTTATGACCAACCTAGATCGTATATTCAAAAGCAGAGACATTACTTTGCTGACTAAGGTCCGTCTAGTCAAGGCTATGGTTTTTCCTGTGGTCATGTATGGATGTGAGAGTTGGACTGTGAAGAAGGCTGAGCGCCGAAGAATTGATGCTTTTGAACTGTGGTATTGGAGAAGACTCTTGAGAGTCTCTTGGACTGCAAGGAGATCCAACCAGTCCATTCTGAAGGAGATCAGCCCTGGGATTTCTTTGGAAGGAATGATGCTAAAGCTGAAACTCCAGTACTTTGGCCACCTCATGTGAAGAGTTGACTCATTGGAAAAGACTCTGATGCTGGGAGAGTTTGGGGGCAGGAGGAGAAAGGGATGACAGAGGATGAGGTGGCTGGATGGCATCACGGACTCGATGGACGTGAGTCTGAGTGAACTCCGGGAGATGGTGATGGACAGGGAGGCCTGGCGATTCATGGGGTCGCAAAGAGTCAGACACGACTGAGCGACTGAACTGAACTGAACTGAATCATCGTGTGGTACACTGAATCCTTAACCAACATCCAACACCTATATGTTTATAAAAGAATTTCTCATTGTTAGTTTTACTGTCATTTTCATGACATGCAAACTCACTTCTGAATTTTCCTCTTTCTGATATCATACTACATACTACCTGCACGTGTGTGTCTGTATGCTTAGTTGCTTGGTCATGTCTGACTCTGCAACTCATGGACTGCAACTCATGCAACTCTGCACCTCTGTCCATGAGATTCTTCAGGCAAGAATATTGGAATGGGTAGACATTCCCTTCTCCAGGGAAACTTCCCACCCAGGGATCAAACCCAGGTCTCCAGCATCTTTACTGTCTGAGCCGCCTGAGAAGCCCACGTTGCACATGAGGTAGCGCTAACGCATCAGATCCATGCTTCCGGCAGCCTGAATCCCACAGCTGTTCCCTCTGAACCTGTAGTTCAAGGAGTTTGCTCAGATCAATACCCTCCCTACCACCAGCCCACCTCAGCCATTTCTTCCAAAACTGTAACCAGTTGTCATTTTGCAGAACTCACCTGAGCAGATAACTCCTGCATCCTCCTTATGCCTGCAGTTCTGCCGCCCCCAGCCATGGGAACGGCACTGAGAAATGCGAGATTCTTTTCCATTACAGTTCACCTCATCCAGCCAGATGGGCCCTGATCCTTCCCCAAAATGAGCAGAACCCGTGGCATTAATGGCCACACCGCAGCCCAGCTGCCTGCACACCACGTGGGCATCATCCAGGTCCCAGCTGTCATCACAGATGGTGCCCCAGGAGCCCTCATGATAGACCTCTATTCTCCCGGCACAACGCCCACCTCCATTTACCAGGCGGAGCTGTCCACTCCCTGAAAGAGCAAATGAAACAGTGATAAATGCATTTCTGAGGATTTGGAAATTATTCTCATAGATCGGTCACCGATTCTCACCTATGCAAGGAACACCATTTTCTTCCAAAACAACGGAGCTTTTCGGATCCGAAGAAGATGAATTGCATGGATATAGTGTCTGACTCCGATTTCCTGCAATCACAAGAGATGCAAAAGGATGGAATGAAATGAAAGTGAAGTCACTCAGTCATGTCCAACTCTTTGCAACCCCATGGACACCAGGCTCCTCCGTCCATGGGATTTTCTAGGCAAGAATACTGGAGTGGGTTGTCTTTTCCTTCTCCAGGGATTGAACCCAGGTCTCCTGCATTGTATACAGACACTTTACCGTCTGAGCCACCAGGGAAGCATGGAATGAAGAGAGGAGGTCAATTGGTATGCTAGATGTATGAACTCAGGACAAACGTAGCTTTAGAGAAAGGTGTCTGGGTCAACCAGGCTAAGAATGAATCAGATCCTCTGAGAAGGCACATGCGTGCCTGTGCTAAGTTACTTCAGTCGTGACTGACTCTCTGCGACCCCATGGGCTGTGCCCACTAGGCTCGTCATCCGTGGGATTCTCCAGGCAAGAATAGTGGAGTGGATTGCCATGCCTTCCTCCAGGGGATCTCCCTGACCCAGGGAAAACCTGTGTCTCTTATGTCTCCTGCAGCTGGGTTCTTCACCTCTGGCACCACCTGGGAAGCCTGAGAAGTTACATGGTAAGTCCTAAATGGGCTTCTCTGATGGCTCAGATGGTAATGAGTCTGTCTGCAAGGGAGGAGACCTGGGTTCAATCCCTGGGTCAGGAATATCCTCTGAGGAAGGGAATGGCTACCCACTCCAGTATTCTTGTCTGGAGATTCTCACGGACAAAGGAGCCTGGTGGGCACAGTCCATGGAGTTGCAAAGAGTCAGACAAGACTGAGCGACTGACCCACACACATAAGCTCTATGTAACTATGAGGTCCATGAAAATCAAGTTTACTTTCCACTAAAAAGACAAATGAAGTTAATATTCTGGTACACTTCTCATTATCTCTCAAAGTAGATCATTTCCTTTTATTCCCATTCTTTGCCATAGGTATACCCGCTCCTTTTTGGAAGTATAGTTGATTAATAATGTTGTTAATTCCTGTTAATTCAGCAGTGATTTGGTTATACATACATACATACATATATACATACATACATACATATATACATATTTTTTTAATACTCTTTGGTTTATCACAGAATATTTTTTATTGGATTATAATTGTTTTTTTAATGTTGTGTTAGTTTCTGCTGTACAATAACATGAATCAGCTGTAAGTATACATATATGCCTTCTCTCTTGAGTCTCCTTCCCACAACCCCCATCCCACCCCTCTAGGTCACCACAGAGCAATTAACTGAGCTCTCTGTGTTAAGTAGTATCTTTCCACTAGCTATCTCTTTCACACGTGGTAGTGTATATACATCAATGCTGCTCTCTCAGTTCGTCCCACTCTCTCTTTCCCCGCTTATACCCACTCTTAAGGCACACCACCATGGGAGAGGCTCCTCATTGGCTGCCCTTTATTCTCTTACCTGAGCAGATTACAGAGGCCACTTGCCCTTCAGGACACAGCGATGCACCCAGAGCAGTTACAGGACAATCACCCATGTGCTGTTCTGTCCCAGTGCAGTGGAACATGTGTCTCCAGAGCTGCCCACTGCCTTTCCCAAAAGGTGCTCTTCCTGGGATAGAAGCAGCAACTCCACATTTAAGCTGCTGGCACAAAACGTGAGCATCTTCCATGTCCCAGTGAGAGTTGCAGAGACGTCCCCAGGTCCCAAGAATCTTGACCTCCACTCTTCCTTCACACGGGGTATTTCCACCCACCAAGCGAACTTCTGTGTATCCTGGAAGGAGACAGGGCTTTAACAAGATGTCTGTGACTACCTAGCCCTACCCTCTTCACAATATGGGGACAAAATGAACATGTTGTCTGGGTCTCACTTGAGCAGACTACTCCAATGTCCTTGCTGTGGCTACATGTCCCATCTGGGCGGGGTGCAACAGGGCAGAGTGAAAGATGGGACTCATTGCCCTCACACTGGAATTCTTCAGCCCAGATCTGTCCATTTCCTTCTCCAAAGTGAGCTCCCCCCAGGATGGAAACAACGCTGCCACACTCTAATTCTCTGCAGAGCACGTTGGCCGATTCCAGAGAGAAGTCAGAATCACAGATGGTGCCCCAAGTGTCGCCATGCTTCACTTCAACACGACCGGAGCAGGGAATGTCCCCTCCGACTAGTCTGGGTTCCCTGTGGGCTGAAAAATAATATTTTGGTGAGAGAGAACACGATTTCAAGATCTTCTCTCCTGATGGGAGTGAGGCAGGGAGTCAAAGTGAGAAAGGGAAGCCATTCATTCCTCTTGGATTTTCTGCCTAGAGTTGGGCTTAACAATTTCCAGACCTCCCCATCCTTCACTGGACTACCCTATCAGATAATTTTGGAAATTTGCTTCATAGAACCCATAATTTCTGGAGCATGATTACTCTATCCATTCAGTATTTTGCCTGCATTATCCATCACTTTGGAGCCCACAGATAATGTGTGTTCATTCTCTCTACATTTTATCTCTATATGCACCCGCTGCAATCTGGAGTCTGCCCCAACCGTTTCAAGTGGTTCTAGGTAAAGACTTTTAATATATCTACTTCCTATTTCCAAAATGAAAAACAGACCTATTCTTTGATATCTGTCACACTTGATACATGAGATACTATTTTTCCCCTGTTTTCTCCTCCTTCCTGCCTGACAGTGCTTTATCAGAACCTGTCACGTGTTCCCCAATCAAAGTTCTGTCCTCAGCTTTCTCATCTCCTCAGTGGACATTTTCTCTCAGCTGCCAGTAAATATGTTTTCATCTATACATTTCTCTTTAAATTTATACTCATAAGCAGATCTATTTGAACATCTGGAATTTAAGGTGTTCCAAATTGAATGAATTACGCACTGATAAGGCCACTGTAGTCTTTATTCGATTAATGGTATCCAGGACCAAATTAGAACCACCTGAAATTGAACCCCTGTCTTTAACTCCTCAGAAATAATGATAATAATGATAGCAATGAAGATTAAGTGAACACCTACTATATATGTATATTTGTATGTGGCATTTTGGGCTTCCCTGGAAGCTCAATGGTAAAGAATCTGCCTGAAGACTCAGCAGCAGACCCAGGTTCAATCCCTGGGTTGGGAAGATTCCCTGGAGAAGGAAATGGCAAGCCACTCCAGTATTCTGCCTGAGAAATCCCATGGACAGAGGAGTCTAGCAGGCTATAGTCCCTAGGGTCATAAAGAGTTAGACACAACTTAGCAACTAAACAACAACAACAAATATGGCATCTTAGTATTTACTTAGCAATCATTATTTCATCCTTATTATTGCCTTAGGGTATAATTATTACAGGCAAGGAAACTAAAATGCACAGAAGTGAAGCAATTTGCCAAGGTCACACAGCAGGTTAATGAAGGGACAGGGTTTGGAGCCAGGCAGTATACTATAGAGCCTAGACTCTTGACCCTCACAACACACTGCACATGTGAAAGCCACCTGTACCAGTTGACTGACTCTCCAGCATATTTTTTCTCCATACTTACTGCCACCACTTTGATGTAATTTGTCACCATACATCATGTGGACTTCTGCAATAACTTCCAAAGTGGTCTTTTTAAGTCCTCTTTCCAATAAATTTATGTCACAACCACAAATATTAAATTTCAAATATTTTCACATAATTTCTGTCTTCAAGAGAAGTCAATGTTTCTTTACTGTGTATACAATAATTCATCTTTTCAACAAATATTATTAAGCACTTACAATGTTTTAGGCATTTGGATGGGCTAAAAAATCTATCACAGAGTTCAGTCTATCAGTAAGGATAGATAATTCTAATACTACTAATAATAATCACAACCATAGTAGCTAACATACATTGATCACTTGCTGTGCAATTCCCATGAAGGAGTAGATATTACTACCAGCGGTTTTTTGTTGTTGGTTTTGTTTTTTTTTCTTTTGAGGAAATTGTAGCAGAAAACTTTGGCAGCTTCCCCAATAGCACTCATCTATCCAAATTAAGGAGACATAAGCATTATTTTAGCATACTCGAAAAAACTCTATGATGTCACTTTAAAAGCCTTAACATCTATTACTCTGACAATCATACCTGTTACCCCAGCCTAAAGATGTTTTTCAAGCTTCTGTGTCTCTGCAGACACTTTTTGCTCGACTTATATTTCCCAAACTTATGTCCGGGGGACAAAGTTACTTCTTTTCAAGGATGCTCAATTTTTCACTGATTTCTCTCTCCTTCAAGAACACATAATTTGGTAGAAGATATACATGTTCATATAGTGAATCCAAAACTAGATACATGTTTTAGATATAAAACTAAGGAAAGAGTTATCAGTTCTATTTGGGCCTTTGTAAGAAAACTATAAAGAGTACTATAAGTCTGAACTGAGCTTTGAAAAAAAGATGAGAAGTTTGCCAAGTAAATGATATGTGATATGGCATTTAAAGAATATAATCATGAGACAGGATGATCTAATTGAGGGATTATGAATAATTTAGTATGGCTGGATTTTAAAAGGTAAAGAAAAGACACACCAGCTATATAGCTGAAGAAATGGAGCACAGGCTTTAAGGGCATGCTTCACTAGGTTGAGAGCCACTCATCAAGATAAGTAAGAGCTTCTTTTAACATTTGTTGTTCAGTCTCTAAGTTGTGTCCAACTCTCAGCAACTCGGAGGTAATTCAAGTTACGCAGAAGATACAAAGTATTTCCTTTAATTCATCTTAAAAGAGAGGAAAGAAAGAAGAGGCATATGGAATTGGGCTTTCCAAAAGGCTTAAGTCTTTTAGAGATGCCTGGAGAAGGCAATGGCACCCCACTCCAGTACTCTGGCCTGGAAAATCCCATGGACGGAAGAGCCTGGTAGGCTGCAGTCCATGGGATCGCTAAGAGTCGGACATGACAGCAAGTTCACTTTCACTTTTTACTTTCCTGCATTGGAGAAGGAAATGGCAACCCACTCCAGTGTTCTTGCCTGGAGAATCCCAGGGACGGGGGAGCCTGGTGGGCTGCCGTCTATGGGGTCGCACAGAGTCAGACACGACTGAAGCGACGTAGCAGCAGCAGCAGCTGTCAAATATGACTAATCCTTTTTTCAAATATCACTAACTCTTAAGATCCCTTGACATTACTATCAGCATGACACAGATATACCATCAGCCCTTGCCAATTTCCTAAAATGTTCTAGATCTGATGATATTCTCTATCATAGCAGTATAGAATAACTCAGCCGTGCAAAAATTTCACCACTTATCCATTCAATATGTTTGAAGCAAGTTCCATTCAAATTTGAGTTGAATAACAAACATGTTGCTTTTTAAACAGAGCTAAGACTTTACAGCAAATAATGCCTCTACAACACAGTGACTGGAGTTGAGTTTAATCTTGTTGAATCATTATTTGAGAATGAAATTACTCTAAGGTATCATTAACTCTTATTCATATGATCCTATTCCACTTTTCGACAGACCTAAGTCTTTGGATAAAAACAGTTTCTTAGATTTTTTCTTTAAACCTCTTGCTCTCTCTAGACTGATCTCAAGCAAATAAAACACAACCAGTGAAAAACAACTTCCCCCTCAAAAAAGCAAAACAAATAGATATCCTTCTATTTCCTTAGTCCTAAAATAGTTGAGTCCAAGGCAAAAGAGAAATCCTTCTTCCAGAAATGACTTGGAGACTCCAATCTCAGCTTTATTTCATAAGTCTGCTAGTAACACATTAGTCTATACCACAGAATGGCTTCCTTATACCATTTACTCTGAGTACATGATTAGAATATTGATAATTTACTCCTTTAAGGGATTTTTTTTTCCTGTTAAGCCTGCTGCTACTGCTGCTGCTGCTGCTGCTAAGTCACTTCAGTCATGTCCGACTCTGTGCGACCCCATAGATGGCAGCCCACCAGGCTCCCCCGTCCCTGGGATTCTCCAGGCAAGAACACTGGAGTGGGTTGCCATTTCCTTCTCCAATGCATGAAAGTGAAAAGTGAAAGGGAGGTCACTCAGTCATGTCTGACTCAGCGACCCCATGGACTGCAGCCTACCAGGCTCTTCCGTCCATGGGATTTTCCAGGCCAGAGTACTGGAGTGGGGTGCCATTGCCTTCTCCACCTGTTAAGCCTATGACTGCATTTTTAATGTATTTTTTAATTGGAGTATAATTGCTTTACAATGCTGTGTTAGTTTCTGCTGTATACAACATGAATCAGCTATAAGTATATATATATATATGTCCCCTTCCTCTTGAACCTTCCTCCCACCCCAACCCCCATCCCACCCCTCCCGGTCAACACAGAGCACTGGGCTGAGCTCCCTGCACTATATAGCAGCTTCCCACTAGCTAGCTATCTCATACATGGTAGTGTGCAATGGCAACCCACTCCAGTACTCTTGCCTGGAGAATCCCAGAGACGGGGGAGCCTGAAGGGCTGCCGTCTATGGGGTTGCACAGAGTCGGACACGACTGAAGCAACTTAGCAGCAGCAGCAGTGTATACATGTTAATGCTACTCTCTCAATTTATCCCACCCTCTCCTTCACACCCTGTGTCCACAAGTCCAGTCTCCACATCTGTGCTATGACTGCATTTTAACATAAAAGCCATTAACTGAATTTCTGTGCCTGGATTTAGCCCTTTTAATCAATAAATTAAACTTTCCCTGACATCAGTAACTAAATCTATATTTATTTCTTTCTGAAGAAATGAAGGACAAATATAAGAAATAATTAGAGTTATTTCCTTTTGTTTGGTAATAGATACAATACAGTTTAAAGAAGCACTAATGTGTTTTCATCATTTATTCCTTTCCAGACTCTGAAAAAGTATAGCTCATTCTAATCTCAAAATTACCTTTCAGATTTTAGTAAAATACAACAAAATTCAAATGAACAAGTTATTACATTCAAAAGTCCTCTGCAGCACCTATACAGTCATCACAAACAAAATGTCTGGGATTCAAACCAATTTTGTGCCCAAAACTCTTAGACATCTTTGTAGCTAGCTTGTCTAAACTACAAGTCGGGGAAAATGGTTGCTTTGTCTTTCTAGTCTTCCTGCTTTACTGAATTTTGCTGGCCCTATCAACCACAATGCCTTATGCTTTATAAAAGTCTAAGAATTTAAACAGACTATGGAATTCATAGTTTGAACTTGACAGACACAGAGATGGTATTTCCATAATTTTTTTCCTGAAAATCTTCTGAAAAAATCAAGTAAATCAAGAAATAAAATTACAAACTCTATTTCTAGAAAAACAAGGACAGAGCTAAAGTCTTAGCCCAAAAATTAGTAGAAGGGTTTCCAAATGCTACAGAAATATAACAAGAGAGTTTACAAAAGAAAGCAAAGTGCACATATGGCAGATAGCAAACAAAAATATGATTTTGTAAAGGGAGGGAATCCATGTTAAGTTGCAAATTTATGCTATTTGGGATTTTTATTACATGCGGCTAAATGGAATCCCGGGCTTCCCTGGTGGTAAAGAATCTACCTGTAATGCAGGAGACCTAGGTTCGATCCCTGGATCAGGAAGATCTGCCGGAGAAGGAAATGGCAACCCACTGCAATATTCTTGCCCAGGAAAGCCCATGGACAGAGAAGCCTGGCAAGCTACAGTCCATTGAGTCACAAGAGTCAGACACGACCTAGCAACTAAACCACCAATAGAATCCTGTATAATTCAGAATGGGTTATCACAAATAAGGTACTCTAGTAATAAAACCTAAATTTTGAATGTGGTTGAATGGAATTCATGGCTATAATATACTAATGACATAGATATTGTAGGGTGGAAAGCTAATAAGTATTGTTATCCATGGTAAAATATCTGGACAGATGTCACACTGAAAAGAAAATTATATGCTCACTAAAGATGAAAAATGGATAACATATTGGGAAAAGTGTAAAAAAGGGAAAGTACATTAAAAAAGAAAAAAAAAATCAGAGGGTTGACATGGCATGAATCCTCCTTGCCACTTTTAACATTTAAGAGAGAGATGGGCTTAGACTAGAAGCCAGTAGACTACAAGAAGAAATGGAAGGAAAAATACTAATTTTGTGAGGGAGACATCCTCTGCCTGCAGCTACTGCGTGCATGCTAAGTCACATCAGTTGTGTCTGACTCCATGACCCCATGGACATAGCCCTCCCCGCCCCCCCCCCACCCCGGCTCCTCTGTCCATGGGATTCTCCAGGCAAGAATACTGGAGATGGTTGCCGTGCCCTCCTCCAGGGGCTTTTCTGGATCCAGGGATAGAACCTGAGTTTCTTGCATCTCCTGCATTGCAAGCTGATTATTCACTGCTGAGCCATCAGGAAAGCTGCCTGCAGCTATTAGATATAGTTAATTGAGTGTCCTTTAATTTGAAACTTACAGAATTTAAAAAAAAAAACACCTTAAGTATCCTGTCCCCTAAATTAAGGTGATGATAAAACTTCAGATTTAGCAGAAAATAAAACTGATGTTCTGCATATAAAGACAATGAGCCTACCAGCAAAGAGAGGATTTACATCTTGCCTTCCCTCTCAAACCCATGGTTTCAAAGACCTTAGGGCAGTGGCTAATAAATTGAGAGGAAGGGTCTGATCACAGGATAGATGATGGTGGTTATTTTCACATGACATTGGGTTAAAGCAAATAGGCTAGAATATACTAAGTTTGAAGAGAATATTTTGCTGAATTTGAGGGTGACTAATATCAGTTAGGAGAAGGCAATGGCACCCCACTCCAGTACTCTTGCCTGGAAAATCCCATGGATGGAGGAGCCTGGTGGGCTGCAGTCCATGGGGTCACTAAGAGTCGGACACGACTGAGTGACTTCACTTTCACTTTTCACTTTCCTGCATTGGAGAAGCAAATGACAACCCACTCCAGTGTTCTTGCCTGGAGAATCCCAGGGACGGGGGAGCCCGGTGGGCTGCCGTCTATGGGTCACACAGAGTCAAACACGACTGAAGTGACTTAGCAGCAGCAGATATCAGTTAATGAATACTCAACCCTAAAGCAACCCAAGGTGTGCAGCCTCTGGATGGATTATACTCTCGAAACTGAACACAGAACTGATGATAACAACGTACTAGGAAGTACTGCTCTGAGAAGAGCACCTGGGCACATGAAGGACACAGCACAGAGAGCAACTTCTCAGAGAGCAGAACCTGGTCCATCAGATTGGCTCACCACACTCCCTCACCTGCAGGGCAACTCATTGTTCTTGTCCAGTTGTTGTTTACTTAAGCCATGTCCGATTCTTTGCAACCCCGTGGACAGTAGCCACCAGACTCCTCTGTCCATGAGATTTCCCTGGCAAGAATAGTAGAGTGGGTTGCGATTTCCTTCTCTGGGGAATCGTCCCAACCCAGGGATTGAACCTCTATGTCCTGCATTGGTAGGCAGATTCTTTACCTACCACTGAGCCACCAGGAAAGCCCTCTTGTCCAGCAGGATATGATAATTACTTTGGAAGAACCACTCTAAGTGTGTCTTGGTGAACACCTTGTTGTTAAAAGGGCATCACTCATCAACAAGTGATTAATATAAAATGCTAGGGATTGTCCACAAGACTAGCCAATCACAGACCACTTTTGAGTTTTTTAAAGAAGTTGCATGAAATACATAAAAATGTTCAGAGGGCACAGCCAAGATGACAGAGGAGGAAGATCCTGAGTCATCTCTTCAAGTAAGTATACAAAAGTAAAAACTGCTTATAAGAAAGACCAAAGTCTAGCAGAGAAGATCTTCTACAACCAAAGGTATAAAGAAAGAATCACATGACAAGCAGGAGGGGCAGGGCACTGTATAGTCAAGACCCATAGACCCAGGTATGCAACCACCAAATAAGAAGATAATTGCAGTTGCAGAGGTTCTCCCCAAGGATCAAGGAATTCCCCAACCAGTGGTCCTGCACCAGGAAGATAAGCTCCCAGGACGTTTGACTTTGAAAGCCAGCAGGGCTTACTTTGGGGAGAGCCAGAGGGCTGTGGGAAATAGAGACTCCACTCTTAAAGGACACACACAAAATCCCACACACTCTGGGATCCAGGGCAGAAGCAGTCAATTTGAAAGAAGCCTGGGCCAGACCCACCTGCTAATCTTGGAAAGCCTTCTGGAGAGGCGGGATGTGACGGAACTCACCCTGGGGACCCAGATGCTGACAGCAGCCATTTGGGGGAGCTCCTTCTACCACAAGGACACTGGTATTAGAAAAAGTCATTTTGGAATCCTCCCTTTAGCTTATTAGCACCAAGACCCAGACCCAGTCACTAGCCTGTCAGTACAGAAGTGGGACACCTGAGGCCAAGAAACTTAACAGGCAGGGATGCACACCCCTACCGCTGTCCCCTATTAGCTGCCTTGAGACTCCCCGAGCCCACAGACACCCTGGGACATGGCCCTGCCCACTAGAGGGCCAGGACTCAGCCCCACATACCAGGAAGCTGGCACTAGCACAGGGACCCCCCGGGACCTGCAGCCAGAGCCCCAGTTTCACCACCCCCACACCCCAGTGAGCTGACACTAGACTAGGGACACCTTGGGCATTGGCCCTGCCCACCAGCTAACCATTTTAAGCTCCAGGACCCTGGGCTCTGCAGCCAGAGATCCCAGGACCCAGCTCTACCCAACAGAGGGCTAGTGCTAGCCCTGGGACAAGTCTTATCCCCCAGAGATCCCAGCCCCAGGACCAATGCAACCCTACAACCAGCATTCCCTGGGCCCTGGCCCTGTCCACCAGCAGACCAACATCAGCTCTGGGATTCCTGGGCCTTGCAGCAGGGGGCCCCAGGAGCTGACTCTGTCTGCTGCCCCAGGACTTGACTTCATGCACCAGTAGGTGAACACCAACCCTAAGATCCCTTGGGCATTGGCCTTACCGACAAGCAGGTGGACACCAACTCCGAGACATGTTGGACCTCTCAGCCAGCTGCCCCAGGAACCAGCTATGCTCACCAGCAGGCTTTCACTAGATCTAGGAACACTGGCTCTCCCACACTTACTGTAAAACCTGGTTCAAACCACAAGTAGAACAGCACTAGCTCTGAAACACCCCTGGTCTCTGCAATCAGCTACCCCATGACCTAGTCCCACCAAGCAGTGACTTGCAGCTTTTGCACAAGGCCAAGTCTAGCAAACAACCAGACTAGGGGCCAGCCATGCCTACCAGACCACTGACAGTAGTCAGCCAACCACAATAGAAGGACTTGTGCTGTCAACATATGGGGCAAACTAGAGCACATAGCTCTGGCAACCAGAGGAGAGTATGCTGCTGGGAGCATAGAACATTTCCCATAGAAGGTAATTTCTCCAAAGTTGGGAAATGTCACCAACCTACCACCTACATAGAACTGAAAACAGCAAATCAGGCAAAATGAGACAACAGAAGAACATGTTCCAAACAAGGAACAAGACAAAACCCCAGAATAAGAACAGTGAAGTGCAGATAGGCAATCTCAGTTCAGTTCAGTTCAGCTACTCAGTCATGTCTGACTCTGCAAACCCATAGACTACAGCACATCAAGCTTCCCTGACAATCACCAACTCCTGGAGCTTGCTCAAACTCATGTGCAATCAGTCGGTGATGCCATCCAACCAGCTCATCCTCTGTCATCCCCTTCTCTTCCTGCCTTCAATCTTTCCCAGCATCAGGGTCTTTCAAATGAATCAGCTCTTTGCATCAGGTGGCCAAGATATTGGAGTTTCAGCTTCAGCATCAGTCTTTCCAATGAATATTCAGGACTGATTTGTTTTAGGATGAACTGGTTGGATCTCCTTGCAGTCCAAGGGACTCTCAAGAGTCTTCTCCCAACACCACAGTTGAAAAGCATCAATTCTTTGGCGCTCAGCTTTCTTTATAGTCCAACTCTCACATCCATACATGACTACTGGAAAAACCATAGCCTTGACCAGACGGACATTTGTTGGCAAAGTAATGTCTCTGCTTTTGAATATGCTGTCTAAATTGGTCATAACTTTTCTTCCAAGGAGCAAGCGTCATTTAATTTCATGGCTGCAGTCACCATCTGCAATGATTTTGGAGCCCAAGAAAAGAAAGTTTCTCACTGTTTCCATTGTTTCCCCATCTATTTGCCATGAAGTGGTGGGACTGGATGCCATGGTATTAGTTTTTTGAATGTTGAGTTTTAAGCCAGCCTTTTCACTCTCCTCTTTCATCAAAAGGCTCTTTAGTTCCTCTTCACTTTCTGCCATAAGGGTGGTGTCATCTGAGGTTATTGATATTTCTCCCAGCAATCTTGGTTCCAGCTTGTGCTTCATCCAGCCCAGCATTTAGCATGATGTACTCTGCATATAAGTTAAATAAGCAGGGTGACAATATACAGCTTTGATGTACTCCTTTCCCAATTTGGAACCAGTCTGTTGTTCCATGTCCAGCTCTAACTGTTGCTTCTTGACCTGCATACAGATTTCTCAGGAGTCAGATAAGATGCTCTGGTATTCCCATCTCTTGAAGAATTTTCTACTGTTTGTTGTGATCCACACAGTCAAAGGCTTTGGCATAATCAACAAAGCAGAAGTAGATACTTTTCTGGAATTCTCTTGCTTTTTCTATGATCCAGCAGATGTTGGCAATTTGATCTCTGACTACCTTTTCTAAATCCAGCTTGAACATCTGCAAGTTCGTGGTTCATGTTCACGTACTGTTGAAGCCTGGCTTGGAAAATTTTGAGCATTACTTTGCTAGTGTGTGAGAGGAGTGCAATTGTGTGGTAGTTTGAACATTCTTGGGCATTGCCCTTCTGTGCAATCAGAATGAAAACTGACATTTTCCAGTCCTGTGGCCACTGCTGAGTTTTCCAAATTTGCTGGCATACTGAGTGCAGCACTTTCACCACATCATCTTTTAGGATTTGAAATAGCTCAACTGGAATTCCATCACCTCCACTAGCTTTGTTCATAGTGATGCTTCCTAAGGCCCACTTGACTTCACATTCCAGGATGTCTGGCTCTAGGTGAACGATCACACCATCATGGTTAACTGGACCATGAACATCTTTTTTGTATAGTTTTTCTGTGTATTCTTGCCACCTCTACTTAATATCTTCTGCTTCTGTTAGGTCCATACCATTTCTGTCTTTATCGAGCCCATCTTTGCATGAAATGTTCCATTGGTATCTCTAGTTTTCTTGAAGAGATCTCTAGTCCTTCCCATTCTATTGTTTATATAGATTTTGTAATATCTTTATATAGATAGATAGATAGATTGTATATAGGCAATTTACCTGATATCATATGCAATGTTGAAAAAGCTGAATGCATTTTCTCTAAGATCAGGAACAAGGCAAGGATGCCCATTCTTGCCATTTTTATTTGACATAATATCTAAAGTTCTATCCACAGCAATTTAGACAAGGGGAAGAAATAGAAGGAATCCAAACTAGAAAGGAAGAAGTAATGCTGTCACTGTTTGCAGACAAGATGACACTGCATAGAAAATCTTAAAGTCACTACCGAAAAATTACTAGAGTTCATCAGTGAATTCAGTGAAGTTGCAGGATACAGAATGAATATACAGAAATCTGTTGCCTTTCTATACACTAACAATGAGCTATCAGAAAGAGAAATTAAGGAAACAGTTCCATTTACCATCACATCAAAAGGGCTTCTCATGTGGCGTTAGTCGAAAAGAATCGACCTGCCAATGCAGGAGACACAAGAGGCACAGTTTTGATCTTGGATCAGGAAGATCCCCTGGAGTAGGGAATGGCAACCCACTCCAGTATTCTTGCCTGGAAAATTGCATGGACATAGGAGCATGGCAGGGTACAGTCCATGGGCCTGCAAAGAATCAGACATGACTGAACAACTGAGCATATACATACATACATACATGCTTGCATACATACAAAGAGAATAGCATACCTAGGAATAAACCTACCTAAGGAGGCAAGAGTCCTGTACTCTGAAAACTACAAGACACTGAGGAAAGAAATTGAAGATGACTCAAACAAATAGAAAGATATACTTTGTTCTTAGACTGGATGAATCAATTTGGTTAAATATGGTTAAAATGACCATACTCCCAAGGCAATCTACAGATTCAATGCAATCCCTATCAAATTACTGATGGCATATTTTACAGAATTAAGCAATAAATTTTAAATTTGTATGGAAGCACAACAGATCCCGAATAGCCAAAACAATCTTGAGAAAGAAGAATAGAACTGGAAGAATCAGGCTGTCTAACTTCAGACTATACTACAAAGTTACAGTCATCAAAACAGCATGGTACTGAGACAAAAGTAGACAGAGATTAATGGAACAAGATAGAAAGCCCAGAAATAAACCCACACATTTATTGCCAATTAATCTATCACAAAGGAGACAACAATATACAATGGAGAAAAGATAGTCTCTTCAATAAGTAGTGCTGGGAAAACTAGACAGCTCCATGTAGAAGAATGAAATTGGAATGCAACTTCGTTACAAGTTGATTGAAAGTCTTACCTGAGCAAGTAACTTTGGCTTCATCATAGTGTTCACAACTAAGCCCACCCCATTGCCAGTTCTTGCAGTCCCAGATAGAAGTTTCATTTCCTTTGCAGTTGCTTAAAAACAGCCATGTGTTTGTTGCCGGAACTTTGGAATAAACTTGATAGGATGTTTTGAGTGCAGATCCACATCCCAGTTGCTTGCAAACCACATCAGCTTCTTTCAGTCCCCAGCCTCTGTCACACACTTTCCCTGTCAATTTCTGAATTTCCACCTCCACTGTCCCAGCACAGCGGCTACCTCCACCTTTGAGTCTCAGTTCGAGATCTGATCCATCTGCAAAAGAAACATAAACCTAAGCCATAGATACATACGGCGGTTAACTACCATAGGGTACTTTTTTCAATCTTGTTCCTTCTCAGATACTGAGACACTGGAAATTCTGGCTTACCTACTTCCTGGCTTTTAAAAGAGCAGCATAAACCATGAATTTGCTTAGAAATGGGGCTATAGTTTCAAAACTTGTAGATTTAGAATTTGAATTGTGGTCTCTAATAGCAGTTGAAACAATTTTTATAGAAAATAGAGACTGACAACCCTCCAAACTAGTCAAAAAAGAATATGTTAAAGATTCCTCATACCTGAAAAGAATTCCTAACAAGGAAATCATTAGCTAGTTCTCTCTCTCTCACCTCTTACACCTATTCCTACTCCTAAAGAACACAGACCCTTCCTTCTCTGTTTTTCTTGTTTTAACTTACCAGAACAGGTCACACCAGCGTCTTCGTTATGATTGCAGTAATGCTTTCCCCATTCGTGATGTCTGCACTGCCAGATAGCAGATTCATGTCCTTGGCAGGAAACACTGTCAAGCCAAATGTGTCCAGTTCCCTCACTGGCATTGACTCTACCGATGGCAGTGATGGCAGTCGGACATCCCAATTGCTGACATGCTACAGCAGCATCGTCACTGTCCCAGCCATCGTCACACACTGTCCCCCATTCTCCTTGGAATCTCACTTCTAATCTTCCTGAACACTTGGTGACTCCATCTACCACTCTCAGGCTCAGGTCAGCTCCCTCTGTAAGAGGGAAATAAAGCCAGTCAGTGATAAAGAAACAAGCATGAGGATGCTCTAAACAGCTCTACCTGAGATAAGAAAAAGGTGGGGGAGTGGGGGAACATAAGCAGAGACAGAGAAAATAATGATATATTCCCACTGAAAATCATTAAAGATGGAAGTAGGAGCAGATCAGACAAGAAGACAGTATTAGTGGGGACCTGGCGTACAGCACAGGAATTCAAATCAGTGCTCTGTGATGACCTGGAGGGCTAGGATGAAGATGAGAGTGGGAGAGAGGCTCAAGAGGGAGGGGATATATGTATATATACAGCTGATTCACTTTGCTGTGCAACAGAAACTAGCACAAGATTGTAAAACAATCATACTCCAATTTAAAAATAAGAAGACAGGATTTTTTATGAATTAGGAGTTTGGGACTAACAGGTGCAAACCATTTTATAGCAAATGGATAAATAGCAAGGTCTATTGTATAGCACAGAGCACTACATTCAGTATCCTATAATAAATCATAATGGAAAAGATCAATCAATCAATTAAGAAAAAAGAAGACAGGACTTTTCACCGTGGAGAGCATGCATTACAGGAAGAGTTTCTAACAGGAGGCCAAGGAACTGAAATTTATCTAGAGATCTGCTTGTTTAAACACCACAGATGTTTTGTTGGAATTGTTTTTTTTTTTCTTCTGTTAAATATGTACTTACAGATGCCTAGGTGCTTATATATATATATATATATATATATATATATATATATATATTTGCTGCAATATTTAACACTCACTTTTGGCTCTGACTGCATTACCTACCCAGACTATTTGGCTTGTATTACCATGCCTGACCCCTTTCTGACCATGTCCATGGTTTAAAAGCGACGCAAAGAGAGAAGGGACTTCATCATTACTCCTTTCACTTTCCCCCAGTCAACACTCCTCAAAGACTAGCACTTGATTCTGAGTAATATCCTACAATAAATAACTTGGGTTTTTCCTCTGGCACTTTTAGTTTGTTGTTTTGTTTTGTTTTGTTTTTTTGTCACAGGGCTATTTATTGTGATTCCTCAGCATGTATCAGACACACTGAGAAGAAACATGCTGATTAGAGACCTGAGTAAAGGAAACCAGAAGATACATACCGTATTTTTTCTACCCCAAATCCCTTTCACTTTCTTCAGCTAAAAAAAAAAAAAAACATCTTTTCTGTAGGAATCCCATTTTTTGTGGTTCAGACTGTACATGATCACATTGTTCAACAAGAAAAAAGCCAACTTGGGAATTCCCTGGTAGTCCAGTGGTTAGGACTGTGAGCTTCCACTGCACCGGGCCTAGGTTTTATCCTTGGTCAGAGAACTAAGATCCCCACAAGACACACAGCATGGTTTAAAAAAAAAAAAGGCAATTCAAGAAATAAAAGAAGAGCCAGAACCTTGAAGATATTGTTTAAGTGCTGAATCCAGTCATGGATGGAGCCAACTCCTGGATTTCCCAGTTTTCTGAGTCAGTATTCTCTTATTTTAAAGCTAGTTTGAATTGAATTTCCTTCATTTGAAAAGAAAAACAAAACCTGGTGAATACAAGAACATTTTTACCCTGGTTATAATTTCCTAAATATCCCCTGGGGTTCAAGACTTACTAGGTCTTCAAATGAGGCATTCAATTGAAGAAAGGAGAGTGACATTTTTGTACACACAAAACCATGTCCCAGACCTTAATTAAGGATGGGACATGAAAGTCCCTAGACAGACACAATGCCTGCTCACAGTGTCGTATTAGCGTAAATGAGGTTTTAATAGACAACCAGTTTTTTAAATCATTTGATTCTGTGAATTTGAACTAATAGTTTGGCGAAGGGTGGGTCAATGTGGCTAAAGAGGAGGCTTTTACACGTAGAGGATAATAATAGGGGTGACTTTCTTCTAAAACCTCCAGAAAGTAACATTTTCTAGTTAACCTGGTTTCTTTTCCTGTCTTTTTTTGGAGGGGAGAGAGAATAGACTATTCTCTGAATACTTCCTTCTATCCTCATAACTTGGATCTCAATTTCATGGTTCATCCTCCCTCCCTAAACTATTTATACTAATTTCAGTGAATAGTTAAAAAAAAAAAAAACTCTCACAGGCTTCCCCATGGCTCAGCGGTAAAGAATTTGCAGGAGACTCAGGTTCCATCTCTGGGTTTGAAGATCCCCTGGAGATGGAAATGGCAACCCACTCCAGTATTCTTGCCTAAAGAATTCCATAGACAGAGGAGCCTGGTGGGCTACAGTCCATGGAGGTACAAAAGAGTCAGACACAGTTAAGTGACTGAACAATAACAACAACAAAACAAAAAACCCCACAAGTATCAGAACTGCATCCTGAAATTGGTAATAATGAGGCAATAAAAGAAGCAGACTTTCCTCATTGTAGTTTCCATTTGCATTTCTCTAATAATTAGTGATACTGAGCATCTTTTCATGTACTTCTTGATCATCTGCATATTGTACAGGGGAAAATAACAACATTGTAAAGCAACTATACTCTAATAAAAAAATTTTTTTTTAATAGTAAGAGAAAAAAGAAGCACATTTCATAACGTTTTTAAGAGTTCAAGCCTTTGAGACTTTTACCCCCATTTTTGTCCTCTCAGAGAGAATGGAACAAACCCAGAGCAGTCCTTACCTAAGCAAATCACTCCAGCATCTTCAGCGTGATCACAGTTGTGCTTTCCCCATCCTTCGTGTCTGCAGTTCCAGAGAGCTGACTCATTTCCATGGCAAACCAGATCATCAAACCAGATTGGCCCAGACCCTTCTCCAAAATTAGCTGAGCCAGAGAAACTGATAGCACTTCCACATCCAAGCTGTTTACAAACCACAGAAGCATGATTCAAGTTGAAGTTATCATCACACACTGTTCCCCACTGGCCCTGGAATTTGATCTCTATTCTTCCTGAGCACCGGTTTCCTCCATTCATCAGCCTCATCTCCAAATCAGATCCATCTAAAGCAGAGAAAAGGCCAGAATTCAGAAGTGATATTTATTCTGAAGTGATCTTAGAGAATAGTATTCCTCTGGTCTCTTGAGACTTGCTGCTGTCCTTAAAACGATCCCTCGTTGTGGATGCTGCTCCAGTTCACATATTGGAGGATTTTGATCTTTGAAAACTAACAATTAGGACTTTCATCTGTATCAACTGACCAAAAAAAAAATCTTTTACGGATCAAAATTTACTTTTTGTTTTGTTTCCCTCTATTACTAAGACGTAGTTCTATGTAGAAATAAAGGAAATAGTAGAAGGAGAATGTAAAGAAAAAAGTCTAGTATCAAAGTCTACCCTCTTTACTATTATGCATGTGATCATAATAGAATTTCCAAAAAGTAGATGCTCTGAGAATTGAGCATTGATCAGGGTGGAGAATCTCAGAAATATGGACTCTGAAACCTTAAAAATATGAACTTGGAAATCTCATGAAACTCATGAGTCCCTGACTAGTCATCCCTTTCTATTATTATGCACCAGTTGAAGCTTTAGGTGTATAAAGTTCAAAAACTAAATTTGATTGACATCATCCTTATATAAAGGATCCTTATGCAAAGGTATGAAAAACAGAACACAGGAGGTAAAAGCTACACTGGGGTCTTAGCTTAAATAGTCAACACCATCAACAGCAATAATTATAGTAAGAGCCTGGCAAGATTCATTATAATTTTTAACTTCACTGTAGATGCTTGATGTCACTCTTATAATTATTATTTTTATCTTTCCGTGAAAAATGATAACAATGAAAGACAACAAGAACAGAAAGGAAGAGGAGGAGAACAGAGAAAGAGAAGGAAGAAGAAAGAGAAATGAGTTGTCTAGGTAATGAGAAGCAGTGAGCCATGAGGAAACTAATGCTAATTTTTAGCACCTATGACCTACCTGTCAGTGTACCAGTAGCTTTACATGTGGTATATTATTGACTATTCAGAAGCTGAAGTTTAGAAAGATTTACAGCTTACTCAAAATAATAGCATGAAGGAGTAGTTGAGGAGTTTTCTAGATACTAGTTACTCCCATGACACCACAGCGCCTGGGTAAAGATTGTGGTTGTTGTTTAGTCACTAGGTTGTGTCTGACCCTTTGTGACCCCATGGACTGTAGCCCGCTAGATTTCTCTGTCCCTGGGATTTCCCAGGCAAGAATACTGTAGTGGATTGCCATTTCCTTCTCCAGGGGAACTTCCCAAGGGATCAAATCCATGTCTCTTGCATTGGCAGGCAGCTTCGTTACCACTAAGCCACCAGGGAAGCCTGGATAGAGATTAATCATTTCTGAAATTAGTCCTATGGAGGAGACGGTCTCTAACAGAACAGCTGGGCAGTGAGAGGGTTGTCTAAAGTTCAATGACATGAGCAAAGAGAAATTGGAAGCCCAGGAATCTGAACTGGATCAGAAACATGACCTTGGATTTTGTCTGCAGAAAGGTCTGGGTTATTAGAACAGCAAGTGAGATGAAACTTATGAAATATTTTATAAATTAAAACTGCCATGTAAATGAAATGAATAGCATTGCACAGTGGAGAAAGCAATTCTACTTTGCAAAAAATCCTTCCTCCAACAAAACAGATTAGTGCTAGGAGTATTTACTTCTTGACTAGGTAAATTAATTATCAGTTCTTGCCTGGAGAATCCCAGGGACGGGGGAGCCTGATGGGCTGCCGTCGATGGGATTGCACAGAGTCAGACACGACTGAAGTGACTTAGCTTAGCAGCAATGAGCAAAAGGGTCATGATTTATGAGCCAATACACAAAAGCAGCATTTTATGGGGAAAGGGGACAAGGAATCAAGTTAGATATGATTTAGGAAATGACAACCCACTCCAGTATTCTTTCCTAGAAAATTCCATGGACAGAGGAGCCTGGCAGGCTGCAGTCCATGGGGTCACAAAGAGTCAGACATGATTAAGCAACTGAGCACAGAATGTTACAGTAGGATTACTTAATATAAAATTGAAGCTAATCACTTCCTCACTGACTGTAGTATTCAGAATCTCTTTTGATTTTTTTTTTTTAATATAGGTCTTGTCATACATTTTCTGGTCTTTAACAATGAATTGGGTCCTTTTCATACCTGGATCATTCTATACCTAGATTACTTACAGAAAACTGCCCTTTTCATTCTTAACCCATCCGTAAGATTTTTTCCCACCGAGCATTTCATGTCAAGGTTTGACTTACACAAGTCTTACCTGAGCAGGTGACTCCTACATCCTGTTGGTGAGTACAGTTATGCTTTCCCCACCCTTCATGTTTGCAATCCCAGAGAGCTGATTCATTGCCTCGACAAGACACATGATCCATCCAAATGCGCCCAGTGCCTGCACTGGAATTGGTCCATCCTGTGGCTGTGATGACAGTCGGACACCCCAGCTGCTTACAAACGACGGAGACGGCCGCCAAGTCCCAGCCGTTGTTGCACACAGTTCCCCACTCTTCCTGGACTTTCACCTCCACTCTCCCAGAACACTTTTTACCAGCCGCCAGCCTCAGCTCCTTGTTTGTTCCCCCTGGAACAGGTAAAGGTAGCAGTTGGTCAAGATCCAAAAGCAAGTAAAACAATTATTCCTTAGATTACTTATTTATTTTTCAAAGCCAGTTTTGAGAAACATTTCTGAACCTATCTATGGTACAGTCGGAGACTATCATTTCATAGGAATTCAAAACCAAACAGCAGTGTCATAGGCTTCAAATGAAGCAAAGGCACAGAAGCAGTAAAGCTGGGTAATTCAATACCATATGGTGTCTTTATTTTATGGCTGAGATTCTTTATAACATCAATGTATATAATCCTATGGATAGTTTACTATAAAAATAAGATATTACAAATTTTATAGAGATAAGCTATGTAAGTTTCTCCAAAATCCTAAGATCAGTGGAAAGAAGGCTAATAGTGAAAATGAAAGACTGATTATTGGGAATTCAGTAACTACTTCACACATGTATGCAAAATACCGTGAATTTTTTTAAATTAATCTTTAAATTTTAATTGGAGGCTAATTACTTTACACTATTGTGGTCATTTTTGCCATACATCAATATGAATCAGCCATGGATGTACCTGTGTCTCCCCATCCTGAAACCCCTTCCCACCTCCCTCCCCACCCCATCCCTCTGGGTTGTCCCTGAGCACTGGTTTTGAGTGCCCTGCTTCACACATCTAACTTGCTCTGGTCATCTATTTTACATGTGGAAATATCATAAATTCTTAAAATGCTGGTTGACATCTACTGAACTTAGCTACCCAAATGGAAACTGAAATGGAGATATTTTCTTATTATCGTCTACCATAAAAAATCCCCTCTCCCCTACTCCTTCCAAGGGTCTTAGCTACTGCCTCGTGATTATTTTAGCTAACATAGGAAACTGTGGTTCTTGATATGTATCTGGCTTCCCTGAACACATTTTAAGATAAATTTTGGCATTTGAATTTTCAAAGTGTTCCTAAAATTCTCTCATCCCAACAGTTCTGACATTTCTCCTCCTCTGCATTGTTCCCTTTTTTTTAGTTAGACATTACTTCAGATCTTTAAGGAATATGCATTTTTCCAGTGAGCATTTATTTAAAAAAAAAAAAAAAGCTGTACTAATGCTTCAGACAAGCAGGGTCACATCATTAAGTACTCATTTTGTGCTTTTAATATCCTGATCCTTCAAAACACCATGAAGCTTGCTTTAGATGCTATTTAGCCTTCAGGAGAATGATTTGCTTGTCAGTGATTCTCATCACAGTGGGCAAAGATTATGAGTAAATTTGACAAAGTACTCACCAAGAGCACTGGTGACCAAACAGGCACAGAGAACTGAGACCACAGCAAGAGTGAAGGCACCGAAGTGGACAGAACACCTTTTAAAGCCTGTGGAAAGAAAAAGAAGGTAAAAGTATAGTCTTTCCAACCAAAGAGGCTTTAGAGCAGGTAGGTGGTTCCAGAGGTTTAAAATTAACAAAGAAAGTCAAACCAAGGCAGAAAACCCTCCTCCTAAATGGCAAGGGAGGCAGGCAGGACATTTTTATATCCAGGATCATACAGCAGCAGTGAAGTAGCTTTGAAACTGTCCATGGTTACAGGCAACCTAGAAGTGAGGGATTAGAAGAGAGTTGGAGATGCAAAAAGAATTGCAAGAGTGAGTCTTAGCCCCTGAAAGACTGAAAAGACGCTGATGAAACTTAGAAGTGGGCACTTCTCCCATTGGGCACAGGACAATATTCAACCTCTGATATTCTCATCGCCAAGCCTACCTGATCCACATTATTCAATGGAAAGTTCCATGAAGAAATAAATTATACCTATAATGTTCACCAGCTTCACCAGTACCTGGCACAGTGCCTGCTAAATTCTGATTGAACACTACAACTGGAGGAAACAGTGACAAAGATTATATTTGAAAGTCCCCATTATTGGACCTTGTGGGCTTTCCAGGTGACGCAGTTATAAAGGATCCACCTGCCGGTGCAGAAGACACAGGTTTGATCCCTGGGTCAGAAAGATCCCTGGAGGAGGAAATGGCAACCCACTCCAGTATTCCTGCCTGGAAAATCCCATGGACAGAGAAGCCTGGACACCACTAAGCGACCAAGCATGCACACACACACGCCACTGGATCTTATCTCCAAAAATAGCCTAAAATCCTCTATCACTCTCACTTCTCCTTCTTACTCTCATCCTACAGTAATTTTAAAGTAAAAATGCTATGACACAGAACTGTGAGTTTATTACCTATGCATTCATGTGGTAAGGTTTCAAGTTTAAAAGCTTGGAAAAAAAGTAAGAATGCTAAAGAAATTTAATGCATCCACATAAATCATGAAGTAGATTTTAACATTCAGAGGTGTCATTCTAAATGCCCTCTAGGGAATCAACTTTTCATCAATATGCATTCCTACTTGTCCTATCCTTTCTAACAACTATTCGTTTTATACTCAGTACAATTCAGTTAATTTTGGTTCCTTATGTAGTTGTTCCTCAGTGGTTTTACAGAGTTGATGCCAAATCTAATCCTTATTTCATACCTTCAGTTTCGAACCTATGGAAGATACAGGTACTTCTTAATAGGCTTCTTGCTCTTTCCAATAACTTACCCTCCTGATGCCCATCATTATTAAATCAGATCCACTGACTGTCAGAATATTACTATACTCCATTAAAGAGTAGACAGAACAAATTATAAGCTTTACCAGCAGATCCAGAGCTGTCATGTAGCACCATTCTGAGTTTGTCCATTCCAAACTTTTATGATGCTTCAATCTTCTTGTATTATTCCCTTGGAGTGGTCCCTTGAAGAAGAGGACCACTAGGAATTCTAAAAATCATTTCACTTCCACACACACACACACAAAAAGAAGGCTTTCATAATGGAGGTGGAGTCAACCAGAAAAGGGAAGTAATTAAAAGAGACAGGTTCCTTTTTATCCTCATGTTTTCTTCCATTTGGGACATGAAACAAAGAAAACTGAGAAACATTCACTACAGATTTACAAAAATTAAAGGGGAAATACTAGCTCAAATATGGTTGTCATTGAACATAAAATTTTTGCACTCTGTTTTGGATGAATATATTTGAAACAAAAATAATAATTGTTTTGAGATGAAATTGTGTCAGAAAAACTAAGGTAAGGGACTTCCGTGGTGGTGCAGTGGTTAAGAGTCTGCTTGTCAATGCAGGCGTCATAGGTTCAATCCCTGGTCAGGGAAGATACCACATGCCTCAGAGCAATGAAGCCCGTGTACCCCGACTACTGAGCCAGAGCTCTAGAGCCCACGAGCCATACCTCCTGAAGCCTGTGCCCCACAACAAGAGAAGCCACCATAATGAGAAACCGGTGCATCACAACAGAGTAGCCTCCTCTTGCTGCAACCAGAGAAAGCCCACACAGAGCAATGAAGACTCAGCAAAGCCAAAAATAAATAAATAAGAATAAAACACTTAGAAATGAATTTTTTAAAAAAACCAAAGTAAAATGGGCAAAACATAATTAAATCACTAAAGCTTGATTGTATAGCCATTTTTATTATTATTTCTATAATTAATTTCTATAATTTCTATGATTAATTTTGTGCAGATTATCCATAGACAGCACTTGAATTTCTTTTCTTTTTTAAAAAATTTTATTGGAGTATAGTTTACTTGAATTAGTTTTCTTGTTTAAAAAATTTTATTGAAGTACAGATGTATAATGTTAAGTTCTTCTGTACAGCAAAGTGAATCAGTTGTACACACACACATATATATATGCCCACTCTTTTTTAGATTCTTTTCTCATATAAGTCATTCGAGAGTATTGAGAAAAGTTCCCTGTGCTATACAGCAGGTCCTAATTATTATCTGTTCTATATATAGTAATGTGTATATGTCAACACAAATTTACCAATTTATCTCACCCCACACCTCCTTTTTCTACCCTGCTAACCACAAGTTAGTTTTCTACATCTGGGACTATTTCTGTTTTGTAGAGAAGTTCATTTGTACCATTTTTTATAGAGTTCGCATATAAGTGATATCATGTATTTGTCTTTTTGTGTCTGACTTAACTTCACTCAATATGGCAATATATATATATGCATTAAACTTCCTAAAAATCTTTCCACAATGAATATTCTTTTTTTTAATAAATTTTTATTTTTACTTTATTTTACTTTACAATACTGTATTGGTTTTGCCATACATTGACATGAATCCGCCACGGGTGTACACGAGTTCCCAAACATGAACCCCCTCCCACCTCCCACCCCATATCATCTCCCTGGATCATCCCCATGCACCAGCCCCAAGCATCCTATATCCTGCATTGAACATAGACTGGCGATTCGTTTCTTACATGATAATATACATGTTTAAATGCCATTCTCCCAAATCATCCCACCCTCTCCCTCTCTCTCAGAGTCCAAAAGTCCGCTCTACACATCTGTCTCTTTTGCTGTCTCGCATACAGGGTCATCATTACCATCTTTCTAAATACCATATATATGTGTTAGTATACTGTATTGGTGTTTTTCTTTCTGGCTTACTTCACTCTGTATAATCGGCTCCAGTTTCATCCATCTCATTAGAACTGATTCAAATGTATTCTTTTTAATGGCTGAGTAATACTCCACACAATGAATATTCTAAGCCCCTTTGGCTTCACTGGGAAATTCTAACAAATATTTAAGGGAAAAAAATAATACCAATTCTAAACAAACACTTCCAGAGAACAAAGAGTAGTGACTACTTTCCAACATGTTCTATGAGGCCAATATAACTTCATATCAAAAGAAGAAAAAGACATTATAAGGAAGGAAAATTACATAGGAATATCTCTCACAGACATATATGCAAAACTCTGGACAAAATATTAGCAAATAATATCTAGAAATATATAAAATAATAATATATCATGACCAAGCAGGATTCATCCCAAAAATATAACATTAGTTTAACATTCAAAAATTAAAATTGTATATAACTCATTATATAAGACTCTTAACAGAAAAATCACTCAATCAACTTGCCTTTCACAAAATATAACATCAGTTTCCAATAAAAACTTAGTGAACTAGGTGTGTAAAAGGCATCCATGAAAAGCCTACAGCTAAAATCATATTTAATGCTCAAAGATTTCTCCTTAAGATCAAAAGACCAAAATGTTAATTTTAATCATTTCTATTTGACATGCTACTGGAGACACTATCCAGGACAGTCAGGCAAGATAAAGAAATAAAAAACATTCATGTTGAAAAGGAAGTAAAACAGTCTTTTTCTTGGCAGATGACATGATCATCTGTGTAGGACATATAATAAAATCTACAAAAAACTACTAGAATTAATAATTGAGTTAAGCAAGGTTGCAGGATACATGATCAATATACAAAAATCACATAACAAAAAAAATCAGAAGTTAAAATTTAAACGTAAATTCCATTTGTAGTAATATCAAAATTATACAAAATATTGAGTAAACTTGACCAAAAGTATGAAAGTCCTACATACTCTGAACCACACAATATTCTTGAAAGAAATTAAAGAAGATTTAAATAATTGGATTAATTTAAATAATTCTTGGGTTAGAAGACTTTATTGTTAAGATTTCAGTGCTTCACAATTTGAATTCTAAATTCAGTATAACCAAAATCAATATCCTAGTGGGCACTTTTTCATAAAAACTGGCAAATTGATTTTAAATTTTATTTAGAAATGCAAGAGGTCTAAAATAGACATAACAAATTTGGAAGTGATGAACATGTTGGAAGACTAACACTAGCCTATTTCGAGATTTTTTTTTTTTATAAAACTGCCATAATGAAGACAGTGTTGTATTAACATAATTAACACATATATGAATTATTGATTTTTGACAAAGTATAATATTTTCAACAAATGGTGCTGAACAGTTGGTTATTCATATTGCAGCAAGATGAATTTCAATCCTTACATCATATGCAAAAAGGGATCATAGACATAAATATAAAACCTAAAATTTTTTTAATATTAAATATCTCAAAGGTTTTAGTTAAGAGAACTGGTAACACATGTTCATTTAGTGACTTGTACATGAATGTTTACGTGAGTTTTACTTGTAATGGACAAAAACTAGAAACAAACAAACAAAAAAAAGTCCTTCAACTGGTGAATGGGAAAGCAAGCAGTGGAATTAATACTCAGCATCACAAAGGAATGAACTGCTGACACGTGTGACAACAGGAATCAGTCTTCTACTTTGTGAACTCATTTAGAATTCTGGGAAATGCAAACTAACCTTTTGTGACTGGAAGGAGTGGTTGCTTAAGTCATTTTTATACTGGGGGTAAAAATGATGAAACTCTTGAAGGATAATTGATATGTTCATTGTCTTGATTGCTTTGATGGTTTCACAGGTACACACCTGTTTATCAAAACTGAAAAACTGATCACTTTAAGTATGTGAGCTTAGTATCTATCAATTATACCTCAATAAAGCTGTTTAGAAAATCTTGATGAACACTTTTTGCTGTAAGATAAAGAAAAGGATAAAGTCTGACATTAGCCCATCTTTCAGGTTTACAACAATACATGGTGCAAGGTGAATCCTTGATAGGAACCAGGTTTGAGGAAAACTGAAGATGTGAAAAATTTTGAATGGACCTGAAAGTTAGAAGATAATGTCATAGGAAAACTTTGATATTTTATATGAGCTTCTGCATGGCAAACAGAAGAAGAGAGAGGAATAGAGACAGAAGTAGTACCAGATTTTGGAACTCATTTTGGATTTTGGAAAAGATTTGGGGCTTGTTAGCAAAGTTCTTGTGTATTTGAGAAATACATATTCTCATTGCATTCCTTCTCTAAATGGAGTCATTAGCTTTGTTACAATCACTTAGTGTTTCTATAACTAAATAAACTTCTATACTGTTCTTTTAAAAAATCTCTACATATAAATTGCAGATAGTATTATTATATAAGTCATGGAACAAACCCATGCTTTACTCAGCCTTTACCACCCAACTGTTGAGAATATCTGTGTTCTCTTCCTAATTTGCCTAAGTTACAGTTTCTTTGCAATGCTGAGCAAGGTCAAATTTTTCTTTTTTTATGTTCTACCAATCACTGAGTAAACAGTCCATTGTTTGCAGTTCATGGTGAATGATTATCCAGACCTTATTATCCTTTGTGATAGAGTGCCAGGACTCTCTTCAACTGCTATTTTTCAGTTTTTCTGAAAAGTTCTTTGTCCCACATATCCGATTTTTCCCTCAAAACCCCAGACTGTAATGTCTTCTGACTTCATTGTGCTCTGTACCTTAATTAACTCAATACTGTCCTTTATTGTCCAAAAGATTGCTTTTCCTAATATTCTGACAGGTTGAGCACAAATTTAAGCTTTATGCTAGCAAACTCATCATTTACATTAAGCATATAAAATGTGGATGTTGGTATAATGTGATGCTTGCTGTGTACAAATATTAATAGTTCATTGCAGGCTGCATATTGACCAACAGTCAGCTTTGATTCCATCATACTCTGATATTTTTTTCTTAACTCTAGTAGTTGGACTTCTGCTTTTGTTCATGCCTTGTGAAAGATTATGTCTTGCACCAATTCCAGTAATTTGTACCAGATGATCCACTTATGCTTCACTTTCTATCTTAGCTTCTTCTCCAAATCACCAAGTGCTTCAGAACTGGGGGTCCTGTCTTTCAACATATTTCTGAGATTGAAGCAAGATGTTGTTTTTGTACCATTTGATTACCAGCCAGAGACTGGATATCTTTCTCTTTACTCCATCCAACAATTGCTATGGCTAACCTACATGGAAATGGCTACCCACTCCAGTATTCTTGCCTGGAGAATCCCATGGACGGAGGAGCCTGGCAGGCTACAGTCCATGGGGCCGCAAGAGTCAGACACGACTTAGCGATTAAACCACCACCACAACCTACATAAAAATCACAATTTTACGGTTTACAATTAGCCTAGATTACTCCCGTGTTGAATATAAATTGTTTTCCTCTACTGAGTAACATTATGGGTGCCTATACATTTTATGGTCCCCCTGAAAATTATCATTTGTTTAGCCTTTCATTTGCTCTTTTTAAATTTAAATTTATTTATTTTAATTGGAGGCTAATTACTTTACAACATTGTATTGGTTTTGTCATACATCAACATGAATCCACCACGGGTGTACACGTGTTTCCTATCCTGAACCCCCCCTCCCACCTCCCTCCCCATACCATCCCTCTGGGTCATCCCAGTGCACCAGCCCCAAGCATCCTGTATCCTGCACCAAACCTAGACTGGCAATTCGTTTCTTATATGATATTGCACGTGCTTCAATGCCATTCTCCCAAATCATCCCACCCTCATCCTCTCCCACAGAGTCCAAAATACTGTTCTATACATCTGTGTCTCTTTGGCTATCTCGCATACAGGGTTATTGTTCCTATCTTTCTAAATTCCATATATATATATGTTAGTATACTGTATTGGTGTTTTTCTTTCTGGCTTACTTCACTCTGTGTAATGGGCTCCAATTTCATCCACCTCATTAGAACTGATTCAACTGTATTCTTTTTAATGGCTAAGTAATTCTCCATTGTGTATATGTACCACAGCTTTCTTATCCATTCATCTGCTGATGGACATCTAGGTTGCTTCCATGTCCTGACTATTATAAACAGTGCTGTGATGAACACTGGGGTACACGTGTCTCTTTCAATTCTGGTTTCCTTGGTGTGTATGCCCAGCAGTGGGATTGCTGGGTCATAAGGCAGTTTCGTTTGCTCTTTTTAAGCTAGTCAGCACAGCTACACTCTTTGTACACAGATATTGAATACAATATGGATAATTCAACACTAATCTTTCTTCTTGTTCTCAATCATTTCTTGCTCTTTCTCCAAATTTCCTGTAATATAAGCTATTTGCTTTAACTCTAGACTCTAATCTATCCCTGGTAGCTGAGATTTCATGTTAGTGCTTGACATCCTCAACATTTGATATTTGAGTTTCCCAATATTTTTCAGCAAAGACTTGTAATTCCAACTTTTTCCTGTTAAGAGTTTTTTGTGAGAATGCAATTTTTGTTCACAATTTGCTTTTCCTTTCACTCAACTAAACTCAATACAATATGGTTTCCACTCCATATTTTATATTTTTGCACTTACTAAGTAAGTATATTTAAATGTCTACTTGTATTAAATATTCTGTTAGTTTCTTAGGATACATTAGGAGTTAATTCATTGCAGCCATCTAATTTCATTGAGCATATATTCCAGTAGGAATAATAGACATAAACATAAGCAAATTAAGTGTTCTATGTGATATAGAGGGAAAGAACAGAGCAAGTGAACTTAATCTCTTACAACCAAGTCTAGAGGGTTTGTATTACATCCAGGCAAAAGCGTCCTATGAACTGAGCTCTGAAGGATAAGTTAGCTAGCTATGGTAAGAGAGTCAAAGATTCCCCAGGCAGAAGGGAAAGTGTGTTTCTAGTTCATCAGGTAAGAAATAGAGTGTGACACTGAAAGAGTCACAAATCCAGTATCATTACAACACAGAAACTGAGGATGAAATTGGCATTTGATGAGCTTAGAGGCAGGGCAGGAAGAGATCTCACAGAACACTCAAAGCCATGATAAAAATTTCTTCTTAAGGGCGTATAGAAGATCCTGAGGGGTAGCCAACAAGACAGTAAAATGGTAAAATTTCTCTTTTCAACAGTTACTCTATTGTTATTCATTCGCTAAGCCATCTCCAAATCTTTGCCACCCATTGGACTGCAGCACGCCAGCCTCCTCTGTTCTTCACTATCTCCCAGTGGATGTGTGTTAAATCACTTCAGTTGTGTCTGACTCTTTGCAACCTCATGGACTGTAGCCCAACAGGCTCCTCTGTCCAAGGGATTCTCCAGGCAAGAATACTGGAGTGGGTTGCCATGTCCTCTTTCAGGGGATCTTCCTGACCCAGGGATCAAACCTGTGTCTTTTATGTCTCCTGCATTGGCAAGCAGGTTGTTTACCACTAGCACCACCTGGGAAGCCCCTTCACTATCTTCTAGAGTTTGCTCAAACTCATGTCCATTGAGTCAGTAACGCTATCTAACCATCTCATCCTCTGCCACCGGCTTTTCTTTCGCCTACAAAAGCTTTTCCAGCATCAGGGTCTTTTCCAATGAGCAGCTCTTTGCATCAGATGGACAAAGTATTGGAGCTTCAACTTCGGCATCACTCCTTCTAATGAGTATTTAGGGTTGACTTCCTTTAGGATTGACTGGCTTGATCTCTTTGCAGTCCAAGGGACTCTCAAGAATCATCACCAGCACCACAACTCAAAAGCATCAATTCCTCACCTCTCAGCCTTCTTTATAGTCCTTTATAGACTGAAGCAACTACACTGCAATCCTACCAAGAAAGGGGCCACTTCTCATTATTTCCATCCTACTTTTTTTTTAACTAGATTATTGTGTAAATGATTTCTTCTATCCCCTTGAAAATATTCTAAACAAACATGATAGATGATAATTCACTTAATCTTCAACCAGCCACTGCACTTTATGGGAACAGATACAGTAAAAATTTGACTGAAAAGTAAGTTAAGGGTGAGTGGTTTCAGAAAGAGGTATAATATGTGTCTTAAAGGAACATCAAAAAGTTCAACTTGTGTTGCCTTCGAAATTAAACAAGGAAGACAATTTTTTACTTAACTTGACACCAGACAAGTGAAGAGAAAAATAGCAACATAGAACAGATGGAAGCTCCTACATGGTAGCATTAATGTCAGTACTCTATTGACATAATGTATATATTATATATAACTAATATAATTATTATATATATATGTATGTATCTCCAAGAAACAGGAAAGGATGTATGGATTTAACCAATGTCCTTTTCTAAGAAGTAAATGGAATCACCATGAACATGACTTTGAATTTTGGACCTTCTTGGTTAAACTGCTAAAAGGAGGGAAGAGAAATGTGAGCCTTGCTATTCTGCTACAGTACTTGAAAGCTCATTCAAGTTTCTTGCATCCTAAAAAAACACCTTTTAAAATCTTTATGCATATTTGAGGTTTATACATGGCACCACAACACTCTAAATCTTAGTTCGCAGTATGTGAGAAATACAGTTTAGAAAGTTTTGACTATTTACTTTTATTTTTTAAACCATTTATTTAGGAAATGGGTCCACAGATTTTTATTTGCTTTTTCTTTTATTTCAGCCCCTTTCACAAGTGCTCAAATCAAACATGAACTTTTACCTTCTAATCACTTTTGCCAAAGCATTTCCTGCAAATTATAACTATGTGAAAATAAAATTCACCCGTTTTCCTAGAATTAGTTTCAGGCATTGAAAATTTCACCTTTGGGTGAGAAGACATTTATGAAATTTAACCATCTGTATCAAATGATTATTGAAATTCGTGTCAAACTTTACTTCTTCATACATAAGAGTAAAATATACATGCAGAGAAAGCAACTTGACCTAGGGAAAAATTATTAATATATCTGAATTAAAGAACCTGCCTGCCACTGCAGGAGACTGTGAGAGATGCGGGCTCACTTCCTGGGTCGGGAAGATCCCCTGGAGGAGTGTATGACAACCCACTCCAGTATTCTTGCCTGGAGAATCCCATGGACAGAGAAGCCTGGTGGGCTACGGTCCATAGAGTCACAAAAAGAGTCAGACATGACCAAAGGGACTTAGCATGCACGCACGCATGCATTATTATTTTAGAAGTTGTTCCCAGAGACCCTACCAGAGGGTAGAATTTCACTGCATTTCTAAAGGTGTCTTTTGACCTAAATACCTTGGCTTTCACACCTGGATTATTTCATGGCCAAGTTGTTCATGATAATAAATTCACTTTTCAATCCATTTTATATGATTTATAATTAAAAGAATTTAAAAGCAGGATATAAAAGTAGATCATCTTAAAATTAAGCCTCCAAAATAGCATTGTCTAATGACTGACCAAACAAGAGAGGATTCGGACATATGACCTAGCAAGCGATCCTTGAGTAGTAAAAACAGAAACAGGCTATGGGGCTGGAGTAGAGCCCATAGTAGCCATTAGGCAAGAATGCAGGAGGGAGGGTACTTACTTTGGTTTATCAAGATTTGCTGGTACACAAAATAGCAGGACTGCCAGTGTGAGAAGTTTCCAGGCTAAGACATCCAGAAGAGAAAACATATTTCCTTTCCACAGAATCATACGGTCTGGGAAATGGGTATTAACATTGGAAAGAATTAAACATTTTTTTGGTGAGATGAACTGGGAGATTAAGACTGACATATATACACTAATATGTGTAACATAGATAGCTAATTGGAATCTGCTATAAAGCCCAGGGAGCTCAGCTGGATGCTCTGTGATGACCTAGAGGGTGGGATTGGAGGTGGGGGTGAGGCTGCGGGGGAGGCTCAAGAGGGAGAGGATATATGTAATGCATATGGCTGATTCACTTCATTGTACAGCAGAGACCAACACAAGGTTGTAAAGCAATTATACTCCATAAAAATAAACAAAATTAAGGAAAAGTTACTCTAAACATCAGATATTGAACATGAGGAAGGAAAATGTGTTCCCAGGGACAAAGTGGAATAGTAAATACTGAATTCTGACATGGAAAGAAAAAAGAGAAGGAAACCAAGACTTTTGAGAAAGGCAAGCCAATCTCATCTCCTAACAACTGCAGATGACTCGTTCCTTCAGTTCAGTTCATTTCAGTCGCTCAGTCATAGCCAACTCTGCGACCCCATGGACTGCAACACGCCAAGCTTCCCTGTCCTTCACCAACTCCCAGAATTCACTCAAACTCATGTTCGTTGAATCAGTGATGCCACTCAACCAGCTCATCCTCTGTCATCCCCTTCTCCTGCCTTCAATCTTTCCCAGCATTAGGGTCTTTTCAAATGAGTCAGTTTTTCACATCAGGTGGCCAAAGTATTGGAGCTTCAGCTTCAGCATCAGTCCTTCCAATGAATATTCAGGTTTCCTTTAGAATTGACTGGTTTGATCTCCTTGCAGTCCAAGGGACTCTCAAGAGTCCTCTCCAACACCACAGCTCAAAAGCATCAATTCTTCGGTGCTCAGCTTTCTTTATGGTCCAACTCTCACATCCGTACATGACTACCGGAAAAACCATAGCTTTGACTAGACAGACCTTTGATAGAAAAGTAATGTCTCTGCTTTTTAATATGCTGTTTAGGTTGGTCATAGCTTTTCTTCCAAGGAGCAAGTGTCTTTTAATTTCATGGCTGCAGTCACCATCTGCAGTGATCTTGGAACTCAAGAAAATAAAGTCTGTCACTGTTTCCATTGTTTCCCCATCTATTTGCCATGAAGTGATGGGACCAGATGCCATGATCTTCGTTTTCTGAATGTTAAGATTTAAGCCAACTTTTTCACTCTTCTCTTTCACTTTCATCAAGAGGCTCTTTAGTTCTTCTTCACTTTCTGCCATAAGGGTGGTGTCATCTGCATATCTGAGGTCATTTGTATTTCTCCCGGCAATCTTGATTCCAGCTTGTGCTTCATCCAGCCCGGCATTTCACATGATGTACTCTGCATATAAGCTAAATAAGCAGGGTGACAATAGACAGCCTTGACGTCCTCCTTTCCCTATATGGAGCCAGTCTCTTGTTCCATGTTTAGTTCTAACTATTGCTCCTTGACCTGCATACAGGTTTCTCAGGAGGCAAGTCAGGTAGTCTGGTATTCCCATTTCTTGAAGAAATCTCCACAACTTTGTGATCCACCCAGTCAAAGGCTTTGGTGTAGTCTATAAAGCCACAGTCAAAAATTCATTCTTTTACTCAGGTAATGTGCTGCATTTTTCATTTTCTCTTGCCTGCTACCTTGTGAAATAATGAATAATTTTTTATTTTGCAGATGAGAATGCCAAGGTTTAAATAAGTTAAATGGTTTACCCAACATGGTTTATTATGAAGAAGAGCAAAGATCAACACTGTGACGTTCTGGATGCATGCCCATTTTCCTTTCCATTTAAGTATATCTAGAGTTAGAAAGAGATTACAGAAGTTAAGGGAAAGCAAATTACACAATGCCTTTCTATCATGAAGAACATAATCCCAGGCACCAGAAACATGCATTCCAGATGAAGAAATTGGAAAGAAAGGAACATTTGAACGTCAAGAAAAGCTTAAATCCTTAGAAAGGTGCTGATACAAATGGGCAAATCCAATTTGGTGAACTTCTCAGATATTTGTATATTTTCATGTTGTTAATGCTCCCTGTGTAAGGATTTTGTCATTTACAGTAAAAAAAGAATCATTTATCTTATTCTTTCTAGAAAAAAGAAAGGTAGTAAGAATTAGGTGACTACCAAACAGATTCTTCCTATTGGCTTCCGAAAGTGGTGTGTGAACTATTTGTTCATTCTTGTGAAATTACTTTATATATTGTCAGCAGAGAGATAAATGCTTTCATAAAAGGATTCTTCTCAGAAAAATGCTATGTTCTTCCCTTTTTGATCACAGCTGTTTGTGAAAACCAGGAACATCACACCCAGTTACTTGCGGAAAACCTCAGTCTTTCATATTCGTAAGAAGGGTACAAAATGTACACAGTACAGACTTTCCTCTTTTGTTTAGTATTAAACCCCTAAGTCCATGATATTTGAGAATTGATTCATAAGCATAGAACCAGAAGAAATACATGGACAAGTATGCAAATATGCACAGTTATTTAGAATAGTGAAAGTTTTTAAATAAATGTATGTCTAATAAGAGACAAACGTCAATAAAATTTAGAACATGCATTCAACGGGATAGTATTTAACTGCTCAAAATAATAATGTCACTTTCTGTGTACTGACTGGAAACATCCAAGCTATAAGTGAGAAGCAGGAATATTGCATACAATATGATAACATTTTACAAATATCTGCAAATATGTGTGTTTGTATATGTATATCTATGTATATACTTAAAATTCTGAATCAATAAAATTGAATTGTCTTTAACTTATGACTGATTGACACAAAATATTTTCTTTTTATATTAAAAGAAAAGGAGTAGGGACTTCCGTGGTGGTCCAGTGGCTGAAACTCAGTGGTCCCAACACAAGGGACCCAGGTTCGATCCCCGGTCAGGAAACTAGATCCTACATGCTGCAGCTACAAGACACAAGCTGCAACTAAGACCTGGCACAGCCAAATAAGTTTAAATTCTTTAAGTAAAGGAGTATTCTTATAATGTTATGTGAATCCCAACCATTACAGTTTTTTTTTTTTTTTTGATTACTTAGGAAATATTTACTGAACACACAGTAGAAGCTATAATCTGGGACAGATGGTATGCATTCATAGATGAACACCAGAAATAAGAAGATCAACAGCTAAAACAATCTGGCATGGATTTTATGGCAGTGTACGTGAGCACTTTGAGACCATGGATAGGTGTTGTTCAGTCACTCAATCATGTCTGACTTTTTATGACCCCATGAACTGCAGCACGCCAGGCTTCCCTGTCCTTCACCATCTCCCAGCACTTGCTCAAACTCATGTCCTTTGAGTTGGGGATGCAATCTAACCAGTTCATCCTCTGTCATCCTCTTATCCTCCTGCCTTCTATCTTTCCCAGCATCAGGGTCTTTTCCAGTGAGTCAGCTTTTTGTGTCAGGTGGCCAAAGTATTGGAGCTTCAGCTTTAGCATCAGTCCTTCTAATGAATATTCAGAATTGATTTCCTTTAGGAATGACTGGTTTTGATCTCCTTGCTGTCAAAGGGACTCTTAAGAGTCTTCATCAACACCAAGTTCAAAAGCATCAATCCTTTGGCACTCAGCCTTCTTTATGGTCCAACTCTCATGGATAAGTATGTCCTAACTTGACATAAAGTGCGTCAAAAAAGCTCTTTATTAGGCTAAATCTGAAACTGCATCAATAATCATCATTTAGAAAAGGGAGGAAATACTTGCATAATAGATATAATCAGTGCAAAGGCTTTGAGTCATGTGCAAAATGACACTAAGGAACCTGGAAGTTGGATCAATACAATGCAAGTTATCTAAAGGTGTGGAAGGAGTTACATCTGGAAGCTAAGGAGAAAAGGACAAGCAAGCAGTTTTGACTTTGCATGGAAGAAAGTGGGGATTTAATGAAAGAGTTTAGTCAGGGAAATATGGCTTTATATGAACGACAGAATGATCGCACAGAAAGAGAATGAAGAACAATATTGAAAGCAGGCTGTGTATTCCAAGTGAGCACAAAATACACATCTAAAGTCAACTTTCCTTTCCATACTCAATGTACTAAGTTGCTTCAGTTGCGTCTGACTCTTTGTGACCCCATGGACTGTAGCCCGAAAACTCCTCTGTCCATAGGATTTTCCAGGCGTCTTTACCATCAGCACCACCTGGGAAGCACCCTTTCATACTCACTATACTCAAACGTCTATAATTTGAGCCTCTACCCTGTGATTCATCTAGGAATTCAGTCTAGGAATTTCTCAAACTCTTCGATGGATGTTTACATGTTTTGATTACTTCTCAATCTACCTCTCCTTCTTCTATACCTCTGTTCTCTTGTGCATGTTTCTTCCTAATATTACTGTTAATTGTTCTTAACAAAGATTTCAAGAAATCATTAGGAAAATGAAACTGAAAACTAAAAATTGAGTATCAGATGCTTTCCTTTGTGTTTATTAAGCTTGTCCTGTCCCAGGGCTTCTCCTAACATCCTGCCAGGGTTCTCTGTCTATGGGATTCTTCAGGAAAGAATACTGGAGTGGGTTTTCATGCCCCTCTCTAAAGGATCTTCCCGACCCAGGGATCAAACCCTGGTCTCCTGCATTGTAGGCAGATTCTTTACCATTTGAGCTACATGGGAGTCCTAATATCCTGTCATGTTTCTGCAACTTGTTTCTACTCAAATCAGAGATGTGTATCTAATACCACTTCTTTACCAGGTCCCAGGGCTTCTAAGAGTAAGAAAAATAAAAATAGTGATAATCCATCATTATTTAACCAAAATAACCTTGACACACATTGAGGATAATTATTTTGCTTTATTTGTAGAGCTTTTCCTACTAGTTTCAGCTTTGTCTTTAGTTTTTAAAATCAGAGGTTTGTTGATAGGTTTTGTCAAAAATATGAGCCCCTACAGATGACTTCTGCAATTCCTAGAATGTTGAAGAAACTATAGACATCTTTGCAATCAGTAAATTTTGCTGTATTTGCTGCACATGTAATTTGAGAAAGAAATGCTAAGAGAGAGTTAAAGCAGAAGTGGTGCACAATAAGAGGACACTGTAGCTAACATATATTAGAACAAAGAAGAAAACAGATTTGGTGATGGATGAGGGTGCTAACAGACTTCCCAGGTGGAACTAGTGTTAAAGTACCCATCTGCCAATGCAGGAGACATAAGGTTTGATCCCTGGGTAGGGAAGAGCCCTTGGAAGAGAGTGTGGCAACCCACTCCAGTATTGTTGCCTGGAGAATCACATGGGCAGAGGAGCTTGGAGGGCTAGAGTCCATAGTGTCTCAAAGAGTTGAATCCAACTGAAGTCATTTAGCACCCATGCATCACACACTAGGGTGCTAATGGAGTGGTGTAGATGACTTCTACACCATGAACTTCCAGATGTTCAAGCTGGATTTAGAAAAGGCAGAGGAACCAGCGATCAAATGGCCAACATCCGTTGGATCATCAAAAAAGCAAGAGAGTTACAGAAAAACATCTACTTCTGCTTTATTGATTATGCCAAAGCCTTTGACTGGGTGGATCACAAAGTTGTGGAGATTTCTTCAAGAAATGGGAATACCAGACTACCTGACTTGCCTCCTGAGAAACCTGTATGCAGGTCAAGGAGCAATAGTTAGAACTAAACATGGAACAAGAGACTGGCTCCATATAGGGAAAGGAGGACGTCAAGGCTGTCTATTGTCACCCTGCTTATTTAGCTTATATGCAGAGTACATCATGTGAAATGCCGGGCTGGATGAAGCACAAGCTGGAATCAAGATTGCCGGGAGAAATACAAATGACCTCAGATATGCAGATGACACCACCCTTATGGCAGAAAGTGAAGAAGAACTAAAGAGCCTCTTGATGAAAGTGAAAGAGAAGAGTGAAAAAGTTGGCTTAAATCTTAACATTCAGAAAACGAAGATCATGGCATCTGGTCCCATCACTTCATGGCAAATAGATGGGGAAACAATGGAAACAGTGACAGACTTTATTTTCTTGAGTTCCAAGATCACTGCAGATGGTGACTGCAGCCATGAAATTAAAAGACACTTGCTCCTTGGAAGAAAAGCTATGACCAACCTAAACAGCATATTAAAAAGCAGAGACATTACTTTTCCATCAAAGGTCTGTCTAGTCAAAGCTATGGTTTTTCCGGTAGTCATGTATGGATGTGAGAGTTGGACTATAAGGAAAGCTGAGCACCGAAGAATTTATGCTTTTGAGCTGTGGTGTTGGAGAGGACTCTTGAGAATCCCTTGGACTGCAAGGAGATCCGACCAGTGAATCCTAGGGGAAATCAACCCTGAATTTTCTTTGCAAGGACTGATACTGAAACTGAAGCTCCAATACTTTGGCCACCTGATGTGAAAAACTGACTCATTTGAAAAGACCCTAATGCTGGGAAAGATTGAAGGCAGGAGAAGAAGGGGATGACAGAGGATGGGATGGTTGGATGGCATCACCGACTCGATGGACATGAGTTTGAGCAAGCTCTGGGAGTTAGTGATGGACAGGGAGGCCTGGTGTGCTGCAGTCCATGGTGTCACAAAGAGTCGGACACTACTAAGGGACTGAACTGAACTGAGGTGACTTCTAGGTTTTCTGCCAACCAGCTAGATCAAAGGGGAAGAAAGTTTGAGATATTAGACCTAACTACAGTTATTGGTACTTGAAAATCTTCAGAGTATGGGTAAAAAGCATGAATGTGAGCTGGACCATAAAGAAGTCTGAGCACTGAAGAACTGATGCTTTCAAACTATGGTGTTGGTGATGACTCTTAACAGTCTCTTGAACTGAAAGGAGATTAAGCCAGTCAGTCCTAAAGGAAATCAACCCTGAATATTCATTGGAAGGACTGATGCTGAAGCTGAAGCTCCAATACTTTGGCCACCTGATGAGAAGAGTCCACTCATTAGAAAAGACCCTCTTTCTGGGAAAGATTGGAGGCAGGAGGAGAACGGGACGACAGAGGATGAGATGGTTGGATGGCATCACCAACTCAATGGATATGTGTTTGAGCAAGCTCCAGGGGATGGTGAGGGACAGGAAAGCCTGGTGTTCTGCAACCCATGGAGTTGCAAAGAGTCTGATACAACTGAGTGACTGAAAAACAACAACAACAAATGGATAAAAAAAAAAAGAGGAGTCATTCATATAGATCATAATTTATCAATCAAATAAATTTATTAATACACAGAGAAATGAGTGCCTAAATAGTAACCACCAAAGTCAATTGATAAAAAGTTAAAATGTGGTGGGTGAGTTCAAAGAGACCTTAAGAACAAACAAAAAATGATTTACTCTAATTATTCTGTGACTGCTTTTATGATCAAGATAAATGACATCTGTTATGTTAATTAAGAACTTAACTTCTAGGAAAAATTTGTTAGAGAACCAGTAGCAACAGCCTCTAAGAAATGAGCCAACAAGGGCTGCTCTGTAAGTCTGAATGGGGTTTTTCTGGGAACTGATTCTAATTCAGATTCAAACTCAGCTCTGATTCTTAGTGCACAGTCAACTCCACAAAGAAGATAAAGAAGGTGATCTGGAAAAGACATTAAAATTTTCAGTGGAATTCTCTACGAAAAGTGTTACTAGGCATTACAGGAGGTAAGCAGGGAGATTCCATGGGTTACCCATATGGCTCATACATTTTCACTATCACATTAAAGGCATTTGATAGCAGTATCCCCTACTTTCGGGGTTTCTTCTTGGAAGGAACCTGCCTGCAATGCAGGAGACCCTGGTTCAACTCCTGAAGATCGGGAAGATATCCTGAAAAGGGAATGGCTACCCGCTCAAGTATTCTTGCCTGGAAAATTCCATAGACAGAGGAGCCGGGCAGGCTACAGTCCATGGAGTCGCAAAGAGTCAGACACAACTGAGCGACTTCCTTTCACTTTCATTCACCTACTTTCAGTCCTTCTGACCAAAATTTCTGGAGTCATCATTGATTCCTTTCTCCCATATCTTATATCCAATTCTTTCAGAACTCCTATTTGCATTACTTTAAAAATATGTCTCCATCTATTACGATGAGCCTGGCATTGCATCTGATCCATAGAATCCTGCCTCAGCCTCCTGACTCTCTCTATTCCTCCCTAGTATCTATTCTCAACAAGATAATTATAAAAAAATCTTTTAAATTCCAAACCAGTTCGTGTCCTTCATCTATTTCAAAACTCCCCAAAGGCCCTCTAACTCACTCAGAGTAAAAGTTGAACTACTTAAAAGGATCTAAGGGAACTAACCAGCTCCCACCATCACCTCCATCACGCCTTTCTTACTTCTCTGAATCTACTTCTAATCTTTTCCTACTCATTAATCTTCACCCATATCAGCTATCTTGCTATTCATCCAGCACCCCAAGCATATTGCTGCCTTGGGACCATTTTACTGTTTCCTTTATCTTGAACATTAATTCCCTCACCCTCTTCAATCTCAACTCAGCTTCCCATAATTATTACAAAAAAAAAAATATTTCCCATCCTTATATTTCCATTGCTGGATTCACTTTTCTTTTAGTCTATATAATTTTCACTTTCTAACATACACTATAATTTACTTATTTAATTATTTGACTTATTTTTTACTGGGTGTCAGTATTTCCCTTTCCCCTCTTGCTGCATCCAAATATATGCTCCACAATGAGGAGGGAATTTGTTCTCTGATATGTTCTAAGCAGTTAGAAGGCTACTTAAGAGGAAGGAGGGATAAATTAGGAGTTTGGGGTTAACAGGTATAAGATTGCCAGGAGAAATATCAATAACCTCAGATATGCAGATGACACCACCTTCATGGCAGAAAATGAAGAAGAACTAAAGAACCTCTTGATGAAAGTGAAAGAGAAGAGTGAAAAAGTAGGTTTAAAGCTCAACATTCAAAAAACTAAGATCATGGCATCTGGTCCCATCACTTCTTGGCAAATAGATGGGGAAACAATGGAAACAGTGTCAGACTTTATTTTGGAGGGGCTCCAAAATCACTGCAGATGGTGACAGCAGCCATGAAATAAAAAGACACTTTTCCTTGGAAGAAAAGCTATGACCAACCTAGATAACATATTAAAAAGCAGAGACATTCCTTTGCCAACAAAGGTCCATCTAGTCAAAGCTGTGGTTTTTCCAGTAGTCATGTATGAATATGAGAGTTGGACTATAAAGAAAGCTGAGTGCCAAAGAATTGATACTTTTGAACGGTGGTGTTGGAGAAGACTCTTGAGAGTCCCTTACTGCAAGGAGATCCAACCAGTCCATCCCAAAGGAGATCAGTTCTGAGTGTTCATTGGAGGGACTGATGTTGAAGCTGAAACTCCAATATTTTGTCCACCTGATGCAAAGAGCTGACACATTTGAAAAGACCCTGATGCTGGGAAAGACTGAAGGCAGGAGGAGAAGGGGATGATAGAGGATGAGATGGTTGGATGGCATTAATGACCCAATGAACATGAGCCTGAGTGAACTCCGGGAGTTGGTGATGGACAGGGAGGCCTGGTGTGCTGTGGTCCATGGGGTTGTAAAGAGTCAGACACGACTGAGCATCTGAACTGAACTGAACTGAACTACTACTATGTAATAAATAGATAAACAAGGACCTACTGTATGGCACAGGAAACTATTCAATATCTTGTAATAACCTAAAATGGAAAAGAATCTGAAAAAGAATATATATAACTTAATAACTATGCTATATACCTTAATCTAACACAAAATTGTAAATCAACCATACTTCAACAAAGAAACAAGAAAACTACTTGGTACATTTTCTGAGTAGACTAACGAAATTCAACTGCAGCTTTTTCTTTATTTAAACTTTTAATCTTATAATGGAGCATAGCTGACATTCAATTATAACTTTTTTCTTGATAGATTAGTGATAAATATTCTAATTAGTATAATTCATAATAGTCTGCTCATTATACAGAACATCCAATGCCCATCATACAGAACAACTGTCTCATTTAATCTACAAACTTTAACTGTATTTTGCTAATTTTCTCAATATTTCTGTGTTGCTCTGATTACTTGGTATTAACACTGGGTTAGGAATGCTGGAGAGATCCATGTAACACTGTACTCCACTTTTGGAACATTATTAAATTTAATTATTGGTAATATTCTTTGGACATTCAAAAGCATTTATCTAGAGATTTCATCACTAATTGAGACATTTAGATCCTGTGCCTTTGTAGGAATTGTACTCTACATAGTTAATAAACATTTCACTGATGGATAAAGTATAAAGTAAATACAAAAATTATTTCTGTGAGGATGAAGCATCCAAGAAAAGTGAGGGGTGAAAAAGATGTTATTGGATTTAATGTGAATAGGAATTGAAAAGATTAGCCAAACAGCTAAAAATTTACACAGACCCTACATAAAGATTGCTCAAAAAATTGTTTTTAAGTTCTGACTCTATTTGAAGGAATCTAAAATTGTTTACCTTAGATAATGCTCTATAGATGTAAGATTACTTAAGAACCTTATTCTTTTTTTTTTCAACTTTTTATTTTTACTTTATTTTACTTTATAATACTGTATTGGTTTTGCCATACATTGACATGAATCCACCACGGGTGTACATGCGATCCCAAACATGAACCCCCCTCCCACCTCCCTCCCCACAACATCCCTCTGGGTCATCCCCGTGCACCAGCCCCAAGCATGCTGTATCCTGCATCAGACATAGACTGGTGATTCGATTCTTACATGATAGTATACATGTTTCAATGCCATTCTCCCAAATCATCCCACCCTCTCCCTCTCCCTCTGAGTCCAAAAGTTCTCTATACACATCTGTGTCTTTTTTGCTGTCTTGCAAACAGGGTCATCATTGCCATTTTTCTAAATTCCATATATATGTGTTAGTATACTGTATTGGTGTTTTTCTTTCTGGCTTACTTCACTCTGTATAATCGGCTCCAGTTTCATCCATCTCATCAGAACTGATTCAAATGTATTCTTTTTAACGGCTGAGTAATACTCCATTGTGTATATATATGTACCACAGCTTTCTTATCCATTCATCTGCTGATGGACATCTAGGTTGTTTCCATGTCCTGGCTATTATAAACAGTGCTGCGATGAACATTGGGGTACATGTGTCTCTTTCAATTCTGGTTTCCTCGGTGTGTATGCCCAGCAGTGGGATTGCTGGGTCATATGGCAGTTCTATTTGCAATTTTTTAAGGAATCTCCACACTGTTTTCCATAGTGGTTGTACTAGTTTGCATTCCCACAAGAACCTTTTTCTTGAGTTCTATAACTGAATCACTGGCAGAACTATAGCCAGCGAAACCAATCAAAAAGGAAGAGCCTTGCCCTTGAATATATATATTAAAAAAAAAAAAACATGAAGAATGAATGTACATGTTTCAGTTGGTTATGTAAGTTCTCACATATTTAATTTCTCAGTCATCTGAAAGTTTAGCTGGAAACATGCTGTCCATTTTCTCTGAAATATCTACATAAAACAAAATTATTTCCCAGTTTTGATTGTTGGTGTTTTCTAAAAATAATGACATTCTCTTTCACAATCACACTGCATTTATAAAAATCAGGAGAAATTTACAAAATCAGGAGATTAACATGGGTACAAATAACAAGTCTCTTATTTGACGTACAGATCTTAATCACATTTTGCTAATTTTCTCTACACTATCTTCTATAGACAAAGAAAATCCTGGATCATGTGCTGCTTTGATTACTTGGTTAAGTGATGTCTACCAGCTTTCTCCATTACATACTTTAGTAACTTGTGAAAAGATACTTTGAAAGTGAAAGTTTCTCAGTCGTGTCCGACTCTTATGATCTCATGGACTATACAGTCCTTGGAGTTCTCCAGGCCCGAGTACTGGAGTGGGTAACCTTTCCCTTCTCCGGGGGGTCTTCTTGATCCAGGAACTGAACTGGGGTCTCCTGCATTGCAGGCAAATTCTTTACCAACTGAGCTAGGAGGGAACTTCAGTAATTTGTGAAAAGATGCTTTGAGAATATGTAGATATCCTCTTCTCCCAACCCAACTACCACTGAGCCTATTATGGAGTGTATTTTATTTAGTTGCAATGTTTCCTTCAATCTGAAGTAGTTCTGCAATCTTTATTTTTATTTGAGTATTCTATTTTTGAAGTTATTTTGTAAAACAGTTATTTGAAATCATTTTGTAAAATACTGTAAAACATTAATAGATAATAGTTCTCTGTTAATATTAGATAAATAAAAAGATATAGATAATATTACTATAATCCACTAGTAATAATAATTTAAATGTTTTTATTTTATTGGAATATAGCTGATTTACAATGTTGTGTCAGTTTCACATGTACAGCAAAGTGATTCAGTTGTACATATATATGTACCTATTCTTTTTCAGATTCTTTTCATATCTAGGTTATTACAAGGTATTGAGTAGAGTTCCCTGTGCTACATAGCAGGTCCTTGCTGATCATATATTTTATATATAGTAGTGTGTATATGTTAGGCTTCCCAGGTGGCCCAGCAGTAAAGAATCCGCCTCTAATACAGGGAATGCAAAAGATGAGAGTGCAATCTCTGGATCAGGAACATCCCCTGGAAAAGGAAATGGCAATCCTCTCCAGTATTCTTGCTTGGAAAATCCCATGGACAGGAGCCTGGTGGGCTACAGTCCATGGGGTTGCAAAGAGTCAGACATGACTGAAGCAACTTTACTGAGAAAACATAATTTTTGTCAGAACTTACTTAAAGAGGGCTAGCTATGTAAGGTTTTATTAGTAGTGAATTAGCCTGAGCTCACATCAATTGTCTCATCTTCTGCTGCAGTTCATGGAGACCTAACTATCATTTGTGAAAGACTGCCAGGACTCCCTTGGATTCATATTCTTCAACTATTACTTTTAAGCTTTTCTGTGAAGCTCTTTGTTCCTAAAATCTGATTTTTTTTCCTCCAAACCCCAGAGTGCAGTGTCTTCTGTTTCTTTGTGCTCTACATCTTAATTAACTCAATATTGTCCTTTTTCTCAGATTATCTTGCCTAGTGTTTTAGCATTGTTGCTTTTCAGTCGCCCAGTCATGTTCAACTCTTTGTGACCCCATGGACAGCAGCACGCCAGGCCTCCCTGTCCCTCACCACCTCCCAAAGTTGGCCCAAGTTCATGTCCATTGCATCGGTGATGCCATCCAACCTCTGTTGTCCCCTCCTCTTCCTGCCTTCAATCTTTCCTGGCATCAGGGACTTTTTCAATGAGTCGACGTTTCGCATCAGATGACTTGGCATAGAACTGAATGTTCTAGCATATTGAGTACAAATTTTAAGCTTCACACTAGCAAATGTATCATTTACATTGGACATACAAAGTGTGGATCTTGGCATAATGTGATGCCTGTTGTGTACAAAAATAGTTAATTGCAGACTACTTATTGATCAACAGTCAGCTTTTATTTCATCATACTCTGATATTATTTCCCCTAATTTTAGTAATTGGACTTCTGCTTTTGTTCATGTCTTGTGAAAGTTTTTGTCATGTACCAATTCCAGTAATTTGTTCCAGATGACCCACTTATGTTTCACTTACTTTCTTGACTTCTTCAAATCACCAAGTGCTTCAGGACTGGGGGTCTTGCCTTCCAACAGATATTTCTTAGACAGAAGCAAGATGTCTTTGTACCATTTTATTACCAGCCAGAGACTGGGTATATTTCTCTCTACTGTATCCAACAATCGTTATGGTTACTTTACAAAATCCCTGGTGACACACTGGTAAAGAATCCATCTGCCAGTGTAGGAGAGACAAGTTCTATTCCTGGGTCAGAAACATCCCCTGGAGTAGGAAATAGCAACTCGCTCCAGTATTCTTGCTTGGAAAATTCCATGGACAGAGGAGCCTGGTGGGATACAGTTGATAGTGTCACATAGAACACACACATGAGCAACCTACATAATATCACAATTTTATACTTTAAGCTGGCCTAGATTACTGCCATGTTCAGTATAAACTGTTTTGTTATTGCTGTTCAGCTGATAAGTTGTGTCCAACTCTTTGTGACCCCAGAGACTGCAGCACACCAGTCTCTCTTGTCCTTCATTGTCTCCCAGAATTCACTCAAACTCATGTCCATTGATTCGGTGATGCCATCCAACCATATCATCCTCCTCCACCCCCTTCTCCTTTTACCTTTGATCTTTCCCAGCATTAGTGTCTTTTCCAAGGAGTCAGCTCTTTTCATCAGGTGGCCAAAATATTGGAGCTTCAGCATCCGTTCTTCCAATGAAAATTCAGGATTGATTTCCTTTAGGATTGACTGGTTTGATCTCCTTGAGGCCAAAAGGACTCTCAAGAGTCTTCTCCAGCTCCACAATTAGAAAGATCAATTTTTCATGGCTCAACCTTCTTTATGGTAACTCTATGGATGCCCCTAAACTTCCCTGGTAGCTCAGATGGTAAAGAATCCACCTGCAATGTGGGAGACCTGGGCTTGATCCCTGAGTTGGGAAAATCCCCTGAAGGAGGGCATAGAAACCCATTCCAGTATTCTTGCCTGGAGAATCCCATGAACAGAGGAGCCTGGTGGGCTACAGTCAATAGTGTCAGAGTTGGACATGACTGAGAGACTAAGCACAGTACACATGGATGCCCCTACATGTATATGGTCCCCCTGAGAATTATAATATCATTTAATTAGCCTTTCATTCACTCTTTAAGCTAGTCAAACACAACTACACTCTATGTACACAACAACTATTGAATACTTTATGGATAATCCAACACTAAGCGTTATTCTTATTCTCAATCTTTTGTTGCTCGTTCTCCACATTTCCTGTAATATAAACTCTTTGCTCTAAATCTGGACTCCAGTTTTATCCCTGGTAGTTAAGATTTCACTTTAGCACTTGATATCTATTGATATTTGTTTTCCAATATTCTTCAGCAAAGACTTGCAATTCCAGCTTTTCCCTGTTGGGAGTTCTTTGTGAGAAAGTAGTTTATGTTCACAATTTGCTTTTCCTTTCATCCAACCAAACTCAATACAGCATAGTTTTGACTCCATATTTTATGTTTTTGTATTTAATTAACAATGACTTACTTTTGATAGTGTCTGAAAGAACTGGAAAAAAAATGTATAAGCACCATCCATACATTTATGATCTCATAATGTTAGGACTGCCCAGATCTATCCAGAACCAATAAGTATATTTCCAGTCCTATAAGCTATCAAGAGCCCATAAGAATAAAAAAAAGTCATGAACAATATGTCTAAGATCAAACATCCTAATCCATGTAAGAGTGATATAGTCAGCCTCCTCCCTTTTCTCCTAATAACATTTCTGCTATTCGTCTGGTGACAGCCAGTGAAATGAACTAGGAATAAAGGAAGGATTTAATAACATGTGACTAATGGTCAAAGAAATTTACTCACATGAGTATTTGTCAAGATCCACTGTTCAGATATGAATTTCAGCTGAAATAAGATTAGTTGCCATCATGATGCTTCTAATTACTAATCAGGAGTAGAAAATTAATTGGGGTATGGCCACATCCCTGTGAATGATGGGAGTGTATTGTAATTTTCTAAGTATCCTATAAGTAGAATATGCCAAAAATCTGACAGATGCATAGGACGGCATTCTATGTAAATTCTGAGGAGAAAAATAGCTAACCTATCATCTGAAGGAGTAAAGCAACACTGGACTCAGATTTACCTTCTGCAACAGATGACAATACCTACAGAATAAGGACTTGTTGAACGAAAATGTTTATATCCCATTAATTCTACTCAAGCAAGCCATTCATCACATGTGAAGACAGCAGAATGTTTTAGTTATATAACATTTTAGAATATGTACATCTACTTACAATGCTCAAGATTATTTTATAAAGAAGAAACGTGACTGATTAAGAAAGATATGGGAAGCAGAACAGGGGAAAGCATAACGGGACAGAAGAAAATGTATGTCAGCAGGACCAGTGGCTAAGCCCTTCTGGAATCAGCAAAACAGCTTGGGAAGAAGTGCTGAGTTTATTATTCAGGAGAATTTGTGGTTGAATTTTTCACCTCTTGCCATGCTTTTCTTCCTTCCCCAGCCCTCCTTCCCTGGCTACTGTCTCTAGGGTAAGCCAGGAAGGAGAAAGTTGGCATGAAGAGGAAGTCAGTATGAAAGCAATGAGGAAATGGAGTCAATACGAGGGCTATGACCTCTTCCTAAACAGAGAAAGGGAGTAAAAACGTGCAATTCTAAGTTATAACAATTAAAAAGAGGGCTGTGATTTGGGGTGTATGGACAATTAATCTTCCATGCCAGTTTTTGCTTTTAAGCACAAGTTGTTGTTGTTTAGTTGCTAAGTCGTGTCTGACTCTTTTGTGACCCCATAGACTGTAGCCCGCCAGTCTCCTCTGTCCATGGGATTTCTCAGGCAAGAATACTGCAGTGGGTTGACATTTCCTTCCCCACCCAGGGATCAAACCTGTGTTTCCTGCATTGCAGGTGGATTCTTTACCAATGAGCCACCAGGGAAGCCCCAAGCCTATTGAGTTAACTTGAGTTAAAAATGACTGGTTCTTGGGACTTCCCTGGTGGCCCAGTGGTTAAGATTCTGAGCTCCCAGTGCAGGGGGTCTGAGTTCAATCCCTGGTCAGGGAACTAGATCCCACCTGCTACAACCAAGAGTTTGTATGCCAAAACCAAGGGTTTGCATGCTGCAACCAAGAGTTCTCATGCCATAAATAGGACCTGGCACAGCCAAATAAGTAAATATTTTTGAAAATTTACTGGTTCTTTCCCAACTTGGGAGATAGAAAAGGAACGGCAGCAAGAGGAGAACACAGGACCAAATTAAGACTTGCAGACTGTTCCAAGATCTGAAGACACTATGGTGCTCTTTCATATACCTCAGTTCAGTTCAATTCAGTTCAGTCGCTCAGTCATGTCCAACTGTTTGGGACCTCATGAATCACAGCACGCCAGGCCTCCCTGTCCATCACCAACTCCCGGAGTTCACTCAGACTCACATCCATTGAGTCCGTGATGCCATCCAGCCATCTCATCCTCTGTTGTCCCCTTCTCCTCCTGCCCCCAGTCCCTCCCAGTATCAGAGTCTTTTCCAAAGAGTCAACTCTTCGCATGAGGTGGCCAAAGTACTGGAGTTTCAGCTTTAGCATCAGTCCTTCCAAAGAAATCCCAGGGCTGATCTCCTTCAGAATGGACTGGTTGGATCTCCTTGCAGTCCAAGGGACTCTCAAGAGTCTTCTCCAACACCACAGTTCAAAAGCATCAATTCTTCTGCACTCAATTTCTTCACAGTCCAACTCTCACATCCATACATGACCACTGGAAAAACCATAGCCTTGACTAGACAGACCTTTGTTGGCACATAATTCAAAGCAAAAAATATACTGAACATTCCAACATAAATAAGGAATTGCAAAAAAAATTCTGGATTATTGCCTAACAATTACTCCTTCAAAAGTTTGTTTTCATTTAAAACATGAAAAAGTTTTCTTCAATTAGAATTGTATGGAAAAATTTGTATGTGTGTTGTGTCGTGTGCAAATCTGTATATTTCTTTTTGATTCCCATCAGTGAAATTCACACAGCCTCAGCTGCTTCATAACTTGCCTTGCTCCAGGATTTCCTCATCCTTTCTCTTAAGTTTTACCTTTATATTCTTATTTGATTCACCCTCTCCTCTTAGAAAGTGAAAGTGTTAATTGCTCAGTCACGTCAAACTCTTTAGGAAACTATGAACTCTAATCCACCAGGCTCCTCTGTCCATGGGATTCTCCAGGCAAGAATACTGAAGTGGGTTGTCATTCCCTTCTCCATGGGATCTTTCCAACCCAGGGATCGAACCCAGATCTCCAGCATTGCAGGTGGATTCTTTACCATCTGAGCCATCTCCGTCTGTTCTCTCTCAAATGTCATACTCCTGTCAGTTAATAACTCATCTTGAATGTATTCTTTACAGCTTGTTTACCTCTTTCTTCAGTCTCCTAGACTTACAAGGCCTTGACTTAGCAATGAATGTAGCTCCTCTCCTGACTCCTTTTGCTCTAGCCTTAGACTGTTCCATGTCTGTGTCTCAATGAGACAGGTGACAATGAATATGCCTTGTCCTAACTTTGTGCTCCTTCAAATTATCCCTGCCGTCTACAAATACTGTTAATATTAAAGGAGGCAATGATTATAAAGTGCTTGCTATACTGTTGAAAAAGATTAGACAAGCATTAAAATGTGCTTCTGGTTGTTTGACATGGAGCTAGCAGGCAGAGACAGAGCTGCACGTGAGTTTTATGCTATTAATACTCACCCCAATTCTTTTTTTTTTTTTTTTTTTGCATTGGGTTTAAGCACCTATAGTCAAGCTATATAGTGCATGAGGTTCTCATGGCAAGTATACTGGGGTGGTTTGCCATTCCCTCCTCCAGGATGACTGTGAGACTTGGACCATAAAGAAGGCCAAACACCAAAGAATTGATGCCATCAAACTGCAGTGCTGGAGAAGACTCCTGAAAGTCCTTTGGACTGCAAGGAGATCAAACTACTCAATCTTAGAGGAAATCAACCCTGAATACTCATTAGAAGGACTGATGCTGAAGCTCCAGTATTTTGGTCACATAACGCAAAGAGCCGACTCATTGGAAAAGTCCCTGCTGCTGGGAAAGATGGAGGGTAGAGGATGAGATGGCTGGATGGCATCACTGATGCAATGGTCATGAACTTGGGCAAACTTCAGAAGACAATGAGGGACAGAGAGGCCTGGTGTGCTGCAGTCCATGGGGTCACAAAGAGTCGGACATGACTGGGCAACTGAATGACAACAGTCAAGTTAAAAAAATAATGTGCACTCCCTAAGGGAAGTGTTCAGATATAACTTTTGCAACATCAAAAATGAAAACATGCACTCTGAAAATTTAAGCAATTTGAATATTTGTTTCTTCTCCTTTCCCTTTTCCTCTCACCTTGTTACATAGTTTCTAAATAAATATTTTAGAATCATGGAATTATTATTATTGTTATTATAATCACTAATCTTTCTTAGGATTTTCCATTTCTCTTTAAAGAACTGTTTTTCATACTCACATAATTTTTTTTTTTTTGGCAGTGCACTGCAGCATTGTAAAATATTGCTTTCCAGATAAAAGATTGAACCTGTGTCTCCTGTATTAGGAGCACAGAGCTCAACTACTGGACTTCCAGGGAAGTCCCTATAAGTTCTAAGTTCTAAGTGCAGTCGCTCAGTCATGTCCAACTCTTTGCGACCCCATGAATCGCAGCACACCAGGCCTCCCTGTCCATCACCAACTCCTGGAGTTCACTCAGATTCACGTCCATGGAGTCAGTCATGCCACCCAGCCATCTCATCCTCTGTCATCCCCTTCTCCTCCTGCCCCCAATCCCTCCCAGCATCAGTCTTTTCCAATGAGTCAACTCTTTGCATGAGGTGGCCAAAGTACTGGAGCTTCAGCTTTAGCAAAGGCAATGGCACCCCACTCCAGTACTCTTGCCTGGAAAATCCCATGGGCAGAGGAGCCTGGGAGCCAACTTTTTCACTCTCCACTTTCATTTTCATCAAGAGGCTTTTTAGTTCCTCTTCACTTTCTGCCATAAGAGTGGTGTCATCTACATATCTGAGGTTACTGATATTTCTCCCAGCAATCTTGATTCCAGCTTGTGTTTCTTTCAGTCCAGCGTTTCTCATGATGTACTCTGCATAGAAGTTAAATAAGCAGGGTGACAATATACAGCCTTGACGTACTCCTTTTCCTATTTGGAACCAGTCTGTTGTTCCATGTCCAGTTCTAACTGTTGCTTCCTGACCTGCATACAGATTTCTCAAGAGGCAGGTCAGGTGGTCTGGTATTCCCATCTCTTTCAGAATTTTCCACAGTTTATTGTGATCCACACAATCAAAGGCTTTGGCATAGTCAATAAAGCAGAAATAGATGTTTTTTCTGGAACTCTCTTGCTTTTTCGATGAACCAGCAAATGTTGGCAATTTGATCTCTGGTTCCTCTGCCTTTTCTAAAACCAGCTTGAACATCAGGAAGTTCACGGTTCACGTATTGCTGAAGCCTAGCTCGGAGAATTTTGAGCATTACTTTACTAGCATGTGAGATGAGTGCAATTGTGCTGTAGTTTGAGCATTCTTTAGCACTGCCTTTCTTTGGGATTGGAATGAAAACTGACCTTTTCCAGTCCTGTGGCCACAGCTGAGTTTTCCAAATGTGCTGGCATATTGAGTGCAGCCCTTTCACAGCATCATCTTCCAGGATTTGAAACAGCTTAACTGGAATTCCATCACCTCCACTAGCTTTGTTCATAGTGATGCTTTCTAAGGCCCACTTGACTTCACATTCCAAGATGTCTGGTTCTAGATGAGTGATCACACCATCGTGATTATCCAGGTCGTCTTCACGGATAATCTGTACGGTTCTTCTGTGTATTCTTGCCATCTCTTCTTAATATCTTCTGCTTCTGTTAGGTCCATGCCATTTCTGTCCTTTATTGAGCCCATCTTTGCATGAAATGTTCCCTTGGTAGCTCTAATTTTCTTGAAGAGATCTCTAGTCTTTCCCATTCTGTTATTTTCCTCTTTTTCTTTGCATTGATCGCTGAAGAAGCCTTTCTTATCTCTTCTTGTTATTCTTTGGAACTCTGCATTCAGATGCTTATGATCTAATTCTCATGTTTAACTGGTTTTATTGCTCACCATCCCTTTAATATTTCTTTTAGATTCTTACAATTTTTTCCTTCATTTTAAGGCAGTAAGATATGCATAATACAAAGTTTGCCATTTTAATGACTTTTAAGTGTGCAACTCGGTGGCATTAAGAATATTTGTAGTGTTAGTTTAACCATCACCACTATCTGTTTCAAGAAATTTTTTAAAATCATTGCAAACAATAAAGTCTACTCCTTAAGGAATGACTCACCAGTGCCCCCTGTCTCAGTTCCTTGTAATTTCTGTTCTACTTTCTGTGTCATTTTGCCTAGTCTAAATGGGTGAATTTAACTGAGATGACCATTATATCTACTATTGTGGGCAGGAATCCCTTAGAAGAAATGGAGTAGCCATCATAGTCAACAAAAGAGTCCAAAATGCAGTACTTGGATGCAATCTCAAAAACGACAGAAGGATCTTCGTTCATTTCCAAGGCAAACCATTCAATATCATGGTAATCCAAGTCTACGCCCGACCAGTAATGCTGAAGAAGCTGAAGTCTAACAGTTCTATGAAAACCTACAAGACCTTCTAGCAGTAACACCCAAAAAAGATATTCTTTTCATCATAGGGGACTGGAATGCAAAAGTAGGATGTCAAGAAACACCTGAAGTAACAAGCAAACTTGGCCTTGGTGTACAGAACGAAACAGGGCAAAGGCTAATAGAGTTCTGCCAAGAGAACTCACTGATCATAGTAAACACCCTCTTCCAACACAAGAGAAGACTCTACACATGGACATCACCAGATGGTCAACACCAAAATAATTGATTATATTCTTTGCAGCCAAAGATGGAGAAGCTCTATAGAGTCAGTAAAAACAAGACTGAGAGCTCACTGTGGCTCAGATCATGAATTCCTTATTGCCAAATTCAGACTGAAACTGAAGAAAGTGGAGAAAACCACTAGATCATTTAGGTATGACCTAAATCAAATCCCTTATACTCTACAGTGGAAGTGAGAAATAGACTTAATGGACTAGATCTCATAGACAGAGTGCCTGATGGATTATGGATGTAGGTTTGTGACATTGTACAGGAGACAGGAATCAAGACCATCCCCAAGAAAAAGAAATGCAAAAAAGTGAAATGGCTGTCTGAGGAGGCCTTACAAATACCTGTGAAAAGAAGGGAAGTGAAAAGCAAAGGAGAAAAGAAAAGATATACCTATTTGAATGCAGAGTGCCAAAGAATAGCAAAGAGAGATAAGAAAGCCTTCCTCAGTGATCAGTGCAAAGAGATAGAGGAAAGCAATAGAATGGGAAAGACTAGAGATCTCTTCAAGAAAATTAGAGCTATAAAGGGAATATTTCATGCAAAGATGGGCTTGATAAAGGACAGAAATGGCATGGACCTAACAGAAGCAGAAGACATTAAGAAGAGGTGGCAAGAATACACAGAAGAACTATACAAAAAGATCTTAATGACCCAGATAATCACAATGGTGTGATCACTCACCTAGAGCCAGACATCCTGGAATATGAAGTCAAGTGGGCCTTAGGAAGTATCACTACGAACAAAACTAGTGGAGGTGATGGAATTCCAGTTGAGCTGTTTCAAATTCTGAAAGATGATGCTGTGAAAGTGCTGCACTCAATATGCCAGCAAATTTGGAAAACTCAGCTGTGGCCACAGGACTGGAAAGAGTCAGTTTTCATTCCAATCCCAAAGAAAGGCAATGCCAAAGAATGCTCAAACTACTACACAGTTGCATTCATCTCACACACTAGTAAAGGATTGCTTAAAATTCTCCAAGCCAGGCTTCCGCAATACGTGAACCGTGAACTTCCTGATGTTCAAGCTGGTTTTAGAAAAGGCAAAGGAACCAGAGATCAAATTGCCAACATCCGCTGGATCATGGAAAAAGCAAGAGTGTTCCAGTAAAACACCTATTTCTGCTTTATTGACTATGCCAAAGCCTTTAATCGTGTGGATCACAATAAACTGTGGAAAATTCTGAAAGAGATGGGAATACCAGACCACCTGACCTGCCTCTTGAGAAACCTATATGTAGGTCAGGAGGCAACAGTTAGAACTGGACATGAAACAACAGACTGGTTCCAAATAGGAAAAGGAGTACGTCAAGGCTGTATATTGTCACCCTGCTTATTTAACTTCTATGCAGAGTACATCATGAGAAATGCTGGGCTGGAGGAAGCACATTTGGAATCAAGATTGCCAGAAGAAATATCAATAACCTCAGATATGCAGATGACACCACCCTTATGGCAGAAAGTGAGGAAGAATTAAAGAGCCTCTTGATGAAAGTGAAAGAGGAGAGCAAAAAGGTTGGCTTAAAGCTCAACATTCAGAAAATGAAGATCATGGCATCCGGTCCCATCACTTCATGGCAAAACAATGGGGAAACAGTGGAAACAGTGGCTGACTTTATTTTGGGGGGCTCCAAAATCACTGCAGATGATGACCGCAGCCATGAAAATATAAGACGCTTACTCCTTGGAAGGAAAGTTCTGACCAACCTAGAAAGCATATTAAAAAGCAGAGACATTACTTTGTCCACAAAGGTCCGTCTAGTCCAGGCTATGGTTTTTCCACTGGTCATGTATGGATGTGAGAGTTGGACTGTGAAGAAAGCTGAGCGCAGAATAATTGATGCTTTTGAACTGTGGTGTTGGAGAAGACTCTTGAGAGACCCTTGGACTGAAAGGAGATCCAACCAGTCCATCCTAAAGGAGATCAGTCCCAGGTGTTCATCGGAAGGACAGATGTTGAAGCTGAAACTCCAATACTTTGACCATCTGATGCGAAGAACTGACTCATTTGAAAAGACCCTGATGCTGGGAAAAATTGAGGGTGGAAGAAGAAGGGGACGACAGAGGTGAGATGGTTGGATGACATCACTGACTCAATGGACTTGGGTTTGGGTGAACTCTGGGAGTTGGTAATGGACAGGGAGGCCTAACGTTCTGTGGTTCATGGGGTCACAAACAGTCAGATGCAACTGAGCAACTGAAATACTTTACAGGAGCTTCTCCAGTGTCTTAGCAGTAAAGAATCTTGTCTGCAATGCGAGAGACCAAGGAGATGTGGGTTCCATTCCTGGGTCCAGAAGATCCCCTGGAGGAGGAAATGGCAACCCACTCTAGTATTCTTGTCTGGAAATTCCCATGGAGAAGAATCTGATGGGCTACAGTCCTTGGGGTCACAAAAAGTTGGACACAACTAAGCACACACAAGTACTTCATATGATGTGGAGTCACACTACATTGTCCATTTATGTCTGAATTTGAGCAAACTGTGGGAGATAGTGGAGAACAGAGGGGCCTGGCATGCCACGGTGCAGGGGGTCCCAAAGAGTCAGATATGACTTAGCAACTAAACAACACCATGTTTAGCTTATACCACTTAGCTTGATACTTTCAAGGTTCATCCATATTACAGAATGTATCACAACTTTATTCATTTTTAAGGCTAAATCATATTCCATTGTAAATCATATTCCATTGTTTTACTTTAGTATTTGGTCAAACAAAATCTGTATTCGACTTTATTAAGTTTTAAATTTACTTGATTTCTATTTTTATTGAGGTAACGTTGTTTTATAACAGTGTGTAAGTTGCATGTGCGCAACATTATTGTTTGAATTCTACGTACACAATTGCATGCTCACCACCAGAAGTCTAGTTTCCCTCCATCACTGTGCAGTGGCAGTCTTTTTGGCTTGAAGACTCTCATGTCTGACAAAGTATGGTTACACCCACCCTCTTTTGGCCGTCATTTGGAGTATTATCTTCCATTCCTTCACTTTGAGCCTGTGTCCATCTTTAGAGCAGAGATGAGTCTCCTAGGGGCAGCATAGACCTGTATCTTTTTTTTAATCTACTTCACCACTGCGTGTCTTTTCATTGGTGAGCTCCATCCATTTACATTTAGACTGATTGTTGATAAATGAAGATTTAGTACTGCCATTTATCTTTTGTTTTCTGGTTGCTCTGCATCTCCATTGTTTCTTTTTCCTTGTGCTTGTGTTTCCATTTGCCATTTTAGCCTGGTGGTTTTCTGTGATGTATCTCTTCACTTCCTGCTTTTTTATGTTTTGTGTTTCTGCTCTTGCTTTCTTTTGTGTGTGCATGTGGTTATCATTGTGGTTTGTTTAAATGTCTCATAGATAAAATAGTCCTTTTTTTCTGCTGCTAGCATCTTAAAGCATCTTATCTTCATTTTTCTGTACAGGTCCCATCATTTTGTTCTTCCCCTTTAAGGTTTTTGTTATCACAAATTATCCTTTTTTTTGTTGTCAAATTGTCACTAAATTGAAGTAGCTGTATTTATTTTTAATGTTTTATTATCTTTTACCTTTAATCTTTACATGTGACCTAGCACATGTGATCTAGCAATTCTAACTCCTAGCTTTTTACCTGAGATGTGGAAACATATGTCCACACAAAATCTTGTACACAAACTTTCATGGGTGTGTGTTAGTTATGCAGTCATGTCGGACTCTTTGCAACCCCATGGATTGTAGCCCGACAGGCTCCTCTGTCCATGGGATTTCCCAGGCAAGAATACTGGGATAGGTTGCCATTTCCTTCTCCAGGGGATCTTCCCAACCCAAGGATTGAACTCGGGTCTCCTACATTGCAGGCAGATGTTTCACAGTCTGAGCTACTAAGGAATATGATTTTTGTTAATAATAGTCCAAAAGTGGATAACCCAAATGTCTACCAATTGGGTACACAAAATGTAGTATATACATATAATAGAATACTATTTGGCAATAATGATAATAGATGAAGTACTGAATGAAGTACAACATTGATAAAACTTGAAAGTTTTATTCTAATGAAAAAAGCCAGTCATGAAAGATGCTGCAGTGTGTGATTACATTTATATAAAATGTCCAAAATCAGCACACCCACAGATACAGTAAATAGATTATTGGTTTTGTAGGACTGAAGGTGGGGTATGTATAAAGAGGGAAGACAGAAGGACAGCTAACGGATACAGAGTTTCTTTGGTGAGCAATCAAAATGTTCTAAGATAAGGTGTGATATGCTTGGTCAACTCTATGAATATACTAAAAACCACTGAATTGTATACTTTAAGTGGGTGAATTTTAAGTTATATAAATTACATCTCAAGAAGACTTAAAAAAAAAAAAGAAGGGAAGATGGGATTACAGAAAGTACCATCATCTTTTTTTAATTAATTTTTTTTTGCTCTTTATTTATTTATTTATTTTTACTTTACAATACTGTATTGGTTTTGCCATACACTGACATGAATCCACCATGGGTGTACATGAGTTCCCAATACTGAACCCCCCTCCCACCACTCTCCCCATATCATCTCTCTGGGTCATCCCAGTGCACCAGCCCCAAGCATCCTGTATCCTGTATCGTCCCAGTGCACCAGCCCCAAGCATCCTGTATCCTGTATTAAGACTTCAGTGGTTCTATTATTATCTGCAATTTTTTTCCTCCAAAGGGATTGCTTCTGATTAACAATTGCTTAATGATGGACATAGAAATTCAGATGCAGATTTATTGATTTTCACTTGCCTTTTTCTTCCATAATTACTCTGATTCCACAGGTCAGTCAATTAGTGTAACAGTTCTGCCTGCAGCTAAGTTTTTGTTGTTGTTGTTGTTCAGTCACTAATTGGTGTCCGACTCTTAGAGACCCCACTGACTGCAGCATGCCAGGCTTCCCTGTCCGTCATCATCTCCCAGAGTTTGCTCAAATTCATGTCCATTGAGTCAGTGATGCTTTCTCACTGTCCCATCCTCTGTCACCCCCTTCTCCTTTTGCCATCAACCTTTCCCAGCATCAGGGTCTTTTCCAATGAGTTAGCTCTTTGCATCTGGTGGCCAAAGTACAAGCAGCTAAGTATAGTTCATTTGAAAAATAATTGAAAGTGTACACCACAAATATGTGTGGTCACACTCATGGTCCTTCATCAAGGTACCTAGCCTCTCTTTAATAAATTGGCTCTACTTCTGTTGATTGATTTACATCTGGAAACTGTTCAAAGAATTGAGACTGCCAATCAAAGCTTCTGATGACCATTTTGTTTTTTCCCTGGTTTTATATTAACGTGTGTGTGCTGTCACTTCAGTCATGTCCAATTCTTTATGACCACATGGACTATAGCCCACTAGGCTCTTTCATCTATGGAATTCTCCAGGCAAGAATACTGCAGTGGGTGGTCATGCCCTCCTCCAGGGCATCTTCCTGACTTGGGCATCAAATCCGTGTCTCTTGGGTCTCCTCAGTTGACAGGTGGGACTTTTACACTAGGGCCAACTGGCATGCCCTTTTTATTGATGAATTACCCTATTTTGTTCCTTTTAGTGGTTGAGTAATATCGAATGTATATATTAAATATATCTTTTTTAAGACAAATAGCTTTTTTAACCTTATTTTAATTTATTTATTTATTTTAATTGGAGGCTAATTACTTTACAATATTGTAGTGGGTTATGCCATATACTGACATGAATCAGCCATGAGTATACATATGTACATGTGTATTGAGTGCTGCACTCAATATGCCAGCAAATTTTGAAAACTCAGCAGTGGCCACAGGACTGGAAAAGGTCAGTTTTCATTCCAATCCCAAAGAAAGGCAATGCAAACGAATGTTCAAACTATCGCACAATTGCACTCATCTCACATGCTAGTAAAGTAATGCTCAAAATTCTCCAAGCCAGGCTTCAGCAATACGTAAACCGTGAACTTCCTGATGTTCAAGCTGGTTTTAGAAAAGGCAGAGGAACCAGAGATCAAATTGCCAGCATCCACTGGTTCATCAAAAAAGCAAGAGATTTCCAGAAAAACACCTATTTCTGCTTTATTGACTATGCCAAAGCCTTTGACTGTGTGGATCACAATAAACTGTGGAAAATTCTGAAAGAGATGGGAATACCAGACCACCTAACCTGCCTCTTGAGAAATCTGTATGCAGGTCAGGAAGCAACAGTTAGAACTGGACATGGAACAACAGACTGGTTCCAAATAGGAAAAGGAGTACGTCAAGGCTGTTTATTGTCACCCTGCTTATTTAACTTCTATGCAGAGTACATCATGAGAAACGCTGGACTGGAAGAAACACAAGCTGGAATCAAGATTGCCGAGAGAAATATCAATAACCTCAGATATGTAGATGACACCACCCTTATGGCAGAAAGTGAAGAACTAAAAAGCCTCCTGATGAAAGTGAAAGAGGAGAGTGAAAAAGTTGGCTTAAAGCTCAACATTCAGAAAATGAAGATCATGGCATCTGGTCCCATCACTTCATGGGAAATAGATGGGGAAACAGTAGAAACAGTGTCAGACTTTATTTTTTTGGACTCCAAAATCACCGCAGATGGTGACTGCAGCCATGAAATTAAAAGACGCTTACTCCTTGGAAGAAAAGTTATGACCAATCCAGATAATATATTCAAAAGCAGAGACATTACTTCGCCGACTAAGGTCCGCCTAGTCAAGGCTATGGTTTTTCCTGTGGTCATGTATGGATGTGAGAGTCGGACTGTGAAGAAGGCTGAGCGCCGAGAAATTGATGCTTTTGAACTGTGGTGTTGGAGAAGACTCTTGAGAGTCCCTTGGACTGCAAGGAGATCCAACCTGTCCATTCTGAAGGAGATCAACCCTGGGATTTCTTTGGAAGGAATGATGCTAAAGCTGAAGCTCCAGTACTTTGGCCACCTCATGCGAAGAGTTGACTCATTGGAAAAGACTCTGATGCTGGGAGGGATTGGGGGCAGGAGGAGAAAGGGATGACAGAGGATGAGATGGCTGGATGGCATCACTGACTCGATGGACATGAGTTTGGGTTAACTCTGGGAGTTGGTGATGGACAGGGAGGCCTGGTATGCTGCGATTCATGGGGTCGCAAAGAGTCGGACACAACTGAGCGACTGAAATGAACTGAACTGAACTGTACATGTGTCCCCGATCCTGAACCCCCTTCCATCGCCCTCCCCATTCCATCTCTCAGGGTTGTCCCAGTGCACTGGCTTTGAATTCCCTGTTTCATGCATCGAACTTGGACTGGTGATCTATTTCACATATGGTAATATACATGTTTCAATGCTAATCTCTCAAATCATCCCACCCTCGCCCTCTCCCACAGAGTCCAAAAGTCTGTTCTTTATTTCAGTGTCTCTTTTGCTGTCTTGTATATAGGGTTATCATTACCATCTTTCTAAATTCCATATATATGCAATAATGTACTGTATTGGTGTTTTTCTTTCTGACTTACCTCACTCTGCATAATAGGCTCCGGTTTCATCCACCTCATTAGAACTGATTCAAATGCAGTCTTTTTAATAGCTGAGTAATATTCCATTGTGTATATGTGCCACAGGTTTCTTATCCATTCACCTGCCAATGGACATCTGGGTTGCTTCCATATCCTGGCTATCATAAACAGTGCTGTGATGAACATTGGAGTACATGTGTCTCTTTCAATTCTTGTTTCCTCAGTGTGTATGTCCAGCAGTGGGATTGCTGGGTCATATGGCAGTTCTATTTCCAGTTTTTTAAGGAATCTCCACACTGTTCTCCATAGTGCCTGTACTAGTTTGCATTCCCACCAACAGGGTAGGAGGGTTCCCTTTTCTCCACACCCTCTCCAGCATTTATTGTTTGTAGACTTTTGGATAGCAGCCATTCTGACTGGTGTGAGATGGTACCTCACTGTGGTTTTGATTTGCATTTCTCTGATAATGAGTGATGTTGAGCATCTTTTCATGTGTTTGTTAGCCATCTGTATGTGTTCTTTGGAGAAATGTCTATTTAGTTCTTTGGCCCATTTTTTGATTGGGTCGTTTATTTTTCTGGTATTGAGTTGCATGAGCTGCTTGTATATTTTTGAGATTTTTTTGTCAGTTGCTTCATTTGCTATTATTTTCTCCCATTCTGAAGGCTGACTTTTCACCTTGCTTATAGTTTCTTTTGTTGTGCAAAATGTTTTAAGTTTAATTAGGTCTCATTTATTTTTGCTTTTATTTCCATTACCCTGGGAGGTGGATCATAGAGGATCCTGCTGTGATTTATGCCAGAGTGTTTTGCCTATGTTTTCCTCTAGGAATTTTATAGTTTCTAGTCTTACATTTAGATCTTTAATTCATTTTGAGTTTATTTTTGTGTATGGAACCACATCTTTATCCATTCATTTGTCTTTGGACATTTAAGTTGTTTCCGTGTCCTGGTTATTGTAAATAGTGCTGCAATGAACATTGAGATGCATGTGTCCTTTTGAATTGTGGTTTCCTCTGGGTATATGCCCAGGAGTGGAACTTTGGGGTCATATGGTAGTTCTATTTTCAGTTTTTTAAGGAACCTCCATACTGTTCTTCACAGTAGATATACCAATTTACATTCCCACCAATCATGTAAGAAGGTTCCATTTTCTCCACACCTTTTCCAACATTTATTGTTTGAGATTTTTTTATGATGGCCATTCTGACTGGTATGAGGTGATACTTCATATACATTATGACTTATATACATTACCAAAGCAAGAAAGTTGTATTATTAGATGTCCAGATATTGGTTATGTGATAAAGAATATAACTGTGTACCCCAATGTTCATTGTGGTACTATTTACAATAGGTAGGACATGGAAGCAACCTAGATGTCCATCAACAGATGAATGGATAAAGAAGTTATGGTACATGCAATGGAATATTACTCAACCATGAAAAGGGACAAATTTGAGTCCGTTCTAGTGAGGTGGATGCACCTAGAGCTTGTTATACAGAGTGAAGAAAGTCAGAACAAATATTGCATATTAATGCATAATTATAGAATCTAGAAAAATGATGCTGATGAACCCATTTGCAGGGTAGGAACAGAGACACAGACAAGAGAACAAACTTGGAGATATAGCAAGGGAAGGAAAAGGTGGAGTGAATTGAAAGAGTAGTATTCAGACATACACATTACCATTTGTAAAATACATAGCTAGCTGGAATTTGCTGTATAACACAGGGAGCTCAAGCTAGTGCTCTGTAACAACCTAGAGGGATGGGATGGGATGGGGTGGTGGAAAGGAGGTTCAAGAGGGAGGGGATATATGTATACTTCTGGCTGATTCACATTGTCATATGGCAGAAACCAACACAACATTGTAATGTAATTATCTTCCAATTAAACATTTTTTTTAAAAAAACATAAAGATAAAAAAGAATGTAAATGCATAAATGTACACATGTGAATTTGGGGATGTTGGCAATATTCTTTTCTGGATCTGAAAGACAATTATTTGAACATGTTCATTCTATGAAATGTATGGTACTGAACAATAAGACTTGGGTACTGTGTGTACTTTTTTGTAAGAATTTACTCTTCAGAAGTTGGCGTAAAACTTAACATTCAGAAAACTAAGATCCTGGCATCCAGTCCCATCCCTTCATGGCAAATAGATGGGGAAACAATGGAAACAGTGGCCGACTTTATTTTTTTGAGCTCCAAAATCACTGCAGTTGGTGACTGCAGCCATGAAATTAAAAGATGCTTGCTCCTTGGAAGAAATGCTATGACCAACCTAGACAGCATATATAAAAGCAGAGACATTACTTTCCCAGCAAAGGTCTGTCTAGTCAAAGCTATGGTTTTTCCAGTAGTCATGATGGATGTGAGAGTTGGACTATAAGAAAGCTGAGAACTGAAGAATTAATGCTTTTGAACTGTGTGTTGGAAAAAACTCTTGAGAGTCCCTTGGACTGCAAGGAGATCTAACCAGTCCATCCTAAAGGAAATCAGTCCTGAATATTCTTTGGAAGGACTGATGCTGAAGCTGAAACTCCAATACTTTGGCCACCTGATGCGAAGAGCTGACTCATTTGAAAAGACCCCGATGCTGGGAAAGATCAAAGGCAGGAGGAGAAGGAAATGACAGAGGATGAGATGGTTGGATGGCATCACCGACTCAATGGACATGAGTTTGAGCAAGCTCTGGGAGTTGGCGATGGACAGAGAAGCCTGATGTGCTGCAGTCCATGGGGTAACAGAGTCAGACACGACTGAGCAACTGACCTGAATTGAACATTAAAAAAATAAAAGAAACCAAGTGCCTTAAGGAAATCTACTAATGAAACTAGAGAAATAATTTTAAGTGACCTAAAAATTTAGGAGGGGAGGCTGGGACTATTTCAGTCTAAAAGCATCTTTTCTCCTCTACAATTTTAATTTCACTGCATTCTCCTCTCTTAAGTTAAGCAGCAGCTAGAATCACCACTAAGTGATTCACAAGTAAGGCTTCAAGCTCTGTAGGAATCCTCATAAGGAAAATTCATGCAAGTCTGTCATGTCTCTGTGTCAAAGGAGAGTTTTGGTTTTTGTTTTTCCCAGAGAACTCCAAAGTAAAGATTAAGTATTAATGTACTCTAGAATATTGTAATGTATTATTACAATATTACATTTACTACAATATATTGTAATTATTAATGTATTCTAGAATAATGTAATCTATTCTTGCCTGGAAAATCCCATCAACGGAGGAGCCTGGTGCGCTGCAGTCCATAGGGTTGCTAAGAGTCAACACGACTGAGCGACTTCCCTTTCACTTTTCACTTTCATGCATTGGAGAAGGAAATGGCAACCCACTCCAATGTTCTTGCCTGGAGAATCCCAGGGACGGGGGAGCCTGGTGGGCTGCCATCTATGGGGTCACACAGAATCGGACACAACTGAAGCAACTTAGCAGCAGCAGCAGCAGTATTCTAGAGGCTTGGCTTTCTGTTAACTGTGACAACAGGGGTGACGAGAGAACCCTTTTTCTGTATGGCTTGTCTCTCAGGCTTCCAAAGATCTGAAGAGGAGTGTTGCTGGTAGGCTTTTCCAGAAGCAGATATGGAGACAAAGTTGAAGGTGTAAAAGATTTATTAGGGATTAATACCTGGTGGTTCAGAAGTAAAGAATCTGCCTGCAATGCAGGAGACACAGGTTCAGTCCCTGGGTCAGGAAGATCCCTGGAGGATGGCATGGCAACCCACTCCAGTATTTTTGTCTAGAGAATCCCATGGACAGAAGGGCCTGGTGGGCTACAGTCCATAGTGTCACACAGAATCAGACATGACTGAAGCGACCGAGCATACATGCATGTAATACCTTTGAAAGGAAACAGAGGGCCAAGGGTGTGGAAGAACAGGATGGAATAAAGGAAGAAGCTGAACTGTGATGCAGCCCCTCCCCCAAAGTCTCAGCCATCTGGGTAATTAAGGCTAGAGGAAATGTTGACCATCAGAGTATCATAATAATGAATTGTTCTGACAAAGGCTTTGTAATTCATAGGAAGGAAAGTGAATTAGAGAAACCACAAGATCACAATACATTTACTGGTAGGAGAAAAGTACTCTTCATGCCATCAGATTTGTAATTAAAGACAAGAGCTGCCCCATTCATTTCTCTACACCCAAAACCTTGTCGACGCTGAAAATATCTGTGAATCAATGAATACTTCAAATTTGAATGTAATGCAAGTAAGAAATGTCAGCTGGTCTCCCAGGAGGAGAGAATTATATATTGATCCACCCATCTTGACTGATTAATCAGAAATGGATTTTTTCAACCTTTCAAATCCACTTTTATTTTCTTTTTTCCTCCTCACATACAGAATTTTTCCACACACTGAATTTCTTGCAGCTATAAAGTCATTTGATGTTGGTCAGTACCATTTTATCCCTTAAAACTTTTCTGGCATCAAAATATGACAGTTAACCAGTGTTAAATCTATAAAATATTTATATAGCACAGCACATTAAGCTTTAGACACTTGGCAATTAAACCACATAAAAACTGGACAAGACTCCCAACCTACATGGTCATAATCAGGTGTTCACAGTCCCTATCTGGTGACTGCACATGGTTCAAAAGGCATCAGAGGCAACAGGTAGTTAGTTACTTTGAAGGACATGGACCACTATTATCTGGAAGCACACTATGTTATCCCAGTGATGTACCACTCCACCCTTCTCCAAGGCGGTCTCATAATTCTGGAATGGCAGGTCCGGTTGATACAAAATGAAGACAGACAATACAACATTTACTCCATAGAGACATCCTAACTCCTACTATGCATGCATTGTGATCTTAAATGTAACTCGTCCTGAAAACTTGTCATAGTCATTCTGGGTTTTTAGTTTGGGTGATCCATCAATCTTACACTCAACCATTACTTCTTTTACATCACCATCACTACCAAAGCTGAGCTGGACGCAACTAGTGGCTGCAGGTTGATTCCATGCAGTTTTTTCCACAATATGGAAAATATTTTAAATCTATCTTTTCATTGGGAGGATAAGTTGATAGAACTGCTGTGCTTTCACTCTTTGCAATACAGTCTATCCTTGGTTCTCCGTGACGCTTTAATCCAATTATTCTGCTCATTTTCACAAGAATACAAGGGTTTCCTGCTTGGCAGCCAAACGTAGGATCATCCACACCACTGCAGGCTTCAAGTAAGGCAAGAGGAAACTGGCATGCTGTGTATTCTGGACCCTTCTGCTCAGAAAAAGTTTCCATTGGTACAATCTGTGAAATTCTTCTGTTTTTCTAAGCCATATGACTTCAGAAATTTCTTAAGGTCATCAAAGTACCCTTGATAGGATTCTGAATCAGACAGGTTGAATGAAAAATCCAGCCCTGACACTGGTTTTGGAAAAACCCTAAATCCTGGACTACGAATCCGGTGACGATATTTTGGAACCTCATCGTTCAGAGTCTGAAGCATGGCCCCCACTGTGAATGAAAAGACTGCAGCCAGGAAGCCATAAAGACAAAGTAGAAGAGCAAGATCAAACCCCAATTCTTGGCGCTGCGCCCCAGGAACTCTCCGGTGTCCGGTTGTAGATAAACAGCTTCCACTCGGCCAGGCTCTGGTTGAAGGACGTCTTGTCTTTCTTCCTCATGGTGTGTGTGGCCGACCGCGAGGGGAGCGGCGGCCGCCGCGGTGGAAGCGGCGAGGAACGCGCAGGCGCGTCCCGGCTCGAGCGACGCAGCCCGGCGACGGCGGCAGAAGGCGCGACGGCCAGGAAACGTCCTCCCCGCGGTGAGCGCTGAAACCGACTGCGCCGCGCCGGGCCACCGCTCCTGCCACGAAGCCTGACGTCTCCCAGAAATGGATTTTGAAATGGGTGATGGGCTTTGGGAAAGCGGGCTTCAGGAAGGGCCTAAAACGACACTCGTCAGTTCAGTTAACTAACTCATCTCAGAGAGAAGCGATGAAGACTGAACCTGAAGCACGTATATCCAGATTCCCGTGAGAGTTCTATGGCCGCTGGAACCATCCTGCTGGCTGGAGTAGGATGACTGATACAGGTTGGCATATAGATTATGAAAGTGAAAGTCGCTCAGAAGGCCCCTGAGGCCTTCCCAGAATAGACCCCCACCCATGTCCTCTACCTGCCTTCTGCCTGGAGAAAAGCTTTGCTGTGCTTTGTCGGTCAGTCGTGTCCAATTCTTTGTGACCCAATGGATCACAGCATGTCAGAATCCTCTGTCCAAGGGATTCTCCAGGCAAGAATACTGCAGTGGGTTGCCATGCCCTTCTCCAGGGGATCTTCCCAGCCCAGGAATTGAACCCAGATCTCCTGCATTACAGGTGGATTCTTTACCATCTGAGCCACCAGAGAAGCCCAAGAATATTGGAGTGGGTAGCCTATTCCCTCCCCAAGGGACCTTCCTGAGCCAGGAATCAAACCGGGGTTTCTTCACTGCATTCTTAAAATAAGATCTTGTCAAGTTTCCTTAATACTGAAGTGAACCTGCATTGCAGGCAGATTCTTTACTAGCTGAGCTACCAAACTTTAATCAAAGAATAAATTTAATCAGAGAGGTGAGGAAATGCAGAAAGGAAATCAGTCAAGCAAGACAAAAATAATACTTTAGCCATTCAATGAAGTCAAAGATCTTTAGTTCTTCCTCAAGAATTATAGACAGCTTTCTGAGCCATGTCTTTTGAGCTGTTGTGCAGATGCTGAAACTCCCTCCAGGAGGGAGAAAAATGTATGCTGCCCATAAGCACATGCTTCCCAGGTGGTCCAGTGGTAAAAGAATCTGCCTGCCAATGCAGGAGATGCAAGACACCCGGGTTCAATCCCTATGTTGAGAAGATCCCCTGGAGTATGAAATGGCAACCCACTCCAGTATTCTTGCCTGGAAAATTTCACGGACAGAGGAACCTGGTAAGATATAGTCCATAGGGTCCCAAAGAATCTGACATGACTGAGCACCACCTCACCACCCCAGATCGGTTGGAATCAGAAGCCTGATGATGCTGATTTCCAGTGATCTCACCACCAACCAATCAGAAGAATGTCCATGAACTGATCACGACCTGCTGCTTGAACCAATACTATAAAACCCTTAGTGGGGCACACAGTTTTAAGGGCATTAGTCCACAGTGGCCCCCTTTGACTTAGCAATAAACCTATTTCTACTTCACCCAAAACTCTGTCTCTGAGATTCAATGTCATTGCACAGAGGCTCAATTTCAGCATCAACATCTATAATTTGCGACAGCAATACAAGACACAAATGAAATGACCTTCGTGGCCTGTTTCAGAAATATCTAAATCATATCTTCTCTGTAGAAATTAAATACCTATCATGTTATGAATTGCTGTGTGTACATAAACTCTGCTCAGGTCTAGTATCTGTCTAGTTCTCTCCATCATCCCTCCCACTCCTGTTGGTACCAAAAGAGTGGGTGTGGTCCGGCTGCTCGCTGCTCAAGAGTCAATAAACACACCAGGTTAGTGGAAGGAAAGTTTGCTTTATTTCAGGTGCCGGCAACTAGGGTGGGGAAGGGTGGTGGACATCTGTCCAAAGGCCTGCTGCTGCAGCTAAGTCACTTCAGTCATGTCTGACTCTGTGTGACCCCATAGACGGCAGCCCACCAGGCTCCCCCGTCCCTGCGATTCTCCAGGCAAGAACAGTGGATTGGGTTGCCATTTCCTTCTCCAATGCATGAAAGTGAAAGGGAAGTCGCTCAGTCATGTCTGACTCTTCGTGATCCCATGGACTGCAGCTTACCAGGCTCCTCCATCCATGGGATTACTCCCCCACTTGACCACTGGCAACCAGTGGGGCAAGAGCTTTTATAGACAGAAGGAGGGGGGCTACATGCAGAAACAGCACAATCAGTTCTGACAGTCATCTTCCAAGTTCCAGGGTCATTTGTTCCCATTTCTTTGCAGCCAATTCTCAGAACTGTAGCAGCTTATGTCCTGGGTAGAGTCAGGTCATCATGTTGTTAACTTTTTCACCTGGTGTTTTAGTATCTCTAAGACAGCTCACAGGATATGGCTCAGAATATTATGTACAGCCCTTGAGAGAGAACTAAAGGTCCTTGGTTGGGGGGAACAAGGACCATACTGCCCTGCTCCATTTCACTATGACAAGATTATATCTAATTAGGTGTCAATAATAATGACTTTATATTGATCTCCTCTAATTCTCTACACTGTGGCCACAGGTTTCCTGTGGCAAACCTTGTTTTCCAACTTCCATGCTCTGGTTCCTCATTTGAAAAAAAATTTTTTTTCACTTTTGGGACTTGCCTGGTAGTCCGGTGGCTAAGACTCCACTGCACACCCAGTGCAGGGGACCTGGGTCTGATCCCCAGTGAAGGAACTGGATCCCACATGCCTCAACTAAAGATCCTTTCATGCCACAACCACATTCCAGTACAGCCAAATAAATATTTTTTAAAAACATTAAACTCTTTTAATACTATTTATAAAGCCCTATTTTCCTAAGTGCCTGTTTAGCAATCCAGTCTTGTTTTTTACCATGATCTCTCAATTCATCCACACTTCATGCTCCACTGAACCCAACTGTCAGATTGATAGTTGATTTACAATACTATATGCTTCAGGTGTACAACATGGAGAGTGAATATTTTTATAGACTACAGATTTTAGTCCATTTAAAGTTATTGTAAAAATTTGCTGTGCCCTCATGCTGTATGTACGAGGCTTTCTTGGCAGCTCAGCGGGTAAAGAATTCACCTGCAATGTAAGAGACAAAGGAGATGTGGGTTTGATCCCTGGGTTGGGAAGATCCCCTGGAGGAGGGCATGGCATCTCACTCCAGTATTCTTGCCTGGAGAATTCTATGGACAGAGGAGCCTGGTGGGCTACAGTCCATAGGGTTACAAAGAATCAGACATGGCTGAAGGAACTTAGCACGTAGGCCCCCAATGTATTGTATTTATTTTACCCATAGTAGTTTGTACCTCTTAATCCCTCCCTATCCACATTCATAGCTACTATTTGTACTCTGTATTTGTGCATCTGTTTCTGTTTTATTTATCCATTTTTATATTTTAGATTCCACATATATGTGAAGTGTACTTACTTTTTCTTTCTCTGACATTTCATTGTGGTGATCAATAGAGGAGCTAGAGGGGGAGCTGGCCAAGTATGGGTGAGGTTGAGGGCATTGGGTGAAGCATATGATATGGAGAAATAGAACAATGACCGGGAGCAAGTATCACTGTAACAAACTTTAGCAAGTTTGTGATTGTGCTGAGCAACAAGTCTCCTGAGGCCAAACGGAGCCCAGATGTCAAAGGTGTACCTCCTAAAGGGGGTTTTGTTAGGATGAAAACTTCGAGTCCATTCATTAACATTGCTGTCACCTCTCCCCTCTTTCACTCTCAGCCTGAAATTACAGTCCTTGAGAAGTTAATAGCTTCTGGTTCAGCTCCTGCTTCCAGGAGCAACAGGTGAAATTATGTTTGGAATCTTGCAAACCTCCAGAGGCTGGTTGATGTACTCATTAAGCCTAAGACTTCCGAAAAGTTCTGAACTGTGAAACTGGACTGTCTCCCTTAGACTGTCAACAAAACCAAGTCTCCTGGAAGTTAAGATCATTGCCTGGCCCAAGAGGCTGAATAAGTTAGGAAAGTTTTTCAAAAATTACTCAGGCAAGTTAAGGCAAACAAGTAGCCTTGCAGGCTCACTGATGTAAGAAACTGAGCTCAGTTAAGAGCAGTAAAAATAAAAATCAAACTACAGACTTACCAGAATGTTTTATTCTTAAAAGCCTTCATAATAGGCTTTTTCTTTATTTTTTTAAAAAAAAAACTTTATTGAAGTGTAATACAATGTTGTGTTAATTTCTGCTATATAGCAGAGTGATTCAGATATATATATAAATATGCAGACATATATATATGATTCAGATATATATATATATCTGCATGTGTGTTTTAATGGGCTTTTAAAAAGATAACTTTAGACTTATAAAAAACTGTGAAAATAATAGAGTTCTCATATGCCCTTTACCCAGCTTCTCCCAATGTTAACATCTTTTATAATCACAAAATATTCATCAAAAGGAAGAAACTATGGTACATAACATGGCACTTAATAGTGTTAGTACAATACTATTTACTGAATGCAGAACTTATTCAAATTTCACCAGATTATCCATCGTCTCTGTACTTCAGGATCCAATGCGAGACTGCATATTTTATGTAGTTTTGGCCTACCTCTTTGCTGCTGTTAGTTTCTTCCAATGTGTAATGGTTCCCCTGTTCTTCCTTGTCTTTATGACTTCACACTTTTGAAGGGTGCTTGTTAATTAATTTGTAGCTTGTGCCTCAGTGTGGGCTTCTCTGATGATTTCTCACTAAGAAGGGATGATACTCCACTGGGAAGGAGTCAAAGCCAATGTGCCTGCTGGTTGCATCCTCAGATACATTCTCCTTTCCTTCTTAACACTCAGCCACCTAAGCAGAGGCCTCATTTCCTGATTCCCTTAATGCTTGTGCTCAGTCATGTCTGACTCTTTTGCGACCCCATGGACTGTAGCCCTCCAGGCTCCTCTGTTCATGAAATTTCCCAGGCAAAAATATTAATACTGGAGCAGATTGCCATTTTCTACTCCAAGGGATCTTCCTGACCCAGGGATCAAACCCATGACTCTCACATCTCCTGCACTGGCAGGGAGATTCTTTACCACCAGCACCACCTGGGGAATGCTTAAGTACAGCCAGAAGACTGAGTACTTGACAATGTGTTTGTTAGTCACTCAGTCATGTCAGACTCTGCAACCCCATGGACTGTAGCCCATGGCCCTTGCATGGAATTCTCCAGGCAAGAATACTGGAGTGGGTTGCCATTTCCTCCTCTGGGGATCTTCAGGGATCAAACCCAGATCTTCTGCATTGCAGGCAGTTTCTTTACCATCTGAGCCACCAGGGAAGCCTGAGTGAAAATGCAAATACAATTTTTACCATGTTTTCTTAATCAGAAATTACGTGCCCTGTACTTCATTATTTTCCCTTCCTATACATTGGACCATGGACACAACAATGACCTACCTTTAAACTTTGAGCCAGCTTTGATGAACAGAAATGCACTAGGGCACCTTTTCTCAACATGGTTCCCAGAGAATTTCCTCCAGAAAATTATTTGAATGACCATTTTCTCAGTTCTCCCAAGGAGATAGGACATAGATAGGACAATTTTAGCTGCAAAGGAAATAATTAATCACCCAAAATGAATGCAATGAGCATTAATTCTCTCCCAGAACAAATTGAGAGGAGATGGTGGAATTCTAAGGTGGAGAGAACCTAAGTCTTCAAATTACCTAGAGAGTCCAGACATGCCAGATTACTATCATAAAGAGAAATAATATAAAATAGATAACTAATGAGAACATACTGTGTAGCACAGGGTACTCTACCTAATGCTCTGTGGTGACTTGAATGGAAAGGAAGTCTAAAAGGGAGGAGTCCAGTATAGTTAATTCACTTTGCTGTACAGTAGAAACTAGCAAAATATTGTTAGTTTCGCAACTATACCTCAAAAAAATCAATTTAAAACAAAAAAGAGAAAAAAGACTTCTATCTTAATGAATTCCTGTATCTATGTTTATCTTTGTAGCATTTATTCTCACTAATAAACATCCCTTCTTAGTTCTTTCAGGGAGAACATATTTCATTGCATTGTAGTGTATTGGGTTAGGGCAGACTGACCCAATATTAGCTCATAAATGGACATTTTGGATATTTAGATATTTTTACCCTTAATCAAAAACTGATAAATTTTACTTATTTAGTTTTTGAGATGTCAGTGCTTTAATAGGGAGAGGAATCCTACACGTCTGAGGCAAGGTCCTGGAATGTAAGACATCTAACAAGCGCAACACAAGAGCCAGAAACAACTGAGCAAAATACAAGCAGTAACCACATCTGAGAAAACACCATACTTGCCTGTGGTTTTCGTCCTAGCCTGCAATACAGTTCAGAAAACTCAACTTCTCAAAAATACAAGAAACGTGTCTAAAATCATATAGATAGGAAATTTCCTGGTGGTCCAGTGGCTAAGACTGCACTCTTTCACTGTCTAGAGTGTGACTTCAATCCTTGGTGTGGGAACTAAGATCCCATGGGACAAAAAAAAAAATTTGTTTTAATCACATACGCAACAGCCACCTAATCTTACCTTGGATGTCTGAGACCCAGCTACTCCATTTTCACTTTCAAATCCATTCACTTCCTCAGTGGACAATACAGATGTACAATGCAGGTCTGGAAGACCACAAAACAGACATTTCCTGATATGACAATTTATGTCTTAGGCTTCCTCTTCTAAGAAGGCTAGGGTAGGTAAACTTAGACCCACCCAGCAATTAATGCTCCAATATTTTATCCTGTTTGAAATGGCACAGATAGTGAATTCTCTCTGTTTAACTTAGTTTACTTTCAAGTTACCAAAATCTGGAGATGATTTTTGAGACATTCCCAAAACAGTTATTTCTGTAGCATTTGCCTCAGAGTTCTTTTTCCTCCTTGACTCAGAGATCATGTGCGTTCCAGCTCATTTACATCTCAAAGGCACAAGAGAAACACCGATTCCTTCTAGGAATTTAACTTAGATAGTGAAGTCGCTCAGTCATGTCCGACTCTGCGACCTCGGGGACTTTAGGCCACCAGACTCCTCCATCCATGGGATTTCCCAGGCAAGAATACTGAAGTGGGTTGCCATTTCCTTCTCCAGGGAATCTTCCTGACCCAGGGATCAAACCTGGGTCTCCGCATTGCAGGCAGATGCTTTAACCTCTGAGCCAAATTTAGCTTAACTAATGACAAAAGTCTCACTGAGATACAACAGCAGAGCCATTAAAAGCCATTGTTCTCCAGATCTCTGGGCAGCCCCCATTAATCAAGGATGGCCACACAACACACACAATTGTGAATTCATGCCCCACCCACCACCAGCAACCTCCACCCCGGGATTTCCCCATAACTTTTAGGATCACTCCTGGAACATTTGGGCCCCACATTGTTAATGGACAGTCACCCTGGGATTATGTTAACACAAGTTCATGTGCCCAACACACAGTGAGGCCAGATAAGCTGAAACGTGGGAGTTTGGAGCAGAGATAGGTTTATTGCAGGGCTGTGCAAGGAAACCAGGTGGCCTCATGCCCTAAAATGTCTCGAGCTTCTCAATGATTTTTGGCAGAGAATTTTTAAAAGGGCAGGTGAGGGAGCGGGGTTGCAGGGTCTGTGATGAGCTTGTGCACAGTTCTCTGATGGGCTGTTGGTGAGACAGTAGGTGGTGTCACAGGGGTGAACTTGACCAGTCCATAGGCTCCAGGCGCCCGGGGGCTCTGTGCTTATGACCATCAGGTAGTTAACATCTTCTGTTTGGCGGATGAGGTGGTGTGGTGATTCCACACTGACAATGCAACTCAAGAAATTTGCATCAAATACTATAATCCACATACTTCAGAGAGGAGTGAAAGCTGAGGATGTGGGGGAAGGCCTGTCCTGGGAAGACAATTACATTCAAAACTTTGGGGCACCACATACTAGAGGACGGCTCCCACAACATTCCATCCCTGTCCTATATTTCCCTACATCTCTGTGCTCACAGAGTTTTCTGGGTCTCCTAGCTGCCCTGCCAGTTGTTGGCCTGCACCCCAGAGGCTACAAGCCCTACACTTTCCCAGCATTAAGGCCAATGAAAGAGCCCAGAGTCAACAACGGAGACATTAGCGGTTTAGTGGATGGGAGTGGAGCTTATGTGTCTGAAGCAAGGTCCTGGAGTGACACCCTATGGCGAGTGGCAGACATGGCAGGCAGGACATAGTGGCAGTCTTTGCTCAAAATCTGATACATTTTAAGTAAAATGGGTATTGACTCTGAATCTAACCTGTCCCCTAATGTCACAGCAGGCAGACTGAAAACAGAGGGCAGACAGACTTAAAACCACAGTTACAGAAAACTAACCAATCTAATCACATGGACCACAGCCTTGTCTAACTCAATGAAACTATGAGCCATGCCCTGTGGGGCCACCCAAGACAGATGGGTCATGGTGGAGAGTTCTGACAGAATGCAGTCCACTGGAGAAGGGAATGGCAATCCACTTCAGTATTCTTGCCTTGAGAACCTCATGAACAATATGAAAAAGCAAAAAGATAGGACACTGAAAGATGAACTCTCTAGGTCGGTAGGTGCCCAATATGCTACTGGAGATCAGTGGAGAAATAACTCCAGAAGTGTGAAGTGACAGAGCCAAAGCAAAAACAACACCCAGTTGTGGATGTGACTGGTGATGGAAGCAAGGTCCCATGCTGTAAAGAGCAATACTACACAGGAACCTGGAATATAGGTCCATGAATCAATGCAAATTGGGAGTGGGTCACACAGGAGATGGCAAGACTGAACATTGACATTTTAGGAATCAGCGAACTAAAATGGACTGGGATGGGTGAATTTAACTCAGATGACCATTGTATCTACTACTGTGGGCAAGAATCCCTTAGAAGAAATGGAGTAGCCATCATGGTCAACAAAAGAGTCCAAAATGCAGTACTTGGATGCAATCTAAAAAACGACAGAATGATCTCTGTTCATTTCCAGAGCAAACCATTCAATATCACAGTAATCCAAGTCTATGCCCCAACCAGTAATGCTGAAGAAGCTGAAGTTGAACTGTTCTATGAAGACCTACAAGACATTCTAGAACTAACACCCAAAAAAGATGTCCTTTTCATTATAGGGGACTGGAATGCAAAAGTAGGAAGTCAAGAAACACCTGGAGTAACAGGCAAATTTGGCCTTGGAGTAAGGAATGAAACAGGGCAAAGGCTAATAGAGTTTTGCCAAGAGAACACACTGGTCATAGCAAACACCCTCTTCCAACAACACAAAAGAAGACCCTACACATGGACATCACCAGATGGTCAATAGCAAAATCAGATTGATTATATTCTTTGCAGCCAAAGATAGAGAAGCTCTATATAGTCAGCAAAAACAAGACCAGGAGCTGACTATGGCTCAGATCATGAGCTCCTTATTGCCAAATTCAGACTTAAATTGAAGAAAGTAGGGAAAACCACTAGACAGTGAAAGTGAGAATTAGGTTTAAGGGACTAGATCTGATAGACAGAGTACCTGATGAACTATGGGTGGAGGTTTGTGACATTGTACAGGAGACAGGGATCAAGACAATCCCCAAGAAAAAGAAATGCAAAAAAGCAAAATAGTTGTCTGAGGAGGCCTTACAAATTGCTGTGAAAAGAAGAGAAGCGAAAAGCAAAAGAGAAAAGGAAAGATATACCCATTTGAATGCAGAGTAATAGGGTCGCAAAGAGTCTGACACGACTGAGCAACTGAACTGTACTGAATGTCACAGCAAACTCAAGAGAGTAAATTATTTCTCTTGTGCTCATTCGCTAGGTCATTGACTCTTCGCAGCTCCATGGACTATAGCCCGACAGGCTCCTCTGTCCATGAGATTTCCCAGGCAAGAATACTAGAGTGGGTTGCCATTTCCTCCTCCAGATCTTCCTGACTGGGGAATCAAACCCAAGTCTCTTGTGTCTCCTGCATTGGCAGGTGGGTTCTTTACTGCTAGTGCCATCTGGGAAGCCCAAATAAAGCTCAGAAAACAGAAAAAAACTGTGAGAAGCTAGAAAAACTTTAAGCTTGGTAACTATTCACCAGGCAGATCTATGCTATGGCAGCAAATAGCCTCAGGCTTAGTGACTTAAAACCATTAAAAAAAGGATTTCTCACTCACACTACATATCCTGTTGGGGCCAGTGTGAGAAAAGCAGGAGAGACTCCATCTTGAAGCTTTTCATCCATCTTAAAAACAGAATGCAAACTGGGCCTGAACCCTGCCCAAGAATGAGGAAACCGTTGCTAATGAAAACCAGGTCTCCTGGAGACTCCCCTCCCTACAGATCGCAAACAGATATTGTAGTTGAGGTCAGGCTGCCCCTGTGAGATTAACCATGGAGACATCCCCCTTGATGTGTAATTATTGTTCCCCCCCTTAACATTAATTGTTTGTTCTCCTAGCACCTACTTTTTGTGAAACTTAGTCATATACAACAAAAAGGTTGCTAACATGTAACCAGTCACGTAGCTGGGGGGTATAAAACTGGGCCTCTCAGAAACATTAGGGTCCTTGTTGGGAACTGATTCCGCTTGGACCTGCTGGCATAATAAACTGTACACCACTGTCTTGAGTGTCCTCCAGGGTGTGTTTTGCAACTCCGGATTCCACAACATTTCGACAACCATCAGGGTGAGAAGAGTATGAAGCTTTACCCTGAATAGTCATTCAAGTGCCTGGGCTGACAGATGTTCTATAATCAGTTGATATTGACAGATCAAGAGCAGCCCTCAGATTTTGCTGCAGTCAGGTAAATAAGTACCAAAGGGTCTCACCAGCAATGCACTTATCTTTTCTTGGGTAAAAACCTAGGAGTGGGCAGGACTTCCCTGGTGGTCCAGTAGCTAAGACTCCACACTCCCAATGCAAGTGGCCCAGGTTTGACCCCGGTCAGGGAACTAGATCTGCATGCCACAACTAAGAATCAGTGCAGCCAAAGAAATATTTTTAAAAAACAAAAACAAAAAAAACTAGATGTGGGATGGCTGAATCATATATGTAAATTTCAAGGGTTTGTTTACATTTTTAAGAAACTATCAAATGGTTTTGCAAAGTAGTTGTATTATTGTACATTCTCAGCAACAGTGTATGAGCATTCCAGTCATTCCACATCCTTGCTAATATTTGGAATAGTCAAACTTTAAATTACACATTCTAATAGGTAAAGAGTGCTCTCTCATTAAGATTTAGACTTGCATTTCTCTAACTAATGGTACACAGCTTCTTTTCTTCTGTTTAACTGCTATTGGTCAGTCTTCTTTGGGGAAACATCTGGTTCAAGTCTAATTCAAGTTTGCCCATTTTTAGAATTGTACTATTTATTTTCTTACTATTGAATTTTGAGTTCTTTGCATATATAAATATGTCTTTCACCCAATATGTAATTAGCAAATGTTGTCATTTAGTTGCTAAGTCATGTCCAACTCTTCTGCAACCCCATGGACTGAAGGCTCTAGGCTCCTCTCTCCGTGGAATTCTCCAGGCAAGACTACTGGAGTGGGCTGCCAGTCCCTTCTCAGTGGGACTTCCCCACTCAAGGATCCAACCTGTGTCTCCTGCTGCTCCTGCCTGCACTGGCAGGCAAATTCTTTACTGCTGAGCCACCAAATTAAATATTATCCAGCCATAACTGTTTGGCTGAATAATAGTGGCTGGACAAGGGATCAGCTACCCACTCCAGTTTTCTGGCCTGGAGAATTCCATGGACAGAGGAAACTGGCAGGCTACAGTCTATGGGATCACAAAGAGTCAGACATGACTGAGCGACTAGTGCTTTCACATTCACAGAAGTATTAGCTAATGCTTGGTGATAATCATGTTGCAATATGTAAATGTGCCAGGTCAACATGTCGTACACCTTAAATTTACACAATATAATATGCTATTTATATCTCAATAAAAATTACACTAAAAAAGTGGTGGGGGCTTCCCTGCTGACTCAGTGGTAAAGAATCTGCCTTCCAGTGAAGGAGACATGAGCTCAGTCCCGGGTCTGGGAAGATCCCACATGTCACAGAGTAACTAAACCTGTGCATCACAACTATTACACCTGGGCTCTAGAACCCAGGAGCCACAACTATTGAGCTTCTTTGTGTTCTACAGCGAGAGAAGCCTCTGCAATGAGAAATCTGCCCACCACAATCGGAGAGTAGCCCCCACTCTCTGAAAATAGAGAAAAACCCATGCAGCAACAAAGATATAGCACAGCCAAAAAAAAACAAACAAATACACTTATTTTTTTTGTGGAAGGAAATATAATCAGAAATCTCAGTAGCAATGGGGTTTCACAGAAAAGAGACAGTAAATGATAATGCCAATATTTTGTAGTAACTAAAAATGGAAAGGAACTTTTTAAATTGCATAGAAATTTAAATTTTTTAAAATAAAATGAACACTGATATGCATTATATAGGATTCATATTTATGCAAGTTTATGTCCTTTATTCACAGGATAATCTCTTTAGAAGCAGAAGCCCACAGGTTAATCATTTCAGTTCAGTTCAGTTCAGTCCCTCAGTCATGTCCGATTCTTTGGCGACCCCATAGACTGCAGCACTCCAGTCCTCCCTGTCCATCACCACTCCCAGAGTTTATTCAAACCTATGTCCACTGAGTCAGTGATGCCATCCAACCATCTCATTCTCTGTCATCCCCTTCTCCTCCCGCCTTCAATCTTTCCCAGCATCAGGGTCTTTTCCAGTGAGTCAGTTCTTTACATTAGCTGGCCAAAGTATTGGACTTTCAGCTTTAACATCAGTCCTTCCAATGAATATTCAGGACTGATTGGCTTAAGGATGAATTGGTTGGATCTCCTTGCAGTCCAAGGGACTCTCAAGAGTCTTCTCCAACATCACAGTTCAAAAGCATCAATTCTTCAGCGCTCAGCTTTCTTTATAGTTCGACTCTCTCATCCATACATGACTACTGGAAAAACCATAGCCTTTACTAGGCGGACCTTTGTTGGCAAAGTAATATCTCTGCTTTTTAATATGCTTTCTAGGTTGGTAACAGCTTTCTTTCCAAGGAATAAGTATCTTTTAATTTCATGGCTGCAGTCACCATCTGCAGTGATTTTGGAGCCCCCCAAAATAAAGTCTGGCACTGTTTCCACTGTTTCCCCATCTATTTGCCATGAAGTAATGAGACCAGATGCCATGATTTTAGTTTTCTGAATGTTGAGCTTTAAGCCAAATTTTTCCACTCTCCTCTCACTTTCATCAAGAGGATCTTTAGTTCTTCCTCACTTGCTGCCATAAGGGTGGTGTCATCTGCATATCTGAAGTTACTGATATTTCTCCTGGCAATCTTGATTCCAGCTTGTGCTTCTTCCAGCCCAGCATTTCTCATGATGTACTCTGCATAGAAGTTAAATAAGCAGGGTGACAATATACAGCCTTAATGTACTCCTTTTCCTATTTGGAACCAGTCTGTTGTTCCATGGCCAGTTCTAACTGTTGCCTCCTGACCTGCATATAGGTTTCTCAAGAGGCAGGTTAGGTGGTCTGGTATTCCCATCTCTTTCAGAATTTTCCACAGTTTATTGTGATCCACACAGTCAAAGGCTTTGGCATAGTCAATAAAGCAGAAATAGATGTTTTTCTGGAACTCTCTTGGTTTTTCCATGATCCAACAGATGTTGGAAATTTGATTTCTGGTTCCTCCGACTTTTCTAAAACCAGCTTGAACATCTGAAAGTTCATGGTTCACATGCTGTTGAAGCCTGGCTTGGAGAATTTTGAACATTACTTTGCCAGCCTATGAAATGAGTGCAATTGTACAGTAGTTTGGACATTCTTTGGCCATTGCTTTTCTTTGGGATTGGAATGAAAACTGACTCTTTCCAGTCCTGTGGCCACTGCTGTTTTCCAAATTTGCTGGCATATTGAGTGCAGCACTTTCACAGCATCATCTTCCAGGATTTGAAATAGCTCAACTGGAATTTCATCACCTCCACTATCTTTGTTCATAGTGATGCTTCCTAAGGCCCACTTGACTTCACATTCCAGGATGTCTGGCTCTAGGTGAGTGATCACAGCATTGTGATTATCTGGGTCATGAAGATCTTTTTGTACAATTCTTCTGTGTATTCTTGCCACCTCTTCTTAATATCTTCTGCTTTTGTTAGGTCCAGACCATTTCTGTCCTTTATCAAGCCCATCTTAGCATGAAATGTTCCCTTGGTATCTCTAATTTTCTTGAAGAGATCTCTAGTCTTTCCCATTCTATTGCTTTCCTCTATCTCTTTGCACTGATCACTGAGGAAGGCTTTCTTATCTCTCTTTGCTATTCTTTGGCACTCTGCATTCAAATGGGTATATCTTTCCTTTTCTCCTTTGCTTTTCACTTCTTTTCTTTTCACAGCTATTTGTAGGGCCTCCTCAGACAGCCATTTCACTTTTTTTCATTTCTTTTTCTTGGGGATGGTCTTGATCCCTGTCTCCTGTACAATGTCACAAACCTCCATCCATAGTTCATCAGGGACTTTGTCTACCACATCTAGTCCCTTAAATCTATTTCTCACTTTCACTGTATAATGGTAAGGGATTTGATTTAGATCATACCTGAATGGTCTAGTGGTTTTCTCTACTTTCTTCAATTTCAGTCTGAATTTGGCAATAAGGAGTTCATGATCTGAGCCATAGTCCATTCCTGGTCTTGTTTTTGCTAACATCTATTTCTGCCTTATTGACTATGCCAAAGCCTTTGACTGTGTGGATCACAATAAACTGTGGAAAATTCTGAAAGAGATGGGAATACCAGACCACCTAACCTGCCTCTTGAGAAACCTATATGCAGGTCAGGAAGCAACAGTTAGAACTGGCCATGGAACAACAGACTGGTTCCAAATAGGAAAAGGAGTACATCAAGGCTGTATATTCTCCCCCTGCTTCTTTAACTTCTATGCAGAGTACATCATGAGAAACGCTGGGCTGGAAGAAGCACAAGCTGGAATCAAGATTGCCAGGAGAAATATCAGTAACCTCAGATATGCAGATGACACCACCCTTATGGCAGAAAGTGAAGAGGAACTAAAAAGCCTCTTGATGAAAGTGGAAGTGGAGAGTGAAAAATTTGACTTAAAGCTCAACATTCAGAAAACGAAGATCATGGCATCTGGTCCCATCACTTCATGGCAAATAGATGGGGAAACAGTGGAAACAGTGCCAGACTTTATTTTGGAGTGCTCCAAAATCACTACAGATGGTAACTCCAGCCATGAAATTAAAAGACACTTACTCCTTGGAAGAGAAGTTATGACCAACCTAGAGAGCATATTCAAAAGCAGAGACATTACTTTGCCAACAAAGGTCCATCTAGTCCAGGCTATGGTTTTTCCTGGGGTCATGTATGGATGTGAGAGTTGGACTATGAAGAGGGCTGAATGCCGAAGAACTGATGCTTTTGAACTGTGGTGTTGGAGAAGACTCTTGAGAGTCCCTTGGACTGCAAGGAGATCCAACCAATCCATTCTGAAGGAGATCAGCCCTGGGATTTCTTTGGAGGGAATGATGCTAAAGCTGAAACTCCAGTACTTTGGCCACCTCATGCAAAAATTTGACTCATTGGAAAAGACTCTGATGCTGGGAGGGATTGGGGGCAGGAGGAGAAGGGGACGACCGAGGATGAGATGGCTGGATGGCATCACTGACTCGATGGATGTGAGTCTGAGTGAACTCAGGGAGTGGTGATGGAAAGGGAGGCCTGGTGTGCTGCGATTCAGGGGGTTGCAAAGGGTCAGACATGACTGAGTGACTGAAGTGACTGACTGACTGTTCATGGAGTTCTCAAGGCAAGAATACTTGGTTTTCAGACAGTTACTAAATATCAGATCAGACCCAGTGCAAAGCACTAGGGTAGAGAGAAAACACCACATGTAACAGGAACAGAGTTATCAGAAAGAATATGAGTTAATATGTGCCAAAGGAAGTTTTAGTAGAGAAACTTTAATTTCCTACCAACCTATCAGTGTGATTGACATTCCTACAGTGTCTTGCATTAGCCATTTGAGGTACTACAGTAAACTGGACCCATAACTCTTCATCTGTAACAGTGAAGAACATCTCAGCTTAGTCAGTGGACACAAACCTGGAAGGAACAGGAAGAGAGAGTCAATTGTTCCAATTTAAAGGTTTAATTTAATTTCATTTAATTGAAAGTCTTGATTTAACTGGTGATGGTTTAAAGTGATGTTCAGGACTGGGCCATGAAGTGTTCCTCCAAAGGGCAGGGCCTGCACATTGAGGCATTAGGAAGGCATAGGACAGAAATAAAGGCTCTGAGCAGGCTAGGAAAGCACATGCCAACAATCAGAAAGGGAACTGTGCTGATAACTACTAAAACAAACTTTAGCGACTTCATAATTACGCCTCAAGAGAGGCCTCCTCTGAAAATATACCTGAGCTGAAAACAGATGCAAAAGAGTTGGTCCTTCCCACAGGGCCTGTGACTTCCATTGTTTCAATTTTTTTACTCATTTTTTTTTTCCTTTACTTTCTGACAAAACTTACAGTCATTAAGAAGTTTCAGTCCTGTGAGTGTGCACCTGTCTGGAAGATTCCTTACCTCTAGAGGGAGGCAACTGAGAGGCCCGGGGAGGGATGTGAGTGGGAATTCCCACTGTTCCTTCAAGTTTCAACATGCCTGAAGTTTCACATTGCTGCCTCGAGGTGGATGCTGAATGAAGTCAGAATTTCAGAGAATACAAGTTCAAGGCTAAAAACTTTGAAACACCAAGTGAAAGCCATGAACTCATACAATAAATCCAGTCAAACAATGGTCAATTCAATTAAAAAAAAAAAAAACCGAAAAGCAAGCAAGCATTTTTTAGACTAAATGGTTCAGCTTTACTGATAGACAGATTAACTTCAATGGAAAAGAATATTCCAGGTACTATTTCTGCTGAACCATTCTGAAAGCAGAAATGATTATAAAATAATTCTCTTTCTCTTTGAATAAGAACAAAAACTATTACTTGAGATAACCCACTTTCTCCCAACCCCTCAAAATATAAAATTGAGGAAAACCCTATTGGTTGAGATTGTTAATCTGTTAAGCCCAAAACTAGTAAAAACTCTGTAGGCAAAAGCAGGCCCAAGGGAAACCTTCTAGGCATTATTACTGGGCATGAAATAAATTTCACAGCATAACAATATACAATTGTTATTTATTGTTATTGTTGTTATATAGATGTTTATCTCAGTGATGAAACAGGAACTCCTGGTTGATAGTATACGTGCTCAAAGGCCAAATGGCTAAAATATAACCTTTGAAAAAGCTAACTTTTATGAAAGAAGTATCTTTGGAAAAATATCCATTTCCGTTATGAGAGAGCTGTTAGGACACAGCAAAATAACTGGCATCTTGAAAAATAAATGAGGAAAACTGAAAGGAGAAGGAAAAAGTTCACCCACTTCACAACTTGCCCTGAGTCTACGAAACAGCTTGTGTAAAAAGGAACAACAGATCATTCCATTTTGGGGATTTCAGAACATCACTCCCACATCCAGTGACATTAAACCATTCTTAAATTTTAGAATGTGAAAAAAATTCTGAAAAAAAAAAACAATTCTTCTATGAAGGAATCTTTGCTTCAGAAGGTAGTGGCCTTCATTATTTCAATGAAAGAAAAATAGAAAAACAGAGAATTGTTGTGAAGACAATTCTTCAGGTTCAAACTTGACTTCTAAGTATGTCAAGTTAAGTAATGAAATTACCAAGGAATTCACACCCTTAGCTTCTTGGTAAAACTCTGTCACGTGATCCAGTCAAGCATTCTTATTGTTGTTCAGTCACCCAGTTGTGTCTGACTCTGAGACTCCATGCACTACAGCACGCCAGGCCTCTCATAAAAATTAAAATATATATTAACTATGTATATATATAATTAACATATATATATTTAATTTTTGTTGGGGTATAATTTACAATGCTCTGTTGGTTTCAGATATCCATTAAAGTGAATCTGTCATGCATGTACATATATCCACTCTCTTTTGGCTTCTTTTCCCATATAGCCCATTACAGAGTATTGAATAGAGATCCCTGTGCTAAACAGTGGGTCTTTACTTGTTATCTAATTTATAACAAAATATATTAAATAAGATGTTTCTAATAGAAAACACATAAGCCAGATTTTTATATCAATCTGTTGACAAAAATGTGACCAGAGCCTCACAGCAACCTAACCCTGTGTGTTATCACTAGGAGAGCAGTTCAATGGTCTCCAGTTCCATGTTCCCAGTGATATCATATGATATAAGGACCCTGAATAGTGAGAATGACCTGTGTACACATGTACAGATGTTCTATCACCAAATATAGTGAGAAGAAAGTTTAATGTGAATTTCTGCATTATAATTTAACATTACTGGACAAATACGTCAAGTTTTCCAGGTGGCACTCAATGCAGGAGACATAAGAGACAAGGGTTCAATCCCTGGGTCAGCAAGATCCCTTAGAGGAGGATATGGTAACCACTCCAGTATTCTTGTCTGGAGAATCCCAGGGACAGAGAAACCTAGCAGGTTACTCCATAGAGTCACACAGAGTTGGACATGACTGAAGCGACTTAGCACACATGCAGACAAATATGTCACAGCATCTCATAGTAAGTACCTGGAACTCCTAAAGTAATTGAGAAATGATTTGACAGCCAGCTAGAGCCACAAGAGGGCACCATTACTCCAGGAAAGAAATTATACAGACATGAAATTTATTTACCTTATTTGCTGTTTATTCTCTCCTCGTCATTTACTTTATTTTGTTCAATTACACAGCATTCATAGTTCTTAACACATCAGTTGGTACAAGGCAGTCATTCAGTAATTTCATTGGACTCAAAATTATATGAAATTTAGCTAGGGAACTTTCTGGCAGTCCCCCCTGGAGGAGGAAACATCAACCTACTCCAGTATTCTTTCTGGGAAAATCCCATGAACAGGCTCCTCTGTCCATGTGTTTGCAACAAGTCGGGCACAACTGAAGCAACTGAACACATTCCTGGTGGTCCAGTGATTAGGACTCTGCACTTTCACTGTTGAGGGTCAGAGTTTGATCCCTGGTGTGGAAACTAAGATTCCACAAGCTGTGTGACATGGTCAAAAGAGAAGAAGAAGAAATTTAGGTAAAAGTGTGGATTCAGTATAGTCACAGATAAATGAGTAAGTGAGTAAAAGTCGCTCAGTCTTGTCCGACTCTTTGCGACCCCATGGACTGTAGCCTGCCAGGGTCCTCTGTCCATTGAATTCTCCTGGCCAGAATACAAGAGTGGGTAGCCATTCCCTTCTCCAGGGGATCTGATGAGAATCAGTGATATGATGATAATGACACAGACACACCCAGAAATGCCGTTTAGTTAAACGTCTGGGTATCCCAAGATGCAGTCAAATTGACACATCAAATCAACCATCACATTCTGTCTATCCTCAGATTGAAACAATACTAGTATTTAGACTGCTTATGACAGTAATAACATCCTGGCAAGTCTCTCTGCTTCTCTTTGTCTCCCTTCAGATTATTCTGAGTGAATTTTTTTGAAACTTGAGTCAGATTGTGTCAGTCTCTTGCTCAAAACCCTATAATCATTCTCCATTTCAGTCTGACAAAAAAAAAAAAAGTCTTTACAATGACCTTCAGTCTCCACCTGTTCCAAACACCTTATTTCTCCCTCCTCCCTTCTTCCCTTCCCCCACTATACTCTTCTTCTGTGACCATCTTTGGTTATCATCCACATTCTGCTTTAAAGTGAAAGTGTTATTCACTTAGCTGTGTCCAACTCTTTGTGACCCCATGGACAGTAGCCCGCAAGGCTTCTCTGTCCATGGGATTCTCTGCTGCTGCTGCTGCTGCTGCTGCTGCTGCTGCAAGTCGCTTCAGTCATGTCCGACTCTGTGCAACCCCATAGACGGCAGCCCACCAGGCTCCCCCATCCCTGGGATTCTCCAGGCAAGAGCACTGGAGTGGGTTGCCATTTCCTTCTCCAATGCATGAAAGTGAAGTCGCTCAGTCGTGTCCGACCCTCAGCGACCCCATGGACTGCAGCCTACCAGGCTCCTCCATCCATGGGATTGGCCAGGCGAGAGTACTGGAGTGGGGTGCCATTGCCATTTCCAATGGGATACTCTAGGCAAGAATATTCAAGCGGGTTGCCATTTCCTCCTCCAGCGGATCTTCTCAACCCAGAGATGGAACTCACGTCTCCTGCATCTCCAGTGTTGGCAGACAGATTCTTTACCTCAAAGCCACCATTTTTTCTTCAATTGAGAAAAAGAAAATATTTACTGGTGCAGCAATTTCTGAGTATCAGTTATTTCCGATGACTATTATTTGGAGTAGGCTACCATACCACTTCCTGGTGGCTTCCCTGGTGGCTCAAAGGTTAAAGCATCTGCCTGAAATGTGGGAGACCGGAGTTTGATCCCTGGGTCGGGAAGATCCCCTGGAGAAGGAAAATGGCAACCCACTCCAGTACTCTTGCCTGGAGAATCCCCCGGAGGGAGAAGCCTAGTAGGCTACAGTTCATGGGGTCGCAAAGAGTCAGACACGACTGAGCGACTTCACTTTCGCTTTCTTTTTTCACCATACCACTGCAGCCACAGTTGCCACCATGGCCAACTCCAAGTAAAGCTCCAGCAATCAAGAAGTTGGAGGCACTTGCCCTTGTGCACTTTCAATTGAGAAGACCCAACAGAGGGGGAAGCCCAGTCCCTTCCCAGTCCACCTGCCTTCTCCCTTTAAAGATTTATATGAAGGATTGGTTTATTACTGAAAAATAAGAAATGACCTGAGGATCCAGCAGCTAAAACTCCAAGCCCCCAGTGCAGTGGGCCTGGATCCCTGGTCAGGAAACGAGACCCCACACACTGCAATGAAGATCGAAGAACCTACATGCTGCAACTAAGACCTGGTGCAGTCAAATAAATAAATAAATAAACATTTTTAAATGAAAAAAAAAAGAAGAAGAAATGAACTGTACAAAGGAATTTCTTGGCCAGAAAAATGAATAAAAAACTGAAAAACTACATCTCCTGCATTTTGGGTAGATTCTTTACCACTGAGCCACCAGGGAAACCAAAAATGTCTGGACATTACTGCATATCCTCAATGGGAAGCAAGCCAAATTACCACCAGTTTATAGCCACTAGGCTATCAGTTATTTGATTAATTGAAACCTGATGTTATCCAACCTGTATTAAAGATTTTTAAAAAACCAAATTCTTGATATTATTTTGTTTATTCTTTCAATAAAAAGAGTATTGGGGTTTCCCCCGTAGCTCAGTGGTAAAGAATCTGCTTGTCAATGCCGGAGACATGGGTTCGATCCCTGATCCAGGAAGATCCCACATACTTAATAGCAACTAAGCCCACGTGCCACAACTACTGAGCCTGTGCTCTAGAACCCAGGAGCTGCAACTACTGAAGCCCAATCACCCTGGAAAATGCTCCACAAGAGAAGCCACCACATGAGAAGCCGGTGCACTAACGACTAGAGAATACCCCTGCTCACTGCAACTAGACAGAAGTTGCAACGAAGACCCAGCACAGCCAAAAATAAACAAATGTCAAAGCTTAAAAAAATTACCTATGATGAACACCTATGATGTCTTAAGTGTTCCCTGCCCGTGGAATACAGTGATGAACAAACTAGTTAATTCTTTGTCCTCATAGAGCTTATAGTCTAGTGGAGATGGTGAAGTTGTTCTTCACCACCTGAAGTTGGTGGGAAAGCTTGCCAAGTTGTTCTGGAAAAGCTTGACACATTCCCTACAATTTGGTGATAACTTATACAGACAATTTGTACCTTCTGAAAGCAAGAGGCTGATGGAGCTGTATATACCAGCCAGAGAAAGTGCTGCATGACGTAGTGTGCCTTGAAAGAAAAAGAGTGAGACGACCCCTGCTTTCCCTGACTTCACATGAAGGAACTCAAGAGTGTAAACAAGAACAAAGGAGCTACCTGGCTGCTCAGACAGCTTCAAGGGAGGGAATTTCTTACCCTGAACTATGGGTGTAAAATTACAAATGGGGGATTTATTTCTCTGAGGCAGTACCAGGTGGTAGAGACAAAAACTGAAACATGCCTCCAAGAAAATGTGCCCAAACTGCACATTTCACCACTAGCAGGCAGAGGAATCAATAAGCCTCAGCCAATGCTCCCTCACCAGGAATCATGGGCCCAAAGCATACCATGACTTCTCTCCTCTCTGTTCCCTGAACAGAGAGACCAAATGCAGAAGCTGAAAGGACGGGGTTATTTCGAAGAGGGAAGTTATTCAAAGAGCAGAACAGAGACTTCCTTGGTGATCCAGTGGCTAAGGTTCTGCCCTCCCAATGCAGGTGGCCCAGGTTGGATCCCTGTGCAGGGAACTAGATCTCACATGCTGCAACTAAAGATCCTGAATGCTATGAAAATCAGAGTTCTCAAGGGTCACAACTAAGACCTGTTACAACCAAATATGTGTGTGTGTGTGTGTGTGTGTGTGTGTGTGTGTTAGTTGCTCATTCATGTCTGATTCTTTGTGATCCCATGGAATTTAACCCACCAGGCTCCTCTGTCCATGGAATTCTTTGGGCAAGAAAACTGAATGGGTTGCTATTTCCTTCTCCAGGGGATCTTCTCAATCCAGGGAGCAAACCTGGATCTCCCACCTTGTGGGCAGATTCCTTGCCATCTGAGCCACCAGGGAACCTATATGTATATAAATATATATATTTTAAAAAGAAAGGGCAGAATACATTCTCCTTTCTTGGCTGCAGACTCCTCAGGCCATGGCCCATGCCTGTGGCTCAGCAGGTTAGAAGATCCATTAGAGAAAGAGGAAAATAAATGTAAGATATATAAAATCAGCTTTAAGATGGGTTAGACAAGTTTCATAACTTGCCTAGTGAAAGTGACCTGAAAACCAAAGGATCTGCCAAGATATTAAAATATCTGCTGCTCAGCAGAAAAGAGAATTTTAACACAGCACGGTAGAGGACGTTGTTTGGAAATAATGAAGTCATATCATAATACACACACGCTCTGGACTGTTCTGTCACCCAGTTGGCAAGTTAATAGTGATTCAAGTTATTCTATGTAAATGCATAATACCTCTCTCCATTTACAAAAAGATAGTCTGAACAAGCTACTAGCAAACACCTCAAAATTCTGATGGGTTGAACAAGTTTTTGTGTTGATTGGTGACAGCGTTTGTGCTAAGTTGCTTCAGTCCTGTCCAACTCTGTGTGACTCTGTGGACTGTTGCCTGCCAGGCTCCTCGGTCCATGGGATTTTCCAGGTATTGATTTGAGGGCCTATTTATTTCTATGAGAAAATATATATTCTAAATAACTTAAAGATTACTTTTTTTTTTAAAGCTAATGTTTTAGAGGCATGAACAGTTATAAATGGGTAACTCCTTATATCTGCGCTAACTTATGATGGTCATTTCCACTCTCCTTAAAAACTCTGAACTATTAATGTTAAATAGCAGTTATTATAAAAGTTTTTTATTTTAAAGTGATAAAATTAACAAGGAAGTTGATAGTAGGTACACTAAAAGTGAAACATCTATAAATAACATTAATACAATCATTCATAAAAATTTAAATAACATGCTTGCACACATTCATAAAATTTGAAAAATAAAAATGCAATAGAAATTAATTATATCATAATTCTAATCTTTGTAGTATACCTTTGTTAGACAAAATGTTGTTTAAAAATAAAATATTTTGACACTTAATTTCCATTTAGATCTTTTAAGATGAATTCTATTTGGGAATTATTCACATCTTACAAAGATAAATTAACAGCAGAATATCAATTTTTTCACCTCAAAATTTCATAAGGGAGAAAAGTTCCAAAATCTCATTCAAAAAAATTCATGAAAAATCATATTTGATATAGGAAGACAGTTTCACGGTTATTCAAGAATGTGAATTAAAAAGGATTAAAGAAAAGTGAAGTAGCCGAAAATATCTTATTCTCTACTCTCCCATAAGGAAGAGGAAATGTTTGTCTCAGAAGAAAAAATTGCAGTATGACTGTCACAAGAGTCATGTTTCACCTGCTCTATTGAGTAATTAATGTTCCTATATTGTCATGCCCTGTGTTACATTTTAACAATAAGGCTTTGATATTAAATTACAGTAAAAATAATTGACTTGAGACAAAATTTCAGGTTTGTTGATTTATTTATTGCTGCAGATATTTGGATTTTATTTTTTAAATGTTAATGATAAAGGGTTGTAAGTTCAACATTATAAAGCCAGGTATACACTATAATGAAATGAACTACATGAATTAGCAATATGCACAGTTCAGTTCAGTTCAGTTGCTCAGTCGTGTCCAACTCTTTGTGACCCCATGGACTGCAGTACACCAGACTTCCCTGTGCATCACAAACTCCCAGAGTTTACTCAAACTCGTGTCCATTGAGTCGGTGATGCCATCCAAGCATCTCATCCTCTGTCGTCCCCTTCTCCTCCCGCCCTCAATCTTTCCCAGCATCAGGGTCTTTTCAAATGAGTCAGTTCTTCACATCAGGTGGACAGAGTATTGGTGTTTCAGCTTCAACATCAGTCCTTCCAATGAATATTCAAGACTGATTTGCAACATGCACCATATAACTTATTCTTTGATCTTCTGATCAAAGATTCTTCTGATCTTCAGAATTCATATGTTTATCAATTTATGTCTTACAGTTTTTCTATTTGAATACAGTTTAAAACAGGCTTCCCTGATGGTTCAGCTGGTAAAGAGTCTACAATGCCGGAGACCTGGGTTCAATCCCTGGGTTGGGAAGATCCCCTGGAGAAGGGAATGGCTGCCCACTCCAGTATTGTGGCCTGGAGAATTCCACAGATTGTATAGTCCCTGGGGTCACAAAAAATCAGACACAACTGAGTGACTTTCCCTTACACTTTTCACAGTTAAAAGCAAAGCTATAATAAAAAGCACTATGTTTGGTGTTTTAAAATATTTATTTATTTATTTGACTGTGTGAGGTCTTAGCTGCAGCCCATGGGCTTTGTTGCCCCACAGCATGTGGAATCTTACTTCCACTGCCAGGGATCAAACCTGTGTCTCCTGCACTGGAAAGCAGATTCTCAACCACTGGACCATCAGGGAAGTTCCCAGCACCAGGTTTTATAATTGGGATGAGCTTTCTCAATAGGCAGAGAGAAGGAATGTAACTGATTCATCTTTTACTTTCTTATATGTGTATAAGAAAATCACTTTATATTGACACATTACAATATTAAAATCAGCATTATAAACTATGCATTGTAATCCTAATTTTCATAGTAGATAGTCAAGATTTAAATATTTACAAGAATTGCATTGATATAGATTTATGGTACTCCATTTCAGTTCAGTTCAGTCACTCAGTCGTGTCTGACTCTTTGCAACCCCATGGACTGCAGCATGCCAGGTTTCCCTGTCCAGCACCAACTCCTGGAGCTTACTTAAATTCATGTCCATCAAGTTGGTGACTCCATCCAACCACCTCATCTTCATAATCAGTCCTGAATATTCATTGGAAGGACTGATACCTGATGTGAAGAACTGATTCACTGGAAAAGACCCTGATGCTGGGAAGGATTGAAGGCAGGAGGAGAAGGGGATGACAGAAGATGAGATGGTACTCCAAATAAACATCAAATTTGGGTTGCAGGCTAAGAGAGCTTATGTCATACTGCTTATGTCAGCTTCAGGAAAATATGGTAGATTTCCAAAATCTAGCCCCTGCTCATCACAACTAGAGAAAGCCCATCCTCAGCCACAAAGACCCAGTGCAGCCAAAAATAAATAAATATCTTTTTTTAATCTCTCAAAGTATGTAAAAAAAATCATCAACAGTGATTAGCTTTAAAAGTATGGACTAAGGATAGATAGAAGTCTTTCACTTGTCACATATTTCTCATATTATTGAACATAAAAATACTATTTTTATAACTTGGAGAAAAGTGGTAAAACAAAAGGGATAAAATCATATTCATATTTTAGTTGATGAAAACAGGACTATTAATCATTAATATACAGCTAATTGTATATTCATTAAATTATTAACATAATTGTTCATTCATATTGATTCCTACTGATTAATAATAATAAATAATGGCCTGTAGTTAGTGTGATTCACTATATAATAATTCATATAACTCATCCACTAGACTCTGTCTAGTGGTTCAAAGCCATTTGCTGATAGTATACATTAAAAATGTGTATGTTTATAAAATAAATGTGTAAAAGTTGTAAGCATTCTGTAATCTATATAACTGTTAAATGGAAAATGTGGAGGGAATTGACCAATACATTCAAACAATAAAAAGTCCCTTTGAGAACAGGGATATTTTCTAACACATGGGAAGTCTGTGAGTCATTGGGTGTGGGGATTACCAGGTTTTGTACATATATATTTATATAATAAATGTGAATTTAAATCAACTGAGACCAGTTAATCTTATCCCTAAGTAACAGAATATGACTATATCCAACTAATCTTCCAGAAACACACTGTATTCCAACATTTAATTGAAATTATTTCTTCCAACATTCAAAGTCATTTTTCCCATTGAGAGAAATAGGCTATAATATTAATATAAAACAAAACTCACAAATAATTTAGAACAGTAGAATTAAACTTCCTACTGAGGCTCCTCCAGAACCTCAGAAGCTATGTTATGATGTAAGAAATTGAGATGAGTTTCAAAGTGCATAGTCATACTACACGAGGCTGTTCATCTGAGTTGAACCTGTAAAATAGCCTAGTGGTCATCACTTGATAAAGGGCATATATAATCCAAAGTAATAGACTGTTTAAGAACTTCAAATGAAAGAGGAAGAAGAAAACACATAAAAGGTGAAAAAATTCACATGGCTAAGGTATAAATACATATACTACATGCCCAGCTCTGTGTCAAATGTGTCTCCTTTTCAGTTCAGTCCTGTCTGACTCTTTGCAACCCATAGAATGTAGCCTGCCAGGCTCCTCCCTCCATGGAATTTTCCAAGCTAGAATACTGGAGTGGGTTGCCGTTTCCTTCTCCAGGGAATCTTCCCAAACCAGGAATCGAACCCAGGTCTCCCTCACTGAAGGCAGACTCTTTACCAGGTGAGCCACCAGGGAAGCCCTCTTTTCAGTTAACAAATGTGTAATAGTAAATAAGCAGAGACATTACTTTGCCAACAAAGGTCCGCCTAGTCAAGGCTATGGTTTTTCCAGTGGTCATGTATGGATGTGAGAGTTGGACTGTGAAGAAAGCTGAGCATCGAAGAATTGATGCTTTTGAACTGTGGTGTTGGAGAAGACTCCTGAGAGTCCCTTGGACTGCAAGGAGATCCAGCCAGTCCAGTCTAAAGGAGATCAGCCCTGGGTGTTCTTTGGAAGGAATGATGCTAAAGCTGAAACTCCAATACTTTGGCCACCTCATGCGAAGAGTTTGGAAAGTCTCTTTGGAAAAGACTCTGATACTGGGAGGGATTGGGGGCAGGAGGAGAAGGGGACGACAGAGGATGAGATGGCTGGATGGCATCACCGACTCGATGGACTTGAGTTTGAGTGAACTCCAGGAGTTAGTGGTGGACAGGGAGGCCTGGCATGCTGCGATTCATGGGGTGGCAAAGAGTCGGACACGACTGAGCAACTGAACTGACCTGAACTGAAAGACCAAAGTGTTTGGAAATGCACAGGTTAGCCCCACAGATGTCAAGGAAAAATTTAAGAATATGCGAGGTCTGGAAGAAAGTACAGCAATTTATCCACCAAAATATTAATAAAACAATAATTTTTAAGCCCATCATATCTCCACAAGTTCTGTCTGTTTTGTTGATGCTTAAAATGTCTTCATTTCCCCATTTCGTTGTTTCCTGGAGTGAGGAGACTGACTGTTGCCCAGTAAAATCCCTTGTCCTCCTTATGCAACAAAGGAAATCTTGACATAAACACACAGCCACAGAACAAGCTAATTTTCTTATGTCTTAGGGTTGAGCTTCCAAAAACACAGATCAAGTATTCCTCCTTCATTTTCTTTGGCTCTTATCAACAAAACACCCTTGGACTCAGAAACTAAGGACAGAGACAGGGAGGAGGAGAGGAGGAAGAAGAAAGAGACAGTGAGGAGGAGAGGAAAGGAAGAAAGAGAAAGGAGGAAGAATGAATTCATCCACATCACCAGCATCACAAAGCACAGGTAAGATTTGCAACTATTCCTTTTCCTTCAATCTTCCCTGGTGGCTCAGTGGTAAAGAATCTGCCTGCCAATGCAGGAGTCACAGGAGACATGGGTTTGATCTCAGGGTTGGGAAGACTGGAGGAGGAACGGCAACCCACTCCAGTATTCTTGCCTGGAAAATCCCATGGAGAGAGGAGCCTGGTGGGCTATGGTCCATGGGGTCACAAAGAGTAGGAGACGACTGAGCATGCATGCACTTTTCTCTCATAGATTTTTCATGGCAGAGGTGATAAACATTCTGAGGACAGGACAATAAATTTAGGGATGAGTGAGGTCTGGAAAAACGTGGAGAAATTTTGTCCATCAAAATAAAACAATATTTTTAAAGCCCTTCATATCTCTCCAAGGTCAGTTTGTTTTGTTGATACTTAAAATGTCATCATTTCTCCATTTTGTTGTCTCCTGGAGTGAGGAGACTGGCTTGTTGTCCAGTAAATGCCAGTAGAGTAAGAGAGGAGAGACAGAGACAGAGAGTGAAAGAAGGGATGGTTAGAAGGCTTGATGTTCTTCTGGAAAGACTGCAGGAGATTGAGTTCAGGGAGAGCTACCAGACTATTACCTTTTCCATAGTTCATTGAGTCCCATTGGGCAAGTCTCTGCAAGTCGGAATTCACTCTCTTTGTGTGTAAATATGTATGCCTGGAGGGAAGAGGAGGGGAACTACTAGGTCATCAAAGTTTTATCAGATTGAGTTACAAAGCACCTGGAAAAGGAGACCCTGAAAGGAGGAGAGCAGTAGAGAGACAAGAAAAACTGGAAAGAGTGAGGAGGAGAAAGGGAGAGGGAAAGAGGGAAAATCTGGGAGAAGTGGAAAGGAAAAAATTGCATGTCTGTCTGAGTCCTTGATTCAGACTCTTAAAAATACCCATGAGCTCCTTCAGTGCTTCTCTAAGTGTGGTCCCCAGGCCAACAGCATTCTCAGCTCCTGGAAACTTGTGGATTCCATACCAGCTCTACTGAATTTTTAATTCTGGAGGTGAGAACCCATGATCTGTGTTTTAGCCAACCCTTCCAATGATCTTGATGCTTTCTGAAGTGTAAGAATTAGTCAGTATAGGTAATACAAGTGGAAGGAAGTAAACAGGGTCAAATATGAATTTCTTCTATCTCGTTCGTAGCTTTTTAGGGAAGATTGACCCCATGTATGTCTTTCTTTCTACAGAGAGAAGATGCTTTTCTTCCCAGCTATTCTCATGGGCCATTGCTGGCACCTCCATCCTGCTCCTGAGTGCCTGTTTTATCACCAGATGTGTTGGTGAGTTCTGAAGTTCACATTCAAGCTGCATGGTGAACATTAGGAGTGAATTCTTCCTTGTTGACTGTGGGTTCTCTTCTCCCACAAAGGGTATTTCCATTTCCCTGGTGACTCAGATGGTAAAGAATCTGCCTGTGATGCAGATGTGGGTACTATCCCTGGGTGAGGAAGATCCTCTGGAGAGGGAACTGGCAACCCACTTCAGTATTCTTGCCTGGGAAATCCCATGGACAGAGGAGCCTGGCAGGTTATAGACCATGGGGTTGCAAAGAGTCAGACACGATTGAGTGACTATGCTTTCCCCGATATTTATCTCCAGGTTACTCCTCAAGCCAGAAACCCCAACCAGCATAAAACTGGTACTAAGTTTCAGTGACCTGTGAAACATTCTTCATGGTACACACTTTTTGTTTCCTTAGTGGCCCTGAGTCCACCCTGTCTGTAATCTTGTCATTAATGTAAACCTCTCTGAGATCCTAGCCAGAGGAACAGGAAGTCACTTCTTGGAAAGAAGGGCTGGGAGGTTAGACTTGGCAAAAGAGTCTTAGGCATTTTGTATTGTTTTTGTGGGGCCTTCCCTGGTGGCTCAGTGGTAAAGAATCTGCTGGCAATGCAGAAGACATGGGTTGGATCCCTGCATCGGGAAGATCCTCTGGAGAGGGAATGGCTATCCACTTAAGTATTCTTGCCTGAAGACTCCCATGGACATAGGAGCCTGGCAGGCCACAGTCCATGGGGTTGCAAAAAGCTGGACATGACTTAGCAACTAAACAACAGCAACAAGAGAGAGTCCAAACACATTTATTATATACATATTTAACTCATTGTTGAGTTTATTTTTCCAGATTATGCACACACTACTAGGAATACATCCAGGTAAAATATCCAAGCTGGTAAATTGAATTTGGCAATTTATATGATCAGTGGTCATTCCAATAATTCATTCATTTAACATTACTGAAACCAGTCTTCTGCATTATCATCATGTTATTAACAAAGTTCATTCAATAAATAGATAATTCATTTTCATCTTAGGCTAGGACTTATTGCTTAGGACTTACCAAGCATTTTGCACCATTAGTAAGACAGCTATATTGAGATACATAATTCCTACAAGTAAATTCATATGGATGTCTTTCTTTAGTAAGAAACTGGCTGAGAAGAATATTTTGTTTGTGGAATCAAGGAAAACATAAGCATTTCAAAAATATTTGTCTTTTTAAATGCATTCTACTGTGTAGGTGAGGAAAAACGTTTTCCTCTACTCTACTGTCTCAGCTAGGGCTTTGTTACAAGAAAAAAAAATAATACAAATGTATTTAATGTGAGTTTTACATGACATCACATCTATTTTTTTTGGGGGGGGGGGGGTCTTTGAACCTGAAATAAAGTATATTTATTTCATAAATCAGGAAAAGCATGAAATGTAAATTCTCTCTTCCTTGACTAAGCAAACCTCAGTTCCTATCCATGCTGAAGTAAAAGTAGATAGTAAAGAAATATCATAACTACTGGTACTTTTATAACTATGAAAAATTTTTAATGTATTTGTAAAAAATTTTAACTGGAGGATGATTGCTTTACAATGTTATATTGGTTTCTGCCATATGATAATGTGAATCAGCCATAAATATATATATGTCCCCTCCCTCTGAAGCCTCCCTCCCACCCCATCTCACCCCTCTAGATTATCACAGAGCACTGAGTTGAACTCCCTGCATCGTACAACAAATTCCCACTAGCAACCTATTTTATATATGGTAATGTATCTTTTCTCGATTGGTCCCACCCTTTCTCTCCTGGACTGTGCCCTCAAGCCTGTTCTCTATGTCTGCATCTCTATTCCTGCCCTGCAAATAGGTTCATCAGTGTCAGATAAAATGCACTTGTATTAAGGTTAATGAATATTAGCTGTGCCCCTTTCCCTTACAGTGACATACGGCATCTTTCAACTATGTGATGAGAAAAAGTTCCAGCCACCTGGGGATTCCATGGAACTCTCCTGTTATAATGATGGATCAGGTATGTGTGCTGTGCTTAGTCACTCAGTCTTATTCGACTCTTTGTGACCCTATGTAGTCCACCAGGCTCTTCTGTCCATGGGGATTCTCCAGAATACTGGCGTGAGTTTCCATGCCCTCCTCCAGGGGATCTTCCCAACTCAGAGATCAAACCCTGACCTCCCACATTGCAGGTAGATTATTTACCATCTGAGCCGCCAGGGAAGCCTGATGGGTCAGGTATAACAGACCTCAAACTTGAACATCTAAATTTACTTAGCAACATTTTCTGGCTTTAGATTGATTTGGGGATAAGTAAAATAATCAAGTTGGGTCCTGTTTTCCAAAGCAAAATGCAAAATCTTGCCTGTACTGTCAGAGAATAATGAGAAGTTGGTAAGAAGACAAGAATAAAACTTCGGAAGCACAATTTGTGTTCAAGCAGGAAACTGTGGGAACATTATAGCAAACCTTTAGAATAAATGTGAGGCATGTGGCTGAAGAGTCAATCTAGAAGTTGAAGGTGTTATTCCCAGAAGTGTACTTTTTATTTTCATCCATCACCTGCTTCCAAAATGAGGTGAAGGAGGAAAAAAATTGTCGGGAGCCACGTTAGGCGTTACTGACAAAATAGAGGCATGGCTCCAACCCCCTGTCCTTGTCCCACAGGCACGGACCCAGGATGAAGGAGCTAGGCCTCGTGATTCTGACTTGTTTTTTCCTCTCCTTGGCTGAGTTGACTGAAAAGAATATTATGGTGCTTATTGTTCTTGAGAGGAGCATGAGAAGGCACAAAGCCTTCTGCAGCTGTGCTCAGAGAATAATTCATAAAGTTAATCATTGACATTCCTTCAAGGACTTTTACAAAAGAGTGTTCCAGAATGAGCACGTAGGCCGCAGCTTGAGGCCATGGGAGGGATTGCTATATGAAATTTATTTGTGAGGGAAATGTTTATGGCAAGGGAGTTTGCTGAATTTAGGGCTTAGGAATAATTAAAATAGTTAGAAGCTAAAGATTTAAGGAATGTTGTAATGTTAGCATATTTTACTATAGCTTATAGAGATTAGGAATTTTGGAGATATTAGTGGTTAGAAGCCTTTTTAGAGAAAGTGAGCTCCAAATACTAGGGGCAAACAGAATTTAAAAAGATAAGAAATAAACTGAGAAATGTGGTATGCAGCCCAGACATTAGCATGAGTTACAATGTATTCACAAGGACACATGAGAAGAAGTAGAGAAGAGAATCGTTGAGGCAGGAACTCCTTTTGAAGGGCAACAGTGATTTATGGAGACAACAAATCTGGGTCAGGGGGAACTGAAAATGTCAAACCTCTGACCTAATGCTTTTGTAAAAATATAAAAGAGAATCTTAAGCTTGAAATAAATATGCAGTCCAAGAAAACTGAGAGGCTGCATCGTTTCTCACCGACACCACCCATCCCTTCAGGCTGATTCCCTGGCTGCTGGAGCTGGACTCTGGCAAAAATGTAGAAAGGAAATTTGGAAATATCTCAGAAATATGCTCCCTATACTCTTCCATATTGACCTGGTCCAAGTCTTAGCAAAATGCTACTTGACGATAGAAAGTGACTTCCTTCTCTGAGCTATAATTTCCTCACCATTAAATCAAGAGGGATTGGACTATTTATTTTTAATAAACTTCATAGTCTGAAATTCTATAATTCTAAGAACTGTAGGACAACTAGTTTGGAGATTCTGTTGAGGGTACATTGTTTGGAAAACATGAGACAGTTGCTTAGTGGTCACTCAGATAAAATACATAATTTTTCTCTGAACTTGGAAGTCTATGAACAGATAATAGGGTCCAATGTCAATAGCATAACTAAGGAAGATTATATATATCAGGGGTTCCCAATCTCTTTGGGGATAAGTAAAGTAATTCAGTTGAGTCCTGTTTTTCAAAAGTAAAATGCAAAATCTTGCCTGTCAGAGAATAATGAGAATTTGATAAGAGGACAAGAATAAAACTTTAGAAGTGCAATTAGCATTCAAACAGGAAACCTTGGGGAAATTACAGCAAACCTTTAGAATAAATATGTACCAGTCCAAAGACTGAAACCTCCTGTCAGATCAACAGTGGCATTAGATTAGAAATAAAGTGTACAATGTAAATGTAATGCACTTGAATCATCCTGAAACCAGCTCCCCCACTTAGTCCATGAAAAAATTGTCTTCCGCAAAACCTGTCCCTGGTGCCAAAAGGTTGGAGACTGCTTTTATATGGTTGTGTTATTATTTATTGGCACTGACATCTAGAAAGTAAGGATTATATCTTTAAAGACAAGAACATTGCTGTTTGTATTTGTTGAGTGAGAAATTACCTAAAGTCTTGGATGGTAAGATGTGGAGCATGAACAAGGGGTTCCAAGGCTTCTGACTCAAAGTGAAGAACTTATTGGCTCAGAGGAAGGTTTCTATTATCTTACTTGGTTCATGTGGGACTCTCACAGAAACTTCTCTCCTTTCAGGTTCAGTCAAGAATTGCTGTCCACTGAACTGGGTCCATTTTCAATCCAGCTGCTACTTCTTTTCTGCTGACACCATGTCCTGGGCAGCAAGTCTAAAAAACTGCTCGAGCATGGGCGCTCACCTGGTGGTTATCAACACGCAGGAGGAGCAGGTAGTTGAGGACAGCATTTTCCAGTGTAGTGAAACATCCTTCACAGGACCCATCTCCCTTTAGCCCATACATGCTTGTGTATAGTATTTGACCTACAATTTCCACGTGTCACATGAATTACTGAAATACATGCTGTTCTTACCTTTTCTGTAAGTCATTACCAACTTTATTTTCTTTACTAGAAGAAATTAGGATAAAAAGAAATTTTCATGTTTAATTCCTTTATTAGTAAGGCAGGAAAAAAAGAGGGTTGGGACTTCATGTAATTTATTATTTAGTAACTTGTAATTATTATTACTTAAAGGATGATGCTATGAAAGTGCTGCATTCAATATGCCAGCAAATTTGGAAAGCTCAGCAGTGGCCACAGGACTGGAAAAGGTCAGTTTTCATTCCAGTCCCAAAGAAAGGCAATGCCAAAGAATGCTCAAACTGTTGCACAATTGCACTCATCTCACACTCTAGTAATGTAATGTTCAAAATTCTCCAAGCCAGGCTTCAACAGTACATGAACCATGAACTTCCAGATGTTCAAGCTGGATTTAGAAAAGTCAGAGGAACCAGAGATCAAATTGCCAACATCCACTGGATCATGGAAAAAGCAAGAGAGTTTCAGAAAAACATCTATTTCGGCTTTATTGACTATGCCAAAGCCTTTGACTGTGTGGATCACAATAAACTGTGGAAAATTCTGGAAGAGATGGGAATACCAGACCACCTGACTTGCCTCTTGAGAAACCTGCATGCAAGTCAGGAAACAACAGTTAGAACTGGACATGGGAAAATAGGCTGATTCCAAATAGGGAAAGGAGTATTTCAACGCTGTATATTGTCACCCTGCTTATTTAACTTATACGCAGAGAACATCATGAGAAACGCTGGACTGGAAGAAACACAAGCTGGAATCAAGATTGCTGGGAGAAATATCAATAACCTCAGATATGCAGATGACACCACCCTTACGGCAGAAAGTGAAGAGGAGCTAAAAAGCCTCTTGATGAAAGTGAAAGAGGAGAGTGAAAAAGTTGGCTTAAAGCTCAACATTCAGAAAACAAAGATCATGGCATCTGGTCCCATCACTTCATGGGAAATAGATGGGGAAACCGTGGAAACAGTGTCAGACTTTATTTTTTTGGGCTCCAAAATCACTGCAGATGGTGACCGCAGCCATGAAATTAAAAGACACTTACTCCTTGGAAGAAAAGTTATGACCAACCTAGATAGCATATTCAAAAGCAGAGACATTACTTTGCTGACTAAGGTCCATATAATCAAGGCTATGGTTTTTCCTGTGGTCATGTATGGATGTGAGAGTTGGACTGTGAAGAAGGCTGAGCACCGAAGAATTGATGCTTTTGAACTGTGGTGTTGGAGAAGACTCTTGAGAGTCCCTTGGACTGCAAGGAGATCCAACTAGTCCATTCTGAAGGAGAACAACCCTGGGATTTCTTTGGAAGGAATGATGCTAAAGCTGAAGCTCCAGTACTTTGGCCACCTCATGCGAAGAGTTGGCCCATTGGAAAAGACTCTGATGCTGGGAGGGATTGGGGGCAGGAGGAGAAGGGGTGACTGAGGATGAGATGGCTGGATGGCATCACCAACTCGATGGATGTGAGTCTGAGTGAACTCCGGGAGTTGGTGATGGACAGGGAGGCCTGGCGTTCTGCAATTCATGGGGTCGCAAAGAGTCGGACACGACTGAACGACTGAACTGAACTGAACTGAAGGGTACATATGGGGACCTCATTTTAGAATGACCAGTGTTTTTAGAAACATGTGAAAGAGGGTAAGCAGAAATTGTCCATTATATTTAAGCTATGATTTATTTTGTTTTGTGCTACCCATAACTGTAGATAAACTTTGCATGAGTTATTGTGAACCTCCTTCTCTGTCAAAAGTTCCTTTTCACTGGGGTAATTTTATGTTATCTGTGCTTTGCCAAAAGAAATCCTCTATAATTTTATCATTTCAGGCCCATTTTTCTATCATCTCCAGTCCAAATCCTACTTCTTTCTTAACAACAATTACCGTCAATGTTTGTTTGGAATTGGAATAACTGATCTCATTTGCTGTGTGTATCTTCCATAGGAATTCCTTTACCATGCAAAACCTAGAAAGAAAGAGTTTTATATTGGACTGACAGACCAGGTGGTTGAGGGTCGCTGGCAATGGGTAGATGGTACACCTCTCACAAAGTCTCTGAGGTAATTTCCTTCTTGTAGTAGAACTATTTGTTGTTGTTTAGTTGCTCAGTTGTGTCCAACTCTTTTGAGACCCCATGGGCTGTAGCCTGCCAGGCTCCTCTGTTCATGGGATCTTCCAAGCAAGAATACTGGAGCAAGTTTCCATTTCCTTCTTCAGGAGATCTTCCTGACCCCGGGATCGAACTTGTGTCTCCTTCATTGGCAGGTGGAGCCACCTGGGAAGCCCAGTAGAATTATAACACTAGCCCAAATTGTAAAGTTAGACCACTGTCGAGGAGAGTCCTCAGAACCTCCTTCTGGTCCAAGAGGTATATTCATGTCCATTCTTGGTGATATTACATGCAAAAATAAAAAGAGCTGATATATAAGACAGAAAAGAGAAGCATAAGGATCTGCTGCCTTCACCTCCTAGAATTACCTCAGGAATAAAGGGGAAATAATAAATGAAATGAGAAAAGGCTTAAAACTGAACACTAATTCACGGGAAATGCGAGGGAGACAAAGAGTGGAATTTGGAGTCTTATGCCCCCAAACTGTAGTCAATGAGATGAAAACAATGATTTGGGAAAGACAACAGATTCTTTTCTTAGAGCTTTGAATTTTAAAAAATTAATTCTTTTTGGTTACACTGGGTCTTCATTGCTTTGTGAGGGCTTTCTCTAGTTGCGGGGGCTACTCTTCATTTCAGTGCATGGAATTCTCATTGCGGTGGCTTCTCTTGTTAAGGAGCACAGGCTCCAGACTGCGTGGACTTGGGTAGCTGCGGCCCACAGGCTGAGAAGTTGCGCCTCTTGAGCTCTAGAGGGCTTGGGCTCAGTAGTTGTGGTGCACAGGCTTAGCTGCTCCATGGCATGTAGGATCTTCCCAGATCATGGACTGAACCTGTGTCCCCTGCATTGGTAAGTGAATTCTTATCCACTGTGCCACAAGGGAAGTCTGAGACAACAGATTCCTATAGACTAAAAGTAGGATGTTCTGACCCTTGAAAACATTGTTCTGTGGCCCCAGTGAAATATGCACCTCAGTGAATACAAACTCTATAGGATAAGTGGAGCTAAACACGATGTGAGCCATGTTTGTGAAGGAAACAAATCCATCAGGATATCCCTCTTTCCCCTAACATCTCCATTTTGGGTCTAAAGCCATGAGCGACCACAGCAAAATAGAAAGTCAGAAAGGTCGAGTTTAACTTCACTATTCACAAACTCTATGACTTAGAGAAATGGTTTAGCTCTTCTGAGATTCTTTCGCTTCATCAGCAAAGTGGGGATTATAATACCTGTCTCGTAAAATTGTTGGAAAGTCAAACACGAATGTGTTTTGCCTAATTTATAGGGCTTCCCAGGTGGCACTAATGGTAAAGAACCGACTTGCCCAGTGCAGGAGAGGTAAGAGACGTAGCTTCAGTCCCTGGGTTGGGAAGATACCCTACAGCAGGAAATGGCAACCCACTCCAGTATTCTTGCCTGGAGAATCCCATGGATAGAGAAGCCTGGTGGGCTACATACAGTCCCTAAGGTCATAAAGAGTCAGACATGAATAAAGCGACTTAGCATGCACGCATAGGTCACCTTGCCTCATGTAACTCTCCCCTGTTGCTCTCTTTCAGCTTCTGGGATGCAGGGGAGCCCAACAACCTGGTTACTGTGGAGGACTGCGCCACCATAAGGGACTCCTCAAATCCAAGGCAAAACTGGAATGATGTGACCTGTTTCATCAGTATGTTTCGGGTTTGTGAAATGCCAGAGAGAAAGATTTGAGAAAAGAAAAATCTTTAAGACACGAGGCACAACCCTAAAATGCATAAATGGGAAAGAACAAGTGATAATCATAACCACACAACTCCAACGTGAGAAAAGCATGCATTGCACTTCTTTAGGACTTCATAAATGTTTGTTGCTTTGATATAAATAAAAAATAAGTCATTTTGAAGGTTATAATTCATGGTTATCGACTGAAGTGCATTTTTGTCTACATTAGTCTTGGGATTTCTCAGAATTTACCAAGCTTCTCTAGCAATGTTGCGAGAAGGGCTATTCCTTTCTCTTTTTGGTACAAATGCTTCATTTATGAGTATTTATGTGAACATACAGGGACACAAACAACCACCAAATCCAGCAAAGAAGAGAATTTTGGAAAGTGTCTTAAACAGTTTAAATTCAGGCTCTGTGTCATGTCTCCTTTCTAATTCCTGAAAAATCTGTCCTCTTGATTTCATTCTGTTTTTTACCCCTTACCCAAGCATATCGCTTCACTGTGTTCTCCTCTATAATGAGTAGGAAACTTTTCAAGTCACAAACTTATTCCTGATTAAAAGACGGATTTGGACTTTCCAGTCAAAAGCATTTACTTTGCCTACTTATTAATAGAAAGGCCATGCTAACCTTCAGCTCCAAAGAGACTGTCATCCAAGGACTTCCTTGCTGGTCCAGTGGCTGGGACTTCACCTTCCAATGCAGAGGATGCATGTTCAACCCCTGGTCAGGAAGCCAGAATCCCATATGCCTCATGGCCAACCAACCAAGACATAAAAAGCAGGAGCAATATAAATTATTCTAAGAGAACTATCAATTTCACACTTTCCTGTCTCAAGCCTGTCCATTTATTGCATAATAATCTATCAGTGGTCTTCCCTGGTAGCTCAGCTGACAAAGAATCCACCAAGAGACCCCGGTTCCATTCCTGGGTTGGGAAGTTCCCTGGAGAAGGGATAGGCTACCCACTCCAGTATTCTTGGGCTTCCCTGGTAGCTCAGATGGTAAAGAATCCACCTGCAAATGCAGGAGATCTGGGTTCGATCCCTGGGTTGGGAAGATCCCCTGGAGGAGGGCATGGCAACCCACTCCAATATTCTTGCCTGAAGAATCCCTGTGGACAGAGGGGCCTGGTGGGCCACAGTCCATGGGGTCATAAAGAGTCATACACGACTGAACAGCTAAGCACAGCACAGTCTATCAATACTGATTCGGTTATTTAAGAATATGTAAATAACACAGCAGCTTTTATAAGCATGTTTCTTGCACACAGCACCATAAATAGACCTTCAAAATCATACATTGGAATTAATGTATAATCATTGAATGGGAAAATTCAACTGAATAAATGAATATAATATATTAGCTTTCTTTACAAATGTTGATTTCTCATAGGCGTGACAATCTGTGTTTTTGAAATCAATATGCCTTTAAAACAAAAGTCATTCAACCTGAAAATAATTCAGTAAATATATCTCAACTTTCTAATTTCTTTTTTCATATCACAAACATCAAATGAGGAAACATTTTAAAATATGTGGAAATGTTTTTGTTCATTGCTTTTATACTTTAGATGGCTATAATTATCTTAAATTTGATTTTTATATTGAAAGACATAAAAATATTAATGCATATATTTCACTATTTACAATTTAAGTTATGCAACTAACTCTGCCTTCAAAGTTTGGAAAAAAAAGAATTGTTTAGATTTTATTAGAGTAAAGCTCATTGGAACCTAAATTATTTATCAGAAAAATTCTTCTTTGAGAAGCAGATCATCCAATTGAAACTGTTTTAAATATCATATTTTATAAATGGGGTTATGTAAATACTTAGGCACCAGAAAACCCAAAAAGTAGCAAAAAATAAAGAATAATCAGTCATTCATATTCCCAAGACCATGTTCTCCAATTAAACCACTGTTATAATTTGAATACTATTACCACTTGAGCTTCTAATTTTTAAAAAAAATAAAAATCACTTTACTACATCTTTTTAAAATGTTACTTATTTATTATTAAAATTTTTTCAGAGCAACAATTGTATAGAGATGAAAGCTAAAAAAAGAATTGAATTCCAAGTTGGTATAGGTTAAGATCAATAGGAATCATACAGCAGACGATGTATTCTTTTAAAGTATGAAATTTAATTTTACTTAAATTTATCAAATAAAAAAGTTGAAGTGAAATTAAAGAATTCTTGAAATTCAAGAATTTTATAGGCCTTATGCTGCTGCTGCTTAGTTGCTTCAGTTTTGTCTGACTCCATGCGACCCTGGACTGAAGCCTGCCAGGCTCCTCTGCGCATGGGATTCTCTAGGCAAGAGTACTGGAGTGGATTGCCATGCCCTCCTCCAGGTTAGAGGCCTTATAGATAACCACAAAAAATTTTTTCCTAAAGGGTCCCTAAACAGAAAAATAATAAGGAATCATGTAAAATGTTCTTCTTGCTCTTTGTTTTTTAAACTAGAGGATAATTGCTTTACGATGTTGTGTTAGTTTCTGCTATACAATAACATGAATCAGTTATATGTATATCTTCCCTCTTGAGCCTCCCTCCCACTCCCACAGCCATCCCACTCCTCTAGGTTGTCACAGGAGTACCCAGCTGAAAGACTGTTTTATACATCAGTGTCTCTTGCTGTCTCGCATACAGGGTTATCATTACCATCTTTCTAAATTCCATATATATGCGTTACGGGGAGGGAGGGGGGTTCAGGATGGGGAACACGTGTATACTTGTGGCGGATTCATGTTGATGTATGGCAAAACCAATACAATACAGTAAAGTAATTAACCTCCAATTAAAATAAATAAATTTATATTTTTTTAAAAAAGAGTATCCAGCTGAGCTCCCTGTGCTACCCAGCAGCTTCCTACTAGATATCCACTTTACACATGGTAGTATAGATAGGTCAATGCAAATCTCTCAATTCATGCCACCTTCTCCTTCCCCCTGCTGTGTCTACAAGTTCGTTTTCTATGTCTGCATCTCTATTCCTGCCCTGCAAATAGCTTCATCAGTACCATCCTTCTAGATTCCATATATATGCATTAAGGTACAATATTTGTGTTTTTCTTTCTGACTTACTTCTCTCCTCTTGCTCTTTCATTTCTTCCTCCTCCCAACCTGTTGTCCTTTTCCTTTCTCAACAATATAGCCCCTAAATCCTTCATTGGGTGGGACATACTTAGGGAGATTTTACATGTGCGTATGTGGATGCATGCAGGGAGACATAACCATATATGGATATATGCATAAGAAATCAGTAATCATAGTTACGCTGAAGGGGCATTTAGAGGTTCGGAGTGGAAGAGAGCATCACCTTATATTTTAATAATGTTTTTTACTGTTTGCCTTATTAACACATATAATTACTTTTTCAAAGATAAAAAATGTTTTGTTTTGTTTTTTTTAAGACTTTGTTGATGTGGACCTTTTTTTTAAGTCTTATTGAATTTGTTACAACATTGCTTCTGTTTCACGGTTTGGTTTTTTGGCCATGAGTCATGGGAGACCTTATCTCCCCAAGCAGGGATCAAACTGGCACCTCCTGCATTGGAAGGTGAAGTCTTAACCAATGGATTGCCAGGGAAGTCTCCAAAAAGTGCTTAGGTTTTTTTAACGTTTCAGACTTCGAGGACATTCTATTACAATGTTCTTAAGAAATTAGCATTTATTTTTATGAAATTACTATTAGCTGTTTTAAAGAAATTGTGAAGATTATGTATAAAAGGTGCCATGAGAGTTGAGAATTGGCTGAAAGGGATCAAGGGTGGAAACAGGGAGATCACCAGAAGGCCATTGTAATAATCCAGGTAAACCGATGTTTACTTGGTCTGGTGGAAGCCATGGAGAGAATGAAAATTGATCCGAATTGGGAGAAAAAGATTAGGGTATCGATGTAGACAGAGATGTATAAAATCACAGAGAGGTCACATTTTATTGACTACTGAATCTTTAAACACAGTTTTATACAAATGGAGAGTGGATAATATTAACTATATAAAGTCTATTTCAACAAGTTTTATAGATTAATGCTATGTAATTTATGGCAAACACAAAGTCCCTTGATGTTATTTCAGTTAAAAGCATCAGCTTTAAACACAGACACGTAAACACATACAGTCAATCATACACTAATATTCTGAACTTAGAAAACCACTAATTTAAGAATAAATACTGTTTTTTTAATATAGTAGTAAGGAAGATGAAAATGTTAGTTGCTCAGTCATGTCCGACTCTTTCTGGCCCCATGGACTGAAGCCCACCAGGCTCCTCTATCCATGAAATTTTCCAGGCAAGAATACTGGAGTGGGTAGCCATTCCCTTCTCCAGGGAATCTTCCTGACCCAGGGATCGAATACACGTCCTCTGCATTGCAGGCAGATTCTTTACCATCTGAGCCACCAAGGAATGTAGCTAAAAAGATGTCACTTGAAATTTTTTAGCTTGGATCCAGGAATCATCAGCAAAATAAAATGTTTTAGAAAGACCTCCATATTTTGTTGATGTTGGACATGACTGCTTCACAATTAAAGCTACATACATCACAAAAGCACAACTTCAGGTTGTTAAAGTCGTGACTTTTCTTGCTAGTTCGAACTGTAGCTTTATAGCTCTAAATAAACATGCTAACCATGGCAGCCCACTCCAGCACTCTTGCCTGGAAAATCCCATGGACAGAAGAGCCTGGTAGGCTACAGTCCATGGGGTCACAAAGAGTCAGACGCGACTGAGCGACTTCACTTTCACTTTTCACTTTCATGCCTTGGAGATGGAAATGGCAACCCACTCCAGTGTTCTTGCCTGGAGAATCCCAGGAACGGGGGAGCCTGGTGGGCTGCCATCTATGGGGTCACACAGAGTCAGACACGACTGAAGCGACTTAGCAGCAGCAGCAGCAGCAGCAACAATTTACATAAATGGATTAAAAATACGATTTTCTTCTGATTCTAATTAAAAATGCAGAAACACTAATACAGTGTTACATCAATAATTAAGAACTATTATCTATCTGTTAGCCAAGAGGCCACAGCACCACCAGTAACTTTTCTGTAATACCAAAGGGAATACATTCCACCTACTATGAAAGCTAGTTCTGGGCCACAGTCTTGTTTACATCATAAACTAACCCTGTGAAGGTGAGCTCTTTGGTTTCCCAAAACTTTTGTTTCCTTAGTTATAGAATTAAAAGAGTGTGCTTAAGATGGCCTGTAAGGGACTTTTCCACTCAAAAAGAAATTGTCAGCTTGAGACTCCTCACTGTGGTAAGATTTTTAAAGTGGAGTAAAATTTTTAAAAGGTAAATGGATATTTTTTTCTTGCTGGGAAGTGAAATTCACTCAGTCATGTGTGACTCTTTATAACCCCAGGCTCCTCTGCCCTTAGGATTCTCCAGGCAAGAATCCAGGCAAGAGTGGGTAGCCGTTCCCTTCTCCAGGAGATCTTCCCAACCCAGGGATAGAACCCAGCTCTACTGCATTGCAGGCAGATTCTTTACCATCTGAGCCACCAGGGAAGCCCAAGAATACAGGAGTAGGTACCCTATCCCTTCTCCAGCAGATCTTCCCAACCCAGCAACCAACCAGGGTCTCCTGCACTGCAAGCAGATTCTTTACCAACTGAGCTACCAGGGAATCTCTTTCTTCCTGGGCAATACCATAATTCTAACTATTCTATACTGTTCTTCAGAAAATATTTTGCTCATGGAATTTCAATATAATGACTGATACTATTAAAAAACCTGAAAACAACGCACCAGGCAATAAAAATGCTGCTTAAAACCTTTAAAGTTTGTGATATTTGGGTTAAAAAAGGATACACCACTACCAATTGAAATATCCCACCTTTGAACTTTAAGTGCTAAGAATCATCAGAGCAGAGGAAATGGTGACTTAAAAGATTTCACCATTCAAGCTATTAAATATGTAATCAATACACACCAGTTGAAAAGTAAATGCCCTGCCTGAAATACTATCAAGAAAACAAAGTTAATGAAATTGATTCTCACAGAAAAATATGATTCTTTCCACCAAAACACAACACAAAAAATACATTATCTTGAATGAATGAAACAAAAAAATAAATAAATAAGGCCATCATGACTGAAAATGTTCTATGACAGAAAACGTTTTCTCTGTTCCCACAATACATATATGTTCTGTTTAGTCGCATTGTTTCTTATTTTCTGTCCTCATCACAGGGCCCCCTTCGTAGGTTTTTAGTTGAATGCAGTTCCAGTTATCTTGCAAATCCATCTTGTCTTATAGTCACAAGGAAAATCACTCCAGGCCCATTTGTCTTTGTCGTTAACAAGAACAACACATTTTTCTTTCTGATCATTGTTGGATTCACGCTTGTGCCAGAATCTGAAATGAAAATATATATATACACGTGTGTGTACATGTTGTGTGTGTACATGTTGTGTGTGTATAGTAGAGGTCAGAGGACAAGGCAGAGAAAATGCCCTTAGTGAAACATTTACAGTTGCACTGTCCAACAGAGTCAGAGCAATCGACTAGCATAGAGGTTCCTGAACAGACAGTGCTCTGTTCTGAGTAGGCATTCATATTCTGGTATTGTTGTTGTTTAGTTGCTAAGTCATGTCTGACTCTTTTGCTACCCAATGGACTGTAGCCCGCAAGTCTTCTCTGTCCATGGGACTTCCCAGGCAAGAATACTGGAGTGGGTTGCCGTTCCCTTTTCCAGGGGATCTTCCCAACCTAGGGATTGAACCTGCCATCTCCTGAATTGATAGGTGGATTCTTTACCACTGGGTCACCAGGGAAGACTTACAGTGATATAACCCACCCCAAAATGAATTTGGCTTGCTGTCTTCTTCCTACCTTTGCCTATAAAGCTATTTTACCCTAGTTGGTATACTCACACCATCTGTGGGTTAAATGGTTTCTTGTCCACCCAATGCCACTGGCCGTCAAGGTTCTCATTCCTAAGTCCCAGGAAATATGAAAATCGTCTATCCAAAAATTGAGTGATAAAGTTCTGCGTAAAAATGTGAATTTCTATAAGTATATTTGCATTTATCAGTTGATAACTGTTATTTTAGGAAAAGAGGAAAGAGGTCAAATAAACTACTAGTTAAACACAAAAGCATTGGTTATATGTTTTCAGATCCTGCCTCTGACATTTATGGTGTGATGTTAATAATTGCTTTAATGTCACCAAACCCCAGTTTTCTCAGCTCCAAAAGGGACAACTCCATTACTTCAGAGGGTCACTGTGAAGATTAAATGAGATCAGCTTGCAAATTACTTAGCATAGGTTCTTAATGGGATTGGATTTTTAGGAAATTTTATTTTTTAAATTACCTTCATTAATTGATTGCATATTTCATTAAATTACACTTATTTCAAAGAGATCCTGAACCTATAGCTGCAAAGCCATGGAAACAAAGTCCTCCAGGAAACCATGTTAACCAAGAATGGAGCAGAATCCGAGTCTGGGTATATAATATATGGAAATATATTGCATGAGGAAATAAATTTCAGCTCAGAAATGACTTTACCTTGAGATTTCTTTTTTTAGAATAACAAATATACATCTGAATTATCCGTCCTATTCTTTATCCTGAAAAGATATTTCAGTCCTAATTAACCATTCATTGATTAACTTAATCATCATTTAAGTGGGCCTAACACTGCACAGACATTGGAGATACAAACATGGATAAAGCATGGCTGTAGCCCTCTGCAAAGGAGGAGTCATTGGAAGAGCTGGAGTAGTGAACACTGAACTAAGTGCCCTGGTCATAAAATGCACAAAATTCCATGAAAGCATCTCCAGATTAGAACGAAAAGGATGGAGTGGGGAAGGTGGTCAGGGTAGTTTTCTTGAGAAAATATCACATGAGTCAGATCTGGGAAGACCAGAAGATGTTGGCCATGTGAAGAAAAATGCAAGAGGAAGAAAGTCTTTCCAGGCAGATGGGGGAGAGGAAGCAAAGGCACAGAGGTGGAGCAGAGCTGAGAAATTCCTCTCTCTGCGAAGAGATTCAAACCAGCAGAGAAACTGACATGAGCCTCTCAGCATACCTGCTCAGCCTCTGTGCTGATGGTGGCCAGGTGACCTCCCATCCCAGAGCAGTGGCTTTCACTCTGAGCCCACGTCTTGTTGTCATTAAAAGGAAAATAGCAGTTGGACCAGAAGGCTCTCCAGCCCACAGGACAGCAATTCCAGGTGCCCCCTCATGTGAAAATTGAAAGGAAAATTAGGTCCAAGGGAGCATGCCATATATAACAAATCATACAGTTATTTTACTACCTAATATCCAATTAACATTTAAGAGAATAATACCAAGATTACCACAATCATTCTGTCCCCCCTATTAAAAAAAGATCCTGAAAATTACATTTTTAAATAGCTCCTAAACAAAAGTATCTGAATCACATAATGACCATGAGAAAATTACCAGGTTTTCTCTTAGAAGACATGATCACTTTTCAACATCCCTACAGTTATTTACAACCATGTTGAAAGAGTTCCTATAACAAAGCTTTTGACAGGACGTTTTACCTGAAGGAAGTAATGAACCTGCTAAGATGCTCATGTAATGAGCCTTCACAGAATAAAAGAGATAAAGACACTTTGGCAAAGTTTACATATTCTAGGAGGGAGCAGTCCTTATATATCTGAATTAAAAGAAAATGTTATGCTTTGGATGCCAAAAATGGCCATAAATATTTTGTTCGTATTCTCTGATTAGTTATTCAACTGCTCACAATCATGAAAATAATTCTATCTCAATTTACTGATGTCTGCTCTTGTGCCAGATTCTCATATTGTGCTCTTTTCATCTCTCTTTATATAATAATGTAGAAATGATATGCTTTAAATCAGGCTATGAATTTGAATGGAAATAAGGAAGGAATTTCTTCTACTCTCTGTACCTTTCAGTTCTGGTTTCTCTCTGACGCATGTCACCTTTGGGTGCTGCTTTGGGAGCCTGAAGAACCCCGTTCCTTTCTTACAGGATAGAAAGTTGTGGTGAGTCACTGTGAAGGAGGGAAAAAAATCTTAGTTTCCTTTTCCTATATAACCACTTACTTTGGGGGCATACTGCACTAAGTAAATTTTCTTTTACCATAATAGTTAAGGTCCCCACCTTCTCTGTTCTTCCTATGCAGTTCCTTTGTTTCAGCTCCAGGTGAATTGGTTGAAAAGAATTGCTGAAAATCAATATTTTCATTATTATGCATGTGTGTTAAGACATTTCAGTTGTGTCTGACTCTTTGGGACCCTGTGGACTGAAGCCCACCAGGCTCCTCTGTCTATGGGATTCTCCAGGCAAGAATACTGGAGTGGATTGCCATGCCCTCCTCCAGGGGATCTTCCTGACCCAGGATCTTCCTGAACCCGCATTTCTTATGTCTCCTGCATTGGCAGGTGTGTTCTTTACCACTAGGGTCACCTGGGAAGCCCTTAGTGTCCATTTTATGCTTTATGGGTGTAGTTTTGCAAACCTTAATGTCCATGTGCTTTTAAACATGTTTTTCTATCAATATTTGTGCTTAGAGTAGATTTTGGTGACCACTGGTATTCTTCTGCAAAGTCCTACAAGTCTTACACACTTATCTTTTCAGTATTTTCACTTTGAAATATAACCAAGTCTAACAAAGTGAAAAACATAAATGTACAGTTTATCAAATTATTGTAAAGTGAACATTCCAACAACCCAGCTCAAAAAACGCAACATTACCAAAGCCTCAGGTGACCTTCACAGCCCAAACACGAATCCCTCACTTTCTCTTAAAGGTAATCATCCCATGGCTTTTAAAGCAATCACTTTGTGCTTTGCTTCATAATTCTACCACTTCATAATCTATCACAAAACCATATAGATCAGATTTGCCTGCTTCTGAACTTTATATAAGTGAAATCATACTTTGGGTTCTGTCTTCAGCTCAGGGTTTTCTGAAATTTATCTATGTTGTTTCGTGCAAACATAACTCATCAGTTCTCATTACTGAAAAGTGATCCATTATCTTAATGAACTAAAATGTATTTATCTTCTCTTCTTCTGGTAGATAATTGCCTTGTTTCCAGTGTTTGGCTAGTACAAGCTCTGCACCTCTGAGCATTTTTGACCATGTATCCTTAGAGCACACAAGCATGCATTTCTGTAAGGTCCATGCACATGTATGCAACTGCTGGTAATAGGTTATACCTATGGCCAACTATGGTTGGGGCAACCTTTTTCAAAACGATTATACTGCTGTATGCAGTATAATCTGTATGCAGGTAAATAAGCAACAGTTAGAATCGGACATGGAACAACAGGCTGGTTCAAATAGGGAAAGGAGTACCTCAAAGCTGTATACTGTCACCCTGCTTATTTAACTTATATGCAGAGTACATCACGAGAAATGCCAGGCTGGATGAAGCACAAGCTGGAATCAAGATGGCCAGGAGAAATACCAATAGCCTCAGATATGTAGAAGATATGACCCTTATGGTAGAAAGTGAAAGGAACTAAAGAATCTCATGATGAAAGTGAAAGAGGAGCATGAAAAAGCTGGCTTAAAACTTAACATTCAAAAAGCAAAGATCATGGCATCTAGTCCCATCACTTCATGGCAGATAGATAGGGAAACAATGGAAACAATGAGAGACTTTATTTTGGGGGCTCCCATATCACTGCAGATGGTGACTGCAGCCCTGAAATTAAAAGACACTTGCTCCTTGGAAGAAAAGCTATGACCAACCTAGACAGCATATTAAAAAGCAGAGACATTACTTTGCCAACAAAGGTTTGTCTAATCAAAGTTATGATTTTCCCAGTACTCATGCATGGATGTGAGAGTTGAACTATAAAGAAAGCTGAGCACTGAAGAATTGATGCTTTTGAACTGTGGTGTTGGAGAAAACTCTCGAGAGTCCCCTGGACTGCAAGGAGATCAAAGAGTCAATCCTAAAGGGAATCAGTCCTGAATATTCATTGGAAAGACTGATGCTGAAACTGAAGCACCAATACTTTGGCCACCTGATGGGAAGAACTGACTCCTTGGAAAAGACCCTGATGCTGGGAAAGATTGAAGGCAGGAGGAGAAGGGGACGACAGAGGATGAGATGGTTGAATGGTATCACCAACTCGATGCACATGAGTTTGAACAAGCTCTGGAAGTTGGTGATGGACAAGGAAGCCTGGCATGCTGCAGGCCATGGGGTCACAAAGAGCTGGACACAACTGAGCCACAGAACTGAGTACTACTGTACACGCTCACCAGCAGAAATTCACTGAAGGTCTAGTTGCTCTGCAGTATCATCAATACTTGTTACTGCCAGACTTTAATTATTACCATCCACAAGGTTTTTAGTGGTATCTCACTGTGAATTGAATTTGCATTTCTCTGAAAACTAATGAAGTTAGAAATATTTCATATGTTTAGCAGACATTTCATTTTTTTCTTTTCTATTGTGCCTGTTCAGGACTTAGCCCATTTTTCTGTTGTCAGTACTTTTCCTATTGATTTGGAACAATGGTTTAAATATTCTATACTCGAATCCTTTATTAATTATATGCATTAAAACATATTTTCCTATGTTTTCTGTTGTCAGTGTTATTTTTGTTGGACAGTAATTCTTACTTTAACGTAGTATACTTTGGTGATAGTCTCTTTAATGGCTAGCACATTTTGTGACATGTTTAAGAAATCATTCTCTGTCTCAAGGTCATGAATATATTCTCCATATTTTTCTTCTAAAACATTAATTTGCTTTCATATTTTAATCAATTCTCCACTTTAGGTTGGTTTTTGAACATGATATGAGGCAGGAGAACAATTTCATTTTTGAATATGGATAATCAATCCTCTCTACTACAGTAATTGAACAAAACTGTCCTCTCCCTATAATCCTGCAATATCCCCTCTGTTCATTTTTTAATTAATTTTCATTGGAGGATAGTTGACTTATTCCCTTCAGTCTTTTTTTTTCATTCCCTTCAGTTTTATTTTGTTTGTTGTTTAGTCGCTCAGTCCTGTCCAACTCTTTATGACCCCATGGACTGTATGCAGCCAGCCAGGCTGCTCTGTCGATGGGATTCTCCAGGCAAGAATACTGGAGTGGGTAGCCTGTTTTATATAGAGTTCATAAATACTGATCTGTAACAAAGCTCTCAACATTCTTTCTCTGTTTGTTTATTCTTGCACCTATACTATATTACTTTATTTATAATAACTTTATACAATGTCTTGATGTCAGAAAGAAGTCTTCCAGCTGTTCTTCTTTTCACAGCCAGACTACAGTCCATCTGAAATTTGAGGGTTTTTTTCTGGTTATTCTTTTCTAGAAAGATACAGTCCTTGTTATCCTGGTCCAAAGTGAAGAATGATTTACTGCAGTGTCCAACCTTCCCATGTATAGGAACGGGCCTAAGTTCCATCGTTCATTTCCTGGCTCAAGGCTGCATCATCAAAAAACAGAAGGTCAAGTATGTAGCTCTGAATATTAAATCCAAGCCCTGAGGCCTTTCTGGATTGGTATGTTGGAGAAGGTCATGATAACAAAAGGTGTAGGGCAACTTTCTGAAAGTTTTTCGAGTGAATGACTCAAGGAGCATTCCACTTTGCTAATAACTTACCCACACAATTTGCAATAAAACAGGCACTTAGAAGTGACATGAAAAAAATAGCAATGGTCCAAGGGATCAGCTGGGAATGCTGGCCTCTTTCTACTAAAACAAAAAGAAAGATGAAAGGTTATCTTCTCAGCCACGAAAACTAAGAGAGCTAATGCCACCAAAGAGAAAGCTTAGAATGAGATCATCCAAAATATTTTAGACCTGGAAGAGAGCTTAAAGATTTCCCCTGAATAAATCAACTTTAAAGTTCATTGATAAATAAATTAATTAATTAAATATATTTATTTGCAAATAAAATGTATTTCTTCAGGGTTCTTTAGGGGAATTAGGAACATGCTTTTTATTAAGCAGACTAAAAACCCCAAAATCTTTAAAAATTGATAATTGTAGTACATAAAAACCAAAGCTCCTTTATAAACAAATGTTAAAACACAAAGAAGACATGGAAGAAAAATCTTGTCACAATGCTAATATCCAGGCTGTATAATTTCTAAAACCAATTTGAAAACTGAGCAAAAATTTTAGCAGAAAATTTGCTGAAAATTTAATTTGCTGAAATTATTTCAAAAATCCATTAAACAAACTAACAAACAGCATGCTCAATCAGAGATATGTAAACCAAAATATTATGGCATGTTTTGTCATATATCAAATTTTTAAAAGTAAATTGAGAATACGTAGTGTGGCAAGGCCTACAGGAAATAAACACTCAGTGAGGAAATAAATGCCACTACTGAACTATAAACTGGAAAGCCTCTTAGACAGATAAAGTTAGGAACACTTATCAATTTTTAAATGCATTACATTTGCCGCAATTTAAATTCTAGAGCTCAAGCCTATAGAAGCAATTAAACTTATTTCTATAAAATGATATTCACTGCAATAAGTTTGGAAATAGAAAAAAAGAAACCTTGAAACCTAATACTTGTATGCATATCATCAAAAGCAGAAACACTAAATTATGGTGAATTCCTATGATGAAATTCTACAGAGCAATTAAAATAATCATGTATACATGTATGTATTAACAGAAAGAAGTCTTCAAAACATATTGCTACATAAAAATGTGATTTTCAGTACCATTGTACATCGTGACCCCATGTGATGAGATGAAATGAAACATTCATTTCAAAATTATATATTTCTGCATTCATTCTATATATTTCTCAAAAGTGTTTTTTAATGTTCTTACAGTACAAACCCATTTATGTGTCACTTGAGTAGAACTTGAGTATAAAAAGAAATAAAGTCAGAACCTCAGGTTCACTGCTGTCCCAGTCAGGGTGTTTTCTGTACCTCTCTTCTCTTTTTTTTCCTTTAAACAATTTTCCCAAATTACTCTCTTTCATCTTATTTTTTTATATTACTTGGTGCTCTCTCTTGTCCCTGTATACATTTTATAAAGGAGTTTCTAATACCCCAAATGTTTGAATCTATGTCCCCCTTCTTCACCAAAATAATTTTCACTTTCTTCAACTTCCTCCCCATCACCGTCTTCAATCTTCATAACTGCAACTATCATCAATTCATATTTTAAAATCTTAGTCATAATTAAATATGCTTCTTTAAAACTGAAATGAGACAAATACTCACATTTATTTTGCGGTTCTTCTTGTCCCATTGTGTGTTAAATCTCTTGTGGTTCAGCAGTGGAGAGAACCAGCAGCCACAGCAACTTCTTAAATTTTTTCCCCACAGTTTATTCTGTGGATAAAGAAATATATTCAGAAATTCTTGGGATTGAACATTAATCTTGCCTATTCTGCCAAGATTAGAAAGCTCTCGATACTAAAGACAGCTCAAAAGAAGAAGTCTTTCCAAACACAGGGGTTTCCTTTGATTCACTCTAGGATGGAGCAAAGAAAAAGGAAATTGAGAAAGCCACACTCAGAAACAGTAGAAATTTTCATAAGGTCACTACTCCAGTGTGTCATGTAGAATTTCTTAATTTATTTTACTTGTTCAAGCAAAAACCGTAGCCGTGTCCTAAAAGAATCACAACTTCACCTAATCAAAAGAAGAATAAACATTTCCTCAAGTTTCTTTTCCTGGATATTACATTTTCAAAGGTAATTGTGTGCGTGAGCTAAACTCTGCTATGGAAATTTCTCTGAACTAAGTTGCATGCAAGATGATAAAAAGTAATGTGAACAATGAGCAAAAGTTTTTAATCTGCACAGTGTATGTATGTAAAGACAAAACACTTTTGTTGTAGAGTTGAGAAAAAGGTGGTGGAGCTGTTGATTAAATTCCCAAGTATTCCAATGAGAGAAATTAAATCAGCTCTTTGCATCAAGTGGTCAAAGTACTGGAGCTTCAGCTTCAGCATCAGTCTTTCCAATGAATATTCAGGATTGATTTCCTTTAGGATTGACTGTTTTATCTCCTTGCAGTCCAAGGGACTCTCAAGAGTCTTCTCCAAAAAGACAATCTCTTTAACAAGTGGTGCCCTATTAGGGCAAACAAGAGGAAATGAGAAACTCTGTGGTAAAGAACACAATCTTCAACACAGGTGAAATGTGCTAAACTTGGTTAACTTGCAAAGACTCCAAAACCAAGCTTAAATAACTTTTTTTTTAATTTATTAATTTATTTATTTTTTGGAGACTAATTACTTTACAATATTGTATTGGTTTTGCCATACATTGTTCAGTCGCTCAGTCATGTCCAACTCTTTGCGACCCCATGGACTGCAGCATGCCAGGCTTCCCTGTCTTTCACCATCTTCTGGAGTTTGCTAAAACTCATGTCCAGTGAGTCGGTGATGCCATCCAAATATCTCGTCCTCTGTCATCCCCTTCTCCTCCTGCCTTTAATCTTTCCCAGCATCAGGGTCTTTTCTAAGGAGTCAGCTCTTTGCATCAAGTGGTCAAAGTACTGGAGCTTCAGCTTCAGCATCAGTCTTTCCAATGAATATTCAGGATTGATTTCCTTTAGGATTGACTATTTTATCTCCTTGCAGTCCAAGGGACTCTCAAGAGTCTTCTCCAAAAAGACAATCTCTTGAACAAGTGGTGCTGGGAAAGCTGGTCAACCACTAGTAAAAGAATGAAACTAGATCACTTTCTAACACCATACACAAAAATAAACTCAAAATGGATTAAAGATCTAAACACAAGACCAGAAACTATAAAACTCCTAGAGAAAAACATAGGCAAAACACCCTCTGACATAAATCACAGCAGGATCCTCTATGATCTACCTCCCAGAGTAATGAAAATAAAAACAAAAATTAACAAATGGGACCTAATTAAACTTAAAACCTTTTGCACAACGAAGGAAACTATAAGCAAGGTGAAAAGACAGCCTTCGGAATGGGAGAAAATAATAGCAAATGAAGCAACTGGCAAAGAATTAATCTCTAAAATATACAAGCAGCTTCTGCAGCTCAATTCAAGAAAAATAAATGACTCAATCAAAATATGGGCTGAAGAACTAAACAGACATTTCTCCAGAGAAGACATACAGATGGCTAACAAACACATGAAAAGATGCTCAACATCGCTCATTATCAGAGAAATGCAAATCAAAACCACAGTGAGGCACCATCTCACACCAGTCAGAATGGCTGCTATCCAAAAGTCTACAAACAATAAATGCTGGAGAGGGTGTGAAGAAAAGGGAACCCTCCTACCCTGTTGGTGGGAATGCAAACTAGTACAGCCACTATGGAGAACAGTGTGGAGATTCCTTAAAAAACTGGAAATAGAACTGCCTTATGACCCAGCAATCCCACTGCTGGGCATACACACTGAGGAAACCAGAATTGAAAGAGACACATGTACCCCAGTGTTCATCGCAGCACTGTTTATAACAGCCAGGACATGGAAGCAACCTAGATGTCCATCAGCAGATGAACGGATAAGAAAGCTGTAGTACATATACTCAATGGAGTATTACTCAGCCATTAAAAAGAATACATTTGAATGAGTTCTAATGAGGTGGGTGAAACTGGAGCCTACTAAACAGAGTGAAGTCAGAAAAAAACACCAATACAGTATGCTGCTGCTAAGTTACTTTAGTCGTATCCGACTGTGTGCAGACCCCATAGACAGTAGCCTACTAGGCTCCTCTGTCCCTGGGATTCTCCAGGCAAGAATACTTGAGTGGGTTGCCATTTCCTTCTCCAATGCATGCATGCATCCATGTTAAGTGGCTTCAGTCGTGTCTGACTCTGTGCAACCCCATGGACTGTAGCCTACCAGGTTCCTTCATCCATGGGATTTTCCAGGCAAGAGTACTGGAGTGGGTTGCCATTTCCTTCTCCACCAATACAGTATACTAATGCATATGTATGGAATTTAGGAAGATGGTAACAATGATCCTATATGCAAGACAGCAAAAGAGACACAGATGTAAAGAACAGTCTTTTGGACTATGTGGGAGAAGGCGAGGCTGAGATGATTTGAGAGAATAGCATTGAAACAATATTATATGTGAAACAGATCACCAGCCCAGGTTCGATACATGAGACAGGGTGCTCAGGGCCGTTGCATGGGGATGACCCTGAGGATGGGATGGGGAGGGAGGTGGAAGGGGGCTTCAGGATGGGAAACATATGTACACCCATGGCTGATTCATGTCTATGTATGGCAAAAACCACTACAATATTGTAAAGTAATTAGCCCCCAATTAAAATAAATATATATATTTTTAAAATCTTCTCCAACACCACGGTTCAAAAGCATCAATTCTTCAGCACTCAGCCTTCTTTATGGTACAACTTTCACATCCACACTTGACTACTGGAAAAACGATAGCTTTGACTATATGGACCTTTGTTGGCAAAGTAATGTCTCTGCTTTGGTGGCTGCACAGCATAGGAGTAGCCAAGAGGAGCTACCCCATGTTCAAGGTAAGGAGCAGCGGCTGTGCTTTGCTGGAGCAGCCATGAAGAGATATCCCACGTCCAAGGTAAGAGAAACCCAAGTAAGATGGTAGGCACTGAGAGAGGGCATCAGAGGGCAGACAGACTGAAACCACAGTCACAGACAACTGGCCGATCTGATCACATGGACCACAGCTTGTCTAACTCAATGAAACTAAGCCGTGCCATGTCGGACCACCCAAAATGGCCAGGTAATGGTGGAGAGGTCTGACAGAAGGTGGCCCACTAGAGAAGGGAATGGCAAACCACTTCAGTATTCTTACATTGAGAACCCCATGAACAGTATGAAAAGGCAAAAAGATAGGACACTGAAAGATGAACTCCACCGGTTGGTAAGTGCTCAATATGCTACTGGAGATCAGTGGAGAAATAACTGCAGAAAGAATAAATGGACTGAACCAAAGCAAAAACAACACCCAGTTGTGGATGTGACTGGTGATAGAAGCAAGGTCCAATACTGTAAAGAGCAATATTGCAAAGGAACGTGGAATGTTAAGTCCATGAGTCAACATAAATTGGAGGTGGTCAAACAGGAGATGGCAAGAGTGAACATCGATATTCTAAGAATCAGCAAACTAAGATGGACTGGAATGGGTGAATTTAACTCAGATGACCATTATATCTACTACTGTGGGCAAGAATCCCTTAGAAGAAATGGAGTAGCCATCATAGTCAACAAAAGAGTCTGAAATGCAGTACTTGGATGTAATCTCAAAAATGACAGAATGATCTCTGTTCCTTTCTAAAGCAAACCATTCAGTATCACAGTAATCCAAGTCTATGCCCCAACCAGCAATGCTGAAGAAGCTGAAGTTGAATGGTTCTATGAAGACCTACAAGACCTTTTTAGAACTAACACCCAAAAAAGATGTTCTTTTCATTATAGGGTTCAGTTCAGTTCAGTTGTTCAGTCGTGTCTGACTCTTTGTGACTCCATAAATCACAGCACGCCAGGCCTCCCTGTCCATCACCAACTCCTGGAGTTCACTCAAACTCATGTCTATCGAGTCGGTGATACCATCCAGCCATCTCATTCTCTGTCATCCCCTTCTCCTCCTGCACTCAATCCCTCCCAGCATCAGTCTTTTCCAATGAGTCAACTCTTCGCATGAGGTGGCCAAAGTACTAGAGTTTCAACTTTAGCATCATTCATTCCAAAGAACACCCAGGGCTGATCTCCTTCAGAATGGACTGGTTGAATCTCCTTGCAGTCCAAGGGACTCTCAGGAGCCTTCTCCAACACCACAGTTCAAAAGCATCAATTCTTCGGTGCTCAGCTTTCTTCACAGTCCAACTGTCACATGCATACATGACCACTAGAAAAACCATAGCCTTGACTAGATGGACATTTGTTGGCAAAGTAATGTCTCTGCTTTTGAAGAGACATGCTATCTAGGATGCTCATAACTTTCCTTCCAAGGAGTAAGCATCTTTTAACTTCATGGCTGCAGTCACCATCTGCAGTGATTATAGGGTACTGGAATGCAAAAGTCGGAAGTCAAGAAATAATTGGAGTAACAGGCAAATTTGGCCTTGGAGTACAGAATGAAGCAGGGCAAAGGCTAACAGAGTTTTGCCAAGAGAACACACTGGCCATAGCAAACACCTTCTTCCAACAAAACAAGAGAAGACCCTACACATAGACATCACCAGATGGTCAACACCGAAATCAGGTTGATTATATTCTTTGCAGCTAAAGATGGAGACACTCTACACAATCAGCAAAAACAAGACCAGGAGCTGACTGGCTCAGATCATGAACTCCTTATTGCCAAATTCAGACTTGAACTGAAAAAAGTGGGGAAAACCACTAGACCACTCAGGTATGACCTAAATCAAATCCCTTGTGACTATACAGTGGAAGTGAGAAATAGATTTAAGGGCCTAGATCTGATAGACAGAGTGCCTGATGAACAATGGATGGAGGTTCATGACATTGTACAGGAGACAGGGATCGAGACCATGCCCGAGAAAAAGAAATGAAAAAAAGTGAAATGGCTGTCTGAGGAGACCTTACAAATAGCTGTGAAAAGAAGAGAAGTGAAAAGCAAAGGAGAAAAGGAAAGATATACCCATTTGAATGCAGAGTGCCAAAGAATAGCAAGGAGAGATAAGAAAGCCTTCCTCAGAGATCAGTGCAAAGAAATAGAGGGAAACAATAGAATGGGAAAGACTAGAGATCTCTTCAAGAAAATTAGAGATACCAAGGGAACATTTCATGCAAAGATGGGCTCAATAAAGAACAGAAATGGTAGGGACCTAACAGAAGCAAAAGATATTAAGAAGAGGTGGCAAGAATACACAGAAGAACTGTACAAAAAGGATCTTCACGACCCGGATAATCACGATGCTGTGATCACTCACCTAGAGCCAGACATCCTGAAATGTGAAGTCAAGTGGGCCTTAGGAAGCATCACTACGAACAAAGCTAGTGGAGGTGATGGAATTCCAGTTGAGCTATTTCAAATCCTGAAAGATGATGCTGTGAAAGTGCTGCACTCAATATGTCAGCAAATTTGGAAAACTCAGCAGTGGCCACAGGACTGCAAAAGGTCCGTTTTCATTCCAATCCCAAAGAAAGGCAATGCCAAACAATGCTCAAACTACCACACAATTGCACTCATCTCATAAGCTAGCAAAGTAATGCTCAAAATTCTCCAAGCCAGGCTTCAGCAATACATGAACTGTGAACTTCCAGATGTTCAAGCTGGTTTTAGAAAAGTCAGAGGAACCAGAGATCAAATTGCCAACATCCACTGGATCACTGAAAAAGCAAGAGAGTTCCAGAAAAACATCTGTTTCTGCTTTTCAAGCCTTTGACTGTGTGGATCACAATAAACTGTGGAAAATTCTGAAAGAGATGGGAATACCAGACCACCTGACCTGCCTCTTGAAAAACCTGTATGCAGGTCAGGACAACAGTTAGAACTGGACATGGAACAGCAGACTGGTTCCAAATACAGAAAGGAGTACATCAAGGCTGCACATTGTCACCCTGCTTATTTAACTTATACACAGAGTACATCATGAAAAATGCTGGGCTGGATGAAGTGCAAGCTGGAGTCAAGATTGCCAGGAGAAACATCAATAACAGATATGCAGATGACACTACCCTTATGCCAGAAAGTGAAGAGGAACTAAAGAGCCTCTTGATGAAATTGAAAGAGAAGAGTGAAAAAGTTGGCGTAAAGCTCAACATTCAGAAAACTAAGGTCATGGTATCTGGTCTCATCAGTTCAGTTCAGTTCAGTTAAGTCTCTCAGTCATGTCTGACTCTTTGTGACCCTATGAACTGCAGCACGCCAGGCCTCCCTGTCCACCACCAACTCCTGGAGTTTACCCAAACTCATGTCATTTGAGTCGGTGATGCCATCTAACCATTTCATCCTCTGTTGTCCCCTTCTCTTCCTGCCTTCAATCTTTCCCAACATCAGGGTCTTTTCCAATGAGTAAGGTCTTCGAATCATGTGGCCAAAATACTGGAGTTTCAGCTTTAACATTAGTCCTTCCAATGAACACCCAGGACCAGTTTCCCTTAGGATGGACTCGTTGGATCTCCTTGCAGATCAAGGGAATCACTTCCTGGCAAATAGATGGGGAAACAGTGGAAACAGTGACTGACTTCAAAATCACTGCAGATGGTGATTGCAGCCATGAAATTAAAAGACGCTTACTCCTTTGAAGGAAAGTTATGACCAACCTAGACAGCATATTAAAAAGCAGAGACATTACTTTGTCAAGAAAGATCCGTCTAGTCAAGGCTATGGTTTTTCCAGTAGTCATGTATGGTTGTGAGAGTTGGACTATAAAGAAAGCTGAATGCAGAAGAACTGATGCTTTGAACTGTGGTGTTGGAGAAGACTCTTGAGAGTCCCTTGGACTGCAAGAAGATCCACCCAGTTCATCCTACACAAGATCGGTCCTAGGTGTTCATTGGAAAGACTGATGCTGAAGCTGAAACTCCATTATTTTGGCCACATGATGCGAAGAGCTGGCTCATTTGAAAAGACTCTGGTGTTGGGAAAGATTGAAGGCAGGAGGAGAAGGGGACGTCAGAGGATGAGATGGTTAGATGGCATCACCGACTCAATGGACATGAGTTTGGGTAAACTCCGGGAGTTGGTGATGGACAAGGAGGCCTGGTGTGCTGTAGTTCATAGGGTCGCAAAGAGTCAGACATGACTGAGCAACTGAACTGAAATAGGTCGGTCACAGCTTTTCTTTCAAGGAGCAATAATCTTTTAATTTCATGGCTGCAGTCACCATCTACAGTGATTTTGGAGCCCAGTAAAATAAAGTCTCTTACTGTTTCCATTGTTTCCCTATCTATTTCCTATGAAGTGATTGGACCAGATGCCATGATCTTAGTTTTCTGAATGTTGAGTTTTAAGCCAACTTTTTCACTCTCTTCTTTCAATTTCATCAAGGAGCTCTTTAGTTCTTCTTTGCTTTCTGCCATAAGAGTGGTGTCACCTGCATATCCAAGGTTATCGATATTTCTCCTCGCAATCTTGATTCCAGCTTGTGCTTCATCCAGCCTGGCATTTCACATGATGTCCTCTGCATATAAGTTAAATAAGCAGGGTGACAATATACAGCCTTGACATACTCCTTTCCCTATTTGGAACCAGTCTGTTGTTTCACATCCAGTTCTAACTATTGCTTCTTGACCTGCATACAGGTTTCTCAGGAGGCAGGTAAGGTGGTCTGATACTCCCATCTCTTGAAGAATTTTCCACAGTTTGTTGTGATACACACAATCAAAGGCTTTGGCATAGTCAAGAAGCAGAAGTAGATGTTTTTCTGGAATTCTCTTGCTTTTTCTATGATCCATTGAAGGTTGGCAATTTGATCTCTGATTCCTCTGCCTTTTCTAAATCCAACTTGAACATTTGGAAGCTCTTCGTTCACGTGCTGTTGAAGCCTCACTTGGAGAATTTTTAGCATTATTTTGCTAGCGTGTGAGATGAGTGCAATTGCACAGTAATTTGAACATTCTTTGGTATTGGAAAGAAAATTGACCTTTTCCAGTCTTCTGGCCACTGCTAAGTTTTCCAAATTTGTTGGCATATTGAGTGCAACAGTTTAACAGCATCATCTTTTAGAATTTGAAATAGCTCAGCTGGAATTCTATCACTGCCACTAGCTTTTTCATAGTGATGCTTACTAAAGCCCACTTGACTTCGCACTCCAAGACGTCTGATTCTAGGTGAGTGACCACAACATCGTGGTTATCTGGGTCAAGAAGATATTTTTGTATATTTCTTCTGTGTATTCTTGCCGCCTCTTCTTAATATCTTCTGCTTCTGTTAGGTCCATTTCTGTCCTTTATTGTGCCCATCTTTTCATGAATTGTCCCTTGGTGTCTCTAATATTCTTGAAGAGATCTCTAGGCTTTCCCCTTCTATTGTTTTCCTGTTTCTCTGTATTGTTTACTTAGGAAGGCTTTCTTATCTCTCCTTGCTATTCTTTGGAACTCTGCATTCAGATGGTTATACCTTTCCTTTTCTCCTTTGCCTTTTGCCTCTCTTCTTTTCTCAGCTACTTGTAAGGTGTCCTCAAACAATGATTTGCCTTTTTGCTTTTTTTCCCTGGGGGATGGTCTTGATCACTGCCTCCTGTACAATGTTATGAACCTCCATCCATAGTTCTTCAGGCACTCTATCATATCTAATCCTTTGAATCTATTTCTCACTTTCACTGTATAATCATAAGGGATTTGATTTAGGTCATACCTGAATGGCCTAGTGGTTTTCCCTACTTTCTTCATTTAATTCTGAATTTGGTAATAAGGATTTATTATCCTTAAGTTAATAAATAACAAGGATAGATAAATAGATATTAAAATAGTTTTATATATATAATTTATATTATGATGAGAAATTAGAAATATTTGAATGTATAAAAAGTTATGAATTTATAATGATGCAAAAGGAAGCAATTTATATTTCCAGCAGCAGCAGCAGCAATGATACAAAAGGAAGCAATTTATATTTCCAATATAAAATGTGAATATATATTATAAGACTTGCTTATTTTTAAAAAAAACGTTTTACTTTGTATTGGGTTATAGCCAGTTAACAAACATCTTGTAATAGTTTCAAATGAACAACAAAGGGACTCAGCCACACATATACATGTATCCACTCTCCCCTAAACTCCCCTCACAACCAGGCTGCCATATAACATTGAGCAGAGTTTCCTGTACTGTACAGTAGATCCTTGGTGGTTGTCCACTTCAAATATAGCAATGTATACATGTCTATCCCGAACTCCCTAACTATTCCTTCCCCTCAAGCCTTGTTTATTTTTAACTGACTTTGGAAAACAAATGTATTATTATGATATGTACATTAATATCTGTCTTTTCTTCTTTCAGTAAGAGTATATGCATTTCCAAGCATAGGTATTTCCTTGTTCTGTTTTGTAGAACTAAATAATAGATACAGAAATGGTAAGACAAGTAATCCTGGAGGAAAATTTCTTGAGCAAAAACAGGAACAACCAATGTGCAGTAGTTGCTACATCTGAAAAACCAAGCAGGAAAAGAAGCCAGGAGTTCATACAAAGTAACTGAATAGGGGATTTCCATGGCAGTAAGTAAGCCTGGTTAGGACTCCAGGCTTCCATTGCAGGGGGCACAGGTTCAATCCCTGGTATGAGAACCAATATCCCACATACCCGTGGGGTAGGTCTAAAAATTAAAAAATAGAGAACTCCTAATGTGCTACGAAGTTACAAATTAGTCAAACATGCTAAGCAAAAGAGCTAACAGGAAAGACTCCTTTATACTCTAGAAGATAAGACCCTAACATCAAATGACAGACTTTGAAAATATAAGAAATACATGGCTTTGGAATAATGCTGACAGATGAAGTCAGTGAGTTACATAGCATTTAGCCAGTAAGATAGTAGTATATGTATGATATTTCTGGAAGAAATGTCTGGTTGCAAAAAAAGAAAAAGATGTGAAAAGTACAAGATCAAAATAGACTGATGTCATGAGTGAAATTAAAGAATAAAACAGCTATCAGATTCTGGTTCAAGACAGTGTTATAAGAGACTCCTGAACACACTTCCTTCCATGGACACACCAAATCTGCAGCTACACATGCAATAACTCCCTCTGAAAGAAATCTAGAAACAAGCTGAGTGACTCCTGCATATCAAGCAAACATGAAAAAAAAATATCAAAATGGGTAGGACCATGGTTGACATATTGTTAATCTCGAAGGAAAACAAAATCTGGAGTCATGATTCAGCAGGAGAATGTTCACACCTTGGTCAGACTTGAAATCAGACAATAGCACTGAAGGCCTTGATAACACATGTGTGTAGGTACAGAGAACTGCGAAAGGAATGGCTTGAAAAAAGGCTAGGTACAAGTACAGATCACTTCAGTCATGTCTGACTCTGCAACACTATGGATCGTAGCCTGCCACTCCTCTGTTCATGAGATTCTCCAGGCATGAATACTGGAGTGGGTTGCCATGCACTCCTCCAAGGGATCTTCCTGACCCAGAGATCAAACTCATGTCTCCTGCATCTCCTGCACTGACAGATGGGTTCTTTACCATTAGCACTACCTGCGAAGCCCTAGAAAGGATAGGACTGTGGGTCAGTTGAATAGTTTTCAGCACAGGGTCCAAAATTCAGCAAGAAACCAGAGCCAGAATCATGGGCACAAAGCCTGAGTCAGAAACCTAATCATTAAATGGATGAAAACAGGTATATTGGAAAGGGTATTATGATCATAAGATAACGATTTTTTAAAAGTCATAGACATTGCAAGTGACTTATACTGTACATATCAGGCTTTTTTGCAGCAAAATTGATTTCAACCCTACAAATCAGAGAAGCTGGTGTCCTTTATGATTTCTCAAGTCATCTCAGAAGCTGAGAAATACTGAGTCTGTAGGATGTTGATGCTGGCAAATAAAAACTGGAAAAGGCTGAAGAGAGGAGTGGCTGACAAGTATGGGTGCTCTGTAGACTGATTCCTAAGACAGTCTTAAAGGTTTTCTCTGATTAATTATCCAAATCTTTTGTTTAGTGTGTCTGACACACCAACAGTCCTGACAGTGTATGTCAAAACTTGGACTTTATCCCTAAGGACAGTTCTGGTCTATCTTTTCCCCTTTCTCAATGAGGGACCATGAAAATAAAATTAGGCAAGTTATTTCAAGGAACTTTGAAAACTATCATGGGCCATGCCAGTGTAAGTTGTGTTGTATAAGGGGTCACCATCTTTGTTGTTATTACTGTGCAGGAAAACAGTTTCTTTTGCACAAATGTTCTTAAACTGAAATCATGCAAACGAGACCAAAATGCAGGATCACTCAAGCAATTTGGAAGTAAAAAGCCAACCAAGACTAATGTTTAAAATTCATGAACTGAATCAATGCTATAAAATTTCAAAGTAGCAGGTTGATGGCATGCTCAAGTCACTGGGTGCTCTGCACATCTTCAGGAAAGAAGAATAAGACTTCTCATGGATTGAAAAAGTGGTATAAACGTATATCATTTAAAGGAGGACAACAGGTATTCATTACAGACTAACAAACTCCATTTCAATGGTGGTCAATTAAGCAAAGAAAGTATAAGGTATTTTAAAATTAGCTTCCAAGAAGGATTCGTATTGGTTTGGAAAATTTAAACAAAAGCATCTTACTCAAGACTCTGTTTTGAAGAAGATAGCCATTATAAACAAGGGAATGAAGCAAATTTGGCTTGTCTTACAGACTAGTTATAGCAGCTCAAAACCATATGTCCCTGTTGGTGGGAATATGAATTGATACAGCCACTATGGAAGACAGTATGGAGAGTCCTTAAAAAACTAGGAATAACACCACCATATGACCCAGCAATCCCAATCCTAGGCATATACCCTAAGGAAAACAAAATTGAAAAGGGCACATGTATCCCATTGTTCACTGCAGTACTGTCTACAATAGCTAGAACATGGAAGTAACCTAGACGTCCATCAACAGATGAATGGATAAAGTAGAGGTGCATATACACAATGGAATATTACTCAGCCATAAAAGGGAATGCATTTGAGTCAATTCTAATGAAGTGGATGAACCTAGAGCCTAATATACAGAGTGAAGTAAGTCAGAAAGAGAAAGATAAATATTGTATACTAACACATATATACAGAATCTAGGAAAATGTTTCTGAAGAATTTATTTGCAGGGTAGCAGTGGAGAAACAGACATAGAGAACAGACTTATAGACATGGGGAGAGGGGAGGAGAGGGTGAGGTGTATGGAGAGAGTAACATGGAAGCTTACATTACCATATGTGAAATAGATAGCCAATGGGAATTTCCTGTATGGCTCAGAAAGTCAAACAGGGGTTCCATATCAACCTAGAGGCATGAGCTGGGAAGGGAGATGGGAGGGAGGTTCAAAAGGGAGGGGATATATGTATACCTATGGGTGATTCATGTTGAGATTTGACAGAAAACAACAAAATTCTGTAAAGCAATTATCTTTCAATTAAAAAATAAATTTTAAAAATGTGCCCTCCACATTAATGAAGAAGCTAGACTATATCAACAGTTTCTAAAGTTGAAAATACTTCAGGGATTCATCAAACAGCAAAATGCTTTATTTAAAAACACACATACAAAGATTTAGACTGCTACAGAGAGTTTGTGGAAAAAGATTTTTTTAAGTCTTTTGGCCAAAAAAAAAAAGTTGATATAAGTAACCCAAGCAAGGCACCTAGGAGAATATGAGTACAGCTCATGCCAGCTGTAACAACCTTGGAACATTATTTTAAAATGCCTCTATGGGATCACAAAGAGTCGGACACGACTGAGCAACTGAACTGAACTGAACTGAAAGCAGTGATAGTTCACATTAATCGATTAGATCAGGGATTATCCTAAGTACTGAACAGAAATTAACTTCCATGATCTTCACAAAACAAAGTATGTACTATTATCTTCCCACCATTACAAATAACATACCCATGTCTTTGAAAAGTTAGAAACTTGCCAGAGCTCCCACAGAGAGTACGCTAGCATTCAGATCTAGGTGATACAGCACGAAGCCCATACTGCTAACTACTGAATTATAGCCTTCTGAGAAAAGAAGGACATTTCATCATGTAAAAAGCCACTGGTTAACAGCAACTGACAGAAAAATTAAAAACATAGCCTCACAGGAAGTAAGACTGTATCTAGCATGGAAATCATGACTGGACCACACTCAAAAGAGAGTCTGCAAGAGGAAGGAAAAGAAACAATGCATGCCCACTACAGTGGTGGTGAAACCAGCATGGACAAACAGAATGAAAACCACAGCAGCAATCCAGTGATTCAGTGGGGACCTACAGCTTCCGCTTTTGATGGAGCAAGTAAAGAACACACTGATCTATGGCAATAGGTTTCTCAGAGTCAGACGGTCCAGAGTAAACTAGAGGTGATATCTTGTGGGGTTTTTTTTGTAATTGCATCTTTCTAATTAAAGGATAATTGCTTTACAGTATTGTGTTTGTTTCTACCAAACATCAGCATGAATCAGCCATAGGTTTACCTATGTCCCCTCCCACTTGAACGTCCCCTCCCACTTGAACCTCCCTCCCACCTCCCTCCCCATCCCACCCTTCCAGGTTGTTTACATTTCCTCGTTGATTAGTGATATTGAGTATCTTTTCATGTGTCTATTAGCCATCTGTGTATCTTCTTTTAAAAATATCTATTTAGGTCCTCTGCTTATTTTTCAAGTTGGTTTCTTCAATGTTGAGTTTCATGACTTATGTGTATATTTTGCATTTTAATCCTTTATCAGATAAAAATTTTCCAGATTTCTGCCTTTTTGTCTTGTTGATAGTTTCCTTCACCATACAAAAGCTTTTTTGTTTGATATATTCTCATTGCCTATTTTTGTTTTCCTTGCTTAAAAAGACATACAAAAATATAGTGTCAACCAATATCAAAGAGCATATTGCCTATGTTTTCCTCGAGGAGTTTTATGGTGTCAGATCTTACATTTAAGCCTTTGGTCCACATTTTGAGTTTATTTTTTGTACATGATGTTTTGTACATATTGCTGCACTCAATATGCCAGCAAATTTGGAAAACTCAGCAGTAGCCACAGGGCTGGAAAAGGTCAGTTTTCATTCCAATCTCAAAGAAAGGCAATGCCTAAGGATGCTCAAGTTCAGTTCAATCACTCAGTCGTATCTGACTCTGTGACCCCATGGACTGCAGCACACCAGGCCTCCCTGTTCATCATCAACTCACGGAGTCTACTCAAAGTCATGTCCACTGAGTCTGTGATGCTATCTAACCATCTCATCCTCTGTCGTTCCCTTCTCCTCCCACCTTCAATCTTTCCCAACATCAGGGTCTTTTCAAATGAGTCAGCTCTTCACATCAGGTGGCCAAAGTATTGGAGTTTCAGCTTCAACCTCAGTCCTTCCAATGAACACCCAGGACTGAATTCCTTTAGGATGGACTGGTTGGATCTCCTTGCAGTCCAAAGGACTTTCAAGAGTCTTCTCCAATGCCTCAGTTCAAAACCATAAATTCTTCAGTGCTCAGCTTTCTTTGTAGTCCAACTCTCATATCCATACATGACTACTGGAAAAACCATAGTCTTGACTAGATGGACCTTTGTTGGCAAAGTAATATCAAGAGGCTCTCTAGTTCTTCTTTGCTTTCTGCCATAAAAATGCTCAAACTAGCGCACAATTACAATCATCTCACACGCTAGCAAAGTAATGCTCAAAATTCTCCAAGCCAGGGTTCAACAGTACATGAACCATGAACTTCCAGATGTTCAAACTAGATTTAGGAAAGGCAGAAGAACCAGAGATCAAACTTCCAACATCTGTTGGATCATCAAAAAAGCAAAAGAGTTCCAGAAAAACATCTAATTCTACTTTATTGACTATGCCAAAGCCTTTGACTATGTGGATCACAGCAAACTGTGGAAAATTCTTCAAGAGCTGGGAATACCAGACCACCTGCCTGCCTATTGAGAAATCTGTATGCAGGTCAGGATACAGTTAGAACTGGACATGGAACAACAGACTGGTTCCAAATAGGGAAAGGAATACATCAAGGCTGTATATTGTCACCCTGTTTATTTAACTTATATGCAGAGTACATCATGAGAAATGCTGGGCTGGAGGAAGCACAAGCTGGAATCAAGATTGCCAGGAAAAATATCAGTAACCTCAAATATGCAGATGACACCACCCTTATGGTAGAAAGTGAAGAATAACTAAAGAATATAAGAATATATATAAGAATATAATTCTATATATATATTATATATATAGAATATAAGAATATAATATATATATTATATAATATAACTAATAACTCTTGATGAAAGTGAAAGAGGAGAGTGAAAAAGTTGGCTTAAAACTCAACATTCAGAAAACTAAGATCATGGCATCTAGTCCCATTACTTCATTGCAAATAGATGGGGAAACAATGGAAACAGTGACAGACTTAATTTTGGAGGGCTCCCAAATCACTTCAGATGGTGACTGCAGTCATGAAATTAAAAGATGCTTGCTCCTTGGAAGAAAAGTTATGACCAACATAGACAGCTTATTATAAAGCAGAGACATTACTTTGCCAACAAAGGTCCATCTAGTCAAGGCTATGGTTTTTCCAGTGGTCATGTATGGATGTGAGAGTTGGACTATAAAGAAAGCTGAGTGCTGAAGAATTGATGCTTTTGAACTGTGGTGTTGAAGACTCTTGAGAGTCCCTTGGACAGCAAGGAGATCCAATCTGTCCATCCTAAAGGAATTCAGTCCTGGGTGTTCATTGGAAGGACTGATGCTGAAACTGAAACTCCAATACTTTGGCCGCCTGATGTGAAGAGCTGACTCATTTGGAAAGACCCTGATGTTGGGAAAGATTGAAGGTGGGAGGAGAAGGGAACGACAGAGGGTGAGATGGTTGGATGGCATCATGGACTCAGTGGACGTGAGTTTGAGTAAACTCCGCGAGTTGGTGATGAACAGGGAGGCCTGACATGCTGCAGTCCATGGGGTCACAAAGAGTCAGACATGGCTGAGCGACTGAACTGAACTGAACATGGTGTGATAAAGTAGTTCAGTTTGATTATTTTGCTTATAGTGATCCAGTTTTCCCAACATTTACTAAAGAGACTGTCTTTTCCCATTATATGCTATTGCCTCTTTTGTTTAGATTAACTGACCTTGTAAGCATGGGTTCATTTCTGGGCTTTCTGTTCTTTTCCATTGATTTCTGTGTCTGTTTTTATGCCAATATCTACTGTTTTGATTACTATAGTTTTTTTAATATAGTTTGAAATCAGGGAGACTTATACCACCCTTCTTTCTCAAGATTGTTTTGGCTATTCAGAGTCTTTTGTGCTTCCATACCAATTTTTGAACTATTTGTTCTAGTTTTATGAAAAATATCATTGGCATTTCGATAGGGATTGTATTCAATCTGTAGGTTGCCCTGGGTATAATGGTCATTTTAACAATGACTATTCTTCCAATTCATGATCACAGCATATCTTTCCATCTGCATGTGTCACCTTCAATTTCTTTCATCAGTTTTCTGAGTACAGTTATCTTACAGTTTTCTGAGTACAGGTCTTTTACCTCCTTGGTTAGATTTATTCCTGTGGACTGTAGCCTGCCTGTTCATGGAATTCTCCAGGCCAAGAATACTGGAGTGGGTAGCCATTCCCTTTTTCAGGGAATCTTCCCAACCCAGGGATCAACCAAGGGATCAAACTCAGGTCTCCTGCATTGCAGGCAGATTCTTTACCATCTGAGCCACCAGGGAAGGGTATCTTACAATTATAAAAATCCCAAGGGTCAGTCCAGCCACAGCACTACTTCTGAAAGGGGAGAAGTCTATAGGGACTTGCCACGGCCCCAGGTGAATGTCCCTAAGCATTTCTAGCCAATAACATTGCTATCAATAGGCAGAGACCAGCAGAAAACAGGAAGTTAAAGCAAGGAAAGTTGTTGAGAATGATTCTTTGATTTATGATTTGAACACATGTTTACATGCTGATTGAAGCCATTTACTGAAATGGAAGCACTAGAAAAAGCAGTTTTTAGTAAAATCTAGGGCATTCAACATGTTAAGCTTGAAATGCTTCTTTAAGATCTTCAAATAAGGGAACTTTACTCAATATTCTGTAATAATCTACATGGGAACAGAATCTGAAAATAGTGACTATATGTATATGTATAACTAAATTGCTTTGCAGCACACTTAAAACATTATAACAAAATATTATACACCAACTATGTGGTTTAGTCACTGACTCTTATAGTATCTGATTCTTGTGATCTTCATGGACTGTAACCTGCCAGTCTCCTCTGCGCATGGGATTTCCAGGCAAGCATACTGGAGTGGGTTTCCATTTCCTACTCCAGGGTATCTCCAGCCATTCCCCAGTGGCTCAGTGGTAAAGAATCAGCCTGCAATGCAGGAGACCTGTAGAAGATGCAAGTTCAATCCCTGGGTAAGTCAACTATACTACAATACTGAAGTGGATAGCCTATCCCTTCTCCAGTGGATCTTCCTGACCCAGGAATCAAACTGGGGTCTCCTTCATCACAGGTGAATTCGTTACCAACTGAGCTATCAGGGAAGCTGCCACAATATAAATTAAAATTAAATTTAAAATAAATTTTTGAAGAAAGATCTCCAAATGAGACAGCAAGACCTTCTAATTTGGAAATCAGAAGATTCAGTTGAACAGAAATTTAAACATTAGAACAGAGAGTTTGATTAGTCCTAGCAAAAGTATGTATTTCAGTAGGATTATATTTCACAAGCAAGGCATATAAAATTTTTCCATTAGGCAGACTTTTGAAGAGTCACTGAGAAAGAGGAAGGGGGTTTGTTCCTTTATACTATTGTTATGTCTTTGTTAAACTACAGAGAGTCATGTTCTTACAAACCACCAGAACACAACCACCCCCTCACAGATCATTTCACCCCTGTTCTCCCACATGCACTCTCATTCACATGCCTTAAGAATACAATTTGCCATCATGATTCCAGCCATTTAATACTAACTTCCTCCTTTTGAGAGTTTCTGAAGTTTCCTGACTACTACTAACTACAAAGAATCATAAGAGATAATATAACCGACAAGGGAAATTTTTAATGCTTTGAGATATCCTAAATTTCTTACAATAAAAACTATCTCTTTGTTTTTTGGAAAACACAGGCACAGATCTTTCAATTCCTCACTTCATTTCATCCCTCTTTTCATTCTTTTTTTTTTTTAATGTGTGGGTACTCAACTCAGTCTGATTTTTCTGTATTTCTTAGTCAAATATGGATTTTCTAATCCACTTCCCCTTGATCAATGAAATACATATTCTTAAACCCTTCCTTCTCTATCACTTGACCTTGAAAAACTAAAATGGAGCTAACTTTTGTGATGATGCTGTTTTTTTTTGTTGTTTTTTTTGGATTACACTAACATCTGAGGTTGGTTTTTTTTTTTTTTTAATATTCCAGAAAATTTCAGGTTATCTAAACCAAATGTTCCAAATTCACATAAGGAGGCAGGTTGGGTTGCTCTCTCTCACTTTTATCTGATTTTTTATCATCACATCAGAAAACAGATATTTTAAATCATCTGAGAAATAACAAGGCAAAGTGATGAGAAATCTTTAATGTCTCCCAAAATAGAAAATCTTAGATAACATCTTGAATCATGCTGCATGTTTCTCTTATCTTCCCAGTTGCTCATAAATCTGAGTTATCTTTCTAATTTCTAATTTCTAATGCTTCCTTAGCCTATTATTGTATATGACTTCTATTTTAGTCCTAAAATCATCTAGCTTCACAATTCTTTCACTTTCTTGGGCACTTACTTTATAGAACATCACTCTTGAAATCAACATCAATTCCTAAATTCCCATTCTTGGTTTTTTTACTTCAACTCTCCTATCTGGAACTATTATAAAAAGAAAATACAACCTCACTTCCACTTTGAAGTTATTCTTCTAGAAACACTAGTATGTACCCTTGTAGTGAGGCATGTGGAATCTCTTAGGTCTGTTTCCGTGAAGATTTACCCAGGAACTCTGGATTTATTCAGAGAAGCTAAACCTTAGTCGTTTTACTCTGAAAGACTAGGAAACTTTAGATGTGAAATTAATCTCAAAAGAAGTAGTATTGTTAAAGGTTAATTTTTATTAAAGGGGAGAAAAAAATTCTAGAATCTGCATGTGTCATAACAAAAATTACTCAAATTTGGGACTTCCTTTGTGGTCCATTAGCTCAGACTCAGCTCCCAGTGTAGAGGGCCTAGATTAGTTCCCTGGTCAGAGAATTTGACTCTGCATGCTGCAACTAAAGAACCACATTATGCAACAAAGATCAAAGATCCTGCGTGCCACAACTAAGACTCAGCACAGCCAAATAAATAAATATTTTTAATTATTCAAATTTCTTTAAAATCCAGATGAAATGTATGCTCTAACTTCACAGTCCTTTCCCTGGTTGTTCAGCCCTCTGTAGGCTCTTGCCTCTTTTTGCCAGAGACCTTGAGTCCAAGTCAATCCAGGCTCAATTTACACAGGCTGCTTTTTCTCACATTACAGCATTTTCATCACAATGAAGAAAAATAACATAATTCCTATTCTGCAACATTTGTGTATGAACGTACCCATTAAAAAGTTTAATACAGTATTAAATATTAGATAATTTTTTAGAGAACCTTATATACATGAAAACTTTTTTGTGAGATATGATACAATAATTTATAACAAGATGTACATAATAAGATATATTGATATACTTGGTCCTCAACCTTCATTCGTGACTCACACACCCAAAGTGCTTATAATTTCCTGAGTGATTAGAGCAATAGAAACATCTTTTGTTACACTTGTTTTTTGTCCTTGGTTTCTAATGTAGCTCAGAGCAATAAAGGTAAAATGGGTGTCTTTTATTATTTTTTTTAATGTATATGTGTCGTCGAGTCCCTTAACAATTCACCTGAAACTATTACATCATTGTTAATCAGCCATACTCCAATACAAAATTAAAAGCTTACAAAAGAAAATTTTAAAATCTTTTCAATGAGTTTATGCTAATGAAATAACTTTTGGAATGTCCCTATATAGCCTATGGATAGAGGCTGATTAACAAGGGGACCAACCATATAATTGGAGTGCTGAAACTTACAGCCCCACTCCCCATCCTCCAGGGAAGGGAAAAGGATTGGAAGTCGAATTAATCACCAATGACTGATAATCAGTCTTTCTATTGATACGTGAAGCCCCGGAAAACCCCAAAAGGACAGGGTTCAGAGAGCTTCCAGGTCAGTGAAGAAGAATACTTCCATGTGCCAGGACAGTAAGGCATCCTCCCAAACTTCATGGCGACAGAAGTTCCTGTGCTCAGGAAACTTCCAGACCTCATTCTATGTACGTCTTCATCTGGCTGCTAACTCTTCTCTTTTAATATCCTTTGTAATAAACTAGGAATCTAGAAAGTAAGAGGCTTCCCAGGTGGCTCAGTGGTAAAGAATCTGCCTACCCATCCAGGAGACGCAGGAGACTTGAGTTGGATTCCAGGAAGGCCCTCTGGAGGGAGAAATGGCAACCCACTCCAGTATTTTTGTCTGCAGAATCTCATGGGCAAAGAAGTCTGGTGGGCTACAGTCCATGGGGTCGCAGAGTCGGATACCACTAAGTGGCTAAGCACGCATGCCCACACTAGTAAGTAAACTGCTTCCCTGAGTTCTGTGAGCTGTGCTAGCAAATTAAACAAAATGACAAATTAAAAATTAATACAAAATGGATGGTTTTCTAAAAGATAAAAATTATTGGAAATGACTAAGAAGAATTAGAAATCCTAAGCCTCAGAATCATAGAGGAAAGGGAAAACATGGTCAAAGAAATCCTCTTAAATAGACAAGAGTTCTGAGAACTTCATGGGCAAATTTAACCAAATTTCTAAAAAGTATATATACACCTATATGCTACGGTCTGAATGTTTGTGTCCCTCAAAAATTTACGTGTTGAAATCCTAATGTCCAAAGATGGTGGTATTAGGTGGTGGGGCCTTTGGGGGGTGCTTAGGTCATAAGGATGGGGCCATCGAGAATGGGACTCATTTAAAAAAAAAAAAAGAATGGGACTCGTGCCTTATAAAAGAAGTTCCAGGAAACCCCTAGACTTTCCCTTCCATCCTGGGAAGAGACAGGATGAGGGATGTCACCAACACATGATCATGCTGATGCCTTGACTTAGGCTTCCCAGCTTCAGAACTTTGAGAAATACATTTTCTGTCATTTATAAGCTACCCAGTGTCCAGTGTTTTGTTACAACATTCCAAACATGCAAAGACACTATAATGCAGGTAAATTTAATCAAATGGTTCAGAAAATAGAAAGAGAAGAAGAGCATTCTGACTCATTCTACAAAGTAGACATAAACTGATTACAAACTCGCAGAGCACACACACATATAAAAACTATGGGTCTTCCCACTTACAGAAAGAAATGCTTAGAGCAAACCTGACAACGTATTTAAAGAATGCTGTATTCCAACTATGTTAGATACAGTCCCTCAGCCCTCAGTATCCACTCCCACCTCCTTCATCATAGATACCATTGCTTCGGAGATTGGAAAGTTATGAATGACATTTTCCAGATTCCCTTTTATTGTCTTGATGCAAATTTGTAAACACCAATTAAATTCAATAGTGTGTGAGACTTGGGAGTAAAAATGAAGCAGGAGCTAACTTTCTATTGATAATAAAGGTCATAAATGGTGAATTTCCAGATGCAGTTGTGGCTAGACTGAGTATTCCTGTGTCCAGCCACCAGACCCTTATGGGTGAAAAGAAAATTGTGATGGGACTTCCTTGGTGGTCCCTTCCAATGCAGGAAGTGCAGGTTTGATCCCTGTTCAGGATGCAAAGTTCCCATTGTCAAAAAGTCAAAACATAAAATAAACAATATCATTACAAATTCAATAAAGACTTCAAAAAGAAGAGAAAATCGTGATGAGGTTGGCATGGAGGCAAAACTCTCTGGATGCTGCAGACCCTGGGATCACCATTACTGCAGTATGACCTTGACCTCAAGGACATCATTTAAGAATCGCCAACTCAGAGAGATATAGAGGTTGAAAGGGGCCAGGCCCACCACTGCTTTGAATAGGCAATGGACATCTCAAATGGACAAGTGTTGGACAGCAAGAGTCAATCCCAATGAACATTATCTTTTATCACGGGTTTCTTCTGCAGAATAGCTGAGTTTGTGGTTTTGTTTTTCAGAACTCTGCTATAATAAGATGTGAAAAAGAGATGAGGTTATGGAAGCTCATCCAATTCCAGATATGATGAAGGAAGAGGGCCACCAGGAAACTACCCCCTGTCCCCAGAAGAATGGGTTGAATTTATCACAGCCACCTGCTTGGCCTTAATCCTCCTTCAAAGGCCAGTGGATGAGGAAGGTGCGTGTCTGCATTAAGAAGCAGACAACTGGACATGAACTTTCATGGTAGAAAGAAACCAGCAAGAAACGGAATGCTGACCATGCTGGACAAGCTGGATGAACATGTGCATCTAAACAAGGACTGCTCTGTGTCCTCGCATTCGAATGAGGTCATGCTGGGAATTCCCTCTGCAGGGATCTGGCAGGACTGACATGCAGTTCTCTAAATGCACATGTTTGTCTCATCTTTTTGTCATTTATTAAAGTATTAACACACTTTATATTAATTAAAATACTACTTAATTTGCATACTATTAATAAAATACTAATTAATTGATACACTATTAATTAAAATAATAATATACTATATATTAACTAATATACTATATACTAGTATTAATATACTATATACTATATTCCAGAGAAGGCAATGGCACCCTACTCCAGTACTCTTGCCTGGAAAATCCCATGGATGGAGTCTGGTGGACTGCAGTCCATGGGGTCGCTAAGAGTCAGACACAACTGAGCAACTTCACTTTCACTTTTCACTTTCATGCATTGGAGAAGGAAATGGCAACCCACTCCAGTGTTCTTGCCTGGAGAATCCCGGGGACAGGGGAGCTTGGTGGGCTGCCATTTATGGGGTTACACAGAGTCAGACACGACTGAAGTGACTTAGCAGTATACTATATTCTCACCTTTATAAAATTTTTAAAAAAAACATTCCAAATGTGAAGAAAAGTAAAATGCTGTGTATTGAGTGCTGCTAGTGTCACTGTTTTCAACTTCTGAAATACTGTTCATGGTTTTTATTGTTGTTATTCTCATTTATAAATCACACTGTATTTACTAAAAAATAAAAAAAAAGAAAGAAAGAATCCCCAACTCTCATTACTTTAGTCTCCAATCATTTTTCATATTTAAACTTTGGGTGCACAAAAAATTTTTAATTATAATTTGAGATTTCTAGTATACTAGCCTCTTGACATTCTTGTTTTCTTTTGTTGTGTTTGATGTTTATTATATGAATATCATTAGCCAATATAAAAGCTAGAACTTTATAACATGTCTATGTGCTCCTGCCAATCCTGCCTCCTGCCTACCATGCAAATGTCACCATTAATTGAGCTTTGATTATCAAACCCTTGATTTGTTTTCACTTTTACCATATATGTGCCTAAACAATGCAAGCATACTGATTAAAGTTGGTGGCTCAGAGGTAAAGAACTTGTCTGCCAATGTAAGAGACATGGGTTTGATCCCTGGGTCAGAAGACCCCCTAGAGAAGGCAATGGCAACTCATCCAGTATTCTTGCCTGGAAAATCCCCTGGACAGTGGAACCTGGCGGGCTACAGTCAGACATGACTTTGTGACTAAGCAGGCACACATTGATTAAAGTTATCCCCATGAACAACTCTTCATTTTAGTAACCACATTTCATAGACCCTAGATTTCTCTTAATACAGCATTTGTTGGATGATGTTTATAAATGAAAAATGTAGATATATGTACTTCCCAGTGTGGTTTTACCAAAATAAATTCAAATCAGTAAAGTGTAAGAGATCTCATTTATCTACATCTCCAACACTTGGTATTACCTATGTATTCATTTTTGCCATTAAAATGGGTATGAAAAATTATATTACTATGATCTTGACTTGCAGTTCTCAAGTTATGAGTAAAGCTGAGCATCTCTAAACATACAGCTTATTAGGTTATGTACTTCCTCTTCCATGAAGTGCTTTTTACTTATTTTTCCCAATTTTTGCCTTTCTAATTATTTCATGACAGTTGTTTAAGGTTCTTGGTATTAATACTGTGCTCCTTAAAAGTAATTGAAACATCTTCTCCCAGCTCAGTTTTCAAAAATTTTTAATTTAAAAACACTATAAAGGGTTTTGATAAACACAAGTTCATAAAGAATCTGCCTGCCAGTGCAAAAGATACGGGTTCAATTCTAGATCTGGAAGATCCCCTGGAGAAGGAAATGGCAACCCACTCTGTATCCTTGCCTGGGAAATCCCATGGATAAAGGAGCCTGGCAGGCTACAGTCATGGGGTCACAAAAGAGCCAGACACAATTTAGCAACTAAACAACAACAAAGCCTTTTAATAGACAAAATAGTACAATATCTGGAACAAGGAATGTTGAAAAGAAGTATGAAAAAAGAGAAGAAAAGAATGAATAACAAACTAAACAAAAAAAAAATTAAGGAAATCTCATCCTAAGATTAGTGGAAAAGAGGTCAATAGAAGAGGTCGAACTGAAGAGAGAAAGGCATTGGAATATCCCCGTGACCTGATATGATGAGAATTATCGTTAAGTTACAAAAGGAAATTACAATTTTACAATGGGTCTAAATTTTAAAGAGGTTAGTGAACAAAGTTCCACTCATAGGTAAATCTTCTTCATCTCACATATTGATTTCCTTTTAGAATCACAGAAAACATCGTTCCATCCCCATCCTCTCCCATCCCAGAAAACAACTGAGGCACATTCCTCTGCAGAAAAGTTGGGTTCATTTTGGTGCCAAAATCTAAGGAGAAACAAAGGGTAAAAACACTTCAGTGAATGCTGAGTGATTGATTAGAAAGTACTTAGGGTTAGGGTTGAAAAAATTGGGGTTCAGGATGAAGAAACATCCCAGTGATGACTCCTTTTCTTCATATAGCCATCCTCAAAAACCTCACATGCAGGTGGCTTCCCTGATGGTTCAGTGGTTAATACTTTGCCTCCCAGTGTAGAGGGCACAGGTTCAATCCCTGGTCAAGAAGCTAAGATCCCACATGCTTTGAGACCAAAAAACCAAAACATAAGCAGTATTGTAACAAATTCAATAAAGACTTTAAAAATGGTCCACATCAAAAAAAAAGTCTTAAAAATAAAACCACATGTGCAGACACATACTTTCGCTCTTGCTAATCTAAAATTCTCCTGGAAAATAAGTTTTTATGAAACAAGACAAGATTTAATGTTTTAAAATCTGATCCTCCCTTCCTCTCCTATACAGAGCACTTATCCTGACCTCTCTCACTTATGCACTCTTATCATATTCCTAAATCTCTCTGTTCTCATGGAGCTACACAAAGTGAGTATCAGAATGCTTGAGTCTGGGATACAATCTGTGGTAGGGTGGGACAGAAGGGACAGGACTTTATTTTTTAAATTAGAAGACCTGGTACTGCTGCTGACTCATTTGACTTTAAGGAAGTAATTAAATTCTTCATCTACAAAGATAGGAATCACCACAAGTTTCCCAAATAGCTCACAAGGTTGTATAATAATGTATAATTAAATTCAGGGTTTTTTAAAGCCACAAACAAATAGTATTATTATATAATTTTCCTATTAGAATTTGAACATAATACTGCTTCAGACATTTAAGTCTTATTAATTGGAGAAATACTTAACTGAATTGTTTAGGAGCAGCAAAAGTAACAGTTAAGAGAACCATCTTTGGACTTAAATAGAGTTGAGACTACTTTCTCATCTTACTAATTTATTGAACTTGGGCAATTTATTCTATTTCTTACCAGTAAAATGAGCTCTGAAAAAGAAGTTTTTATGAAATTTAGGTAAGATAATGCACGCACTTAGTAAGAACTTAATGATTGTTAGACTCTTGTTTTCAAAGTTATAGCCATTAGTTTTAGCATTAATAGTTGCTGCTAACAAAATTTTTCTAATTTTTTTTGTGTAAACAAGACACTAGGGTTCATTCATCTGAGTCCGCACTCACCTGACATTTTCCTTGTAAGGAGTCTGATCAATCCATTGCCAGTTGCCATTCCCTTGTGGGTCTGAGAGTCCCAGAAAATAAGAAAATGTTTTATTCAGCTGCTGGATAATGAAATCCTATGTGAAGAAAAAGAGTCACAGGCTGAAATTTCCAGGTTGGATCAAGTAAGGGTTATCTCTAGCTCTGGAGAAAAGAAAATGCAGGTATGAGGAACAGTGTCATAACAGCACACTGAACAAGAGTGACGGCTAAAAACACCAGCACTATCCCAGAGGAAGAAAGCTCTGTTCTGTGAGTTCCCATCTCGGACGATTTATTCTTCACCAAGAGACAATTCTTTTTCAATGTACAGATCAGTTTCTGTGCTTTAAATGTTTAATAAATTTTACAAATGTGTGTGTGTCATCTTATTTATCATTGTTTATCAGTAAAATTACATTTGGGTCATCAAAATTCAAATTTGTTTGTCTACTTTCCTAAGCAGTACTTCTCTAGGAAATAGATTTCAATACTTGCAAAAGTTAAACATAAAGGAGTTCTAACTAAATTTTAACTCTAGTGTGTGATTAGTTTCTGAAATTATTATTAGTTTTGACCAAGAGGAGCCAAGATAGAGAGTAGAAAGACCCCGAGTTCCCTCCTTTCACAGCACACCAGGATTACAACTATTTATAAAGCAACTGGCAATGAGAATGACCTGCAGGCTAGTTGAAAGATCTTCTACAACTTAACAAAAAAGTGACTGGTCGATGGATCAGAGACACAGAGGAGTCAAGATCCATACACCCAGATTGGTAACCCACAGATGAGATGATAATTAAAATTACAGAGATTATCTACAAGAAGCAATAGACCGTAGAGTAGTTAACTGGATTAAAAAACAAACTCCAGTGAGACTCACTTCAGTCTTAAGGACACACACAGACTGAAAGTGAACAAATGGAAAAAGATATTCCACACAAATGAAGCTAAAACGGAGCAGGGGTAGCAAAAAATGAATTTGGACCATTACCTTACACTGCATTTAAAAAAAGAATTCAAAACGGAAGACCTAAATATAAGACCCATAACTATAAAAATTGTGAAAGAAAACACAACAGAAATGTTCTATGACACTAGATTTGGCAATTTTTTAGCTATGACACCAAAATCACAGGCAACAAAGAAAAAATAAACTAACAACTACATCAAACTCTAAAACTTATGAGCATCAGGGGAGGGAGGTGGGAGGGGGGTTCATGTTTGGGAACACATGTAAGAATTAAAGATTTTAAAATTAAAAAAAATAAAAAATAAAAATAAAAATAAAATAAAAAAGCATTAAAAAAAAAATAAATAAAACTTATGAGCATCAAAGGAGATAATCCACAGAGTGTAAAGGCAACCTGTGAAATGGGGGAAAATATTCGAAAATCATATATCTGATAAGGAATTGATATCTAGAATATATAAAACTCCTATAGCTCGACAAAAAAACCCACAGACATCTCAGTTTTTAGAATAGGGAGAGTACTTGAATACACATTTCTCCAAAGAAGGCATGCAAATGATCAACAAATGTATGAAAAGACGCTTGATACTGCTAATCATTAAAGAAAAGGAAATCAAGTCACGATAAAATATAATTTCACACCCATTAGGATGGCCACTACTGGAATAAAGACAAAGAAAATAATGTGTTGTCAATAAAATGGAGAAATTGGAACCTTTGTGTACTCTTTGTGGGACTATAAATAGTGTAGCCACTATATAAAACAGAATAGTAGTTCCTCGAAAATTCAAATTAGGATTACTATATGATCCAGCAATCCTACTTCTGAATATATATGCAGATAATTGAAAGCAAAATTTCAAAGATCATCTGTGTTTATTGCAGCATTGTTCAGGAGAGCCAGGTGATGGAGCATCCCAAACGTCCATAAACATGTGAATGGATAAGTGATACATGTTTTATACATAGAGTGGAATATATTCAGACTTACAAAGGAGGAAAATCCTGTCACATGCTACAAAATGGATAAATTTTGAAGATGTTATACTAAGTGAAATAAGGCAGTCACAAAAATCACAAAAATACAAAATACTATATGATGCAACTTATATGAGGTATCTATTAAGTATTAATTGTCAAACTCATAAATACAGAAATTAAAAGGGTGGTTTCCAGGGACTAGAGGGAGGGGAAAATGGGTTGTCACTGTCCACTGGGGATAGAGTTCAGTTTGGCAAGATGAAAAATTTGTTAAATCTTGTCATTGAGTTAGTCAAAAAGTTCATTTGGGTTTTTCCATAAGACATTAGCTCTGATACTTTGGCCACCTGATGCGAAGAGCTGACTCTTCTAAGAAAGGACTCTGGTGCTGGGAAAGATAGAAGGCTGGAGGAGAAGGGGATGACAGAGGATGAGATGGTTGGATGGCATCACTGACTCAATGGACATGAGTTTGAGCAAACTCCAGGAGATGATGAAAGACAGGGAAGCCTGGCATGCTGCAGTCCATGGGGTCGCAAAAAGTGAGACATGACTGAGCGACCGAACAACAATAAGACATTACAAATACAATAATGTGAAGATAGTTAGCACTACTAAACTGTACACTTCAAAGAGTTAAGGTGGTAAGTTTTGTTATTCTCTTTCCTCAGTTTTTTAAAAATTTTAATGAAAAATAAAGAAAACCAAAGTACCTGCTCTGTTTCTGTGTTGATCACCACCAAGTGAGCTCCCATCCCAACGCAGTTCTGCTCACTCTTAGCCCAGAAATTCTTTTCAGAAGAAATAAAGTAGCAGCTGGAACCGAACGGCTTCCAGGTACCTGGGCAACATCCCCAGGTCTTTTCTGCATTGCATGAAAGGAAAGGGTAAGTCGAAGATGAGACTAATAAGCTTGAAGGGGCATGTTCTATACATATAAAATTCTGATGATCTGCAGTCCTTTTTCAAAGATAGGTTTCTTAATTCATGTATTTTCTTTCAGTTCTCTAAATTATATAATTTGACGCCAAAGAATTGCTTGTAAATAAACATTATTCAACATTAAGCTCTCAATATTTACTAAGGTTTGCCCGCAAAATTTTTCTGGATTTTTTTTTTTGCCAAAAAAAGTCACTAATCAATTTTTTTTTTCCTATTGTTCATATTCTTTATACATTAGAAGCACCAAATTCTTTCCGAGTTTCAAATGATCAACATAAGTGAGTCTGGAATTCCAGTTCTGCTTAATAATCTTGGGAAAGCCACAGAGCCTCAAATTTTTAACATTTTAATAATGATAGTTATTCTCAGGATGATTGTGGGAATTATAATTATTTATCATTAGAATTCTGTCTCTACCATTTATTATATATGTCCTTGAGCAAATTCCATAACCTCCTTGCACCTCCTTTTTTTAATCCTTAAAATGGAAATAACAATACCAAACTCAAGGTGAGAGTTGATCACATAATATATACAAAGCACTTTAAAGGATTCTTAAGATGTAATAATTGCTCATAAATATTAGCTAGTACTAACTTTTACACAGTATCAAGCACTTAAGGCTATAAACAAATAGTTCTCCCCTTTCTCCTTCAAAGCACCAGTTTGTCACTCTCCTTAGATTAAAATATCTGCAACTAACTGTAAAACTATCCACTGATGTCTTTTATATGCATATATTATATATATATATAAAATTTTAGCCCATGTATATGCATATCTAAATAATATAACTTTGTTGGGTTTTGAACTTTCTTAAAAGTATTATATGCAGTCTTCTTGGGCGTAATTCCTCATTCCATAATGCTAAAATTCATCCATATTGTTATATATGGTTCTATTCTATTTGTGGCTTTTTAAATTATGGCCAAATTATTACATATTAAGTAATGAGGAAACATTTAAAGGCTTATAATTCATTTTATAATATTACAAAGTGAATAAAATAGACTACATGAATATCATTTTAATATTGGCCTCCTTTAGAAATCTACCTTAATTATATATTCTGATCATTATTAAAAATTGTCTTTTCATAAGACTTCTCAAAATGTGCCTTAACAGATTATTTTAAGTCTAATTTGACTGACTGTTTTGATAGTAGGGATTGCTTTTGCCAATTAATTATACATTGCAAACATTTTTCACATGTTAGATACAAATCTCCAGTTCCAAGGTTGACAAAAATACTGAAAAATGTGATGAGTAGAAGAATTTGTCAAAATGGCATATTGATTTTAATATACGTCAATTTCCTAACTGTTCTGAGAATAATGGACTGATTAAAATGCTTTGTAAGTATTGAACTGCTGCTGCTAAGTCACTTCAGTCATGTCCGACTCTTCGCGACCCCATGGACTGCAGCCTACCAGGCTCCTCTGTCCATGGGATTTTCCAGGCAAGAGTACTGGAGTGGGTTGCCATGTAATTAATAGTCATTTGATAAGACTTCTTAAACATTTTTGGTGTACTTTCCAGAAATTGAGAAAGCAAATGACTACTGACTGAAAAATAGCAAGACTTTGCAAATTATTCCATTTATTATTCTTAACACCCAACAACATTGAAAAATAACCTAATCAAATTCTCAGCAGACCACCACAAATAATTTTTGGTACTAGAACACTGTATGATTTCTGGCAAATAACTCTGAAAATTTGCAAAAAATTGACTGACATCCTAACAAAGCACATTCTATGCCTATCTACTTATTTAGGTAAGTAAGGCTTATCTAAAGTTTGTGTTGCTAAAGTGAAAAACAGGAGTAGAATTGATGTTGAATTCTCTCCCCTTCTAGTAATAATGTTAACCAAGTAGATACTGTCTGATTGCATTTTTCAAGTCCCATTCATCTAACTTCCAATAGGATTTTGTTTTATTAGTAGTAACATCAATATTTAAAATACATTTGTGATGTTTTGAACGCAAGAAATTCATTACACTTAAAGCCCAGTGTTCCACAGAATATGAATATATTACCCCTCTAGATATAATAACTACTTTTCAAAATACTTTTAGGGGCTTGGCAAGCAGAACAGTTTAAATGTGACAGGTCGGGCTTCCCTGGTGGTCCAGTCATTAGGACTGCCTTGCAATGGAAAGGACACCGGTCTGATCCCTGGTCCAGGAAGACTGCACGTGCCGTGGAACCACTAAGTTTATGTGCCACAGCTACTGAGCCTGTGTGCTGCAACTATTAATACTGAAGCCTGCACGCCAAGAGACTGCGCTGCACAGCAAAAGAAGCCACCGCAGTGAGGAGCCCATGCAATGCAACTAGAGAAAGCCCACATGCAGCAACGAAGACCCACCACAGTCGAAAAATAAAATAAATAAGTCTTTTTAAAAAAAGAAAAGAAAAAAGAGGACAGGCCTAGGCAGAGCACAGGTCCACTGAAAAAACTCTGACTTTACCCATGCCTCTGAACATTTCAACACCAGGACTGGGTGGGGGAAAAAATGGGAAAGATACAATATGGATTTCAATTAGGTTTTAACTTCAATCAAATGGTAATTTTGTGTTTGAACTTTCATTTTTCCTTTTCATTGTTGTAATAATTTGAAAAGTTATTGTTTAAAAATTGGGCATTTTTATTTGATGATATGGTATTACACAACATAATTTCATCCCATAAGCTTATCTGTAACTTAAATTGGTTGTGTTGATCATCCTGAGTGGCCATAACATTAAGTTGGATAGATTTAGAGAGTGAATTTGAAGTCTCTTATGTCAGATGAATGTGGAGTTAATTTAATTAATATCCATCTGTTTTGTTCAATTCAGAGTATTCTGAAGACAAATGCTTCCAGAAAAGTATTCTTTAAAATTTCAGTAGTTATTGTTGGAGTGTCTCCAGAAGTCAGGAGGAAGACAATCCTGATAGACTTATGTTTTCCTCCCCAGCAGGGCCAGCTCTACAGCTGTTTGACAAAACATAAAACTTAGTGTGACAACAAAACCATAGGTCAGGGAGAGTAAGGAAAATTACTCCTCAACACCCCCATGCACTACATTCTTGCCAAATACCAAAAAAATGGGGGAATTTTCAACATCTCACAGAAATACAAAGAAACCTCTGCCCTCTTGTTACCTTTCATAAGTTTCTTCATAAAAGCAGAGGAGGAAATATTTAGTTCCTGAAATAGCAGGAGTCTAATGTCTATTTGGGTCTCATTAGTTGGAAGGAGGCAAGTCATAATGACCACTGCAAACATGCACTTTGCCTTTCTTGGGCTTTTGTGAGTCAGACCAGTGTTGATTCTGAATTGAACTCAGCCAGTTCTCTCTGTAGCTCAGATGGTAAAGATCTTCAGCTGGTAAGGAATCCACCTGCAATGTGATTGGAAGACCCGGGTTTGACCCCTGGGTCAGGAAGATCCCCTGGAGAAAGGAATGGCTACCCACTCCAGTATTCTTGCCTGGAGAATCCCATGGACAGAGAAGCCTGGTGGGCTACAGTACACGACTGAGCAACTAACACTTTCACTTACTTTCAATTCTCCATACGCTAAGTTACCAGGGTTATTGTTTAGAGTAGGGGCAGTCTCACTGAGACCGGAAGACAGCAATATAGCCATTTTGAAAGGACCAGGGAACAGCCTTGCACAAAACAGCCCTTGGAAGCTAAATAGGAGCTTGAGTCCCAGAGACAGGGTTGAAAAAAAGCAACAAAACAAAAACACACTTGCAGGAATAAAAGATTGACTTTATCTTTGCTACGCTAACGAGTATACCTAGTTGCCACGAGAAGCTCAACTAAATATTTTAACCGTATCTGTTTCTGTCCTTTCTTGCAGAAAATCGTCCTGCATTCCTTTTCCTTCACACAAGCTCTTTCTGTTCCCGACAGCCACCATGGACCCATCTGCCACTGATTTTAAAAGTTTGATGGACTTTCCTGGTGGGCCAGTGGTTAAGAATTCTCCTTACAATGCAGGGGATTTGGGTTTAACCCCTCATTAGGAAACTAAGATCCCACATGTGCTGTGCTTTGCCGCTCAGTTGTGTCTAACTCCTGCGACCCCATGGACAGACGACCCCACATTCCTCTGTCCTTGGGATTTTTCAGGCAAGAATATTCTAGTGGGTTGCCATTTCCTCCTCCAGGGGATCTTCCCCCCCCCACCCCTCCTACCCCCCACCCCCCACCCCAGGGATCGAACCGTGTCTCCAGTGTCTCCTGCATTACAGGCAGATTCTTGGTAACTATGTGCTGCTGAAACCACGGAGCTTGTGCTGTTTAGAGCCTATGTGCCTCAATGAATAATCAGCACAGCCAAAATGCTAAAATATTTTTTTTAATGTTTGACAATTGTTGGAAATTATCAGTGATCATGGGACAAGCTCTCCGTATTGTTATAAAAGCAACTCACCCCCTATTACTTGGGGAACTGGCATTTTTCTCCCTGCCTTCCCTCTTGTGTACAAGCTGTCTACTTTAAAAAAAGCTTTGCCTGCCTAAGACTCTTGTGGAATCAATATTCATTTCTATGGTATCACTGTCCAGGGATCTGGAAAGGACGTGGTAACGCCATCCTGAGCCATGTTCTGAGCTCCAAGTTAACCGTAATAAAGCTGATTCTTGGAATGGATATGGGCATTATTTTTATTCATTTATTTTTGGCTGTGCTGGGTCTTTTTTTGCTGTGTGTGGGCTTTTCTCTAGTTGTGACGAGTGGAGGCTACTCTCTATCTGCAGTGCATATGCCTCTCATTGCAGTGGCTTCTCTTGTTGCCAAGCACAGGCTCCAGGGCACACAGGCTTCAGTAGTTGTGGCATGTGGGCTCAGCAGTTGCCACTCCTGAGCTCTGGAGCACAGGCTCAATAGTTGTAGTGCAGGAGCTTAGTTGCTTCACTTCGTTGCATGTGAGATCTTCCCGGATCAGGGATCAAACCCACATCTACTGCTTGGCAGGTGGACTTTTTAACCACTGAACTCCCCTGAGCCTCGATATGGGCATTATTAATTGGGCATTTTAGATATCAAAAAGATTTTATCCATTTGGTAGAGGGTGAGGGTAATGTGAAATAAGAACCATTAGAAATAATTTCCAGGGTGGGCTTCAGCAAATTACGAGGGCATGTTGGTAGCACATATTGAGGTCAACAAGGCTGGAGGAGGCATTTTTTGAAGGCAAGTCTAGAACCTGATATGAACAATGAAGTTTAGATATACACTAATTATGTCCATGCAGCAACTTTGCATGCTGTGCTGTGCTTAATCGCTCAGTCATGGCCGACTCCTTGCAACCCCATGGACTGTAGCCCACCAGAAGCCTCTGTCCATGGGGATTCTCCAGGCAAGAATACTGGAATGGGTTGCCATGCTCTCTTCCAGGGGATCTTTCCCAACCCAGGGATCGAACCCAGGTCTCCCACATTTCACCAGATTCTTTACCATCTGAGCAACCAGGGAAGCCTGCAGCAAATTTATTTTTTTTAAAAATAGAATAAACCAATCTTGAACTCAACCCTGACCTCTCTCTGAGAAACGGGGTCGTCTAGTTAAACATTGCAACACCTTACCTGTCACCCTTGTCCCTTCACTGAAGCAGGTTAGATTTGAATGATGTGTGTGCAGTTCAGACAGCCTTTTGCCAGTGTTGCCATATGTAAAATAATAAGTCACTGTAAAAGGAGAAGAAGGATTAGTATCCTTCCATTCTTTCACTATTGAGCCTTATGCTCTAAATCTGTGCCATGCTGGCTTACCTGCAACTGCCGCCACTCTCTTCTTTCTAAGCCAGCTCAATAAAGACCATGCTGATTGTATATGGAATCTAGGGAAAATGTACTGATGAACCTATTTGCAGGGCAGGAACAGAGACCTGGATGTAGGGAACAACTTGTGCACACAGAGTGAGAAGGGGAGAGTGGGACGAATTGAGGGAGTAGCATTGACTTATCCACACTACCACGTGTGAAATGAATAGCTAGTGAGAAGCTGCCATATAGCACGGGGAGCTCAGCTGGGTGCTCTGTGATGACCTGGAGGGGTGGGATGGGGGCGTGGAAGAGAGGCATAAGAGGGAGAGGATATATGTATCCATATGGCTGATTCACACTGTTGCACAGCAGAAACTAATGCAATTACGTGTTGTGTGTTAGTCACTCAGTTGTGTCCGACTCTTTGAGACCCCCTGGACTATAGCCCACCAGGTTCCTCTGTCCATGGAATTATCCAGGCAAGAATACTGGAGTAGGTTGCCATTTATACTCCAACTGAAAAAAAATTGTTTAATGCTTGCTTGTATGTATTATCATGTTTGTTTTTATGCCTACACACTTATTTTTCACTCTTTCCCCCATTAAAATTTAAGCTCTATGTTCTACAGCTTCCCTGGTGGCTCAGAGGTTAAAGCGTCTGCCTCCAATGCGGGAGACCCGGGTTCGATCCCTGGGTAGGGAAGATCCCCTGGAGAAGGAAATGGCAACCCACTCCAGTATTCTTGACTGGAAAGTCCCATGGACTGAGGAGCCTGGCAGGCTGCAGTCCACGGGGTCACAAAGAGTCAGACACAACTGAGTGACTTTACTTACTTTTACTTATGATCTAGGGCAGAGATTCTGTTTTCTTTTTTTTTATTAATTTTTATAAGAGTATGGTTGCTTTACAATATTGTATTAGTCTACTGTCCAGCAAAGTGAATGAGCCATACATCTACATATATCCTCTCCCTTTTGGCCTTTCTTCCCATTCAAGTCACCCCTGAGCATTAAATAGGGTTCCCTGTGCTATTATACCGTATGTTCTCAGTAGTTGAGATTCTGTTTTCTATACCAGTTGATCACCTAGAGCTGTGATGATCACAATAATCAATAGACACTGTTCATTCACTGGCTATCTGCTTCTCTTCAAATTTTTTTAACTCTTTATTTTATATTCGTGTATAGCCGATTAACAATGTTGTGATAGTTTCATGTGGACAGTAAAGCGACTCAGCCGTACATATACATGTATCCATTCTCCCCCAAACTGCCCTCCCATCGAGGTTGCCACATAACATTGAGCAGAGTTCCATGTTCTATACAGTAGGTTCCTTGTTGGTTATCCATTTTAAATATAGCAGTATATACATGTCCATCCATAACCCCCTAACTATTTCTTTCCTCCATACTTTCCCCACCCCCTGACCCAGCAACTATAAGTTCATTCTCTAAGTCTGTGAGTCTTTTCTGTTTTGCAAGTAAGTTCATTTGTCTCTTTTTTTTTTTTAGATTCCATATATAAGGGATGTCATATGATACTTCTCCTTTTCTGTCTGATTTACTTCACTCGTACAACAATATCTAGATCTATCTATCTTCCTGCAAGTGGCATTATTTCATTTTTAATGGCTGAGTAATATTCCATTGCATACATGTACCACATCTTTTTTATTCATTCACCTGTTGATGGACATCGAGGTTGTTCCATGTCTTAGCTATTGTAAACAATGCTGCAATGAACATTTGGGTACATGTATCCTTTGGATCATGTTTTGCTTCGGATATATACCCAGGAGTGGGGTTGCAGGGTCCTATGGTAGCTCTCCTTCATATTAATAATCCTGAAGTAAGTTTTCAGTTTATTCCAGTATGTTTTTTAATACTGACTGCTGGTAGCTACACTTAAACATAGAGGATAAATAACAACCAAGGGGAGCCTTTAAACTTTTAGAGTCATTTTAAATGTCTCAAATGAATATAAACTTTTATGTTCAGGGTGTGCACATTGAGTAAGACCTGTTCTCTTTCAGGTCCTGATTTGATTCTTCACTCATATCCTTCTCGTCCTTCTGTTATTGAAACCCTGTCCTGCCAAACGTTACTACCTCTCTCTAAGCCTATGTCTCAGAGTTCTGAATATCTGCTTCCTCTTGATTACTGAAATAACTACCCTTAAACCCCTTTCTCTCTTGCACTTGACCCTGTTAAGTAAAGCAAATTCTAATCCTGGTGATAATTCTTTGTGCTTTAATGAAGACTATAAGATTGATTTGCATGTCAGAAGGAGCTTCAAATATGGCCCATTTGACATAGGAAGTCAGTTTCACTCCCTCAGATTATTCAATAACTATTTTTAACCACCTTGTCAGTGAATAGAGAACTAAACTGTGGGTTAAAGAGCAAAAAGGCCTTTAAGACTTCTCACAAAATGAACTTGAACTATTTAACTAGAAGCAAAGGGAACAGGAAAGAAATACTTTATTCTCTTCTAGTTCCAATATTCCACTTGAAAACTTTTTCCTTTCCTAGTGGGAAAGACTCCCACATGAAAACCAAAGACCCTAATCTAAAGTATTATGATCATAAAGGCAGTTACGGCTGTCCTCTCACTAGAGGGCTTTATGACATGTGATCACAGTGAACCCAGGAGTGAAGATGGAGTCCTCGAGGATGGCGATAAGCAACATACAATCTAGGTGAAGTCATGATTGGGTAAATGCTAGTAAAACCAGGCAAAATAAGTCTGGAAGAAGAACCAGTTATCAAAACATGGAGGAAGCAGAGAAAAGGGAGGAGGAGAGGAGAGGAAAATGAAGAAAAACATGGCATTCCAAGTAAGAGCTAACATATTAATGCATGAAGGAGAACATATTCTAGGGAAGGGGTCCCCAACCTCTGGGATCTAATACCTGATGATCTGAGGTGGAGCTGATATAATAATAATAACAGAAATAAAGCTCACAATAAGTGTAACGTGTTTGAATCATCCTGAAACCATTCCCCACCCTAACCCCTAGTTTGTGGGAAAATTGTCTTCCACAAAGTGGGCACCTGGTGCCAAAAAGGTTGAGGATCACTGCCTAGAGGGTCTACACTGAACTTGATGGGGAAGAGATCAAGGGACATAGCCCCTCAATGATGAACTTACCCACACAGCTCACAATGAAGCATGCACTGAGGAGGGCTAAGCCAAGTACCGCAATACACCAGAGCCTCACTCGGAAGCAGGATTCTGCATTCCCTGTCAAGTCAGCAAGACAGATGTAGTTACCAGGAGTTCCAGGAAGCAAGAAACCCTAAGAAGCTTAGAGCAATGAAGACATCAGATGAAGAATCTCAGAGTAATTAAAAGACTTAAATAAGAAGAGAACTTAGGGGACTCCCCTGGCAATCCAGTGGCTAAGGATTCGCCTTGCAATGCAGGAGACACAGGTTCCACCTCTGGTCACAGAGATAAGATCCCACATGCTGTGGGGCAACTGAACCCACATGCCTCAACTAAGACCTAACACAGCCAAGTAAGTAAATAAGTATCTTTTTAAAAATAGAGAGAGCTTAGAAACACCCTCAAGATTAAATAACCAGGTAGTGGCTCTCAAAGGTGGAGCTAGTGGTGAAGAACCCGCCTGCCAATGGAGGAGATATGAGACACGGGTCCAATCCTTGGGTCACGAAGATCCCCTGGAGAAAAAATGGCAACCCACTTGAGTATTCTTGCCTGGGAAACTCCATGGACAGAGGAGTCTGGTGGGCTACCGTCCATGGGGTCACAAAGAGTCGGACGTGACTAAAGCAACTTAGCAGCAGCTCTCAGGTCTTAAACAATCCAGGCAAAACTCATTCTCAGCCAAAGGTAATTTCCATTTCCTTCTTCTTTCTTCTTAATATTATAATCAACTGTTGATTTCCCCATCTTTCTCAAAATATCTTTTCTGTCTCTTACTTCTCATAAACCTCTGTGGCATGTGGTTTCTTACACTTTCAAGTGAGTCTGGCCTCTGAGGAATCATTCTTTGAGTCTCCCATGACTCCACAATGTGGTCCAATCACTTTCCCATCCATTTGTCTGTTGTCTACCTCTTCTTTCCAGATGACTCATCATTTCATCACACACTTATACCTTCCTTTCTTGAAAGGAGGAAAGGAATACTTACCTTCCCGCACCATTCCGTGAGCTCCCTGTGCTCAGGAGGTCCAAGAGCCTCTTTCTCTCTCTCTCTCTGAAGATGTTACCCAGAGCTCTGGCTTCATTCAAAGAAGTCAGAGCTCAGAGATGAACTGCTGAACACGCTGATGTGACTAAGAGACATCCAATATAAAGGGCACCTTGAAAGAAGAAGTCGCGGTTTGGACTATAGATTCCAGTGATTTTTAAATAGTGGGCAAAATGAAAGAGAAACTGAGAAACCTAGCCTAAACTGTTCATGAGAACTTCAACAAGAATACTCACATCATTTGTTCACTTTCTGACAGAAAGTGTCTCTCTCTGATTCCTACTCAGAACAGAGTAGGAATCTTTAAAAAAATGATTTGTAAGAGATAATTAATTCAGTGGTCCTTAGCCAATTTAGGAGGGCTTTCCTTGTGGCCGAGTGGTAAAGAATCTGCCTGCTAATGCAGAAGACTTGGGTATAGTCCTGGGTAAAGCAGATCCCTTGAAAAGGAAATGGCAACCCACTCCAGTATTCTAGCCTGGGAAATCCCATGGGCAGAGGAGCCTGGTAGGCTACAGTTCATGAGGTCGCAAAAGAGTCAGACATCATTTAGCAACTAAAAACAAGCCAATTTTTACATTGAGTTTTACGTAAGACTTAACCCATGTGTTTAATAGTATCCTAGGAAGTGAGCAAAAGTCTGATTGAATAGATATGACTTAGATAATAAGGGTTAATATAATAAATTACATAAAGAACCATGGACATTGTTTAGGAATATAATGCAAAGTGGAAGAGACTGGAATCTATCTGTAAATGTGATAAAGCATTCTTATTACATCAAGACCAAGACTGAAGAACATTTATTAATATATTACAATCTCCTTGATTAAGTAAGGAGGAGCTTGAAGTGGTATAACATCAAGGGTGAGCTTTATTAATATCTTGTTATTACTCAAGGGCTTAGGGATCCTTCCTCACATACTGTTTCCAGAATGTACAGTTTTCTGTTAACATTACATATATCTCCACAATCTCAATTGAGCAACCACAAATACAAGAAACAAAAGTCAAAACTACCACGGATGTATGACTATTGAACTCAGCAGGATTTGTTTGTTTGTTTTTCTGACTGTGCCATGCAGCATGTGGGATCTTTACTCCCAGACCAAGAATTAAAGCCATACCTCCTCACTGGGAGCTCAGAGTCTTAACCACTGGACCACCAGGGAAGTCCCAACTCAGCAGGACTTTTTAAGTAACAGGATAGTTATCAATAATAATGAAAATAGACATTGAGACTAAGATTAAAAACCCACAAAATTCTCCCCCCACCCAATTAGTTTGGGATGCAACAAGTCATAATGGGAGAAGTGATTATAAAATGTCACCATCTGTTTTCAGTTCCCCCAGCGATGAAGAAACATAAACCCAAGGATGAAATCATTTCATCATCCAGAAAAAGAATATTCTCCTCAAACGTGGAGAAAAGGGAACTCCATACATGGTTGGTGAAATGTAAATTGGTACAGCCACTATGAAAAACAGTATGGACATTCTCTAAAAAACTAAGAGTAGAACCATATGATCCAGTAATTCCACTCCTGGGTATATATCCAGCAAAAATAAAAACTCTCATTTTAAAAGATACACTGTCAATCAGCATTGGATCTGATTGACATTCATAGAATATCTTATCCAAAATGACAAAATATACATTTGTCCCCAACTCACGTAGACTACTACCAAGATAGGCCACATTCTGGTCCATAAAATACACCTTAACAAATTTAAAATAATAGGAATTATACAATGTCTGCTCTCAGCCCACAGTGGTATTAAACTAAAAGTCAGTAATAGAAGAAAAACTGGAATATCCCAAAATACTTGGAGATTAAACAACACACCTCTAAAAGACACAAGAGTCAGAGAAGAATTTTTTTTTTTAGCCATGCCACAGGGCTTTCAGGGTTTTAATTCCCCCACCAGGGATCAAACGAGGCCTACAGCAGTGAAAGAGCCGAATCCTAACCACTGAATCACCAGGGAATTCCCCCCAGTTTTTTAAATTTTAATTACATGAAATGAAATGTATCAAAATTTATGGGCTACAGCAAAGGAAATGCCTAGAGGAAAATTTTATACCATTGAAGCCCTATATCAGAAAAGACGAAAGACCTAAAATCAGTAACTTAAGCTTCCACCTTAGACAACTATAACAACAGAGAAAATTAAATCCAAAGTAAGTAGAAGAAAAATAAATGATAAAAGTGAGAGTAGAAATTAATGAAATTGAAAACAGCAAAGCAATAAAGACAAGGAAACCAAAAGTTTTTTCTTTAAAAATATCAACAAAATTATTTTTAAAATCAACAAAATTGATAATCTCCTAGCCAGTTAATGAAGAAAAGAATGAGAGAAGGCATAAATTACCAAAATTAGAAGTGAAAAAGAAGTTATGAAAGGAGTTATCATGAATGACCCACACAGACGTTAAAAGAATAACTAAGGAATATTATGGGAAAAGCCCACATAACTACATGCATTATAGAACATGGATCACTTCTATTCGTTGCTATAACACTTCTCAAAGCAGCTTACAATTAGCATTCTTATAAACATCTTTGTTAGATGTGCACTTTAACACTCCCCTGCATGCATTTCAGGATAGTGATCATGTCTATTCACTGACATAACAGTGGCCTGAACTCAACTTGCAAATTGCATTTTGGTTGTTGTTGTTTAGTCACTAAGTCACGTCTGACTCTTTTGAGATCCCATGGACTGTAGCCCACCAGGCTCCTCTGTCCATGAAATTCTCTGGGCAAGAATATTGGAGCAGATTGCCATTCCCTTCTACAGGGGATCTTCCCAACCCAGGGCTCGAACCCAGAATCTGCCTGTAATGCAGGCGGATTCTTTACTGTCTGCAAAATGAGGCAGTCTCTTTGGAAGACAGTCTGGCAATTTCTTACAAAGCCATGCATAAAATCCAGCAGCTGTGCTCTCAGATATTTACCTAAATGAGCTGAAAGCATGTTCACACAAAAATCTGCACATGAATGCTTTGTTATTGTTGTTTAGTCCCTGAGCCATACTCAACTCTTTTGGGATCCCATGGACTGTAGCCCGCCAGGTTCCACTATCCATGAAATTTCCCAGGCAAGAATACTGGAGTGGGCTGCCATTTCCTTCTCCGGAGGATCTTCCCAACCCAGGGATCAATCCAAGTCTGTGTGAATGTTTACAGCAGCTTTATTCACAGTTGTCAAAAACTGGAAACAACCATGATGCCCTTTGATAGGTAGGTAGATAAAACTGTTGGAGCTAACATCTGTTGGATCATTGAAAAAGTAAGAGAGTTCCAGAAAAATATCTACTTCTGCTTTATTGACTATGCCAAAGCCTTTGACTGTATGGATCACAACAAACAGTGGAAAATTCTTCAAGAGATGTGAATGCCAGATCACCTGATCTGCACCTGAGAAATATGTATGCAGGTCAAGAAGCAACGGTTAGAAGTGGACATGGAACAGACTGGTTCCAAATTGGGAAAGGAATACATCAAGTCTATATATTGTTAACCTGCTTATTTAACTTATATGCAGAGTACATCATGTGAAATGCCAGGCTGGTTGAAGGACAAGCTGGAATGAATATTGCCAGGAGAAATATCAATAACCTCAGGTAAGCAGATGACACCCCACCCCTATGGCAGAAAGCAAAAAGAAACTAAAGATCCTCTTGATGAAAGTGTAAGAGGAGAGTGAACAAGTTGGCTTAGAGCTCAACATTCAGAAAACTAAGATCACGGCATCTGGTTCCATCACTTCATGGCAAATAGATGGGGAAACAATGGAAACAGTCACAGACTTTATTTTGGAGGGGCTTCAAAATTACTGCAGATGGTGACTGCAGACATGAAATTAAAAGATGCCTGCTCCTTGGAAGAAAAGTTATGACCAACCTAGATAGCATATTCAAAAGCAGAGACGTTACTTTGCCAACAAAGGTCCATCTAGTCAAAGCTATGATTCTTTCAGTAGTCATGCATGGATGTGAGAGATGGACTATAAAGAAAACTGAGCACTGAAGAATTTATGCTCTTGAACTGTGGCGTTGGAGAAGACCCTCAAGAGTCCCTTGGACTGCAAGGAGATCCAACCAGTCCATCCTAAAGGAAATCAGTCCTGAATATTCACTGGAAGAACTGATGCTGAAGCTGAAGCTCCAATACTTTGGCCACCTGATTCAAAGAACTGACTCACTGGAAAAGACCCTGATGCTGGGAAAGATTGAAGGTGGAAGGAGAAGGGGATGACAGAGGATGAGCTGGTTGGATGGCATCACCAACTCGATGGACATGAGTTTGAGTAAACTCCAGGAGTTGGTGATGGACAGAGAAGCCTGGGGTGCTGCAATCCATGGGGTTGCAAAGAGCTGGACACGACTGAGCAACTGAACTGAACTGAGATAAACTGTGGTACAGCCACATGATGAAAATTTTCAATGATAAAATGAAAGGAGCTATCAAGCCACAAAGATGTGGAAGAACCTTAAATACATATTGTTAAGTGAAATAAGCCCATCTAAAATGCCACATAATGCATGATTCCAACTATATGACAATCTAAATAAGGCAAAACTGCAGAAACATAAAAAGGTCAGTGGTGGCCAAGGGTCATGCAAAAGTGGAAAAGGAATGAATAGGTGGGGCACAGGGGATTTTACTGCCTATTTAACTTCTATGCAGAGGACATCATGAGAAACGCTGGGCTGAAAGAAGCACAAGATGGAATCAAGATTGCTGGGAGAAATATCAATAACCTCAGATATGCAGATGACACCACCCTTATGGCAGAAAGTGAAGAGGAACTAAAAAGCCTCTTGATGAAAGTGAAAGTGGAGAGTGAAAAAGTTGGCTTAAAGCTCAACATTCAGAAAACGAAGATCATGGCATCTGGTCCCATCACTTCATGGCAAATAGACGGAGAAACAATGGAAACAGTGTCAGACTTTATTTTGGGGGGCTCCAAAATCCCTGCAGATGGTGACTGCAGCCATGAAATTAAAAGACGTTTACTCCTTGGAAGGAAAGTTATGACCAACCGAGATAGCATATTCAAAAGCAGAGACATTACTTTGCCAACAAAGATTAGTCTAGTCAAGGCTATGGTTTTCCCTGTGGTCGTGTATGGATGTGAGAGTTGGACTATGAAGAAAGCTGAGCGCCGAAGAATTGATGTTTTTGAACTGTGGTGTTGGAGAAGGCTCTTGAGAGTCCCTTGGACTGCAAGGAGATCCAACCAGTCCATTCTGAAGATCAGTCTGGGTGTTCTTTGGAAGGACTGATGTTAAAGCTGAAACTCCAATACTTTGGCCACCTCATGCGAAGGGTTGACTCTTTGGAAAAGACTCTGATGATGGGAGGGATTGGGAGCAGGAGGAGAAGGGGACGACAGAGGATGAGATGGCTGAACGGCATCACTGACTCGATGGACGTGAGTCTGAGTGAACTTGGGAGTTGGTGATCGACAGGGAGGCCTGGTGTGCTGCGATTCATGGGGTGGCAAAGAGTCGGACACGACTGGACAACTGAACTGAACTGAACTGAATGGTTAATACATTACATTCCTAGCTACATATGGAAGACAAAAACACATGACCACAAAAGTCATATAAATGAATGTTTATAGCAGCTTTATTCATAATATCTAAAACCTAGAAAGGATCAATTGTCTTTAAAAGAAGAAAGGGTAACATTATGATATATTACATACAATGGAATATGACTCAACAGTAAAATTGAATGTAGAACTGAAAAAATACAAAACATGGATGAATATCACAAACACTGAGCAAAGGGAGGTAGAAACAGAACAGCATACTTTATTATTGCTCCTTTATGAAATTTTAGAGCTGGCAAAACAAATATGTGTGAAAATGAAAGTGGTAGTCACTCAGTTGTGTCTGACTCTTTGTGAACCAATGTCTGCAATGTCAGAGACCCAGGTTCGATCCTTGAGTCAGGAAGATCCCCTGCAGAAGGGAATGACTACCCACTCCATTATTCTTGCCTGGAGAATTTCATGGACAGAGGAGCCTGGATCTCTCTCATCGCAGACAAATTCTTTACCAAATGATCCACCGTTGATAGAAATCAGATCACTGTTTTTCTGGCATAGAGACACAAAGAAATATTCCACAATGATGGAAAGGTTCTTTATATTGATTGACATGGTGGCTACAGGTTTGCACAGCTTTGTCAAAATTATTCTACTGTACTCTGAAAATGTTAGCTTTTTACTGTATATAAATTAAACATTAATGAAAATTAATAAAAATTAATTGATGTTGCAGTCTTAAGATCACCTAAGCAAAATTAACACTTAACAGACCATAAAGGGTCATCAAGTGTCAGCAGATTTCCACCTTCAGAGAAGATATCCAGGTTGATAATTTTAATTCCAAAGGACAAAAGCATTTTTCCCAGTACTGGACATTTCAGAGTTTCTGCATCCTCTTCCATTTATAAGTGACAAAAAAGCTTAAAGTGTTGGTAGACTTTTTTTTGTTTATATGTTGTTTTTAAAGCAACTAGAAAGATGAATATAGAGGCTAAAATTCTAAGACATATTTTACAGACTTAAATATATCTACCAGATAAACCAACACATAAACACAGTGTTCAAATAGTTCTGGATGTAGTCTATCTCTTTTTTAAATTAGTTTTTATTGGAGTAGCTGATTTAGAACACTGTGTTAATTTCTGGTATACAGCAAAGTGAATCAGTTATATATATACACATATCCACTCTTTTTTGGATTATTTTCCCATATAGGTCATTACAGGGTATTGAATAGAGTTCCTTGTATTATATGCTAGGTCCTTATTATCTATTTTATATTTAGTAGTATGCATATGTCAATCCCAATCTCCCAATTCATCCCACCCTCCTTTTCCCTCTAAATGTCCATACTTTTGTTTTCTACATCTGTGACTGTATTTCTTTCATAAATAAGTTCATTTGTAACCTATCTTTTTTTAACCTCAGAAAATATTTACCTAAATTTTAATCAAGAATTTTAAGGACTTCCCTGGTGGTACAGCGGATAAGAATCCTTCTGCCAATGCAGGGAACACGGGTTTGATCCCTGGTCTGGGAAGATCCCACGTGCCACAGGGAAAATAATCCCATGCACCACAACTTCTGAGCCCACATGCTGCAACTACTGAAGCCCGAGCACCCTAGAACTCAGGCTTTGCAACAAGAGAAAGCACCACAATGAGAAGCCTGTGCACAACAACACAGAGTAGCCTCTGCTGGTCTCAACTAGAGAATGCTCACGCACTGCAACAAAGACTCGGTGCAGCCAAAGATCCATGAATAACTTTTTTTAAAAAGAATTTTAAGATTGATTTTCTAGAATAGTGATCTCAGAGCAATTTTTATTACACATTCTTAACAAAATTTAGTATATAAACACTTCATATTGAACATTTATTTATATAAGAATTACATACCTATGATATCATACAATATGCCTACTATATAAGAATAAGGGTTTAAAATGATATAAAAAATAAACATTTTAATTTTGCATTTTATTCACTAATAGTAAAATTAATCTACTCTCACTTTTCAATTACTACTATTATTTTTAGAGAAAACAGTGTGCTATGATATGTTACATTATTTTGCAAATCTTAGCTCAAAACTGTTTTGAAAGTGTTTAAGTTGCATATTGCTGAAGAATAAGCCACCCCAAAACTTAGTGGTTTAAAACAGCTGTTTATTATTTTCACAATTCTGTTAATTGGTACACACCTGGATACTTCTTCATTTTAATCTCACTCTTTAGACACAAATCTTACATAAAATCATAATACACAAATAATTGCTGGTACTCAAAGGAAGATGAAAGAAAATAGGCTATGAATGACATTTATAAAAAGATAGAAAGTAAAGTTCTAGCACTGACTAATATTTTCAGCTCGAAATAATACACATGCCAAAAAGACATTTGGGAGTGGCAAATTTTGCTCCCTTTAAATTTCATGAATGAATAAATGAATGAATGTGTGCACAACCTTCTGGAAAATTCTATTAAGATCCTTAAACAAGACATATGAATAACAAGAATATATTAGCTATCTCTATGATATAGGATACCGATTCAACCTCATGGTCATGGAGAATGTTCCATTTTACAAGTAGATCTTCATCATCTTGCAAATAAACTTGTGACGCTCATTACAAGGACTATCATTCCAGCCCCATTTTTTTGAAACAGCATTTAGCATAACACAATGCTCATTAGGATTGTTGGGTTCACCTCGATGCCAGAATCTGAGCACCAGAAAGGGGGGAGAAAAGGATGAGAACGTTTTTTTAAGCAGTGCTTTGAAAAGAGACAGTAAGGGAGATGGCTAGGCATGAAAATCAAAGTCAAATATGCCCAAATCATTCTTTCCCACTTCTCATGGAGTTTTTCTTCCTCTGTATCTCTGATATTTCCCTTGAAAATTGTTCTTACATCACCCAGCACTGTGTCATCTTATTGCATTAAGCACCCTCCCAGCAGACATTCCAGAGGCTATCTTCTGTTTGTCTATCTTATGTCCTGTTACCAGGAAATTGTTAATCCACAGACTCTCTTAAAAGACGCAAAAGACTTCATACTGGTCTCAGGTGTCAATGTAGTATGCTTCACTTTTTTATGCACTGCTTTTGGAGTCTGATGAGCTAGCTAAAATCTCTGAATCTGCTACTATACCTGTTACCTTGGACAAGGAATTTAATTTCACAGATTCATAGGGACTAGATTAATATCTCTGTATGTTTCACACAGTGATATGAGGATCAAAAGTGGTAAGGTACTAAAATGTACTAAAATACTTAAGAGTTTCAAAAGAACTGCATAGATATAAGACTATCAGAATTTAATTTATTTTCTGTATGAGAGATATTAAATACTTGATAATTGGTCACGATCTTAATTGACATACATTTCTGTTATATTTAGAGGTAAAAATAGTAGCGGTTGAAAGCACAAGTTCTGATGTCAAACAGACCTGGGCTTGAGGACCATTGTAACCACTGCTAGATAACCAGTGAGTTATCTAATCTGTTTAAACTCAATTTCTTCATCTCTATAGTGAGAATAATAATAATGTGTGCCTCATAGCATTATTTGATGAGTGAGGTAATAAGGAAAATTATTTAACCTAGTGCCTAAGAATTAAAAGAATGTGAGTATTTTCTTTTTTCAAAGTATAGTTGATTTACAATGTTGTGTAAGTTTCAAGTTTACAGCATGAGCTATTTTATATTTTAATAGCTGATCAATGGAACACCCTAAAATTCCTGTAGAATGGAGAACCTGGGTTTCTTTATTGAATTCTGTACTCACGTGGCACTTTCATTGTATGGTGTCTGATCAACCCATTGCCAGTGTCTTTCTCCCATTGGCAATGTCTTGTCTGACAGGCCCATATAATAAGCATAGCGAGTTTCCAGTTTCTGGGTGATGAAATCCTAAAGGAATAAAAGAAAGGAGTTATAGCCTTTAGAACAGTCAGATTGAATTGAGTTCCATAGGCTTTACAGAGAAAAGAAAAAGTAAATTCATAATGAAGCACATGGGGGCCCTGCAGAGGAGCCTTGGGTTTTTTCTGGCAGAGCAGAATAGAATCAAAGATATCACTTGTGAGCCTGAGGCTGGTCTTAGTCTGTTCAGGCTGAATTGTTTATAAGTGACAGAAATTTGTTTCTCACAGTTCTGAAAGCTAGAAATCCCAGGTCAGCATACCACATGGTAAGATAATGATTCCTGTTTTCTCATTGTGTGCATTCACGCATGTAGGAGAAGGTGCTCTGTAGGATCTCTTTTTTAAAAACATTAATCCCATCCACAGAGGCTTCACCCTCATGACCTATGCAGCTCCCCAAATCCATACTTCCTAATACAATCATCTCTGGAGGTTAGAATTTCAACATACGGATTGGGGCGACAGGACACAAACATTCAGAACATAGCCATGTTTCATACATATGGAGGCAATTTCTATTCAGTCATAATGAATTCTCATCTCAGACTCACTTCCCTTCATTTCTTCTCTAAGAGAGGGTATTCTTCAAAGTTGTACATGAGAAAAATTTTGCAAATTAAACAATTTTCCTTTTAGCAACGTCAGATGGTTAGCGGTCATTTCTGATCATTGATTGTGACTCTTCATGATTGAACTTCATTTCCCAGTTGGACTTAATTCCCCTTCCCTGTTATATAGTTAATAATTTATAAAACATTTATGTGTTTTATATTTCAACAATGATAAGTAATAATATTTATTATTTGAAATAAAAGAAATCATATTTCAAGCTGAAATATTTTCAGCCTTCCACTTAACCCCTATGTAGTATATTTTCAATGCCACAATTTATTTGGGGCAGAGGTTAGTTTTATAGAAGAAGGAAAAAGGCATGGAATGTAAAATCTTAGCCTTTTCTATTTATTTTCTTAAGCCTTTAGACACAGCATCAATATTCTAAGACAATAAAAATCTCCTTCTGAACTAAGAGTGATGTTAAAAAACCAGGCAACACTCTTGACTCTATTATCAATTAGAAATTAGTAATACCTGCTCAGCTTTGGTGTTGATCACCAGCAGGTGAGCGTTCATTCTTAAGCATTCCTTCTCACTATCATTCCAAAACTTAGCTCCATTAGAAATAAAATAGCAGTTAGAACTAAATGGCCCCCAACTCTTTGGGCAGCAGCTCCAATCTTTCCCTGTATTGAGAAGAAGGCTATATTAGTGCAATATAATAAAAGTAATTTTTAAAGTGTATAAATTATAAAAAATTAAGGAGCAGAGGAGACTACATGGAAAACAGGACTCTTGTCAGGTGTCAAGGAGGTCAAGTCTGCCTACATCAGACAGTAAAAAGGTAGGACCCCCTTTCTTTTGCCTGCGTGGTATCCAGAAAAATCAGCTAAAACAGAAGTTTAAAGAAGATCCTCGGAACATAACACAGAAATACCCAGGTTTCAATGGAAAATTACTTATCATACCAAGAACCACAAAGTTCTCAAAAATTAGCTTTAAAAATACATATATATATATATGCCAATACCAAGATAAAAGAAATACTGAAGTTATCCAGCAAAGATTTTTTAAAAGCCATGGAAAGATGCTTCAACAAGTAAGTACAAATGTTTGAACAATACAAAAAAATAGGAGGCCTCAGCAAAGAAATAGATAATTCAGCAAACAAATTAAAGATATAAAAGAGAATCAAGTGCAACAGTTGGAAAACATAATAATCAAAAGCACAGTAGATGGGCTCAACAGCAGAATAAAGAAGACAGAGAAATCAATGAATTAAAAGATAGAATAATGGGAATTACTCAACTGAGCAAGTTATTCTAACAAGTGAAAAGCTGAACAAACTGGAAACCAGCAACTTTTCATACACAGAGCAAACCATCACTCCCAGATCTGGAGAGACACAAAGGCAATATGGAAAATCACAGCATATTGGAGCAGAAACCTCTTTGGGAGCCAGTCCCAGGGTAGAGAAACCAGAACTGTAATTGTGGAATTGCTGGAAGCACAGTGTGGACAACTCTAAGAGATCAAAAGTCCAGGGTGACCCAGGCAATGTAGAGGTGCCAACACTTCCTTGAGTTTCACATCCTGGAGTTCCACAAGGTTGTTGTTGTCATTGATTGAACTGCTGTTCTACAGGCTCCTGCAGTGGCAGGCGGATGCTTTACCACTGAGCCACCAGGGAAGCCCTGACACTATTGACACTATGTATAAAATAGATACCTAATAAGAACCTACTGTACAGCACAGGGGACTCTACTTAATGTACTCTGGTGTTATAAATGAGAGAGAAACCCAAGAAGGTGGAGTATTTAGGTATGTATGGCTGATTCATTTTGCTAAGCAGTAGAAGCTAACAAACATTTTAAAGCAACTACAATGCAATAAAAATTAGTTTAAAAACAAAAAACATATTACAAGATGCCTGCAACTGCAACGTAATCTGTAAATGACTGTGATTTCTGTTGGTGAAACACATGCTATCATGATTTGTTGCTTCCATTCATAATTTCCAGAGAGCAGTGCCATCTACCAGGAGCTTGTTATGAACACAAACTTGAGATGAGCTGTATCTCTGGGTTGTATCAGGAGAACAGCCAGATCCCCTCCCCATTACCAGGCAGAACCAGTTTTTCAGTTAGAAATAATTTGTAAGTGGAAAGATATCTCAAAAGAAAAAAAAAAGACCATGAAACATACTAATATTTCATCTTTAAAAAAATGGATAAAAGTGTACCATACTAACACTAGACCACACAAAGCAGGAAGTAGCTACATATATATATCAGCAGATAAATATAGTATATATCAGTATATATACTTCAGAGCAAGGAAAGATTTGAGAGTTAAGATGGATATAGAATAAGGAGAAAGGGAATCTTTTCTTGTTCAGTTCTCCAAGAAGCCATGTTATTGCTGTTGTTGTTGTTCAGTCACGAAGTCGTGGCTCTTTGCAGCAGCGTGGACTGTAGCACGCCAGGCTCCTCCATCCATGGGGTTCTCCAGGCAAGAATACTGGAATGGGTTTGCCATTTCCCTCTCCAGGGGATCTTCCTGAACCAGGGATCAAGCCCAAATCTCTTGTATTGGCAGGCAAATTCTGTACCACTGAACTAGCAGGGAAACCCCCCAAGAAACCATAACAATCCTTAAACTGTATGTGTCTAACAACAGGCCATTAAAAAGTGAAGCAAAACCATAGAACTGCTAACAGAGTTTAGATTTGGGATTTTAAAAAAAAAGGAAATTTTTTAAGCAGAGTATTTTATGTATTCTCCCAAAAATGTTTTATGTACATACAATATGATTTCTTAAAACATATATGAATTAAATCTCTCTTGACCAAATAAGTTTTTAACTGGTATGTGAGTAAAAGAACAAGTATGCACAGAAAGTTCAGAAAGAAGCAAAGACAAGAAACCGAAAAGCAATGTAATCTTTTTCATAATTAAGACTATTTCCTTGCACAAATGAATTAAAGATGTGCATACTATAAAAATTTTAGGCCCTAAATATTTGTATACTCAAAACTTAAAATGTTCATAAGACTCAACTTCTTACTATAATTCACTTATTGGAAATACTGACCTAGAACACAATACTGTCAATAACTGAATCATAGGCACATTAATTTTTACCTTCTGGGGTCGAATTTTCTTTCACACATTCCAATTCTGTGTGAGTGAGTTCTTGTGCAGCCTTTTCTTCTTTATGAACATAAGAACATTTTTGAAAAAAAACTGAAAAAGAGAATAAAATCATTCGTTTTCCTGGTAGCATTATAGCTTCATTCTTTTTTATAATAGTATAAGCATTTTAATTAAAAGAAAGAAGTTGTCTGAATAGAGAAACAAGACTCAAATATGCTTATAAGAAATTAACTTCAAACTTAAACACCAAATGAAAGTAAAGGAGGCTAGAGTAGCTATACTGTCAGATAAAACAGATGTCTAGATAAAATTCAATTTTTTTAAGATTTTTATTTTATATTGGTGTAGAGTTGATTAACAATGTTATGCTACTTTCAGAGATACAGTGACTCAGTTATACAGACACGTATCTATTCTTTTTCAAATTCTTTTCTCATTTAGTTTATTACAGAATATTAAGCAGAGTTCCCTGTCCTCTACAGTACTGTCCCTGTTGGTTATCCATGTTAAATAGAGTAACTTCCCAATTGGTCCTTATTCCTCAGCAGGCCAACACACAGATCTAAATATTCATCAAGCCCCCACCTCCTTGATTCTATCTCCTCATTATCATTCAAAGGTATTCCCCTTCTCCTTCTTCACTACCTTAAATCAGATTCTCACTATTTCTCAATTGGACAATGAACTGTCTTTCTGATTATTCTCTTTGCTTTCTATTCTCTCCTCATATATCCATTTTACACATCTCCACCAAAAGCGTATTCCTATAAATCAAATTTAGTTATATCACTTCCTTGCTTCAAATTCCGTAATGGTTCTCCATGACTGTGACACATTGCAAAAATGGCCCACAGTTTTCAACTCTCCCTGTACCCACACGTCCCTTTGCAATATAACTTCATAGTTTTTCCAGTCAACAAGTGGGGTCTATTTATTCACCACTTGAAACTGGACTGACTCTAAGACTTCCTTCAGCCAACAAAATGTACAAAAGCAACTCTGTCTGTTGTTGTTTAGTTGCTAAGTCATGTCTGACCCTTTGTGATCCCATGGACTGCAGCACATCAGGCTCCCCTGTCCTTCACTGTCTCCTGGAGTTTGCTCAAATTTATGTCCATTGAGTCAGTGATGCTACCTAACCATATCATCCTCTGCCATCTTCTCCTTTTGCCTTCAATCTTTCCCAGCATCAGAGTCTTCTCCAATGAGTCAGTTCTTCGCATCATGGGCAAAGTATTGGAGCTTCAGGTTCAGCATGAGTCCTTCCAGTGAATATTCAGGGCTGATTTCCTTTAGGATTGTTTCAAGCTAAGGCTTCTAGAGGCTTTGCTCACAGCTGCTCTCACTCTGCCAGCCTACATGTTGCCATATCAACAAGCTCAAGCTCACCTGATGAATTATAAAGAAGTGGAACCAATTTGTCCACATCATTCCAGTTTACATCCTCTTCCTCAGAAACTGAGTTACCTGCAGCTGGTACTTGACTATGTATGCATGAATGACTTTAGCCAGGACCAATGAAACGGCTTAGCTGAGCCCAGTTCAAATTGACAAACCACAGAATCATGAGCTAAAAACAGTTTGTTTTAATCTACCAAGTTTTAGACTGATTTATTAAATAACAGAAGATAATTGATAAAATAATCTGCAAGGGGGCAGGAGGAAATCTGCTGTTTAGAATTGTACAGGACACTTTTCATGATCTGAACTCTGCTTGTTTCTCCCATCTGCAACCTCACAAGTTCACTTAGCACCATATGTCACAGTCATTTAACACATTTTTCCAAATTTTTTCAAGCTCTCCCACATCTGTCATGCTTGGTCCACACAGGTATAGATGTCATCTTCTCCAGGAAGCCTATCTCAGCTTCCTGTGCTTCTTGCTCACAGAACATTTACCAGACATTGTTATAAACACTGGTTCATTCAACCAGTTGCCATCATCCTCCGAACTTCTCAAAACCAAGGGCTACAACTCTGCTGTCTCTATCTGGCACAGTGCCTGACATAAACTAGATGGCCACTGTTGCTTATTGGATGACCAAATGAATGAACAAAGTATCTACCCAAACTTATACTAGTTTTAAGATTTTTAAAAATTTGATGAATTCTTGATAGGCAGATATCTACCTATTTGTCAACTGGATTTTAAGAGCTCATGCAGTCTTGAGAAAGACAAAAATAATTAAGATGAAAATTCAGTAGAATATTTTCCTGGGAGATTTCTTCCCATTTCCTTCCTGTCCATCTGCTCATCCCCAAATATGTGTCTATGTCCTCAACAGGCATAGCCTTATAAACACTATTAAGAAAATACAGATTTGGTCTCATGTAAACAACTGTCTAGTGTAGAAATGGTGCCCTATAGATTTCATTCTGCAAAACAGAAATGTGTACAAACATATACTGTTCTTTCAATTTCTCTAAAGAGAGGGAATGCCATTATTTCTATAAAAGAGTGACTAAATGCAAATAAAGAACCAAGCTCACAATGAATTCCCACTATATATGTCTTCCCCCAGAGAAGACTTCTTTCCCAGATTTCTGAATAAACTCATAGTTTATCTGTTTATTTGATGCCATCTCTTCATGTCAGGCAGACATTTCTTATAGATCCATCTGGATACTTACAGATAAAAGCGATCAAAAATGAGATTGCCAATAGTAGCAGAAGTATCAGCAATGATGTAAGAAGTAGCTTGGAAAAACTATGGCCACTTTGGTGAAGGTTGGTCTCTTTGGGAGCTGAAGAAGGAATCAAATTAATCAAATTATTATTATCATGAATAATAAAGTCTGACCTTGACTTCCTCTTGCCCCTTCTCTTCCTCCTCTCCCTTTTCTTATATAATACACTATTACTATTACATGACATTATTTCAAATATGAAGCTACAAAGGAAATAGTAATATTAATTGTAGAAACGCTAGAAAATACATAAAAGCACGAATTCCTACCATTGAGGATGAAAGTGAAAGTGTTAGTCACTCAATCGTGTCCAACTCTTTGCAACCCCATGGGCTGTATCCTGCCAGGCTTCTCTGTCCATGGAATTCTCCAGGCAAAAATACTGGAGTGGGTAGCCATTCCCTTCTCCAAGAGATCTTCCTGACCCAGGATAAAACCTGGGTCTCCTGCACTGAAGGCAGATTCTTTACTGTCTGAGCCGCCAGGGAAACCCATTGGGGATAACTGTTAATATTTTGGTATACATTCTTCCGGCAATTTTTTAAGTGTATATACATGCATGCACATTTTGCCACAGGACTGACATACCATATATATTGGGTTCTGACCTACTATTTTCTTGTACACTATATCACCATATTTTCTTCTTTTACCCACTGTATTGTGGTTGCATAGTATTTCATTATATACTTAAATAATCTTCCAGATTCTTTCTAACTTTAACTACTTTACATAATGCCATAGCAGATAACTCTTTATAACTGTCCCTCGTCACATCCCTAAAATAAAATCACACTGTTTTATTAAATTTATTAATTTATTTTTAATTGTAGAATGATTGCTTTACAGCACTGTGTTGGCTTCTGCCATATAAACACCACATTGTTCATCACGGCACTATTTACAATAGCTAGGACATGGAAGCAATCCAGATGTCCATGAATGGATGAAGAAGTTGTGGTACATATACACAGTGGAATATTACTCAGCCAGACTGCTTTTTAACTTTATTTTTTATGGAGGTATAGTTGAGTTACAATGTTGTGTTAAAAAATGAGACATTTTTAGTCATCATTTCATAGTTGAGAATTATTTTATCAAGTGTCCATTGATGGGTGGATGGATAAAGAAAATGTGACAACTGTATGGAATGGGTATTCACCTATAAAAAATAAGGAAATCTTGTCTTCAGGATGGACCTTGAGGGCATTATACTAAGTGAAATAAGTAAGAAAGAGAAAGACAAATACTATATGATCTCACTTATGTGTATAATCTTTAAAAGATAATAATAACTCATAGATACAGAAAACAGAATGGTGGTTGCCAGAGGTGAGGGATGATGAGGTCAGCAAAATGGGTGAAGGGGGTCAAGAGGTACAAACTTCCAGTTACAAAATAAATAAGCCCTAGGTCATAAGGTACAGTATAATGACTATAATTAACAATACTATAGATTATAATATACATATATAAAATACTGCATATTTGAAGGTTGCTAAGTGAAAAAGTTGGCTTAAAGCTCAACATTCAGAAAACTGAGATCATGGCATCTGGTCCCATCCCTTCATGGCAAATAGATAGGGAAACAGTGGAAACAGTGTCAGACTTTATTTTGGGGAGCTCCAAAATCACTGCAGATGGTGACTGCAGCTGTGAAATTAAAAGACGCTTACTCCTTGGAAGGAAAGTTATGACCAACCTAGATAGCATAATCAAAAGCAGAGACATTAGTTTGCCAACATAGGTCCGTCTAGTCAAGGCTATGGTTTTTCCAGTAGTCATGTATGGATGTGAGAGTTGGACTGTGAAGAAGGCTGAGTGCCAAAGAATTGATGCTTTTGAGCTGTGGTGTTGGAGAAGGCTCTTGAGAGTCTCTTGGACTGCAAGGAGATCCAACCAGTCCATCCTAAAGGAGATCAGTCCTGGGTGTTCATTGGAAGGACTGATGCTAAAGCTGAAACTCCAATACTTTGGCCACCTCATGAGAATAGTTGACTCATTGGAAAAGACTCTGGTGCTGGGAGGGATTGGGGGCAGGAGGAGAAGGTAACGACAGAGGATGAGAAGGCTGGATGGCACCACCAACTCGGTGGACATGAGTCTGAGTGAACTCCGGGAGTTGGTGATGGACAGGGAGGCCTGGTGTTCTGTGATTCATGGGGTCACAAAGAGTCAGACACGACTGAGCAACTGAACTGAACTGAACTAAAAAGTACATCTTAAAAAGCCTTCATCACAAGGAAAAAAACTGTGAAACTATGTATGGTGACATGTTAATTAGACATTGTGGTGATCATTTTGCAATATACATAAAAATCAAACCATTGTGCTTATACATCTGAAACTAATATAATTTTGTCAGTCATCTCTCAACTGAAAAAAAGAATTATTTTCTCAAAGTTATAATATATTGCTAAGTAGGGGTAAAACCTGCAATAATGTAGCAGTTCAGTTCAGTTCAGTTCAGTTCAGTTGCTCAGTCATGTCCGACTCTTTGCGACCCCATGAATCACAGCACACCAGGCCTCCCTGTCCATCACCAACTCCCAGAGTTCACTCAGATTCACGTCCATCGAGTCAGTGATGCCATCCAGCCATCTCATCCTCGGTCATCCCCTTCTCCTCCTGCCCCCAATCCCTCTCAGCATCAGAGTTTTTTCCAATGAGTCAACTCTTCTCATGAGGAGGCCAAAGTACTGTAGTTTCAGCTTTTGCATCATTCCTTCCAAAGAACATGCAGGGCTGATCTCCTTTAGAATGGACTGGTTGGATCTCCTTGCTGTCCAAGGGACTCTCAAGAGTCTTCTCCAACACCACAGTTCAAAAGCATCAATTCTTTGGCACTCAGCCTTCTTCACAGTCCTGCTCTCACATCCATACATGACTACTGGAAAAACCATAGCCTTGACTAGATGGACCTTAGTCGGCAAAGTAATATCTCTGCTTTTGAATATGCTATCTAGGTTGATCATAACTTTTCTTCCAAGGAGTAAGCGTCTTTTAATTTCATGGCTGCAGTCACCATCTGCAGTGATTTTGGAAAAACACATATGCACATTGATGCATATTTATATTTTGAAGGGTGTACACAAAATGTAAATTATAGTTATCTCTAGATAGTAAGAATAAATACAGCAATTTAAATTTGTGTGTGGACCTAGAGACTGTCAAACAGAGTGAAATAAGTCAGAAAGAGAAAAACGAGTATCATATATTAATGCATATATGTGAAATCTAGAAGAACGGTACAAATGAATCTATTTGCAAAGCAGAAATAGAGACACTGAAGAGAACAAATGTACAGACACTAAGGCAGGGGAAAAGGGAGGTGGAATGAATTCAGAGATTGGAATTGACATATACACTCTACTAGGTATAAAATAGATAACTAATGAGAACACATTGTGCAGCACAGGGAACTCTACTCAGTACTCTGTAATGATCTATATGGGAAAAGAATCTAAAAGAATGGATATATGTACATGTGTAACTGATTCACTTTGCTGTACAGCAGAAACAGAACACTGTTAAACAACTAAACTGATAAAAATTTTAAAAATAAATAAATTTGTGTGTATCTCTGGTTTTTAATTTTTTCTATAATAAACATTGCAGCATATAATAACAAAGTTATACAAATTTTTTAATTTGTATTTATTTTTTAAAGGTTATCAAGTATTTATTTATTTTGGCTGTGCCTGGCAGCATGAGGAATCTTAGTTCCCTGACCAGGGATTGAACTTGTGCATTGGGAGTACAGAGACTTAACTCCTGGACCACCAGGGAAGTCTCTATAAATTTTCTAAGGGGAGAAAAACAGTTTCCTGAGCATTTCCATGTTTCCACAGAATTTTGGAAAACATAAGCAATCATAATTTCCCTCTCACAGCTTCTCATAGTCTCCACGGTTTTTTTCCTCTTTTCTTCTGTATCTGAGATATCATACATGCTACTGAAATTACCTTTTATTTGCTTCCAAACCTCACTGAATCCATCTCAGATACAGTGTGCAATGGATTTTCTGATCGCAGAGCAACCGCCCTCAAAACATGAGACTTTCTGTATAAGACTTTCTAGGCTTTCGTCTGCAATGGTTTGTTCCATGTTAGTCTGAGACAAACCAATACACTCCAACACTCTGCACTCAAACTCTTCTCCTGTGACTAATCGAGAAACAAAACCCACCAATTCATCATTAGCCCCTGCATCTGGACTGATGATTTCAAGACCTGAACCCACTGTCGACACTGCAGTCTTAGTTCACCTCAGAAAGCATACAAGAACTTCTCAGCTTCATTACCATTCTCCTTAACTCAGGTCCATAGTGGATTTCTCACACCTCAGTTTTATCATGGCATACCTGTACCATCCCTTAATGCTTTTCAGGCAACTTGATCTGAGAATCCTGTGTTTCCCAACCACGGCCAGAGAACCAGCAACCAACATTCCCTAGGCTTTATTTATAGTATTTTCTCTTCACCCTTCATCCCATCATTCACTCTGACCACTGGAAAGCGAGTCTTACCTGCAGGAGGCTCTGATTTGGTGCCTGAGGACTTGGGTTTATTAAACTTCACTTCAGCATAAGTGACCTCTGAAGTCATGCTGAGATCTTCTGTTCTTGTCAAAGAATCCTGTCCGTCTCTTCCTTAAAACCACTTAAAATGAAACTCAAGCATGGTGGTAACTTCTCATACATCCTGTCACACAACTAGCTGAGAACAGAAACTCTAGACAAACAAACAAAAACCTTCAGAGGAATTTCATGAAAATTAAAAACCTCAGGGGCCCAAACCCCAAAACAGGCGCAATGTTAATCAAACCTTTAAACATCACGCCAGCAAATAGCGATAGAAGTAGGAAGTCAAAGGGTAGGGGAGAGAAACAGGAAGGAAAGGAAAAGAGGAACAAAGCAGAGACATTCTCCCTGAGAACAGTGAACTTACCAGAAAGGATGAAATTAAAGCATTTGTGAGCATCTACCTGCAAACAAAATCATTTATAGACCCACCAACCTGAGTATATACTCATTCATGTTTGCATTCTCCTCATCTTCTGGGGTTGATCAGGCAACTCTGGGGACTACATTCCAACTGACAGAACAACTTTCTTGCCAGACTCCCCACTTCCAAAAGTCAGAGTCCTCTAATGCAGTGGGAAGTCAAAGTGTAGATTATGTGCCTTCAGAAGTTGCTCTCCTGTGTTCTCTGCTCAACCCTGTTCTTGATTAAGTCCATCATGCCTCCGCATGCATTCTGCTCAAGTGCCCCCAGCAGCTCCTGAGAGCAGCTCTCTACTGGATGCTAGAGAAGGATGTCCTTCTCTCTTTCATCCCCAGTACACCACAACAAAAGGCTTATGGGTATACACAAGCCTTTAACAAATTAGGATAGTTAAATGGATTCACAGTTTAGAGGAGAAACTAAGCACTACATATAAGCCAATAGGAAAGCACCCCAAAAATTAAATCCTTCATGCAGAATCCTTTTGCAGACATGCTCCCAGCTCACACCCAAGATTCAGCTCTCCCCAAATGAGTCTCCATTTTATTTTTTTTCTTTTTCCAGTTTTTGGTGACCCACCCAGCTTACAGGATTTTAGTTCCCCAACAAGGGCCCAGCAGTGAAGTACAGACTCTTAACCACTGGACTGCCAGGGAACTCCACTGATTCACCTTCTTTTAGTCTCCCCACCTAATTCGTCTCTCCCCTGACTCTTAACCACTGGACTGCCAGGGAACTCCACTGATTCACCTTCTTTTAGTCTCCCCACCTAATTCGTCTCTCCCCTGACTCTTAACCACTGGACTGCCAGGGAACTCCACTGATTCACCTTCTTTTAGTCTCCCCACCTAATTCCTCTCTCCCCTGCATAACACACACACACCACAGGCATTTACCTCTGTATTTATTTTATGTCTAAATATATTGAAAACCATGAGTTCACACTAATGTCTCTAATCCCAATCTTACACAAAGAGTTCATTCTATCTTTTCCTCTTTCTGCATCTCTAACTCCCTCTGTCACAGTAGGAAAACTGCTTCCATTCTCCTTACTTACTTATTTGATCAATGTTGCTGTTCAGTCACTAAGTCTTGTCCAACTTTTTGCGACCCCGTAGACTGCAACATGCCAGGCTTCCCCATCCTTCACCATCTCCTGGAGTGTGCTCAAATTCATGTCCATTAATTCAGTGATGCCATCCAACCATTTCATTTTCTGTCACCTCCTTCTCCTCCTGCCTTCAATCTTTTCCCAGCATCAGGGTCTTCTCCAATGAGTCGGCTCTATGTATAAGGTGGCCAAAGTATTGGAGCTTCAGCTTCAGCATCAGTCCTTCCAATGAATATTCAGGGTTGATTTCCATTACGATTGAGTGGTTTGATCTCCTTGCCATCCAAGGGAGTCTCAAGAGTTTTCTCCAACACCACAGTTCAAAGGCATTAATTTCCTAGATTTAAACCATTTTCTACCTTGGCTGCCCCTCCTTCCTTAACTAAGATGCCCTTCTCTCCTCCACTGGGCTCCTTTCTCCATCCAGGCCCTACTGCTGTTGACACCACCTCCGTTCTGCACGGGAGTCCTGCACTGAGGCAGCCAATCCCCACAGCCATTTCTCCTCACCCTGCGCAGGTCTGCCGCCTTCCACAGCACAGTCCTCCTTACTCTGCCTGGACTCTGATTCCTGAAACCAGTGCCCTAACCCTAACGTGGAATCTGTTCTCACCCCACTCAGGCTCTGACACCCTGTCCAAGGTCACCCTCCTGTGTGAAAGCCCTCCTCACTCTGCTGGGCTCTGAGTCTCCACGCTATGCTCCCATCATATGGACAGCCTCTGAAACCCACACCTGCATGGACGCCTTCCTCCCTCTGCTTGGGCTCAGACACCTCCCCGCAAGGATGCCCTGGTCACTGCATGAGCCCCCTGCACCAACGCCCACTCTGCCACACAGATGCCCTGTTCACCTCTCAGGCATTAGTACCCAGACCAGGCTGCTTATGACACCCCATACCAGGCCACAGACACATGTGGACACGCTCCTCAGCCTGCACAGGCTATGATGTCAGAACGGTTTCCCCACCCGTACAGAGATGGTGTCTTCACTCATCTTGGGCTCCAACACCACTGCCAAGCCAGCCCCCTGCACAGTCACCCTGCTCACCCTGTGTGAGCTCTGACTGCCTGCACCAGACCACTTGCTCCTCCCCCAGCCCACCATTCAACAAACACCCTCCCTGCTCTACCCACCTAATGCTTCATTTAAGACTGAATCATTTAGTAAAGACAGGAAAGGGGGTACAAAAAACAGTAAGGGAAGAAAAAGAGCTAATTTTCATAAATTTCTCCAGCAAATAACTTCCGGACCTAATAAGCACCACTGGACCTTAACCATCTAAGCTGGTTTCTGGATTCAGGTGCAGTTCACCAGCTGCCCTTGTGGCCTCAGACCACAAGGTTCACTGTCCTCATCACTACATGTGTGTCTGCAACTGACCCCAGCCACTTCACAGGTACCTGCAGCTCAGTACACACAAAAAAGAAGTAAATAGTGACATGAAAGAACACACAAGGGGGAATAAAAGGGTGAAATTTTTGCATCCAATCAAAGTTAAATTGTTATCAGCCCACAGTACCATGATAGAAGGAAGGAAGGAAGGAAGGAAAAAGAAAGATATGATGTTTTATAGAAGCTTCAGGGTAAAAATCCTGAAGCATAAACCTACGGTAGAATCACAAAAAGTTAAGAGAAGGGAATCAAAATATACCACTACAGAAAATCATCAATTCACAAAGGAAGACAGCAAGAAAGGAACAATGGAACAACAAAACACAAAAAAACAATTAGAAAGATGACATAGTAAATCCTTATCTGTCAATAATTACCTTAAATGTAAATGGATTGAATTCTCCAGTGAAAAGACAGAGTGGGTGAAAAAAAGCAAGACTCAACTATATATATTCTACAAGAAACTCAGCTCAGCTTCAAGAACACACATAGGTTAAAAGTGAAGGGATGCAAAAAGATACTCCATACAAGTGGAAACCAAAAGATAGTAGGGATAACTATACATATGTCAGCAAAATAAGATGTTAAGACAAATATGGTAGTGAAAAGCAAAGAAGGTCATTATATAATGATCAGAAAGATAACAATCATAAATATATACACATTCAACATCAGAGCACCTTAATATATTAAGCAAATACTGACAGATCAGAAGGGAGAAATAGACAATAAATAACAGCAGGATACTTCAATACTTTATTTTCAACAATGGATCGATTATCCAGATGAAAATCAACAAGGATATGTTGGACTTCAACCATACTATAGACCAAGTGGACCTAAAACAGACATCTACAGAACAGTCTTCCCAAAAGCAGAATACATGTTCTTCTTAAGCACAGAATATTCTTCAGAATAGGCCAAATGTTAGATCAAAACACAATCTTAGTAAACTTAAGAACACTAAACTTGTGCCAAGTATCTTCTCCAACCACAGTAGAGTGAAACTAGAAATTAAGACCAGAAGGAAAGCTAGAAAGTTTACAAATATATGGAAATTAAACAACACAATCCTGAACAGCCAATAGCTCAAGGAAATAAAGAGGAAATTTTTAAAATATCTTGAAATAAACAAATAAACAAACAAAAAATGGAATACAACATACCAAAACCTATGCAAGGCTGCTAAAGCAGTTCTAAAATGGAAGCTTATAGTGATAGATAAAAGCCTACATTAAGTAAAAAGAAATATCTCAAATAAACAACCTCACTTTATACCTCAAGGAACTGGAAAAAGAAAAACAAATTAAGCCCAAAGTTAGTAGAACGAATGAAATATCTAAAGTCAGAGTGAAAAAAAGAAACCATAGGAAAGATCAAGAAAACTAAGAGGTGGTATTTCAAAAAAATAAACAAAATTGACTAAGAAAAGAAGAGGGAAGACTCAAATAAAGAAAATCAGTAATGAAATTTGGGACATTACAACTGATCATACAGAAATGCAAAGGACCATGAGAGACTACTATAAACAACTGCACACCAACAAACTGAATAACCTGAAAAATAGAAAAATTCCTAGAAACACGTAGCCTACCATGACTGAAACAGGAAGTAACAGGAAAACTGAAGAGACCAGTAACAAATAAGTAGACTGAATCAGTAATCATGAACTTACCAAAAAGAAAAGGCTCGAACCAGATGGTTTCCCAAATATCCACCCAACATTTTTTTTTTAATTAGCAGCAATCCTTCTCAAACTCTTCCCAAAAATTCAAGAGGAGGCAACACTCTAGAACCCATTTTATAAGGCCAGCATTACTTTGATACCAAAGATGAGGATGCTACAAGAAAATGCCAGTGTCACTGACGTATGTGGATACAAAATTCTCAACTAAATACTAGCAAGCCAAATTCAATAACACATTTAAAGGTCCATATTCATCCCTAGGGTAAAAGATGGTTCGACATATACAAATTATTATCTGTGATAAACTGCATTAATCAAATAAAAGGTGAAAATCCAGGATTATCTCAATGGATACAGGAAAAGCATTTGACTAATTACAACATCCTTTCAGGATAAAAACTCTCAACAAATTGGGTATGAAGGAACATACCTAAACATGATAAAGGTCATGTATGACAGGACCACAGCTAACATCTTACTCAATGATTAAATGCTGAAAGCTTTTCCTCTAAGATCAGGAACAAGACAAGGGGGCCCACACTCACCATTTCTACTCAACGGAGTACTAGAAGTCCTAGACAGAGCAATTGTGCAAGAAAAGAAAATAAAAGTCATTCAAATCAGAAAAGAAGAAGCAAAATTTTCTCTGCTGATGATATGATCTTATATATAGAAAATCCTAAGAACTCCACCCAAAAAAACTGTTAGAACTATTAAATTATTTCAGTAAAGTTGCAAGATATAAAATAAACATATAAAAATCAGTTTCCTTTCCATACAACAATAAAAACAACCAAAAAAGAAATAAAAAATCCCATTCACAATAACTCCAAAACAATAAAATATTTAGGAACAAATTCAACTAAGGGGGTGAAATTTCTACATACCAAAAACTACAACTTTGATTAAAGAAACTGAAGACACACACAAAAATTGAAAGCTATCTTGTGTTCATGGATTGGAAGAATTAATATCGTTAAGACATCCATACTACCCAAGCCAATTATAGATTCAACACAACCTCTATCAAAATCCCAATGGCATTCTTCACAGAAATAGAAAAACTTATATGCAGAGTACATCATGAGAAACACTAGGCTGGAAGAAGTACAAGCTGGAATCAAGATTGCCAAGAGAAATATCAATACCCTCAGATATGCAGATGACACCACCCTTATAGCAGAAAGTGAAGAGGAACTAAAAAGCCTCTTGATGAAAGTGAAAGAGGAGAGTGAAAAAGTTGGCTTAAAGCTCAACATTCAGAAAATGAAGATCATGGCATCTGGTCCCATCACTTCATGGGAAATAGATGGGGAAACTGTGGAAACAGTGTCAGACTTTATTTTGGGGGGCTCCAAAATCCCTGCAGATGGTGACTGCAGCCATGAAATTAAAAGACGCTCACCCCTTGGAAGAAAAGTTATGACCAACCGAGATAGCATATTTAAAAGCAGAGACATTACTTTGCCGACTAAGGTCCGTCTAGTCAAGGCTATGGTTTTTCCTGTGGTCATGTATGGATGTGAGAGTTGGACTGTGAAGAAAGCTGAGCACCAAAGAATTGATGCTTTTGAGCTGTGGTGTTGGAGAAGACTCTTGAGAGTCCCTTGGACTGCAAGGAGATCCAATCTGTCCATTCTCAAGGAGATCAGCCCTGGGATTTCTTTGGAAGGAATGATGCTGAAGCTGAAACTCCAGTACTTTGGCCACCTCATGCAAAGAGTTAACTCATTGGAAAAGATTCTGATGCTGGGAGGGATTGGGGGCAGGAGGAGAAGGGGACAACAGAGGATGAGATGGCTGGATGGCATCACTGACTCGATGGACATGAGTCTGAGTGAACTCCAGGAGTTGGTGATGGAAAGGGAGGCCTGGCGTGCTGCGATTCATGGGGTCGCAAAGAGTCAGACACGACTGAGCGACTGAACTGAACTGAAGATTTGTGTAAAATCACAAAACACCACAAAAAAGTAATAGCCAAAGCAACCATGAGGAGAAAAACAAAGCCAGTGGTATCACATTTCCTAATTTCAAATTATACTACAAAGCTATCATAATTAAAAGAGTATAGTACTGGCATAAAAAGAGACACATAGAACAATGGAACTAAGTAGAGATTCCAGAAATAAACTTCTGCATTTACAGTCAACCTATATTTAACAAGGGAGCCAAGAACACTAAATGGGAAAGGACAGTCTTTTCAACAAAACTCTTTAGTAGGAAAACTGATAATCACATGCAGAAAATGAAACTGGACCTCTGACACCACTCCCTAAAATTAACTTGAAATAGATTAAAGACTTAAACATAAGATGTGATATCACGAAACTCCTTGAAGAAACCACAGGGAGGAAGTTTCTAAACATTGGTTTTGACCACTCTTTTTCAGATATCACACCAAAAGCACAAGAAACAGAAGTAAAGATCAATAAGTTGGGACTATATCAAATTAAAAAGCTTCTGCGCAGCAAAAGACACAATCTACAAAAGAAAAGACAACCTACAGATGAGGAGAAAATATTTGCAAACCATATATCTGATAAGAAGTTAATATCCAAAATATTTAAAGAATTCATACAACTCAATAACAAAAACAACACACAAAAACACTAAAAACAATTTGATTTGTTAAAATGGACAGAAGCACTAAATAGACATTTTTCTAAAAAGACATACAGATGGCCAACAGATTTTTTTTTTAGAGTCACAAGCAACTGACTAACTCAGTATGACTCAAAACCACAAAGAAACCACTTCCATTTCATGCTGTTCTGATACCTAGGGTTGGGGCCCAGACTGTAAGGGTGATGCTTAAGACATACATGAAATAATGTTCAACATCACTAATCACCAGGGAAATGCAAATTAAAGCCACAAGGAGATATCACTGCACATCTGTTAGAATAGCCAAAATCCAAAAGATAAAAGATAACAAATGTTGGGGAGATGTGGATTAAGGGGAACTCCTTGCACACTCTTGGCGGAAATGCAAATTGGTATAGTCACTATGGAAAACAGTATGGAAGTTCCTTAAAAGATTAAAAATAGAACTACCATATGAGTCAGGAATTCTACTTCTGGGTATATACCCAAAGGAAATGAAAACAGGATATTGAATAGATATTTGGCCTCCCTTGTTTATTGCAGCATTATTCACAATAGCAAGATATGGAACAACCATAGAGTCCATTTGCAGTGAATAGATAAAGAAGATGTGGTATACACATGCAAAAGAATATTATTTGGCCATGAGAAAGAAGGAAATTCTGCCATTTGTAACAACATGGATAGAACTTGAAATCGTCATGCTAGGTGAGAAAAGTTTGAGAAAGAGTAATACTGTATTTCATGATACCATTTATACATGTAATCTAAAAAAGCCAAACTTGTAGAAACAGAGAATAGACTGGTGGTTACCAGAAGCTAGCAGGTGGAGGAACTGGGGAGATGCAGTTTAAAGGTGTAAACTGGAGCCGATTATACAGAATGAAGTAAGCCAGAAAGAAAAACACCAATACAGTATACTGACACATATATACGGAATTTAGAAAGATGGTAATGATGACCCTGTATGCGAGACAGCAAAAGAGACACAAATGTATAGAACGGACTTTTGGACTCTGAGGGAGAGGGAGAGGGTGGGATGATTTGGGAGAATGGCATTGAAACATGTATACTATCATGTAAGAAATGAAGTGCCAGTCTAGGTTCAATACAGGATACAGGATGCTTGGGGCTGGTGCATGGGGATGATCCAGAGAGATGATATGGGGTGGGAGGTGGGAGGGGAATTCAGGATTGGGAGCTCATGTACACCCGTGGTGGATTCATGTCAATGTATGGCAAAACCAATACAGTATTGTAAACTAAAATAAAGTAAAAATAAAATTAAAAAAATAAAATAAAATAAATTAAAAAATAAATAAATAAAGGTGTAAAGTTTCAATCAGTAGATAAATTAAGTTCTGGAAATCTAATGCCCAGCACAATCATTAAGAGCATATCTTGGAGAAATCAGTTCCAGTTTCAGAAACCAGTTTCAGTTTCAGATAACCAGAATAAATGAATATTGCAACAAAGTTACAAGAATTTTTGGTTTCCCAATACATACAGAAGTTATATATACACTATACATGTGTACTAAGTCACTTCAGTCATGTCTGACTCTTTGCAACCCCATGGATTGTAGCCCTCCAGGCTCCTCTGTCCATGGGATTCTCCAGGCAAGCATACTGGAGTGGGTTGCCATGCCCTCTTCCAAAGGATCTTCCCAACCCAGGGATCAAACTGTGTCTCTTATGTTTCCTGCATTGGTAGGCAGGTTCTTTACCACTGAGCCACCAGGGAAGCCCAATGTCTACACTATACTGTACTCTAGTGAAAAACACCTTGAAAAACAATATACACACCTTAATTTTAGAATGCTTCATTGCTAAAAAAAATATTAACTATCACCTGAGCCTACAGTGAGTCACAGCAGTAATATCACACAGATGCTATAACAAATACAATAATGACAAAAAAGTTTAAAATATTGTGAATATTACCAAAACATGACACAGAGACACCAAGTGAGCAAATCATCACAGTGCTGTTGAAAAATGGCACTGATAGACTTCCTAGATGAATGGATGCTATAAATCTTCAATTCATAAAAATCATAGTATCTGCAAGTGTGATAAAAGGAGGTACGCCTGTATAGACAATATTATAAACTTCACAGTTGCTAACAGATTAGGTCTTAATTGTTCTCACCACAAAAAAAAAAAAAAGAAATGACAACTACATGACATGATAGAAGTATTAGCTAACACTAGCTAGTGCAAAAAAATGTATCAAATCAACATTTTTTATATCTAAACCTTTACAGTTAATTAACTGTCAAATAAATGCCAATAAAATTAATTTTTATGAATTTATTTATTTTAATTGGTGGCTAATTATTTTACAATATTGTGGTGGTTTTTGCCATACATTGACATGACTCAGGCATGGTTGTACGTGTCCCCCATCCCGAACCCCCCCTCCCACCTCCCTCCCTATCCCATCCCTCTGGCTTGTCCCAGTGCACCAGCTTTGAGTGCCCTGATTCATGCATTGAACTTGGACTGGTCATCTATTTCACATATGGTAATACACATATTTCATTGCTATTCTTCCAAATCATCCCACCCTTGCCTTCTCCCACAGAGTCCAAAAGTCTGTTCTTCACATCTGTGTCTCTTTCGCTGTCTCACATACAAGGTTGTCATTACCATCTTTCTAAATTCCATATATACATGTTAATATACTGTATTGGTGTTTTTCTTTCTGGCTTATTTCACCCTGTATAATAGGCTCCAGTTTCATCTACCTCATTAGAACTGACTCAAATGCATTCTTTTTAATAGCTGAGTAATATTCCATTGTGTATATGTACCATGACTTTCTTTTCCATTCATCTGCCAGTGGACATCTAAGTTGCTTCCATGTCCTAGCTGTTGTACACAGTGCTGCAATGAACACTGGGGTACACGTGTCTCTTTCAATTCTGGTTTCCTTGGTGTGTATGCCCAGGAATGGGATTGCTAGGTTGTATGGCAGTTCTATTTTTAATTAATTTTTTTAAAGGAAAGGAATTCTCATCATTTTGCCCTTATACTTACTATCTTATTGCACATGTTGATAGCCAGGATTAGAATACCCAGCCAACTGAAAAGAGGGAATATATGTATATGTATAGGAGTCGGACACGGCTGAGCAACTTCACTTTCACTTTTCACTTTTATGCATTGGAGAAGGAAATGGCAACCCACTCCAGTGTTCTTGCCTGGAGAATCCCAGGGACGGGGGAGCCTGGTGGGCTGTTGTCTATGGGGTCACACAGAGTCGGACACGAGTGAAGCAACTTAGCAGCAGCAGCAGCAGCATGGTTGATTCACTTTCCTGTGCAGCAGAAATTGACACAACAGTATAAAGCAACTCTACTCCAATAAAAAGTAAATTAAAAGAAGAGCCAGCTGCCGGGACCCAGCCCTGGTGGATCCAGGGTGATTCGAAGGGGAGATGGATAGGCGAGGAAAAACTTATTTATATAGAAATATAAAAAGAGATTAGGAAGAAATAGTATAGTAGGAAAATTTAGTGGAGAAAAGGGGCGGAATAACTTGGTTTAAGGGGAAAGCCAATAAAACCTCAGAACAAGAGATTTGCACCATCTACGTTGGGCCACCGGCATCCATTTGAATATCGGAGAGTGCCCCACCTTGGGCTCTCTCTCACAGAACTTAAAAGCCGGGACAAGTAAGTAGACTTGGCGAGCCTCCTCGTTCCAGATGGGAATTCAGCCAGAAAAGGAGAGGGAGGGAGAGTAAGAAAGAGACACGGGGGCGGGGCGGGAGGGGGGGGAAGATTTCCAAGAAACTAGGCCGAGAGACTAGTCCAAGAAACTGGTCCATCCTTTACTGTTCAGAAGGCCTTTTATACTTTTGATAGTACATGGTGATCAATGGGTAACACAAAGTTATGCAGCGTTAGCAACCCAGACTCTTATCAAAACCAGGCTTTTCTCTCTGCATACCTAGTTGTATACACAAGTCTTAGGTGATTTACATCATCTTCCGGCCAGAGGGCCAATTAACATTTTACGGCCCTTTTCTGATAAGGGTTTGTCAACCAGAAGACTTATTTGTGTTGTTCTTCTCAAAGTCTGGTGCCACTCTCAGAAAGCACTAAATAAAGTTACATAGTAAAGATACAGCAATTTATAACAAGTAAAAGGAGCACAGTGATCTATAACAAAAGAAAAGTAATTAACTAAAAAATCTAGTGTTGCTAACATCAAAACTACTATATACCTTTTTCCATATCCCGATTACATTGATTAATATCCTCCCAGGTGCCTAAAAGATAAAGAATATGGAGGCCTGGCAGCAATCATTGAGTCAACAGTGAAATCCGTCACCAACATGATTTTTAGCTCTTTAGAAAAGGCTCTGTATCTTTAAGATGTTTTAAGCTTTGTGCCTCTGGCAGTTGGGGGGCTGTAAACAATTCACAAGCTGTAAAAGTCCGGAGGAACCTCTTAGGCAAGTTAGAGAGTTATCAGAGGGGGTTTGAACTGAAACATTCCTTTCAAATGCAGAAGACTGAAGCCCTGTGTTAACTTTTTCCAGAGAGTGTCAGAAGAGTGGAAAAGCACAGTACAATAAGGCAGGCAGATTCTGGTGTTTTTCTTTTTTTTGGGGGGGGGGGGTGGTGGTGGCGGGCAGTTGCTCAGGGAAACTCAGGGGGAACCCCTGAGGCCTAACTCGCCTTGCCCATCAGGCCTCTCCGCATGACCTTGTCATGGGTGGGATCTCCCGTGCTGGCTCCCGGCAGCCAGCCAAGTAGCAGCAGCAGAAGCAGTAACAGAGTTTACCATACACCAGGCCTTGTTCTAAGTACTTTAAGTTTTTAACTTACTCTTTTGAACTATGGTGTTGGAGAAGACACTTAAGAGTCCCTTGGTCTGCAAGCAGATCAAACCAGTCAGTCCTAAAGGAAATCAGTCCTGAATATACATTGGAAGGACTAATGCTGAAGCTGATTCTCCAATATTTTGGCCACCTGATGCCAAGAGCCAACTCATTGTAAGAGACGCTGATGCTGGGAAAGATTGAAGGCAGGAGAAGAAGGGGACCACAGAGGATGAGATGGTTGGATGGCATCACCGACTTGATGGACATGAGTTTGAGCAAGCTCCGTGAGTTGGTAATGGACAGCGAACCCCAGCGTGCTGCAGTCCAAAGGGTCACAAAGAGTCGGACACGACTGAGCGACTGAACTGAACTGAACAGATTCTGACAACTGTATAAAGTATGAATGATTATCCTCATTTTGCATATGAGAAAACTGAGGCAAACGAGAGTTAACTTGTCAAAGGTCAAAAAGCCAGTAAGTGGCAGACAAAATTTTGTGCCAAGGCAATCTGTCTCCTCTCAAGTTCATATTTGTTACCAGTACTGTTTACTACCCATTATTCACCTATTTTGGTGGGATTGAGGAGGGGGAAAAGAAACGTGTTAGCTGCTCAGTCGTGTCTGACTCTTGGCAACCCCATGGACTGTAGCCCCTGCCAGGCTCCTCCATCTGCAGAAGGTGGGGGCAGGGTCATCCAAATTAATACATATATCCCCCATTCAAAGACTTATTTGGACTTGCCTGGTGTCTCAAATGGCAAAGAATCCATCTGCAATGCAGGAGACCTGGGTTTGATTCCTAGGTTGGGAATATTCCAGTATTCTTGCCTGAAGAATCCCACGGACAGAGGAGCCTGGTGGGCTACAGTCCCTGGGGTCGCAAAGAGTCGGACACAACTGAGCAACTAAGCACAAAAAAGATTTATTTAAGTATTAAAATTTGAAGAAAGTATTACTCTGTTCTTCATTTTCTGCCTACCCAAACAGCTATTTTTCTACAATCCCAAAAATCTTTGTATTGGGTATATGTTTAGACTCTTTAACTAAAATGTCCCTTGATTGTCTTCATTTATGTCTTTTAAGTGCCTCTCTGGCTCCTAGGCGGAGAAGGCAATGGCAACCCACTCTAGTATTCTTGCCTGGAGAATCCCAGGGACGGGGGAGCCTGGTGGGCTGCCGTCCATGGGGTCTCACAGACACGACTGAAGCGACTTAGCAGTAGCAGCAGCTGGCTACTGGGAAATCTGAGCAGCAGTTCCTAGAAGAGCCCTGCCCTCTAGTGGTCCCACGCTGCTATGCAGCCAGATAAAGCATTTACAGAAATCGCTTCAATGACTTTTTCTCCTATAAGAGTTGCCATGGAAGAACACACGTAAGAAAAAAAATTAAAAAGCAAACAAAACTTACGATAAGGGGGGGAAGGGAGGGAGGGATAAACATATACACACTACTAAATATAAAATAGATAATAAGGACCTACCGTAGAGCACAGGGAACTTGACTCAATACTCTGTAATGACCCACATGGGGAAAGAATCTAAGAGTAGATATATGTGTATGTATAACTGATTCTCTTTGTCGTACACCTGAAACTAACACAATATGGTGAATCAACTATATTTCAATAAAAACTTTAAAATTTTTGTGTAAGGAGCAAACAAAAGCATTCACAATGGGTCTTAATGCACTATTGTATTTAACAGAGGGGGTGACACTGATCCTAGGGAAGACCATTGTCTCAAGGGACAACTATTTTAATCCTGACTCAGATGTAGTCTTTAGTATACTAGGGCTTTTTTAAAAAGGACGTATCACCCCCATATCTTGGTAATTTTCAAAAAGGGACTGAAAATAACAATTCTCATTCTGGAATAAGTGCCACTCCACATGATTTCAACCATGGTAGCTATGAAAACTCTACCAGACTTGAGGGACTTGCAAGTAAATGTAACTCTCTTCCTGTTTCTTTTATATATATGTGTTATTTACTTATTTTTGGCTATGCTGGGTTTTCATTCCTGCACACAGGCTTTCTCTGGTCCCAGCTGAGTAGGGGATACTCTCCTGTTGGGGTGAACAGGCTTCTCATTGTGGTGGCTTCTTTGTTGCAGAGCATGGGCTCAGTAGTTGTGGTGCATGGACTTAGTGGCCCAGTGACATGTGCGGGTCTTCCCAGACCAAGGATTTAACCCACGTCCCCTGCATTGGCAGGCAGATTCTTAACCACTGGATCACCAGAGAAGTCCTTTCTATTTCCTTCCTTTCTCAAGAGAATATGCAATTGATGGGGAGCTCATGAGTTCTAGTCACAAGCCATATGTATTTTCCTTATGTATGGTTAAAAAGCAATAACAGAAATGATTTTTCTTAAAAGCTAGAGAAAAAGCTAAACATAACTGAAATACAATGTAACCTTAGCCAATTGTGATAACTGAGACAAACATAACTGAAGTGCAATGTAATCTTAGCCAGCTGTGATAACTGAGACAGTAAGCCACCAAATTCAACAGCCCTGGGCTACATGATATCCTGATTTCCTCTTCCCAGGCCATGGAGTCTATGCACTAAAGGAAAATTCATCTTCAACACTACTTTCTTGGGCCCTAACATTAATTGACTCTGGAGCATACAAATGAGACTTTCTGCAACTATGACAAAGCATTCAAGGAACACTTAAGGGCATGTAGCTAGTAACAGCCAAAGTGAGAGTGAATCATAAAAAAAGCCCAACTTACTGATTTCTAGTCACACTTCTGTAAAATCACCATTGAGTATTTAATGAGTATCTACTACCTTGAAGGGCATATGCAAAGTACTGAGTAGATAAAAATGAAGACATAATCCTTATACCCAAGAGCTTACAAACTAGTTAAGAGAATTTCAATAGCAACTCCCCAAAATAAGGAAGATCATCTTTGACTGAGAGGATAAGTAACATTCCATGAGCAGCACTTGAGCCATCCTTCCAGTACAGGAAGGGTGTTTCACCAAGCAGGTGGAGATGGGAAGTAATTCTGGGCAGAGGGAACTGTAAGCATGCAATGCCCATGGTGCTGATAGCATATGAAGAATCAGTGTGCTGAAGTCAACTGAGTGCAAGGGAAACCTGAGAGCTGAGGATGAAGCGGTACTTTGGACATTAATCTGGAAGTGAAGGAAAATCGTTAAAGGCAATCAATGAGTAGGGAAGGAAGGGGCACGAGCAGAGCTTGGTTTCAGCCCTGGTGTTCTGGTGGCAACATGGAAGCTGAACGGAGCTGAGGCAGCTAGCAGCAGACAATCTAGGTTATCAGAACGGAGGAAGTGAGCGGTAAGAAAAGCTCACCGGACAACCCTGACGGCAGATGTCACTGTCTGAGGGGGGTTGAGCTGGAAAAAGGATGGTCCATTTTCTGCCCCATAACCCCCTTGAAGTTCAAGATAAATGTTTTTTTATCCATGATGTGCCTGCTCTCACTTCAGTCGTGTCCAACTCTTTGTGACCTTACGGACTATAGCCCGCCAGGCTCCTCTGTCCTTAGGAATTCTCCAGGCAAGAATACTAGAGTCAGTTGCCATGCCCTCCTCCAGAGGATCGTCCCAACCCAGGGATTGAAACTACGTCTCCTGCATTGAAGGCAAAGAACTGAACCCCGGTTCAATTTCTAGGTCAGGAAGATCCACTTGGAGAAGGGTTACGCTACCCACTCCAGTATTCTTGGGCTTCCCTTGTGGCTCAGCTGGTAAAGAATGGGCGTGCAACACGGGAGACCTGGGTTCCATCCCTGGGTTGGGAAGATCCCCTGGAGAACCTGTACCCCTTTCATTAAAATCATGGAATCTTAAACCACTGGACCACCAGGGAAGTCCCATTATGAGTTAAATTGAAAAAGAGACAAAAGAAGCACCGATATCATTCTGATTCATCTCCTGTGACAATCACTAAATGACAACTCCAAAATCCTGGCTTCCAAAGTCTGTGACTCTCACTTTAGTTCTATCTCAAGCATTGATTCCCTTTATTTTTGCCAATCATAGTTCTGGAATATGAAAGGTAGCCTAGAACACGAAGATAACTTGAAGCAAATGAAATTAACCGTACCAGCAAATAATAAAAACAGTCTCTACAACGAGCCTCTGTGCGTTGAGAGCCATGAGGACAGAGGTCGAGCCTCCACCTCTTAAAGCCTCCATCTCTTGAAAAAGAGTTAATAAAGTATCCTTTTATTACCTATTGGCCCACCTATATTGGGTCAATTAAATTAAAAAGAAAACAAGCAGATGAAAAGACAAAAGAGACACCACCTTTTTCCGTACTTTTAATTACCATCATTGCACCAATACAGCATACATATGCTTTATATACATATATCTTAAACATCATTTTCAATTTTTCAGCAATTCAAATACATAATATATTATCATCTTAAGAATACAAAGAACACAACATACAGGAAGATTGAGAAAATAGGTTCCCAGTAGTTATTAGTCACTAGTGATGCTATAGACTTTCCTTCTAGTGTTGTCTATTGGAATTTTTAAATGTCCTGCCATGGCTCTGTAAGAATAGAGCTGCCTGGAACGGGAAGCAATGAAAACAAAATGGACCCAGAGTTAAAAAAGAGTCAAGAAGGAAATCTAAGAGAGAGAATCTATTTAAAAACTAAACGTAAGGACTCCCTTCAGCCAGTAATATCCAAACAGGTACTAAGGGAAGAGGTGAGATCCTCACATTCACTCTCAAAATCGCCCCTTGACAAATCAGATAGCTGGAGCCCGTTCACCGAAGAGCGGGACCCCTTCACAGCGTTGTAAAAGGAATGGTGGGCGGACAGAGGGAAAGTGGCAGGGGAGCTACTTGCTTCTGACATACCCCTGGTGACAAGAATCACAGCCCTCATCCGGGCAAAATCTATCACAGCTAAAGCCATGGCTCTCCAGCTTCCTTCATCAATGACAATACATGTAATATAGCAGCTTGCTGCTGAAGAGCTGGTGGATTCACAAAGTAAAGTGTTTATCAGAAGGGGCCAGATACCCAGGCAGCAAGGCAATGTGGGTACTGATCAACTGTTAAGTGCATTCAACCTCTCTACTCTACAAATGAGGTTAAAAACCCCAAACCCTTTAATCTTTCAGTCAAATAATGGGGCCATTACAAAGTAACGCCAGGCTTCAGAGGCAGCAGCAAGATGGAGCTGCAAGAAAGTGACTGCTTCTCTAGAATATAACTAGGAAAACACAGCCCCTTGAGCCTCCTTCATCCAAAAGACAACCACTGATCAAAGATGCTGTACTATTTGAGACACAAGAGTGGAAGCGCCACCAACACAACCCTCTTATCACAGGAAGGAACGTGTAAACGTGCTAGAGGGTAAGGGGGCTGCACCCACACTGGATGTTCACTCAACAGGACAAGCATGGGGGAGGGTACACAGCAGAGACCCAGGACACAGGTCTTTCTTCACACCTACCCCCTATCAAAATTCTGAATCTGTAAACACTGAGGTCAGTCTGTCCATTTTTAGAGTCTTCGGATAATGGAAAAGAAGTTCCAAGGTTTTTGTCTCCCCTGAAATTGCTAGAAAGGGCTTCACAAAGAGGCACGCCAGGGTCTTGAGATGATTCTGAAATACAAATTTAAAGATGGGAAAAGTTTTTAGAGATGGTAGGGACTATTTCCCCTCTGAGACCCTGGCCTTTTGAGCCCTGTAGAGCCAGCCACAAGCATCATTAAGACCCACTACTTCCCTGCCTTGACAGGGAACAGGAGCCGGGAAATACTTTCTTGGCTGCACTCCAAGGAACAGCACAGGGGGGTGACACCACCAGCCTCAATGCAATGGAGAAGCTATGAGAACGATTGTCCAGGATTTTGGTTCTGGGGAGGGAAGCGGCTCCGAGACCCCCCTCTCAGATTGGTGCCCTCAAAGCCATTGTTATTCTTCACGTCTCTCTTGAATATCCTGCCAGTGCTCTTCAGAACTGGACCCAATTGGATGGCTGTGGTGCCTGGTTTGGAACAGAGCTGCAAGGGAGGAGAACAGAGACAGCCAGAAGGATATTAGGATAGGGACTCCATTCTTAACAGTTTCCAAGAAATCTCTGCCCAGAATTCCTGAAACTGTACTTCTGAGCAATTCTGCTCACCAAGCCCGGCACCAGGCTACTCAAGTTCCATCCTGCCTGCGTGCATGCGTGCTAAGTAGCTTCAGTCGTTTCCAACCATTTGTGACCCCATGGACTGTAGCCCGCCAGGCTCCTCTGTCCATGGGATTCTCCAGGCAAGAATACTGGAGTAGATTGTCATTCCCTTCTCCAGAGGATCTTCCCAAACCAGGGATCGAACACACATCTTCTGTGTCTTCAGCACTGCCAGCAAATTCTTTACCACTGAGCCACCAGGAAAGCCCAAGCTCCATCCCATAGTGATCTTATGCCATCATCCCAGCACTCCTGCACTCCTTACCTAGAATTCCTGCCAAACACCAGGTATGACCTACAGATGCCCTGCTTTCCCAGATCAGAGATATCATTAGACTGGCACACATCACTGATTGCCCAGTTGAGAGGATGGTGGTCTCCCTACACTAATACCTGGATGCAGTGCTAAAGTCTCCCCACAAGTCATTGCTTGCAGAAACTGGAGCTGGTGCTGGTGTCGTGATAGGAGCAGGAGAATCCAAATCTAGAAGGATACCTGAGTACAAGGTAAGAGAAGAAACAGAAACAGGGAAACATAAACTTATATTCACACAAAAACCTACACAAAAGTTCATGGCAACTTTACCTGTAATAGCCAAAAAGCAGTCAACCCAAATGTTCTTCTGTGGGTGAAACATACTGTGGTACATCCATATGATGGACTACTATTCAGCAATAAACAGACTATTGATATATATCAAAACAATCTGATGAATCTCAAGGGAATCATGCTGAGTGGCAAAAGTCAATCCCAAAGGTTATATACTGCATGATTCCATTAACATTCCTGAAGTGACAAAATTAAGAGATGGAGGACAGATTAGTGACTGATTGCCGAGGGTTAGGAACAGGGGTGGGGGTGAAGAGGGAGGAAGGTGTGGTTTTAAAAATGAGGGACACAGGGATCCTTGTCCTGGTGGAACTGTTTGGTGTCCTAAGCCTGGTGGTGGATCCAGGAACCTACAGCTGATAAAAGTGCACAGAACTAGAGCTGACCCTTGAACAATGTGGGTTTGAACCGCATGGGTACACTTATGCATGGACTTTTTTCAGTAAACACTCAGTACAGTACTATATGATCCGTAGTTAATTTAATCTACAGATGTGGAACCACAGATACGGAGAGCTGACTGTGAAATTATACACAGATTTTCTACTGCACAGGACAGGGATAGGCAAGAGGTCAGTGCACAAAAGCTGTGCATTGTTCAAGGGTCAACTACACACACAAATGAGAATACCTAACCAAGAAGAAATCTAAGGAAGATCGGCAGACACTCTCACTGTCAATTCTGCAAAATGTTACCACTGAGGTTAACTGGATAAAGAGTATATGGGATTTCTTATTTTTTACAGTTGCATGTGAAACTAGAATTATCTCAAAACAAAAGGTTTAGTTTTAAAAAATAAAAATAAATCAATCTCAGATATTATCCTCAGTGCCTTCTGGCAACACTTAGCGAAAGTAGCCTAGAACCACTTTTACCTCAAAAATTTCAGAAAGAGAAAGTCTGTTCCTATAAGCAATCACTTATAATTGATTAATGATATAATTTTAAACAAATAATATTAAGCTATAATTAATGATATAAGTTATAACTCTCAGATTCTAACACTAGGTTCTCTAATCTCAGAAAAATTCCTTTTCAAATTCTAATTACTCATCTTTTAAACGGAAATGACTATATTTCTTTTTATTTCCCACCAGACAGTAAGGAAGAACAAAATGTACTCATAAACCCAGATGTTGTCTAATTTCCTCTCAACTGCCCTGTGAAGAAATGCAAAGGATTGAGAAATAACATTCACATGATAACTACATGGCAAGTACTGAGCTAGCTGCCATCACATCCTTTTATCCTCAGTCTTGGGCTAAGTTCTACATTGCCATCTTACAGGTAAGGATACTGAGACTCACAAAACCTAAACGTTATCAAACACAGCCAGATAAAAACTAACACAGCTATGACTAAAATCTTGGTCCATCTGACTCTTGGGCCTACTAGCATTTCACCAAGGTCCAACGAAGGAAACAGTCTTTTTAATATCTACCCATTTTTAGCCAAAAAATCAACCAGATACCATGACTCTCAGCTCACTGGAAAAGCTTTAATCCCTTGCTGGAGGCTGCCAGAGTCAACTTGTCAGTGCCAAGTGCCTATAAGAGCAAAACCACTGACACTCTCTTTGGCAAACAGGTTATTACCAATAAAACCCCAAGCTATGATTTCTCCAAGTTAAAAATACTAGAGAGATTTACCTGCATCACTACCTCCATGACTGGATTTTGGTATGGGTGGTGGAGTGACATGATTGCTGATGGCAACTGAGGAGGATGGAGGGGGAATTGTGACTTTGCCTCCAGGTGGGGGTGGGAGTAAGCTGAGGCCCCCAGTCCCTGCAGTCTTGGGCTTAGAAGCGCCTCCTTTCTTGGTTGTAATGTTCTACAAAAGAAAAAAAGGAGGGTGAGAAAAAGAAAGAGAAGTCATAGGCTTATGGAAATACAAGAAGAGGTGAGGGGAACCATACTCACCCCAATACTCAACTTGATGGTCTGCCCTTCCTTGAAGCCCAGATCCAACTTGGGACGACTATCCATTTCCTGAGATTCTTTGGAAATCTCAGATTCCTGTTTTACCCACCTTCAATAAAAGGGCACATTATTTTAACTGGGATTCCCTGAGAGCAGAGTTTGACACACCAATCTGTGGCTAACTTATGTGAAACATGATTCCAGAAAGCAGAGAAAGGGAACATCAGACGTAGAACAGAAAGGAAGAAAAGCCAAGGAAGAGGGCAACTGGAGTTCAATACCACTGGGGAACTATACACAATGGCAGATTAAACATGTCCCTCCACAAGGGGGCACCTGGCCACCAATTCCCATCCCCGTGATTGAGGGCCACCCCTGACGGGGCAGGCTGGGTTGCCCCCCTCACTGACTGGGTGGCTTTCCACAACTTCAGAAAGTTCTGAGGCAGAAAAATCTGCCCTTTCCTACCAGTGTGCATGGTGCTATTCACCATAGCTAAGCCAAAAGCAAATGGGCTGAAGAAATACCGCAAAAGGCACAAAACCTGTCAGTTACATGGAATGACAAATCTGGCACGTAACTCCCCACTCTCTCACAGAAAGCCCTGCTGCTTCTGTTATGCCCCTCCTCAGCCCCCTAAGAGCTACGGGCAACTTCCCCAGAGGCATAAACAGCAGCATGTTCCCAAACCAGTGTAAAGTGGATTAAAAACATATTCCAGCTCTAAGGATAGAACAGATACAAAGATAATGGGAGAAAACAGCGAACGGGACGATCATAGTCACAAGACCTAGTCCACCAAGTAAAGAAAGCAGGAGGTAAGAGACCGTGCCCACTCAGCGGAGGGGCAGCACTCCCCACACACTCAACCTGGTAACTCAGGACACGCTTCACTCACTTGAAGTGATCTTGCAGAGAGACATTGAAGTCAAAGGCATCACCCCGATCTGAGAAGCCAATGCCAATGAAAGCGCTTCGCCCTGTGAAAAGGATAAGAATCCTCCCAACAGGAAGCATGCCTGGGGCAAATGCTACCCAATGAAAATATAATAGTTACCATAACTAGACAACCTGTGTGAACGTGAAAGATTCTCTCAGGATTGGCAAACTGCATGCAGCCCACGGGCCAAATACTGCCAGAGCTTGTTTTTTTAAATAAAATTTCACTAGAACAAAGCCATGCCAGTTTGTCTACATATTATCCACAGCAGCTTTCACACCATGGTGACAGAACTGAGTAGCTGTGAGAGACCATGCGGCCCAGAGATGTTTATTATCCTGTGTCTTTAAAATAAAGTCTGCCAGCCTCTGACTGGAGAAAAGATGCCTGCCATAAGCACAGATGATGTAAAGTAGTCCCACAAAAAATCCTGCAACAATGAACAGGCAGTATTTGCCAGTTCTTTGATTAGACATATATTCTGATTTATTTACATCTACTTTTAATCACCTCTTGAACCTGTGTTTATAACTATTACAAATAACATGTTAATCCTTTTCCTCTAGCAACTGGAAACTTTGGACAAAGAGAAGAAAAATTTTAGTAAACGATAAATGCACTGGGACACACTTCCGTTGATGTGCATTAACTGTTTTCCGAATCGCGATTCATTCAAAATCCCCAACCCCTTACCAGTTCCATCCTGGATCCGGATTACAAAGTAGCGGCTGGAATCGGTCACTGTCTCCACGGCAATACCAGGATACTGTTCTACTGGTGCCTGAGCAAAGAGTTCCCCTGACACGTAAGAAAAAGACTTCTTTAAGCAAAGGAAGCAAAAAGTCTAAAATTCAATTAGCAAGCATTTCCACTCCAATCCCCAATCTGAAGATATTTATAAAAGATCATCAAACCAATATCCTTAATATGGTAGAGGGTCACCAGTAGATCACCTGAAACTTTATCCTCGAGTTTGATATAAGCAACCTTCCCTTTCGAAGTGATTCGGAGGCGACCAGTCCAATCGGGTTGATCTAATTTCCAGTCAGATGCCCTAGGATAGAAAAATGGAAAGTCTCAGGCCTTGGGTCTATGTCTTTAATGTACCAAAAACCTACACACAATCATTTGCCATATTTCTATTTCCCTGTTCTAAATTACTTACTCTTTCTGCCTATTAAATAGTCAAAAGACTAATTCATGATTCTCTCTACAAAGATGCCTCAGGTTACACACAGTCCAAAGCAAATAGAAAAAATGTTACTACTGAAGTCCAATACGTATCAATAAAAATATGTAAAATTACCAAAAAAAGCAATTTAAAAATTTATCACAATGACTATTTTCATACTGAGGATAGTACTTTACATAATAGTATTTTGCTGATCAGGGAACAACAAACCTACTAAATGAAATATACTGGGTAACAGAAGCCTCCCAAATCCCTAAATGTATCATCTTTCACTGAATTCAATCAATATTTACAGAGTGTGTATTAAGTCACAGGCACTATTCTAAGTATTTGGGATACAAGAGGGAACAAAGTTTAAAGCCGTCAGGAAGCTTACAGTCTAACAGGAGATAGATAATAAAAAAGAAAAAATAAATATGTAAAATCATTAATAGCTCAGAAGGTGCTAAATGCTAGGGTAAAAAGAAAATGCTAGGGCAGAAAAAGGAGCTCAGGAAGATAGTGGGAGAATGAATAGGTTGCAGCTTCCAAAAGGGTGGTCAGGGAAAGCTTGACTAACAAGGTGAAATGTGAGCAAAATGTGAAGGAAGTGAGAGTTACCCATGCAGATTATCTGGAGGAAAAGCATTCCAGGTATAGGAAACAGCTGGTGCAAAGATGCTAAGATGGGAGCAGGCCTGCTATACTGCCCTCAAGGAAGGAAGTCGCTGTAATCAGAATACAGAAAGAGATGAGGCGAGAGAACTAACTGAGGGACAGATCACGGAGGGTCTTGCAGGCCACTGTAAGAACTCTAGCTTTTAGTCTGAGTGAAGGAGAAGCCATTAAAGCAGAGATGTGACATAATCTCCCTTTTATTTCAAAAGGATTACTTTGCTGCGCAGAGCAGAGATGCAGCAATATGAACGCTAAAGCTGGGGATTAGCTAAGAGACTACTGTAGTAATCCGGGGGAGTCACCATGGTGACTAGCAAGAGAAAGGAGCAGAAGTGACTAGACGATGGATATAGTTAAAGCAAAGGCAGCAGGATTTTCTAATGAATGGATGCAAGGTAGAAGAGAAAGAGAGACAACAAAGACGAAGTCAAGGATGACGCCACGGTTTTTAGCCTGAACAGAGGAGTTGCCAATAATTGAGATGGGAAAGACTACAGGTAGAACATCTCTGAAAAGAAAGATTAGTAGTTCAGCATTGGCTCTGTTAAGTCGGAGATGTCTAATAAGATTTCCAAGAGGAGATACAGAGTATACACGTGAATACATGAAGCTGGACTTCAGGAAGGCACGTAGATTAGAGATACAAACGGAAACACTGCAAAACCCTGAATACTTATAATCTGTGTTCTAGATGAATTTGAATGAAATCTAAGACATTTAAACATGAACCAGTTTTACAAAACACTGCATTTGTGATTCTGTTTTGCAAGCAGTGTGGAAAAGGGAGGGCAAGGTTAAAGTTAATAACTCATCCCTTGGGAACCTAGAGACTAACACCTGCAGTTAAGAAGGTAACAATAAAGTATACCTGGGTAAACATATGTTAAACAAGATGGTAAGCAACCTAGATAGCATACTGAAAAGCAGAGACATTACTTTGCCAACAAAGGTCCGTCTAGTCAAGGCTATGGTTTTTCCAGTGGTCATGTATGGATGTGAGAGTTGGACTGTGAAGAAAGCTGAGCGCCAAAGAATTGATGCTTTTGAACTGTGGTGTTGGAGAAGATTCTTGAGAATCCCTTGGACTGCAAGGAGATCCAACCAGTCCATTCTAAAGGAGATCAGCCCTGGGTGTTCTTTGGAAGGAATGATGCTGAACAGTTGACTCACTGGAAAAGACTCTGATGCTGGGAAGGACTGGGGGCAGGAGGAAGAGGGGATGACAGAGGATGACATGGCTGGATGGCATCACTGACTCGATGGACGTGAGTTTGAGTGAACTCCAGGAGACGGTGATGAACAGGGAGGCCTGGCGTGCTGCGATTCATGGGGTCGCAAAGAGTCAGACACGACTGAGCAACTCAACTGAACTGAACTGAAGCAAACGGTAGACAGGAAGACATGAAAATTTAAATTAGGACAAATTCTGAACAGGATTTTACAACATACATCTTTGTCATGCCCTTCTCTCTTGATGTCCTGTCTCAAAGACCCCAAAGTACCTGAATCTGATCCAGTTCAGAGCATGCTCTAGAAGTCCTTGTCTATTAAAATGTTTTAGTAAGTCATTACTTACTCCACTCTTCTGTCATGAGGTAGACATAGTGTGAATGGGCTACTGAAAATACTAGGAACAAGTTTACCAGGTGCACCTCTTTGGACAGGTTCCTCGGTTTATTTGTATGTCTGGTGGCCAATATTTAACAAATTCTCAGTAAGTGAATGGATATTCACACAGCAGCTTCCCTCAGCCCTGAGCCTTAACTCCTCTCCAACTCCCCAGACTTAGCCAGGGGTACTCTTGGTTTTTACTGGTCTTCGAAACAGACTTCACATATTTTCATCTACCTTGGCAATAAATCTTACAGCAGCTATATGGAATAGGCAAGAAAGCCTACTGTGTTGTTGCTGGTCATTCACTCAGTCGTGTCTGATTCTTTTGGGACCCCATAGCCTATAGCCCAACAGGCTTCTCTGTCCATGGGACTTTCCAAGCAAGAATACTGGAGTGGGGAGTGGGTTGCCATTTCCTTCTCCAGGGGATCTTTCCAACCCAGGGATTGAACTCGCATCTCCTGTACTGGCAGGGGGATTCTTTACCACTGAGACACCAGGGAAGCTCACTGAGATGGCTGGAGGTTGAAACAACTACTCTCCCTCTCCAAAGAAGAAAAGGACAATAGCACAGTAACAATCCTTAACTTTAAAGTCCAGTATTGTTTTCATCACATTAAAAAACAGTGTAGGGTTAGTACTGATTTAGTTGAGGAAAAGGGTAATGATAAATAAAAAAAGGTTTTATAGGTTAAGAACCATTTTCTAATCATTTATAAGTTTCCCATCAACCCAAATTCTCCTTCTATAAGTCTGGTCAGTGAAAGTCCAAGAAGTGACAGCTTTACAGGTGAATCAACAGTTTATACAGGTGAATCAAAGTCAATTATTCCCTCTCATCTCAAAGAAAGCATTTCTCCTGACTCCTATAAGGTCCAGTTTTTCCCTTAACAGCAGCCTAGAGAATAAATCATGCTCATAATATAAAATGAGTTCTGGTAAACAAAAAAGATTACACAAAGACAGAAAAGCACTATTTATCAAGCACCTGTTCCAGGAGTTATTATGCCCATTCTTGTGAAAACTGACAGAATCTCACAAAGTAAATAATATTACACCCATCTTTATAGATGAGAAAACTAAAGTTCAAAGATTTAAGTGACTTGCCAGAGATAACCCAGCAAATAAATGAGACTCATGATTCAAATTTAATTCTGCTCTCTTCACTAACAGTGGTTGATATAAAAAGCCTCTTGTAGGATAAAAATGTCAGTAATAAGCATGGGAAACATAGAATGACAAGGAAAAGGGTAAAAGAGGAAAATTAAGAAATTGCTTTGATGGGTCAGTGCAGTTAACTGACATAAGGATAAAGTAAAAGTGAAGACAGAGAATGCAGATGGGTTAAAGGTGTTTTTAAAAGCGTGAAGCAAAAGAAAAAGGCTTCCCTGGTGGCTCAGTTAGTAAAGAATCTGCCTGCAATGCAGGAGACCCGAGTTCAATCCAGGGGTAGGGAAGATCCACTGGAGAAGGGAATTGCAACCCACTCCAGTATTCTTGCCTAGAGAACTCCATGAGCCTGACAGGTTCACAGAGTCGCAAAAAGTCAGACTGAAAAAGAACTGAAACCCACTTCAATGTGTATCATATCTTTTAGGAAGTCTTATTACCTAAAGTTAGAGGTCATCAGCTATTTTACCTTATTTAACAGACTAATCAATGCTAATTTAAGTGTAACCTATTAATTCTTTTCAGTCAACATTTAGAGTCTCCACTATGTGCAGGAAACTGTGCTAGATCCTAGGAAATGTTTAAAAGATCTAAGTTTAAGAAGACCTCAAGTTGTTCATGGTCTAGTCTGGTGAACTGGGAGAACCACCAACCAATCAGAACGTAGAAGGCAGGCAAGTGATAGAGTCAAGAACAAGTACTATGGAGGGACGCAGAGCACACCTGATCCAGAACAGAAAGGTCAAGGAAGGCTGGCCAAAGGAAAAGAGGTCTCAGCTGACTCACAGGTATTAGTCCCTGTGACTATCATCAAAAAGCATGTAGAGTCTTATTCACGGTCAGCTGGGGTCTGATTGAAAGCCTGAAATTAGGATTACCTTTTAGGTAATCACAGGATCTAGTGCACAGGTCAGCAAGCACAGAGATACTGATTCAGGATGAACAAACCTCTGATAAGGAAGTACAACATAAGACACAGGGAGAGGGTAATTTTTAAGCCGAGGTAACAAATGACAAGAGGAAAATCATGCTGGTGATGTGAGTCAGAGAGAAAATACTGTATTTATAGACTGCTTTACTGTTTACTGAATTCTTTTTAGGAAATTCATTTTTAATTATTTTTACATTTATTATGATTTCATTTAACTCTCCAAAAACTTCTAAAGGTACATAGCTAAAGTAGGTTTTATTATCACCCCCTCCCCCATCCTCTTTTTTTTTTCTATTTTACAGATGAGAAAACTTAGGCTTGGAGAGGCTAAAAGATTTGTATCAAATCACATAGCTGTTAAATTGCCAGGGCTCACACTCATATTTTTTAACAGGTAACCCAGTGAGTTGCAAGTTAATTCTTTGGACTGCATGTCCATAACTTTAGACAGCATTCTCAAGCCCTCATAGTCGTTGGGTTACAAAATGGTTAGTTAGCCCTCCAGATAAAACGCTGTGTTAACTCTGAAAGTAAAACCTATACGAGAAGTTAAGAGGGAAGGAAGGCTTGAAAATACTATAATATCACCTATACTATAGTATATGGTGCATGGTGGTATTTGGTGGCAAAACTGAACGGCACGAAAGATAAATCATCTCATCCAGAGAGGGGCCTAAGACACAATAATCACAAACAAATGCGCACCAGGTACTGGAAATAGGGGGTGCGGGGGGTGGGAGGTAGGGATGGGACGATAAGGGTGACAACTTGAAGGACGCAGGCATGAGCGAAGGAAAGGTGACTGGCCAAGCCGCAGACACGACAGGAGGAGAATAATGGGGAGCAGATGGGTAACCCAGAGGGGTCCCGGGGGAGAGCGGTGGGAGGGTACAGGATGGTAATTTTTTTTTAAGAGCTGGAAACAAGGATGTCGGCAGTCCAGAGTGGGGAAACAGCAGGGGGAAAGGTGACAAAAACCCAGGTGGCCAGGCTAGCAAGGTAACAATCCAGAGGCGGCAATGGCAGGGACGGGCGGCCTGCTACCTGGGAAACAAAGTGTCAAGCCCGACCGGGTGAGCGCGTGCCGCAGTGACTCGAAGTTAGTACCTGTAACCGCGGTTGGAGGCCCGAGGAGGAATCCGGTAGACGCTGACGTCAGGCTTCACACACAGTACAGACTCGTACTCCAACTCGGACGCCATCTTGGCTCTGCTCGCAGGGCCGCGGGGGGCGGGGCGGCAGCGCGGGGGCGGGACGTAGAGCCGGGGACTTGACTTCTAAAACAACTTCCGCTTACGCACTTCCGCTGACGCCACTTCCTCGAGAGTTCGGCAGGCGTCCTGAGATTAACCTCCGTTGGCGCTGGTTGCGGAAGCCATGTTGAAACCTGGAAACGGTGAGGTTGCGGGAATCACCATTTTGGGTAATGGCAAGGATGCCCTACAAGTGCGTGATTCACATTAAGGATAGCTCCATCCCCGAAAGGCGAGAAGGGAAAGCGCCATCTTGCTCTCGGCAGGTGCCAGCAGTGCTCTGGGAGAACGACGACCATCTTGAAGCCTGGCGAATTTTTTTTCTTCCAAGAGTCACTTCTTAACCGTAGTTTCCAAGAGAAAAGAGGTATCCGCGGGTCCGTAATCCCAAATTGGATACCTGTGAAAAAGTTGGCTTAAAGCTCAACATTCAGAAAACTAATATCATGGCATCTGGTCTCATCACTTCATGGGAAATAGATGGGGAAACAGTGGAAACAGTATCAGACTTCATTTTGGGGGGGGCTCCAAAATCACTGCAGATGATGACTGCAGCCATGAAATAAAAAGTCGCTTACTCCTTGGAAGGAAAGTTATGACCAACTAGATAGCATATTCAAAAATAGAGACATTACTTTGCCAACAAAGGTCCGTCTAGTCAAGGCTACGGAGAAGGCAATGGCACCCCACTCCAGTACTCTTGCCTGGAAAATCCCATGGACGGAGGAGCCTAGTAGGCTGCAGTCCATGGGATCGCGAAGAGTCGGATACGACTGAGCGACTGCACTTTCATGCATTGGAGAAGGAAATAGCAACCCACTCCAGTGTTCTTGCCTGGAGAATCCCAGGGACAGGGGAGCCTGGTGAGCTGCCGTCTATGGGGTCGCACAGAGTCGGACACGACTGAAGCGGCTTAGCAGCAGCAGCAGCAGTCAAGGCTATGGTTTTTCCAGTAGTCATGTATGGATGTGAGGACTGTGAAAGCTGAGCGCCAAAGAACTGATGCTTTTGAACTGTGGTGTTGGAAAAGACTCTTGAGAGTCCCTTGGACCGCAAGGAGATCCAACCAGTCCATTCTAAAGATCAGTCCTGGGTGTTCTTTGGAAGGAATGATGCTACAGCTAAAACTCCAGTACTTTGGGTACCTCATGCAAAGAGTTGACTCACTGGAAAAGACTCTGATGCTGGGAGGGATTTGAGGCAGGAGGAGAAGGGGACAACAGAGGATGAAATTGCTGGATGGCATCACCCACTCGATGGGCATGAATTTGAGTGAAGGCGGCGAGTTAGTGATGCACAGGGATGCCTGGTGTGCTGCAGTTCATGGAGTCGCAAAGAGTCGGACACGACTGAGCAACTGAACTGAACTGAACTTAAAGACAGTGTATAATCCAGGCCTAGACATGGTGGATTTTAATCTTCCAGAGTACAAACTTTAAAAATGCCAGGCCTGATCCATTGCCTTATAATAACTCCTTTTTATCTCAGAGTTTCGAGAATGGCACCTGTTGAAATAGTCTGCTACACTTTCAGCGTGTACTTTTGATTATCTTGTTTGGAAATTTTGCCCATGTTAAGCCGTAAATGGGCTTCCTTGGTGGCTCAGATGGTAAAGAATCTGCCTTTAATGCAGAAGACCTGAGCTCTATCCCTGGGTCTGGAAGATCCCTTGGAGAAGGAAATGGCAACCCATTTCTGTATTCTTGCCTGGAAAATCCCATGAACAGAGTTGCCTGGCAGGATACAGTCCATGGGGTCACCAAAGTCAGACACAACAGAGTGACTAACACACTAAGCTATAAATGGGATCAATTCAATTCTTGACCAGTTGGGACAGCATTATGAATTATTTAATAGCCAATGTTTGCTCTCAGTTTTATTATAATGGTAAATTCTACTGTAGTGTCTCCATAAACACCTGCTTTGTACACTCCAAATTTAAACTTGCCACAACAGTCACCTAATTGATTTAATTAGCACAGAGGGCAAGTGGAAAACCAATATACCAACTCAAGTCTGACTACAACAGTGGTCTAGTCACCACTTCATCATGTTGACTGGTTGAAAACCTGTCTAATTTGTCTGCTCTGCATAACAAAGTGATATCTTAAAACTCAAAAATGAATCATAATAGTTAGCCATTATAAGGATGTGGGGAATCAACTACTCAGTGTTTGCTGAAAGGTAGTGGTATAGCATTTCTGAAGGTAAATTTCGAATTAATATCCTGTATGTAACATTCAATGTAGCAAATCCACTAATAGCTATTTTAGGGCAATAATTTTATGTGTGCAAAATAATATATACAATGATTGTTTATTACAGCATTGTTTGTAATAGTGAAAAATGGAAACTAGGTAAATGAATATCAACAGAAAATGGTTAATGGCATATCTATTACTATAGAATGCTTTGGGATTGTGTGTGTGTGTGTGTGTGTGTGTGTGTGTGTGTGTGTGTGTGTGTGTGCTGTGCTCAGTCATGTCTGACTCTTTGCTACCCCGTGAGCTGTAGCCAGTCAGCCTTATTGGTTCATGGATTTTCCAGGCAGGGGAATTGGAGTGGGGTGCCTCCTACTCCAGGGAATCTTCCCGACTCAGGGATCAAACTCAGGTCTCCTGGATTACAGGCAGATTCTTTACCATCTAAGCCACCAAGGAAGTCCTTGTGAGTGTATAATACAGGATTCCCTCATAGCTCGGTTGGTAAAGAATCTGCCTGCAATACAGGAGGCCCCAGTTCGATTCCTGGGTTGGGAAGATCGCCTGGAGAAGGAAATGACAACCCACTCCGGTACTCTTGCCTGGAAAATCCCATGGCTGGAGGAGCCTGGTAGGCTACAGTCCATGTGGTCGGGAGGAGCCAGACACGACTAAGCGACTTCACTTTCACTTTTCACTTTCATGCATTGGAAAAGGAAATGGCAACCCACTCCAATATTCTTGCCTGGAGAATCCCAGGGACAGAGGAGCCTGGTGGGCTGCCGTCTACGGGGCCACACAGAGTTGGACACGACTGACGCGACTTAGCAGCAGCAGCAAGGTGTTATTATTCTTCAAATATCTCCCACTAAACTATCAGCTACATAAGGCAAGAACTTTGCCTTTTCAGCACCTAGCATGATGCCCTTCACACAGTAGGTAATAACAGTTGAATAATATAAGGTTTACTTTGCCGACTAAGGTCCGTCTAGTCAAGGCAATGGTTTTTCCTGTGGTCATGTATGGATGTGAGAGTTGGACTGTGAAGAAGGCTGAGCGCCAAAGAATTGATGCTTTTGAACTGTGGTGTTGGAGAAGACTCTTGAGAGTCCCTTGGACTGCAAGGAGATCCAACCAGTCCATTCTGAAGGAGATCAACCCTGGGATTTCTTTGGAGGGAATGATGCTGAAGCTGAAGCTCCAGTACTTTGGCCACCTCATGCGAAGAGTTGACTCATTGGAAAAGACTCTGATGCTGGGAGGGATTGGGGGCAGGAGGAGAAAGGGACGACCGAGGATGAGATGGCTGGATGGCATCACGGACTCAATGGACATGAGTCTGAGTGAACTCCGGGAGATGGTGATGAACAGGGAGGCCTGGCATGCTGCAATTCATGGGGTCGCAAAGAGTCGGACATGACTGAGCGACTGAACTGAACTGAACTTCTGCTTATGTACAGTCATTTAGCTTATTTAACTTGGCCATTTCTCCCAAATCCCTCAATTTCAGGGTCCTGTGTATACCTTGCAAAAAATTCAAAGACTATGAAAGAGGCTTTTGGGGGGAAGGGAATGATGGAGATACACTGTATCTTGATTGTGGTGTTAGTTGCACAAAATGTATATGTTAGTCAAGACTAAAGAAAATGTGCACTTAAAATGTGTGCATTATGTTATATGTAAATTATAACTAAAATGTATTTTTAAAACTTTAAAGTCCATCTCCGTGCTTCTCAAGATCCATCCTTCTGTCATTCTCCATTGAGTTGACTACTATAAACAATTTTTTGTATGTTCTTTCTGGTATTTTCTATGCATTATGCATCTATAAGTATATGTGAGTCTATGAATTTTCACAAATGGAATCATACATGCTGTCCACATTTTGATTTTTACCTGACAATACATCAAGATACCATTTTATATCAGTACATATAGGTAGACCTCAAACTTTTTAACATTTCATACACTCCATTGAAAGACTACCTATAGAGTCTTTTCAAACTACCTGTGAATTTGATTAATGAGATTTACTTTCAAAGAATCAGCCTATTATTAGAAGGTAGAAGTACATGCCTGCATGCATGTTAAGTCACTTCAGTCATGTCTGACTCTTTGCAACCCTATGGATTGTAGCCTGCCAGGCTTCTCTGTCTATGGGATTCTCCAGGCGAGAATACTGAACTGGGTTACCATGCCCTCCTCCAGGGGATCTTCCCGACACAAGGGTCGAACCATAGTCTCTTGTGTCCCCTGCACTGGTAGGCGGGTTCTTTACTACTAGAGCCACCTGGGAAGCCCAATACTCTTTGCTACCCCAGGGACTGTAGCCTGCCAGGCTCCTCTAACCATGGAATTCTCCAGGTAAGAACACTTGAGCGGGTAGCCATTCCCTTCTCCAGGGGATCTTCCCAACCCAGTGATTGAACCCAGGTCTCCTGCATTGCAGGTAATTCTTTACTCTCTGAGTCACCAGGGAAGCCCCAGTAAAAGTGCAGGAACTTTAAATTAGGAGAGACCTTTAGACATACTGCCCTCGGTCGGGAAGATCCCCTAGAGGAGGGACTGGCGGCTACCCACTCCAGTATTCTTGCCAGGAGAATTCCATGGACAGAGGTTACAGTCCACTGGGACACAAAGAGTCAGACACAACTGACTAACACTTTTAGACATATTTGGTAGTCTTTTCCAAACCATTTTTTAAAAATATGAGACCCCAATGCACCCATACAAACTCAAATATATATGCCTGAAACAAAGGTTTCCCAAAATGCTACTCTTACTAAACTTTTGCCAACAAAGGTCCGTCTAGTCAAAGCTATGGTTTTTCCAGTAGTCATGTATGGATGTGAGAGTTGGACTGTAAAGAAAACTGAGCACCAAAGAACTGATACTTTTGAACTGTAGTGTTGGAGAAGACTCTTGAGAGTCCCTTGGACAGCAAGGAGATCCAACCAATCCATCCTAAAGAAAATCAGTCCTGAATAGTCATTGGAAGGACTGATGCTGAAGCTGAAACTCCAATACTTTGGCCACCTGATGCAAAGAACTGACTCATTTGAAAAGACCCTGATGCTGGCAGAGATTGAAACTGAGAGGAAAAGGGGGCAACAGAGGCTGAGATGATTGGATGGCATCCCCGACTCGATGGACATGAGTTTGAGTAAACTCCGGAAGTTGGTGATGGACAGGGAGGCCTGGTGTGCTGCAGTCCATGGAGTTGCAAAGAGTCAGACACAACTGAGTGACTGAACGGAACTGAACTAAACCTAATGGCAGTTTATAGTTTCTATTGTGTTTTATTCTATTTTCTGTTGTTCTCAACCCACAAAATTGATTTCAATACCCATTACTACATTTGAACTTAGAGTGAAAAGGTAAAAAGGGGTCTAACATTGCTCACTATTCAACAGGTTGAAAAAAAACCTACTAAAGAAAGACCAAGAGTATATCTAATGATTGAATCATTTGTTTAGGCCCTTATGTGCATTGAACTCTGCTCTTTGAAAGACATCTTATAAACTCTCCACTGGCTGTAAAATAAAGTTTAATGTCCTTAGTCAGATGCTTCTTCACCATCTTGCCCCAGGTTTTCCTTCCAGACTCATGTAGAGCCACTTCTTCTCACCCTTGCTTCCTCATTCGAACCCCCAATGTCCTCTCTAACTTACCTGCTCACAGTGCTATAATTTCCTAAATGCATTACCTTTATTCGTGTTGAACATATTTGCAAAGACTGAAATGCCTTTCCCATTCATTCTTTGGTAAAATGGCTTCAGATTCAAATTAAATGTCAATTTGGGAAGCTCTCTTCAAATTCCTTAAATAGAACTAGTAACACTCTGCCCTGTGCTCTCACAACTTTTTTTAATATTTCGGTTTTAGTTCTTAGCCCGTTGCATTCAACTGTTTATAAGTACGTTTATTTTCCAAAAGAAAGAAGCATATTTGTATTTCCACAGAATCTGTCATAGTTTCCAGAATATAATAAAAGCTCCATTCATTTTTTTGTTTGTTAAAAGAATGATCATTTCTATCCATCTTTACAGGGGTGATTTGTCCTTTCTCAATCAAGAAAAGTTCAAATGTCTTGGCTGGAATTCACCTCTGCCCACCACTAGAGGGTAGTAGCTACACAATTCAAAAATTCTAGACTGTCTTTAGTAACTGTCCTAGAAATCAAGCCAATTTTCTCACTATTTGTGACTTTCTAAGTATATGTGATTTAACCAAGCTCAACAAAAGCACTTTTGTTGGAAATGATGGAGGCCTTATCCATCTCAAATCTTGATTCATTTTAGATGTGTTAAACATGAAAATAGAGGTCGTGGTTTTCTTGCATTATACCAGTAACATATTTCTCAGCTCTTTCTTCTTTGCCCTTACACAAAAAGTCGTTTATCATAGGCTTTTAAATTCTGGTTTACTTTTGCTCAGTCCATTATTATTTATCATGAAATCATACTTGTTAAAGTACAATTTTCCTAAATCCTGGAGTTGCTACAAATGCTGTTATAAAATTGTAATAAAACTTGAATCATAGTTTATGGACCTTGCTTACTTATAAGGGATCTTAGGAACCTTGTAGAGAAGGCAATGGCACCCCCACTCCAGTGTTCTTGCCTGGAGAATCCCAGGGACGGCAGAGCCTGGTGGGCTGCCGTCTATGGGGTCGCACAGAGTCAGACACGACTAAAGAGACTTAGCAGCAGCAACATCAGGGACCTTGTAGTTGAAATCTGACATTTAAAATTTTGTTATTTTTGTATTGGGATATAGCCAATTAAAAATGTGATAGTTTCAGGTGAACAATGAAGAGGCTCAGTCATACATATACATGTATCCATTCTCCCCCAAACTCCCCTCCCATCAAAACTGCTCCATAACACTGAGCAGAGTTTCCTGTGCTATCAAGTAGGTCCTTGTTGGTGTTGGTTATCCACTTTAAATACAGCATGGTATACATGTCGATCCCAAATTCCCTGACTATCCCTTCTCCCCATCCATCCTCCCCTCTCACCCAGCAACCATTAAGTTCTTTCTCAAAGTCTGTGAGTCCCTTTCTGCTTTGTAAATTACTTGATTTGTATCATTTTGTAAATTACTTCACTTGTTTCATTTCTTTTTAGATTTCAGGTATAAAAGATGTCATAGGTTATTTCTCCTTCTCTGTCTCCTTCTCAGTATGACAGTCTCTAGGTCCATCCATGTTGCTGCAAGTGACATTATTTTATTCTTTTTAATGAGAAATCCCACATTTTACATATGAGAGACTTGAATACTAGACTTATTAAAGGATTTGTCTAAAGACAGAGGTGGTGATGCAGTGAGGACTGGAACCTCATGTCTCATGATTTGGAAACTTATTTTTTACCACCTCACATTATACCAGAAGCACACAACATACTGGTTCAAAAATAGTACATGTGTAATTTTGTGCACACATTTGTTTTTTATTATAAGCCATAAAGATAGCTTCCCAAGTACACAAAAATACATGAGATATTTATTACAGTACTTTTGCAGTTACAAAATAGAAATAATTTAAATGTCCATCAGTCTGGAGTTGATCAATTCCGTAAGTAAATTATGGTACATCTATCAATGAAGCAATATTTGTGTCCGTCAAAAATTGCAATTAATCTGTATGTTCTTATCTGAAAAGGTAAACTGATAAGGGAAAACTGCAAGAAACAGAAGAAAAAGTATAATATTAGTCATTTGTATAAAACTGTGTTAAAAGTAGTTAGGTTTGATAGGCATAAGATAATTATAGAATTATAGCTGAGACACTTAACAAGTGGGAAATGAAAAAAGGGGGAAAAGGGAAATTCTTTCCCATTTTGTACTCTTCTTATAATGGTTATAATAACTTATCAAAGTAAATCAAGAACTGTTCACACAAAATTTTAAAACATAAAAGTATAACCACATATTGCTTACCGAATCATACATACAGAGAAAAAGTATAAAAGCACACACAGAAAGAAAAATCATTACATCTGGGGGAAAAGGAAGATAAAAGATTTGGGATAGGAGTATATACATCTTTTAAAAATAGCAAGTAGATATATCAAAATATTTAAGATCTTAATAAAGCTTATTAGTTGCAACTTGATAAAGCTGATGTTAATGATATTTTTTTGTATACTTCATTTGTCTGTTTTAAGTATTTCACTATAATAAAATGAAGAGTCCAAAAGATAAAAATTAAATAATGAAGAGTTGCAGAATTACGTGTATACTTTTACATGTATACATGTGCAATGTTCAAAAACACACATATACTTACATATACATAGAATAATATTGAAAAGGATATAAAACCCACATTTAATATCCTAGGTGCTAAGACAGCATCTTTTGTTCTAGCACTTGGTCACTGATCCCAGTTTCTGACACAAGGGAAACTCTTGTGGTGACTCTAGGTGGGTTCTTGAATGGCTCCTGGATTAGGGCTCTGGAAAGACCAAACCATGATTCCGCTAGTGCTCAGTCTTTCCATAATGTCCAGCTCTTTGTGACCCCATGGACTGTAACCCACCAGGCTCCTCTACCCGTGGGATTCTCCAGGCAAGAATAGGGGACTGAGTTGCCATGTCCTCCTCCAGGGGATCTTCCCGACCCAGGAATCAAACCCAAGTTTCCTGTGCCTTCTGCATTACAGGTGGATTCTTTACTGCTGAGTTACCAGGAAAGCCCAAACCATGATGAGAAGCTTGGAATTTTCAGCCCTACCCTGCACACTCTTGAAAAGGGAAAGTGGCTAGAAATAGTTGATAATTGAACATGCCTGTGTGATGAGGCCTCCAAAAACTAGCAATAACATGGGGTTGAGAGGATTTTCAGGTTAGTGAACACATCCATGTACTGAAAGGGTAACACGCCCCAAGTCTACTGGAGACAGAAGCTCCTGCACTCAGGACCCTCCCGGACCTCACCTTATGGATCCCTTCATCTAGCTGTTCATCTGTGTCCTTTATCATGTCCTTTAACAAACTGCTAAACCTAAATATTTTTCCCCAGGGGCTTCCCAGGTGGCACTAGTAGTAAAGAAACTGCCTGCCCACTCAGGAGATGTAAGACATGCAGGTTCAATCCCTGGGTCGGGAAGATCCCCTGGAGAAGGAAATGGCAACCCACTGCAGTATTCTTACCTGGAGAGACCCATGGACAGAGGAGCCTGGAGGGCTGCAGTCCATCCATTAAACAAATTACTGCCAAATAACTGTTTCCTTGAGTCTGTCAGCCACTCTAACAGATAATCGAACACAAAGGGAAGAAAATCATGAGAACCCCTAATTTGTAGCCAAGACAGCCAGAATCTGTGGGTAACATGGGGAACCTACAACTTGTGATTGGCATCTGAAGTTGGGAGCAGTCTTATGGAATTACATGCATGCTCAGTCATGTATGACTCTTTGTGACCCCATGGACTGTAGCCCACCAGGCTCTTCTGTCCATGGGATTCCCAGGCAAGAACACCAGAGTGGGTTGTCATTTCCTCCTCCAGGGCAATCTTCCCAACTCAGCGATGGACCCCAGGTGTCCTGTGTCTTCTGCATTGGCAGGTGGATTCTTTACCACTATGCCACCTGGGAAGTTCAGCCCTTAACCTGTAGAATGTGATGCTATCTCCAGGTAGGTAGGGTCAGAATTGAGTTAAATTGGACAGCCAGCTGGTATTGCAGAATAATTTGATGTGGGTAAAGAACACACACACATTTGGGGACTTCCTTAGTGGTCCAGGGGTTAAAACTCCATGCTTCCACTGCAGGGGTACAGCTGGTTTGATCCCTCATCAGGTAAGTTTTGCACAGTGCAGCAAAAAAAAAAAAAAGGAAAAAAAAAAACACCTTTGGTGACCAGAAGAGTCAAAAGTGAAATGTCCTGTGTGAAAGTAAAGGAGACATATGGGAGTTGGAGACCTGGTGTTTTCCCTGCACAGAGGGAAAAACTGGGTGGTTTTTCAAACCAGTATAGTTTTGTATCACCACCTTGCCCACATTCTAGTGGAAATAAACTGGGGAAGAAAAGGCAAAAGGAAAAAGGAAACAGGACATTTTCTAAATAGTGCACAAGTAAGATAGATAACCTAAAACATCCATCAAAATTTACTCAAAAATTTATCTACACTTCAAACATTTATGAGAGCCATCTACCCCTCAATAATCCTGAATCCTGTCCCACCCCCACCAATTTTCTTACGGCCTCTCATTAGACTAGATGAACATAAACTAAAGCCTTATTTCTTGTCCATTTTGGGTTTCATGGAACAAAAGTCACAAAGGATGTTCAAGAAACACTCAGTTTACTTCCCTTTCAATCTCTGTTCCTTGGGTGGCTACCAACATCTAAAACAAAGCAAACTCTCATTTCCACCAAACTGACCTGTTTATTGGCTTTTGAGCAGCAAGTAACTGGACCCCACACCTTTCAGTAACAAAACTAGCAATCGTGGCCAGAGCCCACAGCCACTAGCAGCTGCCAAGAAGGTCCCCTGCCATCTTCGTTGCAGAAGCCCACCAGAGTTGTCTGTGGCTGCAGAAGTCAGAAACTAAATGATTCTTCTTTCAGTCTCTCTTTTATATTTTAATATTTTTAATGTTTATTCTATGTTATAGGTTTTGTTCTTTTATTTTACTTTTTTTTTGGTTTTGTTTTTTTATTTTAAAAACATGTTTGCACACTTTGAGCACAAATTAAATGTCCATAGATGGAGGAATGGATAAAGAAAATGTGGTACATATATACAACACACTATATTAGTCAGCCATAAAAAAAGATAAAGTCATTTGCAGCAACATGGATGGACCTAGAGATTTTCATGCTGAGTGAAAAGTAAGTCAGACAGAGAAAGATAAATATGCTATCGCTTATATATGGAATCTAAAAATAATGGTACAGACAACTTATTTGCAAAGCCGAAAGAGACACAGAGGTAGAGAACAAGCTTATGGGTATTAAGGGGGAAAGGGGCATGGGATAAACTGGAAGATTGGATAAAATAAATAACCAATAAGCTACTGTATAGCACAGAGAACTCTACTAAATACTCTGTAATGACCTTTATGGGAATAGTATCTAAAAGAGAGTGAATATATGTATATGTGTAACGAATTCTCTTTGCTGTACTGCAGAAACTAACTTGACATTGTAAACCAACTACACTAAAATAAAAATTAATTTTTAAAAAATGTAATCATTCCCTTTTGTCTTCACTTCCCAAGAGCATATGAACATACCCCTCTGGCAGAGCCTATTCAGACCCTACCAAAGTGAAGGTCTAGGAAATGCAATACCCAAGCTTCTCATAGAGAAATAACAAGAAAGGATGGAAATGGGCTTGAGTATCAACAAATGAAAATCTGACACAATCCCTGTTTTACAGGCAAGGAAGTGAAAACACAGAGACTAAATAACTCCTGTGTGTTCATGCTAAGTTGCTTCAGTCGTGTCTGACTCTGTGCGACCCCATGGACTGTAGCCTGCCAGGCTCCTCTGTCCATGGAATTCCCCAGGCAAGAATACTGGAGTGGGTTGCCATGCCCTCTTCCAGGGGATCTTCCTGACCCAGGGATCAAACCCACGTCTCTTTTGTCTCCTGCATTGACAGGGGGGTTCTTTATCACTGGGGCCACCTGGAAAGCCAGAATAACTCCTGAATAATCACACAATTAATAGGTGGCAGAACTAGGATTCAAACTCAGGCTCTGTACATAGCTTCCCGCATATGCTTTTTACTCAAGGCAACCCGCTTGATTTGTATCAACCACTCGTGTTGGTCTTGCCTCCACCTTAATGTGTGTTTTGCCCCTGCTTGAAATGGCAGAATTATGGGTTGTTAGATGTAAAAGAAATGTTAGAGATCATTCAGTCCAATCCTTTAATTTTATATCTAAGAAAAAAATTCTAGATCAAGCGTCCAGCCCAAGGTCAAGTAGTTAAGGCTAAAACTAGAACTCACTCTGCTGATTATGCATTTACTATCCTCTTTTCTAGTTACATTTGGCTAGTGGGTCTTCCCACTGCGTATTTGTCCTTAGTCAACGGTACCACCTAAGGCAACTGGATGCAAAAATGTGTTCTGTCCACTCACAGTCTGGGCCTTCTCACTCTAGTCTTGGTACATTACTTCAAGAATGTCGTTACCATCTGGTAAGGTGTCAGTTAAATGTGAGGAAATAGGAATACACATCAGACTAGGCTTTGGTTTGCCACAAGTAGCAGCAGCTGCCTATATCAATTACAGTTATTAATTTTGCTTTTCATTTTCCCAGTTCCTCTTAGCTCCCCTCTGTTGAAATGTGGAGATTTTGGCTGTCAGAGGCAACTGCACTATTGCCTCAGGGATCTGTGGAGGAGGGGAATTGTTCAGTGTAGCGTTTTCACTTTCAGAATGAAGTAATCTAGTCACTCATATAAAAGTGTGCTAGTCGCTCAGTTGTGTCTGACTCTTTGCCACACCGTGGACAGTAGCCTGCCAGGCTCCTCTGTCCACGGGATTCTCCAGGCAAGAATACTGGAGTGGGTCACCATGCCCTTCTCCAGGGCATCTTCCTGATTTAGGATCAAACCCAGTCTCCCCACATTGCAGGCAGATTCTTTACCATAAAAGTGTTTTAGTCTAACTTTAAGAAAAATCCAAACTCCAACAGTTTTTGATACCATCTTGGATTTTGAAATAACTTCAATCTGTCACTGGCATTCAGAATGCCCTTGGCATGTCAGTCTGCGATGGCAGTAGACCTGTTAGAACACTTGAGCTGAACTTTATTAACCAAAATGGATACCACCAGCTCTATCATGATTTCCCAAGCCAGGAATCAAACCCAAGTCTCCTGCGTTGCAGACAGATTTTTTACCAACTGAGCTACAAGGGAAGCCCCTATCTTCTAAATAAAGCTTGCTTTATTTTTATTTTCAAAAAATGAAAAATAAATTAAACTAGAACTCAGATTCCTAATCTAGAGCATTTTTCAACTCAAGAGTTTTCTTCCATGAAAAAATTTCCAGCTAATTCTAAACTCAACCAATCGTCATCAGTTTCATCCTTTGCTAACTAGCCATAGCATTTGTCTACATTATTATAGTATTTGGCATTTGGTTATTTTTCATTTAGAGTATAATTATATATGGTCTAGTGGGCTTCCCACATGGCCTTAGTGGTAAAGAACTTGCTTGCCAATGCAGGAGATATATGAGACCTGGGTTCAATATCTGGGTCAGGAAGATCCCCTGGAGGAGGGCAAGGCAACCCACTTCAGTATTCTTGCCTGGAGAATCACATGGACAGAAGAGCCTGATGGGCTACAGTCCATGGGGTTGCAAAGAATCGGACATGACTGAATCGACTTAGCATGCACGCCTACACATATATGGTCTAAAAATGAATCTAATCATTTTTCATTAAAGAGAGAAAATTTGTCATATATTTATTTTCAATTCTCTCAGACAGAGCAAGACAGAGAGTCTACAATTCTAAAACTTTTATTTTGACCAAGTGAATACAGATTTCTGTTATTGAAAATGTAGAATTAATCAGTGACTCATAAAAGGTTTTAATATGACTGTGTTGCAACATATATTCAAAATTTCAGTCTTTCCAAAACATCCGATCTCTGCTTAGAAGTTTATAATTAGATACTAAAAAGGAACGAAACAGAGGAGAATCACATACATTGTCCCCAGTTTTTCCATAGTACACCATGCAAGTGAAAGTTGATGAGTCATGTCTGACTCTCTGCAACCCCATGGACTATCCAGTCCACGTAATTCTCCAGGCCAGGATACTGAAGTTGGTAGCCTTTCCCTTCTCCAGGGGATCTTCCCACCCCAGGTCAAACCAAGGTTTCCTGCATTACAGATGGACTCTTAACCAACTGGGCTATAAGGGAAGCCCATATTACACCAGTTCAGTTCAGTTCAGTTCAGTTCATTTCAGTCGCTCAGTCATGTCTGACTCTTTGCAACCCCATGAATCGTGGCACCCCAGGCCCTCCTGTCCATCACCATCTCCTGGAGTTCATTCAAACTCACATCCATCAAGTTGGAGATGCCATCCAGCCATTTCATCCTCTGTTGTCCCCTTTTCCTCCTGCCCCCAGATCCTCCCAGCTTCAGAGTCTTTTCCAATGAGTCAACTCTTTGCATGAGGTGGCCAAAGTACTGGTGTTTCAGCTTTAGCATCATTACCTTCAAAGAACACCCAGGGCTGATCTCCTTTAGAATGGACTGGTTGAGTCTCCAAGGGACTCTCAAGAGTCTTCTCCAACACCACAGTTCAAAAGCATCAGTTCTTTGGTGCTCAGCTTTCTTCACAGTCCAACTCTCACATCCATACATGACCACAGGAAAAAACCATAGCCTTGACTAGATGGACCTTTGTTGGCAAAGTAATGTCTCTGCTTTTCAATATGCTATCTAGGTTGGTCATAACTTTTCTTCTAATTTAATTTAATTTAATTTCTTCTTCTTTTAATTTCATGGCTGCAGTCACCATCTGCAATAATTTTAGAGCCCAAAAAGATAAAGTCTGACACTGTTTCCACTGTTTCCCCATCTATTTCCCATGAAGTGATGGGACCAGATGCCATGATCTTCGTTTTCTGAATGTTGAGCTTTAAGCCAACTTTTTCACTCTCCTCTTTCACTTTCATCAAGAGACTTTTTAGTTCCTCTTCACTTTCTGCCATAAGGGTGGTGTCATCTGAGGTTATTGATATTTCTCCCGGCAATCTTGATTCCCACTTGTGCTTCTTCCAGCCCAGTGTTTCTCATGATGTACTCTGCAAAAAAGTTAAATACGCAGGGTGACAATATACAGCCTGATGTACTCCTTTTCCATTTGGAACCAGTCTTTTGAGGCAGGTCAGGTGGTCTGGTATTCCCATCTCTTTCAGAATTTTCCACAGTTTCTTGTGATCCACACAGTCAAAGGCTTTGGCATAGTCAATAAAGCAGAAATAAATGTTTTTCTGGAATTCTCTTGCTTTTTCGATAATCCAGCGGATGTTGGCAATTCAATCTCTGGTTCCTCTGCCTTTTCTAAAACCAGCTTGAACATCTGGAAGTTCACGGTTCACATATTGCTGAAGCCTGGCTTGGAGAATTTTGAGCATTACTTTACTAGCATGTGAGATGAGTGCAATTGTGCGGTAGTTTGAGCATTCTTTGGCATTGTCTTTCTTTGGGATTGGAATGAAAACTGACCTTTTCCAGTCCTGTGGCCACTGCTGAGTTTTCCAAATTTGCTGGCATATAGAGTGCAGCACTTTCACAGCATATTACACCATAAAATAACTAATACTTTATAAGAAGGGACAGAAACACTCCCTAAATAAAAGCCCTATTCACAAGGTGTTTTCAGTAATTTCCTTCTTGATCTGCAAATCTAAGTAATACAGCTGGAAGTTCTCCAACTGGCTTTTTTTTTTTTAATTTTTTTAATTTTAAAATCTTTAATTCTTACATGTGTTCCCAAACATGAACCCCCCTCCCACCTCCCTCCCCATAACATCTCTGTGGATCATCCCCATGCACCAGTCCCAAGCATGGCTTTTGTTTTTAATTTTTATCTATTTGGCTGCTCTGAGTCTTAGTTGTGACACGTGGTACCATCAATCTTCCTTACAATATGCAAACTCTTAGTTGTGGCATATGGGATCTACTTCCCTGACCCAGGTCCCCTGCACTGGGAAAGAGAAGTCTTAGCCACTGGACCACCAGGGAAGTCCCTCCAACTGGTTTTAATTGCTGTATAATCTTTTGAGAAAAAGGAATCAGTAAAACTGGATCCACAACAGAACAAACTTTAAAGACCTGAATTAATTTTTGGACTATATATTCAAAAGCCAGCATCCTTTTCAACTAAACATTAATTTTTCATTTATTCCTTTATTGGTTCTCCAGACACAGGTTATTCCAAGCATGGCAGCAGGCACTGGAGATAGGAGCAAACTCTTGGTCTACCGGGGTACAGAAATAAATTCTTTTACAGCACTATTATGTACATATGTATGCACGTACTCAGTCACTCAGTTGAGTCCAACTCTTTGCAATCTCATGTACTGTAACACTCCAGGGGATTTTCCAGGCAAGAATACTGGAGTGGGTTGCCATTTTCTACTCCAAGGGATACTCCCAACCCAGGGATAAATTATTATGTAGCACTATTAGTATCTGTCAAATTTCTACCTGTTGTTAAAGCTCAGCTCTTCAGTGCATTATCTCCCTGTTCGCTTCAGTGAGAATTAGTCATTCCCTCTTTCTGTTTCCAGGGTTACTCTGCTAACAGCCCTTACTGTATTGCTATACACAGCTGTTTGTTTTTTCAATCTTCCACAGTGTAAACTACATGGATGTTTATAGTAAGAGCAGAATACTTGTTATGGTACTGGACTTATTGAAAGGCCCTACTTTTGCAAGGGTAATAGTTACCCCCTCCACTGTTGGTGGACATATAATCTGGTAGAGTCTCCTTAGTGGGAAATGACATAGCTTTCAAAACTGTGCATCAGTTCAGTTCAGTTCAGTTGCTCAGTCGTGTCTGACTCTTTGCAGTCCCATGAACCACAGCATGCCAGGCCTCCCTGTCCATCACCAGCTCCCAGAGTCCACCCAAACCCATGTCCATTGAGTCGGTGATGCCATCCAATCATCTTATCCTCTGTCATCCCCTTCTCCTCTTGTCCTCAATCTTTCCCAGTATCAGGGTCTTTTCAAATGAGTCAGCTCTTCACATCAGGTGGCCAAAGTATTGGAGTTTCAGCTTCAACATCAGTCCTGCCAGTGAACACCCAGGACTGATTTCCCTTCGGATGGACTGGTTAGATCTCCTTGCAGTTCAAGGGACTCTCAAGAGTCTTCTCCAACACCACAGTTCAAAAGCATCGATTCTTCGGCGCTCAGCTTTCTTTATAGTCCAACTCTCACATCCATACATGACCACTGGAAAATCATAGCCTTGACTAGACCGACCTTGGTTGACAAAGTAATGTCTCTGTTTTTAATATGCTGCACATACATAAATTTAGCAAATACAATTCTAGGAAACTATTCTACGGAAATATTCCGAGCTATGTAAAATATAAGACTACTCATTGAAGCATTGTTTATAACTGCTTTAAATTGGATAAAAATAGAATACCCACAAAGGGGAATAATTGACTAAGTGGTATAATACGAAATAACTTTAAAAGTATGATGTGAACTAATAGGTCCTGATATTAAAAGATAAATGACTTCCCAGGTGACTCAGTGGTAAAGAATCCACCTGCCAGTGCAGGAGACACAAGAGACATGGGTTTGATCCCTGAGTCAGGAAAATCCCCTGGATGAGAAAATGGCAACCCACTCTAGTATTCTTGCCTGGAGAATTCCATTGACACAAGAGTCTGGTGGGCTACAGTCTATGGAGTCGAAAAGAATCAGACACACATGACGGAGTGACTGAACACGTTCATACACTGCTCTTCTAATTAAATAATAACAATAGAAAAAAATAAATACATAAGTAAAACTCAACTCTTGGCATTTTTCTTGGGTCTTTCTGCCTCAAAAATATTCCATGGAGATTTGGCTGCAAACAAGGGGGGATGTAGATGTTACTGTTTGTACAATAAGTTGATTCATATAAACTGAAACCTTTATTTCACATGTTTATATGTAAAAGGATGGTGTGAGTGGAAATTGCATTCAAGGTCTACTTTAAGGAGAAATTACTGACCAAGTTCCCTCTTCTGCACTTCTTCCTGATGAAACTAATTAATCCAGGGAATTAGTTAATCCAAGTAACTAATTAACTAATTTAATTTAATTAACTAGATTGCTGCCTGTTTTCCAATGTTTGAATCTCTCACCCACACACCAGACTCTGACTATGCTGCATTTATTTATTTCTATATTTTTACAGTAACAATCGAGAATGCAAGGAGATCAAACCAATCAATCCTAAAAGAAATTAACCATGAATATTCACTGGAAGGACTGATGCTGAAGCTGAAGCTCCAGTACTTTGGCCACCTGATGCAAACAGCTGATTCACTGGAAAAGACCCTGATGGGAAAGTTTGAAGGCAGGAAGGCAGGAAGAGAAGGAGGCAACAGAGGGTGAGATGGTTGGATGGCATCACTGACTCAATGGACTTGATTTGAGCAAACCCCGGGAGACAGAGGACAGGGAAGCCTGGCATGCTGCAGTCTGTGGCGTCTCAGAATCAGACACAATTTAGCAACTGAACAACAATCAAGAATGACAATTTTATAAATCACAACAATATAGCTTATACACATAAAAATTTGAAGTTGATATGTGGAGGAAGAATACAATTCTAATTACCTCAAATTTTCAAAGCAAGATGACTCAGTTCAGTTCAGTTCAGTTGCTCAGTCGTGTCTGACTTTTTGCAACCCCATGGACCACAGCATACCAGGACTCCCTGTCCATCACCAGCTCCCAGAGTTTACCCAAACTCACATCCATTGAGTCGGTGATGCCATCCAACCATCTCATTCTCTGTCATCCACTTCTCCTCCTGCCCTTTATCTTTCCCAGCTTTAGGGTCTTTTCAAATGAATAAGCTCTTCGCATCAGGTGGCCAAAATATTGGAGTTTCAGCTTTAACATCAGTGCTTCCAGTGAACACCCAGGACTGATCTCCTTTAGGATGGACTAGTTGGATCTCCTTGCAGTCCAAGGGACTCTCAAGAGTCTTCTCCAACACCACAGTTCAAAAGTATCAATTCCTCAGCACTCAGCTTTCTTTATGGACAGAGAAGCATGATGGGCTGCAGTCCATGGGGTCATTAAGAGTCAGGCACAACTGAATTACTTCACTTTCACTTTTCACTTTCATGCATTGAAGAAGGAAACGGCAACCCACTCCAGTGTTCTTGCCTGGCGAATTCCAGGGGCGGGGGAGCCTGGTGGGCTGCCGTCTGTGGGGTCGCACAGAGTCGGACACGACTGAAGTGACTTAGCAGCAGCAGCACATCCATACATGACCACTGGAAAAACCATAGCCTTGACTAGACGGAGCTTTGTTGGCCAAGTAATGTCTCTGCTTTTTAATATGCCGTCTAGGTTGATCATAACTTTTTTTCCAAGGAGTAAGCACCATTTAATTTCATGGCTGTAGTCACCATCTGCAGTGATTTTGGAGCCCAAAAAGATAAAGTCGGCTACTGTTTCCACTGTTTCCCCATCTATTTGCCATGAAGTGATGGGGCCAGATGCCACTATGTGCCATTTAAACATTCCAAACAGCTTGTCACTAGGAATCCCCTGGTGGCTCAGTAGTTAAGACTTGGAGCTTCCACTACAGGGGTCACAGGTTCAATTCCTGGTGGGGGTACTAAGAGCTCACATGCCACAGTGCAGTCAAATAAATAAGTAAAACAGTTTGTCACCTCTTTTGAGAGAAGTCCCATAAATCTCGAAGGACCTTCGAAGATCTTAATTCTACTTTCCTAGATTGCCCCTGGCTAAATACACCACTGTTATTTTCTACTATTCAGTATTTTACTTCTGCTGCTACTTCTATCATTATGGTCTGGATTGTTATTACAGCATTTGTTGTTGTTGTTGTATAGGTGCATATTCACACCAGATTGTGACTCTTTAGAAATAAGAATATAGTTTTTTGCATGATACAAAACACTCTGATTTCTGCATGATACATTCCTTGACACATACTAAGCATATAAGAGATGTTGGTTGAGATTTATTACATGGGGTTGTGAGGGTCATTCCCCCTAGTTACTCCTCACCCACGTTCATATACCACTGGACCATTTTCTAAAACAAAACAAAAAAGCAAAACCCTATCAAGTGGGAAGTTCATGTACAAAAGTGCTTTCTTCAACCACACTCTGTACTGCTGAAAACTTCTGAGAACCATGCTCTTCCGCTTCTATTTTTTAACGTTTCTTATCTGAGACATTCAGAAGTGACTCACTTTGGAACTCTTCCTGTGGAGTCAGATAGTAGTGGAAAGTGTTGGGTTTGGTTTATCATCAGAAACGAAGAGAGAGAGGAAAGAGGAGGCGCTCATCAAAGTTCCTAACTGTACTTCAGGACCTGACTGTGGTCAAGGGCAGGGACCAGACAGGACAAGTGGGGACCTCCAGACCTGTGCAGAAGCCTTCAGCTATTGTCTCGGGTTTTTGGTAAGGAAACCTAGATGCACCTGATGACTTATGCCCAGCTTGTTCTCTTCATTGTAGATAATGGTTTGAAGGTCATTATTTTCTATTTCCCCTTCTTTCCCCAACTGTTATTTCTTTTGCTTTATTCCCATGTCCACCTTTTTCATTTTCTAACTATTCCACGTTCTATTTATCTTCGCTGTTTACATTTCATTCTGAAACTAATATTGAATTTTTACATCATTTTCCCCTCTCTTAAACTGGCTGTTTCTCCTTCTGATCTTTGATTCCAGGTTTTCCCAATAGTTCCATTTTCCAAATCAGTGATTATCTATTTTTCTTAATATATATATTTTTTCTATTTCATTTCGCTCTTTTTCTCTTTTATTTTTTTCCTCTTTCTTTACTGCTACTGATTCTGTCATCCTGTTATTAGTATTTGATTCTGGTATCTACTTTTCTTTCCCTATTATAGCTGAATTTTAGTTTCAGGATATTACTTATCTTTTTAATTCTGATTGGTCAATTCAGTATTGAAAATTTAAAAATATATAGAGAGAGAGTTACTTTTCAACCAAAACCAATTCAGTATTGAAAACTTAAAAAAAAATAGATACAAAGGTACTTTTCAACCAAACACTTGGAGAAATATAAAAAGTTACCTTGAACTGAAAGATTTTTAAGATTCTGATTCAGATACACTTTGATTTCAAAATGTGATATTTAAAGTATAGCTCATGCCAGATGATTCAGTTTCTTTGCATTGGAATTTTTCTCTTTTCAATCTTTATTATTTCCTTATTATTCTTTATTACTGTGCTGCTCTTGATGCCTTTCTCTGTTAGCAATACCAAAGGCTTTTCTGTTATGTGATTATTTGTAGTAAAAAGAGTTTTGGCCTGATAATAATTGGACCCAGGATTTGCGATCACTCTTAGTTGTGACTACGTAAAAGCCCCCTAATTTGTTGAGTTTGTGTCCAAAACTACAAAATAAAAATAGAAACAAGAAGAAATAATTGCTAACTTTCTTTCAGCCCTTGAATTCTGTGACTCTCTCCATCTCTCTGTATTTTATGAATCAATGCGTGAATATGTGTATAGGACAGGTGATCAAGGTAGCTGCCATGCACGACAGCAAAGGAAGAGAGCCTGACAGGACTCAAATATTAGAATAAGCAAGGCTACAGAACGGAGAATGAGAAGCACTTCTTCCTTTTTGTTATTTTGTTTTCTTGTTATTTTAACTTCTGCTAATCCCTATGCTAGCATTTAGTCAACTCAGCAGAACAAGTCGTATGGTATTCTGGGTTTCTACCAAAGGAAACATAAAATGCTGTTATAGCCAATAAGAATTGGGAACTAGAAAACAAAAGAAGGAAGTTAGAAGAGATAGCATCCTTACTGAATTAACCGAATAAGAATTTAAAGTTTTAATTTAATAGAAAAAGAAAAGAAACCCCAAGTATGAACATCCATCCATTCAAGTAACCTTTAATCCTTACGTCTTACAAAGCATTGTGCTAAATTCTGTGGAGTAAGCATTTAGAAATAAGATTTTTTTTACCATTGTGAAACTTAAGACTAGAATAATAGACAAGACAGCCATGAAAATAATTGTAATGCAGAACAAAATGCACCATTGCACGGAGAATACAAAAAATGGTTCAAACCCCACCATACACACACAAAGTTTAGGAGGCTGAAGAAGTAAATTATGATTGGGATTATAAGAGAGGTTTCAAGGAAAATATATTTGAGCTTGATCTTGAAGAATGACTAGGATTTCAGCATAACTAGGATTTCAACAGACAGTGATTAAGAATGGAGGAAAGAGGAGGTTAAAGCAGAGAACATCATTCCAGACCAAAGTAAACAGCAGTCGCCAAGAAGTAGAAAATGGCATTGACTTGGAATAGTGAGTTGTTCAGGAAAGCTATAAAGCAAGGTATGTTTATGGGAATGTTAAAAATTACAGTTATTTCCCTGGCAGTCCAGTGGTTAAGAACCTGCCTTCCAATGCAGGGTAGGTGGGTTTAATCCCTGGTCATGAAACTAAGATCCCTCGTGCCACAGGGCAGCTAAGCCCATGAGCCACAACCAGCGAGCCCACATGACTCAGCGAAGACCCAGCAGAGCCAAAAAAAAAAAAAAAGAAAGAAAAGAAAATTAGGGAAGTGTTATGTCATAGAGGCCAAGAGAAATAGAGTGATAAGAAGCCAGTGTAAAGTAATAGGGATATTGTGGAGGATAAAGATAGAGGAAAAGATGCTTGTATTTGTTCTCTAGAGGCAGTTTTAGCAGAGTGATGGGATAGAAGACTAATTACAAAGGGCTAAGAAGTAGCTGGTGAGGACAACAGACCCCCAGACAAGCCAGTATTCTTGAAAAAGAAAAGCTGCTAATTTAAAAGACTTAAGAAATATCCTGATGCAAAGTGGGATCCTTAACTGGATACAACTGTTGACAAATCAGCTATAAGGGATATTTTGGGGATGAGGGGGGAGGATAAAGTCTGAATATTCATCAAGGTAAGTCTTACTGTAAATATGGAGACTGCTAAATGATAAAAGTGATCAAAGAAAGCAGTTTATATAAAACAATATGCATTTACACCCAAGTTCATAGCAACAGCATCCACAATAGCTAAAATGTGGAAGTAACTCAAATGTCCACTGACAGATGAGTGGATAAATAAAATGTGGTACACACATATAGTGGAATATTATTGTCTTAAAAAAGAAGAGAATTCTGACACACACTACAACATGTATGAACCTTGAGGATATTTTGCCAAGTGAAATAAGCCAGTCACAGACAAATGCTATAGGATTCCATCTATACAGGGGATCTAGAGTAATCAATCCTGAAAGATGATGCTGTGAAAGTGCTGCACTCAATATGCCAGTAAATTTGGAAAACTCAGCAGTGGCCACAGGACTGGAAAAGGTCAGTTTTCATTCCAATTTCAAACAAGGGCAATGCCAAAAAATGTTCAGGCTACAGCACAATTGCACTCATTCCACACGCTTGCAAAGTAATGCTCAAAATCCTTCAAGCTAGGCTTCAACAGTATGTGAACCGAGAACTTCCAGGTGTTCAAGCTGGATTTAGAAAAGGCAGAGGAACCAGAGATCAAATTGCCAACATCTGTTAGATCATATAAAATGCAAGAGAATTCCAGAAAAACATCTATTTCTGCTTTATTGACTATGCCAAAGCCTTTGACTGTGGATCACAAGAAACTGTGGAAAATTCTTCAAGAGATGGGACTACCAGACCACATTACCTGCCTCCTGTATGCAGGTCAAGAAGCAGCGGTTAGAACTGGACATGGAACAACAGACTGGTTCCAAATTGGCAACGGAGTACCTCAAGGCTGTGTATTGTCACCCTGCTTATTTAACTTACATGCAGAGTACATCATGAGAAATGCTGGGCTGGGTGAAGCACAAGCTAGAATCAGAACTGCTGGGAGAAATATCAATAACCCCAGATATGAAGATGATATCACCCTTATGGCAGAAAACAAAGAGGAACTAAAGCACCTCTTAATGAAAGTGAAAGAGGAAAGTGAAAAAGCTGGCCTAAAACTCAACTTTCAAAAAAATGAAGATTATGGCATCCAATTCCATCACATCTTGCAAATAGATGGGAAAATAATGGAAACAGTGACAGACTTTATTTTCTTGGGTTTCAAAATCACTTCGGACAGTGACTGCAGCCATGAAGTTAAAGGATGCTTGCTATGACCAACCTAGACAGCATATTAAAAAGCAGAGACATTACTTTGCTGACAAAGGTCCATCTAGCCAAAGCTATGGTTTTTCTAGTAGTCATTGTATGGATGTGAGAGTTGGACCATAAACAAAACGGAGCACCAAAGAATTGATGCTTTTGAACTGTGGTGTTGGAGAAGACTCTTGAGAATCACTTGGACTGCAAGGAGATCAAACCAGTCAATCCGAAATGAAATCAATCCTGAATATTCATTGGAAGGACTGATGTTGAAGCTGAAGCTCCAATACTTTGGCCACCTGATGCAAAGAGCTGATTCACTGGAAAAGACCCTGATGCTGGGAAAAATTGAAGGCAGGAGGAGAAGGAGACGACAGGGGATTAGAAGGTTGGATGGCATTACCAACTCAATGGACATGAGTTTGAGCAGGCTCCGGGAGATGGTGATGGACAGGGAGGCCTGGCGTGCTGCAGTCCATGGGGTTGCAAAGAGCTGCACAGGACTGAACGACTGAACAACTAAGAGTGGTCAAACGCACAGAAACCAAAAGGAGGCTGGTGATTGCCGTGGACTTCGGGGAAAGGGAAGCGAGGAGCTGTTTTTTAAAAGATAGAGATATTCAGCTTTACAAGATGAGAAATTTCTAGAAATTGACTGTACAATAATGTAAAAAAAAACAACACTACTGAGCTGTATCCTTAAAAATGGTTAAGATGGTAAATTTTGTTACATGTGGTGGTGGTGGTTTAGTGGCTCGGTCATGTCTGACTCACTGCAAGCCAACTGTAACCCTCCAGGCTCCTCTGTCCATGGGATTCTCCAGGCAAGAATACTGGAGTGGGTTGCCATTCCCTTCTCCAGGGGAACCTTCCTGACCCAGTGATCAAATTCACATCCCCTGCATTGCAGACTGATTCTTTACCAACTGAGCCATTGTATTTCAACACAGTTAAAACAATTTAAATACCAGTATGCACAGTGTAATCTAATTTCATTAAATTTTTCTTAATAAAAAATATATATACATATAGTACACATATATGAATGTGAATAAAGATCCGGAAAAATGCAAATTAAGATACTAAAAGTGTGGGAACTCCCTGGTGGTCCAGTGGATAAGACTTTGCCCTCCCAATGCAGGGGGCCCTGGTTCAACTCCTGGTCAGGGAACTAGATCCCACATGATGCAACTAAAGATCCCACATGCAACTAAGACCTGACATAGCCAAATAAACAAAAATATTTTTTAAAAGATATTTGAGAGTAATCACTGACTAGTGGTATATAATATTTTTATTTTCTTATTTTTGCTTGTTTATGTTTTCTAATTTTCTTCATGAATGATTTCTGTTTGTGTAATAATCAAGCTATTTTACCCAAGCTATATTCATAAAAAACAAATAAGAAAGCAATGATGGGTGGTAAAGAAATCAAGGGCTTCCCAGGTGGCGCTAGTGGTAAAGAACCCACCTGCCTATGCAGGAGACTTTAGGACAAGGGTTTGATTCTCGGGTCGGGAAGATTCCCGGGAGGAGGGCATGACAATCTGGAGGACATGACAACCCAATCCAATATTCTTCAGTGGAGAATCCCATGGACAGATGAAGCCTGGAGGGCTAACAGTCCATAGGGTCGCAAAGAGTCAGGCACAACTGAAGCGACTTAGCAGAGCACATAGTTGATTTACCATGTTGTGTTAATTTCTGCTGTAAAGCAAAGTGACTCAGTTATACACTTACATTTTCTTTTTCATATTCTGTTCCATTATGGTTTATCACAGGATATTAGATACAGTTCCATGTGCTATACAGTAGGACCTTGTTGTTTAACTATCCTATATATACTGGTTTGCATCTGTTAATCCCAAACTCCCAATACTCCCCTTTCCCTTGGCAACCACAGTCTGTTCTCTATGTCAGTACAGTAGATTTTACATTGTCTTTCAGAGTATGTTTTTGAGTAATTCAAAAGTTAAGTGAAGTTAAGTAATATAAAATAAACCAGTGTTAGGGTCTTTGTGGCTCTCCATCTTTAAGTTAGAATCCTACGAATATGCTTTTTTTTAGTTTTAATATTTTTGTTTATATTTTTACAGAAGTTTGAGCAATGGAGTCTTTCTCTGCTGAGACCAATTCAACTGACCTACACTCACAGGCCTGGGATGAACCCCACGCAATTCTCTCCATGGTCATCCTCAGCGTCACTTTCCTACTGGGGTTGCCAGGCAATGGGCTGGTACTGTGGGTGGCTGGCCTAAAGATGCAACGGACAGTGAACACAGTTTGGTTTCTCCATCTCACCCTGGCTGACTTCATCTGCTGCCTCTCCCTGCCCTTCTCCCTGGTCCACTTGGTTCTCCAAGGACGCTGGCCCTATGGCTGGTTCCTATGCAAGCTCATCCCCTCCATCATCGTCCTCAACATGTTTGCCAGTGTCTTCTTGCTGACCGCCATTAGCCTGGACCGCTGTCTGTTGGTACTCAGGCCAATCTGGTGCCAGAATCATCGCAACGTGGGAACAGCCAGCACTATCTGTGGTTGTATCTGGGTGGTGGCTTTGGTAATGTGCATACCTGCGTTTGTATATCGGGAAACGTTCACTATAGACAACCAGAGTATGTGTGGCTACAATTTTGGTCACCATGGCTCATTAGATTATTCAGACTTCACGCTTGATCTACTGGAAAATGGGTCTTTTGACAGCTCCATTGCTGATCCGCCTGGAGAAATGGATGACAGGTTAGATTTCTTCTCTTTGCAAACCAAGGATCGGCCTTGGGCAACCACCACTGGCCTCCACTCCAAAGAATTTCAAAGAACTTCTAGAGACTCACTCCCTACGGATCCAGCCAGATTATCTGTTCAACAACCACATTATGATTTATTTCAGTCTGCTGATGGAGTCTCAGCTACACTCTCCAGTGACTTTCCCATTGAAGATCACCAAACTCACCCCTTGGAGAACTCGTATTCTTTTTTCCCTGCTGATTTAGGGTTTTTTTCTAACGCATCTGAGCTATCACAAGGTTTCCAGGATGATTATTTCAGCCAATTTGCATATGATCATCAAGTGCCAACACCCCAGGTAGCCATAACCATCAGTAGGCTAGTGGTGGGTTTCCTGTTGCCCTTTATCATCATGGTGGCCTGTTACAGCCTCATTATCTTAAAATTGCGTCGGAGCCGCTTCACCAAGTCTCGGAGCAAACTCTTGAGAGTGGCTCTGGTGGTGGTGGTTGTCTTCCTTGTCTGCTGGGCTCCGTACCACATTGTTGGAGTCCTCTTATTGTTTACTGACCCAGACACTCCCTTTGGGGAATCTCTGTTGTCCTGGGACCATGTGTCTCTTGTTCTAGCATCTGCCAATAGTTGCTTCAATCCATTCCTCTATGCTCTCCTGGGAAAGGACTTTAGGAAAAAAGCAAGACAGTCCATGCAGGGAATTCTGGAGGCAGCTTTCAGTGAGGACGTGACACACTCTACCAGCTGCCCCCCAAACAAAACCTCTTTCGAAAGAAACAGTATCAGTACAGTTGTATGAAAACATGGAGCCATTGACCTAAGCAGAGGTTCTTAGGCAAATGCAACATGTTTCTTAAAAGTCGGGAGAGATGGGGAGCAGGGGGGTTCTTGCAGAGACTGTCAAAGAATCCATCTGGAGGTTCTCAAAGCGTGGTCCCAGACTAGGGGCATGAGCATCACCTTGAAAGTTGTCAGAAGTACAAACTCTCCAGCCCCTCCCCCTGCAGGCTGGCTGAATCCAAATCTCTGGGGGTGGGGTTCCAAGAGTGTTTGCACAAGCTCCCTTGTTTCTGATGAATGCTAAACTTGGGAATCACTGTAAAGCTAGTCTATTTCGATCCCAAACAAAAGCACCTGTGAGGTAAATGAGAACGCAGTCTGCTTAAAAATGATGTTTAAAAAAAAATAATGTTTCCATTGTCAAATATTTTCTAAATTTCCTTCAGATTCAATTTAAAACCATTTTTTCTAGTGCTCCCTGAGTGAAAGATGATCTTTTATTCAATGGCTTTGCTGGGGTGATGGCAGTGGTGATGGTTTTAAATGAAAAAAAAAAAAAGTGCAAAAAGAAAAAGTCTATAAAAACAAGGAACAGCTCTAAAAGGACTGTTTCTGAATAAACCTGGTGCAACATGTGAAAAACAAACAAACAAGGCGTGATGAGACTGAGTTGGAAGCAGAGTACAATGCCAGTTGTCTGCTACTTGGAATATTTCTGGATACAGGACACAGGAATTGAGTTGCCTTCATTACAGCTGCATAAGCATCTATTGTGTACAGACTACTTAGGGCACCTAAGAACTTTCTCATGAAATGGTATATAAGTCACAGTTTGGGCAGATGGCTCCTCTGTTTGTTTGCTCTAACTGCTTATTGATAGAAGCATCTATCTTTCATTCTTTTTCTTAAGCTCCTTAATTCCCTTACTTCTCTCCTGCCTCGAAATCTTCTTCCAGGCTTTCGCCTCTAATAACCAATACTTTCATAACACACAAATGACTCGCTTGCTCTCACTACTTCCCAAGAAACTTATTTCAAACAAAAGGAGAATGAGTAGAAGATGAGGCAACTATTCTTGAATTCACTGCAAAATAGCTGAGTACCCTCTGGGCTTGTTACCCATCCAACTCCTAAAAACACGACTGTAGGTGTGTATTTTCCACACCAAAATTATCAGATGTATCTGGGATTTTTTTTTTAATTAATCTTTACCAATGTAATACATGTACACAGTTTTTTAAAGAGAAACCAATGTTCATAATGAAATCTAAGAGGTTTCCTGCCTTACTCTGGCCAGCTTCTCCTTCCTCCCACTCCCACTTCCCAGAGATAACCCTTGAAACCACAATCTGAGATTTTCCTTCTGAAATTTGCCATATTTCTAAGTCATGACCTTATGATGGTAGTTTTTGTACATGATAAATGACTTTTTGTTTCGGAAGAGGAAGAATTTTTTCTTAACACCTTCATATTTTGTGTTTATGCAGCATCCCAATATCCATTAACCATCATCCTTTAATTTGTTCACAAGCACACATTTTCTCCTACTTTGTTGATCCATTCCAACCACCCTTCTTTCATTTTTAAAAAAGCATTCTCCAACCCTATCACCTTCTCATTTTTTTCTGTATATGAAGTTTTATGTATGGATATTAAGTCTCTACATTTTTACGCTTGTTGGTACTACAACTTAGCCTCATCTGAGCCCAGTGATTTAACCTGAAACATAGAAAATGAGATGTTTTAGACTTGCAAAGCACTGTTCTTTGTTAAGTGGTGGAAGGGACAGTCTGGACTACAAATGAGTTATAAAGTGCTATGTGGAAAATTTTAAAATCATTAGGAATGCTCTCACTTGTGCAATAATGATATCCAAGATGATGTGATTTGTCATGCTACTTTCCAGTTTAATCTGCTCATATATTTGATGTGAATAAATGCTTTCTTTCTCCATGGTTCCTTGCAAGGCTCAGAGATTCATGGATCCTTTTAATTGTTTGACACTCAGGATGTATCATAATCTCTAAACATACAGCAAATAAACCTCATAGTGGGTAGCTGTAGGCTTGCTGTAATGACGATTAGCTAGTTTCCTTGAAACCCCAACATTCTCATGGGACCCTGGATAGAAGTCTCAAACTCTTAGGGCTAGTGAAGAGGATACCAGGTTGAATGATCTTGGCATAATTATCCCAAGTTGGCATACCTATTCAATAGTTCACATTTCTGGACTCCTTTTGAGAGTTCTGTTTCCCTTGGAAATGTATTCTGAAGCAATCCCTAAAATTGGAATCCCCTCATTTTCGATGTAAAACTCTGGTGAGTAGCTGTAAGCTTTGCCCGAAGTCCCAGAAGGAGAGCCAAGTCCTTCTCAAATTGTAGTTATTTTTAGTCTTTAAAATACCCCAGAATGCAAGCAAGGCAGTTTAGTCCACACATCAAGCTGCAAGGCGGGACGGACTGCCTCTCCCAACAACATTTTGCAATAATTAACAGCATTAAAATAAAATTGCTAGAGCCATGCTTTTAATCTTCCTTTCTTATCAATATTACCAAAAACATCAGGGTCAGATCCTGTGGGGGAACGAGGGGGAGGGGCAGTAGAAAACAAATGATTTCACATTTCCCTTTTCCCTACTCTGGCAAAAAAGAAATTCGAGACCAGCACCAGAAAGATAAAACCATAAACATTTTTTTTTGTTTTTTATTAAGAAAGCATGCAAAAAACAACAACAACTTGTGAGCCCATATACCCCCCCTTCCCAGCCTGCGCCAATGCAAAGCATTATGGGTGGTATGAAGGACTCACCAAACCAGAAACATGGGGGTTGAAGAGAGAAAGGCAGGGATGGGTGGATGGATACCAAAGAATTGCTCCTTCGTCCCTTTCCCCCACGCTCTCCTCCATTTCCTCTTTTGGCAGTGAGCTCCTGCAGTTTTGCACACGTCACCCAAGACGACAACAATGACTAAACTTTCAAGGCTGGCAATGCTGGACCGACAAGAAAAAGGAGCATCCTTTCCCTTTCAGGGAGGGGAGGGGAAACTGAGGCCCAAAGAGAGTCGGGTTTGTCCTGTGCCATTTAGCGAGGCTGGTTTTAGCGGAGAGCGGGGCTAAAGGCCCCGAAGGCCTGACGGCCCATCTCCAGCCCAAGCCCCAAACTTCAGTGACTGGCTGCCCGCCAGAGTTCTCGTTTTCAGAAGACACAGATGAAGTATACACAGGAAACATTTCCATGTCTGATTTAGTCTACCCTGGCAAATCTTGTGCAGATCTGGGTAGAAGAGGGGTTGAGAAACATGATGATTTGTAAGAGAGGAGATCTTAGGAAGAACAGATGGGACGCTGTGTGTAGGAGGCACCCTGACTGGAAGGATAAGGAAGACACGCCTCAGATGGGGACACTGGGCTAAGGCGTGTCACCACCCTGGAAGAGGAATTCTCCTTTCCCCAGTGGGAAATCTTACGCCATACTTCAACCCCACAAACTGCCCTCCGACACGACAGGGGGTTCAAGCCACTCATACCCCCATGTCTTACTAAGAACTTCAAAGAAATAAAGTGCTGTTTAGTTCACTGCCCTTTCTTGCCCCCCTGACTTCAGCCTCACTGGACTTCTTCAACAAACTCTCAATATAGAACCCTTTACGAAGAAAGGAAGGGGAGGATGAAAGGGAAAGCAGGAGAGCAGAAAGCATGGGTAAATAAAAGGACAGGGAAAACACCAGAAATCCCAGAGACAGCGGCCTTGTCCATTTTGCACATTTTGTCCTACAGCTTTGAGAAAGTGACCATTCAGTAAAATAAAAACGGAAATGAAACTGTTCTTCCTTCTCAGAACTAGAATTCAACAATTAATATCCAATATACGCTAAGTACTTTGCAGCCATAAACCATGGCCACTCCTTGATAAAGGAGGTAAGTTTCCCCTGTACCTTTTTCGGGGGCGAGGGTTGGGGGGGGGGGGGGGTCCTTCCTTGGCTCTCATGGAGCTCTTTGTTTGCGGTTATTTATTACCCTCTCCCAAGTTCCTTCATCCCTCAAAAAACCTGATTGCAGAAGCTTCAGCCCAGTGATCTGGATTCCAAGAGAAGCATTTGCCTACGTAGTTAAATAACTGAAATATTCCCTATGCATGTCTACACCAGTTCCCCTTTCCTCTCTCACCCTCCTGCCACCCGTACTGTAGGTTTGGTTCTACTTTGATCCGTGGGAAACAGATTCCAGTCTTGCCTGAGGACATGGTGAGACTAAAAGGAATCATGGGTTACTCTTCTTTCTTGAGAATCCCAGAAAACGGGAGAAGAAAATTTGATGGGTGCAAGAGTTAGGCAGACAACTGAAGGAGGATGAAATAATATTTGCCAAATGAGATAAGGGGATGAAAGGATAACTAGTAAATGCAAATAAAAGCCAGTTAATTTCCAGAGAACATGATGTTTAAAAAGCCAGAATGGTTCAACCGAAACCCTCTCCAAAAAGCTGACCCTATGCTGAAGGGTTGTCCTCATTTCCATCAGAGAAGCAGCACATCTGTGCTAAGTTGCTTCAGTCATGTCCAGCTCTGCAACTCTATGGACTGTAGCCCACCAGGCTCTTCTGTCCATGCGATTCTCCAGGCAAGAATACTGGAGTGGGTTGCCGTGCCCTCCTCCAGGGGATCTTCCCAGCCCAGAGATGGAACTCACATCTCCTGCCTTGGCAGGTGGGTTCTTTACCACCCTGTGCCACCTGGGAAGCCCTGAAGAGCAGCAGAGTTCTGGCTAGGACTGACTCTATATCCTATAGAGAACAGGCCAGGAATAAGTCAATGGCAGTTTATTTGACAAGAATGGCAGAGACCCAATTTCTGACTGTTTTGTATTTCATCACCCCTCAACAGCATTCCACTCTACTCAACCCAGACCTCTTATTCCACTAGGATTTTATCTCCACCACCATCACTCTCACCCTTGATGGGGAATGAGGACCAGCAGAAGTAGGATTGGAGATATAAAGGGACAAGGAAGAGCTCAGAGGACAAAATTAGCACCATTGAGTAAAACCTGCAAATTCATGGCTGCCAAGCAGCATTTTAAATCCCGTCTACTTGATAATGTGGCCTCTTCAGCCCTGGATTGAACTGATACCCACAGAAAACAATGTAGGGCTGGAAGGTGGGATTAGCACTGAACTGCCCAAAGAGAAAGGTAAATCAAAATTTGAGATCTTTCGCTGTGGCTCTCATGGCTTCACCTTCCAGCCAGATGACTTTAAATTAGCAAGAGGTGGACATGGACCATGGTGTGGTGACAGGAGACTGGAGACAGCATATAACCAATAATAATAATAATATAATAAGAATAACAATAAAAGAATTAGGAAAAGAAACAAGAAGGAAGAGGAAGAATGAGGCAGGAAAGAGGGGGTTATCTTCGGCAGCATCTTGCGGTGGCTTCTCTGGCAGAGAAAGGAAAAAAAAAGGATATATATCTATATACAGGAAAGGGCAGAAGGGTGGGTGGGGGCTGGGCTTCCCCCACTGCCCTGTGTCACCACCCAGCCCTGGGCTGATGGCCGGGCTCTCAAATGCACTAGGTAATCAAGTCCCAATCGAAGTCATCTGGGATCTCCTCACTGGCCCCAGGAGGTGGGACCGGTGGCCGAGGGACCATGTGGTGTGCTGTGGAAAGAGAAAAGGAGATTAAGAGGAGAGGGCATGGGAGGCCAATCTGTCCATCTCGATGGATGGTGGTCAACCCCAAGCACCACCAGGGGGAAGGTCTGGGGAAACTACCGTCCTTATCAGCCCAGAGTTATTTTTGCCGCCAGCCACCACTTCAGTGAGGTCCCAGGAAAGAAACTAGAGTAAACTACACCATGCGACAATGTAACAGCAGTTAAATGTAACAGCAGTTAAATGTAACAGCCATTAAAAATTATACTTATGGGGAACGCCCTGGTGGTCCAGGGGTTAGGACTCCTTGTTTTCTCTTCCTAGGGCCTGGGGTTTGATCCCTGGTCAGGGAACTAAGATCCCACAAGCCATGTAGAGTAACCAAAAAAAAAAAAAAATTATATTTTCAAAGACTATATAATAACATCAAAAAACATACAAAATATACTACTATTTGAAACAGCAATACAGAGATTTGTATATAAGAAGGAATACATGGACAAAGACACCCTAAATTGAAAACACTGTGGTTAGGCAGGATGATAACAGGGGTTTTTCTAAAATGCATTTACAGGTGAAGGATCTGTTCATTTTGCACTATTCATGATAATTTAGGGTATCCACACCTACTCCCACCAACAGAGATAGTTCAGTCCCAGACTCCTGATACTAGAGGTCCAGTGACATGGGCACCAAGCAGGTACATGTATATAACATGTTCATTTCATCTGTCTGAGTGCATCTTCCATCCAGATTCCAAAGTGAGGCATACACGTTCTACTTGTCTACCTTTTGTTTATAATCATGCTTCTACTTTTTGTCATCACGATAGGCATGGGCTAATTTTAAAGCACATTGATCTTCTCTTGTCTCCCATGACATATACACCTCCCTAGCAGGCGGCCCACCCTCAGTCTCAGGAACCAGGAGGGCTCACCGGCTCTGGCAGGCGCAGGCAAAAGGGCTGATAATGCAGGCTCGGAGCCACAGGAAAGCCAAACAAACTCGTTGCTGTTTAAAACAAGCCTCCTGGCTCTTACCTGGGCGACTGTATCCTGCTGAGTCCTGGGTGGGGAGTGGGTACATTGGTGATGGGCCAGGGTAGAGATGGGGGGCTTGAGGGTGCACGTAAGAGTTCACTGCTGTGAAAGCAAGACAAGAGTTAAGTGAGTGGGACCCCTGTACTCAAGGAAGCAAGAGTCTGATAGAGAGGGTGACGTACTCCCCATCACCTTCAGCTTTTCTCCCTTCCCCGCTCTGTTTTATAGCTCTTGTGGGCATCAGTGCTTTCTACAGAAGCTCTCAGTCCTAGTCACTTAGGGTACATAAGGCAAAGGCACCCGATACTAGCCCCTGCAATATCACTGCTATCATCAGGGTGATAAACACAGAACCTTAATCACTGTCTCTCCCTCCCTTCACTGGTTTGCCGATCATGACCCTATGTGATATGATCCAGGGAGGGGTTTCCTGAGACACCAATTTAGAACAGGGACTTTCTCTTCCCTTTTCTTAAGTAACCCTGACCTCCCAGATCAAGATCTAAAAGGAAGACTTCCCTTGGAGTCCAGTGGCTAAGAATCCACATGTCAATGCAGGGGACACAGGTTCAATCCCTGCTCCGGGAAGATCCCACAAGCCATGGGGCAGCTAGGCCCATGTGCCACAGCTACTGAAGCCCGTGAGCCCTAGAGCCTGCACTCCACATCAGGAGAAGCCACCACAGTGAGAAGCCCACACACCTCGACTTGAAAGCAGCGCCCACTCACTGCAACTAGAGAAAAGTCTGTGCACAGCAACCAAGACTCAGAGCAACCAAAAGGAAAAAAATAAAAACCTAAAAGGAAATACAGTCTATTTCTTTGGCATTTGGATCAGTGCCCATACGCTGATGTTTCTCAGTTCTCTTCCACCCTTCTCATCCCCGTTCCTTCGCATCATCCAGTCTCCACCTCCTTGGCAACTGGCTTCGTGCGGTACCTTGGTTCATGGCTGGCTCCTGCTTGCCACTGGTGAGGGCACAGGAGTCCGCGATGCGGGCGGGGGCGGGTGGCCGGTGGGAGCCCCCCTGGGGGGGCACGTGACCAGTCTGAGTGAGGAAGTGGTTGAGGGAGTCACACAGATTGGCGATGTGATGCTGGTCCAGGCTCCAGTTCTTCTGCTCTGCCTGCCGCAGGCTCTCCATCAACTCTGCCAGAAAAGCAGCAAGTAATGCTAACTCCTGTTATTTTTGCAATGAATGGTGAGATTTCAAATTTTAATTTTTGCTTTCTGAATTTATCTGTTGCTTGACAGGCATTATAAAAAATAAACTGTCTAGTCCATTAAAAAAAAAAGAAATGCTAACCTTGCCGGATCCCCAACACCCCTAGTGGTTCTATACCTAAGTCACTGCTCCAGTCACACTGTCAATCAACACCACTGATTATATGCGCTACTGAGGAAATGGCAACCCACTCTAGTATTCTTACCTGGAAAACCTCAAGGATAGAGGAGTCTGGTGAGATCTACAGTCCATGTGGTTGCAAAGAGTCAGACATGACTTGGCAACTAAACAACAACCCCCAATAATTGACATCTACATTTTCAAACTCTCATTCTATTTCTTCCTTATTAAACTCATATAATTTCCATATTACTGGTGAATAAAACTTTCAAAGTAACTGAGTGAATTAGCCGTGGTCATATTATCAGTCACGAATTTTCCTGGGAAGAATACTGGAGTGGTTTGCCATCTCCTCCTCCAGGGGTCTTCATGACCCAGGGGCCGAACCCCATGTCTCCTGCATTAGCAGGTGGATTCTTTACCGGGTGCCACCTGGGAAGCCCCCATACTGTCAATAAATGGTGGCAAAACTATAAAATGGTGATCCAGGGCTTCTGAATAAAGAGTCCTCCTTCTCCCAGAGATAAAACTGAGTAGAATAAACCACTGTCATTTTGAATAAAGGCAAAAATTAATCAAGATAAAAATCTGGCTTAAAATTCAACATTCAAAAAACAAAGATCACGGCATCTGGTCCCATCACTTCATGGCAAATAGATGGGAAAACAATGGAAACAGTGAGAGACTTTATTTTCTTGGGCTCTAAAATCACCGCAGATGATGACTGCAGCCATGAAATTAAAAGACACTTGGTCCTTGGAAGAAAAGCTATGACCAACCTAGACAGCATATTAAAAAGCTGAGACATTACTTTGCTGACAAAGGTCCATCTAGTCAAAGCTACGGTTTTTCCAGTAGTCGTGTATGGATGTGAGAACTGGTCCATAAAGAAAGCTGAGTACTGAAGAATTGATGCTTTTGAACTGTGGTGTTCAAGAAGACTCTTGAGAGTCCCTTGGACTACAAGGAGATCAAACCAGTCAGTCCTAAAGAAAATCAGTCCTGAATATTCGTTGGAAGGACTGATGCTGAAGTTGAAACTCCAATACTTCAGCCACCTGATGCGAAGCACTGACTCACTGGAAAAGACCCTGATGCTGGGAAAGATTGAAGGCAGGAGGATGAGATGGTTGAAGGCATCACCGACTCGATAGACATAAGTTTGAGACATGGAAGCTGCCGTGCTGCAGTCCATGGGGTTGCAAAGAGTGGAACACAACTGAGTGACTGAACTAAAGATTAACTTGAAGAAGGTATCAATATTATCCACCTTGTGTAACATGAAATCCTCCATCCTCAAGCTTTACTTGGAGAAGGAAATGGCAACCCACTCCAGTATTCTTGCCTGGAAAATTACATGAACAGAAAAGCTTGGCGGGCTATAGTCCAAGTGCTCACAAAGAGTTGGACATGACCGAGCACACAAGCTTCACTTAACCATCCCCTCTGGTTCCAGTTTCCATTGGGTTTTTCCACTTACACTGCATTCCTCAACCAGCACCCCCCCCCACCCACCCCCCCGCCCCCCGCCTCGCCCAGGCACCACCGGTTCTTGTTTTGTTTTGCTTTTTCTTATTTCAGGCACCATCACTCAGTCACCAACCTGAGAACTGTGACTGCTCAATGCTGGACCAGTTGAGCCGGTTCACCATCTTAAAGCTTTCCTTTAAGGAATCGATATTGGAGCACCAGTCTGGAGGAAAGGCTGTGAAGAGGAAGGGGATGGGGAAATAAGACAGAGTGAGGGGCGAGACAGCCACCAACTGACAGCAGACTGAGTTATGAATGCAAGATTCTTGCATCTACAAGATGCAAGTTACATTACCAAGATAACTTTGGACTCTCCCTCCCTGGAGATTTAGGACAAACCGAGCTATTGATGCTTTAATTACAAACAGCCCAGCTCAAAGACAAGAGAAGTAAAACAATCCAAATTTGTCTAAAAATTCTCTTAATATAGAGCTCCAATTTGCAACTTCTGTTGCCCACAGGAGCTCTGGTGGGAGAGTAAGGCTAAAAGAGCCACTATTGGGACTTTCCTGGTGGTCCAGTGGTTAAGACTGCCCTTCCAATGCAGGGCGGGGCAGGTTCGATCCCTCCTGGGAGAACGAAGACCCCAAATACCAGTAGGTTCGGAAACAAATAAAACACCTGCTGTTAATTTCCTAACCAATCCCATCTCCTTCCAGAGTCAGAACAGGAAGGTCAGAACTGGCAGTCCTTAGGGGGGTCGGCGCACCTCGCTTACTCACCAAAGCCAGTGCTGTTGATGGGTGCCTGGCCTTGTGCCTGTTGCTGTGGCGGCGGCTGCTGGGCGGGGTGGGAATGGGGGTGGTGCTGATGGGCGTGGTAGCCTCCATGCTGCAGCGGGGGCGGGTGCATGGCCATCACCTGGGGCGGCCCGTAGCCCTCGGACCCCGCTGGCTTCCCCCCAGGTGGGGTACAGCCGTCGGGGCTGGGAGTGTGCAGTGGCGGCGCACCCCCGACAGCAGAGGTGCCCTGGGCGGGTGCCTGCGGCTGTGACTGCGGGGGTGGCGGCTGCGGCTGCTGTTGCTGCTGATACACGTAGTAGTTGTTGGAGGGCGGCAGGTCCCCCAGGAGAGACGAGAAGCCTGCGGCGGGGTGGGGGTGGGGGAGGCAAAGTGGGTCAGGATTTCCACGGGGTTGAGACCCGAGACCTCAGACCCAGAAAAGGCAGCTGACGAAGGGTAAGGACAGTCTGGACAGCAGGGTCCCCTCCAGCCCTGGCCCCCTCCAGCCCCTGGGCAGGTATAACCGACAGACAGAGGGAGGGTCTTGACAGCAGGACAACTGCTGAAATTTTAGCCAAATGTCAACATGCATCTTTTTTATGCTATTTTTCAAGGATACTGATTAAGGAATCATAGTTTCCAAAGACCTCAGACATCAGATAGAGTTCCAAACATGTGCTGTGCTTAGTCGGTCGGTCGTGTCTGACACTTTGTGACCCCCCTGGACTGTAGCCCACCAGGCTCCTCTGTCCATGAGGATTCTCCAGGCAAGAATACTGGAGTGGGTTGCCATTTCCTTTTCCAGGGGATCTTCCCAACCCAGGAATCGAACCCAAGTCTCCTGTTCAGCAGGCAGTTTCTTTACCACTGAAACATCTAGAAAGCCTCCAAATTAACATAAATATATTAAAATTTTTAAAAATGAAGTTGTTCTCACAATCAAACGCAGAGATCCTTAAAAAAAAAGAAACTGCTGTCCCCTAGTGGCCATCCTCATAATGACTTGGAGCAGCCATTAAATCACAGCCCTTAGTTCCAGAAGGGGGATTCCTCCAGCTCACTTACTGCAGCTAAGGAGCCAGCCCACTGCCTCTTGAGACAGCTGTCCTTCAGCACTAAGTCAGAAGAGATCTGACTCCAGACAGTTTTGGCTCATGACACACTTTCTTCCCTGACCAGTGATCACCCTCTCCTCGTGTTACACATAGGAAAGAGGGAGAGAAGAGAATGTCACCATCTGTTCAAAAATACAAGGACAGGGACTTCCCTGGTGGTCCATGGGCTAAGACTCCCCGCTCCCAGTGCAGGGGACCTGGGTTCAATGCCTGGTCAGGGAACTAGACCCCACAGGCCACAACAAGAGCTCACATGCCACAACTAGGACTTGGTATAGCCAAATAAATATTAAAAAAAGGAAAATACAAGGACATCCCAGCTCCCCTCCCCAGCCCAGACTCACCGTGCTGAGACGAGGAGGACTTCTCCAGCATGGACTTGTAGAGGTTGCGGAAGGACCAGCTTAGATCCTGAAAATTGATCTCTGAGTAGGAGAATTTGAAGTCATGGTTGGTGCTGTACAGGGGAGGGGGCCCCTCAGTGCTCTCTCGACCTGGACCCGCCGCTGCCACCGCTCCACTGTCCACAGACCCTGTGCCCTGCAGGAAGAGGCAAGAAAGACTTGGTCCATGTCCTATGTGAGGGACCCATACAACACTTTAGTGGATGCCAAGCTCTCCTGCCTATCCTTTTCATCCTCTCCCATCCTTTCAATGAACGAGCATCATTTTTCTCCTTTTCTCATTCCTATCTTGATATAGTCTCTTGCCCTTTCCCTGTGTTGCATCCATGCTCGTCTTTCTTTTCTCAGAACCTTTTCTGGCTCCCTTTCTTGTCTTCTCACCGTTTTTATTTTTCTGATCTTTCTTAAAATGTTTCTCTCTGCCTTTTGCTCTCTTCCTCTCTCTGCTTCCCTGTTTCCTTCTTTTGCTTTCTCCTTCTATCCCAATTTATCTGCCTGCTACAGCACAGACACTCAATACATAATTTTCAACTGACAGACATATCAATCTATTCAATCACCCACCCATCCACCCATCCATCCATCCCTTATGCCTCCTGCCACCTCCACCTCCTACCTGGCTATAGCTGGCAATCGATGTGGGGCTCTGAAGTGGTATCTGAGGATTCCCCTCAGGAGGCAGTGAGGCTTCTCCACTCCCTGGAACCCCTCCCCGTGGACTCTTGCTGGCCTCCTGTTCTGGTGAATCCTGAGACAGCTGAGGGTTGTGAAAAAAGAGCAGTCTATAAGCAGATGCTAAACCTCCCCACGTGACCCATGGTTCCATCCTCCCTGGTATCTGACCTTTGCCCCTCGTTTAGGAAATGACTGGGAGACATGGGAGGAGCAGCAGGCTCAAAAATGGCATCTCAATGAGGTAGAGACTTACATCATCCTCTGGAGGGTGGCGTCTCTTCCGGGAGATGTCAGGACAAGTATCAATCGTCCAATAAGAGCCCTAGAAGAGCCCACCGCCAGAGAGGAGAAAAATCATTAAATATGGAAATACTGCCCACTGGAAAAGTAGACATTTGAAAGGATTTTCATATAAAATAGGGCTTCCCTGGCTTCATATAAAATAGGCGCTACCATAAAATGGTAACGAATTCTCCTGCAATGCAGAAGGCATAGGTTTGATCCCCGAGTCGGCAAGATCCCCCGGAGAAGGGAATGGCTACCCATTCCAGTATTCTTGCCTGGAGAACTCCATAGACAGAGAAACTTGGTGGGCTTGCAGAGTCCACGGGGTCACAAAGAGTCAGACACGACTGAGGGACTGTCATTTCTTCATATAAAATAAGAGCTATATTAAGAAAAATGACTGGCAACTCACATAGAATCCTGAGAGTAACAGCTATATTTGAGTACTAAATCCGTCCTAACAGCTCACAGAGTATGTCAGAGGTACCCTCTGTGGTCCAAACACAGATCTCGATCATACTGAAGATGCAGAATACAGCATCCACCTCAAAGAGCTGCAAATGCCCCAACCAACCTACCCCTTCCCTGTGATCTAAGGCAAAACTCTCTGAGAGTTTAGCACCCATGGCTGTGCAACAAAGAGGATGATCTACCACTTCTCCCCTTCGAAGACAAAAACCATGAGATTTTTCTATAGAAAAATGCCTCCAAAGCTTATTTTACATCTAGAAAGAGCCCGATACACCAAAAGAGGGCATCGAAGTCAATTTTTTCATAAATATTTCTATTAGGAAAAAATTTCACAGCTTTCCTTAGTCATTCATTCTTGTGAGGACCCATAAGTTTGATAACCAAGCTCTTCCTCTGAGAGAAAAATAAAGCTGCTTCTCTAATTAATACAATTTCCTCTTCTGGGTAATTAAAACAGCCACAGGACTCTGAGCTGTCAGCTACTCTCCTTTCCTTCCTGGTCCTCCCCTCTCCAATTACAGCTGAATCTCACCTTTCCAGGGTCATCCCGTGGTCTGGGCACCTTCCGGAAACACTTGTTGAGAGAAAGATTGTGCCGAATTGAATTCTGAGGAAGCAGAGAAGCAAGTTAGATTTGAGTATCATGCAAAGCAGGAAATTTTCCAATAGTTCACAAAAGGACACAAAGGGAAATAACACACGCTAAAGTGCAAGTGTCAGGGTAAACTGAGCACCTCATAACCATACTGATGGAGGAAATCGCCTATCAGATACCAAGAGCAATGAGATAAGAAAAAGCAATTAAATCAATGAGAGATAACTGCTGTAGATTTGACTACCTGGTGCTTCTAGAGAGCTGATTATATATAGTTTTCTCAATCTTTCCACCCAAATCACACCCAACTGACAACAGGTATATAAATGCCTCAAAATCACATTTGCACAAACCTAAGTGCCTATCCACAGTTGAATGGATAAAGAAGATGTGGCATACAGATACATGGCATATACATATATACACATATACACACAGTGGAATACTGCTCGGCCATTAAAAAGAGTGAAAATTTCGCCATTTGCAGCAATATGGACCGATTTGGAGGGCATTATAGTGAAATAAGTCAGACAGAGAAAGACAAACTATATGATATCATTTACCCATGCTATCTAAAAAATAGAACAAACTAGTAAATACAACAAAAAAAAGAAGCAGACTCACAAATATAGAGAACAAACCAGTGATTACCAGTGAGGAGAGGGAAGGAAGTAGAGGCAATACACAGGTAGGGGATTAAGAGGTACAAACTATTATATATAAAATCGGCTGCAAGGATATATTGCATTGATACAATATGGAGAATAAATACAGATTTTATATTAACTATAAATGAAAGTATAACCTTTAAAACTGTGAATCACTATACTGTACACCTTAATAATACTGTATAGCAACTATATGTCAATTAAAAAAGAATCACATGTGCTCAGCTCCTTAATTCATTCTATCAATAGTAAAAGAACGTTTTAAAACTAATGACGTGGGAATTCCCTGGAGGTCCAGTGGTTAGGACTCCGAGCTTTCACTGCCAAGGGCACAGGTTCGATCCCTAGTCGAGGAACTGAGATCACACAAGCTACAGTGGCACGGTCATGAAAAAAAAATACAAAACTGATGATGTAATGATGTAAATGATAACAAAATATAAATTATAAGTGAAACCAGGTACAATTCACCTTTTTGTCTTCTCAAGAGCCCAGGGAATGGTCACATTTGGAGGAAAGAAATATTGTTGCATACATGCCTTGGGTGAAGTTGGTGGGGGCTGTGGCAGCTAGCAGGAACATATTTATAAAGGAAAAACTGAATGTTTTCAACAGTTTCCAGCTCACCATCTGGCTTGTATGTGAGCTGATGATTTACAGAGTGACACAGCTACATTAAATCCCCGTTTCTACTCAACAACTGGCAAGTGAGTGATTGCTCCCAAGGACTGAGAACATCAGCCTTCCTTCCATGCATGGAAGAGGAGGCCCCTTTTTCCTTCATCTCCAGCCAAACCACTTATCCTCTCCTTCCTTGCTTGGTGGATGAGCTGCTGGGGAAGGACCTAATTACATTATTTTTTTTCCTTGGTACATAGTTTTTAAAAAGATAATGACTGTGTGCAATGGAGCTCTGCAAACCAGATGAGGTTCAAGCTCTAGGTAGGATGGAGAGATGCCATGCCTTGCATGTGACTTCAACAGAGCAGAATGGCAATAAATATCTGTGAAATAAACCAAGGGACAAGAGGGTAGGATGAGGGACTTCCCTGGTGGCCCACTGGCTAAGACTCTGTGCTCCCAATGCAGGGGGCCTGGGTTCAATCCCTGGTCAGGGAACTAGATGTTGCATACCATCACTAAGTGTTCACATGGCGCAACTAAGACCTGGCACAGCCAAATAAATAATTTTTTTTTCAAAGACAGTATGGTGAGCATCAGCATCCTGCCATACCGTAACTATACTCAGAGGTTTGGTATCACTGGAATTTCCCAGATACACCTTATGAAAGTTGTTCAACTCTGGAAAAAAAAAAGTAAGGGATGGGAGGTTTGAGATTTTTAGGTTCACACATCTCTGAGACAGCTCAGAGTGAAGTGGACCAGGTTACAGGAAGACACAAAAGTAGAGGAAAGTGTTGTCGAGGCTAAGAACCATCTCAGGGCATAGAAGCTGTCCCACCTTCCAACCAATGCCTGCATTCTTGTAATAGGGGAAGTTGTCACAGATCCAGCGGTAAATCTCACTGAGGGTCATCTTCTTGGCTGGAGAGGAGTTGATGGCATAGGTGATGAGGGTGGCGTAGCTGTACCGGGGTTTACCATCCTGGTGAACGGCAGCCTCGTCTTTGCTCAGGGTGGCGTTTGGATCTGTGGGGGAGCCTGGTGGACATTTGCGGCTCCCACCAGGAGGCCCAGCCTGAGAAGCGCTTCCCAGCTTCTCGATGGTGGCCCGGAGAGTCAGCTGGGGGAGCCAGTCTATGGAGGTGAGGCTGCTCTCTAGGTCAGAAGCCATGGTATTTTTGGATTCTGCAGAGAAGAGGTAAATAAAATAGACAAGTGTTACCCGTGGCAAGTAATACCAAATCTTAGGGCTTTCGGGGAAGGACAGTTTCTTCTTACTCTAATTCCTATAGAAGACTCCACTCACAAGATAACCAGGTTCGCAGAACCCTCATACGTCACCAATCACCTGCCAGATGACAGACTGGCACTTATCCTGCAACTTCGCATGGAACATGGCCGAAGCCTCTTGCTTCACACAGGACGAAAAGGGAGATCAAACCACCCAGCAAGTCGAGCTGTTCCTCAATTCTCCTTACTTAAAGCCCTGCAACATAATATTTTAAAGCTTCGTGGAGGGCTTTGCTGGTGGTTCAGTAGTTAAGAATCCGCTTTACAATGCACGGGAGACTGGTTCAATCCCTGATCTGGGAAGATCCCACAGGCAGCAGAGCAACTAAGCCCATGCGGCACAACTATTAAGCCTGCACTCTGGAACCTGCAGTCACAACAACTGCGCACACATGCTGCGATTACTGAAGCTAGAGCCAGTCAGTCCTCGGCAGCTCGTGCACGGAAACTAGAGAAAGCCTGAGTGCAGAAACGAAGACCCAGCACAGTCAAAAAATAAAATAAATAAATCTTTAAAAAACAAAAAACAAAAACACCTGTGTCGAATTGATTTCTTAAAAAACCACTTAGCAGGTAAAACCCGCCAAAGTCTATTCTCCAATTATGTGTCACCTGTTATATTTACGTTCAACATCCACAGAGAGACAGCACGATCGAACGTGTAAAGAAAAACAATCAGAGTAAACACAAGTATACCCTAAAGAAGCACACATCAACACTTTCAAAGGTATTTCGCATTAGTTCCATCCCCAGTGCTCGCCCTTGGATCCCACATCCATGTGCATACGAAGAGTATTAGGTACAGAAGTATGACAGCCAGCCAAACAGGGATGGCAGACAGACAGCGGCCCATGACCAGAAACCACAAGGAGATACACGGCATACGTTACCCACGGGGCACCGACTCACAACACAGAGGGCACGGGCCGGAGGGCCGGAGCACGGCTGCCCTCGCACCTTTAAAGCACCGCCCCCTCGGAGTTCCCGCCCACAGACGGCGACACCAGGAAGAAGTCACTGGCGAGGCCCTCCCACCGCTCGGCCTAAACCGAGCCAGGGAGACACCCAGCTGTGCGCACACCGGTAACAATCAGATAGGCAGCTAAAAATAGCCACTCTGGGGCTCAGGGCTGGCTCCCCTTCTGCCGCCTCCTCCTCCTCTCTCTTGCCTTCCCGGCCAGGCACGCACGCTCGCGGCACCTCCATGCAAACTCCTAGCGCTGCCAACCCGCCCACGCCGGCTGTCTGCACGCCCTGCCGCCACCCACGCGGCCTGGGCGCTCTCTCAAGCGGAGGGGTGCAGCCGGAGTGACGTCTGGGTGGGGGAAGGTGAAGGACAGTGGGTGAGATTTGCATTGCAGGGGCTGGAAAGAGTGGCATGATCCACGTGGTAGCCACTGGCACTTCCCTACGGTGGAAGCCAGCACCACCCCACCTCACTCCACCACCACCCCCACTCTGTCCCACCCCCCTTCCCCTACCCCCTCACCTCCCCACCCCATCCCCTTACCCCTCCCAACCCCGCCCAGACATACAAACATACATCAATCGTGCCTGCATGCTCAATCGCTAAGTCGTGTCTGACTCTTTGCGACCCCATGGACTGTATAGCCCCCCAGGGTCCTCTGTCCATGGGATTCTCCTGGCAAGCATACTGGAGAGGGTTGCCATTTCCTCCACCAGGGAAACTCCCGACGCAGGAATCCAACCGCCTCTCCTGCACTGGCAGGCAGATTCTTTACCACTGAGCCACCAGGGAAGCCCTCCTGGGAAGCGCCCTGCCCGCCCCGCCCCCCCACCACCATGATTGCTGCCGAACCACCTTGTGACTGTACTGTTGGCCAGGTTCCAGCTAGGGTTTCTTCCTCCGACCCCTGCTGAAGGGGTAATCACTCTTGAGGAGCCAAGGCTAACAAGTCTCAGAATCCTGGACAGAAAACATATTGGGTGTGTAACGCCTAAATCCACACTCACATAATGTGCACCAGCGTTACAGACAACTACACGCAAATCCACACACTGTAGTTAGAAGCTCAATCGCAGGCGTGGGCCCAGTCTCCTGCCTCGGGCTATCGGCTCACTCTCCTAGTTCATAACTCCCCTGGCCTGGAGACTTTCTCCCAAGGGTCAGCATGCTCACTCATCCCCTAATCTCTCAGTTCCCCACCCACACAGTCTTTGCATGCGTGTGCACCTCCTGGAGCTCCTCACCAGCAACACATCAACTCCACCCACTCTGTACTCAAGGAAACACCTTAGTGCCTCGGGGCCTGGGCAGCCGTGAGACCCAACAGCAACCCAGGTTTATAAATAGCATCGCGAAAGGGATTCCCCTTTATCCTTAGCTCCTCTCCTCACCATCCTCCTTTCCCATCCCACCACCACCATTTTGCCTTAAAACCGTGGAAACTTGGAGACTAACAGGGACACTGAATCATTCCAGGAAGCCTCAGAGCTCCCAACTTACTAAGGCAGAGCAGAGCAGCTACTGGGGTAAAGAAGGGTGCATTCCGCAGCCATCTGGTTCTGGAGCTATGTTAGCCCAGCTGAACGGGAACATGGCAAAGAGTAGGTTCACAATGACCAGGGTTCTCCTGGGTTTCTAAGGAAATTTTACCCTATTATCTCCTGCTAAAGATCCTGGGAAGTTTCACCTTACGAACACAGCAGGGGCTTCCCTGGAAGCACAGTGGATAAGAGTCTACCTGCCACCACTGGGGACACAGGTTCGATCCCTGATCTGGGAAGAGATTCCACATGCCACGGAGCAGCTGGGTCCATGAACCACAACTACTGAGCCCTCATTCTAGAGCCTGTGAGCCGCAACTACTGCAGCCAGTGCTCCGCGACAGGAGGGCCACTACAGTGAGAGGCCAGTGGCATGCCTCTGTAGCCAAGATTAGCCTCCACTCAATGCAACTAGAGAAAAAGCGCCGCGCAAAGCACTGAAGACCCTGCCCAGCCAGAAATAAAAATAATAGAAGGAAAGAACACAGAAGCTTTCAGGGGACATTTCATTTGCAACCCTCCCAACACTGGCTAGGGAGGGACAGGAGAATACAATCAAAGCAGTTTACAGAACCCACTTGGCAGGTGCCAATCACTGTGAATTCCGTAAAGGGAAGTGCCCTCAGCCTTTTGCTGGTTCTGTGCCCTTCCCTAGCCTTTCCCCAGCACCAGGTTAGGACACTGAGGTTAAATTTAACCTTTCTCCAGCACCCTCCCAGCCAGCCCTCGAGCTACCGCCCCAGCACTCAAAATATCTTCCAATCTTACCAGCTACAAGCCACTTACAGCAAAAGATCCTCCTGATTTCTCAGCACCATTCTCCCTAAACCCATCCCACTTCCTTACCCCCAGCACTTCCCTATTCTTGAAGGGCAGCCCAGCGTGTAGAACCTCAGAGAATGAGGTTCCCTGGTTCTATTATGAACCTTGACACCTACGCGCTGAGTCTCCCTAACCACCCCTTGCTCCCTGAAGCCTTCCTGCCTCAGTTTCCGTCTTCAATAAAAGGGACGCCATCATAAACACTGTCAAAGCTTCATTCCTAGAGGGACATGAATGAAGCTTAAAGAGCTGGTGGCTACCGTACATTCCACATTCCCCCAAAATAATGGCACCAGGCTAGTGTTTGGGGCTATTATTAGAAAGGTATCCAAAAGGTACTTCCATTTCTCAGTCCAACCAACCCAGTTACCCAGACCTCTCTCTCCAGGTGGGCCTTGTGCCACAGGGCTGGGGCAGAACCTGAGTCAGGCTGCATTCTTCTCTGCAAGCTGGAAGACTGAAAGGAAATACCCATAGAACTGGGAAAGGCAGCCAAAGGGCAGGCTCCATCACATCCATGGAACGTCTAATGAAGACTACACTACTGGGAGAGAGAGAAAAACAGAAAGCCATTCTGGTGGAGGGGAAGACTGATCCCAGGTGAGACGTGTAAGACCCCAGATAACAGGCACAGTTTTCTTCCCATTTTCTCTGAAAGGCCAGTCATTGTTCTCTGTACAGTGCCAAGGTCAGACATTAAGGAATGATAACTTTCGGCTCTGTACCTAATGCAGAAACTAACAGAGCAGTGGCTAAGTTTGCCACCTTGCTGATTACCAGCCCGACTGTCTGGGTTTCAGTCCTGGCACCACAGCCTACCTACTGGCTGTGCAACCTCAGGCAAGTTACTTAACCTCTCTGTGTTGCAGTTTCTTCACTGGAAAATGCAGATGATAACTTGTATATACATAGGGTTGTTGGGAGGATTACCTTGAGTTAAAATTTTTAAAGCACTTAGTGAGTGTTATATAAGTGTAGCAATGACTATTTCTGAATAAGAAAAAAGAGAGAGAGAATAATAGACATTGAAAATTAGAAAAATGGACAGACCATACAGGTAGGCCTGGAAGAAGTAGAAAACCTACAATGAGTTCACAACAGTTTTCAGGATGTCAGAATCTCAAACTTTCTTTTACGGAGAGTGTCACCCTCCTAAGGACTGACCAGTGCCAGGACTAGTAAACTCCCAAGGATGAAGAAATGGGGGAATATCATCTCTTATTTTCCACGGGGCACTAGGTCGAGTCATAAGATGTGATCTGGAAAATAGCACCAAGTCATAGTTAATCCAACCCAATAGCTGTCTGCCCCTAACTGATTCCACAGAGGCAAGGAGACTCAGGGAGACTCAGTCCCAGCACGGCCGCTTAGGCTGTGTGGCAGTGGGTCACCTGGACATGCTCTGGTCCCGTTGGCTCTGGGCCATTCAACAAGTAGCCTTTCAGCATCTGGTAAAGTGCTTTGTGGGAAATAGGCTGCTGTTCTCCAGAGCCAGTTCTTTTCAAACAAAAATGGGGGAGGGAGTTCTAGAGTAAACAGCCGAGGATCCTCATGCTTATTAGACCAGAGATGTCAGAGCTGACACTCTCTATCAGTCCTAGCAGAAATGGTCCCAGCCAGAGATCGGGCTGCAGCCACTCAAGAGGGTTCCCACTGGCTGGGGCAGGCCAACCCTGTCCTTCCAGCTGGGCATCCTTACCAGCATTCTCCCCACTTCCCTGAACAGGTGCACCTGTTTTAAGCGGCCTACCAGAAACACACAATTCTCGGTAACTGGAGCCTATTCTGAAAAGCACGTAGACTTGGCCTTGCACCCCTCATGGGGCGCATGATGGGGACAGAGCCACGTCCATGTGAAGTAAGAAACAGATGCACGTTGTTTTACAGCGCAGCCCCACAAACCCAGATTACAGCCCTATCTCATGGACCACGACCAACAGGTAGCTTCCAGGACACAGCGGATGTACTTAGAGATCCAGGCAGTTCACCCAATGGCCAGACAAAGGAGGAAACATAAAAGCCCAAATAAAAGGTGAAGTATCCTGGGACTTCCCTGGTGGTCCCATGGCTAAGACTTTGTGCTCTCTATACACGGGGCCTGGGTTGAATCCCTGGTCTGGAAACTAGATCCCACATGCTGCAACTAAGCCCCAGAGCAGCCAAATAAATAAATAAAAATGAAAGAGAGAGAAAAAAAAGAAAGATGAAGCCTCTCACTTGGATTCGCTGTGGGGTCTAATGCTCCTTACGGAAGACAAGTATTTCCTAGTGGTGAGGCAGAAACACAGGCACCTAGCTGGGGACCCCAGGTTGACAGGCAGAGCGCTACTAAACCCACAGCCCAGACTCCGCCAGAAGGATGTCCTGGCACCTTTTTCTTGCCTTTCTGAAGATCCTGGGCTTTGATGGTTCTTGCTATTTTCCTATGAAAGATATACATTCAAGGTTCCAGAGACCCAGAACTTGCACACGAAACAGGAAGAGATAGGATGAAGCTATCAGGTGATTTTCTGAAAAGAAATTCCTTGGGGGTCAAATCTCCCTGGCAGTCAGCTTATTTCCATGGAAGACTGGAAGTAGGCTGAGCATCACCCCTCCCTTCCTCCTCTCCAGGGTCTGCCTTTTCCTGGGGAACTGTCAGCAAAGGACAGGAGCAGTGTCGGGCACTGGGACAGTGGGACCCAGCCAGCATTAAGGACAAACTTCAACCCAGGAGCTGGCATTCCCTGCAGACTTTTTTCTTGCCTTGGGACATGGGATCTCCATTTTCCCTGTGGATGTTATGCTTCCAGCCAGGAATGGAGATGTCATAAGGGGAGGCTAGGAAGCAGAGTGAGTGGAGACAGACCGCTTTTCTTATAAAGGGAGCAGTAATCACTGTGAGCTGGAGAGAACAGCTCTGGTGGACGTTAAATGACCTAGGGTTACAGGTAAGAAAATGTAATACCAATGGAAGCCCCAGACAAGGCCAGGCCACAAGATGCCACCATGACTTCAGTGAGAGCCCATTCTCGGTGTGACAAGGCCCAAGGATGGAGGGTGGTGTGGCAGTCCGGTTGGGGTGTGTCTCATCATGACACCGTATGGATGGAGTGCTGGAGATGCAGAGGTGTTCTGATGTCCCCTGCCCTTGGCATGAAAACAAACATTTCCCTAGGGACCTCCAATGAACCCCATCCCATCAGTCCCCCCAACACTAAGAAACCCATTTCTCATAGCCTCTGCAGCAAGATGAGGGTTTGAATCCAGTAGCTTCAGAACACATTTCCCAGAAGAGTCTCTGAGTTGTTGCTCTACCATCCCAGTAATGAAACCCAAGAGGCACCATCTCAGGCCCCCTACAGCCACTAGTGCCTAAAGAAGACAAAAGATGAAAGAAAGCACTAACCTGTCTCCACGTCAGCTGCAGCAGAGGGCGGGGACCACCTGGTACTGGAGTCTGGGGTTGGAGGGACCCCTCTCTTCAAAGGCAGATGCAGAGCCTCATCCTCAGTGGCTCTTCCCGTTCTTGGCTGAGCCTCCCAAGTTGGGGAGGGGAACTGGGTCCCCCGAGGATGAGGAGTGGAGGGAGGGCGAGGGGGAGGAGAAGGAGGTCCCACCTGGGGAAGGTGGCACACCCCCCACACTCGGCCGGCGACCCTGGGGAGGAGGGGAGGAGCCTCGTCCAACGCGGAGTTGTCTCCTCCCCCTTGGGGGAGTCCCCCTCCCCCCCAAACTGAATCTGTCGGGAGTGGAGGGCTCTTTCTGTCGGCTGGAGATCGGAGCGGAGGGGCTCTGCCCTGTTCCACCGTCCGGGTACAGGGAAGTTGGGGGGACTTCTTCCCCTCTCCTGGAAGGCTGGAAGCCGAGTCGTCTTCTCTCCCTGGGGTGTCCTCTGCTTCTGAACGTGAGCAGTCCTCGCCCCCGTGAGCACGGGCTGGGCGGCAGGGTGCCTACTCCAGAGGCATACCCCCTTCTCTCTGCCCCCCGCCAAAGTCCAGAACTGCGGAGTGTGTGTTTGCAGGAGTGGAGGCACGCGGGGCTGCTCACTCGCTTCCTCGGTAAGGATCACCCCTCTACTTTGGGGGCTCCATTCCCGGGACGGTGCGGGGATCCTCCTCGCCTCTAGGAAGGAAAGACTCGCCCCCTAGCGGGGTCTCCTCGGTCCCTCGCCAGGGCGCGAAGGGTCTTCTCCCGTCCCCCTCCCGCCTCCGCTCCCGGGGCGCCACCGAGGGTGGGGTTTGCTTGCTCCCCGCTCTCCCGGAGCTGGCCTCGGCAGCCGGGGCCGGGAGGCCGCGGCTCTGGACGCGCGTCCCTGCGGCGGCCGCGCCTCCTCTCGTTCCGTTCGCGTCCGCTCTGCTTCCGCCGGCGCGTGGAACTCGTCGCGCCGCCGCCGCTCGGGCTCTGGCCAGTCCGGACTCCCCCGGGGAGCCAGGCGGCGGACGAACGGTGTCAGGGCTCGGCCGGGGCTCGGGCTCGGCGCGGCTCCGCTGCAGGCCCCGGCTCCTCCCCGGCCTCCGCGCCGCGCTCGGCGCCCCTCCCCCGCCCCCGCCCGCCGGGCCGCCGCCGCCGCCGCCTCCCCGCGCGGGTTAAGGAGGAGCGGGCGGCGCAGAGCCTTGGGTGCGCTGCGTCCGGTGAGCGGCGCCGCCGCCCCCCGAGCTCCTAGGGGGAACCGACGCGCGCCGCCCGCGGCCCTGGGGACGCGCGCCCCTCCGGCCGCCACTGGATCCCGTGCAGCTCGCCATCCGCCCGAGACAACACCCACTGCTGTCTGTCGGGAGAGTCCCTCATTTGCGCCGCAGGAACTGTCAATTTCAGTTCCACGCTAATTCTGCCATACTGATTTTTCTTTTTTTTTAGTTCATTGTTTTCCATACATAAATGAACATAGGTTTTCCCAGGAATGCCTTTGATAGGTTTCCTTTTTTCCCTGAATAGCTTTTAAAGGGGTATGGGATTGGGCCGAAGTTAGTATATTACACTGATACCATCCTAGAGTTCAGTAAATGCTTGTTGAACGACTGAATGTAGAAGGTGATCAATGACCGTACAACCGAGGAAACTCTGGACCAAACATCGGAAAATCTAGGAGAATCTAAACTTGTGCAAGGCCAAGTTCTATGGCATCCTGGGCGGCGAAGAGGAGGTCCTTATACTCGCCTTACCCACCCAATAAGGCTCCTGCAAGAATCTAATGATCTCATTTACGTGGAAATGCTTTTTAAACCACTGTACATAAATGTGTAAAGAATATTGTTCAGTTCACTTGGCAATTCTATAACATATCTTATCCGGATCACAGTATAGAATGTTCATATCCTCTGCCTTTAACAGAATAATCCCCACCCAAAGACAGAAAACACCACCAGATGACTACCTCCATTTTTCCTCTTGAACTCATGTTATTCTTCTGCAAATTCTTCTGCAAATTCTTATGTGTTTCATCATCTGGCCTCTTGAACTTTTCTCAAACTTCTCTACTTTCTGTTAAATAAGGAGAAAACAATATTATCCGTGAAATATTTTAATTGCTCAAAAAATAAAAAGGCAGAATACTCAGGATTACAGCTTGATCACTACATTTCATATTTAGATATTAAAGTTTTTTTTCCTCTTCTGGTTAAATATATAATACTGTATTTTATATTATATTTACAATGTGCCAGGCATTGATTGAGCTATGCATGTATTATCACATTTAATTCTTCCCAATCCCATAAGGCACTATTATTAAGCCTATTTTACAGATGAGAAAGCTGAAATAGAGCATAGATTGTGTCTGAGTTCAAATTATTAGTAAAATGCAAAATCAGGACTTAAATTAACAAATTCAAAATCCAAATGATTCTTCTATCCCATTTTACTGAGCTATCAGAATTGAAAGTCATTCCTTTCATTGTAATTAAAGGCAGTCAATTCCAGCTGAGCCTTCTCTTCCTTTCCTCTCTTCCAACATCCAGAATTAAAATTGTATTTTTCTCTCCTCTTTGAAACATTGATTCATTCTCCCACACACAGATAATTTGGCATCAGATGTTTCTTACTTGTGTTACAGGTTTTGTTATGTTTCTTTTTTCAATCCTTTTTGACCTTTTTTTTAGGTATATGACATTTGAGGATCAGGGGTAGAGAAGTCAAAGTACTGAAAGTGAGAGAGTTAGGGAAGGCTTAGAATCTCTTCTCCTAGAAACTGAGAAAAGTAAAAAGGTCAAGAAATTATTTGACGTATACAAGATATTTGCTGCAGCATCATATACAGCTGTAGGAAATTAGCTAAACATCTATAATAAGGCAACTGTTAAATACCTTATGGTACTGCTATATAATAGAATACTACTTAGCTTTTAAATGAGTAAATATATTTAACTCTGGAATGTAGAATTAGTGAGTAATTGTTTTAATTCTTATATCTTTAGCTATTTTGCAATAGTCATGTTATTATTTTGAAGAACTAATTTTTTTCATACATCTAAATATTTTCCAGTGAGAATATCATGTTAAAAAAACAGTTTGTATAATATGACTATGTAGGTGATTTTTGTAATATATATGTATTGATATCTGTATGTATATATTTGTGTATGTACACATACACACACACATAGATGGATATACACCCAAAATGTAAGCTTAAAGATTATTATAATTTCTCATTTTCCACTATAATTACTGTTTGTATGGGTTTTGTTTATGTGGTTTGTTTTTTTTAATTAAAAAAAAGAACCTGAAAAGCTAGTTTTGTTTTGTTTTCCCCCGGAGACAGGAAGAAGCACTTGCATTCATTCTCCATTTACTTTCTATTAAGGAAGGTGATATGGAACAGAATCAAAATGTAAAGGATCCACCCTTCTCAATAATAGAACCTAGTATCTAATTATTCATGTGTGCTATTCTACCTTGAGCAAAATGCTTCTTCTAATATTGGTGACCAATATACCACAATACATATTTTGGAAGCATTTATGAAATACTTGTGTATTACATGAAACATGGTATAGTGGATACAATTCATGTATTCAAATCCCAGCTTTGACACTCAATAACTGAGAATTTAAGTCATTTAACTGCTCTGGTAGTCAGTTTCCTCATCAGTAAAATGGGGATAATAATATCACCTACTTCATAGTGCTGGGGAGGGACTGTGATTCCACTCACAGAAGGCACTTAGATACCAGCATGGAGGAAGAGGAACCTAGAAGTTGAAAGAGGCTTAAAAGACATAGCAACCAAATGCAATGTATACAGATCAAGAGACACGACACACCTGTCAAATACAATATATGGACATTTCAGGGGATCCTGATTTGAACAAAGGAACTGGGAAAGACACCAATTTCTCAATCAAAATTTCAATCCTGACTTTGGTGATATAAAATAATTATTATATTTTAGATATGTTAAAGAATTATGCTATTATTTTTTTTAAAGATCTTTCTCTTTTTAAGATTCATACTAAAGAATTTAGTCATGGAATGCCTGAAATTTGCTTCAAAATAATCAAGTGATAAACGAAAGAGGTATAGATAATAAGAAACTAGCCCTATGTTGCTTATGACAACATGGGCTTTTTTTCATGCATCTGTTTTTAATACTATTCTACTTCTGCATGTGTTTGAAATTTTACAAGATCAATAGTTTTTTAATACTGTTTAAAAAGCTATCGAACGACTGTCAGTATTTGCGTGTGCTTAGTAGCTCAGTCGTGTCCAACTCTTTGCGACCCCATGGACTGCACCCCGCCAGGCTCCTCTGTCAATGGGATTCTCCAGGCAAGAAAACTAGAGTAGGTTGCCATGACCTCCTCCAGGGGATCTTCCCAACCCAGGCCTCCCGCATTGCAGGGGGATTCTTTTACCGATTGAGCCGCTAGGGAAGCCCTTGTAAATATTTACTATATGCTTTATATTTGTAATGTTATCTGATGTTTGTTTACACCTTTCAGATCACAATGTTTTTATTTACATGAAGTCTTTTAGTACTCACACTGAACGTATATAGTAGCTATTATTATTCCCACCTTACAAATGATAAGACTGAATTAGAGGCAAGACTGGCAGGAGGCCCAATATACCACCTCCGCTCTTCCAGCTTCCAGGGGACCCTCCGTAAGAGTAGTAGGCGGTAACCCACAGTCACTAAGGAACCGGCTCTTGCTTCCTTTAGAGACTGCCGTCAGATCTAGTGGGGAGACAAAAAGCAAACACACAAATGATTCACTTAGAAATATTTATCAGACAAAATTGGAGCCCACATTTGCACATCTAGCCGCTACTTTAAAAGGAACTCTCAGGGAGAAAAGAATAGAATACAGAAAATGAGATTACTGGTAAAAGTTCTCTCCGTGGTTTGGATTTCTTTTACGTAACTTTATTGTTGTAAGTTTCATTCGTTTATATTCTCTACCTAACCTGTTTATTCTTTCTGAAAATAAAATCAGGCTTAAGGTGAGGGGACCAGAGATGAGAAACTGCATGGGAAGCGAAGTTGGGAGGCAGGAGGACGTCACATCCCAGCCGCTTGGAGGCCCAAGCACCTCACAGTTCGGCGCCACCTTAAGAAGCGTTAGCATCTCCGCCAACCCTGCTTGCCGTCGGCTCCTCCCACTCCCGTGTCAGCTCCGACCCAGGAACGTGGGGAAGGGAGGAGAGACGCACTGAATGGAAAGATTGGCGCGGGAGTCTGCGGGGTCTCTCCTTCCCCCTGCTCTGCGGCGCGGGGAGGAGCAAGGGCAGCTCGGCCCTTTGGGGTTTGGTCCTTTTCCTGAAGACTCGGGATGGGAACGTGTTCTACTGACACGAGGGGTGGGGGGGCTCATCTTGGGGTGCGGCCGAGGGGAGACACACCTGGGGCGTCTGAGACATACAGTAGGCAAAACTGGTCACAAATTCTAAGTTTAGGAGGTCCGTACGCGTCTCCTCCAAACCACTTCCAAAAGTGGGGGCAAGTTTTCCATTCTCCGCCCAATTCCCCGTCTTCATTTTAATTGATTGGGTTTAAGGTAGGCCGGGCCCAAGGCTGCTTGCTGGTTGGCTGCACAAGTAATCTATCAGGATGACGCAAGCGCGGGGCGGCTGTTTGGGAAGGAAGTGAAGTTTATTTTGGTACCTCCCATCCCAACTACTGATTGGTTGAGATTCGTAGTGATGTAAAACAAGGCATAAAAATGTCCACTAAAGGGCAGGGCCAATTGGCCACACTCTCGGGACGCTCTCTAGGCTGGGACTGGGAAGAGCTAGACGGAGTCGGCTGTTGTGAAGGACCAAATGGATTGAAACCCGGAAATGAGTTTAGTAGGGAGCTGAAGGGAAAGGGAAATTTGCGAAACCTTCCTTGCCCTCAAATAAGGTCATTTCCTGCGTGGGATCGATAGTTTCCTGTTTACTCAGCGAAGTCGGCGGGTACCGTGGTTTTCTGGAATACACGTAATAGTTAAATTCCTATGAGCCTCTGGTCCCAGACTTCCCATTTACTTATATTACCCAAAAGAATGAATGAGACGGAGGAAAGGAAACACGTGGAGTTTAACCATGCCTTTGGGGAAGGATGGGGAAACCGAGGTTCTTGTTTAGAAAGCTAAGGACTGACTGGATGACAGGATCCAAGCAGGTGGGTTCCTAAAGAAACCATTCACAAAATAATGGGAGAGGCTGGGTAGAGGTGAAGGAAACTATAAAAGTTTGTCTGAATAAAGGACATTGATCAAATTACAGAAACCTACTTGGATCAGTACAGTCGCTCAGTTGTGTCCGACTCGTTGCGTCCCCATGGACTGCAGCACGCCAGGCTTCCCTGGCTATCACCAACCCCCGGAGCCTGCTCAAACTCCCGTCCATCGAGTTGGTGATGCCACCCAACCATCTCATCCTCTGTCGTCCCCTTCTCCTAGGATATGGAATGTATTTTATGCATCGTTGCATATCCGGTGCCTAGCAGTATCTCATACATAGCAGGTTGTGAACCCAAACAAAATAAGACGTTTACAAAGTATGTGGCACACATTCTAAATATTGCAGACATTGAAATATGTTTTTAAAGGTGTCTATGCCAATCAGTCCAGAATATTCATTGGAAGGGCTGAAGCTGAAACTCCAATACTTTGACCACCTGATGCAAAGAACTGACTCATTGAAAAAGACCCTGATGCTGGGAAAGATTGAAGGCAGGAGGAGAAGGGGACCACAGAGGATGAGATGGTTGGATGGCATCACGGACTTGGACATGAGTTTGAGCAAGCTCTGGGAGCTGGTGATGGACAGGGAAGCCTGGTGTGGTGCAGTCCATGGGACTGCAGAGTCAAACACGACTGAGTGACTGAACTGAAGTGAGGGCAGTTTTATGATCCTGGAAAAATGTTTCACCCTTACCACCTGGATTGTTCCAGCCATAAATTGAAAGATAAGTCTACTCCCTGAATCTACCTGGGAGAAGCCACCTACCTGTGAAAAGCTACCAGTGAAAATGCTGCCATTTTTTCCTTAACACCCTGAGGTGTTTAAAATTCGGAAGATTTCCCCTTAAGGTAACTTCCTAAAAATATTGAAAAGATACATGGTGTTAGTGAAAAGATATCTCTACATCCAGTGAATGAAAAATAAGATGTTTAACCTACAATCAGCAATTCCAGGGTAGGAAGAACTATTTGAATTGAGAGATGTCATCTATACTGTAAATTATGCAATTCCTTTGCTTCCCAGGATTAATAGACCTTTTTTATTTTTTTCCCTAGTCCAGACTTTTTCTTAGAGCTAAATTTCAGCAATGCTTTAAATATTGTGCTTTGGAAATTGAGGGACCAGTGTGAGGACTTCCCATTAGTATAATTATCCCCACTGCAGAACCTACAAGGGCTCTGGGTCAAGATTCAGTAACAGGTACATTCTGTTTGTCCAAGGTGATCCCATCTTTTTATGATTCTCCAGGATATCCTAGGCCAGATAGTTTACAAGGGAGTCTATCATATTGGCCTTTCAGTATCACTATGGCCATAGTTTAAAAATAGGAGAAGGAACGAGAGGCAGCTGTATTTGCAATAGTAAGAGTACCATGGGAAAATTATAGGCTATACACAATTCTAGCATAATAAAGTATTGTTATATGTTGCTTATAGCAAGGTGGCAGTAGGGGTGGGACAAGGAAGGAAGGAGCTTTTAAAAATTTTTTGGAGAATTGTTTGTCTAAGCTTTCTGGGCACAGAGATTGCGCACCTGGGAGAACCGTTGGCACAGTGGTTGCAGAGGCAGTCCTGGCTGCATGAGAGGAGGACGATGAGGAGGGCTGAGCATCAGCATGGCAGAAGAGGACACGCTGGTATCAGTGGATTAGGAAACACTGGGGAAGGCGCAAGGAGTGTTCTTCTGCAAATATACGCAGGCGGAGGGTAAAAAGCTGGGATTGAGAGGCCAGGTCCAGAACACTGACCAAGGCAGAGGGCAAGGGCGATTGAAAGGTCCCGTCCCCAAAGTGCGTCGTTTGCAAGAATGGCTTGAGACAAGAGGAAATCCCGAAACAAACGTCCACCAACAGAGCAAACTTCTACAGTGAGAAAGTCATCTCAAAGTTGGATTACTCAGATTCCCAACTTGTAAAATAATGGCCAGAATTTAAATTTTCCGAGATAAACTCAGTGGTTTTGTTTTTTATCGTTAATAGAAATGGAGCTACTCTGTGTTCAATATTAGAATTTATCAGTAAGTTACTTCAGTATCAGATATTTGATTATGACTGTATATTATAGGTATGATGGAATGATTACACTGTAAACAATTCTAATCAATGAAAACACCTTAAACCTTCAAAAAAAATTGTGTTTATGAGAGAAAAGCGTTTTGTTCCTAGAAATGTTAAAAGAATATGGAAACATATAATATTAGTTTTAGGTTAATAATTCATACACGTAAAGCACTGTCACTTTCCCAATGATGATACCCAATGAGTCAAACTAGAAATTGTGTCTCAGGGGACCTCGAATCCAAGGAATAAACTGCTATTGTTCCTCATCACAGACCCAAGCCCTCCAGCGAGTAAAGATAAACCACTGTCATCTTGATTAGTGAGAACCTGAGACACTGGGTCAGATAGCCTCTCAGGTGTCAGGGAAAACCTCAGCCTCTAGAAGACTAGCTGCTCCCAGCTCCCACCCACCTTGTGAAATAACAGTGATCATGAGTTACTTTCTTTTTTAAAAAATTTATTCATTTATTTATGTTTGACTGTGCTGGCTCTTCATTTCTACAAGGGCTTTTCTCAAGTTGCAGTGAGCAGGGTCTACTCTCTAATTGTGGTGTGGGGCTTCTCGTTTTGATGGCTTCTTTTGTTTCCAAGCCTGGGCTCTAGGACACCTAGGCTTCAGTAGTTGCAACACGTGGGCTCAGTCGTTGGGGCACACCGGCTTAGTTGCTCCTCCACATGTGAGGTCTTCCTGACTCAGGGACTGAACCCATGTCTCCAGCATTGGCAGGCGGATTCTTTACCACAGAGCCACCAGGGAAACCCATCGTGGGTTTCTTTTTATCTGGAGGCTCAAGAAACAGCTACAGGGCCTCAAAAGACCAAGAATGAAGACACTAGGTTATACTGCATTTGGTATTATAGAAAGAAGAGGGAAAGGGAAGGCAGAGAATGAGGAGGGGCAAGTAGGGGAAGTATAGAAGAAAATACTGCTCAGTCAAGTGTTGTATCTGTCAGGGTTATTTGCAGTAAACAGAAACCACTTTTATTTTAAGCAGAAAATACCTTAATACAGGGACATGCATGCTTACAAAATCATTTGAAGAACTGAAGGAGCAGAGTCTCTGCTGTTTCCCAGAAACGGCTCCTAGATTACTAAACACACTCGAGGGGAGCTTCAGAAAGCTGAGCAATCAGGCTTCCTGAGTGGCTCAGTGGTAAAGAATCTGCCTGTCAATGCAGGAGACGTGGGTTCGATCCCTGATCCAGGAGGATCCTGCATGCCCCGGAGCAACTAAGCCTGTGGACCACAACTACTGAGGCTGTACTCTAGAACCTGGGAGCTGCAACTACTGAGCCCACCTGCAGCAATTACTGAAGCCCACTCACTCTGGAGCCCGTGCTTCAGAACAAGAGAAGCCGCAACTAGAGAGTAGCCCCCACTCATCGCAACTAGAGAAAAGTCATGCAGCAACAAAGACCCAGCACAGCCTTTAAAAAAAAAAAAAGAAAAGAAAAAAGAAAGGTGAGGAATCACAACTTATTGCTGGGACTTTCCTGGTGGTCCGGTGGCTAAGACTCCGTACTCACGTTTCAGGGGGCCCAGGTCCAATCTCTGGTCAGAAAACTAGATCCCACATGCGACATCAAAGACCTAGCACAGGCAAAGAACTAAGTGAAAGTGAAAGTGTTAGTCACTCAGTCCTGTCTGACTCTTTGTATAAATAAATATTTTTTAAAAACAAAGCTTTATTGCTGAAACTGTTGAATTCAAGGACACAATGCTCTGGCTGTGATCCAGAAGGCCGTGTTGCTAACACTGCCTCAAAGCCTTCAGTGGCCAAGAGCTACTGCATGGATGCGGAACACTGCTGCCAAAAGCCTAGCACCTCACAATCATGCTGGCCAGCAGCAAGTGCCAAAGCAGCCAGGAGGTGGCTCCTACCTCACTTCTACTTTTCAAGTCTCTTGGATGTGCAGACTACAGATAGATCATAGTTTAGAAACAGAATCCTAGTGGCAAAAAAATCTGGGATGTATAGTTGTGGGTTTTCTAGCCTCTGCAGTACAGGAAGTTGTATGCAAAGGAGACAGAATATGGGTCAGTCATATCCATCACAAATGTATGTGTATCTACATGTAAAATCTGAGCCAGAAACAGCATGAGTGAAGCAGAAGTTTAAGATTTTTTCATTTTACAAACCAATAAAGGGATGCAGAGGACTTTTGCTGAAGAAAGACGTTACCAACTGCGATCTAGTATAACCATCATTTTATAAGAGAAGTAATACTTTTTTACACCAAAAAAGTGGGAAGGTTACATTCACAGAATTTAAGAACTAGATAAACGTAACTTCAAGAAAAACAGTAGGTTGTCTTTCTCAGTGAACACCTTGTCCGAGTGTGGCAGTCTATGAAAGCACTGAAGTAGTGTAAGGTCAGGCTTACAAGATGGCTCAGTGGTAAAGAATCTGCCTGCTGATGCAGGCGACACAGACTGCATCTATGAAATTAAAAGACACTTGCTCCTTGGAAGAAAAGCTATGATAGATATTGACAGGCAGAGACATCGCTTTGCCAACAAGGGTCCGTCTAGTCAAAGCTATGGTTTTTTCCAGTAGTCATGTATGGATGTGAGAGTTGGACTATAAAGAAAGCTGAGCACTGAAGAGCTGATGCTTGTGAACTGTGGTGCTGGAGAAGACTAGAGAGTCCCTTGAACAGCAAAGAGGTCAAACTAGTCAATCCTAAAAACTCAACCCTGAATATTCACTGGAAGAACTGATACTGAAACTGAAGCTCCAATACTTGGGCCAGCTGATGCAAAGAGCTGACCCACTGGAAAAGACCCTGATGCTGGGAAAGACTGAAGACAGGTGGAGAAGCAGGCAACAGAGGATGAGGTGGTTGGATGGCATCACTGACTCAATGGACATGAGTTTGAGCAAACTCTCAAAGATAGTGAAGGACAGGGAAGACTGCCGTGCTGTGGTTCATGGAGTCACAAAGAGTCAGACACAACTTAGTGACTAAACAACAACAACAGGTGTAAGGTCACTGCCCCTTGCCAGGAAAAAAAAAAAAGCAGCTTCTTATCCAGTCCTGCTTAAAATGAGCTGAATGAACCTTACTTCTGGGCCTTCATTTCTTGCTAACTAACATTACTATTGTATATAAATACATTTAAGAAAGGAGGGGAAGGAAAGGTATGGAAGAAACAGTTTCTGAAAAGAACATATACAGTAGCACCTCTTATTTATAGTTTCACTTGCTGAGATTTCACTTACCCATGGTCAATCTCTGCCTGAAAGTATATTAAATGGAAAATTCCAGAAGTAATCAGTCCACAAGTTTTAAATTGCACACCATTCTAAGTAGCATCATGAAATCTCAAGCCACCCCATCTGGACAGAAAACATCGCATTGTTCAGTGTATATAGGAATCCATGCTGAATTCTCTGCCCACCCATTAGTTTCTTAGCGGCTGCTGTTTTATCAGCTATATTGTCACAGTAGTACATTCACATAACTTTTATTATGGTATATTGTCACACTGTTCTATTTTATTAATAGTTACTATAGTTAATCTCTTACTGTGTCTAATTTATGAGTTAAACTTTATCATAGGTGTATATATATCATATGTGTAATTTATATGTAATTACATATATGTATCATATGTGTAATTTATAAATTAAACTATCATGTGTATATATGTATAGGAAATATAGGATTTGGTACAATCTGTGGTTTAAGGCATTCACTGAGGGTCTTGGAAAGTATCCCCTATGAATAAGAGGGAACTACTGTAATAAGAAAATGCCAATTTAAAAATAAGATATATTAGGTTAGTGAAGCTCTTAGATCCCTTAATGGTTCTGAAGGTCTATTATTTCACTTTTTATCTGGACTCCTAATGAACTTCTACCTGAACTTCAACTTGTAGACTCTACAACTGTCCCATTCAGCGATTCAGATTTAATAAGGAAAAACAGATTTTTCCATGTCACTCTATTTGTTTGAAAACATTCTGTGGATACCAACTATCAGTAAACTATAATACGTGCTATTCAGCTTGACATTCAAGATTGTCTTCCACCTGATCCTAACCCATATTGCCCACAATTTCTGCTCCCAAAATGACTAGCATCACCTAAGTAGTTGCCTTTGCTTAGGTTACCATTTTCCCTCATTTCAACAGATATCCATTGAGCTTATTAACTATGTGCCAGACTTTGTGTGAGAAACATTAACAAATTCAGCTATGAAACAGGCTCAGCCCCTGCTAGAGTGACCACCCATCCAGGTTGCCCAAGACTGTCTTGGGTTTAGTGCTAAAAGTCCCCTGTCCTGAGAAACCCCTGAGTCCTAGGAAAGCTGAGACAGTTGATCATGCTGGTCCCTATCTGCAGGAAATTATGAGGTTCTTCAGATCCTTTCTGGGACTTCCTAAATGGCTCAGTGGTAAAGAATCTGCCTGCAGTGCAGGAGGTGCAAGAGACACAAGTTCGATGCCTGCCTGGGTCAGAAATATCCCCTGGAGAAGGAAATGGCAACACATTCCAGTATTCTTGTCTGGTAAATCCCATGGACAGAGGAGCCTGGCCATGGGGTTACAAAGTGTTGGACACAACTGAGCACACACACACTAAGATCTCTTCTAATTTAGAAACTGAATAGATGCACATTCCTTTTTTTTTCCATTTATTTTTTAAAGTTTATTTTCAATTGGAGGATAATTCCTTTACAGTACTCTACTGGTTTCTGCCACACAACAACGTGAATCAGTTGTAAGTATGCATATATCCCCTTCCTCTTGAACCTCACCCCCACACCCCACACCATCCCACTCCTCAGGGATGTCACAGAGCTCCAGGTTGAGCTACCTGTGTTATACTTCGCATTCAGTTCAGTTCAGTCGCTTAGTCGTGTCTGACTCTTTGCAACACCATGCACTGTAGCACGCCAGGCTTCCCAGCCCATCACAAACTCCTGGAACTTGCTCAAACTCATGTCCTTCAAGTCGGTGATGCCATCCAACTATCTCATCCTCTGTCATTCCCTTCTCCTCCCACCTTCAATCTTTCCTAGCATCAGGGTCTTTTCAAATGACTCAGCTTTTCCCATCAGGTGGCCAAAGTATTGAAGCTTCAGCATTAGTTCTTCCAATGAATATTCAGGACTGATTTCCTTTAAAATTGACTGGTTTGATCTCCTTGCAGTCCAAGGGACTCTCAAGAGTCTTCTCCAACACTACAGTTCAAAAGTATCAATTCTTCGATGTTCAGCTTTCTTTATGGCCCAACTTTCACATCCATACATGGCTACTGGAAAAACCATAGCTTTGACTAGATGGACCTTTGTTGGCAAAGTAATGTCTCTGCTTTTGAATACGCTGTCTAGGTCGGCCATACCTTTTCTTCCAAGGAGCAAGCATCTTTTAATTTCATGGCTGCAGTCACCATGTGCAGTGATTTTAGAGCCCAAGAAAATAAAGTCTGTCACTGTTTCCATTGTTTCCCATCTATTTGCCATAAAGTGATGGGACCAGATACGGTGATCTTAGTTTTTTGAACGTTGAACTTTAAGCCAACTTTTTCACTCTCCTCTTTAACTTTCATCAAGAGGTGCTTTAGTTCCTTTTTGCTTTCTGCCATAAGAGTGGTGTCATCTGCATATCTGAGGTTATTGATATTTCTCCCAGCAATCTTGATTCCAGATTGTGCTTCATCCAGTCCAGTATTTTGCATGATGTACTCTGCATATAAGTTAAATAAGCAGGGTGACAATATACAACCTTGACATACTCCTTTCCCAGTTTGGAACCAGTCCATTGTCCCATGTCAGGTTCTAACTGTTGCTTCTTGACCTGCACACAGACTTCTCAGGAAACAGGTAAGATGCTCCAGTACTCCCATCTCTTTCAGAATTTTCCACAGTTTGTTGTGATCCACACAGGCAAAGGCTTTGGCATAGTCAGTAAAGCAGAAATAGATGTATTTCTGAAACTCTCTTGTTTTTTTGATGATCCAACAGATGTTGGCAATTTGATCTGTGGTTCCCCTGCCTTTTCCAAATCCAGCTTGAACATCTGGAAGTTCACAGTGCACATACTGTTGAAGCCTGGCTTGGAGAATTTTGAGCATTACTTTGCTAGTGTGTGAGATGAGTGCTTGGAAGAAAGGTTATGACCAACCTAGACAGCATATTCAAAAGCAGAGACATTACTTTGCCAACAAAGGTCCATCTAGTCAAGGCTATGGTTTTTCCTGTGGTCATGTATGGATGTGAGAGTTGGACTGTGAAGAAAGCTGAGCACCGAAGAACTGATGCTTTTGAACTGTGGTGTTGGAGAAGACTCTTGAGAGTCCCTTGGACTGCAAGGAGATCCAACCAGTCCATTCTGAAGCAGATCAGCCCTGGGATTTCTTTGGAAGGAATGATGCTAAAGCTGAAGCTCCACTACTTTGGCCACCTCATGCGAAGAGTTGACTCATTGGAAAAGACTCTGATGCTGGGAGGGATTGGGGGCAGGAGGAGAAGGGGACGACAGAGGATGAGATGGCTGAATGGCATCGCTGACTCAATGGACGTGAGTCTGAGTGAACTCCGGGAGTTGGTGATGGACACGGAGGCCTGGCATGCTGCGATTCATGGGGTCGCAAAGAGTCAGACACGACTGAGCAACTGAACTGAACTGAACTGAGATGAGTGCAATTGTGTGGTAGTCTCAACATTCTTTGGCATTGCCTTTCTTTGGGATTGGAATGAAAACTGACCTTTTCCAGTCCTGCGGCCACTGCTGAGTTTTCCAAATTTGCTGGCATGTTGAGTGCAGCACTTTCACAGCATCATCTTTTCGGATTTGAAAGAGCTCAACTGGAATTCCATCACCTCCACTAGCTTTGTTCATATTGATGCTTCCTACGGCCCACTTGACTTCATATTCCAGGATGTCTGGCTCTAGGTTAGTGATCACACCATCGTGGTTATCTGGGTCATTAAGATGTTTTTTGTGTAATTCTTCTGTGTATTCTTGCCACCTCTTCTTAACACCTTCTGCTTCTGTTAGGTCCATACCATTTCTGTCCTTTATTGTGTCCATCTTTGCATGAAATATTCCCTTGTTATCATTAATTTTCTTGAAGAGATCTCTAGTCTTTCCCATTCTTTGTTTTCCTCTATTTCTGTGCATTGATCACTGAGGAAGGCTTTCTTATCTCTCCTTGCTATTCTTTGGAACTCTGCATCAGATGGGTGTAGCTTTCCTTTTCTCCTTTGCCTTTAGCTTCTGTCTTTTCTCAGCTATTTGTAAGGCCTCCTCAGACAATCATTTTGCCTTTTTGCATTTCCTTTTCTTGGGGATGGTCTTGATCACTGCCTTCTGTACAATGTCACGAACCTCTGTCCATGGTTCTTCAGGCACTCTGTCCATCACATCTAATCCCTTGAATCTATTTGTCACATCCACTGTATAATCATAAGGGATTTGATTTAGGTCATACCTGAATGGTCTAGTGGTTTTCCCCACTTTCTTCAATTTAAGTCTGAATTTGGCAATAAGGAGCTCATGATTTGAGCCACAATCAGCTCCCAGTCTTGTTTTTGCTGACTGTATAGAGCGTCTCCATCTTTGGCTGCAAAGAATACAATCAATCTGATTTCAGTACTGACCATCTGGTGATGTCCATGTGTAGAGTTGTCGCTTGTGTTGTTGGAAGAAGGTGTTTACTATGACCAGTGTGTTCTCTTGGTAAAACTCTGTTAGCCTTTGCCATGATTCATTTTGTACTACAAGGCCAAACTTGCCTGTTACTCCAGGTATCACTTGACTTCCTACTTTTGCATTCCAGTCCCCTGTGAATGAGAAGGACATTTTTTTTTTTTTAATCTTCTAGACGGTCTTGTAGGTCTTCATAGAACCATTCAACTTCTGTTTCTTCGGCATTAGTGGTTGGGGCATAGACCTGGATTACTGTGTTATTGAATGTTTTGCCTTGGAAACGAACAGAGATCATTCTGTCATTTTTGATATTGCACCTAAGGACTGCATATCGGGCTCTTATTTTGACTACGAGGGCTACTCCAATTCTTCTAAGGGATTCTTGCCCACAGTAGTAGATATAATGGTGATCTGAATTAAATTCACCCATTCTGGTCCATTTTAATTCACTGATTCCTAAAATGTTGGTGTTCAGTCTTGCCATCTCCTGTTGACCACTTCCAATTTACATTGATTCATGGACCTAACATTCCAGGGTCCTGTGCAATATTGCTCTTTACAGCACTGGACTTACTTCCATCACCAGTCACATCCACAACTGGATGTTGTTTATGCTTTGGCTCCATCTCTTTATTCTTTCTGGAATTATTTCTCCACTCTTCTCCAGTAGAATATTGGGCACCTACCAACCCAGGGAGTTCATCTTTCAGTGTCCTATCTTTTTGCCTTTTCATACTGTTCATGGGATTCTCAAGGCAAGAATACTGAAGTGTTTGCCATTCCCTTCTCCAGTGGACCATGTTTCTCATAGCTTTTCTTCCAATACTTCCCATTAGCTATCTCTATTACATATGATAATGTATTTCAATGCTACTCTCTCAATTCGTCCCTCCCTTTCCTTCCCCCACTGTGTCCAAAGTCTGTTCTCTATGTCTGCATTTCTATTCCTGCCCTGCAAATAGGTTCTTGGATACATATTCTTTCCCCCAAACTTTCTTCCAAGGTAATTATTTGGGACTTCCCTAACTGTATAATGTCAAAGACTACTCCCAAGCAATAACTTTTTATTTGTACTACCTCCTAGACTGAACTCCTGGGAGGCAGACATCTTTCCAGGGCTCCACAGTGCCTCCTAGTGCCGTATGCAATAAGGCAATAGTGACAATAAAAATAAAATGAAGGTAGGTTGAATTGAGTAGAAGAGAACTTGGACAAAGAATAGTTCAGACTTTTTGTTTCTTAATTTAAAAAAATTTTTTAAGTGAGACACATATGGAAAAATGCTCAGTTGGATATTTGTTTCTACAGAGCTAATGGCACCCAGAGGAAATCACCAGAGACATCCCAGAAGTCCTGGTGTCCCTTCCTAATTACAACCTCTCAAAGTGTAACCACATATTTAAGTTTATGACACCATAGATTAGTTTTGCCTGTTTTTGAAGCTTTATATAAATGGAATTATTCAACATGTCCTCTTTTGGACCTGGTTTCTGTGGTGCCCTGTACCAAGTTGACAGGTGTAAAGCCTTGTACCAAGGCCACAGATGTGGAGCCCAGTACCAAGGTCTTCTGTGGAACAGAGTGTGTCCCACAGCAACCGTTGCCATGAGCCCCCCATCTAAACCAGCCTGCTCCCTGACCCCATGTTAGGTAAAAATACTCACCCTATAGCACCCTAACCAGTCACCTAATGCCACTCTTCCAGCAGGAGTTTTCTTTTTGAGGCTATAAAAATTGCTTACTAGCTCACAAAAAGCTTCAGCTCTCACTTGAGCTGGCCCACTGTTCTAACAGCATCTCCTGTTCTAATAAACTCTATTCTCCTCTCATACTGCCTCACAGCTGGAAATTGTTTTCAAGCCCATGCATGCATGGAGCATGACAGTTTTCCTTCACTCAACTTTGTGAGGTTCATCCGTATACTGTAGTGCATTCACTCTCATTTCTGCACAATATTCCATTGTGTTAATATACCACAATGTCATTATCCGCTCTCCTGTTAGTGGACCCCTGGATTATTTCCAGTCTGGCATTGTTACAAATACTGCTGAGATGAACATTCTAATACCTATTTCTTGATGAATATGTGCATGCATTTCTGTTGAGTATATATCTAGGGGTAGAATCATGGGTCATAAGGTAGGCATGTGTTCTTTTAAAAAAATTTTTATTTATTTATGTTTGGCTGTGCTGAGTCTTTGTTGGTACAGCGAGGGCCCTCTCTAGATTTGGCTCACCTGCCTAGATGCTCCGAGGAGTGCAGGATCTTTCTGGACCAGGAATGAAACCTGTGTCTCCTGCATTGCAAGGTGGATTCCCAGGGAAGCCCATGTTTTCTATGTCTGTGAGTCTATTTCTATTTCATAAATACGTTTACTTCTATCATTGTTTTCCCTACATTCCACATATAAATGATATTTTATTTTTTGGGGTCTGATTTACTTCACTTAATATGATAATCCCCAGGCACATCCATGTTGCTGCAATGACTTTATTTCATTCTTTTTTTACAGCTAAGTAATATTCCACTATTGGCTTCCCTGTGGCTCAGTGGTAAAGAACCCCATTGCCAATGCAGGAGATGCAGGTTCTATCCCTGGGTCAGGAAGATCCCCTGGAAAAGGAGAGGGCAACTCACTCCAGTATTCTTGCCTGAGAAATCCCATGGACAGAAGAGCCTGGAGAGCTATAGTCCATGGGGCCAAAGAAGAGTCAGGCACAACTTAACCCAACCATCATCACCAACACCAACACCAACACCACCTCTCTCTCCTTTTCCTCCTCCTTCATTTTAACCATCCTGGTGTGTGTGCAGTGGAATTTCCTGTGGTTTTAATAAGTTGAAGATCCTGGAAGACCAACTCACTTGCACACTTTTCACGAGTTTATTGCTCACTGGGAATATTCCCTTTTGAGAAATGTGGTGTAGACCTTTTAAAAAACTTTTGTCACTATTGACTCAACCCTTGCTCAAGGCCATGCTGTTACGAGTTTCCAAGCAATTCCAAATTGGGTAGGCGGGAGAAGGAAAAACAATCTCTCCAAAACAGGGGGTCCCTTTCTTGCCCCTTCCCATTTTCCGGGGCAGCATGCACGAGGCAATGGAGGATGACCTTTATTATTCCTAATCCCAAATTTTAAAGAGTTCTTTCCGGGAGGCGGAGAGAAAGACAGCTGGGGGTTCTTCATCAGAAAAGAGCTACGGGTCCGAAAGTACTATTAGAAATTGCCCTCGATCTTCTCAGCCCATCTCTGGCCCTTCCTCCCGGGCGGAGAGGGGTTGCTGGGGAAAATGTATCTCTTAAAACAGAAATGTTAACACTCTGTTAACGGCGGCGCTGAGGATGGTGGGGCCCAGCGCCGTTTCCCCGTAAAGGCTTCCCCGGGCCCTCGGCGAAGACGCCTGGGGCGCCGGGTGGGAGCCGGGTGGGCGGCGGTGGCCCGGCGGGTCAGTTTGGCTTGAAGGTGAAATCAGGCTGGTGCCGCGGTTGAGGGAACCCGCGAGCGCTACCCCTGCCCACGCCGCGGGTGGGTGCCAGCGTCTCGCAGACAAACGAGTCCCGTTTTCCTCCTGCATCAACGGATCGTTCAAAACTGAATCCTGGACATCTCGTGGCGGCGCGGGGCTCCTAACGGCCGCGCAGCCAGGCGGACGGAAGCGCGGTGGCGGCATCGCTGTCACCCCGGGCGCCGCGGCCTGGGACCCGCGGAGCGGCGTGGCTGGGCCGGGAGATGGGCGGTTGAGCGGCGCCGCTGGGCCCAACCGCAGCTGGCCGGTCCGCGCGGTGGCCGCGCTGCGCTGTCCTAGTGGCGGACAGGCGAGAGGACTAGCCTCCGAGCTGGGCTCCGGTGAAGGTGGGTTCAGTTCAGTTCAGTTCAGTCGCTCAGTCGTGTCCGACTCTCTGCGACCCCATGAATCGCAGCATGCCAGGCCCCCCTGTCCATCACCAACTCCCGGAGTTTACCCATCAAGTCGGTGATGCCATCCAGCCATCTCATCCTCTGTCGTCCCCTTCTCCTCCTGCCCCCAATCCCTCCCAGCATCAGTCTTTTCCAATGAGTCAAGCTCTTCGCATGAGGTAGCCAAAGTATTGGAGGTTCAGCTTCAGCATCAGTCCTTCGAAAGAAAACCCGGGACTGATTTCCTTTAGGATGGACTAGTTGGATCTCCTTGTAGTCCAAGGGACTCAAGAGTCTTCTCCAACACCACAGTTCAAAACCATCAATTCTTCGCCACTCAGCTTTCTTCACAGTCCAACTCTCACATCCATACATGACTACTGGAGAAACCATAGCCTTGACTAGATGGACCTTTGTTGGCAAAGTAATGTCTCTGCTTTTGAATATGCTATCTATGTTGGTCATAACTTTCCTTCCAAGGAGTAAACGTCTTTTAATTTCATGGCTGCAATCACCGTGGGCAGTGATTTTAGAGCCCAAGAAAGTTGGGTGGGGACTCGCAATTGGGCGGGACTAAGCGAGAAGGGGTCCTGGGGCTCTGGAGAACCGAGCAAGTAGCCTGAGCATACTAGAGAGAATATTGGTTCTTTCTTTCCTGAGCGCCTCCCCTAACCCCAATCCTGCTCCAAGTGCTGGAGACCCCGCATGAACGAGGTGGGCAATGGCTCTGCCCTCCTGGAGCTTATATTCTAGGGAAAAGATAGACAAGAAAATGCGTGGATGTGTAATAAAATACCAGACAGTGATAAATCTCACGAAGAACATAGTAAGAAATGAGAAGGGGGACGAAGTGGGTCTGAGGAACTGTCTTTTGACCAACCTGAAGAAAGTGATAGAGTCATAGGAAAAAGCCATCCAGGCGAAGGGAACTGTGCTGACCTTGAAAGATAGCTACCAGGAGTTTAAGTGCCTTGCAAATGATAACTTTGTCAGTTTTTGCAAGATGAAAATTGGAAGTTCCGTAGGGAATTATGGCTCACTTATTCAGTGCAAATACAAAGAAAAGTATGTTTATTTGAGTTTGAAGTGTTGTAGAGGTTTTGTGTGTGTGTTTTCCCCCAAATGAGGAGGACCTGGAAGAGAACTAGCAGAGGAAAAGAGAGAGCTTGGGAGGTGGGGAGGAAGGCAGTGGTCGCAGCAGACAGAAGTGAAAAGGAAAGTGTAATAAGGAAGCTGTGGCACAGTCAAAGGAATGGCCTGTCCTAGTTGTCCCCTTCCTCCTAACAAACTCAGGAAACAGTACTAGTGCTTCACCATTCATCTCAGCTGAGCCCCAGAACTATGCCCTCAAGTCAGGAGAGCGGGTGGAGGAGGACACAGACTTAACTGGTTAAGGCGAATCCTGATTTCTGACTCCACTGAAGCTCACTGATGCAATGTAGGCTCAGGTGAAGCTTTGAGGAGGTGGCTTATTTAAAATGTTTTATAATCTTATACGGTAGCATAAGCCACATTAAATCACAGGATTTTATAACAGTGAATTCACTTCATCCCTTCTCTTTTCGCTGATAGCGAGATTGTGCTCGTTGGTGCCAGAGCCATGACCTCAAATTACAGAGGTCCCATTTTCACCATCTTCAGCTCTTTCCTCCTTCTCTCCCTTTACTTGATAAAGGTCTTCCCACTGGCTACTAAACAAGTAGAAACAGCTTTGCGGAGGACCCCAGAACTGAGTTAATCTAAGACATTAGAATTATATGAGGTCTTAGCTTCTTCCACAAGTATTTTTTATTGGTGTGCCAGTGGGTTGGGGGGCTAAGTTACAGCCTCACCTCTTAAGGAGCTTAAGTAGATAAAGCGAATAAATAACTCACCAATTACAATTTACAGGAAGCAGTACCTTGAAGAATTGGAGGGCGAGTCAGTTCTTAGTATAGCAGAGAGATGGAGAGCAGCAAACAGGATGTGAGTATTAAGAATTTATGTCAGATTAGTATCAGCTTGTTTTGTCATGGATATGTTAATAATCTGAGTACCCATCATCTCCTTAAGCGTTTGTTGTCTTATTAATGTGGACTCACATAAGTGGTGATGGGAGAGACTACTGGGGCCAATAGACTTGGTACTTTCCCATATTCTTTTTATTCAGAAATTAGTATTTGCATGATAAACTATCCATGTTCAGCATTGTAATTGCAAACAAGCTTCAGTAAAATTCTACACAACTGGATGAGAGGGAATTTCATTGAAAATTGCCATGACTTTTGAGGGGTCAAGAATCATATACCATGAGCAGATAGAAGATTTCTTACAGAGAAGACTCTAGAGTGTAACTGAGTCATATTACTTGCAAAGCCTTGTGATGAAGATTCACAAAAAGACACTAAAGAATTTATGACCTTTTGGATTGGGATGGGGGCAGGGTAGACCTTATCTGGTGGCTAAACTATGACCTATTGCCTGAAGTCAAGCGTTGACCCCTTGTGATCATATCTAGAAAGGCTTTAAAAAGCTTTGTTCTCATGGAATTCACTGGGTTCTTGAATGGCAGTCTTCTCAGACCAGATTCTTTTCCAGTCTTTTTAATGGCCAGACCAAGGAAAGCAGAACTGGGGGGAAAGAACAGGAGGAGTAATTGCTCTTCCTTAGCACATTTCCAAAAAAAAAAAAAAGAGTGCATCTTGGAAAATCTAAAAAGTCAACACATTTTTTAAGGATGGTGCATTTACATGATAGTTGCTAAGGCTATTTTGGAAAGACTGGTCAAAACACATGAGACAGAAATCAAAGAGCCATCCTCTTTTAAAAATGTGTTCATTCCTCTACCAATGGTGAGCAAAGCCCCTGTGCCTCCTGCCCACCCCAGCTCGCCACTAAGCCCCACTGCTGCATGTGTATTTAATAATTAGATATGACTATTTAAGATTGGGAGCTACTGTTTTTGCCATTTCAAAACAAGTACATGCTTGTGAAACATCTCAAATAATAGAGAAATTAAAGGACAAAGCCCTCTGTATTTTAGTGGGAATTAATGGTAAAGGCAAAGGTTTAAGATGGTTGTTGCTGTTGTTACTGGCATTAAAAACAGTAACACCCCAACAGCAACAACAACAACAAAAAAGTAACTTTAGTTTTGACAAGGCCACTTTGACATAGCCAGATGCAAATAGCTATGAAAGTTGGTCCTATTTCATACTTATTAGCCAGACACTGTAATTTACTCTTTGGATGACATCGATCTCTGCTGACAATTAAATTATATACTATAGTCTAAGCACTTAACAAAGAATCTCGCTGCAAAGGGAGAAGCTCGGTTTTTTCACATACCAAGCAATGCTCTGTGGCTGCAGCTAGCTGTCCTACAGCATAACTCGATTCTGACACTGTCCTCCCTGCCCCCCTGCATGCATACACATGCACACACACATACTTCAGATGCCAGTCGCAAGATTACCTGTGCTTCTGACCAACCAGCTGTAGATTGGGAGGGCTTCCTTGGGTTCAATTAATTTGCTGAAATGGATCACAGAACTCAAAGAAACACTTATGTTTACCAGTTGATTAAATGAGATAAAGGACACAGATGAACAGCCAGAGAAAGAAGTACATAGGGCAAGGTCTAGCAGAGTCGCAAGCGTAGGCGCTTTCGTCCCCAGGGAGTTGAGGTGTGTCGCCCCCCACCCCCCACATTGTATGTGTTTACCAACCTGAAAGCTCTCTAAAATTCCTAGCACTGGGGTTTTATGGAGGCTTCCCCACACAGGCACCGTCAATCAGTAACTCCTGTTTCTAGCCCCTCTGCCCTCTCTGGAGGATGAGGGGTGAACTGATAATCCCAAGCTTCTAATCATGGTTTGCTCTTGCTGGGGACTGGCCCTATCCAGGGGCCCACCCTGAGCCACTAGAACAAAAGATGCTCCTAGTGCTCTTGTCACTGAGGAATTTACAAGGCTTTTAGGAGCCTGGGACCTGGTCAAAGACAATGATTAAACAAGAGATTTTCCCAGTGTTCTTATCGCTTAGGAAATTACAAAGATTTTAGAAGTTCTGTGCCAGGAACCAAGGACAGAGACCAATATTCATATTCTGTTATCTTACATTGGCATATAGAAGATGTTAAGTACTTGGGAATTTATTATTATCTACATGCATTGATTTGTGAGGCAGATGTTACTCTGAAAACCTTAAGATCGTGAGATAAATTTTTCAGGTCACATAACTTAGCTTCACTAAGAGAGTATCTTGTAACCAATATCTTTACACGAAAACTCTCTTTCTTCTGTTCTACATTATTCCCCTATAGACAGATCTACATTATTCCCCTGTAAACAGGTCTCCATGGGGATTCTCCGGGCAAGAATACTGGAATGAGTGGCCATACCCTCCTCCAGGGGATCTTCCCAACCCAGGGATCGAACCCAGGTCTCCTGCATTGCAGGCAGATTCTTTACCATCTGAGCCACCAGGAAAGCTATAGACAGATCAAGAGATTCAGAATTCAAGAGCCATCAAGAGAAATCAAGTATAGTGTGAAAAAGGTAACTTTGCGTTAGGAAGATCCCCTGGAGAAAGGGTGGGCTACCCACTCCAGTATTCTTGGGCTTCCCTGGTGGCTCAGAATGTAAAGGATCCACCTGCAATGTGGGAAACCTGGGTTTGATCCCCGGGTTGGGAAGATCCCCTGGAGAAGGGAACGGCTACCCACTCTGGTATTCTTGCCTGGAGAATTCCACACACAGAGGAGCCTGCAGGCTACAGTCTATGGGGTTGCAAAGAGTCAGACACAACTGAAGACTTTCACTTCACTTCGCGTTATCATCCACTCATTGAATTTCAGTTCAGGCTCAAAAGGAGATCAAGAAGGAGTACCGAGTTAAAAAAAAATGTAAAGACTTATGTAGTGCTTCAGTTCCATATTATCAGGAAAGCTATGGAGGCAGAAGGACACACGGCATGATTATACAGTTCACAAGGGGAATAAGACCTATTGTTCTTTCAAGTATCATTCCTCTAACAAAATAGTAATAGAGCAAAAAGTAGACTTATTTTTCCTGGAGAGATATGATTTCCACATTGTTCTCTGCGACTCATTTGTTTATTTAAATCTTTAAGTGGTATTATATGACAGGCACTATTGGAGCCTGAGACTGCCCCTCATGGACCTTACTCTCACGAAGGAAGTGATAAATCCTATGAAGAAAAAGTAAGGGAGTAAGATGGTGGAAATCGGTGAAAGACCGCTAATGGGTATGGAGTTTCTTTATAGGGGTGATGAAAGTATGCCACAGTTAATTGTGGTGGTGGTTGCAAACCCTGTGAATATGCTAGAAACCACTAAATTATATGCTTTAAATAGTGAATTGCATAGTATGTGAGTTATATCTCAATAAAGCTGTCATTAAAAAAAAACCAACAGTTAAAAAAATGGTCAAAAGACATGGAGCAGATGTTTCAGTGAAGAAGACCTACAAATGATGAGTAAGCACGTGGAAAAGATGCTCAGCAGAATTAGCTAGGGCAGTGCAAATTAAAACCACAGTAAGAAATAACCACATGCCTTTCAGAATGACTAAAGTGAAAAATAATGAGAGCGTTTTCTGGTGCACATGCAGAAAAGCTAGCTCCTTCACACATTACCGGTGAAAGCATAAAAGGGTGCGATGACTCTGGTATGGAATATGACAGTTTCTTCTGAAACTAAACATGCACTTAGCATGTCAGTTGCTTTCTTGGGCACGTATCCCAAAGAAACAAAAACATAATCATAGAAATCCTGTACTTGAGGGTTTACAGCAGCTTTATTTGTCATAGCCAAAAACCAGCCAAAAACTGATTGTCCTTTAACAGATGAATGATTAAGCAATAAACTATAGCACATTCATATCACGTAATACTACTCAGCAGTAAGAAGGAACAAACTACTGCTACATATAGCAACTTGGATGGATCCGAGGGAATTATGCCAAGTGAAAAGAAGCAACCTCAAAATGTTATATGTTATATGATCTCGTTATGATCTTAATGTTTGTGTTCCCTCAAAATTTATATGCTGAGGACTTCCCTTGTGGTATGGTGGATGAGAATCCACCTGCCAATGCAAAGGGCATGGGTTTGATCCCTGGTCTAGAAAGACGTGTTCCTTCATGTGTGGAGGAACAGCTAAAGCCCGTGTGCCTGCACACACTAGAGCCTATGCCCCGCAACAAGAGATGCCACCACTTTGAGAAGCCCTCACACCACAGAGAGTAGCCCCCACTAGTGAAACAATGAAGATCCATCACAGCCATCAATCAGTCAATAAACGGGCTTCCCTGGTGGCTCAGTGGTACAGATCTACCTGCCAGTGCAGGAGATGCCAGTTCGATCCCTGGATCGGAAAGATCCCCTGAAGAGGAAATGGCAGCCCACTCCAGTATTCCTGCTTGGGAAATCCCATGGACAGAGAAGCCTGGCGGGCTATAGTCCATGGGGTCAAAAAGAGTCGGACACGACTTTGTGCCTTAACACACACACACACACAAATCAATAAAAATTATTGTTTTAAATATCATAGACTAAAAGAAGTCAGAGAAGTAGCTCAGTCTCCTTCTGCCTTGAAAGGACATGGTGAGAAGATGCCTGCCTAGAAACTAGGAAAACGACCTTAACTAGAACCAACTATGCCAGTACCCAGAGCCTGGACTTCCAGCCTTTGGAACTGTAGGCAATAAATGTTTGTTGTTTAAGTCACACCATCTATACTACTCTGTTATGGCAACCCAAGCTAAAAGATGTCCCATTTACATTTTTTAAATTACAAAATTATAGAAATGGAAGAGAGATGGTTGCCACTAATTGGGATTGTGGAAGAGATAACTGGCTATAAAAAGAAGCACAAAATATCCACTTCCTCCCTCCCCTTCCCCTTCCCCTTCTCCTTCAGGGGTATCCTTCTTATAGAACTATTTTGTATCTTGACTGTGATGGTTATAACAATTTACACAAGTGATAAAGTGGCATAAAACTAAACACACACACATACATGAGCGTATGTAAAACTGGTAAAATCTGCATAAAGTGAGTAGACTTATCAATTCCCTGGCTGTGATATTGTGAGTATGATGCAAGATGTTGCCGTGAAAGGGAACCTGGGTGAGGAGCATATGGGGTTTCTGTGTTATTTCTTATAACTACATGGGGATCTACAATTATCTCAAAAACTTACGGAAACAAAACTAACTACAACAACAAAAAAAAATGGGGCAGGCAGCATTTGTGGCATTCAAAGAACAGCGGGGGGACGAAGGGTGATGTATCAGAGAGAAGAGGGGCAGGAAGTGAGGTTAGGGAGGCAGCCCAGAGCCGACCACATGGTGCTGGCAGGCCGTGATGAGATGCTTACCTTTTTTTTCTAAATCTGATGAAACACCGCTGAAGGGTTTTGACCAGGGAGAAATAAGTCCCAAATTGGAGACTGAGATTTGATGTAAATGCTATTTAAAGCCGTGGCCCTGGAGGAGACAACCCAAGGAGTGAGTGTTTGTAGGAAAGAGTTTTAAGGAGTCAACCTTGGGAACATTCCAGCATTTAGAAATACTGAGAAAAGGCAGTAAGATAAATGAGAAACCAGAACAGATTGGTGTATGAAAAGCCAAGGGAAGAAATTTATTCCAAGAAGAACACAGTGATAAAAATTTTTTTTTTTTTTTTAATTTTTTTAAAAAAGGACCTGCCTGGTGTTCTAGTGGTTGAGACTCCACTTTCCAATGCAAGGCACAAGGGTTCAATCCCTGGTTGGGACACTAAGGTTCCACATGCCTCAGGATGCAGTCAAAAATTTTTTAAAGAGAGAGTGATGAGTGTTGTCATGTTTTTGAGCAGTCAAGTCAGGATAGAGAATTGAGCCTTGAATTTGATAAGACAGAGTCTGCTGATGACTTTGACAGGAGTAGTTCAAACAGCAGGAGGGACAAAAACATTAAACCTAATCGCAAATGGGCTTCCCTGGTGACTCAGATGGTAAAGAATCTGCCTGCAGTGCAGGAAACCTGGGTGGGGAAGATCCCCTGGAGGAGGGCATGGCAACCCACTCCAGTATTCTTGCCTGGAGAATCCCATGGACAGAGGAACTGGTGGGCTGCAGTCCATGGAGTCGCAAAGAGTTGGACACAACTAAGCAACTAACACTTTCACTTCACTCACAGTAGTATTTTTAAAGTCCTCACTAACATAATATTACATAAAAATCACTTTTAATAGTGGTTTAAGGAATTGGTGGAATTTACTTTAAAGGGAGCACAGATGCAGGGCGCTTGTCTTGAAAAGGAACTTAAGGTCCAGAAAATAATTATTTCTGTCATTACTATGAAGGAATGTATGATAAGAATTTTATACGGTCAATTTATATTGAAAATTAACCAGCTGGAGTTGGGTTCAGATGATCCTAATTTTGTTGCTGCTGCTAAGTCGCTTCAGTGCAACCCCATAGACGGCAGCCCACCAGGCTCCCCCGTCCCTGGGATTCTCCAGGCAAGAACACTGGAGTGGGTTGCCATTTCCTTCTCCTAACTTTGTTAGCACCCTCCAAAGCATCACAGTCAAGAGCCAGTTGGACTTCTCTCCATCAGACCTGATCACAAAGTTGACCTTGGCCGTGACATGCCTATTTGATCTGGTGCTCATTGGCCTTGACCCCAGAGTGAACACAAGTATATGGTTGTCTTCTGTCTTCTTCATGGATCACCCAGGTCAGCAGGCCTTGATGTTGGCACAGTGGTCAAGCTCGCTCCTCCTGGAGCACTCCTGGGAGTGCTCTTCCAGGGGTGTTGGGCTGCCTTCAGAGGCAGATGTAGATGTCTTTCAGCACCACTTCCCTCGCTTTCAGCACCATCTTTATGAAAAAGGCAAGAATCTTTAAAATGGACACCTTGATACCCACCCTGCTTGAGAAATAGAATCTCGTATGTATTGTAAGAGTCTGCCAACTTCTCACCTTCTCAGAAGCATCTACTTTTTTGAAGTCTATCTTTATCTAAAGGAGAGTGTTGTTAAGGGATATGATGGTATTGATCTAGCAGAAAGGGAAATGTGATGATATAAGGGAAACGTGTTTAGGACGAAATTCTTGAGTAAGGTGAGAGGGGAAGGAGTCAGTTCTGTGGTGGAGGGACCAGCCTTAGCCGATGGGTGGTTGTTGTCCAGTTGCTCAGTCGTGTCCCACTCTGTGCGACTCCACAGACTGTAGCCCACCAGGCTCCTCTGTCCATGGGATTCTCCAGGCAAGAATACTGGAGAGGGTTGCCATTTCCTTCTCCAGGGGATCTTCCTGAGCTGGGGAGCAGGAGACAGTTCATCCATTTCAACAAGAAGCAAGCTGAGAGTGTGGATACTGATTCAGGTAGATTTGATAGCGAATTAGAATGGTGAGAAATTTCTTTCGTTTTTCAAAGAAATAAGAAATGAGATTATCAACTCAGTGTGAAAAAGGACAAGGAAATCTTGGAAATTTGAGGTGGGAGGAAAAGGTGTGAAATTGTTTTCTTATACAATAGGGAGTGAATGATTTGGGAAAATAAAGCTTTGCAGAGCAGTTCGAGAGCTCACTTGAGATTATCATCTAATTCAGTGTGATACCAGTTAGCATGGTTGCAGGTTTTTCTCCAGTTATATTTATTTAGCTAGTGAATGCAAGCAGGCAGAGTAACTAGAGTTGGATTTAACCAAGGGTTGGGGTTTTACCCAGGAACATAACAGGAGGGAGAGAAGTGTTAAGGAGTTGCAAGTTTTTGCAAAGGAGTGCTTATAGTGATGAATCTAACCATTTATGTTGGGGGATATGGAAAGTAAAAATAGAAGGGTGATGAAGTGAAAATTTAATAGAGTTAATAACTTAGAGATTCTGCTCCTATTAAGAAATGGTTAAAGGAGAATTCCCTGACCATCCAGTGGTTAAAACTGCCTTTCAGTGCAGGGGGTGCGGGTTTGATCAGGGAGCTAATAAGATCCCACATGCCTCATGGCCAAAAAACGAGAACATAACAGAAGCACTATCAGTTTCAAGAAAGACTTTAAAAATGGTCCACATTAAAAAAAAAAAAAAAATTGTTGGAGAGCCCATGATCAGTGTGAGATGCAAGAAACAGAGGTTTGGGAAGAAAAGCATTTATTTTTAATGACTCAGGCTAGGGTGTCACCATGAAAATGAGTGCGAGGTGGACTGGAAAATAGGATGATTGGAAATGAGCGGATAAGGAACTGAGGCCAACACAGGGCTGAATTGTTTCCAGGGATGACGCAGCCACTAGGAATGATGACAGCAGGCGTTGTGTAACCAGGAGAATGAGTCAGGTTTTCAGATTTCCAGGGAATGAAGGGAAGTGGCCCAGGGGATCGGCACACTGCAATATCCTGATGGCACACACTTCAGAGGCCCCGAGTCTTTGAGGGACTAGAGGAAGAGAGAGTTGGGATTGGGCAGCGTGGCTCTCCAGGCCTTCCAGTGAAACAGCTGAACCCACGCTGAGACTTGTAGAGGAGTGGGGTCCTCTTCCTTGGAAGATCAAAAAAAAGAAATCATGACGTTTACGCTGGACTTTGAAAGATGAAATGAATTTTGAGAGAAATAGACTTGGAAAAATGTTTCCGAACAGAGATAAGGCCATGACCCCAGCGGAGGGAGCTAACGCTGGCGGTTCCGCCCTGGTGCCCGTGCCAAACGCCGGGCGTCGCCCCAGTCGCCTGGTAAACCGTCGGCCGCTAGGTGGCAGTGTGTGCCTTTGGGGCACCCTCCCTGCTCTTGTGGGTTTTACAGGAGTTGGAAATGAGAATCCAGCCGAGATGAGCTAATGATGGGTTGGTGTATTTAGTCAGGCTCGAGTGTGTGGTCCTAGAAGTGAATTGGCAGAGCCCGCAAAAGAAAAGAATAAACTTGAGAACGCTCAGGCGAAAGATCAGGCAGAAGGTTAAAGGAACGGATGGGCTTTGATGTGATATAAGAATCAGAGAAAGGCAGAGACTTGGGCAGGGGTGTGTGTGCCCGAGCAACATGGAAGGAGAAACAGATACAGTAATCTCCGTTTTGGCTTGTTTACTCAGAAAATAATTGAAAAACTATACAACCTGTCCACCGCCCCCCCATCTACCCCCCCCCCCCACACACACTCATTTTTAAGTTGATATCTAAAATGTTTTAATTACTTTCCGGGATTAGTTTCTGCTGTCTCGATGGGTTTCAGGGCTATTGTTAGCCTTTCTGGTACCTTTGTGCAGACTGGGAAAAGGGGTGCCTGGGGGGAAAAGCGGAATGGGCAGTTTTCTAGGGACCCTCCCTCTGTGCAGAGAAAACATGCCCCTCCCTTTGTTTGAGAAGCAGAGCTAGCCTGTAATTGCGGCTGTATTTCAGGCTCCACTTGCTCCTAAACTACAACCATACATGGGGCTTCCCTGGCGGTCCAGTGGTTAAGACTTCACCTTCCAATGTAGGGGCTGTGGGTTTGATCCCTGGTTAGGGAACAAAGATCCCACATGCCTTGTGGTCAAAAAGCCAAAACATAAAATAGAAGCAATATTGTAACACATTCAGTAAAGACTTTAAAAATGGTCCACATCAAAGAGGAAAAAAAAAAAAAAAAAAAACACACCACCTTTAAGAGCTTCCCTGGTGGCTCAGTGGTAAAGAATCAGCCTGCCAATGCTGAAGTTCCCCATGTGCCACAACTACTGAGCTTGTGCTCTACAGCCAGAGAAGTGCAACTGCTGAAGCCGACAAACCGTAGAGCTTGTGCACCAACTAGAGAGTGGCCTCTACTTGCTGCAACTAGAGAAAAGCCCCCGCAGCAATGAGCCAGCAGAGACAAAAATCAGAAAGCTAAAAAATAATCCTTTAAAAATAAAGATTTTTTAAAATAAGAAATTACAACCATATATGTGGGTTCCTGTAGAGTTTTTTAAACCTTTGATTACAAACATAACTCATTCCATATGTAGAATTATCAACTGCATGACAAAGCCATTGTCCTTGGGCAAGCCAGTAAGCCAAATCATACTTGGTTTGTGTCAGAAAAATTCTGACTTTATTTCAGATAAAAATGTTAACTTCTGTCCTTGTACCAACCATCTTACTTCTCAACTCAGACAGATGTTCTGGAACTTTGCTGAGGGTTTTTTTATTTTTTATTTTTTTACCAGTTGATGCTTCTAAAACTCTAGCATGTTTAGGAGTCACTTGGAAGGCTTGGTGTTACTACGAGTTTTTTGGTCCCTACCTTTCAGAGAGTCTGACCCAGCAAGTCTGGAGTGGAACTGTTAGTTTTCACACCTAACAAGCCCCTAGGAGATGCTAAAGTCACCCATCCATGGATGGTCAGCCTCTGAATATCACTGGGAAGACTCTTCCCCCTTTAATCATCCCCATTAATGCCATATTGACTGTCAGAGCTCTATCTCTCAGGAACTACACACTCTTAAATTGTGCCTGTTGCACCGTAGTAAAAACTTAAGATGGGTTAGAGATAACCTTTTTTTTTTTTTACAAAGTAGGAGAAAGCGGTGGAAAGGAAGATGAGAAAGAAAAAAGGGTCAACCAGGCATATTTTTAAGAAAAACAATTTTAGAAAACTCATGAAAACTGAAGTCTTGGAAAGTTATTTTTATCAAAAATGGGTGGAGAAGAAAGGGAGGGATGACTAGGTGGAGCATAGAGGATTTCTGAGGCAGTGAAAGAACACTGTGTGATACCAGCATGCTAGATCTGAGTCGTTATACGTTTGTCCCAGCACATAGACTGTACGCCACCAAGAGTAAACGCTAATGGAAGCTATGTAGGCTTATCCACTGTAAGCAGTGTACCATTCTGGTGGGGGTGTTGATAATGTATTTTTTAAAAAGCCCAGTTTGAAGCTTACTGTAGTAAAATTGTGTGTGAAATATGACTAATTAATTACAACTTTTTTTTTAAGTCTGTGTATTTCATGTTATTAGGCTGATGTCTTAACAAAGAGCATTTACGGACTAGAAGGAACAGTGGTAAATGTGTAGGGTAAAAAGGACTCATAGCCAGATCAAAAATATGAAGCTGTAGGTATATCCCATGACCTATTTAGATTTCTTCTTATGGTCCCAGCATTGCCGATCAGCCATCTGGGGAACAACGGTGGGTGGGCGGTCATCAGAAAACAAGCAGGAACTGGAGTTGACACAATTGTCTTCACAGGATGTAAAGATAGGTTGCCTAATGTAAAGAGTGGTAGTTAAGAGGTTATTCTGGGAAGCGATAGAGTGATGAAGTCATGCTACTTACTGGGCAAGTGAGGCTCACTGACTTCCCAAGCTACATACAGAGAAAAATGCCTTTGAGGAAAGTCTGCCTGTGGGATCAGCCGTTGCATGACCTCTGGTTCAGGGGATCCTGACTTTCCTGTACTGCGTGGGACTCAGCACGGTGACAACTTCGTGCTTTACAGTTTTCAAAGAACTCGAATCTATATGATTTAGTCTCCCAATAACTCCATGCCTGTCACCATTCGACTGATCAGCCAAGGTCATGCAGTTGGGAATGGGCCTTTTGCTTTACACCATAAATGTTTTGAACATCTGAAACAGCCCCATATAAAGCTTCCCTGGTGGCTCAGAGGTTAAAGCATTTGCCTCCAGTGTGGGAGACCTGGGTTTGATGCCTGGGTCGGGAAGATCCCCTGGAGAAGGAAATGGCAACCCACTCCAGTATTCTTGCCTGGAGAATCCCATGGACGGAGGAGCCTGGTAGGCTACAGTCCACCAGGGTTGCAAAGAGCCAGACACGACTGAGCAACTTCACCTTCACTTTAAGGAGAAAGCAAAAAGAACTTTAAATTATTGGTATGGTGCTAAGCACTTCTTCGACTTGATCTGATTTAATCCTTCTAACCACCTGTGAGATGGAACAGAACTTTAGCTACTTTGTTTAGAGTTGTGACATAAAATACTTCTCCAAGTTCTGTGCATAGATATGTTCCAAACATTTCATGGGACATATTGGAAAAAGAAGTTGCAGTCTACTCCAGTATTCTTGTTTTGCCTGGAGAATCCCATGGACAGAAGAGCCTTGGTGGGTTTTGGTCCAAAGCATCGCCAAGAGTCAGACACAACTAAAGTAACTTAATATAAATGCACATTTATACTAAAAGAAGTATTCGTTGTTTATCTGAAATCCAAATTTAATAGCATTTGATTTATTTTTTTGCTAGATCTGACAGCTCTGCCAGTTTCTTTTATCCTACATATTAAAAATAATTTGCTTTCTTCAAAACACATTGCACAACTTCAGTTCCCTTCCCTCATACTTGTTTGTCCTACTGGTGTTTGGTTTAGTAAGAGCGGCCAAAATTTAGAAACAAAATGTTGTTGATGTTTGGGATAACTTTTATAAAAATCCACTGAAGGGACTGTAGGAGATCCCAGAGATTTAACTTCTATTTCCAGGTTTATCAATGAGTCTCAAGTCCTCAACCCTAATTTTAATGAAGAATCATTTAGCTTTTTTAACAAGTCATCCCTGTGAAAAGGTATGTTGCTGAAATCTTCCAATGAGAGTTGTAAAATTTTAAAACTGGGAAGGACCTTAGAGATCATCTAATTCTTAAAAGTTTCCAGACCCTTAAACGAGAACCAGTGTCTCCCGGCAAGGAGAAGGAGGACTCTCTAGACAGGGATTCCTGCACCTACCGCCAGGAGATGTCAGCCTACCTCACCTTTCCCCTTTTCTTGCCTACTATCCATCCCAGACATCTCTCCTTGTCTGAGTACCTAACATTCCAAATATCTTTTGTTCTTCTTTTTTTGCTGTTGTTCTTAAATTATAAACTGTTATCTATGACTCCACTGGGTCGGTGATAAGCAGGAGAGAGAAAGTGACATGGAACAATTCAAGATGAAAATAAACCTGCCCCAGACAAGTCCCCTTGGTGAAAACTGTGGCAAGTTGGAGGAGGAATAGCTCTTTCCAACATAGGAGAAAGAGAAGGGAAGGTCAACCCATTCAGGCTTCTTGCAGTGAATAAACATAAGGTTATCCTTCCAAATCCAGTTCGAGGTCCAGAATGTTAAGGAGGACCTCCTGATCTCTCATGAATATGTAAGCTTGCCTCTGTTCTGGTAAAGCAAACTGAGAAATAGCTGAAATATTTTCTCAAAGATTTTATCCTATAAGAAGGGCCCCCAGCGCTCAGAAATGCCCTTTTCCATCAGATAGCACATATCCTGAATCTTAGCAAAGGATTTAAGCCTTTCTACAACTTTCTATGGTATACAGAGAATTGTTCCAAGGAGCAGTATGTATCAATAGTGGTTGATCAGTAGATGTTTATTGAATGACTTCCCCAAGGTTGGGTTCTGTATTTTTTCCTGCTTTGTTACAACTATTTCCTGGTTGTATTTTCCCATCTGTAGTTTGGGAAAAGCAAAATCAAATAGAAAGTTATAAAGATCTGCCTCTTAAAGAAATTTTCTCGAAAGCAGAGGTTTGCATTCAATGTACTTTTTATGTCCTTTTGATGCCTAATATTTTGAGTCTTCTGCCAGTACCTCGGTTCAAGCCATTGTCATCTATTATAGAAGGCTCCTAATTAGTTCTAGTACAGTCAGTCATCTTTCTAAAATTTTTGTTCATGTTCTTACTGTACTTAACCTACTGCCTCTCTGTGATCCTCAGAATATAAAGTCCAGAGTCAACACTCCTTCACCTGGCATCAGGCCGTTTGTGGTAACAATCCCTGCTCACTTCCAGTTTCTTCTCAGCCCTTGGAGCACTGCACCTCAGCCATGTGGACATATTTGGAAGATCACAAACACACCATAGTCTAACCCTCCAGCCCTTTCTCACTCTGTACCCTCAATTCTCTTTATCTCCCTCCCTCCTACTTGGTCAGGGGAACTGCCACAGAGTCTTCAGGTCTTTCTCAACCTACCTTCTCGAAAGGGAAGCCTTCCGGACACCACCACACCCCTTCCTCCAGCCTGACTTTTGTATTTCTCCCCCAAGTCCTCCACCCAAGATCAGAAGTCAGGCACTGCTGGGTTGGGGGAGGGGAGGCGACGATAGCATGAACTATGAGTGGTCATCTGGGTCTACAGACACCATGAGCACAGTCTTGTTTAGTGTCACCATGGGAGTATATGTGACCATCACATCTACTACTGCGGGCAGGAATCCCTTAGAAGAAATGGAGTAGCCATCATACAGTCAACAAAAGAGTCCGAAATGCAGTACTTGGGTGCAATCTCAAAAACGACAGAAAGATCTCTGTTTGTTTCCAAAGCAAACCATTCAATATCACAGCAATCCAAGTCTATGCCCCAACCCGTAATGCTGAAGAAGCTGAAGTTGAATGGTGCTATGAAGACCTACAAGACCTTCTAGAACTAACACCCAAAAAAGATGTCCTTTTCATTATAGGGGACTGGAATGCAAAAGTAGGAAGTCAAGAAACACCTGGAGTAACAGGCAAATTTGCCCTTGGAGTACAGAATGAAGCAGGGCAAAGGCTAACAGAGTTTTGCCAAGAGAACGGATTGGTCATAGCAAACACCCTCTTCCAGCAACACAAGAGACAGCTCTACACATGGACATGACCAGATGGTCAATACTGAAATCAGATTGATTATATTCTTTACAGCCTAAGATGGAGAAGCTCTATACAGTCAGCAAAAACAAGACTGGGAGCTGATTGTGGCTCAGATCATGAATTCCTTATTGCCAAATTCAGACTTAAATTGAAGAAAGTAGGGAAAAACCACTAGACCATTCAGGTATGACCTAAATCAAATCCCTTACGATTATACAGTGGAAGTGAGAAATAGACACAAGGGATTAGAGATAGACAGAGTGCCTGAAGAACTATGGACTGAGGTTTGTGACACTGTACAGGAGGCAAGGATCAAGACCACCCCCAAGCAAAAGAAACGCAAAAAAGCAAAAGAGCTGTCTGAGAAGGCCTTACAAATAGCTGTGAAAATAAGAGAAGCCAAAAGCAAAGGAGAAAAGGAAAGATATACCCATTTGAATGCAGAGTTCCAAAGAATAGCAAGGAGAGATAAGAAAGTCTTCCTCAACGATCAGTGCAAAGAAATAGAGGAAAACAATAGAATGGGAAAGACTAGAGCTCTCCTCAAGAAAATTAGAGATACCAAGGGAACATTTCATGCTAAGATGGGCTCAATAAAGGACAGAAATGGTACGGACCTAACAGAAGCAGAAGATATTAAGAAGAAGTGGCAAGAATACACAGAAGAACTATGCAAAAAAGATCTTCATGACCCAGATAATCATGATGGTGTGATCACTCACCTAGAGCCAGACATCCTGGAATGTGAAGTCAAGTGGGCCTTAGAAAATATCACTACGAACAAAGCTAGTGGAGGTGATGGAATTCCAGTTGAGCTCTTTTAAATCCTGAAAGATGATCCTGTGAAAGTGCTGCATTCAATATGCCAGCAAATTTGGAAAATTCAGCAGTAGCCACAGGACTGGAAAAGGTCAGTTTTCATTCCAATCCCAAAGAAAGGCAATGCCAAAAAATGCTCAAACTACTGCACAATTGCACTCATCTCACACTCTAGTAATGCTCAAAATTCTACAAGCCAGGCTTCAACAGTACATGAATTGTGAACTTCCAGATGTTCAAGCTGGATTTAGAAAAGGCAAAGGAACCAGAGATCAAATTGCCAACACCCACTGGATCATGGAAAAAGCAAGAGAGTTCCAGAAAAACATCTATTTCTGCTTTATTGACTATGCCAAAGCCTTTGACTGTGTGGATCACAACAAGCTGTGGAAAATTCTTAAAGAGATGGGAATGCCAGACCACCTGACCTGCCTCTTGAGAAATCTGTATGCAGGCCACGAAGCAACAGTTAAAATTGGACATGGAACTTCTTTCCAAATAGGGAAAGAAGTACATTAAGGCTGTATATTGTCACCCTGCTTATATAACTTATATGCAGAGTACATCATGAGAAACACTGGGCTGGATGAAGCACAGCTGGAATCAAGATTGCCAGGAGAAATATCAGTAACCTAGATATGTGAATGAAACCTCCCTTATGGCAGAAAGTGGAGAAGAACTAAGGAGCCTCTTGATGAAAGTGAAAGAGGAGAGTGAAAAAGTTGGCTTAATGCTCAACATTCAGAAAACTAAGATCATGGCATCTGGTCCCATCAGTTTATGGCAAATAGATGGGAAACAGTGGAAACAGTAACAGACTTTTTGGGGGCTCCAAAATACTGCAGATGGTGACTGCAACCATGAAATTAAAAGATGCTTGCTCCTTGGAAGAAAAGCTATGATCAACCTAGATAGCATATTAAAAAGCTGAGACATTACTTTGCCAACAAAGTCCATCTAGTTAAAGCTATAGTTTTTCCAGTAATCATGTATGGATGTGAGAGTTGGACTATAAAGAAAGCTGAGCACTGAAGAAATGATGCTTTTGAACTGTGGTGTTCGAGAAGACTCTTGAGAGTCCCTTGGACTGCAAGGAGATCCAACCAGTCCATTCTAAAGGAAATCAGTCCTGAATATTCATTGGAAGAACTGATGCTGAAGCTGAAACTCCAAAACTTCGGCTACCTGATGCAAAGAACTGACTCATTTGAAAAGACATGCTGGGAAAGATTGAAGGCGGGAGAAGGAAACGACAGAGCAAGAGATGGCTGGATGGCATCACTGACTCAATGGACACGAATTTGAGTAAACTCTGGGAGTTGGTGATGGACAGGGAGGCCTGGTGTGCTGCAGTCCATGGGGTTGCAAAGAGCCGGATATGACTGAGCAACTGAACTGAACTGAAGGTGAAAAGATCTTGGTGTTTCCTGCAGAACTGAAAAAATATCAGTGTGTGGACTTCCCTGATGGCACAGTGGATGGGAATCCACCTGCCGATTCAGGGGACACAGGTTTGATCTCAGGTCCAGGAAGATTCCAGGTGCCCAGGGGCAACTAAGCCTGAGTGCCACAACTTCTGAGCCCCTGCTGCAACTACTGAAGCCTATGTGCCTGTGTGTTCCACAGGAGAAGCCACTGCAGTGAGAAGTCCATGCACCACAACGAAGACTAGCCACCGCTCACCACAACTATAGAGAGCCTGCAAACAGCAGTGATGTCTCAGTGCAGCAAAAAACAAATAATTAATCTAAAAATATATATCAGTGTGGTTGTAACTGGTAAATAAAGAGTGTAATAGTGCAAGTGAGATTGCACATAAATTTTTTAAAACAAACTCTCTTAGACATTTATGTTGTTTTCCAAGTTTTTCCTATGACATAATGCCACAACGATCACTGTTCTACTTTTATCCATATAAGCTGTGGCAGTATTTTGTCGGACCCCTCCAGAATAGAAATTATGGATTGGAAAGTGTGAAAGATTTCAATAGATATTGTCAACCTGCCTTCTTAAAAAGTTAACAGTTTTACATGTACATTTACTTTGTCTGTTTTCTAAAACTAGCCAGGCATAGGTATTGTCAGTCTTCATAATTTTTACCCATCTCTGTAGGAAGAAATTATGAAGTAGGAAGAAAAAATAATTTTTTAGTAAGTTTGGATATCTTTTCATTTTGACAGTTACTGATTCTTTCCTTATGAATGCTTGTTCCTGTGCTTAGCCTATTTTTGTCCATTGTTCAATTTTCTTATTATATAGTTCTTATTTTACTGTTCCTTTCTCTTCGTGTATTATGAAAATGAAGCCTCGGTCATATGATTTGGACACATTTTTGCCAGTTTTTCTTTAAAAAATTTTTGATGATATTTTATCACAATAGAAAGTTTTAATTTTATGTAGTTATAACTTTTGTCCTTTATAATTCACATATTACATATTTTGCTTTAAAAAGATCTGTATTTAAAAAAGCAAATATAGTTATGTGGTGGTATTTGATGGGTAAGGGGATATGTTGGGGAAGTTTAAGAAAATGAAATCAGTTAGTTATTCACTATAAATTGAGGCTGTGGCTATGAGCATGGGAAATAGAAGATAAATTTAGGGACTTTAAAAAAAGTATAACACCTTTACTGAGATATGGTTTACTTACCTTACAATACACCTATTTAAAGTGTTGCAGTTCATGGGTTTTTTAAGGATATTCACAGAGATTTGCAACCATTAATCAATTTTGGAACATTTTATCACCCCCACAAGAAGCCCCATAACCATTAGCAGTCATTCTGCATTCCTCCATAATTGCTTCCAGCCTCTGGCAACCACTAGACTACTTATATCTATAGATTTCTCTGTTGTGGACATATCATGGATGGAATCATAAAGTACGTAATCTAGTGTGACTCGCCTGTTTGTCACTTAGCATGATGTTCCAAGGTTCATCCATGTTGTAGCATGTATTACTACTTCACTTCTATGAATAAATAATATTTCATTGTATGATGATTATTACTGCATTTGTTTACCCATTGACCAATCAATGGACATTTGGGTTTTTTCCATTTTTGGCTATTGTGAGTAATGTTGTTATTAATAGTCTTGTTCAAGTTTTTTATGCAGACACAGGTTTACAGTTCCCTTGAGTATATGTATTGGAGTGAAATTGCTGGGACTTTTAACTTTATAAAGAACTACCAAACAATTACCAAACTATTTTCCAAAGCACTGTACCATGGGACACACACACAAGCAATGTATGAGGGTTCTAATTGCTTCATGTCTTCACCAACAATTGTTATTATGTATCGTTGTTAAAAAGTTACAGCCACTTTAGTGGATGTAAAGTGCTTTCTCATTATGAGTTTGATTTTCATTTCCTCAGTGGCTAAAGATGTTGAGCATGTTCTTTGCTTGTTGGTCATTTGTATACCTTCATTGAAGACATGTCTGTTCAAGTCCTTTGTCCATTTTTTAACTGGATTGTCTTCTTGTTGAGTTGTAAATTCTTACATATTCTGGTTGTGCTCTTTATCAGGTCTATGAGTTACATTTTCTCATGTTGTATAGACTGTCTTCTCACTTTTTTGGTGATATTCTTTGAAGCACAAAAATTTTTATGTGGAAATCCAATTAATTTAATTTTTCTTTTTGTACTTGTACGCTTGATGTCATATCACAAAGGCTTTGTCTAACTCAAGTCGAAAAGGTGTACATTTAGATCTATTGTCCATTTGCAGTTAGTTTTTATTTACGGTGTGAGGAAGGGATCCAATTTCATTCTTATGCTTTGGATAGTCAATTGTTACAGCATCATTTCAAAACAAGATTTGATTTTGTCAATAACTAGTCGGGTATTAAGGTACATTTTTTGAAAGCAGACTTGAAAGGACTTGACAACTAGAAGGTTAAGGAGATAGAAGAATGAAAATTTTTTGTTTAGAAACTAGATAACTAGTAATGCCACTAACCAATGTGGGCAAATCAAGTAGAGGAGGAGAAGCAGGAGCAGCTTTGGGAGATGGACAACTCTTGAGAGTCCCTTGGACTGCAAGGAGATCCAACCAGTCCATCCTAAAGGAGATCAGTCCTGAGTAGTCATTGGAAGGACTGATGCTGAAGCTGAAACTCCAATACTTTGGCCACCTAATGTGAAGAACTGACTCATTGGAAAAGTCCCTGATGCTGGGAAAGACTGAAGGTGGGAGGAGAAGGGGACGACAGAGGATGAGATGGTTGGATGGCATCACCGTCTCAATGGACATGAGTTTGTACAAACCCTGGGAGTTGGTAATGGACAGGTAAGCCTGGCATGCTGCTCTCCATGGGGTCGCAAAGAGCTGGATACGACTGAGTGACTGAACTGAACTTTGGGCATGTTTAACTTGAGATACTTACAAGATAGTCATGTGGCAGTTCATAACAGGCAATTGTAAATTTGGTCTGGAATTCAAAAGAATGTTTGGAATGAAAACCACAGATTTGGAAGTCCCCTTCCTCTGTAGGAAAGGTTGAGATGATGGAGAATCCGGACAGAGATAAACCTGACATTTAAGTGTCATTGAGGGGGAAGAGTCAATGAAAAAGAATTAAGAATGAAAGAAGCTGAGAAGGCTCCTTGAAGAATGGTGGTGATGCTAAGAGAGATTAGGGGAGCTCATTAGCAATTTAAATGAAGAAGAGTTTGATTAGGATCATAGCCAAGGAGGTCATAGCCAAGGAAGTTCTACAGTTAGGTCATTTGTTTGTTTTTTTGCAGCTAAAGCTTCAATAGAGAGGTTGCAATGGAATATGAGGAAGAGTACTTGAAACTTTAAGCAAAAAAAAAAAAGAACATGTTTTCCTTGGAAATTTTTTCTAAAGACTATAACTACCACCTTAGTGGCCTAAGGGCAGGAGCACAAAAAAGGCCAAATGCTTCTCTTTTCCTTTGATTGTGACTTCATAGTCCAATACTTAACAAAACTGAGATAAACCTGGAATATTGCAGCAAAACTTTCTAAAGACCAGGAGGAGATTAAAGAAGAAAAAGAAAGAGTATGAGAATTATAGATAATAGATGTTTCTCTTCTAGCAAGGTGGTTCATTACAGAGCTATCTTCCTGAGAAGCTTCCAGCCTAGTTCCATTTATCAGAGACCAGTGTTACCTAGTACCCCTTGGGAGGGTCCTTAAACACATCTAAACTTGAAGTCTAAGGGAGCGAGGTCAAGTTTCTTTATACATATGTGTGAGAGTTCTGGGTTTCTTTCTGTGGACCCACCTCTTTTCTCTAGATATGGGAATGTCCACTTAATTCAGGGAGAAATTGTACCCTCTCACCAGGGCGTGGCCAAAGGAAGATAATCATTATTTCAGTGAAATAAATAATTCCCGTTGTGCCTAAGATATTGTTAGTAGCAGATCCGTAATTTCACATAGAGGGCTGAATTTCTATGCATCCACAAGACATTCTGAAATATGTTGAGCTGAATGGGAAGGAAATAAATAGAAACAGAGTGTAAGTGGTTCCTTGGGGGGTTTTGATAGTGAAGGACCTTATGGGAAGCAGAGGAATGGAAAACTGAGAGAGCTTCAGGAAAGGGGTGCTTTAGAATCCCATTGGCAGCAGGGAGAGAGAGCAGGAAGTGAGAAACTTAAGGCAGATATGGGAATAATGGATAGAACAGAGTCCTGAGGTGTGGGTAAGGTAAGATATGGAGAGGAGGATGGAAATCTCTAAAATAGGCAGGATTCTAGAAGGAATGAATTAAAGGTGAGCGTAAGGAATGAAAATTAGCAAAATCTGTTCTCTGAAAAAAAACAGGGAGTCTGGTCATCTGGGTAAATGGAGAAAACAGAGTTGAGAGTGGAATCTGAAGAGGCTGGGAAAACGTTTGTTTTTCTGAATGCAGTATTTTCCCCACACCCTAACACCTTAAGTAGTGCTTCTGTAGAGAGATGTCTTTTCCTGTAGTAAAACCTGCAGAGATAACTGCTTGGTTGAATGAGTCCCTTGGCCAACAGTCCTTGTGTTTTACCCACCTGAAAAATCCCTAGGATTGGTTTAACTTTCTTTGATACTACCCCTAGGATGCTGAAGAAAATAAACACAACTCAGAAGATCATGGAACCGTTATAAATTCATAGTCACCCATTTCACTAAGAAATTAATAATGCTCAGAAATCGGTAATCATCTAATCCAATGTTTACCAAATTAAGGAACAATTATCCAGGTTATATTATTATTAATAAATCCATATTATTACTCATTTATTCAATAAGTACTTATTGACCATCTAGGCTGTACAGGCTTCTTCTATATGTTAAGTATATGGAACAAATAAGGTTGACAGACAAGATCCTTGTTGTAACGGGGTCAGATAGGAATAATTCCAGATACTGATAAGACCTATGAGAAAAATTAAAACAGAAAAATGTGATAAATCATGAGTGGGCAGAAGGATAACACAGACAGCCCAAGAAAAGAGGCCTCTTTAGGAAAGAGGCCTGGGCTAAGACCTAAATGACAAGAAGGACTTAGACATTTGAAAATCTCGTGAAGACATATCCAGGCAGGTCTTGTGCCAGAAATGAACTTGATATAATAGATGGACAGGGGGGGAAAAAAGCCAACAAACCTAATGTGGCTAGCACTTAATGAATCAGGGGAATAGTGATAAATAATAAGGCAGTATAAAGGGGGAGAGGCCAGGTATGGTTTTGAGTCCTCTGTAAAGAATGAGTGATAGAAGAATAGGAATGAAATCAGTAAGAGTGATTAAGAGACAATTGCGGTAGATCAAATGGCAGATTTTGATGGTTTTGACAAGGGTGCTGTGGTGGACATGGGAGTGGAAGGAATCTGGGTAGATTCTGGAGGTAAAGCTTACTGTTGGACGAGATACGGGAGGTGGGAGAGAAATCCCATAGAGCTTCTAGTATTTGGGCTTTAGCAAAAGGGTGAATAGTGATAATGTTTACTAGATGGAGAAGACTAAGGAAGGAAAAGATTTGGGGGATTGGAAGAGAAACCAGTTCTTCTATCCTGGCTATGCTTAGTTTGAGATGCCTGACTGCCACTCAAAAAGAGATATCAGACAGGTCTATGACTCCAGAAATCAGGAGGTGAGTCAGCAGTGAGAAACTTACTATCTATGTTTTAGGAAACATAGCAAATATTTTAAGAAAATTATCATGTTCTCCCCTAATGTCTTCTATTCTCTAAATAACCCTAGTTCCCCAGCTGCTCTGCATGACCTTGTTTCCATATTCTTCAACATCCTGGTCATATCTTTTTTAAAGTGGGATGCCAAGGACTAAAATTACCTGAATAACATGCCCCCAAATTTCCCTCTGATTTGTTATTCTTTCGGAAATATGTTCACTTTTAATAACTTGTCTGTGTTCTGTCTTGTCATTAGTATGTTAGGGTCCCTGCCGGAGGCACACACATTTCTTCTAATTTTCTTCTAATCTGTTGTTGATTTGAAGCTCAAATAACCAACTTATACTCTGTATCAAATATTAACATTTTGCTTTGTATGCTTGGGATATTTTCTAGTAATTTAAAAGGGAGAGAATGTGCTTTCTATGAGGGGCCGCCTGAGCCTTTCTATGAGTAAAATTTTGAACTCTAGTGAGAAAAATTTTTTCCCTTACTTTGCTTTTCTAATCAATATTTAAAATAAGTGAGTTTTCTAAATAGTTGATTTCAAGATGGGTAAGGTATTTCAGTCCTTTACAAAAGGATCTCGTTAGAGATTTTTCTCAGTCTAGGGCACTGGTTCTCAACCAGCAGTGATTTTGCTCTCCAGGGACATTTGGCAATTTCTGCAGACTTGTTTGGTGGCTGTGGCTTGTAGCAAAGAGAACACAACCTGCATCGAGGAGGGGAGGGCCCAGGAGTGCTGTGAAACATCCCATAGTGCACAGGGCAAGCCCCAGTAACAAGGAGTTATCTCGCCCCTAATGTCAATAGTTCCTCTATTTAGGAAGGATTCTGGTCAGGTATTCCCCCAATCTTGTTTACTAACCTCATTGAAATAAGGTTAGTAAAACCTGTGTGAAAAAATGGACACAATTTAAACTCAATAAATTAATTCTGCTTCCAACTAATTACTGCTCTTTCCTTTTATCATGTGCCAACCATCTGTTGATAATCTTCCTAAAATTTATTTTTTAATATAAATTTATTTTAATTGGAGATTAATTACTTTACAATATTGTATTGGTTTTGTCATACATCAACATGAATCCGCCACAGGTATACACACGTTCCCTATCCTGAACCAGACAATACTGAAGCACTTTTTGTCATCCGAGAAGATGTTTTCATAGTCCCAATTTTCTGTCACCCCTCCCAATCTCATCCTTTTAGAAATGTTAACAATGTTCAGTGATCACATTAGGACTTTTTCTTTCAATTAAAAAAAATGTTGACTGTGCTGGGTCTTCAGTATGGCTCATGGGCTTCTCTTGTTTCCAAGCACAGGCTCTGAAGGGTAAATGCTCCACAGTCGCATCTCAAGGACTTAGTTGCCCAGGGACTTGTGTGATCTTAGTTCCCTGACCAGGGATCTAACCTGCATCCCCCGCATTGGAAGGCAGATTCTCAACCACCGGACCACCAGGAAAGTCGCTGGACTTTATTTTCATATGCTCTTATTGAAAGCAAAATCAGGGAGTTCCTTGGTGGTCTAGTGGTTAGGATTAAGAGCTTTCACTGCCGTGGACCATGTTCAATCCCTGGTGGGGGATCTGAGATCCTGATAGCCTTGAGGTACAGACCCCCCCAAAAAAATTAATAAATAAAGCAAAATCATTTTCATTGCCCTTTCTGGACTTTTACTTTCTCTTCCCCATATTTTGCTCATGCTTTCCAGCAGAAAAGTCATGTTTCTTGAAAAGAGGAATAATCCTGCTTTTCTTTTTCATATCTCAATACTCAGATAAATGCAACCGAACTGAAACCAGAAGCTCTGTTCTCCTTATCGCTCAGGTGCCCCAGTGAGGCATGCAGCTATTCTGGGATGAGGCAGTGCTGACAGGCTCACTATTTGGCTGGTCACGAGCGAGGGGAAAGCAGAGCCGCTGTCCTGTCACTGGCTGTACTTTGAGGCAGGGGTGTGGGAACCAAGAAGAATGCTCCTTACTGCCCATGCACCATGGTGGGAACAGGTCCAGTTTTTCCCTGGGGTTGTTTGATTTCTTGATATTGATGGCAGCTGTCAAGATCAAAGAAGAACTAGTGAGATAGTGATAAATAGCTTCATTCTTAGGGTACCTGAAGGGAACAAAAGTTGGTGGAAATTTTGAAATGCAAGGAGAAAAATAAATTCTTTCTTTAGCCAGACCCAGAAACAGCAACTAGGTAGCTCCTTTCAGGTGCTTCTGATATTTCAAACTACAACTGTGATATCATTCAGAATCTAGTGACTTCCCCAGTACCTTTATGTTTTAGAGCTGGAGAGTCATTCATTCATTCAGATATTTGCTGAATGTGTCTATATGTACCAGGCACAAAAATGAACCAGGGAAACTTCTAAAGATTTGGGAATTTCGAGTGTGTGTTTGAAAGAGGTATGATAAGTGCATACTTAATTAGTAGTCAAAATATTTACATAATTTATCCCCTTTCTCCCATGGGGAGATTGCTCTACATGCATGAACCCCCAGGTATTTGTGTAGGTGATGTGTTGGAGGTGGCAGAGAATAAATCAGTTGGAGTCCTTCCCCTTCAGCCCTAAGACCACCTTTTTTTTTTTTGGCCATACCTCTCAGCATATGGGATCTTAGTTCCCCTATCATGGACCAAACGGAGTCTTAACCACTGGACCTGCAGGGAAGTCCAAGACCACTTTTTAGGATTAGAGAACTGAGACAGGGGTTTAACAACGTAAATGTTAGCATAGTCCGTAGCACAGCAAGATAGTGCCATAGTCTGAGCTGCTACCTGGGTCTTCTAACTCTCAGCCTTGTCTTTGTTCTAAAAATAGACATGAGAGAAGATTGTTTGCAGGAAACACTTTCCACTACTGTACCAAGTTGGCTTCTATCCAGAAAGCCGTCTGACTGACACAATGGATAGGATAATGAAATGAAGCAGCAGAGTTTGGGGTTCCTAGTTGGGAGGAGGGAAGCAATGGAGAAGAGAGATTAGAAAAAGCACAGAGTGAGGAGACTGTATTTTAGTTGTGGTGTCTCTGGAGTGCAAGCGGTATGTTGATATTGTAAAAAAGAAAAATACGCAGTAAGATTTTGCGTCACCTAAGGGCTCATGCCAAAGTAGCATGTCTGGTATTCAAAGACTGCTATAGCAGCGCCTGAGCTTGGTTTTTAGAGAAACATAAAGGCAATGGCAACCCACTCCAGTACTCTTGCCTGGGAGATCGCATGGATGGAGGAGGCTGGTAGGCTACAGTCCATGGGATTGCGAAGAGTCGGACACGACTGAGCAACTTCACTTTTACTTTTCACTTTCCTGCACTGGAGAAGGAAATGGCAACCCACTCCGGTGTTCTTGCCTGGAGAATCCTAGGGACGGGGGAGCCTGATGGGCTGTCATCTGTGGGGTCACACAGAGTCGGACACAACTGACGTGACTTAGCAGCAGCAGCAGTCTCTTATTGGATTCCTATAAGGGCTCTACTCTTGAGCAAGATCCAAAATAGCAGTCTTCTCTGAACTTCTGCGCAAACCTGCTAACACCATTACTTTGCCCAGGCTATCGCATCTTCCTGAGATGCCCTTCTCTAATCTCTCTCTCTTTCTTTTTTTAAAGTTTTTTTTTTTTTTAATGTGTGGACCATTTTAAAAGTCTTTATTGAATTTGTTACAATATTCCTTATCAATGATGTTTTGGTTATTGGTCTCAGGGCATGTTTTCTCATTTGAAAAGACCCTGATGCTGGGAAAGATTGAGGGCAAGAGGAAAAGGGGACAACAGAGGATGAGATGGTTGGATGGCATCACGGACTCAATGGACATGAGTTTGGGTAGGCTCCGGAACTGAACGCAGGGCATGTGGGATCTTAGCTTTCCAACCAGGGATCAAACCTGCAAACCCTGCACTGGAAAGTGAAGTCTTAACCACTGGACCACCAGGAAAGTCCCTCTGCCTATCTCTTTTCTTACACATCTTTTAAGAACTAGTTCAGATTCTGACTTCTGGAAGATTCTAATTTCAGAAGCCTTTCTGGATTGTTCCCACATGAATAAAATCTGTGGATTCTTTGACTTTCTTTTCTGGTTCCCTCCATGGACCAGACTGATCAACCCAAGGGCAGGAACTTGGGGGCCTTTGCATTGTTCAGCAAAGCACTGCACAATTTTATAGGCTCTCTCAGTATCTATGTATGTATATATTTTTTCTAAAATTGCCTTTAAAAAAGTAAATCTCAGTTTTAAGGGAACTTCCCTGGTGGCTCATTGGTTAAGAATCTGCCTAGCAATGCAAAGGATATTGGTTCCCTCCCTGATCTGGGAAGATTCCACCTGCTGTGGAGCAGCTAAACCTGTGTGTTGCAGCTACTGAGCCTGTGCTCTAGAGCCCGGGAGCCGTAACTACTGAAGCCCAAGTGTCTGGAGCCTGTGCTTTGCAACAAGAGAAGCTCCCACTCGCTACAATTAGAGAAAGCAGCCAGCAGTGAAGACCCAGCACAGCCGAAAATAAATAAATGAAAGGATCCGCCTTCCAATGCAGGGGCCATGGGTTCAATCCCTAGTTGGGAAACTAAGATTCACATGCCAAGGGGCAACTAAGCCCAGGAACTCTTAAATAAAGAGCCTGGGTGCCACAACTAGAGAAACCCGCATGCCACAATGAAGACTCAGCAGAGCCAAAAAAAAAAAAAAATCCTAGCTTTAGAAAACTGCTGTTTCTTATTTTTATCAGATGTTGTCTTATCCAAAGATCAAGCGGTCCAAGAATGCAGCTTAGAGGCAAGAATAGAGAATGGATTTGGAAGAAGCAAAGTTTCTGGCTAAGATGTGAGGACAAGTTTGACTGTAGATACAAGGAATATTGGAAAAGAGAATAGGAGAGACCGAAGGAGGCTGAAGATAGTGGCTTATATCTGGAGAAATGGAAAGAAAAGAAACAAAAGGAATTGTAGAAATTTTGAGATACAAATATTGAGACGGACGAAGAACAGTCAAGAGACTGAAAGGGTTACATCTAAGGGAAAGATCTTAGCTTTTGCTTGTCTTTAGGAGGTTCCTTTTTACACATTAGAAAAGGAAATGGAAAACAATACAGAAGTAAGAGTATCCTCTTTATAACCTCCTGCTGGTCCCTTCCGTGGAAATCAAAATGACTCACAGAGGCATATGAGAATAAATAAATACTTCCTTGGGACTGTCTCTGTTCTTAGCAAGGCTCCATCTGCAGCTGCAACTGTTTTCTCCAGAATCCTGCATGACCTACTTAAAGACGTAACTATGTCTTTCCCCTCCTGTGACTCCCTGGGTTTCAACTTCCTGGGTTTGCTGATGCCCATTGCCTTGGTGTCTCTGCTCTGTTCCTCAAACTGTGGGCAAGATGTCTCTGTCCATTTCTGTAAGTTGCTCGTGGTATCTTATCACTTGTGCAGTTCCTCTTTGACTGCCTCAGGTCCCCTCTGTGTGCCTTTTCCTTTTGCCTTAGTCTTTTATTTTTCTCTCTGCATTCTCCCATTCTACTTCTGTCACGGCTTTCTTTATCAGTTGGCTTACTGTGATTCCATCCCCATAGCATCCCCACTCTGGGGAAAAGTGAGGGGAACAGGAAGGAAGAGAGAGCCTAAAATTAGAGGGACAGTGAGAAGCTGGATTGGAATTACAGGGTGACCTTTTGACTGAGTCGTGAAACAGTACAGACAAACTATGTAGATAGATGCCAGCCAAATTACACAAAATCGTAAGGGAACACACACTAGGGGCCCAGATACTGCTCCTGCTAGGAAAACTCATTCAGTGAATTACCTACTCTTCTTACTTCACAAAAATGTATTGAAGATCACTTGAAACAATGTATATAAAATATTTATATTACAATATTGTACACGTATTAAGACAGAGAAGTAGCTCACTTGTTTGTATTTAAAATGTATTATTTATTGCCAAAAAAATAGCAACACAGCAATGCAATTCCTAAATATATACCCAAGAGAAAAGAATTCATAAGTGTGGCAAATGACAGGGATGTTTTATAATAGCTGAAAACTAAAGACAGTAATGGAGGAGCGTGAATGTATACATCCACAGGAGACTGGCCACATAAATTCTGACATATCCATAAATGGTTAGTATTTGGCAGTAACAAGGAATGAACTGCTGATTCATACCATGCAACACTCACAGACACTATGCTGAGTGAAAAAAAAAATCCTGGCACAAAAGAAAGCATACTATATGATTCCATTTTTGTACCGATGAGGAACAACAAAATTAATTGATGATGACAGAAGTCAGTATAGTGGGTACCTCTGGGGAGGGAGGCTATAGACTGGAACAGGCCCACGGAAACCTTTTGGGGAGCAGAAGTATTCTAGAATCTAGATCTTAATCTGGGTAGTAAATATTCACCTAGCTATATACTTAACATTAATGCAGTTTTACCTGCTTTACTGTATGCATATTTATACTTCGGTAAAATAGAATGGAGAACAAGACGTAAAAGGAAGAAAGAACTCACACTTCACTTCTAATACCACTAGAAGACAAATTCTTTATGTTGAAATGTTTCAACTCTAAGCAGCTCAGCATTGTTTAAGAGGCTCGGTTTTGTTATTAGAACATGTACTGTGTGGGTCTAGAGGTTATCCCCTTGGTAGGAGTTAGTGTTCAGATATCTCAGTTTCTAGACTTGAGCAACATGTGACAGTAAAGGGAAGTGGAAACCCTGTGTCACTGGCTCAGGAAGAGAGCTAGGTTTGCAGCAATATCGCAACAAATCTTTGTTATTTTTCCTTCCTTATTTTTCATTTTGTGTCCTTATACCTACTTTCTTTCTATTTCTTTCTTTCTCTGCCTCTCTCTGTCTCTTGCTTTCATTTCTTTTCTTGACTGTGCAGCTTATATCTTAGTTCCCCAACCAGGGATTGAACCCCGGCCCTCTTCAGTGAGACTGCTGAGTCCTAATCACTGGGCCACTAGGGAATTCCCATGCTTACTTTTCCTAGATTGACTTTTCACCCTTCCCACCAAACAGCATACTCTTTGTGAGAGCTGGTGGGGTGAAGGGGTGCAGTCTTCAAATCTTCATCTCTGGTCAGTAGACTACTTCCCCATCTTTTCTAAACGTGTCTCATTAAACTGAATGTCATATGCTGCAACTTCTTTATGAGTCTGTTCCAGGAACTCACATCCTGCCCCCTGCTCAGAAGACTTTACAGCTGCATTCTCAGACTTCATTGGTTTGGGAACAGTGCCTGTGACAGTTCCCACTCTCTCAGTAGGACTCCCGCCCGCCCTTCAGGGAATTCGACGCATTTTAGTGCTTTCCCCTCAGCAGCTATTCTGCGTTTAGTGTGTTTCGTTCACCTTCAGCCTTCCTGAGGAAAAAAGAAAACAGGAAAAAAGTCAACTTATTTCTCAGGAAGGACTGGTCAGCTGACCAAGTTGTCCAAGGGTCTAAAAGGGGATGGGGGGGGGGTGGATGGGGGAGTGGGGGGGGGTGGATAGTATTATCAGGAATACGTAGGTGGAAGGACAGCCGTTCCACTCGGTCTTTTCTTTTAAACCGACTAGTTCTAGTTTTTAATTTCTGTAACATCAGTGCCTGTTTCATAGAAGGTACTTAATAAGTATTTGCCAATATATGAAAAAGGTGAATGAACGCATAAGACTAAAACTTTACAGTATGGCTGAAAAATGACAGAGGAGCTGTAGCAGGAATCCGGGTGCTGAGGGAACTTCCTAAAATGCAAATCAGTGGGGCGGTGGGTGCATGGGTGTGTTTATCTGTCAGAAGTCATTGATCTGAACACCCAATTTGTAAACGAAATTAACTTAAAAAAAATAATAACAGACTAGGATACTGCAGGTTCTTAAAGAAGGGGACGATTTTGTAAAGATCCGAGGCCGTGTGGAAATGTGAAATATACATAGAAGAGAAAAGAGGGGAGAAGGGAGGGAGAAGGGCAGAGAAAAGAACAGAAAATAAGACCAGACCAGGCAGACGGACACTGAAGGAGGAACAAGGGGGATGCAGACGGACACTGCTGAGCGGCAGAAAAGGCGGTTTGGGATTAGTTGCCTGGAACAAAAACCTGCCCTCAAGGCAGAACCCTTGTGCGACCTTTTGCTTCTCCCTAGAGATGCTTCAGATTCCAGGAAATTGGAGCTCTCCCCGCCGACCCGGGCGGCGCCCCGCCGGGCCCCCTCAGCATCTGGCCGGGGGCGGGGCGCGGGCGCGGACGTGCGGGGAGACACGGCGCCCCCGGCGCAGCATCCTGTCCCGCCCCCGGCCCCGCGGCCCCGCGCCCCCGCCCAGACGGTCCCTGCGCACGTTTTTCCCGTGCGCGTCGGCTCTCAGTCTGTGTCGTGCCAATTTTGGCCAAGGCGGGAGAGATGCCAGTGGGAGGGGGCCGAGGGTGGGGTGGGAAGAAGAGTAGAGCGCAAGGGAGCGGGGAGGGGGCTTGGAAACCGCGTGGAGAGACGTGGGTGGAGAAGAGGGAGGGAGCGCTCAGGGGAAGGGAAACAGAGCTGGTACCCAGAAAAAAGGTGGTTTAGAACGAATCAGGACGGAGAAAGATGTGTCGAGATCGGCAGAGCAAGAGCCGTTAAGAATTAACGGCGGCATCAAAGAAGAGCGTAAATATGTGTAGGGAAATGGAGAAAAAACAGGTTGCAGGCCATGGCCGAAGAGGGGCCTGAGAGGAATCTGTGGAATCTGAGGAAGGGGGGAAAAAAATCTCTAAATCAAGGACTCTTCTTTACCTCCCTCACTTTCCCTTCAGGTGAGATGTAAATAAATTCCTCTGTTGGTATTTCCCTGGAGAAAAGCAAGCGAGCGCCACGTGTTTTTAAAATGAGGCGATTTATGCAAGTGAGAATCAGGACATTGTTTTTGTGCATTATAGTTTAGTTATGGGCTTGGTGGTGCCCTTTCACACCATGGCATGTAAACTTTTTAGAACTTCTGGTAAACATAATCAACATGTAATGCATACATCTTCAAAACAGCATCTGACATAACTGTGGAGAGTTATTAGAAAATTCAAGCATGTTCTACACTAAACCCACCTATTGTGCCACATTAAAATCTGAATTTTTGAAAAAGTTAATTAGAACAATCATTTATATTATAGAATTATACAGGATTTTTAAAAATTATACAGAGGTTGACTTTTGTTGTTGTTGTTGTTGTTTTTTGAGATTGGCTTTATTTTAAAAAACAGGTGCCCATGGTGTGTTTTTAAAAATAGGACTCAGCAGCAAAGAGTGATAGAAATCAGTAAGTGTTCGAATAAGCAGATCAGTGATCTAGGTTTAATAATATATTCTGTGTATAATTATTTATTGAGGAACTTGATTTCACTAATGTCCTTGTTCCTCTGCTAGTCTCCACGTCCTATTTCCTCACCCGTGATTTCATTAGGTAATTGGGTGCAGATGGTAACATTTTGGCTCCAGTTACCAGCCCTAACTTTTATGACTTCTACTTTCCAGCTAGAAAAAGAAATATTAGAAGACACAGAAATTCCTGGCAACAGTCTAACAGCGCATCACTGTACACTCCAGCCGTCCCTACAACTCACTTGCCCGCACCATCTTTGACACTGATATAAAATGCCGAACAACTGCTACTTTTTGGGGGGAGTCACAGAAAATGACCATGTAGTTAAGGAAGCTAGGGAGACTGAACTTGAAGATTAGGCATGAGCCCACTAAGTTAGCCACTAGATTAGCCACTTCTCTAAACCAGTTCTGAGTTTTCCTCTCAGTAACTGGAAGGCAGTTATATGTCAATTATACTTCAAAAACAAGCAAATTCTTTAAAAAGAGAGAGAGAAATCAGAGTTGCGATTGCCAGAGGGAAGGGTTGACAGGAGGAGGAACAGGATGAAGGTGTTCAAAGGAAACTCCCAGTCACAAGATAAGTAAGTAAATATAATTAACACTGCTGCATGTTGGAAAAAGACCCTGATCGAGGGCAAGAGGAGAAGGGGGCGACAGAGAATGAGATGGTTGGATGGTGTATTTAACTCAGTGGACGTGAGTTTGAGCAAACACCAGAGATAGTGAAGGACAGGGAAGCCTAGCAGGCTGCAGTTCATGGGGTTGCAGAGTTGGACACGACTTAGCAACTGAACAAGAAAATGTTTTAAATGAAAGTTGTTGAGAGTAAATCTTAAGGGTTCTCATCACTAAAGTATTTTTCAATTTTTAAAAATTTTGGGTCCATATGAGGTGATCAGTGTTCACAAAGCTTACTGTGATAATCATTTCATCATATACGTAAGTTACATCATTATGCTGTACACCTGAAACTCATGCAGTGCTGTATGTCAGTTACACCTCAGTCAAATGGAAAAAAATGGTAGCACTATGGTCAGAGCAACCGCCTAGGGATTTAGGTGTGTGACAATATCTGTACTGTGTGTCTGAAAGTGAAAGTTGCTCAGTCTTATCTGACTCTTTGCGACCCCATGGACTGTACAATCCATGGAATTCTCCAGGCCAGAATACTGGAGTGGGTAGCCTATCCCTTCTCCAGGGGATCGTCCCGGTCCTGGAATTGTACCAGGGTCTCCTGCATTGCAGGTGGATTCTTTACCAACTGAGTTACCAGGGAAGCTCGCACTGTATGTCTAGATAAGTGACAAGAACAGGTGGACGTGTGATCTGGGAGTGAACCTAGGGAACAGGTTTGGGAGGTCATGCTCAACCTTGGGAAGTGTCTTTCCCAGTCCCTGTTATGTAGTATGTGAGAAATTTGGAGAATAATTTCCTCTTGCCTGGTCTCCAGCCTTTGGCATCTCCATCTTGGGGGGCCCACTTTGCTGCATTCTCTTCTCAGAGGATTTTCACTCCCTTGGGGTGTCTGTGTCCCTTTCAGATGCATTCCCTCTCTCTTCACTGTCTTCTGCTGCACTGCCCCATCTGTTCTTTCCCCTGACTTGGGTGCATGCGAAGTCGCTTTAGTCGTGTCTGTGTCTGATTCTTTGCAACCCCAAGGACTGTAGCCCTCCAGGCTCCTCTGTCCATGGGATTGTCCAGGCAAGAATACTGGAGTGGGTTGTCATGCCCTCCTCAAGAGGATCTTCCCAACCGAGAGATGGAACCTGTGTCTCCTAAGTTGCCCTGCATTGGCAGGTGGGTTCTTTACCTCTAGCGCCACCTGGGAAGCCCCTCTCTGACTGGGGCCTAGTATATACCTATCTGTGGGTTTTCACAACTTTATGGCTCTATTCCATGTTATTCATCAGCTAGATGTGTAACTTGGAAGCTGGCAAACTTTACTTGGAGGATCAGATACTAATTATCTTGGACATTGTGGGTCATAGAGTCTTTGTCATAACTACTCAGCTCTACTCTTGTAGAATAAAAGCAGCTGTTTACAGTATGTAAATGAATGAGCGTGGCTGGGTACCAGTAAAACCTTACCTATGGGCATTCAAATTTGGATTTTATACAGTCTGTACAAGCCATGAAAGTTTTTCTTTTTTCCCAGCCACTTAAAAATGTATATATGATTCTTAGTTTGTGGGTGGTACAAAAGCAGGCATTAGATCTCCAAATCCATCATTCCCGAAGAATACTCCTCTTTTTTCTCCTTCTGGTGTTTCTTGTTGACAGAGACAACCCTGATAGGTAGCAGGAGCTTTTCTACCCTCAGGTGGGCTCCACCTAGGAGGAAGTCTGCCTAAAGCCACTTAGCCTCAGCCCTAGACTTACTACACCAGCTGGGCTTCCTGTTTATGATCAGCTGTTTTAAGAAGGGAGGAGGAATAGGCCCCATTTCCTAAGAAGAAAGGGGTAGGGGGTAAAAACAAGGAAACACTAGCTATATCCTACATACCTTTCTCTGAACCTATATTGGCCATACCTTTCTCTTAATCTACAGGAATATGCTGTAGTCAGACAGCTAGTTCTTCCCCCAACCCTGGGTCCTTGAGCAAATTATTTATAGATTTTTCGTGGCAAATCAGGATGATCAAGGGAGTTCCCTGGTAGTCCAGTGGTTAAGACTCCACATTTCCAGTGCAGGGGGCCTGGGTTCAATCTCTGATCAGGGAACTAGACTCCACATGCTGCAACTAAAGATGCTGCATGCCACAACCAAGACCCAGAGCAGCCAAATAAATAATTTTAAAAAAAATGATAATATGAAATTTAAACTGTTGTGAATGATGTCACATGATAAGAACTAGGCACTTAATAATGGACTGTAGCTCAGCAGGCTCCTCTGTCCAAGGAGATTCTCCAGGCAAGAATACCGGATTGGGTTCCCATTCCCTCCTCCAGGGGATCTTCCTGACCCAGGGATTGAACCCAGGTTTCCCGCATTGCAGACAGATTCTTTACCATCTGAGCCACCAGGGAAGCCCTCAGTTTATGAAGAACCACTAACTATTACTATAGAATAGTTCTGAGATTATTTGTTTGAGCTTTTATCCTGTGTAATTGGAAAATCTGTGGAAAGTCTTTAGGTTCTTTTAAAAAATGGGGTTTTAGACTTTAATCCATGACCTGCATGGATTCTTTAATTCATGACCTGCATGAGATTCTTTAATTCATGACCTGCATGAGCTTCTTTATCTCTGAGCATGTTATTCCACTATGAAATTAAATAGATATATGTTTCTTTTTTTAAAAATTTTACACTTACATGATAATATACAATGGCACTGTTCTAAGTACTTTACTCATATTAAATGATTTAATTTAATCCTCATAACAGATCTTATGAAGTAGACTCTATTATTGCCTTCATTTTGCAGGTGAGGAAACAGAAGCACAGTGAGGCCAAATGATCGTCCCCAAACCACGATAATGCAAGAGCTAGGATTCAAACCCAGGATGCCTGGCTCCAGGCTTCATGTTCTTGGCTACACTTGCTTGAAAATAATTTTGTCGTTGTTGTTTTTGGCTGTGCTGCGCAGCTTGTGGGATTTTGGTTTTCTCACCAAGGACCAAATCCAGGTCATAGTGGTAAAAGTGCCGAATCCTAACCACTAGAGTGCCAGGGAATTCTCCAAAATACTAATAAAATAGAAATAGGGAACTTTCCCACTGATCCAGTGGTTAGGACTTCACCTTCCAGCGCAGGGGGTACCGGTTTGATCCCTCCTCGAGGAGCTGTCTTCCCTTTTTTGGCCACATGTCTCTTGGCCAAAAAACCAAAACATAAACCAGAAACAATATTGTAACATACTTAACAAAGAGTTAAAAAAAATAGAAATAAAAGGTAAAAACACGTGCATAACCCTAATCCACTTGAATTTAAGCTCCATGAAAGCAGGAAATGAGTTCTCTTACCACCACAATTTCCCCAGTTTCTAAAATTGGGCCTGGCAACATAGTAGATCCAAATGAAGACATAGATGAATTAACCCAGATCTATATCCCATTGTGGGGTTTTAAGGCTATTTGTGTATCTTCTTCACCCTTGCTCTCAGTGCCTTGATCTTTTTGTGCTGATAGTATGGAGAAGGAGCTGGCCAGAGAGTATGAAGCTGAGGCTCAAAGCTCCTAAAAGTCCACTTGTCTGAGTATGAGATTTAAGGGATTATCTTGTTCCTCTTAATTTTGTAAAAACATGTATAAACTTGTTTATTCCCAAGTAGCTTAAAACAACCATTTACATGTAATTGGAATTAAGTTGGATTAAAAAGTCCACCTGGAACTTAATATTTAAAGAATTTAGACTGTGATTATAATCAAAGTAACTCCTTCCCCTTCCCCCATTTGAACACTTAAACAGTTATAGGATTATAGCATCAGGCCATCAAAGGCAACACTGCTTGCACACATTTTTGAAATAAATACATTTTCATTCAACAAATTTGCATCCCACCATGCAAGAAGGACTCGGTTTTACACCATGGGATTGTGCAGATTCATGTCCAAGGGAGAAGAACCAAAGAGGATGAGGGAAACAGGACAATAAGGAAGATAAAATACTGCCTGCATCCCTGGGTAGCATTTGCACAAAATAAATGCCGTTGGAGGAGGGGAGAAACGGAAGAATAAAGAGTCATGAGACTTGAGTGATGGAAGTGGTCGCCACGGAGATGGGGCTGACGGTGTACGGTCTACAAAGCACGTCTACACTCTCTGACGTAGCAGCCACCTAAAGAAAAAAAACAGAAAAAAACGCGGGCAGGCGGGGCTCCCCTGTGGGGTGGGCACAGACCAGAAGAGATTCTTGGGTTTCTGAGCCCGCCTCATCCAAATATTTCTGTGACTGCCTGACTCAGTTTGTGGCTGAAAACAAGAAGTCGGAATGGCCTCAGTTATCATAAGAAAGTTGTGTAAATTGGGGAAGCTGGTTTTTCACAGCTCAGGAAGATCATGTGGTGCTGGTAAAGCAAGCATCCGTGGGGGACATAGAACAGCAGTGGCTGGAACCCCGTCGCACCTGCTCGGCCCTGGACAACGTCTGTTGACTGCATGGAGTGTGAACAGCTTTGATGAGGCAAACTCACAGTTCTGTTTATCTCAAAAGAGCTCTGCCTTTATTGTTTCAGAGCTCCTAAAGGCAGAGGAAGAACTTTTCCTCTTGGAGTCGTTAAAGGCAATGCTAAAATGTTACAGCAAGCACTTGGATGAGCAAAGACGAAGATTTTTTTGTCCAGCTACGCCCTGTTCAGAGGATTGATTTTGCTCCTAGCTCAAGTATGCTGGAAATAAACAGCACTATTCCCTGGGGGACTTCAGACTCTTCCCCTCCCCCACTGCTTGGAGGGGGATTAGAGCCCAGACCTTCCTAGGAGTGGGCGGTGAAGCCCTGAGAAAGCAGACAATGCCTGAGGCCTTTACTCCATATACGGTCAAGGAGGTCAGAGCTCTCCTCCCTCTTCCTCCACACCCAGGGTTTGGCAGCCCTTTTTGGCTGCTTTTCAGTTTTGCACCTTTTTTGAGACTGTGATAAGAGCTGGTGGCCCCCTTCCCCTCAGAAAAGTGTACCAAAATACAATATTTTTATTCACTTTTAGGGGGCTTATGTATCTGCCTGGTCTGCCTTAGAACTCCTGTGAATAAATACCACCCAAGAGCTTCAACCCTGTTCATAGAGTTCTCAAGGGAAGAATGCTGAAGTGGTTTGCCACTTCAGCATTCTTGAAAGTCAGTGGATGGCATCACGGACTCGATGGACATTGAGTTTGAGCAAACTCTGGGAGATGGTGAAGGAGAGGGAAGCCCGGCGTGCTGCAGTCCATGGGGTCATAAAGAGTTGAACACAACTGAACTACTGAAAACCAACAACAAAGAGCTTCAATAGCCTTTTTCTTCGTCTGGGACTTAATGGAATTTATTTGAGAAATTAAGCTTACCAGAGTTAGGGAAGAGTTCTGCTCAAAGAACACAGACCTTTAATTATGAAATATTGTACTGAAAGTGACTTGACTTCCGCCCTCATCAATAGGTTGCCATTTGCGTATGGTTCTGTGAAAGGGTGGATGTGAGTCAGCGCGAGCACTTTAGTTATCTGTGTTTAGTGGCTGCCTTCCTGTAAGTGAGCCAGGCAGGGGCATCCTGATGATATAGTGTCAGACTAATAGTCATACAGAAAAGGAAGGATGTTTATAGTTTTAGAGCATTGCTAGAATAATTTAAGGAACTCAAAAAAAGCTCTTTGCTTCCTACAAGTGATAGCCTGGGTTCCCTGTTGGCACTTGTATAGAAATTGACATTTAAAGTACTTGTTTATAATCCAACAATCACATTCCTTGGTATTTATCCAAATGAGTTGAAAAGCTGCATCTATACAAAAACTTGCACACAAGTATTTATAACAGCTTTGTTCTTAACTGCTAAAACTTGGAAGCCACCAAGATGTCCCTCAGTGTTCAGTTCAGTTCAGTCTCTCAGTCATATCCAACTCTTTGTGATCCCATGGACTGCAGCATGCCAGGCTTCCCTGTCCATTACCGATTCCCAGAGCTTGCTCAAACTCATGTCCTTCGAGTTGGTGATGCCATTCAACTATGTCATTCTCTGTCATCCCCTTCTCCTACCTTCAGTCTTTCCCAGCATCAGGGTCTTTTCCAATGAATCAGTTCTTCACATCAGGTGGCCAAAGTATTGGAGTTTCAGCTTCAGCATCAGTCCTTCCAATGAATATTGAAGACTGATTTCCTTTAGGATTGACTTGTTTAATCTCCTTGCAGTACAAGGGACTCTCAAGAGTCTTCTCCAGCACCACAGTTCAAAAACGTCAGTTCTTCGGTGCTCAGCTTTCTTTATGGTCCAATTCTCACATCTATACATGACTACTGGAAAAACCATAGCTTTGACTAGAAGCACCTTTGTCGGCAAAGTAACGTCTCAGCTTTTTAATACGCTGTCTAGGTTGGTCATAGCTTTTCTTTCAAGGAGCAAGTGTCTTAATTTCATGGCTGCAATCACCATTTGCAGTGATTTTGGAGCCCAAGAAGATAAAGTCACTTTTTCCATTGTTTCCACATCTATGTGCCATGAAGTGATGGGACCAGATGCCGTGATCTTAGTTTTTTGAATGTTGAGTTTTAAGCCAGCTTTTCCACTCTCCTCTTTCACCCTCATCAAGAGGCACTTTTCAGTTCAGTTCAGTCGCTTAGTTGTGTCCAACTCTTTTTGACCCCATGAATCGCATCACGCCAGGCCTCCCTGTCCATCACCAACTCCCGAAGTTTACCCAAACTCATGTCCATCGAGTCAGTGATGGCATCCAGCCATCTTATCCTCTGTGGTCCCCTTCTCCTTCTGCCCCCAATCCCTCCCAGCATCAGGGTCTTTTCCAGTGAGTCAGCTCTTCTCATGAGGTAGCCAAAGGATTGGAGTTTCAGCTTTAGCATCAGTCCTTCCAATGAACACCCAGGACTGATCTCCTTTAGAATGCACTGGTTGGATCTCCTTGCAGTCCAAGGGACTCTCGAGAGTCTTCTCCAACACCAGAGTTCAAAATCATCAATTCTTCAGCGCTCAGCTTTCTTCACAGTCCAACTCTCGCATCCATACATGACCGCTGGTAAAACCATAACCTTGACTAGATGGACCTTTGTTGGCAAAGTAATATCTCTGCTTTTTAATATGCTGTCTAGGTTGGTCATGACTTTCCTTCCAAGGAGTAAGCGTCTTTTAATTTTATGGCTGCAATCACCATCTGCAGTGATTTTGGAGCCCAGAAAAATAAAGTCTGACACTGTTTCCACTGTTTCCCCATCTATTTCCCATGAAGTGATGGGACCAGATGCCATGATCTTCGTTTTCTGAATGTTGAGCTTTAAGCCAACTTTTTCACTCTTCTCTTTCACCTTCATCAAGAGGCTTTTTAGTTCCTCTTCACTTTCTGCCATAAGGGTGGTATCATCTGCATATCTGAGGTTATTGATATTTCTCCCAGCAATCTTGATTCCAGCTTGTGCTTCTTCCAGCCCAGCATTTCTCATGATGTACTCTGCATAGAAGTTAAATAAGCAGGGTGACAATATACAGCCTTGACATACTCCTTTTCCTATTTGGAACCAGTCTGTTGTTCCATGTCCAGTTCTAACTATTGCTTCCTGACTTGCATATAGGTTTCTCAAGAGGCAGGTCAGGTGGTCTGGTATTCCCATCTCTTTCAGAATTTTCCACAGTTTATTGTGATCCACACAGTCAAAGGCTTTGGCATAGTCAATAAAGCAGAAATAGATGATTTTCTGGAACTCTCTTGCTTTTTCCATGATCCAGCGGATGTTGGCAATTTGATCTCTGGTTCCTCTGCCTTTTCTAAAACCAGCTTGAACATCTGGAAGTTCACAGTTCATGTATTGTTGAAGCCTGGCTTGGAGAATTTTGAGCATTACTTTACTAGCGTGTGACATGAGTGCATCTGTGCAGTAGTTTGAGCATTCTTTGGCATTGCCTTTCTTTGGCATTGGAATGAAAACTGACCTTTTCCAGTCCTGTGGCCACTGCTGAGTTTTCCAAATTTGCTGGCATATTGAGTGCCGCACTTTCACAGCATCATCTTTCAGGATTTAAAAGAGCTCAACTGGAATTCCATCACCTCCACTAGCTTTGTCGTAGTGATGCTTTCTAAGGCCCACTTGACTTCACATTCCAGGATGTCTGGCTCTAGGTGAGCGTTCACAGCATCATGATTATCTGGGTCGCAAAGATCTTTTTTGTAGTTCTTCTGTGTATTCTTGCCACCTCTTCTTAATATCTTCTGCTTCTGTTAGGTCCGTACCATTTCTGTCCTTTATTGTATCCGTCTTTGCATGAAATGTTCCCTTGGTATCTCTAATTTTCTTGAAGAGATCTGTAGTCTTTCCCATTCTGTTGTTTTCCTCTATTTCTTTGCATTCATCGTTCAGGAAGGTTTTCTTATCTCTCCTTGCTATTCTTTGGAACTCTGCATTCAGATGCTTACATCTTTCTTTTTCTCCTTTGCTTGTCACTTCTCTTCTTTTCACAGGTAATTGTAAGGCCTCCTCAGACAGCCATTTTGCTTTTTCAGGAGCTATGGCGACACCAGTGCTAGAGGCTTGAGGAGAAAGACTTGAAGAGAAAGACTTAATGAGGTGTAGCTTTTCTTACAGAAGAATATCCAGTTATTTCATGGCATTTGCACCTCCAAAAGACACAGATGGTCCCAAAATGCAGACAAAGATGAGTACCTGGACACCCTTAAACCATCAGCTTTTGAATGACCAGGTATTTGAAGAAGAAGACCTCTGCTTGGAAAATGGGTAACTATTTAAAGTATACTTGATTCTAAGTCAGAAAGAGAAAGACAAACACCATATGAATATCACTTATATGTGGAATCTAAACTGTAGCACCGATGAACCTCCCCTCAAAACAGAAACAGACTCACAGACGTAGAGATCAGACTTGTGGTTGCCAAGTGGAAGGAGAGGAGGAAGCAGGACGGACCGGCTGCGACGGACTGCGCAGAAGTGTGGCCGAGAGAATCTACCGTCGACCAAGGTCAGGGGTGTCAGCCAAGAGGAGCAACCCCACGTCCAAGAGGCACTTTAGTTCTGCCATAAAGGTGGTGCAATCTGCGTATCTGAGGTTATTGATATTTCTCCTGATAGTGTTGATTCAAGCGTATTCTTCATTCAGCCTAACATTTCACATGATGTGTGTTGCACATAAGTTAAATAAGGGTGACAATATACAGCCTTGATATACTCCTCTCCCAGTTTGGAACCAGTCTGTTGTCCCATGTCCAGTTAGAACTGTTGCTTCTTGACCTGCATATAGATTTCTCAGGAAATTATGGGTACATTTGTCCAAATTTGTAGAATGTACAAAAGCAAGAGTGAACCCTAGTGTAAACTATGGACTTAGGGTGACTAAGGTGTGTCAGTGCAGTTTATCTGTTGTAACAAATGTACACAGTAACACAAGAGGCTAATAAGAGGAAGTTGAGAAAGTATATGATCCTTTCTAACCAATTTTTCTATAAACATTACTCTGCTCCCCCCAAATAAAGCCTATTAAGTTAAAAATTTGTTTTTTATGTCTCTTCACTTAGCACCCCTCCCCCCCGCCCCCCCTCCCCGCCCCAGCCCATGAGACCATAAAGGCAGGAAGTGTATCTTTTAATTTTTATGTTGCCAAAATCTGGGAAAGGCAAGGAGAGTGTTTTATTGTTAGAGCACTGCTGTTAATGCCATATCTCAGACTTCACATGTTTAAAACAAAGCTCTTAAGTTGACCTCTGCTCTCCCTGTTTCCTTGACTGGAAGAAATGGCAGCTCCAGTTCTCCAGTAATCCTGGCCAAAACCCATTCTTGACTCTTTGTTTTTTTTCCTCATGCCCAGCAACTAGGCTGTTAGTTAATCCTGCTGGTTGTACCTTGAAAATATACTTCAAATGCAATGACTCAGTGCCTCCACTATGACCGCCGTTGTCCAAACCCTCCTCATTTCTCACCTGGACCAGTAGCCTCCTCGTTGGTCTTTGTTTCCATGCTTGCCTGCCTCTCTCATCTTCTCCATTCCATAGCAAATACATTTTTTAAAAACACTAATCAACTGTTGTTATGGCTTCACCCAGAAACCTAAAATGGCTCTGTAGATTCCTGGCTCTTGTCACTTTGTGATACAATCCAGGATCCTCACCATCGCTCACAGCACCCTTTGTCTTCAGACCCCTGCTTATCTCTCCAGCAGCATTTTTCTGTCCGCCCTGGCCCTGGTTCACACCACTCACTGCTACAGGTCCATGTTTAGCACCATGCCAAGCAAACATCCTTCACTTGGTATCTCTGTATTTGAAATTCCTTCCTTTTGGAACACTGTTCTCACAAATGCTCCCAAGGATGAATCCCTCTTGTCATACAGGTTTCTGTTCAAATGTCATCTCTCCTGACGTCTTTCCTCCCCATCTTGTCTTAAATAGCCCTCCTCTTCTTTATTACCTCACCTTGACTATGTATTCTTCTAAGGGCTCCCTTATCATGACCTGACATCACGTGTTGGTTTGTTGTCGTGGTCTGCTAGGGCTGCCTAACAAAATACCACAGTCTACGTCGGCAGCATGCGTGAGGGATCTTGATTCCCCACTTTAGGATCGAACCTCTGACCCGCCCCCGACTTTGGGAACATGGAGTCTTAACCACTGCACCACCAGGGAAGTCCCTGGCTTGCTTAAATAACAGAAATCTCTTATCTCACAGTTCTGGAACCTGCAATTCCAAGATTAGGACTGGCTTCTCCTGAGACCTCCCTCCCCACAGGTGGCTGCCTCCTTGCTGTGTCCTCCCAAGGCCTGTGCTCTGTATCACATCCCTGGTGTCTCTTTCTCTTCTTATAAGGAGGTTGGTCATATTGGATTACATCACCTTTTTAATTAATGTTTATTTATTTGATTGCACTGGGTCTTAATTGAAGAATGAGGGATCTTTAGTTGTGGCTTGCAGGATGCATTTCCCTGATCGGGAATCTAACCCAGGCCCCTCACTTTGGGAGTACTAAGTCTCATCCACTGGACCAGCAGGGAAGTCCCTACATCCCTTCTTATGACTTCACTTAAATAACCTCAATAAAGCCCTATCTCCAAAGACAGACACGTTCTAAGGTCCTGGAGGTTAGGGGTTCAACATATGAATTTTAGGAGGACACAGTTCAGTCTGTACAACGCTACCCTGTGGCCCACCAAAATTCATGTCCTTCTCATATGTAAAATACAGGTACCTCCAACCCAGTAGCCCCCTCAAAGTCTTAACCCATTCCAGCATCAATTCCAAGTATTGGGTTGGCCAAAAAGTTCACACGGCTTTTTCAAGTGAACATCTTGCAAATAAACCCACACAACATTTTTGACCAACCCAATCCAAAGTCCCATCTGAAATCATCTAAATCAGGTGTGAGTGAGACTCGAGGTGTGATTCAACCTGAAGTGGATTCCTCTTCAGCTGTGAACCTATGAAACCAGACACGGTACGTGCTTCCAAAATACACGCGTGAGGGAGAAATTGGGAAGAAAGACGAGGTGAAGAGTCCCAGACAAGTACAAAACCTGGCCAGGTAAATTCCATTAGATATTTTTCCTCTTTGTTTCTTATTGTAGTAACAAACACCTAACATAAAAGTCACCATCCCAACCACTTTTAGGTGTACATATGAGTAGTGTGAAGTGTATTCATGTTGTTGGGAAAGATGTCTCCAAACGTTCTCATGTTGCAAAACTGAAACTGTACACCTGAAACTAATACAACATTGTCAACTAAAAATTGAAAGTGAAAGTTGCTCAGTCGTGTCCGACTCTTTCCAAACCCATGGACTATTCAGTCTGTGGAATTCTCCAGGCCAGAATACTGGAGTGGGTAACCTTTCCCTTCTCCAGGGGATCTTCCCAACCCAGGGATCAAACCCAAGTCACCCGCATTGCAGGTGGATTCTTTACCAGCTGAACCACCAGGGAAGCCCAAGAATACTAGAGTGGGTAGCCTATTCCCTTCTCCAGTGGATCTTCCCAACTAGGGAATCAAACCAGGGTCTCCTGCATTGCTGGTGGATTCTTTACTAGCTGATCTACCGAGGAAGCTCAAGTCCAATAAAATTTAAAAACAAAACCCTGAAACTCTGTACCCATTAAACCACAGGTCCCCTTTCTTCCCCCTCACCAACTATAGGTAACCACCATGCAACTTTCTGTTTCTGTGAGCTTGGAACTTTAGATAATTCATTAAAGTGCAGTCATAGAGTATTTGTCTTTTTTGACTGATCTATTTCACTTGGCATAGTGTCCTCAAGGTTCATCCTTGTTTAGGATGTACCAGCATTTCCTTCTTTTTTAAGACTGTGTACTATTCCATTGTGGGCTTCCCTGGTAGCTCAGACAGTAAAGAATTCACCTGCAATGTGGGAGATCTGGGTTCGATCCCTTCATTGGGAAGATCCCCTGAAGGAGGACATGGCAACCCACTCCAGTATTCTTGCCTAGGGAATCCCCATGGACAGAGGAGCCTGGTGGGCTATAGTCCATGGGGTCTCAAAGAGTCGGACATGACTGAGCAACTAAGCACAGCACAGCACTAATCCACTGTATGCATACACCACAGTTCATTTATCCATGCATCCATCGATGGACACTTGGGTTGCCTCACCTTTGGCTCCTGTGAATAATACTGCTGTGAACATGGGTATGAATATACTTCTTGGAGCTTTTGCTTTCAGTACTTTCAGTACCTAGAAGTGAGATTACTAGATCGTATGGTAGTTCTGTTTTTAATTTTTTGAGGAATTGCCGTACTATTTTCCATAGCAGTTGCAGTGTTTTTTAATTCCCACCAACAGTGCAGAACAGTTCCACATCCTCACCACCACTTGTTATTTATTTATTTATTTTTTTATGTAGCCATCTTAGTGATTGTGAAGAGACACCTCATTATGTTTTCAGTTTGCATTTCTCTGATAATTAATAGTGTTTAGCATCTTTTCCTACATTTGTTGGCCATTTTAATATCATCTTTGAAGATATGTCTGTTCATGTCCTTTGCCCATATTCTATTTTAGTATTTTGATAGTTATCTATTCTGGATATTAATCCCTTATCAGATACATCATTTGCAAATATTTCCTCCCGTTCCAGAGGTTGCCTTTTCATTCAGTTACTGTGTCCTTTGATAAGCAAGACTTTTTAAGTTTGATGTGGTACCATTTGTTTATTTTTGGTTTTGTTGTCTGTACTTTTGGTATCATAGCCACGAAATCAATACTCCAGTCAATTTTAAGTCTCAGGAATAAATAATTCTCACTGGCTCAGTGCTCTGACCTCCAGGCCCACTGAGGTGGCCCTGTTGCCCCCTTGGCCCCAGACACAGGCTTGACCCACTGACACTGAAGAGGAGTTAGCCTTGCCTTGACGGCACATGTGCTCTGGGTCTGTGGGGCAGCGGCAGTTCTCTGGTGTCTTTCCCACAGTATCATCACGCATCGGGCTCATTCTTCCCTGCAAGGATAACACGTGTTGCTAGAGCTACTGGTAGAATCTATCAGTAGAATCTGGTAGAATCTTACCTGGTAGAATCTTGGAAGTCTCAAACCCTTCCTTCAGTTTGTCTTAACCTCTTTACCTTTTAGCCTCGTCTGGCAGTGTTTCTGCTGGCTGTCTCTCTGTAACACCATCTCTCTTGCTAGGTTCTGCTGAAATGGATGATGAAACCCAGGAATATCAGCCCTAGTCTCTTTATCAAATGATGTTCCAGCCATCCCTTTGGTATTCCCTCCAGAGCAAGCAGACGGGGGTGGGGGTGGGGAGTTTGTTTGTTTTTTGCAATTTGGATAGGCTAAGAATTTTTACAAATCTTCGATTTCTGTTTCCCTTTTGCCTAATAATTCCTCCTTCATTGTATCTCCCTCCTCTCACATCACTATAAGCAACAAGGGAAAATCATATCTTTAACAGTTTGCTTAGAAATCCCCTCAGCGGGACTTCCCTGGTGAGCTAGTAGTTAAGACTCCCCCTTCCAATGCACAGGATGGGGATTCAACCCCTGGTCAGGTGCTAAGATCCCCCCCAAACCCAAAACATAACACAGAAACAAAAGTGCTAAGATCCCCCCAAACCCAAAACATAACACAGAAACAACATTGTAACAAATTCAATAAAGACTTTAAAAACAAAAGAGCAAGCAAAATCTCCTTAGCTAAATAACTTATTTTGTCACAAATTCTACTTTTCACAAAACAGTAAAACACAATCACACCAAGTTCCTTGATACTTTGTAACAAGGACCAGCTTTCCTCCAATTTCCGATAGCATGTCCCTCATTTCTGTCTGAGACTTCATCAGAATCCCTTTTACCATTCATATTCCTGCCAACAGTTTCTTCCAGGTGATCTAGGCTTTCTCTTGTGTGTATCTCAAAACTCCTCCAGCCTCTACCTGCATTTTTAGGTATTTGTTATAGCAGCACCCCACCTCTTGGTACCACAATGTGTATTAGTCAGGGTTCTGCAAAGAAACAGAACCAATAAAATGTGTAAATACAGGTTTTTCCCAGTCATCCAGGACTAGAGCCTTCCCATGAAACCTTTCATAAGCGGAAATGGCTTAAAACAAAGAGGTAATTACCTTAGGATGCATCTTGCTAACAGGTGCACAGAATAAATCAAGATAAAGTGGGGATGCTCAGAGACATAGTTCAAAGCTGTGGCAGCTTGATGCTGAAATAGTGAGTGTAGGTCCTGGGGAACTGGCTTGGCTATGGCGCTGTCAAAGCTGGGGCTGTGCGCTGTCTCTTTAATGACTGGTTGCAAAACAAATGCTTGCTTAACACCACTTTCACTTTTCACCTTTTCCCCTAAAAGTGAAAAGCCGCTTCTGACTTCTGTTGGTTAGTGAAAACAGGTACTAATGTAGATCTTTCGTGCAAGTGAAGTGGCGTAAAGTAGACCTTCGAAAAGCAGGGGATAGTTGTATATACAAAAAAATTACTTTTGAGAGATTTATTCACGTGATTATAGAAGCTGTAAAGTCCAGAATTTGTAGGGTGGGCTGGCAGGCTGGAGACCAAGGAGAAGCCAGTGCTGTGGTTGAAGTACAAAGACCACCAAGCTGAAACCCCAAGAAAGCTGGTGTTGCAGTTGAAGTCAGAGGCTGTCTCCTCGCTGGGGGCAGGGTTGAGATGGGGAGAAAGGGGTCAGTTTTGGGTTCTTTTTTAAAGTCTTCAACTGATTAGACAAGGTCCACCCATTATGGAGGACAAGTTTTACTCAAAATCTGTCACTTAAATGTAAACCTCGTCCAAAAACACCCTCACTGAAACATCCATTATGTTTGGCCAGATATCTTGGTATAGTCGGCCAAGCCAGGCCAACACATAAAATTAACCTTTCAAATGCCTTCTATATTACATTTGAAGCTCTATGAGGACTGGGACTTTGTCTTAATGACATGTGTACTGCTTATGCCTGGAACTGCAGCTAGCATACAGTAGGTATTCAATGTACAGTTGATGAAAACTGCATAAATGACTGACTAGATGAATATCTGCTAGGGCTTTAGAGTTTATCAGATTTGTTTTTTTTTTCCTCACTTGCATTATCCAATTTAACTATCCCAACAGTCCTTTGATCTGGGTCTCATGGCCTCCAGTTAAATACTGAAACTGGGAAATAGAGAAAGTTAAGTGATCAGTTGAGGTGTCTAACCTCTAGCTCGTGTTTCAGACCTGGACTCAGATTTCACTCTTTTGATTCCTAACCCTCTACTTAATCAGCTACATGCCACTGTCATTATTCTCTCGCCTTACCTATTCGTCCACTTATTATTAGGTAACAAGTGGAAACTGGTAACTTAATAGTGCCAAGTCTCCGCTGGCTATTAAAAGGGCACACGGTGGGTGAGAGGATATTTGCATTCCTGCTCAAGGCCATACAGTACGGAGAGGTGTCAGAGAAGGACCTTCTGCTTCGGTGATGAGTGGTCATTTCAGGGGAGCGCTGAGATGCTCAGCCAGGAGAGAGAGCCTCTTTTGTCTCTAATCCTGGAAGAAGACCAGCTATGAAAACACTGGAGAGGGTCTCTGTAGATATAACACAAACCCGGAGGCTTTTCTCTGTGCTGCTTCTCTTGCAGAATTAATCTGGCATGTCACTCCTCAGCTGGGATGGAGTGGCTTGACATGAGATTCCATCCTGCTACTCAGAACTGCATGCAGTTTTAAGCTTATGAATGGTTTATTTCTGGAATTTTCCATTTAATATCTTTGGTGGGATGCTGGTGGCACTGGGGAGAGTTTGGGGCTGAATTATATGCAGGTGTTGTATAAGGTGGTGTGGTTTGTTTGTTTGTTTTTTGGTTTGAATTGTAATATAGACACTCACTTTCCCCTCTTAGTGACCTGGTTCTTCCTTTTTCTTAAGCTCTGCCTTTGTCAACCATAATGATGTTTTAACTTCCCAGCTATTGTTTAGAACATATTCTGACATATCATTATTGATTATTATCAAGAAGTATAATAAACATGATGCTATGCGATGCTAGAGCCAATTTAATTTCTGCCATCTATTAAAAAGTACTTTATCCATAGAGTTCCTTGGTGGTTCAGTGGTTAGGACTCATGCTTTCACGGCGGAGGGCGTAAATTCAATCCTTCATGGGGAAACTAGGATCCTGTAAGCTTTGTGGTGCAGCCAAAAAAGGGGGGAAAAGGATACTTGATACAAAATAAAAATGACTTGACGTTGGCAACAGACTTAAAAACATGACATTTCTGAAAAGACCATATTAAATAAAGGCAATTTGTTCAAAGAAACTTGGGGTATGGTATTAAACAGCAAAGTCCACTGTTCCCTTCGTAAGACATTCTTGCAAATTAATTATTCAATAGATATTAATAATTGGATTTCATTAAAAAATTGACAAGGAGCAAGCCTTGCTGAATGATTAGGTAAGACTAAAAAGGTGAGCTGTGTTGGTAAAGTTGACAGGAGACAAATTAAAATTTTTTAGTTGGCATGGTGGCTTACCAGTAAGAATAAAGAGTTTATGCCCAATGAGTACGTTTGCTTTCATATAGAACTTCCTGCCTCTAAAATGAAATTATTTAATTCCTCCAAAAAACTGTAAATACTGAACTGTGCCAAATACTGAGAGGGTGATGGAAATGGTATTGGAGAAAGAGATGCAGAAATGAAATTAACACAGTTTCTGCTTTCAAGATTGGGGGAAATTGCTTGTATAAGGAATTGGTTTAAAAAAAATTAAGATTTTATTCTTTTAGAGCAGTTTTAGGTTTAAAGCAAAATTTAAAGGAAGGCACAGAGATTGTTTTCCATACACTCTCTTCCTCCACAAATGCATAACCTCTCCCACTATAAGCATCTCCCACCAGAACTTGTTACAATTGATAAGAGTACATTGCCACATCACAGTCACCCAAGGTCCAGACTTTACATTAGGGTTCATTCTTGGTCTTATATGGACTTGGACATGCTAAGGACTTGGCCTTCTATGGACATCATCACTGCAGTATCATATAGAATATTTTGCCTTCACTTAAAAACCTCTGTGCTCCAACTATTCATCCCTCTTCTCATCATCCGCCCCCAGCCACTGACAACCAGTGCTCTTTTCACTGTTTCCATGGTTTTGCCTTTTGTCGAACGTCATGGAGCTGGAATTACACAATATGTAGCCTTTTCAGATCGGCTTCTTTGTTTCACTGTCATGCATTTGAGAATTCTGTCTTTTCCTGGTTTGATAGCTCATTTCTTTTCAGTGCTGAATAACATTTCATTGTCTGGATATACCACCGTTTGTTTATACCTTCACTTATTGAAGGATATCTTGGTTGCTTCTGAGGTTTGGCAGTTATGAGTAAAGCTACTCTAAACATTTGTGTGAAGGTTTTTTTGTGGACATAATTTTCAACTTCTTTGGGCAAACACCAAAGAGTGAGATTGCTGGATTAGATCATAAGAGTATGTTTAATTTTGTAAAAAACCACCAAACTGTCTTCCAAAGTGGCTGTACCCCTTTACATTCTTGGCAGCAGTGAATGAACGTTCCTGTTGTACTGTATCCTTGCCAGCAATTTGTTTTCAGTGTTTCAGATTTTGACCATTCTAATGGGTGTGTAGTGGTATCTCATTGTTGCTTTAATTTGCATTTCCCTTATGCCATATAAATTGGAGCATCTTTTCAAATGCTTATTTGCCATCAATACATCTTCTTTGATGGGGTGTCTGTTCAGGTCTTTGGCCTATTTTTAATCAGACTGTTTTATTATTGTTGAGGACTTTTTATGATTAAAGAACATTTATTAGGTTCTTATTGTTGAGCTTTAAAAGTTCTTTGTATATTTTGGGCAATGGTCCTTTATCAGATGTGCTTTTGAAAATACTTTCTCTCAATCTGTGACTTATGTACTCCTTCTCTTGACAGTGTTTTTACAGTCATAAATTTTTAATTTAATAAAGCAGAAATTTTTAATTTAATAAAGCCAAACTTATCAGTTACCACATTCATGGATTATGCCTTTGGTTTTGTATCTAAAAAGTCACAGAGATAACCAGGGTCATCTGGGTTTTCTCCTCTGTTATCTTCTAACAGTTTTATAGTTTTGTGTTTTATATTTAGACCTATGATCCATTTTGAGTTAATTTTTGTGAAAGGTGTAAGCTCTGGGTCTGCATTAATGTGTATGCGTGTGTATCCTGCTGTTCTAGCACCATTTGTTGAGGAGGCTGTCTCTGCTCCATTTGTTGCCTTTGTTTCTTTGTCAAAAATCACTTGACTGTATATATTTATTTGGGTCTCTTTCTGGGCTCTCTATTCCATTCCACTGATCTGTTTGTCTGTTCTTTTATCAGTACCACAGTGTCTTGATTTTTGAGCCTTTACAGTAAGTGGTTTTTTTCCTTTAAAATTTTATTTATCTATTTTTTGACTGGGGTGGGTCTTCCTTGTCTTGCACAGGGTTTCTCTAGCTGCGGTGAGTGGAGGCTACTCTTCTTTCTGATGCTTGGCCTTCTCATTGCTGTGGTTTCTCTTGCTGTGAAGCACAGGCTCTGCGGTGCTCGGGCTTCAGTAGTTGTGGCACCTGGGCTTAGTTGCTCTGTGGCGTGCAGAACCTTCCCAGACCAGAGACTAGACCCATGTGGCCTACATTAATAAGTGAGTCTGTGGTGTGCAGAACCTTCCCAGACCAGAGACTAGACCCACGTGGCCTACATTAATAAGTGAGTTCTTAACCACTGGACCACCAGGGAAGTCCCATAGGTATTTTTAACATATTAGATTGGTGCAAAAGTAATTGCTGTTTTGCATTATTGAACTTGCTGTCTGATACTGGAACACATTTTAAAATAAATGTGGTAATGTTATAAGAGTTGAATCATTGGAAAAGACCCTGATGCTGGGAGGGATTGGGGCAGGAGAAGGAGACGACAGAGGATGAGATGGCTGGATGGCATCACCGACTTGATGGACATGAGTCTGAGTAAACTCCAGGAGTTGGTGATGGACAGGGAGGCCTGGCGTGCTGTGATTCATGGGGTCGCAAAGAGTCGGACACAACTGAGCGACTGAACTAAACCGAACTGACCTGAACGTTATAATACATCATTTTAATGCACGTTATGTTTTTTTGCTAATGACTTACTACTTGCTATTTATATTTATTTTAGACTACAGAAATGATCTTAAACAAAAATCAAATTCAAGTAAATTTTTTTTTTGAATGCAAAATGGGTTGTAAACTAGGAGAGACAATTTGCAACATGAACAACACATTTGGACCAGGAACTACTAATGAATGTCAGTGCAACAGTGGTTCAAAAAGTTCTGAAAGGGAGATGAGAGCATTGAAGATGAGGAGTACAATGGCTGGCCATCAGAAGTTGACAAGAACCAATTCAGAGCAATCTCGAAGCTAATCCTCTTAAACCACATGAGAAGTTGCTGAAGAACCAACGTCGACCATTCTACAGTCATCAACATTTGAAGCAAACTGGAAAGGTGAAAAACCTTGATAAGGGAGTGCCTCATGTCATGAGCCAGAGAAGGCAATGGCACCCCACTCCAGTACTCTTGCCTGGAAAATCCCATGGACAGAGGAGCCTGGTAGGCTGCAGTCCATGCATGGGGTCACTAAGAGTCGGGCATGACTGAGCGACTTCACTTTCGCTTTTCACTTTCATGCATTGGAGAGGGAAATGGCAACCCACTCCAGTATTCTTGCCTGGAGAATCCCAGAGACAGAGGAGCCTAGTGGGCTGCCGTCTATGGGGTCGCACAGAGTCGGACACGATTGAAGTGACTTAGCAGCAGCAGCAGCAGCATGTCATGAGCAGACCGCACCAAAAAAATATTGTCATTTTGAAGTGTTGTCTTCTCTTATTCTACACAGAAACAACAAGCCATTTCTTGAACGGATTGTGACATGGGACGAAAAGTGGATTGTATACAGTAACCAGCAATGACCAGCTCAGTGGCTGGACTGAGAAAAGGCTCCAAAGCCAAACTTGCACCCAAAAAAAAGGACATGGTCACTGTTTGGTGGTCTGCTGCTGGTCTGATCCACTATAGCTTTGGTGAAACCATTACATCTGAGACGTATGCTCAGCAAACTGATGAGAGGCACCAAAAATTGCAATACCTGCAGCCAGGATTGGCCAACAAAAGGGTCCGATTCTCCTCCATGACAACTGCCGACCGCATGTCACAGAACCAATGCTTCAAAAGTTGAGCGAGTTGGACCACGAAGTTTTGCCTCATCCACCACATTCAACTGACCTCTTGCAAACCGACTGCACTTCTTCAAGCATCTTGACAACTTTTTGCAGAGAAAACACTTCCGCAGTCAGCAGGAGGCAGAAAAACTTTCCAAGAGTTCGTCAAGGTCCCAAAGCATGGATTTTACACTACAGGATGAAACCAACTTATTTCTCACTGGCAAAAATGTGTTGATTAAAATGGTTCCTATTTTGAATTAATAAATGTTTTTGTTCTCAGTGTTTTTTTTTTTTTGGCAGTAACCGTGCCTTGGATAAACCTCGTTGAATACGATACTGCCACTATGCAAAGCTTGAGCCTAGTTATAATGATTTTAAATTCATGGTCCAAAACCACAATTACTTTTTCATCAACTAATAAATTATGTCAGCAAATTTGGAAAACTCAGCAGTGGCCACAGGACTGGAAAAGGTCAGTTTTCATTCCAATCCCAAAGAAGGACAGTGCCAAAGAATATTCAAATTACCGGACAATTTTGCTCATTTTCACATGCGAACAAATTAATGCTCAAAATTCTTCAAGCTAGGCTTTAGCAGTACACGAACCGAGAACTTCAGATGTTCAAGCTGGACGTAGGAAAGGCACAAGAACCAGAGATCAAATTGCCAACATTTTGGATCATAGAAAAAGCTACAGAATTCCAGAAAAACATCTTCTTCTGCATCATTGACTACACTAAAGCCTTTGACTGTGTAGATCATAACAAACTGGAAAATTCTTAAAGAGATGGGAATGCCAGGCCACCTTAACTGCCTCCTGTGCAACCTGTACACAAGTCAAGAAGCAGCAATTAGATCTGGACAGGAAGCAATGAACTGGTTCCAAATTGGGAAAGGAATATGCTGTATATTGTCACCCTGCTCATTTAACCCATATACAGAGTACGCCATGAGAAATACAGGGCTGTATGAATCACAAGCTGAAATCAGATTGCCAGGAGAAATCAACAACCTCAGATATGCAGTCGATACCACTCTAATGGCAGAAAGTGAAGAGGAGCTAAAGAGCCTCTTGATGAGGGTGAAAGAGGAGTGAAAAAGCTGGCCTAAAACTTAACATTAGAAAAAACAATGATAATTGCATCTGGTCCCATCACTTCATGGAAAATAAACAGGGAAAAAGTGGAAACAGTGGCAGATTTTATTTTGTTGGCCTCTAAACTCACTACATATGGTGACTGCAGATATGAAATTAAAAGGCGCTTGCTCCTAGAAAGAAAAGCTGTGAGAAACCCAGACAGTGTATTAAAAAGCAGAGACATCACTTTGCTGACAAAGGTCCGTATAGTAAAAGCTGTGGTTTTTCCAGTAGTCATGTATGGATGTGAGAGCTGGACCATAAAGAAGGCTGAGTGAGTAAAAGTCACTCAGTCGTGTCCAACTCTTTGTGACCCCATGGACTGTAGCCAGCCAGGCTCCTCTGTCCCTGGAATTCTCCAAGCAAGAATACTGGAGTGGGTTGCCACTCCCTTTTCCAGGGGATCTTCCCAACCCAGGGATCGAACCCATGTCTCCCACATTGCAGGCAGATTCTTTACCATCTGAGCCACCAGGGAAGTCCAAAGAAGGCTGAGTGCCAAAGAACTGGTGTTTCAAATTGTGGTGCTGGAGAAGACTCTTGAGAGTCCCTTGGACAGCAAGGAGATCAAACCAGTCAAGCCTAAAGGAAATCAACCCTGAATATTCACTGGAAGGACTGATGCTGAAGCTGAAGCTCCAATACTTTGGCTACCTGGTGCAAAGGGCTGACTCATTAGGAAAGACCCTGATGCTGGAAAGGTTGACAACAGGAAGAGAAGGGGATGCCAGAGGATGAGGTTGACATGACAGGCAGACAGGGATGACAGGGATGGCATCACCGACTCAATGGATATGAATTTGAGCAAATTCTGGGAGCTAGTAAAGGAAGGGAAGCCTGGCATAATGTAGTCCATGGGGTCACAAAGAGTCGGACTGACTTAGCGACTGAACAACAACAATAGATTATGGCACAAAGAAGCTTATATCTACTTCAGTTTTTTTTTGGAAATGTTTTCAAAGGAGAACAGACACTAGTCATTTTAGTATGACCAAGAGTTAGCCAGTTGGAAATGATATTCAAGATGGAAGAGAGTACAAAAGAATGAGTCTCCAATAGAAACATGATGTAATGAACTTAATTGTATCTCTCCAAAATTCATGTTGGAGTCTTAACTTCCAGCACCTCAGTTACGAATGTATTAGGAGAGACAGCCTTTAAAGAGGTGATTGCATTAAAATGCAGTCCCCAGGGTGGGCCCCAATCCCGTTGTGTTATGGAGTTGAAGCTCAGTCTTCTCTCTTCATGACAAGCCAATTAACCTGAGTGACAAGGAATATAACTTTATTCAGAGATCCAACTGACTAAGAGGATGGTTTTCTGCTTTATTAACTGTCCCAAAGCCTCTGACTGTCTGAATCACAATAAACTGTGAAAAATTCTGAAAGAAATGGGAATTCCAGACCACTTGACCTGCCTCTTGAGAAATCTGTATGCAGGTCAGGAAGCAATAGTTAGAACTGGACATGGAACAACAGACTGGTTCTAAATAGGAAAAGGAGTACATCAAGGCTGTATAGTGTCACCCTGCTTATCTAACTTATTTGCAGAGTACATCATGAGAAACACTGGGCTGGAGGAAGCACAAGCTGGAATCAAGATTGCCAGGAGAAATATCAATAACCTCAGATATGCAGATGACACCACCCTTATAGCAGAAAGTGAAGAAGAACTAGAGCCTCTTGATGAAAGTCAAAGAAGAGAGTGAAAAAGTTGGCTTAAAATTCAACATTCAGAAAACTAAGATCATGGCATCCGGTCCCATCACTTCATGGGAAATAGATGGGGAAACAGTGGAAACAGTGACCGACTTTATTTTTTCTGGGCTCCAAGATCACTACAGATGATGACTGCAGCCATGAAATTAAAAGACGCTTACTCCTTGGAAGGGAAGCTATGACCAACCTAGATAGCATATTAAAAAGCAGAGACATTACTTTGCCAACAAAAGTCCGTCATCTAGTCAAGGCTATGGTTTTTCCAGTAGTCATGTATGGATGTGAGAGTTGGACTATAAAGAACACTGAGCACAGAAGAATTGATGCTTTTGAACTGTGGTGTTGGTGAAGACTCTTGAGAGTCTTTCCACTGCAAGGAGACGCAATCAGTCCCTCCTAAATGAGATCAGTCCTGAGTGTTCATTGGAAGGACTGATGTTGAAGCTGAAACTCCAATACTTTGGTCACCTGATGGCAAGAACTGACATTTGAAAAGACCCTGATGCTGGAAAAGATTGAGGGCAGGAGGAGAAGGGGACGACAAAGGATGAGATGGTTGGATGGCACCTCCAACTCAGTCAACATGAGTTTGAGTATACTCTGGGAGTTGGTGATGGACAGGGAGGCCTGGTGTGTTACAGCCCATGGGGTCGCAAGGAGTCAGACACAACTGTGCAACTGAACTGAACTGAACTGAACTGAACCATCTTTTTGAATATACAGAAAAGTAGAATATAATAGACTGAAAAGCACTATGAACCAACTCAACATAATTAAGTGAAAGTTGCTTCAGTCATGTCTAACTCTTTGTGACCCTGTAGTCTGTAGTGTGCCAAGCTCCTCTGTCCATGGGATTTCCCAGGCAAGAATACTGGATTGGGTTGCCACGCCCTCCTCCAGGGGATCTTCCCAACCCAGGGATCCAACCCATGTCTCTTATGTCTCCTGCATTGACAGGCAAGTTCTTTATGACTAGCACCACCTGGGAAGCCCCAGGGTTCCCTGAGGCAGGCATTTATGTATGACTGTAATAACAAAAGTAATAAAAACAGAGAGTAAAGTCAAAGATCTACCATGGAGTTAGAATTGGCTCTTCCCTGCAACAGTTTCACGGATGTTCTTTTTAAAAAAGTATATATTATTTTTGGCTGTGCCGGGTCTCCATTGCTGCTCGTGGGCTTCCTCTAGCTGTGGAGAGTGGGGGTTACTCTCTGACCTCTCTGAGGGGCGCGAGTTTGTCATCGTGGTGGCTTCTCTTGTTGCAGAGCACAGGCTCTCGGTGTGTGGGCTTCAGTAGTTGCAACTTAAGAGCTTTAGGGTTCGTGGGTTTCAAAATTTCAACACATGGGCTCACTAGTTGTGGGTCTCAGGCCCTAGAGCATGCAGGCTTCAGTAGTTTTGGCACATGGGCTTAACTGCTCTGTCATATGTGAAATCTTCCTGGACCAGGAATAGAACCCATGTCCCCTGAATTGGGAGATGGATTCCTATCCACTGCAGTACCAGGGAAGTCCTGACTGATGGTCTTATAAGAAGAAATTTAGGCCCGCAAATAGTTAGCAATAATGCACGCATGTGGGGAGAAGGCTGTATGAGGACCCAGCTAGAAGCTGGCATCTCAGGACAAGCCTCAAGAGAAACCAGAACTGTCAACACCCTGATCTTGAACTTCCAGCCTGCAGAACTGCAAGGGAATAAATTTCTGTTGTGTGAGCCACCCATTCTGTGGTGTAACATTATAGCAGCCTGATGTGTGTTTTTCCACACCACCAGGAAATTCTCTAGTTCTCAGCTGACACTAACTGGGTATTCTGCCAATTTAACTGAATTCTGATGCTATCTACTTGATCATAACATCAGACCCTGATGCCAAAAGTTTGGCCTCTGTGTACCACTGCCGAGTTGAATCTCAGAAACAGAGTTTTGGGTGAAGTAGAAAAGAGTAAAAATAAATAAATAACTTTTTAAAAGTAGTGGCTCTACTGCTTTGCCAGGCAAAGGGAGGGACACAGTAGGCTCGTGCCTCAAAAATGTGTGTCTCAACCCAGGGAGATTTGGTGAGGAGTTTTTAGCAATGGCTCAAGGATGGAGTTGCTGAGAAGGATCAGGGTGTGCACAGGGTCTGCATCCCTTTATTCACTTACTTTTAATTTTTTAAAATCTGTGGCTGTGCTGAATCCTTGTTGCTGTGAGTAGACTTTCTCTAGTGGCAATGGGGGGGCTACTCTTCATTGCAGTGCTCAGGTTTCTCATCGTAACTGTTTCTCTTGTTACAGAGCACAGGGTCTAGCCATGCAGGCTTCAGTAGTTGCAGCTTATCAGTCCTAGAGCACACAGGCTTGTGGCATATGGGCTTTGTTGCCCTAAGGCATGTGGGAATCTTTCTGGATGAGGTATCGAACCCCTGTCCCCTGCATTAGCAAGCAGATTCTTATCCACTGTACCACCAGGGAAGTCCCCTGCATTTCTTTGTGTGGCCTCAGATGATCTCTTGATGATCAGTGGTTCTTGAGATTATTAAACTGTGGACTTCTCTCTGGAATAAAGAATGTCTCAAGTAGTTAACATCTTCTGTTTGTTGGAATTTTCAGAAGAACTCAGAGATACTGTTTTGTGTATCTCTTGAGGGAACCAGGATCCTATCTCAGGGCTGAACTTTTGCTGCTTGATTGCTCCTCCCTTGTCTCTTCATCTCTTCTCTTCCATGTTTGAACCTGCCCTTTGGAACTCAAGGAAGGTCCAGAAATGGGGAACACAGAAAGACTTTCATGGCCAAGAGCCCCACAGGGTTCTGCTCGGTTTCAGTCCCACAGATTCAAGTCTGTCTCACAAGACTGCCCCCACTTCAGCTCCAGTTGAAAGTCAGAGTTGTCACTTGTGCTTCTGATGGACTGGCTATAAATCAGAGAGATTCCTATGAACCCCTCTTTGGGTTCAATCAATGTGCCAGAGCAGCTCACAGAACTCAGAGAACACTTACTTACATTTACCAGTTTATTACAAAAGATAAGTACGTAATGAAGAGTGTCACCTACAAATTCGCACTTGACATCTATCTCTACAGGATCAAATTATGAGTGGCTGTGGGTGCTGACCTTTAACATCCCATGAAAGGAGTTCAGGGTGGAAATCAGGAAGGAGGCACTCTGTGCTCTGGGAGAAACTGGCAGAACAAGTCTTCAGATAGAAAGATATTTTCAGGAGACTTTATGAGCCCAGTTCTTTCATCTTCTCAAATCTAGAAAAGCACTAAAGTCCTTCATGGTGATGTCTGCTCATTGTGGCTAGCAAAAAAAAAAAAAGGATATGTGCTTAATTGAATGTACTCCCCCTTCACCAAAATCACATTTATAATGACCTTCTCCCCTTCTTCTCTGGAGCAGCTTCTCAGAGCTATTTGAAATGCTGTCTCCCAGGCTAAAGTCTTCATTTTGCCCCAAATAAATCTTAACTTACAACTCTCTTGCTGTGAGGTGGTTTTTTTTTTTTTAGTTGGAAAAAGGTACATAGGTAGGGCAAGGTCTAGAAAGACGTCTCCATGGAACTGGGTTGCACCACCTTCTCCAAATATGGATAGGCTCACCTACCTGGGAACTCATCAAATCCCTTGTTCCAGCGTTTTTATAGAGTTTAATCTGTAGCTCTTCCTTTCCCCTTCCTATAGGTCAGTGTTGTTGTTATTCAGTCACTAAGTCATTTCTGATTCTTTGATGATTCCATGGACTTCAGTTCCAGTCTCCTCTGTCCTCCAGGATCTCCTGGAGTTTGCTCAAATTCATGTCCATTGAGTTGGTAATTGCTTTCAAACCATCTCATCCTCTGCTGCCCCCTGCTCCTTTTGCCTTCAGTCTGTCCTAGCATCAGAGTCTTTTCCAGTGAGACAGCTCTTCTCATCAGGTGGCCAAAGTATTGGAGCTTCAGCTTCAGCAACATTCCCTCTAATGTATATTTAGGGTTGATTTCTTCTAGAATTGACTGGTTTAATCTCCTTGCAGCCCAAGAGGTCAGTGAGTAGTGCTAAAAGTGTTAGTCCCATAACCATTTGATCTCTCTGGTGACCAGCTCCATCCTTAGGCTATCTGAGAGCCACACATTTGAATCACTTCATGTGCATAAATTTAGGTGTGGCCCAAAGGGCTCCTTATGAATAACAGACATTCCTACCACTCGGGAAATTCCAAGGGTTTTAGGAAATTTTTATGCCAGACATGGAGACGAAGACCACAAATATTTCTCATTAAATCACCCAGCCCTAGCAAACAAACACAGATGGTTTATTTAAATACTTGTTAGGTATAGTTGAAACATAAAGGTATATGTGGAAGAATAGTAGAAATAAGACTGAGTGACTGTAAGGAGAGGGAATATATGTGATTTTGAAAAGCAAAGACTTTGGAGTCTGACTGTCTAGGTTCAAATCTGGTCAATAACATGTGCCAACTCTGTATGTCAGCCTAGGCAAGTTATTTTCTCATTTATGAATTATTTGTGTCCCATCAGAGTCATTAGTAGATAATGCATATTAACTGATATGGTAATTGTTTTCCAAAAGAGTCCTAAATGCAGTACTTGGATGCAATCTCAAAAGCAACAGAATGATCTCTGTTCGTTTCTAAGGCAAACCATTCAATATCACAGTAATCCAAGTCTATGCCCCGACCAGTAATGCTGAAGAAGCTGAAGTTGAATGGTTCTATGAAGACCTACAAGACCTTCTAGAACTAACACCCAAAAAAGATGTCCTTTTCATCATAGGGGACTGGAATGCAAAAGTAGAACGTCAGGAGATACCTGGAATAACAGGCAAGTTTGGTCTTGGAGTACAGAAAGAAGCAGGGCAAAGGCTAACAGTTTTTCCAAGTGAATGCACTGGTCATAGTAAACACCCTCTTCCAACAACACAAGAGATGACTCTACACGTGGACATCACCAGATGGCCAATACTGAAATCAGATTGATTATATTCTTTGCAGCCAAAGATGGAGATGCTGTATACAGTCAGCAAAAACAAGACTGGGAGCTGACTGTGGCTCAGATCATGAACTCCTTATTGCCAAATTCAGACTTAAATTGAAGAAAGTAGGGAAAACCACTAGACCATTCAGGTATGACCTAAATCAAATCCCTTATGATTATACAGTGGAAGTGACAAATAAATTCAAGGGATCAGATCTGATAGACAGAGTGCCTGAAGAACCATAGACAGAGGTTCGTGACATTGTACAGAAGGCAGTGATCAAGACCAACCCCAAGAAAAAGAGATGCAAAAAGGCAAAATAGTTGTCTGAAGAGGCCTTAAAATAGCTGAGAAAAGAAGAGAAGCTAAAGGTAAAGGAGAAAAGGGAAGATATACCCATCTGAATCCAAAGAATAGCAAGGGGAGATAAGAAAGCTTTCCTCAGTGATCAGTGCGAAGAAGTAGAGGAAAACACTAGAATGGGAAAGACTGGACATCTCTTCAAGAAAATTAGAGATACCAAGGGAACATTTCATGCAAAGATGGACACAATAAAGGACAGAAATGGTATGGACCTAACAGAAGCAGAAGATATTAAGAAGAGATGGCAAGAATACACAGAACTATACAAAAAAGATCATAACCCAGATAAACGATGGTGTAATCACTCACCTAGAGCCAGACATCCTGGAATGAGCAGTCAAGTGGGCCTTAGGAAGCATCACTATGAATAAAGCTAGTGGAGGTGATGGAATTCCAGTTGAGCTCTTTCAAATCCTGGAAGATGATGCTGTGAAAGTGCGGCACTCAATATGCCAGCAAATTTGGAAAATTCAGCAGTAGCCACAGGACTGGAAAAGGTCAGTTTTCATTCCAATCCCAAAGAAAGGCAATGCCAAAGAATGCTCAAACTACCACACAATTGCACTCATCTCACAAGCTAGTAATACTCAAAATTCTCCAAGCCAGGCTTCAACAGTACATGCATGAGTCGTGAACTTCCAGATGATCAAGCTGGATTTAGAAAAGGCAGAGAAACCAGAGATCAAATTGCCAAAATCCATTAGATTATTGAAAAAGCAAGAGAGTTCCAGAAAAACATCTATTTCTGCTCTACTGACTACGCCAAACCCTTTGACTGTGTGAATCACTGCAAACTGTGGAAAACTGTGCAAGAGATGGGAATACCAGGCAACCTGACCTGCCTCTTGAGAAATCTGTATGCAGGTCAGGAAGCAACAGTTATTACTCGACGTGGAACAACGTGGACTGGTTCTAAATGGAAAAAGGAGTACGTCAAGGCTGTATATTGTCAACCTGCTTATTTAACTTGTATGCAGAGTACATCATGAGAAACGCTGGGCTGGAAGAAGCACAAGCTGGAATCAAGATTGCCGGGAGAAATACCAATAACCTCAGATATGTGAATGAAACCACCCTTATGGCAGAAAGTGGAGAAGAACTAAAGAGCCTCTTGATGAAAGCGAAAGAGGAGAGTGAAAAAGTTGGCTTAAAATTCAACATTCAGAAAACGAAGATCATGGCATCTGGTCCCATCACTTCATGGGAAATAGATGGGAAAACAGTGGATACAGTGACAATTACTTTTGGGGGGCTCCAAAATACTGCAGATGGTGACTCCAGCCATGAAATTAAAAGACGCTTACTCCTTGGAAGAAAAACTGTGACCAACCTAGATAGCATATTAAAAAGCAGAGACATTTCTTTGCCAACAAATGTCTAGTCAAGGCTATGGTTTTTCTAGTAATCATGTATGGATATGAGAGTTGGACTATAAAGAAAGCTGAGCACAGAATTGATGCTTTTGAACTGTGGTGTTAGAGAAGACTCTTGAGAGTCCCTTGGACTGCAAGGAGATCCAACCAGCCCATCCTAAAGGAAATCAGTCGTGAATGTTCATTGGAAGGACTGATGTTGAAGCTGAAACTCCAATACTTTGGCATCCTGATGCAAAGAACTAACTCATTTGAAAAGACCCTGATGCTGGAAAAGACTGATGAAGGCAGGAGGAGAAGGGGACAACAAAGGATGAGATGGTTGGATGGCATCACTGACTCACTGAACATGAGTTTGAGTAAACTCTGAGAGTTGGTAATGGATAGGGAGGCCTGGTGTGCAGGAGTCCATGGGAGGGAAGAGGAGGGAAGGTGAAAGGGAGGGAGATCTGAAAACTGTTTGCGGTGGCTAAACTCAAACTGATTCATTCACTGACTCTGTCGCAAAGAGTCAGACACAACTGAGCAACTGAACTGAACTGAACTGAGGGCATATTAAGTTAAATAAAATATAATATTAAAAGTGGCCACTAATTTTTTTCATTTTTTTATATGTGGCTACTGGAAAATTTTTAATTTCATATGTGACTCACATTATATTCCTAATAGCACTGATCTAGATTATTCAATAACTTGTTGAAGTGACTTGATTAGGAGATGATGTGATTATATTTTGGTTTGTGTGCATGCTTGTCTCTTTGTGTGAAGCTAAGTCACTTCAGTCGTGTCAGATATTTTTGATTTAAGGTAATTCATCTAGCACTGGTGTGTGAGAGATTAACTTTTGAAGATGTTGGAGGAGCAGAAGAAAATCATAAGGATCTGGGAGATGGGATTAGGTCCTTCAGGATCAACTGGAATGATGAATGGTTGAAACCCTGTTTAGACAGGAAAATCAACATTTCTCAAATTTTTTCTGTCTTCACCCTGAGAGTTTTATTTTCTACTCTAAAAATAAGTAGTGTTTTCAGATTCACAATCAACTCCATTTACACCTAGCCTAATAAAAGAAGATTAATAAATAACATCCAGTGCAAAAGTTGTTCTTTAGGAGGAATATTACAAATACTAGCAAAGAGTAGAATTAACTTTGGATATCTTCAAAGCAGTCACTAGCTTTTTTGTTGGGCCTTGAAATACCATTTACATTGTTCTCTTGAAGAGGTAGTTTTCCCTGTCTTTATCTTGACAAGGTAAACGTGTTTACAGCCCTTTGTTTCCAGGCTTTAGGATTTGGGATCTATTTGTTTTCCTGCTTAGTTATCGCATTTCCAAACATCTTCCCACAAAGGAACCCGAAACTGGGGTTGAGATTCTTGGTGGCAAATACCTGCATCTGGATCTAAGAGATTTCAGGTCATGATCCCCATTCTTCTAAGCTGACCTCCCTTAAACTATTAAGCGGGGATTTCACGCCAATTCCTCCCCAACAGATTCCATTTTGAAATTTATCCACCCCATTGCCTCGTCCTGTTTTCAGTAAAGATGGAAAAACACCACACAGGAATTAAATGACACAGGAGACCTACTGTAGGACAGTTTGCTGGCCTCCCTGGCTTACTTCCTAGAGGCTGGTTGTCTGAGCTGTGGCTCCTGACTGCATGGAGCTTGGAAGCTAGTGCTGCCTGCTTCCAAAGTGCCCCCAGGACCCCAGCCCCCACAACCAATCCCCCAACACTTTACTAGCAAACAGTCGTCTTGAGCAACTGTTATCTGTGGCCCAGGATGAGGATTGCTTAACTGAGAGGTCCCTGTCACCTTGGGGACAAGTCAGGTTCCTGATCAGGTTTCTGAGAAACCCACCTGCTCAAGGAACATTGTCTCAATATGCTCAGCCTACTCTTAAATTCTTGAGATCCCGTTGAATTTCAGTTTTTACCGTTTAAAAATACCATTAAAAAGAAAAAGAGTTTGCTCTATCCCTCTCAGCCACTTAGCCACTTTCTTAAAGGCAGTTTGAGTTTAGCCACCGCAAGCAGGTTTCAGATCTCCCTCCCTTTCACCCTCCCTCCTCTTCTGGCAAGAAGGAAAAACCTACAGGTTTCAGACATCTAAAACTTGACCCTGGGAATTGTTTCACTACTCTGATTTTATACAAATCATTTGAGACAGATATAATTCTAGGCCTTCACAATGATTTCATCTGTCCTTTCAATAAATACAGGGAAAATAATTCTCCTGGAATCACATTGGAGCCTGCTCTGAGTGGATGAAGGGGTCCGAAAGACCTATTTTTTCTTTCGCTGGTGCCATTTGCTCTTGCAAAACAGTAAAAAAAAAAAAACATCATTCTAAAGCAAATGAAAAGAAGAAATAAAGACAAAGTGATTTACAGCTAAGAATGACATGGTGAGGAAATTCCCTGGTGGTGCCGTGGTTAGGACTCTGCGCTTTCACTGCTGAAGGTAGGGGTTCAATCGCTGGACAAGGAACTAGGATCCCACAAGCTGTGCGGACAAAAAAAAGAATGATATTCTGACACAAATAATAAATAAAAATCAAAGATTAAAAAAGAATGAAGAAAAAGACACGCATCTCTGTGTGAACCTTCAGGGTCCAGCCTCCAGCCTCCTGGTGCCGATGAGCACGTACAAGACTGGCAGGACTGAGGAGGGACCGAGCATCTGAACTGCTCATTTTAGTACATTTAAAATTGAAGCAGCTGAAAATATTTTCCCATCAAACACAGCTTTGTTGTTTTGATTAGAATGACTTATTACTGTAGCTGTAGAAAACAGAGTCTATGATGGAGATGTGTAGTAAACGAAATGTATACACTGGATTTCAAAGACTTACTAGGGAAAAAAAAGTAAACTATCTTAATATATATTAATATATATACTTACATTATTTGTTCAAATAGTATTATTTTGGCTATCAGGTCAAATAAAATAATTATGAAAATCAATTCTTCATTCTAATGTTTTTCTTTTAAAAATTTTAATGTGGTCACTTAGAAAACTTATATAAATGGCTTAGATTGAATTTCTGCTGGTAGCGCTGCCATACAGGATATTCTTTGTCCTTAGGCTGCTAAACTCAGTTGCTGTGGTAACTAAAGGGGCCTCCTGGCTCAGGGTTTCCTGGAATACAGGGGGGTGACGCGGGGGAGGGGAGGCAGGACTCATGGGAAGGTTTTTTTGGAAGTCACGTTTCACTCATCGCCAGTTTTCTCCGCTAACAGCCAGACTGAATAATACCTTCATTTAGTGGTGATAATTTTGTAACGTATATAAATATCAAACCAGGTGTGACTGAATTCTCTTCTCTGTCCACCTGAAACTATCACAACATTGTTAATCGGCTATACTCCAATATAGAAGAAAAAGTTTAAAAAAATAAAAACAAAAAACTTTTACCCCCCCAAATAATAAAAAATACTGAATCAGTATGTTGTACACCTAAAACTAATATAATAATGTCAGTCAATTATACTTCAGTTGGTTTTTTTTTTAATCCTCATTTAAGGACAGACCACATGAGGTGGTTTGTTTCAGGCCCAGTAGTGCCAGTTTGGATTCCAGGTGCCCAACCAAAACCCCAAAGGAAGATACACTATCAGCAGTGACTCCTCCAGCCAAATTCTACCTCTTCACCTGTTTCTGCCACCCCGCCCCCTCTTCCCCTGCTGGGGTTGCTAGGCTACAGATTAATAGGCATTGGGAACTTGACTATTGATAATTTCCCACCATAAAGGCCTGATATAATTGCTCACCCAACTCTTTAACTACAACTAAACTGTCCCCCTTCCTTTACTCTCACATGGGAGTCACTTCACTGGCCTTTTATTTTCCTTCATCTTCCTCTGCTCTCATTTTCCTTCTATCTTTTTCCTCCTCATCTTGCTCACTTCTCTTGTATGGCTTGGAAATCAGATGTGTATCTCACAGCCTAGAAGGAATAGGATGTTGGCAGTTCTCTCCAGTTGTGTAAGAAGCAGTTGCCCTGGTCCCTCTTTAATGTTTTAAGTGGAAGGGGAGCACCGTCGATTCCTGAGGGCCTGGACTTTTTGATCTTCTCTACTGATGAATCCCCAACTTCTTTCTGATACAGTTTGTGCTCTGCAAATAAAATACCTATTTAATGGAACCTTACAGCTGTTCTCTCTCTAGATGCTGTCAACATGGGACTAGGGGCAAAACACTGCAGAGTGGGTGGGATTCAGCTGGGTGGGAAGCTGGTGAACAACATTTTCAGGAGTGTGGATTGTGTCCCAGGCCAGCTGATTCTCTGCTTCCTGGAACCCAGGAAGAGTTGGTTTGGCTCCTGGATATTCAGGTTTTCTCCCAGGAGAGACTATGCTAAGTCAGAGGACAAGTGGAGCCAAAAGCTCTTCCAATTCTTCCTTCTTTGGCTTTCCTTCTCCAGACTGTCCTTCCCTCCCCTCCAAGATTGTAGACACAGCCTGCAATCAAAGAGCAGCTGATAAAGTCATAGGATTATGAATGTTTTCTGTTCACATCCAGCGACCTTTGCCGAATATGGATAGCCTTTATTCTCACCTTTTTACGGATTGATTCAATTCTGAGCACTTGCGAGAGCAAAAAATAAAGTGTATCTGCCCTCCCTCCAAGCTTTTTCTGGTAGCATTTTGTCTGTGAAACGTGCTCTTAAAACGGGGAAGGAGGAGAAGCTTTAAAAAAAAAAAATTGAGTAGGGTGGGGGCAGGATGTGGTTTTCAAAAGCAGGCTTGAGGGGTGGGTTGGGGGGTGTTGCCTAGGGAGGGGGCAGTGTTTGAGGTCTACACTTACGAGAAGCTCCAAAGATTGGAGGCGGGTAGGGTGGGGCTGGGGGCTTGTCTCCCGGGCTCCGCCCTCTCCGAAGCTTATATAGGCGCATGAGATACAGGCTCCGCTACTGAGGACCTGGAGGAAAACTTGCCGCCGATAGAGGACATTTTGGAGGTTTTGCTGCCTGGAAGAGGGGTCTCTGGATTCCCACTCCTAGATCTTTATCGAAGATTTGCAAAGAATTAAATTAGGGCCATGGGGACCACGAAGGTAAGAGCGTACCGGTTATTTTTGCCGGCTTGGGTTGCACTCGGAAAGGCAAGCTATACCGGCGTTGGCTGAGCTCTGTTACGCGGAGTCACCTAGCAATCTGGAAGCCTTTCCCATTGCTCTCCCAGCCTGCAGTGCCGCACTTCCACAGTTCTTTTCGGATGTCATGTCCTATAAAGGATTTATCCCAGTTCCATTCACCTTCTTGGTGTGGGAAAAGTCACCTGGAGAAGTTGTTTGTATTACACACATGGGTGTGTGTGTTTGTGTTTTCTTTAATACAATTACATGCTTTTGAGGATGTGAAGTTGAGCGTTCAGGGGATCGGGGGAGTATGGTGGTGTTGATGCTTTAGACCTTGAAAAGACCTGAGGTTTGTTTTGGGGGTGCCGGGTCGGTGTCCAGCCATCATCTGTTCTATGACTTGTGGGATTCCCTGAATTACCTAAGGAGAGAGAATTCCATGATTGTAACCGCACAGTATATTAATATATTATTGAGTGTTGTGGATGCGGTATTTGCTGGGAGAAGGGCATTTTCACTAAGGTAATTTATCTGAAAATAAAAGATGGGAGAAGGGATGAAAAAGTAGGAAGGCCCTCAGGAGTTAAATGATGAGAGAAAATACTAAAAGGAGTGAATGAAGTAGAAAGCGCTGCTCCCGCTGGCCTCGGGGGTACTTAGATGCCGGTGGAGGCAAGGTCAATTTGGGGAACTGTTAACTCGAGGCCTGCCACTGCCTGACTTGATAGGGAAGGAGTTTAAGATGAGAAAGGGTTGGCGGGGGCGGGGAGCTCTCAGGCATAAAAATTGAGCTCTCTTGGGGTGGAAATTAAGATCACACCTACTAGAATTATCCCCGACAAGGTGAGTGATGACTCGGTTGATTTCAGCACAGCCCCCTCACAAAAGTCTCCATTTTGGATTGGGAGTCAGCTTGTTCTCGCCCCCTGGTGGGTGGGTGGGGGATAGCAGTACCTCTTTGAACGGGAAGAATTTCAGATGGGACCAAGGAAGGGTACGGTGGTACGGCGGGCGGATCCTGCAGATTCTGTGACCCAGAGTTGCGAGCAGCCTGGTGATGACGACACATCAGTACCACTCGTGCTTTTGTGGAATCTGGGGTACGGGTGAGCCTACACTGGCTCGAGCTGGTCGCAGAATAATCTGTTCTCGACAATCCTAAGGCTTTGCTGTCTGCCCTCAGTTTTTTCTATCCCTGAGCACAATTCTGTGCTTGCCTGGGGATTTATTTACCTGGGGCTGCTGTTTGAATACTTACAAATGGACTAACCCAGTTCTCCTAACTTGTCCCTTCCAAAATTTTCTTTCCAGAATTTCCCCAGGTTTACTCTTCATGATCATCTATATCACCAGATAAGCTCTTCAGTTCTTTTGTGTTCCTTATTCACTACCTAAACGGTTAAGTTGTTGTTTTCATACTACCAACCAGCTGAGTTCTAGTACATAAATCTCTTGTTTTTTAATTTCCTTTTTTTAAATTTTATCTTCATGGTATTTCTCTCTTTTTTAAATTATGAAAGTATAATAACACATTTACAGGAGACTTGGAAAATACAGAACAAAGTTACATATAGTTCCATTATATATTAAAATTTTTTAAAGTAGATATATCAAGATTTTTAGTTGGAATTTTCAATATCAAACTCAAAAATTAATAGAATGAATATACAGAAAATTAAAAGAATGTGGTAGACCTGAAAAGCACTATGAACCAGTTCAACCTAATGAAGATTTATACAATCAGATAACAGCAGAATACAAATTCAAGTTCCCAGAGACTGTAAACTGGGGAGGCACTGGAACGTATCCGGGGCATAAAACAAGGTGCAAAAATCTCATGGTGCGTTCTCCTTAATAAGAGCCAGTCATGGATCAAGAATTTTAAGGAATGTTCTTCTCTACCCTCCCCCCAGGTCACCACACCTCTGATCTTCGCCATCTCGGTTGCTACCATAGGCTCTTTCCAGTTTGGCTACAACACTGGAGTCATCAATGCTCCTGAGGCGGTGAGTGCCAGGCAACAAGAGTTTTGAGTTTGGAATGGGGAAAGTATTCTTTTAGGTAGGGTTTCCAGAATTATCATGCTTAGACAGACTTGGTAGCTCACTTAGCTAAGACTGAGATTGGGCATGATATTGGTGGGGATCTAATTGAATCATTGATCAAAGCAAGAGGCTCAGGGCAGGGGCTCCCTGCACCCTGGACTGGGCCCGTTCATCCTCTCACCCTCTGGTGACACACTTCCCTTATTGTCCCCTAGAGGTTAGTTACAAAGTCAGGGTGCAGGGGTGCGGTGTGAAATCACCCCTGAACAGAAGTACATCAGTACTACTACCTGCTGGCATTTTCAGGACAACTAAGTTATTCAGATTTAGGAACATGAACTCCAGTGTTACCTGTCTTTTCCTTTGCCATCTATTTATTCCCTCGACTCTCTACCTAGAAAGTAACTGGAACACAGTTCTCTTAGGAAGGGGAAGATCCTGAGTGTTTGTATCTTTTCTCATCCAACCGTAATGGTCTTTTCTCCCACCACCCATTTTAATTGGCAGATCATAAAAGACTTTCTCAATTACACTTTGGAAGAACGATCAGAAACCCCCCCGTCCAGCGTGCTCCTCACGTCCCTGTGGTCCTTGTCTGTGGCCATCTTCTCCGTGGGTGGCATGATTGGTTCCTTCTCCGTCGGACTCTTTGTCAACCGATTTGGCAGGTATTGACCAGAAACTGCAAGGAAGGGGGCTATACCTTTTGCATTGAAGACAAGCATTGAAGCTTAGAGCAGGGAGGTGATGGTGCATTTGAATAGAAAGCCTGTGACATTGCCATCAAGGGAAAACCAATCCCGCAGACTCATCTCCATCCTCCTCCCCCACCCCCCAGCCACATTAAGGCGTAATGATGAATCTGGGGTGGAGTGGGACAATTGTAATTTCTAGCAAATTTCTAGCTGATGGATGCTGTAGTTTGTGGATAACTTTGAGAACAAATGGCCTTGAAGTGCTTCCTAAAATCCTACCTGATAGCTAAGACGTAGAGGAGAAAATCTGTGACAAGTTCTTTAGGTGAGTCTTATGTAGGCCGAGGCGTAGGAACCATTAGTCCTGATTATCCCAATCAGATATGTTCTGATACTAGAAAGTGGAAAAGTTTGACCAAAAGATGTATGAGCCTGGAGAATGGTAGAGTAGCCCGGAAAGAAGGGGAGAGGTGGACTCTGTTTTGCAAATTTCCCTTATCTTTGTTTAATCTTCCAGGCGCAACTCAATGCTTATTGTCAACCTGTTGGCCATAGCTGGCGGCTGCCTTATGGGATTCTGCAAAATAGCAGAGTCAGTTGAAATGCTGATTTTGGGCCGACTGATTATCGGCCTCTTCTGCGGACTCTGCACAGGATTCGTGCCCATGTACATTGGAGAGATCTCCCCTACTGCCCTGCGGGGCGCCTTTGGTACTCTCAACCAGCTGGGCATCGTTATCGGAATTCTGGTGGCCCAGGTACTCTAGAACTTATTGAGTGTTCATTCATGGCTCGTTAAATGAATTTACACAGATAAAGTCACCAAAAATAATGTGTGGCACAGGGAACTATATTCAATATTCTATGGTAAACACAATGGAAAAGAATATTAAAAAAAGGTTTTGTGTGTGTGTATATATATATATATATATATTATATATATAACTGAATCACTTTGCTGTACATTGGTACTTAAATCAACCATGCTTCAATTTTTACAAACAAAAAATGTCTGGCACTTATTCAACTACATATGTTTCAGATATTAATATTATTAGCGCTCATAGATGGCTAAGGAAACAAGTAGGGTAGAAAAAGAAAAAGCTATCTTTCCCTGTGATAGAAGGCCAGATGATTTTCTGAACTTTTTTTTTTTAATCAATTTGTGGCTTTCCCAGTGGCTCAGTGGATAAAGAATCTACCTGCAGTGCAGGAGACACAGGAGACTCTGGTTTGATCCCTGGATTGGGACGTTTCGCTGGAGGAGGAAATGACAACCCACTCCAGTATTCTTGCCTGGAGAATCCCATGGACAGAGGAGCCTGGGGGGCTACAGTCCAAAGTGTCGCAACGAGTCAGACATGACTGAGCAACTAAGCATGTGGCCTCTAAAGTATGGAATTTATAGTACTGTCTTTGGTTTCTAGATCTTTGGTCTAAAAGTCATCCTGGGGACTGAAGATCTGTGGCCTCTGCTGCTGGGCTTCACCATCTTACCAGCCATCATCCAGTGCGCTGCCCTTCCATTTTGCCCTGAAAGTCCTAGATTCTTGCTCATTAACAGAAAGGAGGAGGAGAAGGCAAAGGAGAGTGAGTATCCTTCATGCTTTGTAGGAACCTCGAGACTGTGGTTTGTTTTAAGATGAGGGTTTTGGATCTGGTTCTTGTCAGCTCCTTTCCCTGCCCTTCAGAACCTGAGCGGAGAATTGTCTGATTTCTCTGAAGTCACATGGGGTGAGGGGTGAGAAGGCAAGTTCAGGCCAGACACAGGGCTCCTCAGAGTGGCATTTTCCCAGCTGTCTCATGGGGGCAAGGCATTAGCCAGCACCTTATCTGTGACCTCTCCTCTTCCGCAGTCCTTCAGAGACTCTGGGGCACCGAGGACGTGGCTCAGGATATCCAGGAGATGAAGGACGAGAGTATGCGGATGTCGCAGGAGAAGCAAGTCACAGTGCTAGAGCTCTTCCGTGCCCCCAACTACCGGCAGCCCATCATCATCTCCATCATGCTCCAGCTCTCCCAGCAGCTCTCTGGGATCAACGCGGTGAGTGTCCATTCGGGGTAGATGTGTCCAGCCCATTTCACTGGAATCACCTGACCAGCTTCCCTGGTGACTCCGTGGTAAAGAATCACCTGCCAATTCAGGAAAATGAGGGTTGGATCCCTAGGTCGGGAAGATCCCCTGGAGGAGGAAGTGGCAACCCACTCCGCTATTCTTGCCTGGAAAATCCCATGGACAGAGGAGGGCTACCATCCATGGCGTCACAAAGATCCAGACAGGACTCAGTGACTAAGCAACGCCACACCTGACCGGAGGGGGCCGCACTGGCTGCTGCTCACCTTCTGATATACCCAGGGTCTCCCACCGTGTTTGCCTGGCAGTGGTTTCTCAGAAAAGGCACATTATCCAGGTTGAGACTTGCCTTTGGATTTATCTTCTAAAGTTATATCTATAATACACGTTCGTGTGGCAAGATGAGAGAGTGAAAAATTTCTCACCCTTAGTCTTAGAACTTCTATGAACATTTGTCCTCTTCCAGATTTTTTTTAACATTATGGAGTATCATAATTTATCTAATTTTTATTCATCCTCTGTTTTGGACTGCTTATTTTCTTTTTGACTGTGCCTCTCAGCTTGCAGGATCTTACTTCTCCAGCTGGGGATCAAACCTGTGGCCCCTGCATTGGAAGTGAGGAGTTATTAGGCCACCACAGTGAAACTGCTAAGTCCTAGTCACTGGATCACCAGGGAATTCCCACCCATTCATTTTTAAGATATCCAGTTCTCTTTAACTCTGATCTGTCTTGGCTGATGTCATCAATGATAACATAGGCCATGTAATCCAAGCAGATCTGAGAATTGACATACCTTGGGGTTTTTTTCCCAGGACTTTACAAACTGAAATCAGTGTAAAGCCCTACGGAGCAATTAGGAGGTGTGAGGGTACCCAGACAGAGCTGGCCTTACCATTGTGTATATTTTTTACAACTTAGAATAGTGACTGTGATTGTTTAAAGTGAGGGGCCAAATGGAAGCTAGTATTGGGCAGGTAGCCGTGGTATTTGTGCAAAAGTCTGCTTCCTTCTTTTGAGTCCTGGGTGTGAGCAGAGAAGGTATTCCTACACCTCTGTCCTTTTGCAGATAAAATATTTGGATATATTTGGATATGGGTCACATTCCAGACCTCTCTCTAAGTACCAACTCATGAGCTGAGGATTTGCCATCTTAATATGATCAGTGTGATCAAACCATTTTATGGCAAAGCAGTTTTGCAAAAAATACATGATAACTTAAAACAGTAAGTTGGTCCTTAGCCTCTCTCCCTAATGTACCACAAGAAAACTTGTTTGTGCTTCCCCTGAGGGATTAGAGGCAGTTATATTAGAACCTGGGAGGGAAGATAGTCTGAAAAGTCCTCTTGGGTGGTTCCGATGGATCTCAGTCTCAAATTTCCTCATTTGAAAAACCACTGTAATAAAATGTACACTCAGGACTTTCCAGAACAGTGAAACTGGGACTAGAGGGAGGTGTCCAGGTATAAAATGGGTCCTGAGAAGGCCACCGTCTTCAATTCTACACCCCAGGCACCTGCTTGCCTCCCTCAAGTCTGATCCCTGCAGAACAGGATCAGAGAAAGACCACCCTGGCAAAGTTAAATGATGGATGAGTGCTCTGCAGGCAGGACCCTTCCCCCTTCCCACCTCCACTTCAGTAAATGGTAGGTGAAAGTCACTTTTCCAACCTACCTTTGAACAGACTATGTTTTCTAATCTCCCTTAAAGGTAAGAGCCTGGACAGTGTTTACCCAGCAAAGTAAAACTGGCTTTCGGTAGGATGATGTAGGGGTGAGCTTAACCTGGCTCCAAGGTTCCAGGCAGCATGACTTTATTATAAGAAGTTTGCTTGAGGTGTGTATGTCTGAGTTAGGTTTTTGATGTGTGTGCTTTTATATAAGAAGGAGAATTGGCATAATTATTCATCTCTAGTTTTAACTGTTCAAATGTCTTTCCTTACAAGCTTTATGTTATTAAATATTCTTGGAATTTTTTTAAAAAGCAAAATTTAATTAGATCACCCTTGCTTCTCTCCCAGAGCAGCAGTTTTTAATGAGGATGACACTACTTATCTCAGTTTCCAAGAGCACAGCCTGAATTTTATTTTGGAAAATATACATGGTTTCTATCTTAGGCTGTAGGGCTTTGAAGACTTGTTTCTGCACAGTCACTCCCAATGTGGAAGTGTATGTTGATCAAAACTCTGATGAAGAACTCTTCCCTGACAGTCCAGTGGTTAAGACTCAGCACTTCCTATGCAGGGGGCACGAGTTCAGTCCCTGGTTAGGAACTAAGATCTCACATGCCACATGGTACAGCCAAAAACTAAAGATAAATAACAGTAAGAACAAAAGAAAAAAACAGAATGTACCACACTAACTTTTTTTTTAAGTCTGCTGAATAGGGGCTACCATGGAGGCAGATATTCTGGGTGAAATCATAAACTCCTAAACCAAGCCTAAGAGCCTGAGCAACCTAGATCCTGTTGCCTTGTTATCTTCAGGTCTGAGTCCAGTGTTTCCACATCTCTTAAGTTATGGTAGTTGTGGCAGCCCTACATTAGCACAGTGTTGACCAAATAATAAGAATAGTATAAATTGTAGCTTATTTAATAGTGTGCATTCAATTAAAATAATCACTGGTGTTATTTACTAAAACACTTGTAAAGATCCAGTGCCTGGAATTCCAGCCCACGTTCTAAAAACAAGCAGGCTGAGGTTTCTCTTCTGTTTCTTCACTATCAAGTTGATCCATCAATGCCTGTCATTGTTGGTGGGGGTGGGAGTTGGGGTAAGAGTCTATCAGGAAAGCAGAATTGAAAAACTTAACAGGACTTAAGCCACTCTCTCTAAGTTACTAAAAGCAGACCTCAGGAAGAGACTAAATGGAGCAATAAGAATGAGCATAGTTCAGAGGGAAAAAATGGAACTAAGTAGCTAGAGTTGAAGACGACTAAGAAGAAAATAAGTTACAAAAGATCATTTGTTTGCAGAAAAGATACTGTGATTGAACAACAGCAACAAAAAATTGCTGGAAAGTACTGCTGAACTTCGGCGACTTTTGAGTTGATTTTTTGAGGGTTCAGTGTAACTGCTACGCACAACTGTATTTCACAGCAGCACCTTTTGTTCCGTTAGGTGTTCTACTACTCGACAGGAATCTTCAAAGATGCGGGTGTCCAGGAGCCGGTCTACGCCACTATCGGCGCAGGTGTGGTCAACACCATCTTCACCGTGGTGTCTGTAAGTCAGATGTTTTGATCATTTTCAAGCAGGGTGGAGAATTCTTGGTACATATATTCAAGTATAGGTGGCATGTCCTTCCATCCCCTGCTGCCTTTTAGTTAAACCTTTTTTGTTCTGATTCCCTGTGGGGGAAAAGAGGTATTGAATGATGGGTGAATGAAAAGATGGGCAAAGGGAAGCACAGAGGGGACCATGGAGAATGCTCTCAACTCAGAGCTAGAAGAGAGGCAGTGTGACTATCGCAGGTGCCCTGCTGCTGATCAGGCAGCTTCCAGCAGCTCATACAGTGTCTTCATGAAAAAGAAAGTGACACTGTTTCACGGGTACTTTTTCTAAATCATTTTTTTAGGTGTTCTTGGTGGAAAGGGCTGGGAGGAGGACTCTACACCTGATTGGCCTTGGAGGGATGGCTTTTTGTTCCATCCTCATGACGATTTCTTTGTTACTAAAGGTGAGTACTCTTTGTAAAGGAAAGAGAGAAGTGGGCAAAGGTGAGGGGGTGGGTCGTCGAGGTTTGGCGATTACACAAGTGAACTTTGAGAGAAGCAATAGGTGCAGAGGTTTAAGAAAAGTGGATTTTCAGAGATAGATAATTAAATGGCTGTCATCCCTATAGCTATATGACATATAGCTTGTAAAATACATGGTCTCATTTCATTCTCAAAGAGATGTTAAGGTCATTAACCTGGTTTTACAGCTGATGAAATGGTCTCAGAATGTGCAGAATGACACGTGTGATCATACTGCTAAGATTCCAAGACCTAAGGCTGCTAGGACTTCCTTGACAGTCCAGTGGTTAAGAATCCGCCTTCCAGCACAGGGAGTGAGGGTTCAATCCCTGGTCAGGAAACTAAGATCCCACATTCTGCATGGAGCAGCCAAAACAAAAACAAGGACAACAAAGCCCAAGGTTTCTAGGTCCAGTAACTCCTTTACATCATGGGATAGAAGGAACTTTTCATTATTCCATCAGTCCTCATCTGTGGGAAGCTGACGCCTACCTGGGCATGCTGTCTTTAATACTAACTTTCCTCTGTTCCTTTCTCATAGGATAATTACAGCTGGATGAGCTTTATCTGTATTGGGGCCATCCTGGTCTTTGTGGCCTTCTTTGAAATTGGCCCAGGCCCCATTCCCTGGTTTATTGTGGCTGAACTCTTTGGCCAGGGACCCCGCCCAGCTGCCATGGCAGTGGCCGGTTGTTCCAACTGGACCTCCAACTTTTTGGTTGGACTGCTCTTCCCCTCGGCCACGGTAAGTAACTTAAAACTCATCCAACCCTTGTTGAAACCAATTAATACATAGTTCTGCTTAGGAACAGAATAGCAATGTTAGGCCTTAGGATTCCAAATCAATATTTAAAATCCATCATTTGATGCAGCGTTAATGACCTGATCCAAAAGGCTCACCGAGGATAGGATGTTAATGATGAGGTAGGTCCTACTGTAAAATGGCCTAGAGTTGATTTGTTAAATAAAGGAACTAGCAGTGGACATCTAGGATGCATTTCCAATTTTTGTGAGTCTTTCAGAAACCCAGATTTTAAAAAAGTAATCAAAAGGACTTTTCTGCTGATCCTTTGGTTAAGAATTCGCCTGCCAAAGCAGAAGACAAGGGTTCGATCCCTGGTTTGGGAAGACTTCACCTGCCACATGCTTCACAATAAGAGAAGCCCACACACGGAAACTGAAGAGTAGCCCTCGCTCACGGCAACTAGAGAAAGCCAAAAAACAGTGATGTTAATCAAAAGTCCTAAAAACTCAATGGGTATTTGGAAATGGCTAACTTTAATGACTAGGAAAAGGAATGACACAAAATTGCAGAGAAATCTAGGAAGTTACCAATGAAATCATGAGCAAGTCTCTGAAGAGACTGCACTGTTTTGATGAAGTCTAGGGGGGTTATGCCTTCAAGGCTATTGGAAATATGATTGTGAGGGAACTGACTGACTCTTCTGTTCTGTATCTCTTCACCAGTTCTACTTAGGTGCCTACGTTTTCATCGTCTTCACTGTCTTCCTCGTTATCTTCTGGGTCTTCACCTTCTTCAAAGTTCCTGAGACCCGTGGCAGGACTTTTGAGGAAATTACACGAGCCTTTGAAGGGCAGGTGCAGACAGGAACCCGCGGTGAGAAAGGCCCCATCATGGAGATGAACAGCATCCAGCCCACGAAGGACACCAATGCCTAAGACGTGCCTCCTACCCACCTCCCTCCCGTCACGAAAAGCAACCTCCCCCTGAACAAGCGGGGAGACCTCATCAGGTTGTAACCCAGGACTGTTTTCTGAATGCTGCTACTCCATTCCTTTCTCATCCACATACTCGATGGGCGCTCAGAGGATCCCAAAGCTGGGGTTAGTCGTTGTGTTCAATGGCTTTTAAAATTTTCATTTCTTGGACATTCTCTTCAGTCCAGGAGAGACCAAGTAAACCTACCTTCATTTCAGGAGGGATTGGCCACTTGGTATGTGACAACTTGGCCAGCTCTCGCTCCCTTAGGTTCTAAAATTGCCTCAAGGCATTTTTGGGAATGGGCTAGAAGGTGCCATTCCTCCAACCTCAGACTCACCAGGAAGCAGGTACACTTAAGAGTGGAGGGCAGAGAGGGATTCCATAAGAGCTCCTTCTTCACTTCCGTACAGCTCTGCTGAGCAAATTAACTTGAGTTTTATTTATTTTATCTTCTGGTTTTATTGCATAAATATTTATTTTTTTAAATATAAAGTAATTTTACCAAATAATGAAAGCATAAGGAAATTGAAGTTAGAGGGAGGTGCTTCAAGAGAGGTTATAGGGTGGAAGATTTGATACCGAAGAGGTTAAGGTGCAATAAGGGAAGGATTTAGGGAGAAAGGTCATGCATGATTGAAGGATGCATGATGTGGTGTGTGAGGTTTGCACGTTGCCTCTTAAAACAATTCCTATCCTTCAGATAAAAACTCTCAACTTTCTCAGAAAAGTCATGTGCCTGTATAAAGAAGCTATTGGTTTCCTTTGGAACTTTTTTCTTCGTTTAAGATTATATGTAGTATTACTTGAAATCTAGGATTATTGCTAAGGTGGGCATTTTAGTTAATAGGGGTTTATGGGTTCTAATTTTGGATGGAGTCCAGAGAAGGGACGGTTATTTCTACAAATCCTCTCTCCCCTCACTGGACCAAGCAACTTCTTTCTCTGTAGTAAACTCACTTTTATAAAAAAAAATTCCTATCACCCATCTGGTGGGAGAGCCTCCCAAGTGAGCAACCAAAAATCTTGGTTCTTGGTAGAGGTTCATTTTTTCTTCAGTTTGTTGTTTAGAGGATTTTAGATGTTGACTTTTATTTTGCTTTAAGCCATAGCTTTAAAAGAAGTTAGAGATGTTTATAGCTAACTTGGAATTTGTAACCTCAGCGCTGGAAGACAATTTTTTTTTTCCTGAACGATTATTATCCAGTTGACGTGTGTTGATACATGAGAGTCATCTCATGCTTGTTTATGTCTGTTTACCATGTCAAGTTACCCTTGTTACCACGTTACCATAGTGTTATGTCAGGTGTCCCCTGAGGGACTTGAACTTTCCTGTAGACCACACGTGACAGTCTGTGTGGATGTGCGGTAAGGCCCACACATGAGCGTGAATGTGTGTGCATCGTCACGAAGCAGTTGCTGGTTATCTTGTTAGGTTCCTAAGGCCCCTATTGGGTATAAAGTGTTCAGACTTGTGTATATGTAAACAATACTGCCTCTGCTGGGTGGAATCTGCATCAGTGGTTTTCTTTGAAGTTCCATCTCATCTGGCTGCCTTTCCTTGTTGGAGAGGACAGAGAGAACTCCCTAAATGTTGAGACTGAGAGTGGAGGACTCACTCTCCACTCAGACAGCAGGAGAAGACAGGAAAGAGTGTGAGACCAGGACATGGTGCCTCCTGGGTGCGCTGGAAGGGCGTCATGGGGGAGAGGAAGGCATTCTTAAGGGGACAATAGATCTGGGGTGGCCAGAGGGTTTGCTGAGATGGAGGGATTGCATTTGCCGCAGCCCACGGCCACCTCCAGGATCATCCAGTATTTTTAGAAGTGGAGACTGGGCTCTTCATCCCTCCTTCATATGTTACTTGATCTCCCTCTCCCTCTTTGGTGCTTACATATTTCAAGCCCTTCAGTCAAACCCTTGCCGATGACAGTATTTTGGTTCTAAGTTCTCACCATTCCTTCTGGTTGCTGAGGCTTTGGGTACAAAACTCGCAGAGCCTTGGGACAGGGCTTTGCCATGACGGGAGACTGTCCTCCAACTGCACCTCTGCTCCAGCTCAGACCAGTGGGTTGGCAGTGGTGCAGCATGGAATTTTTCCCAGTTCTCAGTGACCAGGTTGTGAATAATTTCCAAATGGATTTTTTCTATTATTGTTACTACGGTTCTTTGTTTTGAAATAAAATTCTGAATGTACATAATATAACATCACAGGCTTGGTTTTTTGTGTGTGGGGGGGTGGGGGGGGGGATCTTCCTGTGTAACAAGTCAGCTTTAAACACCGTGTGGCTGCTCAGTACTTGTTATAACCTAAATAAGTTTCTTATACAAGAGTTTTGTACAAATGAAAATAGCCATATTCATTTATTATGCGCAGATGAAATGGAAAAGCCTTAGTGCATTGCCTTGCATACGTAATAAATTATGTTGCTTGCTTTCACCAGTGAGAATTCTTCTGATTTTTCTCTTATGCTCTTTTCTATTTCCTTTCTCCTCCAGTCTTTGATCTCTGAAATTCATCCTACATTAAAGTCAGGGTATTCATATATATACATATATGTGTGTATTATGTTTTCCCAATGGCTCAGCAGTAAAGAACCCACCTGCAGTGCAGGAGATGTGAGAGTTTCAGTTCCTGGGAGGGGAAGATACTCCCTGGAGTAGGAAACAGCAACCCCTATTTTGCCTGGAGAATCCCATGGACAGAGGATCCTGGTAGGCTACAGTCCATGGAATTGCAGAGTTGGACACAATTGAGCAAGCACATTGTATATATATCACATATATACATTTATATCACATCTATATATATGTATATACATCAAACACATACATGTTTATGTCACTGTACAATAGCTTCCAATCAATTACTACTCTGGCTTAACACAACCCCTCCAGGGGCAGGGTCCCTGCTAACTCTGTTTGATTCACTGTTTTTTTGTTTTTTTTTTTTAAATTTTTTATTTTACATTCAGCTACAGCTGATTTTGTGAAGATAAGTGAAGGACAGGAAAGCATGGCATGCTACAGTCCAGGGGATCACAAAGAGTTGGACATGAGAGGGACTAAACAAAAATAGCTAATTTACATGTTTTTAATTTCAGGTGTACAGCAAAGTGATTCAGTTACATATATATCCATTCTTTTTCATTCTTTTCCCATATAGGTTACTACTGAATATTGAGTAGAGTTGCCTGTGTTATACAGTAGATCCTTAGTATTTTATATATGGTAGTGCATGTATGTTAACCCCAAACTAATTTATCCCACCCTCCCCATGTTGTTTACCCTTTGGTTAACCATAGATTTGTTTTTGAAGTCTGTGAGTCTGTTTCTGTTCTGTAAATAAGCTCATTTGTATCTTTTTTTTTTTTTTTTGAGGTCACATATATAATAAGTGCCATATTTGTCTTCCTCTGTCTGACTTCACTCAGTATGATCATCTTTAGGTTCATCCTGATTCAACCAACACTTAATTTACGTAAGAAAACACCTCATACCCATGATGGGCACTCAACATTTTGATGCTTTCCTTCATGTAGTTATGAAACTCCCTTGCCCAGTTTCCATTCATTTACTACAGATATCTGAAAGGCTACTCTCTTATTTCTACGAGGCCCAAGCAGGAGCTCCATAAAGACTTCCTCGCTCCCGACATAACCTTGCACTGTGGTTCTCTGTGTGTTAGGGGTGGAATGAAAGGATGGAATACCTGGCCATCAGCGGAATATTCTCCAAAATTGGTTGCTTTAGCTCCTTTTTTCCACCTTTGCTTCCTTATAATTCATTCTCCACATGACTAGAGTGTTCTTTTAAAATCAGATCATGTTGGGACTTCACTGGTGGTCCAGTGGTTAGGCATTCACACTTCCACTGGAGGTGTGGGCACAGGTTCAATCCCCTTGGGGAATGAAGATCCCATATGCTGCGTGGTATGGCCAAAAGATAATTTAAAAAATCAGAAGATGTCAATTCCTTGTGCAAAGCCACTTAAAGCAGTCATGCTTAAAATAGTATCCAGGCTCTTCAGGGGACAGTATCTAGAGGATTTCAGAATGGACCAGGGTTCGACCTACATAGTTGGCTGTATACAACACAACCTCTAACAAAACTAGGCTGTCTGGGACTCCTGGTGATAGAATTACAAGAAGGTTGGGGAAGCATCAAAGCCTACAGGTGGTAGGGGGCTCATGCTGTGAAATCTGAAAATCTAATGAGGTGGTCTGAAATGAAAAATCATGTCAGCAGGACCTATGGTGGGTCCATGGGAGCCAAATGTGTCCTTGACAGGATCAAGCAGGATTTCCTTGAGCAGAAAATCATGAAAGTGTTGAAGGCAAAAGCAAAAGGACAACACTTAAGTCAGAAAGCCAAATTTAAAAAGATTTCTAGGCACTTTCCTGGTGGCCCGGTGGTTAAGACTTGGAGCTTCCAATGTTCTTGGATTTAATCCCTGGTCGAGGAACTAAGATCCTCACATACCATACACCCAAAAAATAAAAACGGAGGTTTTTGGCTTTTTTTGTGGTGGTGGCGATGTGGAATTCCCTGGTGTCTAGTGGTTAGGATTCCTTCGATGCTTTCACTGCAGAGGTCTGGGTTAGATCCCTGGTTGGGGAACAGATCCCACAAGCTAAGGGGTGCAGCCAAAATAAATAAGTGAAATGGAAACGTTTGAGCAGTAAAAAAAAAGAAGAGAAAAATAGTATCCAGACTCCTTTGCTATGGCCTATGAACTGGGTGACCATACATCCCAGTTTATTCCTATTACCCTGGTGCAACTTTTCTCTTTTCATTCATTCTTCTAACTGTCCTGACACTTTAAGTTCTGCTTCCCTTACCTAAAAAGTTTACTTCTTCAGCTTCATTTCTTGTACTCTCTTTGGTCACTGAAGTCTAGCCTCACTGGTTTTCTAGCTCTCCTATACATCAAGTTCATGATCACTTAGGTTCTTGTCACTTCTCTTGTAAGAGCTTGAAATATCCTGCCTCAGAATTTTGCAATGCTGAGGCTATTTGTGCATGAGGATTTAGTGATGCTCTGCAGAGAATAAGCTCCAAAAAACAAGTACCTTGTCTTGTTACGCCTAGCACACTGCCTGACATAGAATTTTTTATTAAGTGTATGAATCTGACTTCTATCAAGATCAAAACTTTTACAACTAAAAACATAAAGAAGGGCTTCCTGGCAGCTCAGTGGTAAATAATCCAATTGCCAATACAGGAGATGAGGGTTCAAGCCCTGATCCGGGAAGATCCCACATGCCTTGGAGCAACAAAGCCCATGTGCCACAACTACCGAGCCTGTGCTCTGCAACAAGGGAAGCCACCTCAATGGGAAGCCTGTGCACTGCAACTAGAGAATAGCCCCCACTCGCTGCAACTAGACAAAAGCCTGTGCAGCAATGAAGACCCAACAGAGCCATAAATAAATTGGTTAATTTAAAAACATTAAGAAGACTGAAACCACACATTGACCTTAACAGGGAAAGTTGAATTAAAAAAAAAAAAAAGTTATGACAACAAATGAAAAAAGGATGTTAAGAGAACTCAGTATGGTATCCCAGGGCTGAAGGAGTGTATCCAAGGAAGTTCAAATTTGGGAGTCCACCTCCCAAAGCTGAGGTTCAGAGCTCACTGGAAAAGGCGCAGTCACAATCTACCTGCTGGCAGAGGATTGCGCAGGCCAGCGCTGGTGTGCATTCCCCAGGCAAGTAGGAGACAAACTCTCCACAGCTGGTGGCTATCGGGACCTGAGGCCAACAACAGGTGAGAGGACTGGGGCCTGGTGAAGACTGATTGCTTAGGGCCGGGGGTGGGGGTGGGGTGGAGTGGGGGTTACTGTAAGATGGCTGAGGGAGCTTGCATCCTGCCTGCATGGTTGGGTCTGGGACACCATCAGATGGTCTCTCATCTACCCTGTTGATCTGTGGTGGTTCAGCGGGTAAAGAACCTGCCTGCCCCCTGCAGGCGGAGAAGGCAGTGGCACCCTACTCCAATACTCTTGCCTGGAAAACCCCATGGATGGAGGAGCCTGGAAGGCTGCAGTCCATGGGGTCGCTGAGGGTCGGACACGACTCAGCGACTTCACTTTCACGCGTTGGAGAAGGAAATGGCAACCCACTCCAGTGTTCTTGCCTGGAGAATCCCAGGGACGGGGGAGCCTGGTGGGCTGCCGTCTATGGGGTTGCACAGAGTTGGACACGACTGAAGTGACTTAGCAGCTTAGCAGCAGTCCCCTGCAGGAGATCCAGGAGACCTGGGTTCAATCACGGGGTCAGGAAGATCCCCTGGAGGAAGATATGACAAGCCACTCTAGTATTCTTGCCTGGGAAATTCCATGGACAGAGGAGCCTGGCGGGCTACAGTCCATGGGGTCGCGAAAAATCAGACACGACTCAAGTGACAGCATAGCCACTGACACGGGCAGAAGCCCTCTTCCCTATACAGTATCCGCCTAGCACCATGTGAAAAAACTTCATTGGCTCAACACGCCACGGTTTATAGAGAATTCCGAGCATCACAAGACAGGTCCTGAAGGATGAATTTAGAGCTGAGGCAGTAGATTGATAACTGGCAGGATTCATGTTAGATGGCGGGCTGAAGCGGTACCTTGATGGACAGAATCGCCTCCTTCCACAGCTCCCAAAGCCACCAGATTCCAGATGCAATTCAGGTTGAAACATGCCTTTGTGGGGGACTCGGGGGTGGGGGTGGGGGACCCAAATGTGTTTACTGCAGAAGTTTGGCCAAGGTTCAACTGGGTGGTCCCAGCTGAGGCTGGGCCAGAATGGTCTTCCCTAGAGCCGGGCAAGTGAGACAGAGAAGAGAGATCGAGGGAGCCGCCCAGAGCCCCGGGGCCTCTGAGCCGCTGGATGACGTTCGGGGCGGGGCTGCAGGTGAGGCCTCGGCCCACTCGCTCTGGCTCTACGCTCTGGGTCTTTACCGCGCCGTCCTTTTGGATACCGATTCCCAAAGGGCGGCAGCAACGACACTAGTAGCATCAGTGTCCATGATCCCAGGCCCCGGTGGCGGCGGCACCGCTGAAACTGCGGGTCCCGCCCTGGGTCTCTCTTCCTCCGGCAGTGGCCGCCCTGCTCCCTCAGCTCCCTCCGCTCCAGCCCAAGGAGCTGCCCGACGCCTGCGTCCGTCGCCTCCCCAGCGCCGCAATCACCAGAGGCCGCGCTGCGCTGGACCAAAGCGCGGAGCCTGCAGGAGGCGGGGCTTTTGGCCGCGCTGTGGGGGGTTGGGGGCCTCCCGCGAGCCTTCACTGCGCAGGCGCAGGCGGCTCGGAAACCTGTTGGATTCGGTTCGCTTCAGTTCCAGCCTTTTCTGGCTAAAGTCCTGGCCATGCTCTGAAACTAGCAGACTTCAAATGCCCGTACTTCCCGCCATTCTTATCCTGAAGAGAATTTAGCTACCTTTTCTGGATTGTTCAGGGTTTTGTGGTTTAATTGATAGACTGAGTCACCGAAATTGGATCGCTTTCAGAGATTAAATTCAGATCTCACCTTTAAAAAATTGAATGAATTGTTAGAAGGAATTGCACCCTGTCGGTTAAGTGCTTAAGAACTGGACTAGTTAAATACCCAACAAGGTGTAAGGGTGCCAGGTTTTTTCTTTTTTTAGCACCAAAACGTTTTATTGTGAAAAGTTTAATCTTTATCAACCTGAAGTGAGAAAGGGGTCCTATGTTTTAAATCTTCATTTTTATTATGAGATTGAGCCAAGAAGTGGAAGCGACACGAATGTCCAGCAGTGAGTGAATGGATAAATACAATGTAGACTATGCACCCAAGGGAATATTATACAGGCTGGAAAAGGGCAGAAATCCTGCATATCCTTAGGCATGGATGAACCTCGAGGCCATGATATTAAGTGAAATAAACCAGTCACAAAGAGACAAGTACTGTGTAAGTCTATTTGTATGAAGTATCTAAAGCAGTCAAATTCACAGAAACAAAGTAGAGTGTTGGTTACCAGGAACAGGGGTAGGGGGAAATTAGAGTTGTTTGATGGGTATACAGCTTCATATTGAAAATGAAAGTCGCTGAGTCATGTCCGACTCTTTGGGACCCCATGGACTGTGTCCATGGAATTCTCCAGGCCAGAATACTGGAGTGGGTTAAGTATCCCTTCTCCAGGGGATCTTCCCGACCCAGGAATCCAACCGGGGTCTGTTTGGTTCGGTGAGGGCAAGAGCCATCTTGCAGACTTCTTTTTTGGGTAGGGGTGGGGCTTGGGGGTTGCAAACTTTTTGTATTCTTTCATGGCTTTCAGAGCTTTCTTGCCTGTTTGGGTTTTCTTTTAATGTGGTAGTCATTCTTCTGTGTCTTACTTTTACTCATTTCCCAATGTGCCTTGGACATTACCCCATATTAGTAACTAAAGAAGAATCTTCCTTCTTTTTAGGTTCTCCATCATAGTGTGGATACCACAATGGATCCAACCATCCCCCTCATGGATTGGCATTTAAATGCTTCTCATTTTTTGCCATTTCTACAAAAAGTACAGCAGTAAAGAACTCTGTAAGTGTATCATGTCACACACATGCCAGTACATATGCTAAATATGGAGTTGATTGATGGGTCAAAGGATATGGATATTTACAATTTTGGTAAATTGGGCTAAATTGCTTTCCATAGAGGTTGTTCTGTGGGTTTGTTTGTTTGTTTGTTTGTTTTAAATAAATGCACTAGTCCCATTAGTGAACACTCCTCCCTCATGTCCTAATCAGCTCCCAAAGGACCCAATAAACTGTCATCACATTGGTCATTAGGATTTCAACATATGAGTTGGAAGGACACAAACATTTAGACCACAACAGTTAAGATAGTCTATAAAAGTTAAATTTTCAAGTCCAGTCCATTCATCTTTTTGTTATTTGGTGCCCTGCTCTGCAGGAGCTTGCCAGTTATTTAGGCCTTTTCCTTTAGAGAAGAGAGACAGGAAAAATAGCCTATTGCAGCCTGTGCTTATTCTGAAGAAGAACTTGGGATAGAAGTGAGTCCTTGAAAATAAGACTGCAGTGTGCCCTCTAGGTGTTAAAGGTGAGCTGCTGGAATCTTCCTGGGATCAAGGAAGATTTCCTGTGGGTTGCACTCCACAATTCATTAACTTGCCGTTCACAGGATGCTCATGATAATAAGAAGCATCTAATGACTTTTTTTTTTTTTCCACACTGCCTGGCATTCAGGATCTTAATTCCCAGTCAGGAATGGAACCCATGTTCCCTGGAATGGAGGTGGAGACTTTTTTAAAATTTATCTTTGGCTGCACTAGGTCTTCGTTGCTGAGCACAAGCTTTCTCTATTTGTGGCAGGTGGGGCTCCTCTTTACTTGTGGTGCACGGGTTTCTCACTGCAGTGGCTTCTCTTGTTTTGGAGCACAGGTTTTAGACTTGCAGACTCAGCTGTGGCTAACATGCTTAGTTGCTCTACGGCATGTGGAATCTTCCCAGATCAGGGATGGAACCCAGGCCCCCTGCCTTGGAGGTGGATTCCCAACCACTGGACCATGATAGAAGTCCCTCTAATTACTCTTAAAGTACATTTTCTTCCTAAAATACTACGTATTTGCTTAGCGGCATAGTTTCCATTCTACCTGATCAAAGCAAAGCATGTTGGAAAACTTGCCAAAATAAACCAAGAAAAAAACTCACCAATTTTATTATTTTTTTTCTGGTATACCAATTTCAAATTAGGCAGAAAGGAAAATACATAGTTTACAATGAACTAGGTAGGCGTGGACTCCTATCCTGACCCTTGGGCTAATTATATTAATACAAAGTAGATCCATTCTAGATCCAAAAAGAGTAGACTAAAGTTTTCTGGGGGCCAAATAAGCAACAGTAACAAAGAAGCTACATAAAGATAGGTAAACAGACAGACTGGGTCAGTGTATGATCCCTGCCTGAAAACGGATCAATTACGGAGTTTCCCTGGTACCTGATGGGTGTAGGGCGCCACGCTGTTTGACCATATGCACACCTGGTCAAACCCTGGAGCCCCACGTCCACTGATCTCAGCATCTGTGTGGCTCCAGAGTCATCGAAGAATGCATCAATTTTCTTCGTACAAAAGTCACAGAAACTAAGTATAAATAAAACACTGTCACCTATGAGAGCTGCAATATAGGAGGTGGGCTTCCCTGGTGACTTAGTTGGTAAAGAATCCGCTTGCAGAGCAGGAGACCTGAGTTTGATCCCTGGGTTGGGACAACCCCTTGGAGAAGGGAACGGTTACCCACTCCAGTATTCTGGCCTGGAGAGTTCCATGGATGGAGGAGCCTGGCGGGCTACAGTCCATGGGATTGAAAAGAGTTGGACACGACTGAGTGACTAAGAACAGCACAGTATAGGAGGTAAATTAAATGCTTATCAGAAATGACCTAGGTAGCAGCACTCAAAACTTTTAGATTAAAATTATAGGACTTCCCTGTGTGGTCCAGTGGTTGAGACTCTGCCTGATAATGCATAGGACACAGGTTTGACCTCCGTTTCAGGAAGATTCCACATGCCACGGGGTACATAATTTTATCTGCTGCAACTACTGAAGCCTGAGCGCCCTAGAACCCCTGCTCCGCTACAAGAGAAACCGCCGCAGTGAGAAGCCCATTCACCAACCAGAGAGCAACCCCCACTCCCTGCAACTAGAAAAAGCCTGTGCAGCAACAAAGACCCAGTACAGCCATAAATTAAAAAAAGAAGCAGTTGGAAAAATAATAGAAAATAAAATTATAGGTGCACCTTTATATACATGAATACACTGAAGACATACTCCAAGGTTTGCTTAATGGCAGATAGAAAAAAAGGGGCTTCATGACATGAGTGTGGAACATTAGACGTTTAGGGAATTCCCTGAGACGTCCAGTGGTTAAGACTCCATGCTCCCAATGCAAGGTGTACAGGTTAGAACCCTGGTTTGGGAACTAAGATCCCATATACCTCACAGTTTGGTTAAAAAAAAAAAGTCAAGTTTAACTACCACATCTCAGTAACAGATTGAGCAGCTATTCAAAAAAGCCAGCAAGTATATAGTCAATTTGAATAATATCACCAGCCACTTTCACTCAGGCTGCATTCATACCTTGTTACACCCAGTGACTGAAGAATTACATTATTTTCAAGTGCACATGGAGTAGTCAACAAGATAAGCAATATACTGGGCTGTAAAACAGGTCTTGAGACATTTCAAAGCACAGCTCTTACAGAATATATTCTCTGAGCACAATAGAATTGAATTAGAAATCAGTAATGACATTATGATTGAAAAAGCACAAAGTGCTTAGAACAGACTTCTAAGTAAGTAATCTGTTGGTCAAAAAATAAGTCATGGGGCTTCCCTGGTGGGCTGTTGGCTAATACTTCGCCTTCCAATGCAAGGGGTGTAGCTTCAATCCCCGGTGAAGGAGCTAAGGTTCCACATGCCTTGCGGTCAAAAAAACCAAAACATAAAACAGAAACAATATTTTAATAAATTCAATAAACACTTTAAATAATGGTTCACATCAAAATAAAGAAAAAAATCACAAAGAAAATTGGAAAGTATTTCCAAATGAGTGATTAAAGAATGCAATATATAAAAAATTGTTAAATGCAGCTAAATCAGTGCTTTGAGAGAAATTTATAGCTCTAAATAATACTTAAATAGAAAGTTTCTTTTTTAAGACTTAAATCAATTATACTTTTTTCTCCTTTTTTGTTGTTGAGTGGTGAAGTCATGTCTGACTCTTTGTGACCCCATGAACTGCAACATGCCAGGCTCCTCTGTCCTCTGTTATCTCTGGGAATTTGATAAAATTTATGTCCATTGAGTCAGTGATACTATCTAGCCATCTCATCCTCTGTCACCCCTTATCCTTTTGCCTTCAATCTTTCCCAGCATTAGGATCTTTTCCAGTGTGTCAGGTCTTCACACCAGGTGGCCAGTTGGAGCTTCAGCTTCTTCCAATGAAAATTCAGGGTTGATTTCCTTTAGGATTGACTGGTTTGATCACCTTGCAGTGCAAAGGACTCTCAAGAGTCTTCTCCAGCAACACAATTCAAAAGCATCAATTCTTTGATGCTCTGCCCTCTTTATGGTCCAACTCTCACATCCATACATGACCACTGGAAAAACCACAGCTTTGACTACACAGACGTTGGTCGGCAAAGTGATGTCTCTGCTTTTAATACTCTGTCTAGGCTTGTCATAGCTTTTCCTCCAAGGAGCAAGCGTCTTTTAATTTCATGGCTGCAGTGATTTTGGAGCCCAAGACTATAAAATCTATCACTGCTTCCACTTTTCCCCCTTCTCTTTGCCTTGAAGTGATGGGACCAGATGCCAGAATCTTAATTTTTTGAATGTCTGAGTTTCAAGCCAGCTTTTTCACTCTCCTGTTTCACCCTCATCAAGAGGCTCTTTAGTTCCTCTTCCCTTTCTTCCATTAGAATGGTGTCATCTGCATATCTGAGGTTGTTGATATTTCTACTGGGCCACCTGGGAAGCCCTGCTTTTTCCTTACAAAACTCAGAGACAAACAAACCCCAAGTTAGTAGAAGTAAGAAAATAACAGAAATCATCGGAATAGAAAACAGGCTAGAGAAACAAATTCAGTCAAAATTAGTTCTTTGAAGAGTAATAAACTTGATAAATCAATAAGAAGACTGAACAGAAACAAAAAGAGGAAACACGATTTGCCAATATTGGAAATTTTTAAATGGGCTATCCTACTGACATCAGAAGGGAAATATAGAGTTAGTATGAATACCTTTATACTAAAACTCAATCATTTGATGAAATGGAAAAAAAAGTTCTTGAAAGGCACAAATTACCAAAACAGATGTTAGGTGACAGAAAATCTGATTAACCTTCCATGTGTCAAATAAATTAGTTAGCAAAATTACTCCACAAAAATCTCCAGGTCTAGAAGATTCCCATGATGAATTCTGTCAGATATTTAAGAAAGAAATAATACTAATCTCACACAAGCTCTTTCAGAAAGTAGACGAAGAAGGGCCACCCAAGGAATACGGTTCACGGTGGAGAGTTCTGACAAAATGCAGTCCACTGGAGAAGGGAATGGCAAACTACTTCAGTATTCTTGCCTTGAGCACCCTATGAACACTATAGGAAGGGGGGGAAAAAAAAAAAGCCTGGTCTTACCTAATACTAATTGTGTCTTCCAAGACCCTGTTTCCAAAAAAGATTCTAAACTAAGGTTCTCAGTGAATGTGCACTTCAGAAGAGAGAATATTCAACCTTGTGCAGAGGGAAGGCATAATTCCCCACTCCTTAAGTGAGACTGTGAAGGAGGAAATAGACAAAACGGGCTCCATCTTGAACGCAGGACTCCATCTTGGGCCAGACTGTGGACTTTGAGCTGCTGGAAAACCAGACCCCCGGATGGAAGAGCCCCAGGGCTCGTACCTAGACTCTCTGTCGCCAAAAAAGAATACCCTAATTGTCTGTGTAACCAAATAGAACCATAAATTCTATTATGCTTATTCAGGTATGAGCACAGGCCTACTGATAATTGTCCACTGTTAATTAACTAGGCCTAAGGCATATGAATCACGGGTTATCTTTGATTGTATCTTTCTTTTCCTTTGTTCAGACTAGTTTCAGGGAATTTGGGGAGGTGGGTTTGGGCACTGTACACTTAGGGTATATAAGGTTTTCAGAAAAGCTGGTCGGGGTCCTTGGTTAAGAGGAGACTCTGCCTTGGACCCCGTGTAATAAACTGCACTCCACTCTCTGCATTGTGCTTGTGAGTGAGTTTGTTTCCCGGATGGGTGGCTACAACAGCTGTAGACATTGACCTCCTTCCCCAAAGTACAGTATGGAAAAGGCGAGGAAAGAACAACATCAGAGTGGAGAAACCTGATACACTGAATGGAGTTCCTTCCGTGGACATTTGAAAATAGAAGGTTTGCTTCTGTTTTCTCCAGTACTTCTTACTGGACCCCTGCCCTAGTCTTGCTGATGATACGCTGAAACAATATGAAGGAGATTGATAATGCTTTCAGTTAAAACTCTGAACAGCAGATCTCTTTTCTGCTTGTCCTCAGCAATTCGTACGTCCCTTACAATACCTCATCACACTCAGCCAAGAATGTTTGCGAGCTTCCTTCACTGCTCACCACTATGAGTCACTTGGCAAACAAGTGTCCTTTACTCTGATAAGATTTCTCATTTTTTCTTAATTAAAACAAAAAAGGAAGAGTTTTTTTTTTGGTCACACAGCACATAGTTCCCAGACCAAGGATCGAACTCACATCCCATGCATGGCAAGTACAAAGTCTTAACCACTGGACCACCAGGGGACGCTCTCCCTTTTCCGCACCCTCTCATGGTCTCCAGTTAGTTCCTTTTAGGACCTCCCCCCAGTTCATCAGACGTATCTATGTACATCTTTACCATCATACATCGATCACACACAATTGAGGGACATGTCTAGAAAAATATTTCCTTGTCCTGGAAGATTTGATGATAAGAAAGAAACTTCCCAAGGTTCTAAAACAGGCAGCTGGTGAGCCCAGAACAGGTAGTGGACCCCTGGGGGAAGATGTGACCCTCCAAGTGAGCTTAACGCTGCATCTGGTGGTTCAGAACCAGAGTTCCAGGATTCTAGCCTCTCTAAAGGTAATAAGACAAATACATGATCTATTTGCCCAAAGCGGCCTTGTCTGATCTGTGGTTCAGAACCCAGAGTTCCAGGATTCTAGCCTCTCTAAAGGTAATAAGACAAATACATGATCTATTTTCATGTTTCAAAAAAGTTATTTTTACTGGTAATTATTTATTCCCATACATGCTACTCCTGTTCTTTCCAAATGGAGATATTTATTATTTTTGTCTGATAATATATGCTCTAAAAAATTCCAGTAATAGCATATGAAAATTCCTTCAAATTTTTCCTTCCTTAAATATTGCTTTTTGGTATATATCTTTCCACATTATATTTATGTCTGTCCATTGGAAAATCATGTAGCAAAGAAATATCTGGGGCTTTGGAGTCAGGTAATTAAGGGTTTGAATCTAGATTTTGACCATCCCTACTGGGTACCATCTTTGATATGTTGCTTAGGCTCTTGGCTTCTTTTTTTATACAAAAATTTGATTTTTAATAATCTCTTCCTCGTATGAATATTTGAGGAGTGTGGAAAAACCTGATTAACCACTAGTTCCTCAGTAGTAGCAGCTAATATGGAAACCTGTTAATTGGTTTGAAAAATATTAAAGAGATAGACTTAACTAGTGATTATTTGTGCGGCAAAATGGATGGACCTAGAGATTATCATACTCAGAGAAGTAAGTCAGAAAGATAGATACCATTATGATAGCACTTATATGTGAACTCTAAAAAAATGATACAAATTAACTTATTTACAAAACAGTAAATAAGGATCGAACCGCATTCCATTGGAGGGGAACGTCAGGAGGAGGGATAAATTAGGAATTTGGGATTAACCTATGTGCATGCGTGCATGCATGCTAAATCGCTTCAGTTGTGTCCAACTCTCAACCCCATGGACTGTAGCCTGCCAGGCTTCTCTGTCCATGGGGATTCTCCAGGCAAGAATACTGCCATGTCCTCCTCCAGGGGATCTTCCTGACCCAAGGATCGAACCAGTGTCTCTTATGTCTCCTGCATTGGCAGATGGATTCTTTACCACTAGTGCCACCTGGGAAGCCCGGGATTAACATATGCACACTGCTATATAGAAAACTGGTGGCTTCCCTGGTGGCTCAGAGGTTAAAGCATCTGCCTGGAATGCGGGAGACTGGGGTTTGATCCCTGGGTCGGGAAGATCCCCTGGAGAAGGAAAATGGCAACCCACTCCAGTACTCTTGCCTGGAGAACTCCATGGAGGGAGGATCCTGGTAGGCTACTGTCCATGGGGTCCCAAAGAGTTGGACACGGCTGAGCGACTTCACTTTCACTTTCATATAGGAAATAGATAACCAACAAAGACCTGCTGTATAGCACAGTGAACTCTACTCAATATTTTGTAATAACCTATAAGGGAAAAGAATCTGAAAACGAATATATATATCATTGAGTCACTTTGCTGTACACCTGAAACTAACACAACATTGTAAATCAAGTATACTTCAATTTTAAAAAATTAATTTAAAAAACCCTCCCAAAAGAGTAGCTGTTTGGATATGGTAGGTGAAAGAAAATATCCTAGGATAATGATCAGGCTTCTAGCTATGATAATAGGGTGGATTATAGTGCTGTGAGCCAGCATAAGTGTGAAATACATTTATAAGTATTTTCTTCCAAGTTGAAACTTGATTTTTTCACAATTCTTTTGGAAGTTGCAAACAGCATAAGGAAAGGCACAGCACAGACCCAGCCATGGAGTTACGAATAATAGTCATTTTTCTCTTATCCTGACAAAGACTGATACAGCAGATATTTACACAAGGGCTTTTTCTCTATAGAGGGTAGTCTCAATAGATAAAGGGAACCATTTTTATTGACTTAATGAGATAGAAATTGATCAGGGAATCCACGGGAATGAGTGCATTCGTGTTTAATGGTTTATCAGACAACGCTGAAGGAATCCACAAAGCCTTACACAATTTGGGGAATGTTAAGTATGACTGTAGGGTCAAGTGGCTGAGGATGGATAAGAGACCTGAAAAATGAGAACTAGGATCTGGGGGAAGCTAAGAATGAAGGAAGGAATTGCAGAAGGACAGGAATTGGGTGACTCAGCAAGTATAAAGTGCATTTACTGTATTGTCTGAGAATGTTCACTTTGACAGTGGAAAGCAAATGTAATTTATGTAACTCTTTGCGACTCTGTGGACTGTAGCCAGCCAGGTTCCTCTGTCCGTGGTATTCCAGGCAAGAATACTGGACTGGGTTGCCATTTCCTACATCAGGGGATCTTTTCGATCTTCAGATATAGCACATTAACTATAGCTAAGTAAGTATGACTGATTTGGCTAGGCAGAGTACATGTACACAGAACACAGAATGGGACCAGAGGAGCAAGAGGCATCAATACTCTTATTTAGTCCAACACTAAATATCCTTATGTACCAGAGGCATTCAACATCCATAGCTTTTATCTATGTATTTATTTTCTGGAGCCGAGAAAGGTTTATTGCAAAGCCATGCAAGGAGACAGGTTCCTCAGGCCCTAAAGAGTCAGAAGCTCCCCAGAGGGTTTCGGAGAAGCACTTTTAAAAGCCAGGTGAGGGAGGGGGATCACAGGATTTGTGATCAGCTTGTGCACAATTCTCTGGTTAGATTGTGCCACCATCCATAGCTTTTAAATTGGTGGTCCATTGGTAACACCCATTCCAATGCCACTTGTATTCTACCCAAGTGGTGAAAATAAATTCCGCAGCTGCTCATCAAGCTAAGAAGAGCTATACTTATGGCCAGGAGTACCTGCCCTCAATGTCCCCATGGAGAAAGCCTGGGTGACTGTGTCTAGCTACATTTTTTCTGCAAAGATGTGGCCCTAATTCAGTCTGACCACGTCCTTAGTCCCTGTCACATCTTGAACCCAAGACACGGGTTGTATGAACATTGCCAACCTTTCTATAATTCCCCCTTGAGACCCTAAGTGCATGAGGCTGTCCCACTTTAATTCATTTTATAGGCTTCTAGTTTCTTGATTTCACCTGTGAGATTTTTCTGTTCAATACCTCGCTTGATCATTATACTTTGGAGGTAGAGCTACTTTGCATTCATTTCCCAAGCTTTTAACCTTTTTAAATTCTCAAGGACACTTTCTCCCAGGCCACATCAAACACCCAGAAGCTGGGAACCCCTTAAAGAAGAGCTCGCCACCAGCTGCTGCTGCTTTCTGGTTTCATCTTAGCCTCACACCAAGGCATCTATTCAAATGCCTACATTTCGGTCTCCTCAGTCGGACTCACTTCCTGTGCCAGAAGCTTTTGTCGGCCCCAACTGCTTCTTTATTTAACAAATTCTCTTTATCTACCACTTGAGGCAAGCTCCTTGGGCCCCAGGGGGCCAGCAGTGTTTACTAAGGGCCCTCCCTCTTTCCTGCCCCGTCTGGCGGTTGTCTGCCATTACCTTTGGGTCTCAAATCTTGGCTTCCCCACCGCCTCCCCGCCACCCTAGACACCAAGTTTTCTGAATAGTAGGATTATTTGTAACAGGCTGAAATTTGTCCTTTACCCTGAGGATTGGGTGCTTGAAATTCAGTAAGCAAGGCCTACTCCTCCCACTCTTGGGCTTTGAATCCAGGCTGAGGAATTCAGAAGACCTAGGCAAATTCAACCCATGTGCTTCTTCAGGCACGAACTGAAATGGAGAGGCAAGCTGAAAATCAAGACGAAGAGAAAATATAATGCAGTAAAATGACATTGGAAGTGACATCCACCTCCTTTAGGGAGGAGGATGGAGAGAGAGCGAGATTTTCTAAAAAGAAGGGATGTAGAAAGATGGGAGAGGCTGGCAGGTGACTTAATCATCTCTTTTGCCTGTCTCCTTCTGTTATACTAGTTTATATTCTTGGTAATCCTATGACCCAAAGCAAACACTGAAGTCTTTAAATTGCTGTTGGTAATAGCAACATGATTTGTAATGGCAAATAACCAAAACAAGCAAATTAATATATTTGTAATATGCATTGCAGTATTTAGTATGTGTCGGTACAGCATTTAAATTCATTGATGTGTAGATTTTATAGTTAGAAAAAGTGAGTTGCAGAAAATGCGTATAATTTATTTGGATAGGAAAAATGAGTTATGTTTATGTCACGTGTATGCATGAAAATGTCAGGAAAGATGTCAGAGTTAAAGTTAAGTAACAATCTTTCTTTTTTAAGGAAATGACAGTCACACTGATATTAGGAAACACCAAAAAACTTAAAATCTTTCCCTGGCTCAACTAACCTGAATTTCACTCTTCATTAACAGAAATATTTTGAGAGACTATTTGAGGAAGAAACCATCTCAATGTTAATTATGTTTAATAAAGAAAATAAAGGACTCTGTTCTTGAATGTAGTTGTCAATTTTTATTATTTACCTAAATTATCTCAAATCTCTCAATTTTGACGTGCAAAGAGGTTGAAAAATGTCAAGTGGATAAAAGCCTTTCAGAAGAAGATGTATGGTATAATCCTCTTACAATGGAATAAGTCTATTAAAATCAACATATAGAAACCACCCATATTACATATACTAATACACCTGTAGGAAATGTTATCTTCTTGATATTGTTTACTAGACTCACTTCATTATGTATTTTCTATTGCTTGATTCTTTTAGTCTTGCAGTCAAAAGTTCCAGTCTTTAAATAGATGAATGTCATTTCTGTAAAATGGCTGATTTTCAAAAGTAGTGATCATCAAAATTCGATCCTTCTGCTTCCCCTTTTCTCCAGGCTTGTTTGCTTGTATCTTTTGATAGGTGCTCCTATCTTTTCTGGCACTAATAAATCTTCCTAAATTAGCTGTTCTTTACTAATATATTCCCAATGTCTTATAGCTACACTTAATCCAAAGCACAAAGTTGTAAAAAAAACTAACAATGGTTCATCTCAGTACAGGAAAACTAAATTTGGCATTTCCTGGGTTCTACCACTTGGAATATAACTGATTTACAGTGTTGCGCTTCTGCTGTACAACATGGATAAGCCATGTGTATACATACATCCTCTCCCTCTTGAGCCTCCTCCCACCCCCAATAACACTTCACAGTAACTATTTTCCCAAGTTTTCCAGGTTCTGGTTCATCATTTAGTGCTTTTCTCAAATTTGTCAGTTCATCTTGTGCACTTGTTTAGAGCCAAGAATTTTGTAAACGTTAAAGTGACTGATGATACAATCAATCAATGCTTTCTATTTCCATTATCTACTCGGTTAAATATGCTGCCTGGCAGAGAATCCACATATCTGCCAGTCAAAAAGAATGTTGCGTTCAACTTTGGTATTGGCAGAAATTTTCACTGACTTCCTCTTTTAGTTAAATGTCTAAACTCATTGGGTTGGACAGTATGATAGATCAACATTGGAAAACTAGGGGAACCACGAGGAAAATAAGAAAACCACTCTGGTTATTCCCACCAATGCTCTGTGGTAACCTAAATGGGAAGGAAATGCAAAAAAAAAAAAGTGGGGGGATATATATATATATACATACACATATATATATAGCTGATTCACCTTGCTAGTATAGGAAGAACATTGTAAAGCAGCTATATTCCAATAAAAATTAATTTTAAAGAATCATTCTTAAGTTCACATAAAAAATAAGAATAAAAATAAGCTGAACTTTAACAGTTGTTTCTGGCAGAAGAGCAGTCACAGAACCTGTCATGTGTTACAGGAGAGCTTTCAGTTCTACCTTTTCCCCTTTGCTCCAGACCTTCCAGATGTGGCATTCTTCCTTAACTGCAAACCACAGATTTTATTGTTTCAATACTACATACACAGAAAGAAAATAAGTTTGTTCAGGTTTAATTAATCCATCACCTAATATTGTGTTATCTGGTTATCTTTCCTTTACTCACTTCTAGTCTCCTGGATGCCTAGAGAAGATTAGTTTATTCCCTTCCATATGAAATATTCCCATGTTGACCTCCCTGGTGGTCCAGTGGCTAAGACTGCAAGCTCCCAAGGCAGAGGGCCTTGGATTCAATCTCTGGTCAGGGAACTAGATCCCACATGCCACAACTAAAGACCCAGCACAGCCAAAAAAAAAAAAAAGTTTTCCATGTTTAGTCAGACTTTTAACTCTTTGAATCACTGTGTGAAATCGGGGAGAGACAACTAAATGTAAAATGGCTATTTTTTATTTGTACTTAAACAATAAACCAGCCAAACTGGTACTACTTATGATGTGGCAAAATACAAAACATCGTTCTCCAAAAATAAGAGTGATGAACAAATTAGGGGTTGTAGTAAAATAGCGAAAAAGGGTGGAGGAAATTAGTAAAGCACTCTTCATCTTAAGGACTGAGATTCTTAACAAGTAAAGCCTCCCTATCCCAGAAAATATGAATAATCCCCATCATACGTCTTTGTACTTTTGTTCCCTGTGCTTAAAGTTAGATTCTAGATCCTAAAATTATCCAAAATATTATATATTATATCCAAAGTACTATAATTGAGTTATCTATAGCCAGACACATTTGTCATGTTGTACAATGCTTCTGAAACCTCTTATTGGACTCATTACCCGTCCCTCAAACTGACACAGAAGGTATAGTGAAAAGCAGCTTACTAAGGAGAAGCGGTACAGAATTCTAAAACGAGAAAAATTCTAGAGAATACACAGTCTCTGCTCACATTAAGATTGCATACAATAGCTGTCACAAATAGCTGTTATAAATCTTCAGGCTGTATGTTGAGAGGGTAGTTTGGGAATAAATCAGTGATTTGCTGCTGGGAACTGAAATACTTGACAGTTTGCTGTATTACGTTATAATTTTCCCCAGCAGTTCCCAGTGTTGCCTCCAGATCACAGACGGGAGAATTCTGCTGTAGCTGGATCCCGGGCTGCAGGAATTCCTCCATGTAGTTGTTGAACTGATTGTTCCAAGGCTGGTTATTCCAGGCTTGGGGGCACCAGGCCTGACTATTCCAGGAGTGGTTACTCCAAGACTGACTGTTCCAGCTCTGATTGCTCCACGTGGGGTTATTCCAGGTCTGGTTACCCCACATGGGCAGGTTTCCAGGAGGGTTCACCAAACACCCCTGATGGTAGGAATAGAAGCCGGGGTATTCTGCCGTTGCTGGGCCCTTTTGAAAAAAGAAGAATGGATTAACTGAAAAAGTACTTGGAAGTTCAGAATTGTCCGTGGTTGGGATTGCATGCTGCAGCAACAGACAGAACTAAAAACTCTTTGTTAGGAAAAAGCAGAAAATTTTAAGTTTTCTGTTATTACCTGAGGCACACCATTGCTATTCCTCGGCCAGTTGTTTTTCTGCCATTTCTTACATTTCATTCTCTGGTTCTGGAACCAGGTCTTCACCTGACAAGGAAAAGATAAGATAGGAAAAGTTTAAGATACTAGTAGGGACCTCCGATCTTCCAATGCAGGGGGCATGGGTTCAGTTCCTGGTCAGGGAGCTAAGATCCCATGTGCTGCATGGCCATCTCCGCCCCCCAAATCCACAAATAAATTTAAAAATAAAATATTAGTAATGCAGTATGTATTGATAGTAGGAACCAAAGAATATTAAGGTGTTCTTTTTTCTTCTTCTGATAGCTACAACTATCTCAAACTTGAAACAAAAATTCTAATTACCAGACTCTTTTCTTAAATCCTGAATCTGAGTGAATTTCAAGCCTTTCAAGTCAGTTGGCTTTTTAAATAAACTTAACCGGTTAGATACACTGCCAGTATGGCTAGGAGGCTATGGCTATGAACTAGGAAGTTCACATTTAAATGTCTGCCCATACTGTTCACTGAGGTGAGGTGAAGTCACTCAGTCGTGTCCAACTCTTTGCGACCCCATAGATTGTAGCCTACCAGGCTCCTCCGTCCATGGGATTTTCCAAGCAAGAGTACTGGAGTGGGTTGCCATTTCCTTCTCCAGAGGATCTTCCCAACTCAGGGATCGAACCCGGGTCTCCCACATTGTAGGCAGACGCTTTACTGTCTCTGAGTTTTAGTCACAGTTAAAAGTAACTAATTTGCAACAATAAGCCCCCACTCCATATTAGCACATTTACATTTAATATGATAATGGTATGTTAATTCAAGAATGATGAAACATACTTCACAAGGACAACTATACAAAAAGTTAAGATCATTTGATAGAGGACTTTCCAAGTATGGTACCAGAGATGGAAAACCATTTGCCTGAATAAACTAGCCAATAAATATATGAAAAATGATTAATTTCATCAGTAATCAGATGTATACAGATTAAACATGCAACTTTGATTTTAATGAGAACCAGTGGTTAGCTAGGACTCCTCTAACTCAAGATGATAGAAGTGTGTTTTTCCTTTGTTTAAGGGAAAATTGGAAACGTTTTCACAATTTTGGCTTGTTTAACACGGGAAATGGTTTAATATGACACATTTGCAATAGATATTTAGTGAAAGAAAGATGGTCACAAAACACATTACAAAAAGATTCCATTTTCATTATTAAAAATTAACTTATTTGCAGAGGTGCATAAACATTCTTTTTTTTTCCCCAAAAAAAATTTATTTGGCTGTGTGGGATCTTAGCTGTGACATGTGGGATCTAGTTCCCTAACTGAGAATCGAACCCAGGCCCCCTTCAGTGGCAGTGGTGAATCTGAGCCGCTGGATCACCAGGCAAATCCCTTATATTTTATTTCTTATTGCACAGACAACAAAACAACTGTACCTGCTTGTAGCTGAGGTTCAAGATGGTGGAAAGTTCTTGCATTTGCTGGAGACTGAGGTATTTCTGCCTCTGAAATCTGTCATTGAGCACACACAGCTGGGTCTGTGAGAACACAGTTCTGATCTTTTGTTTCTTGACGGGGACCTTCTCTTCCTTCTCTGTGCTCTCCTCCGCAGATGGGGACAGTGGTTTCACTCTGGGGCTTGTGGAAGAATCAGGACTGTCCTGAATAAGCAGATCCATGGAGGAAGGAAGAGGAGAGACTGTTGGGAATAAAACAACACTTTTCTCTAAAACTTCAAATATTAAAAATGCATTGTTTTCAAAGCACTATTTAAAGTCCTCAGAGCAAGATAGTAGCTAATAACTTTATTCTTAAGTGATCCTGAACACTCTGCCAAGTTTTGCACAAAAAACATTTTACATGTAATAGACATGGTTAATATCATGTGTTGCTGGGAAGCAGTTTTTGTTCAGTGGCTAAGTCCTGTCCAGACTCTGCGACCCCGTGGACTGCAGCTCACCAGTTTCCCCTGTCCTGGGTGGGAAGCAACAGGGGACTCAAACCTCTTTGATAAAACAGATGATCCAGATTCTTGCGGACCTTATAGAATTAACGGTTTACTACCCAGTTTTAATACCAGGACTGTCAGAAAATGTGAATTCCAATGAACTCCTTTTGCAACCCAGACCTTGGTTAGCTCTGTGGTCTCATTTCCAGGATTATCCCTTCCTCATGGAGTTTTTTTTTTTGGTTTGGTTTGGCAATTGGGCCAAGCTTATCATAGTTTTTTTTTTAATGAAATATGCTTGCTGTGTAATATGTAAATCTCAGGTGTACAATATAGTTATTTACAATTTTTAAAGCTTATACTCCATGAAATATTTGCTATATTTCCCATGTTGTATATCTCATGGAGTTTTTCCATTGATTAGTATGATGCAACAGACAAAAAATTTAGAAATAACAAGTTAACAGACAAAAATTTTTTGTCTAGCACAGGGCTTGACATATATTATTGACTTTGTAACTGAGAATTTACTTCCTGTACTAGAGATTTATTTGTACAGAGGTATTCCCAGTGCTCAACTCGAATTTTACCCTTGTCATGGAATAAATGGACAGGCCTTAAACAGCAACAACTACCAAAAAAAAAAAAATCACAATTTCACAAGTAGGAAGGTCTTCAACTCATGACTAGAGGTGAGGAGTGTCTTAAAAATCATCTAGGATTTCCCTGGTGGTCCAGTGGTTAAGACTCTCTGCACTTCCAATGCAGGGTGCACGGCTTCCATCCCTGGTTGAACAAAGATCCCACACAGCGAGGGGCTTGGTCTAACAAAATTTTTTAAAAATCCTTTCACAAAGGTGCAGTTAGCTTGCTAGGAGGACATGCCCACGCCCACTTGCTTGTATTAAGTGCTGTATAATTTCAGCATGTGAAATTATAAAAGGATACTAACACAAAATTTAGGAAAATGGAGTTAACATTAAAATCCAACACTCAAATATCGCAGTTGGGACATCTTGCCTCAAATACAGCAGTTATTTTAATTATTCCCTTCTCCACAACCGAGTTCTACAGTTGTAATCATAAATAGTTCTTTGGCTGTCTTACACCATAAACGTTAAAAATCGCATTCCTGGGTAAATGGCTAGTGTTACCTTTTTATTTTTAATAATGACTGCCAAATTGATTTCCCAAAAAGGTAGTGCTGTCTTTACAGTATCTTGAGCATCTCTTACATTCACAGTTACCAGTTAGAAGCTTAAGTACTAAAGCATAGATATTGAAGCCAAACTGGATTTCAGATCTGAACTCTTACCCACTTAGGCAGCCTATTAAACCTTCTGGAATCATCCACCATAAAGTGAGGTGAACACTTACTTCCCTTAGATTTAGGAGACCTGAGCATACCAGGTGTTTACAAACTACCCAGTAATAGTCATACATCCAGAGGTTAGGAGAAGACACAACGGCTACTTGTATAGTAGAAAAGTGAAATATTTCCAAAAGGTGCATTTCGGATCATTAACGATGCCATCTCTAGCACACCTTGAATAGACAGACCGAAAAGGTGATGTTCCTACTTCTGGCTTAGCGGTAACATTTACTGTTACTGGGTGCTCCGCATGACGCTAAGATTTTACACATCGGTGTATCACATCGCATTTGCTTGTGCACGTAAACTCTCAAATACACTGTATACATCTGAACTGCTCCTCCCCGGTCCCTCGTCTCTTGGTCCACAGATCCTGACTCCTGAGACACCGGGGAAAGCGCATGACCCCATCAGATTATAGTTGGAAAAGAGGTGTCGAGAGGATTAACAGATTATGACACCTCCTTATATTGATGGGCTCAAGAGGGAGACAAATGACCTTCAGTCCCTTCTTTCTCTTTCCCTGAAGGAACTCAGCCCCTCAAAGACTCAGTATTTTCTTACCAGTGTCCGTGTCGAGGGTGTCAGCAGATGACATTTGCAAGGACGCGTAACTTTCTTCAGGCATGGGTGAAGATTCCCCAGAGTTGGATGCTTCGGGGCCAAGCAGGCTTTGGGGACAAGCTGGGTCCACACTCATGTTGTTGAGTTGAAGGAGAAGGAAAAAAGCCTAAGAGCTAGATGCTAGAAAAAGTCCAGGCTGAAGAATCTAGATAGAAGGACTTAGAGAAAGGTGAAGATCCCCGGGTGTGAAAGCATTAAAAAAGGACAGGATGAAAGGAGTCACCTGTAAGATAAGAGCCAACCAGTCCAATATAGGAAAATGAAAATAAATAGAGGCTCTACATTTATAAGTAAGGCTCAACCATACTTGTCCCCGCCCCTCCTGGCAATGCCACGCCCACACAACCCTTGCGAATTCCCAGTTAATCCCGTCTGCCAGTCTCACCAAGGCCATTGTAATGCAAAAGAGAGTTGCAGAGTAACCCAGACCTGGTGGGGAACTGGGAAACTAGGACCTCGGAAATGGGAAACACAATGAACCCAGCAATGAGACACTCCTAGCTTCACCTTGTTTCCACCTTTTAAAAGTCAAAGATGCACCTCCTGGGGCCACCTAAGGTGACTGAAACTCTCACTGGGACAGTTAATTGCCTTGACTTGAGCCCCTCTTAGGGTCTCGAAATCAGGCTAGTTTATGGCAAAAACTGCAACTAACTATTTTCCTCTTTGGTGCTCTCTAAGGTCACAGTAAAACACATATGGAATGTTAAGGCATCAGCTGATGTTAAAAAATCGCACTTGTTTTCAACCCCCACCTAACTTCTGTCTTGGTTTTTGGCTTTCAGAAAAACCACCAAGTCTTTTCAGCAGGGCAAAAGCCAGAGGAAAGGACCTGCAGACCTAGGATCCTGGGAGCCTGGTTAGTCATCATACGTAAACCATTACTGTGGAAGTTTTTAAAAACACGTAAACACATAAGGGCTTGGCTTAGCCACTTTACTAAGTCTCGGTTTCCTCATCTACAAATAAGGGCAGAAGTACCTTATCTGTACCTTCTTTGTGTTATTGTAAGAATCAAGGAAAGTAAAATGCTCATAACCTTTGACATGTCATGATGTATACCCATGGCTGTTAATAGAGATTCTTTCAGGACCCTATGCTTATGACCTCTGAGTCTGCCAATACTTGATGAGATTTTTGTTCTAATCCAGTGAACATGAAATCTAACATTGCATGATAGAATGAAAGCACCGCCTTCTTTACCTGGTTCATTACTAGATGCAAAATAATAAAATTTATTGACCTGTGAAAAGAAAAGTGAAAGTGTTCCTCACTCAGTCCTGTCCCACTCTCTGTGACCCCAGGGACTGTAGCCCGTCAGGCTCCTCTGTCCATGGGATTTCCCAGGCAAGAATACTGGAGTGGATTGCCATTCCCTTCTCCAGGGGAGCTTTCCAACCCAGGGATGGAACCTGGGTCTCCTGTGTCTCCTGCATTGGAAACAAGGAGAAAAAGAACATTCTCTAGGTAATTGGTATTCTTGGAATAGACTTGCCAGAGCAAATGTGATAGATTTATTTTAGAACCAACATTTGCCCTCCTGACTATTTCTCCTTCCTAAGCAATCATCTTTATCTTGCCTTTTTTGCTTCTTCTGGCTCTTTCTTTGAATAGCTTTTTCTTCTCCAGCATGGAAATCCTGTCTGGTCTTTAAACCCCACACCATCCTCTTTCTTCTTCTTCTTTTGGTTTACTTCCCAAAGGAACAGTTTTTAGAGTTGAATTCCAGCACTAACATATTTATGGACAAAAGATAACCATCTGCGCCTTCAACTTTCCTCCTCATTCCCAAATTCAACATTCAAGAATCTTAAGATTTCTTTGTTTCCAATCTCCCAATTCTAAAAGTAAACCCTTGGCAAATTGCAATTATATGTTTTTCTAAAATGCAATTCTTGACTAATCCTCCCATCCACTCTGCCACTCAAGTCTCCACCTGCTGGCTTAGCTTCCACGCCAGCTGAGTTTGACTCACAATACAAAGATGCCGACTTGCAAGAGTAGGATTATTGCCGGGTCCAAACAAGGGGATGAAATTCCGTGTAATCTTTGTCTTCTTGGACCACCATCCTGGAGGGGAAAAACGTCTAGAAGAGAGGCTTCAAGGAGAGGGTTGGTGGAATACATTGTGTTTCAGGCATAGAGCCTCTGTCTCATTAGAAATAGAAGATGATTTCTTAGGAAAAAAAAAAGGAATGTCAGGGACTTCCCTAGCAGACTGTGTGGTTCCACTGCAGGGGGCATGGGTTCCATCCCCGGTCGGTCGGTCGGGGAACTGAGATCCCAAATGCTCTGCAGCATGGCCAAAGGGTGGGAGGAGAATGAGGTGATGGATGTTAACGAAACTTATTGTGGTGATCATTTTGCAACACATCAGTCAGTTCAGTCACTCAGTCGTGTCCAACTCTTTGCAACCCCATGAGCTGCAGCACGCCAGGCCTCCCTGTCCAACACCAACTCCCGGAGCCCACTCAAACTCATGTGCAGTGAGTCAGTGATGTATTGGCAACACATACGTATATCAAATTATTACATTGTACACCTTGAACTAATATGATATTGTATTAATATATCAATTACATTTCAACAAAAAGAGGAAAATAACTTTAAATGGGGAAAAACTAGGCTTCCAGGCTCTCAATTAGCACTGTTTGGTAGTTGAGGGCAGTCAAGGCCACCAGGTAAGTTGGTTTGCCTGCAGCTCTCTAAACTGCTGGTACGGGAAGTTTTGTTCTTTGTTGGTGGAGGTCTTTGCATGAAAGCCTGAGATGAATTCACCCCACCCCCCTACCTGTGTCCCATTGTGTCTAAAGGAAGAGCCTCCGGAGAGAAAGACCAAAGGGCAGGGGGTTGGTAGCTGGAAGGTAGGTTTACTACATTCCTTGACCTGGAAAGCAATTTGAATGAGGCTGAGAATGCCTCCGAAGCTGTCAGAGACTGTGGGTTTGTTGGGGTGGGCTGTGTGGGTGGAGGAGGGGTATGTGATATTGTGCTGGAGTCCAGAGCCCCAAATGCAAAAATGAGTCAATGAAATCATGATTTTAAAATTGATGATTCTAAGAGCAACATCTGGGAAAAAGAAGGAGAAAAAAAAAAAAAGCTAAATACTAGAAAGGAGAAATATTTTACGGCTATGATTTATTCCTTATTTATAGACAAGAAGTGCACTCTGTGGGACTTCCTGATGGTCCAGTGGCTAAGACTTCACACTCCCAATGCAGGAGGTCTGAGTTCAATCCCTGGTCAGAGAACTAATCCCAAATGCTGCAACTAAGACCTGGCACAGCCTATAAAATACATTTTTAAAAAAAGAAAGAAAGAAATATACTTTGGGCTACACAGTCTTTTAGGAGAGCTGGCCCTGTTAACTTTTCACTGGGTTTTGTTGATTTGTCAAGGATAAGGGAATGGCAACCCACTCCAATATTCTTGCCTGGGAAATCCCATGGACAAAGGAGCCTGGTGGGCTACAGTCCATGGGGTCACAAAAGAGTCGAATACGACTGAGAGACTAACACTAACAATCATCACAAGTATTCTTTTTAATATATTTATTTTAGTCATTTGGCTGCTGCGGGTTTTAGTTACGGCATGTGGGATCTAGTTCCCTGATCAGAGATTGAACTCCAAGCCCCCTGCACCGGGAGTGTGGAGTCTGAGCCACTGGACCACCAAGGAAGTTCCATCACAAGTGTTAATACAGACTTTACCTCCCCTCAAATCTCAGGCATGGCATATACATCAAATGTGGAATTATTAAATGTAATGTTGATTTATTAGTCGTGGAACTATTGAATTTATTATTGATATATCATTGCTTTTAGGCTTCACCCCTTTGTCCACTTGAGTTTGCTTGAGTATGCCCAAAATGGTACGCATTCACTGATTTTTTTTTTTAATTCTCATGTAAGTTTTTGCTACCATTTCTTTCCTCTTCACATTGTTTCACTCTGCCTAATAAACCCATTGTATTAGTAACAGTTTCTTGTCAGTGTACTTACGTGTGTATACATTTAGCGATTTAACAGTTGATTGGCCAGGAAATATTTATTTTATTTATTTATTTTATATTTATTTTATTTATTTATTTTGTTGCTGTTTCAGCTCATAGTAAAAGAGGTACCTACCATGAGCCTGAGCGGAAATGAATAAGTAAATATCATCTCTACTTTTGAGGAGCTAACCATTTCATAGAGTAGATTAAATGTGTGATAAATATTGAAAACAAACCAACCAAACAGCACCAGGATGTATACAAGAGATACTGGGGTGAATTAACAAGAAAGGTAGAGTCGAGGAAGGGAGTCAGAGAAGACTGACTTCTCAACTTAAGAACTCAACTTCTTGAGTTGAGATAGGAAAACATTAAGAGACTAGGGAAGGGAATTCCAGAAAATAAACAATTTGGGCAAGGCATTAGGGAAAATGATGGATTCCAGTACGGTCACTTAACATGGCTTAGAGGCAGGGTGCAGTGGAAGGGGCTGTGAGAGAAAATGACTGGAACTCATCTATAGTGAGCTCTATTTTTCTGTCCTCTGAGGCATTTTATTTGCACACATATGTATTGTTGTTGTTCAGTCACTAAGTTGTGTCTAACTCTTTGTGACCCCATGGACTGCAGCACACCAGGCCTCCCTGTCCCACACCATCTCCTGGAGTTTGCCCAAGTTCATGTCCATTGAACCAGTGATGCTATCCAACTATCTCATCCTCCGCCACCCTCTTCTCCTTTCGCCTTCCATCTTTCCCAGCATCAGGGTCTTTTCCAACGAGTCAGCTGTATTGTAGTAAATGTAGATTACAGCCCTGGACAAAAAAATCCAAGGATTTTCCCTCCTATGTGTTTTCATCGTCTTTATGGTCCATGATGCCTGCTGAGGTTGTCAGTACAATGAAACCAAACCAACAGGACAAGAGCAGTTTATTCTGCTGTTTTTCCTGATCTTTCACATCCAGTCTGGGGCTGATCACGCCACACTTATTTAGCCTACCTGTGAGGTTCACAATAGTTTTCCCAGCCTTGTGGTCATCAATGATTTCAAATTCTCCAGTGTAACCATGCTTCATCATCACAGTTAGAAACATGACAAAGACTTTGGAGCACAGCCTGGTGTTTGCCTCTCTTTTCAGCATTGTTGATACTCTTGAGAGCATCAGCCAGGACATGCGTGGGCACCGTTAAGGCGACATGGGAAGATGGCAGAAAGAGTATAAGTGAGCTCTTGGTATGTATAAGGCACTGTTGTGTCTGTGTTGTAGGCACCTTAATTAGCATCTAGCCCAGCATCTGATGTGCAGTATATGCTCAAGCTTTGTGCTTTTAATAAATAAATACAGATGGAGATGTTTAATAGATCTTTGGAAATTAGAGTTGAGAAACCTAAGCGGTAAAAAGTGATCACAGGAACAGTTAAAAAAAAAAAAAAAAAAAAAACCAAAACTGAGTTTTGAATTAAATCCCCTCCTCTTATTAGTTTGCACTTTCCTGGTGATTCTGTCTCCTTTCTGGGTCTTCCTCACTCCTATATCTAAAAATTAGTATGTACCCAAGTTTAGTTCTCTGGCTTCCCTGGTGGCTCAGACAGTAAAGAGACCTCCTGCAATGCTGGAGACTGGGTTCGATCCCTGGGTTGGGAAGATCCCCCTGGAGGAGGGCATGGCAACTCACTCCAGTTATTCTTGCCTGGAGAATCCGCATAGACAGAGGAGCCTGGTGGGCTACAGTCCATGGGGTTGCAAAGAGTTGGACACAACTGAAAGACTAAGCAAAGCACACAGCAAGTTTAGTTCTCAAACCTCTACCTATAGTCACTGCCGTAGTTATCTCAACCTATCTTATAACTTTATTTTTTTTGGTCACATGGCTTGTGGGACCTTAGTTCACTCAGTAGGGATTGAACACTCACCCTCGGCAGTGAAAGTGTGCAGTCTTAACCACTGGACTGCCAGATAATTCTATCTTATGATTTTAAATACCATCTATATGCTTTTGTTTTTCACATGTATGTCTTTATCCCAGATCTGTTTCTGAGACTTAAGTCTCTTAACTATCCAACTCCCTACTTAACCTCTCCACTTGAATTTCTAGTAGGCATCACAATATTAATATTTCCCAAACCGACCTCTCAATGTTCCTTCCTACACAGGCTCCTCCTATAGTCTTCTCCATCTTGGTATATGAGAATTCCATCCTTCTGGTTGCTCAGGGCAAAATTCTAAAGCCATCTTTGTTGACAAATGCCATCAAAATTTAACAGAATCCAATTTGTTGCTGTTTAGTCATTAAGTCATATCTGACCCTTTGGACTGTAGCCTGCCAGCTTGTCTGTCTGTGGGGTTTCTCAGGCGAAAATACTGGAGTGGGTAGCCATTTCCTTCTCCAGAGATCTTTGTGAGCCAGCCCAGAATCCAATTACTTCTTTCTTTTAATGTTTTCTCTCTCCATGTTTCCTTTTTCCACTGCTTTTGACCATCATATAGACTAGGGCATAGAAAATCAATGGATGGCAAGAGATGGTTATTTTTTAAATAAAGATCATGTATTTATTTTGTTACTGTTCATGTCACAAGAGAGCTGGGGGCTTGAAATTACCTGTGTCCTGTGTTCTCTGGGAAAAGGGAAAGCTTCCTTTGGTGGCTCAGTAGTACAGAATCTGCCTGCCAATGCAGGAGACACAGGTTTGTCCCCTGATCCAGGAAGATCCCACGTGCCACGGAGCAGCTAATCCGGTGCACCACAACTACTGAGCCTGTGCTCCGGAGCCCGGGAGCCGCATCTGCCGAAGCCCGTGCACACTGGAGCCTGTGCTCCACAGTGAGAGAGGTCACCACAATGAGAAGCTTGAGCACCACAGCCAGAGAGTAGCCCCCCTCGCCGCAGTTAGAGAAACTCGCCGCAGTTAGAGAAAGCCTGTACAGCTCCTGAGACCCAGCACAGAAAAAATAAATCCTTTTTTCTTAAAAAAAGAAAGACAGGGGGCTGCACTTGACCTTTTCTAAGTATCTCCAAGGCTACGGCCCTCACCAAACCACCATCTATGTTGCTTGGATTATTCCAGTAGCCTCTCAACTCATCTTTGAAAAAAAAATTTTAAAGATATATCACATGAAGCTATTCCTTTGCTCACAACCCTCCTTTAGTTTTCGCACATTCAGAGTAACAAGTCAGTACACTGAATTACAGAAGCCCTCTTCTAGCCGTGTACTTGACTTCTGTCTTGGGTCCTTGTGTTTTCCGTCATCTCCATGAAGCTGGCCTCCCTGCTGATCCTGGAATGAGCCAGGAAAGCTCTCGAATCAGGGCTTTTATGTCCTTACTTTTCTCTCTGATCAGTTCCCTGCCCTCCCCCCCCCCCCCCGCCCCCCCCCCACCGGATTACAACCAACTTCATCCCTCTCCCTTCCTTTAAATCTTTAATTTTCCTCTTCAGTAATGCCTCCTCTTCCCAGTTCTTCTCTACTTTTCTTCTTAGCACTTATCATCATAATATATATTTTTTCTATATAAATATATAATAATATTATAAATAATATTTTCTATAATAAATATCTATAATAAAAATTTATTTTTCTATCTATAATAAATATTTTTTATTTATTACATATTTTTTCTATCTATTCTATCCATCTATCACCATCTTCTGTTCCCCACTACCACTAAAAGATAAATTCTGTTAGGGCATTATTTTAATTTTTATTTTTTTCATTTAGTGTAGTATTTCCAGCCCCAGAAGAGTGTGGTCCATAAGCCAGCATCATCAGTATTTCTTGGGAGTTGTTAGGGACATAAGTGCATGGGCTTTACCACAGAATTGCTGAATAGGAGTCTCTGGTGGGGTGACTGGAATCTGTAAATCTGTGTTTAAAAGTTCTTCAGGTGAATCTTTGACAAGTGGTTGTTTGAGAATTTCTGTTATAGAACAGTAGGGATGCTCTCACTCATTGTTTGTTGATGAAGGAATGGGTTTCAAAAGATCTAGAACTTTGTAAGTAAATAAAATAGGAGCCATTTCCTACATTTAAATATTAAATTGCACTTCAATGTGAAATACAAAATAGCACTCAAAAACAAAAAAACAATGCTCTTGGCCTCAGGTTCCCTAAAATGGTCAGTGAGCCTGGATCTCTTGGGAAAGAGCTGACTTTAATTTGCAACAAATTAGCTCTTTCTAGGTCCTCTGCTGCTGCTGCTAAGTTGCTTCAGTCGTGTCCGACTCTGTGTGACCCCATAGATGGCAGTCCACCGGGCTCCACCGTCCCTGGGATTCTCCAGGCAAGAGTACTGGAGTAGGTTGTCATTGTCTTCTCCGCTAGGTCCTCTGAGAGATGGATAACTCTTAAATTGCTTGTGTTGTAAAAAAAAATGAACCACACAACCACCCAAACTGCCATTTCAGAGCCTACTAATGGAATTTCACAGTTATGTTCTCCACTGACTGCCTGTTTTAACTATAAGAGCATCAACAACAACAACAAAAAAGAGCATTAACACACTTTCATCCACCTGCAAAGAAGCTTCTTACTTACTTAGTAGACAATATGATAAGCTGTCAAAATGTACCTGGCATCCAACTTTAGTAAGTTACTTATAGCCAATTTTGTTTCATCAGTGACCTTACCATGAGTACAAGCTTGGACATCCAATAAAAGATTCACCTAACCAGAAAATAGGTGACACGTCACTGACAGCTTTTTCCAACATCTGAACCTTTATATAATTAATACTAACTCTTGTGATCATTTTATCTCCTAATACTTCACCAGTCTGTCCCTTGGATATTCAGTGTTCTTGTTGTTTGGTGGCTGGGTCTTGTCCTATCCTTTGGGATCCTATGGACTGTAGCCCACCAGGGTCCCTGTCCATGGGATTTTCCAGGCAAGAATTCTGGACTGGGTTGCCGTTTCCTTCTGGAGGGGATCTTCCTGACCCAGGGATCGAAGCCCCGTCTTCTGCTTGATAGGTGGATTCTTTATCACTGAGCCACCTGGGAAGCCTGTATGTTCAGTACCACCCCCTTTACCCTCATTCAGGTATCATCTCTTGCCCAGACCTCCTCAGACTTCCACTTAACCTTACATAGGCAGAACCCACTGTGTGCCAGAGTGATTGACCTTCAAATCAACCATATTATCCTTTGGCTGAAGTCTTCTCTAAAGAAGACCACAGCCTGCTCTCTGCCTGCCTCTTCAGCTTTGGCAGGTTGCTTTACCCTTCGGTCCTGATGCTTTTCTCCTCTCTCTTTGCTTGGGAGCATTTTTAGTTTTTCAAGATGCAGATCAGGTGTCCTTTCTCTCAGTGACTTAGGTGTCCCTCTTCTGTACCTAACTCCTCCCATGGCGGTTGTCACTTTGCATTTATTTTTTAATTTAAAAACATTTTGATGGCGGGGGGGCGGGGGCAGGTAGTCTGTGTTGCAAGGCATGTGGGGGTCTTAGTTCCCTGACAAGGGATTGAACCTGAATCCCCTGCATTGGAGGCTTGGAGTCTTAACCACTGAACCCCTAGGGAACATTTTGCATTTTAGTTATAGCTTTTGTTTTTTTATATTTGGATTCTGTCTGGAATAACTCATTGAGAGTCTGGTTTGTTCTATAGCCTAGTGCAATACTAGTCAAAGAATGGTCCTGCTTTCAGATCACATCAGCATTACCTGGGAGCTTGTAAGAAAAGCAGATTCTTGGACTGGGTGTTACCCCAGATTTACTGGATCAGAATCTGTGAGTGGAGCCCAGGAATCTGTCTTTTCAGAATCTCTGATTTTTGTGTGCTCTGAAGTTTGAGGAGTACTGATTTAGAACACAGTGATTGGCAGTAGGGGAAAATCTCAATTAATATTTAAAGAATCTGCCTGCAATGCGGGAGACCTGGGTTTGATCCCTGGGTCGGGAAGATCCTCTGGAGGAGGGCCGGGCAGCCCACTCCAGTATTCTTGCCTGGAGACTCCCGTGGACAGAGTCCATGGGGCCACAGAGTCGGACACAACTGAGCAGCTAACACATATTTATTAAGTGAATAAATCAGTTCCAGTGGCTATAACACTGATATTCAGAAAACTGGGGAATTAAGAGAACTCTCAAAAAACACAGCAAAACAAATCAAATTTCTTCCTTGGGGTTCCGATTTGGATTTGTCAGGTCTTGCTCTCTCTAAAGGCTTTTGATGGCGTAAGGACTAAATTACTCTGTCTCTCAAATTGTAGTTTCTTAGTGTCAAGTTCCAAAGGTCAAACCATCAAGCTGAATTGTCAGAATCCTGACCCTTTGCAACACTATTGACAGCATAACTCCCTTTCCGCCCTACCCTCAGGGGATCCTTCACCTATAGTAGAAATGGATTTTTTCCTTGTTTTCCATCTAGGTTAGGTCTAGCCCCCAGGGAAAGGAGGAACCTACAGGAATGTCTACCAAAGTTTAGCAAATGTATACAGTTGCTCTGGAACTCGGCCCAGAGTTATTGGCTCAGAAGAGAGTAAGCTTCCCAGTTTCTCAGTAGGTTTTAGAGAAAGAGGAAGAAGTTAGAAAAGCAGGTCTTTGTGGAAAGAGTAAGGTGATGGTGATGGTGGAGGGGGTGTGGAATAAAAGAAACAACCACCTTAGTTGTTGCTCTAGTTGACTGGTATTGGGATGAAATAAAGCTGTTAACCCTAATAACACTGCACCTAAATATTGTACTTAGAATTTTTCAGGACACCAGGGTATTCCAATATTATATAGAGATGAGAGGAAGCAGGAACAAGCGATCTCAGCCTCCCAGGAGTAAATAAATTCAATGCCAGAAAAAGAAATCAAGGCTAAGGCAAATAGCAGGATGTGGGGAAAGAATTCAAATTTAAGGAAGCTATTTTTTCTTTAGTGATGTATAGTTAATTTTTAATGTGTTAGTTTCAGGTGTACAGCAAGGTGATTCAGTTTTACATATATATCTGTCCTTTTCACATTCTTTTCTATTATGAATTTTTATAAGATATTGAATATAGCTCCTTGTGGTATACAGTAGGTCCTTGTTATCTATTTTATATATAGTAGGATTCCCTGGTAGCTCAACTGATAAAGAATCTGCCTGCAATACAGGAGACCCCAGTTGGATTCCTGGGTCGGGAAGATCCACTGAAGAAGGGATAGGCTACACACTCCAGTATTCTTGGGCTTCCCTGGTGGCTCAGTTGGTAGAGAATCCGCCTGCAATGTGGGAGACCTGGGTTTGATCCCTGGGTTGGGAAGATCCCCTGGAGGAGGGCATGGCAACCCATTTCAGTATTCTTGCCTGGAGAATCCCATGCACAGAGGAGCCTGGTGGGCTACAGTCCCTGGGGTCACAAAGAGTCGGACATGACTGAGCGACTAAACACAGAATGGCACAGTGTGTATATATTAATCCCAAACACTATCCCTATTTAGTAACCATGTTTGTTTTTTATGTCTGTGAGTCTATTACATAAACAGTAGTTTCACATTTCTGTGCCTCAATTTCATGAATGTACATGAAAAAAAGGACATAATATATAGTAACTGATCAGAAAGGTATGCTGGGTCCAAGAGTCGGCTGCACTTAAATGTACCTCAATGGCATATTGGTTACTTTGAATTAAAGTTGCTTAAGCCAGGATCTTTGTGTTGCACTCAATATCCCAGCAAACTCGGAAAACTCAGCAGTGGCCACAGAACTGGAAAAGGTCAGTTTTTATTCCAATCCTAAAGAAAGGCAATGCCAAAGAATGTTCGAACTACTGCACAATTGCACTTATTTCACACGCTAGCAAAGTAATACTGAAAATTCTCCAATCTAGGTGAATCAACAGTAGGTGAACTGAGAACTTCCAGATGTTCAAGCTGGATTTAGAAAAGGCAGAGGAACCAAATTGCCAACATCCGTTGGATCATGGAAAAAACAAGAGAATTCCAGAAAAACATCTTCTTCTGCTTCATTGACTATGCTAAAGCCTTTGACCGTGTGGATCACAACAAACTGTGGAAAATTCTTTGTGCGTGCAATGTTTCATGGGGTCACAAAGAGTTGGACACGATTGAGTGACTGAACTGAACTGAACTTGACATGGATCAATGGACTGGTTCCAAATTGGGAAAGGAGTACATCAAGGCTGTATATTGTCACCTTGCTTATTTAACTTATATTCAGAGTATATCACGTGAAATGCCAGATTGGATGAAGCACAAGCTGGAATCAAGATTGCCAGGAGAACTATCAATAACCTCATATATGCAGATGACACCACCCTTATGGCAGAAAGCAAAGAGGAACTAAAGAGCCTCTTGATGAAAGTGAAAGAGGAGAGTGAAAAAGCTGTCTTAAAACTCAACATTCAAAAAACAAAGATCATGGTGTCTGGTCCCATCACTTCATGGCAAATAGATGGGGAAACAATGGAAACAGTGACAGACTTTATTTTCTTGGGCTCCAAAATCACTGCAGATAGCCGGCAAAGGTCCATCTAGTCAAAGCTAGTAGTCATGTATGTATGTGAAAGTTGTACTATAAAGAAAGCTGAGCGCCAGAGAACTGTGGTGTTAGAGAAGACTCTTGAGGGTCCCTTGGACTGCAGGGAGATCCAACCAGTCCATCCTAAAGGAGATCAGTCCTGAATATTCATTGGAAGGACTGATGCTGAAGCTGAAACTCCAATACTTTGGCCACCTGATGCGAAGAACTGATTCATTGAAAAAGACCTTGGTGCTGGGAAAGATTGATGGCAGGAGGAGAAGGGGACGACAGAGGATGAAATGGTTGGATAGCATCATCCACTTGAGGGACATGAGTTTGAGCAAGCCGTGGGAGTTGGTGATGGACATCTAATGTGCTACAGTTCATGGGGTCGCAAAGAGTCCACACAACTGAGCGACTGAACTGAAGACAGGATCAGTGCAAGAGGGGTACTCTGACTCTCCTCTCTTGTCTCCCTGAAAGCAGGAAATAGATCTCTTTTGTGAAACATGGACTCCCCCGTGTGGAGGGAGAGGTCCACCCTTATCCCCAGTGGCAGGGAATTTTGGCCAAGAAGTCTGTGTAAGTAAAACTTGTTACTTATTTAATTTATTACCCTAGGCTCTAACTCTGTTTAGATTTTTCACTAATTGAGCTCTGAAGTCTGAGTTTCTTGGTCTTGTCAATTCTTTGCAAATCTATTGTTTCTTGCTTTAAAAATATAAACACTGCTTGCTTTGACAACCTCTTAGGTCCATTTCTATGAGATGGTCACTATTAAAATTTTTTTTCTTTTTTTTTTTAAGAAAAAGCATTATTAGTTCAGACACAAGAACTCAAGAGCATGAGAGGGGGAAATTCCCTTCCCCCACCTCCACAGGTATATCTTGTAAGTGCTCAGTCAGTGTTAGCTATTATTATTTTCTCTCTGTATGCTATATTTTGGGGCTTCCCTGGTGGCTCAGTGATAAAGAATCTGCCTGCCTTGCCAGGAGATACAGGAGATGTAGGTCCAATCCCTGGGTCAGAAAGATCCCCTGGAGAAAAGCATGGCTACTCATTCCAGGGTTTGCACCTGGAGAATCCCATGGTCTGAGGAGCCTGGTGGGCTGCCGTCCATGGGATCACAAAGAGTCAAACATGACTGAAGCAATTGAGCACAGCCTAACACGTGCTCTGTTTTGGAAAGTCCATGACTTCATTCACTAAGCGAATACTATGAAGCATCTCTGAAGTGTCAGGTGCTGGAATAAAGAAGTGGATTATGCATGCTTCCCAGTGGACTTTCCAGGTGGCGCAGTGGTAAAGAACCCACCTGCCAACTCAGGAGTCTGGAGTTTGATCCCTGGGTCGGGAAGATCCCTGGAGAAAGGGAATGGCTACCTACTCCACTACTCTTGCCTGGAGAATTCCATGGACAGAGGAGCCTGGTGGGCTATAGTCCATGGGGTCGCAAAGAGTCAGACACGACTGAGCAACTAACACTTTCACTTTCAATATCAATGACCCATTCCATGAACAAAAATAACTATTACTTCTTTCAGTGTACTAACTAGATTACACGTCCTCTGGCATCCACAGATTTTTATCTTGTGTGGCACATTTGGAATTGTTATTTCCATCCTTAAGAGATATGTCAAGAATGGAGGTAGTTGAATTTGAGAACATAATTCATTCTATAAGAGTTATAAGTGTGTGTGTGTATGTGTGTGTGTGTGTGTGTGTGTGTGTAGCAAATCCTTTTGTTTGCATCCTCCTCTGATCCCCATATCAGCTAACATAAGATGTATAGATAATAATTAACTTACATCAGTGTACTTAAGATACACTGTATCAAGGAGATTTCTGATAGCTCGGTTGGTAAAGAATCCGCTGGCAATGCGGGAGACCCTGGTTCGATTCCTGGGTTGGGAAGATCCGCTGGAGAAAGGATAGGCTACCCAATCCAATATTCTTGGGTTTCCCTGGTGGCTCAGCTGGCAAAGAATCCACCTGCAATGCGGGAGAACTGGGTTTGATCTCTGGGTTGGGAAGATCCCCTGGAGAAGGGAAAGGCTACCCACTCCAGTATTCTGATCTAGAGAATTCAATGGACTGTATAGTCCATGGCCTCACAAAGAGTCAGACATGACTGAGTGACTTTCATATCAAGAGTGAATATCACCCAGATTTTGTATTATCTTGTTGGGAAAGAGCACATTTCTGGTTGTACACACAGTAGTTTTATTATGTTAGGTAGAAATATGACTTTGCTATTTTCTTTATTTGTAGGTTAAATATGGTTTAAAGAGATGTATATGGGTGCCATGTTCACAAGGGATGAGCTATGATGCTTAATTTTATGTGTCAACTTGGCTAGTCAGCAGTACCCAGGTATTCAATTAAACATTAGTCTGAGTGTTGTTGTGAAAGTATTTTTGTAGATGTAGTTAACATCTACCATCAGCTGACTTTAAGTAAAAGAACATTATCCTTACTAATCTGGGAGGGCCTCATCTAATCAGTTGAAAGTCCTTGAACAAGATAGAGGTTTCCCCAAAGAAGAAATTTCACTTCTGGACTGCAGCTTTAGCTCCTGTCTGACAATTTCCAGCCAGCTGGCCTGCCCTCTGGATTTTGGGTTTACTAGATCCTCAGAGCCACGTAGCCAATTCCTTGAAATAAATATCTATATACAGGTCTATAACCTACTGGTTCTGTTTCTATGTTAGAATCCTGATTGATTTAGCTGTTTTGTATATTACCTATGAATAAAGTCAAAGTTAATACCTAGGTGTTGAAAGTGGCAGTTGACATATTTGGTTTGTTGAATTTGGCATTCATTATTAACAAAGTTCTTTTCATATGGCCTATATGGGCTTCCCATGTGGCTCAGCTGGTAAAGAATACACCTGCAATGCGGGAGACCTGGATTTGATCCCTGGGTTGGGAAAATCCCCTTGAGAAGGGAAAGGCTACCCACTCCAGTATTCTGCCCTGGAGAATTCCATGGACTGTATAGTCCATGGGTTCCCAAAGAGTCAGACACGACTGAGTGATTTTCACTTTCATCTGGCCTATATAAGTTATTTCTTGATTTTTTAAAAAATGCATTAAAAACTCACTTTTGATATTGAGTGATATTAGCAAACATACATTGATAAAAACATAAAATACTTTGCAAGGTATATTTTATTCATTTGGGGCTACATTTAAACAAACTATTTTATTAAATAGAATAGTTTAAGATTTACAGAAAAGTAAACAGTACAGATTATTCTCATATACTCCATATCAAATTCCCCCTATTATTAAATCTTAGATTAGTATGGTACAATTGTCATAACTAATGAACTGACATTAACAAAAACCCATACTTCATATTTTCAAAGATTTTACCTTTTGGGGGAGGGGGAGGCGCCGTGCCCTGCAGCATGCAGGATCTCAGTTCCCCCACCAGAGATCCAACCAGAGCCCTTGGGAGTGAGAGCTCAGAGTGCTAACCACTGGACTGCCAGGGAATTCCCCTTTCTTTTTCACTTTAAAACATTTTGCTATAAATGTACTATAAACATTTATTATAAATATAAGTTAAGTAGTAAACTGAAATATTGGAGGAAGACAAAGTCATTCATTTACTTCCCTGTCATAGTTAGTAATTTATTTTATCTTTTTATTATATACTCGGCATGACAGTGTACAGGAGACAAGAATCAAGACAATCTTCAAGAAAACAAAATGCAAAAAAGCAAAATGGCTGACTGAGGAGACCTTACAAATAGCTGCGAAAAGAAGGGAAGCCAAAAGCAAAGGAGAAAAGGAAAGATATAAGCATCTGAATACAGAGTTCCAAAGAATAGCAAGAAGAGACAAGAAAACCTTCCTCAGGGATCGATGCAAAGAAATAGAGGAAAACACTAGAATGGGAAAGACTAGAGATCTCTTCAAGAAAACTAGAGATACCAAGGGAACATTTCATGCAAAGATGGGCTCGATAAAGGACAGAAATGGTAGGGACCTAACAGAAGCAGAAGATATTAAGAAGAGGTGGCAAGAATACACAGAAGAACTGTACAAAAAAGATCTTTACCATCTATATAATCACGATGGTGTGATCACTCACCTAGAGCCAGACATCCTGGAATGTGAAGTCAAGTGGGCCTTAGAAAGCATCACTAGGAACAAAGCCAGTGGAGGTGATGGAATTCCAGTTGAGCTCTTTCAAATCCTGGAAGATGATGCTGTGAAAGTGCTGCACTCAATATGCCAGCACATTTGGAAAACTCAGCTGTGGCCACAGGACTGGAAAAGGTCAGTTTTCATTCCAATCCCAAAGAAAGGCAATGGCAAAGAATGCTCAAACTACCACACCATTGCACTCATCTCACACGCTAGTAAAGTAATGCTCAAAATTCTCCAAGCCAGACTTCAACAATACGTGAACCATGAATTTCCAGATGTTCAAGCTGGTTTCAGAAAAGGCTTAGGAACCAGAGATCAAATTGCCAACATCTGGTGGATCATTGAAAAAGCAAGGAAGTTCCAGAAAAACATCTATTTCTGCTTTACTGACTATGCCAAAGCCTTTGACTATATAGATCACAATACACTGTGGAAAATTCTGCAAGAGATGGGAACTCAATGTGTATAATGAAAGACCTGGGAAGATGCTATATTAAGTTTAAAAAATGAAGCAAGACACAAGAATATATGAGTGGGTATGATCACAGCTGTAAATAACATGCCAGTTCAGTTCAGTTCAGTCGCTCAGTCGTGTCCGACTCTTTGCGACCCCATGAACTGCAGCACTCCAGGCCTTCCTGTCCATCACCAACTCCCAGAGTCCACACAAACCCATGTCCATTGAGTCGGTGATGCATTCCAACCATCTCATCCTCTGTCGTCCCCTTCTCCTCCTGCCCTCAATCTTTCCCAGCATCAGGGTCTTTTCAAATGAGTCAACTCTTCGCATCAGGTGGCCAAAGTATTGGAGTTTCAGCTTCAACATCAATCCTACAAATGAACACCCAGGACTTATCTCCTTTAGGATGGACTGGTTGGATATCCTTGCAGTCCAAGGGACTCTCAAAAGTCTTCTCCAACACCACACTTCAAAAGCATCAACTCTTTGGCACTCAGCTCTTTATAGTACAACTCTCACGTTCATACATGACCACTGGAAAAACCATAGCCTTGACTAGACAGATCTTTGTTGGCAAAGTAATGTCTCTGCTTTTTAATATGCTGTCTAGGTTGGTCATAACTTTGCTTCCAAGGAGTACTCGTCCTTTAATTTCATGGCTGCAGTCACCATCTGCAGTGATTTTGGAGCCCCCAAAAACTAAAGTCTGACACTGTTTCCACTGTTTCCCCATCTATTTCCCATGAAGTGATGGGACCAGATGCCATGATCTTAGTTTTCTGAATGTTGAGCTTTAAGCCAACTTTTTCACTCTCCACTCTCACTTTCATCAAGAGGCTTTTTAGTTCCTCTTCACTTTCTGCCATAAGGGTGGTGTCATCTGCATATCTGAGGTTACTGGTATTTCTCCTGGCAATCTTGATTCCAGCTTGTGCTTCCTCCAGCCCAGTGTTTCTCATGATGTACTCTGCATATAAGTTAAATAAGCAGGGTGACAATATACAGCCTTAATGTACTTCTTTCCCTATGTGGAACAAGTCTGTTGTTCCATGTCCAGTTCTAACTGTTGCTTCCTGACCTGCATACAGGTTTCTCAAGAGGCAGGTCACGTGGTCTGGTATTCCCATTTCTTTCAGCATTTTCCGCAGTTTATTGTGATCCACACAGTCAAAGGATTTGGCGTAGTCAATAAAGCAGAAATAGATGTTTTTCTGGAACTTCCTTGCTTTTTCAATGATCCACCAGATGTTGGCAATTTGATCTCTGGTTCCTAAGCCTTTTCTGAAACCAGCTTGAACATCTGGAAATTCATGGTTCACGTATTGTTGAAGTCTGGCTTGGAGAATTTTGAGCATTACTTTACTAGCGTGTGAGATGAGTGCAATGGTGTGGTAGTTTGAGCATTCTTTGCCATTGCCTTTCTTTGGGATTGGAATGAAAACTGACCTTTTCCAGTCCTGTGGCCACAGCTGAGTTTTCCAAATGTGCTGGCATATTGAGTGCAGCACTTTCACAGCATCATCTTCCAGGATTTGAAAGAGCTCAACTGGAATTCCATCACCTCCACTGGCTTTGTTCCTAGTGATGCTTTCTAAGGCCCACTTGACTTCACATTCCAGGATGTCTGGCTCTAGGTGAGTGATCACACCATCGTGATTATATAGATGGTAAAGATCTTTTTTGTACAGTTCTTCTGTGTATTCTTGCCACCTCTTCTTAATATCTTCTGCTTCTGTTAGGTCCCTACCATTTCTGTCCTTTATCGAGCCCATCTTTGCATGAAATGTTCCCTTGGTATCTCTAGTTTTCTTGAAGAGATCTCTAGTCTTTCCCATTCTAGTGTTTTCCTCTATTTCTTTGCATCGATCCCTGAGGAAGGTTTTCTTGTCTCTTCTTGCTATTCTTTGGAACTCTGTATTCAGATGCTTATATCTTTCCTTTTCTCCTTTGCTTTTGGCTTCCCTTCTTTTCACAGCTATTTGTAAGGTCTCCTCAGTCAGCCATTTCACTTTTTTGCATTTCTTTTTCTTGGAGATGATGTTGATCCCTGTCTCCTGTACAATGTCACAAACCTCCGTCCATAGTTCATCAGGCACTCTATCTGTCAGATCTAGTCCCTTAAATTTATTTCTTACTTCCACTGTATAATCATAGGGGATTTAATTTAGGTTATATCTTGGTTGTCTAATTGTTTTCCTCACTTTCTTCAATTTAAGTCTGAATTTGGCAATAAAGAGTTCATGAACTGAGCCACAGTTACATCTCGGTCTTCTTTTGCTGACTGTATAGAGCTTCTCCATCTTTGGCTGCAAAGAATATAATCGACCTGATTTCAGTGTTGACCATCTGGTGATGTCCATGTGTAGAGTCTTCTCTTGTGTTGTTGGAAGAGGGTGTTTGCTATGACCAGTGAGTTTTCTTGGCAAAACTCTTTTAGCCAAAAAGGACATCTTTTGGGGGTGTTAGTTTTAAAAGGTCTTGTAGGTCTTCATAGAACCGTTCAACTTCAGCTTCTTCAGCATTGCTGGTTGGGGCATAGACTTGGATAACTGTGATATTGAATGGTTTGCCTTAGAAACTAACAGAGATCATTCTGTCGGTTTTGAGATTGCATCCAAGTACTGCATTTCAGACTCTTTCCTTGACTATGATGGCTATTCCCTTTCTTCTAAGGGATTCCTGCCCACAGAAGTAGATATAATAGTCATCTGAGTTAAATTAACCCATTTCAGTCCATTTTTGTTTGCTGATTCCTAAAAGTTTTAATGAATACAAAACATACCATTCACTGGCTATATATTTATATTTTTGGATTATTTCCTTAGACCAGAGGTTGGCAAACTATGCCAGTATTATTCTCCATGAGTGCCTGGAAAACAAAGAATGCTATACCCTTGAGTGGCATCTCCTGTATCTAAATCCATCATTTTTAAGTACTTAAGGTAGGCACTGGAGAAGGGAAAGGTTACCCACTCCAGTATTCTGGCCTTGAGAATTCCATGGACTGTAGACCATGGGATCGCAAAGAGTCAGACACCACTGAGCAACTTTCACTTTTAAGGTAGATGCCCATCCAGGTGTCCTCAGGAGCTAATGCCATCTAGGTGAAGATGCAGCCTCCATACCAGGGCAGGCAGCTCGGGACAGGCTCTGAATTGCAGGCTCCCCTGGTCTGGCAGAGCGGTGCGCCGCTGGTACCTCATCAGCCAGCGTCGGCAGGATACAAGGCCTCCAGTGTCTAGGGTCCGACTTCCTGTTGCCCGATCTCAGGGTCAGGTTAGCTCACCTCTGTTTTCTTTTTTCTTCTAGAATACTTCCCAGTATACCACATTACATTGAGTCATAATGCCTCCCAAGGCTGCTCTTGACTGTCACAGTTGGTCTATTTCATTTTAAGGATGCCCATTTCACCCATGTCCTCATCTGTTCTAGATTGCTTCCCTTTTTCCTACCCCTTTTGCCCACTTGTATTTTTTTTTCTCTACTTGTAGCTTATGCCTACTCCCTGAACACATAATTTGTTTCATACTTACTGCTTTTAAAGGCATTATCTTCCTTTAAGATTTTTAAAAATCTCAAGAATGGCAGGGTGTTCTCCAAAATGTCAAAGGTTATAGCTAAAAAAGATGACGATTCTGTGGTCACAGTAGATAGCTAGCATTTTTAGGATTTTGCTAAATTCAGATTTGTTTCATTCTTCCATCCTCACTTCTACAAATTATAGACAGTGTGGTGTGGTTGGGGGAACTTAGATAGGCAAGTTTTAGTTTTGAGGTTATCCAGACCAGGGTTTGAATTCCAGAGCTATTTGGATCGTGGCCAAGTTCATTTAACCTGATATTCTAGTTCTTTTATCTGTAAAGTAGCTGTAGGGAATGCAGAACTTCACGTCTACTCTTATGTGGTCCCTGACTGGGCTCAAGAATTAAGTTGACACAAAACAGATTAAAAAGAGAAAAGTATTTCACTTTACTTGATGATTTTACATATGGGATTCTTCACAGGAAAATGGAGACTCCAAAAGCAGTACATCATTTTTTATGGCTTAATTTTCTGTGCTGACCACTTATCTTCTAACATATCTTCTAATATGACACCTGATTATGACCAAAATATAGGGATAAATAATCATTTCCCAGGATAACTTGAAAATTAAGAAACTGGACAAATGATCTACATATTCCCCATAGACGCCTCAATGATGAAAATGCCATGATAGCAAGATGTTTGTCCACTTCGCTCATCTGGCACCTAGAATCGTGTCACTTATATAGAAAGAGGTTCAGTAAATATTTTAATAAGTATTAAATGAATGTATATAAGTATATGTGTGTGTGTGAGAGAGAGGGAGATAATGGAGAATTAAAGATCAGAGGGGGAAGTAATGAGTTATTTAATAAATGCTGCTAGAAAAGATTGATAAAATTTATATAAAAGTTGAGAACTGCTATTCAAAGATTTCCTGAAGTGGAGAGAAAAGCCATAAAGCTACAGAAAATGCATGTAACAGAAAATGACAAATTTTCGGTATCTATAACACAGAATTTCCATAAATCATAATCAGTAAAGCTCTGTCCACCTTGAAAGGCTTTCTTCTCAGGGCTCCCGGGACCCAATCCTTTTCTGAGATTCCTTCTGTTGTCGATGATGCACATTCCAGGTTTTCTTTGATTCTTACTACTCCTCTCTCCCTCTCCCTGACTGGGGACCTACTGTGTATCTCAAAGCTACATCTTCTAGTCTAAACTCAATCTGTCAGAAAATCTGCTTTCCTTTCTTCAAAATATACCCCCAAATCTTCAACTTCTGAGCACCATCACCTCTAAACTAGAAACATTTCCTGGTGTCTGGTTCTCATCTTCCCATCCCATGGTCTATTTCCAACCGAGCAGAGTAGTTCTTCTAAAATGTAAATTACACAATATCATGCCATGACTGAAACCTTGACAGTGGCTTTCAATATCTTACAGAGGAAAAGCCAGAGATTTTGCAAACTTCTAAAGGATTTGGCCCCTTGCTCCATTTCTTATGTCTTAACACGTCCCCTCTCATTTACCTCCATCCCTTCTGCTTGGCTTGCTTTTCAGTAAATGAACCTAGCATGGTTGCAATTTCAGCCTTTGCACTTGCTGTTTGCTGTGTCTATAAATTTATATTTCCATATAAAAGCAAGAGTCTTTTTTCTTTTTTTCCTTTTTTTTTTTTTTAATTTGGTCATGCCCCATGGCTTGCAGGATCTCAGTTCTCTGACAGTGCAACTGCTGAGTTCTAACTCTTAGACTGCCAGGGAATTCCCAAGACTTATTTTCCAAAAGTATTTTTTAAAGTGAAATATAGTTGATTTACACTGTTGTGTTTCTGTTGTACAGCAAGTTCCGTTCAGTTCAGTCATTCAGCCGTGTCTGACTCTGTGACCCAATGAACCGCAGCATGCTAGGCCTTCCTGTCCATCACCAACTCCCAGAGTCCACACAAACCCATGTCCATTGAGTCGGTGATGCCATCCAGCCATCTCATCCTCTGTCATCCTCTTCTCCTTCTGCCCTCAATCTTTCCCAGCATCAGGGTCTTTTCAAATGAGTCAGCTCTTCACATCAAGTGGCCAAAGTGTTGGAGTTTCAGCTTTAGCATCAGTCCTTCCAATGAACACCAAGGACTGATCTCCTTTCGGATGGACTGGTTGAATCTCCTTGCAGTCCAAGGGACTCTCAAGAGTCTTCTCTAACACCACACCTCAAAAGAATTAACTCTTCGGCACTCAGCTTTCTTCACAGTCCAACTCTCACATCCATACATGACCACTGAAAAAACCATAGCCTTGACTAGACGGACCTTTGTTGGCAAAGTAATGTCTCTACTTTTGAATATGCTGTCTAGGTTGGTCATAACTTTCCTTCCAAGGAGTAAGCGTCTTTTAATTTCATGGCTGCAATCACCATCTGCAGTGATTTTGGAGCCCCAAAAAATAAAGTCAGCCACTGTTTCCACTGTTTCCCCATCTATTTACCATGAAGTGATGGGACCAGATGCCACTATCTTTTTTCTGAATGTTGCGCTTTAAGCCAACTTTTTCACTCTCCTCTTTCACTTTCATCAAGAGGCTCTTTAGTTTTTCTTCACTTTCTTCCATAAGGGTGGTGTCATCTGCATATCTGAGGTGATTGATATTTTTCCTGGCAATCTTGATTCCAGCTTGTGCTTCCTCCAGCCCAGCAGCAAAGTGATTCAGTTATACATGTGTGTGTATATATACGTATAGCTGAATCATATAGCTATATAGCTGAATATGTTTATATATATATACTTTTTCATACTCTTTTCTACTATGGTTTATTATAGGTGACCGAATATAACCTGTAATACTGAATATAATATAGTTCCCTGTGCTCTACAGTAGGACCTTCTCGTTTATTCATTTCATTTCTAGTAGTTTGCATCTGCTAATTCCAAGCTCCTTTTAGCCCTCTCCCACCCTCTTTACCATTTGGTAACTATATAAGTTTGTTTTCTATCAGATTATTTTTCTCACCTTCCTCCAGTTTTTCTCTAAATATATTTGTTGACAAAGCAGTGTCCAGAAGTAAGATTTAAATCTGTACCTGAGAAAACTATTAGAAGTTGTGATTTAGAGCTTGAGGGTTCATGGAAGGTTCTGGGAAATTTTGTTTGAACTTGTGATCAAGTAAAATTTAAAACACAGCATTTCTACCAGAGAGATGAAATTACAAATTTAGGCTTAGACATTTAGGAACTGGTACTTGTTGATGAAATCACATTTTTTATTTTTAATTCAAAAGTTTAATTGTTTTCAATTGGACTGGGTCTTCAGTGCTGCTGGCAGGCTTTCCCTGGGTTTGGAGGGCAGGGCTACTCTCTAGTTGTGCCTGGGCTTCTTACTGCGGTGGCCTCTCTTGTTGCAGGGCACAGCTCCAGGCCCACAGACTTCAGTGGTTGCAGCACACAGGCTCAGTAGTTGCGGTGTACTGGCTCTAAGGTGGGCAGGCTTCAGTCCTTGTGGTGCCCGGGCTCAGCAGTTGCAACTGTCAGGCTCTAGAGCCCTGGCTCAGTAGTTGTGGCTCACCGGCTTAGTTGCTCCTTGGCATGTGGAATCCTTCCAGACCAGCGATGGATCCTTTTCCCCTGCATTGGCAGGTGGGTTCTTATCCACTGCACATCAAGAAAGTCCTCACATTCTTTCCTAACAATTCAGTTTCCTCATTTTGTCTAGAATGACAATCAATGAGGTAATATTAAAGATTTGTACATAAATATCCATAAATAATATATACAAATTCCATAAACAACCAGTGCCATTGAAAGTATTGATGTTTTTATCTTTATCTTCCTTCCCATCATATGAGCTTTTTCCAAACAACAGAGAGGAAAGATGAGCACCAAATGTATTCAACATCTAAGAAACAAAGAAAAGACAAAATCATTCAGTCTAGTAAAAATCTAATGGCTGCCATTCTGTGTCTGGTACTATGATTACATGAAAAATGGTGGCATGACCACAGGTGTATTTATCTGTGTCGAGGGGACTGAAAAATAGGGCAGAAAGTTGATGGGATAGTGAACAACTGTGGGAACACAGTGTGTCTCCAGAGGTCAATGTATTTTTTCCATTTTATTTTCTACATGTCAAACATCCTTACCTCTTCTGTTTTTATATTCCCTCCAGTGTATTTCTTTTTTGTATGTCTGCCTCTTTTTATAAAACCATTGGTTTATCTGCAAAAAAAAAAAAAAAAAAAATTGTTGAGAGGCGATTCATCCAAAAATAAGGATAATGGTTTATATGGGTAAGAGTTGTATACCAGGGACTTTGTCAGTAAACAAATATGTCATCATACCTGAGTCTGTGTCATGCCAAATTCAGACGCAAGTGATGAAATATCCTGAAATGTGGGAATTTTTTTTAATTTAAACATTGCCCAGAGAGTGTCCATAAGGGGTCTGCTGACAAAGTTTTTCTTCTGGTATCGTTTCTTATTTTTCTTTTCTTTCTTGTCCTCCTCATCCTGTTCCTTTTCCAAGTTTTCTTCCATGACTTCTTCCTTTTCTCCTCCTCCTTCTCTCTTTCTCTTCGTCTTCCTTTCAACTTCAAGATGATTTTGATCACAGGGCATCGCTGATTGTTTCTGTGCATCAAAATCTATGGAATAAAATCAAGTTGCAGCTAAACTGGACATCCAGATCATAGTATTCTTCAGTGTGAGAATATATCTGACTTTCATAACAGCAGTGTCAGACCTTGTTGAGAAGTAGAGGAAAGGAAAAGTCAAATTGTCTAAACCAGTGAAGATTTTCATGAAAAGAATGGTCTGAAAAAATTTTTCTTTTGAATGTTAAGTAGTGATAAATAAATACTTCCTAAGGAAAGGCTATTTATTGAAGTTGAAACATCTGTTTGTGATGTTAAGTACTCAAAAATAAGTGAACTTGAAATGAAATTAGCTATGATTGATCTTCCTTAAAGGACTATGCATGCTAAATCACTTCAATTGTGTCTGACTCTTTTAGATCCTATGGACCATAGATCTCCAGGCTCCTCTGTCCATAGAATTCTCCAGGCAAGAATACTGGGATTAAAAAACAAACAAACAAACAAACCAGAGTGGGTTGCCATGCTCTTCAGGGGATCTTCCTGACCCAGGGATCAAAGCTGCCTCTTTTAGTTCTGCTGCATCAGCAGGCAGGTTAAGGACTATACAGGCTTTCTATTTCTATTTCAGAAAATTTTGCTAATTTTTAGAAATTTGTCCTTATATTTCACTTTTCCCAGCATCCTCCTGGCTTATGTTCATGTCCTGGCGTAATTACTAATATCACTACTTTTACCTTAAAGTACTCTGGCTTAAACTATATATTATGTGATTCCATCACTTACACTACTTAAGAAACCAAATCAGGAATTTAAAAGTAACCAAGACACATCAGAAGAGTTTAATTAGGAACATAATAAACAGCAATAGTTATTGAAACAGAAAAGAATGATTATATAAATGGACAAGTTCACCACTGAAAAGGAAAGGGGGGCTAAAATTAAACCCTAGTAGATAATCAAAAATTATTGTATGATAATGGAGAATTTCTGATCAGTGGGGGGAAGTAATGAACTATTTAATCAGTGCTGCTAGATAAAACTGACCAAATTTATATAAAAATTGACAACTGCTATTCACCAAAGATTTCATGAATAAAGTGGAGAGAAAAGCCATAAATTGGCAGAAAATATATGTAACAGAAAACTGACAAGTTTTTGGTATCTAGAGCAAAGAGTTCCCATAAGTCTATAAGGAAAAAAAAAAAACCCAAGAGAGAAAACAAAAGCTGTGTGTGTGCGAGGGCTGGGAGTCAGAAGTAGATCTGAATGGCTAATATTTTGAAAAGAATAATCAAGATGAAGATAAGAATGAGCTGCCTTTTTATAGTTACTTGATAGACAGAAATGAAGAAATCAAGTAATACCAAATATGAAACAGCGGTAGGTTGACAAGAACTTGCAGGTATTTTTGTTAGAAGTGTGAGTTGATTGAACTCCTTTGGGAAACAATTTTGCACTGTTTTGTAAAATTATAGATTCTCTTATCCTTGATTTAACCCTAGAGACTTACTTGTATATGTTGAAGAAGAGACACAAATAAAAATCTGGTAGTGTTCATGATCTGAAACATCAGAAGAGGAAATAACTCAATGTCTATAGTCAGAATGACAGTATTTTGGCCACCTGATGGGAAGAGCTGACTCATTGGAAAAGACCCTGATGCTGGGAAAGACTGAGGGCAGGAGGAGAAGGGGACGACAGAGGTTGAGATGGTTGGATGGCATCACCGACTTGATGGACATGAGTTTGAACAAACTCTGAGAGATAGTGAAGGACAGGGAAGCTTGGTGTGTTGCAGTCCATGGGGGTCTCAAAGAGTCGGACACAACTTAATAACTGAACAGCATTATCAGAATGAAGTTAACGATTAAAGGTAATCTGAGAATTTGGTGAACTTTAGAATTATAATTCTGAGTAAAAAGAACAAGTCGCATATCCTCCGATTAAAAATAAACCAAAAAAGAACAATTCTCCAAAGTAAATAGTATTCAAAAGCCAAATAATATTATTGAAGGGTACATACGTATGTGATAAAAAATATAAAACTAAGCAAGTGATAAAGGAGTTTCAGAAGATGGTTGGAAGAACACAGTAGGATAGAAGAGGCTTACAGAAAAGCTGATGAAATACATTAATAATATACCTAGATCAGTAATGTTATACAACATCTGTAATATATGTTGTACTTAGGACTGTCCAGTTATTCTGTGACCTAGATGCATCCAGGTGGCCTGAAAATTAAGAGCCCAGTAGGAATGAGCTTCCGTGATTCGGTTATTGGTGCCACAACAACTAGACTTCCCAGGTGACACAGTGGTAAAAACCCTATCTGCCATTGCAGAAGACATAAGAGACTCCGGTTCAACCCCTGGGTCAGGAAGATCCCCTAGAGGAGGGAATGGCAACCCACTCCAGTATTCTTACCTGGACAATCGCATGGACAGAGGAACCTGTGGGCTGCAGTCCACGGGGTCAGACATGACTGAAGCGATTTAGCATGCAGGCACGCCACAACAGTTACGAACGGAGTGAAAGACAAGAGGCGGTGCATTTGCTTATTATTTGATTTCCATTGAATTCCTACTTACTCCAGCTTTCTGATTTTGTGAAGTTGTCACCCATTTCCAGCCCCTGTTGACATAGGTCCATGATTGGGACCTTCCTTTGGGTCTTCTGTACTAGATGTTGTCCTTGACTTTCAGAAATCAAATAGTCAGATTGACCTAAGAAAAAATCCAGAGAAAGAGTTTGTTATAGAAACACATTCAAAAGCTCTTATGGGGGCTTCCCTGGTGGCTCAGTTGTACAGAATCTGCCTGCCAGTGCAGGGGACATAGGTTCAGTCCCTGATCCAGGAAGATCCCACATACCTTGGAGCAACAAAGCCCATGTCACAACTATTGAGCCTCTGCTCTAGAGCCCAGGAGCTGCAGCTACTGAGCCCATGTGCCACAGCTAATGAAGCCCAGGTGTCCTAGAGCCTATGCTGCGAAACAAGAAAAGTCACCACAGTGAGAACCCACTTGCTGCAATGAAGTGTAGCCCCTGCTTGCCACAACTACAAAAAAGCTGGCACAGCAACCAAGACCCAGCACAGCCAAAAGTAAATAAAATTATTATTATTTTTTAAAAGCTCTTATGGGGCTTCCCTGGTGGTCCAGCGGTTAAGAATCTGCCTGCCAATGGAAGGGGCATGGGTTTAATTCCTGCTCTGAGAAGAATACATATGCCGTCGGGGCAACTAAGCCCATGTGCATCAACTACTGTACCCATGCCCTAGAGCCCCAAAATCTCTATTGCAACTGTGTGTTTATTTTCTTGTACAAGAAAACCGCTTTTAAAGAGTCCTATTTGTGTTTGCATGTCGGTGATATATTTCCTGGTCATTGTCTCTTGAATTGACTCCAGTCAGTCTTTTACATCCAGCTCCACAGACATTTCTCTTGTCAAAGCCACCAATCAATGATCTTAGCATCGCAAAAATCCAGTGATCAATTCCCAGCCCTCTCTTACTTGGAGTATTTGGAGCTCTGTCCATCTTGAAAGGCTTTTCTCTCAGAGCTCTCAGAATCCTCAATCCTCTCAATCCTCTCCTGAGATTCTGTGTATGTTAGTGATGCTCCTTTCAAGTTTCTTTACGTTTTCCTTTTTCTCTCCTTGTCTTGCAGACTGCGGACCTACTGTGGCTCTCAAGTCTATCTCTCTAGAGCTCTGAGTCCCTATATATACTGTCCAAGCATGGAAATCTAATCATAATGACATTGTTTCCACCCAGACGGTGATTAGGTTAGGATTTGAATCTCCAGGCTTGTATATGCGGAGTTCCAGCTCCGTATCTCTGCTTGGATGTCTCATTAGTCATGTCAAACTTAAAACTCCCAACCTCAACCTCGAAGCCCTGAATTGACCCCTAACCCTCTCTCAGGCCTCCCTATTTAAGTGAAGGCAGTTCCATTGATCCAGTTGATTGAGTCAGGAACCTCAGCTTCTGCAATTGCTGTCTTTTCTCTTGGGCCAAAATCAATCTTTAAAAAAAAAGAAAAAATTCGGCTTGGTCCCTTGCTAGGTTTCTGACTTCTGTTAATCCTTTCTTGTATTTCCCTGGTGGCCTAGTGGTTAAGAATCTGCCTGCTAATGAAGACATGGGTTCACTCCCTGGTCCAGAGGATTTCTCTTGCCTCCGGGGAACTGCCCCTGTGTGCCACAACTACTGAAGCCCAGGTGTTGTAGAGCCAGTCCTCCACAAGAGAAGCCCCTGCAATGAAAACCCACTCATTGCAACTGGAGAGTAGCCCCTGATCGACAAAACTAGAGAAAGCTAGCGTGCAAGAAAGAAAGAACTGCAAATTCTTGGAAAAAAAGAAAAAGCACTTTCCTGCACTCACTTTGCTCCATCCCTCAGTTGCCTTGCTTTTCGGTTAACAAGCCAGTGTGGGGCCCAACTGAAGCCTCTGCACTTGCTGTTCGTTCTGCCTGCAAAGTTTTATCTCCAGAGAAATGCAAGACTTGTTCTCTTACTCTCTTCTGATTTCAAGTACTTTTATTGACAAGGCAGTGACCAGAAGTGAGACTGTAGTAGGCAGTGCATGGAGATGACAGTTAAGGATTTGGGATTAGAATGTGAGCGTTAATAGACTCTTTCAGGAAGTTTGAACTTGGGCTGTGATCAAGAAAAATTTAAATTAGAGAACTGATGAGAACTCTTCAAAGCTGGAGACCAGCCAGGAACCTGAAGATGTTCCAATTCAGGCTAAGGATTTTGTGAAAAGAAAGAAAGTGAAAGTGGCATGTGACTCTTTGCCACCCCATGGACTATACAGTCCGTGATATTCTCCAGGCCAAAATACTGGAGTGGGTAGCCTTTCCCTTCTCCAGGGGATCTTCCCAAACCAGGGATCGAACTCAGGTCTCCCAAGTTGCAGGCAGATTCTTTACCAGCTGAACCATAAGGGAAGCCTGAGAATACTGCTGTGGATAGCCTATCCCTTCTCCAGGGGATCTTCCTGATCCTGGAATCAAATCGGGGTCTCTTGCATTGCAGGCAGATTCTTTACCAACTGAGCTAAATATTTAAGGCTATTGGGCATCCCTGATGGTATGTAAATGATGAGGTAAACTGTGGTGAAGACGGATTGGGTGAAGCAGATTAAGGGACCAAATTCTCTAAGTCAGGCTTCAGCAATACGTGAACTGTGAACTTCCAGATGTTCAAGCTGGTTTTAGAAAAAGCAGAGGAACCAGAGATCAAATTGCCAACATCCACTGGATCATCGAAAAAGCAAGAGAGTTCCAGAAAAACATCTATTTCTGCTTTATTGACTGTGCCAAAGCCTTTGACGGTGTGGATCACAATAAACTGTGGAAAATGCTGAAAGAGATGGGAATACCAGACCACCTGACCGGCCTCTTGAGAAACCTATATGCAGGTCAGGAAGCAACAGTTAGAACTGAATATGGAACAACAGACCGGTTCCAAATAGGAAAAGGAGTACGTCAAGACTGTATATTGTCACCCTGCTTATTTAACGTATATGCAGAGTACATCATGAGAAACGCTGGACTGGAAGAAGCACAAGCTGGAATCAAGACTGTCAGGAGAAAAATCAATAACCTCAGATATGCAGATGACACCACCCTCATGGCAGAAAGTGAAGAGGAACTAAAAAGCCTCTTGATGAAAGTGAAAGGGGAGAGTGAAAAAGTTGTCTTAAAGCTCAACATTCAGAAACCTAAGATCATGGCATCTGGTCCCATCACTTCATGGCAAATAGATGGGGAAACAGTGGAAACTGTGTCAGACTTTATCTTTTTAGGCTTCAAAATCACTGCAGATGGTGATTGCAGCCATGAAATTAAAAGATGCTTACTCCTTGGAAGAAACGTTATGACCAACCTAGATAGTATATTGAAAAGCAGAGACATTACTTTGCCAACAAAGCTCCGTCTAGTCAAGGCTATGGTTTTTCCAGTGGTCATGTATGGATGTGAGAGTTGGACTGTGAAGAAAGCTGAGCGCTGAAGAATTGATGCTTTGGAACTGTGGTGTTGGAGAAGACTCTTGAGAGTCCCTTGGATTGCAAGGAGATTCAACCAGTCCATTCTAAAGGAGATCAACCCTGGGTATTCTTTGGAAGGAATGATGCTAAAGCTGAAACTCCAATACTTTGGCCACCTCATGAGAAGAGTTGACTCATTGGAAAAGACTCTGATGCTGGGAGGGATTGGGGGCAAGAGGAAAAGGGGATGACAGAGGATAAGATGGCTGGATGGCATCACCAACTTGATGGACGTGAGTTTGAGTGAACTCTGGGAGATGGTGATGGACAGGGAGGCCTGGCATGCTGCGATTCATGGGGTCACAAAAAGTCGGACATGACTGAGCGACTGAACTGAGCTGAACTGAATTTGCTTGTTGTAAAGGTTGCAGAGATGACGGTGCCTAGAACTAAGGTAGCTGTGTTTCCTGTCTTGGATATCAGTGGACCACAAGAATGAGCCCCAGTGGTAAAGTGGGTAAAGTGTATAAACAACAACAAAAAACCCCAAAACAATACATTTCCATGAGGCATATGAAACATATTCAATTTAATCAAGATGCAGAGAAACAAAACCTTAAATAGGGAGATATACAAAAAATTATTTCTATTAAGATACAATATTTACAAAAATTTATAATCCATATGTATGTCTACAAACAGACCCAAGTGTATAATCTAATCTTAATGTATGATAATGGAGAATTACAGACCAGTGTGGCAAGTAATGAGTTATATAATAAATGCTACTGGAAAAGATTAATCAATTTTATATAAAAATTGAAAACTGGTATTCATCAAAGATCCCAGGAATGAAGTGGAAAGAAAAGTCATGAATCTGCAGAAAATATATTGACAAATTTGTAATATCTGAAACAAGATTCCCAGAAATCAATAAGGAAAACAATCCTTATTAAAAGATGTGTAAAACATGTGTGCGTGAGGCCTAGGAGTCAGAAGAATACCTGAATGGCTAATATTTTGAAAAGTATTCCAACCTTAGTAAAAAGCAAGATGAAGACAAGAAGGCGCTGCCATGTTATACCCACTTGATAGGCAGAAATGAAGAAGTCAAACAGCGCTGCCCGTTAGAGAGCTGTAGATTGACAAGAACTCTCGTGTGTTTTTGGTGGGAGTGTCAATTGATTCAACTTGTTTGGCAAACAATTTTTTTTTTAAACAATTGTCTCCTGTGCTTCACATTAAGTAAAGGAGAGAGGTATTTTTCTTTAAAATAAATTTTTTTTTTACTTGGTTGTAGCAGGTCCTTGGGCTTCCCAGGTGGCACTAGTGGTAAAGAGTCCCCTCTCCACCCCCTGAAAAATGCAGGAGATGTAGGAGACGCAGGTTTGACCCCTGGGTTGGGAAGATTCCCCTGGAGGAGGAAATGGCTACCCACTCCAATCTTCTTGCCTGGAGAATCCCATGGACAGAGGAGCCTGGCGGGCTATGGTCCATAAGGTCACGTGGAGTTGGACGTGACTGAAGTGACTTAGCACCCACGCATGCAGTGGGTCCTTAGCTGTGGCATGGGTGATCTGGTTCCCTGACCAGGGATCAAACCCAGGCCCCCTGCACTAGGAGTGCAGGTATTAATATTGGGCCATCAAGAAAATCCTTTGTCAAACAAGTTTTCACTGTCTTGTAAGATTATACATTCTCTTATCCTTCATATACACATGGAGACCTTCTTCCATACGTGTATCAGGAGACATGAGGAAGAATATGGTAGCATTCATGATCTGAAACATCAGAAGGGGGAATAATATAGTCAAAAAGAAGTTAATGATTAAAAGTTAATTCGGGTCCTTGGTTGGGGCTTCCCTGGTAGCTCAGCTGGTAAAGCTGAGCAGCAGTACAGGAGACCCCAGTTCAATCCCTGGATCAGGAAGATCCCCTGGAGAAGGGAACAGCTACCCACTCCAGTATTCTTGCCTGGAGAAGCCCCATGGACAGAGGAGCCTGGCGTGGGGTCACAGAGTTGGATATGACTGAGTGACTCTCACTTTCAAGGACTCGGTTGATTTCAGAAGCATCATTTTGGGTAAAAAGAGCAAGTCTTGAAATACATAATCTTCAAAAATCAAATAATATTGAAGGGTGCATAAATATGTGATTTAAAAAGCTATAAAACTGAGGGAAGGATAAAGGAAATTCAGGAAGATGGTTGGAGAAACAGGCTAAGATAAAGGAGACATACAGATGAGCTGATGAAATGTGTAGGTAGCAGTATGTGTTGGTAATGTTATACGACTTCTGCTTTAGACTCACCTCTTTTTTTTTTTTTTTACTGACATGTAATTCTCTATAAGCTGCACATTTTTTGTAGGCTCAGTAGTTGTAGTACGCGGACTTAGTGGCTCCACAGCATGTGGTAGCCTCCTGGGGATAGAATGTGTTCCCTGCATTGGCAGATTCTTATCCTTATCCATTGTGCCACCAGGGAAGTCCCCTCATTTTACTTTGATTGGATTTAATATATTCATAAAAATTACTTGAAAACATAAATCTTTTGAGATGGCATGTTTTTAAAATTGTGTGCTAAGTTGCCCCAGTAGTGTCTGACTCTGTGTGACCCTATGGACTGTAGCTTGCCAGGCTCCTCTGTCCATGGGATTCTCCAGGCAAGAATACTGGAGTGGGTAGCTGTTCCCTTCTCCAGGGGATCTTCCCAACTGAGGGATCAAACCCACGTCTCTTATGTCTCCTGCATTACCGCTAGTGCCATCTTAAGTAATTTATTTTCCTGTCTGCACCAAGCGACTTGCCGAATCTTAGTTCTCTGACCAGAGATTGGACCTGTGGCCTTGCCAGTAAGAGAAGGGAGTCCTAACCACTGGGCTCCCAAGGAATTCCTGAGGCCACACCTCTTATACCTTGTTTGTGAGAGTCCAAACTACTTATAGGTGTAGAAACACATTCAAATTCTCTTATAAGTAAATATTGAATTTTCCATTTCTTAGAATGTCTCTAAGTTGAAAAAAAAGACATCAAAGTTAGTGAATTTGTAACTTGAACTTCATTGTTCTGATTTTGTTCAAAATATAGAGAATAAAATAAGTATTACTTATGATATACATGTTGCCAAGTAATAATGCTTATGACAAAAATCAACAGGTAAAGAATGTAAAGTACAAAGAATTTGTATTACTAAAATTTTGATGATCACTATCCCAGCACAGGACTGGTCAAAATGACTCTAATTTCCATGTATTTGAAAGCATTGTTTTCCCACATTATCTTTCCAGTTATCAAATAGAGTCATAATTGTCTTCTGATAATTCACAATAGAGACAGTAAATGCTTCCTTGAAAATCTTTGTTTACCTGCCTGGAGACTTGAGTGTCTGGGTGCATTAGTGGGTTCAATGGCATGTGCTCAGTTTTACATGTAGAGTTTCTGATGCTGCTGGTGGACTTACATTTAATCCTGCCTCTTGAATCTGGGGTGACAGTATTTCTTGAAAACTTGGAAAGTCGTTGACTTTTTATTTGTTATTTATTTTTTGGACCCAAGTGCTTTATTTACACAGTAGAAAGCCAACACCAGGATGTACACTTTCCAACTGTACAAAGACTTTTATTTGTTCTTGGAAAATTAAAGCAATTACAATAATATGAAGTAAACAATCAGGCCTTGTGAAAAAAGCTAAGTTAACTTTGTTAAGATTGCTAACATTCCCTTTTTTTTTTTTTTTTTTAACAAAAGTTCTCTACCTCCTGCCACTAGAACCCATTTCCAAGGTGTTGACTGGGCCTCTCTTCACCAGTAGCTTCTGCAAAAGGATTCTCCACAGTGGGTCTGCTGGAATGTTCTGCTGTGGGTTTGGGGTTGCTCTGACTCAGTCCAGCAGCATGAAGTTAGACTGGCAGTGAGCTATGAACTCCATCACAGGGTCATGTTCACCCGCCCTTTTCAGGGTGCTAGCAATGCTGTCGTTTTCCAGGATGGGCAGGAAAAGCCTCACAAAGTCAGAGGTGTAGGGAGGGATGATCATATCCAGCACCTCGGTCACAAAGTAGCGGATGAGAGACAGGTCGGTGTCCAGCTTCTCCAGACACCTGCGGATGTAGGCAACCACGGGGAGCACATGGCCGCAACTCAGCAGGTGCACCATCCTGTCCAGGAGGGTCTTCTTCACCTCGAGCTGCTTCATGGCATCTAGCTCGGGGTACTTGGTCTCCAAGAGCTTGATCAGCAGTTGCAAGACGTGGGGGTGCAGGAGGGGATGGTAGGTGCTGACCTCGTCCAGCAGGGCCAGGGGCACCAGAGTGGGGTGGGTGTGCTGCTCGAAGAACGTGGGCTTCGACACGGTCCAGTCCACCCACGTCAGCACACCCACCGCCACCACTGGAAATCTGATGCACCTATAGAGGGTGCCCAGCTCGGCCAGGAGCTCGCTTGCCCCTATGTTCTCAGCACAGCACAAACTGTGAACAGTTTCAATAGCCTTCGCCGTTGCCTTCAGCTCATCTTGATTGATGCTCAGGCGTTTGTTCTTCTTCCAGATCTCCACCACACTGGCCGCGTAGGCCAAGAGATGGATATACTTGTGCTTGTGGTCTGGGTTAATCCTGGCCCCGGGTTTAAAGAGTGATTGCATGAACAGGTCCAGGAAGGCGGGCACCCGGATGAGCTCGACAGGAGGTGGGTCCTTGCTGGTAACAAATAGGTTGTAGAGAACGGTGATGTCGGCTGGATTCAGGGCCCCCTTGGACAGCATGGCCCCCAGGGCCTGGCACAGCCTGGGGTAGGAGGCAGCTCTGCCCAGGGCAAGCGGGATGCGACTGGCATCGTGGCCACTCTCCTGGGCAAAGCGCTGGACCTCCTGTGCGACCCTGCGCACTGCCCCACCCCGCTGGCCTTTCTGGGCCAGCACGGCCATCAGGACCTGAGCCAGCAGGTACGTGTGCTCCCCGTGGCACACCATCTTAGAAAACTGAGGCAGATTTTCTGCAAGGTGGGCTTCTCCTCCATCCAAAATGGTAGCTAGAGAGCTCCCGAGAACTCTAGAGAACACTTCCAGCTGCTGGCAGGCTGCCACCACGCCAGTGATCTCGCCTTGGTATCCTGCATCAGAAATGAGCTTGACTGTGAATTTCAGCATCACACAGTCTGGGTGCACTTCCATCAGCCGGTAAACAAGATCCCTCCAGGTGGGATGTGCAATCATTTGTTCCAGCCAGGCGGGGGTCGCCCCTTCATTTGTAAAGATAGAATCTGCTTTGTGGGGGTCAAAGTGTTGCATCACTAAGTTCTTCAAGTGGTTTTCCACAGTTTCCTGAACCTGCACTGGTTCCACCCCGGTCTGAATGAGCCACTGGGCCAGCAGGTTGATGGTCTGGGCCACAGCTGTGTAGTTGTCTGATAAGAGGCGGATCACCTCCTCTGGAGACCCTCCTGCCTGGAAATATCTCATCAAAGTGTTGAAGACAGAGGGTTCCATGATATAATCTGGGGTAGAAAATTTCCGCAGGCATTCTTGCTGGACCTGAGCATCTTCTTCTCCCAGCACACCATCTTCTGGCTGCTGGTCACCCCAATCAGCAGGGCTCCCGAAGTCATCCTGGTCCATGCCCCTGGTGGCGCCAGGCATGGCCCCCACTGGACTCTTCCTAAGCTGCCTGTTTAGGAAGGGATAACAGGATTATGGCCACCTCTCTCTTCTTTTCAAGGCTTTGGTATGTAAAACTGATGTTTCTTTTTTCAAAAATGTTTATTAGTTTTCCTATTTGGCTGCACCAGGTCTTAGCTGGGGCATGCAGGACCTAGTTCCCTAACCAGGTAATGAACCCTGGCCCCCTGAATTGGGAGCACAGAGTCTTAGCCACTGGACCATCACAGAGTCACCAAATGGATGTTTCTTGATAGGAATATGAATTTACTGATTAGATCATAGGAGGGCAAGTTTCTTCTGTCTACTCTTGGAATTGCAGTCTGATGTTCCAGAGGTCATTTCATTGGCCAGTTGAGATGCTTCTCTATAATGATCACGTGTTAAATTTATACTCCGATAAAATTACTATTTTCAAAAATTTGGAAAAACTTTAATTTCTCCAGACAACTAATATACTCTCTCAAAGACTAATCACCTGTGTCTTTTAGCTCTGATACTCTAGAGAGTAATCAGTAATCCTTAACCGACTTTGACTCAAAACTAGTTACTATGCTCAAATAGTTCTTATTTTTTATACTATTGCTATGCCTTTTCTTTCAGTGAATCTTCCATTCAATTTGGACTTTTAAAATCAATTTTATTATTTTTGTTTTCTTCGTATTACATATTTATTCACTTCACTATAATTTGAGCACTTTTCTGTGTACCAGGCAATTGTCTGTATGTACAGTGAAAGGTTTAGGTTTTTTACTAAAAACAAAGGTAAGTTTGCATGGAAAAGTAACAGAAAATGGTTTTCTTTGAAAAAGATTATGCCTATCAAGGGAGAATGGCTAGACGGGAGCCACCGGGGACAAAGGGGCACTAGGTGGACAGGTGTTCGTTAGGCTGGCAGGGGATGTGGGCTTTAGGGAGTGGGAAGTGAGGGGGAACAGAGGACTGAGTGAGTGTTTCATTCACTTTCTTCAACAGATTTTCAAAGATGAAGGCTTACATGAGGGGAGACAGAAGAAAACCAAAAACAAAAGGCTTGGTAACTTACAGGGATATGGCCTTTGGGGAACAGGAGGACCACACGGAGCACACAAGCTCCTCAGTTGCGGGTTGATCCACAGTCTATCCCAGCTCCTGAAAAATAAGAAAAAGTGCAGTTCAAACTCACACTGCTGGTAAGATTTGTGGTTAGGATCCACACTCAGCTCTGCCAGACTAAAAGCCCTCATTATTATACGGTGGAATAAAATGCAGCAGTAAAAAAACCAAAAAACAAAAAACTGAAACCCCAATACTTTGGCCACCTCATGCGAAGAGTTGACTCATTGGAAAAGACCCTAATGCTGGGAAGGATTAGGGGCAGGAGGAGAAGGGGACGACAGAGGATGAGAGGACTGGATGGCATCACCGACTCGATGGACATGGGTTTGGGTGGATTCTGGGAGTTGGTGATGAACAGGGAGGCCTGGCATGCTGTTCATGGGGTCGCAAAGAGTCGGACACGACTGAGCGACTGAACTGAACTGAACTGAAAAAAAATATGTGTGAAGTAGGACAATACACACGAACATGAAATGACATCCCAGCCATATTTGAGATAAATCAGATTAACACAGTAGAATAAGTTTCTTAAATTGAAAAACAGATCCGATGAATATTCACATAATCAGAGGGCTTCCCTGGGAAATTCTACTAACATTCAAATAATAGTTAAACCTTTCACAAACTCTCCCCAGGTACAGAAGAGCAAGAAAGACTTCCAGCTCACCCTAAGAGGCCAGTATTCATTATCCTGTGTTATCAGTTAGGGTCCTACTACAGAAACCGAACCTGTAGGAGATGTGTATTATGAGATTTCTCACAAAGAATTGGCTTACACGACTGAGGGAACGGTCTAGGCAAGCCTGAGATCCTTGGGGCAGCCTCAGAAAAGGCAGACTGGCATTCTTTGGTACCAAGGATGCTACTCTCCACAGACAGAATGTATTCTCTTTAGGGAAACCACAACTCAACTCTTAAAGCCTTCGTTAATTAGATCAGGCTAATTGGTTTATCAAGGATCATCTTGCTTCTTTAAAGTCAATTGATACAGATTGTAATTACATCAAAAAATACCTGAAATATAACTATATCCTCCAAGTTTCCACAAAACCACACCTTGATGCCTGAGCCACACAGGGGAATCCCAAGCAAGCTACTGACTAATATCCTTTATGAATACAGGGGAAAAAATCTTAAACAAAATCCCCACAATCTGAATCAGGCAAGGTAAGGATTATACACCATGACTCAGCAGAATTTGTATCAGAATTGTGAGGTTGATTAGATTTATGAAAAACAATCAATGTAACATGTCAATAGAATAAGGGACAAAAACCATATCATCATCTCAACAGAGGCTGAAAAAACTGTTTCTAAAAGTTAAACATAGAGCTGCCATATAAGGAGTTGTGTCCGACTCTTGTGACCCCATGGACTAAATAAAGCCCACCAGGCTCCTCTGTCCATGAATTTCTCCAGGCAAGAGTACTGCCATTTCCTTCTCCAGGAGATCTTCCCCACCCAGGGATTTAACCCCAGTCTCCTATATTGCAGGCAGATTCTTTACCAACTGAGCCACCTGAGAAGCCCGATGGCTCAGCCAGTCCTTTCAGATCGCATATGCAAGAGAAATGACAACCTAGCTCCACACAAAATACTGTTCAGGTGAGCATAGCAATGTTACTCACAATGGCCACAAGGTAGAAACACCCAAATGTCCATCAACTGATGAATGGATGAACAAAGCATGGTATACAGTGGAATGTTACCTAGTCATGAAGAGGAATAAAATACTAACTCGTGTTCAGCATGGATGAATCTTGAAAAGTTGCAAAGTGAAAGAATCCAGGTACAAGAGGTCATATACTATATCATCCACTTAAATGAAACAGTCAGCGTGGGCAAATTTGTAGAGATAGAAAATCAATTAGAGGTTGTCAGGAAATAGTGTGGGGTGGGATGGGAAGTGTCTGCTAATAGACTCCTTTTAGAGTGATGAAATGCTCTGGAATTAGATAGTGGGGTGGCTGTACAGCATTGTGAATATGCTAACAAACTACTGAATTTTATACTTTAAAAGAGTGAATTTTGTGGTTTGGACATTGTGTCCAGTTTTTTAAAGTGCTCACACAGTCCAGGAGTATAGACCAGATTTCAACTAAATTGCTTAGGCATATGAAACAATTATTTATATTTAAATAAGCTAACAATTATATTTTAAAAATTGCAACTTCAAATTTGTAGGATTCAAATAATTAGTTATAACTAATATAACTAATATAACTAATATGATTGGTTATATTAGTCTCCTCTGTCATTTCCATCCACCATATAGACAAACTAATTATTACCAGGTTTGGGAGGAAAAAACAAAACTCCATTGAATATCACAAGACTCTTTTGCTATCACCCCATTTTTAACATTTCTTTTATAGGAAAACTCTTTTAAAAAGTTCTTTGTCTTTGCTGTGTGGTGATCTTTTTTTCCTGCACATTCTCTCTTTAATTTACCCCAATCAAGCCTCACTTCCAACCTACATAGACACCCAACCTGTGAAAGTCACAAATCCATGATCTTAACATTGCAAAAATCTAGTGATCATTTCCCAGCCCTCTCTTACTTGGAATATCTGGAGCTCTGTCCACCTTGAAAGGCTTTTTTCTCAGGGCTCCCAGGACCCAGTCCTCTCCTGAGATTCCCTCTTTGTCAGTCGCCGCTCCTTCCAAGTGTTCTTTGCTTCTTCTCCTTCTCTCTTCCTCTCTCCGACTGTGAACCTACTGCGTCTTGCAAGGTGACATCTCCAGAGCTCTGCAATCCTATATATACTGTCCAGGCATGAAAATCTAATCATAATGATTTTTTTTACCACCCACACAGTGATTAGATCTGGATTTGAATCTTCAGCCTTGTATATCCAAAGTCCCAGCTCAGTATCCCTGATTGAGTGTCTCACAGGTCATAAGTCAAACTTAAAACTCAATCCTGACGTCCAGCCCTGACCCTCTCAGGCCTCACAGCTTAAGTAAAGCTGATTCCATTAGTCCAGTTGATTGAGTCAAGAGCCTTAGTATTTCTGACTCCTCTCCTTTCTCTTGGTCCAAGCTCAACTTGTGAGAAGAAAATCTAACTTGGCCCCTTGCTGTTTCTAACTTCTGTTAACACTTTCGTTCCTGCATATGACCCAACAAGCCCACTCCTGAGTATATATCTGAATAAAAACATAATTTGAAAGGATATGTGTTCCTGCATGATCATTGCTGCACTGTTCACAATAACTGGGACATGCAAGCAACCTATTCATAAATGTCCATTGACAGAGGAATGAATAACGAAGATGTAGGGCATATATATGATGGAATATTGCTCAGCCATAAAAAAGAACAAAACAATGCCATTTGCAATGATATGGATGGACCTAGAAACTGTCATAATGAGTGAAGTAGGTCAGACAGAGAAAGACAAATATATGATATTGCTAATACATGAAATCTAAAAAAAAAAAAAACGTGCAGATGAACCTATTTACAAAACAGAAATTGAGTCACAGACATAGAAAAGAAATTTATGGTTACCAAAGGTGGGGGGAGGGATAAATTAGGAGATTGGGATTGACATATATACACTAATGTATACAAAATAGGTAACTAATAAGAACCTGATTTATAGCACAGGGATGTCTATTCAATACTCTGCAATGATCTATATGGAAATGGAATCTAAGGAGGAGTGGGTATATGTATAACTGTCTCACTTTGGTGTATAGCAGAAATTAACACAACATTCTAAATCAACTATACTCCAATAAAAAATTAAAACAAAACCCAAAACCACTTTCCTTCACTCACTCTGCTCCATCCTCTCTGGATGCTTTGCTGTTCAGCTAACAAGCCAGGCACCGTCCCAGTTTAGGCCTTCGCGCTTGCTGTTTGCTCTGCCTAGAAAGTTATTTCTCCAGATTAAAAGCAAGACTTGTTCTCTCATCTTCTTCTGGTTTCTTTTCAAGTACTTTTAGTCACAAGGCATGTGACCAGAAATGAGACTGGAGTCAGTGGTTGGAGAAGACGATCAGGGGTTTGGGATTAGAGTGTGAGGGTTAATGGAATCTCCCAGGTTTGTCTTAAAAAAAGCAAATGTTTGTTTGCCTGTGTCAGATCTTAGTTGCGGCACACAGGATTCTTGCTGTGTCATGAAGAATATTTCGTTGCAGCACCTGGACTCTCCAGCTGTGTGTGGGCTTCCGTAGTGTCAGAGTGTGGGCTCCCTGTAGTAGACACAGGCTTACTTGCCCTGAGGTATGTGGGATCTTCCCGAACCCATGTCTCCTGCATTGGCAGGCAGATTCCCAACCACTGGAATTATTTCACACAATGCTTTCTTTTCTACCCTCACATATCTGTAAACTCCCATTGAGAAGCCTTCCTGATCTCTCGCTATTAAATAATTTATCCATTCAAAATTATTTATGGGGCAAAAAAGAATATTTTCCTCTTACTAAATATTTTTCAAAGTATTGGGATTCCCCTGGTGGCTCAGACAGTAAAGAATCTGCCTGCAGTGCAGAAGACTTGGGTTCGATCCCTGGGTCAGGAAGATCCCCTAGAGAAGGGAATGGCAACCCACTCCAGTATTCTTGCCTGAAAATCCCATGGACAGAGGAGCCTGGCAGGCTACCATCCATGGGGTCACATAGAGTTGGATAAGTTTTAGTGATTACATAATAACCTATTCTGTGGTCAAGGAAAACAACAGAATGGGAAAGACTAGAGATCTCTTCAAGAAAATTAGAGATACCAAGGGAACATTTCATGCAAAGATGGGCTCAATAAAGGACAGAAATGGCATGGACCTAACAAAAGCAGAAGATATTAAGAAGAGGTGGCAAGAATACACAGAAGAACTGTACAAAAAAGATCTTCACTACCCAGATAATCATGATGGTGTGATCACTCACCTAGAGCCAGACATCCTGGAATGGAAGCCAAGTGGACCTTAGAAAGCATCACTATGAATAAAGCTAGTGGAGGTGATGGAATTCCAGTTGAGCTATTTCAAATCCTGGAAGATGATGCTGTGAAAGTGCTGCACTCAATATGCCAGCAAATATGGAAAATTCAACAGTGGCCACAGGATTGGAAAAGGTCAGTCTTCATTCTAATCCCAAAGAAGGGCAATGCCAAAGAATGCTCAATCTACTGCACAATTGCACTCACCTCACATGCTAGTAAAGTAATGCTCAAAATTCTCCAAGCCAGGCTTCAACAGTACTTGAACCATGAACTTCCAGATGTTCAAGCTGGTTTTAAAAAAGGCAGAGGAACCAGAGATCAAATTGCCAACATCCACTGGAGCATGGAAAAAGCAAGAGAGTTCCAGAAAAACATCTATTTCTGCTTTACTGACTATGCCAAAGCCTTTGACTGTGTGGATCACAATAAACTGTGGAAAATTCTGAAAGAGATGGGAATAGCAGACCACATGACCTGTCTCTTGAGAAATCTGTATGCAGGTCAGGAAGCAACAGTTAGAACTGGACATGGAACAACAGACTGGTTCCAAATAGAAAAAGGAGTGCGTCAAGGCTGTATATTGTCACCCTGGTTATTTAACTTCTATGCAGAGTACATCATGAGAAACGCTGGGCAGGAAGAAGCACAAGCTGGAATCAAGATTGCTGGGAGAAATATCAATCACCTCAGATATGCAGATGATACCACCCTTATGGTAGAAAGTGAAGAGGAACTAAAAAGCCTCTTGATGAAAGTGAAAGAGGAGAGTGAAAAAGTTGGCTTAAGTCTCAACATTCAGAAAACGAAGATCATGGCATCTGGTCCCATCACTTCATGGGAAATAAATGGGGAAACAGTGTCAGACTTTATTTTTCTGGGCTCAAAAATCACTGCAGATGATGACTGCAGCCATGAAATTAAAAGACGCTTACTCCTTGGAAGAAAAGTTATGACCAACCTAGATAGCATATTCAAAAGCAGAGACATTACTTTGCCAACAAAGGTCCATCTAGTCAAGGCTATGGTTTTTCCAGTAGTCATGTATGGATGTGAGATTTGGACTGTGAAGAAAGCTGAGCACTGAAGAATTGATGCTTTTGAACTGTGGTGTTGGAGAAGACTCTTGAGAGTCCCCTGGACTGCAAGGATATCCAACCCGTCCATTCTCAAGGAGATCAGTCCTGGGATTTCTTTGGAGGGAATGATGCTGAAGCTGAAACTCCAGTACTTTGGCCACCTCATGCGAAGAGTTGACTCATTGGAAAAGACTTTGATGCTGGGAGGGATTGAGGGCAGGAGGAAAAGGGGACGACCGAGGATGAGATGGCTGGATGGCATCACCGACTCGATGGACATGAGTTTGAACAAGCTCTGGGAGTTGGTGATGGACAGAGAAACCTGGCGTGCTGCAGTCCACAAGGTCTCAAAGAGTCAGACATGACTGAGCGAGTGAACTGAACTGAACATGCTTCAAGAAGGTGGCGTCCACTGGCTTATGCTCAGGATGAGAACTTTTTTTCACCATGTTTCTGTCGTCCAGTGTCCCATTCCTGGCAGTTTTAATAGTATGAGTTATGGTGAACGGTTGCGCAAGCAGTGAGAATCCTGCAGTTCACTTATAGGAAAGCCTTAACCAGTCCACGCAGGTTAGACGTGAAGACACAGTTCTGTGGTGCTGGGTAGGAAGGAGGACTTGTGCTGTAAGAGTAGGTTAAAAGCCACACGTGAGAGCTTGACAGTGTGAGATGATGTTATCCCTGGTTAGTTGTACTGAGCAAATGCTTAGTCACTCAGTCATATCAGACTCTTGCAGCCTCATGGATTGTAGCTCGCCAGGCTCCTCTGTCTATGGGATTTCCCAGACAAGAATAGTGGTGTGGGCTGCCATTTCCTCCTTCAGGGGATCTTCCCCACCCAGGGATCAAACCCTGGTCTCCCGAGTGTCTGGCATCTCCTGCGTTAGCAGGCAGTTTCTTTACAACTAGCGCCACCAGCACTTGTACTGTAATTTGATGAAAGTCACTGGGTAGGAGAAAGCAGTTTCAAGGGTCTATCATTTTTTAATCTTAATCCAGGTTTCATGTTGGTTGTGGCTCTCAAAATGATTAGTGCCAACAGTTAAGGCTTAGGGTCCTAGTGACCTTGTGTTTATTAGAGGTTTTAGCTCTTTTGCTCTTTCATGTCCCTTTGTTCTTCTTGACTATGTCAGTACATTAAGTATAAAAATGATAGTGTGGGACTTCCCTGGTGGTACAGTTGTTAAGACTCCATGCTTCCACTGCAAATGGCACAGGTTTGATCCCTGATTGGGGAAGTAAGTTCCCACATGTTTCAAGGTATGGCCAAAAATTAATAAATATGATAGTGCAAAAATGATTGTACGCTAAAATTACAGAGTTGTGTTACTCTGAGCTATTTTCTTCTGCCTCTGACTGTTTCTGGTATGAAAACAGACGGCCTCCAGTGAGAAATTATTAAGCTATTTCTTTTTAACTATAATTAAACCATCTTCAAAAATAGACTTTTATACATTCATGAAAGAAACACTTATTCACAAGATGATATGAATGGATCATATGGATTTTTTAATTGTATGAAATTCACTGAAAAGTGAGAAAGGACCTACAGGGTTGGCCTCACTGTCTTCACTAGCTACCTGATTTCCTACATGGTGACTTTAAGAAATAAGGCATCCTAATTTGCATAAAATTTGGGACAAGCTTAATTGATCAACCCTCCTTTACTCATACACTCAGACCACATGTATAAAATGGGGGAGTGATAATCTGAGACTCCATCAAATAATACTCTATTCAAGCAAATTTTGTCATTGCAGAAGTCAATTTGGGTTTTTTTGTTGTTGTTCTTAGTTCAAGTTTGACTTGATACATTTTTTACATCCCAAGGAAAGATATTGGGGAATATGTGGGAGGGGCAAGTTTAGACCCTGTTGCTGTGGGGCTGCTCTGCAGGCCTGCCCACTCCCTCTCGCATGGAAAGTGAAAGTGTTAGTCTCTTAGTCCTGTCTGACTCTTTGCGACCCCGTGGACTGTAGACCAATTTCATGGACTTTGAATACCAGACTTCTCTGTCCATGGAATTTTCCAGGCAAGAATACTGGAGTGCGTTGCCTTTCCCTTGCTCTAGGGGATCTTCCCAACCCAGGGATAAAACCTGGGCCTCCCCCATTGCTGGCAAATTCTTTACCGTCTGAGCCACCAGGGAAGCACATCCCTCTTCCATGCTAGGGCTCAACTCTAATGTCCTCCCTTATCCCTGCAGTGGTCTTTTCTCAGATGTGACTGGTTCTGAGCTGTGTACCACCAGGACAAGAACCAGCCCCCATCTGTCTGGGCTTGTGTGCCTGATTGTCAGCGCCCAGGCTGGGCTGATCTTGTCGCCTTCCCCTCGCTGTGACCAGGCACCAGACACTTAGTTGATTTTGATGGTGTTTTTCCCCATTTGATTAACACTCTCCTTTATCTTTCACTAAAAAGAGAGAGAGAGACTGGGGAGCTATTCCCTCTGTCTTTCCCAGCTTTGAAGTCACAGTCATGGTGGCAAGCCCTGATCCCAAATTGCCCTACAACCCTTACATGCACCCTCAGTTCCCCTTCCCTCATTGTGATCTTGTCAAAATCTAAACCGAAGACCATATTGCGGTCACAATCTGTGAAGGCCGATCTTGCTTTGTTGTTGTTCAGCCGCTCAGTGGTGTCTGACTTTTTGTGACCCCATGGACTGCAGCACACCATGCTTCCCTGTCCTTTACCATCTCCCAGAGTTTGCTCAAACTCATGTCCATTGAATCGGTAATGCCATCCAACCATCTCATCCCCTGTCGTTTCCTTCTCCTTCCCTTAGTCTTTCCCAGCATCGGGGTTTTTTCCAGTGAGTCAGTTCTTCCCATCAGGTGGCCAAAGTATTGGAGCTTCAGCATCAGCATCAATCCTTCCAAAGAATATTCAGGGTTGATTTCCTTTAGGATTGACTGGTTTGGTCTCCCTGAAGTCCAAGAGAGTCTCCAGAGTCCTCCAACACCACAGTTCAAAAGCATCAATTCTTTGGCACTTAGTCTTTTTTATGGTCCAACTCTCACATCTGTACATGACTGCTGGAAAAACTGTAGTTTGACTATGTCAACGGACCTTTGTCGGCAGAGTAATGCCTCTGCTTTTTGGTGCTCTTGTCTAGGTTTGTTTTTGCTATTCTTCCAAGGAGCAAGCATCTTTTAATTTCATGGCTGTAGTCACCATCTGCAGTGATTTTGGAGCCCAAGAAAATAAAAGTCACTGTTTCCATTGTTTCCCCATCTATTTGCCAGGCCTCTGAAACCTTGGTTTCCTGTATTGCAGGCAGATTCTTTACCATCTGAGCCACCAGGGAAGCCCTTGCTTTTTATCATGTCTAAAAACAGTTGTATTATTTTGATGGCACTTATTAAACAGTGTTGGAATCGAAGAGGAAATGAGGAGGAGGGATCAATTTAGAATTTGGGATTAGCAGATATACACTACTGTATATAAAATAAACAACAATGTCCTACTGTATCAATATCTTGTAATAACCCATAATGGGAAAGAATCTGAAAAATAATCACTTTGATGTACACCTGAAACACTGTAACTCAATTATACTTCAATAAAAAAGAGTTGTATTATTTCAATGTCATTTTTATTTATTACCTTAGGTATATTTAGTATTTAGAATATACTTTTTGGTGTAAAGATCCTAAAGCCTTTATTACTTTTATACACATAAGCATACAAACACATCTGATGACAAAATTGTGTATATATTTTGCTTAGACACAAACATCTTATTTTAAAATTTTTAATTATTTATTTACTTGACTGCACTGGATCTTCATTTCAGCACATGGGATTTTAGTGGTGGCTTGTGCAATCTAGTTTCCTGACCAGGGATAGACAAACCCAGGTCCCCTGCATTGGGGTCTCAGAGTCTTAGCCACTGGACCACCACCGATGTCTTAATTTTGTTTATTTTATCTGACTAGGTAAAACACATAAAAACAGACTATTTCATACCTCATATTCTTTCTAATGCAAAATTTATCAGACATACTGTATTGAAGGACCTGTCAAAGTTTCTTTACTCCTCCATGAAAACCCCATCAAGGAATTAACAGAGTGCCCACTCACCAGGACTTGGGAAATAAAGTTTATACACTTCAAGTGAAGAATTTACTGCTTCCCCAGTAAGTATAGATTGTTACTGACTGCTGCTGCTTTATTCATATAGTCATAAAAGCATCATGTTTTTATTAACCAACATGAATTATATTTAAGGTATAATGCTTTGCAGTGATCTTCCCAGAAATACCATTAACAGAAATAATGGGTGTATCTGAGAAGCCAACTGTCAGCAGATAGATCTGTGGCTCTTGGTCAGCTCCAGGAGCCCCTGACCTGGGTGCTCGTTTTAGCAGAGAGCCTCCGACTGGAGGGTTCTAAACACAGAGGTGAGGGATCTTTTTTTTTCAACTCAAGCAATTATCTGTGAATCTCAGCATTCCGTACAAGATACAGAGCCACCATTTGCTCATTTCTCAGTTGGAGGACCAAATTTTTTTTTTTCTCCATTGTAGTCGTCTATGGGGTCGCACAGAGTTGGACACGACTGAAGTGACTTAGCAGCAGCAGCATCAGTTGTCATAAACAATCTCTGATTTATATATATATGTGTGTGTGTGTGTGTGTGTGTGTGTGTGTGTGTATACACACATATATATATAGCATCAGGCTTCTCTGGTGACTCAGTGGTAAAGAATCTGCTTGCCAGTGCAGGAGACACAGTTTCCATTCCTGGGTCAGGAAGATCCCCTGAAGAAGGAAATGGCAACCCACTCCAGTATTCTTGTCTGGAAATCCTGTGGACAGAGGAGCCCTGAGGGCTGTGGTCCATGAGATTACAAAGAGTTGGACATGATTTAGCAAATAAACATCAACAATTTTGTATTTATATATATATACACACACACACACACACACACATATAATTGAATCACATTACTATCCAGTAGAAATTAGCACAACATTGTAAATAAACTGTACTTCAGTAAAATAAAAATTTAAAAAACTTTCTGATTTTGTAATTCCCTGGATGGCCAGTGGTTAGGACTCCTCACTTTCACTGCCAAGAGTGCAGATTCAGTCTTAGTTAAGGAACTAAAACCTCACTGGCTGCACAGCACGGCGAAAAATTTAAAAAGAAAAGATACAAAGAAATAAAATAGTTCTGATTTTAATTTTCATATTGTCATTTTTAAGCTTCTCAGAACTGCTTCTTTTCCTTTGACAATGCTGACCTTCCTGACAAAAAGTTGTTGGCAAAAAGAATCTTGGAAATATAGAAAAGAAGGTACTCTTTCTCTCCTGAAACTACAGAAATCAGCCGATACAGTACTGAATCATAAAACTTTCCTTGCATGACATGTCCACACTCCTCTGGAAGGCCAGGACCTCCTGTTTTGTGCTTATCTCACACTAACTACTCAAGTCATTATTCTGGGAATTCTCATGGTTCTCGGTTGCATCACCGCTATTTCCCTCAGAACTTGCTCTTTCCCATCAGCATGCGAACATGAGCCATCTGGGGATATCTGACTGTAGCCATTAAAATTCCTTAAGCTGTTCACTTTTTTCCCAGTTGGCTTTAAAAAATGAGAGAATTGAAATTCTTGATGTACTTGTGCTCAAATGAGAGTCTCAGTATTGGGCCTCACCCAATGCCTCATGAATCAGCATTTGCCTTTAAACAAGATCCCTGGGTGGGAGGGATTAAATGTAAAAGCTTTTGCACAGCAAAGGAAACTATAAGCAAGATGAAAAGACAACCTTCAGAATGGAAGAAAATAGAAAATGAAACAACTGACAAAGGATTAATTTCCAAAATATATAAGCAGCTCATACAACTCGATACCAGAAAAACAAACAACCCAATCAAAAAGTGGGAAAAATACCTAAACAGACATTTCTCCAAAGAAGACATACAGATGGCTAATGAACACATGAAAAGATGCTCAACGTTGCTCATTATTCAGTTCAGTTCAGTTCAGTTCAGTCGCTCAGTCATGTCTGACTCTTTGTGACCCCATGAATTGCAGCATGCCAGGCCTCCCTGTTCATCACCAACTCCCGGAGTTCACTCAGATTCACGTCCATCGAGTCAGTGATGCCATCCGCAGCCATCTCATCCTCTGTCGTCCCCTTCTCCTCTTGCCCCCAAACCCTCCCAGCATCAAAGTCTTTTCCAATGAGTCAACTCTTCGCATGAGGTGGCCAAAGTACTGAAGTTTCAGCTTTAGCATCATTCCTTCTGAAGAAATCCCAGGACTGATCTTCAGAATGGACTGGTTGGATCTCCTTGCAGTCCAAGGGACTCTCAAGAGTCTTCTCCAACACCACAGTTCAAAAGCATCAATTCTTCACAGTCCAACTCTCACATCCATACATGACTACTGGAAAAAACATAGCCAAATCAAAACTACAATGAGATATCACCTCACATCCCGTCAGAATGGCCATCATCAAAAAGTCTGCAAACAATAAATGCTGGAGAGGGTGTGGAGAAAAGGGAATGCTTTTGCACTGTTGGTGGAAGACAGTATGCAGATTCCTTAAAAAACTAGGAATAAAACCACAATATGACTTAGGCATACACCCTAAGGAAATCAAAATTGAAAAAGACACATGTATCCGATTGTTTATTGCAGCACTATTTACAACAGCTAGAATATGGAAGCAACCTAGATGTTCATCTACAGATGAATGGATGAAGAAACTGTGGTACATATACAGAATGGAATATTACTCAGTCATGAAAAGGAACACATTTGAGTCTGTTCTAATAAGTTGGATGAACCTAGAACCTATTATACAGAGTGAAGTAAGTTAGAAAGAGAAAGATAAATATCATATTCTAATGCATATATACAGAATCTAGAAAAAATGGTACTGAAGAATTTATTTACAGGGCAGCAATGGAGAAACGGACATAGAGAATAGACTTACAGACATGGGAAGGGGGAGGAGAGGGTGAGATGTATGGAAAGAGTAACATGGAAACTTACATTACCATATGTAAAATAGCCAACAGGAGCTTGTATGGTTCAGTAAACTCAAGCAGGGGCTCTGTATCAATCTAGAGGGATGGGATGGGGAGGGAGATGGGAGGGAGGTTCCAAATGGAGGGGATATATGTATACCTATGGCTGAATCATGCTGAGGTTTGACAGAAAACAACAAAATTCTGTAAAGCAATTATCCTTCAATTAAAAAGAAAATTAAATAAAAGAAAAAAATGTTGCAGGCAGATGCTATAATGAATTAATCTTAAAGCAATGTTTTTCAAACTGCAGGTTGCAATCCATTAAGTAAGTAAATAAATCATTTCAGAGGGTAAAAAAAAATAAGATCCCTGGATGATTCATAAAATTTTGAAAAACTCTTGACTGTGTTCGTGGAATCACTTGAGTAGCTTTAAGAAATCCTGATGTCTAGAGACCAATTAAGTCAGAACTTGGGGGAGTAGATCCCAGGGATCTGTGTTTTTTTAAGCTCTTGGTGATATTGGGGTTTCCCTCCCGATTGGCTCAGATGGTAAAGAATCTTCCTCCAATGCAGGGGATCCAGATTCAAACCCAAGGTTGGGAAGATCCCCTGGAGAAGGAAATGAGTACCCACTCCGGTATTCTTGCCTGGAGAATTCCATGGACAGCAGAGCTTGCCTTCAGGGGGTTACAAAGAGACACAACTGAGCAACTAACACTACTGACACCAATGTGTAGCCAAATGTGAGAACCACTGAACTAGACATATTTTCTTTTCCTGTGTCACTGACACTTGGTACAATCTCTCTATGGAAAAAGGATTGAAATCACATTGAGCCCAGAAAACAATAGAGACCCTTTCTGGTTTCTTATGTGGTATCAGCATTGGATTGGCTAAACGAGGTCTGTCCTGAATTGCAGGACTTTTTTTAAAAAATTGAAGTATAGTTGATTTACAATGTTGTCCCTATCTCTGTTGTATAGCAAAGTGACTCAGTTATACACATACATACATTCTTTTTTTAAAATATTCTTTTCTATTATGGTTTATCCCAGGAGATTGGATATAGTTCCCTGTGCATTACAGTAGAACATTGTTGTTTATTCATTCTAAATGTAATAGTTTACACCAATGCCAAACTCCCAGCCCATCCTTCTCCCTCCTCTATTTCCCCTTGGAAACCACAAGTCTGTGAACCGCGAACTTCCAGATGTTCAAGCTGGTTTTAGAAGAGGCAAAGGAACCAGAGATCAAATTGCCAACATCCACTGGATCATCAAAAAAGCAAGAGAGTTCCAGAAAAACATCTATTTTTACTTTCCTGACTATGCCAAAGCCTTTGATTGTGTGGATCACAATAAACTGTGGAAGATTCTGCAAGAGATGGGAATATCAGACCACCTGACCTGCCTCTTAAGAAACCTGTATGCAGGTCAGGAAGCAACAGTTAGAACTGGACATGGAACAACAGACTGGTTCCAAATAGAAAAAGGAGTGCGTCAAGGCTGTATATTGTCACCCTGCTTATTTAACTTCTATGCAGAGTACATCATGAGAAATGCTGGGCTGGAAAAAGCACAAGCTGGAATCAAGATTGCCAGAAGAAATATCAATAACCTCAGATATGCAGATGACACCACCCTCATGGCAGAAAGTGAAGAGGAACTAAAAAGCCTCTTGATGAAAGGGAAAGAGGAGAGTGAAAAAGTTGGCTTAAAGCTCAACATTCAGAAAACTAAGATCATGGCATCTGGTCCCATCACTTCATGGGAAATAGATGGGGAAACAGTGGAGACAGTGTCAGACTTTATCTTTTTAGGCTTCAAAATCACTGCAGATGGTGACTGCAGCCATGAAATTAAAAGATGCTTACTCCTTGGAAGGAAAGTTATGACCAACCTAGACAGCATATTAAAAAGCAGAGACATAAAAAATAAAATAAAATAAAAATAAAAAGCAGAGACATTACTTTGCCAACAAAGATCCGTCTAGTCAAGGCTATGGTTTTTTCAGTGGTCATGTATGGATGTGAGAGTTGGACTGTGAAGAAAGCTGAGCGCCGAAGAATTGATGCTTTTGAACTGTGGTGTTGGAGAAGACTCTTGAGAGTCCCCTGGACTGCAAGGAGATCCAACCAGTCCATCCTAAAGGAGATCAGTCCTGGGATTTCTTTGGAGGGACTGATGCTGAAGCTGAAACTCCAGTACTTTGGCCACCTCATACGAAGAGTTGACTCATTGGAAAAGACCCTGATGCTGGGAGGGATTGGGGGCAGGAGGAGAAGGGGATGACAGAGGATGAGATGGCTGGATGGCATCACTGACTCGATGGACGTGAGTCTGAGTGAACTCTGGGAGTTGGTGATGGAACTGAACTGAACTGAAGTTACACCCATGTTGCTGCAAATGGCATTACTTAATTCTTTTCATGGCCAAGTAATATTTCTTTGTATATATGTATCACAGCTTCTTTATTCATTCTTCTGTCTATGAATGAATGTTTAGGTTCTTTCCATGTTTTGGCTGTTGTGAAAAGTGCTGCTATGAACATTTGTGTTTAGCCTCTAAGTCGTGTCCAAGTCTTTGTGACCCCTTGGACTGGGTCCCTCCGTGGGATTTCTCAGGCAGGAAAACTGGAGTGGGTTGCCATTTCCTTCTCGAGATGATCTTCCCAACCTAGGGATTGAACCTGCCACTCTTATTTCTCCTGCACTGGGAAGCTCTCTGAAAGAGTTTATTCCTGTGAAACTAGTCAACCCTAAGTACCACCAGCAAACCTTTCAGCTCCAGTCTCTATAACAGTTATTTATTTCACAATCAGGCTCATCATCAGGGAAAATCAGTAAGGGTATTTCCAACATGTCCAAAAACTTTCACTTTTCTGAGTAAAATATTATTGTCTCCCAGTTAGTGATCTTGGACTTCCCTTGTGGCTCAGATGGTAAAGAATCTGCCTGCAATGCAGGAGGCTCAGGTTTGATCCCCTGGTCAGGAAGGTCTCCTGGAGAAGGGAAGGGCTACCCACTCCAGGATTCTTGCCTGGAAAATTCCAAAGTGAGAGGAGCTGGTGGGCTACAGTCCATGGGGTAGCTAGGAGTCAGACACGACTGAGCGACTTCACTTTCACTTTTCACTTTCATACATTGGAGAAGGAAATGACAACCCAATCCAGTACTCTTGCCTGGAGAATCCCAGGGACGGGGGAGTCTGGTGAGCTGGCATCTATGGGGTCGCACAGAGTCGGACACAATTGAAGCAACTTAGCAGCAGCAGCAGCAGCAGCAACCACTGAACTGCCAGGGAAGTTCAAAATAAGACAGCTTTAAAGCAATAATTTAAACAAAATTACTTAGTTTGTGAGTAATAATATTAAAAATAGTGTTATATTTCATTAATTCTAAGATGCCCCTTTTTTCACATTTTAAAAACTCAGAAATTGGATATGTTTTATAGTCTAAATGGACTTCCCTGGTGGTTCAGACGGTAAAGCATCTGTCTACAATGCGGGAGACCTGGGTTCGATTCCCGGGTCGGGAAGATTCCCTGGAGAAGGAAAGGGCAACCCACTCCAGTACTCTTGCCTAGAAAATCCCATGGATGGAGGAGCTTGGTGCAGGCTACTCTCTATGGGGTCGCAAAGAGTCGGGCATGACTGAGCTACTTCACTTCATAGTCTAAACATCATAGTTTATTTTCCTTTTTATTTTCTTAGGAGTCCATTAAATGATAATCAATAACATTCAGTTCAGTTCAGTTGCTCAGCCGTGTCCAACTGTTTGCAACCCCATGAATCACTGCACACCAGGCCTCCCTGTCCATCACCAACTCCTGGAGTTCACTCAGACTCATGTCCATTGAGTCAGTGATGCCATCCAGCCATCTCATCCTCTGTCGTCCCCTTCTCCTCCTGCCCCCAATCCCTCCCAGCATCAGGGTCTTTTCCAATGAGTCAATTCTTCACATGAGGTGGCCAAAATATTGGAGTTTCAGCTTTAGCATCAGTCCTTCCAATGAACACCCAGGACTGATCTCCTTTAGGATGGACTGGTTGGATCTCCTTGCAGTCCAAGGGACTCTCAAGAGTCTTCTGCAACACCACAGTTCAAAAGCATCAATTCTTCAGTGCTCAGCTTTCTCCACAGTCCAACTCCTACATCCATACATGACCACAGGAAAAACCATAGCCTCGACTAGATGGACCTTTGTGGGCAAAGTAATGTCTCTGCTTTTGAATATGCTATCTAGGTTGGTCATAACTTTCCTTCCAAGGAGTAAGCATCTTTTAATTTCATGGCTCCAATCACCATCTGCAGTGATATTGGAGCCCCCCAGAATAAAGTCTGACACTGTCTCCACTGTTTCCCCATCTATTTGCCATGAAGTGATGGGACCAGATGCCATGATCTTCGTTTTCTGAATGTTGAGCTTTAAGCCAACTTTTTCACTCTCCACTTTCATTTTCATCAAGAGGCTTTTTAGTTCCTCTTCACTTTCTGCCATGAGGGTGGTGTCATCTGCATATCTGAGGTGATTGATATTTCTCCCGGCAATCTTAATTACAGCTTGTGCTTTTTACACTGATAAAATTATATAGTATTAGCTAACATTATTTATTATGGACCTTGGCACTATTCTTAACACTTCTTTGTGTAGTCTTCTTCAATTTTTACACTAAATTAAGAAGGGACAAGGGACTTCTCTGGTGATCCAGGGGTTAAGACTTCATCTTCCAATGCAGGGGTTACGGGTTCAATCTCCAGTTGGAGAGCTAACATCCCACATGCCTCATGGTCAAAAGAAAAACAAAACATAAAACAGAAACAATATTGTAACAGATTCAATACAGACTTTAAAAATGGTCTATGTCAAAGTAAATCTTAAAAAAAAAAAGGATCAGGTTGGTGTCTTATAATCAGAATAACAGTAAAATAGATATCTGAAGAAAGGTTCTCTGAACATATTTTCTGTCCCTTTCATGTAGTCAAACTGGTCCAAAAGAAGTCAATTACTGGTTTTTCCAGGTGGTGCTAGTGGTAAAGAACCCACTTGCTAATGCAGGACACATAATGAGATGCAGTTCGATCTCTTGGGGAGGAGATCCCCTGGAGGGCAGCATGGCAACCCACTCCAGTATTCCTGCCTGGAGAATCCCATGGACAGAGGAGCCTGCTGGGCTACAGTCCACAGGGTTGAAAAATCAGCAGATGAATGGATAAGAAAGCTGTGGTACATATATACAATGGAGTATTACTCAGCCATTAAGAAGAATACATTTGAATCTGTTCTAATAAGGTGGATGAAACTGGAGCCTATTATACAGAGTGAAGTAAGCCAGAAAGAAAAACACCAATACAGTATACTAACACATATATATGGAATTTAGAAAGATGGTAGTGATAACCCTGTATGCAAGACAGCAAAAGAGACACAGATGTATAGAATGGACTTTTGGACTCTTTGGGAGAGGGAGAGGGTGGGATGATCTGGGAGAATGGCATTGAAACATGTTTACTATCATGTAAGAAACGAATCGCCAGTCTATGTTTGATACAGGATACAGGATGCTTGGGGCTGGCGCATGGGGATGATCCAGAGAGATGATATGGGGAGGGAGATGGGAGGGGGGTTCAGGATTGGGAACTCAAGTACACTTGTGGTGGATTCATGTCAATGTATGGCAAAACCAATACAGTATTGTAAAGCAAAATAAAGTAAAAATTAAAATAAAAAATAATAATAAAAAATAAAAAAAGAGTCAGACACGACTGAAGCAATTTAGCAGGCACACACATTAAAAAGAGAAAGAAAGAAAGAAATGCACTAGAGGGGAAAAAGTGAAGATAAATGAAACTTTCATAAATAAAAAAAAGAAATCAATTACTTTTTCTTTGTTAACCCCATATGTTCAAACAAGATTAGTAGTCTGCTCCTCCTGATGTGTAGAGCTATTAGGAAGATACTGGGTTCAAATGGAAAAGAATCCCCATGGACGGAGGTGCCTGGCAAGCTACAGGCCATGGGGTCGCCAAGAATTGGGCATGACTGAGTGACTAAGCACACACACAAAGAAAAATGTTCTTTCTGCAGAGTTCTTCTCTTCATTCAACAGGTTGTAAAAATCCTTTGATTATGTTCCTTCATTCTTCTTTTCCCATTTTAGAGACCTACAAAGAAATGTAAAGCAAAAATGCTAAAATATATTTCTTCAATATGATATGAACTTTATTCCTTTCTTCCTATGGAAACCATATTCCTTGTGTTTGTTCATCATTTAAAAGGAGGAAAAAATTTACTGAAATTGCTCCTGTAATAATAGCCTGTATTTATGATATGGGCTGTACGTATGATGTGATTTACACACACACATAAATACCCACGGAATTGAGAAAGAAATAGGAGTAGAGCTTTTACTTGTCAAGTTTCATTTCTTGAGCGAGAAGGCTTATTTTTCCACATCTAAAAAATACACCTGAAGAGATATATACACCTAGGATCATCTCTAGGTCTGTTGGTCAGATAGAGCGCTCAGAATTCACTGTCAGTCTTGTTTCCTTCCACATAACAGTATCTTTTGCTGAGATTTCTGTGAGAATCTTCTGTCTTCTTTCTTATGGAATCACCTCTTTCTTCTCGGATCAGCCATTCAGGTTGAAAGGATGCAGTTTTATTAAGGTTGATTAAGTCACTAAGCGCGCCAGTCACTGAAGCTAGTTTAGGAAATTTCAAGTAGAAATAAAGCAGCAGAGACTGCTGAAAAAATAAGCAAAGGGGAAAAAATAGTAGCACTTAAGAGTGAGCTGTCCCTGTGCTAAATGCATTCCTCAGTCAATCAACAGTGGTCTCTATGGGAAATTCCGCTGGAGTGGGAGATAATAGAGTCATTAAAATACTTGGCCCTTAGTTGTGGGGAGGCAGGATTAAATTTTCCAAGGATACATAGCACTGGTTGGGACATTAGTCTTGCCTTATTATCAGATTACCCAGTCCGATTTAGTTATTACCAGTCAAGGCTAGCCACCGTGCATGCAATGGAAACAGTAGATTTGACCTCTGTCTGACAACCCAGGATTCAGGATATGCCTGTGTCTCCTGGCATATAATTCTTAAAGATGACTGGAAACAAGTTGATCTGCTTTCCTCTTCCAATATGCCAGTTTCCATGAACCTCCCAGAAAACCTCTTGACCAGTGTACTTCTTCCCACCAGAACCATGAATACATCTGTGATCTTGTGAATCATACAAGAAATATATATATTTATCTTTGTCCCATTTCTCATTCAGAGATCCTAAAACCCTTGAAACGTTCTAAGAGCAACAAATATGTCATTTGTTCTATTAAGGAGGTGACTTTTGGACCGCCTAAGGTTGGGAGCTGGGGAATTTCCCTGGATAGAACTCTACACTTTAACTGCAAGGGGCATGGGTTCAGTCCCTGACTGGGGAGTTAAGATCTTGCATGCCATCATGTCAGATAAAACTTTAAAACCAAAAAATAAAATGGAGACTTATGATGGAATTGTTGAGTCTTGACTGTGATTGAATCTGAATCTACACACGTGTTAAAATTGCATATAGCTAAATACACAAAAAGACACAAACACAAGTGAGTACACGTAACACTGGTGAAATCCCAACAATGTCTGGATTATATCAATATAAAGAAATAACAGTTGAAAACATTTATCTTAAATATTGAAGTTTTACAGTTCTTCTTCCATTTGCCCTTGTCTTTTCTCTTTAAAAAAAAAAATATATTATTAATTTGGCTGTGCCAGACCTTAGTTCCAGCATGCAAACTTAGTTGCAGCAAGTGGGATCCATTTCCCTGACCAGGCCCGCAGCATTGGGAGAGCAGAGTCCTAGCCACTGGACCACCAGGGAAGTCCCGCCCTTACCTTACTTACCCCATCCTAGTCCCTGTTTTTCCTCTGCCAACCAGATAACCAGTAGCAGCACCCCCTCCCCTCAGTAACTACCAAAATTGTCTCCACACCTTGCTGAATGTCCCTGGGGGGATGTGGCCCCTAGTTGAGAACCACCGCTCTAGCTCTAATGGAATCGAATGTTTCCTGGTTCACACCACGGCTGAATCTCTGAAATTCTCATTCCCTCAACAGTCTCCTCTATTCCATTTCATCCATTTCAATCCTATCAACAAGGATTTTAGTACCATAAATTGCTTCTCTGTTTGGTCCCAGGAGTAGGAAAAGTGAATGTATTTTCTAGCTGGTGGAGGATGACTAAAGGACAAACCCTTTTAATTTCTGAGAAGGAAGGGATTTCCTGGGTGGTCCATTGGTTAAGAATCTGCCTTGCAATGCAGGGGACATGGGTCCCTGGTCAAGGCACAAAGATCCCACATGCCTCGGAGCAAGCACGCCTGCTCATCACAACTACTGAGCCTGAGTGCTGCAACTCAGACCCAGCCATTATTCATCCTTCACCAGACCCTCACCCAAAAAAAATCTTGAGAAGGGAGATTCTTGGCAGAGCCTCCCAACTGGAGGAACAGACGAGAGAAGACCTCAGGTGTGTCAGCAGGTCCCTGCTCTAGATAAGACGGTGCCTGCACACCCATCCCTTAACTTCCAAACATGTTGGCCCAGAGAATAAGTCTATATAGCATAATTTTTAACAGTCTTATCTGGTCTTGTAACCAAAAGTGGGCTGGCTACTCACCGTTCAAAAACCAATAAAGAGCTCAGGTTGGTGGAAAGGCAAGTTTGCTTTATCTTGAATGCCAGCAACTGGGAGGTGGGGGGAGGCGATGCCTGTCCAAAGGCCAACTACTCCCACTGAGAATCAGTGGGCTAGAACTTTTATAGGCTGAGGGAGGGGGCTACAAGCAGAAACAGCACTGTCAGCTCTGACAGTCATCTTGAAATTGGTCACTGGGGGTCTAACCAGCATCATCCGGATTGTTCCAGGTATAGTTAATCTTCAGTTCCATGATCAGTTTATTCCCATTTCCTTGAGGCCAGTTCTCAGAATTGTGGCCGCTTATGTCATGGCTATGGTCTGGTCATCATGTAATTAATGTCTCCACTTGGGGTTTCAGAATCTGTAACACAGCTCACAGGATATAGCTCAGAATATTATTTATAGCCCTCAAGGCGGAACTAAAGGTTCTTGACTATGATTAATAACTAAACTTATTATTAGCTTTTCTTTGACTGTTTTCCTTCATTTCTGCATTTTCTCACTACTCTGATTAACCTTACTCTTTGGCTAAAGTTTTTGCACAGACAAAGGGAGGCAGAGGATGTGGGGTGGGAAATCCTGCTCCATTTCGGTTTCAGTTTCTCCACTTTCTAGCTATGTCACTGAGGTCAAACCTTTAGTTTTTCTAAGATCGTTTCCACATCTGTATAACAGGCATCATAATATTTACTGCATAAAGTGTTACATATGAAAAGGTCATGAATTATTTTTTTTAACTCATTCTAGACTCACTACTAGAATCTATTCTTTATCAAATGACTCATATTTTAAACAAAAACAAACACAAACAGGCAAAAAAGCAATGGGTGTTTTGTTTCCAGACAGTCAGGACCAGAGAATTAAGATTACCTCCCACGGCCATCACTTTGTACTTAGCTTTTGTCGGAAGTATGTATGTTGGCGGTCCCTATAATCAGATCACATACCACAATTCTGTTAACAATGAGTGAAGTGACAAGACGGAGGGTCATAAAGTGAAACCTGAATGACTCTTTTAGACGCTTGCTCGGTCACTCAGTCGTGTCTGATTATCTGCAACCTCATGGACTGTAGCCCACCAGGCTCCTCTGTCCATGGGATTTTCCAGGCAAGAATGCTGGAGTGGGTTGCCATTTTATTCTCCAGGGGATCTTCCCGACCCAGGGATCTTCTGGATAGAGGGGTCGAACCTGCGTCTCTTGTGTCTCCTGTATTTATACCACTACACCAAACAGGAAACCCCATCTATATCTTGCAGTCTTACCCAATCAAACACAGGAATTTGGTCAGAGGATGGTTTTTCTTTCTCTTAAGGCAGATATTTTCATTCTCTTCTGCACAGTTTAGCACTCATCCCAAAGATGGTTTGGTGGAAAACATTTTGCCTTAATTAAAAATCATATTTTCCCTTGGTCATTGAGCATCTCTGCTGCCTCCTTTCCTGCCTGTGGACAGGCTTCCTGGTAAACACCTTTGTGTTTCTCTTAGAGAGAAGTCAGAGATGACTTCTAGTCACAGATATCTCAGGCATGAAGAAGTCTTCACTTTTAAGTTCTCTGGGTGCAAATCCTGAAACCTAAATAAAAGCCCTGCTTCTCTGCAGTAGCCACAACTTAGCTGGCCTTTCAATTTCTGCTAGATTAGACGCAGTGGGGTCAGGATTGCCAGTTTCATTCACGAAGGTCTTTTTTATTTATTTTGGCCATGCCCTAAGGCATTTGGGGATCTTGGTTCCCTGACCAAGGATAGAACCCATGGCACCTGCATTGAACATGGGGAATCCTAACCACTGGACCACCAGAAGTCCCTACCGTCCTCTTTTCAATTCACCATAGAAGGATCTCTAAGACTCATTTAGCTTTTTACTCTCTCAGTTCAATCGACATTAATTCAGTTCAGTTCAATTCAGTCGCTCAGTCATCTCCGACTCTTTATGACCCTGTGGACTGCAGTACTCCAGGCTTCCCTATCCATCACCAACTCCTGGAGCTTACTCAAACTCATGTCCATTGAGTCGGTGATGCCATCCAACCATCTCATCCTCTGTTGTCTCCTTATCCTCCCGCCTTCAATTTTTCCCAGCATCAGGGTCTTTTCCAGTGAGTCAGTTCTTCACATCAGGTGGCCAAAGTATTGGAGTTTCAGCTCCAGCATCAGTCCTTCTGATGAATATTCAGGACTGATCTCCTTTAGGATTGACTGGTTGGATCTTCTTGCTGTCCAAGGGACTCTAAAGAGTCTTCTCCAACACCACAGTTCAAAAGCATCAGCTCTTCGGCGCTCAGCTTTGTTTACAGTCCAACTCTCAACTTTTACTCTCTAGCCTGTGGTATATGTCCACGGGGTCGCAAAGAGTTGGACACGACTGAGCGACTTCACGTCTTTCACTTTCTGTGGTATATGTCCTGATGGCGCCATCTGCTGCCACGAAGAGGAATAGCACTTCATCCGTTCACACTTTAGAATGGCAATGCAAAGTTGATGGTGATTAAAAACTAGCTGCCTTCTGCTGCTACTGTTTAATAAAAATCTTTCTGGACTGAAGCATTCATGAGTGGCATTGGTGGCTCAGTGTTTGTTTGTTTATATTTTAAGTCTGCAGCTGCTGTTATAAATAGTGCATGCGTGGTCAGTCGTGTCCGACTCTTTGCGACTCCACAGACTGTGGGGTCCTCTGTCCATGGGATTTTCCCAGACAAGAACACTGGAGTGGGTTGCCATTTTCTTCTCCAATATTAATAGTACTCCAACCTATTTTCTTTTTCCCTCATGACAAGGTTTTACTTAGAATCAATTAAAAACATGTATGTAGGGACTTTCCTCCTGGTCTAGTGGTTGGGACTCTTTACTTTCACTGCTGAGGGCGAGGATTCAGTCCGTGGTCGAGGAACTAAGATCCCTGCAAGTCTAACAGCCAAACACACACACACACAAATCAGAATAAGCAAACAAAGAAACATATATGTAGGCTAATGGGCCACAGTGGCAGCAGTGGGCAGTGGTGTTCACATGGTTGACCATTCCTCAGCGTGTCTGCCACCAGTGTCCATGTCCCCACCTCACTGGCCCCTAGGAGACTCTCCAAGACCAGCAGCTGGAGACTGAGAAAGTCAAGATTAGGATGCCGGGAGAGTCAGTGCTTGATAAGAGTTCTAGCTAGCAGTCAGCTGTCTTCTCACTGTATGATCACATGGAGGGGCAAGGGAGCTCCCTGCAGTCTCTTTTATAACAGTACTAATCTCATGGAGAAGGAAATGGCAACCCACTCCAGTATTCTTGCCTGGAGAATCCCATGGACAGAGAAGCCTGGTGGGCTACAGTCCACAGGGTTGCAAAGAGTCGGATACAACTGAGCGACTTCACTCACTCACTCACTCATTCAATCTCATTCAGGAGGCTCCATCCTCATGACCTATTCACCCCCCAGAGGCCCCACTTCCAAATACTATCATTCGGGGGATTCGATTTCAACATATGAATTTGGGGGACACACACACAATCTGCAGCAAGGAGGGTGTGTGTTTTGTTCATTTGTGTGGCCCCATTACAACACACTATGCCTGACATATGATAGATGTTCAATTCATGTTCATTGAATTTGAGGAATGAATGCATCCATGAATGAATTTGTTAATAAAGGAATAAATGGCTCTGAAACATACATATATAATTTTTCAAAAATATATTTTGCTTCAGACACCATTGGTATCTTGTGATTTCCTGGAATTCTTTCATTTTTATATGAGTTTTCAATTCTATTTTTTTCTCAGCTTTTATAGAGATTGAATTGAGGTATAACATTGTGTAAGTTTAGAGTGTGATGATTCAATACATGTATATATTGCAAAATGTTTTCCATAATAAGATTAGTTATATCCTTCACCTCCATAATTAACTTTTTTTTTGGAGAGCCCGTTTATTTCTTTAAAACTTTTTGACACAGCTTGTGGGATCTTACTTCCCCAAGCCCTTGGCAGCCAGAAAACAGAGTCCTAACAAGGAGATCAACCCTGGGATTTCTCTGGAGGGAATGATGCTGAAGCTGAAACTTCAGTACTTTGGCCACCTCATGCGAAGAGTTGACTCATTGGAAAAGACTCTGATGCTGGGAGGGATTGGGGGCAGTAGGAGAAAGGGACGACCGAGGATGAGATGGCTGGATGGCATCACTGACTCGATGGACGTGAGTCTGAGTGAACTCTGGGAGATGGTGATGAACAGGGAGGCCTGGCGTGCTGCGTTTCATGGGGTCGCAAAGAGTCGGACACGACCAAGCGACTGAACTGAACTGAACTGAACCACTAGCCCACCAGGGAACTCCCTTGTTGCTGTTGTTACAATAAGAGCAGTAAACTCTCCCCGTGGAGCAGCCTTCAAGTATATAATGGAGTGTTTAACTATAGTCACCATGCTGTTCAGCAGATTCTCGAAACTTACTCATCTTATAACTTGAAGTTTGTATCCTTGACCAACATCCCATATTCCCTACCTCCCCCCACCTAGCCCCTGGCAACACTATTCCACTCTATTAGTTTAATGTTTTAGATTTCACATGTAAGTGAGATTATACAGTGTTTGTCTTTCTCTGACATTTCGTTTCGCATAATATCCTCAAAGTTCATCCATATTGTTGCAAATGGCAGGATTTCTTTCTTCTTTCTGGCTGAATAATATTCCATTGTGTATATGTGTGTGTATCATTTTTTTCTTTTTCTTTCGGCTGCACTGAGTCTTTGTTGTGGCACTTGTGTTTCTCTGGTTGCGGTGCGAGGGATCAAATCCATGTCCCCTGCGTTGGAAGGCAAGTTCTTAACCACTGGACCACAAGGGAAGTTCCAAGTACCGTATCTTCTTTATCCATTCAACCATCAGTGGACGTTTAGGTTGTTTCCATGTCTTAGCTATTGTGACTAGTGCTGCAATGAACATGGGGGTACAGCTAGCTCTTGGAGACACTGATTTTATTTCTTTTGAATATACCTAGAAGTGCAATTACTAGATCACATGGTAGCTCTATTTTTAATTTTTTGAGGAACTCCCGACCTGTTTTCCATACTGGCTGTACTGATTTTCATTCTCACCAGCACTGTACCATGGTCCCTTTTCTCTACATTCTCACCAGCGTTTGTTATCTCTTTTCTTTTTGATAATAGTCATCCTATTGTGTGAGGTTCTCTTATATGTTTTAAGCTTACAAGATGAATGTAATTGTCATGTGTTTTTATTCATAAAAGCTGAATTTGTACCTTATCTTTTAAAAAGAATATATATTTAAAGATTTTCTGGAGTTTCATCAATTTTATAAGTTCTTTTAAAGAACCAATTTTTAACTCCATTGATTTTCTTTATTGGTTTGCCATTTCCTGAATTTCCTTAAAATTTTCTTTATAAAATTATGTGTTTGTGATTTTAAAAATAACATAAAATTCGCCATTTTAACTATAACTAACTTTGAAGTTTGACTAACTTTAAGTGTTCAGTTCAGCAGTGCTGAGTATATTCACATTATTGTGACTCCAATCTATTTCTAACCCTAGTATCAAAGTATTCTCTTTGGGTCAGTGCGGTCTCTGCAGTGTTCCTCACTAAATAGTCAGAATCATCACAAAAGTGAAAGTTCAAAGTTTATTCCCATGAGGATTGAGCAACTGTTTCACTGATGGGAATCAGTGAGTCCAGGGACACTGTTTCACTCCTCCTGTCCCAATCACATGGAATGTGCCAGGTTTGTTTCCATCATTTCTATTTTTATTTTTATTGTGGAAGGAACATTGCGTGGTTTTAAATATACTCTCACTCAGAAGCAAAAAACCTGTCCCCTCCTGTGCGTAGATTTCTTAAGAGTGGTAGCATTTACATTTACCAGCTTGTAATTGATGTCTCGAGCATAAAGTTTGCATCCCCTTTTAAGTAAATGTATTTCATTTCCTTGTAGAAAGTTTGGGAAATACTTTTTTAAATGAAGAAAATATAAATAAATAAATAAATAAAATTCCAACCATGTGAAATGAGTTACCGTGAAGGTCTTTTTTCCCTCCAACCTTTTATTTTATTTCTTTATTTAGGCTGGGATGGGTCTTCCTTGCTGTGCTCAGGCTTCCCCAGTTGTAGGCTCAGTAGTTACAGTGTGTGGGATCTTAGTTCCCTGACAAGGGATTGAACCCAGGCCCCCTGCATTGGGAAAGCAGAGCCTTAACCACTGGACCACAGGGGAAGTCCCCATCCCTCTAACATTTTAAAACTTTCTCTCAAAAAAAATATTCTCTCTCGCCCTGGAGACCATAAGTGATGGGGGATCAGGGTTGTTTGGGGAAAGGGAAACTGAGAAAAGGCTGTGACATCCAAGGAAGGACCCAGTGGGCAAATTACCCACTCTTTGCAGAGGGGAGGAGGTAGTATCACAAAATACAGGACTCTTTTAGAGGTCTTGGATTCAGAAATCAGGCCATGATAAATCCTTTCACGAGGTTCCTTTGGAAGGTAGTGAGGCAGAGGGATCGCTTCTCCCTCCTAGCCTCCATACTTTTACCAGAATGTTCTGAAGCATTTATTTGGAAAAAAAAAAGACTGTTCAAAGCAGGCCCGAACCTCCTGGGTTCCGCCGCTGGAATACAGTAGGACCGGGGATCTCTATTTTGTTGGTTTTGGAAGCGCTGTGTGCTGTGCTTAGTCGGTCAGTCATGTCTGACTCTTTGTGACCCCATGGACTATAGCCCTCTAGGCTCCTCTGTCCATGGTGATTCTCAAGGCAAGAATACTGGAGTGGGTTGCCATGCTCTCCTGCAGGGTATCTTTCCCACCCAGGGGTGGAACCCAGGTCTCCCCCCGTTGCAGGTGGATTCTTTTCTGTCTGAGTCACCAGGGAAACCCTTTGGGAAGTGAGGCCATGATTAAATGGTGTCCGTTTTAATGTATGTCCCTGGAGGCATTTCTTTTGCACCATTAGAGGTGAAATTGTTAGACTGGCACAAGCAAAAAATTTTCCTGTTAAAAAAGTAACACACATTCCTATGGTTGATTCATGTTGATGTTTGGCAGAAACCAACCTAATTCTGTAAAGCAACTATCTTTCAATTAAAAAAATAAATAAATTCAAAATTAAAAAATAAAAACAGTAAAGGAACAGACACTGCCTCTCAATATATGTAAATGATGCTTGCAGCACCACATGCCTTTTAGAGGCATGGGAACCTCAGAGAAACTGCAGAGACCCTGCCAAGTATATCCAAAGCAGCTCCCAAGCTTCAGAGTGCATCATAGTCACCTGGAGGGCTTATTAAAATACTGACTGCTGGTGTTGGCTATAAATTGGCACTTGCTATTGGCATTTGCCATCCACTGCTATGAGGATTAAATCAAGGGATGCTAAAGCTGCTGGTCGTTCACCCTGAAAGGAGTTCAGGGTGGAGAGCAGAAATGAGGCTCTCTGTTCTCAAGGGTTGGCAGGAATTGGTGTGAACAGGTCTTCAGATAGATATTTTCAGGACCTGATTTTATGAGCCCAATAGATTGAAGAGCGATCTTCTATTGCCTCATATCTAGAAAAGCACTAAAATCTTTCATAGCGATGACTAATCCTGTGACTAGCAGAAAACTTCTGCAAAAAAAATACGTGCTTGATTGCATGAACTCCCCCTTCACCAAAATCATGTATATATTGACCTTCCCCCATCTCTTTGGAGCAGTTCCTCAGAGCAATCTGAGGTGTTGTCTCACAGGCTGTAGTCCTCATATTGCCCCAAATAAAACTTGTAGTTCTCACATTGTGGGTTTTTTTAAGTCAACACTGGGCTCCACTGACCTAGGGGTTGGTGATGGAGCACAGAGTTTGTCCCTCTGAGAAGTTTCCAAGTGAGGGATGCTGCCTGTCCAATAACTTCTGCTGACCCACAGAGTTGTGCCGCCCACCTCTAACTGTAAAGGATGCCTCCCAGAGTCAAATAAGATCATGCAGTTGTATTCAGGGTTTCATATGGATTTTGCACTCAGCCTGGTAACCCAGTGTCTTCCCATTACTAAAGCAAGATGTTTTCTCAGGAAACTAAATGAAGTACTTTTAGTAGTGAATGAAGTGGGTTTTTTTTTTTTAATCTTTTTTCCTCATTCAGACCTTAGACTGAAGCTACTACAAATTTTTTCCATTGGAAATAGCTCATTGTTATCAGTGGGGTCATCTCTCTATAAAATGATCTCAGGAAGTATTGTAGTAATTCCTCAAACAGAAGCTACCAGTATCTGTAACACCATGCACTTTCCACCAGCCTGTATGAAAATACATCATCAGTGTTCTGCTTGTAACTAAGGGATGGGGGCAGCTTGGAGGTGGAGAGAAGGGAGGATTTGAACCAAACAACTGTCACCAGAATTTGAGGAGCTGACCAGGGTATTTCAGAGAACATCACTAATGTGCCAGACCTTTAAAATCTTTCATTAGATTTGTCTAATTGTAAGAAAGTGCTGTGTCTTTTTTGGAACTTTCAAACGTAGAAAAACCTCTATGGGCACTAGGGGTTATAATTTTATGGCTTTCAAACCACAGACAAGCTTTCCAAGGCTCCTTTTCAGGAGCTGAAGGTCAGCTCGCCCAAATAGAATCTTCTAAATAAAGCATGATTCACCAATCAGCCCATCCATTTATACAGCTCCTATTGGGCATAGATAGTGGTCTGGGAGACCAAGTGTATGACCAGGGGGCATGTTGTTACCCTCTTCTCCTGTTACACTGTCTTCTCTAATAAAAGAAAGATAAAGGAAGAAAAAGATACTCAAAAATGCCTGTGTCTGCTCACCAACCTGGCACTATTAATAAGTAGGTAGGTTCTCTGAGCCACTGCCTTTCTGAGAAAATTTGGAAAATTGGGTGTTAGCCTTTGGGGAAGATTTTCCTTAGATGCTGAAGAGGTTCAGAGACAGCTTTTCTTTGTATTATTTATCAGGTTGAAAAAGAATTTGCATTCCATTCTTCCCATCCCATATGCCTAGCTAACCTCACACTCTGAACGTTGGATTTTGAGCAGAAAAGGTTTCTTACAGGACCAGGCAAGGATATGAGTGGCTTATGGTCTCAAAATCCCTGAGCAGAAGAAACAGATTTTTTTTAAAGAATAATAGCTTTATTTTTCTCTGTGCTGGATCTTCATTGCTGCGAGGGTTTTTCTCTAGTTACAGAGAGCACAGTCTGTCCGTCATTATAGTGCTCAGGCTTCTCCTGTTGTGGAGCACAGAATCTAGAGCTTTCGGGCCTCAGCAGTTGTGGCCTTCCCTGGTGGCTCAGATGGTAATCTGTCTACAGTGTAGAAGACCTGGGTTCGATCCCTGGGTCAGGAAGATCCCCTGGAGAAGGGAATGGTAACCCACTCCAGTATTCTTACCTGGAGAATTCCACGGACAGAGGAGCCTAAAGGGCTACAGCCCACTGAGTCCCAAAGAGTCAGACACAACTGAGCAAATACTTGCACTTTTCAGTAAATGGCAGTTCAGAGTCTCTGCTCAGTAGTTGTGGCGCACAGGCTTAGTTGCTCTGAGGCATCTGGGATCTTCCTGGACCAAGAATCAAACCTGAGTCTCCTGCACTGGCAAGCAGATTCTTTACCACTGAGCCACCAGGGGAGCCCTGAGCAGTTTTAGAAGCCAGGTGAGGACCTGGGTTCAATCCTCAGTCAGGGAACTAAGATTCCATAAGCAAGGAGGTGCAGTTGGGGAAAAAAAAAATGCCGGGTAAAGGAGAGGGGTCCCAGGCAGTGTTACACGGATTAACATAATCAGGCTCCAGGGTCTCCGGGGCTCTGTGCTTGTCATCCAGTAGTAACATCTTTCATTTGGTGTAAGGTTCTTTTATATCTGCAAGATAACTCAGGAAATGTGCATCAAATACTGTTGCCTAGGTACTTCAGAGAGGGACTAAATTGGAGGATTGTGGTGATGGGGAAGACTCGGGAGAGGCCCTTGGACTGCAAAGACATCCAACCAGTCAGTCCTAAAGGAAATCATCCCTGAGTATTCACTGAAAAGACTGCTGCTGAAGCCGAAGCTCCAATACTTTGGCCGCCTGATGGGAGCTATTCTCTAGTTTCGGTGTGCATGCTCCTCACAGTGGTGGCCTCTTTTGTTTCAGAACGTGGGCTCTAGGGTGCAGGCTCTAGTAGCTGTGGGTCCTGGGCTCTAGAGCACGGGCCATAGTATGGCACACAGGCTTTAGTTGCTCCAGGGTATGTGGGATCTTGCCGGACCAGGAATCAAACCTGTGTACATTGTTCATCTGCGTTGACAGGTGGAGTCTTTACTACTGAGCCACCAGGGAAGCACCCCCAGTTCTTTAATATCTTTTTACAATACCAACTGGTTAACTTCTTCCAAGAGGATACTATGTACAAACATCAGTGCACCTGTTTGGTAACCTTAACTCAAATGTGTAAACTTTCTTCCCAACAGGACAGTATCACAAAATATTAGAATGCCCAAAAAAGAAAAAAAAAATTAGAACACCAGATATATTTACATCCTGGGAACGTGATGGGGGTAAGTAGTATTCATTTGATACATAGCTAGCAAAAACAAGTCTAAGATGAGAACAAGGATTTATCTTTAAGTTACTCAAATAAGTCTCAAGTTTTATTACCTCCTTCTATAAACACATCTATTTGCTACTAAAAACTGAAACAGCACATCAAAAATTTTTATTACTGTTTAACACACTAATAATGGTCTGGCCAAGCCAGCCAATGTTATCTTCACATTCCTTCCCAAGTTAATTTGTTTCAAATTCTTGATATTGAGTTTCAACTTCAGGTTTAAGAAACAGGCAATACCTGAGACTTAACTAGTACTTCATGGTGTCAGATCCAAGTGGAACTAGTGTAGTGTATTCAAATCATTTCAAATCCAAGCTACATATAGATTCCTCATAAGTTAACTGTATTAAGGTAGAAAACAGATGCAAGTAAAAAAGACAAACTTACAACATACATTATCAAAATATTGGTACCATCTTTCCCAAGCTGCTTCATAATGATCCTAAAAATTACCAGCAAGAAAACAGTACAAGAAAAAGGTTTATGACTCATTCGATTCCATGGCATAATTACTGTATGTTGTGTTGTAATAACTCTCATAAGTATCATCAGAAGGATTTCTCTTAAACTGGCAATAACTACAGGTACACTGGAATCGTCGCACTCTTGATCGAATCTGGAAAAAAGAATGAGATGGATTAACTGGTTAATAATTTGAAATAACTGAAGTATGGTGAAATGTTGTGAGCTGCTTAAGAGCAGACCTAGTTTGGGTGAGAGCTAAGTGGCTTCTGGATATTGCAGTTTGCCCTAATTGATCTTAGTTTTCTTTTTCACTCAAATGTTGCCACTCTTCCTCCCCTGCTAACCAGATGCCCACCTACCTGTATGGTAAGACTTTCTACTTACCTCAGTGTCCTCCTGCTGCTGTAGTTCTCTTTGAGAGTCAGACTTTGTGGGAAGAAAAAGACATATATTACAAGCTGTCAAGCAAAATTCACATTACTAGTGCCACACATCTAACCTAAGAGGAGTCAGAGACTCTTAAAACTCTAAGTGTCTTTCATATGCGCACTCAGGAGTACAGTGGAAGAGTGACTGCTGCTGTTCATCATTTATTAAGTAAATAAATAAATATTTATTTTTTTGTGGCTGAACCCCAGGGCTTTGAGGTCCATCCCAGGGATAGAACCTGTGTCTCCTGCAGTAGAGTTCGAACCCCTGGGAGTCCTAACCACTGGACCACCAGGTAATTCCACCACCACCACCACCATCACCACCCTCCCGCCAATATTTACATCTTGATATATGTTGAGTGCCCAGAGTGGCTCAGTGCTGCCTAACCAGAACTCACACGAGGAACTCCTTTGGCATAGCGAAGTCTGAGAGATTCAATCAACTTTTGCATCCTGTATCTCCGCTCACTCAACAGCGTTCTTACTCCTCTCCGCCTATTGGGTGTTTTCTCACTAGGTAACTGCCCAGTCGGTTGAGATGGGTATTCTGGTAGATATGGCAACTTGATACTTGGGTTGAGAGTCAAGTTACTGAGGTTTGTTGCTAACATTTCAGAGAGTTGAGTGGAAACTGAAAGAAAAAGAAAACTAAGATCATTTAGGGCAAACTGCAATATCCAGAAGCCACTTAGCTCTCACCCAAACTAGGTCTGCTTTTAAGCAGCTCACAACAGTGGAGAGTGGGAAGTTGCCCAGAGTGAAGACAGACCCTAGGTACCATGGGTGGTTAACTAGCATGTGCATGCCTTTAAGCCTGGTGGAATCCACCATAATGGGAAACACTTTCTTCTCAAAACTCGTTTTCATGCTGTTACGAGTAGTTCTGAGTGTTAAATATTTTCCCATGGGGTCATATGTATGTATGCAGTTTAGGTATGTGCTCAGGCAAATATATCTGACTCTTTGCAGCTCCATGGACTGTAGGCCCCATGGGCTCTTCTGTCCATGGAATTTTCCAGGCAAGAACACTGGAGCTGGTTGCCATTTCCTATTTGAGAGTATCTTCCGGACCCAGGGATCAAACCTACATCTCTTGCGTCTCCTGCATTGGAGGTACCTAAGTATGATTCCAAGTGGAAAAACATGGAGCTAAAATCAGATATTGACAGTTTTCCCATTTTCATTTGTGTGGATGATTTTTAATATGACTGTAGGGACATAAAGCATTAATGCAAGTCAAAATGTTTCAGTGTGACAAGTTTCAACAATTCACCATTATAGCTGCTGCTGCTGCTGCTAAGTTGCTTCAGTTGTGTCTGACTCTGTGACCCCACACCTACGCAATAGACAAAGAATCCCCAAATGTGATAATCTCTCTTCATCCTTAAGAACTAGTAAGTCAAAGGGGCTGTTACCCATTCCATTATACCAGGCTTTATGCTGTTAAACACTCACTGTTGAGACTTCTCTGGTGGTACAGTGGCTACCAAATACCTGGCTACCAATCTTAGGGACACAGGTTTGATCCTTAGGCCAGGAAGATGCCACAGGCCACAGAGCACCTAAACCTGTGTACCACAACTACCGAAGCCATTGTAACTAGAGGCCTGTGCTCTAGGGGAGCCACTGTAATGAGAAGTCCACACACCACAAGCAGAGAATAGCCCCCACTTACCACAACTACAGAAAGCCTGAGTGCAGCAATCAAAAATAAATGTAAAATAATTTAAAGCTATATTAGAGAATCAGGATCCATTTGACTTACATGAACTTGTGCAAATGGAAATTAAGATTCCCGGTTGTAAAATTGTCAGGCACTAAGGCAAATTACTCGGAGAAGGCAATGGCACCCCACTCCAGTACACTTGCCTGGAAAATCCTCTGGACGGAGGAGCCTGGTAGGCTGCAGTCCATGGGGTTGCTAACAGTCGGACAAGACTGAGCGACTTCACTTTCACCTTTCACTTTCATGCACTGGAGAAGGAAATGACAACCCACTCCAGTGTTCTTGCCCGGAGAATCCCAGGGACGGGGGAGCCTGGTGGGCTGCCGTCTCTGGGGTCGCACAGAGTCAGACACGACTAAAGTGACTCAGCAGCAGCAGCAAGGCAAATTACTTATATGCAGAGTACATCATTAGAAACGTTGGGCTGGAAGAAGCACAAGCTGGAATCAAGATTGCCGGGAGAAATATCAATAACCTCAGATATGCAGATGACACCACCCTTATGGCAGTAAGTGAAGAGGAACTAAAAAGCCTCTTATGAAAGTGAAAGTGGAGAGTGAAGAAGTTGGCTTAACGCTCAACATTCAGAAAATGAAGATCATGGCATCTGGTCCCATCACTTCATGGGAAATAGATGGGGAAACAGTGGAAACAGTGTCAGACTTTATTTTGGCGGGCTCCAAAATCACTGCAGATGGTGACTGCAGCCATGAAATTAAAAGACACTTACTCCTTGGAAGAAAAGTTATGACCAACCTAGATAGCATATTCAAAAGCAGAGACATTACTTTGCCAACAAAGGTCCATCTAGTCAAGGCTATGGTTTTTCCAGTGGTCATGTATGGATGTGAGAGTTGGACTGTGAAGAAAGCTGAGCATGGAAGAATTGATGTTTTTGAACTGTGGTGTTGGAGAAGACTCCTGAGAGTCCCTTGGACTGCAAGCAGATCCAACCAGTCCATCCTAGAGGAGATCAGTCCTGGGATTTCTTTGGAGGGAATGACGCTGAAGCTGAAACTCCAGTACTTTGGCCACCTCCCGAGAAGAGTTGACTCATTGGAAAATACTCTGATGCTGGAAGGGATTGGGGGCAGGAGGAGAAGGGGACAACAGAGGATGAGATGGCTGGATGGCATCACCGACTCGATGGACATGAGTTTGAGTGAACTTTGGGAGTTGGTGATGGACAGGGAGGCCTGGTGTGCTGCGATTCATGGAGTCTTCAAGAGTCGGACATGACTGAGCAACTGAACTGAACTGATCTGAACTGAAGGCAAATTCAGAAGAGGTGGCAAGAATACACAGGCGTACTGTACAAAAAAGAGCCTCATGACCCAGATAATCATAATGATGTGATCACTCATCTAGAGCCAGACATCCTGGAATGTGAAGTCAAGTGGGCCTTAGAAAGCATCACTACGAACAAAGCTAGTGGAGGTGATGGCATTCCAGTTGAACTCTTTCAAATCCTGAAAGATGATGCTGTGAAAGTGCTGCACTCAATATGCCAGCATATTTGGAAAACTCAGCAGTGGCCACAGGACTGGAAAAGGTCAGTTTTCATTCCAATCCCAAAGAAAGGCATTGCCAAAGAATGCTCAAACTACCGCATGATTGCAATCATCTCACATACTAGTAAAGCAATGCTCAGAATTCTCCAAGGCAGGCTTCAGCAGTACGTGAACCGTGAACTTCCAGATATTCAAGCTGGTTTTAGAAAAGGCAGAGGAACCAGAGATCAAATTGCCAACATCTGCTGGATCATGGAAAAAGCAAGAGAGTTCCAGAAAAACATCTATTTCTGCTTTATTGACTATGCCAAAGCCTTTGACTGTGTGGATCACAATAAACTGTGGAAAATTCTGAAAGAGATGGGAATACCAGACCACCTGACCTGTCTCTTGAGAAACCTGTACGCAGGTCAGGAAGCAACAGTTAGAACTGAACATGGAACTACAGACTGGTTTCAAAAAGGAAAAGAAGTATGTCAAGGCTGTATATTGTCACCCTGCTTATTTAACTTATCTGCAGAGTACATCATGAGAAACGTGGGGATGGAAGAAGCACAAGCTGGAATCAAGACTGCCGGGAGAAATATCAGTCACCTCAGATATGCAGATGACACCACCCTTATGGCAGAAAGTGAAGAGGAACGAACAAGCCTCTTGATGAAAGTAAAAAAAGAGAGTGAAAAAGTTGGCTTTAAAGCTCAACATTCAGAAAACTAAGATCATGGCATCTGGTCCCGTCAGTTCTTGGGAAATAGATGGGGAAACAGTGGAAACCGTGTCAGACTTTATTTTTTTGGGCTCCAAAACCACTGCAGATGGTGACTGCAGCCTTGAAATTAAAGGATGCCTACTCTTTGGAAGGAAAGTTATGACCAATCTAGATAGCATATCAAAAGCAGAGACATTACTTTGCCAACAAAGGTCCGTCTAGTCAAGGCTATCGTTTTTCCAGTAGTCATGTATGGATGCAAGAGTTGGACTGTGAAGAAAGCTGAACGCCGAAGAATTGATGCTTTTGAAGTGTGGTGTTGGAGAAGACTCTTGAGAATCCCTTGGACTGCAAGGAGATCCAACCAGTCCATTCTAAAGAAGATCAGTCCTGGGTGATCATTGGAAGGACTGATTCTAAAGCTGAAACTCCATTACTTTGGCCACCTGGTTTAGGTCCAGTACTTTGACTCCCTGGAAAAGACTCTGATGCTGGGAGGGATTGGGAGCAGGAGGAGAAGGGGTCAACAGAGGATAAGATGGTTGGATGGCATCACCAACTCGATGGACATGAGTTTGAGTGAACTCTGGGAGTTGGGGATGGACAGGGATGCCTGGTGTGCTGCAATTCATGGGGTTGGAAAGAGTTGGACACAGAAAACAAAAGGAAAAAAACCAAAACAAAACAACAAAAAAAAGAGTTGGACATGACTGAGCGGCTGAACTGAACTGAAGGCAAATTCAAGAAAAGAGAGAGGCTGGCTATATTATATAGATATTATCTTCATTAATTTTTTTCCCCTTTGTATATACTGATTTTCAAGATGTGAGGAAACAGAGGGTAGAATAGACGCCGGCAGGATCCACCCAACTTCCTGGCTGCCCAGAGGGTGTTGGTTGGCTCCAAGTCATCTGGGCACCACCACCCTACACCACCCATTCTCATCCGAAGTCAGGGTAAAGTGAAAGAAAGAAGTCAGTCGTGTCTGACTCTTTGCGACCCTATGGACTGTAGCCCACCTGGCTCCTCTGTCCACGGGATTTTCCAGGCAAGAATACTGGAGTGGGTTGCTATTTCCTTCTCCAGAGGATCTTAAAACCCTAGGGATCGAACCCGGGCCTCCCATATTGCAGGCAGAGGCTTTACGCTCTGAGCCACCAGGGAAGTCGGTAAGAAGAGTTCAAATGCAGTGAGTGGGTCTGGGAGGCCAAGGCTGGGATCCTGTGAGGCTCCAAGGAGAGATTTTTAAAACTCATGATTGGAATATAATGCTGGTGAAAATACTAATCGCTGGGACATCTCTGGTGGTCCAGGTTCCACCTCTAATCAGGGAACTAGAGCCTACTTGCCACAATTAAAGACTTGGCGCAGCTAAATAAAATTTTTTAAAAATTTATTTTAAAGTACCGATCTCATAAGACGCTATTCGCCCTGGTTTAGGAGAACTCTGACTGCATGTTCAGTGTCCTTAGAAGATTGACAGATTCCTGAGCATAGAAAGCAAACAATACAGTTTCCACTTTCCTCCTGTTAATCTGGCCTTTTCTTTCTTTCTTTTTTTTTTTTAATGGGAGGGCCCTACACTCCCTGGCCATCCTCTCTTCCAAGATTTACTTAACTGCATTTCTCTGTAAAAGACTGAAGTCAGTAAAACAGAAAGAAAGATAGGCTCTTAACCTTCCCTACCCAGCCCCCTCTCTCCCCAGCTCACCCTGCATTGCCTGGGAAGCGTCACTGATGGATGTTTTCAGAGACTCTGGGGTCCAGGTTGGGTTATCTTCTGATGAATCCATCGGAAGTCTAGTCACAGCTTGAAGCGCCTCCTAGATCTTTGGGTGCCAGTGGAAGGCGATGCTGTAGGCTCAAACTGCTCCAAAGAAGCCTGGAAGAACTATAGAGCTAAGAAAGAGAGGGAAAAAACCCAGGCTGACACGCCGTGGTGAGAGAGTAAAAGTCTACTTCCCGTTTCCTCTTAAAAACGACAGATAAGCCAATCAGCCAGCCTATATTAATGTAAATGACTAATGAGTAAAAGGATTAGGTGAGTGGCCGTAGTCCTATTAGGGGACTAATAGGAGAGAGTAGTAATGCCCTTTGTCAAGTAGGGTAGAAATTTTATAACGCACCTCTGTGGTTGTGTCTTCCTGAGGTTGCCTGAAAAGTCAATTTCTTTCAAACTCTGCTTGTAGAGATGGCTGCTGGTTTGTGAACTGGGCTTAAAGTGCTGGAGTTCAAGGAGGAGATGGCAGTTTCCCTCTGACTATAAATTAACTCCCAATTAACAGCAGGTTTTCTTTGCCTGACTCATCTGAAACTTTTGGATGCTAGTAAGGGAAAAGAGGAAAAAAAGGGTCTGTTATAAGCAGTGTAATAGACTGATATTTTATGAATGTGTATTTTGGATCTGTATTTTTAATTTCTTTTTTAGACTATCAGTTCCATTGCCTCTTTTTGATTTCTGGAGCAGCTGAAATTAAGTTTATAAATTGGTACCCTCCACCCCCCCAAAATAAATTTGTATTGAATTCTGGCAAAGGGCCCTAACATTAACTGCTGACTGCGGGATAGAAGATCCCCAGCTGCCCTACTGTTTGGTTATTCATTATTCATCTCTTCAGTATTCAACCTCCCCATCCCTCCATAGCAGGGAACTGCGGAGGAAGAAATGCCAAAAGCAGTCTTGTTTGTTTTTAGCAAAGAGCATAAGTGGACATTTGGGTCAATGGCTGCTTTTGTAGGGGATGAAGAGTAGCCATAGATGGGTGTCAGGTCACAACACTTTATTTAAATGGTTCTCAAAGGTGTGCCCTGTAGACAGGCAACATCAGAGGCACCTGGTGACTTGTTAATTATGATTAGAAATGGTTGAGCTCCAACCCAGGCCTACTGAATCAAAGACAGGCCGAATGTGCATGCGTGCTAAGTTGCCTCAGTCTTGTCCAACTCTGTGCGACCCCATGGACTATAGCCCCACCAGGCTCCTCTGTCCATGGGATGCTCCAGGCAAGGATACTGGAGTGGGTTGCCATTCCCTTCTCCAGGTCTTCCTGATCCAGGGATGGAGCCAGGGTCTCTTATGTCTCCTGCATTGGCAGGCACATTCTTCACCACTAGCACCACTTGGGAAGCCTTGGGGCCCAGCAGTTCTTGTTTTAACAAGCACGCCCCTCCCCATATGATTCCATCTGTGCTCGAATGGTAGTCGATTCTTCGTGCTCCCAAGGGCAAGTTCTACTCCTGTGGTTCTGCTCTCAGCTGTATCCTCTTTGGGACAGGTGACCCCTCCTACAGCAGTCTCATAGAGCCCTTGAAGAAGTGAGGGCAAAAATCAGATTGCAGGAGTTTTAAGATTAAGACGTGAGTTAATGAAAAAGGGCCTACATGGATGCTCACTCAAGAAATCCAAGTTTAAGAGAAGGTGGTGTTGCAGATGTGTATAACGGACTTTTGGACTCAGAGGGAGAGGGAGAGGGTGGGATGATTTGGGAGAATGGCATTCTAACATGTATACTATCATGTAAGAATTGAATCGCCAGTCTATGTCTGACGCAGGATACAGCATGCTTGGGGCTGGTGCATGGGGATGACCCACAGAGATGTTATGGGGAGGGAGGTGGGAGGGGGGTTCATGTTTGGGAACGCATGTAAGAATTAAAGATTTTTAAATTAAAAAAATAAACTAAAAAAAAAAAAAAAAAGAAGAAGGCTGGTGTTGTTGTTCAGTCGCTAAGTTGTGTCTGATTCTTTGTGACCCCCATGGACTGCAGCACCCCAGGCTTCCCTGTCCTTCACTATCTCCCCGACTTTGCTCAAACTCATGTCCAGCTCATCCTCTGTCACCCCCTTCTCCTCCTGCCCTCAACATTTCCCAGAAAGTTGAGACATTGCTATACTTAGAAATGGATAACCAACAAGGACCTACTATATAGCACAAGGGACTCTGCCTGTGTTAGGTAGTAGCCTGGATGGGAGGGGAGTTTTGGGGAGAATGGACACATGTACATGTATGGATAAGTTGTTCTGCTGTCCCCCCTAGAACTATCACAACATTGTTAATTGACTATACTCCAACATGAAATAAAAAGTTAAAAGCAAAAAAAAAAAAAACAAACAGTTGCGAGAACCAGGGCTGGAGAGACATATGGGACATAGATGATGGCGGAGTTTTGCTTTTTTAAACTTGACAGAAACTGAGTCCCAATCAACAGAAGATAAAAATACTGAGAGATAGGAGAGTTCAGAAAATGCCCACTCCAAATATCCATACAAGGACTGGATAAAAATTTCTAAAAATTGTAATACCCTTTTAGTTGCCTTTTATTAGTTAACATCTTTATAGTGTCATAGATGAGATAAAAAGCCAAATGAAATGAAGCAACTAGAAAAAAGACTATAAAATAACTCATAATGAAAACTACCACTGATTTCTCCAGAGATAAAAAAATCATGTAATACTTTTTTTTTCCCTAGGAAGACATAATATTTTTGAAACAAACAAGATGCCTCTTTAATAAAGGAAAATTCAAGAGAGCAAAATAAAATAAAATAACCATCTAGAATTTAGAAGTTTGATATCTGAAACATGAAGAGAAGGGTTTGAAGATAATTCAAAGCTATCCCCTTATAGTAAGTAAAGCAAGACCACAAGCAGATGTAAAATGCTGATAGAAGAGAAAATGTTAAAAAGTGAGACTTTAAGATCAGGAAATATGATGGCTTCAGATTCTTCAACAACACCAGATGCTAGAAGATAATGGAACCATATCTTTCAAATTCTGAAGGATAATTATTTCCAACCTAGAATCTTGTTTTTTAGTTATTGGCTGAAATAACAAATACTTGTACACTCCTGAGCAAATGTGGAACATTTTGGGCTTCCCAGTGGCTCAGCATTAAAGAATCTGCCTGCAATGCAGGAGCTGCAGAAGACCCAGGTTTGATCCCTGAATTGGGAAGATCCCCTAGAGGAGGTCATGGCAACTCACCCCAGTGCTCTTGCCTGGAGAATCCCATGGACTGAGGTGCCTGGCGGGCTACAGTTCACGGGGTCACAAAGAGTCGGACACAACTTAGTGACTGAGCACACGAACTAGGAGTTAAGATTCTGCATGCCCACTGCAGAGGCACTGGTTTGGTTCCTGGTCTAAGAGCTAAGATCAGGCTTGGTGCGGCAAAAAAGAAGAGTCAGGGATGGGAGAAAGAAACAAGATACAAGTTAAATAAAATAAATACAAATAAAATTTATTTATTTTACAATATCTTTTATTTATTCATTTGACTGCACCAAATGAATTAGGTCTTAGTTGCAGTTTGTGAATGCTTAGTGCTTAGTTGCTGCGTATGGGATCTAGTTCCCTGACCAGGGATGGAACCCAGCACCCTGCTTTGGGAGTCTTGGCCACTGGACCACCAGGGAAGATAGAAACTGATGATAACAAAATCTTGGCTCCACTTTCTCTCTTATCTATTGAGCCCACCTTTTTTCTCTAGTTGAATGGTTCTTTTTTTTTTTCCCATTCAACTGTGTATCCTGGTTTTGGAAGGAGTAGAGAGCCGCAGGCAAAAGAACCATTTTGCCTTCAGGGAACAGACAACAAATGGTGGATCCAAAATATAGGGTGGGGTAGAGAAAAGTATTCCAAAGGGAGGTGTGGCTTAGTAAGGGAGAGAGGAGGGTCACAGTTGGGGAAAACACTCCCAAGCAGACTTCCTGCCTGCGAAGTGGCTTCAGTCTTGGCAGACTCATTGACTATAGTCCTCTAAGCTCCTCTGTCCATGGAATTCTCCAGGCAAAAATGCTGGAGTGGGTTGCAATGCTCTCCTCCAGGGGATCTTCCCGACCCAGGGAATGAACATGTGTCTTCTGTATCTCTTGCACTGGCAAGAGATCTTTACTGTCAAGGATCTTTACCCCTCCTCAGTCGTGTCTGACTCTCCCTGTGGACTGCATCATGCCAGGCTTTCCTGTCCTTCACCATCTCCCAGAGCTTGCTCAAACTCATGTCCACTGAGTTGGTGATGACATCCAACCATCTCTTCCTCTGTCCTCCCCTTCTCCTCCAGCCTTCAATCTTTCCCATCATCAGGGTCTTTTCTAAGGAGTTATCTTTTCGCATCAGGTAGCCAAAGTATTAGAGCTTCAGCTTCAGCGTCAATCCTTCCAATGATTGACTGGTTTGATCTTGCTGTCCAGGGGACTGTCAAGAGTCTTCTGCAACACCACAGTTCAAAAGCATCAATTCTTCATCGCTCAGCCTTCTTTATGGTCCAACTCTCACATCCATACATGACTACTGGAAAAACTATAGCTTTGACTAGACGGACCTTTGTTGGCAAAGTAATGTCTCTGCTTTTTAATACACTGTCTAGGTTTGCCATAGCTTTTCTTCCAAGGAGCAAACATCTTTTACTTTCATGGCTGCAGTCACCATCTGCAGTGATTTTGGAGCCCAAGAAAATAGTCTCTCATTGTTTTCACTAGCGCCACCTAGTTCATAAATTACCACACTCTCTGGTGGTACCTGGCCCCACCTCCCTCCACGGTCAGTGTTCTTCGCCCCTTTTGGCCCACCCGGTTCCTATGCTCCCTGTGGGCTTTTTCTCTCTCTCCACCAGTGCTTTGTGTATCGAAGCCTGTCCCCACCAGTCTTATAAGGCATCTACCCTGGATCCAGGCTGCTGCGGCCCTGGGGTGGGGTGGGGTGGGGCTCCAAGGTGGGCACCAAGTACCTACGGGATCTTGGAGGACCCCATTGACAGCAGAACCACAGTGCTGCAGCCCAGGAATGCCGCTCACTTTGCCCCTGCTTGACCCCTATGCCCACATGTGCCTGCCTTTCCCTTGTTGTTGTTTAGCCACTCAGTCGTGACCGACTCTGTGACACCATGGACTGCTGCACAGCAGGTTTCCCTGTCCTTCACCATCTCCCGGAGTTTGTGCAAACTCTTGCCCGTTGAGTCGGTGACTCAATCCAATCTCTGTAGTCCTCTTCTCCTCATGCCTTCCATCTTTCTTGGCGTCAGGGTCTTTTCCAATGAGTCCGCTCTTCTCATCAACTGGAGCTTTAGCTTCAGCATCAATCCTTCCAATAAATATTCAGGGTTGAATAAGGACTGAAAGGACATAAAATAACCCAGTCTCAAAATTAATATATTATATATATGAATAGCAGCTATTTGAAGAAAGTGTTAGTCACTCAGTCATGTCACTCTTTTCAACCCCATGGACTGTAACCCACCAGGCTCCTTTGTCTGTGGAATTCTCCAGGCAAGAATACTGGAATGGGTTGTCATTTCCTTCTCCAGGGGATCTTCCTGACTCAGGGATGGAAGCTGAGTCTCCTGCACTAAAAGTAGATTCTTTACCATCTGAGCCACCAGGGAAGCCCAACAGCTATCTGGTCTTGTGTAAAGTATCCATTGAGAACTGTGGGCCATGTCAAGTGGGCCTTGATAATTGATCCTGTCTAAAACATCCATGCTGCTAGTATGTGCCTGGGTTTAAATAGCCTATAAATTTTATTTATACTTTTTGGTTTTCTGGATTAATATCATGTTTTATTAGCTCAGTAATTGTGTGTGTGTGTGCACGTGAAAATCACTCAGTTGTGTCCAACTCATTGCGACACCATGGACTGTACAGTCCATGGAATTCTCTAGGCCAGAATACTGGAGTGGGTAGCCTTTCCCTTCTCCAGGGGATCTTCCCAACCCAGGGATGGAAGCCAGGTCTCCCACATTACAGGCTGATTCTTTACCAACTGATCTATCAGGGAAGCCCAATTGTTTGTAACTTATTGCAATAATAGTAACCCTTCTTGCCTTGGTAACCTAGCTGGTAGTGGCATAGGGGGATAGGTAGTTGGGTAGGTGTTCAAATCTTGCAGAAGAGTGGGATTTAAAAAAAAAATTATTTATTTATTTTTCTTTGTTGCTTTGCACAAGTTCCTCATTGTGTTGGCTACTCTGGTTGCAGAGCACGGTCTCGAAGCTCATGGACTTCAGTGGTTACTGCACACAAGCTCAGGAGTTGCAGCTCAAGGGCTTGAGAGCACAGGCTCAGTGGTTGTGGCACACAGGCTTAGTTGCTTCATGGCAGGTGGAGTCTTCCTGGACGAGGGATCAAACCCATGTCCCCTGCATTGGCAGGAGGATTCTTATCCACTACACTACCAGGGAAGTCTGAGAGGAGTGGGATTTATATTAATTATGAGTACCAAGGAAGAGTCCTAAATTATAGAAATGCACAGAGGATGAAAACTCAAGGATGGGATCTCAAGATGTGAGGTGCATGGCTGGGCATTTGGCTGGATGTGGGTCATTCAATAACGGCAGAGTTTGAAAGTTTGATAGGAGAGTTTGGGATTGCCTCATGGCTCAGACGGTAAAGCATCTGCCCACAATGTGGGAAACCCGGGTTCGATCCCTAGGTTGGGAAGATCCCTTGGAGAAGGAAATGGCAACTCACTCCAATACTCTTGCCTAGAAAATTCCATGGATGGAGGAGCCTAGTGGGCTACAGTCCATGGGGTCCCAAAGAGTCGGACTCGATTGAGCGACTTCACTTTCTTTCTTTCTTTCAAAGGAGGAGCTTGGTCCTGCTGCTGTGTAAAACAGTGGCAAAGGCATTAATGTAGAGGTGTTACAGTGCAGCTCATAAGTTTGGGAGGAATAAGAATGGATGTGGCTTTTCTACCACAAAGAGTTAAGGTGTAATAGCTGCCATGAGGGGAATGCTGGCCATCTAATTAACTCCTCTGCAATTATCTCATTGCTCAGAGTTAATGGGCAACGTTTTCCTGAGTGGAGGTCCTATGGAGGTAGGATGGCAGCTGACAAGTGTCTGCCACTGTGTAGAGGTTTTAGTGTGTGTGGTTCCCACACTTACCTGCCAGTAGGTGTGGACAACAGAAGAGATCGGAGAGGGAGTTTATGTACCTTATGGATGCCTGCCTGTGTGTGTGTGCTCAGTTGCTTTAGTCGTGTCTGACTCTTTTCGGCCCTGTAGACTGTAGCCCTCCAGGCTCCTCTGTCCGTGGGATTCTCCAGGCAAGAATACTGGAGTACGTTTCCATGCCCTCCTCCAGAGGAGCTTTCCAACCCAGGGATCAAACCCACGTCTCTTAATATCTCCTCCATTGGCAGGCACGTTTTTTACGACTAGCATCACCTGGGAAGCCCAAAGCAAAGTTGGTGTATCATTCAGTTCAGTTCAGTCGCTCAGTCGTGTCCGACTCTTTGCGACCCCGTGAATTGCAGCACGCCAGGCCTCCCTGTCCATCACCAGCTCCCGGAGTTCACTCAGACTCACGTCCATCGAGTCAGTGATGCCATCCAGCCATCTCATCCTCTGTTGTCCCCTCTCCTCCTGCCCCTAATCCCTCCCAGCATCAGAGTCTTTTCCAATGAGTCAACTCTTTGCATGAGGTGGCCAAAGTACTGGAGTTTCAGCTTTAGCATCATTCCTTCCAAAGTAATCCCAGGGCTGATCTCCTTCAGAATGGACTGGTTGGATCTCCTTGCAGTCCAAGGGACTCTCAAGAGTCTTCTCCAACACCACAGTTCAAATGCATCATAATATCTACTTAATCATTCACTTATGTTGATGTTGTTTAGTCGGTAAGTTGTGTCTGACTCTTTTGTGACTCCGAGGACTGTAGCCTGCCAGGCTGCTCTGTCCATGGGATTTCCAAGGTGAGAATATTGGAGTGGGTAGCCATTTCCTTCTCCAAGGGATCTTCCCAACCCAGCAACAGAACTGAATAGAATCTATAGCTTTGGCATGTGGGTTCTTTAGCACTGAGCCACCTGGGAAGCTCATATATTTCATATGTGTGTGTGTTTGTGTGTGTGCTCAGTCATGTCCAACTCTTTGCAATCACATGCCAGACTTCTCTGTCTGTGGAATTTTCCAGGCAAGAATATTGGAGTGGGTGGCCATTCTCCACTCACCCAAGTCTTGGGTCTCCTGCATTGGCAGGCGGATTCTTTGCCATTGCACCACCTGGGAAGCCCTTCATGTACTTTAAGAAGTAGAGTCCATCTGCAATACAGGAGACCCAGGTTCAGTCCCTGGAAGAAGAAGATCCCCTGGAGAAGGGAACTGCAACTCAATCCAGTATTCTTGCCTGGAGAATTTCAAGGACAGAAAGCCTGGCGGGCTACAATCCATGGAGTTGCATAGAGTCGAACATGATTGGGCAACTAACACTTTCACTTCACTTTTCACCTGGGAAGCCCTTCATATATTTCATGCTCATATATAAAAGTCAAAATGTTAAAAAAAGAATGAGTACACTAGTGTTCAAGTTTGTTTTGATTTTTATTCCTTTCCATTTCCCGTAAAACTTGTAAATACTGTCTCTAGTTGTGAAACAGCAAAGATAAACTTGGAGTTCCTAAATCCCAAAAGTGGTCAAAGAAGCTAATCCTAAGAGTAAAGGTCATGGCCAAAATCTTTTCTGTTGTCTTCTGATCCTCTAGGCAAGAATGCAAGAACTTTTAAGAATTTGTTATCTTCATTATCTAAAAATGCAAGACAGGAGAAACATTGCTATCCCAGGCAGTAAAAATGACCCCACCAGTCCTTATCAACTGCAAATTTATAGCCTTGGAAGAATACAGAACTATTTCTTGTTTTCTTTGCTTGAGGCTCAGACATTAAAGGCAGTCTTAGATCAGATAGACAATTTAGACATTTAAGCATTAATATTTTATTTTCTTTGCCTTTGGAGAAACCAGAAAGATCCACAAATGTGTTCTTCAGAATATAAATTATTCACACACATTTATTTAAAGTTCCTAAGGCAAACCGTTCAATATCACAGTAATCCAAGTCTATGCCCCAACCAGTAACGCTGAAGAAGCTGAAGTTGAACGGTTCTATGAAGACCTACAAGACCTTTTAGAACTAACACCCAAAAAAGATGTCCTTTTCGTTATAGGGGACTGGAATGCAAAAGTAGGAAGTCAAGAAACACCTGGAGTCACAGGCAAATTGGGCCTTGGAATACGGAATGAAGCAGGGCAAAGGCGAATAGAGTTTTGCCAAGAGAACACACTGGTCATAGCAAACACCCCCTTCCAACAACACAAGAGAAGACTCTACACATGGACATCACCAGATGGTCAACACTGAAATCAGGTTGATTATATTCTTTGCAGCCAAAGATGGAGAAGCTCTATACAGTCAGCAAAAATAAGACGGGGAGCTGACTGTGGCTCAGATCATGAGCTTCTTATTGCTAAATTCAGACTGAAATCGAAGAAAGTAGGGAAAACCACTAGACCATTCACGTATGACCTAAATCAAATCCCTTATGATTATACAGTGGAAGTGAGAAATAGATTTAAGGGCCTAGATCTGATAGACAGAGTGCCTGATGAACTATGGACTGAGGTTCGTGACATCGTACAGGAGACAGGGATCAAGACCATCCCCATGGAAAAGAAATGCAGAAAAGCAAAATGGCTGTCTGGGAAAGCCTTACAAATATCTGTGAAAAGAAGAGAGGCGAAAAGCAAAAGAGAAAAAGAAAGATATAAGCATCTGAATGCAGAGTTCCAAAGAATAGCAAGGAGAGATAAGAAAGCCTTCTTCAGGGATCAATGCAAAGAAATAGAAGCAAACAACAGAATGGGAAAGATTAGAGATCTCTTCAAGAAAATTAGAGATACCAAGGGAACATTTCATGCAAAGATGGGCTCAATAAAGGACAGATATGGTATTGACCTAACAGAAGCAGAAGATATTAAGAAGAGGTGGCAACAATACACAGAAGAACTGTACAAAAAAGATCTTTACCATCTATATAATCACGATGGTGTGATCACTCACCTAGAGCCAGACCTCCTGGAATGTGAAGTCAAGTGGGCCTTAGAAAGCATCACTATGAACAAAGCTAGTGGAGGTGATGGAATTCCAGTTGAGCTGTTTCCAATCCTGAAAGATGATGCTGTGAAAGTGCTGCACTCAATATGCCAGCAAACTTGGAAACTCAGCAGTGGCCACAGGACTGGAAAAGGTCAGTTTTCATTCCAGTGCCAAAGAAAGGCAATGCCAAAGAATGCTCAAACTGCCTCAGCATTGCACTCATCTCACATGCTAGTAAAGTAATGCTCAAAATTCTCCAAGGCAGGCTTCAGCAGTACGTGAACCGTGAACTTCCAGATGTTCAAGCTGGTTTTAGACAACGCAGAGAAACGAGATCAAATTGCCAACATCTGCTGGATCATAGAAAAAGCAAGAGAGTTCCAGAAAAACATCTATTTCTGCTTTCCTGACTATGCCAAGGCCTTTGACTGTGTGGATCACAATAAACTGTGGAAAATTCTGAAAGAGATGGGAATACCAGACCACTTGACCTGCCTCTTGAGAAACTTATGTTTAGGTCAGGAAGCAAGAGTGAGAACTGGACATGGAACAACAGACTGGTTCCAAATCGGAAAAGGAGTACGTCAAGGCTGTGTATCGTCACCCTACTTATTTAACTTCTACGCAGAATACATCATGAGAAACGCTGGGCTGGAAGAAGCACAAGCTGGAATCAAGATTGCCAGGAGAAATATCAATCACCTCAGATATGCAGACGACACCACCCGTATGGCAGAAAGCGAAGAGGAACTAAAAAGCCTCTTGATGAAAGTGAAAGAGGAGAGTGAAAAGGTTGGCTTAAAGCTCAACTTTCAGAAAATGATCATGGCATCTGGTCCCATCACTTCATGGCAAATAGATGGGAAAACAGTGGAAACAGTGTCAGACTTTATTTTTCTGGGCTCCAAAATCACTGCAGATGGTGATTGCAGCCATGAAATTAAAAGACGTTTACTCCTTGGAAGAAAAGTTATGACCAACCTAGATAGCATATTCAAAAGCAGAGATATTACTTTGCCAACAAAGTTCCATCTAGTCAAGGCTATGGTTTTTCCAGTGGTCATGTATGGATGTGAGAGTTCGACTGCGAAGAAAGCTGAGCGCCAAAGAATTGATGCTTTTGAAGTGTGGTGTTGGAGAAGACTCTTGAGAATCCCTTGGACTGCAAGGAGATCCAACCAGTCCATTCTAAAGGAGACCAGTCCTGGCTGTTCATTGGAAGGACTGATGCTAAAGCTGAAACTCCAGTACTTTGGCTACCTCATGCAAAGAATTGACTCATTGGAAAAGACTTTGATGCTGGGAAAGATTGAGGGCAGGAGGAGAAGGGGACGACAGAGGATGAGATGGCTGGATGGCATCACCAACTGGATGGACATCGGTTTGAGTGAACTCCGGGAGCTGGTGATGGACAGGGAGGCCTGGCGTGCTGCAATTCATGGGATCGCAAACAGTCAGACATGATTCAGTGACTGAACTGAACTGAACCCTTTCATCTCAAATGCTTAAGACAGTACCTGCACAAATATTTGTTCAATAGATGAAGTTATTAGTATGTTAGAAGATATATGCTATGGACAACATAGAATAGCGTAAAAGAGAGTACAAGCTGGGGAACAAGTTAGAAATTACAAGAAAATGATAGGGACGTCCCTGGTGGTCCAGTGGTTAAGAATCCTCCTTCCAGTTGAGGGGAATGTGCAAGTAAACAACAATAGGCAACAAGAGGGATTACAGTTAAAGGGTCTTTTAATTCTTCCTCAATTTAAATCTTAACGAGGTGTCTCTTTGGTGCAACTGGTTAGCACTTTTGACTGTTAACAGAAAGGTTGGTGGTTCGAGCCCACCTAGTGATGCATCTCTCCCACTTTAGGATGTAGAGGATTTTAGGTTCTCTGTGGACTTCCCTTGTGATCCACCTGTTAAGATGCCACACTTCCCCTGCAGGTGGCGTGGGTTCCATCCCTGATCAGTCAACTAGGTTCCCACAGGCCTCGAGCCCCCAAAATGAGAAAAAAAATTAACAAATGAATAATCCAAGTGAAAAATGGACAATAATATTTCCAAAGGAAGTTCAAATAGCCAAGAAGCATATGAAAAATTGTGATTTACGTTAAAAGTTGAGTATGTTAAATAGAAACAATTAGGCATTTCTCCCTAATGGGTTAGGAACAACAAAACCAATACTGGAGAGGCATCGTCATTGTATGTGGTGAGGAAAGTGGTACTTAGTGTCATCTTGGAGTGCTCTGAAATGAGTGCTGTATTATTTGAGAATATTGACGTGTCAAATTACAAAATAAAAACAAACAGAACAGCTTATGCACGATGTAGGGGAGGGAAAAAAAGTTTTTCTTGAACCTCTTATTGTCTCTTGCTGGGTCTTAAACTGACAAAGACAGATTAACAGGAGAAAAGCACTCAAATTTATCCAAAAATTTTCATGTGAGGGACTGCCCTGGCTAGTGGTTAAAACTCTGGGTTTCCACTGCAGGGGGTATGAATTCAATCCCTAGTCAGGGAACTAAGATCTCAATCCACGCAGCAGGGTCAAAGGAAAAAAAAAAATCTAAATGTCAGCTGATAATTGCTACCTTATTAAGTAGCTGCTGGTCCTGCAAAAATAAAATACTTCAAACTAAAAGGAATCACAATGAATGGAGAGAGTAATATACTAAGAGCAGAGCTGTCTCTCACTAGTTCTATCAGAAACAATTTGAATGGTGTGGATACAGACTACGCTACAGCAGGGTCTTGCTGCTGATAACAAATAGTGGTGGCTGATAAAACTCAAAAGGTTGATTTTAATAATTGACACACATAGACACACAAAGCCCCTTGAAAATGGTGATGAACTTTGATAAATTCTGATAGTTTCACAACTCTTTAACTTAGGGTTACATGATGCTAACATGATATCTTTCAGTGGTATTATTATTAAACTCTTTTCCAGACAGGTCAATAGATAAATTAATATTAGATGATTTGATGGGTAGCATCTTAGTTAAAATTAATGAAAAACAACTGAGATTTTTTAAAAAATTTTGTTTGTTTACATACAGGATCAAAATCACTTAATTACTTACCCTTGCACTATCTTATGTGTTATTTGTGGAAAGCAACCCTGTCTGGTGTAAAGAATCCCTTTTGCTCTCTGAAGATGGATTTGAGAATGTGACTTTGAAGGCTAAAACTAGCAACCTGAATGTGGAACACTGAATAACTACCCCCCATAGGCATCCATATCCTAACTTCCAAAACCTGTGAATATGTTATCTTATATGCCAAAGGAAACTTATCAACATGATTAAGTCAAGGATCTTGAGATGGGAAGATAATCCTGTATTGAAGTGCTATAATCACAAAAGTCCTTACAGGTGGTAAAGGAGATCAGAGTGAGAACTATCTGAGGGTGTTACTCTGCTGGCTTTGAAAATGGGGAAAGAGATCACTGGCCAAGGAATGTAGACGTGCTCTAGAAGCTAAAGAAGACAAAGAAACAGATTCTTCTCTTGAGCTTCCAGAAAGAACATCAGCTCCAAGCTATCCCCCCCCCCCTTTTTTTTTTTGGCCACTTGGCTTGTGACCCGACCAGGGATTGAACACAAGCGCCCTGTGTTGAAACTGTGGAGTCTTAATCACTGGACCTCCAGGGAAGTCCCCACATAGCTTCAAGTTATACCTTGATTTTAACCCATTAAGACCAATTTTAGACTTCTAACCTCTGGAACTGTAAGATAATAATTTCTGTTGTTTTAACCTATTAAATTTGCTGTAAATTTTACAGCAGCAACAAGAAACTAACATGCTGAGTCAAATAAATAATTTAGAATATTGCTTTTCAACCTGTCTATGGTGAAGATTCAGTTTTATTTATTTATTTATTTTCAATTTATTTGGCTCTGTCAAGTCTTAGTTGCAGGGCCAGAGCTTATGTGGCATCTTCCTGGACCAGAGATTGAACCCAGATCCGCTGCATTGCAAGGCAGATTATTTACCAATGAGCTGCCAGGGAAGCCCCAGGTTGTTGTTTTAATCTTGAATCATGGGTCAAAATACTTATAATTGAAAATTTACTAGAAATTAATAATTTAAAACACAAAATTAAACACTATTTAAAAAATAATAGATTAATCTGACATAACATTAATTTGTCAAATTGCTCTTAATATTCTTTAACAGTTGCTCTCATTTTCTGCGCTGTTGTCCACAAGTAACAATTTGCAGATGAGCATAGGACCAAGGCCCACACTGTGAGTAGCTTTGTTTCAGGAGACTGTAATACTGAGTGGTGTCTCTTTGAGGTGACAATGCCTAGAGCTCTCAGCAAAGCATCTAAACCTCAATTTGTGATCATCACATAGGAGGAACAAAATCCTGCGCTGGGGATTTCTGATAACCTGATGCTGACCATTACTGAAAACACTCTTTTTTCTTTTTTAAATAAAAAATGAATTTGCTACAGTCCAAGAAAAGACTCTGATGCTGGGAGGGATTGGGGGCAGGAGGAGAAGGGGACAACAGATGATGAGATGGCTGGATGGCATCACCAACTCGATGGACATGAGTTTGGGTGAACTCCAGGAGTTGGTGATGGACAGGGAGGCCTGGCATGCTGCAATTCATGGTATTGCAAAGTGTCGGACACGACTGAGCAACTGAACTGAACTGAACTGAAAAGAGTGTCAACAACAGAAATGTACATTTCAAAGAAAATGTACAAATGACTTTAAAAAAGTCAACCTTAGTAATTAAAGTAGTCCAGGAAATCCCCTGGCAGTCTAGTGGTTAGGACTCTGAACATCCACCATGCTGGAGGCAAGGGTTCAATCCCCAGTCAGGGAACTAAGATCTCACATGCCATGTGGTGTGGCCAATAAAAGAAGTCTAAATGAAGATAGAAAGTATTTATCAGTTACATCTCATCTTAAAAAGCTAAAGAAGGAAAGAAAATATCCAAGACCAGCCAGCGTTATTTAAACTAAACTCTCATTCACTACTGCTGGGAGTACAAATCAATATTTTATTTAAAACAATTCATCCCAAACGATTAAGACCCTTAAGTTTTTATGTACATTGAATTGATACTTAGATATAATTTAGTAAGAACATAATATGAAATGCAGATAGAACTTGATTTGGCATGTCATGGAATGCAGCTAAAGACCTGATTATTTAGTGTCAAAAGATAAATTTCTAGATGATTAAAAATGATATATTAACATAAAGTGATATTACATAGTCATTAGGTTGATTCTAAGGGATTTATTCATTATTGTTTTATTTTTATTTTAATAATAAGATAAAATGCTCAAGCTGTTAAATGTCAGGAATGAGGTTTTAACAGCATGTGAGTTCGGTTCAGTCGCTCAGTTGTGTCGACTCTTTGCAACCCCACGGACTGCATAAGATACGGTATAAATATTAACCCTGTGGACCTTCTGTTTTTTTTCCCCCCTAACATCCTCTAACTACTTCTACTCAGACTATCGTTGTTAATATTCAGTCACTAGGTTGTGTCAAACTCTTTGCAACCCCATGGACTGCAGCACACCATACTTCCCTGTCCATCACCAACTCCCTGAGCTTGCTCAAACTAATGTCCATCGAGTTGGTGATGCCATCCAACCATCTCATCCTCTGACTATAGTTCTCACTAATCACTCACCCACCAAATGTAATTATACATAAATAATATATTTAATGGCAAAATACATCTAAGGAAATGAAAAACTCCTTTTTTTTTTTTCTATCTTTGTGTGTGTGTGTGTGTGTGTGTATGTGTGGCATGTGGGATCGGACACGACTGAAGCGACTTAGCAGCAGCATATATGTTAATCCCAATCTCCCAATTTCTCCCACCCTCTCTTCCATGTTTGGTGTCCATAGGTTTGTTCTCTGTGTTTATGTCTCTATTTCTGTTTTGGAGATAAGATCGTCTATACTCTCCTTAGTTCTTAAAATAAGTTTCCCCAATTCTTTACCTATGGGACTTTGTTTTGCCACTTCTGTGTCCCTAGCACTTAAAACGGTGTTTAGACACCCGATTATTTGTTCTGTGATTGGCAGCAGCATCCAAATCACTTTGTACTTCAGAGGTCAAGACTACACTGTTTTGTTTAAGTAACTTTTTTCTAACGGTAAAATTTTTAAAAAATTTATTATAAAAATGAAAAAAATAGAAATTTACAAAAAATTACTAAGAAATAGCAATTGTTAATGTATTAAGATCAATCTTTCCAGATTTTTTCTGTACTTATTTTTCAAGAATTGGATTATTTTTCTATATATTTCAAAAACTTTTTTTTTGCTTAAATTACTAAGGATAAGCTTTTCCTGGGTAAGTTTTCATGCCACATGTATTCTTTTATAATATTATTTATGGCTGAGTAATAATAAAACTTATGGATGCTCCATAATGCACTTAATGTTGTACAGTTAGGTTGTTGCTGCTGCTAAGTCACTTGTCGTGTCTAACTCTGTGCGACCCCATAGACGGCAGCCCACCAGGCTCCCCCATCCCTGGGATTCTCCAGGCAAGAACACTGGAGTGGGTTGCCATTTCCTTCTCCAATGCATGAAAGTGAACAGTGAAAGGGAAGTCGCTCAGTCCTGTCCGACTCTTAGCGACCCCATGGACTACAGCCTACCAGGCTCCTCCGTCCATGGGATTTGCCAGGTAAGAGCACTGGAGTGCGGTGCCATTGCCTTCTCTGAGTTAGGTTGTTAAGTTTTCTCTATAAAAATATACTAAAATGAATATATCCATAATTCTTTGTCTACTTCTGTTACTTAGTTCACTCAATGAATATTTATCAAGTACTCATGATTTGTTCCTGACCTTTTGTAGCTTATATTCTAGTGGTTCCAAATAATATTCTAAAAATGGAATTGCTGATTAAACCATTCTTAAAAAATTTTTGGTAAAATGTACACAATACCAGATTTATTGGTTAATCATTCTTAAGTGTATGGTTCAGTGGCATTCACATTGTGCTACCATCACTACCATTGATTTTCATGTCTTTTTTCACCTTGCAAAACAAAAACTCTGTATTTTTTAAAGAATAACTCCCCATTCCCCATTCTCTCCTCTCCTAGCCCCTAGCAACGACCATTCTACTTTTGTCACCATTAATTTGACAACTCTAGTTATTTCATATAAGAAGGACACAGTAGGGATTTGCCTGGTGGTCCAGTGTTAAGACTCTCTGCTTCTAATGCAGGGCACATAGGCTCAGACCGTAGTCTGGAAACTGAGATCCTGCATGCCACAGGGTGGGGTCAAAACAGAAAAAGGACACAATAATTTTAAAACACTTAATACATATTGCAAACTTTTATTCCAGGTATGTTATATTAATGTATATACCGGAGATAAGTGTAATAATGTTTGTGTCCTGGCTTCCTCATCATTTTTTCACCTTGCTAATTAGATAGACAGACATTGTACTGCTTTAATCTGCTTCTGTTATTTAGAAATCCTTTTTTTTCCTTTTTTTTTTCAATTGAGGTATAGTTTAGTCGTTCTGGTGTACTGCAAAGGGATTCAGTGGGGGTATGTGTGTATTCTTTTTAATCTTCATTTCCATTTTAAGTTATTACTAGATATTGAATATAGTTTCCTGTGCTATCCAGCAGGACTTTTTGTTTTCTGTTTTATCTATAGTAGTTCATATCTGCTAATTATAAACTCCTAATTTATCCCTTCCCCCACGTTGGTAACCATAAGTTTATTTTCTATGTCTGAGTCTGTTTCTGTGTTACTTTCATCTGTTTTTTCAGCCTCACTGAAGGGATCTTAGTTCCCTGATCAGGGATGGAGCCCCTGCCCCTGCATTGGAAGCACGGAGTCATAACCACTGGACTGTCTGGGAACTCCCTATTTCTGTTTGGTAAATAAGTCTGTTTGTATCACATTTAGATTCCACATATAAGTGATATCATGTGATATATATCTTTCTTTGTCTGGCTTACTTCCCTTAGTATGATAATCTCTAGGTCCATCCATATTGCTTAATTTGCTTCTTTTTACTATTGTTGGTGAATATTTTTCATGCTTATGATCACAATAAGTCTGTGGAACTGATATATTCCCCATTTCGCTGATTAGAAAACCAAAGGCCAGGGAAACAATTTTTTTAGAACTTCACAGTAAGTGAGAGATAGAGCTGGGATTTTGAGTCCATGACTTCAAAACTAGCTCTAGGGCTTCTTCTGGTGCTGCTGCTGCTGAGTCACTGCAGTCGTGTCCGACTCTGCGCGACCCCATAGATGTCAGCCCACAAGTCTCCCCTGCCCCTGGGATTCTCCAGGCAAGAACATTGCAGTGGGTTGCCATTTCCTTCTCCAGTGCATGAAAGTGAAAAGTGAAAGTGAAATCGCTCAGTCGTATCTGACTCTTAGTGACCCCATGGTGACTCAGTGGTAAAGAATCCACCTGCTAATGTAGGGGACATGGGTTCCATCCCTGATCCAGGAATATCCTACATGGCATGGAACAACCAAGCTGCTGCTGCTGCTGCTAAGTTGCTTCAGTCATGTCCGACTCTGTGCAACCCCATAGACGGCAGCCCACAAGGCTCCCGTGCCCCTGGGATTCTCCAGGCAAGAACACTGGAGTGGATTGCCATTTCCTTCTCCAATGTGTGAAAGTGAAAAGTGAAAGTGAAGTCACTCAGTCGTGTCTGACTCCTAGCAACCTCATGGACAGCAGTCCACCAGGCTCCTCCGTCCATGGGACTTTCCAGGCAAGAGTACTGGAGTGGGGTGCTGTTGCCTTCTCTGAACTAAGCTGGTGCACCACAACTTTTGAGCCCATGCTCTAGGGCCCATGCTCTGCAACAAGAGAAGCCACTGCAATGAGAAGCTCTCACACCAAAACTGGACGGTAGACCCCACTGGCTATAACTAGAGAAAAGCCCAGACAGCAACGAACACCCAGTGTAGCCAAAAATGAATATATAAATTAAACATATATATGTGTATATATATATATATAATAACCAGTTCTACAATATTTAGCTGTATTGTCTTTTGATTTTCTCATTTGGGCTGAAAGTCTAGAATTATCTATTTTTTGTGTGTCTTTTATTTTTTAACTTTAAAAAATTTTATTTTTAATACAATTTTGAAAGGTTACTTTCGATTTACAGTGATTACAGAATATTGGTTATATTCCTCATGTTGTACGATACATCCTTGCACTTATACTGGGTAGTTCATACCTCCCACTCCCACACCCCTATGGTGCCCCTCCCTACTCCCCTAGAGTTACAATGTTTTTGTTTGTAGAGCCCTTAAAGAAGATCAGATTTATTGCTGTGATTTTATGGGGAAAGAAAGTGAGACCCAATCAATCGGTTAATGCTTTATGACATCTCAGATCATTCATATCTTATTTTTTAAATGTCCATGTTTTTCAGGGAGAGGTCAATTCTGATTCCATGTTGAAAACTGTTTCTTTTACTTTAACCCTTGTTTTTGCCGTTTTTGTTATTATAAGCATACATAATGGGCTGTCTCAGAGAATTCTGCCCCTCTGCCTGACTGTTAAGCTAAAGTGCCTTTGTTCATAACCTCGTCCACCTGTAAATGGTAGGAAGAAAAAAATTAACACTTCCCCCTGCCTGAGGCTTGCCACTGTAGGAGACATTTGCAAGATATGAAATGGTCTTTTTACTTTGCTTCCTCACCTCTCCAAATCTCTGATCCATAAAACAACTGGGCATCCAAACCCCAAGAGGATGGTGTTTTGAGATGTTTGTCTGCCATCTTCTTGGTCAGCTGACTTTCTGAACAAAGTCATATTCCTTGCCTCAACACCTTGTCTCTTGATTTACTGATCTCTTGAGCAGTGAGCAGAGCAAGCTTGGACTTGGTAACACGTGCTTTGGTATGTCTCATAAAGTGAAAGTGAAGTCGCTCAGTCATGTCTGACTCTTTGCGACCCCATGGACTGTAGCCTACCAGGCTCCTCCGTCCATGGGATTTTCTAGGCAAGAATACTGGAGTGGGGTGCCATTTCCTTCTGCAGGGGATCTTCCCAACCCAGGGGTCGAACCCAGGTCTCCTGCTTTGTAGGCAGACACTTTTACCGTCTGAGACACCAGGGAAGTCATGTATCATAAAAGACTGAGTGAATTGTCTAAGCTTACAAGGTCATTGGAGGAGCCTTAACTAACTCAGATCCTCCATTCCTGATCCTGTTGCTTTTTCTGCTATATGAGGTGCCTACAAACTCAATTATTGCTTTCTTTCCCTTGATCAAATGCAACTGTAATAAATAATAATGACAAATATTTAATGTCTATGTTCTGGAGAAGACTCTTGAGAGTCCCTTGGACTGCAAGGAGATCAAACCAGTCAATCCTAAAGGAAATCCACCCTGAGTATTCACTGGAAGGACTGATGTTGAAGCTGAAGTTTGGCCACCTGATGCCAAGAGCCGACTTATTGGAAAAGACCATGATACTGGGAAAGATTGATGCAGGAGCGTAAGGGGCAACAGAGGATGAGATGGTTGGATGGCATCACCAACTCAATGAACATGAGTTTGAGCAAACTCCAGAAGATGGTGAAGGACAGAGAAGCCTGGGGTGTTGCAATCCATAGGGTTGCAATGAGTCAGACAGGACTGGGTGACTAAACAACAACAACAAATTAATGTCACCTTGCTTTCTCTTTTTTGAAAAGCACTTGTTATCATTTAATGAATTTCCCAGCATGTGGCTTCCAGCCACCAGGATACAACCCCCACCTATACCCTTAATCTTCTCCTCACCTCTTCTGCTGAAGAATTTGACCTTTACAATGACAAGCTGCTTTGGGGGTTTTCCCTTCCCCAGAACTTTGTAGTAATCCAACAATGCCACATTAATGATAGAAGGAGTTCCAGTCTTATTCTTGGCAGCATTCACCCATGTCTGCTCACTGACCTAGGTCCACAGTTTATCAAGATTGACAGTTGGGCAGAATCTCTGGTTCCTCTTAAGTGGTAATCTCTCATATCAACTTTCCCAAAGTAACCTGGGTGATATCTGTTGACGTGGATGCCGTGGTGATGCATGGCACCAGGATTACCTTGGCCTCCCCGGTGTTTCCAGTGTTTGTGTGTGGCCGTGGCTGTAGCTCATGGGGCCCTAAGTCTTCCTTAGTCAGGGTGGCATGTTGGCAGCCTTGACAAAAGAGTTGTCACCTTGCTTTTGTGGAGTGCTCACCATTTGTCAGATATCCTGAGCTTGGCACATGCATTATCTCTTCAGATCCTGTCAGCAACTCAGCAAAGAATGCTTTATTCTCACTTCACAGTTGAATGATGTGCCCTTGATCACACAACTGGTAAGTGGTGGAACCGAATTTTGAATGAGTTGATCTGATTCTTTCTCTCCTTTTTTGTGGCTATGCTGGGTCTTCATTATGGCAAGCAGGCTTCGCTAGTTGTGGCACATGGGCTTAGCTGGCCGTGGCATGTGGGATCTTAGTTCCCCAACCAGGGGTTGAACCCATGTCCCCTGCATTGCAAGGTGGGTTCTTAACCACTGGATCACTAGGGAAGTCCCCAGTTAGTCTGACTTCTGACTTTAAATCAGGAAAGTTAAATGGAGAGAATCAAAGTGCAGCCTCTATTTATTGTTGAAAACAGGTGGGGTTTGTAGACTAAATGCACTTCCATGGTGGCTCAGAGGGTAAAGCGTCTGCCTACAGTGCAAGAGACCCAGGTTCAATCCCTGGGTGGGGAAGATCTTCTGGAGAAGGAAATGGCAACCCACTCCAGTACTCTTGCCTGGAAAATCCCATGGATGGAGGAGCCTGGTAGGCTACAGTCCATGGGGTAGCAAAGAGTCGGACACAACTGAGCGACTTCACACGTTCACACAGAGTGCAAGTAGGAGTAGGAGAAATGGGAATGGAGAAGATGTGGCTCTCCAAAAGAGCAAGGCCTTTGGAAATAGCACCAATTCATTCATTCATTTTTTCATTTTTAAATTGCACAGATACCTATTGAATGTCTGCTACCTGGCAGACACTTTCCTTGGCAGTGGGGAAACCTTGAGGGAAAGACACATCACTTGTCCTTGCCCTCTGTAGCTTATATTCTGTTAGCTTAGAATAATATTCTAGAAATGTAATTGCTGATCAATAAGGACATATAGTCCTTGGACATATTGTTGATCAAAAAGGACACATGGCAAATAAGGACATATAATATAGCACAGGGAACTAAACTCAATATTTTATAGTAACCTATAAGGGAAAATAACTTGAAAGAGAAATTAGTTTGATATTATATAATTCAAACTGAATCACTTTGATGTACACCTGATGTACAACATTGTACATCAACCATGCATGTATGCTCAGTCATGTCCAACTCTTTGTGACCCCATGGACTGTAGCCCTACAGGCTCCTCTGTCCATGGGGATTCTCCAGGCAAGAATACTGGAGTGGGTTGCCATTTCCTCCTCCAGACATCAACTATATGTCAATTAAAAAAATAAAAATAATTTGTCAAAAGATTGAAATGGAATTACTAATCAAAGGGTATGACTATTTTTTATTTTTAAAAATTGTGGTAAAATGCATATAACATAAAATTTTATCATTTTAATCATTTATAGGTATGCAGTTCAGTGGCATGAAGTACACTCATTAAGTATATTCACATTGTCATCAATTTCTAGAGCAGTTTCCATCTTGCAGAAGAGAAACTTTATGCCCATTAAACTCCCTATTCCCTATTCTTAGCATTTAGAATGAAAGATACTTAAATAAAAGGATATGATTCACAACCCTCAAGGAGTATGTTATCTGGGAGGGATGTAGGCAAAACACAGTGAAATGCAGCAAGAATTCTCATGGATGCGCACTCAAGACTCATGGGAGAAACAGGAAGTATCCAGACCTGTTTTGGTGAGTCAAGAAAGTCTTTGCAGTGGAAGTGACCTTTGACTTTGGTCTGTGCAAAGGCTCTGAGGTGAAATAAGCTCATAGAAGAAATAAAAATACATCAGTATCATTAAAGCATTAACACTGAAGATGCTGAGTATTAGGAAATGAAACTGGCTAGGGAGATGGGTACCAAACCATAAATGTCCTTAAATGTCAAACTATAGAGTTATTTTATCCTGTAAATGGTGAGAAATTATTATATATTAGAAACAACATTTTGTTTTTCCTTTGGGAAAATAAGCTCTTAAACAGAATCTTGGAGGGCACAAACAAAACCTTATGTGCACCAGGACCCAGAAAAAAGGAGCAGTGATCCCCCAAGACTGAGCCAGACTTGCCCGTGAGTGTCCAGGAGCCTCTGGCAGAGGCATGGGTGGACAGCGGCCTGCTGTGGGGTCAGGGGCACTGAATACAACAGTCCCGGCTTAAGCCCTTTTAAAGGAGGTTCTTAAAATAGGTGGTATTTAAAAATAGATGGGAGAGAAACTGACCAAATTCAGAGAGCCTGATGTTAAAGGGTTTGAGTTTATAAATGGTTACAATTTAGAGCAATGATTTGTGACCCCAAATCATTCACGAGTCTAGAAAACTACCCCCTTTCCTACCAGTCTCAAACAATCTAAAAGGCTCAAATGATAAATTTACATAAAGTGAAAATAAGTGAAAGTGAAGTCGCTCAGTCGTGTCCGACTCTTTGCCACCTGTGGACTCTAGCCCACCAAGCTCCTCCGTCCATGGGATTCTCCAGACAAGAATACTGGAGTGGGTTTTCCATTTCCTTCTCCAGGGGATCTTCCTGACCCAGGGATCGAACCCAGGTCTCCTACACTGCAGGCAGACGCTTTAACCTCTGCACCACCAGGGAAGCCCAAATTTACATAAAACAGTTGCTTATTGCTTATAGAAATGAAAGGCAATGAAAAAATATATATATATTCTTTCCATCTACAATAATTCTTTCCATCTACTGTAATAATAAAATTTATCAAGATAAAAAAATAGGTGGTATAAAATAATGTAAAATGATAATGTCTCTGTTCTCAAAAAGCTTGAAAGTTGTTTTCTCTACAGACAAGCTGATGCTTCTGTAGCATCTGAAAATACTTATAGCTGTTAGGCCAAAACAAAAACCCAAACAGAAATTGATCTATGCTGCCTTGTTTAAGCTACTCAATAACCTCCATGCCTTTCCACATGTAATTATTTCAGCCCTGAATGTCTACTAAGTTTTGCAGGGTTTTTTTTTTTCCGCTGTGAACACTTTGTGTGTGCTTCCCTGGTGAAGCACAGGGAAGAATCCTCCTGCCAATGCAGGACACATGAGTTCGATCCCTGGGTCAGGAAGATTCCGTGGAGAAGGAAATGGCAACCCACTTCAGTATTCTTGTCTGGAGAATCCCTTGGACAGAGGAGCCTGCAGGCTGCAGTCCTTGGGGTCACAGACCTGGACAAGACTGAACGACTGAGAGCATGCATATTTGTCTAATTAGACTATGAATGACAAGACCTTGAGCTACTAATACGTTTCCAGCACTCATCTCAGCGCCTTGCACATAATAGATGCTTAGTAAATGTTTGTTAAATTAGTAAATTTCCTTTCTACTCTGTCTACTGCTGGCAAATTTCAGATGGTTATAGAGTTAGCTCCATGCATGGGTAATCTCTTGTGAAATTTTTTTCTGGAACGGTAGAACTAGGGAAGAGGAAAAAAAAATTCTGTTCTTTTGTATCCAATTGCCTTTGAGAGCTGGGAAGAGAGCAGTTCACACCTGATTATCATACGTCAGATAAATCAGCAGCACCTGAATTGCTGGGCAGCTCGGCGCTGGAGCTCTCTGCGGCTTCACCTCGACCATGCTGCCTTCCCTAGCAGCCTTGGCTCTCTGCCTCCTGTACACTCTGGCCTTGGGCCAGACACTCCAATTCCATGAACATGTCTTTCTCCGATTTCTGGGCTTAGACAAAGTGCCTTCACCCAAGAAATTCCAACCTGTGCCTTCCATCTTGAAGAGAATTTTCCAGGCTCAAGAGGCAGCAGCCAGCACCGGCATCTCCAAAGACTTGTGCTACGTGAAGGAGCTGGGCGTCCGTGGAAACATCCTCCGGCTTCTCCCAGATCAAGGTGAGGACTTTGGAGTGTTTCCTAGAGGAGAATCTGGGGTGAAGAAAGGAATAAAGGGGGAGTAACAATGACTCAGATGGTGAAGAATCCGCCTGCAAGGCAGGAGACCTGGGTTCCATCCCTGGGTTGGGAAGATCCCCTGGAGGATGGCATGGCAACCCGCTCCAGTATTCTTGCCTGGAGAATTCCCCATGGACCGAGGAGCCTGGCGGGCTACAGTCCGTGGGGTCGCAAAGGGTTGGATATGACTGAGCGACTAAGCACAGCACAACGATGACCCAGGGGTTTGTGGAAGGCCCTGTGCTGGCATTTTACCTGTTTTACCTAATTGAATTTCAGCCATTGTCCTGAGAGAAAGGCAGGTATTCTTACCAAGTTTTTAACAATGAGGAAATTGAGGCTCAGACAGGAGATAACTTGTAACCTATTCAAGATCATACAGCTAGTGTGTGAACAAAGCCAGGAGTTGAAATGTTTTATTTTGTTTTGTTTTGTTTTCTGAATCAACAGCTTTGCGCTGCAGTTTAGGTAGTGGGGAGGAGGTGGGAGGGAGGGTGGAATTAGGGTTCAGTTTCCCACTCTTGAGCCCACACTTTACGCATCCCGGTGCCTTTGAGCTCAGTGTGTCTGTAAATTTTGCTTCCCCCTCCTCACCTCCCCAATCCTTTTGATGGGTAGAAAAGGCTATTCTGGATTTGTAACTACAGAGGGATAATATATGCCGCTGTCATACCTTTTAGGCTAAGGATCTGAGTAAGTGCCATTCAGCAATTTGCGAAACGGACCACCCACCAAAAATTACCCAGATCAAGTGTTAAAAGTTGATTCTCCAGTCTAGTTCCTGCTCCCACCTGATTCTTATTCAAAGTCAGCGATGGGTGTTGTAATCTGCATTTCTATATAGACTCCCAGGTGGTTCAGATGCAGAATTGAGAGCTCTGGTTGGTTAGTTTTACAGCAACTGGAAATAAGATTTGAGTCCAAGAGGCATTTATTGGATACTTAACTAAGTGCCAGGAAATCTGTAAGACATGAAAATACAGAGACCAAAGTCTGCCCTTTAAGAGTTTATAGGAAGAAAAAAAAAAGTTTATAGAAAAGATGGATGACTTCCATATGTCCTGCTAAGTGTCTCGTTAGAGGCTCATGGCCTTGGGCGTGGAGTTTCAGGGATGATTTCTGGAGAGTTTAAGAGGTGAGGGGAACTAGCTTAAAAGATTTTCCAAGGAGAGAGTAGGACATAGCTGAGGCTGCTGCCTTCCCTTCCCTGTGAGGAAAAAAATAATTTCTGTGATGATCAAAATTTTATCTAATGATACAAGAAAAGGACATAATCTCATAATCCTTCCTCCCTAACCCTCCCCCTGGAGAAAACCATTAATAGTTGTATATTCTTCCAGGCTTTTCTTCTTTACATATATAATATAAACTTGTAATATTTTTTATAAATGGAATCATGCTATACATACATTCCTCCAATATTATGAACATTTTGTACAAGTAAGAGCAAATAGTGAACTTATCCCTGTTTTAATGGTTACATGATATTCCATTGTGTAGACATAATGCTACAATTTATGTAACTGATGCCCTGTTGATAGATATAAACATATTATATGTAGTGTAGCTTTGTATCTATTGTGTACATGTGTGCACTTTTACTTTTATTTCCATAGGATCTTAGAGGATTGTTTTATCAAAGAGTAGGCACGTGTATACTTTTTTTTTACATTTCTACTTTTAATATACAGCAAATAGCCTCTAACATTTATACTCTACAATCAGTGTATGAGAATTCTCACTTACTCTGACAGTTATCTCTTTAAAAACAGAAACTTATTGAGGTATAATGTACATTCAGAAATGTGAGTGAATTGTAGGAAACAGCTCCATGAATTTTTGCAGAATAACTAGTGCCCAGGTCAAGGAATAGTAGATGACTGGCGCCCCAGAGGCTCCTTCATGCCCCCTTCTGGTTAAGCACTGCTTCTCAAGGGTAATTTCTCTCTTGACATCTAACATCACATACTAGTTTTGTCCATTTTTTTAACTTCCTGTCAGTGAAATTGTGAAATGTGTCCTTTCTCACGTCTGGCTTCTTTCACTCTACAATTGTGAGATTTATCCACACTGTATGTATTTGTAGTTCTTTCTCATTGCTGTATAGGATTTTATTCTGTTGGTGTGTGGCGGTGTACTTCCTGCTACATTGGGGGGTCGTTAGGTAACAACACTCTTTCAGCTTTTAACTTTTGTTAATCTGGTAGCAAAACAAGATCTTGTTGTTTTAATTTCTGTTTCTTTAATAAAGTGGTGCATTTTCAAATAATGAATCATTTATTTGCTTATTTACTTAAAACATATTTATGTAGTCTTTTTTCTTCCAGCTTTATTGAGATATAATTGACATGCAGTACTGTATAAGTCTAAGGTATACAGCATAATGTTTAATATATGCACACACATATACATACACATCACGAAATGATGATCACAGTAAGTCCCGTAGAGGAATTCCATGACAGTGTCCAGCGTTTAATGAACTTGGCATTTTCACAACTGTGGCCTGGGTTTAATACCTGGCCAGGGAACAAAGATCCTGCAAGCTGCAGAGTGCTGCCAGAAAATAAATAAGTTTAGTGAACATCTATCATCTCATTAGATACAAAGTTAGTGACATAGAGAACAATTTTTTCCCTTGTGATAAAAACTCTTAGGATTTACTTACTCTCTTAACTTTCATATACAACATACAGCAATATTGATTATATTTATCATGTTTATCTCAATGTGAATCGTTCATTTTTATTTTCCAAATAATTGCCTATTTATATATTATGACCTTTTTCCTGTTTAGGATTCTTTTCCTTAATGATTTGTGAGGCCTGTTAATCATTCGCAAAAGCTGTTTATAAACATATTGCAAGTATTCTTGGTTGTCCTTTTTGCTTTTAATTTTGTTAGTGAAAAAATTTCATTAATGGTGTCTCTTTGAATACAGTTTTTTTATATCTATGTTTTCAAATCTGTTCCTCTTTTCCTCTCTGGCTTTCAGTTTTTTTTTAATCACACCTAAGGCATCACCGACTTGATGGACGTGAGTCTGGGTGAACTCCGGGAGTTGGTGATGGACAGGGAGGCCTGGCGTGCTGCGATTCATGGGGTCGCAAAGAGCTGGACACGACGAGTGACTGAACTAACTAACTAAGGAATGTGATTTAGTGATATGAGTAAAAAGTGAGACTAGTATATTAGGATTCGAACTATGAACAGGAGAGATCAACTGTTTAGAGAGGATGAGAAGGATAAGCTCTGTGAAAACTTCCCTGAATTTGCTAGTCAGTCAACATTCAAGATAGATGTTTATTTCAGTGGAGTAGTGACAGTAAGAGAGTTGGGAAATAGGGACTTCCCCGGTGGTCCAGTGGTTAAGCCTCCAAGCTTCCACTGTAAGGGGTCATGGGTTCAATCCCTGGACAGGGAGATCCCACAGGCCAAGTGGTGTGGTCAAAAGAGAAAGAAAGCAACAGAAGACTATATGGTAAAAGGAAGAGATAGCAAACATAGGCTTTTTTTTTTTTTTTTTAGAGAAGATAGTCAACAAAAAGAAACAGAGACAGGACTTTTTTGGTGATCCAGTGACTAAGACTCCATGCTCCCAGTGCAGGGGGCCCAGATTCAATCCCTGGTCAGGGAAATAGATCCTACATGGCACAAAAGTGGCATGTATTCATGTATTCAAAAGCACAAGACTAGAGGTTATTAGCACTGAAAGTGTTAGGACTTTGTGCTTCCACTGCTGGGATCCAGGTTTGATCCCTTGTCAAGGAACTAAGATCCTGCTAGATGAACTGTGCGGGCCGAAAAAAAAAAAAAGAATTACCTAAAGATAAAACATAAGGGAGCACCAGACTGCCATTATGGGCGGGATGACTGGTATTTGTTTTGAAGTCCTTCTAAGTGGTTACAACTCTTGACAGCATAGGACGTTCTTTGTGCAACAGGTCCTTTCGGCAGTTCTGTTGAAGCCAGTGAACTCTTTCTCAGAATAGTTGTTTCTACGCTGCTGCTGCTAAGTCTCTTCAGTCGTGTGCAACCCCATAGACGGCAGCCCACCAGGCTCCCCCATCCCTGGGATTCTCCAGGCAAGGACACTGGAGTGGGTTGCCATTTCCTTCTCCAATGCGTGAAAGTGAAGTCGCTAAATTGTGTCGGATTCTTAGCAACCCCATGGTCTGCAGCCTACCAGGCTCCTCCGTCCATGGGATTTTCCAGGCCAGAGTACTACAGTGGGTTGCATTGTCTTCTCCGAATTGTTTCTATGCCTGAAGTTAAATATTTTGAGTTTTAAAATAAGTCAACTAAATATGGAAATACGTTTATAGAAACATTATAAAATAAATGTGTGTATGTTAATATAAATGATGCTTTTGTGCAATAAGTAACAAGATCTATAGAAGGGATTATACCATCAATTCAGAGTAGTTCAAGCATAAATGTTACTTTAAAATGTTTGCAACAACTTAATATATGAACATACCTATGATTTTTATTGGTAACAGTGTCATAGGCTCTTAGAATATTATTGAGATTTGTTGCCTATGTTCACAATTGAAAGAAATGCTAAATTTCACTTCGAGTTTACTGAAGATAAAGATGTGATTCTTTTTCCCATCTAAGATTATAGACCTTCTAAATCCTATTCAGGATCCCTTGGGGATGTGCAGTTATGAAGACAAGTACCTCTGGTCATAGATAAGGAGTGAGAGAAACAAATCCTCCCAAATGGAGGGTTTGAGTATAACTGAGAATTTCTCGTCCTCTTTTTATTTGCTGTTTTATTTTATTTTTCTGGCCACACCCCATGACTTCTGGGATCTTAGTTCCCCAACCAGGGATTGAACCCATACCTCCTCTGTGGAAGTGTGGAGTCCTCACCACTGCACCACCAGGGAGGCCTTCCCTGCCCTTATTTTGTGTGTGTGGATATACATATATCGTTTGACACTGATATGATCACACAGGTTGGGGTGAAGTGAAAAATCTCATGGTGACTCTCACATCTTTCTGTTCCCATCTAGGTTCTTTCCTTTACTCCAAGAACCTTTTGCACGCCCCCTGCCTACAGAAGCTCCTGTCCTTTAACCTGTCTGCCATCAGGGATGAGGAGCAGTTGACAATGGCCCAGCTGGGCCTGGACTTGGGGCCCAGCACTTATTATAACCTGGGACCAGAGCTGGAACTGTCTCTGTCCCTGGTTCAAATGGAGCACCATGTCACAGACCAGGCCACCCCAAAGATGGGTAAAATGTTTACACTGCAGTCAGTACCGTGGCCTCAAGGTGTCCTTCACTTCAACCTGCTGGATATGGCTAAGAGGAATAATGACCCCCACAAGAATTTAGCTTTGTTTCTAGAGATAGTGGTCAAAGGAGGCAGAGCCTCAGGGGAGAATTTTCAGCTCGAGGGCACCTGCGCTAGACTGAGACGTTCTCTTCACACTTCACTGCTGGTGGTCACCCTCCACCCTGAGCAGTGCCGATCTCCCTCCCGCAAGAGGAGAGCGGCCGTCTCTACCTCGAAGGCTGCTTGCAAGAGCCTCTGCCATCGCCACCAGCTGTTCATCAACTTCCGGGATCTGGGTTGGCACAAGTGGATCATCGCCCCCAAGGGTTTCATGGCCAATTACTGCCATGGAGAATGTCCTTTCTCACTGACAATTTCCCTCAACAGCTCCAATTATGCTTTCATGCAAGCGTTGATGCACACTGTCGACCCGGAGGTTCCCCAGGCTGTCTGCATCCCCACCAAGCTGTCCCCCATCTCCATGCTCTACCAGGACAATGATGACAACGTCATTCTACGGCATTATGAAGACATGATAGTTGATGAGTGTGGGTGTGGGTAGACTGGCAGCAGTAGACTAGAAGGGGTGCTCTCAGGGTAAATGCTCTAATAATAAAACTACCTGGCTTATGACCTTTGGATCTGAATTGTCAGTATGTTTATGCTTATAGTTTATCATCATTATCCACGATTAATGATGTCCCCTAGTTATACACACGCACACACACACAGGGTCTTAATGAACTTAGTTAATTTCTGCATCATGCACCTGAGGGTATATTAGAGTCTAGATAGAAGGAAACTGGTATTTATTGATAGCCTATTATGGGCAGGCACTATTCTATGCATTAACTTATAAATACATTTCACTGCTCTTTGAGGTAAGCATTATTATTTATGTTTCATAGATAAAGCAGCTGAGACTTAAAGCAGCTAAATATCCAATTTTTCTAGAGGCATCAACTTTGGGAGTTCCCTGGCAATCCAGTGGTTAGGATTCCAGGTTTTCACTGCCACTGTCTGGGTTCAAGTCCCTGTTCAGGGAACTAAGATCCTATGAGCCTTCAGACTTGAACAAGGGAGCCTGATTAGCATAAGCAAAAGTCATAAAAGTGCACCTGTGAACCAGTTACCATTACGTGAGTTTATAGTAAGATGCCAAGGGAAGAGGACCAGCCAACCTACTGGCTTCATTAAAAATAAAAGTGCAAAAAAAAAAAAAAAAAAAGTGCACCAGTAATTATATGAATGTGTATTAGGAAATCAGAGGAAGGGATTAGTTAAAATCTAAATGCCAAGATTCAAGAAGCTTCAGATCCAGGTACTAGAGGAATTCTAGTTATTTCAGACTGTGCCACTTCTGTCAATATTCTTCAATCAGGAATCTGACAATACGTTTGGTTGGATCTGGCTTATTTGTAGTAATCCATGCCAGGTCTATTTTCTTCATTATGTAAGTTGCTCATATTAATTGGGATGATTCCAAACCATGTTGACCAAACATGAAAAATCAGCCTGTTGGGCAAATTATTTCTGAAGCTATTTATCACTAGCTTTACTTTTATTATTTATTGAGCATCTATTATATGCCAGTTATTGTACAAAGTCTTGGGAAATAAAGATTTCTTGGGAAATTTCATTGTAGTGCTTAGAATCTAGCATGTTGTGCTGTGCTTAGCACTCAGCCATGTCTGATTCTTTGTAACCACATGGACTGGGGCCCACCAGGCTCCTCTGTCCATGGGGATTCTCCAGGCAAGAATACTGGAGTGCGTTGCCATTTCCTCCTCCAGGGGATCTTCCCAAACCAGGAATCGAACCCAGGTCTCCTGCATTGCAGGAGGATTTTTTATAAGCTGAGCTACCAGGGAAGCCCTAAAATCTAGCATATTTGGCTTAAATTATTTTAATATCTACAAGTGAAAAAGCATATACCCCAATATGTGAATATTTAACTATTCAAATTATAATATTGAACTACTATGTTACTATATTGTTTAAGTGAAGTATTAGCATATATGCCAATATATAAGTAGCTCAGTGTTCAAATTGTATTTATTAGCTACTGTATTACTATATTGGAGAAGGCAATGGCACCCCACTCCAGTACTCTTGCCTGGAAGATCCCATGGATGGAGGAGCCTGGTAGGCTGCAGTCTATGGGGTCGCTAAGAGTCGGACACCACTGAGCGACTTAACTTTCACTTTTCACTTTCATGCATTGGAGAAGGAAATGGCAACCCACCTCAGTGTTCTTGCCTGGAGAATCCCAAGGACGAGGGAGCCTGGTGGGCTGCCGTCTCTGGGGTCGCACAGAGTCGGACACGACTGAAGTGACTTAGCAGTAGCAGCAGCAGTATTACTATATGTACTTTAAAAGTTTTTCTTTTTTTTTTTTTTTTTAATAATTTTTTGGCTGAGTGCAGCCTATGGTTTTGTTTTTGTTTTTAATTCTTAGCTGTTGGGGCTCTTCATTGCTGTGTTTGGGCTTTCTCTAGCTGCCGCCAGAAGGGGCTACTCTTTGTTGTGCCCAGGCTTCTCATCGCAGTGACTTCTCTTGCTGTGGAGCACAGGTTTTATGCTTGCAGGCTTCAGTAGTTGTGGCTGGTGGGCTACAACAGGCTTCTAATCGCAGTGACTTCTCTTGTTGTGGAGCACAGGTTTTAGGCTTGCAGGCTTCAGTAGTTGTGGCTGGTGGGCTACAACGAGCTCTGACTTAGTAGTGTTGCTTATGGGCTTAGTTGCTTCACAGTGTGTGGGATCTTCCTGGATCAGGGATCAAACCCTTGTCCCCTGCATTGCAAGGCAGATACTTAACCACTGGACCAACAGGGAAGCCCCGGCATGTAGGATCTTAATTCCCCAACCAGGGATCAGACCTCGGCTCCCTGAACTGGAAGCACAAAGTCTTAACCACTGCACCATGAAGAAAGTCCTTGTCTGAAAGTTTTAAAGAGAAATTCTAACATTTTCTTTGCTCTTCTCTGTGTTTCAGGAATAGAAATTCTAATATTTTCTTCCTCCTCACCCAGATACTTCAAGGTGTGTTTCCCCCAGGTTACACACACCTTACTTCCTTGACTTTTGTTTTTTGACTGAGTACGTTGACCATGATAATCCTGTTCTCCTGAGCGCAACCTTATGATGATCAACCTTTCATGGCCTTTCCTACCTCAAACATTGAGTTGCTTGCGTCAATTATTGCAATTGCAAGAATGTATCACTGAGACTTCCCTGGGGTGAGCCAGTGGTAAAGAATCCACCTTGCAAGGCAGGAGACAAGGGTTCAATCTCTGGGTGGGGAACTAAGATTCCCGCATGCCACAGAGCAACCAAGCCCCCCTGCCACAACTGAGAGAGTCCCATGTGCTGCGACTAAGACCCAATACAGCCAAATAAATAAATACATTTTAAAAGAAAGTGTGTTACCAATTTGACCACAATTCTTGAGACTGCATTGCTAAATTTACTTTTGAATTGAGCTAAATTGTTACTAACAGATTTCCTGAGTCAAAGAAATAGATTGTGTGTGGGTGTTGTCTGTTTTTAATACCTTCATGTTATTTTTTAAATTGTTTATTTTTAATTGAAGGATAATTGCTTTACAATATTGCTTTGGTTTCTGCCCTCCTTCAGCATGAATTAGCCATGTGTGTGTGTGTGTGTGCGTGTGTGTGTGTGTGTGTGTGTGTGTGTGCTAAGTTGCTTCAGTCATGTCTGACTCTGTGTGACCCCATGGACTGTAGCCCACCAGGCTCCTCTGTCCATGGAATTCTCCAGGCAAGAATACTGGAGGGTTTGCCATTTCCTCCTCCAGGGGATCTTCCCCACCCAGGGATCAAACCTGTGTCTCTTATGTCTCCTGCATTGGCAGGCAGGTTCTTTACCAGTAACATCACCTGGGAAGTAAGTATCAGCATGAATTAGCCGTGTGTGTGTGTGTGTGTGTGTGTGTGTGTGCTAAGTTGCTTCAGTCATGTCTGACTCTGTGTGACCCCGTGGACAGCAGCCCACCAGACTCCTCAGTCCATGGGATTCTCCAGGCAAGAATACTGGAATGGGTTGCCATTTCCTTCTCCAGGGGATCTTCCCAACCCGGGGATCGAACCCCGGTCTCCCACATTGGAGGCAGACGCTTTAACCTCTGAGCCACCAACATCACCTGGGAAGCCCATACATAAGTCCCTTCCCTCTTGACCCTCCCTCCCCTTCCACCCCTTCTACCCTTTCTCATCCCTCTGGGTTGTTACAGAGTCTCAGTTTGAATTGCCTTCATGTTATTTTTTTAAGTTACTGAAAAGATAGTGGCTATTTCCTTCTGCTAGGAGTTCTGCTGTTGGCAGGTTTAGTCACTCCTGACTTAAGTCATCTCCTGAGGCCATTACCACATCTGAAGCTACAAAAAAAAAAAAAAAAAGTATTACTGCCTCCTGACTTTACTCTCTTATTTTCCTGCTTCTCTGTTGGAATCTTAAATGTCCACTTAGATCAGTCTATAAATAGCATGTGCCAGGAAAGTCAAGTTGTACGCTGTGGCTGGGGCAGAATGGCACAAAACCTAAATTCCAAAATATGTTATATACAATGTGTATAGCACAGCAATTTCAGAACATTTCAAGACTTAAGATCTTTAATGACAGGTCCATCCACATACTACAGGTCAGCTTGATTTGAAATTTCACCATCAATTTAATTCATTTTAATTCAATTTGACATTTATTGAATGCCTTGAAAGGTAGAAAGAAGGGCACAGATTCTGCTTTAGGGTAGTTTATCATCAAGTGATGCTCCAGCTAGATTTATAAAAACTAGTTCAAATAGCTTCCATCAGGCTCTGATCTGTTTTAACTCACTTTGACTTGCTTTTCAGACATCTTGTCTTGTGTCTGCTTAGTTGTATCATTGCACCTGATATTTTTCTCTTTTGAACACTCCACTTTGAACTGTGGTACTGGAGAAGACTTGGGGATCCCTTGGACAGCAAGGAGATCAAGCCAGTCAATCCTAAAGGAAACCAACCCTGAATATTCATTGGAAGGACTGATGCTGAAGCTCCAACACTGGCCACCTGATCCAAAGAGCTGACTCCCTGGAAAAGAGTCTGATGCTGCGAAAGACTGAGGACGGGAGGATAAGGGCCTCGGTGACAGAGGATGAGATAGATGGTTGGATGGCATCACCAACACAATGGACATGAGTTTAAGGAAGCTCTGGGAGATAGTGAAGGACAGGGGAGCCTGGCATGCTGCAATCCATAGGGTTGCAGAGATTTGGACATGACTTAGTAACTGAACAACAACTTTACACTCCATTCTTTGTAAGCATTCTTCATCCCAGAGAGAAGGCCACAGTTTCATAACCTTGAGAACCACAGAAGCTGTCAGGAGACTACCTGATGCCAGCCTTCAGTGTCTTCAGGTGTGTATAGATGAAAAAAAAAAAAAAATGCAGGCTGTGCACATACCCTGATCTGTATCAACCATCCTGCTCCTTGAATGATAACTATAAGACTCCTTGCTGCCCTCTCCAAGGCGGACACACAGTCTTGAGAGTATTAGCCCGCCATGGCTCACCTTGCCTGGCAAAGCAATAAAGCTATTCTTTTCTGCTTCACCCAAAACTCTGTCTCCTAGATTCAATTTGGTCCCTATGGATAGAGCCTGGATTTTGACAACAAACATCAAATTAGGTTAGGCCTAAATTTTCTTTTAACATAAGAAAATATGACATAAAGAATATCAAGAGTTGTTTGTGGGTTGTTTCCTTACCACTTCTTTTTTTACTAAAGACAATAATAAACACTTCAGCTAGTATCACCAAGGTTTCTCTCTCTTTTTTTGGTCACCCTTTGCAGCATGTGGAATGCGGGGTCTTAGTTCCCTGGCCAGGGATCAAACCTATGCCCTCTGTGTTGGAAGTGTGGAGTCTTAACCACTGGACTGCCAGGGAATTCCCCTCACCAATACTTCTTATCGTAAAAAAAAAAATTTTTTTTTAATTATAGCCATCTTGGTAATTAAGAAGTTGTATTTCATTGTGGTTTTGTAGTTTCCTGGTAATTAATGATGTTGAGCATCTTTTCATGTGCTTTTTGGCTATCTATATATCAAAGTATTACAATATCCACCCTCTTAGAACTTGGGTCCTTACAGCAAAACATTCAGACAAATCAAAATCTATGGGCACTTTACCAAAGTTCCATTTGGTCATTAATAATTAGTGCAGTCTGTCATCATATCCTGTGACAGTGTCTCTCAGGGGTGGTTACTCAGGCCAGCAGGCTTTCAGTGGAGATCTTGTGAGGATCCCCAAAGCAATCTCAGTAGCGATCTCAGTAGATGAACAGCTTCACCTTTTCAGATATCTGGCATAACTGAGATAAGAGACACTGTTATCTCTTGCACTGAGCCTTTTTCCCTAGGTGTTTGTTGCTGTTGTTATTTGTTTTTAAAGTCTTTATTGAATTTGTTACATTATTGCTTCTGCTTACCTTTTGGTTTTTTGGCCACGAGGCATGTAGGATCTTAGGCAAATTCTTTTGGGAAGTTAGAAATGATTAGTATAGTTTGTTGGTTAGGAATTATATTGGTGAAGGGTTTTTTCATTTGTTGTGTCAATAATTGCTGCTAATTCCCTCCCCTGGGTGGGACAAGGATGTCTCAGGTCAAACCTCTCTGCTGACAGACTAGCTTGTGTGACAGGATTATCCATACTCCTGCCACTAGGCACATGATTGTTTACTACCTCTCAACCATAAACAGCACAGAGAGTTTTGGAGTATTTTGAGAGTCTTAATTAGCCTAGGGCTTTTTCTTCTTGTTGAGTCAATGATTGCCGCCAGGCCTCCATATCCTTAGGCACCTGGGAATATATTAATCAATGTATTTGGAATATAGAAAAGGAAATATAGTAGTTTTTAAGGTTAGCAATACTAGACTTTTTGAGTTAATGAATTTTCTCTTTTGTAATAGATCACTGTACTTTGTTATAAATCACTATGTCCTTGCTATGCAAAAATGTAACTTTATCACTATCTTAAGACAAAATAGATCTTAAGGGGAACATTGGTGAAGGGTTTACATTTGTTGAGCCAATATTTGCTGCTAAATCTCCATATTCCTGCCTTTATAATGAATATAACTAGCATATAGGAGAAATAAGTATTAACCTTTAAGATTAATCATGTTAAACCTTAGGTTAAGTAAATTCCTTTCTTGATTGTAACTCACTGCACCCTCACCCTATAGGAATGCAACTTTATTTGGAGGGTGGTGCCTGATTTAAGAAAAAAATCACCCCTGGAAAAATAAGTTTTCTGATTAACTGACCAGTATCAGAAAGGGCCATAAAATGTCAGCAGACCTCATGGCCAGAAGATGATGAAACTCATAAGACCTTTGTATAATTTTATATGAAGCACCTGATTGTGACAAGGATCAGGTCTGCTGACCCCTGTGTGACTCTGTATTCATCCCTATGTATAACAAAAAGGTATATAAACAAACCTGAAAAATAAAGAAATAAGACCAGTTTCTGGAAAGGCTGATTCCCCCGTGTCGTTTCTTTCTCGCTCCCCGTTTTCCTGGCTGAATTCCCATCTGAAATGTGGGTACTCACCAAGCCTGCTAATTCTGCCTGGGCTTCTGAGGTCAGACCGGGGAGGCCTCAGTGCCTTCTCTCCTTTGGGAGAATGGAAAGACGCCTGTGGCCTACGTAGGTGGTGATTGGTATTCCATGTAAACCAGTTATTCAGCCTCTTTTCTCCACTAATTCTCCTACTACACTATCTGTTTCTAATCTCCCTCTATATCTGTAATTAAATAAGTTTTTTCCAGGACGCCGACTCCGTCCCCACCTTCGAATCACCCTGGATCCACCGGGGCTGGACCCCGGCAAGAAATTATTTAATCATCCCAATACATGCAAAAACAATATGACAAAATCACAACTGTTAGTGATTAAAATCTCAACAAAATAGAGAAAATTTTCTTTAGCTTGATGAAGGGCACCTGTGAGAAACCTATAACTAACATCATACTTAAAAATGAATAACAGAGGGAAGTCCCTGGTGATCCAGTGATTAGGACTTTCTGGGCGCTTTCACTGCCATGGTCTGAGTTCAGTCCCTGGCAGGGAACTAAAATCCCACAAGCCACATGGTGTGGCCAAAAGAGAACAGCTGAATGCTTTCCCCTGTTAAGAAATTATAAGCCCCAAATGTAGTCACTTATGTTAAGTCCACATTATTAAACCAAGACTTGATAGCTACCTGAACTAAGTTCAGTTTTAACCTTGCCTAGGAATGTAATCTTACCAGGTCAGTCTGGAACTTCCTGGTCAGCACCAGAGAAGTAATGTGCCTAATAGACACTTTTATTCCCCCAAAGGAAGTAACCTTGCCAGAAAGAACCAGTTCGTTTGTTTATGATTTCCTTGCCCCACGTCTTCCCTGCTATTAAAAATCTTTCCTTTTCTGGAGTGCTGTGGAGCTCCTTTCTCTTGACTGGCTAGGCAGGATGTTACCCAATTCATGAATCTTTTAATAAGGCCAGTTAGGGACTTCCCTGGTGGTCCAGTGGTTAAGAATCCACCTTCCAATGCAGTGGACATGATTTCAGAACTAAGAGCCCACACTCCTTGAGGAAACTAAACCCATGTGCTGTAATTAGAGAAGCCCTTTAAGAAAGAGAAAGAGAAGCTCTTGCGGCGGAACAAAGATATAGCTCGGCAAAAAGAAGAGAGAGAGAGAGAGAGAAGTTTTTAAAAAGCCAATTAGATTTTCAAATTTTCTCAATTAAATTTTGTTTCTAAATACCCCTACAATTGGGAATAAGTAAGGACATTCCCTCTTACCTTCTCTATTAAACATTTTATTGGCATCCTTAACCATTCCAATAAGACAAAAAGAAATAAAAAGGCATACTTGTTGGAAAAGAAGTTAGACTGTCTATATTTGCAGACAGAATAATATTTGGAAAAGCCTAAGGAATCTATCAAAAAAAAAAAAAGAAATTAGAAATAAGTGAAGTTAGCAAGTTCACAGGTTGGTTATGTAGGGGAGCAAAATATGTCCACCTCAAATGTCTTTTTGGCATGTGGATTATTTCAAGTTGAAAACAAAGTCTCAAACGAACAAAAACTCAAGCAGGAATTTTGACTTTCCCCTTTAGCTGTCTAAAGAATTGAGATAAAGGCCCTTTTCCAGAATAGAGCTGTCACTAGAAATATCTGCCAAGAATATGGGTTGAGTGTGGTGGAGGGAGACTGAGCAGGACCTAGAGATGAGAATCCACTCTGGATCCCATTGTCTATGTACAGCTCGGCGAACATCTCTTTACCATGTGGTTTTTCATTTCTCTGTGAATTATCTCCCTCCCCTTTGCGGTCCCTGGAGAAGAAATGGCAACCCACTCCAGTATTCTTGCCTAGAGAATCCCATGGACAGGGGAGCCTGGAGGGTTACAGTCTATAGGGTCACAAAGAGTTGGACACGACTGAAGTGACTCAGAATGGATGTACACCTTTGAGGTCCCAAACCACTATCCCAGAATTTTTTTTGTCTTTAGCTGATGTGAGGATTTTGGCCATTGTGACAGGTGATTCTATTTTCCTGGGTCTTTCCCATGTATGGATGCATGCTCAGTCATAAAGGACACATTGCGACCCCCATGGGCTCTTGCCCACCAGGCTCCTCTCTCCGTAGGATTTTCCAGGCCAGAATGCTGGAGTGGGTTGCCATTTCCTATTCCTGCATCCCCCATGTACAGATGTTGTCAAACTTTTGTTTGATTTTCTCCTATTATATGTCTCATATCAGTTTAATTCTTAGACGAGTCAGAAGAACCTAAAAAAGGTAACATTTCTTTCCAAAAGTTATAAGGTGAATATACAAAAATCAATTCTATACTATCAATGAAGAGTTAGAAAATGAAATAAAAAAAGCCAATACCACTTATAATCAAATTAAAACCATGAAACACTATGGGATAATGATAATAAACTATGCAAGACACATACTGAATATCACAAAACATTGATAAGTGAAACTAATACCTAAGTAACTGAAAGAACATAGCATGTTTGGAGGTTAGATCCTGGGTTGGGAAGATCCCCTGGAGGAGGGCATGGCAACCCACTCCAATATTCTTGTCTGGAGAATTGTGGGCTAGAGTGGGATCCCAGTTTCCCAACCAGGGATGGAACCTATGCTCTCTGCGCTCAAAGTGTGGATTCTTAACCACTGGATTGCTGGGGAAATTCCCCTGCCAAATTCTTTCATTGAAGTTCTAACCCCTAATGTGGTTATATTTGAAAATGGGAGCATCTGAGGAACTAATTAAGGTTAAATGAGCTTGTAAGGGTAGAACCCTAATCTAAGAGGATTAGTGTGCTTGTAAGAAGAGAGCTCTCCACACCTTCAGGCTGCACACACAACATCAGTCAGTTCAGTCGCTCAGTCATGTCCGACTCTTTGCGACCCCATGAATCACAGCACGCTAGGCCGCCCTGTACATCACCAACTCCCGGAGTTCACTCAGACTCATGTCCATCGAGTGAGTGATGCCATCCAGCCATCTCATCCTCTGTCGTCCCATTCTCCTTCTGCCCTCAATCCCTCCCAGCATCAGAGTCTTTTCCAATGAGTCAACTCTTCTCATGAGGTGGCCAAAGGACTGGAGTTTCAGCTTTAGCATCATTCCTTCCAAAGAAATCCCAGGGCTGATCTCCTTCAGAATGGACTGGTTGGATCTCCTTGCAGTCCAAGGGACTCTCAAGAGTCTTCTCCAACACCACACTTCAAAAGCATCAATTCTTCGGCACTCTGCCTTCTTCACAGTCCAACTCTCACATCCATACAAGACCACAGGAAAAACCATAGCCTTGACTAGACGGACTTTAGTCAGCAAAGTAATGTCTCTGCTTTTGAATATGCTATCTAGTTTGGTCACAACTTTTCTTCCAAGGAGTATGCGTCTTTTAATTTCATGGCTGCAGTCACCATCTGCAGTGATTTTGGAGCCCCAAAAAATAAAGTCTGACACTGTTTCCACTGTTTCCCCATCTACTTCCCATGAAGCAATGGGACTGGATGCAATGATCTTAGTTTTCTGAATGTTGAGCTTTAGGCCAACATTTTCGCTCTCCACTTTCACTTTCATCAAGAGGCTCTTTAGTTCCTCTTCACTTTCTGCCATAAGGGTGGTGTCATCTGCATATCTGAGGTGATTGATATTCCTCTCGGCAATCTTGATTTCAGCTTGTGCTTCTTCCAGCTCAGCGTTTCTCATGACGTACTCTGCATAGAAGTTAAATAAGCAGGGTGACAATATACAGCCTTGACATACTCCTTTTCCTATTTGGAACCAGTCGGTAGTTCCATGTCCAGTTCTAACTGTTGCTTCCTGACCTGCAACAGATTTCTCAAGAGGCAGGTCAGGTGGTCTGGCATACCCATCTCTTTCAGAATTTTCCACAGTGTATTGTGATCCACACAGTCAAAGGCTTTGGCATAGTCAATAAAGCAGAAATAGATGTTTTTCTGGAACTCTCTTGCTTTTTCCATGATTCAGCGGATGTTGGCAATTTGATCTCTGGTTCCTCTGCCTTGTCTAAAACCAGCTTGAACATCTGGAAGTTCACGGTTCACGTATTGCTGAAGTCTGGCTTGGAGAATTTTGAGCATTACTTTACTAGCATGTGAGATGAGTGCAATTGTGCGGTAGTTTGAGCATTCTTTGGCATTGCCTTTCTTTGGGATTGGAATGAAAACTGACCTTTTCCAGTCCTGTGGCCACTGCTGAGTTTTCCAAATTTGTTGGCATATTGAGTGTAGCACTTTCAGAGCATCATCTTTCAGGATCTGAAACAGCTCAACTGGAATGCCATCACCTCCACTAGCTTTGTTCATAGTGATGCTTTCTAAGGCCCACTTGACTTCACATTCCAAGATGTCTGGTTCTAGATTAGTGATCACATCATCATGATTATCTGGGTCATGAAGATCTTTTTATACAGTTCTGTGTATTGTTGCCACCTCTTCTTAATATCTTCTACTTCTGTTAGGTCCATACCATTTCTCTCCTTTATCGAGCGCATCTTTGCATGAAATGTTCCCTTGGTATCTCTAATTTTCTTGAAGAGATCTCTAGTCTTTCCCATTCTGTTCTTTTCCTCTATTTCTTTGCATTGATCGCTGAAGAAGTCTTTCTTATCTCTTCTTGCTATTCTCTGGAACTCTGCATTCAGATGCTTATATCTTTCCTTTTCCCCTTTGCTTTTTGCCTCTCTTCTTTTCACAGCTATTTGTAAGGCCTCCCCAGACAGTCATTTTGCTTTTTTGCATTTCTTTTCCCTGGGGATGGTCTTGATCCTTGTCTCATGTACAATGTCAGGAACCTCATTCCATAGTTCATCAGAGGGCAGACACACCTAAACCATACTCACAGAAAACTAGTCAATCTAATCACACTAGGACCGCAGCCTTGTCTAACCCAATGAAACCAAGCCATGGCCGCGGGGCAACCCGAGACGGGCGGGTCATGGTGGAGAGGTCTGACAGAATGTGTTCCACTGGAGAAGGGAATGGCAAATCACTTCAGCATTCTTGCCTTGAGAATCCCATGAACAGTATGAAAAGCCAAAATGATAGGATACTGAAAGAGGAACTCCCTGGGTCAGTAGGTGCCCAATATGCTACTGGAGATCAGTGGAGCAATAACTGCAGAAAGAATGAAGGGATGGAGCCAAAACAAAAACAATACCCAGTTGTGGATGTGACTGGTGATAGAAGCAAGGTCCGATGCTGTAAAAGGCAATATTGCATAGGAACCTGGAATGTCAGGTCCATGAATCAAGGCAAATTGGAAGTGGTCGAACATGAGATGGCAAGAGTGAATGTTGACATTCTAGGAATCAGCGAACTAAAATGGACTGGAATGGGTGAATTTAACTCAGATGACCATTATATCTACTACTGTGGGCAGGAATCCCTCAGAAGAAATGGAGTAGCCATCATGGTCAACAAAAGGGTCTGAAATGCAGTACTTGGATGCAATCTCAAAGATGACAGAATGATCTCTGTTCGTCTCCAAGGCAAACCATTCAATACCACAATTATCCAAGTCTATGCCCCAACCAGTAACGCTGGAGAAGCTGAAGTTGAACGGTTCTATGAAGACCTACAAGACCTTTTAGAACTAACACCCAAAAAAGATGTCCTTCTCATTATAGGGGACTGGAATGCAAAAGTAGGAAGTCAAGAAACACCTGGAGTAACAGGCAAATTTGGCCTTGGAATGCAGAATGAAGCAGGACAAAGATTAATAGAGTTTTGCCAAGAAAATGCACTGGTCATAGCAAACACCCTCTTCCAACAACACAAGAGAAGACTCTACACATGGGCATCACCAGATGGTCAACACTGAAATCAGATTGATTATATTCTTTGCAGCCAATGATGGAGAAGCTCTATACAGTCAACAAAAATAAGACCAGGAGCTGACTGTGGCTCAGATCATGAACTCCTTATTACCAAATTCAGACTGAAATTGAAGAAAGTAGGGAAAACCACTAGACCATTCAGGTATGACCTAAATCAAATCCCTTATGATTATACAGTGGAAGTGAGAAATAGATTTAAGGGCCTAGATCTGATAGATAGAGTGCCTGATGAACACACAGCATAAGATCAGGTAAAAGTGAAAGTGTTAGTTGCTCAGTCATGTCCGACTCTTTGCTTCCCCGTGGATGCCATGGACTGTAGCCCATCAGGCTCCTCTGCCCATGGGATACTCCAGCAAAAATAGTGGAATGGTTTGCCATTTCCTTCTCCAGGGGATCTTCTTGACCCAAGAATTGAACCCGTCTCCTACATGACAGGCAGATTCTTTACCATCTGAGCTGCCAGGGGAACCTGCAAGTTCAAGTGAGAACACAGCAAAAAGGCTGTGTCTACAAGCCAGTAAGTTCTCACCAGAACCAGATTGGTTGGAACTTTGATCTTGCACTTCTAACCTTCAGAAGTCTGAGAAAATAATTTATAGTTTAACCCACCCATTTTGTGATAGCCCTAGCTGAGTAATATGTAATATCCATATGAACAAAAGTCAACTCTGACTCTTAACATCACACCACAAACTCAAAGAAATGGATTGTAGACCCAATATAAAAGCTAAAACCAAAACTACAAGTACTAGAAAATATAGGAGAATATCTTCATGTCGTTTGAGTAGGCAATGACTTTGTAGACAAGATCCAAAAAGCACTAACCATTAAAAAAAGATTGATAAATTGAACTTCTCCCAAATTAAGAACAGTTATTCTTCAAAAGACACCATTAGGAAATGAAAAGTCAAGTCAGAGACTAAGGAATATATATATACAGATATATATACAGGTATATACTAAAGAAAATATATATACAGAAAACATATATACACATATGACAAAGGAATTGTAAATAAAATATGTATAGAGTTCTTACAAATTAGTAAGGAGATAACAATAAAAAAAGGACAAAACATTAAAACAGGCTTCAGAAAAGAAGACATATAAATAATTAACAGGCACATGAAAAATGCTCAACATCATTAAGAACCAGGGAGAAGCAAATTAAAATCTACATACCCACAGAAATTACTGCAACTAGAAAGGCTGACCAAGTGTTGGGGAGGACATCAAACGACTCGGATATTCATTTCCTCCTGGTCGGAGTGTGAAGTATTATAACAGCTCAATAATTTTCTTAAAAGTTAAATGCTTATCTATTTGATCCAATGATTTTACTCCCAATTTATTTACCCAAGAGAAGAAAATAAAAAAAGGTTACACAAAGAATTGTACACAATGTTCACATCATCTTTCTTCACCATAGCCTAAAACTGCATTAGCCTAAGTCCACCAAAGGATAAAGGAATAAATAAATTGTAACAAAACTCTATAATGGAATTCCAGAAATAGAAAGAAATGAACCGCTGATACACCTAATTACGTAGATCAATTTCACAATGTAGTTGAGCAAAAAATGTGTTGATGAAAAATTAATCAGTTCATCCAAGAAAGAATTGAAAAATTTTATTGCAGACAAATTTGAGGATTATAACCCAGGAAGCTCTGAGAACTGTTCTGCTCATTAGAAGTTGAGACACAGTTCATGTAAGTTTTTTGAAACAGAGGGCTGTACGTTAAATGACAGTTTACATAATCCAGATTTAAACCCCATTGTTGTGGGTCCTGTGACAAGACCAAGAAGAAATGTTATCTTTTAAGGAGTTCTCTTGTTGATGCTAGGATTTGCAGTTTGTGGTTGAGCAGATATTCCTGCCAATGGGGGAGATTTGGTTCATGCATAATGTAGATACACAATTCACAATGTGGAGAGGGGTGAGGTCAAAGGGTAGAGATTTTTTAAAATTTATTTTCATTTTCAGTTGCCCTGGATCTTTGTTGCTGCACTTGGGCTACTCTCTAGTTGTAGTGAGTGGAATCTACTCTTCACTGAGTTGCTCAGGTTTCTTACTGGGGTGGCTTCTTTTGTTGCAGAGCTGGGGCTGTAGGCACTTGGGCTTAGCCATCCCAGGACTTGCGGAATCTTCCTGGACAAGGGATTGAACGAACCTGTGTCCCCTGCATTGGCAGGTGGATTCTTATCCACTATACCACCAGAAAGTCCCAGAGAAGAATTTTTATGTTTAAATTTTTCTTTTCTTGCCATAAATGTGAATTTTATTCTACAAAAGGAATCATCAAAGGTTGATTGTGAGATTCCTTTTGAATGAAATTATAGAGGAATCCAAACTAAGCTTTAGTGATAGAAACATTAGTGGTTGCCTAGGACGAATGGCAACCCACTCCAGTGTTCTTGCCTGGAGAATCCCAGGGACAGGGGAGCCTGGTGGGCTGCCGTCTGTGCCGTAGCACAGAGTCGGACACGACTGAAGCGACTAGGCAGCAGAAGCAGCAGGACTGGGAGTGTGGAAAATTCTGAGAGAGATGGGAATACCAGACCACCTGACCTGCCTCTTGAGAAACCTATATGCAGGTCAGGAAGCAACAGTTAGAACTGGACATGGAACAGACTGGTTCCAAATAGGAAAAGAAGTATGTCAAGACTGTATATTGTCACCCTGCTTATTTAACTTCTATGCAGAATACATCATGAGAAACGCTGGGCTGAAGGAAGCACAAGCTGGAATCAAGATTGCTGGCAGAAATATCAATCACCTCAGATATGTAGATGACACCACCCTTATGGCAGAAAGTGAAGAGGAATTAAAAAGCCTCTTGATGAAAGGGAAAGAGGAGAGTGAAAAAGTTGGCTCAAAGCTCAACATTCAGAAAACTAAGATCATGGCATCCGGTCCCATCACTTCCTGGGAAATAGACGGGGAAACAGTGGAAACAGTGTCAGACTTTATTTTTTGGGGCTCCAAAATCACTGCAGATGGTGATTGCAGCCATGAAATTAAAAGATGCTAACCCCTTGGGAGGAAAGTTATGACCAACCTAGATAGCATATTCAAAGGCAGAGATATTACTTTGCCAGCAAAGGTCCATCTAGTCAAGGCTATGGTTTTTCCAGTGGTCATGTATGGATGTGAGAATTGGTCTGTGAAGAAAGCTGAGCACCAAAGAATTGATGTTTTTGAACTGTGGTGCTGGAGAAGACTTTGAGAGTCCCTTGGACTGCAAGAAGATCCAACCAGATCATCCTAAAGGAGATCAGTCCTGGATGTTCATTGGAAGGACTGATGCTGAGGCTGAAACTCCAATACTTTGGCCACCTCATGTGAAGAGTTGACTCACTGGAAAAGACCTTGATGCTGGGAGGGATTGGGGGCAGGAGGAGAAGGGGACGACAGAGGATGAGAGGGCTGGATGGCATCACCGGCTGGATAGGATCACCAACTCAATGGACATGAGTTTGGGTAAACTCTGGTAGTTGGTGAAGGACAGGGGTCCTGGCGTTCTGTGATTCATGGGGTCACAAAAGGTCGGACACGACTGAGTGACTGAACTGAACTGAGGACTGGGAGTAGAAGGACTGACTGCAAACAAACATGAAAATTTGGGGCAGTGATGACAAGCTTAAATATCTTGATTATGGAGTGATTACAAACGAATATGTTCATGTATTTTTTTAAAAATATATAACAGGAACAGGACACTGACCTAAATTGAATATTTATATATTTTTAACTGGAGTAAAATTGCTTTACAATGTTGTGTTAATTTCTGCTAGACAACAAATTAAATCAGCTATCAGTTCAGTTCAGTTCAGTTGCTCAGTCATGTCCAACTCTTTGCGACCTCATGGACTGCAGCATGCCAGGCCTCCCTGTCCATCACCAACTCCTGGAGTTTACTCAAAGTCATCTCCATTGAATCAGTGATGCCATCCAACCATCTCATCCTCTGTCACCCCCTTCTCCTCTTGCCTTCAATCTTTCCCAGCATCAGGGTCTTTTCAAATAAGTCAACTCTTCCCATCAGGTGGCCAAAGTATTGGAGTTTCAGCTTCAACATCAGTCCTTCCAATGAACATTCAGGACTGATTTCCTTTAGGATGAACTGGCTGGATCTCCTTGCAGTCCAAGGGACTCTCAAGAGTCTTCTCCAACACCACAGTTCAAAAGCGTCAATTCAAAAAAAAAAATTAAAAAAAAAAAAGCGTCAATTCTTTGACACTCTACTTTCTTTATATTCCAACTCTCACATCCACACATGACCACTGGAAAAATCATAGCCTTGACTAGACGGACCTTTGTTGGCAAAGTAATGTCTCTGCTTTTTAATATGCTGTCTAGGATGGTCATAATTTTTCTTCCAAGGAGCAAGTGTCTTTTAATTTCATGGCTTCAGTCACCACCTGCAGTGATTTTGGAGCCCCCCCCAAAAATGTCTGTCACTGTTTCCACTGTTTCCCCATCTATTTGCCATGAAATGATGGGACCGGATGCCATGATCTTAGTTTTCTGAATGTTGAGTTTTATGCCAACTTTTTCACTCTCCTCTTTCCCTTTCATCAAGAGACTTTTTAGTTCCTCTTCACTTTCTGCCATAAGGGTGGTGTCATCTGCATATCTGAGGTGATTGATATTTCTCCCGGCAATCTTGATTCCAGCTTGTGCTTCTTTCAGCCCATCATTTCTCATGATGTACTCTGCATAGAAGTTAAATAAGCAGGGTGACAATATACAGCCTTGATGTACTCCTTTCCCTATTTGGAACCAGTCTGTTGTTCCATGTCCAGTTCTAACTGTTGCTTCCTGACCTGCATACAAGTTTCTCAAGAAGCCGGTCAGGTGGCCTGGTATTCCCAACTCTTTCAGAATTTTCCACAGTGTATTGTGATCCACACAGTCAAAGGCTTTGGCATAGTCAATAAAGCAGAAATAGATGTTTTTTTGGAACTCTCTTGCTTTTTTGATGATCCAGTGGATGTTGGCAATTTGATCTCTGGTTCCTAAGCCTTTTCTAAAACCAGCTGGAACATCTGGAAGTTCATGGTTCACATACTGTTAAAGCCTGGCTTGGAGAATTTTGAGCATTACTTTACTAGCATGTGAGATGAGTGCAATTGTGTGGTAGTTTGAGCATGCTTTGGCATTGCCTTTCTTTGGGATTGGAATGAAAACTGACCTTTTCCAGTCCTGTGGCCACTGCTGAGTTTTCTAAATTTGCTGGCATATTGAGTGCAGCACTTTCAGAGCATCATCTTTCAGGATTTGAAACAGCTCAACTGGAATGCCATCACCTCCACTAGCTGTGTTCATAGTGATGCTTTCTAAGGTCCACTTGACTTCACATTCCAGGATGTCTGGCTCTAGGTGAGTGATCACACCATCATGATTATCTGGGTCATGAAGCTCTTTTTTGTACAGTTCTGTGTATTCTTGCCACCTCTTCTTAATATTTTCTGCTTCTGTTAGGTCCATACCATTTCTCTCCTTTATCGAGCCCATCTTTGCATGAAATGTTCCCTTGGTATCTCTAATCTTCTTGAAGAGATGTCTAGTCTTTCCCCTTCTATTGTTTTCCTCTGTTTCTTGCACTGATCGCTGAGGAAGGCTCTCTCATCTCTCCTTGCTATTCTTTGGCACTCTGCATTCAAATGGGTATACCTTTCCTTTTCTCCTTTGCTTTTCACTTCTCTTCTTTTGAAAGCTATTTGTAAGGCCTCCTCAGATAGCCATTTTGCTTTTTTGCGTTTCTTTTTCTTGGGGATGGTCTCGATCCCTGATCAGCTATGTGTATGCATATCTCCCCCTCTCTCGGGCCTCCTGCAGTCCTCACCCCATCCCATGCCTCTAGGTCATCCCAGAGCACCAGTCGGAGCTCCCTGCGCTGTAACAGCAGGTTCCCGCTGTCTATCCGTGTTACACATGCTGGTATATTTATTTCAAGCCTCCTGCCAGTTCATCCCGTTATCCCCTTCCTCCCTGCGTCCACGTGTCCATTCTCTGCATCTGCATCTCTATTCCTGTCCTGCAGATGTGTTCATCTGCACCATTTTTCCAGATCCACATATAGGAGTTAATATGTAATACCTGTTTTTCTCTGGTAGCTCTGGTGGTAAAGAACGCTCCTACAGCATGGGAGACCTGGGTTCAATCCCTGGGTTGGGAAGATCTCCTTGAGAAGGGAATAGCAACCCACTCTAGTATTCTCACTTAGGAAATCTCACAGACAGAGAGCCCAGCGGGCTAGAGTTTATAGGTTCCCAAAGAGTTGGACACAACTGAGCGACTAACACAACTGTTTTTCTGACTTACTTCACTCTGTATGATAGACTGCAGGTCCATCCACAGCTCTACAGATGACCCAATTTCGTTCCTTACGTTTTTTTTTTGTTTTTAGAATTTATTTATTTACTTGTATTTTTGGCCGTGCTGGATCTTCATTGCCGTGTGAGCTTTTCTCTAGTTGTGGGCAGGGGCTTCTCATTTCGACGGCTTCTTTTGTTGGGGAGCAGAGGCTCTACGGCCCGTGTGCTCAGTAGTTGTGGCTCCCTGGCTCTAGAGCACAGGCCTCAGTAGCTGTAGGGGCATGCGGGATCTTCCAGCATCAGGGATGGAACCCACGTCTCCTGCACTGGTGGACAGATTCATTACCACTGAACCACCAGGGAAGACCTCTGTGTACCTTTTATAAAAGTCTTTGGACCTCCCTAGGGGTCCACTGGTTAAGATTCTGTATTTCCACTGCAGCGGTTGTGGGTTCAATCTCTGATCAGGGAAGTTCTGCATACCGAGAAGTGCAGCCAGAAAAATAAATAAATAAAAGTCTTTCAGATTGAGACCAGTTGTATAATTCAGGTTGATCTCAATGCAAGATTCATACCTTAGTCAGTCTGCAAAGTTTACCGTGCTACTGTAAGGTAACGTATGTTGTACACGTTCCAGGGATCAGTTCAGTTCAGTCGCTCAGTTGTGTCCACCTCTTTGGGACCCCATGGACTTGGCTCCCGAAGGACCTTGAATTATGATGTGGCACTTCTGCCCCTTCTTCAAAACTATCGCTGCCACTCCAAACATCTGCTTCATCATGTCCAGCTCCAGCTTGATTTTGTGATTAAGAAAATCTTATGTTTAGAGCTTAGGCGTAGGGTTCATAGAATTTGAGACTTAAAGTACAGGGGCTGTAGTTCTGAGACCCTGTGTTGTGCTTAGTTGCTCAGTCATGTCTGACCCTGCCACCCGATGAGCCTGCCAGGCTCCTCTGTCCATGGGGATTCTCCAGGCAAGAATACTGGAGAGGGTTGCCATGCCCTACTCCAGGGGATCTTCCCAACCTAGGGATCGAACCCACGTCTCCCACATTTCAGACTGATTTTTTACTGTCTATGCCACCAGGAAAGCCCTAGAGGGAGCCTTAGGTCTTGAGGGTGACCTCAGTTCTGGGAGTGTGCTTGCTCAAACCCAGAGGAGCTGAACTCAGAGTTCAGGCAACAGGAGGAAATGGCAATAGGAAGTACAGTATTCATTTCTTCAAGGCAGATAAGGAAGCGGAAGTGGATGGGGCCCTACACTTAATCTTTGCTTCATGAAGCAAGAGAAATCACCTGAAACTTGTTCAGTTATAATTCCCTGACTCAGAGACCAAAGTTCTTTTGATTTTGTGTGTATAATGCCCCTCCCCTTTCCAAGAGAATCTGGGGTGAAGAGCAAAATAAGAGGAAGTTAGAAATTAATGAATAATGGCAGAAGGGCAAGGCCTCACTGTTTCACCACATACCAATGAAAACCTTCAGGTCACAGAACCAGGCCAATTCGCTCTTCCCTTTCTTCTTCCTCTCTTCTCTCCAGTAAACAGCAATGTGTCAGTCTTGTTTTAACTTTAAAGGGAGATATTCCTACATTCATTCTCAGTGAATTAGGCTACAAGATTAATTATCTGCACCATAAGCTTTCTTATCAACCCCACCAACTGCACTCTTCATCTGCTACCTGTCTGTACAATCTGTTGTGGTTGTTGTTCAGTCACTAAGCTGTGTCCGACTCTTTGTGACCCCATGGACTGCAGCATGCCAGACTTTCCTGTCCTTCACCATCTCCCAGAGTTTCTCCATTGAGTGGTGATGCTATCTAACCATCTCATCCTCTGCCACCCCCTTTTCCGTTTGCCTTCAACCTTTCCCAGCAACAAAGTCTTTTCCATTGAGTTGGCTCTTCACATCAGGTGCCCAAAGTATTGGAGTTCCAGCAAAAGTCAGAGTTGGTTTCTTTTGGGATTAACTAGTTTGATCTCTGGGAAGTGACTTAGCAGCAGCAGCAGTTTGATCTCTGTACGGTCTAGATACCTAGTATCTGCCTGAGACTCAGGAATGAGTCATCCTCTGATCAAACAGGTGGCAGTGGTCACACCTGCAGAAACTATGTTTGGGCAGGTTGCTGGCAGCAGCAATTAGCACAATATAAGTCCAGAGGAAAAAGTCCAGAGACAGAGCACCATGGCTTCTGACAGAGGTAAATGGTCGGGGGCCTGAAATCTCCATATTCTTGAAAAACTCCAAAACTCTGTGTGTGCTTGCCTTTACGTGTGTGCGTATGTGTCTGGTTCATGCTTGTATTCATGAACATTTTCCAACTTTCCTATTTATTAATATCTTCATATTATTGTTAAACAGCAGTTCTTCTTATTGGTGGTGTTGTGATTATTAATACCACCTGTTCATACTGTAAATGACTTTGATCAGATGACACTGAAGCAATGCTTGTTTCACCATAATAAAAAACTTAAGTTAAAAAAATATAACTCCTAGATGAAAATTTAAGATAGCAGCTGAAGTTCTAGCACCAGGGCATGTTAATGGATTATTTAAGGTTCCATTACTGTTAGAAAAATTCATGGGGAAGGAGGAACACCAGGTGGTAGAAGGAAATGATTTTCAGATGAGGTGGGTTTTGAACTTGGTCTTGAAAGGGCAGAATTTTGGTTGGCAAAGAGAAGGAGATTCCTGTTTGACTGACACCAGGAGTTTAAGAGAATTTTCCGAAGACTGTATGTGGAATATAATGAATGAATTGATTAGGCTACAGAAGAGTTTTTGGAAGCAATCAGCAATGTGATTAGAAAGCAAATTTGCTTTTTTTTAAATTGGACTATAGTTGCTTTACAATGTTGTATTAGTTTCAAGTGTACAGCAAAGTGAAAGTTATATGTACACATGTATGCACTCCTTTTAGATTTTTTTCCCACATAGGTCATTACAGAGTATTGAGTAGAGCTCCCTGTGCTCTACAGTGTAGATCCTTATTGTCTATTTTATATATAGTAATGTGTATATGTCAATTCCAATCTCCCAAATTTATCCTTCTCCCCACCCTCAAAAACAAATTTGAAGACATATTGTTGAGAGCCTTGAATGCCCAGCTAAGGAAATTGAGGTTGATTTTTTTTATTTTAGACTTTTTTTCTTTTCCATTATGGTTTTTAATAGTTTACTGTGTATTTTTTTTAATAAGACAAAATATTTGGAGAATTTGTGAATAGTATGCATGCATGTTCAGTTGTGTCTGACTTTTTGCAGCCCCGTGGACTGTAGCCCACCAGGCTCTTCTTTCCATGGGATTTCTCAGGCAAGAATACTGGAGTGGGTTGCCATTTCCTCCTCCAGGGGATCTTCCAGACCCAGGGATCAAACTTGAGTCTCCTGTGATTCCCACAACAGCAGGCGGATTCTTTACCACTGAGCCACCTGGGAAGCCCTGTGAATAACACGGAGATGACTAAAACAGTGCTTTAGACACATTACTTGGCACTTGATGCCTTTTTGTGTGTGTTGGCTTTTGATTTTGGCCACACCGTGCAGTATGCTGGATCTTAGGTTCGAAAGCAGAGATTACACCCCTGCCCCTGCAGTGCAAGCAGGGAGTTTTAACCACTGGTCCACCAGGGAAATCTCAAGAGAGACTCTTCCAAGTGCATTTTCTGATATGATTTGTGGATTTAGAAGAATAGAGCCTTTTTTCTTAGTGGTTCGATTTGTACATGGGTGTCACTTGACATGATCATCTCTTGGTCAACAGGTCCTCCAGCGGGAGATCCCACATTGAGGTAAGAATTCTACTATCATAGTGCACATTTAATTCAACCCAGAATAGATGAGCATGTAGGAGGGGGAGGACTACAATTTCATTATTGCTCCTTTCCTCTTTTCTGATGCTCCCATTCTTTGTTTTTGCAACTCCATTCTCATGCTTACTATTTCTTCTTGTGTCTTCCCTCCTGTGCCTTTTGGTTTCAGTTGAAAAAAACTATCTTCCAGCTCTCCTCTGTTATTCTCTTACTATTGTTTTTCTCCCTTTAAATCACAAGTTTTCATAGAAATTAGTGAAAACTTCAGCAAACTGGTTTGTCACTTTGATTTTCCTATTTTAAACTCTATGCCCATTTTCTAGACCTTAAAAAAAATTTTTTTTAATGTTACCATGCCACATAGTTTGGGAGATCTTAGTTTCCCAATCAAGGATTGAACCCAGGTCCCCCAGCAATGAAAGAGCAAAGTCCTAACCACTGGACTGCCAGGCAATTCCCTAGACCTGTTTAAAAATTGCATTTATCTTTAATTGATTGATGATTGCTTTACAATATTGGTTTCATTTCTGCCACACATCAACATGAATTAGCCATAGATGTACATGTGTCCTTTCCCTCTTGAACTTCCCTCCCGCCTCCCACCCCATCCCACTCCTCTAGGTTGTTAAAGTGCCCTGGTTTGCGTTCCCTGAGTCATACAGCAAATTCCCATTGGCTATCTATTTTACTTATGGTAGTATATACACTTCCATGTTACTCCCACCGTTCATCTCACCCTCTCGAAGCTTCCTCCCCGCTGCCCTCATCCCTAAATCTGGAACAGAGAGATTTGTCAGGGAACATATTATCTCCTGACGGGTGGAAGGATTACTCTATAAAATAAATTAAGTGATCCTTTAGGAATGAGTGGAGAATGTGAGAATGTAATAAACTTATGACTCAACCATATTGCAGAGTCCTTGGCATAATTCTGAATTTTCCCTGAGTCATAACTTTGACCCACAGAGAATGTTATGTCTAAAGACGTCCTCGAGAGAAATTTTAATTTCTTTCTTATGAGGAATTAGTAAACACAGAATTGAATGTGGAAGAATCCCGAGGCTAAATTACTTTCTTCTCAGAGTTGGTAATTGACTCCTGTTGGCAATTTGAGGATCCCACACCTGAAAAAAACAAGAAAAAACTATTCCATTGAGGAATAATGAAGATTGAATGGGACAGGTCACCTCTAAGTGTGAGACGGAAAGTTAAGAGGGACTTCCCCGGCAGTCCAGTGGCTAGGACTCAGTGCTTTCACTGCCAAGGGCCCAGGTTCAGTCCCTAGCGGGGGGAACTAAGATTCTGCAAGCTGTGAGGCCAAAATAAATAAGATTAGAATATAATAAGAAGACTTTAAAAGAGACACAGAGACATATTTACACCTGGATTCAAGACTACCAAACAGCGGTATAGAGAGTGGTAACCCAAGAACATGAGCTGGGAAAAACCTCTTCCCTGTTTGTGAGAGAAACTCTGATAATCCAAACAGACCTCCCCAGATAAGTTTCAGATATAGAATAGAAAAAAAATTCCTGAGATGTCATGCTTTAGGTTTGCCTGATAGAAAAGGAGAAATTATTTCTGCAGAAGAAGTTATTGTTGTTCAGTCACTAAGTCGTGTCGGACTCTTTGCAGCCCCACGGATGACAGCATGCCAGGCTTCCCTGTCCTTCATTCTCTCCCAGAGTTTGCTCAAATTAGTGCCCATTGAGTCGGTGATGCTATCTAACCATCTCATCCTCTGCCACCCTCTTCTCCTTTTGCCTTCTGTCAAATGATGACATGATGACATGGGGGGGGGGGTGCTTTTTATATTTCAGGAGAAGAATTGAACCCTTGGAATTTGAATTCTCCTTTGACCCCAGAAACTTCTGTAAAGAGGCCTGTCTGCTCTATGAAATCCGGTGGGGCAACAGCCGGGACGTCTGGCGACACTCGGGCAAAAACACCACCAAGCATGTTGAACGCAATTTTATAGAAAAAATTGCTTCAGAAAGACATTTTCGCCCATCCATCAGCTGCTCCATCTTCTGGTACTTGTCTTGGAGTCCCTGCTGGGAATGCTCCAAGGCCATTAGAGAATTTTTGAATCAGCATCCTAATGTGACCCTAGTTATTTACATAGCACGGCTTTTCCAGCACACGGATCCACAAAACCGGCAAGGACTCAAAGACCTGTTTCACAGCGGTGTGACTATCCAGGTCATGAGAGACCCAGGTGAAAACAACAAACCTAGAATCTTAGGTGTTTATAAGAGGCTGTGGTGGTGGTGGTATGTTTCTAGGCCAGGAGACTGAATTATCCCAGACTGGAAGTCTCAGAAGTGAAAGCCCACAGTAGAATAAAAGCCCACTTCTGAAATTCATAGCAAAGAAAGCATCAAAGAGATGGCTCTTTTCCTCACTCCTTATTTATTTTGTTAATTAATTTATTTATTTTTGGCTGTGCTGGGTCTTCGTCACTGCGTGAGCTCTTCTCCACTGGCGGTGCTCTGGCTTCTCACTGTGGTGGCTTCTCTTGTTGCTGGGCTAGGTCTCTAGGGTGCTCAGCCTTCAGTAGTCATGCCTCCTGGGCTCTAGAGCGCAGGCTCAACAGTTGTGGCTTTCGGATCAGGGACTGAACCATATCTGCTGCATTGGCAAGTGGATTCTTTACCACTGAGCCACGAGCAAAGCCCCCTCTGTACCATCTTACAATAATTGCTGAGTTCCTTTTGGGAAACTTCCCTGGTGGCTCAAAAGGTAAAGAATCTGTCTGCAAAGCAGGAGACCCAGCTTCTACCCCTGAGTCAGGAAGATCCCCTGGAGAAGGGAATGGCCACCCACTCCACTTCTTTTTAGGGATGCTGGAAGAATCTAGCCCTTCCCCAGCAGGAAATAGGCCAGAGGGATTTCTATATGGTATATTTTTAAGTTGGATTCAACTTTCTGTTCTATGTGTTAAATGAACCAAGATTTGTGTTTCCTTAGACTATGATTACTGCTGGAGGAATTTTGTCAACTACCCCCAGGGGAAAGAAGCTCACTGGCCAAGATATCCCCCTCTGTGGATGAACTTGTATGCACTGGAACTCTACTGTATCATTTCAGTAAGTTACTGCAATGGACAGATTCTGATGCAAAAAGAAGCATCTTTCTTCAAAGTTCTCTCCTGATTATTTTAATATGTGCTCTTCTCACCATCACTTTGCCATTTATATTGAGATTTAGTCATTGACTTATCTTTTTAAAATGTGAGAGCAAGACAATGTCTTTGTGGCAAATAAGAGGGGAAGGGAATGGATAAACTGATCTAAGATATAGGTGATGGTCAACTCTTTTGTGATCCCATGTACTGTAGCCCGCCATGCTCCTCTGTCCATGGGCTTTTCCAGACAAGAATACTGGAGTGGGTTGCCATATCCATCTCCAGGGGATCTTCCCAACCCAGGGATCAAACCTGCATTCCCTGCTTGGCCAGCAGATTTTTTACCACTGAGCCACCAGGAAAGCTCAAGATAGAGGTGGGCTTCATAATTAATTATCATCATCACCGTTGTTACAATGCATATTGGTTACACTGAATTGCAGATATCCTTCTTTTCCTTTTTGATGCATGTCACCTTACTGAAGGAATGTACGTGACCGAGTTGTAGTCTCTTGCAAGTAGTTCAGTGGTCTCCCAAATGATGTTTTAAAATGTTCCTGGCATTAAGAAAACTATTATTCTAACCTATTTTTTAATTTCAGGGTCTCCCTCCCTGCTTACAGATTTCAAGAAGATATCAGAATCAGCTCAGAGTGTTTAGACTTATTCCTCAAAATTGTCATTACCAAATGATTCCACCCTATATCCTTTTAGCGACGGGGATGATACAACTTCCTGTGACTTGGAGATGGATAGGATGAATTCTTGTGTACATACTGTTTCATGAATAGGCACTGATGACCCACTAAAGAGTAAGCACCATTAGAATTGAGATATATTTAGATATTTTTGTATATTTCTATACACTAACAGCAAATCACCTGGAAAGGAATTAAAGGAAACAATTCCATTTACAATAACATCAAAAACAATAAAATACTTAGGAATTAATTTAACCAAGGATATGAAATAATTTAACCAAGGATGTGAAAGATCTGTACACGGAAATCTATAAGGCATTGATGAAACAGATTGAAGAAGACACAAATAAATGGAAAGATATTCCATGGTCATGGATTGGAAGAGTTAATATTGTTAAAAAACATCCCTACTACACAAAGCCATCTATAAATTCAATGCAATCCCTATCAAGATTCCAAAGGCATTTTTACAGAAATTTTTTAAAAATCCTAAATTTTGTATGGAACAACAAAAGATCCTAAGGGCCAAAGCAATCCTTATACACCTGAAGGAAATGAAATCACTTCCATGTTCCTTGTGGTATTGTTTACAATAGCCAAGACACAAAAATAGTCTAAGTATATGCCAGCAGATGAGTGGATAAAGAAGATGTGGTATACTGTGGTATCTATATACACAATAGAATGTTACATGGCCACGAAAAAGAAGAAATCCTGCCCTTTGCAACAACATAGATGAAACTTGAAGGCATTTTGCTATTTACAATAAGTCAGACAAAGACAGCTACTATATGATCTCACTAACATGTGGACTCTAGAAAAACTGAACTCATAGAAAGAGAGCAGGTTAGTGGTTACCAGGGGCAGAAGTGAAAGTTGTCAGAGAGTACAAATTTTCACAGTGTTTTTTTTTTTTGCTGAGCCTAGTGGCTTGTTGGATCTAAGTTCCCTGACATGGGATGGAATCCAGGCCTTTGACAGTAAAAGCAGAGTTCTAACCATCAGGGAATTCCTGGGCAAACCTGCAATTCTGAGACTAATAAATTCTGAGAAGGTTAAGTATAGCATGATGGTTATAGTTTGTACTATATTGTGTACCTGAGATTTTCTAATAGTAGATCTTAAAAGTTTTTATCGTAGACAAAGAAGTGTAACTATGTGAGGTGATGGATGTGTTCAGTTCAGTTCAGTCACTCAGTCGTGTCCGACTCTTTGTGACCCCATGAACCACAGTACACCAGGCCTCCCTGTCCATCACCAACTCCCGGAGTCCACCCAAACCCATGTCCATTGTGTCGGTAATGCCATCCAACCATCTCATCCTCTGTCGTCCCCTTCTCCTCCTCCCCACAATCTTTCCCAGCATCAGGGTCTTTTCAAATGAGTCCGCTCTCCGCATCAGGCGGCCACTTAGTTAATTTGGTAATCATTTTGCAATATATATCAAGTCATTACCTTGTACACTTAAATTTACGCAATGTTATATATCAATAATGTTCAATAATACTGGGGGAAAGATTTTAAAAAACAGAATATAGAAGTTTTCTTTAGAAAAAAAAGTATTTTATTTTTGCGTATTTATTTATTTGGCTATGCTGAGTCTTCTTTGCAGCATGTGAGATGTTTGGTTGTGGCATGTGGACTTTGAGTCATGGCATATGGATCTAATTCCCTGACCAGGGACTGAACCTGCGCCCCCTCCTTTGGAAGCGTGGAGTCTGCACCACTAGACCATCAGGGAAGTCCCTATAGAGATTTTCACAGGCAGCAGTATCACAGATAGTATTATCTACTGCTGTATCGCAAATTTCCCCACTACTTTGCAGGCTTAAAATAACAGTGAGTATTTATGATGTCCCCATTTCTCTGGGTCAGGTATTCAGGAGTCACTTGTGTGTTGGTGGCTCAGGATATCTCATGAGGTTGCAGCCAAGCTGTCAGCCAGGATCGCAGTCATCTCTAGAAATGACTCAGGCCACAGAATGTGCTTCCCAGGGGGCACACACGTGGCTGCAAGTGGGCACCTGTAGGTGGTGGTGGGGGTCTCAGTTTTTCACCGTGTAGGTCTCTCCATGGGTTTCCCTGGTGGCTCTGTTGTAAAGAACCCACCTGCCAGTGCAGAAGATGCAGATTCGATCCCTGGGTCAGGAAGATCCCCTGGAGAAGGAAATGGCAACCCACTCCAATATTCTTGCCTGGAGAATCCCGTAGACAGAGGAGCCTGCCAGGCTACAGTCCATGGGGTTTCAAAGGAGTCGGACAAGACTTAGCAACTAAACAACAGCAGGTCTCTCCACAGCGCTACTTAAATGTCCTCGTGACACAGTGGCTGGCTTCCTACAGAGCAAGTGGCCTCAGATGGACCAAGGTGGAAATTGCCAAGTCTGGGAGTCATATAGTATTTCTTCTGCAGTGTTCTTGGATCATACTGGCTAGCCATGATTCAGTGGTGGAGCGGGTGGGGCATACAAGGACCTGAATCCCAGGAAATGAGACTCAAGAGAGGCCATCTTGGATTTGACATGTAGGGACTTTGGCTGTGACTTCAAGCTAGATAATGACATGGAGCCAATTTCTCAGAAGATGCTAAAGGGAAACACAGGACAATCTAACTTCTGCACATTGTTGCTGTTGTTTAGTCGCTAAGTCATAGAAAAGGGTTATTTCTCACTCCCTTTGCAGTCTAATGTCACTTGAGTAAATGCTGTTTCTCCCTGAAGTAACTCAGGGGCCTCGGTTTCTTCCATCTGGTGACTACACCATCTCCTATGGCCTTGGAGTCCTCTGTTGCGTTCTCTACATCAGCTGGCTCACAGGAGGTGGAGCGGGGCAGGGGCCACACGGAGAAAGAAAGCATTTTGCAATGTGAAAGGTCTTTTTCAGAATCAAGGACTGGAGACGGCAAATGTCACTTCTGACCTTTGCAAATGTCACTCAGCAAAGATCAGACCTGCGGCCCCACCTAGCTCTAAGGGTGGCTAAGAGTCAAGCCCAGACATATGCCAAGAAAGAAGAGGAAATGGTGAACACATGATGTGTTTGCATAACAAGGACGCTAGGAAACAGAAACTGTTTGCAATTGGCCAGGGTCAGATAGGCAACACCATGGCAGAAACGAAACTAAAGAGAAATGTGCTCTTCCCCTCACCCCCCCAAAGAATGCAGGGAGTGCCAGTAAGCAGTAAGCAACATAGGATCACCTTCCATAATAGGGTCAGACTGGTTCAGTCTGGCTTGCCTTCCTGGGATGGCATGGGGATAAGGCAGTCTCTTTGCGGGGCATAGATCGGGTGGCATCCTATCAGATGTCTGTTTAAAGACTGTTGATGCATTTTTAAAAACTGCCATGAAAAACAGCATTTATTTATATTTATCAAAATGGGATATTAGGAGAAGAAAAAACTCTCAAAGATAGAATAGAGGCAGTTTCTCACATGAACTGATGTATTTCCTTTTATTATACAGGAAGAATAGTGCAAATCATTAATTTTTTAGAAAGACTCATTTGTTTTGGTTCTCAGGGGCTGAGAGCCAAGATTTTTCACTTTTCTGGCTTTTTTACTTTCTTTTGGCCTTGCTGCTCAGTTTGTGGGTTCTTAGTTCTCCAACCAGGGATTGAATCCATGTACCCTGCAGTGGAAGAGTGGAAGCTCAGAGGCCTAAATGCTACACTGCCAGGCAATTCCCAAGTCAAATTTTATTTATTACATCTGTTCCTTTGTTTCATATATTGAACATATTTCTCCAAGCTCCTCATGCCAGTCATTCCCTTACCTCCTGTCACTTTATTCTCCATTTAAACATTTTTACTAATTTGACTATTAAATTTATGATCTGGGAAGTCGGTATGGATAAGTCATGAAAATGTGAATGATAAACATCCTAAGAACTATATAATAAAGTTATGGAACAATATGGGAAGGACCTAAAATTTGAAATAAAGAGATAACATTAAATAATTAGTATATTTATGATTACTTATTTTTAGAAGGCACGCCTATGATTACCATTCTAGAAGAAGGATAAATCTCTCTTGACTCTTGACTAATCTCTGAGGTAGATATAAATTTTGTCAATCTCCAAACTTCTCTCTTTTTTTTAACTTTTTATTTGTATTTAGTTCAGTTCAGTCTCTTAGTCGTGTCTGACTCTTTATAAGCTCATGGACTGCAGCACACCAGGCTTCCCTGAGCCTTCCCGGAGCCTGCTCAAATTCATGTCCATCGAGTTGATAATGCCATCCAACCATCTCATCCTCTGTATTATTTGTATTCAGTTCAGTTCCATTCAGTCGCTCAGTCGTGTCCGACTCTTTGCGACCCCATGAATCGCAGCACGCCAGGCCTCCCTGTCCATCACCAACTCCCAGAGTTCACTCAGATTCACATCCATCGAGTCAGTGATGCCATCCAGCCATCTCATCCTTTGTCGTCCCCTTCTCCTCCTGCCCCCAATCCCTCCCAGCATCAAAGTCTTTTCCAATGAGTCAACTCTTCGCATGAGGTGGCCACAAAGTACTGGAGTTTCAGCTTTAGCATCATTCCTTCCAAAGAAATCCCAGGGTTGATCTCCTTCAGAATGGACTGGTTGGATCTCCTTGCAGTCCAGGGAACTCTCAAGAGTCTTCTCCAACACCACAGTTCAAAAGCATCAATTCTTCAGTGCTCAGCCTTCTTCACAGTCCAACTCTCACATCCATACATGACTACTGGAAAAACCATAGCCTTGACTAGACGGACCTTAGTAGGCAAAAAGTAATGTCTCTGCTTTCGAATATGCTGTCTAGGTTGGTCATAACTTTTCTTCCAAGGAGTAAGCGTCTTTTAATTTCATGGCTGCAATCACCATCTGCAGTGATTTTGGAGCCCCCCAAAATAAAGTCTGACACTGTTTCCACTGTTTTCCTATCTATTTCCCATGAAGTGATGGGACCAGATGCCATGATCTTCGTTTTCTGAATGTTGAGCTTTAAGCCAACTTTTTCACTCTCTTTCACTTTCATCAAGAGGCTTTTTAGTTCCTCTTCACTTTCTGCCATAAGGGTGGTGTCATCTGCATATCTGAGGTTATTGATATTTCTCCTGGCATTCTTGATGCCAGCTTGTGTTTCTTCCAGTCCAGCGTTTCTCATGATGTACTCTGCATATAAGTTAAATAAGCAGGGTGACAGTATTATTTGTATTGGGGTATAGCAAATTAACAATGTTGTGATAGTTTCAGGTGAACAGCAATGGGACTCAGCAATATATATACATGTATCCATTCTCCCCTAAACTCCCCACCCATCCAGCCTGCCACATAATACTGAACAGGGTTCTCTGTTGCTATCCAGTAGGTTCTTGTTGGTTATCCATTTTATATATAGCAGTGTGTACAGGGAACCATAAGTTTGTTCTCTAACTCTGTGAGTCTCTTTCTGTTTTGTAAGTAAGTTCATTTCTATCATTTCTTTCTAGATTCCACATATAAGGGATGTCATATGATATTTCTCCTTCTCTATCTGACTTGAAACTTCTCTCTTGCCAAAATATTTCTGATGCTTTTTCTTTTTTTTTTTTTTTCTGATGCTTTTTCTTTCTGTTTTTCTGAGGCTTCTCACATCTACGACTCTCATCAAAAAATTATCTCTGTATAATACTATTCCACAGTTCATTTTTGTTTTTTAACATTAATGTTAAGCAATTTTTTGGGAGGGGGAGGACTGGGCTGGGTCCTCGTTGTGGTGCAGGGGCTCTCTAGTTGTGGTGTGTGGATTTAGTTGTGCTGCGGCCTGTGGGATCTTAGTACCCCAAGGGGCTGAACCCGTGTCCCCTGCATTGAAAGACAGATTCTTAACTACTGGATCACCAGGAAAGTCCTCCTCTCACAGTTCTGCTTCCTACTGAATCTACTTAATTTGCCTCATCTCCCTTTATATCACTAGTGCCTAGGTTACTGACTGAGAGGACCTGTCTATCTACAGCAGTAACTTAATTATAAAAAAATAAATCATTTGTAATTACTAGAGGCTATTGAGAGAGTACAAAGAACATTGTTTTTGTCAGAAAACCAAAAATGTTCATAGCTCTATCACTTAAACACTGCAACTTAGAATGCATATATTAACTTGTCTGAGCCTTAAATTTACTCATCTATAAAATCTGAATTGGATGGGGTGGGAAGTGGGAAGGAGGCACAAGAGGCAGGGGAAATATGTATATCTGTGGCTGATCCATGTTGCTGTATGGCAGAAACCAACACAAGATTGTAACTATCCTGTAATTAAAAATAAATAAAATTAAAAAAAAATCTACAGTAGTAGTGTTAGTCACTCAGTAGTATCTGATTCTTTGCAACCGAATGGACTGTAGTCTGCCAGGCTCCTCTGTCCATGGGATTCTCCAGGCAAGAATACTGGAGTGGGTTGCCATTCCCTTCTCCAGAGGATCTTCCCGACTCAGGGATTGAACGCTGGTCTCCTGCACTGCAGATTCTTTACCATCTGAGCTATAGGGAAGTCTCCCTAAAATAATCTCTAATAAAAACCTAAAAAAGGAAGAATAAAAAATCTGGATGATTATGGCTTAAGGAAAATGAAAACTGAAGCCAAAAACTTCTATTTCTCTTTATTGTATTAGTTACAAATCACCTAGCCCCAAACCCTAGCAGCTTATTCAAAACACATTTATTATCTCACAGTTTCTTTGTCAGAAATTCGGGAGTGGCTTAGCAAAGTGGTTCTTGCCCTGAGTGTTTCATATGATTTCAGCACATAAGGAGCTTCAGAGAGGCTCTGCTCACCTAAAGGCTGGACTGAGGCTGAAAGACCTGCTTCCAAGATGGCACCCTCATATGGCTGTTGGCTGGAGGCCTCAGTTCTTTGCCATGTTGGCCTTTTCATGGGTTATCTTTGTGTCATCATAACATGGTAGCAGATTGCGGTATGGATATCAGATGTTTGCTTAAACATTCATGAAACTTCTCTAAAAGAATATACTCAGGCTTTAAAAAAAACTAACAGTTTCCTGTTGGAGAACAAGTGGGTGGCTAGAGAAAGTGCAGACTTAACACTGACTAATCTTCTTTGGTTTCTTTGAACTTCCTTTTCCTCTGCTTGTCCCTTAAATGATGGTATTCTCTAGGTCATATCTGTGGGCTTTTTCCTCAATTCATTATATATATATATATAATCTTTATAATGATATAAAATTATATCTATAATTTTTTAAAAGAATTCTAATCTGCACCTCTATATTCCACTATCATCTTTTTGTTGACATAGTCTGTCTTTTCTTTGTTCCTCTCTTTGTTGATGTCTTCTAAATCTACTTCTTTAGTTAGGCCTCTCTCCTAAGATAATTCCCAGCAAAACATCTACACTCATATAGGCATAAGAAAATCAAAATCAATTTTTGAAAAGCAAATATTCTTTATTCTGTAAAGTAGCTCTACTATCTACTTAGTCACTCAAAGCAAAAAACTGAACCTACAAATGGTTGTACTGAGTGAAGTAAGCCAGACGAGAGAAGGACAAATATTGTATATCACTTATATGTGGAATGAAAAAAAAATGGTGCAAATGAACTTATTTACAAAACAAAAATAGAGTTGTTGCAGATGTAGAAAACAATCTTATGGTTGCCAGGGAGCAAATGAGGAGAGGGATAAATTGGGAGATTGGAATTGACAAATACATACTACTGTATATAAAATAGATAACTAAGAAGGATCTACTATATAACACACAGGAAACTCTAATCAATACTCTGTAATGACCTATATAGGAAAAGAATCTAAAAAAGAGTGAGTTTATGTGTATGTATAACTGATTCACTGTGCTGTATAGCTGAAAGTAACACAACATTGTAAATAAATTATATGCCAATAAAAATTTTAAAATATATAATGTTAAAAAAAAAACGAAAAAAAAACTGAGATGTCTAGAAATTTCTCCTCACTCTGCCTTCCCTCCCCTGCAGAATGGTCAAGTTGGGCAGTAGGCTAAGGTGGTAGAAAGAAATTTGTGTAATCAAGAGTAAGTAGGATGTAAAACTAGGGGTGATTGGACATGGAGGTTGCAAAAGAAGGAGGTGTCCTATTGTGCAACTGAAATATTAGTGCAATCAGAGTGCTGTTCACTGACATAAAGCACATGATGAACATTGTTTGATATATCATCAAATAAATACTTTTTGGCCCTCAGCATACCCTATCTTAGCTCCCTGATCAGGGATGAAACCTGTGCCCCCTGCCATGGAAGTGTGAAGTCCAAACTACAGGATCACCAGGAAACTCCCCAAAAGTACTTTCTAAGCCTACAATTACTAAGTTGCATTCTGTGGTGACTGCTGCTGCTAAGTCACTTCAGTCGTGTCCGACTCTGTGCGACCCCATAGACAGCAACCCACCAGGCTCCCCCATCCCTGGGATTCTTCAGGCAAGAACACTGGAGTGGGTTGCCATTTCCTTCTCCTAGCATTTACAAAATACCAACTTTTCTTTCAAGCCTAACATGGCTAAGATTTAGTAGTTATGATTAGTTTTTTCAGTACAAATACATATTTAAATCTTGATTTTTTTCAGGGCCAACATTTTAAATAGTCATATTTTACTCCATTTTCAGGTTTTAAATCAAAACATACCAACAACAAAAAAAATTAGTGAAAATTACCCAACTGGCAGAAAGTCCCATATTTCAATATTATTTTTAACCCAATAATTATAAACTACTGCCAGTAATTATTTATATGTTTCTACTTGTTTTTATTAAATAAACACTGGTGGGTTATATAAAAGAATTTTTCAAGAATGATACTTGGCACTGGGATACCTTAATGTTTCTGGTATAAATAGAAGCACTTAGATAAAATACCAGGTCTTAAGCACTTTTTGTCTGAAATTTGAATTTCCAAAAGCACTTTTTCATTGTTACTTTTCCACTGATAGATTCTAGGGAGTCTAATCCCAGCTGACATGGTTAATTTAAAAAAAAACAAATAAAAAAATCCCCAAACCACAGAATAATGGGACACTACACCTGCTTTTTACATCATATGGAAACAGTTCCAGGCAGACCGAAAGTAGAAGAAAACCTGCCGAATTAAAGTATTGTAAATAAAGTTCATCTCCCGTATCCTAGAGCAGAAAAGCTCAAAAACAAAAAAATGAATATCAAAAGACTACCCCTGTCCTCCACGCAAAAACCCACCCAGACAGTTTAGTTCTGAGCCTACCATTTCCCTAAAATGTTGATACCAGAAGCTTTAAGGTACTTAAAGCTGCAGCAGTAACTGTAGAAATCACCGTACTTCAGAGGAAACTCCACAGAGGGTTCAGCAGCCGCCCACCCAGTCCTGACCACCCCCACCCCAGTAATATGTAAAAGTTCCTGTTAAAGTTTTTTTCTTATGCTAATCAAAGCATACTAGACTCCCTTAAAGATTCATTATGGACATTCATTTTTATTTATTTATTTTTTCTTGACATTCATTTTTAAAACACACATTGGGAACCTTTCAGAGATTCTGTGCAGAATTTCCCAGCTTCTTAAGAAGGAAACTAAAAAGACACGTATTTGAAAGTCATGTAAAAATAGAGTTCCATGAAACACACTTTGAGAAATGGAGAACATCTGTAAGGAAACTGAAAAACCTAGGAAGGAAACCCACTTCTGCGGAAATGTTACAGATTTGAAATATTAACAGAACTGCAAATGTTTGACAGGTGGCAGGTCTCCTACAGGTGCAAAAATTCTGCCCAAGCAAACTTTCAAAAATCAGGTGAAGCTAGACGAGGCTGAATCAAGAAATCCTTACTTATTGCCCATCTTTTATGGTAATCAGGAAATTAGCCAACCGTATGAGTGGCTGGGATAAAGTCTCTTTAATAGCTAAAGGGGATAGGCACCAAGTCAGGTCTGACTCTTTGCTACCCCATGGACTGTAGACCACCAGGCTCCTCTGTCCATGGGATTTCCCTGGCAAGAAGACTGGAGTGGGTTGCCATTTCCTTCTCCAGGGACCTTCCCAACCCAGGGATTGAACCTACATCTCCTGCATTGGCAGACGGATTCTTTACTACTGAGCCACCAGGGAAGCCAATAGATATAGATTCTCATTCTAACTCTTCTCCCTCTATTTACGACAGTTATCCTGGTTATCAACAGATTAGGGAAACTTTAAGGTAATTTCAGCACCCGGAAAAGTGAAGTCCTACTAAATGGAATGATATTGCCGAGGAATGATATAAGCATCTGAATGCAGAGTTCCAAAGAATAGCAAGAACAGATGAGAAAGCCTTCCTCAGCGATCAATGCAAACAAATAGAGGAAAACAACAGAATGGGAAAGACTAGAGATCTCTTCAAGAAAATTAGAGATACCAAAGCTCAACATTCAGAAAACGAAGATCATGGCATCTGGTCCCATCACTTCATGGGAAATAGATGGGGAAACAGTAGAAACAGTGTCAGACTTTATTTTTCGGGGCTCCAAAATCACTGCAGATGGTGACTGCAGCCATGAAATTAAAACTCTTACTCCTTGGAAGAAAAGTTATGACCAACCTAGATAGCATATTCAAAAGCAGAGACATTACTTTGCCGACTAAGGTCCATCTAGTCAAGGCTATGGTTTTTTCTGTGGTCGTGTGTGGATGTGAGAGTTGGACTGTGAAGAGGCTGAGTGCCGGGAGCCAGCGTGAGGAACTCCGCCCATGGCAAAGGTCATGAGGAAGGAGGCTTCGGCAGGATCGAGCCTCAGGAGACCCCATGTTCCCAAGCATCTACCCCCAAAACCAGAGTCTGTTTTATGCTCTCACCTATACCTCTGACTTTACGGGGGGCTCTCCTCCATCACCATTTCTCTTGGAGAAGGAGTTAACTTGCAGCTCCAGTTAATAAAAATTCCTGGGCATGACAAGAGTGTTTCAACTTACAAACTCCTCTGAAGGCTCTCTAGCCTGCCTGAGCGGGTTCGTCCGGCCACATGTGATTATTTACAGCTTCCCAACCGTGAGAGGCATGAGATGCTTTAAACTTTCTATATACAGACTCTTTTAAAAAGTTAGAAAATTATTAGTATAGTATAGTGGGTTGATTAGCAATTATATTGGTGAAGGGTTTTTCATTTATTGTGCCAATAATGGCTGCTAATTCCCTGCCACGGGTGTGACAAGGGTGTCTCAGGTCAAACCTCTCTGCTGACAGACTAGCTTGTGTGACAGCCTCTCAACCATAAACAGCACAGAGAGTTTGGAGTATTTTGAAAGTCTTAATTAGCATAGGGCTTTTCTCATTGTTGAGTCAATGATTGCCTCCAGGCCTCCATATCCTTAGGCACCTGGGAATATATTAATCAATGTATTTGGAATATAGAAAAGGAAATATAGAGGTTTTTAAGTTTAGCAATACTAGACTTTTTGAGTTAATGAATTTTCTCTTTTGTAATAGATCACTGTACTTTGTTATAAATCACTGTGTCCTTGCTATGTAAAAATGTAACTTTATCACTATCTTAAGACTAAATAGATCTTAAGGGGAACGTTGGTGAAAGGATTTTCATTTGTTGGGCTGATGTTTGCTGCTAAATCTCCATATTCCCTGCCCTTATAATGAATATAACTAGCATATAGAAGAAATAAGTATTAACCTTTACGCATATAGGAGAAATAAGCATTAACCTTTAAGATTAATCATGTTAACCTTGGGTTAAATAAATTCCTTTCTTGATTGTAACTCACTACACCCTCACCCTATAGGAATGCAACTTTATTTGGAGGGTGGTGCATGGTTTAAGAAAAAACACCCTCAGGAAAATAAGTTTTTTGGTTATCAGAAAGAAAGGGTCGTAAAATGTCAGCAGGCCTCATGGCCAGAAGATGATGTAAAACCCATAAGACCTTTGTATAATTTTATATGAAGCACCTGATTGTGACAACGGTCAAGTCTGCTGACCCCCGCGTGACTCTGTATTCATCCTTATGTATAACAAAATGTATATAAACAAACCTAAAAAATAAAGAAATCAGATCAGTTTCTGGAATGACTGATTCCCCAGTGTCGTTTTCTTCCCTTCTGGCTGAATTCCCATCTGGTACGTGGGTACTCACCAAGCCTACTAATTCTGCCTGGGCTTCTAAGATCGGCCCGGGGAGGCCTCAGTGCCTCCTCTCCTTCGGGAGAATGGAAAGACTCCTGTGGCCTATACAGGTGGTGATTGGTATTCCACATAAACCAAGTTACTCAGCCTCCTTTTCTCCACTAATTTTCCTACTACACTATCCGTTTCCAATCTCCCTCTATATCTGTAATTAAATAAGTTTTTTCCTAAGACGCAGATTTCGTCCCAACTTCGAATTACCCGGGATCCACCGGGGCTGGACCCTGGCAGCTGAGCGCCAAAGAATTGATGCTTTTGAACTGTGATGTTGGAGAAGACTCTTGAGAGTCCCTTGGACTGCAAGGAGATCCAACCAGTCCATTCTGAAGGAGATCAGCCCTGGGATTTCTTTGGAAGGAATGATGCTAAAGCTGAGGCTCCAGTACTTTGGCCACATCGTGAGAAGAGTTGACTCATTGGAAAGGACTCTGATACCGGGAGGGATTGGGGGCAGGAGGAGGAGAAGGGGATGACAGAGGATGAGATGGCTGGATGGCATCACTGGCTCGATGGACGTGAGTCTGAGTGAACTCCGGGAGATGGTGATGGACAGGGAGGCCTGGCGTGCTGCAATTCATGGGGTTGCAAAGAGTCAGACATGACTGAGTGGCTGAACAGAACTGAACTGAACTGAAGGGAACATTTCATGCAGAGATGGGCTCAATAAAGGACAGAAATGGTCTGGACCTAACAGAAGCAGAAGATATTAAGAAGAGGTGGCAGGAATACACGGAAGAACTGTACAAAAAAGATCTTCACGACCCAGATAATCACGATGCTGTGAACACTCACCTAGAGCCAGACATCCTGGAATGTGAAGTCAAGTGGGCCTTAGAAAGCATCACTATGAACAAAGCTAGTGGAGGTGATGGAATTCCAGTTGAGCTCTTTCAAATCCTGAAAGATGATGCTGTGAAAGTGCTGCACTCAATATGCCAACAAATTTGGAAAACTCAGCAGTGGCCACAGGACTGGAAAAGGTCAGTTTTCATTCCAGTCCCAAAGAAAGGCAACGCCAAAGAATGCTCAAACTACCGCACAATTGCACTCATCTCACATGCTAGTAGAGTAATGCTCAAAATTCTCCAAGCCAGGCTTCAGCAATACGTGAACTGTGAACTCCCAGACGTTCAAGCTGGTTTTAGAAAAGGCAGAGGAACCAGAGATCAAATTGCCAACATCCGCAGGATCATGGAAAAAGCAAGAGAGTTCCAGAAAAACATCTATTTCTGCTTTATTGACTATGCCAAAGCCTTTGACTGTGTGGATCAAAGAAACTGTGGACAATTCTGAAAGAGATGGGAATACCAGACCACCTGACCTGCCTCTTGAGAAACCTATATTTAGGTCAGGAAGCAGCAGTTAGAACTGGACATGGAACAACAGACTGGTTCCAAATAGGAAAAGGTGTACGTCAAGGCTGTATATTGTCACCCTACTTATTTAACCTCTATGTAGAGTGAAGTTGCTTAGTCGTGTCTGACTCTGCGACTTCATGGACTGTAGCCTACCAGCTCCTCTGTCCATGGGGTTTTCCAGGCAATAGTACTGGAGTGGATTGCCATTTCCTTCCCCAGGGGATCTTCCCGACCCAGGGATCGAACCCAGGTCTCCTGCATTGTAGACAGACACATTACCATCTGAGCCACCACATCATGAGAAATGCAGGGCTGGAAGAAGCAGAAGCTGAAATCAAGATTGCCGGGAGAAATATCAATCACCTCAGATATGCAGATGCCACCCTTATGGCAGAAAGTGAAGAGGAACTAAAAAGCCTCTTGATGAGAGTGAAAGAGGAGAGTGAAAAAGTTGGCTCAAAGCTCAACATTCAGAAAATGACGATCATGGCATCTGGTCCCATCACTTCATGGGAAATAGATGGGAAAACAGTAGAAACAGTGTCAGACTTTATTTTTGGGGCTCCAAAATCACTGCGGATGGTGATTGCAGCCATGAAATTAAAAGACGCTTACTCTTTGGAAAAAAAGTTATGACCGACCTAGATAGCATATTCAAAAGCAGAGACATTACTTTTTGCCAACAAAAAGCCTCTAGTCAAGGCTATGGTTTTTCCAGTAGTCATGTATGGATGTGAGAGTTGACTGTGAAGAAGGCTGAGCACTGAAGAATTGATGCTTTTGAACTGTGGTGTTGGAGAAGACTCTTGAGAGTCCCCTGGACTGCAAGGAGATCCAACCAGTTCATTCTGAAGGAGATCAGCCCTGGGTGTTCTTTGGAAGGAATGATGCTAAAGCTGAAACTCCAGTACTTTAGCCACCTCATGCGAAGAGTTGACTCATTGGAAATGACTCTGATGCTGGGAGGGATTGGGGGCAGGAGGAGAAGGGGATGACAGAGCATGAGATGGCTGGATGGTATCAGCGACTGGATGGACTGAGTTTGAGTGAACTCTGGGAGTTGGTGATGGACAAGGAGGCCTGGCATGCTGCAATTCATGTGGTCGCAAAGAGTTGGACATGACTGAGCGACTGAATCTCAGCACGCCAGGCCTCCCTGTTCATCACCATCTCCCGGAGTTCACTCAGACTCATGTCCATCGATTCCATGATGCCATCCAGCCATCTTATCCTCGGTCGTCCCTTTCTTCTATTGCCCCCAATCCTTCCCAGCAGCAGAGTCTTTTCCAATGAGTCAACTCTTTGCATGAGGTGGCCAAAGTATTGGAGTTTCCTCTTCAGCATCAGTACTTCTAATGAACACCCAGGAATGATCTCCTTTAGAATGGACTGGTTGGATCTCCTTGCAGTCCAAGGGACTCTCAAGAGTCTTCTCCAACACCACAGTTCAAAAGCATCAATTCTTCGGTGCTCAGCCTTCTTCACAATCCAACTCTCACATCCATACATGACCACAGGAAAAACCATAGCCTTGACTAGACAGACCTTAGTCGGCAAAGTAATGTCTCTGCTCTTGAATATACTATCTAGGTTGGTCATAACTTTCCTTCCAGGGAGTAAGTGTCTTTTAATTTCATGGCTGCAGTCACCATCTGCGGTGATTTTGGAGCCCCCAAAAATAAAGTCTGATACTGTTTCCCCGTCTATTTCCCAGGAAGTGATGGGACCGGATGCCATGACCTTCATTTTCTGAATGTTGAGCTTTAAGCCAACTTTTTCACTCTCCTCTTTCACTTTCATCAAGAGGCTTTTTAGTTCCTCTTCACTTTCTGCCATAAGGGTGGTGTCATATGCATATCTGAGGTGATTGATATTTCTCCCGGCAATCTTGATTCCAGCTTGTATTTCTTCCAGCCCAGCGTTTCTCATGATGTACTCTGCATATAAGTTAAATAAGCAGGGTGACAATACACAGCCTTGACATACTCCTTTTCCTATTTGGAACCAGTCTGTTGTTCCATGTCCAGTTCTAACTGCTGTTTCCTGACCTGCATACAGATTTCTCAAGAGGCAGGTCAGGTGGTCTGGTATTCCCATCTGTTGCAGAATTGTCCACAGTTTATTGTGATCCACACAGTCAAAGGCTTTGGCATAGTCAATAAAGCAGAAATAGATGTTTTTCTGGAACTCTCTTGCTTTTTCCATGATCCCGTGGATGTTGGCAATTTGATCTCTGGTCCTCTGTCTTTTCTAAAACCAGCTTGAATATCAGGGAGTTCACAGTTCACGTATTGCTGAAGCCTGGCTTGGAGAATTTTGAGCATTACTCTACTAGCATGTGAGATGAGTGCAATTGTGCGGTAGTTTGAGCATTCTTTGGCGTTGCCTTTCTTTGGGACTGGAATGAAAACTGACCTTTTCCAGTCCTGTGGCCACTGCTGAGTTTTCCAAATTTGTTGGCATATTGAGTGTAGCACTTTCACAGCATCATCTTTCAGGATATGAAAGAGTTCAACTGGAATTCCATCACCTGCACTAGCTTTGTTCGTAGTGATGCTTTCTAAGGCCCACTTGACTTCACATTCCAGGATGTCTGGCTCTAGGTGAGTGTTCACAGCATCGTGATTATCTGGGTCGTGAAGATCTTTTTTGTACAGTTCTTCCGTGTATTCCTGCCACCTCTTCTTAATATCTTCTGCTTCTGTTAGGTCCAGACCATTTCTGTCCTTTATTGTGTCCATCTTTGCATGAAGTGTTCCCTTGGTATCTCTAATTTTCTTGAACAGATCTCTAGTCTTTCCCATTCTGTTGTTTACCTCTATTTCTTTGCATTGATCACTGAAGAAGGCTTTCTTATCTCTCCTTGCTATTCTTTGGAACTCTGCATTCAGATGCTTATATCTTTCCTTTTTTCCTTTGCTTTTTGCCTCTCTCCTTTTCACAGCTATTTGTAAGGCCTCCCCAGACAGCCATTTTGCTTTTTTGCATTTCTTTTCCATGGGGATGGTTTGATCCCTGTCTCCTGTACAATGTCACAAACCTCATTCCATAGTTCATCAAGCACTCTATCTATCAGATCTAGGCCCTTAAATCTATTTCTCACTTCCACTGTATAATCATAAGGGATTTGATTTAGGTCATACCTGAATGGTCTAGCGGTTTTCCCTACTTTCTTCAATTTCAGTCTGAATTTGGTAATAAGGAGTTCATGATCTGAGCCACAGTCAGCTCCCGGTCTTGTTTTTGTTGACTGTATAGAGCTTCTCCATCTTTGGCTGCAAAGAATATAATCAATCTGATTTCGATGTTGACCATCTGGTGATGTCCATGTGTAGAGTCTTCTCTTGTGTTGTTGGAAGAGGGTGTTTGCTATGACCAGTGGGTTTTCTTGGCAAAGAGTCAGACACGACTGAGCGTCTGAACTGAACTGAACTGAACTGAAAAGCAATGAAATGCATGGTGACTTGAGATAATGGGAAAATTGGGATTACAATTGTTCTACAGTATAGAAATATATATATAATTACTGATGTCGAAAGCTCAGTCTCTGTACACTGATGATGAATCAAATATTGGATGCAGATTTTTGGGCGAAGTAGGAAAGGATTGTTTGGGACTTCCCTGATGGTCCAGTGGTTAAGACTCTGCCCTCTAATGCAGGGGGTGCAGGTTCAATCTCTGTTCAGGGAAATAAGGTGTCACATGACTGCCTTGTAGTGCAATGAAAAAAAAAAAGGTGACCTTTATTACTTTGCCAGACAAAGCAGGGACACAGCGGGCTCCTACCTTTAAAAACTATGTGTCCCACCTTGGAGAGTTTATTGAGGAATTTTTTAACAATACTTCCCAAGGGTGGGGTTGCTGACAAGATTAGAGTTGTGTAGGATCTCAGGTGTCTCCTAATCTTAATGAGCTTCTCTTACGTCCCTTATGTCTTGCCTAGGGTTGTTTCTTGGCTGCTCCTCCCTTGATTAGCAACTTGTTAGAATCTGCCCTTTGGAACTCAGGGAAGGTCATGGAGGTTGGAGTCTTGCCTACCAGAGATGGGGGAGCCAACAAAAGAGGGCTCGTACCTGATAGTCTCACAGAGTCCTACTCAGCTTCATTACTCACCACAATAAAAAATGTCTGAGTTTATAGATTTCCATGAGCTTCCCTGGTGGGTCAGACAGTAAAGAATCTGCCTGCCATGAGGGAGATCTGGGTTTGATCTCTGGATCGGGAAGATCCCCTGGAGGAGGAAATGGCAACCCACTCCAATATTCTTGCCAGGAAAACCTCATGGACAGAGGAGCCTGGTGGGCTACATTCCAGGGGTCACAAAGAGTCAGACACGACTGAGCAGGCATGCACTCACTTGTGGTGGGGCACAGCCTCCTGGTTGTGGCAGGCTTCAGTAGTTGTGGCTTCCAGGCTCTAGAGTTCAGGTCAATGGTTTTTGTGTAGACAAGCTTTAGCTGCTCCAGGTCATGTGGGATCTTCCCAGATTAGGGATAGAACCCATGTCTCCTGCAGTTACTGGAGAATTCTTTACCACTGAGCTACCAGGGAAGCCATGACCCATGCTTTTAAAATTCTTGAAGATAAAAATGTTTCTCAGCTGACTTCTACAGTCAGCCAAGCTATCTAATATCAGTGGGAATAAAGACATGATTTTCCATGCTCTCTCAGGAAGCCACCAGAGCATTTGCTACATCAAAATGAGGGACTAAATCATAAAAGGAGAATGCTTGGAATTCAGAACACAAGTAAGTCAACACAGAAGAGAAGGGGAAAAAATTAACAGGATGTTAGTGAAGAGAGAGCTCAGAGCAACAGGAATTAATGATCTAGTTTGGAGAAGAGGGGTATAAAGATCCGGAAGAAGGTATCCAGGAGACTGTATCCAAGAAAAAAAAAATTCCAATTTTTTTACATCTTTGCTAACATTGGATACTGAAAAAACACACTCAAGTGTGTCTTCCCTTTATTCTCCCTGCTTTTCTAGTTTACTTTTGACACTAGAGGTGTGGGTTTTTGACACATCAAGTAACTCTCTCATTCTCGGTACTCACTATCAGGTATTCCACAAATCTAATTCAGTTCTGATACTGTCTCATGTCAGAGCCCACCGGTTAGAGGCTCAGTCTCTCGAGACTGCCCCCACTTTAGAAGTCAATTCAAAGTTTAGGTTGGGCTTCCCTGCTGGTCCAGTGGTTAAGAATCCGCCTTTCAATGTAGTTCGATCCCTGGTCGGGGAAGATCTCGCATGCCTCGGGGCAACTAAGCCTGTGCACCCCAACTACTGAAGCTGGAGCACCTAGTACCTGTGCTCCCCAACAAGAGAAACCATCGCAAATGAGAAGTGTGAGCACTGCAGGAAAGAGTAGCCCCCGCTCAATCCAACTAGAAAAAGCCGAAGCACTGCAATGAAGACCCAGTCAAAAATAAATAAATCTTAAAGAAAAAAAAGAGTCCAGATTGTTACCTGTGCTTCTTATAAACTGAGTATAAATTTGAGATTCCCTTGATTGACTCTTGGGGTTCAATTAATTTGCTAGAGTAGCAGTTCACAGTATCCAGGAAGCCAAATGACTTACTAGATAACCGGCTTATTAATCAAGGATATTAAAGAAGACAAATGAACAGCCTGATGAAGAGATACACAGGGTGAGAACTGGGAAGGTCCTGAACCCAGAGGCTTCTGTTCCGGTGGAGTTTGGGGTATGCTCACCCTCCTGGGATATGGTTACTTTCTGGCTCACCAATATGAAAGCTCTTGGAAACCCCTCTTTTTGAATTTTTATGAAGGCATCATTACATAAGCAGAGTTGACTAAATCACGGTCCACAGTGATTGAACTAAATTCTCTCCAACTTCTTTCCCTCAAGGTCAGGGGCTGAACTGAAAGTTCCAGGCTTCTAGACACATGGTTGATATTCTCAGAAGCAAGACTTCAGCTTTAAATGACCTAGGGGGATTCCAAAAGTCACATGATAAATATAACAATGAACACCTTTATTGTGCTCTGACACTTGGGAGTTTCGAAGGGTTTTAGGAGCTTTGGAACAGGAACAGAGTGAGGATTAACTATATATTTCTTATTCTAAATCACTATGTCACACTGGGTATGATCAATCTCTTAAACATTTGACAGTCTGATGGATGAACAACAGCACTTCAATTTCTAATTCTTTATTTTTAATTTATTTTTTAACAATTTATTTTGTTTTATTCCCTGGTAGCTCAGATGGTAAAGTGTCTGCCTACAACGAGGGAGACACATGTTCAATCCCTGGGTCAGGAAGATCTCCTGGAGAAGGAAATGGCAACTCACTCCAGTATTCTTGCCTGGAAAATCCCATGGATGGAGGAGCCTGGTAGGCTACAGTCCATGGGGTTGCAAAGAGTCGTACATGACTGAGCGACGTCACTTCGCTTTATTTTATTTTGGCTGCTCTGAGTTTTTTGTCGCCGTGCAGGCTTTCTCTAGTTCTGGTGAGTGGAGACTACTCTTCATTGCAGTGTTCCAGCTTCTCACTGCGTTGGTTTCTCTTGTCGTGGAGCACAGTAATTGTGTTGCACAGGCTTAGTTGCTCGGCAGCATGTAGAATCTTCTCAGACCAGGGATCGAACTCACGCTTCCTGAGTTGGCAGGCAAACTCTTATCCACTGTACCACCAGGGAAGTCCTAATTTCTAGTTCTTTAATTTGCAATTTCCAGCATTTTGTGTGTGGGGGTTCATTGACTGTCTTCTGGAAATTGTGTTTTGCTGTTGGGGAGGAAGAAATTTCCCGCTATTCTTCTAGCTTCTTCAGGCTGGTCAAAGAATTACACTGACATGGGACAGATAACAGGAGAAAATAAAAAGTTCAGTAACATGTACATGGGAGTGTTAGTCGCTAGGTCGTGTCCGACTGTTTGTGACCCCATGGGCTGTGGACCACCAGGCTTCTCTGTCCATGGAATCCTCCAAGCAAGAATACTGGAATGGGTAGCCATTCCCTTCTCCAGGGGATCTTTCTGACCCAGGCATCGCATCAGGGTCTCAAGCATCGCAGGCAGATTCTTTACCGTCTGAGTCACCAGGGACACCCATATTCACAGGACAGACCCAGGAAAACAGAATAACTCACCCAAGTGGCTGAAGCCCTAACTCTAAGTACCATCATTGGCTAAAGACAAAAGAGGCTGGAAGTAGTGATTTGGGATCTCAAAGGGGAGGAAGGCAATTCACATGGAAATGGAAACTGAATGGTAAACAGAAGTTTCTCCAAGCTATGCATAGACATCAGAACACCAATGTATTCTCATCTTTAGGACCTGCCCAGTCTCCACCACACCCTCAGCCTTTCTTTGCAGATATTTCTGGTGATAGCTCTATTCTGGGAATAGCAGCTATGTACATTTCTTAAGGCAGTTAGAGGAAAGGTCAAAGTTTTTTTTTGAGTCTTTTGGGCTTTGATTGCAGCTTGAACTAATCCACATGCCAAAGAGACTTTTAGGACATGCTCTTCTACAATCCTTTGCCCCACACCTCCCCTCTTTTTTTCCCTATTGGTTTGTCTTCACTCCTCTATTAATTTATGAGGAAGTTTGGCAGATTTATGTTTCCTTGGAGGCTCAGACGGTAAAGAATCTGCCTGCAATGAGGGAGACTCAGGTTCGATCTCTGGGTCACTAAGATCCCCTGGAGAAGAGAATGGCAACCCACCCCTGTATTCTTGCCTGGAGAAATTCATGCACAGAGGAGCCTGGTGGGCTACAGTCCTTGGAATCATAGATTTGGACATGACTGAGAGACTAGCACTTCGCATCTTAGAGAAAAGATCTACATCTCTCATTTGTGATTTTTCCCGGTCTCTTGACTTTGTTGAATCCGAGCTGGACCATGTGGGGCCTTCCTAGGTACAAATGCCCCTCTGTGTCCCCCTGTTTTTTGTTTGTTAGAAAAAGGATTTAGTCTGCAAGCTCTCTTCTGACTTTCAAAGACCAGATTTCAGCAGTTACTAATTAGGAAGCGGACAGAGTGCAGAAACTAAGGAAAAGCAGTCAAGAAGCAATAGTCTCTTCCCAGGCGGCTCGGTGGTAAAGAGTCTGCTTGCAACACAGAAGACACTGGAGACTAAGGTTCAATCCCTGAGTCAGGAAGATGCCTTAGAGGAGGAAGTGGCAACCCACTCCAATACTCTTGCCTGAAAAACCCCATGGAAAGAGGAGCCTCGTGGGCTACAGTCCATAGGGTCGCAGAGAGTCAGACTCGACTGAACAACTAAACAAAGAGCCTTCCTTCCTCTTCAAGGGATTTGCCTGCTCAGTTGCTCAGCTGCATGCGACTCTGACCCCATGAACGGTAGCCTGCTGGCTCCTCTATCCGTGAGGATTTTCAGGCAAGAATACTGGAGTGGGTTGCCATTTCCTCCGCCAGGGGATCATCTCAACTCAGGGATCTAACTTGCATCTCCTGTGTGTGTGTGTATAAAACAATCCTATGTGTGTGTGTGTGGTATGTATATATAACAATCTGATGCATATCTTTGAATTGCTCCGCAGAAAATAGGACCCCAGCCCAGGTGAATAATGCTGAACACAAACACGTGGACTCTAGATGGGTTGGAACCAGAAGGGTGATGACTTAGATTTCTGAAGCACCACCCTGTTACTTCATCACCAACCAATCAGAAAAAAGTCATGCCCTCTGCAGCCCTCACCCCAAATGGTGCCTTTAAAGACTCTTCCCTGAAAGCCATCGGGGAGTTCTGGTCTTTGGGATTGAGCCGCCCCATCTCCTCCCTCCATACTCTGCAATAGACGCTGTCCTTTCCCCTCACACAACTTGGAGGCAGTAAACCGACTTTGCTGCGGGACCGGCGAGAGGATCCAAGTTCGATTCGGTAACGTTATGAGCTTTCTTAAGAGCAATCTAAAATTTTACGTAGTCAAATATATAATTTCTAGTTTCTACGGCATGCTGATGAAGATACTTTATGGGGACTGATATTATGAATTACAATGCGAATTATAATAAGGAATACTTATTGGGACTTTGATCCCTTTTTAAGGCTGCCCTTCTAAAACCGTTGGAATTTCCTTAGTTATGACAGAGATAAAGGTGTTTTGCTATGTTAATGAGGCAACTTTTGGAATGCCCTTATGTCGCCTAAGGATAAGGGCTGGTTGCCAAGGGAGATACACTGTGTTTGTAGGGTTGGTACTTTCCGTTCTACCCTTGGACCTTCTAGGAGGGGTTGTTGTTGCTGCTAAGTTGCTAAATCGTGTCCGACTCTTTTGCTACCCTCATGCAATGCAGCACGCCAGGCTTCCCTGTCCTCCACCACCTCCAGGAGTTTGCTCAAACTCATGTCCATCAAGTTGGTGATACCATCCAACCCTCTCATTCTCTGTCATCTCCTTCTTTTCCTGCATTCAATCTTTCTGAGTATCAGGGATTTTACCAGTGAGTTGGCTCAGCGGTAGAGAATCTGCCTGCCTATTCAGGAGAAGCAGGTTCGGTCCCTGGGTCAGGAAGATCCCCTGCAGGAGGAAATAGCAACTAATGGCAACCCACTCCAGTATTCTTGCCTGGAAAATCCCATGGACGGAGGATCCTCGCAGGCTACAGTCCATGAGGTCCCCAAGAGTTGGACATGACTGAGCAACTTCACTCACTTTCCAGTATTCTTGCCTGGGAAATCCCATGGACCAAGAAGCCTGGCAGGCTACGGGGTCACAAAGAGTCAGACACAAGTGAGGGACTGAGCACTCCCTCCTGTGTGTTGGGGCTGGGGGCGGGGCCGGGGGCGGCGGGGAGGAGGTAGAACTCCCCGCCAACAGTGGAATTGGGTCCAGAACTTAATTTTGGGACCCCGGGAATGGAAGCTAGCCCACTTTGAAGGGTCAGCCCTCACATAAACAGGAAATGCCCCAGGGTCCAAGAAACCTAACATAGACCAGTCACAACCCTCCCACTCCGCTTTGTCTTACCTAACCCTAGAAAAGAAGCCTGCCAGCCTTACAAGAAAACCACTGAGCTCCCAGACAATCATGAATGCCTTGTTTACAAGTTGCTGCTTCTAATGCTTTATAAAACTCACTCTAGCCTAGACATCCCTGGGGAAGAGGGTTCCATAGCTTCTGAGGCTCTGTATTCCTCCAATTTATGGTTTGTTTTCCCTTGTGTAAAGAGCATAAAACTGGTTACTAAGTTTTTTTTTTTTTTAATAATTAAAAAATTATTTATTTTGGGTGCCCTGGGTCTTCATTGCCGTGCATGGTTTTCTCTAGTTGAGGAAGCTACTCTCTAGTTGTAGTGCTCCGGCTTCTTGGTGCAGTGACTACTCTTTCTGTATGTATAGTCAAGGGTATGGTTTTTCCAGTAGTCATGTAAGAATGTGAGAGTTGGACCAAAACCGAAGAATTGATGCTTTTGAATTGTGCTGCTGGAGAAGACTCTTGAGAGTCCCTTGGACTGCAAGGAGATCAAACCAGTCAATCCTAAAGGAAATCAACCCTGAATATTTATTGGAAGGACTGATGCTGAAGCTGAAGCTCCAGTACTTTGGCTTCCAGTGTGGGGAGGATGAGTTGACAAGAGAGACAGAGTAGACTCACTGCTGTTAGTTAAAAGAGCTCCTTTGGGATGCTGGTCATATATTTATAGTCTTTAATCTGCCCTATTGTGTGGCATTTCCCCACTGAACTGAGTTGGTAAGGTGCTGGAGGGCTGGTGGGTTGGGGAAAGTCAGAAAGGTCACTGAATTGAATCTTGATAAGATCATTATACAGGTTTTGTTGTTCAGTCACTCAGTCATGTCCAAGTTTTTGAGACCCCATGGACTGCAGCACACCAGTCTTCCTTTTCCTTTACCAACTCCCAGAGCTTGCTCAAATTGATGTTCATTGAGTCAGTGATGCCATTTATCCCAATTTATCCCCACCCCCATCATTCTTCATTTTCAGAATTTTCTCAGATTTCTCACATGCTTTTTCTACTAAATAAACTTTAGAATAATTTTGTAAGAGTTCTTAAAGAGCCAGCAGAATTTACAAAATGTCACTGGTCAAAGTCTAAATGCCAGATAAAAAAGGTAGCCCTTTCTCTATGTTCCAATTACGTGTTAACCTCATGGATCCAGTTTTTCCCAGTCAGGTTTCTGGAAATACTAGTGTAGACTCATTTTTCTATTTCTTTCTTTTAAAAAAATTTTTCTATAGCTGTCCAACTTGGCATGTGGGCTTTAACTTCCCCGACAGGGATGAAACCTGTGCCCCCTGCGTTGGGAGCGCAGAGTCTTAACTACTGGACCACCAGAGAAGTCCCTCAGTATTCTTTTCTTTATCTTTTTTCGCTCAACTCCTTTGTAGGCCTTTGCTAAGGCCACCAATGGGCTCTCTTCAATATTTAACTTCCTTTACCTATTTGCATTGTTCATATGTTTGACCACATTTTACTTGGAACTCTTCGATATGCAAGACCTATTCTCTCCTGGTTCCCTTCTTCCCAGCTTTCTTCTCAGGCATTCCTTACTTTGTCCACCACTGAATTATTAATGTTTTTATCAGCTCTCATTCATTCATTCATTCACTTATTCAATAGATTGAGTAAAACCAATTTGGTAATCAGTTCAGTTCAGTTGCTTAGTCATGTCCACATGGACTACAGTACCTCAGGCTTCCATGTTCAAACTCATATCAGTTGAGTCGGTGATGCCATCCAACCATCTCATCCTCTGTCATCCCCTTTTCCTCCCACCTTCAATCATTACCAGCATCAGGGTCTTTCCAAATGAGTCAGTTCTTCCCATCAGGTAGCCAAAGTATTGGAGTTTCAGCTTCAACATCAGTCCTCCCAATGACTCTTCAGGACTGATTTCCTTTAGGATGGACTGGTTAGATTTCCTTGCCATCCAAGGGACTCTGAAGAGTCTTCTCCAACACCACAGTTAAAAAGCATCAATTCTTTGACACTCTACTTTCTTTATAGTCCAACTCATCACATCCATACCTGACTACTGGAAAAACCATAGCCTTGACTAGACGAACCTTTGTTGGTAAAGTAATGTCTCTGCTTTTTAATATGTTGTATAGCAGTAAATGGGCTTCCCTTGTGGCTCAGTTGGTAAAGAATCTGCCTACAATGTGGGAGACATAGGTTTGATCCCTAGGTTGGGAAGATCCCCTGGAGAAGGGAAAGGCTACCCACTCCAATATTCTGGCCTGGAGAATTCCATGGGGCCGCAAAGAGTTGGACATGACCGAGAGACTTTCACTTTCACTTTTTCACTTATATAACAGTAAATAAAACAGACCCTGTCTTTGCTTTCACAGTGATCAAACATTAGATTTCCCACACTATATCAACACACTTCCTGGGACATCTCATCCATTTCTGTGGCTTCAACTACACCTATAATCAGAAAGTGAAGTCGCTCAGTCGTGTCCGCCTCTTTGCAACCCCGTGGACTGTAACCCACCAAGCTCCTCCGTCTTGCCATTTCCTTCTCCAGGGGATCTTCCCCACCCAGGGATTGAACCCAGATCTCCCGCATTGCAGGCAGATGCTGTAACCTCTGAGCCACCAGGAAAGCCCCTAATAATCAGAAGTGATCATCATAATATATTAAAAATGAAATCATGCATACACCAACTAAATCAAAACAGAGTACCAACCAATCAGACTGTCTGTTTGTACGCTGTTGGAGTAGCTGAATATCAGCTCAACCTTTAATATGTAAATATGATTATACGGTGTCTGGTAGTAACAGGACAGATTGGAACCTCCAGACCACTCAAATTCCAGCTGCATGACCTGGGGCAAATTACTTCACCTGTTAGTGCTTCAGTTCCCTCTCCTATAAAATGAGATAATGTAGCTACATCACAGGGTGGTTATATGAGTCATACAATATAATACGTGTAAAGCATTTAGAACAGCCTGGAATATAATAAGCACTCAATAAATGATAGTTATTATTATTTATTATTTCACAACTATGTTTCCTTTTTTTTCAATAATTTACTTATTTATTTTTGGCTGTGCTGGGTCTTCATTTCTTCGAGGGCTTTCTCTCATTGTGGTAAGCGGGGGCTACTCTAGTTGGGGTGCATGGGCTTTTCATTGCAGTGACTTCTCTTGTTTTGCAGCACAGGCTCTACAAAGTGCAGACTTCAGTATCTGTGATTCCCACAAAGGCTCAGTAGTTGTGGCGCACAGGCTTCATTGATCCATGGCAGGTGGGATCTTCCTGGATGAGGGAACGAACCCATGTGTCCTGCATCAGCAGGCAGATTCTATACCACTGAGCCACCAGGGAAGTCCAGAGTCATTTTATTTTATAGTAAAATACTTATGAAATGTCATCTTTGTGTGAACCAATGTGAAAACATTTCATTAGGAATCGAAACTTTCCTAGTTAGGAAAAAAAGTGTGGGAGTTTGTAATCCAAGATTTTATTCTCTCTTTGACTGATTCTGTGGTTTTTAGACCCTAGTTCAACTCACCAATTTTCATGAGGGCCTTTGCAAACCTGTGGCTCACTGATTTTGATATGCTTTATCCCTCTTGGCTTAATTTCAGATTCAGATCTTATCTATGATAAAGGGTACATGAAGCCCCCTTGGGATTTAAAATTAGAAGGAAAAAGAAACCAAACTGTGTGGACCATGACAGCTTTAAAACCCTAGGGGCAGAATTTATTTGATTAACCCCCAGAGGTGGTTATTTGTACTGGGTAGGTTTCATGGTCCAAAGATTAGGACAGCTTGTTAAGCATCAAGCTAGCCAGCCTTTCTGCCTGTCTTCCTGATGGCCTGTGACTTCACAGACATGTTCTGTCCAGAGCTGGGTCTCCCTACAGCAAACTCTTCCAACCCTGAAGATCATACTTTTTCTGGCCTCTCAGTCAAGATTTGGGATAACGCTTGAACCCCAGGACGCTTCATTATCTCTTTTTGACTCCCATAAACTCTTATCTTCACTTTATAGAGTATACACTCCATTCTAGCCAGAGTTCTGACTTGTTATGAAGACAATCGGAAATATATATAGATATTTTTTTTACTTATTTTACATTAGAGTATAGTAGATTAACAATGTTGTGATAGTTTCAGGTGGACGGTAAAGGGACTCAGCCATATATATCCATGTATACTTTCTCCTCCCCCACCATACCCCCCTCTCATCCAGGCTGCCACATAGCACTGAGTAGAGTTCCCTGTGCTATACAGTATGTCCTTGTTGCTTATCCATTTTATTATTATTTTAAAATATTTTTAAAATTTATTTGGCTTTTCCAGACTTAGTTTTGGTATTCAGGACCTTTAGCTGTGGCTTGCAGACTCTTAGTTGTGGCATGCTGGATCTTATTTGCGCTATGTGTGATCTAGTTCCCTGACCCCTGTTCCCTGCATTTGGAGCGTGGGGTCTTTACCACAGGATCACCAGAGAAGTCCCTGTCCATTTTAAATATATCAGTGTGTACATGTCGATCCCAAGCTCCCTAACTGTCCCTTTTCTCTATCCTCCCCTCGTGGAAATACATTCTTGCTCTTCCTAGATTTTGTAGGCATTGGCAATATTTGTGATTGTATTTGTGGACCGGCATATGAATGCATGAATTAGTGAGTTGTGGGTTACACAGCCAGGAATCCACAGATAGCCCCTCTCAGCTTGGACACCTGTGTGGAATGGAAACTGCGGACAATTTTTGTGTACCTAGCTTTGCAGGGCCAGCAGAAAAACCAGGATACCATACTGCAGGGCGACTACTCAGAACCTGTCTTTAGGTCACATGACCTTCCCACACTGCCAGGTATTAGAGATGGCCAAGGTGTCAAGAAAAAAATACTTCCTCCAAACATCTACTCTATTTTTTTTTTTTTTACTTGAGGCTAGATGTGGGTTTCTGAGCTAGAAGATCCAGGAAGGATGTTTATGAATAGAGAAAAATTGTTGAAGATGAGAATCTAAAGAGTTTATTAACTTTATCACCTTTAGTAACTTAAAAGAAAAGAGAAAGAAAGGGAGGGACGGGCTTCCACTTTGGACTGGAGAGAGCAGGGCATCAAGAACCCCCAACCCCCCCCCCCCCCCAAAAAAAGCAGAAATCAACACAATTCTGTAAAGCAATTATTCTTCAATTAAAAAATGAATAAATTTGAAAAAAAGAAGCAAACCAGTCAGTGTCTCTTGATTGAATTTTCTCTTGATAACTGATGCTTTCTTTCACTTTATGCTACAACTTAATATAAAAAAACCTGGTAAGTACTGTGGAACTCTTCCTGGGTTTATGATAGTACACTGTGCTATGAGCAAGCTGGAAGGATAAAACCACACTTGCCGTAGACAATATACTCTTGGTAGAGAAGGGAATTATTCTACCGGTTTTCTGTGAAGGCAAGGTTGGTGCGTCAGTCATGTTCTCTGGCAGATAAATGGCAGGGGTATTCGCCCAAGTTCTGACTAGTCATCGCTGAGAAAACTCAAGAGAACTTCCCCAGTGGTCCAGTGGTTATAACTTCACACTGCCAATGTAGGGTGTGTTGGTTGATTCTCCGTAGGGGAACTAAGGTCCCACATGCCATGTGGCCTGGCCAAAAGATTTAAAAAAAGAGAGAGGATTCAGACAGTGCTTTCTAAACTGGTGCTATCAAAAGGGAGCTGTATGAGAGATTATATATCCAGGTTAGCAATGGAGGTAAGATAATTCAGAGTCTTTTTGGGAGGAGTCATGACAAAGGGCATGCAGGATCTTAGTTCCCTAACCAGGGGATGAACCCATGCCCCTGCAGCGGAAGCAAGGTGTTCTAATTACTGGTTAGCCAAAGGAAGAGTCTTAAACTAATATGGAAAATTACGCTGTGTCTTCCTGAATCCCCAAATCCTTAAATATGGAAATGTGTTTATAATTTTCCAGCTGTATATCAAATCAAATTTCTATGGAGGGTCACATGTTTCCTAAGAATGTTCTCATTCTACAAGGTAGTAAATTCTTCAGCCTTAAGTAAAGTTTTCTGTATTAACTCAAGGCATTTTTCCCCCCAAAAGAAACAAGTTATCCTCTATACAATGCATAACAAATAATAAAGCCACTTTGAAATATAGATTCTAGGTTGTCAGTTTATTTTACACCAGCCTTAAAGGTCATGGACATACAAAATAAAAAGTAGTGTATATTATAACAATTTAGTCTCCTAGGGAAATACTAAAACCATACAGAAGTAAAAACATTTTTGCTTTCTATCTGGATTCTTTGGCTGGTGTAATTAGTTAGCAAAAGACAGAGTAACCAGAGGAAAACAGTTTTCATTTTGTGTATACAGGAGCCCCATAGAAATATGAGATTTTAAAGAACTAACCAAAGCATAGAGCTTCTGTATAATTTAGGCAAAGAAACAATGGGTTGTGAAGAATTGACTGGATAAAAGGGGTTTGGGCTTGCTATAGTATGCAGATGAAGAAGTAACAAGATTTGCTTACACACCCTTCTTGGCTCTCAATTTCTTGTCTCTAGTGGCTCAGTGACAAAGAATCTGCCTACCAAGCAGGAGACTTGGGGTTCTATCTATCCCTGGGTTGGGAAGATCTCCTGAAGAAGGAAATGGCAACCCACTCTAGTATTCTGGACTGGAACAGTCTCATGGACAGCCCATCCCTGGTGGGATACAGTCCATGGAGTCCCAAATGACTTAGCAACTAAACAACAAAACAAGGAGGGTACCTTTTGCTTGAGAGGTTTAGCTCTAATTTAGGTAGACAAGGGAGGGTCAAAGTGTCTTTGTTCCAATTTTACCATCTTTCAGAAAACTAGAAACACTCTCATGGGTTAAAGGGAATCAGTTCAGTTCACTCGCTCAGTTGTGTCCAACTCTTTGCGACCCCATGAACGGCAGCATGCCAGGCCTCCCTGTCCATCACCAACTCCCAGAGTTTACTCAAACTTATGTTCATTGAGTTGGTGATGAATCCAACCATCTCATCCTCTGTTGTCCCCTTCTCCTCCTCCCTTCAATCATTCCCAGCATCAGGGTCTTTTCAAATGAGTCAGTTCTTCGCATCAGGTGGCCAAAGTACTGGAGTTTCAGCTTCAATATCAGTCCTTCCAATGACTATTCAGGACTGATTTCCTTTAGGATGGACTGATTGGATCTCTTTGCAGTCCAAGGGACTCTCAAGAGTCTTTTCCAACACCACAGTTCAGTGTATTATGTATGACTTGGGTGGGAGGTAAAGGCACCAACTGGATGCATACAAGGCCTTGAGGGAATGAGTCAAGGAGATAGCTAAATGTTATCTTAAGACCTATAAGCCTGAGGCAGTCCTTCCTGGAGGGATGCAAGTGTTTAATATCTTTTTTTCTGTTTTATATTCCTTTGTGAGATGATCATTCAAGTGCAGCCATGAGGAGACATAGTAAAGTTTATTATATTCACAGATCTTAATGACAGGAGGCACAGTATGCCACACAGGGTCACAGGGAAGAACAGAGTGGTCAGGAGACACAAGACAGGAAGGACAGGTTTAGATCAGAACCATTATTGGTGTTTCCAGGAGGAAAGGCCAGAAGACGTGAGTTCAATCCCTGGGTTGGGGAGATCCCCTGGAAAAGGAAATGGCAACCCACTCCAGTCTTTTTGCCTGGAAAATCCCATGGAAAATGGAACCTGGCAGGCTATAATCCATGGGCTCGGAAAAGGGTCAGACACGACTTAGCAGCTAAACAACAAAGAGGAAGGACAAGGCAGTGCAGGGTAAGCAGGTTAAGACTGGTGAGTCTGAATTAATTTCACTGGGCTCTAACCTATGGTCTGTTAGTTGCTCAGTTGTGTCCAACTCTTTGTGACTTCATGGCTCACCAGGCTCCTCTGTCCGTGGGATTTCCCACTGGAAAATACTGAAGTGGTTATTTCTTTCTCCAGGGGACCTTCCTGACTCAGGGATCTAACCCTAGTGTCTTGCATAGCAGGTAAATTCTTTACTGTCTGAGCCACCAGAGCTACTCTAACCTATAGGGATGGTCGATAGTTGCCTGCTACCTGACCCTGGGATGATTGAGAGATGAATAAAGCTGTTTGTCAAGAATCAAAACTGAAACTGGCAAGAAATAAGGGTGTTTGTTGAGCAAGGGTTGGTTGGGACTTCAAATGGTTGCATCTTTACAAGGAAGGACCTTGAGACCATAAGCGTGCAGTTGGCACTGGACATTTTCAGATTGGTTAGTAGTGTCCCTGAGTTTGATACAGTTCAGAAAGTTCAAGTTCTCAGTCATGGAAGAACATGTCCGAAACTACATCCACAATGGCTACCCAGTTCCATTTTGAATGCCTGAACCACACTGACGCCATTTTGAGTTTTAAATGAATTCTTTTCTCTAATGGTTAAGGTAGATATTCAATGCATATTTAAATGACCACACAGCAGGTTGTTCTAATTAGCGTACACTTACAACAGGTAGTAAGCCAGGATGACTTAGGCATACCTCAGTACTGTAGGAGTTCTTCCTTCATCCTCAGCTATAACTTCTACAGCTGATTAGCAAAAGATAGGTTCTACTTCTAGAAGTCACATCCCTTTTATGAAGGACATAATTATTTCTTGTTTGAAAAAATCCTTTCAGATATTCTTTATAGCCTGCGGGTTTAAAAATTAAATCCCTCAACTTAATAAAGGGTTTTTCATGATCAGCCCCGTGCTGCCCCACCCTCTAGACTCCTCTTCTACAGCTGCACCTCCTTAAATGTTACCCTAACCTCTCCATCTTCAAAATGCTATTCTCTCTGCCAAATGTATCATTAGCTCTTCTCACTTCTAATTTTTCATTTAAACGAGGGCTGGGATGCAGAATGAGGGGAATTTTTGGAATGTTAGCTGTGTTTTCTATTTTTTTAATGGCATGTGCAATTTCCGCAACCAGGGATCCAACCCATGTCCCCCTGCAGTGAAAGCATGGAGTCTTAACCACTGGACCACTAGGAAAATCCTTGTTTTATTTCTTTAAACATTTTGAAATGTTTACTTCCTTATTTCTATTTTTGGCTGCATCGGATCTTAGTTTCAGTACCTGGGACTCCTTCATGGTGCACAGGCTTAGTTGCCCAGTGGCATGTGGGATCTTAGTCCCCCACCCAGGGATCGAACCAGCATCCCCTGCATTGGAAGGTGGATTCTTTACCACTGGAACCTCAGGAAAGTCCCTTGTGTTTACTTCTTGATTGTGCTATTTGTCAGATGTTTATGAAAATTCTCAAACTGTTGCTTAGGATTCTGGCACTTTTCTCTACATAAAACTTTATTTTAAAAATTATTTAAGGACTAAGAATAAAAAATAGAGGGACTTCCCTGGCAGTCCAGTGGTTAAGACTCCATGCTTCTGCTGCAGGGGGCATGAGTTTCATCCCTGATAGGTGAACCAAGACTACAAAAAAGAAGATAAGATTGGAGAATCTATGATGAGCTGAGGTAATATGGAGCAGGAACTTTCAGAAGAAGACAGCAAGTAATGGAGGCGAACAGAGGGAACCCTTTTTGTTGTTCAGTCGCCCGGTCGTGTATGACTCTTTGTGACCCCATGGACTGCAGCATGTCAGGCCTCCCTGTCCCTCACCATCTCTCAAAATTTGCCCAAGTTCATGTCCATTGCATCCGTGATGCCATCCAGCCATCTCATCCTCTGACACCCTCTGCTCCTTCTGCCTTCTACCTTTAGGGAGAAAAAAGACACTGAGAGAGACAGAAGCCATGTGGTCCCTGAAAAAGCCAGGAAACGTAGCTAGTCACTAGAACCTCTTCGTGGTTTAGTCACTAAGTCGTGTCCGACTCTTGCAGCCCCATGGACTGTAGTCCACCAGGCTCCTCTGTCCATGGGATTTTCCAGGCCAGAATGCTGGAGTAGATTGCCATTACCTTCTTCAGAGGATCTTCCCTACCCAGGGATCGAACCCAGGTCTCCTGCATTGCAGGCAAATTCTTTACCGACTAAGCTATGAGGGAAGCCCAACCTGTTAGTCACTAGCAAAACCATCTCACTTTTCCAGTCTACATGTAACTGTAAAACAAATCTGCTTTTTATGAGTAGATTGAGTTAGTCTCTGCTATCTGCAACGAAATGAGCTACAGTAAGGAAATGCCAACCCACCCCAGTACTCTTGCCTGGAAAATTCCATGGACGGAGGAGCCTGGTAGGCTACAGTCCATGGGGCCGCAAGAGTCGGACACGACTTAGTGACTAAACCATGACTAAACCAAGACAAGTATGGAGCTTCACTGGGTCAGTAATATGAAGCAGTTAGTACCATGACAAACGTATAGTCTGCAATCAAATGTTAACTCTCTGTGATATGTGTGTTGTTTTCTTTTTTAATTTTACTTTGGTTTTTTTGTTGCTGCTGTTTGGTTCCTTATATACATTCTGTTTTATGGGTCAGTTTAGTGAAGCCCCAGATGTTCAGTCAAACACTGATCTGGGTGTTGTTGGGTATTTTGTAGATAAGAAGTCAGTAATCCCTTAGTTGGAATTCCAGTGGTTAGGACTGTTTCCACTGCAGGAGTCACAGGGTTCAATCCCTGGTAGGGGAAAAAGGTCCTGAATGCCCTGCAGCACTGCCAAAAAGAAAATGCTTGATTGTATTTTACATAATCTGAGTGAGCCTTATTCAGTTAGTAAGGATTTAAGAACAGAACTGAGAGGCTTCAAGGGAGATATTTCAGCAGAGGACTGAAGCTTCTGCCTTAAAGTTCTCACCAGCCCTTCGTGCCACCCTGTACTGCAGATTTCAGACTCTGTGCCAGCTCCTACATTCGTGTGAGTCAACTCCTTAATGTATATCTTTTTTGTTTGGTTGTTTTATTTTTTTTCTTGTAAACTTTTTATTTTGCATTGGGGTATAGCCAGTTAACAAACAAATGTTGTGATAGCTTCAGGTGAACAGAGAAAGGACTCAACCATACATGTACATCCAAACTCTCCATTCTCCAAACTCTGCTCCCATCCAGGGACATAACATGGAGTAGAGTTCCATTTGCTATAATGTATATATCTTTTTCTGGTTCTCTTTCTCTGATGGAACCCTGACTCCCTTTCCTGCACATTGTCTGGCCTTTAAAGTGTTTCATAAGTCATTGGTAAAGAAAATTTCTAGACATGTGCTCACCTATGCACTCGAATCTTCTCAACCCCTGAAATTAGTGGAATAGTCTGTATGTTAGTAAATAAACATTGGAGAATAGAAAACAAGAATTCCTGTTGAGTCCTGTTTTCAATGGTATTTTTCTAAAATTTTAACTATTAAAAACTTATGCTTTTTTTTGGTATAACTGTATGGAGTAAAAAGCATTAAGTTCCCTTTCCCCTACTTTCTTTCTCCCATCCTATTTTTCTCTCTGAAGATAACCCCAGATGAGTTTGGATTTTATCTGTTCAGTCTGTAGTGGCTAAGTGTTATGTGTATCTTTAGGTGTCTGCTGCTCAGCTGGCGGTGTGTCCAACTCTCTGTGACCTCCTACACTGCTTCCCAGGTGGCTCAGTGGTAAAGAGTTCACCTGCCAAAGCAGGAGACTCAGGAGAGTTGCGTGCAATCCCTGGGTCAGGAAGATCCCCTGGAGGAGGAAATGGAAACCCACTCCAGTATTCTAACCTGGGAAATCCCATGGACAGAAGAGCCTGGTGGGCTGCAGTCCCACTGTGCTTCTGCTCAGTCATGTCTGACTCTTTGTGACCCCACAGACTGAAGTGGGTTGCCATTTCCTTCTCCAGGGGATCTTCCTGACTCAGGGACTGAAACTGTTTCCTGTATCTCCTGCATTGTCAGGCAGATTCTTTACCACTAGCGCCACCTGGGAGGCCTGAAGAGGAGAGGGGCCCTGAAATACGGGGTGGTTAGTTTCCATGGCCTGAGTAGTTTCCTCGGCTGATAAGTGGGAGGAACATTCGAACCAGCTTGGAGGAGGGGTGGGGATTTTTCAGAATGGGGCCACCACCTACTTTTTTGGCCTTTTTGGCCCTGAACTGTCCTGGCCCCTGTGGGTGTGTCATTTAGAGGATAATGAATTATAATTATAATTAGTGTTTAATGAAACTCAAGATCTACTGAAAGTTGAACCTAATTGGTTCTAAGCAATTTATGTTAATGGTTGTGCCCTGCCCCCTTCCTTCCGGTCTCCAAATCTATTTGTTTTTAGTTCAGGATAATATGCATTCAAATATAATATAAAGAATCCTACATTAAATATTGGCATTTCAAGCCGAAAGTTTTAAGAGAATTTGAACTCTGGATTTATCTGTTTTGGAAGTGGACTTATACAATACTTGGTATTTTATATCTGGCTTCTTTCATTTAATGCAGTGTTTTGAAGGATGTGTTGTAGGATATGTGTGTGTGTGTGTGGGTCTTGTCACTGTCATTCTGACTCTTTTCCGCCCCATGAACTGTAGCTGGTCAGGCTCCTCTGTCCATGAGATTCTCCAGGCAAGAATACTGGAGTGGGTTGCCATGCCCTCCTCCAGAGGAATCTTCCCAACCCATGGATCAAACTCAGGTCTTCCACATTGCAGGCGTATTCTTTACCTTCTGAGCCACCAAGGAAGCCCAAGAATACTGGAGTGGGTAGCCTATCCGTTCTCCAGGGGATCTTTCTGACCTGGGACTCAAACCAGGGTCTCCTGCATTGCAGGTGGATTCTTTATCAGCTGAGCTACCAGGGAAGCCCTTCCACTTTTAGGCTACTACCAGTAATGCTGCTAGAATATTCATGTGCAAGTTTTTGTTTGAACCTTTGTTGTTAGTTCTCTTGGGTGTGTGCCAAGGAGTGGACCTGCTGTGTCATACAGTAATTTCGTACTGACTTTTGAGGAACCACCAAACTTTTTAATGTAATTTCATACTGACTTTTGAGGAACTACCAAACTTTTCAATAGTGGTTGCACAATTTTACATTTCCTCTAGCCAATATATGGTTCTAATTTCTCCACATTCTCACCAACAATGGCTATTATTATTTTTTTGGTTTGTTTGTTTATACCCATCCTAGTAACTGTAAGTGGTATCTCACTGTGGTTTTCATTTGCATTTCCCTCACGATTAAGGATGTCCAGAATCTTTTCATCCGATTACTAGTGGTCTGTTAATCTTCCTTGGAGAAATGTATCTGCATTTTTTTTTTTTAATGGAGCTGCACAGCAGGTGGGATCTTAGTTCCCAACTGGGGATGGAACCCAAACCCCCTGCATTGGGAGCGCTGAGTCTTAACCATTGGACTGCCTAGAAGTCCCTAAATTAGGTTGTCTATATTCTGGATACTAGACTCTTATCAGATAATATCTGTAAATAATTTCCTCAGTCTGTGAGTTTGAAACCGAATCCTCATAAAACAGAGTTCCTCTGCTGAGTTTATGATTAACATCTCTATCTAAAACTTCCACTCCCGTTCCCCCTCAGGATTGAGTCCTATCAAAAGGAGGACTGAAAAGGACATGCCCAGGAAGGGCCCTGCTGGGTTCCCTGTTTCTTATTTGTAGAAAAAGTCTTTAGTATCTTAGGCCTTCCCTTAGTTCTGAAGAGCAGACTTATGCAGGTACGGATTTGGAACTTTCTTAGATTAAGGTATTTGCTAAACTTTGATTTAATTTGTGTGTGTGTGTGTGATCCACATTCAGTCCTTTGTCGATGGATATCCACTTGTCCCAGCATCATTTGCTGAGAATACTGTTCTTTCTCTACTGAATGGTCCCAGCGCCCTTGTCAGAACTCAGGTGAACATAGACGTGTGCACTTATTCTTGGACTCTGAATTCTGTTCCATCATACGGACTTTGTGTAGTTTAACTTTTTAAAAATCACCTTTGGAATTACTTTAGTTTGACCTTTTATCTCCAAATCTCCAAAAATTATCATTTATTCAGTTGATTGAGCCAGAATCAAATTTGCTGTGGGAAAAATTTACTAAAAAAATCAAGAAAATGGATTTCATAGCAATGTTAATACAGTGTTAGACTGTGTTACAATTATATGGTTTACTATTAGTATTTCCAAAGGTATAAATGTACGACACATTACAAATCCATTTTAACAAATCTAAAAGGGAAATTATGATAAAAATGAGACACTGCATACCATAAACATATAATATGAATACATGAATAAGGATGTTTAATATTTAATTATTTCACAAATTATGTACAATAAGAGTAAAACAGTACAATTATGCATTCAAGTTTTTTTCTTTTCTTGCTTTCAACATTTCCTGTAGATCTCTTTATCTGCATTGCAAGGGTTGCTAGGTAATAGTTGTGTTATGGTTATTCTGAATATTTTTCTCACAGTCCATGATAGTTATTAGGAACAAATAATCAGTTTGTGCTGTGGTGGATCAGTCCATTTTAATGGATAAAAGACTATTTCCTTGCAATGCTCTGTCGTCCTTCTCTCTCAAATACTGTCTTCTGTCATCCTCTTATATTATCACATCTTTGAGAGAAGGGACCCACACATGCAAAAAAAAAAAGGGAAAAATCTTGACCTGGTTGACTTTCCTGAGGTTCAGAGAGAATGGACTTTTTTCTTTTCTCAACACTCAAGCAACTTCCTTCCAAGCGCTCACTAGTTACATGGGAAACGTGTGCTTGCACAATTAAGACTCTAAAAGGATCTTTTTGCCGATTTTTACCTGAGGTATTAATTCACTTGTAGCATGTCTTTTTCACAGCGCTCAAATTCATTTTAAGCTCCTTTATTATACAACATCCTAACCGTGATCATGCATATTCCGTGCCAAGAAAAAATTAGTATGTACAAACATTAAAATCAGGCTTCAGACAATTAAACACAGAACACATGCTTGGATATTAATGCTTTGAATAGACAGCTTGGGGTTGCAGTCACCCAGGTTCTCTCATTAGGTTCTGTGGATCACAGGGTGGCAAGTTTGTTCACTTGAAAGTGAACCCCAAAGAAAAAGAGTAGAAACATCTATTGTTAATACCGTTGAAAACGCAGAACAAGAATCAAATAATTAAAAATACTGGTCATAAAGCCTCTGATCCTCTCACCATGCTCCTCAGCATTAACCTCTTGCTTTCTCTCTGCTTAAAAGTCAAGAGTACTGACACTTAGGGGTTCTCAGGCCTTGCAGTTCTGCCATTTCCCAGTAGGGGACGATGTTACATTGAAAAACAACCACTTTTTTGGCATTAACCCTGGTGGGTCTGTGTTTCTTCTCTTTTCAAGACATTTTTTTTAAAAAAGTCCTCTATGAATACATTTTTTTTTAAACTCAAAGAAAGTGAGAGTTGAAGAATAGAAGAATTCTTCAAAGATAGCTCTTTTACCCACTATCTTCACAGATACTTCTTTGCATGTGACATTCTTGAAGGTTGGTATCAAAGTCCCAAAGTACGAAATGCATCCCGCAAGTCATCAACCTCATAGAGTGGCTGTGGAGAAAGACAGTGGGTGCCTTTGTAACTTTTGTGTTAATTTTTTTTCTTTTTAAAATTTGTATCTTTTGGTTGCACCGCATCTGGGATCTTAGCTCCCCGACCAGGGGTCGAACCCATGTCCCCTGCCCCAGAAGCTCAGAGTCTTAACCACTGGACCACCAGGGACGTTCCCATTAATATTTTTGAAGAAAAGAAAGGGAGAGGGAGAGGAAAGAGAAAGAGAGGAAGAAGTTTTACCAGGAGTAAAATGGATTCTGAGGAGAGTCTAAGTTAAAGATGTGAGTGAGGAAAGAGTAGGGAGGGGATTAGGGTGGGGAAGGGGGGAAGGGAAAGGAATCTAACCAGAAGGCTAGTGATTGTGCTAAGTCGTGTCTGACTCTTTGTGACCCCATGGACTGTAGCCTACCAGGCTCCTCTGTCCGTGGGATTTCCCAGCAAGAATACTGGAGTGGGTTGCCGTGCCCTCCTCCAGGGGAATCTTCCCAACCCAGGGATCGAACCTGAGTCTTTTTTGTCGTCTGGATTGGCAGGCATGTTCTTTACCATTAGCGCCACCTGGGAAACCCCAGAGGGCTAGTAGAGGGCTTTGAATTGTGAAACATTAGAGCAAACTCAGTTGTAGGAGAAATGACAACAAAAACAGACGAGAAAGTTTTCATCATAGGAAAAATAAGGGGAGAATGATAAACACACACACACAAACACACATGCGGAAATGTAGGAAATATAAGAAAAGGAAAGATAAGTAGTGCCAGGGATAGATAACTTTGGAGAGAGAAAGAAAATGAGAAGCAAAGAAAGCCCCCTCACTTACCAAAAGGATGCGTCGAAGCTGTCTAGACAGACGAACCGAATTTTCATGCAGTCCCTCCCAGGCTTTGAAAGTTCTTTCACGATTTTCCACAAAAGTATTCCAGCAATAAAAATAATCTATTTGAAAATTTAAAAAGGGGAGAGGAGGGGATGGGTCAGAGCTCAAATCATGAGGAAAGAAAGAACCCTGCCACCCCTCCCCCAAAGTCTTGGGCCCACCGATTCTTTTCCTCCAATTCTCCTTGATAGCTTTCGGCCCCAGAGGCGAGTTAGGACTTTGGGGGCGAGTTAGAATTCTGCCCCCCTCTCCCCTATTTCTCACCCTGGCGTTTCCCAATCTGAATGGACAGTCCTGCTGCAGAGCCGGGCCGAAAGTCCCCGCGCACCTTTGAAGGTCATGATGGCGATCTGGACTCCAGCGCGGTGCAGCTGCCGCAGCCCCTCTGGCTCGTTCTTGCGCTCCTTGTCGCAGAAGTAGAGGCGCGCCGTGAAGATCCGCAGGCTCAGGTTGGGGTACCCCCGCAGGAAGTCGGCCACGTGCCGCGCACAGTCGTAGCAGGGGCTCCAAGACGTGAACCAGGTGACGCGGTAGCACCGCCCAGGGTCCAGATCCCAGTCAGAGATGTAGCGGAGGAAGAGCAACTCCACGTGGCACCCGGCCTGCGGAGAGAGCAGAGACTCGGGGGATGGTGACCGACCTTGACTGTCCTGCTGGTAGCTTCACCGTCATTAGTACTTCGTGTCCCTCCTACCGGTCAGCCTTTTCGGGGTGTCTGTCTTCGGTTTTGTCCTAGATTACAGAAAGGCTAAGCAACTGCCTGAAAGGACACAATGATGAGCGGTGAGCCTAAACTCCGCACTTTTGGCCTTGGGAAGGGGAAAGGGAGCAGATTTTCTGTGGAACAATGGGAGGATGGAATGAGTTGAGTGGGTCAAGTAGCATCACACTATCTCAGATTTAATTTTTGTTTGTGAAGTTGCTTTTCCTTCCTTGGAGAGGAAAGAACATGGCTTGGAAGTGCTGTCGATGTAACCATTGTGAAAATACACTGGACTCCACTACACCAAGTGGAGAATAAAAAGAGTTAGGGTTAGGAGAGTCTGGGACTGACAAGTGGGTGCTGTAAAAGAGGTAGAGGCACCGGTTGTGGTCTAAGAACAATTAAATACAGGGGTCCCTTGTTTTATTGTGCTTGGCTATATTGGACTTTGCAGATACTTCGTGTTCCGGAGGTTTGTGGCAACCCTGCCTTGAGCAAGTCCTTTGGTGTCATTTTTTTCCAACAGCATCCACTCACTTTGTGTCTCTGTGTTGCAGTTTGTGATTCTTCAAATTTCAAACTTTTCATTATTATGGTTATCTGTGGTCTGTGATCTTTGTTACTAGTATGACTCATCGAAGGCTTAGATGATAGCAATTTTTAGCAGTAAGCTTTAAAATTAAGATATACACTTTTTGTTTTAGATACAATTGTATTGCATACTTAAAAGAACTGTAGAATAGTGTAAACATATAACTTTTGTATGTACTAGGGCTTGCTTGGTGGCTCACATGATAAAGAATCTGCCTGCAATGGAGGAGATCCAGGTTTGATCCCTGGATTGGGAAGATCCCCTGGAGAAGGCATGGTAAGCCACTCCAGTACTCTTGCCTGGACAAGTCCATGGACTAGAGGAGCCTGGTGGGCTACAGTCCATGGGGGTCACAAAGGGTCAGAAAGGACTGAAAAACTAGCACTTTCAGGAAACCCCCAAAGTTGACTCAGTTTATTTCAATATTCTCTATTGCAGTATGCTTTATGGCCATGTTCTGGAATCAAACCTAGAAAATCTCCGAGGTGTGCCTGTAATAGAGTTTGCTCTTTGTATAATCCCCCATGATTGTAATAGTAATCACTATAGTGAGATATAGCAAGCCCACTTCATATTGCAGAAAAGTCATTGCTCCCAGAATCTGAAGACCTAGGTTCCGTAAGTCACCCAACTCTTAGGTCTTCTGATTCCTCATAAGTTAAATGGAGTTTTGTTGTGAAGACTCAGGGAGAGAGAAGGAAAGGAACACAAAAGCTTTCTATATTTAGAATGTGTCTTATCACCAAATAGGGAAAAGATTAGAAGCTAAAACGATTGCAAGTGGGATAATGAACACAATACAAAGAGAGGCCAAGAAAAGTGGAACGTGTCAGTGTCATTCTACCCAGGGATTCTTCCCTGCGTTTCCACCAAGACCATGTGTCAACTGCATGTTATGTAAACTCTTCTGGATTTTGGTGACAAGTCTCTTGAAAATGTAATTCTCTGATCTTCTAGGTCTTTTTTTTTTTTTTTTAACACTAGATATGTTATTGCTCAGTTGGTAAAGATTCTGCCTGCAATGTAGGAGACCTGGGTTCAATCCCTGGGTTGGGAAGATTCCTTGGAAAAGGAAATGGCAAGTATTCTTGTCCACTCCAGTATTCTTGCCTGGGGAATCCTATGGACATAGGAGCCTGGCAGGCTACAGTCCATGGGGTCCCAAGAGTCGGACAGAACTGAGCGACTAAACCACCACTGCCGCCATATTATTGAGAAGCAGTTTTTACTATTTATCTATTCATGGCTTCCCTTGTTGCAGAACAGGAGCTCTTGGGTGCGAGGGTTCAGTAGTTGCAGCATGAAAGCTCAGTAGTTGTGGCACGTGGGCTTAGCTGCTCCAGGGCATGTGAACTCTTCCTGTACCAGGGATCGAGCCTGTGTCCCTGCACTGGCAGGCAGATTCTTATCCACTGTGGCACCTGGGGAATCCTGATCTTCTAGTTTTAATTCATGGCTTCCCTGAATTTTCTGAGGGTCACTATGATGAATGTACTTACTGGCTTATGATCTAGGGGAGCAGGAAGGAATAGAAATCATTTGAAAGATAGAACTGAATCATTAATGTTTCCTAATTCTTCCTTCATTTTTTAAAACTCCAAAGCCACTATTTGTTTTTCCACGTTTACAGTTCAGCTTGAACGAGCTGATAATATTTCCCCAAATAAAAAGTCTCTTTCTTTTGGTTTCTTCCTTAATCTAAAAAGCAATTTGGATGCTGGGGAAAGGAGAGGAAGGTTTGGGGCAGTGATTCTTAGCACTGAAACAAGGTGTGGCCTTGATGTGCTCAGTAGGACTGGAGAGGATGTTAAATGACCGCCTTGGGAACCTGTCTATTGTGGGTGCAGGGACATAGAAAAAAGAAAAGATATCTCAGAAATCTAATCGAGACAAATGAACCAGGCTGAGTAGCATCATCAGCAGGGGGCTATAAAAGTGCCCTCAGTGTAGCTGCTTGGGAAGCAGGCATTAATTAATTAATAGCAAGATATTAATTGATACCTTGTTTCGAATGTGCCCGAAGTCCAGTGAGAAGGAGGTGGGACTGTCCCGCCGCTTCACCACGTAGCACAAGTAGGTCTCATGGCGGCCCTTAGCCCAGCGCACGTTTTTGAACTGGTAAATAAACTGTCTCTGCTTCATCAAGAGGCTGTGGGTGAGAGAGGAGGGAGGAGATGCAGCCTTCTTGGCTTTCCATCAGCTTTTAAAGAAAAATTTGTAATACTTGGGCCAAACCAGAGGAGATGCTCTTGCTTCCTTATGCTGGATGCCTAAGACTTACTGAACTTCAGATCCACTACCCCTTTCCATGCTTGTATTTAAGACCAGTTGAGACAGCAAGAACCCCAAAGTGATCCATGCTCACAGGACAGGCTGCTTTCTAGATGTTGATAACTTGGATTTACAGATGTCTTTCCCAGTTTCATCTTTTCAGGTTTTCTCTCCAGTATTAGTCATGTCTCACTCTTTGCTACCCCACAGACTATAGCCCACCAGGCTTCTCTTGTCTGTGGAGTTCTCCAGGCAAGAATACTGGAGTGGGTTGCCATTCCCTTCTCCAGGGAATCTTCCTGACCCAGGGATCGAACTTCTGTTATCTCCTGCATTGGCAGGTGGGTTCTTCACCACTGAGCCACCAGGGAGGCCCCAACTTCTACCTAAATGTCCAACATAGATCTCAGATTCTAAGTGGCCAAAACAATATTCCCAAATTGCCCTGTCCTGACCTCCCTCTCCTATCCTACCAACTTGCCATCCCAAGAATACAGTCTAAAAGCTTGGAATCATTTTTGATTCTCCTTCACGCATATTTAATTAATTAATCATCTAAATGTATTGAGTCAGACTTCCCAATATTTCTGGGAGTGTCCCTGCTCTGTTCTCTCGGTTCTCTGCTTCAATCCAAGCCCTCATCTTTCTTTTCATCACATTGTCTTAATCTCTAACTGATCTCTCTGCCTGTAGTCCCTTCAAAATAAGTTTCCATGAGGTGCCCTAGAGATCTCAGAAAATCTAGAGTAAACTCCAAACTCATTAACTGTGGTAAAGCTTTTACAGTTGGACACAACTACATTTCTATCCTTGCTTCTTAGTATTTTTCTCTTTTCTCCCATCATTTCACCCCCTTCCTTACCCATGTAGCAGGCCCCCTGGCACTAGTCTCTAGCTTTCTTTCCAGCCATCTTGCTGGTATACATCTCCTGACTGAATTCTTTCTTGCCTTTTTTACCCCCACTGTGCAAAACCTACCCCTCCTTCAAAGCCTAACATCAATTTCAACTCTTCCAGGAAGACCTTTCTCTATCCCCTCTTTCTAGGCAAAACTGAATATTAACAGCAACAAAAAACCCCTCCTAAAGTTTCTTGCTGTTCTCCACTCATCCCTATCAAAGCATTCAACCTTTGTTATCAATTGATTGCTACGTCTGTCCCCCTCAGATGTAGAATGTAGATTAGAATTTCTGTGCTTTGAGTCAGGAAGTGACACTTTTTGAGTCATATGTTAAAAGTGTGAAAGGTATTTGACCATTCTCAACTTGAATATTACAAAAAAGTAGAAAGTGAAAAATTTTTTAATGTTAAAGAATTAAGGTTTAAAATACCAATATATCTAGTGATAATTAGACACAGAGCTTCCCTGGTGGCTCAGACAGTAAAGAACCTGCCTGAACCATGGGACACCTTGGTTCGATCCCTGGGTTGGGAAGATCCTCTGCAGAAGGAAATGGCAACCCCCTCCAGTATTCTTGCCTGGAAAAATCCCTTGGACAGAGGAGACTGGCGGGCTACAGTCCATAGGGTCACAAAGAGCTAGTCACATGATTGAGTGACTAATACTACATTTTACTAATTAGACCTACTATCTAATGATAATCACTGTTAATATACTTATGTTTTTCCTTCTAGTCTTTTTATGCATATATATTTACAAGATTTGAGTTAGGCTGATCTCATGTATAAATTCACAATATAATCTAAATATTTTGCCATGTTCTTCACACACCGGGGATGGAGGTCAGGGACAGATTGCTTTTTGTTTTCCGGCACAGTGTCTTGCATGTTATAAGCACTAAATTGAGTTGAATTTGTAGAAATAACTGTGCCAACACAAGTTCCTTTGTAGTTGTGAACATAGCACAAGCTATACAGTGTGTGTGTGTGTGTGTGTGCGTTAGTCGCTTAGCTGTGTCTGACACTTTGTGACCCCATGAACTGTAGCCCAATGTGGTTGATAACCAAAGCATCAGTAGTTAGTGTCCCTGGTTTTTGTCCTTTGTCTTTTTCAGCAAAAATATCTGCCTGTGGAGATAACGCTGCCACCTAGTGGCGTTGAGCAGAAGTGCAGACAATTTGTCAAAGTAATGATCTAGGCAGTAATTTGAATACGGTTTGCTGGCAAGAGAATTGAAACTTACTTCAATTTTTTTTTTTTTTTTTTTTTTACATTGAGGTTTCCAGATGGTACAGTATAGAATCTCCCTGCCAATGCAGGGGGATCAGGTTTGATCCCTGGGTTGGGAAGATCCCCTGGGGAAGGAAATGGCAACCCACTCCAGTATTCTTGCCTGGGAAATCCCATGGACAAAGGAGCCTGATGGGCTACTGTCCATAGCGTTGCAAAGAGTCAGGCATGACTGAGCGACTGAGCACACACACGCATAATTTACATATTCACCCATTTAAAATTCACAATTCTATGAATATTGGCAGATGTAAACACTTAAAACTGCTCCTACTGTCGGTGTACAGAACATTTTCAGGGCACCCCTCCCCCCAAGTTTTCTCATCCATCTCTTCAGTCAGTTCTTTTTCCCCCTCCCAGGCACTGTAACTATAAATTATGGTTTATTTTCTAGAATTTTATTTTAAGTATGCACTATCGCCTCATTTGTGTCTGACTTCTTGTACTAAGTATATTATGACGTTGACATTCATCCATGCTGCTGTATGTATCAGGAGAGTTTGTCCTTTTGTCCTGCAAAGCACTATTCCATTGCTTCAGTACAGCACATTTCGTATATTCACTCACCTGTTGATGGACATCTGGATTGTTTTCCATTTGAGGGTTATTGTGAATAAAGCTTCTACACCCACCTTTGTATGGACATGTTGATTATTGATACCTTGATAGTGAAATACATGAGATAGACCCAGAAGTCAACTTCCCAAGTGTCACCCTTACTAAATCTGTAAGCAAGGGCCAGAGATTTGTAAAGGTGTTGTAATTTGAATGTTTTTCTCACACACATGAAACTTATTGGAAATCGTTTTTGGGGGGCGGTGTGGGGGTTGGGGTGCTGTGCCACATGACATGTGAGATCTTAATTCCCCAACCAGGGATCAAACCCATGCCTCCTACAATGGAAGCATGGGACTTTCATGGAAGTCCCTGGAATCCACTTTAAATCCTGAGGTATTAAAAAAAGAGAAAATCCTGAGGTAGAGAATTAGATGTATCACCAGTGTATACATTACATATATGAAACCATATACAAGTTAGTCAATCAAATTTTTATAATTAAAAATTCACACTTGACAGGAATCCAAAATGAATGTTAACAAAGATCTAATAATCACTGGCTTTATTCTAAAGTGATAATAATTTACCATGGTAAAACCACCACAGCACTACCTTGTTACTGTTACTATTGTTAATTAACATAACCACCCTCAGCATATTACATAAACCGAATACATAGTAGATGCGTAATAAATACTGGAGAGAAAGAAAAAAAATCCTCTCCTTTGGGCCCAGTTTTAAATGGATTAGGCATCGTCTCTTACCAATAAATTCCTTTTGCATTTAACCTGTCCTCCTGGGCTGTGTGGATGAGAAGTGGGGGAGGGGATACAATATCATGCATTGCAGGTGGTATTGGCCGGGCGGTTCCCGTAGGAGGGAAAAGTGTCCTGGGAGTATAAGGAAGGATAGGACACAGACTAAGGAATTCAAACGGCCTTCTACCCCTACATGAAAATACAATTTCCATCAGAAGTTACCAGCCACAGTGAGTTGAATTGCGTGCCTGTGACCTTTTAAGTATCTTTAATTATAGCTGGGGGCCTAGTTCCAGCACCTATTCTCTGGTTTCTCTCCCTCTCTTTTAAGAAATATTTATTTATTTGGCTGCACCTGGTCTTAGTTGTGGCATGTGGGATCTAGTTCCCCCACCAGGGATTGAGCCCAGGCCCCCTGCATTGGGAGTGTGGCGTCTTAACCACTGACGCACCAGGGAAGTCTTCTTTGGTTTCTCTTGAGGATGCAGAGGACTCGGTAGAGACTGTCTGTAAGGCTCACAGGTTGACAGCTGCGCCAGACAGCTGTGTGCCCTGAAGCGGAACCCTGGCTGCATCCCCAGCAATGCAAACCAGAGACAGATGGGTTAAAAGTAATCGTGACCAAGTCATCCTTTCCTGCCGCGTGCCATCAGTGCTGTGCTCTGCAGATAGTATTTTCCTTAATGAAAATCATGTATTTCCCTTTTTCTCCTGTTGAATTTCATCCTCTCTCCTTCTCTGACTTTCTCTGAATTTCAACTCTGATTTTACTGTTGCTTTGCATTTCATTATTTACAAGTATCTCCATTGAGCCTTTTTCCTCTCATACCACAGATTAGTTTTCACTGTAAACTGAGCTGACGTGTGATATTTTGCCCTCAGTTTTCTGAAGGACATTTAATCCACCATTAAGATTCTACACTGAGATTGAAGTATATGAATTAGGTGTAAATTTGCATACATTTGCAATAGAAATAGATTAAGTTCTATGATAATAACATAATTGTCATAAACTTCATGTGAAGACATCATCAAAATTTTACAGAGTATGCATTAAAGAAGTAAGTTAAGTCATGTCTGAAGAAATGGAAAGACTCGGTAAAGAGTAAAAATGCCATTAACTGCCTCTTTGGCCTATAATATTAAAGAAGCTTTTTCAATTGAATTTATCTCCTTGTCACAGACAGTGACTGACCTTCAAGCAAATACTTTTGAATATCGGCATTTAGAAAATAATTTCTTGACTATGTAATTTTCAATAAAGTCTCTGTAGTCAAGTTTTTCTTCAAGAGGTTCTACAGTTGAATGTTTACAGAATTATTACCATTACCACTACTGTTTTTAGTACAGTATTGCCATGACCTTTTCATGATTTGAGTCTCTTAACATTTGCCTGATTAATATTACTACCATAAACTATCCTAACTGTAAGGACAAGTCAATGCATGGTGCATAAAAGTTCTTTTGAGTATGGAAAGAAAAAAAGAGAAAGATAATTGGGCAGAAAGCATGTAAGATCTGAACAGAAGATGAGACAGATCCAGAAAAATAAATGTGCATCTTGACCAGGCAGATCCTGTGAGTCAGTGTTAGGGGAGAAAGGGAAAGTTTACGCATGTTATTACTCAGATTTGCTCTGAGAGTAAGGCCAGCGCAACCACCCACAAGCAGACTGCTTTACCTGTCCATGGTGGAATCCAGTTTGTCTTTCTTGGCTTCCTGAAGATCTTAAGAAGAAAAGCTTGCCTCCAGCACTTCTGCTGCACTGGCTGAAAATGCACCGGTCTCACACATTCAAATTTGAACTCAGCCCTTTAGGCTCCTCCCCACCACAGCATCACCACCAACAGGTACCCCATACCCCAGCAGGCTTCCTCCTGTTTGGGTCCACTGGAGATGGGTGGGGTTTTCATAGGCAAAAATTCACAGAGAGAAAATGACTGAGGGCCACTCTGCCTAATGTATAGGTCCCTTTAGTTTGCTTCTTTAAAAATGCAGTCCACCCTCCACAGGTAGTAAAGATCAGGAGACAGGAGGAGAAGACAGATTGTATACTGTAATCCTGGTAAGAAATGATATCTTTATTCATTTATCTATTTCTTGGCTGAGCCTCAAGGCTTGTGGGAATCTTAGTTTTCTGACCAGGGATTGAATCCGAGGCCATAGCAGTAAAAGCACCAAGTCCTAATCACTGGATTGCCAGGAAACTCCTCAAAATGGTATCTTTAAAACATAATAATAACAATAAATTTAAAAGTCTCGTGTGTTCGATCAGCCAAAAGCATCTATTCCTCATTTAATTACACAATAGCTCTGAGTGTCAGTAAAGACCGACACTAACTGTCCCTGCTTGTTTGCTGGCCAAGTACACTCAGGACTTAGGACGGAGATTTTTGCCTCCCAAACCACTGATTTTTTTTTTCCTTTGATTGCTTTACAAGAATTGCTAGAAGACTAGATGATTACACCAAAGGATAATTTTTGCATAAGCTCATCTTTTCCACAGAAGCCATATATTAATTTGAAGTCAGAAGCAACAGCATCTCAAACAACAAAAGATTTATTTCATCACACAGAATCAGCCCCCAAGTGACTGCACTGAACTTAGAAAACAGGTTGGGCTTTTCAAATGAGAGGCTTTAAGTTCCCTCCCTCATACAAGCTGGTCTAATAAAGATTTTTGCTTCTCCCTCCTGCATTCATATGTATTCTATCTATTCATTCAATAAGACATTCAATACCCACTAGGTGACAGAAACTGCCAGGTGCCGGTGTTGCAATAGTGAGCCAAGTGGCCAGGGTTCTTGCTCTCTTTCTGCTTCAAGGCTTTAAAAAATCGTCTATATGTTAATGATCCTCCCCCTGCCCCAGTCTGTAGTTCTAGCCTGGAACTCTCCCTTGTACTCAAGGCAAGTATATCCATCTTCCACCTCAGCATCTCCCTCTGGATGTCTGGGCATTTCAAACATGGCTAAAACTGAGCACCTGTTCTCTCTCTCAACGTATAATCCGGTCCTCTTCCCTCTTTGTCTCAGTGGCACTCAGAGCCATCTTGGCCATCTTCTTGGTTGCTCTCTTTTAAATCTCATGCCTGAATCCTGTTAACTCTCCTTTCAGAATAAATCCAGACCCTGACCACTTGTCACCACCTCCATGTCTAAGCATCCTGAAAAAGCATTCAGCCGCTCAACTGGCCTTCCTGCCGCCACCTTTCTTCAATTACAGTCTATTCTCACAGCAATCAGAGTAATTCTTTTGAAAAAAAAAAATATTAATTAAGGTTTATTTTCCTTTTTGGCTGCATGGCGTGCAGGGTCTTAACTCCCTTACCAAGAACTGAGCCCATGCCCCCTGCATTGGAATTGTGGAGTCTTAACCATTGGGCTGCCTGAGAAGTCCTGTTTTTGAAATATTTTCGATCATGTCACTCTGCTATCAACTCTCCCTGACCGCCCCCCCCCCACCCCTTTCTCAGTAAGAAGTCAACATCTTTACAAATGGCTCCCCAGACCCTCTGCCCGGCCCTCTGCCCCTGCCTTACCACTCTCCTTGCTCTGCACAAGGAACACACAGGCCTCAGCCTCTGCACTTGCTTGTCCCTCTGTCTGGAATAAACTTCCCCTTACTGTTATTACTGCTTGGTCCTTTGTCTTTACTCAGATACTTCTTGTATCGAATTGAGACTTTTTCTTGGCTCATATCTAAAATTTCCACTATATCCCATCACACTGACCTTTCTCTTTCCACTTCCTTAACGTATATTTTTCTTTAGCACTTATACCTTTAAGTACAAAATTGTCTATGTTCACTGAGTCTTAGGTCCGTGAGAGGTTGGTTCCTCTGCAGGGATTCTGCTGGTGGTCTAGTGGTTAGTGGGCTTCCCAGGTAGCACTAATGATAAAGAACCCTCCTGCTAATGCTGGAGATATAAGAGACGTGGGTTCAGTCCCTGGGTGAGGAAGATCCCCTGGAGGAGGGCATGGCAACCCATTCCAGTATTCTTGTCTGGAGAATCCCATGGACAGAGTTTCCTGGAGGGCTACAGTCCATAGGGTCGCAAAGAGCTGGACACGACTGAGCGACTTATCACACATGCACACCAGTGATTAGCACCCCATGCTTTCACTGCCAAGCTCGCCGGTTCAATTCTTGGTTTAGTCTCCTCTAGTTGAGGGAATTAAGATCCCACAGGCAGTGTGGCACAACCCTCCAAAATAGAAAAAAAAAAAAAAATTTCCTCTGCAGAGGCCAAGGTGTGATCATCCAAGGGCTTGTAAAATCTGATCCTCTTGTTTCCTCAGATATGAGTGGTATCTTTACTGTATTATCAACGGATTGTCTAGAGAGTGACATGCACACACATCCTTCCAAAGGAAGTTTAAATATTAATTCTCAGAGATGGTAACATCACAAAATCTGAAAATTAGAAAAAAATTTCCCAACTCACCCCAGGGGGAAGCTCAATTCCTGATACTGATGGTGGGAACTTGACGTGATCTGGCAATACTGTATGAGCTCCTTTTGTATATTCTCTCTCTTCAAATTATGCCCTTCTGTTCCAGCCGGAAAGAGGAAAACAGATTGGCTGCTGACGCACCTGCTTTGTTTCTGTTTCATTTTGGTTTGGTTTCTGGGATTCTAACCCTTTTCCCCCCCCTTTGGCTGCACTGCAGATTATGTGAGATCTTAGTTCCCTGACCAGGGATTGAACCTGTACCTTCTGCAGTGGAAACATGGAGTCTTAATCACTGGACCCCAGGGAAGTCCCTCTAACTATTTTAAAAAGCACAATTCAGTGGTATTAACTACATTCACAAAGTGCAGCCATCAAAAACCTTTTTCACGACCCCCCCAAAAAACCCATAATCATTAAACAGTAACTCACCATTCCCCCTGGCCATCCCTGGTAATCTTATATGGATATGACTGTTGTAGACACTCGTAAGTGGAAACATACAATCTTTGTCCTTTTGTGTCTGCCTTATTTCACTTTTCATGTTTTCAAGATTGATCCATCTTAGAGCATGCATCAGAATTTCATTCTTTTTTATGATCTGCCTTAAAAGCTCACGCAATGCTATCTTGCTGGTAAAATCAACCTTGCAGATCTTAGTCAGATTGACCATATCCGTTTAGAAATCTTCATCAGAGCTGCAGAGAAGAGTCTCCCCCTCTACCCCCCATATTGACTGTGTTGTTAGAATTGGGTTTGGCTGTGTATGTCAGACAGACTCAATAAATTGCTTGTGCAAGATATGATTTCTCTTCCACATAAAAGTGTAGACAGTTGGTCTAGCAAGTAATTAAATCTAAATCTAACTGAAGCGTGGATTTTGGAGCTCTTTGTTTTGTTGAAAGAGTCTCTGGTGGCCATTTTTCGCCAGAATGTTTCCCCACCTCTCAGTTCAATAATGGGACATGAGTCTCAGCTAAGCAGCAAAGAGAAATAAAACACTGTGTTTTGGGAAGCACACAAGACCAGGCCTTGTGGGAAAGAACAGAGAAAGATGGCAATCATGGTGGTCCCCTGATTATGACATGGCCTTTCACTGCCATGGACCAGAGTTCCACCTCTGGTCAGGGAACTAAGATCCCACACGCCACCAGTTGTGGCAAAAAAATAAATATAAAATTTAAAAATTTGGGAATTCCCTGGTGGTCCAGTGCTTAAGACTTCATACTCCCAGTTCAGGGGGCATAGGTTCGATCCCTGGTCAGGGAACTAGGCATGCCTCACGGCTTGGCCAAAATAAGAAAGAAAAAAAAAGGTGACAGTTAAGTCCATTCATCCAGAAGCAGAATTATCTGTTCAGTTCAGTTCAGTTGCTCAGTCATGTCCGGCTCTTTGCGACCCCATTAACTGCAGCATGCCAGGCTTCCCTGTCCATCACCAACTCCCGGAGTTTACTCAAACTCATGTCCATTGAGTCTGTGATGCCATCCAACCACCTTATCTTCTGTCGTCCCCTTCTTCTTCCACCTTCGATCATTCCCAGCATCAGGGTCCTTTCCAGTGAGTCAGTTATTCCCATCAGGTGGCCAAAGTATTCAGCTTCAGCATCAATCGGTTCCTCTGCCTTTTCTAAAACCAGCTTGAACATCTGGAAATTCACGGTTAACGTACTGTTGATGCCTGGCTTGGAGAATTTTGAGCATTACTTTACTAGCCTGTGAGATGAGTGCAACTGTGCGGTAGTTTGAGCATTCTTTGCATTGTGTTTCTTTTGGATTGGAATGAAAACTGACCTTTTCCAGTCCTGTGGCCACTGCTGAGTTTTCCAAATTTGCTGGCATATGGAGTGCAGCACTTTCACAGCATCATGTTTTAGGATTTGAAATAGCGCAACTGGAATTCCATCACCTCCACTAGAATTATCTGTGGATATTTAATTCTATTTCATAAATTAGATTTGATTGAGCAACTGAACAACAAAAACATCAAAGCATCGGTAGAATCTAATAATGTACAATTCAATGTACATTCTTATATACTGTCTCTTGTTTTGAAAATCTTACTTTTCAGTGTAGAGATTGCATAAAGAAGATTCTCTCCAACATACACAAATTCAGTACTTGAAAATGAAGGTTGTGGGAGAGGAAAAAAATCTGTTGTGTTTGTTTTAATGTTTTACCCCTTTGGAGATAATTCAAAAAGTGCTTTTATAAGTAATTTATAAACAACATCTTTGAAAACTGAAATTCATTCATTTAATACTTATTGAAGTCTTATTATGAGAAAGCATAAGGCTGAGCTTTGAAGGGGAACAATGATGCATATTATAGTTCAAGAAACTTATCTTTCAAGCTTTAAAATAGGTGATCTTAAATGACAATATAAAAGAATTAAATGTCAATAAAAGACTTGAAATAAAAATGAAAGAATCACTGCATCCCAAAGTTGAAGGGACGACTGCCTTGTGCTTCTAAAAATTGGACGCACATATCTTCATTGGATACGCATATCTTCACACCTAAATATGAGTACATGGCAATAGAGGGCTTCCCTGGTGACTCAGTGGTAAAGAATCTACCTGCCAATGCAGGAGACACAGATTTGATCCCTGGGTCAAAGAGATCCCCTGGAGGAGGGCACGGCAACCCACTCCAGGATTCCTGCCTGGAGAATCCTCGTGGACAGAGGAGCCTGGCGGGCTACAGTCCATGGGATCACAAAGAGTCAGACACGACTGAATCAACTTATCATGCACGCATGGAGGGTAAGTCAACATCTGGCAGGCCCACAAGTAAATAGAGCATCGTGTTAACATTAGAGAAAAAATATAGATTACAAAGACATTTCAGCCCAACGTGTGGCTGGTTTAAGATGCTCAGCCTCTTAATTTTACTTCTTTTAGTTTAATGGGAAAAACACATTGAGGAACAACGATTCCATGATTCTCTGCAGAGAATTCTTGATAAAGCATCCCACACAGTGGTCTCTTCACCTCTTATTTAATCCTAGTAACAGGATACCATTGCCCACTTAGTACGATGAAGTCAGAGGAAGAAAAGAATTCATAATCTATTGCTTCACAATAGACTGATTTCTTTTTTTTTTTTTTCTCTTTTGGCCAAGTGATTTGACTTGTGGGATCTTAGTTCCTTGACCAGGGATTGAACCTGGGACCTTGGCAGTGAAAATGCCAAGTCCTAACCATTGGACTGCCAGCTAACTCCCTAGATTGAGTTCTCAATCAAGATTCTGATGAACAGATAGAATTTTAATAGAGTACAGAGCAGATGGACTTCCCTGGTGGCCCAGTGGTTCCACCCTTCCAATGCAGAGAGCATGGGCTCAATCCCTGGTTGGGGAACTAGGATCTCACATGCTTTGTGGCCAAAAAAGGGGGGGAAAAACATACAAAGCAGAGAATTTCTGGGGATAGTCTGAAATCTTGGGCCCTGGGTCTGTACCTTTCGCTTATGAAGCACATAACATTGGGAAAGAATTCTTCACAAAGTCATTCCAAGGATCTGCTTAGCTTTACTGTGTGAGTGTGAAAGCTTAGTATCTGGAATACATGAATATGTCTGATAAAATTTCTCATCCTCTCTCCAAGTTGGCAGAAAGAACATGAGCAAACACAGAGCTTCAACATGTGCTTCATATGTTTTAGCCACAATGATAGCTTATTCTGATATGAGTGATGGCTTAAAAGAAAACAATGATGACAGATAAAAATGAAATGTCAAATTCAAGAGGAGACAGCAGCATTGATTCCAAAGGAATATTTTTATGTGTGGAGGTGGAGGTATGTGAGGGTATTTCAGTATAATGCCCCTGTTATCAAAACATTTCTTAATTTGTGTGCCACATTAAACAGCAGCATATCTCAAAGTTTGTCAACTGGAGAAAAAAAATGTTCAAATCTATTTTTCTTAAGTAAATTCAGTGATATAATTATCTATGGTAAAGGTAAAGGTTCTTTTGTTTGTTGAGGATTGAGCTCAGTTAAAGAGTTAATTTTATTTTAAAGGAACATATACTTTGAATAACAATTTTCTGGGCATGTTTAACTAACCTAGTTGAGAAAACCATGGTGCTGTTTAATTGTAAATAGAGTGATATAAGATTGGACCAATACTTGATGTGTGCAATTTTAGTATGTAGGGTTTTTGTGCTTTAAAAAAACAAGTTCAATTTTTCTCTTAAAAAAATGAGATGTCATTCATATTCATATAAGCTTCTTAAGAAAAGCTTTCTAACAAAATGGAGAGTTAAATAGCTTGCATAATGGCTGTAAAAATTATTTAAGAAGCCTGACTCATCTAGCATTAGAAAATAACCTCATTTCTCAGAAAGTTATAGTACCTGCTCACCTTTCTTCTGTTAAAGGAGAAAAAAAAGTACATCTCTTATCATGACAGTAGCATTTTTCATTCCTGGAGATTTGGAGTTAGTGAGATTTTTTAAAAATGGGGTTTCCTTCAGGTATTTTTAAAAGTTATTTTCCTTACTAACTACCCTCTTCCCTCACCAACTTCTTTTGAAAAGTTAGAAACCACAGGACTACCTGGCTAGGTTATTTTTAACAGAAACAACATGACTTGGAAATTGTGCCTCTGGTGGCTGAGTTGTCTTGGACATCTGGGCTTCACCACCAACTGGACTTTCATGAGAAACACAAGCTGGGGTTTCGTTATGGCCAGAAGTCCCCCTGGTAGTTCTCCAGGGTACACATTCCTGTGTCTGAGAGATGAGATGCTCAGACAATGACTCCCTAGACCACTATTTTTGGACACCAGGTAGATTGTTCAATATGATACTTTGTTGTTTTTGAAAAGAACCCAAAAAGGTTTCTGCGTGGGTTAAAGTGTGGTCTTGGAGTGCTTCAACTTCTGCATTTCCCAACTTTTGTTTTTCTCACTTTACTGCCAGCCATGTTACTGAATTTCTCTGGGGTCTGAAGAAGTTGAGGGACATATACAGGAATTACTCACTCAGCCTCTGCTGTGCAGCTGCCCAGAACTTACTGAGGTTGAAAGAACACAGAAGCATTCATCAAAAGCCTGGGGCTGGCCAAAGGTCTAAAAAAAGAGTTATTTTTGATAGGAACATTAACCAAAGCTTCATTGATCACGCATATACAAGAGAGAGTGAAAAGTTAGGTTTTTGTAATCAAAGACAGGAAGACTTGAGTTCTGTTTCCATCATTTCTTAGTGAACTGTCTTTGTGGGTTGCCTGCTGCCATATGTTCTACTTTCCCCATGTATAAAATGTGAATAAATAACAGTAATAATAACTAACCATTTTTGTGCACTTTATGATAGGCTCTGTGTAAGCAAGTTGCACATATGATCTCATTTAAGTCAAAGAGGTAGAAACTATTATCCCAATTTTCAGATGTGAACATTGAGGGCCAAAGAGTTGAAATGCTTAAGACTGTTAAAAGTAATTTTTAAGAATAATTTATTTATTGTTGACTGTACCGGGTCTTTGTTGCTGCAGTCTCTCTCTAGTTGTGGCAAGCAGGGGCTGCTCTCTAGTTGCGGTGAGACGGCTTCTTGTTGCAGTGGCTTCTCTTTTGTGGAGCACGGAGCCCCAGCTCTAGGTGCGTGGACTCAGTAGTTGTGGCTCCTGGACTCTAGAGCACAGGCTCAATAGTTGTGGCCCGTGGGCTTAGTTCCTTTGCAGCATGCGGGATCTTCCCGGACCAGGGATCAAACCCATGTCTCCTGCACTGGCAGGTGGATTCTTTATCACTGAGCCACCAGGAAAGCCCTTGTTAAAAGTAATTTAAATACGTGGTTCTGTATGTGGTCTAGTGCACGGAAGGTATTCTATAAACAACAACTGTTGTGCTAAAGTAGTATCTTATAGCAGCTGAAAGTATTAAGAAGATCAGATGCCTTAAAAATATAAATTATGATCATCAAAGTAATCTGCTCCCATGGTTCAAAGTTTTCTGATAGTAATAAAATACTTTTTTAAAGTAATAAAATGTGTGTAATTTTGAGGTTCTCATACTCTGAGGTTTGAGTAAGTGTATAAAATTGCACATTCCAGTGTTTAATTCCTACAGATTTTGGAGTCATTCTGGAGTACAGCCCAGTACTCTGCCTTTTTGACAAACACCCGTTAATTCCAAGCAGGTGGTTAGTTTTCATTGGCCTAGAAGACCTTCAAGGTCTTCCCCAGCTCTAAAATTTTATGATTGTGTGACTTTATGTACTTCTGAAAATTTTGTGTCTGTGTGTGTGTGTGTGTTTGCTTAATAAACAATTGAAATGCCAGGGGAAATGAGAAATGCTTCAGATAACGTACAGGTCTTTCTTTCTCTTTGTGGGCACTTGGAAAACCAAATTCCATATTATTTCTTTGCTCAGTGATGCAGTATAAAGAATGATGTGATTTCATTGACTGGTAGAGGTAAATTTGATTAAAAATAGCTCTAAAATGAGTGAGGGATAGGTCCTGAAGCAAGGATAGCAGATTAAATGTTCCTTGTAGGATCGCTATTCTCTGCTCTTTCTGATTACTCACCAACAGTCGTTGGTATCAGATCATCCTCTCTTTAGGAAGTCCTGGCATCATATTGGCACATTCTTCCTCCTCAGTTCTCACCTTTTTTGAGGGTCTGTAGTGATCATTGCCTTACAATAGTCATTCCATCACTACTCATTAGATCACACTGCTTCTTGATTTAACTAATTTCAGGATCTTAGGAAGTTGAGAAGCATTTGACATCAACAGCCCCAGATTCCTTAGTGTGTGAACTGGGTTTCCTCCTCCTTCAAGACTTCCTTGTTTTTCCTCTCCCCCAACCCATCCTCACGTGGACTAAATATACCATCAAGGGGTCTTCACTTTGTTACAGAAGGCAGGAATTGTCAACTCGGCATAGCTAGAAAGTCATTCAGTGCACTCAGCACTTTGCTGACATTGAACATGGTTCTGCTACCCAAATGTCCTGGTTACTGATTGCTTTATTTCATTATTTTTAATTTTTATCTTCTGGTTGCGCCAAATGGCATGTGAGATCTTAGTTCCCAGACCCGGGATTGAACCCACATCCCCTGCATTGCCAAGTGGATTCTTAACCACTGGACCACCAGGGAAGTCCCTGTCCTGGCTACTTTAGACCTCCCTCCACAGGTTCCTTACCGGAGGTACTGCTACAGCATAAAGAGAAGTAGAAGTTGCTCCTGTGAGTCATTTATGTCCCGTACGATCACCTTAAAACCTGATGATGGCAGACACAAAATACCACATAGTGTATGATTCCATTTATATGAAATATCCAGAATAGATAAATCCAAGGAGGCAGTAGACAGATTGGTGGTTACTCAGGTGCTTGAGGCAGCGGGGAAAGGTCATGAATGATTAATGGTTTAGGATTTTCTTTTTGGGGTGATAAAAACTTTTGGGAAGTAGATAGAGGTGGTAGCTGAACAACAATATATGCACTAAATGTAATTGAATTGTATATTTTTAAATTAATAACTTATGGCTGTGCTGGGTCTTCTTTGCTGCTCTCGGGCTTTCTCTTAATTGGGGAGAACGGAGGATACTACTCTCTGTTTGTGATGTGTGGGCTTCTCACTGCAGTGGCATTTCTTGTTGTGGAGCACAGGCTCTAGACTGCGGATTCAGTAGTTGCAGGGAAGCGGAATCTTCCCAGACCAGGGATCAAACTCATGTTATCCTGCATTGGCAGACAGATTCTTACCCACTGGACCACCAGGGAAGTCTGAATTCTATACTTTATTTTTATTTATGTGGATTTCACGTAAATAACAAATTTAAAAATCCTCATTAATTCAGAGAAAAGGATCTGAAGAGCTGGAGAAAACATGGGAATGATGGGTATTCTCTCAGCTGTCAGTATGTGTAAACAGAGGAGAAAGCCCATAAGTAAGAGAGGCAAAGGTGATACATTTCCTGGAACAGAGGAGAGTAAAGAACAGGAGTGGGATATTCAGGTGCCCAGAATGGGTACTTGCAGGGAATTAAAGGCTGTGGCCAGGCTGTACAAAACTAAGCATCTCTCTGCCCCTGAACAAGAGAAAACAGTCTGTGGTATAAATGAAAGCTCTGCTTTATCTTTGATCAAAAATCAAACCTGGAAAGAAAACAAGAAAACACCTGCCATGGCAGCAGGTGAAAGTAGAAACAAGCTGAGTAACCCACATGACTCATCTACTTGGTGGAGTCAGGATTGGCCGCCATGAGGGCGAGCTGCAGAGTTTGTGCTCAGAATCACTTTCTCTATCGCCCAAAGAAACCATGATTAAAACTGTTGACTAATCAGCCAACAAACTGGTGCTTCCTCCTTCTGATAAGAGGAAAAGCATGGCCATCTTGGGCTTTTCTCATGTTCTTCCTTCTAACCAGGTTCATGGTTCACAACCCCTGGCTGTCCCCACAGAATTCCAGAGAGGCGCGGTTCCTGGGAAGTGCATGTGGTGTGTGACACCAGGGGTTGTCTAGATTCGCTCACAAACCTTCTTCAGCAACCAAGGAAATTCGCTCACAAACCTTCTTCAGCAACCAAGGAAATTACTTGTGATTTCTAAACAAGACGTTTCTGAGTTTTCCTTTGGCAACTGAGTGAACATTAACATTAACCTAAGGTTTAGAACTTAGTTCAGGCATGGTTGTGCCATACTTTATCCAGTAAGTAGATGGGTCCCTTCACTTTTCTAAACCTTGTTCCCTATCTGAAAAAGAGGAATAATGATCCCTCTGCTGTCCATCTCAAAGGGTCACACTCAAAATGAAACAATGTTTGTTCAGACAAACAAACACACACACCCCTAGCCAAGCAGTAGGCTCCATCAATAAGTGGACTTCTTCCCAAAAGTTCAGCACAGGGAGCCCAGGGCCAGGACATCTCCCAAGGGTGTTGGTCAAGCTGTACAAATTTTTGGCCAGAGAACCGACTCCATCTTCAGCCAAGTTGTGCTGAAGAGGCTGTTCATGACTTGCCCCAACCAGCCGAAGCTTTCCCTTTCTTTTGTGGATGGTCGGGAAGATAAAGCTTCCTGGCTGAGAAGACAAGACAGTTGTGGTTATGGGGGTTACACTGCGTGATGCACGTCTCCAGGAATAACCGCCAAACTGATGGTGCACACCTGCCCACACTGCAGGTGTGCACTGCCTGGGCACAATCACGGCAAGGGCTGCATTCCCAAGGCCAGAGGTGAGATCTGGCCTTATTTTTGCCCATTTGGCTCTGGACTCCCTTATGGGCTGTGGCTCTGTCCTGTCCTCTGGTGCTTGCAAGGGTTGCAAGGTGTCTAGCTGTCCAGTGCTTGGGAATGCCACACAACCCCACCCATCCTACCTGCCCTCCAATCCTGCAAGTTTGAGCATCAGAGGCTGACCTGCCAGGTGCTACTGCAAAAAAGACTCTGCTCTGCCCAAAAGAAGATTTTGGATGCTGAAAAAATAAAATTTAAGTTCGGAAGGTCAAACTGTAGAGAAACTAGCATTTGTGGCATTGTACACCCTTGGCAGGTTTCCATACCTCTCCAGGCAAAGGCCACTCTGTGAGGGTCATTTCACTTTGGCCTCCCCTGGTGGCTGAGATAGTAAAGAATCCACCTGCCATGCAGGAGATCTGGGTTCAGTCGTTGGGTCAGGAAGATCCCCTGTGGGAGGGCGTGGCAACCCACTCCAGTATTCTTGCCTGGAGAATCCCATGGACAGAGGGGCCTGGTGAGCTACAGTCCATGGTGTCACAGAGTCAAACACAACTGAGCCACTAATGCACACATATACACACACACACCTCATTTTGTCACAAGGGAAAGAAGAAAGTTAACCTCCTCAAGGACAGTTAGGGAGAAACCAAATGGCTTAACTAGGAAAAAAGTCCCTTACTTTTATTAAATAGTAGTCTTACAGGCAAAAAAACCTTTGAATACCTGACCTTGTTAATCCTCAGAACCACTCCTAAGGCAGATGTATTGTGATCAATTTACAGTTATAACAGGTGATTACCTTAGGATCACACAAGGTGAGTGTGACATCAGGACTTGCCCCCAAACCAGTATCAATTCTTCTATGCCATTTAGACAAATAGGATGATACAAACACACATTTCATTATGCCTAGAACCACACTGGTTTAGATTTTAGATGCTCTGTGTTCGGATGGTATATTTTTTTAGTTTGTTACATGGCAAGAGAGAAATTATAATTTTTTTTTGTAATTTTATTTATTTGCCTATTTTTTGGCTCTGCTGGGTCTTTGTTACTGCTTGGGCTTTTTTCTAGTGAGGCTGGTAGGATCTACTCCCCAGTTGCAATTTGCAGGCTCTAGGGCATGCGGGCTTTTAGTTGCAGCCCGTGGGCCCAGTGGTTGTGGCTCGTGGGCTCTGGAGTGCAGACTCAGTAGTTGTAGGGCACCGCTTAGTTCCTCTGAGGCGTGTGGGATCTTCCTGCAGCAGGGAACCCACGTCTCCTACATTGGCAGGTGGATTCTTTACCACTGAGCCACCAGGGAAGCACAGAAATTATTCTTGTCATTAGAACATACTGCAATTCCTATGAACTGTAAATATAAGATTTTAGCTCACCTTCCAACAAACACTAGGTTTCTCTCAGTAGCCAGTTAAGGAGCTGTCATGTATATTTAATATGAACATTTTTGAAGTAATTTTTATTTTTAGCACTTCGGTTTTAATGTTCATATTACACACTTTCATAGGCTTGTTTGTATTTACATTATTTTAGTTTCCTTTCCCCCTCAGAATTTCACCCATTTTCAAGAATGATGTTTCTGTACAGTTCTCACTACTTCATTGTAGCTCTGTGTTTGACCTTTTGGGAAAGGACAAAATATTAGAAAAACATTCAATGACAGGGTTGATACCTCAATGCTCACCAATCCCATTTTCCTTTAAAATATTGACCTGTACCTGCTCAAAGCCTATCAGTATTTTTTTTTTTTAATTAAAATTTCTGTTTTGGCTGGACCGGGTCTTCGTTGCTGGGCATGGGCTTCCCTCATTGCAGCGAGTGGGGTCTACTCCCTAGTTGTGCTCAGGCTTCTCATTGCGGTGGCTTCTCCTGTTGAAGAGCATGAGTTTTAGGTGCAGGGACTCAGTGGGTGCAGCGCAGGGGCTTAGACGCTCCACCGCATGTGAGATTTTCCCTGATCAGGGATCAAACCTCTACACTGGCAGAGGATTCTCAGCCACTGGATCACCAGGGAAGTCCCCTACTGCTTTTTATAGCGGTTAGGGGAGGAGGTGAATCTCACATACATTTATGAGATTATCCTGAGTTCAGCCCTTACGGATTGGTACAGAACTGTGGTAAGGTACTCCCAAAAGCTCCACAGTATAGATATGTGGCTGGCTAAACACATGCAGAAAGGAAAAGAGAATGAATGAGAAGAAAGCTGGAGACGGAGAAATGAACTTAGAACCTGTGGGTTAAGAAAAAGCTAGAATCTTACTGAAAGTGATTGGACAAATTGAAAGGAAAAAAAAACCCCAGTATCAGTTATTTTTAAAACCATTGAAGGTTTGAGGTGAAGCGAAGCTCATTTTGTCAACAGGAAGCTATGGTACACGCTCTACATTTCTATTTATATAAACAACATTTGCTTTTCCATCTTAGGTTCTGCCCAGAAGTTATCGTCTGACCGCCACTTCTGGCTTTGGTTGACTGGTTTTTAGAAAAAAAAACAAACTGCGACCACCTGTTTCTCTCTCTACCACAGAGAAAGTCAAGTCACTTTCGCTAGTGTTTGGTTAGTGAAAAGTGCTAAGACACACAGGGATTTCAATTTTTATTAGAATGTTGTATTTTTTAATTAGTTAATGGCTCTGCTGGGTCTTGTTGCCGCATGGGCTTTTCTCTGGTTGCAGTGAATGGAGGCTGCTCTCTGGCTGCCATGCATGGGCATCTCGTTTCGGTGGCTTCTCTTGTTGCAGAGTACGGGCTCAAGAGTACAGTCTGAGTAGCTGTGGTACACAGGCTTAGTGACCTCGTGGCATGTGGGATCTTCCCAGATCAGGGATTGAACTCATATCTCCCACACGGGCAGGTGGATTCTTTGCCACTGAGCCACTAGGGAAGCTCTGGAGTGTTGTGTTTTTAACCAAATCTTTGTCTCCCAGAGTTTGCCTCCCCAATGTTCACTCTACCCTGTAAGGTTCCAGATGGGTTGGTATGGAACTCAGGTCCTCCACCACACTTCTCCCAGACAGATTTGTGAATTTTCACCTTCTAGCCTCTGGGTTCCCCTTCTTTGATGTCAATCTCTTGACACTCTGCCATCCCCTTCTCCCCCTTCTCTGGTACTCTTCCAACTTCTCTTTCTATTCAGCTGTGTCTTTTCAGTGTGTTCCAGCTGCTTCTGTACAGAAGGAAGCAAAGTTGCTTGCACCTTCTGATCAGGTGTAAACATCAACTTTCACCATGAGCGCCAGGCATTGTGGAGGGGGAGGAGTTTGTGGCTGGTAACACATACTGCTCGGGGACATCAAAAGAAAGGTCCAGAAGTGGGGAGACAGCTTTTTGCACCATGAGTCAAATGAATACTCAGAGAAAGTGTGCAAGGAGCTCTTTTTAGAGAGTAGAGTGCACATTTGAATCTCCAAAACTTCTTCATTCAAAGAAGAAAGAGAATTTACTTCAGTCACATGCATGAAATGATGGGGTAAAGTTAGGTTCAGAGCAATTTTGGAAGAGAAGACAAGAAGAAAGCATTTTTTTTTTTTTTTTTAAGATGAGGTGTACAGGCAGCTGAGTCTATCTGTTCAAGGTGCCAGGAAGAGATAATCATCACTGCCTAATGATACTTTTGCAGGCATGCTCAGTCATTTCCAACTCTTTGCAACACCATGGACTGTAACCTGCCATTCTCCTCTTGTCGATGGAATTTTTCAGGCACGAATATTGAAGTGGGTTGCCATTTCCTTTTCCAGAGGATCTTTCTGACCCAGGGATTGAACCCATGTCTCCTTCATTGGCAGGCAGATTTTTTGCCACTGAACCACCTGGGAAGCCTAATTTTACTTTTACCAAATCATTTATTTCCAACACTAAATATCCACTGTTTCAATTCAAATAATTTTTTTTTTTTTTGGCCACGCAGCAAGGCTTGCAAGATCTTAGTTGTCCACCAGGGATTGAACCCCGGGCCTTGGCAGTGGAAATGGACCCCCAAGAATTCCCTCAAATAACTTTTTTTCATCAGAATAGAATAGAGGTTCCTTGCTTAAGAAGGTTGTCATTTGTGTTCACCAGGAAAAGAATAATGTTAATACCATAAAGAGTGAAATGTTTTCAAATCTTTTTCTGGGGTGGACCAAGGGAGGAAAACTAGAACACCAGGGGCCTGAAATGGGCTGAGAGTAAACAGCAACAAAAAGGAAGTGAATGAAATTTTTAACTTTTTATTGTGTTTTGGAATATAGCCGATTAACAATGTTGTGATAGTTTTAGGTGTTCAGCAAAGGGACTCAACCGTACATATACATGTATCCATTCTCTCCTAAACTCCTCTCCCATCCAGGTGGCCAAATAACATTGAGCAGAGTTCCCTGTGCTCTACAGTAGATGCTTGTTGGTGATCCATTTTAAATACAGCAGTATATGTCCATCTATATGTATGCTGTACATGTCCATCCCAAACTCCCTAACTATTTTTTTACCCAACCCTTGCCCCTGGCAAGCATAGGTTTGTTCTCTAAGACTGAGTCTGTTTCCATTTTGTAAGTTCATTTGTACCATTTCTTTTTGGATTCCACATATAAGGGATGTCATACCATATTACTCCTCCACTTCACTTAGCATGGCAATCCTAGGTCCATCCATATTGTTGCAAATGGCATCATCCTTTTTAATGGCTGAGTGATGTTCCATTGTATACCCATCTTTATCCATTCCTCTGTTGGATGGGCATTTAGGTCCTTCCATATCCTGGCTATTTTAAGTAGTGCTGAAATGAACATTAGGATGCATATATCTTTTTGAATTATGGTTTTCCCTGGATTATGCCCAGTAGTATGATTGCTGGATCATATGGTAGTTCTATTTTTAGTTTTTAAGGAACCTCCACACTGTCCTGGCTGTACCAAAAAGGTGAATGGAATTTTGTAAATGGGGAAGAGAGGACAGAGGTAAAGAAAACCGGAACCAAAACTAATCTCCCGGAACTGCCCTGGAACTGTTCTTAGAGCAAAGTTATGAGAGAAAACAAGCTTTTGTAAGGGGGAGGAAAGCAAGGATGAAAAGTGAGTTAGAAGTGTTGCTTTCCACTTGGAGAAGAAGACAAAAAGCAGAGAATATCAGAATAGTGAGAAATGGCAAAGCACAGGAATTTGATGCAAAAGAAAAGGAAGGGTGAAACATGAAACTGCATCCAGTAAGACCGAAGGGGACAGAAAAGAAAGAGAACTTTCTGGAGAAGCGAGGAGTGGGCCACATCTGGGGGAGAGTAAACAAGTTTGTAATGTTGCAGAACCAGTGGTTAGGGAAGGAGGCGAAGATGGAGAAGAGCAGAACAGACATGTGAGCCATGCTGCTACTCAGCTTTCAAAAGGAGACAAAAGCCCAAGTTCAGGCCTTCTTTCTAAACATAGAAAAGAGAAACAGACCAAAGGAGACCACTCTCCTCTGAGAAGGAAGTTGGAAAAAGTTTTATTTTAAATGTCTAATTTGCAATATATACAATAATGGGATTGGGGTGCTTTCTGGTAGGCATGCCCCTCTCAGTCAATGTGCAGTAAGGGTCAGTTTCATGAAGAGGCTCTTAAATGTTCTCAGAAACACGGTGCCTTCTGAAACCTCTCTCCATTGGCTACAATATCCATGGACCCTGTCTGTATACGAGTACATCTGCTTTGAGGGACTGAGGCAAGGATTCTGTGCTTCAAGGGTTTTTTTCCTAGTATTTCTCTTTAATCAGTTGTGCAAATCCTATTAAACTAAGCTGCTTCTTAACAGACTTCCCTGGTGGCTCAGACGGTAAAGTGTCTTGCTTACAATGCGGGAGACCTGGGTTTGATCCCTGGGTAGGGAAGATACTCTGGAGAAGGAAATGCTTCTTAACAGCAAGAATCTAGTCCTCATTACGGTAGTTTTTCTGCAACATGGAAGGAATCCAGCCCTTACCAAGTGGACTTCTGCCACATAGAACTGTCTCAAAGTGCCCTCATTTCTGTTTGAATTCCACTGGCTTTTTCGGAAAGGTACTGTGTTGTTTAGATGAAAGCGTCCATGATGTTTACTTTGTCACTCATAGTATGGTTTTGTTCTATGACGTTGTGGACTGTTGTCCTAATATAGAGTATTTCTCTTCTTGTAAAGCAGACACGATAGTTGTGAATTAGACTGCATCTAGGCTTCAAGAAATATGAACAATGCATTTAAATCTCATCACTGAATGAAAAGAAACATAAACATAAATTTCTTCCATATTAAAGATGGGGAAATTAAACCAGGGCTTCATAATGAGGGACACTGACTGATCTGAGTTTACCTGGTTCCTGCCAGAGCCAGGATAAGAATGCAGGTTGTCTGAATATTGCGTTTCTTTTGCTCTTCTCTGTAAACCATCAAGTATACTTTATACTTGCCTATTAAAATTCAGGTCTGAATTCCCTTCTTTGGCCCCCAGTCAGATGATTCCAGAATCCATCTGCATGATCATCTCTAGGTTATGGTGATGAGGAGAAGAGAAGTAGCAGCTCCAGGAACTTCAGAGCAATGACCCGATTTCACATTAAGCTGTCTGATTAACTTGTGGAGGTGGAGTGGAGGTGGGCTAACCCCATTACTACCGCAAAGAATAATTACATAAGACTTTCTAGCTCTGCTTGGTGATTGAATAACTAACCACATGAAAAACTGGATACCTTTATACCTGGTGTACTCCTTTTTCTAGCCTCAGCTTCTGAGCTTAGCAGAAGACATTTTGGGTCTCTATAGTAGGACTGAATAACTCTTGTCTCTGGAGTACTTTCTAGAACTACACAATTACCATAATCCTTCTCATAAAGAGAGCATATAAAGAAGACTGAGCCCCAAAGAACTGATGTTTTCTAACTATGCCAAAGCCTTTGACTGTGTGGATCACAATAAACTGTGGAAAATTCTGAAAGAGATGGAAATACCAGACCACCTGACCTGCCTCTTGAGAAACCTATATGCAGGTCAGGAAGCAACAGTTAGAACTGGACATGGAACAACACATTGGTTTCAAATAGGAAAAGGAGTACGTCAAGGCTGTATATTGTCAGCCTGCTTATTTAACTTATATGCGGAGTACATCATGAGAAATGCTGGGTTGCATGAAGCACAAGCTGGAATCAAGATTGCCAGGAGAAATATCAATAACGTCAGATATGCAGATGACACCACCCTTATGGCAGAAAGTGAAGAGGAACTTAAAAGCCTCTTGATGAAAGTGAAAGTGGAGAGTGAAGAAGTTGGCTTAAAGCTCAACATTCAGAAAATGAAGATCATGGCATCTGGTCCCATCACTTCATGGCAAATAGATGGGGAAACAATGGAAACAGTGTCAGACTTTATTTTTGGGGACTCCAAAATCACTGTAGATGGTGACTGCAGCCATGAAATTAAAGACACTCACTCCTTGGGAGGAAAGTTATGACCAACCTAGATAGCATATTCAAAAGCAGAGACATTACTTTGCCAACTAAAGTCCATCTAGTCAAGGCTATGGTTTTTCCTGTGGTCATGTATGGATGTGAAGAAAGCTGAGCACCGAAGAATTGATGCTTTTGTACTGTGGTGTTGGAGAAGACTAGTCCCTTGGACTGCAAGGAGATCCAACCAGTCCATTCTAAAGGAGATCAGCGCTAGGATTTCTTTGGAGGGAGTGACGCTAAAGCTGAAACTCCAGTACTTTGGCCACCTCATGCGAAGAGCTGACTCTTTGGAAAAGACTCTGATGCTGGGAGGGATTGGGGGCAGGAGGAGAAGGGGACGACAGAGGATGAGATGGCTGGATGGCATCACGGACTCGGTGGACGTGAGTCTGAGTGAACTCTGGGAGTTGGTGATGGACAGGGATGCCTGGCATGCTGCGATTCATGGGGTTGCAAAGAGTCAGTCACGACTGAGCGACTGAACTGAACTGAAGTGAACTGTGGTGCTGGAGAAGACTCTTGAGAGTCCTGGACTGCAAGGAGATCAAACCAGTCAATCCTAAAGGAAATCAATCCTGAATATTCATCGGAAGGACTGATGCTGAAGCTGGAGCTCCAACACTTTGGCCATCTGATGCAAAGAGCCGACTCACTGGAAAAAGAAAAAAATCCTTCCCTGTTGCTGGGAAGGATTGAAGGCAGGAGGAGAAGGGGACAACAGAGGATGAGATGGTTGGATGGCATCACTGACTTGACGGACATGAGTTTGAGCAAACTCTAGGAGATAGTGAAGGACAGGGAAGCATGGTATGCTGCAGTCCATGGGCATAACTGAGTGACTGAACAACAGAAAGGGGACATACCAGGCAAAAGTTAGGACAATCCAGCAAAATAATTGGAGTAAAGAGGACCACGTAAGTGAATGGAGAGTTAATCTAGGAAATGCTTGAATGTAAAATATTCATGTTCTATAGTTAGTTGAGATTGACAGTGATAGCATCTTCCCCCCTAAGACCTATCTCAAACAGATTCAGTAGTTAATATTTTTAATAATTTTATTCAAGTTTATTTTCACTTGACATTGTACATAGAATGTTTCTATCTAAGAGACACATTAATCATTTATCTACCAGGTCTATGATATGGAGAAGCAGCAAAACCATGCAATACTACAAAAACTATATGTTATATACTGAAAAGTGACAGAAGTGGGTAAAAAAAAAATAAAGAAGTAGGGGCAAAAGCTAGACATTGCAAAGGGATTGGTTTAAGAACTACTCATATCTATGGGTTAGCTGACAGTGGTTGGACAAGGAGTTCCCTCCCACCCACACATTCTTTCCTTCCTCTTCCTTATTGATCACAGACCACTGGGTCCCGGCAAATTCACATTATCACAGGGAGGAAGGCGGAAGTAGTTGGAGCGTCGGAGTCGCCTTGGGGGCAGACCAGCCTTCTGACGGCAGAGTTCATCTAGAAGAGAAGCAGAGAATGTTGAGATGAGAATGTAGGAAGGTGGCCAGGGCTCCAAGAAAAGGGAAGAAGAAAGAGGAGACTGCAGGGTGGTGCAGTGAAAGGGTTGGAGAGAAATAGATCAGGGTTAGAACCTGGGATCTGTCACTTACTGGTTATTTACTCCCTACCAGAAAGAGTCTTGACTTTTCTGAACCTCACCATCCTTTTCTGCAAAACAAGCATTGAAATACCTGCTTCAAGAATGTAGTTGAAAATGAAAGACTGGATGCAAAAGAACTGAGCACAGGTGGTCAGTTCTTAGTCACACCTTGCTTCCAATTCTTCTAATTATAGACTTATTAAACAGCAGGAAAAAAAAAAAATGAGGTCCAGTCATTCAAAAGTGTTTACTGTGTGCAAATGGCTAACTTTAGCAAGTCCCCCGAGACACTTGAAAGTGCCTCGAGTCCCAGATACTCATCCTCAGTGTCAAGGTGCTTCCCTTGCAGGTGGCTTGCAGAGCCAATGAAGGCAAGGGCTAAGTTTCCTTCTGCGAAGTTAAGTACAGCTCTTACTCAGAGGGGGTTGGTGCAAGGCCGGCAGCTGAGTCAGAGTGGCTTTTGCATGTGGTGACTTTGACGACGGCAGCCATCATCTGGGGCTGGGCCAGGGGAAGGTGAGAAATAGTGTTTTCACACCGCACATAGTGTCTAACCACACATTTGGACTCTTGTAATTTTTTTTTTTAATAAAATTTTTCTACCTTGCTCTACCTCTGAAATTTCACAAGAAGCAAGGGAAATGGTTCTTGGAATTGGTGGACTATTGTAAAGGTAACCAGTGTTCAGCCAATGTCCAAGTGATTTTTTTATGCATCCAAATGTTATAGTGTTTAAATTAGTGGCTTTTTTCCCACCTGGACTTATGAACGTGGCTGCAGGACTAGTAGAGACTGTTATTTGTAATAGTGGACTTGGCTTTTCATCTCTGCAAACGATCTTCAAAGTAGCAGAGCATCTGAATGCACTAGCTATACATAAGAGAAGTTTGGGGTTTCTGTCTAGTTGGAAAGGGATTTAGCGGTGCTTTCTTAAGGGTTATCAATTTTTTAATGTTAATAATGGAAGATAATTGCTTTATGATGCTGTGTTTCTGCTGTATGACAAAGTGAGTCAGCTATATCTTGTTTACTTGCTCAGTCATGTCTAATGCTTTATGACCCCATGGACTGTAGCCTGCCAGGCTACTCTGTCCATGGCGAGAATACTGGAGTGGGTTACCATTTCCTTCTCCAGGGGATCTTCCCAACCTAAGGATCAAACCCGAATCCTCTGCATTGGCAGATGGGTTCTTCGTGGCTGAGCCACCAGGGAAGCCCTATACGCATTCATATATCCCCTCCCTCTTCAGCCTCCCTCCCTCCTCCTCTCCTTCCACCCTTCTAGGTCATTACAGAACACAGAGCTGAACTTCCTGTGCTGCACAGCAGCTTTGAGGGTCATGAATATACCAAACATGGTGCTTTCTTTATATTGTTTATTGGGGTAACTAGGTGGAGCAGGAGCTGATGGAAGTCAGAGAGCAGCCTAAAGCCCTCCTCCAAAGCCACATCTTGGAACTGTTAGCACCTTGCCCCAGTTATCAGTTGCTCTCATTACTGTTCCTCCCCATCAAAGCTAGTCTTACCTTTCATAGCTTCGTGTTCTTTACAGACAAGACGGGAGCAGATCTCATTGTTGATGACGTACATGCGCCGTGAACTGCCATAGATCCAGTGCCATGGTGCAAGAGGGATATGGAAAAAGCATTGAGAGGGAGAACTAGCCTCTGCCTGAGATGTCTCTTTCAACTCCTGCAAATACCTGGATTTCCTTAAGTATTTCAGACTTCCCACTCCCACCCCCATCCAAGTAGTGTAGAAGATAGAATGGTGTCGATCACGCTTGTTAGTTACAGCTTTGCACATTCCACCTAGACTCAAGCTTTAATACTTCCCACACTACTCCCTACTATTTTCTACCTTCACACTTGCATCTTCAGCTCCAGCCTATTTCTCGGATGTGATGAATTTGATAAACCAGTGTTTCCCTCATGATCATCCTTCCTCCAGTACTCAGCATCCTTGCCTTCAGCATCTACATTTGTTAGGTAAACTGTTCCGTGTGCCTCAATCCAGACTCAAGGTTCTTTGTTCTTCTATCATAATACAGTTCCCATTACTTATTTCTCAGGTCTTAAGTCTATTTGCTTTTCTTGAAAAGTATTTTTATTTTTAAAAAAGCTTTTTATTTTGTCTTGGGGTAGAGCTGATTAATAATGTTGTGATAGTTTCAGATGAACAGCAAGGAGACTCAACCATAATATACCCGTATCCATTCTCCCCCATGACATTGAGCAGAGTTCCCTGTACTACACCTTAGGTCCTTGTTGGTTCTCCATTTTAAATACAGCAGTGTGTACATGTCCATTCCAAACTCCCTAACTATTCCTCACCTGTATCCTTCCTCAGCAACCGTAAGTTCATTCTTTAAGTCTGTGCAGACTCTAGGTTCTAATTGGCACCTTCAGAATAGCTAAAAGGGTGATGCTTAAAACTTCTGCCGCCTTAGAGACTGAAATTCCAGAGTGGGTGCTCATTAAATAGTTACTGACATGAAAGCGCTATTAAGGGGGGCTCTCTAGGCGATATGGGACCCTTTACCTGGTGAAGCATATCTGATGGAGGCATTGCTTGATTGGCCGATGCACAGAGTAGAGTCTTGTGCAGGCGAATTTCTCATCCCGGCACTCTGAAGATACCCACCATAAAAAACACATGGTTAGAGGAATGGAGGAGGAGAGAAAGAGCTGGGAAAACCTAGAGTAGTCTCTACAGAGGATCACTGTAAGCTGGGGTATGTTCTTCTTGTAACCAATACAAAGCAATAATGTCCATCTCTTTGCAACGCCGTGGACTGTAGCCCGCTAGGCTCCTCTGTCCATGGGAATTCTCCAGGCAAGAATACTGGAGTGGGTTGCCATGCCCTCCTCCAGGGGATCTTCACAACATCGAACCCAGGTCTTCCGAATTGCAGGCTGATTCTTGACCAGCTGAGCCACCAGGGAAGTCCACAAAGCAATAATAGATGTTGGCTAAACAATGAAATTTAGGTGCTTCCCTACCTGAAAGGACAGAGAATAAAATAGTCCCTGTGGGTTCTTCTAGGAAAAAGTCCTTCTAGGGTTAGACAGGTGGCAACATGAAAGATGAAATGCTAACAGTCATATTCTGAAGAATTTGAATTCTAAAGTGGGTCACGATTTCTCTGTTCTGGTGGTTTTGAACCCTAGCTGCACATTGGAATTATCAGTATGTTAGAGAAAGCATGACATCTACAGTAATGTTGAGTCCTTGAGGTCACTTCCTGACCCACTAACAGATTGTGTTCAAAGTTAGTTTATGGAGAGGACTGTTCTGGGACCATGCAGTAGTGATCCCATCTTTTCCCCATGACCTTTAGAACAGGAACTCATAGACAGTGAGGTAGGGTGGGAGGGATATGAAGAAGACTACAGATATTCTTTGAGAAAGAATTGGAAATAAAACTAGAAGATGTACCAAGTATTCTCCCAAGAACAAGGAGATTAGGAATTTCCAGGAAGAAAAAAAAAGCTTAAGAAAAATACAGACAAAAGACAATCATACCTGTGGTGGTATTTTTGTCGTTGAGTGAGGCTGAAAGGAGATTTTATTCAGTTATTACTGGTTCTAGAAGTCACTGCCCTGTAACTGTCATGTTGCCTTACTTGAGACCCATGTGTGTGCTCAGTCATGTCCGACTCTTTGTAACCCTGTGGACTGTAGCCCACCAAGCTCTCTGTCCATGGGATTTTCCAGGAAAGAGTACTGGAGTGGGTTGCCATTTCCTTCTCCAGAGGATTTTCCCGACCCAGGGATCAAACCCGCATTTCCTACATTAAAGGTGTTTCTTTACCGCTGAGCCACCAGGGAAGCCCCAGTCCTAACCTAGGGGCAAGTTAAATACTGGCTGAATTTGTAGAATGGAGAGTAAGTCAAGGAGTAAGATGCATCTTGAAGAAATGGACTAACCATGGGAGTTACCTATAAAATGTTTTATCAGAAGGGTTGCTAATAGGATACTATAAGAAGAATGTTAGCTAGGTGATCTCATCTATCCCCAGTTTCTTTGTTTCCACTGCGCTGGTTCTTAGTTGCAGCATGCAGGATCTTCACTGGGGCCTCTGGACTCTCAGCTGTGGCATATGGGATCTACTTCCCCTACCAGGGATCAAACCCAGGCTCCCATGGTTTCAATCACAGGTTTATATGCTGAGAATTCTCAAACTTCTATGTCTAGCTCAGAACTTTCTTCTAATAAGCTCCAGGTCTACAAATTCAACTTCCATTTTCTGGAAGAGCTTGTGGATTTTTTTTTTTTTTTTAAAGATCCTTCCATGTCTCAAACTGCCTTCTTTCCCTTCACCAATTCAAAATGTTCAGCGAATGGTGCTACCATCCACCCAATAGCTATCATCTATCTAATAGAAAACTGAACTTCCTCTCAATACCCTCCGCTCCCTGACAGCTCATTTCTCTCCCATACCTCTAACAAAATAATTCAGGACATCATATTTTATTGGGACTAGGCAGCAGCATTCTTGCTGGCTTTCCAATTCAATAATCTGCTTAGAACTTTCCTTTACATGAACTGTTCTCTGGCTGGTTTTCATTTCCATCGTAAGCCTTTGCCTATATTGTTTTCTTTACCTGAAAGCTCTTCGCCTTTCCATTCATTTGATTCACTTCTGTTTGTCTTCCAGGAATCAACCTAGTCAATGTGCCCTTCAGAAAAGCCTTTCCTAACTCTCAACACTGAATATAGTCAAGGACTTTGAGATTTCACAGCTTCTTTTGCTTGATTCCATATGTTTGGTGAAACTGAATAAAATTATCCATTTCTTTGTCTTATCTCGTCTGTTAGACAAAAGATGTTTAGAAGAAAATCTGTTTTGTTCACCTTTACCTTTACCCATTCAATCTTGGAAACTTGGAGAGAAAAATCAAACCTTGGCAGTTTATGTATCAAACCACAGTTCTTGCTTGTTAGGGGCTCAAACATGTCATTAATTTAAATTAAACTGTTGGGCAAATGCGCTGCATAACATGTAGTCCTATTTAGGGTTCTTCACCAGCTGTGCTGTCTTCCATCATGGGTATTGCGGGAAGCCCAGAACAGCCCCCGTGGCCCTGAGGTCCCAGATCTGAACTCACCCAGGTCATCGGTAGAAGGCTTGATATCAGCCAGAACTGAAAAGGCACAAAACAGTGATGTGAGAAGAGTTCCGGATCGACAAACGGGAAGGCAGAGGGCAGGAGGGAGAATGTAGGTAACAGGAAAAAGCTGAGGCAATGGCTGGGTTTTTTATATTGTGTCCAGGGGAAGAGAGTTTATTGAAGATACATTTTTTGAGTATTTTTTGGCCTGTTGACATTGGGAATCTTTATGTATGCTTTTTAAAGCTATGAATCCACTTTGCTTCCTCTTTTTTAGGGGGCCAGGAAGCATCCCGTTCCCAGTGATAAAAATTATAAGATTAATTCAAGAGCTAGAATAAATACTGTGACTATTAACATGAAACGCGCCATTTTTAAGAGCTGGAGTGAAACCTACCTGTTTCATCTGTAGCAGGATCATTCACCAGATCTGCAAAAATATGATGGATGCAGGGGATGAAAAAATGCAAGCAGGAAAAACAGCAAAGGGAAAAACAGGGTGAGGCATGATGATCCAAAAGGAGGAAAGACTGAAGGGAAAGAATGCGGACTCTTGGGGGGAAATATAAGGGACTATCACAGAAGGAAGAGGATGCGGCAAAAAGATTGGGCACGTTTATAGCTTTGGTGGCATCTAAGACAGACAACAGGGCTCTGAATCTGTCTCTCTCTCTTTTTAAATAATATTTATTTATTTGGCTGTGCCAGGTCTTAGTTGCAGCATGAGGGATCTAGTTCTTTGAGCAGGGACAGAACTTGGGCACCCTGCATTGGGAGCATGGAGTCTTAGCCACTGGACTACCAGGGACATCCCTGAGACTCTTTTCTAGTCTTCCTCTTACTTTATACAGACTTCATCCTGGATCCTTCTATCCACAGTGTGAGAGCAAGGAAATAAAAGAATATCTTACTAGGATCTTCTGTGAATGTTTCTGAAGTCACTGTGGTCACATCATCTGCATAAAAAGAATCAGAAAACACTTTCTGAACATTCTCTGCCCCTCACCCCCAACCCCTGCACTCCCAGGAAGTGAAATTGTCAAGCACAGACACCATCACTAGTAAGATCCTAAAAGTATTTTTCTTTGTTTCCCAACCAAAGTCCTTTCCTCTGAAACCCAAACAAATGTCACACTTTTCCTACTCCCATGAATATACTCATACAATCCTAACCCAAAATTGTCCCTTTCCCATTGTTCTTATTTAGAGGAATGAATGAACTATGTGGCCATCAGATAGTCTACTGATTAAACTCTGGTTCAGCATTGGACTGCAAGAATGACTTCATCCTAACAGATAATAACTGATACAGCTAGTTAGGGATTACTATGGGCTTGCTTTACAGATGGTAAAACAGCATCAACAAAATAAATAACTCATCCAAGGTCATAGAGCTTGTTGATAGTTATTATGGGCTGATGACCTCTTCGTGATACTTATTTAAATGAAAATTGTCTTTCTCAAAAAGACTGTGATTTTTAAAAAAAATCTTTTGACTGTGCTACTGTGCATGTGGGATCTTAGTTCTCTGACTAGGCATTGAACTGGCACCCCCTGAAATGGAAGTGCAGGATCTTAACCACTGGATCAGCAGGGAAATCCCCAGACTGTGATTTTTGACATTCATGATTTTGATATTTTTGGATATCAGTCTGATGATTCTCTCTACACAGTGTTCACAAGAGGTTACATTGGTCGTTTTCTGATGCTCACAGTGATAAGTGAGGTAGAAAGAGAGACGAGGAGAGGAGATGCTTTGCTATTGATCCTTGGAAAGTGAAAACAAAAGGAGAAGTAAAAAATGGTCCAGGTCTTAAGATGGAAGATATTTGGATAAACTAAGAAAACTTCATCTGAACCTGTACATAATAGCAACTCCTGAAACAAATAGTCTCTGAATTAACAAGCAACATAAAAAGCAGTGTGAAGAACTAGACGTTTAACAAACATCCCATCCATAATAAACCTTCACTGTAAAAGGCTTATAGTCATTATCGGTTTTACCCACTAGAGGTCAGCAAATCCACATAATACTTTGCCTTGAGGTCAGCATACAAGTGTCAGATTTACAATCTGGTGAGAAGAGCATTTTTATAAAGCATATCAGAGTTACTGATCCTTGTACTAGAAGCAAAACACAGGACATTTTAAAGGAATTTCCCCTGCTTATTCCTCAGTCATCTTTTAGGAAAAAATTCCAGATAGGCATCAGATGGGACAGGAACCGTTTACATCTTTTTAACACTTTTTAACATAAGCTTTCTTCTTTCAGAGCAGATTTTGATAAAAAGGAATTCAAGTTTGCTCCAGTCCCACAGGATAAATGAAAAACCACTGACCCGATTCATTCCAGAGGCTGTAAGAAGGGAGTGGATTTTCTCCAGGGTGTAGCCAATTCCTGTCCTGTTTCCAGTTCTCTCCAGCTACATTCCAGTCCAACCACTCACGGAAATAGAGGAAGCAGTGGGTGAACAAAGGGTTTGAGAATATCCTAGCTGTGTTTTTAGAATTTCAGGCAGAGTACTAGTTTTCTGCATATCCCTCAGTTTACCCACCTTTTCCATGAGCTACCTCCATAAAAGCTTAAGGACTGATGAATGTTTTCTCAGAAGGAATCTTATGGAGACATTTTCATCAGCTCTTACAATATTTCTGCTCAAAAAGCATCACAAAGTCATAAAACAGGACTGGACCTTAACCAGCCCAAAGAAAGGAATTTGGATTTTTAGTTATGTTAGTGCTGGGACTTCCCAGGTGGCTCTAGTGGCAAAGAGTCTGCCTGAAATGCAAGAAACATGGGTTTGATCCCTGGGTGGGAAAGATCCCTTGGAAGAGGGAAAGGATACCCACTCCAGTATTCTTGCATGGGAAATCCAATGGACAGAGGAGCCTGGTGGGCTACAGTCCATAGGGTCACACAAAGTCAGACACGACTGAGCATCTGAGCACAGCACAGCACAGGGCTGAAATAAAATCTGGGTTCAAAAATGTAAGGATTCAGGCCAGAACAGAGAAAAGGTTTTTCTGTATTTTTATTTCTTCTACCAAGATGCACAGTAAGAAATTATATTGTGAGCCAGTATACACATATAAAACGGAAAGAAGAGTAAAAATAACACTTCTGTAATCTATTTGCAGTGTACTCTATTTATCTTCTAAGAAATACTTATTTTGGCTGTGCAGAGTCTTAGTTGAGGCTCTTAGGATCTTTAGTTGTGGCATGAGGGGTTTGGTTCCCTGACCAGGGATCGAAACTGGGCCCCCCTGCATTGGAACCATGGAGTCTTAGCCACTGGACCACCAGGGAAGTCCCGAGTGTACTCTTAACTCATTAAAAGCACCAGTTGTGACCCACTCATTAGATTTTTCGACTCATTAAAGGGTTATATACTGCAGTGCTCTCAAGGGTTGGGAAAACCAAGAGAAATTATAATTATGTTGGTGCCAAGAGGCAGCTGCAAATGTTGAATCGAGCTGAAGGAAGCGGACCTTCGGAAGCCAAAACATGGATTCTGTCTCATTGAGCCACGATTTCCCTATAGGGCTGGGAAGACCTCTTTTTCCGTCTGCAGTTTAGTTTTTCCATTCTTACATGGATAGGAAAATTCTGTTAGGAGTAGTGGGCGTTATCCGAGGGTGTGGAAATGAGATGGACATAGAGAAGATTTGAGTGAAGTTATTTCAGTAGTGAATGAGAAAGTTTTATGAGTGGGATGACAGGATTGTTGAATTCAATTCTATTATTTCACACACCTTGGCACTTCATCTCTGTATGGTACAACAAATTCTTGGAACTTTGACCATTTGGCTCCATTGTCCTGATAAGAACCCCAACAGAGCCCAGATGCATGGGATCACTTACCTCCTCGCTGTCCGCTGACTCCTAGGGGTGTCCGGCCTGCACAAAGGAAGAAGTATGTGAATGCGTCCAGCTCTATACCTCATAAAGCTTTTCTGCGATGAACCAGAAAATGATGGGAAAATTGCTCTACTTGCCATGTTTTATTTCTGTTACAGCTCCGTATAGAAATAGGCAGACTGTTAGTGCTACACACAGACACGGAAGCACTCAAAGACAGGAGACTGCTGAGCACAAAGGGGAGCCCTGACTCAGGAGGCCTCTTGCTTTCAGGCTGTCCAGAAGGGGTGGGGTCTTGATCCACCCACCAGGCAGCAGCCCTTGCTGATGGCCTGTCCTTCCATCCCCACAGCCAGCCCCTCCAGCTACACTACTGAAAAGGGCCCAAAATGATTATCTCACAGTCTGTGTTGGGCAGAATAAGAAAAAAAAAAGAATAGGATTTTTTTTTTTGAAAGCCCAAGGTTCACTTTCTGTGGCCAGTCGCCTAGTTCAATTCTGTACAATCTGTGAAGATCATTTTCCTTTTGTCTACAGAGGTGGCAACATTTTCTGTGTGCACGTGAATCTGCTTGTGTGAGTCTGATGCTTGTGTTTGTTAGGTTAATGTATCCCCCCTGTTTTCCTTCACAGTTTAACATGTGCTGTGTGCTCAGTCACTCAGTCCGACTGTTTGCAGCCCCGTGGACTGTAGCCCGTCAGGCTCCTCTGTCCACGGGATTCTCCAGACAAGAATACTGGAGTGGGTTGCCATGCCCTCCTCCAGGGCATCTTCCTGACCCAGGGATTGAACCTTCATCTCCTATGGCTCCTGCATTTCAGGGCAGGCAGATTCTTTACCGCTGAGCCACCAGGGAAGCCCCTTCTTCACGGTTTAAACTTGAGTTTCTTGTGAGGTGGTCCTTATGTCTGTGTACACCATTGTATACATCAGCTTCTCTTTTTGCTTCCTTTTTTTTTGGAGGGGAGGTGTGTCCTGGGATCTAAATTTCCTGACCAGGGATTGAACCTGGGCCATGGCAGTGAAAGCACTGTGTCCCAACCACTGGGCCACCAGGGAATTTCCTCCTTTGGTATTTGTTTCCCTGTTTGTATATTTATGAGAGTGGCCCTCTTGGTTAATATGCATTTGCGTGTATCTTAGTTTTGCTTTAATTTCATAACTCTCAGGCTGCCTTCCCCCAGATCTGAGGTCATCTCTAATCACATCCCTCTAATCACACAGTCTTTTCTTCTCTTCTCTCTCTCTCTCATTTTTTGGTCATGCTGCAAGGCTTACAAGACCTTAGTTCCCCAGCCAGGAACTGAACCTAGGCCCTTGGCAGTGAGAGCGCAGAGTCCTAACCAGGGGACTGCCAAGGAACTCCCCGCGTTCTTTGACTTCTCTTTAATGGGCAATTCTAGAATTAAACAGCAAGCATCTCTCCTCCCATTCCCCTTCAGCCTCCTTGCATCCTCCCTCTAACATACACCTCTACCCACCTCGGAGGAGCTGACATTTTAGGGAGAAAAGAAAAAAGGTAGGGACTCACCAGAGGACATGATGAAGGCGGTGAGAAGCAGGAGCACTTTGGGTCTGAAGAACACCATATCTGACAGGTGAGTGGGGAAAGTGGAGACTGTGATCAGCACTTCCATTCCAGGCAAGCATATCTGTAGGGTGCCTTGCTTCCCAAGGTCTTTCCTGGTCCCTCATAAGTCTCAGACCCTTCCTCTCTTTTCTTCCAACACTTCTTCAAACTCTCTCTTCTGTGATCATTTGCCATCATTCTCACCCCTTCTTTCCCAGCAAGTCAGGAAATTTTATACTTTACATGGTTCATGATGGGCCCCCCATCCACCCCATGGCCTCTTTAGTCCCTAGTATCTAAACTTTTGTTTTGATATCTGTGACTTTTTAAAAAATAATATCTGTTCATCTAAGTGTCTCCTCATTTGAATTCCATGGATAACTGGGATGTCTGTTCAATTCTAAATCAGTGACATTCTCCATTGCCTGCTTCCAGCCCTTTCACACACACAAACACACACACACACCCTCCCTCCCTCCCTCCCTCCCTCTCTCTGTCTATTTAGGGTTTTAGACAATCCAAGCCACTCACTGTTGATGGTTCTCTGCTCTTTCCACCGAGTCCTTTGGTTGTTGAATGTGTGTCTCTCTCCTTCTCTGTTCCACTTTGGCTGGGGTGTAAGATGAACAGGGCCACTCCCTGGAAAGGACTTCGAATTTGGCCTACTCTGAAACAATGAGATGAGGGAGAGCAAGGAAGAGAGAGAGAGAGGGAGGGAGGGAGGGAGGGAGAAAGCCAGGCTAGAGAAGCCTGATTCAGTGCTACTATGATGCGGGGAGGAGAAGGGCGATGGGGCTTTGCAGTCACTCACACCCTCGTTCCAAAGGTTATGATCACACTGATGAGAGATGGTGCTGCTCCCTTGACGGGTTGGCTCAAGCTCATATATGCCTTTCTTCCATGAACCACCATCTGGCCCCAGTCTCACTTTGTCCTTGGGTTACTTTTTACCTAAAGAGAGAGAGAGAGAGAAAAAAAAAAACCCCGCAGAATACGTTTTTGTGTCTCTGGCTGTCTTCCATATTTGAATCATTCTTCCAACCCCCTTTCTCACTTTTGTCTTTTTAGAATTCTGCTCCCCCAAATTTCTTTGTTTCTTTGTGTCTCTCTTTTTTCTTTTTCTTTTGTCTTGACCCACACATTTAGCCTTCCCCCGCCCACCCCCATAATCTCATTTATTGTCACATCCAAACAAACACAGACACCACAGGAGTTTTGTCCTGGAGAAAGCCTGGCTGTCTTAGGGTTAGGGAAAGTTAAGGAATATAGGACCCTCACCCTTTTGTAATGTGGAGGAGCTCCATGAGAGAAGACGCCAGCCTTAGGCTGTCGTTTAGTTTTGTTTAAGCTTATGTTAAGAATCTTGGTTTCTGGACTCCTGAGGACAAAAATGCCATCAGAAGGCCAATGAAAATTGGGAGCCAAGTTCATTCTGCTTGCTTTATTTCCCATCATATCACATAATATGTATATAACACTTTCTCTGATCCAGGAGCTATAAAAACTTTGTCTTTGCTCTTATTCCTAGAAACTCTCATGCTTAGACAATTACAACATCTCCACTTCAGCAAGAATAAACTTGAGTGACAGAAATGCAAATCTGAAAAATGGTTGACCTTAGGTGCTCTAGCAGGGTGTCAAGTTATCTGTTAGCTTCCTTAGTCTATATTCCGTTTCCTGAACAGCTAAATTAGAGAAGCATACAGGTAGACCCTGGTGGCTCAGTGGTAAAGATTCTGCCTGCCAATGTAAGAGGCTTGGGTTTGGGGGTACTTCCCTGGTGGTCCAGTGGTTAAGAACCTGCCTTGTAATGGGGGCTACGCAGGTTCAATCCCTGGCTGGGGAACTAAGATCCGACGTGCTACTGGCAACTACCAAGTCATGCCTGCCTTGAATAAGACTGGTTGCCGTGATATAAATAAATAAATAAATATTAAAAAAAAAAAAAGAGGCTCAGGTTTGATCCCTGGGTTGGGAAGATCCCCTGGAGAAGGAAATGACAACCTACTCCAGTATTGTGCCTGGAGAATCCCATGGACATAAGATCCTGGTGAGCATCAGTTCCATGGGATCGCAAAGAGTTGGACACGACTGAGCAACTGAGGACCAGCACCAGCACAGCTAGACAGAGCAGATAATATTAATGGGTTACAGACCAGAAGAAAGAAGAGAATTAATGATGGAAGAAGGGAGGAAAGGAGGAAGGAAGGAAGGAAGCGGTCCTGAGGAAGGAAGAGCTATGGACCTAGAAAGAAGCAAATAGCATCTGTGGTTTCTCTTCGGGAGCTATACCTGCTCCATCTCTGAACTACGCGGGTTCTGGTTAGTTCCCAGAACAAATCTGTGGACCAAACCCAAGTCTTCCTCACCAGCCTGGTCCAAAACTTGATCTTTTTCCATCTGCTCCATAATGAGAGTGCAGAGGCTGCAAAACAGATGTGTGGGGAGAGCCAGAGCAAGGAAAGGCAAGGTGGTGGGTGTGGGGAAGGAACGAAAGCAGACGCAGAGCAGAACTCAGGCAGGACGCACAATAGAGGGCCTAGAGCCACACTCATGTTTTCCGTGAAGCACAGACAGATGGAGGAACTGAACTCCGGCCAGTCGTTTGGCAGGGCCGGCAATGACCTCAACTTGCTGGCCCAGCCAGAGACTGTAAGACTGTATCTCCGGAAAGCCTCCCCAGGCAGTAGGAGGGGGCGCTCTCCTGGAGTCCCAGGGGGCGGGGAGTCTGAAGTTAGAGCTGAGAAAACAGGGACAGAATGTTCAGAGCAAGCAGAAGGAGAAGGCAGGCAGCGAGTGGGACCTCGGAAGGAAGGGAGGGGGGAAGCTGGAAAGAAGGCGGGAACTAGTGAAAGCAGAAACCACCCTGTATTCTTGCTGGTCCTTCAAGGATGTCATTTATTTGCAAGTACTTGGGTTGATTTCTTATTCATGACCTTAGAGAGCTTCAGATTTACTTTTCTCTGGTGGTTATCATTATAATTACATCAAGTCAAAGTCAGCACCCATGGCCCAGGAATGAGCGACTGCCACCCAGAGACGTGAGCAGAGACTCTCCCCAGGGAAGACCTCCCTGAGCTGCAGTCCGTATATTCATCCAATACAAGATGGAGCTGCTACAGGGCAAGGACACAGGAAAGGCCTCCGAGGAATTGACTGGCAGGTGCAGAAGCGACTTAAGGCAGGCCTTCTCATGTTTGAGAGAGCCAGGAAAATACTAGTTTTTTAAAAGAGGTCTCCAATCGGTGGACAATGGGTAAAATGCAAAGAGAGAGAAGGGAGGCAGAGATGCAAGACAGTGTGCTGGTTTATTCATCTGTTTACTGGCCTGTGAAGAATACACCCATTAGCTGAAGGCCTCTGGGCAAATGTACAGAAACGTTATTACTGCGGTATGATCCAACTAAATTAAATCCAGGGCCTAAACACACAGAGATCCCATAAAAGGGAGGAGAGAAAAGGAGGAGGGTTATATGAGGTGGGGATGGGGGTGGGGGAGTGCTGTGTGTAGCAGAATGAAGCAATAAAGCAGTAACGGCCAAACTAAGAGATGGACTCAGCGGAGGCCTTCAGAGCCAACAAACGTATGTCCTCTGAGACCTTGGGCTGTGGGAGAGCCTCCCTCATCTTAGTAACCATGCACCTCTCCCATACTCTGCTCTTTACACCTCCATGCCTTGCACTTTCTGTTCCTTCCTTTCTGAAATATCCTTTTCCCAACCCCAGTAAAGGCCTGTGAAAGTGTTAGTGTTAGTCACTCAGCTGTGTCCTATTCTTTGCAACCCCGTGGACTGTAGCCTGCCAGGCACCTCTGTCCATGGAATTCTCCAGACAAGAATACTGGAGTGGGTTGCCATTTCTTTTTCCAGGGGACCTTCCCAACCTAGGGATTAACCCTGGGTCTCCTGCATTGCAGGCAGAGTCTTTACCATCTGAGCCACCAGGGAAACACAAAAATAAATGCCTATATGCACATCAAAACCAGCTCCAAGGCTGTTCTACCCAGAAATCTTTGCCTGGTCCCCTCTGCTTCCGAAGAGTTAATCAGGGACTTCCCTGGCAGTCCAGTGGTTAAGACGTCACCTTCCAATGTAGGGGGTGCAGGTTCAATCCCTGGTCTGGGAGCTAAGATCTCACATGTCTTGAGGCCGAAAAACCAAAACATAAACCAGAAGCAATATTGTACCAAATTCAATAAAGACTTTTAAAAATGGTCCACATAAAAGACAATTGTTAAAAAAGGTCAATTGTTCCCTCTACTGAGCTACCTCTCCATTTTATTTTTCTCACTGTGGCATCAGCTTTACTATATTCTTTTTTATGTGTCTGTCTTCTTGATTACACTGAGAGGTCCTTACTCCGCTCTGGCTGACATAATGATTAGTACAGAGCAACTCAAAATTTATTCATTTGAGTTGAGATGAAGACTTGGAAATATTTTGAGATATAAACATTCAAAAACTGAGTTAAATGCAAAAATAAAAAATTGAGAGGAAAGTTGTAAAAAAGAAAGTAGTTTGAGAGGATATAGGAGTTCAACCAGTAAAATAACTAACCAATGTTTTGATCCAAGGGGAGGGGAATAGAGCTAGAGGAAACAGGTACAGAAATCAGGTAACGGTTATTTCAGGAACAAAGGAGTTTTGGCAGAAGGGCTGTAAAATCAGTGCATGTGAAACATGTAACTTTTATCATAAATGATGAGCGCTTCTGTCTTATCATTTTCAGAGGGTGTGGTGGCCTTGCACTGTTCCTCTCGACCAATCCTGCAAACATAAAATGCTTGATCCGGTTCAGAACTCTGTCAGGTTTCCTAAAATGGAACCCACAACAAATAAACTTGAATAACTGATAAAATTGGCTGTAGACACACAAAATAAGACAAATGCCTTGTTCACTGATAGGAAATGTCTATCTTCTCATTCTACTCATCAGGAAAGAAAGAAAAACGAAGTCTGGAATTCAAAAATATGAAAGACATCCAGGAAAGTTCAATGTATAATTTTTTTTTTTTAACGCAGTGTTCTTATTTATTTAATGTTTTCATCTTTGTTGCTGCACACAGGCTTTCTCTAGTTGCAGCGAGCTGGGCTACTCTCTAGTTGTGTTGTGTGGGCTTCTCATTTCGGTGGCTTCTTTTGTTGCAGAGCATGGGCTCTAGGCAAGGGCTCAGTACTTCTGGAGCAGCCGCCTGGTCATCCCGTGGCACTGTGGAATCTTCCCGGTACAAGGAATCAAACCTGTGTGCCCTGCACTGGCAGGCAGATTCTTTTTTTTTTATTGGAGGCTAATTGGTTTACAATATGACAGGCGGATTCTTACCTACTGGACCACCAGGGAACTCTCATGTATATAATTATTCTCAAATACCAACAGCTAGTAAAATCAGTGGACATAGCGCATTTATATGACAGATATATTTGCATTTTAATAGACGGTATGAGCCAGGACGCCCACAGGATGGCCCTTGGTGACCCCTACCTATACTACTAGGCAATAAGATAACAGCAGAGGAGATAATCCCAGAAGAGATTACAAAGAGACTCCATCTTCTAGGGCCAGTGCTCTCTCGATCTCTTGCTTGTTTTCCCTGAGCAAAGCCGGCTGCGCTGTGAGTCACTCTATAGAGAAGATCGTGGCTGACAGTTGTGTGAATGAACTTGGAAATGGATTTTCTCTCAGTTGGCCTGGAAGACTGCAGCCCCAGCCAACACCTTAACTATAGCCTAGTGAGCTGCCCTCAGCCAGAGGTATGCAATAAAGCTGTGCTTGGCTTCCTAACCAACAGAAACTTTGGGAAAATAAATGTTTTAAACTGCTAAGTAGATAAGAATGCATCATAAAAAAATATTGTATCTCCAACTAAATAGTATATAATAAAATCACATTAATACAATTATACTATTATGAAATACTAAATTAGCTAGTATAATACATATGTTCAGTTGCTCCTTTGAGTCTGACTCTCTGCGACCTCCTGGACTGTAGCCCACCAGGCTCCTCTGTCTATGGAATTTTCCAGGCAAGAATACCAGAATGGGTTGCCATGTCCCTCTTCAGTGGATCTTCCCGAACCAGGGATTGAACCCGCATCTCCTGCGTTGGCAGGCAGGTTGTTTACCACTGCTCCACCTGGGAAGCCCTAGCTAGTATAATATGTTGGCTATTAATATACACTAGTTTAATACACTAGTGTTAATATATACTAATGTTCATGGAGCACTTACCATATGCTAAGCACTGTGTTAAAAAGTGTGATTGGGCTACATAAATTAAATACATCCTTTGTAATTAGGACTTCCCTGGTGGCTCAGTGGTTAAAGTGTCTGCCTGGAATGCAGGAGAGCAGGGTTTGATCCCTGGGTCAAGAAGATCCCCTGGAGAAGGAAATGGCAACCCACTTCAGTACTCTTGCCTGGAAAATCCCATGGAGGGAGGAGCCTGGTAGGCTACAGTCCATGGGGTGGCAAAGAGTCAGACACGACTGAGTGACTTCACTTTCACTTTTGAAATTAATACATTCATAGGAAAGCATAGAAAAAAGGAAGGAGAGATGAAAAGGAAGAAGAGATAAGGGAGAAGGGAAATAAGAAGGTGGGAGAAAGAAAGAAATCACACAGAAACTATAGAATCACCTTGAATATTCACTTTGTATCAAGATTTGCTAGGGACTTCTGGTGGTCCAGTGGTTAGGACTTTGCTTCCAAAGCAGGGGATGCAGGTTTGACCCCTGGTCAGGGAACTAAGATCCCACAATCCTTGTGGCCAATAAAATAAAATTAAAATTAAAAAATTAAAGAAGACTTTCTATAATTTAGTACTACAACTTACTTGAAATGTAGAAAATCTTATGAGCTTCCATAGAAAAGAATTAAACAACTAAAACGTCCAGTTTGTAGTAAAGAACCAAAGGAATTTGTTTCTCTGCCTGGAGCAGAAAGCCTGAGAGAGGAACTTAATAATTTTTTAATGTATACTATTTTGAAGATTTTGGTTGCTTCATATTTATCACTTCCACAAAAATTAGGGCAGAATAAAAATAAACTTCTTTTGGAGGTTAGTTTAAATGATATCTTGGAGAGATTTCCTGAATATAAGGCCATGAATAATTAAAACTCATTTAACAGACTTTCTATACTCCAGCCATTCTGTTAATATGCAGTTGGAATAGAACAGAAATAAAACACATTGTTTTGCTTTTATATTACTCACAACATTTTCCAAGGAAAGTTCTAGAAATTCTTTCTTTGGAGATAGCGGAGTGATTTGATGTTGATGTATTTCTAGAAACAGAAAGATGGATTGATCAGGAAAAGTTAGACATGAATCTCATGACAGGAAAATTGGAATTTGCTTGTTTGGGGTTTTTTATTATTAATATATAAAAATAAATTTTATTTATTCATGGCTGTGCTGAGTCCTCTTTGCTGCGCGGGCTTTCTCTAATTCTGGTGAGCGGAGGCTACTCTCCAGTTGCAGTCCGCAGGTTTGCCGTTGGTGCGGCTTCTCTTGTTGTGCAGCACGGTCTCTAGGATGCGGACTTCAACGGTTGCGGCTCCTGTGCTCTCAGAGCACAGGCTCAATAGTTGCGGCGCGCGGGCTTAGAGGCATACGGGATCCTCCCAGTTCAGGGATCGAACCCACATCTCCTGCATTGGTGGGCGGATTCTCTACCACTGAGCCACCAGGGAAGTCCTGACATTTGCTCTTGTTATTGGGTCCACCTGCATGCCTTGCATTTTCTGGTATAAGTGAAGGAGGCCTTCAGAGCTGTCCTGAGACGGACTTCTGGGTTGGGCAGAAGTACAAGGCTATCTTTCTTATCTTGAACCTTGATAATCTTTCCACTTGAAGATCCTTCTCCCCAGTTCCCATAAGAGTGATCTTTAACAAACCACACTGAAACTTAGGATTTTGAAAGAAAAACAGCTTATAATTTTCCATGATTTTGTACGTTGATCAGGCAGTAAGTCTGCTTGACATGGTGTTGGCTGAAAAATCCCAAATGGTCTCACTCATGGCTCTCTGGTGCTGGCTGCCCATGGAAACGAGCTTCTGATGGGGCTGCTGGCAAAAGCCTCAGTTCTCATCTATGTCATGTCTACAGCTGACTCACTTGGGCTTCCGACAGCATGGCCCTGGTGGGGAGAAGAAACCTCCCAAGAGGCAAAGGAAGAAGGTGCAGACCTCTTAGGATCTCCTTCACTTTGTTTTCAGTTTTTTAGTTTTTGGTTATGCTGCTGGGCGAGAGGGCTTCCCTCGTAGCTCAGTTGGTAAAGGATCTGCCTGCAATGCAGGAGCAAAGTGAAGTTGCTCAGTCGTGTTCGACGCTTTGCGACCCCATGGACTGTACCCCACCAGACTCCTCCATCCATGCGATTCTGGATTAGGTTACCATTTCCTTCTCCAGGGGATCTTTCTTACTCAGGGATCAAACCTGGGTCTCCTGCCTTGTAGGCGGACACTTTACAGTCTGAGCCGCCAGGGAAGTCCGTAATGCAGGAGACCCGTGTTCAGTTCCTGGGTTGGGAAGATCCCCTGGAGGAGGAAATGACAACCCACTCCAGTATTCTTGCGTGGAGAATCCCATGGACAGAGGAGCCTGGAGGGCTACAGTCCATGGGGTCGCAAGAGTCGGACACAACTTAGGGACTAAACCACCCCCTGGGTATGAGGGATCTTAGTTTCCCGACAAGGAATCAAACCTGTGCCCTCTGCAGTAGAAGCATGGATTCTTAACCACTGGGCCACCAGGGGAATCCCTGGTCTCAGCCTCACAAGTTCCCCAGCATCACTCCCACTATATTCTGTCAGGTAAAAGAAGTCTTCAGGGTCTCAATTCCAAATTAAGGGAAGGAGAAATAGACTTCGCTCCTTGATGAGAGGAGTGGCAAAAAAAAAAAAAAAAGTGTCACAGGGCTTCCTTGGTGGCTCAGACGGTAAAGAATCCATCTGCAATGCGAGAGACCTGGGTTCGATACATGGGTAGGGAAAGTCCCCTGGAGGACGACATGGCAACCCACTCCAGCATTCTTGCCTGTTGAATCCTCATGGACAGAGGAGCCTGGTGAGCTACAGTCCACGGGGTTGCAAAGAGTTGGACAAAACTGAGGGGTTAAGCACAGCAGAGCACTCATGTGTCACAAGGATAAATGGTGTCTTTAACAGATTAGCTAAGAGCCAAAGAACATTTGTGTTTTGCCCTTTCCCTGAAGCCTAATTCCCTCTCATCACAATTCTAAGGACCTCTTGTATGCTCAATAAGATAGAAAATTTCAGTCTTTGGTTTCCTCGGTATCCAACACTGTTCTGTTTACTCGTCATTGCTGGAAGTGTTCAAGTTTCTTCCCCAGACACCTGTCTCTTGACTATACTGTGTCTCTGTTTACCACTCCTGCCATCTTTTGCTTCTGCTCCCAGATCTATACCTCAGTCTCTTCTACACCTGAAAGTAAAATAGGCATCTCTAGTTGGATATTTCATTGGCACCTTGAGTCTGTCACACTTTATCTTAGAGAGAGCAGGATCATTTAAGCAGAAAAGGGGGGGTGGGGGCGGCAGAGGTGGGGAAGCTAAAGAACAGACTCCTAGCAGTAACCTCCAAGAGACCAGTACCCATCTTCTGGAGGCCACCTCGCATGCTGAGATGTTACCACTCAGTCTACAGGAGCACACAGGCTCTGCTAGAATCCACACTAGCAAAATGCATCTTCCCTCCCTGCCTCTCTCTTCACTTACGTGGCTTTCAATTCTTCTCGGTTGCTGGAACGTAAACCACATTTAAACTCTAGCTATAAGAGGGTCTAGGGTAGGTAGTTTTTAGTTTTCCACCCTCTGTAATACAGGAAGGTGCCCAAGAAAGACACGTGAATAAATGTAAAGTAAATTGCCATAAGTTTGCATATGGAAAATTGAGTTATTCTCTGCATTGGTGCCCCTCTCATTCTAGAAATCTGCCACCAGATGAAGCATGTGAGTCATCCCTGAATTTCTCCCTCACCCTGAATCCCAACACACACACACACACACACACACACACACACACACACACATACACATATACATCCTTTTTCTCTCTTATTTCCATCACCACCCCCAGTTCAGTCCAAGTCATTACTCTAACAGTCTCAACTTATCTCCCAGTTTCCTCCACCTTAATTGGTAATACAGAGCACTATGAGTAATTTTTCTAGCATTACTGCGACTTAGGTCATCCTGACTTAAAAACCTTAGGGGGGTCTCATTATCTTTAGGACACAGATAGAACCTCTTAGTTCCATCTCTCATCACCAGTGCTCCAACCCACCCACTCCAACCCATTTTGCTTATTGCTTTCCGACCACACTGGCTGACTTACAGTTCTGCAAAAGCTCCAGGTTCTCCTGTTGCTTCGAAGCCACTGTACATACTCCGTTCCATTTGTACCACCTCCACCAAAATCCTTAATATATCAATTTAGCATAACAACCCTTATGTTCATCTGGCTAATTTCTACTCATCCTTTTCAGCTCAGCTTTGGATTGTTTTCCCGAGTGTCTCCACCACAATGTGGGCTTATTGTGGGCAGATGTTTTGCTCACTGTTGCATGCATGCCCAAAACCAAGCCAGGGACTCCTATTTGTGCCTCAGAATACGGATGCCTAGAGTAGGGGAAGGAAATGGCAACCCACTCCAGTATTCTTCCCTGGAGAATCCCAAGGACGGGAGAGCCGGGTGGGCTGCCGTCTATGGGGTCGAAGAGAGTCGGACACGACTGAAGCGTCTTAGCAGCAGCAGCAGTGTAGGGGAGAAACTATTTCCTAAGACTGAACACAAGAGGGCGACAAATCACTTCTCCGGGCCTGCTCTGACATCTGGCTGAATTTTCGTACACCTCATTTACTATTCCAACTGACTGTTGACACAGTTCATGTAGCACAACTCTTGAGCTGTGCCCAACAGGATGAAAGATTCCTAATGACTCAGAACTGTACTTCATTTATATTCTGGCTGCCTTCTCAGTGCCAGGCACTTCACTACCTACTGGTAACTAAAGATAAATCAGTCCCAAGTCCTCCATTCAAAGAATCTAGTGGAAAAGAGAAGGAAACTTAATTTTTCTTTATTCCCAGACATAGGAAGAGACAACTCATTTTTTTTCCCCAGTATCACTGACTTCTTAAAATGGCAGAAAGGTTAACTATTGGGTGTAAATAAGACTGAAACTTAGGGGCTTCCCTAGTGGCTTCAGTGGTAAAAAATCTGCTTGCCAATGTAGGAGACACAAGTTGGATTCTTGATCCAGAAAGATCCCATGTGCCGCAAAGTCACTAAGCCCTTGCGCCACAACTACTGAGCCTGTGCACTATAAGAGAAGCCTCTGCAATAAGAAGTCCAGATACCCCAACTAGAGAAAGCCTGCGTGCAGCAACAAAGACCCAGCGCAGTAAAAAATAAAAAACAAAAATAACAAAATAAAATTATTTAAAGACAGAAACTTAGACTTTCCTAAGTGACATGTTTGAAAAGCATAATCACCACCAATCCAGCTAATTCTACCCCAGGTAATTCTAGGATAGTTGGAGAATTATGCCTCATCCTAAGCCCATTATTCCCCCTCCCCATTTTGAATAGACTTTTTTTTTCTGTTGTTCACAGCAGTTTTTATGTTCAGAGCAAAACTGAGTGGAAAGTACAGAGAATTTCCATATACTCCCTGCCCTACATACTCACATCCTTCCCCACTGTCAGACCAGGGAAGTCCACTGTTACAAGAGTAAATTAGGGTTCACTGTAATTTGACTTCCCTGGTGACTCAGATGGTAAAGCCTCTGTCTACAGTGCGGGAGACCCGGGTTCGAGCCCTGGGTTGGGAAGATCCCCTGGAGAAGGAAATGGCAATCCACTCCAGTACTATTGCCTAGAAAATCCCATGGAAAGAGGAGCCTGGAAGGCTGCAGTCTATGGGGTCCCAAGGAGTCAGACACAACTGAGTGACTTCACTTCACTTCACTCTAATTTAGAATGCTGTCCATTATGTGGGTTTTGACAAATGTGTACTGATACGCATCCACCATTATAGTATTGTACAGAGTAGTTTTACTGCCTTCAAAGTACTCTGTGCTCTGCCTTTTCATGACTCCTTCTCTGAGCCCCGACAACAACTGATCTTTTTGCTGCCTCTTAGTTTTGTTTTTGTTTTTTTTCCAGGATGCATATAGTTGGAATCATACGGTATGTGGTTTTTTCCAGATTGCCTCTCTTACTTGATCATAATACATTTAGGTTCAGCCCATGCCTTTTCATGCTTGGTAGTTTATTTCTTCTTAGTGTCGGATAACAGTTAGACTGCATTCACCTACTCGATTGCTTCTGTTTGGGCAAGTACGAAGCTGCAATAAGCAGACATGTGCAATTTTTTGCATAAGTTTTTCCTTTGGAAAAATACCAAGGAGCTTGAGACTAGATCATATGGTAAGGGTATGTTTAGTTTTATAAGAAACGAATCTGTCTTCCAAATTGGTGGTACCATTTTGGATTCTCAGCAGTGAATGGGAGTTCCTGTTGCTCGGCATCCTTGCCCTTGTTTCATGTTATCAGTATTTTGGATTCAGCCACTCTAATAGTCATGTCGTGTTGTCTGATTGTTTTTTAATTCTCATTTCTTTAATGACATAGGATATGGAGCGTTTTTTCATTTGCTTATTTGGCATCTTATTTTTTATTGGTGAGGTACATGTTTCAGGTCTTTTGCCCATTTTAAAATCAGTTGCTTTCTTTTAATATTTACTTATTTGGCTGCATTGGGTCTTAGGTGTGGCAGGTGGGCTCTCGAGGACTTGGGCTCAGTAGTTGGACCCCTCCGGCTGCGTTAATCCATGGCAGGTGGGATCTTAGTTCCTCAACCAGGGGCCGAATCTGAGTTCCCTGGCCTGAACCCAAATCCCTGCGTTGGAAAGTGGATTCTTAACCACTGGACCACTAGAGAAGTCCCTGTTTATTTGTCTTATTGTTGATTTTTAAGAGTTATTTGTATATTTTGGATACCTATTCTTTATCTGATATGTATTTTGCAGATATTTTCTGCCAGTCTGTGGCTTGTCTCCTCATACTCTTGAGACCATGTTTTGCTAAGCAGAAATTTGGAATTTTAATGAAGTTTCACCTTATTAATGACAGTGACTTCGTATGTAAAAAAGTCAGCACCATACCCAAGGTCATTTATCTATGTTATCTTCCAGAAATTTTATAACTTTTCATATTAGGTCTATGACACATTTTGAGCTAAATTTTTTAGAGAAGAGCATAAGGTCTGTGTCTAGATTCTTTTTGCGGGGTGAGGGGAGGGCATGTGGATGTCCAGTTGTTCCATACCATTAAAAAATTTATTTATTTATTTATTTATTTTTGGTTGTGCTGGGCCTTTGCTTTATGAGGCTTTTTCTCCAGTTGTGGCGGGTGGGGGCTTCTGTCTGGTTGTGGTGCAAGGGCTTCTCATTCCGGTGGCTTCTCTTGTAGCAGAGCACAGGCTTTTGAGCTTGCAGGCTTCAGTAGCGCTTGTGCTCAGTAGTTGTGGCACACGGGCTTAGTTGCCCTGCAGCATGTGGAATCTTCCTAGACCAGGGATTGAACCCGTGTTCCCTGCATTGGCAGGCAGATTCTTAACCACTGACCACCCGGGAAGTCACAGGACCATTTCTTAATAAAGACTGTCTTCGCTCCATTGTATTGCCTTTTATTCTTTGTTCTAGATCACCTGATTGTTATTTATGTAGGCCTATTTCTGGACTCTATGATGTATCTTTGATCTTTTGTTGCCAATACCACACTGCCTTAATTACTGTAGCTTTATACTGTTTGATGCACAGAAAGCCAAATGCTGAGACACAGAGGTGTGCTGCAGAGAAAGGGTATATTCATGAAGCAGCCAAGCAAGGAGCACCAAGCTCAAATACACCTCCCGAAAGGTGAAGAGCTTAGGATGTTTATGAGACAAAGAAGCAGGGTGGCCTGAAGCGGGGCTTCCTACGGGGAAAAGGATGGGAGGCAAGGTAAAGGTGAAGTAATCAGTGTTCTGTGCAGGTATATCTGATTTTCATGCTTCTCATGGGATGCTTGTTCAGAAAGAAGCATCAGCATGATCCAAGGGTGGAAGTTTTGACCCCCTGATGTCAAAGGTTATCAGGCCCAGTGGTTGGTTTGACCTGGACAAGACTAGCTCCCAGTTTCTGAAAAATAATTTAAGCAATTGTAGTGTAGCATGCATACCTCAGAGGTGTTATTTACAAGGGCTGTTAAAGAAGTCTTATGACATTTCATCTAAGCTACGTGAAGTTTTGAGCGTATGCAATCTGCAAGAACAATTAAAGCAAGCTTGGTCAATGAAGGCAGGTTACAGGTTATCATTTATTAAGCAAGTTGTAGTTCAAAGGATCTCAATAGTAAGTCTTGAGGTCAGTTAGTTTCAGTCCTCCATTTTGTTGTCTGTTCTTGGTCTGGGTCAGTCTGTGGACATTCAGAAAATAACTTGCTGGAATTTTGATTGGGATCATATTGAGTCTATAGATCAACTGGAAAGAACTAACATCTCTTTTTTCAGAGCTTATGGTTTGCTTTGATCATTTTTATATATTCTGTTAGGGTTATACCTGTGTGTTCAGTCACTCAGTCGTGTTTGACTCTTTGCGACCCCATGGACTGTGTCCCTATGTCCATGGGAATTTTCCAGGCAAGAATACTGGAGTGATTGCCACTTCTTCCTCCAGGGGATCCTCCCCACCCAAGGATGTAAGCCTCTTCTCTTGCATCTCCTAAGTAGTTCATTATATTGGGTTTCTGCTGCCCTTGTCTCCCTCCCTCCTAGTACACAGCACCTAAAACCCTGGGAGCTAATGAGATGACTGGTATTGGGGACTCTAGGATCATCATGGGATGAATGTTCATTGCTGGGGTAATTACCCATGTGATTAGAAGGTTGAAAATTTCAGCCATCTCTCCATCTCCAAGGAGGCGTGAATTATTGTTGATGGACTATGATTTAATCCTCCCCCATGTAAGGGAGCTCCATAAAAATTACCTGATGGAAGGGGTTTGGAGAGTGTATCGTGTGGGGAATACATCCCAGTGCTGTCACAGTACAGTGCCCAAGGATGGCACAGGAGCTCTGCGTATTCCTCCCTCATACCTTGCCCAACACGCCCCGTCCCTTTGGCTGCTCCTGTTTCTAGCCTTTACAATGAATGGGTAATACTGAATAAGTAAAATACTTTCTTGAGTTCCATGAGTCATTTAACAAAATTATTGAACTTGAGGAAAAGATTGTGAGAACACTGATTTATAGCCCAGTGTTCAGAAGTACAGGAGGCAGGACTTGTAACCAGCAGCAGAAGTGGAAGCAGTCTTGTGGCACTAAGCCCCAGACTTGAGAGGTCCAACACTAACTCTGGTTATGTAATTTTGCAATATAACTGAATTGTAGGATACCCTGCTAGTGTTTGGAAATTGGGAAGTGTCAGAGAGTCAGATCCACAGATTTGGTATGTAGAAAAAAAAACAAAACACACACCTAGTTTCTTGGAGTGAGACTTTTGTAGAAAAAAAGGCAGAAGCAAAGCAAGAGAATTATTGCTTGGCTATAACTTAAGGCCTATATGGCTGTTTGTGGTTGGCTAACTCCTTGGATGAAAAGCTGTGACAAACCTAGACAGTGTATTAAAGAGCAGAGACATCACTTTGCCAACAAAGGTCTGTATAGTCAAAGCTCTGGTTTTTCTAGTAGTCCTGTACAGATGTGAGAGTTGGACCATAAAGAAGGCTGAGTGCTGAAGAACTGATGCCCTTGGACAGCAAGGAGATCAAATCCTAAAGAAAGTCAACCTTGAATATTAATTGAAAGGACTGATGTTGAAGCTGAAGTTCCAAAACTTTGGCCACGTGATGGGAAGAGCTGACTCATTAGAAGAGACCTCGATGCTGGGAAAGATTGAGGGCAGGAGGAGAAGGGGCAAAAGAGGAGGATAAGATGGTTGGATGGTATCAATGACTCAATAGACGTGCATCTGAACAAATTCCGGGAGATGGTGAAGGACAGGGAAGCCTGGTGTGCTGTGGCAGTCCATGGGGTTGCAAAGAGTCTGATATGACTTAGCCATTGAACAGCAACAACCCTTAACTTTCAATTTCGTAACCTTGAGACATTTACAGGCTTAGATTTTGGTTTGCTTATATACAGCCACCTTGGAATTAGAGCCTCCACAGTCTAATGGCTCCCTGCTTAATGAACTTAATGATTTCTCCCTTCTGACCATCCTCTTGTACATGGGAGATTCACCAAAAATTTGGTATTAGCAGAACTCCTCAGTCACCATCAGAATTAAGTTGCTTTTGTCTCACTGTGATACTGATTATGATGTCAGGTTCACAGAATTTGTTTTGGGGGAGTTCCCTGGCAGTCCAGTGATTAAGACTCTGTGCTCTCACTGCCAAGGACTGGGGTTCAATCCCTGGTTGGGGGAACTAAGATCCCACTAGCTGCATGGCCCGGCCAAAAAGGAAAAAATAATTTTTTTTGGTTATTCATCTTGTTTCTGTTCTGCAAGCACAATGAAATCATTTGACATGCAGCTGATGGCTATGAATGTGCATTAAAGACCTGTGGGAGAACACAGTGCACCAAGGAACCAAGCATGGTTATTCAATTCAGTTCAGTCACTCAGTCGTGTCTTTCTGACCTAACCCCACTGACGGCAGCACACCAGGCTTCCCTGTCCATCACCAACTCCCGGCATTTACTCAAACTCATGTCCACTGAGTCAGTGATGCCATTCAACCATCTCATCCTTTGTCATCCCCTTCTCCTCCTGCCTTCAATCTTTCCCAGGATCAGGGTCTTTTCAAATGACTCAGTTTTTCACAGACTATAAGGAGGATAATACCAAGAGTGAGAGGTATATTCCTTAATCAGAACTTCCTATGAACCAAACCAGTTGTTATCAAATAAATCAGGGAATGTACCTGAAGGGTCATCAACCCACCAAAGGCAAGTGGCTTATTTATTAATCTCATGTATTTAGCACAATACCAGTGTGTAGTGGTGTTAATCCAAGTGTGACAGGAGGCATTCTGCCATGGCACAGTTTCCTCCTTGTTAAGCTGATAAGTAAGGTCAAACAATTCTATTCTCCAAGGCCATCCTAGCAAGAAAGCTTTAGGACTTTTGTTGTGCAACTATATGACCTGAGTTATAGATTTAGGGATAATTGCCAGATTTAAGGGCCTGGCAGGAAGTGACCTTCCTTTACCTGGAAAGGCTGCCAAGAATCCTGTAAACAGGTTAGCAGGCCTGTTTTTCCCAAGGGGCCTGACTGACTCCAGAGAGTCGACCTGAGTTTTACTCTGGGCTTTGAATTCCTTCCAGAGCTGAATTTCTGTTCTTATAAGGACTTCACTTAGAGGGGTAAGTATGGTTGTTTTTAATCCGCAAAAGAATAGGCTGAATGAAATCAAGAGGCTGATCCACCCACCCAAATACATGAATTAAGATGAAAATCTAGATTCCTGTGTTCTAGATTTAGAGCTGTGGGTCTCTGGAATGTTTTCCTAAATGCTTCCACAATGACCTCAGCATGTTTGTCTTTCCCTTTGGGTACATAGTTTCATTTTAGCTTAGGAGAAAATGCCTTAAAAAAAAAAAAGACTTTTAATATCTACTTCCAATTAGGCCAACTTTTGACCACAGGCCTACTTTTAAAAAAATGTAGATCTTCTCCTCCCCTCCCTCAAATATTTTGTCAGGTTTCAGCTGGGACAAACAGTAAAATTTCCTGGTAGTTTGGAACAATCCCAGGGATCCAAGAGGTGTCTCCAAAGAGGATGCGAATGATAATACCTTCCTAGATCTGGAGCTACTTCCAAAAATAACCCAAAGACAGCCAGCCAGTCTGACTAAAGACAGTCAGTAGGACCCTAGCCACAAATAGCCCACGTTTCTGTCCAGCTATATTTTGGGGCTGAGCTGCCTGCATATGTCCCTAAGAACCGAAAACCTGAGTGCCCCAGGCAGGCAGAGAAACTTGTTGTTTAGTTGCCAAGTCGTGTCTGATTCTTTTGCGACACCAAGGACTGTAGCCCACCAGGCTCTTCTGTCCGTGGGATTATTCAGGTAAGAATACTGGACTGGGTTGCCATTTCCTCCTTCCCTACCCAGGGACTGATCCGGGATCTCCTGCATTTCCTGCACTGGCAGGTGAACTCTTTACCACTGAGCCACCTGGGAAGCAGAGAAACCGTAGAGGAGGATAAATAATTTTCGTTCTACTCTTGAGAGAGGCTGGGAATCCTTGCTGTCTAGGGCATCTCTTGACTGGATCTAAAAATTAAAAGTTCCCCCACTCTGGCCACTGCAATTTCAGATTATCTTTGGTGAGATTAATATACTTGTTCAGTTTTAAAATTTATTCACCTGCAGGCTCACACTGGACCCAGTTCAGTTTAGGTCAGATCCAATCCCATCCCCAACCCAGTCTGGTTTCAATTTAAGTTGGACCCAGTTTGACTTTGGCTGATTTCTGGACCCAATCTGGAAAGATGAAATGCTCAAGTCTGACAGCTCATAACCCAAGGATCCAAGAGGGTTTCAGCCACATCCTCCAGAGAAGCCATGCGTTAAAGGGGCTAAGTGGGTACTTTTACACGGTTCCTCATTTCTCTAGGAGGCCACTCAGGAGCTCCTTCTGTTTCCTCTGACAACAGAAAGCTAAAAGACCAACTGAGGCATATTAAGAGTATGTGAAAATGTTAGTTGCTCAGTCGTGTCTCTTTGGGACCCCATGGATTGTAGCCCTCCAGGCTTCTCTGTCCATGGAATTCTCCAGGCAACAGTAATGGAGTGGGTTATCATTCCCTTCTCCAGGATTTCTTCCCTACCCAAGGATCAGACCTCCGTCTCCTGCATTGTAAATGGAGTCTTTACTGTCTGAGCCACCAGGGAAGCCCAAAAACAAAGATACCAAGGCAAGCTACAGTCATGTGCCATGACTCAGATTTTTAAAATCGGAGTATTTTACGAGTATACATGAACAAAAATCAATTCTAATTGAGCAGCTTCAATGGGAGTTGAGATTTTTATAAGGAAAAGGGAGAAGCAAGAAAAATATTGGTGGGATGTATTATGTTGGTCAAAATGTTCGTTTCGGGGGTTCTTCCATAAGACCTTACTTATATTCTACTTGGTGGCCATTCATTCTAATGGCCCCCTAATTTAATTAACACATGCAGATTTAGGGAGGGCTCCATGAAAGAATTGTGAGGAAGAGTGGTTATCAAGCCTTAGTGCATCAAAATAATCCAATGTACATCACAATGAAGCTTGAGCTTCTTCTTTCAGTCCGGTGTGACTGGCGTGGGGATTAGAAACTGCAAATGGGGATAAGAACACCTCCAGTTGTTCTTACTAAAAGCGAGGACTTCAGACTTCTTCATACCAGTATTTCTCAAACTTCCTCTGAGGATGTGACTGCCAGAAAACATGCAGGATGGTTAAATAAATTTGACCCACACTAATAATTTTAGTATATCTCAAAAATTGCACTATTTGGGATAGATCATCTGTTAGTTTATCTGAAATTCAAATGTACTTTCTTTCCAAGCATCTTTCAAATGTGTAGTTTGTGTTCCTGTTGTGACTGTTGTCTGTTTTGTCTTTTTCAGACATTTCAAATGACACAATCTCATCAGGAGATTGTTTTATCTCTGATTCACCTACTGAATCTTCTGACCTACTTCTAGAATCACCTCAGTTACTTACTGGGTAACAAAAATTTCAATAAATCTTTATACTTCTTTTTTCTTAGTTTCTCCGTTTATTTTCACACTTCCGTTTTGTCTCTCCTCTGCTGTCCCCTCCTAACTCTGTTTCTCTGCTTTTGTTGAAGTTGTCTTCATGGAAACGCCTCCCGCGGCTTTCTCTCCTTCCTTCCCTTCTTTTTGTTTCCTTTCTCCTTTTTCCTTCTCCCCAAGCCTCCCACGGCAAAATTAAACTCTGTGCAAACAAGTTAGGACACTAGGGACCAGGCCACAGTATTGTGTTCCAGAAGGTTCTGCTCTGACTGTCCTTTTGCAAGAGCAAGTTCCCAGTCTGGGGAAAAGAGAGCTTCAGGAAACAATCGCTTCACCCGAGGATCTGTTGGGGGAGTGATGGATGGTACCGCAGTTACTTAACTGCCGGAAAAGGAGGGGAGTCACTGCCAGGCAGCAGCAGGGGCGGAGGTGGCTGGGAGAAAGAGCCAGTCAGGAAGAGCCATGGAAGGGGGCGGGGAATGCGCTGCCTGTGTATGCTGCCCGCAAGACCTTTCTGCAGATACTGTGTCTTTGTGAGCTGACTGCGGAGGCCATGTGCATGCAGAATGCATGTGAATGTATGCGTTGCTTATTTCAGATGGCGGGTCTATGTGAACTGCTGACTGCAAGAAACAGGAATGTCCCGTTGAAAGGATTTTGCAGTCAGAGTGCTTGTTTGTGGTTGCGTGGTATGTGTGACTGACTTTTTGCCAAATGCGCTGTTTCAGATTCCAGCTCTCAGAGTGGCGTAGAAGTCTGGCTGACCAAGCCAAGATGCAACAAAGTCAGAAGGAAATATGGGGGCAACCTGAGGTGGAAACAGAGAAGCTGTTGCAATAAGAAAAAAATTGGAGAAAGGAGAAATGAATGAGAAACAGAATATAAGCTGGAAAAATTCCTCACTTGGAAGAAATTTGTAAGGAAGAGAGAAAGAAAAGCCACATTCTTCCAAATGTAGGCACTATATATATATATATATATATATATACATATATAGTCATTATATACTATACATAGTATATATATATATATATATATATATCTCCTTACTTCCTCTGGTAACTTAATGAGATTATTTCCTAGTTTTTCTTCCCTTATTTCTTTCTAGACACAATTCATCTTGGCAGGTACATTACACATATATTTTGGTTACACCAGGGGATAGTTTAAAACTTAACAGTTATCCAGAAAGGAACACTCAGTTCACTTCAGTTCAGTTCAGTCACTCAGTCAGTGTCCAACTCTTTGCGACTCCATGAATCAAAGCACGCCAGGCCTCCCTGTCCATCACCAACTCCTGGAGTTCACTCAAACTCACATCCATCGAGTCGGTGATGCCATCCAGCCATCTCATCCTCCGTTGTCCACTTCTTCTCCTGCCCCCAATCCCTCCCAGCATCAGAGTCTTTTCCAGTGAGTCAACTCTTCGCATAAGGTGGCCAAAGTATTGGAGTTTCAGCTTTAGCATCATTCCTTCCAAAGAACACCCAGGGCTGATCTCCTTCAGAATGGACTGGTTGGATATCCTTGCAGTCCAAGGGACTCTCAAGAGTCTTCTCCAACACCACAGTTCAAAAGCATCAATTCTTTGGTGCTCAGCTTTCTTCACAGTCCAACTCTCACATCCATACATGACCACTGGAAAAACCATAGCCTTGACTAGACGGGCCTTTGTTGGCAAAGTAATGTCTCTGCTTTTGAATATGCTATCTAGGTTGGTCATAACTTTTCTTCCAAGGAGTAAGTGTCTTTTAATTTCATGGCTGGAGTTACCATCTGTAGTGAGAGATAGGGTTTTTTTTGTTTGTGTGGTGCTGTTATTAGACCAGAGAGCTATTGGCTGTAATGGAAAGATGTCCAGTTTGGGGTTTTATTTTGGGGGGGGAGGGGCATCCCTGGATAGGCTCACACCAAGGACATTCAGTTTTGATCAGCAATTTGTTTCATTTTAATTCTTTAAAATTGTTTAGTGATTGAAATAGTTCATGATGTCCACGATATTTCAAAAACAGGGGTGTTGAAATACAGTCTCTACATTCCAGAAGTAGTTATTGTTATTACTATGATTATTAACAATTTGACAGGGACTACCTACACCTGGAGTGAGGTATTCAACTTAGTCATGAGAACTTCTAGATTTCCATGGATAAAGAGCATAACTATAAACTTGGAGGTGGGCTGGGGAGAGAAGTCTTAATTGGGACCCTATCAGTTTTGCTTTGTTGCAAAAACAGTACATATTTTGGATGGTTTCAAATTGCAGTCATTACAATGTCTTCCTCAGGTCTTTGCTTGCTTCATTTTTAAAACATTAGAGATTATTATAACTGTATTTCCGGTACTACTTGTCCTCCATTCATTAATATGTCTTTTATTTTATTCAGTCATCTTCTCCCTTTCTTTTCATCTGCCTTGCTCCTTCTTCTCTCTCATGTTTCCCTGGATTTGATTAAAATTCTCTTCACTTCTCACCACTCTCTCCATTATGGAAATTATTCCTCTTCAGGCTTGTCTTTTTCCTCATTCCCTTCTCCAGTGTCTTTGTCTCCAGCAGAGGGGGTCTGATGTTGATCCGAGGTAGGGAATAAGGCCTGGGAGAAAGCAGCCTGGGGAAAAAGGAGGAGGAAGCAGAGATTCAGCTGTTTCTGCCATTAGCCGGTGAAAGGCAGGCTTTAAGCCCGCCTCTGTAAATTTCTCCCCGCCTGCCCCAACAGTTCCCCACCTCAAAGGGTCTCCACTTCTCCACCTTAAATTCCATTTCCCTGCCCCCTTCCCCCTCCCCTCCTCCCATTTCTCGGGTGACATTACTCTCTACCAGCTCTGACTGCCAGGGACACTGACCTACTTTCTGCCCTCTCTGTCAGGCATGAACCCTGGTTTGTCTAGTAAACCCTGAGTTTCCTCTAAATCTTTTTTCGCCCTAGCCTATTAATGGGTCCCTTTTGAACCTCAAAGCATTTCACAGTTTCCCACAAAATAGTAGTTTTTATGTTTAGTAACTGAAATTTGAGAAGAAGCTTAATGATAAAAAATCTTCTGTGATTTTAGCAAATCCATCTATGACAAATGAATTGGTACTTTGTTGATCACAGTAGAATCTATACATATTCAGAGAGTAACAGTAATAGTTTTTTGGTTGAATCTTTATATGTTTGATTGATGGATTTGTAGATCCTTTGTGACAAATTCTGACACACATACACACTGTTATTTATCAATCGTATGTTATGTTAGAGACATAAGTCAAAATATCAGGCATTGCTATCCTAATACTACTTTACATACTAAGTAGTAGGAGGAAACTGCAGACAAAATCAACTGTGCAGTCATTGAGGGTTTATAAGGAGTTGGTTCAGAGTATGTACTTTGATGCTTGAATTCAAATCATAGCTTTGCCACTTGCTAGCTAGTAATAGCTGTGTAAGTTTGAACAAGTTATTCAACCTCTCTGTTCCTCAGATGGTTCAGAATCCGCCACCAATGCAGGAGACACAGGTTTGATCCCTGGGTCAGGAAGATTCCCTAGAGAAGGAAATGGCAACCCACTCCAGCATTCTTGCCTGGGAAACCCCGTGGACAGAGGAGCCTGGAGGGCTACAGTCCATAGGGTCATAAAGAGTTGGACATGACTGACCAATTAAACAACAACAACAATCTTGTCCTAGTTTGTCTGTCCTAATTGTCCCGAAAACTTTTGGAAAACTAGCAGGAAGGTTTGGAACTTTCATATTAGAGATTTGCCTAGTCATTGCACTGTGTCACTCAACATAAAATTTCTTTTTCCTTTTTTTTCTTTCTTTCTTTTCAGTGTTTCCTCATGCTGCCAGGATGAATCCCAAATTGAGAGACACTGAGATGAAAAATCAAGGAACCAGTTAGTTTGGGGGAGTCAGGTGGAGTTTTCTATTTAACCTACGAGAAAAGTAAGGAAGATTAAATAAATCTAGCTTAATGATCACCCTGGGTTTGAAACCCAAGAGAGCAAGAGTGATTTAAAAACAAAATGAATAGATATTGTTCTGTTTCTTTGCATCAAAGATAATTACATGAACTCAGACTAATGAATGGAGCTCCCCAATCTAACTTTTTATAATTTATTTATTTACTTATTGGGTGTACTAGGTCTTCGTTGCTGCTCAGGCTTTTCTCTGATCGCAGAGAGTGGGTGCTACTCTCTAGTTGCAGTGCGAGGGCTTCTCATTTTGGTGGCTACTTTTGTTGCTGAGTGCTCTAGGGCTTCAGCAGTCGTGGCTCCCAGGCTCCAGAGCACAGGCTTAGTAGTTGTGGCACACACGCTTAGTTGCCCCATGCTACATGGGATCTTCTGAGATAGGGATTGAACCGGCATCTCCTGCATTGGCAGGCAGATTCTTTACCACACAGCCACCAGGGAAGCCCTAGTCTAACTTTTTAAATGTGAAAAATACAGCAACAGGACCAGAGCAATCAAGATGGTGCCAGGTCATTAGAATGATCCCAGAACTCATTCATTCTTTCATCCATTCAATCTGTAAATATTTGTTAATCATTCAAGGTGGTATTGTGACATTCATGGCAGATCCAACAGCTGTTGTGTGGTTTGATACCATTTCTACGGTTGAAATGTCAACAAATTCAATCAGGTGACTCTCTGCCCTGAGTGGAGGGTTCTCCCCTATTTCTTTTTCCCCCTATTATTTCTTTATAGAGAACATGCTGTTACCTTTCCACATTTGCTTAGTCCATTCTCTCTCCTTCCATTCTTCCTAGATTGAGATACTACCAATAAAATTTTACTTTTATTATTTATTTATTTTTGGCTGTACCGGATCTTTACTGCTGTTGGGGTTTTTCTTTAGCTGCAAAGAGCTGGGACTACTCTCCAGTTGCAGCATGCGGGCTTCTCATTGTGGTGGCTTCTCTTGTGGAGCACGGGCTCTAGGGTGCACGGGTGTCAGCAGTTCTCGTTCCCGGGCTCTAAAGCACAGGCTCAATAGTTGTGGCTCACGGGCTTAGTTGCTCTGTGGCATGTGGGATCTTCCCCACCCAGGAATTGAACCCATGTCTCGTGCATTGGCAGGCAGACTCTACGCAGTGAGCCACCAGGGAAGCCTAGATTTAGATACTTTTAGTAAACTCCAGTGGATAGAGAATCCGGAGACTGGGAAATTGCCACCAATGATGTTACCTCATTGCCTCAATTTTCTCTTCTGTTAGAAGAGACTAACAATATTTACTCAACATTACAAGGTTGCTTGGGGCTTCCATTGAGTTTATAAATGCCGAGTGCTTTAAATTAAGAATATTTTACAGATGGCTTGTTTCTTTAAGACACTATTCTCAAACTTTCATGTGTCTAAGAATTACATGGTAAGCTTGCAGGCTATTGGCTGATTCTATAATTTTGCTTGTGTTTGGCTCAAAAAAGAAAAAATTCAGATACTCTGGCAAATTCAGAAAGTCAAAGGTGAAGGCTAAGGAATCTGCATTAACCGTTCTGTGTACTCTTGTGTAGTATAGTAAAAGAGACAGTGGGCAGATACAACTAAAGGAAGGGGACAAAAAAAGCCTACATTGTGCTCTTTCTTTTTCCTTTACACTTTTTCCTTCTGTGATTCCGCCAATGTACCGTCTTTCCTGCCTCTTCACACCCCATCCTCCTTTGTGTTGGCATTGACATTTTCTTAGCATAGTTAGAGGCGCTCAGCTTACTGTGCAGAAATGGAGTGGAGGGAGAAGGAGGAGGGACGTGGGTGGAGAAAGGCTAGATCAGGGTTTAGCGATTTCTAACTGTGAAGACTGTTGTTGCCAGGCTGGTTCTAGCCGGCTGACTCCGGGAGAGGAAGCCTGGGGAGAGCTAGACTGACTGCAGCTGCTGCTACTGTTCCTTATTTGTTTGTGTACATTCTGATAGAAGACTCACTACCTTTTCTCCACCCACAAAAATCACATTAGATATCCCACTGGTGGACACTATTTTAGGTACTGATAACAACCCTGGATTCCTTCCTGTTTATAGTTTTTCTTTTTACTACTCTGGGCCTTTCGTTTTGATCAAATCCCAGCTGGTTTCTTTGTCTTTAACCCCAGGAGGTGAAGACTTGCACCAGATGGTGGCTATGGGGTACTTAAAGATTTTTGCTTGACCTGCAGTCTCCGAGGTAGATGAGTTATGCTTTTTTGACTGAGGTAACTATACACCAGTGCAACTCGAGTGGAATCAGAGAGAACCTGGGCAACTTTGTTGGGAGATTTTGTTTCATCAAATCTTCTGTGTTATGTGCCTCCCCCATTACTGTTTTCACATTGCCCACCAAGAGCATTTTAATAAAGTCATACAGATAATTCCAGCATCTCTGTTGTCTAAACCTTGGTCTTTAGCTTGGGTGCACATTAGAATTCCCAGAAGAGTGTTAGCAAATACTGGTGTCTGGACCCCAACCCCAGATATTCTGATGTAAGCTCCCCAGTGGTTCTATTATGTCTAGGAACAAAAATCTGGAAATGTCTTGCTTTATGCAAAGGATGTACTTTAATTTTGTCTCACGTATTATTCAGGGTGGAGTTGGTCTCACAATCAAAGGGACATCAGTAAATATGTATATTTGTACTATCACCACATGTCTGAACATTGTATAACTTCTCTTTGGTATTTGACTATTTTGGTATCAGCCATGTATAATAATAGCTAGTGTGCAGTTTCTATATAGTGCATTATATTTATGCTACCTCATGAATCCTTGAGTTTCCCTGGTGGCTCAACTGGTAAAGAATACGCCTGCAATGCAGGAGACCTGGGTTCAATCCCTGAATTGGGAAGATCCCCTGGAGAAGGGAATAGCTACCCACTCCAGTATTCTGGCCTGGAGAATTCCATGGACTGTATAGTCCATGGGGTTGCAAAGAATCAGACACGACAGAGCCACTTTCACTTTCATGAGTCCTTAAAGTTCAGTGAAATAATCTTCATTTTGTTGACGAGAAAACTGAGGCGACGATCCCATGACACCAGTAAATAAAGCTAGGATTTCAAATCAGATAAATCAGATTTACCTGACTCCAGAGATGTAAGGTTACTAATAACATGTCTTCTCAAGGGATTCAACTGACCCTCTTCTGAAGAGTATTAATTTATGGGTTAAAAACAAATGGTGCATGATCAAGATAAACTACACTGTTCCCCAAAAGATATGTGAGTCCTTACCTGTCCAGACATAACTACCATCAACCTGTGAAACCTATAACTACTTCGAACCTATGATTGAACCTAAGAAACTGAACCTTGCTTTCCCACTGTGGAAATGCTAAAAATACAGTGTCATGCCACTAGCTTTGTGTTTTCTTTTTCTAAAGTTATGTATTTAATTTGGCTGCACCAGGTCTTAGGCCTGTGGGATCTAGTTCCCCGAACAGGAAAGGAAGACAGAGTCTTAGCCACTGGACCACCAGGGAAGTCCCTCACTGGTTTTGTTTTTTAAAAATATACTCCCAGGTTTGTTTGTTTCCCTGACTAGGTTACATGAAAGCAAAATTGCTGTGTTTTCTGAATTTCTTAGGATGTGTCTGGCACATAGTGATACTGTATTGAATGATTGATAGCATTTTAAAAAAAGAGAGGCAGCTAGTTAGTTACTAGTCTAATACTCCCTATCCACACTTTCACCTATACAACCTGGTTTTCCTGGATGTTCATGGCACTGTGAATTGGGATCCTCTGTTGGGCATGTCGGCAACCTTTTCTCTGTGCCAGTTTTCCTGTGTTTCTTGAGCTCTGTGGTCACAGAGGTGATCAAGCTTTGATTGCAAAATAATTCTCTTTTCCTCTTCAGATTGAAGAGAAGTACTTTATGTTCCAGGAGATAGTATCAGAGTAGACTATGTAGTAACATTTTAGTTCTGTAGACCTTTCCCCCCTTTCTCTTGAAGGTTGTAGATCATATGTATTTCCCTATTGGCTCAGTGGTAAAGAATCCACCTGCTAATGCAGGAGATGTGGGTTCAATCCCTGAGTCAGGAAGATACCCTGGAGAAGGAAATGGCAACCCACTCCAGTATTTCTGCCTGGGAAAGCCCATGGACAGGACAGCCCGGTAGGCTACAGTCCATGGGGTTGCAAAAGAGTGTCATACAACTTAGCTGCTAGACAACAATAGGGCATATAGCACTTTTGCCCCTCTATGTGTATCTTTGATGAAAATTGTTCACTACTCTAGGTTACGCTCAGTGTCATAACGTATAGTAACAGCAGTACAACACCCTAAATCCTGCTGCATTGCTCAGTCAGGGGACTCTGTGGTAAATAAATTAGAAAGCGGACTGTAAAGATTGAGAAAGGAATGCTGAAAAGAATTTGTTGGCTGAAGGGACTGAGAAGCTATTGTGATCTGCAAGAAGGCTGACTTGTTAGGACACAACTGTAGCACAGCTGGGGATATCTGGGGGTAAGAAATAAGTAAGGTTATTTGGAAATGACTATCTTCCATATAAATATGGTTTGTCACAGGATATTGAATATAGTTCCTTGTGCTATATGGTAGGACCTTGTGTATCCATTCACTATAACAGAGTTTGTAACTGCTAATCCCAAACTTCCAAGCCATCTCTCCCCCAGTTCCACTCTCTGAAGCCTGTTCCGTCTGTTTCTCTTTTGTAGATGTTACTTCATTTGTGTCATATTTTAGATTCCACATATAAGTGATATCATATGGTATTGGTCTTTGTCTGGTTTAAGTTCATTGAGTATGGATACTCTCTAGGGTCATCCACCTTTCTACAAAGGGCACTATTTCATTCTTTTTTGTGGCTGAATAGTATTCCTTCCTACCTATACACATCTTCCTTCCCCATTCACATTTGGGTTGTTTTCAACAGATTCATATTCTTAACGCTCCTTTGCAGAGGAGTTTTTGGACCTTCCTCACCAGCGTGCAATTACCAGCACCATCTTTTTAAAAATCTGTCCCTTCTCAGCCATACTGTGAAGAAACATACTGAAGTGAACATTCCTTTTCACGCAAAGCTTGAGAATTTACAAAATGTTTTCAAGTGTATTATCACATTTCATTCTCACAGCAACCTTGGAACATACGCTGTTCAGAACAAAGGCTCAGAGAAAGTTAGGTAACTTCATTTGCCCAAGGTTTACACTGGTTTCTAAGTGGTAGAGGTGGCTGTGCCACGCGGCCCCGCCTGCATCTTAAAACCTGCCAAAAGCCCTGAGAACATAGGATGTAGTTAAAAATTGGCCTCACTATACAGAGGCATTGTCCTTACTCTGAACACGGGGAAGGACCTCAGAGGTATTTACGATCTTTGTCCCCAGATCTTTGCCTCCTGCCTCTGGAGGGGAGACCACGGTTTGAAGGGACTCGCCGGGACAAGGGTCCGCAGGGGAGCGCGGGCGGTGGGCGGGGCCGGGCGGGAGGCGCCGAGGGGCGGACACACACACCGCCCACCGCGTCCGGGGACTCAGGGAGCTCGCGTCAGGGGTGGACTAAGTGGGGCCCGAGGAGGGGCTGTGAGGGAGGGGAGGGTATGTACAACGGAAGGGATTCACCACGCGGTTTCGAGTTGGGAACAGACCTCGCCCCTCCACCGGTTTCCCTTTCTCAGTGAGGACGGTTTAGGGGCGGGCGGGGAAGGCGCGTCCTCGAAGCGCTCTCGCGCTCCCATAGCCCTCCGGGTGCGCGCGCCCACCGCTTCGCCTCGACCCCAGAGGCCGCAAGGGCTGCGAATGGGGACGGGGCGCCTGAGGGGCGGGTCCCGACGCAGGTGTCAGATCCGCTCGGCCGGGTTCGACTGGCTGGCTAGCTGGCTCAGCCCCTCGCTCGCCGGCCACCGCCCCCCGGCCCGCGGCCGCGCCGCAGCAGCGCCTGGAGGGCGGGGCCGGGGGTGCGCGCGGGTCCTCAGCACGCGGGCGGGCGGTGCGCGGCGCTTCGGTCTCAGGGAGCGCGGGGCGGCCCCCGCCGGCGTCGCGCGCGCCGTGTGCGAGCGGGGTCGCGCGCGGGAGCGCGCGCACGCCAGGCAAGTGAGGGAGTGTGAAGGGAGTGTGAGGGAGTGAGGAGCGGCCGGGGGTGAGTGTGTGGGTGTGGGGTGGGGGGGGTTGAGTGTGTGCCGGGGTGGGGGTGAGGGAGAGCCGCACCAACCGCGCAGCTGTGAGCAAGGGGGCGGGAGGTGAGTGGGCGAGGGCGTCGGGCCTGGCTGCTGGAGCCGCGGCGGCGGCGGCAGCGGAGAAAGGAGGCGGCTCCCGGCATCCCGACCCCCCTTCCCCTGCCCTCCTTCTCGGACTTCCAGCCCGCCTGGCCGCCGGCGCTGCCCTCAGAGGCCCCCAGCCCGGCGCCGCCGGCCAAGAGCGAGGGAGGAGCCGCCCGAGCCAGGTGAGCTGGACCCTCACGTCCCTCCCCGGGGGTCGTGGCGAGAGGGGAGGCGCTCCCGCCCTCCGCCTCACCCCCCTCTCCCGCCCCCCGCGGCCGAGTTGGGGCGGAACGTGCTCCGGAGGAGCGGGCCGGAGCCGGGAAGCCGCCGGGGACGGAGTCTTGTGGAGGCCGGTGGTCTCCTCAGAGCCGGGGGCGGCGGGCGCGAGGCAGACCCCGGGCGCGGAATGCGCGCCGAGAGGGGTTGAGGATGCCGGTGCGGGAAGCTGGAGGGAGGGAGGCGGCGGCGGCTTCGAGCGCGGAGCAGTGCGGTCCCTCCTCGGCGAGGGGGTGTGGTGACCCGGGAAGGCGCGGCCGAGCCGCGCACGCGTGGCGCTAACCTGTCCCCGGGAGCCCGGTAATCGCTGCCTCGCCTGGTGCCATCAGACGGATTCCTGTGGTGTGAGACCGAGGCGGGCGGGGGTGCGGATGGTCCTGCAATTAATTCTGTTCTGATCTCACGTTTTCCTCCTTACGTTTTAGAAAGAGTGACAGCCATTCCCCCTTTTCCTTTTGACAGTCCTCTAGATAAGAATCGGGTGACAGTTAATAATTGCACGTCGTGATTTTTTTTTTAAAGGCATTTGACCATGATGCAAATCTTTTAACCCCCTCCCCCCATAAATACAAAATAGTTAAGAGGATAATAACTACAGATTTGCCTTACTAATTTGTCCTCATCTCTGGTAGCAGATTTGTTTTATCCCCCGTATGTGTGTGAATAGAGATGAGGCGTTGATTCTCTTCTGGGAGTGGGATTTTTGTACTAACCGTGCTCCACGTAACCTCCTTGTAAATTTTTTCATTGTGCTGTTTTCCCATTAATTACCAGACTTGTTCCCACATCTTTGTGGAGTTGGGTTAGATTTGAAATCTGTATGGAAACTGGGCAGCCTAATATGGAAGATTTTCTTTTTGTGGGCTTGATAGGTTGATTATGTTTATGGACGACTTAACTTTTAACTAACCATTAAAATGTAAATATTATTTGTTTTAAACCTCACTTTGATAACATCGGATAGTTTCAAGGTCGTTGAAAAAACAGTTGATTGTCCAAACACTTTAAAATATTCATTTGGATTAAAAACAGCCTCTGAAATTTCAGTCATGGAGAGTCATCATTCATTTTCTAACTTTCAGAATAAAAGGCTCTCATAGTTGTTAGGTAGTTACAGTTTAAATTTCTTTTATATTGCTTGGTGTGTCAAAGGGGAGGAGGTCTATTCTGTTTTGACGTGATCTTTTGTTTATTCCATTCTGTCTTGGTTAGCTATTAGTTTCCTTCTTTCACGTCATGGATTTAGTTGTTAGTTTGGCAACATGGCTGATGTTTTTCTCCCTCTGTCTGCCTTGTTTTCTCTCATCTTCTCTTATTGTTGCCCCCAGATGCTGGAGTCTCCTTGTTGGGGAGGTGGGCAGTCTGTGATTCTGAGAACCAAGAAGGGGAACAGCAAATTCAAATTCAGTCTTCTGTTCAGTCACATTGAGAATCCTCTAGTCAAGAGCCAGTTTTCTCATCCTGCCTTTCTCTCTGCAGGGGGTAAGGAGCTGTTAAATATCAAACTTCAAGACTTGTGGCTACCAGCTAAAATTCCACTGATCTTAGTTTCTGGTTATGATATCCATGTGTGCTCAGCTTTGTTCAGCTCTTTGCTGCGACCTCATGGACTGCAGCCCGCCAGACCCCTCTGTCCATGGGATTCTCCAGTCAAGAATACTGGAGTAGGTTGCCATTTCCCACTCCATGGGATCTTTCTGACCCAGGGATCGAACCTGGGAAGCCCAATTCCTGGTTGGATAAGTTAATCATTTCTCCTGAATATGATGGCACCTAGGGATGGAGGGGAGTGTAACAACAAGAAATTGTTTTCCCCCTTTTCCCTTCTCATTCTGTCACCTTTTGCTCACCAGAGGGAAATTACCAGCAGTATCTTATAAATATTCTAACACTTCTTAGCCATATTGTAAAGAAAGTTCTAAAGTGAAGGTTCATTTTTTCCTCTGAACACCAACCAAGCTTAGTGCATTACTTTGTTGGGACACAAGATGAAACATACCTTTCAAATTATCTCCCAATTCTTACTTTCCCCTATTTGTAGTCCCCTGGAATTTGCTACTGGATAAGTCACTAGAGTGATCCCAAGTCCTCTCTTCTCCCTCTGAGCTGAAGGACTGAACACTGGGCCAGATCAGGGGAATGGGACAGAGCAGAATGAATTGTTCCACACTTTGAGACATAACACTTTCCTCTGGGGAGCAGACAGAAAACTAAATACAGAAAATGGGTGAAGAAAGAGCTTCTGTACCCATGAACAACCCATGAAGAGAGAGAAAATTGAGTTTTATTGTATGTTGTTTGCTGATAGCGGTTTTCTTGGTGGGGGCGTACTTAAGTGAGGTAGATTTGTAGAAACTTTATGGCTGGTTAGTTTTTGAAGAGTGCTCTCTGCAAGTGGGATTGTCATAAGCATTTGAGAAAAGAACCTTTAGAAATGTTATTTAATTGAGGGGGTAGATAATGATAAAGACAATGAGAAAAGTAGTATTATCCGATGTTAGCTGTACTGGCATGTGCAGTTGTTGCAAGAGAGGTTGAATAGGGGAGATTAGGCGCAGAGGTTGGGTAAATTGTCTTGCAGTACTTGGGAATTTTCCTGCTTGTCTTATTTTTAGGGTCATCAAGAAATAATATCTTCAAAAATATCCGTATATTATATACTTTAGATTTATGTGCTGTACATATCTGTGTAAATGTTCAGCTTGCAGAAAAGGACTGATTTTCTGGCTTCATGGTAACTGATGCCATGGTGTTAGTTGCAGTGTTTTCTTTTCCAGTGTTTTTTCCCTTTCAAAATTGGCTTGGAGGACAAAAGCCACAGAGCTAGCCAGCTCTACTCCCTTAGAGTCTGATCTGCATGGAACCCTGCTTATATCTGCTTATATCTTTTTTCCTCTCCTTTCTGACCCTAACTCTAGTCCCTACTTTAATTGTTAACAAAAGTAATTATTTCAATATTAGTTGTGTAACAAGGATGGGAAGTAGCAGTAGGTTTGGGTTGTTTGTTTCTTATGAGAAACTGAAAACTTAAATTTCTAACAGTTACATCTAGATATTATGTGGCACAGTTTGCTTGGTGTTAGTGTTTAATATTGAAAATAGCTATGTTTTTTTTCATCTCCAGTTATACTTCAGTATAACAAACTCCTTTAAAGTAACTCCCTGACTCTTAACCCTGTCCTTTCTGAGGTTCTGTGCTTGCCATTGGGGATATTAGTAGAGAATAAAATAGATGGGGATTCTGTCCTCATAAAGTATATAGTTTTATTTCATTGTTCTCTGTCCTTTGCCCTGTCAGTCACTCTCTCTTCAATGTCTTGAGGCGTCTACTCTATCTGTGAATTGATGAGTTAGCAAAACAAATTTGTGTGAATATTGTTATGCCAGTTTTTTTTTTTTACTACTTTCCTTTCAAAAGTGACAGCGCACCACAAAATGTGGTAAAAACAAACAAACAAACAAAAACTGCCTCTTAAATGTTTTTGTTCAGTTCATCTTCTTAACAGTCCTCCTTTCTCTCTGTCTCTCTCTCTCTTGACCGCTTCTAATACTAGCTCTTACCTTCATGTTATTGGAAATACAAAGATAGAACATGGATTGGCTGTATAAGATCAGACCTTACTGCTCTGCTGTCCCATATTTGGCATTATTTCAGTCTTTTGATACTTTATCAGAAAACTGCATCTTGAAAATACATGTGAGTTTGCCCAATTATAGCAGCATTGGAATTCTTCCCTGATGTTTTGGAGTTCTCAACAGTTTCCCAATTGTTTTTTTCAACATAGTGTCCAGAAAGAAAATTTGGAAAGAAGGCCCAACATTTAACATGTTAAATGTGATGAACTTTGAACTGTACTGTGCATTGCATCTCAGGAAATTTTTGAAATTTTGTGCCACGTTCCAGAGATACTCTGATGTAACATTTCTCTGTTAAGTGAAATCATTAGAAATGTTATTTGGATTCCAGAGAAAACATAGGTTTTCTTTATACCACAAAGTATTTTAGGAATTTTAGTAACTAACCTACAGATTATTTAACGGTAGTATTTCAGGCCCTTTAGTTGGGAATGTGTGAACATTTGCATGTTAATTTGTTCATGACAATTTTTTCTTTTTCCAGTTTTCTTTTTACGGTATAGTATACACCTAAATTTTACCATCTTAAAAAGTTAGTGGTATTCAGTACACACATATTTTGCAACCACCACTATGGCCATCTCCAGAACTCTTTTCTTTGTCCTGCATTATTGACAACCTGTACCCATAAAACATTAACTCCCCAATCTCTCAGTGCCCCAGCCATTAACAACCACCATTATGCTTTCTGTCTCTGTGAGTTTGAGCACTCTAGTACTGGAGCATAAGATTCATTCATGTTAAGCATGTAACAGAATCTGATGTCTTTCAAAGGCATTGTGTGTATACTGCATTTTTATTTATTCATCTGGCATAAAGGTGGCTTGCATCCACCTTCGAGCTCTTGTGAATAGTGTTGCATGTGTGTACAAATACCTCTTTTAAGACTCAGCTTTCAGTTCTTTTGGGTATATACCTAAAAGTGGAATTCCTGGATTGTATGTTGATTCTATTTTTAATTTTTTGAGGAACTGCCATACTCTTTTCCATAGCAGCTGCACTATTTAACATTCCCGCTAACAGTTTGCAAGGCTTCCAGTTTCTCCACATCCCTCCCCAACACTTGTTATTTTCTGTTGTTATTGCTCTTTTTTTCTTTTTGATAGTAACCATCCTGTGTGTGAGGTAGTTTCATGTTTTTGTTTGCATTTTCCTAGTGCTTAGTCATACTGAACACTGTTTCTTATTCATGACATTTTTAACATCAGCTCATTTTTAGTTCTCAGAGGGCTGGGACTTCATTTCTTACCATGATTTTCAGTGTCTTCAGATAAAGTGCATAGTAGATATTCATTAATTAAATGTACTATGCAACTGAATGTTTAGTTTTGTATATTTAGTGGTTTATCTTTTTTGACTATAAAGGAATCCCCAGATATCTTTGACATAAGTTAAACTTGTTTCTTCCTCATGAAAAAGAGATAGTAAACAGTTTAAGGCTATGATACTGTGCAGTCAAGTTCTTCTAACATGTAGCTGTGCTTTTCTTAGAGTTGACTTACTCCAAATGGATGTTAGAGATACATAACAACTATGGAGCACAGACCAAGGAAGAGTACGTCCCTTTAATATGCTTCCTGGAAGTTGGAGTGCAGTACTTTGACTCAGTGCTTTGATCATATTTAGTTGCGAGAAAACCTAGGGAATACAAATAAAGGTTCTTAGTTCTATGGCACTTTGCTGAGCTAAATATCAGATACATTATTGCTGAGGAGTAAGTAGATAGTGGATATTGGAAAGCAAGTGGCAGTCTCTGCTATCAAGTATGTGGAATTTGAAGTGACTCTGGGCTCTCTTCCTCTTTCTCATTTAGACAAGTGACCTCTCTGTTAGTTTAGCTTCACCTGCCAAATGATGATAATAATGTTTCATGAGGATGATTATGAGGATTAAATGAGAAGATACAAATAAACTGTCTTAACATAGTGTTTGGTACATGTAATCACTCAAAAGTGAATTTAGTTTCTTTATTTAAATTCCCTTCGATATCTTTAAGTATCAAAATAGTTCAGAGAAATTAAAAAACCTGAATCCTAGTCTTGGATCTGCTATTGTGATATCTTGGGCAGGTCGTTCCTTTAGGATGGGATATGTTATGTCTGTATTTCTCACATAATTATGTACAGACTAAATGACAATCACATAATTGTGTGCAGATTAAATAACAAAATATAGGGACTTCCCTGGCAGTCCAGTGGTTAAGACTTCCCATTTCAGTGTAGGGGTGTATGTTTGATCCCTGGTGGAGAAGCTAAGCTCCCACATGTCTCTCCACCAAAAGACCAAAACATAAAACAAGCAATATTGAAGCAAATTTTCAATAAAGACTAAAAATAGTCCACAACAACAAAAATCTTAAAAATAAAAGGCAAAGTGGGAAATGTTTTGTGAACTATAAATGGAGAATGTTTTTAACCCCACTTGTATGCATTGTTTTGCTTTTGTCTTGCATATGTTTCTTTGTATAAAAGGGGGAATTTATAGATGCTTGTTTATATATTCCAAAGTGTTGCCTTTCTTTATTACCTTCATTGTTTTCTGTTTCTGTGTAGACACTCAGTGTTTTAGTGTTTTTCTTATGTCTTTTGATGGAGGGTCCCTATTGAGTCTGTACAGAAAAATGGCTATCCTCATTTTTTCACCCTCCAAATCATATATATACTTTCTTTTTTTTAAGGGGTGTAATAGATTAAAGAGCTAAATGGAGAGAGTGTGAATGAGTGTGTCATATAAAATTTGGAAAATTAGCTATTTGCTCTGTTTTTGAGGTATACGCTTTCAAGAATAAAGAGGGAACTGTCATACTTTTCTATCACTGTAATCTTTGATTAATACCTAACCTCCTGCTCCTGCTTTCAAAGCATTTCAGTCTACCTTAAAGTTAATGTGCTGATGAAAGTGGTGTCCAAACAGTGATATTATTGTTTAAAGTGGCACCTTAGCTAAAGGATGAGATTGTAGAGGAAGTGCCTCTACAAGTTTCAAAGGGACAGTCGTTTTGTGGGTAATGGGGTAACAGGCATATAACACTTCAGAAAACTATATTCATTGATTTGGCTGCCCTGGGTCTTAGTTGCAAAAGATGGCATCTTTAGTTGTGGCATGTGGGATTTAGTTCCTTGACCAGGGATTGAATCTGCACCCCCTGCATGGGGAGCACAGAGTCTTAGCCATTGGCCCACCAGGGAAGCCCCCAGGTCTAATACTACTAATTGATTGTTTGAGACTCTTCTGAGATTTTCATTTTATCATTCATTTTCCTTTGTGGTGGTTGTTCAGTCTCTTGAGTCGTGTCCGACTCTTTTAGGCCCCATAGACTGCAGCACCATGCTTCACTATCCTGGAGTTTGCTGAAATTCATGTCTGTTGAGTTGGTGATGCTATCTGACCATCTCATCCTCTACCGCCTTCTTTTCCTTTTGCCTTCAGTCCTTCCCATCACCAGGGTGTTTTCCAATGAGTTGGCTCTTTGTATCAGGGTAATAAAGTATTGGAGCTTCATCTTTAGCGTCAGTCCTTCCAATGAATATTCAGGGTTGATTTTCTTTAGGATGGACTGGTTTGATCTCCCTGCTGCAAGGAACTCTCAAGAGTCTTCTCCAGCACCACAGTTTGAGAGTGTCAGTTCTTTGGTGCTCAGTCTTCTTTATGCTCCAACTTTCACATCCATCCACGAATACTGAAAAGACCATAGTTTTGACTGTTTGGACCTTTGTCAGCAAAGTGATGTCTCTGCTTTTTAATATGCCGTCTAGGTTAGTTATAGCTTTTCTTCCAAGAAGCCAGCATCTTTTAATTTCATGGCTGCAGTCACCATCAGTTCAGTTCAGTCTCTCAGTCGTGTCTGACTCTTTGCCACCCCATGGACTGCAGCATGCCAGGCCTCCCTGTCCATCACCAGCTCCTGGAGTTTTTTTAAACTCATGTCCATTGAGTTGGTGATGCTGTCCAACCATCTCATCCTCTGTCCTCCCTTTCTCCTCCCACCTTCAATCTTTCCCAGCATCAGGGTCTTTTCAAATGAGTCAGTTCTTCCCATCAGGTGGCCAAAGTATTGGAGTTTCAGCTTTAGCATCAGTCCTTCCAGTAAATATTCAGGACTCTCCAAGAGTCTCCAAGGGACTCTCTCAAGAGTCTTCTCCAGTACCACAGTTCAAAAGCATAAATTCTTCAGTGCTCAGCTTTCTTTATAGTCCAAGTCTCACAACCATACATGACTATTGGAAAAACCATAACTTTTGACTAGACAGACCTTTGTTGGCAAAGTAATGTCTCTGCTTTTTAATATGCTGTCTAGGTTGGTCATAACTTTTCTTCCAAGGAGCAAGTGTCTTTTTAATTTTATGGCTGCAGTCACCATCTGCAGTGATTTTGGAACCCAGAAAAATAAAGTCGGTCACTGTTTCCATTGTTTCCCCGTCTATTTGCCATGAAGTAATGGGACCAGATGCAATGATCTTGGGTTTTCTGCATGTTGAATTTTCAGCCACCTTTTTCACTCTCCTCTTTCACTTTCATCAAGAGGCTCTTTAGTTCTTCTTTGCTTTCTGCCATAAGGGTGGTGTCATCTGCATATCTGAGGTTATTGATATTTCTCCTGGCAATCTTGATTCCAGCTTGTGCTTCCTCCAGCCCAGCATTGTTCCATGTCCAGTTGTAACTGTTGCTTCCTGACCTGCATACAGATTTCTCAAGAGGCAGGTCAGGTGGTCTGGTATTCCCTTCTCTTTGAGAATTTTCCATAGTTTATTGTGATCCACACAGTCAAAGGCTTTGGCATAGTTAATACAGCAGAAATAGATGTTTCTCTGGAACTCTCTTGCTTTTTCCATGATCCAGCGGATGTTTGCAATTTGATCTCTGGTTCCTCTGCCTTTTCTAAAACCAGCTTGAACATCTGGAAGTTCACAGTTCATGTATTGCTGAAGCTTGGCTTGGAGAATTTTGAGCATTACTTTACTAGCGTGTGAGATGAGTGCCATTGTGCGGTCGTTTGAGCATTCTTTGGCATTGCCTTTCTTTGGGATTGGAATGAAAACTGACCTTTTCCAGTCCCGTGGCCACTGCTGAGTTTTCCAAACTTTCTGGTATATTGAGTGCAGGACTTTCACAGCATCATCGTTTAGGATTTGAAATAGCTCAACTGGAATTCCATCACCTCTACTAGCTTTGTTCATAGTGATGTTTCCTAAGCCCACTTGACTTCACATTCCAGGATGTCTGGCTCTAGGTGAATGATCATACCATTGTGATTATCTGGATTGTGAAGATATTTTTTTGTATAGTTCTTATGATTATTCACCTCTTCTTAATATCTTCTGCTTCTGTTAGGCCTATACTATTTCTGTCCTTTATTGTGCCCATCTATGCATGAAATGTTTCCTTGGTATCTTTGATTTTCTTGAAAAGATCTCTAGTCTTTCACATTCTGTTGTTTTCCTCTATTTTTTTGCACTGATCATTGAGGAATGCTTTCTTATCTCTCCTTGTTATTCTTTGGAACTCTGCATTCACATGGCTATAGTTTTTCTTTTCTCCTTTGCTTTTTGCTTCTCTTCTTTTCACAGCTATTTGTAAGGCTTCCACAGACAGCCATATTGCTTTTTTGCATTTCTTTTTCTTGGGGATGGTCTTGATCACTGCGTCCTGTACAGTGTCACAAACCTCCGTCTATAGTTCTGTAGGTACTCGATATCAGATCTAATCCATTGAATCTATTCCTCACTTCCACTATATAATCGTAAGGGAGTTGATTTAGGTCATACCTGAATGGTCTAGTGGTTTTCTCTACTTTCTTCAATTTAAGTCTGCAGTCACCATACACAGTGATTTTGGAACCCAGGAAAAGAAAGTCTGTCACTTTTTCCATTTTATCCCCATCTGTTTGCCATGAAATGATGGGACTGGATGCCATGATCTTAGTTTTTTGAATGGTGTGTTTTAAGCCAGCTTTTTCACTCTCCTCTTTTACTGTCATCGAGGGGCTCTTTAGTTCTTTATTTTCTGTACCTTTAATAAATCGCACCCTCCACCACCACATATACATACTAAAGTCTTTATTCCTTACTCTCATCCTTTTTGTCCCTGTGCCTCTTATTCCCACTCTTATTTGTAACAGTAATACAGTCCCACTTGTGGGATGGGTGACCTTTGGATAAGACAAGGAAAGGACAAAGGATAAATTTCATATATATTCCAAATTGTGTTTTGTTGGGTTTGAGGGCGTGGAGGGAAGCATTAGAATTTATTGAGAGAAAAGCATTGATAATCAGATCCTTGGTTAAAAACTTTAAGCATAACACAGTAGGTGTTAAAAGTTTTAATTGAAGTCAGTATAGGTGGGTAGTATGATTTGGAGGGAGGCTGTTGGGACTGAAAGAACATCTTTGGAAATTCAGGCTATGCTATTTAGTATCACTTAATAAAGAAAATACATGCATTTCTTAATTGTATTAACGTACATTTCTTAATCTGTAAATGTTTACTGTAGTCAGTTCAGTTTAGTCGCTCAGTCGTGTCTGATTCTTTGGGACCCCATGGACTGCAGCACGCCAGGCTTCTGTGTCCATCACCAACTCCCAACTCCCTGAGTTTGCTCACACTCGTCCATCGAATTGATGGTGCCATTCAACCATCTCATCCTCTGTTGTCCCCTTCTCCTCCCGCCTTCAGTCTTTCCCAGCATCAGGGTCTTTTCAGATGAGTTAGTTCTTCCCATCAGGTAGCCAAAGTATTGGAGTTTCACCTTTAGCATCAGTCCTTCCAATGAATATTCAGGACTGATTTTGTTTAGGATGGACTGTTTGTTCTCCTTGCAGTCCAAGGGATTCTCAAGAGTGTTCTCCAACACCACAGTTCAGTAGCATCAATTCTTCGGCTCTCAGCTTTCTTTATAGTCCAACTCTCGCATTCATACATGACTACTGGAAAAACCATAGCTTTGACTAGTAATACCCAAGGTTTAATTTGAAGTAGTGTTCATTTAACTTTTGGTTTTAAAATAATTCATTATTCAATTTGGAGTTTGATAAGGCATGCCATTCAATATCTTTAAACATTGTGATTCTATTAGATCGTCTATTTATAATATATATTATCACACACATATACACACAGAGTTGACCCTTGAACAGCATGGCTTGAAAGTATGCAAATCCACTGATTCAATAAATATGTACTATAGTTCTCTGAGGCAGTAGTGGGAGGCACTGAGTTAGGGATGCCCATTAGGCACATTAAAAGAGGATCTGAATTTCAGTTCAACTTCTGGTTGGAAAAATATATTTAGTAGGTCAATGATAGTAGTTGAAACTGGGCTGAGAATGACTTTTCTAGAGAAGGGAAAGGAAGATTTAAGAATGAAGCCCTGGGGATTATGTACAGGAGGAGAGCTGACAGGAGGAAAGAGTTAGAGAAGATAATAGGCAAAGACTGACTATTCACACATTTGTTATTTGTCTGTATAAACCGGATCCAGCTCCTGTATTTCACATCCAGAACGGAATAATGTCATTGAAAGCACATCTGTGGTAATTGCCAAATGGACTAAATCCTAGTTTTTATGTAAGTGTATATATATATATTTTCCAACATTTTTTCCTTTTCTGTGTTTTTAATCTGAGTTCATTTGATGTATGTTATCTGGAATAAAGAATTTTTCTAGTAGTAAGAGATGTCCTTAATATTATCAGATGGTAGACTGTGATTTTGCTTTTTCCTTAGCAGAATAATTACCACTGGGAAGAGGCCCCTCAAGAAAAATGAATGAAGAAGCATCTTAGGATTCTCATTTAATTAGCCTTGCCTGGACTATTGGAAGATAACAGATAAAGATAAATTGGTGTGCTTATCCATAATTTTCACAGGAAAACTCTCTAATATAAAATTAAATTTTATAAATTTCCTCTATTTCAAAAACACTATTTTAGCATTCACTTAGTATCTGATATTTATATATCATTTTCCTTGGTACTTTTAGATGAAGAGGATGAGAGTTAGTAGATCTGATTTTACATTCTAAGAGAAAAAATAAGCTCCTATGTGTACATGGACATTTGCAAGTGGTGTGTTTATCTTACACTTTTGGAGAATAAACTCTTCTCATACAGATATGTTATTGGGTAGCCAGACTTACTCAGTTAAATGTCAGGGGAAAAGGGGGAAACCATTTTATTTTACAACGGACCCTTGTCATTGATAAGTTTCTGTGTGGCACAGCTTGCAAGTTCTTAGTTACCCAACAAGGGATTCACTCCATGCCCCCTGCAGTGGAAGCAGAGTCTTAACCACTGGACCTCCAGGGAATTCCCTCCTGTCTTTTAAAATAGTGAATATGATTTGAACTTCAAGGTAGTCCTTTTATTGGCATACTTTGGGATCCTAGGCGGTGTAGATTTACGGTTATGCTTTTGACTTTTTATCATTTTCCTTCATGTTAAGAGTTTGGGAAAAAGAAAAGTAGATGTTTTAAAATAATAGGGAAGGAGACACCAATCTATTGGTCTCTGGCCTGTAGGAATGCGTTCGTGGCCTCTCAGGCCAGAAGGGGCCATATGGGTGGGGACAGTTGGGGACGCAGAGTCTGTGCCTTTGTGGTTGGCGTCTTCACCTGCCTGTTTCCTGGGTTACACTGTCACATGGTTAGATGTGGATTCCAGTGGAACAGCCTGAAAAAGACAAACAGCCACTGTAGCAGCATCCCTGAGCACCAAGCCACTTACCCTCCTATGAAAACTGGAGTGGATCATTGGGCAAAGAAGAGGTTGTGCCCTTTCACCCGCTGGCAATAAGTGGTCTCTGGAGATGACTAAGATTATAGTAGATAAAAATCTAGACAGGTGTCATTTGAAGATACCAACACCAATGGAACAGTAAGCTACGGATGGTTAAGCACACTTTGCCTTTTATAACCTGGTGATGCTATTTTCTTGGTGTACAGGAAGACTGAGTTGGAACACAGTGTTGCCACATACCTCTGTAAAACTTTACAAGAAAACCAGGGTATAACATAATATTCTGAAGATTTTTAAGTATTCTGCATGAAGATACGTCAGTGCAGCACAGGGTGACAACCCCCATGTTGTCTGCCACTCAGGTGGGCTTTGAGGAGCCATAGCCATTGACATCATCAACGTAGTCTCTACCTTCTTCTGCAGGGTAATAGCATTCTTCCAGTTCTACATTAGGGGGTTGAGGCACCCCTTCTTGAAAAGCTGGGGTCCAGTTGTGGCAGTCTTTGCTTCACCTCACCCAGACAGAGAGGGAACATCGTTTTCTTTCTTAAAACCCTGGGTGCAAGAGGATTTAGAGCCTCTTCATTAAAAAGAAAATGAAAAGAGATAGGGAGCCTAATTTGAGCATGTAGTTGGTTGTTGGTCATGTACCAGCATATAAATACCCAAACTTTACTACATGAGGCTATCAGAGCTGTGGCCATGAGGCCAGACAAGATGGGTATGCTCACAAGCATCATCTCTTAGGAGTCTGCAAGACTGTATGAGACTGCAGTCTTGGGATGCTTTTTATTGTGTGATTATAGGATCATTGGAAGCATCATGTGTATTACTCTTGTGGCCTGGGCATTTTCCTGAAAGCTGATTTACCATAACTGCTTCCCACTTACCAGTGGCTACCACAGCCCCATCCTGATTTCTACTGGGGCCACAACTGAACTAGTAATGCAGGGCAGTTCCAATCATAAAAATAGACAGTGGTCAAGACTTCAGCGTGAGTGGAGGCACAGTATTGGAGGTCAATGAGTGGGTGTTTCAAAAGCTACCCATTGTAAACACTTTAAGGGCATTTTTATGTTAATAGTTTCCCTCTCAGTGGAAACTGGGCATCTCTCTGGTGTGACTTGTGGAGGTTTTTCTTCTGAGTGAGACCTTTTCCAGTGGTCTGGAAGGCCACATTCCATATTCCTAGTGTGTAAGTTGAGCTCAAAACTCAAAACCCCTTTCTTGTGCTTATTTACTGGTATCAGTGACTGATGCCTTTGGGTGGGTCCTGGGGTAGGTGGGTCAAGGTCTTGACAGAGTGGGTAGTGTGAGTGTTTTTTGTGTGTATGCAAATGGTAGTGCCTCTGTCCCATGATGTTCTGCTCTTACTGTGTGCATCTGTGGAGCAGGCCCTTCTGGTTTAGACTGGCAAAAGCCCACGAATGGTACCAGTTCCAGCTGCTATGAAGCAGTCTTATCTGTAGGGCCGTTGCTTCCCCTTGTTCTTTCCTTTTGCGTTAGTTTTGCCATGTCATATGTAATAATACTAGAAATATTTTATTTGTTAAAATCACCTATTAATGCTTGTTAGTAAAACTTGTAACTTTTTGCTACTTTTCATGAAAATGATTTCCAGTTCTCTTACTCATGATATAAACTCTTGAGAAGTAGCACTCTTTTTTGGTGGCATTCTAGTAAACAAGCTATGTTTGTTGAATAAAATCATTGAATAAGAGCATGCTGTCTCTTGACTGAAAAATAAATTTTACTGAAGAGCTTTGGCATTTATTTTGATTATTTAAAAATTTTCCGCCATATTCTCAAATTTTTATTTTGATTAAATGGTGATTTTCATCAGTAGTGATGCTCATTTAGTAATATAGGTACTACCTTCTCATTTTTAAACATACCTATAAAGATGTTTATAATAAATTATACATGTGCTGTGTGTGTGTTTAGTCATGTCCAACTCCACGACCCTGTGGACTGTGGCCCACCAAGCTCCTCTGTCCATGGGATTCTCCAGTCAAGAATACTGGAGTGGGCTGCCATTTCCTCTTCAAGGGGACCATCCCGACCCAGGGGGTAGAATCCAAGTGTCTTGTGTCTCCTGCATTGGCAGCCGGGTTCTTTACTACTAGCTCTTCCTGGGAAGCCCAACAAATTATACATACACGTATGGAATAAGGAAAGCAGTTGAACAGTAACTGCACAAGTGTACATTATTTCTTTGAGTTTGTAGTGATGGAAAAGATACAGGGATATATATATATATATATTTTTTTATGGTTAGTATATAATTGTGTTTATTTGTGTGTGTGAAAGGAAAAAAAAAGATTTCTTGATTTATTTTTTGTGTGTATTTTCTTTTCCATCTAGGAGGAGTCTATATTCAGGACGAAGTAATCCCAGGAAAGGAAGAACAGCAGATCAAGATGTGTAGCTCTGTGGCTGCCAAGTTGTGGTTCTTGACAGATCGTCGAATCAGGGAAGACTATCCCCAGAAAGAGATCTTACGAGCGTTAAAGGCCAAATGTTGTGAGGAGGAACTGGACTTTAGGGCTGTGGTGATGGATGAGTTGGTGCTAACAGTTGAACAAGGAAACCTGGGTAAGTCTATAGTTAAGTAACGGTCTGGATTTTTACCTAGAATTTGGTGATTCTTTTTGTTTTAGGAATAATTAGGGCAAAGGATCTGGTAATAGGCTTTATCATTACTAAGTATCATCTAGTCTAAATATCTAGTATATCTTACAGAAGAAATGAAAACAGCAGTATTTATTAAACCCCTCATTGTATTAATTATTAAATAGTTGTGAGGGAAGTTAAAGATAACCTACTACTTTTTCCCCATTATTGTCTTCTAGTTTTTAAAAAGCCTTGTTTTTAAGATGCCTCTAAAGGAACCTGTACTCCAGTCAGGGGTCCGTCTAGTAAATTAATCAAAATCCATGTGTGATTCTTCTTTTTTTCTTTAGCAAATACTTTGTATGTATAATGTAAAATATTAATAGTATTTTTAATGAATAAAAGTGTCTTAACTGAGTTTTAAAAAAATATTTCTAATAGTTCATATTATTTTTGGATTACTAGGGGAAGATATTTTGGAAATGTGTTGGAAATTCTTTAGGACTGTCTTTCGGGAATCTTTCAGGACACTTTTCCTTTGGAAAAGTTAGGATTTGTTACAGCTAAATTGGTCACTTCTGTTAGGGAAAGGTGGTTATTGGTGGCACTAGTGGTGAAGAATCTACTTCAAATCCAGTATTCTTGCCTGGCGAGTTACAGTCCATGGGGCCACAAAGAGTCCGGCTTGACTGAGCAACTGAGCTTGCACAATAGTAAGGCAAAGTACAGGTCTGCTATTGTAGGGTAGTTTCATTCATGAACTAGTTAACAATAGATCCAGAATCTTGCCTGATTTATACCATGATATCAGGTTTAAATAAGTAGAATCTTTTAACAATCACTCTCTATCTCAGTCTTCTTAACATTTTTTATTGCACCCTCATTATCTTTTGGCAGTTATTGTTTCTTTACAAATAACTGCATTAGAAATATTTCTAAATTATTTCACTTGAATTAATAAGTAGCTACTACCTTTATAAGAAAAATGCATGCCATGTTAATTCAGTCCAGTTTTTTTTTTTTAATACATGTGCCCAGTTGCAGCACCTTACATGGATTCAGAAAAATATGGGATAGAGCATGTGTCATTCGTTCATTAAATATTGAGTACACACTTTGTGCTAGTTAATTGGTATGGTGTGTAAAATTAGACATTAACATTAATCAGTTGATCACACAAATAAATGTAAAATTGTTATGAAAGGAATTGGATGTCACTGCACCTTCCTGTACAGATAGATTTCCCTTGAAATCTTTTATGTAGTATCTATTACATGCTTTTACAACTTGATAATTGTAAGGTCCATACAACTGTTGTTGAAAATAAAAACTCAAGATACTTTATGTTAGAAGCATATTCTTGAAGTCTGAGTGAGAAGAGATCTCAAGGACAGTGTGGTATTTTAGCTCACTAAACACAACTTCCACAGGCTTCTGGTGTATGTTTCTATGTTTTAAAGGTTGAAAGAGTCCCCTGTGTTCCTCATGTGACCTAGCTTCTGTCAAATAGGCACATTACAGAAAGATTTAGGAGGTTAGAAGATCACTATTTTTCAGCAGTTTCGTAGGTTGAAAACCATTGTGCTTGGTTTTTTCTTAGGTGCCTAATGGACATTTTTACTTTGTTCTCAACTGTTTCCATGCCAGTCTGTCAAAACTGAATCCATGTTTTCCCCCTAAAACAATCTTCTTATTTCAGTTTTTCTGTCTCTGTAACATTGCCTTTTGGCCTTTTTATCCATTCATAATAGCCATTTATATGACAAAATATTGTTTTTTCCTTCTAAGCCACAGCTATTCTAACACAACAGCCCCATATCTCTTTTTCACAGTCTTTCTTCTCCGCCCTCTCTCATTCACAAACACTACCTTTATCATTTTAACATGATAAAACCTTGAGAAACGCTTGTTTCCCCATAACATTGAATCTAATTTTATATTAAAGACTTTTCACTGATGTACATCATATGAATCCAGGAATTCCTAGTTTTTTTTTTTTCTTCACATTTTGTATATTTTTTAATTATTTAAATCTCATACCATCTTGTAAGGAAGGTAATAGTATCATTTTATAGATGATGAAATAGATGAGCAATTAAGTGGAGAAATAATAATAAACACTATTTATATATCTTTATTGAGAGATTTATTTTTGCATACTACTTTGAGTTAACTGACAAATGTCCTGTCTTTTCACTTTGCAGCTCATAAGCTCATTCAGTATTTGCTTTTCTATGAATGCCTCTTTTTTGAATTAGAGTTTTGCTGGGTATAGGAGTCCTAGTTGGCAGTTTTTTCTTTCAGCATTTTGAATGTATTACCTTCCTATCTTCTGGCCTCCTAAGTTTCTGATGAGAAATCTGCCAGTAATTTATTGAGGATCCATAGAATGTGGTGATTTGCTTCTCTCTTGCTTTTTTCAGAATTCTCTTTGTCTTTTGAAAGATTGATTATAGTGCATCCCACCATATGTCTGTCAAAAGGTGGAGATTGTTGAGCTTCTTGGATATTTATGTTTACATCTTTCATTGAATTTGGGAAGTTTTCAGCCACTATTTCTTCAAATATTATCCTCCCCACAGTCTTCCTGGGACTCCAACAATGCATAAGTTTATTGATCTGTCTGCTCAAATCCACTTTGAATTCCTTTACGTCAGTTTTCATTTCTGTTACTGTTCTTTTCAGCTCCAGAGTTACTTACTGGTTTCCTTTTATGTGTTCTGTCTGCTGATATTAACATTTTGTTCACACATTGTTCCTTGCCTTTTTTCATTCTTTGAGTATCTTTAAGGTAGTTTCCCCCCTTTACAATGTTGTGTTAGTTTCAGGTACACAGCAAATTGAGTCAGTTATATTATATATAAGTATATCTGCTCCAAATTTATCTCCCCTGCCCCCCATAGTTTCTTTTAATGTCATTGTCATACTCAGTTACTCAGTCATGTCCAACTCTTTGCAACCCCATGGGCTGTAGCCCGCCTGGCTCCTCTGTCCATGGGATTCTCCAGGGAAGAGTACTGGAGTGAGTTGCCATGCCCTTCTCTAGGGAATCTTCTTGACCCAGAGATCAAACCCAAGTCTTTTATGTCTCCTGCATTGACAGGTGAGTTCTTTACCACTAGCACTACCTGGGAAGCCCAGTGGAGAGAGTGGTATAACAAAAAGTACTGTGGCCTCTTTGTCTGCACCTCTGTGATCAGAAGCTGCATGCAGCCGTCAGAGCAGAGATCCCAGATATTTTGAGGGCAGGTCGTTATAGTCACCCTGACTCCTGCAGGGTGTGTCAGGTGCTCCAGAACCAAGTGCACAGTATGGCTAGAGAATGGGGGCTGAGTAGTTGCTGCTGTTCTGAAATTGATCAAAATTAACTGCATTTATGATCCCAGTCTTTTTCTGAAAGTTGTGGTCGTTCAGCAAATTGACCAGGAGTTGTCTAGATGGCAAGACAGAGTCCTGATGCTTCCTACTCCTTGATCCTCCCAGAATCCTCTCTATACTTATTTTTGATTTAGGTGTATCTTTTTGTTTTGTTGTTTTATATTTTGGGAACAAGTCTCTTACAGGATTATGTGTACCATGAATATCTTTTATCTGTGGCTTGCTTTTTTCACTCTGTTAATGACATCTTCTAGTCAGTAAAAGTTTTGAATTAAGTACAGTTTATATTTTTCCTTTTTTTGATTGGTGCCTTTTGTGTTGCAGTTAAGAAAGTTGTGTGTGCCCAAGAGTCTTCATTTTATAATACATGCTGAAAATCTATTTGATAAAACACAGCATTATTAGGTGAAATTATTGTTAAGAAAAGGGCATTATAGTGTGGTACCATTTTCTAAGGATAGGTGAGTGTTAACGTTTGCTGGCTTAAGAAATAATTAATAAAAGGATAATTTTCTAAGTATGGGCTTCCCAGGTGGCTCAGTGGTAAAAAATCCGGCTGCTAATGCAGGATATGCGGGTTTGATCCCTGGGTCAAGATGATCTCCCTGGAGAAGGAAATGGCAACCTACCCCAGTACTCTTGCCTGGAAAATCGCATGGACAGAGGAGTCTGGTGGGCTGTATAGTTCATGGAATCACAAAGAGTTGGACGTGACTTAGAGATTAAACAACAAGAACAACGATGATTACCTTTAGGGAAAAGAAAAGGATCAAGAGGACAGGGATGAGCAAGACTACTCTGACAAGTTTGGGCATGTATTGATAATTTTTGAAACTGGGTGATAGTACATTGGATTTATTATAATATTTTTATTTTCTATTTAGAATTTTCCTAATAAAAAGTTGAAATGTTTGACCTGATGAAAGTTTGTTTGACTCAAGGTTAGAAGGAGAAATTTTGGAATTTAGTTATTTTTGGTATGGCACCTTGTTGAGTTTATAAGAAGCAAGTTCTTGCTTCCTGGATTCCCAGAATTGCCCTGGTATTTTTTTTCACCCTGGTTTTTACATTATTATTATTTTTAATTCTGTGCATGATCCTATATACATCCATTATTATTTTTCCTGCTCAAGTTAACTAGAGATATTTTAATTGCTTACAAATCAAATAAGCTTCCCCAATACAAAAATTAATTCCAGAGAGCATGTTGCCAACAGTAGTCCTTCAGAGACTTGGTTACTTGGCATAGATAGGGCAGAAATCAATTAAGACTACCTTTCCAGAATGGGATTCTAATAACCCAAGGCACACAGTGGTGAAACTGGAGATTAAGTAATTACTTTTATTCACTTGGAACCATGGCCTCTTGATGAAAGTCAAAGAAGAGAGTGAAAAAGTTGGCTGAAAATTCAACATGCAGAAAACTAAGATCTTGGCATCTGGTCCTGTCACTTCATGGCAAATAGATGGAGAAACAGTGGAATCAGTGACAGACTTTATCTTTTTGGGCTCCAAAATCACTGCAGATGGTGACTGCAGCCATGAAATTAAGACTCCTGCTCCTTGGAAGAAAGGTTATGACCAACCTAGACAGCATATTAAAAAGCAGAGACATTACTTTGCCAACAAAGGTCCATCTAGTCAAAGCTGTGGTTTTTCCAGTAGTCGTGTATGGATGTGAGAGTTGGACTATAAGGAAAGCTGAGTGCCGAAGAATTGACGCTTTTGAACTGTGGTGTTGGAGAAGACTCTTGAGAGTCCCTTGGACTGCAAGGAGAACAAACCAGTCAATCCTAAGGAAATCAGTCCTGAATATTCACTGGAAGGACTGATGCTGAAGCTGAAACTCCAATACTTTGGCCACCTGATGGGAAGAACTGACTCATTTGAAAAGACCCTGGTGCTGGGAAGGATTGAAGGCAGGAGGAGAAGGAGACGACAGAGGATGAGATGGTTGGATAGTATCACCTATTCAATGGACATGAGTTTGAGTCAACTCCGGGAGTTGGTGATGGACAGGGAAGCCTGATGTGCTGCAGTCCATGGGGTCACAGAGAGTCGGACACAACTGAATGACTGAATGGAACTGATGGTCTGTTGAAGATAAACCTTTGCAGTCTGTTAGATACTGCCGCAGAAAACTTTCAGTTTAAAAATTATATTTCTTTTTACAAACACGTTAGTTTTCTAGGAACCAACTTTTATCTTGGCCGTTTTTTTCTTTAGATTTTTAGTTAGTGTTAGTTACCCAGTCATGTCCAACTCTTTGCAACCCCATGAACTGTAACCCAACAGGCTCCTCCGTCCCTCGAATTCTCCGGGCAGGAGTTGGAGTGGGTAGCCATTCCCTTCAGGGGATCTTCCCAATGCCAGGGATCAAACCTGGGACCCCTGCATTGCAGGCAGATTCTTTACTGTCTGAGCCACCAGGGAAGCCCCAAAAGAAAGCCTGTTTCTGCCTGGCTTCAAATTGAGGACCTTTCGAGTGTGAGGCGAATGTGAGAACCACTCCATTATGGAAGCACAGTTATTTTGCTGAACCTCGACACATGCGGGACCTTAGCTCCCTGACCAGGGAGTTTGCTTTTAGTTCATTAATTTCTGTTCTTCCTTTTTCTTACATGTTAATATGATTTGATTTACCTCTGGTGTTTGAGTTATTTACATCTTGTTTTAGGCAGTTATGTCTTCAGACATTAAGTAAAACACATGCTCTGTGTCTTAAAAAATGGTGAGCGGAATTTCCCTGGTGGTTCAGTGGTTAAAACTCCAATGCATGGGGTGAAAGTTTGATCCCTGTTTGGAGAACTAAGATTCCACATGCCAATTTGTGTGTCCCACCCCTTCCATGGTGAGACAAGTTCAAATTTCAATATAATAATAATTATCTACTATATTCCAGGTAGTGCTGGGGGATATAGCTTTGAACAAGATAGTATTTCCTACTCTAATGGGAATTTCTGGTTATTCTGACTCTCAGTCTCCGTTGTGCAAAAGAGGAAGGTGGATGTCAGAAATGATTAAAAATTATTAAGTGCTTATTATTTGCCAGGCACTTCGAACTAATGTTAACAAGGTTAATTCTCATCACAACTTTATAAAGGGAATTACTTCTACTATTCTTATTTTAAAGAACCTGTGGCGCAGAGAGGTTCAGTAACTAGCCTGGGGTTACACAGTGGAGAAACAGTAGAGCTTGGATTTGAATCAGATATGGGATCGTTGTTGCAGTAGATCTGTTCACTTTCTGTGTTTGCCTTTGCTGTCCTTTCATTATCTACCTTTGATAATGAGCGAAGAACCTTAATTTACTTACCCTGTTGGTTTCTTCAGAGTTTTCTGTATTCGATGAGTTTAACACTATTTCCTTCTTTGTTCTTTATTATTCTATAGCTTTAAATTTTATTTAAGGTTATATAAATATATATTTTGAATTTTACGTCAAAAAGTTCCAGATACCATGTAGTTATTTATGTCACCTGCTCTACTTTGCCAAAGTAGGTTGGAACAGACTTATACATTTGACTGTAACCTGGAGCTGTTAAAAAGTTTACTAAGTGGAAAGTGAGACTTGACATTTAAAGGACACCAAAAAGATACTTTGCTTCCCCTCTCCCCTTGTCTATACTAGTCTGTTGCTGGAAAACTTCAGTAAATTTTTATGACTGGCTTCATTAATAGTGATTAAAATGATACACTTCCCCACTTTTCTTTTCTTTCCATATATATTTTTAACTGTTTCCGAGTAGATTGCTATCTTATGAGGGGAAGAAAATGTATAGAGATAGTGTTTCATACTTGGATCATAGTAAGGGAAAAAACTTCATAAAACTTTTCATGCTAAGTGAGAAAAATATGTTTATATCTTTTTGCTTCCAATACTGAGACCTTATGCATCAAGTATTAAGTAAATCAGGTTTGCTTGGGAGCTGAATACAAAGGGGGATAATCAAGTTCCCAAGATATATTACTAATAACAATTAACACATGTGCCATCAGGCTACCTCATCCTACCACTGTAAACGATAGAAAAGGTAAAGAGAATGTACTCTAACATGCTGAGCTTGAATACCAGCATTAAAATTTAAGTTTAATTGGAAGTATTTAGCAGCATCACATTTTTCTGTATTTGTTATATCTTACCTCCTTTTGGGGATAGAGTTGGTTATCTTCACTCCAGATTCTATAGTTTTTAAAGGCACTTAGAGTAGAAGCTAGCCAGTCATTGCCTTCAATAAAAGATGTTTTTAAAAAAGACAGTCATAATCTGAATGCTTGTTTGTTTGCTTCTACTTTCCTCATCTCTTTCTCCTTTTCTCTCTCTCCCTCTCCCTTTTTTTCAGACACATGACTGTCAGCTGCTACACAGCAGTGCTCAGTGATAATGAGGCACACTGTTAAAGTAGTCTTTTGTTTCTTTCTGGACCACTGATGAAGGACCTGGGAAAGAAATGTTATTAGTTCCTAGTCATTCTCCAAAGAGGACATCTTTGGAGAAAATTTGTTTTTGCTATTTGGGATTAATAGTGAGACAAGTCTTAGAAATAAATTTGAGGGGGAAAAGGATTACTGAGGATATTAAAGAGGGATGGTTTGATAGGAAACATAAAATTTATTTTGATGGATAGCAGGTGAACAGATAGGAAACACATATATATTCTCAAAAGAATGGATTCTTAAATTATGCCTGGTTTTTGATACTTGATAATTTCTAGATATGTGAGTTCTAACCCAGCGTTAATAAAGACTTTTAAAGTATTTTGTATAACTCTTGAGAATCGTTTGACCCTTGGCACTACAGAGTTACTAATTGCCCTATTCTCCTCAAAATTTGGGCAACGATTTCTTCCTACATTTTTGGGACCTGTGGGGCAAATAAGCCAGTGATTTTTTTTTTTCCTTTAAGTTTAAGAAGACCTTTCTGATGTGAAGATAGACCTGCATTTATGATGGGCAGCAGTCCAATGTGACCAAAGCCCTCCTGCTGCAGTCTTTTTTAATGTCCTATTTAAAATATTGAAAAGTAGATTTACAATGAGTTTTTTAAAGCATTCAGAATTATGTGGTTTTTTTTTTTTTTTTAAGATTTTACATGTGGTGAATTTAATAGCTTTGTCAAGTAATGGATTCTAGGTTACTGACCTAAACAACTGAATGTGAATTTAACAGGGTGTAGGGAGTGCTCAGAAGTTATGACTCTGTTATCCTGCCTACTTGCTATTTCCAGGTAGAACTCACAGCCTGAGAAAGAATATGTTAGATTTCTGGTCCAAAATTTGTTTTCGACTACCCCTTCCATTCATGGAAGCCCTTTCAGGCTGTCTAATGTTGTCATAATTCATCTGTCTTAAATCTTTGAGTGCTTCCTTGATTTTTGGCACAGAGATTATGTGGCTTTTAAATCATGTACAAATAGCACCTTCATTTCCAGTTAAGATACTGAAAGTTATGTCAGCTTTAAAAGATTCCTGAAATCCTGATGAATACTCCTGAACTCTAAAGGATGGAAGAAAAAAAATGCCAGTCAGCAGGGAGCTATCAGTTGTCTGTTTCTTATTCCCTGAGGATAAAAACACTTAATCATGTAGCCAAACTAGACTCAAAAAGCACAGGAGTAGTGAGATTTCCCACTTAATTACTGGCAAGGAGATTATTAATATCCCAAAGGAATCTTTCCACTAGGAGAATAATCAGCTCTTAGCACCTTCTCACTTTGCCGTGACAAAGCAGCAGCCTTTTAATACATAATACACTTTATACAAAAAATATAGGAACAGAAATTTTTCCCAGCCCCATTCCCAGCTATTCTAAGGTTAACTCATTACTGACTTTTGATGTTTAATCATATACTTAATTCAAAACTTACATCTAAAATATTTATATTGAAATCTCTATCCCAATACAAAGCAAAGTTAGATGAATAGCATCATGAGTTACCATTTAAGATGATAAGCAAAAAAGAAGTAGAGTTGAAAGAACTGACTGGTGGCACATTCATTTGGAATGAATAGCTGTGGCCATAATAAGTAGAGTGCAGTTGTACCTGTGTATCATGAATAACAGAGATCTAAGGAAAAGAGTCATTTGCCCCATATTTCAGTTTCATAAGCTCTACGTCAAAGATAAGTTGTATTTACTGAAAGTACCCAAGAGATCAGTAGTACTTTGCCTTTTTTGGGGATTCACATTCATCTGTACCTGCCCCTGTTTTTCTGGGTAGCCTCAGATCACATTCTGCTTGCCTGGAGTAATAAAGTATTTTTGTCACAGGAGGCATTGAATTTCTTTCCATCCTCAGTAATATCCATTATAGTGTACTATGCAGATCTGACTGCTTTGGGTAAAGTACTCCCGTATTCCCAGTTTCTTTTTGGCAGCAGACTTAGAGTGAAACACTTCCATTCCCTTCTTTAATCCCTTTTCTTAAAAGTAGCAAAAACTCCAGTTTAGGGAAATGAGAATTTGAATTTTCTTTTGACAATTAAAGTATCTTTTTTCTGCTCACTCCTCTTTTTACCTTTCATGTAACAAATTTGATTTTCTTCTGGTAACACCGACTTTTCTTATTTTTCATAATATTTAAGACTAGATATTTTGAGTTTTTTGACTGATTTTTCTTCAGATTTTTGCTTCTTTCTCGTTGCTGAGATTCATCAGGTCTTGGTCCTAGGAATTTCCATTTTTTCTTTTTCGTTTTTCACCCTATATGTCCCTATTTCTTAAGTCTTGGGCTGATTCCTATAGGTGCACATTCACACCCCACCTACCAGGTATGAATTCTGTATACATATGTGTATAGTTCCTACCTATACTTCAACTATTACAGAATAGTTCTACTTTGATGTCCTTATGTTACCACCAAGATCGTATCTATGATCCAGAGTCAGCATCTTCTGCCCTAAACTGAATTCCCTTTTCACCTTTTTTCATTTGGTCACTAGGCTTTTTTCTGATTTCAAGGAAAATGCTGTTTAGATCTTGCCTGTTGAGGCAAGTCAGCACAAAAGCCAAAGAAATGAGAAAATGCAGGATTGCAGAAATTTGCTGCTGCTGATCTCTAGCAGCATGATTATGAGGAGAATGCCTGGAGCCATTGGCCAAAAACCTCACATCTGCTGATGACCACAGCACTACCCATAGCTGCCCCCAGAGAATAATGACTGCTACTTTGACCTTTAAAATTGTGTGTAATTATCTTTCATTGGTGAATTCTCCAAATTGGAATCCTGCTGGTAAGGGGGTCTGGGAAGTGCGTCTAGCCTCTGCCATACAGGAAAGGATTAAAAGATAAGGATATATCAACAGGCAATATCAAGTTCATTCCCTTATCAGAACAGATATAGTCTCTTTGACTCAGAATTGTGAATCCAGCAGTTTCACTTCTGAATATTACTTAAGGAAAACAAAATCACTATCTTGAAGATTTATCTGTTACCCCCATGCTCATAGCAGCATTATTTGTAATAATTAGACATGGAAACAAAGTTAATGTCCATTGACAAATCAGATGAGTATATAAAGAAAATATGGTGTACAAACACACACACTCCCTATAAAAGTCTTGGGTATGTAATGTGTAGCATGGTGATTACAGGTAGCTGATATACCTTATTTACCAATCTTCCTAACTTTTAGAAAAGAACCTGACACATAGTAATTAATATTTATTGAATGGATATTCATGACTAAGGGGTTGATTATATGGTGTATCTTTAAGTATAATTCCATTGAGCCCAATAAAGCTATATTTACATTGGCTTAGATGTCTGGTATAATGTTACATGATGAAAGAAAGTGCCACAAAATGACACAAACAAAATATTTGTCAAAATTACCTGCATATTTTTCTTTACTTAGTTAACATTAGGGGAAATACTAATAATAACCTGGGATGTTGGATGGGATAAATGTGTTATATTTTTATATTTGAATGTTTTAATAAGCATATATTTTTTAATGAATATAGGTTTTAAGAAGCAACTTGAGTACCTTGTTCCATTATTTGGGCCTTTTCAAAAATAGAATGGTACTGGATAAAACTGAAGAAACTGCTCTTTTAAAAATGCTTTTTTTGTACTAAAAGCACATGTATACACAAAGTTATTTGCTTTTTGAAAGCAAATCTCGACATGTTTCTGTCTTCAAACATAGCGATTTATGACAGTCTTTTTAATGAATACATAATATTTCATTGTATTGGCATATACCAGAATTTATTACCCAGTACATAAATTCTTCTCATTAATGTTTTTTTTCTTACAAAAGGAAATCATTTAAGGAGGAATGTGTCTCTGTCTCTGTAAAATGTTAGCAGAATAGTACATTTAGTTTTGAGACCTGAACTTTGGTCTGTATCTGTTTCTCTATTTTATTCTGTATTCTCCTTTGATGGTTTTGGTTTTATTCCTGTGTATTTCAGGTCTGCGTATCAGTGGAGAACTAATCACTGCCTACCCGCAGGTGGTGGTAGTGAGAGTACCAACCCCTTGGGTGCAGAGTGACAGTGACATCACTGTTTTGCGGCATCTAGAGAAGATGGGATGCAGGCTGATGAACCGACCTCAAGCCATCCTGAACTGTGTTAATAAGTTCTGGACGTTTCAAGAGTTGGCAGGTCATGGTGTTCCTCTGCCAGATACTTTTTCTTATGGTGAGTTTACTAATAAGACTTTATTGCCTTAGTTTTAGAGCACTGATAATATTGAAAGCCCTACTAAACTGATAGGGTTATATGATACAAGGAAATTTGTGAACATGAAAGAACTTCTTATAGAAGTGACTTTAAGTTTTAACAAACTAGGCAGGAGAATTATGAGACTTATCTTTGGTATGGAGAAGGAAATGGCAAACCACTCTAGTACTCTTGCCTGGAAAATTCCATGGATGGAGGAGCCTGGTAGGCTACAGTCCATGAGGTCACAAAGTTGGACACGATTGAGCGACTTCACTTCACTTCTTTGGTGTAGGTAGAATGGACTTATCAAACTCTTTCTGTAAAGGGTCAAATAGTGAATATTTTTGGCTTTCCAGGCCATATGTTCTCTTTTGTGACCCTCAGTAAAGCTATTGTATTGTGAAAGCTGCTGCTGCTGTTTTTTGTTTAGTTGCAAAGTCGTGTCTGACTTTTTTGTGACCCCATGGACTATAGCCTGCCAGGCCCCTCCTGTCCATGGGATTTCCCAGGCAAGAATACTGGAGTGGGTTGCCATTTCCTTCTCCAGGGGATCTGTTGACCGAAGGATCGAACCCATATCTCTTACATTGGCAGGCGCGTTCTTTTACCACTGAGCCATCAGGGAAGCCTGAAAGCTGCAGTAGACGAAGCTTAAATAGTAAATGTGGCTATTTTGTAGTAAAACTTTATTACAAAAAGGCTATGAGCCAAATCTGTCCTCAGTTTGACAAGCCCTGAGGTAAAATAATCTGATAATCGTTCTATAGTTTCTGACATTTTCATGTTAATGCTTCATAAATATTTTCATATTTTGAATGAAAGAAAATGACACTAGATATGCTTTAAACCATTGCTTCTGAAGTCATCTGTGGGAGAGGACCATTTTTTTTATTTTTAAAAAAATTTACTGTGGCTTTCAATACTATAGTGCTCTAAAACCAGTTTACAGTATGCATAAAGTACTGTAAAAATATCAGAACAATGCCAAATTGTTTTCTTGTGTTTACTCTTCTTATATTTTTCTGGACACATATCAGCAGCAAAGAAGTCACAGAGGCAGGGGTTCCTGGACCACACTTGATGTAGCACTATTATAAACATTGTTGTTTTAATATATTCCTGACTTTCCAGTTCTTCTAGTTTGGAAAGAATCAGGCTTACTATAAATCACTATAGTTTTTCATTAAAATGTCCAGCCGAATGCTTGAAAAGTTGGAGAGGCTTTAAAAAGAAATTCTTGTCCTCTTGTTATTTTTAATATTTTAAAGAAGGAAACTTCGCCAGTTTGTATGGCATATGTAGATACCATTGCTCTTTTTAGCAATTGCACAAGAAGAGACAATATGAATAGTTCTTTCTTCCTCACAATTCTTTCTTCTTTTGAAATGTTACAGCTTACCTCATCAGTTTACAGTACTGATTTTAAGAGAATGGAAAGGAGCAAATTATATTAACCAAATCTGGCTTAAAATGTGGAGACTGGCTAATCATAATTTCTCTTAAGCTACAAATTTATGAAATTGCAGTTGTTTACTGAACTTTTTCTTAGTCTGATTATTCTGTCAGCCATGCTGATTTTTTGCAACTACAATCCATTTTTGCTCTTTATCATTTGTTTCTAGGAAGTATAAACAGAAAGAACAAGACATAACCTGTGGGTTACCTGAATAGCTCATGGTAGAATGAACTCTGTTTTATAATAGAGAAAAGAAAATTTAATTTGTGTATTTGATAAGAGCGAGAGCACACACACGCATGCATGTTAGCATTTTTTCAACTTTGGATGAGTCTTCTCCAGTGACTCACTCTTCTTTCTTAATCCAAATAGAATGCTGTATACTCAAGTTGATCTTAGAGCTTCTATTACTTGTGTGGTGGAAGAATAAAGGATGAAATATGAAAAATAGAACTTCATTGGTGGTACAGTGGATGAGAATCTGCCTACCATTGCAGGGGACAGGTTCAACTCTTGGTCTGGGAAGATTCTACATGCTGCAGAGTAGCTAAGCCTGTGTGGCAGCTGCTGAAACCTATGTGCCTAGAGCCTGTACTCCGCAACAAGAGAACCCACAAAAATGAGAAGTCCTACAATGAAGAGTGCCCCTTGCTTGCTACAACTAGAGAAAGCCCACACACAGCAATGAAAATGGAGTGCAACCAAAAATAAAAAATTATGAAAAACGTTAATAAAACTAGGAGACTTTGTTTTAACTTCTTTGATTTCGATATTAGAATATTTATAGTTTAATAGTTTTTATCCATTTAAAAAGAAGTAGTTGTTTTAAACTGATAGTTAACTGAAGACAAAATTGAGCCATTAAGTTCTTACCTTCTACCTTCTTTGTCTTGCTGACTTTAGATAAAATTTATCATAAAACACCTCTGCTGCTATTCTTAAATTTTATTTTTTGCTCAAACCAGGTGGTCATGAAAATTTTGCTAAAATGATTGATGAAGCAGAAGTATTGGAGTTCCCAATGGTAGTGAAGAATACACGTGGTCATAGAGGTGTGTATGGGTTGTTGCTATTATACATAATATTGAAACTAGTCTTCAGAACTTCTAAAGAATTGTAGGGAAATTGCTAGGTGTGTGGTACCTCAGACTTGTGGAAGGCTTTTGTGAGTTGGTGAGTTTTGCTCAAAGCTATTTCTGTTCGTTAAGTGGTTATCTTGGACATTTTAAGGTGCATACTTAATTTAGACTGAGTCTCAAGTTAATGATCTATCTTCCTTTTCAACAGTACAAGGATTCTAGATCACTGACACCATCATCCTCATCCCAATTTATGTTGTTTGAAAACAGTATATAAAATATCTTAATAACTTTGGGTTAATAGTGATTTTTTTTTTAAGGTGTAAAATGATTCATAAATCCAAGTACTTCCAAGCTTTAGTGCCTTGACAGATAACTGGATGAGGGTTCAGCTGGGACTTTAATGCACTACTTCTACCTGACTTCTCCAGTCAGCCAAGAAGTCTCAGGGCTCCTACAGTGACTGCTCCAGGGAACAAAGAATCTGTGTGACCTTTTACAACCTAGCCTCAGAAGTCGGATAGAAGTCCTTACTCTGTATTCTGTTGGGTGAAGCAGTTACATCCCCTCCTAGATTCAAGCAATGGGACATAGATTCCCCTTCCTCTTAATGAGAAAGCTGTCAGAGTATTTATAACTATGTTTTAAAAACAGACACTTCTATTGGCACAAAAGTAGTAATATACTACTATCTTACTAAATGCAAATATAGTATCTTAATATTGCATAATATATAAAACATATATTTTAACTCAGAAAAATGTTTTACTGATAAGTGAGGCTAGTATTATTGGCTAACCTGAAGAAATACAATTCACAAGAACCCAGCCTCACAATAAATTCTGTTAAGAGATTGGGGAATGCGAGAGTGACCATAAACAACTGATTCTGAGAAAGTAGATTGGAACAGAAGAAGATACAGGTAGCAGATACCAACTGCTCATAGTCTGATGACATACTCATTTCTTGCTCTTCTTTTGGTCACAGGCAAAGCAGTTTTCTTGGCTCGAGATAAGCACCATTTGGCTGATCTAAGTCACCTTATTCGCCATGAAGCTCCATACCTGTTCCAGAAGTATGTTAAAGAGTCTCATGGAAGGGATGTACGTGTCATTGTCGTGGGAGGCCGTGTGGTTGGCACCATGTTACGCTGTTCTACAGATGGGAGGATGCAAAGCAACTGCTCACTAGGTAAAAGCAATGCAGGAGTTTTTCTGTGATATAAAGTAGTAGTATTTAAGCTTATTCAATGAGTATTTGTGTATAACTCAGATCTTTTTACATAATAAGTTGAAAAATATGTCTTTCATATGTAAATATCATTAATAGACTTAACACGAACATAATTTATGTATGTATAAATTTGCTTTCACCCAGGCTCAACTTGTAACCCAATTCACACATGTAGGAAATGTCTACCAGTTTCCCTCTTTGGTTTTATATTGAATTGGCCAAAAAGTTCATTTGGGTTTTTCTGTAAGATGTTACTGAAACCTCTTTGGCCAGCCCAGTATTATTTTCTGTATAATTGAGGTTCATTTAAGCTGTGTCCTAACCTATTTAACTTGTTGGTCCAGATAATATTGCTGATTTTCATTTGTTTAAATGTATATTTTCTGAGATCTTTTAAGTGCCTCAGAGCATAGTCTCGGTGTTTTCCTCTTCTGTGTTTATTTTACTTTCTTAGTAATCTTACTTAGCTCATGGCTTTAAATGCCATTTATTTGTTACTGTTTTTAAATTTATCTCTCCAGTTTAGGCATTCTTCTTGAACTTGGGCACACATATGTCACTGCTTGTCAATGGCGCCATATAGATAACTGTTAGAGATTTTAGTCTCAACATGTCCAAACCTGAACTCCCCATCTAGCTACCTCTTCCAGTATGTCCCACACACTGTTATCTCCTTATTGTTTATTGGCAGCTATATCTTTCTAGTTTAGACTAAATCCTTGGAGTCATCCTTGATCCCTTCACTAGTATAAGACTTCATGTCCAGACTCCTTGAAATCTCTACTCTGAAAATGTACCACCTCTTATTCCCTCTCTCCCCCAGTGAGAGGATTAGAACAGTCTTACTTTACTTCCTGCTCCCCTCCTCTTGATTCATTTATTCACTGAACAAATATTTTTCAGCATCAAGTACTGTTTTAACAGTATTTTGTATATAACATTGTACAAAACAGACAAAAATTTATGCTTTCCTGGGTTTATATTCCATTGTTCTGTAAAACCATTTAATAGTTTTAGTTCAAGTATGGATTAGAATTTCTTTTATTGAGTTATCTCTTCTGCTTCAAGAATCAAGTGCTTACTTTATCCATTCCCAGGCTGTCTTTATCTATTTACGGTTAATTGTACCCATATTGGGGCTTCCTCAGTGGCTCTGTGATGAAGAATCCACCTAGAATGCAGGAGATGTAGGAGACACAGGTTCAATCCTTGGGTTGGGAAGATCCCCTGGCGGAGGGCATGGCAACCTACTCCAGTGTTCTTGCCTGGAGAATCCCATGGACAGAGGAGCCTGGTGGGCTACAGTCCATGGGGTCCCAAAGAGTCAGACATGACTAAAGCAACTGGAAATGCACACACACATACCCATATTGCAAGAATTATCACTCATCACTCTTTATTCCCCAGCTGCTCCTTCTCATATCTTGAGTTTTCAGGATGATGTATTGGCTGAGATAGAATTCTGAAATTGTAAAAGTGTTGCTTCAGTTCTGCTGGTTTATAGTTGATGTGTGCATGCTTAATCATGTCCGACTGTTCATGGACTTATGGACTGTAGCTTGCCAGGCTTTTCTGTTCATGGAATTTTCTAGGGAAGAATACTGGAGTAGGGTGCCGTTTCCTACTGTGAGTGATCTTCCCGACCAAGGGATCAAACCTGTCTCTCTTGTGTCTCCTGCATTAACAGGTGGATTCTTTACCACTAGTGGCACCTGGGAAACCCGCTTTATAGTTTACACTTTTACAATTGAATGTCCAAATCTACTCTGATTGGGCAGCGGGGGTGAAGTGGGGGGGGGGGGTAGGTAATATATATTCTTTGTAAGTTTTTTTGTTTTGTTCTCTTTTATTTTTGGTTGTTTTACTTGAAAAGCTCAATATTTTGTCAGGATATTTTTAGATATGTGTCTCTTCTCAGTCTGTCCAACCTGGATTTTAGTAAGCTGTTTCTATCAGACCTACTTGTTTTAAGCCTCAGGAAAACTCTTCTTTCCTTCTTGGGGAGGAGTTTTTCTGATTCAGTTAGCAAATTTTTTGTTTGTGGCTTCACCTCAGTGTTTTTGTATGTGCTTCAAAATATTTCTTAAGCTAGATTTTCCAAGTTATAAGTTATACTCACAAAAGCAACTCTCCTTCATTTCTGCTACGGAAGTTTTTAACTTGGGTAGTCATTTTTGTTTTAGTTCAGAGAGTTTTTTTGTGCTAAACTTGAACTTAATGCTTTTCTTTTATTCAAGTTGTAGGTGGCTTGTTGTTTTTGTTCTTGTTACTATCCCATCACATCAGAGCTCTGCTCAGGTTATTTGGAGCATTGCAAATGGTTTCAGAGCATTAAAGATCCATCAGTACTGTGGGTGCCGAGAAGCAGTCTTTAATTCGTTGACTAGTGTGTCATTCCCTTACTGAGGCAGTTACATGAAGCCCTCTTATTTCCTGGGCTTCTCTCCCTTACCCTTCCAGCCTCACTGGTGGTGGTGGTGATGGTGATAGTGGTGGGCAGGTGGGGAGGAGTACCTGAATCCTACTCATGTGTGCATTTCCCTTTTGGTCTTTTCGGGGTCAGGCAATACTCACATAGTAGTGAGGTCAACTTTCCTTCTGTTGAGCTCTTAAAGCCAAAGTTTTGTCAGAGTTCTTTTGCTTTCTGGTCCTTATCTAAAGCTTCCTGAAGCTGGTCACCAAATTAGAAAATCTAGTTCTAATTCTTTACTCTCAGATACCAGCAAAGAGTTCCCCTCTACTCAGCCAACTGCCTTAAGCCCCAGGATCCTTTCAGCTTAGGGATGACACATAGAATAGGGGCTGTTGAGCAAGAGAACCATGTTCCTAGATTCTGTTCCCTGTTGCTGCTGCTGCTGCGTCGCTTCAGTTGTGTCCGACTCTGTGCGACCCTAGAAACAGCAGCCCACCAGACTCCCCCGTCCCTGGGATTCTCCCGGCAAGAACACTGGAGTGGGTTGTTGCCATTTCCTTCTCCAGTGCATGAAAGTGAAAAGTGAAAGTGAAGTTGCTCAATTGTGTCCGACTCTCAGCGACCCCATGGAACACAGCCTACCAGGCTCCTCTGTCCATGGGATTTTCCAGGCAAGAGTACTGGAGTGGGTTGCCATTGCCTTCTCTGAGTCTCTGTTACGCATCTCCATTATTTTTACAAATTAAAATCTGGAACTGATAGAAACCAATAACAATATTAAATAGTTAACTGTATTTTTGCAAAAGTTCCATGTTATTGCAAGTAAGATAGGCTTTAGTCAAAGTTCATTGTCTTCAGAAAATATAACATTGAAAAAGTACTCACTCATCAATTTCAAAGGGGATTCCCTAATGAAGGAGTCCTAGACTTCAGAGTCCCAGTTTTACATTAGCATAGCACTTTTGTTTTTGCTATTGATTAAGAAGATTTTGAAGAGATGGTTAACCTTAGCAGGGTTATTTTTAAGGTCTGCTTTAGTTTTACTCCAAAAATTTATCATTTCTTTTTTTCTCTTTTGTCAGGTGGTGTCGGGATGATGTGCTCATTGAGTGAACAAGGGAAGCAGCTAGCTATCCAGGTGTCTAATATCCTAGGAATGGATGTGTGTGGCATTGACCTGTTGATGAAAGATGACGGCTCCTTCTGTGTCTGCGAGGCCAATGCAAATGTAGGTTTCATCGCCTTTGATAAGGCTTGTAATCTAGATGTAGCTGGTATCATTGCGGACTATGCCGCCTCCCTTCTGCCCTCTGGCCGGCTCACCCGGCGTATGTCCCTGCTCTCCGTGGTGTCCACGGCCAGTGAGACTAGTGAGCCGGAGCTGGGTCCCCCAGCCAACACTGCTGTCGACAACATGAGCGCAAGTTCCAGCTCTGTTGACAGCGACCCTGAAACCACCGAGCGAGAGCTGCTCACCAAGCTCCCAGGGGGCCTATTCAACATGAACCAACTGCTAGCCAATGAAATCAAACTCCTGGTGGAGTGATTCCACCGGTAAATAATTAACCAACAAAACCCTTGTAAAACTTTCTTTTTCTTCTTTCCTTTTTTTCTTTCTTTTTTCTTTCTTTTTTAAACCAACTTGCAATGCTGTTCATGAAAAATGCTCAGGAAGATGAGTAGGAGTAGTTAGGAGGGAAAAAGTGGGAGATAGACATGATCTCTGCTATTAAGATGTTACTTTTATTTACAAATGCTACAGATAGAGAGGCAGAAGAGGTGAGACACAGAAAAATGTCAGGCTCTTGTAGTTACTCTTTTAAGTTACTCAGAAATGTGTAGGCTCTCAGGCCATGAAGATCATAATTTTTTTATGGCTCTTTTTGTTTTTGTACAGTTGGTACAAATTTCACAGGAGTGTAATTTCATATTGTGTTTTAATGGATGAGGTAAACATCCACCTAAATTATAGTTTTTTCTTTTTTAAAAATCTGAAAATTCAGCCTATACACTATTAACTAGCAGCTTTATCTTCATATTTACGAAATTCTAAGGGACTCTCAGCGACTTTTTTCAACCCTTGATATGGGTGGGAGGGCAATGTGAGTGTGTCCCAATAAAAATTTCCTTTAATGACAAAATTGGCATGTTTGCATGATAAAAGGGAAATGAACAGTATTGCAATGTCTGGCACACAAAATAACATTTACTCCATTGTAGATAAAATTGCACTAGTTAAAAATATGTGCATTGACTTGTATTTGTTAGTGTTTTAGCCTTTTTTGAAAGACATATGCTCTGTTAATGTTGCATTTTTTTTAATACATGCTAGTCTTAACATTCCCTGATCTATGCCTGCATCTTTAACAATGGCCAAAGTGAAGAAAATGCTACCTTTTTTGTTAACAAGACACTGACTTGAAACATGTGCATTTAAGCCTTTTATTTTTTCCTTTTTTCTTTTGGTGGTTGGGCATTTAAAGAATAAGGACAAGGTAAAATATTTTGGGGGGGCAAATCAAGGGCCTATAAGTTCCTGAGTATAAAATTGAAGTGATTCCATCATTATTTATTTGCATTTTTCACATTTTAAGAGGGTGTTGTGTGTGTGTGCATGTGTGTGCATGTGCTTGCACACGCATGCATGTTTATGTGTTTGCTTTTTGTTTACACCAACCATCAAAAAGGATAGAAACTAGAAAATGGAGCATGATGGGAAACACAGTTTTTTACTTAAAAAAAAAAAAAGTCAAGTTGTTTTCATAACTGTACTCTGCTGGGTAGAGGTACTCACCTGAAGATATGAGGAGAATAGATGCTTTTTAGGCTTTTGTGTATATGTGTGTTGTTTGCTTTTTTTCTTTGATTCTAGACTGTCCAGTGTATGATTTATTCAAGGCTACATGCTTTCCCTCTGCTTCTTGCTGTGCATTTTTTCCTATTACACATAGATTTTGTGGTGGGGTAGACTGAACATTTTTTGTTTGGGGACTTAGCAGTCTCTTATAGCCCTACTCTGAAGCCTTCAATATTCTCTTTATATTTCTTTATTTCTGAATTCATAAAAGCCCCCAAACTGCATATAATATGAGCCTTTAAGCATGGGAAACTATTCCAACGAATGGTTTGGAAGGTGTGTTAAGAAGTAGAGATGATCCAGAGTTCAACGTAATTTTTTTAAGCAGCAAGTTCCATCTCCCTACAATCCTCTGAAGCTTTTTACCCAAGTCCTTTCTTGCCTCTCCAGTGCTTTTTTTCCTTCAGATGGACCTTAAACATAATTTCTTGGACACTTACTAGAGAGACTTCGAGGCAATAAGATCAGTATTAACCAGTTCTAACAGAGGTTTGATCATGCTTACTTGTACAGTTTTTCCCCATTTAAAACAAAAAAAAGGAATGTAATAAAATTTGTTTTCTTTTCCATAGAATTAAATAATATTAAAATGGAGTGAAAGGTTGATTGTTGACAAATAGAATAGTACCTCTAATCTGTGCAGTGTCTCATTTCACCTTAGAAAAAGGTGTATAAGAGGAGTTTCTGGTTTACTTTAGGATATTCTAATCTCATCTAAAAAAATTTGACTTGTACAAGGTTATCGTGGGACATACTGTGACATATATAAGTACCTCTGGCTCACTTGGTACTTGTTTTACTGAATGACCGTACTTTGGAAGATGCACACTATTTGGGATAGAGAACTGAAAAGGGAGAACTTTAATTAAATCATCATTCATATGTGTATAGAGACCATCTGGTTGCCACATAGATTATGACACATACACTTGGAATAGTTACATACCACATGTATATAGGTCAGTGAATTTTAAAACACAAGTAGAACAGCCTCTCTATTTGATGAAAAACTCAAGGTTTCTGTTGGATGGGATAAGGCACCAGGAAAGATATAGGTGTAGCCTTGTAAAAAATTATCAAATTGACCAACTACATTAGAAAAAGTGTCTGAGATTATTTCACTGTTACTTTTGCTCACTATCCATCTTTTGTGCATTCACACTCTTATTAAAACATAGCCTTACCAACCTACTTCTAGATCATACACTCGTATGTTAGAATGAGAAGGGCAAGGATGGTCATCTTAGAGTTAAAGAACACAAATATCCTTTTGAATTCTCTCAAAAAAGTAAAGACTATGAACAAACCTTACTGGAAGAACCCAAATAAACCAGCCCAGATATTTAAGTGAAAGTTAAGTATATTTTCATATTGTTTAGTAAATTTCTTAAAATCTTTATTGCTATTATGAGAGTTAAAAATGTGTATTAACCAAATATGTATAGTTGTTATCATGCAAAAATCTGAATTATTGTAAAACTATTATATATTGTTAAAATTGTATTCTGAATTGTATTTAAACATAATTCTTTCTGATATTGCTTTTATGTCACCCATGATGAAAAGCGGACTATATATATATATACACAAACATACAGATATGAACTATTCCATTTAAAAGTTTTAATAGTTATTTTCTTTTGATTGGTCATTTCTGCTGGCTCTAACTCCACTGAACTTTGAAATATTTCTGTATATGCTATCAAATAAGAAAACATCCTGGAATATTTAGGAAAAAATCCATTGAGAGACTTGTTTTCATCAACCACTTTATCAGACTTTTGAGAAGGTATTGAAGACATTGAAAGAAGTCATTGACTTTCATGATCATCTCTTCTTTTTCTCAAGAAGAAAACAAGGAAAAAGAAATTCTCTTCCTTCAATGAATCCCCAGTTTGGGGTCTGGGGCGCTTAGAGACGTTGTGAAATCCAATCTTGTGTTACATTTTTCTCCTGGCTCACTCACTCTTTTTGAGAAGGTTTATGGGCTATATGGCTGGTGAGACACGATCCCCTCCTAAGAAAATGTAGGTGCTCAGACAGGTAACCTCTGCTGCTACTGTTTTTATTTGTTTGTTTGTTTGTTTAATTTCTTTTAAAATTTGTTTTTGTTGTACTAGGATATTTTTTAATGTAATATATTGCAGGATTTATAACCAGGTACTGCTTTCTTTCTTTCTTTTTTTTTTTTCTTAAAAAACAAAACAAAACAATTTCATTTAAGATACATTTAGGCGCCTTTGAAGCTTGGATTTTGGAATGTTTCAGTAGTGGACAGAAATCTGCTGTTGGAATCTCCTAGTCTTCCAGGTTTAATTTGAAATGTTTTTAGTTTTGTTTTGGATTTTTGTGTGGTATTTTATTTCCTTTATACCAATTGCCCTTTTGCCATGCTGTTTTGGGGTGGCTGCCTAACTCTAGTGACAGCTCTTTCTACATTAACGAAAATGTGGTGTTTTAAATTCCATAATGTTTTGCATTTTAAAAATTGTTTTTAAAGAAATATTCTAACTGCTTGCACTATTACTGTTCTTTGCCAGCCTTTTCAGGAGCCAAAAAAACAAAAACAAACAAACAAAAAAATACCCAGAGAAAAAACTTTCCTTCTTCCCCCTTCCTGATGATGAGTGAGAAGTATTGAGAACTTTCGGGGTCAGTGCCCTTCTAAACTCCCCTTCCCCCAATAATGCAGCTGTAGAGTGAATGGTAAATGCAGCGGTTTGGATTCAGGCACAACCCCAGCCTGCTGGCAGGTAATTTGATTCTCCTTTTTTTTTTCCATCACAAGGCTAACCTTACTTTCTTTTTAAAAGTTCCTTTCTTTATGTACTTTGAAGCACCCATGGGTTTGTAATTACTTTTGTTTCAAAAAACAATGTGTAAATTCGTCTAGCAAATAATTTGGTTATAGAAAAACCTTTGGGGGTAAAGTTTGAATTAGTTGGGATGAACTCAGAACTTTCTTGGGGGATTTGCTTTAGCCATTTAGATCTTTCCATTTCTTGCATATATGTCTATGATTATTTCAGAGTGTGACTTTTTTGGCTTTGTTTTTGTTTTGGGTTTGTATGTTTCTTCCATTGTGCTACTCTGGCTTAAGCTTTTTCAGAGGTTGGTGTTCCGAATACACAGTGAGCTCACAGTATAAAGACATCAATTAGGAGTTGACAGGTATGGAAAACTAGAGTTTTGAAAAGGTAAAATTAGGTTCTAGGTTATATATATGGTAAAAACTCATCATAGCCTTCAGTTGACCTTAGTAGTGCTTCTCTTTCTCTGACTTCATTATAAAAGTGAAAGGTAATGAAACCAAGATAACAGAGAGTATTTACTTCAGGAGCAGCATGATTTCAGAACAAATGATTTTAGTGTTTCTGAAACACTAGTTTCTCACAAAGAGGTAGATGTCAGCAGACATCATAAAGTAATAGTTTAAACATTCAAACAGTTATAGGTTGAATAGATTGGAGGGCACTTCTGAAGCACAAGATCTTGAAGCAATTTATTAATTCCATGAAGCAAAGTAAGTGGCAGAAATAGGAATATAACTTAGCCATTTTAATAGCCTTCCCGTTAGTTAATATACTATCCCCTCCTCTGTCTATCCCAGTCCACCTACCCTTTTCCTTTTTCCTGTCCTTCCTGAAGTTTTAGCTCTAATAGGAGTTTTGGGAGATAATCCTCTTTCTAATAGGTAGGATTTTAGTGGCAGAAGTCAGGACCTTTCAAAACTTCTCTTTGGATGTCCTATCCAAGCAGGCTATAAATCTGATAATCCTCCAGGTTAGTGAATAGGGAATCCCGGCTTGTAATGTGGTTTCTACTGCTAAAGGCATATAAGAAGTTACTAACTTGTTTTGTGCTTCAGTTCACTCCTGTGAGGTAGGGATAATCATTCCCGTAGCATCTTAAGATTTAAAATATTTATCTCTTGAACTGAAATTTACTAACCAAGGAATCCCACTGCACTCCTGCAGTAATTTATGATGTATACTAAATAGGCTTGAATGGAAGGACCTTGTTCTGTTGCTGATAAGAATGGCCAGCATTAGGGTGTATGCACTATGTGATTACTTGGAACGTGGAGGATTTGTGAACCTCCATTCTGCTGCCTTCCCCACTTCCCCCTCCCTGAAGATCACTTACATGTTAAGAATGATTACTTTCAGATTTCACCATATTCAAACTATATTAGATGGTCCTTATATAGCGTATTACCTGGCTGCTGTTGTGGGGTTCGGGAACATGAGGGGTGGGGTGAATTGTTGTTGTTTTAGGTTTCAGTCAGACAGCCATCCCTGTGCCCCAGTTCCCAGAAGCACAGCAGGCCTCTAGAAGCATCCGTGGGAACGGCGCAGTCCTGACATCAGCAACTCTCCTGCTCAGGCTCATCCCATATACAGAGGTCAAAGGGTGGGGCTTGAGATGGGGGAAGGAATGAAAAAGAAGAAACAATGTCACTGCAGTGCCACTGTTGACCAGCCTTTCTTTAGTGCTTATGTCAGTGTTTGCTTTATTTTTTTAAGTTAACCAAAAAAGATTTTACTTGGGAGTAAAGGTAGTGGGAGGGTGGAACAAAAACATGTCATTTTTACTAGTTCATTATTATCACTAGCTCATTCTTGCATATTGTTCTTTAGTAGCTAATAAAGAAAAAATGAAACCTAGACCTCAGTAATAAGGGGAATCTGAATACAAGTGAATCTCAGGATACTAAAAAAGAGAAAAAGCATTTTTGTGGTATTAATTTCCAGTTCTACAACAGTTGTTACATTTGTCACTGTGTCTCCCTTTTTTTGCCCTAATTCTTCTATGTATGTTTAGAGTATGAGAAAATGTGCCTTTTTTTTTTTGGTGGTCAGTCCTTTTAAAAGGACCTAATGAAATTACTCTTTTGCAAAAAAAAAAAATACACCCATTGCTTATATGGGCATACAAATGCTACCCTATTTTAAATGTAGGTGGCGTATGTGTTCGTGTTTTAATGTATTCAGAGCCATTGGGCAATAAGCAGTCCAGAACATTGAAAACTCAAGCAGGTAAAGCACCTAACACCCTTAGTTTCTAGAATTACTTTAAAATACTCCTTTATTGCTGCATCTTCCACGAGTCTTTTGGTAGTCTCTGAATTTAAAATTTGCAGGAGTTGTAGACTACCTAGTTAAAATGTTAAGTTATGCGTTTATTATTTGTAGGGACAGGTGAAGAAGAAAAGTGTTAACAGACAAGAAATGGCTCCTTGAGATGGCAACTGCTGAGTGTCTGAATCTCTCCCCCTCCCCCTCCCCCAGCTTAGCATGAACATTGATCATACCTGTTTTGATTTTCTGTGATTGGGATTTTTGTTGTTTTAACTTTTGGCGGGGAGGTTTCAGGGAAACAGGAAGTTCATGCACATGTGAAAATATGAAATATTAAACAAAGGAAGCTTTCTATTTAATGTGACTAGTAAGCGAGAACCTTTTCTATATACTCTTCTGCTGCAGCAGAGAAATAAACGGGTAGGTGGCAGCAGAAGAAAGAATTCTTCAGATTGATGGCTACTAGCAGTCTGCATAGGAGAAGAGAGAGCACGTGACATACCATGTCCAGCAACAGGGCAGAAATGGAAACAGGACTGCAATTGCTGATCTTGACTCTAAAATGGTAAGTTAATTTCAAGAACGTGTTTTCAGTCCGGTACCAGTGTTACATAATTTACTGTGGTGTGTAACCATGAATGGCTATAAATTTTTGATGTGGAATGAATTTGTCCTAAGTAGAGTACTATCATTCTTTAAATTAGGGGAGAAAAATAGCAATATGTAAAATTAGAGATTTCCAGTATATTGATACATGTAAATTTTTTTAAATCTCAACTTTATTGAGGTATAAGTGACAGATAAAATTTTAAGAAAGTGTACAACATGGTGATCTGATACTTACTGTGAAAAGATTTCCCCCATCAAGTTACTAACATATTCTATATGGGGACTTTAATGATGGTAAAAATTTATGCTATCTCATAGTAAATATAACCTCCCATTATTAGGGGGATAACTACAGAAGTATGTAATTTGACAAAGTTTGGGGCTGAAAATGATCCTGCTATCTCTTTCCTTTCTAGTCCTATTTCTTTATCACTGTCTGCCCATCAGTCCCTCTGCACATACATCCGCCTTCTCTCTTGCTTATTTGGCTCTGCATTCCCTCTCCTCTTTCTCTGGTTGTGCTTCCACTTTGCTGGCTTCGTATTTCTCTTACCTCTGTCTCTCCATGCTTCTCTTTCTCACTCAGTCCCTGTGGATTTTACTTCATCTCCCCTCTGGCCTACCTTTGTTTCTGTTCTGGGAAACAAAACAATCTGCAACAAAGATAGAACATTATATTCTGAATTTCTTTTTCTGACAGATTTCTAGGCTAGCAATGGGAGAAGTAGATAGTTAAGTAGACTGATTGTGTATACTTGGAAGAAAGGATTTACAGTAGCATGAAGCCGAAATAACTGATATAATCGTTTAAATACATGGTGAATTTTCTTTTTTAAAAAAATGGTATGAAAAGTCACCTATTAAAAATTGATTAATGCTAAACACAGCTTTACATATATTAGAATGGAACATAAGAATACATGGCTTCAGTTAATAAGATTACAATTTCTAAATTTTTAAAAAGAGTTCTGTCGTATTTTGGTTAGTATACGGAGATGTCAGTGCTTTAGAGCTGAAAGAAAATGAACAGCTTGGATCTTAATCAGAGCCAAAATTTATTGCTCATTGAATAACTTACTGAAAATGTAGTCTGGAGCACTAGAGGAAGAACCTTTTAAATTAAATTTTGTTTGTTCAGGCATTTTGTTAGAGTAACTTTCTGTGATATTTGTTCTCTTCTTGGTGCTGACTGAAATAAAACACTGTTGTCTATATGATAAGATTGTTAGGGAGTAATATTACTGACATATTTATTGTATAACTGTTATTTTTTAATTAATATAAAATTCAGTGTCTAAAATTAGGTTAATTTTTGTAAGATAGCACATGTCTTTATAAAGTGAAGTTGCTCAGTCGTGTCCGACTCTTCAAAATCTCATGGACTGTAGCCTACCAGGCTCCTTTGTCCATGGAATTTTCCAGGCAAGAGAACTGGAGTGTGTTGCCATTTCCTTCTCCAGGGGATCTTCCTGACCCAGGGATCGAACCTAGGTCTCCTGAACTGCAGGCAGACGCTCTACCTTCTGAGCCACCAGGGAAGCCCATATCTCTATAGTACAGTTTAAATCGGTCACTAGAAAAATATGCTTATTTGATGTCTAACTGAAATAAGTCACAAAACTCCAGGGACAACAACAAAATTTTGGCTGTGGTGTTGGCAACATCTTGAAAAAAATAGATAAAATAATGGACCTATAAATGAACTGTTGATTCCAGAGAGAAAATTCCAGGAAATAAGAATAGTTTCTCCTGAAGAAGGGTCAAGTAAATTTGAGAAGTAAGGATGATATACCTTAGACCTTTTGTCAGTTGAGACCACCAAGGTAAAGTGTGGTGATTACGGAAAGATATGGTTATGGTTTTTGGCAGCAGTCTAGACAATTTACTATTTTTTATTGTTATATTAGCTACTCTGTGTATCTTCTTTTTCTTTTTTCTGATCCTATTTATAGATAGTGTTTAAATCTGTGGTTTGAGTGAGTTGTATGTGTTTTTGCCCTCTAGGTTCTTTTCATCTCACAGAATGGATGAAGATTGATCTTGACCGGATACTTTTTCAAATGGAGGATAGAAGTAACACAAAACAAGGCAACAGCAGCTCTCCAGTGTTTGGTTCAATGTGCTTTCTTTCTAAAATAAAAACACCAGAACTGGGAATGAAGCAGCATGGGGTGTGATTCATTCTTCTTTCAGTTATCCCTGCCCACTACATTTTGTGTGAATTCACTTGAGTCCGTATTTCTAGGCTTGTTCCACATGGGTCATTCCTTGTTTCTTTTCTTCACTTTTTGCAAGCTGAAACTCCTTGGTTCTTGACAGACTGATCTCTGTATAATATATTCTGATATGGTTATTACTTTTGGCAGAAAGATAGACACTAAAACATGGATTATGTGGAATTTCTCCTACCCCTTTCATCTCAGTATATCTGTCCATGCTGAATAATTGTTGCCATGTTTTTGTCTCTGAAGAAGTGCAGCCTTTTTCCTGTCACTCTGACAAGGCTCTGGCACACACCTGTCATAGCACTGCTCACTACGTTTTAATCTTGTGACTGGAGACCATGTCTGACCTAGTTTATTTGAACTGTAGGAGATCTGATAACATACGTGTATATACAGAGGCAGCCGTCATACTTTCGGTAAAGAATGGCCTTTGTATTTGATACAAATTCTGATTTCATTACTTACTGTTTACATGGCCTTTGATAAGTCACCTGCAAGCCATAAAGGAGTGTTTATAAGAAGAAAAATGGAAATAATTGTACTTGCTTTACTAGATTAATGTCTAAGTAGCAGCTAAACTATAATACATGTATAATTCTTAGCATATAGTTGAGTAATAAATACTGTCCTTGAATTCTATAAATTTTGGTTATTGAAATCTTATTCAAGACCTGCTGAATCTGAATTTTTCTTGATTTCCTTTCAGTTTTATTATTTAAGCTCCTTTCACATGATCTTTTGGTTGGATCACTGTGTGTGCGCATATGTGTGTGTGAGAGAGATTTCTCAATACAGACAGGATTATTTCCACATTTCATTGGCTAAGGAATTTCATATTAAAGGAAAAAAAAAAAGCTTTTATCTTGGGACTTCCCTGGTGATCCAGTGGATAAGACTCCCGGTGCAGGGGACCTGGGTTTGATCCCTGGTCAGGAAACATAAGATCCCACATGCCAAGACTAGGCCCGAGTGCCATAATTACCGAGCCTGCGTACTGCAATGAAGACCCATGGCAGCCCAGATAAATTAAAACACAAAATCCTTTTATCTCATTTTTTCCCCCGTTAGCTCATAACAAAAATATTCTTTTCTTTGGATTTGCCTGGTCATCCAGTGGCTAAGACTCCACACCCCCAACACAGGGAGCCTAGGTTCCATCCCTGGTCAGAGAACTAGATCGTACATGCTACAAGTAAGAGTTTGCATGCCACAACTAAAAGCCTGCCTGCTGCAGCTGGGACCTGGCACAGCCAAAAAAAATTTTTATACTGTTTTCATTACATGCAACCAAAGAATTCTACTAATGATACAGGGAAGGAGATAGATTTTTCTTAGGGTAACCAATTGAAAATAATTTGAGCACAAATTCAACCTTGCTAGAAGAGTTAGTATTTTCAGGGGGTAATATGTATACTAATGGTAAAAAATAAAGCACAATCTGGAATCAAGATTGCCAGGAAAGAGATCAATAACCTCAGATATACAGCTGACACCACCCTTACGGCAGAAAGCAAAGAACTAAAGAGCCTCTTGATGAAAGTGAAAGAGGAGGGTGAAAAAGTTGGCTTAAAAACTCAACATTAAGAAACCTAAGATCATGGCACCTGGTCCCATCACTTCATGGCAAATAGATGAGGAAACTGGCAGACCTTATTTTTTGGGGCCACAAAATCACTGCAGATGGTGACTGCAGCCATGAAATTAAAAGACACTTACTCCTTGGAAGAAATGCTATAACCAACCTAGACAACTTATTAAAAAGCAGAGGCATTACTTTGCCAACAAAAGTCCGTCTAGTCAAGGCTATGGTTTTCCAGTAGTCATGTGTGGTTGGTGAGAGCTGGACTATAAAGAAAGCTGAGCACCGAAGAATTGATGCTTTTGAACTGTGGTGTTGGAGAAGATTCTTGAGAGTCCCTTGGACTTCAAGGAGATCTAACCAGCCCATCCTAAAGGAAATCAGTCCTGAATATTCAGTGGAAGGACTGATGCTGAAGCTGAAACTCCAATACTTTGGCCACCTGATGTGAAGAGCAGACTCATTTGAAAAGACCCTGATGCTGGGAAAGATTGAAGGCAGGAGGAGAAGGGGACAACAGAGGATGAGATGGTTGGATGGCATCACCGACTTGGTGGACATGGGTTTAGGTGGACTCCAGGAGTTGGTGATGGACAGGGAAGCCTGGTGTGCTGCAGTCTATGGGATCACAGAGAGTCAGACATGACTGAGTGACTGAACTGAACCCTGGAAAACTATTGCTGGAGCTTTCCATGGTTATGTTCAAAGAGAATCCCACAGTTTGGTCATGTGATTTATCATCAAAGGATGGGGCGGTAAACTAAAAGCGGAAAAAATAAAGTTGCCAGTCAATATTTCCAAAACAATTTTTATTATCTCTTTAAGTATGTACTCCCATCTACTGGAAAACCCATTTGAGTGAAAACATATGACAACATTAGTCAGAAACATTAATATATATTTGCTAGCACAAGTAATAAGCTTTTTATAAATTCAATTTATGTGTAAACAAGTGAGAATTATTAGCATAATTCCAGACCACTTTATGTAAGTCATCTGTGCCAAAGAGCCTGAAATGTACTGGGGCTGGTTTTCGCTGGGCCAGTCCTGACTTTGGATGACATGAATATATTATACCTAGAGTAGATTTATACAGATTTCTAAGTTCAAGGAATTTGCAATGAAATGAAGTAAGACCAGTCAAGCCTATCATTTGTCCAATAGTCTCTATAACCCTAGCCTAATCATCTGACAAATACTATAAAAGTCAAGTTAAAACAGTCTAAAATTTAGCTTTGCCACATGCTAATTCTGTGATTGTGGAGAATTTATCGCACCAATTTTTCCATCTATGAAAATGATCAATGATAGGTTTTTCTTAGATTTGAAAGTAAGCCTAATAGCATTTGGAACTAAATACTATATGGCTCAGCTAGGATTTCTCCCTTTTTCTCTTAACTATGTGATAATCTATAAAAGAACTATAAGTGATAATCTCTGTCTTCCACTATCCCAAAATTCAGCTGGAAGATGGAAAGAAGAAAAGACACTGTGAACAATTAAATTTGCATAATATCAATAGTAGAAATGGGAGAAAATATTTGCAAACCTATATCTGATAAAGGATTAGTATGTAGAATTGAGAGTTTCTAAAACAACAGCAAGAACAAAAATCTAATTGAAAAGATGGACAGAGGACTTGACTGGACATTTCTCCAAAGAACATGGATGAGTGGCCAGTAAGCACATGGAAAGATGCTGACATCACTAATCATTTGGGAAGTGCAAAACAAAACTACAATGAGATAGCACTCCATCACAATGGCTCCCTCCTAATACGTAATAGAGGAGAAGGCGATAGCAACCCACTCCAGTACTCTTGCCTGGAAAACCAAAAGGACAGAAGAGCCTGGTAGGCTGCAGTCCGTGGGGTCGCTAAGAGTCAGACACGACTGAGCGACTTCACTTTCACTTTTCACTTGCATGCATTGGAGAAGGAAATGGCAACCCACTCCAGTGTTCTTGCCTGGAGAATCCCAGGGACGGGGGAGCCTGGTGGGCTGTCGTTTCTAGGGTCACAGAGTCAGACACGACTGAAGTGACACAGCAGCAGCAGCAGCAACAATACATAGTTAAATGAGTTTTCCACAAGAATAAAAGGGAAAGAGGATGGTTTTCTTCTCTAAAAGGAGCCAATGAATGGAATGAAAATGGAGAATAGTAATATAGAGATTATTTTCTTGTTTTACTGGCGATATAATATTTGAAAGGTTAAGACAGATTTAGAAGATTTAAGTGATCTTCCAATGGTTACACAGTAGCAAAGCCTAAGTATTTAAAAAGTACCCTTAGTCTCGGTTCTCATAGTGGGAATTTGAAGCATTTTGGTTTATTATGTGAAGATCTGGTAAGTGGAAATGAATTGGAATAGCTGGATACTCAGGAAGTGAGAAGAAAGATATTTCTGCCATTAAGCCCCTAAGATTCCCACCCTCTGGTATGTATGTGTGTGTTAGTTGCTCAGTCTTGTCCGACTATTTGTGATGCCATGGACTGTAGCCCACCAGGCTCCTCTGTCCATGGAGTTTTCCAGGCAAAAATACTGGAGTGGGTTGCCATTCCCTTCTCCAGAGGATCTTCCCAACCTAGGGATCAAACCTGGGTCTCCTGCATTGCAGGCAGCTTCTTTACCGTCTGAGCCATGAGGGAAGCAAGCTCTTATTTCCCTTTCGTTTTTAGAAACTTTTATTATTTATTTATTTGGCTGTACCAGGTCTTTGTTGTGGCATTTGAACTCTTGAGTTGCGGCATGCAGGATCTAATTCCCTGATCAGGCATCAAAACCAGACCCCCTGCATTGGGAGCACAGTCTTAGCCCCTGGACCACAAGGGAAGTCCCTATTTTTTTCTTAACATGTATTTATTCATTCATTTATTTTTGGCTGTGTCTTAGTTGCAGCACACAGAATCTTGTTGTGTACATGCTTAGTAGTTGTGGTGTGCAGGCTTAGCAGTTGTGGTGCACGAGCTTAGTTGCCCTGTGGCAAGTGGGATCTTAGTTCCTGGACCCAGGATCAAACTCATGTCCCGTCCATTGGCAGGCAGTTTCTTAACCACTGGGCCACCAGGGAAGTCTATATTTCCCGTTCTTTAAATGGGACCTGTGTATATGGTGGCATAGCATTGTGTGATTAGGTTATGTTATATGACAAAGGTCCAGGGACTTTGTAACTATAAGACCTGTAATCAGTGGCTTTAAATTAATCAAATGGCAACCTAGATGTCCTTCAGCAGATGAATGGATAAGAAAGCTGTGGTACATATATACAATGGAATATTATTCAGCCATTAAAAAGAATACATTTGAATCAGCTCTAATGAGGTGGATGAAACTGGAGCCTATTATACAGAGTGAAGTAAGCCAGAAAGAAAAACACCAATACAGTATACTAATGCTTTTGAAATGTGTTGGAGAAAACTCTTGAGACTCCCTTGGACTGCAAGGAGATCCAACCAGTCCATTCTGAAGGAGATCAGCCCTGGGATTTCTTTGGAAGGAATGATGCCAAAGCTGAAGCTCCAGTACTTTGGCCACCTCATGCGAAGAGTTGACTCATTGGAAAAGACTCTGATGCTGGGAGGGATTCGGGGCAGGAGGAGAAGGGGACGACAGAGGATGAGATGGCTGGATGGCATCACTGACTCGATGGATGTGAGTCTGAGTGAATTCCGGAAGTTGGCGATGAACAGGGAGGCCTGGTGCGCTGCGATTCATGGGGTCACAAAGAGTCGGACACGACTGAGCGACTGAACTGAATTGAACTGAACTGAATGCATATATATGGAATTTAGAAAGATGGTAACGATAACCCTGTATGCAAGACAGCAAAAGAGACACAGAGGTATAGAACAGTCTTTTGTACTCTGTGGGAGAGGGCGAGGGTGGGATGGTTTGGGAGAATGGCATTGAAAATGTATATTATATGTGAAACGGATCACCAGTCCAGGTTCGATACATGAGACAGGGTGCTTGGGACTGGTGCACTGGGATGACCTAGAGGGATGGGATGGGGACGGAGGTGGGAGGGGGGTTCAGGATGGGGAACACATGTACACCCGTGGTGGATTCATGTCAACGTATGGCAAAACCAATACAATACTGTATAGTAATTAGCCTCCAAAAAAATAAAGTGAAAAAGAAAAAGGAGTTCACTAAATTATAAAATAATAATTCAGAAGTGAAAAAATTAATCAATGGGATGAGATTAATCAAATGAGTCTGAGCCGACTCCCTACCCATTAACTGTGAGGTAATAAATGTGAGTTGTTTTAAATACCTAAACTTATGATAGTGAGTTATGTAGCAGAAGAAACCTAATATGGACTTGCCTGGTTGTCCAGTGGTTAAGACTCCAAGCTTCCACTGCAGGGGGCATGGGTTTGACCTCTAAACAGGAAAATTCTGCATGCTTTGTGGTGTGGCCAGAAAGGAAAAGTAAAATCTACTGTATGTATACAAAGACTAGGTCTGAAAAGAGAAGCAGTAGAGACAAATTTATGAGAAAGATTGAGGCATGAGGACAAGATGATGCGGGGGTGGGGAGATGGGAAAGAGAGAACTTACAGAGGTCAAGTCTGGAAATCAAGGGAGAAGTGAGCTTCTCCATGCAGCTGGGATGTGTCTTAAGAAATCGAACTTGCCAATTTGGGGCCACTCAAAGGACAACAGGCAATAAATGTTCTGTGCCTTTTATAACTCTGGCCTAAATGGGAACACCAATGTAATTGCTACCCTGAAAAGCAGAAATCATCTTTTAGAGCTTCTGTGGGTACTGCATGCTCCTCTGTCTCCAGTAGAGACCTCAGCCCACACAGACTGCTGCTGGCTTCACATGAGGTGGCCCTCCGTGTAGAGCTCCACCTTTGTCTAGACCAGCAGAACTGGTATTGGCAGCTATCACAGAATAAAAGAATGGAGGACCTGCCACGCAGCCTTCCTAGTAAGGTATATTTGAAAGAAAAATGAGATCTGGCGTTTTGAAAGGAGGCTGAGTGTAGCACACGTTTTCCTACTTAAACAGAGCTGTAAGCTTTTCTACTTCAAAGACAGAACACATGGAATTAGATGGGTCTCTGGGCTTCATTTACACTTTCTTCTGGTTTTACTTATATAACTAATCCCTTCAGGATACTGAAGGAAGAAGTTTCTTTTTAAGCCAACAATTATATACGTACATAAATACTTTTAGGAAAAAATTATTGTTGCACTTTTTTTTTTTCCTTTTAAGAATGGTGGTATTGGGAATTCTCTGGCGGTCCAGTGGTTAAGACTCTGAGCTTCGACTGCGGGGGTCACGGGTTGAATCTCTGGTCAGGGAACTAAGATCCCACATGCCTCAGTGGTGTGGCCAATAAATAAATGAGAAAACTGATGTTAAAAAAAAAAAAAAGAAGGGTGGTATTGAAACCGTCTGGAGATGGATAGTGGTGATGGTTGCATAGCAATGTAAATGTACTTACTGCCACTGAACTGGACACTTTAAAGAGGCTAAAAGGGTAAATTTTACATTTCGTATAATTTAGCACATTTTTTAAAATAAAAGTTTACAGTTCTACCATTAGTTTCTAAGGCCCCCTTTCACATCTTCAGTGGCATTAAAAATCTTGACGAATTCAGTTTTTAAAGGAGCCTGATGGTATTATATAGCAAGTCTTCAAATATTTCTAGTAGGAATAATATTTTCCAAGTACACATCTGAGCTTCTCCTGAAGTTCTATTAGACATTTTTACCCTTTGAAGTTATATTTTTGAGGCATTTCAGGCTGAGCTTAATATCAGATCCTGCTTCCCACAGTTTGCGTCACTTAGCCCAATCTCTAGGTTAAACTCTGATCTCTAGTAAAAGCGCATTAGATATCTCTGGTCCAACAATAACACTTGGCATCTAAGAATCTTTTTTTACTGGCCAGACTCTGATACTGTACTCCGTGTTCGATAACCAGATCTCTGTTTTGTCTCTTGTGGCTGAGTGTCTGTTCTGTAACCTTCCTAATACCCTGAATGCTCTATGATTAGGTTTAGAGTCTCATTCCACAAATATTTACGGGATCTACTACGTGCCGCACACTATTTTAGATGTTTGGGTTTAATCAGCAAAAAAAAAAAAGAAAGAAATCCTCATCATTTGCTTTATATTACAGTAGGGGAAACAGATAGTAAATGGTAAATGTTATTAAGCTGGAAGTGTGCCTGGAATGTTTGAGGAACAGCAATGAGGCCAGTATGGATGGAACACAGAGCAATGGTAGAAGAAAGGTAATTAAGGGCTAGATTAACAGGCCTTCAGAAAACTGTAGAGACACTGTTTTATGTTGTAAGAAATTGAGAAGCATTGAACAATTTTGAGCAGAGAAGTAATATGGTCTAACATATTTTTAGGTTTTTTTTTTTTTTTTTGCTATGTGGCATGTGGGATCTTAGTTCCCTGACCCGGAATCAAACCCAGCCCCTTGCATGGGAAATGCTAAGTCTTAACCACTGGATGGTCAGAGAAGCCCCTCCAAGGGCAACAAAAGAAGCACCTCAAATTATTAGTAGGAACAGTCCCCCAGGTCACAAAAGGACTTGAACAGTTTGTATTCCCACCAACCAGAATGGAAAACTCAAATATATCACGGGACCAAAAGTAGGGAACTCGGAAGTGTATTGCCTCAGCAGTGGGAAAAAAAAATTGCCGTGGTTTAAAAGCCATTCGACCACACTTTACAAAGCTCACCAATAAGCCTTACCAACAAGGACCTACTATATAGCACAGGGAACTCTACTCAGTATTCTGTGATAACCTATATGAGAAAAGGATCTTCAAAACATGAATATGTGTATATATATAACAATCACTTTGCTGTACCCCTGAAACTAATACAACATTGAAAATCAACTGTACTCCAGTGAAATGAAAATATATTTAAGGAAAAAAAAAAAAAAGCAGGTATTTTCCTCTTGGTCCTGTGGCTAAGACTCCATGCTCCCAATGCAGGGGATCCAAGTTCAATCCCTGGTCAAGAAGCTAGATTCCAAATGCTGCAGCTAAGACCTGGCTGCTATATAAAATAAATAATGTTTTTAAAAAACCAAACTTTGATTATAGCTGGGGCAAACAATAGATTAACCAAAAAGCTAAAAAAGGAAAAGATGAGTGAATTACTCATAAGGGCTTTGAAAGCTTCAATATATCCTGGAATCTAGGAGGCCATATTCATGAGTCAGGCTGTACATGCAAGAAAGACCTGAAGAAGGAAAAAAAAGAAAAAGGGACCGCCCTGGTGGCCTTGTGGTTAGGACTGGGCGCTTTCACTGCTGTGGTCGTGGGTTCAACTGCTGGTCAGGGAACCAACAACAGTGAACTGGGAAGAGGGGAGAATCTGATTGCCAGAGTTGTTACATTATGTTATTTGATACACCTAGTTTCCAAAAAAAATTAAGATATATTAAATTAGCTATTTGAAATATGTTCAAAGAACTAAGTGAAAACTTTGTCTAAAGAACTAAGGTTTGAGAACAGTATCTCATCAAATAGAGAATATCAATAAAGAAAGAAATATTATAAAAGGAGCCAGGTTACCTCGCTGATGATCCAGTGGTTGGGACCCTGAGCTTCCACTGCAGGGGGCACAGGTTAGATCCTCATCTGGAAATTAGGATCCCACATGCCCTGTGACCTGGCCAAAAAATAAATAGAAGGAGTCAAAGGGGAACTCTGCCCTTGGAAAATATAATAGCTGAAATGAAGCAAGCACTAAAGGAGTTTTGAGCAGAAATAAGAATCAACAAACTCATTTAAGCATAAAGGTAGGAGTTCAGTTCAGTCGCTCAGTCATGTCTGATTCTGCGGCCCCATGGACTGCAGCACGCCAGGCTTCCCTGTCCATCACCAACTCCTGGAGCTTACTCAAACTCATGTCCTTCGAGTCAGTGATGCCATCCAACCATCTCATCCTCTGTCATCCCCTTCTCCTCCCGCCTTCAATCTTTCCCAGCATCAGGGTCTTTTCAAATGAGTCAGCTCTTCGCATCAGGTGGCCAAGATATTGGAGTTCAGCATCAGTCCTTCCAATGAATATTCAGGGCTGATTTCTTTTAGGATAGACTGGTTGGATCTCCTTGCTGTCCAAGGGACTCTCAAGAGTCTTCTCCAACACCACAGTTCAAAAGAATCAATTCTTCAGCACTCAGCTTTCTTTATAGTCCAACTCTCACATCCATACATGACTACTGGAAAAACCATAGCTTTAACTAGACGGACCTTCGTTGGCAAAGTAATGTCTCTGCTTTTTAATATGCTCTCTAGGTTGGTCATAACTTTTCTTCCAAGGAGTAAGTGTCTTTTAATTTCGTGGCTGCAGTTACTATCTGCAGTGATTTTTAAGCCCCCCAAAATAGTCTGTCACTGTTTCCATTGTTTCCCCATCTATTTGCCATGAAGTGATGGGACTGGCAATGGCACTCTTGCCTGGAAAATCCTATGGATGGAGGAGCCTGGTGGGCCACAGTCCATGGGGTCGCTAACAGTTGGACACGACTGAGCGACTTCACTTTCACTTTTCACTTTCCTGCATTGGAGAAGGAAATGGCAACCCACTACAGTGTTCTTGCCTGGAGAATCCCAGGGACGGGGGAGCCTGGTGGGCTGCCGTCTATGGGGTCGCACAGAGTCGGACACGACTGAAGCGACTTAGCAGCAGCAGCAGCAGCAGATGGGAGTGGATGCCATGATTTTAGTTTTCTGAATGTTGAGTTTTAAGTCAGCTTTTTTACTCTCCTCTTTCACTTTAGTCAAGAGGCTCTTTAGTTCTTCTTCGCTTTCTGCCATAAGGATGATATCATCTGCATATCTGAGGTTACTGATATTTCTCCCGGAAATCTTGATTCCAACTTGTGCTTTGTCCAGCCCAGCATTTTGCATGATGTACTCTGCATAGAAGTTAAATAAGCAGGGTGACAATATGTAGGATAACGGGAGTGGAGCTATGTAAGAGTAAAGTTTCTTTAAACTATTGAAATGGACTTTGTATTAATCCAAGTCAGATTGCAACCGATTAAAATGTTAATAATAATCCACGGAGCAACCATTAAACACACAATTTAAAAATTTGTAGGGAATTCCTTGGTGGTACAGTAGTTAGGAATCTCAGCTTTCACTGCCAACGGCCTGGGTTCCATCCCTGGTTGGGGAAGTAAGATTCTGTGGCCAAAAAAATAAAATTACATAGTAAAGAAACAAGAACATTTAAGTGGCCCACTAGAAAGCTATAACAAAGAAGAATGCAGTAATGGAGGGAGTGAGGAATAAAAAGAATAGTAAACAAATGGTAAACTGGCAGACATAAATTCTAACTGTTCCTTTAATACATCCAATGAAAGTAGATTAAATTAGCAAAAAGCTGAAATTAGCATATGGATATATAAAAGGAAAAATGTGATCCAATTATATGTTGTCATGTTTGATTCAAAGGTGCAAGTAGATTAGAAGTAAAGGAGCAGAATAGGCTATGCCGTGAAACAGTAACCAGAAGAGAGCTAGGGTAACTATACCGATATCAGACAATGCAGTCTCGGAAGACAAAAATCGTTACTAGAGACCAAAAAAAAAAGTAATGAAAAAGGTCAATCTATGAAGAAGAAGTAACGATTATGAACATATAACCTAAAACAGGTCTGAAAAATAAAAATGGACAAAATTGAAGGAAGAAATAGACAATTCAACAATAATGACTGTAGAATTTAATACCCCACTTTCAATAATGGTTAGAAGTGCAAGGAGAATCAACAAGGAAATAGTCTTGACCAACTTTACATCTAACAGACATCCATGGACTACTTCAACACCCAACAGTAGCAAAACACATATTCTCTACTGCACACAAGGGCTTTCCAGGTGGCACTAGTGGTAAAGAACCCTCCTGCCAATGCAGGAGATATGAGAGATGCTGGTTTGATCCCTGGGTCAGGAAGAACCCCCTTGAGGAAGGCATGGCAACCCACTCCAGTAATCTTGCCTGGAGAATCCCAAGGACAGAGGAGCCTCTAGGGCTACAGTCCATGGGGTCACAAAGACTTGGACACAACTGAAGCAATTTAGCAAAAACAAAAAAAGGGGGCATGTAAAACATTTCCCAGGATAGAATATATGTTTTTCAACATCAAAATCTCTATCTAGATCCTTTAAAATTTTTTTCTCTCTTTTCTCTCCTTTTTTGGTTGTGGCTGCACCCTGCACCATATGGGATCTTAGTTCCCCAACCAGGGATCAAACCCATGCTCCCTGCATCAGAATCCACAGAGTCTTAACTACTGAACAGTCAGAGAATTTCCCCAAACTTTCTCTTTATTGATATTCTCTGTTTGATGAGACATCATTCCCATACTTTCTTTAGTTCTTTAGATGTGATTTGATCACATTTAAAATAATTGGGGGTGTGGGAGGGAGGCTCCAGCGGGAGGGGACAATACTTACAGCTGATTTACACTGTTGTACAGTAGAAACCAACACAACATTGTAAAGCAATTATTCTCCAATTAAAAACAAAATAACACAAAGTTTTTACCTAATAAGTACATCTGAACTTCTTCAGGACTATTTCTATTGATTTTTTCCCCCTGTGTATAAATGATACTTATTTATTTCTCATAAAATTTTTATTGAAAACTAAACATCTCAAATAATAATACGGGGCAGCTCTGCAAAGTAGATTCTGCTGCCTCCTTGGGGTTTATCATTTTGGTGCTTCTTAAACTTGTTATTTGTTTGTTCTGTGGTTTTTAAAAATAATTCCAAGGAATTTTTCAATGTCAGGCTTTTTCAAAGCCCCTATGGATACCTCATTCCTCAGCTTTTCTTTTTAAGCTTTGTGGTTAGTCTATTGTGTGTATCAACATCTCAGGCAGCTGTGATGTTGAAACATTCAGCAAATGCTCTTCCCTCGGTCCCCAAGGTGGTTAGCTCTGGATAAGTTTGTGTGAAGTTAAAGAGCCTTGCCAGTGGTCTTCCAGGGAACCCCTAGCGAATAGATCAAATAATGACGTTTCTTTGGGAATAAGATCTTTTCTGCTCCCCCACCCCCAGGTGGCGCTAGTGGTAAAGAACCCCTCTGCCAAGGCAGGAGGCTTAAGAGACACCGTCGATCCCTGGGTCAGGAAGATACTCTGGAGGAGGGCGTGGCAACCCTTTCCAGTATTCTTGCCTGGAGAATCCCACGGTCAGAGGAGACTGGCGGGCTAAGGTCCATAAGATCGCAAAGAATCCAACACGACTGCGACTTAGCACGCAGTCACACACAGTATTAGAAATGCAGGCTTTATTTTTAAGGCTGCCACAGAACTGGGGAGTGGGGAGTGGGGTTAAGATAAGTTAAAATGCTGCAAAGTTCATTGCTGTTACCAGGTTTGGCTCTTTTTCTTTACTAAATGTTCCTTGGATACATCGTTACCATTTGTGCCAGGCTGTTTTTGTCGCTTTTATGGAAGGACAAATTTTTGGAGGGTCTTACTGTATGATTTTTGCTGAAATTACCTTAATTAGGACTTTTTTTGCTCTCATTTTTTTTCACTCTTTCCTATTTATTAAATACCTCCCACAGCAAGACACTGTTCTAAGTGGCCTGAGGTTACAGCCTGTTCTTCCCTGGGGCTCACATATTATTAATACATAACCACAGTAATAAAATAGTGGTGGCTGGTGTAGAGTCCAGTATCTTGCTGTGAAGTGTATAGGTGCTATTGGTTCACTTCAGCAGTCAACAATAACATATCGAATGCTTCCTGTGTGCCCAGCATTGCTGACTTTCTACGAAAACGTTTGTTGTACTCTCATATCAATCTCTTACAGTCTGCGCCTCCAGAAGGAAGGTTATGCTTTACTGGAAGCACTTCCATCTGTTTTACTTCTCTTTCTCTCCTTCCCCCTCTCCCAAATCACATTCAAGTAGAGTGGCTTAATATAGGTAAATCAATGCCTCATAGACAAAATAATTTGGTTATGACTGAAGAGGAAGGTCCTGTCTTTCAAAATGGAAGATGTTCTTTCTTTTTGGCTTTGGTAAAGGATTTAAAGTTAAAAAGTAAGAGTGATAGGGCTTCCCGGGTGGCTCAGTGGCTAAGAATCCACCTGCCAATCTTCCCTGATCCGGGAAGACCCTTCATCACACAGAGCATCCAGGCCTATGCTCCACACAAGAGAAGCCACCGCAGTGAGAAGCCCACTAGAGAGAAGCAACTGGAGAAAAGCCCGAGCAGCTACGAAGAGCCAGCATAGCAAAAAATAAATAAGTAAATAAAATTACATATAAAAAAATTAAAGGCCATAAAAGTCCAGTGAAAACCTGTATGAAAGAGGTTCCCTGAAACTTCCCAGTCACACACTGTGTTCCTTTGAACTTTTCCTTTCAACTTTAACCCAGCCCACAGATTTGTCTTCTAAACAAGTATTATCAGTAGAATGCTTTAGGTATTAAATCATTCCAGGGATGGAGAGGGAGCCCCCTGCAGTGGAAGCGCAGATTCTTAACCACTGGACCACCAGGGAAGCCCCACAAGGCATTTCTTTAGTACTTTTCTCATTCATTATTAGACTTTTCATGTGTACGTTATGTTATGAAATATTTTCTTCGAAGTCAAAGAAAAGGTCTTCGAATACTTTCCCTATTATGTTTAACATGCTGAAGATGTTTTTTATATATAAATCAAATTCACACACACACACTCAAACACGATTTACGATTGGCTTATATGATTGTGGAGACATGTCCAAAATCTTTAGGTTCAGCTGGCAGACTGGACCCCATCTCCAAACACAGTCACACTCTGAGGTACTGACTGGAGATAGGGCTTCAGCATACAAATTTTGAGGGAGCTCAACTCATCCTATAACAGTGATCAATAGATATTTATTGAAAAAAAAAACCCTTTTCCTATATATAATCTGAGCATGTGATCTCTCTGTTTCTCCTTTGCCTCTTGTAATACGCGCGTTCAGTTTTCTTTCTTTTCTTACTTCAGGAAACTAAATGCTAGTTTAGGTACTGTCGAAGCTTGGGTGGGGTTGCGTGGGAACCACATTTGCCCTGATGCATTCATATCTGAACTTTGACACATTACATCCTTTGCTAGAACGGATTTGGAAAAGAAAAGAGTTGAGCTTATGATTAGTCGAGAAGGGTGGAGGAGACACAGAAGCAAGCAAGGAGTGGCCCAGCTCCGGGCGGTTCCTCCCTGCTTTTTCCCCAAAAGCAGGACTTAATTTAGTTAGTCCCTGATCTCCAGAGGTAGTCTCTGCTCAGCAGACTGACAGCGGGACAGAAACACACCCCTCTCTTCATTCTTCTCAAACGAGGAGAGCAAAACCTAGCTTGCTGAGAATACCATAGTACCAACATGTATCCTAGGAGACTAGCAAGCAAAGAAAGCTGGTCACATTTGGACAACGAAATTTTCAAAGAAAATGTTAGCAGATGGAAGATCAAAGAATATATGTGAAAAAGTGGAAATAACCTGAAAATGAGAAAGGGACATTTTGGAGCAGAAGGGTGTGGGATAAAATATAAAATATAAAGAAAAGGATTGGGAATGCTAGGATAACATAAATTTAAAAAATTCCCTACACACCAGAACAAATTTTTTCCTTAGCTGTACTGAGTACTTGTCGTTTAGTCACTAAGTCGTGTCCAGCTCTTTGTGACCCCATGGACTGCAGCATGCCAGGCTTCCCTGTCCTTCACTATCTCCCAGAATTTTCTCAAACTGCTGTCCATTGAGTCAGTGATGGCATCCAACCATTCATCCTTTGTCGTCCCCTTCTCCTCCTGCCCTCAATCTTTCCCAGCATCAGGGTCTTTTCCAATGAGTTGGCTTTTGCATCAGGTAGCCAAAGTGTTGGTGCTTCATCTTCAGCATCAGTCCTTCCAATGAATATTCAGGATTGATTTCCTTTAGGCTTGACTGATTTGACCTCCTTGCTGTCCAAGAGACTCTCAAGAGTCTTCTCCAGCACCATAATTTAAAGCATCAGTTCTTCAGCGATCAGCCTTCTTTATGGCCCACCTCTCACATCTGCACATGACTACTGGAAAAACCACGGGTTTGACTATAAGGACCTTTGTCAGCAAAATCATGTCTCTGCTTTTGAATATGCTGTCTAGATTTGTCATAGCTTTTCTTCCCAGGAGCAAACGTCTTTTAATTTCGTGGCTGCAGTCACTGTCTGCAGTGATTTTGGAGCCCAGGAAAATGCAATCTGTCACTGTATCCAGGTTCAATACATGTAATGTAGGGACTTCTCTGGCAGTCCAGTGGTTAAAGCTTTGCCTCCCCATGCACGGGTTGCAGGCTTGATTGGGGGACTAAGATGCCACATGCTGCATGGCCAAAAACAAGCAAACAACAAATACTTGTAGTGTAGATCAGCACCCCTCCCTAGCCTAGGCATTACTATGTTTTCATTGCACAGTCAATATTTTACTGGATATGCAGCTAAATCATTCTTATTTCTTACCTGCCTCCATTCTCATTTTTCTTTTAGATCCACAGGGTTAGAAGATGTTCAACAAGATCCCACAGTTAATGAATTTTATCTACTAAAATCAAAGGGCCAGAGTAAGAGATCGTTGGCTGAAGAGAATGAAGGTGTATTTCTGGGATTTTAGAAAAGGAGAGAGAAGTAGATGTGGATAGTGGTAGGCTCTGACATCTTACAAAGGGAAGAAGTGGAGAAAAATTAAGAATTAGAAAATTCAAAGTAGGAGGAAAGAAGGAAGAGATACATGCCAGAGAGATTATGATAAGCAGATTCTGTAAAGTTTCTTTCTTCATTATTTATTTATTCATTTTCCGGCTGTGCTGGGTCTTTGTTGCTGGGCGAGGGCTTTCTCTAGTTTTGAGGAGGGCGGGCTCCTCTCTGTTGTGGTGCAAAGGCTTCTTATTGCGGCTTCTCTTGTTGTGGGGTACAGGCCCTAGGCACGCAGGCTTCAGTAGTTGTCACACAGGCTTTGTTGCTCTGAGGCATGTGTGATCTTCCTGGACAGGGGACTGAAGCCGTGTCCCCTGCACTGACAGGCAGTTTCTCATCCACTGTGTCACCAGGGAAGTACTCTTTGTTTATTCATTTGCAGTCCCTTTGTTTTGACATGTTAAAAAGTACCTTACTCCTACATTACAGCTCAGAATGAATTATTTTTTGCTTTAGGCAGTCATTTGTCTTTTAGAGTGATTTAAATTGATCTATATGCCTTTTGTATTTTGATACCATATCCAGAGATCTGCATTTATTTGTGCAGTTTCTGTGTGATGTCTTATTCTAGGAGTCAGCACAGTTTTTCTGTAAACGATGAGGTATAAATAATGCAGGCTTTGCATGCCACATAGTCTCTTAATAATCCTTCAGCTCTACTACAGCACAAAATAGCCACTGATAATATGTAAGCAAATGAATATTACTGTGTTCCAATAAAACTTTATTTGCAAAACCTGTGAAAGGCTGGATATGAACAGCAGGCCAGTTTATCAACTCCTGTTTTATTTCTTCTGCCTTAATTAAGAACTCCCTTTAATGTGGTTTGTAGAATACATCTTCTGGCAATAAATTCTCTCAGCTTTTGTTTGTCTGAAAAAAACCTCTTTTCCCCCTTCCTTATTAAAAGATACATTTGCTGAGTACAGAATCCCCACCCCCTGCCGCTTCTTTTGATGCTTTAAAGATGTCAGTCCATTGTCTGCTAGATAGTTATATTTTTCAAGAAAAGCTTGCTGTAATTCTGACCTTTGTTTTTTTAATATGCAATATATATAAAAATATTTTTTCTCCGCTTTGGCCACCTCCAGAACTCCCTATTTATCTCTGGTTTAGAGAAGTTTGAACATGATGGGTTAGGTGTGTTTTATGTTGGCATTTATCTTGCTGTGATTCTTGGATTTAGTATTTGATACTTTTCATCACTTTTGGAAAACTCATCTGTTATCTCTTCAAACATTTCTTCTGCTTGTTTTTTTTCTCTTCCCCTAGGATTCTAATAACATGTACATTAAACGATTTGATATTTTCCCACAGCTCTTGGATACTCTGTTCAATTTGTTTGTCCTCTTTTTTCTTGATGTTTCAGTTTGGGTAATTCCTATTGATTCAAGGGTCAATAAATCAAAATTGATTTATTATTTCCTCAGCTCGGTCAGGTTTACTAATGAGCCTTTAAGAGGAGTTGCTCATCTCTGATACCATAGTTTTTATTTTCAGTATTTTTATCTTTTATCACTTATGTCTTTCTTTCAGAATTCCCTATCTGTTCATAGGTGCTGTCCACCTTTATCATTAGATCTTTTAAAAAATTACTTATTTTTTTGGCTGCACTGGATCTTAGTGTGGCACGTGGGATCGAGTCTCCTGATCAGTGATTGAACCCAATTCTCTTGTGTTGGGAGCTCAGAGTCCTAGCCACTGGACCACTAGGGAAGTCCTTATCATTAGATCTTTTATAAAATTTCTCCTAGCCATTTTAAATTCCCTCTTTGACATTACTAACACGTAGATCACCTCTGAACCTGGTTCTGTCAATTGTTTTGTATCTAGAAGGCAAGGGGTTTGTCTTCTTTGTTCTTCTTCTTTTGATAGATCATATAATATTTTTAAAATATTTATTATTTTTATTTGTTTGACCAGGTCTTAGTTGGCCAGGTCTTAGTTGTGGTATGTGGAATTTAGTTCCCTGAGCAGGGATCAAACCCAGGTCCTCTGCATTAGGAGCACAGAGTATTAACTCCTGGACCATCAAGGAAGTCCAGATCATATAACTCTTGACTGAATGCCAGACATCTTGTGTAGAATAGGAGAGATCTAGGTAAATACTATTTGTGCCTCTTCCCAGGCAGGTTAGCTTGGTAAATGGAACCATCTAGTTAAAAGGTGAGGTGGAATTAGGTTTTGCTATTGCCAAGATTACTTCTAGGGCACCATAAGTTTTAAATTCCTCTTATGGTGTCTTAGGCTTAGGGTGGGGTCTGAAATGATGGAAAGATTTCTCAATGTTAGTTCTCCACCCTCAATTCTCAACATTCTTTGTGTACCTTGTAGGCTTATACAGAAGTAGTTTCTCTCCTTGTTCTTGCTGCTCTGCCAGTGGCGGATGCTACTACTCGTTACTTGGTGCTTGCTAGTGCTAGAGCAGTGGTGAGGGGGTAGGGTGGTTCTCTGTGGTCCTCTTCATCTTCAGTCTTAGATAGCTTTTATATACCTGGGCTTTGGAGAATGAGGTTTCTCAGCATTCCTGCCTACCTCTGCTTTCTATCTGTGGCAGGTCTTGTGTGGGAAGGATTTTCTTGCCCCTCCATCAGTTTTAGGAGATCTCTAAAAGCACCAACAGTGCTTAGAGTCCCTGGTGGTCCAGTGGTTAAGAACTTGCCTGCCAATGCAGGGGCAAACAGCATTCGACCCCTGATCTGGAAACTAACATGCTATGTGCCTCAGAGCAGCTGGGCCTGTGTGCCATGACTACTGAACCCTGGGTGCCCTAGAACATGAGCTCTGCAACGAGAGAAGTCACCACAATGAGAATACCGAGCTCAACTAGACAGCAGCCCTTGCTTGGCACAGCTAGAGAAAGCCCGCATGTGGCACTGAAGACCCAGTGCAGCCAAAAATAAATAACATACATGTACATACATGCATAATGAATAAAAACACTGGCACAGAACTCTTCACTGAGGACTATTTCTTTTCCCTCCCCCAGGGTAGATTTTTTTCCCTCTTATTCCATCTGTTGGCAACAGTGGGTTTTTGCTGTTATCCTTCAGAGGCTTAAGACTTTTGAGAGAAGAGTAAGGGGAGCTGGCCCTTTCAGGCAGGGAGAGATAATGTTGTCCTCTATGCCTATACTACTAAGTGAGCCTTAATTTACTCTGTCATCCTCACTTAGTCTTTCTTGCGAGCACCTGGTCAAAGTCTCAGGAAAGAATCTGTGAGTAAATACAAGTTCTTTTGCTTCTTTGGCACACAGAGATTTTTCACTGGAGTTACTCAAGCCCACAGTTCAGTTCAGTTCAGTCGCTTAGTCGTGTCTGACTCTTTGGGACTCATGGACTGCAGCACACCAGGCCTCCCTGTCCATCACCAACTCCCAGAGTTTACTCAGACTCATGTCCATTGAGTTGGTGATGCCATCCAACCATCTCATCCTCTGTCGTCCCCTTCTCCTCCTGCTCTCAATCTTTCCCAGCATCAGGATCTTTTCAAATGAGTCAGTTCTTTGCATCAGGTGGCCAAAGTATGTGAGTTTAAACATCAACATCAGTCCTTCCAATGAATTTTCAGGACTGATTTCCTTTAGGATGGACTTATTGGATCTCCTTGCAATCCAAGGGATTCTCAAGAGTCTTCTCTAACACCACAGTTCAAAAGCATCAATTCTTGAGTGCTCAGCTTTCTTTATAGTCCAACTCTCACATTTGTATATGACTACTGGAAAACCCGTAGCTTTAACTAAATGGACCTTTGTTGGCGAAGTAATGTCTCTGCTTTTTAATATACTGTCTAGGTTGGTTATAGCTTTTCTTCTAAGTATCAAGCGTCTTTTAAGTTCATGGCGACAGTTACCATCTGCAGTGATTTTGGAGCCCTCCAAAATAAAGTCTGTCACTGTTTCCACTGTTTCTCCATCTATTTGCTGTGAAGTGATGGGACCAGATGCCATGATTTTAGTTTTCTGAATGCTGAATTTTAAGCCAACTTTTTCACTCTCCTCTTTCACTTTCATCAGGAAGCTCTTTAGTTCTTCACTTTTTGCCATAAGAGTGGTGTTGTCATCTGCATATCTGAGGTTATTGATATTTCTCCCAGCAATCTTGATTCCAGGTTGTGCTTCATCCAATCCAGCATTACTCTGCATAGAAGTTAAATAAGCAGGGTGACAATATACAGCCTTAACGTACTCCTTTCCTGATTTGGAACGAGTCTGTTGTTTCATGTCCAGTCTAACTGTTGCTTCCTGACCTGCATACAGATTTCTCAAGAGGCAGGTGGTCTGGTATTCCCATCTTTTCCAGAATTTTCCACAGTTTGTTATGATCCACACAGTCAAAGGCTTTGGCATAGTCAACAAAGCAGAAGTAGATGTTTTTCTGGAACTCTCTTGCTTTTTCGATGATCCAATGAATGTTGGCAAGTTGATCTCTGGTTCCTCTGCCTTTTCTAAATCCAGCTTGAACATCTGGAAGTTCATAATTCATGTATTGTTGAAGCCTGGCTTGGAGAATTTTGAGCATTACTTTGCTAGTGTGTGAGATGAGTGCAATTGTGCGGTAATTTGAGCATTCTTTGGCATTGCCTTTCTTTGGGATTGGAATGAAAACTGACCTTTTCCAGTCCTGTGGCCACTGGTGAGTTTTCCAAATTTGCTGGCATATTGAGTGCAGCACTTTCACAGCATCATCTTTTGGGATTTGAAACAGCTCAACTGGAATTCCATCACCTCCACTAGCTTTGTTCATAGTGATGCTTCCTAAGACCCACTTGACTTCACATTCCAGGATGTCTGGCTTTAGGTGAGTGATCACACCATCGTGGTTATCTGGGTCATGAAGATTTTTTTTTTGCATAGTTCTTCTATGTATTCTTGCCACATCTTCTTAACATCTTCTGCTTCCATTAGGTTCATATCATTTTTGTCCTTTATTGTACCCATTTTTGCTTAAAATGCTCCTTTGGTATCTCTAACTTTCTTGAAGAGATCTCTAGTCTTTCCCATTCTATTGTTTTCCTCTATTTCTTTGCACTGATCACTGAGGAAGGCTTTCTTATCTCTCCTTGCTATTCTTTGGAACTCTGCATTCAAATGGGTATATCTTTCCTTTTCTCCTTTGTTTTTCGTTTCTCTTCTTTTCACAGCTATTTGCAAGGCCTCCCCAGACAGCCATTTTGCTTTTTTACATTTTTTTCCCATGGGGATGGTCTTGATCCCTGTCTGCTGTACAATGTCATGAACCTTCGACCATGTTCATCAGGCACTCTATCTATCAGATCTAGGCCCTTAAATCTATTTCTCACTTCCACTGTATAATCATAAGGGATTTGATTTAGGTCATACCTGAATGGACTAGTGGTTTTTCCCTACTTTCTTCCATTTAAATCTGAATTTGGCAATAAGGAGTTCATGATCTGAGCCACAGTCAGCTCCTGGTCTTGTTTTTGCTGACTGTATAGACCTTCCTCATCTTTGGCTGCAAAGAATATAATCAGTCTGATTTCTGTGTTGACCATCTGGTGATGTCCATGTGTAGTCTTTTCTTGTGTTGTTGGAAGAGGGTGTTTGCTATGACCAGTGCGTTCTTTTGGCAAAACTCTATTAGCCTTTGCTCTGCTTCACTCTGTACTCCAAGGCCAAATTTGCCTGTTACTCCAGGTGTTTCTTGACTTCCTACTTTTGCATTCCAGTCCCCTATGATGAAATGGACATCTTTTTTGGGTTCTACAAGGTCTTGTAGGTCTTCATAGAACTGTTCAACTTCTTCAGTGTTACTGGTTGGGACATCAGCTTGGATCACCGTGATATTGAATGGTTTGCCTTGGAAACGAGCAGAGATCATTCTGTCGTTTTTGAGATTGCATCCACATACTGCATTTTGGACTCTTTTATTGACTATGATGGCTACTCCATTTCTTCTAAGGGAATCTTGCCCACAGTAGTAGATATAATGGTCATCTGAGTTAAATTCACCCATTCCAGTCCATTTTAGTTCACTGATTCCTAAAACGTCTATGTTCACTCTTGCCGTGTTCTGTGATCGGAGAGATGGCACTCAAGCCCACATAGGCATTTAATAGTTAATGTGAGTGAGTGAGTGAGAAGTCACTCAGTTGTGTCCGACTCTGCCACCCCATGGGTTATACAATCCATGGAATTCTCCAGGCCAGAATACTGGAGTGGGTAGCCTTTTATTTCTCCCGGGGATCTTCCCAACCCAGGGATTGAATCCAGGTCTCCTGCATTGCACACAGATTCTTTACCAGCTGAGCCACAAGGGAAGCCCAAGAATACTGGAGTGGGTAGCCTATCCCTTCTCCAGCAGATCTTCCCAACCTAGGAATTGAACCAGGCTCTCCTGAATTGCAGGAAGATTCTTTACCAACTGAGCTACAAGGGATAGTTCATTATAAAACTTCAGCTGGTCCAGAATCTGGCTGCCAGTGCAGGGGACATGGGTCCAGGAAGATTCCACAAGCTGCAGATCTACTAAGTCCGGGTGCCCCAGCTTCTGAAGCCCTCGTGTCCTGGAGTCCATGCTCTGCAGCAAGGGAGGGCAAAGCAATGAGAAGCCAGGCACTGCACCAAAGAATGGCTCCCGATCACCAGAACTAGACCAGATCACATGCATAGCAATGAAGGCCCAGTGCAGCCAAAAATAAATAAATACATAAAACGAAAATAAAAACTTTTAGCTGTATTATTCTTACTGCTTCTGGGATGGCTCCAGTACTTCCCACGTACTGACACAGATGAAACATCCCGTCTTTGCTCTGGAGGAACCGTGCCTCCTTAGATTTCAGGCTGTTTAGCCGACTTAACTTTGACTCAGCTCTCTGATTCAGCTTTTTGGTTCAAGAAAAGCTTTGATCTTGCAGTTTGTCTTGCTTTTCCTCATTGGCATTTTTGCAACCATAGAGGAAGTGGAAATTTCTAAAAATTAATTTGTCTTGTTAATTCCTCCCCCCACCCCTTCAATTAGTATTGCAAATGATTCTCTTGGTCACAAAAACATTATTTTAAATAGCTGAACTGTATTAATTTATATTACTATTGCAATGTTTTCAACCAAACTCATATTATTGGGCATTATAATAGACATCATATTTTTTGTCCCCCAGCATCTTTACCCCAACTGTCTTCTTTCTTTAGAGGGTTTCTCATCTCCAAGTCCATGTGGTCTCAGAATGACCCAATAACTCCGTATCATGCTATAAGTAAGCAAGCAAGTAAGTTCAGTTGTGTCTGACTCTTTTGCAACCCCATGGACTGTAGCCCACCTGGTTTCTCTGTCCATGGAATTCTCCAGGCAAGAATACTCGGGTGGGTAGCTGTTCCCTTCTCCAGGGGATCTTCCTGACCCAGATATTGAACCTAAGTCTCCTGCATTGCAGGCGTATTCTCTACTATTAGTGCCACTTGGGAAGCCCTTTCATAGTATCCTGGCTACAATAGGTGATTCAGAAATGAGTGTATGAAAGAAGGAACAAAATCTTTCTTTAGAAATTTATATAACTTAGATGAAAATTTTTGTCCACTGAAATCCTAGAGCTGAAGGAATATGGATTGAGGACGTACAGTTGTCGTCTTCCTCATCACTTAAAGGAAATCCTCTGTGTGGCAGGAGATGAGCAAATAAGATGGAAAAATTGGGGGTGGGGGAAATGAATCCTGGCAGCATCAAGGCCCCAATTCCAGGCCATAAAGTTTTCAGAGTTTCTCTAGTTCAGTTCTTTCTTTCTTTTTAAAAATATTTTAATTTGTTTATTTTTCTGGGTCTTAGTTGCTCAGGATCTTTGATCTCTGTTACTGCTTGCAGGTCTGACTATAAACAAAGTTGAGTGCTGAAGAATCGATTCTTTTGAACTGTGGTATTGGAGAAGACTCTTGAGAGTCTCTTGGACTGCAAGGAGATCCAACAAGTCCATCCTAAAGGAAATCAGTCCTGAATATTCATTGGAAGGACTGATGCTGAAGCTGAAACTCCCATACTTTGGCCACCTGATGCGAAAAACTGATTCATTTGAAAAGACCCTGATTGTGGGAAAGATTGAAGGCAAGAGGAGAAGGGGACAACAGAGGATGAGATGGTTGGATGGCATCTCCGACACAGTGGACACGAGTTTGAGTAAACTCTGGGAGCTGGTGATGGATAGAGGCCTATATGTGCTGCAGTCTATGGGGTCACAGAGTCTGACACGACTGAGGGTCTGAACTGAACTGCTTGCAGGATCTTTAGTTGCTGCACCTGGGATCTAGTGCCCTGAGCAGAGACTGAACCTGGCCCTGTGCACTGGGAGCATGGAGTCTTAGCCATTGGACCACGAGGAAGTTCTCATTCTTTCTTTATGTCTGAAAAGCGTAAGTTAAGTGTAATTCACTCAGTCATGTCTCACTCTTGGTGACCCAATGGACCATAGCTTGCCAGACTACTCTGTCCATGGATTTTTCCAGGCAAGAATACTGGAAAGGGTAGACATTCCCTTCTCCCAGGGATATTCCCAGTCCCAGGATTGAACTTGTGTCCCTTGCATTGCAGGCAGATTCTTTACCATCTGAACCACCAGGAAAACCCGTTTTTTTAAATGTCTTATTCTCCCCAGTTATTAAAAACTCTTTTTTGTTTAAGTAGGCTTGATTCAGGTTGGTCACTGTTGTCAGAAAGTATCCTAACTAATTTATACTTTAGGTGGCTTAAAAGTCTTGCCATTGTAAAGAGCACTGGGAAGAAACTCAGTGGATATATTTTCTGCATATGTGCCTGTTCTAGTTTCCCATAAAAATATGTTCTCAGAATGAGTCACTGGGTCAAAGAATATGCAAATCAGTGAGGCTCTTGACCAGTATTGTGAAATTGCTCTCTGAAAGATTGTCCAATTTATATTTCCTCTATGGTGGGTGCTGAGTACATCATGAGAAACGCTGTACTGGAAGAAACACAAGCTGGAATCAAGATGGCCGGGAGAAATATCAATAACCTCAGATATGCAAATGACACCACCCTTATGGCAGAAAGTGAAGAGGAACTAAAAGCATCTTGATGAAAGTGAAAGTGGAGAGTGAAAAGGTTGGCTTAAAGCTCAACATTCAGAAAACAAAGATCATGGCATCTGGTCCCATCACTTCATGGGAAATAGATGGGGAAGCAGTGAAAACAGTGTCAGACTTTATTTTTTTAGGGCTCCAGAATTGCTGCAGATGGTGACTGCAGCCATGAAATTAAAAGATGCTTACTCCTTGGAAGAAAAGTTATTACCAACCTAGATAGCATATTCAAAAGCAGAGACATTACTTTGCAGACTAAGGTCCGTCTAGTCAAGGCTATGGTTTTCCTGTGGTCATGTATGGATGTGAGAGTTGGACTGTGAAGAAGGCAGAGCGCCGAAGAATTGATGCTTTTGAACTGTGGTGTTGGAGAAGACTCTTGAGGGTCCCTTGGACTGCAAGGAGATCCAACCACTCCACTCTGAAGGAGACCAGCCCTGGGATTTCTTTGGAAGGAATGATGCTAAAGCTGAAACTCCAGTACTTTGGCCACCTCATGAAAAGAGTTGACTCATTGGAAAAGACCCTGATGCTGGGAGGGATTGGGGGCAGGAGGAGAAGGGGATGACAGAGGTTGAGATGGCTGGATGGCATCACTGACTCGATGGACGTGAGTCTGAGTGAACTCTGGGAGTTGGTGATGGACAGGGAGGCCCGGTGTGCTGCGATTCATGGGGTCACAAAGTGTCGGACACGACTGAGCAACTGAACTGAACTGAACTGATGATGGGTATAGTTTCCTATTTTCATACAGTCATGATAATCATGAATAGTATTAAAAAAATCCACCATTAGGTAAACGCCTACTGCTTTGAACTGATACTGCTCCCACACCTGTGTTTCCAAACACATCTTTATAGAATAATAAGAGGAAAAAAAAAGATCAAATGTGAATGGGAATTTGGAAAGAAATCAGAAGGAAAGGGAAGGACCTCAAATGTGTTCTGAGAGGTTTACCGCTGTGAATACATCAGCCCTGGTTTTTCCCCTAAACAGGTTTTTGAGACTGGCTGAGCCAGTATGAATGTTTCAGGGAGAAATAAATGTTAAGAAGTGAATAGAAGCCCTACCCTGCTATACCACCTCTGCCTGAGGCCCCAGAAGGTGATTGGCTGTGGCATCCTCATTGCTCCACATCCTACCTGGGGGGTAGCATATATATATGCTACAGGGGGTGAGCCAACCTCTGGCTCCTGCTCCTGAGGACTCTGTCACCCACAAAGATGTGGGCTGAGCTCCTTCTAGGAATATTAGCCCTGTTGCCAGCCTCGGCAGGAAAATTTCTCCCGTAAGTGCTTGGTGTGTCAGTGTTGATTTAGGGCAGGTGGCATCTTCGTCCATCTTTCTAAGACATAACTATGGAGGGGCAGGAGATAACTTTTGGTTTATTTTAATGCCCTTTCATCTTTTTCTTTCTTTGGTTTTATTTCTCCTTTACCCAGAGAGAAAAGCTAAGTCACCAAGAAGAAACTTTTAAAAATATGATAATATCAAAATATAGTAGCCTCCCACTGCCCTGATCTCTGTTGTTCTGGTTGTTCAGTTCTTGTTGCTCTTTCTTTATGTCTGAAAAGTGAAAGTGTGAATCACTCAGTCGTGTCCGACTCTTTGTGACCCCATGGACTGCAGCACGCCAGGCCTCCCTGTCCTTTACCATCTCCTGGAGCTTGCTCAAACTCATGTCCATTGAGTTGGTGATGCCATCCAACCATCTCAACCTCTCCTTCTCCTCTTGCCCTCAATCTTTCCCAACATCAGGGTCTTTTCCAATGAGCTGGCTCTTCGCATCAGGTGGCCAAAATATTGGAGCTTCAGCTTCAGCATCAGTCCTTCCAATGAATATTCTGGATTGATATCTTTTAGGATTGACTTCCTTTAGGATTGACTGGTTTGATCTGCTTGCAGATCCCAAATGGAACTCATTTCCTCCTTGGTACCCTGGGCCTAGGTTCTCCATGGTGGCCTATGGTGGGGGGGCAGGGGGAAGGGTGTGAGTATAAGGCTGATTTGTTATTTTTCTCCTTCTCCCTTATAGAAAATAAGGGTCATAATGGCAGGTGCTTTGTCTCTTTAATTCTTTGCTACATGCTGAGTACTCAGGAGAGGGGTTAATTAATTTTTCATTGAATAGATGAGTCATTACTGCCCTGAAATCCTTTTGCTTCTTTAGTAGAAGTGTAGTTCTGAGAGCTTAGATGGTAAAGAATCCACCTGCAATGCAGGAAACCTGCATACGATCCCTGGGTTGGGAAGATCCCCTGGAGGAGGGCATGGCTACCCACTCCAGTATTCTTGCCTGGAGAATTCCATGGACAGAGGAGCCTGGTGGGCTACAGTCATGGGGTTGCAAAGAGCCAGGGAGACAACTAGTGACCAACACTTTTCCCCTTTCTTTAGTAGAAACTATCTGGTGGCATTGCCAGCCCATCTTAAGTTCCCCTCTACTCAGAGGGTTTGCTTGGATCTGAGTCCTGGGTACAGCAATGTAAAATTCACTGTTACTCTGGAGACCAAGGGCAAAACTCACACATTGCTGCAACAGTTTGGACTAAAGACGAGACACTTACACTGCTCGTCCTTTTTGGTAAGTACAGGCTTAGCCCAACTCTCGTCCTCAGTTTTCCTATTCTCCCTGGATGCACTATAATTTGTCTTTAAGTATGTTTTTTGTTATCTTACTTTTTGCCATGGCTTCTAAACTCATCTCTCATCAACTTCAATTCCTGGCCATAACTTCAGATATTATTCTCTGGCAACTTTTTTTTCTTTCTTTATAAAAAAATTTTTTTAAAATTATAGAAATGTATAATAACACATTTACAGGTGACTTGGAAAATACAGAACAAACTTACATAGAGTTCCACTAGATATTACAATTATTTTTTTAAGTAGATAAATTAAGATTTTTACTTGGAATTTTAACATCAGACTTCTGGCAACTTTTTCTTGGCTCCAACCTTGCCAGCCCCATCAACTCATTCCTTTCCTTTTAATTTCTCTCTTGGGTTAAGACTAGTTGGTTCTGTCCTCCCCCACCCCACCCTCAGTCTCCTGTTCCTCTCCAGAGCTCTCCCCTCTCTTGGCCAGGTACCACTTCCTTCTGGTGGCACAGAAGAAGTAGCCACCATCCAGGTGAGAGGAATTGGAAATAATGTATACATTGAGGAGAAGAAAGAGGTTCTGATTCAGAGGCAGCAGAATGGCATCTTTATACAAACTGACAAACCTGTCTACAGCCCAGGGCAGGAAGGTAAGAGGCACAGAGGTGGGATGAGACAAAAGCCAGGGAGTACCTTCACACGTTCGCAGAGGGACTTTGCGGATTGGTGGTAGCCCCATGGACCAAGGAAGAGGTGGAGGGATGGAGGAAGCCTGGAGGGATAAAGGGTTATAGGTGCTGAATGCAGGCAGTGCTGCACAAGCAAAAGAGTAGTGGGTGGAGCTGCTACTCTGTGTGTGTGTTTGTGTGTGTGTATAAAACAAAATGCAGGGAATTCCCTGGCAGTCTAGTGGTTAAGACTCCGCATTCTCACTACCGTGGGTCCGGGTTCAATCCCTGGCTGGAGAACTAAGATCCTACAAGACCCAATGCATGGCCAAAAAATTCCAATAAGTAAATAAGTAAAACAAAATACAGATTTCTTCTGGAAAGGAATTTGGCAGGTTTAACTGGATCGCTGGGTCTCATAGCAAGCTGCCTGTGTAAGAATCAGAAAACATCAAGGGCATTTGGCCCAAGCCCTAGGATTTATATTTGCTCCCTCTTCCTCTGAAGCGGATTCCATCCTGGACTTTCAAAGTCAGGAGCCGTGACCGTTGGGGCATTAGCTGTCTCTCAGACTAGGTTTTATTTCAAAAGTAAAACCTGGTAGGATTTTGCTGACTCAGAAGTATGTATGAGGAAGCAAAAGGGTGGAAAAGAGAAAGACTCTGAGGTGAGGGGAAAATCCCTTTTGCTAATGACGCCCGTTTCCTTCTAGTGCACTTCCGTATCGTCACCCTCACCAGCACCTTTGTTCCAGTGAACGACCAGGTAAGAGTTTCACTGGGAAGAAGGAACTGGCAAGGGAACGCGTGAGGGCAGACTGGAGAATGAGACAGGAGAGACTCTTTCCAGGGGAGGAGGCCCTTTAGAAGCAGAACACTTGTGAGTTCTACAGTCAGGGAACTAGTCAAATCTCCCAGCCCCTGTCTGCCTGAAAGCAGGCGGTGGCATCTCGCTCTCAGGTTTGACATCTGAAAGCATTAATTAGGTTAACACTCTTAAGAGACGGTTCCATTTGCCTCTGTTAAGAGCTTTTTTCAAATGTCAAGACGTTCCCTCCAGGAGTGACACCTAGTGGCTCTGCAGTTCAAATACTAAGAAGGAATTCAGGAATACTTTTAACAAAAGGAAGAAATAAGGATCTTTTTCTTCTTCTTTTTTTTTACTACAAGGCAAGGTGATTTATAGCATAGACAATTTCCTTAAGGCAACGTTTTGTGCCAAAGGTAAAAAGGTACCGCAGGTAACATTTGGCAAATACTTAAATTTTCCTCGAACAACTGGATCACTAGAATCACGAGTCATATGATTTGATTTGCTCTGAATTTAGGGCTTGTGTCATTTCTACACGCGTTTGAAATACTGGGTTGGCCCAAAAGTTCGTTCGGATTTTACATACCATCTTACGAACTTTTGGCCCAACCCAATACCTCTCAGACACCCCCAGCTGCCTTCCTCCTCCTTCGGTCAGAGCCCATGTAGTCAAATGAAAAATTTAAAGATAGTCATGGAGAAAGCATTGCTTATATTTCCATCTCCATGTTCCCAGGCTGCTGTTTCCTTTCCTGATGTACAGGGAAGCTATAAGTTTATTGTTGATCAGTAGCCTTCTCCAACCACTACTTTCCTGATTTAGAATTGGTTTTTTAGTTTCTCCTTCCTATTGCCTGTATTCTTTCCTTATCACTTCGGTATAATATTAAGTTGTTGTTTAGTTGTTCAGTCATGTCCGACTCTTTGTGATCCCATGGACTGAAGCCCACCAGGCTCCTCTGTCCATGGGATTCTCTAGGCAAGAATACTGGAGTGGGTTGCCATTTCCTTCTCCAGGGGATCTTCCCGACACAAGGATGAATCCCAGTATTCTGTTTGGTGGGGATTCTTTACCACTGAGCACCTTGGAAGCCTTGATTCTAGAGCTGGGATGAGGGTCAGTTCAGTTCAGATGATTAGTTGTGTCTGACTCTTTGCAACCCCATGGATTGCAGCATGCCAGGCTTCTCTGTCCATTACCAACTAAACGAAGGAGTCAAAGTGTGGCCACAGTTAGAGTTATTTTATTTTATTTTATTTTTTTTAGTTAGAGTTATTTTAGACTCTACTGCCCCCTGGATGTTGATCTCATTAGCTACCCCTCTTACATTGTCTTGCCTCTGTTCAAATTGTGCTGAATTACAAGTACTCTGATTTCCGTACTTCTGTGTTCTCTTTCTGTTGTCAAATTACTCTTTTCTCCACATGCCATTTCTCTAGTCAGCCCCCACTCCAAGTTGCAACTTGGAGCCCTGAAAACCTGAAACACAGAATTTGGAACTCCAAATGAAACATTGCAATTAACTAAAAATGTTTTACTAAGAAATGGAGTGGTAGGACTTCCTTGGTGGTCCAGCGGCTAAGACTTCACGGTTCCAGTGCAGGGGGGTCCAGGTTCAATCACTGGTCAGGGAACTAGATCCCACATGTGGCAACTAAGAGTTTGAATGCTGTAGTTAAAGATCCCACATGCTGTAGCTAAAGATTCCCACATGCTGTAACTAAGACACGGCACAGCCAAACAACTTTGAAAAAAAAAAAAAAAAGAAGGGGAGTGACAAAAACTGTGAGTTTACAGAGTTCAATATTTCATCCTCAAACAACAAAAGTATACATGCTAGTAACTGATTGTATATAGCTTTGTTGCTTACCTAGTTATTCAGAAACTTCAGGTAGCTTCCAGCGAAAATGCTACCTTTCTGGTTGAACACTTACTGGTGTCCAAAGCTGCTTCTTGACTCTTTAAAAAAATGATTTTGTTCTCGAAGGAACTGTTGTTTTCCCCCCTAGGATTTGCAGCAATGGCAGTAATCTCGGTGACACTTGCCTTCTTATCATGTATATAGTCAGGTTTGTGCATGTCCTATTTTTCCCTTTAGGAAGAATGGCAGAATGTCCCCCCACCATATCCCCCAGCCCCAAATGTACCACTTGGGCATGTGGATTCTTTTGAGCTGAAGGCTGGGTTCATTGAGAAAAGAGCTATTACTGAGATAACTTTTTTCCTTCCAGTCTTATTGAGATGCAATTGACGTACAGCAATGTATAAATTTAAGGTGTACAGCATAATGATTTGACTTATATACATCATGAAATAATGACCATAATAAGTCTAGTGAACATCTGTCATCTCATATGAGAACCTGCCTGCTATGCAGGAGTCACAGGTTTGATGCCTGGGTCAGGAAGATCCCTTGGAAAGGGAGTGGCAACCCACTCCAATATTCTTGCCTGGAAAATCCCATGGACAGAAGAGCCAGGCAGGCTACAGTCCACAGGGTTGCGAAAGAGCTGGACATGACTTAGTGACCAAACAACACTCATCTTGTATAGATACAACATTAAAGAAGTAGAAGACAATGTTTTTTCCTTGCGATGAGTAATCCCATTTAAAAAATTTTGCGTGTGTTCCCCTTGCCTGAGGAGATATCTCCAATAAAATATTACCAAGACCAATGTCAAAGAGTTTACTGCTTATATTTTCTTCTAGAAGTTTTATGGTTTCAGTTCGATTGTTTAGTAACATATTGGTTAGACTCAATGTGTTTGTGGTTTTTTTTTTTTTGTAGTTGATTTTTAGTCTCATAGTGTTGTGGTTGAAAAAGATTCTTGATATGATTTCAGTTTTCTTAAATTTACTGATTCTCTTTGTATTCCATCATGTGTCTATCATGTCACAATATTCTATTTGCACTTGAAAAGAATGAATATTCTGCTTTGGGATGAAATATTCTATATTGTATAGAATGTTCATTTGGTCTAATAAATTGCCAAAGGCCGTTGTTTACTTACTGCATTTCTCTCTGAATGCCTCGTCCATTGATGTACATGGGGTGTTAAAGTCCCCCACTGTTGTTGTGTTACTGTTAATTTCTCCCTTTGTGTCTGTTAATGTTTGCTTTCTTTAGGTGCCTGAATCTTTTAAAAAGAATATCTTAAAAAAACATTATTATAACACCTGAGGAAATTAACAAAAATTATTTAATATCATCTATATAATACTAATTTCTAAGTTTTCCAACTAACACATTTTTTTTCCCAAACTAATCTCTGATCTGCTGCTGCTGCTAAGTCGCTTCAGTCGTGTCCGACTCTGTGCGACCCCATAGACAGCAGCCCACCAGGCTCCCCCGTCCCTGGGATTCTCCAGGCAAAAACACTGGAGTGGGTTGCCATTTCCTTCTCCAATGCATTAAAGTGAAAAATGAAAGCAAAGTCGCTCAGTCGTGCCTGACTGTTAGCGACCCCATAGACTGCAGCCTACCAGGCTCCTTCGTCCATGGGATTTTCCAGGCCAGAGTACTGGAGCGGGGTGCCATTGCCTTCTCTGATCAGATTCATGCATTATATTTGGTTGTTACATTTAAAAACGTTCTCATATTCTAAACTAATCCCCTTTATTTTTTTATTAGTTTGACTTTTTTGAGAGAGAGAGCAAGCGATGATGTCAGGCTAGATGACTTATAGAATGTTCCCATTATGGAATATGATATTTACTTTTGAGAAAGCCTAGGTGGAAGGGCTTCCCAGGTGGCGCTAGTGGTAGGAAAAAAACAAAAAAACAAAAAACCTGCCTGTCAATGTAGGAGGCAAAAGAGATACAGGTTGTTCCCTGGGTTGGGAAGATCCCCTGGAGAAGGGAATGGCTAACCACTCCAGTATTCTTGCCTGGAGAATCCCATGGACAGAGGAGCCTGGCAGGCTATGGTCCATAGGGTCTCACAGAGTCGAATACAACTGAAGCAACTTAGCGTAGCAGCATAGTTGTCTTATGGAATATTCAATATTCTTGATTTGCCTGATTATTTCTCACTGTGTAATATAACTTGTTCTTTTATCTTCTGAAGGCAGTTCTGAAGTCTTAGGTTTAAACTAAACTTTTTGTAAAAATATTTGGTTAAAAAGATAAATAATGTTGGGAACCTCAAATATGTCTCTTCAGGAGGTACATAATGTCAGGTTGCCCCGTTATTAATGATGGTGAGTTTGATTGCTTAGTTAGGGTGGATGGTGAGTTTGATTGCTTAGGGTGGATGGTGAGTTTGATTGCTTAGTTAGGGTGGATGGTGAGTTTGATTGCTTAGTTAAGGTGGATGGTGAGTTTGATTGCTTAGTTAGGGTGACGACAGACTAATTTCTCCAGTGGTAAGGTGTGTTCTTTTTTTTTAATTAACAAGTAATTTGGGATGACACTTTGTGACACCTCGCACAAGGACTCATTCTCCAATTAAACTTAGTGGTTTTCATGTCCATTTCCTTGAGGAAATGACACATGATCCTTTGATGGAGCTATTTCAAACATTTTTAAAAAATAAATTATTTTGCACTGCTTGAAAGTAAGATTCTTGCCCACTGGTGTTCAGAAAGTAGAGGAGGAGGCTAGGAGATAGTTGGCTCCCAAGAAGAGGTTCAAATATGAGGGAGTCTCCAGAGAATGAGATGGTGGATAGCGTCACCATGATTTGATGGACATGAATTTGAGCAAACTCTGGGAGACAGTGAAGGACTAGGGAGCCTGATGTGCTGCAGTCCATGCGGTCACAAAGAGTCGGACACAAGTTAGCGACTGAACAACCACCACCACCACCAGATACTAATACTTTCCTTTAGGACATGTATGGAAAAACTCAGTCACAGAGCACTGAAGGATGCTGAGGGTCAGAAGTTCCATTTCTTCAAAGTTTTTGGAGACTAGCAATCCCTTTAGGAAAGCTCTTCCTTCTGCTCTCCCAACCCATAAGGCTTTGCCTCGTTGTTACTCTTACCAAGGCACGAAAGAGCCATTTAGAAAGGAAGGGGTAGGTAACAGAGAAAGAGAGAGGCCTTTGTGAACTTTTTGCTTTCAGCAAGCCTACCCTTATTGCTAGCTCTGCTTTAACCCTTATTATCTGGTTTTCTTTTTCAGTACTCCATTGTGGAACTGCAGGTAAGTAGAAGTTTCTTTCTTTTTTGCTGTCCTCTGTGCGGAAGGTGGTTGATGCTAAGCCCCAAAACCAGCAACAATCGTGGGATCTTGGTCCAGAGCCTGAGACTTTGCACTGGCCCCAAGCGCCTGCGATTCCACCTAAGCTGTGCCTGTTCTCTTGCCTCTGCCCACCCCGCCCCTCAACCTCTGTAAATAAGGACAGCAACCTCTACAGTGATGAACGTCCCTATTCTGATTCCTGCAACTTCTTTCTCTGTGCTGTGTCAGTCCAGCAGAGCTTGGTTCTGTACCCGTCTTAGTCTTTGGGATGGCTAATATCACAGACACTCAGCCACTGAACATGACAAGGATACCTGTGAGAAGTGTTAAGAAAGAGGCAAGAATTCCCCACAATACCCCCTCCATTTTCCCATCAAATTAGCTCTCTTTCAGGTAGTCAGTCCTTCAGAGTTACCTGTCTTAAGGGACCAAGAATTAGCATTCTTTGTAAAGAATATCTTACATAAACAATGTTATCCTGGATAACATTCTGAAACTGGATAACATTTTAAAGAACCTAGTCTAACTATTTGAATCCACCGAGGGTTCTTTTCTTCCTGGATGCAGACCACAGGGGTTATGAACAGCAGGTGGGATTCTTTACCTGCTTTTTGCTTCTTTACCTGCTTTCTGCAGTGCAGGGTGGGAATCAAAGAGGCAGGCATGTCATGAGATATCTTTTTCTTGAGCACAGGATCCAAATAACAATAGGATTGCACAGTGGCTGAACGTGGTGCCCAAGCAAGGCATCGTAGACCTGTCCTTCCAGCTGGCACCAGAGGCAACGCTGGGTACCTACAGTGTGGCTGTGGCTGATGGCAAGACCTTTGGCACCTTCAGTGTGGAAGAATATGGTAGGTGGGAGAGTTAGTAGGTCAGAGTGTTGGACATGATCTTGTGTAAGAACCAGCAAAGGTCAAGTGAAACTTACTGTGGAACTAGGTCAAAGATGGCAGAAGATTTTACTTCCAGTGGAGCCTCATCACCAATCCAATGGACATGAACTTGGGCAAACTCTGGGAGACGATGAGGGACAGGGAAGCCTGGCGTACTGCATTCCATGGGGCTGCAAAAACCCAAACACGACTTGGTGACTGAACAACAACAACAATATACACTCATTGTAACACATTAGCATAAGCTAAGTGACACACCCACTAGCGCCATGACAGGTCCCAGGCTGGCCATCAGAGATAAGAAAGTGGGCTGTGAACCAGCCTGGAAATCTCCATCTCTTCCCCAAAATAGTTGGATTACTCTTCCTGCTCATTAGCCTATGAAATTTTTGCTGTTGTTTAGTTGCTAAGTCATGTCTAACTATTTGGTGACCCCATGGACTATAGCCCTCCAGGCTCCTCTGTCGGTGGGATTTCCCAGATAAGAATAGTGGAGTGGGTTGCCATTTCTTTCTCCAGGGGATCTTCCTGACCAAGGGGTCAAACCAGCATCTCCTGCATTAGTAGGTGGATTCTTTACTGCTGAGCCACCAGGGAAGCCCAGCCTATGAAATTACCCAGCCCATACAAACTAACCATCCCATATTTTCACACCTCTCCCCTTCTGAGATGGCTCACACTCTGTCTGTGGTATGTGTTTCTCTTTAAATAAATCTAATTCTTACTTTTTTTTTAAAGGGATTATTTATTCATTTTAGTGCTAAATCAGTAACTTTGGGAGGATTTTCCCTTAATAATGCCCCATTAATTTAATTAGCTGGGCTTCCCAGGTGGCCCTAGTGGTAAAGAATCCTCCTACCAATACAGGAGTCCTGGGTTCCATCCCTGGATCAGGAAGATCTCCTGAAGTAGGAAATGGCACCCCACTCCAGTTTATTCTTGCCTGGAAAATTCCAAGGACAGAGAAGTCTACAGTCCACGGGGCTGCAAAGAGTTGAACGTGATTGAGCAATTTAATTAGATAATTATTATCACTGTATTATACCCCTCTGTTCACTACCTGTGTAGTAAAACTTTCTTCCTCTTCATTTTCCATCTCTCTTTCTACTCTTTCCAGTGCTGCCTAAGTTTAAAGTGGAAGTGGTGGAACCCAAACAGTTATCAATGGCGGAAGACTCTTTCTTAGTGAAAGTTTGTAGTAGGTAAGAATAAAGCTCTGGATCCACTGAGGATGAAAGCTATATTGAGAGATGTTGTGATCGAGTGTTATGAGGAGAGGATTGTGGAGGTAGTGGTTAAATTTTGTGATGTTTTATGTGGCTCAGAGTCACAATTTCTGCAAAAACACACTTTTTAAAAAATTTGTTTTTTATGTGGACCATTTTTTAAAAAGTCTTTATTGACATTTGTTACAATATTGCTTCTATTTTATGTTTTGGTTTTTCGGCCATGAGGCATGTGGGATCTTAATTCCTGGACCAGGGGTTTAACCCGCATCCTCTGCATCGGAAGGTGAAGTCTTAACCACTGAACCACAAGGGAAATCCCAGGGACACATTATCTGCATTTTTGTGCTTACCTTCCTCTGCTTTCTCAGCTGGCATTATTGGTTTAGAATCTACTTTGTGCAGAGCACAGTATTGAATCCCATGGGAAGGAGGAGTAAGGAAAAAGAAAGACACTGTTGTCCTTTGGATGGTATTTATTGTGCAATGGCAATACTCTAAAGCTATGAGTAGAGCAGAGATGTGAATGAGAGCCGGAGAAAGGTGGGGCTGTCAGAGCGCTTACAGAGATGGGCATGCGGAAGAAAGGAAAAGTGTTTAGGGGAGGAGGGCCTGGATCACAGGTGGATTTGCCCCTCTCTGATTCCTCATGTTTTTCTGGGTTAGGTACACCTATGGAAAGCCCATGCAAGGAGTAGTGCACGTATCAGTGTGTCAAAAGCCATATATTTACCGGTATCCAGATCCAGAACGGGAACATTTACCTGACAGATGCAAGAAAGTCTCTGGACACGTGAGTAAAACAAGATGTAGAAAAGGAACCTTATTCTTATGTCCTAAAGAGTAAGTAAGCAAGCACCAATATAGAAAAGTGGTTAAAAACATCCAGAGTAGAAATAATTTCATGTGATTAGTACCTCATTTCTAAAAACACAGAAATCTTTTTATCCCTCCAAAGATAGAGCTCTTTTAGAATCTGCCTTGGGATCAAGAGATTAACCTAAACCCTTCGAAGATACAATTTTCCTGTTCTGAAGGTGGTTCTTTTCTGCTTCTCATATCTTGGAAGTTCCAAGTCATGTATGGGTGTATGCTTCATGTTATGGAATACTTTTTCTATCTTAAAGATGGAGAAACTGGGAATTCCCTGGTGGTCCAGTGGTTAGAATTCCATGCTTTCATTGCCAAAGGCCCAGGTTCAATCTCTGTTTGGGGAACTAAGATCCCATAAGCCATGTGGCACACACACAAAAAAAATTTGAGAAACTGAAGTATAGAGATAAGAAATAATTTTCTTCTATAGGACATCATGAGTTAGAAGTAGAGATTAGGGTCTTCCCTGGTGGTCCAGTGGTTAAGAATTTGCCTTCCAATGCAGAGTATGTGGGTTCAATCCCTGATCAGGGAACTAAAGATTCCACATGCTGCTCAGCAGCTAAGCCTGGGAGCCATAACTATTGAAACCCTGCACCACAACTAGAGAGCCCGTGTGCCCTAGAGCCTGTATAATCACAACAGATAGCCTGTGCGCTGCAATGAAAGATCTCCTGTGTCACACCTAAGGCCAGAGCAGCCAAGTAAGGAGATAAACTTAAAAAGAAGTAGAGATTAGGTTATTCACCCTCTTTCTTCCTCTCTCTCTCTCTGATTGCCTCACTAGATTGACAAAGCAGGATGCATCTCAACTTCTGTGGCCATGTCCATGTTCAACTTCACTGGGTATTATTACAGACAAGACATCAATATCATGGCTACTGTGGTGGAGGAAGGGACAGGTAAGTGGGATGTTCCTTGCTTCATTAAGAAAAGGGAAGGGAAAAGAGTTATCCAAGAGAGAGACCCTCTATAGTGAAAGCTATGGTCTTTCCAATAGTCATGTATGGATGTGAGAGTTGGACCATAAAGAAGGCCGAGTGCCAAAGAATTGATGATTTCAAATAGTGATGCTGGAGAAGACTCTTGAGAGTCCCTTGGACTGCAAGGAGATGAAACCAGTCGATCCTAATGGAAATCAACATTGAATATTCATTGAAAGGACTGATGCTGAAGCTACAATACATTTGCCACCTGATTCAAAGAACCAACTCATTGGAAAAGCCCCTGATGCTGGGAAAGATTGAGGGCAGGAGGAAAAGGGGGTTGACAGGATGAGATGGTTAGATGGCATCACTTACTCAGTGGACATGAGTTTGAGCAAACTCCCGGAGTTAGTGAAGGACAGGGAAGCTTGGCGTGCTGCAGTCTGTGGGGTCGCAAAGAGCTGGACATAATTTAGTGACTGAACAACAATTCGGATGACACAAGACTCGCCTTCATCAGTGCTTAGAAGGGACTCCGTTCTAAGTTCACAGTCAATGGGAAATGTCAGATTTCATCTGCCATCCATTCCCTATTTCCCCAAAAGTTTGGGAAGGAGGAGTTAGTTTAGATCTTTGGTCAGAATGATAGTCATCTTCTCACTTCCTGCGGCATCATCCTTTCAGGCAGTCTTATGTTAAACATGAAGATGAGGATGTTAGGTATTTAGATCATCATACATCTGGTTTCCCTCTGCAGGAGTGGAGGCCAACACCACCCGGAATATATACATTTCTTCACAAATGGGATCCATGACCTTCGAAGACACCAATGACTATTATTACCCCAATTTCCCCTTCAGTGGAAAGGTATGTTGAAACTCATCTCTGCTCAGACAAAAAATGCTTAACCACCCTGTCAACTCCTTCCTGAACATGTATTAACTTAGCATTTTTCTAAGTATTCTATATGTATTCACTTTAATCTGTAAAACAATCCTGAGTTAGACATTATTATTGGCCCCATTTGACAGACAAAAAGGCTGAGACACAGAGAGGTTAGTGAAGTTCGATGATTTTCCCAAGGTTATACAGCTCATAAGTGGTAATTATGGTCAGAGCTAGGCAGCCTGCCCTCTAGAGCAACAGTCCCCAACCTTTTTTGCACCAGGGACCGCTTTTGTGGAAGATGTGGGGGGGATGGTCTTAGGATGATTCAAGTGGATTACATTTATTGTGCACTTTGTTTCTATTATTAGTGCATCAGCTCTACTTCAGATCAGCAGGCATTAGATCCTGGAGGTTGGAGACCCCTGCTCCAGAGTATGTGCTTAACTCCTGGCACTGTGTGTCCTTAATCTCACGTGAGATGTGCCTTAAATACTAATGTGACTTCAATGACCCTCCCAATGCCAGGGGTTCCCCTCCTCCTGTGTCAGTTTTTGAATTTTAGAGCTGCAAGTTACCTGGTGAGATCATCTAGTCTGAGTTTCTGCATCTAGGCAAGGTTAATATCAAACTTCCTGCCACAGAGAGCCACTTATGGTTCCTTAAGCACCGTCTTTAGAGATTTAAAAAATTGTAGTGTCTTCTCTCTGATTCCTAGCATTCCACCCCTCTCTCTAGCTTATCTTCTTCACTTCCCAAATAATTGTTGAACACCATACTATTGTACATATTCAGATCCGTTATTCCTTGGTTATCTCTTCTTTAGACCAAGAGTAGGTCCACACTGTCTTAGAGCCTAAGGATTATACAATTTAGGATTGGAAGAGGATGCTCTGTAGGAAAATGAAAGCAAAAAAATATACAGAGCTTTGGCAGCGGGGTATGAAAAAGAGGAGCCCTGATGTTTCCTAAGCCACATGGCAAATCTACTTCTTTTGTGTTCATTCATTTGTTTTTTTTTTTAACATTTTATTTTGTATTGGGGTATAGCTGATTAAAAGTGTTGTGATAATTTCAGGTGAACAGCAAAGGGACTCAGGCATACATATACATGTATCCATTCTCCCCCAAAGCCCCTTCCCATCCACTGTTACATTATGCTGCCACATAACACTGAACAGAGTTCTCTGTGCTATACAGTAGGTTCTTGTTGGTTATCCATTTTAAATATAGCAGAGTGTACATGTCCATTCCAAACTCCCTAACTAGTCCTTCCCCGCCACAGCCTTAAGTTGTGAGCCTCTAAGTCTGTGAGCCTCTGTTTTGTAAGCAGTGCATTTGTGTCATTTCATTTTAGATTCCACATATAAGGGGTGTTATATGATATTTCTCCTTCTCTGTCTGACTGACCTTACTCAGTGTGACAACATCTAGGTCCATCCTATGTGTGGCCAGTCCATCTCTGCTCCAGGTCAAGCTACTTCTGTGTGTTTCTCAGTTCCTCGTAGAGCCTCATTTCCGACTCTCCACATCACATTTACCTTTTTCTGGACTCTTTCCTGAAATGTCTCCTTAGAATTTTGAATGTATTCCAAACCTGACTCTAATGACCTTCACCCCTCAGATAAGAGTGAAGGGCCACGATGGCTCCCTCCTCAAGCATCATCCAGTGTATCTGGTGATTCCTGGAGAAAATGGAAACATCAACCAGATCCTAACTACTGACAACAATGGCCTCGCTGCCTTCAATCTAGACACGGCTAATTGGAACGGGAAAAGCATTTCTCTGGAGGTAAGCACTGGGAGTTCCCCTTTCCAGCACAGAAGACCATCTGAAGGAAAACTTGAGAATGTCCTTGTTTCTCTCTCTGCCCTCCCGGTAAGTCCATCACCGCACTTACTCACCAGTTCTGCCCTCCCTGTGACAGAAAGTTTTTCTTAGACACCACCATTTTTAATTCTCATCAAATAAATGACCCTTCAAATAAAAAAAATTGCTATTTCTATTAATTCATTTTATAACTTAACTGCCTCTCTATCTGGTTCTCTATTTGAAATCAGATTCAGTTCAGTTCAGTTGCTCAGTCGTGTCCGACTCTTTGCAACCCCATGAATCACAGCACGCCAGGCCTCCCTGTCCATCACCAACTCCTGGAGTTCACTCAGATTTACGTCCATCGAGCCAGTGATGCCATCCAGCCATCTCATCCTCTGTCATCCCCTTCTCCTCCTGCCCCCAATCCCTCCCAGCATCAGAGTCTTTTCCAATGAGTCAACTCTTCGCATGTCAAATTAGGGAGGAAAAAATGGTTCAGAATCATCTTCTTCCTCTCACTCCCCCTTTCCTTCTTCTTATTACTCATAAAACAGCAAAGAGAATTCTAGATTTTGCACAACTTGGAAGGTTATTTGTACCAGTTATCAATTGCTGCTTCACAAACAAGTGCAGGGTAATTCCCTGGCTTTCCCATGGTTAGGATGTGCTTTCACTGCTGAGGGTGACGGGTTCAATCCCTGATCGGGGAACTAAGAAACCAAAACAAAAAAACAAACTACAGAACTTCAGTGTTACACAACAGGAAGTATTTACTGGTCTTGTATCTGGGTAATCTGATGGCAGCTCTGCCCATCTTCGTGGAGTTCCTTATGTCTGTGGACCAGTTGACTGTAGGCTTGCACTCCACATGTCTCATGATCTGCTGAGACAGTCCAGGTATACCAATGGTTCAGTGGGTAAAGAGTCTGCCTGCAATGCGGAAGACACAGGGGATGTAGGTTCGATCTCTGGGTCAGGAAGATTCCCCTGGAGGAGGATATAGCAGCCCACTTCAGTATTCTTGCCTGAAAAATCCCATGGACAGAGAAGCCTGGCGGGCTACAGTCCACAAGGTCTTAAAGAGTCGGCTACAACTGAGTGATTAAGCACATACCCATTCTCATGGCAGTGAAGAGACGCAAAAGACATACAAAGACTTTTCTGAGCCTCTAGTTAGCTCACATATTTGAATATCCATTCCCCAAAACAAGTCACCTGGTGGGTCCACAGTTAGACCTAAAGGGTCTATGATTCCTTGGTAGAGGATGTTGCTATGGGGAAGGAGGAAGAACTATAGCCCATAAGCAAATACGTACTATTTCTGTTGTGACTAATTTGCCTATTTCTGTACTCTAGGCATCACTCAATCACTCCTCTTAGAAACGATTATTTTCAGTCTTTTTTTTGTATGTGTGACTGTTCGGCACGTGGGATCTAGTTCCCTCACCGGGGAGCAAACCCATGCCCCCTGCATTGGAAGCAGGAAGTCTTAACCACTGGACCACCAGGGTAGCCTGATATTGATTGATTGATTGCTTTTCAGTCTTATTATCCTCTGTATCTAGTTTTCTTAGATTTGAGATACATTCTTTAATCTCTTAGTCAAACTTGTCTCTCCTTTGCATCAGTGTGTGAAGGTTTATCACTGACAATTTTCTATTACCTGACAGCTATAATTCAGCTCTTACTTTATACCCTGACATACCACAATGTTGCTTCAAGTAACCACTGTTATGGAGTCCTCAGACATTCTTGGTTGGACCTCTAGTGAAATATCTACATGCCACTCTTAGGCAGTACCTATTTGAGAATCACAACAGCCCTACCGGGTTGATATAGTTGGGGTACATGCCTTTAAAGGTCTTTTTTTCCCTCTCTCTCTCTTTCTCAGGGCAGGTTCCAATTGGAAGAAACATATGATCCAAAACAAGTGCCTCGTTACTACCAAAATGCCTACTTGCACCTGCAGCCTTTCTACAACACGACCCGCAGCTTCCTTGGCATCCGTCGATCAAGTGGCATCTTGGAATGTGGCCGGCCCCAGGAAGTGCTGGTGGATTACTACATCCATCCGGCTGATGCAAACCCTGACCAGGAAATCACCTTCTCCTACTATGTGAGATTGGGAGACGGGGGCTGGAAGGAAAGGGAATAAGGACAGTCAGTCAGAGAAAGTGAACAGTCTGGATAGAGCTATAAGACAGGACTTCCTTGGTGGTCCAGTGGTTAAGACTGCTCTGCCAATGCAGGGAGTGCAGGTTCAGTCCCTGGGTGGGGAACTAAGATCCCACAGGCTGTGAAGTACAGCCAAAAGAGTTTTGTAGAAAACTGTAATGCAAGCCGTATAGGTAATTTCTAAATCTTTATTTGCCACATTAAAAAATTAAAATAATGGGGGTAACTAACTTTTAAAGGATATCTTATCTAACCCAACATATGATCATTTCCACATGAAATCAACATTAAAAATCATCAATAAACATTTTACATTTTTTTGTTTCAACCGTGTAGCAATGTATGCATTAGAAATTCAAAGTATATATTTTATACTTGAAGGAGTTTGGACAAGTCACATTTCAAGGGCTCCAGGAGTCATATGTGCCCAGTGGCTACTGTGTTGATATAGGTATAGAAGATGGGAGGACATGGGTAATAAGGAGATTTTGAACAGGAGTCCAGGGAAATAATGTGTGAGGAAATAATACTAGGAGTTAATGAGAAAATGTTGCGGACACGGGCTGAAAGGGAGCAGGGTGGGTTGGTGGGAGGGAGACTGAGGAGAGGATGGGGACTCAGAATAAATTTCCGTATGTGTTTCATTGGTCAGTGTTTTAAAATAGATAATATATCACCTTCATGATTCAGCTAAAATAAATCAAGTGATAAAGGAGTTGTAAATTTCATGCCAAGAAAAGTGAGCCTTTTCCAGAGTGTCTCATGCATTGCTGTCTATGCTCCTTCATTGTTGCCACCATTAATCTTCATTTATACTTGCATAGTGATTGTCAAGCTGTATTTTAATAAACTTTATATGTCTCTCCCCAAAAAAATAAATAAATAAAATAAAATAGATAATATAGGGTTAACTTTGATAGCAACTTTCTGGAGAAATGTGATTACAACTTGTAGTCTGAAAAAAAATGTATAAAGACAAGCAGTTTGGTGCCTTGCCTGGTGGTCCAGTGGTTAAGAATCTGAGCTTCCACTGCAAGGGGCATGGGTTTGATCCCTGGTCAGGGAAGTAAGATCCTGCATGCCCTGCTGTGCGGCCAAAAAAACCCAAAAAAAATAAAAAGAAAAACCAAGACTAACAGTTTTACTGGTCACCATGAGTCTATCCTCAGGAAGTCCTCAAGAACTGGACTCATGTGAACCTTGGGTTTGATGGTCCAGAGTTTTTTTTATTCCTTTATCACCTTCTTAAAGCCTCTGAGAGATTTTATCCCCTAAATCATTTCAGTGTCTCCATCAATCTAAAACAATCATCCAAATAACAGAATGAGGAGGGGTGGGTGGGAAATAATAAGGCAGAGTTATAATATGTGTACTGAGTTCAGGACAGAAGTGTGGGAGGCTTACGAGAAAAGTGGAATTGGAGCAGATCAGTGCGGACTTGACTGAAGCCTGAGGAGTTGGCCTACTTAGAAACCATTGTACTGAGTTCATTTTCAAGGGAGAGAGAACAGGAAGGGAGAGATAAAAAGAGATTTCTTGCCAGAGAGTCAAATGTCAGAGGACTCAAGACAGTTCAAGATGCATTCATTTCCACTGACTTCTTTAAAAAATTTTTTATTTATGTATAGTTGATCTACAATGTTGTGTTAGTTTCAGGTATTTAATTACACACACACACATATGTATATATATTCTTTTTCAGATTCTTTTCCCTTGGAGGTTATTACAGAGTATTGAGTAGAGTTCCCTATGCTATACAGTAGGTCCTTGTTGGTTATTTATTTTATATATAGTAGTGTGCATATATTAATCCCAAATTCCCGATTTATCCCCACCCCCCCACCTTTAACTTCCACTGAATTTTTAATTGAGTGATAATTTTTTTAAAGTTGTAAAAACAGAAACAGACTCACAGAAAGAAGGAACAGACTTGTAGTTGCCAAGGGGGAAGAGACTTGTTGGAGGGATAGATTGGGTGTTTGGGATTAGCAGATCCAAACTATCATATGTAGAATGGATAGAAAACAAGGTCCTATTGTATAGCACAGGGAACTATATCCAATCTCCTGGGATAAACCATAATGGAAAAGAATATTAAAAAAAGAATGTATCTATGTGTATAACTGAGTCACTTGGCTGTCCAGCAGAGATTGGCACAACATTATAAATCAACTATACTTCAGTAGAAAAAAATGTTTTTTAAAAAGGTTGTAAGGATGGATTTTAGTGGACATTATGTTACAAGGATCATAAAAGAATAAAACCTAGAGATCTTCAAGAAATGGTGTCAGCTATCTGTTGTGAAGAATAGTTTCTGTTCTGTCTGGTTCCAAAGCCATGGTGGCCTGTGTCTCCTTCCACCCACCCCCTGGTTCTTTGCAGACCCCCAACTGGAGGAAGAGTCATCGGAATTCTGGGTACCATCAGACATATGACAAGCTGAAGGATGCTCCACAAAGTACTTACCTGGACTCCTGAACTATGAAAGAAGCCTCTCCTTACAGAGAGGTGTAAGGATTGGACTAAGGCTAAACTCCTCTAACTTCTATCTTGTTGATGATTTTTATTTTTTCTCTTCTTTAGTTAATAGGGAAAGGAAATTTGGAGATGGAGGGGCAGAAACACCTGAAGTCCAGGATGCAAGGTGACTGTTCATGAATCTCTTGGAAGACTTAAACTTTAAATTTCCAGTTGAATTGGTTTATAATGCTTTTCAGATCTCCTTTATGGTAGTTTCCTTCTACTTTTTGTATATTCATTCTGTTAATTTTTGAGAGTTTGATATTGAAACACCAACTGAAAATTTTCATTTATCTACTTAAAAATAATTGTAATATATAGTGGAACTACATGTAACTTGGTTCTGTGTTTTCCAAGTCTCCTGTAAGTTTACATTACATTTGTAATGTAAAATTGTTTTTACATTGATTCAACAAACAAAAAAGAAAGAAAAAAGAAGAGAGACAAGAAAAAACTTTAAACTTCTAGGAAACAGTTCTTATACTAGAAGCAAGAGCAGGAATAGCAAGAACAGAACAATAACCACAGATCGGAAAAATGAGAAACAATTTGCCCGTGGTTGGCTCACGGAGAAGTGCAGACACAGGGTTGGATGTCACTGGTAGGTGAGCATGTACTCTCATGCCTGAATATCCCCTCTTCTCTTTCAGGACTGAAAGGCTCCTTCTCTCTCCCACTGGTCTTCAACTCCAGATTAGCCCCTGATCCTTCCCTGGTGGTCTATGCCATTTTTCCCAGTGGAGGTGTCATAGCGGACAAAATCCAGTTCTCTGTGGAGATGTGCTTTGACAATCAGGTAAAATGGCAGTTAAGGCGGGTGAAGGAAAGGTCTGGGCAGAGAGAGGGAGCTTGTGTGTCCTGGGGGTGGAGGGAGATAAGGCAGGGCCAATGGGAAAGGCAGGGGAGAACGTTGAAGCTGGATGTCATGTTCTGTATCTTTAGCATGGTTTGTTGAACTGTCTCTCCTGCTTCTTTTAAAAGGTCATGCTGGGAAGTCACATGTTCTGTAGACCTATTCCATAAATTCTCTTTCTACTTTGCATCTTTTAAACTTTCTGTATTATTTTACTGTGCTGCTTACTTTTTCCAACTGTATCACAAGACACTGCTTCTAAAGGGCAAGACTTTACAAAGAAAAATCAGTATAAAAGTGAAGGACTTGGGGGAATTCTCTGGCAGTCCAGTGGCTGAGACTTCATCTTCCAATGCTGGGGGTTTGGGTCAAGGAGTTAAAATCCCATATTCTTCGTGGCCAAAAAACCAAAATATTAAACAGAAGCAATATTGTAACAAATTCAATAAAGACTTTAAAAATGATCTGGATCAAAAAAAAAAAAAAGACAAAGCGACTCTAAAAAAAAATGAAGGAGTGGGCTAGGGACCGTACTTAGGGCATATGGCTGATGACTGTTTCTCCTCCTCTCCAGCCTGACCTGATCCCCGTGTTGTCCTTTTCTCTTCCCCAGGTTTCCCTTGACTTCTCACCTTCCCAGCAGCTTCCAGGAGCAGATGTGGACCTCCAGCTGCGGGCAGCCCCTGGGTCCCTCTGTGCAGTCCGGGCCGTGGATGAGAGTGTCTTGCTGCTTAGACCAGAGAGCGAACTGAGCAATCGTTCGGTGAGTGGCCTACTGACATGGCAAGAGGGGGTCGACAGAGAAGATAGTCTGGCTGCATCAGGATAAAAGATGGATTCTAGGGAGCAGGAAAGAGAGTCTCAGGGAAACAGTGGAGGCAAAGTTGGTGTGGACATGAAGGTAGAAATGATGATATGGGAAATTCCTAGAAATCCAGTGTTTAGCACTCAGGGCTTTCACTGCTAGGTCCCAGGTTCAATCCCTGGTCAGGGAACTAAGATCCTGCAAGCTGCTTGGCATGCCCCAGCCCCGAAAAACACGATATGAGAAGGGCATGGTTAATATGATCATAGGGATCAGGAAAGATGAAATAGGAGATAAAGATCAGATTATGAGAAAAGATGAACTAGAGGAAGGGGCTTAGGATGGAAGAAACTAAAAGACGCTTACTCCTTGGAAGAAAAGTTATGACCAAACTAGATAGTATATTCAAAAGCAGAGACATTACTTTGCCGACTAAGGTCCATCTAGTCAAGGCTATGGTTTTTCCTGTGGTCATGTATGGATGTGAGAGTTGGACTGTGAAGGAGGCTGAGCGCTGAAGAACTGATGCTTTCGAACTGTGGTGTTGGAGAAGACTCTTGAGAGTCCCTTGGACTGCAAGGAGATCCAGCCAGTCCATTCTGAAGGAGATCAGCCCTGGGATTTCTTTGGAAGGAATGATGCTAAAGCTGAAACTCCAGTAACTTTGGCTACCTCATGCGAAGAGTTGACTCATTGGAAAAGACTCTGATGTTGGGAGGGATTGGGGGCAGGAGGAGAAGGGGACGACCCAGGATGAGATGGCTGGATGGCATTACTGACACGATGGACGTGAGTCTGAGTGAACTCCGGGAGATGGTGATGGACAGGGAGGCCTGGCGTGCTGCGACTCATGGGGTCGCAAAGAGTCAGACACGACTGAGCAACTGAACTGAACTGAACTGAACTGAGGACAAAGAATACAAGGACAACAAACTGTGCCCACAGAAGCTGAGAGAAGTGATTTCACTGTGTCAATATTTCATTTGCTTAAGAAAAAAAGATTAATTTCCTTTCCTGTCTTTTCTCAGGTCTATGGGATGTTCCCATTCTGGTACCATCACTACCCTTATCAGGTGGCTGAATACGACGAGTGTCCAGGGTTTGATCATTGGAACTTTCCACAGCCCTTTATTGAGCCAGTGCTTGAGGAGCGTTGGAACAACCGTCCTGTCATGTGGAGGCCTCGGCTCTCTGAAAAAATAGACGTTTTCAGTTTCTTCCAGGTCGATGTTCTTACCCATTTTGTTCTCATAGAAACAATGGTGGGGGGGGGGGGGGGGGGAAGGAAAGTCCATATCGACAAAAGCATGTGGGCTCAGGTGGGCACTGACAGGGGCAAAATCTTGAAAGAAACTCCTGGGTGGCAAGGAGCTTCTCTTGGTTCTTATGCTTGAAGAAGTTTCCCACATATGAGGCCAAACACCTATCCTCTCTCTGGGGTCTGCAAACATTGACTTTCATGGGATCAGTATAGAAGGAAAAAAAACAAAAACAAAAACAAAACCACAAGGAAAGGTAGACCAGAAGTATCCTACTATTACAAAATATTTTGCATTTATTTTATCAGCAAAGTTTTGGGATGCTTTGGCCCATGTCTGGCCATTGGTTCTCTGAGGTCAGGAAGCAGGTCTTGTTCAATCTTTTCGTTTTCTCTAATACTTTATCCTTCAATATATTTTTGAGCCTGATCCACTCAATATATTTTTATTGAATTGATCAAGTTGATATGGTCTCTGCCCTCAGAAAATTCATTTCAAATCAAATAATAAGGATACAGTGACTAATATTCAGAAGAAGTATTAAACATATCGAACAATGAAGTACGTGGAATACTACTATTTAGCCAAAAAAAGAATGAAATCTTGTCACTTGCAACAACCTGGATGGACCTTGAGGGCATTATGCTAAGTGAAATAAGTCAGATGGAGAAAGACAAACCTTGTATGATCTCACTTATACGTGGTATTTAAAAGCAACAGTTAACAACCGACCCATAGATACAGAAAAGAGACTGTAGTTGCCAGAGATGGGAGATAGGGGGCGGGCAAAATGGGTAAATGTGGTCAGAAAGTACAAGCTTCCAGTTGTGAAATAAACAAGTCTTGGGAATGTAATGTACAGCATAGTGACTATAGCTAGTGATACTGTATCTTGTTGTTTAGTTGTTGTTGTTTAGTCCAACTCTTTTACGACCCCATGGACTGTAGCCTGCCAGGCTTTTCTGTCATGGGATTTCCCAGGCAAAAATGCTAAAGTGGGGTGTCTTCCTGACCCAGGGATCAAACTTGAGGCTCCTGCATTGCAGGTGGATTCTTTACTTCTGAGCCCCTGGAGAAGCCCAATGATATTGGGCTTGAAAGTTGCTAAGAGAATAGATCTTAAAAGTCCTCATCACAAGAAAATAATTTTTTTAAATTATATATGGTAATGGATGTTAACTAGACTTATTGTGATGATCATTCTGCAAAAACATATGCGTATGTGTGTATATACACATGCATAATACATGCATATATACGTATATAAATACGATGAAATAAGTTTCACTGAGAGACTTTCATACTGACTGGAATAGAAGTGAACCAGTCTTGGTGGCTGAGTATAGGTCTCACAATTAATAGGCAAAAAATGTGTTGGTTCAATCCTTTGAGGGTGAAATTTCTAGGCAGTAGCCCTTGTAGTAAGGGAAAGGACCCCCTCTAACACTTCATTCTCTGGTCCCTTTGGTGCCTATCAGGACGTGGGCCTGAAAATACTGTCCAATGCCAAAATCAAGAGGCCAATAGATTGCAGTCACCAGAATTTAAGACACAGAGTTACGTTGGCTGAAGGTAAGCTGTCTCTGATTCACTGAAATATTTAGAATCACAGAACTCTGAAAGCTCCCTCTTTGCCTCCTCTTCTTGCCCTGAGCCTCTAGCCAGGATGATAATGGATTGTGGGTTATAGATGCAGGCAGTTTCCCCAGGCATTTCACTCTCTTTCTATGGGGTGGGCTTTTGAAGCCTGAAGTTCTTATCTATTCATTCTCTGGCCAAACATCCCCACCTGTCACTTTCCCCAAGAGCCTTGTGACCAGTTAGTTCCTCAGTGGTCCTTCCTCCTCATCTCTGACTTGCATTTTCTCCGCTTCCCTCTGAATGTCTTGCTAGTAGTCCCTTTACTTTGACTTATCGTGTGACTCAAGTCTTCTGCTTTTCCCCTTATTCCTTGTCTCCTTAGCAGTGAATGATGTTAGTCCAGTGGCTTTCAAGCCAACTCCATCAGTTCGGCTGGAAGAGTCTCAGGTTCGCCAGTACTTTCCAGAGACTTGGCTGTGGGATCTGTTTCCTGTTGGGTAAGTGATACCTCAAAGGTATAACAAGATTATATATACACAGTGTGGAGTCAGGAGAGAACCCAGACTCAGATAATTTTTAAAAATTAATTAATTTGACTGTACTGGGTCTTAGTTGTGGCATGTGGGCCCCTTAGTTGCAACATGTGGGATCTAGTTCCCTGACCAGGGATCAAACCCAGACTACCTGCATTGCGAGCTAGACTCTTAGCTACTGGACCACCAGGGAAATCGCAGACTCAGATAATTTCTAATGAACCTAAGTCTCAAGCCAGAGAATAGCAAGGAAAGATAAGAAAGCCTTCTTAAGTGAACAATGCAAAGAAATGGAGAAAAGTAATAGAATGGGAAAGACTAGAGATCTCTTCAAGAATACTGGAGATACCAAGGAAACATTTCACACAAAGATGGGCACAATAAAGGACAGAAAGAGCAAGGACCTAACAGAAGCAGAAAAGATTAAGCAGAAAAGATTAAGCAGAGGTGGCAAGAATAAACAGAAGTCTCAAGCCAAGAAGGTTTAATGGAAATATGAGAATGTTTTTCTTTCCCTGGATTCTTAAACAATTGTATACAACCATTCGAAACAAATCCACACATCTTCACATTTGCACAGTGCAGACAGGGCAGGGCCACACCGACAGAAAGGCACATCTTGATGTTAGTTTAGTTTGTACTCACTCCTTTCCTGCTTGTCCTGACAAACCATAAGGATGCGTATTCTCACAGTGCCTCGGAGGGCACTGGGCTGTCATACAGATACGTTTGCACACATACCGCCTCCCCCAGTCCTCAGACACATGCTTTTCCCATACTTGTACAGCCTCACCTGAAGACTCACAGTCTTGAGATTCACTTAGGCCTCCAGTCCAGTTGCTTTCCCCCACCATGCACAAGAGCAGTAAAATAGTCACTTCTGTAGGCGAATTTGTAGCTGAGTTCTTGTGTCCTCGCAGCTACTCGGGACAGGAGTCTGTCCACATCACCATTCCTGACACCATCACCACGTGGAAGGCCATGACTTTCTGCACCTCCCAGTCCAAGGGTTTTGGCCTCTCACCCACTGTTGGAGTGACTGCCTTCAAGCCGTTCTTTGTTGATCTGACGCTCCCTTACTCAGTGGTTCGTGGTGAATCCTTCCGTCTGACTGCCACCATCTTCAATTACCTGAAGAAGTGCATCAGGGTAAGAGCTGAAGATGTAGGAAGCAGGTATCAGCCCCTACACTGGAGGCATACCCATCTCCCCAGAGAAAAAGATGAGACATCAGTGTCTTGGCCCTCCCATCTTCCTAACCTTCTGGGCATTGTCTGCTTTACTCATATCTTTTTTTATTTTTAAAAACTTATTTTAGTTAATTGATTTATTTTGGCTGTGCTGGGTCTTTGTTGCCACTTGGGCTCTCTCTGGGAGGCTTTCTCTAGCTGCTGTGAGTGGGGGCTACTCTTCACTGTGGTGCGTGAGCCTCTCATTGTGGTGACCACTCTTGTTTCGGAGCACAGGCTCCCTGCAGGCTTTAGTAGCTGTAGCACGTGGGCTCAGTGGTTGTGGCTCCTGGGCTCTAGAGCACAGGTTTGTGGTGCATGAGCTTAGTGGCCCCTTGGCATGTGGGATCTTCCCAGACTAGCGATCGAACTTGTATCTGCTGCATTGGCAGGCGGATTCTTAACTGCTGGACCACCAGAGAAGTCCTATTTATATCCTTTATCTTTCAAATATCCTCTTTAGGTTCAGACTAACCTAGCTAAGTCACAGGAGTACCGAGTGGAAACACAGACAGACCCTCAGGCCTCCACCTGTCTGTGTGCTGACGAAGCAAAATCCTATCACTGGAACATCACGGCTGTCAAACTGGGTAAGAGCAGGACGTGGCAGGTAGGCAAGGAGAGAACAGAGGTTAGGAATGCTACCTTTCCTGTACTACATTTGCTTTGTTTTCTCCTTCCTCTCTGTATATTTGCCTCTATTTTTCTCCCTCTTAAGTCTAGGTTATAAATAAATGAGCAAATATTCTTTGATAAATGACTCCAAATTATTCACATCGGACTATTTCAAGTGTGAAAGGGCGAGTTTTAAAATTTACACCAAGGACTTCCCTGGTGGTCCAGCTGGTAAGGCTCCACACTCCCAGTGACCAAGTTCAATCCCTGGTCCGGGAACTAGATCCCACATGCTGCAGCTAAGAGTTCACATGCCACAGCTAAGAAAATACCCCGTGTGTCCTGCCTGTCACAACGAAGAAGATCAAAGATCCCAGGTGCAGCAACTAAGACCCAGGACTACCAAATAAATAAATATTTTAAAAAATATATTTATGCCAGGACAAGGGATATAGTTTCATGTTACTAGTCAGACACTAACTATGGGCCAGGCATTGTCCTAACTGTGTCACATGAATTAACTCATTTAATCATCACAATTTGGGCTTCCCTCATGGTGTAGTGGTAAAGAATCAACCTGCCAGTTCAGGAGACACGAGAGACCCAAGTTCTATTGTTGGGTTAGGAAGCTCCCCTGGAGAAGGAAATGGCAACCCACTCTAGTATTCTTGCCTGAAAAATTCCATGGACAGAGGAGCCTGGTGGGCTATAGTCCATGGGATCCCAAAGAGTTGACTGGTCGCATGCACATGTGGGCACACACACACACACACACACACACACACACACACACACAAAATCATCACAATAATCCTTTCAGATGTCATTTGCTCTCAGATTAAATCCTTGCAACTCAAATTGTGATCTTTGGGTGAATTAGTGATCTACTGCTGCTTAACAAATTACCCTAAAATTTAGCACCCTTAAAGAATGTTTATTATCACAGTTTCTGTAGGTCAGTGATTGGTATGGTTTAGCTGAGTGCCTCTTGCCCAAGGTCTCTCATGAAGTTCAGCCAGGGTTGTGTTCTCCTCCAAAGATTTGCCCAGGAGAGAACTTACATCTAGGGTCATTCCAGAGCCTCTGATCCTCATAGGCTGTTAGACTGAAGGCTGCAGTTCTTGGCCTCAGGTATTGGTTGGTGGGCTCCCTCTGTTTCCTAACCCATGGCTCTTCCCACTGGACTGCCTCCTGACATGACAACTGGCTTCGTCCACAGTGAGTGGCTCAAGGGGTAAAGGGAACCCAAGACAGAGCTGCAGTCTTTTTTGGCTGTGCTGGATCTTCATTGCAGCTTGCGGACTAAGTTGCTCTGCAGCATGTGGGAACTGAATTCTCCAACCAGGGACTGAACCCACGTCTCCTGCACTGGAAGGTGGATTTGCAATCACTGGATCACCAAGGAAGTCCCTGCAGTCTTTTTTTAACCAATCTCAGAGGTGACATCTCACTGCTTCTGCTCTATCCTCTTCTTTAGAAGTGAATCACTAAATTCAGCCCACAAGCAAGGGGAGAAGATGACAGAGCAGTGTAAATATCAGGGCAGGGGTTGTCAGGGCCCCTTAGAGGCCGCCTACCACACTAGACCAGCATCAGTGACTCCTGGAAGCTTCTTGGAACTGCAGACTGTGGGCCACACCCCAGATCCACTGATGCAGAGCTCTTATTGTAACAAACCAGAGCCACAGGTGACTTGCATGCATCAAGTTTAAGAAGCAACAGTCTAGTGGGGAAGAGACCTCACTGGTACCTGTGCCAGTGGGGCCAATATCTTCCTTTCTCCCTCTTTCTTCTCAGGTCATGTAAACTTCACTATCAGCACAAAGATTCTGGACAGCAATGAACTCTGTGGGGGCCAGAAGGCGTTTGTTCCCCTAAAGGGTGGGAGTGACACACTCATCAAACCAGTTCTGGTCAAGGTGAGTTGTCTGCAGGTCTAGCTTCAGAGGCAAAGGCAGCTACCAAGCCAGGGATGTTCAGCATGTGTCCGACCACATCAGTGAGTCTGTTGCAGCATTCTAAGTCCAGCTGCCATCAGGTAGCTCACCTTTGTCCTTCCCTGAGCCGTTTCTGCTCTTAAATACTTGCTAAACCCACACTGATGGCCTATGAAAGTGTCTAATACAGTACCTGCACTTTTTTTTTAAGAAAGAAATGGAAAATTTTATTCAAGCCAGATTTGAGGATTATACCCTGGGAAGAGCTTCTCAGAAAGCCCTGAGAACTGTGCCGCACTTTGGAAGTCAAGGCACAGTTGCATGAGTTTTCTTTGAGACAGAAGACTGTGTATCAAATGATACATTATTGACAATTTACATAATCTGGATATAAGGGTCATCATAGCGGGTCATGTGACCCCTTATAAGATTAAGAAGGAATGTTATCTTTTTTTAAAAAAATTGGAGTATAATTGCTTTACAACGTTGTTAGTTTCTGCTGTACAGCAACACGAATCAGGTGTATGTATACATACATCCCCTCCTTCCGACTCCTCCCTCCCACCCCTCTGATACTTGGTACTTTGGAGACACTCAATGAATGTTAGTTTCTCCTATGAAAATCCCTATGTCACCATTAGCTACGTCACATCACCATGAATTCCATTGCCCGTCCTGTCTCCTAGAAGTGTCCCAAACTTGTCTTTAGCTCTAGCCCAGAAAGAATCTTACTGAGAGGCCCCTCCCTGGGTTGAAAAGGAGTCCTTCTGAATGTCAAAGAGAAGCTCTGTTCCCTCCAGTTGTGAGCGAAGCCCTCGGGGCGCAAGCAGGGCCTCTTTTTCCCCGGGTTTCCCTTCCCTTTCCTATCCCTCCAGGGCCACCTGCCCTGATGCTCATCTAGTTTTTCTCACCCATCCTTGTCTCTTTTCCTGTCAGCCGGAAGGAGTCCTTGTGGAGAAGACACACAGCTCACTGCTGTGCCCAAAAGGTGGGTGAACACAGAGAGGGGTTGATGTGAGAATTCCCTTAGCAACAGATTTTCTTAGGCAAAAGGAGGAATCTACAGGACAAGGAAAAAATAGGAGAGTCTAGGGGTGCCATTCCCAGGGGAGCCAACTAGCAGAGAGGCAGGAAAAGAAGAGAAATCATACAGTACATTATGGTGCTGGCTGGAATTTATTTTTAGCAAAGACCGCTATGAATAGTAATAAAAAAAAAAATCTACCTCCAACCCACAGAAAGCAGTGGTTACAGAAAACCCTGGGTGATGGCAAGTTTTCCTATGGTTTGGGCTCGAGAAGCGCCACTGCTTCCACCTTTCTAGTGTTTTACCGTTTCTCTGCCCCTCACAGGAAAAGTGGCTTCAGAATCCATCTCTCTGGAGGTCCCTGAGGATGTTGTTCCTGATTCGGCCAAGGCTTATGTCACTGTTCTGGGTAAGCAACCAGAGATTCTTAGCTCAAAAAGGAAAAAGTGGGGCCAGCAGCTCTCAAGGTGTGGTGTGAGCTGAAGCCTATGGACCTACCTGAAGGAAGGGGTGGAGGGCTAGAAGAGACAAAAGAAGAAGAGCTTATTTTACAAACTGAGCGCATACAGCCTGTGCAGTGTGGATGGGATTATACACACATATGCCCAGTTAAAACCAGAAATGAGGGACTGTCCCAGTGGTCCAGTGGTTAAGACAACCTGCATCCACTGCAGGGGGCCTGGGTTTGATCCCTGCCCAGGGAACTAAGATGTGCCCATCCCACATGCCGTAAGCCAGGACCCAAGAAACAGAGAAACAAAGACAAAAAACAGAAAAGAGACTGGGAAGAGGAAGTTAAAGTTCATTAAGTTTTATGTGTATTTAGGTTTAGGTCTATAAATTGAGTAGAGGGGAGACAAAATGTTTGTGGTAACCATTTAAGAATAAGAACTTTATCCATTTGAATATAATTTTGGAAAGATTCAACCATGTTTAAAAGGGCATGCCACTTCTTTGGGCAAGGAGAGGGAGCAAATAGGAAAACATGAGCTTGAAAATTGTATCAAACTGGTTTAGGATCTCAGTTATGCCACTTAATAGCCATGTGACTTTGGATAAGTTAGTGAACGATTTTGGTCCCTCTTTTCCCTTCTGTAAGACAGGGGCAATAACCTACCTCTCAGGATTGGTATAAAGATTAAATATAATATAATATCAAGTTCCCGGCACAGTATCTAGCACATAGTCAAAGGCTTTATGTGTTATTCTTTCTTTACTCTTACCCCCTTCCCTGATCCCTTCCAGGTTAAAATGTCCATTTTTTTCTGCGTTTGATTCTAGTATAGCACTCACTATCCTGAATTATAACTCACTGTCTTTCTGTGTCTTCCACACTGCATCGAGGACTCCTTGAGGATAAGGGTCCTGTCTATTTATTTACTTAAATTTTTTTATTATTATTTTTTTGGCTGCCCTGGATCCTTGTTCCTGCATGAGCTTTCTCTTACTCTCTAGGTGTGCACAGTCTTCTCAGTGTGGTGGATTCTCTTGTTGTGGAGCACGGGCTCTAGGGTGCCGGGGCTTCAGTAGTTGTGGTGCATGGTCTTAGCTGCCCCGTGGCATGTGGAATCTTCCCGTATCAGGGGGATCGATTCCACACATTGGAAGGTGGATTCTTTTTTTTTTCAAGTGGAGATTAATTGCTTTACAACATTGTGTTGGTTTCTGCCATACAAAATGTGAATCAGTCATAACTAGGCATATGTCTCCTCCTTCTTAAACCTCCCTCCCATCCCCTACCCCATCCTACTGCTCTAGATTGTCAGAGCACCTGCTTGAGCTCTCTGTGTTATAAATCACCTTCCCACTAGCTCTCTGTTTTACATATGGTAATGTGTATGTTTCAGTGGCAGGCGGATTCTTAACCACTGGACCACCAGAGAAGTCCCAAAGGCCATGTCTTTTTCATTTTTGTTCTTGGAGCAGTTCTTGCAGTTGACATTCAGGACATATTTATACATTCAAATTGAGCTCAATGACTGAAATGAAGATGTTCATGAATCACTTACATCAGGCTTCCTGGCTTGTGAAGTATATGGAGGGGTCGGGAAATTTAACGTGGAAAAGCATGCCAGGAGGATGTGTGTGTCTGAGTGAGACGTGGTGATTCGAAAGGTGATGTAGTTATATGCAGTGGAGGCACTTAGAGACTGAGACTAAGGATTGCAGGTTTTGTTACATCCCTCATCAGCGTTTTAAAGCCTTGCACTCCTTCAGGTGGCCTGTGGACCTGTCTGTGTACTCCAGTACCTTGTACATACCTAATGTTATAGGACTATGTTATAATTGCTTATAATAAGTTAGAATAGTGATGTAGGGACTTCCCTGGTGGTCCAGCAGCCAAGACTCAGAGCTCCCAATGTAGGGGGCCCAAGTTTGATCCCTGGTCAGGGAGCTAGAGCCCACATGCTGTGACTAAAAGTTCACATGCTGCAACTAAAGATCCTGAATGCTGCAACTGAGACCCAGAGCAGACAAATAAATAAGTAAATATTAATATTTAAAAAAAATTGTGGGACTTCCCTGGTGGTCCAGTGGGTAAGAATCCACCTTCAGTGCAGGGAAAGTGAAACATGAAAGTGAAAGTTGCTCAGTCATGTCTGACTCTTTGTGACCCCATGGACTATACAATCAGGCCAGAATCCTACCGTGAGTAGCCTTTCCCTTCTCCACGGTATCTTCCCAACCCAGGGATGGAACCTAGGTCTCCTGCATTGTAGGCAGATTCTTTACCAGCTGAGCCACAAGGAAAGCCCAAGAATACTGGAGTGGGTAGCCTCTCCCTTCTCCAGGGGATCTTCCTGACCCAGGAATCGAACTGGGGTCTCCTGCATTGCAGGCGGATTCTTTACCAACTGAGCTATCAGGGAATTTGGGTTCAATCCCTGGTCAGGGAACTAAAATCCCACATGTCTCTGGGCAACTAAGCCCACATGCCACAACCAAAGCATAGCCAAAAAAAAAAAAAAAAAAGAAAGAAAGAAAAAGCCAAAACAAAAGAATTGCAGTGTATTGTAATTGCTTGCCCCACTGACTACGGGCACTTCGAGGTGGAGACTGTTGTACCTGGGGTCAAGAGTAATGACTCACAAAATGGTAAGTAATATGTGTTCTTTGGAGGGCTTCTCAAGTGGTGCTAGTGGTTAAGAACCCGTCTGCCAGTGCTGGAGACATAAGAGATGTGGGTTCCATCCTTGGGTAGAGAAGATCCCCTAGAAGAGGGCATGGCAACCCATTCCAGTATTCTTGCCTGGAAAATCCCATGAACAGAGGAACCTGGTGGGCTACAGTCCATGGGTTCTCAAAGAGTCAGACATGACTGAAGTGACTTGGCACACATGTATTCATTGAATGATAACTCTTCAGGGTCCCTGCTTCTCCCACCATCTTCTTTCCCTCTCCTTTTGGACCCCAGGAGACATCATGGGCACAGCCCTGCAGAACCTGGACAACCTGGTGCAGATGCCAAGTGGCTGTGGGGAGCAGAACATGGTCTTGTTCGCGCCTATCATTTACGTCCTGCAGTACCTGGAGAAGACAGAGCTGCTGACGGAGGAAATCTGGTCTCGAGCAGTGGGCTTCCTGAAGCTGGGTGAGCTGGCTCACCCTTTCTTCTTGGACACTTGCTTTGGGGCCTATGGTTGGGTTATTAAGACACAGGGAATTTTGGTGTCTGAAGTGGACCTCATCCTTGCAAGCCATGGGAGTGTTTTTTGAAGTTGTTGCTCTCCTCTAAAACCACGTCTGGCTTCCCAGGGTACCAGAGGGAACTGATGTACAAACACAGTAATGGCTCCTACAGCGCCTTTGGGGAGCAAGATGGAAATGGAAACACATGGTAATGTTGCCCAATTCTCAGTGAGTTCTGCTCCCCAGAGAATAATTCCAGAACCCTTTGGAATTATTCCTCTACCCTCCCCTGCACCCCATTCTTGCTTTCTATCCTTTACCACTTAAACATATTTTTAAAATTAATTTTATTTTTTTATTTATGGCCGTGTTGGGTTTTTGTTGCTCTGTGGGCTTTTTCTAGTTTCGGTGTGGGGTTTCTCTTGTGGTGCGTGGGTTTCTCTTGTGAAGCACAGGCTCCAGGTGTGGGCTCAGCAGTTGTGGTACATGGGCCTTAGTTGCACTGTGACATGTGGAATCTTCCCAGACCAGGGATGGAACCCATGTCCCCTGCATTGGCAGGTGGATTCTTATCTGCTGTGCCCCCAGGGAAGTCCTCCTCTATCACTTTAATACTATTTATTTCAGCTTCATGTATGGTCAGATCCTTTACCCTTCTCCCTCACCTTGTACCTACCAGTTTTTGTCCTCATGAAGGCCAAGTAAGACCTCCCTTTTCCAGGCTTCCTATGGCATTATGTTTTCTCAACTCCTCTTCTGGAACTACACACCAGAACAAACTGTAGAACTGTTGCACACCCTGGAAGAGGAAATGGCAACCCACTCCAGTATTCTTGCCTGGAAAATCCCATGGACAGTGGAGCCTGGTGGGCTATAGTCCATGGCGTGGCAAAGAGTCGGACACAACTGAATCGACTTAACACATTGAACCCTCACCTAGAAATCTGCCTTAATGTACATTTCCCTCTTTACCCGTATAGGCTGACAGCCTTTGTCACCAAATGCTTTGGCCAGGCTCAGCAATTCATCTTCATTGACGACAAGAACATCCAGGATGCTCTTGAGTGGATGGCAGGAAACCAGCTCTCCAGTGGCTGCTACGACAATGTGGGAAATCTCCTTCACACCGCTATGAAGGTGCGGCCTGCCCAGGGGCCTGGAGTCCCTGAGAAGAACTTGACAGAACTTGATTGCACAGAATCAAGAGAGTGCTGGCCTGGGGTTTGGTTCTTTAGGTCTCTGGCCTGGCTAAGGGGTGACCTTTGTCAATATTCTTAGCCAGTTTGAGCCTGAGCTTCCATGTCTGTGAAATGAGAAGATGTGCTAGGACATGGTTCTCATGGTGCAGTCCCCAGGTTCAGCAGTACCGGCACCACCTGAGAACTTGTTTGAAATGCTAATTCCAGCTCTCACCCCAGACCTAGTCAGAGGAACTCTGGGGAATGTGGGCCAGCATTTGTATTTTAATGTAACCCTTTGGGTGATTCAAATACTTGCTAAAGTTTGAGGACCATTGGACTAGAAGGTCTCTGAGCATTTTACTAACTCCCTAAGTCTGAAGCAAAGCCATTTGCTCTGGTGGGGATTCCTAGGCAGCCCAATACCTCTTTTTTTTTTTTTTTCTTTTAAAAATAATTTTTCTATTTAAAAAAAGTAATTATTTGTTTATTTTGGCTGGGCTGGATTTTTGCTGCAGCACAGGCTCAGTAGTTGCTATGCACAGGCTTAGTTGCCTCAGGGTATTTGGGATCTTAGTTACCCAACCAGGGATCAAACTCAAGTCCACTGCATTGGAAGACAGATACTTAACCACTGGACCACCAGGGAAGTCCCCAGCCCAGTTTTTATTGCAAGGGGGTCTACTCTCTGCCAGGCGCTATGTACTCCGTTTATTTGATGTTTAATGTTCTTGTTTAGTTGCTTAGTCGTGTCTGACTCTTTACGACCCCATGGACTGCAACCCTGCCAGGCTCCTCAATCCATGGGATTTCCCATGGGTTGTCATTTCCTTTTCTGGGGGATCTTACCTGTGTCTCTTGCATCTCCTGTTTTGGCAGGCAGATTCTTTACCACTAAGCTACCTGGGAAGCCCATTTAATGTTTACAACAAATCAATATGCTGAGTCCTAGCATGGGGCTTCCCAGGTGGCTCAGTGGGTAATGAATCCACGTGTGATGCAGGAGATGTGAGTCTGATTCCCGGGTTGGGAAGATCCCCCGGAGAGCGTGGCAACCCACTCTAGTATTAGTGTCTAGAGAATCTCGTGGACAGAGGAACCTGGCGGGGCATAGTCCATAGAGTCACAAAGTGTTGGACACGACTGAAGCAACTGAGCATGCACATACAAGTCCTGGCATACCATTTTTAATTCCATTTTACAGATGAAGAAACTAGGTGCGGGGGTTAAGTGAAGTGCCCAAGGTGATTGTGGGCACAGGACTGTCATTTGAACCCCAGCAGTTGGACTCCAGGGGCATTTCTCACCTCCATTCACTGCACTGCCTGACCCCTCCCAACACAGGGTGAGGTGCTGGGGTGTAAGCAGCTCTTGTTCAATTCAGAACAGACCCAGTGAAAGAAAGACTGAACCAACTTTCCTGAAGGAATCATTATTGCTATTCCAGGCCCTGGATTAAAAATCTTGAGTGTTGAAAACAAAAGCTGTGTATGATTCATTAGTATTCCTTATGCAAGGTCCTTGCAGTGTCCCCCATGTGTATAGTACAAGCCTGGATGTGACTAGAACAAGATTCTAGAGGTTTTTCCTCCTCCTGTCTTACCAGAGCTGGCCAGTCTGTCAAGAAACACATCATTTGTCTTGTCAAGTTTGGTGGTTTGGTCCTTAGTGGGAGCTCTGGACTTTAACTCCTTGGGCTCAAATCCCAGCCCTTCAGCTTATTAGTTGTATATTCTTGAACAAACTATTTCACCTTTTTAAGTGTTTGTTCTTTTATCTATTGAACAAAGATCATAATTTAGATTACATATTTTTTTAAAGAAAAAACCAATATTCTTCTGTGAAAGTCATTAATCAAGGACAGGTGTCACCTAATGTCTCCTGGAAAAGAGGCTGAGCTTTATGCCACTTGAGGGGAACATTCATCTGGGGAGGCTCAGATTCAGTAAAAACCTGAGAATAAGAAATTCTCAGATTCTTCTTATCCCCTGCTTCCTTCTTCTTCTTTTTTTTTAATCTGTTATGCTTCCTAACCCCTTCTCTTGGGTTTCCTAAATACCACTCAGAGCTGAAGACCTCATGTTACTTCTTGAAGGTTACTTGAAGGTCACTGTTGGAGGCTGGGCGTCACTGAAGTCCTTCCAGTCCTCCTCCCCGCCCCCACCCACTGTCTGTCCTGGAGTCTTGAAGTCCAGTCAGCCTCTGGAAAGGAGCACTTTTTTATTTTCTTAATTCAAAAATTGAGTGGAATGGGGTGGGAGGTGGGACAGAGGTTCAAGAGGGAGGGAACATACGTATACCTATGACTGATTCATGTTGATGTATGGCAGAAACTAACACAATATTGTTAAGCAATTATCCTTCAGGTAAAAAATAATAATAAATAAATAATTTTGTTTTAATTGGAAGATAATTGCTTTACAGTGTTGTGTTAGCTTTTGCTGTACAACAGTGGGATTAGGTACATGAGTATATACGTCCCCCTCCCTCTTGAGCCTTCCTTCTACCTCCCTCCCACGCTCCCACCCCCATCTCACCCCTTTAGGTCATCACAGAGCACTGAGCTGAGCTCCCTGTACTATCCAGCAGCTTCCCACTAGCTATGTATTTTACACAAACCAGTGTATTATATGTCAATATTACTCTGTCAATTCATCCCACCCTCCCCCACCCCTGTGTCCACATGTCTGTTCCCTGCATCTGCTAATTCATCTGTTCAGAGGGGACACCTTTTTGTAGTTTGTAGTTTGCACACAATTCTTGCACGTGCTGGCTGCGGCCTTGACTTCCTGTCTCCCTGTCTCCCTCCAGGGTGGAGTTGATGATGAGGTCTCCTTGACTGCCTACATCACGGCTGCATTGTTGGAGATGGGCAAGACCACAGATGTGAGTTTCTCTAGCTCCTCCCCTTGACACTCTCTGGATCATGACTATTTCTAGAGAAAGTTACCTAGTTTTGTCCCTCTCCAGCCAGTAAAGGACAGAAATGGTAGGGACCTAACAGAAGCAGAAGATATTAAGAAGAGGTGGTAAGAATACACAGAACTGTACAAAAAAGATCTTCATGACCCAGATAATCACGATGCTGTGATCACTCACCTAGAGCCAGACATCCTGGAATGTGAAGTCAAGTGGGCCTTAGGGAGCATCGCTATGAACAAAGCTAGTGGAGGTGATGGCATTCCAGTTGAGCTATTTCAAATCCTGAAAGATGATGCTGTCAAAGTGCTGCACTCAATATGCCAACAAATTTGGAAAACTCAGCAGTGGCCACAGGACTGGAAAACGTCAGTTTTCATTCCAATCCCAAAGAAAGGTAATGCCAAAGAACGCTCAGACTACCACACCATTGCACTCATCTCACACAATAGTAAAGTGATGCTTAAAATTCTCCAAGCCAGGCTTCAGCAATACGTGAACTGTGAACTTCCAGATGTTCAAGTTGGCTTTAGAAAAGGCAGAGGAACCAGAGGTCAAATTGCCAACATCCACTAGATCATGGAAAAAGCAAGAGAGTTCCAGAAAAACATCTATTTCTGCTTTATTGACTATGCCAAAGCCTTTGACTGTGTGGATCACAATAAACTGTGGACAATTCTGAAAGAGATGGGAATACCAGACCACCTGACCTGACTCTTGAGAAACCTGTATACAGGTCAGGAAGCAACAGTTAGAACTGGACATGGAACAACAGACTGGTTCCAAATAGGAAAAGGAGTACGTCAAGGTTGTATGTTGTCATCCTGCTTATTTAACTAATATGCAGAGTACATCATGAGAAACGCTGGGCTAGAGGAAGCACAAGCTGGAATCCAGATTGCCGGGAGAAGTATCAGTAACCTCAGATATGCAGATGACACCACCCTTATGGCAGAAAGTGAAGAAGAACTAAAGAGCCTCTTGATGAAAGTGAAAGAGAAGCGTGAAAATGTTGGCTTAAAACTCAACATTCAGAAAATGAAGATCATGGCATCTGGTCCCATCACTTCATGGCAAATAGATGGGGAAACAGTGGAAACAGTGTCAGACTTTATTTTCCTGGGCTCCAAAATCACTGCAGATGGTGATTGCAGCCATGAAATTAAAAGACGCTTACTCCTTGGAAGGAAAGTTATGACCAACCTAGACAGCGTATTGAAAAGCAGAGACTTTACTTTGTCAGCAAAGGTCCGTCTAGTCAAGGCTATGGTTTTTCCAGTAGTCATGTATGGATGTGAGAGTTGGACTATAAAGGATGCTGAGTGCCGAAGAATTGATGCTTTTGAACTGTGGTGTTGGGGAAGACTCTTGAGAGTCTCTTGGACTGCAAGGAGATCCAACCAGTCCATCCTAAAGGAGATCAGTCCTGGGTGTTCATTGGAAGGACTGATGTTGAAGCTGAAACTCCAATACTATGGCCACCTGATGCGGACAGCTGACTCATTTGAAAAGATCCTGATGCTAGGAACGATTGAGAGCAGGAGGAGAAGGGGACAACAGAGGATGAGATGGTTGGATGGCATCACCAACTCAATGGACATGGATTTGGATGGACTCCAGGAGTTGGTGATGTACAGAGGGGCCTGGCGTGCTGTGGTTTATGGGGTTGCAAAGAGGCAGACATGACTGAGTGACTGAACTGAGAACTGAGAGTCTTTTAAACTCAAAAGAGGATATTCCTTATCACCTCCACTTTTTAAAGGAATGCCTTCTAAATTCAGTTCTTCATCTTTACTTTTCAGGATCCAATGGTGAGTCAGGGGCTGCAGTGTCTCAAGAGTTCCGTTTCCTCTACCACCAACCTGTACACACAGGCCCTCCTTGCTTATACATTCTCTCTGGCTGGGGACACAGACATCAGAAACATTCTTCTTGGAAAGCTAGATCAACAGGCTATTGTCTCAGGTATGTTGGTCCTGTTAGCTTTTGCTTTGTTTTTTTTTTTGCCACACTGCATGGTATGCAGAACTTCCCAGACCAGGGATCAAACCCCCTTGGATGCCAGGGAAGTCCTTTTTATTTTTTGTCATGACATATGGCTTGCAGGATCTTAGTTCCCTGACCAGGGATCGAACCCAGGTCTACAACAGTGAAAGCTCTGGGTCCCAACCACTGGACTCCCAGGGAAGTCCCAGTTTTTTCGAAATTGTGAAAAGATGTGAAAAATTTCCCTAGTCTCCATAGTCCCACATATGTTCAGTTCTAGGATTCATTTTAGTAAAAGTTAAGTCATGAAATCACTACTAATAGTTTTGTGGGAAAACCCCTGAAAGTCCTCAATAAGCATGTTATATTTTTAACATGAAGAGAAAATAGATGGTAGAAGCTGGTCAGAAAATGTACTGGCATTGGAGAATCCCCAGTTTAACAGTTCTTTGGTGTAAAGCCACTGAGGTTGATGGGGTAAGATGAACTTAGAGATTTCTCGAGGTCCTTCTCAAACTTTGGATATATTTAAGAATAATTTGCAATATTCTGGGAATTCCCTATTGGTCCAGTGGCGAAGACTCAGCACTTTTACTACTCTAAGATCCCTAAGATCCCGCAAGTCCTGTGGCATGGCCAAAAATAATTAGATATTCTAACAGATCTTGTAGATAAAATATTACTGCGTTTTATTTACCTAGCTCTTTATTTAAAATTATACTGCCAGGCAGAAATTTAATCTCAGCTTTCATTTATACAAATGTCATTGCTGCATTGCCCTCTCATCAGGGCCCTGGGTAGGTTTTTGGCCTGTGTATAAGCAACTCTAGTCCTGGAATGGGGATCTCCGACAGTGGGCGGAGTTATATCCGCTCAGGCATATATCAACTTTACGTGATTGTCTCTTCCTCATTAGCTTGCTTTGTAGGCTCACATGTTTTCTTTTGTTCTTCCGCTTAGATTGCCTCCTTTGGGCTATGTATTTATTATCTCTGAACTTACATATTTATATTAAAATGTTATTTTTTGGCTGTGTCAGGTCTTAGTTGCTGTATGCAGGATTTTTCATTGAGGTTCACAGACTCTCTAGTTGCAATGTGGGCTTAGTTCCTCTGTGGCATATGGGACCTTAGTTCCCTGAGCAGGGATCAAACCTTTGTCCCCTGCATTGCAAGGCATATTCATAACAACTGGACCACCAGGAAAGTCCCTAAACTTATATTTAATAAGACTTCTAGCTTCCACTCCTCATTTCTAGTTGCTGTTCTTTATCTTCAATTTACCATTGTGGCTGTCATAGAGATGGGATTTGACCTCATCATCTACTTGCTTGCTCTCATTAGCATTTCTTCTGTGGTTTCTCAGTGTTTTTATGCGTATTCTCCCATATGTTATCATTGCTGGAGGCATTTACTGATGCTCCCAGCTTTACCCAAGGGAATTATGTGTGGGTATACACATATTCACACACAGACACAAATTTTTGCATATACATTATGGCCAGTAAGTCAGAAGATTTGAGAAATATTTTTTTCTGACTGGTGATTCATTTTTGGTTATTACTTTCTCTGATTTGGGGCTTCCCAGGTGGTTCAGGGGTGAAGAATCCACCTGCCAATGAAGAAGACACGGGTTTGATCCCTGGTTGGGGAAGATCCCCTCGAAAAGGAAATGGCAACCCATTACAGTATTCTTGCCTGGAGAATTCCATGGACAGAGGAGCCTGGTGGGCTACAGCCCATGGGGTCACACAGAGTCAGACATGACTGAAGCAACTTGGCACACTTGGTGCACACACATTTACAAAGTGAAAATGGGAAAGTCATTTCCTTCCAAGACTTTGCTAATCATGCGTTTTTCTCCACAGGAGAATCCATTCACTGGAGCCAGAAACCTGCTCCGACTTCAGATGCCAGCCCTTGGTCTCAGCCTGAGGCTGTCGATGTGGAACTCACGGCCTATGTATTATTGACCTTGCTTAGCAAAGACGACCTGACTCAAAAGGAGCTAGGCAAGGCCACCAGCATAGTGGCTTGGTTGAGCAAGCAGCAAAATGCATATGGGGGCTTCTCTTCCACTCAGGTAAATAGCTTGGTCCTCTGCCGTTTATCAGGTAGGATTGGATCCCACATGGAGAGAGAGGAAAAACAATAACCCTTGCCCTCTAGGTCTGGGGACTAATCATTGTACAGCAAGGGGGAAAATCATGTTTGAAAAAGACATAGAAGAATTCATAAAATTAAGTCACATGGGCACACAAATAGTACTATACGTATTTAAGTCTTACTTTGTAGAGTATGGAACATCACAAGATCCATGTTGTACATGTAAAGAGGACATGTTTAATTATGGCTAAATTTACATAGTCTTAAATTGGAAAGCCAGTTATGGGGTCTGTAAGCATAAAGGCATGACTTTATGGGCATACCTCCTTCTTCTATTTCAGGTACTGGAAATCTGGTAAGACATAGTCTTTAAAAAGTTTACAATCTAGAAGGAAAGCTAGGAAAAGTTGTATATACTACAAAGTAGGATCTGCCTTATTCCCAGATGATGAAAAGATTGTCACATGGCATAATGGTTAAGGGACGCAGGTGGCTCAGACGGTAAAAAGAATCTGCCTGCAGTGCTGGAGACCTGGGCTCAATCTCTGGGTTGTGAAGATCCCCTGAAGAAGGGAATGGCAACCCACTCCAGTATTCTTGCCTGGAGAATCTCATGGACAGAGGAGCCTAGCGGGCTTGAGTTCATGGGGTGGCAAAGAGTCAGACATGACTGAATGACTAACACACACACACACACACACACACACACACACACACAATGGCTAAGAAAGCTTGTCCTTCAAGGATGGATTTTCCAAGGATCCTGTGATACCCTGTGTCACAGAAGATCTTTATGCAATTTAATAACTTGGAAGAACATGTGATTTTTAGGGCTATCAAGCTACTGCTGTTTCCCCCCCCCCAAATAAGGAGACTGCAAAACCGATATTAAACAATGATCCACTCACTCCTAATAATAACCTGTTCTGAAGCGAGGCTTCATTGCTGAGTATGAATATATGAAATTAAGCCTAACAACCTATGATGTCTGATAATAACTTGATGGTGATTTTCTATGCAGGTAAGATGTGATTTCTATGAGCTCTATGAGATTTCTAAAGCTCTATGAGCTTTCCCAGCATGGCTGAATGTGGATCTTAGAGTCTTAGAGGAGGTATCATTCAAACTAGCAAACACTAATCAGGTGTCTAGGCTTGAGGGTTGTTGGAAGTTACTTCCAGCGGCTCACAAAACAGTAAGTACGTGCCTATTGTTGTCAGGACACCGTGGTGGCACTCCAAGCTCTTGCCAAGTATGCCGCCACTGCCTACGTGCAGTCAAAGGAAGTCAATGTGGCAGTGAAATCCGCTCAGAATTTCCAGCACACCTTCAAAGTTCAAGCTGCCAACCGTCTGGTGTTTCAGCAGAAGATGTTGCCCCATATCCCTGGGGTGTACACCTTGGAGGCCTCAGGCCAGGGCTGTGTTTATGCGCAGGTAAGCAGAGCTCTGGGCTTCCCAGGTGGCTCAGTGGTAAACGATCCACCTGAAATGCAAGAGACATGGGTTCAATCCCTGGGTTGGGAAGATCCCTAGAAGAAGGGAGTGGCAACCCACTTCAGTATTCTTGCCTGGAACATCCCATGGACAGGGAAGCCTGGCGGGCGACAGTCCCTGGGGCCGCAGAGTCAGGCACAACTGAGAGACTAAACAACAAAGCCAAGCTCCAGCAGGACTAGTGTGAGTTGGGGAGGAGAGTCTGAGAGTATCTCGACCTCCAGCAGAACCTTCTCTATCTTACTTGTAAGGAAAGTCATTCAAACCATACAATCTTTAAAAATTCTCCCCAACCCTGATTTCTCCAACTGTTTTTTGTTTCCTCCACCTAGATCGTGCTGAGATATAATATCCTCCCTCTGATAAGTGGGAAGGCCTTTAGTCTTAGTGTGAAAACAAGGAACACTCAGTGTAAGCAACATACTTCACTTGGATCCTTGGTGCTGACGATCCAAACCAGGTGAGGAGAGCAGAGAGGGTTTGGGGGGCATCTAGGATGGGGTGGCTGAGCTGGAGTGTGTGTGTACCTGTGTCTGTGTGTGTGTGTGTGTGTGTGTATTGTGAACACACAGGGTGCTGAGAGGGAAGACAGTGGGCTGACACAGGTTTGCTCCTTTCTGCCCTCAGTTATGTGGGGAGTCGCAGCTCTTCCAATATGGCTATTGTGGAGGTCAAAATGCTTTCTGGATTCAGTCCTGTGGAGGGCACCAATCAGTTAGTAAGTTGCTTCTGTTTTTTAGTTTTGAAGGGGGACTAATGATCATAGCTTTTAATTATCATTAAAAAGCTGTTGAGTTGGGCATGATGGTTTATACATGCAACTAACTCATGATTATAGTTTCTAAATGGGCTACAAAGATGCATTGAGTATATGAGATTGAGGGCAGGTGGAGAAGAGGGCAACAGAGGATGAGATGGTTGGATGGCATCATCAACTCGATGGACAAGAGTTTGAGAAAGCTCCTGGAGATGGTGAAGGAGAGGGAAGCCTGGCATGCTGCAGTCCATGGGATTGCAAAGAGTCATACATGACTGAGTGACTGAACATAAACAGTATGATATGGAGCCAGTTACTGTCTTGGTTCCTTTTTCTTATGTTTTTCCATGTTAAGAAAACATATATTGCTTTTGTAACCGTGGCAGAGCTTTGCAAGATGACCCTAGAGGATAAGAAAGGCTCTGGCTCTCAGTCTCTCTCTTTTTTTCCATCCTTTCTTATTCAGCTTCTCCAGCAACCACTGGTGAAGAAGGTTGAATCTGAAATTGACACACTCAACATCTACTTGGAAGAGGTATGGGGTCAGGAACTGAACCAAAGTGCTTAATTGCTATGTGTCTTTTCAGCTTCCCTTCCAATGTACATATACTAGTGTCACACACATGAGGCTGAGCAACCTGAGAGGGTCAGTGTTCACAACCACTTTGGAGTAAGCCCTGTATAGTTTCTTTTGGAACAACTCTGGTGAGTGAACAACTCTGGGGCTTCCCTTGTGGCCTAGATGGTAAAGAATCTGCTTGCAATGCAGGAGAACTGAGTTTGATCCCTGGATTGGGAAGATCCCTTGAAGAAGGGAATGGCAACCTACTCCAGTATTCCTGCCTGGAGAATTCCATGGACAGAGGAGCCTGGCAGGCTATAGTTCATGGGATCACAAAGAACTGAACATGACTGAGAGACTAACATACACACACACTGCTTAGCGTATCAGGAACAACCCTGAAATCATCATTCTGTAGTTTAAATGATGCTTTCATACACACCTTCCCTGAGTCTCACATACCACCCCTCCTTCTACGTAAGGAGACTGAGGCTGAAGTGACCGAGTAGGTGTGCTTCTCAACTCAACCTTTTTGTCAGGAGTCAAGGTGGGAGTTGAACCTGGGGATACTAATTTCCACAACACCATTCCTAAGACTGCAGTGGCCAGATGGTCTGGGTACCAAGCCAGATTTGTCAGTCAGCTTCTAACTCGAGACATCAAGTCCAATGGTCTAAAAGCCAATCATGATTATATCTGTGACCATTTCCTTTTTTCTGTATCTTCTGCCCTTTTCTCTTTACCAGTATCATCAGAGGGCAATCTTATTCACGTTTGACAAAAGTTACTTTTGGCTTTATATCTCTTCTCTGTTGTTCTTTGTTATTTGATTATTTGGTTTTGGTGCTCTGTTTAATTAATTTCTTCCTTTTAAAAAATTATTATTATTTTTGGGCCCAAGGCTTGAGGGATCTTAGCTCCTGGACTAGAGATTGAACCCGGGTCCATGTAGTGAAAGCACTGAGTTGTAACCACCAGACTACCAGGTGGAACTGGAGACTACCAGGGAACTCCTTTTTTGTTTTGGGCTGAAGACAGGAGAAAAGGATATTTTCTGTCATTCTTTTTCTAACTTCGTAAATTGAATGCTAAATTTGTTTATTTTTAATCTCTCACTTTCTGATTAATTTAAACTATAAGTTTCCCTCTAAGTATATTCATTGTCCAACAATTTTTGACCTTCATTGTTTTCCTTAACTACTTACTTTATATTTTAATTTTTTGAAAATTCATGGGATATTTAAAGCCACTTTTTTGTTACTAATTTCTAATTTTATTCCACTATGGTCTGAGATCATGATAGTGAGCTTCTAAAATGCACTGAGTTTTCTTTTGTGACCTAATATGTGGTCTGTTTTTGGAAATGTTCATTGTGTGCTACAAAAGAATATCCAGGTCCTTTCTCTTGGGTCGGGAAGATCCTATGGAGAAGGAAATGGCAACCCACTCCAGTACTCTTGCTTGGAAAATTCCATGGATGGAGGAGCCTGGTAGGCTGCAGTCCATGGGGTCGCAAAGAGTCGGACACAACAGAGTGACATCACTTTCTCTTTTTCTTTCTCTTCTCTTGCTTACGGATTTGATCTAGATCTAAAAGTCCAAAATGATTATTTTTGTTGTTCATGCCTTTGTTATCCCTGCTTATTTTTTCTGCTCCATCTATCAGTTTTTGGAAATTTGTCAAAATTTGCAATTACAGTGGTTGATTGGTCTTTTATCCATTTAGCTATGCTATTCTGTCAGTCATTTCTTGATATATTTTTTGATTATATAATTAGGGTTGTATGTTTTATGAACATATCTTTTTCAATTTCCTTTTCATTAGTATATACTGTCCTTCATTTACATTATATATATCTTTGCCTTAGATTTCTACACACGTGCACTCTTTTTTCTTTGCCTTAGATTCTATCTGATCAGATATTAAGTCTGCTATCCCAGCTTTCTTTTGGTGTATATTAGTCATTTGCTTTAAATCTTTATGATAACTAAATGATTGATGAGAACAGTGGTACTAAAGACGTTTTTTCAGGACCCCTCTATACTCTTTTTTTTTTCATTAAAAAAATTTTTTTTATTTTACTTTACAATACTGTATTGGTTTTGCCATACATTGACATGAATCCACCACGGGTGTACACGTGTTCCCAATCCTGATCCCCCCTCCCACCTCTGTCCCCATATCATCTCTCTGGGTCATCCCAGTGCACCAGTCCCAAGTATCCTGTATCCTGTATTGAACCTAGACTGGCGATTTGTTTCTTACATGATAGTATACATGTTTAAATGCCATTCTCCCAAATCATCCCACCCTCTCCCTCTCCCACAGAGTCCAAAAGTCTGTTCTATACATCTGTGTCTCTTTTGCTGTCTTGCATACAGGGTCATCATTACCATCTTTCTAAATTCCATATATATGTGTTAGTATACTGTATTGGTGTTTTTCTTTCTGGCTTACTTCACTCTGTATAATTGGCTCCAGTTTCGTCCACCTCATTAGAACGGATTCAAATGTATTCTTTTAATGGCTGAGTAATACTCCATTGTGTATATGTACCACAGCTTTCTTATCCATTCATCTGCTGATGGACATCTAGGTTGTTTCCATGTTCTGGCTATTATAAACAGTGCTGCAATGAACATTGGGGTACACGTGTCTCTTTCAATTCTGGTTTCCTCAGTGTGTATGCCCAGCAGTGGGATTGCTGGGTCATAAGGCAGTTCTATTTCCAGTTTTTTAAGGAATCGCCAAACTGTTCTCCACAGTGGCTGTACTAGTTTGCATTCCCACCAACAGTATAAGAGGGTTCTCTTTTCTCCACACCCTCTCCAGCATTTACTGCTTGTAGACGTTCGGATCACAGCCATTCTGACTGGTGTGAAATGGTATCTCATTGTGGTCTTGATTTGCATTTCTCTGATAATGAGTCCTCTATACGCTTAAATGATCTCAAAGAGCTGATGATAGCGTGGGTTACATCTATTTATCTTATTAGAAGAGATAATGTCTTATCTTATTAGACATTTATTAGAAACTAAAAATGAGAAAAACATTAAAATATTTATTAAGCTACTTAAAAACAATAGTAATAAGCTCACAACATTTTAATATAACATTTCATGACAAATGTATTTCCCAAAACAACAAAAAAATTAGTGAGACTAGCAGATTGTTTTACATTTTTGCTTTAATATCTAGCTTAATCAGAGAGAGTGAAATTCTCCAGTCTGCTTCGGCATTCAATCTGTCGTAATATCACACATCAAGTAGTCCCCTTCCACTAGTACAGTGAAAGAGGATGAGAATGAAAAAAGTAAATAATGTCTTAGTATTATTCCCAAAATAATTCTGCTCTCACAAATTGCCAGATAGTCTTGGGCATTCCTGAGAATTCCCCGACGATGTTTTTAGAAGCCCTGTACCCACTCCAAGAGAAGGCAATGGCAACCCACTCCAATACTCTTGCCTGGAAGATCCCATGGACGGAGGAGCCTTTTAGGCTATAGTCCATGGGGTCGCACAGAGTCAGACACAACTGAGCGACTTCACTTTCCCTTTTCACTTTCATGCATTGGAGGAGGAAATGGCAACCCACTCCAGTATTCTTGCTTGGAGAATCCCAGGGACAGAGGAGCCTGGTGGGCTGCCGTCTATGGGGTCGCACAGAGTCGGACACGACTGAAGCGAGTTAGCAGCAGCAGCAATACCCACTCCAGTATTCTTGCCTGGAGAATCCCATGGACAGAGGAGTCTGGCAGGCTACAGTCCATGAGGTCTTGAAGAGTCAGACAGAACTGAATGACTAAATACAGAAAACATACGTTAAAAATCTCTTTCAAAATTTCTTCCACTTCAGCATTTATAACTTCACGTCTAAATTTATAACATAAATCTTATTTTTTCTATTAGATTAATTTACACAATTGTCTTGAACTCTCCATTCATTCATTTATTCAACAAACAGTTTTTGAGCGATCAACATATACCAGATACTCTTCAACATGATAGAGATGTTGCAATTAAAGTCATAGAAATGACTCCTGTCCTCATGGAGCTGATATTCTAATGGAGAGACAAACAATATGAAAATTAAAGAATACATATGTATGCACAAACATACATATTTAGGAATAGTTTTAGTAGTCATCAGTGCTATGTAGGAGTGTGGTGGGGCTAAGCCAGGATGTGACTTTTATTTTATTTTATGTATTTGCCTGCACTGGGTCTTAGTTGTGGCACTCAGGATCTTTGAACTTCATCGTGGCATGCAGGATCTTTAGTTTTGGCATGTGAACTCTTAGTTGAGGCATGTGGGATCTACTTCAACTTCCCTGACCAGGGATCGAACCCAGGCCCCCTGCATTGGGAGTTCAGAGTCTTAGCCACTGGACCATCAGAGAAGTCCAGTGTGACTGTTTTAAAGTCAGGTGGTCAGGAAAGGCCTCTGTGAGGAGATGTCATTGGATCAGAGAGCTGAATGAAGAGAGAAAACCAATCGTGTGTATAAAGCTGTTGAAGGATAATGGAAGCTTCTGTTCCTTTGGCCACTGCACTTAATTTAGTAGAGGAGCTGTAGGTTAGACCAGACCAAGAGTGGACCCATTTTACAGAAGGACCAGGAAACTGTAAGATGCTGAGAAGAAAGAGCCAGAAAGACAGCAAGAAGCAATTTTGGGAGTGGCAAGAAGCAGAGGTAGAAGGGTTTCAGGAAATCTATGTGAAGACAGCAAGAGTCTTTTTTTTTTTTTTTTCCATTTTTAAATTTATTTTAATTGGAGGCTAACTACTTTACAATACTGTGGTGGTTTTTGCCATACATGCACATGAATCAGCCATGGGTGTACATGTGTTCCCCATCCTGAACCCCCCTCCCACCTCCCACCCCATCCCATCCCTCAGGGTCATCCCAGTGCACCAGCCATGAGCACTCTGTCTCATGCATTGAACCTGGACTGGCGATCTATTTCACATATGATAATATACATGTTTCAATGCTATTCTCTCAAATCATCCCACCCTCGCCTTCTCCCACAGAGTTTAAAAGTCTGTTCTTTATATCTGTGTCTTTTTCAGCAAGAGTTATTCAATTGCAGAGATGTTATTTTCACTTTTGTTTTAATAGGATGTTTGTCTGTCTTACAGCTCGGGAAGGAAACTCAGACCTATACCTTCACCATCAGCCAAAGTGTGTTGGTCACCAACCTCAAACCAGCAACCATCAAAGTCTATGACTACTACCTGCCAGGTGAGGCCCGAGATTTACCTGCATCTCCTGACATATTTCTGCCTCCTTCTTCATGATCTCTCTCTTAATTTTCCAAATTCTCTTTCCCAAGCCAAGTGCATATCATTATCTGATTTCCTAACACACTTTGATTCAGTTATATGCCATTTTTAAAAAGTCTTCTGAACTAGACATATTTTATACAATGTGGTCCATAGACCAAAAGAACAATACTCTCTAAGGACGAACCATTCTTAATATGTTTGCTTAGATGAATAATTTACTGCAAGCATGCAAATATTAGTCATTGAAAACCTGCTGTATTCTGAATATGCTCATGAAATGAAGTCGAAGTGAGTCACTCAGTCGTGTCCGACTCTTTGCGACCCCATGGACTATAGCCTATCAGGCTTCTCCATCCATGGGATTTTCCAGGCAAGAGTGCTGGAGTGGATTGCCATTTCCTTCTCCAGGGGATCTTCCCAACCCCGGAATCGAACCCGGGTCTCCCGCATTGCAGGCAGACGCTTTACTGTCTGAGCCACCGGGGAAGCCTGAATATGCTCATAACCTATAGAAATCTTTTGGAAAGGGTTAAAGCGGTAACTTTTGTTCTAAATGGATTTTTTTAAACAGTAGCTTTTAAAATTTGTTTATTTTAATTATTTTATTTTTGGTTCTACTGGGTCTTCATTACTGTGTGTGGGCTTTTTCTAGGTACAGCGAGCAGGGGCTACTCTTTGTTGTGGTGTGTGGGCTTCGCATTGCGATGACTTCTCTTCTTGTAGAGCTTGGGTTGTAGAGCGCGGGCTCAGTAGTTGTGGCCTACCGGCTTAGCTGCTCTTTGGCATGTGGGATCTTCCTGGACCAGGGAGTGAACCCGTGTCTCCTGCATTGGCAGGCAGATTCTTCTTATCCACTGTACTGCCAGGGAGTCCTAAACTGATAACTTTTATGTAGTTTCTCTCTGAATGTATGAGGTCTGCAATATAATGATATATGTTATTTAATTTTACAGATGAACAGGCAACAATTCAGTATTCTGATTCCTGTGAATGAGGTAAGCCCAAAAGAGAGAAGGGTGGGCTTTGGGGGTTGGGTGGTAAGATTTAAAAGATAAGGAGTCCCTCTGAGTTACTAGTATTATCTTTTGGAAGCTTATATTTGATAAAAATGAACTTTCCTTTTTTGTCCTGAATTCTTTTATTTAAAAAAATTGAGGTATAGTTGTACACCATGTCCTGAACTCCTGGAAAAAAGAGTAATCATCTCTATCGTTCACACCAGAAAAAGTTAATAGTGGTAGTTGTGTGAAGGGGTTCTATGTGATTTTTAAAACCACTGGTTTTTTATTTTTCTTAGCCTGAAAAATCTTCTCATTATTAATTATATCTTTTTAGATAAAAATACTAAAGCAAAAGTAAAGATGACCTGATTCTACTTCCCTGAGATAACACTCTTGCTAATAATCCCATCCCGTGTTTTGTGAGATTCTTTTTTTTTTCCTAGACAGAAGCAAAGCTCCTCTATAACTGTGAAGACTTTCCGAGTATCATGATATCTTCTCTTCTGTCTTTGTTTTTCCCCCAGGAGAGAAGATGGAAAGAGACTAAAGAAATCCTCCATGATGTCGTGGAACAGCATTCTGCTGTCTCTGAAAGCAGAACTCATTCAGTCAAACAATTTGATTTCTCTTGTTAAAAAATAAAATGTAACCAAGTTAAACTGATGATTGAATTGACTCTGTGAGGTGATTAATGAACTGGGCAGCACTCCATCTAGCAACCAGAAGGATGCTCCAAGGCATTATTGTTGTTCAGTCGCGAAGTCCTGTCTGATTCTTTGCGACCCCATGGACTGCAGCACCCCAGGCTCCCCTGTCCTCCGATATCTCCCAGGGTGTGCTCAGATTCATGTCCATTGAGTCGGTGATGCTGTCTAATCATCTCATCCTCTGCTGCCCCCTTCTTCTCTTGCCCTCAGTCTTTCCCAGCATCAGGGTTTTTTCCCTGTGAGCCAGCTCTTTGCATCAGGTGGCCAAAGCATTGGAGCCTCAGGTTCAGCCTTAGTCCTTCCAATGAATATTCAGAGCTGTACAAAAGGAAATTAGCAAAAGAAAAGAAAGGATTATTTTTAGGCCAGGACATCTTCTTTTAGGTGGGGTTGGAGGGGAGAGAATGACACGGGTTTTACCACATAGATTGCCTCTTCTTCCTCTGGGGGATGGAGAGGGCTCACGTGGCAGATGATCTCTTTGGTGGTGAGCAGAAAACTCTGGATTAGTTGATTAAGATTACATTCCGGGGGAAGGTCAAGACTGCAAGTAGGTCAGGTATTACATTTAGATTTGGTGTCAGGGGCTTTAGCACAAGTGACACCATTTTGGGCCTGTGGTTATTCTCTTTAACAGTCTGGTTGACTAGTGAGTGGGTAATGGATGTGCAGATCTGAACCTCAGCTAGTTTCTATGGCTTCACAGGTACAGAGGTGCCAGAATAAAGTGCTGGGGAAGATGGCCTAGGAATCACCACACGCAGGAGGAATTGTACAGGAAAGCTCCTTGGGGTAGGATCATTGGTTTAACCATTGTGTTGAGCCATCTGGGACTCTCCAGAAAGGAGATGATGGTAGAAGTGTTCCAGGGAACACAAAAATGTCTTCCTGGAGTTTAAATCTAATGGAAGATGTGATTTAGGTATTTGGGAATAGACTAAAAAGATTCTATTTTCTTCTCTTTGAAAAGAAAATTTGTGCACTTGACTGCATATTTCCATGGATACTAAAGGTTCTGTTTAAATCTGATGATTATTCTTTAACAAAAACTCACATTATAGTTTCTTCTTTAAAACTTTTGACCCAGACTTCGCCAAGAATCGAGTTAAGTATTCAGAGAGCAATCCAAAGAGAATCATAATTAAGGGATTGCATTCAGCCAGTTGTCACTGCAGGGCAAACAGTGATCAATAACAAGAAAAGTGGCTGCCAGAGTTCCCCTACTTAGTGGCTTTGCTTTTGTTCAGCCTTTTCCCATTTGGGTTACCTGTCACAGGGTAATCTTCCTTGGGGAAATGTTTTTGTTTTGGAAACAAGTTTGGAGGCAATGGGAATAGCAGAGGAAGACAGAAGATATTTAGACAGAGAAGATTCTCAAGGTAATTACACCCTTTTACCCTGGATGTCCACACTCTGATCTTGCTCCTCTAGGTCAGAAACTCTGACCAAAGAATCAGGGAAAAGTCCATGATGTAGAGATATTTCCCTAAACCCAAAGCCATGCTTGCATAAGCTGTTTGTCCCTTTTCTCCACCACCCTAGACGTTGCCCTGCTCCTCCTAGGAGTTCCCAAAGTGAGAGAAGATGGAGAACGTATCCCAGAAGGCCATCTCTAATATTGCCTTACCCTTTGGTACCGTGGGAAGAGAACAGAGAACCCTAAAGAGGGCAGTCATGGGACTTCCCTGGTGGTCCAGTGGGTAACACTCTGCACTCCCAGTGTAGGAGGCCCAGGTTCAATTGCTGGTCAGGGAACTAGATCCCACATGTAACAACTAAAGATTAAAGATCCTAAGTGCCGCAACAAAGACCGGCGCAACCATATAAATATAAATAAATAAATATTAAAAAAAATAAAAAGGAAATAGTGAATTCTCCTACCCAGTGAAAGTTCTAGCCCCCTACTTTTGCATCTGTAGTTCTTGCCAAAACTTCTCCTTTTTTGCAATGGACAGATGCAGTGGTCTTCAAGATTTAGAAAGTTATGTCTGGGCAAAAAACCCAAATCAAATGATTATAAGAACAATTCTTGTATCTTTTGGATGGAAAGAATTATCTCATGATTTAAGACCACCAACTATATTGAATGAAGAGAGGTTCATGAGAATATTCACATCATTCAACTTATTGAAATATAAACATTTGTGCATATTTGAGAAGCAAGGTGATTTTAAGGATTAAGTAGCTTTTGGCATTAAAGTGATAGAGAACTTTCCTGGTGGTCCACTGGGTAAGACTCCAATGCGGGGAGCCTGGGTTTGATCCCTGGTCAGGGAACTAAATCCCACAACTAACAGTTTATATACTGCAGCTAAAGATCCTGCATGCCACAATGCAGACCCAGAGCAGCCAAATAAATAACATTTTTTAAAAAAGGGACAGTGTTCCAGCATATATGGTTAAATATTCAATACATGCATTTATTAATATGCCAGGTACTTTGCCTGTCCTGGGAATACAAAGATAAATGAGGAGCTCACAAACTAGTGGAGCGAGAAAACACATTAACAGTTGTGATACAGTGTGACAAAAAATAACGGTAGAACAAGTACACAAAGCTACGAGAGTAGAGAGGTATCTTCCCAGGCCAAGGTGATGGGGTGTCAGGAAAGACTTCAGATTGGTGCCTGAGCTGGATGAGCAACAAAGCAGAAAAAGGGAGCAAGTTTGGGCAAAGTGAGTAAAGTGAAGTGAAGTGTTAGTCAGCCATGTGCGACGCTTTGTGACCCCATGGACTGCAGCCCGTCAAGCTCCTCTGTCCATGGGATTCTCCAGGCAAGGATACTGGCATGGGTTGCCATTTTATTCTTCTGGGGATCTTCCTGACCCAGGGATCGAACTCGAGTCTCCTGCACTGTAGGCAGTTTCTTGACCATCTGAGCTACCAAGGAAGCTTGGGCTACATATGAAAGACAAAGGAGGAGAAGAAAGCATGGTATTTCACCAGAGTAGTTCAGTGTCTTCCTGGGTGGTATATTTGTGTGTGTGTGTGTGTAAGTAGTAAGAGGTTAGGTCAAAAATTGCTTTTTAGAATGATCTTTCTAGCAACAGAGTAAAGAATGGAGTAGAGAATGGTAAAGCTGGGACTTCCCTGGTGATCCAGGGGTTAAGACCCTGCACTTCCAATGTAGGGGGCAAAAGTTCAGTTCCTGGTCGGGGAACTAAGATCTCACATGCCTCAAGGCTCAGCCAAAAAAATAAAACAAAAAGAGTAAAACTGAAGTCCTCAAAATCATTTAGGAGGCAATACAGCAGTCCAGGTAAGAACTGGTGAACTGGCAGTGGGGGTGAAGAGGAGGGGACCTATTCAAAAGTTACTCACTGAGGAGACTCACTGAGGATATCAAAGACAAAATACCCCAGACAATTAAGCAAATGGCTTTATTCAGGCTGTTGCAATGGAGAACATGTTCATTAATGAAGACAGTCTCATGGAAAAGAAAAGGGATCTGAGATTTTACAGAAGGAAAACTTCAGGCATTGTGTATGGAACTTACTGCAGTCATGAGAAGGGCTGACATGAGACTTTCAGAGAATATACAAGAGTAGCAGGATTCTTTGCTTTGAGCTGTTTTCCTTGGCACCAAAGGTTTTGGGGTTTGGAAAACAAAAGGATGGTGGGATTTCTTAACTGGCCTATTTTCCAGGAACACAGGCTCAGATAAAACTCGATCCTGTCAGTGACTGCTTGGATGTAAGACAAGAGAGTCATGGAAGTGTCTGGGAAGCTAACAGGATGCTAAACTGTAAGAGAGGAAAATCTTTTCCTCTACCCTCTTAGATTCAGTGCCTGGAGGCTGTGAATCAATTGGCAAAAGATAGATTAACAGGAGATAAGGCTTCTTTCCTGTTCACGTCATTGTTTGAATGGAAAATAAAAAAGGAAAACCCAAAGAAGCTGTCAAGCCTAATTTAAGAGAAATGACAAAACAGAGGAGAAGGGATTTAGGCTTCTAGGGTTGTCAATGGTGGGATGGTAAATATACAAGCAAAAAGGAATAGGAGATGAGGGTTATTTTAGTAAGGCTTTTTTATGAAGATGAAAGTCAGTGCCACTTCAAAAAAATATTTATTTATTTGGTTGTGCCAGGTCTTACTTGTGGCATGCAGAATTTTCACTGTGGCGTCCGAGATCTTTAGTTGTGGTATACAAACTGTTAATTTCAGCATGTAAGATCTAGTTCCCTGACCAGGGATCGAACCCAGGCCTCCTGCATTGGGAGCCCGGAGTTTTAGCCACTGGACAACCAGGGAAGACCCAACCTTTCCAAATTTTTGAATAGGAATTACTCATAGAATTTCTCAGTTCATGGTCATCATCTTGAATATGCAAGAATGTATCCTGTGACAAAGCCCTTCATCATATTAGTGGTCTCAGGGAGGGACAGCTCTGTACTATTTTTTTGTTTTTAGGACATGTGATTTAGACTGTTTTCTGAATCCTGGATAAAGTTCACGACCTGCTCACCATTGGCAGAAGACAGAATTATAGTTTATTTAGAATTAAAAATGTCTTTAGAATCACCTAGTAACTAAAAAAATGAGGAAACAGATACAAAGAACAGAATTCTTTATTATATCCAAGACGAGCTACATAGGAGACCTGAGGGCTATGGAAACTGAACTGGCTGTAGTATCACAGAAAATCTGATGTGCTAATGTGTCTCCCTAACAATGGGCCTTCTGCAGTGTGTGGAAGGTGTAGATGATTTGAAACAAAGGACAAGATACCTTGGCTCCTTTAAAAAAACAGAAAAACTTTCTCTGGAGAAATTCTAGACAAATGTTCAGAGAGGGTCTCTTACCCTAGGGATGAGGAATTTCTTTAATTAGGTCTCAGTTTTGTTTCCCAGGAAGGACGCACCAGTTCATTTTCTCTGTGACTGTGGCTCCACCCTCTGGGAGATCCTTCTATGCTAATTTCGTCCTTGGCCTCATCTGAAGAGAGCATTGGACCACTGAGCAGGTTTATATCACCTGCAGAAGCTGAAGTCCAGGAGTCATTATCCAATCCCAAATACTCACAGATTTCTTTTTTTTTTAATTGAATTTTTATTTTCTATTGGGATATAGTTGACTTACTCCCAGGTTTCTTAATCCATGGTCATGGTTTCAAAATTTAGGTGGCTTCCTAATCTTCTTAAAAATTAAAAAAAAATTTTTTCTTTTTTTTGTGGTATAGTTGCTTTATAAGTTATATTAGTTTTTGCTGTACAACCACATGAATCAGCTATAAGTATATATATATATATACACACACACACATATACATACATATATACACACATATATCCCCTCCCTCTGGAATGCCCCTCCCACCCCCCTTCTTATCTTTTTATTCTTGTAAGCTCTATATGTCAATAGTCATATCTGTATTTCTTTTTTCCAAGACTTACCACTTGGGACTTCCCTGGTGGTCCAGTGACTGAGACTCCATGCTCCCTATGCAGGGGGCACAGGTTCAATCCCTGGTCAGGAAAGTATGATCCCACATGCTGCACAGTGTGGCCAAAAAAAAATGAAAAAGACTTACCTCTTAATTGTGGGTGCTTCAGGACTCTAAACTTTGGTAGGAAGTTACACCCTAAGCCATTTTCCCCCCTAATGCTTTCATAAATTTTGTTTCATGGCTTAATCCTTTAGTGTTTCTAATGTAAGAATTTGCTGTGCAATACATTAATCCATCCTGAAGTTCTGACAACTAATGGGACTACCATAACTTGATTTGACCTTTGCCATAAGGCTAAGATTGAATCAGCTTTTATTATTCAAAAGCTTTTCCACACAATTGCCTTTCCAATCCCATAACCCACATTTCTGCACTTTTCCCCTTTTCACTCCTGATTGACAAAAATGGCCAGTTCTTTGCTCTGGTCATCTCTCGTAGATCCTATTCAAATTCCATCAAATGCAATAGCCGATACACACTACTGACATTCTATTTTCCAACTTCTTCTAGAACTATAATATCATCAAACCCATTATCTGGCTTTAAGTTATTACAGATAAAATAATATATTTTCCCAGACTTTCAGTCTCCAATAAATTTCATCATCACCTGCTGACTGGTCCTGAAGCTAAAGTGACATATTTTAGGAATTTAATGAGAACAGCACCTTATTCCTAGTGCTATTGAGTCAGGATTGATTAGGTAAAGTTGTCAAAATAACTTCAAAGATGAATGATTCAAGTAAAAGCAGGGCTTCCCTGGCTACCCAGTGGCAAAGAATGAGTCTGCCGAAGCAGGAGACACAGGTTTGATCCCTGGTCTGGGAGGATCCCACATGCCACACAGAGCAAATAAGCCTGAGTGCCACAACTACTGAGCCCGGGAGCTACAACTACTGAGTCCACGTACTGCAACCACTGAAGCCTGAAGGCTCTAGAGCCTGTGCTCCACAACAAGAGAAGCCACCACAATGAGAAGCCTGTGCACAACTAGACAGTAGCCTCCATTCTCTGCAATTAGATAAAAGCTGGAGCAGCAACAAAGACCCAGCATAAATAAACACATTTTTAAAAGATACAAAACTGTTTTTAAAAAAAGGTAAAAGCACTGACTCCTGATTTTAGACGTCCATGGAAGGGTGGATAGGGCCTCGGCTCCAGGCGATCTTTATTCCAGGACCCAAGGTGACTGAACAGCTGCTCTATTTACTGATTTATTGGTATACATTGTAGCAGAGGAGAGGAGAGCATGAGATTAGCACTGGCTCTTGAGGCTCCTGCCCAGAAAGGATGCACATTGCATCCACTCACATTGCATTGGGCAGAGCAAGTCACAAGTATCCAACTTCCAATGGATGGGGAAGTACAAGCCTATCAATTGCCCCAAAGGAGAACTGATCTGGAACCTTTGAGACACGTCTTCAAGGCTGCCTCGTATGTTAAAAACATACGAGATTTAGAATTTGATATGAGAGTCTTCATCTGTGTTCAAACTAATATTTATGTTACCATGAACAAATCATTCAGCATATCAGCACTGGTAACCTCTTCTATAAAAATGGAGAAAACAGTCCTTAATTCAGTGAATGCCTGGAAGGAACAACTAAGACATCACATGTAAAATCACTTAGCCCAGTATTAGTTCCCCTGTTTTCTTCCATTCACTGCCTAGATATAATGTATCATTTGGTTTTAATACATTCCATAAAGAAGAATTTGTACCTGTTGGTTGGCTGCTGCAATTCACACGAGTAATTTCCTTCGACCATACCATATTACAAGCTTTTTGAGAACAGGGGCAATTTTTTTTGGTAAAATTTTGATTCAGTTCAGTTCAGTCGCTCAGTCATGTCCGACTCTTTGCGACCCCATGAATCGCAGCACGCCAGGCCTCCCTGTCCATCACCATCTCCCGGAGTTCACTCAGACTCACGTCCATTGAGTCTGTGATGCCATCCAGCCATCTCATCCTCTGTCGTCCCCTTCTCCTCCTGCCCCCAATCCCTCCCAGCATCAGAGTCTTTTCCAATGAGTCAACTCTTTGCATGAGGTGTCCAAAGTACTGGAGTTTCAGCTTTAGCATCATTCCTTCCAAAGAAATCCCAGGGCTGGTCTCCTTCAGAGTGGAGTGGTTGGATCTCCTTGCAGTCCAAGGGACCCTCAAGAGTCTTCTCCAACACCACAGTTTAAATGCATCAATTCTTCGGCGCTCAGCCTTCTTCACAGTCCAACTCTCACATCCATACATGACTACAGGAAAACCCATAGCCTTGACTAGGTGGACCTTAGTCGGCAAAGTAATGTCTCTGCTTTTGAATATGCTATCTAGGTTGGTCATAACTTTTCTTCCAAGGAGTAAGCGTCTTTTAATTTCATGGCTGCAATCACCATCTGCAGTGATTCTGGAGCCCGAAAAAATAAAGTCTGACACTGTTTCTACTGTTTCCCCATCTATTTGCCATGAAGTGATGGGACCAGATGCCATGATCTTTGTTTTCTGAATGTTGAGCTTTAAGCCAACTTTTTCACTCTCCTCTTTCACTTTCATCAAGAGGCTTTTTAGCTCCTCTTCACTTTCTGCCATAAGGGTGGTGTCATCTGCATATCTGAGGTTATTAATATTTCTCCCGGCAATCTTGATTCCAGCTTGTGCTTCTTCCAATCCGGCGTTTCTCATGATGTACTCTGCATATAAGTTAAATAAGCAGGGTGACAATATACAGCCTTGACGTACTCCTTTTCCTATTTGGAACCAGTCTGTTGTTCCATGTCCAGTTCTAACTGTTGCTTCCTGACCTGCATACAAATTTTGATTAATGAACTAATTTTATCTCTAATAGGTCTTTGTTGCAGTGAACTGGGGCTACTTTTCATTATGGTGCCTGGGCTTCTCATTGCAGTGGCTTCTCTTGTTACAGAGCACTAGCTCTAAAGTGTGTGCTCCATAGTTGTGGCACATGGCCTTAGTTGCTCTTTGGCATGTGGGATCTTCCCAGACCAGGGATCGAACATGTGTCCCCTGCATTGGCAGGTGGATGCTTAATCCCTGGACCATCAGGGAAGTCCCAGGGCAATGTTCTTCTGTATCTCTTACATTGCCTAATACAGTGTTGAAAACATTATTTGGGCCACACATATATTGATTATTTTCTCCTGCAAAGTGTCTGACTTCTAGGGAACTGGGTTAACTCACAAATGAAGCTTTCAATAAATTTCAATTTACTCTCCTAGAACTTGTTGCTTTTGTTTTACAGCCCTTTCCAATTGATTATTTTGTTTTATACTTAAAATATCATGAGAACACAAAGGAGATATTATACTCATTTACAGTTAAAGAATAAACATTGGGGGTATTTCCTGAGTTCACCCTACAGTTCACAGTTTGGCACAAGGAACCTTAGAGGTTTACAACCCAAGAAACCAATGACATGATCTGGGCTGTGGTTGCTGAGTCAGAGGACAGCCAGTAAATCAATTATGCACTGCTTTTTTTGCAGTGGTTCTATCCGGCTCTCTCTAAGGACTTCCAAGAAGCCAGACCAGAGACAGATCTGGAGTGCAGGCTCAGTAACAACCTCCAAATCTAGATGAGACACTTCTGACCAGAAACCAATAGACTGTCAGATATTTTTCCAGCAAAGATGGATTTATTCTGGATTAGCCCAGAATTGCAGTTCGGGGTCTGCTGTCATGATGAGCCGAGGGCAGGTCCTTGCACATCAAGGAAAGGAGAACACTTTTACAGGGAGAAGAAAGTTGGGAGGGCTACAATAAACAGAGCCCATGGGTTTTCATTGGCCAAGTCCTTGCCAGGAAAGAAGAGAAATCTTTCTTCTTCCTGTTGGGCTCTGCTGTGACCGCAGGGCATGAGGTCTCCCCCTTCTTGTCTCCCAGCTGTATTTATTTGTGGTTTCTGATTATTAATTTTTTATCATCCTGTAATCATGATCTCTCAGGATCAATGTGAAAATTAAATGGGTAATAAGTAAAAATCATCTGGCACAGTTAGTTAATATAAACGCCTGTCAAGTTTGTGCCAGTTTGATTGAGATAAAATTCTATGAGATATTCCCTCTGATTCCTTCATATACTGACCAAACTTTATCTCAAATATTATTTTTCTCTTTTTTTTTGTAGGAAGGGCAGCTCTTCTGGAGACCAGATGGGAATTTCATATCTTTGAGTATGCATAGTCTTTTTATGGAGACTGTCTTACACTCTGTGTGTGTGTACTCAGTTGTGTTCGACTCTTAGTGACTCCATGGATTATAGCCTGTTAGTCTCCTCTACGCATGGAATTTTCCAGGCAAGAGTACTGGCATGGGTTGCCATTTCCTACTTCAGAGGATCTTCCCGATCCAGAGATTGAACCCATATCTCTTGTGTCTCCTGAACTGGTAGGCAGATTCTTTACAACTAGTACCACTTGGGAATCCTGCCTTACACTCTAGTTCATTGTTCAGTTGTTCAGTCATGTCCGACTCTTGGTGATGCCATGGACTGCAGCACGCCAGGCTTCCCTGTCCTTTACCATCTCTTGGAGTTTGTTCAAACTCATGTCCATTGAATCAGTGACCCATCCAACCATTCTCCTCCTCCCCTCAATCTTTCCCAGCATCAGGGTCTCTTCTAATGAGTGAGCTCTTTGCATCAGGTAGCCAAAGTATTGGAGCTTCAGCTTCAGTTTTTCCAATGAATGTTCAGGATTGATTTCCTTAAGGATTGACTGACTTGGCCTCCTTGCAGTCCAAGGGACTCTCAAGAGTCTTCTTCAGCAGCACAATTCAAAAGCAGCAATTCTTTGGTGATCAGCCTTCTTTATGGTCCAACTCGCATATAGCTACATGACTACAAGAAAAACCTTAGCTTGGACTGTATGGACCTTTGTCAGCAATGTAATCAACTCTAATTGATAATTAATAATAAAATAACAATCAATATTTTTGGATACTTACCAAGGACAATCAATGGGCTGAATGAATACTATGCATTACCCAATTTTCACAACAATCCTGCAAGGTTGGTAGACCCCCCTCATTCTACAGATAAGGAGAATGAGACTTACAGTGGTTGTATTACATGCCCAGGACCATGTAAGTGACAGAACCAGCAGAACCAGGATCCAAACCCAGATCTCAGAGTTCATGCCCTTAACCACAGACTTAATATGTATACCTGACTTTATTTCCTAATTATATTGTTATTTGAAAATGAATGAATATTCTTATCCATTTTAATACATCAATAACATCTAGCACAATGCCTTAAATGAAGTAAATAATTAAATCGCAGGAAATATTTACTAATTCTTTAAAGGGTGTTATGTTTGGGTAAAGAATTTTAGATTCAGGTATGTGAATTCAGGGTTTATAAATGAGACATCTGAAGATTATTAGAATATGCCACTACAGGAAATTCCCTGGCAGTCCAGCTGGTTATGACTTGGTAACTGTGGCCCAGGTTCAATCCCTGGTCAGGGAACTAAGATCCCATGAGGTGTGTGGTGCAGCCAATAAAGAGAAAAAAGCAACACTATCAAAATTGTGTATTCTGTTGATAGTAATTATCTTTCTGTGGGAGTATAGCTTAATTTTAGTTAACTAGTGTCCACAGGAGATATGTTTTCTGTGTGTGTGGAAGTGAGTGGGATTGGTGGGTGTGTGTATGGAGGGTTAGAAAGGCAGAGAGAAAGAGAAAAAAATTTAAAAGATAGGAAAATAACTATAAAACTGCAAGGCTTAGATAAGAAGCCATCTAAAACTGAGGGCTTTTTAAAAAAAAAAATCATTTTTCTACTTTACCATGAATAAGAGATGACATTTTACATGCCATCCTTGCACTTACTCATCTCTGTTAGGAGACCTAAGGTTATCTCTACTTCTGGCTTTCAGAATTAATCAATCCACTTAGCAAAATAAGAGTGCAACCTCCATGAATAGCAATTTTGCAATAGTTACTAAAATATAAAATATGCATACAGTTTGACCTAACAACTGCACTTTAAGAAATTAATCTTAAAAAAGAAAGAAAGAAATTCATCTTAGGGACTTTCCTGGTGGTCCAGTGGCTGACTCCATACTCCCAATGCCAGGGGCTCGGGTTCAATCCCTGGTCAGGGAACTAGATCCCACATGCCACAACTAAGAGTTTGCCACAGCTAAAGATTCCACATGCTGCAACTAAAAAAAAAAACAAAAAAACTCACATGCAGCAACCAAGATGGTAGATTCTACATGCTGCAAGATCAGCCAAATAAACAAGTATATATTAAAAGAAGAAAAAAATTCATTTTACAGTTATGCTTGTATCTATGTGTACTGATACATGTTTAAGGAAATTATTACAAATAGCAAAAATGTCTATGAAAATATTAAAATGTCTATCAATGTGTCTATATTATAGAATGACAAAGATGTCTATTCAATGTAGTGACACAAGGGAATACAATGCAATCATTAAGGAAGAATATGGCAGCTCCATGCAGGCTGTTATAGAATAACCTCCAAGGTCTATTCTTAGGCCCCAAACCTTGGAGGTGCCTTTGTTTCTTTTTTTTTCTCACTTCCAACATCCATTACATCAGTAAATTCTGCTGGCTCTAGCTTCAAAATATATCTGATACAGGAGCACTTTTCATCATTTTTACTCTTGTTACTCTAGTCTACTGCAAATTCCTCCTCACTGATCCTCATCCTTGTATCTCAAGCCTGCTCTTATCCTGGCAGCCAGAGCCATCCTGTTAAAAACATAAACCAGGGAATTCCCTGATGGTTCAGTGGTTAGGAACCCCCTCTGTCACTGCCAGAGGCCCAGGTTCAATCTCTGGTTGGGGAACTAAGAACCCACAAGCCTCGAAGCACGGCCAAAACAAAAAAAAAGTAAGTCAGATCATATTACTCCTCTACTAAATCCTTCCAACATTTCTCAGCCAGAGTAAAAGCAGATCAGGTTTTACAATCATTACTTGTTTCCTCTCTCCCTCCCTCCCTCCTCCCCTGGCATGCTCACGCTTCTTTACACCTCTAACCCCATCTCCCATTCCTTTCCTCCTGCCTCACTCTGGTCCAGACACACTGTGCTTGTTATTCCTGTATCAGAGGAAAAAGCTTCCTGGCTGGATCTGAAAATTAAACTGACAAAGATAGGTTAACAGAAGAAAGTGTCAGTCACTCAGTCCTATACAACTCTTTGGGACCCCATAGACTGTAGCCTACCAGGCTCCTCTTTCCATGAGGATTCTCCAGGCAAGAATACTGGAGTGGGTTGCCATTTCCTAATCCAAAGCATACACATTTATTGAATATAATTTTGATGTGACCAGGGAGCCTTCATAAGGAAATGGAGACCTGTAGAAATGGTTAAACTCAAGTACTTTTATGCTAGGTTTGATGAAGAATGGCTAGTCAAGGAGATCTGAAAGAAATCTGACAGGTCAAAGAGTATGAGAAGAATGTTGTCAACAGGGGGAAACTCAACAAGACCTGTATGTTAGGCTGTTTCTGGCCTCCCTGATTTCAGAAGTAAGGATGCCCCTTTCCTCCAGGTATAGGTAGAGGACCTCTCAGGTAAGAGTTTATAACTTGTTTCAAGGGAGAAGCATGGGGAGAAGGTCACTCTGCTGTTTTCTCAGAAGCCTTCAGCTTAAAAGATTCAATATGCCAAGGTGTCTGGAGCCAATGGTAAAGAATCTGCCTGCCAATGCAGGAGATTTAAGAGACAAGGGTTTGATCCCTAAGGTGGGGAGATCCCCTGGAGTAGGAAATGGCAACCCACTGCAGTATTCTTACCTGGAAAATTCCATGGACAGAGGAGCCTGGCAGTTACAGTCCATGGGGTGGCAAAGAGTTGGACACGACTGAGCACGCATGCACACAAGGTGTCATACTTTGGAGTATCGTGTCTGCCTCATTCTTTAACACACTGGCACATGATGCCTCTGATTGGAGCAAATATACACATGGCTGCCTGTCTTCCTTCCTTCATCTCTCTCTCTCTCTCTCTTTTTTTTTTCAGTTCAGTTCAGTTCAGTTGCTTAGTCATGTCTGACTCTTTGCAACCCCATGGACTGCAGCACGCCAGGCCTCCCTGTCCACTCCCAACTCCCAGAGTTTATTTATTTAGCTGCACCAGGTCTTAGTTGTGGGATTCGGGCATGCATTTTAGTTGTGGGCATGTGAACTCTTAGTTGCTGCATGTGGGATCTAGTTCCCTGACTAGGAATCAAACTCAGACCCCCTGTACTGAGCCTGTTGCCACTGGAACACCAAGGAAGTCCCATCTCTATTCTTAAGTACCGCCTTCCCTGTGAGGTCTTCCCAGTCAACTGTATTTAGATTCTGTCCCCATCTCCAAGTTCTCCCAACTTCTTTCCATTTAAGATTTTTTCTCTATTGTGTTTGTCATCATTAACATTCCATATATTTTAGATTTGGTTTCTTGTTTTCCTCCCCCACCAGAAAGCAAACTCCATGAAAGTAAGGATTCTTGTCTGTTTTGTCTACTAATAGACAAGCATGAGAGAAAAAAGTGACTGTCTAACGGTAGGTCCTCAAACTATTTTTGAAGAATACCAAATATATTAGAGGTATTAGATGTAGGCTATGAACTAAAGAGAAGACCTGAGGTCGATTCCAAGGTGTCTTTGCTAGACATCAGGGATTGCTGTTTCCTGAGCTGAGGAAGTCTGAGAGAGGAACAGGCTGGCTGCACTTGTTGGGTGGTCTGCCCTCCCCATCTCTAAACTGTGGGGAGGAAAACTCAGGCAGGGAGCTTAGGTGAGGAGAGCTATTCTCCCTGACTTTGCCAACTCTAACAGTTTCTTTTTCTTTCATTATTAAAAAATTTTTTTTCTTAAATTGTGGAAAAGTCACATGATATGAAGCATACTGTGCACAACTGTACCCTTCAGTGGCACTAAGTATATTCACACAGCTGTGCAACTCTTACCATCACCCATCTCCCCTGGCATCTACCACTTTTTAAAAAAATTATTTTTAGTTGAAGGATAATTACTTTACAATATTGTGTTGGTTTCTGCCATATATACATCAAAATGAATTAGCCATAGGTATACATATGTGAACCATGAATTTCCTGATGTTCAAGCTGGTTTTAGAAAAGGCAGAGGAACCAGAGATCAAATTGCCAACATCCGCTGGATCATGGAAAAAGCAAGAGAGTTCCAGAAAAACATCGATTTCTGCTTTATTGACTATGCCAAAGCCTTTGACTGTGTGGATCACAATAAACTGTGGAAAATTCTGAAAGAGATGGGAATACCAGACCACCTGTCCTGCCTCTTGAGAAATCTGTATGCAGGTCAGGAAGCAACAGTTAGAACTGGACATGGAAGAACAGACTGGTTCCAAATAGGAAAAGGAGTACGTCAAGGCTGTATATTGTCACCCTGCTTATTTAACTTGTATGCAGAGTACATCATGAGAAACGCTGGACTGGAAGAAACACAAGCTGGAATCAAGATTGCCGGGAGAAATACTAATAACCTCAGATATGCAGATGACATCACCCTTATGGCAGAAAGTGAAGAGGAACTAAAAAGCCTCTTGATGAAAGTGAAAGAGGAGAGTGAAAAAGTTGGCTTAAAGCTCAACATTCAGAAAACGAAGATCATGGCATCTGGTCCCATTACTTCATGGAGAATAGATGGAGAAACAGTAGAAACAGTGTCAGACTTTATTTTTTCGGGCTCCAGAATCACTGCAGATGGTGATTGCAGCCATGAAATTAAAAGACGCTTACTCCTTGGAAGAAAAGTTATGACCAACCTAGATAGCATATTCAAAAGCAGAGACATTACTTTGCCGACTAAGGTCCGTCTAGTCAAGGCTATGGTTTTTCCTGTGGTCATGTATGGATGTGAGAGTTGGACTGTGAAGAAGGCTGAGTGCCGAAGAAATGATGCTTTTGAACTGTGGTGTTGGAGAAGACTCTTGAGGGTCCCTTGGACTGCAGGGAGATCCAACCAGTCCATTCTGAAGATCAGCCCTGAGATTTCTTTGGAAGGAATGATGCTAAAGTTGAAACTCCAGTACTTTGGCCACCTCATTCAAAGAGTTGACTCATTGGAAAAGACTCTGATGCTGGGAGTGATTGGGGGCAGGAGGAGAAGGGGACGACAGAGGATGAGATGGCTGGATGGCATCACTGACTCAATGGACGTGAGTCTGAGTGAACTCTGGGAGTTGGTGATGGACAGGGAGGCCTGGCACACTGCGATTCATGGGGTCGCAAAGAGTTGGACACGACTGAGTGACTGAACTGAACTGAACTGATACATATGTCCCCGACTTCTTGAACCTCCCTCCCATCCCATCCCACCCCTCTAGGTTGTTACAGAGCCCTAGTTTGAGCTCCCCGAGTCATACAGCAAATTCCCATACCAATGCTCTTTCTGATTCTATGAATTTGACTATTCTAGGTGTCTTGTATAAATGGAATTAAACAGTATTTGTCTGCATCTAATGAATACTGAAATGCATTTTTAAGATTATATGTCTTACAAACAGATTGCACCTTTTTTTTTTTTCTTTATTCAGATTTACAGACTTCCTTGGTAGCTCAGATGGTAAAGCGTCTGTCTACAATGAGGGAGACCCAGGTTCGATCCCTGGGTCGGGAAGATCCCCTGGAAAAGGAAATGGCAACCCATTCCAGTACTTTTGCCTGGAAAATCCCATGGATGGAGGAGCCTGGTAGGCTACAGTCTGTGGGGTCACAAAGAGTTAGATAAGACTGAGCAACATCACTTTCACTTTCACAGTTGTCAAAAAAAAAAAAAAAAATCCAAAAACTAGAAATAGCAGGAAGAGGTTCCTAGGTGTTCTTTCAGTTTGATACTGAACTTGTGCCTTGCAATGATTACCTGTTGATTGAGTTACTTTACAACCCTGAAGAGGCAGAGATGAACTCAAACCTCAAATAGTTCCTGTCCAGTAGTGAAAAAGATAATCTTTAAGGTATGGTTTATGGTCGGATACAACATTAACCAATTTTACATCCAACTCAGCAATCTTCTCTAACATTCCTTTATCAAATTACCTTTAAACATCCAATTTCTCAAATTTACTTTTCAAGGGAAAAATTTTTTTGATGTTGACCATTTTTAAAGTCTTTATTGAATTTGTTACAATATTTCATCTGTTTTATGTTTTGTTTTTTTGATTGTGAGGCATGTGGGATCTTAGCCCCCTGACCAGGGAATGAACCCACATCTGTTGTGTTGGAAGGCAGTCTTAACCAATGGACTGCCAGGGAAGTCCCTCAAATGTATTTTGAACTGATTTTAGCATCTCATCGATTCTTTCATCAATTAACAAGTTATATACAATCTCTGACACATGTTCATTTTATTTTTGTATGAGAGTTATGATTCTACTTTTTTGAAAACATACTTGAATGGCATTTTCACAGAACTGAAAAGCTGCCACTCTAATTCCTGAGCACTTTCTCATTGATTAGCTCAAGCATGTGATACGATAAAATTTTCAGTTGTTAGCAAACAAAGAGTAAAGAAGTTGGCAACTGGCTGGACTTTTAGGCAGCAGGAAAGGTAGAAGATTAGCTTCTGCTTTTTGAAATAACAGTTAGCTTATGTGTTCACATTCCATTGCTGCTGTAACAACAATTTGTCACAAGCTTAGTGGTTGCAAATAATACAAATTTATTGTATTATAGTTCTGTAGATCAGAAGTGGGGCATGCATCTCACTAGGTGAAAACCAAGGTGTTATCAGGAGGCTTTTCAGTATGCTATAGGGAAGAACCCATCCTCTTGTTTGTTTGGGTTTTTATTTTTTTTCAGCTTCTAGAGGCTTCCTGCATTGCTCAGCACATGGTCCCCTTCCATCTTCAAAGCCACCAATGGCAGGATGCATCTTTCTCCCATCATATGTCTCAACCTGTCTCTTCTCCCTCCCACTTATCATTTTAAAGAACTCATAATTACAATGGGCTCTTCCAGATAACGTAGGAGAATCTTCCTATGTTAAGGTCAGGTGATTAGACACTGTCAATCAATAAAATAATGTAGGAGGCTACAAATAAAAGTTCATTTGGGGGCTTCCCTGGTGGTCTAGTGGTTAAGAATCCGCCTTGCAATGCAAGGGACACCGGTTCAATCTCTGGCTTGGGATGATCCCATTTGCTCTGGGGCAACTAAGTCTGTGTGCCACAACTACTGAGACTGTGTACCTCCAGCCTGTGCTCTGCAACGAGAAGCCACCACAAGGAAAGGCTTGTGCACTGCGACTAGAGAGTGCCCCCAATTTACCACTTAAAAAATCGAGGGGCTTGAGTAAGTCTCTGTGTGTGTGTGTGCACACTTGCTTTAGAAATACTTTGTTGTTCAGTTGCTAAGTTGTGTCAGACTCTTTGTGACCCATGGACTGCAGCACACCAGGCTTCCCTGTCCTTCACTCTCTCCCAGAGTTTGCTCAGATTCATGTCCATTGAGTCAGTGATGCCATCCAGCCATCTCATTTTCTGCTGCCCTCTTCTCCTTTTGCCTTTAATCTTTCCCAGCATCAGGGTCTTTTCCAATGAGTTGGCTCTTCACATCAGGTGGCCAAAGTACTGGAGCTTCAGCTTCAGCATCAGTCCTTCCAATGAATATTCAGGGTTGATTTCCTTTAAGATTGACTGGTTTTGTTGTAGGAAAGGGGCCCCCCATCCTGGGCCCCAAGAGCAGGCTTTTGTCTAACACTGGGAAAAGAATTGTTCAAGGAGACACGTGCTGACAAAGCAAGAGACTTTATTGGAAGAAGGCACCTGGGCGGAGAGCAGCAGGGTAAGTGAACCCAGGAGAACTGCTCTACCACATGGCTCGAAGTCTTGGGTTTTATGGTGATGGGATTAGTTTCTGGTTGTCTTTGGCCAGTCATTCTGACTCAGAGTTCTTCCTGGTGGCACATGCATCGCTCAGCCAAGATGGATGCTAGCGAGAGGGATTCTCGGAAGTGAATCAAAAGGTCTCCTTTTGACCTTCCCCGAACTCTTCAGGTTGGTGGTGGTTTATTAGTTCCGTATTCCTTATCAGGACCTCCTGTTGTAAAACAACTCATTCGAATGGTTACTAGAGAGCCTGGCCAGGTGGGCGGTTTCAGTCAGTATGCTTCCCCTAACAGTTTGATCTCCTTGCAATCCAAGGGGCTCCAAAGAGTCTTCTCCAGCGTCACAATTCGAAAGCAGCAATTCTTCGGCACTCAGCCTTCCTTATGGTCTAACCCTCACAACCGTACATGTCTACTGGAAAAAACATACTTCTGACTATACTTTCTCAGTAAAGTGATGTCCTTGCTTTTTAATATGCTATCTAGGTTTGTCATAGCTTTCCTTCTAAGGAGCAAGTGTCTTTTAATTTCATAGCTGCAGTCACCATCTGCAGTGATTTTGGAGCCCAAGAAATCAAATCTGTAACTGCTTCCACTTTTACCCCCATCTATATGCCATGAAGTGATGGGACCAGATGTTATTTGAATGTTGAGTTTTAAGCAAATATAGGAGTCTATAAATCTTCTTAGTCTTCATTTTCTCCCAACTAGGAGAATCCCAGGGACGGGGAAGCCTGGTGGGCTGCCGTCTATGGGGTCGCACAGAGTCAGACACGACTGAAGCGACTTAGCAGCAACAGACCTTGAAGTGGCATATAGAATCATGGTGGAATAAAATTGGTTAAAGCAAAGGTTATGGGAGGGAGGTGGGAGGGGGGTTCAGGATGGGGAACACACGTACACCTGTGGTGGATTCATGTCAATGTATGTCAAAACCACTACAATACTGTAAAGTAATTAGCCTCCAATTAAATAAATTTATATTAAAAAAATAAATCAAAACACTCAAAAAGTAAAGGTTATGTTTTTTCCCCCTACTTCTCTCCCATCCACATTTGCATAAAAATGTGATCACACACACTTACTTACTTGGTTATTTGTAAATACTTGACACTAACACCTCTCTCGCTTCACAATTTATTGCACATTGCTGGGTTTAGAAGAGAAGCCTGATGAATTCAGTAGCTATGCAAAATCATATTCCTTTCTATTTGTTTTAGTTGCTGCCAAAAGGTTGATTTCCTTCAAATCCTGATCTTTCTTTATTCAGACAAGTTTTGCAGGGGGAGGGCTTCAATTTCTACACACCAGGTAGAATACATTTCCTTTTCACCCATTTAGGCTAATGGCCTTCAGTGTTATGCAGAATAAAGAAATTATTTGGCCTCTATTCAGAAGACTATTTGGTTTGAAAAAGAAAAGGCTAATTTCAGCATAATCATTAAATGAAAATGAGACAGTTTAGCACAAATTCAAAAAGACAAAAGGAAAGAAAGGAGTCAGTTGAGGATTTTCTAGGGATCACAGAGTGTTTTGCTCTGTTGAGGTTGAGGTAAGCATTTCAGTAGCAGTTCCCAAGCTGGTTGAGCCTTTGATGAGGATTTTATGGGTGGAGGTTTCTCTAATACTTCACTTTGCTGTTAATACATCTCTTCTTTTAAGCGGAATTTGTCTTTGGAAAATTGGCTAGGCTTATGACCCTGGAAGTCTGGTCTGCCTTGGAGAGAGAAATGAACTTGAAAATAATTACTGTGACGTGAAGGATACAAGCCTTTAACATATGAAAATTAAACTAAAGGCCCATAATCAATATGGCATGCCCTGTGATGAGTATCTGTAGCCTAGATTTATACCAGAAATTCAACAAAATTATATAACATCACTACCTTATTCCCTAACATTATCTAAATGTATAACTTTTAAATATATAACTGATATAGAGGGGTCCATGAGCCAGGAAAAAGAAAAAAAGTCTTTAGGGATGGAATAAAATTATATAAAAAGGTAGTGATTCTGTTCTACTTCTGTGTGTGCGTGCTAAGTCACTTCAGTCATGTCCAACTCTGTGTGACCCCATGGACTGTAGCCTGCCAAGCTCCTCCGTCCATGGGAGTCTCCTGGCTAGAATACTGGAGTGGATTGCCATGCCCTCCTCCAGGGGATCTGATGGCTTTGGAATAGCCAGGTACCCTCTAAGTATGAAATCCCACAGGTTATTGGAAAAATGAGTGCATGCACTCTGGCATCTGCATTCCTCTCCTTGGGATATATTACAGGCCTTCTTTAAACACTTCACAGTGATAATTCTGCCATGGAAACATGAATAACGTTTCTTGACCTGAATGTCTTAGAATGTAAAAACTGTCTATAGATAGAACTTTTTCATTGGTGCCAGGAAATTCAGCTTAGGCTCAATCTATTCATTCTAAGCCTCCGCAAGAGACCTTTAAACTTCTTAGGCATGCCAAAAATCTAGGTTTGAATTAAATGACTAACGCTTTACCTAGTTTCTACCACCAGTTCTTTGCCAGAATCTTTTCAATTCATCCTCAGCCAAAGCTGTTACCCATCCTGACAACATAGCCTTTCACCTCCTCACACCTCCTGTCTTTGCTTTTCCAGTCCTTTGGCTGCCTTCCTTTTTCTTCCCTCACATACTTGTCTGACTGGTTCCTAGAAGCTTGGCTGAGATTTTTCTCTGACATAAGTCTGGCTACCACAAATTAAGCACCTCCCCCCCCCCCACACACACACTTCTCAATGCAAATCTAAATAGGTCTAATTTATAAACAAAGAGAACACTTCTATTTTCTTTACAAAAATAAATCACGTCTTGGCTTTTAAAGGAGAATGAAGAGCTAGTTGACAGAACGGTGATTAGGAAAAGATAGGAGGTTAAAAAAATAGCTACTCAACTATGATAACATCAGAAAAAGCATCAACTTCGTTATTTATCCACAGGGCAGCCTTAGCCCGATCCGTACAGGTTAATGAGTTATCTTTGTTCTGTGCTCTGATGTAATTTAAGCCTCCAAAACCGGACTGCACTTAGTAGGTGCTCTAGAAATGTGTTGAATGTTCAAAGGCTGAGAATTAAAAGCTGATTTTTAAAAAAGTGACAAAAGCCACAGCTTCATCAAATGCTTAGCCTTCGCAAACACAGCCCCATTGTTCTCCTCTCTTTATACTCCTTGCCTTCTTCCTTGTTTTTGTCGTTCTTTCACACACACATTTAAATCTAAGAATAGAGACGAACACCAAACCCTGAAATAACAGACTTAAACATGTAATTCACAGCAAGTTATATTAGGCGGAAGCTTTTGAAGGAATGTCAACTTCTAACGGGTTCACTGTTTGCCGTACAGCTTTTCCCGCCTTCTCCGAGTGGAGGTGAGGGGTGCGGAATTAAACCATCAACATTCTCTCTCCTTTGCCTCAATCGTTTTTTTTTTTCCCCCTGTCCTTTTCTCTCCTTTCCTCGGCTTTATTTCCTTCCCCCGTCTACCGTTTCTCTAGGGTCCTTGCTTGGCTTTCTCCCGCTCAGGCTGTTGGTCCCTTTGATCCTTTCTTTCTATCCCTTATTCCCAGAAGCTCCAGAAAATACCTTTTCCCCCCTTCTTCACGTCACTTCCCTCCCTTCTCCCATCTCCCTCTCCTTTTCTGAGAGAGGTGAGTTTTCCCCGCTAGAGGCCACCACTTTCTCGGTTTCTTCCCTCCCACCGACGAGCAGCGCTCAGAGAGAAAGAAGGGAAAAAAAGAGGAGAAAGAGCGAGAGAGGGAAAAAAAAACCCCGAGGCCTAGAGCGCGGAGGCCCGGCAGCGGCGTCGTCATGGCAACGGGCGCCGGCAGGAAACGAGGGACGCGCGGGAGGGAGGGGGGAGGCCACGGAGGGGAGGGGGAGGGACGGGGGAGGGGTCCGGCTGCCCCGGAAGCACCTCCCCGCCAGCCCCCTCCTCCAGCCGGGCCCGCAGCCCCCGGCCTGCCGCCCCCACCCTCTCCGCCCGGCAGGAAGTGACAGGCCCCGGAGCGAGCCCCGGAGGCCTGGCGGAGCCGCGGCCGGCCCGCACCCGGAGCGGCGGGAGGGGCGGGGAGCCGCGGCCGCGCCGGGCGCCTCCCACCCCGCCCTCGGCGCCCCCGCCCCTCCAGGAAGGGGAGGAGGCGAGGGGAGCCCGCCGCGGAGGCCGAGCGCGCCCCCCTCCCGGCCCGGCGCCCGGGGACCCCGGCACGTGAGGTGGACGCCCCCCACCCCCTATCCCGGGAGCGCCCGGGTGCGGAGCCAGGCGCGGAGGTAAGCGGGCGGCCGCGGCGGGGCAGGGGCAGGACCTCCGGGGGCTTGGCCGCGCGGGGATGTTTCTGCAGCCGCCGCGGGCTGTGGAACGCCCCAGGTACCTCCCCCGGCGTCTTTCCCTGCCTACCTCTGGCGCTCGCCCTGCGGTCCTTCGCTCCGCCGCCCGAGCCTCTCACTCTTCTATTCATTTTCGCTGTGCTCACTGCTGTCCGTCCGTCACCCTAGTTGCTCCTGACCGCTCCTTCTCTCATTCATTTTCCCTCCTCTGACTTTGACTCTCCCATCCAAGCGTGCGGTCTAGTTCTCTCCCTGCTTTTTTCTGGTCCCCTGGGTTCCTTAGCCTTCCAATTCCTCGATTTCTGTCTCCCTCCTGCCTGTCTCCCCGCTATCAGTAAGCACACTTCTCTGCTCACTTGGGGTCAGTTCACTCCTGGCACCACCGCTCCGTGAGCCCCCCTTCTCCCGGCGGGGTTGATTTCCTTTTGGGAACTCGTTCTCATCAAGGTTCTAGATACAGGGACCCCTGGGGGCGTCTACTCTCCTATTCTTCAGATGGCTTCGATTTCTGTGGCACAGTCTCCCCCGAACCCACCCCCTTCTCCTGCCCCCTTCCTATCTATGCCCCATCTTTCCTGGGAGGCGAGAGTTTCATGCTTGGGGAAATTGATTTCCTCCAACTCTTGGCTCAGGAGGCCCGGTACCTGGTCCACTTCATTATCTTTCTCTAGCTCCTTTCCAAAGATCTGCTCCAATCCAGCCACACACCCCCAAATACTATCTTTCAGGATGACCCCAGTTTAGTGATTCAGGGGACCTCTATGGTTCAGCTTTTCATGCTTTCTCTTCCAGTTAAATTCTGAAAATTTAAATTGACTGTGCCTCCCAGACTTTCTGTTGTCTTCATTTTCTGTATTTGATTTTACAGTCCCCACTCTGAGCACAAATGAATAGATATATGTGCTTGGGATCCAGGAATCCTGGTTTTGATGACAGTTTCTCCTGGTTTTAAGACTTTAAGCTGGTCTCTTTCCTCCTCTTTTCTATTTCACAACCTGAAAAATTATTAAGACTTCCATTTTAGGGGGAGATGGGGATCATATAGTTTATTAGCCTTTTCATCTACGAAGGGAATTCATGTCCCCTCTAGCTAGTAAAGGGGGGAGGGTCGCCTCTCTCTCAGTCCAGTGAACTAGGTCCGGTTGTCTATACAGCTATGCCGTGCTGCCTCTAATGCTTACTCACTTTTTTTCCTCCGCATGCTGATAATGAGGATTCATGGGTCTGTATCTGTTTAGTGCTTTGATATTTTGGCAAAAGATGTGGGGTGAAGATAAACTAGACTTGAAGCCAGTGTGATTTCTCCTGTATACTTCATGAGTTGTATCCATGTTTGCAATGACATTTGCTCTTCCTGGACAACTGAATTCTTGGAGGATAAGGATGCAATCAGATTAACTGGGAATGGACCCATAAGAAATCTCCCCAACTCTAATTTCCAAGGCCAAGCAGTTTGATTTTATTTAGTTTCTTTGTTTTGGATGGTATCATTAAAATGGGTTCACCTGAGTGAAACTATTGACACACCTTAGCAGATATTCTGATTTGATGTTTACATTCCTAAACCAAATTGTGCTGTGCTGACCTGGTATTTACAATGGCTCCTCCATACCTCAAAAGTAGAGAAAAAATAGCAAAAGAAGGGGACAAAAAAAAAAAAAGTAAGAACCAAAGAAACTTATTGTCATTTAATGCTGCTTGGATGGCATGTTTCTTATTACTTCTCATCTGTCTCTTTGCTCTGTTATTAGCAATGTTTTCATGTGTTCTTTGCAAATTTTAGAGTAGACCCCAGAGGATAAATTCTGGTTACTAAGTGGATGAAAACGTTGAATCTTACTTTCTTGAAGCTTTGATGGCTGTATTTACTATGTTTAATACCTGTAAGTCATTTGTTACAATGATGTGTTACATTTACTTGGGAATCCTCTGCATCCAGAGGAACTGAGGTATAAGAAGATAAAGTAACATGGCCAAGGTGTTATTAGTAGCCCCAGCTCCAGCCAGGCAGCTCTTTGGGTGAGATGGGCTATAGGCTAGTTCTTCTCCCTCCCAGTTTTGTGACTTTCTATGTTGCTTTGGTCCTTTCTGTAGCATAAGCCCCTCCTTCATAGAATGAAGACAATGGGTACTCAAAGTGAGTGACATGGCCTTAACCACAGATTGTTTTTGGTTTGAAGACCTGTGTCCTAGTGTAAAGATTTGATAGTTAACTAGGACTACTTCCTTAACCTCTGAAAACCTCATTTCCACAATTGTAAAGTGAAGATAATTATATTTACCATAAATCACTGATAAATAATGGAGGTGAAGGGCCTAGCCCAGTGAGAGGAGGCCCCTAGTGACTTCTCAGTACATGGTGGCCATTGTTAAAGTGAGGCTGATAATGATGTTGCATGTGCAGATAAAAATGAAGGAACAGTAAGTTTTAAATGGGATGATTTTAAACTGTTTAAAAGTGTGATGGGGATATAAAATAGCCTTACTCTTATAAGGAACCATCTTACATTCAGGCCGTTTTCTGTTTAATGACAGCCAGGAGGGAATATGTAAAAGTTGTTTTTTTAGAGACATCGCTTAGTTTCAAAAGATGGTGTGGGGAAGATATGGTTATAAGTGTATTGAAGATTTGGTGATTATTAAAACAGAGCAATCATGGCTTCTGGAAGAAAAGGAAGGTTCTTAGGTAACTTGAATAAATAGTAACATGAAATAGTCATTGGAGATCAGGTGCACATTTTAACCCGTTGCTACTTCCATCTAGGTCTGGAGTCAGAGCGCCAGCTGTGGGGACCCTGGACCTCTATCATGGAGACTGAGAGTGAACAGAACTCCAACTCCACCAATGGGAGTTCTGGCTCTGGGAGCAGCTCTCGGCCCCAGATCGCTCAAATGTCACTGTATGAACGGCAGGCTGTGCAGGTGAGGCTCAGCACTGAGGGGCTGTGAGCATTGGCTTGGGGTGTGCAAAGATGCAGGAAGATAATCACTCTTGGTTTCTTTCCTGCAAACTGGGCAAGTACGATCAGGTGATGACAAAGGTCCCTTGCAGGTCTGAGAACCTTTGGAGTTTACAACAGTTTGAGCAAGCAGGCAGAACAGGATATCAATCTTTAAGGTTTTTATATCATTCAGTTCATGTTGCTAGATTCTCACTAACCATTTCTCTTCAAGGATTGTCAGGTTTTTATTTTTGGGTCTTTCTTGAAAATCACCCTGGGTAGTGGAAGTTAAGAACCTCAACTATTTCGGCTCCTGGAAAGAAAAAAAAGAAATGTAGTTTTGGCTTTGAAGTTAATGCCAAAACTGAATTACTGATACTGTCTTTATAAACTGTTAGCATTATACTGTAGATGCTTAAAAATTCCAGTTACTTGAAAATTTTACCTGATACAGCCTTTCATAGTCACTGTTTATTTTATTTTTCATTATTTTCAACCCTTTAAGGCCCTGTCGGGCTTCCTAGGTGGCTCAGTGATAAAGAATCAGCCTTCCAGTGTAAGAGATGCAAGAGACACAGGTTTGATCCCTGGGTTGATCCCCTGGAGAAGGAAATAGCAGCCCACTCCAGTATTCTTGCCTGGAGAATTCTATGGACAGGGGAGCCTGGAAGGTTGTAGTCCATGGGGTCAAAAAGAGTTGGATACGACTGAGCACGCACACAGGCAGGGCTCTATCACCTTTACTGTATCCCTAGAATATGGTCTTTTATTTTCTTCTCTTTACATTAATCAACATTCCATTTATTTTCAGCCAGTTTAGTCCTACTTCTTCGTTATATCAGATATTTCCAGATTCCATTTTGGGAGATACAAGTTTATGCGAGATTATACTGCTGTATTTTTCAATTAATTGTGTCCCTACTTTTTAAGGACTACATGAACTCACTGGTTCTAATATAAAAATGGACATATCAGATGTCGACAGGCTAACCAGATACCCATCTTTTCCTTTTTTTCTCTCCTCCCCATGTGTCCCTTTCCCAGGATCCCAGTGATTTCTACAGCATAGAAGTTAGGAGTGGTTCATCCCAAGTGGATTGATTCCCTTCTGTTTCTCCCTAGGCTCTGCAGGCACTGCAGCGTCAGCCCAACGCGGCTCAGTATTTCCACCAGTTCATGCTCCAGCAGCAGCTCAGCAATGCCCAGCTGCATAGCCTGGCTGCCGTCCAGCAGGTGAGAGGTCAGCAGCCAGCTGGCCCAGGAGGGAGGGGACAGGCAGTACAGGTGGGTCGGGACACACCACACCCTCCACTGAGCCACGCTGGGAACAGTGTCCCATGCCTCCTGTCCTCCTGCAAGAGGATGAGTGGACCTCGGCGTGTGGGCTCACAGTAAGAACCGTGGGAGAACTGCCTTTTAGAGGTAGCAAGGCTGTGTGCTAGCCCTGCACTGTCCAGTGTAGTAGCTGTTAGCCACAGGCAGCTGTTGAGCACTTAAAATATAGCTAGGACTTCCCTGGTGGTGTAGTGGTTGAGAATCTGCCTTGTGGTGCAAGAGACAAGGGTTCAGTCCCTGGGCGGGGAAGTAAGATATCATACCCCTTGCAGCAGCTAAGCCCATGCTGTAGTTTACTGATACCACATGCCACCACTAGAGAGTCTGGGCTGCAACGAAAGATGCCACGTGACACAATGAGGACTATGAGTACCGCATCTAAGACGGGACCCAGCCAAATATTTTAGAAAATCCATCTCCTTAAAAAACAACAACAACAACAACAAATGCAGCTAGTCCAGATGGAGGTATGGGAGAAGATTTTGGATTTCAGAGACTTTTTACTTTGAAAAAGCTCAGTAGTTCGTTTATGTTGGCATGTATTAAAATGAGACAGATCAGCTTGAATAAAGTAAATTTTTAAAGTTTACTTCTCCTGTTTCTTTTTACTCTTTGAAAAATGTTCATATTAGAAAATGATATAGGTGGCTCACCTTACATTTGTATCGATAGGGCAGCTCTGGGCTGGACTTAGCAGTGACTTCTGATGTGACCTGACCAAAGGTTCTTCCAGCTAAAAGAAAGCGGGAGAAGGAGCACGGGCTGCCAGCTGCCCTGGGCGGGTTATGTGGGAGTCGTGGGGTTAGCATATGTAGCAATATGAGGGTGATTGACATGGTAAACACACTTGTCCTTGCTCCATAGTAGAGGCTCACTGCTCTTACCTGAAATCTCAGTTATATTTTGTGCCTGTGATTTGTCCCTGGAAGATTCAGAGCCTTTGCCTTCGTTGTCTCTGCTCTCCCTTGTCTTTTTTGCCCCCTAACAGGCCACAATTGCTGCCAGTCGGCAGGCCAGCTCCCCAAACACCAGCACTGCACAGCAGCAGACCACCACCACCCAGGCCTCTGTGAGTACTGCCTGTCCCCACTGAGGGGCTTTCCTCCCTGGGTCTGGGTCTTTCAGTTAAATTCTTGGCTTTGCCAACATTCAGATTTTTCTGTAAGATATTTCAGGAAACCTGAGTGCACTTTTTAGCCAACCCAATATTTTGTGCCATTGATCTGAGAGTGTTTATTTCACCATTGATGATATTTACTGATTGTGTGTAGAGAATATCAGTAAAAGGGAGAATAACCAGCGTGGATCTGTAGAGGTGTCTTAAGGAGGAAGAAAATCCTGGGCAGGAGGAATCAAAGGGTCCCAAGGGCTAATCGCTGGATCCTTGACTGAGAAGCAGAATCTATTCCATTTCGTCCTTTGCGCCTCAGCTCTTACACTGGTGATTAGGGCCTGGTTTCTGTACTTTGCTGATAGCCTTCAGAGGCCAGGATGACAGGTGTGGATGGTAGGGTGTTCATTTCCTCCTGACTCTGTGAAAGTGAGATACTCTGCTTTCGCTGGTGTCACTCTGAGTTTGTCAGTCATGTGTATTTCCTTGTGTCTCTTCCCCCATCCTTAGTCCTGGTTCCCTTCTGTACCACACAGATCAATCTGGCCACCACATCGGCCGCCCAGCTCATCAGCCGGTCCCAGAGTGTGAGCTCTCCCAGTGCTACCACTTTGACCCAGTCTGTGTTACTGGGGAACACCACCTCCCCACCCCTCAACCAGTCCCAGGCCCAGATGTATCTGCGGGTAAGCCACAGCCTCCATTGTCCCAGGGACATAATTGTTCTCTGAGTTACTGAGTGAAAGCCTTTTTTTTTTCTGGCTGCACTGTGCACCTTTTGGGGTGTTAGTTCCCCAACTAGGGATTGAACCCAGGCTCAAGTCTTAACCACTGGACCACCAGGAAATTTCCCAAAGTGAAAGCTGTCTTATGTCATCATGGTTGAAAGTGAAAGTTGCTCAGTTGTGTCCGACTCTTTGTGATCCCATGGGCTCTACAGTCCATGGAATTCTTCAGGCCAGAATACTGGAGTGGGTAGCCTTTCCGTTCTCCAGGGCATCTCCCCAGCCCAGGGATCAAACCCACGTCTCCCGCACTGCAGGCGGATTCTTTACCAGCTGAGCCACAAGGGAAGCCTGTGTCATCATGGTTACCCAGATGTTTTAGGACAAGCTGATCTGCTTCCTGTGCCTGACTAACCTCTAGATGTGATGCTCAGTGTTCACAGGTAGCTTACAAACAATTGAGATCCTAAGTTAGAAGATTTCACCTCAGTTTTAAAGAAATTTGCACCAGATACAGTCTAATCTTTAAAGCCATGGCTCACGTGCACAAATCCTAAGTGTTACCTCTTGGCCTGTCTGCTTAATATATATAAACCCTTGTTCCCAACTCATTGTCTCAGCCTCATTGATGTTTGACTCTTTGTTGTCAGCGTATAGTTTATACACGTTACAGGTTTTCTTCGGACGGTTCATCGCACGTGGAGGATGAGGGTCTCCTGGGTTGGTGTGGAAAGGGGCAGGGCCTAGTGGTTTCGTATCTTCTGTTTATTTTGTCTTGTGGTCCTTTCCTTCCGTTTCTTCTGTCTCTCTCCCCTTTCTCTTGTTCTGTTTCCTCTGCTCTTCCTCCTCTCCTTGCCAGCCACAGCTGGGAAACCTATTGCAGGTAAACCGGACCCTGGGCCGGAATGTGCCTCTAGCCTCCCAACTCATCCTGATGCCTAACGGGGCAGTGGCTGCAGTCCAGCAGGAGGCGCCATCTGCTCAGTCTCCTGGAGTCCACACAGATGCCGATCAGGTCAGTGGTGACCACTTGACCTGCGGACGGGCCCTGGGGAGGGCGAATGGAGTGGCCTCGGACCAGGGATCACCCTTCCACCCCATTACCATTTTTCAGAATCCTTCCCCCCCCACCCCCCCGCCCCCCTCAATTTCTGTAGAACTTGAATCCCTTACACCTTTTAGCTGTTTGAATTAGGAAGGGAAGTAGACTTAACTGAAAACAGCCCTGGGGATATGGGAAGCCACCTCCTTTTTAAAAAAAAAAAACTTTTTATTTTATATTGGAGTATAGCTGATAATGGTGTGGTAATTTCAGGTGGACAGCAGAGGGACTCAGCCATACATATATGTGTATCCATTTACCCTCCAAACTCCCCTTATCCAGGGAAGCCTTATTCTTAACACAGGACTGGTGTCGCTGCCCTCCTTTTAGCCCTCCGTAGCTCAGTTTTATTCGGGAAGTCCTAGTTCCCTGTCCTTGCAGTACTCTCTGGAAGATAAGGGATGGTGGAGGGAATTCTGGTTAGACAGACATCAAGCTGAGTTGCTGGCAGAACACTTGATTTCTTCTCTATGAGTTACTATAGCTTTCAACCTTCAGCAGCCTGTTTCGCTCAAAGGTGTTCCCAGTATAATCTTCCTCACCAGTGTGTTTCTGTGCCTTATCTCAAACAAAAAAAAATATATAGAGAGAGCAATGTTTTAGCTTCTTTTGCATGGCATACAAACTGGAGTCTCATGGTACTTCTTTCATTCTTCTAGTTTTTATCAGTCAGCAAGTAAACATTGAGCTCTGCATTTCAGTGAACTTGAGCAGATTCTGAAAGGATGGGTGGCATTTGATTTGGAGTAGCATGAACACTAGAGAGAGAGAATAGCATGTGTCAAAGCCTGACTACTCAGCTACGTGACTGTGAGTTGGAGATGAGTGAATAAAGTGGAGACAAGCCTGTGGCAGGAAAGGGCATTGTTAAGGACAAATCTGAAAGCCACGTGACTTCGTAGGTAGCAGTGGCACTGCTGACTTGAACAGCAGATTAAGAGGGTCAGGAAACTAGTTGAGAAAGACTGATTTTGGGGCCTGTGCCTGGAGAAGGAAGAGAAATGAGGGAACCTGCTGAGAAACTGCTGGGGTCAGTTACAGATACGGCCTTTGGTTTAGATTACAGTAGGAGTGGTGGGGTCAGGATGAGGCAGAACCTGCTTCCATAGCAGTTCTTTCACTTATACATCTATTCATCAGATGTTTGTGTGTTGGTCTGTGGACGGACAGAGTAGTGGTTGAAAGTGTGAATCTTCGTTGGGGTCAATTCCAACTCTGTGACTTACTGTGACCTCTGCAAATGGCCCAGCATCTTCTTGCCACAATTTCTTTGTCTATTAAATAGCCGTTATAAAATACTTGTCCCAGGGCATGTTGTGAGGACTCAGTGAGTTGATGTGTGTAAGTGTTTGAACAGTGCCTGGACACAGTGAGTGTTTGAGTTTGGCTCTCTTTGTGATCAGACAGGTGACATTCCTCAGCCTTGAATGTAGGAACAGGAGAGGAGGGTGAAGCTGGGCCTGGGGAGGGGGTTCAGGCTTGGCGTTGGGAGGGAGCCAGCAGAGGAGAGGTGAATGAAGGGACAGGAAAGAATTGAGGAGGAGGGAATGAGATCCTGAGCCTAGTGAGCCTTTGATAGGAGGAAGGAGAGAAGGCGGCCGGGGTGAGGGGAGAACGATGGGGTCTGACGGAGGTACAAGGCCAGGTTTGCGGTGGGACCAGAGGTGGTGGTATCATTTCTGGGAGTGAACAGTGAGAGGGGAAAGAGGAAGTGGTTCAGAGGTACAGGGAGAGGAGGAAAGTTTTAAATAGCTATAACGGGAAGGAAGCTGTTAGGAAGAATCTTCATGATTGCCAGGTAATATGTAAGTGGCCCAGTACCCAGTCCTGATGATTTTTGTAAATCTCTCCCAAAAGCTATTATTTCTCTACTTTATTACTATTATCTGAATTTGGGTTCTTTTTATTTTTCACCTGAATTACTCTACTAGTTTCCTAACTGGCCTCTTAATTTCAGCCTTATTTGCTTCTGCCTCTAATCCTCTCCCATATTGCTATCAGGATAAGTTTTTTTAATAAGAAAATATGCATTGTTATTTAAAAAAAAATTTTTACATTTTGTATCGGAGTACAGCCTATTAACATTTGTTGTGATAATTCCAGGTGAGCAGCAGAGGGACTCAGGCATTCACAGACATATATTCATTCTCTCACAAACTTCCCTAACATTTTTAATTATACCTCTGGCCTATTGATGAATCATAATAATCCTTGACTCATGGCATCCTCTCATCAATGGTTCATTCATGGTCCACTTTTTAAAACATTTACTCTGTAAGTTTTAATCATGTAATAAGCCACCCCCAGCTCCAGATGGAGCTCCCCTGCCTGACCCTGCTCATCCATGGTGATGTTCATTCTGATTCATTCTTCCCTGTAACCCTTTTTGTGTAGCTTTACTGCCTTTACTATATTTCTGAAATGTTCTCTTTAATATGGAACATTTCAAACAGATAAAAAACAGAAAGAAATATGGATCTGTAAGTGCTTAACCGTCCAACTTTAGCATTTATTGACATGTGGTCAATTTCTCCAGGCCCTTTCCCTTCATCTGTGGATTATTTAGAAGCAAGTTCCAGATACCATGTGGATATATATATATATATATATATATATAACAAATATAAATTTGTATTTAAGTCTGTAAGGTACTTACATTGTATATAATCCTTTGGGGAATGCCTTCATTAAATGACTTATTGTCAGAATCCATCTGTATTGTTGCATGTGTCATTGTACTTGGTTTTGATTTCCATGTAATATTCCAGTGTGTGAATATACTACAGTTCATTCATTCTCTCTTCTGGCGGTGGCCATTTGGTTGGTTTTTAGGCTTTTGTTAGGATGACTAGTGCTGCTGTGACCGTTCTTACACATGCACTTCTCTTGTGGGGCTCCTGGGTTAGAGCATGTGTGAATATTTCAACTTTAGGACAAAATGCCAACTGTTTTCCAGAGTGGCTGTGCTCAAAGAATGGTTTCGACGATAGAGTTGATCATGATTTCTGATGAATATTCTTCAGTGGCTTCCTGTGATTTATTAAGAGCTTGTCATCCCTTCTCTCCATTGATACACTGGAGCACTTGTGGTCTGTCAGGCACTGTGCTCAGTGCTGGGAATTTCTCATTTTAACATTCCAAGCCCTTCAAGATCTGGCCTCTTTCTAGCCTCCACCTACCTGCCCAGCTTCATTTCTGGCCACTCCCTCCAGCCTGCCCCAAGCTTAATGAAATATTTATCATTTCCAAAAACACGGTGCTCTTTCTTGGCTTGGTGGTCCTGCACTGTTGTTACCTGTGTCTTCACACCCTGTTGGTTCTCAGCTCAGACATCGCCTGTGTTAGAATGTCTTCCCTCATGCGCTTTGTCTGAGTTACTACTGTTCCTCCTCTGCACTCCCCTAGCACTGGGTGCATATCTGTGCATGGTGTAACTTGATTTTCTTGTCTTCTCGAGTAGAAAGTACTCATTAAAAGCAGGGGCTTGTGTCTTTCATCTCTGCATTCCCAGTATCCAGTGCGGTACCTGCAGCATAGTTGGTAGTTGGTAGATGTTGAATGAATTAATGGGGAAGAAAGGGAAAGTCTGAGACATTTGGAAGGAATAAAATTACCAAACTTGATGACAGATTTTATACACAATGAAGGAGACTGAGAATCAGATATGACTTGAGAGCTCCTCTCTGGGAAGGCCTTCTCTGTGTTTGTACAGGTGAGGGTACAGCTGAGGGGGGCCGTGGAGTATCTGTAGCTGTCACTGCTTCTGACTCAGTAGTCTTTCGCTTTAGTGGCCCTTGCTCCCCCGGTTTCTCAATCTGCCTTTTGCTTCATATCTTTCAGGTGCAGAACTTGGCCGTCAGGAACCAGCAGGCCTCCGCCCAAGGACCCCAAATGCAAGGCTCTGCTCAGAAGGCCATCCCTCCTGGGGCCTCCTCTGTCTCCAGCCTCTCCCAGGCCTCTAGCCAGGCCCTTGCGGTGGCTCAGGCTTCCTCTGGGGCCTCAGGCCAGTCTCTCAACCTCAGTCAAGCTGGTGGAGGCAGTGGGACTAACATCCCAGGGTCCATGGGTCCTGGAGGAGGTGGCCAGGCTCCTGGGGGATTGGGGCAGTTGCCTTCCTCAGGAATGGGTGGTGGTGGGAGCTGCCCCAGGAAGGGCACCGGAGTGGTGCAGCCCTTGCCTGCAGCCCAGGCAGTGACTGTGAGTCAGGGCAGCCAGACAGAAGCAGAAAGCGCAGCAGCCAAGAAAGCAGAAGCAGACGGAACTGGTCAGCAGAACGTGGGCATGAACCTCACCCGGACCGCCACTCCTGCTCCCAGCCAGACCCTCATTAGCTCAGGTACTCTGTCTCCCATAATGTTCTTATTCCCTCAGGGCTAGCTTGAAGTCTTCAGGGTATGTGTCTTTGCCCTTGCTCGTTTTGGTCCTGAAATAGTGGAAGGAAAGAATCACATAAACCTTGTTCGTATTAGTCCAGGAGACAGGATGACAGGTAGCAGAGAGGGATCCTGTCTGTTTCTGCCAGGCAGCAGTCAGTTTACAAGTTGCCTTGTCTCCTTCTTAGGTCCTGACTTCTTCAATTTACTCCCTCTACACATTCATTCACTAGGGTCTTTTCTTTCTTTTTTTTTAAATTTGGTTGTTCTGCGTCTTAGTTGTAAGCACACAACTAAGCGCTACAGTCTTCGTTGTAGCATTTGGTTCTTCACTGCTGTGCACAGGCTTCTCTAGTTGTGGTGCAGTCTTAATTGTCCCCGGCATGTGGGATATTAGTTCCCCGATCAGGGATCAGACCCCTGTCCCCTGCATTGGAAGGTGGAATCTTAACTACTAGACCACCGGGGAAGTTCCCACTCAGTTCTTTTTGAATAGCTTGCTGTGTTCTAGGGATGGTACTGGAATACATCATTGAAAAACAGACTCTTCTGCTTATGGAGCTTGCAATGTATCATAAGGGATGACTTCTCTCCTCACACATTTACTGTTGGTCAGTTGGCAGTGTAGAGCAAAGACTGTGCCTTCGAGTGCTTAGGGTAAGCAGATAGAGCCCTGCTTAAATATGGTCCAACTTGTGATCATCTTTATGATGGTAAGGACTTCACTGGTGGCTCAGACGGTAAAGCATCTGTCTACAATGCGGGAGACCCGGGTTCAGTCCCTGGGTTGGGAAGATCCCCTGGAGAAGGAAATGCAATCCACTCCAGTACTATTGCCTGGAAAATCCCGTGGACAGAGGAGCCTGGTAGGCTACAGTCCCTGGGGTCGCAAAGAGTTGGACACGACTGAGCGACTTCACTCGCTCACTCAAGGATGGTAAGGATTAAAAAAAATAATAGTAATAACCCAGGGTAGTGCTTGTTTTTAGGCTGTGGATAGAGTTAGATGTGTGTACCCTATCTGGTAGTGTTTATTTTTGCTTCCTTGTTTCTAGTACTTTAAGTGTTGTATGTTTGAATAATGTACTCCCCAAATTTATAAAGAATCTGCCTGCAGTGTGGGAGACCTGGGCTCAATCCCTGGGTTGGGAAGGTCCCCTGGAGAAGGGAAAGGCTACCCACTCCAGTATTCTGACTTGGAGAATTCCATGGACTTTATGTAGTCCATGGGGTCACAAAGAGTCAGATATGACTGAATGACTTAAAAAAAAAAAAAAGTTTGGACTTCCCTGTGGCTCAGACGGTAAAGCGTCTGTCTACAATGCAGGAGACCTGGGTTCGAGCCCTGGATTGGGAAGATCCCCTGGAGAAGGAAATGGCAATCCACTTCAGGACTATTGCCTGGAAAATCCCATGGACAGAGGAGCCTGGTAGGCTACAGTCCATGGGGTCGCAAAGAGTCGGACACGACTGAGCGACTTCACTACTATCAGTTGTTTTACTAACACCTAGTATGGCACTTTACAAACTATGGCACTTGTAATACCAAAGTGCTTTCATGTCACATATAGTCTCTGGGCACTCTGGTAGGGTGTGAAGCAGGGGAGATCACATCTCCAGTTTACAGTGGAGGGAACTGGGTCATGTCTGAGCCCACAGTGGCTGACTCTTTAAATTTCTCATGGGTGGTGACCTAAACTGATGAATCATGGAGACCCGAGGCAATCATGGGAAGATGTTGGTATCTTTACCTCTGGATATTTAGTCTTTCAGTGACAACCTGTTAAGTGTTTCTCATGTATCAGGCCCTGGGCTGGGTTCTAGGGATGCAAAAACGAATGAAATGTGGACTTTGCGCTTGAGGAGCAGAATCTAATCATGAATATGAGACTGGGCCCGCCATTGTCCTTGCTGAGTGCCAAGTAACAGGATTTAAGTAAAGAAAAAAAAGAAAATGCAAGAAATTACTGAGGACTGTTACATGCTTGAGCAAAGGTGGTCTTTCCCTGACATCTTTAAGGCTTGAGATGGTTGTTAACGTCCGACTCAGAGGAAAGAGTGTAAACCAGGCGGCCTGTCAGGCCCCTCCAGCTCGCTTTCCATTCATAGTTTGAGTCTACAACTAGGTACACCATGGAAGGCTGCTTTGACTGGCGCCTTTGATGATGTTGCTCACGTCTGCTCTCCCTTCCCTTTGTGCCTCTGGGGGCTCGTTCCTGCAGCTACCTACACGCAGATCCAGCCCCACTCCCTGATTCAGCAGCAGCAGCAGATCCACCTCCAGCAGAAGCAGGTGGTGATCCAGCAGCAGATCGCTATCCACCACCAGCAGCAGTTCCCGCACCGCCAGTCCCAGCTTCTACACACGGCCACGCACCTCCAGCTGGCCCAGCAGCAGCAGCAGCAGCAGCAGCAACAGCAGGCCACCACCCTCACTGCCCCGCAGCCTCCGCCGGGTCCCCCGACCCAGCCGGTTCCGCCGTCCCCGTCCCAGCAGCCAGCCCAGACCCTGGTTGTCCAGCCCATGCTGCAGTCTTCACCGCTGTCCCTGCCGCCAGACCCCGCCCCCAAGCCCCCCATCCCCATCCAGTCCAAACCGCCGGCAGCCCCTCTCAAGCCCCCTCAGCTAGGGGCTGCCAAGATGTCTGCCGCCCAGCAGCCCCCACCCCACATCCCTGTGCAGGTGGTGGGCACCCGGCAGCCGGGTACAGCCCAGGCCCAGGCTTTGGGGCTGGCCCAGCTGGCAGCTGCCGTCCCCACTTCCCGGGGGATGCCAGGCACAGTGCCGCCGGGCCAGGCCCACTTGGCCTCCTCGCCGCCTTCATCCCAGGCCCCGGGTGCGCTGCAGGAGTGCCCGCCCACGTTGGCCTCAGGGATGACCCTGGCCCCCGTGCAGGGGACGGCGCATGTGGTGAAGGGAGGGGCAACCACCTCCTCACCGGTGGTCACGCAGGTCCCTGCCGCCTTCTACATGCAGTCTGTTCACCTGCCGGTGAGTGTTGCCCTGTGATTGTGAGCACACGTCATTCTCAAGAGGACCTGAGCTTAATTTCGGAAGGGAATAAAGGGTTGAGAAGGTTAGGATATTAGTGCTTCTTTTGTAAGAGAGTTTAATGGAAGGTTAAGATCCTGGCGTGTATTCATTCAGTCTTTCATAAGAGAAGAGACATCAACGTATATAATACCTGAATCTCGTACTCCTACATGAAATTCTGTATTTTTGGATCTATACTAAGTTATATTAAGATACAGCTTTAACCACCAAAATCAATCTTTTAAAAAAACAATTCTTGGTTGGGCTGTGATGAACCCGGGTCTCCAGGTCTAGGTCAGGACTAAATAATGTTGTATGTTCGTCTTGATGTAGAAATAACACTTGTTGGTAATAACCAGAAATTTTACTGTACCATGGGACATATACACACTGGGGAATCTAGAACTAAGAAAATTTTCTTGGACAGTGTGGGAGTAATTGCGTTTCCTCATTATCCTTTGCTCATAAATCTTGTTTTCCTTCCTATTCTTCACTTTATAGGGCAAACCCCAGACACTGGCTGTAAAGCGCAAGGCTGAGTCTGAGGAGGAGCGAGATGACGTCTCCACACTGAGTTCAATGATTCCCGCGAAGACATCTCCAGTGGTAGAGAGCCCGAAGGCCATGGAGGAGAAGGGCGGTCTTGGAGGTGAGGAACGGACTTCTGTAGGACTGCTGAGTGCACAGAAATGAGATGAAAGCTCTGAGTGAGCTAAGAGTTTAGTCTGATTCATTAGAATGTGGGCCTGAATTTGGTGGAGGAGAGCTGGACACAGGGAAGCCAGGATAGACTGATCAGAGAGGAACATGTGTTACTGTGGAGGATCAGGCTGGCTTGGCTCATTGTTGGATCTCTTAGGTCATCCTCTCCCCATTCCTTAATCTCGTGTTTATTTTCTAGAGAAAGCTGAGCCAGTGACCAGCACGAACGCTAACACCCTGAGCAGTGACATTGTAGCTTTGGCTCCCACCCCATCAGCGCCCCCTCCTTCGCTGGCCATGGTGTCCAGACAGATGGGTGACTCCAAGCCCCCCCAGGCCATTGTGAAGCCCCAGATCCTCACCCACATCATCGAAGGCTTCGTTATCCAGGAAGGAGCAGAGCCTTTCCCGGTGAGGGCAGGGCCAGAAGGTGGGGTTTTCACGTGGGGACTTGGTCTGGTGGGCTGTCTTTTCAAACTCCAGAGACTCAGAAGGCTCAGAACTATTTAATTATTAGAGAACGGTTCAGTTCTGTTGTTTGTAGGATTAGCTATGAAGAAGGAAGGGAAAAGAAGAAGAAAGACTATGTAGACCAGGAACTGAAAATAGTGGGGAAAGGAGAAGCAAAGGAAAAAAGTGACCTTTAAGGTTGTCATGGTGGGTCTTTGTTTGTTTTGGGGCCCCTTTGTACAGCATTCGGGCATTGTACAGCACTTGGGATCCTAGTTCCCTGACCAGGGACTAAACCTGGGCCTCCTGCATTGGGAGCTTGGAGTCTCAACCACTAGACCACCAGGGAAGTCTCTAATTAGGTTGTTTTCATAGTGAACAAAATTGTGGTGGAGAAGTTGAGAGACTTTTCTGGATACCATGAGTTGCAGAGCCAGGACTTAGAACACAGGTCTCTTGCTTCCAAGTATGGTCCCTGCAGTTTAGGAAGGAAAAGGACAAAATAGGGAGCTGGGGTAGGAGCCCCTTCTCCAGCGGCTAATCTGAAAAGAGCCAGTTAAGAGACTCTAGATTGCCATATTGAAAATTGTTCTGTCTGCGTCGGACTTGGCCATTAACTCTGAGATCCAGGCAAAGACTTGGTGGAGAGAAGTGGTGGGGAAAGCTGTAGAAAGGAGTGAGGCTAATGTAATTCACCTTTTTCTGGAACAGGTGGGTTGTTCTCAGTTATTGAAAGAGTCTGAGAAGCCCCTGCAGACTGGCCTCACCACAGGACTGAATGAGAATCAGTCAGGTGGTCCTTTGGGTGGGGACAGCCCATCTGCTGGTGAGTATTCATTAGAGACCCATCTAGGGACGAGGCTGCTGGAGATGTGTTTGAGGACTTAGCGTAAAATAGGAATTAGCTCTTTCAAGTTGGAATTATATGAAGTCCATCTACATCAGAACACGTAGAATTACACTGAAGTTGTTCCATAGGGTTAAGGGGAATTTTATCAAGCTGATCTGTTGGATTATTTACTATAAGGATATATTTTTCAAAGGATAATCTGAAATAGGCTGTTTCTTAATTTCCAGTTCTCCTTATTTTAGATTCTGTAATATATGTTAAGGAGTCTTGTTTACATTTCCCCTCCCCTGCTTTTGAAAACTTCTGTGTCTGGGTGTGTGTGGCGGGGTGGGGGAGGGAGAAATCTCGTATCTTTCCAGGCATTAGTAATTAGTTCCTCTCTCCTGTGGAAAAGTGCAGTCAAATCTGAGACTACGAATTATGAAGAAATTAGTCACTTAAAGTGGAGATCATCTGGCTTAAGGTTAGGAAGACTGTGACGTCTCGAGGGACAGGTCTTTATGGTTTTGGATTTTGAACTTTGTTTTCGGGATTCTCAGTTAGGCTGAGTAGGTCTTTGGAGGGAACGCTGAGAGTAATTAGAGTCCAGCGCTGGGCCTGAGGGTGGCCTGAGTGGCAGCAGGAACCCACGCAGCCCTGCCTTGTTTTCAGAGCTAGATAAGAAGGCAAACCTCCTGAAGTGCGAGTACTGTGGGAAGTACGCCCCCGCCGAGCAGTTCCGCGGCTCCAAGAGATTCTGCTCCATGACTTGCGCTAAGAGGTACAGTAGGCCCCCGTCTCGCCCTTCTCCCTTGGACACCCCTTGCCCAGGATCTGCTCGAGACTCAGAGATAACGTCTCCGCCTTCATTCTCTTCCCCAAATTGGCCCCTAAAATCCTAGTTCACATGTAGAGCAGGGGAGCAAGGCGATTTTGCATAGCAGAACCCCTGACCTCCTGTACGTTCCCTGACCCACAGGTATAATGTGAGCTGTAGCCACCAATTCCGGCTGAAGAGGAAAAAAATGAAAGAATTTCAGGAAGCCAACTACGCCCGTGTTCGCCGGCGCGGACCCCGCCGTGGCTCCTCGGACATCGCCCGTGCCAAGATCCAGGGCAAGCGCCACCGAGTGAGCCACCAGTGTGGGGCGTGATGCTGCAAACTGGGCGTTTCCTTCTGCTCCCCCGCAGGGCAGCTCCTTTCCCCTGGGAAAAAAGTGTGAGACCAGAACTCTGGTTTCACATGGATCACATCACTCCAGATTCCAAAATCCTGATCTTTTTGTCTCTTCTCATCTGATTTACCTGTTGTTTCTGTTAATCCTTATGCCTTGTTAGAGGAGGAGAAATCTAGGGGAGTTGTTGGCAGAAGAGGGAACGAAGAGAGGGACACAGTTCACACTTGAAGGGCACTTGAGAGCAGACTCGTGACTTCGGGCATTTGCACATGAAGTACAGAGTGCTTTACTTGTGCTGGGATTAGTTTTTCCTCTGTGCCTCAAACCCAGGGTCGGGGGAGAGAGGGAGACCTCATGACGCTTACTTATGACCTCACTGTTTTTCCTGTAGGGTCAAGAGGACTCTAGCCGGGGTTCAGATAATTCCAGTTACGATGAAGCACTCTCTCCAACATCTCCTGGGCCTTTATCCGTGAGAGCAGGGCATGGAGAACGTGACCTGGGGAATCCCAACACAGCTCCACCCACCCCAGAATTACATGGCATCAACCCTGTGTTCCTATCCAGTAATCCTAGCCGCTGGAGCGTAGAGGAGGTCTATGAGTTCATTGCTTCTCTACAAGGTATCAAGGGCCTGTCCACCAGAACCTGGGTCATCTGTATGGCTTTCCTATGGTTTTTGTGAGGCCATCCCACAGGGCTTTGTAAATGGAAACGTAGAGGCTTAAGTATGGTATGATGAAGGTCCCCCAGAGAACCAGAGGCAACGCACTCCACTATTCTTGCCTGGAGAATCCCATGGACAGAGGACCCTGGTGGGCTGTGGTCCATGGGGACAGATGGGACTGAACATATATATATGCATGCACTTGACAAGGGGTAGTTTTCTCCAGAAAGGAAAACCATCCTACCCTCCTTGCTATTTTGTCTGAATTTGGGGCCCTTAAAGATGGCATGAATGCTGATTTTCTTGCCAGTGTCAAAGAAAACACTATATTTTGCTCTCTCTCTTCTCTTCCTCAAGTTATCTAAATTGAACAGTTTAGTTGGTGGAACACCTTAGTTCTTTTATCTTGGCTTTAAAAAAAAAATAGTTGCTCTGGTTTCATTTTGCTTCCATGTCTTGCCATCTCGGGCCATTGTATCACTGGATTTAGGACAAGTACTTTTGGTGCTACCATGTAGCTTCTCATACATACCCCACCGTTTCCTCCTAGGTTGCCAAGAGATTGCAGAGGAGTTTCGTTCCCAGGAGATTGATGGACAGGCCCTCTTATTACTTAAAGAGGAACATCTCATGAGTGCCATGAACATCAAGCTGGGTCCTGCCCTCAAGATCTGTGCTAAGATAAATGTCCTCAAGGAGACCTAAGGTGGCCCTCTTGCACAAATTAGCCTAAGGCAGACACTCCCCACCGTCCAGGTTATAACCTGGTGCCAGCAGAGACTCCACGAGGAAGACAGAGCTGTGCTGTCTTCTGCAGGAGGGGATCAACGAGACAGGGAAGAACCGTGCAAGAACTGGTCGCTGGTGCTACATGGTGGCAGCTTTGACGTTTCTCTGGGTTTTATTTTTAAAATCTTCACAATTCTCACCTACCCTAATCCAATCTTTGTGAAAAGAGGCAGTCTAGAGAACTAGGACTGCTCGGCCTTATCCCGGAGTGGAGTGTCTAGCAGGGTCTGAATTCTCCAGGAGGAGGAGGGATGTACAGTGTGGTGAGACAAGAAAATGGGTGGACTGTAGGTGTGCCTCGGCAGCGGTGGCGGGGGAATTTTCCAGCTTGTGTGACACAAGCAAAACCTGGTCCTCCCTCTTCCCTCCGGCTCCTCCCGACTGTAGCTGTGGCCGACTTCTGTTGTCACTCCTTTAGTGTTGAACATTTTCTCCTGCATCCTCACTGGCCAGTGTAGGGACTGGGTTGCCATCATTCTGATTTGCTGCAGGAACTGAAAGTATTGGGTACACATGTGGCTGTCGTCATTCTTTCTGCACCCCCTGCTCCCTTCCAATTTGTTGTCTTCTACTCTACTTTTTTTTCCCATTCCAACTCTGCTCTGTCCTATAGCTTTATAAAGCAGGAGCGCGTGGGGCTGAGGTCAGGAGTAGAAGGACCTGCCTTGGGCGCTATTCCTTATACAACAAAAATATTAAATATTTTTTTTCCTCCTCAGTAAAAGGATGAAAATTGGTCTCAGTTGTCTCTTAATCCATCATTCCAGTGTATGTTACAGGCTTCTTCCACACAAATGACTAGGCCATTTTTTTTTTAATCTTTAAGTTTTTGTACAAAAAAATGTATATATATTTTTCGCATTTTTAAAACACCAGAGTATGCGGAGGAATGCAAACACGTAACAGAAAAATGCTTTTATAACACCATTTTCCCTGCTTAGAAAAGAAAAAAATACCATTCCAATAGTATCTAAAAGTCCAAAGATGAAATAATTTCATTTTCTTGCCTAAAGGCTAAAAAAAGCCCCCTGCTTATTGATTCCGTCCTTGTGGCCAGGGGAGCCACATTCCTCTTCAGTGCCCCAGGCTCCCTGTCTCTCAAAGATCAGGCCAGTTTTCTGGGCACGTGGCCTAAATGGAAGGGCGGAAGCATCAGAGGTTTAAGGCCCTCTCCCCACGGAGATAGGCTGGGCAAGAAGACACATCCCTGAGCCAGAAGCAAGGACGGGTGTGGCAGGAGCCTGCACCCAGGGCCGAAGATGGCAGAGCCCTGCGTGTCCCACTTCTGCTTCCATTCCCTTTTCAGGAGAAAGGAGGGCACGCACACACACACACAAATGCCTGTGAAGGAAAGTTCAACATGTTTAGAAATACTGGTAGAGGGAACATTTTAGGAGTTAGAAAAGCTCTGCCAGCTTTGACTGCAAGCAGGAGAAGCAAGCCGTCAAGGATATCCCACTACAAGGTAAACAGACTTCCCGCTTCTGCAACCCTGGTGGCACAGGAGGTCCATTTCAGTGTCCCTTCCAATGGACTGCACTTCTGGATTAGGTATTTTAGCTGCAGATGGACCAGTAACCCAAGATGACGACCCAGGGCCCAGTTCCAGCTGTAAGGTCACTCCAGGGCCAGCCAATGATGTTTGGTACCTTGTAATCCTGGGAAATTTCAGTTTCCATCCTGACCCAAGGTGGGAGAAGTTAAGTCTACAACCTCTCCAGCTCAGATCAAACGGCAGTCCTTGGATTGTGACCAAGTTATCACTGCAAAACAGTTCCCAGCAGCAAGTTACATCCAGACTCTCATGGAGACTACTGTAGGGCAGAGTAATAGCATGAAAGCAATCAAACCTATAAATAATGTTTCTTTTTTTTTTAATTAAAGAAATCCAGTGTCTCAAAAACTTATGAAAACGTGTTTAAAAAAGAGTCAGGGAGCCTGCCGCACCCTTTTGCTCACAGTCACTCCTCTACTTGTACTTTCTGGTTATGAAGACACAGTGCAACAGCCTCTGTTGTGATTGGCCCTATTATCTCTGTCCTGCAGCTGTACCTCTCAGGAGGGAAAACCAAACAGGGAACAAAGGGAAAGGCATTTCTTCTACTGACAGGTGGATGCAAACCAAAAGCAAACCAGAAAGCAAGAGTGAGATTGAGGGTGAGATGAGAGACTGCTTCAGAAATCTGCCGGAGGACGCTTTGGTTTGGGGGCTGAAGAAGCTGGACATCTAAAGTGCAATCACATTGGTAACAAATGATCATCCCTTTCTTCTGACTCTTCCCCCAGCTGATCATCCCCCACACCACGATAGGCAGCAGGCACATTTCGGGGTTTAGAGCGGCATACAAAGTCACAGCCATCCTATAGAGGGAAGAGCAAAAGAAGTGATCATGTGAAATCAGCAACTTTCAGGTGGGCACAGTGTGTTTATGGTCTAAGAAGGTGGCAAGAACTGTCTCCAGGAATAATGAAGAGAAAACCCCAAAGCTCCAGTGACTGGCCTAAACTGAATTTGGGGAAACACCCTCTCCTCGTGTAAGCCCCCAAATAGCTGGATCAGATTCATAAATCTAAGCAACAGTACCGTTCTTCCAGTCAGTCTGGAAGGTCAGACATTAAGGTGCTATGTTGCTTATTACCCTGTATTAGGGAAACCAACTGTCTTGGTTTGCTGGAACTTGGGGTGGTTTTAGCACCCCAAAGTCCTTTATCTCAGGAAACCCTCAAGTCTGGGCAAACCAGGACAGATGGTCGGTCATCTGTTTTGTCTCCCAGCTGCCCTGTTACTTACTGCTACCAGGTTTCCAAGATCCTGCCAGAAGGCCAAGTGAGGAAACTGCTCCATTCCTTTGGCTCCGACCACCAGTCGCTGGTACAGGAACCCCCCGATGATATAGACTGCGATCAGTGATGCAAACCTGTGAGGGAGAAAGACACCCATACTCAAAAACTGAGAATCAGTAAAGCTCATTCATTGTTGCCTGGTTCCTAAGCTCTGTTCCATAAAAATGGAAAAACAAAAAAGGGGTAGTCAGTTGAAAAAAAAGGGGCTGGTAGAGCCTGCGAAAACCAATTAAGAGTGCTGTCTGCCTGAGAAAACCTTTGGATCAGAAAAAAGACAGTGTGTGACTCATTTAGGGTTGAGAACAGTCACCATTAGATAAACAGTCCAATTTCTTCAAAAGTTCTAATAATGGGAGAGTAAGTTGGCTTAAAGCTCAACATTCAGAAAATGAAGATCATGGCATCTGGTCCCATCACTTCATGGAAAATAGATGGGGAAACAGTGGAAACAGTGTCAGACTTTATTTTTCGGGGCTCCAAAATCACTGCAGATGGTGACTGCAGCCATGAAATTAAAAGACGCTTACTCCCTGGAAGAAAAGTTATGACCAACCTAGATAGCATATTCAAAAGCAGAGACATTACTTTGCCGACTAAGGTCCGTCTAGTCAAGGCTATGGTTTTTCCTGTGGTCATGTATGGATGTGAGAGTTGGACTGTGAAGAAGGCAGAGCGCTGAAGAATTCATGCTTTTGAACTGTGGTGTTGGAGAAGATCCTTGAGTCTCTTGGACTGCAAGGAGACCCAACCAGTCCATTCTGATGGAGATCAGCCCTGGGATTTCTTTGGAAGGAATGATGCCAAAGCTGAAACTCCAGTACTTTGGCCACCTCATGCGAAGAGTTGACTTATTGGAAAGGACTCTGATGCTGGGAGGGATTGGGGGCAGGAGGACAAGGGGACGACAGAGGATGAGATGGCTGGATGGCATCATGGACTTGATGGACGTGAGTCTGAGTGAACTCCAGGAGTTGGTGATGGACAGGGAGGCCTGGTGTGCTGCGATTCATGGGGTCGCAGAGTCGGACACGACTCAGCGACTGAACTGAACTGAACTGAATAAAAACTGTCTAGTACTCCAGTAGGGAAAAAACCCCATCTCCAAATGCATATATTTATTGGGAATATAACATTAAGTCTCATTTTTTAAAACTTGCAGAGTTTAAAGAGGATATTCACAGACTTCTTTCCCCTCCAATTATAATATAGCATACAAATGCACACACACTATGTGGACCCATATACTTTCAACTGATTGCTGAGTTAAAAAAAAGGTTTGAAAAAAAAAAAAGGTCTGGACTGATAAAGGAAGGAGGACTCACGTGACAAGTAAGATAGAACCCACGCTAAGATGGGAGATCTCTGGGGAACACGCCAGGCTGCTGTCCATCTCAAAGAGGTAGAAACAATCTTGGACTTTGCCTCGCTCCTCAGACACAGGGTTAAAATTGTCCTGATGGCAAGAGGACAGACACAACATTTATGTGGTAAGGTGTTTGCTTCTGACGCCCGTCTGAAAAGGAGCACAAACCCACAAACCTCCCCCTAAACATTTGCTTCCTCCTGGTTTAAGAACTTATTTTCCATGTATGATGGAAGATGGACGCCTATGACTCAGGAAAAAACTGAACTTCTGGTTTTTTAAATTTTTTGGCTGCTACCAAATGGCATGTGGGATCCTAGTTCCCCAACCAGGGGTCGAACTCTCGTCCCCTGCACTGGAAGTGGGGAGTCAACCACCGGACTGCCAGGGAAGTCCCTGAATGTCTAGTTTTCTCCCATCCACCCCAATTATCTTGTTCCCTCTGGACATTCTGTCCCACCTCAGGCCAGTCTTTTCATCTCCTCTCTAGGCTCCCAGGCCCTGGGGTGCCTCACCGCTAGAGTGTGTCGATTGCAGGAGATCATCACCACTGCCCGCCGCTGCTCCCTGCCACAGTGGTTGTCATATTCATCACCCCCTTTATAGATCAGCATGATCCAATTACCTGAGGACGGACAAGGCAAAAGGAGCTTTGGGGTGGGGGAAAAGCAGAGACAGACCTGGGCACTGTGGAAGCATGGAACCGATGAAGTTGGTTTTAGTTAACCCCTCAGGATGAGCTCTGGTGTACCAGAAATACCAACTGAAACCCGCCCCTTTACAACAGCTTGAGTTCTCATGTTAAGACAACTAAGAACCAGATATGCATACAAGAATAATCTTGATTTCCCATACTAAAGGTAGGCAACCGATAGTGCAAATACAATTATGATCCACACTTAGTCATGACTCACGTTCTCTGAACACCTGCTAATATGGAGAGGCTCCATTCAATTACTGGGTGGCAAGGGAAAGCCTAAGATCTTAAATTAACCACAGATAAATTCAAAGTGAATGACTCTGAAGACTGGGGATACTTCCTTCTTCAGTATTTACTTGTTCAAATTTCTTTGCAAAATATCATTTGATTAATAATCATGTGAGGTGACCAAAGTAAGGATTATGCTTCCAATTTTGTGTATGAGAAAACAAAGTGTCAAATGATTGTCCAAAGTCACAGGATAAATAAATGTGATCTGGATCAAAAATCTCATCTTCTGACCCCAGCCCCAAACTCTTGACATTATTTTTTATTATGTTATTTACAGGAACAACAATCTGCACTTATTTATCTGCTTAAGGGTATAAAATAAACCATAGTTGCTCACATAGTCCTTTCCAGCAATGATTTTGATTTTTGAGAAATATTATCAACATAACTCAAGTTGGTGGGGATTATAGACTGATTGGCTTTCAAGAAAGCTTAATCTCACTTTAACACAAACATATAAATGTCCTGCGCCCTGGCTGTGGAGGAGTGGTGGAGCTGGGTGTTCCGTGGCTTGCAGGTATCTCAGATGAGCTGAACCACACACACCCAAATGACACAGCCTGGTTAGGGCTGAGACATACAGGGTTATCAGAGGGATTCAGTGAGCTGATCAACAGGGAGACTCTTACTTCCATTGAAGATCTGAGTCTCGTTGAATCTCCCAACTACTGTCTCCTTCCCGTTACTTTTGTTGATCTGCACCAGGCCTGCCCCAGAGGAGTGGTTGCCAGCTTCTCGGCACACCCGGAACACATAGCTGTACATATCTGGGCTCTGGCCCACAGTGCTCTCAAAGCTGAAAGCAGAAATGCAGAGGAGGAAAAGGACAGTTAGAGCGGTCAGCCTTAGAAACAGCAGCCTCTGTTCAAACAATGGTGTGTTCAACTTATTTATCAAACATCATGGCTAAATGTCCTAGTGAACAGTATCTTTTGCATCATGAGGTTCACTATGACCCAGACAGACTAACTGTTGATGATGACTGATGAAAATACAGCCTCCAAGACAGATAGTATTCTAGATATTTCTAGAATAATTGTTCTGGACTACCCTAAAGTATTAGCTAGTACCTCCCTGTGAATAAGGGTGTACGTTCATGATATATATCCTAGTTCCTTAAAGATTATCTTCAGATTTATATATCTGAAGATTCTTGACACTTATGATGACGTGTTATTGTTGTTGTTTAGTCATGTTTAACCCAGGGATCAAACTCAGGTTTCCTGCATTGCAGGCAGATTCTTGACCGTCTGAGCCACCAAGAAAGCCCCCTTCACTTTCATTTTCAGTGTCCAGCTCTTTGTGACCCCATGGAATATATTCTTCAGGCTCCTCTGTCCTGAGATTCTCCAGGCAAGAATACTGGAGTAGGTTGCCATTTCCTTCTCCAGGGGTTCTTTCCAACCCAGGGGCTGAACCCGCATCTTCTGCTTGGCAGGCAGATTCTTTACCACTGAACCATCCTGGGAAGCCCTTACGATGATGTTGTAGTAGGCCTAAATATGTTCATCTGATACTTCTGAATATAAAGCTGGTCTCTTGGGTCCAATCTTACAAACAGCTACTCTTCTGCATAAAGTACCTGCACATCACTGCTGAACACTGGGCTAAGCACGTGCTCTCCATCATAGAGGAAAGAGAGACAGCATGGCCAAATAAGGCCAATATTGTTAAAGTACAGATTAGAACCACCTCTCAGAGGAGGTTATGATACATGTATCCCCTCTATATTCAGTAGTAATATATAAAAGAATTAATACAGTAAGAGAAGATTCTTTAATAAAGTTGTTTTCTCAAGGCCTTTAAGGTTCTCATTTACCTTTTGTTAAATAGCGGTGTCAGCCTCTTCAGGAGAGCCAACTCTTTCTCTGATTCTTTACCCTTTTCTCCCACCAGGTCGCATGTTTTCTCCTCAGTCTGCCAAGATTCTCTGACTGCCATGGAGAAGAGCAGCAGCAGGAGCAGGCCAGTCCTCCAGGAGCTGTGGAGGGGGGACATCCTTTTGGGACAGGGAGTGTGTGTTTCGGGGACGAGGGAGAGGATCAGGGAAAGAAACAGAGCACATCAATGTGTAATAAATGAATAGCATTTTTTTTTTAACCCGTTAGTCTTCCACTCACCACCTATTACTTTACACTGGCCAGTTTTCTTCATTATGATGATGCTGGGCTTTATTTTCTTGTCTCTGTTTCAAGTTCTTTTTTCCCCATTATCTAATATACAGAATTGGATGTTTAAGTCTCCAGGTTTCTTTTTCTTTTCAAAACTTTTATTTTTAAAAACAATTTCATTTATTTATTTTTGGCTGTGCTGGGTTTTCATTGCTGCATGGACTTCTCTCTAGTTGCAGCAAGCGGGGGTTACTCTCTAGTTGTGGTGCGTAGGCTTCTCTTGTTGTGGAGCACATGTTCTAGGGCTTGTGGGCTTCAGTAGTTGCGCCTCCTGGCCTCTAGAGCACAGGCTCAGCAGTCGTGGCACATGGGATGAGCTGCTCCAGGGCATGGGAGAATCTTCCTGGACCACAAATAGAACCTGTGTCTCCTGCATTGGCAAGTGGATTCTTTATCAGTGAGCAACTAGGGAAGCCTTAGAACATATTTTAAAAGACTCTTTCTATGCAACTCCCTCACCTGACACCACTCTAATTTCCTGTCCTTACTGTGCTCCTTTCCTGTGCAATCAACAAAGTGGACAGCAGAGTTAGTGGGGCAGAGTTAGTGTATACAGGCAGTTGTTGAGATTTCTGCAATGTGTGCATAAAACAAGAATATATTTTTGGTCCTAGAAATTGTCAGAAGAATCAATCAATGGTTTAGAAAATACTTAAGTGTCACCAATGAAGAGTATTTTGATCTTGCTGAACAGTAAGATTCTTTGGCACCTATGACAAATAGTACCTTTCAGTATCTCTGTGCCAAAGCACCTGTGTCAGGAAACCCATACATCTATACACATACACACACATACATATAACATATATAATTACCTATCACCTGTGTCAGGAAACCCATACATCTATACATATATATACACACACATACATACATACATACACACATATTAATATCTATTACTTGTATCAGGAAATCCCAAAACACACACACACACTAATATCTACCTATCACCTGTGTCAGGAAACCCATACAACTACATACACACACACTCTCACACAGATATTAGTATCTACCTATCACCTGTGTCAGGAAACCCATACATCTATACATAAACACACACACACATATTAATATTTGTATCAGAAAACCCATACATCTGTATATATACACACAAACATATACTAATAGTTATCTATCACCTGTGTCAAGAAACTATATAAATCAATCACTTTCAGTCTAATTCATAGGTAAGACCTTCAGAACATAACTATAGGGCTGAGAAAAGGGAAAGCAGAGAACATAAAAGAATTACTTACGACAGCCTGATGGAGATATCCTTGCCTCCAGCATTTGGTTAGAAGTTAGGTTGAGATGTCTCATTATTTAAAGTTTAATACTAGTTCATTAATACTACTTAAATCCTCCCCCTAAGATAATACTTGAATTACAATGAACACTTGATAAGGGCTGAAAGTGAAAGTGAAGCCGCTCAGTCGTGTCCGACTCTTTGCGACCCCATGGACTGTAGCCTACCAGGCTCCTCTGTCCATGAGATTCTCCAGGCAAGAATACTGGAGTGGTTTGCCATTTCCTTCTCCAGGGGATCTTCCCGACCCAGGGATTGAACCTGGGTCTCCTGCATTGGAGTCAGACGCTTCTAGTTTAAATTATTAAGAAAGATGTAAAACAGAGAAAGAGACCTGAATACTTTGGGCCCTACGTCCTTGTTTTAATATTCAGAAGCATCTAACAGTCTTTGTTCATACTTACCACAAAAATGATGAACAGAGATTAACATAACCACAGCACCTAAGATTTGACATCTATCTGTTCTGTCTCATCTCTGAAAAAATCATTCAACCATTTAAATGATAGGATGAACAAACTTCATGAGGTCAAGATGAGTGGTCTGAGTGAGTATTCTAAAACCCACTTCAAGCCATGAAATTCAAGAGTTTCTTGATTTCTACTAAGTATAACTGTCTTCCTACATTCCAGTTGCTGATTACTCTTGAGAATCACCAAGTCACTTTCAATTAACGCACCCAATTCATATGATGCTTGAACTGTTTTAGGCATGGAAACATGTGGCTCTCTTTTCCAAACTCATTTTCTTTTCTCTAATCTCATTTGTACACCTATGCATGGACTGTAGTGAAAGTGAAAGTCGCTCAGTCATGTCCGACTCTTTGCGACCCCACGGACTGTAGCCTGCCACTCCTCTTTCTATGGAATTCTCCAGGCCAGAATACTCGAGTGGGTAGTCTTTCCCTTCTCCAGGGGATATTCTCAACCCAGGAATTAAACGGGGGTCTCCTTCATTGCAGGTGGATTCTTTACCAGCTGAGCTACCAGGGAAGCCCGTCAGGCTACTCTGTCCACAGGATTCTCCAACCAAGAATACTGGAATGGGTTGCCATGACCTCCTCTTGGGGAATCTTCCCGACCCAGGGATCGAACCCACGTCTCTTATGTCTCCTGCACAAGCAGGCAGGCTCTTTACCACAAGCGCCACCTGGGAAGCCCCTTTATACACCTAAGATACACTGATTTACTTTGGTAAGAATTCACTTTGGTATTCATTAATCATCCCTCAGGCCATTGCTATGTGTTAATTTTATAAAGTATCAACAATTTTCCTGATACAAAGATTCGATTCTTCCAACTTTTTCTCGCTTACCATAAAATATTTTCATACTACACGTCTAGACTTTGGCTTAAATACTCTTTCAGTTCAGTTGCTCAGTCATGTCTGACTCTTTGCAACTCCATGAACTGCAGCACGCCAGGCCTCCCTGTCCATCACCAACTCCCGGAGTTCACTCAAACTCATGTCCATCAAGTCGGTGATGCCATCCAGCCATCTCATCCTCTGTCATCCCCTTCTCCTCCTGCCTCCAATCCCTCCCAGCATCAGAGTCTTTTCCAATGAGTTAACTCTTCGCATGAGGTAGCCAAAGTATTGGAGTTTCAGCTTTAGCATCATTCCTTCCAAAAAACACCCAGGACTGATCTCCTTTAGAATGGATTGGTTGGATCTCCTTGCAGTCCAAGGGACTCTCAAGAGTCTTCTCCAATACCACAGTTCAAAAGCATCAATTCTTTGGCAAGTCCTCTAATTCTTCTTCATGCTGGTCCACTGATTCCATTGATTCTATTTAAAACTTAAAATAAGCAGAATTTAATAGATACTAATAGGTACCTGAATAAATTTTGTCCACTATCCTAAACATACTTTTCTTTTTGATGTCTGATCTTACTTATTTGTTACTCTGAGACCATTTCTTCTTTTTTTTTTTTTTAAGAACATCTGATTTTTGACTGGACTCAAGACTCAGAGATAGAAGCTCTGAGAGAGGACAGCTTTTATCTCTTAGCAATCTGTTCCTGGAGTCTTTCTTTGGCCCACTTCATTCTCTTGGCCAAAAGTTGAGCATCTTCTGGAGCCTGTTCTTCATTTTTCTTAGTATGCTGTTTCTTCTGACAATACATTGACATTTGTGTTGCACAATACTGGAATAACAAGATGCTGAATCTTGGGAACTTTGGTCCTAGGTTTCTCACCTTCTTTGTTTAGGGGCTATCTCACAGCATACTGGCGGCCACACAGAGAGACCACAGTGGATTCTGCTAGCTCTTCTGCTAACCCCAAGTGATGAGCCACAGTTGTATCAGTGAGGCCAGGCATATCCTTTTCTCTCTCTTTTACGATGACCAAATTGAGAACACTCAACTGGCATCCATGTATAGATTTGTACTTTCTCCAGTCCTCCTTGGTCTGTAACAGAAATGCCCCTTACTCAGTAGCAGGTGCAGGCTCTGCCATGGGTCCAGACATCTCCTTCATGGGAAAACCTTGTTTGCTGGTCCCACCACTGATTTGGACCACACAACTCTTCCAGTCTTCACCCAGAGCGACAATAGCAACTTCTGTGTCCATACGCTTCTCAGAAAAGATATGAAGTTTTTGTTCATCGTCCATTTCAATGAGTTTCTGACAACCAGTGGCTGGGAAAGAGATGTTCAGCTTCATCCTGAAGTGGGTCACCATACCTCCAAGGCGCCACAAGAAAGAGTTATACAAAATTACACTTGATGTTCTGTTTCCCACATTCACTAGGGCAATCAATACTTGGGAAGTCATTTCCCTGACTTGGTGTTATCCAAACATCAATTCATTGTAGTAATATTAAAGTGTCTGCAGAGAGTAAGTATAGCTAACCCCAAAGTCTGAGCATGCATGTGTCCTAAGTCGCTTCAGTCTTGTCCAACTCTGTGATCCTATGGATGGTGGCCCGCCAGGCTCCTCTGTCCATGGAAGTCTCTGGGCAAGAGTACTGTAGTCGTTGCCATGCCATTCTCCAGGGGATCTTCTCAACCCAGCAATCGAACCCAAGTCTCTTATTAAGTCTCCTGCGTTGGTAGGCAGGTTCTCTACCACTAGTACCACCTGAGAAGCCCCTCAAATTTAAGATTCTCATAAACACATTTAAGTCTCATAAACACATTTAAAGCATCAATAGAAAATACTTAACAGAGTGCTTGCTTTTTGCTAGGAATTTAACATACATTAACCAGTTAAGCCTTACCAAAACCCTATGCAGCAAATACAATTATTCTTAGTTTACAGATGAGAAAACTAGACATACTAAGCGAGCAGTGTGAACCAGGTAGTCAGGCTCTGAGCTCATTATCTACACTTAACCACTATATGTACATCTTCTTTCACATTAATTTTTTGGGATGATCAGAGCAGGCAGCCAAAGTCTTGCTTTCTTTTTGACAAAACAAGAAGGGGAAGTGACCTCTCACAATTCACAGAATAGAAGGCAGAATGAAGAACCCAGACCTCCAACTGCTATCTTCCCTAAATTAACTCACTGCTCAACTCACAACACAACGTGACCAACTGACTAAAATGAAATGAAGCCCCTTTATTAGATTGATAATCTTTTTTTCTAGGACCAGTTTTCTGGAGGGATGCTCACACAGAAGGCTGTGTTGTTTGGCTTCAAAGTTAGTTCCTAATCTGTTAACAGTTGAGGATTTCTTTTCCCAAATTAGAACAAAGACTCTCACACAACTAGGAAAAGATGAACAGCTAAACACCCTGTAGTCAGCATTAGTTGAGTTGAGCTATCTTTTATTTGCTCATTGGTTCAAAAAGATAGGATAAGAACAAATTTATAGTCTTCTCTTTCTTCTTAAGGTTTGGCTACATTTGAGCTGCTTCTCTTTGGTTTCGTGGTGTATGCACTAAGAGCTTTATCTAGATTATGTTTATTAATCTTCACAACCCAGAAAATCAGGTATAATTTCCCCCACTTTACAGATGAGGAAACTGATTCTTATAGAGCTGAAGTTACTTGCTTTAGGTTATACAAGTATTAAAAGGTGTGTAAAGTTATTAGTAAGGCAACTGGAATGAATCATGGCATAATGATATTTTCTGAAAACTTCCTGATTAAAAAAGGAGTGCAACAATGTATCAGTAAGGGGATGAATTAGAAAAGGAAATCGCAAGCCACTCCAGTATTCCTTCCAGGAAAACCCCATGGACAGAGGAGCCCGGCAGGGTCCCAAAGGGTCGCACACGACTGAGCATTTAAGCAAGCACACACAAGGAAATGAAATCCAAGGGCTGGGTAGTCTCTTTTTGCTGCTGCTGCTGCTAAGTCGCTTCAGTCGTGTCCGACTCTGTGGGACCCCAGAAACGGCAGCCCATCAGGCTCCCCGGTCCCTGGGATTCTCCAGGCAAGAACACTGGAGTGGGTTGTCATTTCCTTCTCCAATGCATGCAAGTGAAAAGTGAAAGTGAAGTCGCTCAGTCGTGTCCAACTCCTCGAGACCCCATGGACTGCAGCCTACCAGGCTCCTCCCTCCATGGGATTTTCAAGGCAAGAGTACTGGAGTGGGGTGCTACCGCTTTCTCCGAGTCTCTTTTTAATGTGCTACAATTAAGATTCTCAAGGTGCAAGTTTAAGCAGCAAGGCTTAAAGATTTTGAAGCATCCCTTTCAATTTTCTTGTTCTATAATGATAGATTCATTTGGGTTAATGCTAAAAAATTCTCCTTCAATGGGATGACCAATGATGGAGCCAGGAATTGGAAAGAACTTTACATCGCTGGGCCCCTGTACTCACTTTTCTCAGTCCTTTAAGATTAGCCATGAACATTCTCCGTTTGTAAATGGAATTTCTACTCTCTTCTCTTTGGCTCATTTTTGATACGGCGGCCTTATCTCCAGTCTCTAGCAGCTCACACTTCTGGAAGAGTAGCCCTAACTAGCTGAACCACTGAACGTTGAAAAGCCTTAGAAAATCAGCTTTATGGACCAAGGGCGGAAGCTCCCTACAAAGAGGAACACGATTCATCTCCCTCAAACTTCTTCGAGGGCTCCAGACAATCGCGTTGCGTCTAGTCTCCCGACTTTCCAACTGCTGAGGGCCATACCCTTTACAAATGATGCCCCTTGACCTCCCTCCACGATGCGGGCCAAAACCCAGTCTACGGGTGTGCGGTAACACCTAGAGCGGACTCCAGACTCCAGCGATCTTCCTTTCCCTGCCTTCCAAACACTTAAATCCCCTCACCAGTCTTGGAGATCCTTTCTCCCTCACACCCTTGGGCACTCTGTGACTCCCCAACCTCACGCCTCCGTTTTCCTGCCCTCGGGCTCCTTTTATGGAGTTTTGGGCTAAAACCCGGTCAAGCGAGACTTAAGAGATCCCGGACCCCGTCACAGCCACGAGGGGTGAGCACTCTCCAGCCCCTCCTCCTCCACGCCCCTCATACTCACATGTCACGTGCAAAGAGAGTAGGCAAAGCTCAGAATCCCCGGCCCAGTAGCTGCCCGTCGCTGGGAGACAGGGCCAGCGAGGGGCCGGCCACAGACCCCGGTCCCAGAGCTCGTGGCGGAGCCAGCGTCCCTCCTAGCGACTAGCTGAGCGCCACTCTGGGAACCGGAAACAGGAAGCTCTGGGCGGCCGCTGGGCAACTGCTCCTCCCACTAGACCCCCGCGGCATGTGACCGCAGAACCATTTGGCCCCTTTCCCCTTTCCGGCCTTGCAGATCATCCCGGATGCTGATTGGCCACGGTCGTGGGCGTTAGGCTCCCCCTCCACCGTAACAACTCCAATCCCTATCGAGAGTTGCAAGTTTAGTTCCACCTTTTCGGGTTGCCTTTCTACTAACGGGGGTCCCAGAGTCCCACCTCCAGGCTTCTTCGGCTCGGGCCCCCAGTCACGCGGGGTCAAGCGCGGTCACGCTCCCTGGTAGGTTGGATGGAGGGGGCACGTGAGAGCGGTGGCGGCACTAGAGGGCGGTGGCGGAAGCGGAAGTGCGGGGCGGGGCCTGCCCCCCAGGCGGCGGCGGGAGCTGTAGTTTTCGCGCGCGACCGCTTCGCTCTGGTGCTGGCTCAGAACGTCTGCCGCCTGAAGGGGACGCTGGTTCGCCGTGTGCCAGCCGCTAGTCGCTTGGTGTCCCACGTCGGCACCTAGAAGATAGTGGAGAGCAATGACTGGGTCGTTTCCTGACTTTCTTAACGTCACTTTACGTCCTGTCTACGGTTTAGTACTCTGAAGTGTGACGGTTGTTATTATTCGACTTAACCTTGCCACCCCTGTGGCATTTTGTGTGATGAACACTGTAACCAGTTCTGACCCGACCAATTCCGTTCCGGTTTTTGCGCCTTGGCCGAGAGCCTTTGCGGTGTCCCTCACGTCTTGGCCGCGTGTTGAAGTCCTACCCGTTGTGAGAACTCGGTTCGGATCCCCAGTGACTCTGGGACTCACCTTCTTGAGAAGGAATCCCGTCGTCCCTGGGTCAGGAAGATCCCCTGGAGAAGGAAATGGTAACCCACTCCAGTACTCTTGCCTGGAAAATCCCATGGACAGAGAAGTCTAGTAGACTACAGTCCATGGGATCGCAAAGAGTCGGACACGACTGAGCGACTTCACTTTCGAGTGCCCGCTGGTTGCTCCGATCAGCTTCAGGCTGGCTTCCTTCTGCTCGGATTCCTCCTTTGCATTTGCCTCCCTCCGTCTTGGCGGATGGGGACTAGATTTTGAGTTGTTATACTCACCGGAGCTTGAACAGCATTTTGAATGAAATAAAAGAAGCCAACACTTGCGTAGCCCCGCGGTGCCTGGCACTGTTGGAAGTGCTTTAGACGAGAATGAATTCACCTCCAAGTTCACCTTACTGAGGAAGTACCTTATCCCAAGCTTACAGATGAGTAAATTAAAGGCGATGGAGGTTAACTGACTTACCCTGGGCTCCCCAGCTCCTCTTAACTTGTGGAGTTAGCATTCAGTTTTCATCGTTAGGGGTTAATTAGTTGTATAGGTGTATAGAATCCATCCTGAGTTTTTTTTTTTTTTCTTTTTCAATTAACTGGGCATTCAGTTCAGGCTAGGTGGCATAATTGGGTTGGGTTTGGATGTGTCTTTAAAAAAAAACAGTTGAAAGATGAGTTATTTTCTGGCAATAAAAGTGACTTGTAATCAGAAACCAGAGAGAACTATTAATCAAAAATCCATAAAGTTACCACGAAGTTGTGTATTTCTTTCATGAGGGCTATTCCTTTCCTCTTAAAAAAAAACACAAACCCTTAAGTCAACTATTTCTCCATATGATGAAATTTACAAATACATTTAAAAATGGTTGTATAATTAGCTGCATGGATTGCCAGTCATTTAAGTCATTTCTATTGATTTGACCTTATCAATTTATTCAACAAGATATTTATTGAGCAATGATACTGTTACAAGTTTGGGGGATACAGCAGGGAAAAAAAGGCAAAAATCCCTTTTACAATGAACTTTCATTCTAAAATTGATGTTCATTTGTTGGTCATTTCAGATGTCTTCGTCTTGGTCATTTCCCAGAGTAGTGTTGGGGTGGAGGGAGAGAAGTGTACATGTGGGAGGTGGAGAAACGTACTGAAATGCAATTGAGTAGGGCTTCCCAGTAGAGTAAAGAATCCACCTGCCAATGCGGAGGACATGGGTTCGATCCCTGGTCGGCAAGATCCCCTGAGAAGGAAATGGCAACCCACTCTGATATTCTTGCCTGGAAAATCCCATGGACAGAGGAGCCTGGCAGACTACAGTCTATGGGATTGCAAAAGAGCTGGACAGAACTTAGGAACTAAACAACAACAAAAGTGGAATAATTTCTTCTTCAGGAGTGGGGGCAAGGGAGAACTTCCTTTTCCATCTAGTTGCAAATGACCTGGGTCACTCCCTGCTTCTCGGGCTCAGGGCCCTTTCTGGGAGCCGTCTGTCAGAACTGATCTCAAGGTTCTTGTCAGAGGTAAAAGTTGAAGTTAGAGGTTATTTTTTGCCTTCCTGTTCTGGGCCTCTAGCCTCTTCATTAGCAAGGATGCTCCCCACACTGCACCATCCATCCCCTCCTCCCACATGCAAAGTAATGGGGTCTAAACCAGTAAACTATTACTAGTTTACTGATAATAGTAAACTAGTCTACTTTGTTTAGAAAGTGGTTCTATTCACATGTACACATGACTATATATAGAATAGATTACTAATAATAACCTACTGAATAGCACAGGAAGCTCTACTCAGCACTCTGTAATTCCCTATATATGCAGATGACAACACCCTTATGGCAGAAAGGGAAGAAGAACTAAAGAGCCTCTTGATGAAAGTTGAAAGAAGAGAGTGAAAAAGTTGTCTTAAAGCTCAAAATTCAGAAAACTAAGATCATGGCATCGAGTCCCATCACATCATGGCAAATAGATGGGGAAACAGTGGAAACAGTGGCTGACTTTATTTTTCGGGCTCCAAAATCACTGCAGGTGGTGATTGCAGCCATGAAATTAAAAGACACTTGTTCCTTGGAAGGAAAGTTATGACCAACCTAGACAGCATATGAAAAAGCAGAGACATTACTTTGCCAACAAAGGTCTGTCTAGTCAAGGCTATGGTTTTTCCAGTAGTCATGTATGAATGTGAGAATTGGACTATAAGGAAAGCTGAGCGCCAAAGAATTGATGCTTTTGAACTGTGGTGTTGGAGAAGACTCTTGAGAGTCCGTTGGACTGCAAGGAGATCCAACCAGTCCATCCTAAAGGAGATGAGTCCTGGGTGTTCATTGGAAGGACTGATGTTGAAGCTGAAACTCCAATACTTTGGCCACCTGATGTGAAGAGCTGACTCATTGGAAAAGACTCATGCTGGGAAAGATTGAGGGCAGGAGGAGAAGGGGACAACAGAAAATGACATGGTTGGATGGCATCACCGACTCAGTGGACATGAGTTTGGGTAAACTCCGGGAGTTGGTGGTGGACAGGGAGGCCTGGCGTGCTGCAGTTCGTGCGGCCGCAAAGAGTCAGACACGACTGAGTGACTGAACTGAAGTGAACTGAACTGAATGACCTATATGGGAAAAGAATCTAAAAAAAGTGGATATATGTGTATGTATAACTGACACTTTGCTATATAGCAGAAACTAACACATTGTAAATCAACAATACTCTGGTAAAAAATATTAAGAAAATGATTCCAGTAGGGTCTTAAAATCAAATGCTAAGGATGCCTCTTCTTTCCTATATGCAGAAAAGGGAAGGATGCTTGAAAGAGCTAGGTATTCTGAATCCTTCCTTCAATTCATTGCTTTGAGGTCGTGTGTATATGTCAACAGAACTGCTTTCTAAACAAAGTAAATTGAGATGGGAGCTTCACTGGGAATCCCTTTTTTTAAGCTCTCAACAGCTTTGTTCTGTATGAATTCTGTGTAATGGATTTTGCTGTGGTTTCACTGTCAAATATACTCTGTTATATTTTCTGATCTGCTCAGCAATCTTTCAAAATTTGTTTGGTAGTTTCTCAGTCCCATTGTACATCATGTATTTAATTTGCCATCTTGAACCAGATTTCAATCTTGAACTTTTATTGATGCTATCCTTTTAAAAATGATCATATTTAACATATTTCAAGAACTAAATATATTTTTGTCTTTGGCAATTTTCAACTTTAATGTAACTTAAAATTTTTAGAAAAGATGCAAAAATAGTACAAAGAACTCTTGCATAGACTACCAGATTCACCAAGTGTTTACATGTTGCCCCATTTGCTTTATTAGTCTCTCTCGTGCTCTTCCATCCTCCCTCACACACAGGCATACACGTTTATTTTGAACAATATGAGGGTAAGTTCCCCATTACCACTAAGTATTACTGCTAAGTACATCAGTGTGTATTTCCTAAGAATAAAGACATTCTTATATTACTACAGTATAATTATCAAAATTAGGGTCTATAGCACTTTTTTCCCTTTCCCAACCATGGAAACCAAGTCAGAGTCACACATTGCAATTAGTTGTCATTTTTCTTTATCGTATTTGACCTTGACATTTTGAAAAGTACAGGTCACTTATTTTGTAGAATGTCTCTCATTTTGGTTTGGTCTGATATTGCCTCATGATTTAGGTATGCATTGCTTGATAGGACTAAGAGAGAAATGTTGTGTCCCACTCAGGATCCAATCAGAAGACAGATACCACATAAGGGATTTTTAAGGAAGAATTTAGTATAAAGAATTGTTTCTTAGTAAAAAATAATTACTAAAAGGGGTAAGAGAGGACTCTAATAAGTTGTCCAGAAGTCGGAACTACAAAATATAGCTACAGCCTTGAGGGCTGAAATTGAGTTAACAAGAATGCGACTTAGAAACCTAAAGTAAGTGCTACCTTGCCAACCACATGGGAGAGATTCAGACCTTTGAAGAAAGAGTGTGGTTCCTGCCACAGGAACTTGCAGGTGACTGATGATATGACAGAAAAATTGCCAGAGGGCTTGGGTCACTAGGTGAACTGTCAGTGGGAGCCTCTTTATGATGGCTTCTTTGTCCTTTCGACTGGTCCCTGTAATTTTTTGAGCAGTTTTTTTTTTTTTTTTTTACTTTTGGGTATATAGATGTTCCATGTGGGTCTTGAACTTTTCTTACCCTAGTATCAGTCATATCTCAAAGGGGGCCTGGTTCCTTTAGTGGAGAAGGGTATTGAGAAACTGAGATCTGATTACAGTGTATGTTTATTGTTACTTGTGATCATTGGTTTTGCCTTTCTCAGCAGACTGGAAATCTATATATTTTGCCAAAGGTGAGAAATTATCCCCAATTATATTCAGTATATTTATATGTTTGTTCATACATGAGAAAAATACAGGAAGTAGTTTTATAGCTGGTAAAGAAAGCCTGCTAATTAGAGTTCAATATTTGTTTAAAGTTTTATTTTTTGTTGTTGCAGTAAAATGTATAAATCATGAAATTCACAACTGTTAAGTATATAATTCAGTGAATCTTGATAAGTGCATCATAACTATCAGTTTAGTTCAGTCAGTCAGTCGTGTCCAACTCTTTGCAACCCCATGAATCGCAGCATGCCAGGCCTCCCTGTCCATCACCTGCTCCCGGAGTTCACTCAGAGTCAGTGATGCCATCCAACCATCTCATCCTCTGTTGTCCCCTTCTCCTCCTGCCCCCAATCCCTCCCAGCATCAGGGTTTTTTTCCAGTGAGTCAACTCTTCTCATGATGTGGCCAAAGTACTAGAGTTTCAGCTTTAGCATCAATCCTTCCAAAGAAATCCCAGGGCTGATCTCCTTTAGGATGGATTGGTTGGATTTTCTTGCAGTCCAAGGGACTGTCAAGAATCTTCTCCAACAACACAGTTCAAAAGCATCAGTTCTTCAGCGCTCAGCTTTCTTCACAGTCCAACTCTCACATCCATACGTGACCACTGGAAAACTATAACACCCTCTAATCAAGATTTAGCAAAATTTCATCACTCAAGATAATTTCTTCATGCCCCTTTCCAGTCATTTCTCCTAGCGCTAGAGGCTCTGAACTTTTTACCATAGATTAATTTTGTCTATTCCAGAATTTCATATGAAATTGAATTATATACTGGATTGGCCAAAAGTTTCATTTATTTTCTTTTCTGTAAGATGGCTCTAGTAGCACTTCAGTTCAGTTCAGTTCAGTTTAGTCTCTCAGTCATGTCCGACTCTGCAACCCCATGAATCGCAGCATGTCAGGCCTCTCTGTCCATCACCAACTCCCGGAGTTCACTCAGACTCATGTGCATCGATTCAGTGATGCCATCCAGCCATCTCATCCTCTGTTGTCCCCTTGTCCTCCTGCCCCCAATCCCTCCCAGCATCAGGGTCTTTTCCAGTGAGTCAGCTCTTCACATGAGGTGGCCAAAGTATTGGAGTTTCAGCCTCAGCATCAGTCCTTCCAATGAACACCCAGGACTGGTCTCTTTCAGGATGGACTGGCTGGATCTCCTTGAGGTCCAATGGACTTGCAAGAGTCTTCTCCAGCACCACAGTTGAAAAGCACCAATTCTTCGGCGCTAAGCTTTCTTCACAGTCCAACTCTCACATCCATACATGACTACTGGAAAACCCATAGCCTTGACTAGACAGACCTGTGTTCGCAAAGTAATATCTCTGCTTTTTAATATGATATCTAGGTTGGTCATAACTTTCCTTCCAAGGAGTAAGCATCTTTTGATTTCATGGCTGCAATCACCATCTGCAGTGATTTTGGAGCCCCCCAAAATAAATTCTGACACTGTTTCCACTGTTTCCCCATCTATTTCCCATGAAGTGATGGGACCAGATGCCATGATCTTAGTTTTCTGAATGTTGAGCTTTAAGCCAACTTTTTCACTCTCCTCTTTCACTTTCATCAAGAGGCTTTTTAGTTCTTCCTCACTGTCTGCCATAAGGGTGGTGTCATCTGCATATCTGAGGTTATTGATATTTCTCCCGGCAGTCTTGATTGCAGCTTGTGCTTCTTGCAGCCCAGTGTTTCTCATGATGTACTCTGCATATAAGTTAAATAAGCAGGGTGACAATATACAGCCTTGACATACTCCTTTTCCTATTTGGAACCGGTCTGTTGTTCCATGTCCAGTTCTAACTGTTGCCTCCTGATCTGCATACAGGTTTCTCAAGAGGCAGGTCAGGTGGTCTGGTATTCCCATCTCTTTCAGAATTTTCCACAGTTTATTGTGCTCCACACAGTCAAAGGCTTTGGCATAGTCAATAAAGCAGAAATCGATGTTTTTCTGGAACTCTCTTGCTTTTTCAATGATCCAGCAGATATTGGCAATTTGATCTCTGGTTCCTCTGCCTTTTCTAAAACCAGCCTGAACATCTGGAAGTTCACGGTTCACGTATTGCTGAAGCCTGGCTTGGAGAATTTTGAGCATTACTTTACTAGCATGTGAGATGAGTGCAATTGTGTGGTAGTTTGAGCATTCTTTGGCATTGCCTTTCTTTGGGATTGGAATGAAAACTGAACTTTTCCAGTCCTGTGGCCACTGCTGAGTTTTCCAAATTTGCTGGCATACTGAGTGCAGCACTTTCACAGCATCATCTTTCAGGATTTGAAATAGCTCAACTGGAATGCCATCACCTCCACTAGCTTTGTTCGTAGTGATGCTTCCCAAGGCCCACTTGTCTTCACATTCCAGGATGCTGGCTCTAGGTGAGTGATCACACCATCATGGTTATCTGGGTCATGAAGATCTTTTTTGTACAGTTCTTCTGTGTATTCTTGCCACCTTTTCTTAATATCTTCTGCTTCTGTTAGGTCCCTACTATTTCTGTCCTTTATCGAGCCCATCTTTGCATGAATTGTTCCCTTGGTATCTCTAATTTTCTTGAAGAGATCTCTGGTCTTTCCCATTCTATTGTTTCCCTCTATTTCTTTGCATTGATTGCTGAGGGAGGCTTTCTTATCTCTTCTTGCTATTCTTTGGAACTCTGCATTCAAATGGGTGTATCTTTCCTTTTCTCCTTTGGCTTTAGCTTCTCTTCTTTTCTCAGCTATTTGTAAGGCCTTGTCAGAAAACCACTTTGCCTTTTTGCATTTCTTTTTCTTGGGGATGATCTTGATCACTGCCTCCTGTATAATATCACGAACCTCCGTGTCTATCAGATCTTATCCTTTGAATCTGTCCCTTCCACTGTATAATCATAAGAGATTTGATTTAGGTCATACCTGAATGGTCTAGTGGTTTTCCCTACTTTCTTCAATTTAAGCCAATTTTAAATTAATTTTTTTTTTGTATAGTTGGGTCAAGGTTAGTTTTTTTTTTTTTCCCATGTTGATATATAGGTCTTCCAGTAACATTTGTTGACTTTTCTTTCTCCTTAAGTTGCTTTGGAACTTTGTTGAAAATCAGTTCACTGTATAAATGTGTTTCTATTGCTGTACTTAATTCTGTTCCATTGATCTCCTTGTTTATTATTATGCCAACAATATACTGTCTTGATTCTTCTAGTTTTATAAGTCTTGAAGTAAGTTAGTGTAAATCTTCCTTTTATTTCAAGATACAGAAATATAATAGAATTCTATATCACCAAACTACCATTTAATAGAAAAATCTGTAATCCATATGTATATCAGAATTACCTTGGAATTTTTTTTGAAAAATACACATGCCCAGGTATTATAGCTTTTTTCCTCCAAAACTCCAGATATGTTTCTAATGAGCAGCCATGTTTAAAAACAATAGGACTATATGATGATCTTTATTTTTATCTAGCTTATTTTGCTTTTTTATTTCAGATTCAGTAATCCCATTTTTGTTTATGTTTTCCTGTTTCTCCATCTATTTTTTTTTGTTTTGATGTTCTTTCTCAAGACTTTATGAAGCATAGTAGAAAAGCTTTTGTATACATATATATAAATAGTATGTATAAGATATATTTTAGAAAACTTATGAATTTTTGCCTAACTAAAAAATTTATGATATTTTGATTCCACTTATTTGACTTAGTATGAATAGAATGCTAGATTTCTAATTCAAAAAATATATGCAAGAAGCAACAAAGATTTACTATATAGTACAGGGAACTATAGTCAATCTCTTACAATAACCTGTAGTGGAAAATGATCTTAAAAATAATATATGTGTATATGTTTAATTGAATCACCTTGCTGTGTACCCGAAGCATTATAAGTCAACTATACTTCAATAAAATATATATATTAAGGAAAAAAAGTTTATCAGTCAATAATCTTATCAAAGAACCAAATTTTGGTTTTGTTAGTTTTTCTGTTGATTGGTTTTTAAAATTTCTATTGCTTGGTTTCTATTGCTGCTTGATTTCAGATTTAAAAATTTTGACCTTTCTTCTGCTTACTTTGGTTTTCATTTGCCCTTCTTTTTCTATTTTCTTATACTTGATTATTTATTTAAAATCTTTCTGCTCTGTATTCACTTATAGCTTTAGAATTCCCTCTAAGCCTCTGTTTTAGCTGTGAAAGTGCTACACTCAATATGCCAGCAAATTTGGAAAACTCAGCAGTGACCACAGGACTGGAAAAGGTCAGTTTTCATTCCAATCCCAAAGAAAGGCAATGCCAAAGAATGCTCAAACTACCACATAATTGCACTCATCTCACACGCTAGCAAAGTAATGCTCAAAATTCTCCAAGCCAGGCTTCAGAAATACATGAACTGTGAACTTCCAGATGTTCAAGCTGGTTTTAGAAAAGGCAGAGGAACCAGAGATCAAATTGCCATCATCCGCTGGATCATTGAAAAAGTAAGAGAGTTCCAGAAAAACATCGATTTCTGCTTTATTGACTATGCCAAAGCCTTTGACTGTGTGGAGCACAATAAACTGTGGAAAATTCTGAAAGAGATGGGAATACCAGACCACCTGACCTGCCTCTTGAGAAACCTGTATGCAGGTCAGGAAGCACCAGTTAGAACAGTTAGAACAGACTGGTTCCAAATAGGAAAAGGAGGATGTCAAGGCTGTATATTGTCACCCTGCTTATTTAACTTCTATGCAGAGTACATGAGAAACGCTGGGCTGGAAGAATCACAAGCTGGAATCAAGATTGCCGGGAGAAATATCAATAACCTCAGATATGCAGATGACACCACCCTTATGGCAGAAAGGGAAGAAGAACTCAAGAGCCTCTTGATGAAAGTGAAAGAAGAGAGTGAAAAAGTTGTCTTAAAACTCAGCATTCAGAAAACTAAGATCATGGCATCCAGTCCCATCACTTCATGGGAAATAGATGGGGAAACAGTGGAAACAGTGGCTGACTTTATTTTTCTAGGCTCCAAAATCACTGCAGTTGGTGATTGCAGCCATGAAATTAGAAGACACTTACTCCTTGGAAGGAAAGTTATGACCAACCTAGACAGCATATTAAAAAACAGAGACATTACTTTGCCAACAGAGATCCGTCTAGTCAAGGCTATGGTTTTTCCAGTAGTCATGTATGAATGTGAGAGTTGGACTATAAGGAAAGCTGAGTGCCAAAGAATTGATGGTTTTCAACTGTGGTATTGGAGAAGACTCTTGAGAGTCCGTTGGACTGCAAGGAGATCCAACCAGTCCATCCTAAAGGAGATGAGTCCTGGGTGTTCATTGGAAGGACTGATGTTGAAGCTGAAACTCCAATACTTTGGCTACCTGATGCGAAGAGCTGACTCAGTTGAAAAGACCCTGGTGCTGGGAAAGATTGAAGGCACAAGGAGAAGGGGACAACAGAGGATGAGATGGTTGGATGGCATCACCGACTCAATGGACATGAGTTTGGGTAAACTCCGGGAGTTGGTGATGGACAGGGAAGCCTGGCATGCTGCGGTTCGTGGGGTCACAAAGAGTCAGACAGGACTGAGGGACTAAACTGAACTGAACTGAACATACATGCATGATTACATATATGTATATATAAATGTGAGACAGATATATATGTCTTATATTTTCTTTAACCATTCATTAATTGATGGACACATGTTATTTCCATATCCTAACTTAAAAATAATGCTGCAGTGAACATGGAGGCACAGTATCTCTTTGAGAATGTGGCTTTATTTCCTTTGGATATGTCCCCAGAAATGGAATTTCTGGATCATATGGTAGTTTTATGTTTAATTTTTTGAGGATCCTCCATACTGTTTTTCGTAGTGGCTGAACCAATACTGCTATTCTGTTACCTTTCTAAAAATGTCATTCTGTTGTCTTTCTCCTTTTTGGTTTCTGATGGAAATTCAGCTACCATTCATGTCATTGTTCTCCTTTGTTAATGTGTTATTTTTGTCTGACTGCTTGCAAACTTTTCTCTTTATCCTTGGTTTTCAGCAGTTTTATCACATTATTCTTTATGTGTGATATTCCTTTTATCCTCATTGGGATTCATTTTCTCATAGATGTTAAGTTTTGCACTATATTTGGGGATTATTTGACCATTAATTCTTCAAATTCTTGTGCTCCTCCATTATATTTCTCCTGTATTTCTAGAACCTCATACATATAGCAGTTACGTTACACTACTTGACATTACCCTACAGGTCACTAAAACTCTGTGAACTCAAGAGAGGTTCATTTCTTCCTCTTTTCTTCATATTAGATAATTCCTAGCAATAGATCTTCACATTCACTGACTTTTTCTTTTGTTCTCTCGAATTTGCTGTTAATCTCATTAAAAAAAATGTTAAAGTAAAAATTTGTGGATTTTTTTTTCTGTTTTAGAATATTCACTTGGTTCTATTTTATAGTTTCTACTTCTCTGCTGAAATTCTTCAAAGTTTCAAAGATAGTAGAAAGCATTCCTTTATACCCTTCACCCCACTCCCCCAAGGTCAACATCTTAAATAATCATGGTACATATGTCAAAGCCAAGAAATAAACATTGCTACATTATTATTAACTAACTCCAGGTTGTCTTTGAATCTCACCAGTTTTCCATTATTATTATTTTTTTCTGTTCTAGGATGTAACCCATTTACATTTAGTTTTTTACATTTGCATTTAGTTTTCCTTATTTTGTAGTTTTCTCTGGTGTTCTATGTGTTATGAACTTGATGAATTTGAAGAGTAGTGATTAGATATTCAGAATACTTCTCTTCCTGGGAAATAGATGGGGAAACAGTGGAAACAGTGTCAGACTTTATTTTTTGGGGCTCCAAAATCACTGCAGATGGTGATTGCAGCCATGAAATTGAAAGATGCTTACTCCTTGAAGGAAAGTTATGACCAACCTAGATAGCATATTGAAAAGCAGAGACATTACTTTGCCAACAAAGGTCTGTCTAGTCAAGGCTATGGTTTTTCCATTGGTCATGTATGGATGTAAAAGCTGGGCTGTGAAGAAAGCTGAGCACTGAAGAATTGATGCTTTTAAACTGTGGTGTTGGGGAAGACTTTTGAGAGTCCCTTGGACTGCAAGGAGATCCAACCAGTCCATCCTAAAAGAGATCAGTCCTGGGTGTTCATTGGAAGGACTGATGCTAAAGCTGAAACTCCAATACTTTGGCCACCTCATGCAAAGAGTTGACTCATTGGAAAAGACTCTGATGCTGGGAGGGACTGGGGGCAGGAGGAGAAGGGGATGACAGAGGATAAGATGGCTGGATGGTATCACCGACTTGATGGATATGAGTTTGAGTGAACTCTAGGAGTTGGTGATGGACAGGGAGGCCCGGTGTACTGCGATCATGGGGTCGCAAAGAGCTGGACATGACTGAGCGACTGAACTGAACTGAACTGAACTGAGAATACTTCTCAGACTGGAGTTATTTGATTATTTTTCACGTTTGTCTGATGTTAAGAGTTTTGGTGAAATATACTTTAGTAATTAGGTGTCTTTCTCATTGCATCTTGTTCAGGTGCATGATATCAACAAGACATCACTAGTAGTTCACACTTTTAACCCTGTTCATGGGTTTAAGTTGTGTTTGCCAGGTTTCTCTGACATAAAATTACACATCCATACCTTATTGTTCAGAAGTGAGTCGCTAAGTCTTACCAACACTCAAGGGAAGAAGGAATAAATCACACATCATGAGGCAGGAATATCTCCATATATTGTTTGGAATCTCTGTAAGGAAAATTTAACTTCTCCCCTCCCCCCATTTATGTGTTTATTCAGTCATTTATTTAAATCAGTACAGATTTAGAGGAGTGACATCAGCATGATGGCAGAGTAGGAGAGTCCAACCTCTGTCCCTCCCACAAATAATAACAATTAGACAGGTATCTACTAACAAAAATTGCTCTGCGAGACCTCAGGAGTTCATTTAAGAAGCATTAGCAACACAATAGAGCCAAAAACTTGAGAATAACCACGAAAGAAAAAAATGGTAGGAAGAACAGTTTCATTTTGCCTGCATCATTCCTTCTTCATGTATATGAAGAAAGTCAACTTCATGTTTATTAATCAACTAATTTCTGACAAAGAAATCAAGTCTGTACAATGGAGAAAGGATAGTCTCTTAAATAAACGATATTGGGAAAACTGGATTGTTTTTGTTGTTAGCTGCTAAGTCATGTCTGACTCTTTACAACCCCATGGACTATAACCTACCAGGCTTCTCTGTCCATGGGATTTTCACATTCAAAATAATGAAATTGCCCGCCCCCCCACCTTTTTTTATACCATGCACAAAAACAACTCAAAATGGATTAAAAAATTAAAAGTAAGATCTGAAACCATGAAACTCCTAGTAGAAAACATAGGGGAAAACCTCCTTGACCTTGGTCTTTGCAATGAGTTTTTTGGAATATACACCAAAAGCACAGGCAACTAAGCCAAAATAAATATGTAGGACTACAGCAGATCTACCTGGAGAAGGAAATGGCAACTCACTCCAGTACTCTTGCCTGGAAAATTCCATGGATGGGTGAGCCTGGGAGGCTACAGTCCATGGGGTTGTAAAGAGTCAGACACGACTGAGTGACTTCACTTTATTTCTTTCTATAGTTCCTTTTGGAGAAGGAAATGGTAACCCACTGCAGTGTTCTTGCCTGGAGAATCCCATGGACAGAGGGGCCTGGTGGGGCTGTGATCTATGGGGTTGCAGAGTCGGACACGACTAAGCAACTAACACACATACACACACAGCTAGTAAACTGTTTCTGCAGAGCAAAGGAAAAACCAAAATGAATGGAAGTGTAAATTTGTATAATCACTATGAGAAAGAACATTGAGGCCCCTCAAAAAATGAAAAATAGAGCCACCATATGATGCAGCAATTCCACTTCTGGGTATGTATCCAAGAAAAAGTCACTATTTCAAAGAGATACCCGCACTATTATGTTCTTTGCAGTATGACTCAAAATGACTATGATATGGAAACAGCCTTTGTGTCTGGTGACAGATGAATGAATAAAGAAAATGTGAGATGTATGTATAAAAAGCAAAATTATTCAACTTTTAGAAAGAAGGGAATTCTGCCATTTTGCCACAACATAGATAAACCCAGAGGATATTATCTAAGTGAAACTGTCTGCAGAAAGACCAATCTCACATGATCTCACTATTTGAAACAACAAAAAAAGTTGAACTCATAGTAACACAGGGTAGAAAGGTTACCAGGGATTGGTGGGTGGAGGAAAATGGGAAATATTGATCAAGGGTATAAACTTTCAGTTATAAGATGAATAAGTTATTGAGGCCTAATATATATCATAGTGATGACCATTTACTTGAAATTTTCTAAGAGAGCAGATTTCAAGTGTTACCACCAGTACATATAACACACACACACACACACACACACACACACGGTAACTATTGGAGGTGATGGATATTTTTATTAATTTTATTGTGGTAATTTCACAATGAATACTTATATCAAAACTTTCATATTGTATATCTTAAATGTATATGATCTTTATTTGTTGAGAATAAATAAAAAGTTGCTGTGGATTCATAAATTCTTTTTTTTTTTTAATTCCTGGGTTATCCAATACATCCAATACTTACAATATAATCCAATTAATTTTGTTGCTCCTAATTGTTTTATTTTGGATTTCAGGAGCTTTTCCAGCACTAAAAGACGCTCCAGGCTCATCTTATGTATTTTCCATCCTGGCCCTAGAATTAGTCTTTCCTCAAGGAGCCCTGGTTCCTATGTTGCCTGCCTTTTTTCTTTCTTCCTTTTTTAAAAAAACATCTTAACCATTTTAAAGTTTGTTGGTTCAGTAGTGTTAAGTATTGTTATGGACTGAATATTTGTGTCGCCTCCCACCCCCAAGTTCATATGCTGAAGGCTTAACCTCCAGTGTGGCTCTATTGGAGAAGGGCCTGTGAGGAAGTAATAATTAAGGCTAATGACTTCATAACGGTGGGGTCCTAATCTGAGCAGCTTAGTGTCTTTGTCAGAAGAGACAATACAGAGCTCCCTAGCTCTCTCTCTCTTGCATACCTGCACAGAGCAAAGGCCGTGTGAGACCACAGTGAGAAGGTAGCTGCTGCAACCCAAGGTGTATGGTCTCACCAGACCCCAGTTCTTCAGGCCTGTTAATTGTGGATTTCCAGTGTCCGTAACAGTGAGAAAATAAATTTCGATTATTTATGGCATTTTGCCATGACAGCCTAGGCAGACTAATACAAGTATATTCACATAGCCAATCTCCAGAAGTTTTTCATGTTGCAAAACTGAAACTCTTTAGCCATTAAACAACACCCCATTTCTCTCCCTCCCCAGTTCCTGGCCATCACCAGTCTACTTTCTGTTTGTATGAATTTGAATGTTTGAGATACTTCATACAAGTGGAAAGAATCACAAAGTGTTTGTCTTTTTGCAATCAGTGTGTTTCCTTTCCGCCTACAATGCAGGAGAGGCAGGAGATGTGGGTTCGATCTCTGGGTCAGGAAAATCCCCCTGAGGAGGAAATGGCAACCCACTTTTCTTGCCTGGAAAAATTCCATGGACAGAGGAGCCTGGCAGGCTATAGTCCCTGAGGTCGCAAAGAGTTGGACAGGAGTGAAGCAGAAACTAAACTAAGGCCTTCAAGGTTTATCCATCTTATGGAATGTGAAGGATTTTCTTCATTTTAAAGACTGAATATTACTTCACTGTATGTGTTTGTTGGGGCCCAGGGTAGACTACCCCCAAATGTGCCTCAGTGGCACATTGATTATTCTCAATTAAAGTTACTTAAGAAATGGCCTATTCAAGAGTGACTCTGTGGCCTTCCTCTCTGTCTCCCTGAAACTAGGAAGTAAGCCTCTTCTGTGAAAGGAGTGCTTCCCACCTCTGGAGGTATTAATAGAAGTCCACCCTTATCACCAAAGACAGAATTTGGGGCCAAGAAGCTTGTATAAACAAACCTTGTTACTTTTTTTATTTACTACCCCAGTGCCCAACTCTGTCTATATTCTTCACTTATTGGTCACTCAAAACCCAAGTTTCTTTGCCTTGTCAGCTCCTCACAAATTTATTGTTTCTTTGTCTGCAAAGTATAAAAGCTACCTGCTTTAGTCACCTCTTAGGTCCCATTTCTATGAATCCTCCATGTTCATGAATTAAAATGTGTTTCTCTTTCTCCTGTTAATCTGTCTTGTGTCAATTTTATTATTAGTCCAGCCACAAGTACTCTAGAGGGGTATGTGTGGGGGATTTCCTCCTCCCCAACATAGACCACATTTTGTTTATGTTGTCTTCCTTTTAAGGGCATCAACATTTGTTCTCGAAGGCAGCTGAAGTATTGGTGGATCTTTTTGTCAGGTTGTGCTTTGTTTCTTTGTTTGCACTGGTCAGCACTGCACCGCCGCTGGTGCACGACCACAGCAGTTCATCTCAGCAGGAACCACAGAGTCCTATCTGTGCAGCTGGCTCTCAGCCAGGGACTTAGAGGGTGAGCTCACATGATGGCTTTTGGACACCTTTCTCTGTGCCACTCTCTCATGTCAGTCACCCTGATCTGCAAATTCCAGGTGTGTGAAAGACTGAAGGCAGGAGGAGAAGGGGACAACAGAGGATGAGATGGTTGGATGGCATCACCGACTCAATGGACATTGAGTTTGAGCAAGCTCCAGAAGATGGTGAAGGACCAGGAAGCCTGGTGTGCTGCAGTCCATGGGGTCACAAAGAATCAGACACGACTGAGTGACTGAACAAAAACAAGCAGCTCAAAACGTGGATCTCTGCTGCCTCAGCTTCATGAGACTCCTGCTCTATTTTAGGATTCATTATCCTGTTTTGGGCCGGAAAGTGGTCCTAGGCAGAATACCAGTGACCATAGCACTTACCTTTGTGCGTTGTGTTCTCTCAAGGGTCACAGTGCTGCCTGATCCGTCGTCCCTGAAAACAGCTGCCTCATGTATTTTGTCATTTGGGTGTTTTGGGAGAAGGCCAAGTCCAGTATCACTCTGTCACGGCTGGAAATAGAATTTTATTAGTTTTTAATTACTATGCTCTCCCTGTTTCTCTTTCTTCTCTTCTGTCTTTATACATTCTGACTTGGTGATCTTATCTATTCCTGGAATTTCAATTCCCTTTTATTTTCTTTAACTTTTTATTTCGATTTCACCTATTTGAAATAAATTACTGATACCGGTCAATCCTAAAGGAAATCAACACTGAATATTTATTGAAGGATTGATGCTGAAGCTGAAGCTCCAATACTTTGGCCGCCTGAGGCAAAGAGACGACTCTTTGGAAAAAACCCTGATTTTGGGAAAGATTGAAGGCAGGAGGAGAAGAGGGTAACAGAGGATGAGATTGTTGAATGGCATCATTGACTCAGTGGACATGAGTTTAAGCAAACTCTGTGAAATAGTGAAGGACAGGGAAGGCTGGCGTGCTGCAGTCCATGGGGTCGCAAAGAGTTGAACACTACTGAGCGACTGAACAATGGCAACTGACACCTTACTATGTATTTACTTAATTTATTCCTTTTTGTGGTTGTCTCAGCATATAAAAATAAGAGAACAAGGAGAGAAAATGAAATTTCTTGCCTGTGAAGGGTAAAGACTAAATCATAATTGAGAGAATGTTTTGGGGAACACAGAGGTATAACACACTCACAGAACAAATATCTGGGCAAGAGCTCATTTCTCCCATGATTCTAGCCACATGCAAACCAACCTCCTATTTCTCTATTGTATACCACTACCCAAAGCTCCAAGGAACAATGAGATCAGTCCCATTTGTCGTGCATCTGTTTTCCTTTTATTTATTTATTTTTTCATCTGTTTTCTTCAAAAGGGAACAAGCATCTATAAAATGTGAGATAAATTCATAGCTAGGAACCACTCTCATATTTTTATTCCAGTTTCCATAATTGAATTACCGAATTTAAGGGCAACATTTCCTCGGTCAATAGAAAGGTGAGATGGGGAGTCAATTTAATTTGCACTTAATGAGCATCTAGAGAGTATGGTGAGGTTAAATAAATAAAACATCAAAAAACCAGAGTTTAGAATATTAATTTCGATAGGCAGCCCCAGAGTTTGAACCATTTCCTGAAAAGTTACTTCTGCTTTTGTCATACTGGGCCATTTTTTTTTTTTTTTAAATAAAGCCTTCAAGTTTCCTGCTAGCAGTTTAGAGATTGGGCTGTTTCCTCACTTATACCTGTCTACTCACACTTGTATAATTTTATTCTCTCAACTGAATGTGAAAGATAGACAAAGATGACTGACAATGTTACTTATTCCATAATAAAGTCTCCTGCTGCACCCCAAGCTCTGAAGGATGACCGACGGCAGCAAAAAGGTGAGTTAACCAATCAAGTGTGGAAAACTGTCCATAGTCACCATAGGCTAGGTGAATGAATGAGATGGAGAATACATTTGGAGTAGAGGGTCATTTGGAGAAACACTTTTGGTTCTTTTTGAAGTCCAGAATTGGAATATGAAGATTTTGTATGTGGCTGAGGATCTGATCTTAGGTTTCAGCTAAATTGTTTTCTAACCCTTCACTTCTATCATTTTATCTATGAAACACAAGCTGGGGCAATTTTGTTTGCCTTTATTGCTCCTGACCTAAAGCAAGAAATTTGTTGGGAGAACTTTATCTCTTTGTGAATGTTTGGGGCAACTGTGGACCAGCTGTGCAAATTCTAGGCATCTCTGTTTTTCTGGCTATGAAATGAAGAGAAGGACACCAATAATTTTGCCACAGGGTAATTTAAGATTTTGTCAGAAAATAAGTTATTTCATATAACTAGGTCCTCCCCACACCCTTGAGCCAGAATGGTGACAAGTGTAGGAAGAAGGTATTAAGAGCATTACAGATACTAGACCCTGTGACTCTGGGAATTTGAAGATGAAACAAACCATTCTTACATAGAACCCCGAGAAAACACTTTCTGAGAAGGCAGATAACTGTGTAAGTGCCAAAATTAATATTTGATTTTATATCTTGGGGAGCAAACTTCCATGAGGTGCATTTTTTAGTGTAGCTCCATAAGCTTTCTTTTTTGCCTCATAGTCTTATTATTACAAGTAAATTACTGCTATGATTTGCTAAATCATTCCACTATACTTAGATATTTGATTTATTTCTATTACTGTGAATTATAGAGCATTTAATATTTTATTTGTACTTATTTTTCCTTCTTTGGGGTTATATCTGTGCTAATTTCTAAGGAATAGAAATGTTAAATCAAAAAGAATGTGCATTTTAAAGTTTATGTATATGATCACACAATTCATGATAAGTTGAAACTTGACTATAATTTTAATTTCCAGGCAAGTGGTTTTTTATTTGTATCCAGTGGACACTGCACATTCTTATTTATTGCCAGTATGTTTATTTCTACACCAGCTTTCTGGGGTGTTCTGCTTGGGAATGGGAAAATAGGTTAAGAGCATTAAAACAATATTAAAAATCTCTTTAGAAAAGTATTGGTGGTGGTTTAGTTGTCGTGTCAGACTCTTGCGACCCCACAGATTGTAGCCCGCCAGGTTCCTCTGTCCATAGGATTCTCCAGGCAAGAATACTGGAGTGGGTTGCCATTTCCTTCTCCAGGAGAAATTAAAAAAGCATTACATGCTCATTATAGGAATTAGAGAAACTATGAGAGCAGATATAATAAAATAAAATCACTAATAATTTTACAACGTGGTGATCATCACTATTTTGACATATTTTTACTTTTTTATACTGATTTTACTACAAGTACTTTACTAAGAGTCTTTTAATATAAAGTACATTAAAATATTAAATTTCAGTTAATTTTTAAAAAACAATTGTGGTTGCACATATACAATTTATTTATGCAATTATGTTTTGGTACTTTTTTTACACTTAGTGTAATATCTAAAATCAACATTTATTTCATTAAATATTCTTTTATAGTGCAAATGTATTTTTTATGTCACTAAAAAATGAAATGCTTTTGGATTTAACAGTCCAAATAGTTAAAATACAGAACTCTCTCATTTTAAGCTATCTTCACTATGAATTTCTTTAAGAAGTTCAAAATACATCATAGATACCTACATCTATAGTATCATTTACCTAAAATTTAAATTTGAAAGTGAGGCCCAAATAAGCAGAATTATTTTCTCCATTTCCAAATTAAAGGTTATCAAATAAAGGAGTCAAAACTAGAATTTAAATGCCTTACTTTATAAATTTTTGCCTTTCACACTATCAGTCCTACACTAGCAGACTATGGGATCACTACCATTTTAAAATAAAAAATTGGTGTGAAAAATCTGTTATTTTCCAAATGAAAATAATACCATTCTTAGGTATACATTGTATACAACATAGTTAATATGAAGTAATGTCCCATCCTTAAACAAATTATCAACCTAAACTGATCACTCTTCCAATTATGACAGGTTCCAAAGCACTTGTGAGGTGTCATTTTATTTTCATTTAAGTTTTATTTATCTCAATTTTGAATAAATAATACATTATATGGTTCAAAATTTTAAAAGTACAGAAGAAAAGAAAAAGTCTTTCTCCCATCTCTGTCCCCATTGACCTGTTTCCCCTCCCCAAGGCAAGCAACCTTATCAGATGCATGTGTCTATTTTCAGAAATGCCTATTAACATACAGTGTTTCACAGACTGTTTTGTTAACTGTTTCCCTTTATATTCCTTGAGAAATCACTCCATATCTATAAAAAAAAGCTTGTCTTTGTTTTTTGTTAGAAACTGCATATTGACTTTATGGCTACGTCAAAATGTATTTGAGTTATCTTTTATTGATAGACAGGTTGAATTTAGTCTTTTTCTCCTACAAATATTGTTGCTATGAGTGGCCTTAAAAATATGACATTTTATACATGTGTGAATGTCTGCAGGAAAAACTTCTTGAAGAGAAATTGCTGAGTAAAAAGGTAAATTAATGCCTTTGTGATTTTGGGACACAGCCAAACTGCTATCCAAAGAAGTTGTTCCAATTTATATTCTCACCACTAAAGCATGAGACTGTGCAAGCCACAATTTCAAAACAAAAAGTATCTTTCACTGGATAAGTAAAATATGTTCCTTGATAAAGTTGACGGTGGCCACCCTCAACTTCAGAGCATGGACCTTGACAGATCTAGGAAAGGAAACTCTAAGGCCTGGATTGCAATTCCAACCAGGCCAGATTGCTTCCAGATCCCAGCTATCCTTCCCTGACCTTTTCTCTTTAGACTTTTATTCTGACTCAGGATATTTTTTTGGATTCTATTCTTGCAGCTTCTTCCTCGAGATGCCCTCGCTCTTACCATGTGGCGATAGCTTTGGGGCTTCTGTCCACCATTCTAGCAAGTATGCTGCTATTGCAGTGGATTCTGTACCGGGGTAAGTGCTAACTTAAACCAAAATTTGTGTATAAAAGCAATATAACGTTACAGAAACCTTGAAAAATAGTCCCAGCAAAATAAACCAACATACACAAGAGTATCTCCCAGGCATAGTCTTCTAGTTTTTGAGTACATGACTTTGTGTTAAGCATTTATTCTTTTAACAGGATTTCAGTTAAGTCCTCTAAAATCCCCCTTGCCTTACTTTTTTTTTTTTTCAATAAGGCTGGATATAGTTCTGCTCACAATATGGTTATAATTTTGTGTATTGCTCTTTGGTTTGATACTGTGTCATAAACATTTTCCTACCTACTACCATATTTAGCATGAAAATAAAATTATAATTTTAATATTGTGTTTAACATTTCATATGAGATATACTGTAATTTAATTAAGCATATTCTAATTTTTCCCATTTAATGAGCTTTCCCATTTTCTAAAATGAACTTTCCTAGATTTAGTTCTAGGTCCTTATATATGATGATCCAGAGAGCCTTTGGTTTCTGTTTCACAATCCAGAGTTCTAACTTAGGTTTTTGTTATTTGAGCATGATTGTTAGTGACAGGCTATTGCTGTTGTTTTGTTGCTAAGTTGTGTCTGACTCTTTCTGAGACCCTGTGGGCTGTAGTCTGCCAGGTTCCTCTGTCCATGGGATTTCCCAGGCAAGAATACTAGAGTGGATAACCATTCCCTTCTCCAGAGGATCTTCCAAATCCAGGGATCGAACCCAGATCTCCTGCATTTCAGGTGGATCTTTACTGAGCCACTAGGGAAGCCCCAAGTGACAGGTTAGACAGACTTTATTAATTGGGATACTAAGGGTTCAGTCTTAGGACCTCTACGTCACATACAAGTTCAACATTTGACAGAAGGAGACTCCTAGGCAAGTCAGGAATTTTTCCTTCAGGCTGGATACCATCACAGTTGTATGGAAAAAGCACAAATTATAAGGTGTCGACTTCATAGCTTGATCTCCAGAACCCTATGCTGTTCCCATGCCAGGCCTTCCTACAGAAAGGTTGTCTAAAGGTTGACTACTTCCTCCACTTTTTAACTTCAAATCTGGAATAGATATATAATCTACTCTGCAATTATGTATCCACACGTATGCTCACTGGATATAATGGTTCACACATGCCTATTGTGAGATTGTGTTTATGGAGACATACAAATATGTCTTGTGGAATAGAAAATCAATAGAATTTTGGAATTTTCATTGAAATGACCTCGAAAGTGTATTCAGTTCCCTTTCATTTTCACAGATCTATAGCACAACCATTTTAAAGGAATGAGAGTGTCTGTATATGAAAGAGCTCAGCGAGGAGAATGGCATGACTTTTTGCTTTAGCAGCTGATATCCTTCTCTGTCAGAAAATCTTTTTTTTTAAATATCTAGAATGAATTCTTTTTGATGAAGTATGTCTTTTATCCAATTTCCAGTGAATTTTTAGTGCATTTGTGATTAAAAAAAACAAACCCCAAACAGCCTTTCATTGTAGATAAGTTTGTTCTTTCTAGTTTCTGTCCTTTTCTTTTGCACTATTATGGAGTGTCAGACTGAGGTTGCATATTCTGAAAGATTCTACCTGAGTTAAGCAATGTGCATTATGCAGTTACACAATGCATGCTCTGAGCCTATATAAATAGCACAGAGATACATTCATGCAGATACACTGTTATGTTACCTGTTGTGTATATGTCACACGTGCATACTGATGTCTAGCACAAGCAAGGGACTCTCCTCCCAGTCCTCAGCCAGCTTGTATCCATTTCCTTCCCTGCCCCTTCATATCCTTGCTTAACAGAATGTTCAGTAGTAGTAATAGAGTTGGACATTGTGAGGTATTTAATTTGAGACCATGCATTGTGGTACATTTCTCTAAACCTTAATCTGAAAGGTAGAGGGCAGGAAAGACAGTTTATCCCCAATTTCATTGCCATAAACATGTGACCCAAACCTCTTCTTTTCCAGGCTCCAAGTTGCCCACTTGTGCTGGCTGTCCTCACTGCCCAGACCTCTGGATGGGGCATGGTGACCACTGTTATTACTTTTCAGTGGAAAAAAAGAGCTGGAATTCTAGCCTGGAATTCTGCTTAGCCAAAGACGCGCATCTCCTTATGTTTAAAGACAGCAAGGAAATGGTAAGTGCAAACATTTAGTAAATGTAGGCAGTTTTGTTGGAGAATGCTGTTCAAATATATCAAGTATCCTCTTTTGAGGAGCAAAAGGAATGTTCTTTCCTTTTCCTCCCCCACCAACCCTCATTTATATACCTAGGCGCTCCAATTGGTATGTATGCATGTGTGTGTGCGTGTGTTGGAAGTGGCAAGATGGTGAGTATTACAGAGAAGAATTAGACCATAAATACAGGGCTTCCGTTGTGGCTCAGCCAGTGAAGAATCCGCCTGCAATGCTGGAGACCTGGGTTCGATCCCTGGATTGGGAAGATTCCCTGGATAAGGGAAAGGCTACCCAATCCAATATTCTAGCATGGAGAATTCCAAGGACTGTATAGTCCATGGGGTCTCAAAGAGTTAGACATGACTGAGCAACTTTCACTTTCACTTCACTTTCACAAATCTAATAAAAGGAATCATTAGATCCAGACACATATGAGTGTAACAGTAAAGAGGCACTTTACTCACTTTACAAGTTGCACCAGCTCTCTCTCACCAGTAAGAGCTGGTGGAACTTGGGATGGAGGGAAAGAGAGGTAGCTTGGGGACTTAATGCCTTCTTCATAATATTTTGCCTTCATTCATTTGAATTCAGTAAGGTCTAGATGAGGAATCAGTTGGGGTTGTGCTGAAGGCATGAGGAAGAAGTAGTTTCAGAAACCTGAGAAAGAAGGAAGGGAAGTATGTGTGTGTGACTTTACACTCCTCGCAGAGTTGAACTGCTGGGCTCCACTTCCTACTGGCCTCTCAGATCCTTCCTGTCCACCTAACTGTCAGGAAGCGAGTTCTTTATGAATCCCGGAGCATCTCAAAGTAACACAAGGAGTTGACATCCTGAGGTTACCTGGTATGAAAATCAATCAAATTCTAACTAGTCAACTTAAATAACATATGCAAAGAAAATAAGGAATCCTCCTTAGGATTTTGTGCTAATTTCATGCTGAGTTTTGTGTTTTGATATTGTTTTACATCTTCCTTTTGGGGTAGATCCACAGATAAGAGTTTATTAAGAATTCAACAATATTAAACATCCCTTGGGGGAAATTCTGACAGGAAATGAATTACTCTGAAGCAGTTGGAGAAAACATATGGTCTATAAAGTCTGTAACTTTCTATTTTAAGAGAAGACTAAAGCATCTGGTTTCCTGTTGTCTGTCAAAAGAATACTCATTCCTTTGAAATTCTGCATACACTCTAACTTCAAATCAGTCCACTTCTGTGATTTACTTTTCCTTTATCTTCCATGAACTAGGTGACAGAATGCACTGGGATGTATTCTTTAGACCTACAGAATTGTGGTTTTATGGCACCTAGTAATAATAACCTTGCTTTCTGGACCTTTTTGCAGCAACTCCTATTCTCATTCTGATACAACTGCATCTGAGTTCTTAGGCTAAGTGAAATCAATAGCAGAAGGGAGCAGACAGCTTGAAATACTGTTGAGCAAACACTGATAAACAGAGTAGTGAATCATAATACAAGACAGTGCCTCGGAGAATTGCAGAGAGGCAGCTACCATAATTGCAGTGTGATAATGACAGCTTCAGCCCAGGATAGCTGGGAGGTGGGCGTGGTTCTGTTTCTCTGAGGTCCCCTGGAAGAATGGATGAGTGTTAAAGGATTTCACCTTTCCATTCTTTCTCTGCTTACTGTAAATCCTGATCTACCGCTAAGTGAGCTGGAGAGAGTTAGACTGGCTGCATTTCCAAAACTGGTTTATTTCCTTTTAAGGACCCTTGATTCAGACCAGTCCTGGAAAGGGCATTCTATGCTCTCAGGAGAGTATCCCTGAGTGACTGCATAGCAACTGCAGATAAGTCTTACTTCTGACGTTCCTGTGGAATTTTGCTTGGTTCTCTGGCCTGATTCTTTTTCTTGCCCTCAGCTTTTGTAAGATCTCGTAGAACCAACTTGACTTATATCTAGTCTGTTGACTTTGTTGTACCAGTGTCATCATTCTTTTATTCTCATGGCAATATTTATATACTAATTTAAGATAGATGCTTGCTTTTCCTAGTATTGCACATGACAAGTTGCTTCAGTTGTATTCTACTCTTTGTGACCCTAGGGACTGTAGCCCGCCAGGCTCCATTACCCATGGAATTCTTTGGGCAAGAATACTGCAGTGGGTTGCTATGGCCCTCCTGCAAGGGATCTTCCCAACCCAGGGATCGAACTTGCATCTCTTGGGTCTCTTGGATTGGCAGGCAGATTCTTTACCGCTAGCACTACTTAGGTCTAAACAGCTACCAAAACAGCATAAAAATCTATGAAAACCAAAGTTTTCTGACATTCCAGTGGTGGAGAATACTGCTAGGGAATTAGTTTGCTCTATGCTAGAGGCTCCAAGTCTATCAGAAGTGTCCCTCTTACACTGGTAAATAGTTATCCTTCAGTGAGATATATAACTACAGTCCCTCTATTAGATCCGTTATAGATAGCCAAGCTTATAATGAAAATAATAAAAATAGAAACTCCTGTGTGTTGAGCACCTGCTATGTGATAGGAATTCACTTCTATTTTATTATTCTTAATCTTCACAGCATATTCTATGAAGTAGACTTCAACCACTCTATTTCATTGAGTGAATAAAATTCAGAAGAGTTAGTGAGCAAGTCCAAGGCTACAAATCTGACAGAGCCAAACTTTCTTTACAGAGCCAGATTTTAAAGTCCATACCAACCTAACTTTTAAAGTCTTACAGAAATATTGTGTTTGACAGCTTTCAGAATCCATCTTGTGCACACTGAAAAATGAAATCACTTTTCCAGTTATTTGTCTTCTGGTTCCTTTTCTTTGCTGTACATGTTTAGAATATTATTTGAATTTGAATGTAGGATGTATATTTTATGGCCCTTGGGATTTAAATATTTTTAAATAGTGAGGTGTTCACTTATTTTTTTTTTACTATCCTTAAAAATTTATTTACATGACAATTATATGCTGATGTGTTCACTTATTATCTCTTTTTTGTGTCTTGGACTTCAAGATTTATTTTATTTTTGAGAAAATAAAAAAAAATTGAAGTTGGATTGTTCTATTATTTCCTCAGTGTTCTGTTTATCTTATGGCAACTACTCTTTTTTGCTCTTCCTGTTCTTTGCATTTATCTTTCAGTTCAGTCAGTTCAGTTGCTCAGTCGTGTCTGACTCTTTGCGACCCCATGAATCACAGCACGCCAGGCCTCTCTGTCCATCACCAACTCCCGAGTTCTTTCAGACTCACATCCATCGAGTCAGTGATGCCATCCAGCCATCTCATCCTCTGTCGTCCCCTTCTCCTCCTGCCCCCAATCCCTCCCAGCATCAGAGTCTGTTCCAATGAGTCAACTCTTCACATGAGGTGTCCAAAGTACTGGAGTTTCAGCTTTAGCATCATTCCCTCCTAAGAAATCTCAGGGCTGATCTCCTTTAGAATGGATTGGTTGGATCTCCTTGCAGTCCAAGGGACTCTCAAGAGTCTTCTCCAACACCACAGTTCAAAAGCATCAATTCTTTGGCACTCAGCCTTCTTCACAGTCCAACTCTCATATCCATATGTGACCACAGGAAAAACCATAGCCTTGACTAGACAGACCTTTGTTGGCAAAGTAATGTCTCTGCTTTTCAGTATGGTATCTAGGTTGGTCATAACTTTTCTTCCAAGGAGTAAGCATCGTTTAATGTCACGGCTGCAATCATCATCTGAAGAATTGATCTTTAGATATGTTCAAATTTTTGATTTTTGTTGGTGTTTTTTCTCCATATAGATAAGTTGATTTTGATTGTTAACTTTTGTTTCTTATAGTTGTTGGTGTGTTATTTTAAAATATATATTGACTAAAGAGTTTTCCCTGTGGAAATACTTTGGTTTCTTTCAACCTATCCTGATGCTCCTCGCTGCATAACGTCTTTCTTCCTCATTATCATAATTTGAGATTATATCTTCAGACTTTATTGCTTTAACAATCTCTCGTTCAACTTGAACTATCATCCCTGTTAGAGTTTATGACTTTGGGATTGTCCCTATCTTCTCCCTGAAATTTCAGTATTGGCTTTTCTTGTATTTAGGGAAGTGAAAGTGAAAGTGAAGTCGCTCAGTCGTGTCCGACTCTGCGACCCCATGGACTGTAGCCTACCAGGCTTGTCTGTCCATGGGATTTTCCAGGCAAGAGTACCGGAGTGGGTTGCCATTTCCTTCTCCAGGGGATATTCTCGACCCAGGGACTGAACCCAGGTCTCCCACATTGCAAGCAGACTCTTTACCCTTTGAGCCACCAGGGAAGCCATCTAATTATATTGAATTTCCTTCTGTGACTACAAACACTATGATAACATGGTCACTTTCCTCCATAATGTAAAGTAGATTCAGGTAATGAAAAGAGCTTAATTTCTTTCAGACAGACATGAGTTTGTTTTTACTAAATTGCTTACTAGCTATGTGAGCTTCAGCAAGTTTCTTAACATCTTTGACTCTCAATTTCCTCATGTACCAAGTGGAGAAATTTTTTTTCCCAGAATTGTTACAAGTATTAATTGAGAACAATCTATGTGAAATTTTTTTTAACGTAGGAGGAATCACTTCATTTTAGTTTTCCTTCTTTCCACTTTAATTCTCCTTGACACTTGAAATAAAGACCAGATTTGAAATAACTTTTGTTTTTCTTTTCTGTCTCCCAGAGTGTGAAATTTCAGTAAAATATGTATCACAAAGTAAATTATGATTTGTTGAATCGAGTTTTTCCCTTTTGAGGAAATCTGAAATGATGTGTTAGAAGATAAAACTAAATGGCTGGAAGCACATGGTAGATGATAGGAGAATTGTTTTACTTGAGGTCTTTGTAGTCTGGTAATGTGTGTGTGTTTGTCACCCTTTCTTCATAACCAGATTAAGCAACCATTATGAACTTCGCCCCAAAGCATTCCTTTGGTAGGTAGGTTAGGATACTTCTCACTCCTTTTTTTTTTTTAACTTAAAAAGTGTGGTAAAGCATCAATAACATACAACTTACTATTTTGACAATTTTCAAGTATATAATTAAGTGGAATTAAGTATATTCAGATCGTTTTACAACTGTGACCACTGTTCATTTCCAGAACCTTTTATATCACCCCAAACAGAAACTCCACACCCATTTAACAGTAACTCCCCATAACCCCACCCCCCAGACCCTGGTGACTACTGGTCTAATCTTTATCTCTGAATTTTCCTCTTATGTCCTTTTGTATCTGACTTATTTCATTTCATTGGCTTCTTTTGTTTGGCATGTTTCCAAGGTACATCTGTGCTGTAGCAGTTATCAGAATTTCATTCCTTTTAAAGGCTGAATACTATTCCGTTACATGGATAGGACCACATTTTGTTTATCCATTCACCTGTTGATGGACAGTGTTTTACTATTTTTTTTTCTTTCATAATTGAAACTGTACTGATGGTTTTGAGGATCAGTATTTTGCTGTGTTGTTCAGTCGATAAGTCGTGTCTGACTCTTTGTGAACCCATGGACTATAGCCTGCCAACCTTCCCTGTTCTTTACTATCTCCCAGAGCTTGCTCAAACTTATGTCCATTGAGTCACTGATGCCATCCAACTATCTCATCCTCTGTCATCCCCTTCTCCTGCCTTCAGTCTTTCCCAGCATCAGGGTCTTTTCCAGTGAGTCAGCTCTTTGTATCAGGTGGCCAAAGTATTGGAGCTTCAGCTTCAGCACCAGTCCTTCCAATGAATATTCAGGGTTGATTTTCTTTAGGATTTACCGGTATACAGAAGTTTAAATTTGTGTGTAATTCTTAACATTTGTACCAAAAATCTAAGAAAAACCCCATGTAATTGTGATTCTTTTCTGAACAATTATCCAAGTTACTCTCCAGTTTAAAATGTGAAGGCAAACTTGTCTTAATAGTATGTTAAGTATGAATGCCTTCAAGTGTTCATACACTGTTATATCATATGTCCCACAGATTCACAATTTGAAAATTCATTAGTAGTGTATATGACATTAATCTTTCACAGCAGATGAAGAAAGTTACTGGGAAAACGGGACTACCTGAACAAAGATGTTACAGAGTACACAAAATTCTGACAGGGAGAGCAGAGATCAAGGGGTGGTTTTTCTTTAAGAAACAATTTCACCAAAACCAACATGGGAATAAAAGTAATTCAAAGTGTCCAAGACATGTTAAACACACAACTGACTCCAAATTGCCATTTAGTGTGCTTTGTATTGGAGGATGTAAAATGTACCCCCTCTATGCAATGTTAAGCTGACACCCAAGACAATCAAAGCCTCTGTATTCAATATCCCTCTATTTTCTGGTTGTACCAAAAAACAAAAAACAAAAAACAAAAAACCAGTAAATGATTTCACCTCTTAAAGAAAAGCAGTTAGCACTTAAAAAATGGAATAACGTTGAATTTCCTCCTTCTTAAAAATGTTTCCAGAGCTACTCACAATTTTGCATTTACAAAATAGTTGATAAACATATTGCCCTGTATTGTACAACAAAGGAGAGGGACCACTAAGACAGGGCGGCGATTTGAATCAGATTTGGCTTCTTTTGTCTCCTGCTTCATCAGAGGCTGGGTTCTCCTCTCTCTTAGTTTCTGTTTTCTGCAGGTAAATCTTGTCTCTTGGTTAGCCTGTTTCCCTCGTTCTCCTTTTTCCCCTTTTGTTTGTGGGGTTTTTTTTTTTTTTTTGATTTGAAATTTTATCCTTTCCTGCCGCCATTTTTTGGCTTCCAGTCTGATTTCCTCTTTTTTGCAGGAGCAGGTTAGCCGAGAACCTCATCTCTTGGGTTCCTCCTTTGTTGCTCCCTGGGTGGAGCCGACGTCCCTCCTGGGCGTTGCAGGGAGCAAGAACGTGCCCGGTGCCTGTGGGCAGGTGCTCCCTGGAGACTTAGGGAAGCGGGAATGCGGGTCCTCCTGCCACCCCAGTTGGTGGGACCCCAGCGTTTCACTCTTTTAAAGAGAGTGCTCGGTTTCCCGAGCAAGGCTCACTACCTTTTAGTATTGTGCACGTACACAAAATTATAGGGGAAATTCTTGTCAATATTAAATTCTAGTAATTTTGTACCCTGTCAAGTTTCCCTTAAATCTCTTAAGGTATCTGCATGTTTTTATATGCTAGTAGTCAAAGCTTCGGAGAACGCAATGGCAACCCACTCCAGTACTCTTGCCTGGAAAACCCTATGGGCGGAGGAGCCTGGTAGGCTGCAGTCCATGGGGTCGCTAAGAGTTGGACACGACTGAGCGACTTCACTTTCACTTTTCATTCTCATGCATTGGAGAAGGAAATGGCAACCCACTCTAGTGTTCTTGCTTGGAGAATCCCAGGGATGGGGGAGCCTGGTGGGCTGCCATCTATGGGGTTGCACAGAGTTGGACAGGACTGAAGCGACTTAGCAGCAGCAGCAGCAGCAGTCAGTGTTTACATTCTATAGGATATATTTGAAAAGTCTGGAAACAGAGGATAAAGTTATTTTTAAATAGTATATTTGTTAAACTTTCACGTAACATGCTCAATGTGTGTTTATTCAGCCTTCCAGACACATTTTCAAGTGAAGTAACTCTAAATTGAAAACAATAGATTTAAATAATTATACGGGTGCACCGTATTGTACTTTTTTTTTTTCAAATTAAGAACTACATGTATTGTTTTACGTACTTCACCTGAAAAAGTGTCTGGAGATTGAAGAAAAATGTAAATTATAGTATTTGAAAATATAACATACCTGTTATTTAAAATTACATATTTACCCTATGTAAATATCTAGGCTTTTTGGATACCATATGTTTATGTTTTGCTTTTCTAACATAGCATAATTTCATTCCTTTTTCCACACGTTAAATGATTATAGATACTTATCTTTAAAAATTCTATATTATTATATTTTTGCTTAACTGTTTTCCTGTTTCTAGAAAAAAATCTGATTTCCAAGAATTATTTCCTTGAGGTTAGTTATTTAGTATATAGTCCCTGAAATTAAGTTAGCCAATCAAAGATATGTCCAATTTAGTAGCTTTGGTATTTTAGTAGTTTATCTCCATACGGGTTGAAATATCTTAGCTATATCCTGTAAACCATGTTCATTTTGGCAGTGTAAGGAGTATGTTCTATACCTTAGCAGTATTTTAATTACAATTTAAAAATATTGCCTGCAAAAGCATGTGAGTGCGTGTGTAAGACATAAATATTGCCTTTAAAATGAAAAGGAAAGAAAAAAATGTATCTGGTTTCATTTGTGTTCTGTCTTCATCTTGCTTTTAGGTTTTGTACTTTTTCCTCTCTAAGGTATAACCAAACATTACTAGTTCTAAAGTGACATAGCACCTCATTGCTCTAGTTCATACCTTTTCGCAAGATAAGCCTTCTGAGGTCACACCCTTGCAATAAACACTCTTGTTTATGCTTTTATGCTGCTTCCACAGTAACGTACACACATCATTCATGAGTCCGTAGAACCCAGAGATAATTGCACTCTGGTTCCAAAAGCTCTTTTCAAGTGGGATGTTGATTTTCAAGTGAGAGTGATCCAGTAAACATTTGCCCTGTCCAGCCTCATCAGGGAGAAGTAGTAAGCTGGCAGAATCACGTGACTTAGACTTGTACGGATCTTGAGAGTAGTGATCAAGTGTAGGATTGGAGTTTGTGAGTATTATCGAATCCCAGCTCTTCAGACTCTAATTGAGGTCTGTGTTTATATCTATTGATTTATTTAATGGATGAAGTCTATTTATTTTTGTGTTTTATTAGCTGTCATCCCTCCCAATGAAATGCGAGGAAGAAAGAGGTGGACAGTTTTTCTTATAATCCCATTGGAAGAATGAGGATAAACTCACTTTTTTCTTAATTTAAATGGTCATTTTAAGCAAATTGTTTAAATAATGCACAGAAGGTTTCCAGCGAATCTGGAAATTAGGATGTCATTTCATTTATCCTACCCTTCCTTTACACTTCAGACTCTGTCCCCCCACCAGCATACACAATGAAGTACTTGCTGGGAATATAGGGCCATATCCAAGGTGGTAGTTTACTTGTTGCTAAATGTATTTATTACACTAGCACCAAATCCTATACAAAATTAATCTTCTGGGATTTAACCTATATTTTAGTTCATTTTATTTCTAGAGACAATTCCATTAGGATATAAACTCCTTCATTTTCCGGTCAGACTCAACAGAGCAAAGAATCTTATTTCTATTCTAGCGGGTAGCTTGGGACATGTAAAGAGTATAACCAACTTAACCTTACCATCAGCTTTTTCCTTAAGAACTGTGTTTATTTTTTCTTGCCATATGCAAGATTGATGAGGACTTGGAGAATGGGAGTTTAGTGGGGGAAAAAATTACAACGCAAATACATTGTTGCAAGTTTAATAATAACATATATGTTAAATGATGATGTGAAATATGAGTGTGTTCACAGCAGTATTTAGCTTTTCTTCTTTCAAAGTTATCTGAATATATATTTATCTGGTATTTATCTGAATACCTATTTGGTGCTCCATCTAATCAAGGAAGAAGTTGCGATGGAAGGTAGAGATGTAATAGTTATCTTATCTGTCATGATCTAAGAATGTAATTATAGGCATGAAGTTCAATTCTAGGAAGTATTGCACTCTGCAACCAACACATCTCTAGAATGAAGGTTTGAAAGAGAGAGTAGTTATTTAGAGTAGGTGGTTGTTTCAGTCTGCTAGGACTGCTATAAACCATAGACAGGGTGGGGGAGCTTAGGCCACAGACATTTCTTTCTCAGAGTTCTGGAGGCCAAGTCCAAGATCAAGATGCTGGTAGACTTGGTTTCTGGTGAGAAACTTCTTCCTGGCTTGCAGACAGCTGCCCTCTCATGTGGTGGTGAGAGACTGCATGCTAAGTCGCATCAGTCATGTCTGACTTTTTGTTATCCTATGGACTGTAGCCTGCCAGGCTCCTCTGTCCATGGGATTCTCCAGGCAAGAATACTGGAGTGGGTTGCCATGCCCTCCTCCAGTGGATCTTCCTGATCCAGGGATCAAACCCACATATCTTATGTCTTATGTCATTGGCAGGTGGATTCTTTACCACTAAGCCACCTGGGAAGCCTTCTCCTCTTCTTTAAGAGCATTAATCCCATTTTTTTTGGGGGGGGGCTTCCCTGGTGGCTCAGAGGTTAAAGCGTTTGGCTGCAAGGCGGGAGACCCGGGTTCAATCCCTGGGTTGGGAATATCCCCTGGAGAAGGAAATGGCAACCCACTCCAGTATTCTTGCCTGGAGAATCCCATGGATGGAGGAGCCTGGTAGGTTACAGTCCATGGGGTCGCAAGGAGCCGGACACTACTGAGAGACTTCACTTTCACTTTCAATCCCATTTTTAGTGTGGGTCCCACCCTGAAGACCGCATCTAAACCTAATTACTGCCCAAAGGCTACTTCCAAATGCCATCACTTTGTGATATCAGAGCTTCAACATAGCAATCTGGGGAGGGAGGGGACACACACATTCAGTTCATAAATAACAGTGATGAGAGAGGGTGTAAGGAATAACAGTGTTACCATGACCCTACATCTCTTTTTAAACTTTCTGCATTTTTTTCCTACCTTTTTTCATCTTCTGCAACCTTTCATTTAGATCTGGCTCCAAAATCTCCTCAGTCAGGAATTTTACTGGATTGGTCTGAGAAACAGTTCTGGCTGGAGGTGGGAAGATGGATCAGCCTTAAATGTCTCAAGGTAAGGGGCTTCAAAAGAGTGCAGAGAGAGAGAGAGAGAGAGAGAGGGAGAAGAGAAAAGAAAAGGGGAAAAGAAATTATATGTCTGGGGAAATAGATCAAGGATAATGGATGGAGAGGAGAGGAAAGGAAAAGGAAACAAGGAAGGAAATCAATAGTTGATAAGGGCAAGAAAAAAAGAGAGGACATTTTCAAGAGGACAATGAGTAATTTTTATTCTCCAGTTTTGGAAGCTGAGAGAAGTGAGGTCTGAATAGGAGAAAGAATTTGCTCTTTTTTTTTTTTCTCATGCTTGAGAACTCCTTTACTGCACGTCATCTTAAGTGATTGATTTTTTTGGTTCCTTTCAGAATTGCTTCAAACAGCTTGGTACAGAAGTGTGGTACCATCAGCAAAGATGGTCTCCAAGCCTCTAGCTGTGAAGTTCCTTTTCCGTGGGTCTGTAAGAAGGTCAGACGTGGATAAATGTTTATTCTGTCCTATGGCTCCCTAAAAAGAGGGAGATTACCTCTCGTGAGTACACCTTTAGTGAGTGCTGCCCTTCTAGCACATAAATTAGATGTGAAATTAATGCCGCCTCCCTGGGATTGATGGCTTCTTGCTGGACTCTCTTTGCAAGAACTTAGATGTTATCTTAACACTTTAAAGAGTGTAGGTAAATTTGTGAAATAGATAAGGTTTTTAGTATCCCTCTCTCTAGTGACTAAGGTTGTTGGCTTAGTCATCCCCATCATCTCTGTCAGAAATGTACCTTTAAAATGTTATATTCTGAGCTGAGCTGATGAAATCTGTGCAAATATGTGCTATTGCTAGTGTACTACAGCGTTTTTCTGTGTGCTAGTGGGTTGACATGCTACTCCTCCCTGATAATATGTTTTTATCCTAACAGTGCCTCTTTGCAGGTAAAACTTGAAATAAGTTGTGGAAGGTGAATGAGAGAGAGCAGGGTGGTGCTTTGTGTCTCAGCTCTTCAGACTTCTGTAAATAACTGGCCTTGACTGAATTTAGTTTTTTTCGAAAATGCATAGTTGTGGCTGAATAAACCAGTGTGTGACTATATTTTCCTTGTTATGACTGTGATTTGCATATTAATTTCACAATGTGAAATGTGGGCAGTCTGGTAAGGCATTATTTTAGAGGAAAATTTACAGAAGCAGTTTATGTGGATTGATTTCCCAATTATTTTTGGCACAAATGACTAAAAAATAAGAAAAACATTATTTATCCTTAGTAGGGTTGGGCATAGATGAGAAACAAGGTGTCATTTAGAGATAGAGGAGGGATTAGTAGGACATAATGACAAATAAAATTAAAGGGAAAGAAGGCACAGCATTGTCAATAGAATCTTAGAAATAAAACAACTCCTTATTGTAGGTCAGTAAAGCAAAGTGAAAGAAAAGATACAGGAGGGAATGATGAGGAAATTATAATTCTGTACTGTTGATGATATGGATTGTGATGTTTATTTAAATTTCCCTTTTGTATTATTGTTAGGACAAAGACTGTATCAAATCCAACCTTGTATCCTAAACACCTAAAATAGTGCTTGCTTGTATCAGTGAATATTCAATGCTTGAATAAAAAAAAATGGAACTTAAAATTTCTTATTCTAGTTGTTTTTATTAGCTCATGAGTTGATTAGAGGAATTGAGCAAGAAACATGGTATATCTGAATCTTCGCTTAATCCTACACATTTGAGCAGAGGACTAGTTTAATCTAGAAATGGTGAACGCTACATACATATATTAATATATTTGGGAATAGCACCCTTTATTCGGCACTGAACACATACTGTATAGAGACCTAGTCATCAGGAAAAAATTAGAAACCATTTAAATATCTATCAATATTAAAATGATTAAATAAATAACCACCTTACATCCTTTATTTTTTCTTTTGTAGGACGAACTTTTAAAAATGAGAATGTTTTTATCTTTTACCTGTACAACTTGAAAACAATAGTAATTAAGACAAAACGAAACCAGTCCACACCCTCTGACACCACCGTAGAGCTCTAATGTTGGTGAGGTGGCTTGGCCTTGACAGTGCATTCAAGGGTTCACTGGCTAGGGCTTTTCTGAGCTCATCCCAGGTGAAAGACTAGTTCGGTTCTATTGCTCTGGAAAAGGAGAGTTAGCAATAGTTGTGTAGTCCCACTTGAGCTTTGAGTGACCTGCTTAATGCACCTTCTTCTCTTTTTTCCCTCTTTTAGATCAACTTTCAAAAGTTGCATTTTCTGAGGCTTTCTTTCCAATGCAGGGAATGTGGGTTCGATCCCTGGTTGAGGAACTAAGATCCCACGTGCCCCATAGCTAGAGCCCGAATTCTACAACTAAGACCCGATGCAGCCAAATAAATTAAAAAAAAAAAAAACACAAACTTTTTAAAAAGTTGCACTTTCTCTGCCCCCTCAAAACAAGTCCTACCTGTCTTCAAAAGGGCCACTTCTTTGGTTACGTGGAGACAGGGTCAGTGACCTCACTGGACAAATTTTGTCATGGATGCCAAGACTGCTCTTAGACTTTTCTTGCCTTAGCTACAGTGATGTCCCAAGATGTTATGTATGTGATGTCTCTCCAAAGATGGGCTAGAATGTGCTCTCTAGATCACCAGTAAAGATCTAAAAGTTTTTTTTCCCCTTAGTTCTTCCTATTTTCTGCTTAAACAGTTTTTCATGACTTGCAAGGCCCTGCATGACTTGTAAGCAACTATTTGCATCTAAATGCTGCTAGCTGTGACAGGTATGGAATGCTCAAATGCTTTCCTGAAGACTGTTAGTTACACTGGTTCCTTGTATGTGTGTGTGTGCTCAGTTGCTCAGTTGTGTCCACCTCTTTTGTAAGCCCATGGACTGGAGCCCCTTAGGCTCCTCTGTCTGTGGGTTTCTCCAGGCAAGAATACTGGAGTGGGTAGCCATTTCCTTCTTCAGGGCATCTTCCTAACCCAGGGATTGAACCTGTGTCTCCCACATTACAGGTGGATTCTTTACCACTGAGCCACTGGGGTTCCTTCTATATATTTTTCCTTAGAAAATGCCTTGTCCCCTCTTGAGAGCCGTGGGAAGGCAGTGGGAAGAGCACTGATGCTAGAATCAATAAGGCCAGCTTTTTAAGGATTTTTTTTGATGTAGACCATTTTTAAAATCATTATTGAATTTGTTACAATATTGCTTCTATTTTACAATTGGTTTTCTGGCTGTCAGGCATGTGGGAATCTTAGCTTCCTGATCAGAGATTGAACCTGCACCCCCTGCATTGAAAGGTGAAATCTTAACCTCTGGATTGCCAGGGAAGTCCCCAAGAGTAACCTTTCCTCAAATCCTTTTTCAAATAATTGCTGTGTGACTTTAGGCAAAAATGCTTAACTTCTCTGAGCTTATATTGAGGTATACTATATGATTGTTCTGTCCAAAACAGCCAGTCTCCCAGGTCTCTGTGACATCTGCTTGTTTAGTTTCTTCAAAGCTCTTGTCACAGTCTTATTTTCTTTATGTGTTACTTCTACCAAATTATTATTTACCATGTTTTGAAGATGTACATGCACACAGTAGCCCTGAAAGAGTCTCTGCTCCACCTCTGATTGCAAGCTCACCAGTTTCTTGCCCTGGAGAAAAATACTGTTGCCTTACATTCTTTCTCAGATATAAATTGTTCACAAACAAGCATTTGTGTACACGAGTGCACGCACACACACACACAGACACACACACAGACACACACACAGACACACACACACACACACACACACACACACACACACACACACGGGCTTCCCAGATGGCTCAGTAGTAAAGAATCGGTCTGCTAATGCAAGAGATGCAGGAGACGCGGGTTCAGTCCCTGGGACGGTAGATCCCCTGGAGTAGTAAATGGCAACCTTCTCCAGTGTTCTTGCCTGGAAACGTCCATGGACAGAAGAACCTAGCGGACTATAGTCTATGAGGTTACAAAGAATCGGACATGACTGAGCATGCATGCTCACACACACACAAACCTCAAGTTGTAGCATAGTATGCACACTGTTCTGAACTGTACTTCCCACCCCCAATTAACAATGTATCTTGAATCTATGTTTATATACTCATTAGAACTGCCTTATTCTTTTTAGTGGCAGGATAGAATTCTATGTTATGGATTTAACAATTTATGTAACTGATCTATTAATGGAAGTTTAGATCATTTCCTTTCTTTTGCCTTTACAAACAATGCTGCAATGACTATATTTCTACAGATGTAATTTCTTGCTTTTTGAGTATTTGTAGACTTCCTCAATTGTACTGGTGGTTCAGCTGGTAAAGAATCCACCTGCAATGTGGGAGACCTGGGTTCGATCCCTGCTTTGGGAAGATCCCCTTGAGAAGGGAAAGGCTACCCACTCCAGTATTCTGGCCTGGAGAATTCCATGGACTGTATAGTCCATAGGGTCGCAAAAAGTCGGACACGACTGAGCAGTTTTCACTTTCAATTGTACATAAATCTTCAGATTTGTACTCTCTCCAGCAATGCATGACAAGTTTCATTTTCCTTTACATCTTTACCAATGTAGTATTTCATCAAACGTTTTGATCTTTGCTAGTTAGAGAGGTAAAAAACGGTTTCTCACTGTGGTTTTAATTTGTATTTCTCTTACTAAGAATTATCTTTTTACATGCTTACAAGTCATTTGTATTTCCTTTTCTGTGATCTGACAGTTCATAGCCTATATCCTTTTTTAAAAAAGAGATTGGGTGATTGATCTTTTCTTAAATAATGTGTGAGAAAAAGTTCTTTATATACTAAATAAATGAGCCATTTGTGTGTATAACAGGCTGAAAGTATTTTGTCTTAGTTTGTAATTTTTCTGTTTATGTCCTTTGAAATCCTTTATTCTCCATTCTAAGATTAAATTAGTTAAAGGAAAATAAAAAACAACTGACCTCCAATGAAAGGCATAATCATAGAAATACCAGGAATTAACTGGAATTGACATTGTGTGTCAAGAAGGATGGAAAATTGGTACATTTGCTAGAGAAACAGGGGAATGAGTGCAGTAGTTATATGTGTGAAGGCTCATCCAGGAGGCTTTAAGAATCTGTAATGTACAGCACTATATACATTCACTGACAGACTTGGGGACTTAAGAAATATCTCTAGACTAAGAACAGAGTCAGTAGTAGACAATGCTGTTGAGAGCCAAGAGCAACCTGGGAATATTCTTTGAAGACACAAAATTCCAGATAGAAGCTCACCTATGAATAATTGATTTTTTTTGAGAGTGCAAGAACTTCCCCATTGATGAGAGAAATAGAATATCAGCAAGACTTTTTTTCCTGTGGTCTCAAAATTTTGGCTGAAACCTAAAGCTGAGAATCAGTTCAGTTCAGTTCAGTTCAGTCGCTCAGTCATGTCTGACTCTTTGCGACCCCATGAATCGCAGCACGCCAGGCCTCCCTATCCATCACCAACTCCCGGAGTTCACTCAGACTCATGTCCATCGAGTTGGTGATGCCATCCAGCCATCTCATCCTCTGTTGTCCCCTTCTTCTCCTGCCCCCAATCCCTCCCAGCATCAGGGGCCTTTCCAATGAGTCAGTTGTTCACATGAGGTGGCCGAAGTATTGGAGTTTCAGCTTCAGCATTAGTCCTTCCAACGAACACCCAGGAATGATCTCCTTTAGGATGGAATAGTTAGATCTCCTTGCAGTCCAAGGGACTCTCAAGAGTCTTCTCCAACACCACAGTTCAAAAGCATCAGTTCTTCAGTGCTCAGTTTTCTTCACAGTCCAACTTTCACATCCATACATGACCACTGGGAAAACCATATCCTTGACTAGACAGACCTTTGCTGGCAAAGTAATGTCTCTGCTTTTGAATATGCTATCTAGGTTGGTCATAACTTTCCTTCCAAGAAGTAGTCATCTTTTAATTTCATGGCTGCAATCACTATCTGCAGTGATTTTGGAGCCCGCCAAAATAAAGTCTGACACTGTTTCCACTGTTTCCCCATCTATTCCCCATGAAGTGATGGGACCAGATGCCATGATCTTCGTTTTCTTAATGTTGAGCTTTAAGCCAACTTTTTCGCTCTCCTCTTTCACTTTCATCAATTTAATTCCTCTTCACTTTCTGCCATAAGGATGGTGTCATCTGCATATCTGAGGTTTTTTATATTTCTCCCAGCAGTCTTGATTCCAGCTTGTGTTTCTTCCAGTCCAGTGTTTCTCATGATGTATGCTGCAAAGAAGTTAAATAAGCAGGGTGACATTATACAGCCTTGACGTACTCCTTTTCCTATTTGGATCCAGTCTGTTGTTCCATGTCCAGTTCTAACTGTTGCTTCCTGACCTGCATATAGGCAAGCTAAGAATAGTAGGTGATAAGAAATCTTGTGTTCCAAAGACAGTCCTTGGACACACCGCATAGGACTTTCTAAATGGGTCTGGGGACAGTTACCCACAGCACATATAATGAAAAATTCAAAACCAATTACAGAGGCAAATTTTTTGAGCGTATCTGTGGATGATGAGATTGCTGGCATGTTTCTCCTCCTTCAGCTCAGGCCAAGATGGGGAGGAACTAGGAGGGCCTCTGCTTGCTGGAGGTGGACACAGTCCTTCCCAGTCTGTATGGCTCAGCTCTGGAAATTTGTAGACCCAGGGCTGACTGGAGAGCAAGAGAGTGATTGTAAGAACTCGACCTAAGTGCCCTGTTGTGGACGGCATAGACACTTCCATCTGAATGTTGCCTGGAGAGGTCTGGTGGCGGGAAGCTAGCTGAAATTGCCTCTCATGCCAGGGTAAGGAGGGGCAGGTGCAGTGGATGCCAGTTCAATTTCACCAGTTGTTCAGTGGGTATAGGAGCACCCCAGGTCCGGAGGAAACAGAAGAAGTTAATGGGGTTTGAGTTGTCTACAAAGGGGACGCCAGGAGAAATAGGTCCTGTGGAATGTTTGGCCATGAGTGAAGAGGCCCTCCAGAGAGCATATCACCTGTATCAGGAAATGATGCAGGGTGGAAATTCCTCAGGGGTGTGTCTGGCTGTGTGTGGGATCTCCTGAAACCCACTAGTATCTGGGGATCATATCAGTGCAGGTTCAACAAAAGGAGCAGAGCCAGTAGGAGATACATTTAAAAATATATATATTACAAGGAATTGGTTCAGGCAATTGTGGGGCCAACTAGGCAAGTCCAAAACTCAAAGGGCAGGCTATGAGGAAGGGCAGACTGGGGACACTGCTGTCCCCAGGAGGAATTTCTTCATTAGGGAAACTTGAATTCTGCTCTTAAGGCCTGTCAACTGATTGAATCTATCCCACCTTGATTGTGGCAATCTCCCTTACTTAAAGTCAACTGGTTATATAGACTTTGCATATGTGTGTGTGTGCTGAGTCACTTCAGTTGTGTCCAACTCTTTGTGACTCTATGGACTATAGCCTGGCAGGCTCCTCTGTCCATGGAATTCTCCAGGCAAAAATACTGGAGTGGGTTGCCATGCCCTCCACCAGGGGATCTTCCTGACTCAGGGATCAAACCGGTGTCTCCAGCATCTCCTGCATTGACAGGGGGTTCTTTAACACTAATGCCACCTGGGAAGCACACCTTCACAGCAACATCTAGACTAGTGCGATGGACTTCCCTGGCAGTCCACTGGTTAAGACTGTGCTTCCAGTGTTGGGGGTGACGATTTAAACCCTGGTCGGGGAACCAAGATCCCACATACTGCAGGGTGCCCCCCCCGCCCCCCCCCCCAAAAAAAACAACAAAAAAATCAGTGTTTGATTGAATGACTGGGGACTGTTGCCTAGCTGAGATGACACATCACAGGACCACCACAGGTATCAGTCACATGAAGTGATAGCTAGCTAACAGAGTACCAGTAAAAAAGACTTTGTTCTTTCAATCCCCAACTCCAGAGGGCAGAGGGCTGCCTCACTTCCCCACCGCTGGTTTGTGAAAACAAGACTCAGAAGCTAGAGGAATGTAGCCAGAAATTTTATAAGAATGAAATTTTGTTTTAAATTGAATTAAACTTTTTGTATCAATTTGTGTACTCAGACATTGAGGAGTGACAGAAAGATTTTATTTGGTTTCTGCACATGTATAAACTTAGGTTTTTTTAAAAAATTAAAATTCTTTTTTTTTTTTTCTATCACATGACTTTGAGCAAACTCAGGGAGATAATGAAGGAAAGGCAAGCCTGGCATGCTGCAGGTCATGGGGTCACAAAGAGTTAAAGACGATTTAGAGATTGAACAACAACCACAATCCTTTCCTTCCTTCCTTCTCTTTCCCATCCACTTTAAAAAGATGGTGCTGAGGAGTTTACTTTCAGGGCAGCAATGGAGAAGCAGACATAGAGAACAGACCTATGGACACAGGGGTGGGGGGGCGCAGAGGAGAGGAAGGAGAGGGTGAGATGTATGGAGAGAGTAACATGGAAATTTACAATACCACATGTGAAATAGATAGCCAATGGGAATTTGCTGTATGACTCAGGGAACTCAAGCAGGGGCTCTGTGAAAATCTAGAAGGGTGGAATGGGAGGGAGGTGGGAGGGAGGTTCAAAAGGGAGGGGACATGGGTGTACCTATGGATGATTCTTGTTGATGTGTAGCAGCAAACGGCAAAATTCTGCAAGGAAAACATCCTTAAATTAAAAAACAAACTAAAAATATAATGAACTAGCTTATCTGAACAAGTTCAGTTTACATACCCAGATTTCGGATTTTTAATAAAACAAACAAACATATATGATGATCTCTTGTGATTTTAACTGCCTTCTTGTGGTCCAAGTCGATGATTGCCCTCATCTAAGAATTGCTAAAGTACTCTGTCCAAGGTCATTCAGAGGGTATTGAGTTAAAGACTGCTCTTTCAGGTTTTTGTCTGTTTTTATTTTTAAATGATCAATCATGGGTAGAATCTGTTATCCAATCACTTATCTTGTTTCTAGAAAAATTCGTGTGTCATTTTGACTATACTCAGACCCCCAAATAGTTCATTTGTGGTGAATCATTCCCTTTGTCACCAGACATTTTCAAACAGTAATCTAGGATCATTTGATTAGTCAGCCTGCTTGTACACTGTATTCAGGTCACTGCCAGTTATCGACTATAGTCCTAGAATGACAGTGAGTGAATAAGAACAAAAAGCATAACATTCAGTGGCAAGGAAAGTAAAAGTATCAGCAGTAGCACGTGTCAGTAATGAAGAAAAGAACAAAAGAGGATAAAACAGAAACACATCGTATTTTTAATAGAAAGGTGACAACTGATTACAGAAAATTAAGCTTTCCAAAAATTAAGAGAGAAAGGAGAAGATGCAGGTAGAATCAAGTGCTAATCTTGGTATCATTTTGGAATGGTTCACAGTCACATACACTATGTAATTTCACTGTATGGCACAGGGACTTTCCTGGTGGTCCACTGGTTAAGACTGTGCTCCCGATGCAGAGAGCCCAGGTTTGATTCCTGGCTGGGGAACTAACATCCCGCATGTCATTTGGCATGGCCAAAGGGTGAAGAAAAGTGCATCTAGTAGATGGCACAGAATTATCATAAAGCCCCTGATGTAGCGCTAGGTCCCCAGGCTGTTTCTGTCCTTAATAAACAAATGTCATCTAATCCCCTACCCCATTTGGAAAGACAAAAGCCATGCTGTCCATTTTCCTGTCTAAGTGCCTTCTGTGTTGGGTTATCCAAGCAGGAGATCTTAGTGTTCTCCAGAGAACACTAGATTGGAAATCAAGAGCTTTTTCACTATTTGCCTGAAACGTAGCAATGAGGTATTTGGAATGTTAGCTAGCTCTTCTGTTCTGTGCCTCCCTCCCAGGCCTAGATCCAGCATTCAATATTCCTAAAAGTTACTTTCATTAGAGGGCATTTCATCTGAATCACCTTTTATACTCTGTGTCCTTTTGTACATCACGTGGCTGCTGCCAATGCAGCATTTCCTAAAAGAGTGCCTCACCATTGCGACTTAGCAGCAGCAGCAGCACCATTGTCTCTGAGATGGTTGCCAAGCTGACAACCATTTGGTCGGTCTTCAAGCTAACACTTTTTTGACCTGACTAGGAGTTGTCACGGGAGGGTTTCAAACAACAATCAGAATTCCAGTTCCTTTTTCAAATGACTCACTGACTTAAACACTGGGAGATTAAAGCTGTTTAATGGGAAGGTCAATGGGAAAGCAGCCAAGTTCATACATGAAGAAGGAATGTTGACTGCCTGACAGCTATTGTGTAAAACGCTGTGTCAGACTTGTTTCCAAAGATGGCTGCCCGTCTCCCATCGCACATGATCTTTAAAAACAAAGAAGCAAATGCCTTCATTGCGTATAGCTGATGAACCATGAACTACACCTATTTGAAGTGTATATAATAATGAACCACAGGTTCTTTAGTCCTTGTCACTCCCCCATCAAGAACTAGAGTCCATTTTCCCTAGTCTTCATTCTGGACTGAATATTTATTGCACTCACCTTTCTTTGTCTTCTCATCATTTATTGAGTTTGTGTATAGATGTCTTGTAAGTTCAGATTTCTTTAGCAACTAGGGATTCCCTGGTGGTCCAATCGTTTGGCCTTGTGCTTTCCCTGCGGGAGCCTGAATTCAACCCGCAGTTAGGGAACTAAAATCCTGCAAGCCATGTTGCATGGCCCCAAAAACCTCACAAAGAACCGCCCCCCCCCCCCCAGAAAAAAACCCACCAGATTTCTTCAGGATCTATACTTGAAAAGTAGTACTTAAGGAGCTTCACCCACAAACCGTATTCACACCTGATTTTGATGCTGAGATCCTAGTGCATCCGTAATAAGGTGAGAATTTCTGGGGAGAGGCTAAAAATATTTTCTATGTGGGGGAAAAAGTGATTTTGTAATCAGATGGCAGATTTAGCAAAATGTTTCCAAAGGTGGCTACAACAATTCCTTCATCTACATGGTCTTCTGTAACGTGATCTTACTACTCCTTCAGGACAGAGTCTGTTTCACTTTCTCTTGAATACAAGCTGGACCCTGTGATGCTCTTGATCAATGGAATGTAATAAAAGTGATTCTATGTGACTTCTGGGGTTGTTCATTAGTAATGTTTCGGTTTCTGTTTTGTTTCTTGGGAGCACTGAATTGCCCTGTAACTGGTCCAGGAACCCTGTTGGAGAAGACACAAGGAGGAGCCCTGAGCTACATGGAGAGGGGGCAGACCCCAGCTGTCCAAGAATCCCAGTGGAGCCTTTGGAAAAGTCCAGTCCCAGCTCCTATCAGCCTGCAGTTTCATGAGAGACCCCTGGCAGGACCATCTGAAGAACTTCCTGGAGAAGCTCAGTCAATCCATGAAACTGTAAAATACAATAAAACTGTTGCTTTTTAAGCTTATTGAATTTTGGAGTGATTTGTTATGCAACAATACATAAATAAAATAGAAATTATCCACTGTAGGATGTATCCCAATTTCAGAGATGTTAAGGTGTGAAAAACGTGACCCCCCCCATATGCACGGGCACACGCACACACACGCACGCACACACACACAATCACGACTCCCAGAATGCAATTCTGTGGACCAGTAAGGACAATCTGTGTGCTAGTTACCTTGCTTTGTTATCTTCTTACTATAAATTTCCGTGATTATTTTATTCCTCTCCTTCTCTCTTCCCTTGACTTTTTTTTCCAAATTTTTTACGATTAATACAGCAGCAGTTCTCATATTTTTTAACCTCTGCTGCCACCTTGTGGTTATCTTTCATTACTGTACGTGAAAAGAGGGCATCTTAGGGCTTCTGCTAAGGTATCAGATCAGGCAAAGTGTAGCGGAAGCACATTTAAAAAAAAAAAAAGAAAAACTGGCAGAACATCCAAGACGGTCTTTTCACTATAATGCTCAGGATCAGAGGCATGAATCTAGTACATGCTATATATGTGCCTCCAATGTATCAGTATTTATGCTTTAAAATCCTTTCAGTTTATGTCTAACCTTACGTAGTAACTCCTCATTCCTTATCTGAGTTCAAACTAAGATGCATAATTAATCACATTAATTGTTGATACTGCCTTGCCATGACTGTCAATTATGGCTTTTAGTGGACTTGGGAAAAGAAGTGAATAGAAAGCTGAACCTATTGATGGTAGACCCATACATTAAAATATCTTTATAGACTTTTATGTTGGTCTAGAACTTGTCAGACTGGTGCAAAAGAATTTTGGCTTTCTTTAAGTGGCAAAAATGAAAGAATCACTTTTGAGAAGTAGAATATATTCACAGCTCATTTTCCATGAGAATAAGGACTATTAATCTCCTTGTCACCTATGTTTACCTCTCTCACCCCTTTCTCTTGCTTGTTACTATCTCAAATTAAATCTGATTATGCTACTAAGAAGAACTAAGGAGCCTCTTGATGACAGTGAAAGAGGAAAGTGAAAAAGTTGGCTTAAAACTCAACATTCAGAAAACTAAGAACATGGCCTCTGGTCCCATCACTTCACGGCAAATAGATGGGCAAACAATGGAAACAGTGACAGATTTTATTTTTTGGACTCCAAAATCACTGCAGATAGTGACTGAAGCCATGAAATTCAAAGATGCTTACTCCTTGGAAGAAAAGTTATGACCAATCTAGACAGCATATTAAAAAGCAAAGACATGACTTTGCCAACAAAGCTCCATCTAGTCAAAGCTATGGTTTCTAGTAGTCATGTATGGATGTGACAGTTGGACTATAAAGAAAGCTGAGTGCCAAAAAATTGATGCTTTTGAGCTTTGGTGTTGGAGAAGACTCTTAAGTGTTCCTTGGACAGTAAGGAGATCCAACCAGTTCATCCTAAAGGAAATCAGTCCTGAATATTCATTGGAAGGACTGATGCTGAAGCTGAAACTCCAATACTTTGGCCACCTGATGTGAAGAGCTGACTCATTGGAAAAGACCCTGATGCTGGGAAAGATTGAAGGAGGGGAGAAGAAGGGGATGACAGAGGATGAGATGGCTGGTTGGCATCACCGACTCAATGGACATGAGTTTGATTAGACTCCGGGAGTTGGTGATGGACAGGGAGGCCTGGCGTGCTGTGATTCATGGGGTTGCAAAGAGTCGGACACGACCGAGCGACTGAACTGTACTGAACTGATGTTACTATCCTTTTCTAAAAAGTATATTTTGCTATGTCAGATCTTCGTTGCTATGCTTGGGCTTTAGTTATGGTAAGCGGGGGCTACTCTCTAGTTGCATTGTGAGGGCTTCTCATTGTGGTAGCTTTTCTTGTTGCAGAGCACAGGCTCTAGCGTGCTTGGGTTTCAGTAGTTGTGGCATGTGGGCTCAGTAGTTGCAGCTCACAGGCTCCAGAGCACAGGCTCATTAGTTGTGGCCTTCTAGCATGTGGGATCTTCCCTGACCAGGGATTGAACCGGTGTCCCATGCACTGCAAGGTGGATTCTTAACCACTGGACAACCAGGAAAGCCCTAAATCTGTTTTAAAAGATTTCATTGGCTTCCTATTACAGGAACATCCTTGGTAAATCAACCTCAACTGATCTGTCAAGCTTCACTTTTAATTACTCCCATGGGGCCTTCGTCTGACTCTGTTCCCCATGGACTGTATCCCACCAGGCTCCTTTGTCCATGAGATTTTCCAGGTGAGAGCACTGGACTAGGTTGCCATTTCCTTATCCAGGGAATCTTCCCCGACCCAGGGATCAAACATGCATCTCTTGCATCTCCTGCACTGGCAGGTGGGTGCTTTACCACTAGTGCCATCTATGAACACTGCCTTTTGATTGAATGTTGATTCAACCCGGTCTAACAAACTCTCTTGATGCAGAATAAAACTGAAAGCTGCTTTCACCATCTGTCCTAGGTCTTACACATTCTAAGAGCATCAAGAATCAGAGATCAGTCAACAGGATTTTCTCTATTCCTTTCTTCCCCACCAAACGCAATGCTAGTGGTTTTCTGTTACTTAATTGTAGTGCTTCTAACACATTGCATGAAGTTGAGATTCCCTATTAAGTCCTATGTCCATTTGGTGGGGGTGGTGGCTGGGAGGATTCTACAAATCTGGGCTCTAGGCTGGTGCAGCTCTCTTGTGACCAGGGCATATAACAGAGGGATAATAGTATCTTGTATAAGAGTGCCTGTGTGCATGGCCAGATCCAGTCTGAGGGCAGAGGTACTGCTCCTTCCGTTGTCGTCATTCAGACAAAGAATCTTGGATCTTGTGATATTATAAGGACTAGTAGTTCTTATAGAATACTTGTTCTTTCAGAATACTAATGGGCTTCTCTCTTAAAACTTTTTTTTAAAAAAAATTTACATAATTTTGAAGGTTACTTTCCATTTATTGCTATTAAAAAATATTGGCTATATTCCCCAGGGTTGTACAACGCATCCTTGAGCCTATCTTACACCCACCTAATAGTTTGTGCCTCTCACGTCCCCACGCCTCTCTGACCCCTCCGCCTTCTCTCTCCCCACTGCTGGCCACTAGTTTGTTCTCTATGTCTGTGTCTGCTTCTTTTTTGTTATAGTTATTAGTTTGTTGTATTTTTTAGATTCCACATATATGTGTGACATTATATAGTATTTGTCTTTCTCTCTCTGATTGCCATTATGTTATCTTGAATATTCTGAAGTTCTGCTGGAATGAAGCTATTTTGAATTATTCCAAGTTTTATATTAGGTTATCACATCACCGAGAATGTCATTATTTGTTCATTAGAAATATAGGGTACAGTGCAAGGCAGTAAGTGAGCCTGGAGTAAATTTGCATGAAAAGAAGAAGGAATCAATGATAGATACTCTCTAGAAATATATATTGAGAGTTTAGCACACTTGTTTAGCGTCTGTATTGCAGACAGCGAACAATCCTTTTAAAGAGTCCTGGTTCTGACGATTCCAGCAAAACCTTGTCTATAGATAATGGGCTTCAAATATTTCCTAGTTCTGCGTCTGTAAAGGGAAAAAGTAAACGGATGATTTAGGGCTTTACAGGTGTGAATGCACTTCTAATTGGATATTAATGACAGGTCTTGATAAAGGAAGCCAAACTGGCTGTAACTGAGATTGGGATTCATCAAATATCCACTGTATAAAAAATACAGACTCTTCTGGTAAAGAAATTAGAAAGAAATCTTTCAGAGAGTTAGCACTCTTCTCCCCTAGTGTATACTTCTGTGTTATTATGTGGCATGAGGAATCTGAGATCAAGTGGAAAAAGATCTAGATGATTCTGTATTTAGGAGGACTGGCTTTCAGAACAAAATAAAGACGACACTTGGAACACAGACTGCTTACCAGTGTTACAGGGAGTTCTGTACTCAGCAAAAGCTGGTTAATCTGAAAGACACAATGGGGGAAAAGCTTGATAAACGGGAGCTTCAATGGGACAGGTTTTCATGGAGAGGTTTTCACAGATCGGAACTGCACACTTGACTGAAGCAGGAATTGTATCATTGCAGAAATACCAGCTCACTGGGGAAATAGACAAAAATGTCGAGGGATTTCCTCTCTTGATATCATTGAAGGAATCCCCTGCTCTGGGGGAGAAGTGAAGGGCTGCCCACACTGCAGTTGTTCAAGCAAAGTACAGGATGCGGCTAACCGTGGCGTGTGTCCTGTCAGTTCTGCTTTGATATTTGCTTCTTACTCCCTTCATGATATTTTCTCATCCTTCTTTCCAAGTCTGCAACATTCAGCAAGTTCCTCTCCACTAATCAGAATAGTACTCACCCTCTATCTTCCAACTAAATTTTTATTTTTTTATTCTTTTTTTTAATGCTGGAGAAATATCTGAAAGTATATTTATTTCAGATCACCAGCATTATATCATTAGTTTTTAAAAAAATTTTCTTTTCTTTTTTTTTTTTTTTACTTTACAATATTGTATTGGTTCTGCCACACATCAACATGAATCTGCCATGGGCATATGCGTGTTCCCATATCCTGAACCCCCCTCCCACCTCCCACCCTGTACCATCCCTCCGAGTCAGCCCAGTGCACCAGCCCCAAGCATCCTGTATCGAACCTGGACTGGTGATTCGTTTCTTATATGATATTATACATGTTTCAGTGCCATTCCCCCAAATCGTCCCACCCTCTCCCTCTCCCATAGAGTCCAAAAGACTGTTCTTTACATCTGTGTCTCTTTTGCTGTCTTGCATACAGGGTTATCGTTACCATATTTCTAAAGTCCATATATATGCGTTAGTATACTGTATTGGTGTTTTTCTTTCTGGATTACTTCACTCTGTATAATAGGCTCCAGTTTCATCCACCTCATTAGAACTGACTCAAATGTATTCTTTTTAATGACTGAGTAATACTCCATTGTGTATATGTACCACAGCTTTCTTATCCATTCATCTGCTGATGGACATCTAGGTTGTTTCCATGTCCTGGCTATTATAAACAGTGCTGCAATGAACATTGGGGTACACATGTCTATTTCAATTCTGGTTTCTTTGGTGTGTATGCCCAGCAGTGGGATTGTTGGGTCATAATGCAGTTCTATTTCCAGTTTTTTAAGGAATCTCCACACTGTTCTCCATAGTGGATGTACTAGTGTACTAGTTTGCATTACTACCAACAGTGTAAGAGGGTTCCCTTTTCTCCACACCTTTTCCAGCATTTATTGCTTGCAGATTTTTGGATCGCAGACATTCTGACTGGCATGAAGTGGTACCTCATTGTGGTTTTGATTTGCATTTCTCTGATAATGAGTGATGTTGAGCATCTTTTTATGTGTTTGTTAGCCATCTGTATGTCTTCTTTGGAGAAATGTCTACTTAGTTCTTTGGCCCATTTTTTGATTGGGTCGTTTATTTTTCTGGAATCGAGCTGCAGGAGTTGCTTGTATATTTTTGAGATTAGTTGTTTGTCACTTGCTTCATTTGCTATTATTTTCTTCCATTCTTAAGGCTGTCTTTCCACCTTGCTTATAGTTTCCTTTTATAAGCAGAAGCTTATAATTTAAATTAGGTCCCATTTGTTTATTTTTGCTCTTATTTCCAATATTCTGGGAGGTGGGTCATAGAGGATCCTGCTATGATTTATGTCGGAGAGTGTTTTGCCTATGTTCTCCTCTAGGAGTTTTACAGTTTCTGGTCTTACATTTAGATCTTTAATCCATTTTGAGTTTATTTTCGTGTGCAGTGTTAGAAAGTATTCTAGTTTCATTCTTTTACAAGTGGTTGACCAGTTTTCCCAGCAGCACTTGTTAAGGAGATTGTCTTTACTCCATTGTATATTCTTGCCTTCTTTGTCAAAGATAAGGTGTCCATATGTGTGTGGATTTATCTCTGGGCTTTCTATTTTGTTCCATTGATCTATATTTCTGTCTTTGTGCCAGTACCATACTGTCTTGATGACTGTGGCTTTGTAGTAGAGCCTGAAGTCAGGCAGGTTGATTCCTCCAGTTCCATTCTTCTTTCTCAAGAGTGCTTTGCCATGCAAATTGTGAAATTATTTGTTCTAGATCTGTGAAAAATACTGTTGGTAGCTTGATAGGGATTGCATTAAATCTATAGATTGCTTTGGCTAGTGTACTCATTTTCACTATATTGATTCTTCCAATCCATGAACATGGTATATTTCTCCATCTATTAGTGTCCTCTTTGATATCTTTCACCAGTGTTTTATAGTTTTCTAAATATAGGTCTTTTGTTTCTTTAGGTAGATATATTCCTAAGTATTTTATTCTTTTCGTTGCAATGGTGAATGGAACTGTTTCCTTAATTTCTCTTCCTGTTTTCTCATTATTAGTGTATAGGAATGCAAGGGATTTCTGAGTGTTGATTTTATATCCTGCAACTTTACTATATTCATTGATTAGCTCTAGTAATTTTCTGGTGGAATCTTTAGGGTTTTCTATGTAGAGGATCATGTCATCTGCAGACAGCGAGAGTTTTACTTCTTTTCCAATTTGGATTCGTTTTATTTATTTTTCTGCTCCGATTGCTGTGGCCAAAACTTCCAAAACTATGTTAAACAGTAGTGGTGACAGTGGGCACCCTTGTCTTGTTCCTGACTTTAGGGGAAATGCTTTCAGTTTTTCACCACTGAGGATAATATTTGCTGTCGGTTTGTCATATATAGCTTTTATTATGTTGAGGTATGTTCCCTCTATTCCTGCTTTCTGGAGTGCTTTTATCATAAATGGATATTGAATTTTGTCAAAGGCTTTCTTTGCATCTATTGAGATAATCATATGGCTTTTATTTTTCAATTTGTTAATGTGGTGTATTACATTGATTGATTTGCAGATATTGAAGAATCCTTGCATCTCTGGGATAAAGCCCACTTGGCCATGGTGTATGATCTTTTTAATGTGTTGTTGGATTCTGATTGCTAGAATTTTGTTAAGGATTTTTATATCTATGTTCATCAGTGATGTTGGCCTGTAGTCTTCTTTTTTTGTGTGGCATCTTTGTCAGGTTTTGGTATTAGGGTAATGGTGGCCTCATAGATTGAGTTTGGAAGTTTACCTTCCTCTGCAATTTTCTGGAAGAGTTTCAGTAGGATAGGTGTTAGCTCTTCTCTAAATTTTTGGTAGAATTCAGCTGTGAAGGCATCTGGACCTGGGCTTTTGTTTGCTGGAAGATTTCTGATTACAGTTTCAATTTCTGTGCTTGTGATAGGTCTGTTAAGATTTTCTATTCCTTCCTGGTTCAGTTTTGGAAAGTTGTACTTTTCTAAGAATTTGTCCATTTCTTCCATGTTGTCCATTTTATTGGCATATAATTGCTGATAGTATTCTCTTATGATCCTTTGTATTTCTGTGTTGTCTGTTGTGATCTCTCCATTTTCACTTCTAATTTTATTGATTTGATTTTTCTCTCTTTGTTTCTTGATGAGTCTGGCTAATGGTTTGTCAATTTTATTTATCCTTTCAAAGAACCAGCTTTTGGTTTTGTTGATTTTTGCTATGGTCTCTTTTGTTTCTTTTGAATTTATTTCTGCCCTAATTTTTAAGATTTCTTTCCTTCTACTAATCCTGAGGTTCTTCATTTCTTCCTTTTCTAGTTGCTTTAGGTGTAGAGTTAGGTTATTTATTTGACTTTTTTCTTGTTTCTTGAGGTATGCCTGTATTGCTATGAACTTTCCCCTTAGCACTGCTTTTATAGTGTCCCACAGGTTTTGGGTTGTTGTGCTTTCATTTTCATTCATTTCTATCATATTTTGATTTTTTCTGTGTTTTGTTGGTTATTCAGAAGCGTGTTGTTCAGCCTCCATATGTTGCAATTTTTAATAGTTTTTCTCCTGTAATTGAGATCTAATGTTACTGCATTGTGGTCAGAAAAGATATTTGGAATGATTTCAATTTTTTTGAATTTACCAAGGCTAGACTTATGACCCAGGATGTGATCTATCCTGGAGAAGGTTCCGTGTGCACTTGAGAAAAAGGTGAAATTCATTGTTTTGGGGTGAAATGTCCTATAGATATCAACTAGGTCTAACTGGTCTATTGTATCATTTAAAGTTTTGTTTCCTTGTTAATTTTCTATTTAGTTGATCTATCCATAGGTGTGAGTGGGGTATTAAAGTCTCCGACTATTATTGTGTTATTGTTAATTTCCCCTTTCATACTTGTTAGCATTTGTCTTACATGTTGTGGTGCTCCTGTGTTGGGTGCATATATATTTATAATTGTTATATCTTCTTCTTGGATGGATCCTTTGATCATTATGTAGTGTACTTCTTTGTCTCTTTTCACAGCCTTTGTTTTAAAGTCTATTTTATCTGATATGAATATTGCTACTCTTGCTTTCTTTTGGTCTCTATTTGCATGCGATATATTTTTCCAGCCCTTCACTTTCAGTCTGTATGTGTCCCCTGTTTTGAGGTGAGTCTCTTGTAGACAACATATATGGGGGTCTTGTTTTTGTATTCATTCAGCCAGTCTTTGTCTCTTGGTTGGGGCATTCAACCCATTTACGTTTAAGGTAATTATTGATAAGTATGATCTGGTTGCCATTTACTTTATTGTTTTGGGTTTGAGTTTATACACCCTTTTTGCATTTTCTGTCTAGAGAATATCCTTTAGCATTTTTGGAGAGCTGGTTTGGTGGTGCTTAGTTATCTCAGCTTCTGTTTGTCTGTGAAGCTTTTGATATTTCCTTCATTTCTGAATGAGATCCTTGCTGGGTACAGTAATCTGGGCTGTAGGTTATTTTCTTTCATCACTTTAACTATGTCTTGCCATTCCTTCCTGGCCTGAAGAGTTTCTATTGAAAGATCAGCTGTTATCCTTATGGGAATCCCCTTGTGTGTTATTTGTTGTTTTTCCCTTGCTGCTTTTAGTATTTGTTCTTTGTGTTTGATCTTTGTTAATTTGATTAATATGTATCTTGGGGTATTTCGCCTTGGGTTTATCCTGTCTGGGACTCTCTGGGTTTGTTGGATTTGGGTAATTATTTCCTTCCCCATTTTAGGGAAGTTTTCAACTATTATCTCCTCAAGGTTTTTCTCATGGTCTTTCTTTTTGTCTTCTTCTTCTGGGACTCCTGTGATTCGAATGTTGGGGCATTTAATATTGTCCTGGAGGTCTCTGAGATTGTCCTAATTTCTTTTAATTCATTTTTTCCCTCTCTGATTCATTTATTTCTACTATTCTATCTTCTATTTCACTATTCCTATTTTCTGCCTCCATTATTCTACTATTTGTTGCCTTATTCATTATATATTGACTCTTTTTTATTTCTTCTAGGTCCTTGTTAAACCTTTCTTGCACCTTCTCAATCCTTGTCTCCAGGCTATTTATCTGTGATTCCATTTTTATTTCAAGATTTTGGATCATTTTCACTATCATTATTCAGAATTCTTTCTCAGGTAGATTCCCCATCTCTTCCTCTTTTGTTTGATTTGGTGGGAATTTATCCTGTTCCTTTACCTGCTGGGTATTCCACAGTCTCTTCATCTTGTTTATATGGCTGTGTTTGGGATGGCCTTTCTATATTCTGGCAGTTTGTGGAGTTCTGTTTATTGTGGAGTTTCCTCACTGTGGGTGGGGTTGTATGCGTGGCTTGTCAAGTTTTCCTGGTTAGGGAAGCTTGTGTCAGTGTTCTGGTGGGTGGAGCTGGGTTTCTTCTCTCTAGAGTGCAATGAAGTGTCCAGTAATGAGTTACAAGATGTCAGTGGGTCTGGAGTAACTTTGGGCAGCCTGTATATTGAAGCTCAGGGCTGTATTCTTGTGTTGCTGAATAATTTGCGTGGTATGTCTTGCTCTGGAACTTGTTGGCTCTTGGGTCGTGCTTGGTTTCAGTGTAGGTATGGAGGTGTTTAAAAGACACTCCTTGGAAGAAAAGTTATGACCAACCTAGATAGTATATTCAAAAGCAGAGACATTACTTTGCCGACTAAGGTCCATCTAGTTGAGGCTATGGTTTTTCCTGTGGCCATATATGGATGTGAGAGTTGGACTGTGAAGAAGACTGAGTGCTGAAGAGTTGATGCTTTTGAACTGTGGTGTTGGAGAAGACTCTTGAGAGTCCCTTGGACTGCAAGGAGATCCAACCAGTCCATTCTGAAGAAGATCAGCCCTGGGATTTGTTTGGAAGGAATGATGCTAAAGCTGAAAGTCCGGTACTTTGGCCACCTCATGCGAAGAGTTGACTCATTGGAAAAGACTCTGATGCTGAGAGGGATTGGGGGCAGGAGGAGAAGGGAATGACAGAAGATGAGTTGGCTGGATGGCATCACTGACTCGATGGACGTGAGTCTGAGTGAACTCCAGGAGTTGGTGATGAAGGCCTGGCGTTGGTGACGAGGCCTGGCGTGCTGCGATTCATGGGGTTGCAAAGAGTCAGACTGAGTGACTGAACTGAACTGAACTGAACTGAATTGATGGAGGTGTTTGATGAGCTCCTATTGATTAATGTTTCCTGGAGTCAGGAGTTCTCTGGTGCTCTCAGGATTTGGACTTAAGTCTCCTGCTACTGGTTTTCAGTCTTATTTTTACAGTAGTCTCAAGACTTCTCCAGCTATACAGTGCCATTGATAAAACATCTAGGTTTAAGATGAAAAGTTTCTCCATAGTTAGGGACACCCAGGGAGGTTCACAATTACATGGAGAATAGAGGGAGGAGGGAGTTAGAGGTGACCTGAATGAGATGAGGTGGCATCAAAAGAGGAGACAGCAAGCTAGCCAGTAATCACTTCCTTATGTGCACTCCACGGTCTGGACTGCTCAGAGATGTTCATGGAGTTATACAGAGAAGAGAACAGGGAGGAAGCAGACAGAGGTGGCCAGGAGGATAAAGGGGAGAATCAAAAGGAGAGAGACAGATCCATCCAGTAATCAGTTCCCTAAGTATTCTCCACCATCTGGAACACACAAAGAGATTCACAGAGTTGGGTAGAGAAGAGAAGGAGGAAGGAGGAGACAGAGGCGACCTGGTGAAGAAAAAGAAGAGTCCAAAGGGGGAGAGAGAAGTCAAGCCAGTAATCTTGCTCCCAAGTAAAAATGAGTACTAATAATTGGGTTCTTAAAGGTACAAAATTGACAACAAATACTAAAAAGCAAAGATTAAAAATCTAGAGGTTGGATTTTCAAAAACACAATATTAAAGAAAAGAAGGAAAAAAAAAGTCACAAAAATTATAACAAAAAATATATATGAAGTTTGCTTTAAAAAATAGGGTCTCTTTTTTTTTTTTTTTTTGCAAAGTAATAGTAGGTTATAAAAATGAAAATTAAAGGAGTAGTAGAGGACTTAAAAATTAAAAAAATTAAAAAAAAGAATGATAGTAAAAATATACCTAGGACTTTCTCTGGTATTGCTGTAGGCAGTGTGGGGTCAGGTCATTTTTGGATAGTTCCTTGGTCTGGCTTATATTTCTCAAGATCTATAGGCCCCTTCCTATGTAGTTGGTACTAACGACAGGGTTTTAATCTATTTCACCTGTCACTTCCAAGGTGGTTCCCTCTGTTTTAGCTTCTTCTGTTTGCTGGTCTCTTCAGTGTCTGGTTTCTGCCCTGACACAAGGAGGCGGTGGTGGACACTTTTTTAGGCTCACTTGTTCAGTTGCGCTGTGGGGAGGGAGGGACGCTGCAAACAAATAACACTGGCATGTGCTCGCAGTGCCTCAGCCACACTGGGCCTGCCCCCGCTCATGGCGCGTGTACCCTCCCTGCCCACACTGCTCAGGCTCTAGGTTGCTCCACCAGGAACTGTCTGAGGCTGGCCCTGGGCTGCATGCACCTCCTAGGTCTAAGCCGCTCAGGTTCAGGCACTCAGGTAGTCCTCAGAGGCACAGACTCGGTTGGGCCTGCGTTTGTGCCCTTCCCAGATCCGAGCAGCTCTGGTGATGAGGTGTTTGGTGAGTGTGGTCACTGCAACTTATCGCCTCTCTCGTCCCTGCCACTCGGTTTTCTGGGTGTACAACGAGTGCCCCTTCTCAGGCAGATGTTGACCGTCCAGAACCCCAAGGAGTCTTAGTTAGCAAAGTAGCCTGCTTGCAATTTGGTAGATAATGTCTCTCTGGGGCTGCAATTGCCCCCTTCCGGCTCTGGCTGCCTGTCACCAGAGGGGGATGGTCTGCAGTGGGCTAGCTCTGTTCAGTCCTTTGTTTTGTGAGCAGGCCTGGCGGTGTCTTAGGTTAGGGCTTATCGCATGGTAGTTATCTCACAGTCTGGTTTGCTAGCCCAAGTTAGTTCCCTCAGATTGCCCTTGGGGCATTCAGGCCCAGTCCTTACTCTAAGCAATGCAGCCCACTACTCCCTGCCCAGTCCCCGCTTGCTAGTGGCAGGTGCAGGCATCTGCGCTGCTTCTCTACTGGGAAAGTTACTGTTGGGCACGTAATCTGTGGGTTTTAATTTTTTATTTATTTTTCCTACCGATTATGTTGCCCTCTGCGGTTCCAAGGCTCACCACAGACTCAGCAGTGAGAGTGTTTCTTGGTGTTTGGGAACTTCTCTCTTTTTAAGACTCCTTTCCTGGGATGGAACTCCATCCCTACCTCTTTTGTCTCTTTTTTTGTCTTTTATATTTTTTCCTACCTCCTTTTGAAGACACTGGGCTGCTTTTCTGGGTGCCTGATGTCCTCTGCTGGCATTCAGAAGTTGTTTTGTGGAATTTACTCAGCGTTTAAATGTTCTTTTGATTAATTTGTGGGGGAGAAAGTAGTCTCCCCGTCCTTCCTCCACCATCTTAGGACCGTCCCTGTATTTTCTTTTATTCTTAAATTTTTATTTAAAAATTTTTTGCAATACCACATGGCAGGCAGGATCTTAGGTCCAAGAGCAGGAATAGAACCCAAGCCCACTTCAGTGGAAGTGTAGTCTTAACCACTGGACCACCAGGGAAGTTCTCCACTTTTTTTTTTTTTTGATTGGTCTTCATTGACCATTCAAGGTTGTTCTCTTCCTATCTCTAATTTTCTCCTATAAATATCTGTATAATTCTCCCAACTTATATTTATTACTTTGCATTATTCAAGTATCTTTTAAAGAAGATTTATATATCTCCTTATCTGTAAACATTTCTTCATAAAACTCTTAGTCCCTTGGAAATCATTGCATGATTGGCAGACTTATGTTGTAGCTAGTTTTTATAGTAGTTTTATAGGCCAAGGTAGCAGAATAAGGTAATAGAATATGTCGAAAACAAGAATTACCTATACATGTCTGTCACACTCTAATTCCTTTATTATGGATTGAGGTAACTTAGGGTCCTTGCTGTTGTTGTTTAGTCGCTAAGTTGTGCCTGACTCTTTGCAACCCTATGGACTGTAGCCCAGCAGGCTCTTCTGTCCATGGAAAATACCAGACAAGAGTACTGGAGCAGGTTGCCATTTCCTTCTCCAACTTAGGGTCTTAGTCCTCTGTTACTCACTGGTCTCATGGTAATCGTAGACTTTCATGATAGCAGGTTGCAGGTTTCCTACAGGGATGTCTTGTAGAACACAGAAGGAAAAGCTCAGTGTCTGATTGGTACCTGAAAAAAGACAGGGAGAATAATCCAGAATCAAGGAGTCCTCACCTCTTTTTCTTTAGCTACATTCAGTCTTCATCCTTTGAGGAACAGTCCTGTTGGTGGTGGTGTTTAATCTCAAGGCAGCTGTGCTCCCTCACTGCTCTTGCAGGAGGACGGTGATGAAGATTTTAGAGTAGGAACCCCAGGAGTTAGAGAAGAGATCCTTAGAGTACTGAAACTTTACCTGACTTTTAAACAATTAAAACAATTCAGGGACTTCCCTGGTTGTCTGACAGCTAAGATTCCACACTCTCAATGCAGGGGGCCCAGGTTCCATTCCTGATCAGGGACCTAGATCCCACACACTGCAATTGAGTTTGCATACTGCAACTAAAGATTCTGCATGCTGCAAGGAAGAGGGAAGATCCTGAGTACTGCAACTAAGACATGGCTCGGTTCAGTTCAGTCGATCAGTCGTCTCCGACTCTGCGACCCCATGAATCGCAGCATGCCAGGCCTCCCTGTTCATCACCAACTCCTGGAGTTCACTCAGACTCACGTCCATCGAGTCAGTGATGCCATCCAGCCATCTCATCCTCGGTCGTCCCCTTCTCCTCCTGCCCCCAATCCCTCCCAGCATCAGAGTCTTTTCCAATGAGTCAACTCTTGGCATGAGGTGGCCAAAGACTGGAGTTTCAGCTTTAGCATCATTCCTTCCAAAGAAATCCCAGGTGATCTCCTTCAGAAGGGACTGGTTGGATCTCCTTGCAGTCCAAGGGACCCTCAAGAGTCTTCTCCAACCCCACAGTTCAGAAGCATCAATTCTTCGGTGCTCAGCTTTCTTCATAGTCCAACTCTCACATCCATGCATGACCACAGGAAAAACCATAGCTTTGACTAGACGGACCTTAGTCAGCAAAGTAATGTCTCTGCTTTGAATATACTGTCTAGGATGGTCATAACTTTTCTTCCAAGGAGTAAGCGTCTTTTAATTTTATAGCTACAGTCACCATCTGCAGTGATTTTGGAGCCCCCCAAAATAAAGTCTGACACTGTTTCCACATCTATTTCCCATGAAGTGATGGGACCAGATGCCATGATCTTCATTTTCTGAATGTTGAGCTTTAGGCCAACTTTTTCACTCTCCACTTTCACTTTCATCAAGAGGCTTTTTAGTTCCTCTTCACTTTCTGCCATAAGGGTGATGTCATCTGCATATCTGAGGTTATTGATATTTCTCCTGGCAATTTTGATTCCAGCATGTGTTTCTTCCAGTCCAGCGTTTCTCATGATGTACTCTACATAGAAGTTAAATAAGCAGAGTGACAATATACAGCCTTGACATACTCCTTTCCTGATTTGGAACCAGTCTGTTGTTCCATGTTCAGTTCTAACAGTTTCTTTCTGACCTGCATACAGATTTCTCAAGAGGCAGGTCAGGTGGTCTGGTATTCCCATCTCTTTCAGAATTTTCCAGAGTTTATTGTGATCCACACAGTCAAAGGCTTTGGCATAGTCAATAAAGCAGAAATAGATGTTTTTCTGGAACTCTTTTGCTTTTTCCATGATTCAGCAGATGTTGGCAATTTGATCTCTGGTTCCTCTGCCTTTTCTAAAACCAGCTTGAACATCAGGAAGTTCACGGTTCACGTAATGCTGAAGCATGGGTTGGAGAATTTTGAGCATTACTTTACTAGCATGTGAGATGAGTGCAATTGTGCAGTAGTTGGAGCATTCTTTGGCATTGTCTTTCTTTGGGATTAGAATGAAAACTGACCTTTCCCAGTCCTGTGGCCACTGCTGAGTTGTCCAAATTTGCTGGCATATTGAGTGCAGCACTTTCACAGCATCATCTTTCAGGATTTGAAACAACTCAACTGGAATTCCATCACCTCCACTAGCTTTGTTCGTAGCAATGCTTTCCAAGGCCCACTTGACTTCACATTCCATGATGTCTGGCTCTAGGTGAGTGATCACATCATCATGATTATCTGGGTCGTGAAGATCTTTTTTGTACCGTTCTTCTGTGTATTCTTGCCACCTCTTCTTAATATCTCCTACTTCTGTTAGGTCCAGACCATTTCTGTCCTTGATCGAGCCCATCTTTGCATGAAATGTTCCCTTGGTATCTCTAATTTTCTTGAAGAGATCTCTAGTCTTTCCCATTCTGTTCTTTTCTTCTATTTCTTTGCATTGATGAGTGAAGAAGGCTTTCTTATCTCTTCTTGCTATTCTTTGGAACTCTGCATTCAGATGCCTATATCTTTCCTTCTCTCCTTTGCTTTTCACCTCTCTTCTTTTCACAGCTATTTGTAAGGCCTCCCCAGACAACCATTTTACTTTTCTGCATTTCTTTTCCATGGGGATGGTCTTGATCCCTGTCTCCTGTACAATGTCATGAACCTCAGTCCATAGTTCATCAGGCACTCTATCTATCAGATCTAGGCCCTTAAATCTATTTCTCACTTCCACTGTATAATCATAAGGGATTTGATTTAGGTCATACCTGAAGGGTCTAGCGGTTTTCCCTACTTTCTTTAATTTGAGTCTGAATTTGGCAATAAGGAGTTCATGATCTGAGCCACAGTCAGCTCCTGGTCTTCTTTTTGTTGCCAGGATAGAGCTTCTCCATCTTTGGCTGCAAAGAATATAATCAATCTGATTTCGGTGTTGACCATCTGGTGATGTCCATGTGTAGAGTCTTCTCCTGTGTTGTTGGAAGAGGGTGTTTGCTACGACCAGTGCATTTTCTTGGCAAGACTCTATTAGTCTTTGCCCTGCTTCATTTCACATTCCAAGGCCAAATTTGCCTGTTACTCCAGGTGTTTCTTGAGTTCTTACTTTAGCATTCCAGTCCCCTATAATGAAAAGGACATCTTTTTTGGGTGTTAGTTCTAAAAGGTCTTGTAGGTCTTCATAAAACTATTCAACTTCAGCTTCTTCAGCATTACTGGTTGGGGCATAGACTTGGATAACTGTGATACTGAATGGTTTGCCTTGGAGATGAACAGAGATCATTCTGTCGTTTTTGAGATTGCATCCAAGTACTGCAGTTTGGACTCTTTTGTTGACCATGATGGCTACAGCCAAATAAATAAATATTTAGAAAAAAACGGTCCATGTTTCTCCATAATGTCCAATATATGGTTCTGCTCGGAGTGAGAGAGAATTTTTTCTTTTTAATGAAAAAAATTCTTTTCTTGGCTATGCCATTCAGAATGCGGGATCTTAGTTCCCTGCCCAGGACAAACCCACATCATCTCATTGGAAGCTCAGAATCCTTACCACTGGACTGCCAGGAAGTGCCCAGAAATTCTTTTTACTGGTCGACTGACTCTATCCATATTAGTATTTATGAATATTTAGAAAATATTTTTCAACGTATAAACATTCACATACAAAATCAGAGTGGTTTCTTGTGTTGCTACTGAAATTGATTACATTATGATGAAAGTAACTATGATTAACACTTCTAGACTGACAACATATCTGTCTATATCTATCTATGTATATATCTATCTACTTACCTATCTATCTATTTATCAACATCTAATTTTTGGTATATATTTATGTTAAGGTGAGGTTGGCATAATCATTGGCCAACTCCTGGGAACACTTCCTACTCTTGATCAGCAACTTTCAACTAAGCTTCTAGATGATCGAGCCTGTTTGAGGAAAAGTGTGTCTAGAACTCACAGAGACTCACATTCGACACCTGAGTAAACATGTGCCTTTGGTAAGTTTCTTCATTTATAAAATAGAAATAATAAAACCTATCTTCCTAGAATTGTTATGGAGACTGAATGTCTACCTGAAGCAGACAGAAATACTCATATTCCCACTTTAGTACAAGTCCATATTCTCTGAAATGCTCATATTCCCCCCACCCCCCATGCTTTTGACACTCCAAATTCCAGGGAAGACTGCAGTGAGGAAAGAGACTTTATAATATTATCTAATGGAACTGAAAGAATGTGCTTTTCGAGGAGGCTTCCCTTATCGCTTTTCTCATATCAGGTACCTCCCAGGTGAAGAGACCCAAGTAAGAGGAATGTCCACCTGCCTGTGTCTAGCAAGGCTGCAGGGCTCTTACCTGTTCCACGTAAATCAGGGCATTGTTGTTGCTCACTTCTATCCTGCTCACGTGGTGCGAGTTATCAAGCTGAGGCAAATGAGAGAAATCACCAGTGTTCCTGAATAAATGAAGCCCTTGGGGTACTATGGCTTCCCTGATAGCTCAGTTGGTAAAGAATCTGTTTGCAATGCAGGAGCCCCCAGTTCAATTCCTGGGTCTGGAAGATCCACTGGAGAAGGGATAGGCTACCCACTCCAGTATTCTTGGCTTCCCTTGTGGCTCAACTAGTAAAGAATCTGCTTGCAATGCAGTATACCTGGGTTCGATCCCTGAGTTGGGAAGATCCCCTGAAAAAGGGAAAATCTACCCGCTCCAGTATTCTGTCCTGGAGAATTCCATGGACTGTATAGTCAGACACAACTGAGCGACTTTCACTTTGGGGTACTAAAGGACAAGCAGACTGTGTGAAGTCTATACAAAGAAGAAGCTGGTATTAAATTCCTTGAGATGGGATTTGCAGATGCTTATCCAGTAGAATGGAAACATATATGGGAAATTGTGACTACCAATATATCAGAAGCAAGACTGAGTCTTTACATGACTCCGTAATAGATATCTTTGGCTTTGGTTTGAAGGTAAGGGAGAAGTATTCTCAAATTGGATAGCTGTTCATCTGAGATTATTTATGAAGGTGTCTTTTTATTTCTAAAGTTGCATCTAATAATAGTTTACATTTATTCAAACACAGCTCTGAGCATTCATCATGGCTTTATCTTGTTCAGTCCTCCTCACAACTCTATGAGGTAGACACTTGTTACCCCCATTTTACAGAAGAGAAGACTGAGGCACAGCAAAGTGAAGTGTCTTGCCCAAAGTCACACAGTAAATAATCAAATGAGGACTTGAGCCCAGGAAGTCTGGCCCCAGAGTTTGTGTTCTTAGCTGCTAGGGTGCTCTGCTTTCTGCATGAAAAATTTACTCCTAGGTGTGGAGCTGAAGGTATCTTTATTTATTCTAACACTAATCTCAGCTTTTTCTGAATTCCCACAGTATTAAAAACTATACCAATCATTTGGTACTTAATTACATCTTGCCCTGAAATATTGATGGTTCCAGTTACCCATTTCTAAATATTCTTAAGTAGAATGTAGGCCCAATTAATTCAGACATCTGCTGGGAGCCAGCGTGAGGAACTCTGCCCTTGGCAAAGGTCATGAGGAAGGAGGCTTGGCATTACGCAATGGCGGGATCGAGCCTCAGGAAACCCCCTGTTCCCGAGCATCTACCCCCCAAACCAGGGTCTGCCTACTTTACTGTTTTATGCTCTCACCTATACCCCTGACTTTACGTGGAGCTGACCCCCATTACCTCTCTCTGAGAAGGAGTTAACTTATAGCTCCAAGTCAATAAAAATTCCTGGGCATGACAAGAGTGTTTCAACTTACGAACTCCTCTGAAGGTTATCTATCCTGCCTGTACAGGTTCATCCGGCCACATGTGATTGTTTACAGCCTCCCAATCATGAGAGGCATGAGATGTTTTAGATTTACTAAAGGCAGATTCTTTTGGGAAGTTAGAAATTATTAGTATAGTGGGTTAGTTAAGAATTATATTGGTGAAGGGTTTTTCATTTGTTGTGCCAATAATTGCTGCTAATTCCCTGCCCTGGGTGTGACAAAGGTGTCTCATGTCAAATCTCTCAGACTAGCTTGTGTGACAGGATTATCCATACTCCTGCCACTATGCACATGATTGTTTACTACCTCTCAACCATAAACAGCACAGAGAGTTTTGGAGTATTTTGAAAATCTTAATTAGCATAGGGCTCTTCTCATTGTTGAGTCAATGATTGCCGCCAGGCCTCCATATCCTTAGGCACCTGGGAATATATTAATGTATTTGGAATATAGAAAAGGAAATATAGTAGTTTTTGATGTTAGCAATACTAGACTTTTTGAGTTAATGAATTTTCTCTTTTGTTATAGATCACTGTACTTTGTTATAAATCACTGTGTCTTTGCTATGTAAAAATGTAACTTTATCACTATCTTAAGACTAAATAGATCTTAAGGGGACATTGGCGAAGGGTTTTCATTTGTTGGGCTGATGTTTGCTGCTAAATCTCCATATTCCCTGCCCTTATAATGAATATAACTAGCATAAAGGAAAAATAAGTATTAACCTTTAAGATTAATTATGTTAACCTTAGGTTAATTAAATTCCTTTCTTAGTTATAACCCACTACACCCTCACCCTATAGGAATGCAATTTTATCTGCTACCTTCAGAGGGTGGCGCCTGGTTTAAGAAAATCTCCCTTGGAAAAAATAAGTTTTTTGGTTATCAGAAAGATAGGATCATAAAATGTCAGCAGGCCCCATGGCCATAAGATGATGTAAAACCCCTAAGACCTTTTTTTATACATTTATGTGAAGTACCTGATTTTGATAAAGGTCAGGTCTGCTGACCCCCACGTGACTCTGTATTCATCCCTATGTATAACAAAAGGTATATAAGCAAACCTAAAAAATAAAGAAATCAGATCAGTTTCTGGAAAGACTGATTCCCCTGTGTCATTCTTTCTTTCCCCTTCTAGCTGAATTCCCATCTGGAATGTGGGTACTCACCAAGCCTGCTAATTTTGCCTGGGCTTCTAAGATCAGACCAGGGAGGCCTCAGTGCCTCCTCTCCTTCGGGAGAATGGAAAGACGCCTGTGGCCTACATAGGTGGTGATTGGTATTCCATGTAAACCAAGTTATTCAGCCTCTTTTTCTCCACTAATTTTCCTGCTACACTATCCGTTTCTAATCTCTCTCTATATCTGTAATTAAATAAGTTTTTTCCTAGGACGCCTACTCTGTCTCCCCTTCGAATTACCCTGGATCCACTGGGGCTGAACCCCGGCAGACATCTTTCATATATTTCTTGTGTTTGTACCAAATTAATTCAATGTGTTTAATTAGGACCAATGTTGCTTTGATACATACAGGGCAATATTATGAGGATACTGTTGGTGTGATCCTAAGCTAGCAATACAGAAATTTCAAATACCTAGCATCTGCTTACCTTTTTCACTATTGGCTTCAGGGGAATGAAACCAGGTATCATCTTTACATCAACAATTATCATGTTGGAGACCGGACAGATCCCTGTGTGGCTACAGACACAAGAAAGGGAAGAAACAGGCTTCATTACATTTGAATCTTGCCCTTCCTTAAGGTCCAACATAAGCCTTGGCATTTTTTTGTTTTTTAAATTTTATTTATTTATTTTTGGCTGTGTGTGTGAGATGAGTGCAATTGTGTGGTAGTTTGAGCATGCTTTTACATTGCCTTTCTTTGGTTTTGGAATGAAAACTGGCCTTTCCCAGTCCTGTGGCCTCTGCTGAGTTTTCCAAATTTGCTATCACACTGAGGGCAGCACTTTCACAGCATCATCTTTCAGGATTTGAAATAGCTCAACTGGAATTCCATCACCTCTACTAGCTTTGTTCATAATGATGCTTTCTAAGATCCACTTGACTTCACATTCCAGGATGTCTGGCTCTAGGTGAGTGATCACAACATGGTGATTATCTTGGTCATGAAGATCTTTTTTGTACAGTTCTTCTGTGTATTCCTGCCACCTCTTCTGCTTCTGTTAGGTGCATACCATTTTTGTCTTTTATCGAGCTCATCTTTACATGAAATGTTCAAGAGATCTCTAGTCTTTCTCATTCTGTTGCTTTCCTCTATTTCTTTGCACTGATCACTGAGGAAGGCTTTCTTATCTCTCCTTGCTATTCTTTGGAACTCTGCATTTAGATGCCTATATCTTTCCTTTTCTCCTTTGTTTTTCATTTCTCTTCTTTTCACAGCTATTTGTAAGGCCTTCCCAGACAGCCATTTTGCTTTTTTGCATTTCTTTTCCATGGGGATAGTCTTGATCCCTGTCTCCTGTACAATGTCATGAATCTCAGTCCATAGTTCATCAGGCACTCTATCTATCAGATCTAGGCCCTTAAATCTATTTCTCACTTCCACTGTATAATCATAAGGGATTTGATTTAGGTCATACCTGAAGGGTCTAGTGGTTTTCCCTACTTTCTTCAATTTAGGTCTGAATTTGGTGATAAGGATTTCATAATCTGAGCCAAAGTTAGCTCCTGGTCTTGTTTTTGCTGACTGTATAGCATTTCTCCATCTTTGGCTGCAGAGAATATAATCAATCTGATTTCGGTGTTGACCATCTGGTGATGTCCATGTGTAGAGTCTTTTCTTGTGTTGTTGGAAGAGGGTGTTTGCTATGACCAGTGTGTTCTCTTGGCAAAACTATTAGCCTTTGCCCTGCTTCATTGTATATTCCAAGGCCAAATTTGCCCATTACTCCAGGTGCTTCTTGACATCCTACTTTTGCATTCCAGTCTCCTATAATGAAAAGGACATCTTTTTTGGGTGTTAGTTCTAAAAGGTCTTGTAGGTCTTCATAGAACCATTCAACTTCAGCTTCTTCAGTGTTACTGGTTGGGGTATAGATTTGGATTACTGTGATACTGAATGGTTTGCCTTGGAGACGATTCAGTCATTTTTGAGATTGCATCCAAGTACTGCATTTCGGGCTCTTTTGTTGACCATGATTGCTACTCCATTTCTTCTAAGGGATTCTTGCCCGCAGTAGTAGATATAATGGTCATCTGCATTAAATTCACCCATTCCAGTCCATTTTAGTTTGCTGATTCCTAGAATGTCGACATTCACTCTTGCCATCTCCTGTTTGACCACTTCCAATTTGCCTTGATTCATGGACCTGACATTTCAGGTTCCTACACAATATTGCTTTTTACAGCATCGGACCTTGCTTCTATCACCAGTCACATCCACAGCTGGGTATTTTTGCTTTGGCTCCATCCCTTCATTCTTTCTGGAGTTATTTCTCCACTGATCTCCAGTAGCATATTGGGCACCTAATGACCTGGGGAGTTCCTCTTTTAGTATACTATCATTTTGCCTTTTCATATTGTTCACGGGGTTCTCAAGGCAAGAATACTGAAGTAGTTTGCCATTCCTTCTCCAGTGGACCACATTCTGTCAGAACTCTCCACCATGACCTGCCCATCTTGGGTCACCCCACAGGGCATGGCTTGGTTTCATTGAGTTAGACAAGGCTGTGGTCGTAGTGTGATTAGGTTGCCTAGTTTTCTGTGATTATGGTTTCAGTGTGTCTGCCCTCTGATGTCCTTTGCAACATCTACCATCTTACTTGGGTTTCTCTTATGTTGGACGTGGGGTACCACTTCATGGCTGCTCCAGCAAAGCACAACCACTGCTCCTTACCTTGGACGAGGGGTATCTCCTCACCACCGCCCCTCCTGACCTTGAACGTGGAATAGCTCTTCTAGGCCCTCCTGTGCCCACGCAACCAGCGGTCCTTGGATGTGGGGTTGCTCCTCTCGGCCGCTGCCCCTGACTTTGCATGTGGGGTAGCTCCTCTCGGCTGCTCCTGTCCTGTTGCAGCTTGGCACTCTCGGCCGCTGCCCCTGACCTTGGAAGTTGGGTACGTGGGTGGCTGTGACAGCACACAAGCGTGGACAGCAGTCACATGCTTAGAGGATTGGAACTTTTAGGCTCAACTCCTCCTCCTGCTACTCATCCCTAGGGAGTGGAGAGAGGGTCGGGGTTGAGTTAATCACCAGTGGTTAATGATTTAAATCAGCCAAGTGTATGTAATGGGCTTCCAGAAGATCCCATGGACAGAGGACCCTGGCAAGTTACAGTCCATAGCTTAGCAAAGAGTCAGACACGGATGAAGCAACTTAACACGCAAGTCTGCGTGATGGGACTGCTACAAAAATCCTAAAGAAAGGGATTGAAAGGACTTCTAGGTTGGTCACCACCCGGAGATGTGAGGGTAGGGGTAGGGGGTAGGATAGTATGCCAGGGGAGGGTTTGTAAGCAGTGCACCCTTGGTACAAGCCTCACTCTGGTCATCTCCTACGTTTGGATATTCCTGTTTGCTTTCCTGAGTTCTGTGAGCCATTCCAGAAAATTATCAAAGAGGGGGTTGTGGGAACACCTAAAGCATGGCTGAAGTACAGGAGGCCTAGACTAGTGACTGGCATTGGAAGTAAGGGGCAGTTTTGTGGAGTGGAGCCATTAACCTGTGAGGTGTGTGCTTCTCCAGGTGGTCCCTGCCGGAAGTGTTGAGGGAGAGGAAGATGATCTTCCCTTTAGGATATAATATTTGGAAGTAAAATTGGGAGAGTGTCAAGAAAGGAGGAAAAGAGATGCCAGCTGGTGCAGTGGGCAATGGCAACCCACTCCAGTATGCTTGCCTGGAAAATCCCATGGACAGAGGAGCCTGATAGGCTGCAGCCCATGAGGTCATGAAGAGTTGGACACGACTGAACGACTTCACTTTCCCTCTTCTCTTTCATGCATTGGAGAAGGAAATAGCAACCCACTCCAGTATTCTTGCCTGGAGAATCTCAGGGACAGGGGGGCCTGGTGGGCTGCCATCTATGGGGTTGCACAGAGTCGGACACGGCAAAGCGACTTAGCAGCAGCAGCAGCAGTGAGAACAGAAAGACTTGGATGAGCTTCTCTTGTTTGTCCATCACGTTTTAGGTGATCCACCCCATGGTTCAGTTCAGGGATCGACTTCTGGGATTCTAGGCTTTCCAGAGTTTTTGTCATTGAACATAAACTAAGGTTTTGGTTTCTGAGCAAAAGATGGTGTGGTACAAAGTGAGCTTTAGAGAGAACTTTAGTTCTCTAGCACACGGATTAGGACGTTAGAGATTATTATGGGAACTGTTTTAGACTCTTCTTATTTCCTGCAGACTCAAAATCATAACAGATATCCTTTTCCTCATTTCACTTCCTCACTCCCTTTTGTTTCCTCTCGTCGCCAGATGTCTATCTCTTGTTCAAGCCTCCGTGCTGCAACGTAACCCAAAGGGGAACCATGGACCTGGGTGCAGAAAAAGCTCCAACATCCTGCTGCCCCCGCCCCGCCCCCACCGGGAATTCTGCTGCTTTGAGATCCACTTCATTATGCTCATGGCAGAGGTGAGGTCCTTGAGGTCCAGGCAGGCTGGACAGTGAGGTAAGCGAGGAGTGCTTGGTGGTCGTCTCCACCTCCGCAGAAGGAGCCTGGGGTTGGTAAATACCCTCGGTGGGCGTCCTGGGTTTCTTAGGTCACTCCCAGTGAACCGCATTGTCTTAAGAATAGGGAAAGAACTAAAGCGACTGGTGTTTAATGTAGGACAATATCTTAATGTTTAGAAATAGATACATATAGCAAAAGCGGAAGTTTTTTTTTTATAGTCTTGTTATCCCTGGGCTTGTTATTTACAAATAAAAGACTGAACTTGCAATGGTCTAGTGTGGTCCAGGGGAGCATTGTAGACAGGAATTTATATGAAGTGAACAACTTTCTCACCGGCCTGTGGGCCAGCGCACTAAGCGTGGCTGAGAGCTACCCCATGTCCGAAGTCAGGAACAGCAGCCCAGAGAGCCAGGCTGTGATGGCGCAGGAATGGCCAGGAGGAGCAACCCAGTGTCAGAGGCCAGTGGCGGCCAGGAAGAGACACCCCACGTCCGAGGTCAGGGGCGGCTGGGAGAAGCCACCTCACGCCCAAGGCCAGGGGCGGTGACCCTGAGGAGCCACCCCAAGCCTGAGGCCAGGGGCGGCAGCTGGGAAGAGCTTCCCAGGCCCGAGGCCAGGGCTGGTGGCCGGGAGGTGCAACCCGAGGAGTGGTGGCTGAGCAGGCACAGGAGGGCCTAGAGGAGCTATCCCAAGTTGAAGGTCAGGAATGGTGGTGGTAAGGAGATACCCCTTGTCCAAGGTAAAGAGCAGCGGTGGTGCTTTGCTGGAGCAACCGTGAAGAGATACCCCACGCCCAAGGTAAGAGAAACCCAAGTAAGATGGTAGGTGTTGCAAGAGGGCATCAGAGGGCAGACACACTGAAACCATACTCACAGAAAACTAGTCAATCTAATCACACCAGGACCACAGCCTTGTCTAACTCAATGAAACCAAGCTATGCCTGTGGGGCACCCCAAGACGGGTGGGTCGTGGTGAAGAGGTCTGATAGAATGTGGTCCACTGGAGAAGGGAATGGCAAGCCACTTCAGCATTCTTGCCTTGAGAACCCCATGAACAGTATGGAAAGGCAAAATGATAGGATACCAAAAGAGGAACTCCCCAGGTCATTAGGTGCCCAATATACTACTGGAGGTCAGTGGAGAAATAACTCCAGAAAGAATGAAGGGATGGAGTCAAAGCAAAAACAATACCCAGCTGTGGATGTGACTGGTGATAGAAGCAAGATCCGATGCTGTAAAGAGCAATATTGCATAGGAACCTGGAATGTCAGGTCCATGAATCAAGGCAAATTGGAAGTGGTCAAACAAGAGATGGCAAGAGTGAATGTCGACATTCTAGAAATCAGCAAACTAAAATGGACTGGAATGGGTGAATTTAACGCAGATGACCATTATATCTACTACTGCGGGCAGGAATCCCTTAGAAGAAATGGAGTAGCCATCATGGTCAACAGAAGAGTCCAAAATGCAGTACTTGGATGCAGTCTCAAAAACGATAGAATGATCTCTGTTCATCTCCAAGGCAAACCATTCAGTATCACAGTTATCCAAGTCTATGCCCCAACCAGTAACGCTGAAGAAACTGAAGTTGAACAGTTCTATGAAGACCTACAAGACCTTTTAGAACTAACACCCAAAAAAGATGTCCTTTTCACTATAGGGGACTGGAATGCAAAAGTAGGAAGTCAAAAAGCACCTGGAGTAACAGGCAAATTTGGCCTTGGAATGCAGAATGAAGCAGGGCAAAGACTAATAGAGTTTTGCCAAGAAAATGCACTGGTCGTAGCAAACACCCTCTTCCAACAACACAGGAGAAGACTCTACACATGGACATCACCAGATGTCAACACCGAAATCAGATTGATTATATTCTTTGCAGCCAAAGATGGAGAAGCTCTATACTGGCAACAAAAACAAGACCAGGGGCTGACTGTGGCTCAGATCATGAACTCCTTATTACCAAATTCAGACTCAAATTGAAGAAAGTAGGGGAAACTGCTAAACCATTCAGGTATGACCTAAATAAAATCCCTTAAGATTATACAGTGAAAGTGAGAAATAGATTTAAGGGCCTAGATCTGATAGATAGAGTGCCTGATGAACTATGGACTGAGGTTCATGACATTGTACAGGAGACAGGGATCAAGACCATCCCCATGGAAAAGAAATGCAGAAAAGTAAAATGGTTGTCTGGGGAGGCCTTAAAAATAGCTGTGAAAAGAAGAGAGGTGAAAAGCAAAGGAGAAAAGAAAAGATATAGGCATCTGAATGCAGAGTTCCAAAGAATAGCAAGAAGAGATAAGAAAGCCTTCTTCAGCGATCAATGAAAAGAAATAGAGGAAAAGAACAGAATGGGAAAGACTAGAGATCTCTTCAAGAAAATTAGAGATACCAAGGGAACATTTCATGCAAAGATGGGCTCGATCAAGGACAGAAATGGTCTGGACCTAACAGAAGCAGAAGATATTAAGAAGAGGTGGCAAGAATACACAGAAGAACTGTACAAAAAAGATCTTCATGACCCAGATAATCATGATGGTGTGATCACTCATCCAGAGCCAGACATCCTGGAATGTGAAGTCAAGTGGGCCTTAGAAAGCATCACTACGAACAAAGCTAGTGGAGGTGATGGAATTTCAGTTGAGTTGTTTCAAATCCTGAAAGATGATGCTGTGAAGGTGCTGCACTCAATATGCCAGCAAATTTGGACAACTCAGCAGTGGCCACAGGACTGGAAAAGGTCAGTTTTCATTCCAATTCCAAAGAAAGGCAAAGCCAAAGAATGCTCAAACTACCCCACAATTGCACTCATCTCACATGCTAGTAAAGTAATGCTCAAAATTCTCCAAGCCAGGCTTCAGCAATACGTGAACCGTGAACTTCCTGATGTTCAAGCTGCCTTTTAGAAAAGGCAAAGGAAGCAGAGATCAAATTGCCAACATCCGCTGGATCATGGAAAAAGCAAAAGAGTTCCAGAAAAACATCTATTTCTGCTTCATTGACTATGCCAAAGCCTTTGACTGTGTGGATCACAATAAACTCTGGAAAATTCTGAAAGAGATGGGAATACCAGACCACCTGACCTGCCTCTTGAGAAATCTGTATGCAGGTCAGGAAGCAACAGTTAGAACTGGACATGAAACAACAGACTGGTTCCAAATAGGAAAAGGAGTACGTCAAGGCTATATATTGTCACCCTGCTTATTTAACTTCTATGTAGAGTACATCATGAGAAATGCTGAACTGGAAGAAACACAAGCTGGAATCAAGATTGCCGGGAGAAATATCAATAACCTCAGATATGCAGATGACACCACCCTTATGGCAGAAAGTCCGTCTAGTCAAGGCTATGGTTTTTCCTGTGGTCATGTATGGATGTGAGAGTTGGACTGTGAAGAAGGCTGAGCACCGAAGAATTGATACTTTTGAACTGTGGTGTTGGAGAAGACTCTTGAGAGTCCCTTGGACTGCAAGGAGATCCAACCAGTCCATTCTGAAGGAGATCAGCCCTGGGATTTCTTTGAAAGGAATGATGCTAAAGCTGAAGCTGCAGTACTTTGGCCACCTCATGCGAAAAGTTGACTCATTGGAAAAGACTCTGATGCCGGGAAGAATTGGGGGCAGGAGGAGAAGGGGACGACCGAGGATGAGATGGCTGGATGGCATCACTGACTCGATGGACATGAGTCTGAGTGAACTCCGAGAGGTGATGATGGACAGGGAGGCCTGGCATTCTGCGATTCATGGGGATGCAAAGAGTCGGACACGACTGAGCTGAGCTGAACCGAACAACTTTCTCAAGTGTTGTTCCTATAGAGTTGGTGTGAAAAAAGGCCTTATATGATTTCCTTACTGGTTGGATCCTTCGCTTGCAGTCTAAAATGATTTGGTTATAATTTAGGCTTTCTTTTAAAAATGAGATATAAAACCTTCCAATTTATTTCAGAGAGTTGTACTGGAAACAGTAACATGGAAGGTGTTATTGTGGATGACGTTGTCTTTGCTACAGCGCTTCCACCCACCCTGATATACATTTGTGTAAAGAAATGTGGTAGGAAATGGCAACCCTCTGCAGTATTCTCGCCTGGAAAATCCCATAAACAGAGGAGCCTGGCAGGTTAGAGTCCATAGGGGTCACAAAGAGTTGGACATGACTGAGCACACACATACCATAAAGAAAAGTATAAATGTTAACTATGTTTGTCTTTATAAATAAAGGAAGATTGGACCTTCCACTGTCCCAACTCAGTCTGTGTTATTATATTTATCTATCTTGTTGTCTCTATTACAAAAAATTGCAGAGAAGGTTTGGGTATAAAAGGAATATTAATCCTGTAATGAGTTGTTGTTGTTCAGTCGGTCAGTGGTGTCCACTTCATGGTGTCCAACTCTTTGTGACCTCATGGACTGCAGTCCACCAGGCTTCCCTGTCCTTCACTATCTCCCAGAGTTTGCTCAAACTCGTGTCCATTGAGTTGATGATGCCAACTTAATGAGTTAGTCTACATCAAGATGTCTGCATTTGTGGGAGGTTGTTCTCAGGAATTCTGCATTCTTCCACTTTTCTTTCTCTCCACTGGAAGGGGGTGGGAAGAACAGCTTGATGTGTGCTTTCATCTTCTGTTATAACATTCTCATCAAGTGATTTCAGTATCTCTCTCCTTTTGGCCTGGTCACTGGGCAGGGCAAAAGCATAGGCCAGCAGTGCTCTGGTGTGGAAGTGGCTGCCTTGGGCCTTTTCTGGTGTTCTCTTCCAGGCTGACTCCAGGCAGCCCAGGGCCTTGTCGACAACAGGGTGTTGTAAAAGGAGAGCGGTAGTCTCCAGAGTTTTGTGCAGAGAGGTCCTGGCACAGTGTAACCAGTGTACCAGTGCTTCTCAGATCAAAAAACTTATATCAAATGGGGCTATCTATCTATCCACTGACCATGTGTTTAGAAATCACTTTTTTTTGATTGTCAAAAACACACAACATAATAGAAATCAGTCTTCAAAAAATTACTTTCTAACTAAAATAAACTGATAAGGGTTGGGCTAGAAGCTGTGTGTTTTAGAATTGGCTTTGGCACATAGTCCAGGTCTCTACTGGACAAGTGAATCCTTCATGAACTAGTTGGTTTCTTTATCATTTTGGCAGATGTCTCAGCATTGCACAGATGGAGAGCTGTCACTGGGCTTTGAGAGGAGTGTCATTAGAACTGCAGGGCAGCGGTTTCATGGTGGTCTGGGAGGCTGAGGAGGTGATGGTTACCTACGGTGACCAGGAGAGGCATTTCCAGAAGGGCGATGGTGATGTTGGCAGAGAGGGTCAATTTATCTTCTGCCTCATCCTGCAGGTACAAGGGTCGGACAGAGAGATTATTTCCACTTCATAAAACCCTTTAGAGATGTCTCCTCTCGTGGTCAGTCCTTTCTTTTGCATAGTTCCTGGAAAGTTCTCATCTACATCTCTCCCTGTGGCACAAAGTGTGACTCTAAACAAATTCCATTCCTTTTAGCTCAGGGGTATGTGGATTCACTCTCCCTCCCTAGTGTGCTAGCTGCTCAGTCATGTCCGACTCTTTGTGACCCCCTGGAATGTAGCCTGCCAGGCTCCTCTGTCCATGGAATTCTCCAGGCAGGAATACTGGAGTGGGTTGCCATTACATTCTCCAGGGGATCGAACTGGGTCTCCTACATTGCAGGCAGATTTTTTACCATCTGAGCCACCAGGGAAGCCCTCCCTTCCTAAGCCCTTCCCATAATTCCCAGTCCTTTCCTTTAGGAATTCCTTTGTGCTTTCTTCTTAGATGCCTTCACCCTTGGACAGACTGCCATGGAACAGTGAGATCAAGAGCTTCAGACTAGCTCACAACAGTGATCCCCTTGATGGCATTGTTGAGTGGTGACCCAGAACTCCTGAAACAGCTATTGTTCTGCTGCTTCTCCGAGGGCCAGGTGAGGGCTTCAGTAATGTGGGGGGTGTCGATGAAGATGAAGGCTCGAACCTGGACAAAGAAGGTCTTGAGAACAAAAGCTGTGAGCCTGGGAGGAAGAAAGAGTGGGCTGGTGAGCACCTTTGATGCACAGGCTTCCTGGGTCCCCTCCAGACTCACCCATCGGTATGTGGGGTTCTGAGTATTTTGAGTTGGGGATTCTCTAGTTGTTCCTCCAGGACTAAGTGGTTTTAAGGGGTTCTTACTTCCTTGTCCACTTTCTCATTGCTTCAAGGATTCAGGCTTCATGTTCATTATTTAGGTGGTTGACTCAGATATTTGTACTCAGGCTAGGTTTTCTCCCTTTCTCTGTTTTTCTACTGCAGAGGAGACAAACCTTCTCTTTGGCAGCCCCTGCTGTATGGACTAACTTCTTGGTGATGTCTGTATCTTCAAAAAATGAAATACCTTCCCCCTGAGCTTCCTTGCCTGTCTTTCCACCAACCTCATTTTCATTAATTACTGCTTGTTTGCCTGTGTGTTTTGTCTCAGAGGGACAGTGCTTTTTGATACAGGGTGCAGAATGGCAGCAGCTTTTTGAGTTTCAGTTGCTAGTATCTCTGGATACTGGAAAATAACTTAAGGTTGTCAGGGTCCTTTAATGGACTGGAACCTGGTGGTCCAGAGTCGACAATAAGAAAGTGAAAGAAAGAAAGAGGCTAATATTCCCTGGGTTATGCAGCAGGCCTTTGTGCTCCAGGGAATTAGCCAGAAATAAAGAGATATATATAGAGAGAGATAAGGAAGGACACAGGGAACCCAAGTCTGCTGCTTTATTGAATTCTGTGTGAGTATATATACCATATTACAAGGTAGCTTCTTCAGAAAAAGATCAAAAGATCAGGCTTTACAAGTTACCAAGAAAACAAGGAAGAATAGAGACCATAAGGCCAAAAGGCAATCCATATCAAAAGAAGGTCGTAGATAATCCCTTTCATCATATGGAAAAGCTAATGAAGGAAATCCTATGCAAGAATCCCATCTCTTTGACCTCAGTCCTGGGAGTGGCTTGCCACTCCTCTTGCTCCTATCAGGAACTGATAAGGAACAGAGGGTTCAAGAGAGATAGGAAACAGCACACAAGAATCCTACTATTAAACATTCCCTGACAATTCCCCCTATTTTATCATATGTGTAAAAAAGGTCCTGACCATTTGAGTTTGTTTAGTTTTAACAATTTTTGCAGAAAGGCAACGGCAAACAACAAATATAATTGGCAAGACAATTGCCAGAGTTACAGTTCCAGACCCAATGCTGTGGGTGATACTTTGAAACCATCCTTGTGGGTCTAGCCCAGATAATTGATCAGCCAGTTGTTCAGCTAAAATTTCCAGATTGGTGGATGAGGGCAGACTTTTAGAGGTTTCAAAGATTTATTTTTGCAATAATTGTACATTCAGAGAGGCATTATCATGTATATTTTGTAAATGAAATTTGATTTGCTCCCAGTTATAGGCACTATGATTGAATTGAACAGGAGTAACACAAAATTGAGTAGAATTCCAACCACATTTTAGTATCACTTGGTTTTGTACATCTATTAATTGATCTCCAACCCATTTGATGGCTGTTTTTAGTTCCTGTATTTCATCTTGAATATCCTTATCTATCTGGGCCTGAGTGGCCCACATAATATGAGCATCTTTAGTCCAATTTTGGATAAAATTATGTGTTTGAACTGAGGTTTGTAAAGCAATGCCAGCAACGGCAGCAGTGTTGCAAATAGCTATTAATCCCAAAATGCCAAAAATCAGCCATCCAATGAATCGTTTAGATCGTCTGAGTAATTTAGTAAGTAACTGGGAAGCAAGCCCAGCCATGGGACCTTCTTCCCAGGGCCGTTGGAGATTTACCGGTAACCACAAGTTATGTCAAGATCGAAGAAACTAAAAGGATTCATTTCTTAAGGAAATGGAAGAGTTAAGACAGGTATATAATTTGCAGTTTATACAAGTTACAGAACGTAAAGTCTTATTTACTGGAGTCCAGCTCCAGCAGCCAGGGAATCAGCCTGAAGGGATGAGCGGTGTCGGCAGGGGATGATGTAGCCTCTGACTCAAAGTACGGGACTACATGTTTATTTCAAGCTTCAGGTTTTCTTTTATACTTTGACAAAAGCATTAGGTCAGAGATTTGACATTTTTAGTTTCCCTCACCCAGATTTATTGTCTCCAGAAATCATTGTTGCCCTTCAAACAGAGTTCTTGCTTCAGCAATTCTCTCAGAATTGGCTTTACTATTATCTACTTCCTCTTATGTGTCCTATACTTAACTTATGATTACATTGTAACTCATGCTACATTCCTCAGTTTATTTCTTATCTTTCTAAATCCTGTTTGCCCCTAGCATCTTAAGATCACTATCTCCTAAAAAGGCTTCTAGCTATTCTTAATTATTCCTAAACCCTAAGCTCAGCAAACTTCTTTTGCCATAAACATTCCCCTCACAAACAGGTCTCAGATAACAATCCTTCCCATGGCCTCAAGCTGCAGCCTATGTGCTCATCCTGGAACATTCTTTGTAAAGATCCTTGAACAAATGTCAGTGGTTAACTTTATGGATTATTTTCTGGGCACAAGTACAGAAGGCTTTGTGCTTTCTCATGCTCCTCTCAAAAACAATAAGCACCTTAACATTCTTTCCAGCCAACTCAACTGAAGAAAGGAAGAAACAAGTCAGAATCACAAGAGATAACCCCTTCATCCTGGGACCGTGCCTGCAAGATGAGGAGAGGGGGTTGGGGCCATGCCTCCATTTTGTCAGTAATGTCTAACGCGGCTCCCGACACTTATTGAATTGCAAGATTCCTATGGCTAAAACAAAAGGAAGGGGAATACAAGCTTGTATGAAATATGATTGATTATAGTGAAAGAAATAATTACTATGACTACGACTGGTTCTTGTGAAATGTCCAGTCCAATGTTCCAAGTTCTTCGGTGCTTGCAGCAAGTTTCCATACATCCCACTGTTCAGGCCCAATTTGTTTATTGAGGATGATCCAAGGATGAGGGGGTGCCATTCCACTGTCAAGCTAGCCAAAAAATCCTTTGTCATTGTAATGTTCCATCGTAGTGTTAGTAACTTTCCAAGCCACTTGAGTAGCATAATCACATACAGTGCTATTAATATCATCTGAACAGTTAGATAACCACATACCATGGGGTCCCCAATTGACAATGGTGTGGCTAGCCACAAACATTAGTTTTCCTGATTTGGCTTGACATTTGTCCCAAAGAACAGGAGTATATTTAAAGTTCTTATAAGTAAACCCTTTACATAATGTTCTTTGTTCTTTCCCTAACTCTTTCCCTAAGGTTTTAGTAGTATAAACATGGTTCACAGACAAAGAAAGGGCAGTAAATAATCCAAGCAATGTCTGAAAGTCTTCTTTTGGAGGCAGGACAAAAGCCTCTTTGTCAGCTGACATTTATGCATAATTCCCCTGGGCCCAGGCACAAGGGGAGGACTTCTAGCTTAGAAAAATGTTAATTAGTTTTCCCTCCTCCCCAGGGTGTGAGGGCCCTTTCACGTTCCAGGGAGGGGGCATATGGGTGGAGTCATTTGTTGATACAGTCGGTCCTTTCTCTGTCCATTCTATGCAATAAAGGGGGGGTGGGTAGGTAAGTAAGCCCAGTAAGTATGATTAGTTAATCCGGCTTGAGTGGGGCATTGGGTGGGGTGGGTAGGGGGGGTGGGGGTGGTGGGGGTGGTGGTGGGGGGTGGGTGGGGGGGGTGGAGTTGTGAGGGCCAACATAGCCATAGCGATAAGAAGGTTTTCAGGACTCCAAGGCATTCCCCAGATTTTCAGCTTGATTAGTAAAGGTTTTTATCTGTCCCCAATAGGGGAGGTCATAAGGTTGATGTCACCGAGGGTGGTGCTTCCTGGATATCTTTAGAGCCTACATGGCCCGTATTGGAATTTCTTCCTCCTGGGGTTTTTGTTGTTTCATCTCCAGTTTGAATGCCAGGGGTCCCCTTGGGTTGAATCTTCTGAAGAGGAAGCCATATGAGTTTGTTGGATCCATCTTTGGAAATACAAGCATATCCCTTTCCCTGTAAGATTAATTTTCCAGACTTCCATTGTTTATTGAACCTGTCTTGATACCAAATGGGCAAAGGAAGAGAAGTGTCCTTCAATTCCTCGAAATGTTTTTCTGCTCTTGTCAAGATATCTCCTTGTGATAAGTTAAAAAAATTTAAAACAAAGCTGTATTAACAATAGTTATAGGTTTAGATAATATCTTATGTCGGAATCTAGTAGAGTGTGCTTTAGAAAGGAAAGATAGCAATGTTCCAGGGTATTCCTCCTTTTTTAATTTTTTATTTGCAATTTTAGTGTGTGATGTGAATAAGAGCATATAATTCGTTTTGTTGAGCAGAATGGAATTTAGTGTAAAAACCTTTATATTTTTTGAGAGACCAGAATGAGACTTGAGCGTGGTTAGTCCCATCTATATAGAAAACTTCAGCTTGAGGTATTGGCTGTGAGCTGATGATGGGGGAAATAATAAATTCAGTATTTTTGAAGAAATTTCATAGCTTGTTAGGAGGATAATGAAATGAAATCTCTCCAAAATATTCTAGAAAAGCTATCTGGAAATCAGTAGAAGTTTCTTTTCTTCCAAGGAGTAATAGTCTTGTCTGTTTAATGGGCATTAATTACTTTGTGTCCTGGCTTTCTCATAGTAATATTATAAAAGTCAAAAGAGAGGACTTACGGGGAAAAGTTTGTTGTAATTTAAAAATGTTATTTGCTTATTGCTGTTTTGAGTGACTCTTACCTGATATACAAATAAGGAGTTGAAAGTATATTCCTTCTTGATTCCTTCAGGCTTCAGTGGAAAAAAGAGTTAGAGATAAGAAGGGACTGAGTATTCAACTTAAAAATAGTGTGAGTTTAGAGAGGGTATCTACAGCCTCCTTACTTGTGAAGTGATGAACTTCAGTTAGATGCTTTCTTCTTTCCATTACATTAGGAAAGGCCTAAAGTATGACTGTGTGGATCACAATAAACTGTGGAAAATTCTGAAAGAGATGGGAATACCAGACCACCTGACCTGCCTCTTGAGAAATCTGTATGCAGGTCAGGAAGTAACAGTTAGAACTGGACATGGAACAACAGACTGGTTCCAAATAGGAAAAGGAGTATGTCAAGGCTATATATTGTCACCCTGCTTATTTAACTTCTATGCAGAGTACATCATGAGGAGTGCTGGGCTGGAAGAAGCACAAGCTGGAATCAAGATTGCCAGGAGAAATATCAATAACCTCGGATATGTACATGACACCACCCTTATGGCAGAAAGGGAAGAGGAACTAAAGAGCCTCTTGATGAAAGTGAGAGAGGAGAGTGAAAAAGTTGGCTTAGAGCTCAACATTCAGAAAATGAAGATCATGGCATCAGTCCCATCATTTCATGGCAAATAGATGGAGAAACAGTGGAAACAGTGTCAGACTTTATTCTTTTGGGCTCCAAAATCACTGCAGATGGTGACTGCAGCCATGAAATTAAAAGATGCTTACTCCTTGGAAGGAAGATTATGACCAACTCAGACAGCATATAAAAAAGCAGAGACATTACTTTGCCAACAGAGATCTGTCTAGTCAAAGCTATGGTTTTTCCAGCAGTCATGTATGGATGTGAGAGTTGGACTATAAAGAAAGCTGAGTGCTGAAGAATTGATGCTTTTGAACTGTGGTGTTGGAGAAGACTCTTGAGAGTCCCTTGAACCTCAAGGAGATCCAACAAGTCCATCCTAAAGGAGATCAGTCCTGGGTGTTCATTAGAAGGACTGATGTTGAAGCTGAAACTCCAATACTTTGGCCACCTCATGTGAAGAGCTGACTCATTGGAAAAGACCCTGATGCTGGGAAAGATTGAGGGCAGGAGCAGAAGGAGAGGACAGAGGATGAGTTGACTGGATGGCATCACTACCTCAATGGACATGAGTTTGGGTAAGCTCCGGGAGTTGGTGATGGACAGGGTAGGCCTGGAGTGCTGTGGTTCATGGGGTCACAGTGTCGAACACGACTGAGCGACTGAACTGGAACTGGAAAGTATGAGAAATTTAGAGAAGACCAAGTGAGGCAGACAGGAATAAAGAAGGATAATCAAGGAGAAAAGGAGAAAGAGGTGATGGGAAAGGAGGGGAGGGATGCAGAATAAAGAAAAAGAAATTGGCACAAAATATATTAGCCCAACTTTCAATGAATGGGAAAATAGCCAAAAGGCAAGTGGAAAAACAAAACAAAATACTGACTTTATTTTAATGCATAGACTTGTCATTTGTTGTCAAATATACTAAGTCGATGTATTATTCTTCACACTTTTTAAGAGATGGGAGGAATTGAGAGATTGTGATTGACACATATACACTGCTACATTACGTATAAAATAGATAACTAATGAGAACATACTGTATAGCACAGGGAGCTCAACTTCATGCACTGTGGTGACCTGAGTGGGCAGGAAACCCAAAAGGGAGTGAATATATATATTTGTGCGTGTGGCTTATTCATTTCGCTGTATCAGTTCAGTTCAGTTGCTCAGTCGTGTCCGACTCTTTGCGATCCCATGAATCGCAGCATGCCAGGCCTCCCTGTCCATCACCAACTCCAGGAATTCACTCAGATTCATGTCCATCAAGTCAGTGATGCCATCCAGCCATCTCATCCTCGGTCGTCCCCTTCTCCTCCTGCCCCCAATCCCTCCCAGCATCAGGGTCTTTTTCAATGAGTCAACTTTTCGCATGAGGTGGCCGAAGTACTGGAGCTTCAGCTTTAGCATCATTCCTTCCAAAGAAATCTCAGGGCTGATCTCCTTCAGAATGGACTGGTTGGATCTCCTTGCAGTCCAAGGGACTCTCAAGAGTCTTCTCCAACACCACAGTTCAAAAGCACCAATTCTTCGGTGCTCAGCCTTCTTCACAGTCCAACTCTCACATCCATACATGACTACTGGAAAAACCATAGCCTAGACTAGAAGGACCTTAGTCGGCAAAATAACATCTCTGCTTTTGAATATGCTATCTAGGTTGGTCATAACTTTTCTTCCAAGGAGTAAGCGTCTTTTAATTTCATGGCTGCAGTCACCATCTGCAGTGATTTTGGAGCCCCCCAAAATAAAGTCTGACACTGTTTCCACTGTTTTCCCATCTATTTCCCATGAAGTGATGGGACTGGATGCCATGATCTTCGTTTTCTGAATGTTGAGCTTTAAGCCAACTTTTTCGCTCTCCTCTTTCACTTTCATCAAGAGGCTTTTTAGCTCCTCTTCACTTTCTGCCATAAGGGTGGTGTCATATGCATATCGGAGGTTATTAATATTTCTCTCGGCAATCTTGATTCCAGCTTGTGTTTCTTCCAGTCCAGCGTTTCTCATGATGTACTCTGCATATAAGGTAAATAAGCAGGGTGACAATAGACAGCCTTGACATACTCCTTTTCCTATTTGGAAACAGTCTGTTGTTCCATGTCCAGTTCTAACTGTTGCTTCCTGGCTTGCATACAGGTTTTGCTGTATAGTAGAAACTAATACAACATTATAAAGCAAGTATAAATAAGTAATATTTGTCATTCAGTTGTGTCCAACTCTTTGCAACCCCATGGGCTGTAGCCCACCAGACTCCTCTGTCCATGTAATTTTCCAAGCAAGAATACTGGAGAGGGTTGCCATTTCCTTCTCCAGGAAAAACAATTATACTGCAACAAAAATTAATTTAAAAATACTTTTTTTTTTTTAACCTGAGGACTACAGGCAGCCAATATTGTTACCGTTCTCTGGACTCTGTAGAGCTGTCAAGCAAGTCAGGCTTACTCAGCTCAACTAAAAGAAGTTTGACAACTGTGTCTTTCCTCCCAATTTCAGGAACTGTAGCCACCTGAGTATCACACAACTTCGAGGAGTGCACAATTTTTGCATGCAGAGAGATATTCACATTCCCTGAAAGAGTGTGTTGATGTGAGCTTAGCAGTCCCAGGGACCTCTGCACATCATGTCCAATCTGGTGCTCTTGAAATCCCCAGAATCCACAAGGTATCCTAGATTTTGTGAGCAATTCAAAAGCTTTTGTTGTTGTTCACTTGCTCAGTTTGTCCAACTCCTTGTGACCCCATGGACTGCAGCATGGCAGGCTTCCCTATCCTTCACCATCTCACAGAGCTTTCTCAAACCCATGTCCATTGAGTCAGTGATGACATCCAACCATCTCCTCCTACCTCCTATCTTTCCCAGCATCAGGGTCTTTTCCAAGGAGAAAAGTTTGCTCCTGATTTTAAGGAGCTGGCAAGTTCAGGGACATGTATAGCATCAACTGAAGTCTTTGACTTGTGGGGTCCAAAGAGGCAAACTCAATTTGAGGAACCTTCCTATTTCCACCGTCTTTGAGTGAAATGGTCTCTTCAGAGAACTCTCACTCACCTAGTGATTTGGCAGTAACCAATCAGAATACTGATTGCCTCCCATCTTCTCAGAGGCAGGAGGAATATTGGTCTTTCTCCACAGGGACAGCCATGAAGTCAGGAGGCTTCCAGCTGCACAGCCACCTGTAGCCCCCCAGGGGCAAAGCAACATGAGAGAGACGGTTAGAAAGGTAATAAGATGACACATGGGATGGGCAAGTGAGAGAGCCTGGAGTTGTTAAAAAGAGACAGATGGACTTCATAGAGTAGCATTGACATAAACAGACTAACATGTATAAGAAGAGTTAAAAGCTTTGCCTACAAAGGTCCGTATAGTCAAAGCTATGGTTTTTCCAGTAGTCATGTACGGATGTGACAGTTGCACCATAAAGAAGCCTGGCCACCAAAGAACTGATGCTTTTGAACGGTGGTGTTGGAGAAGACTCTTGGGAGTCTCTTGGACTGCAAGGAGATCAGACCAGTCAATCCTAAAGTAAATCAATCCTGAATATTTCAATGGAAGGACTGATGTTGAAGCTGAAGTTCCAATACTTTGGCTATCTGATGCGAAGAGCTGACTCCTTTGAAAAGACCCTGATGCTGGGAAAGATTGAAGGCAGGAGGAGAGGACGACAGAGAATGATATGGTTGGATGGCATCCTCAACTCAATGGACATGATTTTGAGCAAACTCTGGGAGGTGGTGAAGGACAGGGAAGCCTGGTGGGCTGCAGTCTATGGGGTCACAAAGAGTAAAATACGATTGAGCGACTAAATGACTATGTGGGAAGCTGCTGCATAGCACAGGGCATTCAGCTCAGTGCTCTGTGTTGACCTAGAGGGGTGGGATTGTGGGTGGGATGGGATGGAGGCTCAAGAGGAGGGGATATATGTGAACATAGAGATGACTGAGGGCAGGAGGAGAAGAGGGCAACAGAGAATGAGATGGTGGATCACATCACTCACTCAGTGGACATGACTTCACTATCTCTCCGATAGTGAAGGACAGGGAAGCCTGGTGTGCTGCAGTCCTTTGGGTTGCAAAGAGTCAGACACAGCAACTGAACAACAACATATTTACATAAAAAATTTGTATCATAGAACATATGTATTTCTAAATATGCTTAATATAAATATGTATTATGTTTATTAATTTTTTTGTATGTGGTGTTGGAGAAGACTCTTGAGAGTCCCTTGGACTGCAAGGAGATCCAACCAGTCCATTCTAAAGGAGATCAGTCCTGGGTGTTCTTTGGAAGGAATGATGCTACAGCTGAAACTCCAGTACTTTGGCCACCTCATGCGAAGAGTTGACTCATTGGAAAAGACTCTGATGCTGGGAGGGATTGAGGGCAGGAGGACAAGGGGACGACAAAAGGATGAGATGGCTGGATGGCATCACTGACTCAAAGGACATGAGTCTGAGTGAACTCCAGGAGCTGGTGATGAACAGGGAGGCCAGGCATGCTGCAATTCATGGGATCGCAAATAGTAGGACACGACTGAGCAACTGAACTGAACTGAACTGAATTGAACTGAGTGAAGGAACAGGAAAGTGAAAATAGCATGTTGTCCTGAGGAAATTTAGGTACTGGCTTAGACTCATGAGACTTCTCCCGGCTAACTTTGTAGCGATAGTCCATTTGGCGCTCCCTCTTTCAATTTTTTCCTTCCTTCATTTTTTTTTTAATCCGCACTGTAATCTACTCATTCAATTAAAAACATTTATTTCTTTATGGTAAACTTATGCAAATAAGCACTTCTATGACATAAGTGCCTCCTTTCCTCAATATGGTTTTGGTTGCAGGATGTAAACGATGCCAGCAGAAGAGTTACATTACATAAGGGTTAAATGCAATGTGTGTTAGAAGAAAGGTACAAAGTAAGTCATAGGAATTTAGAGGAAGACTTCAGTTCAGTTCAGTTGCTCAGTCGTGTCTGACTCTTTGCGACCCCATGAATCACAGCACGCCAGGCCTCCCTGTCCATCACCATCTCCCGGAGTTCACTCAGACTCACGTCCATCGAGTCGGTGATGCCATCAGCCATCGCATCCTCGGTCGTCGCCTTCTCCTCCTGCCCCCAATCCCTCCCAGCATCAGAGTCTTTTCCAATGAGTCAACTCTTCTCATGAGGTGGCCAAAGTTCTGGAGCTTCAGCTTTAGCATCATTCCTTCCAAAGAAATCCCAGGGCTGATCTCCTTTAGAATGGACTGGTTGGATCTCCTTGCAGTCCAAGGGACTCTCAAGAGTCTTCTCCAACAGCACAGTTCAAAAGCATCAATTCTTCGGCGCTCAGCCTTCTTCACAGTCCAACTCTCACATCCATTCATGACCACAGGAAAAACCATAACCTTGACTAGACGGACCTTCATCGGCAAAGTAACGTCTCTGCTTTTGCATATGCTATCTAGGTTGGTCATAACTTTTCTTCCAAGAAGTAAGCGTCTTTTAATTTCATGGCTGCAGTCACCATCTGCAGTGATTTTGCAGCCCCCCAAAATAAAGTCTGACACTGTTTCTACTGTTTCCCCATCCATTTCCCATGAAGTGATGGGACTGATGCCATGATCTTCGTTTTCTGAATGTTGAGCTTTAAGACAACTTTTTCACTCTGCTCTTTCACCTTCATCAAGAGGTTTTTTAGTTCCTCTTCACTTTCTGCCATAAGGGTGGTGTCATCTGCATATCTGAGGTTATTGATATTTCTCCCGGCAATCTTGATTCCAGCTTGTGTTTCTTCCAGCCCAGCATTTCTCTTGATGTACTCTGTATAGAAGTTAAATAAGCAGGGTGACAATATACAGCCTCGATGTCCTCCTTTTCCTATTTGGAGCCAGTCTGTTGTTTCATGTCCAGTTCTAACTGTTGCTTCCTGGCCTGCATACAGATTTCTCAAGAGGCAGGTCAGGTGGTCTGGTATTCCCATCTCTTTCAGAATTTTCCACAGTTTATTGTGATCCACACTAGAAAATCCAAATAATGAGATTGAATAGTACTGACTAATGTCATTTTTGGACACTTGGCCTAGGTTATAATAAAATACTTTTTGTAAGCTTGAGAAATGAAAGAAGACCTAGAATGTGTAAGCTATAGTTTCACAGCCAATGTTTTATATATTTTTGAAAAAAAAAAAAAAAAAAGGCTACTTATGCCCCTTAACCTAGGACATGATTATTAGTGGCATGGTAATATATGTAATTGGAATCATGGGTTACTTCAGTGATCTGGAAGAAATGTTATGGGCAAAAAACAATTTTAAATTCATGCTTAATTTGGGAATGTCCTTACCCAAATACACTTGGGAAGGTAGTTAACACCATGGCCTTAGTGGGAAGGCTTCTCTGTGGATCACAGAGTAGGGCGTCGTGACCTCCAAGAAGAAGGGCTGGAAGGCTCAGAGAGAGGCAGTTGAGAGAGAGATCAAGTCCAGTGTCACTGGACAGACACAGGACCCCTGCCTTCCACTCAGTGATGGTATCAGAGACTGTTACTCACTCCTATTTCAGTTACACCCAAGGAGCTGCAGAGGACAGCCATGTGATGAACAAAAAACAAGCAAGTGAACTGGTTATTTCTAAGATGGGAACTGGGCTTCCCAGGTGGCTCAGTGGTAAAGAATCCAGCTGAGTGACTGAGCACTCACACACAAGCTGGTAACTGATGAGTGTGACCCAATATCATACTTTTGAGTTCTCTCAAAAGAGTTAGGGGCTTCCCAGGTGGCTCGGCTGGCAAAGAATCTGCCTGCAATATGGAAGACCTGGGTTTGATCCCTGAGTTGGGAAGATCCCTTGTAGAAGGGAAAGGCTACCCATTCCAGTATTCTGGTCTGGAGAATCCCATGGACTCTATAGTCCATGGGGTCTCAAAGAGTCGGACACGACTGAACAACTTTCACTTTCAAAAGAATTATAGAAATTAACAGTGTAAGCAAGGCCCAAGATGGAAAAATAAAAGGATTTCAGTGACTCAACTTCCCCCAACATGGTCATGCCTCCCACATGTGTGTACAATCATTAGAAATCTGACTATAGGTACTCCCCTGTTGGTCCAGTGTTAAGACTCTGAGCTCCCAGCGCAGGGGCCCCAGGTTTGATCCGTGGTCAGGGAACTAGATCTTATATGCTACAACTAAGACCTGGGGCAGCCAAATAAATAAAATTAAAAAAAAATCTGACTATAGAATTGAAATTGTCATTGAGCTTCCCTCTCTAAAATACTCTCTGACAACTTTATAATTCTAAAAGTGGTTTATTCCACTTGCTTGTAGGATTGATTCAGGTTTGCTCTTCAATATGGCATTTGTGCTTGGTAAACATTAAACTTGATTATAATTGGCTTCCCTGATAGCTGAGTTGGTAAAGAATCCACCTGCAATGCAGAAGACACGAGTTTGATTCCTGGGTCAGGAAGATCCACTGGAGCAGGGATGGGCTACCCTATCCTGTATTCCTGGGCTTCCCTTGTGGCTCAGCTGATAAAGACTCTGCCTGCAATGGGGGAGACCCGGCTTCAACCCCTGGGTTGGGAAGATCCCCTGGAGAAGAGAAAGGCTGCACACTCCAGTATTATGGCCTGGAGAATTCCATAATTAGTCACCTCTTTTATTTTCTAGAAGTGCCAGAAATAAATACATATCTACAATTGATGAATTGATATAGTTAGACCAAAGTTTTATAAATTAGCCTAGTCCTGTTTTGAAATGACAGATAATTAGAGAAATGGTTGGAAATAACGAAGTCATGTTTTTTACATCCAAAGCAAATGTGGTTGAGTGGAAGATACTCACTTTATTACCACCAAGTCCTAGATCCAGGCTTCAGGGAAATAGCTTCTCATGGTCTTAGTGATTGATTTGAATGGATCTCTTCCATTACCGTGGTATCTTCCTCAGTGGCAAGGGCCATTGTGAATATTACAGTGGGAAGAAGAAGATGCTGCTTTGAGAAAGTTATTTCCACACAATGTGACATATATGAATAATGCAGCTAAATATTTAGTTTTCCTGCTAAAATTAAAATGTTAAAACAGTTGCACTGGAAACCATGTTCAGCCACTCATTTTCCAAATGGATAGAATCTTTATCAAAAGTAGAAATGAGTGGATTTTTCTGATGGCATAGTGGATGGGAATTCACCTGCCAGTGCAGGGGATAGGGGTTCTGAGATCCCTGGTTTGGGAAGATTCCACATGCCGAGGGGCAACTAAGCCTGTGGGCCACAACTCCTGAGCCCGAGTACTGTACTACTGAAGCCCGTGTGCCTACAGCCTGTGGCCTGCAACGGGAGAAGCTACCACAATGAAAAGTAGCCCCCACCCACCACAATCCGTGCAGACAAAACTTTTTTTTAAAAGTAGAAATGGCAAAATCCTGAAGAAAGCCCAACCTAGTATAAGAGAGACTAGAAGGAAAATGAAAGTCGCTCAGTCATTTGCGACCCCATGGGCTGTCCAGTCCGTGGAATTCTCCAGAACAGAATACTGGAGTGGGTAGCCATTCCCTTCTCCAGGGGATCTTAACAACCCACAGATTGAACTCATGTTTCCCTCATTGCAGGTGGATTCTTTACAAGTTGAGCCACCATTGAATGGTGTATATTTTGAGAGTGAGGGTAGTTGGGGAGGGCTTCCAAAAACAGGAGAACTTTCACATTAGATAGCAGCAGGAACCTTAAACTGCCCTTTAGGCAAGATATCTCCAGCTGTAAGAAGAGTCATTTCAATTATGAATGGCAAGAGCTGAACAGTGCCAACGTTATTAGTAGAGAGATTCTTGCAATCAGCAAACTTAATGCTTTGACTTACCTGTTTTTAATTTGTGAAAAAAGGCAAGAAATGGAAAAGTATTAACTTCTGAACTAGAAAGGGTTGAAAGGGAACATTCCCTATCCAGTGTGTGTGTGTGTGTGTGTGTGTGTGTGTGTGTGTATTTGATGGGGCAAAGGAAAATCAGGACACAAGAATCATAGCTTTTTCTTGGAGTTAAAGTGGCAGGAAATAAAAATCTTACAACTAGTAGCAGAAGTTCTTGGTCTGCATTTTCTTAGAATATGAATACAAACAGATTCAGAGTTAAGGCTTGTAACAAAGTGTTCCCTTCTTAAGTGGACTTAATTTCAGAAATAACTGTCAAAGAACTGATAAAATGAGGAGACTATACAGAAATTGTTTATCCTTCCCTTGTGGATTTTTTTCTGCATTTATACAGTTTCATTTTTTCTGGGTTTTTCTCTGCCATGGCCACTGACTTCTTAACTTGGCCTCTGACTTTCTTTTTAACATTCATTCCTCAGAGTTTTCTAAGGTCTCAGTTCTCTACTCAGCATCTGCCAGTCTGCATGACCAGTTTATCTAGCAGGTACAGTAGAGCTTCCCTGGTGACTCAGTGGTAAAGTATCCGCCTGGCAGTGGAAGAGACTTGGGTTTGATCCCTGGGTCGCAAATAAGTTGGACACAGCTACTAAACAACAATAGCAAATAGGAAATAGAGTGACCATACTTCATCTATAGTGTTGTCGTTCAGTTGCTAAGTTGCCTCTGACTCTTTGCGACCCCATGGATTGCAGCATGCCAAGCTTCCCTGTCCTTCACTATTTCCCAGAGTTTGCTCAAAGTCATGTCTGATTGAGTCAATGATGCCTTCCAACCATCATTTGACTTAATTATTTCTCTTTCTTTGATAGTATTCCCTTTGCTTAAAGGGTCTTTTTTCTTTTGTTCTATCTCTCACACAGTTGCTAAAATGCTCTTCATTCCATATGATACATCTTGTATATGTAAAAACATCCAGACTTCTTAGAATTGTTCTCTTCTGATGTACACTTCATCCACCTGCTATAGGAATAATTATATTTTATCTTACTGTTTATTTTTTTGCTTATTGAATGACAGCATAATGTCCAATGCAGTAAAAAAAAAAAAAGTGGCTCCTCCGTGGCTGTTTTTATTTTATCTGGATGATAGAAACTTATAGGATCAGGACAGAATTTGGGATGTTTGAGCTTCAAGTTGGTGAGCCTTTAGTCTATGTCCTGGAAAGAAAATAATTACCAAATCAAACACAAATATTTAAATATTATATAAAAACCCCACTTTGTGTTACAAATCATAATACCTAATAAGTGAGTTTCATTATCGTTTTACATAACCAAGAAGAGTTCAAAATACTCAGTGCAGCAGTGGAATAATAACATTTTTCCAAAATTTATCCCATGTATTGTTTCGCATAGCAAAGCTGAGTATTGTAAAGTTAAACTTGTAAAGCCACAGAGCATGTTTAAAGGAACACAGCTGTGTGAATGCACACTCATAATCAGCCTTATGCCCTGCTTTGGCTCTGATACAATGAGCTATGTTCCATAAGCAAGTCCCTTAAAAGCCTCTTGAAAGTGAAAGTGGAAAGTGACAAAGTTGGCTTAAAGCTCAACATTCAGAAAAAGGAAGATCATGGCATCTGGTCCCATCACTTAATGGGAAATAGATGGGGAAACAGTGGAAACAGTGTCAGACTTTATTTTGGGGGGCTCTAAAATCACTGCAGATGGTGACTGCAGCCATGAAATTAAAAGACGCTTACTCCTTGGAAGAAAAGTTATGACCAACCTAGATAGCATATGCAAAAGCAGAGACATTACTTTGCCGACTAAGGTCCTTCTAGTCAAGGCTATGGTTTTTCCTTTGGTCATGTATGGATGTGAGAGTTGGACTGTGAAGAAGGCTGAGCACCGAAGAATTGATGCTTTTGAACTGTGGTGTTGGAGAAGATTCTTGAGAGTCCCTTAGACTGCAAGGAGATCCAACCAGTCCATTCTGAAGGAGATCAGCCCTGCGATTTCTTTGGAAGGAATGATGCTAAAGCTGAAACTCCGGTACTTTGGCCACTTTCATTTTCATGAGAAGAGTTGACTCATTGGAAAAGACTCTGATGCTGGGAGGGATTGGGGGCAGGAGGAGAAGGGGATGACAGAGGATGAGAGGGCTGGATGCCATCACTGACTCGATGGATGTGAGTCTGAGTGAACTCCGGGTGTTGGTGATGGATAGGGAGGCCTGGTGTGCTGCGATTCATGGGGTCACAAAGAGTTGGACACGACTGAGTTACTGAACTGAGCTGAACTGAACTAACCTCTTTATGTCCCTGTTTCCTCTGGAGAAAAACAATGATCCAGACTGGGTACTTTCTAGTATTTTTTATTCATATAGTGTTCTAATCCTAAATAATTCATAAGACAGACTATTAATGGATATATGGGCTTTACAGTTAGGGTTAGGGTTGCCATCATGAAGCTATAAATATCCTCTGCTTGTCTGTGTGATACTGGAGAGCCCATGAATTCATCAGTAAGGGTATTGTGAAGATCAGGGCTGATACAGTGTTCTCAGTCTTTTTGCCACTGAGTGAAGCTCTGAATGAAGTCTGTCATGTCCCTCCCAGGTATCAGATTATATATCTATAAAAAAGGGGGAAAAAGGAGAAAAACTTATTTTTTTGAATGATACCCATCAAAAAGAAAAGAACCTTTGTGATCAACACCAATCATTTTTTGAGTGTTCATGATCTATAAAAGAGATTTTGTAGACATTTTGTTTTGAATAGTGTTTTGTTCTAAAGCTGTATATTCAAGAAAAGACTAAAAATATTCCAAGTACCTAAGACTAACAGGAGCATTAAAAGAGAGCTCAGGACTTCTTGATGGCACAGTGGATAAAACTTCACCTGCCAATGTAGGGGACATGAGTTTGATCACTGGTCTTGGAAGATTCCACATGCTGAGAAGTAGCTAAGCCTGTGCCCCACAACTACTGAGCCCACGTGCTGCAACTCCTGAAGCCTGTGTGCCTGGAGCCTGTGTTCCTCAATGAGAAGCCACCACAGTTAAAAGCCCACATACCGCAACCAAGAATAGCCCCTGCCAACCACAACTAGAGGAAGCATATGCAAAGCAACAAAGACCCAGTGCAGCCAAAAATAAATAAAATTGAAAAGAAAGGAGAGAGCTCAAAGACAAATTATAGACCTTATGCTTGATAGAATATTTATAATTGGATATATAATATATATTAAATAAACTTAATATATGCTTACAATATAGTAGCAATCTCAATAATAAAACTTTACTACATGAAAGAATAAAATTAGTTTTGTAGGTCTCACTCTCAAGGTGCAGATCAATTCAGTTGGATTTGTAATCTAAATAGGTGTGTGTAATCTTGCCACTATTCAATGAGTTTATATCTCCACTTACTTTTACCTTTCATGTAAAGCAGTAATTTTCTCAAGGTCCCTTCAAACATGTAGCTATTTGTTGAATAACTTTGAGTTATGCAAACCAAACCAACCAACCAAAAATTGTTTATTGCTTTTCACATATTTCACTAAACAGTCTAGTTGGTGATCCAGTAGTGTTATATAAACTTCCCAAGTCTAAAGAATAGTTAAAAATTGCAGAGGAAGGTAAACTTCCAAACTCATTCTATGAGGCCACCATCACCCTAATACCAAAACCTGACAAAGATACTACAAAAAAAAAGAAAACTACAGGCCAATATCACTGATGAACATAGATGCAAAAATCCTCAACAAAATTCTAGCAATCAGAATCCAACAACACATTAAAAAGATCATACACTATGACCAAGTGGGCTTTATCCCAGGGATGCAAGGATTCTTCAATATCCGCAAATCAATCAATGGAATTCACTACATTAACAAATTGAAAAATAAAAGCCATATGATTATCTCAATAGATGCAGAGAAGGCCTTTGACAAAATTCAACATCCATTTATGATAAAAACTCTCCAGAAAGCAGGAGTAGAAGGAACATACCTCAACATAATAAAAGCTATATATGACAAACCCACAGCAAACATTATCCTCAATGGTGAAAAATTGAAAGCATTTCCCCTAAAGTCAGGAACAAGACAAGGGTGCCCACTTTCACCGCTACTATTCAACATAGTTCTGTAAGTTTTGGCCACAGCAATCAGAGCAGAATAAGAAATAAAAGGAATCCAAATTGGAAAAGAAGAAGTAAAACTCTCACTGTTTGCAGATGACATGATCCTCTACATAGAAAACCCTAAAGACTCCACCAGAAAATTACTAGAGCTAATCAACGAATATAGTAAAGTTGCAGGATATAAAATCAACACTCAGAAATCCCTTGCATTCCTATACACTAATAATGAGAAAGTAGAAAAAGAAATTAAGGAAACAATTCCATTCACCATTGCAACGAAAAGAATAAAATACTTAGGAATATATCTACCTAAAGAAACTAAAGACCTATACATAGAAAACTATAAAACACTGATGAAAGAAATCAAAGAGGACACTAATAGATGGAGAAATATACCATGTTCATGGATCAGAAGAATCAATATAGTGAAAATGAGTATACTACCCAAAGCAATCTACAGATTCAATGCAATCCCTATCAAGCTACCAGCGATATTTTTCACAGAACTAGAACAAATAATTTCAAGATTTGTATGGAAATACAAAAAACCTCGAATAGCCAAAGCAATCTTGAGAAAGAAGAATGGAACTGGAGGAATCAACTTGCCTGACTTCAGGCTCTACTACAAAGCCACAGTCATCAAGACAGTATGGTACTGGCACAAAGACAGAAATATAGATCAATGGAACAAAATAGAAAGCCCAGAGATAAATCCACACACATATGGACACCTTATCTTCGACAAAGGAGGCAAGAATATACAATGGAGTAAAGACAATCTCTTTAACAAGTGTTGCTGGGAAAACTGGTCAACCACTTGTAAAAGAATGAAACTAGAACACTTTCTAACACCGCACATGAAAATAAACTCAAAATGGATTAAAGATCTAAATGTAAGACCAGAAACTATAAAACTCCTAGAGGAGAACATAGGCAAAACACTCTCCGACATAAATCACAGCAGGATCCTCTATGATCCACCTCCCAGAATTCTGGAAATAAAAGCAAAAATAAACAAATGGGATCTAATTAAAATTAAAAGCTTCTGCACAACAAAGGAAACTATAAGCAAGGTGAAAAGACAGCCTTCTGAATGGGAGAAAATAATAGCAACTGAAACAACTGACAAACAACTAATCTCAAAAATATACAAGCAACTTATGCAACTCAATTCCAGAAAAATAAACAACCCAATCAAAAAATGGGCCAAAGAACTAAATAGACATTTCTCCAAAGAAGACATACGGATGGCTAACAAACACATGAAAAGATGCTCAACATCACTCATTATTAGAGAAATGCAAATCAAAACCACAATGAGGTACCACTTCACACCAGTCAGAATGTCTGCGATCCAAAAATCTGCAAGCAATAAATGCTGGAGAGGGTGTGGAGAAAAGGGAACCCTCCTACACCGTTGGTGGGAATGCAAACTAGTACAGCCACTATGGAAAACAGTGTAGAGATTCCTTAAAAAATTGCAAATAGAACTGCCTTATGACCCAGCAATCCCACTGCTGGGCATACACACCGAGGAAACCAGAATTGAAAGAGACACAGGTACCCCTATGTTCATCGCAGCACTGTTTATAATAGCCAGGACATGGAAACAACCTAGATGTCCATCATCAGACGAATGGATAAGAAAGCTGTGGTACATATACACAATGGAGTATTACTCAGCCATTAAAAAGAATACATTTGAATCAGTTCTGATGAGATGGATGAAACTGGAGCTGATTATACAGAGTGAAGTAAGCCAGAAAGAAAAACACCAATACAGTGTACTAACACATATATATGGAATTTAGAAAGATGGCAATGATGACCCTGTATGCAAGACAGCAAAAAAGACACAGATGTGTATAGCGGACTTTTGGACTCAGAGGGAGAGGGAGAGGGTGGGATGATTTGGGAGAATGGCATTGAAACATGTATACTATCATGTAAGAATCAAATCACCAGTCTATGTCCGATGCAGGATACAGCATGCTTGGGGCTGGTGCACAGGGATGACCCAGAGGGATGTTGTTGGGAGGGAGGTGGGAGGGGGGTTCATGTTTGGGATCGCATGTACACCCGTGGTGGATTCATGTCAATGTATGGCAAAACCAATACAGTATTGTAAAGTAAAATAAAGTAAAAAAAAAAAAAAAAAGAATAGATGAAATTGTTTGCATTTCTACTTTTGAAAACTGCAACGTCTACAAATTTCTCTTTATATGATCTTTTTATTAGAAAAGGAAGTAGAGTTAATAGAACTGAATTGAACAGTGTTTACAGAATCATTAGAGGTGTAAAGACAGACAGAAAATGGGAGAACAAAAACCCTAAGCAAATGTGAAAATAAGGCAATGATTAAACTCCAGGAAAAATAAAAATAAGCAAGAGGGGAAATATAATAATAATACACAATTTGGTTTAGTGATGAACTACATGTATATGTATATATATAGTTACAATAAGGAAATTTGACAAAGGATTTAAGCTAAATTATCATGTAACTGTATTGGTAAGATGAGGTGAGAGGAAATGAATAGTAAGAGTTAAATGCTACTTTATTATAGTAAGAATCAATCCATGCATGCTGAGTCCTGTCCGATTCTGTGACACTGTGGACTGTAGCCTGCTAGGTTCCTCTGTTCATGGGATTTCCCCAGCAAGAATACTGGAGTGGGTTCCCATTTCCTCCTCCACAGGATCTTCCTGACCCAGGGATTAAACTCAAGTCTCTTGAGTCACCTGCAGTGGCAGGTGGATTTGTTACCACGGTGCCACCTGGGAAGCCATGTTGTTGTTGTTCAGTTGCTCAGTAGGGTCTGACTGTTTTCGACCCCATGGACTGCAACATGCCAGGCTTCGCTGTCCTTCACTATCTCCCAGAGTTATAGAAATTAATAGAAAATGTTAAAAAAGATGAAGTATGAACAATGGTTGGGAATTTTTCTTATTTGGAAATATGGAAGTAAATATCAGAGGAAAAAACCAGAATGGTTGATAGTATGTGCCTCCAAGGAAAGTAATGAAGAAAGGAGATGTGGAGACAGAAAACTGTTATTGTTTTTTGGTTGTAACTCTTCTAACACTAACTATACTTTTATTTATTTTTTTTGATTTTCAAAATGCAAATTCTTATTCCTTGAATCTGAGATTGAGGCCTGAGATTCTGCATTTTCTTTTTTCTTTCTTTATTTTTTTAAGTTTTTTTTTTTTTAATTTTAAAATCTTTAATTCTTACTTGCTTATATGTATGTCCCAGATACAAATAATTGCTCAAGAGATATCTTGTTATAAGGATATTTTAATGAAGTGAAAATATAAATGGCAAATTTTAGTAATATTTTTTCAAAGAATTTGTTACATATGAAACAAATTCTCATTGTTTAAACTGTAGTTTAAGCACTAATTTAATTTAAACATCATTTGAATTAAACAGTGATAAGTTCCTAGCCTTATCCTAGCTAAATAATTCTGTAAATAATTAAACAGCTTTTAATAAGTAAAATAATTAAATGAAATGCAATAAAGTTAAAATTTATGTACACAATCTGTTTTAAAATCATGCTGCCAAATAATAATAATTCTTAAATTTCTTTTAAAATTAGAACTGTCATACAACTGGGCTTCCCTGGTGGCTCAGTGGTAAAGAATCCACCTGCCAATGCAGAAGATACAGGAGACTTGTGTTTGATCCCTGGGTCGGGAAGATCCCCTGTAGAAGGAAATGGCAACCTTTGCCAGTATTCTTGTCTGGGAAATCCCACGGGTAGAGAAGCCTGGTGGGCTACAGTTCATGGGGTCACAAAGAGTTGGATGTGACTGAGCACACATATAAAACTATTTTTCATAAATGTTGTTTTAACCCAATATGAAAAGTAAATATAAAAGCCAAGAGAGTTTACATTTTTGCTTGTTTGATTTTGGCTATGCCTCACGGTTTGTGGGATCTTAATTCTTCCTCCGGGATTAAATTCAGGCCATGACAGTGAATGTGCCAACTCCTGAACACTGGCCTGCCAGGGAATTCTCCAGACTTTACGTTTTAACTAGCTTAAGTAAGTAAGTGTTAGTCGCTCAGTCATGTCCGACTCTTTGTGACCCCATGGACTGTAGCCTGCCAGGCTCCTCTGTCCATGGGATTCTCGACACAAGAATACTGGAGTGGGTTGCCATTCCCTTCTCCAGGGGATTTCCGAACCCAGGGATCGAACTCAGGTCTTCTGCATTGCAGGCAGGGTCTTTACCATCTAAGCCACCCGGGAAGCCCTTTAATTAGCCTAGGTAAGACTACTGCAATTAGTTCATTACTTCATTTGTGCTTTGAGAATTTTGATAAGAATTTGAGAACCTCCTTTATTTTTATTTTTTTAATTTCATTTTCTCCCTAGTTTAGGAGCTCTTGAAATTTATAAGGATCTGTTTTTACAAAAAGTTTACTTTGGTACCCAAAGACCAGTGTTACTCTGATAGGCTCTATGCTGAGTATCTTAAGGGCAAAAGTAACTAAAATATACATTTGAGCCATGATGAACATAACAGTGACATAATAGGGGATCTTCCCGACCCAGGAATCAAACCAGGGTCTCCTGCATTGCAGGCAGATTCTTTACCAGCTGAGCTACAAGGGAAGCCCAGATGGCAGGTAGATAGGCAAATGGCTTCTCTTGATTTGGAGCATGGGTTCTAGGGTGTGCAGGCTTCTGTAGTCGCAGCATATGGGCTCAGTAGTTGCAGCTGTCGGGCTCTAGAGTACAGGCTCAATAGTTGTGGTGCACAGGCTTAGCTGCTCTGTGGCATGTGGGATCTTCCTGGATCAAGGATTGAACCCGTGTCTCTCGCATTGGCAGGTGAATTCTTTACCACTGAGCCACTAGGGAAGCCCTAAAGATTACTTTAGAGTGAAAAAATTACATAGAATTATATAATATTAAAGTTGAAAGGAGTTGAGATTTTAGGGAAAAATGGTAATGGAAAAATATGAGAGAGAGAAAGATGGAAAAGAGAAATGATGAAATGAAATAGGGCCTTGGGTGGTACTCACGGTTTCCCCTGGACAGAGACAGGACAGGCAGGAGAGCAGCAAGGATTAGAGCAAGACCCAGTGGAGCAGGTCTGACTTCCTCATGATGTCGGGCGAAAGAGCAGGGGATCAGGGAATACAGTGTCCTCCTCCTTGCACTCTCCCTGGCCTCAAAAACTCCCCAGTCCACAGGAATTTATTTATGAGAGTGCTCTGTGCACACAGCAATCCCCACTCCAAGGCTTCCCAACACTGTATAATTTGGCAAGAATTCCTCAAAGGGGTTATTGCTCTCAGTGGCGGCCTCATGTCACTTCAACGATAAATCTCAGTAGGCTCAGAAACGGTGTCAGCAGCATGGGGAGGAAAGGGCGGGATGAATTGCGAGAGGAGTGTTGGCTTATATCTACTATCATGAGTAAAACAGATAGCTAGAGGGAAGCTACTATATAACACAGGGAGCTCAGCTTGGTGCTCTGTGATGACCTAGACGGGTGGAATGGGTGGTGGGGGGAGGGAGGCTCAAGAGGGAGGAGATATATGTATATTTATGGCTGATTCACCTTGTACAGCAGAAACCAACACAATATTGTAAAGCAAATATCCCCAAAATTAAGTAATGATGACTTAAAATGATAACACAATAAATCATAAGCTCTCCCTTCCCCTGCAGAAAAGAAGTGGTATCAGAGTAGTTGTTGGTGGCAAAGAATACGTTACCACCAACACATGAGTGGAAGCCCACATTATAGTTAGAATCCACTTCCTTTGCATGGGAACAGAGGCTCTGAACTTCAAAACCATTGCCAGTTTGGAGCAAATAAATTCGTATTGTGGAGGGTTGTCTTGTGATAGAGGGCTTCCCAGGTGGCTCAGTGAGAAAGAATCCTCCTGCATTGCAGGAGTCACAGGAGATGAGGGTTCGATCCCTGGGTTGGAAAATTGCCTGGAGGAGGGCATGGCAACCCATGCTGGTATTTCTGCCTGGAGAATCCCATGGACAGAGGAGCCTGCTGGGCTACACTCCATAAGGTCACAAAGAGTGGGACATGACCGAAGTGACTTAGCATGCAACATTCTTGCTAATACCCACTGATGCCAACGGCATTTTCTCGTTGTGACAACTGAACGTCTCCTCTCTCCTAGTTGAGAACTAGTGGCTTATAAAGTTCTGGTAAGAGATTTTCAGCTTTCCTGTGCAGATTCCAAAACTGTTACTAGCCACATGGCACTGCTTTCGACTTCCTCATTAGAACAGTAAACCTCAAAATTTTTCACATTGCAGCACACATGGAAAATAATATTTGCACAGTATACTGGGAAGTCAAAGAGATTTCTTGCAGCTAAAAGTGACCTGTTGAGGGCTGAGGGGATTAATATTTGGGACATACCTTAATTCTCTTTGTACCACATTACTGTACTGGCTGGGAAGTACCTCAGTATTTTTCTTTTAGATAATGTGGGCTCTTCATTTTTGCAGAGAATCTAGGAAAATATTCCTGAGAGAGGAGAAATAAGCTAATATCAACTGTAATATTGAGGTATTAATCAAGCAATAGTGGTAAAAGAAAGACAATGCTGGGGGAGACTATGGTGGGAGTCAAGAGGATGGAAGAGTAAATAAAACTTTCTGTTGTTCACAGATTTGCCCCTAAAAGGTCCAATCTCTCATTGGTAAGAAACGTCTTACCAACACCTGAACTTGTCATTTGTTTCTAACTTGGGCTTCCCTGATAGCTCAGTTGGTAAAGAATCCGCCTGCAATGCAGGAGACCCCGATTTGATTCCTGGGTTGAGAAGATCCACTGGAGAAGGGATAGGCTATCCACTCCAATATTCTTGGGCTTCCCTTGTGGCTTAGCTGGCAAAGTATCCACCTGCAATGTGGGAGACCTTGGTTCAATCCCTGGGTTGGGAAGATCCCCAAAAGAAGGGAAAGGGTACCCACTCCAGTATTCTGGCCTAGAGAATTACATGGACTGAGTTGGACAGGACTGAGTGACTTTCACTTTCAGCTCTTATGATAATTATATTTGTTCACCCATTCATTCAACAAATACTTATTGGACATTTCTAAGATCAATATACTGCACTATACATTGAAAATACATCAATGAACAGTATGGACATTGTTTAAGTCTAAGTAGGGACCCTTAACTTCTGGGATCTAATGCCTGATGATCTGAGGTGGAGCTGATGTAATAATAACAGAACAAAAGTGCACAATAAATGTAATGCCCTTGAATAATCCCCAAACGACCCTCCCGCTCTGGTCCATGGAAAAATTGTCTTCCACAAAACCGGTTCCTGGTGCCAAAAGAGTTGGGAACTGCTTTTGGAGGGAGTGATGGATACCAAGCCTTGAACAGCACAGTGTAGTGAATAAAAACAGAGGACATGTAGAGCTTACTAAAAAGCACTGAGTTGGGTGTGTAATCCAGGCTTCAAAACTCAGGGAAGACTTCTTTTAGAACGTTAGAAAAAGCTGGGCTATAATGAATGACTTAAAATTTTTCGGATGGTTGGGCTGCAGGTCTTTGCTTAGGAAAAACACACAAACAGGCTTAAAGATAAGAGAAAGTTTGGTATAGTCTGAGAATGGGAAGTATTTCATGAAAATAAGGATGCAGAGAGAAGTTAGAACTTGATCATAAAGAGGCTTATGAGGAGTTTAGATCATATCATGGGAGAAATGAGGAGCCCTGAGGAAATTAAAGCAACACAATGGTGTAATCAGGTTTACGTTTAGAACGACTATTCGTATGATGATTTGGAAGAAGGCTGGTGTGATTATCTAGACATGTTGTGATGGTGTCCTGAACTAAGTAAGAGACGGGTTGTAAGAATAGAGAAGATGAAGGATTCATGAGATATTTAGAAGAAAAACAAAACAAAACTAAACAATGTTGCCTGTTGATTGACTGCATGTTTAGGATGGAAAGGGAGAAGTTCAGGGTGAGGTCCAGGTGTCTGCTTTAGTTAGTTGGGTGAGTTATTAAATTTTTTGCTGATAAGAGACACAGCAAGGAGATTGTGTGTGCGTGTGTGTGTGTGTGTGTGTGTGTGTGTGTGGTGTGTATGTGTGTGATTATGAATGTGGCTTAGACATGGTGTGCCTATAGGTATCTACTATTGAGTTGGACATGAAACTCTAAGTCACAGGAAAGACCTCATGCTAGAGACACACATTTTGGAATTTTCATGATATTTTGAGGATTTTTTTAGCAGTGGAAATAGATGAAAGCCCCTATGTAGAGAACACGGAACAAGAAGAGGTGTAGAAAGGGGTTCTGAGAAGCAAGTGCATTTAAGGAGACCTAGAGGAAGGAGCCCGGAGAAGGTGATGGCACCCCACTCCAGCACTCTTGCCTGGAAAATCCCATGAACGGAGGAGCCTGGTGGGCTGCAGCCCATGGGGTCGCGAAGAGTTGGACACAACTGAGCGACTTCACTTTCATGCATTGGAGAAGGAAATGGCAACCCACTCCAGTGTTCTTGCCTGGAGAATCCCAGGGTCGTGGGAGCCTGGTGGGCTGCCGTCTATGGGGTCCCACAGAGTCAGACATGACTGAAGCAACTTAGCAGCAGCAGCAGCAGCAGAGGAAGGAGCCAGAGCAGTAGGAGAAAAATCAGGATAATGTGGTATCATGAAAATTAAAGGAAAAACAAGGCATGAAAATTTAAGAGGTATAAAAATAAATACAGATTTTTACAAAATTGGGCAATTGTAAAATTTGTTATCTTTTCAGTTTGGGTCAGATTTAATGAAGGATTATTTACATATAGAAACTTAGTCCTTTAGTATATAGTTCTGTGTCACTCAGTTGTGTTTGACTCTCAGGCAACCCCATGGACTGTAGCTTGCCAGTCCTCCACTGTCCATGGGATTCTCCAGGCTAGAACACTGGAGTGGGTAATATTCCCTTTTCCAGGGGAGCTTCCTGACCCAGGGAGCGAATTGGGTCTCCTGCATTGCAAGAGGATTCTTTACCTTCTGAGCCACCATAGTTCTTTTAATTTTTAATTCTAGTGTTCATTATTATTATTTATTATTTTGGTAAAATACCATAAACTTTCCTGAAACAGGAAATTTCCTTGCTTGGAATATTGCTCTACCAAGTCAGATCCTGAATACACACTGCTCTGAGTACCACACTGAACTGGAAGTCCAAATGGAGTTCTGTTTTTACACTGGGTAGTTTATTGAACTCTAATGTTTATTGAACTCTTATGGTATGCTAGGCTGTGTTACCTAATTTAACACTTCCAATTACCTCACCAAGTGGGTCTTATTATTGCCCCCACTTTAGAGATGGAGTACCCAGAGGTTAGGTCACCTCCTGGGGATTCACAGCTAGCTGGTAAGTGCAGCAAGAAAATCTGAACTCAGGTGTTCTGGGCTCAGGGCCCCAGCTCTTCTTCACCACGATGCACCATTGCCTCTTTCATGTGCTTCTGATGAAGTCACCTTTGCTTCTAACCTAAGCTACAGGTTTCTGAGCACTAACACTGGGATAAGGAGATTTTCATGAGAAGAAGCCTTAGAAAAAACACTGAAGAGTTCAAGACTCGCATGATGATTGAGAATGTCTGGAGTTAGAATGCCAGGGTTCAAATCCTGAGTTCTCTGGTTTACTTAAGATTGCAAAGCTTCACTTTTACATCCTTAAAATGTGGATACTAATAGTATCTGCTCATAGGATTACTTGAAAGTGCAGAAAGAAAGCTGTGTAATATGTTCATGACAGGGCAGGATGCAAGGTGAACAAGGGTAAGTGCTAGAGCACCTCCCTTTTCCCCACCCCTAATAATAATAATAATACAATAACAATGATAATAATCACTGCTCCCAAGATATGTTAAGGGAAACAGTTATAAGTCTGCTACTGATATGAATGATGTAGGGAAGAAATTTATCAATCTTTAGACAATACAGCTATTAGATTATCTTTGTAAAGATTCTGTGAGGAACAGAGCTGCTATGACTTTAATACAGATTCTACAGCTTTTCAATACTTATTTCATCGTGTAGTTTCTGTAGTAAAGAGGAAGAGAGAGAAAAGGTAGAAGGAAAGAAGAAAGGGAAATCAAAGACAAGAAGGCAGGGAAACCAGAGACAGGAAAACGCACAATATTTTTTTCACCTTTTACAAGTTGCTGCATAAAAGTGAGCCTCTCCTGGAGGCTTTCCTGTTTAGAGATGTAATCACTTTCCACTCGTACTCACACCTTCTTCCCCTGCTTTGTTTCCCATAGTGGGAAACATTTCTTATATGCAATTTAGCTTCTTCATTTATCTTGCTTTTTATCTTTCTCCTCACTCTAGAGCATAAGCTCTCTGTTGTTCAGTTGTTCAGTTGCTAAGTCTCTCTGACTCTGTGATGTCAGGCTTCCCTGTCCTTCACTGTCTCTCGGAGTTTGCTCAGATTCATGTCCATTGAGACAGTGATCATATCTAACCATCTCATCCTCTGTCACCCGCTTCTCCTGCCCTCAATCTTTCCCAGCATCTGTATCCTTTCCGATGAGTCTGCTCTTACATCAGGTGACCAAAGTATTGGAGCGTCAGCTTCAACATCAGTCCTTCTAATGAATATTTAGGGTTGATTTCCTTTAGGATTGACTGGTTTGATTTCCTTGCAGTCCAAGGGACTCTCAAGAGTCTTCTCCAGCACTACCATTTGAAAGCATCAATTCTTTGGCGCTCAGCATTCTTTATGGTCCAACTCTCACATTCGTGCATGACTACTGGAAAAACAATAGCTTTGACTAGACAGACCTTTGGTTGCAAAGTGATGTCTCTTCTTTTTAATATGTTGTCTAGGTTTGTCATAGCTTAAGCGTTTTAATTAAGCTCTCTGAAGGTGGGGATTTTTGTCTGTTTTACTTCCTAGTGGGCCAGAGTGTAGTTGCTCAATAAATAATGGTTGAATGATTGATGGACATGAAACAGAAAGCAAAAGTGTTTTCAGTTGGAGACAAAATAGGGATGATGAACTGAAGGCTTGAACCAATTTTATAAAATGTTAATTTCCCATAACAGTTACTGTATGACTGAAGAACTCACCTGTCTTCCCTTTGCATCCCACAAGTCTCCTTCTTGTATTTGCACTCTACCCAAATAAATTACACAAGAGTACATTTAGCTGCACTTTGCCTGAGTCCCACACCTGCTGAGGACATTTCCTTTGCTTAAATATTAACCTGCTTCAAGTACAGGAAGCCCAATTACTGGATATGACCAATTTTTTCTTCTCAGAATCTGAGCCCAACTATGTTTTGACATAACTCTTTTCACTAGTTTTTAAACAGAAGCTAATCAGAATACACAAAGTGAAAAACATAATAAAACACTTTAAAAACTATCACTATCCATAAAGTTATAATTTGGTTCTTATTTTAAGCTGAACTTTATAGTTTAGGTAATTTTTTTCATTTTGAAAAATGACCTAAAGAATAAAATACATTGATAATAAGTGTCAACATCTGAAAATTAAAATCTTTTTCCTTTAATGTTGTTCCAGAAAGGTCTCCAGCTCATTGTCCAGTGAAAATAATGGCTCATTTATTTTCCTGCCAAATTTCTTTCTGTGGGGATTCTGATATCTCTGCCATCCTGCATTTTTAAAAAGAATACATGAAGGACATCTTTTAAGACAGTCAGTCATAAACATAAAGCCAGTATAGAGGGATTAAAGAAAAAAATAAACTGGAATCCAAATGCAGGCTTTACTATTTTTTAAACCATTTTTTTCTAAATTGTAAAGCAAATTGACTCATTGAACTGCTTAAATGAAAATCAATTTTTTATTGCCTAAAGGGTTGTATAAACTTCCATTGATTTTGCTACAATTCTCTCCTTCCTTGACCCAACTGGGTAAAACCTGCCATTTATCCACAAAGTATTAGGAATTTTATCTAGTGGAAGAAGAGTTTCTGTGTGTTTTAATTCAGAGCCAGTTAATTATTTTATCTGCTCTATAGTATTGTATGGATGTCCTTGGTGGCTCAGACGGTAAAACGTTTGTCTGCAATGCAGGAGACCCGGGTTCTATCCCTGGGTTGGGAAGATCCCTTGGAGAAGGAAATGGCAGCCCACTCCAGTATTCTTGCCTGGAAAATCCCATGGACAGCGGAGCCTGGTAGGCTACTGTCCATGGGGTCGCAAAGAGTCGGACACAACTGAGCAACTTCACTTCACTTCACTTCATAGTATTGTATTGCACAATACCACATTTTATTCTGCCCTTTTAATATTTAAACTGTGGTTTCTAGGTTTTTCGGATAACAATGCTGTAATGAATGTTCTTGCATAGGCTCCTTATTTACATGTCGGGTATTTCTTTACGGTAGACATGCAGAAGTGGAATTGTTACCATACTGTATGTTTATTTTAGAATCCTAACAAATTACACTTCAAGGTATATATTCCCTTCTGCAATCTTGCCCAATTTTAACAGTACCAAACTTAAAAAATTTTCCCGATGTATGTAAATAAGTACAGTTCAGATCAGTCGCTCAGTCGTGTCGGACTCATTGCGACCCCATGAGTCGCAGCAGGCCAGGCCTCCCTGTCCATCACCAACTCACAGAGTTCACTCAAACTCATGTCCACTGAGTCAGTGATGCCATCCAGCCATCTCATCCTCTGTCATCCCCCTCTCCTCCTGCCTCCAATCCCTCCCAGCATCAGGGTCTTTCCAATGAGTCAACACTTCTCATGAGGTGGCCAAAGTACTGGAGTTTCAGCTTTAGCATCATTCCTTCCAAAGAAATCCCAGGGGTGATCTCCTTCAGAATGGACTGGTTGCATCTCCTTGCAGTCCAAGGGACTCTCAAGAGTCTTCTCCAACACCACAGTTCAAAAGCATCAATTCTTCAGTGCTCAGCTTTCTTCACAGTCCAACTCTCAATCCATACATGACCACAGGAATAACCAGAGCCTTGACTAGATGGACCTTTGTTGGTAAAGTAATGTCTCTGCTTTTGAATATGCTATCTAGGTTGGTCATAACTTTTCTTCCAAGGAGTAAGCATCTTTTAATTTCATGGCTGCAGTCACCATCTGCAGTGATTTGGAGCCCCCCAAAATAAAGTCTGACTGTTTCCCCATCTATTTGCCATGAAGTGATGGGACCAGATGCCATGTTCTTAGTTTTCTGAATGTTGAGCTTTAAGCCAACTTTTTCACTCTCCTCTTTCACTTTCATCAAGAGGCTTTTTAGCTCCTCTTCACTTTCTGCCATAAGGGTGGTGTCATCTGCATATCTGAGGTTATTGATATTTCTCCCAGCAGTCTTGATTCCAGCTTGTGCTTCTTCCAGCCCAGCACTGCTCATGATGTACTCTGCATATAAGTTAAATAAGCAGGGTGACAATATACAGCCTTGATGTACTGCTTTTCCTATTTGGAACCAGTCTGTTGTTCCATGTCCAGTTCTAACTGTTGCTTCCTGACCTGCATATAGGTTTCTCAAGAGGCAGGTCAGGTGGTCTGGTATTCCCATCTTTTTCAGAATTTTCCACAGTTTCTTGTGATCCACACAGTCAAAGGCTTTGGCATAGTCAATAAAGCAGAAATAGATGTTTTTCTGGAACTCTCTTGCTTTTTTTGATGATCCAGCGGATGTTGGCAATTTGATCTCTGGTTCCTTTGCCTTTTCTAAAACCAGCTTGAACATCTGGAAGTTCACAGTTCACATATTGCTGAAGCCTGACTTGGAGAATTTTGAGAATTATTTAACTAGTGTGTGAGATGAGTGCAATTGTGCGGTAGTTTGAGCATTCTTTGGCATTGCTTTTCTTTGGGATTGGAATGAAAACTGACCTTTTCCAGTCCTGTGGCCACTGCTGAGTTTTCCAAATTTGCTGGCATATTGAGTGCAACACTTTCACAGCATCATCTTTCAAGATTTGAAACAGCTCAACTGGAATTCCATCACCTCCACTAGCTTTGTTCGAAGTGATGCTTTCTAAGGCCCACTTGACTTCACATTCCAGGATGTCTGGCTCTAGGTGAGTGATCACACCATCGTGATTATCTGGGTCATGAAGATCTTTTTTGTACAGTTCTTCTGTGTGTTCTTGCCACCTCTTCTTATATCTTCTGGTTCTGTCAGGTCCATACCATTTCTGTCCTTTATTGAGCCCATCTTTGCATGAAATGTTCCTTTGGTATCTCTAACTTTCCTGAAGAGATCTCTAGTCTTTCCCAATCTGTTGTTTTCCTCTATTTCTTTGCACTGATGGCTGAGGAAGGCTTTCTTAGATGGTCAACACCGAAATCAGAGTGATTATATTCTATGCAGCCAAAGATAGAGAAGCTCTATACAGTCAACAAAAACAAGACTGGGAGCTGACTGTGGCTCAGATCATTAACTCCTTATTACCAAATTCAGAACTTAAATTGAAGAAAGTAGGGAAAACCACTACACCATTCAGGTATGACCTAAATCAAATCCCTTATGATTATACAGTGGAAGTGAGAAATAGATTTAAGGGCCTAGATCTGATAGATAGAGTGCCTGATGAACTATGGAATGAGGTTTGTGACATTGTGCAGGAGACAGGGATCAAGATCATCCCCATGGGAAAGAAATGCAAAAAAGCAAAATGGTTGTCTGGGGAGGACTTACAAATAGCTGTGAAAAGAAGAGAGGCAAAAAACAAAGGAGAAAAGGAAAGATATAGGCATCTGAATGCAGAGTTCCAAAGAATAGCAAGAAGAGATAAGAAAGCCTTCTTCAGCCATCAGTGCAAAGAAATAGAGGAAAACAACAGATTGGGAAAGACTAGAGATCTCTTCAAGAAAATTAGAGATACCAAGGGAACATTTCATGCAAAGATGGGCTCGATCAAGGACAGAAATGGTCTGGACCTAACAGAAGCAGAAGATATTAAGAAGAGGTGGCAAGAATACACAGAAGAACTGTACAAAAAAGATCTTCATGACCCAGATAGTCATGATGATATGATCACTAATCTAGAACCAGACACCTTGGAATGTGAAGTCAAGTGGGCCTTAGAAAGCATCACTTCGAACAAAGCTAGTGCAGGTGATGGAATTCCAATTGAGCTGTTTCAAATCTTGAAAGATGATGCTGTGAAAGTGCTGCACTCAATATGCCAGCAAATTTGGAAAACTCAGCAGTGGCCACAGGACTGGAAAAGGTCAGTTTTCATTCCAATCCCAAAGAAAGGCAATGTCAAAGAATGTTCAAACTACCGCACAATTGCACTCATCTCACATGCTAGTAAAGTAATGCTCAAAATTCTCCAAGCCAGGCTTCAGCAATACGTGAACAGTGAACTTCCAGATGTTCAAGCTGGTTTTAGAAAAGGCAGAGGAACCAAAGATCAAATTGCCAACATCCGCTGGATCATGGAAAAAGCAAGAGAGTTCCAGAAAAACATCTATTTCTGCTTTATTGACTATGCCAAAGCCTTTGACTGTGTGGATCACAAGAAACTGTGGAAAATTCTGAAAGAGATGGGAATACCAGACCACCTGACCTGCCTCTTGAGAAACCTACATGCAGGTCAGGAAGCAACAGTTAGAACTGGACATGGAACAACAGACTGGTTCCAAATAGGAAAAGGAGTACATCAAGGCTGTATATTGTCACCCTGCTTATTTAACTTATATGCAGTGTAATCATGAGAAACGCTGGACTGGAAGTAACACAAGCTGGAATCAAGACTGCTGGGAGAAATATCAATAACCTCAGATATGCAGATGACACCACCCTTATGGCAGAAAGTGAAGAGGAGCTAAAAAGCCTCTTGATGAAAGTGAAAGAGGAGAGTGAAAAAGTTGGCCTAAAGCTCAACATTCAGAAAACGAAGATCATGGCATCTGGTCCCATCACTTCATGGGAAATAGATGGGAAAACAGTGGAAAGAATCAGACTTCATTTTTTTGGGCTGCAGAATCACTGCAGATGGTGACTGCAGCCATGAAATTAAAAGATGCTTACTCCTTGGAAGAAAAGTTATGACCAACCTAGACAGCATATTCAAAAGCAGAGACATCACATTGCTGACTAAGCTCTGTCTAGTCAAGGCTCTGGTTATTCCTGTGGTCATGTATGGATTGAGAGTTGGACTGTGAAGAAGACTGAGTGCAGAAGAACTGATGCTTTTGAACTGTGGTGTTGGAGAAGACTCTTGAGAGTCCCTTGGACTGCAAGAGGAAACCAGTCTATTCTGAAGGAGATCAGCCCTGGGGTTTCTTTGGAGGGACTGATGCTAAAGCTGAAACTCCAGTACTTTGGCCACCTCATGAGAAGAATTGACTCATTGGAAAAAACTCTGATGTTGGGAGGGATTGGAGGCAGGAGGAGAAGGGGATGACTGAGGATGAGATGGCTGGATGGCATCACGGACTCGATGGACATGGGTCTGAGTGAACTCCGGCAGATGGTGATGAACAGGGAGGCCTGGCATGCTGCGATTCATGGAGTTGCAGAGTCGGACACGACTGAGTGACTGAACTGACCTGAACTGAACTGAACTTGCTATTCTTTTGAACTCTGCATTCACGTGCTTACATCTTTCCTTTTCTCCTTTGCTTTTCACTTCTCTTCTTTTCACAGCTATTTGCAAGGCCTTCCCAGACAGCCATTTTGCTTTTTTGCATTTCTTTTTCTTGGGGATGCTCTTGATCCCTGTCTCCTGTACAATGTCACGAATCTCAGTCCATAGTTCATCAGGGACTCTATTTATCAGAGCTAGTCCTTTAAATCTATTTCTCACTTCTACTGTATAATCATAAGGGATTTGATTTAGGTCATACCTGAATGGTGTAGTGGTTTTCCCTACTTTCTTCAGTTTAAGTCTGAATTTGGCAATAATGAGCTCATGATCTGAGCCACAGTTAGATCCTGGTCTTATTTTTTCTGAACTGTATAGAGTTTCTCCATCTTTGGCTTCAAAGAATATAATCAATATGATTTTGGTGTTGACCTTCTGGTGATGTCCATGTGTAGAGTCTTCTCTTGTGTTGTTGGAAGAGGGTGTTTGCTATGACCAGTGTGTTCTCTTGGTAAAACTCTATTAGCCTTTGCCCTGCTTCATTCTGTATTCCAAGGACAAATTTGCCTATTACTCCAGGTGTTTCTTGACTTCCTACTTTTGCATTTCATTCCCTTATAATGAAAAGGTCATCTTTTTTGGTGTTAGTTCTCAAAGGTCTTGTAGGTCTTCATAGAACCGTTTAACTTCAGCTTCTTCAGTGTTACCGGTTGGGGCATAGTCTTGGATTACTGTGATACTGAATGGTTTGCCTTGGAAACGAACCGAGATCATTCTGTCTTTTATGAGATTGCATCCAAGTACTGCATTTCGGGCTCTTTTGTTGACCATGATGGCTACTCCATTTCTTCTAAGGGATTCTTGCCCACAGTAGTAGATATAATGGTCATCTGCATTAAATTCACCCATTCCAGTCCATTTTAGTTTGCTGAGTCCTAGAATGTCGACGTTCACTCTTGCCATCTCCTGTTTGACCACTTCTAATTTGCCTTGATTCATTGACCTGACATTCCAGGTTCCTATGCAATATTGCTCTTTACAGCATCAGACATTGCCTCCATCACCAGTCACATCCACAACTGGTATTGTTTTTGGTTTGGCTCCATCCCTTCATTCTTTCTGGAGTTATTTCTCCACTGATCTCCAGTAGCATATTGGGCACCTACTGACCTGGGGAGTTCCTTTTTCAGTATCCTATCATTTTGCCTTTTCATGCTGTTCTGGGGTTCTCAAGGCAAGAATACTGAAGTGGTTTGCCATTTCCTTCTCCCGTGGACCACATTCTGTCAGACCTCTCCACCATGACCTGCCTGTCTTCGGTGGCCCCACAGGGCATGGTTAGTTTCATTGAGTTAGACAAGGCTGTGGTCTGTGTGATTAGATTGCCTAGTTTTCTGTGATTATGGTTTCAGTGGATCTGCCCTCTGATGCCCCCTTGCAACACCTACCGTCTTACTTGGGTTTCTCTTACCTTGCTGCTGCTAAGTTACTTCAGTCGTGTCTGACTCTGTGCAACCCCATAGATGGCAGCCCACCAGGCTCCCCCGTCCCTGGGATTCTCCAGGCAAGAACACTGGAGTGGGTTGCCATTTTCTTCTCCAATGCAGGAAAGTGAAAAGTGAAAGTGAAGTCACTCAGTCATGTCTGACTTGGACGTGGGATAAATAATGTTGTTTTAATTTGTGTGTTTCTGATTACTAAACAGGCTAGGTATTCCTGTGTTTACCAACCACTTACATAACCTTTAGGATATATATAGGGCTTCCCTGGTGGCTCAGAGGTTAAAGTGTCTACCTCCAATGCGGGAGACCTGGGTTCGATCCCTGCGTCGGGAAGATCCCCTGGAGAAGGAAATGGCAACCCACTCCAGTATTCTTGCCTGGAGAATCCCATGGACTTAGGAGCCTGGTGGGCTGCAGTCCACGGGGTTACAAAGAGTTGGACATGACTGAGTGACTTTACTTACTTATATATCCTTTAATTGTTTCATGTCTTTGTTCATTTTTCTATTAATTTGTCTTATTCATGATGATTTATACCCTTAAAAGATACATTCTAGACACTAATATTTTTAAAATTGAAGTACAGTTGATTTACAATGCTGTGTTAATTTCTGCTGTACAAAGTGATTCAGTTATATATAATTTATATATGTGTGTGTATCTATCTATCTGGAAAAAGGCATGGCAACCGACTCCAGTATTCTTGCCTGGTGAATCCCATGGACAGAGGAGCCTGACGGGCTACAGTCTTTAGGGTTGCAAAGAGTGGGACATGACTGAAGCGACTCAGCGGGCATGCACACACACACACACACACACACACACACACACACACACACACACACATGCTTTTCTTCATTATAGATTATCCCAATAGATTGGATATAGTTCCTTGTGCTATACAGTAGGACCTTGTTGTTTATCTATTCTATATATGTAATAGCTACGTCTGCTAACCCCAAACTCCAACTCCATCCCTCTCCCAAACCATCTCCCTTGGCAACCACAAGTCTGTTCTCTGTTAGGGACTAATAATTGTTTTTTTTTTTTTTTTTTTTTTTTTTAATTTTTATTTTTTTTTATTATTATTATTTTTTTTTTTAATTTTAAAATCTTTAATTCTTACATGTGTTCCCAAACATGAACCCCCCTCCCACCTCCCTCCCCATAACATCTCTGTGGGTCATCCCCATGCACCAGCCCCAAGCATGCTGTATCCTGCGTCAGACATAGACTAGCGATTCAATTCTTACATGATAGTATACATGATAGAATGCCATTCTCCCATATCATCCCACCCTCTCCCTCTCCCTCTGAGTCCAAAAGTCCGTTATAGACAGCTGCGTCTTTTTCCTGTCTTGCATCCAGGGTCGTCATTGCCATCTTTCTAAATTCCGTATATATGTGTTAGTATACTGTATTGGTGTTTTTCTTTCTGGCTTACTTCACTCTGTATAATCGGCTCCAGTTTCGTCCATCTCATCAGAACTGATTCAAATGAATTCTTTTTAACGGCTGAGTAATACTCCATTGTGTATATGTACCACAGCTTTCTTATCCATTCATCTGCTGATGGACATCTAGGTTGTTTCCATGTCCTGGCTATTATAAACAGTGCTGCGATGAACATTGGGGTACATGTGTCTCTTTCAATTCTGGTTTCCTCGGTGTGTATGCCCAGCAGTGGGATTGCTGGGTCATAAGGGAGTTCTATTTGCAATTTTTTAAGGAATCTCCACACTGTTCTCCATAGTGGCTGTACTAGTTTGCATTCCCACCAACAGTGTAGGAGGGTTCCCTTTTCTCCACACCCTCTCCAGCATTTATTGCTTGCAGATTTTTGGATCGCAGCCATTCTGACTGGTGTGAAGTGGTACCTCATTGTGGTTTTGATTTGCATTTCTCTGATAATGAGTGATGTTGAGCATCTTTTCATGTGTTTGTTAGCCATCCGTATGTCTTCTTTGGAGATGTGTCTATTTAGTTCTTTGGCCCATTTTTTGATTGGGTCATTTATTTTTCTGGAATTGAGCTGCATAAGTTGCTTGTATATTTTTGAGATTAGTTGTTTGTCAGTTGCTACTAATAATTGTTTATTTGAATTAAAAGTATCCTCTCCCAGTCTGCCTTTTGTTTACCTAAAATTTTTTTGACCCTTGTTTGTAAGTTATCTAGGTGTATATTTTTAGATTTGAAGATATTTTCTCTCAATGTTTTGAGATATTTTGTTATCTTCTGGCTTCAATTACTGTTTTTGAGTAATCTGTTCATTCTAATATATGTTCTTTGTCTTCGTTTTCTGAATTTTCACTATGATATGCCTAACATTGGATTTTTTTGGGTGTTTTTACTATAGTGAAGTATATAAAGTATAAAAATTGTCATTTCAACCATTATTTAAATGCATAATTCAGTGGCTTTAATTATATATGCAATGTTGTATAATCATCACCACTATTTTATCTCCAATACCTTTTTGCCATTCTTAAGAGATGCTTTGTATCCATTAGGTAATAGCTCCAGTCTTCCACCTATCCCCTGTCCCTGGTATCCTCTAGTCTACTTTCTGTTTCTAAGATGTCTTCTCTTCTAGATATTTCATATAAGTGGAATCATACAATATTCATCCTTTTGTTTGTGGCTTATTTCACTTAGCATAATGTTTTCAAGTTTCATCCAGTTGTAGAAATGTCAGAACTGTATCCCTTTTTTATGACCAAATAATTTTCCACTGTAGGTACATACCACCTTTTATATATCCCTTCATCATCTGTTGATGGATTTTTGATTACTAACTTATTGTGACTAATGGTGTTGTGAACAATGGCATACAAGCATCTGATTGAGGTTTCTTTTCCAATTCTTTGGAGGTATATCCTTAGAAGTGGAACTGTCGAATCATATAGTAATTTTATGTTTAACATTTTGAGGCTCCAGCACACTTTTTCACAGAAGCTGCACCATTTGACATTCCTGGCAGCTATACAAAGGCTATAATTTCTCTACATCCTTGACAACACTTGTTAATTTTTAAAACAATTATAGCCATTTTTGTAGATATAAAGTGGTATCTTATTATGGTCTCAATTTATGTTTCTCTAATCAGTAATAGTATCAGGGTTCTTTCAGGTCAGTCAGTCAGTTCAGTCACTCAGTCATGTCTGACTTTTTGAGATCCCATGGACTGCAACACACCAGGCTTCCCTGTCCATCACCAACTCCCGGAGCTTGCCCAAACTCATGTCCATTGAATTGGTGATGCCATCCAACCATCTCATCCTCTGTCATCCCCTTCTCCTCCTGCCTTTAAAATCTTTCCCAGCATCAAGGTCTTTTCCAATGAGTCAGTTCTTTGCATCAGGTGGCCAAAGTACTGGAGTTTCAGCTTCAGCATCAGTCCTTCCAGTGAATATTCAGGACTGATTTCCTTTAGGATGGACTGGTTGGATCTCCTTGCAGTCCAAGGGACTCTCAAAAGTCTTCTCCAACACCACAATTCAAAAGCATCCATTCTTTGGCACTTAGCTTTCTTTATAATCCAACTTTCACATCCATACATAACTACTGGAAAAACCATAGCTTTGACTAGATGGACCTTTGTCAGCAAAGTCATGTCTCTGCTTTTTAATATGCTGTCTAGATTTGTCATAGCTTTTCTTCCAAGGAGCAAGCATCTTTGAATTTCATGGCTGCAGTCACCACCTGCAGTGATTTTGGAGCCCAAACATAGTCTCTTTGTTTGCTTTGTTTCTCCGTCTACTTGCCATGAAGTGATAGGACCAGATACTATGATCTAAGTTTTCTTAATGTTGAGTTTTAAGCCAATTTTTTCATTCACCTCTTTCACTTTCATCAAGAGGCTCTTTAGTTCTTCTTCCTTTTTTGCCATAAGGGTGGTGTCATCTGCGTATCTGAGGTTATTGATATTTCTCCTGGAAATTTTAATTCCAGCTTGTGCTTCATCCAGCCTGGCACTTCACATGATATACACCACATGTAAGTTAAATAAGCAGAGTGACAATATGCAGCCTTGAGGTACTCCTTTCCCTATTTGGAACTAGTCTGTTGTTCCATGTCCAGTTCTAACTGCTGCTTCTTGACCTGCATATAGATTTCTCAGGAGGCAGGTAAGGTGGTCTTGGTAGTCCCATCTCTTTAAGAAATTTCCAGTTTGTTGTTCTTTCAGGTACTTATATGTCATTTATATATCTTTAGAGAAATACCTATTCAAGTGCTTTGACATATTTTAGCAAGTCTTCTAGATGATTCTGATGCACACTAAACTTTTAAAAATCAAGTAACTAGAAACTAATAAACTACTACCACAAATAATGTATTAACATAATTGGAACCAACTGGAATAAAGCTGTTAGTTTTTTTTTTAAATTATTTATTTATTTATTTGTGCTGAGTCTTAGTCGTGTGCACGTGGGATCTAGTTCCCTGATCAGGGTTTGAACCTGGGTGCCCTGCATTGGGAGCTCATTGTCTTAAGCACTGGACCACCAGGGAAGTTCCAAGTGTTAGTTTTTTGTTATAAGACTATTTAATAGATCACGGTGAATATGTGCTATTTAATTTTCAAAAGCTTGTCTCTTGTCTTCTTAAGTAGACAAAAGCTGAGGAGAAATAGATAAACATTTGTGGAAAGGAAGAGAAGAAATCGAATAAGTGGAGGATAAACAGAAACAAGAGCAGGAAAATAATTTCCACAAAACCAGATATGTGGAGTATTTAAGACCAAATGAGGATTATGAAGTAAGATGTCTTTAATTGTACTTCATAGAGTAAGTTTCCTTTTTTCTTGTGCAGAAGGACAGGTACTGAATTCAAGGACTTCCCTGTAGCTCAAACGGTAAAGAATCTGCCTGTGATTCAGGAAGCCAAGGTTTTATTCCTGGACTGGAAGATCCTCTGGAGAAGGGAATGGCAATCCACTGCCGTATTTTTGCCTGGAGAATTCCATGGACAGAGAAGCCTGGCAGGCTACAGTTCGTGGGGTCGCAAAGAGTCAGACACGGTTGAGGGACTAACACACAGCTTGAAGTGAAGTGAAGTGAAGTGAAGTCACTCAGTCGTGTCCGACTCTTGGGACACTCATTGGGCAAGTCCCAGGCAAATACATTTTTAGTAGCTTTTTTTTTCTTTCTGGTGGACATCATTCTAATCTTAGTTTATGTAAGTGCAAAAAAAGGACACATTATTTCCTTCCCCTCCCCTTATTATTTAAGAGCCTGTATTATGTACCCGGTCCTTTGCTCTATTGTTTTCTCATAACAGTATAATCCTGGAGATATTTCTGTATTGATATGGAGAGTGCTTTCTCATTCTGTTTCCAGCCGCATATGTTGCCATTGTTTGGATGTTTCCCAATATATTCTGAATTCTTGTGACCTCTTTCATACAGTAAACTGTTATACCCTCACCTCCCAGTGTTAACTTTTGATTTATCAGTAGAGTTTACCTGAATATAAAAGACATTTATTCTTCCGAGGTAGATCAAGTATTCTATTTCTTTCTCTTTGAATTCCTGCCATAACCACGCAACCAACCTCTGACCTCTCTATCTCATTTACAGTCATTTCTCTACATACTTTTACAGAAAGAATAAATAGTTCATGAAATTTGATGTTGTCAAGATATATCATTCTTTAAAAGTCTGCTGAATTTTAATCCCATGATTCCCAACCAGTAGGCTGGTGGCAGATCTATTTTCAATTATAATTAGATATTTTCTTCAGGATAAAGAACACAATGCAAAAATTCATGACTCAAGAGTGTCCAGGTCTCTCTGGTTATGAAAATAATGTCCAAAATCCTCTTACAATGAAAAGTGAAGTGAATTATAAAAGAATTCATACAGAGTGACTGGTAATTACCAGAATATCAGAATTTGAATGTGGTATGTCAAAACTTGAGAAGGTCATTGTATCTGGAGTCCATCCTAGAAATAGTTTGCAATATTTATCATGTAGTATTACAATAAGCCAAATATGAAACTGTTTCTTTTATTCTTCAGTGTAATTTCTCTAAGGAAAGAATCCCAATGTATTCAGTTTTGCATCATAGCATGGAATATAGTGCCTGACACACTGGAATGAATGAATAAATGTTTCTTGAGTGAGTCTTCTTGGTCCAAGGAGATACAGTGATTGATTTGCAACAAGCATACCCTTCAAGTACTTTTGCAGTCATGACTTCCATAAGAACAAAGAAAAAAGGACTAGACTAAGTGATAGAATTTATTATAATCCTGTTAGTTTATTTCCTTTAGTCATACTCTTAGGAGAAGGAAATGGCAACCCACTCTAGTATACTTGCCTAGAGAATCCCGTGGACAGAGGAGCCTTGTGGGCTGCTGTCCATAGGGTTGCACAGAATCAGACATGACTGAAGTGACTTAGGATGCATACATGCATTGGAGAAGGAAATGGCAACCAACTCCAGTATTCTTGCCTGGAGAATCTCAGGGACAGAGGAGCCTGGTGGGCTGCTGTCTATGGGGTTGCATAGAGTCAGGCATGACTGAAGTGACTTAGCAGCAGCAGCAGTAATACCCCTAATTTCTTTTATATTTCATGCCTTAGATTGATCTAATTATAACATGTATTCAGCTCTGAAATGTTTTCTCCTTGGCCTTGTTGTCTGGTGTGGGTTGGAGAGGCAGAATGGTTTGAGGTTATGAGTGTAGACTTGGAAGCCAGACTTCTTGATATTGAATTCTGGTTTAGCCATTTACTCCCTGAATAAATTGGGGAAATTACACCTCTCTGTGCCTCAGTGTCCTCGCTTGTTATGCAAGTGAAAGTGTTAGTCACTCAGTTGTGTTCCCAACTCTTTGTGACCTCGTGGACTGTAGCTCGCCAGGCTCCTCTGTCCTTGGGATTCTCTAGGCAAGAATACTTGAGTAAGCTGCCATTTCCTCCTCCAGGGGATCTTCCCAACCCTGGTCTCCTGCATTGCAGGTAGATTTGTTTACTGTCTGATCCACCAGGGAATCCTCAGTTGTTATAATAATACCTGTTTCATAGGGTTGATATATTAATACCTATGAAGTGCTTAGAGTAGAATCTAGCACAAAGGCGATTAACTTTCTTTCTTAAAGATTTTTTTGATGTGGACCATTTTTAAAGTCTTTATTGAATTCGTTATAATATTGCTTCTGTTTTATATTTTTTGGCCAAGAGGCACATATGATCTTAGCACCCTGACCGGGGATCGGACCCACCCCCCCCCCTCCCCCTCCCCCCCCGCCCCCGCACTGCATTGGAAGGCAAAGTGTTAACCACTGGATAGCCAGGGAAGTTCCAGGGTGATAGCTTTTAGCTTTTATTTTGCCTAGCCTGGAGACAGAGCTAAGGGTGCTTGAACTTCAAAGACCTTCACAGTTTTTAGTTTATAGCATCCAGGCTCTGTCAGACTCAACCAAATGAAGACTAGGACTCCTAGGACTTTCCAGGGATCTTCTCTTCAAACTCTGGAAGCTTCTACTCCTCCATCCATATGATGGATGATTTAATGCATATGAGTATCTCCGTGAGTTTATATTCATCCTTTGGTTCTGGCTTAAAGTTCCAAAAAAAAAAAAAGATGTTTCAATGTAACACTCTTATTTAGGCTTTGACTCCTATGTATTCTTTCCTCTAGGAAAACTCACTTCTCTTTGAATCAACTCTTCAGTATTTTCAATCTGTCATCCTTCACTCAATCTGATACCCAAGGTTAACTAACTGATCACATGTAGTGGTCAATGGCAGATTTGGTTCTCAGGACACATAACTTCCAATTCAAATCAAGTCCCAATTAATTATGCTGCCTCCCTATGTTGGACAGTCAACTTTCTATTTTATTACTTCCCTTTAATGTGGAAAGTTTTCTTTCTCCAGGCAGCCTTTTGTTCTCTCATGAATCCACTCTGGCTTTTTCTTAGGGTACTGCCATAACCAAACACACTTTAAATGCTCCTAGTATATTATACAATACTTTCTTCTTTTCCCTGCAACCTTTAAATGAAGCCTACTCAGACTACCATCTCTGCAATGTTTCTCATTTTTGAAATCCCTTAACTCTTGACTTTTTAAACAGTAATTTTATTTATATATTTTTGGCTGTGCTGGGTCTGTATTGCTGCACAAAGGCTTTCTGTAGTTGTGGTGAGTGGGGGCAACTCTCTACTTGCAGTGTGTGGGCTTATCATTGCAGTGGCTTCTCTTGTTGCAGAGCATGGGCTCTAGTGTGTGCAGACTTCAGTAGTTGCAGCACGGGGGCTCAGTAGTTGCAGCTCCTGAGCGCTAGAGCACAGACTCAATAGTTGTTGCACATGGGCTTAGCTGCTCCTCAAGATGTGGTATCTTTCCTGACCAGGGATCAAATCCTTGTCTCCAGCATTGGCAGGTGGATTCTTTACCACTGAGCCAGCACAGATACCCCTTTCTATGAATTTTTATCTCAGGAGTCTATTGGGAATCACATGGAATTTTAATAAACATTTATTGAGTAAATGAGGAAACAGTGATAGAGACTGACCAGAAAAAAAAAAAAAGAAAGTTTATTCAACAAGCCTTCAGAGATGTTAAAAACTGTCTTCTTCCATGGAGATCTGAGTCTGTGGAACAGGGACTCCAGGAAAGTAGTTTTCATTGACATGGTCTTTAAGCATTTCCAGTATCTGTGATAGTGGAAAGGATAGAAAGTTCAGATGGACATAGGTTTCTGGAGCAGTGTAAATTCCTTCCAAGGTCTGGGTGGCATACTGCCAGAGGAAATCCAGTTAGTATAGTGGAAATGAGATTCATTACTTAAAATGATTCAACTTGCAGTTCTATGAACTATCTGAGATTTGACTATCAGGGGCCCCTTTCCAATAAAGGTTTTTTTTTTTTTTTTACAATAAGTTGCACCTTGAGCAGTATGATATCCATGAAAAATATTTAGCAAGAATTTTATGGAGGAGATTTGAGGGGAGACAAATTGGTTCTCACTCCATCTGGAAGGAGTTTTGCTTACCTTTGCTGCAAGGAGCACTGTACTCAGCAACTGCAAACTCATCTGAATAAAAACAAAAACAGTCAGGCAAAGTGAGAAGGAAAGCAAACATTGATGGGATACAGGTTAGTGAAAGAATCTTTATTGTGGGAAGAATTGTATTAGAAACACCAGCATCATTCATTTGATGTGTTCTTACTGCCTTGTGTCTTCAAATACTTTATGTTACTCTTGAAGGGCAGCAGTTTAGATATCATACTTATTTAAATTTCATATTGTCCTAAGTTGATTTTATCTGAAGAAAAGAGAACTAGATATCCTACAGGTGCTTTGTATTAGGAATAGTACATTTATACAGTAGGTAATTTCTACAATGTTTGTGTAGAAGACAAAGATAGGAGAATCAGACTTGGTGGAGACACACGAACTGATGAGAGCAGTTAGTTTAATGAACTGGCCCAACACATCTTTCAAATATAAATCTCTGTGATCAAGAATTTAATTTCTGTGTGAACGTTTTTCTCACTCACCTGTCTCATAATAGTCATAGACTTTCACTATGGCTGGTTTCAGATCCCTTACTGGGATGTCTTGCAGAACTGTGAAGGTCAAGGTCAGGGTCTCATTTGTCACCTATAAAGCAAAAAGGAAGTAAATGATCCTCCAGGGAGCTTCCATCTCTCTTTGAGTGAGTTTAAGTATTCACCTATTTGGGGGAAAAACTTTTTGTCAACTAACAGAGCCCTTAAATTGGGTTAAAAGCTCTCAAAGTAGATGAAAACTTCCCCAAACTATTTCTTAAATAACTAAAACTATTCATACACTCCCATTAATGTGAGTTCATGGCTCTGTTAATAGGGGTGAATGATGTATGCTTTTTATTGTTTGAATACCTATGTTTATTTTTAAGTATCAGAATTCAATACTTTTACTTCTCTATCATACAGAAATACTTATTATCTCAAAATACGTGTATATATATGGCTGAGTCCTTTCGCTTTTCACCTGAAACTGACACAACATTGTTAATTGGCTAATGTATGCATGCTAAGTCGCTCAGTCGTGTCTGGCTCTTTGCGACCCTATGGACTACAGCCCACCAGGCTTCTCTGTCCATGGGATTTTCCAGGCAAGAATACTGGAGTGGGTTGCCATGCTCTCCTCAAGGGTATCTTCCTGAACCAGGGATTGAACTCTTGTCTGTTATGTCTTCTGCATTGGCAGGTAGGTTTTATTTTTTATTTTATTTTTTACCACTGAGCCACCTGGGAAGCCCAACTGGCTATACTCCCGTACAAAATAAAAAGTTTAAAAAAAAAAGAATATAAAAGGCAGGTCACTGCAGACTTAAGTTTCATAAAATTGTAAGCTATAATATCCATTAATATGGGAGCAAATAAACTATGTAACAACGCACAACTATAAAGTCAGATTGGTTTATTGGTGGACTGATCCTATATTTTATGGCCTAAGTCCTTCCTGAGATTGATAGTGCATTACCCTTTTGTTTTACTGATGTGATGTTGAAATGTGTGTGTGCTGAGTCATGTGCAACCCTTAGCGATGCCAAGGACTATAGCCCACCAGGCTCCTCTGTCCATGGGATTTCCCAGGCAAAAATACTGGAGTTGGTTGCCATTTACTCCTCCAGGGGATCTTCCTGACCTGGGGATCAAACCCTTGTCTTTTAAGTCTCCTGCATTGGCAGGTGGATTCTTTACCTTTGGTGTCACCTAGGATGCTGATATAGTAATTGACTAACCCCAATGGTTGCTTCCTTCTATTATGCAGTATTTGCAAAATAACTTGTGCACATAAGTCAGCATCTTTTGTGGAGAATTTCTTGCTTTTGAGGGTCCCTAGAAATATGCATATCCCAATATTATATATAACAAGCCATTTCTTCCCATAGTCCCAGATGAAATATAAATAGAGGAGAGGAGAATATTCATTGGAACTAATGTTAGAATTCTCAAATTTTTAGTATGGAGATGATGTCTCCAAAAATGTCTTATCTGTATATTTTTGCAACTAGATTGGCAGGGCGCTCACCTTATCCAGATAAATCAAAACACGATTGTTGCTAACTTCTGTTCGGCTCACGTCAGATCTTTCTAGCTGAAGAAAATTAAGACATTGTAAATGTTAATAAACAGGTGAAAACTCTGGAGAACCAGAGAAAAGAATGTTTATTACCAAACTAAGCCTGAGGATGAAATTTTTTGAAACGCTTTTTATAAGCAAAGACAATAATGTGGCAAAATTAAAAAGGAAAGGTAATTGGGATGCAGGGTTTAATATTAGTATGATACAGGACCTATGTATAAAGTTGATTTATTTGAGGAACAGGGAAAAAAAATTAGAAATTACCTATATTTCAAGGTTCAATTCACATTCCATTCCTTTATGGAGGCTTTTTTTTCTTTACTTTTTCTTATTCTCAGTTTTCTCTGTACTTCTGCAGTAGTTCTAGTTTATGTCAAACTTCTTCATATTTTTTCACTAGCTCATGTGCTTATGCTTTATTTTCTAAGCTCCATTAAAATAGAAGCTTGCCAATACTTTTTTTCCTAGTAGATGTGGCTCCTAGCATAGTGCTGTTCATGACAGGAGACAGGCTGTTGCTGTGTCACTAAAGCAGTGGACAGGAAGGATGCTGGAGCTGGCATACAGCATCCAGGTATGCTCAGGAAGTTCAGAAGACTAAATTAATATGATCCCTAATACCTGCCACCCCAGTGTGATCCATGGTGGAAGAACAGTCTCAAAATTGTCTGAATTGACCACTGAAGTTAGTAGTGAAAGACTAGTTAATGATAACAATGCTTCATAAAACTAGAAGAAAAGGAGAATATTTTACAGACCATTTGTTTTTCATGGGTGGCAGTTTTGGGTTACTAGTACTTAAAATTAATATTTCAAATTAATATCTTAATGGAAATATGACCAAAAAATTCATCACAAAATTTTGAAACCCATTAAAGCAAAGTTTAATGAGAAAAGAAACAGGCTCCCCATACAAACATGCTAAATTATATTTCTGCATTTGGTGAAAGTAATGTCTTTGGTAGGAGTTGATTTAATAGTATTTTATATTAATGTCTTAGTCTAGAGATATATAAAACATTAAATAAAATAGAGTCTCCTGGGCTTATGTAGACCTACCATTTTCACTGTTGGTTTCAAGGGAATGAAGCCAGATACCATCTTCACATCAACAATTGCCATGTTGGAGGCTGGACGGCTTCCAATATAACTAAAAATCCAGGGAAGAAAGAAGTTAGGATTTTCTGTGTTATTAAATATTTTTTTTCTATGTCCAGTAAGCACATAAGAGTCCTGAAAGGTACCAGAAATCTTCCTAAATTTCTTATCAAGTAGCTCAAAAAACTGGCTGTGCATTAGAATCTTCAGGGGAGCCTGTTGAAGCCACAGAGACCAGGCCTTACTCCAGACCAGATGAATCAGAATTTCATGGGTGTGACCTCTGAGAATCTGCCTTTTAAGAAAGCTCTATAAGTGATGCATAGTTGGGCAGTTCAGTTCAGTCGCTCAGTCATGTCCGATTCTTTGCAACCCCATGGACTGCACCATGCCAGGCCTTCCTGTCCATCACCAATTCCCGGAGTTTACTCAGACTCATGTCCATCGAGTTGGTGATGCCATCCAACCATCTCATCCTCTGTCGTCCCCTTCTCCTCCCACCTTCACTCTTTCCCATCATCATGGTCTTTTCATATGAGTCAGTTCTTCACATCAGGTGGCCAAAGTATTGGAGTTTCAGCTTCAGCAACAGTCCTTCCAATGACTATTCAGTACTGATTTCCTTTAGGATGGACTAGTTGGATCTTCTTGCAGTCCAAGGGACTCTCAAGAGTCTTCTCCAACACCACAGTTCAAAAGCATAGATGGGCATAAGATTGCTAATTTATCCAGTTATTTGTTACATGCACTTTGTTTTTTTTTTTCCTGAATAATATCCCCAACCAGGTTATAATATTCTTGTTGTTCAGTCACTAAGTTGGGTCTGACTCTTTGCGATCCCATAGACTACAGGATGCCAGGCTCTTTTGTCTTTCACTATCTGCCAGAGTTTGCTCATAATATTCTTTTTTTTTTGTTCATAATATTCTTGTGTACAGATACAGATAGCCTAGTAGTTATTTGAAAATGGCTGCATATGTATGTATTTCCCCCAGATTGATTATTTTATATGTAATCTGAGATTTAATTATCACCAGTAGGAATTCTAACTAAAGAGTCACTACTCCCTTCTATTCATACTTTTCAAGAGGTCTCCACCTTTGTCCTGGATAAAGCAAGAATAATATTAGATTTCATGACAATAGAATGAAATCAGGATGAATCATAACATTAGAATAAAATCAGGAATTCAGGTTAGAGGCAAGGGGTAATGTTCTTTATGTAATTATTATTGAGGGGGATTAATAAGCTGTAAATAAGGAGATTAGACACTAAGAGATTCTGCAGTGGGGGATATAAAATGTAAACTCCATCACTGAGAAATTCTGTGTCAATATGGGAACAGGTTGCTTTTTCAATAAATGCAGAACAGACATTCACTGTCACGCTGCTCTGCTTAACGTGGAGTTCTAGTGAGAAGATTGGCTGTTATACCCAGAACTACATGATGCAGTTAGAGGTCTTACCTGACATTCAGTGAGATCTGGAAGCTAGTGTGGGCTTTGGGTCCATCACAAGTTTGAGGCAGTGTCTGCACCTCCAAAGCAAATGGGAACTCGTCTTTTTTCAGGAGAATATTGTATTTCAAAGATGTCTGTGGAACAGAGAAAAATCTGTGATTTTTCCTTCTCCAGGACTCCTCCCAGATACCTCAACTCTTTCTCTCATTTGTGCCATCGCTCACTGAGTTAGGACTTTTCAGTGACCATGGTGACTCTGGACCTTCTGTCCCCACAGTCTCACCTGGAGGTAAACACATCCTTCTCCTGTGACTGACATGCTGTACTCTCCAGGCACCTCTGGCAATGAAACCTGCTGCAGCAACAGGCGGTTGCTGTTTTCCACTTGGAATTTTGTGGAAAATGTCCCTGAAGACTTGATGGTCACCTGTGCAGCCTTGCTAGTCCTGGTGAAAGTGGCTGCTCCATATCTGGACAAGGCGTGGAGAGCTACCACTGTGTCCTGGAAGAGACAGGTGAGAGGACCCACGTAGGCATGACAGCCCTTGAAAGACCCAAAAGTCCATGTTAGTGAATAGTGAAAGTCACTCAGTCATGTCTGACTCTTTGCGACCCCATGGACTGTAGCCTGCCAGCCTCCTCTGTCCATGGAATTCTCTAGGCAAGAATACTGGAGTGGTTAGCCTTTCCCTTCTCCAGGGTATCTTCCTAACCCAGGGATTGAATCCAGGTATCCCGCATTGCAGGCAGATTCTTTACTGTCTGAGCCACCAGGAAAGCCCAAGAATACTGCAGTGGGTAGCCTATCCCTTCTCCTGGGGAACTTCCCAACTCAGGGATAGGACCAAGGTCTCCTGCATCGCAGGAGGATTCTTTACCAGCTGAGTTACCAGGGAAACCCAAAATCCATGTTAGCTGCCACAAAAGGAGCTTCGGTTTCCTACGGTTTCCTATTTCCTGTTCCCCTCACTACTTCAGTAGTAGAATCCTCATTTTAAGATTGATTATAGTCCTTAGATAGATGACAGAACCATATCTTTTGCATATCTGCCTTGGACTGTATGGTTCTGATCATGTATCTATCCTTATTTCTCACCATCCTTCAATACTAATAACATTTTTCCTCATTTCAAGCATTTGTATCTTCATTTTTTTCTTCTTTTGAATGTTTGTATCTTGTTCAAACATTTTGCTACCTGAAGGTGAAGTGAAAGGTTCTGGCTAAGCACGGACCTGGGTGGAAGAGAAGCCCCCCTGGGAATTCTGCTGCTTTGAGATCCACTTCACGATGCTCGTGGCAGGGGTGAGGTCCTGCAAGGTCGGGGCAGGCTGGGCCGTGAGGTGAGCAAGGAGCACGTAGGCCGTCATCTCCACCTCTGCAGACGGAGCCCTGGGTTGGTAAACATCCTCCGTGAGCGCCCTGGGTTTCTGAGGTCGTGTCCAGTGGATGGAATTACCTGGAGGTGAGAAAAAGATTTTTTCATGTGGTATGTAAGTGACCACATACTCATATTCAACTTCAAGTAAAAGTATAGGAGCCAGACCTGAAGTGAGGGTTGCATTCCAATGATAGTCTGTTAAACCTTATCTAGATGCTTTTCCTTATATGAAAAGCTGAACTTGACTTCTCATAGAACTTGGGCTAAGGCGGTCATGTTGCTGGAGTCCAAAGCCTACAGCCGGCCAAGATGCCAAATGGTTGCTGCAGTTGTGTTAGTGGAAGAAATAGCTGAGCAAGTTCTCTCATTGGTTGTAGTAATTTCCTGTATTTGATGTTATTCTAACCTCAATTTTCTATAAAGCCTGTCTTTGGAGATTTCTTATGAGGATCACAAATCACATGAGATAATGGAGTTTTCATTCATTAGATTAAAAAAAGTAGAGTAATTCTCAAAATACCAAAGGCTGACAGGGTGTGAAATAACAGGTACTGATTTATACTGCTGTGGGAAGCAAACAGCTCTTTGGAAAGTAATTTGGCAGTAATCCAGCAAAGTGGAAAATGTACTGAGCTCACGAATCCAGCAGTTATGCTTTCCAAGTTCAAGTTAGACAATCTCAGGTCCTACCCCCTCAAGGAGAATATGAGTATTCATTGCAGCATGGTTTGCAACAGAAGTAAATAACAAGAAAAGATCCATGAGAAGAGACACTCTATATAAGTTACGCCTTTTTAGTATATTGTAATGTATTATGCTAGTCAATCTAATCACATGGACCACAGCCTCTTCTAACTCAATGAAACTAAGCCATGCCCAGTTGGGCCACCCAAGATAGGTGGGTCATGGTGGAGAGGTCTGACAGAATGTGGTCCACTGGAGAAGGGAATGGCAAACTACTTCAGTATTCTTGCCTTGAGAACCCCATGAACAGTATGAAAAGGCAAAATGATAGGATACTGAAAAAGGAATTCCCCAGGTCGGTAGGTGCCCAATATGTTACTGGAGATCAGTGAAGAAATAACTCCAGAAAGAATGAAGGGATGGAGCCAAACCAAAAACAATACCAGTTGTGGATGTGACTGGTGATGGAAGCAAGGTCCGATGCTGTAAAGAGCAATATTGCATAGGAACCTGGAATGTCAGGTCCATGAATCAAGGCAAATTGGAAGTGGTTGAACAGGAGATGGCAATAGTGAACGTCAACATTCTAGGAATCAGTGAACTAAAATGGACTGGAATGGGTGAATTTAACTCAGATGACCATTATATCTACTACTGTGAGCAGGAATCCCTCAGAAGAAATGGAGTAGCCATCATGGTCAACAAAAGAGTCCGAAATGGAGTACTTGGATACAATCTCAAAAATGACAGAATGATCTCTGTTCATCTCCAAGGCAAACCATTCAACATCACGGTAATCCAAGTCTATGACCCAACCAGTAATGCTGAAGAAGTTGAAGTTGAACGGTTCTATGAAGACTTACAAGACCTTTTAGAACTAACACCCAAAAAAGATGTCCTTTTCATTATAGGGGACTGGAATGCAAAAGTAGAAAGTCAAGAAACACCTGGAGTAACAGGCAAATTTGGCCTTGGAATACGGAATGAAGCAAGGCAAAGGCTAAATGAGTTTTGCCAAGAAAATGCACTGGTCATAGCAAAAACACTCTTTCAACAACACAAGAGAAGATTATACACATGGACATCACCAGAAGGTCAACACCGAAATCATATTGATTATATTCTTTGCAGCCAAAGATGGAAAAGCTCTCTACAGTCAGCAAAAACAAGTCTGGGAGATGACTGTGGCTCAGATCATGAGCTCCTTAATGCCAAATTCAGACTCAAATTGAAGAAAGTAGGGAAAACCACTAGGCCATTCAGGTATGACCTAAATCAAATCCCTTATGATTGTACAGTAGAAGTGAGAAATAGATTTAAGGGACTAGCTCTGATAGATAGAGTGCCTGATGAACTATGGACAGAGGTTTGTGACATTGTACAGCAGACAGGGATCAAGACCATCCCCAAGAAAAAGAAATGCAAAAAAGCAAAATGGCTGTCTGGGGAGGCATTGCAAATAGCTGTGAAAAGAAGAGAAGTGAAAAGCAAAGGAGAATAGGAAAGATATAAGCATCTGAATGCAGAATTCCAAAGAATAGCAAGAAGAGATAAGAAAGCCTTCCTCAGTGATCAAAGCAAAGAAATAGAGGAAAACAACAGAATGAGAAAGACTAGAGATCTCTTCAAGAAAATTAGAGATACCAAGGGAACATTTCATGCAAAGATGGGCTCGATCAAGGACAGAAATGGTCTGGACCTAACAGAAGCAGAAGATATTAAGAAGAGGTGGCAAGAACACACAGAAGAAATGTACAAAAAAGATCTTCACGACCCAGATAATCACGATGGTGTGATCACTCACCTAGAGCCAGACATCTTGGAATGTGAAGTCAAGTGGGCCTTAGAAAGCATCACTATGAACAAAGCTAGTGGAGGTGATGGAATTCCAGTTGAGCTATTTCAAATCTTGAAAGATGATGCTGTGAAAATGTTGCACTCAATATGCCAGCAAATTTGGAAAACTCAGCAGTGGCCACAGGACTGGAAAAGTTCAGTTTTCATTCCAATCCCAAAGAAAGGCAATGCCAAAGAATGCTCAAACTACCCCACAATTGCACTCATCTCACATGCTAGTAAAGTAATGCTCAAAATTCTCCAAGTCAGGCTTCAGCAATACGTGAACTGTGAACTTCCAGATATTCAAGCTGGTTTTAGAAAAGGCAGAGGAACCAGAGATCAAACTGCCAACATCTGCTGGATCATGGAAAAAGCAAGAGAGTTCCAGAAAAGCATCTATTTCTGCTTTATTGACTATGCCAAAGCCTTTAACTGTGTAGTGCCGGGAGCCAGCATGAGGAATTCCACTCGTGACAAGGTCATGCGGCAGAGCTCTGACGGCAGGGCTAATCAGACCTCAGGTTTTCCCCCTGGAATTTCCTGAGCATCCACCCCCCAAAAATAAGAATCTGCCTGCTTTTCTACTCTTCTGACATTCTCTGGAAAAAGTCAATTCAGGGCTTTAGTCTTCTGCATTTGAAACAGTGTTTCAATCCAAAAACCCCTCTGATGGCTTTCTAGCCTGCCTGCAGGACTCGCACAGCTGCGCCTGTGATTGTTTGAGGCCTCCTGACTGCAGGAGGCACAGGAAGCTTAAAATACCCTGGGAATGTAGGGGCTTCCGAAGAGTCAAAATCATTAGAATAGGACTGATTAAAGGTTTCATTTGCTGAGCCAATACTTGCTGCCAAATTTTCATATCCTTTATTTTTAGATATAGTTGGTATATAGAAAAACAAGTAGTAGACCTGGTAGATCTTTGAGTTAAGTACCTTCTTTGTTATAACCCACTGCATGTAACTTTAGCGCTTTAAGGGGATACAGATTAAAGAAAAACGCTTAGGGGAAACGAAATTAACATTCATTAAGGAAGAGAGCCAAAAAGTGTTAACAAGCCTCTTGGCCAGAAGATAATGTAAATCACCTGAGACCTTTTGTATACAAAAAGATATACAGAAAGTCTGGGCTGCTAAGGCTACATAATTTTGTATTACCCACTGATCTCTATGTATAATCAAAAGTATAAAAGGCCTTGAAGGACAATAGAAGGAGAGCCAGTCGCTGGACTGGTTTCCCCCGTGTCTCCTCTTTACTCTGATTTCAGGCTGAATTCCCATCTGGGGCGTGGAGGCTCACTATGTCTACTTACTTGTCCCGGCTTTTAAGATACTTAAGAGAGAGAGCCCAAGGCGGCCTAACGTAGATGGTGCAAGCTCCTTGTCTGGAACTTTATTGGTTTTCCATGTAACCCAAGTTAATCAGCCTCTTCTCTCCACTTAATTTTTCCTACTACACTATTTCTTCCTAATCTAATCTGATATTAATAAATAAATAAGTCTTTCCTCGCTGACTCCGTCCACCCTTAGAATTCCCTGGATCCACCGGGGCTGGGCCCCGGCAATGTGGATCACAATAAACTGTGGAAAATTCTGAAAGAGATGGGAATACCAGACCACTTGACCTGCCTCTTGAGAAACCTATATGCAGGTCAGGAAGCAACAGTTAGAACTGGACATGGAACAACAGACTGGTTCCAAATAGGAAAAGGAGTACGTCAAGGCTGTATATTGTCACCCTGCTTATTTAACTTATATGCAGAGTACATCATGAGGAGTGCTGGGCTGGAAGAAGCACAAGCTGGAATCAAGATTGCTGGGAGAAATATCAATAACGTCAGATATGCAGATGACACCACCCTTATGGCAGAAAGTGAAGAGGAACTAAAAAGCTTCTTGATGAAAGTGAAAGGGGAGAGTGCAAAAGTTGGCTTAAATCTCAACATTCAGAGAACTAAGATCATGGCATCTGGTTCTATCACTTCATGGGAAATAGGTGGGGAAACAGTGGAAACAGTATCAGACTTTATTTGTTGGGGCTCCAAAATCACTGCAGAGGGTGATTACAGCCATGAAATTAAAAGACACTTACTCCCTGGAAGAAAAGTTATGACCAACCTAGATAGCATATTCAAAAGCAGAGACATTACTTTGCTGACTAAGGTCCATCTAGTCAAGGCTATGGTTTTTCCAGTGGTCATGTATGGATGTGAAAGTTGGACTGTGAAGAAGGCTTAGTGCCGAAGAATTGATGCTTTTGAAGTGTGGTGTTGGAGAAGACTCTTGGGAGTCCCTTGGACTGCAAGGAGATTCAACCAGTCCATTCTAAAGGAGATCAGTCCTGGGTGTTCATTGGAAGGAATGATGCCAAAGCTGAAATTCCAGTACTTTGACCACCTCTTGTGAAGAGTTGACTCACTGGAAAAGGCTCTGATGCTGGGAGGGATTGGGGGCTGGAGGAGAAGGGGACGACAGAGGATGAGATGGCTGGATGGCATCACCAACTCGATGGACATGAGTTTGAGTGAACTCTGGGAGTTGGTGATGGACAGGGAGGCTGGTGTGGTGTAGTTCATGGGTTCACAAAGAGTCGGACATGACTGAACGACTGAAGTGAACTGAATGTATTATGCAGCAGTGAAAATTAACACACATGTACAAGGGATTCCTTTCAGCCTAATGTTGAACTTAAAATACAAATGGCAAGCAGACAGAAAAAGATCAAGTAGAAATACTTAGAAGGATGATAGTTCTTATCTAAAGATGAAAAATGTAAGCATTCTGAATATTATTTAGGATTACACATGCAATAAAAAGATAAATCCATGGAGATTGTAATGACAAATTCTAGATCAACTACTTTTTAGCGTAGGAGTGGCACCCTGAGGGTTTTTCCAGCATTGGTAATATTCTGTTTCTTAATCTGAAAGGGAGGTATTAAAGGTATTTGCTAATTATTCTTTATGCATTTTTGTATATCTGAAATATTTCTCAGTGCCTTACAAGAGTAAACAACTAATAGCACTGTCAAGGGAGAAGAGCAGGATATGTTTTATTGGATATCTTATTATTTGCATTTTATTTTGATTTCTTCTACCTGTCACATAGACCATTATATACATAGAAATATTGTGTGGATAATGAATAGACTTGTCCAACATCATCAGTTTTGTGAAATGAGCATAAAATACAAGAATTTATTCATGGGATTCCTTCTTTCAGTCTTATGTTTAAAATGATATGATACACTGGGTGAGGGTGGAGCATATATTGAGAACTGATATATTAATCAATAGCTAATACTTGTATAGCACTTGCTCTGGGCCATATACTTTTTAAGCACTAGTCTTCAGAGGCCAAGCTTCTTACTATTACAGTATACTGCCTTTTAATCTTTGGATGTGTAAGTTGAGTAAGAAACTTCAAGTCTATAATGATATAGAGGGACTTCCTTGGTGGCCCAGTGGTTAAGACTGAGCCTTCCAATGCAAGTGGTATGGATTCAACTCTTGGTCGGGGACCTAGGATCCCACATACTGCATAGTGTGGTCAAAAATTAAAAAATAAACAAAATGTAAATATAATGATATAGTTAAAAGAAGAGAGGGAAAGGGATCCTGAGAGGTAGTCATGGGAGACCTTTGGTGTAGAATTCTTGATCCCGAGAATGTGGGATGGGAGAAAGTTCTTGGGTGTGCTCTCACCTTTCTTCACGGCTTCCTTATGCAGTGACGTGAGTACCTCTGTCCTCCTTTCCTGGTTACCTGCCAGGGCAAAGGCATAGGCCAACAGTGCCTTGGTGTAGACGTGGCTGCCTTGGGATCCTTCCTTGGCTGACTTCCAGGCTGAGTCCAGGCAGAACAGGGCATTGCGGACGACAGGATGCTGGCGAGGGAGAACAGGAAGGGGGTGAGCTGTGTGAATAGGGAGGTTGGGGCCCCCAGGTGAAAACAGACCACAGCACAGAGGTCAAGTTGTTCAGAAGCATTTGTCCCTCTAGCCTCGTTCTTAGGGAGGGAGAGAATAGTATTTTTTAATTTGTTAGTCTACATTCATAGTGCAAGAATATAATCCATATCTTTAGAATTCTAGATTCTATGTGTGTGTGGTGCTGGTGGTGAGTTTGCTCGGGAAGAAATAGATGAGGGCCATCACTGAGAAAGTGTAAATGTGTCTTAGTGGTTTGATCAAATTCTCTTATGATCTGGGAAGCATTGGCATTGCATAGTGGGAAAGGTGAGTAAGGTGACATTTCAGACAATATGTCAGCAGTTTCACTGCATCCAGAGCAATGCTTTAGCCAGGACACTTACTGTGACAGGGAGAGGCATTTCTAGAAGGGCGATGGTGATGTAGGCAGAGAGGGTCACTTCATCGTCCACCCCACCCTGTAAACATGAGACAGAGAGAGATTTAAGAAGGACATTTATAGAGATACAGCTTACTTTAGGAAACAAGAAAAATCTCAAATAAACAATTTAATCTTATGCCTGAAGCAACTAGAGCAAGAAGAACAAACAAAACCCAAAGTGTGTAGAAGGAAAGAAATCATAAAGATCAGAGCAGAAATAAATGAAATAGAAACTAAAAATTAAAAAAAAATCAGTGAAACTAAAAGCTGGTTCTTTGAAAATACAGATAAATTGATAAACCTTTCACTGGACTCGTCATGAAAAAAAAAGGGAGCGGGCCCAAATCAATAAAATCAGAAGTGAAAAAAGAAGTTACAACCGACACTGCAGACATACAGTGGAGTATAAGAGAGTGCTATCAGCAACTGTATGTCAATAAAATGGACAATCTAGAAGAAGTGGACAAGTTCCTAGAAGGTGCCATCTCCCAAGAAATTGAACCAGGAAGAATAGAAAGTTTGAACAGACCAATTACCAGTACTGAACTTGACTCAGTAATTTAAAAACTCCCAGTAACTTCTGAGAATGCGCTTCATCAGCTCCTTGTATTCTGTTGTCAAGGGATTTGTCCTAATCCATATTCATCACCGTGGGGCAAAGTATCACAGTCACCCTAAGTTCCATCCCCTCTTCCTGGTGCTGCTATCCAGGTTTTATTTTCATCTGATACCTTCCTTAAGGAATCCTTAGGTTATCACTTCCTCTCCTTATTCTTGTGGACAGTATAATGGACAAAGGAAAAATAGCCCTGGGAATACTCCACCTTGATGGCATTGTTAAGCAGAGACCCAGAACTCCTGAAACAGCCATTGCTCTTCTGCTTTTGGGCCAGCCAGGTGAGAGCTTCAGTAATATGTGCTTCATCAATGAAGATATAGCTTCGAGCCTGGGCAAAACTCTTCAGTACAAAGGCCGTGAGCCTGTGGGGGAAAGGAAGTGATGATCAGATCTATGTTGGTACAGTGGTTTCATAACCACTTCACAGCAGCAGCCTGCATAGGACACGTCTCATACACTGATGTGAGTCATCTAACAGACATACTTGTGCACTTAGAGCTTCCATTGCCTTTACTTGATGAGTCTGCTGGATTTAGTATAGTTGACTCTTGAACAACATGGTTTGAAATGCATGAGTCCACTTACTCAATGGTTTTTTTTTTTAACAAATATGTACTACATGATCCCCAGTTGGTTGAATCTGTGGATGGACAATTGGGTTACAGAGGGCCAACTGTAGAGTGACAGTGTAGAATTTTCTACTGCTGAAGGTCAGCACCCATAACCTGCATGTTTTTCAAGGGTCAGCTGTACTCCTAATGTTACTTTTTTTTGTCTGTTTGATTAAGGCTTTAAATCTTTAGTGATTTTCTTTTGTAGATGGTAGCATTTTCTCGTATATAGCTGTTACATGTGGTACCTTCTGACACTGTTTTGCCTGAGGTATCTCTTTTTTGATTTTTTTTGATGTGGGCCATTTTAAAGGTCTTTATTGAGTTTGTTACAATATTGCTTCTGTTTTATAAGGCTTGTGGGATCTTAGCTGCCCAACCAGAGATCGAACCTGCACTGCCTCTGTTAGAAGGCAGTCTTCACCCCTGGACCACTGGGGATGTTCCTACCTTAGGGATTTAAAAATAATGTTTGATATCACTGGGACCATCTCATTTCTTTCCTCACTATTAGTTTATTAGTGATCAAAGTGAATCTGATCTAAAAAAAAACATAATCTGAAGTTAACACAGTTTATTTGGAAGTTATGTGATATGGCCACTGGCTATCTCATTTAAAAAGTCATGGTTATGGAGGCTGTTTTTTAAAAAAATAGCTATTTCAGAAAGAATACCTTGGTGTATTATGAACAGGATGAATTCTGGGGACAAGTCTAACATATGTGTATTTGAATCTCAGCTTTTTTGCTTGTTGCCTTGCTAGTCTTGTATATTTATCCAGTATAACTAACTATAGGCTTAATGATAATATCTGATAGGGTTACTGGGAATATAATTTTGATTATATATGTAAGAGAGCTGACACAAAAATAGAAGCTTGTAAAAGCTTTCTTTCCCTTACCAAGTATTGCCCTCACTGTTGCCGTGATGCTCCCCAAAGGTGCTGTAAGAGCCATCGAAGTGCTTGTAGAGCAGCTGTCTCTGGTAACCTGGAGTGGAAGTTTCATAAGCAACATGATATATTGTACATTGCATGGCCAGACAAATCATTAAAATGCCCTGGCATCTTGTTCTATTCCCTAAATTCTGTTGCAATATGTTGGATGGTTCTGAGTCCTAAACATTTTATCGGAGGTTGGGCACTGGATAGGTCTCATGAAATTAACCGTCATAGTAGTCTTATTATTGTAAATATCCTAGAATGATACATTTACATATCATAGAATGGATAAGTAACTCAAGCCTACCGGAGAATCCAATCTGTTATTAAAATAACACTGCAAAGTTTTCATGCACTTATTCAGTCACTCACCAGTGTTGAGGTAGTGGATAGCCTTGGACTTGAGCTCTGCAGTCAGCTGCTGTGTCTCATTTAGATAATCCAGAACATAGATGTTAGGGGCAAAGAGGGCCATATTCTGTTCTCCACAACCATAGGGCATTTGGAGGAGATTTTGGGTGTTTCGCATGGCAGAGCCTAATATGTCTCCTAGGAAATGGGAGAGATGGGAAGTAATAAAATTTATAGATTATGATGTATCAGAATCATTAAGAAGAAATGTATAATTAGCTAAGGTAAAGAAAGGAGGATTTTTAGGAAGGGTGGGTCTTTTAAGTACAGAAGTATGATTAAAAGCAATAAATAAGTCCAAAGGAGAAGAGAACAAAGAAGTTAAAATTATAGCTGTTATTTTGAGAAAATATTTATGGAAAAAATAGTAGATATTGTCTAATATGGTTCACTAGTCCCTATAGTCCCTTAGGGCTGGAGACTCACCCAAAACTGAGAAGGAGGCTCGGGCAGATTCTTCCACCACATTTGGTGGCAGCTTCAGAGGTAATGATTCAGACGCCTCGGCACCTAGAGAAAGAAACAAATCAACCATGATGAAAATGACTTCTACTGTCTATCTTCCTAAAGAGCTCCAAGACCCAGAAGCCAGAACTATGCCTTGAACCTAAACTTCTTCTGAAAAGTTGTCCCTCTTTTAATATTCCAGTTTTTTAAATATCTTCAACATATATGAATGGGACTCTGAGATTTCTAGAATCTTTCCTTTCCCAGCTTCCTTGTGTGTGGAATTGCAGCCAAAAGAAGGCTACACATTGACAAGAGCCTGTTATATCATGATTCTCTGTAATTCCCCATAAGGGAAGCCCAAAATCTAGTTTTTTTGGGCTTCCCTGATAGCTCAGTTGGTAAAGAATCCGCCTACAATGCATGAGACCCTGGTTGGATTCCTGGGTCGGGAAGATCCGCTGGAGAAGGGATAAGGTACCCACTCCGGTATTCTTGGGCTTCCCTTGTGGCTCAGCTGGTCAAGAATCTGCCTGCAATTCAGGAGACCTGGGTTCAATCCCTGGGTTGGGAAGATACCCTGGAGAAGGGAAAGGCTACCCACCCCAGTATTCTGGCCTGGAGAATTCCACGGACTGTGTAGTCCATAGGGTTGCAAAGAGTTGAACACAACTCACGTGTTTCATTAAGACCAGACTATGGTCAGAATATCTTGGTGGTGGTTTCAGCTGTCACTCAAAAGTTCCTGAATTCTACCTTAATGCTCAGTCTTTACTTCCATTAAATTTCACCAGATATGAACACAGTATTTTTATGGAAACCCTAGACATGGGGCAGGGGGTAAAGATGAACAGTATTTGACTCACTGAAAAGAAATTAATAGTTGCTGATAAGCATACACTTGCTGGCCTTTTAATATTGGTGAATAACATGAAGAAGAAAAGAAAAAATTGTAGTATTTATCATCATACTGAATTCCATCTTTATAGATTAATAATGAAACTTTTGTCAAAGGGCACAAAGTATCAGTTATACAAGATGAATAAATTCAAGAGGTTTATTGTAAAGTGTAGTGCCTAGAGTTAATAATACTGTATTGTGTACCTCTTGCTGCTGCTGCTAAGTCACTTCAGTTATGTTCGACTCTGTGCAACCGCAAAGATGGCAGCCCACCAGGCTCCCCAATCCCTGGGATTCTCCAGGCAAGAATACTGGAGTGGGTTGCCATTTCCTCCTCCAATGCATGAAAGTGAAATCCAAACATTTGCTAATAGGATATATCGTATATTACAAAAACATAATAATTAGAGAGTGAGAGGAAACTGTTGCAAGTGATGGATAAGTTTATGGTATAGATTGTGGTGACAGTTTCACAAGTGTATACTTCCTCCAAACTCATTAAGTAGGATACATCAATTATGTATGTACTATCAGTTATATTAATTACATAGTCATGTAGTTAAATTTAATCCTGTAGTTAAATATATAATTGTGTGCTAAATATATAGTTATATTAATTATATATTACTTGTATATCAAAAAATTCTGTTACATTCAAGAAACATTTTGTAAGAAAACATGACATAAGCAAAGCAAAAAGACAAATTACCAAATGAAAGGAAATATTTACAAATTACTTAGTAGATAAAGAATCAATGTATACAACTGAATCCAAAAAAATCCAAACTACTCCAACATATTGAAAATGGTCAAGGATATGAAAGCAATTCATAAGTGTGCAAAAATAAAGTCATGCTAATTTTCAGCTAGAGAAATGTAAATTAAAGCAACAATGCTTTTTTTTAATCCACATTTTTGGTCAAAATTTAAAAACTTTGATGGTAACAAATGCTGGTGATAATGCAGGGAAATATAAATTGGTGGAAATAGAAGCATATTTAGGTAATAGACTTTGTTTAGTTCTATTAAGACTAAGAATACACATTACTGGTTCTTAATTAGGAATTTCATGTTTTGTTATCTACCTTAGATATACTTGCATATATACACAAGAAGGCATCTATCTATCTAGTCCAGCAAATAGTTAGAAAAATCAATTTGGGAACTGCTATAAAACCAAGCAGAACTGTGATAGTTTGAAATTAAACGAAATTATCTAAATCTATAATTTAACATGGAGAGATTTCTAAGATAAAAGTCCTTGAGTGAAAAAGAAAGCAAGTTATATGATTAAACTTATCCATTTATGTAAATCACACATACAGAAACAAATTTATCAATGTATTATTTAAAAATGTACATTGATAATCATTAAAGTATTGGAAAGATTTCAAGGTGGTGACAATAGCCTTTAATATGAGGTTTTGATTTTTTTTTAAGGAGAAAGTATTTTTTGCATTATGTGGGTAATTAAAATTAATTTAAATAAAACTCTGATGATTAGCCCTAGACACATGAGAGAGAAATCAAAATGAAAAACTCAGAAATGGAGGAAAATCTATGATGGATTTGGTAGTAAGCAGTAAGTTCACTTAAATGTAGAAACAAGGCTAAATAATAAGGCAATTATGTTTTTAAGAATACATTTCATATATTAATATGTTAAGTCTTGACATGACAAAAAATATAATAAAGAGAAGTGAGTATGAAGAGAAAGGCAAGAAATGATGTTGATTAGACATTAATTTGAGATAAGAACACATTGCATTGATAAATTTCTTAGTGTACTAAGTTTCTATAAATGTTTTTATTTAGACTAGGAAATTCTCCACAAAGATAAAGCTATATCTTTTACTATAAGGTTCTTTAGTTCCTCCTTGGAATGACTGATAAGATGTTAGAATCGACACCAAACAAATATTGACAGGACAAATGGTACAGGCTATGGAAACCTTTTCTCAGGAAGTACCATAGCCTCATCCTCTAATGTAGTTAGCTATGCAAAACTCGGTGTTGCAGTGGCTTGAATTCAGCAATTCAGCTACTTGTATTGTATTGTATATTATAATTGTATTATATATATGCCTTCCATGTTGTATTACTAAATATCCAAGAAAATATCCTCTTTGGCAATATTCACTTTGAATCTACCCACTTTCTATTAAAACCTATAACCACATCATACACTAGTCAGAAGGTCATTTTGATAGTTGTACAGGTGCTTAAGAAATAAAGACTCAGAATTCATGGAATAAGGATAGTCCCCTGATCAAATTACTTGGCCTCTTTAAGAAGCAGTTTCCTCACTTACCAAATGGGTTGATGGTTCTTCGGGTCTTACCTCATAGGGAAAGTGTAGGAAGGGTATATATAAAATACTTTGAACTTCAAATATTATACTCTAGTCAATGTCATTTTAATTATGATGGCCGAGTCTTACCTGATGGACAAAGCAGGAAGTTGAATATTTCTTCCTTCTCTAGTCCTTCAGGCTTTAGGTGGAAAGAAAAAAAGTTAGAAATGAGAGACTTTCAGGACATAGGGGAACTACAGGTTTCTTGATGAAGAAAAGTATTGGAACTGATTTTCAAGAGTATTATATAAACAAATTGATTAAGTGTAAGCAAAAGCTTCTTGATGAAAGTGAAAGAGGAGAGTGAAAAAGTTGGCTTAAAGCTCAACATTCAGAAAACAAAGGTCATGGCATCTGGACTCATCACTTCATGGTAACAGATGGGGAAACAGTGGAAGTAGTGTTGGACTTTATTTTGGGGGGCTCCAAAATCACTGCAGATGGTGAGTGCAGCCATGAAATTAAAAGACGCTTGCTCCTTGGAAGGAAAGTTATGACCAACCTAGATAGCATATTCAAAAGCAGAGACATTACTTTACCAACAAAGGTCTGTCTAGTTAAGGCTATGGTTTTTCCAGTGGTCATGTATGGATGTGAAAGTTGGACTGTGAAGAAGACTGAGTGCTGAAGAATTGATGCTTTTGAAATGTGGTGTTGGAGAAGACTCTTGAGAGTCCCTTGGACTGCAAGGAGATCCAATCAGTTCATTCTAAAGGAGATCAGTCCTGGGATTTCTTTGGAAGGACTGATGATAAAGCTGAAACTCCAATACTTTGGTCACCTCATGCAAAAGGTTGATTTATTGGAAAAGACTCTGATGCTGGGAAGGATTGGGGGCAGGAGGAGAAGGGGGCGACAGAGGACGAGACGGCTGGATGGTGTCCCTACTTGATGCACATGAGTTTGGGTGGACTCTGGAAGTTGGTGATGGACAGGGAGGCCTGGCATGCTGCAATTCATGGCGTCTCAAAGAGTTGGACACGACTGAGCGACTGAACTGAACTGAACTGAAGCAATATATGAAGGAGACAAATTGATAGATGGGAAATGGAGGGGAATTATAAAGTTAAATCAAGAGAGGTAGAGATGAGAGAGACAGAGAGAGAGAATCATATTGTGAAATATCACATGATCGTATATTATTTAGTTCTTCTTACCCAAAAGCAGAAACTCCAACTGGATTAACCACTGTTTTTCTTGACTCATTGGGACCCATCAAAAAAAAAAACCAAACAAACAAACAAAACACAGCAGGCTTACTTACCTCAACCAACAGGGACTTGATGATTGTGTCTTTCCTTCCATGCTCAGGGACCACAGGCACCTCACTCCCACACAGCTCTTGAGAGTTCCCTGCTTCTGCTCTCACTGTGAAATTCACATTCCCTAGAAAATGGGGACCAGTAGAGATGAACGCCATCTCTGTCTTCTTCAGCGACTCCAAACCCCAAGGTTTATACATGTTTAATGCTCTGTGACTTTTTATTTTGGTTTATAAAAATATAGGAGCAGAAATGGAAGTAGTATAGACTAGAGGCTAATGATACTGAGAATCCAAGGTAGAGATGGAGGTGAGGGAAAGAGGGTATCCTTCTAGACCTCCTAGAATGAAAGAGAGAAAAATATTCTACCATCTGGTGGAGAGGGGGCACATTCTTTGCCTGGATATAAGGATCCCATAGATATATACAATCTTTAGGTACAGAATTGCCTATAAAAGGCTGTCTCTCACCTAAGGACTTTGGGGTTACCGCCCAGGACACAGTCTGCCGGCCATTCCCACAGATGCAGGGAGTCTCTTGTTCCTTCTTTTCTGGAACAGCTAGGAATGCAGGAGAGGCTTCTAGGTGCACACTGACCTGAAACCATGGGTGAGACGAAGAGACAAATGGACCAGAGGAAAAGGGAACCAAAGAGGGAATGGCTTAAAATAAAGCACATTGGGGGATTAAGTAGATTTCAGGTTGCCTAACACTGAAGATAATATAAATGAAGACTGAGCATCTTATGGGTGGATCTGACATCTAAATCTTAGTATTTGGGAGTAATCTGCTCTTTCACGTGGTTAGGAGCCGAGTTGAAGAAAAGTCATGATAGTAGGTTTGTTGCCTGTGGAAGCTCTATTCCTTTGGCTTAGGATTTTTTTTTTTAAATTTATTTTTAATTGGAGGATAATTGCTTTACAGTGTTGAGTTAGTTTCTGCCATACAACAATGTGAATGAGCCTTAACTGTACACATATCCCCTTCCTCCTGAACCTCCTTCCCACTCTCTTGGCTTAGGATCTCAACCGCACCTTCAGGTCTCCCAGCAGAGTATATAAGATTTACAAACAGTTATGGTGAGATGTAAAAATTAAGTTTAATATAATTAATCATATATGAAAAGTTAAATATTAATATATACGAATGCATAGGTTGAAATCTTGGAGAACAAAAGACATGAGGATTATGATAAGGTCAGAACCTTATTTCACATTGTCATTTGGTATTTGGACATTTCAGAAACTGCGGTCATATAATACCTGAATATTTCTGACAGTATTCTCTCCTGGTGAGCCCATCTTATAAATAGGAAGTTTGTCAGTATTCCCAGGAATGCAGTTCTTAATTTATTGGATGGTTACCCTGTGTTCAATTTAAGATAGAGAGGTCATTACCCGGATGCATTTGGGAAGGTAGTTTAACACTGTGGCCTTGAGTGTGAAGGCCTCTCCACGGATCACAGAGTAGGGCATCGTTAGCTCCACAAAGAAGGGCTGGAAGACTCGGAGAGAGGCGGTCGGAGAGAGACCAAGTCCAGTGTCTCTGGACAGGCAGAGGGCCCCTGCCTTCCACTCAGTGATGGTATCAGGGACTGTTACTTCTACTTCATGCACACCTGAAGAGCTGGGGAGGATGGCCATGTGAAAAACAAAAAGCAGGCAGTTAAAATACAGGCCTTGTTGTTGTGTTTAGTTGCTAAGTTGTGTCCAACTCTTTGAGACTCTATGGACTATAGCCCACAAGGCTCCTCTGTCCATGGGATTCTCCAGACAAAAACACTGGCGTGGGTTGCCATTCCCTTCCTCAGGGGATCTTCCTGATTCAGGGACTGAACCCGTGTCTCCTACATTGGCAGGCAGATTCTTTACACTGAGCCGCCAGGGAAGCCCCAACACAGGCATACCTCGTTTTATTGGGCTTTACTTTACTGTGCTTTACAGTTCTGTGTTTTTAAACAAATTGTGGCTATCCTGTGTCAAACAAGTTTATTGGTATCATTTTTCTACCAGCATTTGCTCACTTCAGGTCTCTGAAGTAATTCTTTCAATATTTCAGACTTTTACATTATTATTTTATTTGTTGTGGTAATATGTGATCATTAATTTTTGGTGTTACTATTTTACTTGTTTTGGGGTACCATGAACTGCACCCATATAGGACAGCAAACTTAACAGATAAGTGCTGTGTGTGTCTGACTGCTCCACTGACTAGCCATTCCCCCAACTCTCTTCTTCTTCTCAGGCTTCCCTATTCCCTGAGACATAACAATACTGAAATTAAGCCAATTAATAATCCTAGGATGGCTTGTAAGTGTTCAGTGAAAGGAAGGATTGCATACCTCTCACTTTAATAAACCAAAAGCTAGAAATAGGGTTTCCCTGGTGTTCCAGTGGTTAAGAATTCACCTGCCAATGTAGGGGACATGAGTTTGATCCTGGTCTGGGAAGATCCCACATGCCTCAGGGCAACTAAGCCAGTGTGCAACTACTTGAGCCTACATTCTAGAGCCCATGTTCCACAAGAGTAGTCACTGCAATAAGAAGCCCACACACCACAACAATGAGTAGCCTCCACTCACTGCAACTAGAGAAAACCTGCATGCAGTGACAAAGACCCAGTACAGCCAAAAATAAATAAATGCAATTTTTTTAAAAGCTAGAAATGATTAAGCTTTCTAGGGAATTCAAGTTGGAAGCTAGGCCTCTTGCACCAGTTAGCCAAGTTATGAATGCTCGGGAAAGTTCTTAAAGGAATTTAACAGTACTACTTGGGTAAACACTTAGATGATAAGATAGAAAATCAGCCTTACTGCTTGACATAGAGAAAATTTGAGTGATTTAGCCAGAAGACCAAACCAGCCACAACATTTCCTGAAACCAAATCCTGATCCAGAGCAAGGCCCCAACTGTCTTTGGTTCAACTCTCTTCAATTCTTTGTGGGGTGAGAGAGGTAAGGGAGCTGCAGAAGAGTTTGAAGCTGGCAGAGAATGGTTCATGAGGCTTAAGGAAAGAAGTCAACTCCATAACATAAAAGCTCAAGGTGATGTAGCAAGTGCTGATAAAGAAGCTGCTGCAAGTTACCCAGAAGATAATTAGTGAAGGTGACCACACTAAATGACAGATTTTTAAATGTAGATGAGGCAGCCTTATATTGTAAGAACATGCCAACTCGGACTTTCATAGTTGGAGAGGAAAAGTCAGTGTCTGACTTTAAATCTTCAAAGGACGGGCAGACTCCCTAGTTAGGGGCTAATGCAGCTGGTGACTTGAAGTTGAAACCAGTGCTCATTTATCATTCTGGAAATCTTGGGGCCCTTCAGAATTATGCTAAATCTACTCTGCCTGTGCTCTATAAATGGAACAACAGAGCCTGTATGATAGAACATCTGTTTACAACATGGTTTACTGAATATTTTAAGCCCACTGTTGATACCCACTGCTTAGAAAGAAAAGATCCCTTTCCAAATACTACTGCTCATTGACAATGTACCTGGTCTCCCAAGAGCTCTGATGGAGATGCTCAATGAGATTAATGTTGTCATCACGCCGGCTAACACAATAATCACGGAAGTCCATGGATCAAGAAGTAGTTTTGACTTCCAAGTCTCATTCTTTAAGGAATATATGTTGTAAGGCTTTAGCTGCCATAAATGGTTGAGTCCCCTAAGGATCTGGGCAAAGTCAATTGAAATCCTCTTGGAAAGGATTCACCATTCTAGGTGCCATTGAGAACATTCATGATTCATAGGAAAAGGTCAGACTATTAACACTAACAAGAGAGTGAAAAAAAGTGGATTCCAACTCTCATGGATGACTTTGAGGGGTTAAGACTTCAGTGGAGGAAGTAACTGCAGATGTGGTATAAATAGCAAGAGAACCAGAATTAGGAGTGCAGCCTGAAGATATGACCAAATTGCTCCAATCTCATGTTAAAACTTGAATGGATAAGGAGTTGCTTTTTATGGATGAGCAAAGAAAGTGGTTTCCTGAGATGGAGACTACTCCTGTGGAAGATACTGTAAACTGTTGAAATGACAACAAAAGAGTTAGAATATTACATAAACTTAGTTGCCAAAGCCATGGCAGAGTTTGAGAAGACTGACTCCAATTTTGAAGGACATTCTACAGTGGGTAAATGCTATCAGACAACATTGCATGCTACAGAGAAATTGCCTGTGCACAGCAAGGAAGACCCAGCAGAGTCAATAATAAATAATAAAATAAATGAAAAGTGAAAATAAAATAAATATAAAATAAATAAGTAATTTAAAAGAAGTTGCTTACCTTACAACCACCAAATCCCAGATCCATGTCTCAGGGAAGTACTTTCGCACAGTCTCTGTGGGAGGCTCTGAAGTATCATCAAAATGTATAAAACCACCATTTCTTCTCATTTCAGCTAAGGCTGTGGAGGAAACAGTAACAATAACTATAAAGATAAAGCTTGTGAGAGATTGTAATAAGTGCAACAAAAGAAATAGGGTGATGAAAAAGATAGGAACTGGGAAAGGACACTTGGGTTAAGGGAAAGCTTCTTGGAGGAGGTGATATTTTTAGGTGAATTCTGAAGTATTACAGTAAGCTATATGTGAGCTGGGGGAAGTGAGCCCCAGTCAGAGAACAGTGAGACGCAGAAGCAGAAAGAGTCTGGATAGTTTATGAGAGGAGACCTAGAGACAGAAAGGAGGCTCTGCAGCTACTCCATGTTGTTCTAAGTGGAAAGGGTTATGACTTGAGATCTGGATTCGGTCTGCACGAGCAAAGAAAAACCATACTCAGACATTATGACAGGGGCTTTGAGAAATAGTTTATGGGAGTGAGAGGATCAAGAATTTAAAAAGTTCTTCATTCCCCAATTTTTATCCATCCTATATATAATAGTTTGCATCTACTAACTCTAAACTCCCAGTTCACCCCTCTCCAAACCTTCCTTCCCTCTTGGCAACCCAAGTCTGCTCTCCATGTCTTGAATCACAAGTTCTTTTTGGTTAATTTCATCACATTTTATCTTTTTTTAAAGAATTATTTTATTTGGTTCAACATATTAGGCAATTAATTAATTTTTTACCTGGAGAAGCTAATAGTGGCTGTCTTTGAGACTGCATTCTATATTGTTCAGGCTGTGGACATATCTTGGGTTTATGAATCTTAGAGTTGGTAAATGCCTTCAAGCCCATATCCTGTAAAGGAAATCATAACCGAATCAGTACATCAATATTTTATACCCATTCTTCTTTTCATAGAATTGAACAAATAATCCAGCTAGGTTAATATTAAACTTTTAATGTTCACATGAGTAGAAAGGAAATTGATAAAGAGATAATTTTATTCTGGCTTTAAACCTTTTTCAAAGGTAATTATTTTACATATATGATATTTATAAATATCATAAGGCAATGAATTTCGGTAAAAAGCCAAAACAAAATTCGCTTAATAGTCCCAGAAGTTCCAGTCCTAGTTATGTTGCTCTTGCAGATCTGCTACTATTAGTAGATGTTGTAGAAGTTACTTGACCTCTCTATGTTCCATTGCCCTCAACAATGGTACGGAAGCATTAAAATAAATATTCTTTCTATGGGTAATATTTTGTGAACCTTAAGAAGTGAGCCGATTATACAGAGTGAAGTAAGCCAGAAAGAAAAACACCAATACAGTATACTAACACATATATATGGAATTTAGAAAGATGGCAATGACGACCCTGTATGCAAGACAGGAAAAAAGACACAGCTGTGTATAACGGACTTTTGGACTCAGAGGGAGAGGGAGAGGGTGGGATGATTTGGGAGAATGGCATTCTATCATGTATACTATCATGTAAGAATTGAATCGCCAGTCTATGTCTGATGCAGGATACAGCATGCTTGGGGCTGGTGCATGGGGATGACCCACAGAGATGTTATGGGAAGGGAGGTGGGAGGGGGGTTCATGTTTGGGAACACATGTAAGAATTAAGATTAAAAAAATAAATAAATAAATAAATAAATAAAAAAAAGAAGTGACCATCAGCAGTATAAGGGACTTACCTGTAGGAAGCTATACATATCTTTTTCATTTGTATTTGATACTGGAAAATACATGATTCCATTGATATAGACATTGTCATGGCTGATGCAGTCTTCATTGTCTTCCTCCTGTTGATTTACACTTGAGGGGAAACTGCTGAGGTCCTTGACTGGTAGCAGGTTATAAATCTATACAAATGCAAAGGACAAAAGGACAAAATTAAGGACTTCTGTGGAGGTCCAGTGGTTAAGAGTCCACGCTTCCAAGGCAGGGGGCTCAAGTTTGATCCCTGGTTGGGGAGCTAAGATCCCACAAGCTGTGCAGCTTAGGGGGGGGGGCGCACCATGCCCCCACAAAACGATTAAACAGTTTTTTAAAAAAGGCCAAAATTATTTGTGGCTTATTTTTCTTAAGTTCAAGGAGAAATGAAAAGACTAATCAACGCCAGACTTTCTTTGAGTGGCTCTGTTACTTAGATAATTTATAGAGAAGGTGATTTTGAAGATGTTTAACAGTGTTAGGGGGGAAAAAGCCCCCAAACATTCCTATCTAAGTACCCAAAGATCATTATCCTTTGTTACATAATTCAGAGACAAACCCTAGACTCTATGTTGGAATGAAATAAAATTTAATTAAGAGAAATTGAAGTTTGCTCTACTTGAGAGATTGTGTAACACTTTGGGATGAGAGAATTAAGTAATGGTTTTTTCTCTACCTGGTGGTTAGCAACAGACTCAGTGTATAACAAAGTAAATGGATGCATGTTCTAAACAGGCACATGGATAAGCCTGTATCCTCTATATAGGTCAGGGTGGTATTTTCTTACTATTAATGATGAGAACAAAATGCTCCATATCTTTATAAAATACATAAACTTTGATTGTAGAATACTGAAAATGATACTTGCAAATTCACTTCAACAGAAGAATAAAACAAACATAAAAATCTTGACGAAATTGTTTGACAAGACTAGATTAGCGAGTAGCACAATGAAATGAAACACTTTCTCAAAGGCAGCTCCCTTTTGGCATCTCTGTCTCCTTGCTCTGCTTTATTTTTCTTGAAAGTGTATAATGTAATTATTGTCTATCTCATCTACAAAAATGTAAGATCCATGAGTGCATAGATTTTTTTCTTTCTAGTAGTTCACTATTGAGATCCCCAGAATTTAGGCACACAGTAGGCACATCCAGAACACAGTAGGCACTAAATAAGTATGTGTGGACTGAATGACTTATGTTACTGCTGCTGCTGCTGCTGCTAAGTCGCTTCAGTCATGTCCGACTCTGTGCGACCCCATAGACAGCAGCCCACCAGGCTCCCCGTAGCTGCAGGCATTTCATTACTGAAACATTATCATAGATTGAGAGGAACTCTTGTTCTAACCCAGGTTTGCTCCTAAATACCTGAAAGTGTCTGTTTTATTATTAACAAACTAGTAGAATCTTCTGCCTTATCTATCCACTGAGGTTGTTATAATTTAAAAAAATTTTGAGAACTGTGAACTTATGTTCAGTTCAGTTCAGTTCAGTAACTCAGTTGTGTCCGACTCTTTGTGACCCCATGAATTGCAGCACCCCAGGCCTCCCTATCCATCACCAACTCCCGGAGGTCACTCAGACTCACATCCATCGAGTCAGTGATGCCATCCAGCCATCTCATCCTCTGTCGTCCCCTTTTCCTCTGCCCCCAATCCCTCCCAGCATCAGAACTTATGTTATATAAGCATAAAACATTAATTTAATTTGCCCACATATTTCTTTCCACTATGCATTTAAGAATTCCTTTAGAAGTATCTTAAGATTTTTAATTAAATACCATTGGAAGGACCCAAAAGTCCTTTACTTATGTTTCTCTTGTAGGGAAGAAAAAACATAACTTTCCCTTTATAAAATTTTGATAGTAAAAAAAAAACTTCAGTAAGAGGTATTCCAATTGGCCTCATTGAAAATTTGAAGAAATGGGCAAACTACTATTAGGATACATTAAGTAGTTTCTTGTTGTTACACTCAGAATATTCTTTTGTTACTTTTCCTATTAGCCCAATATTTTATCTCATTTAATTTATTTTTCTATGTATTATTATTATTTTCTTTTTTAGTATTTATTTGGCTGTGTTGGGTGTTAGTTGTGCATGAGGGAATCTAGTTTCCTGACCAGGGATCAAACCCCAGACCCCTGCTTTGGGAGGTTGGAGTTTAGCCACTGGACCACCAGGGAAGTCCCCTAACCCAATATTTTAAAAGATTTCATTTTCGTTTGCCACACAGCAATTAATTTTTCCCAATTTTTATTAATCAGAGACAATATAGATCTTCCTTCAGAAACTGTGTTCATCTTGGGAAATGCAATGTTACAACTGATACAATTCTTATAAAAAATTGATATTTCATTTAGCCTGTGCAGTCTTAGTGCAGGTATATGTATCACTTCTGTTAAGACTTTTTGAAATATTGAAACTAGTTTGAAAACTCTTATTATTGGGTTCATAAAGCTCTTCAATATCAGGGATTTTGGATTGTGCATCATTTAACTCTATATATTCATATGTAATATCTTCCTTACCAAAAAAAAGGTGCACATGAAAGAGCTCAAAATGATTAACTCCTAGATAAATATAACTTTAATAGAACCCACCCCACTCTTCTTGCTCTGAGTCACCCGTGGGGCCCTTCCTGTCCCCTGGGGCTCACAGAACTCACCGTGGCCGCTGAGAGCTCAGCTTCAGGCCTCATGAGCAGCACACTTTGATCCACGGCACGGAGGGCGCAGAGGGACTGAGGGGAAGCGGTGACTTGAAGGTGGGCCTGGGAGGCTGGGAAACTCTGTCCGGGGCTGAAGTTCAAACCCACCTGTGGAATTGGGGACAAAGTCAGAAGAACAAATTTCCTGATTGATCCATGGATTCACCAGCCTTTCCTGGGTGTTCCTCAAATTTGGTGCACAATCACCCTGACTTTGTTGATGTTTGGCGCCGTGTGAGTCTTAAGGCCTTTGATTCCCTATTTGTCACTCTGATATTCATCAATTGAGCCATTATAATGATATCTATTTTTATAAGTTATTAAATTTGAGACTCCGCTTTCCATCTTTGATACATGATGAGGTGTTCATTAACTGTGGCTAGAATGCAAATGGCTCTAGACACTCTTGTATTTTTTTGGCTCTTTTGTAGTCTTATAAACTTGGTTACATATTTCCCAACACTTCACCATAAAAGAAAGGAACAAGGTACTGTGAACTGGGTAAGAGATAATGCATGGGGATTTTGTGCTAGGAGTCAAGTGACATGGCTTCTTTCTTTCTTTTTTTAAATTGTGATATAGTTCCTTTAAAATGTTGTGTTAGAGTCTGTTGTGCAATGAAGTGAATCAGCTATATGTATACATATATCCCTTCCCTCGTGGACCTCCCTCCCACCCTCCTCCCCCAACACCCATCCTGGTCATCACAGAGCACCAAGCTGAGCTCCCTGTACCTTACAGCAGCTTCCCACTATCTGTTTTACACATGCTGGTGTGTATACATCAATCCTAATCTCCCAATTCATCCCACCCTCAATACCCCCTCCTTGTTCACACATCTGTCCTTTGCATCCACGTCTCTATTCTTGCCCTGCAAATAGTTCATCTGTACCATTTTCCTAGATTTCAAAAATATGTGTTAATATATGATATTTGTTTTTCTTTTGATGTGGCTTCTTAGTGTGATCTGCCACTACCTTGCTGAAAATTTCTGGAGAATTCATTTAACCCCTTTGACCCCAAAGTGCAAGTGTAGAAAATAATTGATAGTGATAGTAACATAGTTTTAAATGTTGAAAATTTTACCATATAAAACACTCACCTTGTTGGTCAGACAGTGTTCAGCTTCATATCTTGCAGAATCCCCTACCACTTCTCCATCAGGCAAAATGGCGTAGATGAGCAGCCTAGCGACAGGAGCGATGTCTGACTCCACGGGGACTGACATGGAAAAATGGCCTTGCACTGGAGCACAGAGACAATAAGGAAGCGATCATGGGTTAGAGTTCAAGGCTAAATTAATGCTTTTCTGTTGTATCAGTACAAAGTCATTTTAGAAGCCTGGTTTGGCTAATGACTCTATTAGTAATGTAATGTTATTTAGTCGCTAAGTCCTGTCTGACTCACGGCGACCCCATGAACTTGGTCCCACCAGGCTTCTCTGTCCATGGGAGTTCCCAGGCAAGAATACTGGAGTGCGTTACCATTTCCTTCTCCAGGGGATCTTCCTGACCCTGGGATCGAACCCAAGTCTCCTGTTTGGCAGGTAATTTCTTTACCACAGAGCCACCAGGGAAGCCCAGTAGATGTAGCAGATATAAGAAATAGTAGATGCAATAAATGGATGACTACCTCTAAGAACTCTGGGTTAAAAAAAAACTTTATCAATATTCTCATCTCTGAAAACCACATAATGATTTCTCCCCAGTTTTAAGCTTGAGTTAAGCTTGAGTTCATCTGTATAAAATTCTGATGTTATCTAAGGATGTGGAGACATCTGCTTGGCTTCCATTTGATCTATACTTCACAGTGGAGAAGGAAATAGAACTTGCAGTTGTGAGATATAATAGTAAGAGTTTAATGCATTGTATTTACCCTTATATCCTCTAACTTTCTATGAACCAAATATTCTAGTTTTTCTTCTTAAGAGGAGTACTGAGCTCCTTTGAAAGTTGTTTTTTGACACATACATAGATTTGTTAGAAGTTAAATCAACCTTCTCTAAGTCTACTGTAGCGCTTCTATGTTGCTACAAAGAAGCAACAAAAGAGTAGTTCACTGATAATTTTCTAGTAAGGGATCTTTTAGATTCCCTTAGGATAAGTGAAAAGTTCAGAGATTATATTGTTTCACATATGTTCCTGTGGAAAGTCCGATTCAATGTTGGAAAAACTCAGTTTATCTATTCATAAGTCATAAATATCTTCAAAAGGGAAATATAATGTGAAAATGTAAATAACTCTGCACAAGACCCAATATATAAAAGACACTGCAAAGTTTTAGCTTCTTTCCACTGTCTAAAACAATTTTGAAATGTTATTTTGAGGAGGTTCATGAGTATTTATTTTGGAAAATTCGGAGTAAGCAGAGATGGTGAACCAACTCAACATTTTAAGTCTGAACAGATTAACCTGAAGGAAAAGAAAAATATTTGATAAAGTGTTTGTTAAAAAAGAAACATTATTGCTTTCCCCTCTCAACTTTTCTTTTTTTTCTTTTAAATATTTTTTTGGATGCTTACCGTTTTTAATGTCTTTATTGAGTTTGTTACAATATTGCTTCTGTTTTATGCTTTGGTTTTTTTGGCCACGAGGCATGTGGGATCTTTGTTCCCTGATCAAGGGTCAAACCTAAACCCTCCACATTGGAAGTGTGGAGTCTTAACCACTAGACTGCCAAATAAGTCTCCCTTTTCAACTCTTTTTTTGAGGGTGGGATGAACAGTCTCTCCCTATTTGAGACTATTCCTGGTATTTTTGCCGCATAAGGCTGCATGTGACAGAGGAGGGCAAGCATGAGGCAAGCATGAGTATAGAAATACTCACTGTCTCCCTGCTCCACGGGCAGTGTGTGAGTCCCAGATCGGACAATGCTTCCTTTTGCCATTATCTGCAAACAAGAAAATGAAAAGGGATTCAATTTGCCTGAAAGAGCTCTTAGCCAAAGTTCTTGCCCTCCATGTAACATGCCTGTTTTATTAAGCCCCTACTGGCAATAATTAGATTGGAGAAAAGTCAAACTTTCAAAAGGAACGTGGATAAGAGGTCAAAGAAGTGATATGTAAGAGTGGAAGTTGCTCATCGTGTCCGACTCTATGTGACCCTGTGGACTGTAGCCCGCCAAGCTTCTCTGTCCCTGGAATTCTCCAGGCAAGAGTACTGGAGTGGGTTGCCATGCCCTCCTCCAGGGGATCTTCCTGACCTAGGGATCAAACCTGGGTCTCCCACATTGCAGACAGATTACCATCTGAGCTTTCAGGGAAGGAATGTAAAGAGCTTCATAAATGCCCACACAGTGCTTTTATCTACAGACAGTGAAGGTGACCCTCCTTCTCACCAGGTAATAGAACACGAGCTCCTTTAGATCCTTTAGGACCTGTCCCTTCAGCACATAATGTGCCTGGACTGTCTGAGTTTGGCCACAGGGCAGTTCACGAGGCAAGGGCTCAAGGTAGACAAAGCTGTTGCTTCTGGAGAACACAAGATTAGCACTGTGATAAGCGTCTTCATGTTGTTCTGACAGCCACTGGTAGCCGTAACAGGGGCTATGATCCTTGTATTTGACCTGATGAATTAGAAAACCAGTATTAGCTTATAGATTATATATCAGAGAGAATGGCAGTGTGCTCACAAAATTGGTTTAGTTTAGTACCCTACCTTAACTAGTGTACCTAGAAATCTTTTGCTCCACACTAAAAAGTGAGAGAGAAGTGTCCCTTATTTTGTTTATCTGTATTGCAGACCCTTTACATGGCAGAGGCTTCCTGGGTTGGTATTTATACTTCTGAAGAGCATATGAAGAGGCAGCCTTGACTCTGATTAGTTCCCTTGCGTTTCTGTAGCCACCTTATGTATTCAGACAGAGACACTGGAGCTATAAAACCTCACTGGGGAGACTAACTGATCCTCAGAAACTAAAGAATTCCATTGCGGAGAGGAGATGCCTCATTTAGGATGGGTTTCAAATGGATATTATGAATAAATGTAATATTGCAAACTTAGAGGTCTGAGAACACTTTCTGTAACTAGCATTTGTTCAAGAGTTGAGTTTATGTTTGTTTATGTTCAGTCACCCAGTCGCGTCTGACTCTTTGCGACCCCGTGGACTGTAGCACACCAGGCCTCCCTGTCCTTCACCATCTCCCAGAGCTTGCTCAAACTCATGTCTATCTAGTCAGTGATGCTATCTGACCATCTCATCCTCTGTCGTCCCCTTCTCCTGCTGCCTTCAATCTTTCCCAGCACCAGTGTCTTTTCCAATGAGTCAGCTCTTCATATCAGGGGGCCAAAGTATTGGAGCTTCAGCTTCAGCATCAGTCCTTCCAGTGAATATTCAGGGTTGATTTCCTTTAGGATGGACTGGTTTGATTTCTTTGCTGTCCAAGGGACTCTCAAGAGTCTTCTATAGCACCACAATTTGAAAGCATCAATTCTTTGAGTGAAGTAATTGATGCCTACCTCTCCCAGGCTGCATGTGTAGACTGCTCCCCCACTTTAACCACAACTCTGTGCTGCCTCTTTTTAATAAACTGTTTCAAAATTGACCTTAAATTAGTTTCTAATTTCTCATTTTTTCCCTGTCTTCTTTAAGACTAAACACAACTTGGAAATGCCATCACTTTTCGGTTGCAACCTTTTTTCCTTAGACTTCTTCATGTCACTGGTAACTTCCTTACAGACTTACCCTGATACTGAGGGAGGTGCCCTTGATGTTGGTGGTGGTGATGGAGAACTGTGCCCGGCCGTGCTCATCAGTGGTGACGTTAAAGTTGTGGTTGGCTTCATTTGCTGTGATGAAGATGACTTTATTTGGCATGGGGACACCTTTCCCATCCACTAGGAGCACCTGAAGATTAAAAGCTGTAGATCAGTTATGTGGCTAATATCCAATATGCAGCAAACATTCATTTTAGCACAGATATTTATTGTGTCTGATACATTGAATGTGGTTGCAGGCATTGAGGCTACAGTAGCGAACAAAACAAAGTTCCTTCTGTCTTTGAGCACTCAGTCCAGGAAAAGAGAGAGCTGCTAAATAAATGCGTAAGTAACGGATTTCCCTGGTAGCTAGGCTTCCCTGGTGGCTCAGTGGTAAACAGCCCGCCTGCTAATGAAGAAGACATGGGTTCGATTCCTGGGTCAGGAAGATGCCCTGGAGAAGGAAAGGGCAACCCATTCCAGTATTCTTGCCTGGAGAATTCCATGGACAAAGGAGCCTGGTGCACTATAGTCCACGGGGTCACAAAGAGTCATACACAACTGAGAAACTAACACTTTCAATTTCAACAAACTCTGAGTTTGCCAATGAAATGTCAGTTGCATGTCTGAAGACCAGAACACCAAAATTCTTTCTCTTTTGATAACAAATGGGAGTATTGGGATAGTTATTTAGCAGGAATAAAATCTCAAAAAGTACAATATATCTCTGAGAAATCTGAAAAAGTGAACTTTCATTTTAGGAAGTGACCAAAGTTTCTGAACATGTGTGCTGTCATAACATAATCAAAACATTCTAAAATTTATTCCACCACTGCTCTAGAGCCTGATCGTGCTGTCTTTTACACTCTCCATAGCTGACACAATGTTTCTATTGAAGATGAGATGCATGGTGATTATACTTGGAGGTACATATGACTGTCATCTTAGACTTCTGGAGTCTGAAAACTCCATTAGCACTTTTGCATATAATAGAAAAATAACAGGAGAAGATATTTTTTATGTGTAGATTTGAGAGAAAAAATTTGTATCTTTAAAATCTGGTGAAAGTGAAAGTATTAGTTGCTCAGTTGTGTTTGACTCTTTGCAACCCCATGGATTGTAGCATGTCAGGCTCCTCTGTCCATAGAATTCTCTAGGCTAGAATACTGGAGTTGGTTGCCATTCTCTTCTCCAGAGTATATTCCCAACCCAGAGATCGAACCCGGTTCTCTTGCATTGCAGGCAGATGCTTTATCTTCTGAGCCACCTAAGCAAATATTTTATAATATTTCATAACTCCAGGGGAATCTTCCCAACCCAGGGATTGAACCTGGGTCTCTTGCATCTCCTGCATTGGCAGGCAGATTCTTTACCACTGGCACCACCTGGAAGGGTAAACCTTAAATAGCAGTATTTTACCCCTCTATGTACTGTTTTTAAAATATACTTGCTATTAAAGAAAGAGTAATATAAATACAAAATCCATGAAAGAAACAACAGGTACAGTGATTGCCATGTGCTCAGTCATGTCCAACTCTTTGCAACTCCATGGACTGTAGCCTGGCAGGCTCCCCTGTCCATGGGATTCTCTAGGCAAGAATACTGGAGTGGGTTGTCATTTCCTCCTCTAGAGAATCTTCCTGCCTCAGAAATCTAACCCTAATCTCCTCTTGCATTACAGGTGGATTCTTTACCTCCTGAGCCATCAGAAAACAGTAGAACCTCTTACATTTCAAAATAAAAATAAAAGCCACCTACCCATCATTTCCATACAAAATTAATGTAGGAAAGATAATGTAATTGGCCAGCATGAATTTTGAGATGCATATGGAAAAATATAAAAATCTGAGACTGCATGGTAAGCCATGGGAAAGAGTTTGAATGATAACACACAGGGCTGTTTTAAAAACCTTCTAATTTTAGCATGTTTTTTATAGATTTGATATACAAATTTACCGAGGAACAAATCTATTTTATGCAGTTTTATAGCCTTGATTGGGGGCTTCCCAGGTGGTGCTAGTGGTAAAGAACCCACCTGCCAATGCAGGAGACATAAGAGATGCAGGTTCGATCCCTGGGTTGAGAAGATCCCATGGAGGAGGGCATGGCAACCCACTCCAGTATTCTTGCCTGGAGCATCCCCATGGAGAGAAGAGCCTGGCAGGCTACAGTCCATAGGGTCACAAAAAACTGGACACAACTGAAGCGACTGAGCACACACGTACACGTTTTTGATTATATTAATCAGTGGATAATACCAGCCAAATGTGGTTTTAGCAGAATATTTTGTGTCTATTAGGGGAGACTATGGTTTGACATGTGAATTGAAAAATACTTCACCTGCCCAGTGAAAGGAATTCCTCGTCTAAGGTTTGAGTCCACTGTGACAAATGAGAGTTTGGTGATGGTTGTTGTTATTTCAGTGGCCCCCTTTCCAGTTAATTCCACCTCTGAAAAAGAAGGAAAAAATAAGTTCTCATTTGGAAGGATTTTCTCCGTGAACTTACACCACCACCTCCCTTTCATAATTTGGCAAAGGAGCTAAATCAGTGTCCGTTGTTCTTTTGCCGTGCCCAGGAGGTATACACACCTGTTCCTTCTTCTTGGATCTTGGCTTCCACTTCGATTTTCATTTCAAACTCTTGTCTCTTCATCTGGAAGATCTTGGTGTTTACTTGCTGAGAGAAGCAGCCCTCACTGTTCAGCTAGGAGGGGATGAAATAAAACACACAAACGTAAGACTGGACAAATGAATGGTCAAGCAGTCTGGAGGGATTTTTTTTTTTTTTTTTTGAGGCAACAAGACTTAGGAATTTTGCATGATAGAAACACAATAAATATTCTCTAGGAATTAATTATTATTATATCTCACAACAGTCTCTGCCTTAAAACCTGACAGGTGTATTCCTTAGTTTCTGATAATCTCCAGAGTGAAGGAGGTATAGAAACTTAAACCATTAAAATTGGAGTTTGATCCCTGGGTCAGGAAGATCCCCTGGAGAAGGAAATGGCAACTCAGTTCAGGATCCTTGCCAGCGAAATCCCATGGACAGAGGAGCCTGGTGGGCTACAGTCCATGGGGTTGTGAGAGTCAGACTCGACTGAGAAACTAAACAATAACAACAATCTTACTGTAGGAGGCAGCTAACTCTTCACTGAAATCTGGCTTCCTTTAGTTTACAGCTGTGGCTGGGAGGTAGCTGCCCATGTGGGGACTGTGTTTCCTCTGTCCCTGACATCTAGGTGGGGCTATGTGACAAGCTCTTGCTCATAGAAAGAGGGAAGAACTGAAGCCCTTCCCAGCCAAGGTGGTTAAGATGGGTATATTTTGTCTTCTTTCTTCCTGTAGATACTCAAAGGGGTTTTAGATACCAGGTTCTGGGTCCTTGGTGCACAAAGAATGCCTACAACTGACAAGAAATAATTCCTATTAGGCTAAGTCACTGATTTTTATCAAGAAAAACTACTATAGCTAGCATAGAATTCTTTTATAGGTCTGTTCTTGCTTGAATTATCACCATGTTATAACTCACTGCTTGTCAATGGTGCCTAGGCTGTTAGTCCCTAGGAGTGGCTTCCCACGTACCTGCCCACTGAACTTCTCACAGACAGCATTGGATTCTTCACCATGACAATTAGAAGGGTTCCTGTACTTTCTGCACATGTTCATAGTCACACGTCCTGGGACAGGCTTCCCATAAGTGTATCTGTCATAAAAGCATCCACAAGGATCAAATCAGACATTGAACACCCTCATTTTTGAGCTGTTTATTTCCCCTCTAGCTATAGCATATTTTTACTCTCTGTATTTCCTTCTAACTTCTGCAGGGCTCATGTAATGTTGAGGGCAAGTAAACTAACTGGTTTGAGTTCCCTAACATACATCCAGCAAATTCCCACTGGCTATCTATTTTATATATGATAATGTAATTGTTTCCATGCTGCTCTCTCAATTTGTCCCACCCTCTTCTTCCCCAACTGGGTCCACAAGTCTGTTAAAACCTTCTGTTTTAGAAATTTACAGTGCAGCATCCTGAAATTTACTACCATCTCTTTTACCATGTCTTTTTTCCCCTTGATATCTGATTTTCAGTTTCATCTTTTTAAAAATATTTTTCTTATTGTCAAAGCTACACCAGATCTTAAGAGAAAACAACCATACCAACAAAACAAAGACAAGAAACGAGTGCTTTCAATTCTACACAGGAATATAAACCATTAATTTGATGGTGTCTTTCCTTCCTCCATCTTTTTCCTATGGGCAGCTATCTCTGTTTATGTCGAAGTTTACTTGTTTACTTTTTACAAAAACTGTGGTGTTGGAGAAGACTCTTGAGAGTCCCTTGGACTGCAAGGAGATCCAACCAGTCCATCCTAAAGGAAATCAGTTCTGAATATTCTTTGGAAGGACTGATGTTGCAGCTGATACTCCAATACTTTGGCCACCTGATGTGAAGAGTTGACTCATTTGGAAAGACCCTGATGCTGGGAAAGATTGAAGGCAGGAAGAGAAGGGGACAACAGAGGATGAAATGGTTGGATGGCATCACTGACTCAATGGACATGAGTCTGAGTAAACTCCAGGAGTTGGTGATGGACAGGGAGGCCTGACATGGTGCAGTCCATGGGGTCGCAAAGAGTCAGACACGACTGAGCGAGCGACTGTACTGAACTGAACTGAACTGAACTGAGCTTTTTACAAAAATGAGATTGTGGCATAAATATGTCATTGGTAATTGCTGTAGTTTTGAGAGTGTTTTCTTCCCAATTTAAATATCCTCAGGACTGCCCAGATGGTATAGTGGTTAAGAATCCACCTTCTAGACATACAGATGGCTAACAAATACATGAAAATATGCTCAACATTGTTCATTATTAGAGAAATGCAAATCAGAACTACAGTGAGGTATCACCTCACTTTGGTCAGAATGGCCATCATCAAAAAATCTACAAACAATAAAAGCTGGAGAGGGTGTGGGGAAAAGGGAACCCTCTTCCACTGTTGGTGGAAATGCAAATTGATACAGCCAATATAGAGAATACTATGGAGATTCCTCAGAAAACTAGAAATAAAACTATCATCTGACCCAACAATCCCACTACAAGGCATATAACCTGAGGAAACCACAATTGAAAAAGACACGTATACCCTGTGTTCACTGCAGCACTATTTACAATAGCCAGGACACGGAAGCAACCTAGATGTCCATCGACAGATGAATGGGTAAAAAATCTGTGGTGCATATATACAATTGAATATTACTCGGCCATAAAAAGGAACACATTTGAGTTATATATATATATCCTTTTCCTATTATACAGAGTGAAGTAAGTCAAGAAAAGAAAAATAAATCCCACATATTAATGCATATATATGAAATCTAGAAAGGAAGTACTGGTGAACCTATTTGCAGGGCAACAAAGGAGATGCAGGCATAGAGAACAGATTTGTGGACCTAGCTGGGGAAGGAGAGTGTGGAACAAATTGAGAGAGTGGCATGGAAACAATTACATTACCATATATAAAATAGATAGCCAGTGGGAATTTGCTGTACGACTCAGAGAGCTCAAATCAGTACTCTGACAACCTAGAGGGGTGGGATGGGGTGGGAGGTGGAAGGGAGATTTAAGAGGGAGGAGACACATGTAAACCGATGGCTGATTCATGCTGATGTATGGCAAAAACCAACACAATATTGTGTAGCAATTATTCTCCAGTTAAGTATAAGTAAATTAAAAAAATAGAATCTGCCTTCTAATGCAGGAGACGTCGGTTTGATCCCCGGTCAGGGAACTAAAATCCCACATGCCTCAGGGCAGCTAAACCTGTATGCCACAACTACAGAAACCTGCAACGAAGGCCCAGTGCAGAAAAAAAAAAAAAAAAAATCCTCTATCTCTGTATATGTAAGAGTATTGGTTCATTAGCTCTGTGGAACAGGAGCTTTGTGGTCTTCCCCTGAGAGAGTGCTGGGCAGGAACCCAGCTGAACAGCTAGTATATTACAACTGTGGTCTTTAGGTAGGACTTGTTTCTTCATTGCTTGTTCTTTCTGTTACTGCTACTGCTGGGCTACTGGAGATGGGAGGATAAGATCCTAGTAACATTAATTCTCAAGGTTGGAAAAGCCTGACTGAGAGATCATGTCCAGTCTCATCAGTGACAATGGCAGTGCCAAGAAGTATGTGACCTGCCTTAGGTAGATGGATGAGTTAGATGAGGTTTCTGTAACACGCTTATCTCTATAAATTCCAAATCTAAGTTATTTTTCCACTATGTCTGCAAGGTCAGGTAAATGATCTGTTGATGACTGACTTTCCTTTACAACCTGATAAAGTGAAAGTCACTACCCTTCAACACTCTCTTATTTGTGTGCCTATGTGTGCACGAGTAGCTTTATTACTTTCAGAATCAACTCTACTAGCATAGCTTCTCTAGAAACAGTTGCCTATCCCGTGATAGTTACAATAATTCTGGTAAGGACAGGAAAGAAATTAAGAAGGAAAATAGAAAAGCAACAGGAAAGTTCTAGAGATGGGAATGTTCCCATGTATTTAAGGTGTTTGTGCAGCATTCCTCATAGACAAGCTAGCAAGATATCCCAAAGAGTGAGTCTCTTTTAAATAAATAACCCACCCTAAAAGACGATTTTTGGAAAGTATAAACTCACAGGCCGCACACGGACACTTTCACCTCTTCTTCCAAGATGGTGATTGTCTTTGGCATTCTTACTTGTACTTCAAACTTAGGAAGCACTGTTGATTGGAGAAAAGGAAGTTGATGATTGGTTTTCAACTTTTGGGGAATTGGCATTTCCAGATTCTCAATAATAATTCCCTAATATTATTTTAGGGCCCTGTAAAGGAGCCCTCTTCTCCAGTATATTCACCTTCCTCTCAATTGGAGATCTTGGTTGAAGGACTGTGATGGATCAATGTAATCCTAGTGAATTATGGGAGACCCCACTAGACAACAAATGTTTTACATTTTTAAAGGTTAAATTTGTTACAAAAAAGGCTATATGACATCCTATTCACAAATCACTGATGGTCCTTGTTGGATTTAGATATAATTTGCTCCACTCCAAGTCTAATCTCACCCATGAGTAATAGGAAGATTCAAAAAAAACTTGAATTCTAGGCCTTAGAAGTTCAAATATAAAAAAAAGAACTCCATGGTGATTTTTCTTATTGGCATACCGAATTCCTCCACGGTGAAGTGGTGCTCTGCAGTCCCACCTGATTCTTTCTGTACCACCACCTTATAGGACCCTTGAAAGGGTTCTGACGAGAGGGGGAAGGTCAACTGCTGGAGGCCATTCTCTACCTCGAGGTTCTGCCACTGTGCGATGCGATTTCCTTTGGGGTCCTACAGACACAATAATCGTAATTTACAAAAGCCTAGAGTGTTAGACAGTACAGGAAATCAATGGGGACTCTGATGTTATCCACAAAGAGGGATTCTGATGTTATCCACAAAGAGGGGTGGGAGGAGATGACTTGGAACAAACCAGTGTTACATGAGTTTGAAGGCTTCTCCCTTAATGATAAATTTCTGAAATATTGTAAGAATCTCTTAAATAAGAACATTTCCCCTAAGTTTATTATAATTATGGAATGTTTCACATTGCTTACCTCAATATATACTAGTGGAACCTGAAAGACAAAAGGATAGTAAGCAGTTTAGAACTCTTCTCATAGCCTCAATTCTGACTTATAAGCAAAGTAGTTTTATGCAGAATAGTTTTATTTATAGTAAAACACAGAAAAATTCTAGATTAAGTTTTATAGAAGTTTAATCCATTACAAGGAATTAATGAGTAATGTTAAGTACTTATTGGACTCTCAGCAACAAATGCATGTGTGCCATTCATTAGGAATGGTATTTACTAATATTACTTAAATACTTATAGCATCCCAGTGAAGAACATTCCTTTGCTATACTATTTTACAGATTGAGAAATAAACACCAATGGAACAATGAGTAACCATGTTCAGATTCAAATATTAAGGTAGACTACAGCATTCTTAACTAGTTCTAAGAATAAGAAGGAGTGGGAATAAATCCTCTACTATTAATGCATATTCATTTTATTTTATTTATTTTTTCATTTTTACTTTATTTTACTTTACAGTACTGTATTGGTTTTGCCATACATTGACATGAATCCACCACGGGTGTATACAAGCTCCCAATCCTGAATCCCCCTACCACCTCCCACCCCATATCATCACTCTGGATCATCCCCATGCACCAGCCCCAAGCATCCTGTATCCTGTATCGAACATAGACTGGCACTTCGTTTCTTACATGATAGTATACATGTTTCAATGCCATTCTCCCAAATCATCCCACCCTCTCCCTCTCCCTCTGAGTCCAAAAGTCCGTTATACACATCTGTGTCTCTTTTGCTGTCTCGCATACAGGGTCGTCATTGCCATCTTTCTAAATTCCATATATATGTGTCAGTATACTGTATTGGTGTTTTTCTTTCTGGCTTACTTCACTCTGTATAATTGGCTCCAGTTTCATCCATCTCATTAGAACTGATTCAAATGTATTCTTTTTAATGGCTGAGTAATACTCCATTGTGTATATGTCCCACAGCTTTCTTATCCATTCATCTGCTGATGGACATCTAGGTTGTTTCCATGTCCTGGCTATTATAAACAGTGCTGCAATGAACATTGGGGTACATGTGTCTCTTTCAATTCTGGTTTCCTTGGTGTGTATGCCCAGCAGTGGGATTGCTGGGTCATAAGGCAGCTCTATTTGCAATTTTTTAAGGAATCTCCACACTGTTTTCCATAGTGGCTGTTTAAAAACAGATATTTATTAAGTGCCTACCAGGTGCCATGTATAATCTTAGTGTAAAGAACCCACCTACCAAAGCAGGAGATGTAAGAGATGTGGGTTCAAGCCCTGGAGGGGGGCATGGCAACCCACTCCAGTATTCTTGCCTGGAGAATGGCATGGACAGAGGAGCCTGGTGGGCTATAGTTCATGGGGTCTCAAAGAGTTGGACGCTACTGAAGTGATTGAGCATGCACATTAAGTGCTTACCAAGTGCTGTGTATCATCCTAGGTGCTATAAATACAGCAATCCACAAAAGAGCAATAGCTCTGCTTCTCATGGAGCTTGCATTCTAATAGGGATGGATATATGAAAAACAGACATATATGCAATATATGTTTTTGATATGTATAGATACACATTTGATATATATGTTTGGTGTATGAGATACACATATTTGACATATATATTTAAGGTACATATATATTTAAATTATATATATATGTTTAAAGTAGTGTCAAGAAATGAAAATAAAGCAGAGTTCAGGTAACAGAGTGATGGATGAAGTGTTTAATTTTAGATAGAAAAGTTTAAGTAGAAACCAGGAGACCCATTTCAAGGCTACTGCAATAGTGTTATTTAGAGGTGATATTGGTTAGAACAAAGTTGTAGCAATTCAGGTGGTAAAGCACAGTCTGGATATATTTTAAGCTAACATGATTTTCTGATAAAATAGGATGTGGCTGTAAGAGAAGGAAATGAAGGATTATGCCTTAATCTTTTGCTTTAGGAGCTAGAAGGAAAAAATTGCTCCATCCCCGCCAGTCCTCTCCGCTCCTTCTGACAACACCCTCCCCCATTCCCACCCCATTCCTGAGCAGAGATGGATTTAATTAGGATCAGCAGGGAATTGCAGCCCCCCATGGCCTGGGAAAGGGTGTGTTTTTAAGAGGGGAAAAGGAAGTTGGGAGGGGGAGGGACTATAGTAAACAGAGTTTGTGGCTTTTAATTGAAAAGTGTCTCTTTCCAAGATTAAAAAAAAAAATGTGGCTGAGGACTAGATTTGGGAGAGAAAAATTAAGACTTTGGTTTCTTGTCTACATTAAAATTGAGTGTTAGTCTTGAGGAACAAACGTTGATTATACTCTCCTTCCTTTATAGGAGAGGTTTTGGTAGGTGTGTTTAGAAAAATTTTTAATCTGTGAAAAGTTATTTAAACCTAAGTTTTTTGACAGTTTATTTATTTAGTGTATCTTTCTAGTTTGCCTAACTGAGAATTTTTCAAAGAGTAAGTTTAATTGTGTGACAATCAAGTACCAGTAACAAGAAAGAATCAACAACTCTCTTGACCCAGGGTACTGTTTTAAATGAGGATTTTGCACAATGGCCATGCCAGAAAATATTGTTATCAGCAATAGATTCTTCCTTTCTCTGGCCCTCCTCCAACACCAAAAGCAGACTCCCAGCCTGTTTATACAGATAATAATAATTCTAGATAGATATTAGGAGACTTACCAACTCATTCAGGGGGTGAAAGCTTTCATTCAACAAGACAATACGAAATTTCACTGAAACAGAAATATTTTCCATGAGTCCCAGAAACCTTAGGCCAGGTCCGTAGGTTAGTAAGACAAGCTATTAAGGAACCAGGATTCCTTTGACTGGGAAACATGCAAGAGAGGAAGTTGGGAACTTTTGGGAAGTTGTCCTGACTATAGGCCTCTGTACCTGTCTGCTCTGGTTTATAGATGGGTTTGTCTGTCTGGACAAAGACCAGGCTCTCTTCATTTTTAACCAACACTGTGGTCCGCTTCTTGAATTCTTGGGTTGGTCCTTTAACTTGGATGGTGAGGAACATTACCTCTTGACTGGTTGGAGATCTTGGGAGCTGAAATAGAGGAAAGACCCTGAAAACCCACTCATTTCTCAAGTTTCTTCTCCAAGTCCCTCTCCAACTTCTCCCTAGGGGTCTTGCCCCTTTTAATTTCACTGGCCCATCTCATCGGAGAAAGTTGGCATGAACAGAAATTCATGGACAGAATGATCTCTGTCACTTGTGAATGGGAAGACAGAACAAAAGGTGGAGGAAATCAAAACAGTGAATGAGGTCATACATGAGATGCACATCTCCTTATAGATCAGCCAGAACAGTTTTTTTAAAAAATTTTTTTGCTCAATTGTTTTTAACTTTTATTTATATTGGAGTATAGTTGATCAACAACTTTGTGTTAGTTTCACGTGTACAGCAAAGTGATTCAGTTATTCATATATATGTATCTATTCTTTTTCAAATTCTTTTTCCACTTAGGTTATTACAGGATATTGAGCAGACTTCCCTATGCTATATAGTAGATCCTTATTGGCTATCTATTTTAAATATAGCAGTGTGTACATGTCAATCTCAAACTCCCAATCTATCCCTCTGCCGGTAAGTCTATGAGTCTGTTTCTGTTTTGAAAATAAGTTTATCTGTATGATTTTTTTTTTTAAGATTCCACATGTAAGTGATATTATGTGATATTTGTCTTTCTCTGTCTGACTTTCTTCACTTAGTATGATAATCTCCAGGTCCATCCATGTTGCTGCAAATCAGCTAGTACAGCTTTGATTCATTTATACACTGAACTTAACCAAACTGCTGTTATGTGATAAATGAGCATGGTATTATAGAAGCATTTCTTAATGCTATGAGAAAGGAAACTGCAATATTTTATTGGCTGGATGCTGTAAGGATTCTATACAACTCTGAAGAGATAATGGCTGTACATTCATGGTGATTTCCACAGTTTCATGCTTAGAAAGAGTCTGGGATGATGTGTTTTGTGTTCCAGTCAGCCCACCACTGGGGCTTATGTTGAACACTGGTCTAGTATGTTTTATTAGTCTTTTTTCCATTTTCATTTTAAGGAGAAGTCACACTTTCCCTTTGTCTAGTTCTTACTTTTTTTTTTTTGTTAAGAGGAATTTTCTCAATTCATTAAGCTCATTTTAATATCTCTGTAAATATTTGTCTACTGTGGTTGGAAATTCACATATTGCTTCTTAATTTCTACGCTTAGTCGTTACATTTAGATTCCCTCGTGAAGTCCATGCCAGCCTCGCAAAGTCTTATCTTGATGAATTCTAGATCCCTGTGTTCCTGACCCATAGAAACAAGTGTATTAAGTCAAACTGTCATACTCACACTGAAGGAGACACAGTGGAATAAGTCCTTCTCTGCCACCACATCAGTGAAGAGGCTCCTGTTCTCTCTGATGGACTCCAAGGAGGCGCTGACAGTCACCGTCTCATTCAGGTGGCTCAGAAGGAGGCAGCCCTTCTCAGGGATTCCAGTACGGAGCAGGGAGGGGACCAGCACCATGTATTGCCTGGGGTTGGGGGAGTCCAGTTAAAGGAGAGTGTAGGAGGTGAGGCATTGTTATCAGCAGCACTATTTTCTGCTGTAATTTTGTTACTATCCATAGTTCTATGCCAAGAGAAGACATATTGGTAAGCAGGAAATTGATCCCTGCCACTGAAAGGCATGCAAGAGAATTATTCTCCTTTCCATAGTCAGTGCCATGTCAGTGAACATTTTACTTGAAGTGAGCCTTAATGAGGTGAACATTTGCAGGCATATCTCACGCTGAGGAACTCAAATCTGAATTCAAATAAAGACATGATAATTATACTCAGTCAAGCTGTCAATCTATTTTACATTAGGATTACTGAGGAAAGCAAGCAATTCTCATGTGAGACATTACAAAAGCCAATCCATTTATAGAACTTTTCATTGAATACATAGCAAGCCTGTAAAAATGGAATGGCATGTTCTTGCTTTCCACTTTATGGATATGGAGCCTGAGGCTTAAAGAAAGTCATTAGTTTAAAGTCTCAGTGTGTTAAGCAACTAATGACATCTTGGTGTGTTACCTAACCCTGAATGTTTGTACATTAAATATTTGACTTTCAACTCATGGCTGGACAAAAATGGTCTACTCAAGGGTGGTTTTCGAAAGATTGAATTTGGAGTCCTGGTAACTCATGAGGAGAAAAGAAACTTTCCCAATACCCTCATATATAATTTTATTGACTCTCAAATTTTCAAACATTTTTGCTTACAATATCCCTAACATAATTCTTAGACACTATGGACTCCTTACATATACTCAGGAAAACAACTTTTTTTTTCACAAGTTTAAGTAATAGTGAAATATATTATTTTTGATGATACTTTAAAATAAAACTTACATTACTTTTTTTTTTTTTTTTTTTGCTACCTGGATATAACTCAGTTGGTAGAGAATCTGCCTGAAATTCAGGAGACCTGGGTTTGATTCCTGGGTTGGCAAGATCCTCTGGAGAAGAAAATGGCAACCCACTCCAGTATTCTTGCCTGGAGAATCCCATGGACAGAGGAGCCTGACTGGCTGCAGACCATGAGGTCACAAGAGTCAGACACGACTTAGAGACTAAAGCAAACCACCACCGCCACATTACTTTTTTGTAACTTTCCCATGGAATCTTAAATATCATATTGATAAGATATCCAATATGATCTATTTAAAAAATACACCAAAATCTTCTTTTTGTAATGATCAGAAATTTAGCAGCTTTCTCCTTTTCCCTCGTGAGCTTGAATTTTCATGTCACTTACCTAACAGAAGTCTGTCCTAACATTTCTATGCTTTAAAATATTTTATGGATCACTCTAGTGTCTTTATTTTGTATGGGTATACATATGCATATATGCATATGTATGTGTGATGTGTATGCATATGACTTTGCATATGTACATGTATGCATGTACTGTTGTGTGTGGGTATATAAATTGCATTTTAACTCTTAAATTTAATGTGATCATAAAGTTGTAAATGTTAAACATTTTCTTCTGAATTGTTTTCAAAAGTCTTAGTAGTATACAACAGATCACAACAAAATAAATATATTACAAGCTATGATTCATATATTTTACATATTAATATAAAATCAAAACACTTTTGAAGCACATCTCTGATGAAAATGATGAACTGTTCTTATATATTCATGGACAGATATTCCTTACTGCAAGAATTAAACAAAGGTCTACCATGAACTCTGTTGCTAGTTTTGGTTTGTGTAGATGCAGTGCTGTGAAAAATTGTTTGCATAAAAGTAAATAAATTATATCATTTTTTATCAGCTCCTGTAACTTCTGCATTACATGCCAAAAAATCACAGTGCTCTATTATCAAGAGTTGCTTCTTATCATCTATCAACTGGTATTTCCCTTAGATCCTCCTTCAATTCTGTTGAAACAAAGAATTCATCACCACACTATCTGCAAAATGATTTTCTCTTCTGTCATTTGAGTCTTTTGTTTTCTCAACATCAACATCAGTTTTTCAAATTGCTCCTTTATTTGGAACTCTAGAGATTTTTATATTCCAGAACAATGTTCCACAGTAACAACTGATTGAGGGGAGGTTTGTCTCTTTTAAAGTGGAAGATGGGAAATTAAAAAAGGGGAGGTAAGAAAGGGTAGATAGCATGGTCTCAAGCTGATCAGCATGAGTGTGAGGATCTAAAAGTTGATTCTTTTAAAAGTATCAATTTCCAGTGCCCTTTAGGAAGTCTTTGTATATCCTCAGATAACTTAGAGATTCAGAGATCCAGAAAGTTGGAGAGAAATGTTTAAGAATAAGCAAAGATTTGTAAAATCTCATTCTTGAAAGATACCTTAAAGATAAGGAGGTGACAGTTCCATAGGGGGGACAAATAAATGAATGGGAAGCATTTAAAATAAAGGAAAGGACTCTTCAAATTTATGTTTTATGTGAAACTCACGGTTTTCCAGAGACTGAAGCATCTGTCAGCAGCAAGAGCAGAAGAAGAAGAGTAAGACTTGGATAAAGGAGTTTGTTCTTCCCCATGCTGCAGGGAGAAGGGACCGGAGGAGACCAGACTGTGTTGCACCTTTCTCCCTGCAGTTGTTCTGGTCCCAGACTTTCCTCAGAGCAAGTAGGCTTTATGCTGCCCTCTGTGTAAACAGGAAGTTCCACCCACACAAGGTGTCTAAACAAAGTAGAGGTCTCTGAACATTTTCTGGAAGGTCATTGCTCTCAGGGACTTAATTACAGTCAAGGTTAATTCCTGGCAAGCTAAATAGGATTCCTGGAGGGATAAAATCCACATTCCCATTAGTGCTCATTTTCCCCCGGTTTTCCTGTAAAGCAGCTAATCGGCTTTTCAATCCCTTCTCTCTCTCTTGCTCCCTCCTTCTGCTTCCTCATAGTGCCTTTTATGGCTTTCCTCTCATCTCTTGCATGAATAGCTGGCAGGGGAAGCTATAATTTAAGCAACACTGGAAGGCTCAAAATAGATATTTCACTACAAGTCAGTCTCCTGCAAGTCCTACATCAGATATGTCTACCTCAAATACTGAAGCAGTTTAAGAATTTAATTGTCCTCTGTGGAAATGACAATGGATTAAAAGAATACCTTTTTGTCTTGGAGGAGATTGCTGAATTGCAGATAAAGAACTAGGTTCTGGAAGAATAATAGAAATATTTCCCTGTATTAAGGAAGTGAGAAGATGAAAGGAGAAGTAGCAGGATCTCAAAAACAAGCTTTGACTTACTCTGCCCAAGAAAGATCTTAATTGCCTTTACCATCTACTTAAGTGAACATGAACACATTTTGTTACTGCTTTCTAAATATGCAACTCCCCTCCAGTCTATCCATACATCCATCCATCCACTCATTCATTCATTCATCCAATTGATTGATTGTTTTGTAAGTTTTATTGAGCCCAGTTGGTCTAGGATCATACAAAATCATGGAGATGGAATGATCAAATATGTAGAAACAGATTGCACATTCTTGAGGGTATGAAATCAGGCAAATAAACAAGCAATAAAAATACAGTAGCTGGATATTATTATCGGAGAAGTTCAGGTGCTCTGGGAGCACAGGATTGGGGCACACAATTTAAACTTGGGTCTTGGAAAGGAAATCAAAGGGAAGGAAAAAAGCAAATTAAGCATCCACCCACACTTGTGGGTGGTTAGCCAGGGAAAAGAGGAGATGCAAAGTGCATTTGAAGCACGTAAGGAATGACATAAACAAAGACACAGGAGGCAATAACCATCATGACACATTCATGATAAACATCATGACAGTAAAATGAAAAATTTTTGGAATGGAGAAAATGCTTGTCCACTTAGAAAAGTGGTGAAGTAAGCTCGCTTCAGATTAAAAAAAGAAACTTTCTGGTAGTACTAGGGTACTTGGGGAGTAATCAGTGAAATGAATTTCCCAAATTTATTTCTTGGAAAGATCACACTCACTGAAATTTGGGAGAGTGATGGGAAGGAGGCAATCCAGAAAGCAGGGTGGGTGTTGGCACAATTATATGGATGAGAAATGATGGTATTTGAGCTAGGGTTGGGGCTTCCCAAGTGGCTAGTGGTAAAGAACCACCTGTCAAGGCAGGAGACATAAGAGATGTGGATGCGATCCCTGGACTGGGAAGATCCCTGGAGAAGGGTATGACAACCCACTCCAGTATTCTTGCCTGGAGAATCCCCATGGACCAAGGAGCTGGGCGGGCTACAGTCCATGGGGGTCACAAAAAGTTGGACACAATTGAAGTGACTTATGCATGTATGCGTGTGTTTATAATGATATTGGATAGAGGTTGACAGATTTATATCATATCTAAGAGGTAAAATTACAGTACACAGTGAACACATGAATGTGATGGGTAAAGGAAAATGTGCCTTCCAATTTTCCTGGCTATTCACTGAATGACTTATGTTGCTTTTAAGTGATTGAGTGAAACACAGGACATAGGTTGAGAACAGAACGAGAACAGAGGGGTGAGAGTTGGGAAGATAAAGAGTCTCATTTTAGAAAGTGTTGTGCTTTAAGTAATAACATTTGTAGGAAGTTTTACATTAGCTTTTGAACTGTGGTGTTGGAGAAGACTCTTGAGAGTCCCTTGAACAGCAAGGAGATCCAACTAATCCATTCTAAAGGAAATCAGTCCTGAATATTCATTGGAATGACTGATGCTGAAGCTGAAACTCCAATACTTTGGTCACCTGATGCAAAGAACTGACTCATTTGAAAAGACCCTGATGCTGGGAAAGATTGAAGGTGGGAGGAGAAGGGGATGACAAAGGATGAGATGGTTTGATGGCATCACTGACTTAATGGACATGAGTTTGAGTAAACTCTGGGAGTTGGTGATGGACAGGGAGGCCTGGTGTGCTGCAGTCCATGGGGTTGTAAAGTGTCAGACATGACTGAGCGGCTGAACTGAATTGAACTGAACTGAACTGAATTGTTTAGTGGTTTTCCCTACTTTCTTCAATTTCAGTCTGAATTTGGTAATAAGGAGTTCATGATCTGAGCCAGTCAGCTCCTGGTCTTGTTTTTGTTGACTGTTTAGAGCTTCTCCATCTTTGGCTGCAAAGAATATAATCAATCTGATTTCGGTGTTGACCATCTGGTGATGTCCATGTGTAGTCTTCTCTTGTGTTGCTGGAAGAGGGTGTTTGCTATGACCAATGCATTTCCTTGGCAAAACTCTATTAGTCTTTGCCTTGTTTCATTCCATATTCCAGCTGTGTTTCCTCCCTGCTATTTACCTGGGGCCAAAGACAACTCTTTCTTTTTTGGGGGTGTTAGTTCTAAAAGGTCTTGTAGGTCTTCATAGAACCATTCAACTTCAGCTTCTTCAGCGTTACTGGTTGGGGCATAGACTTGGATTACTCTGATATTGAATGGTTTGCCTTGGAAACGAACAGAAATCATTCTGTCGGTTTTGAGATTGCATCCAAGTACTGCATTTGGGACTCTTTTGTTGACCATGATGGCTACTCCATTTCTTCTGAGGGATTCCTGCCCACAGCAGTAGATGTAATGGTCATCTGAGTGAAATTCACCCATTCCAGTCCATTTTAGTTCGCTGATTCCTAGAATGTCGACATTCACTCTTGCCATCTCTTGTTTGACCACTTCCAATTTGCCTTGATTCATGGACCTGACATTCCAGGTTCCTATGCAATATTGCTCTTTACAGCATCGGACCTTGCTTCTATCACCAGTCACATCCACAGCTGGGTATTCTTTTTGTTTTGGCTCCATCCCTTCATTCTTTCTGGAGTTATTTCTCCACTGATCTCCAGTAGCATATTGGGCACCTACTGAACTGGGGAGTTCCTCTTTCAGTATCCTATCATTTTGTCTTTTCATACTGTTCATGGGATTCTCAAGGCAAGAATACTGAAGTGGTTTGCCATTCCCTTCTCCAGTGGACCACATTCTGTCAGACCTCTCCACCATGACTTGCCCATCTTGGGTTGCCCCGCGGGCATGGCTTAGTTTCATTCTTTCTCCCTAACCATCTTCAAACTATGGGTAGCTATTTGATCTAGTCTGGCCAGTGACATTTAAATGGAAAACTTTTGGGCAGGGCTTGTAGAAAACTTTTGGTTTCTTAACAAAGAAAACGTTTCAGGAGACACAGCAATGAATGTTTTTATTTATTCTTTCTGGATGGAAATTGAAGGTAACACTTAAAGTTTCAATGGCCATCTTGAGTTGACAAAGCAACGAACAGGATGATCAAGGTCTGTATGCTAAGCAGGTACAAACGATAGAAAGGGCTTTGGTCTCTGTCAGTATTATTGGGTAATTGTGTCAAAGTTGGAATGTCAACCTATGGACTTCTTCCCTATTTGTTCAGCAATTACTAGTTGCTTTTCTGTTATTTATTGCCAGAGGAATCCCTAGCTGATTCACAGACAGAGGCAAAATGCATTTTAAATATATAGAGAATATTAGAACTTAAAGTAACATTGCAACAGTGGGGAGAGTGTGAAAAATGTAGATTTTAAGTGTATTGGACATGACAATTACTAGTTTAATATTGATGAACATACTAAGAGAAAAATTACAGTACTCCTTTTTTACCTTGTTTGATGCACTATTGATATAAAGGACACAATTATTTAATATATTACTTAAAGGAAAAGCTCTTCCAATTAAATTATGTAAAATATGTTATGGTATGAAACGATGTGTATGTTGCAATCACTGAATGCCAGAAATAGCTAATATTTGTAGGTACTATATGTTAGGCATTGTGTTAAGCACTTCATTTCATTTATTTTGTTCAAAAATACATAAACTAGTTATGGGCTTTTCCATTTTGGAGATGATAAATAGGGAATGACTCTAGGTTTCTCACTGAGGCTCTTGTGGGTGATCTTGCTAATAAGAGACAGGAAATTGTCAGGTAGAATCTTAGGTATGTTGGCTTTGAGGCTTTCTTGTGAAATTCAGGGAAGCTGTTCAATAGGGAGTTGGGGATAAATTTCAGAAGTGAAGGAAAAAAAAGAGATTGATTAATTGGCTCCTTCGTCCATTCAGTTAATATTTAAGCTTACTATGAACCAGGCTCTGTATTAAGTACTGGGGATATTGTGAAGCAAAGCAGTAAAGTGGAGAAGATGTATATTATTTAGTCAGTCCACATATATTCTAATGCATATTTTATACCAGACACTGTCCTGTGGTTAACAAAAACCATATGTTTCTGCTATTGAGGAGTTTGCATTCCTTTGCAACAAAATTAAGACGGTGACTGGTGAAACACATGTGACCATGCCAACAGATCCACTTTAAATTCACGACTGCAGCCTTAGGTGCAAACACAGCCTCTATGCACTGCTGCTGCATTGCTCAAGTGATTTTATTTTCTCACTCTCCCAGGTCATCATTTCTATAAACAATGCCCTTTCTCTCTTTTCTGTCTACTGATGACATTGCTTCTTATTTCACTGAAAGAATAGAAATGATCACAAGTAAAATTCTGATCATCTGTCTCCAATTTTGAAATTGTCAGCTTGTCTGCATCTGCACCCATGGACTCTGTATTCTCTTGTGTTGCACCGGATAAACTTGTGTGCATCTAAATGCAAACCACCATTAAATTTTTTTTTTTTAGTGTAACTTACTCTTTTCACATACTCAAAAACTTTTTTACTAAATTGACTTACCTCTCTCTGTGCCGTGCTTAATCACTCAGTCATGTCCGACTCTTTGCAACCCCATGGACTGTGGCCTGCTAGGCTCTTCTCTCTGTGGGATTCTCCAGGTAAGAATACTGGATTGGGTTGTCATGCCCTCCTCCAGGGGATCTTCCCAACCCAGGGATAGGACCCAGGTCTCCCACATTGTAGGCGGATTCTTTACTGTTTGAGCTACCAGGGAAGCCCTTAGCTCTCTCTACTACACCATAAAAATCTCTCCTCTCAACCTCATTATTCTCATCAGCATATAAATATATATTTCACCTGTGAAAAAAACAAAATCTTTGACTATACATATCCATCTATCAATCCCCCCCCCCCCCATTTTTTGGTTTCTTTTCCCATAAATCTCCTATCAATATTTGTCCAAACTTACTACTTCAGCTTCTTCTTCTCTCATTATTTCATTAAAAACCCACTCCTAACAGGCTTTATCTCCATCTGTCAGTCACCAGCGATCTCCATGTTGCCAATTTCAGTGGTTAATTCTCAGTTCTCATTTTATTATGTCTTTCAGAAGCAACTGACTTAGCTGCTCACTCTGTTCTTGAAATTCTTCTGGAAGCCATTTCTTCACTTGAATTTCAACTCCCTGCCCTTCTCTGATTTTGTCAATCATTTTCAGAATCCTTTATTATTTGTTTTCCTGACACTTAAACATTGCCGTGTCTCAAAGTCCAGTCTTCTAACTTCATCTCATTTCAAGACATATTGTTGCTTTTTGTCCCAGGGTTTTAAATGTTATATTTAGAGAGTATTTAAACTCTCATTCTCAAACAATTTCTCATTGCAAAGTATCTATCCCTGATTGCTCCCTTCTGATTGAGAATTGTATTTATAACTGCTTCCTCTGACTCTCTACTGAAGTCTTACCGGCACCTCAAATTCAACACAGGATTAAGCATCTGATTCCTCCTCCCTTCCTGGGACTTTTCCTCTAAGTGGTATCTCCATTAAACCAACTGCTTAGGCCAAAAATATGTGGATTCATCCTTGGTTTCTTTCTTTCTGCTATTTCCAGTGTTAAGTTTAACAACAATCAGAATATATCTTTAGTATGCTGATGTTATTTCATCTACTGCCGTCTAGTCTAAATCACCATCATCCTTTGTCAGTCCCAGTGCAAGACTAGTTTAACTTGTCTTCTTGATTCTCCCACTGTTCTCTGACAATCCACTGTCTCACGCAAAAGTCGGAATAAATCCTTTAAAGGAAAAATCTATTTATGTCACCCCTCGGAAACTCCTCTAACAGCTCCGCATGATCCCGAATCCAGATTTTTTATCAAAGCCTAGAAGATGTCCAGGACTTGGTGATTCCCTCCCATGGTCTGACCTCATTTTTATGGCTTCACCCATCCTGTTCACTCTGCTGAAGTCACACTGCTGTCTTTCCTGTTCCTAGAATACACAAAGTCTGTTTTTGCTTCAGGGCCATGTACTCCCTGTTTGCTTTTCTTGGGGCACTTGGGATATGCATATGGCTTTCTGTTCTACTTCATTCATGTCTCTGCTCAACCTCACAAAGACTTTTCTTGACCATTCTACCAGAATAGCAGTCCTCCACATATTGTCCTCTGTTTCCTTATGCTGTTTTTTATTGTTTCTAGCACATTTCATTTGGGGAAGGCAATGGCACCCCACTCCAGTACTCTTGCCTGGAAAATCCCATGGGCGGAGGAGCCTGGTAGGCTGCAGTCCATGGGATCGCTACAGGTTGGACACGACTGAGCGACTTCACTTTCATTTTTCACTTTCATGAATTGGAGAAGGAAATGGCAACCCACTCCAGTGTTCTTGCCTGGAGAATCCCAGGGAAGGGGGAGCCTGGTGGGCTGCCGTCTATGGGGTCGCACAGGGTCGGACACGACTGACGTGACTTAGCAGTAGCAGTAGTAACAGCGTATTTCATTACACACATATATGTGACCATATGACATTACATAAAAATATAAATGACCCATGATGGCTCAGATGATAAAGAATCTGTCTGCAAAGCAGGAGACTCAGGTTCGATCCCTGGGTTGGGATGATCCCCTGGAGAAGAGAATGGCAACCCACTCCAGTATTCTTGCCTGGAGAATCCCATGGACAGTATGGACAGAAGAGCCTGGTGAGCTACAGTCTATAGGGTTACAAAGAGTTGGACACAACTGAGCAACTAACACAGAGTGTACATATGACAAAATGTATTACATGTAACCATATGAAAATGTACATACAATTTATACAGTATCAGTTCAGTTCAGTTCAGTCGCTCAGTCGTGTCCGACTCTTTGCGACCCCATGAATCACAGCACGCCAGACCTCCCTGTCCATCACCAACTCCTGGAGTTCACCCAGACTCGCTTCCATTGAGTCAGTGATGCCATCCAGCCATCTCATCCTCTGTCGTCCCCTTCTCCTCCTGCCCCCAATGCCTCCCAGCATCAAAGTCTTTTCCAATAAGTCAACTCTTCTCATGAGGTGGCCAAAGTACTGAAGTTTCAGCTTTAGCATCATTCCTTCCAAAGAAATCCCAGAGTCGATCTCCTTCAGAATGGACTGGTTGAATCTCCTTGCAGTCCAAGGGACCCTCAAGAGTCTTCTCCAACACCACAGTTCAAAAGCATCCATTCTTCGGTGCTCAGCCTTCTTCACGGTCCAGCTCTCACATCCATACATGACCACTGGAAAACCTATAGCCTTGACTAGACAGACCTTAGTCGGCAAAGTAATGTCTCTGCTTTTGAACACGCTATCTAGGTTGGTCATAACTTTTCTTCCAAGGAGTAAGCGTCTTTTAATTTCATGGCTGCAATCACCATCTGCAGTGATTTTGGAGCCCCCCAAAATAAAGTCTGACACTGTTTCCACTGTTTCTCCATCTATTTCCCATGGAGTGATGGGACTGGATGCCATGATCTTCGTTTTCTGAATGTTGAGCTTTAAGCCAACTTTTTCTCTCTATATACATATTAATGCGAGAACAGTACCCATTTGTTCATATTAGGTGCTCAATAAATAACTGTTGAAAGAAAAAATGACTGAAGTTAATATGTAAAAGAATATTATGTTGGCAAATATTGGCCTTTATTTTCAGTTTTCAAATGTGATTCCAGTGTTCATAGAGTTGTCTTTCCCAGTACTGTTATTTACAAAATTGATAACCATTCTTTTTTTAAAAATTATTTTTATTTATTTATTATTTTTTGCTGTGCTGGGTGTTGGTTGCAGTGCAAAGTCTCTTCGCTGCTGGGAAGGGTTTTCTTTAGTTGTGGGGAGTGGGGGCTGCTCCTAGTTGCAGCTCGTGGGCTTAGTTGCTCCATGACATGTGGAATCTTCCTGGATCAGGGATCAAACCCATGTCTCCTGCATTGGCAGGTGGATTCTCAACCACTGAACCACCAGGCAAGTCCCTGATAAGCACTCCTTTTGTGACAGTACATGAAGAGTTGAAAAGGCTAAATACTAAAGACTTAATGTGTTCTCAGTTCAATTCAGTTCAGTTCAGTCGCTCAGTCCTGTCCGACTCTGCAACCCATGAATCACAGCATGCCAGGCCTCCCTGTCCATCACCAACTCCCAGAGTTCACTCAAACTCATGTCCATCGAGTTAGTGATGCCATCCAGCAATCTCATCCTCTGTTGTCCCCTTCTCCTCCTGCTCCCAATCCCTCCCAGCATCAGAGTCTTTTCCAATGAATCAACTCTTTGTATGAGGTAGCCATAGTACTGGAGTTTCAGCTTTAGCATCATTCCTTCCAAAGAACACCAAGGACTGATCTCCTTTAGAATGGACTGGTTGGATCTCCTTGCAGTCCAAGGGACTCTCAAGAGTCTTCTCCAACACCACACTTCAAAAGCATCAATTCTTCAGTGCTCAGCTTTCTTCACAGTCCAACTGTCACATCCATACATGACCACTGGAAAAACCATAGCCTTGGCTAGACTTTGATGAGACATTACTTTAAAGTAATGTCTCTGCTTTTGAATATGCTATCTAGGTTGGTCATAACTTTCCTTCCAAGGAGCAAGCGTCTTTTAATTTCATGGCCGCACTCACCATCTGCAGTGATTTTGGAGCCCCCCAAAAATAAAGTCTGATACTGTTTCCACTGTTTCCTCACGTATTTGCTGTGAAGTGGTGAGACCAGATGCCATGATCTTCGTTTTCTGAATGTTGAGCTTTAAGCCAACTTTCTCACTCTCCTCTTTCATGTTCATCAAGAGGCTTTTTAGTTTCTCTTCACTTTCTGCCATAAGGGTGGTGTCATCTGCATATCTGACGTTATTGATATTTCTCCCGGCAATGTTGATTCCAGCTTGTGCTTCTTCCAGCCCAGCATTTCTCATGATGTACTCTGCATATAAGTTAAATAAGCAGGGTGACAATATACAGACTTGACGTACTCCTTTTCCTATTTGGAACCAGTCTGTTGTTCCATGTCCAGTTCTAACTGTTGCTTCCTGACCTGCATATAGGTTTCTCAAGAGGCAGGTCGGTTTCTAAGTTAAAATGTATTTATTAACATTCTAGGTATAGTAATATGACTGTGAATTAAGCTATGAATTTACTCACAACTATGCAACTCACATTTCTCTATTTTAAAAAATGTATTTATTTATTTAATTGGCTGTGCTGTTAGTCGTGACATGTGGGATTCAGTTCCCTAACCTGGGATCGAGACCAGACCCCCTTCATTGGGAGTCGTAGCCACTGGGCCACCAAAGAAGTCCCCCCCTATTTTTCATAAAGGCACTTTCTACACTCCTCTGCCTTTGTCAGCAGTGTTGCCCAGTGCCATCACTGTCACTGCTCCTGTTGCCTCCAGGATCGTGGGTATCTTGCTGCTCCAGTATCCGTGGCAGCACTACCTGGGGCACCAGGATGACAGGTGCCTGTGCCACGTCCAAGGCCTCCTGGGGCGTAGGCTCTGGTGCTGTGTGCTGTGTGTGGGCTGAATCCAGAATCATGAGTGTCTCTACCATGACCAGAGTTGTTGAGTCATGGATACTGCCACTGTGTGTGTGTGTGTGTGTGTGTGTGTGTGTGTCAAAGGTGGAGTTACAGGTACCTTTGTGGCTGGAGGGATAGGATCTCAGGCCCCACTGCCATGCTGTTCAGTTCCCTGTGGCCACGGGCGCGTCTGCACCCAGAAGGTCAGTGTCACGTGCACTTTTCCTGATGCTGCCGGCTTGTGTGGGGCCGCGGGCTCAGCCACAAAGTCTGGTGATCCAGAATCACAGGCATGGCTTCCGGCGTTCTCCTGGCTTTGCCTCCTCTATGTGCCCAGGCCACCCACCTTTAATGTATGGATGTGTGAAATCCTCTGATGTCCTGGTGTGTTGGATGGAGGCACCTTTGCTGAGTTGCAGATGTTTTCCTGGTGGTAGACTGAAGAGGGGCAATAAAGAGAGCATCTCAACCACCATGATGCTGATGTCACACCAAAAAGATTATTCTTGCAGCGGTGGGAGACAATGGTGCTTCAGATTAGGATTTAGAAGGAGATAGGGAGAGCATATTTAGCTAAGTGATGATAATGCCGTTGCCAAGATAGTTTATACGTGAGGAGAGGAAAAGTGAGGAGGCGGCAAGAGTTTGATGTGGTTGTAAGACATCCAGGTAGAGATGTCCAGAAGGCATGTGCATCTTCAGATGGGATATCCCAGGGTGGTGCTGTGTTCTTATTGTAACCCTGTCAGGTAGTACATGGTTCAGTATTTTCCATTTGGGGCAATGTTAAATCCAATCACTTGATTAAGGTGTTATGTGCCATACTTGTGAATTTATGTTTTGCCTTGTAACTAATATTTTATGGGGATACTATTAGACTATATAAATGTCCTGCTGTGTGCCTAGTCGCTCAGTCATGTCCGACTCTTTGCCACCTACCTACCTACTTCTCAGAGACAGAGAAGCCTGGCAGGCTACAGTCCATTGGGTCACCAATAGCTGGACACAACTGTGCAACTAACACACACATACCTACTTCTCATCAAAATTTCAATGTGTTTGTTTGTTTCTGCCAGTATAGTCATGTTTTCCTCCTTTGTATAATGGGTTATAATCTATTATTTCATTATTTAATTTGATGCTCAAATAGTCTCAGATTTGACCAGTAAACATCCATTTAAGCTGACTTCTGGGTCCTATTGGCATGCCTTCATTAATCTTGGGCAACTACTTATCTTCTGACCCAAGATATTTCAGGCTCATATTATAATTTTCCTTTACTATGTTTTTTTTTTTTTTCTTTTAGTGAATGACATTAGAAATCAAGAATTGGTATGTAGGTATGCCCTTTATTTTTATGGTGTCCCTACTCCTAGACTTTCTTAGCAAAAGAGCTAGGGAGTTATGCATGTTTAAACATACATACACATGTAGATAAATTGATACATGCTCTGTTAGGCTTCTGATGCCCCACGCGTAGACTAACCCTCCATAAGTACACCCACCTCATCTTGCTCCAACTCTATTACCACAGGAGTGGTATTTATTCTTTCTCAATCTGTGTAATTTTAATTTCCTTTTATTGTCTTATTGAATTAGCCAGAACTTCTAATATGCTATTAAGCCAGGCTACTTTCTTTGTGAACATTCTTCTCATCCTTTTAGGAGTTGTACACCGCACTATCTACTATCTTAACTCTCTTCAACACAGTGTGACATCTGTCTTATCTATCTCTATCTAGTGGTGTTGGGCTGACTTATTCAGAAAACAATGGAAGAGGTAGAGACATGATTTTCATTGGCCAATCCAATACTTCTTTAGTGGTTTGCTACATTTTTCAAATTTACTCTAGGAACCAGTGCTGCTTATAAAATAAACACAATTAAGGAAAAATAAACAGACAAATCTAGGCAGATAAATAGGATTATCTTGCTAAAATGCTATTTATTCTGTGAGGAAATTAAGTCTAATTCCTTCAGGGATTGCTTAACTAGTATTATATCTAGTTAAAATAAATAGAGAAGTCTGTAGCTTGTCTTCTCATTTTCTTGATAGAGTCTTTCACAGAGCAGATTTTTAATCATAATCAAGTTTAGCTTATCAATTATTTCTTTCATGGATAATGCCTTTGCTTTGTATCGAAAAAGGTCATCACTATAACTAATGTCACCTAGATTTTCTCCTGTGTTGTCTTCTAGGATTTTGAAGTTTTGTATTTTACGTTTAGGTCTATGATGCATTTTGAGTTAATTTTTTTTGAAAAGTGTGTAGATTCCTTCATTTTCTTTTTTTTTGCATGTGGATGTCCAGTTGTTCTAGCAGCATATGTATTTATTTTGTTAAGTTTATACCTAATTATTTCATTTTGGTGGGGTTGTTAATGTAAATGGTATTGTGCTTTTAAATTCTAAATTTTACTTGTTCATTTCTGGTATATAGGAAAGCAATTGAGTTTTTATATTAACTTTGTATCCTGCAACCTTATTATTACTGCTGTATGTAGTGATCTGAAAGAAATAATTAAAAAAAACTCCCATGACTAATATCACAGGAGTGATATTTATTCTTTCTCAATCTGTGTAATTTTAATTTCCTTTTATTGTCTTATTGCATTAGTTAGAACTTCTAATATGATATTGGAAAGAAGTGGTAAGAGAGAATATACTTTCTTTGTTCCTGTTAGTGGGAAAATTTTAGTTTTGCACTAGTAAGTGTGATATAAGTTGTAAGTTTCTAGTACATTTTTAAAAAGAAAATCATGTTGAGGAAGTTCTCCTCTGTTTCTGTTTTGCTGAGTGGTTTTGTTTTTTGGGGCTTCCCTGATAGCTCAGTTGGTAAAGAATCTGCCTGGAATGCAGGAGACCCTGGTTTGATTCCTGGGTCAGGAAGATCTAGAGAAGGGATATTCTTGGGCTTCCCTTGTGTCTCAGGTGGTAAAGAGTCTTCCTGCAATGCGGGAGATGTGGGTTCAGTCCCTGGGTTGGGAAGATCCCTTGGAGAAGGGAAAGGCTGCCCATTCCAGTATTCTAGTCTAGAGAATTCCATGGACAGTCCATGGGGTTGCAAACAGTTGGACACAATTGAACTACTTTCACTTTTTTTTTTTTTTTAAATCACGAATGGGTGTTGGATTCTGTTAACTGCTTTTTTCTGTATCTACTGATACCATGTAATATCAATTTCTTCTTTAGCCTATTGATGTAATGGGTTACATTAATTGATTTTCAAATACTGAACCAGATTTGCATAACTGTGATAAATCCCACTTGGTCATTGTGTATAATTCTTTTATACACTGTTGGATATGATTTACTATTTTTTAAAAAAAGATTTTTGCACTTATGCCCATGAGAAATATTGTTCTGCAGTTTTATTTTATTGTATTGCATTGCCATGGTGCAGTTTTAGTATTATGTTAATTCTGGGCTTATAAATTGAGTTAGAAAATATTTCCTTGTCTATCTTTTGAAAGAGACTGAAGAGAATAGGTATAACTCTTTCCTTAGATGTTTGATAAATTCACCAGTGAACCTATCTGGGCCTGATGGTTTCTGTTTTGCAAGGTTATTAATTATTGATTCAATTTCTTCAATAGATGTAGGTCAGTTTGAATTGTCTATTTCTCCTTGTAGGAGTTTTGGCAAAAGTGGCCTTTCAAGAAGTTATAGTATTCCTTTGTTATCCTTTTACTGTCCTTATGATCCAGCAATTCCATTCCTGAGTATTTATCCATAGAAAACAAAACTACTAATTTGAAAAGATATATGCTCCCCTATGTTCATTGCAGTATTATATATAATAGCCAAGATATGGAAGCAACCCAAGTGTCCATTGACAGGTGACTGATAAAGAAAATGTGACATGCAAATACAAAGGAATATTACTCAGCCATAATAAAGAATGAAATATTACTATTTGCAACAGCATGGATGGACCTGGGGGATATTATGGTAAGTGGAATGTGTCAGACAGAGAAAGACAAATGCCATATAATTTCACTTACATGTGGAATTTAAAAAAGGAGAGAAGTGAACAAACATAAGAAAACTGAAACAAACTCATAGAGCAAACAAGTGGTTGCTAGGGGAGGGGAGTAGGGGGAATTAGTGAAGCAAGTGTGGGAGATTAAGAGGCACAAACTTCTAGTGAGAAAAGAAATGAGTCTTGTGGATGAAATGTACAACATTTATGAGGAATATAGTCAATAATATTGTAATAGTTTTTTATGGTGACAGATGGCAAGTAGACTTATTGTGGTGATCATTTTGTATAGAAATATCAAATCACCATGTTGTGTGCCTGGAATTAACATAGTGTTGTAGGTCAATTGCACTTCAATCAGAAAAAGAAATATAACATTGCTTTACTTTCTTTGTGCGTGTGTGCTAAGTTGCTTCAGTTGTGTTTGACCCTTTGCTACCCTGCAGATCCTAGCCCACCAGGCTTCTTTGTCTGGGACTCTCCTGGCAAGAATACTGGAGTGGGCTGCCGTGCTCTCCTCCAAGGGATTTTCCTGACCCAGGGATCGAACCTGTGTCTCTTGAGTCTCCTATGTTGGCAGGCAGGCTCTTTACCACTAGTGCCACTTGGGAGTTGAATTAAATCTGACTCTGCTTTCATTCTTCTAAAATTCTAGTGAGACTTAATCTTCATTTTTATTAGCGCCTTCCCCACACTGGGGTTTGTAAAACAAACTATTTGGGATGCTGCTTTTGTCTTTGCATGAAACTGGTTACTCCTCATATGACCATGCCATTGTCCAGCCCTTCAGCCATTTTGAAGCCTGGCTACTTGGCTGCTTCTATGCTCTATCCGGACACGGGAATATTTCCTGAGACTGAGAGCTCTGTAGGCCAGAATGTGCCTCACACAGCTACTTAGCTCAGAAGTCCTATCTATTACCCTGAGTGCAATGATGGAGGTGACCCAGTGCCCACTATCCTGGGTCCCATAAGCTCCACTCATGTCCTGGTTTTGATTTCTTCCTGCCAGTGGGGCTTCTCTCTCTCTCTTTTATAAAAAAAACCTTTTGATTTTGTATTGGGATATAGCCAATTAACAATGCTGTGATAGTTTCAGGTAAACAGAAAAGGGACTCAGTCACACATATACGTATATCCATTCTCCTGCAAACTCCCTTCCCATCCTGGCTGCAGTGGGGCTTCTCTTTAATGTCTCTGCAAAAGACTTCTTTTTCTTCTTCCTCAGGAGCACCTCTGGTGACTTGCCCAAGCGCCAGGGCTTTTGCATAGTATCTTTAAGCAACCTCTGCTTCTAACCTTGAAAATTCTTAAGGCAAAAGGCCACAAGGACTTGGCTACACTTTGAAATAGGGAAGGGAAAAAAATACCATAGGACAAGAATCAGCACAGATTACAATCTTTTCAAATCCTTTTCAGTGATGAAACCAAAATAATCTTTCATATTTCAGTAAATTATTCTTCCACATTAGGAAGGGAAGTAGGCTGGGAAAACAGAGGTATTTTGCTTACTTTGGGAAAAGAAATGTGAACTTGTGTAGTTTCAGTTAAGATTTATCCATGTAACTGTTAGGGGGAGGAAAAAAAAAGATAAAGGAAAGGGGAAAAGCAGGCTGATCTTTTTATTATTTGAGAAATTCATGTTTTCATATATATAGTTCCATAACCTCATATTATTGAACAAAAACTAATGTAGAGACTTCTGCTGATCTGTGTGATTTTCTTATACAATAGTAAATAAAATGACTCTTTTTCCAATTTCTTCTTTGGTTCTTGTTTGGAAGTGCTGTTACTGTCCCACACACATATCTTTCCTGCTTCTGCAAGCAAACATATGGTTCTGGAAATCTGGAATTTTAACCCCAGGATTCAATAAAGAGCACTAGTATTGAAACTTAACTGTTCCGCCCCATCCCCCTCCCCCCACCACCTGGGGAGTAGTGATACGTTGGGAGAATGTGACTATCTTTGCTTTCTGTTTCTACCATTTCTACCATTCCCTATGAAAAAATGCATTAACAATATTTCACCTTATGAGAGAGGGATCAAAATGCATAGTAATAAGTGGTATTAAACACATCCTTTGAGGAAAAAGACCAGTACACAGCTTCTTTTCTCTTTGCAAAATATGAAGATGAAATTTAAAAAGTGGTCTGGATTAGGAAGAGAATTCTTAGACTTCTAATTGCCCTAACCTCCTATCCTGTCTCTTGTTGGCCTATGTATTCTCTATGATTGAGAAATCCCTTGTTTCGAACAAAATTCTTTCTTACATTCTAATTCAGATCTTTTGGATCATTTTCAAAGATTTCTTTCAAGTTTCCCATTGTGAAATTCTGTGTCTTGTGATTATGGTCTACAATGAGGCCAAGGAGAGCAGTTTCTCATGCTGCTTCTGGCTTATTCTCTGGAACAGTTTAGAAAAAAATGAGATGTATAGAAACATCTCTGAGATGTGTAAAATACCATGCAAGTATAAAATTATATCAATATTTTATTTTCCTACCAAAAAGAAAGAGAAAGAGAAGACCCCACATAAAAATAAAAAACGAATGGACAAAATTCCTTCATAAGTATATTGTGTAGGTTAAGAATTCTCTGACCAAAAGGACTGCAATGGAAACAAAACTGAGTTTCTGAATCAAGTGAAACTTCTCTCCTTTTCTTTGCTTAGTGGCTCATTTAAAGGATGCTGAAAACAGAGATGGGCTTCCCCAGTGGCTCAGCGGTAAAAAAATCCAACTGCAATGTAGGAGCCACAGGACACTCAGGTTTGATCCCTGAGTCAGGAAGATCCCTTGGAGGAGGGCATGGCAAACCACTCCAGTATTCTTGCCTGGAGAATCCCATGGACAGAGGAGCCTGGTGGGCTACAGTCCAAAGGGTCGCAAAGAGTCAGACATAACTTAAGTGACTTAGCATGCATGCATGAAAATAGAAACCCACAGTAGGGCTGAAAAGGAGACACAACCAGCTCAGATTGATAGATGATTCTTGCAAATTAAATACAATTAACGAGGAATTATACATACATAAGGATGAAACAGCAGGGGGCGTGGCAGCCCAGAACACTGAGATGTAGACATTGAAGCCATTATTTTGGAGGGAAATAGATTCTAATCATGGTTTTCTCTTTCTGGTGCCCAGATCCCATTTTGAAGCTATCCAGGAGCCCACCAACAGTTGCTTCATTAGAAGAAAAGATCTCTTATCTAAAAAATCCCAATGGATTTAGGAGCTCTGAGTCAGCAACTTGGGTCAAAGAGCAAAACTTTAAATAAAAGATGCTCTAAGTACTCTTATCACTTAGGAAATTCCAAGGGGATTTTTAGGAGTGCTATGCCAGGAACTAGGAGCAGACAGATAGACACATAGGCAGACAGACACACATATATAAAATGTCATCTATCTTAATGGGGTTTTTAAAATCTGAATTTTAGAATCAGCATCTCTGATCCTAATGGTCTTTGAGCTAAGATTACTTCAAATGTAAATAAATTTAGGGAGTATTGACATTTGACATTTTCATGATGCTGACTTTTAACCTATCCAAAAATATAGGGTGCTTTATTAACATTTGTTCAAGTCCTTTTTTTGTGTTCTTCATTACTATTTAAAAGTTTTTCTTATATATATTTTACCCATTTTTTTCACATTTATTCCTGGGTATCATGAGAAAAATCAAACCCAAAATAAAAATCAAAGTACAGAATCAATGTACTTTGGGATAAAAATAAAGTCAAAGTTTTGACTGTAGCATCCGACATTAAGGTTCAGAACTAAATAAAGTTATGCCTAGCAGTTACTTTCGAATAGAAAAAAAATTCTGAGAAATTTAAGGGTATTCCTCTGTATTTGCTAGACAATAGGAATTCTAATAATCTAGTTCACAGGAGCCCTGTAGGTGACCTAAGGCAGAGATGAGCCTTTTGGAGAGGTTTGTGGGTATTGGTTTTGTCTCATGGAATAAATCTCATTAAAACTGATATGAAACCATGACATTTAAAAGGAGAATTGTACTAACAGAAGCATTTCCAGATGGGACTTCAAAGGACAGAAATCATTCAAAGGGAAAAGAAGATTTCAGAGCCCTCAAATATCTACAGACTGGAAGAAGATTGAGAGCATATCTCAGCTGAAAACATATGCCTTTTCTCATGGGAGATAAAGGATGAATTAGAGTGTAGAGTGGATTCCAGAGCCACAGAGAACCACTCTGAGGAAGCAAGACTGAACCCTAATCAGAGAACTGGTGACAACTGCCTGGTCAGATTTCAGAGTGGCTATGGACCATGAACTGGAGTGGCCTCCTGTGCTCCACCTTTTTGAATAGAAGTATCTGTCACAGTTGTCCTGGGATTGTCCCCAGCAGAGTGGTGGTAGATAAATTTTCTGTTTAGTTCACAGATATTCAGAACGAGAACTACACTAAAGGAACTGAAATTGAGCAGATGACCCCAACGAGTCTCATCTATACTTGGACATAATTTAGATGCTGGATTTCAAGCCTGAGGCTGATGTCTTCATATGACAAGACATCAAGTGTTGGAGGGGAACATGGATGAGTGTTATTTTTTTTTTTTTTTAACATGGAAGTGAGATGCAAATCAGTGGGGGGCTTATGCAAGATTATGAAAGCTTAGTGGTTAGAGATTGTTTATTAATAAACCATGCCTTTCAGTATTTTAAGGCTTATGTGGTTCCCTCTCCTTGCCCTATGCCTTGCTTTTGAAAAAGGGTAGTGACGGAAGTGGTACTATGTGACTTCCAAAGCTAGGCACTAAGAGGCTCTTCAGGTTCTGTCCCATTCCCTAGAATGCTTATGTTAATACTTGGGACACAGTCTCTTGGAATCCTGCTCCAAATCCTGAGCCATTTGGAGAGGACATGTGTCAACACTCTGGGCAGCATTACTAGATGAGCCACCAGGTGATGGCCAGCATGAACTGCATGCCATCTGAGGAGCCATCTTGGATACCCAGTCCAGTTGAATCTTCAGAGGACCAAAGCCCTAGCCAATATCTGACTTCAACTGCAAGAGAGAACCAAAGCAAATAATGCCTTGTTGGGTGAACCTGGTCAAACCATAAAACCATGAGAGAAAAATGATAAAGTATTGTTTTAATTCATTACACACTGGAACACATAGCAACATAGACACACATACACACACACACATGATTTGTAGCAGAGACTGGCTAGTTGTGCACTGAGTTTCTTTCCTTTTCCTCCTGAATACACAGAAAGACTGTCTCATCATGCAACTGAGTTCTGGCTAATGGAGCATAAGTAAATGTGATGTATGTCATATCCAGGTTTGCTGTATTAAAACTTCCTGTGGGCACCTTTATATCACTGTTTGATGGATAAGTATTTGGAAGTGACACACACAAAAACGACAAAGTTAGGTTATTGTGCTTTGTCACTGAGTTTTTGGGTTTGCTGTTTAAGCAGCTAATGCAAAATCAACTAAATAAACAGCTGTAACAAACTGGCAGTATTTTATTTTGCATTTTGCTTCTATGTCCATACATGAGATTGACATTTAATTTTCTTTTTTGTGTGATTCTTATGATATTAAACTTAAAATAATTTATATAGGTATTCTTTTTCTGCTCTCTAAATATTGTTTTTAGGATTGGGATTATCATTTCCTTGAAAGTGTGATGAAATTTTTCTATAAAATATTATTATGCTATCTTTTGTAAGTGAGGGATTATTTTTTACTCCTAATTCACTTTCATTCTGGTTTATTCAATTTTTAAAAATATTCTGTCCTCGGTTTTGATAATTTGCATAATTTTTATTCTTCTAGAACATTATATTTTTCATTGAGGCTTTCAAAATTTACCAATTGTATGTTTTATTAATCTTTAGAATACAGACTTTTGTTTTCTTGATTCTATCATTTTGTTGACTTTCATTTTATTAACTTCTGTTCTTCACAATTTGCTGTCAACACTGTTTGTATATTGCTTTCCCCCCCATTTTTCTAGCTCATTTCATTCATATAACAATCTTTCTTGATTTTTAAATTCATAGAATGTTTAGGTTTTATAAAATGTACTTCCACATGTACTAGATATTTAAACAAATAAATCAGGTATTTTGACATAAAATGGTTTAATTCTTGTTCAGTTCTCAATGTTTTGTAACTTTCATTGTTACTTCCTTTTAATTTTAAAGTTTTTATGATGGAGCATTTCAAACATGCATAAAATTAGACAAAATAATAAATGAATCCAAATATATCCACAATATTATTATTATTTTCATAATATGTTTTTAATAGGCTTTTATCCTGCTCTCCTGACATATGTTCCACTCAGAAAAATACTAGTATTTAAAAGTAGTGGTAGTAGTTATAGTCTTAAAAAAAGCATCATTTGAACAGAAATGCTAAAGTTAACCTCAAAAATAACCCTAATGCTTGGTTACCAGTCACCCATGACCACACTGAAAATCTTTCTGGTTTGTAATTTATCTGCAAGGCATCTTTTATATGTAAAGTGAGAAATCACCAATCCTGTGTAAATTTTAATCTGGAATATTTTTTGTAAATATATAAAACTTTCCATGTAATATATGTACACATATTCTTTATTTGTTCATCTAACTGTTCTAAATCTACTAAAAGTCTACATCCGCAATACTGTATTAATATAATGAGCTACCAGACTCTTAATACCCAGTTCTAACGTCCAAGAACATCTATGTGCACTCTTGCCTTAGCTATACCATATCCACATTCCATCTACATTCACCTTCTAAGCACCTCACCTTTCCCATTATCATTTTGAAGCAAAACCCCAAAATATTTCAGCATATATTTCCAGAAGGAAAGGGTTATTTTTAAACAAAAACATGCTACATTATCATACATAAACATTTAACAAAAATTTTTAATATCATCTATATTTAAATATTCAGCCAGTACAAATTTATAATTCCTTGTTAAAATGTCATTTTTTTTAATTGGAGTAAATGGCTGTACAGTGTTGCATTAGTTTTTGTTGTACAACAACATGAATCAGCCAAATGTATACATATAACCCCTCCTTCTTGAGCCTCCCTCCCACGCCCCCATCCCACCCGTCCAGGTCATCACAGACGTCATGATGTTTTAAAAGATGTCTTTGAAATCATTATAAAAATTAGGCCTATACATTGTGATTGATTAATTGATTGATATACCTTTTAAATCTTTCTAATTTTATAGGTGGTCTCTGCTTCTCATTCTGAGACAATTTATTTGTTGGAGAAATCAAATGGTCAGTTTTCCACGGTATGAATTTTGCAAATTATATGCTTGTGATATAATTTAACATGTTCCTTACCTTCTGTGTACATATAATCTGCAATATGAGTTTAATTACTCCCAACTGTACATTTTAAATATTTTTATAGTCCATACCTTTCACCTGAAAGAATGATTCTGTGAGGGTAAGGCCTGAGGTTTGTCATGCTTCCTAATGACTGCTTATTGTGTTTATGACTATTATTGACTCCATGAAAAACATGACTTCAAGAATGTAGAATAAGTGAAAGAAAAAATATATTACTTTCTTATAATTTTAAGGTATTTTAAGGAATGGAAGGGTAGCAATTACTAGGAAAGGCAAAGCCTTGTTATATTCTTACTACTTTCTTATAACTTTAAGGTATCTTAAGGAATGAAAGGGTAGCAATTACTAGGAAAGGCAAAGCAGAGATATAAGGGAGAGACTGAAATAAAAAACAGACTATTGAGCAAGAGATGTTGGGTGAGACTTACGGTTCCACAGAATCTGAGGCGCTGGTAGAAAATCGAATGAGGAGAAGTAGCAGGAGACATGAGTGAAGAAGTCTGCCTTCCCCCATCGTGAGGGGCAAACCGCAGGCACCGTATCGTGCCCAGCTCCTGCCCTCAACCTGGTCCTTGAGACCTTTCAAATTTAGCAGACTTTATATGCTATTTGCAAACAAGCTCCACCTAGTGCCTCCAAACGGAGTTCATGGTTGGACACAGATTCCCTGAAAGGGTTGATGCTCTCAGCGATTGCTTCATTAGTCTCAAGGCTAAACTCTGTCTGACAGGCTCTGAGTCATTTCCAGACAATAAAAATTTATGTTCCAGTGAGAATTAACCTTCTTTAACTTTGACAGCAAAGCTCCTGAGGAGGAACTTTCAACCCATCCTTCTTCAACTCCTTCAAAATTCTTGCAAGTAGCTGTCAAAAAGAGCTACCTTTGAGGGTCAAGGGATGTGTCATTATGCCAGTAACTCATTCAATGACTTTAGGGGGACTTCTTGGCAGAGGATTGAATAAGCAGCTCTGGAGAAAGTAATTCAAAACAAATGCCCGTGCTTGACTAAAATTGCAGGTGTTCTCCCTGTCTTCTCTATCCCCCTCACTTCATCATGACCCACCCATCTAGCACTCTCTCCTAGCCTTCCTCAAGCTGCAGCCAAGCCCTGCTCCCAACATACTTCCCCTGTATCACTAACACTGTGGATCCACCCCACACTCAACATTCTCCTACAGACTTGCTAAGGCTGGGCAGTAGACACAGTTCACACAGGACACCTGTTGATCACCTGGTGCTGGTGGCCACAGGGACTAACCTCCCTGGGCCCCACAGGTCTGTAATGATTGGAAAGATAGTTCGGGGCAGGCGGACACACCCAGGACATTACACAGGCAGCAGAAAAAAATTACCCATAGTCTGCCTGTGAAAAAGACATTTACTTGTCCCGGAACTTCAGCCTTAGGGACAGGCTTCAGCACTGCCGCTCTTCTAGAGGCTGCAGACGAACTTGTAGGGAATATAGGGAGGAAGATGCAGTCTTTGTGCCTTTCCGTTGTTGCATCGTCCCCTGACCTCGCCATGGCTTGCTGGGATCTTCCAGCAATGAGCTTATACACTCAGAGGAAGGCTTAGTTCTGGCAACTGTTGCCCAGAAACACTCCCGGATCTCCTGGTCTGGAGGTCAGCAGGGATTGCAGACCCACAGGACTATTTATGTACTTTAACAGCTGTTGCTGGAGGATCTGGCTTTCAATCTGTCTGAAACTAGGCACTAACTCTGGCAGCAAGCTTTCTGGAACACTGACAGGTCTTAAAACACCCTCAACAACTGGGATCCATCAAGAATAAATCAGGCTGCTAAACACACTGATTGGAAACAACCAAGAGCTAGGGTGAGGATAAATGATAAGCTTCATCTCATACACAGGACACTCTTTCAATGGGAAAGTGGGCTGTTTTATTTAGCATGCAGACTCAAACATAGAGAGTCAAGCAAAATGAGGAAAATGGGGGAAGATGCTTCGAATGAGCAAAACGAAACTTCAGGAAAAAAATCTTAGCAAAATGGGGATACTTATGGCTGATTCATGTTGATGTATGACAAAAATCATCACAATATTGTAAAGTAATTATCTTCTGATTAAAGTAAATAAATTGAAAAAATGGAGATACATAAATTATCTGAAAAAAAAGTGCAAAAGAATAGTTGAAAAATGCTCACTGAATTTGAGGAAGAATGGATGAACACAGTGAGAGCTTGAGCAAAGATAAATAAGAAAGTGCTGAACAGAAGTCATAGAGCTGAAGAATATAATAACTGAACTGAAAATAGGCTTGAGGGGTTCAACGGAAGATGAAGTGGAGCAGAAGACAGGATTAGTGACCTGAAAGAGCAGTGGAACACATCCAAATAGAGCAGCAAAGAGAAAAAAGAAGAATGTTGAAAGAGTGGAGGCAGGTAAAGAGTTCCTATGGGACAACATCAAGCAGAATAACATTCACATTAAAGGAGTCCCAAAAGGAGAAGACAGAGAGAAAGAGCCTGAAAATTTGAGAAATAATGGCTGAAAACGTCCCTAAGAAAGGGGAAGAAACAGATACTCAGGTACAGGAAGCACAAAGAGTTCCTTATGAGAGGAACCAAAGAGATCTCTACCAAGGCATGTTATAATTAAAATTAAAAGTTCAAGAGAGAATCTTAAAAACAGCAAGAGAGAAAAAAACAAAAAGACCTTGTTACATACAAGGGAACTGCCATTGGACTATCAGCTGAGTTTTCAGCAGAAACTCTGCAGGTCAGAAGGGAGTAGCAAGATATATTTAAAGTTGTGAAGGAGAAAACTTCTCACTAAGAATCTCTACCCAGCAAGGCCACCATTTAGAACTGAAGGAAAGAGAAAAAGTTTTCCATAGAAGCAAAAGCTAAAGGAGTTTATCACCACAAAACCGGCTTTACAGGAAATGTTAAAGGGACTTCTTTAAGCTGAAAACATACTAATAACTTGAAAACGTATGTAAGTAAAAATCTAACTGGTAAAGCCAAGTAAATAGTAAAGATAGTGGTTAACTGCGGCTTATTTGTACTAGTGGCTCAAGACAGGTTTTCTATGACATTTTTAGCTTTAAAAGCAAATATACTTCATGAAAAAGAATGCTTTGCCTAGGATCAAGCAGAATAAGAATTACTAGGATTGAATGAACAAGGAGAGAAACTAAAATGTGGATATTTATTTAGAATATGATAGGTCTTTATCCCCCTGGAGGAGGAAACAGCAACCCACTCCAATATTCTTGCCTGAAAAATTCCATGGACAGAGGAGCCTGGCAAGCTACAGTCCAAGAGCATTGCAAAGAGTTAGACACAAGTGAGCAACTCAACACACACACACACACACACAAACATACACACAGAGGTATTTTTTAAATGTATTTTAAACAAATATGGGGAAAAGTTCTTCCTCTTTCTTTAAAAAAAAAAGCTTTATTTATTTATTTTTGGCTGTGCTCTGTGGGCTTCTCTTTAGTTTCAGTGAGGGGGGGCTACTCCTCCAGATGAGGTGCTCAGACTTCTCTTGTTGCAGAGCACAGGCTCTCAGGCATGTAGGCTTCAGTAGTTGTGGCTCCAGGGTTTTAGAACACAGGCTCAGTAGTTGTGGCACACAGACTTCGCTGTTCCTCTGCATGTGGGATCTTCCCGGACCAGGAACTGCTGAACCTGCATCTCCTGCATTGGCAGGCAGATTCTTTACCCCTGAGCCACCAGGGAAGACTTTTCTCTTTTTGCTCTATATCTAGCACCTAATTTAGTAGATTCTGTTTCTGTATGTAGATGGAGACAAAGCATTTAAAAATGGTATCTGATTTGCACTAACTCTCTTAAAATTCAGAACAAAAACTTACTTTTTCAAGTAAAAATATATCCATACGTTTCATGGCAACATAGTTAATTGCATTAGTTTAATAAGAATATGTCTTTTTAAAAAATCTAGACATAATTTGGACAGATTGATTGTGTAATTAAGGCCTACAAGAAAAATAATTTTTGAAAATAATTGTTATTTAATCAGTCATGACAAGCTCACAATAGAGAAATATGGGTGGAGTCAATATTTACAAAGTCCTCAAAGGAAACTGACATGGTGTATGACATATAGGGTACCAGCTTCACACATAAAGAAAATTGTTTCCTGGCAGGCCAAGGATCTTGGGAATTTGGGCGGGGGAGGCTTCTAGAGGAGAGGAATTCCTCTGACTTTGTAGTTACTGCAGGTAATAATACAAGTTTTCAGTTCAGTCGTTCAGTCGTGTCCAGCTCTTTGTGACCCAGTGGACTGCAGCATGCCAGGCTTCCCTGTCCATCAGCAACTTCTGGAGCTTGCGCAAACTCATGTCCATAGAGTCAGTGATGCCATCCAACCATCTCATTCTCCGTCGTTCCCTTCTCCTCCTGCCTTCAATCTTTCCCAGCAGAAGAGACTTCTCCAGTGAGTCAGTTCTGCACATCAGGTGGCCAAAGTAATGGAGCTTCCATTTCAGCATCAGTCCTTCCAATGAAAATTCAGTACTGATTTCCTTTAGGATTGACTGGTTTGATCTCCTTGCAGTCCAAGGTATTCTTGAGAGTCTTCTCCAACACCACAGTTTGAGAGCATTAATTCTTCGGTGCTCAGCTTTCTTTATGGTCCAACTCTCACACCCATATATGACTATTAGAAAAACCATAGCTTTGACTAGACGGACCTTTGTCGACAAAGTAATGTCTCTACTTTTTAATATGCTTTTAATCTGTTTTTAAATACAGTCATGGCTTTTCTTTCTTCCAAGGAGCAAGAGTCTTTTAATTTCCTGGCTGCAGTCACCATCTGCAGTGATTTTAGAGCCCAAGAAAATAAACTCTGTCACTGTTTTCAAGTTTTAGGGGTTCTTAAAAGCTTAAACCAAAACACTAATTTGAAAAGATATATCCACCCTAATGTTCACTTCAGCATTATTTACAATAGCTAAATTATGGATTCAATCTAAATGTCCATTGATAGATAAATGGCTAAAGAATGGCATATTACTTGGCTAAAAGAAAAAATAAAATCTTGCCATTTTGACAACATGAGTGAACTTAGATGTATTATGCTAAGTGAAATAAATCAGACAGAGAAAGACAAACACGGTATGATCTTATATGTGTGTGTTTGTTGTTCAGTCATGTCTGACTTTTTGTGACCCCACGGACTTAAGCCTATGAGGCTCCTCTGTCCATGGGTATTCTCCTGGCAAGAGTACTGGAGTGGGTTGCCAGTTCCTTCTCCAGGGTATCTTCCTGACCCAGGAATCAAACCCAGGTCTCCCACATAGCAGGCAGATTCTTTATTGTCTGAGACACCAGGGCCAATCCAACTTCTATAAGGAATCTAAAAACTCATAAATACAGAGGGCCAAACTGGTGGCTGCCAGAGGAAGGGTGGTTGGGGGGTGGGCTGAAACAGGTGAAGGAGGTTAAGAGATACAAAACTGGTTATAAAATAAATGTCATGAGGATGTAATACATAGCATATGGAACATAGTCAATAATGCTGTAATAATTTTGTATGGTAACAGACAGTTATGAGACTTACTGTGGTGATCATTTTATAATATATTTAAATGCCAAATCATTATGATGTATACCTAAACTAACATAATATTGCACATCAATTATACTTCAATTAGAAAAGAAAGACCTTCAGCAATAGTTCTGCTTTGTATTCAGTTCAGTTCAGTCCCTCAGTCGTGTTCAACTCTTTGCGACCCCATGAATCACAGCACGCCAGGCCTCTCTGTCCATCACCATCTCCCAGAGTTCACTCAGACTCACGTCCATTGAGTCCATGATGCCATCCAGCCATCTCATCCTCTGTTGTCCCCTTCTCCTCCTGCCCCCAGTCCCTTCCAGCATCAGAGTCTTTTCCAATGAGTCAACTCTTCAAATGAGGTGGCCAAAGTACTGGAGCTTCAGCTTTAGCATCATTCCTTCCAAAGAAATCCCAGGGTTGATCTCCTTCACAATGGACTGGTTGGATCTCCTTGCAGTCCAAGGGACTCTCAAGAGTCTTCTCCAACACCACAGTTCAAAAGAATCAATTCTTCAGCACTCAGCCTTCTTCACAATCCAACTCTCACATCCGTACATGACCACAGGAAAAACCATAGCCTTGACTAGACAGAACTTAGTCGGCAAAGTAGTCTCTGCTTTTCAATGTATCTAGGTTGGTCATAACTTTTCTTCCAAGGACTAAGTGTCTTTTAATTTCATGGCTTCAGTCACTATCTACAGTGATTCTGCAGCCCCAAAAAATAAAGTCTGACACTGTTTCCACTGTTTCCCCATCTATTTCCCATGAGTGATGGGACCGGATGCCATGATCTTTGTTTTCTGAATGCTGAGCTTTAAGCCAACTTTTTCACTCTCCTCTTTCACTTTCATCAAGGGGCTTTTTAGCTCCTCTTCACTTTCTGCCATAAGGGTGGTGTCATCTGCATATCTGAGGTTATTGATATTTCTCCCGGCAAACTTGATTCCAGCTTGTGTTTCTTCCAGTCCAGCGTTTCTCATAATGTACTCTGCATAGGAGCTAAATAAGCAGGGTGATGATATACAGCCTTGACATACTCCTTTTCCTATTTGGAACCAGTCTATTGTTCCATGTCCAGTTCTAACTGTTGCTTCCTGACCTGCATGCAGATTGCTCAAGAGGCAGGTTAGGTGGTCTGGTATTCCCATCTCTTTCAGAATTTTCCACAGTTTATTGTGATCCACACAGTCAAAGGCTTTGGCATAGTCAATAAAGCAGAAATCGATGTTTTTCTGGAACTCTCTTGCTTGTTCCATGATCCAGCGGATGTTGGCAATTTGATCTCTGGTTCCTCTGCCTTTTCTAAAACCAGCTTGAACATCAGGGAGTTCACGGTTAACGTATTGCTGAAGCCTGGCTTGGAGAATTTTGAGCATTACTTTGCTAGTATGTGAGATGAGTGCAATTGTGCAGTAGTTTGAGCATTCTATGAAAACTGACCTTTTCCAGTCCTGTGGCCACTGCTGAGTTTTCCAAATTTGCTGGCATATTGAGTGCAGCACTTTCACAGTATCATCTTTCAGGATTTGAAATAGCTCAACTGGAATTCCATCACCTTCACTAGGAACACAGCCTTGTCTAACTCAATGAAACCAAGCGATGCCTGCAGGGCAACCCAAGATGGGTGGGTCATGGTGGAGAGGTCTCACAGAATGTGGTCCACTGGAGAAGGGAATGGCAAGCCACTTCAGTATTCTTGCCTTGAGAACCCCATGAACAGTATGAAAAGACAAAATGATAGGATAGCAAAAGAGGAACTCCTCAGGTCATTAGGTGCCCGATATGTTACTGGAAATCAGTGGAGAAATAACTCCAGAAAGAATGAAGGGATGGAGCCAAAGCAAAAACAATACCCAGCTGTGGATGTGACTGGTGATAGAAGCAAGGTCTGATGCTGTAAAGAGCAATATTGCATAGGAACCTGGAATGTCAGGTCCATGAATCAAGGCAAATTGGAAGTGGTCAAACAAGAGATGGCAAGGTGAACATCGACATTCTAGGAATCAGTGAACTAAAATGGACTGGAATGGGTGAATTTTACTCAGATGACCATTACATCTACTACTGTGGGCAGGAATCCCTCAGAAGAAATGGAGTAGCCATCATGGTCAACAAAAGAGTCCGAAATGCAGTACTTGGATGCAATCTTAAAAACGACAGAATGATCTCTTCATCTCCAAGGCAAACCATTCAATGTCACAGTTATCCACGTCTATGCTCCAACCAGTAACGCTGAAGAAACTGAAGTTGAACGGTTTTATGAAGACCTACAAGACCTTTTAGAACTACCACACAAAAAAGATGTCCTTCTCATTATAGGGGACTGGAATGCAAAAGTAGGAAGTCAAGAAGCACCTGGAGTAACAGGCAAATTTGGCCTTGGAATGCGGAATGAAGCAGGGCAAAGACTAATAGAGTTTTGCCAAGAAAATGGACTGGTCATAGCAAACACCCTCTTCCAACAACACAAGAGAAGACTCTACACATGGACATTACCAGATGGTCAACACCGAAATCAGATAGATTATATACTTTGCAGCCCAATATGGAGAAGCTCTATACAGTCAACAAAAACAAGACCAGGAGCTGACTGTGGCTCAGATCATGAACTCCTTATTACCAAATTCAGACTTAAATTGAAGAAAGTAGGGAAAATCGCTAGACCATTCAGGTATGACCTGAATCAAATCCCTTATGATTATACAGTGGAAGTGAGAAATAGATTTAAGGGCCTAGATCTGATAGATAGAGTGCCTGATGAACTATGGAATGAGGTTTGTGACATTGTACAGGAGACAGGGATCAAGATTATCCCCATGGAAAAGAAATGCTTTGTATTAAATACTGATAAACATTCTTTGAAAGGCTGTACTAGAGCAGATTAAAATCTATAAATCAGTCTTTTTACCCACATTTGCATTGAAGTCTAGCAATATTCATGACTCAAAGATTTATTAATTTATATCATGAATTATTTTATTTTCTGGAGTGGATTGCCATTTCCTCTTCCATGGGATTTTCCTGATCCAGGGATCAAACCCATGATTCCTTCGTCTCCTGCATTAGCAGATGAATTCTTATCACTGAGTCACCTGAGAAGCTGGCAAATTTTTCCTCAAGTCCTAATAAATAACCCAAATTCCTTCTTCTTATTTCTCTGACTTTGGAAAAGTATGAAAATCTGTTTTATGTGTTTGTGAAACAGTAAGCAATTCAAGTCAGATTTGAGTGAAAATGATCTTTCTGGCTCATTTTCTCTACTGGTATGTGCTAAAACCTTTGCATTATTCCATTTATCCTCTGTCTCTCTGCTTGAGGGAATATGCTCACTCAGCACTGACCCATTTTTTTTCACTGTCTACTATATTCCCAGAACTGTGTTGGGTGAACAGGCGGCAGACATGATTAAAATACAGGTCTGGCTTCAAAGAGCTCTGACTATACAGAAGATGGGGAAAAAACAATTTTTTAAGGTGTGGAATTGTACAAGTCAAAAGAGAGATATTTGTGCTAAACCATCAGAAGCATGAAAAGAGAACAGTTCTGCACAAATGACTCTATCAGAAATCAGAAAGATCAGAAAAAAAACTTTCTTTCTTTATCCTACCATGGCCTAGAAGATGGACTACCTATAATACAACTCTGAAATAATTCTCTTTTTAAAAACCTTTCAGTGGTTTTCATAAAAAATGACGATTATTGTTCTAGTCTTTACTTATTTTGTAATTTTATTTTTGCCCTTATCTTTTAATTTGTCTATTTGTACACATTTTATTGGGTTTTTCAGATGGTGCTGGTGGTAAAGAACCCGCCTGCCAATGCAACAGACATAGAGATGAGGGTTCGATCCCTGGGTCGAGAAGATCCCCTGATGGAGGGCATGGTAACCTACTCCAGTGTTCTTGGCTGGGAAATCCCGGGGACAGAGGAATCTGGCAGGCTAGAGTCCACAGGGTGGCAAAGAGTCAGACACGACTGAGGGAACTTAAGCACACATGCATGCATACATTTTATTATTCTTTCAACTTATTTTTGCTATTTATGCCCGTGAAATTAATCTTTAATTTTCATTTTATAGATCAGTCCAAATTCAGAAATTAAGTCCGAATTAGAATTCACTTCTTGTTGAGTTGAATAAATGAAGATAAAATGTATCTGACTAAGGAAGGCTAAATATTGTAAAAAAAAAAATTGACATTCATAATCATTATACATTTATTTGTATTCAGTGAATCTCCAGACAATACCCAATGTGACTATAGGGATAATTCACATCATAAAAAAAATTCAAAAATTTCAAAAATTTTCAAAATTTAACCTGGAATAAATGATAAGCTTAGTATTGCAAAGAAGGTGAGAACTGACCAGCTGAATAATTACAACATTTCATTTAGCCACAGTAATTCAAATATTTTAGTATGTATGAAAGAATAAACTGGTTAATCAGTGAAATAGAATAAATCATTTAGAAACAAATCTTAAAATAAAGGAGTCATCTCATTTGCAGGGAAATCTTGAATTGGTTAATAAATGATAATGGGACAATTAGAAGGCTACATAAGTGAGGAAAAAAGTCAATTTAGATATCAACTCATATAGTACACAATAGGCAACAAAATGACTTGAGATGGAATTAAATGTAAAAATTCAAACCAGGACTTTTGCTTCCACACATGCAGGATTTCTTCAGCACAAAGTTCTCTCTAATGCAATCCCTTTATAAGTTGCACCCCTTTTCCCATTTCCCTAGCACCTATAACCCCTGGAAACCACTCATTTATCTTCCATTTCTATGGTTTTGTCATTTCAAGAATGTTTTATGAAAGGAGTCATACAGTGTGACCTTTTGAGATTGTATTTCTTATCACTCAGTGTAAAGTTTGTGAGATCCATCCAAGTAGTTGTTTGTATCAGTGCTTTGTCTGTTTTTATTAGTGAGTAGTATTCCATAGTATGGATGTACCACAGCTAGTCTGATGGACATTTTGGTTGTTTCCAATATTTAGAAATATTGTTTTCTTTCCCCTATCTTCTGGGAAAGCAGATTTTGGAATTTAATTTTTAATTATCTGCAGATTTTTTTGTGTGTACCTTTTTGTGTAGTTTTTCTGTATTTTTAAAAACACCATAGGGACTTCCCTGGGGTCCAGTGGTTAACCTACTGTGCTTCCACTGCATGGGGCAAGGGTTAGATCCCTGGTTGGGGAACTAAGATCCTGCATGCCATGTGGAGTGGCAAAAAAACAAAACAAAACTAAACACTGTGGAGAATAGATACATAAGAAGGAACACATAATATTGATAAAAATAGTTATAAATGTCATAAATTTATTCAACATACAAATTTAGCATACTTCCAATTCCTGTCCTTTCTTTCTCCCACTGGCCTCTCTTCTGATGACTCTTTGTTCTTTGTTTCTGAAGCAGTTCATCTGATGAGGTCCACAAGTTACCATCTTCAATCATTTCCATGTTCAGACTAAACAGTAAAGAAAAGATAGAAATATTAGGAAAATTTTGTGATCTAATAAAGGAATAATTTTTCATACTTTAGTGATAAATATTTGAACTTAGTATGCTTATTTATTTTTATTGATAAGGCTGGTCTCAGTTTTTCCATGTTTTAACGTAGAGAGTGGAAAGTCTCATAGCAAGTATTGTATTGTCAAAGACGAACCCTGTCAGTTAGCCAAAAGGAACATCTTAGAGATCACATCTCTTGTGCAGTATTATATGGACAATTTTAGAGTGAAAAGTTGCCTGACTTTAACTTGTGTAAGTTTAGAAACATCTCAGAAAGGCCATGGGCGATAAATATATCACCACTGAGCACAGAGATATAAACTAAATATTAAATGATTTAGCTTTTATATGTGGCAAATTCCTGGATTCATCCTCAAACAAGTCAACCTAGATACATGTAATTATATTTTACTTGCATTTTTTCCTACTGTGAAAGTGTATAATACATCTGAGATAGTTCAATTCATAAATGATTCACCAAGGAGTTTTATAATATGGTAAGGGAATGCTCAAGAGGCAGCTTTACTCAAACAGCAAATGTTTATTTTCTTTTCATTGGCATCAGATTTTACTGTCTATACTTTACCAGCACTGCAGGGAACACTGTACTCTTCGATGGTGAATTCCTCTGAAATGCAAAAAGAATGAGACAGCGATGACAGACATGCAGTAATAGGCACATGAGTAGTTAACTGTAAATAAACTGCATAAGCTATGAAAGAAAGTGTAAAGCATAGTTATAGAGCCAATAAAAGGGCTTCTTTTGTACTAAGCCACTTGGGATTGTTTGGTGGGAAGTAACAGAAAGTTGGGCCTGGATACAAAGCTCACAAATGGATAACTGTCTTTCTGTAGGACACTGTATAGCCCCTTTTCACAATTATGTTTTTCTTATTGGAGTTGTACCTTCTGCTCTAAACCTTTTCTTTTCTAAGAAAGAGTTAAGTTGGAACACCACCAGCATGCTAAGATGGTGTAAGTTTCTAGTTCAAAGTCATGAGCAAATCAAAGAATTTCCTGATATATTACACGGTTTCCCAAAATTCGTGATTCTCCAAGGCCCAGGTGAAAAATAGATCAAATTTTGGGTCTCATAGCACACATTAGTACTGGGAAGTGTTTGCTTTTTTTTTTTTTTTTTTTAAGTTATTGCTGCTCTTCTTTCCTGTCTAGAATAATTCAGTGTAGAACAAACAACTTCATAGGAGAATTTAGAAAGAACTGATCCCCTTATTGCTTTATGATCAGTTTATAAGAATGACTCTGATACTTGTTTGGGGACAATTATTATGAATAAGATTATCCTGTGATTATAAACTCACTCTTTCTTCCAGTGAGAGATTGTGGAGTTTTCTTTCAGTTATGGTGACACTATCCTAGGATAGTCATCTTTTTCCTTTCAAGGCTTGGCATGTCTGACTCTCACTCACCTGTCTCATAGTAATCATATGCCTTTACAGTAGCTGGTTTTAAATTCTTTACTGCGATGTCTTGTTCCACTGAGAAGGAGAAACTCACGATATGATGGGTTAGCTGGAGAGACAGGAAAACTGAATTGGAATCAAAGATTAACTTTGTCTCTCTTTAAGATATTATCAAACCCTGTACTTATGCTATTCTCTGTGCCAAAACCTATGGAAAGAACGAGATGGCTTCAGACTTGTATAATACATTCAAGGACAGATAAAAGAAGGGCAAGAAGACAATTCTACAGACATTTAAATGTAGTAAATCAAGCCTGTTGACTTGGCCAGGATTCATTTTCCTCTATAGCTATTTCCTCCCCTTTCATAAATGAAATACCAGGGAGTTTTATAATATGGGAAAGAGTCTGCCTACAATGTGGGAGACCCGGCTTCAATCCCTGGGTCAGGAAGATTCCTCTGGAGAAGAGAATGGCAATGCACTCCAGTATTCTTGCCTGGAGAATTTCTTGGATGGACAGAAGAGCCTGGTGAGCTGTAGTCTGTGGGGCTGTAAAGAGTCGAACATGACTGAGTGACTAACACTTACACCAGAGACTTATGCAACATGGTAAGCTGTGTATGTGAAGTACACTCTTTGGAACCTGGGTTGGCTTGTTAGAACCTCTAGTGGCTCTTCTGGATCTAGCAGAGTCACAGAGAATCTTACCTCTTCAAAATAAATCAGGACATGGTTGGTGTTCACTTCAGTCCTCTGAATCTGAGCCATTTCCTGGAGCTGTAGATGCAGAAGATAAACCAAAGGGTATGAGATGAGGGACTCTCAGGCTGAGATAGTCTTCAGATATTTATGTTCTAAATGGCTTCTCAGAGACATCACACTCTAATTTGATCTCCTCATGAATAATAGCAATAGTAATACAAATAACATTGACTAAACACCCTTCCTATCTATTATCTACATAGAGAGACAGGGAATTATCTTCTAACTATATTTTAAAAAAGGCAGGGAGGAGGATAAAAGACATTTCTCCCCATCTTTTGAGTCTAGCATAATTTTGATACCAGAAACCAGTAGGAATAATGTAAGAAACAAAAAGTATAGCCCAATGTCAGTCATTGGGATGATGTCAGTCACTGGGAGAAGGGGACAACAGAGGATGAGATGGTTGGATGGCATCACTGACTCAATGGATATGAGTTTGGGTAAACTCCGGGAGTTGGTGATGGACAGGGAGGCCTGGCATGCTGCTGTTCATGGGGTCACGAAGCATCGGACATGACTGAATGACTGAACTGAACTGAGTGTCAGTCATGATATTAAAAAAAAAAAAAAAAAAAAAAAAAAAACCACAACCATCTATAAGCAAACAGAATCCAGAAATTTATTTTAAAAAATAAACACAACGACCAGGTCCAGTTAGTCCTAAGAATGTAAAGTTGCTTCAGAATTTAAAAGACCAATGTGATTTATTATACTAATTAAAAATAAAATCACTGTCATCTAAAATACAGAAAAAGATTTGAACTAAAGCACAGCACCCATTTGCTACAAGAACTTTTGTAAATTATAATTGGAAACTTCCTGAACCAATAAGAAAATGATCCAAAACCCTAAAGCAAACATTTTATCAATGATGAAGAGATAAAAACTTTCTCTTCTATGTCAAGGAAAAGCTCAGAAAAAAATTTTTAAAATGGAGAATATATGTACATACATTCATATGATGTAGTCTCCCTTTTCCTTTTTATACGTAATGGAAAGATAATTTAATGCACTATGCATTCTTACAGGTCTCCAGGTTAAACATTATTAACCATGTTTATGATTTGTATCTTGTAGTTGAGACCATATAACTAGGATGCCCACTGTTCAAATAATGGAAACACACACTAGAGACACAAGTTTGAGAGACCTCTTGAAGAATTGAATCAAAAAAATAAAATTTACAGCATTTATTTGCCATGACTTTGCTATCTGTAAGGGATTTAGGGCTTACCTTTCTCACGGATGATTTCACAGGTATGAAGCCTGATACCATCTTCACATCAACAATGACCATGTTGGAGCTGGGTCGTTCCCCCGTGTAACTATGAAGTCAAGGTGTATGGACAAGGCAGTCAAACAAAATCCTTTGGATTTCATTCAAGACAGAAGTCTCTCCTCTTTTATTTCTAGTGTTTCCTATCCCTGGCTACCATTCAGCTTCACCATCTACTCTATTTGCTTCTGTATAGTTGTCTGGGGCTTCTCAGGTGGCACTAGTGGTAAAGAATCTGCCAGCCAATGCAGGAGATGCACGTTTGATCCCTGGATGGGAACAAGAACCCCTCTTGGGTAGGAAGGAATGGGCAACCCACTCCAGCATTCTTGCCTGGAACACTCCATGGACAGAGGAGCCTGGTGGGTTACAATCCATGGAGTTGCAAAAGAGTGGGACATGACTGAACAATTGAACATGTAGTTGTTTAGAAAACTGATAAGAAGTCATACTCTGCAGGCATAGTGACATCATATTCTCAACATCAAAGGCTTTTTGGTTAAGAGTGAAGAAAACTTTCTTTTGAATAAATATTGCAAGAATTTCTTATTCATTGTGTATGACCCTGGACAGTGAAGATCCTGTGCACCAGAAAATCAATTTCACCATATTCTACAAAAGGTCGGGTAGCAATTTACAATTTACCTAATGTTGATGTGAATCTGGGCTTTCCTGTGAGTGCTGGCTCCATCACAATTCTTGGGGAGAGTTTCAACTTTCAGAGTAAAGGGAGCTTTTCTTTCTTTCTTGGGCAGGATATTATATCTCAAGGATGTCTAAAATAAATGGGGAAAAAAAGCCTTTATTTTTACACTCAATCTGTTGCTTCTAGGTAATTTATATTTCCCCTTGGTACACGTTTCTTTCTCTGTTTTGAAGTTCCGATCTACTTCTCGAGACTTGATCTCCCATTTGTGACACTTCTGGAACCCTGACAAGTCTCACCTGGACATACACACATCCCGACCCTGACACAACTGTGCTGTACTTCCCCGGGATCTCTGGCAAAGCCACCTCCTGCAGCAGTAGGCGTTTAGCTTCATCTACTTGGAATTCTTCAGAGAAGGTCTCCTCAGACTTCACGGTGACAGTAGCTGCTTTCTCCCCTTTAGTGAAAGTTGCTGCCCCATATTTGGAAAGTGCCTGGAGAGCCACCACTGTATCCTGAAAAAAGATGGGTGCAGAAATTATAGGAGAGGAAGGTGGTCAAATCATACTGGATATAAACCATATCCATGCTACTCTCAGAGTTACCTAGTCATAAACACTGTTCATTCACTGAATTTCAAGTCTATTCAGAGCTCGTTATTCATCTTGAACTATTCATTCATCTTGAACTAGTCTATGTACTTCGTGTGCGTTAGTCACTCCATCATGTCCTACCCAGCGATCCCATGGACTGTAGCCCACCAGGCTTCTCTGTTCGTGGAATTCTCCAGGCAAGAATACTGGAGTGGATAGCGATTCCCTTCTCCAGGGGATCTTCCCAACTCAGGGATTGAATCCAGGTCTTCCACATTGCAGGCAGATTCTTTACCATTTGAGCCATCTGGAAATCCTTAGGTACTTTGGGGAAATGCAGTTTCCTCATTCAAGTAGTTTACAATGTACATATGGGACTTAGACTCTAATAATTGACATAGAGTAGAACACATTTCAATAATCTATACATTTCTGTGTATTTCTACAAGCTTTACAGGTGGCAGAGTGGTAAAGAATCTGCCTACCAATGCAGGAGATGCAAGAGACTTGGGTTTGATCCCTGGGTCAGAAAGATCCCTGAAGGAGGAAATGGCAACCTACTCCAGTATTCTTGCCTGGAGAATCCCAAAGACAGAGGAGTCTCACAGGCTACAGTCCATGGGGTCACAAAGAGTCAGACATGACTGAGCATGGACACATGTAATATATACATTTCTATAACAATATTTGTTGGGAAAATTCAGGAAAAGAGGAGTTGGAGCTAGTATACATAATAAGAGAAGGCTGTGAAGAAGATGAGAATTAAGATTATCTCTGAATAGTGAGAAAGATTTATGCAAACAGAAAAGAGGCATCAGGCAATAACAGGAAGGGACATATTGGAAGTTAAGACCTGGAGAAGAGTGAAACAATTCCAGGAAAAGTGAAGAGATCAGCCTTATTAGACAAGATTATTCATGTTTACTGAGGAGAGGAAATATTTTGGGCAAATTAATTTTAGTCTTTGGATGAAAAATGCCACAAAGCATGTGGGATCTCAGTTCCCACACCAACCAGGGATGGAACCTGAGCCCCCTGCAGTGGAAGCACAGAGTCTGGACCACCAGGAAAGACTCTAAAGGAAGTAATCGTATGAAGACATTGTTTTAGGAAGATTGGTTACTTTATAGAAAAGGATCCACTAAGAAGAGAAAATATGAGAGATTGTATAGAGGACAGGGAAATAACCCAAGTATAAAATAATGAGGCTTAAACCTTTTTGGTGATGCAAGAGTAAAACATAATTTAGAAACACTATTCACTTACTCAACTCTTAGAATATGGTTGTGTCTACATAGGTATTAGTACATTAATTTTTCTTCCTAGAGTCTCTTCACAGACCTGAGTGGAGGAGAAGCCCCCATTGGGGTTCTGTTGCTTGGTGAGCCATTTTACAATCTGTGCAGCCACAGACAGATCTTCCGAAGATGGGGCAGGCTGGGCAGTAAGATGGGCAAGGAGGGAGTAAGATGTCATCTCCACGTCAACAGAAGGAGCCCGGGGTGGACTGTAGAGTTCATTAACTTCTTGAGGCTTCCTAGGACGTTGCCAGTGGATTGAGTCCTCTTAGAAATAAAAAAGGATATCATCTTCAGCTTAGAGAACATTTTCAAAAAATCTAAATCTTTAATGATCCCTGTAATTACAGCTCACCCATTGAATGGACATACGTGAAATGAAGTGAAAGCTTCTCAGTCGTGTCTGATTTTTTGCGACCCTATGGACTATACAGTCCATGGAATTCTCCAGGCCAGAATACTGGAGTTGGTAGCCTTTCCTTTCTCCAGGGGATCTTCCCAACCCCAGGGATTGAACCCAGGTCTCCCGCATTGCAGGCAGATTCTTTACCAGCTGAGCCTTCAGGGAAGCCCCAAAATACTAGAGTGGGTAGTCTTTCCTTTCTCCAGTGGATCTTCCCAGCCCAAGAATTGAACCAGGGTCTCCTGCATTGCAGGCAGATTCTTTACCAACTGAGCTATCAGGGAAGCCCAGACATACATGAAGTGAAAGTATTAAGTAATCACCAATCAAGCTAATCTTTGCCAAGAAAGTACATTGAGGTTCCAGTAAATCACCTCATGTCCTTGTGTTTACTACATCCTTGTGTGATATTAGAAACTGGACTGTTTCGAGGCCTATAATGTATGAATTGATAAAATCATCCATGTTACCTAGAGATGTTAGGTTAGTAATAATTAATCTTCTTATAATAATAAAAATGGATATAATATAATATAAGCATGATGTGAAAGTGAAAAGTGAAAGTCATTCAGTGGTTTCCAACTCTTTGCAACCCCATGGACTCTGATTATATACAGTTCATGGAATTCTCCAGGTGAGAACACTGGAGTGGGTAGCTGTTCCCTTCTCCAGTGGATCTTCCCAAACCAGGGATAGAACCCAAGTCTCCCGCATTGCAGGCAGATACAAGCTGAGCCACCAGGGAAGCCCAAGAATACTGGAGTGGGTAGCCTATCCCTTCTCCAGGGGATCTTCCTGACCCAGGAATCGAACCGGGGCCTCCTGCGTTGCAGGTGGATTCTTTGCCGGCCGAGCTACCAGGGAAAGCCCAAAATAGATGTGAATAAAATAGGCTCTCTCCCTTTGATCACTGGTGACTTTGGAAGTCAATTCTTACCTTCTCTTACAGCTTCTTTGTCTAGTGACTCAAGCAGTTCCTTTCTCTTGGCTTGGTCTCCTGCTAGTGCGAAGGCATAGGCCAATAACGCCTTGGTATAGACAAGACTTCCTTGGGCCTCTGAGGCAGATTGCCAGGCCCTTTCCAGGCAGAACAGAGCATTGCGGACAACTGGGTGCTATAAAGAAGATAAAGACCCTGCTTCTGTTTTCCCTTGTTCCAGCCATTTACTTATTTATTTATTTTTGGGGGGTGGCGTGGGGAGGGTATAGCTGCTTTACAACATTGTGTTAGTTTCTGCTGTACAGCAAAGTGAATCAGCTCTACGTATACATATATCCCCTCCCTTTTCGACTGCCTTCCCATTCAGGTCACCACAGAGCACTGAGCAGAGTTCCCTGTGCTATACAGCAGGTTCCCATTAGGTATCTATTTTACACATAGTAGTTGTGTATACGTCAGTCCACATCTCCCAGCTCTTCCCACCTCCACGTTTCCCCTTTGGTATCCATATGTTCTCATTCTCCACATCAATCTTGTTCCTGCCTTGCAAAGAGATTCATCTGTACCACTTTTCTAGATTCCACATATATGCATTAATATACAAAATGTGTTTTTCTTTTTCTGACTTACTGAAAATGAAGGAAGATCTTAAGCTAGCTGAACCAGGCTAATGAACTGTCCCCTGGCTAGCCACAGATTAAATGCCCCAGTGTGCTTGCACAACACCACAGTTCTGACCAGAGGGTAATTTCCTTTGCAGCTTCCCAAGGGATCTACTGTCCTTTGTGCTCCAGTGAAATATACTAATTTTAAATAATGTGAAAATCACAACTCATTTTCCTCAGAGATTCATAGCTCTACGAGTTTCATCCTTACATTAGAGGAAGGTACAGGGTGGGAGTGGCGGTACATACGGTGACAAGCAGTGGCATCTCCAGCAGAGCGATGGTAATATAGGCAGAGAGCGTTACCTCGTCATCGACCCCACCCTGTAGGATCAGAGGCAGAGACACTCAAACACTCCAATAAGCATCACCCAGAGGCAGCTAACTCTAATTTCCCCCTTGGTTATCTTCACCAGAATGTATCTTTTCTAGGGCAATATTATTGTTTCCTCTGCTTCCTCTTTCACCCCCAAATTCTGAAATCTGTCCCAAATCACTTTCCCTCATTTTTAGTGACATAGTGGAGTTTTTTGGACATGCTATTTTCTTAACCATAGGAAACACCTAATTTATTGTTAGGTTTCAAAAGCTTTTGCTTCTGCTGTCCTTCTCAAAGTTATGTCACCATGACTTGAGGAATCCATAGGAGCATCACAACTCATACATTTCACTCTTCTCAGGGACCAGAACAAATTTAAAGGCATCACCTTAATAGCATTGTTTAGCAATGATCCAGAGCGCTGGAAACAGCCATTTTCCTTCTGCTTCCGTGAAAGCCAGGTAAGGGAGTCTGTGATGTGCGAGTCCTCTACAAAGATGTGTGATTGGGCTTGAGAAAAAGACTTGAGCACAAATGCAGTAAGCCTGTTCAGCAAAGAAGAGAAGGAGACCTGAGGATCATCTCCTTTTTAAAGGTCACTGTGTTTCATTGCCTCCAGAGAGCTTTGCAGTTCCATGGAGAAAATTGGTGGGGAGATGACCCTTGAATACTGAATATACTCTTATTTGTCCAACAAACTTCTGAATCTATTTAAAAATCTCTCAACTTTATTGGTTTCTCCAGAGTTGATACTTTTTTTTCCTCATAAAAAGTTTGTTGGAGACTCCAAGCCTTCCCACCACCCAAATTGCCATTTTCTGAATGATTTTACTACATTACGGTGTCTTTCTGTTCTTCGCCTCCTCTCCTTCCTGAATGCACAATATAGAAATTTCTTCCTCTCTCATTTCACATTGTGACACCTTATGCCTTATATTTCTGCTTGAGGGGACCCTAATTTTACTATTATCTATTGTACTATCCGCCTGCAATGCAGGAGACACAGGTTCTATCCTTGGGCCTGGAAGATCCCCTGGAGAAGGAAATGGCAACCCACTCCAGTATTCTTGCCTGGGAAATACCATGGACAGAGAAGCCAGGTGGGCTACAGTCCATGGGGTCCCAAAACAGTCAGACATGGCTTAGCGACTAAACAACTGTACTATCAGAACAGTGAGCTTTCATACATGAAATGGTGAGATCTTCCGCTAGCAATGATATGCATGTGGGTTTTTAAAGGATAACAAATTTCTACACAATAAGTCCAGGTATCAGATAAGAGCTATTTCCAGTTATCTGAAATATCTTGGATCTACAGAGAGCATATGGAAATAATTATCTTACCAAGTGTTTCCCTGACTTCTACCATCACGATCCCCAAAGGTGCTGTAAGAACCATCACTGTGCTTATAGTTCAACTGTCTTTGGTAACCTTAAGAAGAAGAATGTTTGCATAGATTTAGGAAATAGCAGAGACACTGGAGAAGGAATCAGGCTTTTCCTTGAAACTCATTGAGGAATCACAGGGAAGCTACTATTTTACTACAAAGTCTCCAAGATTTGAAGATGCCATTTAATTCTCTGGTTGTATTGTGAGACATCTTGTTGGATGTCACAGCAAAGGTAATTACTAAATCTTAATCTAAGGGAAGTGGATTTGAGTTCAATGGAGGAGATATTTAGGAAATCAACTAATGTTTTTCCTTTGGGGGTAATCTCTCACCACTGATGAGGTAGCTGATGGCTTTGGACTTGATCTTCTCAGTGAGCTGTCCTGTCTCATTTAGATAGTTCAGAACATAGATGTTAGGGGTGAAAAGGACCATATTCTGTTCTCCACAACCATAGGGCATCCGGAGAAGATTCTGAAGATTTTGCATTGCAGAGCCTAGTATATCACCTGAGGAATGAAATACAGAAAAAATTTTAGAGGAACTCAGCTGATTGATGTTAGGGTAGGAAAATAGATGACTAGCTAAGTGAGAAGTCAAATCATGTATAAAGAAAGCATAAGAGGTGAAGAAAAACAAGAATAGAAAGAGAAATGTTGGAACAATAAAGTAGATGTTCAAAGATGGGAAAAATAGGAAAAAACAAAAATGGAAGGATATACCTTTCTGATGCGTCACACATCTGGTAAAAAATGATTAGTTTCATCTCTAGTAGAAAGCATCACTATCTAGCCAATATCTTGAAGGTGAGAGCACAAAGAGATGACTCTCTTTGCTCTTTAGAGTATATCAAGGTTTAAGATGCAGCATAGCATTGATTCAGCCCCTCTTTCCCACTAATACACAGTGTGGTCCTGATGCTTTCTCTCAGTTCAATGCCTAGACACAGGGACTTCATTAGGAAGGGATGATGAGACGCCATGCACTAGAGTTAAAAGGATGGACAGATGCTTCTTTTGGGATGGGAGACTCACCCAAAACTGAATATGTCGCCCTGGCAGAACCTTCAACCACATTTGAAGGAAGTTTTAATGACAACATTTCAGATCCTCCAGTTTCTAATGAAACAAGACAAATACACAGAAGGGAGGGAAAAATGAGAGAAATGTTCTAGTTCTATCTGCATTTTTTCCCATCTCTATGATCAAGATCCAACATCATGTTTTTCTTAGTTATTATTTCATTTCTTTGATGCAATCCAAGTTTCTGCTAGAGCCACAATTCATCTCACAGTGAAGTTCATATTAATCATATATATTTATGCTAAATCTCTATAGATCTCTGTATAAGCATATACCTTATGTTATACTTATTTCCTTCTCTTTCTTGTTTATGTTAACTTATACTATAGCTAGTGGTTGTAAAAAAATCATATTTACTCCATAAATATGTATTAAGTGTGTGCTATGTACCAGATTTTGTATTAAGTGCAGTGATACAGCAATTTTTGGAAGACATTTCCTGACATCATAATAAGTTCATTTTGATGGGAGTAATAAAAAAACAAATTTTTAGTATGCTAGATACTGATAAGTTCTATACAAAAAATAAAGCAGAGTGTTTATATGGGTGAGCTAGTGAGGCAAGGTAAACCAGGAAGTGCAGGGTGTGGGGAGGAATTTGTCATCCAAATACTCATTGATTAAAAAATCAGGTACTTCCCTGTTGTTTCAGTGGCTAAGACTCCATGCTCTCAATTCAGGGGGCCTTGGTTCAATCCCTGGTCAGGGAAATAGATTCACATGCCCCAACTAAGATCTGGTATAGCCAAAATCAGAAAGGTACCAGGAATGTTAGGTCCATGAATTAAGGTAAATTAGAAGTGGTCAAACAAGAGATGACAAGAGTGAACATTGACATTTTAAGAATCAGTGAATTAAAATGGACTGGAATGGGCAAATTTAATTCAGATGACCATTATATCTACTACTGTGGGCAAGAATCCCTTAGAAGAAATGGAGTAGCCTTCATAGTCAACAAGAGTCCAAAATGCAGTACTTGGGTGCAACCTCAAAAATAACAGAATGATCTCTGTTCATTTCCAAGGGAAGTCATTCAATATTACAGTAATCCAAGTCTATGCCCCAACCAGTAATGCTGAGGAAGCTGAAGTTGAATGGTTCTCTGAAGACCTACCAGATCTTTTAGAACTAACCCTCAATAAAGATGTCTTTTTCATCATAGGGGACTGGAATGCAAAAGTAGGAAGTCAAGAGATACCTGGAGTAACAGGCAAATTTGGCCTTGGAGTACAAAAGAAGCATGGCAAAGGCTAACAGAGTTTTGCCAAGAAATCACACTGAGGTCATAAAAAATACCCTCTTCCAATAACACAAGAGAAGACTCTACATGGACATCACCAGATGGTCATTACCGAAATCAGATTGGTTATATTCTTTGCAGCCAAAGATGAAGAAGCTCTATATAGCCAGCAAAATAAGACCAGGAGCTGACTGTGGCTCAGATCATGACTCTTTATTGTACAATTCAGACTTAAATTCAAGAAAGTAGGGAAAGCCACTAGACCATTCAGGTATGAATTAAATTCTTTACAATTATACAGTGGAATTGACAAATAAATTGCAGAAGTCAGATCTGATAGACAGAGTGCCTGAAGAACTGTGGACTGAGGTTTTAAACATTGTACAGGAGACAGGGAGCAAGACCATCCCCAAGAAAAAGAAATGCAGAAAGGCAAGATGGCTGAGGAGGCCTTACAAATAGCTGAGAAAAGAAGCAAAAGATAAAGGAGAAAAGGAAAGCTATACCCATTTGAATGAATTCCAAAGAATAGCAAGGAGAGATAAGAAAGACTTCCTCAGTGATCAATGCAAAGAAATAGAGGAAAACAACAGAATGGGAAAGACTGGAGATCTCTTCAAGAAAATTAGAGATACCAAGAGAACATTTCATGCAAAGATGGGCTCAATAAGGACAGAAATGGTATGAAACTAACAGAAGCAGAAGATATTAAGAAGAGGTGGCAAGAATACACAGAAGAACTGTACAAAAAAGATCTTCATGACCCAGATAACTGCAATGGTGTGATCACTCACCTAGAGCCAGACATCCTGGAATGTGAAGTCAAGTGGGCCTTAGAAAGCATCACTGTGAACAAAGCTAGTAGAGGTGATGCAATTCCAGTTGAGCTATTTCAAATCGTAAAAGATGATGCTGTGAAACTGCTGCACTCAATATGCCAGCAAATTTAGAAAACTCAGCAGTGGCCACAGGATTGGAAAAGGTCAGTTTTCACTCCAATCCCAAAGAAAGGCAGTGCCAATGAATGTTCAAACTACCACACAGTTACACTCATCTCACACAGTAGGAAAGTAATGCTCAAAATTCTGCAAGCCAGGCTTCAACAGTACATGAACCATGAACTTCCAGATGTTCAAGCTGGATTTAGAAAAGGGAGAGAAACCAGAGATCAAATTGCTAACATCAATTCTATCATTGAAAAAGCAAGAGAATACCAGAAAAAATCTACTTCTGCTTTATTAATTATGCCACAATCTTTGACTGTGAAGATCACAACAAACTATTGAAAATTCTGAAACAGTTGGGAATACCAGACCACCTGACCTGCCTCTTGAGAAATCTCTATGCAGGTCAAGAAGCAACAGTTAGAACTGGACATGGAAGAACAGACTGGTTCCAAATTGGGAAAGGAGTATATCAAGGCTGTATATTGTCACCCTGCTTATATGCAGAGTACATCATGCAAAATGCTGGGCTGGATGAAACACTACTTGGAATCAATATTGCTGGGAGAACTATCAATAACCTCAGATACACAGATGACACCACCCTTATGGCAGAAAGTGAAGAAGAACTAAAGAGACTCTTGATGAAAGTGAAAGGGGAGAGTGAAAAAGCTGGCTTAAAACTCAACATTCAAAAAACAAAGATCATGGCATCTGGTCCTGTGACTTCATGGCAAATAGATGGGCAAACAATGGAGACAGTGAGACACTTTATATTTTTGGGCTCCAGAATCACTGCAGATGGTGACTGTAGCTCTGAAATTAAAAGGCACTTGCTCTTTGGAAGAAAAACTAAGACCAATCTAGACAGCATATTAAAAAGCAGAGACATTACTTTGCCAACAAAGGTCTGTCTAGTCAAAGCTATAGTTTTTTCAGTAGTCAGGTATGGATGTGAGAGTTGGACCATAAACAAAGCTGAGCGCCGAAGAATTGAAAGTTTAGAACTTTGGTGTTGGAGAAAACTCTTGAGAGTCCCTAGGACTGCAAGGAGATCCAACGAGTCCATCCTAAAGGAAATCAGTCCTGAATATTCATTGGAAGGATTGATGCTGAAGCTGAAACTCCAATACTTTGGCCAACTGATGCAAAGAACTGACTTGTTCAAAAAGACCCTGATGCTAGGAATGATTAAAGGCGGGAGGAGAAGGGGATGACAGAGGATGAGATGGTTGGATGGCATCACCGACTCAATGGACATGAGTTTGAGCAAACTCTGGGAGTTGGTGATGGACAGGGAAGCCTGGTGTGCTGCAGTCCATGGGGTCACAAAGAGTCAGACATGACTGAGTGACTGAACTGAACTGAATAGCCAAAATAAATAAATATATAAATAGTTTTAAAAAATCATAAGTGATGAAGACTAAATCAGGGAGTAAAATTTATAGATATCTAGGGGAAGAGACTTGCTGGAATACAGAGCAAAACATGAAAAGACATCAAAGATGAGAGCATGCTGGTTGTGTTCCAAGATCAGATTAGGAGACCAGTGTGATTAGATTAGGAGGAGCAGGGTGAGTGGAGGACAGGGTAAGAAGGTATGAAGTCACAACGGTGGAAAGGTTTTGTAGGTGAGGTTGGAGACATGCTCTAACTTTGAGGGACATGGGAGACTCTTGGAAGATTCTGAACAGAGGAGGGGCATGGTGTGAAATATGCTTTAATGATTCTCTTGCTATGGAAGAACAAGGGGAGATGACCAGGAGACCAGTTAGGAGGTGGCTGAGATGATCCAAGAGAGAAAGGTCTAGAGCAGGAGTGGACATGATGAGAAGTGGGAAAATTCTGAATAATATTTAAAGGTAGAACCAACTAGATTTGGAATTGATTGGGTATGGAGTAAAAGAGAAAGAATATAATTAAAGGACAACTCCAAAATTTTTATCTCCAGCAAGCGGAAGAATAGGATTTCCATCACTGCAGCAGCATCTGAGATGAAGAAAACTGTAGGAGAAGCAGTGAGTCCTGCAGGGGTTCAGTTTTGAGCAAGCTAGTTTTGAGAGACCTCTTAGACCTCCAAGCCTGCAAGTGGAGATGATAAGTGAACAGTTGAATACATGAGTCTCAGTTTAGGAAAGAGGTATGGACTGAAGATAGATACATTTTGTGGTCTCTGGTACAAAGTTATTAAAGTTCTGTGACTAGCTGAGATTATCAGGGGCTACTTAAATAGACAAGAGAGGCCATCTGTACACTAAGCATTGTTCTCAAGATGATTTTAGATAGTGCAGAGTTGAACATTTTAATAGTCATTTTCTAAATGACTGTATGAATGTTTAGATGGTAATTTTAAGGGTTCAATAAAGATTGTTTTTCTCTATATGTTAGTGACCTAAAATTCTTCAAATAATTTGTTTAAACAAAAACATGAATACACTTAAACTATTAACTGAATAACCAATAATACTAGTGCCACAAAGATATTTCAATATTTGGAAAATTGTGTAGGAAGAAGTTTGGGAAGCAAGGTGTATTGGAAAGATTCCTGTCTGATAGTCATCAGCTTTAGTCCTCATTATTGGCCAAGAATTTTTAAGTGAATCTCTTTAACTTTTCGATGCCCTCATCAGGAAAAGCTTGTTCTCCATCAAATGTCCTTCGATTTGCACATGGGATAATATACTTCTTTCCTTTTTTTCCCACCAGAGAAAACGTGCCTCCAAGGGCATTTCACATCATATACTTTAGCAAGTGGCTTAACATAAAAATTTTATCTATTTCTGACACTTACCTGATGCACAGAGAAGTGTGTTGAAAGTTTCTTCTCTTTCTATTCCTTCAGGCTTTGTATAGCAAGAAGAAAATTAAGAAGAAAAGTTATGTGTATATATATATGGAATCTAGAAAAATGGTACTGATGAACCTATTTACAGGGAAGGAATAGAGGACAAACTTGTGGATACAGGGAGGAAGGAGAGGGTGGGGTGAATTGAGAGAGTAGTATTGACATATATATACAACTGTGTGTGAAATAGATAACTAGTGAGAAGCTGCTGTAAGCATAGGGAGCTCAGCTCAGTGCTCTGTAATGACTTAGAGGGATGGGATTTGGGAGGTGAGTGGAAGGGAGGATTCAGAAGGAGGGGATACATGTATACATGTAGCTGATTCACATTGTTGTACAGTAGAAGCTAATACAACATTGTAAAGCAATTACTCTCCAATTAAAAATGAATTAAAAAAAAAGAGAAGTGATAGTGCATCAGAGAAGAAGCAATTACTTTAGAAGAGAAAATGTTAGTGAAAGCTTGAGTTGTGAACATATTCATATTCATGGGAATGAAATGTCACTGCCACATACATGTTAGATAATGCGATTTCCATAATAAAGCTTCGGAGACTCAGAGAAATTAGACCTTCATACCTCAACAAGTAAAGGCTTGATAACGGTGTCCTTCTGTCCAAGTTCTGGGAAGTGAGGCACCTCACTGCCACATAGTTCCTGAGACTGTAGGGCTTCTGCAGTAGCTGTGAAATTCACCTCTCCTGCGGAATAAAATTCGTAAGGAGTTAAACAGTGATCCTATATTGAATGGTTTCTTCTTTTTAAGCCTCTCCAATATATATAATTGTTTTCCTTCCATTGATCAGTCAAAGGAGGAGAGAAAAACATGCATCTGAGTGGAAGTGGAAAGCAATCAGCACAACAAAGGAAGTAGGATTCGTGAACACCGTTATCACTCACCCAGTGACTTTGGGGTCACAGCCCAGGACATGGTTTTCTGCTTGTTTCCACAGACACAGTGAGATTCTTCTTTCTTCTCTACTGGGATGGCCAAGAAGGCAGAAGAGGCCTCCAGCTGTATGCTCACCTGTCCCCCATTCCCACCCACAAGTTGGAGAAAGAACGCAGGCAAAAGGTCAGTAATGGGATGTCAGGGCGGGGGGAGGGAAAGAAGCTTAAAGGGACAATGCATACTAATGAGAGGCTTTGAGAAGCTGTTCAGACAAGGTAAATCCTGTCAGGTATTTTGTAGTTTAGATGTTTGCCATAAGGACATTGAAAAACTGACGGGAATCAAGATAAATACTCAGGATTTAGGCTTGTGCCAACACAAGGAAGAAATATTTTTCTTTTGTTAGAGTGAAAAAATAATCAGGTGGGAGTAATATCTGAATTCAGGAATACACAAATAAAATAGAGTCCTGGATGACTATAACCTTACCACCTTGGGTCTGTCGGGAGCTTTGTTCTTAGCACTTGAAAGTGGAAGTGTTATTCACTCAGTCGTGTCTGACCCTTTGCGACTCCCTGGACTGCAGCCCACCAGGCTCCTCTGTCCTTGGGGATTCTCCAGGCGAGAATACTGGAGTGGGTTGACATTACCTCTCCAAGGGATCTTCCCAACCCAGGGATTGAACCCAGGTCTCCCACACTGCAGGCAGATTCTTTGCTATCTGAGTCACCAGGGAAGCCCAGATGGTTGTAACCTTACCACCTCGGACCTGTTGGGGAGCTTTGTTCTTAGCACCTATTCCAGTCTAAAATTAGGCCACATCGTATTCGGTTATGATTTACTAGGAGATGACCTGGAGGAGATTTAGGAAACGGATGGTGTGTTCCTTCCTCCTACCTTCACTTACATCCAGACAAGTGCCCTTACCCGAATGCAATGGGACAGATAGTTGAACACAGTGGCTTTGAGTGTGAAGGCTTCTCCTCGAACCACAGAATAGGGAAGAGTGAGTTCCAAGAAGAAGGGCTGGAAGGCTGTGAGAGAGACGGTGGGCGAGAGTCCAAGCCCTGCTGCTCCAGACAAGCAGAGGGCGCTGGCTTTCCAGTCCGTGACGGTGTCAGGGACCTTGATTGCCAACTCATGTTTGCCCCACATACTAGAGATGGGAAAAAAGAAGACAAGAGTCAATGAATTCCTTTTCTTAAAAGCATGGACCACAGCTGACTCTAGAGCATGACACTTTAGAAACCCAGTGTGATAAATGCTAAACTTGATATAAAGTTTGGTGCTCCTAGAGAGGTCTCTGAAAAAATTTTTTTTTTTTTTCTTTTTAGGGTTAAGGGTGGCTTTCTATTAAGTATCTCAGGAACAAATTAGAAAAACAAAATTGCATTGTTTAGCTATGAGATAAATGAACTACGAATCTACACATCTATCAGAAAAGAGTGGGGCAAAACAGAAAGGACTGGCCCTACGATTACACCAGAATCATAGAAGAGGATTCAAATCCTCCTACGAACTCAGTTCCAAGCAGCACACAACTTACTCGAGTGGCATCAACTCCCAGATCCAGGTCTCAGGGAAATACTTTCGGATTGTTTCTTTCACTTTCATAGCTGAAGAGTCTTCTCTCACATTCAATGGATAAACTACCCCTGCACCTACACCTGCTAGTCCACCTACGGGGCCTGGTGGACCTGGTGGGCCTGGTTGACCTAGTGCACCTGGTGCACCTGGAGCTGTGGAGAGACAACACGAGGGCCTAATGTAAGCCTGAGTTTTATCATCAAGTTCTCAGAGCTGCCTTATGTATCAAGTAGAATAAGGCCATACACTCAGGGAATGTCTTTTATTAGAACAATTTACCCTACCACCTTCTTACTTTGTTTTCTCATCTGTTTGTCTTATTGGAAGGTTAATCCTGTTGCTTCATCAAATAGTTTAGAGGCAAACGTATTTTTCTCTAGAAATGAAGACAAATGTAACTCTCCCTAAGCTGATTTTTCAACTGGTGAAAGGAAGAATAAAGAGTAGTTTAACCACCCCCACCACTCCCATACTGCTCAGATGGTAAAGAATCTGCATGCAATGTGGGAGACCTGAGTTTGATCCCTGGGTCGGGACCCCCTGGAGGAGGGCATGGCAACCCACTCCAGTATTCTTGCCTGGAGAATCCCCATGGACAGAGGAGCCTGGCAGGCTGCAGTCTATGGGGTTGCAAAGACTCAGACATGACTAAGTGACTAACAACAGCACAGCACATACTGCTTATGGCCTTCCCAGGTGTCACTAGTGGTAAAGAACCTGCCTGCCAATGTAGGAGACGTAAGAGACATGAGTTCAATCCCTGGGTCAGGAAGATCAAGTGGAGGTGGGCATGGCAACCCACTCCAATATTCAAGAATCCCATGGACAGAGGAGCCTGGAAGGCTACAGTTAACAGGCTCACAAAGAGTTGGACATGACTGAAGTGATGTAGCTCAGCACACAGCACAGGAGGAAACAGGATTCGTAGGCATCTCAGCATGCCTAGAGAAATGTCTCTGTTAGCAGCAGAAGAGAAAACAGAATCTTTTTGACTTTTCCTCTTTTCTATGTATACTTGAGACACAAGGAGACTAACAGTATATCTGCCAAAAGTTGAATTATTCTATTCTATTATTTAACTTGTCAGAATCACTGATTTCCATGAAAGAATGACTGAGGCAAATAATATCCATATAATCGTTCACATTTCTCAGATCCCTTGCAGATAGGGCACCATGATCTGTGCCACTTCCACAGCTGGCTGTGCATATCTACTCCTTCTCCAAGATAGTAACCTTGAAAGGCTTGCTGGAGATAGAGTCACAAGAGGAAAGCTGAATGAATCTCCTTGACAATGATTGGTCAGTATTCTGACCAATGGAGGTGTTTTGAACAGCCCCTGGGCTCACAAGCAGTTTTTGTGAGAGCATTAAAATTAACTGTTAGGTGCTTAGACGGTGACTTCACTTTCACTTTTCACTTTCATGCATTGGAAAAGGAAATGGCAACCCACTCCAGTGTTCTTGCCTGGAGAATCCCAGGGACAGAGGAGCCTAGTGGGCTGCCATCTATGGGGTTGCACAGAGTTGGACACAACTGAAGCGACTTAGCAGCAGCAGCAGCTTAGACTCTGAGATGTGGGGGTTTGTTTGCTAAGGCGGTATAATTTATCTTATCTTGACTAATTCAGATACTGAAGGCACAGTAGATAAAGAGGATTTAAAGTACCACGACTGTATTTAATTTTGATTAGAGAGAGACAGAGAAATCATAATGCTTCATTTTTTCCCTAGAGAAAAAAGTTATTTGAGGAAATTTTACTGAGAAATTGCTGCAGAGTCATAACATTCAGTACCTAAAAAATGTTTTTTTATCACAACCCAGCAAAACATTACTTTTCTTCTATTATTTTAGTGGATAAATAACTTTCACCCTTACCATATGCATAGTTCATAGACATTCCTGGATATGGAAGCGGCTGGCAAAAATATGGCTTGTGGATTTTTGAGTTGGTAAAAATATTTAACCCTGCAGACTGGAAGAAAAATAATTATTAAAGCATATCGGCAATCCAGTCTAGAGACTGGGATATTTTCTTACATCTGTATTATACCCTTAGTATTATACATAGAACTCAGGATTATCGTGAAAATTCCACCCAATGGAGAAGAGAGGTATTTTATAAAAATGAAAATGGGGTCACAGAGAGTCCAGATCATCCAATTAATGAATGGGAGTTGGGATTGGAATCTACTTCTGATTCCTATTTCTGAATTTTGTCTCCTGTATGCTTGGAGCCCCTTTAATTATCTTTTGCCTCCAAGAAACTGAGTGTTTTAGCTTTGGATGTTTTTCTTCCCTTCCTCCCCCTGCCTCAAACCACACATTAACTTTGTTGCAGAGAATAGTTTTTTGTTCCTTTTCATTTGAAATTGTAGGGTTGCATATTGGAGGTTTTTCTTCATAGCCATTACACTTTGCTTTGTTTTTGTTTTATTGGGAAATATGCCTTTGCCTGAATATCTGTGTTCAGCTCATCCCTTTTGTGATTTATCCTTTTGTTTTTTTTTCTTTTTCAGTTTTAAGCATATTGAAACTCTGCATGCAAAACACCCGTGCAGACATCCACAGTAGCTTGATTCCTTGATTCCTGTTACAGACTTCCTCCTTCTTCAATATTAGCCACAGTTAAATACTACTTGCTGTCCTCTAGAGTGCTAGGGAAGCTGTGGGACTCTGAAGCACAGTTGTCAGTGGTGGCAGTGGTATGGGACAGGGAGAAAGAAGTCAGAAAGAAACATTTAACAGTTAATAAAGAGCCTTCTTTTTCTCCCTCCATCACCAACTGATTCTGGAGGCTCCAGAAAAGGGAGGTTTAAACTGCTCTCAGCTAAGCTGCAGACCTCCACAGCAGTATGACACATGGCTTCCTCAAGGTATAGAGAGTGTTTTCAGTCCTTTTTGGTGCAGCTAAGATTTAATCTCACAACTTGGATAAACTTCCCTTTCATAACTCTGCCTAACTGCAGTTAAAGATACACATTTGCTCTAGTGTACCTAAGGCATGCTAATGCTTCTACTGCAAGTTTTATAAATTCTTCTGTATGAACAGCTACTTTCAATTCACCTGAAATTTTACTGCACTGAAACTGTTGGCTGCAGTATTTTACTTTATGTATTCAGTCATTTGCTGATTCATTTATTGTGAAATGACTGTTACAGTGGTTGCTGACAGAGTATTCACTTTTTTTTTTTAAGGATGTCAGAGGCTCTGTGGGAAATGTTTGCTTTGTTTTTCTCACATATTGGAATCTCTGAGAATCACCAAGAGGATATATGATGGTGATGACTAGCTTTGGATCAACTTGGTTAAAGTTGTGGGCCCTAAAAGTATACCCCTTGCTCTTAAAGTGCCAGAGAAATTCATGACTGACTGTTTGTGTGTGTACAAAGTTCTCCATCCTTCTGACATTTCAATATTTTTCTGTTAATCATAGCTTTGTTTTTTGGTGGTTGAGAGGAAGATCAGATTCTAGAGCTTAGAAATCCGTTTCTTCTCCATCTTGATGATGATGTAGACATCAATTTAGGTTGTGTTTTTAAGAAGAGGAATTACCTCAAAGATACTGTAAACATCATCATCACTGATGAGCTGCTTTGGAGCGTAAATGATTCCACTGTGAGTTATGTCTTCCGCATTGATGCATTTTTCCCCATCTTCATTCATGTGGTCTCTATATCCCATGCTAAAAGTTCTCTTTACTGATAGCAAATTATACACCTGCAAAGTAGAACAAAGGAAAAACTGTTATGTATTTTATAAAGTGAGATAATGTTCAATCTGGAGTTTAAGAGATCTTGGTGTTTATTTAATACTCCCACAGCAACATTATAAAACATGACACAGAAGTCATGGAGTGATATCAAAGGTTATGGATCCCAATCCTTTTGTTGTACAACAGAAAATAATGTATAAAGAAATCAAATTCATTGATGAAACACTCAGAGGTCATTTAGCCTAAAACTCAAGTCTCTTTGTCTCCCAGCCCAAATGCCTACTTTTTTTTTTAAATTTATCTTTTGAATTTTATTTATATTTATTGGTGTATAATTGCTTTACAATGTGGTGTTAGCTTCTGCTGTACAACAAAGTGAATCAGCTATTTGTATACATGTATCCCCTCCCTCTTGGAACATCCTCCCACTTCACGTCTCATCCCACCCCTCCAGGTCGTCGCAGCAAGCTGAGCTTCCTCTGCTTTACAGCAGGTTCCTGCTAACCAGCTATTTTACACATGGTAGTGTATATATGTCAGTCCTAATTTCCCAATTCGCCCCACTCTCCCCTTCCCCACCCTGTGCCTATATGTCATTCTCTCTGTCTGTGTCTCTATTCCTGCCCTGGAAATAAGTTCATCAGTACCATTTTTCTAGACTCTACATATATGCATTAATACATTTGTTTTTCTCTTTCTGACATACTGCACTCTGTTTGACAGACCCTAGGTCCAACTTTTAAAAGAAAGCACAGAGAAGCATTATGAAAGAACAGAAGTCATTCATATCCATCACCTAGAAACAACCTCTGTAAATACTTAATTTGTTTCCTTTTCCCACTTTATGTGATTATATTCTTACCAGGTTTTTTTTTTTTTCCCCCAGTCTACTGCTGTAGGACCAAGTTTAACTCAGGAGGAAATTAGATGCAAAGTTAACCCAGAAATAAATTCATTCTAGTTCAGTTTTTGCCTTGTGCGTGCGTGCTGAGTTAGTTGTGTCCGATTCTTTGTGACCCTATGGACTGTAGCCCACCAGGCTCCTCTGTCCATGGGATTCTCCAGGCAAGAATACTGGAGTGGGTTGCTATGCCCTCCTCCAGGGGATCTTCCCATTCCAGGGATAGAACCGCATCTCTTATGTCTTCTACACTGGCAGGCAGGTTCTTTACCACTAGTACCACCTGGGAAGCCCCATCATAAGGCCACCTGCTCAGTCGTACAGTATTCAGGCTGTTAAAGACACATTGACTCCATGCGGACCTGTTGTCATCTCTTATCTAAGCTACTACCATAGCCTCCTATTTCCATGCTTTCATTCTTGCTCCCATACTCTGAACAGCAAACTGGTTCTTCATAACTAGGTAAATCTAAATTGTCGCTCTCCTGCTTTAAACTCTTCACTGATATATCATTGCCTTTGCTGTCAATTCAATTCCTGGGTCGGGAGGATCCCCTGGAGAAGGAAATGGCAACCCACTCCAGTTCTCTTGCTTGGAAAATCCCATGGACAGAGGATCCTGGTAGGCTACAGTCCATGGGATCACAAAAGAGTCAGACATGACTGAACGACTTCACTTTCACTTTTCACTTTGCTGTCAATGCCTAATTCCACTCCAGGTTCACGGTCCTCCTTATGATCTTCCTGACTTTCATTCCACCAACTGCCTCTACCATCCTTTTCTCTCACCACTTAATGGGAGGTCATTACCGTTTCCTTTGTTCTGGCCTCAGGACTTTCATGCTGCTTTCATTCTTTACATTCCCTGCCCCTGCCCGTGTTATTTGACAATCTAAGAAGAGATCTCGATCACTACATTAAAACTTGCTCAACTGTTTTCTTCATCTCAACATCCTGTTTATTCCTTAAATGATACTTACCGACACTTAGAACTACTATATGTTGATGTGTTTTTGTTGCTTGCTTGCTTAACACATGAGACTATGAATCTAACATGGTCAAAGATCACATCTATTTTTCATCATTAGAACTCTTATTCTCAGAGCACTATCTTGTAGTCAAAATGCAGTGGATATTTGTTAAATAAATAAATGGACAATGAAGACTATAAAACTGAACTCTTTTACAAGTTATTCATTATAAGAAACATCTTTTTTTTTTTTTAAGCTGTGCTGCGCAGCATATGGGATCTTAATTCCCCAAGCAGGGATCTGAGATCCCTGCAGTAGAAGCAGAGTCTGATCCATTGGACCACCAGGGAAGTCCCAAGAAACATGTTTAAAAGTTTGATTGAAATCTCTTTTGTCCATACTTAAAACAAGTAAGTGCCTGGACTTTGGAGAAGATTTAAAAATTTGACATTTCACATACTATCTGGAACTGTGGTGTGTTAGACATGGCATTGAATAAAATTTGGTTCAAATTCTACCTTTAAAATATATTTTTTGGTGCATTGTTTCTATAGTTCCTTAATCTAACTCTGCTGTGTTTTCTTATTCCATAAAATAAAGGTAATAATGCCCTCCTTAAGGAATTATTCATTTCTTTACTCATTAAAAATGTGTTGAGCATCTTTTACACATGAGGACTGTGCGAGGCACAGGTGGGCAAGATTGCTCAGTCTTTGATACATCGTAGCAGACAATGAAGTGAGATGATCTGTGGAAAGCATCTTGTGCAATGTCTTTTTCAGAAACAAGTAGAATTCAAACTCTTATGTGACTTAGTGCACTATTCCTGACACTCTAAAGAACTTGTCCTTTGCAGGTATAACTTCCAGCTTCCAGAAATGGTCATATCATGTGTGCATTTTCTGATATCCGAGACTGAGATGGGACTCACTGACTGAGGTGAGAGCTCAGCTTCAGGCTTCATTAGCAGGACACTCTTGTCCACGGCTCGGAGGCCACAGAGAGAGTAAGGAGCGGCTGTGATCTTCAGGCTGGTGTTTGAGGCTGGAAGGCCTTGGGCTGAGGAGAAGCTCAGATTTACCTGTAAGGAGGATATAATTATAGCAATGAATTTTCCAATTGTTACAATCTTAAAACACTCTTCTACCCCAGGCTTCCCAGGTGGTGCTAGTAATCAAGAATCCACCTGCAATGCAGGTAAGAGATGCGGGTTTGATCCCTGGACCAGAAAGATCCCCTGGAGGAGGGCATGGCAACCCACTCCAGTATTCATGCCTGGAGAATCCCATAGACAGAGGAGCCTGGTGGGCTATGGTCCATAGGGTCACAAAGAGTTGGACTGAGTGAAGCAATTTAGCACACAGCACACACCCCAGGGAAGTCCCTAGAATATATTTTGAATTCCTCATGAATTTTCAGATAAAACAATAGACTTGCAAGAAATCGTGCTAATGGCCACCTGCTTTGAACTACTCCATTAGACTGCTCAGGTTTTGTTATCATTCTCTGCTGTTAGAGATCCTTTGGCAGAAAGTTTTAGAAGCACCACCTGACTGTCTTTTAGTGAACATAAGTTACTTATTTTCCATGCTTCAAAAAGAGGAGATGAAGAAAAGGACTGGGCTTAAACAAAACACCCACCTTATTGGCAAAACAGTTTTCAATGTCGAGCATCTCAGTATCTGCGACAACTTCTCCATTAGGTAAAATGGTATAAACAAGTAACTGGGCTATAGGAGCAATGTTTGATTTCACTCGGAAGGAGAAGGAAAATATCCCTTTTACTGCAAAGTAAAGAAAGTTCAAGATAATAGATTAGGAAGAGGGAAGACCTTCAGTTTTATAAAGAGGAGCCTCTCAAATTATTTTACTTATTTACAGGTGGAGTGTACTAACGTTACAAAAAGACTTGCCTTTATGCCATTGCGCTTGCAGTGAAAGTGAAAGTGTTAGTCTCTCAGTCATGTCTGACTCTATGTGACTCCATGGATTGTAGCCCTCCAGGCTCCTTTGTCTATGGAATTCTTCAGGCAAGAATACTGGAGTGGGTTGCCATTCCCTTTTCCAAGGGATTTTCCCCACCTAGGGATCGAATCTGGATCTCCTGCATTGCAGGCAGATTCTACGCAGTAGTATTCAGTAAACATATGCTGAACTACTGATATTATTTTCCTTAAAGATGTAGATTATATTGTTAATTTCCTCTGCTTAAGAAAGAAAGAACATTTAGTAAGTATTTTTAAATTAAAAAAAAGACATTAAGAAGTCAAGAGAGCAGAACTTCTAGACATCTTTAATGATCTCTATGATACAGTCAGCACAAGTTTTGTCATATGAATGTGCTTAGTCGCTCAGTCATGTCCAGGGAAGCCTGTCATATGCATGAGGGCAAGTCAAAGAATGCAACACAGTCTTTACCTTCAGGCCATTTACAGTAGAGCAGAGATACAGGTACACATGGGTGTCCCTAGTGGCTCAGCTGGTAAAGAATCCGCCTGCAACGTGGGAGACCTGGGTTCAATCCCTGAGTTGGGAAGACACCCTGGACGAGGGCATGGCAACCCACTCCAGTATCCTTGCCTGGAGAATCTCCATGGACAGAGGAACCTGGCAGGCTACAGTCCCTGGGACTGAAAAGAGTCAGACATGACTGAGTGACTAAGCAAAAGCACAGGTACACATAATCATGTACAAAATATAGTATGCCTCTGATTTTTATAATGCATCTATTTCAGTTGTTTTCTGTGTGAATTACATAGTGTTTAATTCACGCACCTTGAATCTTGTTCTGTCTAATCTTTGTAGCATACATTTATTTTAAAGCTGTTGTCTTATACATCTATAGAATATTTGAGGGCAACTTGTGGGGAAAATACACAAAACAGCAGGGTTAAAATAAATGTGAACTAGTGGCTGGTTCATATTTTTGTATGGCAGAAACCAATATGCCATTGGAAAGCAATTATCCTCCAATTAAAAATAAATTTAGAAAATGAATTAGTAAAAAAAAATTGAAGTAATAAAACTAAAACCATATGAAATTAAATTTCTGAAGCAGGGCTAAACATAGACAGGAATTAATTATTAAGATGCCATAATGAATGATTAAACACTAGAGTGCTTAAATTTAACAGCTTCCCAGAAATCTGAGACAAATGGAAAAACAACCATTTACATAGCTATCATCAAAATAAAGTATGCTTTATCTTACGGAGACACTTCCTTCTCCCCATTTCACCTCTCAAGATACTTAATATACTATGTAGGATTTAAATTCTATTAGTGTAAGTTAGTTCCAGAAAAACATCTATTTCTGCTTTATTGACTATGCCAAAGCCTTTGACTGTGTGGATCACAAGAAACTGTGGAAAATTCTGAAAGAGATGGGGATACCAGACCACCTAACCTGCCTCTTGAGAAATCTGTATGCAGGTCAGGAAGCATCGGTTAGAACTGGACATGGAACAACAGACTGGTTCCAAATGGGAAAAGGAGTACATCAAGGCTGTATATTGTCACCCTGCTTATTACACTTCTATGCAGAGTACATCATGAGAATCGCTGGACTGGAAGAAACACAAGCTGGAATGAAGATTGCTGGGAGAAATATCAATAACCTCAGATATGCAGATGACACCACCCTTATGGCAGAAAGTGAAGAGGAGCTAAAAAGCCTCTTGATGAAAGTGAAAGAGGAGAGTGAAAAAGTTGGCTTAAAGCTCAACATTCAGAAAATGAAGATCATAGCATCCGGTCCCATCACTTCATGGGAAATAGATAGGGAAACAGTGGAAACAGTGTCAGACTTTTTTTTTTCAGGGCTCCAAAATCACTGCAGATGGTGACTGCAGCCATGAAAGTAAAAGACGCTTACTCCCTGGAAGAAAATTTATGACCAACCTAGATAGCATATTCAAAAGCAGAGACATTACTTTGCCGACTAAGGTCCATCTAGTCAAGGCTATGGTTTTTCCTGTGGTCATGTATGGATGTGAGAGTTGGATTGTGAAGAAGGCTGAGCGCTGAAGAATTGATGCTTTTGAACTGTGGTGTTGGAGAAGACTCTTGAGAGTCCCTTGGACTGCAAGGAGATGCAACCAGTCCATTCTGAAGGAGATCAGCCCTGAGATTTCTTTGGAAGGAATGATGCTAAAGCTGAAACTCCAATACTTTGGCCACCTCATGTGAACAGTTGACTCATTGAGGATGAGATGGCTGGATGGCATCACGGACTCGATGGACATGAGTCTGAGTGAACTCCTGGAGATGGTGATGAACAGGGAGGCCTGGCGTGCTGCGATTCATGGGGTCACAAAGAGTTGGACACGACTGAGAGACTGAACTGAACTGAACCGAACTGAAAGTTTCTCAGTCGTGTCTGACTCTCTGTGACCCCATGGACTATACAGTTTATGAAATTCTCCAGGCCAGGATACTGAAAGGGTAGCTTTTCTCTTCTCTAGGGGATTTTCCCAGTCCAGGGATCAAACCTAGGTCTCCTGCATTGCAGGCAGATTCTCTACCAGTTGAGTCACAAGGGAAGCAGGAACTAATTTTGAAGAAATTTCCTCAAGAGGAAATTTGGCTTTTGATATGCTATTGGGAACAAACTTACCTGCTCTTGAAAAACCAAGATAATGTTCAGTCCCATAAAAATCCATGATAAATGGAAAATTAGAGAGACTGTTCCATATTTGAGTACCTGAATTCAATTTTTTTAAGGAATAAAAAAATTTAGTAAGAGAGTTTTTATCTAGAAAAGAGATTTTATGGACCTAAGGAGAATCTGTGATGAGCAGGGTTTAGAGTGGTATGTCTTTATTATGGCCTTGGTTGTCTCATGCTGCTGGAAAAATGGATAGACTAGAAAAAAAAGCTTTCATTTAGTGATAGAGTTAGTAGAAATTTAATAACAGATGAATTTGAAATTCAAAGAATTACAAGATTTTAAGCACAATCTAAAAGTCATGATTAATTATAAAGGTCTTTTTAATCCAGCTTTTTATGATTATTTCAACAAAGGTGGTGAATAAATAGAGTTAGGAGATTAAATAAAAATCAATCTTCATTTGGAAAATTCTGAAGAATGTTGAAGTGCAATGCTGGCTTTATGTTGTGTTGAGCTGCTTAAATAAAAAGAGATAAAGGGCCACTAGAGAAATGGAGTGAAAAGAGACCCTTCTTGGCACAGCAGTTTATCTTAAGCAAGTTGAGACTTTTTTTTTTTTTTGGCTAGCAGTTTTTCTACTTTACAAAATAAAGAAATAGTGCTTAATTCTAAGTTCTTCCATTAGAATTTTTAGTAAAGAATGGGATTTATTCAAACATATAAGCAGAAGAGTGCCCAAAAAATATAGCCTCTTGAGGGCAATGATCATGTTTTATTAATGTTTTTATGCAAAGCTCCTATTATGAGCTATAGCAAGATAGGAAGATAGACTCTCTTGAAGTATAGTTTTGATGGGGAAACTTTTTTTCCAAAAAATTTAACAGTTGTAAATCATAAAGAAATTTCTTAATCTTCATTTATGAATTAGTTAAAAAATATGTATTGCATACTCACTGTGTGTCAGGTACTAATGTGAGAAATGGTGTGTCAAAAATAAAAGACAAATATGTTCTAATCTTTATAATACATATTCTTTATTTTTCTTGAAAATATTCACTCACCTTGGGTGAATGGACTTTTTGATCTTTCCAAATATGCTTTTTTTAAAAATAAAAATTGTTTTAGTAAACTGACAGCCTATAATTCAAATGAACAGAAATAAAGGGACGCTACTTATGAGATTTAGCCTGGGGATATGTAACAAAAAGACTAAACATACTTATCTTTGGTAATAGAGTATTCCTTGAAAAGTTAATTAACAGATATTAATGGATATTTATGATTCAAGAAGATCCAGAAGGAAAGTATGATCTAAAAGAGAGAGGCAGGAATACAAGTGAGAGACTTGAAGATGGTGTGTTGCTAGCACTTAAGATAGAAGAAGCCATAAATTTAGGAATGCAGGAGGTCTTTAGAAGCTGCAAAAGGTGAGGAAACAGGTAATCCTCTGGAGTTCCAGAAGGAATTTAATTCTGCTGACACCTTGATGTTAGCCCAGTAAGACTTCTTTCTACAGAACTACAAGAAAGTAAATTTGTGTGGATTTTAGCCAGCAAGCTTCCTACAGAAGCAATAAGAAACTAATACAAAATCATACAGAGTAAAATATTTCTTTGGTGATTATTTTCATTTTTCAGTTATTTTCTGCATTAAAAAATTTAATAATAAAATGAATATATTTTACTTTAGAAATAAAATTTAAAATATAGAAACATTATAAAAAGGATTTTAAAAAGTACTAAAATGAACCTAGTATTCTTATTTTTAAAATCAGCTTCCCCATCTTTGGTTGATGGAAGAAAGTTGGTAGCCATTTGCTCTGATGTAAGAAATAGCTAAAGTGTTTAGGGCAATTTAAGAGAAAAAAAATAGGAAATCCTGAAAATACTTACACTCTCCTTGTTTAATGGATAACACATGGGTTCCTGATTGAGCGATGCTTCCTCTTGCTTTGATCTGAAGACAGAGGGAAATATGTTTAGTATCATTTTAAAGGGTAGTTTTTAAACTTACATATTTATAATATACAAATAACATATTTATAATTCACAAATAACAAGAATCTCACTATTTCAACCCAAAAGTTACTTTTGTTTACTAAATTTCTCTTCCAATATTTTCCAATATGTGTAGTTTAAGTAATAAACTTCAAACAATATACTTTAAATCACAAACATGTAATTTTACAATGTTTTAGAATTTTCTTACTATTTACTACTTATCTTGGATATTAATATTTTAAATTTACATATTCTTTCAACATATATTTTAAGCATCTATTATATGCAAAGCAATATATAGTGAAAGGAGATATAAAATATAATTAAGTATTATCTATTGCTGCCTTTATTTTAAAAAACAGCAAAAAATTACAAGCATTTACACTTTCCATGTATCTGGTACTGAACTAAATAATTTTAAGATTTTTCTTTAATTCTGGCAATAACTCTATGTTGCTGTTGTTTCGTTGCTCAGTTGTGCCTGATTATTTGCAATCCCATGGACTGCGGCTCACCAGGCCTCCCTGTCCTTCACCATCTCACAGAGTTTGCTCAAACTCATGTCCATTAAGTCGATGATGCCATCCAACCATCTCATCCTCTGTTACCCTCTTCTCCTTCTGCCCTCAATCTTTCCCAGCATCAAGATTTTTTCCAATGAGTCAGCTCTTTGCATCAGGCGGCCAAAGTAGAGGAGCCTCAGCTTCAGCATCAGTCTTTCCAATCAATATTCAGGGTTGATTTCCTTTAGGACTGACCAGTTTGATATCCATGCTGTCCAAGGGACTTTCAAGAGTCTTCTCTAGCACCACAGCTTGAAGGCATCAATTCTTTGGCGCTTAGCCTTCTTTATGGTCTGCCTCTCTAATCCGTACATGACTATTGGAAAAACCAGAGCTTTGACTATATGCACCTTTGTAGGTAAAGTGATGTCTCTGCTTTTTAACACACTGTCTAGGTTTGTCATAGCTTTTCTTCCAGGAGCAAGCATCTTTTAATTTCATGGCTGCAGTCACCATCTGCAGTGACTTTGGAGTCCAAGAAAATAAAGCCTGTCACTGTTTCCATTATTTCCCCATCTATTTGCCATGAAGTGATGGGACTGGATGCCATGATTTTAGTTTTTTGAATGTTGAGTTTTAAGCCAGCTTTTTCACTCTCCTCTTTAACCTTCATCAAGAGGCTCTTTAGTTCCTCTTTGCTTTCTTCCATTAGGGTGGTGTCATCTGCATATCTGAGGTTGTTGATATTTCTCTCAACAATCTTGCTTCCAGCTTGTACTTCATCCATACTGGCGCTTCACATGATGCACACTGCATATAAGTTAAATGGGCAGGGTGACAATATACGACCTTGACATATTCTTTTCCCAATTTTGAACCAGTCCATTGTTTCATGTCTGGTTCTAACTGTTGCTTCTTGAGCTGCATACAGGTTTCTCAGGAGGCAGATAAGCTGATCTTGTATTCCCATCTCTTTCAGAATTTTCCACAGTTTGTTGTGGAAAACTGTGCCAAAGGCTTCAGTGTAGTCAATGAAGCATAAGTATTCAAGAAAATTAAATACACCAAGGTAGCAATTCATGCAAAGATGGGCACAATAAAGGAAAGAAATGGTGTGAATCTAACAGAAGCAGAAGATGTTAAGAAGAGTTGGTAAGAATATACAGAAAGTGAAGTCACTCAGTTGTGTCTGACTCTTTGCAACCCCATGGACTATAGCATACAAGGCCCCGCTGTCCATGGGATTTTCCAGGCAAGGGTATTGGAGTGGGTTGGCATTTCCTTCTCCAGAGGATCTTCCCGACCCAGGGATTGAACCCTGGTCTGCCACATTGCAGGCAGATGTTTTACCATCTGAGCCACCAAGAAAGCCTCTAGAACATACAGAAGAACTGTATAAAAAAGGGCTTCAGTTCAGTCCAGTTCAGTCACTCAGTCATGTCTGACTCTTTGCAACTCCATGAACCGCAGCATGCCAGGCCTCCCTGTCCATCACTAACTTCTAGAGTTTACCCAAACTCATGTCCATTGAGTTGGTGATGCTATCGAGCCATCTCATCCTCTGTTGTCCCCTTCTCTTCCTGCCTGACCCTAACCACGATGGTGTAATCACTCACCTAGAATCAGACAACCTGGGGTGTGAAGTCAAGCAGAACTTAGGATGTGTTACTATGAACCAAGCTAGTGGAGGTGATGAAATTCCAGCTGAGCTATTTCAAATCCAAAAGATGATGCTGTGAAAGTGCTGCACTCAATATGCCAGCAAATTTGGAAAACTCAGCAGTGGCCACAGGACTGGAAAAGGTCAGTTTTCATTCCAATCCCAAAGAAAGGCAATGCGAAAGAATATTCAAACTACACTGCACAGTTGTACTCAGTACACATGCTAGCAAGGTTATTCTCAAAATCCTTCAAGCAAGGCTTCAACAGTATGTGAACAGAGAACTTCCAGATGTTCAAGCTGGATTTAGAAAAGGAACCAGAGGAACCAGACATCAAATTGCCAACATCCACTGGATCATTGAAAAAACAAGAAAATTCCAGAAATAATCTACCTCTGCTTTATTGACTACCGTTAAAGCCTCTGATTGTGTGGATCACAACAATAACTCTATGAGATGATTGACATTATTCTTTACAGGTGAGATTAAGTAAATGACCTGAGGTCATATAACTAGGAAGCAATAAAACTAGGATTCTAACTTACTGTCAATTATTTTACTTTTTTTAGAATTACAAAAATACTATATATATTATATGTTCCTATACAGAATTTTCTAACACATAAGGTTTTTTTTTTGTTCAAAAGTCTTACTTGGGTAATTACCAGCTTTGAATATTTCTAATTTTTGGACGTAAATAGGTATACTGACCCCAAAAGTATCATACCAACTTATAATATGCCTGTCAGTGTACTTTTGCCTATAGTCACACACAAATTCTTGAACTTGTAAATTATTTAGAACTTTTATAGGAGTAAAAGTCTACTGCTTTATTTTTAAAATTTTCACTTCTCCAATTAATGTAAAATTCAACATTTTTCCTAAAGATTGTTTATACATTTTATTTTCTATTGACTGTTTTGATTTTTGTCTTTTGTCTATTGATCTACTGAGTTCTAAGATAAAACATTCTTTCTGACTAATATGTTGCCTAAGTGTTTTCCTCTTCTGTTCAATAATTTTCCAATGGAACTCAGAAAAAAATGAAAAAACTTAAAGTTTCAGGGGAGACTAGAACATGAATGAAAAATTAAAGCATTAATTTGCTAGGAAGCAACTTTTTTTCACTGATAAACACAGAAACAAATTATATTGATATAAAGGGCATTACAGCAAGGAGATCCAACCAGTCCATTCTGAAGGAGAGCAGCCCTGGGATTTCTTTGGAGGGAATGATGCTAAAGCTGAAACTCCAGTACTTTGGCCACCTCATGCGAAGTGTTGACTCATTGGAAAAGACTCTGATGCTGGGAGGGATTGTGGGCAGGAGGACAAGGGGACGACAGAGGATGAGATGGCTGGATGGCATCACTGCCTCGATGGACGTGAGTCTGAGTGAACTACGGGAGTTGGTGATGGACAGGGAGGCCTGGTGTGCTGCAATTCATGGGGTGGCAAAGTGTCAGACATGACTGAGTGACTGAACTGAACTGAACTGACTGATTTAGATACAAATTCTATCTTTTTAGTTGGAACTTCCCTGGTGGCTCAGTAGAAAAGAATCTGCTTGAAGTGCAGGAGACCTGGGTTCGATCCTGAGCTGGGAAGATCCCCTGGAGAAGGACATGGCAACCCATTCCATTATTCTTACCTGGGAGATCCCAGTTGCAGAGAGTCAGACATGACTTAGCAACTAAATAGCAATCTTTTTAGGGTTTATATAATTAGGAAGAGCTACAGTGGCTTTTAGTCTTACCAAATAATAAAAGGTTAATTCCGTTTCATCTGTCAGAATCTGTCCATTCAGGATGTAGTGCACCCGAATCTCCTGTGTTTGCCCACAGGTGACAGTACCAGCCACAGGTTCAAGCTGAATGTAACTCTTGCTTGGGGAGAAAATATGTGTTGCAGTATGCATTGCTGGTATGTGAGATTCTTCAACCCATCTGCTATCAAAACAGTAGCTATTCTGTTTGTAAGTGACCTAATGGATAGAATAAAGGTCTTAAGTAAGTTATTTTTATTAACATTATATATATATATATATGTATATAACGTCACTCTGTCATTTGCTGAAGATTTTTTAAGACCCATGCTTACTCGATTACATTATAGGCTGCCTTCCAAAATAAAGAGTAACCTATAAACAACTTTCTGTTAAGTTTATTTAAAGTTACACTGTATGAATTTAGTCACATTCACTCATAATCAAGATCAATAACTTTTTCTTAATATCCTTATGGTTGTACATTGCATAAGGACATTATAATATTTCACACAAAATGAAAATAGTGGTTTACTAAAGAAATAATTAAAATCGAGTTTGTAATAAAGCTATAAAAATGTTGGATTTTCAAGGGACTGTCAAGATGGTTTAATAAATGTCTCCTGAAACTAGATCATGTCATAAAGTCTAAAGTGAAAACTTTCTGACAGAATTTTTTATTTCTTATTTTGTATTTAGATTTCCACTTACCCCAACTGAAATGAAAGAAGATGTGAAGTTACTGGTATCAATGGAAATGTTCACCAAACCGTGCTCATTTGTAGTAAATCTGGCACTGTACTGAAACATATCCACATTGACCACTACAGTCTCACTGGGGATTGGCTGATCCTTCTCATCAACTAGAAGAACCTAGAAGTAGGAAAGAGAAATAAGAAAGTGAAAACTGATTTCAGGTGTTATATAGCAATAACATTTTCCACTCTATTGTGTTCACTTCTTGACACCTTGGCCATTGTCATCTAATGAAGATCTTAGAATATAAAAGTAAGATTTGTTTTCTGGGCTCTAAAATATTTTGCTTTTTGACATTTCTGTTTAGATAACTTATGAGCGTTTAATCGAGAACTGCCAACAGTAGATTCACGGTGTTACCTTCCCCAGCTTTCTTCATCTTTGTTGTTCTGTATCTCATTATAAGGCTTCTTTTTGTTTTTGTTGTCACTGTTGCTCAGTTGTGTCCGACCTTTTGCGACCCCGTGGACTGTAACCTGCTAGGCTTCTCTGTCCATGGGATCTCCTGCAGTGGGTTACTATTTCCTTCTCCAGGGAATTTTCCTGACTCGGATCAAACCCAGGTCTCCTGCTTGGCGGGTAGAGTCTTTACTGCTGAGCCACCAGTGAAGCCGTATATAAGGCGTTTGCCTTTAAAGTTTTTATAATTTCTTTACTCACTCTAAATAAATGTTTGTTTTTATAATAAATTTTGCTTTTGTATAATAAAAGAATTTTGATTCATTTAAAAGATAAGTTTTGATATAAAACTTGGTTTTCCGATAAGTCACATGCCCCCAAATATGGTTATATTGAAAAGAAACTTTACCTGCCCAAAGAAAGGAAGCCCACGTCTGTAATGTGAATCCACTTTAGTAAATTTCAGTTTGCTTAAGGTGTTTGTGATTTCACTTGATCCATGTCCGGTTAGTTCCAACCCTGAAGAATAATTCAGAAAAGTTGAACTGTTCTATATGTTCTGTTCACCTCACCTCCTATCCCATCCCAGCTTCACTCCATTATTAAGAAAAAACCATCCATATACTCTTATTCTTTCATTGACATCTATAATTCCTCAATTCTCTCATTTCACAAATATCCTGCTTGTTCCATCCATGTTCTTGAGGAGATTTTTTCCTCATTTCCTCAGAGATCTTGCTCTGATTTGCTCCCCTCCAGCAACCATCTGGGAACAACTTGATTCTTCACACTGGCCTAAAAATATTCTTAAATTTCTGTCAGAAACCCCTTCCCCAGCAAAAGCCTTCTTTCCAGCACATGGTGAAAAGTATAGCCAATACCCAGGGCTTTTTCATTCAGTGAAGTGTGATCTGTATTTTACCTCCATTATCTAAAGTCTTCCTCTGTCAAAAGAAACTACTTTTTCATTCCCCCCAACTCTAACCCTATGTGTGCTCAATCACCTAGTCATACAGAGTGGGTTGCCATTTCCTTCTCTAACCCTATGTCTTCTAGTTTTATTCTGCCTATTTATCTAATCTTCTGACTGTAGTTGTTTCAGTTTTTCAGCCCCTCCTTGTCCACCTCTAGCCTCAATTTAGCAATGATAATTAACTTACTTTCAGAACACTTGCTTTTTCTCTTAGGATGATCTGAATACAATAAGAATGGTTTCAGATTTACATTTCGGATCCTGATTTTGCTCAGACTTTTCTTTTGAAATTGTCCATTGAGTGAATCAACTGACATTTTGATATTCCAAGCTATGATGAATTGTCTTAGACAAATCCTTATCACCATAATTCTTTCTCATCTTTTCCTTATCTTGGTTAATGATATTTTCATTTCCTAGACCTCCAAAATTGTAGTCTTTGGGGTCATTTTGGACAGTATTCTGATTTAACACATTGTAACATATTTTTCATCTAGCCTGTCCTTTTCACGCCTGCTAAAATTAACTTTTTTTTTTCTTGTTCTTATATTTTTTAAACTGAAATGACAATAAAAAAATAAAAGTGACTATTTAAATCAAACTTTAACTTTACAAATATAAAAATATAACCAAAGCCCTCTTTTGCATTGTATAATTATAATATATGCCATGTTCTTTTCTCTGAGTAGTCTAAGTACTGTATATTCTATATAAAACTACTAAATGGTAATTGGAAAATATTTAATAGCTTGAGGTGAAAAAACTAAAAAGTTTTACTCAAATGTTTTAAATCACATTTAGGATTGACATCCCTTTGAAGAAAAGTGAAATTTGTGTTTTTTTCTATGTGATGAAAACATGATTTTTAAAAAGTGGATAATATTCAAAACAGCATTATGATAATTCTGGGTATGGACTCATACTATTAATAGCATTAACAGATTTTTTTTTTTTTTACTTTTTATCATTGCCTTCCCTTGTAATTAGCATTGTATGGTTCACTTGCTATTTTTTTATATATTTAAGGGTTCTGTTAAGTTAGCATTTTATTTGGAATTAACAATTATTTTATTTATATGAATTTTTTTTGGAATTAACTTAAAAATAGTTTATTAGGTCATTCTCCTTAAATATAGCTGAAGATATCTAATTCTTTCATAAGAAAGTCTAACCTCTCTAGTATACAATTTACTTTTCTAAACACCTTTATAACCAACCTACTTTTAAAGATTCCTTTGGGACTGAAGACATTTGTTTCATGCTTATTATGCTTTTCTGGTGCATTAGTGTTTCGAAATACAATCCATTCTATTCAAATCTGCTCAAATGCTACTTTTTAGAAGTTTTTTTTGGTCTATATTAGAATAAACTATCTCTCTTCACACTTATTGTGCCCTTATTTATTAACTTCCTGTGAAAACTTTATGGTGTGGGCCAAGTCGCTTCAGTCGTGTCTGACTCCTTGCGACCCTATGGACCATAGCCCGCCAAGTTCCTCTGTTGATGGGATTCTCCATGCAAGAGTGCTGGAGTGGGTTGCTATTCCCTCCTCCAGGGGATCTGGGAGGCAGTTTCTTTATCACTAGCGCTACCTGGGAAGCCTCCAGATTTTATTATGGTCATATATAATACATAGATACATATATACATAGCCATTTATATGTATAATTTCTTTTTAGATTCCTAATTCCTTGAGGGCAGACACCATATCACTAACATAGTCCCCAGAAACTAGAAAGTATTTTACATGGATTGAATATTTAATAAATGTTCAACAAATTAATACACATTTAATAATAATACAAACCTGTTCCCTCCTCTCTGACCTTGGCTTCCACTTCTAATGTGTTCTCATATCCTTTTTGTTTCAGCTGAAGTGATTTAGCATTTACTAGTTGTGTGAAACAACCTTCATCGTCTGTCTGAAAAGAAAGGAAGAGAAGTCCTGGGTTCTCTGATTTGTGATTTAAAAAAGTCAGTTTTCAACCAATGATGATTTTGTGTTGGCCATAGAAGAAAATTTTACAAATGTTTTGTTCACCTTTTGGGTGCTTATCTTTTCCCCCAGGTGATACAAAATTCGTTCACTAATCATTGCATCAAATCATTGCAAACCTCTGCTTTCTCCCCTCGCTTCTGAAGGCTTATCCCATTTCTGTCATATTTAACTTTCCTTCCTATGTGATGCTAGTGATAAAGAACCTGCCTGCCAATGCAGGAGACACAGGAGATGCAGGTTCGATTTCTGGATTGGTAAGATCCCCTGGAGGAGGTCATGGTAACCGACTCCGATATTCTTGCCTGGGAAAGCTCTTGGACAGGGGAGCCTGGTGGGCCGTCGTCCATAGAGTCGGAAAGAGTTGGACATGACTAATGCAACATATGACCAACCTAGACAGCATATGAAAAAGCAGAGACATTACTTTGCCAACAAAGGTTTGTCTAGTCAAGGCTATGGTTTTTCCTGTGGTCATGTATGGATGTGAGAGTTGGACTGTGAAGAAAGCTCAGTGCTGAAGAATTGATGCTTTTGAACTGTGGTGTTGGAGAAGACTCTTGAGAGTCCCTTGGACTGCAAGGAGATCCAACCAATCCGTTCTGAAGGAGATCAGCCCTAGGATTTCTATGGAGGGAATGATGCTGAAGCTGAAACTCCAGTACTTTGGCCACCTGATGCAAAGAGTTGACTCATTGGAAAAGACTCTGATGCTGGGAGGGATTGGGGGCAGGAGGAGAAGGGGACGGCAGATGATGAGATGGCTGGATGGCATCACTGACTCGATGGACATAAGTCTGAATGAACTCCGGGAGTTGGTGATGGACAGGGAGACCTGGCGTGCTGTGATTCATAGGGTGGCAAAGAGTTGGACACGACTGAGTGACTGAACTGAACTGAACTGAATGCAACATAGCTAGTGTTTCCCAACATTCCATGGTATTTTGTAATTTTATCTCTTTGTGTACATTGTTCCTTAAATATCTTTTCTTGCTTCCACTCTCATTGTGGCCAACAGTCACAGCTCTTCTAAACACAACTCAGACATAACACGTTCTGAGCCTTTGACTGTGTGGATCACAATAAATTGTGGAAAATTCTGAAAGAGATGAGAATACCAGACCACCTAACCTGCCTCTTGAGAAATCTGTATGCAGGTCAGGAAACAACAGTTAGAACTGGACATGGAACAACAGACTGGTTCCAAATGGGAAAAGGAGTATGTCAAGGCTGTATATTGTCACACTGCTTATTACACTTCTATGCAGAGTACATCATGAGAAACTCTGCTGGAAGAAACAAGCTGGAATGAAGATTGCTGGAAGAAATATCAATAACCTCAGATATGCAGATGACACCACCCTTGTGGCAGAAAGTGAAGAGGAGCTAAAAAGCCTCTTGATGAAAGTGAAAGAGGAGAGTGAAAAAGTTGGCTTAAAGCTCAACATTCAGAAAACGAAGATCATGGCATCTGGTCCCATCACTTCATGGGAAATAGATGGGGAAACAGAGGAAACAGTGTCAGACTTTATTTTTCGGGGCTCCAAAATCACTGCAGATGGTGACTGCAGCCATGAAATTAAAAGACGCTTACTCCTTAGAAGAAAAGTTATGACCAACCTAGATAGTATATTCAAAAGCAGAGACATTACTTGCCGACTAAGGTCCGTCTAGTCAAGGCTATGGTTTTTCTTGTGGTCATGTATGGATGTGAGAGTTGGACTGTGAAGAAGGCTGAGCGCTGAAGAATTGATGCTTTTGAACTGTGGTGTTGGAGAAGACTCTTGAGAGTCCCTTGGACTGCAAGGAGATCCAACCAGTCCATTCTGAAGGAGATCAACCCTGGGATTTCTTTGGAAGGAATGTTGCTAAAGCTGAAACTCCAGTACTTTGGCCTCCTCATGTGAAGAGTTGACTCATTGGAAAAGACTCTGATGCTGGGAGGGATTGGGGGCAGGAGGAGAAGGGGACGACAGAGGATGAGATGGCTGGATGGCATCACTGACTCGATGGACGTGAGTCTGAGTGAACTACGGGAGTTGGTGATGGACAGGGAGGCCTGGCGTGCTGCGATTCATGGGGTCACAAAGAGTCGGACACGACTGAGTGGCTGAACTGAACTGAAGAAGCCTCTGTAATGATCTCGACCTAAATATTGACTGTAGTTGTTCAGTGGCTCAGTTGTGTCTGACTCTTTTGCCACCCCATAGACTGTAGATCACCAGTCTTCTCTGTCCATGGGATTCTCCAGGCAAGAATACTGGGTTGCCATTTCCTTCTCCAGGGGATCTTCCTGACCCAAGATCGAACCCACATCTCCTGCATTGCAGGAAGATTCTTTACTGCTGAGTCATCAGGGAAGCCTAAATATTGACTAGGGATTGTTAACTGTGTTTTCTTGATATCTAGGACATTAATGAAAGCACATATATTTATTGACTAGATGATTCATTATAGAAATTAGATTTCTAATCTAAACACTGGGTTCCATATTATAATAAACTTTTGTTTTCATTTTTTACTTGTTTGCATGATATTTATTGCATAGTAAAATTTAGTCATGCTTAATTTGGGCTTCCCTGGTGGGTCAGATGGTAAATAGTCTGCCTGCAATGCAGGATACCAAGGTTTGATCCCTGGGTCCAGAAGATTCCCTGAAGAAGGGAATGGTTACCCATTCCAATATTCTTGCCTGTATTTATTGAACAATAAATAAATATTTATTGCATAACTTTAATCAATTTAATTTACTTATATACAGATGCCATGACTCATTTGAAAATGAAAATGAATCTTAGTCTCCCTGATTTGATAAAGATTTTGACAGCTATATTTCTCTCATGATTATCTTGCTTATTAGTATTCATCTTGACATTCATCATCATGTTCACCACCTTAGCCTTTCATTCTGCAACTTAGATACCTTGCTTTTCCACACCTGACAATGTCTGTTCACAGTGCCTCACCTTGACCTTTTTTATACGCTTCCTCTGAAATCAGTAATTCATACATTTCATTTCTTAATACAGCATGTCCTGCTGCTGTTTCCTTTACATCTCTGATGTAATCGAGGACTCTCATCCATCTTTTCACTTGGTCCCCCTCTCTTCAACCTGATGCTGATCTCATAGACTCCCACATGCAGGTTAGATTCCATAGTGTCATTTGATTTTCCCACAGGCCCAGTTCTTAACATTTGCCATATTTTTCTTCTGTTTTCTGTTTGATTAAAGTCAACTTTGGAGACTTCCACATCCTTTTATGCCCGGAAACCTGACATTTTGATTGCTATCAAAAGGAAATTGCAAAACTGGCCAAATAAATACTATCATAAATCCATGAGCCCTATCTTCAAGTGGGTTCTGATTATTGCCAGGCAATCTTAAAATATTTCCCTATTCCACAGTTTTCCTAGGTGACTAATTCAAACACTACTCTCATATTGCATTGTATTATGTTGCATTGTATTGTGTTCTTTATTGTATTATCAGTCACAACAAAGCAAGATCTGGTGTTAGTGTCCTGGGGAGAGTGGTTTCCATATACCTGTTGACTGAATTCTTCACAGATGCTTTTTGGATATTTTCCATAGCAGGGAGAAATGTACTGCAAATATTTTCTGCATACATTAATCGTCACCAGGCCACGGACAGGCTTTCCATATGTGTATCTGTAACAATAAAGTGGTCATACAAAAAGATATTTAACATAAATTACTCACATTTCCTATACATGATTTGATCATTCATCTTACTCATCTACAGCAATTGCATTTCCTTTCACAGCATTAGCACTTTAGAAATACTTATTCTGAAACAGTCTTATCTATACCTCTAAAAGAAAATACTTATGAGTACTGAACTGTTTTTTGAAACACCTCCAAATGGAAAAGTAACAATGTAGTTTTTCGCAGATCTTACCTTCCTCTCAGTTGAGGTTTGACTATAAAACTGCTTATTTCCTTCTTTTTCTGCTGTCATATTATCTAGGTTATGATTCTAGCTTTGTCAGTACCTCCAAAGTTGTTTTAGGGAAAAAAATTAGAGAAACATAGAGAGTGTATTGCTTTTGTTTGCTGGTTTTATTTATTTATTTATTTTTTATTTGCTGGTTTTATTTTTTAAGATTTTTGTTGTTGTTGTGGACTTAAAAATCTCACCCGAATTTGTTATAATATTGCTTCTTTTTACATTTGGCTTTTTGACAGCAAAATGTGGGATCTTATCTCCCTAACCAGGGATTGAATCTGCACCCCCTGCCTTGGAAGGCAAATTTTTAGCCACTGGACCATCAAGGAAGTCCAAAGAGTGTATTTCTAAGTCCTCCCTAACTTATATATGTTTTAAGAGGATAAGTGAGGAATTAAATGGGAAAGCACTAGCTACTAGAACAAAAATATCACAAATGAACTGTATCATGATAGTTGGATTCTGCCAAATCTGATGGAAGGATGTGATGTATGGCCTGAATATTTATGTCACCCTGAAATTCATGTTGAAATTCTAAATCCCAAAGGATGATAGTTAAGGAGGTGAGGGTTTTGGGAGGAGGGTGAAGTTCTCATGAATGGGTGAGTGCCTTCATAAAAGAGGCTCCAGAGAGATCTCTTGTCCCCCCTTCCATGTGAGGACACAAGAAGATGCTCTGAACCAGAAAGAAGACCTTCACCAGAATGTGACCATGCAGGCACCTTGATCTTGGATTTCCCAGCCTCTGGGACTGTGAACAGGAGGAGAAGGGGCCGACAGAAGACAAGGTGGTTGGATGGCATCACTGGCTCGGTGGACACGAGTTCGAGCAAGCTCTGGGAGATGGTGAAGGACGGGGAAGCCTGGTGTCTGCAGTCCATGGGGCCGCAAAGAGTTGGACACGACTGAGCGACAGGACAACAATAGAACTGTGAACAATACAGTTCTGTTGTTAATAAGCTCCTCAGTCTGTGGTATTTTGTTATGATACCCTGAACAGACTAAGGCGTGATGTGAAGCTGAATTCAGTCTATTGTTTCTTAAAGTATGCTTTCTGGACCACCTCCATGGACATTCCCTGAGACATGCAGTGAGATTCAGAGTACCAAATCCTTCTTCAGATTTAGAAGTGGGGCCAAGGAATCTACATTTGAAATAAGCACCTCCATAGATTCTCATGCATGCTTAAATTTGAGACCCTGTCCAAACTGTGAAGTAGGTGAAGTTTGGTCTCAGAAACCCCAAGCTTCCTCTTTTTAGTGTCTCCTCCCCTTCAAATTTCTATAAGTGCTGATAAAGTAATACATTATTTACTAAATTTAGTCATTTTGTTGAATCTTCTCTTTAAATCTGAAGCAAAAGGCTTTTTCCCTAATGAAAAAATGTAAAGCATCAAAGCTGGTGAGAAGGAAAACACATGTTTTTTATGTTGTTTTTAAAAGCAAGCAGTAAATCCAACCTCCTTGATGTAACTGGAGGGGACTTTATTGCCCAAAGGCAATCAGAGAAGAAATAAATAGCATGCATTTTATTTATTTTTAAAAATTTCATTTTATTAAACCAGAGTATAGTTGTTTTACAATATTGTGTTAGTTTCTGCTGTATAACAAAGTGAGTCAGCTATACAGAAACATATATCCCCTCTGTTTTGGATTTCCTTACCATTTAGGTTACCACAGAGCAGTGAGTAGAGTTTCCTGCACTATCTCGTATGCTCTCATTAGTTATCTATTTTACGCATAGTATCAGTAGTGTATACATGTCAATTCCGATCTCCCAATTCATCCCACACCCCTTTCCCCTTTTGGTGTCCCTACATTTGTTCTCTACGTCTGTATCTCTATTTCTACTTTGCAAAAGAGTTAAATGCATGTATTTTTAATTCTATATTAATATATCCAGCATTTAAGATAGAGGGTTTGCTTAACTTCTTTCTAGCTTCCCAGAGTTAAAAAAATTGGGGGCAATATAAAATTGGAGATAATAAGACATGGAATAACATGGAAGCTATGGGCTCCAGAATTAGGTGGTTTGGGTTCACTTTAGTCCAGTGTCTGGGATATAGAAATGCTTCATGCAGCTATATGTATTTTTTTGTTACTTGCCGAGGCAATATAGAATTATGGAGAAAGGTTCAGGGTCTGGAGCCAGACTGTTGGATTTAAATTCCGATCTGCCATTTATTGTCTGTAGGAACTTGAACAAATTAGTTTATTCTTTATATGTTATAGTTCCTTCATTTGTAAAATGAGAATTATTATCCTCATCTCACAAGGTTAGTGTAAGAACAAAAATGCAAATAAGTGCAAGGCACTTTGAACATTGCCTGGCACATTTTAAATGCTCAGTTAATAATTTTACTAACAGTAGTAAACATATTGCATGCTATCACCCCTGCTCCTTGGTCTAAGCTCAGACAAGTTGGAGAGACTCGTTCCTTCTTTAATTAAAATAGTTGGAAGGTCAGTAATCATTATGTGCAATACAAACAGGGTAGGGAAATAGAAATGAGATGAAAAAATGTAACTCACAAGCTGCAGACAGAAACCTCAAATTCATCCTCTAGGAAACTAATCTTCTTGGGCATTTTCACTTGGACCTCAAATTTGGGCAAAACTGTTATCAATAAAAGAAAAAAAAAACACAAATGTGAGAGCAGGCAGAAAGTCTTGCAAGAGTATTAGTAATGATTCTATTACAGAATCTTGTAACAAAGAGTCCCCTGAAGTGATTTCAATTACAATAAGGAGCAGCAGGTCACTACTGGCAAAAAAGAGATGCCATTCATACCCATGGGCAGTTAGCACCATGGTAACTTAGACTGGTATTATAGTTCCTAGACTCTCCTCAGAATTTGTCCAAGATTTCAAAGGTGGGAGGGAAACAGCTGCATTAGTCTCTGAAGGTCACCATGATTAGACCTGGTCACAGGTACAGAGGGGCCAGAAACTTTCAGTTTGTCCTTATTTTTTTTCCCTGTCTGCTCTAGCTCTTCTTCCCAACTTCTAACCCTGCTGACTCACAGAGACCCTGGGCCCACGATCAGACACCTGGTTATAGAAATACCAAAGTGGGAGGACGGAGAGCTAACATCCTCCCATTGATTCTTCTACCAGTTTCCCTCAGTGGTCCACTCTGGAATCTGAATGTGCTCTTGAAAGTTCTGATCTGTACATCCTCACCCTTGCTTCAGGAGGCTTGGTTAGTAATTTCCTCAGATCCATCAGCTCCTCCTGAGGCACTCTGACTTTTCCAGCCTCTCCCACACAGTTGTATTTAAGGTTAGTCGTTCCTACAATTAATCCCTGTTCCATAATTCTCATGGCAGTTCTGGTGAGACAGGAGAATCCTGTTTTTGTGATATCTCCTATTCATGGCAAACAGATGGAGAAAAAGTGGAAATAGTGGCAGATTTTATATTCTTGGGCTTCACAATCACTCCAGATGGTGACTGTAGCCATGAAATTAAAAGCTGCTTGCTCCTTGGAAGAAAAGCTATGAAAAACCTAGACAGTGTATTAAAAAGCAGAGACATCACTTTGCTGACAAAGGCCTATATAGTCAAAGCTATGGTATTTCCAGTAGTCATGTATGAGTTTGCGAGTTGGACCATAAAGAAGGCTGAGCGTCAAAGCATTGATGCTTTCGAGCTGTAGTATTAGAGAAGACTCTTGAGAGTCCCTTGGACAGCAAGGGGATTAAACCAATCAGTCCTAAAAGAAATCAACCCTGAATATTCATTGGAAGGACTGATGCTGAAGCTGAAACTGCAATGCTTTGTCTACCCGATGTGAAGAGCTGACTCATTGGAAAAGGCTGTGATGCTAGGAAAGATTGAGGACAGGAGGATAAGAGCAGGCATAGGATGAGATAGTTGGATGGCATGACTGACTTAATGGACATGAGTCTGAGTGAGCTCCAGGAGATAGTGAAGGACAGGGAAGCGTGGCATGCTGCAGTCCATTGGGTTACAAAGAGTCAGACATGACTTAGCAGTAGAACAACTCCTTATCCACAGCATGATGTATTTAACTTACCTTAGAAATTCTACATAATTGATAACTAATAAGATGGTTTCAATGTCTGAGAACTATTATTAGCATAAATTACATGTAGGTTACAGACAGCAAGGATGTAATCCCAGAAAATACACCCTTTTATAAGATATAGATCAAGAGATGCATGTAGATGACACAATATATTGGTTAACAATTTATGTTTGAATAGGGTCAGTTGGAACTATTAAAATCTCTTATGCTTCTTGGCTCCATGATTTTGGTAAATTTTTAACTTCTCTCAGTTCATTTCAGTTCAGTCGCTTAGTCGTGTCCGACTGTTTGCGACCCCATGAATTGCAGCACACCAGGCCTCCCTGTTCATCACCATTTCCTGGAGTTCACTCAGACCTACGTTTATCAAGACTGTGATGCCATCCAGCCATCTCATCCTCTGTCGTCCCCTTCTCCTTCTGCCCCCAATCCCTCCCAGCATCAAAGTCTTTTCCAATGAGTCTACTCTTCTCATGAGGTGGCCAAAGTACTGGAGTTTCAGCTTTAGCATCATTCTCTCCAAAGAAATCCCAGGGCTGATCTCCTTCAGAATGGACTGGTTGGATCTCCTTGCAGTCCGAGGGACTCTCAAGAGTCTTCTCCAACACCACAGTTCAAAAGCATCAATTCTTCGGTGCTCAGCCTTCTTCACAGTCCAACTCTCACATCCATACATGACCACAGGAAAAACCATAGCCTTGACTAGACGGACCTTAGTCGGCAAAGTAATGTCTCTGCTTTTGAATATGCTATCTAGGTTGGTCATAACTTTTCTTCTAAGGAGTAAGCGTCTTTTACTTTCATGGCTGCAGTCACCATCTGCAGTGATTTTGGAGCCCCCCAAAATAAAGTCTGACACTGTTTCCCCACCTACTTCTGCTTTATTGACTATGCCAAAGCCTTTGACTGTGTGGATCACAATAAACTGTGGAAAATTCTGAAAGAGATGCGAATACCAGACCACCTAACCTGCCTCTTGAGAAATCTGTATGCAAGTCAGGAAGCAACAGTTAGAACTGGACATGGAACAACAGACTGGTTCCAAATGGGAAAAGGAGTATGTCAAGGCTGTATATTGTCACCCTGCTTATTTAACTTATATGCAGAGTACATCATGAGAAACACTGGACTGGAAGAAACACAAGCTGGAATGAAGATTGCCGGGAGAAATATCAATAACCTCAGATATGCAGATGACACCACCCTTATGGCAGAAAGTGAAGAGGAACTAAAAAGCTTCTTGATGAAAGTGAAAGAGGAGAGCAAAAAAGTTGGCTTAAAGCTCAACATTCAGAAAATGAAGATCATGGCATCCTGTCCCATCACTTCATGGGAAATAGATGGGGAAACAGTGGAAACTTCTCTAGTATCAATATACTCATTTGTAAAATAGAGATGGTATAGTATCTGCCTGAGAGGGCTATTGTAAGGATTTAATGAGATAGTGCATGAAGTGTTTGGCAAATATTTAGATAAATAAAATTTCTTTCTACTTTTTGATTGTTATATGCTAGGTTTTTGCTTGTCACTACATATAAAAATGATCTGATCTTGTGTTCTTTAATGTCATAAATGTGTTTGACATGTGTGGAATTCTTACCGTATTCATCCACTTCAAAAGAGTGCTCTATTTTTTTCCGAGACTCCTTCAGCAGTACCACCTTGTAGGGACCCAGTGCAGGCTCCACTGAGAGTGGGAAAGACAGCTGACTGAGTCCCCCTTGCAATTTGAAACTGGGCCATTGGAAAATCCGGTTCCTTTTGGGGTTCTATAGGTAAAAGCATCACACGTATATTGAAGTAATTGAAATATATAGTTTTGAGTAGAAGGACAGCTTTTCAGGGAGGATGACATGGGAAGCAGGCTAATTAGTTGGTTGGTAAATTGGCACCAAAGGTATTAGCAAAGGTTTCTAAGAATTCTAGACTGAGAAAAGGGCAACTTGCCCAGCTGAGATAAGACAGGTGATAGTTTCTCTTTTTGTGATTATGCATACCCATCTCAGTCAGAAATATTGGAAGACCCACTACATTGCATCATCTCAGAGTATTTTTGTTCCTTCACTGACATCTTATCCACTCTCCCCAGGATTTATGAGAGACAGGGAAAACAGTATTTATTTAGTTCTGAAGAAGTGCCAGTGGGGAAGGAGAAAGTGGAAAGAAGAAAGTTAATATAACTCACAGTGAGTCCTCATCCCAAGAGAGAGACACAAGATATTACCTACCTCAATATAAACCATCGGGAACTGAAAAGAAAACAAATAGCGTGAGTGTGAGACAGAGTATAAAAAGACAAAATTGTGACACCAGCATTAAAACAGTATTTGGACCAGAAGGAAGTGAGCCTATTCAGTTCTTGTCTGGATGAGGAAATGTGGCCCTGTTTGAGTCATTACACTTCATATGTTTGGTCTGGGACATAGTCTCTGAAGAAGTCACGGGGGCTTCCCTGATGGCTCAGTGGTAAAGAATCCACCTGCCAGTGAAGGCGACAGTTTCTATCCCTTATTTGGGAAGATCCCACATGCTGTGAGGCAACTAAACCTGTGTGCACCAACTATTGAGTCTGTGCTCGAGAGCCTGGGAACCATAACTACTAAGCCCATGGACCTTAGAGCCTGTGCTCTGCAACAAGAGAAGCCACCGCAATGAGACCCTCGCGCCCTGTGGCTGCAGAGTAGCCCCCGCTCTCCACAATCAGAGAAAATTCTGAGCAGCAACAAAGACCCAGCACAGCCAAAAATGGATAATTTTTTTTTTTAAAGAGAAGGAAAAAATCATTCTTAAAAAAAGGAACAAACAGAAAAGAAATAATGATTTCCTTTTATGAAATAATGTAACCTAGACTTGTGTAAAAAGATACAAATAATGAGTTTTATTTTGTAGTTGACTTATCTGTGAAAAATTCTCCATTTCTCTTAAGAGAGATATCAAATGTACTTATTTTCTTTTGTCCATTTAGAATAATTGAGTCTTTAAGGAGATAATTTCAACTGAATATTTAATTAACTTTAAGAATGTAGTTGATGAACTTATCTCCCTTATCCTCCAGTAGCCATATGCTTTGGAGAACTTTCTGTGGTAGATTTAAGTATCTCATATTGGTCTCAGGTTCTCCAAAGAACAGGTTTTACCTTTTGGGTTTTTTTTTTTTTTTCTCCCAGTCTTACTGCTGGGAAAGATGGAAGGCAAAGGAGAAGAGGGCGACAGAGTAGGAGATGGTTAGATAGCATCACTTACTCAATGGACATGAACTTGAGCAAACTCTGGGAGTTAGTGCAGGACAGGGAAGCCGGTGTGAGGCAGTTCATGGGGTTGCAAAGAGTCAGACACAACTTCGTGACTGAACAACAACAAAATAGCCATTGTTATGAGACTCACCGTTTCATTCAAAGGGTGAAAGTTGACATCCACAGAGACAATGCGGAAGTTCACTGAAACACAGAGATTTTTCTCATGAAAGCCTCCAGTGGAAATTCAGGATAGTAACACAAATAACAATGTGCCAGGATTTCCAAAACGTAATAGAGAACTACACCTCCAACCCTGCAGATTGCATTTGCTTGTTTGGCTCCTTATACCTGTTTGTCCTGGCTTGTAGATGGGTTTGTCTGTCTGGACAAAGACTAGGCTTTCTGCTTCTGTAATGTACATCCGCTTCCTCTTTATGAAGTTCTGGGTTGGCCCTTGCACCTGTACAGTTATGAATGCTAAGGGAGAAGATGACGCTGGAATCTGTAAAACAGAAATGAGCTGAAGAATCTGCCCAGATCCACTTCTGAATGTCTCAGCTTTTGTGACTTTCTCATTTCTCTGGTTAGTCCCATGGGAATTAGTAAGAGCTAGGCTTCCTTGGTGGTTCAGATGGTAAAGAATCCACTTGTTATGCAAGAGACCCAGGTTCGACCCCTGGGTCAGGAAGATCCCCAGGAGAAGGGAATGGTTACCCACTCTAAGATTCTTGCCTGGAGAATTCCATGGACAGAGGAGCCTGGTGGGCTATAGACAACAGGGTCACAAAGAGTCAGTTGGACATGACTGAGAAAGAGATACTTTCGCTTTCATTTTTTCAGGGTCAAATGGAATGTCCCCTGCTTTATAGATTAATATGAGTGTGTACTTTGGCCACCTCATGCGAAGAGTTGACTCATTGGAAAAGACTTTGATGTTGTGAGGGACTGGGGCCGGGAGAAGAAGGCGACGACAGAGGATGAGTTGGCTGGATGGCATCACTGACTCAATGGACGTGAGTCTGAGTGAACTCCGGGAATTGGTGATGGACAGGGAGGCCTGGCATGCTGCGATTCATGGGGTCGCAAAGAGTCAGACACAACTGAGCGACCGAACTGAACTGAACTGATGAGTGTGTAACATGAAGGCAGCAATTTATTGAACTGATTAAAGGAGAAATGTCATTGCAACAAAAATGAAATAATTCTTCAACTAGTCATGACAATGAAGGAAATAAGTTCTCATTTTTACAGTAATATGGTAGTATTGAAATAATTTTTAAAATTTATTTTCTAGTAGTCAAAAGTAGCACTGTATATTATCATTGGTAGTGAGCTGGTATGATTAACTATTTAATACTTTAAGTTAGTAAAAGGTCACAAGGACAGTACATTAAACATCAACCATCTGGGAGATCTTAGATAAGTCACTAAACTTTATGAATCTGTGTTTCTATCTATAAAGGCATGAACATGATTTACCTTCAAAGTTTGCTTTAAGAACAAACAAAATCATTCTTGTAACCATTGTTATCTTTTGTATATTGTACCAGTTCTGTTTGTAAATATTATGAAAGTATATTCAGTAGAACTTTTATCTTTAGACTTGTTTGAAATTCACTCTGCACTCCTCATTTTACTTTTTTGTATTTTATTTTTTATTGGAGTATAATTGCTTGATGATGTTGTGTTAGTTTCTGCTGGGCAACAAAGTTAATCAACTATATACATACGTATATCCTCTCCCTCTTGAACCTCCTTCCCACCCCTATCCCACCCATTAAGGTCATCACAGAGCACCAAATGGAGGTTTTTTAATTGTTGAGGGTCAGAACCTAAGGCATCAACTAATGTGCTCTCTCTGTAGTGATTTCCCTTCCCCCAAGGAGGAATGCTGACCGTGAAGGAGCTGCAGTAGAAGGAATTTTTCGTCTCCAGGTCTGTGAGGAGATTCCTGCTCTGTATCCCATCTTCCAGAGTTACTGTCAGCGCCACTGTCTCATTCAGGTGATTCAGCAGGACACAGACCTTCTCGGGAATACCAGCGTACAGCTGTGATGGGGCCAGCACCAGGTACTGTCTGTGGAGAAGAGGGGTCTGGGTCAGCCATGGAAGGGTTATTGTGGTTGTTTTCTAGATAATCTTTGCTATCTTCATCAGTCACAGAACCGAGTTAGATTTCAGCAGGAGTGGCAAGGAATATATTCTTCAAAGGCCAATCCAGAGACCTTAGAAACTCAGAATCCCCCCTACCAAGTTAAACACCCATACATTTCTCCAGGATTGTGGAAACAGTCACCATTACAACATTAGCAAACCTATTCGTAAGCTATGGATAAGCACTCCATGAGTTGTTATACGTTTTGGATAGAGGTAATTTTCTAAATTAGAAATTTTCAATGAACCAAGAAAATGTGATCATACACACACACACACACACACACACACACGAATGTTATTCAAACTTAAAAAAAAAAAATAAGGAAATCCTGCCCTTTGTGAAAACATAGATGGCCCTTGAGGGCACAGTGCTAGGTGAAATAAACCAGAGAAAGACAATTATGCCTGGTATCACTTACATGTGGAATCTTTTTTTTTTTTTTTTAAGTCAGACTTAGAAACATAGAGTAGAAAAGAGTTTCCAGTGGCTGGGAGGTAGAGGGAAACAGGAATAGGTTGGTAAAAGGGCATAAACTTTCATTTATGAGGTAATAAGAGCTGAAGATATAATATCTAACATGGTGACTATGGCTGATAACACTGTATTATATAACTGAAATTTTCTCAGAGATCAGAAATTGAATGTTCTTACTTCTCCCTCAAAAGTAGATACTGAGAGACAGATGTGTTAGATAAATCATTAGATTAATCTATGTGATAGATTAGTTAGGTCAATGGGGAAAATGCTTTCACAATATATATGTGTGTTGTACACTTTAATATCTTACAACTTTAATTCTCAGTTATATGTCAACAGTCCTCTCAAAACACTTTTATTAACAAATAATATTATTAATCAATTAATTATTATTGAAACCAGTAAGAGAATCTGTCTGTGTGTGGTCTTGGGTTTCGTATGATGGTATCACAAATCACTTTGTTCCAGGAAACATTAAAGAGATAACAATTCATGGAGAGGAACTGAATCTATTTTCAATACTGTTTCAGAAGCAACTTTAGCTCTTCTTTTTCTTCCACTCTCTGCAGATAGAAGACAAACTAGGCTAATCATCAGATGTATTACCATGTACACCCAGAAGAAAATATCAGTCCTCTGTTGCTGTTTATCTATCATTTAGAAAAGCCCAAACATACTGTACTCTGTGATGCTCTGGTGGCTCATGCGTGTTGATCTATCTGAAGTGTCCTGGTCTAGCTGGAAAACGTCTATTTGCTTCATAAGACTCATCTCAAAAACAACTTCCTTATGTAGAGTTTGGTGATGCCCCTTCCTTTATATAAGTTCCCATGAGGAGTTAGGTATTATTTGTCAGTATTCCCACAGAGGGCTTCCCTAGTGACTCAGGAGATGGGGGTTTGTTCCCTGATCCAGGAAGATCCCCTGGAGGAGGAGATGGCAACCCACTCCAGTTTTCTTTCCTGGAAATCCCCTTGGACAGAGGACGTTGGTGGGCTACAGTCCATGGGGTCGCAGAGTTGGATACAACTTAGCAACTGAACAACAACAATTCCCACAGAATCCTGGTTCTGTTTTTGCATTTTATTTCATTCTCTGTGCACCATCTCTCTCGCTCTCTTTTATACTATGAGGTACTGAGGTCACAGCCCACATTTTGTTGATTTGTATGTTCTCAAAGTATAATGCTAGCCTTTAAAGATTTGATGAAGGATTGAGTGACTTGACTCCATCCTTGGGCTTCCCTGGTGGCTCAGACCCATAATGCAGGAGACCCGGGTTCAATTCCTGGGTTGGGAAGACCCCCTGGAGAAGGAAATGGCAATCCACTCCAGCACTCTTCCCTGGAAAATCCCATGGATGGAGGAGCCTGATAGGCTACAGTCCATGGGGTTGCAAAGAGTCGGACACGACTGAGCGACTTCACTTTCACTTTGAGTGACTTGACACATCCTGGCTTGTCTTTAGGTCTCATCCATCTTGGGAACCCACGACTTGGAGGAGACACAGATATTATGTCACTTTGCAATGGCAAAGACAAGACACTGCAGCCTTTTTCATTAGCCAGTAAAGAATTTATCTCCTTTTTTTGGTAGGAATTATATGTTTTTATTTGGTGAATATTGTAGAATTCCATCATCTTGTCAGGTGAATGTTTTACAAATATTTCACAAGAGACACCTTGTGTCTCTGAGTTTTCTAGAACTGGGAGTATACCTTTTACCACCTGTGGTAATCATTTTTCAGTGCTTTTCAACAGCAGTTAATTTCATAGAGAATTAGGAAATAAAAAGACAGACATCAAGAAATGGATAACAGAATGGGAGAGAGGAGGGCAATAGAATTTTCTGGAAATGTTGCTTACGGTTTGGAGGTAGCTGAAGCATCTCTGGGAAGGAGCAAGAAAAGCAGAATCAAGACTGGATTAGGCAGTTGATGTCCCCTCATGGTGTAGAGAGGAACAGGAAAGAATGGGAGTCTGAGTCCTTGATTCCTTGAACTCTGTTCTTGTTCCAGAATCCCTGGTTTTTATTTTACCTGATGGGTAGTGAAAGTAAACGGCCAACCATTTATTTTTGTAACATATTAACTACTTCCAGCATAAAAAAATCAATTGCAGATCACATCCATCCACTTGCTCAAATTTTCAAAAGGCATGAAAAATAGCATGTTGAGACTATATTAGTTGTGGTTGTTAATCAGCAACTTTCAACATCTTTAAGAAAATAAATCAAAATAAATGATATGATTTGATGAAATTAAGAACTACTTATGTAAATACATAACACAGATCTTTTCCTGGAAGTCCAGGGAACAGCACACATTCCCTGAGCATTAACCAATAGAGTTCATTAATGAAACAGAGGAAAATTTATCCCAGAATTTTAAACAAAATGAATATAAAGATAATCTCTCCATTGTTTGAAAGCTTAGTTTTCACTTTTTATAGCTATCTTTATATTTATTTAGAAAGAAAATGAACCCATGTAATACATTATTATAGTTTCTTAGTTCATTTAACATCTAGAACATAAAGCCAATTAATTTTATCTTCTAAGAAAATAAGCTTTAGAATCTTTAAAAAGATGGTACAAATGAACTCATTTGCAAAACAGAAATAGAGTCACAGATGTAGAAAACAAATTTACCAAGGGGGACGGCACAGGGAGAGGGGGAAGGGATAAACTGGGAGACTGGGATTGACATACACACTACTGTATATAAAATAGGTACTAATAAGAACCTACTGTGTAGCACAGGGAACTCTACTCAGTACTCTGTAATGATCCATATGGGGAAAAAAATCTAAAAAAGAGAGTATATGTAAAATTGATTCACTTTTGCTGTAAACAGAAACTAATACAACATTATGAATCAACTATACTCCAATAAAGATTAATTGAAAAAAAATAATTCCAGTGATGATAATAAACTATGATTGATATAATGCTAGGTTAAATAAACTGTAATAATACATTGTGTGAGGCCTTGGTACCTGGCAAATGCTTGCCAAATGAAGATAAAACTCTACAGCTTCATTTGGTTTCCTTTCTCATTAGAAACTATGCTCTTTCCAGTTCCATCCTGCATTCCTACACTGCCATAAATAAATATCTTCATTCTCTGCCAGCTTAATATGGAATAAAGTAAACTTACAATAGATAATAAATGATTTTTAGGAAGTCTCCAAGTAACTTTTCATAGGCATAATTATACTTTTTTGGATATATACCAATCCCTTACTTTGGCCAAATGTCTAACGACTAAGTATAAAAATCCACATTTTGATGAAGCAAAATCACCATTACAGTTTAAATTTCTAGAGTAGAAGAATACATCTGAAGTATTATGTAACTTTGTTGTTGTGATTTTTAATTGAAAATGATAGTAGATACATTCAAAATATTTATCATAGAGCATAAACAGTATGTTCTCCACATTCTCTGCTAATGCTTATATTACATATTTTTGTGGTCTTCAATCTTTTCCCTCCTTATATTCCCAAAAGAATTTTATTAAGCATGTAACCTTTCACACATGCTTAGCTTCTAAAGCTTCTCATCATGAGTAAGATAACAAAAAATATAAATACTGATATTTTAAAAATAAAGTGAAATACCACTTTGAAAATGTATTCAGTGAAATGTAAATACTGGAGTCATTTATTTCCTACCATTATCAATTTAAAACAACATGATCTATTATTTTAAAAGTTGGAAATTTTAGTATCATTCTTGTTTCTACTCAATCTTGTATTTCCATCCTTATTTCCCACATAATTTTACCTTGTTATTTTGTGCTTCAATATATTTTATTTTTTAAAAGTTTTTTTTGATGTGGATCATTTTAAAAGTCTTTATTGAATTTTTTATAATATTACTTCTGTTTTATACATTTTTCTGGCCTCAAGATGTGTGGGATCTTAGCTCCCTGACCCGGGATTGAACCTGTACCCCCTGCGTTAAAAGGTGAAGTCTTAAACACTGGATGACTGGAGAAGTACTGCTTCAATATATTTTAAAGATCACTCTATCATACATTTCTGAAACTAAAGATAATCAAAACTATAAAAGACGTTCTTGTACCTATCCAGTTCTGAGTAGTAATAGATTTTTCTAGAGCAAGCTATCATTATAAGTATGGTCAATATATTCTTTATCAAAACTATATATAGCTAGTATAATTTCAATAATATTAAACACAAGAAAAATTTTGTTTGAAAGTCATTTCTAAACGACATTAATTGTATATTCCATCCATCTGGGTCCTCCAATCAGATCATGTGTCTTTGGATGAATATGACTTACTGCTAGATTGACGTACATCTCACCTATCCTCTTGCTATGTTTTCTATTCTCCTATGTTCTACTCTGCTATATTTCTATTCTAGAACATTCCTATTCAACTTATTCTATTGATGCAAGCACCAAGAAGTCTTGTTCACATAAAGAGAGATAGAGGTCTTCCTTGCTAGTCTGGTGGCTAAGATTCCACACTCTCAATACAGAGGGCCCAGGTTCCATCCCCAATCAGGGAACTAAGATCCCACATGCTGCAACTAAGATCCAGCGCAACCAAATAAAATAAATATTTTTCTAAAATAGGAAAAAAGCACAAGAAGTTCTGTTATAACATCATCATTTGAATATTTAGTTATCTAAGTTATAAGCCAAAGGTCACATTGTAATCATCATTGAAAAAGAATTTTAATTACCTGTGCTGTGCTGTGCTTAGTTGCTTCAGTTGTGTCCAACTCTTTTTGACTCCATGGACTGCAGCCCGCTGGGCTCCTCTGTCCATGGGATTCTCCAGGCAAGAATACTGGAGCTTAATTACCTATCAGCTGATGAATCAAGTATGACTTCCTTAATGCTATTGAAAGCACACCACTGGAAACTAGGTCAATTGCAAAAGGATTTGGAACTCAGTTATTAGTCATTCTCATTCTCATTGTCTAGAAACATTGCAAAAAAGGCACTTATAAATGGTTACTAATTGCTATAGTTCTACTTAGAATCACCTGATATGCTCAATAACTTTGGCAAAAGTGAAATATTATTAATTTAAATATGCTTTATCAATATAAAACCTCAAAGTGCTTTTATTATTGTCAAAACTATGACTTGCATAATTATATTTCTAGAAAGTGCCTACAAATAATCTGATTTTCAAAGCTAGGCCTTATTGTCAAGATAAGCAGTCAAGTTAGATTTATGACTGATAGGAAAAATATTATTTCATTTTTAATTCTAATAAACTCACAAATGTACATTTGTATGACAATTATCCCACTTCTGAATTCTAAGATAAATTAAAATCCCATATCTGAATTCTAAGATCAAGAGTTTTGCTGGGTACCTGTTTCCTGGATTCAGTGTTTCTTTCTATGCTCTCTCCTTTGTTCTTATGCAACTCTCAGGGGCAATATAAACACTGACAAGAGTTGAGGAAGAAATAGGTGAGGTTTAAAAATGAAAACTTTTATTATTTTTACCTCCCACCACTATAATAAATGAGTACAGAAAATTTCAAAATGAGTCAAAAGTACCCATTTTAAATGCCATACATTTTTAATACCAGAAATATATTTAAGATAGTTGGATGTATGAGGGCTTATGAGCTACAATGGGTTCATGATTCCGTGATTTAAGAGACTTGGTGCAAATATCAATATTTTGGATGTGTTTTTGTAAAAGACAAATTTTTCACTCTAAGATATATCTAAAACACATATTATAGGTAAATATCATAATATTAAAATAAATCCACAGGTCATGTCTTGATTGAATTATCAACATTTTGGTAGAAGTTTTATGTAATTATTACCTACAAAGATCATAGATTTATTGGTCATGCACAATTTCAGGGGTTTCAAAATGATGTTGAAATACATTGAGGCCAAAACCGAACCTTATGGCAGATTCTATCTACCCAAATGTCAAAGTCAAAGATCAATGTTATAGTATTCCAACTTTTAATAGTAGGTAGCCATTTAACTCACATGAATGAAAATAGAGTAATGAAACTCCAGTCATCAGTTTAATAGACACTCAGTAAATATTTGTTGAGTGAAAGAATAAATAAAATAAGTTGGTAAACTTTCTTGGCTAAAGTATTGTCCTATAAGCAGGAAAAGCATTTGGAAAGAAATAATCTGAACATACAATATGGGAATATTCTAACTGACCTCAAAGCAGGATGACAAAGTACTTAAGAGAATAGACTCAATTGTCAAACTCATTGGAAAGAATCCCAGGTTCCTCACTGTTACCTTTTGGACAAATTACTTAACCTCTCAGGGCTTCAGTTTATCTATAAGGTTGCTTAAGAGTAGCTCCCCAAGGATTAGATTTAATTTAACATACTTAAAAGTACTTAGAAAGTGTCTGGCATAGAGTGAAAGCTATATAAATGTTTGTTATTATTATTAATAGTAAAACTGTCTTTCCAGGTTTTTCTAAATCTTAGAAACTCTTTTTTCTTTTGTGCAGAGAACAATCTGTTTTACATAACTGATATGTAAGATTCATAGTTTTGAACACCAAGTGTAATTGACTCATCCAAGAAATTCCCACACAAAGAGTAAAATTGCACACAGCTACCCAGTCACTCACTAAGGGCTTCCCAGGTGGCACTAGTGGTAAAGAACCTGCCTCTCAAGGAAATGGGGATTTGATCTCTGTGTTGGGAAGATCTCCTGGAGAAGGGCATGACAATCCATGCCAATATTCTTGCCTGGAGAATCCCATGGACAAAGGAGCCTGGCAGGCTATATAGTCCATGGTGTCGCAGAGAGTTGGATCTGATTGACCTGGCATTTCCTTTAATCATTCACTAAAGCAAAAATTAATATTCATAAAACTACAGATGAACTGCAATGTTTGATAACTGAAGACACATGCTATATATTGCCTTGGTAGAATCTATCTTACACATCCACCAAAATAGGAAGGCCTTATCACAACATAAAAGCTTTGATTACTTACTGTTAGGTGAAAAGGAACAAAAGCTAACTTTTTTTTTTTTTCGGTTGAAGACAGCAGTTTGTTTTCTGTGTATTATGAAATGATTATGACAATAGATTAAGGTAACATTCCTCTTCTGATATAGAGACAATAAAAAATAATGAAAAAGGAAAACACATTTTCATTGTGATGAGAACTCTTTAAGATTTGCTGTCTTAATGTTTCTATATATCATACATCACTGTGTTAGCTCTAGTCATCCTGTTGTACATTACACCCCCAGTACTCATTTGTTTAGAATCTAAAAAAGCTAACTTTTGACTATAATAATAGCATTAAATTTTGACATAAACTAGGAAGAGAGGCGAACACATAGATGTGAAAAGAGTTAACACTGTAATTGCTGATAATTCTCATGCTAATTGTATGGCAAACAGATTTTTTAAAATCTCAAAGTTATTTTAAAAAAATTCTATGAAAGACATTATAACCTTTGGACCTATTTCTAAACTGCTACTTCCAATGAAAAATATGTTTACAGAACATTGAGCAACTGTGAGTGGGTGAGAATGGAGATGTCCTTGTCACTTAGTGTACACTGGGGGAGGTGCTGTTAGAATCACTGGCATAAGCAGAATGAAATCAAAACTCACATTAAGAGAAATGGGACATTCAGAGCAATATTTTTTAAAACTGTATTTTTAATTGGAGGGAAATTGCTTTACCAAATTGTGTTGGTTTCCGTACAACAATGAGATTCAGCCATAATTGCACGTATTTTCCCTCCTTCTTGAGCCTCCCTCCTCTCTCCCCATCCCATCCTCTCTAGATCATCACAGTGGGCCAGGCCAGGCTCCCTGTTATAGAGCAACTTCTCACCAGCTATCCATTTTACACATGGTAATGTACATATGTCAAGGGTACCTTCTCCATTCATCCTACTTGCTCCTTCCTCCACTGTATCCACAAGTCCCTTCTCTATGTCTGCATCTCCATTCCCTCCCTGTAGAGAGGTTCATCAATATAATTTTTCTAGATTCCATGTATATGAGTTAACATATGATATTTGTTTTTCTCTTTCTGACATTGTATTCTTATACTTTGTTTTTAAAAGCAATAGGACCCTGGGAAAACCATGACTATTTGAAGCATTATATCTTAGACGCTAGTGATCAACTTTTTTGAAAACTGAATATCCTCAATTGTGTCACACTCATTCATCTTTTTTGCTACTTAAAAACCACTTCCCAGCATCGTAAGTCCTCTACTAGAAAATATATGGGATGAGAGAAAAAAAAAAAACCACCTCATTTTAATTAAATTTTCATGTTTCTGGGTTGTTGGAAGTAGTAGCACGCTTTTAAACCTCTGCCTTCTTTAGCTGTTCTTAGTGAGAATTCCAGAAGTCTTCCAGTTTAGTCCCTAGTCTTATTTCTTGAAATATTTCCTATCAGGAAAGAAATTATTAGTTAATAGTGTCAGTTGCTAAGGCTGATCTTCTTGAGACTCCCTTGGACTGTAAGGAGATCCAACCAGTCCATTCTGAAGGAGATCAGTCATGGGTGTTCTTTGGAAGGAATGATGCTAAAGCTGAAACTCCAGTACTTTGGCTACCTCATGCGAAGAGTTGACTCATTGGAAAAGACTCTGATGCTGGGAGGGATTGGGGGCAGGAGGAGAAGGGGACGACAGAGGATGAGATGGCTGGATGGCATCACCGACTCGATGGACACAAGTCTGAGTGAACTCCGGGAGTTGGTGACGGACAGGGAGGCCTGGCGTGCTGCGATTCATGGGGTGGCAAAGAGTCGGATACAACGGAGCGATTAAACTGAACTGAACTTAACTGAAGGCTGATCTTCAGGCTGTTTTACAGAAAACAGCTCTTCAGTTCCATAGCTCAGACTTTCCTGTAACTTTTCTCTTTACTTGAACTTATTTCCCTCCCTGCTGCAAATAAGTCTATCCAACTCTCATCTTAAGGCGTGATTTTGAATTAATTCCACCTCTGTGCTTTCTCATGTGCCATTCATCTCATCAGAAATGTCTTCTTTTGAGACATTTCTGTGGTAACCTGTGCCTAAGAACTGCTTCTTGACCATGGAGATGAGATTTCTCAGCTTAATTCCATGCCACGCTGATCATTCTATTACTGGGCAATTCTCTACTCACTAGGGTTCTCTTACTAGTTCTTGATATACTTTATTGCTGTTTTACTTACAGTTCAGCTGTTAGCTTATACATTTATATAAACTGTCAGTGATTTTAAAACTTGATTATTATTAAAATCACCTAAGAGTCCCTGGGACTGCAAGGAGATCAACCAATCAATTCTGAGGAGATCAGACCTGGGATTTCTTTGGAAGGAATGATGCTAAAGCTGAAACTCCAGTACTTTGGCCACCTCATGCGAAGAGTTGACTCATTGGAAAAGACTCTGATGCTGGGAGGGATTGGGGGCAGGAGGAGAAGGGGACGACAGAAGATGAGATGGCTGGATGGCATCACTGACTCGATGGATGTGAGTCTGAGTGAACTCTGGGAGTTGGTGATGGACAGGGAGGCCTGGCATGCTGCGATTCATGGGGTCGCAAAGAGTGGGACACGACTGAGCAACTGAACTGAACTGAAGCAGCTCTAAAAATACAGTTTCCAAGGTTCCCCACTCCATACTTACTGAAACTAAATATTTAACCTTTATGCTGCATAACGGATAAGGCAATGGCACCCCACTCCAGTACTCTTGCCTGGAAAGTCCCATGGACGGAGGAGCCTGGTAGGCTACAGTCCATGGGGTCGCTAAGAGTTGGACACGACTGAACGACTTCACTTTCACTTTTCACTTTCATGCACTGGAGAAGGAAATGGCAACCCACTCCAGTATTCTTGCCTGGAGAATCCCAGGGGCGGGGGAGCATGGTGGGCTGCCGTCTATGGGGTCGCACAGAGTCGGACACGACTGAAGCGACTTAGCAGCAGCAGCAGCAGGCTGCATAATCTATGTTTTCAAGTTCCTTTTTTTAGTATGATTGACATGAAGAATGCCATATATTTAATGTATAGAAAAGAAGCATATATCTGTAAAAAAATGAAATGTTTCATGAATTTGTGTATTCTCCTTATCTAGGGGTCATGCTAATCTCTGTATTGTTCTAAGTTTAGTATGAGTGAGTCAAAGTTGCTCAGTCTGTCCAACTCTTTGCAACCCCATGGACAGTAGCCTGTCAGGCTCCTCTGTCCATGTGATTCTCCAGGCAAGATGCTGGAGTGGGTTGCCCATTCCTTTCTCCAGGGGATCTTCCCAATCCAGGGATCGAACCTGAGTCTCTCACATTGCAGGCAGATTCTTTACTGTCTGAGCCACCAGGGAAGACAAAATCTGGGCTTTAGAGGGGCATACCCGGATTTTAGTGTACATGCTGCTGAAGTGAGCACTTTAATCTATATTTTTATTTTATATTTTAAGCAAACTCTCTAATGGATTTTAATATGACTGATTTGCTAGCATGTATTGGTGGTGGTGGTTTAGTCACTGTGTTGTATCTGACTCTTGCGACCCCATGGACTGTGGCCCTCCAGGCTCCTCTGTCCACGGAATTCTCCAGGCAAGAATACTGGAGTAGGTTGCCATTTCTTTCACCAGGGGTTTTTCCCAATCCAGGGATCAGATCCAGGTCTCCCACATTGCAGGTAAATTCCTTACCAGCTGAGCCACCAGGGAAGCCCCAAACATGTATTGAGTACCATCAATTTAGATACCCTATAAATGATAGTAGCTGAGCATAATGAAACTTAGATACACTCAGTTTCTGCCCAGGCTTGTAGATGGATATCTGTCTGCACGAGGACCATGTATTCTCTGGGCCTGATTGCTACTGATCTTTCCTTCTGGTTGAGAGTTGCTCTTTTAGCAAAGAATGTAATGACAGCTGGTCTAGTCTGGAGAACCTAGGGAGCAAATAAATACGAAATAGCTGTTTTATCAAAAAATCCCTCCCTGGGGAGAAGGGGGCTTTGGGGTGACAGCAAATGGGTATAGATTTTTGGAGGGGATAATGAAAATATTCCTGTGGTGATGGTTACAAAACTCTGGATATACTAAACTATATCTTGATAAAGCTGTTAAAAAAAATCCCTCCTACTAACCAGGTGTTGGCATCACTCAAAATTTTAATTCATCACTTGTCATTCTTTTTCTGGAAAAGCCAATCTTGTTTATTTCTCTCATTTTGTCACTTTCTTATATCATTATTTAAATTCTTTTTTTTTCCCCTTTCTTAAAATTTTCCTTCTCTGTATGAGAATGTTCCCTTTTATTTATCTTATTCCATTTGACAAATTTCTATCCTCATTCCCTTGTCAGCACTTATGACTGTACTTACATCATCCTAAACTGAGGACTATGTTATTCTTTTAAAAATTAGAATACATTTACATACACTATAAAATAGCCTGATATCTCTCCATAGAAAGTCAGTTATACGGGTACCTTTTGTGAACCTGCAATATTCTTATCTCTACCAGCTAGACTGAAATATTTAATTCAAAGCTAATGCATTTGAAGAAATCCTGTCCAGTTACATTCTCTTCAGATATTTTGGTCTGGATCTCACTATAGTTGAGAGAGACAGTCAAGAAAACAGATTCTGTTTTGTAGATTGAAAAGCTACACATAAGCTTTATCTAAAGAGCTTTCTTATAGAATGGAGGGATGAGCAGAGCATACTGCTTACAAAATTTAAGCCAGAGCATTAAAATTGAAAGCATCAAAGCAATATTTAGCTACTTAGCAATCATTTTGATAACTGAAGGATTTTGGAGTTTAAGAAAATTGCAATACATCAAAAGACTGAATCTGAGAAATTAATGTAACAGAAAGATGCTGGCCTATGAATTAAATTTTGTAGCCCCAACAAAGGAAACCTCAATAAGAGAGAAGCAATTAATTAATTAGTTCTATAAAGGCTAGCAAAGTCAGCATCTTCATTACAATGATTTGCCTCCAACTTGATACAACGGATTTCATTTCAAATTTTCCCACTCTTAGTCCAGCTTCTTTCCTCAGCTTCCCACTGATGCCTTTTCTTTAATATGGATACAACAGTGTTAGAGCTCTTGATTACATTCTGGATATTTACTAGGCAAATATGATGGTGCCATTTAAATTTGGAATTTATTGTATGAATTAATGGGCTTCTCAGGTAGTGCAGTGGTAAAGAATCCACCTGCCAATGCAGGAGATGTAAGAGACTTGGGTTCAACCCCTGGGTCAGGAAGATCCCCTGGAGGAGGAAATGGCAACCCACTCCGGATAATTCCATGAACAGAGGAACCTGACAGAGTACAGTCTACGGGGTCTCAAAGAGTGGGAGATGACTAACTATACATTTCCTCTAATCATTCACTAAAGCAAAAAAATGATATTTATGATCTTTTCTTTCTCTTGTTGTATTTTTACCCACCCCTTTCTACAAGGACAACCTCTTATTGTGTGTTTCTTTACTGCAAAGGTTTTGGCCAAATCTAAAGAAAATTGTCTGTGTCATTTGACCAAGACTGTATCTTTATGCCTTTAATTAATATGTCTCTACATCACAAATGGAAAACAATGTCATAGTGGTGATCACTTACCTTATCCCTCATAAAAAGCAACAACAAAAAATCTACTTTTCTCCATGCTTCTCCCCCTTTACTGATTCCATGGAGTTTCTTTGTCCCTTGTCATAACACTCACTTCAAGGTGTGACCCTAAAACAATCACTTAATATTTGAAGAACATTCAAATAGTCAGTTATATACTTACACTTAGAACATCTTTGTTAATCAAAATGTAGAACATAAATTTACCAGAAATGGGCTTATCTGGAAGTCAAATGTTTTCTGAGACTTTATTAACATGATACAACCTGGAAGGTTAAATCTAATATCAACAACAAGAAGTCTAACATGAGGAATTTAAAAAACACAAATTGATTGGTATACATGTTGAAGTTTGCTGAGTGAGAGAAGCAACTTGCATAACACTTCTTTTTACTAAGGTGAATTGAATTTATATTTTCAAACAAATGTAATCTGATTTATCTGATTTGGAGGAGACAAACATAAACGTTTGAATACATATCCCTCTGATAAATATATCTATATATGTGCTGTGCTTAGTTGCTCAGTCATGTCCAGTGCTTTGTGACCTCAGGACTATAGCCTGTCAGGCTCCTCTGTCGATAGACTTCTCCAGGCAAGAATGCTGGAGTGGGTTGCCATGCCATTCTCCAAGGGAACCTTCCCAACCCAGAGATAGAACTCAGGTCTCCCACATTGCAGTCGGATTCTTTACCATCTGAGCCACCAGGGAAGCCCATGTATATATACACTTTAAGTTCGTTAAGTTGACTCATCCATATGAGAATTCTCTAGATTGTCAGTTAGCAGCTAAAATTTGTTGTACCTATCCTTAGAATTTTCTATCTAGTTCTCATGTTTGGAATTTATATATTTGAAGTTAATACTCATACTTTAATACATAAAACTCTTTATATCCAGATAATTTTGTCTATGATAAAAAAGTGATTGAAAATTATATAGGTAATATATACTCTTAAAAAGTAAATAGGTAGCACATACTGGTGAAAAGTAAAAACAAGAAAGAGAAAAAATAAATTATTTCCAGTCTTGTGAAAATACATCCCAAATTCCAAAGTCAAATTTGGAATTATAAGTTATATCCTTATCCTCTTTCAGGCTTCACTTTCTTTAAGGTATGGTTCCTTGGGAAGTAGTTATAATTCATTGTTAAATTAATTTTTAAACTTTTTATTTTATATTGGGGTATAGCCAATTAACAATTTTGTGATAGTTTCAAGTAAAGAGTGAAGGGGCTCAGCCATACATAGACATGTAACTATTCTCCCCCAAACTCCCCTCCCATCCAGGCTGCCACATAATATTGAGCAGAGTTTCATGTTCTAAACAGTAGTTCCTTAATTATTCATTTAAAATATAACAGTGTGTACATGTTCATCCCAATCTCCCTAACAATCTCTTCTTCCCACCCTTCCCTCCCTGAAACACAATTTTTAATATTAAGAAAGTAGAAAACTTCTGTAAAGAACCCTAACCCTTTCACAATCTTTGATGATAATCACTTTGATGATAGTGACATTGCTTTGCACAATATTCAGTGTTATGCAATTATTTCCTGTCAGATAAAGGCTTAGGGCAAAGGGAAAATGTTCCAGGAATCTATCAAGACTAGTGTCATGAATGAGAACTTGTTCCTTCCTCAGAACATGTTCTTGATGAGAATTCTACCCACAACCCCATAGGCAGTCATGTCCTGCAGCAGATGGTAAGCAAGGCGCCTCTGTCTTCTCCCCTCAAACCCTTCTTTGTGTGAACGCTCACAGGATTATGCACCTGGGGTGGGGCTGAGGGGGAGCAAGCTCACAGTGTTCTCTTTGGAATTACCATTACCTCAAATAATAAGGTTTCTGTCAACTTGTTTTGGTTTTGACAAATCATAAAATTTTCCAGACTCTTTTTGCCTTGAGAGGTGGACTTTCTTTTAGGCAGAGTGAGTCTGGGAACCAATGGCTCCTGCTAGGAAATGGGTGCAGCCAGTGCAGCCCCTTTGCATCCAGTGGCTAAGACTCCAAGAGACCAAAGCAGGGGGCACAGGTTTGATTCCTGGTTGGGGAACTAGATTCAACATGCAGCAACTAAGACCCAGGGCAGCCAAATATTTTAAAAAGGAAAGCTTTCCCTCAAAAAAATAATAAAAAAATTTTTTTTGTTGTTGTCAAAAAGAAACTACATTTACTCACCCAGTGCTTTAAATATCATTATATTAAGAATGGGGTTTGTATGTAGAATTTTCTTTCCTTTTGCTGGGTGGAAACTCACAACCTGTGTTTGGATTCTGCTTCTGTCACTTAGAGACAAATAGTCTCTGATGAGTAACTGAAATACCCGGTGCTTCTCTTTCTTTGTCTATGAATGGGAATAATTATAACAGCAATGATTTATAAGGTTATTGTGGGAATTAGGTGGCGCTGGAGTGGCGAGCGGTGTCTGTGTGGCTTGGAGCAGCAAGCGGCAGAGAGGAGATACCCCACGTCCAAGGTCAGAAAAGCCCCAGCAAGATGGTAGGAGGGGTGAATTCGCATTCAGAATCAAACCCCAGTTCCACCAGAGATGCCCAGAGGGCTCAAACAAACCTTGTGCACACCAGGACCCAGGGACCACACAGAGACAGAGACAGAACTGTGTTTGAGCGTCTCTGGTGGAGGTACAGGTTGGCAGTGGTCTGCCGCCGGGACAGGGGCTCTGGGTGTGGGTATGGCATAAACCCTCTTGGAGGAGGTCGCCGTTAACCCTACTATAGAGCTGCCAGAACTTACATGGGACTGGGAAATAGACTCTTGCAGGGCACAACAGAGCCTTGTGCACCTGGACCCAGGAGAAAGGAACAGTGACCCCACGGGAGACTTGCCTGTGGGTGTCCGGGAGTCTCCGTTGAAGGCGTGGGTCGGTGATGGCCTGCTGCAGGGTTGAGGGCATGGAGTGTAGCAGTACATGCCTGGATTCTTTTGAGACAGGTCACCACTATCTTCATTACCTCTACCATAGTTTGAGTGAGTGAGTGACTGAAGTCGCTCAGTCGTGTCCGACTCTTTGCGACCCCAGTGACTGTAGCCTACTAGGCTCCTATGTCCATAGGATTTTCCAGGCAAGAGTACTGGAGTGGATTGCCACTTCCTTCTCCAGGGGATCTTCCCAACCCAGGGATCGAACCCGGGTCTCCCACATTGTAGACAGACATTTTACCATCTGAGCCACCAGGGAAGTCCCAGGTAAATAGCAGGGAGGGAACACAGCTCCACCCATAAAGAGAAAATTGGATTAAAGATTTACTGAGCATGGCCCCGCCCATCAGAACAAGACCTAGTTTCCTCCTCAGTCAGTCTATCCCATCAGGAAGCTTTCATAAGCCTCTTATCCTTCTCCATCAGAGGACTGCTGCTGCTGCTAAGTCATTTGAGTCATGCCTTACTCTTAGCGACCCCGTGGACAGCAGCATACCAGGCTCCTCCATCCATGGGATTTTCCAGGCACGAGTGCTGGAGTGAAATGCCATTGCCCTCTCTGCCATCAGAGGGCAGATAACTGAAAACTCACCATCACAGAAAACTAACCAATCTAATCACATGGACCACAGCCTTGTCTAACTCAATGAAACTGTAAGTCATGCCGTGTAGGGCCACCCAAGACGGATGGGTCATGGTGGAGAGTTCAGAAAAAATGTGGTTCACTGGAGAAGGGAATGGAAAACCACTACAGTATTCCTGCCTTCAGAACCCCATGAACAGTATGAAAAGGAAAAAAGATAGGACACTGAAAGATGAACTCCCTAGGTTGGTAGGTGCCCAATATGCTACTGGAGATCAGCGGAGAAATAACTCCAGAAAGAATGAAGAGATGGAACCAAAGCAAAAACAACACCTGGCTGTGGATGTGACTGGTGATAGAAGCAAGGTGCAATCCTGTAAAGAGCAATATTGCATAGGAACCTGAAATGGTACATACATCAGCTCAGTCCAGTTGCTCAGTCGTGTCCAACTGTTTGCGATCCCATGTATCGCAGCACGCCAGGCCTCCCTGTCCATCACCAACTCCCAGAGTTCACTCAGACTCACGTCCATCGAGTCAGTGATGCCATCCAGCCATCTCATCCTCTGTCATCCCCTTCTCCTCCTGCCCCGAATCCCTCCCAGCATTAGAGTCTTTTCCAATGAGTCAACTCTTCTCATGAGGTGGCCAAAGTACTGGAGTTTCAGCTTTAGCATCATTCCCTCCAAAGAAATCCCAGGGCTGATCTCCTTCAGAATGGACTGGTTGGATCTCCTTGCAGTCCAAGGGACTCTCAAGAGTCTTCTCCAACACCACAGTTCAAAAGCATCAATTCTTCGGTGCTCAGCTTTCTTCACAGTCCAACTCTCACATTCATACATGATCACAGGAAAAACCATAGCCTTGACTAGGCAGACCTTAGTTGGCAAAGTAATGTCTCTGCTTGTGAATATGCTATCTAGGTTGGTCATAGCTTTTCTTCCAAGGAGTAAGCGTCTTTTAATTACATGGCTGCATTCACCATCTGCAGTGATTTTGGAGCCCAAAAAATAAAGTCTGACACTGTTTCTACTGTTTCCCCATCTATTTGCCATGAAGTGATGGGACCGGATGCCATGATCTTAGTTTTCTGAATGTTGAGCTTTAAGCCAACTTTTTCACTCTCCTCATTCTCTTTCATCAAGAGGCTTTTTAGTTTTTCTTCCCTTTCTGCCATAAGGGTGATGTCATCTGCATATCTGAGGTTATTGATATTTCTCCCAGCAATCTTGATTCCAGCTTGGGCTTCTTCTGGCCCAATGTTTCTCATGATGTACTCTGCATATAAGTTAAATAAGCAGGGTGACAATATACAGCCTTGACGTACTCCTTTTCCTATTTGGAACCAGTCTGTTCCATGTCCAGTTCTAACTGCAGTACTTGGATGCAATCTCAAAAACGACAGAATGATCTCTGTTCGTTTCCAAGGCAAACCATTCAATATCACAGTAATCCAAGTCAATGCCCCAACCAGTAATGCTGAAGAAGCTGAAGTTGAACGGTTCTATGAAGACCTACAAGACCTTTTTGAACTAACACCCAAAAAAGATGTCCTTTTCATTATAGGGGACTGGAATGCAAAAGTAGGAAGTCAAGAAACACCTGGAGTAACAGGCAAATTTGGCCTTGAAATGTGGAATGAAGCAAGGCAAAGACTAATAGAGTTTTGCCAAGAAAATACACTGGTACATACATGAATCAAGACAAACTGGAAGTGGTCAAACAGGAGATGGCAAGAGAGAACGTCGACATTTTAGGAATCAGAGAAGTAAAATGGACTGGAATGGGTGAATTTAATTCTGATGACCATTATATCTACGACTGTGGGCAAGAATCCCTTAGAAGAAACGGAGTAACCATCATAGTCAACCAAAGAGTCAAAATGCAGTACTTGGATGCAATCTCAAAAATGACCAAATGATCTCTGTTTGCTTCTGAGGCAAACCTTCAATATCACCGCTATCCAACTCTATGCCCCGACCAGAAATGCTGAAGAAGCTGAAGTTGAACGGTTCTATGAAGACTTACAGACCTTCTAGAATTAACACCTAAAAAAAGATGTCCTTTTCATTATAGGAGACTGGAATGCAAAAGTAGGAAGTCAAGAAACGCCTGGAGTAACAGGCAAATTTGGCCTTGGAGTACAGAATGCAGCAGGGCAAAGGCTAATAGTTCTGCCAAGAGAATGCACTGGTCATAGCAAACACCCTCTTCCAACAACACAAGAGAAGATTCTACACATGGACATCACCAGATGGTCAACACGGAAATCAGACTGATTATATTCTTTGCAGCCAAAGATAGAAAAGCTCTCTACAGTCAGCAAAAACAAGACAGGAGCTGACTGTGGCTCAGATCATGAACTCCTTATAGCCAAACAGAGATTTAAATTGGAGAAAGTGGGGAAAACCACTAGACCATTCAGGTATAACCTAAATCAAATCCCTTATGAATATACAGTAGAAGAGAGAAATAGATTTAAGGGACTAGATCTCATAGACAGAGTGCCTGATAAACTATGGATGGAAGTTCATGACATTGCACAGGAGAGAGGGATAAAGACCATCCCCATGGAAAAGAAATGCAAAAAGCAAAATGGCTGTCTGAGGAGGCCTTACAAATAGCTGTGAAAAGAAATGAAAAGCAAAGGAGAAAAGGAAAGATAAAAGCATCTGAATGCAGAGTTCCGAAGAAGAGCAAGGAGAGATAAGACAGCCTTCCTCAGCGATCAATGCAAAGAAATAGAGGCAAACAACAGAATGGGAAAGACTAGAGATCTCTTCAAGAAAATGAGAGATACCAAGGGAACATTTCATGCAAAGATGGGCTCAATAAAGGACAAAAATTGTATGGACCTAATCCCTCCCAGCATCAGAGTCTTTTCCAATGAGTCAACTCTTCACATGAGGTGGCCAAAGTACTGGAGTTTCAGCTTTAGCATCATTCCCTCCAAAGAAATCCCAGGGTTGATCTCCTTCACAATGGACTGGTTGGATCTCCTTGCAGTCCAAGGGACTCTCAAGAGTCTTCTCCAACCCCACAGTTCAAAAGCATCAATTCTTTGGTGCTCAGCCTTCTTCACAGTCCAACTCTCACATCCATACATGACCACAGGAAAAACCATAGCCTTGACTAGATGGACCTTAGTCGGCAAAGTAATCTCTGCATTTGAATATGGAGAAGCGGATGACAGAGGATGAGATGGCTGGATGGCATCACTAACTCGATGGACGTGAGTCCGAGTGAACTCCGGGAGTTGGTGATGGACAGGGAGGCCTGGCGTGCTGCAATCCATGGGGTCGCAAAGAGTCGGACATGACAGAGAGACTGAACTGAACAGAACTGAACAGAAGCAGAAGCCATTTAGAAGAGGTGGAAAGAGTACACAGAAGACCTGTAAGGAAAAGAGCTTCACACCCAGAAAATCACCATGGTGTGATCACTCATCTAGAGCCAGACATCCTGGAATGTGAAGTCAAGTAGGCCTTAGAAAGCATCACTACGAACAAAGCTAGTGCAGGTGATGGAATTCCAGTTGAGCTGTTTCAAATCGTGAAAGATGATGCTGTGAAAGTGCTGGACTCAATATGCCAGCACATTTGGACAACTCAGCAGTGGTCACAGGACTGGAAAAGGTCAGTTTTCATTCCAATACCAAAGAAAGGCAATGCCAAAGAATGCTCAAACTACCGCACAATTGCACTCATCTCACATGCTAGTAAAATAATGCTCAAAATTCTCCAAGCCAGGCTTCAGTAATATGTGAACTGTGAACTTTCAAATGTTCAAGCTTGTTTTAGAAAAGGCAGAGGATCCAGAGATCAAACTGTCAACATCCGCTGGATCATAGAAAAAGCAAGAGAGTTCCAAAAAGCCATCTATTTCTGCTTTATTGACTATGCCATAGCCTTTGACTGTGTGGATCACAATAAACTGTGAAAAATTCTGAAACAGATGGGAATGCCAAACGATCTGACTTGCCTCTTGAGAAATCTGTATGCAGGTCAGGAATCAATAGTTAGAACAGGACATGGAAGAACAGACTGGTTCCAAATAGGAAAAGGAGTACGTCAAGGCTGTATATTGTCACCCTGCTATTTAACTTATATGCAGAGTACATCATGAGAAACGCTGGGCTGGAAGAAGCACAAGCTGGAATCAAGATTGCTGGGAGAAATATCAATAACCTCAGATATGCAGATGACACCACCCTTATGGCAGAAAGAGAAGAGGAACTAAAAATCCTCTTGATGAAAGAGAAAGAGGAGAGTGAAAATGTCTGCTTAAACCTCAACATTCAGAACACTAAGATCATGGCATCTGGTTCATCACTTCATGGGACATAGATGGGGAAAGAGTGGAAACAGTGTCAGACTTTATTTTTTTGGGCTCCAAAATCACTGCAGATGGTGACTGCAGCCATGAAATAAAAGATGCTTACTCCTTGGAAAGAAAGTTATGACCAACGTAAATAGCATATTCAAAAGCAGAGATATTACTTTGCCAACAATGGTCCATCTAATAAAGGCTATGGTTTTTCCAGTGGTCATGTATGGATATGAGTGTTGGACTGTGAAGAGAGCTGTCAGTCAGTCAGTTCCGTCGCTCAGTCGTGTCCGACTCTTTGCGATCCCATGAATCACAGCATGCCAGGCCTCCCTGTTCATCACTATCTCCTGGAGTTCACTCAGACTCCTGTCCATCGAGTCCATGATGCCATCCAGCCATCTCATCCTTGGTCGTCCCTTTCTCCTACTGCCCCCAATCCTTCCCAGCATCAGAGTCTTTTCCAATGAGTCAACTCTTCACATGAGGTGGCCAAAGTACTGGAGTTTCAGCTTTAGCATCATTCCCTCCAAAGAAATCCCAGGGTTGATCTCCTTCAGAATGGACTGGTTGGATCTCCTTGCAGTCCAAGGGACTCTCAAGAGTCTTCTCCAACCCCACAGTTCAAAAGCATCAATTCTTCGGTGCTCAGCCTTCTTCACAGTCCAAATCTCACATCCATACATGACCACAGGAAAAACCATAGCCTTGACTAGATGGACCTTAGTCGGCAAAGTAATGTCTCTGCTTTTGAATATGCTATCTAGGTTGGTCATAACTTTTCTTCCAAGGAGTAAGCGTTTTAATTTCATGGCTGCAATCACCATCTGCAGTGATTTTGGAGCCCTAAAAAATAAAGTCTGACACTGTTTCCACTGTTTCCCCATCTATTTCCCATGAAGTGATGGGACCGGATGTCATGATCTTCGTTTTCTGAATGTTGAGCTTTAAGCCAACTTTTTCACTCTCCTCTTTCACTTTCATCAAGAGGCTTTTTAGCTCCTCTTCACTTTCTGCCATAAGGGTGATGTCATCTGCATATCTGAGGTTATTGATATTTCTCCCGGCAATCTTGATTCCAGCTTGTGTTTCTTCCAGCCCAGGATTTCTCATGATGTACTTTGCATAGAAGTTAAATACGCAGGGTGACAATATACAGCCTGATGTACACCTTTTCCTATTTGGAACCAGTCTGTTGTTCCATGTCCAGTTCTAACTGTTGCTTCCTGACCTGCATACAGATTTCTCAAGAGGCAGGTCAGGTGGTCTGGTATTCCCATCTCTTTCAGAATTTTCCAGAATTTATTGTGATCCACACAGTCAAAGGCTTTGGCATAGTCAATAAATTAGAAATAGATATTTTTCTGGAACTCTCTTGCTTGTTCCATGATCCAGTGGATTTTGGCAATTTGATCTCTGGTTCCTCTGCCTTTTCTAAAACCAGCTTGAACATCAGGGAGTTCACGGTTCATGTATTGCTGAAGCCTGGCTTGGAGAATTTTGAGCATTATTTTACTAGCATGTGAGATGAGTGCAATTGTGCGGTAGTTTGAGCATTCTTTGGCATTGCCTTTCTTTGGTATTGGAATGAAAACTGACCTTTTCCAGTCCTGTGGCCACTGCTGAGTTGTCCAAATGTGCTGGCATATTGAGTCCAGCACTTTCACAGCATCATCTTTCACGATTTGAAACAGCTCAACTGGAATTCCATCACCTGCACTAGCTTTGTTCGTAGTGATGCTTTCTAAGGCCTACTTGACTTCACATTCCAGGATGTCTGGCTCTAGATGAGTGATCACACCATGGTGATTATCCAGGTCATGAAGATCTTTTCTGTACAGTTCTTCTGTGTATTCTTGCCACCTCTTCTTAATATCTTCTGCTTCTGTTAGGTCCACACCATTTCTGTCCTTTATCGAGCCCATCTTTGCATGAAATGTTCCCTTGGCATCTCCAATTTTCTTGAAGAGATCTCTAGTCTTTCCCATTCTGTTGTTTTCCTCTATTTCTTTGCATTGATGACTGAAGAAGGCTTTCTTATCTCTTCTTGCTTGCTTGAAGAAAGCTGAGCACCAAAGAACTGATACTTTTGAACTGTGGTGTTGGAGAAGACTCTTGAGAGTCCCTTCGACTGCAAGGAGATCCAACTTGTCCATTCTAATGGTAATCATTCCTGGGTGTTCATTGGAAGGACTGATGCTGAAACTGAAATTCCAATACTTTGGCCACCTCATGTGAAGAGCTGACTCATTGGAAAAGACCCTGATGCTGGGAGGGATTGGGAGCAGAAGAAGGGAACGATGGAGGATGAGATGGCTGGGTGTCATCTTCGACTCCATGGACATGTGTTTGAGTGAACTCCGGGAGTTGGTGAGGCCTGGCATGCTGTGATTCATGGGGTCGCAAATAGTTGGACCCGACTGAGCGACTGAACTGAACTGAATTGAACTGAGAGATCTCTTCAAGAAAATTAGACATGCCAAGGGAATATTTCATGCAAAGATGGGTTCATTAAAGGACAGTAATGATATGGGCCTAACAGAAGCAGAAGATATTAAGAAGAGGTTGCAAGAATACTCAGAAGAACTGTACAAGAAAGATCTTCATGACTCAGATAATCACGATGGTGTGATCAGGCACCTATCCAGACTTCCTGCAATGTGAAGCCAAGTGGGCCTTAGGAAGCATCACTATGAACAAAGCCTGTGGAGTTGATGGCATTTCAGTTGAGCTATTTCAAATACTAAAAGAATGATGCTGTTAAAGTGCCACATTCAATATGCCAGCAAATTTGAAAAACTCAGCAGTGGTCACAGGACTTTAAAAGGTCAGTTTTCATTCCAATCCCTAAGAAAGGCAATGCCAAAGAATGCTCAAACTACCATGCAATTTCATTCATCTCACACTCTAACAAAGTAATGCTCAAAAATTTTCAAGCCAGCCTTCATCAATATCAGTGAACTGTGAACTTCCAGATGTTCAAGCTAGTTTTAGAAAAGGTAGAGAAACAAGAGATAAAATTGCTAACATCCACTGGATCATCAAAAAAGCAAGAGAGTTCCAGAAAAACATCTATTTCTACTTTATTGACTATGCCAAAGCCTTTGACTCTGTGCATCATAATAAAGTGTGGAAAATTCTGAAGGAGATGGGAATACCAGACCACCTTACCTGACTCTTGAGAAATATGTATGCAGGTTAGGAAGAAACAGTTAGAACTGGACATGGAACAAGAAACTGGTTCCAAATAGGAAAGGCAGTATGTCAAGGCTGTATATTGTCACCCTGCTTATTTAACTTATATGCAGAATACATGATGAGAAATGCTGGGCTGGATGAAACACTAATTGGAATCAGTATTCCTTGGAGAACTATCAACAACCTGAGATATGCAGAGGACATAACCGTTATGGCAGAAAGTGAAGAAGAACTAAAGAGCCTCCGATGAAAGTGAAAAAGGAGAGTGAAAAAGCTGGCTTAAACCTCAGCATTCAGAAAACCAAGATAATGGCATCCGGTTCATCACTTCATGGGAAATAGATTGGGACACAGTGGAAACAGTGGCAGACTTTATTTTTGGGGGCTCCCAAATCAGTGCAGATGATGAATGCAGCCATGAAATAAAAAGATGCTCACTCATTGGAAGAAAAGTTATGACCAATCTAGACAGTATATTAAAAAGCAGAGACATTATTTTGTCAACAAAGGTCCTTCTAGTCAAGGCTATGGTTTTTCCATTAGTCATGTATGGATGTGAGATTTGGATTATAAAGAAAGCTGATCGCCAAAGAATTGATGCTTTTGAACTGTGGTGTTGGAGAAGACTCTTGAGAGTCTCTTGGACTGCAAGGAGATCCAACCAGTCCCTCCTAAAGGAAATAACTCCTAAATATTCATTGGAAGGACTGACATTGAAGCTGAAATTCCAATACTTTGGCCACCTGATGCAAAGAACTCGCTCATCACTGACTGAATGGAAATTAGTTTGAGCAAACTCAGGGAGTTGGTGTTGGACAGGGAGGCCTGGCATGCTGCAGTCCATGGGGTTGCAAAGAGTCAGACATGACTGAGTGACTGAACTGAACCGAACTGTGGGAATTACATTGTTGTTGTTCTGTTGCTAAGTTGTGTCCACCTCTTTGCGATTCCATGAACTACAGCTCGCCAGGCTTCCCTGTCCATCACCAACTCCCTGAGTTTGCTCAAACTCATGTTCATTGAGTCTAGTGATGCCATACAACCATCTCATCCTCTGTCAACCCCTTCTCCTCTTGCCCTCCATCTTTCCTACTATCAGAATCTTTTCCAATGAGTCAATTAGTATACTTAAAGTGATCAGCACAGTGCCTGCCATGTAGAAAACATTGGATAGGTCCCTTTTAAGATTAAATTTTACACACACACACACACACACACACACACACACACACCCCTTCAAAGTCCTACTCATGGAGACTATTACTGTGAGCATTGTGTGTTTCATGTCAGCCAGGCACCTATACGGACCCCTCTAAATGATTTTCCTGGGATTAGTAATCAGAAAGAACTTTAAAAAGGAGGCATCACAGGTTCTCTATGAAGATAAGACAGGAAAACAGAGGCAAAGAACTAGGGAAAAAAATGAATGATATGGAACTTTATCAGTGGCAAGTAAAAGAATGTCTTACTAGCAGAGATTTAAAAATACCAAACATTTATTATCTCATTTGGCACAAGTTCTGAGGAACGTGGAAGCAGCATTAATTCAGCAGCTCACCGATGCCATCAAGAAGTTTCTTCCATTGTTTCTGCTTTACTTCTTAGGTTTATCAGTATTATTTGCCTTTTTGGCCACAGTTTGGCTACTAAAGTACCAAAAATGGTTTCTTCCCAACAATATCCCAATCTGGGGAAGAAAGGAGTCAGTAAAAAACAAAATTTTCTGCTCCAGAATCTCTCTCTTTCTTTTCCTTTCTCTTTCTCTCTCTCTCTGCTTCTTTCTCTCTTCTCTACCAGAGAGCAAAATCACTCTGGTTGCTGTATCAGGAGACATCCCTGTGTAGGTCCTTAGTCAGATTCAATTTCAATTTCTCATTGTTAGGTCAAAGTATAGTAATTGGAGGTGTGTTCCTTAGAAATTCTACTTCATGGCTGAAGTACTCGTAACTGCTGGGAATCTGGGTGGCTGTTAGTTCTCGGATGAATTCACACAGAATTTCCCTGAATATCAGAAAGACTTTTTACACAACTCCCCTCTTCTTCCTCCTCTTCCTTAGAGGCATCTCTGTATTCAGTAATGGTTGCTGTGGTGGTATAAATACAGTCCATGGGGTCACGAAGAGTCAACCCCATGGACTGAGCACATGATACTTACGTGGAAAGTTAATTGCAATCATAAAGTGAAGTGAAAGTGAAGTTGCTCAGTCATGTCTGACTCTTTGCGACCCCATGGACTGTAGCCCACCAGGCTCCTCCGTCCATGGGATTCTCCGGGCAAGAATACTGGAGTGGGTTGCCATTTCCTTCTCCAGGAATTGCAATCATAAAGAAGTAGCAAATAACTGTTTTTCTTTTGTCTCTTATTTATCCATGATGATGTAAAGACTTGGCTCCCTTGCCTTAATGTGCACGTACATGCTCAGTTGCTCAGTCGTGTCTGACTCTTTGCAGCCCCATGGACTGTAGCCCACCAGGCTCCTCTGTCCATGGAATTTTCCAGGTGAGAATACTGAAGTGGGTTGCCATTTCCTTTCCAGGGGATATTACTGACCTAGGGAGTGAACCTGGATCTCCTGCGTCTCCTTTATCGGCAGGTGAATTCTTTACCACGACACCACTTGGAAGTGCCTTGCCTTAAAGTAGGAGAAGCTCTAAAAGACCACCCCGGCATCAAAGCTCACTATGGGCCCAAACTTTTACTGTGACCCATTGCAGCTCAACTCTTCTGTCTGTACAATTCTGATCCTTTATCCTGTACTGGTGTTGGTCTTCAAAGTTGTCCCCAATAAACACCCTACACACATATCTCCATCCAGGGTTTGCGTTCCAGGGAACCGGACCTGTGAAAACCAGTCACTGTCAGAGGAGACTGTGATAATGTGATTGGCTTAAACACTTATTGGCTTCCCTTGTGGCTCAGATAGTAAAGCGTCTGCCTACAGTGCAGGAGACCCAGGTTTGATTCCTGGATCGGGAAGAAGGAAATGGCAATCCACTCCAGCACTCTTGCCTGGAAAATCCCATGGATGGAAGAGCCTGATAGGCTACAGTCCATGGGGTCGCAAAGAGTCGGACACGACTGAGCGACTTCACTTTCTTTAAACACTTATGCTCCATCCGAAAGTACACTGAGGCCAGAGATTTCATTTTACTCCTCTGGTTTCTCCTTCATAGTCTGCTTTATTCGTTCTTCCTCAAGCTGCTCCTACTTTGTGTTTTAATATTTGAATGCCTCCTTGCTTTTCTTCTCCATACAGACTCACTGCCTGAGTGAACTCCTCCCATCCATGATCTGTGTGCTAACATCACCCACATATATTTATTTATTTTTTAACCTTGACCTCTCTCTCAAATTTCTAACAATGTTTTTGTTGTTCAACTTCCAACCTATTATCTCCATTTGAGTGTATAAAATCACAAACTCCCTGCATCCAAAGACAAATTCCTATTTTCCCATTCAAGCTTGCAGCAGCCCAGGGAATCTATTTCTCAGTAGCTCGACTGGTAAGCATGGGAATAATCTCTGTGTCCAACTCTTTGCGACCCTATGGACTATAGCTTACCAGGTTCCTCTGTCCATGGGATTCTCCAAGCAACAATACTGGAGTAGGTTGCCATGCCCTCCTCCAGGGGATCTTCCCAACTTGAGGATCAAACCCATGTCTGTAAAGTCTTCTGCGTTAGCAGGCGGGTTCTTTTACCACCAGCACCACCTAGGATGTCCCCATTTCCTCATCCTTTTATCCAGTCCATCAGGAAATTCTACTGATTTTACCCTCAAGATATACCTGGAACTTGATAACTTCTATCTTCACCATTGCAACCCTGGTCCAAGTACTTGAATGGATTCCTTGAATATAATAGGTATAGACTCTGGGGTGTGTGTGTTTAAATGAGTACAAAAAAAAAATATGAGTACTGATTATCTACGTATGTGACATACAATGTTTTGGTAAACTAGGTATAAAGGAATTCTTAACACAGTGAAATAAGCTTTTGTAGTCCTTCACATGGGCTGACATAAGTAGTTTATCTAGGATGATTCAATAAATATACGTTTATTAAGGGCCCAGTTCTAGCTTAGGTACTATTTCTGGGGTACATTGAGCAGAGAGAGTATAAAATAAATAAGCCTAACCATCTTTTACTGTCACTCTATTATTAATTTGTTGAATACTGATAGACCCTGGGACACTTTGTTTCCAATATTTTGAACTCCACAACTGGAGAATTTATCTATAGCTTCTTCCTGTCTGTAACAGAGTCTTAGTAGAGTCAGGGCCTGCATTGAAATTGGTAGAGCAATGAATTCATTTCCACCCCTCTTTCCTCCAATTTTGTCCTGCCACCATCTTCTCAGTATTAACTCATTGCTTCAACTATAGTGTTAGGTAAAGGGTAGACAACAAGTATTGCTTTTCAGGAGTAAGTGATAAGCTCAGACCAATAAAATAATTTTTAGAGAAATAAACTGTCCTTGGATTACCCTCTCGATCATGTGAGTGAATTCAATAAATCCATCAGCTAATTTGTGACTAAGTATACTTCCCCCTCCACACATGCTTTGTTATTTTATTGGAAAGAGTGTTTTATGTCTCCTGTGTTTCTTTTTACATCATTAAGCTCACGTGAAATCCTCTTAAAGGTGATCTCCTCTTCTGCCTCTCCGGGAATCTGGGCTCTCGCTTTCTCTGGATGCTGGAAGATTTCATATTCAGTACTCTGAATTCTGTCTAAAAACTTGAATTCAGAATTGACAACAGTAAAGCAAAATTGTTAGCATTGGTATCAAACAAAACCTTGAGTTTTCTAGGATGAAAATTATGAATCATGTAATGAAAAAAAGAAAATCAGAGACTTGGATGCAAAAATCACAGCATTTAATGAAACAAACTCTGGTAAGGACTCATAGCAGAGTGAACTCTATTCAGAATGTGAGGTGGTTCATAGATTTCTGCCAGGTTTGAGACAGGAGAATGAGTTCATTCAAAGTAAATTGTTTTCTACCTGGGATTTAAAAACAGTTCAAACAATAAATAAATGTGTGTATGTACATATAAATACATACATAGAGGTGGATAAACAAACACATATTTATAGACATTCACAAATACACATTAGCGTACACATGATGTGTATAAAATATGTACATACATATTAATAACATATCAATTCATAAAACAAACGAGAGTTTTAAAAAATGAAACATTTATGCAAAGCACAAAGTTTCAAATTCTTTAAAGTTATTTTAAAGACATTAATAAAAATCTTAATGCTGTCCTATTAGAGTACTTACCTAATGTACATAATTGTACAGACCGTGTGAAGCACCAGAGACTTCTCTTTGCTTCATCTATTGTTTTATCTTCTTAGATTTTCATTTTCTCATCAGATGTGTTTTTAATAACTCAAGATGATTATGATTTCCCTACCTTTTTTGTGTATTTTGTTTTGTCTCACTGAGACACAGAAACACTGTTGATATTGTAAGAAGCAAGGGCATATTCATCTGGAAAATAAAAAGAAAGTTCATCCTTATTACATCTCCAACTTTCTATAACCAGGTGATATCAGACAACATAATTACACTAGGTAATTACTAACCCTTCTAGTAATTCTGCAAGAAAGTCAATTCCTTCTATTTTCTAAATCCAGGAACATCATATCAGAGCTTAAGGCACTTGACAAAGTACATTCAATTAGTAAATGACAGAGTCAGAATTCAAAGACTGCTTTACAAGGGTTTCCCTGTGATCCAGTGGTTAAGAATCTACCTTCAAATGCAGAGGATGCAAGATTGATCCCTGGTGAGGGAACCAGGATCCCACATGCTGTAGGGTTACTGAGTCTACGTCCTGCCAAGAAGACCCAACACAGCCAAAAAGACAAAAGAACGACAAAAAACTCCACCAAAAATCCCCGAAGACTTGCTGACAAACTTCTCATGACATTCAACAAGAAATTAATAGCACTAACCTTCCAGGGAACTTTTTAAAAAATCCTCTGAACAGCATCTTGGTAACTGCTTTGAAACCTAATCTATCAAGATTTGCCTGTAACGCTTCAGAATATTTCTCACTCTTCCTCTCAAATTAAAGTCCATAGATGTAGCATGGAATGGTTAGTCTCAGCCATTAACAACAAAACAACAGCAACAAGACCTGGAAGCTTAGCTGGTTTGTATTTCAAATTAAAGGCAGTGCCTTCTCATTATATCAAAAGGATTCTAGGTGTTGAAAAATTCTGGCAAATAGAAAAAGGCCAAGTCAGAAGTTTATATATATATAATGGAGTAAAAAAAAACACACACACAATATGTAAAGTAAACCCAGATATTGAAGACCAAGGATGATTTTCAAAAGTTAAGTAGTTCAGGGAATCCTAGATACAGATATAACTTCCAGTAGTTTTAAAGCATGGTTGTTGCCCACCTACCTTTTTCATAATAATTGTAGACCATGACTGGGGATGGCTGAATGTTTGCTACATGGTTGATTTGCTCAACAGAGAGGGTGAAACTCTTTGCTGTACCTGAAACCTATAAAGATACAGATTATAAATACACCAGAGCAGGCCTGCAAAAAATAAAACCACAGAGCAAATTATTTCCAGAAGTTTATGATAAATCCAGGGTGTAATGATCTTACATAATGGCAAAATAGTGAGTTAAGTAATATTAAATTGTGTAAAATGTTGTTTCACCGATTATATTGAGGTACAAGAAAGTTGAAAATATTAGAAAAATGTAGGCATTTGTATGGATGTTAATGATACATACATAGAAAGGATGAGTCTGAAACTCATGCCTGTCTCTGCTGGAGTTCAAGTCAAATTATAAAAGAATTATACATCTTTGACCAGACTATGTTAGATGCTGTGGGGAATAAAAGAACAGGGAAATGATGCTTCTAAACTTGAGAATCATCCAGTTAGCCAAGGTATATACGAAATAGCACAGTATTTAAGAGGGAAAAGACAATTAGTGTGGAAGACCACTGATCACCTTTAACATCTTACATAGTTTTGACAAGCCCTATCATGTATATTTATGAGAAATTGAAGCATCCAGTTACCCTCAAAAGAAAAAGAAAGCCGTGGAGAAAAAAATTATTGTCAACTTACATTTTCCAGATAGAAAAGAACATGGTCATTCTTGAATTCACTCTTCATTACTTGGCCACTGTTTTCAAGCTTTAAGGAAATTGGCAGGGAGGGATAAATATGAAAGAGCATCATTCCAGACTTCAGTGTTTCATGCTTTTTTCTCTAATCAGTATCAGGAAGTTGTTTTATGGAAAATTTCCTTGTGCATGATGTTTTCATAAACACAAGTCAGAACTAAATTTAAAAAATAGGTTACGAACTATTGGAAATAATGACTTCTAACTGCTATAAATCAAGAATCCATTCCACCACTGTTTAGCAAAAATATGAGTGTGAACTGTGAATGTTTGTTTAAGTGAAGAATTACACAGCTTGGCTTTGCTAACCAACTGTTTCATCAACACATTACTGCTTTTTGGAGGCTGAAAGACTGGGCTTCTCTTACTTACCTCTTCAATGGATGACATGACTGGAGTAAATCCTGATAGCATTTTTACATCAACAAGGACCATGTTGGAGTTATTGTGATTTCCTGTATATCTGAAATTTAAAAACAAAACACTAACTTAGACATCATTTTAGAAGAGTGACTTAACCTTATGGCAAGGATATGAGTATATTGATGCCAATTGGCTCTAAGCCTGGAGGAGAGGCAAAAGCTGGAGAAAAAACATCTGAAGATAGTCATTCTCACATATCTGGAAACAAGCACAATTAGAGTGATCGTGGCTGAGATGATTCAAAGCAACATAAATTGAAGTAAAGAATGAATGGACCTAATCTCCCCAAATCCTGCTTTTAAGCTTACTTGAGGCTTTAAAGTCAGAACTTATAGACAAAACTTTTAAATTTATATTACACATATGGTGGCTCAGTGGGTAAAATATGCCTATAATGCTGGAGAAACAAGGGACACAGATTCCATCCTTGGGTCAGGAAGATCACCTAGAGAAGGGCATGGCAACCCACTCCAGTATTCTTGCCTGAAGAATCCCGAGGATGGAGGAGCCTCATGGACTGCAGTCCACAAGGGTGCAAAGAGTTGGACATGACTGAAGCGACTGCACACAGCACACATACTTATGTCAGCCTTAGATTCTGTGCAACACTTAGAATAGGCTCATATCTCAAAAGCAGGATGTTGGCAAAATCATACAACAGACATGCCCCCAAGAGATCTTCTAAGTTATACCCACAACTTTGGATAAAATTGTTGGGACATCAAGTTGAGAGGTGTGTATTATATTATTAGCATTAGTGTTCAACAGATTTTCATTTTGAAATCCTGAGAAAAATCCCCGAAACTAATTTTATTCAATGTTTCTCCACACATTAACCAAGAATAAAACTCTTTGGTACCTATAAATTATATTTTAATTCAAGAGAATTACTTTGCTTTTATACACTGAAAAATATCTAAAATTTTGCTTTGTGTACAGTTACATTAATGATTAAATAAATGTTAGCAGGTTTTCTCTTTTTGGCCCACTCATGCTTGTCTTTAGAAAGAAAATTGTATCTCTGTTGTGCAAAACTGACACACAAAAAGGTAGAAGCACTGCTGAAGGATTAATGAGGCAGAAGCTTTCAAACTGCATACAGTGCAGATTATATTTGCATAACTCTAACTTTGATTTAGTTGAAAATGTACTAAATTGTGATGTGGGCACAGAGAGTACCATCAACATGTGATTATTGACATTAATAATATATAAATATCTCTAATACAATTTAAAGATTACTTTCCATTTATAGTTATTACAAAATATTGGCTATAATCCCCAGGGCTGAACATCCTAGGGTCTATCTTACACCCTCCATGGTTTGTACCTCCCATTCCCCCATCCTTAGATTCCCCCTCCTCCTTCTCCCCACTGGTAATCACTAGTTTGTTCTTTATTTCTGTAAGTCCACCTCTTTTTTGTTAAATTCACTAGTTTGTTGCATTTTTTAGATTTCATATGTAAGTGATATCATACAGTATTTGTCCTTCTCTGTCTGACTTATTTCACTTAGCATGTGCTTTGTGCTTAGTCTCCCAGACATGCCCACCAGGCTCCTTTGTACATGCGGATTCTCTAGGCAAGGATACTGGAGTGGGTTGCCATGCCCTCCTCCAGGGGATCTTCCCAACCCAGGGACTGAACACAGGTCTCCCACATTGCAGGTGGATTCTTTACTGTCTGAGCCAGCAAGGAAGCCCTTCATTTAGTATAAGGCCCTCCAAGTCCATTTATGGGCTTCTTTATCCATTCATGAGCTGATGTACACTTAGGTTGCTTCCATGTCTTGGTGATTGTAAATAATGCTACTATGAACATTGGAGTCATGTGTCTTTTCAAATGAGTGCTTTTGATATTTTGTTAGTGTTTAAAATAATTCTTTTCTGATGCACCACTTTCTCTCTAACCTGAAAGTTGACATCAAAATGGGACACTTACCTGAGGGTTACTGTCAGGTCAAAATTACTCTGGAATACATCAGAAGAGTTTTTCTTTACTATTTGTAAGGAAAGGGAAAATCCAGATTCCTTCTTAGGTAGTAGCACATTATACCTCACGGTAGCCTAGAAAGGATAGCAAAGTGTAAAAAAAAAAAAAAAAAAATCCATCCATCTATCACTTGAAGCACTTATTGTTTTTTCTTATTTCCATTATTGCTGTTGTTGTTTAGTCACTAAGTTGTGTCTGACTCTTTGCAACCCCATTATAGCTCACTGAGCTCCTCTGTCCATGGGATTTCCTAGGCAAGAATACTGGAGTTAATTGCCATTTCCTTCTCCAGGGGATCTTCCTGAGCCAGGGATTGAACCACTGCCTATCCTGCATTAGCAGGTGGATTCTTTACCACTGAGCCACCAGGGAAGCCCTCATTTCCATTATTAATGCACTTTATTTTATAACTTCATTATCAGGGAATAAGGCTAAATATAATCATTTGATTGTCAGAAGACACAAGAATCTTTGACATTCCTCAAGAAACTTCTCAGTCATCCAGTTATCTTTAAGAGTAGGTAACCTTTTACAAAATAACTTTAGTTTTCGAGTGGAAAATATCAATGAAGGAAAATGTAATCATGAAAACATGCAAGAGTAAAATAGCACTTTGTACATAACTGTAAAGATAGTCTGTGTTTTTTACTGGAAAACACTCATATTCCTCACAGAATTCCATTACCTGGATAAATGCACAACCTTGTCCTTCCACATCTGCTGTATATTGTCCACTTGCTTTTGTTAGTTCTGAACGTTGAACCAATAAGTGATTATCACCATTAACCTGGAAAATCTCGTTGAATTCTTCACTGCTTAAGCTGACAGTGACTTGATCATCAGAGAAGATTAAATTCATGTAGCGGGTTATGGCAAGAAGGCAGACGGGCGTATCCTGCACAGAACAGTACAAGCAGCATTCCAAACTCTGTTATGATGCAATATCAGTCATCATGTGGCCATGACCTTTAAATCAACCCATAGAAATATTTCTGACATGTCAACAGAATACCAAGAAGCAGTATTCTAAACAACAAGGAAAACATTTTCTTGTGCTAATTGTTGTCGCTTTCTTCAACAGATCTTAATTAGATCTAAAAGTCTTCTAAATAATTTTATAATATTCATGTGAAATATTGCTCAATCTTTTCTAAAAATTAAGGTGTTATGTAATTTGGTTGCCATAGATAATGTTTATGCTCAACTGTCTTCAAAGATGGGAAGTCAGAATCCAGAAAGAATGTTGGGAGATTCACTAACATATGGTTTTACTTAGAAACTAAGACTGAAAAAAAGAAAGGAAGGAAGGAAATGATTTTCCTCGTGGGAATAAAACTTGTATTTCTTTGCATTAAATTTTTTGCCTATTACGGAAGGATATAAGTCATTGTTTTTGATACCCATTCCTTTGGCTATTCATTCATTTGCTTTTTCCAATGTATAGACCACAGAAGTAGGGAGAAATATTACTTCTTGGCTGACATGAAGTAACGGTTTGACCAAAGTGTTCTTATTTTCAGGGCTCTTGTATTTATAACAACCATCCTTTCTAGACTTTCATTCTATTTTTACTGTGTAAATGGAGATATAAATCAGGCATACATTCCCTGAGAGGGGATTTTATTTTATTCATTTATACATAGAAAATTCCTAGTAGAGTTCCTAGTATACAAGAACTGCCCAATAAATGCTTGTTGACTAAATATTGGGTCACCTTTAGTGATGTCGATGGACCTAGAGACTATCATACACAGTGAAGTAAGCCAGAAAAAAACCCCCAAGTATTGTATATTAATGCATACATGTGGTATCTAGAAAAATGGTACAGATCAACCTATGTGCAGGGCAGGAATAGACACACAGATGTGGAGAATGGATGTGTGGACATGGGGTGGAGGAAGAAAGGGTGGAATGAATTGGGAGATTTGGATTGGCATGTATACACTACCATGTGTAAAATAGATAGCGAGGGTGAGATGGCTGGATGGCATCACTGACTCTATGGATGTGAGTCTGGGTGAACTCGGGGAGTTGGTGATGGACAGGGAGGCCTGGCGTGCTGCGATTCATGGGGTCGCAAAGAGTCGGACACGACTGAGCGACTGAACTGAACTGAACTGAACTGAGCACAGGGAGTTTACTCAAACTCATGTTCATTGAGTCAGTGATGCCATCCAGCCATCTGTGATTCATGGGGTTGCAAGGAGGCGGACACGACTAAGTGAATGAACTGAACTGAACTGAACTGGGCACAGGGAGATCAGCTTGGTGCTCTGTGATGACTTAAAGGGGTGGACTGGGGTGGGGGTAGGCGGGAGGTCCAAGAGGGAGGGGCTATATGTATACATATAGCTGATTTGCTTCATCACACAGCAGAAACCAATCCATTGTAAAGCAACTAAACCCCAATAAAGATGATTTATAGTAGCAAATATTCCTTGTCTCAGAAGGTATTTCCTACCTTTGGTATTTTTATTATATATATATCTATATAATATATTATCTATATTACTATAGAGTGGCAACTTTTACATTGAACATATTGTGGTTATGTTAGTAGATCCACGCCAATCACCTGAGGGGAGGAGAAGCCTCCGGAGAATTCATCTGTTGGGCAAGCCACTGAACAATCTTACTAGCGTAGGTCAGGTCAGGGTTTTTCTGGGAAATGATAGCCAACAGCACATAGCAAGTCTTCTCCATCTCAGCAGAAGGTGCCCGAGGAATAAAGAGTGGAGATGCCTCTGTCTCAAGCTTCTTCGCTTTTCCCCAATATATCACGTTATCTGAGAAGAAAAGAAGAATTTTCACACAGTCCCTATGTAAAGAAAGATGCGAATGCCATCCTTGACCTCTGTTATGGGTTCATTGTGCCCCTCAAAATTCATATGTTCAAGGCCCTACTACCTAGAACCTCAGAATGGAACTGTATTTGGATATAGGGCTTTTAAAGGGGTGAATAAGTTAAAATGAAGCCATTTAGATGGGTCTTAGTACTTAGCAACTAAACAACAACAACAACAAATGTATCCTTATCAGAAGAGATAATTTGGACTCATGGAGGGAGCACCAGGAATGCATGTACATGGGAAAAGACATGTGAAGATGGTTAGAGAAGATGGCCATCTACAAACTAGGCAGAATGGCCTCAGAAGACATCATACCCGCTGATACTTTGATCTTGGAATTCTAGCTCTAGAACCATGAGAAAATAAATTTTTGTCATTTAAACCACCCAGTACAGTGTATTTTATTGGGCTGGTCAAAAAGTTCATTCAGGTTTTTATGGAAAAACTCAAACGAACTTTTTGGCCAACCCAATATTATGGCAGCCCTAGAGAACTAAGGCAACTTCAGAGAGCAACTTCCTAAGGTCAACGTTTTTGACCTTAAGTTCAAGGCCAAAGTTTCACAAGCAGTTTCTATTATCTGTAGCCACTCCACTTGATTTTCTTTACTTCACTCACTTGAGAAGAAATGAGCAGAAAAGAAAAAGAGGAAGCTAGAAAATATATAATGTTTTGTTTTTTTAAAAAGTCACTCAGAAATTTCATAAGATAAATAGAAGCATTCTAGAAAAGAGAGGGTTCCTATGTGATTGCTCAGTTTCATCAGTTTATTCTTAGGGTCATCTCTATTACGAAAGAAGTGAAGTGAAGTGAAGTGAAAGTTGCTCAGTTGTGTCTGACTGTTTGCGATGCCATAGACTATAGCCCATGAGGTTCCTCTGTCCATGGGATTCTCCAGGCAAGAAAACTGGAGTGGGTTGCCATTTCCTCCTCCAGGGGATCTTCCCCACCCACGGGTCAAACCCTGGTCTCCTGCATTTCAGGCAGATTATTTGCCTGAAAGCCCCTCCATTAGCAAAAATGAATAATAATACTTACTTAATTTTGTAGCAGATTGATCCAGGGTCCGGAGTAAGGATTCCACTTTCTCCTCTTTTCCAGCTAATGCAAAAGCATAAGCTAGAATTGCAAGGTTGTAGCCATTTCTGACACCATTTTCCAAGGCCTCTTCTAAGCAAACGAGCCCATTTCGTAGAGTGGGAAACTAGTCAAGAAGAACAATTCATTTTAAGATGATGCTTGAATACTTACTTGTAAGCTTGACTGTTTAAACTAATCATTTTTTATAATGTATATAATATACCCTTGAAGTATATTTTACATGCAAACCTGTTCATTTCTATACATGTGAAATATATTTTATAAATATCATTAAAATTCATTTTTAATGGATTATCAGTATTTGAAAAAATTTAAGTAGTATGAAAATGGCAATCTCTGTCTGACTGGTTGTATTTTAGTTAATGATGTAAATGTTTTCTATGTGTCAAAGTATACATATTTATTTTTAGACCTAAGGTATTTTACACTAATGCCCAAAATAGGAGCTCGTATTTCTAAAGATGGTTTTTGAGGTACACCAATGACCCTGAAAATTCCTAGGATCTTATTTCAAGAATAGATTTCGCAATTGGATAATCTGAATTTTGGATTGAGAGGCAGCCAAGATGAGCCACACTTAAGCTGAAAATGTTTGCATACTGAGTTGTTTAGACAAACAGAATATCAGGTTGTAGTTATACTTGGAATAAGAGTTCTTAATCTGAAATTAATAGCTGAATTTCAGGAGATATATGGATACCGAAATGGTATGAAACACTTGTATAAGTGTGCATACATATATCTTCTCCAGGGAAAAACTCAATAATGTTCATCAAAGTTTCTATGAATCAAAAAGGTCATGCTAGAGGTAAAGAACTTGTCTGCCAATGCAGGAGACCTAAGAGATGTGAGTTTGATCCCTGGGTCTGGAAAATCCCCTGGAGGAGGAAATAGCAACCCACTCCAATATTTTGCCTGGAAAATCCCATGGACAGAAGAGCATGGCAGGCTACAGTCTATAGGGTCTCAAAGAGTTGGACATGACTGAAGCAACTTAGCATGCATGAATAAAAAAATTTGGGGAGAGTTAATTTAAAGAGTGGTAGTGAATTAATTATTCTCTTGATGTTTCACCCAGTCCAGGAATTTTAAATCACTCTGAATCGATAGTCAAATTCATGTGCATTCAGCTGACTGATACTAAAAGACAGTGGGACCCATACAGTGAAATTGAGTCCAGCTTCAAGGAATGCAGCAACGATATAGGCAGTGAGTACAATGTCCTCTTCATCTCCAACCTAAACACAAAGGAACCATAAGTCATATAGGACAGCAGAGCACAAAAGGACAGCTATCCTTCTGAAGGGAAACTAGATACGAAAGAGACAGTGGGACAAATATCATTAAAATTTTTTTTTTTTTTGGCCACGGTGCAGCATATGGAGATACCGAGTGATATATCTAAATATGGACTGGAAAAGGGAAAGAATAGATCTATCAAGGACAGACTTCATTCCATTTGCATTTTGACCTGAGGCAAGTGAGGTCCTCGTGCTTGTGCTTTGATTTATGGAGGTATTGGATCAGTGCTTCATTGAAACAATGTAAATTAGGGGATCCGCTTCCTGAACTGGCTTACCATCCATAAATAGAAATGAATAATGTTTGGCTTCAAATTTATAAACTGTTTCCTCTCTAGGTTCTTTTTCAGTCCCCTCTCACCTAGTCTCAGTTTATCTACTCAAGGAGACCGGTTCTAAGAAAGGACTGAAAACAGTAAGGCAAATAATAGATTCAAGAGGAATTCAGCGTAGGCTGAGGATAACATGCTGGCAGCAGTAATAATGGCTTTGATTTACATACCACAAGCCTATCAAGGCAGCAGAAGGAGTAATATTCATAAGAAGTGTACTCATGTTCTCAGGAGCTGGATAAGGCAGGTAATGCAAAGGAGAAAGGAAAGCTTACTTGTGTGAATCACTCACCTCCCAGGCATTGCTGAAAAGCTTGCCATCACTTTTAAAGCAGCCATCTATTTTCTGTTTGCTTGCAAGCCAGATCAAGGTCTCCCTTTGAACCAGTTCATCAATGAAGACATATTTCTTCATTCCCGCAAATGTCTTAAAAGTAAGAGCACTGAGCCTGTAAAGCCAATCGTCAGTTAGACAGAAGTTAGATAAGAAAGAAATGATGTCAGCTTCCCATCAGGTCCGTCATCACTGATTGCTTTGGGTCATGGGTGGATCTAATCTGGCTGAGAGCGACTGTAACAAGTCTTGATTGACAGCAGTTCTTTCCTTTGGGTCAGTAAATATGTGAAAGTAAGATCATGTAATTTCCAGCACGTTTACACACAAATTTCTATAGAATCCATCAGATTGTTCATGCATGAAAAAAGAATGGAATGTGTGTAATTAGGTGCTTTGAAGCCTTTTAGTTTTACACTCCTCAATCTACATGTGGCTCAGAGAGACAGACTAAGATGTGCCATTTACCACAAACTGTGGAAGTATTGGTGGGGGTGTCATTAAATGACCAGACATCTAAGCAATCTATTATGAGACTTTTAGTACATTGTTGGTTTAAAGTTGGAATAATCAAATATTTTAGTTTTATCTGATTCACCTCTCGGAACTCACTTTGAAACACAAAAGTGTTGCTTTCAAATCCCCACCAAACACAATTCCCCTCAGCCCCTCACAAGTCCTTCTCAGATCATTCTTGTATTATTTAAAATAAAATTTTCATCTCTTACCGTATGCTTCCTTCCTGATTCCTCTGCCAAAACACACTATAGGAACCATCCAAGTTTTTGAAAGACAACTGCTTCTGATAACCTAAAATACAACATGGTAGGAAATTATTCTTTAAGAAAGGTAAAAAAAAAAAAAGATAATGGTGTAGTAATAGCCCCGTGTTTTGGTATTAGACATAAATGACTAGATGATCATTTCAATTTTAATTTCTGAAACTCAGGTTCTCCATCCATAGGGAGAAAAGATAGCTTCTACCTTATAGGGTTTTAATGACAAGTAAGATATTCCATGTGACTACATCTAACTCAATATTTGTCTGATATTACTAATCATTTATTTTTTTTTCTTGGGGTTATTTTATTTCAGTGTTATTTTTCTGAAAAAAAAAAGAATAAAATAAATTATACTCCTGAACTTTTCTTTGATATCACATTTACAAGATATTTCTAAATACAAAACTAATCACTTCATCTCAATGGAATGCAATTGAGCAAACAAATACAGAAGTTGATAAATGAACTGTTTATAGCTACCATTAATAACAATAACAAAACTCACTAACAAAGTAGCTTGGCAAAATATTAGGCATTAAAAAAAAAACTGAGGTCATAATGTGAAACAGTACATGTGTGAATTGTGAAGCCAAATGACCATACTGATACTGAATACCAAAAAAGCCTCCAAACAAACAAAACCCCCCCAAAATAGAGCTAGGACTCAGAGTGACTCAGTTCTTCAGACATATTTTTTCCCCATGAGACTACCTCATAATAGCAGCTTTATGACATCTTGATATTAGTAATAATTTATTTAATCTATTATAGGCAGAAATTACTTCAATCTTCTTACCATTAGATAAAAAGAATAAAGCTTTAGATTTAACTTCCTCTGTCAGTTGTTTAGTAGATCTCAGATAGTCTAGGATGTAGGTATCAGATGCTAGCAGGGCAATATTCTGTTCTCCACCTCCATAGGGCATTTGGAAAAGATTCTCCAGATTCTGTATTGCAAGTCCTATAATGTCCCCTAAAAACACGACAAACAGAATGTTACTGTTTGTTAAACTTGGCATCTCAGCATTAATGACAATAGGTGAAAGAGGCATTGTGGAAGGAAAGAACATTTTAAAATAGGTCTAAAAGATGGAAACAAGGAATGTTTTCATGAAGTAATCCTAAAGAAGGTGAAGTAAAAGAGGTTTCTGGTATGAAAAACGTTTTGGAAAATCTCCTATTACCACAGAGAGAAGGAAATTAAGAAAGTGTGTTTGTTCACTTGATTGCTTGCTGGTTTGGTTTTTTGAGAAGCTGACCCTGTGAATTATACAATGTAATCTATCTCTTTCCCCAAAATGTAGATGTTAATAATAGACAAAGAAATTTGACTTCTCTGGAACAGTTTTATCCGTTACTGAGGAAATTTCCAGCATTTTTAATAAAGTATATTCTGATCTCCAAAGGCATACTTAATATTTCAGATGGACAGGCTATAACAGGAGTCTTTGTTTTCTAAACACCAATTGCCATTCAGCAGAAAAAATATCTTCTAGGGACATAGATTTTTAAAAAATTTATTTTTTTATTGAAATATAACTGCTTTACAGTTTTGTGTTCCATGAATCAGCTCTTAATATATGTATACATATATCCCTTCCCTCTTGAGCCTCCCTCCTACCCACTCCCGCATCTCACCTTTCTAGGTCATCACCGAGTACTGAGCTGAACACTCTGTGCTGTACAGCAGGTTCCCACTAGCTATCTATTTTACCCATGGTTGTGTACACCCTCTCAGTTCATCGCACAGGGACATGGATTTGAACATGGTGCTGTAAGTCCTGCAGATCCCATGCAGAAGCAAACATAGGAGATCATCCTCAACAATAATTCCCTTCAATTGACACTGTAAGAAAAATCTCTCCACCCTTTTAAGTTTTTTTTTTTTTTTAAGACCACCTCATCTAAGATTTCCAAATCACTGTGAAACAAAAAAATTAACCAACTTACCCACAACAGTGACAAAGGCCCTGGTTGATCCTTCTACGACATCATTTGTCAAATTCAAATCTACCTGCCTGGAGACTTTGGTGCCTGTAAAGGAAAAATATCAATAAAACAAATAATGTTTGGCTTTCTTTCATAAACAATAGCAGGTTTATGGAACAAACATATTAGGAAATATATTCCATTATTTATTTTATAAGTTGCTTGTTTGAAGAGATGAACGTGAGGTTTTGATCTAGTTTAGAATAACAATACATTTAGAAAATGGTATATAAATCTGGAAGTTAGAGATGGCCTCTATTCTCTAACAGTTTAGTGCCTGAACTACTTATGTATGAAAAATAAAAGTAAAAACTACTGATTGTGACATATGGAACATTACACATGAAAGGTAAAACTTGGAGAGTCTTACTAGGCATTAAAATCAAATCATCAGGAAATCCCCTGGCAGTCCAGTGGCCAGGACCCAGTGCTTTTACTGCTTGGACTTGATTTGATCCCTGGCTGGGGACTAAGATCCTGCAAGATGTGCAGTGTGGCAAAATAAATAAATAAATAAATAAATAAATTATGTTAATAAGAAATTAAAAAAAAAATCAGATCATCATCAACCACATAAAGCAATACTCATGAGGCCCATAAAACTGGCTATTGAAGGGCAGTGATTTTCTATTGTTGTTTCATCCCAGGAGTACAGAAGCAAAGATTACATTATGGACTGTTTACATTATGTGCTGTTTGGGCATAATCTTGACTTCCCACTGCCCAAAATTGTGCAACACTCACCTGCAAGATGAGCTCCACCCACCCCACCCCTGCAAAAATTCACAAGATGAAAGAAGTAGGCTGAGACAGATTGATGTCATAGATGGACAACAAAAAATAACCTCATAAATATCCTTTATGTTTGCTAAAATTATACAGTGAAGACTGGGCCTGAAATAAAATAATCCTCCATTGGATATTCAGAATAAAGTCACTGAGGTCCTCAGTATAGCAATAAAGTAGAAGAAAAGGAAATAAATAGACCTGTGGACAAATTTCCTTTAGGATTAGTTTGACCATGTAGAATATCCTACAGCACTTGGGAATCTGCTCAATATTACATGGCAGCCTGGATGGGATGGGAATTTTGGGGAGAATGGATACATGTATATGTATGGCTGAGTCTCTTCGCTGTTCGCCCGAAACTATCACAATGTTGTTGATTGGCTATCAGTTCAGTTCAGTCATTCAGTCCTGTCTGACTCTTTGCGACCCCATGAATCGCAGCATGCCAGGCCTCCCTGCCCATCATCAACTCCCGGAATTCACCCAAACTCATGTGAATTGAGTCAGTGACGCCATCCAGCCATCTCATCCTCTGTCGTCCCCTTCTCCTCCTGCCCCCAATCACTCCCAGCATCAGAGTCTTTTCCAATGAGTCAAGTCTTCGCATGAGGTGGCCAAAGTACTGGAGTTTCAGTCTCAGCATCAGTCCTTCCAATGAACACTCAGGACTGGTCTCCTTCAGGATGGACTGGTTAGATCTCCTTGCAGTCCAAGCGACTCTCAAGAGTCTTCTCCAACATCACAGTTCAAAAGCGTCGATTCTTCAGTGCTCAGCTTTCTTCACAGTCCAACTTTCACATCCATACATGACCACTGGAAAAACCACAGCCTTGACTAGATGGACCTTTGTTGGCAAAGTAATATTTCTGCTTTTTAATATGCTGTCTAAATTGGTCATAATTTCCCTTCGAAGGAGTAAGCGTCTTTTAATTTCATGGCTGCAATCACCATCTGCAGTGATTTTGGAGCCCCGAAAAATAAAGTCTGATACTGTTTCCACTGTTTCCCCATCTATTTCCCATGAAGTGATGGGACCGGATGTCATGATCTTCGTTTTCTGAATGTTGAGCTTTAAGCCAACTTTTTCACTCTCCACTTTCACTTTCATCAAGAGGCTTTTCAGTTCCTGTTCACTTTCTGCCATAAGGGTGGTGTCATTTCCATATCTGAGGTTATTGATATTTCTCCCAGAAATCTTGATTCCAGCTTGTGTTTATTCCAGTCCAGCATTTCTCATGATGTACTCTGCATAGACGTTAAATAAGCAGGGTGACAATATACAGCCTTGACGTACTCCTTTTCCTCTTTGGAACCAGTCTGTTGTTCCATGTCCAGTTCTAACTGTTGCTTCCTGACCTGCATACAGATTTCTCAAGAGGCAGGTTAGGTGGTCTGGTATTCCCATCTGTTTCAGAATTTTCCACAGTTTATTGTGATCCACACAGTCAAAGGCTTTGGCATAGTCAATAAAGCAGAAATCGATGTTTTTCTGGAACTCTCTTGCTTTTTCGATGATCCAGTGGATGTTGGCAATTTGATCTCTGGTTCCTCTGCCTTTTCAAAAACCAGCTTGAACATCAGGAAGTTCACCGTTCACATATAACTGAAGCCTAACTTGGAGAATTTTGAGCATTACTTTACTAGCATGTGAGATGAGTGCAATTGTGGGGTAGTTTGAGCATTCTTTGGCATTGATTTTCTTTGGAATTGGAATGAAAACTGACCTTTTCCAGTCCTGTGGCCACTGCTGAGTTGTCCAAATGTGCTGGCATATTGAGTGCAGCACTTTCACAGCATCATCTTTCAGGATTTGAAATAGCTCAACTAGAATTCCATCACCTCCACTAGCTTTGTTCGTAGTGATGCTTTCTAAGGCCCACTTGCCTTCATATTCCAGGATGTCTGGTTCTAGATGAGTGATCACACCATCGTGATTATCCAGGTCATGATGATCTTTTTTGTACAGTTCTTCTGTGTATTCTTGTCACCTCTTCTTAATATCTTCTGCTTCTGTTAGGTCCATACAATTTTTGTCCTTTATCGAGTCCATCTTTGCATGAAATGTTCCCTTGCTATCTGTAATTTTCTTGAAGAGGTCTCAAGTCTTTCCCATTCTGTTCTTTTCCTCTATTTCTTTGCATTGATCACTGAAGAAGACTTTCTTATCTCTTCTTGCTATTCTTTGGAACTCTGCTCAGATGCTTATATCTTTCCTTTTTCCTTTGCTTTTTGCTTCTCTTCTCTTCACAGCCATTTGTAAGGCCTCCCCAGACAGCCATTTTGCTTTTTTGCATTTCTTTTCCACTGGGATGGTCTTGATCCCCGTCTCCTGTACGATGTCACGAACCTCATTCCATAGTTCATCAGGCACTCTATCTATCAGATCTAGGGCCTTAAATCTATTTCTCACTTCCACTGTATAATCATAAGGGATTTGATTTAGGTCATACCTGAATGGTCTAGCGATTTTCCCTACTTTCTTCAATTTAAGTCTGAATTTGGTAGTAAGGAGTTCATGATCTGAGCCACAGTCAGCTCCTGGTCTTGTTTTTGTTGACTGTATAGAGCTTCTCCATCTTTGGCTGCAAAGAATATAATCAATCTGATTTCAGTGTTGATCATCTGGTGATGTCCATATGCAGAGTCTTCTCTTGTGTTGTTGGAAGAGGGTGTTTGCTATGACCAGTGCATTTTCTTGGCAAAACTCTATTAGTCTTTGCCCTGCTTCATTCTGCATTCCAAGGCCAAATTTGCCTGTTACTCCAGGTATTTCTCGACTCCCTACTTTAGCATTCCAGTCCCCTATAATGAAAAGGACGTCTTTTTTGGGTGTTAGTTCTAAAAGGTCTTGTAGGTCTTCATAGAACTGTTCAACTTCAGCTTCTTCAGCGTTACTGGTTGGGTTGTAGACTTGGATTACCATGATATTGAATGGTTTGCCTTGGAGACGAACAGAGATCATTCTGTCATTTTTGGGATTGCATCCAAGCACCGCATTTTGGACTCTTTTGTTGACCATGATGGCTACTCCATTTCTTCTGAGGGATTCCTGCCCACAGTAGTAGATAAAATGGTCATCTGAGTTAAATTCACCCATTCCAGTCCATTTTAGTTCGCTGATTCCTAGAATGTTGACATTCACTCTTGCCATCTCTTGTTTGACCACTTCCAATTTGCCTTGATTCATGGACCTGACATTCCAGGTTCCTATGCAATATTGCTCTTTACAGCATCAGACCTTGCTTCTATCACCAGTCACATCCACAGCTGGGTATTGTTTTTGCTTTGGCTCCATCCCTTCATTCTTTCTGGAGTTATTTCTCCACTGATTTCCAGTAGCATATTGGGCACCTACTGACCTGGGGAGTTCCTCTTTCAGTATCCTATCATTTTGCCTTTTCATACTGTTTATGGGGTTCTCAAGGCAAGAATACTGAAGTGGCTTGCCATTCCCTTCTCCAGTGGACCACATTGTGTCATTGACTATACTATCACAAAATTGGCTATACTCCAGTACAAAATAAAAAAGTTAAAAAAGAAAAGATCCTCTTACCTTGTGTACAGATAAGGAAACTTTGAGTCATCTCTCTTTCAATACCTTCAGGCTATCAAGGAGTAAAGTAAACAGAAAGAAGCAGAAAGTCAGGGGTCTGGGTCATCTTTCCACACAGAAAAAGCAACCAGGGGTCAGCTCACATAGGCATGGCTGGCTCATGGTTTGTGCTGGAGAAGATCCATTCATTGTCCCCTTCTGTTTATATCTGCAAGTCACTGTATGTTACCAACACCCACTCTGGCTCTGTGTTCCCATAGCTCTTTGAGGGACAGAGATAACTTCAGTGTTTAGTGGAACATACTCAGTTTCCCTGGCACTGTCCAGCTTCTCCAGTAGACAAACAAAAGTGTTTTGCAAAGTAAGAACATGCCAAAAGGTGAGGTGAGAGGATGCCATTGACAAGCAGTGATTCTTTTAGAGGATGATGAGGCCTGCACAGGCATGTGGATTTGTCTCTTGGATTTGAGAGTCAATTAAAGAATGGGAGGGAAGAGGATCAGGTGTATAGGAAGCATCATGAGTCAGGAGCAAGCAAAAAATCTAAGCCTGTTTCATGAGTTACATTTTTCTATCCTGGGTTAATTGTTAATTAAAGAATGGATGAATTTTATTGCCATTTTAGTTTATTTAAAATGGCATATCTTGTGTCAATAATTAGAGTGAAAATGTTAGTTGCTCAGTCATGTCCGACTGTTTGTCAACAGCAATTATGGTCAATTAAGTCTCTTCACAGAGAATGTCCTTTATTATTTAACCTATTACATGTATGGTAAGTCACTTCTCGAGTCCATCTCTTGTGACCCTATGGACTGTAGCCCACCAGGCTCCTCTGTCATTGGGATTCTTCAGGCAAGAACACTGGAGTGGGTTGCCATTTCCTCCTCCAGGAGATCTTCTCCTCAGGGATGGAACCTGAGTCTTTTAATGTCTCCTGCACTGGCAGGTGGGTTCTTTACCATTAGCACCACCTGGGAAGCCCATGATACTCTCTATTTTGTATGTGGAAGGGCTTGATAGTTTTGCATGTACTTACCTGTACCAACAGACTTTTGATCACAGTATCTTTCCAATTCAGGTTCTGTCTCTCAGGTGCTTCATTTGGGCAAGCACTATTTTGCTTGGACTCAGCAACTACAGTGATATTCACTTTACCTGAAAAACATTCTCAAATATAAATTACATTGACCACTGGCCCCTTCTGTGAAGGAAATGATTAAAAGTCTATAAATCACTTCTTGAATCAGATAAACTGAATCTTATCATCATATTTATGCTTGGACCAAAATAACTCATTCTTTCTCCTGCCTGGAGATAATATGATGTCCTTTTCTATCTTTTTCAAGATTCCCTACATGAAGTAACTGATTCAGTTAAATAACTAGAACTTAAGAACTTTTATGGAAAAAAGAGAATATTTTGCAAAACCAACTGAGCAAATTCCTTGATCTGGATTGCTTTTAAAGTTGATGTGTGGCAAAACCAATACAATATTGTAAAGTAAAAAAAAAAAAAATTTAAAAAAAAGTTTACATATGACAATATAGGGGCATAAAGTCAGAAAACTAGGCCTTCTAACTTTTTTCGAGATTGAACAAACCAAAACAGTAAACTATGACATAGTGGAAAGCGCATTGAATTTATCAAATGTTGGCAGGGGATCTATTGTTCTTAACTCCTGTGGCTTAGACGGTAAAGCATCTGTCTACAATGCGGGAGACCTGGGTTCGATCCCTGGGTTGGGAAGATACCCTGGAGAAGGAAATGGGCAATCCACTTCAGTACTATTGCCTGGAAAATCCCATGGACAGAGGAGCCTGGTAGGCTACAGTCCATGGGGTTGCAAAGAGTCAGACACGACTGAGTGACTTCACTTTCCTTTCCTTTCCTTACATCATACGTGCGTGCATGCTAAGTCAGTTAATTTGTGTCCACCTCTTTGTGACCACCATGGACTGTGTAGCCCACCAGACTCCTCTCTCCATGTAATTTTCCAGGCAAGAATACTAGAGTAGATTGCCATTTCCTTCTTCAGAGATTTTCCTGACCCAGTTATAGAACTTACCTCTCTTATGTCTCCTGTATTGGCAAGTGGATTCATTATCACTAGCAGCACCAAGGAAGCCCTATCTGGGAAGCCATCTGGGGAGTCACTGGGAAGTAATATAATAGGTCATAATTAAAATGGATCTCCAATTTTCTTGTGAAAATTAGAGAAATAAAAAATATAATATTTTGGTTTCATATTATCTGTATGCCTATAGTGAAGTCTCTCAATCATGTCCGACTCCTTGCGATCCCATGGACTGTAACCTACCAGGCTCCTCTGTCCATGGGATTTTCCAGGCAAGAGTACTGGAATGGGTTGCCATTATATACCTATGCATAACCAATACACTGTTTATATTTTTGTTAGTATGTTTTGTTTCTTTTTTAAGATAGATTTTTGACACTCCACTCTTAGAACTGTGTCCTCCTCTTAAAGCCTTAAAACCATACAAGTCAGTACAGTATTCTATCTCAGTTGCCTGCAGAAGATTTTTGAAGACCTTGTATAGCTAGAGAAATTGAGAAACTTAAAATCTAATAGGAAAACTAGTCTTATGCAGACCAATGTCAGGTGAACTAAAGTGAGCTCATAAATTACTCTTTATTGCTAAAGGAATATAATAAGTATCAGTTCAGGTCAGTCGCTCAGTCGTGTCCGACTCTTTGCGACCCCATGAATCGCAGTATGCCAGGCCTCCCTGTCCATCACCAACTCCTGGAGTTCACCCAGACTCACATCCATCGAGTCAGTGATGCCATCCAGCCATCTCATCCTCTGTTGTCCCCTTCTTCTCCTGCCCCCAATCCCTCCCAGCATCAGAGTCTTTTCCAATGAGTCAACTCTTTGCATGAGGTGGCCAAAGTACTGGAGTTTCAGCTTTAGCATCATTCCTTCCAGAGAAATCCCAGGGCTGGTCTCCGTCTACTACATCTATAATTCTTGTTTACTAGATTCTTTTTAACTTTTCCCTTCTCTTGTATTTTTAACAAGATATTGTCAAATTTAGTTTTCTATATTGCAGATAATCTGTGCATTGAGACTGTACTCTTCTCCATGTTTAATTCCCGTCTGAGTGTTCGGTGTTTTGGGTGTCTCATAACGCATCTAGTAGATTTACAAATCCTGGCAATCATTGAGATTGAGGAGCAATTTTTGTTTAGGTAACATGAGTTCCTGATGGCAAGTGAAGAAGCAAATGAGAAGTGAAGAAACTGAGCAGCATTAATGAAAATATGGTCTTCACTTGGGTTATGATACATGGACTTGATGAGTAATGCAAATTAGCCTTTGCATTGTATTTCAATCACATTCTGCTTTTATCCACATAAGCATTAGCAAAACCAGAAATTAGATTATAAAAACAAGATTTTAATTGAGACCCTAAAAAAATGAGAACTTTCAAAACCAGAAATTTCAAATGTGAGGGAGAAAGTTATCTTTGTATAGAGGATTTAAGGGAAACAGCCGCTGCTGCTGCTGCTGCTAAGTCGCTTTAGTTGTGTCTGACTCTGTGTGATCTCATAGATGGCAGCCCACCAGGCTCTGCCGTCCCTGGGATTCTCCAGGCAAGAACACTGGAGTGGGTTGCCATTTCCTTCTCCAATGCATGAAAGTGAAAAGTGAAAGTGAAGTCGCTCAGTTGTGTCAAACTCTTAGTGACCCCATGGACTGCAGCCTACCAGGCTTCTCAGTCCATGGGATTTTCCAGGCAAGAGTACTGGAGTGGGGTGCCATTGCCTTCTCCGAGGCAATAAAAATAAACTGGTTTTTCAGGAGAGGTTGGCATAGACACACAGTTACTTACCCAGCTTCTTAGGAGTAACAGTCCAGACATACGTCTTTTTCTCTGAAGCTTGGATAATCTCACTGCTGTTGTCTTTAGGGGTACTGATATCTGCCTCAAAATCCTGAGATGCTTCTAGTTGAGTGAAAATCTAAAATAACAGTCATGCAGTGAGAGTGACACTCTAAATATTTTGCTGACACTATTCCTCCTCCAATCTTGAGAAAATTCTCCCTGTTTTATATCATCAAAAATAAATGATACAAAGGACTCCTCTCATAAGAAGATAAATCTGGCATAACACATACTATAAAATGACTTTCTTAGAGCAGTATTTAAATCACTGCTGTGAATTAAAGCAAATTTTTGTTTGCTTTTCAAAGTTTTTTTTTTGATGTGGACCATTTTTTAAAAGTCTTTATCGAATTTGTTACAATATTGCTTCTGTTTTATGATTTGTTTTTTTCATCCATGAAACATGTGGGATCTTCTCTCCCTGACCAGGAATTGAACCCTCACCTCCTGCACTGGAAGGCAAAACCTCAACCACTGGACTACCAGGGAAACCCTAGCAACTGTTTTTGTTTGAGGAAAAATCTTATGACTCTATAGTACCATTTTGTATTTGAGAATAAAAAGAATATGGCAACATTCAAGGAATCTCTTGGCCTCATTAGATTTTGACTCCAGATCAAAGGGAATAATTTACCTCTACACAGGTATTCAGGTAGCTGAAGACACTAACAATCAGATCAGACCGTTCATTCTGAACAACTGAAGAGGGGGAGGTTATTTCAACAAAGAAAGGTTGGGAGGCTTCCAGAGAAGTTGTTGATGAAATGCCAAATCCAGCCTCACCATTCACACAGAAGCCACTTGCTTCCCATTGGGTTATAGTATCAGGGATGGTGAATGAAAGATTTGCTGAACCGGAGGAGCTACAAAGACAGATTATAGGTAAAATGCATCCTTTGTGTAAACCAGGAACCTAAATTTAATCCAGAGCAAACAAGAAAGTATTAACTGAAGGTTAAAAATGAGTCATAGATCGGTATCATTAGATCTTTGTCAGGGCTTTAGATCAGTATTTTGAGAGCTGGATTTCTAAACCCAGCTAAAATTTAATCTTAAAAAGGTCACATTTCTCTAAACACATTATTTGTTCTAATTCATGCAACTTGCATCTATCTGCATGAGATGAACAGACAAGAAACAATACTAGAGGAAAAGTAAAATAAAATATGTGGTCAGTACATACAAGTGAATGGTGTTTTGTATTTTACCGACATAGTTCTTCTTTATATACTCAGAAAGAAAGTTTAGGAAATAAAGACAAAAAGAAAATAAAAATAAAGATATATAGGAGGGAAAACATAAAAGCTCACTCAACGCTGACCAGGTCCCAAATCCATGTTTCCGGAAAGTTTGTTCTTACTGTTTCAATTATAACCCATTCTATGGAGTCAAAATTCTCCCTTGTGACTTCACCAGCTAAAAGAAAAGAGAAATATTTTAAAGAGAGAGAATAAAAATATACATTCCAAAGACACACCCATAAACTATGTCTCTGACCACACATGCTTAGTGGGACATGATATAGGGGTTGCTGCTGGGGCTCAGTGTCAATAAATGTACATCTCAGCCTAGGTGTCAGGGTTTTGATGCACAAATCAGTCCCATTATTAAAATAAGAGCAACACACACACACACACACACACACACACACACACACACACATCATCTTTCATTGTTCCTCCAGAGTCAAATTTAGAGAAAGTCATGTCTATTTATTGAATGGTGTTTCCCGTCTGACATTCTGGTGTCTGCCAGGAAACAATTTGGTATTGGCCAATTCCATCATCCTAATGACTAAAGTTTCTAAGGACATTAACTTTGCTAATGTCTGTTTTTTAAATTTATTTTTTTATTGGAGGATGAGTGCTTTATAGACTTTTGCTGTTTTCTGTCAAATCTCAACATGAATCAGCCATAGGTATACATATATCCCCTCCCTTTTGAACCTCCCTCCCATCTCCCTCCCCATCCCACCCCTCTAGGTTGATACAGAACCTCTGTTTGAGTTTCCTGAGCCACACAGCAAATTCCCATTGGCTATCTATTTCACAAATGGTAATATAAATTTCCATGTTACTCTTTCCAACCATCTCACCCTCTCCTTCCCTCTCTCCATGTCCATAAATCTATTTTCCATGTCTGCTTCTCCACTGCTGTCCTGTAAACAAATTCTTCAGTACCATTTTTCTATATTCAGTATATATGTGTTAGAATAGGATATTTATCTTTCTCTTTTTAACTCACTTTACTCTGTATAATAGGTTCTAGGTTCATCCACTTCATTAGAACTGACTCAAATGTGTTTCTTTTTACAGCTTAGTAATATTCCATTTTGTATATGTACCACAACTTCTTTATCCATTTGTCTGTCGATGGACATCTAGGTTGCTTCCATGTTCTAGCTATTGTAAATAGTGCTGCAATGGACAATGGGATACATGTGTCTTTTTCGATTTTGGTTTCCTCAGAGTATATGCCTAGGATTGGGATTGCTGTTTCATATGGTGGTTTTATTTCTAGTTTTTAAAAGAATCTCCATACCATCTTCCATAGTGGCTGTATCAATTTACATTCCTACCAACAGTAACATGGCTGATTTCTAAAGAACATTTTCTTTTGTTTCTTTGGCCTCTGGGCTATATTTGCCTGGGTTACTTTCTTCTATACAGTATAGTGACCCCGTTACACACACACACACACACACACACACACACACACACACATTCTTTTTTATATTTGGCATTCTTTTTTTCCTATTTTTTGGCCACGCCACATGGCTTATGGGATCTTAGTTCCCCCACCAGGGATTGAACATGCACCCCCTGTATCACCAGGGAAGCCAAAAATGGATGGGTATTTGAACACAATTCTCTGATGCCAGCTGTTTGCTCATCTGAGAATCAAAATGCTCTCTGCCTTGAACTATGTATTCTGATCTATACATAATAAGGGCATCTCCTCCTGTAATCATTATGATTGCCGTCCTGTACATTTCTGCTGTTGTGTTCTACCATAAAAATAAACTTCCTCTCATATCTGAAGCAAATTCTTCCTTTTAGTTAATACCATTCCCACTTGCCTTATTCTGCTTTATTCAGCTGCAGGATGTATAGTCATAGACAAACACATGACATACTGCACATGTAAAATTCCCAGTTTTGAATAGTCATATGAAATACAACCAATTCCATGAATCATTTTAACCATCTCCCCGTACACAATTCTAGGTTACCCACATGCAATTTTCAATGGGGCACTGTACATGGGTGCATATCCTCCTGATTCTAGATAGAGCAGCCCAGGGTATGGTATGCTTTTCTCTGTTGAACATACTTCTGGTTTCCGGTAATGGAGATTGGTGAAGACTTTCAGACCTATATCCTTCAAAGAAATAAATAGCAAAGGAAAAGTTGAGCAGTCTCTTCATACAAGACCTAAAAAAAGTTATCAACTATATTATAATTTAAAAAATAGATGATAAATATACATGTTTTCTTTGCTAGCAAGCAAGGGTCTGGTATATTACAAGTCAAGTCATCTGTCTTTGATGTGTGAGAAGTCTCTAAAATTGGAGGAAAAATGATAATCACTATGATTATTCAGCACTTGTGTTCTGGGATTTTGCTAAGGGTTTTACATTATTCTCCATTTGATTCTAAGGGAAAAATATTTATGAGATGTTATCATTGCCTTAACTAACATCACACACACATGTGAACATATGTGTATGAGACACAGCCAGTAAATTGGAGCTCTGTGATTTGAAGGAAAATGTCTGATTCTTTTCCCGTTTATCTCTATAGCTGTGATGGCAACCCATGCTGGTATTCTTGCCTGGAGAATCCCAGGGATAGAGGAGTCTGGTGGGCTGCCATCTATGGGGTCGCACAGAATTGGACACGACTGAAGCGACTTAGCAGCAGCCCCAGCAGACTTCAATCATAAATTCCTTTAGGGAATTCCCTGGTGATCCAGTGGTTAAGACTTTGCCTTCCAATGCAGAGGGTGTCAGTTTGATCCTTGGTCGAAGAGCTAAGATCCCATATGCTTTGTAGTAGAAAAACAAAAACATAAAACAGAAGCAGTATTGTAACAAATTCCATAGAAACTAAAAATAAAAGGCCCACATTTAAAAAAAAATCTTTAAAAATATACCCTTTTAGGAAGCCTCAGAATATTCCAATGATAGCTTTTGTATAAATGGAGCTGAGGCTCTATATTAGCCTCCTGATTTGATGATTTCTGCATAAAACTTATTGCAATACCTTGAAGATGGTCTCATTGCTTCTAACATCGTTTTAACTTTAACATTAACATCATCATTTCAGCCACCCCATAATTTATTTTCCACAGAGAAAAAAATCAACAAAAATGAATATCTTCTTTATAAGACAATTTCTAAGTGATTTTAAGCACGTTACTGACCTCAATCTCAAAGAAAAGGAGGTGTTAGTCACTTGGTCATGTCTGATTTTTTGTGACTCCCCCTGGACTGTAGCCCACCAAGCTTTTCTGTCCATGGTATTCTCCAGGCAAGAATACTGGAATGGGTTGCTATTCCCTTCTCCAGGTATCTTCCTAACCCAAGGATCAAACCCAGGTCTCCTGCATTGCAGACAGATTCTATACTGCACAAATAATAAAACATAGATTTGCATTCGGTGCATGCATGCATAGTCATGTCCGACTCTTTTGTGACCCCCTGGCCTGTAACCCACCAGGCTCCTCTGTCCACGGAATTTTCCAGGCAAGAATACTGAAGTAGGTTGTCATTTTCTTCTCCAAGGTATGCATTAGGAAAACTAAGATTAAAATTGACATGCAATAATTTTTTAAAGTATTTTTTTGATGTGGACTATTTTAAAAGTCTTTATGTACTTTGTTACAATATTACTTCTGATTTATGTTTTTGGGTTTTTTTGGGCCTCAAGGCATTTGGGATCTTAGCTTTTCAACCAGGGATTGAACCCACACCCCTGGCTTTAAAAGGTGAAGTCTTAACCACTGAACCACCAGAGAAGTCCCAGTATGCAGTAATTTTAAAGCTTAAAATGATCTTACCTTGACAATATCATAGGTGTCTCCATCCCCATGGTTGCTTACAGGTATATAATACAAGCCATTGTAAAACATATCTTTCTGAGGAATGCAAGGGTCTAGCTTGCCATCATCAAGGTTGAGACCACGATAGAAATAACCATACAGTTCTGTATCTGGGAGCATATTGTACACCTGGAAGAAAAATATAATGGTTTCTAATTGTTTGAAATATTCTTTTTGTAGAGGCAAAATTGGCAACTTTTTGTGCTATAACCATTTATTCTTCATTTAAAAATACATCAACACATAGTTATTTTATAATCCTTATACATTTTAATTTATTTTCAGTTTTATATTTTGATATGGTTTAAGGGAAAAAGAGTCCATTAAAAATTTATTTACTAACAACAAATAAAAAATTTAAAATCAAGTAAAATGAAGTAAATAAACATATAAAACACACAGGTTGCTATGTTTCCATGAATAATCATAGTATCAAATCTGAATCAGTTTCCAGGCAGCCAAGGCAAAAAAGAAACATTATTCAATATGTAAATCTCATTATCAAAAAGAGAAAAGCATATATTCTAGTTACACATAGTATAATTGCTCATAATATGATTTAAAAAATTTTTTATTGGAGTATAGTGAATTTACAATGTTGTGTTAGTTTCAGGTATATAGCAAAGTGATTAAGTTACACATATACCTATATTCACTTTTTTTGAGATTCTTTTCTAATATAGGCCATTACAGAGTGTTGAGATTCGTTCCCTGTGATATACAGCAGGGTCTTATAAATTACCTATTTTATATATAGCAGTGTGTATATGTCAGTCCCAATCTCCCAATTTATTCCCTCCACCCCCATATAACCATTTATCCTTGTTCTTTTCTTTATAGCTGTAATAGTTCATCTAACATGTTTGAGTCAGCTCATTCTAGGAGAGGAAACCTTCAATTTTGTTTTAGGTGGTTCACAGAAATTTTTAGTTTTACTTCAGGATTTAAGATAGCGTGTAAGGAAGAGATGCCTGAAGATCTATGGATAATTCCAAGGCTGAGATCACAGATGATTCGTGATTATCTGTGAATGCCTAGATCTGGAGGAAAATGATAGCAGCCTGATTCTAAATCTTCTTAAGTATCCTTCCAAAGAGAACATAAAATAAAAGAGAACAAGTAATCTCTAGCATGAGTGTGATACAGAGAATACCATGACCTTCAAATTACTTGTTAGCAGTAACGGGCTTACCTGGTGGCTCAGAGCAAAGAATCTACCAACAATGTAGGGGGCACGGGTTCTTTCCCTTTGTGAGGAAGATTCCCTGGGTGGGGAAGATCCCCTAGAGAAGGAAATGGCAACCTACCCCTGTATACTGGCTAGGGAAATCCCGTGGACAGAGGAACCTGAGGGGGCTACACTTCATGGGGTCACAAGAGTCAGACACAGCAACTAAACAACAACAAGAAATATCAACATCATAGTCCAACAGAGCTCCTACTGTTGAGAAGTTGGAGAGGGAAATTTTAAGAAACTACATGAAGGAAAGAGAAGACTGGCACGGAGAAATTGGAAGATACACACACCAGTCAACTCCAGATGAAAGAAAGTACAACATTAAGTGTCAAAGTGTGAATCATGGTCTTTGGATTCAATAAGAGAGGGGCTTAAAATAAATGGGCCCAGAAGTGGCGGCTTCCAAACCTTGTGGTTGATGGGACACAATCAGATCATTAGAGGAAGGAAAAGATGCAACTTCAAAATGTGAGAACGTACTTGCAGGGCAAGAATAGAAACACAGACACAGAGAACTGGGATGAAGTGAGAGAGCAGCACTGACAGATATATGCTACCATGTGTAAAACAGAGAGCTAATGGGAAGATGCTGTACAGTCCAGGGAGCTCAGCTCAGTGCTCTTGGAGGGATGCTCTGTAGAGGGATGGGATGAGGGTGCTGGGAGAGTTGAGGGGGAGGGAGTACATGTACACATATAGCTGGTTCACCTTGTTGTACAGTGGAAACTAACACAATATTGTAAAGCAATTCTCCTTTAATTAAAAATAAATTTTAAAAAAGAGGGATGGGAAATATGTATACATATAACTGATTCACTTTTTTGTATAGTAAAAACTAACATAACATTGTAGAGCAATTATACTCCAATTCAAAAAAAAAATAAAAACAAATGAAAAAAATGGGAAATTAAAATATCCAATAGTTTTTAATTGAGCTGACTTTGATGAAATATTCTGAAATTGCTGTTTTGGTAATGCTTGTGAAAATATAAGATCTATTAACATATAACAGAATGTCCAGGCATACCCTTTGATACTGAGATTTAACTGTAGGTTTTCATATATATGGTCACATCTACAGTTGTATAATCCCTAACCCATTGTAATTATCCATAGAATTCTTTATTGTTGAGTCCTGAGCCATCCAAGAAAAATAATTAAGTGGGCAATCCATGGAAAGACAAAGAAAGACAATGTTTGACATTTTTAACCTGTTCCATTTTAAATAAAAACATCATCTGGAGCATAAGACTTGAGGAAATCTGAGAACTTACACTTTCAGCTGACAGCTGCTGTTCTGACTTCAGTAGGAGAACCCTTTTATCCACAGCCCGGAGGGCACAGACCGAGTTAGGGGATGCCTGAAGATGGAGACCAGTGCTGGAGCCTGGTAGTCCCTGCTCCTTCGAGAACTTTATGCTAACCTAAAATTAAGGAAGAAAAGGAAGGAGTAAGATTATTTTACATGAAAATGTTGGGTTTGCCAAACATTTCATTCATGGTTTTCCATAGCATCTTATAGAAAACCCAAACAAATTTTTTTGGCCAACCCAGTAGTTGGACTATGTCTGATCTTTTCCAAGTAAATCTTTATAGATTTCTGTACCTTTATTTCTCTTGCCCACTCTCCTCCTTAATTCTCCATCATCACAGGGACACTGCCTTCACCAACCCTCATGCCATCTCAAGATTGGCACTCCTGTCAAAAGTGGTTCATTCTGTTTGACGATTCATCGCCTAATAACTGAGCTGTGCCAATGCTGATTGTGAGATGACCATGTACAGGTTATAAGCAGTCAACAAACAAGGAGACACCAGGGAGTAAACTGTCCACTCCTCTCACTCAGAACATGCAGAGAATAGAAGAGAACTCACCTTGTTTTTAAAGCATTTGTCCACCTGGAATTTGACACTGTCAGCTATGATTTCCCCACTGGGGTGAAGAGTGTAGACAAGCATGACAGCCACGGGAGCCAGATCAGCACTGACATTGATGGGGAAGGAGATGTTTCCCTTCCAGGCTGTGTAAATATGAGAGATGAGCAGCAGACACAGTGTCAGAAGTTTCCTGACTCACTGGGTACACTTAAATAAAAAAGAATGGCTTATGGATACAAAGAGCAAATTGGACTTTATTTTAAAGGCAAATCAATTAATTAATCAATAAATTGTGTGCATTCTCAGTTGCTAAGTCATGTCCGACTCTTTGCAACCCCATAGACTGTAACTCGCCAGGCTTCTCTGTCCATGGGATTTTCCAGGCAAGAATGCTGGAGTGGGTGGCCATTTTCTCCTCCAGGGAATCTTCCCAACACAGAGACTGAACCCACATCTCCTACATTGACAGGTGGATTCTTCACTATTGAGCCTCTGGGAAGCCCCAGTCAATCAATGAATGGGAAGTATACATATGAAGGAAGACTGCATAATTTAGACAATAACAATGTTTGAGTTTTGGACATCACTTTTTCCATATTGTACCTGATAGCCTAGCAATCATAGAAACAGGTTGAAATCTCTTTCACTGAAATATTTAGCAGGTTACCCTGAGCCTCTGTCCACAAATTGTAATGCTAAGTGTCCTTCCTAACTTTTTGACTAGAATCACAGTAACATTTCTTTAAAAGACAGAAAAATGAAGGTAGAGTGCATGTTTAAAAAAAAAATCAGTGCTTTATATACACCTTTGTTTCTGATCTCCTTCTGTCCACTGAGGAAGATTGTTCCTTTCGCCATAACCTGTGCAGAACAAAGAAAACACAGCATGTGATAGCGTGTTAGATGATATGGTGTGTGGACTTAAAAAAAAAAATTCACAACCTAAAAGTTGAGAGTTATACCTTATTCACTGGGAATTTTTAGGGTTTCAATCCTGGGAGAAAGCATTTCAAGTAAAACTGAGAGACCTGCTCGGAGGAGCCGAGGGAAGTCTTACAACAAAATGCAGTTACATCAAAAGGTTATTGTTAACTAATGAAAACCAGATATCCCAAGTTAAGGAATTTAGCACTTTTCAATATATGGGAAGATGCAAGATTCTGGGCTCAATGAAATTATTCCTCTGATATGTACCCCAGCTATCTGGGTCTAATACCCTGCATTTTCATTTCTCAGGTTTCCTCAGGGCTCACTCACTTCCTCAGTCACTTCCTGCAGTGAGTGACTGCAGTCTGGTGGCTTCTCAGTTCAGTTCAGTCGCTCAGTCGTGTCCGACTCTTTGCAACCCCATGGACTGCAGCACTCCAGGCCTCCCTGTCCATCACCAACTCCCAGTACTTTTTCTTTACCAAGTCCCCTCACGGCTCACCAGCTCACTAACCATGGTGGTTACAGCTGCTGATGACTGTGACATTCCTTGTTTACTGATATGGCAGGAAATATTCAATTTCTCAAGTATCATGTTATCATTAGATAATGAATGACCTAATCATAATTCTATTCTATAAGATAAAGTAGTTTTTACAAACAAATATGAAAAACGGGCTCTTTCACAACTTGGGAAGGAACAGAGCAAGTGACCACAGTTGACTGAGAGCTGATTATGTGCGGGAAACTTGGTGAGTGATATGCCAGTTATCATGGAAGGGTGAATAAAGCCCTGAAACCGTTGAGACTAACTGGTTTCAAATAAGCCAAGTCGTTTCACCTCTTTGCCCCTGTTCCCTTATTTATAAAAAGAAGATACTCATAGGGCTGATTAATGAGTTAATTAAAAAAAAACAAACACCCTTATAACACTGCCTGACACATAATACTTACCCTTGAAGCAAAGTCTTTTGTTTTTCTTTCCAGTGACAAATATATAGCTGAGGAAGTTAAGGCTTAGAGAGTTTAAACAATCTGCCAAAGATCAACTAACTCACCTAATACATAGGAGAGGGGAGAGGATTCCAGTCAGGAGTCCTAATTTCCAAGTTTGTAGATTTTCACCTTTCCATAACCATATAGAGATAAAATGGATAGGGCCAGAACCAAAAGGGCTAATTCTTTTTATTGCTCATCAAAGTCAGCCTTCTACTTTGCTCTCTGGCAGCTGTCTAATACTTCATTCTCCTGAAGGGTATGTATATACTTAATGTGAGTTAGTACTGAGTGCATAAAATAGCAGACTCTGAGTAATAAATTTTTCCAGGAACAGATTCACAGACTTAGAGAATGAATTTATGGTTGACCTGGAAGGGGAAAATGTTGTGGGCAAAGTGATAATTAGGGAGTTTGGGACGAACATGTACACACTGCTGTATTTAAAATGGATAACCAACAAGCACCTACTGTACAGCATAGCAAACTCTGCTCCATATTATGTGGCAACCTGGGTGGGAAGAGGATTTGGGGGAGAATGGATACATGTGTATGTATGGCTGAGTCCTTTCGCTGTTCACATGAAACTATCACAACATTGTTAATCAGCTATACACCAGTGCAAAATAAAAAGTTTAAAATAAATAAATAATTAAGCTTTTCAACCTTGGAAAACTGAAATGACCTTGAAAACTGAAATGAATTTTTGTGTGTTTATTTCTGGGTTTGTTCTTCGTGGACCCAATAGTACTCATCAGCAAAGGAAGAAGCTTGGTTCAATCTGATTAACATGGCCCAACTGATGTATAGGTTCTGAGCTGTACTGGGCTAAGCAGACAATTAGACAAGATCCATAAATCGACCCACTGAGACTTACCAAATAGAAGAAGTTGATGTTTGAATCATCCCTGTATGCTTCACTGTTTAGCGAGTAATGTATAGTAACAATCTTCTCTTGATTGCATCTAAGCTCCTTGGGTTCAGGCTCAATCATCAGGAAGCTGCTGGTTTGCGAGTAGAAGCGTTGGACTGAGAAATGGCCATCCATGTACTCTGGAATTAACCAGCTGGGAAGGTAGCAGCTTTGGGGTCTGATATATGTGGCCTGAGAAGATAAAAGAAAGCAAATGGGTTGTAGAGGTATAAAGATCTTCCGGGGACAGTCATTATTATAGAATGGAAAGCTTCTTATCCCTTCAGGGCAGGGAAGAATCTTAGCTTGTGCTTAACATTTCAGAGTTGTTACTGGCAGTAAAATAATAAGAGCACTCCCCTATTTTCATATATAAAACATGACCTTAGTTGTGTGTCTATTTCATCAGGCCTACAATGAGTTGTTTATCTCACTTTGTCATTGAAGTCAACATTAGGCCTCATGGCTTTCAGCTACATTTGAACACTAACCAATTATTTAAATGCAAAATTCTGTTTAAACAGAAGAGGAGAAATCATAGTATCTCTCTTATCTATGCGCAAAATGGTCAAAGGAAAGAAGCCAAATCATCTTTATGAGCTATTTCCACTTTCTCAGAGGAAAATATTGGTTATTGGAGAATTTATAATAATAGTAATTGGCTGTTATCTTGAATAAGTATTCTTATGTATTATTTAATGAACAAACATGAAATACTAAATGTTAAAGTGTATTAAAATGTATTTTCAATGCAAGGTATCTTTTAAGAGATTTCTAATCTTCAAAATTCCTAACATTATTTCTTCTGTGGGATCTCATCCACTCTGATATCTTACTTTCAGACGAAACTCCGGATCAAATATATCAGAAGTATCAATGGAAAACTGAGCTTCACCATTCTCATCTGTGGTGTAGTTTCCTACCAATCTGTCATTGAGCTCCAACTGCAATAACTTGTTCACCATCGGAACCCTATTAGGGCTGGAAAATTTAAGCTGCACACACACAAAAAAGAAGCATTAATTTTTTTAATTAAAATGTCCTATTTCTATTAAGAAAGCATTTTCTATTTGCAAATGTGATTGTTTATTTGTAATTATATTAAATTCCATTAAGCAGAAAGATGTGCTACTTAAAAATATATGATATGGAGATATCTATAATTGTATCTATTGCTTTCTTTCAGCCTAGGACTTTTTCCAATATATCATATGCAGTCATGCTACACATGTGTTATGAAAGTAGGAAAAAAGTGTCCAGAAATTTTCAAAAGGCAATCTATGACCTAAGAAAATGAAATGAAAACACTTTTTTTTTCAAACCCACAGTTCCAAAATAAGAAATTCCCCTTCTATAGAAAGTGTCCATGTTCTCGAAGCTCACACTTCCAAGCACTGGAGTGATAAAAATAGAAGACTTTTCACTGATCTGCACACCTGCAAGAAATGAAAAGCAGTGTTATGGGAAATAAGTCATTTGATCAAGAATTTCAGAAGAACAAATAACTTAGATTTTGTTTGTATGTGTGAAAATGCATATACACAAAATTATATTCTTGTTCTACATTGAAAGGGAGGTGTGGGTGCTAGGAGTAGGTTACAGAGTACTATTAGGTTATATAATTCATCAAGCTGAATAATGTAACTAGCATGAAAATATTTGAATCAGAAACAAGAGTGAACACTCATTGTCCTTCCTCCTACCATTCTAGTCATTTCTGGCTTGGAACTCTTCTTATGATGGAGAATACCATAGAAATTTCAAAAATAAGGCTTCATTTCCAAAATCATTATTAGCCTGCAAGGTAACTGTTTTCACATTTTTTCCAGATTCAAAAAAATATATCTGACAGCAAAGTAAGTAGAAATGTGTTGTGATACCAAAAAAGCATGTCATAAACAGAGGCAAGAATATGTAAGTTACAATATAAATGTGTCAAGCATCCATTATGAAGGCCATTATAATATTGATTAAGTAGATTTACACAAAGAAGTTTATAAATAATATTATCTCAATCATTTTTAGGAGAAGGCAATGGCACCCCACTTCAGTACTCTTGCATGGAAAATCCCATGGATAGAGGAGCCTGGTAGGCTGCAGTCCATGGGGTTGCTAAGAGTCGGACACAACTGAGCAATTTCACTTTCACTTTTCACTTTCATGCATTGGAGAAGGAAATGGCAATCCACTCTAGTGTTCTTGCCTGGAGAATCCCAGGGACGGCGGAGCCTGGTGGGCTGCCGTCTATTGGGTCGCACAGAGTCGGACACGACTGAAGTGACTTAGCGGCAGCAGCAGCAGGAATCATTTTTAAGTAACAAGAAATAGTAACTGAATCTGGTTTTACTACCTCAAATTAAATCTCACATTCCTCTTTTTCTGTTTCATTTCTTAAACAAATAATTATTGTACACTATGTGCAGATTTTTCACTAATAATTTTTGCTTTTGCAAATATCCAGTTGTATTAAATTGGAAGTTGGCAAAGTTCTATAAAGGATCTGATAGTTATTATTCTAAGCCCATGATTCACAAGCCCCTCTCACAGCTACTCAATTTTGTTGTCACTCTTATGCAAGGTGAGTAAATACGGTCATATTCCAATATAACTTTATTTACATAAACAGGCAAAGAGCTGCATTTGACCTACTAGATGTAGATTGTAAAATATGCATTAAATAAAAAACTGGGCCCTGGCAGTTGGTTATTACACAAAATTATAAAGAGATACCTAATTTTTTCACCTGTCAAGCTCCTCTGTCTCACTGATGCAAGCACAGGTGAGATGTAAACATAGAGCATTTACTTAATAATTTTAAGTATTATTAGGAAAATCTTATTCAAAAGCAACGCTCAAGTTGACCTATTGGCAAGGTACTCCACATGCTGAACAATTATTGGTCTGTATTTTGTGAACATTGTTAACTCAGTAAACGTCTCTCAGGGAGCTGCATATAGCCCCAGATTGCCCATAAAACAGGAGCATTACCTGTCCCAATTTCCGTAACAGTTGCGGTGATATAAAATGACATGAAAAGTCCAGAACGGTAGAGTTGGAAGACTTTTGTATTTACAGTTTGAGAAACACAACCATTTTTCAACTGAAAAGAAGAGAAAGTGTAATGAAAAGGTTAGGTATTTAAAAGTCTCTAAAAAATATGGAATTTCAGCACAGATATGTAACTCCCTCAATTGCTCCACGGCTCCATCTCACAAACTTGGTGAAATGACCAAGAATTACAAAACAAGGAGGAGGAGGTTGGGGGGAGTTTCATCAGTAATGAAAACAAAGTGGAAGTAATGTATATTTTACAGATTTCAGGGATATTCTCCTGGAGTCATTGATGGGAACAAATTCACGAAAGAAAAATGGCACTGAATAATATTTTAAGATTGAGAAATTAAAATCTCCTTAATACTTGAGAAGTATTAAGAACAGATGGAGTAGAAGCAGTCTTCAAATATGTGACACCAGAACACTTCAAGGTAAATTGTTCATTTAAAAAAAGAAAAATCTGGTGTATGTATACAATGAAATATTACTCAGCCACAAAAAAAAAGAAATAATGCCATATTCAGCAACATGGATGGACCAGGAGATTATCATACTAAGTGACAAAAGTTAGGAAAAAGATGAATATATGATTTCATTTATATGTGGAATCTAAAAAAGAGAATACAAATGAACTTATTTATGAAATAGAAACAGACTCACAGACATAGAAAACAAACTTGTGATTATTAAAGGGGAAGTGGGGAGGGATAAATCAGAGGTTTGGGATTACAATATACACACTACTTATATACAGATAGTTAACCAACAAGGACCTTCTGCATAGTATAGGAAACTATACTCAGTATGCTGTAATAACCTATAAGGGAAAGGAATGTAAAAGAATAATAGAAAAGAAATAATACATGTATTTATATATATGTGTGCAAGTGAATCACTTTGCTGTACATATGAAATTAGCATGACATGGTAAATCAACTGTATTTCAATAAAGAGTTTTAAAATTGCTACTAGTGTAAAGTGAAATGAAATAAAGAAAAATCTGTAGATAATCTTTCAGTAGTGACAAGAGTAATTAGAGAGATATAGATTTAATTCTATTTTAAAATATAGTGTTTATTAATTTCAAATGTAAAACATTAGAGGGATATATCAATTCATTGATCCTCAGAACCACGATATGAACAAGTCACTATTATCATCTTCTTGATATGGATAAATGAACGAAACCCAGGTTGGCTGTATAATCTGCCCAAGGTCACACAGTTGGGAGGTGGTGGAGGTAACCAGGCATTCTGATTCCAGAATATGTGGTGCTCTGAACTATCAGCTATAAAATCAACAACAACAAAAAAGGGCAAGTTTGTCTGTTTAAAATACAAATTAAAAAGAAATAATAAAAAGTAATCAAAGAATTTTAATTGCTTTGAAATTAAGAGGAAAAATTTTTCAGTCATCCCTGAGTCAAAGAGACCACGTGAAGTAAATCAATAATAATCTAGGTGTTGCCACTGTCAAGGGACGAATACTTCGCATCAAAATCTTTGCTGTTATGTTGTGATTAACCGAAAGTGTAAAAACACCGAATTTTTTTTAAACCAGAAGCAACTAACATCTTTTGAACTAATAAACTAAAATTTTAAGGAAAAGAAGAATATGAAAATGAAAGTAAATTATGCAGAAACAGAAAGTAATATTAGGAAAAAGGTGAAAGCAGAAGTTAAAGACCAATAAAATAGATGAACATTTTTATGAGATGATTTAGGAGGGCAAAATTGTACAAGAGGTAGATACTAACACAGATGAAAATCCATCTGGAAGAAAAGAAAATTATTTTAGAACTTAATAAAAATACGTTGATTAGATAAATTTTTAAAATCTTATAATAGATAGCTACATGTACAATACAATGGCAGGTAAGATCTTTTTCTAAGGCTGAGAGCCCATAAACATTAGAAGCTCTGGTATTTCAAAAATACCACAAAGTCAATATTTAAACAAAAACTTGAAGAAATTTTGCTTTGAGACTAGAGGGTACTTTTTTTTTGGCTGCACTGGATCTTTCTTGCGGCATGCAGATTCTTCATTGCTGTGTGCAGGCTTTTTCTAGTTCTGGCAAGAGGGTTAGAGGGCAATATTCATAAAACAAGAAAGTTTCCATTTCACAGCAACAGAAAAAACAGGTGTAATTAAGAGTTCTCAAACAAGAAGTCCAAACTGATAACAAAAATATGAAAATATTCTCAAACTCATGGGTTATTGCTGTTGTTGATTAGCCTCTCAGTCATGTCTGACTCTTGTCTATAGCCCACCAGGCTCCTCTGTCCACGGGATTTTCCAGGAAAGAATACTGGAGTGGGTTGCCATTTCCTTCTCCAGGGAATCTTCCTGCCCAGGAATGGAACCCACATCTCCTGAATTAGCAGGTAGATTCTTAACCACTGAGCCACCAGAGAAGCCCCAAACTCACTACTAATGCAAGTTAAAACAAGGTAAATTTTTATCTACCAAAATGGCAAAACATTTTAAATTCATGTATTGCTGGCAGTAATATTTAAAAAAAATTAAATCTATATATGATTGTATCTATCCACCTATCTATTTATCTACTTTGACTCAGGAAATCTGCTCCAAGGGATCTATTTCAAATAAAAAAAACTTCTCATACATAAAGATATTTTTAGCAGATTATTTATTGTTGCATTTTTCACACTGGGGAAAAATTAAACACTAGTTGAATGAAATCCCCGTCACTTGGGTAAAATGGCTGACAAAATTATATTATAACCACACCATAGAATAATGTTCTCTGATGTGAAAGAATTCCATTCAGTCTTTTTCAGTCTGCAATCCCTACCTAAAATATAGGTTTCTGTCTGTATTAACCAAATATTGATGTTTACAAAAAAGCCTTTAGGTAATTTTCTGTTCAAAAATTCAGTGAGATTAGGATAATCAGAATTAAAATACAAACTGTATGGTGTAAACACATTTCACTTTTGAAGTCTAAAGCTGATCCTCAATGAGATGGCCACAATCATTAATGTTATGATACTATAAACTGAAAAAGCAAATGGTGGCTTCAATAGTGAACTTCAAATCTAAGGTAATAAAATAGATACTTTGAATTGCAGCTATTTGCAAGTGACCTTTTTTCATAAAGACAATTCTAGGTGGCATGGTGAGTGCCATCAGGGATTCATTTATGTAAAGGATAGTTTATGATACTCCAAAGAAAGATCAGGGAGGTCACCTAAACAGTATAAACAAAAAAAGACAATAAGATCATTCAAATTCTAAAAATTCCATGAATACATAGGTGAAGAGCAATGGACTTGGCCTAGAGAATGAATTACAACTTGAATTTTCTTTTCATTCTTTACCTCACCTATTTACAACCTCCATTATCTACAACATGAAAATAGTGTTGTTCAGTCTCTTTTATAAATGGAATCAAAGAAAGAATAATATTGAAAATGAGGAAGAATTAATTTTTTGGAGTAAAGATCATGATCTGTACCTGTGCAACAAACTGTTCACATATTTCATTCTTGTCTTTCTCACAAGCCACAGAGGAAAAAAATCCCCTGCACACCTGGACTTGGACTTTCCCATGTACAGGTTGGCCAAAGGTATACCTAGGAGGAGAAGATATACTGGTAATATGAACAATACCATGGTCATATTTCATGGCCTCTTATTCATAAGTTATATATGAAATCTCTAAACTATGTCTACCCAACAACGAAATTCAATTAGGAAGCTCATCTATTTGCACTCTCCTCTCCACTGAATTTAGATTAAATTAGACATTTAATCTGTTAGGAGGATTCAGTTGTTTTTTAAAAAAATCAAATTCAAAGTAACATAAAATTCAAAATCTAAGTGACTTGGACCTAATGATCAAATTTAGTTTTAAAAGTTATATTTTAATCTGATAAAAATATTTAAAAAATTGCTTGCAGCACTTGCTCTAGCACAAAAGATATATACATATAAATAAATTACTCAGGATCATGAAGTACTTCTCGATTAATATTTTATATAACACTTCTCATTCCTCACTCAGTAAATATAAAAGGATTGGCATATACTGGATATCCTCTGACCAAAAGTATAATGTCTTTTGGGGTGCGTGTGTGCTTAGTCGCTCAGTCGTGTCCGACTCTTTGCGACCCTAGAGACTGCAGCCTGCCAGGCTTCTCTGTCCATGGGGATTCTCCAGGCAGGAATCTTCAGGAGTGGGTTGCCATGCCCTCTTCCATGGGATCTTCTCAACTCAGAGATGAACCCAGGTCTCCCACATTGCAGGCAGGTTCTTTACTGTCTGAGCCACTAGGGAAGTCTGTCTTTTGGGGTGGGATTAAATAAATATTTCATTTTCTCCCAAAACACACAAAAGACTATAATACAAGCTTTTTAAAGATTCAAAGGCAAATACGTTGATGATTTGAGCTTGTGGATTATTTAAGGATCCCTTCTACTAGTATTTAGAAAAACACATCTAAAATCAGTATACAGTAAAAGTGAATATTATTAAATGTAGTGATTATAATATTTTTTCTAGTAGTTGGACATTGGTGTTTACGTATATCGTTTATTTTTCCCAGTGATCCTGAGATGTAAGTGTGTTATCTCATTGAATGGATTAGTAAATTGAGATCGGGTATCTCTTTTCTCCACTTTGTAACTGACAGAATTAAAATTCAAACTCAGATATTTCTCAGGCCACAATCCATGTTCTTTCTCTTCCACTAATCTATTTAACAATTCTCAATGCTTCTGATATTTTAACTCAATCCAACTCACTATAATCTGTCAACTCTAAATATCAATTACAAGTAAAGTAGAGTCAAGACTCTAAACAGGTCACAAATGTTATACCCCAGCATATCTTATTTCCTTCTTCTTATTGTTTTTTATTTATCAGATAAAACTCATTGCGTTATCACCTAAAAAGATATGTAGCTTAAGTTTACATACAGATCAGAATAAGCATTCTCCTTTTATAATCTGAAAAGGTTTTGGTGAATACTAATACAGTTTATTAAAATACTTTTGCCTGTGGGCGATTTTCTTCCTCTTAAAAGCTCAATTCATCTCTGAGGTGGTTTGCTAAAATAATCTAATCTGTTGTTGTTTCCTCTGGCTGTTCCAAGCTAATGGTTAAGAAACAATGATTCAGTATTGTGCAATCTTAATTGTTGGCAACTCAGTCACTGATGTTATTTTCTGGACACACTGATTCATTCATCATGTTCTCTCAGCCTGCACAGAAACAACCATGAAGCAAGCTTAGCTCTGCTCTCAACTCTCTAGTCCTGTTGCAGGATTTGATTATTCTGATACTGACACATTGTTTAATGTCAGATCTGAGTAGAATATAACATTAAGGAAGTTTTAATAAATCCTAATTCCATATCAACATTTCAGTAAATCCAAACTCCATGTCAATAAATAAATAAAACCCTCCGCCTTGTGACCCAGCAATCCCACTGCTGGGCATACACACCGAGGAAACCAGAATTGAAAGAGACATGTGTACCCCAGTGTTCATCGCAACACTGTTTATAATAGTCAGGACATGGAAGCAACCTAGATGTCCATCAGCAGATGACTGGATAAGAAAGCTGTGGTACATAGACACTATGGAGTACTACTCAGTCATTAAAAAGAATACATTTGAATCAGTTCTAATGAGGTGGATGAAACTGGAGCCAATTATACAGAGTGAAGTAAGCCAGAAAGAAAAACACCAATACCATATACTAATGCATATATATGGAATTTAGAAAGATGGTAATGATAACCCTGTATGCAAGACAGCAAAAGAGACACAGATGTATAGAACAGTCTTTTGGACTCTGAGGGAGAGGGAGAGGGTGGGATGATTAGGGAGAATGGCATTGAAACACGTATAATATCATATAAGCAACAAATCGCCAGTCCAGGTTCGATGCAGGATACAGGATGCCTGGGGCTGGTGCACTGGGATGACCCAGAGGGATGGTATGGGGAGGGAGGTGGGAGGGGGGTTCAAGATTGGGAACACGTGTACACCCGTGGCAGATTCATGTTGATGTATGGCAAAACCAATACAATATTGTAAAGTAATTAACCTCCAATTAAAATAAATAAATAAAAAAAATCCCAATTCCATATCAACATTTAGCTTTTAGGAAGTCTTTGGAAGGTGATACTTGATAAAATATTTTCACTACTCCTATAAAATGCATTGCAGTGTTACAACATACCATTCAGCAGATAAATTATAGATGTTAATCCCACTGACAATTCTGGTTTTCTGTAGGATTTTCCTAGTGAAACCAGTTTAGGATCCTTATATTGATTATCCCATTATTTTTTACACAGATAATCTATAATATCTCATACACTACATTTACAAAATTCTGGCACATGATCAGCTACTCATCACTGAAACTCAGAAAAATATTATGATTGTTTTTCTAGAGTCTAAAGAACATTTTTTTTAAAGACTAGAAACGGTTTCTAAGATTCCTTATGGTATTCTCAGCAAAATCCCCATGTTTCTACCAGGCTGCCCTTTACCAATGTATCTTTAATATACTACTGAAAATATTCAAAGGCAGGTACTTTTCATGTCATTAGTTAAATAAACAATGCTTAACAAATATGGCAAATATTAATATTTTCAATTGTTTATATAAAGTATAATAGAGGTCTTGGTTAGGAGAGAAACTGAACTTAGATATCCTAGGTCTAAATTGTAGTTCTTCCATCAAAAAACCCCATTAATGTTGATAAGTTATTTAAATTCTCTCATTATCTTTCTTTATAAAATTGAGTTGATAATAGCTCCTTTCTCACAGTGATATGGTGAGAAAGTTAACAAATGTAATGCTTAGCACATTAATTGGTATTCAATAAATATTAGCTTGTTTTTTCTTTTACTATAATTAGAAATTTGAGGAAAGGCAAGGCATTAGATATAATCCCCTCAAAAGAAAATAACAATTTCTTGAGTCACATAGGAATTCCTTTTTTACATCAAGTGGATTCAAATTAGTTAAAATTAAATTGATAAAATGCCTCACTATGATATTTTCAATATTTCTTTCTGTTTTTTTTTTTAGTGAAAGCATCCACTGATGGTGAAGATTCAATGAGGCAAGGTGCTTTAGACAAGCTGTCGGAATCGTCCTTGTGCACAACATACTTAGTGAACAACATAGTAGTCAAAAACTAAAAGAATGTTAGCCATTTGTCATAGTATTGTTACACTTTTGTTGTAGTAAATCCAATTCTGGAAAATTTTCTTAAGTAAATAATTTTTCATTAAAATGCTACATTTTATACACAAAGACATTACTATAACTTTATTTGTCACTGGGACAAACAGTGACAAACAGGCTGCATGTCATATAATAAGAGAGTGGTTAGATAAATTTGGTATAGCCACACAGAGATATGTTTATGCAGCGAGGAATTGGAATACATGAAAAGCCTGGCATTATATAGTGACAGGTTTTCTTAACTGGAGTGGGTAAAATGTCTAATTGTTGAAAGTGCTCATAAAAGACCAGAGAAAAATAAAGTGTTAATGGCAGTTAATGTAATTAATTTTAGGTAATATCTCACATTTTTCAATATTTTTCAAATATTCTACAGTGACAATCCATTGCTTCTTTAATACTTTTAATATAAGCAGATACATAAGTTTACATGATTGATCTCATTTTTTGTTTCCTCTAACCCTTGTATTGACAGGTGGAGTTAAATCTCTTGAATACTTACTTAGCACATGCGCTGATTTGGAATTCATCATCTGAAATAGTTATTGTTTGTGGTACACTGACCTTAACTTCAAACTTGGGTAACACTGGAAACAAAGAGAAATATAACGTTACTTCAGCTCTCATACACTGCTGAGCAAAAATGATTACAACCATGTAAATGTGTTTCCACACATGACATTTTTCTATGTATGCCTCTGTATAGATCATGGTTCAGCTCCTCCAAATTCCATCAGTGGGTGATGGTGTCTCATTAATTAATAATTCTCTTTTCCTTCCTTTCCTATTCTTGGAACTTCACATTTTGTTTGTTGTAGTCCTTTAGATCCTTTCTAGATGGTTGTCTTTATTCTAAAAAAAATGGGATATTTCCTCAGGAGAAAAGGAAGGGATCAGAATAAGGATACAGGCAATGAATGATGAACAAGAAAGCAGAGACAATAAAACATAGAAGGACAAGAAAGGAAAATGGCAGAAAACCAAATCAAACTTAATGTAATTTGTCTGATTCTAACATAAAAGTTATCTTGTTAAACAGTTCTTTGGACACTTCAATTATATAAGACAACAATCATAATTAGCAATTGGTTACCATTTCTATTAACAGTAAATTGGTGTGTCAACGTCTTTCCTGATTTTTCTTTCACAACAATAGAGTAATCTCCAAACACTGGTTCTAAAACCAGTTGAAATGAGAGTTCGGTAATATTTTGAGAAGAGGTCACATTTTGCCATTGAAAAATCCTGTTGTTTTGAGGATCCTAGAAAATAAGGAAGAAATAAAAGCAGAGGATGTATGAGAATATCATCCTTTTCTTTTAAACTTGTGATCCTTTATGTAGTTGGGGCTTCCCTAGTGGCTCAGAGGGTAAAGGATCTGCCTGCAGTGTGGGAGACCAGGGTTTGATCCTTGGGTTGGGAAGATCCCCTGGAGAAGGGCATGGCAACCCACTCCAGCATTCTTGTCTGGAGAACCCATGGACAAGAGGAGCCTGCTGGGCTGAAATCCATGAAGTCACAAAGAGTCAGACATGACTGAGCGACTAAGCACCACACAGCAAGGTGATGCTAGTAGTAAAGAATCTGCCTGCCAATACAGGAGATGCAGAAGACATGGGTTCGATCCCTGGGGCAGGAAGATCCCCTGGAATAAGAAATGGCAACTTGCTCCAGTATTCTTGTCTGGAATATTCCACTGATGGAGGAGCCTGTTGGGATACAGTCTATGAGGATACAAAGGGTCAGACATGATCGAGCGACTGAACACATGTAGTTCAGGGAAGTAAAGAAAGTTCTATCATTTTATTGCACTTGTATCTCAAATTGTGAAAAAAATTACACACTGTTAAATGGAAGTCCCACAATAAGAAAGCATCCTTCAAGCCACACTTCCTCCGTCATTTGCTTTTAGCAGCTTGTGTGAGCCTGCTTTAATAAATGTATTGATATTATCCAGTAATAATTAAAGAAATTATGTCTTGGAAGCCTCCAAGCCAGGCTTCAGCAATATGTGAACTGTGAAATTCCAGATGCTCAAGCTGGTTTTAGAAAAGGCAGAGGAACCAGAGATCAAATTGCCAACATCCGCTGGATCATCGAAAAAGCAAGAGAGTTACAGAAAAACACTGATTTCTGATTATTGACTATGCCAAAGCCTTTAACTGTGTGGATCACAATAAACTGTGGAAAATTCTGAAAGAGATGGGAATACCAGACCTGACCTGCCTCTTGAGAAATCTGTATGCAGGTCAGGAAGCAACAGTGAGAACTGGACATGGAACAACAGGTTGGTTCCAAATAGGAAAAGGAGTACATCAAGGCTGTATATTGTCACCATGCTTAAATAACTTCTATGCAGAGTACATCATGAGAAATGCTAGACTGGAAGAAACACAAGCTGGGATCAACATTGCTGGGAGAAATATCAATAACCTCAGATATGCAGATGACAGCACCCTTATGGCAGAAAGTGAAGAGGAACTAGAGCCTCTTGATGAAAGTGAAAGAGGAGAGTGAAAAAGTTGGCTTTAAAGCTCAACACTCAGAAAACTAAGATCATGGCATCTGGTCCCATCACTTCATGGCAAATAGATAGGGAAACAGTGGAAACAGTGTCAGACTTTATTTCTAGGGCTCCAAAATCACTGCAGATGGTGATTGCAGCCATGAAATTAAAAGACGCTTACTCCTTGGAAGGAAAGTTATGACCAACCTAGATAGCATATTCAGAAGCAGAGACATTACTTTCTCAACGAATGTCCGTCTAGTCAAGGCTATGGTTTTTCCTGTGGTCATGTATGGATGTGAGAGTTGGACTGTGAAGAAAGCTGAGCACTGAAGAATTGATGCTTTTGAACTGTGGTGTTGAGGAAGACTCTTGAGAGTCCCTTGGACTGCAAGGAGATCCAACCAGTCCATCCTAAAGGAGATCAGTCCTAGGTGTTCATTGGAAGGACTGATGCTGAGGCTGAAGCTCCAATACTTTGGACACCTCATGTGAAGAACTGACTCATTGGAAAAGACTCTGATGCTGGGAGGGATTGGGGGCAGGAGGAAAAGGGCATAACAGCGGATGAGATGACTGGATGGCATCACCGACTCAATGGACATGAGTCTGAATGAACTCCGGGGGTTGATGATGGACAGGGAAGCCTGGCGTGCTGTGATTCATGGGGTCACAAACAGTCAGACACAACTGAGCGACTGAACTGAATTAAAGAAATCTGGATAAAAAGATATCTACAAAGGCACAGAAACATTACTCACTGCTCATCTTTTTTTTGTTTGTTTGTTTTTTTGCTTTCCTCCAAAGTAAAATCTAGAAAGTTAAATTAATTTTGTAGACTTCCTTTCAGTAAGAATTACTCATGTGATTGAGTGTTGGCTGATGACATGTAAATAGAAGTCACTGGATAGAGAAGAATCAAACTCAGATGCCACAGAAAATAAAGCAAGATATTGAGGATGACATAGAGGTTAAATAGAAGTCTATTGAGTAGCTTCAGCTGCATGCAACAAATTCTGGGAAATTCTCTTCCATTTTTATTCTATTATAAATATTTTCTAATTTTCCTCACTATGGCTTCTTAGATACACCCATCATTTAAAAGTGGACCTTTAATTTTCAAATACATGGGATTTTAAAAGTATTTTGATATTAATTTCTCATTTAAATGCTTGCTTCTCTGCAAACACCTGCTGTGTTTCATCAGTCTTCCAATTTATTGAGGCTTTCCATGGCTAAGTCAAAGATCTCTCTTGGTAAATGTCACATTGCTCTTGAAAATATATGGGTTATTTTCAAATATCTTTTGATGTTGATTTCTAACATCATTCCACAGTGGTAAGGAAACAGACTCTGTATGATTTCAATTCCTTTAGATCATGAAATTTTTGCACCTTGTTCTACATCCCTGGATATGTTTCAGTGTCTCCTGGTTCATAGTCTATGAGAACTTGAACAGAGTGTGTATCTCTGTTGTGTCAAAACTGCATAAATCTTAACTATGTTGAATTGGTTCATGGTGCTTTTCAGGTTTCCTATAACCTTCTACTTTTCTGTATATTCATTTTATTAATTTTGAGAGGTTGATATTGAAACTCCAACTAAAAATCTTAATTTAGCTTCTTAAAAAAATTGCACTATATGTAACTTTGTTCTGTATTTTCCAAGTCTCCTGTAAATGTGTTATCATACTTTTAAAATTTAAAAAATTAAAAAGAAAGAAAAAAAAAGAGTAAATAGAAGAAGCCTTAGTAACATTGTGCTATTACTGCCCTAACCTTGAACCTACTACTCAGGGGTAGTAGTTTCTGAAAACAATGGATTTTTTACTCATTTAAAGCGATGTTACTTAAGTTTGCTGTTACTTTCCATGGAACACAACATTATCTGCATGAAACATTTAAATGTGGAGATAATATTATTTACAGGTTACTAATAATGCAGAAAACATAAAATGGCCAACATTATTTATCCCACTAGAAGGACAAGTTGTCACCCATATAACAAAATCAAAATCATTTAAATTATAGACTATATTTACATACATGATCATTAATGATGAACTAGATTTCAATGTATTAACCTTTAGAACTAATTAGTCATGGTACCTATTATATGTAGAGATTAAAATACATACTGTTGGAGTTGATTGATACAAGCTATTTACGGACAGGCATGCAATTTCACTTAAATTTGAAAGCCACATTACACTACACCAGAGATTTGAACTGGTTGAAGGAGATGCAAACTGGTTTCTGAAAGTGGAGTCCATTTTATAATATCACCTTCTGTGTACTCCTACATTTTTAGGTGCTTTTGAGTTCTATTTTCTTAAAACAAAATGTGGCTAAATTAAAACTGAGAAGAGCCAGCAGCCAAAATCAAGCAATTTGAGGAGACATAAATCTCCCTTAGAAAGAGCCTGTGTGTGTTGCATGTTCAGTTGCTTCAGTCATGTCTGACTGTTTGTGACCCTATAGACTGTAGTCCGGCAGGCTTCTCTGTCCAGGGGATCATTCAGGCAAGAATACTGGAGTGGGTTGCAATGCCTTTCTCCAGGAGATCTTCCCAACTCAGGGATCGAACCGGTGTCTTTTGAGTCTCCTACATTGCAGGTGGATTCTTTACCCCTGAGCCACTGAGGAAGCCCCTATAAACAGCCTAATCTTATGTTTTTCCATGAAGATCCATCGTTGCCCCATTTGGCCCACAGCAGACACTAAAAGTGGCAGCCATTTCTTTGGTTCTTCACATGGTGCCTTATACTGTGTATGCATGTACAAATTTCCCTTCCCCCATATTTCAGTTATCTTAATTTCTCACTGTGCATAATGAAAACTACACACATATCACTATTTATCTGAACATTTTAAATGATGGGTTTGAAAAAGATCTCTTACCTGAAGTGTGATCAAGGGATACTGAAAGAAGAAAGAAAAATTCAAGTTAATATTAAAACAGTTCATTTTGGGGCCAGATATTGCATTATAAAGATTATCTGACTTAAATGTTGACTTATTCCTCCCTGTTCCAGATGGCAAAGTTTCTAGAGTCAAAGATACCAGGAAAACTCTAAATCTGAAACAGACTCAAACTTTCCTCTGGGAAGTAAAAAGCAAGTTCTATGTAAGTAATTTTTTCTAAAAGGATGAAAAGACCTAGAGAAGTAAAACAATTCACTGTATGCTTCTGCTGCTGCTAAGCCACTTCAGTCATGTCTGACTCTGTGCGACCCTATAGACGGCAGTCTGTATAGGAAAGTTTTTTATTTAATATTGAGGTTTATCTTTGAAACTATAGTTATATGTATCTCCATAGTTATGGAAAACTTCCCAGTGACACCTTATAGAGCAATGGAGTAATTTGTTTAGATTTCATTATGCCTTTAAAATGACTGAACTCACCACATCGTTGATAGGTAGGAACTTAGTATCAAGTGTCACAATGCGAAGTTTAACTGAAAGAGGAAGAGGGACAATAATATTTTCTTATTATTTATTAATTATTAGTTTTCTCATAGCTATTAATAAGATTATTATTCTTGTTATTTTCTCTCCAAGATATGATTGCTTATAAATAGACAGTGAAATTAATTGCTTTGCTTTCATAGAACACTGCACTTCCTTCTCCTCTAGCTCTGATTTAACCCTTTAAGATCTGGGTTCCTTTTGGAAAGATTTTTTATTGCACATTTATAATTCGTCTGTTGATCATGACCTGGTGTTACCAAAGCTGGCATGAGCTTCTGCCACCACTAGAAACTTTTTACCATAACAGCCCATAGGGAAGTCTCAAAACTTGGTGGCAGAATTAATCACAGAAGGACAAATGTGAAATACATATGGTAAGAGTTACACATGAGCTTCTGATGTGGCACTAGTGGTCAAAAAGCTGCCTGCCAATGCAGGAGACACTAGAGACTTGGGTTTGATCCTTGGATCAGGAAGAGCCCCTGGAGGAGAAATGGCAACTGACTCCAGTATTCTTGCCTGGGAAATCCCATGGACAGAGGAGGCTGGTGGGCTACAGTTTATGGGGTTGCAAAGAGTCAGACCCAACTGCCTACATGCACATACATACACACACATGCACATGAGTTATATGTAATTTTTATGGAAAAATATACTAATGTTGGCAACTATTGATTTTAGCAGAATTCCAGAAAAGCCATATTAGCTATTTTTGCACCTATAAACTGTCATCATAGTATTTTAATACATCCAGAAGAGAAAACATAATGTAGCAAAACAAAAAAAAAATCCTCAGTATAAGATAAATTCTGTTTTAGTTCTTTTACATTTTTTTTTAGTAAGTCATCTGTGTGCTCAGATGTTCAGTCATATCCAACTCTTTGCAACCCGATGGACTGTAGCCCGCTAGGCTCATAGAACAAAGTGTGTGGATGCTCTTATCCAACTTCTAATTTTACAAATGAGAAAACTAAAGATCTCAAAGACCAGAACTGACTTGGCAGAAGTTGATAATTTATTCTCAGATCCAAGACAAAAATCATATCCTTCTGAATCTTAGTTTGGTGCTTTTTCTGCTTTCTTCTACTTACAGCAATAATGAAGAAGGGCTCTGCCTAAGTTATCAGATTTATGATTCCTTTTTCTGGTATGAATAATAATGATGATGACAACAAATGCTATTTACAAATTACTTACTGTGTGCCAGGGACTATTTTGGGCTTCCCGGGTGGCACTAAGGGTAAAGAATCCACCTGCCAGTGCAGGAGGCATAAATGATGGAAGTTTTATCTCTGGGTCTGGAAGATTCCCCAGAGGAGGGCATGGCAACCCACTCCAGTATTCTTGCCTGCAGAATCCCATGGACAGAGGAGCCTGGTGGGCTGCAGTCCATGGGATCGCACAAAGTGGGACATGACCGAAGCAACCTAACATGCATGCACACAGAGAGACTATTTTATATTGACCATCTTATTCTCACAGTAAAAATGAGATACTTTTACTATTTCCATTCTATGGATGAAAAGAATTGAGTCAAAATAGAGATTTAATTAGTTTGCCCAGCTGGTAAATTATGAAGTAACACACCCCTAGCTCTCAGCCTTTGTATTATGCAAGCCTGTCATGAGAATTTGTAAACAGTGGGATAGACATGAAACTGTAAGAAACAAAGCACTCAACAATTGAAACTGGAGGGCACTGTTTCATAACTGACCTAGATCACTGGTCAAAATCCTAAAAATATTTGATCTGAAGAGTTAAGACCAAATTAGAACTTGGATTTAAATTTAATAATGTGTTTGGATTGCTTAACATTAGAAGAAAGAGTTTCTGAAATCAACTATAAGAAGGAAACATAAATATTGACTTACCATTCTCTCCAGATTTATAGATGGGTTTATCTGTCTGCACAAAAGTCACTGTCTCTTCTGAAGAGAGTGCTACAGATCGCCTCTCAAAGATTTTAAGAGTATCTCCCTTAATCAACAGAGTCACAAAAGCCATCTGTTCAGAAGACTTGTGGGAAACCTATTTAACATAAAGAGCAGAAAATGGGAAAATCATTATTAGACATTTAGGTGGTAAACAATCCCTTAATTTGCTTCTGAGGCTGAGAGAGCCTTGTGAATCCATTATGTCTTAATGGGAAACTTGTTGATCACTTGTTTCAATTCCTTTATTTAACCTGAGGACTGTTTCTAGTAAAGTTATTCCTGCGTTTTCTAATCTATTGTTTTCTGTGTTCCTGAGTTCCAATCTCTCATTCCTTTACTTAATTCTCTATCTTCATTTTTAAACAGTTCTACACTCTAAAAGCAGTTGTTTGGTCACTAAATTGTGTCTGACTCTTTTGCAACCCTATGGACTGTAGCCCACCAGGCTCCTTTGTTCGTGGGGATTTCCCAGGCAAGAATACTAGAGTGGGTTGCCATTTCCTTTTCCAGGGGATCTTCCTGACCCAGGGATTAAGCCCATGTCTCCTGTATTGGCAGGCAGATTCTTTACCGCTGAGCCACCAGCGAAACCCATCAGAAAACAGTTATATTGTCTTATTACCTACCATTCCCTGCAAGAGAAAAGTGTAGTGCTTAACAAGTTTTATTGTATATATAACTTGTCTTTTTATTTGGCTCTCAAAAATTATCCAATTTTGCTTCTCAGATTCCACAGCTTATCCAAATCAAGTTATGTTATTTCTCTAAAACTAATTCTTTTAAGATTTATTTTTTACTGAAGGATAATTGTTTTACATAATTTTGCTGTTTTCTATAAAACCTCAACATGAATCAGCCATAGGTATACATGTATCTCCCTTCCATCTCCCTCTCCATCTCACCCCTCTAGGTTGATACAGAGCCCCTGTTTGAGTTTCCTGAGCCATACAGCAGTCTCATTGGCTATCTGTTTTATATATGGTAGTGTAAGTTTCTGTGTTACTCTTTCCATAATTGTACCCTCTCCCACCTCTCCCCATGTCCAAGCTAGCACATACATATGGAATCTAGGGAAATGGTACGGAAGAATTTATTTACAAGGCAGCAATGGGGAAACAGACACAAAACTCATTTTTAAGTAGTAATTCCATCTTCCCATCTGAAGTTCTGAAATGTCGAATTCTGCACCTTACCTCAAAATTTGCACAAGCATAGAAGTTATCCTCTTCCACAGTCTGGTCAAAAATAGTGCTATTGGATCCACCATATTCTAAGACAACACTCAAGGACACAGATTCATTCAGGTTTAAAAGGTGGAGACAAGCTTGTTCTGTAGAGTGACTTTGCATCACAGAGGGGACCCATAAGATATATTGCCTATGCAAACAAAGTAATCAACACTCTAAACAAGGGTAAGAGAAATGCAGAACATGCATAAAACAATTTTAGCTTATTGACATATTTCTGAAACATATACACTTGTCATGATATTACAATAAACTTCAGTATACAGAAAGCTATCAAGAAAAAACAAAGTCAGTTCCCTTCATACACCTGTTTAAGCTTTACAAGGTAAATCAGCACTCTGTCTCAGAAATTGAAATGGTAAAATACAATTGAATTTTAACACAGCATATTTCATAAGGTCACTTTGCCAGTACTTTCATATGAATAGCAATATAATATTCCTTACGGGTTCAAAGTCTCAGAAACAGTAAAATGAAGCAAAACGGTGCTCATAAAAATGATGGGCACCATTTTACCCCAGTGCCTGAACAATTATTCAGGATATTCTTCAAGATATTCTCCTCTTTTTTTCTGTCTTTATTAGAAGTCAGCTGTCTCAACTCTGCTTTCTTTTCTTCCTTCTACTCTGCATCTCTCTGTATACTGTTGCTTTTATATAGTCACACAATGAAGGATCAATTGCTTTTTGGAGCAAATATAATGGGACTCTCCAATCATATTTGGATTTCCTCTCCCATTACTTTTCCGAGGGGTTGGGGGTGTCAATTTACCTACAACTTCCTTCTTAAATTCACCAGATGCTGATCTGTTTTTGGAATCAGCAGTACAGGTTGGACAGGAAGAAAGAGGAAAACAAAGAAAGCACTTGTGTGACACTTAGGATTCTATTAATTTAGTTCCTCACTCCCAGGGCTCACCGCAGTATCAAAAGCATTAATCCACAGGAATCAGTACTTGGAAGAAAATACTTGTCCAAACAGCTATTAATCATTTCAAATCCCCAAAGGTAAATATTCCAGGCTTCTGAGAGAAGCAGCATTATCTGGTATTGCCAAAATCCAGATGCAAATAAATATCTCAATATAGGCTCATTTTACAGATAATTGAAACTCATTTTTCTATAATTTCATGATATGGAATACAACATTTAAAATGTTGATATGTGTGCAACATTTACTTTAATTTTCTGTTGTTGCTGACTTTTTTTTTTTTTTTTGCCACATCATGGCATGAGGGAACTTAGCACTTCCACCAGAGATGGAACCCACTCCCCTTGCATTGGAAGCATGGAGTCTTAACCACTACACCATCAGAGGAGTTCCTACTATACTTTTCTTAGGTTTTTATAATGGTCAATATCCTTTCCTACCCTAAATAGGAAAAAAATGCAAGAAAATGTGATAAATATGTGTGAGTGTATACACACATACTGGGCTTCCCAGGTGATGCTAGTGGTAAAGAGCCTGCCAATGTCGGAGACATTAAAGAGGAAGGTTCGATCCATGGGTGGTGGAGATCTCCTGGAGGAGGGCAAGACAACCCACTCCAGTGTTCTAGCTTGGAGAATTCCATGGATAGCAGAATCTGGTGGGTTACAGTCCATAGAGTCGCAAAGAGTCAAATATGCACAACTGACTTGACTTGGCGTGCATGCACAGGCGTACACACATACTAGTCACTTCTTGATCCCCACCCCTGCAAAAAATGCTTTACCATCATTATTGCAAAATTTTTCTACAAGGAACATGAGTCATACCAGAGAAACTGGTGACCTCTTACCCTCAGTGTGTTAATTCCCCTATTTGTCTTCTTTTTTTGGTTGTTGTTAACATCCTTTTCATGTCAAGTATTGATGGAGTTAATGCATCTGGCTTGAAGAATGATGCATTGGGTAATGAAAGATTGAAACTGATTTCAGTCTTTTAGAAATAGATCTACAATACTGCAACAGCAAACACAAAGGAAAGAACAACAAAACCAACTATAATCCATGCGGAGGTGGAATGGGGCTCTGAGGCCAGGGAAGGTCACAACAGGGTCCTCAGCTGACCACATTTCCAATTACAGCACAGTACCATGTGGTTGAAAACTCGGATCATGTTCTCAGTAGAACTGCAGGTTCTCTCGATTCCCCATTTCAATTTAAGACTTTTCTTTTCAGTCTGCCTTTTCTCTAACCATGCTTAAGACGCCAGCTCTTTTAAAATCTTTGCTACAGGGCTAATCTTCAACTGTTATTTGGCCCCGCCAGTTTTAATATTTAATTTCTTTCCACTGGAATCTCAAACTGTTGGTCTCTGTGTTTGATCAATACCCTTTCCTCTGATCGCCCCTTGGGCTTATTATTAGAACCACTCTCTGTACTCTGTTTCTCCTACTCACAAATCACTAGCTTCCAAAACAAGTGAAGCTCAACTCATCAGTGTTCAAGTTAAACAGGACCACAAGGCAGACTGTTTATAAGTCAAAGCAACTAATTCTTTATTCTCAAGGCTGGTGAATCTAAAATCATGCAACTTCTCTAAAATATTTGTGTTTTTCCAAATGTGAATATTTTATGCTGAGTAAATGACTATTCATTTTAACTTTAATCAAGGCTAGTTATTAATGACAAACATATGTTTTGTACAATTCTTTTAGATCACCTTGGAAACTAGAATTTTTTATAATATCTCTTTCCCCAAACATGGCTTTATCTGATTAACATATCCTCAAATAAATTTATCTGATTTACATGGTTAATGGGTCTTTATTCCAAAAAATTCAGATATGAATCCAGCTTCTACTGTGTACTTACTATGTATCAGCAAGGCAATAGTGAGGTGCTAGAGATAGCAAGATGAGTAAGACACAGCTTTTTAAAAGAGTTTACTTCTAGTATAGAAGGGAAGAAAGAAAAAGAGGAAAGAAAGAAGGAGGATGGGAGAGGGCAGGGAGAAAGGAAGTGAGAATGAAGGAATGAAGATCTGTGGAAGAAGGGGGATATTATACTTTCTTAATAATTAACAGAGTGATAGGCACTGATATTGATAGCACTTCATTTAATTCTCAAAAATACAATTTAAGTTCTTTATTTATTCTTATTTTATAGATAAGAGAAATACAGTATCAGAAAAAAACACAAATTTTCATAGGGTCACCCAGAGAGTAAGTGATTGGGAAGAATTTCTTTTAATAATCAAATTAAGTGAGATCAAACAATGTTTATATATAAAAATATGAAAGGACATGGAACAATGTACTATGTTCTAAATTCTCTTTATGTTTCTGCTGAATAAAGGGATATATGATGGATATTATATCATCATCACGTGACAGACTCAGTGTTATTTAGGTCATTGTTGTTCACTGCTATGGAACTATCTCTAGTCACTTGTTTATTCAGTATGTGCTTACTGAGTATCTACTATTTGCTAGAAATATGGTTCAGTTCAGTTCAGTTCAGTTGCTCAGTCGTGTCCAACTCTTTGCGACCCCATGAATCGCAGCATGCCAGGCCTCCCTGTTCATCAGCAACTCCCGGAGTTCACTCAGACTCATGTCCATCGAGTCAGTGATGCCATCCAGCCATCTCATCCTCTGTCATCTGTCCCCTTCTCCTCCTGCCCCCAATCCCTCCCAGAATCAGAATCTTTTCCAATGAGTCAACTCTTTGCATGAGGTGGCCAAAGTACTGGAGCTTCAGCTTTAGCATCATTCCTTCCAAAGAAATCCCAAGGCTGATCTCCTTCAGAATGGACTGGTTGGATCTCCTTGCAGTCCAAGGGACTCTCAAGAGTCTTCTCCAACACCACAGTTCAAAAGCATCAATTCTTCGGTGCTTAGCCGTCTTCACAGTCCAACTCTCACATCCATACATGACTACTGGAAAAACCATAGCCTTGGTTAGATGGACCTTAGTTGTTAAAGCAATGTCTCTGCTTTTGAATATGCTATCTAGGTTGGTCATAACTTTTCTTCCAAGGAGCAAGTGTCTTTTAATTTCATGGCTGCAATGACCACCTGCAGTGATTTTGGAGCCCCTCAAAATAAAGTCTGACACTGTTTCCACTGTTTCCCCATCTATTTCCCATGAAGTGATGGGACCAGATGCCATGATCTTCGTTTTCTGAATGTTGAGCTTTAAGCCAACTTTTTCGATCTCCACTTTCACTTTCATCAAGAGGCTTTTTAGTTCCTCTTCACTTTCTGCCATAAGGGTGGTGTCATCTGCATATCTGAGGTTATTGATATTTCTCCCAGCAATCTTGATTCCAGCTTGTGTTTCTTCCAGTCCAGCGTTTCTCATGATGTACTCTGCATATATGTTGAATAAGCAGGGTGACAATATACAGCCTTGACGTACTCCTTTTCCTATTTGGAACCAGTCTGTTGTTCCATGTCCAGTTCTAACTGTTGCTTCCTGACCTGCATACATGGTAGATGGTGGGAGTTATGAGGTGAATGCAAGTTTTTGTAGTTACTCTATTAGGAAAGGTGGAGGTTAAAGAACGAATTGTACAATTAATTATTTCATTACAACCATAGTAAATGTTACAGAAGAGAAGGAACTGTAGGGTGCCAAGGAAATGTGTGCTGGTTGGTTAGAGGTGGGGTGAGACATAGTAGTGAACCTGCCCTTGATGATAAACAGATGAATAAGACTATTTCTTTTCCTAGAATAAATCACTGTCCACTCAGCACAATATTTAAACATAAATTACAATGCCGTGTGATACGAAGACTATCCTATATTGAAACTATGAGCAACACTCAGTGGAATCACATTAAAATGACAAATGGGAAGTTGAAAAGAATTTGATTAGGAAGTTTTGAGTTGGGACTGTTAACATGATTATGAGTTTTCTAGGTATGGTAGAAACTGAAGTAATAGCTCAGAAAAGAAAATGATGAAATTATAATTGAACATTGTGTGTGTTTTAAAAATAATATTAAGTTCTGCTTTATTGAAGAAAAGTTAGTGTATGAAATGTCATTCAACAAGCCTATTGAAAACATAGTGATTGACTTGTGAAAAGTTGTTTTCTTGAACTGAGTCTGATGTTAGTTTGAAGAGTAGTGGACATAACAACTCTACTCCATGAAAAACATACAGGAATGAGAGTAAAGCAGTGGAAAGAGAATCATATATGTTATCAATACTATGCTTGATATTTACTGTCAAAGGAAGAAAGAAAGAGAAAGAAATTTAGACTGGCCTCTAGCAAAATAGACTGGGAGAAAGTCTGTTTGAAAATATAACTCAGGCCATAACAAAACACCATATTTCTTTTAAACATGTCATCACTTTATTGCTGTGATATTAGAAAGTGGCAGGAAGTCTGATGTAAAACTATATGAAATAATGTGGCTAAAGTCACATCTAAATATATCCTCTTGAGTATCTTCATAATTACCACAGTGAGTCTGCTCAAAGACTACCTTAGGTTAAAGAAGTAATGCCCTGAACAATGGCAATATGTCTCAAGACACATGTTTCTTTACTCTTGTTGCTAGAATTTGAAGCCATTTTGATTTGGGGATTAAGGAGAGGGAGAGGGTGAGATGGACACTAGGAGTAAATACTGTTGCAATGCCCTGCAAGACAGGGAAAACAAAACAAATATATAGATGAAGTGATAATTTGATATATATTAATTAAGAGGTGACATTAGTACTCCAAAGAGGGGATACACAGCAGAGGGCTGAAATAATAAATCTGGTGCTCTGAAAAATACTGGAGATGTGGATATCAATTTGGGAATCAAATACAAATGATGTTTAATATTCTGGATGTTGCTGTTTTTTAGTTGCTAAGTAATGTCCAACTCTTTGTGACCCCATGGCCTGTAGCCCGCCCAGCTCCTTTGTCCATTGGATTCTCCAGACAGGAATAAAGAATACTGGAGTGGGTTGCCATTTCCTTCTCCGGGTGGATCTTCCTGACCCAGGGATTGAATCCATATCTCCTGTGTTAGCAGGTGGATTCTTTACCATTGAGCCACCATGGAAGTCCATAATATCCTGGGTATTGCTAAAATTATACAGGAAAGTAGTTTTGGGTTGGCCTAAATGTTTGTTTGGGTTTTTCCATAGTATTTTTCAGAACAAACAAACTTTGGCCAACCCCATACAAAAGTAAGGAAGATAGCCAATAGCAAGAGAAAGACAGGTGAAGATCTGGCTACTCTGCTTTTCCAGCTGGGTGAATTTGTTCAGACATGGGGCAATATTGGTTTAGTTCCCTAGAACCATTGGGTTGAATCTGAAGCCACGCCTTGAAAGGCTCTTTTGGCTTTATATGATTTATATATTACAAGTTTTCTCTAAACAACAATAAAACAGTTTCTTGATTTTCCCAGCTGCATAATTAATGATAGTCCATTTAAAGGGACAGATGTTTAAAATGTATGTCAGAGTTCCTGAGAATATCTTGAACTTCTAGTCCACCTCTCTGAACTGTTTAAGCCAGCACTACAAATCGAGGATTGCCCAAGACTAGCAATGTATAGGCAGTGAATTATGTTTTAAAATAAACAAAACTCTTCAGTTCCTGATGTTGCAATCCACTGAAAAGGAAATCACCTTTTACTCAGAAGAGAACAATCAGCTTGATAAGTGACACTGCCCTTCTTATTCTCAAATGTTTGTCTCCTGCATCACTGACTGATTGTTAAAGTTGCCAAGAAATTTCTAATCACACAATGCCCCCCTGTAGATGAGTGATTTAAAAAACAAAATAGTGGGGGGAGAAACAGATGGATAATAAAAAGGCCAAGTGAATGCATATGACTTGACAGGGCATTTCTTTAGTCCTTTGATACATTAGAACAGGATATATCAATCTTGGCACTATTGACATTTGGGGCTGGATAATTCTTTGTTGTGTGAAGCAGCTAGTGTGTTACAAGATGTTTAGCAGAGCTGTCATCTCTGTTCACTAGCTGCTGGTAGCATATCCCCCAGTTATGACTGCCCAGAATGTCTTGAGCCATTGCCAAAAGTCCCCTGGGAGAATTCCATAACATTCAAAATTGTTTTGCAAGTTACAGTGCTCTTTTAATAGTTTTCAATATACATTTAAAGTGAAGTTCATAGAGCATTATATCTTTTTAAGATATTAGTGAAACAAAAGCAAAAATAAACAAGTAGGACCTAATCAAACTTAAAAGCTTCTGCACAATGAAGGAAATCATCAGCATAATGAAAAGGGAGCCTACTAAATGGGGGAAGATATTTCCAAGTTGGATTAATATCCAAAATACATAGTGAAATCATATAACTTAATATCAAAAAACCTAACAACCCGATTAAAAAATGGGCAGAGGATCAGAATGGACATTTCTCCAAAGAAGATATACACATAGTTAACAGACATGTGAAAAGATGCTCAAATCACTAATCACCAGGGAAATGCAAATAAAAATCACAGTGAGGTATCACCTCACACCTGTCAGAATGGCTATAACCAAAGAGATAAGGAAGTGTTAGTGAGGATATGGAGAAAAGGGAGTCCTAGTAAAATTGTTGATGGGAAGGTAAACTGGTGAAGCAACTATGGGAAACAGTATGGAGATTCCTAAAAAAAAAAAAAAAAATAGAGCTACTGTATGATCCAGCAACTCCATCCCCCGGGTATTTAATCAAGGGAAGTGAAAACACTAATTTGAAAAGCTATATGTACCAGATACTCACATTGACATTATTTATAATAAATAAGATATAGAAGCAATCTAAATGTCTGTTAGCAGATAAATGGATAAAGAAGATGTGGTTTATATATACAGTGGATTATTACTCAGCCATGAAAAGAATGAAACCTTGCCATTTGTGACATGGATGGACCTAGAAGATGTGAAAGAAGTAAGTCAGAAAGAGAAAGACAAATACTCTATGTTGTCACTTAATGTGAATCTAAAAAATAAAAAAGGAGGAAAATAACAAAAAAAGAAACAGGTTCACAGATAACAAACTAGTGGTTACCAGAGGAGAGCACTGTGGGGGGATGACCAAAATATGTGAAGGGGATTAAGAGGAACAAACTATTAAGTAAAAAATAAATGTTACAAGGATATATTGTATAGTGCTGCTGCTGCTACTAAGTTGTTTCAGTTGTGTCTGACTCTGTGTGACCCCATAGACGGCAGCCCACCAGGCTCCTCCGTCCATGGGATTTTCCAGGCAAGACTACTGGAGTGGGGTGCCATCGCCTTCTCTGATATTATAGTACCGGGAGTATATTCAATATTTTATAATACCTTTACATGACATACAATCTATGAAAATTTCATACTATGTTGAAGCTAATATAATATTGTAAGTTAACCATACAGCAATAAAAAAGATGCTAATATGTTTTAGGGCATGATAGAAGATGGGAAACTATGATTTATCAATGTAAAGCAAGCATGGTGATTGGATTTCCACCTCCTGTGGGTGAATCCAACTCCCAGATCTATGGAGTTGCAGGATTTTTGACAAAGCACCAAAGCCCTGTGTCTGGCCTAGTCTGTAGAATCACATGTTTCTCTGTTTACCTGAGTCCTCTGTTTGCTTATTCACCCTTCCTTCTCTATTTCTTCAGTGTACAAAAGTCTGCTTATTCCCTGCAGGGCCAACTTGGAAAGTTGTTATATGCTCACAAAGCAGCATCTGAATCAGAAAGAACAGACATTGTGCTGAGACCGCTCCTAATATCCCCTCAGATCCCTGGAGTGCTTTCATAAGTCTAGTTTGAACAAACTTCAAAGCTACAGTGACTGTTTGCTGCTGCTGCTGCTAAGTTGTTTCAGTTGTGTCTGACTCTGTGCGACACCATAGACTGCAGCCCACTAGGCTCCTCTGTCCCTGGGATTCTCCAGGCAAGAATACTGGAGTGGGTTGCCATTTCCTTCTCCAATGCATGAAAGTGAAAAGTGAAAGTGAACTCGCTGAGTCATGCCCGACTCTTAGCGACCCCATGGACTGCAGCCTACCAGTCTCCTCCATCCATGGGATTTTCCAGGCAAGAGTACTGGAGTGAGTTGCCATTGCCTTCTCTGCAGTGACTGTTTAGACAAACTTAAAAGAAGGCTGTCTCGGGGAAGAAGGAATCTTTGTTCTAATATTTTAGCAAAATCCTGATTGTGACCGTCAGAAGCCCAGCAATCTTCTCCAGGACTCTAAACAGATTACATGGAATTCTCTCATATCCCCACCAGCCTACAAGACACCTTTGCAAGAAGATCCAGATGGATGCAGACAAAGTGTATTGCTGGCTCAGCAGAGCTTAAGTTGGGTTTCTGGCTGTTGGGTCCTTTATTTTATTCATTTCTATTTAACAGTAAACACATGGAGCACTTTGAATTTTATACAACCTGTATTATAAATGTTCTGTTGACTCTAATTTTAATTTTCTGTACTACAGAAGCCAATCAAAGTTTGCAGGAGCAAAAAATGGGACCAAAGCCTGATCTATGAACCCCTAAAAGGCTGGACACTCCCTAGCTATGAAAACTCAACTTCTTTCTCTCTGACTGTGAAGGGTCTGAGGAAGCCTCCACCTGCAGTGTACAAGGTAACACATCAGCTTACCACAATTTCATGTATCCTGACTAAACCTAGACTCTTGGTTCAGAGACAGTGGACCTTATTATCCTCAGAACAGCAAACCGTATGTTTCACGTTTGAGCTTCCCATGGACATTTACCACCAATGCCCTAGTTCTGCTGGAGCTGGACCAGCCTGTCACATGACTACTGCACATGTAGGGAATTGGAATCAAAAGCTTATGAAACACATTGAAAATATTGGGCTGCAAGGAAACTTGCCTGATCTTTGCCCTAGAAGGTCAGATTGTCTCTTATACTGGAAAACAAACAAATCAGCTTCCTGCTCCTAAAAAAGAAATATCCTCTGTGTCCAGGTCTGTTTTTTCTACAAGTGCCCTTGAAAAGATTTTTGTTGTTGCTTTTCAGTCACTAAGTCATGTCCTATTCTTTGCAACCACATGGACTGCAGCATGCCAGGCCTCCATGTCCTTCACTATCTCTCAAAGTTTGCCCAAGTTCATGTCCACTGAGTTGGTGATGCTATCCAAAGATATCCCAGAATGAAAGTTGATGTTCATCTGACTATTAGACATGCAAAAACACCAAGGACTTATGCACAACTGTCTCAGCAATATCATCCCTTATTTCTATACCATCTTAGTTTCTGATGAATTTTCTCACAAATATGCTACTTCAGTGGGCCACTCTGATTAAGCTGACCACTAGGAACTGGGACCAAATTTTTGTCTTCAATATTTAATTAAATAGTCATTTATTTAGCTGCATTAGGTCTTAGTTGTGGCCTGTGAGATCTTAAACTTTTGTTGCAGTATGTAGGATCTTTAGTTGCAGCATATGGGAACTAGTTCCTTGACCAGAGATCAAATCCAGACCCCCTGCGTTGGGAGCTCAGAGTGTTAAACAGTGGACCACTAGGGAAGTCTCCTAGTATCTAATTAACACACCTATCAACAGAGCACCAAGCAGTGAGATGAGGCCAATTTAAAGTACTGATCTCATCTATGCCCTTCCCAGGGTTTTAGATCCAACCAACTAAACAAATCCATAAACTACCAGGGTCTTTCTTAGGAAGCCAGAGTCTTTTTTTCTTAAGTTCCTTTACAGACTTTTGTATATTACTTGCCCTAAAGCATCAATCCAGGTATAAGAGGATATGTTGATGACTACACAGGCTCACAAGGAGGAAGGCTAGGGCAATTCTCACATTCTTTTAAAAAAATATTTTATTGTAGTATAGTTGATGACTCTAACTTTCTTAACAGCCTTGGCCAGTGAGCTGAGGCTGATCTGAATGCTTTCCAGAGTGAAGGTTTGTGATATTGATCATTTCAGGTAAGTCTAGGACAAATTTTGTACCAACTTATCTAATTGTATCCTTCTTCTTTAAAGACTATGGAACTGAGTCAACTTCAGTTTTTTTATATCATAGATGTCCATTTTACTTTTACTTATTTTTTGGCCATGCCATGCGGCATTCGGAATCTTGGTTCCCAACCAGGGATGGAACACATACCCCTTACAGTGGAAGCTCAGGGTCCCAACCACTCTTGGGAACAAATTTCTTCATCTGCAAGATGAAGAAAATAATAGAACCAATCTTAGAGCAGTCTTATGAGGATTAAATGTGTTATTAGAGACAAAGTGCTTAGGACAATCCTTGGTACATAGCAAAAACTCAATGAACACTGAGGCATGCAAGGTGAGTTAAGAGATTGGACTTTAGTAAAATTCTCCTGGCCTCATCTCTGCTTTCGTAGAATATGGTCATTGTATGATACACACTTTCTATGAATCTTTCTATGTTTATGCATCTTATCTCTGTAGTTAGATTAACTGATATTCCTAGAAACAGAAGGGATCAATTGTTTAGGGAAACAAGAGGCCATTTACTTGTTACTAGGTCAGTGACTTGCATTGTTCCAGGAAGGAGAATCAGTTGTTTACTGTGACTTTGACTCTGGCTAATTGGCCTGGAATTGTTTCAATTAGTACAGCGATATTTGATTAATTTATTCCAACACAAACAAGGGGAAATTTCTTCCTTACCAACTCCATGTACCAGGATTAAAAAAAAAATAATCCAAGTGTAATCAAAGTCTTAGGAAGCCAGGCATTTTTCTTTATAAACTAAAGATTGTATAGATAAGCAAGCACTTATTTGGGATTAGAAAATATTCTAGTGTCAACAAATCACTAAGGTCCTTTATTGAAAGGCTTTTAAAGATCTGTACTTCATTTTTTTTTTAGAGACCTGTGATGTGTTTAAAGTAATATAAAAAAGTAAAGAGAAAAAGTACCAACCTATTCTCCCACATCAAACACAGAGAAAGAAACAGGATATTATTTTTTCTTATAAAATCCTTATTTTTCTAGTTATCCCTCACCAAGAACAATGGACTCTTATTTTTAATCATGATCTAGTTTTGAAGAAATAATACTACACAAATTAATCTCTTGAAGAGCAAGACTTTTTGGTGCCCAGCTTGGCAAGTCAATGAGCATTACATGTGAAATGATTTTACTTTTTCAAGATTTTATCCTACTGCATCAAAATTGAGAATATCACATATAATTTCACTCCACATCTCTCACAAACTTTCAAATTTATTTGCATTCATTTTCCCTTAACTTCTTTTTATGTCAGAAGATTAACTGTCCCTCCTCCATTTAAGTCAATTTTTCCTCCATGTATGTTGTAGATTCCATCTGTCCACATCCTTTATAAAAACTTTTTATTTTGTATTGGAGTATAGTCAATCAATCCTAAAGGAAATCAACCCTGAATACTCATTGGGAGGACTGATGTTCCAATATTTTGGCCACCTGACTTGAATAGCTAACTCACTGGGAAAGACCCAGATGCTGGGAAAATTGAGGGCCAGGAGGAGAAGAGAGTGACAGAGGATGAGATGGTTGGATGGCATCATTGGCTCAATGGACATGAATTTGAGCAAACTCCGAGAGATGGTGAAGGACGGGAAGCCTGGTGTGCTGCAGTCTATGGAGTCAAAAAGAGTTGGACATGACTGAGCAACTGAACAACAACATAGCCAACTAACAGTGCTATGAAAGTTTCAGGTGAATAGCAAAGGGACTCAGCCATACATACTTAGCACAGAGTTCTCTATGCTATGCAGTAGGTCTTTGTTGGTTATCCATTTAAAAAATGTGTGTACATTTGTCCATCAATAGAGGAATGGATAAAGACGATGTGGTGCATATATACAATGGAATATTACCCAGCCATTAAAAAGAGTAAAATAATGCCATTTGCAGAAACATGATGTACCTAGAGATTGTCATTACTGAGTGAAGAAAGTTACAAAGAGGAGAAATATCTTATGCTATCCCTTATATGTGGAACCTAAAAGGAAGTGATACAAATGAACTTATAAAACAGAAACAGGCTCATAGACTTAGAGAGTGAACTTACTGTTGCCTGGGGGAAGGATGGGAGGAAGGGATAGTTAGTTTGGGATGGACATGTACCTACTGTTTATATCTTTGAGATCTTTCTTACACAATTGGCCCATGGCTGAAATAAGCTAATATTTTGAAACAATTAGTTTTTGCTTCATCCTATCTTATATAATCCCCGATCCTGACAACGCCTTTTCAACATGCAGCCAAACAAAAAATGTTAGCCAAAACCAGATGAAATTATTTCCTCTTTCAATATTAAGTCAAATCACATTCATTTCCCTCTGTATTATAATACCTGGGGTTATCGACTTTTTTCTACTTAAGTAGCAATGTCAAGATTAAATTAATTAGCAATGTTAAGATTAAACGTGAAGGTGGTAGCTGCTGAGCAGAAGGGAGTTGACCTTGCATGGAGCCAGTATAACTGAAAGAGGTCAAGATTCTAAAAAAGCAAACTGTGTCCCTTTGATGTCATGGAGAATGGGCACTCTGCTTAATATGTATTTCAGTTACATTGTTTTAGAATAGAACTTGCTTGTCTTTCAAGATCTGATTTATAATAACAAAATCTGAACTCAACAAAATCCTCTAAGAAAAGCAAATGGATTTTAAAAGACTTCAGACCTGCTGGACTTATTTCAGTTCCTCAAATGAAAATATCTTTGTCATCACAAGACTTTTACCCATCCTGTGCTCTATAACTAAGGTGCCTTTATCCCTCATTCCCTAGAAAATCTCCAAATTTCGCCCAAGATGTAAAATGATATATTGTTAAATTAATCTGCAAGTTAGCATAATCCCCTACTGCTATATTTTTTTGCTTGTTTCTTTTTCTTTTTTTAAAATTTATTTTAATTGGAGGATAATTACATTACAATATTGTGAATTTTTTTTTGCCATACATCAACATGAGTTGGCCACGGGTACACATGTGCCCCCCATCCTAAATCCCCTTCTCACCTACCTCCCCACCCCATCACTCTGGGCTGTCCCAGAGCACTGGCTTTGTGTGCCTTGCTTTATGCATTGAACTTGCACTGGTCACCTGTTTTACATATGGCAGTGTACATGTTTCAATGCTGTTTTCTCACATTGTCCCACCCTTGCCTTCTCCCACTGAGTCCAGAAGTCTATTCTCTACCTCTGCGTCTGTCTTGCTGCTTTTCATATAGGATCATCATTACCATCTTTCTAAATTCCATATATATGCATTAATATATATTTTTAACCACCCAGGTCACCACGTATGATTTCTCCTCTGTATTCCATTGAGTTTGAAATTAACAATGCTGTATTTCTCTTCTTTACTGAAATATAACCTTCATGAGGGCAGGCACTAAAAAAACCTACATATTTTTTTTTACTATATTTTCTGTACCTAGAGTGACACAACATGTGGTAGTTGCTCAATAAATATTTTTCAATGAATAAATTATGTTATGGCAGAACTGACCAAGCACCATTTTTCAAAATACTTTTATTTATTTTTGGCTGTGCTGGGTATTCTTTGTTGTGCAAGGACTTTCTTTAGTTGCAGTGAGCAGAGACTACTCTCAGTTTCTGTGCACAGGCTTTTCATGGTGGAAGCTTCTCTTGTTTCAGAGCATGGGCTCTAGGGTATGTGGGCTTCAGTAGTCCTGTGAGTTACAGAATCTTCCTTAACCAGGGATCGAACCCATGTCCCCTGCATTGGCAGGTAGATTCTTTACTACTGGACCACCAGTAAAGCTCCAAAAGTATTGTTTCTTGATATTGGTATGCGTTATGGTCTTCTCCAGTGACTCAGCAGTAGAGAATTTGCCAGCAAGACAGGAGACACAGATGTCGTTTTGATCCCAGGGTTGGGCAGTTACCCTGGAGGAGGAAATGGCAACCCACTGCAGTATTCCTGCCTGAAAAATCCCATGGACAGAGGAGCCTGGTGGGCTACAGTCCATGGGGTGGCAAAAGAGTCAGATACGACTTAGTGACTAAACAACAATGGCAAACTTTTTGCATCTAGTCCAGTGAGTTCATCCCACCAATCAGGGAGCCAAAGGACTAATTTTAGTCTAAATACAATGTTCTCTGGAAAATCTTCTGATTTATAGAATTTTAGCAATGGTTATCATGATCTGGATATAACAGATTAACATCCTATGACTTATATTCATCTCAGTTCAGTCAGTCAGTTCAGTCACTCAATCGTGTCTGACTCTTTGCAACCCCATGAATCACTCCAGGGCTCCCTGTCCATCACCATCTTCTGGAGTTCACTCAAACTCACGTCCATCGAGTCCGTGATGCCATCCAGCAATCTCATCCTCTGTCGTCCCCTTCTCCTCCTGCCCCCAATCCCTCCCAGCATCAGAGTCTTTTCCAATGAGTCAACACTTCGCATGAAGTGGCCAAAGTACTGGAGTTTCAGCTTTAGCATCATTCCTTCCAAAGAACACCCAGGGCTGATTGCCTTCAGAATGGACTGGTTGGATCTCCTGCAGTCCAAGGGACTCTCAAGAGTCTTCTCCAACACCATAGCTCAAAAGCATCAATTCCTTGGCACTCAGCTTTCTTCACAGTCCAACTCTCACATCCATACATGACCACAGGGAAAACCATAGCCTTGACTAGATGGACCTTTGCTGGCAAAGTAATGTCTCTGCTTTTCCATATGCTATCTAGGTTGGTCATAACTTTTCTTGCATCTACCTTTACCAAAAGCAGGGAATTAAATTAGAAAAATGTGTCCCTGAGACCTCCTAGCTGGTGTTCTCTGCTAACCATAATAACTTCATGGAATGGAAACATTGCACAAGGTCACTCACTAATCATCTCTAAGTACAAACAGAACACTGCTTAACTACAAAAATGACCAAATGTGTTCCTTTCCCACCTCACTTCAGTGACTGCAGCTTCTTTCCCATTTACAATTTAACTTTTGAAATGCTGGTCTTGTCTCTTGTATTAAAACTATTAAGAAACCTTCAGTGATTACACAGTTCAGTTCAGTTGCTCAGTCGTGTCCGACTCTTTGTGACCCAATGAACTGCAGCACGCCAGGCCTCCCTGTCCATCACCAACTCCCGGAGTCCACTGAAACCCATGTCCATTGTGTCAATGATGCCATCCAACCATCTCATCCTCTGTCGTCCCCTTCTCCTCCCGCCTTGAATCTTTCCCAGCATCAGGGTCTTTTCAAACAAGTCAGCTCTCCGCATCAGGTGGCCAAATTATTGGAGTTTCAGCTTCAACATCAGTCCCTCCAATCAACACCCAGGACTGATCTCCTTTAGGATGGACTGGTTGGATCTCCTTACAGTCCAAGGGACTCTCAAGAATTTTGTCCAACACCACAGTTCAAAAGCATAAATTCTTTGGCACTCAGCTTTCTTTATAGTCCAACTCTCACATCCATACATGACTACTGGAAAAACGATAGCCTTGACTAGATGGACCTTTGTTGGCAAAGTAATGTCTCTGCTTTTTTATTATGCTGTCTAGGTCGGTCATAACTTTCCTTCCAAGGAGTAAGCATCTTTTAATTTCATGGCTGCAATCACCATCTGCAGTGATTTTTAACACATATAAAGAGAATTTTAACACTCCAAAAAGTGTACTTAACTGAAGTTTAAAAAAATTTTCTTTTATTGGAGGATAATTGCCCTAAAATGTTGTGGTGGTTTTTGCTGAATGTCAGCTTGAATCAGTGATAAGTATGTATCCTTTCCCTTTTTTTTTTTTTTATTTTTTTTATTTTTTTTTTATTTATTTATTATTTTTTTATTTTATTTTTCTAATTTTAAAATCTTTAATTCTTACATGTGTTCCCAAACATGAACCCCCTCCCACCTCCCTCCCCATAACATCTCTGTGGGTCATCCCCATGCACCAGCCCCAAGCATGCTGTATCCTGCATCAGACATAGACTAGCGATTCAATTCTTACATGATAGTATACATGATAGAATGCCATTCTCCCATATCATCCCACCCTCTCCCTCTCCCTCTGAGTCCAAAAGTCTGTTATAGACAGCTGCGTCTTTTTTCCTGTCTTGCATACAGGGTCGTCATTGCCATCTTTCTAAATTCCATATATATGTGTTAGTATACTGTATTGGTGTTTTTCTTTCTGGCTTACTTCACTCTGTATAATCGGCTCCAGTTTCGTCCATCTCATCAGAACTGATTCAAATGAATTCTTTTTAACGGCTGAGTAATACTCCATTGTGTATATGTACCACAGCTTTCTTATCCATTCATCTGCTGAGGGACATCTAGGTTGTTTCCATGTCCTGGCTATTATAATCAGTGCTGCGATGAACATTGGGGTACATGTGTCTCTTTCAATTCTGGTTTCCTCGGTGTATATGCCCAGCAGTGGGATTGCTGGGTCATAAGGGAGTTCTATTTGCAATTTTTTAAGGAATCTCCACACTGTTCTCCATAGTGGCTGTACTAGTTTGCATTCCCACCAACAGTGTAGGAGGGTTCCCTTTTCTCCACACCCTCTCCAGCATTTATTGCTTGCAGATTTTTGGATCGCAGCCATTCTGACTGGTGTGAAGTGGTACCTCATTGTGGTTTTGATTTGCATTTCTCTAATAATGAGTGATGTTGAGCATCTTTTCATGTGTTTGTTAGCCATCCGTATGTCTTCTTTGGAGAAATGTCTATTTAGTTCTTTGGCCCATTTTTTGATTGGGTCGTTTATTTTTCTGGAATTGAGCTGCATAAGTTGCTTGTATATTTTTGAGATTAGTTGTTTGTCAGTTGCTTCATTTGCTATTATTTTCTCCCATTCAGAAGGCTGTCTTTTCACCTTGCTGATATTTTCCTTTGTTGTGCAGAAGCTTTTAATTTTAATTAGATCCCATTTGTTTATTTTTGCTTTTATTTCCAGAATTCTGGGAGGTGGATCATAGAGGATCCTGCTGTGATTTATGTCTGAGAGTGTTTTGCCTATGTTCTCCTCTAGGAGTTTTATAGTTTCTGGTCTTACATTTAGATCTTTAATCCATTTTGAATTTATTTTTGTGTGTGGTGTTAGAAAGTGATCTAGTTTCATTCTTTTACAAGTGGTTGACCAGTTTTCCCAGCACCACTTGTTAAAGAGATTGTCTTTACTCCATTGTATATTCTTGCCTCCTTTGTCAAAGATAAGGTGTCCATATGTGTGTGGATTTATCTCTGGGCTTTCTATTTTGTTCCATTGATCTATATGTCTGTCTTTGTGCCAGTACCATACTGTTTTGATGACTGTGGCTTTGTAGTAGAGCCTGAAGTCAGGCAAGTTGATTCCTCCAGTTCCATTCTTCTTTCTCAAGATTGCTTTGGCAATTCGAGGTTTTTTGTATTTCCATACGAATCTTGAAATTGTTTGTTCTAGTTCTGTGAAAAATATGGCTGGTAGCTTGATAGGGATTGCATTGAATTTGTAAATTGCTTTGGGTAGTATACTCATTTTCACTATATTGATTCTTCCGATCCATGAGCATGGTATATTTCTCCATCTATTAGTGTCTTCTTTGATTTCTTTCATCAGTGTTTTATAGTTTTCTATATATAGGTCTTTAGTTTCTTTGGGTAGATATATTCCTAAGTATTTTATTCTTTTCGTTGCAATGGTGAATGGAATTGTTTCCTTAATTGCTTTTTCTACTTTCTCATTATTGGTGTATAGGAATGCAAGGGATTTCTGTGTGTTGATTTTATATCCTGCAACTTTACTATATTCATTGATGAGCTCTAGTAATTTTCTGGTGGAGTCTTTCGGGTTTTCCATGTAGAGGATCTATCCTTTCCCTTTTGAGCCTTCCTACCCCATCTCCATTCCACCCCTCTAGGTCGTCACAGAGCACCAGGCTGGGCTCTCTGTTATACTGCAGCTTCCCGCTAGTTATCTGTTTTATGCATGGTAATCCATATATGTCAATGCTATTTTCTCACTTTGCCCCACCCTCTCCTTCCCCTCTGTGTCCACCAGACCATTGTCTACATCTGCGTCTCGTCTTTTTCTCTGTAAGTAGATTCATTGGTACTATTTTTTTAGATTCCATATATATGTATTAATATACAAAATTTATTTTTATTTTTCTGACTTCACTCTGTACAACAGGCTCTTGGGTCATTCGCCCCACTACAACTGAACTACGTTTATTTCTTTTAAATGAAGTTTAATGGAGGCAAAAGAGCCAATCCCACAGGAGAAAGAGAACATGGGCAAATATCAGAAAGGTCCTAGACATCCAGGCATATATTTCAGGGTCCTCTTTCCATCACGAAGGACATGCTTTGTCTTTAGAGCATGAACCACCAAGATGTGTGTGGAAATCACAGTCTCTGAGAAATCAAGGCACAAGTTTGCTAAAGGACTTTTCTTCCCCTACTGGTTACACAGCCAAATCCTATCTGTGTAACCAGGGAAGCCTGGTATAGACCAACAGTCTATACATTTTTAGCAAAAAAAAATGTAGTCAAACTGACATAGGCCAAATACATGTGTTTCTGGCACAGTAAACGTCACCTTATAAGTCACTAGCTCATCTATCTCTTTCCTGCCCATGTTTTCAGGGGCCGCTGGATAAAATCATTGTTGTTGTTTAGTCACTAAGTTGTGTTCAACTTTTTTGCAACCTGCATGGACCGTAGACCACCAGGCTCTTCTGTCTATGGGATTTCCCAGAAAGGAATACTGGAGTGGGTTGCCTTTTCCTTCTCCAGGGGATTTTCCTGACCCAGGGATTGAACCTGTGTCTCCTACATTGGCAGGCAGTTTCTTATCACTGGACCACCAGGGAAGTCCAGAGGTAATAGAGTTACCATAAAATAGCTGTAAGTTAGCACTCTCCAATATTCAGTAACCTATACAATATTCAATAACCAAGCAAACCAAATTTCCCAGGGAACCAAAATTCTGGTTTCTGACTGCATTCAATCCAGAGCAAGACCCATTTTATCAAACTCTCCCCCAAGTCTCCAAGCACAAGGCCAGATCCTGTGACTACAATAGACCCTTCCTAATCCCTTTCTACTGATATTCTCTGCTGTGTGGGATAAAGCTGATTTATAGCTGAACAGGATCAGACAAGGCCAGATAAGATGCAGCCTTATCTTTGGCAATTCTTGGTTATCTGACTTTGAATCTTGGTTAAAAAAGGGCAGTAGAATTTATAGTGTGCTAAAAACGAAGGGCAACAGAATTTATAACTTGCTATTCAAATATGAAACTCTTATGCTGACCCTTAGACCAGTTCATTGATGGACAGTTTCCGACCAGCACAACCAGTTAGACAGCCTGAACTGACAAGTGTGACTGTGGGAATAAGAACCCAGAGGGGAACTTCTGCCTTGACCTTTCCCAGAGCTGTGATTTCCAGCATGGATCCTGGTACAGCAAGTCCCCTACATACGATCTTTCAAGTTGCAAGCTTTCAAAGATTCCAATGTCCATTCACATGTCCAATCCCATACGTTAGTTCACAAGTCTGGCTTATGCTATCATGAATGTACGTCCTCTACAAGTGGTTGTGCTTTTGTGTACTTTATTGTACTGGACTGTACAGAATACAGTAGTACAGCGTCTTTATTTCTTGCCTGTTCACTTGATGCTGGCCCCTATATGCCAGTCATCGTACTGTACTACTGTACTTTCTGTACTGTAAGATTTAAAATGTTCTCTTTCTTTGTTTTTGTTATATGTTCTTTGAGTGAAAAGTATTATAAACCTATTATGGTATAGTGCTATATAGCTGATTGTGATAGCTGGATACCCAGGCTAATTTTGTTGGACTTACAAATGTGCTCTTAGAATGGATCTCGTTTGTATGAAATGAACTTACTGTAGTTCAGTTCAGAGGCAGGACACAGACCATGTGTGAAGAATCCTGGGTGATTGCTCCTGGAAGTCTCCAGCAACCCAGATGCTTGCCTGCATTCTCTCCCTCGTGCTCCACTGTTATCTGTGACCTTTAGATAAAAGCCTTCCATGAGGATGCTCTTTGGAGTCTTGCCATTGCTTGCAAATATCCAAGCTGGCAAAAACCTTGCACACGCAGGTTCCCATGGTGTGTAGCATCCCCAGATTTAGGGGCTTCCCCAGTGACTCACTGGTATAGAACCTGCCTGCAATGCAGGAAGCTTGCAAGAGAGATGAGTTCCATTCTTGGGTTGGGAAGATCCCCTGGAGAAGGAAATAGCAACCCACTCCAGGATTCTTGCCTGGGAAATTCCATGGACAGAGGAGCCAAAGTCCTTACAATGATCTACAAGTGTTACCTAGTTACTACTTGTCACCTTGCTGTGTCATTTACTCAGCTCCAGTCATTTTCACCTTATTGCTGTTTCTGGAACATACCAGCCATACTTTTGTTTTTCATTGACTCTTTCTTCTCGAGAGAACCCTCTTTCACGGGGTTATAAATTGCCTAACTCTCTTATCTTTTTGATACTCTGTTGGCTAAATCTCTAATCCACATCTAGCCATTGCTTACTATGTCTGATCTTGACCATTTTATTATAATACAGAAGTTCACACCTCCATTCCTCACATCCTTCACCTTTTCTTACTTTTTTTTCTTTCCTTAGTACTTATTACTTTTTACACGTTTACTTATTTTTATTGTTTATTATTATTCTGAGTGTTTGAGAATGTAAACTCTATAAAACCCAGGATCCTCCTGTATTTGCTTTACTAATGTATCCTAAGAGACAAAAATATTAGTGGGAATTGTAGGTCAATAGCTATTCAATGAATAATTGCTTCTAAATTTTAATGGAACAAAAGTATAGAGAAAGACCATGTAAAGAAATGTTGTTTTAAAATATATGTGATACATATGGAAACAAAATTATGGTAGGAAGCTTTGCCCTGGCACACATTATACCTGTGAGGTTCACTTGATTAAAGATTCATTAGGCTATAACAGACTATACAAATAGTAGGGAAGATTTATGAGCTTTGTAAATTATGCACCTCATAGAACACATAATTTCTTTTTCAAAATACAGAGTTAAATATTTTGTCATTATTTTAGAAATTACTAGAACTTTTAAACCAAAAACTCAGTAGTTGGAAGAAAGAAAAATCACTCCTCTAAATATTTCTTGAACTTAGAATTTCAAACAATAACTACAGAGTTCATCAGTTGCTCAGTTGTGTCTAACTCTTTGCGACCCCATGGACTGCAGCACATTAGGCCTCTCTGTCCATCACCAACTCCCAGAGTTTACTCAGACTCATGTCCGTTGAGTTGGTGATGTCATCCAATTATTTCATTCTCTGTCGTCCCCTTCTCCTCCTGCCTTAAATCCTTCCCAGCATCAGGGTCTTTTCCAATGAGTGAGTTCTTTGCATCAGGTGGCCAAAATATTGGAGTTTCAGCTTCAGCATCAGTCTTTCCAATGAATATTTAGGACTGATTTCCTTTAGGATGGACGGTTGGAGCTCCTTGCAGTCCAAGGGACTCTCAAGAGTCTTCCTCAAGACCACAGTTCAAAAGCATCAGTTCTTTGGTGCTCAGCTTTCTTTATTGTCCAACTCTCACATCCATACATGACTACTGGGAAATCCATAGCTTTGACTAGATGGACTTCGTTGGCGAAGTAATGTCTCTGCTTTTTAATGTGCTATGTAGGTTGGTGATAACTTTTCTTTCAAGTAGTAAGCATCTATGAATTTCATGGCTGCAGTCACCAACAGTAATTTTGGAGGCCCCCCCCCCCAAATAAAGACTGTCACTGTTCCCATTGTTTTCCCATCCATTTGCCACGAAGTGATGGGACCAGATGCCATGATCTTCATTTTTTGAATGTTGAGGTTTAAGCCAGCTTTTTCACTCTCCTCTTTCACTTTCATCAAGAGGCTCTTTAGTTCTTCTTCACTTTCTGCCATAAGAATGGTGTCACCTGCATATCTGAGGTTATTGACATTTCTCCTAGCAGTCTTGATTCCAGCTTGTGCTTCATCCAGCCCAGCATTTCTCATGATGTATTCTGCATATAAGTTAAATAAGCATGGTGACAATATACAGCCTTGATGTACTCCTTTCCCTATTTGGAACCAGTCTGTTGTTCCATGTCCAGTTCTAACTGTTGCTACTTGACCTGCATACAGATTTCTCAAGAGGCAGGTCAGGTAGTCAGGTATTCCTAGCTCTTTAAAAATTTTCCACAGTTTGTTGTGATCCACACAGTCAAAGGCTTTGGCATAGTCAATAAAGCAGAATTAGATGTTTTTCTGGATCTCTCTTGCTTTTTTGATGATCCAATGGATGTTGGCAATTTTATTAAAAATGATAGTGTCAGCATAATCTAAATGCATGCAGTTTGGCCTAAACCCTACCCAGAGCAACTATCACTGTCTCAAATGTTTTTATTATTGATGAGTAAGTTAAATTTCTAAGAGAACTACTCACTTATTTAGGATCACACAGTTCAGGGGTCTGGATTAGGACCTGAACCTTCTTGTTTTCTCATTGTGTGAACTGTATGATAGTCACGTTTAGAAAAGACTTTCAGATTTAAAAAGACAAACAAACAAACAAACAAACAAACAAAAACAGCTGACCAACAGCCTGTCAGAGTTTCTGTCTCATTTTATTATTATTCTAAAAAATAAAAAATGAATTGGTGGTCACGTTAAAATTCATATAGTGTTCCTGTACAAAACTGAAACAAGATTTCATAGGTTGATACTTTTCCTTGACAATGTAAATACTATATTCACTGAAAAAATGAGAATAGGATCCCCTCCAGACCACGAAGTTCTTCTCTTTTTTTTTTAGATTGCTGTTTTTTATATGCAGAATTTTTATTTCTTCATTTGGGTCTTTGTTGCTGTGCTGGCTTTTCTCTAGTTGCAGCAAGTGGGGTTACTCTTCATTGTGGTGCATGGGTTTCTCATTGCATTGGCTTCTCTTGTTGCAGAGCATGGGCTCTAGGGTACTCGGGCTTTAGTAGTTGTGGCATGTGAGCTCAGTAGTTGTTCCTGGGCTCTAGGGCACAGGCTCAGTAATTGTGGCACATGAGCTTAGTTGCTCGAGGGCATGTGAGATCTTCCCTGAGAAGGGATCAAACCCATGTCTGAGACATCATTAGTGTTTTCAGCCTCATGATATGAAGCTGGGGATGGAAAATCAATGTCAATTACAATATCGCAGTTATCTATGGTTGAAACAGAAAGTAGTGGTTTAAAACAACCACAATTATTTTTTCATTGAATAGATTTGACATATAACATTGTGTAAATTTAAAGTGTACAATATATTACTTTGACACACATATGCTGTAATATCATTGCATTGGTCATAATATTCATTACATAATTCAAACACAGTATTGTTGTCTATATTTATTATATGAGATCAGTTCAGTTCAGTTGCTCAGTTGTGTCTGTCTTTTTGCGACCCCATGGACTGCAGCACACCAGGCTTCCCTGTCCATCACAAACTCCTGGAGTTTTAGAGGGAAAAGGAGTGGATCAACATGAGGCAAGTTCAGTTCAGTTGCTCAGTTGTGTCTGTCTTTTTGCAACCCCATGGGCTGCAGCACGCCAGGCCTCCCTGTCCATCACCAACTCCCAGAGCTTGTTCAGACTCATGTCCATTGAGTCAGTGATGCCATCCAACCATCTCATCCTCTGTCATCCCCTTCTCCTCCTGCCTTCAATCCTTCCCACAATCAGGGTATTTCCCAATGAGTCAGATCTTTGCATCTAGTCGCCAAAGTACTAAAGTTTCAGCTTCAGCATCAGTCCTTTCAATGAATTTTCAGGACTGATTTCTTTTAGGATGGACTGGTTGGATCTCCTTGCTGTCCAAGGGACTGTCAAGAGTCTTCTCCAACACCACACTTCAAAAGCATCAATTCTTCAGCACTCAGCTTTCTTTATAGTCCAACTCTCACATCCAGACATAACTACTGGGAAAACCATAACACTGACTAGACGGACCTTTGTTGGCAAAGAAATATCTCTGCTTTTTAATATGCTATGTAGGTTGGTCATAACTTTTCTTCCAAGGAGTAAGCGGCTTTTAATTTCAAGCTTGCAGACACAATCTGCAGTGATTTTTGAGCCCCCCAAAATAAAGTCTGTCACTATTTCCACTGTTTCCCCATCTATTTCCCATGAAGTGATGGGACCGGATGCCATGATCTTCGTTTTCTGAATGTTGAGCTTTAAGCGAACTTTTCACTATCACTTTCATCAAGAGGCTCTTTAGTCTTCGCTTTTTGCATAAGGGTGGTGTCATCTGCATATTTGGAGAAGGCAATGGCATCCCACTCCAGTACTCTTGCTTGGAAAATCCCATGGACGGAGGAGCCTGGTGGGCTGCAGTCCATGGGGTCGCTAGGAGTTGGACACGACTGAACGACTTCACTTTCACTTTTCACTTTCATGCACTGGAGAAGGAAATGGCAACCCACTCCAGTGTTCTTGCCTGGAGAATCCCAAGGATGGGGGAGCCTGGTGTGCTGCCGTCTATAGGGTCGCACAGAGTCGGATATGACTGAAGCGACTTAGCTTAGCTGCATCTGCATATTTGAGACCATTGATATTTCTCCCAACAATCTTGGTTCCAGCTGGTGGCTTATCCAGCCCAGCATTACTCATGATTTACTCTGATATGAGTTAAATAAGCAGGGTGACAATACACAGCCTTGATATACTTCTTTTCCTATTTGGAAACCAGTCTGATGTTCCATGTCCAGTTCTAACTGTTGCTTCCTAACCTGCATACAGATTTCTCAAGAGGCAGGTCCGTGGTCTAGTATTCCCATCTCTTTCAGAATTTTCCACAGTTTGTTGTGATCCACACAGTCAAAATCTTTGGCATAGTCAATAAAGCAGAAATCGATATTTTTCTGGAACTCTCTTGCCTTTTCAATGATCCAGTGGGTGTTGGCAATTTGATCTCTGGTTCCTCTGCTTTTTCTAAAACTAACTTGTTCATCTTGTTCACAGTTCATGTACTATTGACGCCTGACTTGGAGAATTTAAGCATTACTTTACTAGTATGTGAGATGAGTGCAATTGTGCAGTAGTTTGAGCATTCTTTGGCATTTTGGCATTGCATTTCTTTGGGGTTGGAATGAAAACTGACCTTGCCAGTCCTGTGGCAACTGCTAAATTGGCCAAGTTTGCTGGCATATTGAGTGTAGCACTTTCACAGCATCATCTTTTAGGATTTGAAATAGCTCAACTGAAATTCCATCACCTCCATTAGCTTTGTTCATAGTGATGCTTCCTAAGGCGCACTTGACTTCACATTCCACGAAGTCTGGCTCTATGTTAGTGTGAATGATCACACCATCATGGTTATCTGGGTTGTGAAGATCTTTTTTGTGCAGTTCTTCTGTGTATTCTTGCCACCTCTTCTTACTATCTTCTGTTTCTGTTAGGTTCATACCATTTCTGTCCTTTATTGTGCCCATCTTTACATGAAATGTTCCTTTGGTATCTCTAATTTTCTTGAAGAGATATCTAGTCTTTCCCATTCTATTTTTTTCCTTTATTTCTTTGAACTGATCACTGAGGAAGGCTTTCATATCTCTTCTTGCTATTCTTTGGAACTCTGCATTCAAATGGGTATAACTTTCCTTTTCTCCTTTGCTTTTTGCTTCTCTTCTTTTTACAGCTATTTGTAAGGCCTCCTCAGACAGCCATTTTGCTTTTTGATGTTTCTTTTTTGGGGGATGGTTTTGCTCCCTCTCTCCTTTACAATGGCTGCAGTTCATCAGGCACTCTATCAGATCTACTCTCTTAAATCTATTTCTCACGTCCACTGTATAATCATAAGGGATTTGATTTAGGTTATGCCTGAGTGGTCTAGTGGTTTTCCCTACTTTCTTTAATTTGCGTATGAATTTGACAATAAGGAGTTCATGATCTGAGCCACAGTCAGCTCCTGGTCTTGTTTTGCTGAGTGTATAAAGCTTCTCCATCTTTGGCTGCAAAGAATATAATCAATATGATTTCACTATTGACCATCTGGTGATGTCCATGTGTAGAGTCTTCTCTTGTCTTGTGGGAAGAGGGTGTTTACTATGACCAGTGTGTTCTCTTGACAAAACTCTATTAGCCTCTGTCCTGCTTCATTCTGTACTCCAAGGCCAAATTTTCCCGTTACTCCAGGTGTTTCTTGACTTCCTACTTTTGCATTCTAGTCCCCTACAATGAAAAGGACATCTTTTCTGATGTTAATTCTAGAAGGTTTCGTATGTCTTCATAGAACCGTTCAACTTCAGTTTCTTCAGCATTACTGGTTGGGGCATAGACTTGGATTACTGTTACATTGAATGGTTTGCCTTGGAAAAGAACAGAGATCATTCTGTCGATTTTTATTGTATCCAAGTACTGCATTTTGGACTCTTTTGTTGACTATGATGGCTACTCTATTTCTTCTAAGGACTTCTTGGCCACAGTAGTAGATATAATGGTCATCTGAGTTAAATTCACCCATTCCAGTCCATTTTAGTTAGCTGATTCCTAAAATGTCAATCTCCTGCATGACCACTTCCAATCTGCCTTGATTCATGGACCTAACATTCCAGGTTCCTATGCAATATTATGAGCAACCTAGATAGCATATTCAAAAGCAGAGACATTACTTTGCCGAGGAAGGTCCGTCTAGTCAAGGCTATGGTTTTTCCAGTGGTCATGTATGGATGTGAGAGTTGGACTGTGAAGAAGGCTGAGCACTGAAGAATTGATGCTTTTGAACTGTGGTGTTGGAGAAGACTCTTGAGAGTTCCTTGGACTGCAAGGAGATCCAACCAGTCCATTCTGAAGATCAACCTTGAGATTTCTTTGGCGGGAATGATGCTAAAGTTGAAACTCCAGTACTTTGGCCACCTCATGCAAAGAGTTGACTCATTGGAAAAGCCTCTGATTCTGGGAAAGACTGGGGGCAGGAGGAGAAGGGGACGACAGAGGATGAGATGGCTGGATGGCATCACTGACTCGATGAACGTGAATCTGAGTGAACTCTGGGAGATGGTGATGGACAGGGAGGCCTGGTGTGCTGCGATTCATGGGGTCACAAAGAGGTGGACACGACTGAGCGACTGAACTGAACTGAACTGAACTGATGCAATATTGCTCTTTACAACATCGGATCTTGCTTCTATCACCAGTCACATCTTCAGCTGGATGTTGTTTTTGCTTTGGCTCCGTCTCTTCATACTGTCTGGTATTATTTCTCCACTGATCTCCATATTGGGCACCTACCGACCAGCGGAGTTCATCTTTCAGTGTCCTATCTTTTTGCCTTTTCATACTGTTCATGGGCTTCTCAAGGCAAGAATACTGAAGTGGGTGCAATTCCCTTCTCCAGTGGACAACATTTTGTCAGGGCTCTCTATCATGACCCGTCCATCTTGGGTGGCTCTACATGGCATGACTCATAGTTTCATTGAGTTAGACAAGGCTGCAATCCATCTGATCAGACTGGTTAGTTTTCTGTGTCGGTGGGTTTTCAGTCTGTCTGCCCTCTGTTGGAGAAAGATAAGAGGCTTGTGGATGCTTCGTGATGGGATAGAATGACTGAGGGAGAAACTGGCTCTTGTTCTGATGGGCAGGGCCCTGCTCAGTAAATCTTTAATCCAATTTTCAGTTGATGGAACTGTGTTTCCTCCCTGCTATTTACCTGGGGCCAAAGACAGCTCTTTCATTTTGGGGGGTGTTAGTTTGAAAAGGTCTTGTAGGTCTTCATAGAACTGTTCAACTTCAGTTTCTTTAGTGTTACTGTTGGGGCATAGACTTGGATTACTGTGATATTGAATGGTTTGGCTTGGAAACGAACAGAGATCATTCTGTCATTTTTGAGATTGCATCCAAGTGCTGCATTTCAGACTCTTTTGTTGGCCATAATGGCTACATCAATTTTTCTAAGGGATTCCTGCCTGCAGTAGTAGATATAATGGTCATCTGAGTGAAATTCACCTATTCCAATCCATTTTAGTTCACTGATTCCTAGAATGTCAATGTTTACTCTTGCCATCTCCTGTTTGACCACTTCCAATTAGCCTTGATACATGGACCTGACATTCCAGGTTCCTATGCAATATTGCTCTTTACAGCATCGGACCTTGCTTCTATCACCAGTCACATCCAGAGCTGGGTATTGTTTTTGCTTTGGCTCCATCCCTTCATTCTTTCTGGAGTTATTTCTCCACTGATCTCCAGTAGCATATTAGGCACCTAATGACCTGGGGTAGTATCCTATCATTTTGCCTTTTCATGAGGACCTACAAGACCTTTTAGAACTAACACCCAAAATAGATGTCCTTTTCATTATAGGGGACTGAAATGCAAAAGTAGGAAGTCAAGAAACACCTGGAGTAACAGGAAAATTTGGCCTTGGAATACAGAATGAAGCAGGGCAAAGACTAATACAGTTTTGCCAAGAAAATGCACTGGTCATAGCAAACACCCTCTTACAACAACACAAAAGAAGACTCTACACATGGACATCACCAGATGGTCAACACCAAAATCAGACTGATTATATTCTTTGCAGCCAAAGATGGAGAAGCTCTATACAGTCAATAAAAACAAGACCAGGAGCTGACTGGCTCAGATCATGAATTCCTTATTGCCAAGTTCAGACTTAAATTGAAGAAAGTAGGGAAATGCCAGGGTCCAGCCCCCGCTGGATCCAGGGAAACCCGAAGGAGAAACGGCATCGGTGATTGTGATTGATTTAGAGAGAGATAGATAAGAATGTTGTAGATAAGAAAATAGAGGAGAGAAAGAGGCTGATATTCCTTGGTTTACATAGAGAACCAATAAAACTTCAAGACAAGAAGTTGCCCTGTTCACGCAGGCCACAGGTGCTCTCTCGGTCTCCCGAGGGAGTCAAGACGCAGAACGTCTTCCCGTTAAGGTCTTAAAAACCCGCGCAGATAAGTGAACGCTGGGAGCCCCCGTGCTCCAAGGGATCAGCCTGAAAAAGAGCGGGAGAGGGAGAGAGAGAGAGAGAAAGAAAGAGAGAGAGAAGAAAAAACACGGGGTGACCAAGCTTCTGCAAGGCCCAAAAGCTTTATTTTTAAAAGGTACTTTTATACCTTGCCTTATACATAGAGGGAAATGAAAGAAGCAAGGTCATACAGAGTCAGCCCAAACATTCCAGCAGTTTTACCCTTATCGAAACCAGGATTTTTCTGCATACCTTTTCCACAAATGATGTTGTGTACAGTATCTTCTGGCCTTGGAGGCCTGTGAACATTTTATGACCCTCTTTTGATAAAGGCTGCTCAACCAGAAAACTTATTTTCTTTCAAAGTGTTTTTCCTTTATATTTCTAATCTATGTCAGCCTCAGAAAATGCCAAACAGAGTTACGTTTTTCACAAAGCAAAGGTGCAGTGAGTTACAAGAAAGAACCAATTAGCTCAAAAGTCTGATATGGTTAAATTCAAGGCTATACGTGTTTTTCTTGCATTCTCACTATGTTAACTAATGCATTCCCAGGTGCACAGTGGATAAGAGATACGGGAGCTTAGCAACAAGCATTGGCCCAATAATGAAATCCTACATCAGCACTAGCATTACTCTAATAACTTTTAACTCTTTCAAAGGCTCTATGTTTTAGGCTTTCTGTGCCTCTCACAATTGGGAGGCTGTAAATAATCACATGCGTAGCTGTAAGAGTCTGGATATTCCTGCCGAGCAAGCTAGAATGTTAACAGAGGGAGTCTGATTTGAAATATTCCTCTCATGTCCAGGAGACTTATTAGCTATAGCCCTAAGTTGATTTTCTGCAGAGAAAGGTGGTCAGGGTTAGCCCCCTGTTAATGTCAGAGGAGTTGGTGAAAGTCATGAAACACTAAAACAGACAGATTCTGGTTTGGGGGTAGATGCTCAAGAAAGCCTAGGGAGCCCCTTGAGTTCTGAAGCCTTGCTTAACAGTTCTCTTCCACATGACTTTGTTATGGGTGGGATCTCCCATGGCAGCTCCCGGCAGGGAAAATCACTAGACCATTCAGGTAAGACCTAAATCAAATCCTTTATGATTATACAGTGGAAGTGAGAAATAGATTTAAGGGACTAAATCTGATAGATAGAGTGCCTGATGAAGTATGGACTGAGGTTCATGACATTGTACAGGAGACAGGGATCAAGACCATCCCCATGGAAAAGAAATGCAAAAAAGCAAAATGGCTGTCTGAGGAGGCCTTACAAATAGCTGTGAAAAGAAGAGACGTGAAAAGCAAAGGAGAAAAGGAGAGATATAAGCATCTGGATGCAGACTTCCAAAGAATAGCAAGAAGAGATAAAAAGCCTTTCTCAGCAATCAATGCAAGAAATAGAGGCAAACAACAGAATGGGAAAGACTAGAGATCTCTTCAAGAAAATTAGAGATACCAAGGGAATATTTCATGCAAAGATGGGGTCGATAAGGGACAGAAATGGTATGGACCTAACAGAAGCAGAAGATATTAAGAAGAGGTGGCAAGAATACACAGAAGAACTGTACAGAAAAGAGCTTCACGACCCTGATAATCACGATGGTGTGATCACCCACCTAGAGCCAGACATCCTGGAATGTGAAATCAAGTGGGCCTTAGAAAGCATCACTACGAACAAAGCTAGTGGAGGTGATGGAATTCCAGTTGAGCTATTTCAAATCCTAAAAGATGATGCTGTGAAAGGGCTGCACTCAATATGCCAGCAAATTTAGAAAACTCAGCAGTGGCCAAAGGACTGGAAAAGGTCAGTGTTCATTCCAATCCCAAAGAAAGGCATTGCCAAAGAATGCTCAAACTACCGCACAATTGCACTCATCTCACATGCTAGTAAAGTAATGCTCAAAATTCTCCAAGCCAGGCTTTAGCAATACGTGAACCGTGAACTTCCTGATGTTCAAGGTGGTTTTAGAAAAGGCAGAAAAACCAGAGATCAAATTGCCAACATCCACTGGATCATGGAACAAGCAAGAGAGTTCCAGAAAAGTATCTATTTCTGCTTTATTGACTATGCCAAATCCTTTGACTATGTGGATCACAATAAACTGTGGAAAATTCTGAAAGAGATGGGAATACCAGACCACCTAACCTGCCTCTTGAGAAATCTGTATGCAGCCCAGGAAGCAACAGTTAGAACTGGACATGGAACAACAAACTGGTTCCAAATAGGAAAAGGAGTACATGAAGCCTGTTTATTTTCACTCTGCTTATTTAACTTATAAGCAGAGTACATCATGAGAAACGCTGGACTGGAAGAAACACAAGCTGGAATCAGGATGGCTGGGAGAAATATCAATAACCTCAGATATGCAGATGACACCACCTTTATGGCAGAAAATGAAGAGGAACTAAAAAGACTCTTGATGAAAGTGAAAGAGGAGAGCGAAAAAGTTGGTGTAAAGCTCAACATTCAGAAAACGAAGATCATGGCATCCAGTCCCATCACCCCATGGGAAATAGATGGGGAAACAGTGGAAACAGTGTCAGACTATTTTTTTGGATTCCAAAATCACTGCAGATGGTGACTGCAGCCATGAAATTAAAAGATGCTTACTCCTTGGAAGGAAAGTTATGACCAACCTAGATAGTATATTCAAAAGCTGAGACATTACTTTGCCGAGGAAGGTCCATCTAGTCAAGGCTATCGTTTTTCCTGTGGTCACGTATGGATGTGAGATGTGGACTGTGAAGAAGGCTGAGCGCTGAAGAATTGATGCTTTTGAACTGTGGTGTTGGAGAAGACTCTTGAGGGTCCCTTGGACTGCAAGGAGATCCAACCAGTCCATTCTGAAGATCAGCCCTGGGTGTTCTTTGGAAGGAATGATGCTAAAGCTGAAGCTCCAGTACTTTGGTCACCTCATGCGAATAGTTGACTCATTGGTAAAGACTCTGATGCTGGGAAGGATTGGGGGCAGGAGGAGGATGAGATGGGTGGATGGCATCACGGACTCAATGAACGTGAGTCTGAGTGAACTCTGGGAAATGGTGATGGACAGGGAGGCCTGGCGTGCTGCGATTCATGGGGTTGCAAAGAGTCAGACGTGATGGAGTGACTGAACTGAACTGAACTGAACTGAACTGAACTACAAAGTGCAGTGGAGGTAATGAAGATAATGGTGACCTCCCTCAAAAGATTGCATAGATATACTGCTACATTCAGTGCTTCCACCCCTGCAGGTCTCCGCCAACCTACACCTCTGCAGGGACTCCTGGACACACAGGCAATTCTGGGTCAGTCTTCTGTGGGGTCACTGATCCTTTCTCCTGGGTCCTGGTACACAAAGTTCTGTTGTGCCCTCAAAAGGTCCATTTCCCAGTCCTGTGTAAATTCTGGCAGCTCTATGGTGGGGTTAATGGTAACCTCCTCCAAGAGGGCTTATACCATACCCATGTCTGCTACACCCAGAGCCCTTGTCCCTGCAGTAGACCACTGCCGACCTATGCCTCCACAGGAGATGCTCAAACACAGTTTTGTCTTAGTTTCTGTGGGGCCCCTGGATCCTGGTGTGCACAAGCTTTGTTTGAGCCTTCTGAGCATCTCTGGCAGGAATGGGATCTGATTCTAAACGTGAATTCACCCCTCCTACCATCTTGCTGGGGCTTCTCCTTTGCCCTTGGACATGGGGTATCTCCTCACAGCCACTCCAGCGCCTACCATCTTATTGGGGTTTCTCTGATGTATATGAGATCACTATGGATTATTTACTATTCATTACAAATTTGTACCTTTGAATAGCATCAGTATTATCCCTCAGCCCCATTCCCTGGTAACCACCATTTTAGTCTCTTTTGGAAGTTTAGTTTTTTAGATTCCTCATGTAAGGTCATACAGTACTCATCATTTTCTTTTGATATCTCACTCAGCAAAACGTGGTCAAGTTCCATCCATATTGTTGCAAATGTTAGGACCTCAACATGTCTTGTGGTGGAACCACATTGATCATGATACTTCTTACAGTTCTCACAGAGCTCAACCAGGGGGTTCTCCCTTAGGGTTATTAGGACATTTGCAACCTGATGATGACTGGGTCTGGAATCATTGCAAAGCCTTCCCCACCTGCATGTTTAGCTGTTGAGGATGGCTTTCACCTGCATCTTCAGCTTGAACTCTTGTCCAGGATACCTCTATATGGTCTTGGAACCAAAAGTGGGATTCAGGCGTTCGATCCTCCAAAGTCAGAAGAGAGGCAAGGTTTGTTGAAAGGGAAGTTTGCTTTATTTTGGAAGGCAGCTTCCATGGGTGGGGTGGGGTGGGGAGGAAGGGCAGACTCATGTTCAAAAGCTGACTCTCTGCTACTGAGTCATAGGACAAGGGCTTTTATAGATGGAGGGAAGGTGCTACATGTAAGAACAGCACATTCAGCCTTGACGGTCATCTTGAAATTGGTCATAGATCATCTGACCAGCATCATCTCGACTGTTTTAAGGACAGCTAATCTCCAGTTCTAGGGCTGGTTTGTTCCCATTTCCTTGAGGCCAATTTCCAGAATAGTGGCAGCTTATGTCATGACTACAGTCTGGTCCTCATGTAGTTAACTTCTCCACTTGGGGTTTCAGGATATGTAACACAGTTCACAGCATATGGCTCAGAATAAAATACATAGCCTTGGAGGAGAAACTAAGGGTCCTTGACTTTGCTTACTGGCTAAATTGTTATTCGATCCTTGTTGACTATTGAACTTTGTGTCTGCATTTTCTTACTTCTATGATTATTCTTTGGCTAAAGTTTTTCCATAGACAAAAGGAAGGCTGAGGACCTGATAGGATGGTGGGGAGGATCATTGGGTTCTGCTCCATTTCAGTCTCACTTATTCTAAGCTTAGAGGTTGACTTCCAACAGCAAGCTTCCCTAGAGCTTCTCAGTGTAGGTGGAAGTGGCACTGATTTTCATGATTTAGCAAGAGATGCTACTTTGGCTGAAAACAAATTCAAGGGCAGTGGGCACACCTCTATTCTCAAAGGTGAGGTCAAAGAAACTGGAGGTTACATTTTAAATTGATGCTAAAATTTGAGGGAACAATCAAATCACTGTCCATAATGGACTCATCTCACATGCTAGCAAAGTAAAACTCAAAATTCTCCAAGTCAACCTTCAATAGTAAGTGAGTTGAGAACTTCTAGATGTTCAAGCTGGATTTTGAAAAAGCAGAGGAACCATAGATCAAATTGCCAACATCTGTTATATCATAGAAAAAGCAAGAGAATTCCAGAAAAACATATACTTCTGCTTCCTTGATTATGCTAAAACCTTTCATTGTGTGGATCACAGCAAACGGGAAAATTTCCATCTTTTCAAGAGATGATAATACCAGACCACCTTGCATGCCTCCTGAGAAGTCTGTATACAGGTCAAGAAGCAACAGTTAGAACTGAATGTGAAACAATGGACTGGTTTCAAATCGGGAAAGGAGTACATCAAGGCTGTATATTGTCATCTTGCTTATTTAACTTATATGCAGAGTATATCATGTGAAATGCTAGACTGGATGAAGCACAAGTTGAAATCAAGATTTCAAGAAGAAATATCAATAACATCAGATATGCAGATGACACCACCCTTATGGCAGAAAGTGAAGAAGAATTAAAGAGGCTCTTGATAAAAGTTAAAGAGGAGAGTGATAAAGCTGGCTTAAAACTCAACATTCAAAAAACGAAGATCATGGCAAATAAACACTTTACATTGAGGGGCTCCAAAATCACTGCAGGTGGTGATTGCAGCCATGAAATTAAAAGATGCATGCTCCTTGGAAAAAAAGCTATGACAAACCTAGACAGTGTATTAAAAAGCAGAGACATACTTTATCGACAAGGTCCGTGTATTCGAAGCTATGATTTTCCAGTAGTCATGTATGGATGTCAAAGTAGAACTATAAAGAAAGCTGAGCACCAAAGAAGTGATGCTTTTGCAGTGTGGTGAAGTTTGGAGAAGACTCTTGAGAGTCCCTTGGACTGCAAGGAGATCAAACCAATCAATCGTAAAGGAAATCAGTCTTGAATATTCATTGGAAGGATTGATGCTGAAGATAAAGTTCCAATACTTTGGCCACCTGATGGGAAGAATCAACTCATTGGAAAAGACCCTGATGCTGGGAAAGCTTGAAGGCAGGAGGAGAAGTGGATGACAGAGGATGAAATGGCTGGATGGCATCACCAACTCAATGGATATGAGTTTGAACAAGCTCCGGGAGTTGATGACGGACAAGGAAGCCTGGCATGCTGCAGTCCATGGGGTCACAAAGAGTTGGACAGGAATGAGCAATTGAACTGAACTGAACTGATCCATAATGCAGGACATTCTACAATAAAATGGACCTAGACTCTTTAATAAATGAATGCAGTGATAAAACAAGGAAGAGTAGATGGACAATTCTTTAATAAAAGACACCAAAGTAATGTTGAAAACAAGTAAACAAAACTCCAAATGGATTCACTTGCGCTAAGTCCCATGTCACTAAACCAAGATTTAATTACACTTTAGTCTCTCTCGGAATTGGAATCTTAATCAAGTTAATCAGAAATTGTTTGATCAGCACTAGTTAGGTCATCTGCCTGAGAGTTGTCTGTCATCCATTAAAGCTAAGTAGCTTTGCAATAACCAATCTGCTTTTATGCCTACATCAAATTCCTTGTTCCTGTTCCCTTCTGCCTAATAAATATTGTTCATTTTGCAAAGCACACAGGAGTTCCTTTCTGTTTGCTAGATTGAAAACTGCCTGATTTGAATCAATTTTTGCTCAAATGAACTCTTAAAGATTTTCTAATATTCCTCATTTTCTCTTTAAACAGGGACAGTAACCCAATGAAAAGTGCAAACTTTCACTAGCTCCTACACGGAGGAGGCAAGGGATTCTAAACATTTTGGGAAGGCTTGTCAAATATATCTTCAGTTCAGTTGTTCAGTCGTGTCTGACTCTTTGTGACCCCATCGCAGCACACCAGGCCTCCCTGTCCATCACCATCTCCCAGAGTTCACTCAGACTCACGTCCATCGAGCCGGTGATGCCATCCAGCCATCTCATGCTCTGTCATCCCCTTCTCCTCCTGCCCCAAATCCCTCCCAGCATCAGAGTCTTTTCCAATGAGTCAACATTTCGCATGAGGTGGCCAAAGTACTGGAGTTTTAGCTTCAGCATCATTCCTTCCAAAGAACACCCAGGGCTGATCTTAGAATGGATTGGTTGGTTCTCCTTGCAGTCCAAGGGACTCTCAAGAGTCTTCTCCAACACCACAGTTCAAAAGCATCAATTCTTTGGCACTCAGCTTTCTTCACAGTTCAACTCTCACATCCATACATGACTACTGGAAAAACCATGACCTTGGCTAGATGGACCTTTGTTTGCCAAGTAATGTCTCTGCTTTTGAATATGCTATCTAGGTTGGTCATAACTTTCCTTCCAAGGAGTAAGTGTCTTTTAATTTCATGGCTGCAATCACCATCTGCAGTGATTCTGGAGCCCAAAAAAATAAAGTCTGACACTGTTTCCACTGTTTCCCCATCTATTTCCCATGAAGTGATGGGACCGGATGCCATGATCTTCGTTTTCTGAATGTAGAGCATTAAGTCAACTTTTTCACTCTCCTCTTTCACTTTCATCAAGAGGCTGTTTAGTTCTTCTTCACTTTCTGCTATAAGGGTGGTGTCATCTGCATATCTGAGGTTATTGATATTTCTCCCAGCCATCTTGATTCCAGCTTGTGTTTCTTCCAGTCCAGCATTTCTCATGATGTACTCTGCATATAAGTTAAATAAGCAGGGTGATAATATACAGCCTTGACCTACTCCCTGTCCTATTTGGAACCAGTCTGTTGCTCCATGTCCAGTTCTAACTCTTGCTTCCTGATCTGCATATAGGTTTCTCAAGAGGCAGCTCAGGTGGTCTGGTATTCCCCTCTCTTTGAGAATTTTGAACAGTTTCTTGTGATCCACACAGTCAAATGCTTTGGAATAATCAATAAAGCAGAAATAGATGTTTTTCTGGAACTCTCTTGCTTGTTCCATGATTCAGCGGATGTTGGAAATTTGATCTCTGGTTCCTCTGCCTTTTCTAAAACCAGCTTGAATATCTGGAAGTTCACAGTTCACTTATTACTGAAGCCTGGCTTGGAGAATTTTGAGCATTACTTTACTAGCATGTGAGTTGAGTGCAGTTGTGCAATCTTTGGGACTGGAATGAAAAACTGACCTTTTCCAGTCCTGTGGCCACTGCTGAGTTTTCCAAATTTACTGGCATATTTAGTGCAGCACTTTCACAGCATCACCTTTTAGTATTTGAAATAGTTCAACTGGAATTCTATCACCTCCACTGGCTTTGTTCATAGTGGGCTTTCTAAGGCCCACTTGAGTTCACATTCCAGGATGTCTGGCTCTAGGTGAATGATCGCACCATCTTGATTATCTGTGTCGTGAAGCTCTTTTCTGTACAGTTCTTCTGTATATTCTTGCCACCTCTTCTTAATATCTTCTGCTTCTATTAGGTCCATACCATTTCTGTCCCTTATTGAGCCCATCTTTGCATGAAATGTTCCCTTGGTATCTCTAATTTTCTTGAAGAAATCTCTAGTCTTTCCCATTGTGTTGTTTGCCTCTGTTTCTTTGCATTGATTGCTGAAGAAGGCTTTTTATCTCTTCTTGCTGTTCTTTAGAACTCTGCATCCAGATGCTTATATCTTTCCTTTTCTCCATTGCTTTTTGCCTCTCTTCTTTGCACAGCTATTTGTAAGTCTTCCCCAGAGAGCCATTTTGCTTTTTTGCATTTCTTTTCCATGGAGATGGTCTTGATTCCTGTCTCCTGTACAATGTCACGAACCTCAGTCTATAGTTCATCAGGCACTCTATCAGATCAAGTCCCTTAAATCTATTTCTCACTTCCACTGTATAATCATAAGGGATTTGACTTAGGTCATACCTGAATGGTCTAGTGATTTTCCCTACTTTCTTTAATTTAAGTCTGAACTTGGCAATAAGGAGTTCATGATGTGAGCCACAGTTAACTCCCAGTCTTGTGTTTGCTGACTGTATAGAGCTTCTCCATCTTCGGCTGCAAAGAATATAATCAATCTGATTTCAGTGTTGACCATCTGGTGATGTCCATGTGTAGAGTCATCTCTTGTGTTGCTGGAAGAGGGTGTTGGATGTGACCAGTGTGTTCTCTTGGCAAAACTCTGTTAGTCTTGGCCCTGCTTCATTCTGTATTCCAAGGCCAAATTTGCCTGTTACTGTTAGAGACCAAACGACGGGCTCTAGGACCTGAGTCATGTTTACCAGAAAGAGACAGGATATGCACTCATCCTGCCTGGCCAATCATGTAACTCCAGCTACTCCTGTAACTGAGACAAAGAACTGGCTGTATATAAGCCGCCATACTCCTTTGTTCGGGGCTCTTGTTGGATTCCCTTGTGTGGAATGAGACTTGGGCCCTAGTGCGCTAAGAATAAACAAACTTCCTTCTTGCTTTTGCATTACTGTGGTGGACTTGCTCTCTTGGTCGGTTCGGAGATACGGGCTCGGAGCATAACATTTGGGGGCTCATCCAGGATCTCCGTCCCACCAGGGAGGACAACTCTCCTGGTAGAAGGGAGTAACCTCGTTAGGAGATAAGAGCTCTGAGCACTGGTGCTAACGTTGCAAAAGCCCAGATTAAGTCCGGGGCCCAGTATCGTACTGGGGAGGCATCTGGGTGTAAATTGCAGAGGCAAGTCTAGCATAAGGCCGGGGCCTGGTTTCATGCTGGGGAGGCGGCTGGCTCTGGTTACTGGATTAAGTCCAACGCAAGGCCAGGGCTCGGTTTCATGCTGGGGAGGCGGCTGGCTCTGGTTACTGGATTAAGTCCAGCATAAGGCCGGGGCCCGGTTTCATGCTGGGTAGGTGGTTGGCTCTGTGAACATCCTGCAGGTAAGATTGAGTGCATTGTCGGTGGCCACCTTGCGTTCGTTATCTGTTTGTCTATTCGTGGTGTCTGTGTTGCTCTTTGTGTGCTCTGTTGGCTCCCAGTGTACTTTTCTGTGACCATGGGACAAACAACTTCTACTCCTTTATCTCTTATGATTAACCATTTCTCTGATTTCAAGTCTAGAGCACTGAATCTATCATTGCTGGTGAAGAAAAGCAAGTTAGTAACTTTTTGTTCTGCTGAGTGGCCTGCTTTTGATGTCAGCTGGCCACAAGAAGGCACCTTTGGCCTGCCTACTATTCGAGCGGTCAGAGAAAGGGTGCTCGCCCCCTACCCTTCAGGACACCCAGCCAGACCAAACTCCATACATTTTGGTCTGACAGGACCTGGTGTAAAGCCCCCTTGCCTGGCTAAAACCTTTTGTTTTTCAGCCCCTCACTTCCCTTCCCTTTTCCCCGCCCTTGCTTCCACAGGTTCCACAGGTTTCATCGGGAGAAGCCAGAAAGAGGACCAAGCCTTCAGCTCCTCCCAGAAAAAGGGGCCCCGCCTAGGGAACTTGGGGAAAGGCAAAAAAAAAAAATGGCCGGTGTAGCGGAAGAAGACCCGGAGGTTCCCTCCTCCACCGTTCATGCATTTCCAGTCTGGGCGGGGCCAGCCAGAGAGGGTGGAGAACAGACATATCAGTATTGGCCCTTCTCCACTAGTGATTTGTACAATTGGAAAACCCAGACTCCCTCCTTCTCTGAGAAACCGCAGGGTCTTATTGATCTTTTAGAGTTTATCCTGTTTACTCACAATCCCACTTGGGATGATTGTCAGCAACTGTTACAGGTACTTTTTACTACAGAGGAGCATGAACGGATCCTGTCAGAAGCCCGGAAAAATGTGCCAGGGGTGGATGGGAGGCCCACAATACAGCCTAACCTCATTGAGGAGGGGTTCCCCTTGGTGCGACCCAACTGGGACTTTGAACGCGCTGAAGATAGAGAGCGTCTCCGAGTGTACCGTCAGACTCTCATGGCTGGCCTTAGAGCGGCCGCCAGAAAGCCAACTAATTTGGCCAAAATAAATCCAGTGAGACAACAGCCAAATGAGAGCCCAGAAGCCTTCCTGGAAAGGATAATGGAAGCTTTTAGACAGTATACCCCTATGGACCCACAGGCAGATGAGTCACGAGTGGCAGTTATGTTAGCATTTGTAAATCAAGCAGCCCCCGACATTAGAAAAAAGTTACAAAAGATAGAGAGGTTAAGTGAACAATCCTTGCAAGATCTAGTGAGGGCAGCCGAGAGAGTTTTTAATCATAGAGAGACCCCAGAAGAGAGAGAGGACCACATTAAAAAAGAAATCTAAAAGAGGGGCCCAAGAACCCCAAAAACGAGACTCCCTCCCTAGACAGTCATATCCTCTATGCGGGTGAGGATAGCGACTAGGGGGGTCAGGGCTCAAAGCCCCTCCCCAAGTCCGGGGTAACTATAAATGTGGAGGGGAAACCGGTTGGCTTCATGGTGGACACAGGAGCCCAGTACTCAGTCTTAAACCAAAAAGATGGACCTATGTCTAAAAAAAAATGTAGCTGGGTGCAGGGAGCAACCGGGACTAAATGATATGGATGGACTACAAAATGGCAAGTGAAATTAGGGGCCCACCAGGTGACCCATTCTTTTCTGGAGATACCTGAGTGTCCAGCGCCCTTGTTGGAAAGGGATTTACTGTCTAAAGTAAATGCCCAAATTCATTTCAACCACGGACAAGTGTCGGTTCTAGATGGGACCGGGCATCATCTTCAGGTCCTGTCTCTGGCATTAAAAGATGAATACAGACTCTACTTGCCAGAGGCCCCAGCGACAATAAGCCCCAAAGTACAACCATGGGTTCAAAGATACCCTCAGGCCTGGGCTAAAACAGCAGGAATGGGACTAGCCAAACAGAGGCCCCCTATCATTGTGGAACTGAAAGCCAGTGATTCCCCGGTGAGGGTACGACAGTATCCCATGAGTCAAGAGGCTCGACAAGAAATTACTCCTCATATACAATACCTCATAGATGCTGGGGTCCTGAAAAGGTGCCGGTCCCCTTGGAAAACTCCCCTGTTGCCTGTGAAAAAGCCTGGGGGAACTGATTTTAGACCCGTTCAAGATCTACGAGAAGTCAACAAATGGGTAAATGATATTCATCCTATGGTTCCTAACCCTGATACATTGCTAAGCAACTTGCCTCCAAACTACATTTGGTACACTGTTTTAGATTTAAAAGATGCCTTTTTCAGTTTGCCTCTTGCCCCCGGCAAGCCAAGAGATCTTTGCCTTCGAATGGCAGGAAGACGGTGGTCAGACCCCTGTGCAGCTGACATAGACTCGCTTACCACAGGGTTTCAAAAACTCGCCCACATTATTTGATGAGGCCCTGGATGAAGACCTCCGTGAGTATCGGGTTGAACATCCTACCATTGTTTTATTACAATATGTTGATGAGCTTAGGCTGGCAGCAGCTACAGAGAAACAGTGCCAAGAGGCAACAGGTGACCTTCTCCAAACCTTGGGGACTTTAGGTTACAGGGCCAGTGCCCCAAAGGCCCAGATTGCCAAGCAAGAGGTTACATACCTCGGTTATAAGATAAAACAGGGCCAGAGGTGGCTAACACAGGCTATGAAAAAACCATCCTCCAGATCCCTGAGCTGGCTAACCCTAGACAAGTGAGAGAATTTCTGGGAACTGTGGGATATTGCCGGTTATGAATCTTGGGGTTTGCAAAAGCCAGGCCCCTATATGAAGGGACCAAAGAAAACAAGGACTGGAAATGGACTGAGCCAATAAAAGAGGCCTTCCAAGAGCTCAGGCGAGCCTTGCTAGAAGCTCCTGCCCTTGCCCTCCCTGATCCATCTAAGCCTTTCCAATTATTTGTAGATAAAAAGCGGGGGATTAAAAAAAGGGGTACTAACACAGAGATGGGGACCATGGAAGCGACCTGTAGCTTACCACTGGACCCAGTGGCAGCCAGATGGCCACCTTGCCTCCGTATCATTGCAGCCACCATGCTCTTAGTCGACGATGCTAATAAACTGACTTATGGACAGAGACTCTTGGTCTACACTCCTCATGCCATAGAGAGAGTTTTAAAGCAACCCCTAGGTAAATGGATTTCTAATGCCCGCTTAACGCACTACCAGGCCTTGCTACCTGACACCCCACGGATTCATTTCCAAACGCCCTGCACTCTAATTCCGGCCACTCTTTTGCCCAATCTGGAGGAAAATAGCCCCCTCCATGATTGTGATGAGATACTGGCCGGGGTAACAGCAATGCAAAAGGACTTAACCGATACTCCACTGGATAACAGTGAGCTAAAATGGTTCACAGATGGCAGCAGTTATGTAAAAGATGGACAGAGATGGGCGGGAGCCGCAGTAGTAGATGACTCTGGACAGACGATATGGGCAGAGGCCCTTCCCCCGGATACCTCAGCACAAAAGGCAGAGTTAATTGCCCTGATTCAAGCATTAGAGAGAGCCAAAGGAAAAAGAATAACTATTTTCACTGACAGTCGCTATGCTTTTGGCACGGTACACATCCAGGGCCCGATATATCGGGAACGGGGGTTTTTGACAGCTGAAGGAAAAGAAATTAAAAACTTGCCTGAAATCCATAGACTTTTAGAGGCTGTACAGATGCCTCAGGCTCTGTCAATAGTACACATACCTGGACATCAGAAGGGTGACAGCCCCATGGCACGAGGGAATCGTGCCACAGACCTGGCAGCTCGAAAAGTAGCTGATGAAGATTTCATCACCCCTGTGTTGGCGATCGGACTTCCACCTCCAGGTATGGGAACTCTGCCCCCAACCCCTGAGTATTCATCCACAGACCTTGCTTGGATCCAAAAACACACCAACCTTCAAAAAGGTGAAGATGGATGGTACCGAGACTCAGACGGCTACCTGATACTCCCTGCTCAGTTGGGACGGCAACTATGTGAGCATTTACACTTGTCTACTCATCTGGGAAAAAAGAAGACTCTGATGCTCTTTCAGACTGCACACCTGCGATTTCCCCGGCACCAGACAACTGTAAAGAACATAGTGCATGCTTGTAAGGCGTGTCAACAGATGAGGCCAGGAAAAGGACAACATGCAGGACTGAGGTATCGGGGAAAAGGACCAGGGCAACACTGAAAAATAGATTTCACCGAGGTAAGGCCAGGCAAGTATGGTTACCGGTACTTGTTAGTGTTGGTGGATACCTTCTCAGGGTGGGTGGAGGCTTTTCCTACAAAGGGAAAAATTGCGATGATAGTGGCAAAAAAAAAGATTTTAGAAGAAATAGTTCCCAGGTTTGGCCTGCCAGTGACCATCGGCTCTAATAATGGACCTGCTTTTGTGAGTCAAATAGTTCAGAGCCTTGCCCTAGCCCTGGGGACTAAATGGAAGTTACATTGTAAATACAGTCCACAGAGCTCAGGGCAAGTAGAAAAAATAAATCAGACTCTAAAAAAAACTTCAACTAAATTGGCTATAGAGACTGGCAGGGACTGGGTGACCCTCCTTCCCTTCGCCCTCTTCCGTGCATGTAATACTCCTTATCAACTTAATCTGACTCCATTTGAAATTCTGTATGGGAGACCTCCCCCTGTATGTCCAATATTTAAAGGGAAAATACTACCGCCTCCCACGATGGGACAATTCCAAGAGGACTTGATGGCCTTAAGCGAGGTGCACTCTCCTGTCTGGAAACTGCTCCGGGAAATACATGTGGGTCAAAATAAGGGAACTATTCCCTCACATGACATTGGCCCAGGAGATTGGGTATGGGTCAAAAGGCACCAAACCAAGGCACTAGAACCCAAATGGAAGGGTCCTTATGTTGTTCTTCTTACCACCCCAACTGCCCTAAAGGTCGACGGTATGGGGCCTTGGGTGCATTGCAACCATGTATGCCGAGCTGCTTCAGCAGAGCAGGAAGACGCTAAAAAAAAAAATGAGAAGCATCTCTGCACCTGTCCAACCCCCTGAGGCTAAAGCTTCGAAGGCGCCAACAGGACCAGGACAGCTCGGCTGGGCCGTCTTGTGGATGACCCAGTTACTCTGCTCTGGAGCTGCCAGCGTGAACCCGCATCAACCCGTCAAAATCACCTGAAAACTGCAAAATAGACTAACACGTGAGATGCTTAACTCCACCACCACAATACATCCACCAAATACTTGGTGGCCAGACTTATACTTTGACCTTAAGCCGGTGGTAAATATACCCTGGAAGAGGGGCAAGCTCTGAAATCATGCATTCTGGGCATGTCCATGTGCGCCCAGACATAACTAAAAGATCTGTGGGGAGATACAAGGAGACTCTGTGCTGCCCTAAAAAAAAGAGTGTTGTTTTTATGCTGATCACACAAAAATAGTTTAAAAATCTATGGCCAAAATAAGAGAGGGACTAGCCCAACGTAAACGAGAACGTGAGGCTCAACAAAGATGGTTTGAGTCTTGGTTTCAACAATCCCCTTGGTTGGCCACCCTAATCTCCACCTTGCTGAGACCCCTGCTAATACTTTTACTAATGCTTACCTTTGGCCCATGTATTATCAATAGACTTGTAGCCTTTGTAAAGAAATGCATAAATACAGTACAGCTGTTTGTGCTTCGACAACAACATCAAACTGTGTCTCAGGACCGAGAGGAAGATTCCTCTATATGATCTAAGGACAGGGGGGAATGTTAGAGACCAAACGATGGGCTCTAGGACCTGAGTCATGTTTACCAGAAAGAGACAGGATATGCACTCATCCTGCCTGGCCAATCATGTAACGCCAGCTACTCCTGTAACTGAGACAAAGAACTGCCTGTATATAAGCCGCCATACTCCTTTGTTCGGGGCTCTTGTCGGATTCGCTTGTGTGGGATGAGACTTGGGCCCTAGCGCGCTAAGAATAAACAAACTCCCTTCTTGCTTTTGCATTACTGTGGTGGACTTGCTCTCTCGGTCGGTTCGGAGATATGGGCTTGGAGCATAACAGTTACTCCAGGTGTTTCTTGACTTCTTACTTTTGCATTCCAGTCCCCTATAATGAAAAGGACATCTTTTTTGGGTGTTAGTTCTAAAAGGTCTTATAGGTCTTCATAGAACCGTTCAACTTCAGCTTCTTCAGCTTTACTGGTTGGGGCATAAACTTGGATTACTGTGATATTGATTGGTTTGCCTTGGAAATGAACAGAGACCATTCTGTCTTTTTTGAGATTGCATCCAAGTACTGCGTTTCGGCACTCCACCCCAGTACTCTTGCCTGGAAAATCCCATGGACCGAGGAGCCTGGTAGGCTGCAGTCCATGGGGTCGCGAAGAGTCAGACACGACTGAGTGACTTCAATTTGACTTTTCACTTTCATGCATTGGAGAAGGAAATGGCAACCAGTATTCTTGCCTAGAGAATCCCAGGGATGGGGGAGTCTGGTGGGCTGCCGTCTATGGGGTCGCACAGAGTCGGACACGACTGATGCGACTTAGTGTAGCGACTGCATTTCGGACCCTTTTGTTGACCATGATGGCTACTCCATTTCTTCTCAGGGATTTCTGCCTGCAGTAATAGATATAATAGTCATCTTAGTTAAATTCACCCATTCCAGTCCATTTTAATTCGCTGATTCCGAAAGTGTCGAGTTCACTCTTGCCATCTCCTGTTTGACCACTTCCAATTTGCCTGATTTATGGACCTAACATTCCAGGTTCCTATGCAATATTGCTCTTTACAGCATCGGACCTTGCTTCTATCACCAGTCACATCCACAACTGGATATTGTTTTTGCTTTGGCTCCATTTCTTCATTCTTTCTGAAGTTATTTCTCCACTGATCTCCAGTAGCATATTGGGCACCTACCGACCAGGGGAGTTCCTCCTTCAGTATCCTATCATTTTGCCTTTCCATACTGTTCATGGGGTTCTCAAGGCAAGAATACTGACGTGGTTTGCCATTCCCTTCTCCAGTGGACCACATTTGTCAGACCTCTCCACCATGACCCGCCTGTCTTGGGTGGCCCCACAGAGCATGGTTTAGTTTCACTGAGTTAGACAAGGCTGTGGTCCATGTGATTAGATTGACTAGTTTTCTGTGAGTATGGTTTCAGTGTGTCTGCCCTCTGATGCCCTCCCGCAATACCTACCATCTTACTTGGGTTTCTCCCTGGGGGCTCAGAGGTTAAAGCGTCTGCCTGTAATGCGGGAGATCCGGGTTTGATCCCTGGGTCAGGAAGATCCCCTGGAGAAGGAAATGGCAACCCACTCCAGTATTCTTGCCTGGAGAATCCCTTGGACGGAGGAGCCTGGTAGGCTACAGTCCACGGGGTTGCAAAGAGTCGGACACGACTGAGTGACTTCACTTCACTTCACTTCACCTTGGACGAGGGATATCTCCTCACCACCGCCCCTCCTGACCTTGAACGTGGAGTAGCTCCTCTCGGCCCTCCTGCTCTGGCGCAGCCACCGCTCTTTGGACGTGGGGGTGCTCCTCTCAGCTGCCACCCCTGACCTTGGACGGGGGGTAGCTCCTCTCGGCCGCTGCCCCTATATATTAAATTATTTTTATTTCCTTAAATTTATTTATATATGCAACTTACTAATCACATTCAGAAAAAAAAGTAATAGGAAGCAAGTGAGGGGAAGTAAAGGATATATTGGAAAATTGTAATAATTGTTAGATTTAGGTAAGAAAACATTAATATTGAACAAATTGTTCTTGAAACAATTGGTATTGAACAAATTGTTCTTGAACGTTTTTGCACATGTGAAACTGCTTTTACGGTTGCAACTACCTACTATAGTCACAAGGTGGTGATAGGCTCACTTATGAATTCATACAAGAACACTCCTGTGAAAGGAGAGTCCAGAAAGAAATATTTCTCAACATAACATCCTCAAATACTGGTTCTAAGAGGAGAAATGTGAAAATCCCAGAAGGCAAAAATCATTGAGAAAATTCACACCATATTTGAATAGTTAACGTTCAAATAAGCATGCTGGAAAGTGGAAGAAACCCTGAAGTAGGAAGAAGCAAGGACTGATACTTGTTTCAGGGAAAACCTAGTCTCTAGTCCTAGCTTCATCAGCGTCTCATTCTGTGACCTTACTCAAGTCAGGAATGAGTAGCTGTCACGTGTAAAATGAGGAATAGCTGAAGAAAAAGCTGGAGAGCAATTTCAGTCAGAATTGGATTTGCCTTTAAAAATTATGCCTATTAGAGTTCTTTGTTAGAAATTTTTAGCCACATACCAGTTTAACTAATTCTTGTCATAGAACATCAGCAATTTCCCATGAAGCACAGAGGGTGAATCCAAAGCATATTCTGGTTATACAGACTTCAAAGTTTATTTTGAAAGAATCCTTATAGATTGTTTTGACAGGGAGTGCAGTTGGATCCATATACCTGGGTGGTTGTATTTAGGTTCTAGCCTCATTAGTGCATTGCCTCCTGTTCTCATGTGCTCAGTTGTGTCTGACTCTTTTCAGCTCCATGGACTGCAGCCCACCAGGCACCTCTGTCCATGGAAATTTTGCAGGCAAGAATACTGGGGTGGGTTGCCTTTTCCTCCCCTATGGGATCTTCCAGACCCAGGGATCAAACCCTCATCTCTTGCATCTTTGGCATTGGCAGGTAGATTCTTTAGCACTACCACCACCTGGAAAGTCTCAGATCACCTCCTAAATGCTGACACATCATTCTATGCTGCTTATTATTTGAAAAATGGTCCTTTCAGAAAACTGCTCTTATAATTCAGTCATCCTCCTAAGGTTTCAAGTAATCAGTAACCACGGATATGAGTGACAAAGACTTTGAGCTAACCCCAGTCCAGTCACCATCTCACTCCAGTTGCAAGAGAGACTCCAAACAAGAATCACCTAGGAGAGCTCATTCAGTAAACAAATTTCATTAGATAATTATTTGTTTGTTGTTCAGGAAATACTTATTGAACATTTACTATGTGTTAAAACCATGCATGGACTAAAATGCTATGAAGGTCTTGATCTCATGGAGCTCAAATGGCAATAGTGGTAATAAAATGATAACAATAATACAATGATACATAAACAAATATCAAATTTCATATCATTTCAGTTCATTCGCTCAGTCGTGTCCGACTCTTTGTGACCCCATGAATCGCAGCACCCCAGGCCTCCCTGTCTATCACCATCTCCCAGAGTTCACTCAGACTCACGCCCATCGAGTCTGTGATGCCATCCAGCCATCTCATCCTCGGTCGTCCCCTTCTCCTCCTGTCCCCAATCTCTCCCAGCATCAGAGTCTTTTCCAATGATTCAACTCTTCGCATGAGGTGGCCAAAGTACTGGAGCTTCAGCTTTAGCATCATTCCTTCCAAAGAAATCCCAGGGTTGATCTCCTTCAGAATGGACTGGTTGGATCTCCTGGCAGTCCAAGGGACTCTCAAGAGTCTTCTCCAACACCACAGTTCAAATGCACCAATTCTTCAGTGCTCAGCCTTCTTCACAGTCCAACTCTCAATCCATACATGACCACAGAAAAAAACATAGCCTTGACTAGGCGGACCTTAGTTGGCAAAGTAATGTCTCAGCTTTTGAATATACTATCTAGGTTGGTCATAACTTTTCTTCCAAGAGTAAGAGTCTTTTAATTTCATGGCTGCAGTCACCATCTGCAGTGATTTTGGAGCCCCCCAAAATAAAGTCTGACACTGTTTCCTCTGTTTCCCCATCTATTTCCCATGAAGTGATGGGATCAGATTCCGTGATCTTCGTTTTCTGAATGTTGAGCTTTTTTTTTTTTAAATTTTTATTTTTACTTTATTTTACTTTACAATACTGTATTGGTTTTGCCATACATTGACATGAATTCACCATGGGTGTACATTCACCATGGGTGTACATGGATTCCCAAACATGAATCCCCCTCCTTTAACCCAACTTTTTCACTCTCCTCTTTCACTTTCCTCAAGAGGCTTTTTAACTCCTCTTCACTTTCTGCCATAAGGGTGCTGTCATCTGCATATCTGAGGTTATTGATATTTCTCCCGGCCATCTTGATTCCAGCTTGTGTTTCTTCCAGTCCAGCATTTCTCATGATGTACTCTGCATAGAAGTTAAATAAGCAGGGTGACAATATACAGCCTTGACGTACTTCTTTTCCTATTTGGAACCAGTCTGCTGTTCCATGTCCAGTTCTAACTGTTGCTTCCTGACCTGCATACAGATTTCCCAAGAGGCAGGTTAGGTGGTCTGGTATTCCCATCTCTTTCAGAATTTTCCACAGTTTATTGTGATCCACACATCAAAGACTTTGGCATAGTCAATAAAGCAGAAGTAGATGTTTTTCTGGAACTCTCTTGTTTGTTCCATGATCCAGCAGATGTTGCCAATTTGATCTCTGGTTCTTCTGCCTTTTCTAAAACCAGCTTGAACATCAGGGAGTTCACGGTTCATGTATTGCTGAAGCCTGGCTTGGAGAATTTTGAGCATTACTTTACTAGCATGTGAGATGAGTGCAATTGTGGGGTAGTTCGAGCATTCTTTGGCATTGTCTTTCTTTGGGATTGGAATGAAAACTGACCTTTTCCAGTCCTTTGGCCACTGCTGAGATGTCCTAATTTGCTGGCATATTGAGTGCAGCACTTTCACAGCATCATCTTTCAGGATTTGAAACAGCTCAACTGGAATTCCATCACCTCCACTAGTTTTGTTCGTAGAGATGCTTTCTAAGGCCCACTTGACTTCACATTTCAAGATGTTTGGCTCTAGATTAGTGATCACATCATCATGATTATCTGGGTCGTAAAGATCTTTTCTGTACAGTTCTTCTGTGTATTCTTGCCACCTCTTCTTAATATCTTCTGTCCAGACCATTTCTGTCCTTTATTGAGCCCATCTTTGCATGAAATGTTCCCTTGGTATCTCTAATTTTCTTGAAGAGATCTCTAGGCTTTCCCATTATTTTGTTTTCCTCTATTTCTTTGCATTGATAGCTGCAGAAGGCTTTCTTATCTCTTCTTGCTATTCTTTGGAACTCTGCATTCAGATGCTTTTATCTTTCCTTTTCTCCTTTGCTTTTTGCCTCTCTTTTCACAGCTATTTCTAACCGCAGGCAGCTGCAAGCCGGCTCTCACTAAGCGCAGGAATGGCCTAGAGGAGCTACCCTGCGTCCCAGGTCAGGGGCGGCAGCCAAGAGGAGCTACCTTGCGTCCGATGTCTGTGGCGGTGGCTGGGAGGAGCTACCCTGTGTCCGAGGTCAGGGCGGCGGCCAGGAGGAGCTACCCCGAGTCCAAGGCCAGTGGCGGCCGGGCGAAGAGACCCCGCGTCCGAGATCAGGGGCGTCCAAAAGAAGCCATCTTGCACCCGAGGCCAGGGGTGGTGACCTTGAGGAGCCACCCCGAGCCCAAGGCCAGGCCCCAGCAGCTGGGAGGAGCCACCCATGCCCGAGGCGAGGGCCAGCGGCCTGGCGGAGCAACCCGAGGAGTGGTGGCTGCGTAGGCACAGGAGGGCCTAGAGGAGCTATCCCAAGTTGAAGGTCAGGAACAGTGGCGATAAGGAGATAAACCCTCATCCAAGGTAAGGAAGGGCTGTTGTGCTTTGCTGGAGCAGCCGTGAAGAGATACCTCATGCCAAGGTAAGAGAAACCCAAGTAAGATGCTAAGTGTTGCAAGAGGGCATCACAGGGCAGACACACTGAAACCATACTCACAGAAAACTAGTCAATCTAATCACACTAGGACCACAGCCTTGTCTAACTCAATGAAACCAAGCCATGCCTGCGGAGCAACCCAAGACGGGCGGGTCATGGTGGAGAGGTCTGACAGAATGTGGTCCACTGGAGAAGGGAATGGCAAGCCACTTCAGTATTCTTGCCTTGAGAACCCCATGAACAGTAGGAAAAGGCAAAATGATAGCATACCAAAAGAGGAACTCCCCAGGTCATTAGGTGCCCAATATGCTATTGGAGATCAGTGGAGATATAACTCCAGAAAGAATGAAGGGATGGAGCCAAAGCAAAAACAATACCCAGTTGTGGATGTGACTGGTGATAGAAGCAAGATCCGATGCTGTAAAGAGCAATATTGCATAGGAACCTGGAATGTCAGGTCCATGAATCAAGGCAAATTGGAAGTGGTCAAACAAGAGATGGCAAGGGTGAATGTCGACATTCTAGGAATCAGGGAACTAAAATGGTCTGGAATGGGTCAATTTCACTCAGATGACCGTTACATCTACTACTGTGGGCAGGAATCCCTCAGAAGAAATGGAATAGCTATCATGGTCAACAAAAGAGTCTGAAATGCAGTACTTGGATGCAATCTCAAAAACGACAGAATGATCTCTGTTCGTCTCCAAGGCAAACCATTCAATATCACAGTTATCCAAGTCTATGCCAAACTGAAGTTGTATGGTTTTATGAAGACCTACAAGATCTTTTATTTTATTTATTTTTTTAATTTTATTTTTATTTATTTTACTTTACAATACTGTATTGGTTTTGCCATACATTGACATGAATCCACCACAGGTGTATACAAGCTCCCAATCCTGAATCCCCCTCCCACCTTCCACCCCATATCATCTGTCTGGATCATCCCCATGCACCAGCCCCAAGCATCCTGTATCCTGTATTGAACATAGACTTGTACTTCTTACATGATAGTATACATGTTTCAATGCCATTCTCCCAAATCATCCCACCCTCTCCCTCTCCCTCAGAGTCCAAAAGTCCGTTCTATACATCTGTGTCCCTTTTGCTGTCTCGCGTACAGGGTCATCATTACCATCTCTCTAAATTCCATATATATGTGTCAGTATACTGTATTGGTGTTTTTCTTTCTGGCTTACTTCACTCTGTATAATTGGCTCCAGTTTCATCCATCTCATTAGAACTGATTCAAATGTATTTTTAACTGCTGAGTAATACTCCATTGTGTATATGTACCACAGCTTTCTTACCCATTCATTTGCTGATGGACATCTAGGTTGTTTCCATGTCCTGGCTATTATAAACAGTGCTGCAATGAACATTGGAGTACATGTGTCTCTTTCAATTCTGGTTTCCTTGGTGTGTATGCCCAGCAGTGGGATTGCTGGGACATAAGGGGCAGGGGGCGCTCCGCAGAAAGAGAGAGGCAGTGGAACTTCCCTCAGCAAAGCCGAGGGGTCCCGAGGATAGGTGAGCCTGCTGTCCGCCAACACAGCCCCTCAGGGAGAGAGAGACAATCATACGCGACAGGGGTTCCATCTAAGCAGTTTCGCTTTATTGCCATAAACTCTTGGTTTATATAGGCAAGCAAAGGGGTTTTGCGAGGGACTTTCTATAGTTGCACCAATCACGTTAAAGGTCAAATTGTAATATGCCATAGTTGCACCAATCACATTAAAGGTCAAATCTTAATATGCCATAGTTGCACCAGTCACGTTAAAGGTCAAGTCGTCATGCACTTCGTTGTAACAGGAGTCTATGGTGATCATATGCTGTCCACGTGCACGGAAATCAAGAGAGCCAATCAAAAACTGTAACATAGACCACGTCCCTATCTCTTCCGCCAGGCACCATCTTAGCTCTAAATCACAAAGCTAGCCCTTCTTTTTCAAGATTTCCCATTTAGGGCCCCACAATAGGCAGCTCTATTTGCAATTTTTTTAAGGAATCTCCACACTGTTTTCCATAGTGGCTGTACTAGTTTGCATTCCCACCAACAGTGTAAGAGGGTTCCCTTTTCTCCACATCCTCTCCAGCATTTATTGCTTGCAGACTTTTGGATCACAGCCATTCTGACTGAAGCAATCTACAGATTCAAGCAATCCCTATCAAGCTACCAGCGGTATTTTTTCACAGAACTAGAACAAATAATTTCAAGATTTGTATGGAAATACAAAAAACCTTGAATAGCCAAAGCAATCTTGAGAAAGAAGAATGGAACTGGAGGAACCAACTTGCCTGACTTCAGGCTCTACTACACAGCCACAGTCATTAAGACAGTATGGTAATGGCACAAAGACAGAAATATAGATCAATGGAACAACATAGAAAGCCCAGAGATAAATCCACACAGCTATGGACACCTTATCTTCGACAAAGGAGGCAAGAATATACAATGGAATAAAGACAGTCTCTTTAACAAGTGTTGCTGGGAAAACTGGTCAACCACTTGTAAAAGAATGAAACAGATCACTTTCTAACACCGCACACAAAAATAAACTCAAAATGGATTAAAGATCTAAATGTAAGACCAGAAACTATAAAACTCCAAGAGGAGAACATAGGCAAAACACTCTCTGACAAAAATCACAGCAGGATCCTCTATGATCCACCTCCCAGAATACTGGAAATAAAAGCAAAAATATACAAATGGATCTAATTAAAATTAAAAGCTTCTCCACAACAAAGGAAAATATAAGTAAGGTGAAAAGACAGCCTTCTGAATGGGAGAAAACAATAGCAAATGAAGCAACTGACAAACAACTAATCTCAAAAATATACAAGCAACTTATACAGCTCAATTCCAGAAAAATAAATGACCCAATCAAAAAATGGGCCAAAGAACTAAATAGGCATTTCTCCAAAGAAGACATACAGATGGCTAACAAACACATGAAAAGATGCTCAACATCACTCATTATCAGAGAAATGCAAATCAAGACCACAATGAGGTACCATTTTACAAGATCTTTTAGAACTAACACTCAAAAAAGATGTCCTTTTCATTATAGGGGACTGGAATGCAAAAGTAGGAAGTCAAGAAACACCTGGAGTAACAGGAAATTTTGGCCTTTGAATGCGAAATGAAGCAGGGAAAAGACTAATAGAGTTTGCCAAGAAAATGCACTGGTCATAGCAAACACCCTCTTCCAACAACACAAGAAAAGACTCTACACATGGACATCACCAGATGATCTACACCGAAATCAGATTGATTATATTCTTTGCAGCCAAAGGTGGAGAAGCTCTATACAGTCAGCAAAAACAAGACCAGGAGCTGACTGTGGCTCAGATCATGAACTCCTGATTACCAAATTCAGACTCAAAATGAGGAAAGTAGGGAAAACCGCTAGACCATTCAGGTATGACCTAAATCAAATCCCTTATGATTATACATTGGAAGTGAGAAATAGATTTAAGGGCCTAGATCTGATAGATAGAGTGCCTGATGAACTATAGACTGAGGTTCGTGACATTGTACAGGAGACAGGGATCAAGACCATCCCCATGGGGAAAAAATGCAAAAAAGCAAAATGGCTGTCTGGGGAGGCCTTACAAATAGCTGTGAAAAGAAGAGAGGTGAAAAGCAAAGGAGAAAAGGAAAGATTTAAGCATCTGAATGCAGAGTTCCAAAGAATAGCAAGAAGAGATAAGAAAGCCTTCTTCAGTCATCAATGCAAAGAAATAGAGGAAAAGAACAGAATGGGAAAGACTAGAGATCTCTTCAAGAAAATTAGAGATACCAAGGGAACATTTCATGCAAAGATGGGCTCAATAAAGGACAGAAATAGTCTGGACCTAACAGAAGCAGATATATTAAGAAGAGGTGGCAAGAATACACAGGAGAACTGTACAAAAAAAAAAAAAAAATCTTCACGACCCAGATAATCATGATGATGTGATCACTCACCTAGAGCCAGACATCTTGGAATGTGAAGTCAAGCGGGCCTTAGAAAGCATCACTACGAACAAAGCTAGTGGAGGTGATGGAATTCCAGGTGAGCTGTTTCAAATCCTGAAAGATGATGCTGTGAAAGTGCTGCACTCAATATGCCAGCAAATTAGGACATCTCAGCAGTGGCCAAAGGACTGGAAAAGGTCAGTTTTCATTCCAATTCCAAAGAAAGTCAATGCCAAAGAATGCTCAAACTACCTCACAATTGCACTCATCTCACATGCTAGTAAAGTAGTGCCCAATATTCTCCAAGCCAGGCTTCAGCAATACGTGAACCTTGAACTCCCTGATGTTAAAGTAGGTTTTAGAATAGGCAGAAGAACCAGAGATCAAATTGGCAACATCTGCTGGATCATGGAACAAGCAAGAGAGTTCCAGAAAAACATCTACTTCTGCTTTATTGACTATGCGAAAGCCTTTGGCTGTGTGGATCACAATAAACTGTGGAAAATTCTGAAAGAGATAGGAATACCAGACCACCTAACCTGCCTCTTGAGAAATCTGTATGCAGGTCAGGAAGCAACAGTTAGAACTGGACATGGAACAGCAGACTGGTTCCAAATAGGAAAAGGAGTACGTCAAGGCTGTATATTGTCACCCTGCTTATTTAACTTCTATGCAGAGTACATCATGAGAAACGCTGGACTGAAAGAAACACAAGCTGGAATCAAGATGGCCGGGAGAAATATCAATAACCTCAGATATGCAGATGACAGCGCCCTTATGGCAGAAAGTGAAGAGGAACTAAAAAGCCTCTTGAGGAAAGTGAAAGAGGAGAGCAAATATGTTTTCTTAAGTTCAGCATTCAGAAAACGAAGATCATGGCATTCGGTCCCATCACTTCATGGGAAATAGATGGGAAACAGTGGAAACAGTGTCAGACTTTATTTTTTGGGGGTCCAAAATCACTGCAGGTGGTGACTGCAGCCATGAAATTAAAAGACGCTTACTGCTTGGAAGAAAAGTTATATCCAACCTGGATAGCATATTCAAAAGCAGTAACATTACTTTGCCAACTAAGGTCCATCTAGTCAAGGCTATGGTTTTTCCTGTGGTCATGTATGGATGTGAGATTTGGACTGTGAAGAAGGCTGAGCACTGAAGAATTGATGCTTTTGAGCTGTGGTGTTGGAGAAGACTCTTGAGAGTCCCTCGGACTGCAAGGAGATCCAACCAGTCCATTCTGAAGGAGATCAACCCTGGGATTTCTTTGGAAGGAATGATGCTAAAGCTGAAGCTCCAGTACTTTGGCCACCTCATGTGAAGAGTTGACTCATTGGAAAAGACTCTGATGCTGGAAGGGATTGGGGGCAGTAGGAGGAGGGAACGACCGAGAATGAGATGGCTATATGGCATCACAGACTCGATGGACTTGAGTCTGAGTGAACTCTGGGAGATGGTGATGGACAGGGAGGGCTGGTGTGCTGCGATTCATGGGGACGCAAAGAGTCGGACATGACCGAACGACTGAACTGAACTGAACTGATGGCAGTTCTATTTCCAGTTTTTTTTTTGCCCTTACTCTTTTCACTGAATCAGAGACTTGTCTTCGTTTCATTGTTTTATTGTGATACTTGTCCAGCTCTAGCCAGGAGAGAAGCAGAGCAGTCTTACAATCACAAAAAAAGGACTAATTATAATATTGGGAAGAAGAAACTAAGTCCTGTTTTAGAAAAGTGGAAAGAAAGAGAGTCAGAGAGATTTGAGGAAATTTTCAGAAAGAAATGAACATTTGATTCAAGCTTTCTACAGTTCGTAGGGTTTTTCTAGGCAAAGAATAAAAGGATTATATGAAAGGAGCCTGTCCCATGTATGGCGCAACCATGAAATCCTAAAACATCAGGATGTGTTCAAAGAGTGGTCAGGAGCCTTCATCTGAAGCATGGGCTGCACAGGGGAAGTATAGATGGCCGATGCTGAATGACGTAATAGGTTGATATGACTTGGCTTTGCAGTGAGTTTATTGTCAGTAAAAAGTGAAAGTCACTCTATTGTGTCCAACTCTTTGCGACCCCATGGACTATAGAGTCCATGGAATTCTCCAGGCAAGAATACTGGTATGGGTAACCTTTGCCTTCTCCAGGGGATCTTCCCAACTGAGGGATCGAATCCAGGTCTCCCACATTGCAGGCGGATTCTTTACCAGCTGAGCTACACAAACATTGACTCAAATACTTCAACCAAAAAATGTTCTCTTAGATCTGATATTTTTTAATCTGTCTAGAATATGGTTAGACTTGTCTTCCTCCTGGAATTGCATCTTTAAAGTTTGAGTTTCAGAGATGACCTTAGCCTTATCATATCCAAGAATGAATTCATGTGATTATCTAATAGTGCAGGAGGAGGAAATGGCAACCCACTCCAGTACTATTGCCTGGAAAATTCCATGGACAGAAGAGCCTGGTAGGCTACAGTCCATGGGGTCGCAGAGTTGTACACGACTGAGTGACTTCACTTTATCACTTTTCTTTATCTAATAGTGCAATAGCAAATGATAGTTCAAGAACCTAACTTCTTGGGCTTAGTTTCATTGTAAAAGGTTGTTACAGATGTGTGCTTTAGGGGTGCTTAATTTTAGATCACACAAATATACGAGAAAAAATGTGTTATATTTGGAATGAATTCTGAACTAACTGAATGAACTTAGCTTTATCCTGATCTGCTTTAGAAGGTTTCTTTGAACATCATTCCAAGGAGGTAGGAACATACATTGTCAATTGTGGGAACATTTTTTCTAAAATCTGTTATTTATAGGTCTTTTCCCTCGAAGGAAGAAACAATTCAAAAATCTCACTTTTATCATATATTATTTTGTAAAGATAATCTTGTCTAGAATGTTTTTCTAAAAATGTATTGATGTTTCCTAAGTAACTGGCACAAAATGAATTATCCTTTGAATATTTGATGTGTTCAAAGATTTACATTAATAAGTATTATAAATCAACAGGCATGGAAAACAGAAACTAAAATTTTATTTTGATCATTATAGTATTATTTGAATTTATATGATTCAGGCTGGCACTGACTTGTCAGACATAAAAGGGAATGAAATTGGGTCATTTGTAGAGATGTGGATGGATCTAGAGTCTGTCATACAGAGTGAAGTAAGGAAGAAAGAGAAAAATAAATTTAGTATTAATGCATATGTGGAATCTAGAAAAATCGTATCAGTTCAGCTCAGTTCAGTTCAGTTCAGTTGCTCAGTCGTGTCCGACTCTTTGTGATCCCACGCCAGGCCTCTCTGTCCATCACCAACTCCCGGAGTTCACTCAGACTCACACCCATCGAGTCTGTGATGCCACCCAGCCATCTTATCCTCTGTCGTCCCCTTCTCCTACTGCCCCCAATCCCTCCCAGCATCAGAGTCTTTTCCAATGAGCCAACTCTTCGCATGAGGTGGCCAAAGTACTGGAGTTTTTACATCTTTACATCTTTACAGCTTTAACATCATTCCTTCCAAAGAAATCCCAGGGCCGATCTCCTTCAGAATGGACTGGTTGGATCTCCTTGCTGTCCAAGGGACTCTTAAGAGTCTTCTCCAACACCAAAGTTCAAAAGCATAAATTCTTCAGCACTCAGCCTTCTTCACAGTCCAACTCTCACATCCATACATGACCACAGGAAAAACCATAGCCTTGACTAGACAGACCTTAGTTGGCAAAGTAATGTCTCTGCTTTTGAATATACTATCTAGGTTGGTCATAACTTTTCTTCCAAGCAGTAAGCGTCTTTTAATTTCATGGCTGCAATCATCATCTGCAGGTGATCCTATCTGCAAAACAGAAATAGAGACACAGACATAGAGAACAAAAGTATGGATAGCAAAGGAGAAACGGGGTGGTGGGAGGAACTGGGGGATTTGATTGACACATATAGACTATTGATACTATGTACATATATAAAATAGATAACTAATGAGAACATACTGTATAGCATGGGTCCCAAATTTCCCATATCTAATGCCTGATGATCTGAGATGGAGCTGATATAATGATAATAGAATAAACAAACAAATGTACAATGAATGTAGGGCACTTGAATCATCCTGAAACCACAGGCCACTTCCTGATTGGTGGAAAAATTGTCCTCCCGAAATTGGTATCTAGTGCCCCAAAGGAATTGATACCTGGTGCACAGTGCATATAGCACATGGAACTCTAATTAATGCACTGTGGGAAGGAAGTTCTAAAGGGAGGAGATAAATGTATATGTAAGACTGGTTCAATTTGCTGTACAGTAGAAACTAATACAACATTATAAAGCAATTATACTCCAATAAAATTATGTTTTAAAGAACCAAGGATACAATTAAAATGGGAATAACTTTACAATGATGGGGAAGAGTTAAGTTCCCTTCCTCAAATTCCTTTAGTAATGGAGGTCTGATATAAGAGTCAAGAGAATGGAGTTTAATCAATGCTTTGCCACAAAGCATAAAAACAGAAAATAGAGGCTGTGGAAGAAGCAGAACACTTTAGAAATATTGACTAAAACTTTTCAGAGTTGAGATAAGGCATAGAGGGGGATGGATGAGAGCTGCAGGATTAGAAACCATTCCCCTTAGCTGGTCTGGACTTTTATCCATAGCGCATCACTGTCTCTTAAAATGAGACTTTTCATTAGAGTATAGCTATTTTACAGTGTTGTGTTAGCTTCTGCTGTACAATGAAATGAATCAGCTATAAGTACACATATATCCCCTCCTTCCTGAGCCTCCCGCCTGCCCCCCTACCCATCCGACTCCTCTAGGTCATCACAGAGCACCGAGATCAGTTCCCTGTGCTATATAGCAGCTTCCCACTAGCTATCCACTTTACATATGGTCGTGTATTTATGTCAAAGCTAACACATCCGTCAGAATGACCATCATGAAAAAAATCTACAAACAAGAAATGCTGGAGAGGGTGTGGAGGAAAGGGAACGCTCCTACACTATTGGTGGGAATGTAAATTGATACAGCCACTATGGAGAATGGTATGGCAGTTCTATAAAAAATTAAAAATAGAACTATCATATGATACAGTGATCCGACTCCTGGGCACAAGCCCTGAGACATCTTTTCTTTAGGTATATGTTTTCTCAACATGCCCTGAGACATCTTTTCTTTAGGTATAGTTTTCTCAGTTATTCAATAAAGGGCTTAGACATGAACTTTTGTAAAATTCACAAAAATTAGAATTCGCAGTGTGTGTTCACAAAATGTGCATGGAGCCACTATGATAATATATACAGTTAAAATGACAGAAATCTGAAGTGGAAATGAAAGAGATGGAGGGGGATGGCTAGTCAACTGGAAGAACATACTACTTTATTTCTGACATGTATTAGTTCTTTTTGGCAGATCCGTCTATTTTCTGCAGCACAGGTTTCAGAAATAAATTGTGTCTTCGATATGCAAATGCAGCTATCTTCTTTAGAATCACCAGAAACTGTAATCTGTGGAGCAAAAGAAAAGACTCTCTTTAGAGTTCATGATTTTCTCACATAATTCTCCTCATCCAGCCAGTATTTTCTGTAACTTTCAGGAAACAATGAGATGCTCAGTTATTAAGCATTGGCTAAGTAAACAGTCTATGGCAGAAAGTGAAGAGGAACTAAAAAGCCTCTGAAAGAGGGTGAAAGAGGAGAGTGAAAAAGCTGGCTTGAAACTCAACATTCAAAAGCTAAGATTTTAGCATCCAGTTCTATCACTTCATGGCAAATAGAAGGGGAAAAAATGCAAGCAGTGACAGACTTTGTTTGCTTGGGCTTCAAAATCTCTGCAGACAATGACTAAAGCCCTGAAATTAAAAGACACTTGCTACTGGGAATGGCTACCCACTCCAGTATTCTTTTTTTAAAAAAATTTTTATTTTTACTTTATTTTACTTTACAATACTGTATTGGTTTCACCATACATTGACATGAATCCACCACGGGTGTACATGCGTTCCCAAACATGAACCCCCCTCCCACCTCCCTCCCCATAACATCTCTCTGGGTCATCACCGTGCACCAGCCCCAAGCATGCTGTATCCTGCATCGGACATAGACTGGTGATTCGATTCTTACATGATAGTATACATGTTTCAATGCCATTCTCCCAAATAATCCCACCCTCTCCCTCTCCCTCTGAGTCCAAAAGTCCGTTATACACATCTGTGTCTTTTTTGCTGTCTTGCATACAGGGTCGTCATTGCCATCTTTCTAAATTCCATATATATGTGTTAGTATACTGTATTGGTGTTTTTCTTTCTGGCTTACTTCACTCTGTATAATCGGCTCCAGTTTCATCCATCTCATCAGAACTGACTCAAATGAATTCTTTTTAACAGCTGAGTAATACTCCATTGTGTATATGTACCACAGCTTTCTTATCCATTCATCTGCTGATGGACATCTAGGTTGTTTCCATGTCTTGGCTATTATAAACAGTGCTGCGATGAACATTGGGGTACATGTGTCTCTTTCAATTCTGGTTTCCTCGGTGTGTATGCCCAGCAGTGGGATTGCTGGGTCATAAGGCAGTTCTATTTGCAATTTTTTAAGGAATCTCCACACTGTTCTCCATAGTGGCTGTACTAGTTTGCATTCCCATCACTCCAGTATTCTTGTCCAGAGAAATTCCATTTCTGTGGACGTAGGAACCTGGCAGGGTACAGTCCATAGGGTGGGAAAGAGTCAGACAGGACTGAGGGACTAACAGTTTCATTTTTTTTCACTTGCTCCTTGGAAGGAAAGCTATGACAAACCTAGACAGCATATTCAAAAGCAAAGACATCACTTTGCCAGCAAATGTCAGTATAGTCAAAGCTATGGCTTTTCCATTACTCATGACTGATGTGAAATTTATACCATAAAGAGAGTAAGTGCCAAAGAATTGATGCTTTCAAATCGTGGTGCTGGAGAAGATTCTTGAGAGTCCCTTGGACTGCATGCAAATCAGGCCAGTCAATCCTAAAAGATATCAACCCTGAATATTCCTTGGAAGGACTGATGCTGAAGCTTTGGAAGGACTGATGCGCCAATATTTTGACCACCTGATGGGAAAAGCCAACTCATTGGAAAAGACCCTGATGCTGGGAAAGACTGAGGCCAAAGGAGAAGGGGGAGGCAGAGGAAGAGATGGTTAGATAGCATCACTGACTCAAATGGACATGAATTTGAGCAAACTGGGAGACACTGGAGGACAGAGGAACCTGGAGAGCTGCAGTCTATGGGGGTCACAAAGGATTGGACATGACTTAGCAACTGAACAGTGATCACTACACAGTCAGTCATAAATATAAACTTTTAAGAGAAAGCTCATATAAACATCTGGAACTTGCAAGTTCATCTTCACTGGAAGCGAAGCATTCTAAACAGAAATGTCATCATGATATATACAAAATGAGCTTTGGAAATTGGAAACTGAATCTCCGATTAACATATCACATGAAAAACATATTGCTTTCATGGAACTTTCATTTTCTTTTTTTTAATTTTTATTTTTATTTATTTTCTTAAATATTTAGGATATAACGACCTAGTATTTGGGGAGGCATTGAGATGATACCTATAGAAGTGTGATCAGACTTAAACAGAATATGTGCTCAGGAAATGTAGTTAATTACGTATAGACACACAGGGTCTGCAGAATTTGAATGTGGCCCGAAAAGGAGGCTCAGTTCATGTTGTATGTAGTGGAAGATTCCTTTTTTCCCGTTCCAAACAGTTCACGAGTGTCTGCTCTGATCAATGTTCTCTTAGTTCCAAAGATGCAGGAGTGTTGTGGCTCATTGCAGATGTGGTGTGAGTAGCAGTCAAAGAATGGGATGGCAACACAGAACTGGCACGCCAGGATGGGGTATGCACGAGACATTCACCTGTTTGTCCTAAATTGAAAGTGAAGGGGTACGGTGGGCAGGGCTCCATCACAGATTTTCTTTGTTCCTTTGTTCCATTTCTTCATAAAACCCCTTGGCCCTGAGAAGTTCACCTTAATTCCCTCCTAGTGCCTGACAGTCTAGTCACATCAGCATTTCTTTCAAGAGAGTAATAGCAAAAGTCTCTTTTGCTATTTTATCTCTTTCACCTTTCTGGCCCCTTCAACTTTCAAGATAACTTTTTTAATGCTCAACTGACCAAGCTCGTTTCCAAAAGGCCCTTTCTGACTTCCTAGGCTCGCTTTGACCAGATCTCTGCCTAGTTCTTTAGTGTTAACTTCTTTAATCCCCAAGCAGTCCTGTGAAAAAAATTATTATCATTCTATCTTTTACTTTACTTGAAAACCAGGGTTCAGTTCAATTCAGTTCAGTTGCTCAGTCATGTCCGACTCTTTGTGACCCCATGGACTGCAGTACACCAGGCCTCCCTGTTCATCATCAACTCCCGGAGTTTACTCAAACTCATGTCCGCTGAGTTGGTGATGCCATCCAACCATCTCATCCTCTGTTGTCCCCTTCTCCTCCTTCCTTCTATCTTTCCCAGCATCAGGGTCTTTTCAAATGAGTCAATTCTTCACATCAGGTGGACAAAATTTTGGAGTTTCAGGTTTAGCATCAGTCCTTCCAATGAATATTCAGGACTGATTTCCTTTAGGGTAGATTAGTTGGATCTCCTTGCAGACCAAGGGATTCTCAGGAGTCTTCTCCAACACCACAGTTCAAAGGCATCAATTCTTCTGCACTCAGCTTTCTTTATAGTCCAACTCTCACATCCATACATGACTACTGGAAAGATATAGCTTTGACTAGATGGACATTTGTTGGTAAAGTAATGTCTCTACTTTATAATATGCTGTCTAGTTTAGGACACTAAATAAAAGCAGTGTCTAACTGCGGCTATTTTACTATCATATGATACCTTCCAGATTTACCTGATCACAGTCTTAATAAAACCATTACTTTACTCTTCAGAATAGAAGAGAATTTAATTTAATTTAATCTATCAACTATGCCTGTATTTCTTGTCATACACCTCAGAGTTTTCCAATTTTATAATAAACCTTTATAAAATAAACATAATACCCCAGTAAGAAACATACACATATGTAACCAAAATTAATCTTTTGTAATGACAAAGAAATAAAAGTAAGCTAATATCAGAGTTGCATTTATATGTCAATGAAGTATAGAAAATAGTCCCTATAAAACAAATAAAAATTCAGAATAGATTTTATTTAACAAAATACTTTTGCCTTTTAATACGTTTATTCTAGTCCAGAACACTTTATTTAAAAATAATATTCATGTACGGCAAAACCAATACAGTATTGTAAAGTAAAATAAAAAGATTATATTAATTTTAAAGTACTGCACTTAAAAAAATACTGTATTTTAGAATGAGTCAAACAAATGAAAACTTGGTCATTAAACCAACATATCTCAATGTTTGGTAACTTTCCACACAATAAAGTATTACTATATTTTGGATAAACTTGAATATGCTCCTGGGTCTTAACCTTCAATGTCTTGGTGTTTTGAATGAGAAAAAGAATTGATTTTAACTGTAATTTATACAAATGTCAATAAATCTTTTGCAGACTCAAAAAAGCATAACACAATGTCGTCTGTTCTGGAAAACTCAACAAAAGTTCTTTTCAGAAATTAGGTTGGATGCCTGAACACTTTCACTTTCTAGGGAAAAATAGTGTCCTGCCCTTTGATGTACAAAAAAGATGAAGTCCGTTAAAGATTTGTAATTTAATTTGTAACATCAATCCTAAAACCCTCACGGTTATCCTGGCCATCTGGCAATACGAGACTATAGTGAGACAACCAGAAAGAAATTGCAAGGGCTTCCCGACGACTCAGTGAAGAAGCCACCTGCCGAAGCAGGAGACACAGGTTCGATCCCTAATCTGGGAAGATCCTACATGCTGTGGAGCAACTAATCCTGTGCAGGACAACTGTCGTGTCTGTGCTCTAAAGCCCGTACCCTGCAACTGCTGAAGCCCAAGTGCCCTAGAAGCTGTGCTCTGCAACAAGAGCAGCTACCACAGTGAGAAGCCCGCACACCACAGCTAGAGAGTGGCCCCCACTCTGAGCCACTAAAGAAAACTCTGAGCAGCAATGAAGACCCAGCACAGACAAAAATAAATCAATACAATGGAAGAAAAAGAAATGGCAAATAGCTCTGTTGTGGCTTATGCAGGTTTATTACATCTCCTCAAAGAACTCTTTTTCTACACTACTGGTTACAATAGGCTCCAATATTTCTCACCATTTGGCTAGTTCCCAAATATCTGGATTTCACATACTCTGATACGTGCTATATTTTTCTTCTCATATTTATCGTTCCAGCATGGCCCACTAAGGTATGTGGTCCCACAGGTTGAATAACTATTTAACAATTCTTTGTGTCAGTATCTTCTAGCTAGAAAAATCTTTATTTTAAAATTTTATTCTCTGAAAAACTTTTTTTTGTGTGTCCCTCCCAAAGGAATTAATCTATTCCTTGTCTCCTGAAACTCCATTTCAGATAAAATATATGTTGTAACAAAGAGTTGGTGTTTTCATATATATAACTTTTTTTTTTAATTTTTATTTTTACTTTATTTTACTTTACAATACTGTATTGGTTTTGCCATACATTGACATGAATCCACCACGGGTGTACATGCGTTCCCAAACATGAACCCCCCTCCCACCTCCCTCCCCATAACATCTCTCTGGGTCATCACCGTGCACCAGCCCCAAGCATGCTGTATCCTGCATCGGACATATATAGAACTTTTTAACCAACTTCAGAAACATTCTTCTTCTCAGGCTATTAACTATAAATCTCAGTCTTCAATAACGATGTTACTATCTTGCCAATTGATGTAAATGCTGTAAATTGAATATTAAAGTTAGCTTATCTAGTACTCACATATTAGAGTTTAAAAAGGATCCATTTATCCACTTCCATATCTTCTCTGGTAATGTAAAATTTAATCCAACCCAAAACAGCATTCCTTTTTCATTTATCAGGTTTTATATGAGTCTCTGTAAATGAAAGAGAAGAAATGACTGAATATTGAATCTGTTTATCTGTTGCTGGTTTGCATTCTTATGCTCATCCTCTGAAACCCAGTCCAAGTATTACCTCTTCTATGAGGCCTTTCCTGACTCCCTGTTGGCGTTAATTAATTCTTATTTGTGATATTTCTATTTGTTCATTTATATATTAATATACACAAATGTTTATGTTTATATTGTTGTACTCATTAAATTATATTTATTTTGTTTACATGTCTATTTAGTCTCTCAGATTGTGAGCTTCTTGAAGTCAAGGTTGATATTTTCATCTGCATAGAACCCTTAAGGCTAAAGCACAAAGATCTTGACATGGCTAGAAGTCAGTGCTAAGTTGTATTAAAGTATTTTAGTCAATTATTTACCAGTTCTTCCTTATCTTGAATAAGCAGCAGACTGGATTCTCTTGTGGAACAGTCAGCTAGACTGTCATTCCAAGGTTTGAAAGCTTCATGAAAATACAAGCATTTATCTCGGATTTGTTGCCAAGGCATTGGGCACATTAACAGAACTGGTCTCTAAAGTAAGAAAGAAGGGGAGCAATTAAGTAAGAAAGAGGAAGAAGAAATAAATGTTATGTTTCTAACCTGTCCCCACCCCACTAACACTAACCACGCATGCACTAGTCGTCATAAATTCAGGAAAGACTTTGCTCATCGCTGTGAGGACAATTATGTATTTAGAATTTAATATAACTGTGAAGCTTTTGAGACCATTGTTCATTCTGTTACTAAGATTTGAAGAATAGTGACCCGTTAAAACACTAACAGAGAGAATAACTTATTCAAGTCCACACAAGCAGATGGTGATAGAGACAAAACTCTTTCTAGGATTCCTTAAATTCCTCACCAGTGCTCTTTCTACTCCATGGACAACAATATCAAAATCTTCTAAAAAATACACTTGAAACAATATAACGTGAAAGCAAATAATAATTCATAAGTTAATGGCAAATACCATGAAGAAAAATTATAAATTTGTAATGCTAAATTATATATTTGAATATTCAGTTCAACTCAGTTACTCAGTCTTGTCCGACTCTGTAAACCCATGGATTGCAGCATGGAGCTTCCTTGTCCAACACCAACTCCCAGAGCTAGCTCAAACTCATGTCCATCGAGTCAGTGATGCCATCCAAGCATCTCAACCTCTGTCATCCCCTTCTACCTCCAGCCTTTAATCTTTCCCAACATCAGGGTCTTTTCCAATGAGTCAGCTCTTTGCATTATGTGGCCAAAGTATTGGAGCTTCAGCTTCAGCATCAGTCTTTGCAGTGAATAGTCAGGACTGAGTTCCTTTAGGATTGATTGGTTTGATCTCCTTGCAGTCCAAGAGATTCTCAGGAGTCTTCTCCAACACCGCAGTTCAAAAACATCAATTCTTCAGCACTCAGCTATGTTTATGGTCCGAGTCTCACATCCATACAAGACTACTGGGAAAACCATAGCTTTGACTAGAAGGACCTCTGTTGGCAAAGTAATGTCTCGGATTTTTAATATGCTGTCTAGGTTGGTCACAGCTTTTCTTCCAAGGAGCACATGTCTTTTAATTTCATGGTTATAACACCATCTGCAGTGATTTGGGAGCCCTAGGAAATAAAGTCTGTCACTGTTCCCATTGTTTCCCCATTCATTTGCCATGAAGTGATGGGACCAGATGCCATGATCTTCATTTTTTGAATGTTGAGTTTTAAGCCCACTTTTTCACTCTCCTCTTTCACTTTCATCAAGAGGCTCTTTAGTTCTTCTTCACTTTTTGCCATGAGGGTGGCGTCATCTGCATATCTAAGATTATTGATATCTCTCCTGGTAATCTTGATTCCAGCTTGTGCTTCATCTAGCCCGGCATTTCACATGATGTACTCTGCACATAAGTTAAATAAGCAGAGTGACAACACACAGCCTTGATGTACTCCTTTCCCAAATTGGAATCAGTCCATTGTTTTTTGCATTTCTTCTTCTTGGGGATGGATTATTAACAGGATCTATTGAATAACATTTCCTAGAAGGATTTCCCAAGTTTCTTAACATTTCTGTTCTGTACAAGGTAAATAATAAATGATCACTTTCCGCTGCAGTCACTCATCACTAGTGTATTAAAACACAATACTTATAAACTATAAGAACATGATCAATGTCTTAATGATTAATACAATAAATTTAAATAATTCATTTCACATTTGTGTTTCATTAATTAACTTCAGGCAAAAGTTAACTGCTTGACATATTCATTGAAATCACCAAATAGCCCATGTAAATGAATATTTGAATATAGCTTGGTTTTTGACTATTAGTTAATTCTTGACTCTCCTGGAAGGAGTATTCATTAAGACAGTATTATCTGGTTAAGATCATAGACTCTGAATATAGACCACCAAAGTCTCAGTGTCACCTTGTAGGACTTGTATGACTCTGATGAGTGGCTTAAGCTTTCCATGTCTCAGTTTTGTCAAAGGTAAAATCAGAGTGATAATACTATCATAATGTATTGGTTGTTACTAGTCTTAACTAAGATAAGGCAATAATATCTATTAAATTTTAGCCATTATTCTTAGGAAATTCAAGGCAAAAAACAGACCTGTTGTTTCCTTCCTGTTTTCTTGGGAATCCACACTGCTTTTTTCCTTTGGTGAGTTTAGTATTAAGGATATCACTGGTAAATAAAGAGAAACTATTAAAAAGATTAATGCTAAAAGCTGCAGTGAAATGGATACACTATATTTATCACTTCCGGAAATGATTTCAACAAGCTTGAAATGAACAGAAGATCAAAGTAATAGCAATGTAGTAACAGAGAGTGCATTTAGAAGACACTGTAAACAAACACATAGCAAGTAAACCCACAGAAAGATTGAGTTACTTGCTTCTACTATAAATAAGGCTTTACTTATTGACTGAAACTTTCTTTGCTTGCTTATCAGCCTGCAATGCAGGGGGCCCTGGTTGGATTCCTGGGTCACGAAGATCCGCTGGAGAAGGGGTAGGATACCTACTCCAGTATTCTTGGGCTTCCCTGTGGCTCAGCTGGCAAAGAATCCAAGAGCCCCTGGAGAAGGAAAAGGCTACCCATTCCAGTATTCTGACCTGGAGAATTCCATGGACTGTATAGTCCATGGGGTTGCAAAGAGTCACACACCGCTGAGCGACTTTCACTTTCACATGTTTTTACTTGCTTTCAGTAACCCAGTGTTACTTAAACTTTCAAATTGCTTCCACTGTTGTCTGCATGCTCCATCTTCAGAATGAGTATAATTGTGCCTATCCTATGTGAGACATTGTCCAGGACAATCTGAAATTTCGTAGGCACTTAAGAAAGTACAGAGAGTTCCTAAGCCATCCAGTGTTAAGCCTGCCTTCCAGTGCATGGGGAATAGGTATGATCCCTGGTTGGAAAGCTGAGATCCCACAAGCGTCTTGGCCAAAAACAAAGAACAAAAACAAACAAAAACCCAGAACATAGGAACAACTGAAGCAATATTGTAACAAGTTCAATAACGACTTAAAAACTGTAAGCTTTACAAAATCTAAATACAAATCAAGTATTTCTGATGAATCAGTTCAGTTCAGTTCAGTCGCTCAGTCGTGTCCGACTCTTTGCAACCCCTTGAATCACAGCATGCCAGGCCTCCCTGTCCATCACCAACTCCTGGAGGTCACTCAAACTCAAGTCCATCAGGTCAGTGATGCCATCCAGCCATCTCATCCTCTGTCGTCCCCTTCTCCTCCTGCCCCCAATCCCTCCCAGCATCAGAGTCTTTTCCAAAGATCAACTCTTTCCATGAGGTGGCCAAATAATTGGAGTTTCAGCTTCAGCATCAGTCCTTTCAAAAAACATCCAGGACTGATCCCCTTTAGGATGGACTGGTTGGACCTCCTTGCAGCCCAAGGGACTCTCAAGAGTCTTCTCCAACACCACAGTTGAAAAGCATCAATTCTTCAGCGCTCAGCTTTCTTTACAGTCCAACTCTCGCGTTCATACATGACTACTGGAAAAACCATAGCTTTGACTAGATGGACCTTTGTTGGCAAAGTAATATCCCTGCTTCTTAATATGCTATCTAGGTTGGTCCTAAGTTTCCTTCCAAGGAGTAAGCGTCTTTAATTTCATGGCTGCAATCACCATCTGCAGTGATTTTGGAGCCCCCAATAACAAAGCCTGACACTGTTTCCACCGTTTCCACATCTATTTCCAATGAAGTGATGGGATCAGATGCCATGATCTTACTTTTCTGAATGTTGAGATTTAAGCCAACTTTTTCACTCTCCTCTTTCACTTTCATCAAGAGGCTTTTTAGTTCCTCTTCATTTTCTGCCATAAGGGTGGTGTCGTCTGCATATCTGAGGTTATTAATATTAGTGGCTAATTTGAAATGTACTGTAGATAGAAAACATACACACTAGATTTCAAAGATCTAAAACAATCTGTAAAAAGAATGTAAAATAGATCAATAATTTTTGTATTACTTTGTGTTGAAATATTTTGATGTAGTACATAAAATATATTTTAAAATAAAAAATCTGTGAATAATTGGAAATTTTCTTCATTATTGTCACCCTTTTATCGTAATTACAATTTAAAAAAAATTCCTGGAGCACATGTGAAATCTCTTGCGATGACTTCGAACAATTAGAAAGAGTAATACCCGAGGCAAAGCTTGCAGAATAAATATGGGCTGAGCACTAATAGAGCACTGTTTTGTGACTCTTTTTATTTCATTGGTCTTCCAGTAAGTTTGGGGTAGTCATATTGATGGTACAAGTAGAATAAGTAGAAAAATAAAAATAAATGATCTTGTACCACTTACCTGACATTTTTAACCCAATCAGAGTCAAGGCAAGAAGAATAATCCCAGCACATCCAAGTTTCCAAGCAAATCTATGCTGACATGGACTCCGACAAACATCTGAGAGGTTAAGAAAATGTACCAGGTTAACTCCGTTGAGTTCATTTGGTACAAAACGCAAAGGTTGTTAGGATCACATAAGAAAGAGCTAGATTTCGGATGAGGGCTAGGGCAGGAGAGAACATTTACCAATCATCTTAACGTAGGATTCTGAAGACTTCCCTGGTGGCCCAGTGGTTAAGAATTTGCCTGCCAATGCAGGGCCTGGCATTGGATCTGTTGTCCAGGAAGATTTCACGTGCCACAGCACAACTAAGTCCATGCTCCACAACAAGAGAAGCCGCCACAGTGAGAAGGCCACGCATTGCAAGTGAAGAGTAGCCCCCCTCACCACAACCAGAGAAAGGCTGCATGCAGCAACAAAGACCCAGTGCAGCTAAAATAAACAAGCCAGAGGCCAAGGGGGTGGAAATGTAAATACATATAAAATTTTCTCTTTTGCATTTCATAGCATCTAAGACATAATATACTTATTGATTTATATGTATGTCTTCCTAGCAGTATAATATAAACACAAGAATAGAAAATATTTTTTCACTATTTTGTTCACTTACAGTTGCCCCGGCACCAGGGCACATCTGTCTCAGGTGCTTATGTTTGGATGAAAAGATAAACACTAGAGGCATTTTGCCAACACTTATCTACTTTTATAAGAAATTATAAACTAAATAAGTCACAACTCACCTCTCTGTCTGGTTTTCCTGAATGTCTTAAATATAATCACTATCCCACAGTTCCCACAGCCTGAACAGTTCAGCCAAAGAGCTCAGGGGTAGTTTCACAATAACTGTAATACCAGGTCAATGTGCGGAGAAAGAATGTCACCTGCCATTTCAAGAAACAAGAGATGTTGCGACCATAAAGCCATCAACCCGGGCAGCTGCCCTGATGGTGAAGCCTGAGGGAAATTCAGGATAGAGGAAAAACAGGATAAAAGCCTGGGTATTTAAAATACATGTGGATGATTGGTTTCAATAAGAATGATTGATTTCTTGTGTCTCCCCACATGTAGAAAAGCACTAAAATCATGAACTTGAGATATCTGTTTTTGTGATCAGCAGTCATCTTTTGATAGTCAACTACATGTTTTTCATTTTGTTTTAAGCAAAAACTCCTATAAATCCTGGCTCCTCCGTCACCTTTGGGGAAAGTTCCTTAGAGTTATCCAAGAGGCTACCTTCTTGGCTATAGTCCTCAGTAAAGTCACCAAATACATAATTCTCAATTTTTAGGTTATGTATTTTTTTGAGTCAAGTGTTTTATAATCACGCATTTTGTTCTGACTTTATCCTATTTTGTTTTTCATATTTACTTTTAGAATGATATGTTGTGGAATAATGATTGCAATCAAAAGAGACATATTTTCTGGCCCCATTGATTTGGGATCATAGATAGTAGCTTTTGAGGAAAAGCTTGCCATCTTCCTGTATACTCATTCTCCAAAATGTCCTTTCAACACCATCCTCCTTTCTTCCACTTTTGCTTGATTTGAATAGGGAACAGAAAGCCTTGCTCTTTCACATCAAAAAATACCCGTAGCTTAATCAAACTCTCATTGTAGTTATCAAAATTCCCCAAATTTCCATTACCCCATATGAAAGGATCATCAAATTCTTTTGTAACCCTAAGACTTTTCAATCTCCAATTTAGAATGTTGATAATTTAACAGTTACAAATTATACCAAGTGATCTTAAAAAGATACAACCCATGTGCTAAGTACACTATGAAATGAATATCACGTGGGATAAAAATTGCAATATTAGAAAATTTGGTTTGATATCAGAAGGCAGTCCTATATTATGATAATATTATACATTTTTCTTCTTAGTTTCTAGTTTCTTTTCATCCATCCCCAACCCATGGAATCCATTACCTCATGTTAGAATCCCTATCTCCTTCACTCAAAATACTAGATCACACACACACAAAATTGCCAGCTTCAACAAATGTCAAGTAGTTTCATCAGTGATATTCTCCCATGTCCTGTGGCTTACCTCCTTCTAAACTGATACACATTTTAATTTAAAAATCATCAGATTGTGATTATATTCAAGTCTTTGATCTTGAATATCATTTTTTTCAGAACAGTTTTTCCCTTCCTTTTATAGAGTGAAAGATGTCAATCATTAAGACTACCCTCCAGTGTTTTGAAGGGAACATCATGGATGCAAATGCATTGGAACTAACGGTAATTACATAAAGGAATTTGGAATAAAGTAGGTTAGTATTACAGTAAGGAAGTAAAGTATCTCTAAACATACTCCTTTGTTAAAAAACAAACAAACTAAAAAACAAAAGGGGACTTTCTGGTGGTTCAGTGGTTAAGCCTCCAAGCTTCCACTGCAGGGAGCATAGATTTGAACCGTGGTCTGGGAACAAAGATCATGCATCGTGCATGGTGAAGCAAAAAAACCAACAAGACAAAGAAAAATACTTCTTTGTTCATATGTTCATAGATGTAAAACATTTCCTAAAGAATCTTTTTGCCGAGGTTCAGTGAGAAGAGTGAGGTTTACTTTTCACAAAATTATCTTGATAAAAAACAAACCTACAAGATGTGGGTTTTTTTCCCATATCTGTGATTACCTATAGACAGGCCCTGCTATATCTATTTAACATTAGCATATGACTGCTGCTCATCTTCAAAGTCATGATTTAAAACCACAAATTTAAGCGAAAAATCTAAGTATTGGAAGATATACCAATGCCAGACGGAAAATTAAAGTCACTTCCTCTGACGAAGAGAAGAGGGTGATGACCTTTCAATGGCAGAATCCCTGGGTAGGGTTGAATTTACATGGATCGACTGATTGTCCATTGCAAATGGCAGAATGTTGCACTAATGTTGTATAAAAGAAAAAAAACTCTAAGTTCTATGAGGCAAGATCAGCTAAAAGAAGTGCCCATTCTTGAAAAGCTCTCTTGTCTTCCTATGTTATCACCTACCCACATCTACCCACACAGCTGTGGGTTTTCTATGAATTAGTGAGAAAACCCACTTACTGGGTGTCAAGCATACTTAGACATGTGATATTGGGATAGCGAAAAAGTTCATTTGAGTTAAAATGCAAACAAATTTTTTGGACACCCCAATATCTACTTTCTTTAATTAACTGGCCTGTTTGACAAATTCTAAGAAGGTTTACTATTGTCTTCATAGCCATCCATTTTGAATACCTTTCTCTGTGCTGGGACCAGAGTGAAGGAAATGAAACACTCTAATTTGGCTCAAAAAAGTTAGAATTAAGATAAATAATATTTAATACAAGGTTGTAAAACATAAACACTAATGCAAAAACCAAACCAAACCAAAACCCTGCAGCACACCTTTCAAAACCTCTAAAATCTTCTTTAAATATTTGTCCTCGCCCCTCAAGAATGTGAAATGTGGGAAATGAAGCTGTAAATGTGCAAAAGGCCACTAGTAATAGAAGAGAGAAAACAAAGAGCCAAACATCCAGACTCTTCTTAGCTTAAAAGAATGCTGTGTTTCAATGCCATTCTCCCAAATCATCCCGCACTCTCCCTCTCCCACAGAGTCAAAAAGTCTGTTCTGTACATGGGAACTTATGTACACCTGTGGTGGATTCATGTTGATGTATGGCAAAACCAATACAGTATTGTAAAGAAAAAAAAATTAAAAAAAAAAAAAAGAATGCTGTGCACTGAAGTTTAATTTCAAGTTATGCAGCATGACTATGACCACATGGAATCCACAATGGCCACATTAAAAAGAGTTGATGAGGAAAAAGTATTCTTTTGAACCAGAATCTTGCAAAATTATGTGAGCTTCAAAAGTATAAACTGGCCAGAAATATAAACCAAAGGAGAGTCTTCATTTGTCCATATGTAGTGTGAAGCATATTGATGGATCTTTTTGTTTAACCATTTTCACAATTATGTAATTGAAAAGACCCTTATTATTCAATTACCTTTATATACATATAAAATAAATTCCTCAAGAGAACTTACATTTGGAGACATTTTTAGTTATGATATTGAATTCATAAATCATCTAATCTCCTCTGTAACCCTTTCTACAGCTGCTTAGAAATTAGAAATTTACTGTCACTAGTAGAGGTAGAAAGATAAATACAGATGATACACACACACACACAGCAGAGAAACATGACAAACATGACAAAACATAGCACATAAAGCAAGAAAAGAGAATCTCCAGGAGCTGATTCCAAAAGAGTCAAATCAATGAGCTACCTGGCAAAGAACTTAAAATAACTGATGAGGATATAGGGATATATTAAAGAAGAGAATATTATGAATAATTGAATACCAACAAGTTGGATGATCTAGAAGAAATGGCTAGTGCTCTAGAAATGTAGTAAGACTGAAACAGGAAGAAACAGAAAATGTGAACAAGTCAACAATGGGTAAGATTTAAGCACTGTTTAAGAAGTAAATAGTATTTTTAAATCTCATAGCAAAGAAAAGATCAATTGGTTGGAAACGTCTACCTAACATTTAAATAAAAATTAACACTAATTCTCCTGAAATCTGAAGAAGATGGAACATGTCCACCTCTATGAGAACAGCATTGCCCTGATACCAAAGCCATATAGAGACACTAAAGGGAGACTATACTAATATTCCTGATGAACACTGATAAAAATTGCAGCAACCTACAAATGCACTGAGTTCAACAGCACAATAAAAAGATTATATGTCATGACTAAGTGGATTTATGTCTGGGATAGTTGAATGGTTTAACATAGGAAAATCAGCCAATGTAATACACCATATTAATAAAATGAGGGACAAAAACCACATGAATTTTTTAACTGATGGAGAAAAAACCATTTGAAAAATTCCATACGTGTTCATAACAGAAACACTCAACAAACTAGGAACAGAAGGAAATTACCTCTACAGAATAAAGATCACTTATGAAAAGGCCACAGCTGACAGCACAAGAAAACACAGAAGAACTGTCCAAAAAAGGATCTCCTAACCCAGATAACCATGATGGTGTGATCTCTCACCTAGAGCCAGACATCCTGGAGTGTGAAGTAAAGAGGGCCTTAGGAAGTATTACTTCGAACAAAGCTAGTAGAGGTGATGGGATTCCAGCTGAGCTATTTCATTTCCTAAAAGATGATGCTGTGAAAGTGCTACACTCAATATGGCAGCAAATTTGGAAAACTCAGCCGTGGCCACAGGACTGGAAAATATCTGTTTTCATTCCAATCCCAAAGAAAGGTAATGTCAAAGAATGTCCAAATCACACAATTGCACTCATTTCACATGCTAGCAAGGTTACTCTCAAAATCCTCCAAGTTAGGGTGTGACAGTATGCGAACTGAGAATTTTCAGGTATACAAGCTGGATTTAGAAAAGGCAGAGGAACCAGAGACCAAATTGCCGACATCCATTAGATCATAGAAAAGGCAAGAGAATTCCAGGAAAACATCTACTTCTGCTTCATTGACTAAGCTAATACCTTTGACTGTGTGGATCACAAGAAACTGTGGAAAATTCTTCAAGAGATGGGAATACCAGACCACTTTACCTGCCTCCTATGAAATCTGTATGCAGGTCAAGAAACAGCAGTTAAAACTGGACATGGAACAATGGACTGGTTGTAAATTGGGAAAGAATTATGTCAAGGCTATATATTGTCACTCTGCTTATTTAACGTATATGCAAAGTGTATCATGTGAAATGCCAAGTTGGATGAATCTTAAGCTGGAATCAAGATTGCCAGGAGAAATGTCAATAACCTCAGATATGCAGATGATATCACCCCAATGACAGAAAGTGAAGAAGAACTAAAGAGCCTCTTGATGAAGGTGAAAGAGGAGAGTGAAAAAGCTGGCTTAAAACTCGACATTCAAAGGACTAATTTTATGGTATCCGGTCCCATCACTTCATGGCAAATAGATGGGAAAACAATGGAAACAGTGACGGATTTTATTTTCTTGGGCTCCCAAATCACTGCAGATAGTGACTGCAGCCATGAAATTAAAAGATGCTTGCTCCTTCAAAGAAAAGCTATGACCAGCCTAGACAGTGTATTAAGAAACAGAGACATCACTTTGCCAACAGAGGTCCATGTAGTCAAAGCTATGGTTTGTCCTGTAGTCATGTACAGATGTGAGAGTTGGACCATAAAGAAGGCTGAGCACTGAATTGATTCTTTTGAACTGTGGTGCTGGAGAAGATTTTTGAGAGTCCCTTGATTTGCAAGGAGGTCAAGCCATTCAAACCTAAAAGAAATCAACCCTGAATATTCATTGCAAGGACTGATGCTGAAGCTCCAATGCTTTGGCCACCTGATGCAAGGAGCTGACTCATTGGAAAAGACCCTGAGGCTTGGAAAGATTGAACAGAGGAGAAGGGGCCAACAGAGGATGAGATGGTTTGGTGGCTTCATCAACTCAATGATGCCCCCAAACCACTGAGCAAGCTCCGGTAGTTCGTGAAGGACAGGGAAGTTCTGTGTGCTGTAGTCCATTGGTTGGCAAAACGTCAGACACGACTAAGTGACTGAGCAACCAACACCAGCACAATCAATGGTATAAAACTGAGAGCTTTTCCTCTGGGGTCTAGAACAAGACAAGGATGCTTGCTCTCACCGCTTCTCTTCAACCTAGTATTGGCAAAACTAGACAAGAAAAGCAAATCAAGACATTTAAGTTAAAAAAAGAATAAAGAAGTTATTCTATCTCTGTTCGGAGAGAACATAATTTCATATGGAGAAACACATCAGGATTCCACACACAAAAAGAATTATTGGACTAATAAAAGTATTTGGCTAGGTTTCAGAATAAAAAGTCAATACACAGAAAGCAATTGCATTTTTATACACTAATTAATGATCTGGAAAGTAAGTTAAATTTGTTCATTAGCAATAGCATCAAAAAGAATAAAATACTTAGGAAAAAATTAAGGAGGTTACAGACTTCTATACTGAGAACTACAAAATATTGCTGGAAAACATTAAGGAAGAAATAAATAAATGAAGACGCATCCCATGTTCATGGATTGAAAGACTTAAGATTAATAGTCTTAGTTTGTGCATAATGGATCTGCCATATGACCCAGAAATCCTACTCCTGGCTATGGATTCATAAAAATGAAAACACTACTATGAAAAGATACATACCCCCAATTTTTTATAGCAGCTTTAATGACAATCGCCAGGATGTGGAAGCAACCTGTGTCCATCAACAGATGAATGGATTAAGAAGATGCATTTGAAGGCATCGATTCTTTGGGGCTCTGCTTTCTTTACTGTCTAGCTTTCACAACTGTATGTGACCACTGGGAAGTTCATAGCCTCGACTATCGAGAATTTGTTATCAGAGTTATGTCTCTGGTTTTCAACACACTGTTTAGGTTTGTCATTGCTTTCCTGCCAAGAAGCAACTGTCTTCTGATTTCATGGCGGCAGTCACCATCTGCAGTGATTTGGGAGCCCAAGAAGAGGAAATTTGTCACTCCTTCCACCTTTTCCCCTCCCAGGGAAGCCCACAATGTCTTTTTACTCAGACATAAAAAGACAAGCTCTTGCCATTTGCAACAACATGGATGGCCTTGGAAGGTGTTGTGCTAAGTGAAATAAGTCAGAGAAAGAAAGATAAATACTGTGTGAGATCACTTACAAGTGTAATCTAAAAGGTAGAGTAAACTAGTGGAAATAACAAAGAAGAAATGGACTCATAGAGGACAAACTAGCGGTTCCCAATAAGAAGAGGGAAGGCAGGAGTGGCAAGATAAGGGTAGTGGATTAAGAGGTACCCATTGCTATGAACAAAAGAAAAATAAGCAACAAAGATATGTTTTACAATACAGAGAATATAGCCACAAATTTAAAACTAGAAATAGAGAATGACCTTTAAAAATGTGAATCATTATGTTGTATACGTGAAACATATTTTATATCAGCTATACCTCAATTAAAAAAAGAAGATGTACATACTATCCAAACTGATCTATAAATTCAGTACAATCCCTATCAATATCCCAGTGGCATTTTTAAGAAATATAAAAGAATCATTCTTAAAAAGAGTAAAAGTGACACAGAATCTTTAGGGAACCTCAAATAAACAAAGCAATTCATAAATGAAGAAGAAAGTTGGAGGACTGAACTTCGATTTGAAAACATCTTAGAAATTAACACTAAACAAAACAGCATAGTACTAGCCTAGAAATAGACAAGTAGATCAATGAAATAGAATAAAGAATCCAGAAATACACCTGCATGTAATGGCCATGAGATGTTTAATATCAGTGCCAGGGAAATTCAACGGGCCAAAAACCATCTTTTCCAAAAAAGATATTGGGGAAACTAGATGTCTTCATGCCAAATTATGAAGTTAACCCTTATCCTACACTATACACAAAAATTAACTCAAAATGGATCAAAGGTCTGTAAGAACATAATACCTAAAGCTACAAAATTCCTACAAGAAAAGATATACGAAAAGCTTCATGACTTGACAATAATTTCTTTTCTATGATATCAGAAACACAGACAACAAAAGCAAAAATAGACAAATGGGGCAGCATTAAACTTAAAAACTTCTGTGCATTAAAGAACACAATCAACAGAGTGAAAAGACAGCCTACTCAACAGGAGAAAGTATTTGGAAAATACATGATAAGGGGTTGATATGTAACCCCATATGTTATGAACTTCTATGACTCATCAACAGAAAAAGTCAAAGAGCCTGACTAAAAAATGAGCAAAGGATTTGAATGAATATTTCTCCAAAGATGATATCCAAATGACCAACAAGCATATGGAAAGATGATCATCATCACTAACCATCTGAAAAATGCAAGTCAAAACCACAATGTGATATCACCTCACATGGTAGGATAATTATAAAAAATTAAAGACAATAACAAGTGTTGGCAAGATGTAGAGAAACTGGAACCTTTGGGCCTGTTGGCTTAATTGCAAAATGATGCATTCACTATAGTAAAGAACATACTTTCTCAAAATTTAAAAATAGAACTATTATATTTTTGAATAATCCAACGTTTAGGAATATATTCAAAAGATTTGAAAGCAGAGTAGCAAAGAAAAGTTTGCATACCCATGTTTATAACAACACTTTGTACAATAGCCAAGAGCTGAAGCAATCTCAATGTCTGTCAAAGATAAATGGTTATAGAAAATGTGGTATATACATATAACAGAATATTATTCATTCTTAAAGGGGAAGGAGATTCTGTCACACTCAGCAATAGGAATGAATCTAGAGGATATTATGTTATGTGAAATAAGCCAGTTATCAAAAGACAGTATATTATTCCACTTATAAGAGGTATCCAAAGCACAAAATTCACAGAAGCAGAAAATAGACTACTGGCTGGGAAGTGGGGAGGGAGTTGCTTAATAGTTACAGAGTTTCAGATTTGCCAGATGAAAAAATTCTGGACCTCAGTCTCACAATATGAATATAGCTAACATACTTAAATGTATGCTTAAAAAGTATTAAGAAGGTAAATTTTATATGATGTGGTTTTACAACAGAAAAAAATACAAGCAAAGTTATATAGCTGATGGAAAGCTAGTGTTCAGTAATGATAAATAACAGAAGGAACGATATGTTATTTGAAAACAGTAAAAATGTAAGAGGATTGTTTTCAATGGAATCTCTTTCCTCTCCCACACCAGAGAATAGGAAATGGTCAATTGTTGGAGGAATACAGTGGGACACTGGATATGGAAGATGTAGTAAACATCTCTAAGATTAGAGAGTATAGCAGAGTCACCTCATTATGTTCTAGATTGACACATGAAACGGTGCACATTTCACTCGCTCATCCAGGTATGGAATCATAAACAAAATGATTCCTGCTAAATTTAAGCAATTCAGTTCAGTTCAGTTCAGTCGCTCAGTCGTGTCCAACATTTTGTGGCCCCATGAATTGCAGCATGCCAGGCCTCCCTGTCCATCACCAACTCCCAGAGTTCACTCAGACTCACATCCATCGAGTCGGTGATGCCATTCACCATCTCATTCTCTGTCATCCCCTTCTTCTCCTGCCCTCAATTTTCCCAGCATCAGGGTCTTTTCAAATGAGTCAGCTCTTCACATCAGGTAGTCAAAGTATTGGAGTTTCAGCTTCAAAATCAGTGCCAACAATGAGCACCCAGGACTGATCTCCTTTAGAATGGACTGGTTGGATCTCCTTGCAGTCCAAGGGACTCTCAAGAGTTTTCTCCAACACCACAGTTCAAAAGCATCACTTCTTCGGTGCTCAGCTTTCTTTATAGTACAACTCTCACATCCATACGTGACCACTGGAAAACCCATACCCTTGACTAGATGGACCTTTGTTGACAAAGTAATCTCTGCTTTTTATTATGCTGTCTAGGTTGGTCATAACGTTCCTTCCAAGGAGTAAGTGTCTTTTAATTTCATGGCTGCAATGACCATCTGCAGTGATTTTGGAGTCCCCCCGAATAAAGTCAGCTACTGTTTCCACTGTTTCCCCATCTATTTGCCATGAAGTGATGGGACCGGATGCCATGATCTTCGTTTACTGAATGTTGAGCTTTAAGTCAACTTTTTCACTCTCCTCTTTCACTTTCATCAAGAGGCTCTTTAGTTCGTCTTCACTTTCTGTCATAAAGGTGGTGTCATCAATCTTGATTCCGGCTTGTGCTTCCTCCAGCCCAGTGTTTCTTGTGATGTACTCTGCATATAAGTTAAATAAGCAAGGTGACAATATACAGCCTTGACATACTTGCAACCAGTCTGTTGTTCCATGTCCAGTTCTCACTGTTGCTTCCTGACTTGCATACAGGTTTGTCAAGAGGCAGGTCAGGTGGTCTGGTATTCCCGTCTCTTTCACTCATGAGCATACAGCTGTACTGCTTAAGTATCACTTTTTAGTTTAAGTCTCAGGACTTCATTGTAAAATCAAATATATTTTATGCCTTCTTCCTCTGCATTCCTATGGTATTATCAAACTATGTCTGTTTTTCTACTGAAAGGAAATTTTTCTCTGGAATCATGACTGTTTTCTAATGCCAGAGAATAAGCTGAACAAGAGGACAAGCTTGAATTCGAATTGGGTCTATGCCTTATGCTCTAACCTTATGTCCAGTTGCGTGTGCCTCCTAATGTGAGCTCTGTACCTTTATTAAAGAATGTTGCCTGAAGAACAGCCCTTCACGAGGACTGCCTCCCGGTTTTGGTCTTTAAAGCCACAGCAGTTTTCATAGGTATAGAGATTATAAGATACAAAACAGAAAGTAACACTAGTCTTGTTTGAGGTTTAGAGGACCATTATGATCAGACCCATGTGGACAGCGAGTGCAACAACAAAGAACTGTCACACGGTCTCTGGGTTCTGACCAGCACCAAGAAGTCTGCAGTAAACAGCCACACCACTCCACTTTTTGTATAAAAGAAATCTCATATCCAACTAGGGCAAAATCCTTCTCGCGGACATTAGTCCTCCATCTTCTCAAACAGCTCATTTTCCAAAGTCACTATTCCTTGCTCCAACACTTCATCTCTTGATTTACTGATCTGTTGTATAGGGAAGAGTACAAGCTTAGACTCAGTAGCATGATTACATGGATATACACTAAAGGAATAAATGAATATTGGATGAGGTCTCGTCTTCATATTCTAGGCTCTCCAGGGGGCACTAATGGCAAGAACCAGCCTGTCAATGCAGCTTAGACATAAGAGATGTGGGTTCGAACCCTGGGTCAGCAAGAACCCCTGAAGGGAGGCATAGCAAGCCACTCCAGTATTCTTGTCTGGAGAATTTCATGAACAGAGGAGCCTGGAAAGCTATAGTCCATAGGATTACAAAGAGTGGGACACAACTGAAGCAACTCATTACATACACATGCTTCTTATTTGCACTGGGGAGGAGATCACATTACAAAAATTAAAGTCTTCTGAACACCAACTGAACGTCCTGATTGACACAATACCAATACAAACTCTTCTATGTTGTCAACGCGCTCTAGCTTGTTTCAGAATGAATTATATCAATATTCAAAACATATTCAACATGACAATGAGAAAAAAATACTGGAGATTTGTGTGTGTGTGTTTAAGGTTCAAAAATTTCCACTGCAAGAGAATTAGGCCAGTTATCTTTATGCACAGGAAATACTTGCTATAAATATCTTCCTAGATACTTTAAAATATTTATCAGTTCAGTTCAATTCAGTCGCTCAATTGTGTCCGACTCTTTGCCATCCCATGAATCGCAGCACGCCAGGCCTCCTTGTCCATCACCAACTCCTGGAGTTCACTCGGACTCATGTCTATCGAGTCAGTGATGCCATCTAGCCATCTCATCTTCTGTCGTCCCTTTCTCCTCCTGCCCCCAAAGCCTCCCAGCATCAGAGTCTTTTCTGATGAGTCAACACTTCGCATGAGGTGGCCAAAGTACTAGAGTTTCAGCTTTAGCATCATTCCTTCCAAAGAAATCTCAGGGCTGATCTCCTTCAGAATGGATTGGTTGGATCTCCTTGCAGTCCAAGGGACTCTCAAGAGTCTTCTCCAACACCACAGTTCAAAAGCATCAATTCTTCTGTGCACAGCCTTCTTCCCAGTCCAACTCTCACATCCATACATGACCACTGGAAAAACCATAGCCTTGACTAGACAGACCATAGTAGGCAAAGTAATGTCTCTGCTTTTGAATATGCTATCTAGGTTGATGATAACGTTCCTTCCAAGGAGTAAATGTCTTTTAATTTCTTGGCTGCAGTCACCATCTGCAGTGATTTTGGAGTCCCCCAAAATAAAGTCAGCTACTGTTTCCACTGTTTCCCCATCTGTTTGCCATGAAGTGATGGGACCGGACACCATGATCTTCGTTTTCTGAATGTTGAGCTTTAAGCCAACTTTTTCACTCTCCTCTTTCACTTTCATCAAGAGGCTTTTAGTTCCTCTTCACTTTCTGCCATAAGGGTGGTGTCATCTGCATATCTGAGGTTATTGATATTTCTCCCAGCAATCTTGTTTCCAGCTTGTGTTTCTTCCAGTGCAGCATTTCTAATTATGTACTCTGCATAGAAGTTAAATAAGCAGGGTGACCATATACAGCCTTGACATACTCCTTTTCCTATTTGGAACCAGTCTGTTGTTCCATGTCCAGTTCTCACTGTTGCTTCCTGACCTGCATATAGATATCGCAAGAGGGAGGTCAGGTGGTCTGGTATTCCCATCTCTCTCAGAATTTTCTAGTTTATTGTGATCCACACAGTCAAAGGCTTTGGCATAATCAATAAAGTGGAAATCGATGTTTTTCTGGAACTCTCTCGTTTTTCCATGATCCAGCGGATGTTGGCAATTTGATCTCTGGTTCCTCTGCATTTTTAAAACCAGCTTGTACATCAGGAAGTTCATGGTTCATGTAATGCTGAAGCCTGGCTTGGAGAATTTTGAGCATTACTTTACTAGCATGTGAGATGAGTGTAATTGTGCGGTAGTCTGAGCATTCTTTGCATTGTCTTTCTTTGGGATTGGAATGAAAACTGACCTTTTCCAGTCATGTGGCCACTGCTGAGCTTTCCAAATGTGCTGGCATATTGAGTGCAGCACTTTCACGGCATCATCTTTCAGGATTTGAAATAGCTCCACTTGAATTCCATCACCTCCACTAGCTTTGCTCATAGTGATGCTTTCTAAGGCTCACTTGACTTCACATTCCAGGATGTCTGGCTCTAGATGAATGATCACACCATCGTGATTATCTGGGTTGTGAACATCTTTTTTGGACAGTTCTTCTGTGTATTCTTGCCACCTCTTCTTAATATCTTCTGCTTCTGTTAGGTCCATACAATTTCTGTCCTTCATTGAGCCCATCTTTGCATGAAATGTTCCCTTGGTAGCTCTAATTTTCTTGAGGAGATCTCTAGTCTTTTCCATAGTTATGGTCAATAAGTGTGTCAGGAAACAGAGTCCTAATTTAACATTTGTCTAAAGTTCAATCACAAAAATGTGTATCAATATTCCTAAATATAACTTTTATAAGCTAAAATTGCATTTATTTTGATGATAACGCTCTAATGGCAGAAAGTTAAGAGGAACGAAAGAGCCACTTAATGAGGGTGAAAGAGGAGAGTGGAAAAAGTTGGCTTAAAATGCAACATTCAAAAAACGAATATCATGGCATCCAGTGCCATCTCTGCATGGTAAGGAGAAGGGGAAACAAGTGGAAACAGTGACAGATTTTCTTTTCTTCGACTCCAAAATCACTCAAGACAGTGACTTCAGCCATGAAATTAAAAGACGCTTACACCTTGGAAGGGAAGCTATAACAAACTGAGACAGCATGTTAAAAATCTGAGACATCACTTTGCTGGCAAAGGTCCAGGTCATCAAAGCTATGCTTTTTCAGGTAGTCATGGAAGATGTGAAAGATGGATCGTTGAGAAGGTTGAGCACAGAAGCATTGATGCTTTTGAGCTGTGGTGTTGGAGAAGAATCTTGAGAGTCCCTGGGACTGCAGAGAGATCAAACCAGGCAATCGTAAAGGAGGGCAACCCTGAATATTCACTGGAAGGACTGATGCTGAAGCTGAAGCCTCAATACTTTGGCCACCATATGCAAAGAGCTGTGTCTTTGGAAAAGACCCTGATGCTGGGAAAGATTGAGAGTGGGAAGAGAAGTGGGTAACAGAGGGTGTGATGGTTAGATGGCATTCCTCAGTCTGAGCAAACTCTGGGAGATGTTGAAAGACAAGGAAACCGGACATGTTTGCAACGAGTCGGACACAGCAACAACTAGGGAAAATATAAAGAGTTTCCATTTGTTTTTGAAAATTTTGACCTTGAATGCTAGACTCAACCAAGTTATCAAGCTGTCAATAGACTTAATAAAGTATGCTATATAACATCTTTCCAGAAAAAAAAAATCATCATTTGATGCACTTGCTTCTTCTTGGTAACACTTCTTCACTGGCCCAGCAGGACACCGGCCTCTATGGTTTTCCTTCTCCTCAGTGGTATCTTATTCGCAGTCTTTTTTGTTGATCCCTTCAATTCTCCCCAATTTTGCAGTACTGGGGGTACCACCTGGGCTAAGTCCAATGCCCCTTGTCCATCAACATTCTCTCTCTTTCTGATCTCATTTAGTTCCTTAGTTTTATATGCTATTGAAGTGAAGTGAAGTGAAAGTCACCCAGTCGTTTCTGACTCTTTGCAACCCCAGGGACTGTAGCCAGGCAGGCTCCTCTGTCCATGGAATTCTCCAGGCTAGAATACTGGAGTGGGTAGTCGTTCCCTTCTTCTGGGAATCTTCTTAAGCCAGGATTCAACACAGGTCTCCTGCATTGCAGGCAGATTCTTGACCATCTGAGCCACCAGGGAAGCCCAGAATACTGAAGTGGTAGTTTATCTCTTCTCCAGTGGATTTTCGTGACCCAAGAATTGAATTGGGATTTCCTGTATTGCAGGAGGATTCTTTACCAATTGAGCTATGTTAACCCCCATAAACTCACCTGTAGCCCAGAGCTTTCTCCCTAACTGCAAACTCATGCATTGAGTTCCATCCTAGGAATCTGGAGTTGGGTATCTAATGGATATCTTGATTTCATTCATCCAAAATGGAGGTGCTAATGTATCTCCAAAACTGCGTTATCCAAAGCCTTTCCACATTTCACTTGATATGTCTCTCTTTGTCCTGCTCCATAACATCTGGAGTCACTCTCAGCTGTCCATTATCTCTCATATCCCACACCAGTCTGTCAGCAAATGCTGTTAATTTTGTCTTCAAAATACATCCTTAACCCAAGTACCTCTGTTGATCCCCAAAGCTATCACACAGCTTGGAACCTCAATCATCTCCTCCTTATTTGATTATTATTGCACCCTAAACTTCATCTTGATTTTTTTTTTTTTTTTTGGTTTGGTCCATGCCACGTAGCATGTGGGGTCTTAGTTCCCCAGCAGGGTTGGAACCCCTGTCTCTGCGGTGGGACGACAGAATATTGACTCTGGACCCCAGGGCAGTTCCTAGAGAAGGGAAACCCTACAAGTAAACTTTCCCCCCTTAAACCCAGCTTTGCCCTCCACAGTCTTTTTTCAACACAGAAACCAAACTGATCCTCTAAATCTAAAATACAAGCCTGATCAAGTTCTTACTGTGTTCTTCAGCCCCACATGGATTTTCCATTCTCTTCAGAAGAACGCCCAAATCCTTACATTGACCTACAGTTATTATATGGTCTCACTTTGTCACCTTGCTGTGTCGTTTACTCAGCTCCAGTGGTTATGAGCTTCCCCCTGTTTCTGGAACATACCAGCCATATTTTCATTATCACTGGCTCATCCTTCTCCCTAAAACTCTCTTTCATAGGGGGATATTGTCTAACTCTCTTATCTTTTTGATATTCTGTTGACTATATCTCTCACCAACTCCTAGTCCTTGCTTACTACGTCTGATCTTCACCATTTTACTGAGTACAGAATTCCACACCTCCATCCTCCACTTCTTTCACCTTTTCTTACCTTTTTTTTCTCTCCTTCGTACTTATGTGGAGAAGGAAATGGCAACCCACTCCAGTACTGCCTCGAAAATTCCACGGATGGAGGATCCTTGTATGCTACAGTCCCTGGTGTCACAAAGAGTCAGACACAACTGAGCGACTTCACTTTCACTTTCATACTTATTACCTTTTACATGTTTACTTATTGTTATTGTTTATTGTTACTCTCTTTGAGAATGTAAACTCTATGAAACCTGGGATCTTCATGTATTCTCTTCACTGATGTATCCCAAGAGACAAAAAGATTGCTGTAAATTGTACATCAATAGCTATTCAATGACTAATTGCTTCTGAGCTTCAATGGAACACAAGTGTAGAGTAAGAATATCTGAAGAAATGTTGTTCTAAAATATATGTGGAAGATATGGGGACAAAATTATGGTGGGAAGCTTTGCTCTAGCACACGTTACACTTGTGAGGTTCACTTGATTAAAGATTTACTAGGATCAGTTCAGGTCAGTCACTCAGTCGTGTCCGACTCTGCCACCCCATGAATCGCAGCACGCCGGTCCTCCCTGTCCATCACCATCTCCCAGAGTTCACTCAAACTCACATCCGTCAAGTCAGTGATGCCATCCAGCCATCTCATCCTCTTTTGTCCTCTTCTCCTCCTGCCTCCAATCCTTCCCAGCATCCGAGTCTTTTCCAATGAGTCAACTCTTTGCATGGGTGGGCCAAGTCCTGGAGTTTCAGCTTCAGCCTCATTCTTTCCAAAGAACACCCAGGGCTGATCTCCTTTAGAATGGACTGGTTGGATCTCCTTGCAGTCCAAGGGACTCTCAAGAGTCTTCTCCAACACCACAGTTTGAAAGCATCAATTCTTCGGCGCTCAGCTTTCTTCATAGTCCAACTCTCACATCCATACATGACCACTGGTAAAACCATAGCCTTGACTCGACGGACCTAGGATATAACAGACTAAACAAATATTTGGACAAATTTATGAGCTTTGTGAATTGTGCACCTCATAGAGCACATAATTTCTTTCAAAAAATAGAGTTAACTATTTTGTAGTATTTTAGAAATTACTAAAACAGTTTAAATAAAACACTCAGTAGTTGGAAAAAGAAAAATCATTCCTTAAATATTTCTTGAACTGAGAAGAATTTCAAATGACAAGTATGGAGTACGTCAAGGCTGTATATTGTCACCCTGCTTATTTAACTTATATGCAGAGTACATCACGAGAAACGTTGGACTGGAAGAAACACAAGCTGGAATCAAGATTGACGGGAGAAATATCAATAACCTCAGATATTCAGATGACACCACCCTTATGGCAGAAAGTGAAGAGGAACTGAAAAGCCTCTTGATGAAAGAGAAAGAGGAGAGTGAAAAAGTTGGCTTAAAGCTCAACATTCAGAAAACAAAGATCATGGCGTCCGGTCCCATCACTTCATGGGAAATAGATGGGGAAACAGTGGAAACAGTGTCAGACTTTATTTTGTTGGGCTCCAAAATCACTGTAGATGGTGACTGCAGCCATGAAATTAAAAGACGCTTACTGCTTGGAAGAAAAATTATGACCAACCTAGATAGCATATTGAAAAGCAGAGACATTACTTTGCCGACTAAAGTCCGTCTAGGCTATGGTTTTTCCAGTAGTCACGTATGGATATGAGAGTTGGACTGTGAAGAAGGCCGAGCACCGAAGAATTGATGCTTTTGAACTGTAGTTTTGGAGAAGAGTCTTGAGAGTACCTGGGACTGCAAGGATATCCAACCAGTCCATTCTGAAGGAGATCAACCCTGGGATTTCTTTGGAAGGAATGATGCTAAAGCTGAAGCTCCAGTACTTTGGCCACCTCATGCGAAGTGTTGACTCACTGGAAGAGACTTTGATGCTGGGAGGGATTGGAGGCAGAAGGAGAAGGGGACGACAGAGGATGAGATGGCTGGATGGCATCACTGACTCGATGGACGTGAGTCTGACTGAACTCCGGGAGTTGGTGATGGATAGGGAGGCCTGGCGTGCTGCGATTCATGGGATGGCAAAGAGTCGGACATGGCTGATCGACTGAACTGAACTGAACAGGGTACTTACATAAAAAATGATAGTGTCTGCCTAATCTAAATGAGTGCCTTTTGACCTACGTCTTACCCAGAACAAACATCAGTGTCTCAAATGCTTTTATTATTTATGAGCAAATTAGATTTCAAAGAGATCTACACACTTATTTAGGATCACACAGTTCAGTTGGCTGGATTAGGACTTGAACCTACTTATTTTCTCGTTTTGTTGAGCAAAAGTCAGTAAAGAGACAAGGTTTGTTGAAAGGGAATTTTGCTTTATTTCAGAGGCCAGCTACCAGGGAGCGGGGTGGGGGTGGGGGTGTGGGTAGGGAGACTCCTGTTTAAAGGTTGACTCCTTGTTCCTGACAATCAGTTGACAAGGGCTTTTATAGATGGAGGGAAGGTACTACATGCAGGAACAGTGCAGTCAGTTCTGATGGTCATCATGAAATCCGTCATTGCAGTCTGACCAGTGTCACCTTGATTGTTTCAAAGACCATTCATCTTCAGTTCCAGGGTTGGATTGTTTCCATTTCCTTGAGGCCATTTTTCAGAACTGTGCCAGCTTATGTCTTCACTACAGTCTGCTCCTCATGTAGTTCACTTCTCCACTTGGGGTTTCAGGATATGTAACACAGCTCACAGCATATGGCTCAGAATAACATCTATAGCCTTGGAGGAAGAGCTAAGGGTCCTGGGAGAGGAGGACAATAGGGCCCTGATCCATTTCAGTCTCGCTTATAAGCTTAGAGGCTGACTTCCAACAGCAAGCCTCCCAGGAACTTCTCAGTGGAGGTTGAAGCAACACTGATTTTCATGATCTAGCAAGAGATGTTATGTGGGTATACAGAGTGAAGTAAGCCAGAAAGAAAAATACCAATACAGTATACTAACACATATATATGGAATTTAGAAAGATGGTAATAATGACCCTGTATGTGAGACAGCAAAAGAGACACAGATGTGTAGAGCAGACTTTTGGACTGAGGGAGAGGGAGAGGGTGGGATGATTGGGAGAATGGCATTGAAACCTGTATACTATCATGTAAGAAATGAATCACCAGTCTATGTTCGATGCAGGATTCAAGATGCTTGGGGCTGGTGCATGGGGATGATCCAGAGAGATGATATGGAGTGGGAGGTTGGAGGGGGGTTCATGTTTGGGAACTCATGTACACCTGTGGTGGATTCATGTCAATGTATGGCAAAACCAATACAGTATTGTAAAGTAAAATAAAGTAAAAATACAAATTAAAAAAGGAAAACACATTCGAGGGCAGTGGGCACAGACCTCTATTCTCAATGGCAAATGTCAAAGAAACTGGAGGTTTCATTTATAAATTGATGCTAACATTTAAAGAAACAATCAAATCACGATCCATAATGCAATAATGCATTTTTATTTTAATGCAATTTTATTGACAATAATATTGACCTAGCCTCCTTAATAAATGAATTCCAAGGTAAAACGAGCAAGGGTAGAGGGACAATTCTTTAATAAAACACACCAAAGTGATGTTGGAGACAGGCAAAGAATATCCCAATTAAAAAAAAAAGAGAAGACAATCAGTGGATTCACTTGTGTTAAGCACCATGTCACTAAACCAAGTTTTAATTACAGCTTATTCCTAGGTTTCATTTAAACAGCGACAGGAACCAAATGCAAAGTGTAAACTTTGATTAGCTCCTGCATTGAGGAAGAAAGGGGTTCTAAAAAAACATTTTGGAAGGACTAGGATGTAAAATATATATTAGAAAATATATTAAAATATTTTCATTTACTTGTAGAGTGAAGTTGCTCAGTCGTGTCCGACTCTTTGCGGCCCTGTGGATTGTAGCCCACCAGGCTCCTCTGTCCGTGGGATTCTCCAGGCAACAATACTGGAGTGGGCTGCCATCTCCTTCCCCAGGGGATCTTCCCGCCCCAGGGATTGAACCCAGGTCTCCTACATTGTAGGCAGACGCTTTAACCTCTGAGCCACCAGGGAATTGTATGTATATATGCAAGTTACTAATCACCACATTCAGAAAAAAAGGTAATAGGAAGCAAGTGAGAAGAGGTAAAGGCTGTACGGGAAAACTGTAATAACTGTTAGATCTAGGTGAGGAAAACGTTGGTATTGAACAAACTGTTCTTGAACCTTTTTGTGCACGTGAACCTGCTTCTACGGTTGCAACTACACACTATAATCACAAGGTGGCGATAGGCTCACGTATGAATTCTTACAGAAACACTCCTGTGAAAGGAGAGTCCAGAAAGCAATATTTCTCAACATAACATCCTTAATGCTGGCTCTACGAGGAGAAATGAGAAAATCCCAGAAGGCCAAAATCATTGAGGAAATTCACGCCTTATTTGAGTAGTTAACATTGAAATAAGTGCGGGAAAGTGGAAGAAATCCTGAAGTAGGAAGAAGGGATACTTGCTTCCGAGAAAACCTAGTCTCTAGTCGTGGCTTCATTAACGTCTCATTCTGTGGCCTTACTCAAGTCGGAAATGAGTAGCTGTCACGTGAAACAAGAGAAATATATCTGAAGAAAAACTTGGAGAGTGACTTCAGTTAGAATTGGAATTGCCTTTAAAAATGATGCTTATTAGAGGACTTTGCTTAGAAATTTTTAGCCACGTAGCAGTTACCTAATTCTTAAAGTATAACATTGACAATTTCTCATGAAGCACAGAGAGTAAATCCAAAGCACACTGTGATTATGCAGCCTTCTAAGTTTATTTTGAAAGGATGCTTACAGATTGTTTGATAGAGAGTGCAGTTGGATCCTGGGTGGTTGTATTTGGGTTCTAACCCTGTTAGTGGCTCACCTCCTGTGCTCACATCCTCAGTTGTGTCAGACTGTTTGCAGCTTCATGGAATGTAGTCTCCAGGCACCTCCGTCCATGGAAATTTTGCAGGCAAGAATATTGGGGTGGGTGGCCATTTCCTCCTCCAGGGTGTCTTCCTGACTCAGGGATCGAACCCTCATCTCTTGCGTCTTCTGCGTTGGCAGGTGGATTCTTTAGCATCACCACCGGGAGAGACTCAGATCACCTCCTAAAGGCTGACGCATCATTCTATGCTGCTTATTATTTGAAGAATGATCCTTTCAGAAAACTGCTCTTGTAACTCAGTCATCCTCCTGAGGTTTCAAATAATCAGTCACCACATATACGAGCAACACAGACTTTGAACTAACCCCAGTCCAGTAACCATCTTACTCCCGTTGCACGAGAGACCTCAAGCAAGAATCATCTAGGAGAGCTCATTCAGTAAACAAATTCCATCTGATAATTATGTGTTTGTTGTTCAGGAAATACTTACTGAACAACTACTATGTGCCAAAACCATGCATTGACTTACAATACTACAAAGGTACTTGATCTCATGGAGCTCAAATGGCAATAGTGGTATGCAATAATAATAGTAAAATGAGAGATAAATAAATGATCAAATCTCATATGTGATGAAGGAAATAAATAAGCTGTGCAAAAGGACAAAACAGATTAAACACTTCTTATTGATATACAACTTTGTTTTCTTTTTTTTTTTACTTTGTTTGGTTTTGCTTTGTTGGAAGGGAAGAAGCATACTTAAACACACACACACACTCACATACACAACAAAACCCAATAAGTCCACAAGAGGACAGAATGGAGTTTACCAAACACCTGCAGATGCAAACCAGCTGCTGTCAAGGGGTGAATTAAAAACTATGCCCATCTCACCTGGTTACCTTAGTTGCGTCAAGAGTTTCTAGATGTTTAGAATTTAAAACTATTTTATAATTACCTTGTAATTCTTAGATTTTCCTTTCCCACACTGCTTGGTATGAAAGTAAAAACTTATTCTTGTTTATCCATACTTGAAACAGAATTTGATTGGTGGCTACTTACACATAATAGATCGGAAAAAATGGCTCAAAAAAGGCTAGGCTAATGAACTATGCATTATATATTTTTTAAATTTAAATAGAGTTACTTTCAGTGCTGTGATAGTTTTCAGTGTACAGCAAAGGGATATACAGTATGTCCTTGCTGTTTATTTTACATGTAATAGTGTATATATGTTAACCATGATAGTTGCTTGAACACAGACTGTGTATATTGAGGAGCTCTGTCAATGGGTAGAACAGGAAGGTAAAATAGTGGGAAATGAATTTCAAATTCAAATACATGGCATAGAAAATAAACGGAAGATATGTCACTGGTCCAGTCTCAAGGGTGATTCAATGCAGCATAGACAGACCATTGTTATGCCCTTAGTCTTGTAATTGAGTCAGAGACCTCCCTTCATTGTTCTATCATGATATTTGTTCAACTTTCGCCAGGAGAGAAGCAGAGCCAGTCTTACAGTCATAAAATGAACTAATTATAACATGGCAAAAGTGAAAGGAAAGGAAAGTGAAGTCGCTCAGTCATGTCCGACTCTTTGCGACCCCATGGACTGTAGCCTACCAGCCTCCTCTGTCCATGGGATTTTCCAGCAATAGTACTGGAGTGGATTGCCGTTTCCATCTCCAGCGGATCTTCCTGACCCAGGGATGGAACCCAGGTCTCCCACATTGTAGACAGACGCTTTCCTGTCTGAGGCACCAGGGAAGTCCATATAACATGGCAAAGAAGAAGCTAAATCCTGTTTTAGAAAAGTGGGGAGAAAAAGATTAAAAATGGTGAGAACCAGGGAGATTTGAGGAAAAGTTCAGAAAGAAATGAACCTTCGATTCACGCTTTCTACAGTTCCTAGGCTTTTTCTAGGCAAAGAATCAAAGGATTATATGAAAGGAGTCTGTCACACTTATGGGGCAAAAGTGAAATCCTAAAACATCAGGATCCATTTGGAGAGTGGTCAGGAGCCTGCATCTGAAGCATGGGCTCCACGGAGGAAGTGTAGATGGCCGATCCTGAATGACGTAATAGGTTGACATGACTTGGCTTTGCAGTGAGTTTATTGCCAGGAAACATTGAGTCAATACTGCAAACAAAAACATGGCCTCTTATCTGATATTTTTTAATCTGTCTATAATTTGGTTTAGACTTGCCTTACTCCTGGAATTGCATCTTTATAGTTTGAGTTTCAGAGATGACCTCAGCCTTAATATATCCAAGAATGAATTCACGTGATTATCTAATAGTGCAATAGCAAATGACAGAGCAAGAACCTAACTTCTTGGGCTGAGTTTCATTGTAAAAGTTTTGTACAGATGTGTGCTTTAGGGGTGCTTGATTTCAAGTCTCAGAAGTATAGGAGAATGAACTTAGCTTTACCCTGATCTACTTTAGAAGGTTGTTTTGAATGTCATTCCAAGGAGGTAGGAATGTATATTGTCAATTGTGGGAACATTTTTTCTAAAGTATCTGTTCTTTACAGATCTTTTCCCCCAAAGTATCAAACACTTCAAAAATCTCACTTTTTATCATATATTGCTTTGTAATGATACTCTTGTCTAGAATCTGTTTCTAAAAATTTATTGTTATTCCCTAAAAATAAAAGACAAAAATAAATAAATAAATAAAAACTTATTGTTATTCCCTAAGCAATTGGAACAAAATGAGTTATACTTTGAATTTTTGATATGTTCAAAATTTTATATTAATAATTATTATAAACCAACATACATGGAAAGCAGAAACTCAAATTTTATTTTGGTCAGTATACTATTATTCAAATTTATATGATTCAGGTTGGCACTGACTTACCAGAGTAAGTAGATATCTATTTTTCAGGAATTTTATTATGAGTCTCCTTAAAGGATAAATTCAATATTACCATTTATTTGATTTCCACAGAAAATTTGCCATGTGTTTTTTTAAAACAGAATACTCAAGAGATCTATCAGAATAAACATATCTTTTCTGTAACTTTAGCTTCCCCAACTGTGGAGTTGGAAAAAAAAAGTCACATTTTCCACAATAGCAATGAAAATTTTGATTACATATTTCCTATATCATGAACCATAGAAAGAGATAAACAACACCACCAAAAAGAAGTAAGCATAGAAGAAAAATAAGCAATCATTGAAGAGAAAATCATAATTTAAAAAGACACATGCAGTACAATGTGTACAGCAGCACTATTCATAGTAGTGAGGACACGGAAACAACCCAAATGTTCATCAGCAGAAGTGTGAATAAAGAAGATATGGTGCATATCTACAACGGACTATTTACTCCGTCATATAAAGGAATAAAGTTGGGTTGCTTGTAGAGACGTGGAAGGACCTAGAGACTGTCATACAAAGTGAAGTAAGTCAGAAAGAGAAAGATAAATTTTGTATTATTGCATACATGTAGAATCTAGAAAAATGGTACAGGTGATCATATTTGCAAAACAGAAGTAGAGACACAGACATAGAGAACAAACGTTTGGACACCAAAGGAGAAAGGGGATGGTGGGAGGAAATGAGGGATTTGATTTACATATACCCACTATTGATACCATCTAGAAAATAGATAACTAATGTGGATATACAGTATGGCAGGTCCTCAACATCCTGGAACTAATGCCTGATGATCTGATGTAAAACCAGGTGGAGCTGATATAATAATATAGAAGTAAATAAACAAATGAACAATAAAAATCATGTACTTGAATCATCCTGAAACATACCCCCTTCCCTGGTTGGAGGAACAAATGTCTTCTCGAAATTGGTCCCTGATGCCAAAAAGGTATAGCACAGTGCATAGCACATGGAACAGTACTTAATGCACTGCTGGAAGGAAGTCCTAAGGGAGGGGATATATGCATATGTACGGTTGGTTCATTTTCCTGTACAGTAAAAACTAATACTGTACAGAAGAGATCATCATGACCCAGATAACCATGATGGTGTGATCACTCACCTAGAGCCAGACATCCTGGAATGCAAAGTCAAGTGGGCCTTAGGAAGCATCGCTATGAACAAAGCTAGTGGAGGTGGTGGATTTCCAGCTGAGCTATTTCAAATCCTAAAAATGATGCTGTGAAAGTGCTGCACTCAATATGCCAGCAAATTTGGACAACTCAGCAGTGGCCACAGGACTGGAAAAGGCCCGTTTTTATTTCAATCCCAAAAAAGGCATGCCAAAATTTCCTCAAACTACCACACAATTGCACTCATCTCACAACGATAGCAAAGTAATGCTCAAAATTCTCCAAGCCAGACTTCAATAGCACATGAACCAAGAACTTGCAGATGTTCAAGCTGTATTTAGAGAAGGCAAAGAAACCAGAGATCAAATTGCCAACATCTGTTGCATAATCCAAAAGCAAGAGAATTAGAGAAAAACATCTACTTCTGCTTTATTGACTATGCCAAAGCCTTTGACTGTGTGGATCACAACAAACTGTGGAAAATTCTGAAAGAGATGGGAATACCAGACCATCTGACCTGCCTCCTGTGAAATCTGTATGCAGGTCAAGGGGCAACAGTTAGAACTGGACATGGAACAATGGACTGATTTCAAATTATGAAATGAGTACATCAAGGCTGTATATTGTCACCCAGATTATTTAACTTAAGTACACAATACATCATGCAAAGTGCTGAGCTGGATGAAGCAAAAGCTGGAATCAAGACTGCAGGAAGAAATATCAATAACCTCAGATATGCAGATGACATGAGCCTTATGGCAAAAAGTCAGGAAGAACTAACAAGCCTCTTGATGAAAGTGAAAGAGGAGAGTGAAAAAGTTAACTCAACATTCAGGAAACAAAGGTCATGGCATCCAGTCCCATCACTTCATGGCAAATAGATGGGGAAACCATGGAAGCAGTAAGAGACTTTATTTCCTTGGGCTCCCAAATTCCTTCAGATGATGGCTGCAGCCATGAAATTAAAAGACTCATGCTCCTTGGAGGAAAAGCTATGACGAACCTTGAAAGAATATGAAAAAGCAGAGATGTTACTTTGCCAATGAAAGTCTGTCTAGTCAAAGCTATGGTTTTTCCAGTAGTTATGTATGGATGTGACAGCTGGCTATAAAGAAAGCTGAGCACTGAAGAATTGGTGTGGTTTTTTTTTGATATAAATTTATTTATTTTAATTGGAGGTTAATTACATTACAATAATGTATACATGTGTTCCCCATCCTGAACCCCCCTCCCTCCTCCCTCCTCCCTCCTCGTACCATCCCTCTGGGTTGTCTCAGTGTACAAACTGTGGTGTTGTTGAAGATTCTTGAGAGTCCCTTGGACTGCAAGGTCAAACCAGTCAATCCTAAAGATAATCAGTCCTGAAAATTCACTGGAAGGACTGTTGCTGAAGCTGAAGTCATAATACTTTGGCCACCTGATATGAAGAACTGACTCACAGGAAAAACCCGTGATGCTGGGAAAGATTGGAAGCAGGAGGAGAAGGGAATGACAGAGGATGAAATGGTTGGATGGCATCACTGACTCGATGGACATGAGTTTGAGTAAAATCCGGGAGTTGGTGATGGACAGGGAAGCCTGGTGTGCTGAAGTCCATGGGTTTGCAAAGAGTCAGACATGGCTGAGCAACTGAACTGAACTGAGAAACTAACACAACATTTTAAAGTGATTACACTACAATAAAATTTAACTTTAAAAAAAGCAGGGATAAAATTAAAATGAAAAGAACTTTGCAATGATGGGGAAGAGTTAAGTCCCCTTCCCCAAATTCCTTTAGTAATGGATCTCTGATATAAAAATCCAGAGAATTGATTTTAGTCAGTGCTCTACCACAAAATATAAAAGCAAAACATAGAGGCTGTGGAAGAAGCAGAAGACTTTAGAAATATTGACTAAAACTTTTTGGAGGTGAGATAAGGCAGAGAAGGGGATGGATGAAAGCTGCTGGATTAGAAATCATTCCCCTTAGCTGGTTTGGGGTTTTATCCATAGTGCATCACTGTCTCTTAAAATGAGACTTTTCATGAGAGTATAATTATTTTACAAAGTTGTCTTAGCTTCTGCTGTACAATGAAGTGAATCAGCTAAAGTATGTATATGTATCCCCTCCTTCCTGGGCCTCTTGCCTGCCACCCTCCTCATCAGACTCTTCTAGGTCATCACAGAGCACTGAGCTCAGTTCTCTGTGCTGTACAGTAGCTTCCCAGTAGCTATCCATTTTACATATGGTTGTGTATTTATGTCAAAGCCACCCGTCAGAATGACCATCATGAAGAAAATCTACAAACAGGAAATGCTGGAGAGCGTGTGGAGGAAAGGGAGCCCTCCTGCACTACTGGTGGGGATATAAATTGATACAGCCACTATGGAGAATGGTATGGCAGTTCCTTAAAATACTGATAAATAGAACTACCATATGATCCACCTATCTGTCTCCTGAGCACATGCCCTGAGACATCTTTTCTTTAGGTATATGTGGAAAACCAATAAAGTTCCAGACAAGGAACTTGCACCATCTACGCTGGACCACAGGAGCCCACTTGAATAGCGGAGCATGCCCCACCTTGGGCTCCCTCTCACGTGGGTCTCAGAAGCCCAGGCAAGTAAGTAGACTCAGAGAGCCTCCACGTTCCAAGGGATCAACCTGAAAAGGAGAGGGAGGGAGAGGGAACAAGAGAAAGAATGGACACCGGGGAGGCCAGGTTTGTGCAAAACCCCCCTCCAACTTTATTATTCAAAAGGTGTTTATATACCCTAAATTTTACATAATGGAAGATACAGAGTCATGCAGGGGCAGCAGTCCTGACCCTTTCTGTATATCTTTTTGTATACAAAAGGTCTCAGGTGATTTACATTATCTTCTGGCCAAGAGGCTTGTTAACACTTTTTGGCTCTCTTCCGTAATGAATGGTGATCTCATTTTCTCTGAAGTGTTTTTCTTTAATCTGCATCTCCTTAAAGCACTAACGTTACATCTCTATAGAACAAAGGCGCAGTGGGTTATAACAAAGAAGGTACTTAACTCAAAGATCTAATGTTGCTACTTGTTTTTTCTATATGCCAACTATATCAACAAATAAAAGATATGAAAATTTGGCAGCAAGTATTGGCTCAACAATGAAGTGCTTAATCAGTTTTATTCTAATGATCTTGACACCTCGGAAGCCCCTGCATTTCTAGGATGTTTTAAGCTTCCTGTGCCTCTGCCGGTTGGGAGACTGCAAACAATTCACAAGCTGTAAAAATTTTGGGGGAACCTGTTAGGCAAGCTAGAGAGTTATCAGAGGGGGTTTTAAGCTGAGACATTCTTTTGCAGGAGACTGAAGCCCTGAGTTAACTTTTTTCAGAGAGTGTCAGAAAAGTAGAAAAGCACAATGCAATAAGGCAGGCATATTCTTATTTTTGGGGGGTACGTGCTCAGGAAATACCAGGGGGAAAACCTGAGGCCTGATTCGTCTTTCCCATCAGGCCTCTGCCGCATGACCTTGTCACGGGTGGGATTCCTCACGCTGGCTCCCGGCAGATATCCAGTCAATTGGAGGAACATGTGACTTTACTTCTGACAGGTTTAGTTCTTTTTGGCAGATCCATCTATTTTCTGCAGCACAGCGTTCAGAAATAAGTTGTGTTCTTGATATTGAAACACAGTGGTCTTCTTTAACATCACCAGAAATGTGTAATCTGTAGAGCAAAAGAAAGGACTCTCTTTAGTGTTCATGATTTTCTCACATAATTCTCCTCATCCAGCCAGAATTTTCTGTAACTTTCAGGAAACGAGATGCTCAGTTATTAAGCACTGGGTAAGTAAACAGTCTATGGCAGAAAGTGAAGAGGAACTAAAAAGCCTCTGAAAGAGGGTGAAAGAGGAGAGTGAAAAAGGTGGCTTGCGACTCAACATTCAAAAGCTAAGATTTTAGCATCCAGTTCCATCACTTCATGGCAAATAGCAGGGGAAAAAATGCAAGCAGTGACAGACTTTGTTTGCTTCGGCTCCAAAATCTTTGTAGACAATGACTAAAGCCCTGAAATTAAAAGACACTTGCTCGTGGGAATGGCTACCCACTCCAGTGTTCTTGTCTGGAGAATTCCATTTCCGTGGACAGAGGAACCTGGAGGGATACATCCATAGCGTGGGAAAGAGTCAGACTGGACTGAGGGACTAACACTTTCACTTTCATTTTTTTTTCACTTGCTCCTTGGAAGGAAAGCTATGACAAACCTAGACAGCATATTCAAAAGCAAAGACATCACTTTGCCAGCAAATGTCAGTATAGTCAAAGCTACGGCTTTTCCATTACTCATGTACTGATGTGAAATTTATACCATAAAGAGAGTAAGTGCCAAAGAATTGATGCTTTCAAATCGTGGTGCTGGAGAAGATTCTTGAGAGTCCCTTGGACTGCACGCAAATCAAGGCAGTCAACCCTAAAAGAAATCAACCCTGAATATTCCTTGGAAGGACTGATGCTGAAGCTTTGGAAGGACTGATGCACCAATCCTTTGACCACCTGATGGGAAAAGCCAACTCACTGGAAAAGACCCTGATGCTGGGAAAGACTGAGGCCAAAGGAGAAGGGGGAGGCAGAGGATGAGATGGTTAGATAGCATCACTGACTCAAATGGACATGAATTTGAGCAAACTGGGAGACACTGGAGGACAGAGGAACCTGGAGAGCTGCAGTCCATGGGGGCCACAAAGGGTTGGACACGACTTAGCAACTGAACAGTGATAACTACACAGTCAGGCATAAATATAAACTTTTAAGAGAAAGTTAATATAAACATCTGGAACTTGCAAGTTCATCTTCACTGGAAGCGAAGCATTCTAAATAGAAATATCATCATGATATACCCAAAATGAAGCTTTGAAAATTGGAAACTGAATCTCCTATTAACATATCACATGAAAAACTTATTGCTTTCACTGAACTTTGATTTTCTTAAATATTTAGGATATAATAACCTAGTATTTGGGGAGGCATTGAGATGATACCTATAGAAGTGTGATCAGACTTAAACAGAGTATGTGCTCAGGAAATGTATTAAGTACATATTGATATGTAGGATCTGCAGACTTTGAATGTGGCCAGAAAAGGAGTCTCAGTTCATGTTGTATGTAGTGGAAGATTCCTTTTTTCCCGTTCCAAACAGTTCACGAGTGTCTGCTGTGATCAATGTTGTATTAGTTCCAAAGATGCAGGAGTGTTGTGGCTTATTGCAGATGTGGTGTGAGTGGCAGTCAAAGAATGGGATGGCAACACAGAACTGGCATGCCAGGATGGGGTATGCACAAGACGTTCACCTGCTTGTCCTAAACTGAAAGTGAAGGGGTACGGTGGGCAGGGCTCCATCACAGATTTCCTTTGTTCCTTTGTTTCTTTTCTTCATAAGGGCCCCTGGGCCTGAGAAGTCCACCTGATTCCCTCCTAGCGCCGGACAGTCTAGTCACATCAGCATTTCTTTCAAGCGAGTAATAGCAAAAGTCCCCTGTGTTTTACCTCTTTCACCCTTCTGGTCCCCTTCTTCAAATTTCAAGATAACTTTTTAAATGCTCATTTGACTTTTTTCAAAAGACCCTCAGTGACTTCCCAGGCCTTCTTTGACCAGATCTCTGCCTAGTTCTTTAGTATTATCTTCTTAATCCCCAAAACAGTGAAAAAAAAAAATACTGTTTATGTTTTTCATTACTTGAAAACCAGGGTAGAGAACTAAATAAAAGCAGAATCTAACTGCTACTCTTTCTACTATCATATGATACCTTTCAGGGTTACCTGATCACTGTCTTAACCAAAGCATTCTTTCAGTCTTCAGAATAGAATAGAATGCTAATTGAATTTAGTTTATCAACTTTTCCTATATTTCTGTTCATAGACACTACAGAGATTTCTAATTTTATCATAAAGTTTAATAGAATAAACATAATGGCCCGATAAGAAACATACCCACACAGAAACCAAAGTTAACCTTTTCTATGTTCAGAAAAATAGAAATAAGTTAATATCAGAGTTGCATTTATATGTAAATAAAGTATAGAATATAATCCCTGGAAAACAAATAAAAATCAGAATAGATTTTATGTAATGAAATATATTTGCCTTTTCGTACATTTATTCTTGTCTAGGACCCTTTATTTTAAAGTGATATTCATTTTAAAGTACTATATTTAAAAATATTATATTTTAGAACATGGGCAAAACAACCTAAAAATTTGCTAATTAAAGCAATATGTCTCTCAAATTTTTTATAATTTTTCACATAACAAATTATTGCTGTTTTAGATAAATTTTTATCTGCTCCTGTGTCTTCAATTTTAATGTCTTATTTTTTGAATGATAAAAATATCAATTTTAACTGTACTTTATACAAATGTAAATAAATCATTCACAGACTCAAAAATCATAACAGGATACCATCTGTTCTGAAACACTCATCAGAATTTCTTTACAGAGCCTGTGCTCTGCAGCAAGAGAAGCCACTCCAAGGAGAAACTCACACACTACAGCTAGAGAGTGGCCCCTACTCTGAGCAACTAGAGAAAAGTCTGAGCAGCAGTGAGACCCAGCACTGCCAAAAATAAATACAGAAATAAATAAAAAGTTTAAAGAAATAGCAAATAGCTCTTTTGTGGCTTACGCAGTTTCATTGCATCTCCTCAAACATCTCTCTCTCTACACCACCGATTAAAATATGCTACAATATTTGTCACAAGTTGGCCAATTCTCTCAAATGCCTGGATTCCACAATCTGATATTTACTATACTTTTTTCTTCTCGTATTCATATTTCAATGCTCTATGTGGCCTACTTATTTGGTCCCACAGTTTGAAAAGTTCAACTTAAATTCTTTATATTTAATAATATTGGTACAAAAATTCTTTTTCCAATAGTGTCCAGCTAGAAATTTCTTTATTTTTAAATTTTGTTATTAGAATTTTTTTTGGTGTCCCTCCCAAAGGAGTTGGTCTATCCCGTTTCCTAAAACTCCATTGCAATTAAAAATATACATTGTGACAAAGAGTGATGTCTTTTCGTATATGGAGATTTTCTACTAACTTCAAAAATCATTCTTCTTCTCAGACTATACTGCTTCTTTCGAAAATTCCTAAACTAAATTAAAACTATAAATCTCAGTCTTCAATAGCAATGTTACTATCTTGCCTTGCAAACCTGATACAATAGAATATTCAAATTAGCTTATCTAATACTTACATATTAGAATTTAAAATGGATCCATTTATCCACTTCCAGTTCTTCTCTGATAATGTAAAGTTTAATCCAATCCAAAACAGAATTCCTCTTTTGTTTATCAGGTTTTGTATGAGTCTCTGTAAATGAAACAGAAGAAATGAGTATTGAATCCGTTTATCTATTGCTGGTTTGCATTCTTCTATTCATCCTCTGAAACCCAGTTTAAGTATCACTTCTGCTATGAAACCTTTCCTGATACCCCATTGGAGTTAATTATTCCTTACTTGTGATATTTCTATTCCATTCATTTATACATCCAAATATTTACGTTTATATTTTTGTATTCATTAAATAATATTTATTTTGCTTATATGTCCGTTTAGTCTCTCAGATTGTGAGCTCCTTGAAGTCAAGGTTAATACTTCCATCTTCATAGAACCCTCGAGACTAGAGCACAAAAATCTTGATATGGTTAGAAGCCAATGCTGAGTGTTATTGAAGTATTTTACTTATTAATAATTATTTACCAATTCTTCATGATCTTGAATAAGCAGTAGACTGGATTCTCTTGTGTAACAGTCAGCTAGACTGTCATCCCAAGGTTTGGAAGTTTCAATAAAATATAAGCATTTATCTCGGATTTGTTGCCAGTGCATTGGACACCTTAACAGAACTGGTCTCTCTAAAGTAACAAAGAAGAGGGAAAATAAAAATAAAATAAGAAAGAGGAAGAAAAGAAATGAATGTTATATTTCTTGTCCCCATCCCTCTAACACTAACCACATATACACAGTTCAGTTCAGTCACTCAGTAGTGTTCAACTCTTTGTGACCCCATGGACTGCAGCACGCCAGGCCTCCCTGTCCATCAATAACTCCCAGAGTTTATTCAAACTCATGCCCATTGAGTCAGTGATGCCATTCAACCGTCTTATCCTTTGTCATCCTCTTCTTCTCTGGCCTTCAAACTTTCCCAACATCAGGGTCTTTTCAAATGAGTCAGCTCTTAGCATCAGGTGGACAAAGTATTGAAGTTTCAGCTTCAATATCAGTCCTTTCAATGAATATTCAGGATTGATTTCCTTCAGGATGGACTGGTTGGATCTCATACAAGTTACTATAAATTCAGGAAAGTCTTTGACCGTCATTGTGAGAACAATTCATGAATTTAATATAACTGAGGGTTTTGAGACCACTGTTCATTCTGCTATTAAAATTTGAAAATTGGTGACCAGCTAAAACACTGACAGACAGAATAACTTATTCAACTCCACACAAGCAGGTGGTGATAGAGCCAAAACTCTTTTTGAGATTCCTTAAATTCCTTATCATTGCTCTTCCTACTCCATGGACAACTATATCAAACGCTCTTTAAAAAAAGTCTACTTGAAACAACATGTAAAATGTAAAGCAAATAATAATTCGTACCCACAATTAATGGCAAGTATCATGGAGAGAAATTATTCGAAAGTTTCTAACTGCTAAATTATATATTTGCCTAATAATGAGATCTATTGGATAGCATTTTTTAGAGGGATATTCTCATTTTCTTAAAATTTCTCTTGTGTACAAATGTATATAATAAATGATCGCATTTTGCTATAGTCTCTCAACAATAGAGTATTAACACACACTGCTTAGTAAGTATAAGGACAAGATCAATATCTTAATGATTAATACAATAAGTATTAAAGAATTCATTACATGTTTGTGTTCTATTCATTAGCTTTAGTCAAAGGTTAGCTGTTTGACATATTAAAATCACCAAATATCTCACTTAATGTATATTTTACTTTATGGCTTGGATTTTGACTAATAAGTATTGACTCTCCTAGCCTGAGTACTCATAAGGCAGTATTATCTGGTAGTTAAGGTCACAGGCTCTGACGATAGACCACTGAAGTACAATTCTCAGTGTCACCCCTTAGCAAATGTATGACCCCAGATGAATTGCTTAAACTTTCCATGCCTCAGCTTTGTCAAACATAAAATCAGAGTGATAAAACTAATCTTAACATATGGGTTGTAATGAGCCTTAACAAAAATAATACAATGATAACTATCAAATTTTAGCTGTTATTCTTAGAAAATTCAAGCCACAAAATATACCTGTTGCTTCCTTCCCGTTCTCTTGAGCATCCATGCTGGTTTTTTCTATTGATGTATTTTGTCTTATGAGTATCACTGGTAAATAAAGAAACACCATTAAGAAGATAAAATGCTGAAAGGTGCAAAGAAATGGATATGCTATATTTACCACTTCAGGAAATTGTTGTCTTAGTACTATCTCAACAAGCTTGAAATGAACAGAAGATAAGAGCAATAGCAATTTAGTAACAGTGGGTCTGCTTAGAAGACAACATAAACAAACACATAAGTAAACACAGAGAAACATTGAGTTACTTGCATCTAATATATAAGTAATCTGGAGAAGGGAATGGCAACCCATTCCAGTATTCTTGCCTGGAGAATTCCATGAACAGAGGAGCCTGGAGGGCTGTGGTCCGTAAGATCTCAAAAAGTCAGACATGACTGAAGTGACTTTGCATGCACACACCCACTATATAAGTAAAATCCCAGGTGTTATTTAAATTCTTAAATTGCTTACACTCCTGTCTACATGTTCCGTTTACAGAATGAGTATAATTGTGTCTGTCCTATGGGAGACATTGCCTAGGACAATCTAGAATTTAGTAGGCACCTAAGAAACTGTAGGGATGTCCCAGGAAGTCCAGTGGTTAAGATTTCGCCTTCCAATGCAGAGGATGCTGGTTTGATCCCTGGTGGGGAAGCTAAGATCCCACATGCCTTGGGGCCAAAAAACAAACAACAACAACAACAACAACAAGAAAAACCCAGAACACAAAAACAGCAGAAGCAGTATTGTAACATATTCAATAGACTTTAAAAATGGTCCACACTAAAAACAAAACAAAACCAAACAAAAAACCTCTAAGCAATTATAAACTTATTTTCTTTGTTATTATCAAGCTTTTATCATAATTGCAATTTTTAAAAAAGTTCTTGGAGCACATGTAAATCCCCTATGAAGATTCTCAGAACAATTAGAAAGAGAAATATGAAAGCCTAGGGTTTGCAAAGTGGATATGGGCTGGGCACTATTAGAGCACTGTTTCGTAACTTTTTATTTCATCAGTCTTCCACTAAGTTTGGGGTGGCCAAAGATGTTTAACATACTTTACTATTTATGGCAGAAGGAGAATAAGTAGAACAAGAAATAAATGGTCTTGCATCACTTACCTGAAACACTCAACCCAGTCACAGTCAAGGCAAGAAGTATCATCACAGCACAACCAAATTTCAGGGCAAAGTTATGCCAACGTGGACCCTGACAAAGATCTGAGACATTAAGAAAACATGCTTGGTTAACTTAGTTGAGTTCATCTGGTACAAAAAGCAAAGGCTGTTTGGCTCACATAAGAAAGAGCTAGATTCAGGTTGGGGGTTAGGGGCAGGAAAGAACATTTATCAGTTATCTTAAAGTAGGGTCCTAAGGACTTTCCTGGTGGTCCAGTGGTTAAGAATCTTCCTGCTAATGCAGGGGACACAGGTTCAATCCCTGATCCAGGAAGACCCCACCTGCCGTGGCAGGGTAACTAAGCCTGTGGGCCACAAGTATTGAAACTCAAGCACCCTAGAGTCTGTGCTCCACAATAAGAGAAGCCACTGCAATGAGAAGCAACTAAAGAGTTGCTCACTACAACTAGAGAAAGCCCACGCAGCAACAAAGATCCAGCACAGCCAAAAATAAATAAAATTAATTAATTGATTAAAAAAAAAGTTCCAGAGTGACCTGCAAGTCCATTTATTTCTACTTTAGTTTTTTACAGTCCCCCAGGAGACTGAATTGTGTGATCCAGTTTTCAGCCAACTACTACCGATCTCTACTGTTAGGATGTTGACATTTGTATAAGATTTAGCCCTTTCTAAAACATCCTTGTAGAGATGGAATTTAAGATAGCTAAATGTGATAAAAGATTAAGGTAGGAAACAGAATGTATTAAATTTTAGATAGTGACACGTGGATAATCATGTGGAGGAGAGAGAGAAAAGATAACACCTAGAGGAGCTCCAAGGTCCTGGGTATAATCTGAAAATGAGAGAAACCTCACTGGAGAATATTGACCTAGAACTTCTAATGTGATCCTGTGTGACACAGAGCAGCTAAACTTAGTGAGCCTGAGACTTAGTCCTAGGTGAACTTTCCTGACAGCTGTATGGTATTTTACCTTTCTGTCTCTTTTCTTCCTTATTCTTTCCTGCCTTGAAATTTTGAAACATGGAGAAAGTTTCATATAGTCACTATCTTATTTATTACTGAAGGAGAGAAGTGGTTAAGAGCAAAGGCTCTCAAATGTAACAGATTTGTATTTGAGCATGTTGCTTTAAGCCTGTAACCTTCATAAAATACTAACTTCCTCACTTGTGAAACATAACATAATAGTTACTTTATGAGGTTTTGGAAAGGGTTATATGAAAAAATTCTTCTCAACATGGAGTCTAGTACACAATAACTGTTCATTGAAAATTTATGGAACTGAGAGGAGGGTCTTATGACTCTTCTGAGCTGTTTTTCTGCAACACTTCATGACTTTAGAAATAATGAACTTACAACAAATTGAAGATGCCAGGTAAATTTTCAGTTCACTTCAGTTCAGTCGCTCAGTCGTGTCTGACTCTTTGCGACCCCATGAACCTCAATACGCCAGGCCTTCCTGTCCATCACCAACTCCTGGAGTTTACCCAAACTCATGTCCATTGAGTCGGTGATGCCATCCAACCATCTCATTCTGTCATCCCCTTCTCCTCCTTTAGTCATCTGGAAATATCCATGCAGGGCTATTTTTTTGTTTGAATATAAACAATATGCCAAGGGCTTCCCTGGTGGTGTGGTGGATAAGGATCTGCCTGCTAATGTAGGGCAGTCACGTTCAATCCCTGGTCTGGGAAGATTCTGCCACAATTACTGAGCCCATGTTCTAGAGCCCGGAAGCCCCAGCTGCTGAGACCCCATTCTGCGACTACTGAAGCCATGATCCGTAACAATGAGAAGCCCTTAGACTGCCACGAAGACCCAGTGCAGCCAAAAATAAATAAATACATAAATACATAAAATAAAAAAAATAATAATAAACAGTATGCCAACAGTCTCTCACTCCATTGCTCTAAACCTTTCCTTGGCCTTCTCTCAAGCAGATTTAAGACTGTATATCTGTAAAAGAGCCTACAAATTCCTTTTCAATCCATTTCCCATTACATCTCTGACTTTATCTCCTGCTGCTTTCAACACAGACATGCTCCATCATTTCACACCCAACCTATGTGCTCCTCCTACAAAAGGACAGGAATGTTCTCATCCCAGGGAACTTGCACTTGCCCTGGTCCATCTTCTAAAAAGCTCTTTTCCAAGGAAACATATCTTTGTCCTTTAATTCTTTCAGGTCTTGGCTCAGATGTCATCTTGTGAGGCAGGCCTTCTTCTACTTGATATCATACCCTCTCTGAAGTTAACTCTCAATTCCATCACAAATAAAAAACAGTTTCTCAGGACTTTTCTAGTGGTCCAGTGGTTAAGAATCCACCTGCCAAAGCAGGGGACAGGGATTCTATCCCTGATCTGGGAAGATTCCACATGCTGTGGAACGACTAAGCAGTGCACATCTGGTATCAAGTCTGAGCTCTGCAACAAGGAAAGCCACCACAATGAGAAGCCTGTGTACTACAGCTAGCGAGGAGCCCTTGAATAGCCCACAACTCGATAAAGTTCAGACAGCAGCAAAGTCCCAGTGCAGCCATCAATAAATAAATAAATAAATAAAGGGTAAAAAAAACAGAGGGGTGAATACAAGAGAGTAAAAAATATAGATAAAATTTTCTCTATTGCGTTTAATATTATCTAACCCACATATATGTATATACTTAGTTATTTGTTTATTTGTATGTCTTCCTAGCAGTATAAAATACACACACAAAAAAGAAAATATTTTTCCACTATTTTTTTCACTTGTCCTAACCTCAACACCAGGGCATGCCTGGCACAGGTGCTTGTTTTTGGATGAATAGATAGACTCTAGAGGCATTTTGTGAACACTTACCTACTTTTTTAAGAAATCAAGTGCTGGGCCATAAACTAGGTGGCAACTCACATCTCTGGTTTACCTGAATGCCTTTGATATGATCACTGTTCTACAGTTCCCACAATGGCACCCCATTCCAGGACTCTCGTCTGGAAAATCCCATGGAGGGAGGAGCCTGGTAGGCTGCAGTCCATGGGGTTGCTAAGAGTCGGACATGACTGAGCGACTTCACTTTCACTTTCATGCATTGGAGAAGGAAACGGCAACCCACTCCAGTGTTCTTGCCTGGAGAATCCCAGGAATGGGGGGAGCCTGGTGGGCTGCCGTCTATGGGGTCGCACAGAGTCGGACACGACTGAAGCGACTTAGCAGCACAGTTCCCACGGAGAAGGCAATGGCACCCCACTCCAGTACTCTTGCCTGGAAAATCCCATGGACAGAGGAGCTTGGTGGGCTGCAGTCCATGGGGTCGCTAAGAGTCAGACACGACTGAGCGACTTCACTTTCACTTATCACTTTCATGCATTGGAGGAGGAAATGGCAACCCACTCCAGCGTTCTTGCCTGGAGAATCCCAGGGACGGGGGAGCCTGGTGGGCTTCTGTCTATGAGGCCACACAGAGTCGGACACGACTGAAGTGACTTAGGAGCAGCAGCAACACAGTTCCCACAGCCTGAACAGTTCAGCCAAAGAGCTGAGGGGTAGTTTCCCAATAATTGTAATAACAGGTCAATCTGTGGAGAAAGAATGTCACCTGCCATTTCAATAGACAAGGGATGTTGTGACCATAAAGCCATCAGCCAGGGTAGCTGCCCCGATGTTGAAACCCGAGTGGAATTCAGAGTGAAGAAAAACAGGATACTAGCGCTAGATAGTTAAAATGCGCATCACGGGAATGATTTCAGTAAGTCCAGACTCTTGCGTCTTCTCACACATAAGAAAACACTAAAATCATTAACTCGATATGTCTGTTTTTGTGATTAGCAGTCATCTTTTGGTAGTCAACTATATATGTTTTTTATTTGCAGCAGAAACTCCTATATGTCCTGGCTTCTCCCTTACCATTTGGGAACAGTTCCTCGGAGTTATCTAAGAGGCTGCCTTCCCAGCTATGGTCCTCGGTAAAACCACCAAATACAAAATTCTCAACTTATAGGTTATACATTTTTTGCAGTCAAGGGTTTTGTAACCACATATTTTGTTCTGACTTTATTCTGCTTTGTTTTTCAGATTTACTTTTATAATGATATTTTGAGGAATAATGATTATGAGCAGAAGAGACACATTTTCTGACCCCTTTGATTTGGGATCTTAGATCATAGCTTTTGAGGAAAATCTTGCTTTTTCTATATTCATCCTGCCACATCTCCTTTCAACACCATCCTCCTTTCTCTCCACTTTTGCTAGATTTGAATAGGGAACAGAAAGCTTTGCTATTTCCCACCAAAAAATATAGCTTGACCAAACTGTCACTGTAGTTATCAAAATTCTCCAATTTTCCATAACCCCCATTTGAAGGGTATCGTGAAACTATTTGCTAACCCTAAGACTTTTCAGTCTCCAATTTAGAATGTTGATAACTGAATAGTTTGAAATTATCCCACATCATCCTGAAAGGATGCAGCACACCTGCTAAGCACACAGTGGAATGAATATCAGGTGGGATAAAAATCGCAATAGTAGTAAATTTGGTTTGACATCAGAAGGCAGTACTATACTATGATCACTTTATACATTTTTCTACTTAGTTTCTAGTTTCTTTTCAGCCACGGAATCCATCACCTGTTACCTCACATTAGAATCCTCATCTGCTTCACTCAGAATACTAGCTCCTCTGACACACAGAAAATTGCCAAATTCAACAAATATCAAGTAGGTTTATCAGGGATATTCTCCTGTGTCTTGTGGCTTATCTCCTTCTAAACTGATACATTTTTCAATTTAAAAAACAATCAGATTGTGAGTACATTCACATCAATCTTAAATATAATTTTCTTTTGGAACATTTTTTCCTTCCCTTTGAAAAGTGAAAGATGTTCATCATTAACATCTTTAACACTTTGTGTTAATTAATTAGCAAAGTGTTAATCATTAACACTTTGTATTCTGAAAGGAATGCTATGGGTGCAAATGCATTGGAACTTAACCAGTATTTTACAGAGAGATTTGAAATAAAGTAGGTTACTATTACAACAAGGTAGCAGAATATTTCTAAAAACATTTTTTTGTTAAAAACAAAAACAAAAAAGGGACTTCCTGGCTGGTCCAGTGATTAAGACTCCGTGCTTCCACTGCAGGGAGCACGGTTTTCATCCTTGGTTGGGGAACAAAGATCCTGCATGCCACATGGGATGGCAAAAAATAAAACAAATACTGGATGCTTGGGGCTGGTTCACTGAGACGACCCAGAGGGATGGTACGGGGAGAGATGAGGGAGGAGGGTTCAGGATGGGGAACACATATATACCTGTGGTGGATTCATGTTTATATATGGCAAAGCCAATACAGTATTGTCAAGTAAAATAAAGTAAAATTAAAATAAATAAATTTATATTAAGAAAAACCAAAAACAAAAATAGAAAAACTGCTTTTATTTCCAAATAAAATAAAAATACTCCTTTGTTCATACTTGTAAAATATTTATTCAGGTTCTTTTAGCCAAGGCTCAGTAACAGGAATGATGTTCACTTTTCACAAAAGTATCTTCACAAAAAGAAATCTAAAGGTATGTACTTTTTTTCACACCTGTGATTACCTACAGACAGGCCATGCTATATCAACTTAATACATGACTACTGCTCATCTTCAAAGTCATGATTTAAAGCCACAAATTTACAGGAACATCTAACTATTGGAAGATACACAAATGCCAAAAGGAAAATTAAAGCCACTTACTCTGAAGATGAGATGGAGGTGATGACCTTTCAATGCCAGAATCCCTGGGTAAGTTTAAATCAGCATATACCACCTGACTCCCCATTGCAAACTGAAGAAGGTGGTACTATACTCGTATAAGAGGAAGAACTCCAACTTCTCTGAGGCAAGATCAGCTGAAGGAAGTGACCAATTTAAAAAGTTTTGCTCTCTCTCTTATAATCAGCACCTAACCACAATGGTTACTGTGGGCTTTGTCTATAAATTAGTGAGGAAGTCCACTTACTGGGTGTCCAGTGTACTTAGACATATAATATTAGGTTGGCCAAAAAGTTTGTTCAAGTTTTCCATAACATGGAAAACGCCAAAGGAACTTTTTCACGATTTTCAATATCTACTTTGTTTAGTTAATTGGCCTATTGTTTGACAATATTCTGGAAAGATTGTTTGTTGTCTTTGTAAGTATCTTTTTTCAACAACTTTTTCTGGGCCAGGACCAGAGTGAAGGAAATAAAGTACTCTGATTTGGCTCAAACACGCACACACACACACACACACACACACACACACACAAAGAATCAAGATAAACCATATTTAATGCCAGGTTGTAAAAAGTAAACACTAACACACACAAAAAACTGTAGGACACTTTTCTAAAGCTCTCAAATCTTCCTGAAATATTTGTGCCCCTGGCAAGAGCTGAAAAATGTGGGGAAAGGAGCTGTAAATGTGGAAAAGGTCACTGAGTAATACAACAGAGACAGCAAAGAGCCAAAGATCCAGACTATTCTTAGCTTAAAAGAATGCTTTCAGTGCACTGAGGTTTAACTTCAAGTTAGGAAGTGTGACTATGACCACGAGGAGTCCACAATGGCCATGTTAAAAACAGCTGACTGAGGAAGGAGTATTCTCTTCAACCAGAAGCTTGCAAAATTATGTGAGCTTCAAAAGTACAAACTATTCAGAAATATAAACCAAAGGAGACTTTTCACTTGTGCATATGCAGTGCAAAACATATTGATGGATGTTTTCATTTGTTACAACCATTTTATAGGACAGAAGACCCTTACTATGCAATCACTATTGTATACATATAAAATGGACTTCCCAGGTGGCTCAGTGGTAAAGAAGCCGCCGGCCAAAGCAGGAGATGCAGGAGACAGGGGTTCAGTTCCTGGGACAAGAAAAGCCCCTGGAGAAGGGAGTGGCTACTTACTCCATTATTCTTGTCTAGACCACCCCACGGACCAGAGGAACCTGGCAGGCTACAGTCCATTGGATCACAAAATGTCAGACACAACTGAGTGACTAACATACCTCAACATAATAAAGACCATTTATGAAAAGCCCACAGCACAGTCAGTGGTGAAAAAAGAAATAAAAGCGTTTCTTCTGAGGTCAGGAACAAGCAAGGATATCTGTTCTCACCACTCCTATTCAACACAGGTATGGAAGTTCTAGCCAAACCAATTAGACATGGAAAAGAAATGAAGTCATCAAAGTTGAAAAAAAAGAAGCAAAATTACATCTGTTCAGAGAAGACCTTATGTGTAGAAAACCATCAAGACTCCAGACACACATACTCACAAACTATTAGACTAATAAATGAATTTGCCTAAGTTTCAGAATAAAAAGTCAATACACAGAAATCAGTTGCTATACACTGATTATTGATTTGGAAAGAAAATGAAATTCATTGGCAACAGTATCAAAAAGAATAAAATACTTCAGAAAAAAACCTAGTTAAAACTTGTACTGAAAACTGTAGAATATTGCTGAAAGAAATTTAAAAACACATAACTAAATGAAGAGACATCCCATGTTTGTGACTTGGAAGATTAATATTGTTAGCATATGTATACTAGAACTACCATATGACCAAGCAATTCCAGTCCTGGGTATATGTCACAAAAAAACAAAAACACTAATTTGAAAAGATACATACCCCTCAATGTTTGTAGCAGCATTACTTATACAATTGCCAAGATATGGAATAAACCTATGTCTAGGGTTTCCCAGGTGGTGCCAATTGTAAAGAATCTGCCTGCCAATTCAGAAGGCATAACAGATGTGGATTGGATCCTTAGTTTGGGAAGATCCCTGGAGAAGGTTATGGCAACCCACTCTATTCTTCTTCCCTGGAGAATCCCCATGGATAGCAGAGATGGGCGGGGTATATAGTCCATGGGGTCGCAAAGAGTAGGACGCAACTCAGCACCCATGCATGCACACACATGAATAAATGGAGTATTGATTGCTAGAGTGAAACTTGCATAGTTGCTCCAAAAACCCAAGTGTTTTTTGCTTTGCAGGTTTTTTTTTTTTTTGTTGTTGTTGTCTGGTTGGCCGGTTGGTTTTTGTTTTGGGGATGCTTTTTGTTGTTCAATGTTTTTAAAAACCTGAGTTCATTTACTAACAGTTCCTACAGGGGGCGCTGCTGGCCTTTCTTTTTTATATCCTTAAACCTTCTGTATACTGAAATCAGAAAGCTCAAGTTATTGGTAAATGCTTCAATCATTTGATACATTAATATCTGCCTTATCCAAGCATTGGATTTTTTTGAATTTACAGATAAGCCTGTTGGGCTTCTGTCTATGGGGTCGCACAGAGTCGTGTGACGCGACTTAGCAGCAGCAGCAGTAGCAGCTCGGATGAGTAAGGAGCAAGAATGATCATCTGTTTCCTACCTCAAAACCCAGACTCTTTTTACAACCTACCGAACCACATTTTGCTCCTGTAATACCTACAAACCCAAGTTATAGAGAGGGAAGAAAAGCTAAAATAAATTTTGCTCAAGGCTGGCAATTATACTGCAAACAGTAGCTCTGCTCCTGGATAGGTAGTCTGTCTAAATTCGAGTGGATGAAAACAATATTTACTGTGTTGCTTATTGTGCCAGGGTACCTCTGAACAAGATTGATGTATATGTATATGGTGACCTGGACAGCCTTGATATTTCCCTAACTTTGTATACACTTTGTGTTTAGTCATTCAGTCATGTCTGACTCTTTTGTGATGTTATAGACCGCCAGGCTCTTCTGTCCATAAGGATTCTCCAGGGAAGAACACTGGAGTGGGTTGCCATGGCCTCCTTCAGGGATCTTCCCAACCCAGGGATCTAACCCAAATCTCCTGCATTGAAAGAGGATTCTTTACTGTCTGAGCCACCAAGGAAGCCCATGGATAATGGAGTGGGTAGCCTATCCCTTCTCCAGGGGATCTTACTGACCCAGAAATCGAACTGGGGTCTCACACATTGCAGGCAAAGTCTTCACCAGCTAAGCTACCAGGGAAGCCCCTTGTTTAAGCTCTGGACAGGTGTTTGCCTAAGTCAAAAGATACCTTCTCCAGGAGATCTTCCCCACCCAGGGATTGAACCCACAATTTCTGCAGTGGCAGGTGGATTCTTCACCAAAGTGCCACCTGGGAAGCCCAACTTTATAGATGGATACCACTATCAGATTAATTATATTATTTGCAGCTGAAGATGGAGAAGCTCTATGGTGGTGGTAGTTTAGTTGTTAAGTGAGTCTTAGTTGCAGCATGCAGGGTCTTTTTTTGTGGCACGGCTATTCTCTAGTTGTAGCCTGGGGGTTTAATTGCCCCACAGCATGTGGGATGTTAGTTCCCTGAGCAGTGACCGAATCTGCTTTCCCTGGATTGGTAGGTGAATTCTTAACTACTAAATCACTAGGAAAGTCCCAATTATATTTACCCTTCAGCAAGGGTAGTTGGATGGATAACAATTCTGTTTCAAAGGTTACTGTGGTCATAGCAAAGCAAAAGTAGAGATTTCAGCCTCTCTTTTTCTCTTGATGGCTTAGTGCTTTAATTTGCTCAGCATTGTCTCCAGTGGTTTCTAATGTGCCTTTTTCAGACTTACACTTTAAGTTTAAAGGATTCTGACAGCAAATAATCATTGACGCTTAATTCATGTCACACAGAACACACTAGAGCTCCGTATATGTTGCATGTTTAACTTCCAGTTCTAGTTTAAGGATGAGAGTGGGTTCCTAGGTCACTGAGCTAAAAACATGATAATGTTGACTAAGAGTCAACTGCTCTTTTAAGTTAAGAGATTCCATTTTAGGTTTATGGAAAAAAAAAAAAACACCACTTTTAAGTTCGGGTAAAAAGCAGGAATGCAGAGTTTCCACAGGCATTTCTTCCTCATACACAGCTTCCCCTGTTTTAAACACATTGCATTAGTTTGTTTTATTGGTTAAAGCTGATGAACAAATTTTGCTCCAATATTATGAACTGAAGTCCATAGACTACATTAGAGTTTACTCTTTATGTTCTATATGCTATGGCAAGCTTGGGCTTTCCTGTTGGCTCAGACAGTAAAGAATCGGCCTGTGAGGCAGGAGGCTGGGGTTCAATCCTGGGTCAGGAAGAGCCTCTGGAAAAAGGAATGGCTATCCACTCCAATATTCTTGCCAGAATTCCTGGGACACAGAAGCCCGGTGGGCTACTGTCCACGGGGTCACAAAAAGTCAGACACGACTGAGCAACTAACACTTTCACGTTTATAATGACATGAATTTGATAGGGATAGAGTAAAGGACAAAGAGGGTAATGGTTAATCCCACTGGGGATTGTAAGTAAAAAAGTATGAGAATGGGAACCCCTGTATGTTAATGATTGCTTAAAAAGGCAGGTTTGCTTAATTACAAAACCAAGCAGGGTTGTTTAGCAACAAAACCTTGCAAAACAGAAGCATGAGACATCTCTGAAAACAATAGAACAATGATGGCATGAGACCCACATCCCACCTAGTGAGCTCAGTAAGTTAATGGCCCACAGGACAAGCTCTTTGCACATAGGTATGGGGAGGGAGGTGGGAGGGGAGTTCAGGATTGGGAACTCATATACACCATGGTGGATTCATGTTGATGTATGGCAAAACCAATACAGTATTGTAAAGTAAAATAAAGTAAAAAAAAAAACAAAACAATAAAATAGAAAGATGACATTCAAAGTGAAAGATCCTCATGGTACTGAGACTTGAAACAATTTTACCATAGTGCCATGACTGTCCTGGCTTAACCATGTAGGGACAAGAAAACTCCCCAGCCTGACGTGAAGGCAGAGCTGACTATGGAAGCTTGACATCTACTCAAGAATGAGGGAAAAAGTGGTATTTTTCCCCTCCCCATTTTTCCTTTGATTATTAATATAAAACTATAGCCCACTAAGTTCTCAGGCACAGCACCCTCTCATCCATCCACTTGTTAACCTCACAAACCTCCTATTCTAATAAATCACTTCTCATCTATCACTTTGCCTCTCACTGGATTCTTTCTGTGCTGAGACATAAAGAACTAGAGATCTTGAGAATCCCCCCAAACACCACCTAGTAGTTTTAAATCCATCATTACAGAATCACAGAGTGTAGTTTCATTGAATAAAAATCCCCTGGCCTCCCCCATTCATCCCTCCCAATCTCTCCACCTTGGCCCTTCAGACATGTCTTTTCAACATCTCCATAGTTTTGCCTTTACGTAAGTGTCAAATTGTTGCAATCTTACAGTATGTAGATTTATCAGATTGCCTTCTTTCACTTAATAACCTGCATAAAAGCTTCTTTTTATGTTTTTTTTCTTCACTTGAGAACTTTTCTTAAAGTCCCTGAACATTATGCCATTGTTTGGAGAGTCTACAGTGTGTTTAGCCATTTATATATTAACAGGCATCTTGGTTGCTTCCAAGTTTTGGCAATCATAATTACAGCTGCTATAAACACACCTGTGTAAGTTTGCATAAACATCAGTTTTCAACTCATTTCTGTAAATGCCCAAAAGTGAGACTGTTGGATCACCTGGCAAGTATATTAATTTCATAAGAAACTGACAAACTGTCTTCTAAAGAGTCAGCTTTTTATTGTCACCACTTGGCGAAACTTCTAAATCACTTCAAGGATCAAAATAATTCACCAGGAAAAAAGTTTCTGTTCATCAAAGACTGATTTCTGCCATTACTGTCTTGTTTTAAGAATCTGTTTGTAAACTCTGTTCCAACTGGACCAATCTCACTGTAGCAGATCCTCAGGGTTGAAATCTTATCCCCCACAAAAGTCCAAAAGAGGGTAATGTAGACAGGTGATGATATATTTGCTGCTGCTGTTGTTTAGTCACTAGTTCAGTTCGGTTCAGTTCAGTCGCTCAGTCGTGTCCGACTCTTTGCGACCCCATGAGTCGCAGCACGCCAGGCCTCCCTGTCCATCACCATCTCCCTGAGTTCACTCAGACTCATGTCAACTCTTCGCATGAGGTGGCCAAAGTACTGGAGTGGTTTAGTCGCTAAGTCCTGTCCAATTCTTTTGCGACCCCCTGGACTGTAGCCCACCAGGCTCCTCTGTCCATGGGGTTTCCCCAGCAAGAATACTGGACTGGGTTGCCATTTTCTTCACCAAAGGATCTTCCTGGACTGAGGATTGAACCTGCTTCTCCTGCATTGTCAGGCAGGTTCTTCATCACAGAGCCACCAGGGAAGCCTGATTATGTATTTAAGATCTTTCAAAAATAAAAATGGAGTAACTATAGTTCACACATACAAAATGGAGCCAGATGGCCTTAGGTGGAGGTAGTTTCAGATGCAGTCTTGCATCTGAGAACTTGCAGATGCATCACTGAGAACTTAAACTTTCTGAATTATATCAAACTCAAGACCATCACCAGACAATTTCAAAATAGTATCTGCAGGCAGTGCCAGGTGCAAGTATTGTTTCAAAGTTCCTCCCTCCTACACCTGCAAATGTGTAACCATTTCGAACCCCAAACAACTCCTGTTTAAACAAGCATTCCTATTTCTTCCCAACTCTAGTCCTAATTCCTGACAATTTATATGACCTTGTAGTTTTTGGCCTTTATAACCTTTCCTCATTTTGTAGCCTCAGAACATATTAGCCTGGGGTTTAGATCTGCGTATCATCTCCTGAGAACAGTGGTGCTAACAAGCCACAAATCAACACCTTTTAGAGGAGGTTTGTGTGTGGGTGGCTACATACAACAGGGTTTCTGTTCTCAGGGGTCTTGGTTACCACAGGTTGAACCTCAGAGAGACAGACAGAGCCTTGTCCCCATCTCTGCTAGACTAGGGAGACTTGCAGGCTGTGGAGATTTATGAAGACTTTCTCCTGCTAGGAAGGGACCCAGCCTGGCAGACAGCCTGAGCAGAGGGCTGTCCTCTTAGATCCACTGTTAGTCCACCAGGTCCCCATCAGGCGTTTGGCAGGTTGGAAAGGAGCCAAAGACCCTTCAACGGCAGGTATACTATTTACAAGTGTTCTGACTTTCTTTTCTGCCTCAACATACTGAGAAATGAAACACAGGAAGTGGGGCCTAACGTCTAGGGTGGAGCACGGAAGGTGGAGGGTGATGGGGAGGGAGCATTATCTAGTACCATCTGGGGTACCATCCACTCTATGGGGGTAATTTCCCACGCCCTGCATCCGGTGTCTCTCTTAGACCTTGGCATACGGTTGTAACTGAATGTGGGAGAAAGCCGCGGATGGAGAGGGATGTGGTCACCCCACAGGAAAGCTGGAGGCGCCGGGAGAGGGCAGCGGTCGCAGCCCTGAGACGCTGGCTGCATCCCTCTGTTTGGCCACCTCTGGTCCAGAGCAAAGCCATAGTGGAAAAGAAACCGCTACCAAGAAAAGAGAAAGAAGAAACTGCCTTCTTGGTCTCAAGTAGGTTGCAAACTCTCCAGGGCTGTCCCAATAAGGGGTGAACATCTGGCCTGGTTGCGTGATTTGAAAAATATTTGACTTGATTTCTCCCCAGATGGCTGTGTGCCTAAGCTGCCCTCTTCATAGGAGTTTGCACAACTTTAGTGGGTGACTGGGAGATTCCTTAGGGTAAGCTCTGTGGTCTAGGGATTAAGGGCTTTGAAAGGCTGAGAGGGGGCAGCAGGTGTTCTTAGGGACCTGGTTCAATCTTTCCCCTTTTCATGTCTCCGTCTGCCTAGCTCCCAGGATAATTGAGAAGTTAATTGAAAAGTTGAGATCCCTTTGGAACTGGCCTGAATTAAGCTCCTTTCCAGAAACACGAAGGTCCCAGTATTCTTGGGGAGACTTGTCTTTCCGCTTTGACTGAAGAGCCTTAAGCTCCCGGGGGCAGAATAAGGGTGTGTTAAAAGAAAAAAAAAAAAGTTCCCTTCCTGGTGTCATGCAGGTTAAGTGTATCACCATTTTCATAATGTATTGCTTTTAGTAACTGAAATTTCAGAAACAAAGACCTGATTGAGAAGAAGAGGCATTTTTTGGCTGGATTGTTAGAGCCCCAGCTTGGAGACACAGATGCAGGAAGCTCTGAGTTGTGACTGACGCACTTAAAAAAAAGGAGGAAGTTTATTTATTTCTTTAAATGAGAGAAGCCATGGGTTCATTACAGAACTTGTTTCTCAAGCGTTAAAACTTCAGTTGATGAGAAGTGAAGTGTGTTAAGCAAGGACTTGTTGCACGAACACAGGAAAGGGAGGGAGGGAGATCTTTAGGGAGACAACAAGATTTCTTGGGGTACCATGAGGCCACAGAAATCGGCAGGTGTTGCTCTGTACTTTTTGTGGCACAATACAAAGATACAAAGAAGTTCTAGTTCTTGAATTCTGAAATTGGACCCATGGCTTCCAACTCCATTTTTGTGTGCTGACCACTTCATTATAATTATAATGATCACTATTATAATTTCAATTTGTCATTGCTCTTAGCTCTGTCAGGTTTTCGGTGGTACTATAAACCGTGATCTTTTAAAATGTTCCTGTCTTCACTAGACACCAGAGAAGATACTAACCTTGCCTCAGCCATTCTGGAAAATCCATCCAGACCTCTCCCACACAAGACCCAGGTGCCTGCTTCATCCTCTTCATCAGAATTTGCAGAGCGTTTGTTTCTCAGTACCTACCATAATAGTAAACAATCTGCAGATATGTGGTGACTGGATAAGACGTGATTAGTAGTGCAAAGAACTATGGAAAAAATGAGGCTGCCACTCTGACTAGATACATTACACAGCTGCTACAATAGATAACCTAAATTTTGTTGATAGCCCAGTGTATATTTACTTAACACTCATGTAACTGTGAAATATAGGTGTTTCTAGTTAGAACGCAGCTTTCTTCCACATGGAAATTCAGGGACATAAGTTTCTCTTATCTTGAGGCTGTGCAACCTCTAAGGTCTCCTTGTTTTTTGTTTTTTGTTTTTTTTCACAAACAGAGAAAGACAAAGGTTTTTGTGAAGACATATCTGAGCTTGGATGACCTCAACCTGCAGGGACTTGAAATAGGACTTTGGTTTCTGGCCAGAGATTGAAGTCTGGCCAAGTGCTGAATCCTGGCCATTAGGAGTCATTTCCAGAAAATGAATCTCCACAGAGAAACAAAAACTAGTGAAACAAGTGAAACATTTATTAGGAGGGAAAAGAGTACACGTGCATAGGCACACACTGGCAAGCCCAGAGCGCCAGGTCCTTGTAGTTCGAATCACTTTTATGAGATTTTCTTCTGGGTTTCCTTTGGCAAAACATCTTGCTTTGGCTGATTCTGAGTCCATATTTGGTATATATCAGTGTCTTCCCATGTGTGTACCCACATTTCTTAGCCAAGATGGATTCTAGTGAAGAGGCCTGTGGACAGGTTGACATTACTCCCTTTTTGATCTACAAAGAGCCTTGCTGCAGGTGTATTCTTGGAAAGGTCCTCTGAACCTTGAGAATGAGAAAAGTGCTATCTCATATCTGGGCAGGGCTCAGCTCCTCCTGCTCTTTATCTTGGGGTATCTATCCACAGGGGACAAAGTCCAGCTGTACAGCCCCGGGTCCATTTAGCTCCTGCCTCATGTACATTTCCGAAAGCACAAGAGATGACTCTAAATATGGCCACCTGATGTGAAGAATCGAGTCATTGGAAAAGACCCTGATTCTGGGAAAGATTGAAGGCAGGAGGAGAAGGGGATGACAGAGGATGAGATGGTTGGATGACATCACTGATTCAACAGACATGAGTTTGAGCAAACTCCAGGAGATGGTGAAGGACAGGGAAACCTGGCGTGTTGCAGTCCACAGGGTCACAAAGAGTTGGACATGACTGAGTGACTGAACAACAAAAACCTGTACATTTTTGGAAGGTCTGCACCCAGTGACATAGTGACTAGATGCTGTTCAGTTGCTAAGTCACGTCCAATTCTTTGTAACCTCGAGGACTGTAGCACACCAGGCTCCTCGGTCCTCCATTATCCTCCAGAGCTTGCTCAGATTCATGTTCATTGAGTCAGTGATACTATCTGACCATCTAATCCTCTGGCACCCCTTTCCCCTTTTGCCTTCTGAAAAGACCAATCATCAGGGTCTTTTCCAATGAGTAAGTTCTTCACATCAGGTGGCCACAGTTTTGTAGCTTCAGCAACAGTCCTTCCAATGAATGTTCAGGCCGATTTCCTTTAGAATTAACTGGTTTGATCTTGCCGTCCAAGGGACTCTCAAGAGTCTTATCCAACACCACAGTTCAAATGCATCAGTTCTTTGGCGCTCAGCTTTCTTTATAGTCCAACTCTCACATCCATACATGACTACTGGAAGAAACATAGCTTTGACTAGATGGACCTTTGTTGGCAAAGTAATGTCTCTGCTTTTTAATATGCTGTCTAGGTTGGTCATAGCTTTTCTTCCAAGGAGGAAGCATCTTTGAGTTTCATGGCTGCAGTAACCATCTGCAATGATTTTGGAGCCCAAGAAAATAAAGACTGTCACTGTTTCCATTGTTTCCCCATCTATTTGCCATGAAATAATGGGACTGGATGCCATAATCTTAGATTTTTGAGTGTTGAATTTTAAGCCAACTTTTTCACTCACTTTCATCAAGAGGCTCTTTTGCAATGAGAGGTGGAGTCTAAACTGAGAGGTTGCTAGTTTCCTTTTCAGCCAAATGTTAACAGAAGTTCCTTTCAATTCACATTTCCTGCTTTGCAACTACTGAGAAAAGATACCACCAAATCCCTTTTTTCAAACAGAAACATGGCAACAACAGAGATGTCTTTAAAAATCTTAGAGACAGACCCCACCTATAGAGCGAACATGGAGGAGTGGAGATCTGGTAAGGTAAAATTGATAAACTTTGACAAAACAAAACAGGAGTTGGGGAGGGGAGTTCTTATACTACTGATCACTGACAGCATAGTAGAAATTGTGCTTCAGAGGTATCAGTACTTCACAATTAACCTCCACAGAAGAAGAGATGTTTTGAGGGACTAGAGGTGGGTGAGAGGGCAGGTATGTAATTGTTACATTAGTTATTCTGCTACTGGATATGTTACTTAAATATTACTGCACAGTGAATTATGTTATAGGAGGTTAAGAGAAAAATGGTCTGTGGGTTTTGTTTTCAATTAGTCTTCTTATTTTCTCCAGGTTGCTGGCTACTTGCATTCTGGCAACTCACATTATGATGTTAAATAACAGATGATTATATCCCAGAGTGATGGCAAACAGAACAGTTTTGTAATGCATAAACTAATAAAAGTTACCCATACCTCCTATATAGCACAGGGAACTCTGCTCAATATTATGTGACAACCTAAGTGGGAAAAGAATTTGAAAAAGAATAAACACATGTATATGTTAAAAAAAAAAAAATTAACCATGACACCATGCTGTAGTCTGTTTGAAACTAGTAATAATATATTTGGAATCTGTTATTTGTTAGACACAGAGCCACAAAGACAAATTGTATTTAGACTCTGCCTGCAGGGCTTCATCACCTCAGGGACAGACAAATGAGTTACTACAATTTGATGTGATTTGTACTACAAGGTATTTAATAAAACCTAGGGAATTGGTGATGGCTTTACTTGTGAAGTGACTTTTGATCTGGGCTTTGAATGAGTCGTCACATTTTCTGGAAGAAATATGAGTAAAAGTCACAATTTTGTGTTCAAAAAAAAAAAAAACTAAACAAATATATATTTTCTTACCCTTGGGCACAAAACTGTCTTGAAAAATTTTCTTTTGGAATTAGGGTAAATGTGATTTTCAGTGATATCATTAAGTGTTTCAGATGATATCTATTGAGGCTTATTTATGTGTTCAAATGACTTTCCCTTTGTCTCTCCCTCTGGCTTTCTCCAGCTTTCCCAAGTGGTTCAGTAGGTAAAGAATCTGCCTACAATTCAGGAGATGCAGGTTTGATCACTGGGTGTAGGGCATGGCAACCCACCCCAGTATTCTTGCCTGGAGAATCGCATGGACAGTGGAGCCTGGCAGTCTATAGACCATGTGGTCACAAAGAGTCAGACATGACTGAAGTGACTGAGCATGCATGCACTGTCTTTCTCTTGCTTTACGTCTCTCTCTGTCTCATGGGCTCTGGTGTACTTCTGTGTTCTCTCTGTTTTTTTTCATTCTCTGGACTTTTGATTATAGCACATCTTCAGCTAAGCTTTATATCATCCTATTTAGAATACATTACCAAAGTAGTTTATATAATGTGTCTTACCAGAAATTTTCAGAAGTGATCATAAAAATGAAATGAGCATCTTTTAAACATAACCATTTTAGTTAAATTAAGAGATTTCCTGGCGGCTCAGATAGTATAGAGTCTGCCTGCATGTGGGAAACCTAAGTTTGATCCCTGGGTCAGGAAGATTCCCTGGAGAAGGAAATGGCAACCCACTCCAGTATTCCTGTCTGGAAAATCCCCTAGAAGAGGACACCAGTCTCTTCTGTTTATGAGAGTCTAAAGGCAAGAATACTGGAGTGGGTTGCCATGTCCTCCTCCAGGGGATCTTCTGGACCCAGCGATCAAACCCGTGTCTCTAATGTCTCCTGCATTGGCAGGTGGGTTCTTTACTACTAGTGCAACTTGGGAGCTGAGAATTAATTTCTTATTGTTCTCTAAAGAGACTTTCTTTGATAAAATCATGAATAATTATTGACTTTTAAAAAGTTACCTGCAAAAACTGAGACTATTGGTGTATAGATCCTTTGTAATTTAATTTCTATTTTTTAAAATTTTAATCTTTGGTAATTTAAAAGCAGATGTAGAGTTTGAAAGTAGGAATTGGACCTAAATCTATCCACCATCAAATTCTTTAGCATTTTTAGTTTATATTAAATTTGATGATGAAGAGAAAGAATATAGCTTATGCATGTTTGTTCTTCAGTCCAGTAGAAAGAATACTTTTTATAGCTTTTACTGAACTTCTATTTTCTGCTCAAAATTTGCATTTCCTTCTTTCTTCTTCCATTCTCCCCTCTCTCTGAACTTAACTTTTTATCTGGGGCAATAGGATATTGTAGTTCCTGAAACACAGGGCTCATGCTTAATGCTTAGTGAAAGCAAAAGTTCTTGCCAAATGTTGATGTTTTACTAGCTAAGCCACGTAGGTGAAACTACTTGAGCAGCGCAAAGGTGAAATCTATTTTCTTTTAAATTTAAACTGTCCCTGTAAGTTAAATAAGTTTTCTAGGACATGAAACTAAAAATTAAAACCAGTAGATCAGTAATTATGCTCCAATTAATATAAATAAATAAATTTAAAAAGCAAGCATCATTCAGTTCAGTTCAGTCACTCAGTCGTGTCCGACTCTTTGTGACCCCATGAATCGCAGCACGTCAGGCCTCCTTGTCCGTCACCAACTCCTGGAGTTGACCCAAACTCATGTGTATCGAGTCAGTGATGGCATCCAGCCATCTCATCGTCTGTCGTCCCCTTCTCCTCCTGCCCCCAATCCCTCCCAGCATCAGGGTCTTTTCCAATGAGTCAACTCTTTGTATGAGGTGGCCAATGTATTGGAGTTTCAGCCTCAGCATCAGTCCTTCCAATGAACACCCAGGACTGGTCTCCTTTAGGATGGACTGGTTGGATCTCATATATTAATGCATATATATGGAATCTAGAAAAATGGTACTGATGAATGCATTTACAGGGCAGGAATGGAGACCCAGGGGAAGGCGAGTACGACAAACTGAGAGAGTAGCATGGACATATATACACTACCATCTGCAAAACGGATAGCTAGTGGGAAGCAAATTGAATATTCAAATTAGCTTATCTAATACTCACATATTAGAGTTTAAAAAGGATCCATTTATCCACTTCCAGTTCTTCTCTGATAATGTAAAATTTAATCCAATCCAAAACAGAATTTCTTCTTTGTTTATCAGATTTTGTGTGAGTCTCTGTAAATGAAACAGAAGAAATGACTGAATATTGAATTTGTTTATCTGTTCCTGGCTTGCATTCTTTTGCTCATCCTCTGAAACTATCACCTCTTCTATGAGGCCTTTCCTGAGTCCCTGTTGGAGTTAATTAATCCTTATTTGTGATATTTCTATTTGTTCATTTATATATTAATATTTACAAATGTTTATGTCTATATTGTTGTATTCATTACATTATATTTATTTTGTTTTCATGTCTATTTAGTCTCTCAGATTGTGAACTTCTTGAAGTCAAAGTTGATATTTTCATCTGCATAGAACCCTTAAGGCTAAAGCACAAAGATCTTGATGTGGCTAGAAGTCAGTGCTAAGTTGTATTAAAGTATTTTAGTTAATTATTTACCAGTTCTTCCTTATCTTGAATAAGCAGCAGACTGGATTCTCTTGTGGAACAGTCAGCTAGACTGTCATTCCAAGGTTTGAAAGCTTCATGAAAATACAAGCATTTATCTCGGATTTGTTGCCAAGGCATTGAGCACATTAATGGAACTGATCTCTCTAAAGTAAGAAAGAAGGGGAATAATAAAGTAAGAAAGAGGAAGAAGAAATAAATATTATGTTTCTAACCTGTCCCCACCCCACTAACAGTAACGCATGCACTAGTCATCATAAATTCAGGAAAGACTTTGCTCATCGCTGTGAGGACAATTATGTATTTAGAATTTAATATAACTGTGAAGCTTTTGAGACCATTGTTCATTCTGCTACTAAGGTTTGAAAAATAGTGACCAGTTAAAACACTAACAGACAGAATAACTTGTTCAAGTGTTCAAGTCCACACAAGCAGTTGGTGATAGAGACAAAACTCTTTCTAGGATTCCTTAAATTTCTCACCTGTGCTCTTTCTACTACATGGACAACAATATCAAAATCATCTAAAAAATACACTTGAAACAATATAACTTGAAAGCAAATAATAATTCATAAGTTTATGGCAAATACCATGGAGAAAAATTATAAAAAATTTCTGATGCTAAATTATATATTTGAATATTCAGTTCAACTCAGTTACTCAGTCTTGTCTGACTCTGTGAACCCATGGATTGCAGCATGGGGGTTCCTTGTCCATCACCAACTCCCAGAGCTAGCTCAAACTCATGTCCATCAAGTCGGTGATGCCATCCAACCATCTCAACCTCTGTCATCCCCTTCTCCTTCTGCCTTCAATCTTTCTCAGCATCAGGGTCTTACTTTGGTCAGGGCTCTGTGATGACCTAGAGGGGTGGGATGGGAGGGTGGGAGGAGGCTCAAGAGGGAGGGGATATATGTATATTATAGCTGATTCATGCTGTTGTATAGCAGAAACCAGCACAACATTGTAAAACAACTATCCTTCAATTAGAAATAAATTTTTTAAAAAAGTCATTCTTTTGGTATACACTTCTAGTTTTGACAAATACATATAGTTGTGTAGCCACATCACAATCATTATAAAGAACAGTTCCACCTGCACCCACACCTTTGTAAACATTGCTTTCCTCTCTGTCCACCCTTTAATAAAAACTGATTTGTTATCTTTTCTTATACTCTTGCTTTAGAAGAATGTCGAGGGGGTCTGACTTTTTTCACTAAGCATCGTGCATTTGAAATTCATCCATATTGTACTGTGTTATCAATAGCGTAGTGTTAAGGAGAGAGATTATTTACAAGGACTCCTGCAATAGGAAGAATGCTCTAAAAAAGGTTCTCATTTTATAAATAGGTCAGGAAGTGGGTTGGACACTTGTGGGGGAAGAGAGCATGAAGTGTAAAGAGTAGATGATATCCTGAAGTTAGCACTTCCCACTTTGTGCCGGGGACACGAACTCATGGTCACACATGAGCTATGATGCATCTCACTTCTCTTTTTAGAGCTGGTTTACATTTTCAGGCAAGCCAGAGTTTGGGAATTTTGAGGGGAGACTGAGCCACACTAAAATTTAGCAAGCCAAAGAAAAACAAGAAATGAGCAATTGTGAATATAAAGTCAAGTTTTTCTTTTCTCCTAGTACCAAGTGGTATTTATTTATCTTTCTATCAGCTGAAGGATGTTTGAATTGTTGCCAGTTTTGGTGATGATGAATGAAAAGGTAAAGCGAAAGCCACTCAGTTGTGTCTAACTCTTTGTGACCCCATGGGCTACACTGTCCATTGAATTCTGCAGGCCAGAATACTGGAGTGGGTAGCCTTTCCCTTCTCCAGGGGATCTTTCCAAGCCAGGGATCGAATCCAGGTCTCCCACATTTACAGGTGGATTCTTTACCAGCTGAACCACGAGGGAAGCCTGATAATGAATAAAGTTAATATAAATATTCAAGTCTAGGTTTTTGTGTAAATGGAAGTTTTCATTCCTCTTGCATAGATACCAAGGGATTCTTACATTGCTAGGGCATATGGTAAGGATATGTTCACCACACCTAACTGCCAAGCTGTTTTCCAAAGTGGCTATACATTTATATTTCCAACAGTTCATGAGAATTCCATTTGTATCTTTTCTTCCCTGTCACTTAGTTTTGTTATTTTGTTTAACTTGCCACTTTGATGCACATATTGTGGCAGCTCACTGTATTTTCTGTTTCCCTAATGACTAGTTATATTGGTTTCTTGATTGGTGGCAGCCAGCAGGGAAGTCACAGGAGCTGCCTAGGGCTGCTAGAGTCAGCAGTCACTGGGGTGAAAGGAGGCCTTAGCTGCCAGAAGCCTGCTGGGAATCTGGTGTCACAGGACTCACTTGGGTCACTGGAGCTGGCAGGCACCTGGGAGAGGGGGGCCTTGGTTGGTGAGTCTGCAGGGAGTCACACAGGGCTGCAGGAGTCAGATGGCTAGGAAAAGCAGATCTGGGATGTGTAGTGAAGGCAGGTGCTGTCTTCCTCCCCTTTTCCCACGGGGAATGGGTCTCTCTCTGTGCTGGACTGCCCAGTCCTGAGGGAAGAGTTTCGGGGGCTTGGTCCCCAGGAGTTCACTAGGAGCCAAGTGTCACAGGAGCCCCACCTGGAGCTGCTGGAGTTGGCAGGTGCAGGGGGAAGACAGGAGCCTGGGCTCCTAGGAGCCCACAGGAAGCCCTGGGTGGAAGCTGTTGAAGGCTGCATTATCTGCCTGGAATTGCTAGAGTACACAGGAGCTGGGATGAGGCAGCGGGTGGGTGTACCTGGTGCTCTTTGGCTCTGGGGAAGGTATTTTAATGTGCAGATAATTTTCAAATTAATATTTCTACTGGGAGGAGAGTGGATGTGACTTCTTGAAACATTTTCACTTCTTTCTAATCTCTTTGCCTTTTTAACTTTTGCCTTATTTACTTTTCTTGCCTTATTGGCACTCATAGAAACCCTAGTAAAATGCTAAATTGGATTGGTAAGAACAGACATCCTTGCCTTGTTCCTGACTTTGGAGGAAGGCCTTCACTTTTTCACCATTAAGTATCATGTTAGCTGCACTATTTCTATGAAAGTGAAAGTTCAGTTCATAATTTGTTGGGCTTTGTTATTTTGGATGACTGTTACATTTTTCCATATTTTATGTCATACTTACCGACATGGTCATATCCATTTCTCTTCTCTTATTCTGTTAATATGATGAATTATAGTGATTAATTTTCTAATGCTCTTCTCAGAACTTCTATTTGTTATTTAAGGAGGTAAATCTGGATTGTTTATATGTTTCATTTTCATTCTGATTTCTACTCTTTTCATTTCTTACTCTCTTATTAGCTCTTCTTCCAATAACTGGAAGACTCTCCAGGGGAAAAAGCTTCAGTTTCTCTTCTTTCTAGTCGCTTTTGGGCTGTGCTCATCTCTCCTGGACATGGACCTTTTGTGAGAGAGTCTGGCAATAGGGGAGGTGAGGTACAGTGGACTTTACATGTTGATTCTGTGATAAATTTAAGTTTTTCTTTCTAATACCTCCATGAGATTGAGATTATGACATTTGTATTTACAGGTAAAGATCTCCAAAAGAAATGCCCAGCAATTGCCTCTCCTGTTACACCTGCCAGGCTTTGCTGCTGCATCCTGATTATCTTTATACTTGTAGCTCTAAATGTGGTGACACTTTCCACTCTTGTGGCAGGTGAGTTAGCTGTTCTCCAAACCGTACCATGTTCTTTGCACATTCACATTGTCAATAAATATTTATTGAGCTCCACTATGTGCCAGGGTGTGTGAAATGCTTGAGGTGTATCAGTGAACAAAACACTGCTATTCTATTAATAGCAGGAAGATGCAGATGTTATAATATAGGGTAACATATTGAGTTGAATGGAAGTGTCCAGGGCAAGCCTCCTTGAGAAAACGACTTTTCAGCAAACTTGAAGGAGATGAAGAAGCCATTGGATTTGTGGGGAAAGCATTCCAGATGGCAGGAACAAGTAGAATGAAAGGAGGAATCTCCTGGTAGGTTTGAGGAACAGCACGGAGGCTTCTACAGCTGAAGCAAGGTGAGAATGAGGAAGAGTAATGGGCTGGGGGTCAGGGAGCTCACAGCCTAATGAGTCAGGTAAAAACTGTGGCTTTTAATCTGAGTGCAGTAGGGGGTATCAGGAAGAGGGAAATTATAGGAGAGAAATGCCATGATCTGAATTCCATTGTAGAATAATATTTTGACTGCTACGTTGAGAATCATGTACTGTGTATATTTATTAACAAAATAGTTTTCGTAGAACATTCTATTCTAAGACAAATCCTCAATATAATAAAATCACTTGGGAAAAGCAACTGCCGCTAGTTTGTACTCAGCAAATGATCACAGATCTCAATATCCCATTTTCCCAGAAACCAAAAAGAAAAAACGACCTCAAAAGAGTTGTTGTTTTGGCAAGCAGTGAAGTGAAGTGCAATCACATTTCCAAGTATTGACTAACAGTTGGTGTTTTATAAATGACTAAGGCTGATAGCATTGTAAGAGGCATTAGAAATGCACTTGAGAATATGTTCCTGGAAGTAAAATGAGAGAAAATTATGTAATTGATGGTGCCAAAGTACATAAAAAGGAAAACTGTTCATTTGGAAAAACAGACAAATTTGGGCTTGGAAAACATTTCTAAGAGTCTGTCTACCTATAGAAAATAGGCCCTGTTCAGATTTTGAGAAGAGCAAAAGATTATTAGCCAAGGCCATGAAAGTACAAGTCTAGCTGTTCTTTGGCATGCTCTTCTTCAAACCCCTCATTTTGGAATTCAGTTATACTGTACCTACATATACATGTACACACATGTATATTTGCATATATTAATACATACATATGGAAAAAAAGACTGACCTCAGGATGGTAAGTGGAAAAATAGATAAAATGGAAGGGAAAATTTATTTGTTATGCTTCACTGTGTCTGTCCAACTTTTAGTGAGAAGCAGAGCGACAGACTTACAAGTTCTGCTTGCCGCCTGCCCAGAAGGGTGGATTGGATTTGGGAGTAAGTGTTTTTATTTTTCTGAAGACTCAAAAAATTGGACATTCAGTCAGACATCCTGTACTTCACTGGGAGCTGTTCTTGCTCAGTTTGAAATGGAGGAGGAGTTGGTAAGGAATATTTTTGGATCATGTTCTTTGTTAAATACTTAGCCCCTGAGAAGGATATAGGCTGCACAGGGTGACAGCTGAAAGAAGAGGAAGGCTCCCACTCCAGGCAGACTTACAGGCTTGGAGTGCATATTAGTGCCTGGCATTTCTTGGGTATGTTCTCTGCCTGGAACTCTGTGAGTCAATTTGGACACACTCTCTCATGTAATCCTCATAGTTAACCTTCAAATTAGATATATTCTTACCATTGTAAAAAAGAAGTATGGTGATCATGTAATTTATCATCAAAGTTGGGACATTTTGGGGAGTGAAAGTGACAATATTATGTTGGAACCACAGGCATAACCTGGGACTTTACCAGTCAAATTGAGATGTGTGATCACTTTAATGTAATTTAGGGTCAGAGACATTTGAGTGACTTAAGCTGAGAACTGGGGACTAGTCTTCTCCCTTCAATGTCTAAGCTTCTCAATCTTACCAGGCTGTCATCCAAAGAGAGAAGACTGGGGGGAAGAGGACTCAAGGGTAAAATGAAGGAGACATATGTTTTTGCTTTCTGTGTTTTATAATAGAACTTCCTGCAAAGATACAAAGGCCCTTTTGACCATTGGATTGGCCTTAGCAGAGAACCATCACATCATGCTTGGAAGTGGACAGACAACTCTGAATATGATGCCTTGTAAGTTTTTAGGCTGCCTTCTATTGTAGGAATATGTAGTTATGGGTGTGAGTTGTACTTATGGGAATGTAAATTTAATATCATGGAAGGTTTCAGGTGTAAGAAATAGAAATCCTTTGTATGTTCTTCTGTTTATTAGCAGTGCCTTTGGGAAAAGTTTACATATCATGTTTTCAATTGAAATCTTTAGCATGAGGATGACATTAGACATAGTTCTGCATTCACTCACTGACTTAAGCTGTGCTGAAATCCATATTTAGAATGTAGAGAGAACAGCTGAGGTACTCTAGGGTCCTATAGTCTTGGAAAGCCAGGGAAGAATTGGTATCTGCAGACCCTCAGTCCACTCTGCCAGCTGCTGTGTTTATTACTAAAAGGAAGGTTGTCAGGGACCCAGAGGGAATCCCTCCTGTGATAATTTACCCCTGGAAGAAACTTAGTAACACACCTTTGGTTCTGAACACTTCAGTGGAGAGATCTTCACTGTAACCATTACACTGGAACAGACAGAATGAAAAAGGGCAATTGCTTCCCTCAATCAAAGCCAAGCCTGTTTAAGAATTTACTAGTAAGTACATAATTTTATTTTCACACAGGTATAGAACAGGTCAGAAGAACAATGAAAATCATCTTCATTGAAAGCCAATGAAAATAATCAATAAATGATCAAAAATAAAATAATAGAGAAGAGTTTTATTTGAGCCAAGCTGAGGACTAGGCTGGAAGGCCACCTCCCAGATCACTCTGAGAAACTGCTTCAGAGAAACAGGGTTTCTAGCCCAGTTTTATATTTTGTCAGGAGAGAGAACATTAAACAAGTCAGGATCACATTCCTTCATGATTTCAAATGAAAAAAATTGACCAGCACATACAGAGCGGGTCAGTATGGCCTTGGCACCTGGGAAGGGAGTCTTATCACTGAAGGAGGACCAGCACTAGTGTCCCCAGAAGAGAGACATTTAATCTTTATTTTTAACATGGACATTTTTTTTACTTCTGGTCAATGTGCACTTTTCTTTAGTCGTTAAAGCAAAACTACAATATATGTTTGATAGGCCACAAACAGGGTATTATAGATGGCCTAAAATTCAAGTTAACTCATGTATAAGCCAGAATGACTTCCCTATATTTCAACATATGAAAATTTTTTAAAATCTCCACCATGGCAGCAGTTCACTTGGCCACAACAGCGAGCGCTAGATTACTAGTCAACAGCATAACTGGATTTGGGATGGGCGATGATCAGTTCAGTTCAGTCGCTCAGTCGTGTCCGACTCTTTGTGACCCCATGAATCGCAGCACATCAGGCCTCCCTGTCCATCACCAACTCCTGGAGTTCACTCAGACTCACGTCCATCGAGTCCATGATGTCATCCAGCCATCTCATCCTGGGTCGTCCCCTTCTCCTCCTGGCCCCAATCCCTCCCAGCACCAGAGTTTTTTCCAATGAGTCAACTCTTTGTGTGAGTTGGCCAAAGTACTGGAGCTTCAGGTTTAGCATCATTCCTTCCAAAGAAATCCCAGGGTTGATCTCCTTCAGAATGGACTGGTTGGCTCTCCCTGCAGTCCAAGGGACTCTCAAGAGTCCTCTCCAATACCACAGTTCAAAAGCATCAATTCTTCGGTGCTCAACCTTCTTCACAGTCCAACTCTCACATCCATACATGACCACAGGAAAAACCATAGCCTTGACTAGATGGACCTTAGTGGGCAAAGTAATGTCTCTGCTCTTGAATATACTGCCTAGGTTGGTCATAACTTTTCTTCCAAGGAGTAAGCGTCCTTTAATTTCTTCTGATATTCAAGTAGGGAGTTTGAGAATATAAAAGGAATTAAGTATAGAAACGATGTATATGTACTAAGAAGCCATATGAAGACAGATTTTCACATTTCTCTGGTTCACATTAAAAATACCTGGAGTGGGGGTGTGGAAGAATATGAGGAAGAAAGAATGCAGATGTCCAACCTATGCTTTTTAATATTTTTGTGTTTGGTTTTAGGTTTGTCATCAGAGGAACTGGGGAATATGCCTTCCTGAATAACTTTGGAATTACTGCTAGTATCAACGGAGCTATAGAGAGAAGATGGATTTGCAGCAAGACAAACAGTAATGTCTCCATACCCTTACATACTTCAAGGCCTTTTTAGGGAATTTCACACACCATTTCCAAGAGATGCATTATAGATTGCTATATACAGTTTCCACTGTATTGCCTCATCTGCCAAAAATTTATCATCAAACTTCATTTATAATATTTGCTAACAGTTAAGAAGTAAGCTATTCTTGAATGATACAGGGATTTGGAAGAGCATAATTCTAAGTGTCAGACTTTATTTTGGGGGGCTCCAAAATCACTGCAGACGGTGATTGCAGCCATGAAATTAAAAGACGCTTACTCCTTGGAAAGAAAGTTATGTCCAACCTAGATAGCATGTTAAAAAGCAGAGTTTGCCAACAAAGGTCCGTCTAGTTAAGGCTATGGTTTTTCCAGTGGTCATGTATAGATGTGAGAGTTGGACTGTGAAGAAAGCTGAACGCCAAAGAATTGATGCTTTTGAACTGTGGTGTTGGAGAAGACTCCTGAGAGTCCCTTGGACTGCAAGGAGATCCAACCAATCCATTCTAAAGGAGATCAGTCCTGGTGTTCATTGGAAGGACTGATACTAAAGCTGAAACTCCAATACTTTGGCCACCTCATGCGAAGAGTTGACTCATTGGAAAAGCCTCTGGTGCTGTGAGGAACTGGGGACAGGAAGAGAAGGGGACGACAGAGGATGAGATGGCTGGATGGCATCACCGACTCTATGGACATGAGTCTGAGTGAACTCCGGGAGTTGGTGATGGACAGCAAGATCTAGCATACTGTGATTCATGGGGTCGCAAAGAGTTGGACACAACAGAGCAACTGAAGTGAACTGAACTGAACTGAATTCTAAGTGTTAAATATTGTATATGCTAAGTTACTTCAGTTGTGTCTGACTCTTTGTGACCCTATGGGCAGTAGCCCATCAGGCTCTTCTGTCCATGGGATTCTCCAGGCAAGAACTCTAGAGTAGGTTTCCATGTCCTCCTCCAGGGGTTGAATAGTATGAGTTGATACAAATATTTGAACCTCATAACTGTGAATGGATAGAGAAGCCTGACATGCTGCTGTCCATGCGGTCACAAAAATTTGGACATGACTTAGTGACTGAACAACAAAATATGAATGAATTCCTCTTTTGTTAGACAGATAGCACTTTTCTTTGCACAAATGGGACCATAAAAATGACTATGATAGCTGAAGCCATGCAAAATGATAATGAGAAATTTATAACTGACCATGTTCAAAAGCAGAGACATTACTTTGCCAACAAAGGTCCGTCTAGTCAAGGCTATGGTTTTTCCTGTGGTCATGTATGGATGTGAGAGTTGGACTGTGAAGAAAGCTGAGCACCGAAAAATTGATAGTTTTGAACTGTGGGGTTGGAGAAGACTCTTGAGAGTCCCTTGGACTGCAAGGAGATGCAACCAGTCCATTCTGAAGGAGATCAGCCCTGGGATTTCTTTGGAAGGAATGATGCTAAAGCTGAAACTCCAGTACTTTGGCCACCTCATGTGAAGAGTTGACTCATTGGAAATGGCTCTGATGCTGGGAGGGATTGGGGCCAGGAGGAGAAGGGGACGACAGGATGAGATGGCTGGGTGGCATCACTGACTTGATGGACGTGAGTCTGAGTGAACTCCGGAAGTTGGTGATGGACAGGGAGGCCTGGCGTGCTGCAATTCATGGTGTCGCAAAGAGTCGGACATGACTGAGCGACTGAAATGAGCTGCTGCTGCTGCTAAGTCGCTTCAGTCATGTCCGACTCTGTGCGACCCCATAGACAGCAGCCCACTAGGCTCCTCTGTCCCTGGGATTCTCCAGGCAAGAATACTGGAGTGGGTTGCCATTTCATTCAAAATTCTCTTATTATCAGTTACAAATATATAGGGAAAATTTCAAAAGCACTGAGACTAAGGACTCCCTGGTGGTCCAGTGGCTAAGACTCCATGTTCCCAATTCAAGGGGTCTGGGTTTGACCCCTGGTCAAGGAACTAGCTCCCACATGCCACAACTAGAAGATCCCATGTGCTGCAACTAAAGATCCCCACATACTGTACAACAAAGTGAATTAGCTGTACAGCAAATGGAATCTTTAGTTGCGGCACGTGGGATTATACTCCAATGGTGGGGGGGGGGGCAGAACTTTACCACAAAAAGCACAAAAAATTAAAAAAATATCACAGAAATTGGCAAAAAAAAAAAAAAAAAAAAAGATTCCACATGTTGCAAGGAAAATTGAAGATCCCACATGCCATGACTAACATGTGATGCAGCCAAATAAATTTTTTAAAAATTACCAAGACTGGAACACATGTATACCTGTGGCAGATTCATGTTGATGTATGGTAAAACCAATACAATATTGTAAAGTAATTAACCTCCAATTAAAATAAATAAATTTATATTAAAAAATTGCCAAGACTAACATTTCTTTTATATTTTGTATTTTAAAACAGTAGTATTAGAAACACTGAAAAAAAAAAAAAGCTTTTTACACTTATTCTCAGTGTTCATGTTTTTACATGTTTTACAGTGTGCTAAATAAATGTATATAAATATCAATTTTTTATTTTTTACTAGATTTAAAACATCCTGCTTTTATCCCACTTAAATCACGAATAGTTAAATACTTCTACTAATGAAGGCTGTGATACCCAAATCTCAGAACTGTTACATATTATTGAGTTTTACGAAACAAAATGTTTTAAATTTTACAGCATTAGCTACACTGTACTGATGAGTCCCAAAAAGGATGAAATAGCAATTTATAATGCATTCTCTCTTTCTGTGTTATTGGGTTGGCCAAAAAGTTTGTTCCAGTTTTTCCGTAAGATTTTATGGAATGGAAAAACCAGAATGAACTTTTTGGCCAATCCAATACTTCCATTTCTCCCATCTCACTTGTATATTTCTCGGTTTCTTCTTTTGTAAAATTTTTGATTTACAACTATACTCTAATAAAAATTGTTAATTTCAGGTATACAGCAGAGTGAATTAGCTATGCATGTATACGTGTGCACTCTTTTATAGACTATTTCCCCTATAGGAATTCACACAGTATAGGGTAATGTTCCCTGTGCAATATAGTGCATCCTTACCAATCATCTCTTTTGTAGAGAGTTGTGTGTATATGTCAGTCTCAATCTCCCAATTTATCCCTTTCCACTCCTTTACCACCAGGTAACCCTAAGTTTTATTTCTACACTTGTGGCTCTATTTCTGTTTTGTAGATCAGTTCATTTGTGCCGTTTTTAAGATACCATATATAGGCAATATCATATGATGTTTGTCTTATCAGTTTCTTCTTGTTGTGCAGTCACCCAGTGATGTCTGACTTTTTGTGACCCCATGGACTGCAGAACTGGAGAAGAAAATGGTAACACACTACATTATTCTTGCCTGGAGAATCCCATGGACAGAGGAGCCTGATGGGGTTGCAAAGAGTCAGGCACGACTGTAATGACTTGGTTTCGTGTGGCAGGGACTGCAGAACACGAGGCTTTGTAATTCTATGCAGTTTTTGACAATATTTAGTTTTGTATCTATTTTTATATATTGTATACTTATATTTTTATACATACTTGAGATTATGTCTTTGTTTTATTTTTTTCTTGTCTTACAATCATTTTGCCTTAGGTTTTCTTAGATGCCTAGACTATATCTAGCTCAGTTCTATATTCTCAGAGACTAGTACAATGCCTCAAATACTGAATATTGTCTAAACATATCTGTGAATGTATAATGCCTTCCACTCTATGAGATTCTGCCCTATTTTCTTGGTTTCTGCTACTTTTTTTTTTTTTTTTAATAAAGAAAGCTAAATTTCCACAGAAATCTGGAAGATAAAATAAATCAATGAATAGATTTTGTATTGATAAACTTGATGTGATTAGCTTATAAATGATATTTCAGTCAAATTGTGACCCTAAATGACTTAGTATTCTTTTACAAACTAGTTTTCAAACCATGTATCTAAAGCGTGCATTCCATTTTTTAGCTATGAACTGTATAAATTATATAGCCACTCAAAGCAGAGTTTCTTCACATGAAAAATAAATACAATTACTAGTTTCACAGGATAGGCTCCTCTCTAGTTGCAGTATGGGGGCTACTCTCTAGTTGTGGTGTGTGGGCTTCTCATTGCAGTGGCTTCTCTTGTTGCAGAAAGTGGGCTCTAGGGCACCAGGGCTCAATAATTTTGGTGCACAGGCTTTGTTGCCCCAAGGCACATGGAATCCTCTCAGACCAGGGATCAGACCTGTGTCCCCTGTCTTGGCAGGCAGATTCTTAACCACTGGGCCACAAGGGAAGTCCAATAAATAGTTTTCTTCTATCACTGCTCTATGGAAATAAAATTGAAAAGAACAGCAATTATTCTGGAACATCTAAGAGATGACAAGTCCACTGTCGCTTTCCTATTGGCACTAGCAGAAAGTCAAGGAAGAGAATGAATCAGTTTCTAACACATCAGTGGAAATCACTACTGATTGAATTAATCATTCAAATGTCATGTAGGAACAAGCTTGTAAAATTCCACAGAAACACATCTATATGATTTGAGACTTACCCATTCTTCCTCTTTAAATTTATTTTGATTCATTCTTTATCTTATAACCAGAGGGATTGTTCCAATGCAAAGTGTGATCTGGTCACTCCTTTGAATAAAATATTTTAATGACTTCTCCTTACTCTCACTATACTACGCAAACTCCTAATAGTAATCATGGTCATATAATTATGTCACTGCCTCCCCCAAATATAAAAAAGAAAAGCCTCCTAGAATTAATGAGTGAGCCCAGCAAGATTACAGAATACAAGTCCAAGACACAAAAAATTAATCAGATTTTGTATACTAATAGTTAACATGGAAACAAATGAAAAACATAATAGTATCTATAATCATTCCTAAGAAATGAAATACTTGTGTACAAAATTTAAACATTTTCAGGATATGAATGCCAAAATTTTAAATTGCCAATGGAAAAATGAAACAAAACTAGATAAATGAAGCTGAAGACTGTATTTGTGGATTTGAAGGCTTTGTTGTTGCTGTTCAGTCACTAAGTTGTGTCCAACTCTTTGTGATCCCATGGGCTGCAGCATGCCAGGCTTGCCTGTCCTTCACGGTCTCTCTGAGTTTGCTCAAACTCATGTCCACTGAGTTGGTGATGCCATCCAGCCATCTCATCCTCAGTCACTCCCTTCTCCTGCTGCCCTCAATCTTTCAGAATATCAGAGTCTTTTCATTGCCTCAGGTGGCCAAAGTTTGGAGCATCAGCTTCAGTGTCAGTTTTGTCAATGAATACTCAGGGTTGATCTCCTTTAGGATTGACTAGTTTGATTTCTTCATTGTCCAAGGGACTCTCAAGAGTCTTCTCCAGCACCACAATTCAAAGCATCAATTCTTTGGTGTTCATCCTTCATTATGATCCAACTCACATAATCTATACATGACTACTGGAAAAAACATAACTTTCACTATATAGACCTTTGTCGGCAAAGTGATGTCTCTGCTTTTTAATATGCTGTCTAGCTTTCTCAGCTTTTCTTCCAAGGAACAAGTGTCTATTGATTTCATGGCTGCAGTCACTGTCTGCAGTGATTTTGGAGTCCAAGAAATAAAATTTGCCACTGTTTCCATTTTCTCCCCATCTATTTGCCATGAAGTGATTAGATCAGTTGCCAGGATCTTAGTTTTGTGCCGGGAGCCAGCACGAGCCATCCCACCCATGACAAGGTCATGCAGAAGAGACCTGATAAGCAAGGCTTAAAGCTCAACATTCAGAAAACGAAGATCATGGCATCTGGTCCCATCACTTCATGGGAAATAGATGTGGAAACAGTGTCAGACTTTATTTTTTTGGGCTCCAAAATCACTGCTGATGGTGACTGCAGCCATGAAATTAAAAGATGCTTACTCCTTGGAAGAAAAGTTATGACCAACCTAGATAGCATATTCAAAAGTAGACTCCGTCTAGTCAAGGCTATGGTTTTTCCTGTGGTCATGTATGGATGTGAGAGTTGGACTGTGAAGAAAGCTGAGTGCCAAAGAATTGATGCTTTTGAACTGTGGGATTGGAGAAGACTCTTGAGAGTCCCTTGGACTGCAAGGAGATCCAACCAGTCCGTTCTGAAGGAGATCAGCCCTGGGATGTCTTCAGAAGGAATGATACTAAAGCTGAAACTCCAGTACTTTGGCCACCTCATGTGAAGAGTTGACTCACTGGAAAAGACTCTGATGCTGGGAGGGATTGGGGGCAGGAGGAGAAGGGGACAACAAAAGATGAGATGGCTGGATGGCATCACTGACTCGATGGATGTGAGTCTGAGTGAACTCCGGGAGTTGGTGATGGACTGGGAGGCCTGGTGTGCTGAGATTCGTGGGGTGGCAAAGAGTCGGACATGACTGAGCGACTGAACTGAACTGAACTGAAGGACTCAAGGGGCTCCCTAGACCAGCTTGAGCATCTATCCCAAAACCATAATCTGTGTGTCTTACTATTTTGTGCCTTTCACCAACTCTCCTGATGGACAGGGAGGCCTGGTGTGCTGCAATTCATGGGGTCGCAAAGAGTCGGACACAACTGAGTGACTGAACTTGAGTAAGTCTCCTGGACATGAGAGGAATATTTCAAATCAACCCCCCCTGTTAGCATTCTAGCTTGCTTGACAGGTTTATCCAGACTCTTGCAGCTACGCATATGATTATTCACAGCCTCCCAACTGTGAGAGGCACAGGAAGCCTAAAACATAGAGCCTTTCAAACAGTTAAAAGTTATTAGAGTAGTGCTGGTGTAGGATTTCATTATTGGGCCAATGCTTGCTGCCAAGTTCCCATATCCCTTATCCACTGTGCACCTGGGAGTGCATTAGTTAACATAGTTGGAATGTAAGAAAAACAAGTGTAGCCTTGAAATTAACCACATCAGACCTTTGAGCTAATTGGTTCTTTCTTGTAACTCACTGTACCTTTACTCCGTGAGAAATGTAACTCTGTTTAGCATTTTCTGAGGCTGACATAGATTAGAAATATAAAGAAAAAACACTTTGGGGGAAAGTAAGTTTTCTGGTTGAGCAGCCTTTATCAAAAGAGGGTCATACAATGTCCACAGGCCTCCAAGGCCAGAAGATAATGTACACATCATTTGTGGGAAAGGTATGCAGAAAAAATCCTGGCTTCAATAAGGGCAAAACTGCTGGAGTGTATGGGATGATTCTGCATGAACTTGCATCTTTCATTTCCCTCTATGTACAAGTCAAGGTATAAAAGTCCCTTTTGAAAATAAAGTTATGGGCCTCACTCACCGAAGCTTGGTCACCCTGTGTCCTTTTTTTTTTCTTTCTCTGTCTTACTCTCTTTTTCAGGCTGATCCCTTGGAGCATAGAGGCTCTCTGTGTTCACTTATCTGCCTGGGTTTCTAAGACCTGAACGGGAAGGTGTTCTGCATCTTCACTCCCTCGGGAGACCGGGGAGTGAAGGACTGAACTGAAGGACTCAAGGGGCTCCCTAGATCAGCTCGAGCATCTACCCAAAAACCATAATCTGTCTGTCTTACTATTTTGTGCCTTTCACCAACTCTCCTGACATTAACAGGGGGCTATCCTGTTAGGTAAGTGATGCTTTAGTTTTGTTGCAAAAGCCTGTAATCACAGCCCCTGCTCACAGAGGGATAGCCATGCCTAAGTTTATTGATAGTTGTGTGGTTGGTGTAAATGAGTGGGGTAATAGGCCTAATAGGTTTGTTGACCCAATAAATAGAATTAAGGATATTAACATTAATGCCCATGTTTGTCCTTTGGCATTGTGAATACTTATTATTTGTTTTGACACAAGTTGAAGCATTCATTGTTGGAGGGAGATGAGGCAGTTATTAACTAGTCGATTTGATGTTGGAAATAATAAGCTAGGACATAAAACAATGCGGGTAACAAGGGGGAGGCCTAGTATTATAGGGTCAATGAAAGAGGCAAATAGATTTTCGTTCATTTTGTTTCTCAAGGGGTGTTTTGTTTTGGTGTTTTGTTGATCTTAATTCTGGGTTGTAGTAGAAATTATGTTTTGAAATTTTTAATTGGAAAATAATAAAGAGGACTAAAAATATTGATAGGATTATTGTAAGTCATGTTGATGTGTCTAGTTGTGGCATGTCACCACGGAGAGTATTGTGCTCTCAGTCTTTAACTTAAAAGGTTAACGCGGGCATAACTTCTTGATGATTTTATAGTATTGATGCAGATCATTTTTCAAAGTATTTTAGTGGAATTAGTTCAAGAACAATTGTCATAAAGCTATGATTTGATCCACAGGTTTCTGAGCATTGGCCATAGTATAAGCCTGGTCGGGTTGATATAAAAGTTGTTTGATTTAAACGACCGGGGATTGCGTCTATTTTTAGTCCTAAGGAAGGTACAGCCCATGAGTGTAATACATCTTCGGAGGAGATTAACATTCTAGTTGTTGTCTCTATAGGTAATGCAACTCGGTTATCTACTTCCAGTAGTCGTAATTCTCCTGGTTTCAATTCTGATGTTGGAATTATGTAGGAGTTGAAGCTCAAGTCTTCATAGTCTGTATATTCATAGCTTCAGTATCATTGATGTCCTATAGTTTTTACTGTGAGAGATGGGTTATTAATCTTGTCTATTATGTACAGAATTCCTAAAGATGGAAGGGCAATTAGAATCAAAATAATGGCTGGTAGAATGGTTCAGATTGTTCTTGTGCATCTATAGTGCTGGTATGAGTTAATTTTGTTGTTAGTATTAGTGAAATAATATAAAGTACTAGTGAGCTGATTAAAAAGATGATTATTAGTGTATGGTCATGGAAATGCAATAGTTCTTCTATAATAGGTGATGTTGCGTCTTGAAATCCTAGTTGTATGGGATATTGCCATATGAGATGTACGGGATTTTCACCTGTAATTTAACCTTGACAAGGTTACGTAATGTTTTACTAACATCTCATTAGTTGAGAGAGACATAGTGGCTATGGTGTTGGCTTGAAACCAATAACAGGGGGTTCGATTCCTTCCTTTCTTATTTTAGGTTAACATATGTAGGTTCTTCAAATGTGTGGTATGGTGGAGGACATCTGTTTAATCACTCTGGGTTTGTTGTGGTTAGGTCTACAGTTAGGACTTCTTGTTTAGATGCGACTGCTTCTCAGATAACGAAAATTATTAGTATTACTGCTGTTAGTGAGACAAAGGAGCCTATGGATGAAATAGTATTTCATATTGTGTATGGGTCTGGGTAGTCAGAGTATTGTCATGGTATACCAGATAGTCCTAAGAAATGTTGTGGGAAGAAAGTTATGTTTACACCTACAGATCTTATTGCAAAGTGGATTTTGGCTCATGTAGTGTTAAGGGTGTAGCCTGAGAATAGTGAGAATCAATGTACAAACCCTCCTATAATGGCAAATACAGCTCCTATTGATAGTACATAGTGGAAGTGTGCGGCTACATAATATGTGTTGTGAAGGACAATATCAAGGGAAGAGTTTGCTAGGACGATTCCAGTTAGGCCTCCAACTGTAAAAAGGAAGATGAAGCCCAGGGCTCATATTATAGCGGGAGATCATTTGATATTGCCTCCGTGAAGTGTAGCTAATCAACTAAAGACTTTCACTCCGGTTGGGATAGCAATAATCATAGTAGCTGACGTGAAGTAGGCCCGTGTGTCCACATCTATTCCGACTGTAAACATATGATGAGCTCATACAATGAATCCTAGGAATCCAATTGATATTATAGCTCATACTATTCCTATGTACCCAAATGGTTCCTTTTTCCCTGAATAATAGGTCACGATATGAGAAATTATTCCAAACCCAGGTAGAATAAGAATGTATACGTCAGGATGTCCAAAGAATCAGAATAGGTGTTGATACAGGATAGGGTCTCCTGCTCCTGCTGGGTCAAAGAAGGTTGTGTTTAGATTTCGATCTGTTAGTGGTATTGCAATACTGGCCGCTAATACAGGAAGTGAGAAGAGTATTAGTACGGCAGTGATCAGTACAGATCACATGAACAGGGGAGTTTGATATTGTGATATTGCAGGGGGCTTTATGTTAATAATTGTTGTAATAAAATTAATGGCCCCTAGGATTGAGGAAACACCTGCCAGGTGTAAAGAAAAAATGGTTAAGTCTACTGAGGCTCCTGCATGGGCTAGGTTGCCTGCTAGAGGGGGCTATACGGTTCAGCCTGTTCCTGCTCCAGCTTCGACTATAGAAGATGCTAGAAGTAACAGGTAAGAAGGGGGGAAGAGTCAAAAACTTATGTTGTTTATCCGAGGAAATGCCATATCAGGAGCTCCAGTTATTAGGGGAACTAGTCAGTTGCCGAATCTTCCAATTATAGTAGGCCTTACTATAAAGAAAATTATTATGAATGCATGTGCTGTTACAACTACATTGTAGATTTGATCCTCTCCAAGTAGAGTTCCAGGTTGGCCCAGTTCAGCGCGAATTAGCAGGCCTAGGGCGATTCCTATTATGCCAGCTCAGGCACCAAATAGAAGATATAAGGTACTGATATCTTTATGGTTAGTTGAAAATAATCAGCGGTTGATGAACATGGGTAAAATGGCTGAGTAAAGCATTAGACTGTAAATCTAAGGACAGAGGTTTGATTCCTCTTTTTACCAAGCCCTGTGGTGAATTAACATATTGAATTGCAAATTCAAAGAAGCTGCTTCAAAGGGGCTTCTCCGGCCTTTTTTTTCTCCCGGCGGGAGAAGTAGATTGAAGCCAGTTGTTTAGGGTATTTAGCTGTTAACTAAAGTTTCATGGGGGTGGAATCCACCAATCTAGTGAGGACTTGGCTTAATTAAAGTGGTTGATTTGCATTCAATTGATGTAAGATGTGATCTTGCAGTCCTTATCAGGAATTAAGTAAATTATACTTGCTTAGGGCTTTGAAGGCTCTTGGTCTGTTTAACCTAAATTCCTATTCTAGGACTGATAGAATTGGTGTGAGTGGCAGTAGTATAGTAGATAGTACGACTGTTGTTGGTAAGAGGGCTATTTGTTTTGTGGTAGAGAATTGTCATTTTATCTTTATGTTATTTGTGGAGGGGAATATTGTAAGTGCAGTGGAGTATGTAAGTCGTATGTAGAAATACAGATTTAGTAGTGCTGTGATTGCTATAAGGGTAGGTAAAATAATATTGTCATTTTTTGTTATTTCTTGGGTAATTATTCATTTTGGTATAAATCCTGATAGTGGGGGGAGTCCTCCTATTGATAGGAGGGTAATAAGGACTAGGACTGTTATGATGGGTGCTTTGTTTCATGTATGTGATAGTGATAGGGTAGTTGTGGTTGAGTTAGCTATGAATAGTGTGAATATAGTAGAGGTTATAATAATATAAATGATTAGGTTTAGTAGTGTTATGGTGGGATTATATAGTAAAACTGCTGTTATTCAGCCTATGTGGGTGATTGATGAGTAGACTATGATTTTTCACAGCTTGTTTAGTCCTCCCCAGCCTCCAATTATAATTGACAGAATTGACAGGGTTAGGATTAGATTTAGGTTAATGGATGGAGAGATCTGGTAGAGTACTGATATAGGTGCTAGTTTTTGCCATGTGAGTAGGATTAGGCCTGAGGATAAGGAGATGCCTTGTGTTACTGCTGGGACTCAGAAGTGGAATGGAGCCATTCCTAGTTTTATGGTAAGGGCTATTGTTATGAGTATAGAGGCTGTTGGGTTGAATAGTTTTATTACAGTCCACTGGCCTGAAAATATTAAGTTAATAATGACAGCTATTATTAACAGATTGAGGCTGTTGATTGGGTCAGGAAGTATTTGGTTGATGCTTCTGTGGCTCGCGGGTTATATTTTTTTATTATAATAGGAATGATGGTGAGTATATTTATTTCGAATCCGATTCAGATAAGTAGTCAGTGGGAGCTAATTATAACGATAATGGTTCCAAACATAATGTTTGCTAGGATGATAATAAAAATGATTGGGTTTATTAGTATGGGAAGGATAAAACCAACATTTTCGGGGTATGGGCCCGATAGCTCAATTAGCTGACCTTACTGTTAGAATTTGGTGTAATTGGGAGCACGAAGAGTTTTGGGTTCTTAGGAGTAGGTTCAATTCCTATAGTTCTAGAAATAAGAGGGTTTAAACCTCTATTATTTACTCTATCAAAGTAACTCTTTTATCAGACATATTTCTTATGTTTGTGGGGGGATGCTTGATAGAAGAATAGGTAGTGATACATGTCATATGCATAGAGCTAGTGTTAGGGGCAGGAAACTTTTTCATAGTAAGTGTATTAGTTGATCATAGCGGAATCGGGGGTAGGATGCTTGGATTCACAGGAAAGTGACTGTGAGTAGTAGTGATTTAATGGTGAAGTTGATTGTGTAGAGTTCTGGTATATATGGGTTGTGAAATGCTCCTAGGAATAGAGTGGTTGTGAAAATATTTATTATGATGATATTTGCATATTCTGCTATGAAAAATAAGGCAAATGGTCCTGCTGCATATTCTACATTAAAGCCTGAGACTAGTTCCGATTCTCCTTCGGTAAGGTCAAATGGTGCTCGGTTTGCTTCTGCTAGCGTTGAGATAAATCATATTATTGCTAAGGGTCATGCTAGGAAGATTAATCATACTTGTTCTTGTGTAGTAATTAATGTGGAGAGAGTAAAGGATCCATTTATTAGAAGAACTGATAATAAGACGATTGCTAGTGTTACTTCATAGGAGATTATTTGTGCTACTGCCCGTGGGGCTCCGATAAGTGTGTATTTTGAGTTGGAGGCTCAGCCTGATCAAAGGATTGAGTATACAGCTAAGCTTGATATGGCTAATATAAATAGGACTCCTAAGTTTATGTTGATGAGGGGGTAGGGTATGGGTAGGGGAATTCATATGGTTAGGGCTAGGCTTAGGGCTAGAATGGGTGCTAAAATTAATACTGAGATTGAGGATGTGGCAGGTCGTAGGGGTTCTTTAATGAAAAGTTTGATTGCATCAGCGATAGGTTGAGGTAGGCCATATGGACCCACAACATTTGGGCCCTTTCGGAATTGTATGTAGCCTAGGACTTTTCGTTCAACTAGTGTGAGAAAGGCCATGGCTAGAAGAATGGGAATGATTAGTATTAGAATATTAACTATAAATATTTTGTTAAGGAGAGAATTTGAATCTCTGAATATAAAGGTTTAAGTTTTACACAATTACTGGGCTCTGCCACCTTAACTAAGCCCCTTTCTAGGGCAGGGTTTATTTGTGAGGTTAATTGAGATGAGGTCATTAATTAGTTTAAGGTGCTTTATTGAAGTTGGCCTTATTTCTCTTGTCCTTTCGTACTGGGAGAAATACATAACAGATAGAAACCGACCTGGATTACTCCAGTCTGAACTCAGATCACATAGGACTTTAATCGTTGAACAAACGAAACTTTGATAGCGGTTGCACCATCAGGGTGTCCTGATCCAACACTGAGGTCGTAAACCCTATTGTCGATATGGACTCTTGAATAGGATTGCACTGTTATCCCTAGGGTAACTTGTTCTGTTGATCAAATTTTGGATCAATAAGTGATAGTTTGATTTGACTTGTGGGTCTAGTCTTTAAAATCACTTGGAGGATTTTTTATTCTCCGAGGTCACCCCAACCAAAACTGCTAGTCCATAAAGAGTATTGTTATCCCCTAATGGTTAAGTCTGTTTTCTTTGGGCTAGTTAGTTAAAGCTCCATAGGGTCTTTGTCTTGTTTGTTTATTCCCGCCTCTTCACGGGGAGGTCAATTTCACTGATTGATTGGAAGTAAGAGACAGTAAAACCCTCGTGTGGCCATTCATACAAGTCCTTATTTAGAGAACAAATGATTACGCTACCTTTGCACGGTCAAGATATCGTGGCCGTTTAACGTTTGTTACTGGGCAGGCAGTGCCTCCGATACTGGGAATGCTGGATGTGATGTTTTTGGTAAACAGGTGGAGTTTGTGTTTGCCGAGTTCCTTTTACTTCTTTTAATCTTTCCTAGGTGCACTCCTGTGTCAGGTTAACAATGTAATTAATAAATTATTTATTGTTGGGTTATTTTTATTTACTGTTAATAGTCAGGGTATTATCAGATACTGACTTAAACTTATGCAAGGAGAAAATATTTCTTGTTACTCATATTAACATTATTGCTTTTATTTTATAATAGAATAGTCCAGTATTAGGGCTAGGAGTTAGCTGTTTGTTGGGATTAATATTATTTTTATTGTTGAGCTTTAACGCTTTCTTAATTGATGGCTGCTTTTAGGCCCACTATGGTGTTGTTAGATCTTACTCTCTAGTGAAGGTTGTACCCATTTCTAAAAGGCCGTACCTTTTTAGACTAACTTTTAAAGATACAGTGAGATTTGTTTAGATTTTTGGTATCTTTAAAGCTGAACTAAAATTCATCTTCTGGACAACCAGCTATCACCAGGCTCGTTAGGCGTGTCACCTCTACTTATGGATCTTCTCACTATTTTGCCACATAGATGAGTTGGTTCTAATAAACTGTCCATGAGTAGCTCGTCTGGTTTCGGGTTACTTAGCTAAAATTCGTTTTGTTAAGTTTTTTGCTAGCTAACTCATTATGCAAAAGGCACAAGGGTTAATCTTTGCCTTTTTGTATTTTGATTTTGTCTTTCATCATTCCCTTGCGGTACTTTCTCTATAGCACCATATTTAGAATTTCTATCTCCTATATTTTAAATTAGGATAAATGTTTTCTTTTATTTTGGTTGCTTAATTGAAAAATGGGAATTTTGGGCTAGGTATAGTTCAAGATATTCATAGTGTGTGAAATCTTCTAGGTGTAAACTAGATGCTTTACTTAAGCTATATCTTGGTTTGTCCAAGCACACTTTCCAGTATGCTTACCTTGTTACGACTTATCTCCTCTCATATGGCTGGTGTGTGTAAATAGGTTTGAGTGCATCGTAGTTACTTGAGGATGATGACGGGCGGTGTGTGCGTGCTTCATGGCCTGATTCAACTAAGCACTCTATTCTTAGCTCACTACTAAATCCTCCTTTGGTCATTAGTTTCATAATAACTTTCGTATTGGGTTTTCTTGAGATAGAAAATGTAGCCCATTTCTTCCCATTCCATAGGCTGCACCTTGACCTAACGTTTTTATGTGTTATGGTTGTGCTTACTTTTATTCCTTTTCAGGGTTTGCTGAAGATGGCGGTATATAGACTGTATTAGCAAGGATTGGTGAGGTCTATCGGGGTTTAGTATAAAGCACTGCCAAGTCCTTTGAGTTTTGGGCTGTTGCCGGTAGTACTCTGGTGAATAATTTTGTTTTTATAATTATTTGTGTTTAGGGCTGAGCATAGTGGGGTATCTAATCCCAGTTTGGGTCTTAGCTATAGTGTGTCAGCTATTATAGAGTTACTTTCGTCATTTATTTTTATTGTAATTATGGCTTTTTACAGTTTAATTAAAATTTAACTCTATTTGATGTAGCGTTTTAACACGTTTTATGCCGTATTCCCGTTAGCTCGGGTTAATCATATGACCGCGGTGGCTGGCACGAGATTTACCAACCCTAGTCAATATAACTTAGTTAAACTTTCGTTTATGGCTTAATTTTTGTCACTGCTGTCTCCCGTGGGGGTGTGGTTAAGCAAGGTGTTATGAGCTATGGATGTGTGCTTGATACCCGCTCCTCTTAGTCTTACTGACTCAGAGGGCATTCTCACCGGGGCGTGGATGCTTGCATGTGTAAGTCTATTGAAAGTTAACAGGAAGGCTGGGACCAAACCTATATGTTTATGGAGTTGATATACTCACCTAGGCATTTTCAGTGCCTTGCTTTAATTTTAAGCTACATTAACTATGTGTCATGGGGGAGACCCAGGCGCTTATATACTTACTTTGGTTGGAGTGCTAATTTGAGTATTGAAGATGTGATAAGTTTAAATAAGTATCTAGGGGGAAGCACGTTGAAAATAATGGTAGGTATTTAAGGGGGAAAAAGAAACCGGGGGGAAAGTAGTAAGGTAATGTACAATATACAACATTATGTGTCCTGCGACCATTAACTATGATGCTTGTGCCTACCGTTATGGTGATGCTCAAGATGCAGTTAAGTCCAGCTACAATACATGCTCCGGGTCAGGGCCTCAGATGGCCATAGCTGAGTCCAAGCATCCCCAGAAATTAAAAAATACAAATGTATGACAGCACAGTTATGTGTGAGCATGGGTTGATTAGCCATTAGTCCATCGAGATGGCTTATTTAAGGGGAAAGAATGGGCGATTTTAGATGAGATGGCCCTGAAGAAAGAACCAGATGTCTGATAAAGTTCATTAAATAGTGACCGCCACGATTAATGGGCCCAGAGCGAGAATAGGGATCCTTGCCAAGTGGGTTGCTGGTTTCACGTGGCATGGTTGTTAAGCTCGTGATCTAATGGACGGGATATGCATGTTGACAAGAATGGATTTGACTTGGATGCGCTATGTATGATGAACAGTTATATGTCCTATGTACTATCAATAGGTTTCATGTACTTGCTTATATGTGTAGGGTAAATCGTGTAATGTACTATATACATATTATGTCTATATTACATTAATGTTTACGTGCTTGCTTATATGCATGGGGCAGGTCATGTAATGTGGTATACACATACTATGTCTGTGTTACATTAATACTTATGTCCTTACCCGCATGCATGGTAGACCATGTGATGTGCTGTATACATGTTCTGTTTTTGTCACATAAACACTATATACATATATTTCGAGTGGCGCTATGTAATATATGTATGGGAGTGTAAGCATATACTATTGGGTATGCAATCACGTGTGCAGGGTTATGGAGTGTGAAACTTGTGTTGAATTTTTAGAAGTTTTGGTGAATTTAACACTGGGAAGGCTCTTGATGTTTGTGGGGGTATATTGATAGTGCCTCAGGGAATAGTTTAAATAGAACTTCAGCTTTGGGTGTTGATAGTGGGACTATAGCTTCGTCCTTGAGTCTTAGGGAGGTTAGTTGTTCTCCCTCTCTGGTTTACAAGACCAGTATATTTAATGTACTACAAAGACTTGTCTTCATTTTAAGAGGTTATTTTCAATAGTGCTAGCCATTGGTATTAGTACTAGAATGAGTAGGAAATATACAATAGATGCTAGTTGTCCGATGATGATATATGGGTGTTCAACTGGTTGTCCTCCAATTCATGTGAGTGTTAGTAGGTCTGCTACTAAAATTCAGACTAGACATTGACTAATTGGCTGGAATATTATGCTTCATTGTTTGGATGTGTGGAGTAGAGGTATAAGCACTAGGATTAGAATTGAGAGGACTAGGGCTAGAGCTCCTCCTAGATTTTTGGGAATTGATCGTAGAATTGCGTATGCGAATAGGAAGTATCATTCAGGTTTGATGTGAGGGGGTGTGTTGAGTGGATTTGCTGGGGTGTAGTTATCTGGATCCCCAAGTAAGTCAGATGTGAATAGTACTAGGAGTATGAGGGCTAGGACTAGCAGTAAGGCTCCTAGAATGTCTTTAATGGTGTAGTAGGGGTGAAATGGGATTTTGTCTGCATCTGATGAGATTCCTGTAGGGTTGTTGGATCCTGTTTCGTGGAGAAAGAGTAGATGGACTATGGTGAGGGCTGCGATGATAAATGGAAGGATAAAGTGAAAGGCAAAAAATCGGGTGAGGGATGCTTTGTCTACTGAGAATCCTCCTCAGATTCACTTGACTAGGTTTGTGCCAATGTATGGGATTGCTGAGAGGAGGTTGGTAATGACTGTTGCTCCTCAAAATGATATTTGTCCTCATGGTAAGACATACCCTATGAATGCTGTGGCTATTGTTGCAAATAGAAGGACTACTCCGATATTTCATGTTTCTAGGAAGGTATATGATCCGTAGTATAGGCCTCGTCCTACATGCATGAATAGACAAATGAAAAACATTGATGCTCCATTTGTGTGTATGTACCAGATGATTCAGCTGTAATTAACATCTCGGCAAATGTGAGTGATGGAAGAAAATGCTGTTATTGTATCAGATGTGTAGTGTGTTGCTATGAATAGGCCTGTTAGGATTTGTAGGATTAGGCAGATGCCTAGGAGAGAGCCAAAATTTCATCATGATGAGATGTTTGATGGGGCCGGGAGATCAATGAATGCGTTATTCACAATTTTTATCAGTGGGTGAGTCTTTCGAATGTTGGTCATTAGTGTTCTTGTAGTTGAATGACAATGATGGTTTTTCATATCATTAGTCGTGGTTAAATTCCATGAGAGAATAATGATAACATACACTGTATTTATTTTGAGTATCATTTTTGTGATTGGTTTTGTAGGGTTTTCTTCAAAACCTTCACCTATTTATGGGGGGTTAGGTTTAATTGTGAGTGGTGGAGTTGGTTGTGGTATTGTATTAAATTTTGGCAGGTCTTTTTCAGGCTTAATGGTTTTCTTAATTTATTTGGGGGGTATGATGGTGGTTTTTGGTTACACAACGTCTATGGCTACTGAGCAGTATCCTGAGATTTTAGTCTCCAATAAGACTGTTTTGGGGGCATTTATTACTGGTTTGTTAATGGAGTTTTTGATAGTCTATTATGTACTGAAGGATGAGGAGGTGGAGATTGTATTTAAATTTAATGGTTTAGGGGATTGGGTTATTTATGACACAGGGGATTCTGGGTTTTTTAGTCAAGAAGCCATAGGAATTGCTGCTTTATACAGCTATGGTACTTGATTGGTTATTGTGACTGGTTGATCTTTGTTAATTGGTGTTGTAGTTATTATGGAGATTACTCGTGGAAATTAAATAAGATTGTGCTGATGAGGATTATGACTAGGAAAGAGAGGAAATACAATTTGATTAGGCCCTTTTGGCTTGTAATTATGGTGGATATTTTTATTTGGGTTAGTGAAGTAGTCTTTGGTAAAATATTTTCTAGTCAGATTAGATCTAGAAGGGAAGATGCTGATTTTTGGCTTATTGTTAAATTTATGTAAGGAGTTACGCGGTGTATGATTGTGGGGTAGTATCCTAACAGGTTGGAGAATTTGAAAATATTTGATGGACAACTAAATTTTAGGTTGCAGGTTATGTTGCTGATTTCTGGTGCTAGGATAAAACCTAAGATTGTAACTGCTAGGGCTGCTATTTTTAGTAGTAGGGTATGGTGATTTGGGGAATTGCTGTTGGAGCAATATTGTTGGAGATAATAAATCCTGCAAAAAGCCTTCCAATTAGCAGGCATTTGATTGAGTTAATTAGGAAGGGGTTGTTTTCATTGATAATAATGAGGGTTGGGAATTGGGGTTGTCCTAGGAGTGCAAAGAAAATAATACGAGTACTGTAGATGGCTGTAAAAGAGGTGGCGATTAGTGTTATTGAAAGGGCTCAGGCGTTGGTATATGACATGTTGGCGGATTCAATGATTAGATCTTTAGAGTAGAGTCTGGTGAGGAAGGGTATTCCTGTTAGTGGGAGACTGCCAATAACGAGGGCTGTTGTGGTAAATGGTATTGCTTTGAATAGGTCTCCTTTTTTTCGAATGTCTTGTTCATCATTTAGGCTGTGAATAATAGAACCAGAGCATATAAATAGCATGGCTTTGAAGAAGGCGTGGGTGCAAATGTGGAGAAACGCCAAGTAGGGCTGGTTGATGCCAATTGTTACTATTATAAGGCCTAGTTGGCTGGATGTGGAGAAGGCAACAATCTTTTTAATGTCATTCTGGGTGAGGGTGCGTATTGCTGTGAATAGTGTGGTGATAGCTCCTAGGCATAATATAATGGATTGGGCAAATTTATTGTTTTCTGTTAATGGGTGGAAATAGATTAGTAGAAAAATACCCGCTACTACTCTTGCGCTTGAGTGAAGTAATGCTGAGACAGGAGTTGGGCCTTCTATTGCAGAAGGTAGTCATGGGTGTAGGCCGAATTGTGCAGATTTTCCGGTTGTGGCTAGTACCAGGCCTATGAGGGGTAGATTTGAGTTGTCTGGTTTTAATATGAAGATTTGTTGAAGGCCTCAGGTGTTAAGGTTGGCTAGGAATCATGCTATTGCTAGGATAAATCCAATATCGCCAATGTGGTTATACAGAATTGCTTGTAAGGCTGCTGTGTTTGCATCTGCTTGCCCATACCATCATCCGATAAGTAAAAATGACATAATTCCAACTCCTTCTCAGCTGATAGATAGTTGAAAGAGGTTATTTGCAGTGACAAGAATGAGTATTGTGATGAGAAATAGAAGTAGATATTTGAAAAATTGGTTGATGTTGGGGTCTAAGTGTATATATCATATTGAGAACTCTATGATGGATCATGTGATGAATAACGCTACTGGAAAAAATATTATTGAGAAGTAGTCTATTTTGAAACTAAGTGATAATTTAAGGGTTTGGATGGTCAGTCAGTGTCAGTTTGAAATGACTATTTCTTGTCCTGTGTGAATAAATATTATTGTGGGAATTATGCTGGTAATAAAAGCACGAGATGGTTGTTTTTACATAGAGTGGGTAATTAGAAGTTTTGTAGGTGTTGGAGCTTGTTATTATGATGGGTACAGTTAGTAGAAGTAGGGTTGTTAATGTGAAGGAAGAGAATATGTTTATTACTTTTATTTGGAGTTGCACCAATTTTTTGGTTCCTAAGACCAATGGATAACTACCATCCTTTAAAAGTTTGAAAAAGCCATGTTGTTAGACATAGGGGCATAGAATTAGCAGTTCTTGCATACTTTTTTGGTAAATAAGAAGATAATGGGCTTCTGTTGTTAGATTCACAATCTAATGTTTTTTTTTTAAACTATACTTACAGTACAGGGGTCCTAGAATAATTTTTGGGTTCAGGGATAGAAGTAGTAGTGGTAGAATGTGTAATGATATGAGTGCATTTTCTCGTGTAAAGGAAGGTGAAATGTTATTGACATGGTGAGTGTATTTACCCCGTTGTGTTGTGATTAGCATATAAAGGGAGTATAGGGTGGTAATTACCATGTTAAGTCCTATTAAAATAATTGTAATATTAGATCATGAGAAGGTTGATATTACTACAAATAGTTCTCCAATTAGGTTAATTGTTGGGAGTAGAGGCAGGTTAGTTAGGCTCGCTAGGAGTCATCAGGTAGCTATTAGTGGGAGAAATGTTTGTAGGCCGCGGGCTAAAATTATTGTTTGGCTGTGGATTCGTTCGTAGTTGGAGTTTGCTAGGCAGAAAAGTATGGAGGATGTAAGGCCATGGGCAATTATCAGGGCAGTGGCTCCTATGTAGCTTCAAGGTGTTTGGATGAGAATAACTACAATAACAAGTGCTATGTGGCTGACAGAAGAGTATGTGATGAGCGACTTCAGGTCCATTTGGCGAAGGCGAATTGAGCTAGTCATGATTATGCCTCATAAGGATAGTATGGTGAATAGATATGCTATAAAGTCGGTTACTGGATTTAGGAGTAGTGTGACTCGTAGTATGCCATATCCTCCTAGTTTTAGTAGGACTGCTGCAAAGACTATGGAGCCTGCAATGGGGGCTTCTACATGGGCTTTGGGTAGTCAAAGGTGGAGGCCGTATAGTGGTATTTTTACTATGAAAGCTATTATGCATACTAGTCATATGAAAACATTGGATCAGGAATTGGGTATTGGTTGCACTCAGTATTGGAGGATTAGGAAGTGTAAGGATCCTACTGTATTTTGAATATAAATTAGTGCAACTGGTAGGGGTAGGGATCCTGCCAGTGTATAAAATAGGAAATAAAGGCCAGCATTTAGGCGTTCTGTTTGGTTTCCTCCTCGAGTAATAATAATGAGTGTTGGGACTAGTGTTGCTTTGAATAGGATATAAAAAAAGATTAGTTCTGCAGCAGTGAATGTTATGATTAGAAAGAGTTGTAATAGAGTTAATATAGTGATAAATAGTTTTTTTTCGGATTAGGTTTTCTTTTGACAAGTGATGTTGACTGGCCATTAATATCAAGGGAAGAAGTCATATGGTTAGGATTAGCAGTGGTGTGGATAAAGAGTCAGAGAAGAAGATTAATGCAAAGTTAAGGCTGTTATCACTGAACTGATTTATAAGGTGCAGACTTGTGAGGCTAATTAGTAGGCTACATAGTGTGGAATTAACTCAGATTATATTATTTTTTGATAGTCAGGGGTATAAGTATTACTGTGAGGACAATATATTTTAGCATTGTAGTAGGTTAAGGTTTTGTCAGTACATATGTGTTTGATACCATTACTAGTAGAGATAGGCCTAGGGCTGCTTCACAGGCTGTGAAAACTAGTAAGATGATGGGTATCATGCTGGCTAAGGTAAAGTGTGAGTTTAGGATTATTAGGGTGGCTATAATGAATAGGGACAATATCATTCCTTCTAGGCATAAAAGGGATGATATTAGGTGGGATTGATATATTAGTAGTCCTGCAAGAGATACTGTAAATGCTATTATAATATTTATATATACAAGGGACATTTGGTAATTATGGGCTTAATCATAATCTAATGAATCGAAATCATTTATTTTGCTTTAAACTAAATACCATATTCTGTTCATTCTAGTCATTTTTGGGTTCATTCGTGGGCTAGGCTTACAGCTAGTAGGAAAATTAGGAAAAGGGCTATGGTGAGCATTGTGTTTAGGTTAGTTGTTTGTGAGGCTCATGGTAGTGGCAGGAGTAGTGCAATTTCTAGGTCAAATAGGAGGAATGTGATGGCTACCAGAAAAAAATTTTATGGAGAAAGGGAGGCAGGCTGATCCTATGGGGTCAAATCCGCACTCATATGGGCTTGTTTTTTCTGAATATACGTTCAGTTGAGGGAGTCAGAATGTGATAGTGACAAGTAGTGTAGCTAGTGTGAGATTGGTTAGGAGAGCTATTATTAGGTTTATTGTTCTTTTTCAGATTAGACCAAAACTAACTAACTGACTGATTGGAAGTCAGTCGTACTGATTGATACTAAAAGGACATGAGCCTCATCAATAGATAGAAACATAAAGGATAAGTCATACTACGTCTACGAAATGTCAGTATCAGGCAGCAGCTTCAAAACCAAAGTGGTGACTAGAGGTAAAATGGAATTTTAGTTGGCGGAAAAAGCAGACGATTAAGAAAGTGGATCTGATGATGACATGGAGGCCATGGAATCCTGTGGCTACGAAGAATGTTGAACCATAAACTCCTTCTGAGATGGTAAAGGGTGCTTCATAATACTCTGAGGCTTGTAGTAATATAAAATACACACCTAGGGCGATGGTGATAAACAGGGCTTGTAGTATGTGGTTACGATTTCCTTCTATAAGACTATGGTGGGCTCAGGTAATAGAGACTCCTGAGGCCAGAAGAACGGAGGTGTTGAGTAGTGGGACTTCTAGGGGATTAAGTGGGTGAATGCCTGCTGGGGGTCAGCAGCCGCCTAGTTCGGGTGTAGGGGCAAGACTTGAGTGATAGAATCCTCAGAAAAATCCAGTAAAGAATAAGACTTCGGAAATAATGAAGAGAAATAGATTTAAGGGACTAGATCTGATAGACAGAGTGCCTGATAAACTGTGGACAGAGGTTCATGACATTGTACAGGAGACAGGGATCAAGACCATCCCCCAAAAAAGAAATGAAAAAAGGCACAATGGCTGGCTGAGGAGGCATTACAAATAGCTGTGGAAAGAAGAGAAGCAGAAAACAAAGGAGAAAAGGAAAGATATAAGCATCTGGGTGTAGAGTTCCAAAGTAGCAAGGAGAGATAAGAAAGCTTTCCTCAGCGATCAGTGCAAAGAAATAGAGGAAGACAACAGAATGGGAAAGACTAGAGATCTCTTCAAGAAAATTAGAGATACAAAGGGAACACTTCATGCAAAGATGGGCTCAATAAAGGATGGAAATTGTATGAACCTAATAGAAGCAGAAGATATTAAGAAGATGTGGCAAGAATACACAGAAGAACTGTACAAAAAAAAGATCTTCACTACCCAGATAATCATGATGGTTAGATCACTCACCTAGAACCAGACATCCTGGAATGTGAAGTCAAGTGGGCCGTAGGAAGCATCACTATGAACAAAGCTAGTGGAGGTGATGTAATTCCAGTTGAGCTCTTTCAGATCCTAAAAGATGATGCTGTGAAAGTACTGTGCTCAATATGTCAGCAAATTTGGAAAACTCAGCAGTGGCCACAGGACTGGAAAATGTCAGTTTTTATTCCAATTCCAAAGAAAGGCAATGCCAAAGAATGGTCAAACTACGTCACAGTTGCACTCATCTCATACACTAGTAAAGTAATGTCAAAATTCTCCAAGCCAGGCTTCAGCAATATGTGAACTGTGAACCTCCAGATGTTCAAGCTGGTTTTAGAAAAGGCAGAGGAAGCAGAAATCAAATTGCCAATATCCTTTGGATCATCGAAAAAGCAAGATAGTTTCAGAAAAACATCTACTTCTGCTTTCTCGACTATGCCAAATGTGGATCACAAACCGTGGAAAATTCTTCAAGAGATGGGAATACCCGACCACCTGACCTGCCTCTTGAGAAAACTGTATGCAGGTCAGAAAGCAATATTTAGAACTGGACATGGAACAACAGACTGGTTCCAAATAGGAAAAGGAGTACATCAAAGGTATATATTGTCACCCTGCTTATTTACGTTATATGCAGAGTACGTCATGAGAAACACTGGGCTGGAAGAAGCACAATTTAGAATCAAGATTGCTCTGAAAAATATCAATAACCTCGGATAGGCAGATGACACCATCCTTATTGCAGAAAGTGAAGAACTAAAGAGCCTCTTGATGAAAGTGAAGGAGCAGAGTGAAAAACTTGGCTTAAAGCTCAACATTCAGAAAACTAAGATCATGGCATCCAGTCCCATCACTTCATGGCAAATAGATGGGGAAACAGTGGAAACAGTGTCAGACTTTATTTTGGGGGGCTCCAAAATCACTGCAGATGGTGACTGCAGCCATGAAATTAAAAGATGCTTACTCCTTGGAAGAAAAGTTATGACCAACCTAGATAGCATATTCCAAAGCAGAGACATTACTTTGCCAACTAAGATCTGTCTAGTCAAGGCTATGGTTTTTCCTGTGGTCATGTATGGATGTGAGAGTTGTACCGTAAAGAAGGCTGAGCGCTGAAGAATTAATGCTTTTGAACTGTGGTGTTGGAGAAGATTCTTGAGAGTCCCTTGGCCTGCAAGGAGATCCAACCAGTCCATTCTGAAGGAGATCAGCCCTGGGATTTCTTTGGAAGAAATGACGCTAAAGCTGAAACTCCAGTACTTTGGCCACCTCATGCGAAGAGTTGACTCATTGGAAAAGACTCTGATGCTGGGAGGGATTGGGGGCAGGAGGAAAAGGGGACGACAGAGGATGAGATGGCTGGATGACATCACTGACTCGATGGACGTGAGTCTGAGTGAACTCTGGAAGTTGGTGACGGACAGAGAGGCCTGGTGTGCTGCAATTCATGGGGTCACAAAGAGCTGGACACGACTGAGCGACTGAACTGAACTGAAGATATAAGAATCTGGACTCATTGAAATTATTCCTTTGATAGGCATTTAAACTATGTAGGACCAGTGTCCTAATTTTCTCCTTGAATTTCTATCAGAAAGCACTGCTTTGGGCAACTGTTGTGACTGATAGAGTTATGGCCACTGCATCCTTTGTTTACTGAAATGACAGGTGTCATTCTTTGTCTACTCTAACCAGGATGTTCCTGTTAGTTGGGAAAATCTGAAGGTTTTGAAGTTACCTCCGGGAACTGGGACAAAGGCCAGACCATGGGCAAGAGACATGAGCAGACATTTCCCAGAAGAGGCATAGTAAACATTTTCCAGAAACGACATGAACAGACATTTCCCAGAAGAGAATATCCAGAGAGCAACAACCAAGAATAGATGCTTATGGCCATTAATCACTATAGAAGTAAAAATTGAAACCATATGATAAATAGGTAAAACTTGCCAGGATTTAAAAAAGAAAGAAAGAAAGAAAGAAAAGACAATGTGAAATTCTGATGAGGATGCAGAGAAACTGCATTGCTGATGGGAGTATAAAATATTACAGATACTCAGGGAAATAGTTTGACAATTTTTTTTTTAAATTGTGATAAGAATGCTTAACAGGAGACCTCCTCTCTTAACAAATTTTTAAATACATAACATAGCATTTTAATCTATAGGTACAATGTTATACAGCAGATATCTAAAATTTATTCATCTTGCATAACTGAAATTTTATGCATGTTTATTAGCAACTCCAGTTTTTCCTTCCCTCCAGTTTCTGGCAACCACCATTCTATCCTTGGAATCTATGAGTCTGATCATTGTAGATACCTCAGGTGACTGGAATCATGCAGTTTGTCCTTCTATGATTGGCTTATAGAACTCCTGGGGATTCTCCAGGCAAGACTACTGGAGTGGGTTGCTATTTCTTACTCCAGGGGTTCTTTCTGATCCAGGGATCAAACTCATGTCTCTTGGGTCTCCTGCATGGTAGGCAAATTCTTTACCACTGCACCTCCTGGGAAGACCTCTGGCTTTCTTTAATTAACAACAATCTGGGATATCTGGTTCTCTTTAATTAACAACAATTGTTTGACGTTCAGATTACCTGCCCTTTGTTGTAAAACTTCCATTTAACCAGGCTCCTTACTCTCCTCAGAGCAGTTCTCTCAGGGCCACTTGAGAGGTTGCCTCCAAGACTTGAAGTCCTAAAAATTCCCACCAAATAAAACATAACTCTCAACTTTTAGGTTGTGAATATTTCTCTAAGGTGACAGCAGGAGGCTCCTTCCTTGCCTTTTTAGCAAGCCTTATTATAACTAAATTTAATTGGGTACCCCTTACTTCCCTGGTGGCTTAGACGGTAAAGTGTCTGCCTACAAAGTGGGAGACCCAGGTTCAATCCCTGGGTTGGGAAGATCTCCTGGAGAAGGAAATGGCAACCCACTCCAGTATTCTTGCCTGGAGAATCCCATGGACGGAGGAGCCTAGTAGGCTACAGTCCATGGGGTTGCAAGGAGTCGGGCATGACTGAGCGACCTCACTTTCACTTTACTGTTCTACTCATTTCTGACCTAAGCCCGACTTTCAAATCTTTTAATCACACAACAGCTTGCCTAGCTTGTTGGTTCTTCCCATAGATCAAAGAAGTAGATATGAAGAATAAGATGACCAGGTCTCTTCTGTAGCTTCCCATTATATGACCTCCCAAACAAACCATGTGACTAACCTGTGATCAAGATAAAGGAACAGGTCTAGAGGAAGATCAGGAAGAGACAGGCCTGTACTCAGTGGAGGATGGTGATGACTCTGATCCACTTCCTCAATGATTAACTGAGGGTACTTCCCCCTTTTTCTTTAAGACTTTCATGGCTAGCAGCATCTTTGGAGGTGGTTTTAAGGGGACTAAGCCCACAGACTTCCCAGATTGTGGGCATTCTGATTAAAGACACCTTGTCCCTGTACCAATGTCCATGAGTTTGATTTTTGTAAGCAATGAGCAGTCACCCTCAATTCAGTTGGTAACTTGGTGAGAGCTCTTTCCTGCAAAGAACTCTTTCCTGCCAAAAGATGCTTACAAAAAAACTAGATAAAGCAATATATATATATATATATATCCCTTTCAAAATTTCAAGCTCATATGTAGTGCTAATGGTAAAGAACCTGCCTGCCAATGCAGGAGATATAAGAGACATGGGTTCAGTCCCTGGGTTGGGAAGATCCCCTGGAGGAGGGCATGGAAACCCACTCCAGAATTCTTGCCTGGAAAATCCCATGGACAGAGGAGCCTGGTGGGCTACAGTGCATTGGGTCACAAAGAGTCAGACATGGCTGAAGCCACTTGGCACATATGATCGTATAGTCAGAACCTGCTACCTAATTTGCAAGTGCAAAATAAAAAGATTGGAGTTCTTTGTTTAAAAAATCATTAATAATTTCAAGATATTGATGGCAGGGCATTAAGCCAAGTATGAAACCCTTTTTAGCACAGAGAACTGTGCTCCTGAATGGTCTGTATGTCCACATAGCTGATGGTGCATATAGAATCATTTTTATGTCCAGTTCCAGTTCACCATTTTCTGTGAAATTTTAATATTCTTGCTTCTTGAAGAGTGCACTTTTCTCTGCTACCTAACAAGAGTTGTTTGGCTTAGCAAGAGGCAGGAAATAAATGGACTTAGGGTTGTCATTTATAACTAGCCTTCTTTTTTAAAAAAATAAATTAATTACTAACTAATTTACAATTACAACTAATTTACAATTACTAATTACTTCACAATATTGTAGTGGTTTTTGCCATACATTGACATGAATCAGCCATGGGTGTACAGGTGTTCCCCAGTCTGAACCTCCCTCCCACCTCCCTCCTCATCCCATCCCTCAGGGTCATCCCAGTGCACCAGCCCTGAGCACCCTGTCTCATGCATCGAACCTGTACTGGCGATCTGTTTCACATATGATAATATACATGTTTCAATGTTGTTCTCTCAAATCATCCCACCCTCACCTTCTCCCACAGAGTCCAAAACACTCTTCTATACATCTGTGTCTCTTTTGCTGTCTCACATATAGGGTCATCATTACCATCTTTCTAAATTCCATATATATGTGTTAGTATACTGTTCACTCTGTATAATAGGTTCCAGTTTCATCCACCTCATTAGAACTGATTCAAATGTATTCTTTTCAATGGCTGAGTAATACTCCATTGCGTATATGTACCACAGCTTTCTTATCCATTCGTCTGCTGATGGACATCTAGGTTGCTTCCATGTCCTGGCTATTATAAACAGTGCTGCGATAAACATTGGGGTACACGTGTCTCTTTCAATTCTGGTTTCCTTGGTGTGTATGCCCAGCAGTGGGATTGCTGGGTCATAAGGCAGTTCTATTTCCAGTTTTTTAAGGAATCTCCACACTGTTCTCCATAGTGACTGTACTAGTTTGCCTTCCCATCAACAGTGTAAGAGGGTTCCCTTTTCTCCACACCCTCGTCCGCGTTTATTGTTTGGAGACTTTTGGATACTAGCCATTCTGACCAGTGTGAGATATTACCTCAATGTGGTTTTGATTTGCGTTTCTCTGATAATGAGTGATATTGAGCATCTTTTCATGTGTTTGTTAGCCATCTGTATGTCTTTTTTGGAGAAAAGTCTGTTTAGTTCTTCGGCCCATTTTTTTGATTGGGTCATTTATTTTTCTGGAATTGAGCTGCAGGAGCTGCTTGTATATTTTTGAGATTAAGTCTTTGTCAGTTGCTTCATTTGCTATTAATTTCTCCCATTCTGAAGGCTGCCTTTTCACCTTGCTCATAGTTTCCTTCATTGTGCAAAAGCTTTTAAGTTTAATTAGGTCTCATTTGTTTATTTTCGCTTTTATTTCCATTACTTTGGGAGGTGGAGCCTGCTGTGATTTATGTCAGAGAATGTTTTGCCTATGTTTTCCTCTAGGAGTTTTACAGTTTCTGGCCTTACATTTAGATCTTTAATCCATTTTGAGTTTACTTTAGTGTATGGTGTATAACTAGCCTTCTATTCCAACTTGCTGAGACAAGAAACAAGTTGTCTCCAGACTACATATTTATGATCAACTTTCTGTCTGCATTTTGAGATAATAATAGCCACAGGAAAAGGCTGAATAGCTGGGCTTTGTTTCTCATGTTCACCTTAAGATAACAATTATGGCAGTGATAAAGAAGGGCTAAACCTTGTTTGAGTAAAAGATCAAGAGATCACATATTTCCCATCCTTGAAGAAAGAAAAACCTCCCCATCTACACATGTGCAGAAAGGCTCCTTGCGGTTCCAAAAGGAGGGAGCACCACCAGAAAATATGTGATGCTAAGCCCCTCCCCTCCCCAGGCCTCTGGGTGAGAATCCATCTTGGAAAAAAAGTTGTGCATTCATGTTGGGGACGGGCCTTGGGTATGGCAGCTGTGCAAAAAGAAGCAAGATACTTAACCAAAGATAATCAAAGACCCAGTAGAACTGCCCTGTATAAATCATTTAACCACCTCTTTACTGAACTCCTCATGAAGGGGGATGTCCACACCCTCTCTATTTGGGTGCATATCTCTGCCTTGTTTCTCCCTTAAACTGTTTTTCTGAGGGTTTTCCACTTGTGCTGTGTCTCTAATTAAACTTTGTACCTGGTTTTACAGTTTTTGCCTCCTTGAGAAACACATTTTTCATTGAGGGTAAGTGGAATTTTGCTTCTGTCTTCTAACCCCTAGTGGACTATCAGCCAGGATTCCAGGTTTCCATCCAGGCTGTGCTGTGTACTAAGTCGCTTCAGTTGTTTCCTATTCTTGCAACCCTATGTAATGTAGCCTGCCAAGCTCCTCTGTCTGTGGGATTCTCCAGGCAAGAATACTGGAGTGGGTTGCCTTTCCCTCCTCCAAGGAATCTTCCGGACCTCAGGGATCAAACCTGTGTCTCTTATGTCTTCTGCATTGGCAGGTAGGGCTACCTAGGTTCAATTACTGAGTAGGGACGTAAGATCTCGCTTGTTTCAAGCCATCAGTTACTGCTGTCTCTCTGAGATCAAGTGGGCTTTGCTCATTTCTCTAAAATTCTTTGCATGATGCACTAGGGTGAAATATACCATTTCTCCTACTCTTGAAGAAACACTGCCGCCGCTGCTGCTAGTGTTCAGAATATTTAAACACAGGCACTTGTCAATCAGAAGAGTCTCTAGTCTGTGTTCTAACCTGAGGGTTATAGCTTTATCTGAGCCCTGAAGAAAAAAAGGTTGTAGGTATTCCCCAGACCAAACTTCACTGGGATTTTAGATAATAAAGTTCATAATATTTGCTTAAGCAGGCATGAATAATTGTAACTGAGCTGGACCCTATGGTGGCACAGTGGTAAAGAATCCACTTGCCAAAGCAGGAGACACAAGAGACCTGGGTTCTATCCCTGGGTTGGGATGATCCCCTGGAAAACAGGAAATGGCAACCCCCTCCAGTATTCTTTCTGGAAAATTCTTTGGACAAGGGAGCCTGGCAGGCTATAGTCCATGGGGTTGCAAAGAGTTGGACATGACTGAGTGTGCACACACACACAGGACCCTATGGTATCTTCCTGGGACAGACCCTCCCCTCATGTCCTCTGCCCACATCTCCTTTGCAGAAAAGGTGTAGTCTCCAAGCCTCCCCGAGTCACAAAAGCCTGGCTCAAGAATAAATGATTGAATAGATGTAAACATTTAGTGATAAAACAGCTGTTGGGTGGAAGGAACGGATAACAATTTAAAACAGTTCAGTTCAGTCGCTCAGTGGTGTCCAACTCTTTGAGACCCCATGAATCACAGCACGCCAGGCCTCCCTGTCCATCACCAACTCCCAGAGTTCACTCAGACTCACGTCCATTGAGTCAGTGATGGCATCCAGCCATCTCATCCTCTGCCGTCCCCTTCTCCTCCTGCCCCCAATCCCTCCCAGCATCAGAGTCTTTTCCAATGAATCAGCTCTTTGCATGAGGTGTCCAAAGTACTGAAGTTTCAGCTTTATCATCATTCCTTCCAAAGAAATCCCAAGGCTGCCGCCCCTGGCCTCAGGAGTGGGGTGGCTCCTCAGGGCCACCGCCCCTGGCCTCGGGCGCAAGGTGGCTTCTCCCGGCTGCCCCTGGCCTCGAACGCGGGGTAGCTGCTCTCGGCTGCTGCCCCTGGCCTCCGACGCGGGGTAGCTCCTCTCGGCCGCCGACCCTGACCTGAGACACGGTGTAGCTCCTCCCTGCCGCCACTGACTTCGGACGCGGGGTAGCTCCTCCCAGCCACCCGTGACATCGGATGTGGGGTAGCTCCTCTCGGCCGCCGCCCCTGACCTTGGACTTGGGCAGCTCCTCTCGGCCGTTCCTGTGTGCAGGCTGGCACGGCCGCTGCCCCTGACCTCGGACGTGGGGTAACTCCTCTCGGCCGCACCTAGTGCGCCGGGTGGCAGCCGCCCGCACCTAGGGCTCTGGGATCAGCCATATGGTGGTCACAGAGTCTTACGTCCTCTCTGAATTACCTAGGTAGTAACATCTGACCCCATATCCTGATTGGTTTCACAGATGCTTAACTCTCTACCAAATAGAAGAAGTTAACTGCTTGTTGCCCATGAGTAGTAGCCCCCAGAGCTACTGGAGCTCTAGGGTTGATAATGTTAACCCCTGAGATGCCACCCTGGTTCCTCACCATCAATCAGAGAATTGAGAGGGTCACACATCCTTACTCCCCTCTCTTGCTTGGCCTTTAAAAATGCTTTTCTGAAATGCATCAGAGAATTTGGGTTTTCCGAGCACTAACTGCCCTGGACTATTTGTCTGGTGACCTCAGTAAACTTGGTGTTTTCCTTCATCACAACCTGATGTGAGTAAATTGGCTTTATTGCATATGGGTGAGCAGACTCAAGTGTGGTTTGGTAACATTATTAGTAATTGAATAATAAATGTATTAACAGCTAAAGTTTTTTGGACACCTTTAACAAAATCATAATTTTCTTTCTCAGAACACTCCTGTCACCATACAGATCATGAGAGTGAAAGAACTTAATGTGCTGTGGTAATTTGCATGTATGCTCCGTTGGCTCAGTCATGTCAGACTCTTTGCGACCTCATGGACTGTAGCATGCCAGGGTGCCCTGTCCAGAGAGTTTTCCAGATGAGAATACTGGGATGGGTTGTCATTTCCTACGCCAAGTGATCTTCCCATCCCAGAGATGGATCACACATCTCCTGTGTCTCCTGTTATGGCAGGCAGATTCTTTATCACTGAGCCACCTGGGAATCCTGTAACAATTTAAGCAATAATAAATTACCAGGAAGCCCCTGGTGGTCCAATGGTTGGGACTCTGTACTGCCTTTACAGAAGGCCTGAGTTCAATCCTTGAAGGAGGAACTAAGATCCTTCAAGCCACACAGCACTGCCAAAAATAAATTAATTAACCTTAGAAAGTTAATGAGTTGCAACAATTTAGTGGTTTCAAACCTACACTAATGATTATTTTACAGTTCTGGAGGTCAGCAGTTCAAAATGAATCTTACTGAATGAAGATTAAGATATATTAGTAGGGCTGAGTTCCTTTTGCAGGCTTTAGGAAGGAATATGTCTCCTTGTTTCTTATAGCTTCTAGAGGTCACCTGCATCCCTCAGCTCTGGCCTCTTGCTTCGTCTTCAATGCCATCAGCAGAGCATCATCAAATCTCTCCATGACTATGACACTGCTATATTCGTCTAATAAGGAGCTGTGTGACTAAATGTGACCAACCTAGGTAATCCAGGAAAATCTCCCCATCTCAAGATCCTTAATTAATTACATCTTCAAAGATTCTTTTTTTTTTTTTCATGTAAGGTAACAAATCCACATGTTTAGGGGCTTGGGACATGGTATCTTTGATGACGGGCGTCCATTGCTTTGTCTACCACATATGTGTAAAGTCAAACATTTAACAAGCTAAAGATTTGTTACTTACATTGAGTTTACTTTGCTCCAAAGACTGTTTTTTTCCTGTCTCTTTCATTGAGTATATTCCTCTTTCATCAGCTACATTAACCATCCATTCTGTTGTCAAAGTTAGAAAGGCCCAAGGGAAGCAGGGCAGAGGTAAACTGGGAGTAAATTTTCATGCCCTTTGTGCTCAGTCATGTCCAACTCATTGTGACCTCTGGACTATTGCCCGCCAGGCTAAAAATCCATGGGAATTTTCAGGCAAGAATACTGGAGTGGGTTGCCATGTCCTTCTCCAGGAGATCTTCCCGACCCAGGGATTGAACCCAGGTCTCCCGCATTGTAGGCAGACGCTGTACCATCTGAGCCACCAGGGAAGTCCACTGCTCTATGTAACCACATCTCACTGATTATTTAATTTTTATGTTACTCATTTAGACAGTCACTTCTGTTGGGTTTGTTGACTTAAAAAATAGTCACAGTCTAAAAGTTGAGAGTTATGTTTTAGTTGGTGGGAATTTTTAGGACTTCAAGCCCAGGAGACAGTATTTCAAGTAACCCTGAGAGAACTGCTCTGAGGAGGTGAGGAGAAGGGCCAGGTTATATAGAAGTTTTACAACAAAGGGCAGGTAGTCAGAACATCCAAAGATTATTATTGTTAATTAAAGAAAACAAGATATTCCAAGATGAGGAATTTGATGTTTTTCTTTATCTGGGAGGATGCAAGAATCTGGGCTCAACGGAAATCATTCCTTTCAAATGTGTTTCATCTCTCTGGGACCAATATTTTGTGTTTTAACATCTTGAAGTTCTTGGAGTTCACCTTAGCAAGTGTGGCAGCAGCCTGATGGCTGTTAGAGGGCAGGTATTCTTCTCCTTCCTGAGTTCCCTTAGTGCTCACAGGCTCACATTGGATGGCTACAATCACTGACAACCATGACATTCTTTTTTACTGATCTGGCAGGAAATCTTCCATTTCTCAGGTGGTAATGTGTAACTTGAAGAACTTTTTCTTACCTTTTCACACTCAATTAGTCACTCACTTCCATCTCCTAAATGTAGGCCCAATTAAACTCTTTTGGAAAATAAAAAAAGTGTTTATCCTCAATAAAATTAAAATAACTCTCCGTGTACTTTCTCCCCTCACACTGCAGCCCCCCAGGAACCATGTAAAACAATGTCACTTCATCTTATGTGTCATGTCGGGTATCAGGTATAGGGTTTCATAACAAAGTAAACAAGACAATAAGATTTAGGAATTATAAAATCACATATTTAATAAAGAACCTTTGGGTTATTTGGAAAGTTATTTTCTCATATGTTTTCTTTCCTAATGTGTGGTTGAGTTATTTTTAATTTTAGGGGGTTTCCTAACAGCCAGATACATTCTCTTCTCTTTTGCAGTTCCCTTCAGATGGAATATTTCCTTCTTCAAACTCAATTGTCTTGCCCTTTCATATAGCAAATGTCTACTGAAGTTATTGGTTTGGAAATTTATTTAACACTTCCTTGGAAGACTTTCCACTGAGTAGATATATTTCATTAAGTTCTCTCATAATATACTTATTCCACTGTCTTTTGCAATTTGTCACAATGAATCATTTATACCCTGTTAACTTTGAAGTTTCCTATTAAACTGCTCAGTGAGGCCTGGTGACTCAAAGGTATTATTTTCAAAAATATGTTCTAAATGGCAAGTGAGTAACCATACGAATATTCAAGTACTTAGTTTTCAGTTTCTTGTTCTCAGAAAGGAGAGAAGTTAAGCAACGTGGAGCAGAGCTTTCATGATAAAGGTGCTCTGTGTCTAATTCAGAAATCCCATGACGTGGTTTAGTCACTGACCTTTTACTGCCTTAATGGAATTTCCAAAACAGACCATTTACTCTGTTGCTGTCAACTTACAACAAATTTACTTGGTTTCTCACTCAAGGAGCTCATCTTCAATGTAGTTGAACCAATTATATGAGATACATTTAAATCTTTTATCAATGTTTCTGGCTCATGGTAAATGATGATAAACTGTAGCTTTATGTTACCATGTCATGATAATAATGGTAAAAGTAATGTTATTAGTTCTGTCAATTATTTGGGAATTCCAAGAATATGAAATTTACTATGGTTTGTTCCATTTCTTTTTGACAGCAAAATGATGAAATATGTAAAAAGGATAAACTTGAAAGCTCATATGTACTTCTGCTTATAATAAAGCAAGCTGAGAGAGGCCAAGCTGATGCTGTGAAGAATTAGAGGAGCCAGATTCAAACAAACAAGTTTTTAAAAAGGCATTGGAAAATTTTCAAGGTAATTGGAGGAGCAGTAAAGATTCAAAGTGAATAAAGATTTTGAGGGTCACTCTTCTAGCAGTATCTTGGTGAAGGATCACCTGCTCAGAATCTGAGCAGGGTCATGGCCAGCAGGCACTCTGCTAGGTGAGATAAAAATTGCTACCAATGCGTTTGAAGGACCAAAATCCTGAAGCGAAAAATGGGTCAAAGAAAGCTTGATATTTTTCCTTTAAGCCATTTGCCAAATTATTAAACTTCACAGGGAAAGAGGCTAAGAAGAAAAATGAGACAAGCAGAGTGGCATTTTGACCATCATGTAGTTTTGAGAAGAAAAAAAAATCAGATTCACTCTCCAACAAGACAAGGAACTTTAGTAATAGTCCATGCTCTGAGATGGAATTTCTAGAGGGTTTAGCCACAGGTGCTAGGATAAATAAGAAATGGTGGAATGGTTGATAAATGGAAGATAAAATCTTGCAGAAACTGCAATAAATGCAAATCAACTCAGTCTTTATTGGCTTCAATATCAATGAATGTAATACTTAGCAGAGGATAATGTGAATACTTTCTGGAAGCAGGTTTCATATTTCATACATGTGTAGGTACACTGACAACATTCAAGCAAAAATTTTCTTATTGTACCAACAGCTAAAACAAACAGATGCATAAATAAATAATAGACACATAGATGACTCAGGTATAAGAATCACCAAACTCAAACTTTAAAATAACTATGATTAACACATTCTAGAAAGTAGTTAACAAAAATGATGCATTTTGCTAGAGAAGTGGAATCCCTAAATATAAATCAAATGGAAATTTTATAAACAAAAATGGCAATAAAAATTGATGGTTTAATAAGTTTAAAAGCAGATTGATCTCAGCAGAAGACACAATTACAAAAATGTAAGATAGGTCAGCAAAAATTCCACACTGAAGCACAGAGAAGCAATAGAGAAAATATTATTCAGATATAAGGACAATAATAAAAAATCTTATACACAACATATATAGGGGTCATGTTTTTGTATCCATTCAGCCAGTCTTTATCTTTTGGTTGGGGCATTTCTACACAACAAAGGAAACTATAAGCAAGGTGAAAAGACAGCCTTCAGAATGGGAGAAAATAATAGCAAATGAAGCAAATGACAAACAACTAATCTCAAAAATATACAAGCAGCTCCTGTGGCTCAATTCCAGAAAAATAAATGACCCAATCAAAAAATGGGCCAAAGAACTAAATAGACATTTCTCCAAAGAAGAAATACAGATGGCTAACAAACACATGAAAAGATGCTCAACATCACTCATTATCAGAGAAATGCAAATCAAAACCACAATGAGGTACCATTTCACACCAGTCAGAATGGCTGCGATCCAAAAGACTACAAGCAATAAATGCTGGAGAGGGTGTGGAGAAAAGGGAATCCTCTTACACTATTGGTAGGAGTGCAAACTAGTACAGCCACTATGGAGAACAGTGTGGAGAGTCCTTAAAAAACTGGAAATAGAACTGCCTTATGACCCAGCAATCCCACTGCTGGGCATACACACCAAGGAAACCAGGATTGAAAGAGACACGTGTACCCCAATGTTCATTGCAGCACTGTTTACAATAGCCAGGACATGGAAGCAACCTAGATGTCCATCAGCAGGCGAATGGATAAGAAAGCTATGGTACATATACACAATGGAGTATTACTCAGCCATTAAAAAGAATACATTTGAATCATTTCTAATGAGGTGGATGAAACTGGAGCCGATTATACAGAGTGAAGTAAGCCAGAAAGAAAAACACCAATACAGTATACTAACACATATATATGGAATTTAGAAAGATGGTAATGATAACCCTGTATGCAAGACAGTAAAAGAGACATAGATGTATAGAACAGTCTTTTGGACTCTGTGGGAGAGAGAGAGGGTGGGATGATTTGGGAGAATGGCATTGAAACATGTATAATATCATATATGAAATGAGTCACCAGCTCAGGTTCAATGCATGATACTGGATGCTTGGGGCTGGTGCACTGGGACGACCCAGAGGGATGGTACGAGGAGGGAGGAAGGAGGGGGATTCAGGATGGGGAACACGTGTATACCTGTGGCGGATAGATGTTGATGTATGGCAAAATCAATACACTATTGTAAAGTAATTAACCTCCAATTAAAATAAATAAATTAAAAAAATCTTAATATAGATGCAATTGTATACTCAGAAGTGAACAAATTGGAGGAAGGCAAAAGCAGTAATTTAAGAGATAGCAATCAATAATTTTTCAAAAGAGAAGAAAGACATCAAGCTATAAATTTAAGAAGCTTGGCAAATTAAAAACAAGATAGACTTTTGGAAATCTTACCTAGCAAAATTATAGTAAAATTATTGCAAAATTAAAAGAAAAAACAGCAAAAAAGTAGGTATAGTAAGAATGACCAGTGCCTTCACAATGGAAACAATGAGGAAATGACTTTTTTTTTTTTTTTTACAGTGGTGAAAGAAAACAACAGGGTTCTATCCCTGGGTCAGGAAGATACCTTGGAGAAGAAAATGGCAACCCATTCCAGTATTCTTGCCTGGGAAATCCCATGGACGGAGGAGCCTGGTGGGCTGCCGTCCATGGGGTCGCTAAGAGTCGGACATGACTGAGCGACTTCACGTTCATTTTTCACTTTCATGCGTTGGAGAAGGAAATGGCAACCCACTCCAGCATTCTTGCTGGGAGAATCCCAGGGACGGTGGAGCCTGGTGGGCTGCTGTCTATGGGGTCGCACAGAGTCAGACACGACTGAGGTGATTTAGCAGCAGCAGCAGCAGCACACCTCTCAAAGACAGCAAATAACAAGTGCTATCAAGGAGACTGAGAAAAGGGAAATATCATGCACTATTTATGGGAATGTAAATTTGTGCAGCCACCATGAAAAACAGTATGGAGATTCCTCAAAAAATTTAAAATAGAGCTGTCATGTGATCCATCATTAGTATTCCTGTGTACTTATCTGAAGGAAAAAAATACTAATTAGAAAAGATACATGCACCCCTAGTTTAATTGAAGCATTATTTACAATAGCCAAGATATGGAAGCAAGCTAAGAGTATGGATAGATAAATGGATAAAAAAGATGTGATATATAGAATACAATGGAGTATTACTCAGTCATAAAAAGTAATGAAATCTTGTCAATTATAATAAAATAGATGAACCTAGAGGGTATGATGATAAATGAAATTAGACAGAGAAAGACAAATACTGGATGGCTTCACTTTTTTATAGAATCTAAAACAAGCATAATAAAACATAAACATAAACAGCTATAAATTATATATAGTGTTACTGATATTGAGAAAAAAATAAGAAACACAGTGTTTTCCAAAAAAGAATGGGGGGTGGGGTGCACAGAAGGGAAGACATAGGTGAGAGAGACTGAGAGATAAAACCTCTAGTTACAAAATAAATGAGTTACAGTAAGTCCCCTATATACAAAACTTCAAGTTGCAAACTTTCAAAGATGCAAAGGTGTTGACACGTCTAATCATGTAAATTAGTTCACATGTTTATCATATATTGTCACTCTCAGTCATGTCTGACTCTTGTGACCCGATGAACAGTATCCAGCAAGGCTTCTGTATCCATGGAATTTTCCAGGCAAGAATAGTGGAATGGGCTGTTATTTCCTACTCCAGGGCATCTTCCTGACCTAGGGATCAAACCCGCATCTCTTGAGTCTCCTGCATTAGCTGGCAGATTCTTTACCATTGCATGCTTGGGAAGCCCACAAGGTACTGTGCTATAAGGTTAAAATTGCTTTCTTTATTTTTTGTGGTTTTTTTTTTTTTGGTGTACTATTTGTCGAAAATTATTCTAAATCTATTACAGTACAGTATAGTACTATAAAGCTAACTGTGCTGGTTGAGTACCTAGGCTGTTTGACTTATGAACAAATTGGATGAACATGCTCTCAAGCAGATCTTATAGGGGACTTACTTCATATATGTATGCTGCTGCTGCTAAGTCACTTCAGTTGTGTCCGACTCTGTGCGACCTCATAGATGGCAGCTCGCTAGACTCCCTCGTCCCTGGGATTCTCTAGGCAAGAACACTGGAGTGGGTTGCCATTTCCTTCTCATGCATGAAAGTGAAAAGTGAACGTGAAGTCGCTCAGTGATGTCCGACTTGTAGCGACCCCATGGACTGCAGCCTACCAGGCTCCTCCATCCATGGGATTTTCCAGGCAAGAGTACTGGAGTGGGGTGCCATCGCCTTCTCCTATGTATATATATACATATTTTGTGTGGCAAGTGACCTTATAAAAACGTGAGTCTTTGATCAATTTAACTTCGCTTGACATTTTTAGTTACTCGGGAAGTTCTGAATCAAATGGTTACCTGTGGTCTTAGTTCTCTCATGAAAACCTGAGGCAAAATGAACAACATGAATACTGTAGAGGAAGACTTTCTTCCAACTGGAAGGATTGCAAATTGAGCTAAGTTGGGCTGTACGGAATGAAGGTGGGATTTGCGGTGATAAGGTAATGATGCTGATGGACTCTAGTTTCTACACAGGGAAAATGGTTGATGGGTACAGAGCATTCCAAGATGAGAGATGGAGTGCTAAAAGTCATATATATGCTTATAATTTGTGTAAAAATAGGCAGATATTGAAATTCTTGTCCTAACAGGGAAGGAAAGGGGACTATTAAGAGAAAGAGGATATAATCAGGTTAAATTTATAACTGAGAATGAAATGATTAATTTCACTGAGAACAACACATACTGTAAAGTGTTATACAGATGCAACATATTATTATTATGAAATAAGGTAGAAAAATCTATCATGGAAGATTATAGGAGAGAAAACATTACAAGGTAAGTAAAGAACAGTTACAGAAAAAGAAAAGTGAGCAAGTCCAAGTAAAAACTTAGAAGAATGAAATATATTCCAGGTACTATAAAAAGAAAAAAATATTAGTGTGTGTGTGTATGTGTATGTATATGTATATATATATATATACATACTTGAAATTAAAAGAAACTTGTATTTGAGATTTTCTATGATGATTTAATGAATGGAAAAAGTGATTTTTGCCTGTTGGGAAAATTTGAGGTGTCATAATTTAGGATGGAAATTTTTATTTTTCCTTGATAAAAGTAGATAGAATTGCAATTCAGATGAGGGGAAAAAATTATTTCCAATTCACGTTAAATGATTTATTTCTTCATTCTTCTGGTATTTTGAGTAACTATAAAAGCTGCTTATATTTGCTAGATAATTCCAACATTTGTGTAACCTCATCACAGCTTCTGTTGATTGTCTTTCCCCATGCGAGTCCAAATTTTCATGGCTATTCATATGCTGAACAACTTTGGATTGTCTTTTGGACATTTTGCTGTGAGACTCTTGATGTTTAAATGTATGCAGCATATTCAAATTTTTTGCTTAAGCAGGCAGTCACTCTGGCTAGGTTCAGGCCTTCTGGGGACTCTGGTTCCAGCTCAGTTTTCAGAGCCTTTATAGTGTTTGGGGATATTTCTTGCAAGTGGGTTTTCACCCAATGACCAATATGGAATTTAAGCAATGGTCTAATATGAAGAGTTCAGGTCTCAATGTCTTGGCACATTAAAGTAAAATGTGCAACTTCTGCATGTGTGAGCAGGGGGAGCACAGGAGCTTGTTAATCAGATTCAGAGGTCTCTTTACAAAGTTCCTCTCTCTTCATCATCTGCCCAATACTCAGTTGTTCCCAGAAACTTCTTTTTTTTTCCATTCTCCTGCTAGAAGTTTGTGACTGTAATTATCCTGGTCTACCATGCACTTTTCAATTGTGGCTGCATCTGTAAGACCATATCACAGGAAGAAAGAAAGAAAGGAGGGGAAAAAAGCAGAGGATTTGATCCAACCTTGCTGGAACTACAGCTCATCTATACAAATAAGAAAAAATCTGAAAACCCAAAAATCAGTATCTCTTCTTAGATTGAACAGAGGACCAAGGTTACATGGAAAACCATTGCTGACAGATTGAAGAGAGACAGTGGTGGATACAGAGACCACAACTCACTGGAGCAGAAGCCTGGGAACTGGAAAGTACCAGCTTCCTTTTACAGCATATCTCCTCTAGCTTTGTGTTCTTACACAACTGGGTGTTCTATAACTCAATCCAATTCAGTTCTGACACTAACTGTAGTTTGTACCAAATCCCACAAATTAAAGACCAATGTCCCTAACAAGACTGACAGCCACAAGTCAGGTCCACAGGCTACTCACACTTCTGCCTGGATGACTACAAATTTAAGGCTTCCCACAACCCCCTTAGGTTTGATACAACTCTCAGAGCTTACTGAATGTACTAGATATGTGATAATAGTTTTATTATAAAGACGGCAACTCAGGAATAGCCAAATGAAAGAGGCACAAGAAGCAAGGTTTGAGATGGGGGTAATGATTTAATCACTTATGCCTATAGAGTAATACTTGGATAAAATGCCCTTTCTTGGCAGAATCCAGGTGCATGAGAATGCCAGCATGGAGTCTGTATCTGGAGTTTTATCCAAGTGTTACTGTATAGGCATAACTGAGTAAGTCATTGGTTACATGATTAAATGTACTGTTCAGTCTCCCTCTGTCTTTGAAGGTCACAGGTCAGGAGGCTGAAAGACTCTACCCTCTAATCACATGGTAGTTGGTTTTCCTGGGGATTAGCCCCCACGCTAAACCTATTTAAAACCTCCACAATGAGTAATCATATTAGCATAACAAAATGCTTCTCTATCACTCAAGAAATTATAACGCTGTTTGAAGTTCTTTACCAGGAATAAGGGGTAAAGACCAGGTATATTTACTGCAACGCAGGTTTTAAACCACAAATTATAGCCATACTAAACCACAAAAACAAAACAAAAAAAAAAATGAAGCACAGTTTGAAAAGTATCAGAACTTAGATATGGCAGCAATATTGGAATTATCAGACTGGAAATATTTAAAAAACTGTGACCAATATGCTAATGACTTTAATGCAAAAGAATAGAGACCATGCAAGGATAAATAGGTAATGTAAGGAGAGAAATAAAAATTATAAGAAAGAAAAATAGAGAAAGTCCGGAAAATAAAAAACACTAACAAAAATGAAGAGTGTCTTTCGTGAACTCATTAATAGATGAGACATGGTTGAGCAGAGAATCTCTGAGTTTAGACTATGGTAAGAGAAACTTCCAAAACTGAAAAGTTAAAGGAAAAAGATTTTTTAAAAAAGCCCCAAAATCCAAGAGCTGTGGGACAGCTACAAAAAGTGTAGCATCTATAATGGGGACACCAAAAGGAGAGGAAAGAAATAGAAGCAATATTTGAAATCAATAATGACTGCGAATTTCTCCAAATTAATCTGAACCATATACCCAGGAAGCTCTGAGAATGCCAAGCAGGACAATTGTCAAAAAACAAAACAAAAACAAGAAAACACAAACCAAAACATTCTAGGTATATTATAGTTAAACTGCAGAAAATCAAAGATTAAGAAACATTTTTGAAAGAAGACTAAAGGAAAAAGATGCCTTACCACTTTTCTTTACCTAAGAAACAATGTAAATAAGAAGAGAGTGAAGGGAAATGTTGAAACTTTGAAAGAAAAAAATCCAGCAACCCAGAATTCTATGTCCTGTGAAATCACCCTTCAAGGTTAAGAAGAAATACTTTCCCAGACAAACAAACATTAAGGGAGTTAGTAGCCGGGAGACTTGTCTTGAAAGAATTACTAAAAGAAGGAAGAAGAAGGAAAGAGAGAAGGAAAATGATACAGGTCAGAAACTCAGATCTACTTAAAGAATATTACAGAAAGAATAAGGAAGAGAAAATTAAAAATGTATCTTTTGTTCTTAACTGATCAAACTAATAAAAGCTTGTTCAAAATAATAATAGTAACTGTATTTCTTGTAGTTTATGCATCAGTGGAATGAATGACAGTTATGATATAAGGGACAAGAATATAATTAGGATTATTTTGTTATTATAAGATATTACACCACTCTTGAGGTTTTATAATGTTACTTGAAAGCAGACTTGAATTAGCTGTAATTTTGTGTTACAAGTTCTAGGACAATCAATAACAATATTTTTTGAAAGAGAAAGAAGTCCAGTGAATATAAGATAGGAGAGAAAATGAAATAATCTAAACTGCCCAACTAAAACCATGTAAGGCAGAAAAAGGAAGACAAAAATGGAAACAAAGAACAACAGCAACAAATAGAAAATTCTTACACACATATTCAATATTAATTCATCTGTATAAATAATCACCTTCATGTCAATGGTTAAATACACCAGCTAAAAGGCAAAAATTGTCAGAGTGGAATAAAAATAAGATCCAATTTTGTGTTGTCTATAAGAAATCCATTTTAAATATATAAAGGCACATGTAGATTTAAAAATAAGAAAGGGATGGAGAAAGATATTCCATATGAACACTAATTAAAAGAAAGCTGGAGTAGCTATGCTTTATTAATTTCATGCAGAGCAACTCCTAAACAAGAAAAAATTATCAGGGATAAAATTATCAGGGACATTATATAATTATAAAACAGTTAATTCTCCAAAAAGACCTAAGAATTCTTTACATATGTGCATCTAAGAACAGAGTCAAGATGTACGGCAAAAACTGATAGAACTGCTAGGAGAAACAGGTGAATTTGCTGTTATATTAATCATTGAAGACTTCTATAGCCCTCTATTAGAAATGGACAGATCTAGCAGACAAAATCAAAAGGAGGTAGTTGTATTAACAACACCACCAGCAAACTGTATATAAAATAATTGACATTTATAGGCTACCCTATTTCACGTTGAACATCTGCCAAGTTAGACCATATTCTGAGCTTCAAATCATACAATGTATGCTCTCAGTCTAGTATCTGTCTGTGGCCTGGGGATTGAGGACATCTACATTAAGGGATTGCAAGTGAAACAACAAAGCAACCACTCCATGTCTATTAGAACAGCTGAAATCCAAATTACCAAATGCTGATGATGTAGAGCAACAGAAAGTCTCATTCACTGCTGGTGAAGTGCACAGTTACCTTGGAAGATAGTTTGGTAGTGTTTTACGAAACTAAACATATTAATCATATAACTGGAAAATCGCATTCCTCGGTATTTATCCAAATGAATTGAAAACCTACATCCACACAAAAATCTGAACATGATTATATATAGTCACTATTCATGATTGCCAAACCTAGAAGCAATCAACATGTCCTTCAATAAATGAATTCATAAGCTAGTGCATCTATACTATAGAGTATGTTAAATGACAATAAGGAATAAACTACTGCTGCTGCAGCTGCTGCTAAGCCACTTGAGTCATGTCCGACTCTGTGCAACACCACAAATGGCAGCCCACCAGGCTCCCCCGTCCCTGGGATTCTCCAGGCAAGAACACTGGAATGGGTTGCCATTTCCTTCTCCAATGCATGAAAGTGAAAAGTGAAATTGAAGTCGCTCAGTCGTGTCCGATTCTTAGCGACCCCATGGACTGCAGCCTACCAGGCTCCTCTGCCCATGGGATTTTCCAGGCAAGAGTACTGGAGTGGGGTGCCATTGCCTTCTCCGAAGAAATAAACTGTCAAGCTACAAAAAGATATGAAGGAACTTTAAATATTAATACCTATTGCTAAGGGAAAGATGGCCATTTGAAAAGTCGTATAGTATAACTCCAGCTATATGATAGTCTGGAAAAGGCAAAGGAGATAGTAAAAAGATTATTCCCTCACAGGCCAATGGTTTAAGAATCTGCCTCGCAAAGTAGGGGGCATTGGTTCAATTCCTGGTCTGGGAGGGTTCCATATGCCACAAGGCAATTAAGTCTGTGCATCAGAACTACTGAGCCCGCATGCAGCAACTACTGAAGCCTGCACACCTAGAGCCCATGCTCTACAAGAGAAGTCATTGCAATGAGAAGCCTGAAAACCACAGCTAGAGAGTTGCTCTTGCTCTCCTGAAACTAGAGAAAGCCTGCACATAACGGCAAAGACCCAGGTGGCAAAAATAGATAAATAAATACTTTTTTAAAAGATTAATGGTTACCAAGGTTTTGGGTTGGAAAGAGAGAGAGAGAGAGAAGAATGCATAAGTCCTAAGCACATAGATTTTGGGAGCAGTGGAAACATTCTGTTGTTCAGTCACTCAGTCATTTCTGACTCTTTGCAACCCCATGGACTGCAGCATGCCAGGCTTCCCTGTCCTTCACCATCTCCTGGCATTTGCTTAAACTCATGTCCATTGAGACGGTGATGCCATCCAACTATCTCATCCTCCATCGTCCCCTTCTCCTCCTTCAGTGAACTGACTTTTCTTTTCTTTCTTTTAAATATAAATTTATTTATTTTAATTGAAGGTTAATTACTTTACAACATTGTATTGGTTTTGCCATACATCAACATGAATCCACCACAGATATACATGTGTTCCCCATCCTGAACCCCCCTCCCCCATCCCTCCCTGTACCATCCTTCTGGTTCGTCTCAGTGCACCAGCCCCAAGCATCCAGTATCATGCATCAAACCTGGACTGGCGACTCATTTCATATACAGGTTTCAATGCCATTCTCCCAAATCATCCCACCCTTGCCCTCTTCCACAGAGTCCAAAAGACTGTTCTATATATCTGTGTCTCTTTTGCTGTCATTTAAGGGTCTTTTCCAATGAATTGACTCATTGCATCAGGTGGCCAAAGTATTGGAGCTTTAGCTTCAGCATCAGTCCATCAGAATATTCAAGGTTGATATCCTTTAAGATTGACTGGTTTGCTCTCCTTGCTCTCCAAGGGACTCTCAAGAGTCTTCTCCAGCATCACAGTTCAAAAGCATCAATTCTTTGGCACTTGGCCTTTTTTATTGTCCAGTTGTTACATCCATAAGTGACTACTGGAAAAAATCATAGCTTTGACTATAAGGACTTTTGTAGGCTAAGTAATGTCTCTGCTTTTTTAACATGCTGTCTAGGTTTGCCATAGCTTTTCTTCTAAGAAGGAAGTGTTTTTTAATTTCATGGCTGCAGTCACCATCCACAGTGATTTTAGAGCCCAAGAAAAGAAAGTCTGTCACTGTTTCCATTGTTTTCCCATCTATTTGCCATGAACTGATGGGACTGGATGCCATGATCATCTTCTTTTGAATATTGAGTTTTAAACCAGCATTTTCACTCTCCTCTTTCACCTTCATCAAGAGGCTCTTTAATTCCCCTTTGCTTTCTGTCATAAGGGTGGTGTCATCTGCATATCTGAGGTTACTGATGTTTCTCCCTGCAATCTTGACTCCAGCTTGTGTTTCATCCAGCCTGGCATTCACATGATATACTCTGCATGTAAGTTAAGTAAGCATGGTGACAATATACAGCCTTGACATACTCCTTTCCGAGAACCATTCTGTATAATACTGTAGGGGTGGGTGCACGTCATTATTCATCTGTCAAAACTCAGAATATGCAACCAGAAGAGTGAATTCTAATGTGCACTATTGTGCAGTCTTAGTCACTGAGTCACGTCTGACTCTCTGTGACCCCATAGACTTGGGCTCACCAGGCTCCTCTGTCCATGGGGATTCTCCAGGCAAGAATACTGGAGTGGGTTGCCATACCTTCCTTTAAGGGATCTTCCCAACCCAGGGATCGAACCCAAGTCTCCTGCATTGCAGGTGGATTCTTTACTGTCTGAGACACCAGGGAAGCCCATGAATACTGGACTGGGTAGCCTATCCCTTCTCTAGGGGATCTTCCCATCCCAGGAACTGAACCAAGCTCTATTGCATTGCAGGTGAATTCTTTACCAGCTGAGCTACCAGGTAAGACCCCAATGAACTTCAACTAATAAGCAAAAGATATTAAGAAGAGGTGGCAAGAATACTCAGAAGAACTACACAAAAAAGATCTTAATGGCCCAGATAACCAAGATGGTGGGATCACTCACCTAGAGCCAGACATCCTGGAGTCTGAAGTCAAGTGGGCTTTAAGAAGCATTACTATGACCAAAGCTAGTGGAGGTGATGGAATTCCAGCTGAGCTATTTCAAGTCCTAAAAGATGATGCTGTTATAAAGTGCTGCATTCAATATGTCAGCAAGTTTGGAAAACTCAGCAGTGGCCACAAGAATGAAAAGTTTAGTTTTCATTCCAGTCTCAAAGAAAAATGATGCTAAAGAAGGTTCAAAATATGATACAATTGCAGTCATTTCACGTGCTAGCAAGGTAGTGCTCAAAATCCTTCAAGCTAGGCTTCAGTAGTACAGGAACCAAGAAATTCCAGATGTATAAGCTGGACATGAGTTTGAGAAAACCCAGGGTGATAGTGAAGGACAAGGAATCCTGGCATGCTGCAGTCCATGGGGTCACAAAGAGTCCAACACAACTTAGCAACTGGATAGTGAGAATAAATGCGTTGATATTTCTCATGATTTGTGACAAATGTACCAAACTAGTTCAAGGTGTAGCAAGGTTAATCCATAGGTTGTGTGTTTGGGGTCAGTTTTGGCCTCCGTGAACACTCAAACTTTGGAGATGCAATTTTAAATTCATAAAATGATAGGATAATTGACTCCCTGGTCAAAAGGGAAGAATTAGGTGGAAGTAATATTTTGATGGTTAATGTTTCTAGTAGTCCGTAACTAATGCAAACATGTTTTCCAATAATTTTTTCAAGTTGTCTGATTTCAAAAAAGCATTTGGATAAATTTATCCTGAATCCAGTTTTGGTTTTTCCTATAATCATATGTCTGACTGCTGCAATATGTGTAACGGGTACTGTTTTTGGTCAGTGAATTTCAATTTTTGTTTATCTACAGAATTTCACTTTTTTGAGAAGTTTTGATGTTAACAGAATAATTCAGAAATGTATAACTTTGGGTAATTTAAGACAAAATCCATAATAGCTTATGGAGATGCATGCTCAGGCTTTCCCATATTTTTATGCCTTTTATTATCCTCATCACACCTAAATACATACAGTTTCATCCTTTATCAAATTCTTCTTAGGTCACTAAGTTGCCAGGTAAATTATAAATGAGAAAGTACAGAGTTTGAGAACACAGATTTGAGTGTGGATTCTAGATTTACATTGCCTGGGCTTGAATTTCAGCTCTTTTGCTTGTTATGCCCTGTTACCTTGGACAGCTCTAATAACTACTCTGTGCTTCAGGTTAGTCATTGTTGTTGTAATGATTAAATGAATTTGTATATGAATGAGGTTGGACAATGGAAGATAGTTTCTTTACCACTAGCACCACCTGGGAGGCCCAATTAAGTATGTTCAGTTCAGTTCAGTCACTCAGTCGTGTCCGACTCTTTGCGACCCCATGGACTGCAGCACGCCAGGCCTCCCTGTCTATCACCAGCTTCCAGAATCTATTCAAACTCATGTCCATTGAGTCCATTCACTACAATTAAGTATGTAGTGAATATTATTACTGGTCAGAAAGCTCAAATTGTTTTAGTTAAAACACAATACTGAAGCTATTGGCATATTGCTAAAAAAGTCAAAATTTTCTAAAATTATGTGAATCCACACTATAATGAAATCTGATGAAAATCAGAAATGGCAAACATTGGCCCAAAGCCATATAGTTCACATACAACATAGAAAATATTTTGGGCAAGTTATTGTAAATGCACTAGAATTTGCTTCCCAAGACGGAGTGACTTCACTTTCACTTTTCACTTTGATGCATTGGAGACGGAAATGGCAACCCACTCCAGTGTTCTTGCCTGGAGAATCCCAGGGATGGGGGAGCCAGTTTGGCTGCCGTCTATGGGGTAACAGAGTCGGACACGACTCAAGTGACTTAGCAAAGCAAATTTATTTTCCAACAAATTTATAAAGTACTTCTATATTTCAGAAAAAAAATTAATGAATATTATTTGCAGCCTCTGAGTTATCATAGAATTTGTTACCTGATAGTGTAATTTTCTATTTATCTTTGAGCTTATTATGCTTGCTATAAGCAATTTGAGGGAAGAGTATTATACTTTTCTATATCCTTAGTCTCTAGCCTAGTCCCTAGCACAGACTAAACATTCAATAAATTATCACCAATTGAAAAAGTATCTAATATTTTATCCTTTTTAATACAATTTTAAAAATCTGTACTTTAGTTTTCAGTTTCTCTGACCATACTGTGTTGTGTGTTGTCATTTTTTTCCCATCTAGAGTTAGGAAAAGATTGTAATCCAGTATTTAGCCATATGTACATTTTACCACTCAGTTATCTGTTTTCATATCCCAAAAGTGTGAACTGTGGAATTTTGAGAAAATTAATTAAATTCTTATTCCTAATTTCTTTGTGAAATGAGCATGATAAATAGACTTCATAGGGTTGTTTTGAGGATAAATAAGCTATTATAAATAAAGTATATAGATAATGTTGCTGTTGTTTTTGTGTCTGACTCTTTTGTGACTCCATGGACTATAGCTCACCAGACTCCTCTCTCTATGGGATTTCTCACAGAAGATTACTGGAGTGGGTTGCCATTTCTTTCTCCAGGAGATCTTCCTGACTCAGGGACCAGACCCACATCTCCTGCATTACAGGTGGAGTCTTTACTAACGAGGCACTTGGGAAGTCTGACATAGACAATGCCTGACATCTAATAATACACTTAAAAGACAATTTTTGTCATTTTTTTTCTTTGGCTTTCTTTTGCATAGTCTGTAAAACCATTATGGCTGATTTTCAAGGAGCTAACTTTCTAATCCTGTGTAGACTATACTGTTGCTTATTTGTGTCTCAAATTTATTATGTAGAGTAAGACATATGGTACAACCTCAGTAAGATATGTCATGCAAAACAACGTCCTAATAATATCTGTGACTTTTGCTTTCGTTCAGTTACACCATAAACTTTGAAATCTGTGACTCTGCCCTTTGGTGTCAGTAGGAGATTTTGCAATTTAAGAATTGAAAAAAAATCTATTTTGTAGTGTCTGGGTTATAAAAGGCCACTAGTAGACAAGGGTTACAGAGTTTATACTTAGCTTTAGCATAAAAAGGTAATGGAATAAATTTGTAAATTTAGTGTTTTAAAATTTAATTAAATGATTGTATACTTCATGCATTTGCAGTGATTCAGTACAGTTCAGTCGCTCAGTTGTGTCCGACTCTTTGCGACCCCATGAATTGCAGCATGCCAGGCCTCCCTGTCATTCACCAACTCCTGGAGTTCACTCAAACTCACATCCGTTGAGTCAGTGATGCCATCCAGCTATCTCATCCTCTGTCGTCCCCTTCTCCTCCTGCCCCCAATCCCTCCCAGCATCAGAGTCTTTTCTAACGAGTCAACTCTTCGCATGAGGTGGCCAAAGTACTGGAGTTTCAGCTTTAGCATCAGTCCTTCCAAAGAACACCCAGGACTGGTCTCCTTTAGAATGGACTGGTTGGATTTCCTTGCAGTCCAAGGGACTCTCAAGAGTCTTCTCCAACACCACAGTTCAAAAGCATCAATTCTTCAGTGCTCAGCCTTCTTCACAGTCCAACTCTCACATCCATACATGACTACTGGAAAAACCATAGCCTTGACTTGATGGACCTTTGTTGGCAAAGTAATGTCTCTGCTTTTGAATATGCTGTCTAGGTTGGTCATAACTTTCCTTCCAAGGAGTAATGGTCTTTTAATTTCATGGCTGCAATCACCATCTGCAGTGATTTTGGAGCCCCCCAAAATAAAGTCAGCCACTGTTTCCACTGTTTCCCCATCTATTTGCCATGAAATGATGGGACCAGATATCATGCTCTTAGTTTTCTGAATGTTGAACTTTAAGCCAACTTTTTCACTCTCCTCTTTCACTTTCATCAAGAGGCTTTTTAGTTCCTCTTCACTTTCTACCATAAGGGTGGTATCATCTGCATATCTGAGGTTATTGATATTTCTCCCAGCAATCTTGATTCCAGTTTGTGCTTCTTCCATCCCAGCGCTTCTCATGATGTACTCTGCATATAAGTTAAATAAGCAGGGTGACAATATACAGCCTTAATGTACTCCTTTTCCTATTTGGGACCAGTCTGTTGTTCCATGTTCACTTCTAACTGTTGCTTCCTGACCTGCATATAGGTTTCTCAAGAGGCAGGTCAGGTGGTCTGGTATTCCCATCTCTTTCAGAATTTTCCATAGTTTATTTTGATCCACACAATAGATGATACCACCCTGAATAAAAATAAAGCCTCCAAAACTATTTTATGCTATTTTTATTACCATAAGCAATATCACCACCACCATTATCATTTTTAGTAGAAATATTATGAAGTTGCTGCTGCTGCTAAGTCGCTTACATATTTAATAAATAGAAGTAATATTTAACTCTTTATGGTCATCCTCATGGTTAGCTATCAAAGATTTCTCAATGTGATATTTGCTCAGAGTCACCTCTGGACAGAAATCTGGAGCAGAGTGATTACTCATTACTTTCTCTAGCAAAACTTGAATTTTTCAAAAACAAATATGAAAAGGAAAGATGTGTTTGGATTTGGCCAATATGTTTGTCATTTGTTATCTGTAGTATTCTCTACTCCGTGAGAGACAGAGTTAAAGACTTTATTTTACTTCAACAATATACATGCAGTGTGAATAAGAGCAGATCAGATGGCACTTTTAATATTTCACAAGACTATTAGACTACTGTAAAGGCCTTGTGTGACTGAATTGAACTTGGGTCTACTCATCTGATGCACAGCAAAGCCAACCTACTGACATCACCTTGTGGTGAAGGAAAGTAGTGTAGACTACAAAACATCAAGCAAGTAGAATGAAAAACTGATGCTCAAACTTGAACTTCCTGACCCCTTTCAGAGAGGACACAGAAGACACTTTCAGAGAAGACACTTTCAGAGAAGATACAGAAAGAGGTTGCAGGGTGCATGATCAGCTCCTACACAGTTCTCTGATTGGCTGATAGTAAGCTACCTGGATACTGTTTCAGGAATCGCAAACAAAGCTAGTGGATGTGAACTATTTCAAATCCTAGAAGATGATGCTGTGAAAGTGCTTCACTCAATATGCTAGCAAATTTGGAAACCTCAGCAGTAGCCACAGGACTGGAAAGGTCCGTTTTCATTCCAATACCAAAGAAAGGCAATGCCAAAGACTGCTCAAACTACTGCACAATTGCACTCATCTCACACGGTAGTAAAGTGATGCTCAAAATTCTCCAAGCTAGGCTTCAGCAATATGTGAACCGTGAAATTCCAGATGTTCAAGCTGGTTTTAGAAAAGGCAGAGTAACCAGACATCAAATTGCCAACATCTGCTGAGTCATTGAAAAAGCAAGAGAGTTCAAAAAAAAAAAAAAAAAAATCTATTTCTGCTTTATTGACTATGCCAAAGCCTTTGACTACGTGGATCACAGTAACTGTGGAAAATTCTGAAACAGATGGGGATACCAGACCACCTGACACGCCTCTTGAGAAACCTATATGTAGGTCAGGAAGCAACAGTTAGAACTAAACATGGAACAACAGACTGGTTCCAAATAGGAAAAGGAGTACAATAAGGCTGTATATTGTCACCCTGCTTATTTAACTTATATACTGAGTATATCATGAGAAGCGCTGGGCTGGGTGAAGCACAAGCTAAATCAAGATTGTTGGGAGAAATATCAATAACCTCAGATATGCAGATGATACCACCCTTATGGCAGAAAGGGAAGAAGAACTAAAGAACCTCTTGACGAAAGTGAAAGAGGAGAGTGAAAAAGTTGGCTTAAAGCTCAACATTCAGAAAACTAAGATCATAGCATCCGGTCCCATCATTTCATGGCAAATAGATGGGGAAACAGTGGAAATGGTGGCTGATTTTATTTTTGAGTGCTCCAAAATCACTGCGGATGGTGATTGCAGCCATGAAATTAAAAGACACTTGCTCCTTGGAAGGAAAGTTATGACCAACCTAGACAGCATATTCAAAAGCAGAGACATTACTTTGCCAACAAAGTTCTGTCTAAGGCTATGGTTTTTCCGGTAGTCATGTATGGATGTGAGAGTTGGACTATAAAGAAAGCTGAATGCTGTACTAATGCATATATACGGAATTTAGAAAGATGGTAATGATAACCCTGTATGTGAGACAGCAAAAGAGACACAGATGTATAGAACAGTCTTTTGGACTCTGTGGGAGACAGAGAGCGTGGGATGATTTGGGAGAATGGCATTGAAACACGTGTGATATCATATATGAAACGAATCGCCAGTCCAGGTTCGATGCGTGATACTGGATGCTTGGGGCTGGTGCACTGAGATGACCCAGAGGGATGGTACGGGGAGGGAGGGGGGAGAGGGGGTTCAGGATGGGGAACACGTGTACATTTGTGGTGGATTCATGTTGATGTATGGCAAAACCAATACAACATTGTAAAGTAATTAAACTCCAGTTAAAATAAATAAATTTAAAAAAAGAAAAAAGAAAACAAACAAAAAAGAATTCATGCTTTTGAACTGTGGTGTTGGAGAAGACTCTTGAGAGTCCCTTGGACAGCAAGGAGGCCAAGCCAGTCAATCCTAAAGAAATCAGTCCTGAATAATCATTGGAAGGACTGATGTTGAAGCTGAAACTCTAACATTTTGTCCACCTGAAAGAAGAACTGACTCATTTGAAAAAACCCCGATTCTGGGAAAGATCTAAAGCAGGAGGAGAAGGGAATGACAGAGGATGAGATGGTTGGATGTTAGCACTGACTGAATAGACATGAGTTTGAGTAAACTCCAGGAGTTGGTGATGGACAGGGAGGCCTGGCATGCTGCAGTCCATGAGGTCACAAAGAGTCGAACACAACTGAGCGACTGAACTGAACTGAAGGGCACTGGACTGGACATTGGTAGGTTTTGAAAACTAGATCTTATCATTGGCTCTTTGACCTTGGACAGATGACAAATTTTAATAACTAGAACTTATACACCGTGGTATCTGCACTGCCTAACACATGGTGGATACTTGTATGTGTGCATGCTATGTTGTTTCATTCATGTACAACTCTCTGCAACCTTATGGACTGTAGCCCACCAGGTTTCTTTGTCCATGGGATTCTCCTGGAAGGAGTACTGGAATGGGTTGCTATGCCCTTCTCCAAGGGATCTTCCTGACCCAGGGATTGAACCGTATCTTCTTTCTACCTGCATTGGCAGACACGTTCTTTATCACTAGCACCACCTGGGAAGCCTGATGCTTATTGAGTACTTAAAATTAACCTTTATTTCTTCCTTTACAATACTGAAATAGTAATATTTAGTCTGTCTAATTCTTAAAGTGTTGTAAGATTCACATACATTATTAACTAGTCAGTTGTTGAAAAGGGGTCATTATTATAGAAAAGAAAAGTATTATATTTCTTAAGAACTAGCATGTCTCAATAATTAGCAAACCCAATCAGACTATCACTATTTTAACCAGCAAGAGGAGAAACTTAGAGTCTAAATGCTGAGCCAAATGTTTGTGTCAGGCTGTTGAAATTCAGCTGAAAACACTGAATTTTCAGGACTAGAAATATAGGGAAGTAAGAAGACTATAAAGAAACATAGAAAAGAAGAAGCTATTGAGATAATCAATTTTTAAAGAAAAAAGCTTAGAAAAAGCTGCTGAAGTCTTCAGTTACGTAAGGAAATAGAATACTGCTGAAACTCTGGACAGAAAACAAGTGTCTGAAGACAATTTCCATGAGTGCTTTGGATGTAGTTGGAAAAACACTATGGTTACAGATGTAAGACAGATTTGATTCACTGTCCCTATGATTGATTTATTATATGTCCAGATTATTAAAGCCCATCAACTAGTCAGTGGTAAATGTATAAGCCAGGAGAAAATCTAAGTCTATGAACATAAAAAATTACCTGCAACATAGCAAGATTTCTTCACTCTTCTCTTTCCCAGAGTAAAGAAGATAGATATAGCCCTGTCTCTATAGTTTCATCAAGTTAGGTATGAATCTTAGTTTTAGTTTTTAATGACACTTTGGGGATTTCAGTTTCTTTTTGGTTATAAAAAAGATAATAATACATATCTTACAGGATAGTCACTAATATTAAAGAGATGATTTGTGTGTCTTGTTTAATAAACTTAAAATTTTTAAATTTTTATTTATTTTTGGCTGCATTGGATCTTAATTGCAGCATGTGGGGTTTTCGCTGTGGACACAGACTTCTTCCTGCTCGTGTGAGCTCCAGAGCACATGGGCTCTGTGGTTTGCAAGATACAGGCTCTCTAGTTGAGGTGCACAGATTCAGTAGATGCAGAGTGTGAGCATAGTTGGCCTGAGGCATGTGGGATCTTCATTCCCTACCCAGGGATTGAACCTGCATCTCCTGCATTGCCAGGTGAACTCTTAACCGTTGGGCCACCAGTGAAGCCCCATGTGTAATGCATCTTATATTTAAAGGCTGAATTAATGTTTGTTTATTTTCCCATCTCTATTCTCTCCACTCTCGAGAAAGTATCCAGTGGCCAGCCAATTAATTCTGCTTCTTTCATTGCAGTTTTCCAATATAAGGAGGGGCAAATGTGCCTATTTGAACGACAAGGGGGCCAGTAGTGCCAGGCACTACTGGGAGGAAGTGGATTTATTAAAAAACAAAATGCATATGCCCAGATGAGGAAGTAAAGCTCTCTAACTGATTTTCACACACACAAATAAGATAGAGTAAATTGCTAACTTATTTTTAAAAACATTTACTTATTTTTAAATTGAAGGATAATTGCTTTACAGAATTGTGTTGGTTTCTGCCAAATATCAACATGAATCAACCATAGGTATACATATGTCCCCTCCCTCTTGAACCTCCCTCTCACCTCCCTCCCTGTCCCACCCCTCTAGGTTGTTACAGAGCTTTGGTTTGAATTCCCTGAGTCATACAGAAAATTCCCATTGCCTATCTATTTTACTTATGGTAATGTACACTTCCATGTTACTCTCTCAATACATCCCACCCTCTCTTTCCTCTCCTAACCACCATGTCCATAGTCTGTTCTCTATGTCCGTGTCTCCATTGCTGCCCTTTAAACAATTTCATCAATACCATCTTTCTAGATTCCATATATATGTATTAGTATATGGTATTTGTTTTTCTCTTTCTGATTTACTTCACTCTGTATAATAGGCTCTAGGTTCATCCACCTCATTAGAACTGACTCAAATGCATTCCTTTTTATGGCTGAGTAATATTCCATTATATATATGCTTCTTTATCCATTCGTCTGTCAGGAAACTATAAACAAAGTGAAAAGACAAGCCTCAGAAGAGGAGAAAATAATAGCAAATGAAAGAACTGACAAAGGATCAACTTCTATTTCCAGAGTATACAAGCAGCTCATACAGGTCAATACCAGAAAAACAAACAACCCAATTAAAAAGTGGGGAAAAAACCTAAACAGACATTTCTCTGAGGAAGACATACAGATGGCTAACAAACACATGAAAAGCTACTCAACATCACTCATTATTAGAGAAATGCAAATCAAAACTACAATGACATATCACCTCACACCGGTCAGAATGGTTGTCATCAAAAAGTCTACAAACAATAAATTCTGGAGAGGGTGTGGAGAAAAGGCAACCTCTTGCTAATTTCTATTTCCATTCTTATACACTGATAAATAAATAAAGATGTTTCTGATAATGTTTCTAAGTAAAGACACTGTTTAGCTCCTGTTTTCAATCTTTCTTTCATTTGTTTTTATTGTTCAGTCCCTCAGTTGTGTCCGATTCTTTGCAATCCCATGGACTGCAGCATGCCAGGCTTTCCTGTACTTCACTTCTCTCAGAGCTTGCTCAAAATCATGCCCATTGAGTTGGTGATGCCAACAACCATCTCTTCCTCTGTCACCTCCTTCTCCTCCTGCTTTCAGTCTTTCACAGCAACAGGTCTTTTCTAATGAGTTGGCTCTTCACATCAGGTGGCTAAAGTATTGGAGCTTCAGCTTCAGCATCAGTCCTTCCAATGGATATTCAGGATTGCTTTCCTTTAGAATTGACTGGTTTGATGTCCTTACAGTCCAAAAGATTCTCAAGAATCTTCTCCAACAGCACAGTTCAAACGCACCAATTCTCCTGTTCTTGAAATTCAGTGCTACTTTCCTTGAAATTCAGTGTTTTCAATTTTTTCAGATTTCTAGGTTTATAATCCTGATTGTCAGCTGAAAGTCTGTTGTAATTATTGTTTTTATAGTGAACCCCTTTTGTCACACAAAGCAAAAGAGACAATGTGTGTTGGGCTTTACCCAGCTGTCTTCTTGAGCCATTCTGTGTGTAATTGCACATGTCTGTCACTTGAGGCCTCAACCTGGGGCTTCTTTCTTCTTCCATTGCTTTTCAATCTGGAGAAAGCGCTATGATTCATGGCAAGGAATTTGACTTATGTTTTCTACTCTGTTGAAGTGAGAAGACCCATCACTATTGCAGAGTGTGATGCTTAAATTAGTGTCAACTTGGCTCAGCCAAATATATTTAAATCAAATGTCTTTGGTCAAGCATTGTTTCGGACAGTTTTGCAAGGACTTTTTAAGATGAAATTTAAATCAGTGGAGATTGAGTAAAGATTTCCCTCAGTAATGTGGATGGGTCTCATCCAATCTGTTGAAGGCCTTAATAAAACAAAGACCGACTACTTCCAAGCAAGAGGAAATTCTGGCAGCAGATGGTCTTTGAACTTGAACTGAAATATCAACTCTTACTTCATTTTGATGGTCTTCGGACTTGAACTGCAACTCTGACCCTTCCCTGAGTCTCCAGTCCGTTGACCTTCCCTGCTGATTTTAAATTTACCAGCCTTTGTAATCACATGAACCATTCTTCAAAGTAAATCTCATATACATTCTATCACTTTTGTTTGGAGAACCCTAACTGTTATAGGGAATTATTTCCCTACCAAGAAAACTTACTAAAGGGGACAGGAGACAGCAAGAATGCAACATGTATTCTCTATTTCCTTTGCTTCTTTGGCGGCATGATTTGAAAGCATAGGTGTTTGATAGAGGCTCGCTGGAAACATTGGAAAGAATGCTTAGCTCTTTCTAAAGTCATAACATTAAACAACTTATCTCTTTAAAATTTATCTATTTATATGCTTATGTGTTAGATTTATTCATATTCATTATGCATTTAACTATAAAATTTCAACTACAGAAAACATCATCTACATCAATAGAAGTGCTGCTAAATAAAAGGTGATATTTCCATAAAGTGAAAATAATACGCAGCATTAAAGTTAAACTGTAATGCTGTCATGGAAAGAGCTACAAGACATCGAGGAACTTACTTGGTCATATGATTGTTCTAGTTTATATCTTTTTGTGGAAACTCCATACTGTTTTCCACAGCGGTTGTACCAATTTACACTTTTACGAACAGTGCACAAGGGTTCCCTTTTCTACACCTTCTTGCCAACACTTGTCTCTTGTCTTTCTGATAATGGCCATTCTAACAACTGTGAGCAGTATTTCATGGTGCTTTTGAAATTTTCCTGTGATGATTAGTGATGTAGAATGTCTTTCCATGTGTCTGTTGGCCATCTGTGTATCTTCTTTAGAAAAATGTCTATTCAGCTCCTCTGCTCATGTTTTAATTAAAGTATCTGTTTTTGTATCTGTAGAATTTTTTAACAGAAAATATGTGGTTATTGATAAAAGTAAATTCATTAAACAAATTTTAATCTCACTTAGATTTGTTTTAGTCCTTATTCAGGTATTTGCTTTTTCTCATACGTGGCCACACATCATATGATTCTATGTGTATGAAATATCCAGAATAGGCAAAGCAGTAGACACAGAACAGATGGGGATTTGACAGGGGCTGGATGTCCTGGTGGAGAATGGGAAGCAACTTCTTAATGGGTATGAGGTTTCTTCTTGAAGTGATTAAAACGTTTGGGAAATAGACAGAGATGGTGGTTGTATAACATTGTGGATATACTTCATACCACTAAATTGTTTGGTTTAAAAAAATCTAATTTTACTTTACAGTAACTCACCTGCATACCAACTTTTAAATTGTGAACTTTCAAAGATGTGAACACGCACTGAAGATCTGATAAAACCAGAGGCCCGGAGTAAGGTTGAAGAGAGACAAGAAGAAGAAGCAACTTAAGAAATTAAGAGATTCATGACACAGAAAATGGCAAGAGGTTTTTCTTTATTTGAGGAGGCACTGTTAGTATTTAATAGTATGGACCCAAATGTAGAAGGGGACATGAAATTTGTAGCAGCCATTCAGAATGAAATAAAGTGCTACCATATCATCTATGATAAGAAAAGAATTACTATCCAGACACCACCGAATTTTTTTTTTTTTTTTTAAGAGGGAAGAGAGAATTGAATCGAGCAAGGAACCAGAACTTGTGCCATGAATGTCAGGTGTTCGTGAAGCTGCAATTTGCCCTCCATCTCCTATTGCTGACAATCCTTCAGCTCTACCATTTCCCACCTCCTCTCCCCACTCCAGTAAGTAACTCTTTTTGCCTGGTTTCACTTGATGCCAGCCCTTCTATGCCAGCTGTTGTACTGTACTACTAAACTTTTCAAGGTAATGTTCTATGAGACTAAGATTATTTTCCTTATTTTTTTTACTTTATGATTTATTTATTTTTAATATAAATTTATTTATTTTAATTGGAGGTTAATTGCTTTACAATATTGTATTGGTTTTGCCATACATCAACATGAATCTGCCACAGGTATACACGTGTTCTCCATCCTGAACCCCCCTCCTTCCTCCCTCCCCGTACCATCTATCTGTGTTGTCTCAGTGTACCAGCCTTGTTTTTTATGTATTACTTGTCTGAAAAATATTATACACCCATTACAGTTCAGCATCATATAGCCACTTATGTTTGTTGGGTGCCTATGCTAACTTTTTTTGACTTCTGAACAAATTATTCTTACGAATATGCTCTCAGAACAGAGCTTATCTGTCTGTAGAGGTATTACTGCATTCCAATTTTATTTTAAAATTTTTAAAAAACTCCTCCAGAGTGGCCCTTCTGCAATGTGGGAAAATCCACGTTTGAGGTGATTTCACAATAGAAAATTTAAAATATATATATTGTTTAAGAGAGTCAAATGAAGCAACAAACAGGAAGATTCAAATCAGAAGGACCCAATGTTATGTAAGGAATGACCTGAAAGTATATATTACAAAATAAAGGAAACAAGAGCAGAACTTTTTTTTTTTTGCAAGGAGAATTCAAGGGCTTAATTCCTGGACCAGACTCCAGCTGTGACACCTTGACTTCATATTTTTAAAATAACTAAGTGGAACTTTTAGAAATGAACAATCTATTAACTCTTTAATAGATCAAATAAATAGCTAATTGAACTGAAGGGGTAATTAAAGTACTGTAACTTAAATCTGAGGATAATAAAGAGATTTTAAAAATGTGAGACATTTAAAAAACTTGGAAGATAGAATGAGAAGATGCCAGAAAACATTTAATAAGCATCCCATAAGAAATAAATGAAATAAAAAGATAGAGAGGCAATCTTTGAGGTTGTTGCTGTTTAGTTGTTAAGTCATGTCCAAAACTTTTGAGACCTCATGGACTTGTAGTCCACCAGGATCCTCTGTCCATGGGATTTCCCAGGTAAGAATGCTGGAGTGGGTTGTTATTTCCTTCTCCAGGAGATCTTCCCAACCCAGGGATCCACTCTGCCTCTCCTGGGCTGGCAGGCAGATTCTTTACTGTTGAGTTACCAGAGAAGCCGTTTTTGAGGTGTCAATGACAAATAATTTTCTAGAATTCTCATTATTGGCTAATTAAAATATAAGTTGCTACAATTTCTTCTAAGAAAAATTTGTCAATATCTAATGAAGTTGAAGAATGTGCATGTTCTATAAACTTGTAGTTTTCTACTGGAAAGAAATTCTCAGAATAAGCACCTGTGCAGTAATGTACTTTGCAGCTTTGTTTGTAGCAGAGAAATTATAGAACTGCATTGGCTGAGTCTTCCACAGGGGAAATCTCCTGACATACTCTGCTTTCACACATTAGGAGATCTGCATTTCATCATGGGGGGCAGAGTACAACTCAAAAGTTAATCACTATGCTAATTAATTTAACTGAGAGGAAAACCTCATTAATAGAGTTAAGAATCAACTATATGAATAATACTTAAGTCTATCAAAGAATTTATTAATTTTATAGAGACCTGCTGAAACACTGTGCTCAGAATAAAGCTCTTAAAATAAGTACTATTCAGAAGTGTGTACCATTCTGATCCTGGTTCAAAATCAGTTATGTAGTTATATTATGCACAATTCTGATGGGTTTGATTATTTGAGTAGTTCACAAACTATAAATGGTAGATTAGAATAAGGGATGAAAATATGCCTAGGGTGAAACATAAGACTACACAGCAGGAAATGACAGTTGGGAAAAAAGACAAAAAACAATGTAAAGAAGAGGTATTTAACAAAAATCTTGTCATTTTGAATCCCTTCCTTTGGAGGTGTATAGTAGTAGGTATTTCTATTTGTCTTAAGTCCATGTTCGTAGAAGCAACCCAAATGTCCATCAACAGATGAGTGCATTAGGAAGATATGGCACATATATACAATGGAATATTACTCAGCCATTAAAAAGAATGAATAATGCCATTTGCAGCAACATGGATGGAACTAGAGATTATCATATTAAGTAAAGTAAATCAGGCAAAGAAAGACAAATATCATATGATATTTCTTGTATGTGGAATCTAAAAAATGATACAAATCAATTTATTTACAAAACAGAAACATAAAAACTTAAAGAGCAAACTTATGATTACCAGGGGGAAGAGTGGAGGGAGAGGAGGGAGATAGATTGGGAGTTTAGGATTGATGTACATATATATATATGTATCTGGGCTTCCTTGGTGGTGCAAGTGTTAAAGAACCTGTCTGCCATATGAGAGACTTAAAAAGACTCTGGTTTGATCCCTGGGTCAGGAAGATTCCCTGGAGGAGGGTACAGCAACCCACTCCAGTATTCTTGCATGGAAAATCCCTTGCACAGAGGAGCCTGGCAGGCTATGGTCCATAGGCTGTATATATAGGGAGGATGGAGATAGACATTTCAACCAAGATGTTTTCAGTACGGTGCTGGTTCTAGTTTGCAGGTAGATACGGCCACTCTAAGGGTGGTCACTTCCAGGCAGGCCATTCTGCCTAGCTTGGAGGACCTACTGTACCACATCTTCCCACTGGACAATTGATAATCTTCTGAGTCCAGGCAGGAACCCCTGGTGCAGACAGATGTACTCCAGCCATTCTCCTCTTCATTGGTTCTGTGTGTTCTGGGCCCTGGGTTCATGGGAACAGAACTGTATTTGCTCCATGCTGTGGCTCACTCCTCATCTTCATCTTTGTTTTCTAATGGTGGGTCTGACAAATGAAACCCCAGGGCTCACAGAGCCAGAGAAGACAGTTAAGGGCCTTCAGGGACTCCAGTTCCATCTGCTCAGGAACAATGCCTCCTCCATCACACATGGATCTGATCCTGGATATCAGCAACTACATCTTCTCCGTCACTCACTGGTGCTGGCTCTACCACTTTTTGTTCAGGATCTTGGTTCAGGAGTAGCCAGCTGGTCTTGCTCTCATTTCCTCTGGTTCCTCACTGCTCCAATCCCCAGTGCCTTCTGTAGGGCCTCGGTGTAGTCTGAGTTCCTCAGTCTGATTTCAGGACACATGGTATCTCCCCACTAGAACTAGAACTACTGCTGGCAATGGGCAGGTGCCACTCAGCCGAAGGTTGAATCCCAGGCCCACTCTTTTCAGTGATCCTGTGTGCCTGCATCAGCTCCTGGTCCGTCATTAACCATTCCATCCAAACTCACCTGTCTCATTACCTAGGACCTTGGCTCTCTAGTGAGAATAAAACAGTCAATGGTTTCAAACTATCTGATTTAACTCCTAAATAAGTTAACAAAAAGCGTCTGGAGCTAAAATTAAGGATTCCTTTGAGTTAAACACCTTTAACCACAATTTCACTGTAATGATTACAATTTTCAGCTATCTTGGTACTCTTTTTTTACAAAATACGTCTTCTAAAGAGTTGTCTATAATCCCTCTCGACTTACTCCTCTTAGTCTCTTCCTTGAACCCACATGAATGTCTGGTTTTGTTTGTTTGTGTATGGTGTTCTTCTTTTTCTCTACCTCTTCCCCAAAACTGCTCCTGTCAGAGTCACGGGTGACCTTCCCTAACTTCTGACCCTCTCTCTGGCCAGATGTATCCCTTGGTGGAATGGAATCAACCTCACCCTCCCTTCTGACTGATGGTTGGAGGAGGTGTGATCACATCCTGAGTTCTGATAAGAAAATGCTGTGGTTGGGGAAGCCCTCACAGTGCCTTTCAAATGTGTGAGAACCTTGTGATCTGCACTGAACTACAAAGCAGCCCCCAGCCACAACCACCACTCTTTCCAGCTGAAGTTGACCTATTGTATTTTTTGTTGAAAGTTCTGTGAAATCTCCTTTCACCAGAAAAATAAGGCCAATGTGATAGACATTGGCCTCTGAACAGGAAGCACTGAAAACCTACTATACCTCCAAGCAGTAAAGACTTGTTGACACTCCTGTATGCACAGCATCATTGAATCTTTTAATCTGCATGGTTGATCTTCTGCCAGTTGTAAACCTCACTATCTGTCTCTAAGCCAAATACTCCAATTGGAATTCTGGAAGTGGACAAGGTAATTTTTAAGCAAACAATGTTGGATTTTAAAAGTGCCCTGCACCCATAATAGAAGAAAACTGTGGTAGGCATGATCTATTATAAGAAAACTCAGAGAAATTCTATATCTCCGTGGGTTGGGGTGGCTCTGTCTCAGCCCTGAAGGGACAGACGAGACACACTTTAAAAAGCACGTTCACCACCAAAGAAGTGCTTTTTCTCATGTGTACAAAGGGGACCTCATGGCTAGCAGGGATCTTGTCTCAGCCCCTCAATGTTCACAGAGGTTGGCCTTGGAGATAAATTTGTTCCAGGCATATTTGGAACAACTTCAAACCATGGGCCTCCCGGGGCTTACTTGAGGCAGATACATCGACAACAGCATCTCAAAATGCTAGAGGGAGGGTTTCAATTAAGACAGGGAAGGCTCCTCAGAAGATAAGTGGCTTTGCCAAGAGCACCAGCATGTGTGTGTGTGTGTGTGTGTGTGTGTGTGTGTGTGTCTGTGTGTGTGTAGGAGGTGGTAGTGGTACATCTTACAGTTAGTTGTTTGGGATAATAGTATAGGAACCAGGTTTCCTGGTGGGAATTCTTGACTCTTTGCTTATTGCTTCTGTGACCCTGGGCAAACTAATCAACTTCCATGTAGTCCAATTTTTTTGTGTGTGGTCAGTCGCTAAGTTGTGTCTGACTCTTCTGCAACCCCATGGACTATAGCCCATCTGATGCCTCTGTTTACAGGATTTCCCAGGCAAGAATAGTGGAGTGGGTTGTCATTTCCTTTTCCAGGGCACCTTCCTGACCCAGAGATAAAACCCGCATCTCCTGCATTGGCAGGCAGAGTCTTTACCACTGTACTACCTGGGAAGCCCCACTCCAATTTTACCTGTTGTAAAATGAGCAAAAAAAATGTATCTATGGAGAAGGCAATGGCAACCCACTCCAGTACTCTTGCCTGGAAAATCCCATGGACGGAGGAGCCTGGTAGGCTGCAGACCATGGGGTCGCTAGGAGTCAGACACGACTGAGCAACTTCACTTTCACTTTTCACTTTCATGCATTGGAGAAGGAAATGGCAACCCACTCCAGTGTTCTTGCCTGGAGAAACCCAGAGATGAGAGAGCCTGGTGGGCTGCCGTCTGTGGGGTTGCACAGAGTCAGACAGGACTGAAGCAACTTAGCAGCAGCAGCATCCATCTACAGGCAGTTCTGTTTTATTCTGATGCTTATACAAAGGGCCTGAAACCAGCTAGAGGCCAGAATTGAAGAAGTAGCACCTTTGAGCCCCATGGAAGAACACAGAACCAGACACCTCAAAGTCCCCAAACTCCCCCTCCAAACAATAGATTTTTGGGGACAGGCTTCTGATGTGCTTACTTGGACAATATTCAAATCTTTCTAGTGTGTTGATCAAAATTTCCAGAACTCTTTTTAATTAAGAAACAACTTCATGAAACTGCTGACCAAAAGTCCAGTGGAATAATTAATACCTTGGTTTGATCCCTTGGAAGATTCCCTGGAGAAACGAATGGCAACCCACTTCAGTATTCTTGCCTGGAAAATCCCATTAACAGAGGAGCCTGGCAGGCTACAGTCCATCAGATTGCAAAGAGTCAGACATGACTGATTGACTGACATTTCATTTTCCTTTAAGGCTAAATGAACTGATGAGGGATATTTTACTGTGGTTGTTTGGAATACTATTGATGGTTTCTAATGCTTGAGGTTTCTGTATCTATAAAGAAGCCTTTTTTTTTTTTTCATTCCCTGTAACTCTTAACAATCTAATAGATTCTTTGGTAAACTGAAAATGACATTTCAAAATGATTTTCCGATTTTTACTGTCTACTCTTGTCCACCCCAACCTCAGAAATGTTTTGTCTTTACTTCTCATGGAAATACAGTCATCACAAAGTTTCAAAGAAAAGAAAACCCAGAAGCAATACCACATTCTTAGAAAACTCATCTTTTTTTTTTTTAATTCGTCTTTGAGAAGAACAAAGCAAAAAGCATCATCTCCATCCTCTGAAATACTCATGAATGAAGAGCCATGTGAATTCTCTTTCAGTCTGTAGAATCTGTGGATGACTGGAAACAAATTATCCTGAAAAGTTACCCAACACAGATGTCCGCCTTAGCTTATGGGATAACAAATCATGAAAGGTGCCCAGTGTCCACAATGACAAGTGCTACTTCTGTTTCTGATTGCCCAGAAATGACTGATACAATTTTAGCATTGCATGCTGAAATCTGGAATAAGCTCTTATCCAGGATTTAAGAGGTAGCTAAAAATAAGCTAAGTGCAAAGCCTAAATGAGGCTGAAAACATTCTCTGAATCCACAAGGTATTCCCTTTGTATCTTTGTGAGATATATGTCAAAATGATCTGACTCAGTCCTTGGCAATTACACTGGAGAGTCCTCACAAAACTCCATGGGACAAATACCAAGAAACTAGAAATATAGATAGAGAAAGCACACATGTTATGATAGGACAAGATGGCAGTTGGCTGTGTAAGAAAATAGAAGTTATTGAAACCAAACCAAGAAAATGATAAAATGAATTGTTTCTTTTCGATTAACACAAAAGATAAAATGACAAATGGAGCGAGGAGAACAGAAACCAGTGTAGGGATGTTGGAGAAAATAACCACGTGGTCATGAAGTTGACAGCCTACCAAGCTATCAGACATGTAAAACTGATGTTTCAATTGTTACAAGGAAAACATTCTAGCAGCTTCATTAGTACTGGATTAAAAAATGGAATCAACTCCAAGTAGAAAGGACATAAGGCAAGACACACTGTATAATAAAGATTTTTTGACTCCTTTAAATTGAATTGATAAAAAATAGCAGCTGCTTCTTATATGAAAAAGCATTCATTTTATAGACAAGACTACAAACCCAAGTAAGACGTTCAAATGAAATTATGAGAGTATACATCCAGATTCAGAATGGCTACTCATTTAAACAGAAGTCTCACGTTGTCATGGGGTCTCAGGAGCAGAGTGCCATGAGCATGACTAATGGCAAAGTGGCTCATTTCTGAAATCAACTTCCAGGTCACTTAGAGATGCTGGTTCAAAAGTCCATTTGTGCCAAATTTGGAAGACGCAAAAACAATGTTTAAACAATATTTTTGAACTAACACTTTAGATCAACGTTTTCAAATTACCAGGACAAATCAAGTTTGTTTTTTACCTTTTCTTGTGGAAGCAGAAAAGACAATGTGACATCCATAGCTGCTCAAGGTGTCAATATTCCTCCTAACCCTACTCAAAATGAATAAAATACAGTAATGGGAAGAAATATGTTGTTTTTGCCGGGGTAAACTCCTTCTCTCTCATTAATTCATTGAACAACTAATTTTCCTCCCCATTCTCATATTAAAAAAAAATAAAACAGGAAAAAGCAAACTAATGATGGCATCAGCTGGAAACCTGTAGACATCTATATCCCTCCAATAACTCTAAAAACTGCTCTTCCATGACCATTCTGAGTTTCTTTGCCTTCAATTTTTACCCTTTCTGTAGTGGAAAGGTCACAGTCTTTCTGTGACAAATTTCTTTTACATTTCAAAAATCTGACCTAATACATATTCAAATGTATTTTTTTTTCTTATTACAGTCCATTCTAAAGAATCCCATCCTGTCAAATCAAAAGAAGTTACTTTCCTTTAAATAAAATATATGAATAGGTGATTAAGACACATGCCTCCTGAAGTACAAGAGAACTGTTAAATATTTCACAAGCCCACCTCATGCTATTGGAGACTATTGACAAAATTCCATGAACTTGATCTATCTCTTTATTGAAGTCTTCTTATATATTTTTATTGCTATTGTTGTTAAGCTGCTCAGTAATGTCTGGCTCTTTGTGACCCCATGGACTACAGCCCGCCAGGTTCTTCTATCCATGGCAAGGATACCAAAGTGGGTTTCCACCTCCTTCTCCAGGGGATCTTCTTGACCCAAGCATCGAACCTGCCACTCCTGCATTGGCAGGCAGATTCTTTACTACTGAGCTACGAGGGAAGCCCCATCTTTTATTACCATTTTGTAATTATTAGGACTCACATCTTATATTGTTAGATTTCTACTTACTTCATTTTCTTTAGAATAATCATAAATAGTATTCCCACCAGGAATCCTGCACAAGCCTCTACACCAGCCTCATCTACTAGGGGTCAAACATTAGAAGCAAGAAAAATACAGTGTCGCAGCCTTTGAAACTAGTCAAATATGGAATTTTTCATGAAAAAGAATGTTACTCTAACATTCAATATTTAAGGGAAAAAAATAAATGTGCAGGAAAAGAGGATAGTCCAGTGAGAAAGTAAGAAAAGATAGAAAATTTATTCGGTGGTCAATCAGTGTTTTCTAAGGAAGAGGGAATCTTGACAAAAGACACATTATCTCATTGGAAAGTGTCTCTGTAAATATTGGCTGAGAGACTTTTAGTAAGTTAGATGTCCTGTACACAGTCTTTTATATCTTCCAATCAGATAGTCAGATTCTTGATGTGGGTATCCAGTTCACCTGGAGTTAGTTTTCTCTTATTGTGAGAAGGACAAAAGCTGCCTTTGAAATGTATGAAATGCTGCCCCCAGCTGACAGGAATAGCTAGACCTTGACATTGCTAGGAGATGACATGGCAGTCACAGTCAGGACTGGATATTTTTCTGTTGGAGAGGTGGGAACATCACGGGACACCAACTTCATCAAAGCCACTCTGTGACCATAAGAAAATGAAAGAAAATCTCCAAAACAGTGACAAAAAAGCCAAGGCCATCTTATAATTTTCTAATTGGACACAACATTATCTGATTTTTAATTTCTAAGTGTCATCATTCTACAGTAGGGGGTGGGTAGTTATCTTAAGAATTAATGCTTTTGAACTGTGGTGTTGGAGAAGACTCTTGAGAGTCCCTTGCACTTCAAGGAGATCAAACCAGTCAATCCTGAAGGAAATTGATCCTGAATATTCTTTGGAAGGACTGATGCTGAAACTGAAGCTCCAATACTTTGGCCACCTGGGGCAAAAACCCAACTCATTAGAAAAGGCCCTGATGTTAGGGAAAGACTGAAAGCAGGAGGAAAGGGGGATGACAGATGATCAGAAGGTTGGATGGCACCATCAACTGAATGGACATGAGTTTGAGCAAGCTCCAGGAGATGGTGAAGGAGAGGGAAGCCTGGCATGTTGCAGTCTATGGGGTCTCAAAAAGTTGGACACGACTGAGTGTCTGAAGAGAAACAATAATTTTATTGATTGCATCATATTCTATCAATTGAATTTCCCATAGTTTACTTCATCATTCTCTTATTGTTGGATATAGAGTATTTCCATGTATTTATTTTTATAATTACTGAGACAATAAATGTACCTGTGCAAATTGTTTTTACATTTATGATTTCTTAAAGTTATAGATTCCTGGGCTTCCTTGGTGGTCAAGTGGTTAAGAATCTGTCTGGCAATGCAGGGGACACTGGTTTGATCCCTGGTACAGGGTGATCCCACATGCTGTGGGGCAAATAACCCCAGGTGCCACAACTACTGAGCCAGCACTGTAGAGCCCTTGAGCTGCAATGACTGAGCCCACGCGTCACAACTAAAGAAAGTCTGGGTGCAGTAACAAAGGCCCACCACAGCCAATAAACAAATAAATCTTTACAAAGATATACATTCCTAAGAGTATAACTTCTTGGCCAAATTATTTAAACATCTAAAATCCTAAGTAACTAATAGTTATTACTTAAATAATAAGTAATGATTTGTTATCACTTTAGTTATTGCCAAATTATTTTTAAAACAACTTACATGACCACAAACTATTTCAGAACAGTTAAAGGATACAATTTAGCATCATTTTCATGTTAATTTGATAGAACATTGAAGATATAACTTCACTGAGTATGATTTTATTGTCTTTGATTAATAAAATTGAGTTGTACCTCATCAATTGAATTATTATTTGTATTTCCCATTTTATTCTTTTTTTTTTTTTTACTTTTTTTCCCATAAATCTATTGGGATGTTAATGTTTCTCTTTTCAATTTGTAGGTTTATTTACAAACTTTGTTTTGAGGTTCCAGAAGCAGAAGAGTAATGTACAAGGACAGAGTATTTAACATTAAAGGAAAATCTTTTTTAACTCAGAAAAACTTTCTCTTTAAACATAAATCTTTGGGAGGGAGATCATGGAAAAGTTATAAACAAAAAGAGCAATTGCCTGAGCATCCAGGTAGGCCAAAATGAATCTTAACACATTTATAACACTGATATCACAGAAAATGAAGTGAAAGTGAAAGTTGCTCAGTCGTGCCTGACACTTTGCAACCCCATGGACTATACGGTTCATGGAATTCTCCAGGTCAGAGTACTGGCATGGGTAGCCTTTCCCTTCTCCAGGGGATCTTCCCAAATCAGGGATTGAACCCATGTCTCCCACATTGCTGGCAGATTCTTTACCAGCTGAGCCACAAGGGAAGCCCAAGAATGCTGGAGTGGGTAGCCTATTCCTTCTCTGGAGGATCTTCCCAACCCAGGAATTGAACCAGGGTCTCCTGCATTGCCAGTGGATTCTTTACCAACTGAGCTATCAGGGAATCCCCTGGTCCCTTCATATCCTGCCTGAGTTCTTTATACAACTGATGTACTGGGGCTTCCCTGCTGGCTCAGCAGTAAAGAATCTGCCTGTAGGGAACAAGGGTTCAATCACTAATCCAGGAAGATTCCACATGCCATGGAGCAACTAAGCCCATGTGCCACGAGTATTGAGCCTGTGCTCTAGAGCATGGGAACCGCAATTACTGAAACCCTCCTGCCCTAGAGCCCATGCTCTACAAGAGAAGCCACCACAGTGAGATGCCTGTGCACTGCAATGAGAGAGTAGCCCCTGCAGCAATGAAGACCTAGTATAGCCAAAAGTAGATAAATAAATTTAAAAAAATTGAAGTATTAATTCATTATCAATAGTACTGAAAATTCTGGATAATTACTGTTCCATTTAAAATTTAGTTATTTTCATCTATATACTTCAATATACTGAGGTTAAGTGAGCCATTTTTCTATTATGCAATTTTAAAAAATATAAATCTATTTATTTTCATTGGAGGTTAATTACTTTACAATATTGTATTGGTTTTGCCATACATCAACTTTTTTTGTTTTTTAATGTTTTCTTAGCTTATAAGGCATCAGTGAAAGTGAAAGTTGCTCAGTTCTGTCTGACTCTTTGCCACCCCATGGACGATACAGTCCATGGAATTCTCCAGGTCAGAACACTGGAGTGGGTAGCCTTTCCCTTGACAAGTATAAGGCACTGGTATTCCTAGAATATTCCTTTTAAATTTATACCCATGTATAGATTTCATTCATTCAGAAATGACTTTCTGCTAAGTTACTTCAGGTGTATCCGACTCTGTGTGACCCCATAGACAGCAGCCCATCAGGCTCCCCTGTCCCTGGGATTCTCCAGGCAAGAACACTGGAGTGGGTTGCCATTTCTGTCTCCAATGCATGAAAGTGAAAAGTGAAAGTGAAGTCGCTCTGGCGTTTCCGACTCTTAGCGACCCCATGGACTGCAGCCTACCAGGCTCCTCCATCCATGGGATTTTCCAGGCAAGAGTGCTGGAGTTGGGTGCCATTGCCTTCTCCAGAAATGACTTTGGTGTTTAGTAAAAAAATAAAATATTTTATTTCACAAATTTTTCACCCATTTGACTCAAGACACTGAGCAACGTCTTTATTCTCCATCAATTTATTTCATCACCTTTAAAAGAAACTTAACAGTAATATAAAATAATACATTTATAGATGAACTCTTTTGTTTCATTTATCTGTCTCATGTCAGATTCACATAGAAAACTTGCTTAAATATTGAAACATGTTTAGTGTCTGAGGAGAGTATTCACTTGTTATTCCTTTCAGCATTATCTTTGAAATTTTTGATGTCTATTCTTTTTATCTCAAGTATTCCAAACACTCAAAATTTTCAAATTTGGGGTTAGCTGAAATACATACTTTTCAGAGTAACTTATCTCTTCTTTTTGTTTTTATAACGTTATTTGTCATCTGCACAGAAAAGTGTGTTCACAAAATGCATATTTTTTTCTGTTTTCTCATCATTGAATTGAGTTATATCTTGCTACGAAATGGGACGCTATTAAATTGGAAAGGAGAGCCCTCAGTTTTTGGATGTTTTCATTAAAGAGCTGTCAACCTTCTTTAATATAAAACTGGAGAACAGTTTGATCATGTAGTGATATGAAAATTTTTACTGATGGTGTTACCAAATGTTGCTACTCTTCTCCACAGGTAAACCTGAGCAGCCTCTTGAGGCCAGTAGAAGACCATAAATTGTGGATTCAGTTCAGAGAAGGAGGCAGGCAGCACAGACAAGACCAAGCCCAAGCAAAGGAGCTTTTTGCTGAAATCTATATTCCAGCTCTCTAAATGGAGGTATGAGCTGTCTTCTACACTCAGTTGTGAGAATTCTATGACTTACTTATTCCATCTCAGAGTTGTGGTGAAGCAAGTGTGCAAAGGAATTCTCAATTCAAGCAGGGGCTCTTCACTGACTTTCTGCACTGTCCTTTATGCCATTTCCTAAGTCAACAAAGCTTTTTTCATCTGGGCAGTTTCTCCTTCAATCCTCCAGGCCTAGTTTAAAGACTGTGGTTAGAAGTGCTCAAAAACTACCTTTAGGTCACTTCCCCAAACTCTGTGTGTCATGGTTCAGGTGGGAAAACTGCCAGTCATGAAGGAACTTGATGAATATATCCCATCAACTGCATAGCTCTAGAAATTTCTGACATATTCTGACACATATTCAATTTAAATTTTAATTTATGGTACCATGCTGGACTTTCCAGGACTTTCAGCTGGGTCAGACAGTAAAGAATCTGCCTGTATTGCAGGAGACCTCTGTTCAATCTCTGGGTTGAAAAGATCCCTTGGAGGAGGACATGGCAACCCACTCCAGTGTTCTTGCCTGGAGAATTCCATGGACAGAGGAGCCTGACAGGCTACAGTTCATGGGGTTGCAAAGAATCGGACATGACTGAGTGACTGACACACTGGACTTTCCATAAGTCATATATATTCAGGAGTATTTTACTGAGAAATTCTAAGAGTAGACAAATCATTCTTCACCAAAAGTCTCTATCATTTTGAGACATGTGTTGTTATTTACTTTAAGGGTATTTACCTTATCTCAGTAAAGTATTAAAAACTGAGCACACACATGATATTGCTCTCCTGTATTCAAGTTCTGTCTCTCTTTTTTAAAGATATTTTTGATTATAAGGTTTTTATTGAATTTATTACAATATTGAGTCCATTTGCCCTTTTGTTTTTTTTTTCGGCTGCAACCCGCCAGGCCTCCCTGCCTGTCACCAACTCCCAGAGCTTGCTCAAACTCATATCCATTGAGTCAGTGATGCCATCCAACCATCTCATCCTCTGTCGTCCTCTTCTCCCCCACCCCATTCCCCTGCCCCTGCCGCCTTCAGTCTTTCCCAGCATCAAAGTCTTTTCAGATGAGTCAGTTCTTCACAGCGGGTGACCAAAGTATTGGAGTTTCAGCTTAAGCATCAGTCCTTCCAATGAATATTCAAGATTGATTTCCTTTAGGATGGACTGGTTGGATCTCCTTGCAGTCCAAGGGACTCTCGAGAGTCTTCTCCAACACCACAGTTCAAAAGCATCAATTCTTTGGCACCCAACTTTCTTTATAGTCCAAATGTCACATCCATACAAGACTACTGGAAAAACCATAGCTTTGACTAGATGGACCTTTGTTGGCAAAGTAATGTCTCTGCTTTTTAATATGCTGTGTAGATCAGTCATAGCTTTCCTTCTAAGGAGTAAGCGTCTTTTAATTTCAAGGCTGCAGTCACCATCTACAGTGATTTTGGAGCCCAAGAAAAGAAAGTCTGTCACTCTTTCCACTGCTTCCCCCTCTATTTGCCATGAAGTGATGGGACCAGATGCCATGACCTTAGTTTTTTGAATGTTGAGTTTTAAGCCAGTTTTCTCACTCTCCTCTTTCACCTTCATCAAGAGGCTCTTTAGTCCCTCTTCACTTTCTGCCGAAAGGGTGGTGTCATCTGCATATCTGAGGTTATTGATATTTCTCCTGGAAATCTTGATTATTATTCCTATTAAAGTAAGAATGATAATAATAGGTTAATAAATTTTAGGATACAATACCCTGGATAAAATAACTACTAGACATGTTAAACTTTTCATATAATTAAGTTCTCCTTGTGTATCTAAAGCATAAAATCATACAAATTCAGAAATATGTGAACGTTAAAGAAGAGCATCCCTGGTACACAGGAAAAAATTACTTTGCTAATAGACAAGTAAAGAGATTGTCAATATTCCCAAATTCATAAGAATGGAAATAACCTGTTTATTTACAGATGTATGTGAATAAAAGTTCGTACCCCTTGGTGGCAGTATAATACATTGGATTAAACAGGACTTTAGCACAAGAACTGAATTAGGTTCAAATCTCAGTTACCTTATTCAATGATTCTATGAATTCAAGCAAATTTTGTAACCTTTCTAAGTCAAGTATATAGTGGAAATAATTATGTCTGTCTTGACTGCATCACCTTAAAGCTGTGAGAATCACTTAAGAATTATGTCAAAGCATCTTCGATTTTAACATACTGTATAGAATGTCCCCAAACTTTCATTCACAGAATCACTGCAGTTATAAGGCTGTCTAAGAAAGTAATAAATGTGAAAAGCAATAGAAGCAAAATTATTCACTGATGAGCTGACACTTGCAATTTGGCTGCCACGCACCTGCTCTTCCCACCTGGCATTAGCCTCCATCTATGTCATGACATCCAGGAAGTTGTTGACTGTATTTCACCAGCTGGCAGATGCTAAAACTTAATGCACACAGAGTGTGCTATGCAAAATAACCTTGCTTTCAAAGTATTTAAGATTTTCTGAGAGCTTTGAGATTTCTTTAAATAAAATTAGAAATTTGTTTAAATCACAGGCAAATTTACTGAAAAATGGGAGAGCAACAGAATTATACAAATTAATACTTTAAATATACAAAATCAACAGGGACACTAAGATTAGTAGCTGCTTCAAAGGAGAATGAAATGAATATTGAAGTATTAAGAGACACTCAATAAAAATAAAATCAGAGAGGTATTCTACTTTTTTCTGCAAAAGTGACACATTATATGATTATGTTGTAAAACTCAAATAAGAGCTAGAGTTATGCTACTCTGTTATTATAAAATCAGGTTGAAAAATAATGGCCCTCCTAAAACCTCAACACTTAATTCTTTCCATTCTAAAAATTATTGAATATATACAATTGTAGCTTAAATCTTAAATATAAGATAAAGTATTTTCCAATAGTATCATACTTTATTTTTCAAGATAAAGCCTACTTAACTCTCCTCCCCCACCATTTATTATGAAATGTTAGTTTTTCTTTTAGATCAGTTAATGCAAGTGTACTTTATCTAGTATTCAATTATACAAGGAGGACTTCTAGTACGTTTTAAGATGATTTATTTAGGAAAAAATAAAGTTAGATTTGGAAATTGATAAAATAATTTGATATGGTTAGATACATATCTTGGTGAGGTTTTGTTTTCTTTTTGTTTTTTTCACTCTGACTTTGTATTAACTGTGCTTTTCTCACAAATGGAGAGACAGCTAATGCTCTCAGATGGACTGTTTATTTATACACATATGAATTTTTTGCAAATGCTTATTGACAATATATTTTCTTTTCTCATAAATTGTTACCTCATGTTTTCTTCTAGTTTTATTTTGCTATTTTTTTTTAAACTGATTAGAAAAAACCCCTCGTATTTTAAGACTATGGTTCCTTAATTGACACATACATTTCAAATATTTTCTGTGTTACTTGTCTTCAATTTTTGTTATAGTCACATGATTTACACTTGGTTTTCGGTATTTTTCTTTATTGTTCCTTTCTTTTTTGACAGTTATGGAGGATCATTCTCTACCTAATGTATTTCTCTTTTGGTCTAGCCTCCACTTGAATCATTGCAAAAGACCCTGATGCTGGGAAAGACCCAAGGCAAAAGGAGGGCGGCAGAGGATGAGATGTTTAGATAGCATCACTAACTCAATGGACATGAATCTGAGCAAACTCTGGAAGATGGTGAAGAACAGAGAAGCCTGTCATGCTGCAGTCCCTGAGGTTACAAAGAGTTGGACTGGACTTAGCAACTGAAGAGCAACAATCACATGACTCGATGGTTTTATGGCTGTACAAAGACCACGTTGTTCTGTTCTCTTTTGCTTAGACACCCTAAATTTTCTAATGCTCTTCTTGATTATTTTACCTGTCACAATGTTGCTTCCTCAGTAATCTGTAATCAGGAGAATGTCATTCTTGGCTGAACCAGATTCACAGTAGGTGATCAAAAACGATGATTATTCAGATGTAAATATTCACTGGTAAAGTTTCTCCTAGGGTGAAGGAAAATTAAATAAAGACATTTAGGTGGTGTAGAATAAGTATCTTTGGGAATATTGTTTTAATTAATTTATTTTTTTAATTGAAGGATAATTGCCTTACAGAATTTTGTTGTTTTTTGCCATAAATCAGCCACAGGTATACATAGAAATTATGAAAGAACATGTTGAAGGGTCCAGACACTACATCAGATAACATGGATATAAATTCTAGCTCCAACACTACATTAAGTTGCTCATTCTCCTTGCCACTCAGTTTCCTCACCTGTAAAATGTGAATAATAGCCCTGAGAGAGTGGTTTAAATGGTTGAAGGAGATGGGCATCTCCATAATATTATAAATATGCAATATTATTTTAATAATGTCATTTAAGTAAATTATAAAAATCTTTATTTTTGCTATTTCCAAGTAGCTGAATGCCTCTCTCATCATTTTCATTCTTAGCTCTAATCATTTGTATATTTAAAAGAACAAATTGCTCTTTACATTCCCTGGGCTTTGTCAATTCCATTAGTGTATTTTTTTTTAAATATAAATTTATTTATTTTAATTGGAGGTTAATTACTTTACAATATTGTATCGGTTTTGCCATACATCAACATGAATCCACCACAGGTATACACGTGTTTCCCATCCTGAACCCCACTCCCTCCTCCTTCCCCATACCATCCCTCTGGGTCATTCCAGTGCACCAGCCCCAAGCATCCAGTATCACGCATCGAACCTGGACTGGCGATTCGTTTCATATATGATATCACACGTGTTTCAATGCCATTCTCCCAAATCATCCCACGCTCTCTGTCTCCCACAGAGTCCAAAAGACTGTTCTATACATCTGTGTCTCTTTTGTTGTCTCGCACACAGGGTTATCATTACCATCTTTCTAAATTCCATATATATGCACTAGTATACTGTATTGGTGTTTTTCTTTCTGGCTTACTTCACTCTGTATAATAGGCTCCAGTTTCATCCACCTCATTAGAACTGATTCAAATGTATTCTTTTTAATGGCTGAGTAATACTCCATTGTGTATATGTCCCACAGATTTCTTATCCATTCATCTGCTGATGGACATCTAGGTTGCTTCCATGTCCTGGCTATTACAAACAGTGCTGTGATGAACATTGGGGTACATGTGTCTCTTTAAATTCCGGTTTCCTCGGTGTGTATGCCCAGCAGTGGAATTGCTGGGTCATAAGGCAATTCTATTTCCAGTTTTTTAAGGAATCTCCACACTTTTCTCCATAGTGGCTGTACTAGTTTGCATTCCCACCAACAGTGTAAGTTCAGTTCAATTCAGTCGCTCAGTCGTGTCTGACTCTTTGCGACCCCATGAATCGCAGCACGTCAGGCCTCCCTGGCCATCACCATCTCCCGGAGATCACTCAGACTCACATCCATCGAGTCCGTCATGCCATCCTCGGTCGTCCCCTTCTCCTCCTGCCCCCAGTCTCTCCCAGCATCAGTGTCTTTTCCAATGAGTCAGCTCTTCGCATGAGGTGGCCAAAGTACTGGAGCTTCAGCTTCAGCATCATTCCTTACAAAGAAACCCCAGGGCTGATCTCCTAGTGTAAGAGGGTTCCCTTTTCTCCACACCCTCTCCAGCATTTATTGGTTTTGGATCGCAGCCATTCTGACTGGCGTGAAATGGTACCTCATTGTGGTTTTGATTTGCATTTCTCTGATAATGAGTGAGTGAAGGAGAAGGCAATGGCACCCCACTCCAGTACTCTTACCTGGAAAATCCCATGGATGGAGGAGCCTGGTAGGCTGCAGTCCACGGGGTCGCTAAGGGTCAGGCACAACTGAGCGACTTCACTTTTGATTTTCACGTTCATGCTTTGAAGAAGGAAATGGCAACCCACTCCAGTATTCTTGCCTGGAGAATCCCAGAGACAGAGGACCCTAGTGGGCTGCCGTCTATGGGGTCGCACAGAATCGGACATGAGTGAAGCGACCAAGGAGCAGCAGAAAATGAGTGATCTTGAGCATCTTTTCATGTGTTTGTTACCCATTTGTATGTCTTCTTTGGAGAAATGTCTATTTAGTTCTTTGGCCCATTTTTTGATTGGACCATTTATTTTTCTGGAATTGAGTTGCAGGAGTTGCTTGTATGTTTTTGAGATTAATTGTTTGTCAGTTGCTTCATTTGCTATTATCATTAGTGTATGTTTTAAAGCTACATTTGTTAGGCATTCTGCTAGATGATCTAAATCCAAAGATTAAAACAAAGTTATCCTTTGTATTTACAAAGATAACTTTAATATTCATATAGTAAGTAAAAAGATATAAAAATTCATACAGTAACTGAATGATATTGGGGTCAACCTTTAGCTTTTTACTCTGCTCTTTTAGTTAACACCATAAATTCTATTGCTATAATGTTATTATTTCCTTTCTTTCAGGGCTTCCCTAGTAGCTCAGCTCGTAAAGTATCCACCTGAAATGCAGGAGACCCTGGGTGGATTCCTGGGTCAGGAAGATCTGCTGGGGATGGAATAGGCTACCCATTCCAGTATTCTTGGGCTTCTTGGTGCCTCAGCTGGTAAAGAACCTGCCTGCAATGCGGGTGACCTGGGTTGGGAAGACCCCCTGCAGTAGGAAACAGCTACCTACTTCAGTATTCTGGCCTGGAGAATTCCATGGACTGTATAGTTCATGGGGTCGCAAAGAGTAATGTTGGAATCTGAATGATATTGGGGTCAACCTTTAGCTCTTACTCTGCTTTTTAAAATTAACACCATAAATTCTATTGCTATAATATTATGGTTTCCTTTCCTTTAAAACTACTATCCTTTTTCTTCACTTCTTTTCCATATTCTGCTCCCTATTTCCCCCTTAATCCCTTACAGCCCCTTGAAGAATAGTCTTGAAGGATCCTTCCTTTAATTCCAAACCTTCTCTTTTTTCATAGCAATTCTTTTGGCAATACACTTGGCTCTCAACCACTTAGTTTGCTGATTCATATCTACTTAACACACATGCTGATCTAAATTATTATTTTTTGTGCAAAATGTCAAACAAATCAGGAAAGCATATTTGATAAAATTTTAGGTGAACCACAGTTTTCAAAATACTTCAGAGAAATGCCATAAGCATTGATTGAGAGGAAGTAAGCTGCCAGGAAAGGTTACCCTTCCATAGTTACTTTTCTTTGATGTAGAAAAGAATAATTTAGAAATTTGCACACAACTCTTGGCCAAAATTAAACTAAGTGTGTCTAGAATTCAAAGCATAGAATAATCTCTATTCTGTTACAGTGGAAATAATATTTTTGCTCATGTAAAAAGCCAAGCCCACCACTTGTATTCTAGAATCCATCTCCTCTTGATTTTTCTGAAAACATTACTTTTGCAATTATTTCTCGTCCACCCTTTTTTGCAGTATTCATTTTTATCTTTTCACTGATTCATTTCCATCATCCAAAAAAAAGCAACCTAAAGGACCGAAAACCCCATGCTCTAAGGTCCACCATATTTAAAATAAAATCATTTTCCTTGATCATATATTTTCCTCCAGCTGTTATTCCGTTATTCCTTCCTTCTTCTCACTATATTTGTCAAAAGATTTGGCTAAATATACACTCTCAAATTCTTCATTTTCTGTTGTCTTTTCAACTCATTCCATTCTCTTTTCTTCACAAAATCATTTCTGATCAATATCACTTGGGACTTCCACATTGCCAAGTTAATGGCCATTTAACTATCCCTGTGTTTCTTGACCTCTCAGCATCCTTTGACATAGTTTGCCACCTCTTGCTTAATAAAAACTTTCTTCTCTGTATTTCTGAACACATCTCTTTCTTTTTTCTCTGACATCCTCAGCTACCCTTTTTAAAAAATTTTATTTATTTTAAAATATAAATTTATTTATTTTAATTGGAGGTTAATTACTTTACAATATTGTATTGGTTTTGCCATACATCAACATGAATCCACCACAGGCATACACGTGTTCCCCATCCTGAACCCCGCTCCCTCCTCCCTCCCTGTACGATCCCTCTGGGTCATCCCAGTGCACCAGCCCCAAGCATCCAGCATCATGCATGCATCAAACATGGACTGGCAATTCATTTCATATATGATATTATACATGTTTCAATGCCATTCTCCCAAATCATCCCATGCTCTCTGTCTCCCACAGAGTCCAAAAGACTGTTCTATACATCTGTGTCTCTTTTGCTGTCTCGCATACAGGGTTATCATTACCATCTTTCTAAATTCCATATATATGCATTAGTATACTGTATTGGTGTTTTTCTTTCTGGCTTACTTCACTCTGTATAATAGGCTCCAGTTTCATCCACCTCATTAGAACTGATTCAAATGTATTCTTTTTAGTGGCTGAGTAATACTCCATTGTGTATATGTACCACAGCTTTCTTATACCCTTTCTTAATCTCACATACTTGCTTCCTCTCTATTTTAGCTCTAAATGTTGGAATTTCTCAAGGACAGTACTTAGCACTGTAAGTACACTCTTTGAGTGAGCTCATTCTGCTTCATATATAGTTCTTTTCCTTGAGTTACAGTTACAAATATCTAAATGTATATTAAGCATTTCCATTTGGATGTCTAGTAGGCATCTCAAACTTATGTCCAAAATCAGATCACTCTTTTTCCAAATACAATTCCTCATTTCTTTCCTCTTGTCTTCTTGATTTTAGACAAAAGTCATATTTAATTTCTGTTATTACACATTTGGTCTTCTCTTGTGGCTCAGAGGGTAAAGAATCTGCCTATAATGTGAGAAACTGGGTTCGATCCCTGGGTGGAAAAGATCCCCTGGAGAAAGAAATGGTGACCCACTCCAGTATTCTTGCTAGAGAATTCCATGGGCAGAGGAGCCTGGTTGGCTACAGTTCCTGGGGTCATAAAGAGTTGGACTCGACTGAGTGACTAACACACACAAACATACATGACACATTCACTCCTTCTGTAATTTCCTTGGTTTTTCCTCAAAAATAAATTCCAAAGACAGGAATAACTGTATCATGTAGAAAAACTCCATTATTATTCTTCTACATGTGAGATGCAGTGAGTAGTTAGAGGGAAATCTATGTCGTGAAATGGATACACTGAAAAAGAAGTAAGTAAGATCTAAAATCAGTTTAAAGTTGTTCCCATTAGGGAACTAGAAAAGGGAGAATATTTTAAAAATAAAAGACACAGATAAAAAAGAAATAGCAAATATTTGAGCAGAAATAAATGAAACAGAAAAACAATAGAGAAAATCAGGGAAACCAAAAGCTAGTTTCAATAAGATTCATTAACAACCTTGGTATCAATGAGATTCATCAAACTCCTATCAGGATAAGAAGAAAAGGGAGAAGAGAGAAATTACCAATATCAGGAATGAGAGATTTCATGGCAATGAAAAGGTAACCTAGATATACCAGAGACAATTTTATTCCCACAAATTTGATAACAAATAAAATGTGTTAATTCCTGGAAATACACAAATTACCAAAATTCATACAAGGAGAAATAGATAAATTGAATAGTCCACATCTATTGAAGTAATTGAGTCAATTACTAGCATCCTTCCAAGCCATTAAAAAAAAAAAAAAAGGCCAAATGATGTCACTGGTGAATTCTACTAAAGGTGTGAGAAAGATGTAGTACCAATTCTCCACAATCTCATAAAGGAAATAGAAACAGAGAAAATACCTCCTGAGAAGACATTCTATGAAGCCAATATCACTGAAAGTAAAACAAAGACATTAAAAGAAAGTAAAACCACAGATTTATATCTCTCATGAACACACCAACAAAACAGTTAAAAAAAATTTACAAATTAAATCCAAAAATCTACAAAGGAAGTATACATCATGGACAGTTGGGTTTTATTTCAGGTTTGCAAAGCAGATTGGACATTCAAAAATCAATAAATATAATCCAATATATCAATAAGCTGAGGAGAAAAAGCATGTAATCAAATCAGCTGGAAGAAAAAACAAGTGACAAAATCAATACCCATAAGCACTCTGAGCAAATAAAAAGCTTGATAACACTTATTTAAAAATCTACTGTTAACATCATATTTCATGGTGAGGTACTTTTCCTTTTATGCTCAAGAAAAAGGCAAGGTGTCTACTCTAACCGCTCCTATTTAGCATTGTATTAGAAATTCTAGATCATGCAAGAAAATCAAGAAATAAAAGGCATACAGATTAGAGAACAAAAAATAAACCTATTTCTTTTAGCAGATGATATAACTATCCAGTTAGAGAACCCAAAAGAATCAACATAAAAAATTCTTGGAACTAAGAAGTGAGCACAGAACATTTGCAAGGTTCAAGGTTAATACATAAAAAGTCAATTTCATACATTCATACCAGCAATGAACAACTTGAATTTAACATTTAAAAATACCATTTACAATAGCTCAAAATTTGAAATATTTGGATATAAATCAAGCAAAATACAGAATCTATATGTAGAAAACTATAAAGCACTGATAAAATGAATGACATCAAAGCAGATTTAGATCAATGGAGAGATATTTCATGTTCACATATTGGAAGACTCATTACTGTAAAGATGTTGATTTCTTCTGACTTTATCTATTGACTGTAATCACAAATTCTCTTCGAACCTTTTCATAGAGATCAACAAACTAACTCCAATTATGTAGGAAGACAAAAAGTTCTAGGCCAGTCAACACAATGCTGAGGAAGAAGAGCAAAATTGAAGGACTCACAGTCCTTGATTTCAAGACTTATTATAAAGCCAAAATAACCGAGACAAAGTGGTATTGGTGAACATATAGACATATAGATCAACAGAACCAAATGAAAACCCCCAAACTAGATACCTTATAATATAGTCAACTCATTTTTGAGAAAGACACAAATACAATTCAGTTGAAAAAGGAATGGGCTCCATTTAAAATAAAAACTTCTGTTCTGTTAAAGACACTTTTACGTCACAAAGCAGTAAAAAAATTTTTTTGCAAAATACGAATCTCATTAAAGGACTTGCAGTCAGAGTAAGTAATTCAATATTCACAAAAAGTAGCCGAACAACTCAATCAAAAAAGTGGCAAAAGATTTGAAAAGACACTTCACTCAAGAAGATATAAAAATGGAAAGAGCACATGAAAAGATACACAGCATCACCTGTTGCTAGGAAAATGCAAACTGACATAACACTGAACTTCCATTAGACACCTGCTAGGATGCTAAAATCAAAAGTCCTGACAATACCAATTGCTAATGAGGATGGGAAGCAACAGGGACTCATTCATTCCTGGTGGAAATGCAAAGACATTCAAATTGAAAGACAACTGGCACTTTTTTTTTTTTTTATAAAACTAAGCATAGTCTATCATATGATCAAGCAACTACCATTCTAGGTAGTTACAAACTAATTTGAAAACATATCCGCAAAAAAACTGCACATGAATATTTATGGCAGATTGGTTTGTAATTGCCCCAAACTGGAAGCACTCAAGATGTCTTTCAATAGGTGAATGAGTGTGCAAAGTATGGTACTCAGATGATGGAAAGAGCGATAAAAAAGAATGAGCTATCCAGCCACAAATGTATATAGATAAATCTGAAATGCATATCTCATATTAAAAGACATCAGTTTGAAAATGCTCTATTTTACATAATTTTATTGATGTGTTATCTGGATAATGCAAAACTGTAAAGAAGGTAAATATTGTCAAGGTTTGCATGAGAAGTAAGGTTGAACAGTGAAACACAGGGGATATTTCAGGGCAATGAACCTCTATTCTGCATGCTATTGTAATGGTGTGTTCATTATGTTATGCTTTAGTCAAAACCCATGAAACTCACAGAATTTTATGGCAGAAAAAGTGAATTTTAATGTATGCAAATTAAAAAGATAATGAAGTCTACTCTGTAAAGTGGACAAGTGTTTTACTTGTTTAGTATGAGTGAGAATGGGTGTGGCTCTCCTATGACATGGAGGTAGAGTAAAAATCACCATGAGGGGATACCAAGCATCTAATGAACCCCCCTACAACTATCCCATTACCTAGATTAATAGTGATGTTGAATGGATGTCCTACAAAGGCATGATAGTAGCAAACTGTGAGAAGTATCCAACACTGTTTAGAGGGATTTTTCTGGTGAAAACTTCCTGAGTACCTGTGAATCAGTGTGGACTACCATGCTCTTATCTGGTGCCTACTTACTGACTTATCAGCCCAGAAAAACTGGGTGTCAAATTCATGAGACATTAGTAAGGTTTTCCCTATGGTGAACAAGTGATCACTGGTTGAATGGCTACAAAAGGAAAAAAGTAACCCTTCTGCTGCTGCTTGGCAATATGACATCTTTACCTGAAAATTCTTAGTGGAATATGACAGATATAGTTATTGACAAAGAGAAAAGGCAATTCTATATTTTAATGGGTTTTGGTACCATTTCCTTTTCTGTAACAGAGATAAGAGTAAGATGCACTGATGCTGTGAAGAGAACAAAATCTTTAAAGCCTGATGTACAGCTGCCAGGAGTAGATAACATTACAGTCATTCAAGATGGGACAGGAAAACACCAGCACAGCACTGGTGTTAAAGGGGAAGTAAGAAAAACCCTGAATGGGTTGAAATGACATATAGAAGAAGAATCAAATGCAACATCATCACATGTACTTCAAAGAACTACCCATCATGATGAAGAGGTCCTGTTATTCAGACCAGAAATTCACTAATGGGGACAGTAAATAGAATTCAAAACAGACACAGACTTTCAAACCTAACTTAATTGCATGTAATTAAAATCTCAGAGGAGTATAAAGTGACCAGATATGGGGATTTTTATGCATGATTCCAGTGCTCAAAAATCACACAAAAAATCTTATTTACAGTAATACAACTTAAGACAATATTTGATATTTCAGTGCCAATATACATTATTCAGTGATGACATCTTCAAGACGACCCCAACAGAGTTCACTCAGTTATTCACTGTGTATGGAGTAGCACTGAATTTTTCTATGTTGTTGAATTATGCACTAACAATGAAAAAGTAAGAAGACACTTACAGATATGTATAGGAGAAAGTACCTGTGTTTGCACAGGAAATAAACCTCAACATTGTGAGATAAATCACTGTGCATAATGGGTTCTGAGATTGCAAATACAAATACAACTTGACTCTACCAGATGAACAAGGAAAAGGATGCTTGTTTTGTTTTTCACAATCACTGTGGCAAAAAAATCTTGTTTGGGGGAGCATATCACTTTCATGCATTGGAGAAGGAAATGGCAACCCACTGCAGTGTTCTTGCCTGGAGAACCCCAGGGATGGGTGAGCCTCACGGGCTGCTGTCTATGGGGTCACACAGAGTTGGACACGACTGAAGTGATTTAGCAGCAGCATGAGTATATGACTATAGTTATTAATAGCCAACACACTAAGTGTTCATCCACGCAGTTTGGAGTTCTATTTCTGCCCTTAGAAGACATAAATGAAATTTTAAATACATTATGGAGAAGGTAGAAGAAAAATTAGATGACTTAGTGGATTATGTTTAGAAGGTATGAGTCTATGGAAGCAAGGCAGAGACAGAAGAAGGTCAAACGCTCCAAGACTTCCATCGGAAACTTGGAATGTTTACACATCAGTATTAAATGGCAACCACAAGATGAACAACAGAAAGTTGGAATTGTAAATTTCAACAGCTGATGGTAGTTCGTCATTCTTCAATTTGGAAAAAAAAGGTGAATAGCAAAACAATGAAAAATGATTGCCCAGATTCTTTATATTCACACTCGAATATGGCCACAACACAAAACACTGTCACAAAGATGGTGACAAAATCTGTATATACAAAATTATTAACAGATACTGCAAATATAAAACCAATCACCAGGTCCATATACACTTGAGAGCAATCACTTATTGACTTAAAAGTAACCCTGCCAAACTTCATGGTAAGAAAGTAAAAACATGAAATCCATAACTGGCAATGAATTACAATAAAAATAAGTCTAAAAACATTTCAATGAAGTTAATGTTTTTATTATTTAATGAATCATGGACCAAATGTCTCAATGGATGTTTTTGACAGGACCAAATGTCTTGGGAGGGACAAAGCATGTATACTAGAATCGAAAAATTAAGGAAGTTACTGGTGATCCTGATAACCATGATTCTCACTATTGAAGTGGGAGGTTGTAGAAATGCAAAGGAAGAGATTAGCATAATCCATGTTGTAACATATTAGATTTGGCAGCATCAGCATAAACTTGTGGGGCCAACTGAAAAGCTCCCGATGGCCAAAGATTGAACCATGTGAAACAATAAAATAAAGTAACGTTAGATTGTCCCTCAAGACATAAAATGAATGTGAATAACTTTCACTGATATAAATGACTGAATGAATAAGTAAAGGGAACTCTAGTCAAACATCCTCTGCAGAATAAATCTAAATAATTTATGTAGATTGTCTCTTTTGCAAAAGGTGGAGCATAAATCTCCACTGAAGTGCAGGCTGAGCATTTTGACTTCCTTCTGAAGAGTACTGTGTGGAAATGGGGAAAAGCGAGTAATTTTGCAGTAGTGAAACCTGATGAACACCATTATAGTCAAATGATCAAAGTCACCCTCAATAGTTATGTTGATAAAAGTACCCTTCATCAGATGCGCTAAGAATGATTATTTATCCCTGTGGTCTTCCTCCAAAAACCTAGGTGTGTCAGTTGCTCTGTCATGTCTCTTGTGACCTCATGCACTGTAGCCCACCAGGCTCCTCTGTTCCTGAGATTCTCCAGGCAAGAATACCGGAATGTTGCCATTCCCTTCTCCAGGGGATCTTCCCGACCCCAGGATCAAAACATAGATTTCCTGCATTGCAGACAGATTCTTTACCATCTGAGCTACCAGGCAAACCCTCTGAAAATGTATGGCCTAGTATAATGATGAGAAAAACATCAGACTACCTCAGCTTAGGAACATTTTGGAAAATATCTAATCAACATTCCTCAAAACTGTCAAAGTTCAAAAAAAAAAAAAAAAAAGGAAAAAAGCGAGAAACTATCACACTAGAGATATCCTAAGGAGATATCAGAACTAAATGTATTGTGGTACCCTGAATGAGATGGATCCTTGAATATAAAAAGGTCTTAGGGAATACTAAGGAAGAGGTACTGGACAAAAAGTGGATAAAGTATAGACTTTAATTAAAAACAATATATTAATATTGACTCATTAATTCTGACAAATGTACTAATGCAACATGCTAATAATAGAGGAGGTGGAGTGTTGGGTATATGGTAACATTGTAGTGATGTCACAACTCTTCTGTAAATAATGAAACCATCTTGAAAGAAAACATTTATTTAAATAATGAAGTTCCTCTCACTCTTCAACCATATCCTTTGTGGTTTCACAGCTCTAGGCTTTGTTTCAGTGCCACAGCTTGTAGGCACTGACTGCTTTTGATCAAGTGATGTCTCTTTTCATCTCATTCAAAGATGGATTATCCTGTTTATAGGATGTTTGAACAGATGCAAAACACAGAGGAATCAATGATGCAGAAGCCAAGGAAACATCCCTATCATTGCCAAAGTATGTGGACATGCCAAGGTAAGAATCCATAACCTTCCACGAGGCCACAGATTATAGAGCTAGAATTTTCTATTGGTCTTTTAGTCTTAGATTTTTAATGGGAACTTTTAAGAACTAGAACTAGAATCTATTATTCAGAAAATTCATAACCTTATTCTGAAATAATCGGTTTACATACTTGTCTCCCCATTAGACTGTGCAGTTGTTTATTTCTGCAACCTTTCTATTCAGTCTAGTTTCAGGCATATAATTATATGTTTGTAAATATTGTTAAATTGAAAGTAATGAATCAGATCTGACTTGACCTAGGTTGAAGATTAAGAAGCTATTTTAATGCTTATTTTGTTGAAGTAAAGTTATAAAGACTGGCATCTGAGTTTTGCTTCATGAACTGATATAAATATATAACACAATATTTCAAACAAAATTTAGGAAGATGGATGGCTATAGTACTTAATCTTACTTATGTTCCTACTTTAGAGAGTAATTTTTAATATGATTCAATTCTTTTGATACTTTTGATATATTTTGAAATATTTTTCCTTTTTGGGTGTCAATTCGATATATTTTTCCTTCCTGGGTGTCAATCTCACTGAATATTATCTGTTTCCAGTCCAGATGTACATAAAGGTAAATGACAAATTTTAGTGGAAATATTTTGACTACTTGATTGTCTAATAACCACCCACTTCATTATCATGTGAATTATACTTTTGGAACAGAAGTGTTGACATAAGAATAATATTCATTCACCAGTACTGGTGAATTGTACAGAGTACTTTGGTGGTTGGTAGTGAGAATGGGGGGAAATTTTAAAATGATTACAAAATTCTAGTGATACTAATAAGTTTTGGTGATAACAGTTCTGGGGGTATAATGTACAACATGATGACTATAGATATCAATTCTGTACCGTATACTAGAAAGCAGCAGTGAATGTGCATCATAAAGGTTATCACCACATCTACACACAAAATGATAACTATGTGAAATGAGGACTGCATTACTATGGTTGATCCTACGTCTCATGCATATGTCTCCTGCATCGTAGGTACATTCTTTACTGCTGAACCACCAGGGAAGTCCTAATCACAGCCCAATGTATGTGTATATCAAATCACCCTGTTATAAACCTTAAACAAAGTGTGATATGTCAATTATATCTTAATCAAGCTGAAAAAAATTTAAAAAACAATGAAATAAATACTTAAAAACCAAAACAAACAAACAAAAAACCAGAAAAATAGAAAAATATTTAATTATTAGATAAAGCATACTGGTGTCTTAGACTTCCCTGATGGCTCAGCAGTGAAGAATCCACCTGCAGTGCAGAAGATACAGGAGATGTGAGTTCAATTATGGGGTCAGGAAGATTCCCTGGAAAAGGAAATAGCTACCCACTCCAGTATTCTTGCCTGGAAAATTCCATGGACAGAGGAGTCTGGCGTTCTATAGTCCATAGTGTTGCAAAAAGTAAAATATGACTGGGCACATACACACAATTGATTCACCGCTTATTTTAGAGAATTCACCAATTCTCTAAAGATAACAATATGTGTTCATGGTAACATAATATGTATAGAGATTGTAGATTTCTTTCCATCACATTAAGACAATGTGTACTCTCAAAGTTTGACATTTGTATTGTCAAGTACAAGTTGGCACTTGTCGTTGGCACTTGTCATTCAGCTCCACAAGAATTAAATCATGTATTGCTGCAGCTGCTGCTTTTCAACACATCCGAAAAAGAGTTTAGGGTAGAGGGCAGAGTGCACACATCTCCTCTGTGCTCGGTGACAAGTATTTGGATAGCTAAATATTTTCACAGTCTGGTTTTATGAGCCCAATTCTTGTATTTCTCCATAGCTAGAAAAACTAAAATCTGTCACGGTGAGATGACTGTTTCTGTGACTAGCAAAGCTTCACAAGAATAGCATAAGTCTTTTGGAAAAAATACATGCTTGGCTGCACACATTCCACCTTCACCAAAATCATTTATGTACTGACCTTCCCCTTGCCTCTTTGGAACAACTTTTCAGAGCCATCTGAAATGCTCTCTGCCAGGCTGCAGTCCTCATTTTGCCCCAAAGGAAACTTAACTTGTAACTCTCGAATGTAGTGCATTTTTAAAGTCAACAGTTTGACATATTTTCAAGTTTGTTTTAAATGCTTAAATGTTTCAGAAAGAAAAATTAATCATTATAGATAAGCCCAAATGTCCCAAATGGCATCAGACTGCTCTGAGAGGCCAGCATTGCTGTGGTTACACTTGTTGCCACAGTGATAGGACTAACTGTCTGGGGTGAGTAAATTAAAGCTACATATTCAACTATAGAGATTAATATGTTTCCTTTGGAGTTGTTTTTTTCTTTTTTTGTATTTCTCTAACATTTTCACAATCATTGTTCACATTTACCTAATATTCTCTTTCAATATTGTTTTATTTATGTTGGTATTAAATGACAAGGTTGATAATTTCATTAATTATTAATCATTTCCCCCTATATAGAGGAGGTAATAAATTTGGTTTATACTCTGCTAGAAATTTTGTAATTAGTTGGCAAACTGTGGGTCTGACAGTCACAGTTTGCTGAAGTTTTATATTTTGGCAAAAGCACTTAGTTGGAAAAGATTTGCACAATGTGAGAGTTGGGAATTAAGTTTTACTTGGGGCAGAAGGAAGACTGACTCCTGGCAGGCCGTGATTCAGAGAGCTCTGAGAAACTGCTCCAAGGAGGAGGGGGAGGAGGAGCTAGGTTATGCAGAAGTTTGGGAACAAAGGGTGGATAATCTGAACACCAAAAGATTATTGTTAATGAAAGAAAATCAGATATCTCAATTAAGGAATTTGGCACTTGTTTATTTGTGGGAAGATGCAAGAGTCTGGGCTCACTGAAATCATTCCTTTCATATGCATCTCAGCTATGTGGGGCCAATACCCTGTGTTTTCATATCCTGAGTTTCTTTGGGACTCACTCTCACAGGGAGTGGCTTCCATCTGATGGCAGTTAGATATCAGGCATTCTCCTTCCTGAGTTCCCTTAGAGCTCACAGGCTCACTTTGGAGGGCTACAATCACTGATGATGGTGACATCTTTGTTTACCGATAAGGAAATATTTTGTTTCTCAGTTGGTAAACAATGTAAGTTTGACAGTCCCAATTCTATGAACTGAGGTTTTATATTTTGGTGAAAGTACTTAATTTTATGAAAGCTGATTTGGGAGAATGGCACTGAAACATATATAATACCATATATGAAACGAATCACCAGTGCAGGTTCGATGCATGATACAGGATGCTTGGGGCTGGTGCACTGGGATGACCCAGAGGGATGGTATGGGGAGGGAGGAGGGAGGGGGGTTCTGGATGGGGAATATGTGTACACCCGTGGTGGATTCATGTTGATGTATGGCAAAACCAATATAATATTGTAAACTAATTAGCCTCCAATTAAAATAAATAAATTTATAATTAAAAGAACAACTTACAGAGTTTACATATGATGATATTTTGAAGTTTGACAACATTTATCAGCTGCTTGAAAATTTAAGGCTGAGTTAAATTTAAGATTTATTGTAAAATGAGCTCTGTTTCAACAAGAGCTACAGTCCTACCTATTATTGATTCGATTTGCTGCATCCTATTACATGTTAGGAGTTGTGACAAATATCTTACACTCACTAACTTTTAGCCTTCCATCAACTCTAAGTTAATTAAATATTTCCCCTTTTTATATATGAAGAACCTGAGGAAAAGAGAAGCTACATCACTAGTTCAAAATCACACAAAATTCGAATCTATTATACCAAACAGAACTGTTCAACTTCAGCTTCTTCAGTGTTACTGGTTGGGGCACAGACTTGGATTACTGTGATATTGAATGGTTTGCCTTTGAAACCAACAGAGATCATTCTGTCGTTTTTGAGACTGCATCCAAGTACTGCACTGTGGACCCTTCTGTGGACCATGATGGCTACTCCATTTCTTCTAAGGGATTCCTGCTTGCAGTAGTAGATATAATGGTCATCTGAGTTAAATTCACCCATTTCAATCCATTTTAGTTTGCTGATTCCTGGAATGCCGACGTTCACTCTTGCCATCTCCTGTTTGACCACTTCCAATTTGCCTTGATTCATGGACCTAACATTCCAGGGTTCTATGCAATATTGCTCTTTACAGTATCAGACCTTGCTTCTATCACCAGTCACATCCACAGCTGGGTATTGTTTTTGCTTTGGCTCCATCCCTTCATTCTTTCTGGAGTTATTTCTCCACTGATCTCCAGTAGCATATTGGGCACCTACTGACCTGGGGAGTTCCTCTTTCAGTATCCTATCATTTTGCCTTTTCATACTGTTCATGGGGTTCTCAAGGCAAGAAAACTGAAGTGGTTTGCCATTCCCTTCTCCAGTGGACCACATTCTGTCAGACCTCTCCACCATGACCCACCCATCTTGGGTGGCCCCAAAGAGCATGGCTTAGTTTCACTGAGTTAGACAAGGCTGTGGTCTGTGTGATTAGATTGATTCATTTTCTGTGAGTATGGTTTCAGTGTGTCGGTCCTCTGATGCCCTTCCGCAACACCTACCATCTTACTTGGGTTTCTCTTACCTTGGACGACGGGTATCTCCTCACCACTGCCCCTCCTGACCTTGAATGTGGAGTAGTTCCTCTCGGCCTTCCTGCGCCCATGCAGCCTGGCACTCTCGGCTACTGCCCCTGACCTCGGATGTGGGGTAGCTCCTCTCAGCTGCTGCCCCTGACCTCGGACGTGGGGTCGCTCTTCTCAGCCATGCTTCTGCGAGGTCCATCACAGCCGGCAGGCTTCTGCCACGTGGTCCGTACCAGACCTTTTATAACTAACATCCAAAAGATGTCCTTTTCATTAGAGGAGACTGGAATGCAAAAGTAGGAAGTCAAGAAACACCTGGAGTAACAGGCAAATTTGGGCTTGGAATACGGAATGAAGCAAGGCAAAGGCTAATAGAGTTTTGCCAAGAAAACGCACTGGTCACAGCAAACACCCTCTTCCAACAACACAAGAGAAGACTCTACACATGGACATCACCAGATGGTCAACACCAAAATCAGATTGATTATATTCTTTGGAGCCAAAGGTGGAGAAATTCTATACAGTCAGCAAAAACAAGACCAGGAGCTGACTGTGGCTCAGATCATGAAGTCCTTATTGCCAAGTTCAGACTTAAATTGAAGAAAGTAGGGAAAACCACTAGACCATTCAGGTATGACCTAAATCAAATCCCTTATGATTATACAGTGGAGGTGAGAAATAGATTTAAGGGCCTAGATCTGATAGATAGAGTGCCTGATGAACTATGGACAGAGGTTCATGACATTGTACAAGAGACAGGGATCAAGACCATCCCCAAGGAAAAGAAATGCAAAAAAGCAAAAGGGCTGTCTGGGGACGACTTACAAACAGCTATGAAAAGAAGAGAAGAGAAAAGCAAAGGAAAGATATAAGCATCTGAATGCAGAGTTCCAAAGAATAGCAAGAAGAGATAAGAAAGCCTTCTTCAGTGATCAATGCAAAGAAATAGAGAAAAAGAACAGAATGTGAAAGACTAGAGATCTCTTCAAGAAAATTAGAGATACCAAGGGAACATTTCATGCAAAGATGGGCTTGATAAAAGACAGAAATGGTATGGACCTAACAGAAGCAGAAGATATTAAGAAGAGGTGACAAGAATACACAGAAGAAATGTACAAAAAAGATCTTCACGATCCAGATAATCACAATGGTGTGATCACTCATCTAGAGCCAGACATCCCGGAATAAGAAGTCAAGTGGGCCTTAGAAAGCATCACTACAAACAAAGCTAGTGGAGGTGATGGAATTCCAGTGGAGCTATTTCAAATCCTGAAAGATGATGCTGTGAAAGTGCTGGACTCAATATGCCAACAAATTTGGAAAACACAGCAGTGGCCACAGGACTGGAAAAGGTCAGTTTTCATTCCAATCCCAAAGAAAGGCAATGCCAAAGAATGCTCAAACTACCACACAATTGCACTCATCTCACATGCTAGTAAAGTAATGCTCAAAATTCTCCAAGCCAGGCTTCAGCAATACGTGGACCATGAACTTCCAGATGTTCAAGTTGGTTTTAGAAAAGGCAGAGGAACCAGAGATCAAATTGCCAACATCTGCTGGATCATGGTAAAAGCAAGAGAGTTCCAGAAAAGTATCTATTTCTGCTTTATTGACTATGCCAAAGCCTTTGACTGTGTGGATCACAATAAACTGAGGAAAATTCTGAAAGAGATGGGAATACCAGACCACCTGACCTGCATCTTGAGAAACCTATATGCAGGTCAGGAAGCAGCAGTTAGAACTGGACATGGACCAACAGACTGGTTCTAAATAGGAAAAGGAGTAGGTCAAGGCTGTATATTGTCACCTTGCTTATTTAACTTATATGCAGAGTACATCATGAGAAATTCTGGGCTGGAAGAAGCACAAGCTGGAATCAAGATTTCCGGGAGAAATATCAATCACCTCCAATATGCATATGACACCACCCTTATGGCAGAAAGTGAAGAGGAACTAAAAAGCCTCTTGGTGAAAATGAGAGAGGAGAGTGAAAAATTTGGCTTAAAGCTTAACATTCAGAAAACTAAGATCATGGCAACTGGTCACATCACTCCATGGGAAATAGATGGGAAAACAGTGGAAACAGTGTCAGACTTTATTTTGGGGGGCTCCAAAATCACTGCAGATGGTGATAGCTGCCATGAAATTAAAAGACGCTTACACCTTGGAAGGAAAGTTATGACCAACCGAGCTAGTATATTCAAAAACAGAAACATTACTTTACCAACAAAGGCCCGTCTAGTCAAGGCTATGGTTTTTCCATTGGTCATGTATGGATGCGAGAGTTGGACTGTGAAGAAAGCTGAGCGCTGAAGAATTGATGCTTTGAACTGTGGTGTTGGAGAAGACTCTTGAGAGTCCCTTGGGCTGCAAGGAGATCCAACCAATCCATTCTGAAGGAGATCAACCCTGGGATTTCTTTGGAAGGAATGATGCTAAAGCTGAAACTCCAGTCCTTTGGCCACCTCATGCGAAGAGTTGACTCATTGGAAAAGACTCTAATGCTGGGAGGGATTGGGGGCAGGAGAAGAAGGGGACGACAGAGGATGAGATAGCTGGATGACATCACTGACTCGATGGATGTGAGTTTGAGTGAACTCTGGGTGTTGGTGATGGATAGGGAGGCCTGGTGTGCTGCAATTCATGGGATTGCAAAGTCAGACATCACTGAGCAACTCACTGAATTGAACTGATACCAAATAGATGCAAATGTAAATATATTTATTTTTAAAATTGTTTTATTTAGATAACTTGTTTTTTTATTGTTTCTACTTAACGTTTTCCTAAGTGGAAATTCTCTGAGTCCCTAAGCTTATCATCCTTTGTCAAATTATAAGGCTAAAGTACTCTAAACAGATGTCCTCTCAATCAGTGTTTTGTAAATTTATTTGCAGTTTCATATTATCCGATGCAATGGACATGAACTTGGGCAAACTTTGGGAGATGGTGAGGGACAGGAAAGCCTGGTATGCTGCTGTCCATGGGGTTGCAAAGAGTAGGCAAGTGAACAACAACACTGACAGATAATTAAAAGGCCAAGGCTTATATTGTAGGAATCTAACTAGTGTTACTACTTTTCTTCATTTCTTAGTAAGTCACCTAAGCATATATTCCTGCAGCAGCAACCCCAGTGAGAGGTTCGGTAGTGAGAATGGAACCAAAGATTGCAACTGCATGAATCCCAGCAAGCAGCAGAACAGTGCAAACTTCATTAAGTAAGTGGTTTTATTTCATTGTGTTTTTGGGGAGGAAAACACCAGTTAACAGGAGAAAATGGTTCATCTGTGTGCATACGAGAGCTAACAAAAGATGTGGCTAGCTATATGGTCAAAGTTAATTGTTTATATACCTATGCTTCAATAAGGAAAAGAATTATTGCTTAGTCACTAAGTCGTGTCCAACACTTTGTGACCTCATGGACTGTAACCTGCCAGTCTCCTCTATCCATGGAATTTCTCAGGTAAGAATATTGGAGCAGATTGCCGTTTTCTTCTCCAGGGGATCTTCGCAACCCAAGGATCAAACCCACATCTTCTGTACTGGCAGTGGACTCTTTATCACTGAGCCACCGGGGGAAAGAAAGACAGAAGAAATGACTCTGATGGGAGAAACAATATGGGTTTTGGGGAAAAACAAGCGGGTTTTTCAGAACACATCGGAACTAACAAAGTTTGTGACAATGTCTATTTAAGCAGGCATGAGTAGTCTTTCCCTTTTCTTCATGGCCATAAAGTTTCCCCAGAGAAGGAACTTAAGGTAGGTTTCCTATCAGTCTCTTTCATGGGAGTTGTTTTTACCCTAAAGAGGGGATTCATAGCAGCCTCACTTCTCAGAAGGTAACTGAGCGGGACCCCATGGGGTCTTTCTGGGTGGGACAGAACTTCTCCCAAATCCTCTGCTTCAGCTTCTCTCTGAAGGGTCTAGCTAAGAGTATTTGAAACATATTTCCAGAGGTGTTTTGTAGATGTTAAAAAACCTCCCCCTCTCCAACAAATGGAAGATGCTAACTACTTGATGACCTTGAGTACAGAGCCCTGGACCTGCTGGAGCCTAAGAACTGGTGATGTTCACCCTTGTAACACTGCCCTGTTCCCTCACTGTCAGCCATCAGAGAACTGTGCATAAGCTGATCACAGACCTTGCAACCTCCCTTCATTATCTGGCTTTCAAAAGTTCTTTGAGAAAACCCTTCAGGGAGCTGTGGGGTTTTTTTTCTTTAGGGCAGGAGCCACCCTTCCTTGCATGGCTTTTCAATAAACCTTGCTCTGCTCCAGACTGATGCTTTGCTTTGCTTGACACATGAACTGGAGTTAACAAGATGTGTTTACTTTTTGTCTGATAAGCAAAGCTCAGAGGAGGCTTCTTCCTGCATCTGTTGAATCTCAAGTTGTCTTTCAGCTTAAAATAATTCTCATATAAAAATGGAATATTTTAGGCTGGTGAATTCAGATCCTTTTCAGTATTTTGAAGATGGTTTTCTTATTGTAATTATTCACTTTGGTTCCTGGAGTGAAAGTTCCAGGAACTCTGGTTCCTGTTAATCTGCTCAGGTTCACTACTTTACTATGCTGTACTGCTCACTTACCTTGCAGCTGCTAAAACTCTTCAATACCACTGTCTTCAGCAGTCAACTTGCTGCTGCTTCGAATGTTACAATTCTCTTACTAGTCAACAAACATATCACTATCTCTTCCTACTTTTCAAATTCTTATTTTATTAATTTGACATCACATACTTATTAGGCAAATATAAAATACTTGGTAAAACTGATACAATATTGTAAAGTAAAAAATAATAATAAAAAAAAGAAAAAATACTTGGTTTAATGATGAGATGGTGAAAAAAGAAAAAGTCCCTACCCACAAGATGCATATGTGTGTATGAGAAATAGTGAAGATATAAACAAATGCCCTTTTCATGTGAGGTTTAACTGATGAAACGTTTTCCTGTCAGAGGTCTAGAGTAGCTTCTTGTGTGAGGCATTAGAAACTTGAAAGGTAAGGTGATCCCAGAATGTGGAGTGTGGTTAAGGATGATATGATAATAGATATTGTTTTGGAGAAAAGGGTTTGCTGCCTAACACACGTAAAATTCAATACTTGGCATCAGCTTTTGAGAGAAGGAGATGCTTTATCATGAGGTCAACCAATAAGGAGATAGCAGACATGTCTGTTTATCTGTCTTCCTAATCTGAGTTTCAATCATGCTTCTATGAATTAGGGGAGGAGGGAGGGTTTTATGTGAAATTTCTGATATGGCATGTGTTGACTAAAGAAATATTCACAATCTGAAAGTCGAGAGTTATGTTTTATTTGGTTGGGATTTTTGGAACTCTGAGCCTGAGAGGCAGCATCTCCAGTAACCCTAAGAGAACTGCTCTGGGGAGGTGATGGGGGAGCTAGGATATATAGGAGTTTTGCATCAAAGGGCAGGTAATCAGGCAGTCAAAAGATTGCTGTTAAATAAAGAAATCCAGAAATCACAAGTTAAGGAATTTAGCCCTTTTCTATGTATTTGTTGCTGTTGTTCAGTAACTCAGTCATTTCTGATTCTTTGTGATGCCCTTGGACTGCAGCACAGCTTCCCTGTCCTTCACTATCTCCTAGAGTTTGCTCAGACTCATGTTCTTCATGTCAATGATGCCATCTAACCATCTCATTCTCTGTCAACCCCTTCTCATAGTTTCATTTAAAAACTTAATCATACACTATTTTGTATAAAATATGTAACTAAAGAGAACTTTCTGAATAGCACATTTAGTGCTCTGTGGTGACCTACATAGGAAGGAGATCCAAAAAAGAGAAGAGATTTATGTATATATGGGCTTTCCAGGTGCTGCAGTGGTAAAGCATCCGCCTGCCAGTGCAGGAGGCACAAAAGACATGGATTCAATCTCTCGATTGGGAAGATCTCCGGAGTAGAAAATGGCAACCCACTCCAGTATTCTTGCCTAAAAATTCCATGGACAAAGGAGTCTGGCAGGCTGGAGTCTGTGGGGTCACAAAGAGTCAGACAAGACTGAGCACACACACGTGTGTATGTATAGCTGATTCACGTTGCTATACAGCAGAAATGAATACATTTCAAGCCAACAAAAATTAATTAAAAAACAGTCATGAATCAGTCATGAGTACAAAACTCACTAGTTTAAAAAAATATAGTGGGAAAAGGTTAAATTTTAAAAAGTCTCTTTACCCCTTCCTTTCTTCCCTCCCTTAGTCTCAAGAATTAGAGATGACCTAGATAAAATATTCTTGAGAGAGGCGTTAGAACATTTACATCTCAACGCACACAGAGAGAAGTGCAAGTTTCTCCTAGAAAATAGCTTCCACTAACTGAATATGCAGACTTCCCAGGTGGCTCAGTGGTAAAGAATTCAGCCGCCAATGCAGGAGATGCAGATTTGATCCCTGGGTCTGAAGATCCCCTGCAGGAGGAAATGGCAATCCACTCTAGTACTCTTTCCTGGAAAATTCCATGGACAGAGGAGCCTGGTGGGCTGCAGTCCATGTGATCAAAAAGAGTTTTTCATGACTTACCATTAAACGACAACAGAAACTGAATACGCAAAAACCAGTTTTAGGATGCTCAAAGAGTTCCATCTCGAGCATTTTGGGGGCAAGATTTCCTTCAATTTCTAAATAGCCATTCTTGTCTCCAGGGGATATTCTCAACCCGGGGATCAAGCCCTCATCTTCTGCATTGCAGGTAGATTCTTTACTGTCTGAGCCACCAGCGGGTTACGTTTCTAAATAGCCAATTCAGTTTAAATTTGAAAGTAACATCACTCACTCACACTCACATACCTCTCCTCAGACAAACTCGAATCAGCATTCAAGTTACCATAAGACTTGCTAAGGAAGGTCAGTACCAGGAAGAGAGAGCAGGATTTGGACTCTCTCTCTATCTCACGCACACCCACATGCACACAGAGAGTTCAGATTATATGTTCTAATATACTATGATAAAAGTACACATAGTTGATTTTAGTTGCTTTCTTATATAACAGATAAATTAAATGCAAAATTGCACATATTAGATATGTTTATTTTTATTCCGTAAAATGCCTGTTCATTCTCTTTGCCCTTTTTGCAAAAAAAAAAAAAAAAAAAAAAAAAGGTGTGCTTTTTTTTTCTTATTTATGTTTATTGTAAAATATGAAAATTAACCTTTCTCATAAGTTATAATCATTTTCTAAGTAAAAAACCCACCTAAATCTATAAGCTTTTGCATAGTTAAATGCCATGAGTTATGCTAAAATGTATGTATAGTCTTGATGTTGAGTTGGGACTGTTGATGGCCAAAATCCTGGCTTTCTCTGCCCACCAAAGCCTAATAAAAATTATGGAGAGTTTGGAGGAGATAGAAAGGTGGTTTTAATTCCCAAGCAGTGGAGAGGGCAAAACAGTAGGCTTATGCCTCAAAAACTGTGCCCCACTTCCCATGAAGAAGTGAAAGTGTCATTCACTCAGTCTTGTCCCGCTCTTTGCAGCCCCATGGACTGAAGCCCACCAGGCTCCCCTCTGTCCATGGAATCCAGGCAAGAATACTGGAGTGGGTAGCCATTTCTTTCTCCAGGGTATCTTCTAGATGCAAGGAATCAGTTTGAAGTACAAATATTACTAATTTTCTGAATATAAAAATAAATTTCTGAATATAGATTTATTTTCTGAGTATAGATTTATTTTAATGCTTTTTTTTCCCCAAGTTTTTCCTTTTCATGGTGATATGTCTGGAGGTCCTTGGGGCATAGAGATATTGGGATCATGGTAAACATTTTGTTTTACAAACTTACTGATAAAGTATGCTGTGAAATGTATTATTCTGCATCAAATGTGACTCTGAAAAGGACATTTTATTTTTCAGAGTGGTTTTCCCCTGATGCCTTTCAGATATCTAAGCTTTAGTCTCTCTGTTTAAGTTTTTCTGTCTCCTATCTATTTCTAAACTGTATGACCTTTCAGTTCAGTTCAATTCAGTCACTCAGTCATGTCCGACTCTTTGCAACCCCATGAATATCAGCACGCCAGGCTTCCCTGTCCATCACCATCTCCTGGAGTTCACTCAGGCTCATGTCCATCGAGTCCGTGATGCCATCCAGCCATCCCATACTTGGTCGTCCCCTTCTCCTACTGCCCCCAATCGCTTCCAGCATCAGAGTCTTTTCCAGTGAGTCAACTCTTCGCATGAGGTGGTCAAAGTACTGGAGTTTCAGCTTTAGCATCATTCCCTCCAAAGAAATCCCAGGATTGATCTCCTTCAGAATGGACTGGTTGGATCTCCTTGCAGTCCAAGGGACTCTCAAGAGTCTTCTCCAACACCACAGTTCCAATGCATCAATTCTTCGGTGCTCAGCCTTCTTCACAGTCCAACTCTCACATCCATACATGACCACAGAAAAAACCATAGCCTTGACTAGACGGACTTTAGTCGGCAAAGTAATGTCCCTGCTTTTGAATATGCTATCTAGGTTGGTCATAACTTTTCTTCCAAGGAGTAAGCGTCTTTTAATTTCATGGCTGCAGTCACCATCTCCAGTGATTTTGGAGCCCCCAAAAATAAAGTCTGACACTGTTTCCACTGTTTCCCCGTCTATTTCCCATGGAGTGATGGGACCGGATGCCATGATCTCCGTTTTCTGAATGTTGAGCTTTAAGCCAACCTTTTCACTCTCCTCTTTCACTTTCATCAAGAGGCTTTTTAGCTTCTCTTCACTTTCTGCCATAAGGGTGGTGTCATCTGCATATCTGAGGTTATTGATATTTCTCCCGGCAATCTTGATTCCAGCTTGTGTTTCTTCCAGTGCAGCCTTTCTCATGATGTACTCTGCACAGAAGTTAAATAAGCAGGGTGACAATATACAGCCTTGATGTACACCTTTTCCTATTTGGAACCAGTCTGTTGTTCCATGTCCAGTTCTAACTGTTGCTTCCTGACCTGCATACAGATTTCTCAAGAGGCAGGTCAGGTGGTCTGGTATTCCCATCTCTTTCAGAATTTTCCACAGTTTATTGTGATCCACACAGTCAAAGGCTTTGGCATAGTCAATAAAGCAGAAATCGATGCTTTTCTGGCACTCTCTTGCTTTTTCCATGATCCAGCAGATGTTGGCAATTTGATCTCTGGTTCCTCTGCCTTTTCTAAAACCAGCTTGAACATCAGGGAGTTCATGGTTCATGTATTGCTGAAGCCTGGCTTGGAGAATTTTGAGCATTACTTTACTAGCATGTGAGATGAGTGCAATTGTGCAGCAGTTTTAGCATTCTCTGGCATTGCCTTTCTTTGGGATTGGAATGAAAACTGACCTTTTCCAGTCCTGTGGCCACTGCTGAGTTTTCCAAATTTGTTGGCATATTGAGTGCAGCACTTTTACAGCATCATCTTTCAGGATTTGAAATAGTTCCACTGGAATTCCATCACCTCCACTAGCTTTGGATGTCTGGCTCTAGATGAGTGATCACATCATTATGATTATCTGGGTCATGAAGATCTTTTTTGTACAGTTCTTCCATGTATTCTTGCCACCTCTTCTTAATATCTTCTGCTTCTGTCAGATCCATACCATTTCTGTCCTTGATCGAGCCCATCTTTGCATGAAATGTTCCCTTGCTATCTCTAATTTTCTTGAAGAGATCTCTAGTCTTTCACATTCTGTTCTTTTCCTCTATTTCTTTGCATTGATTGCTGAGGAAGGCTTTCTTATCTCTCCTTGCTATTCTTTGGAACTCTGCATTCAGATGCTTATATCTTTCCTTTTCTCCTTTGCTTTTTGCCTCTCTCCTTTTCACAGCTATTTGTAAGGCCTTCCCAGACAGGCATTTTGCTTTTTTGCATTTCTTTTCCATGGGGATGGTCTTGATCCCTGTCTCCTGTACAATGTCACGAACCTCATTCCATAGTTCATCAGGCACTCTATCTATCAGATCCAGGCCCTTAAATCTATTTCTCACTTCCACTGTATAATCATAAGGGATTTGATTTAGGTCATACTTGAATGGTCTAGTGGTTTTCCCTACTTTCTTCAATTTCAGTCTGAATTTGGTAATAAGGAGTTCATGATCTGAGCCACAGTCAGCTCCTGGTCTTGTTTTTGTTGACTGTATACAGCTTCTCTATCTTTGGCTGCAGAGAATAGAATCAATCTAATTTTGGTGTTGACCATCTGGTGATGTCCATGTGTAGAGTCTTCTCTTGTGTTGTTGGAAGAGGGTGTTTGCTATGACCATTGCGTTCTCTTGGCAAAACTCTATTAGTCTTTGCCCTGCTTCATTCCATATTTCAAGGCCAAATTTGCCTGTTACTCCAGGTGTTTCTTGACTTCCTACTTTTGCATTCCAGGCCCCTATAATGAAAAGGACATCTTTGGGGGGTGTTAGTTCTAAAAGGTCTTGTAAGTCTTCATAAAACCATTCAACTTCAGCTTCTTCAGCATTACTGGTTGGGGCATAGACTTGGGTAACTGTGATATTGAATGGTTTGCCTTGGAGACGAACAGAGATCATTCTGTCGTTTTTTAGATTGCATCCAAGTCCTGCATTTTGGACTCTTTTGTTGACCATGATGGCTACTCCATTTCTTCTCAGAGATTCTTTAGTAAGTTATTTTAGTTGCCTTCTTTATTCTTTGCTTAACCTTAGCTTTAGTGCCTTTATTTATGAAATGTGGAACATGAAGTTAATAATTTTATGTCATAAATGTCATATAAAGAAAAACATTTCATACATTCATATGAATAAAGAACTCAGGAAATTACTTAATTGTAGCCCTTAATAGGCAGAGAAGGCAATGGCAACCCACTCCCAGTACTCTTGCCTGGAAAATCCCATGGACGGAGGAGCCTGGTGCCCTGCAGTCCATGGGGTCTCGAAGAGTCGGACACGAATTCACTTTCACTTTCACTTTTCACTTTCATGCATTTGAAAGGGAAATGGCAACCCACTCCAGCGTTCTTGCCTGGAGAATCCCAGGGACGGTGGAGCCTGGTGGGCTGCTGTCTATAGGGTCGCACAGAGTAGGACACGACTGAAGTGACTTTAGCAGCAGCAGCAGCAGCAGCCTTAATAGTAAGGACAGGGAAGAGTGGCAGGCTGCAGTCCATGGGTTTACAAGGAGTTGGACACCACTTGTGTGCTTAGTCATGTCTTACTGTTTGTGACCCCATAGACTGTAGCCCACCAGGCTCCTCAGTCCATGGGGATTCTTCAGGCAAGAATACTGGAGTGGGTTGCCATGCCCTCCTCCAGGAGATCTTCTCAACCCATGGATCAAACCCAGGTCTCCTGCACTGCAGGCAAATTCTTTACTGTCTGAGCTACAAGGGAAGCCCAAGAATACTGGAGTGGGTAGCCTATCCCTTCTCCAGGGGATTTTCCTGACCCAGGAATCATACTGGGGTCTCCTGCATTGCAGGTGGATTCTTTATCAGCTGAGCTACCACTTAGCTACTGAGTAACAAAAATGACTATTTCTGGCATTTATCTCTTTGTCTGCAAAGACTCAGAGGTGACTTAGCAACTGAACAACAACAACAACAATCTCTTTAAAGACTGTCAGTGGAGGAGGCATTCATCTCTTAAAAGTGAGACAAAATTTTTTTTAAAGAAATTGTTTACAAAATTAGTGCCAAAATTGATTTTGATATTCAAACCTTGTTTTCGAATCTACTTCTTCTTTTTTTATGTTTTAGGAAACCCTAGCCAAAACTTATGCCCTAATGGCCGGGTGCAGAAGAAAGGGAAATGCTGTAACTTTTTCAAAACCTATCAATCATGGATAGATAGCCAAAAGTTCTGTTCAACAATGAAATCACATCTCTTGGTGATCCAAGATAAGGCTGAGTTGGTAAGAGCTCATTTGCCATGAAAAAGGGGGAAAAAAGCCCTTTTAAAACAAAGAGAAGAGCTTCTGTGTACTCAGTGGTGTCTGACTCTTTGTGACCCCATGGACTATAGCCCACCAGATTCATCTGTCCATGGATTTCCCAGGCGAGAATACTGGAATGGGTTGCCATTTCCTTCTCCAGGGAAATCTTCCCAACCCAGGGATCAAACCTGGGTCTCCTGCACTACAGGCAGATTCTTTACTGACTGAACCACCAGGGAAGCCCAGAGAGGTACTCATCAAAGGCGCTACCCATATCTGACAATATTTCTGGTATCTTGGGTAGGACAGATGGAGGCTCCTTAGTGTTGTTATTTATTTTCCCCATAAACATCAGTCTTCTTCAAGACTGCACATTGGTAGGAACAGGATAGCTATCTCTCCTTTGGAAAGACATTAATTCCCAGTTTTTGCTTCAAATTCTCTTTGCACCCCTTCATCAGTTGCTGTTTATGTCATCCTCATGAATTCCATTAAGTAGCAAATACCTTTACACAATATATGCAAGAATACTTCAGAAACCTTTCCATATTAATTTCCTACCTTAAGTATGTAGAAAACCTCTTCAACCTTCTTAAGATTTTCCTGAGTAAGAGGATAAATATCAAACTTTTTAAAGTCTGAACAAAGGTCAGAAGAAGCTGTTTTAATAGTGTAACAGTTCATTTCCTCTGGATCCCTGTCACAGGATTTCTTACAGAGCAGTATACAAGATGGAATTTACTTTTGGATTGGATTGAACATTTCTCATCCACAAAATACGTGGACCTGGCTGGATGGCACCCCATTAAATCTACAACTGTGCATGTTTGGCATTTGAGTGTGTGTGTATGGCCAGTCATGTCCAACTCTTTGCGACCCTATGGACTGTAGCCTGTCAGGCTGCCCGGTCCATGGAATTTTCCAGGCAGGAGTCCTGAAGTGGGTTCCACTCCAGAGGATCTCCCCGGCCCAGGGATTAAACCAGAGTCTCTTGCATCTCCTTCATTGGTAGGCAGATTATTTAACAGTGCATCACCTGGCATTGGAGTACTTTTGGGGGAATTTAATAGTTCAACAGCCAATCCCTACTGGGGGCTGCCTGAACCTGCAGGGAGCCAACTTGTTCCTACAGACTGAAGACTTTAATCTTTGTTAGTGTGTAAATGATCAGGAAATTTGCCTTAGAGAAACAGACTCCTAAACTAATTTATTTTCATATATTCGGCTTTCTTTTAGCTTACAGATAATGCTAGAGGTATAAATGGAAAATCATAATCAATGCAAAATTCTCTAAATTTAAATTCTTATTACATATTTCTTAAGAAAAGAGGTTTACAGAATAATTCTTATTTTTCTAAATTGGAGTATAACTGCTTTACAATGATGTGTTAGCTCTTGCTGTAGCACAGCATGAAATGGTCACATGTATACATATATCTCCTCTCTCACAGCAAAATGAAGATCTTAGAGGACTGCTATGATCTGCATGTTTGTATTACCCAAAAATTCATGTGTTAAAATCCTAACCACGATGTATTAATACACCATGATATATTAAGAAATAGGACCTTTGAGAGATGCTTAAATCATGACGGTGGAGCTTTCACAAAGGTAGCTTCCCCACCCCAATAACTGAGAAATATTAAGGAAGAAGTTATATGTAACACAACAGACAACTATTTGACTCTTTTCAAATTCTATTATCCCAATAAACAATATATGTATCTATTTTATGTACCTCATTCATTTCTGTTTAAATTCTATGGGTAGAGAGTACTGAATCTTCGGGGATTCTGTGCTAATCCTCAAAACACAGACAGGTTTGGAGTGTCCAGGGCAAAAACTTCTACTCTCATTATCAAGGCTTGGGGGATCATTAAAAGTTGATTTAACTACTTGAAAATTTGAAATGTTGTGGTATCTCTTAAAGAGATGTGATGTGGAGGAAATGAAGAAAGAAAATAGAGATGTTCGAGAGTGATACAGCAGCCTTATCAGGTTGGCTGAGGGGAAGTAAAAATTGCTCAAAAGAAGAAAGTCACCCAGCAAACGAATATTCTTAACCAGAGACTATTTACAATATCTTTTGTTAGAATTCATACTCTGTACTCACATATGCCACAATTTCTGTACACCCTCCACACTAAATTAACTTAAAAAATTTATCATTGATTATTTTAATGGCTATCTCCCAGCATATTTTTACTAGAAAATCAGCATGACCCTTTTTTATTTTTTAAATATTTTATTTTTAAGTGTTGTTGGAGTATGTATAATTGATTTAACATGTCCTATTAGCTTCAGACCGAGAAGGTGATGGCACCCACTGCTGTACTCTTGCTTGGAAAATCCCATGGATGGAGGAGCCTGGTGGGCTGCTGTCTATGGGGTAGCAAAGCGTTGGACACGACTGAAGTGACTTAGCAGCAGCAGCAGCACCACCACCACCACCACCAGCATTAGCTTCAGATGTATAGCAAAGTGAATCAGTTCTACATATATCCACTCCTTCTACCATTATATTTTTCATATAGAATGTGATGCTCTGCCACCCAAATGCAAACCTGCTTAGAATTATTAATTTGCTAATCTGATTCTTTGAGTATTTTCTGATTTCTAAGATATTTTGCAACTTATTTGTTTAAGACAGGAAAAGTTGGTTTGAACATCATGGAAAACAGAATTTAAGGGAAGTTTCCTTCTTTTAAGTTAAGGATAAAGAATCTGGGTATATCCTTATACACTGACATTTACAGAAATTTTCTTGTTGAGGTGTCTATGTGAGTTTACAAATTTTAAAACGGGGTTGATCTTTTGTAGAAGCAAAGAGGCTCATTACAAACAGTGAAAAAAGATTTTTGAAAGGTCTCATTCTATTTTGGCTCCTATAACAAAATACCACAGGCTGGGTAGCTTATAAGCAACAGAAATGTATTTCCCACAGTTCTGGAGTGTGGGATTCCAAGATAAAAGTACCTGAACGATCCTGTTTTGTTAAGAGGATTCTTCTTGGTTTGCAGCCAGAGCCTTCTCAACATGTTCTCACATAGTGGAAGGGGCTCGAGATCTCTCTAGAACCTCCTTTGTAAGGAAAGAATCGCATTCGTGAAGGTTCCACCCTCATGACTTAAGCATCTCTCAAAGGTCCTAATTCCTAATATATCATTTTGAGGTTAGGATTTTAACATACGAATTTTGGGGTGATATAAACATGCAGATCCTAGTAGTCTCCTAAAATCTTTAGTTTTCACATGATGGAATGGATTGGGAAACCAATGTTTCTTACATTTTAATTTTCATTTTAATTCCACATAGTAATGATATTTACAAATGACTGTTTAGGTTAGAAAACTATTTGGAGGAACTCCTTCATTAAATAAATTGCTTTTAATGCGCATTTGCTCTCTAAATATTGCAATGTCTCAAACCTCCAGATTGGAGAGTACACTCTTCCTAAGAACAGAGAAAGCACAGAATACAGAGAGTTGTGCTTTTAGCAGAGTGAGAACAGATGTCTGGGAAAGAGTCCAGCTTTCATGGGAGTCACTAGCATGTTGCGTTCTCCTCTATAGATTTCAAGTTCTTGATGAGATTGAAGATGATGCTTGTGCCTTAATAACAAAGAAGGGGTGTTTTTTTTCTGAAAAGTGCCTCATTCAGAATTACTGGATTTGTCAAGGTGTCATTCCTTCAACTACAGACAATGACCTCTGAATTGATCACAGGTATAAATCTTCCTGTTTAAAAAAATCATACATTTTTGTGGAAACACTTTGTTTCTACAACAAATATTATTGTGATAGTGCTGATAATAGTGTGGATGTGGGTCACTACCCATCAAGGCAATCAGCCTTGCGTTCTTGACTCTACTTGAGGACTGAAATGACATTTTCATAGTCATCTCTCATGAACGATACTAGCTGTTTCAGACAGAAACTATTGCTTTGTCTCCTCAAGAATTCTCTTCCTACACCTTGCTTTCACCATTAATGGAAAAAATTTTACTTTTTCAAAGACAAGCCATTGGATATTACATTTTCGAATTTTCTACCATTGAATCTACACGTTTTTCTGTGTCTTGTCTGTCACTTTTTTTCTCTCCATTTCCAAAAAAAAAAAAAAAAAAAAAAAGCCACACTGCTTTCTATCTAAATCAGATCTCCAAGTCTATGGTCAGGATTGCATCCACTTAATTTTTTTCAAGGAGATCCCTTCCTTGATTTTGTCTTCTTTAACCTCTCTCTTCTTATGCCTTCCTTTACAAGAAAATTGTTCATTAACCACATGCGTCTTTTGGTTTCCACCCAGTTTTCCTCATCCCTTTTAAGTCAAATTTCCTACAAATTTTTATGCTTGCCTTCCTCTTTCTGTTTCTCAGTCCACATTCTATAATGTAGTTTCTGCTTTTCCTACTATTGCACTGAAGTGTTCTCTCCACACTTTTGACTAAATACAGTCAGGACTGTTTACTTTCACTTTATCTCTCAGCAGTGTTGCTCATTGCTGGCCCGGCATTCATTTTTGAAATATTTTTTAACCTTAGCATCTATGATGCAAAGTTTTCTTGAAATTCTCTCTACCTCTCCAACTATTCCTCCTCAGTATTTTCTGCAACATCTATTCTCTCGTCTGATCTCTTAAATAATGATATTCCTCAGAGTTCTTGTGGGTCCTCTATTACATGAAAATATTGGCTGAACTCATCCAGTCTATAACTTCAATTGCTATCAATTTATTTTATTTTTAAATAATTTTTATTGACGTGTAGTTGATTTACAATGTGCTAGTTTCAAGTGTACAGCAAAGTGAATCAGTTATCAGTCAGTTCAGTTCAGTTGCTCAGTCAGGTCCGGCTCTTTGTGACACCATGGACTGCGGCATGCTAGGCTACCCTGTTCATCACCAACTCCCAAAGCTTGCTCAAACTTATGTCCATCGAGTCAGTGATGCTATACAACCGTCTCATCTTCTGTCATCCCCTTCTCCTCCTGCCTTCAATGTTTCCCAGCATCATGGTCTTTTCCAGTGAGTCAGTACTTTGCATCATGTGGCTAGAGTATTGGAGTTTCAGCTTTAGCATCAGTCCTTCCAATGAATATTCAGGACAGATTTCCTTTAGGATTAACTGGTTTGATCTTGCAGTCCAAGGGACTCTCAAGAGTCTTCTCCAACACCACACGTAGAGTTATACATATACATATATTCATTCTTTTTTTAAAGAATCTTTTTACATACAGGTCATTACAGAGTATTAAGTAGAGTTCCTTGTGCTATACAGCAGATCCTTATCAGTTATACATATAAAACAACTAATTTTATATGTAGTTTCGTGTATATGTTGGGGCTTCCCTGGTAGCTCTGTCATAAAGAATTTGCCTTCAATACATGCAGGTTTGACCCCTTATCACTTGTTTTCTTTGTTATCCTCCTGTCCAGGTGAAGCAGCAACAGCTGCTCCAGAAGCACTTCTGGAGATGTCAGAGGTACAGGGCACTAATCCTAGCCGCTCACCAAATTTCAAGTCACTTGTTACTATCCCACTGGCTGGTGCTCCTTTCTGGCTGACCGCAAACCCATGGGAAGTACCCTTGACTTCTAGTGAAAGCCATACCGCATGTTTACAAGGGCCTTTTTGGGGACATTTGTGCATGCTAGGTCGCTTCAGTCGTGCCTGACTCTGTGAGACCCTATGGCTCTTCTGTCCATGGGATTCTCCAGGCAGGAATACTAGGGTGGGTTACCATGCCCTCCTCCAGGGGGTCTTCCCGACCCAGGGATCGAACCCATGTCTCTTACATCTCCTGCATTGTCAGACAGGTTCTTTACCACTAGCAATATCTGGGAAGCCCTTCTTGGGGAAGTGATCCACACAATGCAGCTCGCTGGAGCACTTACGGAGCTCTCCTGCTCAAATCTGCGTTATCTGCCATTGGTCTGCTTTTGTGTTTTAAATCAGTCTTGAATCTTTTTTGTTTGTCTTTTAATTAAGGAGTTTACCTAAAGAATGAGATGGTTGGATGGCATCACTGACTCAATGGACATGAGTTTGCGTAAACTCCAGGAGTTGGTGATGGACATAGAGGCCTGGCATGCTGGTCCATGGGTTCACAGAGTTAGACATGACTGAGCAACTGAACTGAACTTACATAAGAAAGCTGTTTTCAGCCTGTTGGCATCCTTTAGGGACAATAGTGATAGGCAGTTACTTATATAAGGTAAGGTTCATCTTTTTTCAAAATGATTTGCATATAAACTTTTCACATTTCTCCTGTATATTATCAACCCCCTTTCAAATTTATCTTTTGTTAAATGAAGAATGACCAGAAACACTTAATAATGGGCAGATCACAAGCTTAATTTTATCACTGAATCATCCCATAACATCCATCTGGTCATATAATTTTGTGTATGCTCATTTGCTTCAGTAGTATCCAAGTCATTGGGACTCTATGGGTTGTAGCCTGCCAGGCTCCTCTGTCCCTGGGGATTCTCCAGACAATAATACTGAAGTGGGTTGCCATGCCCTCCTCCAGGGGATCTTCTTGACCCAGGGATTGAACCTGAGTCTCCTAAGTCTCCTGCACTGTAGGCAGATTCTTTACCCTCTGAGCCATCAGGGAAGTCCATATAATTTTGAAATTACTCCTTATTTTAACTTTGAAATTGTTTGCTAAATAGTCTTATTCAATCAACTCAGCAATCACTGTTCTACAGGCAATTTAGGAGAAAACTAAGAGAACTCTTTTCTTTCCAAGTCCATTTCTTGCTTTCTGGGCTCATATAGTCACAGATATTCTCTCTGTGGTCCTCTCAAGTGCTATTCAAACTATCTGTAGCTCAGTGATACCTTTACAGGTATTTGACATGTATTAGATAAGTTTCAAAGCACTGTCCCTACAGAGGTAAGATGAGGAATCATAGAAAATTATATTAGCTCTCCAATTTAATTCTCAGGGTTCCCTGTTCTAAGATCTTACTGAAGCAATAATTAAACAAACAAACAAACAAAAACCTCCCATTTACAGCAATATGAGGGAAAGAGAGGGCCTGGGACAATTACGAGCAGCCAAGAACCTCAGAGCCTAAATGCAATCAAACCTAACCGTGGGTCTATATACTTGAGGATAAACAAAAAAGCAAACACATAACCTCCCAAAGAAAAAAGGCAAATGCATGGGTGAGAAGTGCGGACACCATAGGGGCTGAGCAAACTGGAAATACCTGGAAAGGTCAAGCACAGACCTTAACTCTCTTCCATATCCTTAGGAATGTCTTTCTCCTTATTTGTTCACATTCTAATCTGCCTTTAAGATACTTATTATCCCTTCTCAAAGTGTTGATAAAACTGACTTTGTTGTTGTTGTTTAGTCACTCAGTCTTGTCCAACTATTTGCCACCCCCATGGACTGTAGCCCCCCAGGCTTCTCTGTCGATGGGCCTTCCCCAGGCAAGAATACTGGAGTCGGTTTCCGTTTCCTTCTCCAGGGGCTATTCCCCACCCAGGGGTCAAACTTGTGTCTCCTGCATTGGCAGGCAGATTCTTTACCACTGAGTCACCAGGGAAATTCTAAAACTTCTTTGGAACTTTTCATGTATACATTTTATGAGCTTTGTTTTTATATGTGTATTCCTTCTTTCTTTTAATAAATATTGTTAGAAAGAATCAATGTATAAAATCCTCCAGGATAAAGAATTTTGTTACATGCCAAAAGAAAGGAAAGACCAGTGCTTCTCAAGTTCTTCATTGCCACCCACCTTCCTCTTAATGTTAAAGGAAATGTACTTGCTACTGCAGATGAGATGTATATTATAAAATGTAAGAAGGGGTAGTTTTGCCACTTAAATTACATCACTTTTCATATTTTTAGAATAAATAATGTGAAAACTCACCATGACCAGTCATTGTTATGTGAGATATCTTTTTTCTCATGGAGAAAAAGTGTTGTTTATTTTAATACTTCTTATTTATTACATTGATTATTTCATTTATGCTTTTCTTTACTTGTTTTCCAAAAGGGAAAGTAAAGTTTGAGATCAAAAGTGTGGTATATAACCCATGGCCTAAAATAATTTGTCCAAGTTTTGGAAAAAATACATTTAGCATGTTTTTCTCTTTTTAGAAATTATTCTCCAGGGACTTCCCTAGTAGTCCAGGGGTTAAGACTTCGCCTTCCAATGCAGGAGGTGTGGGTTTTATCCTAGTCAGGGGGCTAAGATCTCATATGCCTCTCGAAGATCTCACATTCCTCTCACCAAATAAACAAAACAAAAAACAGAAGCAAAGTTGTAACAGATTCAATAAAGGCTTTAAAAATGGTCCACATCAAAGTAGAAAGAAAGAAAGAGAACCACAACAAGAGAACAAAAGAAAAAGAAAAAATTATTCTCCAAGTCTCATATCATGGGCTTTCAGCTACTTCTTTTCTTTGTGGGCATAGAAAGATTAACTGTTACTCTTTGCTACATAGTAATTTTTCATGCACAATCTTTGAAGCCACTTCTTTAATTTCTCTCTGCCCTATCTATTTAATTTTCTTATTTTTTAACAAACATGTTTTGTCTGGGAATAGCTTCTAGCATTTTAATTTTCCTTTGGAGCAAATTCCTTCCCAAATCTAATCTGGACCCTTTGGAATTACCACATATGGGCCCCGCCCCCCCCCCACCTGTCAAGGGTTATGCACATAAACTAGACTGATCAATTAGAGTTTTCCATCTCTCCTAAACAGAAACTATTTCAGAAATAGATATTGTCCTAAACTAAGTCTTTCTTAATTAACTTTTGTGTGTGTGCTTAGTTGCTCAGTCATGTCCAACTCTCTGGGACCCCACAGACGGTAGCCCTCCAGGCTCTTGTGTCAGTGGAATTCTCCAGACAGGAATACTGGAGTGGGTTGCCACTTCCTCCTCCAGGGGATCTTTCAGACCCAGGAATCAAACTTCTGTCTCCTGCATTGCAGGCAGATTCTTTATTAGCCCTCTTAATTAACTTACCTGATATTTAACATATGAACTCTGGGAGAGGAAAGGCATCTCTCTTCCTCTAGGATTAGGAAGTATAAACAGTTAAAATGCAGAAGTTATTTTCCAGTTTCATGGAGAAAGCAATGTACAAACGAAGTCCAGATCCATGGGATAAAAAACAAAACTATAGCAGTAACTGCAGATCCCTGGAGAAACCAGTTGAGTTCCCACATCCAGCCAGAAGACAGAGCTGGTGAAACAATATGCTTTCCTAGGTATAGCAGAGTTGATGTAACTCCTATGTTTTATAGGTAGGCCATATTTTAGTATATGCATTTTACAGATCAGAAATCAAAAGACTGAAGAAGTTAGTTTTGTACAGCTAAAAATAGGATGTCTGTACCCATCTTAGGTGTAATGAAGTGAAGCCTCTTTTTCCAAATTTAAAAAATCGCACTTGTATGTTTATTATAGTAAGTATGTACTGGATAGATATCTAGTTCCTGTTTTACTTAAAGAAAATAACGTCTTTGTAGATTGAGCTAACCATCCAACCCTAGAGCAGTAGAATATAGTAGTGGAAATTAGAGATTTTTGAAGGAAGTGACTTTATTTCTACCAAACCAGAAAGCTGATTCATAATGAAAACAAATAGTGGGAAGAGATGGAATGTTTTGGAAATAGATTTCTAACCTCAATTCTCAATATTGAAAGACAAACTTCTGGTTTCACTTCTTACATGGAAATGTGTGAAACTGCAATTTTCTTTCTGGGAAGTCCCTGTTCTACTGCCAGAAAGGAGTTGGAGGTTTGACTGGTTTCAGCACCTTAAGATTGAGGATATTCACTTTATTCATTGACTTATTAATTCATTTATTTGAATGCCTCCTCTGTTCATAGCTTTGTGCTTAGTGCTATAGGAGACGCAAAATATACAGTTCCTCAGGGGAGAGTAATAAATCAGGCTCCTTGTATTCAGTAATCTACTGTCAAAACATTCTGGAAGTACTCAGGTATAAATCCCAATCTAGATATCTGCTAATAGAAGAAACATCCTGGAGTTGACTTAAAAAAAGAAATAAAACAAATCAATCCCCACATTTATATACACAAAATTTTATTTTAAAAGTTTTTGAGTTGATTTGAAAAAACATATACACTTACAGAAATAGTTATTAATTATCAGGACCAAAGAAAAGAATGCAGTTTGGTATACTGCCATTTAAAAAGCTAAGCAAACTTGTGATTAGTAAGTAAGGATTAAGTTTTGAGCTTTCAGGTAGTCAGATCTGAGAGGAAAACATGATTATTTCTATATCTCTCATTGAAAACATTGAATATGTCAATTCCTTAGGGTTGAGAAATTTATTTTTCTAATATCTGAATGTATATTTCTTACATGGAATTTTCTGTATTGAGATATAATAACATTAACATTAGACCATAAACTATTTTGTTGTCATTCTGTCACCAAAATGCAAGTGGTTCCTCCAGGACTAAAATAATTGTTAATGATTGATGCTGTTAAAATTTGTGGATTAAGATGTATATATGATACATGTGATGAATTTGTGCAGTGCTGGTCCAAGGCAGACTGCATACCAAGAATGGCCAGGATGTTTGATTTACAGGAACAGGGGTTTTGTCCTACAGGGGTTCAAGTAGAAAACAGCAATATTGATTTTGAATAGCCTGCACAACTTCACCACTGTTCCCCAAACTCTCATCTCTCAACTAAATTTGCCGTCTGGCCATTAAGCACAATATAATCAAATAGCTAAGGATAGACTCTGAAACCAGGTAATCTGAGTTTAAATTTCAGATCTGGCACTTTCTAGATGTGAGACCTTGTGAAGTTTACTCCAATTCTCCAGAATGTTTCCTTATCTTTAAAATGAAAATAATAGGAATTTTTCTGGTGGTCCAGTGATTAAGACCCTGCACTTTCACTGCAGGGGGAGTGGATTCCTTCCCTGGTTGGGAAACTGAGATCCCATAAGCCCGGTAGCCAAAAAATTGAAAAAATAATTGAAAATGAGAATAATAACAGTGTCCCCTTAGTAGTTTTTTTTTTTTTTTTTCCTATGAGGTTCTAATATATTTAAGATTTTTAAAACTCTTAGAAATATGCTAAAAAAATACTAAGTGCTATTGTAAGTGGTGATTTTTCAGTATTTGAGCTTTGGACCCCAGACAGTGAGTTGTTTACAGCAAATATGGGATTATTTGAGTATTAATCTTCTATTTGTTCCGTTAACATCTGAATTACTGTTTATTTCAACTCTTCCAAGTATTCTGATAAAATGAATTTCTACTTCATATCTCTGTGGTCGATTCTTTTTCCAAAAAGCATCAGTTTCTAGTAGTCATGTTGATCTTGTAATATCCTGGTCTTTCTGTCTTTTAGTTGGCACAGCTCTGACTCTCAATCTTTCTGTTGCCACGATTCTTATTATAACAACCTAATTCTCACCTTCTGTGTGTCAGTTTTATAGCCCATGTCTGTATTTAGAGTCAGGTAGTATAATTAATTTCTGCTTAATGATAACTATAGAATTGTGATGAAAGACTAGCTTACTTACATGTTTTCACCGCTTTTTTTTTTTTCCTTCAAAATTTAAGACTAATTCAACTGTTTGATTGTCCTGTACAAGGAGTTAGGAGCATTGGGTAGATGAACAAATGGTAATCTAACTAGTGGCAAATGAGCTCTATGTTCTCAACACTTCTGCTATTTGGAAACTCAGTATTACCTCCCTCTGTAAATCCTTGACTTGAATTTTAAAACTTGTAAATTGGCCTCAAATTTACTGAGGGATTGATGTGTGTGGATTTCCATATTGATGTATGTTGATGTATATGGATTACATATAAATGATAATAATTTACAAATGTTGACATTTGTATCAGATTTGAGAAAAGATTCTAATCTAATTGAATGAAAATTCCTTCAGAAACTCAAATTTTGTTGCTTTTGATTTATTCCACTAGATATTTGATGAATGCTCACTTGATCGTTTTCTAATATAAAAATCACATTGCCACTGGGAGATTATAATTTATAAGCTTCTATAAATGCTAGACTCCTTCCATACATTTATTTATTTTTCTGCTTATTCCACTAAGCATATTTAGTGTATACAGTACTTGAGACGAAATTAATAATATTTGATTAAGCAGATCCTATTCTAAAGCTAATCTTTAGTTCAGTCAGTTCAGTCACTCAGTCGTGTCTGAATCTTTGTGACTATATGGACTCTTCCCTGTCCATCACCAACTCCCGGAACTTACTAAAACTCATGTCTTTTGAGTGGGTGATGACATCCAACTATCTCATCCTCTGTCATCCACTTATCTTCCCGCCTTCAATCTTTCCCAGCATCAGGGTCTTTTCCAATGCGTCAGGTCTTCGCATCAGGTGGCCAAAGTAATGGAGTGTCAGCCTCAGCATCAGTCCTTCCAATGAATATTCAGGACTGATTTCCTTTTGGATGGACTGGTTGGATCTCCTTGCAGTCCATGGGACTCTCAAGGTTCTTCTCCAACACCACAGTTCAAAAGTATAATTTTTCAGAGATTAGCTTTCTTTACAGTCCAAATCTTACATCCATACATGACTACTGGAAAAACTATAGCTTTGACTAGAGGAACCTCTGTTGGCAAAGTAATGTCTCTGCTTTTTAATATGCTGTCTAGGTTGGTCATGATTTTCATTCAAGGAGCAAGTGTCTTTTAATTTCATGGCTGCAATTACCATCTGCAGTGATTTTGGAGCCCAGGAAAATAAAATCTGTCACTGTTTCCATTGTTTCCCCATCTATTTGCCATGAAAGTGATGGGACCAGATGCCATGACCTTAGTTTTCTGAATGTTGAGTTTTGAGTCAACTTTTTCACTCCTCTTTCACCTTCATCAAGAGGTTCTTTAATTCTTCTTCACTTTCTGCCATAAGGGTGGTGTCATCTGCATATTTGAGGTTATTGATATTTCTCCTGGCAATCTTGATTTCAGCTTGTGCTTCATCCAGTCTGGCATTTCTCATGATATATTCTGCATATAATTTAAATAAGCAGAGTGACGATATACAGCCTTGACGTACTCCTTTTCCTATTTGGAACCAGTCTGTTGTTCCATGTCCACTTCTATCTGTTGCTTCCTGACCTACATACAGATTTCTTAAGAGGCAGGTCAGGTGATCTAGTGCTGCCATCAATTGTAGAATTTTCCAGTTTTTTGTGATCCACATAGTCAAAGGCTTAGGTGTAGTCAATACAGCAAAAGTAGATGCTTTTCTGGAACTCTATTGCTTTTTCAATGACCCAGTGTTGGCAATTTGAACTCTGGTTCCTCTGCCATTTGTAAATCAAGCTTGAACATCCAGAATTTCATGGTTAACGTAATGTTGAAGACTGGCTTGGAGAATTTTGAGCAGTACTTTTCTAGTGTGTGAGATGAGTGCAACTGTGTGGTAGTTGGAACATTCTTTGGCATTGCCTTTCTTTGGGATTGGAATGAAAACTGACCTTTTCCAGTCCTGTGGCCACTGCTGAGTTTTCCAAATGTGCTGGCATATTGAGTGCAGCACTTTCACAGCATCATCTTTCAGGATTTGAAATAGCTCAGCTGGAATTCCATCACCTTCATTAGCTCTGTTCATAGTGATTCTTCCTAAGGCCCATTTGACTTCACATCCCATAATGTCTGGCTCCAGGTGAGTGATTATACCATCGTGGTTATCTGGATCATGAAGATCTTTTTGCATAGTCCTTCTGCGTATTCTTGCCCCCTCTTCTTCATATCTTCTGCCTCTGTTAGGTCCATACAATTTATGTCCTTTATCAAGCCCATCTTTGCAAGAAATGTTCCGATGGTATCTCTAATTTTCTTAAAGAGATCTCTAATCCTTCACATTCTATTGTTTCTTGTATTTCTTTGCACTGATCACTGAGGAAGGCTTTCTTATCTCTCCTTGATAGTCTTTGGAACTCTGCATTCAGATGGGTATATCTTTCCTTTTCTCCTTTGCCTTTTGGTTCCCTTCTTTTCACAGCTATCTGTAAGGCCTCCTCAGGCAAGCATTTTGCCTTTTTGCATTTCTTTTTCTTGGGGATGATCTTGATCACTGCCTCCTGTACAATGTCACAAACCTCCATCCATAGTTCATCAGGCACTCTGTTTATCAGATCCAATCCCTTGAATCTATTTGTCACTTCCACTGTATGGTGGTGGTGGTTTAGTCACATAGTCGTGTCCAACTCTTTGTGACCTCATGGACTGTAGACCGCCAGGATCCTCTGTCCATGGGATTCTCCAGGCAAGAATACTGGAGTGGGTTGCCATTTCCTTCTCCAAGAGATCTTCCCAATCCAAGGATCAAACTTGGATTTTCGGCATTGCAGCCAGAATCTTTACCAACTGAGCCAACAGGGAAGCACTCCCTTCCACTGTATAGTGGAGTGGATAAGGAGTTCATGATCTGAGCCACAGCCAGCCCCTGGTCTTGTTTTTCTTGACTGTGTAGAGCCTGTCCATCTTTGGCTGCAAAAATATAATCAGTCTGATTTCGATATTGACCGTCTGGTGATTTCCATGTGTAGAGTCTTCTCTTGTGTTGTTGGAAGAGGGTGTTTGCTATGACCAGTGCGTTCTCTTGGCAAAACTCTATTAGTCTTTGCCCTGCTTCATTCTGTACTCCAAGCCCAAACTTGCCTGTCACTCCAGGTATCTCTTGACTAATCTTACAATCTCTTTGTATCTCACAGACTCACGTGTCTGTTTAGCCCATAAAATCAAGTCAGTTTTCTTCTTGGATGTATTGGATAGAAATCATTTATGTTAGAAAACATGAAATTGAGAGATTAATAAACTCATTGTTGTTTTTAATGGAGGGACATGTATTTCGTTTTAGTTTCAATTCTCTTTGTGGTACAAAAAATTAGTATCAAACAATGTATCCAAAATAAATAAAGGGTAATAGAAAGTTTGATCATTGTTCAAATAAGTATCTGATCTGATCGATATTCACTAAATCATGTCTGATTTTTGTGCGACCTCATGGACTGTAGCCCATCAGGTCCTCTGCCAATGGGCTTTCCCAGTCAAGAATATCATGGTGGGTAGCTATTTCCTTCTCCAGAGAATCTTCCCCTGGAGATCGAACACAGGTCTCCTGCATTGGCAGGCAGATTCTTTACTACTGAGCAACAGGGAAGCCCCCAGAGAATATAATATAGCTCTAAAATGGCAAATACTGACACTGTAATTTATAGCATGTATAGCAACATAGAATAGGTCTATGAAATGTTGGAAAGTAAAGCATAGAACACAGAATTGTGTAGAAACACTGTTATTCTTCCACTGCACTGTCTGGGTGTCATGGTGAATCCTCATATTTCCCAGTTTTTGCAGTTTCTGGATTTAGGTATTGTTTCAGCAATACCAACAGACAGTTTGCCTGACTGCCCGGGCCTTAATATCCCCTCTGTCCCTCTCCCTTCCCCAGTCTCCGGAAAATCCAGATATACTTCCTTTATTTCTGGAAATCACCAGAGATGTTTTCCAGTGTGTGGAATCACACAGTGTATGGCCAAGCTCTGAAGACAGATTAGGGCACACTCTTATGCTCTTGTCTCCGTATCCATTTGCCTCTCTTGAGGTGAGAGTTTTATAAAGTTTTTTTCTCTTATTCCTTAAGCTTCTTATAGGGTATCAACTCATTGCCTTTCCCCCCTTTTCCTTTCTTATTACTAAGCTCTAGTAGGGAAGTCAGTTACCGATTGTTTTTAAATTTTCTGTTTTTGCAAATCGAGTTATTCTTGATGTGCAACAGGATATTTGTTTCAAGTATATAGCATAGTGATTTATTATTCATATTGAGAGAGTCATTTCCTAGGCAGGTTGATAAGAAGTCTAGGGGTCCCCAAGGAGAGAGGGGTCTAGACTTCTCAAGGAGGAAGAAAGGACAAACTTTTTCTCCTCTACATTCCTTAGGATTATATAACAATAATGTATCCTGCCTGAGGACAGTCTCTGGATTAAACCTTCTGGCTAATCCTGTTATCTTAAAATGTAAATTATGGGAGTAGGTCTGGTCTTTAAAGTGAAGTCACTCAGTCGTGTCCGACTCTTTGCTACCCCATGGACTATAGCCCACCAGACTCCTCTGTCCATGGGATTTACCAGGCAAGAATACGGGTGGGGTTGCCATTTCCTTTTCCAGGGGATCTTCTCAACCCAGGGATCGAACCCAGGTCTCCTGCATTGCAGGCAGATGCTTTAACCTCTGCACCACTGGGATCTTTACAAGGATTATATAATAATAATGTATCCTGTATGAGGACAGTCTCTGGATGAAACCTTCTGGCTAATTATGTTAGCTTAAAATGTAAATTATGGGAGTTGGTCTGGTGAGGTCTTTACAACCTCCAGACATTCTTTGGATTCATTGGAGAGTATATGACTCCATTGCTAACACTAGCAAGGGGGTACTCTTTCTACCTCCTTCTGATGTCTATGTCAGAAACTTTCTCTATCTCCTTTGTACTTTAATAAAACTTTATTACACAAAAGCTCTGAGCAATCAAGCCTCGTCTCTGGCCCTGGATTTAATTCTTCTCCTCCAGAGGCCAAGAATCTCAGCATCTTTGCGTGGTTCAGTAACAACCTTTCAATATGCACCATGAAACAATCACAAGTCTAGCTCACATCTGTCATTACACAGAGTATTTTCTCTTGTGATGAGAAATTTTAAGATCCACTCTCTCAGCAACTTTCAAATATGCAACACAGTGTTATTAACTAGAGTTGCTATGCTTTATATGACAGCTACGGGATTTACAGAATGTATTTGCTTTACAACTGGAAGTTTGTATCCTTGACTTCTTTTATCCTTCAACTTCTTTTGCCCACCTTCCACCCTCTGCCTATGGTAGCCACCAATATGATTTCTGTGTCCGTATCCAGGAATTTTTTTGTTTTTTAGATTTTACACACGAGTGAGATCATATGGTATTTGTCTTTCTCTGCTCTGTCTGATCCATTTCACTTAGCATGATACTCTCAAGGTCCATCCAGTTTGTCACAAATGGTAGTTTCATTCTTTTTTATGGCTGAATTATATCCTATTGTGTATATGCTACATTTTCTTAATCTATTCAGACATCAGTGGACACTTAGGTCATTTCCATATCTTGCCTGTTGCAAATAATTCAGCAGTGAGTATGAAGGTGCATATATCTTTTCAAGTTACTATTTTCTTTTCTTTCTTTCTTTTTTTTTTTTTTTTTTTCAGTTGCACTGCAAGGCTTGTGGGATCTTAGTTTCCTGACCAAACATGGGCCTGTGGCAGTGAACATGCAGAGTCCTAACTACTGGACCACCAGGGAGTTCCCTCAAGTCAGTGTTTTCATTTTTTTTGGATAAACATCTAGAAGTGGGGTTGCAGGATGGCATGGCATGGCAGTTCTATTTTTAACTTTTTTTAAAAAGCTTTCTCTCGACTCTTTGATTTTATTTTTAATTTTTTATCTTAGTGTTCTAAGCCTTAGGAAACTAATTTCTGATGTTAAAGTTCTAGAAGTTTCCCCCCCCCCCCTTGAGGGATAGTTGCTTTACAGAATTTTGTTGTTTTCTGTCAAATCTCAACATGAATCAACCATAGGTATATATATATATCCCCTCCCTCTTGAACCTCCCTCCCATCTCCCTCCCCATCCCATTCCTCTAGGTTGATACAGATCCCCTGTTTGAGTTTCCTGAGCCATATAGCAAATTCCCATTGGTGATCTGTTATACACATGGTAATGTAAGTTTCCATGTTACTCTTTCCATACATCTCACTCTCTTCTCCCCTCCCCATATCCATAAGTCAATTCTCTATGTCTGTTTCTCCATTGCTGTAAATAAATTCTACAGTACCATTTTTCTAGATTCCATATATGTGTGTTAGAATACGATATTTATCTTCCTCTTTCTGACTCACTTCATGCTGTATAATAGGTTCTAGGTTCATCCACCTCATCAAAACTGACTCAGTTGTGTTCCTTTTTATGGCTGAGTTAATATTCCACTGTGTATATGTACCACAACTTCTTTATCCATTCATCTGTTGATGGACATCTAGATTGCTTCCATGTTCTAGGTATTATAAATAGTGCTGCAATGAACAGTGGGTATGTGTGTCTGTTTCAACCCTAGTTTCCTCAGGGTATATACCTAGGAGTGGGATTGCTGGGTCATATGGTGCTTTTATTCCTACTTTTTTTAAGGAATCTCCATACTGTCTTCCATACTGGTTGTATCAATTTATATTTCCACCAACAGTGCAAGAGCATTTCCTTTTCTCCACACCATCTCCAGCATTTATTGTTTGTAGACTTTTTGATGATGGCCATTCTGACTGGTGTGAGGTGATATTGCATTGTGGTTTTGATTTGCATTTGTCTAACAATGAGCAATGTTGGGCATCTTTTAATGTGTTTGTTAGCCATCTGTATGTTTTCTTTGGAGAAACGTCTGTTTAGGTCTTTTCCCCACTTTTTGATTGGGTTGTTTGTTTTTCTGACATTGAGTTGTATGAGCTGCTTGTATATTTTGGAAATTCATCCTTTATCAATTTTATTAGCTATTATTTTCTCCCATTCAGTGGGTTGTCTTTTCACTTTGCTTATAGCTTCCTTTGCTGTGCTAAAGCTTTTAAGTTATCAGGTCCCACTTGTTTACTTTTGTTTTTATTTCTGTTACTCTAGGAAGTGGGTCATAAAGGATCTTGCTTTGATTTATATCATCGAGTGTTCTGCCTATGTTTTCCTCTAAGAGTTTCATAGTTTCTGGTCTTACATTTAGGTCTTTAATCCATTTTGAGTTTATCCTTGTGTGTGGTGTTAGGAAGTGTTCTAATTTCATTCTTTTATGTATAGCTGTCCAGTTTTCCCAGCACCATTTATTGAAGAGGCTGTCTTTGCCCCATTGTATATTCTTGTCTTCTTTGTCAAAAACAAGCTACCCATAGGTGCATGGGTTTATTTCTGGGTTTTCTATCTTGTTCCATTGTTCTATATTTCTGTTTTTATGCCAGTACCATACTGTCTTGATGACTGTAGCTTTGTAGTATAATCTGAAGTCAGGAAGGTTGATTCCTCCAGCTCCATTCTACTTTCTCAAGACTGCTTTGGCTATTCAGGGTCTTTTCTGTTTCCATATGAATTGTGAAACTTTTTGTTCTAGTTCTGTGAAAAATGCCATTAGTAATTTGATAGGGACCACATTGAATCTGTGGATTGCATTTGATAGTATAGTCATTTTCACAATATTGATTCTTCCTACCCAGGAACATGGAATATCTCTCCATCTGTTTACATTGTCTTTGATTTCTTTCATGAGTGTCTTCTACTTTTCTGTGTCCAGTTCTCTTGTCTCCTTAGGTAAGTTTATTCCTAGATATTTAATTCTTTTTGTTGCAATGGTGAATGGGATTGATTCTTTAATTTTTCTTTCTGATTTTCCATTGTTAGTATATAGAAATGCAAGTGATTTCTGTGTATTGATTTTGCATCCTGCAAATTTGCTAAATTCACTGTTTGGCTTTAGTAATTTTCTGATAATATCTTTAGGATATTCTATGTACAGTATCATGTCATGTGCAGACAGTGAGAGCTTTACTTCTTCTTTTTCTATCTGGATTCCTTTTATTTCTTTTTTTTTCTCATTGCTATAGCTAGGACTTCTAGGACTATGTTGAATAATAATGGTGAAAGTGGACACCCATGTCTTGTTCCTGATCTTAGGTGGAATGGTTTCAGTTTTTCACCATTGAGAATAATGTTTGCTGTAGGCTTATCATATATGGCCTTTACAATGTTGAGGTAGGTTCCTTCTTTTTTTTTTTTTTTTCAAATTTTATTTTTTTACTTTACAATACTGTATTGGTTTTGCCATACATTGACATGAATCCACCGCAGGTGTACATGAGTTCCCAACCCTGAACCCCGCTCCCACCACCCTCCCCATATCATCTTTCTGGATCATCCCAGTGCACCAGCCCCAAGCATCCTGTATCCTGTATCGAACCTAGACTAGCGATTCATTTCTTACATGACAGAATACATGTTTCAATGCCATTCTCCTGAATCATCCCACCCTCTCCGTCTCCCTCTGAGTCCAAAAGTCTGTTCTATACATCTGTGTCTCTTTTGCTGTCTCGCATATAGGGTTATCATTACCATCTTTCTAAATTCCATATATATGTGTTAGTATACTGTATTGGTGTTTTTCTTTCTGGCTTACTTCACTCTGTATAATCGGCTCCAGTTTCATCCACGTCATTAGAACTGATTCAAATGTATTCTTTTTAATGGCTGAGTAATACTCCATTGTGTATATGTACCACAGCTTTCTTATCCATTCATCTGTTGATGGACATCTAGGTTGCTTCCATGTCCTGGCTATTATAAACAGTGCTGTGATGAACATTGGGATACACGTGTCTCTTTCAATTCTGGTTTCCTTGGTGTGTATGCCCAGCAGTGGGATTGCTGGGTCATAAGGCAGTTCTATTTCCAGTTTTTTAGGGAATCTCCACACTTTTCTCCATAGTGGCTGTACTAGTTTGCATTCCCACCAACAGTGTAAGAGGGTTCCCTTTTCTCCACACCCTCTCCAGCATTTATTGGAGCCATTCTGACTGGTGTGAAATAGTACCTTATTGTGGCCTTGATTGCATTTCTCTGATAATGAGTGATGTTGAGCATCTTTTCATGTGTTTGTTAGCTATCTCTATGTCTTCTTTGGAGAAATGTCTTTTTAGTTCGTTGGCCCATTTTTTGATTGGGTCATTTATTTTTCTGGAATTGAGCTTCAGGAGTTGCTTGTATATTTTTGAGATTAGTTGTTTGTCATTTGCTTCATTTGCTATTATTTTCTCCCATTCCAAAGGCTGTCTTTTCACCTTGCTTATCATTTCCTTTGTTGTGCAGAAGCTTTTAATTTTAATTAGATACCATTTGTTTATTTTTGCTTTTATTTCCAGTATTCTGGGAAGTGGGTCATAGAGGATCCTGCTGTGATTTATGTCGGAGAGTGTTTTGCCTATGTTCTCCTCTAGGAATTTTATAGTTTCTGGTCTTACGTTTAGATCTTTAATCCATTTTGAGTTTATTTTTTTGACTCCACCAGGAAATTACTAGAACTATTCAATGAATATAGTAAAGTTGCAGGATACAAAATCAACACACAGAAATCCCTTGCATTCCTATACATTAATAATGAGAAAGCAGAAAAATAAATTAAGGAAACAATTCCATTCACCATTGCAACGAAAAGAATAAAATACTTGGGAATATATCTACCTAAAGAAACTAAAGACCTATATAGAGAAAACTATAAAACACTGATGAAAGAAACCAAAGAGGACACTAATAGATGGAGAAATATACCATGTTCATGGATCGGAAGAATCAATATAGTGTAAATGAGTATACTACCCAAAGCAATCTACAGATTCAATGCAATTCCTATCAAGTTACCAGGCTATTTTTCACAGAGCTAGATCAAATAATTTCACAATTTGTATGGAAATGCAAAAAACCTAGAATAGCCAAAGCAATCTTGAGAAAGAAGAATGGAACTGGAGGAATCAACCTGCCTGACTTCAGGCTCTACTACAAAGACACAATCATCAAGACAGTATGGTACTGGCACAAAGACAGAAATATAGATCAATGGAACAAAATAGAAAGCCCAGAGATAAATCCACACACCTATGGACACCTTATCGTCGACAAAGGAGGCAGGAATATACAATGGATTAAAGACAATCTCTTTAACAAGTGTTGCTGGGAAAACTGGTCAACCACTTGTAAAAGAATGAAACTGAGGTAGGTTCCTTCTATGCTCGTTTTTTGAAGAGTTTTAATCATAAATGGGTGTTAACTTTGTCAAAGGCTTTTTCTGCATCTATTGAGATTATCATATGGTTTTTAATCTTTGAGTTTGTTAATGTGGTGTATCACATTGATTGATTTGCATATCTTGACGAATCCTTGTATTCCTGGAATAAACCCAACTTGATCATGGTGTATGAGCTTTTGATGTGTTGCTGAATTCTGTTTGCTAAAATTTTATTGAGGATTTTTGCATCTATGTTCATCAGTGATATTGACCTATAGTTTTCTTTTCTTGTGCTGTCTTTGTCTGATCTTGGTATCAGGGTGATGGTGGCCTCGTGAAAAGAGTTTGGAAGTGTTCCTTCCTCTGCAATTTTTTGAAATAGTTTTAGAAAGATATGCTCAAATCTTCTCTAAATGTTTGATAGAATTCTCCTGTGAACCCATCTGGTCCTGGGTTTTGTTTTGGGGGAGATTTTTGATCACAGCTTCAATTTCAGTGCTTGTAATTGGTTTATTCATAATTTCTATTTCTTCCTGGTTCAATCTTGGAAGATTGAACTTTTCTAAGAATCTGCCCATTACTTCTAGGTTATCCATTTTATTGCCATATAGTTGTTCATAATAGTCTCTTATAATCCTTTGTATTTCTGCATTGTCTGATGCAACCTCTCCTTTTTCATTTCTTATTTTGTTGATTTGATTCTTCTCTTTTTTCCTCAATGAGTCTGGCTAAAGGTTTGTCAATTTTATCTTCTCAAAGAACCAGCTTTTAGTTTTATTAATCTTTACTATTGTTTCTGCCATTTCTTTTCCATTTATATCTGTTCAGAGCTTTATGATTTCTTTCCTTCTACTATTTTCTGTTGTTGTTGTTCTTTTTCCAGTTATTTTAGGTGTAAAGTTAGGTTGTCTATTCAATGTTTTTCTTGTTTCTTGTGTGGTTATATACTTCCCTCTTAGGACTGCTTTTGCTGCATCCCATAGGTTTTGAGTTGTCATGGTTTCATTGTCACTTGTTTCTAGAAATTTTTTTTATTTCCCTTTTGATTTTATCAGTAACCTGTTGGTTATTTAGAAGCGTGTTGTTTAATCTCCATGTGTTTGTGTTTCTTACAGTGTTTTTCTTGTAATTGATATCTAGTCTCATAGGGTTGTGGTTGAAGAAAATGATTGATATGATTTCAATTTTCTTAAATTTACTGAGGTTTTATTTGTGACCCAATGTGGTCTATCCTAGAGAATGTTCCATGTGCATTTGAGAAGAAGGTGTATTCTTCTGCATTTGGATGGAATGTCCTGAAGATATCAATGAGATCCATCTCATCTAATGTATCATTTAAGACTTGCATATCCTTATTAATTTTATGTTTTTATGATCTGTCTATTGGTGTGAGTGGGGTGTTAAAGCCTCCTACTATTATTGTGTTACTGTCAATTTCTCCTTTTATGTCTGTTATTGTTTGTCTTATGTATTGAGGTGCTCCTATGTAGGCTGCATAGATATTTACAATTATTATATCCTCCTCTTGGATTGATCCCTTGATCACTATGTAGTGTCCTTTCTTATCTCTTGTAATCTTCTTTATTTTAAAGTCTATTTTGTCTGATATGAGGATTCCTACTCCAGCTTTTTTTTGCTTCCCACTTGCATGGAATATATCTTTCCATCCTTCACTTTCCATCTATATGTGTCTTTAGGTCTGAAGTGGGTTTCTTGTAGACAGCATATATAGGGTTCTTGTTTTTTTATCCATTCAGCCAGTCTGTGTCTTTTGGTTGGAATATTCAATCAATTTACACTTAAAGTAATTATTGATATATATGTTCCTATTGCCATTTTCTTGTTTGGGGTCAATTTTGTAGATCTTTTTTCTTCTCTTGTATTTCTTGACTATATAAGTTCGTTTAACATTTGTTGTAAAGCTGGTTTGGTGGTACTGAATTCTCTTAACTTTTGCTTGTCTGAAAAGCTTTTTATTTTTCCATCAATTTTGAAGGAGATCCTTGCTGAGTACAGTAATCTTGGTTGTAGATTTCTCCCTTTCAGTACTTTAAATATATCCTGCCATTCCCTTCTGGCCTGCAGAGTTTCTGCTGAAACATCAGCTGTTAAGTGTATGGGGTCTCCCTTGTATGTTACTTGTTCCTTCTCCCTTGCTGCTTCTAATATTCTTTCATTGTGTTTAGTCTTTGTTAGTTTGATTAGTATGTGTCTTGGTGTGTTTTTCCTTGGGTTTTTCCTGTACTGAACTCTTTGTGCCTCTTGAACTTGGTTGACTATTTCCTTTTCCATATTGGGGAAATTTTCAACTATAATCTCTTCAAAAATATTCTCATACTTTTTCTTTATCTTTTCTTTTTCTGGGACCCCTATTATTCAAATGTTGGTGCATTTGATATTGTCCCAGAGGTCTCTGAGACTATCCTTAGTTCTTTTCACTCTTTTTACTTTATTCTGCTCCTCAGAAGTTATTTCCACCATTTTTTCTTTCATCTCACTGATTCGTTCTTCTGCTTCAGATATTTTGCTTTTGATTCCTTCTAGAATATTTTTAATTTCAGCATTGTGTTGTTTGTCTCTGCATGTTTATTCTTTAATTCTTCTAGGCTTTTGTTAATTGATTCTTGCATTTTCTCCATTTTGCTTTCAAGGTTTTTGGTCATCTTTACTATCATTATTCTGAATTCTTTTTCAGGTAGTTTGGCTATTTCCTTTTCATTTATTTGGATTTCTGTGTTTCAAGTTTGTTCCTTCCTTTTTGTAGTATTTCTCTGCCTTTTCATTATTTTTTTTAAACTTATTGTGTTTGAGATATCTTTCTCCCAGGCTTCAAGATTGAATTCTTTCTTCCTTTTGGCTTCTGCCCTCTAAGATTGGTCCAGTGGTTTGTGTAAGCTTCTGTTAGGGTGAGATTTGTGCTGAATGTTTGTTTGTTTATTTTTCCTCTGATAGGCAAGGCTGAGTGAGGTGGTGATCCTGTCTGCTGATGACTGAGTTTGTATTTTTGTTTTACTTGTTGTTTAGATGAGGTGTCCTGCACCAGAATGGTATTGGTGGTTGGGTAATGCTGGGTCTTGTAGTCTAGTGGTTTCCTTTGTGTGAGTTCTCATTATTTGATACCCCCAAGGGTTAGTTCTCTGGAGTCAGTGCTCCCACTCCAAAGGCTCAGGGGTTGATCCCTGGTAAGGAACGAAGATTTCATAACTGGCTTGTTATGATATTAAGCGAGATTAAAACAAATATCCAAAAATGATAAACCGAATATGAACCCCACAAATGGCAGTTACAAAATGCAAATAATAATTAAATTAATGGAATATACACAAATACATAAACACCAATAAGCAAAATCAAAACAGTTCAACAAAAATAAAGTGCAATAGATTGACCCAGTGAATAAAGGAAAGCAAAAATTATATTTAATAGTTAAGAACAAAACTAACTAAAGCACAAACTGGAAAACAATATAAAAGCAAGGTGCCAAATGGGGAGTAAAGCAATGAAAACAAAACTAACAAATATGTTGAGAGGAAAGGAAAGAAAGAAAAGAAAGGAAGAATATGCAAAGCTAACAGAGGTAGAAGAACAAGATTTACATACATTAAAGATTAACTGCAAAGGGGAAAGTATATTAGGAAAGGCAAACAAAGGAATAAATGTAGGAAAAAAAAAAGGTTAAGAAAATTAGAACCTAAAATTATGAAAAAGAGAAAAGAAAAAATAAATAAACAGAAGAAGATAGAAGAAAGGAAAAAAGGGAAACTCAACAGAACTGCAAAAGTCCAACATAGAGGCAGAGGTTTATAACAACAATAAAAAATGTGACTGAATAAACACATATATACCCATAAGCAAAATCGAAACAGTCCAACAAAAATAAAGTACAATAGAATGACCTGGTGAACAAGAGAAACCAAAAATTATGTCTCAGTTCAGTTCAGTTCAGTCGCTCAGTCGTGTCCGACTCTTTGAGACCCTATGAACCACAGCATGCCAGGCTTCTCTGTCCATCACCAACTCCCAGAGTTCACTCAGACTCATGTCCATCGAGTCAGTGATGCTATCCAGCCATCTCATTATCTGTCGTCCCCTTCTTCTCCTTCCCCAAATCCCTCCCAGCATCAAAGTCTTTTCCAATGAGTCAACCCTTTGCATGAGGTGGCCAAAGTACTGGAGTTTCAGCTTCAGCATCATTCCTTCCAAAGAAATCCCAGGGTTGATCTCCTTCAGAATGGACTAGTTGGATCTCCTTGCAGTCCAAGGGACTCTCAAGAGTCTTCTCCAACACCACAGTTCAAAAGCATCAATACTGCGGTGCTCAGCCTTCTTCACAGTCCAACTCTCACATCCATACATGACTACTGGAAACCATAGCCTTGACTAGTCGGACCTTAGTCAGCAAAGTAATGTCTCTGCTTTTGAATATACTGTCTACGTTGGTCATAACTTTTCTTCCAAGGAGTAAGCATCTTTTAATTTCATGGCTGCAGTCACCATCAGCAGTGATTTTGGAGCCCAGAAAAATAAAGTCTCACACTGTTTCTACTGTTTTCCCATCTATTTGCCATGAAGTGATGGGACGGACGCCATGATCTTCGTTTTCTGAATGCTGAGCTTTAAGCCAACTTTTTCACTCTCCACTTTCACTTTCATCAAGAGGTTTTTTAGTTCCTCTTCACTTTCTGCCATAAGAGTGGTGTCTTCTGCATACCTGAGGTTATTGATATTTCTCCCGGCAATCTTGATTCCAGCTTGTGTTTCCTCTCGTCCAGCGTTTCTCATGATGTCCTCTGCATAGAAGTTAAATAAGCAGGGTGACAATATACAGCCTTGACGCACTCCTTTTCCTATTTGGAACCAATCTGTTGTTCCATGTCCAGTTCTAACTGTTGCTTCTTGGCCTGCATACAGATTTCTCAAGAGGCAGGTCAGGTGGTCTGGTATTCCCACCTCTCTCAGAATTTTCCACAGTTGATTGTGATCCACACAGTCAAAGGCTTTGGCATAGTGAATAAAGCAGAAATAGAGGTTTTCCTGGAACTCTCTTGCTTTTTCGATGATCCAGCAGATGTTGGCAATTTGATTTCTGGTTCCTCTGCCTTTTCTAAAGCTATCTTGAACATCAGAAAATTCATGGTTCATGTATTGCTGAAGCCTGGCTTGGAGAATTTTGAGCATTACTTTACTAGCGTGTGAGATGAGTGCAATTGTGTGGTAGTTTGATCATTCTTTGGCATTGCCTTTTTTGGGGATTGGAATGAAAACTGACCTTTTCCAGTCCTGTGGCCACTGCTGAGTTTTCCAAATTTGTTGGCATATTGACTGCAGCACTTTCACAGCACAAAAATAATTGAAGTACAAACTGGAAAACAAAACTAAAGCAAGGTGCCAATTGTGGAATAAAACAATGAAAATAAAAGTAACAAATATGTTGAGAGGAAAGGAAAGAAAGAAAAAGAAAAAATAGATATGCAAAGTTAAATAGAGGTAGAAAAAGATTTATATACATTAATGATTAACTGCAAGGGGAACAGAACTGTAGGAAAAGCAAACAAAGGAATAAATGTAGAAAAAATAATGATAGGTTTAAAAAATTATAAATAAAAAAAAGAGGAAAAAAAAAAAGGAAAACTCCTTAGAACTGCAAAAGCCCAATGTAGAGGCAGAGGTTTATATCAACAATAAACATGTGATTGAGAAAAAAAGGAAAAGAAAAAAAATCTCAAAAGCTTAATTAGATTTCATAGTGCTTATAAAATCGACAACTATAATGGGGGGGTAGTGTGGGAGAATGAAAAAAAAAAAAAAGAAAAGAAAAAAAATCCAAAGAATCTATGGAACAAATAAAAACATAAGAATAATAAATGTTTTTCTTGAGTCACCGCTGTCAGAGTCCTCCTACGCCTGTGTGTTCTTGCCTCCAATGTCCACAACTATCAGAACTAGTGCATTTTCTTTTGTGGGAGTTCTCAATGACCTTTTATATATTCCATAGACACAGGGTCTGCCTAGTTGATCATGTGGATTTAATCTGCAACTTGTACAGCTGGTGGGAAGGTTTTTGGGTCTTCGTCCCTAGCCGCACTGCCCCTGGGTTTCAACTGTGGCTTTATTTCCACCTCTGCATGTGGGTCACCCACTGGGCTTTGCTCCTGAGGCTGCCCTGGAGGACTTGGGTTTGCCCCTGTGAGGGTCAGGTGTGGAGGTGGTGCAGCTGCTTGGGTCAGAGGGGTTCAGGAAGTGCCAGGTACTCAGGGGAGTTGGCAGCTAGGGCAGCAGGAAACACAGTGCTTTAGAAGAGCATGGCAAGCAGTATTGGCCAATGCGCTTCAGTATTTTTGCCTGGAGAACCCCCCTGCCTGACAGAGAACCCTAGCAGGTGACAGTCTACAGGGTCACAAAGGATCAGACACAACCAAAGTGACCCTGCGCGAATAGCCACAGTACTTTTTTGCCTGTGGCAGCTCTGCCCCAGTGAGAGTTGAGTCTGAAGGTGGCGCAGTTGCTTAGCTTGCAGGGGTTCTGGCAACAACAAGTGTGCAGGGACACGGGCTGCCTCCACCATGGGAGTTATGGCCCTATCAGTGTCTTTTATCTGAGCCTCTTGTGGCTGGCTATCAGAAGGCCTCTTTGGCCAGTCTTTCTCTGTAGCTCAACCCATTTAGGCACCTAGAAGGTTTCCTTGCCTGGGGTCCATTTTTGTTGTTTGGTGAGTGAGGCATATAGAGGGCCCCCCCTGGCTGGGGTCCTACTCTGCAGACCAGCAAGTCAGGCACTTAAAGGGCACCCAGGGTGAGGTCCTACTCTGTAGTACAGTGCATCAGGTGTTTGATGGGCCCTCCTCTCTACTGGTCAGCTGCTGATGCTGGTGAATGGGGGAAGAGAGGCTATGGTGATGGCTCCACCCCCTATGATTGACTCAGCAGTATCGCCGTGCTTCCATGGCTGCCCGGCTTTCCTCCACAGACATTTTCCACACGTTTCCCACCACAACCTCCTCTCACACATCACCTCCATCCATCTCTCCACAGCAACAGCAGTCCTCACCCGGGGATTGCTCCACGATCCCCAAACTCCAGCTCCCAGCCACTGCACCTTCCAGCGGATGGGCGGCCCTGTCTACAGCAAGGACTGTCTGATTCTCATTCTATTTAGGCTGCCACAGATCAGCTGTTTCACTCTTGGCCTTAAATGTTTTTCCTCTGACTCAGACAATTGCCCCAATGTAGAGATTGGACCCCCTGTTTCAGTTCCCCCACCTGCTGAGGGCAGGTCCAGTCCTACTAACACTCTTGTTCCCTGCCCCCCGCCCCGCCACTTCCTTAGTCCTATGGAGTTTTGTGTGGTTCTATATATTCTTTTCCCCTGGTCAAGTACTCCTGTCCACTTTCAGCTGGTGTTCTTCATACACGTCCATGTCTGAAGGTGTATTCCTAATGCATCCATGGAGAGAGATGTATCCCATGTCTACCTTCTCCTCTGCCATCTTGTTCTCTCCTATTTTTAATTTTTTGGGGAACTTCTATAGTGTTTTCCACAGTGACTGCAATCATGTACATTCCCACCAATAGTGCACAAGGATTTTCTTTTCTCTACAGCCTTTCCTGCACTTGTTAGTGCTTGTCTTTTTGATAATAGTCATTCTAACATGTGTGAGATGATATTTCCTCATGGTATTGATTTGCCTTTTCCCTGATGATTAGTGACGTTGAACATCTTCTATTGTACCCATTGACTATCTATCTGTATATCTTTTTTGAAAAATGTCTATGTAGATTCTCTGCCCATTTTTAAATCAGATTTGAATTTTTATTTTATTTTTTGCTATTGAGTTGCATGTATTCTTTATATATTTTAGATATTAACCTCATATAAGATACATAATTTGAAAATATTTTCTCCCATTCGGTAGGTTGCCTTTTAATTTTGTTGATGGTTTTCTTTGCTGTTCAGAGGCTTTTTAGTTTGATGTAGTCTTACTTGTTTATTTTTCACTTTTACCTTCTTTGCTTTGGGTGTCAAATCCAAGAAATCATCACCAAGACTGATGTTAAGGAAATTATTACTTATTTTTTCTTTTAAGAGATTTTTGGTTTGAGGTCTTACACTCACTTACACTCACTTCTTTACACTTTCGCAACAACTTTGTTTATGAAGTAAGGCAGTGGTTCAGCTTCACTACCTTTCATGTGGCTGTCCACTTATCCCCACACCATTTACTGAAGAGATTGTCCCTTCCTTTTGGGTATTCCTCATTCCTCTGTCATGAATTAATTGACCATATACATGTGGCTTTATTTCTGAGATCTCTATTGTGTTCCATTGATCTATATGTCTGTTTTTATGCCAGTATGATACTATTTTGATTACTATAACTTTGTAATGCATTTTGAAATCAGAGAGCATCATGCCTTCAGTTCTGTTCTTTCTCAGTTTCTTTGGCTACTCTACGTCTTCTGTGTTTCCATACAAATTTTAGGATTTTTTGGTTCTATTTATGAAAAATGCCAGTGCAATTTTAACAGAAATTACATTGAATCTCCAGATGTATAAGCATGGAATGTCTTTCCTTTTATTTCTGTTATTTTATTTCTTTCATCAATGTCTTATAGTTTTCAGTGTATAGGTCTTTCAGCTCCTTGGTTAAATTTATTCCTAGGTATTTTATTCTTTATGATACAATTATAAATGTGATTGTTTTCTTAATTTCTCTTTCTGATTGTTATTAGCATATAGAAATGCAACATATTTCTGTATATTGATTTTATATCCTGCAACTGTACTGAATTCATTTATTAGTTCTACAGCTTTTTTGGTGGAATCTTTGGGGTTTTCTGTATATAATATCATGTCATCTGCAGTAGTGTAAGTTTTACTTCTTCCTTTCCAATATTAACACATTTTCTTTCTTATCAGTTGGGCTTTCCAGGTGGCTCAATGATAAAGGATCTGCCCACCAAAGCAGGAAGTGTGAGTTTGATCCCTGGTGGGGAAGATCCCCTAAAGAAGGAAATAGTAACCTACTCCAGTATTCTTGCCTGGGAAATCCCATGGACAGAGGAGCCTGGTGGGCTACAGTACATGAGGTTGCAAAAAGAGCTGGACACGACTTAGCAACTAAACAATAACAACACATTTATTAATTATTAATGTTAAGAGTTGCTTTCCATGTCCTGAAAACGATAAACAGGAAACCTTTCTTAATAACACCCAAGAATACCTTTGTTGAATGGCCCCCTCTGCTGGACAAAATCTGCACTGCTTATTGTTGTCAGACACGATGCTGGGACAATCTAGGCACAGCACAAGCAAGGTCCTAAAAATATCTGGAATTTTCTGGGAAATAAGATTTCCTGAAACCACTGTTAGCTGCGTTGTGAGGGGGAGTGGAGAGAGGGTTGTTCTGTATTCCCAACACTGCAGACCTCTTCTGTTAACATTTCAACAGTAATTAGAAAGGAATGAGGTCTTGAAAACTAGAATGGGGACATATGGGAAGATTCCAAACAAACTAGGGATATGGAACTCTAACTCCTATCGAGCTCTTTTACCATTAGAAGTATCCCTGTGACCCGTGTGTGAGAAGGTTAACCTTATTTTGCCTGAAGAGACTGTAAATGGCCTCCCTTAAGTGGAAGAGTCCTGGGTGAGTGAACAGAATGATAACTTGAATCAACAAAACATCGTCCCCTCAGTCAACTCCTAGACATGAGCCGGTTTATAGAGCCAGAACGTCCTTAATTAAGAGTGAGAGGCACGTCCCTTGAGGAAGTGCCCTGCTAAACTGACAGACTTCTTATAGTTAACCTTTTCCCCATGTTTCCCCAAAGAGATTTGTGACCATTTACCTAGGCGACTATGATTTGAAGAATCAGACTTTGGAAGAGTTACGGAAACACTGACTCTGACTGACATTAATTTCAGGAGACCCAAGACAGCACTAGCCAGAATAAGTCAGTAGGTCAGTATAAGAAGTGAGTTCTGTGACCGACTAGACATTGAGTCCAACGGGTTGTAGAATCAATCATGTGGTTTTCCTTCTGGTTCTTAGTAGGGACCTGAGAAAGAGGGACCAGAAAAGTGTGGGATCTGGCATGGATGGAGAGGGGAGACTTGAGACCATCAAAGGCAGAGTCCAAAAGAGCTTTGGGCAAGAAAAAAATCACACCTGGAGTGTGATGCACATTTATTTCTCTAGATGTTACCATTCCAGTATCAGTTTTTGCTAATATTCGGGAAAGACATCAATTAGATAAGGGAAATCTAAGCTCAGCCTCTAGCAGATTCTACATTGGTCCTGCAGTCTTCACACTTTTCTACCTCTATTATGTAAACTCAGAGAGACAACGAAGATGGGAACTCTTAGAAAATAGTAGGATATCATTCTTCTCAGAGGACAGATTGCACAAAAAAGGAGCAGTATGGATAGAAGCTCTCAGACCTTCAAGCTAGGTATGGTTTTGGGCTCCAGAATAAAATCCTAAACACAGTGACTCAATGGCTATTATTTATTATAAGAATTCAAAATACTTGAAGAATGAGAGGAGTTTATCAATGTTAATCAGTCACTCACCCATATCAAGTATAATCAAAGGTAGAATGTTGGCTTGGAATATTGACTTGGAATATTGGCACAAGTGGTTTAATTTTATTATATCTTTGATTCCTAATTGAGAAAAAAACAAAAACTGGACTCCATACAGAATTATTGTGAGTTTCACATAGGATACTAGATATGTGTATGATTTCTTTGTGTATTATTAAGCAACTCATACACACATTGTATACACATCTTACTATTTTGATGTGGATCATTTGACCTTGTATACTAAAGACTGGAGATACTAAAGTCTAATCTCTCAAGGGTTTTCCCCTAGGACTGTGTTCTACTCAGCCTCACATAAGACAGTCTTGAACACTTGTAATAGATTCTCCTCATTTCCAGTCTTTGAGAGCTTGACCCAAGACTGGCTTTCTTTTCTGAGAAGGTAATGAACTGACTTTCATTCTTTCCTGTATCCTTCTTTAACACACAAGATATGAAGTTCCAGAGGCCCAGCACAATTTGCATTGACACTGAGTAGGGGAAACCACAGGCAAGGCCATATGAAGAAAATCGTCAGTTGAGAGTAAAAGGGGTGAGGGAAGTCGGGGATATGGGGCAAATGACCAGATCCTGCTGTTCCTGTTCTGCTTCTGGCTGGAGCCTGTATCTTCTGTTTCTTGCAGCCACCAGAACAAACTCTATCTTAAGGGACACTGTCAGCAACTCTGCTGTAGCAATGGTGGCAGCTGGCTGCTGTGTGTGGAACTTGTGGGGAATGTGTCTTCCTCTTTGTCCTCTTTAGTTTCCTTAGCTCCATGGTTTTAGCCTTCTGTAGCTCTGGTGTCCTCTTTTTATGGCAAACACCCCATAGTCACCTTTCCAATCACTAACCACAAGTCCACTAACTCCAATCACTAACCATGCCAAGCTGAGCACTGTCTAGTTCTGGTCTTTTTGTCCCCTCTTTCCCTGAGAGCTCTAAAAAAGTTCTTCTTATTGGTTCTGATCTATTCTCCCTCACATCTCCCATCTTCTTATTTTTTTCACAGCTTCACACTGGGTTCCAATGATGTGAGTAAAAGGACCCATTGTCCCTTCTTTCCCTGAGACCTCTATACAGGCTCTTCTCATTGGTTCCTATCTCAGTTCTGATCTATTCTTTATCACATCTCCCATCTATTTATTTTGTCATAGCTTCACACTGGATCCTTTTACTCACATCATTGACTGTCTCCCTGCTACCAGACACCATTCTGACATTGGTCAACATGTGTTAACACATCAATTTCTTCACGTCCAACCAACGGTCTTATATCCTGTCTTGAGTCTTCTTGGCCACTGGGTTCTGCTAATCTTTCAAGTGTTCTTTGTTGACTTTTATCCTTGTCTTATGAACAGTATTGTGTCCCTAAAATGAAACAATTTTTTGTTGTTGTTGGGATGTAGTGCCAACATGTTATTGTTAAGTCATGTCTGACCCTTTGCGACCTCATGAACTGCAGCACACAAGGTTTCTCTTCCTTTACTATCTCCCTTAGTTTGCTCAAACTCATGTCCATTGAGTGAGTGATGCCATCCAACCATCTCATCCTCTGTTGCCCCCTTTTCCTCTTGCCTCAGTTTTTCCCAGCATCAGTGCCAATATGCCACATGTTTAAATGCTTTGCTCACCAGTTTATACACAATGTTCAACTCAGCACATACAAGGTGATTTGTGTTACACATGATATGCAAGAAAACTTGTACAGATATCATCACCTGTGAGCATAAACATCACAAGAAAGTTTGTCTCTGAAGCACTTAAAGTCCTTTGGTATTTATAAGATTCTCTTTCCATATCAGTCATACAAGCAGACAAATACTTGGATTTTCAGTTGGCTTTTAATGATGTAACAATTAAACTTCTGTTATCTCAGTCTGCTTCTTTTACACCTCTTCCCCCCAACCACCTATCGGCATTTTTACTTCTGTGGTCTCTTAGGGAAAACCCAATGCAAAAAAATTTTTTCGTACTTATTATGTAGTAGGTAATTTAAGAGGCAGTAGAAATATAAAAACAGCGATTGGACCCTCGTGTTATTTACAGTCAAGTGAGGGCAGAGGATAGTAATCAAATATTCACTCAAAAAACTGATATAATTAAGAGTAAAAATGTAATATGTGCTGGGGAGGGGAATGTAATGTCAGGATATTCAACCTTATCCTGGAGCTGAAGGGAAAACTCTTAAAAACTGAGCAGAGATGCAGAGAATGTTTGGGAGGTAACTTGATGGTGAAGAGAGGAAAGATTCCAGGTCGAGAGAGCCACTTCTGTTAAGGCAAAGTGGTGAAATGTATTATGAGTTCCAAATGCTAGTTAGATGAAGTTGTGGTCCTGAGAGTTTGGATAAGTTTGGTGTTCATGCTCAGTCATGTCTAAATCTTTGAGACCCCATGGACTGTAGCCCACCAGGCTCCTCTGTCCATGGAATTTTCCAGGCAAGAATACTGGGGTGTGCCAGGGGCCAGTGTGAGGAACTCTGCCCATGGCAAAGGTCATGAGGAAGGAGGCTTGGCATACGCAAAGGCGTGATCAAGCCTCAGGAAACCCTCTGTTTCTGAGCATCTAACCGCAAAACCAGAGTCTGTTTTATGCTCTCACCGACACCTCTGACTTTACGGGGGGCTCTCCCTCATAGCCATTTCTCTCGGAGAAGGAGTAAATGTGCAGCTCCAAGGCAATAAAAATTCCTGGGCATGACAAGAGTGTTTCAGCTTACAGACTCCTCTGAAGGTTATCTAGCCCACCTGTATAGGTTCGTCCGGCCACATGTGATTGTTTACAGCCTCCTAATCTGAGAGGCACGAGATATTTTAGACTCACTAAAGGCAAATTCTTTTGGGGAGTTAGAAATTATTAGTATAGTGGGTTGGTTAGGAATTATATTGGTGAAGGGTTTTTCATTTGTTGTGTCAATAATTGCTGCTAATTCCCTGCTCTGGGTGGGACCAGGATGTCTTAGGTCAAACTTCTCTGCTGACAGACTAGCTTGTGTGACAGGATTATCCATACTCCTGCCACATGATTGTTTACTACCTCTCAACCATAAACAGCACAGAGAGTTTTGGAGTATTTTGAAAGTCTTAATTAGCATAGGGCTTTTCTTCTTGTTGAGTCAATGATTGCCGCCAGGCCTCCGTATCCTTAGGCACCTGGGAATATATTAATCAATGTATTTGGAATATAGCAAAGGAAATATAGTAGTTTTTGATGTTAGCAATACTAGACTTTTTGAGTTAATGAATTTTCTCTTTTGTAATAGATCACTGTACTTTGTTATAAATCACTGTGTCCTTGCTATGTAAAAATGTAACTTTATCACTATCTTAAGACCAAATAGATCTTAAGGGGAGCATTGGTGAAAGGATTTTCATTTGTTGGGCTCATGTTTGCTGCTAAATCTCCATATTCCCTGCCCTTATAATGAATATAACTAGCATATAGGAGAAATAAGCATTAACCTTTAAGCATATAGGAGAAATAAGTATTAACCTTTAAGATTAATCATGTTAACCTTGGGTTAAATAAATCTTTCTTGATTGTAACTCACTACACCCTCACCCTATAGGAATGTAACTTTATTTGGAGGGTGGTGCCCGGTTTAAGAAAAAACACCCTTGGAAAAAATAAGTTTTTGGTTATCAGAAAGAAAGCATCATAAAATCCCTAAGACCTTTTTATATGAAGCACCTGATTTTGATAAAGGTCAGGACTGCTGACCCCCACGTGACTCTGTATTCATCTCTATGTGTAACAAAAAGTATATAAGCAAACCCAAAAATAAAGAAATCGGATCAGTTTCTGGAAAGACTGATTCCCCCATGTCATTTCTTTCTTGCTCCCTGTTTTTCTGGCTGAATTCCCATCTGGAGCATGGATGCTATTCCATGTAATTCAAGTTATTCAGCCTCTTTTTCTCCACTAATCTTCCTACTACACTATCCGTTTCTAATCTCTCTTTATATCTGTAATTAAATATGTATTTTTCCAAGGACGCTGACACCGTCCCCACCTTCGAATTCCCTGGATTCACCGGGGCTGGACCCCAGCAGGGGTGGGCTGCTGTTTCCTACTCCAAGGAATCTTCCTGACCCAAGAATCAAACCCATGTCTTTTGCATCTCCCCTATTGTGAGGCAGATTCTTTACCACTGGGCTACCTGGGAAACCCAAGTGGAGGAAGAGACAATAAAGATTAGATCTGATAGGGATTGCTAGGCTTTGTTATGGAATTTGGTATTATTATAAGGAAAATAGAGGTGTTTTTTAAAGGGAAAAATTGCATTATCAGTATTTATTTTTAAAATGTTACAGAATTCATGGCAGAGAATGATTGAAATGGAGTGGAGATGTTGTTATTACAGCTATTTAATATTTTAGTGTCTTTGTGTTAAGATCATGAAAGTGGTGATAAAGAGAGGAGGACATGTTTGAGAGATATTTCTGCTGTTTTTCAGTGGCTCAGTAGTGTCCCACTCTTTGTGACCCCATTGACTGCAGCATGACAGGCATTCCTGTACTTCACCAGAGATATTTAGTTAAAAATAAATAAAACCTGGAATTTTCCCTGGTGGCTCAGAGGGTAAAGAGTCTGTCAGCAATGCGGGACACCTGGGTTCAATCCCTGGGTTGGGGAGAGCCTCTGGAGAAGGAAATGACAACCCACTCCAATATTCTTGCCTGGAAAATCCCATGGACAGAGGAGCCTCATGGGCTATGATCCATGGGGCCACAAAGAGTCAGACATGACTGAGCGACTAACACACACACAAATAAAACCTGGTGATATGAGGTGAAGGTGGAGAGCAGCCTAGAGGTATGCATGTGAGAGAGAGTAATATCAAGATGAGATGGTTGGATAGCATCACTGATTCAAGAGACATGATTTTGAACAAATTCCAGGAGACAGTGAAGGGCAGGGATGCCTGGTATGCTGCAGTTCATGGGGTTGCAGATTCGGACATGATTTAGTAACTGAACAACAACAACAACTGGTTTATAGATGGCATAATTGTCTTGTATGGCATATCCTTTACTGAGATATGGAGTGCTGGAAGATGGTTCCTTTTATGTTGAATTTAGTAGACTATTTTTGTAAGTTGGGTTGGAAGTACCTTTGAGGTTTTAGACCTGCTGTGTTAAATGGCCAGTAGGGTATATAGGTCTTGTGATTAGAGAATGATCTGAATGGCAGATATGACTTTGTTATGCATTGCTTTGTATGTGGTAGTTGAAACTATGAGAATGTAAGAAATTAACTAAGGATATCAAGTTAAGCTAAGTGAAAGTGTGAATCACTCAGTCTGAAGATACAGAAAAGATAAAGGCTAAAGTTCAAAAAATACTGGTAAGATGAGATGGATGATTGAATCACCACATCATTCAGATGTAAAAATATATTCATCATACACACTCATTTTCTAAAACATTTTATTTTGTGTATCTCCCTTTCTACACTTCTGAGAATAGTACTATAAAAAACTCACACAGACAGCCCTCTGAGCTTTCTTATGATCTGAGCTCAAACTTCATGTGGTGTCTCTTAGTCAGACAAATAGAGACTTATTTTCTGCCAAGTGGATTATAGTTGACAAATCCATGGATAATTTTTCTGACAACTTTCTTTGGTTATCTTGGTAGAAGACACCCAGGCACATTTCATACTCCGGCTCTCTCGTTCATTTGAAAACCTACAGAAAGAAAGCAGATTGTTTTCTTTACACCAGCCATGAGTATATGCATATGGCCAGAGGCTTACAAGGACTTCAGAAAATGTTTTCTATTTTTTTTTAATAAAGAATAAACTCATTAAAACTATTTAAATGCACAACAATATGACAGGCAAAGCAATTCTTCTCACTTTATGTTTTATTTCTCAAACGTCTCTCCAGAGAAGTTAATAGTTCATTTTTGTTGTTTAGTCTCTTAGTTGTGTCTGACTCTTTGTGACCATATAGACCATAACCTGCCAGACTCCTCTGTCCATGGATTCTCCAGGCAAGAATACTGGAGTAGGTTGGCATTTCATTCTCCAGGGGATCTTCCTAACCTAGGGATTGAACCTGCATCTCTTGCATTGGCAGGCAGATTCTTTACCACTGAGCCACCAAGGAAGCCCTAATAGTTCATTAAAGAGAGCTAAAATATCACCTCTGACTTTTTTTTAGTCCACTCTGAGCAGTGTGTGGGATCCTAGTTCCCCGTGATAGGAGATGGGTTTGAATCCATGTCCCCTGTATTGGGAATGCGGAGTCTTAGCCACTAAAACGTCAGGGAAGTCCCTCAGCTCTGAAATTTTTATTGCTTAAAAACTGATCACTGTAAGAAGTGAGCAGAAAGTTAGGCTCTGTAAAACAAACATGTGCACTCATAAAAGAATTTACACTTGCTAATTTACCTTTTATATAAAAAGGTAAAATCAGGCAACAAGGCAATCTTGTTTAATACATAAGTTTTTTGAGTGGATGGAGGGAGATTTCTTTCTCAACTTTCTGTGTGAACCATTTTATAGAAATATTTATCAAACTGTAGCAGTCAGGAAAATAATACTCATTAGATCACTTCAAAGCCAATGATGTCATATGTCTCTTTCTTGTCACATACAACATGGGATTAAAAACCACAAAAAGAAAAAATGCAAAAGACTTACAGCTGAGTGTCAAAAGTGCTGTTGTCCAACCAGGTCCATAATTTCCCTCCAGGAGGAATCCTCAAACCAACCCAAAATGAATCATGTATATTTTGCCATATGAAAGTCTAAAAAGAATAGGAAATGTTGTATGAAATCAAGTGATTCTTACAGATGCAAGATAAAATACCACAGGAGCACCTTCTATGTGGCTGGCACTGCACTAGAAGCTAGGAATGAACAGGTAAGACATGCTTCATGTTTGCAAATAGATCACAGTGGAGGGGAAATCCACAGTAATGCAATGGGATAAAAGCTAAAGAAAAATTACTAAATGTCTATCGACAAATGAATGGATAAAGATGTGCCATATATGTACAGTGGAATATTACTCAGCCACGAAAAGAATGAAATTTTATCATGTGTCATAAAGAGTGAAGTAAGGCAGAAAGAGAAAAACAAATACCATATGTTAACAGACACATATATATAAGGGATCTAAACATAAATTTAAAAAAATCTAAATGTACCTATTTGCAAGGCAGGAATGCAGACATAGAGAAAGCACATGTGGACACAAGAAGACAGGGAGAGTGGGAAAAACTGGGAGATTGGGATATATATATATATATATATATATATATATATATATATATCACCGTGTGCAAAATAGATAGCTAACGGGAAGCTGTTGTATAGCACAGGGAGCTCAGCTCAGTGCTCTGTGATGATCTAAAGGGGTATTATGGCAGAGTGGAAGGGAGGTTCAAGAGGGAGGGAATATATGTATACCAATTATACTCCAATATAAAAACATAAACTGAGACTGTGAAGAAAAAAAGAACTATTATGGACAGTGTTAGTAGACACCAAGGCTGTGGAATCAGGCTGCAGCTACTATTACTACTACACATCTTTGCACAGTTATTCATTCTCTTTCTGTATTTTTCCAGTCACTAAAACTCTGACTGTGATAATAGTCATACCTATCTCAAAGAACTGTTATTGTTTTGTTAATAAGTAATATTAAACACTGTTTAGCACATAATGAATGCTTCTTGCCTAAATAATAGTGATTACTACTAAATACAAGTATTAAACAATAATCTAGAAGCGTTACAGGAAGAGTTACAGAAAGAAAACAATCTCTGAGCTGATGGAGCACATATTGTTCAAAAGTTTTTGTTTTGTTTTGTTTTTAATTGGAGGACAATTGCTTTACAATATTGTGTTGGTTTCTGCTATATATCAACATGAATCACCCATAGGTATACATGTGTCCCCTCCCTCTTTAATCTCCTTCCCACCTCCTATCCTATCCCACCTCTCTAGGTTGTCAAAGAACACCTGATTTGAACTCCTTCCATCACATATAGCAAATTTCCACTGGACATGGTAATCTATGTGCGTGCATGCTACTCTCTCAATTCCTCCCACCCACTCCTTTCCCGACTATGTCCACCAGTCTGTTCTGTATGTCTGCATCTCCATTGCTGAAAATAGGATCATCAGTATCATCTTTCTAGATTCCATATATATGCATTAATATATGATATTTATTTTTCTCTTTCTGCCTTAACTTTACTTTGTATAACAGGCTCTAGGTTCATCCACCTTATTGGAACCGACTCAAATGTGTTCTATTTATGGCTGAGTAATATTCCATTGTATATATGTACCATAACTTCTTTATCCATTCATCTACTGATGGCCATCTAGGTTGCCTCCTTATCTTAGCTATTGTAAATAGTGCTGCAACAAACATTGAGGTACATATGTCTCTTTCAACTATGGTTTTCTCAACGTATATGCCCAGTAGTGGGATTGTTGGGTTATATGGTAGTTTTATTCCTAGTTTTTTAAAGTAATTTTCATACTGTTCTCCACAGTGGCTGTATTAATTAACATTTCCACCAACAGTGAAAGAGCATTCCCTTTTCTCCACACCCTCTCCAGCATTTATTGTTTATAGAGATTTTGATGATGGCCATTCTGACCCTTGTGAGTTGATACCTTATTGTAGTTTTGATTTGCATTTCTCTAATGATGAGCAATGCTGAGCACCTCTTCATGTGTTTATTAGCCATCTGTATGTCTTTGGAGAAATGTCTGATTAGGTCCTCTGCCCATTTTTTTCTTTGGGCTCTTTGTTTTCCTGATATTGAGCTGCATGAGCTGCTTATATATCCTGGAGATTAATCCTTTGTCAGTTTTTTCCTTTGCAATTATTTTCTCCTATTCTGAAGGTTGTCTTTTAATCTTGTTTCTTTTGCTGTGCAAAAGCTTTTAAGTTTAATTGTCCCATTTGTTTATTTTTGTTTTTATGTCCATTACTCTAGGAGGTGGGTAATATCTTCTTTTTGTACAATACCATAACCCCTGAGACAAAGTATATGGCTGGCCATAATGTGCTAAGTTGCTGAAGTTTTGTCTGACTCTTTGTGACTGTAGCCTGCAAGACTCCTCTGTCCATGGGATTTCCAAGGCAAGAATACTGGAGTGAGTTGCCATCTCCTCCTCCAGGAGGTCTTCCCAGCCCAGGTCGACCCGTGTCTCTTGTATCTCCTGCATTGGTAGGTAGATTCTTTACCACTGCCCAGTTCACATGTATGCCATGCCATGCTCAGTTGCTTCACATGTACAATTGACCCCTATTACAGGCTTCAGGGGCCAGAGGATAGAATATTATGGGCTTAACTATGTCTCTTCAAAATGTATGCATTTGAAGCTCTAACCCCTAGTGCTTCAAAATGCGGCTGCCTTTGGAGACACAGCTTTCAGAGAGGTGACTAAGCAGAAATGAGGCTGTTAGGGTAGATCTTAATCCACTCTGATTATTGTCCTTATAAGAAGCAGAAATTTGGACATACAGAGAGACACAGATGCATGCATACAGAGGAAAGACCATGTGAGGACAGAGCAAGCAGGTGGCCATCTAGAAACTAAGGAGCGAGGCCTTGGAAGAAACCACATCTGCCAACACCTCGATCTTGAACTTTATTTCTGATGCTTAAGCCGCCGAGTCCATGGTACTTTGTTATGTTAGCTCTGACAAACTCATACAACCCCTTTGAGTGCTTGCATGCTAAGTCACTTCAGTTGTGTCTGACTCTTTGTAACCTCATGGACTGTAGCTGCCCAGCTCCTCTATCCATAGGATTCCCCAGGCCAGAATTCTGGAGGAGCTGCCATGCCCTCCTTCAGGAGATCTTCCTGACCCAAGGATCAAACTTGCATGTCCTGCATCAGCAGGCAGGTTCTTTACCACTAGCACCACCTGGAAAGCCTTACAGCCCCTTTATTATTCTGTTGGTGGCTCAGATGGTAAAAAAACTGCTTGAAATGCGAGAGATCTGGGTTCAATTCCTGGGTAGAAACAGACAATAAATCACTGCATGGAGAAACAGTGCAATGAAGACTTCCCTAAAAACCTTATCTGTTTCCTGCTCATCATCAAATGGAAAAATGCTGAAATGCAGAAAAGACATGTTTTCTGAGCAACAAGAAACCTACCCATCACTTAAAAATGAACTGAAACTCCACATTAAAGACCTAGGAGGAACTGCGTGTTCATTTCCAACCACAAAGCTATGTAACTCAGTCTTTTCTTATTAGATGCTTTCTTATTAGATCCTTTAAGTTGATACCTTCTTCCCCTTTTTTGTCTTAAGCTGACTTCTAAGAGAAGAAAAAAGTCTCTTTTTAGTTCTTCACCCTTTCTGGATTTGGTTCATATTCAAACCAATTTGGACTGGATCTGACAAAGAGTTTTACAGTTTAATATTTGGGGTTACATTGCTTACACTGAAGATAACTTACTTTCCATTTTGATTTTCTTGTTGTTGTGGATTTCTATGAAACTCAGATGAGTTTTTTCTTCCCCCTACAAAAGTTTCAACAGCTGCCCTTATATAAGCACTCCAGACTTAACCAGGCTTGTAAAGCCCTGTTTGTCATTGAGTTTTCTAAAACTGAGCCTTTGACATCGCTTGTAATTTCAACATACTAATTCTTATGCTTAGAATCCTTATTTGATGTTTGCCAACTAATATCTATACTGGCCTTATTAAGGTTTAGTGTCCAACCTTTGTGTAAGAAAATTTCAATTTAAATTATGCCAGAGTTAGAAAAATATTGGCTTTCTTCAACAAAAAACAAAGTTTAATGAGAAGGGCTATACTGTATTTCCTTTCTCTGAACATTATTTTTAATTTCAGCTGCCATGCTGTCTGACTACAAACTTTCTGAGCAATGATGGATTAAATATGGGCGATGAGACTGATGTCATACTTTTAAAATGCAGTCTGGGAAATGGATCCCTTATAGAGAACAACTTAGGTATATATTACTAAAAGGATTTCTCCTATCTCTAGCTAAGCAAATGTGAAAGTAAATGTTGCTCAGTCGTGTTTGACTCTTTGCAACCCCATGGGCTATACAGTTCATGAAATTCTCCAGGCCAGAATACTGGAGTGGGTAGCCTTTCCCTTTTCCAGGGGATCTTCCCAACCCAGGGATCAAACCCAGATCTCCCGCATTGCAGGCAGATTCTTTACCAGCTGAACCACAAAGGAAGAAAAAGAAGCTTAAAATAATACTATAGTTTCAAGTATTCATTCAACCAATAATTGTGCAGTTAATATCAATGAGGTTTAATTTTTTTTCACCGAAATTTTCAAATTTGTAGCACAAAGAAGTACTGAAGTTGTGAAGGATGTTATAATCTTAAAATTTTATACCTTACCATATCACTGAAGTCTCGGACCACCATGAGATGTGATTCTTTCATGACACAGTCATTTTTACTTTCATTCCAAGATTTCTTATTTTCATGTTCAGCAATCCAGTAGCATTTCCCCCCATGTAGCTTCCAATCTTTGCTGGGGCATGATGTATAAACAGTGGAAGAATTGAAAGGAATTGGAAAGAAAAATGACAAGAAATTAAAAGAAACATGAGAATGCACCCCTAATATTGTATAATAATTAAAGCCTCTCAAAGTTTGTAAAATCAGGGCCTAAGCTGTGGTCATGTATGGATGTGAGAGTTGGACTGTGAAGAAGGCTGAGCGCCAAAGAATTGATGCTTTTGAACTGTGGTGTTGGAGAAGACCCTTGAGAGTCCCTTGGACTGCAAGGATATCCAACGAGTCCATTCTGAAGGAGATCAACCCTGGGATTTCTTTGGAAGGAATGATGCTAAAACTGAAGCTCCAGTACTTTGGCCACCTCATGAGAAGAGCTGACTCATTGGAAAAGACTCTGATGCTGGGAAGGATTGGGGGCAGGAGGAGAAGGGGACGACCCAGGATAAGATGGCTGGATGGCATCACGGACTCGATGGACGTGAGTCTGAGTGAACTCCGGGAGATGGTGATGGACAGGGAGGCCTGGTGTGCTGCAATTCATGGGGTCACAAAGAGTCGGACACGACTGAGCAACTGAACTGAACTGAACTGAACTGAAGCTTTCTTTAACAAAAGTATGGGCTTTTCTCAGGATGGATTTTGAAAAAAATAAAACCTAACAGAATTTCAATTGTGTATTTATTTCTTTCTCTCTTTTCTTCTTTCTCCCATTTAATTTATTCTCTTTGAAATATGTTATGTTTTCCATAAACTAGGCAATGCACAGACACTAGGATAAAGTGATCAACATCCAAACTTCAGGAAGATAAAAATTTTTGGAGGAAAACTAGAAATTAAAGATTTCAACTAGTGATCCATCAAAAAACCAGACATTTTGAGAATTATATATCACTATAATTTTGAGAATTATAAAATCATGAGAAGAATTTTCATTGGGCAAAATTTGTATGATAGGTCTCTAAAACTCAGGTAGATTGATCTTTCTATGTATAAAAGGGTCTGGACAGAATTTAAAGCAATTTTATTCAATACCATGTTATCACCTCTATCAAGGGTAGGAGGACTATTATGTGCTTTTGTATTGGGAATAATGTCCCAGAAAATTTGCTATCATAGTCTCACTAGTTTAAAAAAATTAAAGTTTTTGGAAAGAGGTTGAGGAGACTTTGAAAAATTAAAATCCATTTTAAAGTTTTAATGATTTCCTAGAAGCCAAAATCACTCTATAACATGGACTGGTAAGTCTTAATAATAACATTATATATGCAGGTTCAAAAAAAGAAAGGAATATAGTTTTTCAATATAGAATACAAACTTAAATCAACAGATTTAGTTCAGTTCAGCACAGTTCAGTGCAGTCGCTCAGTTGTGTCCGACTCTTTGTGACCCCAAGAATCGCAGCATGCCAGGCCTCCCTGTCCATCACCAACTCCCGGAGTTCACTCAGACTCACATCCATCGAGTCAGTGATGCCACCAGCCATCTCATTCTCCATTTCCCACTTCTCTTCCTGCCCCGAATTCCTGCCAGCATCAGAGTCTTTTCCAATGAGTCAACTCATCACATGAGGTGGCCAAAGTACTGAAATTTCAGCTTCAGCATCATTCCTTGCAAAGAAATCCCAGGGCTGATCTCCTTCAGAATAAGCTGGTTGGATCTCCTTGTAGTCCAAGGGACTCTTAAAAGTCTTCTCCAACACCACAGTTCAAAAGCATCAATTCTTTGGTGCTCAGCCTTCTTCACAGTCCAACTCTCACATTCATATATGACCACTGGAAAAAACCATAGCCTTGACTACATGGACATTTGTTGGTAAAGTAATGTCTCTGCTTTTCAATATGCTATCTAGGTTGGTCATAATTTTTCTTCCAAGGAGTAAGTATCTTTTAATTTCATGGCTGCAATCACGATCTGCAGTGATTTTGGAGCCCCCCAAAAATAAAGTCTGACACTGTTTCCACTGTTTGCCCATCTATTTCTTATGAAGTGATGGGACCAGATGCCATGATCTTAATTTTCTGAATGTTGAGCTTTAAGCTAACTTTTTCACTTTCCACTTTAAAATAATATAGAAAACAGAAAGAAAAATAAAACAGAAAATCTAAATAATTGAGTGTTTTCTTGACTTTTAAAAGTATATAAATACATTCATATGTAAAAGATAGAAACTTGCATAAAATGATCATTTATAATATTTTTCATTTTAGTTCAGTTGCTAGTCGTGTCCGACTCTTTGCGACCCCATGAATCGCAGCACGCCAGGCCTCCCTGTCCATCACCATCTCTCGGAGTTCACCCAGACTCACGTCCATCTAGTCGGTGATGCCATCCAGCCATCTCATCCTCGGTCGTCCCCTTCTCCTCCTGCCCCCAATCCCTCCCAGCATCAGAAGTTTATCCAATGAGTCAACTCTTCTCATGAGGTGGCCAAAGTATTGGAGTTTCAGCTTTAGCATCATTCCCTCCAAAGAAATCCCAGGGTTGATCTCCTTCAGAATGGACTGGTTGGATCTCCTTGAAGTCCAAGGGACTCTCAAGAGTCTTCTCCAACACCACAGTTCAAAAGCATCAATTCTTCAGTGCTCAGCTTTCTTCACAGTCCAACTCTCACATCCATACATGACCACAGGAAAAATCATAGCCTTGACTAGATGGACCTTAGTTGGCAAAGTAATGTCGCTGCTTTTGAATACGCTATCTAGGTTGATCAAAACTTTTCTTCCAAGAAGTAAGCGTCTTTTAATTTCATGGCTGCAGTCACCATCTGCAGTGATTCTGGATCCCAAAACAATAAAGTCTGACACTGTTTCTACTGTTTCCCCGTCTAATTCCCATGAAGTGATGGTACCGGATGCCATGATCTTCGTTTTCTGAATGTTGAGCTTTAGGCCAACTTTTTTGCTCTCCTCTTTACTTCCATCAAGAGGCTTTGAATCATTTAGTACATTAAAAATTCACCCATTCCAGTGCATTTTAGTTCACTGATTCCTAGAATGTCGACGTTCACTCTTGCAATCTCTTGTTTGAACACTTCCAGTTTGCCTTGATTCATGGACCTGACATTCCAGGTTCCTATGCAATATTGCTCTTTACAGCATCAGACCTTGGTTCTATCACCAATAACATCCACAGCTGGCTATTGTTTTTGCTTTGGCTCCATCCCTTCATTCCTTCTAGAGTTATTTCTCCACTGATCTCCAGTAGCATATTGGGCACCTACTGACCTGGGGAGTTCCTTATTCAGTATCCTATCATTTTGCCTTTTCATACTGTTCATGGGGCTCTCAAGGCAAGAATACTGAAGTGGTTTGCCATTCCCTTCTCCAGTGGACCACATTCTGTCAGACATGTCCACCATGACCCGCCTGTCTTGAGTTGCCCCGCAGGCATGGCTTGGTTTCATTGAGTTAGACAAGGCTGTGGTCCCGGTGTGATTAGATTGACTAGTTTTCTGTGAGTATGGTTTCAGTGTGTCTGCCCTCTGATGCCCTCTTGCAACACCTACCATCTTACTTGGGTTTCTCATTCCTTGGGCATGGGGTATTGCTTCACGGTTGCCCCAGCAAAGCGCAGCTGCTGCTTCTGACCTTGGATAAGGGGTATCTCCTCACCACCGCCAGATTACCATTATATCTACTACTGTGGGCAGGAATCCCTCAGAAGAAATGGAGTAGCCATTATGGTCCACAAAAGATTCTGAAATGCAGTACTTGGATGCAATCTCAAAAACGACAGAATGATCTCTGTTCGTCTCCAAGGCAAACTATTCAATGTCACGGTAATCCAAGTCTATGCCCCAACCACTAACGCTGAAGAAGCTGAAGTTCAATGGTTCTATGAAGGCGTTCAAGACCTTTTAGAACTAACACCCCAAAAAATATGTTCTTTTTATTATAGGGGACTGGAATGCAAAAGTAAGAAGTCAAGAAACACCTGGAGTAACAGGAAAATTTGGCCTTGGAATGCAGAATGAAGTAGGGCAAAGACTAATAGAGTTTTGCCAAGAAAATGCACTGGTCATAGCAAACACCCTCTTCCAACAACATAAGAGAAGACTCTACACATGGACATCACCATATGGTCAACACTGAAATCAGATTGATTATATTCTTTGCAGCCAAAGATGGAGAAGCCCTATACAGTCAACAAAAAAAAGACCAGAAACTGACTGTGGCTCAGATCATGAAGTCCTTATTACCAAATTCAGACTGAAATTGAAGAAAGCAGGGAAAACCGCTAGACCATTCAGGTATGACCTAAATCAAATCCCTTATGATTAATCCCTTATGATTATGGAAGTGAGAAATAGATTTAAGGGCCTAGATCTGATAGATAGAGTGCCTGATGAACTATGGAATGAAGTTCATGACATTGTACAGGAGACAGGGATCAAGACCACCCCATGGAAAAGAAATGCAAAAAAGCAAAATGGCTGTCTGGGGAGGCCTTACAAATAGCTGTGAAATGAAGATAAGTGAAAAGCCAAGGAGAAAAGGAAAGATATAAGCATCTGAATGCAGAGTTCCAAAGAATAGCAAGAAGAGGTAAGGACATTTTTCAGTGATCAATGCAAAGAAATAGAGGAAAACAACAGAATGGGAAAGACTAGAGATCTCTTCAAGAAAATTAGAGATACCAAGGAAACATTTCATTCAAAGATGGGCTCTGAAGGACAGAAATGGTCTGGACCTAACAGAAGAAGAAGATATTAAGAAGAGGTGGCAAGAAAACACAGAAGAACTGTACAAAAAAGATCTTCACAACCCAGATAATCAAAATGGTGTGATCACTCACATAGAGCCAGACATCCTGAAATGTGAAGTCAAGTGGGCCTTAGAAAGCATCACTACGAACAAAGTTAGTGGAGGTGATGGAATTCCAGTTGAGCTGTTTCAAATCCTGAAAGATGATGCTGTGAAAGTGCTGCACTCAATAAGCCAGCAAATTTGGACAACTCAGCAGTGGCGACAGGACTGGAAAAGGGCCGTTTTCATTCCAATCCCAAAGAAAGGTAATGTAAAAGAATGCTCAAACTACCACACAATTGCACTCATCTCACATGCTAGTAATGTAATGCTCAAAATTCTCCAAGCCAGACTTCAGCAATATGTAAATCATGAACTTCCTGATGTTCAAGCTGGTTTTAGAAAAGGCAGAGGAACCAGAGATCAAATTGCCAACATCCGCTGGATCATCAAAAAAGCAAGAGAGTTCCAGAAAAGCATCTGCTTTATTGACTATGCCAAAGCCTTTGGCTGTGTGGATCACAACAAACTGTGGAAAATTCTGAAAGAGATGGGAATATCAGACCACCTGACCTGCCTCTTGAGAAATCTGTATGCAGGCCAGGAAGCAACTGTTAGAACTGGACATGGAACAACAGACTGGTTCCAAATAGGAAAAGGAGTATATCAAGGCTGTATATTGTCACCCTGCTTATTTAACTTCTATGCAGAATACATCATGAGAAATGCTGGACTGGAAGATACACAAGCTGGAATCAAGTTTGCTGGGAGAAATATCAATAACCTCAGATATGCAGATGACACTACTCTTATGGCAGAAAGTGAAGAGGAACTAAAAAGCCTCTTGATGAAAGTGAAAGAGGAGAGTGAAAAAGTTGGCTTAAAGCTCAGCATTCAGAAAATGAAAATCATGGCATTCGGTCCGATCACTTCATGGGAAATAGATGGGGAAACAGTGTAAACAGTGTCAGACTTTATTTTTTTGGGCTCCAAAATCACTGCAGATGGTGACTGCAGCCATGAAATTAAAAGATACTTACTCCTTGGAAGAAAAGGTATCGCCAACTTAGTTAGTATATTCAAAAGCAGAGACATTACTTTGCCAACTAAGGTCCGTCTAGTCAAGGCTATGGTTTTTCCTGTGGTCATGTATGGATGTGAGAGTTGGACTGTGAAGAAGGCTGAGCACTGAGGAAGTGATGCTCTTGAACTGTGGTGTTGGAGAAGACTCTTGAGAGTCCCTTGGACTTCAAGGAGATCCAACTAGTCCATTCTGAAGGAGATCAACCCTGGGATGTCTTTAGAAGTAATGATGCTAAAGCTGAAACTCCAGTACTTTGGCCACCTCATGTGAAGTGTTGACTCATTGGAAAAAACTCTGATGCTGGGAGGGATTGGAGGCAGGAGGAGAAGGGGACGACAGAGGATGAGATGGCTGGATGGCATCACGGACTCAATGGACGTGAGTCTGAGTGAACTCTGGGAGTTGGTGCTGGGCAGAGATGCCTGGTACTCTGCGATTCATGGGGTCGCAAAGAGTCGGACACGACTGAGTGACTGAACTGAACTGAACTGAACCATTAAAAAACTGACAAAAACTATGTGATGTTGATCATGAATTTTAGGAAAGGAAATATTTTGACCAGCATTCTACACCTGCACATGTCCCAGTAGAATTAAAAATACTAATAAAATGCAACGATTTCAACACAGTACCTTTAAATTCATTTAAAACACAGACAAGTTTATTTTTCTCATTTGTCTTCAATCTTTAAATACTTTTGTCAAGGACTGTAATAGGCCCATGAAAAACAATGGTCTAAACCATCCCTCTGTACAGGTAGAGGAATTTCCCCTTTATTCAGATATACCCAAGTAAAATACATGCTACTGTCCACACTTGCTTTTTCAGGAATTCAGTTCAGTTCAGTTCAGTCATTCAGTCATGTCTGACTTTGCAATCCCATGGACTGCAACACGCTAGGCTTGCCTGTCCATTACCAACACCTGGAGTTGACTCAAACTTATGTCCATTGAATTGGTGATGTCGTCCAACCATCTTATCCTCTATTGTCCCCTTCTTCTCCTGCCTTCAATCTTTCCCAGCATCAGAGTTTTTTTCCAGTGAGTCAGTTCTTCACATCAGGTGGGCAAAATATTGGAGTTTCAGCTTGAGTATTAGTCCTTTCAATGAATATTCAGAACTGATTTCCTTTAGGATAGACTGGTTGGATCTTGCCGTCCAAGGGACTCTCAAGAGTCTTCTCCAACACCACAGTTCGAAAGCATCAATTCTTTGGTGCTTAGCTTTCTTTATGGTCCAACTCTCACATCCATACATGACTACTGGAAAAACAATAGCTTTAACTAGATGGATCTTTGATGGCAAAGTAATGTCTCTGCTTTTTAATATGCTCTCTAGATTGGCCATAACTTTTCTTCCAAGGAGCAAGCGTCTGTTAATTTCAGGGCTGCAGTCACCCTATGCAGTGATTTTGGAGACCGAAATAATAAAGTCTGTCACTGTTTCCATTGTTTCCCCATCTATTTGCCATGAAGTGATGGGACGGGATGCCATGATGTTAGTTTTCTGAACGTTGAGCTTTAAGCCAACTTTTTCACTCTCCTCTTTCACTTTTATCAAGAGGCTCTTTAGTTCTTCTTCACTTTCTACTATAAGGGTGGTGTCATCTGCATATCTGAGGCTATTGATATTTCTCCCGGCAATCTTGATTCCAGCTTGTGCTTCATCCAGCCTGGTGTTTCTCATGATGCACTCTGCATATAAGTTAAATAAGCAGGGTGACAATATACAGCCTTGACATACTCCTTTCCCTATTTGGAACCAGTCTGTTGTTTCAACAGAAAATTGGATTAAAGACTTAGTGCACATGGCCCCGCCCATCAGAACAATACCCAGTTTCCCCCGCAGTCAGTCTCTCCCATCGGGAAGCTTCCATAAGCCTCTTATCCTTCTCCATTAGAGGGAAGACAGAATGAAAACCACAATCACAGAAAAGTAACCCATCTGATCATATGGACCTCAGCCTTATCTAACTCAGTGAAACTATGAGCCATGCTGTGTAGGGCCACCCAGCACGGATGGGTGATAGTGGAGAGTCCTGACAAAATGTCGTCCACTGGAGAAAGGAATGGCAGACCACTTCAGTATTCTTGCCTTGAGAGTCCCATGAACAGTATGAAAAGGCAAAAAGATAGGACACCGAAAGATGAACTCCCTTGGTCGGTAGGTGCCCAATATGCTACTGGAGATCAGTGGACAGATAACTCCAGACAGTATGAAGAGACAGAGTCAAAGCAAAAACAACACCCAGTTGTAGATGTGACTGGTGATAGAAGCAAGGTCCGATGCTGTAAAGAGCAATATTGCATAGGATCCTGGAATGTTAGGTCCATGAATCAAGGCAAACTGGAAGGGATCAAACAGGAGATGGCAAGAGTGAACATCGACATTTCAGCAATCAGCAAACTAAAATGGACTCGAATGGGTGACTTTAACTCAGATGACCATTATGTCTACTACTGTGAGCAAGAATCCCTTACAAGAAATGGAGTAGCCATCACAGTCAACTCAGGAATTAGGCAATATAAAATAACATTACCTATTGAGCTACTTGCTTCAGATTTATCTTGCTCAGTACAATATTTCTTCTTTGATTCATTATCCACTTCAGTTTGTCTTGCAGATTTGAACTGAATAACTAGTGAAAGAAGACACATCTTTTCTTAATTAAATATAAAGCAGAAAACGGTCAGGTTGTAGTGACTCAGTGAAGTTGATTAATGTGGAAACTCCAGAGCAATTAAAGTGATTAAAATTTATGGGAAAAAAAATTCCTTTTTCCAAGATTGGACCTTCTTTTGCACATAGTCCTGTTAATTTTATTAATATCAAATTTAGGGAAATTGGTAAAATATGATCTGGGACCAGAAGGAAACTCACTTGATTTTTTCCGGAGTTTTCATATTTATCTTAATAAATGCAAAATAACCAGCTTTGAATGTAAGCTTCATTTGGAGAATTTGTGTTTGGTAAGTTCCTATTAACTGTACCAGGTGTCACCTGATTCATGGAAAGAGCTTTATGTGTTTTGATTTCAGTTCATGATTCTGTTCCTTTTGAGCTTGTCCATTTAAAGTCTACATATGGAAGGACAGGGTGAGCCCAGAGTATTTTTCTACCATGAGGAAGACATTTGTCTTTCTGATGGCCATTTCACTGAAATTACTTTGGGTTATTTATAATCTCACAATAGTGTGTATTAATCAGTTAAGTCTTTAAAATCTATTGTAGTAACAAATCTGTTACTAACAAACTACTGTTTTGATAACAAGCAAATTGATTAGCCTATACCAAAAAGAAACATAGCAGAGAGGGTACTTTTTTTCTTTCTTTTTTTTTTTAATGGTCATGCCCCATGGCATGTGGGATAATAGTTCCCTGACCATGGATCAAACCTTGACCCTCTGCGGTGGAAATGCAGAGTCGTTTTAACCATTGGACTGCCAGGGAAGTCCCAGCAGAGGTGTTGAATGTTAAGTATTTTTTGCTTCATCCCCTCAATGTTAAATTCCCAATTCGGCCACTGCCTAGTTATATTAAACTAGTCAAACCACTTATCACTCTGGGCTGTAGACAGTTCACCTCAACTGGAGGCTTGACCTTGTTGATTTCTAGGGCCCCATCCAGTTCTAGAATTCTGATTCTGCCCATTGACCTCTAGTAACTAATGACATACATAATTACTAATATCCTTCACAAGGACAATACAGGCAGATATTGCCTTGATCTGTTCTAGGGTTTGGTTCAATCTGGAAACCTGAATTCCTTAGAGTATACATCATCTGGAAGTTTTTCTCCAAGCATTTACTTAATGAACTATTAAAATAATTGCCATATAAAGTTGGACTATATTTCACTACATCCATGGCATATGAGTATAATTTTAAAATGCCTGATTGAATTGATTGGTTTTAGACAAAATTTTCACCCATGGATGCAAGATTGAGGATGCCCCTGAGTAGTTAATGGGGCTTCCTTTGTGGCTCAGCTGGTAAAGAAACCACATGCAATGCAGGAAGCCCGGTTCAATTCCTGGGTTGGGAAGATCCCCTGGAGAAGGGAAAGGCTACCCACTCCAGTATTCTGGCCTGGAGAATTCCACAGACTGTATAGTCTATGGGGTAACAAAGAGCTGGACACGACTGAGTGACTTTCACTTCACTTTCAGGATGCCGTGATTTTAGTAAGCTTGAATAAGATCTTGAATAAACTTAAACAGAAATATACTTCATAGTTTAGTTTGCTTTCCAGAACATGGTTCAGAAAAGCTGATTTTGATCATAAAATATAAATCTAGCATCCTTCATATATCAATGAAATGAATCCATAATATATGTAATATCACATGATGAAGTTCTATGGAAAATCTCTAATTTTATTTGTGTATCAAATTTCTTTCTTTTTGTGAAATTGTACTGAACTGTGTAGAAACCACTTTAACAGCAAACACAATTACAACAGGTCATGATAAAATAATACTTTGGGGTAAATAAAGGTTATTGGTAATTACTTACCAAGCATGCTCAGCACAATTACTATTACAAGAAGAATGATAATCATAGCACATCCAACTTTCAGGAAAATTCCGTGGTGATGAGAATCTATAAAATTGGATAAATTTCACTAGTAAGCCCAGTAAGTACTTCCTTAGGTGGTAAGAAAGGGCTGAATAAACTTTGTCAGTTATGCTCTTGAGGTATTTTCCTTTGAAATATGCAGACCTAACTTCCTCTTACATACAAATTTGGTCCCCTGATTTGTGAAGAAGGGGGAATTTATAAAACTGAATGAATATATTTTTTCTTTTTGATTCACAATTCATAATCTTAAATTATGATCTACTCTGCATCCCTAAGTTTTTATATAAGACTGAAATTCTCAAGATTCTCTAATAAACATACTGACAGCCCTCACTCATTTGGGTTGATCCATTCTTTCATGAAAAACGCAGAGGAACCAGAGATCAAATTGCCAACATCCGCTGGATCATCAAAAAAGCAAGAGAGTTCCAGAAAAACATCTATTTCTGCTTTATTGACTATGCCAAGGCCTTTGACTGTGTGGATCAGAATCAACTGTGGAAAATTCTGAAAGAGATGGGAATACCAGACCACCTGACCTGCCTCTTGAGAAACTTATATGCAGGTCAGGAAGCAACAGTTAGAACTGGACATGGAACAACAGACTGGTTCCAAATAGGAAAAGGAGTATATCAAGGCTGTATATTGTATATTGTCACCCTGCTTATTTAACTTCTATGCAGAGTACATCATGAGAAACGCTGGAATGGAAGAAACACAAGCTGGAATAAAGATTGCTGGAAAAGATAAGAATAACCTCAGATATGCACATGACACCACCCTTATGGCAGAAAGTGAAGAGGAACTAAAAAGCCTCTTGATGAAAGTGAAAGAGGAGAGTGAAAAAGTTGGCTTAAAGCTCAGCATTCAGAAAACGAAGATCATGGCATCCGGTCCCATCACTTCATGGGAAATAGATGGGGAAACAGTGGAAACAGTGGCAGACTTTATTTTTTTGAGCTACAAAATCACTGCAGATGGTGACTGCAGCCATGAAATTAAAAGATGCTTACTCCTTGGAAGAAAAGTTATGACCGACTTAGATAGCATATTCAAAAGCAGAGACATTACTTTACCAACAAAGGTCCATCTTGTCAAGGCTATGGTTTTTCCTGTGGTCATGTATGGATGCGAGAGTTGGACTGTGAAGAACGCTGAGCACTGAAGAATTGATGCTTTTGAACTGTGGTGTTGGAGAAGACTCTTGAGAGTCCCTTGGATTGCAAGGAGATCCAACCAGTTCATCCTGAAGGAGATCAACCCTGGGATTTCTTTGGAAGGAATAATGCTAAAGCTGAAACTCCAGTACTTTGGCCACCTCATGCGAAGAGTTGACTCATTGGAAAAGATTTTGATGCTGCGAGGGGTTGGGGGCAGGAGGAGAAGGGGATGACAGAGGATGAGATGGCTGGATGGCATCACGGACTCAATGGACGTGAGTCTGAGTGAACTCCGGGAGTTGGTGATGGACAGGGAGGCCTGGCGTGCCGCCCTGTCCATGGGGTCACAAAGAGTTGGACACAACTGAGCAACTGAACTTACTGATTCTTTTATGCTTTCTTATACAATAAATCTATTTCCTGTTATATGTAATTGCAGTTTCATAAAATTATACGTTTTAAAATAAAAGTAATTTAGAGATAATCTTGTGCAACATTTGAATGTTAAAATGGGGATTTTAAGTCCACAAAACACAGTTACTTGATAGTAGAGTTGAGATCATACCTCAGGTTTCTTGACTACCAAATTAGACCTTTGTTCACTATCCATTCTATCACTTGTAATCAGATAAATAGGTCATAAAAAGAAAATGACATTTTTAGCTCTGGGATGATTGATGACTAAAACCAAGAGGCTCTTATCCAAAGTAGTTTAGTTCAGTTCATTTCAGTGGCTCAGTCGTGTCCGACTCTTTGCGACCCCATGAAACGCAGCACGCCAGGCCTCCCTATCTCCCGGAGTTCACTCAGACTCACGTCCATTGAGTCTGTGATGCCATCCAGCCATCTCATCCTCTGTCATCCCCTTCTCCTCCTGCCCCCAATCCTTCCCAGCATCAGAGTCTTTTCCAATGAGTCAACTCTTCACATGAGGTGGCCAAAGTACTGGAGTTTCAGCTTTAGCATTATTCCTTCCAAAGAAATCCCAGGGCTGATCTCCTTCAGAATCAACTGGTTGGATCTCCTTGCAGTCCAAGGGACTCTCAAGAGTCTTCTCCAACACCACAGTTCAAAAGCATCAATTCTTCGGCGCTCAGCTTTCTTCACAGTCCAACTCTCACATTCATACATGACCACAGGAAAAACCATAGCCTTGACTAGACGGACCTTAGTCGGCCAAGTAATGTCTCTGCTTTTGAATATGCTATCTAAGTCGGTCATAACTTTTCTTCCAAGGAGTAAGCATCTTTTAATTTCATGGCTGCAGTCACCATCTGCAGTGATTTTGTAGCTCAAAAAAATAAAGTCTGCCACTGTTTCCACTGTTTCCCCATCTATTTCCCATGAAGTGATGGGACCGGATGCCATGATCTTCGTTTTCTGAATGCTGAGCTTTAAGCCAACTTTTTCACTCTCCTCTTTCACTTTCATCAAGAGGCTTTTTAGTTCCTCTTCACTTTCTGCCATAAGGGTGATGTCATCTGCATATCTGAGGTTATTGATATCTCTCCCAGCAATCCTGATTCCAGCTTGTGTTTCTTCCAGTCCAGCGTTTCTCATGATGTCCTCTGCATAGAAGTTAAATAAGCAGGGTGACAATATACAGCCTTGATGTACTCCTTTTCCTATTTGGAACCAGTCTGTTGTTCCATGTTCAGTTCTAACTGTTGCTTCCTGACCTGCATATCAGTTTCTCAAGAGGCAGGTCAGGTGGTCTGATATTCCCATTTCTTTCAGAATTTTCCACAGTTGATTGTGATCCACACAGTCAAAGGATTTGACATAGTCAATAAGGCAGAAATAGATGTTTTCCTGGAACTCTCTTGTTTTTTTGATGATCCAGCGGATGTTGGCAATTTGATCTCCGGTTCCTTTGCCTTTTCTAAAACCAGCTTGAACATCAGAAGTTCACGGTTCACGTATTGCTGAAGCCTGGTTTGGAGAATTTTGAGTATTACGTTACTAGCATGTGAGATGTTTGAGCATTCTTTGGCATTGCCTTTCTTTGGGATTGGAATGAAAACTGACCTTTTCCAGTCCTGTGGCCACTGTTACAATATATCAATTCCACCAGATATGTGATATATACACATCTACATGGGACTTTCCTGGTGGCTCAGGCAGTAAAACATCTGCCTACAGTGCAGCTGACCCAGGTTCATTCCCTGGATCGGGAAGATTCTCTGGAGAAGGGAATCGCCCACTCCACCATTCTTGCCTGAAGAATTCCACGGATATGGGAGCCTGGTGGGCTACAGTCCCTGGGGTCGCAAAGAGTCAGACACAACTGATACTTTCACAAACTGAGAGCCTACTACTATAACTGATGTGAAAATACAACCAATTACAAAATCAAATGTCAAGAATGATTAACATGAATGCTTATTTAGTGGAATACTATTAGAGAGTCCTTGTTCAAATTATTAGTGTTTAAGTAAAACATCTTTAATGAGAATTTATTAAATTCCCAAAACACTAAAAGAAGTCCATGCATTTCCTTTTATCAGGCAAGCAATGCAAATGGTGCCTGACTAGGCAATAGTGAGAAGAATGTGATAATATCCCAACACACATTTCTAGGGTGAAGAACTGAGATTTCAAACCTAAAAAGTTGGAGAATAAATCATCAGAGTTCATGAATGGAATTAATACAAGGAGTACTACATCATTTCTTTAGGCCACTTAAGTAAAGTTTAAGAGAATCATGAATTTCTGAGTCTTAGTCTGGGATATTCTCAATTGTATTACCTTTTCTCACTGATATTTCACTCAGTTTCATGGGAGTACCCTCTTGTTTTATATCTTGGAGAACCAATGAAACTATAATATTTAAAATATTTAAAATAAATCAAATCTATTGATTTAAAATCCATTTGTACATTTATCTGCCTACCAAGCATCTATTAATTGCTTACCGAGGACTTAGTACTGTGAGAGGCAGTGGAAATTCAAAGATTAAGATTAGGGAGAGCGTTTCAACACAAATGAAGCTCTGAAATAGGAATGAATATGATAATTCTAAAGAGCAAAGAGAAAGTCAACAATCAGAGTTAAACAAGTGAAATTTAGCAACTTCAAAGAGAAAGCTCGGGGAAAATTGTGTAGGGCTCTGTGGGACATTACAATCCAATGTAGCAATTTTCTTGTAGCATCTTTCTTTTCCTCTTGAATATGACACATGGTAACAGAAGTTGCATTTATCCACAACAGAGATATGCAATGAAACAGTAATAAAATATTTGACTTCTAGTCATGACTATAGGTAGGTAATTTAATTTTTATGCATTCATATTTCCTCATTTTTAACATTACAATAAAATTGGACTAGATAGCATTAAAGACAGTGTCCCCAAATCTCTTTTCCTTGTTCAGTTCAGATCAGTTGCTCAGTCGTGTCCGACTCTTTGCGACCCCATGAATCGCAACACACCAAGCTTCCCTGTCCATCACCAACTGCCAGAGTTCAGTCAGACTCACCTCCATCGAGTCAGTGATGCCATCCAGCCATCTCATCCTCTGTCGTCCCCTTCTTCTCCTGCCCCCAATCCCTCCCAGCATCAAAGTCTTTTCCAATGAGTCAACTCTTCGCATGAGGTGGCCAAAGTACTGGAGTTTCAGCTTTAGCATCATTCCTTCCAAAGAAATCCCAGGGTTGATCTCCTTCAGGATGGACTGGTTGGATCTCCTTGAAGTCCAAGGGACTCTCAAGAGTCTTCTCCAACACCACAGTTCAAAAGCATCAATTCTTCGGCGCTCAGCCTTCTTCACAGTCCAACTCTCACATCCATACATGACCACAGGAAAAACCATAGCCTTGACTAGGCGGACCTTAGTCAGCAAAGTAATGTCTCTGCTTTTGAATATACTATCTAGATTGGTCATAACTTTTCTTCCAAGGAGTAAGCATCTTTTAATTTCATGGCTGCAGTCACTATCTACAGTGATTTTGGAGCCCCCAAAAGTAAAGTCTGACAGTGTTTCTACTGTTTCCCCATCTATTTCCCATGAAGTGATGGGACCGGATGCCATGATCTTTGTTTTCTGAATGCTGAGCTTTAAGCCAACTTTTTCACTCTCCTCTTTCACTTTCATCAAGAGGCGTTTTAGTTCCTCTTCACTTTCTGCCATAAGGGTGGTGTCATCTGCATATCTCAGGTTATTGATATTTCTCCCAGCAATCTTGATTCCAACTTGTGTTTCTTCCAGTCCAGCATTCCTCATGATATACTCTACATATTCTCTTTTAAATTAATTTTTATTGGAGTATAGCTGATTTGCATGCTTAGTCACTTAGTTGTGTCCGACCCTTCATGACCCTTTGGACTGTAGCCTGACAGCCTCCTCTGTCCATGGGATTCTCCAGGCAAGAATACTGGAGTGGGTTGCCATTTCCTTCTCCAGGGGATCTTCCCAAACCAAGGATCAAACCCATGTCTCCTGCATTGGTAGGCTGATTCTTTGCCACTGAGACACCAGAGAAGCCCATTTGATAAATTTGTATGTCAATCCCAGTCTCCCAATTTTTCCCCTCCTTCTTTTCCCCTTGGTAACCATAAATTTGTTTACTAAGTCTGTGACTCTGTATCTGTTTTGTAAATGGGTTCATTTATACCATTTTCTTTCTTTCTTTCTTTTTTTTTTTTTTTTGACCAGGAAAAAAGTAATGTTCTTTCCATAAACAGACAAAATTAAATCCTGGTATGCAGAATCAAAAATATTGATCTTGTAGCTTGAAGTGAGTTAAAATAACCTCAAGAAAAATCGACCAATTATATGAGATTTGTGGGAAACGGAGGAATAAGAATACAGGTTTCATCCATATTACTTCTCAAACTAAGTTCCATTAGCTCACACAAAATGAAAGCTCCCAGTCTGTCAAGAAAAGAAAGCAGATAAGCCCATATTGAGCAAGTTGTGCTGTGCTGTGTTAAGTCGCTTCAGTCATGTCTGACTCTTTATGATGTTATGGACTGTAGCCCACCAGGTTCCTCTGTCTATGGGATTCTCTAGACAGGAATACTGGAGTGGTTTGCCATGCCCTCCTCTAGATCTGCCCGACCCAGGGACCAAACCCACGTCTCTTACATCTCCTGCATTGGCAGGTGGGTTCTTTATTACTAATACCACCTGGGAAGCCCCATTGAGCAAGTTAGAGAGAGAGAGCATTTAAACATGGGAAATTTCTTTCAACTGGAGAAAACCATACATAAGATCCACTTGAAAACTGCAAACTTAAAGATATGAAAGAAGAAATGGATTCTTGGGAATAAAAGGAAAGTAAGACATCAGTTTTACTCCACAAGGACAAGCTTGTGGAGACTTTAAACATTTTATGTAACCTTTACAATACAAAAATTCTTACCCTAGAGGAGATAATATAAATGCAACGTGGAATGTTCCCTAAAGCTTCATTTGTATAGAATGTATGTAGAACATACATTGGATTTGAAAAAGCTATTGGTTTTGAGGTGGTTTGTGATTAAGGTACAATCTTATCTTTAGCTGTATGCCTATCTACTTGTGCTCCAAAAATATTCTATTACTCAGATAATCATTAATTCTAAACTTCAGGAAATAAGATATTAACACTTTATGTCTTTTTATTTTAGTTTAACATTTTTATCCTACTGATACACAACTTCCAAAAGGCTAAATAACAATGTGAATAATTGTCAGAGATATTTTCCTCAGTGTGAATGAGTTTATTATATTATTTTCAAAGGGCAGATTCGGATGAGTAAAATTATAGAGCAGAAAGAGGTTATGAGTATCAATGTTACCACAGGAATATAATAAATTTCCGCCACAAGAAATATAAGGAATAGAGTTCATGGAAACCAAAAGCAAATGTCTACATATTAAGACTAAAGTTACAATTAACTTCACAAACACTTTGTGTCATTAAAATCCTTCACTTTCTCCCTGGCATTCAGTAGATTTTGCTTTGAATCCAGTCTCCTATTTCCAGTAAATCTCCTGGAGAAGGAAGTGGCAACCAAACTCCAGGATTCTTGCCTAGAGAATCCCACGGACAGAGGAGACTGGTGGGCTACAGTCCACAGGGTTGCAAAGAGTTGGACACAGTGAAGTGACTTAGCACATTTTTAGTAAGACAGATGTAAACACAGGACAGAAACAAGGGAGATTTAAAGTAAAACATTAATTTTAACAGGAGTTCTAGATCCAGCTTACCAGATCTCTGAAGTGAAGATGGATGTTCTGAAGATGTATGTTTGATATCAGCATAGACTATCTCTTTAGCCATTGCATAAATTAAAAAGAATCCTATATTTTTGCAAACTTCCTATAAATGAGATATATTGAGACAGATAATTTCCTTCCTCTCTCCCAAGTTTGGTAGATTCCCTCAATGAATAAATAAAAACAATGTGCTCAGCCTTATCAATCAAGGCAATAGATTATTGAACACTTGCATGATCTGGAAGAAAACTACTATCCATGCAGTAGTTTCTTGCACTTCAGTTAGTTTTCTGCCCTCAGTTGGAATGATTTTGACCTTTATTAGTACCAGAAAAGAGATTGCATCACTTTCTTCTATAAACCACTTCCTCTTTTAGGTTAGACATATTTTCAGGCAGAAACCCTTTGACCTTCTAGCATTTTCTCCAAAGTGGAATAGCAACTTGGAAGGATGGACAAGAAAAAGAGGATTTTTTTTTTTTTTAAATGAAAGTAGTAGAAAGAATTGACAGAATCCTCATCTTTGAAATGCATTGTAATTACTTAGGCAATACTTTAAAATGCCCTTAAAGCTATTTCTTCTCTTGTACACTTTATAATATTAACAGCAAGCTAAATTGAAGCATAGATTATGCAGAGGATTTCCAAACTGAAAAATAATCTATATGAAATAGAAATAACTCTATGTCAAAATATCTCGAGACAAATATTACAAATATGACAAAATATCTTTTGTCATAAAAGAAAATAAATCTTATCTTTTAAATGAAGTTCACAGAAATTTATCACTGAATGCAATGTATTAAGCATAGATTTTAATTTCCCATTTCTTCTGTGCTGTGCTGTGCTCAGTCTCTCAGTTGTGTTCAACTCTTTTGTGAACCCCATGGATTGTAATCTGTCAGGCTCCTCTGTTCATGGGATTTCCCAGGCAAAAATACCAGAGTGGGTTGCTGTTGTCTTCTCCAGGAACCACAAATTTTTTAATTGATTATGTCTAATTCTTGTTATTCCATTGTGGCTGATAGTGTTTACATTTTAAACACATTTTCATTCATATTGTATTCTATAAACAAAAGTTAGAAAAGTTGAATATTATAAGGCTAAATTGTTTTAGTTTCATTTTTTTCTATATTATTTGATTATGTTTCCATCATGGTCTATTGTAAGCTAGATTTGGAACTTTAAAAGCCTGGGCCTAAATCTTGACTTCAAAATGTAACAGCTAAACACCTTTGGACAAATTTATCTTTTCAATGCCAAAGTCCTAATCTATAACAGATATAATGAGAGTACTATTATATTATTGAACATTGCAATGTATAATAAACTATATGATATAGTTTAATAAACTATAAATAAAGTATACAAATATTCCTCCTTTTTCTTGTACCCCACTGGCTTCCTTTGCCAGTATTTTTCTAACTTCTTCCTTATCCTTTTGTGGTACTTTACTTTTCCTCTACTTACCTCTGAAAGAGGTACCTTTGTGTTTAGAAAAAGAGACTAAAAATAGTAATGCTTAAGGAAGACGGATTATTTAACAATAGCTTGCATGCATCCTTAAGAATTTAGAAAGTCCCTTTTTCTACCAACATTGTTAAAGTGCAGTGAAGAAAAATAAGATGCAACAGCATGATAAAAAAAATGAAGGTCTGTAATGGTTAACGTCCAAGACATAGATAATACAGTGGGTTGAGTAATTAACCACATTGTGGGGCGTTGTAAGAAAAGGAAAGTGTGCAAATCAGGAATGTGAGATGGTTACAAAAACAGGAAATACGTTCTAAGATGAAGAGTGAAATTTTACATTAAAAGAAAAAATAGAATCTTTAACTTCAAGTACACGAAATGAGATTAAGGTTTAAACAAAAATGAAGGGACCAGTAGTCTCTAACTGGTAATTGATTTAAAATACCTAAGACATCTTTTATTTATCAGCACAGAAATTTGTTCAAAATAGTGAAAGATTGTTGCTGAACCACAAAAGATGCCGGGATTCTTGGCCTCTGGAGAAGGATTCAATCTGGGTTCAGAGACGAGGCTTGATTGCTCAGAGCTTTTGTGTAATAAAGTTTTATGAAAGTATAAAAGAGATAGAGAAAGCTTCTGACATAGACATCAGAAGGGGGCAGAAAGAGTGCCCCCTCACCAGTGTTAGAAATGGAGTTATATACTTTCAATTAGTTATTACAGTGAATCAAAAGAATGTCTGGAGGTTGTAAAGACCTTACTAGACCCACTCCCATTATTTACATTTTAAGATAGCAGGATTAGCCAGAAGGTTTTTTTTCCCCAGAAACTGTCTTCAAGCAGGAAACATTATTATTATGTAATCCTAAGGAATGTAGAGGGGAAAAAAAATGTTCTTTTTCTCTTCCTTGAGAAATCCAGACCCCTCTCTCCTTGGGGACCCCCAGACTTCTTATCAACCTGCCTAGGAATTGACTCTCTCAATAGAATAAAAAGATTTTTGTCAACAAATACAACATAAATGTTGTCAGAGAAATGACAATTTTCAGTAATTTGTCTGAATAGGTTTTTATACTGTGAACTTAAAATGTAGTTTGAAAGTTTAGATGGATTGTCACAATTCCCCTGTATTTTAGTGGCACTTTCTGTCAGATGACACATTGTTGTTAAAATATACAGAATCATTTCAATTTATTTTCCTGTGCCTGCCTGGATTTATTTATATGTTGTGAGGTATGCATCAAAAGAGAAAAAGCTCTCCAAATATTTTCTGTTCAGGGAAACATTGGGTGTATTTCCATTAGTAGATCAATTTTCATGAAATATATATAAAGCTTATAATATTTTATAAAATTTTCACAAGTTTAATCTAAAGATATTCTCATAAAGACAGTAAAGTCAATTTGCATTAAATCTGTAAATATATACTGGAGATTGCACTAGCTAAAAATTAACATTTATTAAGATCATCATGTGTTTTAGATATTAGCTCATTTAAACCTCACATATTGCAACAAATATAAAAAGCTAGGTGACTTATTATCCCTATTTATTGATGAGGAAGCAAAGTAACTTACCTAAATCACACAGAAGGATAGGAGCTGATCAGAAATCTGAAAGATTATTTGACACCAACGCATATAAACTCACTGGGTAAACTCAATGGCTTCTCTTGGAACCAGAAGCTGAGATTCAAAAGAATATCCTCTCCCCAGGGAGCTGAGTTTTTAGTGGGTTAGACAAACCATTTACTTAATATATGAATAAAAAAATTATCCAGCAGAGCAAGCACGAGGTTCTACTGCAGCCTAGCAGTTCATCAGAGAGAAACTTGAAATGAGATGTGAATATCAAAGAAAAAAACGAATTTAGTTTTAGTAACAAATAAGGCCGATGAACAAATGGACCAGCCGGACAGAAAGGTAGCTTAAAGAAGTACCTTCAGGATTTGGAGCAATCCTTGTCACTCCAGGGTTTCAAAGAGCTTCATAAAAATAGAATCGCACAGTTTGTAGTCTTTTTATAAAGTAATTAGCCTCCAATTAAAATGAATAAATTTATATTAAAAAAATAGAATCGCACAGTTTGTAGTCTTTTATTTCAAGCTACTCCGCTCATCAGATTTTCAGTCCTTATTTGTGCTGTCACAGATACAAAGCATCATAGTACCATTGCACCACAACTGATCTGTTTTACAGCTGCTGGACATCTGTGTTGTTTCCAGTTCACGGCTGTGATGAATAAAACTGCTGTGAATTTTTTTGCACCATTCTTCAAGTGGAGAAGGAAATGGCAACCCACGGCAGTATTCTTGCCTGAAGAATCCCATGGATGGAGGAGCCTGGTGGGCTACAGTCCATGGGGTTGCAAGGAGTCGGACACAACTGAGCGACTTCACTTAGCCTCATATGCATACCACATTTATTTTTGTTAGCAAATAAGTCAAATTTCTGGATCCTGAGCTACCTGCACATTCAGTTATAGTATATATTGTCAAACCGAGGGTGTCCTCCTCAATTTACCCTCCCTTTAGAAGTTTTTCTTCTTTTTTCCAACTAGAACAAATTCTCACTAATACTTGGTATTCTCTTTTTATTCTTGTTCATTTTTTAATTAAAATTTTGATACTGTAGTAGATGTGCAGTCACTCCTTTTAGTTTTCGTGTCATTTCTCTGATGACAATTTTGAGGGTTTGAGAAAGCTGATGTGTCATTTTGATGTCTATTTTTTGTGCAACTCTCTTTCAAGTCTTTTGCCCCCTTAAAAATTTGCATTTTCCTGTCTTTTTCTTATTCATTTTTCGTTTTTTTTTAAGGTGTAAATCTCAGTCTTTGTTAAGATAATCTGGGCGGCTATGGATACAGCTTCATCACTCACACAGACAACTAAAAACTTCCCTTGGCCTTCAATTCTTATTGGTACAGCATCTCAAGGTCAGTCAGAAGTGAGTTTTGGGCTTTTTGAAATCATTCTTGGACATGCATACTCTAAATGTGCATGACCTTCCAGATTACTAGGAGTAGGTTCAAAGTCCACTTTTCAAAATCCACAGGCAACAAACAGCACAAATAAGTATCAAAAACTTACCAATGAGCAAAATTTTTCCTTTTAAATTTTGGTCAGCTTTTTGTCTCCACGGATAGTATTGTTGCTTTAGAAAATGAAGTAGTTGTCGCTGATGTTTTTGACAGACACCTATAGGAATTATGGAAAGAGTTGTTGTTGTGTTAGTCACTCAATCATCTCTGACTCTGTAAACCCATGGACTGTTGCCCACCAGGCTCCTCTGTCCATGGGATTCTCCAGGCAAGAATACTGGAGTAGGTTGCCATTCCCTTCTCCAGGGGACCTTCCCGACCCAGGGATCAAACCTAGGTTTCCTGCATTGCAGGCAGATTCTCTACCGTTTGAGCCACTAGAGAAGCCTAGGAAAAGAGTAGATGGTTTTAAAAGGATCTCACCTGAAGAGCTCCTTCCCTGGTGGCTCAGACAGTAAGGGTTCATCCCTGGGTCAGGAAGATCTCTTGGAGAAGGAAATGGCAACCCACTCCAGTATTCCTGCTTGGAAAATCCCATGGATGGAGGAGCCTGGTAGGCTACAGTCCATAGGGTTGCAAAGAGTCGTACACGACTGAGTGACTTCACTTACACTTTCACACCTGAAGAACTGAAAGTTTTAGAAAGTGGAAACTGCGGCGGAAAAAACCTCCTACCAGCAGAGGGCGCTGTGAGATTGTGGTTACCATAAACAATAACAGCAATCTGCGACCCCATGAGCTATAGCCTGCCAGGCTCCTCAGTCCATGGGATTTCACTCAGTTTTAAATATTCCTTGGGGCTGGTGCACTGGGATGACCCGGAGGGATGGTGTGTGTGGGGGGGCGGGGGGGTGGGTGGTTCTGGATTGGGAACAAGTGTACACCCGTGATGGATTCATGTTGATGTGTGGCAAAACCAATACAATATTGTAAAGTAAAAAAATAATAATAAATTTTTCAAAATTATAAATATTCCATATTTTTATATGCCCAAATAAGCCAAATTTCCCCCAGTCTGGCTATGGGTCCTAGATCTGAAATGTAAAGACTTTGGGCAAAGTACTTAATTCCCTTGTGACTTAGTTTCCTTCTACATAAAATGCAATAGCAGTAACATTGAAGTCAGAGTTGTGAGAATTAAGTAAATTGATCATATTTATTTAGTAATAGTTAGTCGCTCAGTCATGTCTGACTCTTTGCGACTCCATAACTGTAGCTCGCCAGGCTCCTCTGTCCATGGAATTCTCCAGGCAAGAATACCGGAGAGACACACCAAATAAAGCTGTTATAATTATTGCCATTTAAAAATTATGTGTATTGGAACAATATCATCATTCAGTGCGAACTTTTGTCACTTTTATATTTTTGGTGCTTTGGATAATATAAGGAACAGATGTCCTCAAACTTAGTCAAGTAGTGTGAACTGAAACTTGCGCCACATGGAATCTGGTATAATTCAGCAAAATGTGACTAAGGAAAGCCTGGAACAACAGTTCAGTGTCAGAGACAGAAAATGACCAACAAGTTTCTAAGCACTCTCCAAAAAGTTTGAGAGTTATTCAGAAGAAATTTCTTAGAGGCAGCATGAGACTTCAAGTAATCTTATTGGGCTAATCATAAAAGGCATGGGTAATCATTCAATAGGTCATACTAAGCCTGTCCCTACTGAGGGCAACTTATAAAGTGGTAAAATATTTTAAACCATATTAAAGGCATCAGTGAGATGGCAAAGTAATGAAAACTGGCATAATGCAAACCTAGAAGAAGCTGAAACCAGGAAAGAAGAGCTCCTTTATCTATAGAAGATTTTCAAAGATGGACAAAAGAAACTGATTTCCTGAACAAGGCTCTGGTGTCTTAGAAGTGAGAATAATTCTGGTCTTCGAGTGGGACTGAGGGACTGAAAAATCAGTATATCTGACTGGGTTGGTTCACCAAAATCTACACCCAAGGACATGAGTTTGCAGTCTGGAAACTACTGACAATTTAAGTCAGATGGTTCTTTGTTGTTCGGGGATGTTCAGAAGCTTCCTTTACTTCTACCTTCTGGATGCCAGGAGCAAACCTCTTCCTACTTTTACTCCGTACCATGTTGAAGAATCAAAAATATCTCTAGACATGGCTAAATATCCTCTGAGAAACAAAATCCTCCCAGGTTGAAAAACACCACTCTAGGAGGAAGACTGATCTGAAAGCAGGCTCGTTTTTGAAGGAGACCAAGCTTAACTTCAAGTCCCTTCAGTGTCTAAAGTTAAAGGAAGGGATCCTAGATTGTTCATGACTTTGATGATTTGCTAGAAGCAAATTTAACTTCTGCCAGATGCCAAAGAAAAATTATACTGAATGAGCTGTATAGGAGAGGAAGAGTTTATTGAAGCCTATTTTAGTAAGTGAAGAAATTGAAATCAACTCTACTGAAACAAAAGGCAAGAGGATTTCTGAGTGTTGGAGTCAGAAGGTGCTGGAGAATGTTAGAAGGTAGTCAATGTACTTAGGCCATTTGTGTTGACTAATTGGTGCTTATTTACTCAACAGTATTTTAGCCACATTGTTCTATGGTGGTTCCACGGTTTAAAAAAAAAAAAATCTGCCAGCAGTGGGAAAGACCTGGGTTTGATCCCTGGGTGGAGAAGACCCCCTGGAGAAGGAAATGGCAACCCACTCCAGTATTCTTGCCTGGGAGATACCATAGACAGAGGAGCTTGTGGGCTACAGTCTCTGGGGTCACAAAAAGTTGAATACAACTGAGCACAGCACATACATTTTGCTCTTAGGTTAGATTCCTACCCTTCTATTGAGACTGGGAGGCAGCGGTGCTCTCTTCTTGGTGATCATACTTCAAAGGGATGGCTCACAGGTGTTTGAGAAGAGTATTTCTTGGCCTCCAACCTTGCAAGAGGCTGGAAGAAAATTTATATCTCAAAGCAACAGAGAAAGAAATTTCAATTACAAAATTTTTTGAATAAATGCTCTAAGAAGAGGGAGGTCAGGAGTCTGCAGTCAGGAAGAAACCTAAGATTTAGTTACTGTAAGAGGAATACTAAGTCTGGCTTGGTCAAAGGATATAATATTATTTTAGCTCTAAGACATTTATTACAGTCTTTCACAGACAAAATCTAGTACTCCACAACAGTGGTACAAAATGGGTATTTGAGTAAATAAGGTAACATGAAAAATAACAATTAGAAATAATAGCAGTTAAAGACCTCCAAGGGCTCTAAGTAAAGTAAGTGAAGGTCACTCAGTCATGTCCAACTCTTTGTGACCCCATGGACAGTAGTCCATGGAATTCTTCAGGCCAAAATACTGGAGTGGGTAGCCTTTCCCTTCTCCAGGGATCTTCTCAACTCAGGGATCGAACCCAGGTCTCCCACATTGCAGATGGATTCTTTGCCAGCTGAGCCACAAGTATTAGTAATCTTGAAAGTATTAATACAAATTCAAGCAGACCTTGACATAGGAAAATCCAAATATAATTTAAAGATAATTAGACTTGCATATAATTATTTCTTAAATATACATATTTTGTATTTTTAAAAGAAATGCAAATAGTTGAAATAATAGCATACTTAAAATGAATTCAAGGAAATAAAATACATTAGAATTTAGGCTGAAACTTGGAAATTACAAAAAAAAATGATGAAAATGGAATTTTAGAACTAAAAACTATAATGATAAAGTTAATATCACAGAAGAAAAAAAATTTTTTCTTAATTTGATAATATGTATCACTACCACCACCCCTCCAAAAAGAACAAACAACCAAACAAGCAAATAATACTATATTAAACATCATGTTAAAGGTAATTGTTGAAAACTTTCTCTTTGAGATTGAGAACAAGACAAAATATTCACTGTCATCACATTTACTTAACATGATTACTGATGGCCTTAGCAAATACAATAAGTTTTTCAAAGTTATAAAGATTTGAAAGGAAAAAACACAGCACACATCAGCCATAGATGCAATCCCACTTATAGAAAATTCAAGTAACCCTACTAATAAATTATTAGAATTAGTAAGTGAGTTGAGAGGTCCCTGCATATGCAAAATGAATATAAAAAATCAATTGTATTTTTATTCAACAGAAACTAGCTGAAAATGAAAATTATTAGTTTTCTGTTGGTGCCATAACAAATTCCTACAAATCCCGCATTTTAAAACTACACGTATTTATTATCTTGCCATTTGTATAACTCAGAAGTTCAGGCTCAGTGTGACTCAGTTCTCTCTGTTTAGGGTTGATGAGGCCAAAATCAAGGTGTCAGCAGGGTTTCCCTTCCCTGTGGAGAACCTCGGAAAGAAACACTTTGAAGCTTGTGCAAGCAGTTGGGAATGCCAGTTTCTTTGGCTTAAGTGGTTTAATTTTCACTTACCTGCTGACTGCCCATCTCTCATCTTCTTAAGGCCAATGGCCTTCTTTATCCTGCTGCCTGCTCCATCTTCAAGACAGCAAAAATGCTTCTAATCTCTCTGACCTCTCCTTCAGGCCAGTCTTTCTAACTCTAGACAGAGACATTTCTCTGCTTTTAAAGTCTCATACACAGGCAGAGTTCAGAGATAGTACATGTTTGTTTTCAGACCAACACAATAAAGGATATATCACAAGGAAAAAAGTCAGGCAGAATTTTTGGTTTCCTGATGCATATAAAAGTTATATTTACATCATACTGTATTCTATTAAGTGAGCAATAGTATTGTGTCTAAAGAAAAAAAATCAATGAACATACCTTAATTTAAAAATATTTTACTTCTGGGACTTCCCTGCCACTCCAGTGGTTAGGACTTTGCCTTCCAGGGCAGAGGGTGTAAGTTCCATCCCTGGTTGGGGAGCCAAGATCACACATGCCTTGAGGCAATAAATAAATAAATAAGTAAAACAGAGACAAATTCAACAAAGACTTTAAAAATGGTCCACATCAAAAGAAAAATCTTAAATAAATACTGCTGATAAATTCTAATCATCATCTGGACCATCAGTGAGTCAAAATCTTTTTGCAATAGAAACACCCAGGATCACTGACCCCAGATCATCATAATAAATATAAAGAAATATTGTTAGAATTACTAAAAAGTGACACAGAGACATGAAATGAGAAAATTCTGTTGAAAATATGGCACTGATAAGTTTGTTTGATGCAGAGTTGCCAAAAGACTTCAAGATGTGAAAAATGCAGTAGGCAAAGCACAATAAAACAAAGTATGTTTGTAATTAGTTTGGGGCTACCTAGACAATTCAGGGTAATCTATCTGACAGTTTATAACATTAACTCCATCAGAATGTCTTGCTTGTAATATGAAGCAGGGCAAAGGCTAATAGAGTTTTACCAAGAAAATGCACTGGTCATAGCAAACACCCTCTTCCAACAACACAAGAGAAGACTCTACACCTGGACATCACCAGATGGTCAACACCAAAATCAGATTGACTATATTCTTTGCAACAAAAGATGGAGAAGCTCTATACAGTCAATAAAAACAAGACTAGGAGCTGACTGTGGCTCAGATCATGAACTCCTTATTGCTGAATTCAGACTGAAATTGAAGAAAGCAGGGAAACCCACTAGACCATTCAGGTATGACCTAAATCAAATCCCTTATGATTATACAGTGGAAGAGAGAAATAGATTTAAGGGCCTAGATCTGATAGATAGAGTGCCTGATGAACTACGGTATGAGGTTCGTGACACTGTACAGGACACAGGGATGAATACCATCCCCATGGAAAAGAAATGCAAAAAAGAAAAATGGCTGTCTGGGGAAGACTTACAAATAGCTGTGAAAAGAAGAGAAGTGAAAAGTCAAGGAGAAAAGGAAAGATATAAGCATCTGAATGCAGAGTTCCAAAGAATAGCAAGAAGAGATAAGAAAGTCTTCTTCAGTGATCAGGGCAAAGAAATAGAGGAAAACAACAGAATGGGAAAGACTAGAGATCTCTTCAAGAAAATTAGAGATACCAAAGGAACATTTCATGCAAAGATGGGCTCGATAAAGGACAGACATGGTATGGACCTAAGAGAAGCAGAAGATATTAAGAAGAGATGGCAAGAATACACAGAAGAACTGTACAAAAAGGATCTTCGCAACCCGGAAAATCACGATGGTGTGATCACTCATCTAGAACCAGACATCTTGGAATGTGAGGTCAAGTGAGCCTTAGAAAGCATCACTATGAACAAAGCTAGAGTAGGTGATGGAATTCCAGTAGAGCTATTTCAAATCCTGAAGGATGATGCCGTGGAAGTGCTGCACTCAATATGCCAGCAAATTTGGAAAACTCAGCAGTGGCCACAGGACTGGAAAAGGTCAGTTTTCATTCCAATCCCAAAGAAAGGCAATGCCAAAGAATGCTCAAACTACCACACATTTGCACTCATCTCACATGCTAGCAAAGTAATGCTCAAAATTCTCCAAGCCAAGCTTCAGCAATACGTGAACCGTGAACTTCCTGACGTTCAAGCTGGTTTTAGAAAAGGCAGAGCAACCAGAGATCAAATTGCCAACATCCTCTGGATCATCTAAAAAGCAAGAGAGTTCCAGAAAAAAAACATATATTTCTGTTTTATTGACTATGCCAAAGCCTTTGACTGTATGGATCACAATAAACTGTGGAAAATCCTGAAAGAGACGGGAATACCAGACCACCTAACCTACCTCTTGAGAAATCTGTATGCAGGCCAGGAAGCAACAGTTAGAACTGGACATGGAACAACAGACGGGTTCCAAATAGGAAAAGGTACGTCAAGGCTGTATATTGTGTATTGTCACCCTGCTTATTTAACTTCTATGCAGAGTACATCATGAGAAATGCTGGACTGGAAGAAACACAAGCTGGAATCAAGATTGCCGGGAAAAATATCAATAACCTCAGATATGCAGATGACACCACCCTCATGGCAGAAAGTGAAGAGGAGCTAAAAAGCCTGTCGATGAAAGTAAAAGAGGAGAGTGGAAAAGTTGGCTTAAAGCTCAACGTTCAGAAAACGAAGATCATGGCCTCCGGTTCCATCACTCCATCGAAATAGATGGAGTAACAGTGCGAACAGTGTCAGACTTTATTTTTTTGTGCTCCAAAATCACTGCAGATGGTGATTGCAGGCATGAAATTAAAAGACACTTACTCCTTGGAAGAAGAGTTATGACCAACCTACATAGCATATTCAAAAGTAGAGGAATTACTTTGCCGACTAAGGTTCGTCTAGTCAAGGCTATGGTTTTTCCAGTAGTCATGTATGGATCTGAGAGTGGGACTGTGAAGAAGGCTGAGCACCGAAGAATTGATGCTTTTGAACTGTAGTGTTGGAGAAGACTCTTGAGAGTCCCTTGGACTGCAAGGAGATCCAACCTGTCCATTCTGAAGGAGATCAGCCCTGGGGTTTCTTTGCAAGGACTGATGCTAAAGCTGAAACTCCAGTCCTTTGGCCACCTCATGTTAAGAGTTAACTCATTGGAAAAGACTCTGATGCTGGAAGGGATTGGGGGCAGGAGGAGAAGGGGACAACGGAGGATGAGATGGCTGGATGGCATCACGGACTCGATGGACGTGAGTCTGAGTGAACTCCGGGAGTTGGTGATGGACAGGGAGGCCTGGCGTGCTGCGATAGATGAGGTCGCAAAGAGTCGGACACGATTGAGCGACTGAACTCAACTGAATATGACATATTCATATTTTCCAAAATCATTAATTTTTTGGGGGGGATGCGGAATTATCTTGCATAATGTAAGGGTGTGTGTTAAGCTACTTCAGTTATATCTGGCTCTTTGCAACCCTGTGGATCATATAATTATTGCCAAATTCAGACTTAAATTGAAGTAAGTTGGGAAAACCACAAGACCTTTCAGGTATGACCTAAATCAAATCCCTTACGGTTATAAGTGGAAGTGACAAATAGATTCAAGGGATTAGATCTGATAGACAGAGTGCCTGAAGAAACTATGAATGGAGGTTTGTGATGTACAGGAAGCAGTGATCAAGACCATCCCCAATAAAAAGAAATGCAAAAATATAAAAAGGTTGTCTGAGGAGGCCTTACAAATAGCTGAGAAAAGAAGAGAAGTGAATGGCAAAGAAAAAAGGGAAAGATATACCCATTTGGATGCAGAGTTCCAAAAAATAGCAAGGAGAGATAAGAAAGCCTTCCTCAATGATCAATACAAATAAATAGAGGAAAACAATAGAATGGGAAAGCCTAGAGATCTCTTCAAGAAAACTATAGTTGCCAAGGGAACATTTCATGCAAAGGTGGGCACAATAAAGGACAGAAATGGTATGGACCTAACAGAAACAAAAGATATCAAGAAGATAAGGCAAGAATATCAGATTTAATCCCTTGAATCTATTTGTCACTTCCACTTATAACCGTAAGGGATTTGATTTAGATCAACCCACATCCAAGGAGCGGTGGCTGCGCTGGCACAGGAGGGCTTAGAGGAGCTATCCCACGTTGAAGGGCAGGAAGGATGGCGGTGAGGATATACCCCTTGTCCAAGGTAAGGAGCAGTGGCTGCAATTTGCTGGGGCAGCCATGAAGCGATACCCCACGCCCAAGGTAAGAGAAACCCAAGTAAGATGATAGGTATTGCAAGAGGGAACAGAGGGCAGACACACTGAAACCATACTCACAGAAAACTAGTCAATCTAATCACACTGGGACCACAGCCTTGTCTAACACAATGAAACCAAGCCATGCCCGCAGGGCAACATAAGACGGGAGGGTCATGGTGGAGAGGTCTGACAGAATGTGGTCCACTGGAGAAGGGAATGGCAAACCACTTCAGTATTCTTGCCTTGAGAACCCCATGAACAGTATGAAAAGGCAAAATAATAGGATACTGAATAAGGAACTCCCCAGGTCAGTAGGTGCCCAATATGCTACTGGAGATCAGTGGAGAAATAACTCTAGAAAGAATGAAGGGATGGAACCAAAGCAAAAACAATACCCAGCTGTGGATGTGACTGGTGATAGAAACAAAGTCCAATGCTGTAAAGAGCAATATTGCATAGGAACCTGGAATGTCAAGTCCATGAATCAAGGCAAATTGGAAGTGTTCAGACAGGAGATGGCAAGTGTGAACGTCAACATTCTAGGAATCAGTGAACTAAAATGGACTGGAATGGGTGAATTTAACTCAGATGACCATTATATCTACTACTGTGGGCAGGAATCCCTCAGAAGAAACGGAGTAGCCATCATGGTCAGCAAAAGAGTCAGAAATGCAGTATTTGGATGCAATCTCAAACACGACAGAATGATCTCTGTTCGTTTCCAAGGCAAACCATTCAATATCACCACAATCCGTCTATGCCCCAACTAGTAATGCTGAAGAAGCTGAAGTTGAATGGTTCTATGAAGACCTACAAGACCTTTTAGAACTAACACCCAAAAAAGATGTCCTTTTCAATATAGGGGACTGGAATGCAAAAGTAGGAAGTCAAGAAACACCTGGAATAACGGGCAAATTTGGCCTTGGAATGCAGAATGAAGCAGGGCAAAGACTAATAAAGTTTTATCAAGAAAAAGCACTGGTAATAGCAAAGACCCTCTTCCAACAACACAAGAGAAGACTCTGCACATGGACATCACCAGATGGTCAACACCAAAATCAGACTGATTATATTCTTTGCAGCCAAAGATGGAGAAGCTCTATACAGTCAGCAAAAACAAGACCGGGAGCTGACTGTGGCTCAGGTCATGAACTCGTTATTGCCGAATTCAGACTTAAATTGAAGAAAGTAGGGAAAACCGCTAGACCATTCAGGTATGACCTAAATCAAATCCCTTATGATTATACAGTGGAAGTGAGATTTAGAATTAAGGGCCTAGATCTGATAGATAGAGTGCCTGATGAACTATGGAATGAGGTTCATGACATTGTACAGGAGACAGGGATCCAGATCATCCCCATGGAAAACAAATGCAAAAAAGAAAAATGGCTGTCTGGGGAGGCCTTACAAATAGCTGTGAAAAGAAGAGAAGTGAAAAGTCAAGGAGAAAAGGAAAGATATAAGCATCTGAATGCAGAGTTCCAAAGAATAGCAAGAAGAGATAAGAAAGTCTTCTTCAGTGATCAGTGCAAAGAAATAGAGGAAAACAACAGAATGGGAAAGACTAGAGATCTCTTCAAGAAAATTAGAGATACCAAGGGAACATTTCATGCAAAGATGGGCTTGATAAAGGACAGACATGGTATGGACCTAACTGAAGCAGAGGATATTAAGAAGAGATGGCAAGAATATACAGAAGAATTGTACAAAAAAGATCTTCACAACCTGGATAATCACAATGGTGTGATCACTCATCTAGAGCCAGACATCGTGGAATGTGAAGTCAAGTGGGCCTTAGGAAGCATCACTACGAACAAAGGTAGTGGAGGTGATGGAATTCCAGTTGAGCTGTTTCAAATCCTGAAAGATGATGCTGTGAAAGTGCTGCACTTAATTTGCCAGCACATTTGGACAACTCAGCAGTGGCCACAGGACTGGAAAAGGGCCGTTTTCATTCCAATCCCAAAGAAAGGCAATGCCAAAGAATGCTCAAACTACCGAACAATTGTGCTCATCTCACACACTAGTAAAGTAATGCTCAAAATTCTCCAAGCCAGGCTTCAACAATATGTGAACCATGAACTTCCTGATGTTCAAGCTGGTTTCAGAAAAGGCAGAGGAACCAGAGATCAAATTGCCAACATCCGCTGGATCATCCAAAAAGCAAGAGAGTTCCAGAAAAACATCTATTTCTGCTTTATTGACTATGCCAAAGCCTTTGACTGTGTGGATCACAATAAACTGTGGGAAATTCTGAGAGAGATGGGAATACCAGACCACCTGACCTGCCTCTTGAGAAATCTGTATGCAGGCCAAGAAGCAACAGTTAGAACTGGACATGGAACAACAGATTGGTTCCAAATAGGAAAAGGAGTGCGTCAAGGCTGTATATTGTCACCCTGCTTATTTAACTTCTATGGAGAGTACATCATGAGAAACGCTGGACGAGAGGAAACACAAGCTGGAATCAAGATTGCCGGGAGAAATATCAATAACCTCAGGTATGCAGAAGACACCACTCTTACGGCAGAAAGTGAAGAGGAACTAAAAAGCGTCTTGATGAAAGTGAAAGAGGAGAGTGAAAAAGTTGGCTTAAAGCTCAACATTCAGAAAACGAAGATCATGGCATCCAGTCCCATCACTTCATGGGAAACAGTGGAAACAGTGTCAGACTTTATTTTGGGGGGCTCCAAAATCACTGCAGATAGTGATTGCAACCATGAAATTAAAAGACACTTACTCCTTGGAAGAAAAGTTATGACCAACCTAGATAGCATATTCAAAAGTAGAGACATTACCTTGCCGACTAAGGTCCATCTAGTCAAGGCTATGGTTTTTCCTGTGGTCATGTATGGATGTGAGAGTGGGACTGTGAAGAAGGCTGAGTGCCAAAGAATTGATGCTTTTGAACTGTGGTGTTGGAGAAGACTCTTGAGAGTCCCTTGGACTGCAAGGAGATCCAACCACTCCATTCTGAAAGAGATCAGCCCTGCGATTTCTTTGCAAGGACTGATGCTAAAGCTGAAACTCCAATACTTTGGCCACCTCATGTGAAAATCTGACTCATTGGAAAAGCCTCTGATGGTGGGAGGGATTGGGGGCAGGAGGAGAAGGGGATGATAGAGGATGAGATGGCTGGATGGCATCCCAGACTCGATGGACATGAGTCTGAGTGTACTCCGGCAGTTGGTGATGGACAGGGAGGCCTGGCGTGCTGCGATTCACGGGGTTGCAAAGAGTCGGACGCGACTGAGCGACTGAACTGAACTGATACAAAAAAGATCTTCATGACCCAGATAACCATGACGATGTGATCACCCACCTAGAGCCAAACATCTTGGAACGCGAAGTCAAGTGGGTCTTAGAAAGCATTGTTATGAACAAAGCTAGTGGAGCTGATGGAATTCCAGCTGAACTGTTTCAAATTCTAAAAGATGATGCTGTGTAAGTGCTTCACTCAATATGCCAGCAAATTTGGAAAACTCAGCAGTGGCCATACGACTAGGAAAGGTCAATTTTCATTCCAATCCCTTAGTAAGGCAATGTCAAAGAATGCTCAAACTATTGCACAATTGCACTTATCTTACCCACTAGCAAAGTAATGCTCAAATTTCTCCAAGCCAGGCTTCAACGATATGTGAACCATGAACATACAGATGTTCAAGTTGGATTCAGAAAAGGCAGAGGAACCAGAGATCAAATTGCCAACATCTGGTGGATCATTGAGAAAGCAAGAGAGTTTCAAAAAAAAACATCTACTTCTGCTTTATTGACTACACCAAAGCCTTTGACTGTGTGGATCACAATAAACTGTGGAAAATTCTTCAAGAGATGGGAATACCAAACCACCTTACCTCCTGAGAAATCTGTATGCAGGTCAAGAAGCAACAGTTAGAACTAGACATGGAACAACAGACTGGTTCTAAATAGGAAAAGGAGTACATCAAGGCTGTATATTGTCACTCTGTTTTTTTAACTTATATGCAGAGTACATTATGAGAAATGCCAGGCTGAATGAAGCACAAGCTGGAATCAAGATTGCCAGGAGAAATATCAATAACCTCAGATATGCAGATGACACCACCCTTGTGGCAGAAAGTGAAGAGGAACTAAAAAGCCTCTTGATGAAAGTGAAAGAAGAGCGTGAAAAAGTTGGTTTAAAACTCAACATTCAGAAAAGTAAGATCATGGCACCCAGTCCCATCATTTCATGGCAAATAGATGGGGAAGCAATGGAAACAGTGACGGACTTTATTTTGGGGGAGCTCCAAAATCACTGCAGGTGATGACTGCAGCCATGAAATTAAAAGACTCTTGCTCCTTGAAGAAAAGCTATGACCATCCTAGACAGCATATTAAAAAGCAGAGACATTACTTTGCCAACAAATATCCGTCCAGTCAAAGCTATGGTTTTTCCAATAATCATGCATGGATGTGAGAGTTGGACTATAACGAAAGCTGAGCACTAAAAAAAGGATACTTTTGATCTGTGATATTGGAGAAGACTCTTGAGAGTCCCTTGGACTGCAAGGAGATCAATCAGTCTATCCTAAAGAAATCAGCCCTGAATATTCATTGGAAGGACTGATGCTGAAGCTGAAACTCCAATACTTTGGCCTGCTGATGTGAAGAACTGACTCATTTGAAAAAACCCTGATGCTGGGTAAGATTGAAGGCAGGAGGAAAAGGGGATGACAGAGGATGAGATGGTTGGATGGCATCACAGACTCAATGGACATGAGTTTGAGCAAGCTCCAGGTGTTGATGATGGAGAGGACAGCCTGGTGTGCTGTAGTCCATGCGGTCCAAAGTGTCGGATATGACTGAGAGACTGAACTGAACTAGGATTCAGTTTGAGCTAAGTACTGCTCTAAGTCCATTTTCTTGTATTAGTTAACTTAATTTCTAGCTAATAATAAAATTTCTACCAAATTCTAAATAAATAGCTGGTCAACTAGAGAGGTAGAGATGAAACTCATGAAAGATTGTTGTTGAACCACTCAAAGATGCCAGGATCCCCTGGAGGAGAAGAATTCAATCCGGGGCCAGAAATGAGGCTTGATTGCTCAGAGCTTTTGTGTAATAAAGTTTTATTAAAGTATAAAGGAGATAGAGAAAGCTTCTGACATAGACATCAGAAGGGGGTAGAAAGAGTACCCCCCCCCAAAAAAAAAAAAAAAAGAAAGAGTACCCCCTTGCTAGTGTTAGCAATGGAGTTATATACTCTCCAATGACTCCAAAGAGTGTCTGGAGGTTGTAAAGATCTCACCAGACCTACTCTCATAACTTACATTTTAAGGTAACAGAATTAGCCAGAAGGTTTATCCTGACTGTCCTCAGGCAGGATACATAATCCTAAGGAATGTAGAGGGGAAAAAAATGTTTGTCCTTTCTTCCTCCTTGAGAATTCCAGACCCTTGTCTCCTTGAGGACCCCTAGACTTCTTATCAATCTGTCTAGGTGACTCTCTCACTTGGACAACATTTGCATCAACATGTACAGGCTACTATATTTAAAATGGATAACCAGCAAGGGCCTATTGTGTAACACAGGGAACTTCGCTCAAAGTTATGTGGCATTCTTCATGGGAGGAGATTTTGGGGAGGGAGAGATGCATATATAGGCATGGCTGAGTCCCTTTGTTATTCATCTGAAATTATCACATTATTAATCATCTATCAGTTCAGTTCAGTCGCTCAGTCGTGTCCGACTCTTTGTGACCCCAGGGAGGTGCAGCACGCCAGGCCTCCCTGTCCATCACCAACTCCCTTTGTTCACTCAGACTCATGTCCATTGAGTCAGTGATACCATCCAGCCATCTCATCCTCTGTCGTCTCCTTCTCCTCCTGCCCCCAATCCCTCCCAGCATCAGAGTCTTTTCCAATGAGTCAACTCTTCGCATGAGGTGGCCAAAGTATTGGAGTTTCATCTTTAGCATCAGTCTTTCCAAAGAACACCCAGGGCTGATCTCCTTCAGAATGGACAGGTTGGATCTCCTTGCAGTCCAAGGGACTCTCAGGAGTCTTCTCCAACACCACAGTTCAAAAGCATCAATTCTTTGGCACTCAGCCTTCTTCACAGTCCAACTCTCACATCCATACATGACTACCGGAAAAACCATAGCCTTGACTAGATGGACCTTAGTCGGCCAAGTAATGTCTCTGCTTTTGAATATACTATCTAGGTTGGTCATAACTTTCCTTCCAAGGAGTTAGTATCTTTAATTTCATGGCTGCAATCACCATCTGCAGTGATTTTGGAGCCCCCAAAAATAAAGCCTGACACTGTTTCCACTGTTTCCCCATCTATTTCCCATGAAGTGATAGGACCAGATGCCATGATTTTTGTTTTCTGAATGTTGAGCTTTAAGCCAACTTTTTCACTCTCCTCTTTCACTTCCATCAAGACGCTTTTTAGTTCCTCTTCACTTTCTGCCATAAGGGTGGTGGCAATCTGCATATTTGAGGTTATTGATATTTTTCCTGGCAATCTTGACTCCAGCTTGTGCTTCTTCCAGTCCAGCGTTTCTCATGATGTACCCTGCATAGAAGTTAAATAAGCAGGGTGACAATATACAGCCTTGATGCACTCCTTTTCCTATTTGGAACCAGTCTGTTGTTCCATGTCCAGCTCTAACTGTTGCTTCCTGACCTGCATACAGATTTCTCAAGAGGCAGGTCAGGTGGTCTGGTATTCCCATCTCTCTCAGAATTTTCCACAGTTTATTGTGATCCACACAGTCAAAGGCTTTGGCATAGTCAATAAAGCAGAAATAGATGTTTTTCTGGAACTCTCTTTACTCCAATACAAAATAAAAAAGTTTAAAAAAATTAAAAATGAAGTTATAGAGTAAAAAACTTTTAACTGACATAAATTCCTCTCAAGTCAAGTAGACTATTTACTGAAATTTTTCTGTATAGACCTTCTGAAAACACACATGAAAACAACTTTCCAGGTACAAATCATTATAAAGTTAAGGTTTTATAATAGGTATGTCTTCCAAAAAATGTTATAGTATTCTGTTTCTTCCTTTCTAGTATGAGATGTAAGTTTTAATGTATTTTGTAAGAATCACCACTTCTTAGAAATCATTTTGCTTATTTTACTTTTATTTTAACATATATAAAAGCAGCTTATAATTGCACTGGATACAAAAGACAAACAAATAAACACACTTTATTGCACTTAGGAAATATTTCACATGAAGTATTGCACATGATATAATTGTGTCAGGAAAGCCACAAATTGATAAGCAATAGAACTATTATTATTCCAGATTTGAACAATACAGACCTTCCTGATAGAGATTTGCCACACCACATATTGCACATTTTCCAACACTTTTATCTGTTTTACAAATATTCCTCATATTCTTTTTGTCCTTATCTTTGTGAGAGACTATATATAAGGCAATACTTTATATACCTTTGAAAAAGACAGGCTTACAGTGAAGAAGTGAAAAAAATAACATAAATACCTAACCATCCCATTCTTTGTGGGAGAAATGACAAAAAAAAAAAAAAAAAAAAAGAAAGAAAGAAAAGCAAATGACAAACTTCTTTAAAAAGAGAGAAATATTACAAAGCTTCATTTCATAAACATTTTTCCATTTGCTAATGTCCTTGGAGTTAGTAAAATGCATTTAGACTAAACCTCTGCACTACCAGTTAAAATTTTCTTTGCTTACATTCAGTTTTAATACCACCATCTAATTCCTTCATACAGTATAAATGCATGAAGGGCATATATTGTTTGTAGTCATTCAACAATAAATAATAACTCTAAACCTAGTTATTTTATTATCTCTGAATCAAAAAAATATAAAGTGCACTCAAAAGCTTTGCAGTCATTTATCTCATCCTTGGACAAGATTTATCAGTCAACCTGTGACACTTTCAGATCATGGCAGGAGTACTCCATAATGCATACACGCCTGGAATTTTTCTCCCTTTTTTCCAGTCTTGTGTGGAGGAAAGTTTCCCAAATAATACAAAGGTTTGTTTGCTTGTTTGTTTGTTTTCACAAAGTCTTAATGGGAAACTTCTGACCAGAGAGCAGCATTTGCCCACACTTGTCACATTTCCTAGAGTTCCATGTTAAAATGTCTACAAGCAAATATGATTCCTCTTTATTTGGAGGGTTTGCTACATATCCAGTGTAAATTCTTGTCACATTCTGTGCTGCTGACCTCTTCACTGTTCAGAACTGCACAGTTCTCAGACCCCGTAAGGTTGAACCTGTCAAACAGTAAAGAAACCGGAATTAGTTTCAGCCCATCATTTCCGTTCAGTTATATGAAAATCAACTTTGTGGTGGTGGTGATAGCTTCTGCTTTTTTTTTTTTTTTTTTAAGCTGGAATGCATGAGGCAAGTACACCAGTCAAATGATCACAGAACAATCTGTAGAGACAGTAGACAATGATGGAAAAGAATAGTATGTGGAGAGAAGATACAAACATAAGAGTAAAGGGCTCCATTCATTTGGCTGGTGTGTCACTACAGGAGTGACTCTTGTTGATTTTTGAGTGCACAAACCCTTCAAGAAACTTCCCAGAAAGTGCACACATTCAACAATCATGCATATTAGTTCATACAATTTTGGGGGGTAACAGCCCCTGGTGCCCATTTGTGGATGTGGGGCATACTAGAGAATCTTTTTCTAGAGATTTAAACTCGTTCTCTGAATCTCTCATTTTCATGAAACTAGAGACCTAGCAATTCATTCACATCTGAGTGACAAAGATTAACACTAAACTTATACAGCGTCCTTCAAACTTGAAAATGTACAGGTAATGGAAATAAAGTCAGCATCTTTAATTTTGGGGCAATTTTTCTCTCAGATCCACAGAAGCTTCTAATTACCAATAGGTATTGGAAATATTGTTTTTTATCCCTGTGAATATGAGAACTGGGAAAGTTAAAAGTTAGTTCCCAAAATTAGCTTGTCAATAAAATACAAATATTAGATTGGAACTTTTTTTTTACATCATCATAATTATACCTGGAATATTTGAATCTTATTTCACTAGAATTTACTGAGATCAAATTACTAGAAGTACTTATTGTATGAACTCCAAGCAGATAAAAAAGGATAATATTACTATTAAAGCCCTTCTTTAAGAATTCCATAGTTTAGCTGTCCTCAACTATTTTGGTACCAGGGACAAGTTTCACGAAAGATAATTTCTCCATGGACTGGGGCAGGGGGATGGTTTGGGGATGATTTGAGCACATTACATTTATGGTACACTTTATTTTATATTTTTTTTATCAGCTCCACTTTGAATCATTGGGCATTAGATCCTGGAGGTTGGAGACCCTTCCCACAGAGTATAACATACAAAAGAGAATATTAAAGCTCTGCTTCTAAGAGCACAATCCTCATAAAGAACAACACTTTAAAAAGAAAACAGAACAGGAAAGCTGCCAGCTTTGGGAGCTGGCAGCCTTGGGAGCATAAAGAGATATCTTGAAACTCACCAGTTGTTAAATTCTTGGCCATTTGACCATTTCCATGTCTGGCCAGCTTCATTTCTCAGCCCAATCCAGTGTTCAGCTCTACCCACATATTGTTTTAAAAAGTTCTTGAAGGAAGAACAAAGGAAGTGTATGTTAAACCACTCCTCCTGATAAGTATGTAATAAATTCTGTTTCTCAAATCTGCAACTAGTAAGCAGTGTAGCTCAGCTAATCTTTTGTATTAACTCGATGAACAGGGAGGCCTGGCGTGCTGCGATTCATGGGGTCGCAAAGAGTCGGACACGACTGAGCAACTGAACTGAACTGAACTGAACGATTAATAGTGCTATGTGAATTCAGCTCATTTGGATTTCTGATCTTTGAAGCTAAACACATCACATGTAAAGACTACACTGGACTCTCATTTGGACCTCAGACTGATCATGTGGTTTTCTGTGACTAAGTTTTCCCGGGTCAGAGACAGACAGAATATCTACACTTAGAAGGAAACAGAAGAAAATCACAGATTAGCTATATAAAATAAAAAAGAATACCAATACTTTATGGAATTCTTTTTGAATGCTATCTTACCATGTCCTCTTTAGAATCAATGACAGCAAGAGTGGCATCGTGTTTGGAGCAAGAGTTTTGGGCCAAGGTCCAGTTCTTTGTTTTCTTGGAAATAAGATAGCATTTCCCCTTGTGTCCAATCCAATCATCTGAGCATGGAAACACATGGGTGTTTGGTGGCGCTGATGACACATATTGTCCTGGACAGTTGTACTGGCCCACTGTGAACATAAAAATGGTTTGTTTTAGCAACACAAGGAACCACGTACCCATAGGGTACAAAGTAGTTCAGGGATACTCTACTAGGTGACAAAGGAAGAGACGAAAGAAGATGAACTAAAAAAAAAAATTTATGGAAATATAGTTGACATACACTATATTAGCTTCAGGTGTACAGCACATTGATTCAGAATTTTTATAGGTTATGCTCCATTTAAAGATATTAAAAAAAAAAAAAAAAGGAAGGTAAATTCCGTGAAGAGCAAGAAGGCAGTTTTTCACTTTATCTGATCTCTTATTGTACCTCATCATCATTGTATAAGTTCTAAGAAATAAGAGGGAGTCAGTTGGGTCAGAAAGTGGAGGGGAAATTTAAAAATCTTGAAAATAGTCTTTTGATTCTAGTTGAAAAGGGGTATAAGGTATTGGGGTTGGCTGAAAAGTTGGTTTCAGATAACAGAAAAGCTGAATTTTATGGCCAGCCCAGTATATTATAAATTTCAATTAAGGTTTTGCATCTGATTACATAGGAGGAATAATTTGAAGATGTAATAGATATAACTCTATATGGCAAGGTGGAGGAGAGAATATTAGCAGGGTAGCAATTCAGAATACAAAAAGGTTTATGGCTGGGGATGTATCCTAACATTGTAAAATTTCATGTGTGTATAAAACACAAATGAATCTTGGTATAGCTGTATGTTTCAAATAACAAAACTAGCTCTTGGAAGCTTCTAGATATATTCTTATTATCTCAATTATCCATACCCACTATTGTGTGTCTTTTGAGATAAGAGACTGTCCAATTCCTAATTAATCTATGGCTCAGATATCATTTTTTTGATCGACAATGAATGGGCAGCCCACATTTTTCCAGTTAAATATTGATTTGTTTAGGATCTAAATCAACACCTTTTCTTCCAGAGTTAAATATCTTCTCACATGTAATTTTATCCCATGATGTTATATAAATCATAAACAATTTTTAATAGTTCTAAAGCATTAAAAACTAGAAAAGTATTGTATCAGTTATCTAAGGAATGTGGAACCATATTTTATATTTCCTAGGAAATTCACCATGTATGAAAAATGAGATGATCTAAGATTAATCAGAATTTTTGATGAACTCATGAAGCGCAGACTCACCTGATAGAGCAACGAGAGCTATGATGAGAGTGGTAATGAAGACCACGTTTACTACAGCACATGGGATAGGAACATGAATGGATCCTTCATGATATGTTGCAGAGTAAGTCCCAGTGGCATGACCTGAAGAGAGAAAGTGGATGATTAGGCAGGCTATAGAAGTAAGAAAGAGACATTTGATTTTCTCTTGAGACATTTAAAAAAATATTATATGTCTCCCTACTTTCTTATATAAAATGTATAAGTTACGTTTCCTCAAATTTTGAATAAGCTATTTTTGGCTAAAAATGAAATAATCCAGTCACAATAATGAGATTATAAAATATTTCCCCAAATATGTACTCAGTAGCTATGAAAATTCAACATATATTATAATTGTATTCTTTAAGGTTTAACTAGACAGAGATGCTGCTTTCCTTCAAAGCAATTTACTGTGCAATGGATGTTAAGACAACATTTGCCTCTTCTGAACATTGTTTTTCCCAGCATAGGCCTGCTTTCAAATTTTCAAAGAGAAGACTTTACTTCACTCCTATCCGGTTCTATTTCTCTCAACTTGTTAAAGCATATCTTTATTTTCTCATCAGCATACAACTATTACCAGAAGCAGCGCTTGGTATTTAGGGTAGCAATTTCAGAGCTCTCTGTCTAGTTTCACTTCTCACCATGTGAGACTCAACGAAGGGGCTCAAACTCAATGCAGGAACATCTCTGGCTCCTCAGCAGGTATCAACACATCCAAGTAGCTCACGGATGTCAGAGTCCACTGGCTTATCCAGTGGACTCACACTGTTGGCTTGGACATCCAGTGGGTAAGCTGTGGAGGTGATTCTCTGATTTTAAGTTATATCATTAGTTCATTAGTTAGGGCTATTGTTATTCACAGTTTGTTTTATCACCTAGGCAACAAAACACTCCCCTAAGAGTATACTTCCGGTTTGGTTACAAGCCCTGTCCATTAATGGAGAAATTTTAAAACAAATCCTCTAGTACATATCGAATCCCCCAAGGGTGGTGCTCAAAGATTGTTCACACTGATAAAGCTACAAGAGCAGCATAGACTAAATATTCATAAATCAAATATTCAATAGAAGATTGGGATGATTTCAGGAAAAGTTCAGAATTCCTACAATTAATTCCTTCTTATTTCAACTATGCTATTATTGAATGGTTTCCTTCTTTTTTTTCTTTTTTAATATACCTTTTTCTTTCAGGAAACTCAGCTGAGTCATCAAGTTATGGGTATCTGGTCACCAAAAATTTTATGTGGTTTGCAATATCCACACTTGATTTTGTGTTCCTAAGTGAAAGATAGTTTTACCAGAGGCAATAAATGCTTTTCTAAAGCAAACCATGCTAGTAGACACATATTTGGTAAACAACCCCCTCCTCTAGATATTTTCATCTCTGTTGTTCAGAACACATTCTTTGTTACTGGATAATTGGGTTTACAAGTAAACTCTAGTTCCTACCTTCTAGTGTTTGGGGCACCTCATTAACATGAGAGGAAGAGAGAGAGAAATGAAATAAGTCAAGAAAGTTCCACCAAAAAAGTTATTGGAAAACAATGGGAAAACCCTGGTGACAAGAGATGACAAGGTCTGTGGATAGATTAGACAAACAGAAAAGGAGAAAAGTGATACAGCAAAAGTAATCATATTTTGATGAAAAATAAAAGAAAGGAAGAAAAATGTCTGATTCATACAGAATTTGAAGTCCACAATTGGATGAAATAGAAAAGTGAGTGCCAAGGAAGTGATGCTTGCAAATTGTGGTGCTGGGGGACTCTTGAGAGCCCCATGGAGTGCAAGACTGAACCAGTCAATCCTAAAGGAAATCAACTCTGAATATTCACTGGAAAGACTGATGCTGAAGCTCCAATACTTTGGCCACCTGATGCAAAAGGCCGACTCATTGGAAAAGACCGTGATGCTGGTAAAGATTGAAGGCAGGAAGAGAAGGGGGCAGCAAAGAATGAGATGGTTAGATAGCATCACTGACTCAAGAGACATGAATATACGCAAATTCTGGGAAACAGTGGAGGACAGGGGAGCCTCACATGCTGCAGTCCACGGGTTCACAAAGAGTTAGACACAACTTAGTGCCTGAACAGCAACAACAACAAATAGAAAAGTGAAATGGAGGGAAAGAGCACCCATAGGACTAGAGAAGACGATTGTGTTTTCAAGAATTCTTTATGAGGTTCTCACAATAAATTGCCTTTGGACACTATAAATATTCAGATGCTTATATGGCTATTCTCTCAAAGTCTGGAAACCTGTGTTCCCAGCAACTGGAGGATGTTTTCTTGAAAACACAAGATAAAGCCCACGAAAAGCACACAATGGTACAAGGTTCAGCCAGTCAAGAACATAATGATTTATATGAAAAATAGAATTCTCTCACATAATAAATAAATTAAAATTTAAAAATTTAAAAAGAAAAATAGAATTTTTCATAAAGAGAGGCAGTGCTTCCTAGGGGATATCCAGACAGTTATAAAAAATTGTTCACTGGGCTAGGGAGGGGATTTTCTAATTAAATCTGAAAAACTGAGATGGTATAAAATAAAACAAAGAGATAGATCTTTAAGGCGTTTCTAAAATTCACCTTTGTGATTTCCTTTCATGTCTCAGGTATTCTGTGTTCACATAGATAAAGAAATATTTACTTCTTCCCACTTTCTCTTGTATCCTGCTCAAATGGAACATAGCCAAGTTTTTCCACAAAAGGCAAGCTTGATTTTCTCCCTAACTCCTGGTATATATCATAGATAGATAGATATAAACATAGATATAGATATTACTAGTATTTAGAGAAAAAGAATTGACCTACTTTGTTGTTCTCTTTTCAGGTGCAAGGAGCTGGTCTCTGTTGCAGAAAAATCTTCAGAATTCATCTTTATCCTTGTCACAATCACCCTGGTTAATCCCAAGTGGAGCCAACCTACAGTGAAATTCTCTGCTGGAGCTCTTGTTCTGTCTCTGTGTCTTTGAGATACCTCAGCGTTTATATTCAGCTATGTTGTCTCCACCCCCTTCCTCTCACCTCCTAGTCGCTCAGATACTCCTGTTCTCTTTAATTCATGCTCCAGAGGCCCAGACAGTTTACAATGTGTTGTTGTGGTGAGTTATGGGTTTCCCCTGCCATCTGAAATGTGCTTTCTCACAAATGTAGGTGCAGTATGAAGAGGCAAGCAGGAATTTCCCAGAATCTGAGACATCATTTTTAAATTTGTAGAAAACAAATTGTTTAGGAAATAGAATATCCAAGTAAAGAATTAAAAGTTAGAGATTCTTATATTTGATATGGAAATAATTTGAAGAGTCATATTTCCCTGGAATCCCATTCATTCATTAAATCATAAGTTTAACAACTAATATTCATTGAACATCTGCTATGAACCCAACACCGTTTGGGGTTAGAAGATCTATTGTTGGCTAAAAAATTTAAGACATCTATCCTCATGGATCTTTCTCCAGTCTGGAAGTGTTTTACTTAGTGCACTATAAACTGGCTTTTAGAAATGTGCCGTTCACTTCTTCCCTGGGAACTAATTTCTTAAGTTATCTAGTTAGTAAGTTATCTAGTAAGTAGTTGCTTTAATGCAGGAAATAGAAACCTTGTGGCTGGAACTTCCTTTCTATGTTCTAAAATTGTTTATCTTAAATGATCAATTTCATTTATCTCCTCAATTTTCATGTTATATATTACTGTCATTACCCACTCCAGTGTTCTTGCCTGGGGAATCCCAGGGATGGGGGAGCCTGGTGGGCTGCCGTTTATGGAGTCGCACAGAGTCGGACATGACTGATGCAACTTAGCAGCAGCAGCAGCAGCAGCATTACTGTCATTTGGACTGCCTTATTTCCCCTTAGTAATATCTTTTTATCCTATTTTTCTTCCATTTGCTAGATTAGAGTATAATAACTATAAAAATATATTACCATAGTATCAATATCATCCAGGTAAGTTATTAAGCTCAATGTAAAATAAATGCAGAATTTCTATATCTGGTGATTTAAGGAGAGGATCAAAATACTGCTCTACTTAATAATTTTAGTATCCTCAAATTTTGTCATTAATGTGACTTGAATAAAGATATTCTGTTTTCAGAATAAAGCCTTTGTGAAAATGTTATGGTCAAGTGGGTGGGAAATTGACATTTACTGTAGGCTTGGGCTTCTCTTGTAGCTCAGTTGGTAAAGAACCTGTCTGCAATGCAGGAGACCCAGGTTCAGTTCGTGGTTTGGGAAGATCCCCTGGAAGAGGAAATGGCAAACTACTCCAGTATTCTTGACTGGAGAATTCCATGGACAGAGGAGCCTGGCAGGCTACAGTCCATGGGGTTGCAAGAGTCGGACAGTTAGCAAGTACACCACCCCTGTAGGCTGCTGCTGCTGCTGCTAAGTCACTTCAGTCATGTCCGACTCTGTGCGACCTCATAAATGGCAGCCCACCAGGGTCTGCCATCCCTGGGATTCTCCAGGCAAGAACACTGGAGTGGGTTACCATTTCCTTCTCCAATGCATGAAAGTGAAAAGTAAAAGTGAAGTCGCTCAGTAAGTGTCCGACTCTTCACAACCCCACGGACTGCAGCTTACCAGGCTCCTCCGTGCATAGGATTTTCCAGGCAAGAGTACTGGAGTGGGTTGCCATTGCCTTCTCCACCACTGTAGGCTAGTAATTACCATTTACTGTAGGCTAGTTAGGAAATTACCATTTACTGTAGGCTAATTAGATAATGCAAAAGGCATGGGTTCAGAACTAGGATTCTGCATGCCATGTGGTGTGGCTAAATATTTTAAAAAGAGGAAAGCAAATACACACTTGATCATCATTGCTATGTGTCTCTTCCAATGGAAAGCAGGGCTTTTCAACAGCGTATTGGGTGAACACAGAAATCATGTTCCAGTTCTACCATTGTCAAATGTTTATTTTTCTCTCTGATTATTTCCATGTAAGTGTGAAACTAATTTTTATAACTGGACACTGACTATCTGTGAAATTTGAACTTTGCAAAACAATTAGCAGACTATGAGCAGGAGAAAGACTGCAGTCTTAACAGGTCGATAACTCCAACAATGGTCCCTCTTGTTCCTCATGGGCCAGCTATGCTATCACTCTGTTCCTTGAAAATGATAAACTTCTTTTCATTTTATAGAAGGTACTTTTTCTTTTGTTTCCTTTGCTCTCAGATTTTCTTATGGCTATGTCTTTTTTCTCATTTATATTTACCTCACATGTGCCCAGTAAGATCTTCCATGAACACCTGCACAAATTATCTTCCATAGCCAAAGAATGCTCAAACTACTGCACAATTGCACTCATCTCACATGCTAGTAAAGTAATGCTCAAAATTCTCCAAGCCAGGCTTTCAAGTTGGTTTTAGAAAAGGCAAAGGAACCACAGATCAAATTGCCACCATCTGTTGGATCATCAAAAAAGCAGGAGAGTTCCAGAAAAACATCTATTTCTGCTTTATTGACTATGCCAAAGCCTTTGACTGTGTGGATCACAATAAACTCTGGAAAATTCTGAAAGAGATACCAGAGCACCTTACCTGCCCCTTGAGAAATCTGTATATAGGTCAGGAAGCCACAGTTAGAACTAGACATGGAACAACTGACTGGTTCCAAATAAAAAAAGGAGTACATCAAGGCTGTATATTGTCATTCTGCTTATATGCAGAGTATATCATGAGAAATGCTGGACTCATTGAAGCACAAGCTGGAATCAAGATTGCCAGGAGAAATATCAATAGCCTCAGATATGCAGATAACACCATCATTATGGCAGAAAGTGAAGAGGAACTAAAGAGCCTCTTGATGAAATTGAAAGAAGAGAGTGAAAAAGTTGGCTTAAAACTCAGCATTCAGAAATCTAAGACCATGGCATCCAGTCCCATCACTTCATGGCAAATAAATGGGGAAACAATGGAAACAGTGATAGACTTTATCTTTTTGGGCTCCAAAATCACTTCAGATGGTGACTGCAGCCATGAAATTAAAATATCCTTACTCCTTGGAAGGAAAGTTATGACCAACATAAACAGCATTTAAAAAGCAGAGACATTACTTTGCCAACAAAGATCCATTTAGTCAAAGCTATGGTTTTTCCACTAGTCATGTCTGGATGTGAGAGTTGGACCATAAAGAAAGCTGAGCACCTAATAACTGATGTTTTTGAACTGTGGTGTTGGAGAAGACTCTTGAGAGTCCCTTGGACAGCAAGGAGATCCAACCAGTCCATCCTAAAGGAAATCAGTCCTGAATAGTCATTGGAAGGATCGATGCTTAAGCTGAAGCTCCAATACTTTGGCCACCTGATGGGAAGAACTGACTCATTTGAAAAGAGCCTGATGCTGGGAAAGATTGAAGGCAGGAGCAGAAAGGGATGACAGAGGATGAAATGGCTGGATGTCATCACCGATTCAATGGACATGAGTTTGAGTGTACGCCAGGAGTTGTTGATGGACAGGGAGGCCTTGCGTACTGTGGTCCATGGAGTTGCAAAGAGTGGGAACAACTTCGGGGCTAACTCAACTGAGTCACTGTTATCTCACTCTTTTAGTTTATAGAACATATCATCATCTGAGATTTTTTTTAAATTTTTACATAAATGCATATTTTTAAAGCAGTAATTGTTTTGTTTACTTCCCTCACTGGGAAGTAAGGTCTTTAAGAGCAGGGACATGGCTGTCTTTTACAATGCATCTCTAGTACCTAGAATAGAGCTTAGAACACAGGAGTTCAATGAATACTTGCTGGATGGATACATGAAATAATGTTTGTGACAATCAACTCAAGCACTTGTTAACCTATGCAGATTTGCAGATATACAACTCTACTGGACTTTGGCTTTGTTATGTGTACAATGAAAATATTAGTATCCAACTTATAAGGCTTTATAAAGAAAACATCATAAATGGGAAAATTAGTTTTCTACCACTGTGTTTGTATAGATTAGGCCTTTAATAACTGAAGGAATAACAGTTTGATTCAGATCATGGGAAAGAAAAATTCCTCCTTTGATAGAAGATGTTAACAGATAATAACTGAGCAGTCACAGTATAGTTGCTGATATGCTGTAATGTGACTCTTGTCTGTCTAGACTGCAGATGAGAAAGTTGTCTCTTATAACCAACTCTAACAGCTTTTGTGACACTAAAACACTTTTTTGTGTTCAAGCTTTTTTGTTTCTTCAGTCATAATCAGGTGAATGGACACTATACATATATACTTATATAAACATGTTTTTATATATATGCACATGCATACTTTATACATATATATTTATGTATAGTGTATATAATAACATATGTATACTATATGTACTACATGTTATATACACTAATACATATAATAGATCATCCCTATATATATATGTATTATATATGTACTATATGTTACATGCGCCATTGTACATAGAAAACCGATGTCTAGAGATCTTATTTTATGAAAATAAATGTCTTTAAATGTTATAACATTGATAAAAATCTGTTATTTTTGTTCTGAAATAATTTTTCTCTATTTGTTTTTTATGAAAGCAGTATTTTGTTGAAATTAATGCTTTTCGAGGTGGGAGTAATCTGACACTGAAGACATAAAAACCAATCAAATTAACAAGAACATATGCTATTGATGGACTTCTTAGGTGTATCCACTGGCCCTCATACTATTCAATACTTAATTGAATACCTCATACTTGATATAATTCAAGTCTTCTGCAATAACTTGAATTTCATTGCAAAATTAATTTTTTTCTTATTACTCCTCCCTTCCCTTCTGCAGTCGACTTTTTTAACTGTAAGAAATCTGCCTTATATCTGAGAAAGCAGTCAACTTAAATCCATGCAGAGGTGTGAACAATGAATAGGAGTTACCAAGCACAGTTCTGGTTGATACCTGTTGTCGTGAGGTAATTATTAAAAGCATATAGCTTCTCTTGCAAGAGTGTCTTCCCATGTGAATTCTGTTTATATTACTAATCAGTGTTTGTTAAATCAAAGAAAGATAGCTCACCAATGAAATGGCACTAAATAGGACAAAGCAAAGTGTACAGGGTCAGGGCAACGTGAGAGAGACTTTGGGGTCAGAGGGTATTTCGGTTGCTCTTTATTCATCTAAATATGGAAGCCAACTTCCTGTGTGGTCACCCCTGATGGATTCAATTCTCTGAAGTAAAGAAACACATAAAAACTCTAAAGAAACAAAACTTGTGCAAATACACTCTTTCCTTACAAAACACACATGGTATAATATATAACTTTCAACTTTTTTAGAGATCTTTCCTAAGTTTCATTTCATAAAGAACATATCAAAACTTTGAGGGCTATTACAGGGCAAAGATTGTCATTAAGATTTCACAGTTCAGTTGAGAAAACTGAGACTTAGAGAAATTAGTGCCTGGACAAATTTGGAAAAAGCCACTAGAACTCAACACAGTTCTCCTTCACGTTTGACCTTATATGAAGAATCCGGGGGAAGGTTCCAGAAAGGAAATGAAGTAATGTGAGCTGCATGCAAAGTGGTACAGAGAAGACAGGATATACAGTCCTTATCGGGCAGCAGTTCAGCAGGATGCTCTTTGATGGCCCACGTCTACAGAAACTGCAAACTTCAGACCTGATACAATTTCCGGAGACAACCTGTTCATCTTTTTTTTTTTTTTTTCAGTTTCCTTTTTCTTTCAATGGGTGAGTTAGGTTTCTAAACAACTTTTAATCTTCTTGAGAATCACGGCTTCCATTTTTTTTGTTTGAATTAAAACAAATTATGCAAATTGGTCAAATTTATTTTTAAATCACAGGTGTGTGAGTGATCTCACATTGGTTACCATAAAGGCTCAGAAGAGGTAGCCTTAAGTAAATAAGTGGGGAATTTCCACTTCTAACCACTTTCATACCTTCTCTTCTCTTTGAATTGATTCTTTGAACTTTCTAATTTTCCTCTTTGGTGAAATAGCTTCTTAAACACAGAAATGAGTTGGTTTGGAAAGTATGAGCTGGTATGTTTCTTCTTCCTAACCTGATATAGTAAAGGTGAAATACAATGTTCATTATTATGTAAACCTGGACTCTGAAAAATCTATTTTTGAAAGTAAAGGACATAAAAAAAAAAAAACTGTACCAAAGATAAGATATATCTTTATGTAAATTAATTCCAGGCTTCTTACATGTAGAAAATATTTTGGGAGAATATTCTCAAAGATAATAGTATAGAAATAGCAAATATAACATGTAGAAATTTTAGGTAGATAAGGGCCTGTGTCCCTAAGTGATGAAACAAATAATTCTATTTGTATGTGAATCTTGATAGATGCATGATGAATTTGAACAGAACTGCTTCTCTCACCTCCTTTGGATATGTTTATATCTATTTACATAGTGAGAGAAAAACCTCCAGGTAGAAGACATTATCGGTCAGTCACTCAGTCATGTCTGACTCTTTGTGACCCCATGGACTGCAGCATGGCAGACTTCCCTGTCCTTCATCTCCCAGAGTTGCTCAGACTCATGTCCACTGAGATGGTGATGCCATTCAACCATCTTATGCTCTGTTGCCCCCTTCTCTGTTTTCAATCTTTCCCAGCATCAGGGTCTTTTCTAATGAGCTGGTTCTTCACATCAGGTGGTCAAAATATTGGAGCTTCAGCATCAGTCCTTCCAATAAATGTTAGGATTGATTTCCTTTAGAATTGACTGGTTTGATCTCCTGGCAATCCAAGAGCATAAGAATCTTCTCCAACACCACAGTTTGAAAGCATAAATTCTTCAGCACTCAGCCTTCTTTATGATACAACTCTCACATCCATACATGACTACCTGGAAAACCATAACTTTGACTATATAAACATTTGTCAGCAGGTAGAAGACACTCAAAATTATGACCACTCTTTTGCTCAATAAAGGTGAAGTTCAAATGTATTAAACTATTTCTTGATAGATTTTTCTGCCCTTTACTGAGGCAAGATGTTAGGGAAGGAAGATGAAACCCATGAAAAAAAGAGAGGTCAAAGCAGGCATGAAATGTCATAAGTGTATTATGTATAGTTTTTAGCTAACACACTTGGCAATTAAAGCAAAATGGACATATCCTAGATAAACCTCTTCTAAAACTGAAACAAGAATTTTTAAAAATCTTAATGGTTTTATAAATTTTAAATAGATTGAATCCATAATTGAATACATCTTCTTTGGGAAATAAATAAAACACAAAAACATAAGTAAAACACATCATGCTCAGATAGTTTGGGGCATTTCTGGTGACTCTAGTGATAAAGAACCAATCTGCCAATGCAGGAGACATAAGAGATGCAGGTTTGATCTCAGGGGCAGAAAGATCCACTGGAGAAGGAAATGGCAACCCATGGCAGTATTCTTGCCTGGAAAATTCCATAGATAGAGGAACTTGGTGGGCTACAGTCTACAGGTTGCAAGGAATCAGACATGATTAAGGAAATACAGTTTTATGTTCCCACCTATCAAACATTAAAGAAGAGGTGTGTGTGTGTGTGTGTGTGTGTGTGTGTGTGTGTGCGTGTGTGTGCGTGTGTGTGTGTTAGTCACCCTGTTGTGATATCATTGCCTCAATTGGCATGAGTTTGAGCAAATTCTGGGAGACAGTGAAGGACAGGGAAGCCTAGCATGCTGCAGTCCATGGGACTGCAAAGAGTTGGACATGGCTGAGTGACTGATGGAACAACAACAGCAGAAACTAATACACCACTGTAAAGCAATTATATTCCAATAAAAAATAAATACAAAAAAATGAATGAAAGTCCTGGCTCCCTAGGTGGCTTTCTCTAACACCACCCCATCAGGAGAGGGTGCAGTTGGAAGGTTTTGTTATAGGCTGGCAAGTGTGGAAATTCAAGTTTGAACCTCTGAGTGTGCTAGTGTGGATGAGAGTGGGACCATAATTTTTTTCACAGTGCTTGGCTGGAGTAGAGTAGTTATTCCCTAAAAGTTTGCTGTTTTGCTAGTTTGCCTTTTCTTGGATTTTTGGTGGAAAACAGGTTTTTGTGATATGGATGTTTTCCTGTTTGCACTGGTTAGCATTTCTGGCTTGCGGGATTCTTCAGCCTTGTGTCTCTGGGACAAGTGAGACAAAAAGAGAACACCCACCACTGTACCATTTTTCTGGTCCTGAGTTTTCCAATCAGCCTTATCCTCACCATCTTTCATTTTTCCTGTGTAACTTTTATATGTAATATTCAGGGATTTTGTTACACTTAAGTGGGGAGAATAGGGAGAATACTTCATTTAGTCCTAGAAATAGATTCATAAATTTTAGTTTTCACAGTTGATATTTTTGAGTGCATAAGAAATGCCAAGGAATCTACAAACTATTAAATACTCTACTAGAATATTTAATACAGTTTAGCTAATTTTCTTGAAAGTAGAAGACTATATGTATATAATTGAATTTATATAAACCAATAAAGAATATAAAATAATATTTTAAAATATAATTTCAACAGTATCAAAAATCAAATATTGTGGAATAGGTCTAGCAAAAGACATTTAACAAAACTATGAAATATTGATACAAATAATAGACATATCCTGTTTAAGGATTAGAGAACTTAAATTGTAAGCGTGGCATTCTTCTTGAATTTACTTCTTTATTAATTAAAAAAAAAACTTTTTGGCCATGGTGCATAGTATGCAGGATCTTGGTTTCCGACTGGGGGTTGAACACATGCCCGCTGCAGTGGAAGTGGAGTCTTAACCAGTGAACTGCTAGGGAAGCCTCAAATTAATTTTTAAATTCATTGCAATCCCATTCAAAAATCTTAACAGATTTTTAAATGAAAGTCGACAAACTTGCATAAGTTTACATAATTCTTCACAAGTCTGTAAGTAAGCCAGGCACTCCTAACAAAGGACAAGATTGTAACACTTGCTCTACCAGTCATCAATAGTTATAAACCTATAGTAATTTAGAGAGTGTGATGTCATGCTACAGAGAGAAAAGCAGATATATAGAATAAAGTTATGTCCTAGACTATTTTCTTAGGCTCCAAAATCATTGCAGATGGTGATTTCAGCCTTGAAATTAAAAGACACTTCGTCCTTAGAAGAAAAGCTATGACCAACCCTTACAGCATATTAAAAAATGGAGATATTACTTTACCAATAAAGTCCATATGTGAAATAAAGTCAAATTATGGTTTTTCTGGTAGTCATATATGGATGTAAGAGTTGGACCATAAAGAAAGCTGAGCACCAAAGAATCAATCCTTTTGAACTGTGGTGTTGGAGAAGACTCTTGAGAGTCCCTTGGACAGCAAGGGATTCAACCAGTCCATCCTAGAGGAAATCAGTCCTGAATATTCATTGGAAACACTAATGCTGAGGCTGAAGCTCCAATACTTTGGCCACCTGATATGAAGAACTGACTCACTGGGAAAAAACCCTTATGATAACCCTGAAAGACTGAAGGCAGGAGAAAGGTACGGCAGAGGATGAGATGGTTGGAGGGCATCACTGACTCAACGGACATGAATTTGAGCAAGCTTTGGGAGTTGGTGATGGACAGCAAAGCCTGGTGTGCTGCATAGAGCCCATGGGGTTGCAAAGAGCCGGACATGACTGAGCGACTGAAGTGACTGAATTGATAGAACAAAGTGGAGATACGCATCCATAAATAAAGACTATTTAATGATATGGCAAGGTATTGACTAAATGATGCTGTTTCCAATAATTCGGTTGGACACTGGTCCTAGTTTTTCTTTTCTAGCTTGATTTTGCCTTAACAGACAGAAGTAGTTTTTGTTGTAAGGTGTGTGTAACCTGTGTTAATTTTGTGGTCTGAAGTGCTTAGCTATCACATGTTCAGTTCAGTTCAGTTGCTCAGTCGTGTCCGACTCTTTGTGACCCCATGAATCACAGCACGCCAGGCCTCCCTGTCCGTCACCAACTCCCGGAGTTCACTCAGAGTCGTGTCCATCGAGTCAGTGATGCCATCCAGCCATCTCATCCTCGGTCATCCCCTTCTCCTCCTGCCCCCAATCTCTCATGGTATCAGAGTCTTTTCCAGTGAGTCAACTCTTCTCATGAGGTGTCCAAAGTACTGGAGCTTCAGCTTTAGCATCATTCCTTCCAAAGAAATCCCAGGGTTGATCTCCTTCAGAATGGACTAGTTGGATCTCCTTGCAGTCGAAGGGACCTTCAAGAGTCTTCTCCAACACCACAGTTCAAAAGCATCAATTCTTCAGCACTCAGCCTTCTTCACAGTCCAACTCTCACATCCATACATGACCACAGGAAAAACCATAGCCTTGACTAGGCGGACCTTAGTGGGCAAGGTAATGTCTCTGCTTTTGAATATACTATCTAGGTTGGTCATAACTTTTCTTCCAAGGAGTAAGCGTCTTTTAATTTCATGGCTGCAGTCACCATCTGCAGTGATTTTGGAGCCCCCCAAAACAAAGTCTGACACTGTTTCCACTGTTTCCCCATCTATTTCCCATGAAGTGATGGGACCAGTTGCCATGATCTTCGTTTTCTGAATGCTGAGCTTTAAGCCAAATTTTTCACTCTCCTCTTTCACTTTCATCAAGAGGCTTTTTAGTTCCTCTTCACTTTCTCCCATAAGGGTGGTGTCATCTGCATATCTGAGGTTATTGATATTTCTCCCAGCAATCTTGATTCCACCTGCATTTCTTCCAGTCCAGCGTTTCTCATGATGTACTCTGCATAGAAGTTGAATAAGAAGGGTGACAATATACAGCCTTGATGTACTCCTTTTCCTATTTGGAACCAGTCTGTTGTTCCATGTCCTGTTCTAATTGTTGCTTCCTGATCTGCATACAGATTTCTCGAGGCAGGTCAGGTGGTCTGGTATTCCCATCTCTTTCAGAATTTTCCACAGTTTAATGTGATCCACACAGCCAAAGGCTTAAAATAGTGCATGGCTTAAAGTTGATGCTTAACAAATGTGAACTGTTATACCTCACTGATCTTTTATATTCCAATTGCTGGCAACGAATTGATATCGTCATAATTATGGAGACAAGTTAGGATTTATTTTCTGAGTTAAAGAATGGTAGCTACTGCCTCTTGAAACACCAGTGCTACATGGAAGGGCCTATTGATTCTGATTGCTGTAAGGATGGATGAAGTGAGGAATTGTCCATGGGCTGGTAAACCATGACAACCTGCAGTGATTACTGCAAAAGATTTATCAAAAAGAAATCTTTTCTGTTGAACTTCATGTTAAAGTCTGGAACTTTACGTTCCTAGCTTACGTTTATCTTAGTCTCCTAACAGGAAATTTTAAAACCACATCAGGTAACTAGAAAAAAATTTTAAAGCACTATTGTCCAAACACCATAGACGTTTTCTGTAGTAGAGAGTTTAAGGAAATGGGTGGGGAGCAGCAAAATCTGATAAAAGGAAACAAAACAAGGATAGTTTATGTCAGTAATACAAGCCAGAAACTGAGAGATTTAGCATGTCTTGTGATACAAGTGGTAGAGCCTTAGGTAGGGAATCATAAATGGGTGATTCATTTAGCAAATATTTAATGAGCAACTACTTTATGCATAACACTGAAATAGGTCCTTGGGATACAGAATTGGAAAAGCAACCATGACACCTATGCATGCAAAGAGTATACAGTCTGTCAAGTAAGGCATATAACTAGTAGTTTAGTCTTTTCTCTTTTGCTCATTATGTTTAGTTCAGTTCAGTCACTCAGTCATGTCCGACTCTTTGCAACCCCATGAATCGCAGCACGCCAGGCCTCCCTGTCCATCACCAACTCCCGGAGTTCACTCAGACTTACGTCCATTGAGTCCGTGATGCCATCCAGCCATCTCATCCTCTGTCGTCCCCTTCTCCTCCTGCCCCCAATCCCTCCCAGCATCAGTCTTTTCCAATGAGTCAACTCTTCACATGAGGTGGCCAAATTACTGGAGTTTCAGCTTTAGCATCACTCCTTCCAAAGAAATCCCAGGGCTAATCTCCTTCAGAATGGACTGGTTGGATCTCCTTGCAGTCCAAGGGACTCTCAAGTGTTTTCTCCAACACCACAGTTCAAAAGCATCAATTCTTCGGTGCTCAGTCTTCTTCACAGTCCAACTCTCACATCCATACATGACCACAGGAAAAACCATAGCCTTGACTAGACGGACCTTAGTTGGCAACATAATGTCTCTGCTTTTGAATATGCTATCTAGGTTGGTCATAGGGCTTCCCTGGTGGCTCAGAGGTTAAAGCATCTGCCTCCAATGTGGGAGACCCAGGTTCGATTCCTGGGTTGGGAAGATCCCCTGTAGAAGGAAATGGCAACCCACTCCAGTATTCTTGCTGTCATAACTTTTCTTCCAAACAGTAAGCGTCTTTTAATTTCATGGCTGCAGTCACCATCTGCAGTGATTTTGGAGCCCCCCAAAACAAAGTCTGACACTGTCTCCACTGTTTCCCCATCTATTTCCCATGAAGTGATGGGACCAGATGCCATGATCTTCGTTTTCTGAATGTTGAGCTTTAAGCCAACTTTTTCACTCTCCTCTTTCACTTTCGTCAAGAGGCTTTTTAGTTCCTCTTCACTTTCTGCCATAAGGGTGGTGTCATCTGCATATCTAAGGCTATTGATATTTCTCCCAGCAATCTTGATTCCAGCTTGTGTTTCTTCCAGCCCAGTGTTTCTCATAATGTACTCTGCATAGAAGTTAAATAAGCAGGGTGACAATATACAGCCTTGATGTACTCCTTTTCCTATTTGGAAACAGTCTCTTGTTCTATGTCCAGTTCTAACTGTTGCTTCCTGACCTGCATACAGATTTCTCAAGAGGCAGGTCAGGTGGTCTGGTATTCCCATCTCTTTCAGAATTTTCCACAGTTTATTGTGATCCACACAGTCAAAGGCTTTGGCATAGTCAATAAAGCAGAAGTAGATGTCTTTCTGGAACTCTGTTGCTTTTTCCATGATCCAGCAGATGTTGGCAATTTGATTTCTGCTTCCTCTGCCTTTTCTAAAACCAGCTTGAACATCAGGGAGTTCACGGTTCACGTATTACTGAAGCCTGGCTTGGAGAATTTTGAGCATTACTTTGCTAGCATGTGAGATGACTGCAATTGTGCAGTAGTTTGAGCATTCTTGGGCATTGCCTTTCTTTGGGATTGGAATGAAAACTTACCTTTTCCAGTGCTGTGGCCACTGCTGAGTTTTCCAAATTTTCTGGCATATTGAGTGAAGCACTTCCACAGCATCATCTTTCAGGATTTCAAATAGCTCAACTGGAATTCCATCACTTCCAATATGTTCCTGATTATAAAAGTTCCTTCTGGTATCACTGATTTTTCTCTATTGTTTTCCTATTCTCCATTTCCTCTCACATTTCATTATTTCCTTCTATCTTCTTGCTGTAGATTTCGTTGGCTGCTCTATTTCTAGTATCTTCTGGGTGAAAGTTAGGTTATTGATTTGAATCTCTCTTCTTTGTTACTATAGGTGTTTACATCAATACATTTCCCTCTAAGCAATGCTTTTCTTGCATCCCATAAGAAATATTTTGGTATGTTGTGTGTTTATTTTTGTACATCTCAAAGTATTTTCTAATTTTCTCATGTGATTTCTTCTTTGACTCCTTTTTATTTAAGAGTGTGTTGTTCAATTTCTGTGTATTTACGATTTCCCCAAATTTCCATCTATTATTAATTTCTAACTTTATCCATTGGCCTGTGCTCATTTCCTTGTTTTCTTTGAAAAAAAAAAAAAAGTCTTTTCATATCCCATGCACATTTCTAATACATTTTTAAAATTCTAACTTTGGATTCATTTTTATATTTCCAAAAGTATTTTATAAAGCCAGCATTACCAATACCAAAACCAAAGATACCAGAAAAAAGAAAATGACAGGCCAATATTCCTGTTGAACATAGATGCAAAAATCCTCAACAAAATAATAGCAAGCAGAGTTCAACAAAACATTAAAAGGATCATATACCACCATGATTAAGTAGGATTTAGTTCTTGAATGCCAGAATGATTCAATATCCACAAATCAATCAACATGGTGCTCCATATGAACAAAACGCAAAATAAAAATCTTACTATCATTTCTGTTGATGTAGAGAAAGCATTTGACAGAATTTAACATCCATTTATGACAGAAACTCTTGACAAAGTAGGCATGGAAAGACATGATAAAGACCATATATAACAAACTCAAAGCTAATATCATACTCAATGGTGAATGCTTGAAAGCTTTTCCTCTAAGTTTAGAAACAAGGCAAAGATGTCCACTTTCACAACGTTTACTCAACATATTATTGGAAGCACTGTCTACAGCAATTAGACAAGAAAAAGATACAAAAACCATCCAAATTTGAAGGGAAGAAGTAAAGCAGTCATTATATGCAAATAACTTGTTACTATATATCCGTGAGTGGCAGCTGCACGGTGCTGGGGTGAAGAGTGGCTGAGAGGAGATACCCCATGTCCAAAGTCAGGAGTGGCGGTTGTGAAAGATATGCCACGTCCAAGGTAAGAGAAACCCTGGTAAGACAGTAGGTGCAGAGAGAGGGCATCAGCAGCCAGACAGACTGAAACCACAATCACAGAAAACTAGCCAATCTGATCACATGGATCACAGCCTTGTCTAACTCAGTGAAACCAAGCCATGTTGTCTAGTACCACCCAAGACAGACGGGTCATGGTGGAGAGTTCTGACAGAATGTGGTCCACTGGAGAAGGGAATGGCAAACCAACTCAGTATTCTTGCCTTGAGAACCCCATAAACAGTATGAAAAGGCAAAAAGATAGGACACTTAAATATGAACTCCCAGGTCAGTAGGAACCCAATATGCTACTGGAGATCAGTGGAGAAATAACTCCATAAAGAATGAAAACCAAACAAAAACAACACCCACTTGTGGATGTGACTGGTGAAAGAAGCAAGGTCCAATGCTGTAAGAGCAATATTGCATAGGATCCTGGCATATTTGGTCCATGAATCAAGGCAAATTGGAAGTGGTCAAACAGGAGAGGGCAAGTGTGAACGTCAACATCCTAGGAATCAGCAAATTAAAATGGACTGGAATGGGCAGATTTAACTCAGATGACCATTATATCTACTACTGTGGGCAGAGATCCATTAGAAGAAATGGAGTAGCCATCATAGTCAACAAAAGAGTCCAAAAAGCAGTACTTGGATGCAATCTCAAAAACAACAGAATGATCTCTGTTTATTTTCAAGGCAAACCATTCAATACCGTGGTAATCCGAGTCTATGCCCAGACCAGTAATGCTGAAGTTGAACGGTTCTATGAAGACCTACAAGATCTTTCAGACTAACACCCCTAAAAGATGTCCTTTTCATTATAGGGGACTGGAATGCAAAAGTAGGAAGTCAAGAAACACCTGGAGTAACAGGCAAATTTGGCCTTCGAGTACAGAATGAAGCAGGGCAAAGGCTAATAGAGTTTTGCTAAGAGAACGCACTGGTCAAAGCAAACACTCTCTTTCAACAACACAAGAGAAGATTCTACACATGGACATCACCAGATGGCCAACACCGAAATCAGATTCATTATATTCTTTGCAGACAAAGATGGAGAAGCTCTATACAGTCAGCAAAAACAAGACCAGGAGCTGACTGTGGCTCAGATCATGAGCTTATTGCTAAATTCAGACATAAGTTGAAGGAAGTGGGAAAACTGCTAGACCATTCAGCTATGACCTAAATCAAATCCCTTATGATTATACTGTGGAAGTGACAAATAAATTTAAAGGACTAGATCTGATAGGCAGAGTGCCTGAATATCTATAGACAGAGGTTTGTGACATTGTACAGGAGTGAGGGATCAAGACAATCCCAAGAAAAAGAAATGCCAAAAAGAAAATGGCTGTCTTAGGAGGACTTACAAATAGCTGTGAAAGAAGAGAAGCAAAAAGCAAAGGAGAAAAGGAAAGATATACCCATTTGAATGCAGAGTTGCAAAGAAGAGCAAGGAGAGATAAGAAAGCCTTCATCAGAGATCAGTGCAAAGAAATACAGGAAAACAATGGAATGGGAAAGACTAGAGACATCTTCAAGAAAATTAGAGATACTATCATGCAAAGATGGGCTCAATAAAGGACAGACATGGTCTGGACCTAACAGGAGCAGAAGATAGTAAGAAGAGGTGGCAAGAATACACAGAAGAACTGTACAAAAAAGATCTTCATGACCCAGATAATCACAATGGTGTGACCACTCATCTAGAGCTAGATGTACTGGAATGTGAAGTCAAGTGGGCCTTAGGAAGCATCACTATGAACAAAGAAAGTGGAGGTGATGGGATTGCAGTGGAGCTATTTCAAATCCTAAAAGATGATACTGTGAAAACGCTGCACTCAATATGTCAGCAAATTTGGAAAACTCAGCAGTGGCCACAGGACTGGAAAAGGTCAGTTTTCATTCCAACCCCAAAGAAAGGCAATGCCCAAGAATGTTCAAACTACTGCACAATTGCCCTCATCTCACAGGCTAGTAAAGGAATGCTCAAAATTCTCCAAGCCAGGCTTCAGCAATACGTGAACCGTGAACTCCCAAATGTTCAGGCTGGTTTTAGAAAAGGCAGAGGAAGCAGAAATCAAATTGCCAACATCTGCTGGATCATGGAAAAAGCAAGAGAGTTCCAGAAAAACATCTATTTCTGCTTTATTGACTATGCCAAAGCCTTTGACTGTGTGGATCACAATAAACTGTGGAAAATTCTGAGAGAGATGGGAATACCAGACTACCTGACCTACCTCTTGAGAAACCTCTATGCAGGTCAGGAAGCAACAGTTAGAACTGGACATGGAACAACACACTGGTTCCAAATAGGAAAAGGAGTACATCAAGGCTGTATGTTGTCACTCTGCTTATTTAACTTTCATGCAGAGTACATCATGAGAAATGCCAGGCTGGATGAAGCACAAGCTGGAGAAAAGATTGCTAGGAGAAATATCAATGACCTCAGATATGCAGATGACATCACCCTTATGGCAGAAAGTGAAAAAGAACTAGACAGCCCCTTGATGAAAGTGAAAGAGGAGAGTGGAAAAGTTAGCTTAAAGCTCAGTATTCATAAAATGAAGAGCATGGCATCCGGTCCCATCACTTAATGGCAAATAGATCGTGAAACAGTGGAAACAGTGTCAGACTTTATTTTGGGGGGCTCCAAAATCACTGCAGATGGTGATTGCAACCATGAAATCAAAAGACACTTACTCCTTGGAACGAAAGTTATGACCAACTTATACAGCATATTCAAAAGCAGAGACATTACTTTGCAAACAAAGGTCCGTCTAGTCAGTGCTATAGTTTTTCCAGTAGTCATTTATGGATATGAGAGTTGGACTATAAAGAAAGCTGAGCCCAAAAGAATTGGTGCTTTTGAATTGTGGTGTTAGAGAAAACTCTTGGGAGTCCGTTGGACTGCAAGGAGATCCAACCAGTCCATCTTAAAGGAGATCAGTCCTGAGTGTTCATTGAAAGGACTGATGTTAAAGCTGAAACTCCAATACTTTGGCCACCTGATGTGAAGAGCTGACTCATTGGAAAAGACTCTGATACTGGGAAAGATTGAGGGCAGGAGGAGAAGGTGATGACAGAGGATGAGATGGTTGGATGGCATCACTGACTCGATGGACATGGGTTTGGGTGGACTGCAGGACATGGGTTTGATGGACAGGGAGGCCTTGAGTGCTATGGTTCATGGTGCCACAAAGAGTCAGACACGACTGAGCAATGTTATATATAGGAAAACCCTAAAAATTCCACCCCCAAATCCTGCTAGAAGTAGTAAGTGAATTGGGCAAAGTTACAGGATACAAAATCAATATATAGAAATGTCTGGCAATTTTACACACTAATAACAAACTATCAGAAAGATAAAATAAGTTCCATTTCAATTACCCAGAAAGAATAAAAGACCTAGGAACAAACTTATCCAAGTAGGTAAAAGGTTTGTACTTTAAAGCTATAAGATATTGGTAAAGAAATTGAAGAAAACACAAATAAATGGAAAATATTCTGTGCTCATAGATTGAGAACTAATATTATTTAAATGTCTGTAACCCAAAACAGTCTACAAATACAATGCAGTGCTTATCAAGATACTCATGACTTTTTTCACAAAACTGGAACAAATAATTCTAAAGTTTGTATGGTATCAAAAAGACCATGAATAGTCAAAGCAATCTCGAGAAAGAACAACAACCCTGAAAGTATTACTCAGCCTGATGTTGAACCATAATACAAAACAATGAGAAACTACTACACATGCTATATATATATATATATATATATATATATATATATATATATATATATATATATATAGTGTTGTGCCAACACAAAAAGAGACACAGGGATTGCTGGAACAGAACTGAGAGGCCAGAAATAAACCTATTTATATGTGGACATTCAGTTCAGTTCAGTCCAGTCACTCAGTCGTGTCCAACTCTGCAATCCCATGAATCACAGCACGCCAAGCCTCCCTGTCCATCACCAACTCCCGGAGTTCACTCAGACTCACATCCATCGAGTCAGTGATGCCATCCAGCCATCCCATCCTCTGTCGTCCCCTTCTCCTCCTGCCCCCAATCCCTCCCAGCATCAGAGTCTTTTCCAATGAGTCAACCCTTCGCATTAGGTGGCCAAAGGACTGGAGTTTCAGCTTTAGCATCATTCCTTCCAAAGAAATCCCAGGTCTGATCTCCTTCAGAATGGACTGGTTGGATCTCCTTGCAGTCCAAGGGACTCTCAAGAGTCTTCTCCAACACCACAGTTCAAAAGCATCAATTCTGCGGTGCTCAGCCTTCTTCACAGTCCAACTCTCACATCCATACCTGACTACTGGAAAAACCATAGCCTTGACTAGACGGACCTTAGTCGGCAAAGTAATTGTCTCTGCTTTTGAATATGCTATCTAGGTTGGTCATAACTTTTCTTCCAAGGAGTAAGTGTTTTTTAATTTCATGGCTGCAGTCACCATCTACAGTGATTTTAGAGCCCCCAAAAATAAAAGTTTGACACTGTTTCCCCATTAGCCTGTGTGAAACAAGTCAGAGGTAGAAAAACGAATATCATATGATTTCACTTACATGTGGAATCAAAAAAAAATTAGCAAATGAACAAACAAAAATAAACAAAAACAAACTTATAGGTATAGCGGTCAAATTATTGGTTACCAGAGGGGAAGGCGATGGTGGGATGGGTTAAATGAATGAAGAAGTCAACTGCATGATGATGGTTAGTATTTAGTGATCACTCTGTTGTGTATATATACATTGAATTATAATGCTGTACACCTGAAATTTATGTAATTATAATTAAATCCTTTCTACTCCTTTCCATCCCTCCTGTCTGGTGCTCCTGCTGCTACTGCTACTGCTAAGTCGCTTCAGTCGTGTCCGACTCTGTGCGACCCCATAGATGGCAGCCCACCAGGCTCCCCCGTCCCTGGGATTCTCCAGGCAAGAACACTGGAGTGGGTTGCCATCTCCTTCTCCAATGCGTGAAAGTGAAGTTGCTCAGTCGTGTCCGACCCTCAGCGACCCCAATGGACTGCAGCCTTCCAGGCTCCTCCATCCATGGGATTTTCCAAGAGTATTGGAGTGGGGTGCCACTGCCTTCTCTGCTGGTGCGCCTATATGCCTACCTAGATTTGCTTGTACTCTCAATTAATTTACTTTCAAGTTCATTGATTCTTTCTTTAGCCAAAACCACTGTTAAGCCCTGCTAGTCAGTTTTAAATTTCACTTCTTGTAATTTTCAACTCCAGAAATTCTATTTGTTTCTTTTGTGTGTTTTTGTTTCTCTGTACCTTTATTGAGATTTTCTACTTGCTGAGACATTATTCTCATACATACTTGAGAGCATGGTTGCTTATTCCTTTGAAAATACTTAAAATAGCCAACTGAAAAGCTTTGTCTTAATCTTTGTACAGAGCCTTGTCAGTCAGAAGTGAGAATTTAGTGCCTTATCACGTTTTTCTTGAACACGTTCACAGCCTTATACTAGAATGTCACAGTCCATATTTTTAAAAGCATGTTAAATTTTTCAAAGCCTTCTATGACAATCTTATCCTTCAAGTTTCTCTCTTAAATTATTGTTATCAACCTTTTCTTTGCCCCAACACTTACTGCCACATCAGGAAGGTCTAATTTTCAACAACTGGTACTGAGAGTTTTTGACAAATGTGTCAGGGGAAAGAGCTGGTTTCACTGAGCAAGTTCTGTTTGACTGTTTCAGGTCAAGTAAAAATTTACCCTACAGGTGGGAATTACCAGGGAAGTGCAAGCAGGTTCAAATAATGACTACTCTGATAATCAATTTTGAGGGCCTCCAACTTTTTAATGTCCCTTCCAGTTCCTGTTCTGTTGCTGGTTTTCACAGCTACTGTAGTTGCAAGACTGTTGGGTTTCAAGTCTACTATGTGGCTGAGAAGAAACAGATGACAAAGTGAAAACTCCCCTGAAGTCCCTATTCTTAAGGGGATGCAGCTGTTTTCTTAAATAAGTTGTAGTAGATTTTTGCAAGTCTTTGTGAATTTCCAGCTGTCTAAGAAAATTGATCTTGACAATTTAGTCAATATTCTTGTTGACTTTATAAAGGGATAATTTTCTGTAGGTCATAACTCCATTTCCACTGATGTTTGGCCAGACAAACACATAATTGTGATGAAGTTTATTTCTTTTTTTAATATAAATTTATTTATTTTAATTGGAGGTTAATTACTTTACAATACTGTATTGGTTTTGCCATACATCAACATGAATCCGCCACAGGTATACACGTGTTCCCCATCGTGAACCCCCCTCCCTACTCCCTCCCCATACCATCCCTCTGGGTCGTCTCAGTGCACCAGCCCCAAGCATCCAGTATCATGCATCAAAGCTGGACTGGTGATTCATTTCATATATGATATTATACATGTTTTAATGCCATTCTCCCAAATTATCCCATCCTCTCCCTCTCCCACAGAGTCCAAAAGACTGTTCTATACATCTGTGTCTCTTTTGCTATCTCGCATATAGCGTCATTACCATCTTTCTAAATTCCATATATATGCGTTAGTATACTGTATTGGTGTTTTTCTTTCTGGCTTACCTCACTCTGTATAATAGGCTCCAGTTTCATCCACCTCATTAGAACTGATTCAAATGTATTCTTTTTAATGGCTGAGTAATACTCCATTGTGTATATGTACCACAGCTTTCTTATCCATTCATCTGCTGATGGACCTCAAGGTTGCTTCCATATCCTGGCTATTATAAACAGTGCTGCGATGAACACTGAGGTACACGTGTCTCTTTCAATTCTAGTTTCCTTGGTGTGAATGCCCAGCAGTGGGATTGCTGGGTCATAAGGCAGTCCCATTTCCAGTTTTTTAAGGAATCTTCACACTGTTCTCCATAGGGCTGTACTAGTTTGCATTCCCACCAACAGTGTAAGAGGGTTCCCTTTTCTCCGCACCCTCTCCAGCATTTTTTGCTTGTAGACTTTTGGATCACAGCCATTCTGACTGGCGAGAAATGGTACCTCATTGTGGTTTTGATTTGCATTTATCTGATAATGAGTGATGTTAGCATCTTTTCATGTGTTTGTTAGCCATCTGTATGTCTTGTTTGGAGAAATGTCTATTTAGTTCATTAGCCCATTTTTTAATTGGGTCTTTTATTTTTCTGGAATTGAGCTGCAGGTGTTGCTTGTATATTTTTAAGATTAGTTGTTTGTCAGTTGTTTCATTTGCTATTATTTTCTCCCATTCTGAAGGCTGTCTTTTCACCTTGCTTATAGTTTCCTTTGTTGTGCAGAAACTTTTAAGTTTAATTAGGTCCCATTTGTTTATATCTGCTTTATTTCCAATATTCTGGGAGATGGGTCATAAAGGATCCTGCTGTGATGTATGTCGGAGAGTGTTTTGCCTATTTTCTGTTCTAGGAGTTTTATAGTTTCTGGTCTTACGTGTAGATCTTTAATCCATTTTCAGTTTATTTTTGTGTGTGGTGTTAGAAAGTGTTCTAGTTTCATTCTTTTACAAGTGGTTGACCAGTTTTCCCAGCTCCACTTGTTAAAGAGATTGTCTTTAATCCATTGTATATTTTTGCCTCCTTTTTCAAATATAAGGTGTCCATAGGTGCATGGATTTATCTCTGGGCTTTCTATTTCGTTCCATTGATCTATATTTCTGTCTTTGTGCCAGTACCATACTGTCTTGATGACTGCGGCTTTGTAGTAGAGCCTGAAGTCAGACAGGTTAATTTCTCCAGTTCCATTCTTCTTTCTCAAGATTACTTTGGCTATTCAAGGTTTTTTGTATTTCCATACAAATTGTGAAAGTATTTGTTCTATCTCTGTGAAAAATACCATTGGTAGCTTGATAGAGATTGCATTGAATCTATAAATTCCTTTGGTTAGTATACTCATTTTCACTATACTGATTCTTCTGATCCATGAACATGGTATATTTCTCCATCTATTAGAGTCCTCTTTAATTTTTTTTTTTACCAGTGTTTTATATTTTTCTATATATGGGTCTTTAGTTTATTTATGAATTTTGTTTCTTATATTGATTATAAAAATAAAGAGAGCTAACCAGTATTCTTGCCTGGAGAATCTCCATGGACAGAAGAGCTTAGCAGGCTACAGTCCATGGGATCACAATGACTGAGCAACTTAGCACAGCACAGCATATAGAAACATATTGGGGAGTTTAACTCAAGTATGAGGATAGCATTATGTACAAAGTAATATTTAAAATGAGGAGTAAAAGTTTACTTCATATTTAATATGTGGTAAATAAGACAGGTCCAACAAAGGTCCATCTAGTCAAAGCTATGGCTTTTCCAGTAGTCATTTATGGATGTGAGAGTTGGACTATAAAGAAAGCTGAGCGCTGAAGAATTGATGCTTTTGAACTGTGATGTTGGAGAAGACTCTTGAGGATCCCTTGGACTGCAAGGAGATCCAACCAGTCCATCCTAAAGGAGATCAGTCCTGGGTGTTCACTGGAAGGACTTATGTTGACTGAAACTCCAATACTTTGGCCATCTGTTGGGAAGAACTGACTCACTGGAAAAGACGCTGATGCTGGGAAAGATTGAGGGCAGGAGGAGAAGGGGATGACAGAGGATGAGATGGTTGGATGGCATCACCGACTTAATGGGACATGAGTTTGAGTAAACTCCAGAAGTCAGTGATGGACAGGGAAGCCTGGCATACTTCAGTCCATGTGGTTGCAAAGAGTTGGACATGATTGAGCAACTGAACTGAACTGAACTGAACTAAACTAAACTGAAATAAGACAGTAGAAGAGCTTTTGATTGGGACAAATAGTACAAGTCTCAAAGATAGGAGGAGGAATAGTCAATTAGAGAGACTGAAAAAAATCCAAAGGGCTTCCCTGGTGGCTCAGATAGTAAAGAATTTGCCTGCAATGTGGGAGACCCAGATTTGATTCCATGTCAGGAAGATCCCCTGGAGAAGGAAATGGCAACCCACTTCAGTATTCTTGCTTGAAGAATTCCATGGATAGAGGTTTCTGGAGAGCCACAGTCTAAGAGGTCACAGAGAATTGGACACGACTGAGCTATACACACACATACAAAGAAATCCAATAACCTAGAGTAAAGTGAGACTAGAGAGTGAAGCAAAAGTTAGAGCCAAATTACAAAGAGCCAAATAAATGCTGTTAAATGGTTTAGAATTATTATAAGTACAGTGGTAAATCTCTGCAGTGTTCTAAGTTGGCTACTAACTGGGTTCAGATATTCATTTTTAGAGAGATCAGTCAGACTGACTTGTATAGAATGTACTGGAACAAACTGTTGTCTCAAAGACATGATTTTGTTCAAGTCTAAACTGGTGGCAGTTGAAATGAAGGAAAGTTGTTGAATTAAAGACACAATTAGTAAAGAATTCTTTGATTAATTTGATAAGGGAATTCAAGGAGAGGAGATGCAGAAATAGAAAGTCAGATATTGTCCTTGTGTTTTGATTCAGAAAATTGTATGCAGCAGGCAGTGTTCCTTAAGTAACATAGAGAATAAGACTGGACTTGGTGAGAAATAACATGATGAGGTCAGTTTCTAGACCTTGTAGGGGATTCAACTGGGTAATTTTAATAGATATTTTAATATATGATTCTAGCCCTAAGCAAAGGATTCGAATCAAGAAAATTATATATATATTCTTACTTTTATGTCTTTTGGTTTAGAAAATAATTTTCTATCTGTGATAGATGCAGTGGCATGGCCCCATCCTGGACTGAAGAATTCATTCCCTCAGTTGACAGGAATTGGTGTTTCAAAGTTTTCAGCTGAACCTCTATGGTATGGCTTTCAGCCAAAACATACCACCTTCTCAAAGACACATTCTCCCTCAGAAATAACTGCATCAAATGATTATTCCATGCAAGACTATAAACTTGCATTATGCCAGACCTACCTTAAGGACCACTCAGATTCAGAGCTCCCTATGGTGGCAACTAAAGGTTTTGTTGGGACTGTGTCACACAGTTCAGTTTCCCTCCACCCGGACAGAAGTTTCTCTTTCTCTCCTACAGGTGTTGATTTTGGGGTACCTCCCTAGTTAACCACCTGTATGCAAAGCTCCACCTGAGAGTTTGTTTCCTGAAGAACCTGACCTAAAACACAGTCTAAAGAAACATTGGAGGCAAAACTTAGCAAAAAAAAAAAAAAAAAAGTAAAGTTTCATCTTTGATCTATTTATTTTTTTGATGATCCATGTAATCTTTTCTTCCCAAGAGCAGTACTACAGAAGAATGAGCAAATGCAGAATTTTTCTGTAGCCTATATCTCTGTAATACGTGCTTCTCCAACTCTCTTGCATCTGACATTTCAGAGGGTACTTATGAGGAATGTTTTGACTCTCCAGTAAACACATGGAAGTGCATATTTTGCATGAACCCCTCCTCCCACATTTGTAGAAAACATAAAAATGACTCATACAAAAGCAAAGCATACATGATTTTATTTACAGGACTGTTCATGTGTACAGCACAGTGATTTGACCTCTATACATCATTAAATGATTCCAACAACTGGTTGACTGAATATCAGTCATCTCATATAGATATAACATAAATGAGCACCGAAGAATTGATGCTTTTGAAGTACGGTGTTGGAGAAGACTCTTGAGAGTCCCTTGGGCTGCAAGGAGATCCAACCAGTCCATTCTAAAGGAGATCAGTCCTGGGTGTTCTTTGGAAGGAATGATGCTAAAGCTGAAACTCCAATACTTTGGCCACCTCATGCGAAGAGTTGACTCATTGGAAAAGACTCTGACGCTGGGAGGGATTGGGGGCAGGAGGAGAAGGGGACGACAGAGGATGAGATGGCTGGATAGCACCACCGACTCGATGGATATGAGTTTGGGTGAACTCCGGGAGTTGGTGATGGACAGGGAGGCCTGGTGTGCTGCAATTCATGGGGTCACAAACAGTCGGACACAACTGAGTGACTGAAGTGAATTGGACTGAAATGAAATAGAAAAATAACTTTTTTAATTGAGATGAGGTCTCTTAAGATTAACTTTCCTAATACTTTTCACATATAATATAGGGTAGTGTTAATTATCATATTGTACACTACGTTCCTAGTACTTATTAATCTTGCAGCTAGAATTTGTAACTTTTAATCACCTTAATCCAATTTCCTTTTTACCCCCTTCCCTCCACCTCTGATAGCCACTAATCTGATCTCTTTTTCTATGAGTTTGTTGGTTTTAGAAGTATGGTTGACTTACACTATATTGATTCCTAATACACCACATAGTGATTCAATATTCCTCTAAATTTCAAAACATGATAAATCTAGATTTCATCCATCACCAAACAAGATTTTACTTAATTATTAACTATATTCCCCAGATGGTACACTTATTAACTGTGACTCATTTATTTTGCAACTGAAAATTTGTATCTCTTTTTAAAATTATTTTTTATTGAAGTATGGTTGATTTACAATGTTGTGTTCTTTTCTACTGTATAGAAAAAAAAAAAGAAGGAAAGACACAGACTGCATCAAAAAAAAAAAAAAAGAAAAGAAAAGAAAAAGAAAGAAAAACAAAATTGAGGGAACTTTGTATCTCTTAATCTTCCTTAACTATGTCCCACCTCCCACCACTCTCCTTCCCTTTGGTAACCAACTGTTCTGTGTATATATTACTTGGTTTTGGTTTCATTACTTTTGTTCATTATTCTTTTAGATCCAATGTATAAGAGAAATCATACAGTATTTGTCTTTGTGTGATCTTTCACTTAGCATAATACCTTCTAGATCCATCCATGTTGTTGCAGATGGCAAGATTTCATTCTCTTTTATGGCTGACTAATATTTTATTTCATCTTCTTTATCCATCCATCTACTGATGGGCACTTAGGTTGCTTCCATTTCATGGCTATGGTAAATAACGCTGCTGTGAACATAAGGGTGCCTACATCTTTTCAAATTAATGTTTTTATTTTCTTCAGATAAAATGGAATTGCTGGATCATATGATTCTTTTTTAATTTTTGGAGGACTCTCCATACTATTTCCACAATGACCACACCAATTTACATTCCTGACAACAGTGCAGCAGAGTTCTCTTTTTTTCTACATCCTCACCAACACTTATTATTTGTTTTCTTTTTGTAACTCTTTTGCCAGGTGTGAAGTGATATTTCATTGTGATTCTGATTTACATTTTCCCTGATGATTAGTTGCTGTTGAGCATCTTTTCATGTGCCTGTTGATCAGCTGCCCATTTTTAAAGTAATCACTTTAACCAAGAGAATGGTACAATCAGGTTGACAATCTCCCAAGACCACATTATGTGAGCTGAAAAGTTTCCCAAAGAAATAGGAAGGAAGATGCTGGGAAGACAAAATTTATATTTATAATTATCATTCCCCTGGAGAAGGAAATGGCAAAAGCATATATATATATATATATACATTTTTTTTTTTCTGGAGAAGGAAATGGCAACCCATTCCAGTGTTCTTGCCTGGAGAATCCCACGGATGGGGGAGCCTGGTGGGCTGACGTCTATGGGGTGGCACAGAGTTGGACACGACTGAAGGGACTTAGCAGCAGCAGCAGCAGCATACGTTTTTCCAAAGACCAAAGACTAATGGGTTTGAATGACAGGTATACTGAATTGAAGACAATTTAATGGTAAATTCAATAAACATCTAATATTCAAAAATACAACATAGCTTCAGTTCAGTTCAGTTCAGTTCAGTCGCTCAGTCTTGTCCCCATGACTTGCAGCACGCCAGGCCTCCCTGTCCATCTCCAATTCCCAGAGTTTACTCAAACTAACGTCCATCGAGTCAGTGATGCTATCCATCCATCTCATCCTCTGTTGCTAATCCAATATTAAATTGATTAATCAAATAGGAAAATCCTTATTCATTGAGACTTTAAACTTAAATTGCAAAACACTAGAGTACCATGCTTCTCAATAAATATCAAAGAATTAAGAACCATGAGAAGTAAAATGATGAATGCTGTGGTCCTCGCCTTGAATGTCTACAGTCCAATTTGAGATACAAATCTTATAAATAAATCATTTTACCTCACACGCTAGTAAAGTAGTGCTCAAAATTATGCAAGCCAGGCTTCAACAATACATGAACTGTGAAATTCCAGATGTTCTGGCTGGTTTTAGAAAAGACAGAGGAACCAGAGATCAAATTGCCAACATCTGCTGGATTATCGAAAAAGCAAGAGTTCCAGAAAAATATCTATTTCTGCTCTATTGACTATGCCAAAGCCTTTGACTGTGTGGATCACAATAAATTGTGGAAAATTCTGAAAGGGATTGGAATACCAGATCCCCTGACCTGCCTCTTGAGGAATCTGTATGCAGGTCAGGAAGCAACAGTTAGAACTGGACATGGAACAACAGACTGGTTCCAAATAGGAAAAGGAGTGCGTCAAGGCTGTATATTGTCACCCTGCTTATTTAACTTCTATGCAGAGTACATCATGAGAAACACTGGGCTCGATGAAGCACAAGCTGAAATCAAGATTGCCAGAAGTAATATCAATAACCTCAGATATGCAGATGACATCATCCTTATCACAGAAAGTGAAGAACTAAAGAGCCTTTTGATGAAAGTGAAAGAGAAGAGTGAAAAAGTTGGCTTAAAGATCAACATTCAGAAAACTAAGATCATGGCATCTGGTCCCACCACTTCATGGCAAATAGATGGAGAAACAGAGGAAACAGTGGCAGCCTTTATTTTTGGAGGCTCCAAGATCACAGCAGATGGTGACTACAGCTATGAAATTAAAAGATGCTTACTCCTTGGAAGAAAGTTGTGACCAACCTAGTTCAGTTGAGTTCAGTTCAGTCTCTCAGTCGTGTCCAACTCTTTGTGACCCAATTAATTGCAGCAAGCCAGGTCTCCCTGTCCATCACCAACTCCCAGAGTTCAGTCACTATACAGCATATTAAAAAGCAGAGACATCACTTTGCCAAAAAAGGTCCATGTAGTCAAGGCTATGGTTTTTCCAGTAGTCACGTGTGAATATGAGAGTTGGACTATAAAGAAAGCTGAGCATTGAAGAATTGATGCTTTTGAATTGTGGTTTTGGAGAAGACTCTTGAGAGTCCCTTGAACTGCAAGGAGATCCAACCAGTCCATCTTAAAGGAAATCAGTCCTGAATATTGTTGGAAGGACTCATGTTGAAGCTGAAACTCCAATACTTTGCCCACCTGATGTGAAGAGCTGACTCATTTGAAAAGACCCTGATGCGGCAAAAGATTGAAAGTGGAGGAGAAGGGGACGACAGAGGATGAGATGGTTGGATGGCATCACCAACTCAATGGGCATGAGTCTGAGTAAACTCCAGGAGTTGGCGATGGACAGGGAGGCCTGGTGTGCTGAGGCCCATGGGGTAGCAAAGAGTCGGACATGGCTGAGCAACTGATCTGAACTGAACCAGCAAAGGTGTAATTCTAAAATGATACAATTACACAAGTTGGTAAAAAGGAGATATTTAATAATAAATCTCGTTCATGTTCATTCGCTTCAGTCTTGTCTGACTCTGTGTGACCCCACTGAGTTTAGTTCACTAGGTTTCTCTATCCATGGGATTACCCAGGCAAGAATCCTGGAGTGGATTGCCATTCCTTTCTCCAGAGGATCTTTCTGATCCAGGGGTCGACCCCACGTCTCTTTTGTTTCCTGCATTGCAGATGGTTTCTTTATCACTGAGCCATTGAGAAGCCCAATAAATCTTGCAAAGGGGCTGCATAATAAACCAGTTGTAGACAATATAGGCAACATCTTACTTTCAATGTTGGAGTAACTTTTCAATTTTCCAGGTTTTAAGAAAACTCATTTTTCACTAAAATCTCAGAATTATTTTGCACTCAAATAAAGATGTAACTCCCACACATCTGTTTCCTGTACGTGTTTCTCTTGATTTCATCACAAAAGCTATGTAATTTATAGGAAGTTAATTGAACTTCTTTTCTTAGAAACAGGAAGTTACACATTTCAAGGGTATTTTTTAAAGGTAATGGAAGTTTACAATTTCATTCAAATCTTAAGAAAAAGAGGTAACTAAGGTCATAACTTGATACTCTAATTATAACTTATTCTAATGAATCTGGTTTATAACACTACTATAAGAAAACCCTAATACAAAACATAGATTAAAAAAAGCAAATAACTGAGTTAATTGAAAAGGATAAAATGAGAATATTAATAAGGAGTAGAAATATAGAACCTGGCGTACCTTTAAATTCAGTGAAGCCTATATATATATAGATATAGATATATATATATATGGTTGGTTTTTTTTTTTTTTTCTGTCTCTCTCTCTCTCTCTCTCTCTCTCTCTTTAAATGTTTGTTTCTGGAGGAGCACAAACGGAATTGTAAATTTCTTTTAGTAACAGCAGAATCACTATTGCATGTTTCTTGTCACAGCTATGTGAGTTAACAAATACCATTTGATTATTCTTTTATAATTTAATCCACTTTTGTGTCTACCTTATATCTGAAACTGAATAGATCTATCAAGCTGGAGAATAACACAAAGATTGGTTTAAATGCCTTTTTTTTAAATATATGTAACTCTAGATTCCCCCCCCCCCCCCACCCCCCACACTATGTGACATGTGGGATCTTGGTTCCTTGACCAGGGATTGAACCCACATCCCCTGCATTGGAATGCAGACTCTTAGCCATTGGACTGCCAGGGGTGTTCCTACAACTCTAGATTTCTTTATTTTTCCCTCCATCTCTCCTATCTCTCTCTCACTCTCTTCTCACTTCCTCTGTTTGACTTATATGAAACTCTTTCTCTTTCTAAGTCACTAGATATTCCTTCTGTCTGTAGAATCCTTTCTTTTCTCTTTTGTTTCTTATAATACTCTACCTATATCAGCTTCTCAGACAAGCCCATTCAGCTCCATGGTCTGAAAACTACCTATATTCTTTCAAACCTTATTTACTTTTATTGTAGGATAACTGCTTTACAATACTGTGTTGGTTTCTGCCATACAGCAACATGAATCAGCCATAGGTATACATATGTCCCTTCCCATCTCCCAACCCATCCAACCCATCTAGGTTGTCACGGATCACCTGATTTGAGCTTGCTGTGTCATACAGCAAATTCCCACTGGCAGTCTAATTTTACATATGGTACTGTATATGTTTCAGTATGGACCTAACAGAAGCAGAAGATATTAAGAAAAGGTGGCAAGAATACACAGAAGAACTATACAAAAAAGATCTTACTGACCCAGATAACCATGATGATGTGGTCACTAACCTAGTGCCAGACATACTGGAATTTGAAGTCAAGTGGGCCTTAGGAAGCATCACTACGTACAAAGCTACGGAGGTGATGGAATTGCAGTGGAGCTATTTCAAATCCTGAAAGATGATGCTGTGAAAGTGTTGCACTCAGTATGCCAGCAAATTTGGAGAACTCAGCAGTGGCCACAGCACTGGATAAGGTCAGTTTTCATTCCAATCCCAAAGAAAGGCAATGCCCAAGAATGCTCAAACTACAGTACAATTGCACTCATCTCACATGCTAGTAAAGTAATGCTCAAAATTCTCCAAGCCAGGCTTTAGCAGTACGTGAACCGAGAACTTCCAGATATTCAAGTTAGATTTAGAAAACGCAGAGGAACAAGAGATCAAATTGCCATTATCCGTTGGATCACAGAAAAAGCAAGAGAGTTCCAGAAAGACATCTACTTCTGCTTTATTGACTATGCCAAAGCCTTTGACTGTGTAAATTACCATAAACTGTGGAAAATTCTTAAAAGCAATGAAAATACCAGATCACCTTACCTGCCTCCTGCGAAATGTGTATGCAGGTCAAGGAGCGACAGTTAGAACCGGACATGAAACAACGGACTGGTTCCAAATTGGGAAAGGAGTACATCAAGGCTGTGTATTGTCACCCTGCTTATTTAACTTATATGCAGAGTACATCATGAGAAATGCCAGACTGGATGAAGCACAAGCTGTAATCAAGAGTGCTGGAAGAAATATCAATAACTTCAGATATGCAGATGACACAAGCCTTATGGCAGAAAGTGAAAAGGGACTGAAGAACCTCTTGATGAAAGTGAAAGAGGAGAGTGAAAAAGTTGGCTTAAAGCTCAACATTCAAAAAAACAAAGATCATGGCATCCAGTCACATCACTTAATGGCAAATAGATGGGGAAACAATGGAAACAGTGACAGAACTTCTTTTCTTGGCTCCAAAATCACTGCAGATGATGACTGCACCCATGAAATTAAAAGGCACTTGCTCCTTGGAAGAAAAGCTATGACCAACCTAGACAGCATATTAAAAAGCAGGGACATTACTTTGCTGACAAAAGTTCATCTGGTCAAGATTATGGTTTTTCCAGTAGTCATGTATGGATGTCAAAGTTGGACTATAAAGAAAGCTGAGTACCTAATAATTGATGTTGTTGAACTGTGGTTTTGGAGAAGACTCTTGAGAGTCCCTTGGATTGCAAGGAGATCAAACCAGTCTATCCTAAAGGAAATCATTCCTGAATATTTATTGGAACGTCTGACGCTGAAGGTGAAGCTCCAGTACTTTGGCCACCTGATGAGAAAAACTGAGTCATTAGAAATGGCCTTGATGCTGGGAAACATTGAAGGCAGGAGTAGAAGGGTATGACAGAGGATGAGATGGTTGAATGGAATCACTGACTCAATAGACATGAGTTTAAGCAAGCTCTGGGAATTGTTGATGGTCAGTGGGAAGCTTGGCATGCTGTAGTCCATGGGGTCGCAAAGACTCAGATATGACTGAGTGACTGAACTGAACTGAATGCATATGTTTCAGTTTTACTTTCCCAGTTCATCTCACCCTCTCCTTCCCATACTATGTCCACGAGTCAATTCTTTCCATACCTGTCCATCAACCACTTACTCAACTTTGCTACTTCATAGTTAAATAAGCACCGTGTTCTCAAAATGTTCAAAACTGATCTTCAAAATTTGCCTTTCATACAAGGTTATTTTCCACTTCTTCACATCTCAATTAATGTTTTTTTTGAAAAAGATTTTTTGATGTGAGCCATTTTTGAAGTCTTTATTGAATTTGCTACAATATTGCTTCTGTTGTTTTGGTTGTTTGGCCACAAGGCATGTGCGATCCTAGGTCCCAGACCAGGGATTGAACCCATGCCCCCTGAATTAGAAGTTAAAGTCCCAATCACTGTACCATCAGGGATGTCCCTCAATTAATGGTATTTTCATCCCGGTAATTCAGGCCAAAAACAACCTGAAGCATCAGTAACTCCACTTTTAGTCATAGATACTACATCTTATCCATCTGTGAATTATTTCTTGATACATATGAAGTTTCCACCTCCACTGCTACTGCTGTATTTCAACCAACTTTTGCCTATTATTTAATTGTGATTTTTCAACTTCTTCCCTTGCAGAAATTTCAAATCAACCCCAACTTTTATGTTGGAAACTTGCTTTATTTTTCTTCAAGCCATTTTCTCATCAACTAAATTATTACACAGTGTTTGTTTGTTTTGTTGATCATTTCATTATTATCTCCCTCCATTTGCATGTAAGCAGCATGAGAGCATCAGTGTTGATGTTGAATACAACAGCATGTTCAATGCTCCATCCCCAGCACTTAGCACATTGCCAGGGAGTGGATGCTCAGTAATTATTTTTTGAATGAATGAATAAATAGATAAATCTGTGCATGTGATAGCAACCAAGTGAGTAGATTGAGGGTGGTTGTATTAGAACAGGTAGTCAGAGAGGACTTCTCTGAATCATTCTGATTTCCTCTAGGTTTCACAGTTCTGTCTACAGTAGTGCCCAGGCAAGAATTAGATCCTGGAGAAGCAATGTGCAGATACCAACTCTAAGAATAAGGAACAGAAGTCTTATAACTTTGCAATACCACATATCCTTTCAGTTGTACCCTGGTTTGAAAGGTGCCATGACTCTAGCTCCCCCCAAACCTCCTTATGAATGGTTCATCACTGGTGGCTCAGGTGGTAAAGAATCCTCCCATAATGCTGGAGAACTGGGTTTGATCCTTGGGTTGAGAAGATTCCTTGGAGAAGGAAATGCAACCCACTTCAGTATTCTTGCCTGGAGAATTCCTAGCACAGAGGAGCCTGGCGGGCTACAGTCCACGGGGTCACAAAGAGTCAGACACAACTAACGACTAAGCCCACACAGCATCTTATATACCCAGCTTGAGTTTGTGGAAAAATCTCTGTTTTCCACACACCACCACCCCACCTCGACTCCCCCTCGCCCCATCCCTGCTCCCCAGGCAGATGATATTGGTGGTATCTTGACAAAGAATCTAGTCTGGGTAATCAAAGTTTTTCATACAGTTTGTATTGCACTGATTTCTCTTGTATCAGGTGATCATCAAACAGTTATTGTAATTTAAGTTTCCATCCTTGAAACTGTTCATATCTTTGTCATAGGAGAGTGATGGAAATTCAAGGAATACTGGTGTGTAGACTGCTGACATACTGTGAGGATGAACTGGTTGGACTTTGCATGAGGTTTTGGCAGATCTATTTGATTGACACCTAGTCTTTATATCTAGTCTGACTAATCAAAAATTAAAAATTGAGCTGAGACCTAATATAGTGATTGTGTTTTAGCTTGAGAAGACATCATTATTGTTGTTTTCATGTTTAATATCTGGTAGTTGAAGATATTACAGTGTTATTTCCTCAGAAGGCAAGTAATCTTGACTTTTCTGCTGTCTGCTTTTGGATAAATCTTTTTTTAATTAATATATTTTAATTAGAGAATAATTACTTTACAATATTGTGGTGGTTTTTGCCATACATCAACATGAATCAGCCATGGGTGCACATGTGTCCACCCATCCTGAAACTCCTTCCCACCTCCCTCCCTCCCCATCCCTCTGGGTTGTCCCAAAGCACTGACTTTAAGTGCCCTGCTTCACACATTGAACTTTCACTGGTCATCTATTTTACATTTGGTAATATACATATTTCAATACTATTCTCTCAAATCATCCCACCCTTGCCTTCTCCCACATAGTCCAAAAATTTGTTCTTTACATCTGCATCTTTTTTGCTGCCTTGCATATAGGATCATCATTACCATCTTTCTAAATTCCATATATATGTGTTAATATACTGTGTTGTTTCTTTTTCTGACTTACTTCACTTTGTATAATAGGTTTCAGTTTCATCCACCTCATTAGAACTGACTCAAATATGCCCCTTTTTTTAAAGCTGAATAATATTTCATTGTGTATTTGTACCACAACTTCCTTATCCATTTGCCTGCCAATGGACATCTAGGTTGCTTCCATGTCCTGGCTATTATAAACAGTGCTGCAGTGAACATTGAGGTACATGTGTCTCTTTCAATTCTGATTTCCTTGGTGTGTATGCCCAGCAGTAGGATTGCTGGGTCATATAGCAGTTCTATTTCCAGTTTTTTAAGGAATCTCCACACTGTTCTCCATAGTGGCTGTACCCGTTTGCATTCCCACCAGCAGTGTAACAGGGTTCCCTTTTCTCCACACCCTCTTTGGCATTTATCATTTGTAGACTTTTTGATGGTGGCCATTCTGACTGGTGTGAGATGATACTTCATTGTGGTTTTGATTTGGATAAATCTTAAAATCATTTTTCCAATATTGTCAAGATCATTATTGACCTATTGCTATACTCTGTATTCAGTACTCAATTTTCTTGTTACTGGAATTCTCAGAAGAATTTGATACAATTGATCTTATCCTTTCCTTTACAAACTTTCTTTGACTTCTAGAGAGAATAATATCATTAATATCAAAATTACCATCTTCACTACCTTTAGCACTCCCGCCAACTTCACCACTATCATTTTTCTGATGTGAAATATGAATAAAATTTGTTCTTTGTCCTATATTAACTTTCTTGGATGTTTTATTTAAATTAGTCATGTTTGCAACTAATATGCAGTTACTAATATGCAGTCTACTACATGAACTGAAATGACAGTGGAGAGTTTATGTAAGATGTGATTTTCATGAGCCTGCATTGAAATTTCATACTCACTGGTGAGATTTTTGATAATTTCCTCCCATAGATATATATGTATATTTTTATATATGAGTGATGAAAAAGAAAAAATCCATATCTAGTTCTAATTTATTCAGAATCACAAAATTTTAAATGTTTATTTCATCTTTTGTTTAAAAGAACTAAAAATGAGGACTCTCCCAGTAAATGGAGAAATGGAAACATAACATTTTACAGTAACATCAGAGTCTTCAGGCCTACTGAGAAGGATATTTGACACAGGGTTTCCTAAAGAGATTGCCATTGAGGGTATTTGAATTTAAGTTTTTGTAAGTTACTTTTTGAAAGTTTTTTTTATATAGTTTTTTTTTAAAATAGTATTCTGAAGTAGAATCATGCTTTTCAAGCAATAAAATTTGTTTGTGGTGCTTATATTTTTTAAATAATAAAACTGGAAAAAGAAGCATGTTATTACTGATTTCAGGTGAGCTGACTTTAATACAATTGCACTACTAAATCAATAGCATAGATATTTATTATTTTCAGCCTATTTCAAATGGATATTTAGCTATTTTGTATATTACTAAATAATGTAGAAAAACCCTAAATTTAAATTAATTCATTTCATTTAAATAATTTAAATATTTTGCTAGGGAAAGTAGCCCTAAAAATTAAATTTTAAAAGAATGATCTACTTTCCCTATATAATAAGCTTGGAGAATGAAGGCAGATATTCAGTTCAGTTCAGTCCCTCAGTCGTGTCCAACTCTTTGTGACCCCAAGGACGACAGCACGTCAGGCCTCCCTGTCCATCACCAACTCCTGTAGTTTACCCAAACTCATGTCCATTGAGTTGGTGATGCCATCCAACCATCTCATCCCTTGTCGTCTGCTTCTCCTCCAACCTTCAATCTTTCCCAGCATCAGGGTCTTTTCAAATGAGTCAGCTCTTTGCATCAGGTGGCCAAAGTACTGGAGTTTCAGCTTCAACATCAGTCCTTCCAATGAACACCCAGGACTGATCTCATTTAGGATGGACTGGTTGGATCTCCTTGCAGTCCAAGGGACTCTCAAGAGTCTTCTCCAACACCACAGTTTAAAAGCATCAATTATTAGGTGCTCAGCTTTCTTTACAGTCCAACTCTCACGTCCATTACATAGCAATAGTGAGTACTGAACAGAAAGACCAGATCAGTGTAGATGATCATTGAATATTAAACAAAGATAACTAGATTGATTGTCTTTGTATGCCTCAGGAAAAGAATTAGATTAATAGATGCCAGGGATTCAGTGAGTTAAACACACAGCCTGAAGATTTTGTGTTTTAAATTACTGCATACGTGTAAGGGAAATCAACAGGCTAACTTTTGACAATGCTGCCTTCAGCCTTTTTTGTTTGTTTGTTTTTGTTTTTAATTTCAACAAGGGCTCTTCCAGGCTTACATCAGTTCCTCTTATGAGTTAGTGCCCTCTAATGGTTATGTAAGACCTTGCAGATTGTGAAATAAACCCATCTGGGAGGAGAATGAAGTGAAGATTCTCATATTCTCCCTGAAAATATCTTCCTTTGCCAAACAGAATAGTTTCACCAAATCTTATCTTCATATCCAGTCATTTCTTCATTTGTGAGTTTTGGAAGATTTTATTTTTCAACGGCTTGGCCTACCTAATTTAGGTAATCAAGTTTGTAATCAACGTTGTTCATACTACTCTCCTATCATCATTTGATATCCATGGAATCTGTAGTGATGTCTCCTACTACATTTTTTATATTAGTAAATTTTGTCTTCTTTTTCTTAGCCTGGGCAGAGGCTTATCAGTTTTATTGCTATTTCCAAAGAGCCAGCTCTTGGTTTTATTGTCTTTCTATATTCATGTCCTGTTTTTAATGTCATTGATTTCTGCTCTATTTTTTATTAATTCTTTTCTTCTGCTTAAGTTTTTCTCTTTTTTTCCTGCTAGTTTTCTAGGATGGAAACTTAGATTATTGATTTTAAATTTCTCTTCATTTCTAATGTGCATGCATGCTAAGTCGTTTCAGTGTTGTCTGACTCTATGTGACCCTATGGACTGTAGCCCACCAGGCTCCTCTGTACATGGGATTATCCAGGCAAGAATACTGGAGTGGGTTGCCAAGGCCTCCTCCAGGGTTTTTTTCAGATGCAGGGATTGACCCCGTGTCTCTTAGTCTCCAAAACTGGCAGGCAGGTTCTTTACCTGCCTGGTAAAGAACCAGGTCATAGTTTTTCTTTCAAGGAGCAAATGTCTTTAATTTCATGGCCACAGTTACCATCTGCAGTGATATTGGAACCAAAAAAAAAATGTCTGTCACTGTTTCCTTTGTTTTCCCATCTATTTGGCATGAAATGATGGGACCAGATGCCATGGTCTTAGTTTTCTGAATGTTGAGTTTTAAGCCAACTTTTTCACTCTCCTCTTTCACTTTCATCAAGTGGTTATTTAGTTCTTCTTCACTTTCTGCCATAAGAGTGGTGTTATCTGCACCACTAGAATCACCTGGGAAACCCCTTCTTTTCTAATATAAACACTCAATTATATAAACTTCCTTCTAAGGACTGATTTTGTTCACTTCAGTCATTCAGTCATGTCCAGCACTTTCAGACCCCATGGACTGCAGCACGGCAGCTTCTCAGTCCATCACCAACTCCCAGAGCTTGATCAAATTCATGGCCATCAAGTCAATGATGACATTCAGCCATCTCATCCTCTGTCATCCACTTTTCCTCCTGTCTTCAATCTCTCCCAGCATCAGGGTCTTTTCAAATGAGTTAGTTCTTTGCATCAAGTGGCCAAAGTATTGGAGTTTTAACTTCAGCATCAGTCCTTCCAATGAATATTCAGGACTGATTTCCTTTAAGATTGACTGGTTTGATCTCCTTGCCATCCAATAGACTCTCAAGAGTCTTCTCCAACACTTTATAGTCCAAATCCCACATCCATACATAACTGCTGGATAAACCATAGCCTTGACTAGATGGACCTTTGTTGGCAAAGTAATGTCTCTGCTTTATAATATTCTGTCTAGGTTGGTCATAGTTTTTCTTTCAAGGAGCAAATGTCTTTAATTTCATGGCTGCAGTTATCATCTGCCGTGATATTGGAACCCCCCCCCCCCCCCAAAAAAAAAATATCTGTCACTGTTTCCTTTGTTTCCCCATCTATTTACCATGAAATAATGGGACCAGATGCCATGGTCTTAGTTTTCTGAATGTTGAGTTTTAAGCCAACTTTTTCACTCTCCTCTTTCACTTTCATCGAGTGGTTCTTTAGTTCTTCTTCACTTTCTGCCATAAGAGTGGTGTTATCTGCATATCTGAGGTTATTGATATTTCTTCTGGCAATCTTGATTCCAGTTTGTGCTTCATCCAGCCGGGCAATTCACATGATATAATATGCATATAAGTTAAAAAAGCAGGATGACAATATACAGCCTAGGTGTACTCCTTTCCCAACTTGTAACCAGTCTGTTGTTCCATGTCGAGTTCTAACTGTTGCTTCCTGACCTGCATACAGATTTCTCAAGTGACAGGTCAGGTGGTCAGGTACTCTCATCTCTTGAAGAATATTTTGCAGTTTGTGGTGATCCACATAGTCAAAGGCTTTGGCATAGTTAATAAAGAAGAAGTAGATATTTTTATGGAACTGTCTTGGCTTTTTGATGATCCAGTGGATGTTGACAATTTGATCTCTAGTTCCTTTGACTTTTCCAAATCCAGCTTGAACATCTGAAAGTTCACAGTTCATGTACTGTTGAAGCCTGGCTTGAAGAATTTTGAGCATTATTTTGCTAGCGTATGAAATTAGTGCAATTGTGCGGTAGTTTGAACATTCTTTGGCATTGCCTTTCTTAGGGGTTGGAATGAAAACTGACCTTTTCTAGTCCTGTGGCCACTGTTGAGTTTTCCAAATTTGCTGGCCTATTGAGTGCAACACTTTCACAGTATCATCTTTTAGAACTTGAAATAGCTCCACTGCAATTCCATCTCCTCCACTAGCTTTGTTCATAGTGATGCTTCCTAAGGCCCACTTGACTTCACATTCCAGGATGTCTGGCTCTAGGTGAGTGGTCACACCATCGTGAATGTCTGGGTCAGTAAGATCTTTTTTGTATAGTTCTTCTGAGTATTCTTGCCACCTCTTCTTAATATCTTCTGCTTCTGTTAAGTCCATACCATTTCTCTCCTTTATTGTGCCCATCCTTGCCTGAAATGTTCCCTTGGTATGTCTAATTTTCTTGAAGACATCTCTAGTCTTTCCTATTCTGTTGTTTTCCTCTATTTCTTTCCCTTGTTCACTGGGGAAGCCTTTTTATCTCTCTTTCTTAGTCTTTGGAACTCTGCGTTCAAATGAGATATCTTTCCTTTTCTTCTTTGCCTTTCACTTTTCTTCTTTTCTCAGCTATTTTTAAGGCCTCCTCAGATGACCGTCTTGCCTTTTTGTATTTCTTTTTCTTGGGGATGGTCTTCATCACTGCCTCCTGTACAACGTCATGGACCTCCATCCGTAGTTCTTCAGGGACTCTGTCTATCAGAGCTAATCCCTTGAATCTATTTGTCACATCCACTGTATAATTATAAGGGCTTTGATTTAGGCCATACATGAATGGTCTAGTGGTTTTCCCTGCTTTCTTCAATTTAAGTCTGAATTTGGCAGTAAGGTGTTCATGATCTGAGGCACAGTCAGCTCCTGGTCTTGTTTTTGCTGACTATACAGAGCTGTTATACAGCCATCTTTGGCTGCAAAGAAAATCATCAGTCTCACGTTGATATTGACCATCTGATGATGCCCATGTGTAGTCTTATCTTGTGTTGTTGAAAGAGGGTGTTTGCTATGACCAGTGTGTTCTCTTGGCAAAACTCTGTTAGCGTTTGCCCTGCTTCATTTTGTACCCCAAGGTCAAATTTGCCTTTTATTCCAGGTATCTCTTGACTTCCTCCCTTTATATTCCAGTCCCCTATGATGAAAAGGACATCTTTTTTGGATGTTAGCTCTAGTTCTTCATAGAATCGCTCAATCAGCTTCTTCAGCACTACTTGTTGGAGCATAGACTTTAAATACTGTGATATTGAATGGTTTGTCTTGGAAACAAAGATCATCCATCCTGATTCATTCTGGTCATTCTGATCATTCAGAATCAGAGATGATTCTGACTTTGTTGCATCTCACTAGTTTTGATAACATCTCTTTTATTTTCATGTAGTTCAAATATTTTAAATTTCTCTTGAGAGTTTTCTTTGATCCATGTATTATTTAGAAAAAAGTGAAGCCTCCTATACAGTTGATATGAATGTAAATTGTTACAACCACTATGGAGAACAGTATGGATGCTTCTTAAAAAACTAAAAGTGGAACTACTATATGATCCAGCAATCCCATTCCTGGGTATATATCTGGATAAAATCATAATTTGAAAGATACATATGCCCTAATGTTCATAGCAGCACTATTTACAATAGTCAGGACATGAAAGCAACCTAAATGTCCATTGACAGAGGATGGATAAAGAAGATGTGATGCTATATATACAGTGAAATATTACTCAGCCATAGAAAAAACTGAAATAATGCCATTTGCAGCAACATGGATGAACCTAGAGATTATCATACTAAGTGAAGGAAGTCAGTTGAAGGAAGGCAAATATCACACGATATCACTAATATGTAGAATGCAATTAAAAAAAAGAAAGAAACAAACAAATTGGGAGTTCCCTGGTGGTCCAGAAGTTAAGAATCCACCTTCTAATGCAGGGTATGCAGGTTTGATTCCTGGTAATGGAACTAAGATCTCATATGCCACTGGGAAACTAAACCTGTATGCCACAACTAGAGAAGTCTCATGATGCAAGAAAGAGCCTGCATGCCACACTGAAGGGCCAGCATAGCAAAAAAAAAAAAAAAGAAAGAAAAGAAAAGAAAAGAAAAAGAGAAAAGAGAGAGAGAAAAAAAAAAAGAAACAAATGAACTTATTTGCAGAAAAGAATCAAACTTACAGATATTGAAAACAAACGTATGGTTACCCAAGGGGAAACATGGGGAGGAGGGGATTAATCAGTAGCTGGAATGAACACACATGCCACTATATATTATATAAGATAGACAATCAACAAAGACAGGAATTCTACTCAATATTCTGGGATAATCTATATAAGAAAAGAGTCTTAAAAAGAATGAATATCTGCTACATATAACCAAATCAATTTTCTGTACCCCTGAAACTGGCACAACATTGTAAATCAACTATATCTAATAAAATTTTTTAAAAAGAAGTGTGTTGTTTAATTTCCACATAGTTGAGATTTTCTAGTTATCTTTTTAAATGACATCTAGCTTAATTCCATTGTAGACTGAGAGCAGATACTGGATGATTACATTCTTTGAAATTAGATTTTTTCCTAAAAAATTAAATTCTTATTTTAAAACTAATTATTATTTTAATCTAATATTTTAAATACAATGCGACTATTAGCTTTCATTTGTTTTAAGACAACTATACTTGAAAAATATCAGTTGTTGCCAGGGGCTGTGGGACAGGGAATGGGAAGCTATTACTCAGCAGATATAAAGCTTCAGTCACCCAAAATAAATGTTTTACAGATGTACTTCACAATAGTGTAGTGTAGTTAGTACTGTATTGTGTACTTAAAATTCTGTTGAGGATAGATCTCAAGTTGTTTCTTTCCTTGAAAAAAAAAAAAAGAAGAAGAAGAAGAAAAAGAAGAAGAAGAAGAGAAGTAAAGAAATCCAGAAGGAAAAAAAAAAAAAAAAACATGTTTATGAGTGTTCAGAAATCGAGAAGTGAAAATTATTTGGGCAGAGTAGTCAGTGTACTTCACATGCCCACATCCTTCCGTGATTGAAAGCAGAAGAACTTCTCTTTTGCCTTAAGCCAGGTGAGAATTCTGACATATGTAGGCAGTGTTCTTAGAGATTGGGAAGATTTAGACACTGGTGATTTCAGTGTGAAAGGATGCACGATTAGAACTACATATAACCACAGAGTAAAAGTGGATATGATGAGAGTAACTTGCCCTTTCACCAACAGTAAGATTGAATGTTTTTCTTGGGCTAAGTGTGGATCTTATGAAAAGAAACCAGCCATTTAGAATCCAGAAATGAAATTCACTTTAAGATGCCTCTTGCCATGGAAAGTCAACCTTAATGAGAAGATCATGGGAGTTCAGGGTAGGAAGCAGAAAATGGCATATAGGGAGCTGAGTGGATGCAGTACCATGATTCCCAGGTAAGACTGCCAAAGGAAACACCATCTACATAAGGAACTGCAGAAAAAAGTTCCTCAGAACCAGAACTTCTGAAAAGTCCCCAGAAGCAATCCAAGAGAAAGGAAGAGCACTTAAAGTATCAATGTATGAATCAAAAGGAAGCATTTGAAAAAAGGGGTGAAAATGGATCATTTGTAGATGCGGGAGGACCTATAGACTGTCCTCCAGAGCGAAGTAAGTCAGAAACAGAAAAACAGATGTTGTATATTAATGCATATCTGTGGAATCTAGAAACAAATGATATAGATGATCTTATCTGCAAAATAGAAATGGAGATACAGACATAGAGAACAAGTGAAAGGACATCAAGCAGGGAAAGGGGGAAAAGTGGAATGAGCTTGGAGACTGGAATTGACACATGCACACTGCTGCTGCTGCTGCTGCTAAGTCTCTTCAGTCGTGTCCGACTCTGTGCGACCCCATACACACTACTATGTATAAAATAGATAACAAATGAGAATCTCCTGCATAGCTCAGGGAACTCTACTCAGTGTTCTGTGGTGACCTAAATGGGAAGAAAATCCAACAGGGAAGGGATATATGTATACGAAGAGCTGATTCACTTTGCTGCACAGCAGAAACTAACATAACATTTAAAGCAACTATACTCCAATAAAAATTAATTTAAAAATAAAACACTGGTTAAAAATAAGAGCATTTAAAGTGTCTGGTCCTGCAACACTTTCCCACATATTTATCTCCACTCCTCTCATTTTCACTCATTCCTGTGGTCCCTGGTTAAGAGGTGCTAGAGAGAGAAGCATATCAGGAAGAGCCCATTAAACCTGCTGGTTTCTTTGTTGGCTCCAAACCTGGAGCAAGCTCAGCCTAGGATTCCATGAACCAGATGTGGAACAACGGATTGGTTCAAAATTGGGAAAGGAGTATGTCAAGCTTGCATACTGTCACCCTGTTTATTTAACGTATATGCAGCATACATCATGTGAAATGTCAGGCTGGATGAATCACAAGCTGGAATCAAGATTGCTGGGAGAAATATCAACAACCTCAGATATGCAAATGATACCACCCTAATGGCAGAAAGTGAAGAAAAACTGAAGAGCTTTTTGATGAAAGTGAAAGAAGAGAGTGAAAAAGCTGGCTTAAAAATCAACAGTCAAAAAACGAAGATCATGGCATCCAGTCCCATCACTTCATGGAAATAGATGGGGGGGGGGGGGGGGCGGAGGGCGATGGAAACAGTGACAGACTTTATTTTCCTAGGCTCCAAAACCACTGCAGAAAGTGACTGCAGTCATGAAATTAAAAGATGCTTGCTCCTTGGAAGAAAAGCAATGACAGACCTAGACAGCATATTAAAAATCAGAGACATCACTTTGCTGACAATGGTCTGTCTAGTCAAAGCTATGGTTTTTCCATTAGTCATGTATAGATGTGAGAGCTGGACCATAAAGAAGGCTGAGTGCCAAAGAATGGATGCTTTCAAACTGTGGTGCTGGAGAAGACTCTTAAGAGTCTCTTGGACAGAAGGAGATCAAATTAGTCAATCCTAAAGGAAATCAGTCCTGAATATTTATTGGAAGGACTGATGCTGAAGCTGAAGCTCCAATACTTTGTCTACCTGATGGGAAGAACTGACTCATTGGAAAAGACTGTGATACTGGGAAAGACTGAGGACAGGAGGAGAGGGGGAAGACAGAGGATGAGATAGTTGGGTGGCATCACTGACTCAATGGACATGAGTTTGAGCAAGCTCCAGGAGATAGTGAAGGACAGGGAAGCCTGGCATGCTGCAGTCCATGGGGCCACAAAGAGTTGGGCATGACTTAGTGACTGAACAACAATATTATTGAACGTTTAGATAGCTTCCAACCTTGTTGGTATTTTTTATTTTTGTTTTTTGGATTCTTTCTTTTTTTTTTTTTTGCTGTGTCAGTTCTTAGTTGTCACATGCAGTATCTTCATTGCGTCATGCAGGGTATTTTGTTGTGGCCCAAACTCTCTAGCTGTGTTGTGTGAAGTTAGTTGCTCCACAGCACATGGGATCTTAGTTTTCCACCTAGGAATCAACCAATGTTCCCTGCATTTCAGGGTGGATTCTTAACCAGTGGATCACCAGTGAAGTCCCCATCCTTACAGTTTTAGACAGTTTTTTTAAGTGCCCATTTTATAGGTTCCAGGATGGCTGAAGAAAGAAGCTGACTGGCATTCAAAGGGTAGATCACTTTGTCTGCCTAATTACTGATAAACATACCACAAAATTGAAGACTCATGGCGGAAAATGTATAATAGAGAAACAGTAACAAAGACAACACTGCAATAACTGTGAAAATATTGAATGCAATAACTATTAAGCTACTACTAAATTGAAAAGGGTGCTTCCCTGGTGGCTCAGATGGTAAAGAATCTGCTTGCAATGCGGGAGACCTGGGTTCAGTCCCGGGGCTGGGAAGATCCCCTGGAGGAGGTAATATTAAACAGCAATCCACTCCAGTATTCTTGCCTAGAGAATCCCCATGGACACAGGAGCCTGGCAGGCTACAGCCCATGGGGTTGCAAAGAGTCAGATGTGACTGAGCAACTAAGCACACAGACTTGAAAAGGATGATCATAGCAAATGTTATACCATTGGTTCCCCCTCCAGCTCTGTTCTCAACCTTCTGTATCTTAGTTTTCATCTAAGGTGACTCATCTTAAGGACAGTGTCCTGTCCCTTCTACTTGCATTTGCACAATTGGTGCCAGCAGAAAAACAGACAAATGTGCTAGGAGTCATGACTAATAGACCCTGGGTCCTTCTGTGAGGCCAGGACTGGCTGTGCTCCTTTCAGGATGTCTGGTGTAGTCAGCTCTCTCTCCATAGTTTTCTGTCTCACCAGTGAAGTCTCTAGGCTAAAATCTCTGGGGTTCCATTCTAGATTTTCTATGATTGTCAGAGATTTGGAATTTAGTTGCCCACATTTTAAACTCTATCTCAACTTATTAAATTAGTGTTTCTGAAACTGTAGGACTCTTTTTAGTTTGGGCTTGAGGAATGTTTTAGAGTGATAGAAAAGTTCCAAAATTGGATTTGCTGATGTTTACACACATCTATGGGCTTCCCTGGGGGCTCAGATGGTAAAGAATCCACCTGTAATGCCTGAGACCTGGGTTCAATCCCTGGTCTGGGAAGATCCCCTGGAGGAGGGCATGGCAACCCACTCCAGTATTTTTGCCTTTAGAATCCCCATGTACACAGGAGCCTGGTGGGCTACAGTCCATGGGGATACAAAGAGTCAGAAACACACAACTATATATTTAAAATCATCCAGTAATGTACCAACAATGGATGAATTTCATTGTACCTAAGCAGAAGGTATTAAGAAGAGGTGGCAAGAATACACAGAAGAACTGTACAAAAAAGATCTTCACGACCCAGATAATCATGATGGTGTGATCACTAATCTAGAGCCAGACATCCTGGAATGTGAAGTCAAGTGGGCCTTAGAAAGCATCACTACAAACAAAGCTAGTGGAGGTGATGGAATTCCAGTTGAGCTGTTTCAAATCCTGAAAGATGATGCTATGAAAGTGCTGCACTCAATATGCCAGCACATATTGAGTGCTGCACTCAATATGCCAGCACATTTGACACTGGAAAAGGTCAGTTTTCATGCCAATCCCAAAGAAAGGCAATGCCCAAGAATGCTCAAACTACCGCACAATTGCACTCATCTCATATGCTAGTAATGCTCAAAATTCTCCAAGCCAGGCTTCAGCAATACGTGAACCGTGAACTTCCTGATGTTCAAGCTGGTTTTAGAAAAGGCAGAGGAACCAGAGATCAAATTGCCAACATCCACTGAATCATGGAAAAAGCAAGAGAGTGCCAGAAAAACATCTATTTCTGCTTTATTAACTATGCCAAAGCCTTTGACTGTGTGGATCACAATAAACTGTGGAAAATTCTGAAAGAGATGGGAATACCAGACCCCCTGATCTGCCTCTTGAGAAATCCGTATGGAGGTCAGGAAGCAACAGTTAGAACTGGACATGGAACAACAGACTGGTTCCAAATAGGAAAAGGAATATGTCAAGGCTATATATTGTCACCCTGCTTATTTAACTTCTATGCAGAGTACATCATGAGAAACGCTGGACTGGAAGAAACACAAGCTGGAATCAAGATTGCCAGGAGAAATACCAATAACCTCACATATGCAGATGACACCACCCTTATGGCAGAAAGTGAAAAGGAACTAAAAAGCCTCTTGATGAAAGTGAAAGAGGAGAGCGAAAAAGTTGGCTTAAAGCTCAACATTCAGAAAACGAAGATCGTGGCATCTGGTCCCATCACTTCATGGGAAATAGATGGGGAAACAGTGGAGGCAGTGTCAGACTTTATTTTTTTGGGCTCCAAAATCACTGCAGATGGTGACTGTAGCCATGAAATTAAAAGACACTTACTCCTTGGAAGAAAAGTTATGACCAACCTAGACAGTATATTCAAAAGCAGAGACATTTCTTTGCCGACTAAGGTCCGTCTAGTCAAGGCTATGGTTTCTGCTGTGGTCATGTATGGATGTGAGAGCTGGACTGTGAAGAAGGCTGAGCTGCAAAGAATTGATGTGTTTGAACTGTGGTGTTGGAGAAGACCCTTGAGAGTCCCTTGGACTGCAAGGAGATCCAACCAGACCATTCTGAAGGAGATCAGCCCTGGGATTTCTTTGGAAGGAATGATGCTAAAGCTGAAACTCCAGTAATTTGGCCACCTCATGGGAAGAGTTGACTCATTGGAAAAGACTCTGATGCTGGGAGGGATTAGGGGCAGGAGGAGAAGGGGACAACAGAGGATGAGATAACTGGATGGCATCACAGACTCAATGGATGTGAGTCTGAGTGGACTCCAGGAGTTGGTGATGGACAGGGAGGCCTGGTGTGCTGCGATTCATGGGGTCGCAAAGAGTCAAACACGACTGAGTGACTGAACTGAACTGAAATTAGACCTCGCTAAAGCTAAGAAGAAAAGAAATATCTCAAATATCTGCACTATCTCATGAATTTTGGACAACCTCTTCGAATACCAGAAAAGGTCATTGGACAATATGATTTGTTTCCTAAATTTTTCTTGGAAATTTTTTCTACATAAGATGAGTCTTTAGAATGCCAGAAAATATTTCCAGTTGCCAGGAGCCAGCATGAGGAACTCCACCCGTGGCAAAGGTCATGAGGAAGGAGGCTTCAGCATTCTCAAAGGCAGGATCAAGCCTCAGGAAACCCCCTGTTCCCAAGCTGCTGCTGCTGTTAAGTTGCTTCAGTCGTGTCCGACTCTGTACGACCCCATAGACGGCAGCCCACCAGGCTCCCCCGTCCCTGGGATTCTCCAGGCAAGAACACTGGAGTGGGTTGCCATTTCCTTCTCCAATGCATGAAAGTGAAAAGTGAAAGTGAAGTCGCTCAGCTGTGTCTGACTCTTAGCTACCCCATGGACTGCAGCCAACCAGGCTCCTCCACTCATGGGATTTTCCAGGCAAGAGTATTGGAGTGGGGTGCCATTGCCTTCTACGCCTGTTCCCGAGCATCTACCCCCAAAACCAGAGTCTGCCTACTTTACTGTTTTATGCTCTCACCTACATCTCTGACTTTACAGGATGCTGTCCCCCATCACCTCTCTCAGAAAAGGAGTTAACTTCTCCAAGGAGTTAACAATTCCAAGATAATAAAAATTCCTGGGCGTGACAAGAGTGTTTCAACTTATGAACTCCTCTGAAGGTTATCTAGCCTGCCTGAACAGGTTCATCCAGCCACATGTGATTGTTTACAGCCTCCCAACTGTGAGAGGCATGAGATGTTTTAGACTTACTAAAGGCAGATTATTTTAGGAAGTTAGAAATTATTAGTGTAGTGGGTTGATTAGGAATTATATTGGTGAAGGGTTTTTCATTTGTTGGGCCAATATTTGCTGCTAAATCTCCATATTCCCTGCCCTTATCCTGAATATAACTAGCATATAGGAGAAATAAGTGTTAACCTTTAAGATTAATCATCTTAACCTTAGGCTAAATAAATTCCTTCCTTAATTGTTACCCACTACACTCTCACCCTATAGAAATGCAACTTTATCTGGTACCTTCGGAGGGTGGTGCCTGGTTTAAGAAAAATCGCCCCTGGAAAATAAGTTTCTGGTTGACTGACCGTTATCAGAAAGAAAGGATCATAAAATGTTAGTAGGCCCCCTGGCCAGAAGAAGATGTAAAACCCCTAAGACCTTTCTGTATACATTTATATGAAGCACCTGATTTCCGCGTGACTTTAAAATTTCCATTTGTCTCTATGTGTAACAAAAGGTATATAAGCAAACCTGAAAATAAAGAAAATGGATCAGTTTCTGGAAAGACTGATTCCCCCGTGTCATTCTTTCTTGTTCTCCGTTTTCCTGGCTGAAATCCCATCTGGAGTGTGGATACTCGCCAAGCCTGCTAAGTTTGCCCTGGCTTCTAAGATCCACGCGAGAGGGAGCCCAAGGCAGGCACCCTCCACTATTCAAGTGGGCACCTGTAGCCTACGTAGGTGGTGCAAATCTCTTGTCTTGAGATTTTATTAGTATCCCACGTAAGCCAGGTTATTCAGCCTCTTTTACTCCACTAATTTTCCTACTACACTATTCTTTTCTAATCTCTCTTTATACTTCTAATTAAATAGCTTTTTCCTAGGACAACAACTCCGTCCCCACTTCGAATTACCGTGGATCCACTGGGGCTGGACCCCAGCAGCCAGTGTTTTTTTCTTTATATTATAATATTAAATTACTGGTATAATTTATAATCAATGTTGTTTTAGGATCAGGAAAGAATTTAACTGTTGAGTAATTGCAAGCTATTATAATAAATCAAACATCCATCTATTTGGGAATATAATTGAAAATTCACCTATTTAAGCTAATGCAAAAGACCAACTAGCTATTTTTTTTTAATTAATATTAGTAGTAGTACTTTACAATATTGTATTGGTTTTGCCATACCTCAGCATGAATCTGCCACAGGTGTACATGTGTTCCCAATCCTGAACCCCCTCCCACCTCCTTCCCAATACCATCCCTCTGGGTCATCGCAGTGCACCAGCCCCAAGCATCCTGTATCCTGCATCCAGCACTGTTTATAACAGCCAGGACATGGAAGCAACCAACTAGCTATTATTGACTCGGCTCTAAGAAGGGTACAATTTTCATTTCCCTGACCTTACAAATTTATCAGGAGGAAGTTTTAAAAGAAAAAAGAAACATTATATTAAGTTCAATGTGTGGTGGACAGTTGAGAAATTATGTTGTTATCTTTGCTCAGAAATTAAAAATAGCATTTCCTTTGAGGTTTTCACCAGTGGATGAAACTGTGAACCTGTTGTATGTTCCTTGAGTGGACCATTTGAGGACAGTCTCTGATTAGGAGTGGGTTTATTATTCTTCTCTTATTGCATATTTAAAAAAACAAAACATACACTTTTACATACACATTCACCCACATTTGAAGATGCAAGATGAAGAAACATACATGACCTTGAATATACAGTCGAAGAAAAGGAGTTCTATCCAAACATTTCAATTTAAATGTCAAGGTATGGAATTCAAGTGTTTTTTTTTTTAATTGTTGTGGATTAATATGTGTGAGGATTTACTATGAGTTGATATTCATATGCCCCTTCTTGGATCACTGCCTTGTCATGGTGAAGAGGTTTGAGAAACTTCGTAAATCTATGACCCCTGCCATAGACATGAACTTAAGCAAATTCTGGAAGAGGTGTGAGACAGTGCATTCCATGGGGTTGTGATGAGTTGGACGTGCCTTGGAGATTGAACAATAATATTCATATGAATATTAATGTCAATAGAAGTTTCCATTTTTCTGTGTTTTTTTTTTTTTTTTCTGTTCTTGGACTGTTTCATTTTTGTGATATTTCCCATTCTCTGTCTCTGCGTCTATCTTTTCTCTCTTTCTCTTTATCAATATGGGACTAACAGCTATTTGCTTTGAAGTAATATTTTGTCTCATATTGTTAAGGATATACCTAGGAAATATACACATCTAGTTAAAATTAATAATTAAAAAGTGAATCTTTGGTGCTGGTCATTCACCTTTTTACCATTTATAAAATAATGACATTTTAAAATATCAACTTTCAATTCAGCATGTCAAAAATTTTAAAATACATTTTTCACCAGGTAAAAAAACTTGTTTTGACAATAGAGATATTAACATAAAAGACCACAAAATGTAGGGGCTTTTCTGTGAAAACTTTTCTCACATTCAGTTTGTAGATGGCATCTGTAAACCAAAATGTGTCTTACCACAGAAAAAGAGGTCAGGAAAGTGTAAAATAATAAACTTGCAACTCCTAGTATTTTAAGTGGCACATGCTAATAGTCATTATTTACTAATATGTTTTGCTGGTATTTAGTAAATTTTGCTAACATTTTGTAAAGTTGGGAATTAGACATATGACATTTTAATCTAATCAACAATTTTATATTTCCATCTTTTTCAGTGTTTACCTAAGTATTCTTACTTTATTCTTCTGAATAATTTTATAATACATTTTGCAGACACTTTCATTAGAAACAACAAAATAAAAAACAAAGAGATGTAGTTTTATGGTATATTAAATGCTTCCTAATTTATCAATCAACTTAAGGAACATTTATCTCTGACATTTAGCCTTCAAAGCACTCATGGCTGAATTTCCACTTGTTCAAGTCTGTATTCATGATATACTGATTTTTTGTTTGTTTGTTTTTTATTTTGGTGATGTGTCTCTGTTAAGTATGATATTAGCTTCCTTATGCAAAGAACTGTTCTCTTGAAAAAGTGCCCATCGATTTCAGCTTTAATTTTTAGCATAAGTGATGGATATTATCATTTGTTTTTTTACTTCTGTAAGATGATGACATATTTTCCCCAAGCTTTATGAATATGAGATGAATGGATTTCTTACTATTGAACAGCTCTTGTATTCCTAGAATAAATTCAACATGATCATGGTATGTTTTGACTACTACTAACATGTTTAAGATTTTTTTGTGAACACTCTTAAAGGTCATTGGTTTTTGCTTGTTTAAAATACATTTATTTTTGACGGTAAAGTGCTTGTGTTCTAAGCTTCTAAGTTAAATTATACCACTTCTCAAGGTAATGAAAATGTTAGTTTCTTCATAATGCTGAATTTAACATGCCTCAAATTCATATTTTGAAAGTTATCCCATGATACTTATGAGAAATAATTGTCTGAATTGAATTTGAATAGGCTTCCGCACTCTTTATCATAACATTTTCTGATAATCATTTGTTTGATTTTTAATATAATGGCATTTTTTTACATTGAAATTTATTGACTACCATTAATACTATATCAAAATATCCAAAACCAATCTGGGAAATGTAAAATATTCCTTAATTGAACTCTGATAAAACTTATTTTACTATTTTTGTTAGTATTACTATAAGAGAAAAGGTGTGCACTAGTTCCCTGAGATACTGTTCTGTGGTTTATTACACTCGTTCTTGACTGGGATTGGCAACTTCAAAGGTAGCTTTTCTCTTCCCACCATTCTGATCATCCAGAGTAGTATCATTGCTAAATAAGATAAATATGTATTTTTCTGTTTCCTTAGGTTTTATGTTTCTATTCCCTAATGTTCTATGATATTCAAAATCTATATTGTGTACTACCTTGTTACTACAATTGCCATCACTTCACAAGAATGTACTTTCCAAGCTAATTTATGTGATTAATCTGTTAGACTGTTCTGTGATGTCACACCGATATAAAATCTTATTGGGGATATCTGGAGGACTAAATGGTATTCTAGTTTTGACTTTGATCACCCTGAGTCTGTTAGGTAAGTTAAAAGATCTTAATTAAATTAAAATATGAAAAATGTTTGCTTATTTCTTATTACTCTTTTCATATTCATTCATTCTTCTTTACACTAACAAAGATTTAATGAGATTAAATTTAAAGATTTAATGATTTAACTATGTATAAAGCAATATATTATACCAACAGTAACATATTGATTAAGTATTCGAATCAGGTACATATCTTGTCTTCAAGTGGCATACAGTTTACTAGGAGAAAAGTGTATATAAGTGTGTGTGTATGTAATGTATTTGAAATCATACTTCAGGATTTCTTAGATATCTGTTAATAGATTGAATTACATTATTTTTCTTAAAAAAATATATATTATTATTTAAAGTTGAATTCAGTTTACTCTTGATTTTGTCCAAATATTTGCTGAGCAATCTTTAGACTTCAAACATTGCTACAAATCCTTAAAAAAAAAAAAAAAAAAAAAAAGGAATAGTCATGGTGAGAAATCTCATATTTTAGTGGAAAAAAAAACATTAAAAAATTTAGGGTAGACTGGGCTAAATACAACATATAGAGTGAAGTAAGTCAGAAAGAGAAACACAAATTTTGTATATTAACATATATATATGAATTCTAGAAAAATGGTACTGATGAACCTATTTGCAAAGCAGGAATAAAGATGCAGATGTAGAGAATGGACTTGTGGACACAGAGCGGGAAGAGAGGGTGTGACACATTGAGAGAGTAGCACTGGCATATGTACATGACCATGTGTGAAATAGACAGCTAGTGGAGACAGCACAGGGAGCTCAGCTCGGTGCTCTGGGATGACCTAGAAGCGTGAAATAGCTGTGGAGAGGCTCAAGAGAGAGAGGATATATGTATATATATAGCTAATTCACTATGCTGTACAACAGAAGCTAACACAACATTTGTAAAGCAACCATATTCCAATAATTAAATAAAAAAGGAATGAAAATGCACCTGTTGGTGCACTTAAAAAAATGCATGAAAAAAAAAAAAAAGAAAGCATGGAAAGAGCATGCATAACCCCTAGAACTAGAACTTTGCTTTATTTATTATTGTATGACAAGTTCTTAGGACAATGCCTGTCACAGAATAGATCCTAAGCAAATACACGTGCTATACTTGAATTCATTGTGTAATAATTTAATTCATTTTTCATTAAACACAAACATGTTTTAGAAGAAAATTTATCATTATCCCTTATTTCTTGTTCCAACCATCTGAATTGTTCTGAAGAATTTGTCTCTGAGACATTGCCTAGAGAAGATGTTTTCCCAACCTTAAAATAATCCTATTTTCAAGTTTCTCAGGAAGTACTGCCAAAATGCCTAAAAGAATATGATTCAAACATCACCCAGCATGATGATACTGGATACTTGGAAGTCAATAGTGACACAAGAGGCAATATACATAAGAAAGATGCAGGCCACTGTGTTTCAAGAGCTACAGGTCATAAAGGTATCTCTCAAGGCTTTGGCCTCTATCACTTTTAATCATTTGGATTTTCTAAGTTTGAAAAAAAATCCCATTAAACAGGAATGTAGTAGACAAAATTAACGAAGATTTGATATAAATCTACTTTTTACTCAAAACTTGATTCACATATTTTTAATTTTTTGTTGTTGTGGGATGAGATTTGTAAAACAACATAAAAAGGCCCTTCCCTCTAGGAATTTAAAATTATATTGAGATATATAAACATGGAAAATTAATTTTGATCATAAGGAATGATGTAAATAACTTTTTTGCCTCATTTATCCTTTTTTCAAATACAAAATGGATAAAAGTAATTGTATCTAACAGGCTATTTGTTATTATTTTAAAGTTAGAACTTCCAACCGTCCAGAATTTTGGGAAACTGTTCTTCCTACTTTCAACTTTTCTTTTAGTTTAAATTTTTAACACTTATTCTTTGAATCTTTGACTTTTATTTGATAGTTTGATATATGAAAAAGGTACAGTTGATTTATTTTATAATTACTTGTCAAAGAATTTTTCTGAAATCCACTAGTTTACAGTTTCCTTATCCCATGTAAAAATGTCATATGTATTATATTTACTTATTAACACTCTTTTCTTTCAGATTACCTGTTTACATGTACAAGTCCTTATCCAATTGAAATATTATAATTTTACCACTTTTTTATATTCTGGCTATCTAATTTCTCATTATGTAATAAAACTTTTTCAAAAATAAGAAAGCTTTGATGGATAAACATAGGATCAAATAGACGCCATTAAGCATTCATTAAAGTCAGTCTAAATGCTGCATAATTAACTATAAGAAATTAATTTCCTGTTAATTTTCTTACTGAGGTAATGTTAACAAATATAATTATTTAAAATTAAACATCAATGGTGTTATGACATTCAAATGTGCAACTATCATATCTATCTACTTCCAAAACATTTTCATCACCCTAAAGAGAAATCCCACACTCCTCTTTTCATTTTGGGGTGAGAAAATTATTTTGGAGTTAGATAGGTGTGCATCATGTTTGCACACTTTTTGGATGTTCTAAAACCCATGGCTTTTGTACTTTAAAATGGCTAGCATTGTGAATTTTATGTTACATAAATTTTGTCTCAGAAAATAAAGAGATTGTAAAGGCCAGAAGTTTGAATAGTTATGTTGATCCGTGCTTATATTTTTATATTATACTGCATTTTTCTTCATTGTTATTCTGAAAGTCTGTTTCGATTTGAGAATGCCTTAACTTAAACTTAAGAAAGTCAAAAGACCTGTAATTATAAAGAGGATAAAAAATTGTTATTCATCTCAATATTACTTAATATCAAAAAGGAGATATTAAAAATAATTTACACACATAAAGCAATGAGAAAGATTTCTAAAACTTTATGTGGGTAAATGCTAAGCAAATGGTATAGATAATAGTTAATCTCTCATAGCGTTGCTGCTGCTCCTAAGTTGCTTCAGTCGTACCCGATCTGTGTGACCCCATAGGCGGCAGCCCACCAGGCTCCCCCGTCCCTGGGATTCTCCAGGCAAGAACACTGGAGTGGGTTGCCGTTTCCTTCTCCAATGCATGAAAGTGAAAAGTGAAAGTGAAGTCGCTCAGTCATGTCTGACTCTTAGCAACCCCATGGACTGCAGCCTACCAGGTTCCTCCATCCATGGGACCTTCCAGGCAAGAGTGCTGGAATGGGGTGTCATTGCCTTCTCTGTTAATGCTATATATATCTTGACAGGTACATATTATTTTAGTAATCATATTAGATTATGACATGAAAAAAAAATCCCTTTATATCTGTCTAGGTTTTGCTTCAGACTTCCCACGTGGCAATAGTGGTAAAAATCTACCAACAATGCAGGAGGCATAAGAGATGCAGGTTCTATCCCTGGGTGGGGAAGATCTCCTGGAGGAGGGCATGACCACCCACTCCAGTGTTCTTGCCTGAAGAATCCCATGGTGCAAAGAGTCAGACACAACTGAAGTGACTTAGCACACACACACAGGTTTTGCTTCATCTTACGAAATTAATTTTCTTGGGACTTCCCCTGATGGTTCAGTGGTTAGGAATCTAAGTTCCAATGCAGGTGACCTGGTTTAGATCCTTGGTGGAGGAACTAGGACCCCTGATGCCCCAGGGCAACTAGCCCAGCATGCTGTAACTACTGAGCTTGCATGCTACAACTAGAGAGAAGCTTGCATGCTGCAATGAAGAGCTAACACAGACAAAAATATAAAAGACATATTTTAAAATAAATCAGTTTTCTTAATTTTCATGGACTCTCATTTGTATTTTGGATAACTTGTCTGAGTCTGAACACTTTGTTATGATTTTATCATAGCTCTACTCTTTTTCATACAATATGCAAGTATTTTCACTGTCAATTTGTAGGAATGTGCTCATCAGAATGGCTGAACTATCAAGAAAAGTGCTATTGGTTCTCTAATGAGATGAAAAGTTGGAGTGACAGTTATAGATATTGTTTGGGGGAAAAATCTCATCTAGTAATTATTCAGAACCAACTTGAACTGGTAAGTGGTTTAGTATCAGGCTTATGATACTTGCTGCTTTGCAGTTAAAATGGCTTATCTCAAATTTCTTCCCACCTTTTCATTAAATTATCTGTTATCTTGGCTACTGAACTTTTGGTGCCCTTTTAAATTCTGAGCTGGAATCCAGTGCTTCCCTTGACTTGGGGTAATTATGGTCTGAATATTGATGTTAAATTTGCAAGTAGTGGCAGCTCAGCTGATAAAGAAACTGCCTGCAATGCAGGAGACCTTGGTTCAATTGCTGGGTTGGGAAGATCCCCTGGAGAAGGGACAGGTACCCACTCCAGTATCTTTGCCTGGAAAATTCCATGGGCATAGGAGCCTGGTGGGCTACATGGGGTGGCAAAGGGTCAAACAGGACTGAGCCACTTTCACTTTCACTTCACAGTGTATGTCCTAGTAAATGATATATAGTGAAAGCTGCTCGGTTGTGTCCAACTTTTGGAACTCCAAGGACTATACAGCCCATGAAATTTTCTAGGCCAAAATACTGGAGTGGGTAGCCTGTTGCCTTCTCCAGGGGATCTTTCCAACCTAGGGATCAAACCCAGGTCTCCTACATTGCAGGAGGATTCTTTACCAGATGAGCCACCAGGGAAGTCCATATGATATATAATGTATGTGTAAATAAGATGATTGATTGACTAGGATAAGAGTCCTCATGTACAGTGTGAGTTGTCCAGTAGAATTCTAAATCTTACTTAGTATGTGTAAATCATTAAGCTATCCTGTTCATTTAATTACTCATCACCCACTTTTTAGGCTTTTATACAGAAAACTCTAAAACAATCAAACTATGTGTGGATTGGGCTTAACTTTACTTCCCTGAAAAGAACATGGACCTGGGTGGATGATTCTCCTTTGGATTCAAAGATGTGAGTCTTTCCCAAAAGGCAATATGATCTATTGTCTATCAGAGAATTTATCTCCTTAAAGCATCTATAAACAAACCAAAAGAACTCAAATAGTTCTTGGTACTAAAGAATTTGAAAGGATGAAAATGAATGTTGGCTGGAGTAATGACAAATTTTGGCTTGGTTATTAAGGGAAAAGGACTTGAAAACAATAATGATTGTTCACTTACTGATTTTAAAAACTACTCACACTTTATCATGGAAAGGTACATTGAAACAATGTAGTTTTCTGCTTTCAAAGTTCTCAATATTTTTTAAATTTTTATTTTTAAAATTAATTTAATTGGGCTATAGTTACTTTACAATAGTGTATTAGTTCCTATTGTACACCTAAGTGAATCAGCTGTACATCCTTGTTCTTGGAGTTCCTTCCCATTTAAATCACCTCAGAACTCTGAGTAGAGTTCCTGGAGCTATACAGTAGGTTCTCATTAGCTACCTATTTTATACATTTTATACATGGTATCAATAGTATATGTATGTCAGTCCCAATCTCCCAATATCATCCTCTCCCTTTTCCCCCTTGGTTTCTTCCCTGGTATCAATGCTTCTTTTGGTTATTTTTAGTAATTAAAAAAAAATTACATGATTTTTTTTGTATTGTAAGATCATCACAATGCTAAACAACAAATAAGAAATACAAGACAGAACAAAATAATCCTAAATGCTCTCAGCAGCTGCAGGAGATTATTGAGATTTTGAAATTTTTATGAATGCTTTTGTTCACTTGTATTAATTTATAAAATTATATTATACTATAGTAGGACCAGTAAACTCAAATATTATCCCTATGTTGGTAGGCAAAGTAATGGTGCCCCCAAATGTTCTAATCTCCAAATTTTGTGAATGTTACCTTAAGTCTAAAAGGGAGCTCATGAGTGTGATTAAATTAATAATCTTGAGATAGAAGTGTTATGCTGGATTATTCAGGTGGGCCCAGTGTAATCATAAGTCCTTATGAGAAGGAGAAAGTAGGGGCAGGCTACTACCCCTGGAAAATTTGAAGATAAATGCAGAGGTCCAAGTTGTCTGATAGCCAAGGAGTGCAGGCAACCTCTAGTACCTGCAAAAGGCAATGAACAAGTTTTTCCCCAGTGCCTGCAGCAGACAGCTCCAAAGACACCTGATTCTAGTTCTTTAAGACCAGCTTTGAGCTTCTGATATCTAGAACAGTAAGATAAAGAATTTGTGCTGCTTTAAGCCACCAAATTTTTGATAATTTATTACAGCAATGATAAGAAACATTCACTATGGTAACCAATACTATTGGTTAATGAATACTATTGTGTTATTGTCCCTTCACTCCTGTTTCATTATTAAATATTACTTATTTTCTATCTCTGGAGAAGGGAATAGCAGCCTACTCCAGTATTCTTGCCTGGAGAATTCCATGGACAAAGGAGCCTGGTGAGCTACCGTCCATGTGGTTGCAAAGAGTTGAACACGACTGAACGACACACACATTTTCTATCTCACTGCACTAAATTAATAAATCTAAGGAAGTCAACCGAAGACATTACTTGGAATAGAGAATAAAATTATGGGTGAGATCTAAGTTGTGTCACTGGACATGACCTGACTGGCTAGTTATGAAGATGCTAACTTAGGTTTCTTCCTCATGTCAAATCTACTAAACACTACCTTTAGGATTGAGTTTTAACTCTGGACTATGACTAGGGATTTTTGTTCAAAAACATTCAATACAAAATTCAAGCGTAAACATATATAAATCCAAATGTAGGTGTATTTTCCAATATGAAAATCCAACACTTACTTTTCCACTATTATTCTGGAAGCTTTGAAAATCATGTATATCTTTTCTGTGACCCCTTCTTAAACCTTTTTTCTAAGTTTAAATAAATTCTTAACAGAAGAAATCACTAACAGTACAATATTTTATATATAACTTCATTATTGTATTCAACACATCACTTTATGGATAAGTATTACAATAAGTGTATAATTTATTTCGGGCTTAAATGGATCAGTTTGTGGCAGGTGAGAATTCTACCATTGAACCACCAATGCAAGCAGGTCAATTTGTGTACTAAGTTCTTTACAAACATCTAGTCATTTAACCTCTGTAACAACATAATGAGGTAAACATTTATATCACTGTTGTACAAATGGATAAGAAAAACCAAGAAAGATTTAATGAGCTACCCATGTGACTTACTCCCAGTTTTTAATCTAAATGGATGACACAGAACAATGGAAAGAACACTAGGATAGAAATGTGAGCACAGATTTCTTAGCTCTGTCATTTACAAACAGACTTTGGAATTCTCTATCACAGACAGTAATACTAAATTACAGAGGTATTGAAATGTTTCATGACTCTAAGTATTTGAAAATGCCTTAAATATTTGAATTATCTTTTAATTAAGGGAGGTTTTTAACTGAGAACAGAATGGATGTCTTCAGCAATGATGATGAATAATATCTTTATCTTCTCCTTTTCAGATTTTTCATAAAAGGACCAGCTCAAGAAAATAGCTGTGCTGCCATCAAGGAAAATGGAATTTACTCTGAAACTTGCAACAGTGTTTTCAAATGGATTTGCCAATATTAAAATTTTAAAAGTGACAGTGAGTTATCAAGGATCAAAGTTTTGATCTAACATGAATCTTTAGGAATAAGAATTTAAAATTGCAATTAAACACCAACCTGGCTTCTCTATTTTCCCTCAGTCATGTTCATGGGTCCTAGTCACAGAGTAACTCATGTTAACAGTCTAAAATATACCCTCTGATTCTTTGTGTGATAATATAATCTAAAGTGAACCTATACATTTATATTCATGATGTAATTCACCTTTTCTTTTACAACAAATGTGAACAAATTATATCTGCTTTTCTGTTATTTTGCTTATTCTTATTGTTAACAATATCCTATGAAAATTTCATATAGTTCTGAGTCATATCATAGTGTGACTTCCTATGGGGCTTCCCAGGTGGCACTAGTGGTAAAGAACCTGTGTGCCAATGTAAGAGAAGATGTAAGAGACACAGGTTCAATCTCTGGGTCTGGAAGATCCCCTAGAGGAGGGCATGGCAACCCACTTCAGTGTTCTTGTCTGGAGAATTCCACGGACAGAGGAGCCTGGCAGTCTGTGGTCCATAGGGTCGCACAGAGTCAGATGCAACTGAAGCGACTTAGCATGCATGCACATGGCTTTATATTTTACACTCCTTTATTGATGAACATTAACTTTTTTTTCAGAGTTTTGTTTCTATAAACTATGCTGCAGCATTCTGAATATCTTTTTAAATGGTAGCACTTTTATTTCTATGATACAAACTTTAAAACTGGGTATTCCAGGTAAAAAAGTGTTAATTTTTTTGGTTTGCTGCTGACTTTATGCAATTTTAATCTAAATTTAGAAACTTTCACAAACTTATAAAAAGATTATATGTACAGGGGAAAAAACTTACTTTTTCCCCAAACCTTTTGAGAATTAGTTGCCAATTTGATGAATTTCATTATAAAATTTCAAGTATCACTGGATATTTTTATATGTATTTCCTATTAAAAAACATAACCTACTTAATTAAAATATAGTTATCAAACAAAAAATTAATACTGACACAGTACTACCATCTCTAAGTCTCTATAACATTTTCCAATTGTCAAATAATGTTCTTTTGAGTTAAATATCCAGATCAGAAATATTTTCTGCATTTAGTTACTTTGTCTAATCTCCTAACATCTAGAAGACTTCCTTAACCTTTGACATTCATAAGCTGATGCTTTTAAATATTACAAGCTGGATATTCTGTAAAATTTTCTTCAATTTAAATTTGTTTGATTATTTCTCATAGTTATATTCAAGTTATGTCTCCTTGGCAGGAATAACAGAGCAATAATGTAGTGAAGCTTTGTTCATTCTTTCAGAGGATGCAGTTTTTTGTTCCATTGTTATGATGCTTAGTTTGTTCACATGGTTATTGTGGTGCCTATTAATGGCAACCCACTCAGGTACTCTTGCCTGGAGAATTCCATGGACAGAGGAGCCTGGCAGGCTACCATCCATAAGATCACCAAATTCAGACATGACTGAGCGACTTTCACTTTCATTTTATCAGACTTCATTGTAAAGTTTCTCTTTAATCTTTGTAATCAATTAATAATTTTTTGTGTTCTACCATTCCACCACTTCTTATTTATCCTAGCACCCATGGCCAGACCTCTAGAAATTCTGAGAGCCTGGATTATTACTAAAGCTCCTTTCCTTGTTGGAGATTGAACGTTTTCTCCTCAATGCTACATGACTCTCAAAACACTACTCTGCTTTTCACATTTTTCCTGTTAGCCTCTTTCCCTGTGAAGTTTACTAATTTGGCAAGTAGCTTGAAGGAAAAATATTAAGCTAAATATCTTTGGCCCTCTTTTGTCTTCAGGATTTTTTCAAGTGGATTGACAGAAATTTTTACCTCAACTAGGACAGTGTCTGCTGGCCATGGCCTTCTACCCAGATTTTGAGCAGATGACTCTTCACCAAGATACGGCTAGGAGAAGAGTAACTCCCAAATTATTTTTTACGTCCTGGAATATTTCCTGTTTCTTCATTTACCTTGAAAACTTTCCAATGCTTTAAAAAAATTGTGCTTGTTTGGATCCTGCTTTTCTAATTTTTCTCAGCATCAGCTGGTCTCTATCAACCTGCATTATTACAGACGGAAGTACATAAGAACTTTCAAGTTTATCCTTTTTACATCATTTCAAGATTTTCTTGTCAAAGAGAAAAGGAAGTAAACCTTAATAAATTTCATTTTATTGGAATTCTCAAACAGTTGACAGAGCTCATAATTATCATTATTATCATGGTGTGATAACAAAAAGCTGGAGTTTATTATCACTTGCCATGATCCAGAAACATTGATAAAAGATTTAAATGTGTCTCAATTAATTGGCCCAACTACATAATGAAGCTGTTATTATTACTTTTATTTTAAGATGAGCTTTTTGATTGAGAGACCAAGTAAATTTGTTCTCAAATTGGTGACAGAATGCATGAATAAATGATCTCATTTGAAAGTTAGTTTGAAATTAAGGCAGCAAATAAATGTTAGTGTTGCCTCATGGCATTCCTGGGTTAGTCACAGAGTCTATGAATATAAAGTCCCTCAATTTCACATTGCTGTAACCACTCCTGATTCTTAGGAAAGTCATTAAAAAGTAATAGTCCATATCATTGATATGGTTATTCACTTGCCAATTAGAACATGTTTTTGAAGTTTAATATCTTTGTGTTACTGGGCTTCATGGTATGTTCTGAGTGTATAATAATGAAGAGATGTGATTCCTTCATTTGAGCAACTTAATAGAAAACTGAAACGTTTACTGGGTATATAAAATCACAAATTTTATATACAAATTACAAAAGGCAGTGGAGTAAGTTATTATGAGAGAACTTAGTGTGATATCTAACTCAAGGAGATTTTCCCAAGGAAATGTCAAATAAATGTGCAGACTGAAGACTTGAGTATACATTGGCTAAACGAAAAAGTAAGGCATTGAGTTTGAAGGGAGAAATGTTTCAGTTGAAGGGAACTGCAAAAGAGAAGAGAACATGTATAGCAGTTGGGTAATCCTTTGAAATTTAAGATGGCTCAAGCAAAAATTGCTTTCCTGGTGGCTCAGAGGGTAAAGAATCTACCTGCAATGCAGGAGACCCAGGTTCAATCTCTGAGTTGGGAAGATCCCCTGGAGAAGTGAATGGCTACCCACTTCAGTATTCTTTTTTTTTTAACTTTGTTTTACTTTGCCTGGAGAACTCCATGGACAGAGGAGCCTGGCAGGCTGCAGTCCATATGGTCTCAAAGAGCTGGACATGACTGAGTGACTAACACTTTCACTTTTAAGCACAAATGATGAAAGAGGAAGTATGAGAAAATAACTCTCTTTAACACAAAAATCTCTTTTTTAAACTATGAATTTTGTAATTCCTAAACTTTATCGTCCTGTTTACTTTCTTATGAAACCCTATGTGAAGTGAAGTGAAAGTCGCTCAGTCGTGTCTGACTCTTTGCAACCCTATGGGCTGTAGCCTGCCACACTCCTCTGTCCGTGGAATTCTCCAGGCCAAAATACTGGAGTGGGTAGCCATTCCCTTCTTCAGGTTATCTTCCCAACCCAGGTCTCCCATACTGCAGGTGGATTCTATGCCATCTGAGCACCAGGAAAGCCTCAGTTAGTAAAGAATCTGCCAGCAATGCAGGAGACAGGGTTCAATTCTTGAACTGGGAAGATCCTCTGGAGAAGGAAATGGCAACCCTCTCCAGTATTCTTGCCTGGAGAATCCCATGGACAGAGGAGCCTCGTCAGCTACAATCCATGGGGTCCTAAGAGTCAGACACGACATAGCGACTAAACCACCATGAAACCCTATACCTGATACCATACATAAGATACAGTGATGTTTTTTACATGGTTCCTGGGAAGCTGCAGTGTAAGGGGAGAAAGTACACAGTTGTTTTAATTTCACTGAGGAAAGAAGTTTTTCTGCAGGTACCAGACAAGGAGTTCAGGACAGCTAGTGCTCAAAAACTCTAACTCCTCAATGGGTTTCAAGAAAGCATTTGTAAAGGCATGCTGAGGGAGGGGAGTGAGGGTGTGTGATCCTCTCAGGGTGTGTGATCCTCTCATTTCTCTGATTGTCTGATGGTGACGAACCAGGGTGGCATCACAGGGGTTAACATTATCATTCCTTGGGCTGCAGTAGCTCTGAGGGCTACTGTTTATGGGCATCAAGCAGTTAACTTCTTCCATTTGGTAGAGGTTTAAGCATCTGTAAAACAACTCTGGAAATGTGTGTCAGATACTACTATCCTGGTAATTCAGAGAGGGGGTAAAGATTCTTTGACTGCCATATGGCTGGTTACTGTAAAACTGTTATCAGTTCTACTGGCCCCAGTTATTTTTATCACTACATGTTTACAACTTTTCAATCATTAAGTCTTTTCTTTCTTTAAAAAAAAAAAAGCTTTTTTATTTTGAGGTGGAGTATAGAGAATTAACAGTGTTGTGATGGTTTCCGGTAAACAGTAAAGGGATTCAGTCATACATATATATGTATCCATTCTCCCCTAAACTCCCCTCCTATTCAGCCTGCCATGTAACATAGAGCAGAGTTCCCTGTGTTGTATAGTAAGTATTTGTTGTCTATTTATTTTAAGCATAGCAGTGTGTACATGTCCATCCCAACTCTCTATGTAACAGCCAGATGCTCCAGGAAGCAAACTCACTCAGAAGGACAATGTGGATAGTGGAGTGCAGTTTATTACACTGGCAGGTCCAAGGCAGAGTTTCCTCTTTAGTCAGGGACCCCGACCAATTTCTGTGAAAACCTTATATACCCTAATTGTACGGGAATAAGGCCACATCACCAAATTCCTCAGTCCTATTCTGGAAAATGTCAAAGGGAGATACAATCAGGTTACAGCCATGATTCATAATCAGAAGGGTCAGCTAGTTATACATTGTAGCCTACACCAAAGGGTAGCGTAAAGATTACAATGGTGACTGACTACATAGGGGATTATTACATTCTTTCTGGCAATGGGAAATCTTGGTATGGAATCTTGTGTTTATCAGTCCAGGAGGCCTGTTAGGCTGTAGGTATGTTATCTCCATGGCTATAACATAGTCCAAAGTTTCACTGAGAATGTAAGATGAAGTTTCCTTCTTTTCCAAGTTGGAGTCAGCTCAGCATGTTCCTTTCCTCCTTCATTCCCCTCTCTTGATGCTCTCAGCTTCCAGTGTGAACATCACTCATCAGGATACACTGCATTTTAGGTTTCCTGGTATATATTTGGGTAAATGAAGTTAGCCTCTGTGATACAAAGTTAACAACACATTGGAGAATACAAGGTCCACATAATAGAATCAACAGAGCAACTATAACAATGGCTCATATAGTTTTCCACCAAACACCCTTCACCTGTGAGAGAACAGAAGTCCAAAAAAGGAAGATTATCATCAGACATAGCTTTTACTTGACCTTTCATGTCATCTAGAGTGGCTGATATATTGTCAAATAAATCAGGAATATATACACAACATTCAGCTTTGATTATAGAACAGGTCCCTCCTTGAGCGGCTGTAAGTATGTCTAAAGCCATTCTACTTTGAATTACCGCTTTCCTCATTTGTTTTTGTTCAGGATTTAGTGCTTGAATCACTCTCAGGTTGTCATTTAGGGCTCTTTGGGTGAAATTACTTAGAATTTCAACTCTGATCATTATTAAGGAACAAATATAGCAGACAAATAATCATACCAATGGAAAACTGATCATGATCATCTAGCCCACAGGAGGGTAAATTTAAAGGCTCTTGTATTGCTGACATGATGTTTCCATGGGCAAAGGCTAGACCCAAGGTACACCTCCCTATCCATCCTTGGGGCAGCCAAGGCCATAAGTTAGTTCCACATAACCAGTGGGTGGTGATTACAGTTTCCATACTCGATTTTTGTTGTTTTGCCTGATGCAAAAAATCACATAAGCTAGGCATATCACCCCTCTGTAGAGGTGATACCCACCATGGGAGTCCATCCATGACAGACATGGGCATGGCTCCACACACCCAGCAGTTAGATTTTTTTATGAAAGTCAGCATAGGAATGTGCCCATGAAATGAAAACATTGTCCTGTGCAGAAACTATGGCCAGTCTCAAGATGATACCAGAAAGTCCGGGTAGCAGGAGTTGGTTGTAGAGTTTCATCTCTTTTTCTTCCATCTCAAGATGATCTTGGTTTCACATGGCTCAGCAGGGTCCTTCTGTGCAGTCCACTCAGTGTTCTCCAGGTCTGTGTGGTATGCTCTCTTCACCCTCGTGTGGTGAATCCAGGGAGTGACACCTGCAACTTTAACTGCCATAGCGGTGGTTAGAACAACAGTATATGGACTCTTCCAATGCGGGGCCAAGGAGTCATGTTTCCAGTCCTTGACCCACACCTGATCTCCGGGTACAAATTCGTGAATCTGTTCCCCAAGAGGGAATGGCACCCTTTCTTGTACAAACTTAGTTATTTGATGTATTACCTTACCCAATTGTTCTATCTGCTGTGAAATCCCATCCTCTTTTACCTGTAGCAAGTTTGTTGACACCTGTCTCACTATGGGAGGGGGTCTCCCATAGATAATTTCATAAGGAGGATAACTGTGAGAACACGGGGTCACCCTTAATTTGAGCAAGGCCACCAGAAGCAAGTCCATCCATAAACAGTCAGTCTCTATAATCCCTCTGGTATTTCTTTAAGAGGTCAGTTGGTTCTTTCTACCATTCCAGAACTCTGGGACCTGTATGCTGTATGCAATTTCCATTTGAAATTTAGAGCTTTGCATACCTGTTGAATTACCTCGGCTATGAAGGCAGAGCTGTTGTCTGATCCTATGCTGGTTGGGAACCCAAATCTGGGGATTATTCCTTGAAGCAGACAGTGAGCCACTTTGTTTGCTTTTCGGTTCGGGTAGGGAAGGCCTCCATCCATCCTGAGAAGGTACATACCATGACCAGTAAATAGTGACCGTGTTGGCAGGGTTTCATTTCAGTAAAGTCCACTTCTAAATGTTCAAAAGGTAGAGTGCCTTTTAATTGTATCCCTGGGGACTTTTGTTTATGTCCAAGGGCAGCATTGACCTTCGAGCAAGTAGAACAGTTCTGGGATTCCATTCTACACAAGGAGGAAAGTCATGGAATTAGGAAATATTTTCAAATTAATTCTTCTATTTTTTCATGTCCTAAGTGAGTTATCTGGTGAACCTGAGATCCCAGTGTGGGGGCTAATGCCTTGGGTACCTGTAATCTGCCATCTGGCAGTTCCCACCAACCTTTCGCATTTTTGGTGGCCCTTTCTGTTTCAGCCAGCTGGTCTTGGGCTGGGGTATTCTGTGGGAGAGTCAAAGTTAACAAAGGTTCTGATAGATCCCCCACCAGCAGCCCCAAATTCCTCAGCCACATGTTTTGTGATTTTATCTGCTAGTTGGTTCCCCCGTGCTTGTGGAGTGTCTTCCTTTTGGTGACCCCAACAATGCATCACCACTACCTTTTCAGGTTCCCATACAGCATTTAATAGAGTCAAGATTTCTTCCTTGTTTTTAATATCCTTTCAGTTGACAGAAGACCTCTCTCCTTAAATAAAGCCCCATGCACATGTAAAGTAGCAAAAGCATACTTGCTGCTGCTGCTAAGTTGCTTCAGTCGTGTCTAACTCTGTGCGACCCCATAGACAGCAGCCCACCAGGCTCCCCCATCCCTGGGATTCTCCAGGCCAGAACACTGGAGTGGGTTGCCATCTCCGTCTCCAATGCACGAAAGCAAAAAGTGAAGTTGAAGTTGCTCAGTCGTGTCCGACTCTTCACGACCCCATGGACTGTAGCCTACCAAGCTCCTCTGTCCACGGGATTTTCCAGGCAAGAGTACTGGAGTGGGGTGCCATAAAAGCATATCTAGAGTCAGTGTAAATGTTTGTCTTCTTACCTTTTGACAGCTGGAGGGACCGGATTAGAGGATATAGTTTGGCCCATTGAGCAGACCAGTGTAATGGCAGTGAGCCGGCCTCGACAATGATTTCTTCTGTGACTACTGCATATCCCAACGGTTTTCCTTGTTTCACCAGGCTGGTGCCATCAGTGTACAGAACCCAATCTGGGTCCAGGATTGGTGGTCTCTCAGGTCAGGTCTGCTAGCATAAACTTCCTCTAGGATTTCTTTGCAATCATGTGAGGGCCCACCTTCTGCTTGACAAGGCTCAATAGTGACATGGGGGTTCTCACATAAAAGTCCCTGGTACTGAGTAATCCAAGATGTTGACAGCCATTTGTGGGGTCCCCTTGTAGGAGAGTGTTGACCTCATGGGGGACTTTTATGGTTAAGTCCTGGCCCAAAGTCAGCTTGGTTGCCTCTTGGACTAGTAAGACAAATGCAGCCATCACCTGCAAGCATCCTGGCCACCTGGTGGCAACACTGTGCAGTCGTTTCAAGAGATAAGCCATGGGTCTGTCCCATGTCCCCGTAGTCTGCGTCAACACTCCCATAGCCACCTTGTCTTTTCCAGTTATGTAAAGAGTAAACAGTTTGGTAAGGTCTGGCAGGCCCAAGGTGGTTGCTGATGTGATTGCCAGTTTTCATTCCTCAAAGGCCTGCTGCTGTCTCTCGGTCCAATTCAGTGAATCTCCTTCTGGTCCAGTTAAGAGTTCATATAATGGCTAGGCCATCTGGGAATAACCCAGAATCCAAATCCTACAAAACCCAGTAGCTCCCAAGAACTCTAGGAACTGTCGTCTGGTTTTTTGTTGTGCGATTCTCAAAATGACATCTTTTCTGGACTGGTCGAACAGGCTCGTGCCTCCTCTCAACAAACCCCAAATACCTTATCTCCTCCTTGCTGATCTGTGCCTTCTTCTTCAAAACTCAGTAGCCGGACTCCATCAACAGCTCCAGTAAAGCTTTGATCCCTTCCCAGCAGTCCTCTTTGTCCTTGGCAATCAAAAGCAAGTCGTCCACATATTGTAGCAATCTGCATCTGAACCTCTCTGGCTGGAATGAGTCCAGGTCAGAAGCCAAGGCTTCCCCAAAGATGGTTGGGGAATTTTTAAACCCTTGTGGGAAGCAAGTCCATGTGAGCTGTTGGTTGGTGCCCCCTGCTGAGTCTTCCTTTTCAAAAGCAAAAATGGGTTGAGACACCAGGCCAAGGCATATACAGAAGGCATCCTTGAGATCTAAACAAGTATAGATCTTAGCACTCAGTGGGAGGAGGCTAAGTAAAGTATAGGGGTTAGGAACGGCGGGATGTAGGGTCACAGTGGCTTGGTTGACCAGTCTAAGGTCCTGCACAGGCCTGCAGTCTAGTTCCCCTTCTTAACAGGAAAGTTGGTGTGTTCCAGGCTGACTGGCATTCAATCAGGGTGCTCACCTTTGGTAACCTATTTATATGTGGCAAAATGCCAACCCGCTTCAGCGGTAGCAGGTGCTGACGTTTCCTGACTGTTATGGCACTGAGTTTGAGTTCTATTACCACCGGAGCTTGATATTTGGCAAGTCGGAAGAAGGGAGGTTATCTTCCACCCAAACCTCAGGGAACTGTTGGATCAGCTCTCTTTCTCGATTATTTAACTCATCTGACTTCTCTCCTGGAGGGTCATATAACCTCCGTGTCTCTATTCCTGAATACCTTATCAGTGATTTCAATCAACTGTGAGTTAGTCATGGCCAATAGACCCTCTACCTTTTGAGGCTTGAGTCTGATATCGGGGTAGGCTTGAGACACAAAGCCTGTGTTTACCATCATCTGAAATCCAGCACCCTCCAGATCTATAGGCGTATAGAGCCTATACACCCCTCACAGTCTTTTTTTTTTAATATAAATTTATTTATTTTAATTGGAGGTTAATTACTTTACAATATTGTATTGGTTTTGCCATACATCAACATGAATCTGCCACAGGTATACACGTGTTCCCCATCCTGAACCCCCCTCCCTCCTCCCTCCCCGTACCATCCCTCTGGGTTGTCCCAGTGCACCAGCCCCAAGCATCCAGTATCATGCATCGAACCTGGACTGGCTATTCGTTTCATATATGATATTATGCATGTTTCAATGCCATTCTCCCAAATCATCCCACCCTCGCCCTCTCCCACAGTCTTTTGTAGAACTCAGAGGGTGATTCAGTTTCTTTTTTAATTATTTCGGTGGGCTTTGCCATATTCAGGGGCTTTCGGGCCCCCCTCTTGAGGCCTTGTAAAATAGCCAGCTGATATCTCTCCAGGTGTCCCCTCCCTCCCTCTGTGTTATGGTCCCAATTGGGCCTCTCATCGGGGATGGCTTGTTCTGTCCACCACTGCAGGTTTGCGGTACCCTCAGGTGCCATTTCTCTTAGCCATTTTCTGGCCTCAGTTAGGATCCTGTGTCTTTCCTCAGTGCTGAAAACGGAGACTAGTAGTTGGATTATGTCATCCCATGTAGAGCAGTGGGTTCGAAAAATAGTCTCCAACAGCCTGATCATGCCTTGTGGCTACTCTGAGTACGATGGAGTGTGTTTCTGCCAATTTAATATGTCCATTGAGGAAAACGGCTTGTAATAATAGGTTATCGGAGGCTGGTGGTAATGTCTGTCTGCTCCCTGAACTGGGGGCTGTTGAAGCTCTCTCAGGGGCATTTGTAGTGAAGCCATTTCCCCCCGCCTCCTTGGTGGAGTGCAGCCTCTGTTTAATTCCAGTGCCTCCTTCCCCCTTCCCATCAGTACTCACTGGGAAGGGTGGGTATAGCTTAGGATGTTCCGCTGGGGCTGAATCCTGTGGGTGTTGACTAGAGGCTCCTTCCCCCAGGGATCAGAGCATGCTGAGGTGGTAGCTCTACCTTCTCCAGGGGAGCTGGTGGGAGGGCAGCTGCAGGAGCCCCAGCAGGCCCTGGATTCGGTAAGGCGGCCTCCAGTCCAGGTGGCGCATTAGATGGCAGGCGCGTCACCCAGTATGGGGGAAGGGGCAAATCGTCCCTGTCCAGACTCTGCAGAATTTCTTTTTCGTTATCAGTCAGTTTTTGTACCATATTTTCCCTTTCCCTTTCTGAATGTAAAGCCTTGCCCAAGAGGGAGGATCCTGAGCCAACCATAGCCATAAATCAGTATATGGATATTGACCTGGGTGTCCCGACTCTCCTGTGACTATTGTGTAGACTGCTTCCACTATTTTTAAGTCCATGGTGCCCTCTGGTGGCCATCCTACTCCCACAGAGGGCCGTTCGACCTCATAGAGTATGCGGAGGCAGTTAGGCATCCTCTTCACCCCATAGTCTCCTGCTAATCCCTTTTTAAAATTTTTAATCATGCACTCCAATACAGTTGCGTTAGATACATTTCCCCCTATCTTGCTTGCCTTCTTGGACCTTCTTCTTCCTTTCCTTTTCTTTCTGTCTACGAAGTTCTCGGTCCCCTATGTACTTCTGATATTTCCACTCAGTGACACTTAAATTGCCATTCCACCTCCTTCTTAATTGGGGTGAGAAGAGCCTTACCTGCCAGATCCCAGAGGGAGAAGGGGGATCGGTATGGCTTCACCTGCCACTCGGCAGCACAGCTGAACCAGAACACCACATGGACCAAGACTGTTTCTCCCTTGACTTTTTTTTTTTTTAAGGATTTTATTTTATTTTATTTTTTTACATGTTATTAGTTTTTTATTTTTTTAATTTTAAAATCTTTAATTCTTACATGCGTTCCCAAACATGAACCCCCCTCCCACCTCCCTCACCATAACATCTCTGTGGGTCATCCCCATGCACCAGCCCCAAGCATGCTGTGTTCTGCCTTGGTGGGCTTGATCAGGTGTGGATGAAAACACAGGTGGGTTAAATATCCCATGTCCCAGGCCATCTCCGGAAAAGCCAATTCGTACTCACTTATGTATCCCCCTCCTGCTAGCCTGACGGTTCTGAAGGGTTCAAGAATTTCACAGCAGATAGGACACCTCTTTGGGGAGGGCAAAATACAGGTACACAAAGGCCAAGTTTCTTCCCTTAGAAGCCCCTTCACAATTGCCCAGTAATAGTTTACCCCCCGACGGTGTGAACACCATCTCCTCTGTGACATTCACAGCCCTGCTTTCCCCAAAACTTTCTCGCATTTGTCCAGTAGCAATCTATCCCAGAACAATGTGGAGCATTTAGTGACACCTCTTTGTGACAGTTGCGGTCCACGTGCTCCCTAGTCCTTCACAGGGGGTTGATCAGGCCCCCTCTTCCACCCTGCTAGGTGGGAACCTCCTTACCTGAGCACTCAGTTCCCCTGCTGCTGTCCACTATCCACCAATGTGAAAGGTCCAGGCATTGAGAAATGGAATCTTTCCAGAAGGGCAAGATGCCTTCCCCGCTCTAGAAGATCCAAGCCACAAGGACTCAGAGTAGCCCCGAGCGAGACTTGTCTTGTCAAAGTGAGAAGCTTCCCAGCCAAAGCACCAAATGTTGTAGCCAAATGCTTCGGGAAGCAAACTCACTCAGAAGGACAACGTGGATAGTGGAGTGCAGTTTATTACACTGGTGGGTCCGAGGCAGTTTCCTCTTTAGCCAGAGACCCCAACCCATTTCTGTGAAAACGTTATATAGCTTAAGTGTATGTGCACAAGCCCACATCCCCAAATTCTTCAGTCCTACTCTGGAAGATGTCAAAGGGAGATAACAATCAGGTCACAGCCATGATTCATAATCAGAAGGGTCAGCTGGTTATGTATTATACCAATGGGTGCCATAAAAATTATAATGGTGACTGACTACCTAGGGGATTATTACATTCTTTCTGGTGATGGGAAATACTGGTATGGAATCTGGTGTTTATATGTCTACGAGTCCTGTTTGTGATAGGTACGTTATCTCCATTGCTATCAGCCACATAGTCCAAAGTTCACTGCGAATGTAAGATGGAGTTTCCTTCTTTTCCAAGATGTAGTCAGCTCAGCCTGTTCCTTTTCTCCTTCACCTAATTACCCCTGCCATCTTTCCCCTAAATTTTTGAAGCAGGCTTTTGTGACTCTGGAGGTGCCTGGGAAATAATACCTTTTCTGCAAGCAAGAGACAGGGAGAGGACATGGGAGGAGGTGTCCATCCCAAGAAGGCCCCATAGAGTCCTGCTTAGTCACAGTTATTTGTAAGGAAATAGTATGAACTTTATTTTCTAATATCTCCCCGGTGAAGCTTTGGTCTAGAGAATACTTAGTCTTTTCTTCAGGGCTCAGATTGTTGTAGCCACATGTTCTGGGAAACAAACTCACTCAGAAGGACAATGCAAATAGTGAAGCGCAGTTTATTACACCGGCGGGCCCAAGGCAGAGTCTCCTCTTAGCCAAGGACCCCGACCAGCATTTATGAAAATCTTTTATACCCCATGTGTACGTGTCTGAACCCACCACTCCAAATTCCTTGAGACTTACATAAACCAAAGAAAATACAATCCCAATGACCCCATCATTCACATGCTATGTGCTCAAACAGTCAAACAATTAGCCAATAATCAACAAACCTAAGGTTACACTCCTATAGAGACAGAAAAATTCATGGCCTGTCTGGAGGAAGGGGTGATTAGTGTATGTTTTCTCTTAGGTGATGAGTCACCTAGATACAATCTTCAAGGTTCCCCTGTCTGGAGGGGGTCTTATCCTTTGGTTGTCATTTTCATAGGCACTAAACACAGAGTTCAGAGTCCATTGGAAAGGTGGCCAAGCATGATAAGCATGAACAGGCCTAAGATGGAGTCCAGGCCCTATGAATTCCTTCTTCAAGATAAAACTGTAACCCCCAAGTATAGAACACTAACCATTGACTCTTCTGATTGGCCAGTGCCTGAGTTTAAATATTCTGAATGCTAGTGTCTCTTCAATGGTAGGATAAAAGTATATTTCATCCTTGTGCATTGTGAAAAATATCTGAGAGAAACGAGTGAAACCCAATAATCAAAGCAACTCCTGTTAGGTAGCTAACAGGAGAGAAACGTACTCTCTTCAAGAAGCAAGAATACAGAGTGTGCACAGTCAATGGTGAATGGTAACTAAAAATGATTCTGTGTGCACCATCATCTACGTGGACATGCAGACCATCTGGGAGCTCACTTTTCCAGACTGAAAAGGGGCTTCATACTTGACTTAATGCCCTACCATTGATATCTTAAAATTATTAACAAGTTTAAACAAAGCACTCCACCCTTTTTATTTTGCACTTGACTGTGCAAATGATGTAGTGGATTCTAACTCCATGTGCATGGAAGGGATGAATTGGTTTTTTTCCTTCATCTAATCTAGCTTTTCGGAGAAGGCAATGGCACCCCACGCCAGTACTCTTGTCTGGAAAATCCCATGGATGGAGGCGCCTGGTGGGCTGCAGTCCATGGGGTCGCAAAGAGTCGGACAACACTGAGTGACGTCACTTTCACTTTTCACTTTCATGCATTGGAGAAGAAAATGGCAACCCACTCCAGTGTTCTTGCCTGGAGAATCCCAGGGACGAGGGAGCCTGGTGGGCTGCTGTCTGTGGGGTCACACAGAGACGGACACGACTGAAACGACTTAGAAGCAGCAGCAGCAATCTAGCTTTTATTGTTAGCAGCTTTTGGCAGGAAAGAGTTCTTCACAGGAAAGAGCTCTCTCCAAGTTACCAATTGAACTGGGCCCAGCTGCTCATGGCTTACCAAATCAAACTTATGAACATTTATGGAAGGACAAGCTGTCTTTAATCAGAAAGCTGGCAATCTGAGAAGATGATAGACTCAGTGTCCCCCCAGAACCACCTCCGAAGATTCTTCTCAGCCCTGAAAGTTGTAAAGAAAAGGGAGGAAGTGATCTCACTTCCTTGTTGAGACGGGGGATGCCACCCCCCACTGCATGCAGGCTTGTGGTCTCCTGGCAGTCTTCCTCTAGACTCGTTCCTCTATCTTGTTCACATGGTTTATTTGGGAGACTGAAACTCTTGGGTTGCATTTTGGGAAGAGGGGTGCTCTGAAGAACTCTGTTTATTTATGTCTAGGCACAGAAAAAATTCAGCGAGAGGCAAAGCGATAGATAAGAGGTGATTTCTTAGAACAGGACATTTGTGAGACATTTGTGAGACTTAGAAACAGGTGGGTGAGAGGATTCTGCACCAAGAACTAAATCAGCTACAGTTTTATAATCAAAGGAAAAGTGGGGAGGGGCAAAATCACTTTCTTCCTCATTTCTGAGTAGAAATCTTTCCATCATCAGCATCTCCTTCAGGTTGGTCTGGGGAGTTTTCTTGTCCTTAAATGATCAAACCAGGATTGTCATGGCACTAAGGAAATATTTCAGGTCTCAATACAATTTGCTTTGAAATGTCACCTTTCCATAAATTATTGTTTTGTTTAGTTTTTTTTTTTTTATGTGTGTAGAAAGCATATTCTAGGGGTCATTAACTTAAGGAGCTCACTGGGCAGGATGTGGATTTCATGCCACCATTCTTTTATTGTTTTGGGGCATACCTCGTGGTTTTGTTGCTAAGCAAACCTGCTGGTTTTCTGGTTAAGCAAATCTATTTTCTTAAGTGATCCTTAACTTACAGGGGTCTCTCATACTTTTTTTTTTTTTTTAACCTTATAATCCCCTAGTGGGATTAGCTATTTACTCTGTCCCCATCAAGATCACTGAAGAGGAAGCTAAGAATGAGATCTAATCATCTGTTAATTACTTATTCTCCATTCCTACTTCTTTGATGTATAGAAAGAACTGGCAAGTTAGCCAAGTTGCTGTATGATTAAAACATTTGTAAGGTATGCTCAAGGGTCAAAGATGAGTAGAGCATGGGGGTATCTGATTAAAAGTCATTTACAATACAGTTTTTCTAATGACAAGGAAAAGAGCCTCCTGCTGTCAACTTTAAAATATATTCACAACCTAAAAGTTGAAAACTGTGTTTTATTTGATGGGAATTTTTAGGATTTTAGGCCTGGGAGGCAATTTCTCAAGCAGCCTTGAGAGAACTGCTCTGAGGAGGTGAAAGGGAAGAATGAGGTTATATAGAAGGTTTGCAACAAAGGGCAGGTAGTCTGAAATCAAAAGATTTTATTGTTCATTAAAGAAAGCCAAATATTCGATATTAAGGGATTTAGCACTTTTCTACATATTGAAAGATGCAAGAGTTGGGCTCACTGAAATCATTCCTTTCCTATCCACCTCACCTCTCTGGGGCCAATATTCTGTGTTTTCATATCTAAAGTTTCCTCAGGGCTCATCATAGGGTAGTGGCTGTGGTCTGATGGTTGATAGATAGCAGATATTTTTCTCCTTCTTGTGTTCCCCTAGGTCTCACAGGCTAACATCAGAGGGCTGCAATTACTGATGTCTGTGAGATCCTTGTTTACTGGTATGGCAGGAAATACTCCATTTCTCACTGCTGGGATCTGTTTTCTGCAAAGAGCACCTTGCATGTCTGAGGCCCCCTTGTTTTATCTCTGTCTTCAAACCATTAGCTTCCAGCTAACAGATGATCTTTTCTCTTTCCCTAGTTTCTGTAATCTCATGAAGAGTGTAAACAAGATATCTTAGAAAGAAAGGTCACAAGAAGTCAACAAGCCCACACACTGGAGGACAGTGATGACTCTGACCCCTTATTTCAAGGATTAACTGACATTACTTCCCTTTTCCCTTTAAAGTCTTTCAGGGCTGAGCAGAATCTTGGAGGTGGTTCTCGGGGACACTGAGTCCACCGTCTCTTCAGATTTCCAGCATTCTGATTAAAAGCAAATTTCCTTTCTACCAGTATTTGCTTCCCTCGAGTATTGATTTTTGGAGCAGTGCGCTGTTGAACCTCAATTGTTTTTTATTATACCTACATTATTTTTTAATTAAACTTCAAAAAAAAAAACTTTTCAGATCATTACAGACTCACACTCAGTTGTAAGAAATATTACAGAAAATATTAGGTCCCTTTTACCTAGTGGACCCCATGGTAACATCTTAAAACCTAAAGTGTGAAATCACAACTAATGTGAACACTGACGTGGTGGAGATACAGAATGACTCCATCACCACATAGATACAGCCTGTAGCTCTTTCATAGCCACACTCTTCTTTCCTCTCTCATGATTGTCCTTAGCTGCTGTTTTTTATCTCTATAATTTTGTCATTGCAATAAAGTTATAAAGAATGGAATCAAACAATATGTAAAATTGTGTGACTAGCTTTTTTATTTTTTTCATTGCTTCAATCAAATTGTTCCATGTATCAACTGCCCATTCCTTTTGATTGCTGAGTTGTAAGCCTTTGTATGGTTGTTACAATGTTTGTTTACACCCATTTTATGACATCTGGTTCTTTATAGGTTTGACTATTACAGAGATGCATGCTTAGTATTAAAAGACACTGTGACTGACACAACTTGATGGCAAAATAGGTTCTGGACTGTTTTTCCTACCAAAATACACAAGTTCAACAGTCACACATGGCTGAATTCTGTGAGAAATCCAGAATCTGTTCAAGAGGCAGAGTAATTGTGAAACTAACCACATCAAAACTAGTAGGAAAAGCTGACAACACTTTTCCACCGCACTCCCCATCCCCTGAACCTCAACACATGAGGAGCAGAAAGTTTGGACTCCATATCTAGTATCTCAGTTTTTCCAGGTGCTACCTGAGGGGCTAGGCATACCTCATTCCCTGAGGACTACAAAGAATAACGGGCCTTTTTTTTTTTTTTTTTTTTGAATTGAAGTATAGTTGGTTTACAATGTTGTGTTTTGTTTTGTTTTGTTTTTGAGGTATAGTTGATTTACAATGCTGTGTGCGTACAGCATAGTGATTCAGTTTTATATATACATACATATCTAGTATACATATGCATATATATATTTTTTAGATCCTTTTCTGTCTTATGTTATCACAAAATATTAAGTACAGTTTCCTGTGCTATACAGTAGGCCCTTGATGATTATTTTATATTGAGTAACATGCATATATTAATCCCAATCTCTTAATTTATCCCTCCTCTAACCTCCGCTTTTGATAACCATAAGTTTGTTTTCTGTGTCTATGGATCTATTTCTCTTTTGTATAATAAATAAATTTATTTTTAATTTTTTTTTTTAGATTCTGCATGTAAGTGATATCATATATTTGTCTCTCTCTGTCTGACTTACTTCACCTTGTATGACAGTCTCTAAGTCCATCTGTTAGGTAGTTAGAATAGGAGAAAGGAGTCCAGAATGGAGGTGGCTAAAAGACAAGAAAAGGAAAAACCCTCAAAAATAGAACAAAGGAAGGTCCAAAGACCAGAGTGAGGACATCAGGTAGAACAAACCGCACTCCTGGCTAGCCCAGTTTACATAGGGCAGACCCAGGGTGGAGAGGGGTAGGAAAAACATATGAAAAAGAGGAGCCAAAGGGCACGGTGTCCCTCACTCTCTTCTCTTTGCATCTTTTGTGTCAGCATGCCCTCACACCTCAAGGATGTATTTTTCTTTTATTTTCTAAATAAAACTGAGCTGAAACATGGAGCTGTAACACTGATTTGTCCAAGAGCTGTGACACGGTCTGTCTGAGGGCTTTAACATCCGTCGCTTCAAATTTTTGTTGTGATGAGACAGAACCAAGGAAATTACACACTCCCATGACACACCCATGTTGCTGCAAAGGCCGTTATTTCATTCTTTTTTATGGCTGAGTAATATTCCACTGTTAAGTATGAACCACATCTTCTTAATCCATTCATCTGTTGCTGGACATTTAGATTGCTTCCATATTTTGAGTATTGTAAATAGTGCTGCTATGAACACTGGGGTGCAAGTATCTTTTCAAATTACTGCTTTCTTTGAACATATGCCCAGGAGAGGGATCACTGGCTCATATGGCAAAGGGGTGGTTTTAAATGAGCACTTTGAAAGCACTTTATATCACTCCTTCCTTCATTTCAGAGCAGAATGAAGAGATGATCCACTTCCAGCTTCTCATTAGAAGAAGTTGGACCACACAACTTGCACCACTAGTTTTTTGTCTGTTACCCAGGAATCTGGCTTCTACTTTGCCTGTCTCAGAGAACAAAGGAGGCCCAGCATATGATAATTCTGATTGGACCTAGCATCCTTTAAACTTTTGGGGGTCACTAAGAACAAAGACAAAGGTTTTAATGAACAAAAGCTTAAAACACTGTGCATGCATACAATGGAATATTGATGTTCAGTTACGTGGGTGTTTTCTCAGCAGAAGCTCCTATATATTCTAGCTCCTGCTTTACAACTTACCCCTTGGGAACAGTCCCCTCAGATATCTAAGTGGATGATAATCATGGGCTATAGTCCTCAGTAAGTCTTTTGAATAAAACATAATTCTCAACTCATAGGTTGTGCATATTTTCAGTCCCCAATAGTTTATGCTACTATGAGGGTAGTCATACCAGAAAGACCAACCATGCGAGCACATGCGAGTAGAGGGTCATGACTTTGAGTTGCATTTGAGACTGAGTAGCTTTCTGTCCAAGAATGTAAAGAGAATATCCCAGTCAGTTGCCTTCTATGACACCAACAATGGCAAGCAAAATGTGGAATTCAGAACAAAATACCATTTATTTTGAACTCTTAGGTACAAGTCCAAAGAAATGTGTACAAGTTCCATATGAGGAAAAGTACAGAACTCAGGTAAACAAAATCAAATAATTTAAATCAACTAATACTCCATGTTTATAGGTAGAAAAACAGAATATTTTCAAGATGTCAGTTCTTTACAACATCATCTATAGGTTCAATATATTCACAATAAAAATGCAGCAAGTCATTTTATAGATTTGCAAAATAATTCCAAAGTTTATATGAAGAGTCATAATACCCAGAATAGCCAACCCAATATTGAAGAAGAAAATTGGGGAACAAACCCTATTCAATGTCAAGCCTTACTATCTAGCTACAGTAAGCAAGTTAGTGTGCTGAAAGATAGATCAATGGGACAAAATAGAGAGACCGGAAATAGACCCCTCGTAAATGCAGTTGACTGAAATTGGACCAAACAGCAAAGGCAATATGAAGGAGAAAACAGAACAGGCTCCATCTTGAAAGCAGGACTACATCTTGGGCTGGACTGTGGACTTTGAGCTATATGCCCAGTATCTATGGAAATGACATACCAATGGAAAACCAGACCCCGATGAAGGAGCCTCAGGACTTGTACCTAGACTCTCCATTGCCTAAAAGATTATGTTAATTATCTCTGTAACAGAACAAAGTCATAAATACTATTACGCTTATTGGGGTATGACCACAGGCTTATTGATAAATGTTCACTGTTTAACTATCTAGGCTTATGACATATCAACCATGGGTTAACTTTGATCTTATCTTTTATCTTGTCCAGACTAGCTTCAAGGAATTTGGGGAGGTGGGTTTGAGCACATACACTTAGGGTATATAAGGTTTTCACAAAAACTGGTCAGGGTCCCTGGCTAAGAGGAGACTCTGCCTTGGGCCCACCAGTGTATATAAACTGCACTCCACTATCTGCATTGTACTTCTGAGTGAATTTGTTTCCCAGAACACATGGGTACAACAAATACAACGGAGAAAAAGTCTTTTCAACAAATGACACTTGAACAGTTAATCATACACACACACACACACACCCAAATTAGATGCTGATCTAACACCCATCACAAAAAAATAACACAAAATGTTATTGGCACTATTTTTACTTTTATTTCCATAAGCAATGATGAAAGAAAAACTATGTATTAAATATTTAAAGAGTCAAATAGAGTAACAAGAGAATTTCATCAGTTACCTCATTTGAATCTTTCAACTAGCCAGTGAAACTGGTGATCTATTTATTTTTCATGTGAAGTACCTCTGCTTTGAAGTAATTTATAAAGGTCACAATGAGAGGGTAACAGGCAGGAAAGCCAGGGGTCTCCAAATGGAGGAAATAGGCTGCAAGTGTCAGACATTTTTTATCTCTCTCTTAAGCAGCAGGAGGAAACAAACAAGTGTTAGATTTCTTCCCTTTCTCTATATAAATTTAAAAGGAGGTTTTTCTTAAAATTCTGTGTTGCCATGCCAACACCTGGCTCCACCTGAACTTTTCTCAAACCTTGAGCTAACCAATGCATTTTTCTTACGGAAATGTTTGCCTTAAGCTATGTTAGTGTATTATGTACATTCTGTTTCTAAAACTCAATCGCACATAAACATTTGTGAGATTGGGTATCACTCGGTAATGAGTGGAGGTAATTCACTATTTGTGATTTAAATGGTGTGAAAGCAGGATTTTAAAAATCCAATAAAGTGTAAAAAACAGATAGGTATTTGTTTATAGGTATAATATTTGCTCAGCACACTGTAATTTAAAACAGAAACGCTGAGAATTAAAGTGAAAAGGCACCTTTACAGTATTTCTAATGCCTTAAAATACAAAGTTTAAAGCAAAATTAGTCAGTAATTTTTAAATTTTTTTGGCTGCCCCAGATCTTAGTTGCAGCATGTGGGATCTTTGATATTCATTTCAGCATGTAAAATCTAGTTGTTGTGTTTTTTTTCCCCAATTTTATGATTTCTTTCGTTTCTTACTTATTGTGGTAAATGGATAATTTATTATTATTGGAGCAAAATCCCACATGCCACAACTAAAGATTCCACATGAGGTACATCTGATTCACTTTGTTGTACAGCATGTGGAATCTTTAGTTGCCAGTAGTGGGACCTCTTGTTTGCGGGATGCAAGTTCTGGTTTCCTGGCCAGGGATCCAACAGTCCCCTTGCGCTGGCAGCAGAGTCTCAGCCACTGGACCACCAGGGAAGTCCCTAGTCTCAGTAGTGTTAGAAACTTCTCTATAGATGTGTTTGCTTAATGTAATTAGTTAATTATAATTTTTGGCTGCACTGGGCTGTCGCTGCAGTGTGTGGGTTTCTCATTGTGGTGATGTCCCCTGCAGTGGAGCACAGGCTCTAGGCTGAGGCTTCAGTAGTTGCAGCCCTTGGGCTCCTACTTGTGGCTCACGGGCTCTGGAGAGTGGGCTCAGTAGTTGTGGCACAAGAGCCTAGCTGCTGTGTGGGGAATAGAATATTTCTGGACCAGGGTTGGAGCCTATGTCCGCTGCATTGGCAGGCAGATTTTTATCCACTGTGCCACCAGGGAAGTCCAAAAACAGTGACCATGTTACACTTGGAACTGACAGTAAGGGAATTTTGAATGTGTTAACCAATTATAACATTTCTCATTGGTTATTAAAATAACTGTGCATGGTTTCAGCTATCATAGTCATTTTTATGGTCCCAAGTGTGCAAATAAAGTGCTGTTTGTATAGAAAAAGGGAATTCTTTCATATTTATGGGTTCAAAACATAAACATCAACTCATATTATTTAACACCTACTTAATTTAGAATCTCACTTCCAAATCCCTATCTCATTCAAGTATAGCTTGCTTCTATGCGGTAACAAACACTATAAATAAATATCGATATTTTTGGCAGAGCAAGCAATAGAGCAACTGTTTGCAATGTATATATAAACATTTATGAAATGTTTATATAAAAACAATTTTTAATGCATCTCTTAGGGATGGTGTGTGAAATTCCCTAATAAGGCCTTGAAGAATTTAAGGACATGATTTGTTTGCTGCAAATCCATTTTCTATCTGTATAACTTCTGGCACTGCTAACTCCAAGGTCATTCAGGTAGCCACGTTCCCCATCGCCTGTGATGACGAACCTAAAACCAAACATGAAAATGTTAAAAAAGCATAGTCTGGACATCTACATTTGTTCTTCCTCTATAATCTTCAGCACCCCCACTCCAGGTATTTTTAATGCGGACAAGAGAAAAATGAAAATCTGTTGTTCATAAGGCTTCTGAGTAAGTATACACCATTTCTGTATTCAGTTCCTTTTGTATTCTCAAAGTCCCTGCTGGAATATTGGAAGATTATCATCATCCATCCCAAAGTCAGTTATGTTGTTGACTAGGTATTTAACTAGGGCTCGCTGATGTAGCCAAGTGAACTGCTGCCATGGGTGGTGATAAAAGAAATTGTCACATACTGAAATATCGGTAAGTCATTCTGGCTTATACATGTCTTAACTTGACTTTTACGCTATAAAATACTCTCTCTGTGCCATAATAAGCATCCACTGTACATCTACTTTAATTATTAAACAAAAGGGCACACTGACCAGAAGTGAAGAATGTCCAAATCAAAAATAAAGTTGAAATGTCCTTCTTCTTGAGACACCAACTCTGGTCCTGCTTCAATGATAAGACTCTCTTCCCAGGTGCCAATGCCATATTGACCCACCGTGTACTTGCTGGTCTATTCTTTTTTATTTTTTTATTAAAGCAAAACCTTGAAGGAATGTAACTCTGACTTGTTTACTGTTCTCTTTTCTGACAAGATATAAAACAGGGCCAGAAACCCTATTTCTCTGAAGCAGTTTCTCAGGATAAATCTGGGAAGTGGGCTTCTGGGCTAGTCCTCAACTTGGGTCAAATAAAACTCTTTTCTATTCTTATTTTTGATCGTTCACTGATTATTTTAATTAGCTTTCAGGGAACATGATTTTCAGTGTTCTCCTGACCTGTTTCATACATGTGTGAAAGTAAACATATGTGCTTACTAGAAAATTCTTAAATGGGCTTAGCTTTGATTGAGGGAAGTGATTGCCCCTTATATTCTATATGCTCCAAAATGATTACATTTAAAACATTCCCACTGAAGTGTTCACAACTGAAGATGTGTTACTAAGTTCCTTCCAGGGATAAATTATCACAGGAGGGATTCCCACTGGTTATCTGATGACCTTCCCTTTAGGAATGGACAGGGCAGTGAGCAGAGTGGACTGAGGATCTGTGGATACCAATTCTTCAGTGGTTTTCCAAGACGGTAGGACCCTAGAGTACCTCAGCTGTTCTCTCTACATTCTAAATAAGGATTTCAGCACAGTTTGAGTCAATGGGTGAAAGAGGATGAACTATGTCCAATGTCATCATCATGCTGAAGATTTCAACTAAAAACATGATACGTGAAGTTTTCCCAAAGGCACAGATAATAAACAGAAGAGCATACAAAGGATTTCTATTTTATACCTCATAGTGCAGCAAACTTTCCATGATATTAAATTTACATTCCCAAAAATACAATTCACACCCAAACTATATATAAATAGAATAGAAGGCAGTCTAAAAACTTACGAGGCACTATATTTAGAGTTGTCTGTCCACTTCCAAGCATGATATGATGATTCTCTGCTAAGGCCAATCCAATAGTCAGAAGGGCCTTTGTATCTTTTCAGAAAGTTCTATTATAAAACACCAAAAGCAAAAACACAAGTCTCCTTCATTTTACCCTTGAGTCCTCTTCCCCCCAGCCTTCTCTCTCTGGATGACAGCCTGGTAAGTTTGAGAAGCTTAGACATTAAAGGGAGAAGACTAGTCCACAGTTCTCAGCTTAAGTTACTCAAATGTCTTTGATCCTAAATTATGTTAATGTGATTACACATCTCAATTTGACTGGGAAAGTCCCAGGTTACACCTATGATTCCAACATAATATTGTCACTTCCAATATACTATGGTCATTTTCACTCCCCAAAATGTCCCAACTTGGATGATAAATTACATGATTACCATACTTCTTTTTACAATGGGAACAATATATCTAATTTGAAGATTAACTATGAGGATTACATGAGAGAATGTGTCCAAATTGTCTCACAGGGTTCCAGGCAGAGAACATAACCAAGAAATGCCAGGTACTAATATGCACTCCAAGCCCCCAAGTCTGCCTGGAATGGGAGCCTTCCTCTTCTTTCAGCTGTCACCCTGTGTGGCCTATAGCCTTCTTAGGGGCTAAGTATTTAACAAAGAACATGATCCAAAAATATTCCTTACCAGCTCCTCCTCCATTTCAAACTGAGCAAGAACAGCTTCCATTTTAGTACAGGATGTCTGACTGAATGTCCAATTCTTTGATTCTTCAGAAAAATAAAAACACTTACTCCCAAATCCAATCCATCCTTCTGGGCAGGTGACATACAGAACTTTTTAAGTCTGGCTTTCTGCTTCTCGCTAAAAGTTGGACAGACACAGTGAAGCATAACAGATAAATTTTCCCATCCATTTTATATATTTTTCCACTTAACATCCTGAGTTATACATATATACAGACCTAGTTATACATATATACATGTGTGTACATGTATATGTAGGTACAGTATAACTAAATTCCAAAATGAGAGCTTTGAAGAAAAGCACGCCAAAGAACAACTAGACTCTTGTACTTTTATGGCCTTGGCTAATAGCGTTTTGTTTTCCTCAAAATCTGACCACGGGCTACTTTCTACAGGCAGACAGATTCTTAGAAATGTCTTCCAAGTCCAAACTCCACTGTTTTCCCAAATAATAGTTTTTCTTTACATGTTGGCACCATTTTTTACATATAGATTTGTGGAAACAGCTCTCTGTTCTCACTAAAAGTTGGACAGACACAGTGAAGCATAATAAAGAAATTTTCTCATCCCTTTTACCTATTACTCCACTTAACATCTTGAGGTTGATCTTTATATATATATATATATAACATATGTATGTACGTACATATATACACACATGCATTCATATATGTAAATACAGCAAAACTAAATTCCAAAATGAGGAGTTTGAAGAAAAATATGGCCAAATATAAACTAGACTCTTGTACTTTTATGGCTGTGCAAACAGCATTTTGTTTTTCTTAAAATCTGACTAAGACCTACTTTTCATAGGCAGACAGATTGTTAGAAACATCTTCCATGTCCAATGCGTTGGTTTATCAGAATGTACAGTTTTACTTTATATGTATTTTGACACCATTCTACATAATTTGATATTATTTTGCTTCCAGAGTCATATTCTCAGGTGCTTGTCTATGTACTAAACACTCTCTATAGATGCCACCCAACTCTGGGTTATATGCAGAATTGCTGAGCTGTAATGAACATTACTTTGCCAACAAAGGCCCATCTAGTCAAGGCTATGGTTTTTCCAGTGGTCATGTATGGATGGGAGAGTTGGACTGTGAAGAAAGCTGAGCACCAAAGAACTGATGCTCTCGAACTGTGGTGTTGGAGAAGACTCTTGAGAGTTCCTTGGACTGCAAGGAGATCCAACCAGTCCATTCTAAAGGAGATCATTCCTGGGTGTTCTTTGGAAGGAATGATGCTAAAGCTGAAACGCCAGTACTTTGGCCACCTCATGTGAAGAGTTGACTCATTGGAAAAGACTCTGATGCTGGGAAAGATTGGGGGCAGGAAGAGAAGGGGACGATCGAGGATGAGATGGCTGGATGGCATCACCGACTCAATGGACGTGAGTTTGAGTGAACTCTGAGAGTTGGTGATGGACAGGGAGTCCTGGCGTGCTGCAATTCACGGAGTCACAAAGAGTTGGGCACAACCGAGTGACTGAACTGAACTGAATGAACTTCCAACTAATATTTCTAATGCTTCGTGAAATGCTACCAGCTTTAGCCATTTATAAAACACCAACTGCCATTTAGTGTGTGGAAAAGTGATTGTACTTTGCTGCTTGCCAAAACAGCAGACTTCTCAGAGATCTATGTTCTTTTTTTTGGTTTCTTGGAAAATGTAATATTGAGATCTGTGGTCACTTGCTGAGTGCAAGCTAGTGGTAGTTGTTTTTCCTAAATGATTTTATTAGATTGAGAATTTGCCTTGGAAAGAATATTCTCTGAAAACTAACATATGAATATATATATATATACACACATATATATATATTTTATATGGTGACTTTTTCCCCTGAGGTCAGTCTTGAAGTATATATTGTACATTTGATTGTTGCCTCCCAGAGTCATCACTAACAGTCTTATCTCAGGCACAAAAGCCATCAATCCACTGATCTTCAAGCAGAGAATCTGTGCATCTCACTTCTCAGGGGTCCATGAACACTAATGGTTTTAAGAAAATCAATTTCTGTAGCATTTAATTCCTGTAGTACGCTTTCCTAGCATCATACGGATTTCCCTTTCCCCACATCTTCCTTAATATCAGTCCTTCTTACTCTTGACGAAAGAAAAGCAAACTCCTTACCTTTCCTAGATTTTACTATGCTACATCTCTTAGGGGTATAAAACCTTCTAGTAGACAAAACATGGCATAGTTCAACTATTAATTTTAGTACCAAAAATACAATGTAGTATTTCCAGTGTTTCTGGAAATGCTATTTTATATATATTTCTGTTAAATATGTATAAAAATGTTTGAGCCCTTGTTAGATGCTCTGAACCAGCAAGATATCAGAGTATAGGCTATGGGAAGAATAAATGTTTTTCCTTCATAACCTCACTTTTTCCTCCTTTATCCAATCTGATAGGAAATACTGTTGGTTCAACTTTCAAGATAGATTCTGACACCAGGTCCCACCTCCACTGTTATCACCAGGGCGAAGCCACGGTCCCCTCTGGTGTGGATTTCTATAAGGTTACCCTAGTAGGTGTTCCCAAAGTCTAACTTTTCTTGCAACAGTCAAAATGGTTTTACGCTAATGAAATTTAGATCATGGCATTCCTCTCCTACAATTTCCCTTTTTCTGATATCCCCCACTGCACTCAGATTAAAAGCTGAAGTCTTTACCTGACTCATTAGGCTGTGACCTCCCTGACCCCCAGCCTGTTACTTTTCCTCATTCTCACCTTGCTTCAGCTGTAGAAGCCTCCATGCTGTTCCCCAAACCTACCAGGAGATTCTTCCTTTCATTCTACTTGTTCCTGCCATCTGGAGTGCTTTCCCCACATAGCCACATGGCTCCTTCATCTCCTTCAAGTTTGCTGAAAAGTCATCTTCTCAAGGAGGCTTGCCCTGGACACTTATATTCATCTCAATCTGTTATCCTATATTATAATATCTGTATCTTTCTGTTATTGATATAATAGGAGTTCCCTGGGAATTTTTTGTGTTTTGTTCACTGATATACCTCAAACATTTCATACACCCTGGCACATAATGGAGCTCAATAAATATTTATTGACAATGTGAATGTGCAAAGAACATGGTATGGTTTGGAGAACAGGTAACTCACCTGCCACAAGAGTGGAAAGTGTCACCACATTTACAGCTACAAGTATAAAGATAATCAATATGCAGGAGCAAAGCTTGGCAGGTGTAACAGGAGATATAATTGCTAGGCATTTCTTTCAGAGATCTTTACCTATAAATAGAAATGTCATAATCTCAATCTCATGGAAGCATTAAAAGAAAAACTTCAATTTATCACAGAATCAACATGTAAAGTCAGATCTATCTCACCTCCACTATTGCCAAACTCTCTCACAAAAGGTCCATGTCCAGGAGAGATGACCACAGCCCAAAAGCGACCCAGAGATAAAATAGTATGTTTCCCCTGGAGAGTCTTCCAGTTATTGTAAGAAGAGCTAATAAGGGAGTAAGAGACAGACAGACTAGAAATCAGAATGAAAACGAAACATACAAACAATCCAGATTTACCTCCACAAATAACAAATTTGCTTAGAAGTTCTAAGAGGAGCATCAGAAAACTAATCAATGTAATTCATCACATTAACAGAATAAGAGAAGAGAAAGGATATGACCATCGATATAGACATAAAAGGAGAAGGAAATGGCAACCCACTCCAGTATTCTTGCTTAAAGAATCCCATGGACAGAGGAGACTCTGGGCTGCTGTCCATAAGGTCACCCACAGTCGGACACGACTGAAGAGACTTAGCATGCATGCATGCATGCATAGACATAAAATGTGGAAAACCCAAGAGTCATCCCAAATAACAAAGTTCAACAAATTATGAACTGAACTTTCACTTTTCATAGAAATAGTACAGCTAGCATGATACTTGATGGTGAAAAAGTGAATGCCTTCCTCTAAAGGTCAGGAACAAGGCAAGGATGCCTGTTCTCACCAATCCAATTTAACATTTTACTAGAGGTTCTATCAGTGCCAATAAGGAAAGAAAAGTAAATAAAAGACATATAGAGATTCGGAAGAAGTGAAAGTGCTTCTAGACGTGGTAGCCACTCACCTCCCACTAGAAATATTAATTTGAAAATTATCTGCACATGAAAATCCCTTCCCAAGAGTCAAGGATTCCAGGCACAGCCACTCCCTGCCTCATCCCAGCTCCTTGCACTCCAGCAATTCTGGCAGATAATGCAGTCTCAGACACCTTCCACCCTGGGCTTCCTGTGGGCTCCTAGGAGCCCTGTCTCCCACTGCACCTGCCAATTCCAGCAGCTCCAGGTGGGGCTCCTGTGACGCTTGGCTCCTGGTGAACTCCTGAGAACCAGGCCCCCCAAACCCTTCCCTCAGGTCTCAGCAGTTCAGCAGAGAGAGAGAGACCCTCTCCCTGTGGGAAAAGGAGAGTAAAGCGGTGCTTGACTTCCCTACAGATTTCAGGTCTACCTGCTCTAGCATCACATCAGTCTGACTCCTGCAGCCCTGGGTGACACCTTGCAGACTCACTAACCGAGGCCACCCTCTCCCCAGTGCCTGCCAGCTCCAGTGAGCCAAGAGACTCCTGTGACATTAGGCTCCTGGCAGGCTCCTGGTAACCCAGGCCACCTTTCACCCTCGGGACTGTGGACTCCCGAGGCTACTGGCAGCTCCTGTCACTCCTGCTGGCTCCCAAGAATCAAGAAACCAACATAACCAGTCATTGCTGTTTAGTTTCTAAACCTTGTCTGACTGTTTTGTGACCCCATAGACTATAGCCTGCCAGGCTCCTCTGTCTATAGAATTTGGCTCCTATGTCCATGGGATTTCCCAAGCAAGAATTCTGGAATGGTTTGCCATTTCCTTCTCCAAGGCACCTTCCCAATCCAGGGATCAAACCTATGTCTCCTGCTTGGCAGGGGGATTCTTTATACCACTGAGCCACCTGGAAAGCTCCAACCAGTCACTAGGGAAACATAAAATACAGTGAGCTGCCACAAGATGTGTATCAGAGTGGCAAATAAAATAACAAAACTAAATGATGGTGAAGAATGATAGAAAAGGAATTCTCATAAACTATTGAAAATGGAACAGTCAGCCACTTTGGAAACCAGTTTGGCAGTGAGGTGTGGCAAACATAAGCTCAGCACATGCCCTAGCAATGCCATCCCTAGGCATCTATGCAAGAGGAATGGAAATTTCCATTTACACAAAAACCCATACTTGAACATTTATAATAATTTTATTTATTGTCACCAAAAACTAGCCACAATTCAAATATCCTTCAGCTGGGAAAAAGGTAAATAAATACCACTTTGTACTAAGAAAAAAGAAAAGCTTGACCCCATGCTGACAATTGCTCATTTATTATTTTGCTTTGACTCAGTAAATTTTACTGAGACTTTCTGCTCCCCAAAGACTCCGAAAACTCCGGATTGTCTGAAAATGTAAAAAGGCACTCAAGAAAGCAGTGATATACTTCCCAACGCAAGTGTGATCATGACCTAGTGTCCCCAGAACACGTGAGAAGTGTGACTTTGGAAATGCCACCTGCTCTTCCACCTTGCTCTCCCTTCCCAACAGTGTTCTGTTCCCCTTCTCACCTACTTAAAAGTGAGAACATTTTTCAGAGAGTGTTTCCTATTGTGAAAGTCCTTGTGAATAATGTCTCTCCTTATTAAGTCTACACTATTGATATACAGTACAATATAAATGAATTTGAAATGCATTATGCTGGTGAAAAAAGCCTGACTCTGTAGGCATTCTTATAAAGCAAGAGTATCAAAATAGAAAACAAACCATTGGTTGCCAAATGATGAGGAGAGAGGAAAGAAATATATACAGAGAGTATGTGTGTGTGTGTTGGGGGTTGTGGGGGGGGGGTACTCTTAGTGTGTTGTGGCCACATGATTATATGTATTTGTCAAAACTCATAGAAATGTGCACCAAAAGGTGAATTTTACTGAATGTTAATTATAATTTTTAAAAGTTCCTGCTAACTTTCTTTTAACTGCTACATTTCACTCATTGCAACTATATCTCCCAGAATGTTCAGAAGCGTCAGTTTAAATGCTAGGCAGGGGGGAAAAATATAGGAATGACTTCTTTAAATGCTATACAATGGCATTTGGATTTTGGCTACATATAAAACTTTCCATCTTCATTCTTTCTGGTTCTGCATTAAAGCAAAATTGTCTCAGAAATTCCGTATGTTATGACTTCTGAGAAATGGAAGATTTCCAGCCATAACAGTAAACAAAGGATGCCACAGTAATCAGCAATCACAGCCATCACAGAATGGTGAGCTGGTGAGCCCTGAGGGAACTCAGGAAGGGGAGAAATCCCTCCTTCTAGTAGCCCTCAGACTGCAGCCACTCCCTATGCTGAGCCCTGAAGAAACTCAGGACATGAAAACACAGGATAATGGCCCCAGATAGTTGAGGTGCATTCCAAAGGAATGATTTCAGTGAGACCAGACTCTTGCATCTTCCCATACATAGAAAAGTGCTAAATTCCTTAACCTGGGATATCTGGTTTTCTTTAATTTACAAAAAAATCTTTTGATATTCAAAGGCTACATGCTGTTTGTTGCAAAGTTTCTATACTACCTGGCTCCCCTCTTGCCTCCTTGGAGCAGTTCTCTCAGGGTTATTTGAGATGTTGTCTCCCTGGCTTGAGTTCTAAAGTTCCCACTGAATAAAACATAACTCTTGTAACCAGGAAGGGTTAATTTTGACTCCATACAGGATCTGTTTCTGTGACTTTAACTCTCATTTCACGGCTTTTGTTATTACAGGCATACATAATGGCCTGCCTCAGGGAGCCCTGTCTGCCACACTTCTGCCTGCCTCTTGGGCTAGGGTGCCTTTGTTCAGCTCACAGGGAGAGAGCCTGACTCCTCTCACCTGTGAAAGGCTATGACATTCCTGTTCTTTGTGTGGGAAATGGCACCCCTCCTCTGCTGATTACCAGCCTGACAGAAATTCATATTTGGCAGCCAGAACTGCAGAGAGCTGTTTCATCTTTGTTTATTGACATCACAGCAAATATTTCATGTCACACCACCCATGATTGACATAAAGAAGTGAAACTAACACATCCCTCTGCGTGAGGCTTGCTATTCTAAGAGATACTGACAAAAAACAATTATTTTCTTTGTACTTTGATTCCTCACCTCCCCCTACCTGATCCATAAAATAACCTGGCATCCAGACCCCGACATGATGGTTATTTCAAGATGTTAGTCAGCCATCTTCTTGGTCAGCCAGCTCTCTGAATAAAGACATATTCCTTGACTTAACACCTTGTCTCTCAGATTCATTAGCCTATTGTCAGGGGTGAGCAGAGTGAATTTGGGTAATACTCTCAACTTTTAGGTTGTGAACACTTTTTTAAGTTACACTTCCACAATTTTTTTCATTGTTAGAAGAGTAAGATGTGAATCTCCCCTTACCTCTCTCCAATGAATCTCCTATTTGCCCCTTACTAATATTCTCAAAGGGGCTTCCCTGGTAGCTCAGCTGGTAAAGAATTTGCCTGCAATGTAGGAGACCTGGGTTTGATCCTTGAGTTGGGAAGATTCCCTGGAGGAGGTCATGGTATTCTTGCCTAGAGAATCCCCATGGACAGAGGAGCCCGGTGGGCTACAGTCCATGGGGTCGCAAAGAGGCAGACATGACTGAGTGACTAAGTACAGTATTCTAAAAGTCCTCCCTTTTTCTTCTTCTTTATTTCTCTGTATCTTTCTCCTAACACCCTCCCTTATTTCATGTCTCATTTCTCTTTCTTGCTTACTTACTTCTGTTCTGTTTTTTTCGTATGGAAATAAAATTTGCCAACCCCAAAATGTCTCTTCAGCATGTAGATTATTTCAACCTGGAAATCAGCAAGGCACCCAAAATCCAGGAAGAATCTTTGATCTTCTCCCTATCTGTCTAAAAAAATTTACATCGAGGGGCTGTTTAAAAGAGAGCTATTACCAGAAATATCTACAAGAATATGGGCCTGAGTGTGGTGGGGGAGACTGGGCAGGACCTAGAGATCAGAGTCTGTCATGGCCCTAAAGATCTTTGTCTCTGCACAGCCCTGCAAACATTCATTCACCAAAGTTTTGCTTTTCCATTTCCATTTCCTTCTCTCTGAAGTCCCAAACCACTACCCCCAACATCTTTTGTCTTTAGCTGAAGATGCTATTGAAGGTGAAGCTATTGGCCATTTTGGTGAGTTATTCAGTTTTCCTGGGTCTGTCTCATGTATACATATGATTCAACTTGAGATGTGGAATTTCTTGCCATATCAATAAACAAGGATGTCACAGCCATCAGCAGTTTGGACCCTCCAAATGTGAAATTCTGAGTGAAAGCCTTGAGTGTGCTTAGGAAGGAGAATGATGCTTGCTATTTGGCAGTCATTAAGCTGCAGCCACTCCCTGCCGTGAGCACTAAGGAAAAGTGCAGGAGACCAGCCCTAGACAGCTGAGGTGCATCTCAAGGGAATGATTTCAGTGAGCCCACACTCTTGCATCTTCTAGTACAAAGAAATCACTACATTCCTTAACTTGGGATATCTGGTTTTCTTTAAATCACAATGATCTTTGGATGTTCAGATTACCTGCCCCTTGTTCCAAACTTCTACATAACCTGACTTCTCCCCTCTCTCCTCTGAGCAGTTTTTATGGGGTTACATGAGACATTGTCTTCCAGGCTTGAAGACCTAAAAATTCTCATTGAATAAAAGGTAACTCTCAACATTAAGGTGCATATATTTTTTCAGTCTGCAAACTCTTTTGTGATTTTGGATATCTATCTCATGTCAATTTAATTCTTAAACCAGAAGAGCAGAGGAACTGCTCTTACACTCTCCTGTGGTGTGTCCTCTTCCTGTTTCCCTTTAAATTCATATGGCTTTTATATTACACTCTGAACACAATAACCTTCAAATTTCTAGTTTGAAAAAATGGTGTTAGAAATTATCTCACAGAAGAACAGAGAGGAGCTGATGATGGAAGTATGACATGTAGTCAGGAAAAACAAAGAAGGTCTTCTCCACCACCTACTTTTCCTTTGACTGTAGCCCAGTAAGTTCTGCAGTGCAGGAGGACACTGCCCACCCACTCGAAAGTCTCACAAGTGTTCTATTCTAATAAATCACTTCTTATCTATCACCAGGGCTTCCCAAGTGACTAAGATGGTAAAGAATCTGCCTGCAGTATGGAAGACTTGGGTTTGATTCCTGGTTTGGGAAGATCTTCTGGAGAAGAGATAGGCTACCTACTCCAGTATTCCAGTCTGGAGAATTCCATGGACAGAGGAGCCTGGCAGGTTACTGTCCATGGGGTCGCAAAGAGTCAGACACAACTGAGCGACTTTCACTTTCACTTATTCATCACTTTGCCTCTCAATGAATTCTTTCTGTGCTCACAGATAAAGAACTGTGGTACCGGAGCTCATCAGAGCTCCTGTAATGACACCAAACCCTTTCACCAATAGCCCTAGTTTTTGCAGTTAACCTTTTTTTGTCAATAATTAGTCATGGCTTTATTAAACAAAAGTTCTTAGAGAACAGTAAGATATTAATTCTCAGCTGACATCAGGGGAAAGTGACAAGAGGTTACAATTTTTTTTTTAATGCAGTTTTATTGATAATAACATTAGCCAGATAGGTACTATATTTCAACAAATTCTTTTAATAATCAATCACTATGTTACATTAACACTCTGACACTCTCATTAAATCAAATTTGTTTAACTAAAGTGGTTATATTTAAAAGATGCTCATATTTTTATATCACTACTGACAATGTATGTTAAGATATTATATAGACTACTTTGTCATGTACTCTAAAAAGGATGATATAAAGCTTAGCCATTTAAGATCCATTATGATAAAAGGACCAGAGAAAAAAATTGCAGTAAATTATAGTATGTAAACTATGATAGTATATATAATCTATAGAATCCTAGGGACGGCAGAGCCTGGTGGGCTGCCATCTATGGGGTCGCACAGAGTCGGACATGACTGAAGTGACTTAGCAGCAGCAGCATGAGCAGACTATATAGCATATATACTACATATGTATGACTGTACACATATGTATACATATATGTATGTGTCACACACGTGTGTAATACATGTGCATGTATGTGTGTACATGTATGTATGTCTTTGTGTATACATGTACGTATATGAATGTGTGTATATATACATATACACATATATACATGTATCTATGTATCTATGTATATGCATATATGTGCATGTATATATACATGTATGCACGTAGCATACTATGTATACTATATATACTATTTAGTATGCATATATAGTATATATACATATACCTATAGTATGTATACATAGTATGTATACATATATATGTATACAAATATGTATAGTATATACACATACATATGTATATAAACATACCTATATATCTATATACGTACCATATATAGTATATAGTATATATAGAGAAGTATAATATGTAAACTATTGTATAAATTATAGTATAGAATATAGTATATTTTACAGTATATAAACTATTATAGTGTATATATTAGTATATATACTATATATATGTGTATATATAGTGTACTTCTGTTATTATATCTCTCTCTTATTTTCATTCTCTGGTCCTTTGATCATAGTGGACCTTAAATGGCTAATGCTTTTTCCAGTAGTCTTGTATGGATGTGAGAGCTGGCCTATAAGAAGAGCTGAGCGCAGAAGTTTCCTTTTGGAATTAAGGGTAAATGTGATTTTCAGTAATATCATTAAGTGTTTCAGCTGAAATCTACTGAGGCTCATTTATGTGTCCAAATAGTTTTCTTTGTCTTTCCCTCTGTCTCTTTCCCTCTTTATGTCTCTTTCTCTCTCTCACGAGTTCTTGTTGCTTTTGAACTGTGGTGTTGGAGAAGACTCTTGAGAATCCCTTGTACTGCAAGGAGATCCAACCAGTCCATCCTAAAGGAGATCAATCCTGGGTGTTCACTGGAAGGACTGATGCTGAAGCTGAAACTCCAATACTTTGGCCACCTGATGAGAAGAGCTGACTCATTTGAAAAGACCCTGACAGTGGGAAAGATTGAGGGCAGGAGGAGAAGGGGACAACAGAGGATGAGATGGCTGGGTGGCATCACCAACTCAATGGACATGAGTTTGGGTAAACTCAGGGAGTTGGTGATGGACAGGGAGGCCTGGTGAGGTGTGGTTCATGGGGTCTCAAAGAGTCAGACACAACTGAGTGACTGAACTGAACTGATATATAGAAATAACACTATATATAAATACAGAAGTATACCAGACCTCGTGAGAAAGAGAAAGAGACATAAAGAGGGAAAGAGACAGAGGGAAAGACAAAGAGAATTATTTGTTCACATAAATGAGCCTCAGTAGATTTTAGCTGAAACACATAATGATATTACTGAAAATCACATTTACCCTTAATTCCAAAAGGAAACGTTGCAGGGCACTTTTGTGCCCAATGGAATAAAAACAGTTTTGCATTTACTTAAAATTTAAAAAAAAAGAAAGAAACTGTGATTTTTACTCCTATTCCTCCAGAAAATGTGATACCATCATTCAAGGCCCAAGTCAAAAGTACTTCAGAAGCAGCAGCCATCACCAACTCCCTAGGTTTCATTAAATGCATTGTAGCACAGATCACATCAAATGATAGTAACTCCATTTGTCTGTCCCTGAGACAATGAAGTCCTGAAAGCAGGGTCTAAATAAAATGTCTCTGTTGCAAATAACAAATAACAGGTTCTAAATATCTCACTACTACATTCAATCAGACTACAGAATACGTGTCATGGTTAATTTTTTAAACATATAAATGAATCTATTCTTATTCAAATTCTTCTCCTATTTAGTTGGTTACATAAGATTGAGCAAGTACCCTGTGCTACACAGTAGGTATGGGAAACTTTTATTAGGATATGTATTACAAAATTGTTGGTATCTGTTTGCCATCACCTCTGGAATATAATCATCTGTTATTTAATATTATAATGTGACTTGCCAGAGTGAAAATCACCCGCAACCTGGGGAAAATATGAGAACTAATAAAATAAATCCAGAGAACATTTTTCTCTTAAAATTCTGTAACCTAAATCTGTGCAGAAATATTTAAGTAACATGCCAGTAACAAAACACCTGATGTGACAATTACACACTTGTCCTCTCATCCACCTCTAGACCCTCAAAACATATCTCCTTCTATGGAGGTTAACTGTGAAGTACTGATAGTCCTAAAGTGCAATTTCTATCCTGTCAGTGGCTGGTGGTATAAGAGTTCCCCCTCCCTCAACCCTCATTTTGTTTTGTCAAAGTTTATCAATTTTCACTTACCAGATCTCCCCTCTTCCACACTTTCTTCGGAGGCAGAGTTTCCCTGCAACATTTCCAACGTCTCTGTCAGAGTTATGTTTCTACTTAAGGGTATCTGACACTGTTTTTCACCGGGTTGCCAAAACAGGAACTGAGAAGTAAAGCAGGAAACTCTCATTCAATGAGTAAGTCCCAACAAGATAAGTGAAATTGACAAGACCTTTAAATTTATTGTTGACCAGACCTTAAATTTAAAATGCAAAGTGCTTTTAACTTAGAAAGATCTACTCCACAGACTTGTTCCCTATCACAATGGAGTAACAGGGACCAGATTTACTTTCCTGTCTGAATTAACTTAAAAAAAAAAAAAAAAAAAAAAACTAGAAATAAAAAAAATGTTAGAAAAAATCCTTTTCAATCACCGGGCACCTTTCAATGAAGAACAGTGAGCCTTACACTTGCCCCAGCTTATAGCTCATAGACAACTTTGTAGGGGTGGTTTTTTGCTGTTCAGATGCTAAGTTGTCAGACGTTTTCCAACCCCATAATAGCAGCGCACCAGACTTCCCTGTCCTTCACTATCTCCTGGAATTTGCTCAAACTCAAGTCCATTGAATTGGTGATGCCATCCAACCATTTCACCCTGTGTCCTTACCTTCGCCTGTTGTCCTCAATCCTTCCGAGTATCAGGGTCTTTTCCAAAGCAGAGGGAAACCAACAAAATGCCAAGAGATTCGCTGAGGTGGACAGGAGAAGTGAAGGGGTAAGACTACAGAGTATCAGAAGAGAGAGAGAGAGATGCACAGGGAGAGAACTGGAGAGAGGTACAGTGTTCCCTTTGGGTATCCAGCAGCTTACTGATCACTTGTATACAAGGATGGAGGGAAAAACAAACCAACAAACAAACAAAAACAAAAAAACAAAAAACTCTGTCAACTACAAATTGGCACTTGCCATGGGCATCTGCCAATGGCAACCCACTCCAATATTCTTGCCTGGAAAATCCCATGGACGGAGGAGCCTCGTAGGCTACAGTCTATGGGGTCGCAAAGAGTCGGACAGGACTGAGCAACTTCACTTCTACAAGGATTAAATCGTGTCCCGCGCCTTTCAGGCGCAGCTGCCTCTGCTGGTGCCCATGACCCCAGGGCAGACTCGGGGCTGAGAGCCAAGCCAGGGAGGCTGCTTGAAGCCCGAGGACAGCCTGCCACGCCTGGCTTCAGGGACCAGGCGACCCTGGGAGCCCCCGCCCACCTGACCCCCGCAAACCTAGCCTGGTGTGGCTGCCTGCTCCTGGGCCAGCTGCGCTCCTCCTTCTCTGGCAGCGAAGTCGAACTGCCTCTCCCGCTCACTCCGCTGCTGCCTAGGCCTCAGCTTCCGCCAGGCCGCTTCCGCCAGGCCGCTTCCGCCAGCCTGCCTCCGCCCACCGGCCTCTGCCTCCGCCCGCCTGGCCAGCCACCCTTGGCACCCCACTCACCCCCTCCCTGTCCCCATCTCCGCCTGCCCGGGCTGGCGAATCTAAGTTGAAACAGCCTGAGCAGCAGCGAGTACAGGGGCTATGACGTAGAGGGCCTTCCTGCAGGGGCTAGGAAGTACAGCAGCACTTAGTGTGCCGAGATAATCAAGATGGTTACCAGCTGGTTCCCTTGGACAGCAAGGAGACCTAACCAGTCAATCCTAAACTTCGGAAATTGATCCTGAATATTCATAGGAAGGACTGATGCTGAAGCTGAAGCTCCAATAATTTGGCCACCAGATGGAAAGAACTGACTCACTCCCTGATAAGACTGAAGGCAGGAGGAGAAGGGAGAGGCAGAGGATGAGATGGTTGGATGGCATCATTGACTGGACGGACAGGAGTGTGAGCAAACTGGCAGATGGTGAAGGGCAGGGAAGCCTGGGGTGCTGCAGTTCATGGGGGTCACAAAGAGTCCGACACGACCAAGCAGCTAATCAACAAAAACCAGCTGGTTGGAAAACTTGGGTCGGGGAAATTATAGTGAAGTATTTGAGGCTGTTAACATCACCAACAGTGACAGAGTGGTTGTAAAAATTCTCAAGCCAGGGAAGAAAAAAATGATAAAATGAGAAGTCAATCATTCTGGAGCACTCTTCTGGTGGAACAACTATCATTTAGCTGATTAACACAGTGAAGGACTCTGTGTTGGAGAGACCAGCTCTGGTATTTGAATATATCAATAATACAGATTTTAAGATCCATCTCATATCCTGACAGATTTTGATATCCGGTTTTATATGTCCTTAATTTAAAAATATCCTTATTTTATAACTACTTAAAGCTCTGAATTACTTGCCACGTCAAGGGAATATGCACAGGAATGTGAAACCTCATGATGTCATGAAAGAGCACCACAGAAAACTGTGACTAATATACTGGAGTCTGGAGGGGAACTTTACCATCCTGCCCAGGACTACAATGTCCAAGTGATCTCCAGGTACTTCGTGGAACCAGAACACATTGTGGACTAGCAGATATATGAGCATAGCTTGGATATGTAGAGTTTGGGCTGTATGTTAGCAAGCATGATCTTTTGAAAGGAGCCCTTCTTTCAGGTGGCGCTAGTGGTAAAGAACCTGCCTGCCAATGTAAGAGATACAAGAGACTCAGGTTTGATCTCTGGGTCAGGAAGGTCCCCTGGAGGAGCTCATGGCAACCTGCACCAGTATTCTTGCCTGGGAGAATCCCATGGACAGAGGAGCCTGGTGGACTACCGTCCATGGGGCTGCAAAGAGTCAGACATGACTGAAGTGACTTAGCATGCATGCACTTCTTTCCTGGACAGGATGACTATGACCAGCTTGTTCACATTGCCAAGGTTCTGGGTACAGAGGAGCTACATGGGAGTCTGAATAAGTATCACATAGACCTACATCTACACGTCAACAATATTGTGGACAACATTCATGGAAACGCTGGAAAAATTTTACCCATAGTGAGAACAGATGCTTTATCAGCCCTGAGGCCCTAGATCTTCTGAACAAACTTCTGCGATATGACCAACAACAGAGACTGACTGAAAAAGAGGCCATGGAGCACCCACACTTCTACCCCGTGGTGAAGAAGCAGTCCCAGCCTTGTGCAGATAATGCTGTGCTTCCCAGCAGTCTCACGGCAGCCAGGTGAAGATTGGCAAATGATGGCCTCTCAAAGAAAGCTTAATTTCCCAGCACATCTCTCTGTACACATGTATTTTAATGCACATCTCTGGATCAAAAACATTTTATTCACAACCATAACTAAAGGTGGAAAGTCAGTTTTCAGAGAGAGAGGGGGAAAAAAAAAGATGTAATATTAGAATTTATTCAGGAAGGACAAATTGGATGGAGGGGAAAGAAAGTTCTTCCCTCCCACCCTTTACCTCTTTTTATCCCCATGAGAAACAATTTCTCTCTATTAGGGTAATCTACATTTTTGAGATCTGATAGGTATACATGGGGGCTTTCCTGGTAGCTCAGCTGGTAAAGAATCTGCCTGCAATGCAGGAGACCCCAGTTCGATTCCTGGGTTGGAAAGATTCCTGGAGAAGGGATTATTCTTGGGCTTCCCTGGCAGCTCAGCTGGTAAAGAATCAACCTGCAATGCAGGAGACCTTGGTTCAATCCCAGGATAGAGAAGACCCTCTGGAGGAGGGCATGGAAACTGACTCCAGTATTCTTGCCTGGAAAATCCCCATGGACCAAGGAGCCTGGCAGGCTACAGTCCATGGGGTCGCAAAGAGTCAGATAACACTGAGTGACTAAGCACAGCACACAGCAGAAAGAAAGAATGTGAAGTATACACAGCAGAGATATACATGAATGTGTTGGCAAAGAAAAGTCTTTCTTGTGTGCAGGGACTGGCATTGTGTGGACTCCTACCTTCAAGACCCTCCTAGAACTTACTCTGTATAATCTATACATCTGGTGCTTTGTCTGTATCCTTTATCACACCCTTTTATAAACTGGTAAGCACAAGTGTTCCCCTGGGCTCTATGAGCCACTCTGGCAAATTAATCAAAATCGAGGAGGGGTCATACTCTCTTTGATTTGTAGTCAAATTGAACAGAGGTTGTTGTAACCTGGGTCTTGTCATTTGCATTGGCATCTTGAAGTAGGGGGTGGGGGGCAGTTTTGTGGAGCTGAGCTCTTAGCCTGTGGGATCTGATGCTATCCCCAGGTTGGTAGTGTTAGAAGTGAGCTCAACTATGGGACGCCAGGCTAGTGTCACAGAGAGTCATTTGTTTAGTAGGAATGTCTTGTTCACTTGGTGTCCACCAATGTCAGAAGTGAAGAGGCGTGTGTGCACAATAACGGAGATTCACAGGAAAGAAAAACCAGTGAGGAAGAACTGTGGATTTTTACTTTACACAAATCTTAAAAGGAAGACTGAAAAGGATAGAACTGCTTTCAAATAATTTAACATCATTTGGAACAAACTCAAGAATATTTAGAGAAAGGCAAAAATATCCAGCATCCAAAGGTAAAAACTCACAATCTCTGGAGTGCAAAGATTACACAGAAGCAGAGAAGTATGGCCCCTGATGTGGAGAAAGTGAGCCAAAAAAAACCACAAAAAACAAAACCAGACCCAGGAATGAAACCGAGCAGGACCCTGTAGGGCTCCTGGGTAGGGAAGTCTTTCTGTCCCCCATTTCTTGTTTGTAGGTTATAGACTCCAGTCCTAAGATCTTCCTTGTGCTCTTTTTTTTTTTTTTTTAAATAGTTTTTTACATTTTCCTATGGTATTTCTTTTTATTATTTATTTTTAATTGGAGGATACTTGTTTTACCATGTTGTGTTGGTTTCTGCCATACAAGAATGGGAATCAGACATAACTATACATATACATGTCCACTCTCTCGAGCATCTCTCCTCGCCTCCCCACATTACACCCCTCTAGGTCATTACAGAGCAAGAAGCTAGTCTCCCTGTTTTATATAGCAGATTCCCACTAGCTATCTATTTTACACGTTACTTTCTAAATTTTTCCCTTGAGTTCTAAAGAGCAGATTAGAACAGATGCTAATCAGGGAAGAAAAGGGACACAAGACAAGGGAGGAGGAGCAGCCAAGAAACAATAGAGCAGGCTTGGGGCAGGATCCTGGTTCTACCCCGAGGCATATATATATATATATATATATATATATATATATATATATATGGCACAATATCTTTAAGTTCTTTATAGAACTAAATCCACAACAGATGGAAAATCCCCAACAGAATGAAGATTCTTCATTCCAAATTAAAGGAACCAGAGAAACTCCTCTAGAAGATCACCTCAGGCCAGTTTAACAGAACCAGGCTCACAACACATAACACTTAACCAAGCTCACTTAAGCTGTATGACACCAAGAAGGGAACTTCTTTTAAAACACATTTATTTTGCCAGAGAGAGCTTGAGGACATTCAAACCAAGCTTAAAGAGAAGTCTCCCCGAGAACATTGGACATTTGTATTCCTGGAAAAGAGGGGGATTCAGGCCAGTTCCAGAGAGATCTCTAGTTTCCAATTAAGATGCCATTCCTGGGGGGCAGGGTATATTGAGAAAAAAAGGGGGGGGGCAATATTCTGAACCAGCTCACTAGGAACACTGGCCACCCTCTCCCAGCTTTCCAAAGCCCTTGATCCCCAGACCACACGGCCTGTCCTAAGGAATCTCCCAGTCACCTGCTAATGTTCTGCAAACTCCCATGAAGAGGGCAGCTTAGGGGCACAGTTATCTGGGGAGAAATCAGGTTATATTTTTCCAAATCTCCTCTCCAGGCCAGATACTCATACCTGCATAAGAGATAAGTAAATATATAGTGTGCTATCAATGAAATTTAGGAGGTTATTTATTGCAGTAGCTGTGTTACATACCTAGTTAGTTACCAAGTAACGAGTTCAGATACTAGTTACTAGTTCAGATACTCACATTGAAAACAAAGCCCTGGGAGGTCATGTTGCCAAACTTGGCTTCTGTTCACTGATGCCAAGTACAAACATGGAGACCGTGCTGGGTGAAGTACAAAAGAATAACCGTTAATTTCTTTTCCAGGCAAAGGGGGCCAGAGCAGGCTAATGCCCTCAACACTGTGGTCACGAGGAGTTTTGCAGTGTTCAAGGAGCAGGGCGAGGACAATTTTCAGATTGGTTGGCATCAAGATGAAATTTCAGGTATCTTCAGTCTTCTGGTCTCACCCAGTCTAGGATCAATGTTCTGATGGTCAGCAGTTTTCATCTGGAGAGGATCCACTTTCTGTAAAAACAGCTTAGGAATGTGTGTCAGGCCTTTGTCTATATCTTTCAGGGAGCTTGGAGTTCAGTGATTCAGCCATATGGCAGAATTATAATCTAAACTACTACCGATTCCCCAGCCCAACAACTCGTCTCTGTTTCTGCATCTTCATATTTCCTGATGACCGACTCTTGAGCTGGCATTCTACTTCAAAAGACAAGAACACAGGCACTTGTACGTGGGTTCAGTCATGGCCGAGTGAAACCAGGGAAGGCAGTTTCTTCATCCTCTCCTTGGCTCTCCCGGTGGCAGTTCCTCTTCACTGTGAGCTGCCACTGGCCTTGGGGTTGGCTGGCCTCAGGACCACAAACACTGCTGCTACTGCCATGCCCTCCTGTTTCCTGGGTCCTCATACACACCTGCCATCCACGGCCTCTGCTGGATGGTCTCGCACTTCCAGGCCTCAGTCTTCCTCCCAGACTTGGGGGGGGGGGGTGGGGTGGGGGCGGGCACAAGATGCAGGGGCCAGAAATCAAGCACTTACAGTAGACCAGATGACACTAGGTACCCCTCAGTCTGGATGTCACATACTGGCTTTGTTTTATTTCTTGATTTTTTTTTTTTACCGGCTTTGTTTTAACCCAGTTCTGCTTCCTGTGATTTGTTTCTCAGGGCTTCAAGGCAGAAGAGGAAGTCAGAACAGGAGTAAAGAGGACGCCTGAAGGTTGCTGGTCTTTGGCTCGTCTTCAAACTGCCAAATGCCTGACGGGGGCTGGTGGACTAATGGCGGATCTAAGAGAACGAACCTCTGCCCAGGCTGTCTGCCACTCTGGGTGCCTTCTTGGCAGAGCAAAAGAAAGTCTGCAGAAGGTGTCACAGCTTGGAAATCGCCTTGGCCTAGCAGAGATGCGGACAAGGCTTTGTCTCTTGGAGGTTCAATCTGAGGTAGCCAAGACTTCTTGGTTTTTCTGTCCTGAGGTGACCAGGGCGGAAACTCTGGTTGAGGACACACATCCATACTCAGAAGGCCTTGATTTCTGGTTTGTTAGGAGTGTTATCTCTCAGGAGCCACAGATCAAAATCACTGAAACTACCCCTGGGTTACAAAATAGGGGAAATTAAAAAAAAACCCAAACTACAATGTTACATAAATTGTCAAGAATTAGGATTGGAGTTGGCAAGAAATAAAGGTGCTTCTTTAAGTAAGAATTGATTGGAGGTCAAAATGGTTACATAGTTGCAGGTAGAGGAAGAGGGTACTTTGAAACTATGTTTGCAGCTGGCCTGCAGCTTGCAGATTTTGTTCTGAGAATGGTTGGGATCTTTCCTGGTGGTCCAGTGGTTAAGATTCAAAGCTTCTACTTCATGGGGCACACGTTCATTCTGCATGCTGCAGGGCATGTCCAAAAAAAAAAAAAAAAAAAATGCTGGTGGTATTCTTGAGTTTGATATAGTCCCTAAAGTTCAAGTTCTCGGAGATTTAAGAACATGTGTGACACCACATCCATGGATGGCTACCCGGCTCCATTTTGAATGTGTGAGCCATAGATATTTCATTTTAATTTTTAAATGATCTTGAATATGTCATCACCTGTTTTCATCACCCTTTTTTTGGGTGATCAAATACCAAAGCTAAGGATCTGTCCACAGTGAGATTGGTTCAGTTGGAATAGAGTTTACAAACATATTCTTAAAACAAGACAGTAACTGCAGAAAGTTGTCTTTGAACATTTTTTTTTCCTAGTGAGTTACTTTAGTGTTTGAAATGATTTAGAAGTTTCACCAAGTAGTGATAATAAAAAGCAGACGACTCTCGAAGACAGTTTGACAGTTTCTTAAGACATTGCTCTACTCATCATCCAAAAATCTCAGTTTTTGATCATATACTCATCATATGATCTAAAAACTACACAAATAATTTGAAAACTAATATTTTTGCAAAATATGCACAGGTATGTTTATAGCAGTTGTATTCATGATTGCCAAAATTTGGAAGCAGCCAAGATGCCTGTCAATATGTAAATGACTAAACACACTTTAGACTCTCCAAACAATGGCAAAATATCCTGGGACTTAACAAAGAAGCAATTAAGGAAGAAAAACATGAAAGAACCTTTAATGCAGGTTACTAGGTGAACAAAGTCAATCTGAAAAGGCTACATACTGTAAATTTCAACAAATTATCTTTCCAAATTCAGGACAGTGAAAAGATCTGTCTGAAGGGCCAAAGTGGAGAGGTTGAAAGGGATGAAAAGGTGGAGTCCAGGGGACTGTTAAGGCAGTGAAACTATGCTATATGATACTGCAATGATGGATTCAAGTCATTATACATTTTTCAAGATCTGTAGCATACACAACACAAAGAGTGAACCCAAGACTATAGCCTTCAGATAATAATAATGTAGCAAAGAGCTAACATCCATCCTTCTCAAACTCTTCCAAAAAATTGCAGAGGGAGGAACACTCTCAAGCTCACGCTAAGAAACCACCATCATCATGATGCCAAAACCAGACAAAGGTATTTCAAAAAAGAAAATTATAGGCCAATAACACTGATGAACATAGATGCTAAAATCCTCCACAAAATACTAGCAAACTGATTCCAGCAATGCACTAAAAGGATAATACACCATGATCAAGTAGGAGTTAGCTCAGGGAGGCAAGGATTCTTCAATATATGCAAATCAATTAATGTGATACATCATATTAACAAATGGAAGGATAAAAACCTTATGATCATCTCAAAAGATGCAGGATAAGCTTTGGACAAAATTTAATACCCATTTATGATTAAAGAAACTCTCCAGAAGATGGGCAGAGGAAACCTACCTCAATATAATAAAGGTCATATACAACAAACCGACAGCAAATGTCATTCTCAATAGTGAAAAACTGAAAGCCCTTCCTATAAGATCAGGAACAAGACAAGGTATCCAAACTGAAAGAGAAAGACAACAGTCACTGTTTGCAGATGACATGATAGAAAATCCTAAAGATGCCACCAGAAAACCACTAGTGGTAATCAGTGAATTTAGTAATGTTTCAGGATACATAATTAATACACAGAAATCTCTTGCATTCATTTACACTAACACCATAAGATTATGAAAGAAAAATCCAAGAAATAATTCCATTTACCATTGCAGCAAAAAGAATAAAATACCTAGGAATAAATCTATCTAAGAGGCAAAAGGCCTGTCCTCAGAAAACTAAAAGATACTAATGAAAGTAATCAAAGATGACACAAACAGATGAAGAGATATAACATGTCCTTGGATTGGAAGAATCAATATTGTGAAAATGACAATACTACCCTAAACAGACTACAGATTTCATGTAATCATTATCAAATTACCAAGGGCATTTTTCACAGAATTAGAACAAACATTTTTACAATTTGCATGGAAACACAAAAGACCGTGAATAGCCAATCTTGAGAAAAAAAAAAAAAACAGAGCTGGAAGAATCAGTCTCCTTAACCACAGACAATAGGGCAAAGTTATAGTCTTCAAAACAGTGTGATAGTGGCACAAAAATAGACCTACAGATTAATGGAAGAGGATAGAAAGCCCACAAATAAACCCACTCACCTATGGTCAATTAATCTATGACAAAAGAGGCAAGCCTACACAATGGTGGGAAGACAGTATCTTCAACTGTTGAAAACATTGGGCAGCAACATGTAAAAAAATGAAAGTAGATTTTGCTCTAATACCATACACAAAAACAACCTCAAAGTGGGTCAAAGACCTAATTGTGAAATGGGAAGCAATAAAACTCCTACAGGAAAACATAGGCAGAGCATTCTCTGACATAAATTGCAGCAATATCTCTTTCAACCCATCTTGCAGAATAATGGAAGCTAAAACCAAAATAAACAAATAATACCTCACTAAGCTCAAAAGCTTTTGCACAGCAAAGAAAACCATAGACAAAATTTAGAAAGACTAAGAGAACACACAGATTGGGAGAAAATATTCCCAGTGATATGCCTGACAAGGAATTAAGTCTCCAAAAATTGCAAACAGCTTAATTTCATCAAAACAACCTAATAAAAAAATCAGCAAAAGACCTAAATAGATATTTCTCCAAAGAGACACACAGATAGCCAAGAGACACATGAAAAGATGTTCAACATCTCTAATTACGAGAGAAATGTAAAGCAAACTACAATGAGATATCACCTCATACCAGTGAAAATGGCTATCATCAAAAACTCCAAACAATAAACGCTAGAGAGTGTTTGGAGAGAAGGGAATCCACCTACACTGTTGGTGAAAATGTAAATTGGTATAGCCACTAAGGAGAACAGTATGGAGAGGCCTTAAAAAACTAAAAATAGAACTACCATATGATTCTGCAATTCCAGTCCTGGGCATGTATCCCCCCAAAAAACCATGATCTTAAAAGATGCATGCATCCCAATGTTCACTGCAGCACTGTTAACAATAGCCAAGACAAGGAAGCAACACAAATGTACACTGACAGAGGAATGGATAAGGAGGATGCAGTGCATATACACGGTGGAATGTTACTTACTGTTAAAAAGAACAAGACACCATTTGCAGCAAAATGGATGGACCTAGAGATTGTCATACTGAGTGAAGTAAGTCAGACAGAGAAGGAGAAATATTGTTGTCATCCTTTATATACAGAATCTAAAAAGAAATGATATGGATGAACTTATTTACAAAACAGACCCACAGACCTAGAGAATAAATATATGGTTGCCATGGGGAAGGATGTGGGGAAGGATAGTTAGGGAGTTTGGGATAGACATGTGTACACATTGTTATTTTTAAAATGGATAACTGACAAGGACTTACTGTATAGCACAGTAGCCTGGAAAGGAGGGGAGTTTGGAGGGAAATGGATACATGTATGTGTATGGCTGAGTCCCTTTGTTGTGCATCTGAAACTATCAAAACATGGTCAGTTGGCTATACTCCAATATAAAATTAAAAAAAAAAATTGTAGATCTTTATACCAATATTTGTAGCACTACATTATTGTTCTCAATATCTGTATTGTTTTCTGTAGTATTGTTTAGTAGCCCCCCAGGCTCCTCTGTCCATGGGATTTTTCAGGTAAGAATACTGGACTGGGTTGCTGTTTTCTTCTCTAAGTGTATAGTATAAGTGTACCATAATTTAACCTAACTCATATATATGGACATTAAAGTTGTTTATAATAATTTTACTATTTTAAATATTTTTGAAATAAGTATCATATAGGAATCCATTTATTTCCTTATGATAAATTCTTTGAAGGAGATTTGCTTGGTCCAAAATTTCTTGATACATTAAAGACTTTGAAATATTATTAAAAAGGTTTCTATATTAATAAAATGCATACCTATACTGAAATAGAGAAAAGCAGTAGAATGGAAAAAACTAAAGATCTCTTCAAGAAGATTGGAGCTATCAGGGGAACATTGCATGCAAGAATGGGCATGATAAAGGACACAAACGGCAAGGACCTAACAGAAACAGAAGAGATTAAGAAGAGGTGGCAAGAATACACAGAAGAACTGTACAAAAAAGTCTTAATGACCAGGATAACCACAATGATGTGGTCAGTCACCTAAAGCCAGGCATTCTGGAGTGTGAAGTGAAGTGGGCCTTGTGAAGTCGCTCATGAAGTCGCTCAGTCATGTCCGACTCTTTGCAACCCCATGGACTGTAGCCTACCAGGCTCCTCTGTTCATGGGATTTTCCAGGCAATAGTACTGGAGTGGATTGCCATTTCCTTCTCCAGGGAATCTTCCCGACCCAGGGATCGAACCCAGGTCTCCTACATCATAGACAGACGCTTTACCATCTGTGATCTCAGCCAAAAGCCTGAGAAGTGGGCCTTAGGAAGCCCAAAACAAAGGTAGTGAAGGTGACAGAATTCCAGTTGAGTTATTTCAAATCCTAAAAGATGATGCTGTTAAACTGCTTAACTCACTGTCAGCAGAAAACTCAGCAGTGGCCACAGACAGGACTGGAAAAGGTCAGTTTTCATTCCACTCCCAAAGAAGGGCAGTGTCAAAGAATGCTCAAACTACTGTACAACAGAGCTCATTTCACATGCTAGCAAGGTAATGCTCAAAATTTTTCAGGCTAGGCTTCAGCAGTACATGAACAGAAAACTGCCAGATGTTCAAACTAGGTTTTGAAGAGGTAGGGGAAGACATGAAATTTCCAGTATCTGTTAGATCGTGAAGAAAGCAAGGGAGTTCCAGGAAAACATCTACTGCTTCATTTTCTATGCTAAAGCCTTTGACTGTGTGAATCACAACAAACTGTGGAAAATTCTTAAAAGAGATGGGAGTACCAGACCACCTGACCTGCCTCCTGAGAAACTGGTCAAGAAGCAACAGTTAGAACTGGACATGAAATAATGGACTGGTTCAAAACTGGAAAAGGAATATGTCAAGGCTGTATGTTGACATGAGCTTTTTAACTTACATGCAGAGTACATCATACAAAACAATGGGCTGGATGGATACATATATATAATATGTTATTAATAAAATTGAAGGTGCCTACTACAAGCACTACTGTGATGCAGTCAAGACAGACATCATTATTTCCACTTTATATTTGACTTAAAAATATTCAGTTCATTTCAGTCGCTCAGTCGTGTCCAATTCTTTGAGACCTCACGAACCGCAGCATGCCAGGCCTCCCTGTCCATCACCAACTCCTGGAGTCCACTCAAACCCATATCCATTGAGTCGTTGATGCCATCTCATCCTCTGTTGTCCATTTCTCCTCCTGCTTTCAATCTTTCCCAGCATCACAGTCTTTTCAAATGAGTCATCTCTTCATATCAGGTGGCCAAAATAATGGAGTTTCAGCTTCAATCTCAGTTCTTCCAATGAACACCCAGGACTGATCTCCTTTAGGATGGACTGGTTGGATCTCCTTGCCGTCCAAGGGACTCTCAGGAGTCTTCTCCAACACCACAATTCAAAAGCCTCAATTCTTCTGTGCTCAGCTTTCTTTATTGTCCAATTCTCACATCCATACATGACTACTGGAAAAACCATAGCCTTGACTAGACGGGCCTTTGTTGACAAAGCAATGTCTCTGCTTTTGAATATGCTGTCTAGGTTGGTCATAACTTTCCTTCCAAGGAATAGCGAAGTCACTCAGTCGTGTCCGACTTTGTGACCCCATGAACTGCAGCCCACCAGGCTCCTCCGTCCATGGGATTTTCCAGGCAAGAGTACTGGAGTGGGTTGCCATTAGTAAGCGTCTTTTAATTTCATGGCTGAAATCACCATCTGCAGTGATTTTGGAGCCCCCAAAATAAAGTCAGCCACTGTTTCCCTGTCTATTTGCCATGAAGTGATGGGACCGGATGCCATGATCTTAGTTTTCTGAGTGCTGAGCTTTAAAAAGGTTACCATATCTGGAAAGAAAAAAAAAAACACACACACATTACCGTATCTGGTTGAATTCACAGAATCACTGAATAGAATAACTGAGATTGGTACACAAATTTGTTTCTGTGCCAAAAAGTGAAAGAAAGTGAAAGTAAAGTCACTCAGTCATGCCCGACTGTTTGCCACGCCGTTGACTGTCCGTCCATGGGATTCTCCAGGCAAGAATACTATTTCAGTGCTAAAGTTGTTTAATCTAATGTTATACTGCCTCCCAGTGGTATAAACTTATATTCACAGGCACCTGTAATCAATAGTTACATATTTCCATTCTTATGCCTTTGGAAATACTGGAGATCTATTTACTTGTTTACTAGCAAAGTAACTTTTCCTGCATACCAAGGATGCTCTTTCTTAAATATTTACATCTCTTGACTCTGTATAATTCTATGCTTAAGACACACAACAAGCAGTTAATTATATGAAATTTAACATATATAGCATATATATTGTCCAAGTCATTGTATCCTAAAAGTTATTAAACTATTATTATTATTCATTTTACTTTAGTAGTAAAACGAATGAATCTCACCGAATCTATGTAACTTGCCAGTATCACACAGCTACCAGTGGCCAACCAATACTCTTACTCTCTTGTTCATTCTCAAAGCCCATCCTTGTAACCATGAATTACACTTCCACCATAGTTTTTTCCCAGTTAGAATTTTTGTCGAGGCTTTAATCTTGCACCGCAAGTTTACAGCTTTTCCAACATAATATCTTCTGCGTGACCACAAGCATCAGATCTTTTGAAATCAATCCTTGCGTAATACCTTGTTCAGGTACTCATTTGTGTAAACACAACCAATAAATATCTGATCATTGTCTGCCATCTATAACTGTACACTTTTTCACAAGACGTAAAGAAGAACTTGCGTTCAAATATGCGTTGATTTTGCTACTCCACTCCTATCATTGGTGGTAAAAAAATGGTGGTACAATATTGTAAAGTAATTAGCCTCCAATTAAAATAAATTAATTTAAAAAAAAAACGGTGGTGAAAAAATTCTTCTCTAAGTGCTTTAAGGTCTAAATCCAAACCATACCTTTAGAAGTGAAGTGAAGTGAAAGTCACTCTATCATGTCCTACTCTTCGCGGACCCATGGACTATATAGTCCATGGAATTCTCTAGGCCAGAATACTGTAGTGGGTTGGCTTTCCCTTCTACAGGGCTCTTCCCAACCCAAGGATTGAATCCAGGTCTCCCGCATTGCAGGCGGATTCTATACCAGCTGAGCCACAAGGGAAGCCTTTAGAACTGCTGTGCAATAGGATAGTCATTAATCACACTTGAGTATTAAAATTTAAATCAATTATAATTAAATAAAAATTTAAAATCTAGCCATATTTCAAGTGCTCACCAGCTCCATGTGGCTAGTGGCTACAGTTGTGGTTGCACTGATGTGGAATAGTCCCACCACTGTAGAAAGTTGATTCAAAAGTGCTGATCTAGAATAAAAATAATAGTTTTCTTCCAGATGTTGAACAAAAGGAACTCCAGCTAACTTGCTTTTAAACAATGAACCATATATAGCTCAATCCATTTTATAGTAATTAGAAACATTAGCCTTCTTCAGTATGTGTGCTTGTGAAATGTATAGACGTTAAGATCCAAGTGAAGAAAGACTGTACAATGAATCTGTAGGATTAATATTTTTCATAGTTTTCTTTCACCATCTTTTGATGTCCAAAGACTCTGTAGTACTGTGTGTGTGTGTTAGTCGCTCAGTCCTGACAACTCTGCAGTCCCACAGACTGTTAAGATCCAAGTGAAGCAAGACTGTACAATGACTTTGTAGATTAGGAATTTTCAGAATTTTCTTTCACTATCTTTTTGATATCCAAAAATTCTGTAGTATTTCCCCTTTTTTTAATTTCTAATATTATTGATTTGTGTCTTCTCTCTGTTTTCCTCAGTTCGTTTGAGGTTTATCAATTTTATTTATTTATTCTGAAGAACCAGCTTTGCTTTGTAGAGGCTTATCAACTTTATTGATCTTTTTCAAGGAGCCACCTTTCAATTTCATTGATCGTCTCTATTGATATCTACTGCTCAATTTCATTTCTTTTCACTTTGCATTTCCCTTCTTTTTCTAGTTTACTATGGCTAAAGCTTAAATATTTGTTTTTAGATATTTATTCTTTTTGAATATGTGCATTCAATGCAGTAAACTTTCCTCTAAACACTTATTTAACTCTATGTCACAAATTCTGAAGTTATATTTTCATTTAGTTAAAAATATTTTAAAATTTTTCTTGAAATTTCCTCTTTGATTCATGTATTGTTTAGAAATATGTTGTTAAATCTCCTGTATTTAGAATTTTCTAGTTATATTTCTATGTAGCCATCTGATTCTAGTTTAATTCCACTATGGCCTGAGCGCATACATTATCTGATTTCTATTCTTTTAATTTTTTAAGCTATAATTTTTCAGAATGCGGTCTAACATGGCAAATATTCAACATAACCTCAAGACAAATGTATATTCTGCTGTCATTAAATAAAGTAACTTATAAATGTCAATTATTTTATATACAGTTGGTTGATGGTGGTGTTAGTACAGCCTTGTTGTGATTTTCTGCTGGATGGGTCTGCCCATTTTTGACAGAGGGTTACAGAAGTCTTCAGCTATAATAGTGAATTCACCTGTCTCTCCTAGCAGTTCTATCATGTTCTACCTTACATCTTGACACTGTTGTTAGGTTCATATACAAAAGAATTGTCTTCTTGGAGAATTAATTGTTTTATGATTATGTAATGTCCTTCTTTCTCCCTGTTAAGTTTTCTTGTTTAGAAGTTGCTCTGTGTGAAATTAATATAGTGTAGCTACTCCAGCTTTCTTTTGATTAGTATTCACAAGGAATATCTTTCTCCATCTGTTTCTTTTTCTTTTTTGAATACATATATCTTCATCTTTAAAGTGGATTTTTTATAGAAAATACAAAATTGCATCTTGTTTTTGTTTCACTCTGACAATTTCTTTTAGCTGGTATATTTAAACCATTGACATGAAGATGATTATTTAAACAGATGAATTAATATCTGCCATGTATGTAAATGTTTTCTATTTGTTGCTATTTTTCTTTGTTTCCATTTTGTCTTCTACTTCTTCAGCCTTATGTAGTTTTAGTTGAGTAGCTTAGATTATTGCATTTTCTCTCCTATCTTGTATCCGTTGTACTTCTTTCTTTAAAAAAAAAAAAAAGTTTTTAGTGATTGCCCTGAAGCTTGTAATACAAAATTACAACTAGCTCAAATATGCTTTCAATTAATACTGTAAACCTCACAAGACTAGTGCAATATCTTATAATAACAAAATAATCCTAGTTTTACTCTTGTCCCTTACATCGTTACTGCCATTCATTCCACTTATGCATAAACTACAAGAAACCAATACAGCCATTATTTTGAACAAGCTGTTACCAGTGTGATCAATTAAGAATAGGAAAGATACATTCTAAATTTTCTCATTTATTCCTCAAAGTAAATCCTAGTTTCTGACTTGTATCACTTTCCTTATCTCTTTCTATTCTTTCTTTATTTTAACATTCTTACAAGGAAAGTCTCCTGGCTACAAATTCCCTGAAGGTTTTTTTTCCCCTTCACTTCAGAGAATATAGAATTCTAGGTTGGTTTTTTGTGTTTTTTTTTCCTCAACAATTTGAACATTTCACTCCACTCTGCTTGTTTACCTGGCTTCTTAGATAACAAAAGGTGGCAAGGTAACTTTTTTTCTTCTTGCTTCTTTCCAAACTTTTTCTCAATTTTTGTTTAACTTTCTGAAATTTGACTATGATATACCCAGATGTATTTGATGGAGGTGTGTGTGTGTGTGCACGCACAGATTTATGCTGCTTGGTTTTCTCCGAGCTTCCTAGATCTGTGCTTTAGTGTCTGATATTAATTTGAGGGTAAATTCTCAGTCACCGTTTCTTAAAATATTGCTTCTACTTCTTTCTTCTCATTTTGGTATCCCCATTGCATGTTACACTTTTTGTAGTTATCCCACAATTCTTGGATATTGTTTTGGGTTTTCTTTTCTTTTTTTTTTTTTTCCAGTTGTTTTCTTTTAACTTTTCAGTTTTGGATGTTTCTGTTGCTATGTGCTAAACTCAGAGAGTCTCTCCTCAGCCATGTCTAATCTATTAATGGGACAATCAGACACTCCTTATCTTTGTAAGTGTTTTTGATTCTCTGATATTTATTTTTCCTTTCTTATAATTTCTATGTTCTCCTTACACTACCTATTTATTCTTCATGGTATCTATATTTTGCATTGGAGTCCTTAGCATGTCAGTCATGGTTTTAAAATAGTTTCCAGTGTGATGATTACAATATTTCTGATATATCTAAGTTCTGATACTTTTCAAACTGTGCTTAACTTTTTGTTTTTGTTTTCTGTGCTTAATCATGTATGACCCTCTGCAGTGCCATGGGCTATAACCTACCAGGCTCCTGTACCCATGGAAGTTTTCAGGCAAGAATACTGGAGCAGGGTGCCATTGCCTACCTCAGAGGATCTTCCCCATCCAGAGATTGAACCTGCATCTGTTGGATCTCCTGCATTGGCAGGGGGATTCTTTACCACTAGCACCACCTGGGTGACTGAAAACTGTGTTGTAAAAAACATATTTGATCTTTACCTCTGATTCCTGGCAAGGAGCTTCAAAATTCATTATAATTTTTTCCATTTTTTAAGTCATAGAAGAATTAACTTTGTTATGCTAGTGATCACTCATTGTGAAGGTTCTGTATAGTTTCAAGGGAGTGTCTGGCCACCAGAAAAACCACCACCGTGTGATTAGAGGGTAGCAAATTCCTGTACCTCCCCTGTCCACACACACACGAGCTGTGCATGCCTACACCCACTCTAATGTACCAAAGACACTGAGACCTAAACTTTTCATAACAGAACATTGCCCACATTCCACATTGGCCTTTGGTTGATTCACTTGCAAGAAATATCCAAATAACACTACAAGGGCTCTGAAAACTGAACTGGAACCAGAGCCAACAGAAGGCCTGAACCTAGCCAAAGTGATTGTCTGCTCAAACCAAAAATTTGGATATATTCCAGACATTTGAACAAAGAGTCTCCTAACAAAATATTTATTAAAAATGTCCAGAATACAATCCAAAACTATTCAGCATATGAATAACCATGAGAATTTGGACTTGCATGAGGAAAGGCAATCAACAGAAGCTGTGGTGACATGACACAGATGTTGGAATTATCTAGCAAATATTTCAAGCAGCTATTATAAAGATACTCAAAATACCAAAGGAATGAAGAAATAAATGAAGTCATTTAACAAGAATTAGAAATCATCTTTTTCCTCCTCTGAATTGCCTTCCATTTAAATTGATTGCTACTTTTATCAAGAATAAGGAAAATTTTCCATCCTAAATTATGACACCCCAATTTTCTCCAACAGGTAAAAGTCACTTTTTTCACATAATAAGTCATCAAATAAAATCTTAATACATGATTTTTTTTTAAATTGGTTTTGCCATACATTGACATGAATCTGCTACGGTTGAACATGAGTTCCCAATCCTGAACCCCCTCCCACCTCCCACCCCATATCATCTCTCTGGATCTTCCCCATGCACCAGCCCCAAGCATCCTGTATCCTGCACCAATCATAGACAGGCTATTTGTTTCTTACATGATAGTATACATGTTTCAATGCCATTCGCCCAAATCATCCCACCCTCTCACTCTCCCACAGAGTCCAAAAGTCCGTTCTATGCATCTGTGTCTCTTTTGCTGTCTTGCATACGGGGTTATCATTACCATCTTTCTAAATTCCATATATATGTGTTAGTATACTGTATTGGTGTTTTTCTTTCTGGCTTACTTCACTCTGTATAATAGGCTCCAGTTTCATCCACCCATTAGAACTGGTTCAAATGTATTCTTTTTAATGGCTGAGTAATACTCCATTGTGTATATGTACCATGGCTTTCTTATCCATTCGTCTGCTGATGGACATCTAGGTTGTTTCCATGTCCTGGCTATTATAAACAGTGCTGCGATGAACATTGGGTACACGTGTCTCTTTCAATTCTGGTTTCTTTGGTGTGTATGCCCAGCAGTGGGATTGCTGTGTCATAAGGCAGTTCTATTTGCAATTTTTTAAGGAATCTCCAAACTGTTCTCCATAGTGGCTGTACTAGTTTGCATTCCCACCAACAGTGTAAGAGGGTTCCCTTTTCTCCACACCCTCTCCAGCATTTATTGCTTGTAGACTTTTGGATCACAGCCATTCTGACTGGCATGAAATGGTACCTCATTGTGGTTTTGATTTGCATTTCTCTGATAATGAGTGATGTTGAGCATCTTTTCATGTGTTTGTTAGCCATCCATATGTCTTCTTTGGAGAAATGTCTATTTAGTTCTTTGGCCCATTTTTTGATTGGGTCCTTTATTTTTCTGGAATTGAGCTGCATGAGTTGCTTGTATATTTTTGAGATTAGTTGCTTGTCAGTTACTTCATTTGCTATTATTTTCTCCAATTCACTAGGCTGTCTTTTCACCTTGCTTATAGTTTCCTTTGTTGTGCAGAAGCTTTTAATTTTAATTAGATCCGATTTGTTTATTTTTGCTTTTATTTCCAGTATTCTGGAGGGTTGATCATAGAGGATCCTGCTGTGATTTATGTCAGAGAGTGTTTTGCCTATGTTCTCCTCTAGGAGTTTTATAGTTTCTGGTCTTACATGATTTTTAATTTCAATCTCATATATATGTATGTATATGTATATACAGATATATATGTATATATATACACAGACACACACATTTTTCTTTCTATATGGCATCTAATGTAAGATATTTTATTTGAATGTTCTCTTAAATTTTTATCTGGAATTGTTCACTTTTTTAAATTGGTAAATATCTTTTACTTGTCTTTTAATGTTTCTCTTTTGTGAGCTTCCCTGATAAGTTTTATACTTTATTTCATAATAATAATATGCTGCATCTGTGTAACACTTTACAGTATGTATTTTTCCCAGTGAAATTAATCATTCCATTGTCAGTCATAAATTTTACTTGTTTGCATTCTCTTATCTCTTTCTCTTAATATTTCCTTTCCATTACCTGTGAGAACAAGAATTTCCATATCTGCTTATTCTTATACAAATTATAAACACATTTATAATTGTATAAATTAGAGCACTCTTTCAAGGTCTCTCATCCTTAGAAAACTCTGTACCTCTGAACCACTTTCCCTGTGCAGACACTAGAGTCTTATCAGTAGCATTATTTTATCACCTCAGTCCTCACCCTCATTCCTTACAGCCCGAATTCTTACCTCTTTTCGCAGTCCACACAGTTGGAAAGCATCTTTCTCTACCATATTTATGTCAGGCATTTTACCTCCAGCTCTTATTAGAGAACTAAGACCAGAGGCAACCATTTGAGGTCGGAACTCCCTGAGTAACTGAAAAAGTCAGGCTAAGCTAATTTGGGTAGTGAAAGAGTCACACAGTGAACCACACATTTTCAGTCAGAAGGCCACTTGCCACAGACACACACAGAAGATTGGGCTTTGTATGAATGTTTGAAAAGACGATGAAGCTATTTCACAAATAATACTTTAATTGCAAGACAATGGACTTCAAACTAATCACCATGACAAGTCCAGTTACAACATGTCAGCTTGCAAATAAATTACACAGTTATTGACTCTATTCCCTGCACTGTACGTTTCATACTTATAACTCATCTATTTTGTAACTAGAGGTTTTGGTTTCTCACTCTTACTATTTCTTTACCTCTGCTCCCCCCACTCCTTCCTGGCAAACATGTATTTGTTCTTTGCATCTATAACTATATATACATAGTATAAACATTTAGAACTTCTATATTGTACATTTGAAGTTAATTTTGTAAATCTACTACTCTTTAGTAAGGAAGAAAAGGAAATGGTCCTCAAGAAGACATGGGAGTTATTTACTAAAGCAAGTTCAAGGATACAGCAATGAAGATAGGAGTGACGTGGTGAGGCTGCTTTTATTCTCTTTTGTCAAGTGATAGACAAAACTAGATTTGACTGGACTGAAATGCTGAGAGAATATATTTTCCTTAAAATACATTTCCTGAAAGAAGAAGTGGACATTCTAGGTTATGCCTGTATCTGAAAAAGATGGAACATAGAAATGAAAAGAAGCTGATATTGATAATGGTGCCGAAACTCTGCCTGTGTTCTCTGATGCCGAATAGAAACACAGAGACGGGTTTTGGGCGAAGTAGAAAAGAGTAACTTTCATTGTGCTGTCAGGCAAAGGGGGCCACAGAGGGCTAATGCACTCAAGACTGTGTGACCCACCCGGGAGTGGGATAGTGAGGAGTTTTACAGTGTTCAAGGAGCAATGTGTGACCAACTCATGGACAATTCTTGGATTGGTTGGCATCAAGGTGAAGTTTCAAGCATCATCAATTTTCCGGTTTCAATCAGTCTAGAGTCTACGTTCCCATGGTCAGCAGGTTTCATTTGGAGCTGGTCTTCTTATAAAAATAACTTAGCAATGTGTGTCATGCCTTCATATATCTCAGAGAAATAGGAGTTCAGTGATTCTGCTATGTGGTTGAATTCTAATCTAAATTGTTACCAGTTCCCCAGCCCAATAGCTAGTCTTTGTTTCTACATCTTCACATTTCTCTCTTCAACGAGGGGTGCTGGGAAAACTGGTCAACTACATGTAAAAGAGTGAAACTAGAACACTTTCTAACTCCACACACAAAAATAAACTCAAAATGGATGAAAGACCTAAATGTAAGACAAAAAACTATAAAAATCTTAGAGGAAAACATGGGTAGAACATTCTTCAACATAAATCACAGCAAAATCCTCTATGACCCACCTCCTAGAGTAGTGGAAATAAAAACAAAAAATAAGCTAATGGGACCTAATTAAACTCAAAAGCTTTGGCACAACAAAGGAAACTATAAGCAAGGTGAAAAGACAGCCCTCATGAAACAACCAACAAAAAATGAATCAATCATTGATTCTTGAGTCAGTCTTTTACTTTAAAATCAAGAACGCAGGGGTTTGTACAGTTTCAGAAATAAAATGTATTAATGCTACTGCTGCCATAACAAAGTGCCATGCACTGCATGATTTAAAACACCAGGAACTGATTGTCTCACTGTATTACAGACTGGAAGGCCCAACATCAATATGTCCTCTGGGTCATGCTCTCTCAGACTGCTCTAGAAGACAGCCTTTCTTGCCTCTTCCTGCTTCTGGTAATGGCTGGCCATACCTACCGCTCCTTGACTTATAGGCACATCACTTCAGTCACATGGCTATCTTTTCCCTTTGTCTTCACGTTGTCTTCGATTTGTTAAGAGTTTTGTCTGACTCCAGATTTCCTCTTTTTATAACACCACTGGTGTAAAGAGCTTGAGGCCTATGGTAATGACGTCTTCACTATTACATTCAGCCCAGCCCTAATTTCCAAATAAGGTCACAGTCTGAGGTTCTGAACATTAGAATGTCAACACAAAATTTTAGGCTCATAGTTCAACCTCATAAGATATGCTGCCACTGCTGCTAAGTCGCTTCAGTCGTGTCTGACTCTGTGCAACCCCATAGCCGGCAGTCCACCAGGGTCTCCCTTCCCTGGGATTCTCCAGGCAAGAATACTGGAGTGGGTTGCCATTTCCTTCTCCAATGCATGAAAGTGAAAAGTGAAAGTGAAGCCGCTCAGTTGTGTCTGACTTTTAGCAACCCCATGGTAAGGCAGGCAGCTAAGGACTGCTGCCTACCAGGCTCCTCCACCCATGGGATTTTCCAGGCAAGAGTACTCATAAAATATAGGAAGAAGAAATTTCTTGAGTCTACACACAATATGTGTAACTCAGGCGGTAAATTGTCTGCCTACAATGTGGGAGACCTGGGTTCAATCCCTGGGTCGGGAAGATCCCCTGGAGAAGGAAATGGCAACTCACTCCAGTATTCTTGTCTTGAAAATCCCATGGACTGATGAGCCTGGTAGGCTATAGTCCATGGGGTCACAAAGAGTCAGACACAACTGAAGGACTTCACTGTCACTTCTCAGAAGTTTACAAAAATAATTCTATCCCATGGGATAGATTGTGTAGTTTTTCATATTAAAATTCATAGATATTACATAAATTAAGTTACCCTCAACTACGAAGACCCTGTGTAATCACTGATTACTGGGTATTTGGTCTTGTAAAGGCTTCCGCCTGGGTCTGAGATCCAGGGCAAACATGTATGGTAGGGTCTTTCTTCAAACAACACTTTGCTTACAGTGCATCACAGAACACATAAGCTCATGAAAAGCATTATTATTTACCAAAAACTTCTGAACTGTGGGAAAAGGGAATTGGTTATGCACTGGTTTATCCAGTGAGGGTGCATTCAGATTGTTTACACTGTTCAGATGTGATTTCTCCCTGTTCAGGGCATGTGTGCTCAGTCGCTCAGTTGTGTCCCACTCTTTGCAACCGTGTGGACTGGAGCACACCAAGTTCCTCTGTCCATGGGGTTCTCCAGTCAAGAATACGGGAGTGGGTTGCCATTTCCTTCTCCAGAGGATCTTCCCGACCCAGGGTTTGAACCCATGTCTCCTGCAACTCTTGGATTAGCAGGTGGATTCTTCTTCCACTGAGCCACCTGGGAAGCCACTTTCCTGTTGAGAGCCAGGGATAACATCAGATTTGTTATTGTCAAAAGTGTCTTTTCTAATTTTATTTCTCCTATAGGAGAAAATGAGATTTTTTTTCATTGAAACAATAGAAATCTTCTAGAGGCTGCAGATCTCTAGTAACGGTGACATCATTATGTCATGATGTCCATGGGTACTCTTTTCTAGCAGCTCTCTCAAAGGCTGCTACTGCTCCTCATTTAAGATCACAAGACTGTATCTTAAAAAAAAATGCAGAAAATGTGATCAGGAATGAATTTTCAAGACATATGAAATTTACCATTCACAATTTTATAGCTTAATTGTAAAGTAGCACATTTTTCAACCATGCCATCACTGAATTATTCAAACTATAATCCCCATTTCCTAAGGAAAATTTTAGGATAATCACACTCAAGACTGTTACAAAATAAATATAAAATGAATATATCTAAAATAGATATGATACATCATGACCAAATTGAATTTTATCCAGGAATGTAAAGCAGTTTCTTAACATTCAGTTCAGTTCAGTTCAGTGGCTCAGTCGTGTACGACTCTTTGCAACCCTATGAATCGCAGCACGCCAGCCCTCCCTGTCCATCACCATCTCCCGGAGTTCACTCAGACTCACGTCCATTGAGTCCGTGATGCCATCCAGCCATATCATCCTCAGTTGTCCCCTTCTCCTGCCCCCAATCCCTCCCAGCATCAGAGTCTTTTCCAATGAGTCAACTATTCTCATGAGGTGGCCAAAGTACTGGAGCTTCAGATTTAGCATCATTCCTTCCAAAGAAATCCCAGGGTGCATCTCCTTCAGAATGGACTGGTTGAATCTCCTTTCAGTCCAAGGGACTCTCAAGAGTCTTCTCCAACACCACAGTTCAAAACCATCAATTCTTCAGTGCTCAGCCTTCTTCACAGTCCAACTCTCAAATCCATACATGACCACAGGGAAAACGATAGCCTTGACTAGACAGACCTTAGTTGGCAAAGTAATGTCTCTGCTTTTGAATATACTATCTAGGTTGGTCATAACTTTTCTTCCAAGGAGTAAGCGTCTTTTAATTTCATTGCTGCAGTCACCATCTGCAGTGATTTTGGAGCCCCCAAAAATAAAGTCTGACAGTGTTTCTACTGTTTCCCCATCTATTTCCCATGAAGTGATGGGACCGGTTGCCATGATCTTCGTTTTCTGAATGTTGAGCTTTAAGCCACCTTTTTCACTCTCCTCTTTCACTTTCATCAAGAGGCTTTGTAGTTCCTCTTCACTTTCTGCCATAAGGGTGGTGTCATCTGCATATCTCAGGCTATTGATATTTCTCCCAGCAATTTTGATTCCAGCTTGTGTTTCTTTCAGTCCAGCGTTTCTCATGATGCACTCTGCATATAAATTAAATAAGCGGGGTGACAATATACAGCCTTGACATACTCCTTTTCCTCTTTGGAACCAGTCTGTTGTTCCATGTTCAGTTCGAACAGTTGCCTCCTGACCTGCATACAGATTTCTCAAGAGGCAGGTTAGGTGGTCTGGTATTCCCATCTCTTTCAGAATTTTCCACAGTTTCTTGTAATCCACACAGTCAAAGGCTTTGGCATAGTCAATAAAGCAGAAATAGATGTTTTTTCTGGAACTCTCTTGCTTTTTCCATGATCCAGCAGATGTTGGCAATTTAATCTCTGGTTTCTCTGCCTTTTCTAAAACCAGCTAGAACATCAGGGAGTTCATGGTTCACGTATTGCTGAAGCCTGACTTGGAGAATTTTGAGCATTACTTTACTAGCATGTGAGATGAGTGCAATTGTGCGGTAGTTTGAGCATTCTTTTGCATTGCCTTTCTTTGGAATTGGAATGAAAACTGACTTTTCCAGTCCTGTGGCCACTGCAGAGTTTTCCAAATGTGCTGGCATATTGAGTGCAGCACTTTCACAGCATCATCTTTCAGGATTTGAAACAGCTCAACTGGAATTCCATCACCTCCACTACCTTTGTTCGTAGTGATGCTTTCTAAGGCCCACTTGACTTCACATTCCTGGATGTCTGGCTCTAGATGAGTGATCACATCATCATGATTATCTGGGTCGTGAAGATCTTTTTTGTACAGTTCTTCTGTGTATTCTTGCCACTTCTTCATAATATCTTCTGCTTCTGTTAGGTCTATACCATTTCTGTCCTTTATCGAGCCCATCTTTGCATGAAATGTTCCCTTGCTATCTCTAATTTTCTTGAAGAGATCTCTAGTCTTTCCCATTCTGCTGTTTTCCTCTATTTCTTTGCATTCGTCGCTGAGGAAGGCTTTCTTATCTCTTCTTGATATTCTTTGGAACTCTGCATTCAGATGCTTGTATCTTTCCTTTTCTCCTTTGCTCTTCACCTCTCTTCTTTTCACAGCTATTTGTAAGGCTTCCCCAGACAGCCATTTTGCTTTTTTGCATTTCTTTTTCATGGGGATGGTCTTCATCCCTGTCTCCTGTACAATGTCACAAACCTCATTGCATAGTTCATCAGGCACTATCTATCAGATCTAGGTCCTTAATTCTAAATCTCACTTCCACTGTATAATCATAAGGGATTTGATTCAGGTCATACCTGAATGGTCTAGCGGTTTCCCTACTTTCTTCAATTTGAGACTGAATCTGGTAATAAGGAGTTCATGATCTGAGCCACAGTCAGCTCCTGGTCTTGTTTTTGTTGACTGTATAGAGCTTCTCCATCTTTGGCAGCAAAGAATATAATCAATCTGATTTCGGTGTTGACCATCTGGTGATGTCCATGTGTAGAGTCTTCTCTTGTGTTGTTGAAAGAGGGTGTTTGCTATGACCAGTGCATTTTCTTGGCAAAACTCTATTAGTTTTTGCCCTGCTTCATGCCACATCCAAGTCCAAATTTACCTGTTACTCCAGGTGTTTCTTGACTTTCTACTTTTGCATTCCAGTCCCCTATAATGAAAAGGACATCTTTTGGGGGTGTTAGTTCTAAAAGGTCTTGTAGGTCTTCATAGAGCTGTTCAACTTCAGCTTCTTCAGCATTACTGGTTGGGGCATAGACTTGAATAACTGTGATATTGAATGGTTTGCCTTGGAGATGAACAGAGATCATTCTGTCGTTTTTGAGATTGCATCCAAGTACTGCATTTTGGACTCTTTTGTTGACCATGATGGCTAGTCCATTTCTTTTGAGGGATTCCTGCCCACAGTAGTAGATATAATGGTCATCTGAGTTAAATTCACCCATTCCAATCCATTTTAGTTCGCTGATTCCTAGAATGTTGATGTTCACACCTGCCATCTCTTGTTTGACCACTTCCAATTTGCCTTGATTCATGGACCTGACATTCCAGGTTCCTATGCAATATTGCTCTTTACAGCATCAGGTCTTGCTTCTATCACCAGTCACATCCACAATTGGGTATTGTTTTTGCTTTGGCTCCATCCCTTCATTCTTTCTGGAGTTATTTCTCCACTGATCTCCAGTAGCATATTGGGCACCTACTGACCTGGGGAGTTCCTCTTTTGGTATCCTATCATTTTGCCTTTTCATACTGTTCATGGGGTTCTCAAGGCAAGAATACTGAAGTGGCTTGCCATTCCCTTCTCCAGTGGACCACATTCTGTCAGAGCTCTCCACCATGACCCACCCATCTTGGGTTGCCCTGCAGGCATGGCTTGGTTTCATTGAGTTAGACAAGGCTGTGGTCCTAGTGTGATTAGATTGACTAGTTTTCTGTGAGTATGGTTTCAGTGTGTCTGCCCTCTGATGCCCTCTTGCAACACCTACCATCTTACTTGGGTTTCTCTTACCTTGGGCGTGTTTTTCTCTTAACATTAGAAAGTTTAAAATGTCATTCACTACATTAAAAGATTAAGGAATAGAAACCATGATAACATTGAAACAGATGTAGCAAACAAAAGCATACAAGAAAATGAAGTCTCTTCCTACAGAAAAAAAAAAAAAAACAACTCTTAGCAAATAAAAGTAGAAAAGAATCAACCTAACTTTTAAGAAAAGAATATAAAAAACTAGATACAACACGACTCATGTTAACATATTGGAAGCATTTTTTTTTTTTTAATGTGGAGCTATTTTTACCATCAATATTGTCCTGGAAATTTCACCCATTTTAATTATACAAGAAATAACTAATTTCACAATATAGGAAAAATAAAATTGTTACTACTAGATGCTATGTTTTACAGTATTTAAATGAATCCACAAGTTATTAGAAAATTATGAATTGTCAGAAAGTATATTGAACAGAACAAGAATACCTAAAAGAGTTACCTTGCTAATAAAAACAACTATTTAGACATAGATGTATAGAACAAAATTTTGGACTCTGTGGGAGAGGGAGAGGGTGGGATGATTTGGGAGAATGGCATTGAAACATGTATACTATCATGTAAGAAACGAATTGGCAGTCTAGGTTCAATGCAGGATAAAGGATGTTTGGGGCTGGTGCACTGGGATGACCCAGAGAGATGGTATGGGGAGGGAGGTGGGAGGGAGTTCAGGATCGGGAAGTCATGTACACCCGTGGCAGATTCATGTTGATGTATGGCAAAACCAATACAGTATTGTAAAGTAAAATTAAAAAATTATAATATAAATATTTTAAAAATGAAATTAAAACAACTATTTTAAAAGATAATAAAATTATGTAATTGCAAAAGCAATAGATACGTATAATAGAGACACATATAATAAATGCTATGCACTAACTGTCTAGAAAAATTGTAAGTTATACACAACATAAATCAATACAAGAGATACATTGTAAATGAATAAGAAAATAATATATAAATACAACCCTCCCAAAATTAACCTAGAGATTCTGTGAAATTGCATGATTCTTCTCAAATTGATATAGATGAGCAAAGATCCAGACCATTTAAAAAGTATAAAAATAATAAGAAAATTGCTTTCAAAATCATTCCAGCTCTGTCCTCAGGCTATAATATTAAAGCAGTGAAATGTTGAGATTTCAACAAAAGGAAAGGGGAAAAGTTGATAAATATTAAAACCATCTTACTCTTGGATGTTAAGTCCACTGTCAGAAACTGATTTAGTGCACTTTTTTTTCCTGCAAATCCATTTCCTCTCTGTGTAGCATCTAGCTGTTGCAACAACAACTTCATTAAGGTAAAAACGTATTTCATTCCCTGTCAAATTAACCCTGAAGTGAAGTGAAGTGAAGTCACTCAGTCGTGTCCGACTTTTTGAGACCCCATAGACTGTAGCCTACCAGGCTCCTCTGTCCATGGGATTTTCCATGTGATAGTCCTGGAGTGGATTGCCATTTCCTTCTCCAGGGGATCTTCCCAACCCAGGGATCGAACCCGGGTCTCCTGCATTGTAGACAGACACTTTACCATCTGAGCCACCAGGGAAGTCCTACAATAAAGGAATCAAACACTGTGCATTAGGGAGTCCTGTGACTTCTCTCTTGGTCAATGATACCTTTTAAAAAAATATTATCTGTTTCAGTTCAGTTCAGTTCAGTCGCTCAGTCATGTCTGACTCTTTGTGGCTCCATGAACCACAGCATGCCAGGCCTCCCTGTCCATCACCAACTCTTGGAATCCACCCAAACCCATGTCCACTGAGTCGGTGATGCCATCCAACCATCTCATCCTCTGTCGTCCACGTCTCTTCCTGCCTTCAATCTTTCCCACCATCAGGGTCTTCTCCAATGAGTCATTTCTTTGCATCAGGTGGCCAAAGTATTGGAGTTTCAGTTTCAACATCAGTGCTTCCAATGAACACCCAGGACTGATCTCCTTTAGGATGCACTGGTTGGATCTCCTTGCAGTCCAAGGGACTCTCAAGAGTCTTCTCCAACACCACAGTTCAAAACCATCAATTCTTCAGCACTTAGCCTTCTTTATAGTACAACTCTCACATCCATACATGACCACTGGAAAAACCATAGCCTTGACTAGACGGACCTTTATTGACAAATAATGTCTCCGCTTTTGAATATGCTGACTAGGTTGGTCATAACTTTCCTTCCAAAGAGTAAGCGTCTTTTAATTTCATGGCTACAATCACCAGCTGTAGTGATTTTGGAGCCCAAAAAAATAAACTCAGCAACTGTTCTCACTGTTTCCCCATCTATTTGCCATGAAGTGATGGGACTGAGTGCCATGATCTTAGTTTTCTGAATGAATTATCTGTCTAAAGCTCTGAAAAAGTATGCTGCTACACAGTCCTTTTGTGCTAGGGTTAAGATGTCTGTACCAAATTGGACTAAAGTTGTCTCCCTTCCAAGAATCTGTATTTGTTAAACTAAGTTACCTGTTATTGGTTGAGTCATCAATTTATAGAAACCAATGGTTCTTAACCCTGTGGTGAGTTTGCTTTCCACCAGCCCTTGCAAGGGACACTTGGAAATATCTGAAAACACTTTTGGTTGCCTCAAGTGGAGTAGGGCAGGGGGAATTGATACTGTCTCATGTGTAGAAGCCAGAGATGTTGCCAACATTCTATTGTGCACAAGAAAGTGCTCCTTCCACACAGGAAAGAATGACGTGGTCCAAAATGTCCATTTTTTTCTGCTATTGAGAAATTCTAGCATAGATTAAATGCCTAGGTGGCTGGCAGTCACAATTTGGGGTGTTTATACTGGGTCACATATGTAAACTCAAGTTTTTAGGTCCAGTTCTCCATGTAAAATAGAAGGTATGAAGCCCAGGTTAAATTGCAACTATCAGTGCAAATAAAAGCAGGTTAAAATAAACAAATTTACCTTGAACTGTGAAACTTGTCAGCAAACAGATAGCATGAAGCTTGTGAAAGAGATATAAGATTAGAGAAAATAGGATAAAATCATGAAAAAGTCTACTTTTACTGTGTATGTGAATCTCCGGTCTACTTTCAAAGTAATCAACTAAGAAGTCTTTTCGCTTATATCTTGTTTTTCACTTTTTAAATTGGAATATAATTGCTTTTAAATGTTGTATTATTTTTTGCTTTACTTTTTTAAATATAACTTTATTTATTTTAATTGAAGGCTAACTACTTTACAAATTGTAGTGGTTTTGCCATACATTGACATGAATCTGTCATGGGTGTACATGTTTTCCCCATCTTGAACCCCCCTCCCACCTCCCTCCCCAACCCATCCCTCTGGGTCATCCCAGTGCACCAGCGCTGAGCACCCTGTTTCATGCATCGAACCTGCACTGGCAATTCGTTTCACATATGATAATACACGTTTCAATGCCATTCTCCCAAATCATCCCACCCTCTCACTCTCCCACAGAGTACAAAAGACTGTTCTATACATTTGTGTCTCTTTTGCTGTCTCACATACAGGGTTATCGTTACCATGTTTCTAAATTCCATATATATGTGTTAGTATACTGTATTGTTATTTTTCTTTCTGGCTTACTTCACTCTCTATAATAAGCTCCAGTTTCATCCACTTCATTAGAACTGATTCACATGTATTCTTTTTAATGGCTGAGTAATACTCCATTCTGTATATGTACCACAGCTTTCTTATCCATTCATCTGCTGATGGACATCTAGGTTGTTTCCATGTCCTGGCTATTACAAACAGTTCTGCGATGAACACTGGGGAACACGTGTCTCTTCCAATTCTGGTTTCTTTGGTGTCTATGCCCAGTGGGATTGCTGGGTCATAAGGCAGTTCTATTTGCAATTTTTTAAGGAATCTCCACACTGTTCTCCATAGTGGCTGTACTAGTTTGCATTCCCACCAACAGTATAAGAGGGTTCCCTTTTCTCCACACCCTCTCCAGCATTTATTGCTTGTAGACATTTGGATCACAGCCATTCTGACTGGTGTGAAATGGTACCTCATTGTGGTTTTGATTTGCATTTCTCTGATAAGGAATGATATTGAGCATCTTTTCATGTGTTTGTTAGCCATCTGTATGTCTTCTTTGGAGAAATGTTTGTTTAGTTATTTGGCCCATTATTTGATTGGGTAGTTTCTTTTTCTGGAATTGAGCTGCAGGAGTTGCTTGTATATTTTTGAGATTAGTTGTTTGTCAGTTGCTTCATTTACTATTATTCCATTCTGAAGGCTATCTTTTCACATTGCTTATAGTTTGTTTTGTTGTGAAAAAGCTTTTAAGTTTAATTAGATCCCATTTGTTTATTTTTGCTTTTATTGCCAATATTCTGGGAGGTGGATCATAGAGGCTCCTGCTGTGATTTATGTCAGAGTGTGTTTTGCCTATGTTTTCCTCTAGGAGTTTTATAATTTCTGGTCTTATGTTTAGATCGTTAATCCATTTTGAGTTTGTTTTTGTGTATGGTGTTATCTCCCTTTTTTGGTTTTTAAAACAGCCAGGTGTAGTATAATTGTGAGATTCCTAATGCTCTGCTGAAGAATCTTGACAATACAAGAAGAATGATTATGAGGAGTAAGATTAGAGCACCCACAGCAACATAGCTGAAAACAGTAGACAGAATAGTCTTTCCAGAAAGGATGTTAGAGAAGGTGTGGAAAAAGTCATTGGCTGCTCCTGCAGCAGTAAAATCTAATCAGGAGTGTTCCAAGGTCTGAATCTGATTATGAAGTTTCCCTAAGTCTAAACTAATATCCCAGCTGTTCCAAACACCTAAAATATGATTTTTTTTTAACATATGGGGCATTTGCACTTCTTGAGTCAATGATATTGCTGCCACAGTAACAATACCAATAAAAGTAACAGTAATAATTGTTGTTACACAGCAAGACCATAATTATCATACCAATGAGTTGTTACAGTTACAGGACTTTTTAAAACAACAAAAAAACCAACATTATTTTGAGGAGTTAAACAAGATGAAAGCATACATCGTTTACAAGTCCCTACATTAGGTACATTTGTACATTAAGTTTTCCGGAATCATTGGTGAAAAAAGAAACATAAGGAGAGGATAAACAAGCCAAAATAGAGTAAATAGAGTCATTTTATTGTCGGAGTTTGCGCTGCAGCAGCTGTCAGTCCTGCCGGGATCTCTATGTTTATCTTGCCTCTCCTGCCGGCGCGCCCTCCCCTGAACTGGCATTGGGCCGGCTGCAAGCGCGGCGCGCTGGGTCTCCTTAGTCAGTCAGGTAGGCCCCGCCCTCGGCTCCTGGCACATGGCTGTTTCGTGTGGGGCGGCAGTGGCAGAGGAATTCCCTTTTTCTTTCTTGTGGTGAATCTGCTGTCTGGGTACTGCGACATAGCGAATCAGCCTGTCCGGGATCCAAATTGGGGAATCTGTGTCCTGTGGAAAACATACAAGCACCTCCTTGACCTCCAGTTAACTTTGGGTCGGGATCTTTTTATTGTCTGGAGAGGGGGTCTTTTCACTTTACCAACGGCTTTATATCTTATTGTTCCAGACGAATCAGCATTTAATTTATTACAAAGAGAACATGTTGTAAAATCTGACAGGGGAAAACTATACTTAAATTTTCCTTTTTTAATTTTTGAAATTAACAAAGCATGTGAGGGTAAATGATGCAAGATTTGACCACAAATATTTCCTCTAGCAATCTGCCAATCATCATCAAACATTAGAAAAGCATCAAGTTGTTCTCTGTTATATGGAATCACAATTTTTGATGGCTCTTTACTAAACAATTTAATAAATCAGTTCAGTTCAGTTCAGTTCAGTCGCTCAGTCATGTCCAACTCTTTGCAACCCTATGAATCGCAGCACACCAGGCCTCCCTGTCTATCACCATCTCCTGGAGTTCACTCAGACTCACGTCCATCGAGTCAGTGATGCCATCCAGCCATCTCATCCTTGGTCGTTCCCTTCTTCTCCTGCCCCCAATCCCTCCCAGCATCAGAGTCTTTTCCAGTGAGTCAACTCTTCGCATGAGGTGGCCAAAGTACTGGAGCTTCAGCTTTAGCATTATTCCCTCCAAAGAAATCCTTCAGAATGGACTGGTTGGATCTCCTTTCAGTCCAAGGGACTCTCAAGAGTCTTCTCCAACACCACAGTTCAAAACCATCAATTCTTCGGAGCTCAGCTTTCTTCACAGTCCAACTCTCAAATCCATACATGACCACAGGGAAAACGATAGCCTTGACTAGACAGACCTTAGTTGGCAAAGTAATGTCTCTGCTTTTGAATATACTATCTAGGTTGGTCATAACTTTTCTTCCAAGGACTAAACATCTTTTAATTTCATGGCTGCAGTCACCATCAGCAGTGATTTTGGAGCCTCCCCAAAAAATAAAGTCTGACACTGTTTCCACTGTTTCCCCATCTATTTCCCATGAAGTGATGGGACCGGTTGCCATGATCTTCGTTTTCTGAATGTTGAGCTTTAAGCCAACTTTTTCACTCTCCTCTTTCACGTTCATCAAGAGGCTTTTTAGTTCCTCTTCACTTTCTGCCATAAGGGTGGTGTCATCTGCATATCTGAGGTTATTGATATTTCTCCCGGCAATCTTGATTCCAGCTTGTGTATCTTCCAGTCCAGCATTTCTCATGATGTACTCTGCGTATAAGTTAAATAAGCAGGGTGACAATATACAGCCTTGACGTACTCCTTTTTCTCTTTGGAACCAGTCTGTTGTTCCATGTCCAGTTCTAACTGTTGCTTCCTGACCTGCATACAGATTTCTCAAGAGGCAGGTTAGGTGGTCTGGTATTCCCATCACTTTCAGAAGTTTCCACAGTTTCTTGTGATCCACACAGTTAAAGGCTTTGGCATAATCAAAAAGCAGAAATAGATGTTTTTCTGGAACTCTCTTGCTTTTTCCATGATCCAGCAGATGTTGGCAATTTGATCTCTGGTTTCTCTGCCTTTTCTAAATTCAGCTTGAACGTCAGGAAGTTCACGGTTCACGTATTGCTGAAGCCTGGCTTGGAGAATTTTGAGCATTACTTTACTAGCATGTGAGATGCATGCAACTGTGTGGTAGTTTGAGCATTCCTTTGCATTGCCTTTCTTTGGAATTGGAATGAAAACTGACATTTTCCAGTCCCGTGGCCACTGCTGAGTTTTCCAAATTTGCTGACATATTGAGTGCAGCACTTTCACAGCATCATCTTTCAAGATTTGAAACAGCTTCACTGGAAATCCATCACCTCCACTAGATTTGTTCGTAGTGATGCTTTCTAAGGCCCACTTGACTTCACATTCCAAGATGTCTGGCTCTAGATTAGTGATCACATCATCATGATTATTTGGGTTGTGAAGATCTTTTTTGTACAGTTCTTCCGTGTATTCTTGCCACCTCTTCTTAATATCTTCTGCTTCTGTTAGGTCCATACTATTTCTGTCTTTTATCGAGCCCATCTTTGCATGAAATGTTCCCTTGGTATCTCTAATTTTCTTGAAGAGATCTCTAGTCATTCCCATTCTGTTGTTTTCCTCTATTTCTTTGCATTGATCATTGAGGAAGGCTTTCTTATCTCTTCTTGATATTCTTTGGAACTCTGCATTCAGATGCTTATATCTTTCCTTTTCTCCTTTGCTTTTCACCTCTCTTCTTTTCACAGCTATTTGTAAGGCCTCCCCAGACAGCCATTTTGCTTTTTTGCATTTCTTTTCCATGGGGATGATCTTGATCTCTGTCTCCTGTACAACGTCATGAACCTCAGTCCATAGTTCATCAGGCACTCTGTCTATCAGATCTAGCCCCTTGAATCTATTTCTTACTTCCACTGTATAATCATAAGGGATTTGATTCAGGTCATACCTGAATGATCTAGCAGTTTTCCCTACTTTCTTCAATTTGAGACTGAATCTGGTAATAAGGAGTTCATGATCTGAGCCACAGTCAGCTCCTGGTCTTGTTTTTATTGACTGTATAGAGTTTCTCCATCTTTGGCTGTAAAGAATATAATCAGTCTGATCTCGGTGTTGACCATCTGGTGATGTCCATGTGTAGAGTCTTCTCTTGTGTTGTTGCATGAGGGTATTTTCTATGACCAGTGCATTTTCTTGGCAAAACTCTATCAGTCTTTGCCCTGCTTCATTCTGCATTCCAAGGCCAAATTTGCCTGTTACTCCAGGTGTTTGTTGACTTCCTACTTTAGCATTTTAGTCCCCTATAATGAAAAGGACATCTTTTATGGGTGTTAGTTCTAAAAGGTCTTGTATGTCTTCATAGAGCTGTTCAACTTCAGCTTCTTCAGTGTTACTGGTTGGAGCATAAACTTGGATAACTGTGATGTTGAATGGTTTGCCTTGGAGATGAACAGAGATCATTCTGTCATTTTTGAGATTGCATCCAAGTACTGCATTTCGGACTCTTTTGTTGACCATGATGGCTACTCCATTTCTTCTGAGGGATTCCTGCCCACAGTAGTAGATATAATGGTCATCTGAGTTAAATTCACCCATTCCAATCCATTTTAGTTCGCTGATTCCTAGAATGTTGATGTTCACACCTGCCATCTCTTGTTTGACCACTTCCAATTTGCCTCGATTCATGGATCTGACATTCCAGGTTCCTATGCAATATTGCTCTTTACAGCATCAAATCTTGCTTCTATCACCAGTCACATCCACAACTGGGTATTGTTTTTGCTTTGGCTCCATCCCTTCATTCTTTCTGGAGTTATTTCTCCACTGATCTCCAGTAGCATATTGGGCACCTAATGACCTGGGGAGTTCCTCTTTTGGTATCTTATCATTTTGCCTTTTCATACTGTTCATGGGGTTCTCAAGGCAAGAATACTGAAGTGGCTTGCCATTCCCTTCTCCAGTGGACCACATTCTGTCAGAGCTCTCCACCATGACCCGCCCATCTTGATTTGCCCTGCAGGCATGGCTTGGTTTCATTGAGTTAGACAAGGCTGTGGTCCTAGTGTGATTAGATTGACTAGTTTTCTGTGAGTATGGTTTCAGTGTGTCTGCCCTCTGATGCCCTCTTGCAACACCTACCATCTTACTTGGGTTTCTCTTGCCTTGGGCGTCAGGTATCTCTTCACAGCTGCTCCAGCAAAGCACAGCCACTGCTCCTTATCTTGGACGAGTGGTATCTCCTTACTGCCGCCCTTCCTCACCTTCAACATGGGATAGCTCCTCTAGGCCCTCCTGTGCCTGCTCAGCCACCGCTCCTCGGGTTGCTCCTCCTGGCCGCCAGCCCTGGCCTTGAGCTTGGGGTGGCTCCTCAGGGTCACCGCCACTGACCTCGGATGTGGGGTAGCTCCTCTCGGCCACCACCCCGACCTCGGACACGGGGTGGCTCCTCCCAGCCGTTCCTGCACCATCACAGCCTGGCACTCTGGGTTGCTGTCCCTGACTTTGGACATGGGTTAGCTCTCGGCCGCACTTAGTGCACCGGCCTGCTGCTGCCGCCTGCTTTTAGCTCTTTAGAACAGGCTCTATATCTTAAGGTGCTTTAAGCTTTGTGCCTCTTGTGGTTTGGGGGCTGTAAACAATCCACAAATTGTAAAAGTCTCTAACTGTCAGGCAAGTTAGAGAGCCATCAGAGAGGTTTGAGCTGAGATACTCCTTTTGCAGGAGACTGTTAATTGGAGGTCTGAGTTAACTCTTTCCAGAGAAAACTGGTGGTGTGCAGGCAGACTCTCGTTTTTAGGGGGTAGGTGTTCAGGAAAACTCAGGGGGAACCCATGAAGCTAAATCACGCCTTTGCATTTTGTCTGGCATCCTTCCTCATGACGATTGCCATGGGTGGGATTCCTCATGCTGGCTCCTGGCAGTGTTAGAAAGTGTTCTAGTTTCATTCTTTTACAAGTGGTTGACAAGTTTTCCCAGCACCACTTGTTAAAGAGATTGTCTCTTCTCCATTGTATATTCTTGCCTCCTTTGTCAAAGATAAGGTGTCCATAGGTGTGTGGATTTATCTCTGCGCTTTCTATTTTGTTTCATTGATCTATATTTCTGTCTTTGTGCCAGTACTATACTGTCTTGATGACTCTTCAGGCTTTGTAGTAGAGCCTGAAGTCAGGTAGGTTGATTTGTCCAGTTCCATTCTTCTTTCTCAAGATTGCTTTGGCTATTCGAGGTTTTTTGTATTTCCATACAAATTGTGAAATTATTTGTTCTAGATCTGTGAAAAACACCATTGGTAGCTTGATAGGGATTGTATTGAATCTATAGATTGCTTTGGGTAGTATACTCATGTTCACTATATTGATTCTTCCAATAAATGAACATAGTATATTTCTCCATCTATTTTTGTCCTCCTTGATTTCTTTCACCAGTGTTTCAGTTTTCTATAATAGGTTTTTTGTTTCTTTTAGTTCAGTTCAGTTGAGTTCAGTCACTGAGCCATGTCCAATTCTTTGCAACCCCATGAACCACAGCACGCCAGGCCTTCTTGTCCATCACCAACTCCTGGAGTCGACCCAAACTTATGTCCTTTGAATCGGTGAGGCCATCCAGCCATCTCATCCTCTGTCGTCCACGTCTCCTCTTGCCCCCAATCTTTCACAGCGTCAGGGTCTTTTCCAATGAGTCATTCCTTTGCATCAGGTGGCCAAAGTATTGGAGTTTCAGCTTCAATATCAGTCCTTCCAATGAACACCCAGGAATGATCTCCTTTAGGATGCACTGGTTGGATCTCCTTGCAGTCCAAGGGACTCTCAAGAGTCTTCTCCAACACCACAACTCAAAAGCATCAATTCTTTGGCACTCAGCCTTCTTCACAGTCCAATTCTCACATCCATACATGACTACAGGAAAAACCATAGCCTTGACTAGACGGACCTTTGTTGACAAAGTAATGTCTCTGCTTTTGAATATGCTGTCTAAGTTGGTCATAACTGTCCTTCCAAGGAGTAAGCGACTTTTAATTTCATGGATGCAATCACCATCTGCAGTGATTTTGGAACCCAGAAAAAAACTCGGCCACTGTTTCCACTGTTTCCCTGTCTATTTACCATGAAGTGATGGGACCGGATGCCATGATCTTCGTTTTCTGAATGTTGAGCTTTAAGTCAACTTTTTCACTCTCCTCTTTTACTTTCATCAAGAAGCTCTTTAGTTCTTCTTCACTTTCTGCCTTAACGGTGGTGTCATCTGCATATCTGAGGTTATTGGTATTTCTCACTGTAATCAATATATTCCTATGTAGTTTATTCTTTTCATTGTAATGGTGAATGGAATTGCTTCCTTAATTTCTCTTACTGTTTTCTCATTGTTAGTGTATAGGAATACAAGGGATTTCTGTGTGTTAATTTTATATCCTGAAACTTTACTATATTCATTCATTAGCTCTAGCAATTTTCTGGTGGGGTCTTTAGGGTTTTCTATGTCATCTGCAAACAGTGAGAGTTTTACTTCTTCTTTCCAATTTGGATTCCTTTTATTTCTTTTCCTGCGCTGGTTGCTGTGGCCAAATCTTCCAAAACTATGTTGAATAGTAGTGGTAAAAGTTGGCACCCTTGTCTTGTTCCTGACTTTACGGGAAATGCTTTCAATTTTTCACCATTGAGGATAATGTTTGCTGTGGGTTTGTCATATATAGCTTTTATTATGTTGAGATATGTTCCTTCTATTTCTGCTTTCTGGAGACTTTTAATCATAAACGGATGTTGAATTTTGTCAAAGGCTTTCTCTGCATCTATTGAGATAATAATATGGTTTTTCTATTTCAATTTGTTAATGTGGTGCATTACGTTGTTTGATTTGCAGATATTGAAGAATCCTTGCATCCCTGAGATAAAGCCTACTTGGTCTGATGTATGATCTTTTTAATGTGTTGTTGGATTCTGTTTGCTAGAATTTTGTTAAGGATTTTTGCATCTATGTTTATCAGTGATATTGGCCTGTAGTTTTCTTTTTTGTGGCATCTTTTCTGATTTTGGTATTAAGATGATGGTGGCCTCATAGAATGAGTTTGGAAGTTTACCTTCCTCTGAAATATTCTGGAAGAGTTTGAGTAAGATATGTGTTAGCTCTTCTCTAAATTTTTGGTAGAATTCATCTATGAAGTCCTCTGCTCCTTGGCTTTTGTTTGCTGGAAGACTTCTGATTACAGTTTCAATTTCTGTGCTTGTGATGGGTCTGTTAAGATTTTCTATTTCTTCCTTGTTCCGTTTTGGAAAGTTTTACATTTCTAAGAATTTGTCCATTTCTTCCAAACTGTCCATTTTATTGGCATGTAATTGCTGATAGTAGTCTCTTATGATCCTTTGTATTTCTGTGTTTTCTGTTGTGATCTCTCCATTTTCATTTCTAATTTTGTTGATTTGTTTCTTTTCCCTATGTTTCTTGATGTGTCTGGCTAATGGTTTGTCAATTTTATTTATCTTCTCAAAGAACCAGCTTTTGCTTTTGTTGATTATTGCTATGGTCTCTTTTTTATTATTAATTTATTTATTTTTTTGCCTTTATTTCTGCCCTAATTTTTAAGATTTCTTTCCTTCTACTAACCCTGGGGTTCTTCATTTCTTCCTTTTCTAGTTGCTTTAGGTGTAGAGTTAGGTTATTTATTTGACTTTTTTCTTGTTTCTTGACGTAGGCCTGTATTGCTATGAACTTACCCTTAGCACTGCTTTCACAGTGTCCCATAGGTTTCGGGTTTTGGTGTTTTCATTTTCATTCGTTTCTATGCATATTTTGATTTCTTTTTTGATTTCTTCTGTGATTTGTCCATTATTCAGCAGCATGCTATTCAGCCTCCATATGTTGGAATTTTTAATAGTTTTTCTCATGTAATTGAGATCTAATCTTAATGCATTATGGTCAGAAAAGAAGCATAGAATGATTTCAATTTTTTTGATTTATGGGCTAGATTTATGGCCCAGGGTGTGATTTATCCTGGAGAAGGTTCCATGTGCACTTGAGAAAAAGGTGAAATTCATTGTTTTGGGGTGAAATGTCATATAGATATCAATTAGGTCTAACTGGTCTATTGTGTTGTTTAAAGTTTGTGTTTTCTTGTTAATTTTCTGTTTAGTTAATCTATCCATAGGTGTGAGTGGGGTATTAAAGTCTCCCACTATTATTGTGTTATTGTTAATTTCCCCTTTCATATTTGTTAGCATTTGTCTTACATGTTGCGGTGCTCCTATGGTGGGTGCATATATATATATTTTAACTATTATATCTTCTTCTTGGATTGATCCTTTGATCATTATGTAGTGTCCTTCTTTGTCTCTTTTCACAGCCTTTGTTTTAAAGTCTATTTTATGTGATAGGAGTATTGCTACTCCTGCTTTCTTTTGGTCTCTATTTGCATGGAATATTCTTTTCCAGCCCTTCACTTTCAGTCTGCATGTGTCCCTTGTTTTGAGGTGGGTCTCTTGTAGACAACATATATAGGGGTCTTGTTTTTGTATCCATTCAGCCAGTCTTTGTCTTTTGGTTGGGGCATTCAACTTATTTACATTTAAGGTAATTATTGATAAGTATGATTCCATTGGCATTTACTTTGTTGTTTTGGATTCGAGTTTATACACCCTTTCTGTGTTTCCTGTCTAGAGAAGATCTTTTAGCATTTGTTGGAGAGCTGGTCTGGTGGTGCTGAATTCTCTCAGCTTTTGCTTGTCTGTAAAGCTTTTGATTTCTCCTTCATATTTGAATGAGATCCTTGCTAGGTACAGTAATCTGGGTGGTAGGTTTTTTTTGTTTTTTTTGGTTTTTTTTTCTTTCATCACTTTAAGAATGTCCTGCCATTCCCTTCTGGCCTGAAGCGTTTCTATTGAAAGATCAGCTGTTATCCTTATGGGAATCCCCTTGTGTGTTATTTGTTGTTTTTCCCTTGCTGCTTTTAATATTTGTTCTTTGTGTTTGATCTTTGTTAATTTGATTAACATGTGTCTTGGGGTGTTTTGCCTTGGGTTTATCCTGTTTGGGACTCTCTGGATTTCTTGCACTTGGATGACTATTTCCTTCCTCATTCTAGGGAATTTTTCAACTATTATCTCCTCAAGTATTTTCTCATGGTTTTTCTTTTTGTCTTCTTCTTCTAGGACTTCTATGATTTGAATGTTGGGGCATTTAATATTGTCCCAGAGGTCTCTGAGGTTGTCCTCATTTCTTTTAATTGTTTTTTCCTCTCTGTTTCACTTAGTTCTACCATTCTCTCTTCTACCTCATTTATCCTATCTTCTGCCTCCGTTATTCTGTTGGTTCCCTCCAGAGTGTTTTTGATCTCATTTGTTGCATTATTCATTATATATTGATTCTTTTTTATTTCTTTTAGTTCCTTGTTAAACATTTCTTGCATCTTCTCAATCCTTGTCTCCAGGCTATTTATCTGTAACTCCATTTTGTTTTCAAGATTCTGGATCATTTTCACTATCATTATTCAGAATTGTTTATCAGGTAGATCCCCTATCTCTTCCTCTTTTGTTTGGTTTGGTGGGCATTTATCCTGTTCCTTTACCTGCTGAGTATTTCTCTGCCGTAGGTTATAAAAATGAAAATTAAAGGAGTAATCAGTTCAGTTCAGTTCAGTTGCTCAGTCGTGTCCGACTCTTTGCGACCCCATGAATCACAGCACGCCAGGCCTCCCTGTCCATCACCAACTCCTGGAGTTCACTCAGACTCATGTCATCAAGTCAGTGATGCCATCCAGCCATCTCACCCTCTGTTGAACCCTTCTCCTCCTGCCCCCAATCCCTCCCAGCATTAGAGTCTTTTCCAATGAGTCAACTCTTCACATGAGGTGGCCAAAGTACTGGAGTTTCAGCTTTAGCATCATTCTGTCCAAAGAAATCCCAGGGCTGATCTTCTTCAGAATGGACTGTTTGGATATCCTTGCAGTCCAAGGGACTCTCAAGAGTCTTCTCCAACACCACTGTTCAAAAGCATCAATTTTTCAGTGCTCAGCCTTCTTCACAGTCCAACTCTCACATCCATAAATGATTAATGGAAAAACTGTAGCCTCGAGGACTTAAAAATTAAAAAAAGTTAAAAAATGATAACAGTAAAAATATATCTAGGGCATTCTCTGGAGCTGTTGCAGGCAGTGTGGGGTCAGTTCGATTTCAGATAGTTCCTTGATCCAGCTTATACTTCTCAAGATCTATAGACCCCTTTCTATGTAGTCAGTGTTAACTACAGGGTTTTAATCTATTACACCTGTCACTTCCAAAGCAGTTCCCTCTCTTTATTTTAGCTTCTTCTGTTTGCTGGTCTCTTCAGTGTCTAATTTCTGCCCTGACACAAAGGGGCGGTGTTGGTCACTTTTTTTAGGCTCACTTGTTCAGTCGTGCTGTGGGGAGGGAGGAACTCTGCAAACAAATATCACTGGCATGTGTGGGGAGTGCTTGCAGTGTCTCGGGCACACTGAATTTGCCCCTGCACGGCGTGTGTGCTTTCCCAGTCTACACTGCTCAGGCTGTAGGTTGCTCTGCCAGGAACTGTCTGATGCCAGCCCTGGGTTGGATGCACTTCCCAGGTCTAAGACGCTCAGGGTCAGGTTCTTGGGTACTCCACAAGGTGCAGACTTGGTTGGGCCTGCATTTTGTGCCCTTTCCAGGTCCCAGCACTCAGATGACCAGGTGCTTGGCAAGTGCAGTCATCCACAGTTGGACTCTGTGTCTTATCGCCTCCGCCATCCCAGCTGCTGGGTTTTCTGTGTGTACTATGGGCTTGCCTTCTCAGGGGTGCCGTGTGTCTCTTCTGGGGAGTTGATCTCTGGCTGCAACCCTCCCGGTGGATGTCAACCATCCTGAATCCCAAGAAGTCTTGGTTAGCAATGAAGCCTGCTTGCAGTTTGGTAGAGGATGCCCCTCTGGGGCTGCAATTGCCCCCTTGCGGCTCTGGCTTCCCTCACCTGCCTGTCTCTGGTGAGGAATGGACTGGTCCACACTCGACTAGCTCTGCTCAGTCATTGTTCTGTGAGCAGGCCTGGCAGTGTCTTAGGTTAAGGCTTTTTGCAGGATAGCTATCCCACCTCTGGATTGTTATCTCAAGTTAGTTCTGTTAGGTAGTTAGAATAGGGAAAATGAGTCCAAAATGGTGGTGGCTAAAAGACAAGGAAGAGAAAAGCCCACGAAAATAGAACAGAAGGTCAAAGGCCCGAGGACCAGAGTGAGGACTTCAGGTAGAACAGCATTCCTGACTAAGCCCAATTTGCATATGGCAGGCCCAGGGGGAAAGAAAAAACATATAAAAAGAGGAGCCAAAGGGCTCTCTTTCTCTGTCCCGTGTGCTGGGGCACTCTTCTTTTCGTGTCTTTGGATCAACGTGCCTTAGCAGCAGCAGCCCTCACATCCGGAAGATGGATTTTACTGCTATCTTCTAAATAAAATAAAGTTGTAACATTGTGTTGTAACACTGATTTGTCTAAGAGCTATAACATGGTCCATTCGAGACCTAACTATAACACGATCTGTCCAAGACCCAAGAGCTGTGACACGCCAGTTCAGTTCAGTTCAGTCGCTCAGTCGTGTCCGACTCTTTGCAACCCCATGAATCGCAGCATGCCAGGCCTCTCTGTTCATCACCATCTCCCGGAGTTCACTCAGATTCATGTCCATCGAGTCCGTGATGCCATCCAGCCATCTCATCCTCGGTCGTCCCTTTCTCCTATTGCCCTCAATCCCTCCCAGCATCAGAGTCTTTTCCAATGAGTCAACTCTTCACATGAGGTGGCCAAAGTACTGGAGTTTCAGCTTCAGCATCATTCCCTCCAAAGAAATCTCAGGGTTGATCTCCTTCAGAATGGACTGGTTGCATCTCCTTGCAGTCCAAGGGACTCTCAAGAGTCTTCTCCAACACCACAGTTCAAACGCATCAGTTCTTCGGCGCTCAGCCTTCTTCATAGCCCAACTCTCACATCCATACATGACCACAGGAAACACCATAGCCTTGACTAGACGGACCTTAGTTGGCAAAGTAATGTCTCTGCTTTTGAATATGCTATCTAGGTTGGTCATAATGGCATGCCAAGGGGGCTTTAATGTCCATCACTCCAAATCTTTGTTGTGATGATACAAAAACTGAGGAGCATACACTCACGTGACAGTTCCCTCAGATTGCCCTTGAGGCATTCAGGCCCGGTCCTTACCCTAAGGAATGCAGCCCATGCCTCCCTGTCCAGCCCCCAATTGCTCGTGGCAGATGCCAGCATCTGGGCTGCTTCTCCGCTGGGAGTTGCTGTTAGGCACATAATCTGTGAGTTTTATTTATTTATTTTTGTTCTTCCCAGTTATGTTGCCCTCTGAGATTCCAAGATTCTCCACAGACCCATTGGTGAGACTGTTTCCTGGTGTTTGAAAACTTCTCTCTTTTTAAAGACTCCCTTCCCAGGACAGATCTCCATGCCTACCTCTTTTGTTTCTCTTTTTATCTTTTGTCCTACCTCCTTTCGAACACAATGGGGTGCCTTTCTGGTTGCCTGATGTCTTCTGCCAGCATTTAGAAGTTGTTTTGTGGAATTTACTCAGCGTTCAAATGTTCTTTCCATGAATTTGTGGGGGAGAAAGTGGTCTCTCCATCCTATTCTTCTGCCATCTTAGGACTACCTCTGTTTTCCTCTATTTCTTTGCCTTGATTGCTGAGGAAGGCTTTCTTTTCTCTTCTTGCTATTCTTTGGAACTCTGAATTCAAACAGGTATTTCTTTCCTTTTCTCCTTTTCTTTTCACTTCTCTTCTTTTCACAGCTATTTGTAAGGCCTCCTCAGACAGCCATTTTGCTTTTTTGCATTTCTTTTTCTTGGGGACCTTCTTGATGCCTGTCTCCTGTACAATATCATGAACCTCTGTCCATAGTTCATCAGGCACTCTGTCTACCAGATCTAGTCCCTGAAATCTATTTGTTCCTTGCCAGGATCCAGCCCCGGTGGATCCAGGGTAATTCGAAGCAGGGACGGTGTGGGCGAGGAAAAAATTACTTATTTATTAATATAAGATTAGATTAGGAAGAAATAGTGTAGTAGGAAAATTAAGTGGGGAAAAGAGGCTGAATAACTTGGTTTACATTGAAAGCCAATAAAACTTCGAGATAAGAAGTTTGCACCATCTACGTTAGGCCACTGGCGTCCGTTTGAATATTGGAGGGTGCCCCACCTTCAGCTCCCTCTCTTACGGATCTTAGAAGCCAGGGCAAGTAAGTAGACATGGCGAGCCTCCACGCCGCATGCCGGGATCCAGCCCTGGTGGATCCAGGGTAATTCAAAGGTGGGGACGTTGTAGGTGTCCTAGGAAAAATCTATTTAATTACAGATATATAGAGAGATTAGAAACGGATAGTGTATTGGAAAATTAGTGGAGAAAAAAAGGCTGAATAACAGGTTTTCATGGAATACCAATCACCACCTACGTAGGCCACAGGCGTCTTTCCATTCTCCCGAAGGAGACGAGGCACTGAGGCCTCCCTGGTCTGATCTCAGAAGCCCAGGCAGAATTAGCAGGCTTGGTGAGTACCCACATTTCAGATGGGAATTCAGCCAGGAAAGCGGGGAGCAAGAAAGAAACGACACGGGGGAATCAGTCTTTCCAGAAACTGATCCGATTTCTTTATTTTTCAGGTTTGTTTATACACCTTTTGTTATGGATAGGGATGAATACAGAGTCACGTGGGGGTCAGCAGACCTGACCCTTGTCACAATCAGGTGCTTCATATAAAATTATACAAAGGTCTTATGGGTTTTTACATCATCTTCTGGCCATGAGGTCTGCAGACATTTTATAGCCCTTTCTGATACCGGTCAGTTAATCAGAAAACTTTTTTTTCCAGGGGTGATTTTTTTCTTAAATCAGTCGCCACCCTCCAAATAAAGTTGCATTCCTATAGGGTGAGGGTGTAGTGAGTTACAATCAAGAAAGGAATTTACTTAACCTAAGGTTTAACATGATTAATCTTAAAGGCTAATACTTATTTCTTCTATATGCTAGTTATATTCATTATAAGGGCAGGGAATATGGAGATTTAGCAGCAAACATCAGCCCAACAAATGAAAACCCTTCACCAATGTTCCCTATATGATCTATTTTGTCTTAAGATAGTGATAAAGTTACATTTTTGCATAGCAAGGACACAGTGATTTATAACAAAGTACAGTGATCTATAACAAAAGAGAAAATTCATTAACTCAAAAAGTCTCGTATTGCTAACATCAAAAACTACTATATTTCCTTTTCTATATTCCAAATACATTGATTAATATATTCCCAGGTGCCTAATGATATGGAGGCCTGGCAGCAATCATTGACTCAACAATGAGAAAAGCCCTACGCTAATACTCCAAACTCTCTGTGCTGTTTATGGTTGAGAGGTTGTCACACAAGCTAGTCTGTCAGCAGAAGGTTTGACCTGAGACACCCTTGTCATACCCAGGGTAGGGAATTAGCAGTGATTATTGGCAGGACAAATGAAAAAACCCTTTACCGATATAATTTCGAATCAACCCACTATACTATACTAATAATTTTCTAACTTCTCAAAAGAGTCTGTATTTAGAAAGTTTTAAAGCATCTCGTGCCTTTCAAGGTTGGGAGGCTGTAAACAATCTCATGTGGCAGGACGAACCTGATCAGGGAGGCTAGAGGAACTCCAGAGGAATTTCTAAGTTGAAACACTCTTGTCACGCCCAGGAATTTTTATTAACTGGAGCTGCAAGTTAACTCCTTCTCCGAGAGAAATGGTTATGGGGGAGAGCCCCCCGTAAAGTCAGAGGTGTGGGTGAGAGCATGAAACAGACTCTGGTTTGGGGGTTAGATGCTCGGGAACAGGGGGTTTCCTGAGGCTTGATCACGCCTTTGCATGTGCCAAAGCCTCCTTCCTCATGACTTTTGCCATGGGCGGAGTTCCTCACGCTGGCTCCTGGCAGCCCCAGATGAGAATTCAGCCAGAAATTAGAGTAAAGAGAAGACACAGGGAGATCAGTCCAGTGACTTGCCCAGCCTCTATTGTCTAGAAAGGCCTTTTATACCTTTTTGATTGTACATAGAGCTCAATGGGTAATACAAAATTATGCAGCATCAGCAGCCCTGACTCTTATCAAAACCAGGCTTTCTCTCTGCATACCTAATTGTATACACAAGTCTTAGGTGCCGGGGTCCAGCCCCGGTGGATCCAGGGAATTCGAAAGGTGGACGGAGTTGGCGAGGAAAACTTATTTATTTATTAATATAAGATTAGATTAGGAAGAAATCTAGTGTAGTAGGAAGATTAAGTGGAGAGAAGAGGCTGATTAACTTGGGTTACGTGGAAAACCAATAAAGTTCCAGACAAGGAGCTTGCACCATCTACGTTAGGCCGCCAGTGCCCGTTTGAATATCGGAGTGTTCCGCCTTGGGCTCTCTCTCTTAACGGATCTTAAAAGCCAGGACAAGTAAGTAGACATAGTGAGCCTTCACGCCCCAGATGGAAATTCAGCCTGAAATTAGAGTAAAGAGGAGACACGGGGGAAACCATTCCAGGGACTGGCTCTCCTTCTATTGTCCTTCAAGGCCTTTCATACTTTTGATAATACATAGAGATCAATGGGTAATACAAAATTATGTAGCTTTAGCAGCCCAGACTCTTTCTGTATATCTTTTTGTATACAAAAGGTCTCAGGTGATTTACATTATCTTCTGGCCAAGAGGCTTGTTAACACTTTTTGGCTCTCTTCCTTAATGAATGTTAATTTCATTTCCCCTAAGTGTTTTTCTTTAATCTGCATCTCCTTAAAGCGCTAAAGTTACATCTCTATAGAACAAAGGTGCAGTGGGTTATAACAAAGAAGGTACTTAACTCAAAGATCTAATGTTGCTAATACCAGGTCTACTACTTGTTTTTCTATATACCAACTATATCTAAAAATAAAGGATATGAAAATTTGGCAGCAAGTATTGGCTCAACAAATGAAACCTTTAATCAGTCCTATTCTAGTGATTTTGACTCTTCGGAAGCCCCTACATTCCTAGGACGTTTTAAGCTTCCTGTGCCTCCTGCGGTCAGGAGGCCTCAAACAGTCACACGCGCAGCTCTACGGGTCCTGCAGGCAGGCTAGAGAGCCATCAGAGGGGGATTTTGGATTGAAACACTCTTTCAAATGCAGAAGACTAAAGCCCTGAATTGACTTTTTCCAGAGTATGTCAGAAGAGTGGAAAAGCAGGCAGATTCTTATTTCTGGGGGGTGGATGCTCAGGAAATTCCAGGGGGAAAACCTGAGGTCTGATTAGCCTTGCCATCAGAGCTCTGCCGCGTGACCTTGTCACGGGTGGAAATCCTCATGCTGGCTCCCAGCACTTAGGTGATTTACACCATCTTCTGACCAGAGGGCCAATTAACATTTTACGGCCCTTTTCTGATATGGGTTTGTTGACCAGAAGACTTATTTGTGTTGTTCTTGCCAAAGTCTGGTGCCACTCTCAGAAAGCACTAAATAAAGTTACATTCTTACATACCAAAGACACAAGAGGAGTGCAGTGATATATAACAAAGAAATGTAATTAACTCAAAAGCCTAGTGTTGCTAACATTAAAACTACTATATTCCTATTCCTATATCCCAATTACATTGATTAATATCTTTCAGGTGCCTAAAAGATAAAGAATATGGAGGCCTGGCAGCAGTCATTGAGTCAACAGTGAAAACCTGTCACCAATATTGTTAGCTCTTTAGAAAAGGCTCTGTATCTTTAACATGCTTTAAGCTTTGTGCCTCTCCTGGTTGGGGGGCTGTAAGCAATTCACAAGTTGTAAAAGTCCCCAACTGTTAGGCAAGTTAGAGAGCCATCAAAGGGGGTTCAGACCAAGACATTCTTATTACATGCAGGAGACTGTTAACTGGAGCCCTAAGTTAATTCCTTTTAGAGGCAGAAGAGTGGAAATACAGTACAATAAAATCAGGCCAAATCTGGTTTTTGGGGGTAGATGTTCAGCAAAACTCAGGGGGAACCCCTGAAGCTAGATCACACCTTTGCATTTTGTCTGGCTTCCTTCCTCATGACCATTGCCACGGGCAGGATTCCTCGTGCTGGCTCCCAGCATTACTTCCACTGTATAATCATAAAGGATTTAATTTAGGTCATACCTGAATGGTCTAGTGGTTTTCCCCACTTTTTTCAATTTCAGTCTGAATTTGGCAATAAGGAGTTCATCTTGAAAGCAGGACTCTCTCTTGGGCCTGAATGTGGACTTTGAGCTATATGCCCAGTATCTATGGAAATGACATTAATGGAAAACCAGACCCCTTGGATGAAGGAGCCTCAGGACTTGTACCTAGACTCTCTGTAGCCTAAAAGAATATACTAATTATCTCTGTAACAGAGCAAAGTCGTAAATCCCATTATGCTTATCAGGGTATGACCACAGGCCTATTGATAAATGTCCACTGTTTAACTACCCAGGCTATGACACATGAATCTTGGGTAAACTTTGATCTTATATCTCTTTTACCTTGTCCAGACTAGTTTCAAGGAATTTGAGGAGGTGGGTTTGAGCACATACACTTAGGGTGTATCAGGTTTTCACAAAAACTGGTCAGGGTCCTTGGCTAAGAGGAGACTCTGCCTTGGGCCTGCCAGTGTATATAAACTGCACTCCACTATCTGCATTGTACTTCTGAGTCAATTTGTTTCCCAGATCCCGTGGCTACAACAAATTCAGTGGAGAAAATTCTTTTCAAAAAATGATACTTGAACAGTTAAACATGCACACCCACATACCCAAATTAGACGCTGATCTAATACCAATCACAAAAATATAACAAAATGCTATTGCTGTTATTTTTACTTTCATTTCCATAGAGCAATGATGGAAGAAAAACTATGTATTAAATATTTATGGAGTCAAATACAGTAACAAGAGACTTTCATCCTTTACCTGATTTGAATCTTTAAACTAGCCAGTGAAACGGGTGATCTATTTATTTTTCAAGTGAAGTATCTCTGCTTTGAAGTAATTTATAAAGGTCACAATGAGAGGGTAACAGGCAGGAAGCCAGGGGTCTCCAAACAAAGGAAATAGGCTGTAAGTGTCAGACATTTTTTAATCTTTCTCTTAAGCAGAAGCAGGAGGAAACAAGCAACTGTTAGATTATTTCCCATTCTCTATATAAATTTAAAAGGAGGTTCCTCTTAAAATTCTGTGTTGTCATGACGACATCTGGCTCCACCTGAATTTCAGTTCAGTTGCTCAGTCGTGTCCGACTCTGAAACCCCATGAATCGCAGCACGCCAGGCCTTCCTGTCTGTCACCAACTCCAGGAGTTCACTCAAACTCACTCCCATTAAGTCAATGATCCCGTCTGGCCGTATCATCCTCTGCCGGCCCCTTCTCCTCCAACACCCAATCCCTCCCAGCATCAGAGTCTTTTCCAATGAGTCAACTCTTCACATGAGGTGGCCAAAGTACTGGAATTTCAGCTTTAGCATCAGTTCATCCAATGAACACCCAGGACTGATCTCCTTTAGAATGGACTGGTTGGATATCCTTGCAGTCCAAGGGACTCTCAAGAGTCTTCTCCAACACCATAGTTCAAAAGCATCAATTCTTCGGCACTCAGCTTTCTTCACAGTCCAACTCTCACATTCATACATGACCACATGAAAAACCATAGCCTTGACTAGGTGGACCTTTGTTGGCAAAGTAATGTCTCTGGTTATCAATATACTATCTAGGTTGGTCATAACTTTCCTTCCAAGGAGTAAGCGTCTTTTAATTTCATGGCTGCAATCACCATCTGCAGTGATTTTGGAGCCCCAAAAAATAAAGTCTGACACTGTTTCCACTGTTTCCCCATTTATTTCCCATGAAGTGATGGGACCAGATGCCATGATCTTCGTTTTCTGAATGTTGAGCTGTAAGCCAATTTTTTCACTCTCTTCTTTCATTTTTATTAAGAGGCTTTTTAGGTCCTCTTCACTTTCTGCCATAAGGGTCATCTGCATTTCTGAAGTTATTGTTATTTCTCCCAGCAATCTTGATTCCAGCTTGTGTTTCTTCCAGTCCAGCGTTTCTCATGATGTACTCTGCATATAAGTTAAATAAGCAGGGTGACAATATACAGCCTTGATGCACTCCTTTTCCTATTTGGAACCAATCTGTTGTTCCATGTCCAGTTCTAACTGTTGCTTCCTGACCTGCATATAGGTTTCTCAAGAGGCAGGTCAGGTGGTCTGGTATTCCCATCTCTTTCAGAATTTTCCACAGTTTATTGTGATCCACACAGTTAAAGGCTTTGGCATAGTCAATAAAGCAGAAATAGATGTTTTCCTGGAACTCTTTTGCTTTTTTGATGATCCAGCGGATGTTGGCAATTTGATCTCTGGTTCCTCTGCCTTTTCTAAAACCAGCTTGAACATCTGGAAGTTCATGGTTCACGTATTGCTGAAGCCTGGCTTGGAGAATTTTGAGCATTACTTTAATAGCATGTGAGATGAGTGCAATGTGTGGTAGTTTGAGCATTCTTTGGCACTGCCTTTCTTTGGGATTGGAATGAAAACTGACCTTTTCCAGTCCTGTGGCCACTGCTGAGTTTTCCAAATGTGCTGGCATATTGAGTGCAGCACTTTCACAGCATCATCTTTCAGGATTTTAAATAGCTCAACTGGAATTCCATCACCTCCATTAGCTTTGTTCGTAGTGATGCTTTCTAAGGCCCAGTAGTCTTCATATTCTAGAACGTCTGGCTCTAGGTGAGTGATCACACTATCATGATTATCTTGGTTGTGAAGATCTTTCCTGTATAGTTCTTCTGTGTTTTCTTCCCACTTCTTTTTAATATCTTCTGCTTCTGTTAGGTCCATCCAGTTTCTGTCCTTTATTGAGCCCATCTTTGCATGAAATGTTCCCTTGGTAAATCTAACGTTCTTGAAGCGATCTCTAGTTTTACCATTCTGTTGTTTTCCTCTATTTCTTTGCATTGATCACTGAAGAAGGCTTTCTTACCTCTCCTTGCTATTCTTTGGAACTCTGCATTCAGATGCTCATATCTTTCTTTTTCTACTTTGCTTTTCACTTCTCTTCTTTTCACAGTTATTTGTAAGGCCTCCCCAGACAGCTATTTTGCTTGTTTGCATTTCTTTTTCATGGGGATGGTCTTCATCCCTGTCACTTGTACAATGTCACAAACCTCCGTCCATAGTACATCGGGTACTCTCTCTATCAGATCTAGGCCCTTAAATCTATTTCTCACTTTCACTGTATAATCATAAGGGATTTGATTTAGGTCATACCTGAATGGTCTAGTGGTTTTCCCTACTTTCTTCAAGTCTGAATTCGGCAATAAGGAGTTCATGATCTGAGCCACAGTCAGCTCCTGGTCTTGTTTTTGCTGACTGTATAGAACTTCTTCTTCTTTGGCTGCAAAGAATATAATCAATCTGATTTCAGTATTGTCCATCTTGTGATGTCCATGTGTAGAGTCTTCTCTTGTGCTGTTGGAAGAGGGTGTTTGCTATGACCAGTGCATTCTCTTGGAAAAACTCTATTAGCCTTTGCCCTGCTTCATTCTGTATTCCAAGGCCAAATCTGTCTGTTACCCCAGGTGTTTCTTGACTTCCTACTTTTGCATTTCAGTCCCGTATAATGAAAAGGACATCTTTTTTGGGTGTTCATTCTGAAAGGTCTTGGAGGTCTTCATAGAACTGTTCAACTTCAGCTTCCTCTGCATTTCTGGTTGTGGCTTAGGCTTGGATTACTATGATATTGAATGGCTTCCCTTGGAAATGAACAGAGATCATTCTGTCATTCACCTGAATTTAACTTTTCTCAAACCTTGAGCTAAGCAATGCATTTTTCTTATGGAAATGTTTGTCTTAAGCTATGTTAATATACTATGTATTTACCATAGACTCTGTCTTCAAGTGGGTTCTGCCTAAGACTCAGAAGAGACTTAACAAACCAGTATGTTTTACTCATACATTGTTCTCCTAATCTATGTTAATGAAACCAGCTTGTAAAAGGATACTAAGTCAGCTAGGGTCACAGTTTGACTCAAACATCATTTGTAAGTTAATCACGCCAAGTTTACCAATATAGATTTTACTGATTGATTTATTTTACTTTCCAGATTTCTGTGAAAATTTAGCTTTCTTTATGAGAAAATTAGCAGAAACCAAGCAAACAGGGCAGCACATAATAGTCAGGAAGATACTGTATATTCACAAGTATGTTTAGAACATTCTGTACTTGAGACGGTATACTAGTCTCTGAGGACACAGAAGTGAACTAGATAGTCCATGCATGTTATAAAATCTGAGGTAAAAGGACTGTAAGACAAAAATCATCAAATATACATAATTTCAAGAATATAAAATTATATGTATTATATAAATATATATTTATATATAACATTATATATTTATATTAATATTTATATATATTTATATAAAATTACAAGGAGAAATTGATGACAAACATATGATATCGCTTATACATGAAATCTAAAAAAAAAGGTACAAATGAACTTGTCTACAAAACTGAAATAGAGTCATAGATGTAGAAATCAAACTTATGCTTACCAGGTAGTAAAAGGGTGTAAAAAGTAGGGGGACAAAACGGGAGACTAAAACTGACATATATACACCACTCTCTATAAAATAGATAATTGGTAAGGAATAATGCATTGCCCAGGGAAACTCTACACTGTGTTAATTCCTATGGGGAAAGAATCTAAAAAAGAGTGCATACATGTACATGTACATGTACATGTACATGCCCAGTTGATTCACTCTGCTGTGCACCTGAAATTAACACAATTTTCATTGGAATATAGTTGTAGATAAAATTTTAAAAAAAGAAGAAGATGAGAAGCACACCACTAAGATGAGAGAAATGGAAGCACTGGTTTGGCCCAAAATGTCATTTGGATTTTCTATTCTGTAAGATCTTATTCACTGGACAACCCAATACATAAAGACAGAAGATGCATTATAAATTGCTATTTAGTCCATTTTTGGACTCATCAGTACAGTGCAGCTAATACTGTAAAAATCTAAAATATTCTGTTTCTAAAACTCAATCATACATAAACATATGTGAGACTCGGTATCACACGGGTAATGTGTGGTGGTAATTCACTATTTGTGATTTAAATAGTGTGAAAGCAGGATTTTTAAAATCCAATAAAGTGTAAAAAACAGACTGGTATGTGTTTATAGATATAATGTTTACTTAGCACACTGTAATTTAAAACAGAAACACTGAGAATTAAAGTGTAAAAGGCACCTTTACATTTTTCCTAATGCCTTAAAATACAGAATCTAAAATAAAGATTAGTCTTAGTAATTTTTAAAATTTTTTGGCTGCCCCAGATCTTAGTTGCAGCATGTGGGATCTTTGATATTCATTTCGGCATGTAAAACCTAGTTTGGTTGTTTGTTTTTCAATTTTATGATTTCTTTCGTTTCCTACTTATTGTGGTAAATGGATAATTTATTATTATTGGAGCAAAATCTCACATGCCACAACTAAAGATTCCACATGAGGTACATCTGATTCACTTTGTTGTACAGCATGTGGAATCTTTAATTGCCAGTAGTGGGACCTCTTGTTTGCGGGATGCAAATTTTGGTTCCCTGGCCAGGGATCCAATAGTCCCTTTGTACTGGCAGCAGAGTCTCAGCCACTGGACCACCAGGGAAGTCCCTAGTCTCAGTAATGTTAGAAACTTCTCTATAGATTTGTTTCCTTAATGTAATTAATTAATTACTATTTTTGGCTGCACTGGACTGTCGCTGCAGTGTGTGGGTTTCTCATTGTGGTGATGTCCCCTGCAGTGGAGCACAGGCTCTAGGCTGAGGCTTCAGTAGTTGCAGCCCTCGGGCTCCTAGTTGTGGCTCACAGGCTCTGGAGAGCGGGCTCAGTAGTTGTGGCACAAGAGCCTAGCTGCTGTGTGGCGAATAGAATATCTCTGGACCAGGAATGGAACCCATGTCCGCTGCATTGGCAGGCAGATTTTTATCCACTGTGCCACCAGGGAAGTCCAAAAACAATGACCATGTACATTTGGAACTGACAGTAAGGGAATTTTGAATGTGTTAACCAATTGTAACATTTCTCACTGGTTATTAAAATAATTGTGCGTAGTTTCAGCTATCATAGTCATTTTTATGGTCCCATGTGTGCAAATAAAGTGCTGTTTGTATGGAAAAAAGGGAATTCTTTCATATTTATGGGTTCAAAACATAAACATCAACTCATATTATTTAACACCTACTTAATTTAGAATCTCACTTCCAAATCCCTATCTCATTCAAGTATAGCTTGCTTCTATGCGGTAACAAACACTATAAATAAATATCGATATTTTTGGCAGAGCAAGCAACAGAGCAGCTGTTTACAATGTATATATAAACATTTATAAAATGTTTATATAAAAACAATTTTTAATGCATCTCTTAGGGATGGTGTGTGAAATTCCCTAAAAAGGCCTTGAAGAATTTAAGGGCATGATTTGTTTGCTGCAAATCCATTTTCTATCTGTATAACTTCTGGCACTGCTAACTCCAAGGTCATTCAGGTAGCCACGTTCCCCATCGCCTGTGATGACGAACCTAAAACCAAACATGAAAATGTTAAAAAAGCATAGTCTGGACATCTACATTTTTTCTTCCTCTATAATCTTCAGCACCCCCACTCCAGGTATTTTTAATGCGGACAAGAGAAAAATGAAAATCTGTTGTTCATAAGGCTTCTGAGTAAGTATACACCATTTCTGTATTCAGTTCCTTTTGTATTCTCAAAGTCCCTGCTGGAATATTGGAAGATTATCATCATCCATCCCAAAGTCAATTATGTTGTTGACTAGGTATTTAACTAGGGCTCGCTGATATAGCCAAGTGAACTGCTGCCATGGGTGGTAATAAAAGAAATTGTCACATACTGAAATATCAGTAAGTCATTCTGGCTTATACGTGTCTTAAGTTGACTTTTACGCTATAAAATACTCTCTCTGTGCCATAATAAGCATCCACTGTACATCTGCTTTAATTATTAAACAAAAGGGCACACTGACCAGAAGTGAAGAATGTCCAAATTAAAAATAAAGTTGAAATGTCCCTCTTCTTGAGACACCAACTCTGGTCCTGCTTCGATGATAAGACTCCCTTCCCAGGTGCCAATGCCATATTGACCCACCGTGTGCTTGCTGGTCTATTCTTTTTTATTTTTTTATTAAAGCAAAACCTTGAAGGAATGTAACTCTGACTTGTTTAATGTTCTCTTTTCTGACAAGATATAAAACAGGGCCAGAAACCCTGTTTCTCTGAAGCAGTTTCTCAGAGTAAATCTGCAAAGTAGGCTTCTGGGCTAGTCCTCAACTCGGCTCAAATGAAACTCTTTTCTATTCTTATTTTTGATCGTTCACTGATTATTTTAATTAGCTTTCAGGGAACATGATTTTCAGTGTTCTCCTGACCTGTTTCATACATGTGTGAAAATAAGCATATGTGCTTACTAGAAAATTCTTAAATGGGCTTAGCTTTGATTGAGGGAAGTGATTGCCCCTTATATTCTATATGCTCCAAAATGGTTACATTTAAAACATTCCCACTGAAGTGTTCACAACCGAAGATGTGTTACTAAGTTCCTTCCAGGGATAAATTATCACGGGAGGGATTCCCACTGGTTCTCTGATGACCTTCCCTTTAGGAATGGACAGGGCAGCGAGCAGAGTGGACTGAGGATCTGTGGATACCAATTCTTCAGTGGCTTTCCAAGACGGTAGGACCCTAGAGTACCTCAGCTGTTCTCTCTACATTCTAAATATGGATTTAAGTTTAAGTCAGTGGGTGAAAGCGGATGAATATGTCCAATGTCATCATCATGCTGAAGATTTCAATTAAAAACATGATACGTAAAGTTTTCTCAAAGGCACAGATAATAAACAGAAGAGCATACAAAGGATTTCTATTTTATACCTCATAGTGCAGCAAACTTTCCATGATATTAAATTTACATTCCCCAAAATACAATTCACACCCAAACTACATATAAATAGAATAGAAGACAGTCTAAAAACTTACGAGGCATTATATTTAGAGTTGTCTGTCCACTTCCAAGCATGATGTGATGATTCTCTGCTAAGGCCAATCCAATGGTCAGAAGGGCCTTTGTATCTTTTCAGAAAGTTCTATTATAAAACACCAAAAGCAAAAACACATGTCTCCTTCATTTTACCCTTGAGTCCTCTTCCCCCCAGCCTTCTCTCTCTGGATGACAGCCTGGTAAGGTTGAGAAGCTTAGACATTGAAGGGAGAAGACTAGTCCCCAGTTCTCAGCTTAAGTTACTCAAATGTCTTTGATCATAAATTACGTTAAAGTGATCACACATCTCAATTTGACCGGGAAAGTCCCAGGTTATGCCTATGGTTCCAACATAATATTGTCACTTCCAATATACTACGGTCACTTTCACTCCCCAAAATGTCCCAACTTGGATGATAAATTACATGATTACCATACTTCTTTTTACAATGGGAACAATATATCTAATTTGAAGATTAACTATGAGGATTACATGAGAGAATGTGTCCAAATTGTCTCACATGGGTTCCAGGCAGAGAACATAACCAAGAAATGCCAGGCACTAATATGCACTCCAAGCCCCCAAGTCTGCCTGGAATGGGAGCCTTCCTCTTCTTTCAGCTGTCACCCTGTGCGGCCTATAGCCTTCTCAGGGGCTAAGTATTTAACAAAGAACATGATCCAAAAATATTCCTTACCAGCTCCTCCTCCATTTCAAACTGAGCAAGAACAGCTTCCATTTTAGTACAGGATGTCTGACTGAATGTCCAATTCTTTGATTCTTCAGAAAAATAAAAACACTTACTCCCAAATCCAATCCATCCTTCTGGGCAGGTGACATACAGAACTTTTAAGTCTGGCTTTCTGCTTCTCGCTAAAAGTTGGACAGACACAGTGAAGCATAACAAATTAATTTTCCCATTCATGTTATCTATTTTTCCACTTAACATCCTGAGTTATACATATATACAGACCTAGTTATACATATATACATGTGTGTACATGTATATGTAGGTACAGTATAACTAAATTCCAAAATGAGAGCTTTGAAGAAAAGCATGCCAAAGAACAGCTAGAATCTTGTATTTTTATGGCCTTGGCTAATAGCGTTTTGTTTTCCTCAAAATCTGAACATGGGCTACTTTCTATAGGCAGACAGATTCTTAGAAATGTCTGCCCAGTCCAAACTCCACTGTTTTCCCAAAGAATAGTTTTTCTTTATATGTATGTTGGCCCCATTTTTTATATACAGATTTGTGGAACCAGCTCTCTGTTCTCACTAAAAGTTGGACAGACACAGTGAAGCATAACAAAGAAATTTTCTCATCCCTTTTACCTATTACTCCACTTACCATCTTGAGGTTGATCTTTATATATATATATCACATATGTATGTATGTACATATATACACGCATGTATTCATATATGTAAATACAGCAAAACTAAATTCCAAAATGAGGAGTTTGAAGAAAAACATGGCCAAATATAAACTAGACTCTTGTACTTTTATGGCTGTACAAACAGCATTTTGTTTTTCTTAAAATCTGACCAAGACCTACTTTTCATAGGCAGACAGATTGTTAGAAACATCTTCCATGCCCAATGCGTTGGTTTATCAGAATGCACAGTTTTACTTTATATGTATTTTGGCACCATTCTACATAATTTCATATTATTTTGCTTCCAGAGTCATATTCTCAGGTGCTTGTTTATGTACTAAACACCTTCTATGGATGCCACCCAACTCTGGGTTATATAAAGAATTGCTGAGCTGTAATGAACATTACTTTGCCAACAAAGGTCCATCTAGTCAAGGCTATGATTTTTCCAGTGGTCATGTATGGATGTGAGAGTTGGACTGTGAAGAAAGCTGAGTGCCAAAGAATTGATGCTTTCGAACTGTGGTGTTGGAGAAGACTCTTGAGAGTCCCTTGGACTGCAAGGAGATCCAACCAGTCCATTCTAAACGAGATAATTCTTGGGTGTTCTTTGGAAGGAATGATGCTAAAGCTGAAACGCCAGTACTTTGGCCACCTCATGAGAAGAGCTGACTCATTGGAAAAGACTCTGATGCTGGGAAGGATTGGGGGCAGGAAGAGAAAGGGACAACAGAGGATGAGATGGCTGGATGGCATCACCGACTCAATGGACGGGAGTTTGAGTGAACTCTGAGAGTTGGTGATGGACAGGGAGGCCTGCTGTGCTGCGATTCATGGAGTCACAAGAGTTGGACACAACTGAGCGACTGAACTGAACTGAATGAACTTCCAACTAATATTTCTAATGCCTTGTGAAATGCTACCAGCTTTAACCATTCATAAAACACCAACTGCTACTTAGTGTGTGGAAAAGTGATTGTACTTTGCTGCTTGCCAAAACAGCAGACTTCTCCAAGATCTATATTCTTTTTTTGGTTCTTGGAAAATGTAATATCGAGATCTGTGGTCACTTGCTGAGTGCAAGCTAGTGGCAGTTGTTTTTCCTAAATGATTTTATTAGATTGAGAATTTGTCTTGGAAAGAATGTTCTCTGAAAACTAACATATGTATGTGTGTGTATATATATATATATATATATATATATATATATTTATCTGGTGTCTTTTTCCCCCGAGGTCAGTCTTGAAGTACACACTGTACATTTGATTGTTGCCTCCCAGAGTCATCCCTAACAGTCTTATCTCAGGCACAAAAGCCATCAATCCACTGAACTTCAAGCAGAGAATCTGTGCATCTCACTTCTCAGGGGTCCATGGACACAAATGGTTTTAAGGAAATCAATTTCTGTAGCATTTAATTCCTGTAGTACGCTTTCCTAGCATCATACGGATTTCCCTTTCCCCACATCTTCCTTAATATCAGTCCTTCTTACTCTTGATGAAAGAAACGCAAACTCCTTACCTTTCCTAGATTTTACTATGCTACATCTCTTAGGGGTATAAAATCTTCCAGTAGACAAAACGTGGCATAGTTCAATTATTGATTTTAGTACCAAAAATACAATGTAGTATTTCCAGTGTTTCTGGAAATGCTATTTTATATGTATTTCTGTTAAATATGTATAAAAATATTTGGGCCCTTGTTAGATGCTCTGAACCAGCAAGATATCAGAGTATAGGCTATGGGAAGAATAAATGTTTTTCCTTCATAACCTCACTTTTTCCTCCCTTATCCAATCTGATAGGAAATACTGTTGGTTCAACTTTCAAGATAGATTCTGACACCAGGTCCCACCTCCACTGTTATCACCAGAGCAAAGCCACAGTCCCCTCTGGTGTGGATTTCTATAAGGTTACCCTAGTAGGTGTTTCCGAAGTCTAACTTTTCTTCCAACAGTCAAAATGGTTTTATTCTAATGAAATTTATATCATGGCATTCCTCTCCTACAATTTCCCTTTTCCTATACCCCCCACAGCGCTCAGATTAAAAGCTGAAGTCTTTACCTGACTCATTAGGCTGTGACCTCCCTGACCCCCAGCCTGTTACTTTTCCTCATTCTCACCTTGCTTCAGCTGTAGAAGCCTCCATGCTGTTCCCCAAACCTACCAGGAGATTCTTCCTTTCATTCTACTTGTTCCTGCCACCTGGAGTGCTTTCCCCACATAGCCACATGGCTCCTCCATCTCCTTCAAGTTTGCTGAAAAGTCATCTCAAGGAGGCTGGCCCTGGACACTTATATTAATCTCAATCTGTTATCCTATATTATAATATCTGCATCTTTCTGTTATTAAAGGAATAGGAGTTCCCTGGGAATTTTTTGTGTTTTGTTCACTGGTATACCTCAAACATTTCACACACCCTGGCACATATGGAGCTCAATAAATATTTATTGACAATGTGAATGTGCAAAGAACATGGTACGGTTTGGAGAACAGGTAACTAACCTGCCACAAGAGTGGAAAGTGTCACCACATTTAGAGCCACAAGTATAAAGATAATCAGGATGCAGGAGCAAAGCTTGGCAGGTGTAACAGGAGATATAATTGCTAGGCATTTCTTTTGGAGATCTTTACCTATAAATAAAAAAGTCATAATCTCAATCTCATGGAAGCATTACAAGAAAAACTTCAATTTATCACAGAATAAACATGTAAAGTCAGCTCTACCTCACCTCCACTATTGCCAAACTCTCTCACAAAAGGTCCATGTCCAGGAGAGATGACCACAGCCCAAAAGTGACCCAGAGATAAGAGAAACAGTATGTTTCCCCTGGAGAGTCTTCCAGTTATTGTAAGAAGAGCTAATAAGGGAGTAAGAGACAGACAGACTAGAACTCAGAATGAAAACAAAACATACAAACAATCCAGATTTACCTCCACAAATAACAAATTTGCTTAGAAGTTCTAAGAGGAGCATTAGAAAACTAATCAATGTAATTCATCACATTAACAGAATAAGAGAATAGAAAGGATATGACCATCGATATAGACATAAAAGGAGAAGGAAATGGCAATCCACTCCAGTATTCTTGCTTAAAGAATCCCATGGACAGAGGAGCCTCTGGGCTGCTGTCCATAAGGTCACCCACAGTCGGACATGACTGAAGTGACTTAGCATGCATGCATGCATGCATGCATAGACATAAAATGTAGAAAACCTAAGAGTCATCCCAAATAACAAAGTCCAACAAATTATGAACTGAACTTTCACTTTTCATAGAAATAGTACAGCTAGCATGATACTTGATGGTGAAAAAGTGAATGCCTTCCTCTAAAGGTCAGGAACAAGGCAAGGATGCCTGTTCTCACCAATCCAATTTAACATTTTACTAGAGGTTCTATCAGTGCCAATAAGGAAAGAAAAGTAAATAAAAGACATATAGAGATTCGGAAGAAGTGAAAGTGCTTCTAGACGTGGTAGCCACTCACCTCCCACTAGAAATACTTGAAAATTATCTGCACATGAAAATCCCTTCCCAAGAGTCAAGGATTCCAGGCACAGCCACTCCCTGCCTCATCCCAGCTCCTTGCACTCCAGCAATTCTGGCAGATAATGGAGTCTCAGACAGCTTCCACCCTGGGCTTCCTGTGGGCTCCTAGGAGCCCTGTTTCCCACTGCACCTGCCAATTCCAGCAGCTCCAGGTGGGGCTCCTGTGACGCTTGGCTCCTGGTGAACTCCTGAGGACCAGGCCCCCCAAACCCTTCCCTCAGGACTCAGCAGTTCAGCAGAGAGAGAGAGACCCTCTCCCTGTGGGAAAAGGAGAGTAAAGCGGTGCTTGACTTCCCTACAGATTTCAGGTCTACCTGCTCTAGCATCACATCAGTCTGACTCCTGCAGCCCTGGGTGACACCCTGCAGACTCACTAACCGAGGCCACCCTCTCCCCAGTGCCTGCCAGCTCCAGTGAGCCAAGAGACTCCTGTGACATTAGGCTCCTGGCAGGCTCCTGGTAACCCAGGCCACCTTTCACCCTCGGGACTGTGGACTCCCGAGGCCACTGGCAGCTCCTATCACTCCTGCTGGCTCCCAAGAATCAAGAAACCAACATAACCAGTCATTGTTGTTTAGTTTCTAAACTTTGTCTGAAGTTTTGTGACCCCATAGACTATAGCCTGCCAGGCTCCTCTGTCTATAGAATTTGGCTCCTATGTCCATGGGATTTCCCAAGCAAGAATTCTGGAATGGTTTGCCATTTCCTTCTCCAAGGCACCTTCCCAATCCAGGGATCAAACCTATGTCTCCTGCTTGGCAGGGGGATTCTTTATACCACTGAGCTACCTGGAAAGCTCCAACCAGTCACTAGGGAAACATAAAATACAGTGAGCTGCCACAAGATGTGTATCAGAGTAGCAAATAAAATAACAAAACTAAATGATGGTGAAGAAATGACAGAAAAGGAATTCTGATAAACTGTTGAAAATGGAACAGTCAGCCACTTTGGAAACCAGTCTGGCAGTGAGGTGTGGCAAACATAAGCTCACCACATGCCCTAGCAATGCCATCCCTAGGCATCTATGCAAGAGGAATGGAAATTTCCATTTACACAAAAACCCATACTTGAACATTTATAATAATTTTATTTATTGTCACCAAAAACTAGCCACAATTCAAATATCCTTCAGCTGGGAAAAAGGTAAATAAATACCACTTTGTACTAAGAAAAAAGAAAAGCTTGACCCCATGCTGACAATTGCTCATTTATTATTTTGCTTTGACTCAGTAAATTTTACTGAGACTTTCTCCTCCCCAAAGACTCCGAAAACTCCGGATTGTCTGAAAATGTAAAAAGGCATTAAAGAAAGCAGTGATATACTTCCCAACTCAAGTGTGATCATGACCTCGTGTCCCTAGAACACGTGAGAAGTGTGACTTTGGAAACGCCACCTGCTCTTCCACCTTGCTCTCCCTTCCCAACAGTGTTCTGTTACCCTTCTCACCTACTTAAAAGTGAGAACATTTTTCAGAGAGTGTTTCCTATTGTGAAAGTCCTTGTGAATAATGTCTCTCCTTATTAAGTCTACACTATTGATATACAGTACAATATAAATGAATTTGAAATGCATTATGCTGGTGAAAAAAGCCTGACTCTGTAGGCATTCTTATAAAGCAAGAGTATCAAAATAGAAAACAAACCATTGGCTGCCAAATGATGAGGAGAGAGGAAAGAAATATATACAGAGAGTATGTGTGTGTGTGTTGGGGGTTGTGGGGGGTGGGTACTCTTAGTGTGTTGTGGCCACATGATTATATGTATTTGTCAAAACTCATAGAAATGTGCACCAAAAGGTGAATTTTACTGGATGTTAATTATAATTTTTAAAAGTTCCTGCTAACTTTCTTTTAACTGCTACATTTCACTCATTGCAACTATATCTCCCAGAATGTTCAGGAGCGTCAGTTTAAATGCTAGGCAGGGGGGAAAAATATAGGAATGACTTCTTTAAATGCTATACAATGGCATTTGGATTTTGGCTACATATAAAACTTTCCATCTTCATTCTTTCTGGTTCTGCATTAAAGCAAAATTGTCTTAGAAATTCCATATGTTATGACTTCTGAGAAATGGAAGATTTCCAGCCATAACAGTAAACAAAGGATGCCACAGTAATCAGCAATCACAGCCATCACAGAATGGTGAGCTGGTGAGCCCTGAGGGAACTCAGGAAGGGGAGAAATCCCTCCTTCTAGTAGCCCTCAGACTGCAGCCACTCCTTATGCTGAGCCCTGAAGAAACTCAGGACATGAAAACACAGGATAATGGCCCCAGATAGTTGAGGTGCATTCCAAAGGAATGATTTCAGTGAGACCAGACTCTTGCATCTTCCCATACATAGAAAAGTGCTAAATTCCTTAACCTGGGATATCGGGTTTTCTTTAATTTACAAAAAAATCTTTTGATATTCAAAGGCTACATGCTGTTTGTTGCAAAGTTTCTATACTACCTGGCTCCCCTCTTGCCTCCTTGGAGCAGTTCTCTCAGGGTTATTTGAGATGTTGTCTCCCTGGCTTGAGTTCTAAAGTTCCCACTGAATACAACATAACTCTTATAACCAGGAAGGGTTAATTTTGACTCCATACAGGATCTGTTTCTGTGACTTTAACTCTCTTTTCACGGCTTTTGTTATTACAGGCATACATAATGGCCTGCCTCAGGGAGCCCTGTCTGCCACACTTCTGCCTGCCTCTTGGGCTAGGGTGCCTTTGTTCGGCTCACAGGGAGAGAGCCTGACTCCTCTCACCTGTGAAAGGCTATGACATTCCTGTTCTTTGTGTGGGAAATGGCACCCCTCCTCTGCTGATTACCAGCCTGACAGAAATTCATATTTGGCAGCCAGAACTGCAGAGAGCTGTTTCATCTTTGTTTATTGACATCACAGCAAATATTTCATGTCACACCACCCATGATTGACATAAAGAAGTGAAACTAACACATCCCTCTGCGTGAGGCTTGCTATTCTAAGAGATACTGACAAAAAACAATTATTTTCTTTGTACTTTGATTCCTCACCTCCCCCTACCTGATCCATAAAATAACCTGGCATCCAGACCCCGATGTGATGGTTATTTCAAGATGTTAGTCAGCCATCTTCTTGGTCAGCCAGCTCTCTGAATAAAGACATATTCCTTGACTTAACACCTTGTCTCTCAGATTCATTAGCCTATTGTCAGGGGTGAGCAGAGCGAACTTGGGTAATACTCTCAACTTTTAGGTTGTGAACACTTTTTTAAGTTACACTTCCACAATTTTTTTTCATTGTTAGAAGAGTAAGATGTGAATCTCCCCTTACCTCTCTCCAATGAATCTCCTATTTGCCCCTTACTAATATTCTCAAAGGGGCTTCCCTGGTAGCTCAGCTGGTAAAGAATTTGCCTGCAATGTAGGAGACCTGGGTTTGATCCTTGAGTTGGGAAGATTCCCTGGAGGAGGTCATGGTATTTTTGCCTAGAGAATCCCCATGGACAGAGGAGCCTGGTGGGCTACAGTCCATGGGGTCACAAAGAGGCAGACATGACTGAGTGACTAAGTACAGTATTCTAAAAGTCCTCCCTTTTTCTTCTTTATTTCTCTGTATCTTTCTCCTAACACCCTCCCTTATTTCATGTTTCATTTCTCTTTCTTGCTTACTTACTTCTGTTCTGTTTTTTCGTATGGAAATAAAATTTTCCAACCCCAAAATGTCTCTTCAGCATGTAGATTATTTCAACCTGGAAATCAGCAAGGCACCCAAAATCCAGGAAGAATCTTTGATCTTCTCCCTATCTGTCTAAAAAAATTTACATCGAGGGGCTGTTTAAAAGAGAGCTATCACCAGAAATATCTACAAGAATATGGGCCTGAGTGTGGTGGGGGAGACTGGGCAGGACCTAGAGATCAGAGTCTGTCATGGCCCTAAAGATCTTTGTCTCTGCACAGCCCTGCAAACATTCATTCACCAAAGTTTTGCTTTTCCATTTCCATTTCCTTCTCTCTGAAGTCCCAAACCACTATAGAATCCTAGGGACGGCAGAGCCTGGTGGGCTGCCATCTATGGGGTCGCACAGAGTCGGACATGACTGAAGTGACTTAGCAGCAGCAGCATGAGCAGACTATATAGCATACATACTACATATGTATGACTGCACACACATATATACATATATGTATGTGTCACACACATAATACATGTACATGTATGTGTGTATATGAATGTATGTCTTTGTGTATACATGTATGTATATGAATGCGTGTATATATACATATGCACATATATACATGTATCTGTATCTATGTATATGCATATATGTGCATGTATATATACATATATGTACGTAGCATACTATGTATACTATATATACTATTTAGTATGCATATATAGTATATATACATATACCTATAGTATGTATACATAGTATGTATACATATATATACATACATATGTATATAAACATACCTATATATCTATATATGTACCATATATAGTATATAGTATATATAGAGAAGTATAATATATAAACTATTGTATAAATTATAGTATAGAATATAGTATATTTTACAGTATATAAACTATTATAGTATATATATTAGTATATATACTATATATATGTGTATATATACAATGTACTTCTGTTATTATATCTCTCTTTTATTTTCATTCTCTGGTCCTTTGATCATAGTGGACCTTAAATGGCTAATGCTTTTTCCAGTAGTCTTGTATGGATGTGAGAGCTGGACTATAAGAAGAGCTGAGCGCAGAAGTTTCCTTTTGGAATTAAGGGTAAATGTGATTTTCAGTAATATCATTAAGTGTTTCAGCTGAAATCTACTGAGGCTCATTTATGTGTCCAAATAGTTTTCTTTGTCTTTCCCTCTGTCTCTTTCCCTCTTTATGTCTCTTTCTCTCTCTCACACGTTCTTGTTGCTTTTGAACTGTGGTGTTGGAGAAGACTCTTGAGAATCACTTGTACTGCAAGGAGATCCAACCAGTCCATCCTAAAGGAGATCAGTCCTGGGTGTTCACTGGAAGGACTGATGCTGAAGCTGAAACTCCAATACTTTGGCCACCTGATGAGAAGAGCTGACTCATTTGAAAAGACCCTGACAGTGGGAAAGATTGAGGGTAGGAGGAGAAGGGGACAACAGAGGATGAGATGGCTGGGTGGCATCACCAACTCAATGGACATGAGTTTGGGTAAACTCGGGGAGTTGGTGACGGACAGGGAGGCCTGGTGAGGTGCGGTTCATGGGGTCTCAAAGAGTCAGACACAACTGAGTGACTGAACTGAACTGATATATAGAAATAACACTATATATAAATACAGAAGTATACCAGACCTCGTGAGAAAGAGAAAGAGACATAAAGAGGGAAAGAGACAGAGGGAAAGACAAAGAGAATTATTTGTTCACATAAATGAGCCTCAGTAGATTTTAGCTGAAACACATAATGATATTACTGAAAATCACATTTACCCTTAATTCCAAAAGGAAACGTTGCAGGGCACTTTTGTGCCCAATGGAATAAAAACAGTTTTGCATTTACTTAAAATTTAAAAAAAAAGAAAGAAACTGTGATTTTTACTCCTATTCCTCCAGAAAATGTGATACCATCATTCAAGGCCCAAGTCAAAAGTACTTCAGAAGCAGCAGCCATCACCAACTCCCTAGGTTTCATTAAATGCATTGTAGCACAGATCACATCAAATGATAGTAACTCCATTTGTCTGTCCCTGAGACAATGAAGTCCTGAAAGCAGGGTCTAAATAAAATGTCTCTGTTGCAAATAACAAATAACAGGTTCTAAATATCTCACTACTACATTCAATCAGACTACAGAATACGTGTCATGGTTAATTTTTTAAACATATAAATGAATCTATTCTTATTCAAATTCTTCTCCTATTTAGTTGGTTACATAAGATTGAGCAAGTACCCTGTGCTACACAGTAGGTATGGGAAACTTTTATTAGGATATGTATTACAAAATTGTTGGTATCTGTTTGCCATCACCTCTGGAATATAATCATCTGTTATTTAATATTATAATGTGACTTGCCAGAGTGAAAATCACCCGCAACCTGGGGAAAATATGAGAACTAATAAAATAAATCCAGAGAACATTTTTCTCTTAAAATTCTGTAACCTAAATCTGTGCAGAAATATTTAAGTAACATGCCAGTAACAAAACACCTGATGTGACAATTACACACCTGTCCTCTCATCCACCTCTAGACCCTCAAAACATATCTCCTTCTATGGAGGTTAACTGTGAAGTACTGATAGTCCTAAAGTGCAATTTCTATCCTGTCAGTGGCTGGTGGTATAAGAGTTCCCCCTCCCTCAACCCTCATTTTGTTTTGTCAAAGTTTATCAATTTTCACTTACCAGATCTCCCCTCTTCCACACTTTCTTCGGAGGTAGAGTTTCCCCACAACATTTCCAACGTCTCTGTCAGTTATGTTTCTACTTAAGGGTATCTGACACTGTTTTTCACCGGGTTGCCAAAACAGGAACTGAGAAGTAAAGCAGGAAACTCTCATTCAATGAGTAAGTCCCAACAAGATAAGTGAAATTGACAAGACCTTTAAATTTATTGTTGACCAGACCTTAAATTTAAAATGCAAAGTGCTTTTAACTTAGAAAGATCTACTCCACAGACTTTTGTCCCCCATCACAATGGAGTAACAGGGACCAGATTTACTTTCCTGTCTGAATCAACTTAAAAAAAAAAAAAAACTAGAAATAAAAAAAATGTTAGAAAAAAAAAAAGTTAGAAAAAATCCTTTTCAATCACCGGGCACCTTTCAATGAAGAACAGTGAGCCTTACACTTGCCCCAGCTTATAGCTCATAGACAACTTTGTAGGGGTGGTTTTTTGCTGTTCAGATGCTAAGTTGTCAGACGTTTTCCAACCCCATAATAGCAGCGCACCAGACTTCCCTGTCCTTCACTATCTCCTGGAATTAGCTCAAACTCAAGTCCATTGAATTGGTGATGCCATCCAACCATTTTACCCTGTGTCCTTACCTTCGCCTGTTGTCCTCAATCCTTCCGAGTATCAGGGTCTTTTCCAAAGCAGAGGGAAACCAACAAAATGCCAAGAGATTCGCTGAGGTGGACAGGAGAAGTGAAGGGGTAAGACTACAGAGTATCAGAAGAGAGAGAGAGATGTACAGGGAGAGAACTGGAGGGAGGTACAGCGTTCCCTTTGGGTATCCAGCAGCTTACTGATCACTTGTATACAAGGATGGAGGGAAAAACAAACCAACAAACAAAAACAAAAACCAAAAAACTCTGTCAACTACAAATTGGTACTCGCCATGGGCATCTGCCAATGGCAACCCACTCCAATATTCTTGCCTGGAAAATCCCATGGACGGAGGAGCCTCGTAGGCTACAGTCTATGGGGTCGCAAAGAGTCGGACAGGACTGAGCAACTTCACTTCTACAAGGATTAAATCGTGTCCCGCGCCTTTCAGGCGCAGCTGCCTCTGCTGGTGCCCATGACCCCAGGGCAGACTCGGAGCTGAGAGCCAAGCCAGGGAGGCTGCTTGAAGCCCGAGGACAGCCTGCCACGCCTGGCTTCAGGCTGCTCCAAAGACTGGGCAGCTAGGCCAGTGACCCTGGGAGCCCCCCGCCCGCCTGACCCCCGCAAACCTAGCCTGGTGTGGCTGCCTGCTCCTGGGACAGCTGCGCTCCTCCTTCTCTGGCAGCGAAGTCGAACTGCCTCTCCCGCTCACTCCGCTGCTGCCTAGGCCTCAGCTTCCGCCAGGCCGCTTCCGCCAGGCCGCTTCCGCCAGCCTGCCTCCGCCCACCGGCCTCCGCCTCCGCCCACCTGGCCAGCCACCCTTGGCACCCCCGACTCATCCCCTCCCTGTCCCCATCTCCGCCTGCCTGGGCTGGCGAATCTAAGTTGAAACAGCCTGAGCAGCAGCGAGTACAGGGGCTATGACGTAGAGGGCCTTCCTGCAGGGGCTAGGAAGTACAGCAGCACTTAGTGTGCCGAGATAATCAAGATGGTTACCAGCTGGTTCCCTTGGACAGCAAGGAGACCTAACCAGTCAATCCTAAACTTAGGAAATTGATCCTGAATAGTCATAGGAAGGACTAATGCTGAAGCTGAAGCTCCAATAATTTGGCCACCAGATGGAAAGAACTGACTCACTCCCTGATAAGACTGAAGGCAGGAGGAGAAGGGAGAGGCAGAGGATGAGATGGTTGGATGGCATCATTGACTGGACGGACAGGAGTGTGAGCAAACTGGCAGATGGTGAAGGGCAGGGAAGCCTGGGGTGCTGCAGTTCATGGGGGTCACAAAGAGTCCGACACGACCAAGCAGCTAATCAACAAAAACCAGCTGGTTGGAAAACTTGGGTCGGGGAAATTATAGTGAAGTGTTTGAGGCTGTTAACATCACCAACAGTGACAGAGTGGTTGTAAAAATTCTCAAGCCAGGGAAGAAAAAAATGATAAAATGAGAAGTCAATCATTCTGGAGGACTCTCCTGGTGGAACAACTATCATTTAGCTGATTAACACAGTGAAGGACTCTGTGTTGGAGAGACCAGCTCTGGTATTTGAATATATCAATAATACAGATTTTAAGATCCATCTCATATCGTGACAGATTTTGATATCTGGTATTATATGTCCTTAATTTAAAAATATCCTTATTTTATAACTACTTAAAGCGCTGAATTACTTGCCACATCAAGGGAATATGCACAGGAATGTGAAACCTCATGGAAGAGCACCACAGAAAACTGTGACTGATATACTGGGGTCTGGAGGGGAACTTTACCATCCTGCCCAGGACTACAATGTCCAAGTGACCTCCAGGTAATTCATGGAACCAGAGCACTTTGTGGACTAGCAGATATATGAGCATAGCTTGGATATGTAGAGTTTGGGCTGTATGTTAGCAAGCATGATCTTTTGAAAGGAGCCCTTCTTTCAGGTGGCGCTAGTGGTAAAGAACCTGCCTGCCAATGTAAGAGATATGAGAGACTCAGGTTTGATCTCTGGGTCAGGAAGGTCCCCTGGAGGAGCTCATGGCAACCTGCACCAGTATTCTTGCCTGGGAGAATCCCATGGACAGAGGAGCCTGGTGGACTACCGTCCATGGGGCTGCAAAGAGTCAGACATGACTGAAGTGACTTAGCATGCATGCACTTCTTTCCTGGACAGGATGACTATGACCAGCTTGTTCACATTGCCAAGGTTCTGGGTACAGAGGAGCTACATGGGAGTCTGAATAAGTATCACATAGACCTAGATCTACACGTCAACAATATTGTGGACAACGTTCATGGAAACGCTGGAAAAATTTTACCCATAGTGAGAACAGATGCTTTATCAGCCCTGAGGCCCTAGATCTTCTGGACAAACTTCTGCGATATGACCAACAACAGAGACTGACTAACAAAGAGGCCATGGAGCACCCACACTTCTACCCTGTAGTGAAGAAGCAGTCCCAGCCTTGTGCAGATAATGCTGTGCTTCCCAGCGGTCTCACAGCAGCCAGATGAAGATTGGCAAATGATGGCCTCTAAAGGAAAGCTTAATTTCCCGGCACATCTCTCTGTACACATGTATTTTAATGCACATCTCTGGATCAAAAACATTTTATTCACAACCATAACTAAAGGTGGAAAGTCAGTTTTCAGAGAGAGAGGGGGGGGAAAAAAGATGTAATATTAGAATTTATTCAGGAAGGGCAAATTGGATGGAGGGGAAAGAAAGTTCTTCCCTCCCACCCTTTACCTCCTTTTATCCCCATGAGAAACAATTTCTCTCTATTAGGGTAATCTACATTTTTGAGATCTGATAGGTATACATGGGGGCTTTCCTGGTAGCTCAGCTGGTAAAGAATCTGCCTGCAATGCAGGAGACCCCAGTTCGATTCCTGGGTTGGAAAGATTCCTGGAGAAGGGATAGTCTACCTACTCCAGTATTCTTGGGCTTCCCTGGCAGCTCAGCTGGTAAAGAATCAACCTGCAATGCAGGAGACCTTGGTTCAATCCCAGGATAGAGAAGACCCTCTGGAGGAGGGCATGGAAACTGACTCCAGTATTCTTGCCTGGAAAATCCCCATGGACCAAGGAGCCTGGCAGGCTACAGTCCATGGGGTCGCAAAGAGTCAGATAACACTGAGTGACTAAGCACAGCACACAGCAGAAAGAAAGAATGTGAAGTATACACAGCAGAGATATACATGAATGTGTTGGCAAAGAAAAGTCTTTCTTGTGTGCAGGGACTGGCATTGTGTGGACTCCTACCTTCAAGACCCTCCTAGAACTTACTCTGTATAATCTATACATCTGGTGCTTTGTCTGTATCCTTTATCACACCCTTTTATAAACTGGTAAGCACAAGTGTTCCCCTGGGCTCTATGAGCCACTCTGGCAAATTAATCAAAATCGAGGAGGGGTCATACTCTCTTTGATTTGTAGTCAAATTGAACAGAGGTTGTTGTAACCTGGGTCTTGTCATTTGCATTGGCATCTTGAAGTAGGGGGTGGGGGGCAGTTTTGTGGAGCTGAGCTCTTAGCCTGTGGGATCTGATGCTATCCCCAGGTTGGTAGTATTAGAAGTGAGCTCAACTATGGGATGCCAGGCTAGTGTCACAGAGAGTCATTTGTTTAGTAGGAATGTCTTGTTCACTTGGTGTCCACCAGTGTCAGAAGTGAAGAGGCGTGTGTGCACAATAACGGAGATTCACAGGAAAGAAAAACCAGTGAGGAAGAACTGTGGATTTTTCCTTTACACAAATCTTAAAAGGAAGACTGAAAAGGATAGAACTGCTTTCAAATAATTTAACATCATTTGGAACAAACTCAAGAATATTTAGAGAAAGGCAAAAATATCCAGCATCTAAAGGTAAAAACTCACAATCTCTGGAGTGCAAAGATTACACAGAAGCAGAGAAGTATGGCCCCTGATGTGGAGAAAGTGAGCCAAAAAAAACACAAAAAACAAAACCAGACCCAGGAATGAAACCGAGCAGGACCCTGTAGGGCTCCTGGGTAGGGAAGTCTTTCTGTCCCCCATTTCTTGTTTGTAGGTTATAGACTCCAGTCCTAAGATCTTCCTTGTGTTCTTATATATATATATATACATATACATATATATATATATATATACATACATATATATATATATATAGTTTTTTACATTTTCCTATGGTATTTCTTTTTTATTATTTATTTTTAATTGGAGGATACTTGTTTTACCATGTTGTGTTGGTTTCTGCCATACAAGAATGGGAATCAGACATAACTATATATATACATATCCACTCTCTCGAGCATCTCTCCTCGCCTCCCCACATTACACCCCTCTAGGTCATTACAGAGCAAGAAGCTAGTCTCCCAGTTTTATATAGCAGATTCCCACTAGCTATCTATTTTACACGTTACTTTCTAAATTTTCCCCTTGAGTTCTAAAGAGCAGATTAGAACAGGTGCTAATCAGGGAAGAAAAGGGACACAGGACAAGGGAGGAGGAGCAGCCAAGAAACAATAGAGCAGGCTTGGGGCAGGATCCTGGTTCTACCCCGAGGCATATATATATATATATATATATATATATATATATATATATATATGTACACACACACACATATACATACATACATACATGACACAATATCTTTAAGTTCTTTATAGAACTAAATCCCCAACAGGTGGAAGATCCCCAACAGAATGAAGATTCTTCATTCCAAATTAAAGGAACCAGAGAAACTCCTCTAGAAGATCACCTCAGGCCAGTTTAACAGAACCAGGCTCACAACACATAACACTTAACCAAGCTCACTTAAGCTGTATGACACCAAGAAGGGAACTTCTTTTAAAACACATTTATTTTGCCAGAGAAACCTTGAGGACATTCAAACCAAGCTTAAAGAGAAGTCTCCCTGAGAACATTGGACATTTGTATTCCTGGAAAAGAGGGGGATTCAGGCCATTTCCAGAGAGATCTCTAGTTTCCAATTAAGATGCCATTCCTGGGGGGCAGGGTATATTGAGAAAAAACGGGGGGCAATATTCTGAACCAGCTCACTAGGAACACTGGCCACCCTCTCCCAGCTTTCCAAAGCCCTTAATCCCCAGACCACACGGCCTGTCCTAAGGAATCTCCCAGTCACCTGCTAATGTTCTGCAAACTCCCATGAAGAGGGCAGCTTAGGGGCACAGTTACCTGGGGAGAAATCAGGTTATATTTTTCCAAATCTCCTCTCCAGGCCAGATACTCATACCTGCATATATAGTGTGCTATCAATGAAATTTAGGAGGTTATTTATTGCAGTAGCTGTGTTACATACCTAGTTAGTTACTAGGTAACGAGTTCAGATACTAGTTACTAGTTCAGATACTCACATTGAAAACAAAGCCCTGGGAGGTCATGTTGCCAAAACTTGGCCTCTGTTCACTGATGCCAAGTACAAACATGGAGACCGTGTTGGGTGAAGTGCAAAAGAATAGCCGTTAATTTCTTCTCCAGGCAAAGGGGGCCAGAGCAGGCTAATGCCCTCAACACTGTGGTCACGAGGAGTTTTGCAGTGTTCAAGGAGCAGGGCGAGGACAATTCTCAGATTGGTTGGCATCAAGATGAAATTTCAGGTATCTTCAGTCTTCTGGTCTCACCCAGTCTAGGATCAATGTTCTGATGGTCAGCAGTTTTCATCTGGAGAGGATCCACTTTCTGTAAAAACAGCTTAGGAATGTGTGTCAGGCCTTTGTCTATATCTTTCAGGGAGCTTGGAGTTCAGTGATTCAGCCATATGGCAGAATTATAATCTAAACTACTACCGATTCCCCAGCCCAACAACTCGTCTCTGTTTCTGCATCTTCATATTTCCTGATGACCGACTCTTGAGCTGGCATTCTACTTCAAAAGACAAGAACACAGGCACTTGTACGTGGGTTCAGTCATGGCCGAGTGAAACCAGGGAAGGCAGTTTCTTCATCCTCTCCTTGGCTCTCCCGGTGGCAGTTCCTCTTCACTGTGAGCTGCCGCTGGCCTTGGGGTTGGCTGGCCTCAGGACCACAAACACTGCTGTTACTGCCACGCCCTCCTGTTTCCTGGGTCCTCATACACACCCGCCACCCACGGCCTCTGCTGGATGGTCTCGCACTTCCAGGCTTCAGTCTTCCTCCCAGACTTGGGGGGGTAGGATGGGGGTGGGCACAAGATGCAGGGGCCAGAAATCAAGCACTGACAGTAGACCAGATGACACTAGGTACCCCTCAGTCTGGATGTCACATACTGGCTTTGTTTTATTTCTTGATTTTTTTTTTTACCTGCTTTGTTTTAACCCACTTCTGCTTCCTGTGATTTGTTTCTCAGGGCTTCAAGGCAGAAGAGGAAGTCAGAACAGGAGTAAAGAGGACGCCTGAAGGTTGCTGGTTTTTGGCTTCTCTTCAAACTGCCAAATGCCTGACGGGGGCTGGTGGACTAATGGCGGATCTAAGAGAACGAACCTCTGCCCAGGCTGTCTGCCACTCTGGGTGCCTTCTTGGCAGAGCAAAAGAAAGTCTGCAGAAGGTGTCACAGCCTGGAAATCGCCTTGGCCTAACAGAGATGCGGACAAGGCTTTGTCTCTTGGAGGTTCAATCTGAGGTAGCCAAGACTTCTTGATTTTTCTGTCCTGAGGTGACCAGGGCGGAAACTCTGATTGAGGACACACACCCATGCTCAGAAGGCCTTGATTTCTGGTTTGTTAGGAGTGTTATCTCTCAGGAGCCACAGATCAAAATCACTGAAACTACCCCTGGATTACAAAATAGGGGAAATTTAAAAAAAACCCAAACTACAATGTTACATAAATTGTCAAGAATTAGGATTGGAGTTGGCAAGAAATAAAGGTTCTTCTTTAAGTAAGAATTGATTGGAGGTCAAAATGGTTACATAGTTGTAGGTAGAGGAAGAGGGTACTTTGAAACTATGTTTGCAGCTGGCCTGCAGCTTGCAGATTTTGTTCTGAGAATGGTTGGGATCTTTCCTGGTGGTCCAGTGGTTAAGATTCAAAGCTTCTACTTCATGGGGCACACGTTCCGTCTGCATGCTGCAGGGCATGTCCAAAAAAAAAGAAAAAGAAAAGAAAATGCTGGTGGTATTCTTGAGTTTGATATAGTCCCTAAAGTTCACAGAACATGTGTGACACCACATCCATGGATGGCTACCCGGCTCCATTTTGAATGTGTGAGCCATAGATATTTCATTTTAATTTTTAAATGATCTCGAATATGTCATCACCTGTTTTCATCACCCTTTTTTGGGTGATCAAATACCAAAGCTAAGGATCTGCCCACAGTGAGATTGGTTCAGTTGGAATAGAGTTTACAAACATATTCTTAAAACAAGACAGTAACTGCAGAAAGTGGTCTTTGAACAATTTTTTTTTCTAGTGAATTACTTTAGTGTTTGAAATGATTTAGGATCACACCAAGTAGTGATAATAAAAAGCAGACGACTCTCGAAGACAGTTTGACAGTTTCTTAAGGCATTACTCTACTCATCATCCAAAAATCTCAGTTTTTGATCATATACTCATCATATGATCTAAAAACTACACAAATAATTTGAAAACTAATATTTTTGCAAAATATGCACAGGTATGTTTATAGCAGTTGTATTCATGATTGCCAAAACTTGGAAGCAGCCAAGATGCCTGTCAATATGTAAATAACTAAACACACTTTAGACTCTCCAAACAACGGCAAAATATTCTAGGACTTAACAAAGAAGCAATTAAGGAAGAAAAACATGAAAGAACCTTTAATGCAGGTTACTAGGTGAAAGAAGTCAATCTGAAAAGGCTACACACTGTAAATTTCAACAACTTATCTTTCCAAATTCAGGAAAAGGCAAAACTATGGAGACAGTGAAAAGATCTGTCTGAAGGGCCGAAGTGGAGAGGTTGAGAGGGATGAAAAGTTGGAGTCCAGGGGACTGTTAAGGCAGTGAAACTATGCTATATGATACTGCAATGATGGATTCAAGTCATTATACATTTTTCAAGATCTGTAGCATACACAACACAAAGAGTGAACCCTATACTATAGACTTCAGATAATAATAATGTAGCAAAGAGCTAACACCCATCCTTCGCAAACTCTTCCAAAAAATTGCAGAGGGAGGAACACTCTCAAGCTCACGCTAAGAAACCACCATCATCATATGCCAAAACCAGACAAAGGTATTTCAAAAAAGAAAATTATAGGCCAATAACACTGATGAACATAGATGCTAAAATCCTCCACAAAATACTAGCAAACTGATTCCAGCAATGCACTAAAAGGATAATACACCATGATCAAGTAGGAGTTAGCTCAGGGAGGCAAGGATTCTTCAATATATGCAAATCAATTAATGTGATACATCATATTAACAAATGGAAGGATAAAAACCTTATGATCATCTCAAAAGATGCAGGATAAGCTTTGGACAAAATTTAATACCCATTTATGATTAAAGAAACTCTCCAGAAGATGGGCAGAGGAAACCTACCTCAATATAATAAAGGTCATATGCAACAAACCGACAGCAAATGTCATTCTCAATAGTGAAAAACTGAAAGCCTTTCCTGTAAGATCAGGAACAAGACAAGGTATCCAAACTGAAAGAGAAAGACAACAGTCACTGTTTGCAGATGACATGATAGAAAATCCTAAAGATTCCACCAGAAAACCACTAGTGGTAATCAATGAATTTAGTAATGTTTCAGGATACATAATCAATACACAGAAATCTCTTGCATTCATTTACACTAACAATATAAGATTATGAAAGAAAAATCCAAGAAATAATTCCATTTACCATTGCAGCAAAAAGAATAAAATACCTAGGAATAAATCTATCTAAGAGGCAAAAGGCCTGTCCTCAGAAAACTAAAAGATACTAATGAAAGTAATCAAAGATGACACAAACAGATGAAGAGATATAACATGTCCTTGGATTGGAAGAATCAATATTGTGAAAATGACAATACTACCCTAAACAGACTACAGATTTCATGTAATCATTATCAAATTACCAAGGGCATTTTTCACAGAATCAGAACAAAAATTTTTACAATTTGCATGGAAACACAAAAGACCGTGAATAGCCAATCTTGAGAAAGAAAAACAGAGCTGGAAGAATCAGTCTCCTTAACCACAGACAATAGGGCAAAGTTATAGTCTTCAAAACAGTGTGATAGTGGCACAAAAATAGACCTACAGATTAATGGAAGAGGATAGAAAGCCCACAAATAAACCCACTCACCTATGGTCAATTAATCTATGACAAAAGAGGCAAGCCTACACAATGGTGGAAAGACAGTATCTTCAACTGTTGAAAACATTGGGCAGCAACATGTAAAAAAATGAAAGTAGATTTTGCTCTAATACCATACACAAAAACAACCTCAAAGTGGGTCAAAGACCTAATTGTGAAATGGGAAGCAATAAAACTCCTACAGGAAAACATAGGCAGAGCATTCTCTGACATAAATTGCAGCAATATCTCTTTCAACCCATCTTGCAGAATAATGGAAGCTAAAACCAAAATAAACAAATAATACCTCATTAAGCTCAAAAGCTTTTGCACAGCAAAGAAAACCATAGACAAAATTTAGAAAGACTAAGAGAACACACAGATTGGGAGAAAATATTCCCAGTGATATGCCTGACAAGGAATTAAGTCTCCAAAAATTGCAAACAGCTTAATTTCATCAAAACAACCTAATAAAAAAATCAGCAAAAGACCTAAATAGATATTTCTCCAAAGAGACACACAGATAGCCAAGAGACACATGAAAAGATGTTCAACATCTCTAATTACGAGAGAAATGTAAAGCAAACTACAATGAGATATCACCTCATACCAGTGAAAATGGCTATCATCAAAAACTCCAAACAATAAACGCTAGAGAGTGTTTGGAGAGAAGGGAATCCACCTACACTGTTGGTGAAAATGTAAATTGGTATAGCCATTAAGGAGAACAGTATGGAGAGGCCTTAAAAACTAAAAATAGAACTACCATATGATTCTGCAATTCCAGTCCTGGGCATGTATCCCCCCAAAAAACCATGATCTTAAAAGATGCATGCATCCCAATGTTCACTGCAGCACTGTTAACAATAGCCAAGACAAGGAAGCAACACAAATGTACACTGACAGAGGAATGGATAAGGAGGATGCAGTGCATATACACGGTGGAATGTTACTTACTGTTAAAAAGAACAAGACACCATTTGCAGCAAAATGGATGGACCTAGAGATTGTCATACTGAGTGAAGTAAGTCAGATGGAAAAGGAGAAATATTGTTTGGCATCCCTTATATACAGAATCTAAAAAGAAATTATATGAATGTACTTATTTACAAAACAGACCCACAGACCTAGAGAATAAATATATGGTTGCCATGGGGAAGGATGTGGGGAAGGATAGTTAGGGAGTTTGGGATAGACATGTACACACGGTTATTTTTAAAACGGATAACTGACAAGGACTTACTGTATAGCACAGTAAACTTTGTTCAATGTTATATGGTAGCCTGGAAGGGAAGGGAGTTTGGAGGGAAATGGATACATGTATGTGTATGGCTGAGTCCCTTTGCTGTGCATCTGAAACTATCAAAACATGATCAGTTGGTTATACTCCAATATAAAATTAAAAAAACAACATTGTAGATCTTTATAGCAATATTTGTAGCACTACATTATTGTTCTCAATATCTGTATTGTTTTCTGTAGTATTGTTTAGTGGCCCCCCAGGCTCCTCTGTCCATGGGATTTTTCAGGTAAGAATACTGGACTGGGTTGCTGTTTCCTTCTCTAAGTGTATAGTATAAGTGTACCATAAGTTAACCTAACTCATATTTATAGACATTAAAGTTGTTTATAATAATTTTACTATTTTAAATAGTTTTGAAATAAGTATCATATAGGAATCCATGTATTTCCTTATGATAAATTCTTTGAAGGAGATTTGCTTGGTCCAAAATTTCTTGATACATTAAAGATTTTGAAATATTATTAAAAAGGTTTCTATATTAATAAAATGCATACCTATACTGAAATAGAGGAAAGCAGTAGAATGGGAAAGACTAAAAATCTCTTCAAGAAGATTGGAGCTTTCAGGGGAACATTGCATGCAAGAATGGGCATGATAAAGGACACAAACGGCAAGGACCTAACAGAAACAGAAGAGATTAAGAAGAGGTGGCAAGAATACACAGAAGAACTGTACAAAAAAGTCTTAATGACCTGGATAACCACAATGATGTGGTCAGTCACCTAAAGCCAGGCATTCTGGAGTGTGAAGTGAAGTGGGCCTTAGGAAGCCCAAAACAAAGGTAGGAAGGTGACAGAATTCCAGTTGAGTTATTTCAAATCCTAAAAGATGATGCTGTTAAACTGCTTCACTCACTGTCAGCAGAAAACTCAGCAGTGGCCACAGACAGGACTGGAAAAGGTCAGTTTTCATTCCACTCCCAAAGAAGGGCAGTGCCAAAGAATGCTCAAACTACTGTACAACAGAGCTCATTTCACATGCTAGCAAGGTAATGCTCAAAATTTTTCAAGCTAGGCTTCAGCAGTACATGAACGGAAAACTGCCAGATGTTCAAACTAGGTTTTGAAGAGGTAGGGGAAGACATGAAATTTCCAGTATCTGTTAGATCGTGAAGAAAGCAAGGGAGTTCCAGGAAAATGTCTACTTCTGCTTCATTTTCTATGCTAAAGCCTTTGACTGTTTGAATCACAACAAACTATGGAAAATTCTTAAAGAGATGGGAGTACCAGACCACCTTATCTGCCTCCTGAGAAACTGGTCAAGAAGTAACAGTTAGAACTGGACATGGAATAATGGACTGGTTCAAAACTGGAAAAGGAATATGCCAAGGCTGTATGTTGACACAAGCTTTTTAACTTACATGCAGAGTACATCATACAAAACAATGGGCTGGATGGATACATATATATAATATGTTATTAATAAAATTGAAGATGCCTTACCACAAGCTCTACTGTGATGCAGTCAAGACAGACATCGTTATTTCCACTTTATATTTGACTTCCAAAGGTTCAGTTCAGTTCAATCACTCAGTCGTGTCCGATTCTTTGAGGCCTCACGAACCGCAGCACGCCAGGCCTCCCTGTCCATCACCAACTCGCAGAGTCCACCCAAACCCATATCCATTGAGTTGGTGATGCCATCTTATCCTCTGTCATCCCCTTCTCCTCCTGCCTTCAGTCTTTCCCAGCATCACGGTCTTTTCAAATGAGTCATCTCTTCGCATCAAGTGGCCAAAATATTGGAGTTTCAGCTTCAACCTCAGTCCTTCCAATAAACTCCAGGACTGATCTCCTTCAGAATGGACTGGTTGGATCTCCTTGCAGTCCATGGGACTCTCAAGAGTCTTCTCCAACACCACAGTTCAAAAGCATCAATTCTTCTGTGCTCAGCTTTCTTTATAGTCCAACTCTCACACCCACAGATGACTACTGGAAAAACCATAGCCTTGACTAGACGGGCCTTTGTTGACAAAGTAATGTCTCTGCTTTTGAATATGCTATCTAGGTTGGTCATAACTTTCCTTCCAAGGAGTAAGTGTCTTTTAATCTCATGGCTGAAATCACCATCTGCAGTGATTTTGGATCCCCCCAAAATAAAGTCAGCCACTGTTTCCCTGTCTATTTGCCATGAAGTGATGGGACCGGATGCCATGATCTTAGTTTTCTGAATGTTGAGCTTTAAAAAGGTTACCATATCTGGAAGAAAAAAAAAAAAACCACACGCACACATTACCGTATCAGGTTGAATTCACAGAATCACTGAATAAAATAGCTGAGATCGGTACACAAATTTGTTTCTGTGCTAAAAAGTGAAAGAAAGTGAAAGTAAAGTCGCTCAGTCATGTCTGACTCTTTGCCACCCCATGGACTGTGGCCTACCGGGCTCCTCTGTCCATGGGATCCTTCAGGCAAGAATACTGTTTCTGTGCTAAAGTGTTGTTTAATCTAATGTTATACTGCCTCCCAGTGGTATAAACTTATATTCACAGGCACCTGTAAATCAACAGTTACATATTTCCATTCTTATGCCTTTGGAAATACTGGAGATCAATTTACTTGTTTACTAGCAAAGTAATTTTTCCTGCATACCAAGGATGCTCTTTCTTAAATATTTACATCTCTTGAATCTGTATAATTCTATGCTTAAGACACACAACAAGCAGTTAATTATATGAAATTTAACATATATAGCATATATATTGTCCAAGTCAGCATATCTTGTTATTAAACTATTTTTATTATTCATTTTACTTTAGTAGTAAAATGAATGAATCTCACAGAGTCTATGTAACTTGCCAGTATCACACAGCTACCAGTGGCCAACCAATACTCTTACTCTCTTGTTCATTCTCAAAGCCCATCCTTGTAACCATGAATTACACTTCTACCATAGTTTTTTCCCAGTTAGAATTTTTGTCGAGGCTTTAATCTTGCACTGCATGTTTATGGCTTTTCCAACATAATATCTTCTCCATGACCACAAGCATCAGATCTTTTGGAATCAATCCTTGAGTAATACCTTGTTCAGGTACTCATTTGTGTAAACACAACAACTAAATATCTGATTATTGTCTACCATCTATAACTGTACACTTTTTCACAAGATGTAAACAAGAATTTGCGTTCAAATATGCATTGATTTTGCTACTCCACACCTGACATTGGTGGTAAAAAAACGGTGGTACAATATTGTTAAGTAATTAGCCTCCAATTAAAAAAAAAAACAAAAACGGTGGTGAAAAAATCCTTCTCTAAGTGCTTTAAGGTCTAAATCCAAACCATACCTTTAGAAGTGAAGTGACGTGAAAGTCACTCTATAGTGTCCTACTCTTCGCAGCCCCGTGGACTAGTCCATGGAATTCTCTAGGCCAGAATACTGTAATGGGTTGGCTCTCCCTTCTCCAGGGCTCTTCCCAACCCAGGGGTTGAATCCAGGTCTCCCGCATTGCAGGCGGATTCTTTACCAGCTGAGCCACAAGGGAACACTTTAGAACTGCTGTGCAATAGGATAGTCATTAATCACAAATGTATTAAAATTTAAATCAATTATAATTAAATAATTTAAAATCTAGCCATATTTCAAGTGCTCACCAGCTCCATGTGGCTAGTGGCTACAATTGTGGTTGCACTGATGTGGAATATTTCCACCACTGTAGAAAGTTGATTCAAAAGTGCTGATCTAGAATAAAAATAATAGTTTTCTTCCAGATGTTGAACGAAAGGAACTCCAGCTAACTTGCTTTTAAACAATGAACCATATATAGCTCAATCCATTTTATAGTAATTAGAAACATTAGCCTTCTTCAGTATGCGTGCTTGTGAAATATATAGACGTTAAGATCCAAGTGAAGCAAAACTGTACAATGACCTTGTAGGATTAGGAATTTTTAGAATTTTCTTTCACTATTTTTGATATCCAAAGATTCTGTAGTATTTCCCCTTTTTTATTTCTAATATTATTGATTTGTGTCTTCTCTCTGTTTTCCTCAGTTCGCTTGAGGTTTATCAATTTTGTTTATTTCTTCTAAAGAACCAGCTTTGTTTTATGGAGGCTTATCAACTTTATTGATCATTTTGAAGGAGCCACCTTTTGATTTCATTGATCGTCCCTATTGATATCTACTGTTCAATTTCATTTCTTTTCACTTTGCATTTCCCTTCTTTTTCTAGTTTACTATGGCTAAACCTTAAATGTTTGTTTTTAGATATTTATTCTTTTTGAATATATGCATTCAATGTAGTAAACTTTCCTCTAAACATTTATTTTACTCTATGTCACAAATTCTGAAGTTATATTTTCATTTAGTTAAAAATATTTTAAAATGTTTATTGAAATGTCTTCTTTGACTCATGTATTGTTTAGAAATATGTTGTTAAATCTCCTGTATTTAGGATTTTCTAGTTATATTTCTATGTAGCCATCTGATTCTAGTTTAATTTCACTATGGCCTGAGCATGTACATTATATGATTTCTTTTAATTTTTTAAGCTATAATTTTTCTGCATGTGGTCTAACATGGCAAATATTCAACATAACCTCAAGACAAATGTATATTGTGCTGTCGTTAAATAAAGTAGCTTATAAATGTTAATTATTTTATATACACTTGGTTGATGGTGCTGTTAGTACAACTGTGTTGTGATTTTCTGCTGGATGGGTCTGCCCATTTCTAACAGAGGGTTACAGAAGTCTTCAGCTATAATAGTGAATTCACCTGTCTCTCCTAGCAGTTCTATCAGGTTCTAACTTACATCTTGACACTGCTGTTAGGTTCATATACAAAAGAATTGTCTTCTTGGAGAATTAATTGTTTTATGGTTATGTAATATTCTTCTTTTACCCTGATAAGTTTTCTTGTTTAGCAGTTGCTCTGCGTGAAATTAATACAAAGATACTGCACTCCAGTACTCTTGCCTGGGAAATCCGATGGATGGAGGAGCCTCGTAGGCTACAGTCCATGGGGTCGCTAAAAGTTGGACACGACTGAGTGACTTCACTTTCACTTTCATGCATTGGAGAAGGAAATGGCAACCCACTCCAGTGTTCTTGCCTGGAGAATCCCAGGGACAGAGGAGTCTGGTAGGCTTCCGTCTATGGGGTCGCACAGAGTCGGACACGACTGACGCGACTTAGCAGCAGCAGCAGCAGCTACTCCAGCTTTCTTTTGATTAGTATTCACAAGGAATATCTTTCTCCACCCGTTTCCTTTTTTTTTTTTTTTTTTGACTACATATGTATTCATCTTTAAAGTGGATTTTTTTATAGAAAATACAAAATTGCATCTTGTTTTTGTTTCACTCTGACGATTTCTTTTAGCTGATATATTTAAACCATTGATATGAAGATGATTATTTAAACAGATGAAATAATATCTGACATGTATGTAAATGTTTTCTATTTGTTGCTATTGTTCTTTGTTTCCATTTTGTCTTCTACTTCTTCAGTCTTATGTAGTTTTAGCTGGGCAGCTTAGATTATTGCATTTTCCTATCCATTGCACTTCTTTCTTTTTAAAAAAAAAATATTTTTTAGTGATTGCCCTGATGCTTGTAACACAAAATTGCAACTAGCTCAAATATGCTTTCAATTAATATTGTAAACCTCAAAAGACTAGTGCAATATCTTTTAATAACAAAATAATCCTAATTATACTGGGAACAAACAGAGCCATCCCCAAAAGTTAGCCAACAACTTAATTACAATGATTGGAAACAATTGGGATTTTTGCCTTAGGAAAGATGCTAGGTAATCATTCCTGTGTTTCCCAACCCCAGTTCAGGTTCTCCCTTTGTCTGGCCAGGCACTAATTGGGACTGGATATCTCAGTCACGCTGACTTGCTGCAAACGGGACTTATTGGATATGTGGCTCTTACCTATGGACATGGCTTCCCCCTGGTTGGATAGGGAGATGCACCCTGGGTCTAGCCTTTACTCACGGCTTTATATTTTCAGAGCTTCCAGAAAAGCCTGCTAATTTACCCCACCTTAAAACTCGGTGGGCAAGGTCTGTATTTCACTGGTATGATTATTTGGCTGCAGTCTTAGTTTCCTCTTTGGGAACTACAGATGTTATGCTACAAGTAGATGCTTTGACTAATTTTACTCAACAGGCATTACAAGATTCTCAAAAGGCTATTTCAGCTCTTAATGCTGAACAAGCACAAATTAGAAAGGTGGTTTTAGAAAACAGATTGGCTTTGAATATTCTGACAGCTGAGCAAGGAAGAACGTGTGCTATTATTCATACCCAATGCTGTACATATATACCTGATATGAACATGAATGTCACTCGTTTTACTAAACACATGAACAAGATGATTGAGGCCATGGATACTCCTGAAGCCTCAATTGCCTCACTTTGGGAGACGTTAACTAGTTCCCCATGGTGGACAACTATCTTAATTACAATAATTCTGATTGTTTTGTTTTTACTGTTTGCTCCCTGCATCTGTAACTGTATAACTGGATTTGTTTCTAGCCACATGAAAGCTTTCAAGTTACAAATGGTTGCTCAAACTCCTGCTACTGCTGCAGCTGCCTCCAACTACTATTTGGGGCCCCTAGATCAGATATCCTCAATATGAAGATTAGGAAAATATGTTGCCTTGCCAATTTAGGGACAACACCCCTTCTCAGCTCAGAAGCAGTTATGAAACGAAAACGACACCCCTTTTCCCTAGGCAACATAATTCCCCTAAAAGAAAAGGGGGGAATGAGAGGGTAACAGGCAAGAAGGCCAGGGGTCTCCAAACCGAGGAAATAGCCTGCAAGTGTCAGACATTTTTATCTCTCTTAAGCGGCAGGAAGAAACAAACTACCCATATTTTTTCCTTCTCTATACAAATTTAAAAGGAGGTTTCTCTTAAAATTCTGTGTTGCCATAATGACACCTGAAGTTAACCATTGCCTTTTTCTTATGGAAATGTTTATCTTAAGCTATCCTAATGTACTATGCATTTACCCCAAACTAAGTCTTCAAGTCGGTTCCACCTTTTGGGCTCAGAACCTACTATAACCAGTATGTTAATACTCTGATATTGTTCCTCTAATCTATGTAAATGACATTATTTGTATGGTGCTCTGCCCTTCTTCAAGATTCAAGTTAATCCTTTTATGGCACAAGATAAAGCATTTGGAGCCAAGACTGTCCCAAAATACATCTTATGGGTGAGGGGCCTGGTGCCATTCCGAGTTTTGAGACATTCCTTTCTTTCTTTCATTAACAGACTGCTGGTGACTATATAACATCCAGCTGAAGGCTAGCAAGGGGGGTACTCTTTCTGCCCCTTTCTGATGCCTATGTCAGAAGCTTTCTCTATCTCCTTTATACTTTAATAAAACTTTATTGCACAAAGCTCTGAGTGATCAAGCATCATCTCTGGCCCCGGATTGAATTCTTCTCCTCTGGGGGCCAAGAATCCTGCCGTTGTAATTCAACAACCTTTCACCTATTACATGTTGCACTTTTTGTAGTTATCCCACAGCTCTTGGATATTGTTTTGGGTTTTCTTTTCTTTTCTTTTTTTTTCAGTTTTTTTCTTTTAACTTTTCAGTTTTGGATGTTTCTGTTGCTATGTCCTAAACTCAGAGATTCTATCCTCAGCCATGTCTAATCTATTAATGAGGCCATCAGACACTCTTTATTTTGTAAGTGTTTTTGATTCTCTTACATTTCTTTTTTTCCTTTCTTATAATTTCTATGTCTCTCCTTTCACTACCTATTTATTCTTCATTGTGTCTATATTTTGCATTGGGGTCATTAGCATGTCAGTCATAGTTTAAAAAAGTTTCCAGTGTGATAATTCCAATATTTCTGCCATACCTAAGTTCTGACACTTTTCAAACTGTGCTTAACTTTTTGTTTTTGTTTTCTGTGCTTTAGTTATGTCTGACTCTCTGCAGTGCCATGGGCTATAGCCTACCAGGCTCCTGTACCCATGGAAGTTTTCAGGCAAGAATACTGGAGCCGGGTGCCATTGCCTACCTCAGGGGATCTACCCCACCCAGGGATTGAACCTGAGTCTCTTGCATCTCCTGCATTGGCAGGGGGATTCTTTACCATCAGCACCACCCAGGTGGTTGAAAACTGTGTTATAATAAATATATTTTAATTTTGCCTCTGATTCCTGGCAAGGAGCTTCAAAAATCATTATAATTTTTTCAATTTCTTGAGTCATAGAAGAAGTAATTTTGTTATGCTAGTGATCATTCATTGTGAAGGTTCTCTATAGTTTCAAGGGAGTGTCTGGTCACCGGAAAAAACCCACCACCATGTGAGTCAGTTCAGTTCAGTCACTCAGTCGTATCCGACTCTTTGCGACAACATGAATCGCAGCATGCCAGGCCTCCCTGTCCACCACCAACTCCCAGAGTTCACTCAGACTCACGTCCATCGAGTCAGTGATGCCATCCAGCCATCTCATCCTCTGTTGTCCCCTCTGCCTCGTGCCCCCAAACCCTCCCAGCGCCAGAGTCTTTTCCAATGAGTCAACTCTTTGCATGATGTGACTAAAGTACTTAGAGGGTAGCAAATTCCTGCCCTCCCTCTGTTCACAGACACACAAGCTGTGCATGCCTACACCCGATTCTAATGTACCAAAGACACTGAGACCTAAACTCTTCATAGCAGAACATTGCCTACATTCCACATTGGCCATTGGTTGATTCACTTGCAAGAAATATCTGAACAACACTACAGGGGCTCTAAAAACTGAACTGGAACCAGAGCCAACAGAAGGCCTGAACCTAGCCAGAGTGATTGTCTGCTCAAACCAAAAATTTGGATATGCTCCAGATATTTAAACAAAGTGTCTCCTAACAAAATATTTATTAAAAGTGTCCAGAAGACAATCCAAAATTATTCAGCATATTAATAGCCATGAGAATTTGAACTTGCATGGGGAAAGACAATCAACAGCTATGCTGACGTGACACAGATGTTGGAATTATCTAGAAAATATTTTAAGCAGCTATTATAAAGATACTCAAAATACCAAAGGAATGAAGAAATAAATGAAGTCATTTAACAGGAATTAGAAATCATCTTTTTCCTCCTCTGAATTGCCTTCTATCTAAATTGATTGCTACTTTTATCAAGGATAAAGAAAAACTTCCATTCTAAGTTATGACACCCCAATTTTGTCCAACAGGTAAAAGTCACTTTTTTCATAGCAAGTCATCAAACAAAATCTTAATAAGTGATTTTAATTTCAATCTCATATATATGTATGTATATGTATATACAGATATATATATATATGTGCACACACACACACATTTTTCTTTCTGTACAGCATCTAATATAAGATATTTTATTTGAATGTTCTCCTAAATTTTTATCTGGAATTGTTCATTTTTTTAAATTGGTAAATATCTTTTACTTGCCTTTTAATGTTTTCTCACCTGTGAGCCTCCCTGATAAGTTTTATACTTTATTTCATAATAATAACATGCTGCATCTGTGTAACACTTTACAGTATTTTCCCAGTGAAATTAATCATTTCATTGTCAGTCATAAATTTTACCTGTTTCCATTCTCTTATCTCTTTCTCTTAATATTTCCCTTTCATTACCTGTGAGAACAAGAATTTCCATATCTGCTTATTGTTATACAAATTATAAACACATTTATAATTTTATAAATTAGAGCACTCTTTCAAGGTCTCTCATCCTTGAAACCTGTACCTGTGAACCACTTTCCCTGTGTAGATACTAGAGTCTTATCAGTAGCATTATTTTATCACCTCAGTCCTCACCCTCATTCCTTACAGCCCGAATTCTTACCTCTTTTCGCAGTCCACACAGTTGGAAAGCATCTTTCTCTACCATATTTATGTCAGGCATTTTACCTCCAGCTCTTATTAGAGAACTAAGACCAGAGGCAACCGTTTGAGGTCGGAACTCCCTGAGTAACTGAAAAAGTCAGGCTAAGCTAATTTGGGTAGTGAAAGAGTCACACAGTGAACCACACATTTTCAGTCAGAAGGCCACTTGCCACAGACACACACAGAAGACTGGGCTTTGTATGAATGTTTAAAAAGACAAGGAAGCTATTTCACGAATAATACTTTAATTGCAAGACAATGGATTTCAAACCAATCACCATGATAAGTCCAGTTACGACATGTCAGCTTGCAAATATATTACACAGTTATTGACCATATTCCCTGCACTGTACGTTTCACACTTACAACTCATTTATTTTGTAACTGGAGGTTTTGGTTTCTCACTCTTCCTCTTTCCTTCTCTCTGCTCCTCCCACTCCTTCCTGGCAAACACATATTTGTTCTTTGCATCTATAACTATATATACACAGTATAAAAATGTTCAACTGCTATATTGTACATTTGAAGTTAATTTTGTAAATCTACTACTCTTTAGTAAGGAAGAAAAGGAAATGGTCCTCAAGAGGACATGGGAGTTATTTACTGAAGCAAGCTCACTGGATACAGCAATAAAGACAGGAGTGACATGGTGAGGGCTGCTTTTACTCACTTTTGTCGAGTGATAGACAAAACTAGACTCAACTGGACTGAAATGTTGAGAGAATGTATTTTCCTTAAAATACATTTCCTGAAAGAAGCAGTGGACATTCTAGGTTATGCTTGTACCTGAATAAGATAAAACATAGAAATGAAAAGAAGCTGATATTGATAATGGTGCCGAAACTCTGCCTGTGTTCTCTGGTGCTGAATAGAAACATAGAGACAGGTTTTGGGCGAAGTAGAAAAGAGTAACTTTTATTGTGCTGCCAGGCAAAGGGGGCCACAGAGGGCTAATGCACTCAAGACTGTGTGACCCACCCGGGAGTGGGACAGTGAGCAGTTTTACAGTGTTCAAGGAGCAATGTGTGATCAACTCATGGACAATTCTTGGATTGGTTGGCATCAAGGTCAAGTTTCAAGCATCATCAATTTTCCAGTTTCAATCAGTCTAGAGTCTATGTTTCCATGGTCAGCAGGTTTCATTTGGAGCAGGTCTGCTTCTTGTAAAAATAACTTAGCAATGTGTGTCATGCCTTTATATATCTCAGAGAAATCGGAGTTCAGTGATTCTGCTATGTGGTTGAATTCTAATCTAAATTGTTACCAGTTCCCCAGCCCAATAGCTAGTCTTTGTTTCTACATCTTCACATTTCTCTCTTCAACGAGGGGTGCTGGGAAAACTGGTCAACTACATGTAAAAGAGTGAAACTAGAACACTTTCTAACAGCACACACAAAAATAAACTCAAAATGGATGAAAGACCTAAATGTAAGACAAAAAACTATAAAACTCTTAGAGGAAAACATGAGGAGTAGCACATTCTTTAACATAAATCACAGCAAGATCCTCTATGACCCACTTCCCAGAGTAATGGAGATAAAAACAAAAAATAAACTAATGGGACCTAATTAAACTTAAAAGCTTTGGCACAACAAAGGAAACTATAAGCAAGGTGGAAAGACAGCCCTCATGAAACAACCGACAAAAAATGAATCAATCATTGATTCTTGAGGCAGTCTTTTACTTTAAAAACAAGGACCCAGGAGTTTGTACAGTTTCAGAAATGAATTGTATTAATGCTACTGCTGCCATAACAAAGTGCCATGCACTGCATGATTTAAAACACCAGGAACTGACTGTCTCACAGTACTACAGTCTGGAAGGCCCAACATCAATATGTCCTCTGGGTCATGCTCTCTCAGACTGCTCTAGGAGACAGTCCTTTCTTGCCTCTTCCTGTTTCTGCTAATGGCTGGCCATACCTAGCGCTCTTTGACTTATAGGCACATCACTTCAGTCACATGGCTGTCTTTTCCCTTTGTCTTCACGTTGTCTTCGCTTTGTTAAGAGTTTTGTCTGACTCCAAATTTCCTCTCCTTATAACACCACTTGTGCTAAAGATCTTGAGGCCTATGGTAATGATGTCTTCACTATTACATTCAGCCCAGCCCTAATTTCCAAATAAGGTCACAGTCTGAGGTCCTGAGCATTAGAATGTCAACACAACATTTTAGGCTCATAGTTCAACCTCATAAGACATGCTGCTGTTGCTGCTAAGTCGCTTCAGTCGTGTGTGACTCTGTGCAATCCCATAGACGGCAGCCCACCAGGCTTCCCCATCCCTGGGATTCTCCAGGCAAGAACACTGGAGTGGGTTGCCATTTCCTTCTCCAATGCGTGAAAGTGAAGTCGCTCAGTCGTGTCTGACTCTTAGCGACCCCATGGACTACTGCCTACCAGGCTCCTTCACCCATGGGATTTTCCAGGCGAGAGTACTCACAAGATATAGGAAGAGGAAATTTCTTGAGTCTACACACAATATACATAACTCAGACAGTAAAGCGTCTGCCTACAATGTGGGAGACCTGGGTTCAATCCCTGGGTCAGGAAGATCCCCTGGAGAAGGAAATGGCAACTCACTCCAGTATTCTTGTCTTGAAAATCCCATGGACGGATTAGCCTGGTAGGCTATAGTCCATGGGGTCACAAAGAGTCAGACACAACTGAAGGACTTCACTGTCACTTTTCAGAAGTTTACAAAAATAATTCTATCCCATGGGGTCGATTGTGTAGTTTTTCATATTAAAATTCATAGATATCACATAAATTAAGTTACCCTCAACTACAAAGACCCTGTGTAATCACTGATTACTGGATATTTGGTCTTGTAAAGGCTTCCGCCTGGGTCTGAGATCCAGGGCAAACATGTATGGTAGGGTCTTTCTTCAAACAATGCTTTACTTAAAGTGAATCACAGAACTCATAAGCTCATGAAAAGCATTATTATTTAGCAAAAAATCTTCAGAATAGTGGGAAAAGGGAATTGGTTATGCACTGGTTTATCCAGTGAGGGTGCATTCAGATTGTTTACAGTATTCAGATGTTATTTCTTCCTGTTCAGGGCATGTGTGCTTGGTCGCTCCGTTGTGTTCTACTCTTTGCAACCCTGTGGACTGGAGCACACCAAGTTCCTCTGTCCATGGGGTTCTCCAGTCAAGAATACGGGAGTGGGTTGCCATTTCCTTCTCCAGAGGATCTTCCCGACCCAGGGTTTGAACCCATGTCTGCTGCAACTCTTGGATTGGCAGGTGGATTCTTCTTCCACTGAGCCACCTGGGAAGCCACTTTCCTTTTCCCTCCTAATAAATGTTTCACTTGTTTCATTAGTTTTGGTTTCTGTGTGGAAATTTATTTTTCTGGAAATGAATCCTAATGGCCAGGATTCAGCACTCAGCCTGACTTCAATCTCTGGCCAGAAACCAAAGTTCTGTTTCAAGTCCCTGCAGGTTGAGGCCACCCAAGCTCAGACATGTCTTCACAAAAACCTTTGTCTTTCTCTGTTCAGGTGAAAAAAATAAAAACCAAGAAGACCTTAGAGGTAGCACAGCCTCAAGATAAAAGAAACTTATGTCCCTGAATTTCCACATGGAAGAAAGCTGCGTTCTAACTAGAACCTCCTATATTTCACAGTTACATGAGTGATAAGTAAATATACACTGTGCTATCAATGAAATTTAGGAGGTTATCTATTGCAGTAGCTGTGTAATTTATCTAATCAGAATGGCAGCTTCATTTTTTCCATATTTTTGGCATTACTAATCACTTCTTATCCAATCACCAAATATCTGCAGATTGTTTACTATTATGGTAGGTGCTGAGAAACAAAAGCTCTGCAAATTCTGACGAAGAGGATGAAGCAGGCACCTGGGTCTTGTGTGGGAGAGGTTTGGATGGATTTTCCAGAATGGCTGAGGCAAGGTTAGTATCTTCTCTGGTGTCTAGTGAAGACAGGAACATTTTAAAAGATCACGGTGTATAGTACCACTGAAAACTTGACAGAGCTAAGAGCAATGACAAATTGAAATTATAATAGTGATCATTATAATTATAATGAAGTGGTCAGCATACAAAAATGGAGTTGGAAGGCAAGGGTCCGATTTCAGAATTCAAGAACTAGAACTTCTTTGTATCTTTGTATTGTGCCACACAAAAGGACAGAGCAACACCTGCTGATTTCTGTGGCCTCATGGTACCCCGAGAAAACTTGCTGTCTCCCTAAAGATCTCCCTCCCTCCCTTTCCTGTGTTTGTGGAACAAGTCCTTGCTTAACACACTTCACTTCTCATCAAGTGAAGTTTTAATGCTTGAGAAATAAGCTCTGTAATGACCCCATGGCTTCTCGCATTTAAAAAAATAAATAAACTTCCTCCTTTTTTTTTTAAGCGCATCAGTCACAAGTCAGAGCTTCCTGCATCTGTGTCTCCAAGCTGGGGCTCTAACAATCCAGCCAAAAAAATGCCTCTTCTCAATCAGGTCTTTGTTTCTGAAATTTCAGTTAATAAAAGCAATACATTATGAAAACGGTGACACACTTAGCCTGCTTGACACCAGGAAGGGAACTTTTTTTTTTTAACACACCCTTATTCAGTCAAAGGGAGCTTAAGTCTCTTCAGACAAAGCTGAAAGACAAGTCTCCCCAAGAACCTGGGACCTTTGTGTTTTTGGAAATGAGTGGAATTCAGGCCACTTCCAAAGGGATCTCAACTTTTCAATAAAGATACAATCCTGAGAGTGAGGCAGATGGAGAAAAAAAGGGGAAAGACCCTGAACAATGTCCCTAAGAATACCTGCCACCTTCTCTTAGCCTTTCAAAGCCTTTAATCCTTAGACCACAGAGCTTACCCTAAGGAATCTCCCAGTCACCCACTAAAGTTCTGCAAACTCCTATGAAGAGGGCAGCTTAGGCACACAGCCATCTGGGGAGAAATCAAGTCAAAATTTTTCAAATCACCCAATCAGGCCAGATGTTCACCCTCTATTGGAACAGGTCTAGAGAGTTTGCAACTGCTTGAGACCAAGAAGACAGTTTCTTCATTCTCTTCTCCTCTGGGCAGTAGTGGTTCTTCTTTCACTATGACTTTGCTCTGGACCAGAGGTGGCCAATGGAGAAGGAAAAGGCAACCCACTCCATTGTTCTTGCCTGGAGACGCCTATGGACAGAGGAACCTGGTGGGGGCTGCTGTCCATAGGGTCGCACAGAGTCAGACACGACTGAAACAACTTTGCAGCAGCAGCAGCAGAGCTGGCCAAACAGGAGGATGTGGTGTCTTGGGGCTGCTACCACCGCCCTCTCCCGGCAGCTCTAGCTTCCCTGTGGGGTGACCACATCCCTTTCCATTCACAGCTTTCTCCCATATCCAGGTCCCAATGGTCTGCCAAGGTCTGAGGAAGACACTGGATGCAGGGTCTAGAAAATAGGCCCATGGACCGGATGGTACCCCAGATGGTACCAAATAACTCTCCCTCCCCACCCTCCACCTTCTGCCCTCCACCCTAGATGTTACGCCCCACTTCCTGCATTTAATTTCTCAGGATGTTGAGGCAGAAAAGGAAGTCAGCACACTTGTAAACAGGATGCCTGCCGTTGAAGGGTCTTTGGCTCCTTTCCAACCTGCCAAACGCCTGATGGGGACCTGGTGGACTAACAGTGGATCTAAGAGGACAGCCCTCTGCTCAGGCTGTCTGCCAGGCTGGGTCCCTTCCTAGCAGGAGAAAGTCTGCATGAATCTCCACAGCCTGCTAGTCTCCCTGGCCTAGCAGAGATGGGGACAAGGCTCTGTCTGTCTCTCTGAGGTTCAACCTGTGGTAACCAAGACCCCTGAGGACAGAAACCCTGTTGTGTGTAGCCACCCTGACACATAAACCTCCTCTAAAAGGTGTTAATTTGTGGCTTGTTAGCACCACTGTTCTCAGGAGATGATACACAAATCAAAATCCCAGGCTAATATATTCTGAGGCTACAAAATGAGGAAAGGTTAGAAAGGCCAAAAACTACAAGGTTATATAAATTGTCAGGAATTAGGACTAGAGTTGGGAAGAAATAATGCTTGTTTAAACAGGAGTTGTTTGGGGTTCAAATGGTTACACATTTGCAGGTGTAGGAGGGAGGCACTTTGAAACTGTGTTTGCACCTGGCACTGCCTGCAGATACTATTTTGAAAATGTCTGGTGATGGTCTTGAGTTTTATATAATTCAGAAAGTTTAAGTTCTCAGTGATGCATCTGCAAGTTCTCAGATGCAAGACTGCATCTGAAACTACCTCCACCTAAGGCCATCTGGCTCCATTTTGTATGTGTGAACTATAGTTACTCCATTTTTATTTTTGAAAGATCTTAAATACATAATCAGGCTTCCCTGGTGGCTCTGTGATGAAGAACCTGCCTGACAATGCAGGAGAGGCAGGTTCAATCCCCAGTCCAGGATGATCTTTTGGTGAAGAAAATGGCAACCCAGTCCAGTATTCTTGCTGGGGAAATCCCATGGAGAGAGGAGCCTGGTGGGCTACAGTCCATGGGGTCGCAAAAGAATTGGACAGGACTTAGTGACTAAACAACAGCAGCAGCAAATATATCATCACCTGTCTACATTACCCTCTTTTGGACTTTTGTGGGGGATAAGATTTCAACCCTGAGGATCTGCTACAGTGAGATTGGTCCAGTTGGAACAGAGTTTACAAACAGATTCTTAAAGCAAGACAGTAATGGCAGAAATCGGTCTTTGATGAACAAAAATTTTTTTCCTGGTGAATTATTTTGATCCTTGAAGTGATTTAGAAGTTTCGCCAAGTGGTGACAATAAAAAGCTGACTCTTTAGAAGACAGTTTGTCAGTTTCTTATGAAATTAATATACTTGCCAGGTGATCCAACAGTCTCACTTTTGGGCATTTACAGAAATGAGTTGAAAACTGATGTTTATGCAAACTTACACAGGTGTGTTTATAGCAGCTATATTTATGATTGCCAAAACTTGGAATGCCTGTTAATATATAAATGGCTAAGCACACTATAGACTCTCCAAACAATGGCATAATGTTCAGGGACTTTAAGAAAAGTTCTCAAGTGAAGAAAAAAACATAAAAAGAACCTTTTATGCAGGTTATTAAGTGAAAGAAGGTAATCTGATAAATCTATGTACTGTAAAATTGCAACAATTTGACACTTACGTAAAGGCAAAACTATGGAGATGTTGAAAAGACATGTCTGAAGGACCAAGGTGGAGAGATTGGGAGGGATGAATGGGGGAGGCCAGGCGGTTTTTAAGACAATGAAACTATACTCTGTGATTCTGTAATGATGGATTTAAAACTACTAGGTGGTGTTTTGGGGGATTCTCAAGATCTCTAGTTCTTTATGTCTCAGCACAGAAAGAATCCAGTGAGAGGCAAAGTGATAGAAAAGAAGTGATTTGTTAGAATAGGAGGTTTGTGAGGTTAACAAGTGGATGGATGAGAGGGTGCTGTGCCTGAGAACTTAGTGGGCTATAGTTTCAATCAAAGGAAAAATGGGGAGGGGAAAATACCACTTCTTCCCTCGTTCTTGAGCGGATGTCAAGCTTCCATAGTCAGCTCTGCCTTCACGTCAGGCTGGGGAGTTTTCTTGTCCCTACATGGTTAAGCCAAGACAGTCATGGCACTATGGAAAAATTGTTTCAAGTCTCAGTACCATGAGGGTCTTTCACTTTGAATGTCACCTTTCCATTTTATTGTTGTTTTTTTTTTTTTTTTTTTTTTTTTTAATGTGTGCAGAGAGCTTGTCCTGGGGGCCATTAATTTACTGAGCTCACTAGGTGGGATGTGGGTCTCATACCGTCATTTTTCTGTTGTTTTGAGAGATGTCTCATGCTTCTGTTTTGCAAGGTTTTTTTGCTAAACAACCCTGCTTAGTTTTGTAGTTAAGCAAACCTGCTTTTTTAAGCAATCATTAACATACAGGGATTTCCCATTCTCATACTTTTTACTTACAATCCCCAGTGGGATTAACCATTTAATTACCTACTTTGTCCCTTTACTCTATCCCTATCAAATTCATGTCATTATGAAAGTGAAAGTGTTAGTTGCTCAGTCGTGTCTGACTTTTTGGGGCCCCATGGACAGTAGCCCACCAGGCTTCTTTGTCCAAGGAATTCTCCTGGCAAGAATATTGGAGTGGATAGCCACTCCCTTCTCCAGAGGCTCTTCCTGACCCAGGATTGAACCCCAGCCTCCTGCCTCACAGGCCGATTATTGTCTGAGCCAACAGGAAAGCCCAAGCTTGCCATAGCATATAGAACATAAAGAGCAAACCCTAACGTAGTCTATGGACTTCAGTTCATAATATTGGAGCAAAATTTGTTCATCAGCTGTAACCAATAAAACAAGCTAATACAGTGTGCTTAAAATAAGGAAAGCTGTGAGGAAGAATTACCTGTGGGAACTCTGCATTTCTGCTAAAATTTTCCCAAACCTAAAACTGCTTTTTTTCCTTTTTTTCCCATAAACCTAAAATGGAGTCTGTTCACTTAAAAGAGCAGTTGACTCTTAGTCAGCATTATCATTGTTTTTAGCTCAGTGACCTAGGAACCACTCTCATCCTTAAACTAGAACTAGAAGTTAAAGGTGAGACATATACGGAGCTCTAGTGTGTTCTGTGTGACATGAGGTAAAGGTCAGAGATTATTTGCTGTCAGAATCCTTTAAACTTAAAGTGTAAATCTGAAAAAACCACCTTAGAAACCACTGGAGACAATGCTGAGCAAATTAAAGCACTAAGCCATCAAGAGAAAAAGAGAGGTTGAAATATCTACTTTTGCTTTGCTATGACCACAGTAACTTTTGAAACAGAATTGTTATCCATCCAACTACCCTTGCTGAAGGGTAAATGTAATTGGGACTTCCCTGGTGGTTTAGTGGTTAAGAATTCAGCTACCAGTGCAAGGAAAGCATGTTCAATTCTTGCTCAGGGAACTAAGATCCCGCATGCTGTGGGGCAACTAAACCCTCGGGCTGCAACTAAGAGCATAGCCGTGCCACACAAAAAAAGACCCTGAATGCTACAACTAAGGCCCACTTAGCAACTAAACTACCACCACCATAGAGCTTCTCCATCTTCGGCTGCAAATAATATAATTAGTCTGATGGTGGTATCCATCTATAGAGTTGGGCTTCCCAGGTGGCAATTTGGTAAAGAATCCACCTGCCACTGCAGGAATAGTGGGTTCAACCTGTAAATAGGGAAGATCTCCTGGAGAAGGTATCTCTTGACTTAGGCTAACACCTGTCTAGAGCTTAAACAGGGGCTTCCCTGGTAGCTGAGCTGGTGAAGACTTTGCCTGCAATGCATGAGACCTCAGTTCGATTTCTGGGTCAGGAAGATCCCTTGGAGAAGGGATAGGCTACCCACTCCATTATCCATGGGCTTCCTTGGTGGCTCAGACAGTAAAGAATCCTCTTTCAATGCAGGAGATTTGGGTTAGATCCCTGGGTTGGGAAGATCCCTGAAGGAGGCCGTGGCAATCCACTCCAGTGTTCTTGCCTGGAGAATCCTCATGGACAGAAGAGCCTGGTGGGCTGCAGTCCATAGCATCACAAAAGAGTGATTATAAAAGAGTCGTTATCACAAAACGACTAAGCACAAAGTGTACACAAAGCTAGGGAAATATCAAGGCTGTCCAGGACACCATATATATATACATCAATCTTGTTCAGAGATACCCTGGCACAATAAGCAACACAATATTGTTTTCATCCACTCGAATTTAGACAGACTACCTACTCAGAAGCAGAGCTACTGTTTGCAGTACAATGGTCAGCCTTGAGCAAAATTTTTTATTTTAGCTTTTTTTCCCTCTGTATAACTTGGTTTTGTAGGTATTACAGGATCAAAATGTGGTGTGGTAGGTTGCAAAAGGAGCCTGGGTTTTGAGGTAGGAAACAGATGGTCAATCTTGCTCCTTACTCATCCATAAATTCAAAAAAATCCTATGCCTGGATAAGGCAGATAATAATGTATCAAATGAAACAATGTGGATTAAAGCATCTACCAATAACCTGAGCTTTCTGATTTCAGTATACAGAAGTTTTAAAGGTATCAAAAAGAAAGGTCAGCAGTGCCCCCTGTTAGTAAATGAACTCAGATTTTTTTTTTTAAAAAATTAAACAACAGAAAGCAACCCCAAAACAAAAACCAACCAGCCAACCAGACAACAACAACAAAAACCCACAGAGCAAAAAACACTTGAGTTTTTGGAGCAGCTATGTACGTTTCACTCTAGCAATCAATACTCCATTTCTTAATGTGCGTGCATGCGTGGGTGCTCAGTTGTGTCCTACTCTTTGCGACCCCATGGAGTGTAGCCTGCCCATCTCTGCTATCCATGGGGATTCTCCAGGCAAGAAGAATGGAGTGGGTTGCCATGCCCTTCTCCAGGACATCTTCCCAAACCAAAGATCCAACTCACATCTCTTATGTCTCCTGAATTGGCAGGTAGATTCTTTACCATTGGCACCACCTGGGAAGCCCTAGACATAGGGAGAAACTTATGTCCTTGAATTTCCATGTGGGAAAAAGCTGCATTCTAACCAGGAGCTCCTATATTCCACAGCTACATAAGAGATAAGTAAATATATACTGTTCTACCAATGAAACTTAGGAGATTATTTATTGTAGCAGCTGTGTTACATACCTAGTTAGAGTGGCAACCACATGTTTTCGTGTTTTTTTGCATGCCCAATAATTTCTTATCCAATCACCAAACAGCTGCAGAATGTTCACTCCTGCTGTAGGTGCTGAGAAACAAAAGCTCTGCAAATTCTGATGAAGAGGGTGAAGCAGGCACCTGGGATGGCCCAGAAAGGCAGGTGTCTTCTCTGGTGTCTAGTCAAGAGATGGATTTTAAAAGATCATGGATTATAGTACTATGGAAACCCTGACAGAGTTAAGAGTAATGACAAATTGAAATTATAATGGAGTAATCACAGTTCAGCAAATAAAAATGGAGTTGGGAAAAAAAAAAATGGAGTTGGGAGGCCACTGAAGCCTCTGATTTCAGAACTTAAGAACCAGAACTTTCTTTGCATTGTACCACACCCAAGAACAGACAAGCATCTTCTTTTGTCAGCTCCTTTGGCCTTGTTGACTAAAAAGATGCACAATGGAAGAGTTGTGAATTAAGTTTTATTAGGGGCAAAATGAGGACTGCAGCCTGGGAGACAGCACCTCAGATACCTCCGAGAAGCTGCTCCAAAGCAGCAGTGAGGGGAGGTGAATATATAAGATTTTGGTGAAGGGGGAGTTCAATGCAATCAAGTGCTTACTTTATAAAAGATTTTCCACTAGTCCTGAGGAGCTGTCACCATGAAGGGATTTAACGCTTTTGTAGATATTTGGAGATGCAAAAGTTGGGATCATGAAATCAGTTCCTAAAAATATCTAAATCTCTAAAGACTTGTTCCACCAGTTTCTGTAGAACACAGAGCACCTCACTCTCCATGCTCAATTCCCTTCAGGAGGTGTCGAAAGTCAGCAGGTGCAGTAGCACAGGCAGATGGAAAATGCCCTTGTTGCTCAGGCGCTGGCAAATGCTCTTGGCAAATGCTCTTGGCAATTGCAGTTGACAGCCTCAAAGTACCCCTTCCCCCATTGCAATCTTTTGGTCTCAGGGTCCTGCCTCCTCCACCTTGTGGTTGTGCTACCAATTCCGCCTTAACAAGCATCCTCACTTCTCAACAGCTCCAATTACAATTTTGGACAAACGAAATGAGTACTAACCATGACTTCTTGCATTTTTGTCTTTAATAAACTTCTCCATTTTTAGCCTGGCAGATCACAACTTGAGAAGTTCCTGAGTCTGTATCTGCAGGCTGCAGCTCTAACAGTTCTCACAATAAATGCCTCTTTATCTCAGACAGGTCTCTCTTTCTGAAATGTCAGTTAATAAGAGCACTAAGTCATGAAAACGGTGACACACTAAGCCTGTATGACCCCAAGAAAGGAACTTCTTTTTAAAACATATTTATTCTGCCAGAGAGAGCTTGAAGACATTCTAATTAAGCTTAAAGACAAGTCTCCCCAAGAACATTGGAAGTTGGTGTTCTTGGAAAAGAGGGGGATTCAGGCCAGTCCCTCTCTCTAGTTTCCAATTAAGATGCCATTCCTGGGGGCAGGGCAGACTGAGAAAAAAGGGGGCGGGGGAGCAAAATCCGAAACCAGCTCACTAGGAACACCTGTCACCCTCTCCCAGCTTTTCCAACCCCTTAATCCCCAGACTGATGCTGAAGCTGAAGCTCCAATACTTTGGCTACCTGATGCAAAGAACTGACTCATTGGAAAAGACCCTGATACTGAGAAAGATTGAAGGCAGGAGGTGAAGGGGATGACAGAAGATGAGATAGTAGGAAGGCATAATCAACTCGATGGACATGAGTTTGAGCAAGCTCTATGATTTGGTGATGGATAGACAGGGAAGCCTGAAGATCTTTTTGTATAGTTCTTCTAGCTTCTAAATTCAGCTTGAACATCTGGAATTTCATGGTTCACATACTGCTGAAGCCTGGCTTGGAGAATTTGGAGCATTATTTTGCTAGTGTGTGAGATGAGTGAAATTGTGCAGTAGTTTGAATATTTGGCATTTCCTTTTTTTGGGCTTGGAATAAAAACTGACCTTTTCCAAGCCTGTGTATTGTTGCCACCTCTTCTTAATATCTTCTGCTTCTGTTAGGTCCATACCATTTCTGACCTTTATTGTGCCCCTTGCATGAAATGTTCCCTTGGTATCTCTAATTTTCTTGAAGAGATCTCTAGTCTTTCCTATTCGATTGTTTTCCTTTATTTTTTGTATTGATCCCTGAGGAAGGCTTCTTATCTCTCCTTGCTGTTGTTTGGGATGCTGCATTCAAATGCATATAACTTTCCTTTTTTCCTTTGCCCTTTCTTTCTCTTCTTTTCTCAGCTATTTGTAAGGCCTCCTCAGACAAACACTTTGCCTTTTTGCATTTCTTATTCTTGGGGATGGTCTTGATCACTCCCTTCTGTACAATGTCATGAACCTCTGCCCGTAGTTTTTCAGGCACTCTGTCTATCAGATTTAATCCCTTGAATCTATTTGTCACTTCCATTGTATAGTCATAAGGGATTTTATTTAGGTCATATCTGAATGGTCTAGTGGTTTTCCCTACTTTTTTTCAATTTAAGTCTGAATTTGGCAATAAGGAGTTCATGATCTGAGCCACAATCAGCTCCTGGTCTTTTTTCTGCTGACTGTATAGAGCTTCTCCATTTTTTTGCTGCAAAGAATATAATCAACCTGATTTCAGTGTTGACCATACTGTGATGTCCATGTGTAGAGTTATCTCTTGTGTTGGAAGAGGGTGTTTGCTATGACCAGTGCATTCTCCTGGCAATACTCTGTTAGCCTTTGCCCTGCTTCATATTGTACTCCAAGGCCAAATTTGCCTGTTACTCCAGGTATCTCTTGACTTCCTACTTTGGCATTCCAGTTCCATATAATGAAAAGGACATCTTTTTTTGGGCTGTTAGTTCCAGAAGGTCTTGTAGGTTTTCATAGAATCATTTAACTTCAGCTTCTTCAGCATTATGAGTCTGGGCATAGACTTGGATTACTATGATACTGAATAGTCTGCCTTGGAAATGAGCAGAGATCATTCTGTCATTTTTGAGATTGCATCCAAGTACTGCATTTTGCACTCATTTGTTGACTGTGAGGGCTACTCCATTTCTTCTAAAGGATTCTTTCTCCTAGTAGTAGATTTAATGGTCATCTGAGCTAAATTCACCCATTCTAGTCCATGTTAGTTCACTGATTCCTAAATTGTCGATATTCACTCTCGCCATCTTCATGGCAAGATCTTCATGACTTAGATAACCACAATGGTGTGATCACTCACCTAGAGCCAGACAACCTGGAATGCAAAGTCAAGTGGGCCTTAGAAAGCATCACTATGAATAAAGCTAATGGAGGTGATGGAATTCTAGTTGAGCTATTTCAAATCCTAAAAGATGATGCAGTTAAAGTGCTTCATTCAATATGCCAGCAAATTTGGAAAACTCAGCAGTGGCCACAGGCTTGGAAAAGGTCAGTTTTTATTCCAAGCCCAAAAAAAGGAAATGCCAAATATTCAAACTACTGCACAATTTCACTCATCTCACACACTAGCAAAATAATGCTCCAAATTCTCCAAGCCAGGCTTCAGCAGTATGTGAACCATGAAATTCCAGATGTTCAAGCTGAATTTAGAAAAGGCAGAGGAACCAGAGATCAAATGGCCAACATCTGCTGGATCATAGTTCCAGAAAAACATCTCCTTCTGCTTTATTGACTACACCAAAGCCTTTGACTGTATATGTCACAACAAACTGTGAAAAATTCTTCAAGAGATAGGAATACCAGACGACCTGACCTGCCTCCTGAGAAATCTGTATGCAGGTCAAGAAGCAACAGTTAGAACCAGACATGGAACAACAGACTGGTTTCAAATTGGGAAAGGAGTACGTCAAGATAAGGCTATATATTGTCACCCTGCTTATTTAACTTCTATACAGAGTACATCATGCAAAATGTTAGGCTTGATTAAGCATAAGCTGAAATCAAGATTGCTAGGAGAAATATCAATACCCTCAGATATACAGATGACACCATCTTTATGACAGAAAGTGAAGAAGAACTAAAGAGCCTCTTGATGAAAGTGAAAGAGGAGAGTGAAGAAGTTGGCCTAAAACTCAACATTCAGAAACCTAATATCATGGCATCCTGTTACATCACTTGATGGTAAATAGATGGGGAAGCAATGGAATCAGTAAGATACTTTATTTATCTTCTTGGTCTCCAATATCACCGCAGACATTGAGTGCAGCCATGATGTTAAAAGACACTTGCACCTTGGAAGAAAAGCTATGACCAACCTAGACAGAATATTAAAAGGCAGAAGCATTACTGTGCCATCCAAAGTCTGTCTAGTCAAAGCTATGGTTCTTCCAGTAGTCATGTTTGGAAGTGACAGTTGGACTCTAAAGAAAGCTGAGCCCCAAAGAATTAATGGTTTTGAACTGTAGTGTTGGAGAAGACTCTTTAGAGTCTCTTGGGCTGCAAAGGGATCCAACCAGTCGATCGTAAAGGAAATCAGTCCTGAACATTCTTTGAAAGGACTGACGTTGAAGCTGAAACTCCAATAATTTGGCCATCTGATGTGAACAAATGACTAATTGGAAAAGACCCTGATTTGGGAAAGATTGAATGCTGGAGAAGGGGATGACAGCCCATGAGGTGGTTGGATGATGTCACTGACTCGATGGACGTGAATTTAAGAAGTTCTGGGAGTTGGTGATAGACAAGGAAGCCTGGTGTCCTGCAGTCCATGGGGTAGCAAAGAGTCAGAAATGACTGAGCGACTGAACTGAACTGAATTGAATTGGATTTCGGACTCATAGTCATATGAGGGCTACTCTATCTTGTCTAAGGGATTTTTGCCCACAGTAGTATATATAATGTTCATCTGAATTAAATTTGCCCATTCTAATCCATGTTAGTTCACTGATTTCTAAAATGTTGATATTCACTCTTGTCATCTGTTTGAGCACTTCTAATTTACCTTGATTCATGGACCTCACATTCCAGGGTCCTATGCAATAATGCTCTTTGCAGCATTGGACTTTACTTCCATCACCAGTCCCATCCACAATTGAGTGTTGTTTTTGCTGTGGCTCCATCTCTGCATTCTTTCTAGAATTATTTCTCCACTCTTCTCCAGTAGTATATTGGGTGCCTACCGACCTGGGTATTTCATGTTTCAGTGTCATATCTTTTTGCCTTTTCACACTGTTTAAACCTCTGGCCACTTATCTTGTTTCTTTCTTCACTCCTGACTGGTCCTTGGATCCTCCCCAAGTTGTGTGTGCAACATTCTTCTAAGATGGATCCCACTTCAGAGACCTATTGGTGCATGTCCATACTTATCATGGGGTGGGGACCCCTCCTGGTTTGATTCCCAAGAAGCCTTCCTGCACATGTGCAGACAGGGAAGTCTTCCTTGACCTTAGGAGTGGGTACCTTATCTCTTCACTTTAGCAGGGCTCAACTTCTGCCACTAGCTTTGTCCATGGACTGTCTGGGTGAGAACAAAGGCTCAATTTTACTTCACTTGACAAACATCAGCAGTCCAGCTATCTCCTACTTCAGAACCATTTTAAAAAGAATACCCTGAGGTTAGTGATCTTTGGTTTCTTTCCAAGCTGCCAAACACCTGATGGGGGCCTGGTGGATCTAAAAGGACAGCCCTCTGCTCAGACAGTCTGCCATGCTGGATCCCATCCTGGCAGAGGAAGAGAAAGTCTGCGTAGATCTCCATAGCCTGGGAGTTACCCTGGCTAGCATGGTGGGGATGAGGCTCTGTCTCTTTGGAGTTCAACTTGTGTTAGCCAAGACTTCTGGGAACAGAAACCCTGGCTGTAAACACACACACACACACACACACACACACATACTCTAAAGTCGTTGATTTGTGGTTTGTTAGCACTACAGCTCTCAGGCGACAAAGATCAAAGGCTTGGATTGTGTTCTAAGACTAAAAAATAGGGAGAGTTTAACTGCAAGTTTACATAAATTGTCAAGAATTGGGATTGGAATTGGGAAGAAATAAAGGAGCAGGAGGAGAAGGGGACGACAGAGGATGAGATGGCTGGATGGCATCACCAACTCGATGGACATGAGATTGAGTGAATTCCAGGAGTTGGTGATGGACAGGGAGGCCTGGCATGATTCATGGGGTCACAAAGAGTCAGACACAACTGAGAGACTGAACTGAAATGAACTGAACTCAAACGTGCTTGTTTAAACAAGAATGGTTAGGGGTTCAAAATGGTTATAAAGTTCCAGGTTGGGGAAGCGTGCACTTTGTAACAATGTCTGCAGTTGACAGTAGCTTGCAGATGTTGTTTAGGAAAAGGCTGGGGACTTCCCTGTCATTCTGATTCAATGGTTAAGACTTGGAATTTCCAGGGCAGGGGCACAGGTTCTATCAGCATGCTTTGTGGCACATCCCCAAAAAAGACTGGAGGTGTTCTTGAGTTTGATGCAATCCAGAAAGTTCAAGTTCACAGTGATGCAAGAATGCATCTAAAACCACATCCACAGATGGCTACCTGGCTCCATTTTGGATATATGAACCATAGCTACTCCATTTTGATTTTTAAATGATCTTAAATATATCATCACATGTCTCCATCACCCTTACTTGGGCTTTCATGAGGTGATCAGATTTCAAAGCCGAGGATCTGCCCCACAGTGATTGGTCCAATTGGAACAGATTTTATGAACATATTCTTAAAACAAGACAGCAACTGCAGAAATCAATCTTTGAGCAACAAATTGTTTTTTCTAGTGGATTCTTTTATTCCCTGAAATGATTTAGAAGTTTCACCAATTGTTGATAATAAAGAGGAGATGATTATTTAGAAGACAGTTTGGCAGTTTAAAAAAAAAATAATAATATATTGATCATATGCTCCAAAAATCTCATTTTTGGCATTTACACAAATGAATTGAAAATTTATGCTTATGCCAAACCTGCACAGGTGTGTTGCATTCATGACTGCCAAGACTTGGAAATAACCAAGATTCCTGTCAATAAATAAATAGTGAAACACACTCTAGACTTTCCAGGCAATGACATAATATTCTGGGATTTTAAAAAGTTCTCAGGTCAAGAAAAGACATAAAATAACTTTTAATGTAGGTTACAAAGTGAAAGAAGGCAATCTGAAAGGTAACATACTGGAAAATTCCAACAATTTGATATTCAGGAAAAGGCAAAATCATGCAGATGGTAAAAAGATCTGTCTGAAGGACCAAGGTGGAGAAGTTGGAAGGGATGAACTGGTAGAGCCCAGGGGATTATTAAAGCAGTAAAACTATGTGCTAAACTGCTTCAGTTGTGTCCTGACTCTTTGCAACCCCATGGACTGTAACCCTCCAGGCTCCTCTGTCCATAGAATTCTCCAGGCAAGAATACTGGGTTGACATTTCCTTCTCCAGGGGATCTTCCTGACTAGGGATCTAACCCCTGTCTCTTATGTCTCCTGCATTGTCAGGCAGGTTCTTAATCACTACCGCCACCTGGGAAGCATAGTATAACTATGCTGTATGATAAATCCTTCAAGCTAGGCTTCAACAGTACATGAACTGAGAATTTCCAGATGTACAGTCTGGATTTAGAAAAGGCAGAGGAACAACGGATCAAAGTGTCAACATAGAAAAAGCAAAGCTGGGTCATAGAAAAAGCAAAGGGATTCAAAAGAAACATCTACTTCTCCTTCATTGACTACACTAAAGCCTTTGACTGTGTGGATCACAACAAACTGGAAAATTCTAAACGAGTTGGGAATACCAGATCACCTTACCTGCATCCCGAGAAGCCTGCATACAGGACAAGAAGCAATCATTAGAACCAGACATGGAACAATGGACTGGTTCAAGGTTGGGAAATGAGTATGTCAAGGCTGTATATTGTCACTATGCTTACTTAACTTATACTCAGAGTACATCATGTGAAATGCTGGACTGTATGACTCACAAGCTGGAATAAAGATTGTTAGGAGAAATATCAACAACCTCAAATAGGCAGATGATACCACTTTAATGGCACAAAGTGAAGAGGAACTAAAAGCCTCTTGATGAAGGTGAAAGTGGAGAGTGAAAGCTGGCTTAAAACTCAACATTCAAAAAATGAAGATCGTGGCATCCAGTCCCATCATGTCATGGCAAATAGATGGAGAAAAAGTGAAACAGTGACAGATTTTATTTTCTTGGGTTTCAAAATCAAGGCAGACGATGACTGCAGGCACAGAATTAAAAGACGCTTGCTCCCTGGAAGAAAAGCTATAACAAACCTAGACAGCATGTTAAAAAGCAGACCTCACTTTGCCGACAAAGGTTAGCATAGTCAAAGCTATGGTTTTTCTAGTAGTCATGGACGGATGAGAATTGGACCATAAAGAAGGCTGAACATCAAAAAATTGATGCTTTTGAACTGTGGTGTTGGAGAAAATTCTTGAGAGTCCCTTCGGCTGCAAGGGGATCAAACCAGTCAATCCTAAAGGAAATAAATCCTGAATATTCATTGGAAGGACTGTTGTTGAAGCTGAAGCTTCAATACTTTGGCCATATAATGTGAAGAGCTGATTCACTGGAAAAGACCCTGATGCTGGGGACGGTTGAAAGCAGGAGGAGATGGGGGTGACAGAAGATGAGATGGTTGGATGGCGTCATTGACTTAATGGACCTGAGTTTGAGCAAGTTCTGAGAGATAGTGAAGGGGAGGGAAGCCTGACATGCTGCAATCCATGGGGATTGAACGATTGAACAAGAACAACCAGAGGTCTCTGGAGTCAGCTTTGTCTTCCAGAGACGAAGCCTTCTCAAGAGACATGCTAAGAGTTTTCGAAGAACAATGAAACATGACTAAAAAGCAGAAAAATCTGTTCAAACAAACAGACAAAACAGACTGCTTTGGTCATGATCCAGATGGTGAGAAGTTGAATTCAAGATTTTCGTTTAACTGATCAGAAAGGGAATTTTCTTCACAGCTATATTTTTATGGTGTTCCTTTCTGTGACCAAAAAAAAAGAAAGAAAAAAATCAAATAATCCACTGTAAACTATATTGTAGTATAATGAAGACCTCAAGATAAATAGAAATAACTGTTTGTCTAGAATATGTAGAAATACTAGTATACACCTCCAAACTAAGAGACACAAAATGACAAGCTTTTTGTTAAATACATGTTCAGTATTTGCTTTTTCTTCCAGCTGTCATTCTCTGCTTTGTAACCTAATGCTCTCCTCTAGGTGTATTTTCATCCTTTACTTTTAATCTGCTATGTATAGTCTGTGAACTATTCAAACAGTCAAGCCCATCAGAATTGTGCATAATGTAACTCCACAACTGATTTTGAACCAGGGTCAGAACGAGACATGCTTCTGCATAGAACTCATTAGCTTTATTCTGAGCATGATATTTCATCAGATCTTCATAAAATTAATAAGCTCTTTGTGAACTTATGTATTATTCATATATTTTATTATAAACTCTGTTAATGAGTTTTTCCTCAGTTAAATTTAACTTGTATAATGCTTAATTTTTGAGTAGTACTCTGTCCCCATGATGAAAGGCAAATTTCCTAATATATGAAAACAGAGTATCTTAAGAGACTTGCCCTGTGAAAGACTCAGCTAATTTGATTCTGTTATTTCCTTATTAAATTAGTGCTACAAAGTATTACAGCACAGGTGCTTATTCTGAGAGCTTCTCTCTAGTAGAAAACTACAGTTCAGTTCAGTTCAGTCGCTCAGTCGTGTCCGACTCTTTGTGACCCCATGAATCGCAGCACGCCAGGCCTCCCTGTCCATCACCAACTCCTGGAGTTCACTCAGAGTTGCATCCATTGAGTTAGTGATGCCATCCAGCCATCTCATCCTCGGTCGTCCCCTTCTCCTGCCCCCAATCCCTCCCAGCATCAGAGTCTTCTCAAATGACTTAACTCTTCACATGAGGTGGCCAAAGTACTGGAGCTTCAGCTTTAGCATCATTCCTTCCAAAGAAATCTCAGGGTTGATCTCCTTCAGAATGGACTGGTTGCATCTCCTTGCAGTCCAAGGGACTCTCAAGAGTCTTCTCCAACACCACAGTTCAAAAGCATCAATTCTTCGGTGCTCAGCCTTCTTCACAGTCCAACTCTCACATCCATACATGACTACTGGAATAACCATAGCCTTGACTAGATGGACCTTAGTTGGCAAAGTAATGTCTCTGCTTTTTAATATGCCGTCTGGGTTGGTCATAACTTTTCTTCCAAGGAGTAAGCGTCTTTTAATTTCATGGCTGCAATCACAATCTGCAGTGATTTTGGAGCCCCCCAAAATAAAGTCTGACACTGTTTCCACTGTTTCCCCAAAACTGTAAGCTTATAGAAAATGGACATTCTTAAGGTTTAGTAGATATTGACAAATGTTTCTTAAAAGGAATTGTAACTATTTATATTTTCATTATCCAATAATGAGAGTTCTAGAAAATTATTTGTAATTGACTCCTCAAATATTGCCCCTCTCTTATCTTTTTATTTCATTAATTTCTCTAGAGTTCTTATTAAATATTTTCTGGCATCATTCTATTATCCAAGTTTTTTTAAACTTCTCACAGCTTTTAATCTCTTTTATTTTCCTCAGGTTTAAGTTACACGCAACAGTTCAGTTCAGTTCAGTCAGTCAGTCGTGTCTGACTCTTTGCGACCCCATGAATTGCAGCACGCCAGGCCCTCCCTGTCCATCACCATCTCCCGGAGTTCACTCCAACTCACGTCCATCGAGTCGGTGATGCCATCCAGCTATCTCATCTTCTGCTGTCCCCTTCTCCTCCTGCCCCCAATCCCTCCCATCATCAGGGTCTTTTCCAATGAGTCAACTCTTTGCAAGAGGTGGCCAAAGGACTGGCGTTTCAGCTTTAACATCATTCCTTCCAAGGGCTGATCTCCTTTAGAATGGACTGGTTGGATCTCCTTGCAGTCCAAGGGACTGTCTTCTCCAACACCACAGTTCAAAAGCATCAATTCTTCGACGCTCAGCTTTCTTCACAGTCCAACTCTCGCATCCATACATGACTACCGGAAAAACCATAGCCTTGACTAGATGGACCTTTGTTGGCAAAGTAATGTCTCTGCTTTTGAATATGCTATCTAGGTTGGTTATAACTTTCCTTCCAAGAAGTAAGCGTCTTATAATTTCATGGCTGCAATCACCTTCTGCTCTGATTTTGGAGCCCCCAAAAATAAAGCCAGCCATAAATTACCCATTAATTTAATCAGCTATTTCTTTGATTCATTAAAAATTTAACAAATTGTTCAATTCTAAAAGTTCTACTTAATTATTTTTAAAAAGTGATGCTAAAGATCTCACAGCAAGATAGAGTCTAGTCCAGCAATAAATTCTAAGCATTCCCCTTGCTGGAAAAAAAAAAAAAAAAGTTTTGCTTTTGTTTCGTTTATTTTATAATACACTGTTTCAGATTATTTTGGGGGAGGGGTCATTAATTACATAACATTGGCTTCTTCTGTTTCTAATCCTCCATTTTTTCCTTCATTTGACACTCCCATTTTTTTAAATTGTGAAATCCCCTTAAATGTGATTTTTTTTCCACATTGTAGTAGTGTTACTACAGAGTAGTTTTTTTTTTTTTTTCCTATTGAAATAAAATACAATATATCCAGTACCTACAAACAAGTTCTGTTCTGTGAGTGTGTTCATAAGGCCAATTTGTTTGTAACCCCAACAAAGTTAGCCTAGGTACCCAACTAACAGTATTGGTGATGTATTACTGTACTGGCAGCAATAGGTTTAAAATACTTTCCAGAGAAATAATATTCAAAAAATAAACACAGTAAGTAGAGAAAATAATTGTAACCTTATAGCACATTACCTTGTAAAGTTCAGATGTCCACAACAGCTGGCACACAGGGGCTGGCATCTGGTGAACAGGCAAGAAGAGCTACTGACTGGAGGAGGGAGAGGAGGTGGAAGATGGTAGAGCTGAAGGATTGTCAGCAATAGGACATCGAAGGCAAACTGAAGCTTCACTCACAACTGATGTTGATGGCTCAGGTTCTGGTTCCTTGCTGGATTCAATTCTACCTCCCCTCTTTAAAAAACAATCCAGTGACATCTGGGTTCTGGCTCTTTTTTTCCTCATCATAGCTGATGAGGTAACACTGGATTGAGTTCTGAATGGCTGTGCAACCTTTGTGTCCTGTTCTAAGTTTGGGTCCTGTGCCTCAAAAACTAACAGTGCCTCTTGAAATAAAACCTCTGTGCCATTTTTTGTGTTGTGAATCTCTTTAGTTCTTTAGTTACTTCTTCTTCTTGTCTCTCATCATCCTTTCTCTGGGCCTCCAATTCCATCAGGCCTTCAACATGTGTTCACATCTTTGAAAGTTTGCAACTTCAAGGCTTGTGTGTAGGGGAGTTCCCGTCATGTAAACTTAACTCTTTTAAAATAAATAATTCAGTGGTACTAAGTACATTCACAACATTTTAATCAGCCCAAGAAGAAACCCCATACCCATTAAGTAGTTGCTTTGGGCTTCCCTGGTGGCTTAGATGGTATGATAAAAAATCTGCTGCAGTGTGAGAGACCAGAATTTTACCTCTGGGTCGGGAAGACCCCCTGGAGTAGGGAATAGCACCCCATTCCAGTATTCTTGCCTGGGAAATCCCATGGACAGAGGAGCCTGGCGGGTTAAAGTCCATGGGATCACAAAATGTTGGACACAACTGAGCAACTAACACTTCATTTCATTTTTCCCATTACATACCAGCACACCCAATCACCATCAAAACCCCATCTGTGTCTATGTCTACAGGTTAGCCTATTCTGGATAGTTTATACACATAGAATCATATGACTGTGAACTTTGATGACAGGTTTCTTTCACTTAGCACAATGTTTTTAAGGGTCATCCATGCTGCAGCCTTTGTTATGGCTAAGTAATATCCCAACTTCATAATAGTTTTTCATTTGTCTGCTTGTCACCACAGGTTTATTGATGGTTTAGCACCATTTTTAATGTCAGTTTCATGCCATAGTGTATCAAGAGCAAAAAGAGAAAGCTGAACAGAAATATCAGAATCAGTAAAAGAAGACCCTTCCTCCTCAATATCCCTCCAATGTCTTCTTGTCACAAGTTTACCACCAGCTCACTGCAGGGTAAATAGCTTAGAGTCCAGCCCACTAATACAGATCAAGCAATGAAAGCAAAGATTGTAGATAAAACACGGTAAACTGATAGCTGGCACAAGCTGAAAATGACTGCCTTCCATCAGAAAGAAGCCCTCTCTGAGGATAAATTTTAATTATGAGCTAAAAGATTAAGGATATTTAGACTTCCTTGTCACCTCAACTCAGTGGTGAGTTGCATGTTTTATACGTGCTCTTTTATTTACATATTTTTTATAAATTGTTCTGCTAATTCTATTATCTTAGGTGAAAATTATTTTGTTGATGGATACTGTGGGTTTTGTTTTCTGTTGTTGGTCTTCCTTATACATTTGGTGATATTGGACTATGAACTCATTTCCTGGAATGTGATGGCCTCCTGGAGAAGCAATTTCAGGATGGCCTGAGTCTTTGCCATGGAACAGGCTCAGTTAGGGGCCAGCACACTTCCCGATGCTTGACTTCGGCTTCTAGGCTCCCATCTGTGGTGGGATTTCTTCATAGATCTCTACCATTCAACTAAAACTGTGAATTGTAGACTAATGTAAACACTTACTTAGCTTCTTTAAGCACTGAAACTCCATCACATCTTAAAATCATTGGTGAAAATAGGTGTTTCCTGTAACCTGAGGCATCCTGGAAAGAACTGGAGGCAGCCACTCTCCATTTTGTTGAGTAGAGTATACACAAGCAGAAAGTGAAAGCAATCTGTGTCCATCAGTTGTATAACTAATCACCATATCAGAAACATTTCAAAATGTCTTCAGGAGGCCAGGATCTGATACCGAAAATGAACGTACTTCTTTTATTAGTTTCCTACAAATAGAAGAGAGCTAAAATAGAACTTTGTTAAAATAAGATAATGTTGACTCATAAGTATGAAACATCAGAGCTCAAGAAAAAAACATTTTTACAAAGAGAAGATGTTGAGGAACTCTGTTACACTGGGACTATAGGAAAATTAGATTGCTTTGACCATGTTTGATATAAGCGATTGGTCTGAAAAAAAAAAAAAAAAAAAAAAAGGTAACCTGGTTACCTTATCTTGTGACCAGAAAGTTGATGCAAAACAAAACAAAAAAGAATGTGTTGAGAAAATGCAAATACCTGAGTAAATACCAAAATAAGCCTGTTTCAATGAGATTAAAATGCATTTAATGAATTGGTGTCTATCAATAATCACATATTTTTTGTTAAGAAAATGTTCCACTTTTCAGCAGCAAAAAAATAAGTGTTAGTTTCTCAGTCATGGCCAATTCTTTGCAACCCCATGGACTGCAGCCTGCCAATCTCCTCTGTCCATGGAAGTCTCCAGGTGAGAATTCTGGAGTGGATTGGCATTCCTTTCTCTGGGGGATCTTTCAACCCAAGGATTGAACCCTAGTCTCCTGCATTGCAGGCTGATTCTTTACCATAGCTCCCTCTGAACACAGAAAAGACCTCCTCTCCCACCAAAGGTGGATGATGATACCAAGCCCTGGTAGAACTCTGGGCAGTACGATGGGTCTCAGCTTAGTAGGCCCCCTACCCTGCTAAAGCCACATTGGGAGCAGTGACAAAACTCAGAGTCTTAACTTCTATCCTCTTGGGAAAGCTCACAAATTCTCAGTCCTGCTTTCTTCCCATAAGCCCATCTGTGTCATCCCTACACATGTTGATTGAGTGTATGTGTGGGTTAAGTACTGGTCCAGAGAAGCCTTGATCAACAACAGAACTAGAGTCCCAGCCCACAGTCCCAAAATCTGACAGCAAGAACAACAACAAAAACCATCCAATTTAATTAAAACATGAGGAGAGGAAATGAATAGACATTTTTATAAAGAAGATATACAGACAGCAAGCAGGAACATGAAAAGATGTTCTATATCACTAATCATCAAAGACAAAAATCAAAGCTACAATGTTAGATTGGATATTATCAAAAAGACAAGAGACAAGTTTCGGGAGGAATGTGTAGAAAAGGGAACTTGTGCACTGCTGGTAAAAATTTAAATTGGTTAGCCACTATGGAAAACATTATGGAATTTCCTGAAAAAATTTAAAATAGAACTATCATATGACCAAGCAAGTTCCTCAACATCTTATAGCTCCTTCCACACACTATTATAGTTTTACTTTATTATTGCATACTATTTCACTTTATGGTCATATCAATTTTGCTTAGCAGCACTTCTATTGATTTATATTATGTTTTTTGTAGTTATAAATTCTATAAATTTACATCTTTAATGAATACGAATAAATCTTTTAAATAAATGGATAAGTATATAAATAAATACATTTTAAAAGGTTAAGGTGTTTAATGTTACATCTTTAGACAAAGCTGAGCAGACTGTTCATTCTTTTTGATGCCTCCTGTGAGCCTGTCAAACACTTGTGCTTCCAAATTGTCCAGCCAAGGAAGCAAAGGAAATAGAATGCATTTTGCATTCTTCCTGTCCCCTGTCCCCTTAAGTCAGTTTGCCTTGTAAGGAATTAATTTCCTATGACAGTCAGGGTTCTTCAGGAAAACAGAACTAATAGAATGTGTGGAAGATTTACTTTGAAGAATTGGTTCATTTGATTATGTTGTTGTTTAGCCACTATGTTGTGAATGACTCTTTGAGACCCCATGGACTGTAGCCTGCCAGTCTCTTCTGTCCATGAGATTTCACAGGCAAGAATACTGGAAGGGGTAGCCATTTCCTTCTTCAGGGGATCGTCCCAGCCCAGAAATGCAACTCAGCTTTCCTACATTACAGGCACCTCTTTACCGCTGAGCCATCAGGGAAGCCCCTAAACATATAAACATATAATATTTATACATATATGGAAAATTAATAATACAAGATTGCATAAAATTACACTAAGAAACTAACAAGGAAGACAAATATCATATGATATCACTTACATGTAAAATCTAAAAAAAAGGCTACAAATGAACTTTTAAAACAGAAATAGTGTCACAGATATCAAAAACAAGTTAAAACCAGGGTGTAAGGAGTCAGGAGAAATGGAAGTACATAGACAGGATATGTTATAAGTTAGTATTTTCTACTTTTGTAGACTCATGAGTACAGTGTAGTTAATGCTGTAAAAATTTAAAACATTTTGTTTATCAAACTCAATCATATATTCTGAGATTGGGTATCACATGGCTAATGGGTAGAAGTAACTAACTATTTGTGATTTAATTAGAGTGGACGCAGGATTTTAAAATCCAATAAAGGGTAAAAGATTGGTATATAAAATACCAAAACCAAAATATTGGTTTATAGGGATAACATTTATTTAGCACACTGTAACTTATAACATGAACACCGAGAACTGAAGTGTACGAAGCATTTTTTCAGTGTTTCTAATGTTTTAAAATATAGAGCCTATAATAAATATTATTCTTAGTTAATTTTTGGGGGGAGGGGTTGCTTGGATCTTACTGGCAGCATGAGGAATCTATATGCGTTGTGGTATGTGGAATCCTGTTTTTTTGTTGTTGTTGTTGTTTTTTTCTTTCCAGTTTCTGTGATGTCTTTCTTTTTTCTTTCCTGCTTTTTGTGGTAAGATTTTTTTTTTAATTGGAGTAAAATCTCACATGCATCAACCAAAGATTCTACATGCTGTACAGCTGATTCATTTTGTTATAGAGCATGTGGAATTTTTAGTTGCTGCAAGTGGCAACTTTTGGCTGAGACAAGCCTGGGGAATCTTATAGTTAAGCATGCAGGATCCAGTTCCCTGATCAGGGATCGAACCTAGGCCTCATGCATTGGGAGCAGAGTCTTAGCCACTGGACAACCAGGTAAGTCCCTAGTCTTGGGAGTTTTAAAAATTACCCTATATATGTGTCTTTTTTTTTTTTAATTTAATGAATTAGTTAATTTTGGGCTGCACTGGGTCTTCCTTGTTTTGCGCTTTCTCTAATTGCAGACAGTGAGGGCTACTCTTCACTGCAGTGCATGGGCTTCTCATTGCAGTGGCTTCTCATGTTGCAGAGGACAGATTCTTGGACACTTGGGCTACAATAGTTGCAGCTCATGGACTCTAGAATCCAGGCTCAGTATTGTGGCACATGGGCTTAGCTGTTCTGTGGCATGTGAAATCTTCCTGGACCAGCGATCGAACCCATGTTCCTTGAATTCGCAGGCAGAAGCTTATCCACTGTGCCACCAGGGAAGTCCAAAACAATTTTCCCCATACATTTGTAACTGATCCAAGAGAATTTCAACTGTGTTAACCAATTAATAACATCAGTGATTAAAATCATTTTGCCTGGCTTCAGTTATCATAGTTATTTTTATGGTCCCATGTGTGCAAAGAAAGTACTGTCTGTATATAAAAAGAGGCATTTATTCATATTGACTGGCTTCAAAACATAAATATCAACTCATATTATATAACACTTATTTAATTTAGAACCATGCTTTTCCAAATCCCTGTATCATTCAAGTATAGCTTGTCTCCTTGCTGTTAACAACACTATAAATGAATGTTGGTGATATTTTTGGAAGAGCAAGCAATACAGCAGGAACCGTGCATAATTTATAATACATCTCTTGGAGATGGTGTGTGAAATTCCCTAAAAAGGACTTGAAGAATTTAAGGACATGGAGACATTATTTGTTTGCTGCAAATCCATTTTCTATCTGTATAACTTCTGGCACTGCTAACTCCAAGGTCATTCAGGTAGCCACAGGTTGCATCTCCTGTGATGGCAAACCTAAAACCAAGCACAAAAATGTTAAAAAAGCATAGGCTGGACATCTACATTCATTCCTCCTCTGTATGCTTCAGCACCCCCACTTCAGTTACTGTTAATGTGAACAAGAGCAAAGTGAAAATCTGTTGTTCATAAGTCTTCTGAGTAAATATATACCATTTCTGTATTTAGTTCCTTTTGTATTCTCAAAGTCTCTGCTGGAGTATCAGAAGATTATCACCATCCATCCCAAATCCAGCTATGTTGTTGACTAGGTATTTAACTAGTGCTTGCTGTGGTAGCCAAGTGAACTGTTGCCATGGATGGTGATAAACAAAAATTTCACATATTGAGATATAGGGGTGTCATTCTGGTTTATATGTCAATTTTATGCTATTTAAAACAACCTGTTTGTGGCCTATCAAGCATATGTTATACTTCTGCTTTAATTATTAAAGAAAAGGATACATTGACCAGAAGTAAAAATGTCCATGTTGGAAATAAAGATTAAATGTCCCTCTTCTTGAGACATCAGTGCTGGTCTCCTTTGGTGATAAGACTCCCTTCCCAGGTGCTAGGGCCATACTGATCCACTGTGTATGTGCTGGTCTATTCTTTTTTTTTTTTTTTCCCTAGGGGAAACCTCAAAGAAATGTAACCCCGACTTGTTTAATGTTCTCTGTTCTGACAAGATGTAAAACTGGGCTAGAAACCCTGTTTCTCTGGAGCAGTTTCTCTGAGTAATCTAGGAAATGGTCTAGTTTAGTCCTCAACTTGGTTGAAAAAACATTTTCTATTGTTATTATTGATCATTTATTGATCTATTATTGATTATTTTCATTGCCAGTGGCCTTGAGTAAAGAATATTTTCAGTGCTCTCCTGATCTGTTTCATACATGTGTGAAAATAAAGTGTTTACTTACTAGTAAAATCTTAAAAGGGTTTAGTTTTGATTAAGGGAAGTGACTGCGCCCTTATATTCTATCTGCTCCAATGTAATGATTACATTCAAAACATCCCCACTGAAGCGCTCACAATCCAAGGAATGTTACTAAGTTCCTCCCAGAGATCATTTAGGGAGGATTCCCACTGGTTCCCTGACAACCTTCCTTTTAAGAATGAATTTAGCAAATGAAAGAGTGGACTGAGGATCTATGTATATCAATCCTTAGTGGCTTTCCAAGACTGTAGGACCCTCGTGTGCCTCAGCTGTTCTCTCTGCCTTTTAAGTAGGGAATTAGCACAGTTTAAGTCAGTGGGTAAAAGTGGAAGGACTACATCCAAAGTTATCGTCATGATAAAGGTTTCAACTGAAATCATATTAGTTTTTCCAAAGGTGCAACTAATAAATGGAAGAGCATACAAAAGATTTCTATTTCTTAATTCATAACCTTTATGATACTAAATTTATTTTCTCATAAACACAATTCATACCCAAAACCACACATAAATACAATAGAAGAAAGTCTATAAACTTACGAGGCATTATATTTAGAGTTGTCTGTCCATTTCCAAACATGATGTGATGATTCTCTATGAAGGCCAATCCAATGGTTAAAAGGGCCTTTGTATCTTATCAGGAAGTTCTATTATAAAACACAGAAAGTGAAAACATATGTCTCCTTCATTTTACCCTTGAGTCCTCTTCCCCTTGGCCTTCTCTATTTAAATGGCAGCCTAAATAATTGATAAGTTTAGAATCTGGTGGGAGACTAGTCTCCAGTTCTCAGCTTAAGTCACTCAAATATCTCTGATCCTAAATTACATTAAAGTGACCACACATCCCAGCTTGACTGAGAAAGTCCCAGGTTATAACTGCAGCACCAACATGTTATTAATATTGTCATTTTCACTCCCCCAAATGTCCTGATTTGGATGATAAATTACATGTTACCATATTTCTTTGTACAATGGGAACAATACTTTTAACTAAAGGTTAACTATGAGGATACAAGAGAGAATGTGTCCAAATTGTCTCACAGCATTCCAGACAGAGAACATACTCAAGAAATATCAGGCACTAATATGCACTCCAAATCCCCAAGTCTGCCTGGAATGGGATCCTTCCTCTTCTTTCAGCTGTCATCCTATGCAGCCTATAGACTTCTCAGAGGCTAAATATTTAACAAAGAACATGATCCAAAAATATTTCTTACCAGCTCGTCCTTAGTTTCAAACTGAGCAAGGACAGCTTCCAATGAATTACAGAATGTCTGACTGAATGTCCAGTTCCTTGTGTCTTCCGAAAAATAAAAACATTTACTTCCAAATCCTATCCATCCTTTTAAGCAGGGGGCATGCAGAATATGTGAGTCCAGCTCTCTCCTTCTCACTAGAAGTTGGACAAACACAGTGAATATAACAAATTTTCTCATCCCTTTCATCTATTTTTCCACTTTCCATCCCGAGGTCAGTCTTTTTCTCTTTACATATGTATGTATACACACATATATACACACATATGCATATATGTTGCACAGCATATATGTGTGAAAGTCACTCAGTCATGTCTGAATATGCAGTCCATGGAATTCTCCAGGCCATTGGATCTTCCCAACCCAGGGATCAAAGCCAGGTCTGCTGCACTGCAGGCAGATTCTTTACCATCTGAGCCACCAGGGAAATTCCAAAATGAGGAGTTTGAAGAAAAACATGATCTAATATCAACTAGACTCTTGTGCTTTTATGATTTTTGGAAATAGCATTTTGTTTTTCTTCACATCCAAACAGGAGCTACTTTCAATTGGTAGACAGATTTTTAGAAATGCCTTCCATGCCCAAATGTGTTTGCTTTTCCCAATAAATAGTTTTCCATTGTATGTATTTTAGTAGCATTTATTACATAATTTCCCTCATCATCATATTTTGCTTCCAGAAAGGCATTCTCAAATGCCTGGCTATGTAATAAATACCCTCTATGGATGCTGCCCAATTCTCAGTTATTTGCAGAACTGCTGAGCTATAATGCATTGCCAACTAGTTTTACTAATGCCTCTTAGGATGCTACTAGCCATAATGATTTATAAAGCACTAACTGCTAGTCAATATTTGGAAATTTGTTTGCATTTCACTGCTTCCCCAAACAACAGTCTTTTCTAAGATCATTTTCTTCTTTTGGTTTCTTGGAGAATGCAATATTGAGATATGTGATCATTTGCTGAGTGCAAGCTAGTGGTAGTTGCTTTCCCTAAATGATTTTATTAGATCGAGAATTGCCTTGGAACAAAATGTACTACAGAAACTAATATATGAATAAATGCATATATATTTTATATGGTGAACTTTTACCCAAGGTCAGTCTTGAAGTATTATTGTACATTCAATTGTTGCCTCCTGGAGTCATCACTAACAGTCTTATTTCAGGTACAAAAGCCATCAGTACAAAAAAATAGTCTTATCTCAGGTACAAAAGTTGATCTTCAAGAAGAGAATCTGTGTACCTCACTTCCCAGGGGTCCATGGCCACTAATTGTTATAAAGAAATCAATTTCTGTAGCATTTAATTTCTGTAGTACTCTTTCCAAGCATCATACGGATTTCCCTTTCCCCGCAGCCTCTTTATATCAGTCCCTCTTACTCTTGACAAAAGAAAGGTAAATTCCTTACCTTTCCTAGATTTTACTATGCTACATTTCTTAAGGGTATAAAACCTTCTAGTTGACAAAATATAGCATAGTTCAAATACTGATTCTAGTACCAAAAATATGATATAGGGTTTCCAGAAGTTCTTTGTTTCATGTGAATTTCTGTCAAATATGTGTAAAAATATATGTGCCCTGATTAGATACTCTGTAACCAGCAAGATGTTTTTGGTTCATAATCTCGCTTTTCCTCCCTTAGCCAACCTAATAGGAAATACTGTTGACTCAACTTTCAGAATAAACAGATTCTGATACCCTGTCCCACCTCCACTGTTATCACCAGGGCCAAGCCACTGTCCTATCTGGTGTGGTGCCGGAGGCCAGCGTGAGGAACTCCACCCATGGCAAAGGTCATGAGGAAGGAGGCTTGGCATACGTTCCCGAGCATCTACCCCCAAAACCAGAGTCTATCTACTGTACTGTTTCATGCTCTCGCCTACATCTCTGACTTTATAGGGGGCTGTTTCCCACCAGTTCTCTTGGAGAAGGAGTAAACATGCAGCTCCAAGTTAATAAAAATTCCTGGGCATGACAAGAGTGTTTCAGCTTACGGACTCCTCTGAAGGTCATCTAGCTCACCTGTATAGGTTCGTCCGGCCACATGTGATTGTTTACAGCCTCCCAACCTGAGAGGCATGAGATGTTTTAGACTTACTAAAGGCAAATTCTTTGGGGAAATTGTCAGTATAGTGGGCTGGTTAAGAATTATATTGGTGAAGGGTTTTTCATTTGTTGTACCAATAATTACTGCTAATTCCCTGCCCTGGGCGTGACAAGGGTGTCTCAGGTCAAACCTCTCTGCTGACAGACTAGCTTGTGTGACAGGATATCCATACTCCTGCCACATAATTGTTTACTACCTCTCAACCATAAACAGCACAGAGAGTTTTGGAGTATTTTGAGAGTCTTAATTAGCATAGGGCTTTTCTCATTGTTGGGTCAATGATTGCCCCCAGGCCTCCATATCCTTAGGTACCTGGGAATATATTAATCAATGTATTTGGACTATAGAAAAGGAAATATAGTAGTTTTTAAGGTTAGCAATACTAGACTTTTTGAGTTAATGAATTTTCTCTTTTGTAATAGATCGCTGTACTTTGTTATAAATCATTGTGTCCTTGCTATGTAAAAATGTAACTTTACCACTATCTTAAGACTAAATAGATCTTAAGGGGAGATTGGTATTCCATGTGAACCAAGTTATTCAGCCTCTTTTTCTCTGCTAATTTTCTAATCCCTCTCTATCTGTGATTAAATAAGTTATTTCTAAGGACGCCGACTCCGTCCCCACCTTCGAATTCCCTGGATCCACCGGGGCTGGACCCCGGCAGTGTGGATTTCAACAGCTTTGTCCTAGTAGCTGTTCCTATGTCTAAATTTTCTTCTAACAATCTGTTCTCAATGTAATAGTCAAAATGATTATTCTACAATGAAATTCAGATCATGACATTCCTCTCCTACAAGTTTTCTTTTCTAGTTCCTCCCCATTGCACTCAGAACAAAATCCAAAATCTTTAACTGACTCATAATGCTGTGACCCCCAGCCCATTACTCTTCTTCCTCCTCACCTTGCTTCAGCTGAAGAAGCCTCCTTGCTGTTCGTCAAAACTATCAGGAGATTCCTCCTTTCATTCTACTTGTCCCCACCATCTGGAATGCTTTCCTCACATAGCCAATGGCTCCTTCATCTCCTTCAATAGTTTGCTGAAAAGTCATCGTCTCAAGAAGGCTTGCCCTAGATACTTGTACTCCTTGAATGAATGAGTGAAAGTTGCTCAGTTATGTCCGACTCTTTGCCACCCCAAGAACTATACAGTCCATGGAATTCTCCAGGTCAGAATTATGGAGAGGGTAGCAGTTCTCTTCTCCAGGGGATCTTCCCAACCCAGGGATCGAACCCAGGTCTCCCACCCTGAAGGCGGATTCTTTACCAGCTGAGCCACAGGGAAGCCCAAGAATACTGGAGTGGGTAGCCTTTCCCTTTTCCAGCAGATCTTCCCGACCCAGGAATGAAACTGGGGTTTCCTGCATTGCAGGTGGATTCTTCACCACCTAAGCTACCAGGAAAGCCCCTTGTACTCCTCACCCTGTTACTTTTTATTATAGTATCTGTGTCTTCCTGATAGAATAGGAGTTCACTGGCATGGGGATTTGTGTGTGTGTGTTTGTGCGTGTTTTGTTCATTGTATACCATACGTCAAGCACTTCACACAGTGCCCGGTTCATAATGGAGCTCAATAAACATTTATTGACTATATAAAAGTGCAAAGAACATTGTAAAGTTTAGAGAACACACAACTTACCTGGGAAAAGAGGATAAAATAGCATTAGATTTGCAGCTAGAGATGCAATGAAGATGAAACGATAAAACTTGGCAGAAGTTACAAAAGATATAATTGCTAGGCATATCCTTTGGAGTATTAGTCCCGATTGGCTCAGCAGATAAAGAATTTGGAGTAATTTACCTGTAAATGCAAATGTCAGAATCTCAATCTCATGGACATATTAGGAAGAAAAACTTGACTTGATTTAACAAAGAATCAACCTGTAAAGTCAGCTGTACCTCACCTCTCCTATTGCCAACTGTCTTCACAAGAGATCAAAGTCCACAAATGATGGCCATGACCCAAAGGGGACCAGAGTAAGAGAAACTGAGTTTTTTCCCCTAGAGAATCTTCCAGTAATTGGAAGAAGAGCTAGGGAAATAGTAAGAAACCAAAAGAGTAGAAATCAGGATGAAAAAAAATCGAGATTTACCTCCTTAAATGAGAAATCTGGTTAGAAGTACTGAGAAGAGCATTAGAAAATTAATCAATGTAATTCATCACATTAGCAGAATAAGAAAAGAGAAAGGATATGATCATCTCAATAAGTATAGACAAAATATGTGAAAAACACAATATTCATCCAAGATAACAAATCCCAACAAATTAGGAATTGAAGGACATAAACCGATACTTGTCATTTGCAGAAATAGTACAGCTAATATGATATTTAATGGTGAAAAAGTGAACCCCTTCCACCAAAGGTCACGAACAAGGAAAGGATGTCTGCTCTCACCAATCCAATTTAACATTTTACTAGAGGTTCCAACCAGTCCATTCTGAAGGAGATCAACCCTGGGATTTCTTTGGAAGGAATGATGCTAAAGCTGAAGCTCCAGTACTTTGGCCACCTCATGCGAAGTGTTGACTCATTGGAAAAGACTTTGATGCTGGGAGGGATTGGGGACAGGAGGAGAAGGGGACGACAGAGGATGAGATGGCTGGATGGCATCACGGACTCGATGGACGTGAGTCTGAGTGAACTCTGGGAGATGGTGATGGACAGGGATGCCTGGCATGCTGCGATTCATGGGGTCGCAAAGAGTCGGACACGACTGAGCGACTGAACTGAACTGAACTCTATTAGTGCTAATGAGGCAAGAAAAGTAAATAAAAGGCATAAAGATTAGAAAGAAGTCAAAGTGTTTCTAGAAGTCAGATCCACTCACCTCCAAGTAGAAATATCAATTTGAAAATTATCGGCACATAAAAATACCTTCCCCAGAGCCAAGGATTCCAGGCACACCTACTCCCTGCCTCATCCCAGCTCCTTGTACTCCAGCAATTCCAGGCAGATAATGCAGCCTCAGAGAGCTTCCACCCAGGGCTTCCTGTGGGCTCCTAGGAGCCCAGGCGCCTGTCTCACCCCTGCACCTGCCAACTCCAGCAGTTCCAGGTGGGGCTCCTGTGACACTTGGCTCCTGATGAACTCTTCAGGACCAGGCTCCCAAAACCCTTCCCTCAGGACTAGGCAGTCCAGAAAAGAGAGAGAGCCATTCCCCTTGGGAAAAGGGAGGGGGAGGGTAAAACAGCACCTGACTTCACTACACATCCCAGATCTGCTTTCCCCAGCATCACATTAGGCTTGACTCTGCAGCCTTACGTAACTCCCTGCAGGCTCCCACAAACCCAGGACCCCTCACCCCAGTGCTTGCCAGCTCCAATGACCCAAGAGACACCAGGCTCCTGGCAGGCTCCTGGGAACCCAGGCCTCCTTTCACCCCAAGGACTTCTGGCCAAGAACATGGCCCTGAATGTGGTGTAGAACAGTGGGCAGGCCCTGGAGATCAGACTCTCAGACTTTGCTTTGTGTCTACCGTCTCTTTATCGCCCTGCAAATGTTTATTCACCCAACTTCCCCTTTTTTCACATCCATGTCAATGACATTCTGCCCCTCTGCAACCCAAGCCACCAACCCCAACATCTTTTGTCTTTAGCTGGAGATGGTATTTCATGTGAGGTTTTTGGCCATTTTGATCAGTTACTCAGATTTCCTGAATCTGTCCCATGTATATTTGTTAGCCAACTTTTCTTTTATTTTCTCCTGTTATCTATGTCAAATCAATTGAATTCTTAAACCAACCAGAAAAGCAAAGGAAAATTTCTTCTCACTCTCCTATGGTTTGTCTCTCCTTGTCTCCCTCTAAATTTAAATGCCTTATATTATACTCCAAAAGAAAAAAAAAAAAAAAACCCACCAATTGATTAATTTGAAAAATAGTGTTAGGGATTATTTCACAGAAGAACAGAGAAATGAACCATAATATTGGTCTATTGGTTTTAACTTTAGTTTTATGTTCTAGAAAACCTAGTTAACTTACAAGAACAGTTTAAATTTAAAAAAAAATGGCTTTCACACTTGCACTGCTCAAATAGTTTCAGCTACATAAGCCCTTGGCTTAGCTAGTAAATATTAAATCTCTTCAAGAACTTTCTTTTTGATTAAGCATGAATCCTGTGTTTTAGGAAATTCAATATAGTCTTGTCCTTGATTAAAAAAAAAAAATTCAGAGAAAGGGAGAAGGAAAGAAAGATGGAAATGCACGTTTTTACCAGGAAATAGATGTTCAGTAAAAGGTATTCTTTCTGCTGGGCTGAAGTACAAACATGCATGAGCTATACTCTTTCTCTTTCTCATCAAATTTCTTATAAACTAAAAATGTTAAAGGATTTTCTGGTGGATGGCTTTAGCATCCTATTCCCAAACCCACACATTTGTTTTCTAAATTATAAAGTAGGATATTAATATCAATATTCCCAGTTTGGGGGCAACGCTTCTTTTAGTCAATAATTATTCATGGTTTTCTTAAACAAAAGTCTCTTTAGGGAACAGGAGAAGGAAATGGCAACCCACTTCAGTGTTCTTGCCTGGAGAATCCCAGGGAAGGGGGAGCCTGGTGGGCTGCCATCTATGGGGTCGCATAGGTTCAGACACGACTGAAGTGACTTAGCAGCAGCAGCAGCAGCAAGAAATTAATTCTCAGCTAATGTCAACTGGGGAGAGTAGAAGGAGGTTATAATTATTTTTTGTAATGCAGGGATGTTGATAATAACAACATTAACCATATAAATATTATATTTCAACAAATGCTTTTAATAATCAAGCATTACGTTGTATTAATACTGATGCTCTCACTAAATCAAAACTGTTATACTTATGGCTGATTCATGTTGATTTTTGGCAGAAATCAACACAATATTTAAAGCAATTATCCTTTGAAAAATAAATAAATTTTAAAAAATTGTTTGACTAAAATGGTTAAGTTTAAAAGATGCTCATATTTTTTATGTTCCCTACTGAAAATCTCTGGTAAGACCCATTATATAAACTACTTTGGTATCGTACTCTAAACAGGATGACATAAAACTTGGCTATAAAGAGCCACTGGAATCAAAGAAATAGAGAAAGAGAGAGAGAGAACACAGAAGTATAGCAGACCCCGAGACATAAAGGGGAAGAGAGACAGAGAGGGAGAGACAAGACAAAATTATCTGGACACGAAATGGGCCTCAATAGATTTTAGCTGAAACATTTAATGATCTCACTGAAAAATCACATTTACCCTTTACCCCAAAAGGAAACTTTGCAGGGCATTTTTGTGACCAAGGGAAGGAATGTATACTGTTGTATTTACTTGGAATTTTTTTGAATAAAATTGACTTTTATTCCTATTTCTTTCAGAAAAAGTGACAGTATCATTCAAGGCCCAGGTGAAAAGTAACTTCACAATAATGCCATCACCAACTCCCTGCTGCTGCTGCTGCTGCTGCTGCTGCTGCTGCTGCTGCTGCTGCTGCTGCTGCTGCTAAGTCACTTCAGTCGTGTCCGTCTCTGTGAGACCCCAGAGACAGCAGCCCACCAGGCTTCCCCGTCCTTGGGATTCTCCAGGCAAGAACACTGGAGTGGGCGACCAACTCCCTAAGTTTCATTAAATATCTTCTCACACTAATCACATCAAGTTATAATAACTCATTTGTCTGTCCCTGAGATGATGAAGCCCTGAAATCAGGGTCTAAATGTAGTTTGTCTTTGTAGCTCTATGTCTAACAAATAACAGGCTCTAAACATGTGATTACTAGATTCAGTCACACTACAGCACAGGTGTCATAGTTAATTTTTTAAAGCATATATATGTATTTATTCTTTTAAAAATTCTTTTTTCATTTAGATTATTACATAATATTGAACACAGCTCCCTGTGCTATACAGTAGTTTTGGGCAACTTTTACAACTAGTATATGTATTACCAAATGTTGGTGTTTGTTTACCATTACTCTGAGATATAATCATCGGTTATTTAATATCATAATGCGACTTGCCAGAGTGCAAATTGCCAGCAACCTGGGGAAAATATAAAGACTAATAAAATAAACCCAAAGAGCATTTTTCTATTAACCTCCTGTAACGTAATTCATGTGAAATATTTAAATAACATAAACAGTAGCATAATAACTGACATAATACTTACCTGCCCTCTCAGCCACCTCTAGACCTTCAAACCATCTGTCCTTCTACAGAGGTGAATTGTGAGATACCGATATTCTTGAAGTGCAATTTCTATCTTGTCAGTAGTCAGTGGAATAAGTATTATTTCCCTCCCCAGGCCCCATTTTATTTTGTCAAAGTTTATCAATTTTCACTTACCAGATCGCCCCTCTTCCACGTTTTCTCCAGAGGTAGGGTCTCTGAAACATTTTCTCTCTGTCGCCATCACAGTAATGTCTCTATTTAATCAAGAGCGTATGGCACTGTTTCATAAGTAGTTGCAAAAATAGGAAGTCAGAAGTGAAAGCAGTAAACTCCCATCCAGTAAGTGAGCTGCAACAAGATAAGTCAAGTTCACAAGAGCTTTAGATTTATAAAATGCAAAGAGCTTTTAACTTAAAAAATCTACTCCACAAATTTCTTTTCCCTGTCAAAATGGAATAACACGGACCAGATTTATTTTCCTGCCTGAATCAACTAAAAGGATTAAATAAAATGTGCAGAAAAAAAATTCCTTTCCATCACTGGGTACCAATCAATGAAAGGCAGTGATCCTTTGGTGAGAATTGCAATTGCTTCAGTTTACTTCACAGACACAGATTTGTTAGTCACTCAGTCAGTTCAGATGCTTAGTCATGTCTGACTGTTTGTGACCCCATGAACTCCAGCACACCAAGCCTCCCTGTCCATCACTAACTCCCAGAGTTTACCCAAACTAATGTCCATTGAGTAGGTGATGCCATCTAACCATCTCATCCTCTGTCGTCCCCTTCTCCTGCCTTCCATCTTTCCCAACATCAGGGTCTTTTCAAAAGAGTCAGTTCTTCACATCAGGTGGCCAAAATATTGGAGTTTCAGCTTCAACATCAGTCCTTCCAATGAACATCCAGGACTGATCTCCTTTAGGATGCACTGGCTGGACCTCCTTGCAGTCCATGGGACTCTCAAGAGTCTTCTCCAACACCACAGTTCAAAAGCATCAATTCTTCGGCGCTCAGCTTTCTTCACAGTCCAACTCTCACGTCCATATATGCCCACTGGAAAAACCATAGCCTTGACTAGATGGACCTTTTTGACAAAGTAATGTTTCTGCTTTTTAATATGCTGTCTAGGTTGGTCATAACTTTCCTTCCAAGGAGTAACTGTCTTTTAATTTCATGGCTGCAATCCCCATCTACAGTGATTTTGGAGCCCCCCCCCCCCGCCCCCCCAAAATAAAGTCAGCTACTGTTTCCACTGTTTCCCCATCTATTTGCCATGAAGTGATGAGACCGGATGCCATGATCTGAATGTTGAGCTTTAAAAAGGTTACCATATCTGGAAAAAAAAAAAAAGAAAAGGTTATCGTATCTGGTTGAATTCACAGAATCACTGAATAAAATAGCTGAGATTAGTACACAAATTTCTGTGCTACAGTCCTTTTTAACCTAAAGTTATACTGCCTCCCAGTGGTATAAACTTATATTCACAGGCACCTGTAAATAAATAGTTACATATTTCCATTCTTATGCATTTGGAAATACTGAAGATCTATTTACTTGTTTACTAGCAAAGTAATTTTTCCTGCATACCAAGGATGCTCTTTTTTTAATATTTACATCTCTTTGAATCTGTATAATTTTATGCTTAAGACACACAATAAGAAGTTACTTATATGAAATTTAACGTATATAGTGTATATGTTGTCCAAGTCATTATATCCTCAGTTCAGTTCAGTTCAGTCGCTCAGTCATGTCCAACGCTTTGTGACTCCATGAACTGCACACGCCAGGCCTCCCTGCCCATCACCAACTCCCGGAGTTCACTCAGACTCACATACATCGAGTTGGTGATGCCATCCAGCCATCTTATCCTCTGTCGTCCCCTTCTTCTCCTGCCCCCAATCCCTCCCAGCATCAGAGTCTTTTCCAATGAGTCTACTCTTCGCATGAGGTGTCCAAAGTACTGGATTTCAGCTTTAGCATCATTCCTTCCAAAGAAATCGCAGGGCTGATCTCCTTCAGAATGGACTGGTTGGATCTCCTTGCAGTCCAAGGGACTCTCAAGAGTCTTCTCCAACACCACAGTTCAAAAGCTGGCACTCAGCTTTCTTCACAGTCCAACTCTCACATCCTTACATGACTACTGGAAAAACCATAGCCTTGGCTAGATGGACGTTTGTTGGCAAAGTAATGTCTCTGCTTTTCAATATGCTGTCTAGGTTGGTTATAACTTTCCTTCCAAGGAGTAAGCATCTTTTAATTTCATGGCTGCAATCACCATTTGTAGTGATTTTGGAGTCCCCCAAAATAAAGTCTGACACTGTTTCCCCATCTATTTCCCATGAAGTGATGGGACCAGATGCCATGCTCTTCATTTTCTGAATGTTGAGCTTTAAGTCAACTTTTTCACTCTCCTCTTTCGCTTTCATCAAGAGGCTTTTTAGGTCCTCTTCACTTTCTGCCATAAGGGTGGTGTCATTTGCATATCTGAGGTTATTGATATTTCTCCTGGCAATCTCGATTCCAGCTTGTGCTTCTTCCAGCCAAGTGTTTCTCATGATGTACTCTTCATAGAAGTTAAATAAGCAGGGTGACAATATACAGCCTTGACATACTCCTTTTCCTATTTGGAACCAGTCTGTTGTTCCATGTCCGGTTCTAACTGTTGCTTCCTGACCTGCATAGAGGTTTCTCAAGAGGCAGGTCAGGTGGTCTGGTATTCCCATCTTTCTCAGAATTTCCCACAGTTTATTGTGATCCACACAGTCAAAGGCTTTGGCATAGTCAATAAAGCAGAAATAGATGTTTTTCTGGAACTCTCTTGCTTTTTTGATATTCCAGCAGATGTTTGCAATTTGATCTCTGGTTCCTCTGCCTTTTCTAAAACCAGCTTGAACATCGGAAGTCCACGGTTCACATATTGCTGAAGCCTAGCTTGGAGAATTTTGAGCATTACTTTACTAGCGTGTGAGATGAGTGCAATTGTGCGGTAGTTTGAGCATCTTTGGCATTGCCTTTCTTTGGGATTGGAATGAAAACTGAACTTTTCCTGTCCTGTGGCCACTGCTGAGTTTTCTAAATTTGCTGGCATATTGAGTGCAGCACTTTCACGGCACCATCCTTCAGGATTTGAAATAGCTCTACTGGAATTCCATCAGCTCCACTAGCTTTGTTTGTAGTGATGCTTTCTAAGGCCCACTTGACTTCACATTCCAAGATGTCTGGCTCTAGATGAGTGATCACACCATTGTGATTATCTGGGTCATGAAGATCCTTTTTGTACAGTTCTGTGTATTCTGGCCATCTCTTCTTAATTTCTTCTGCTTCTGTTAGGTCCATACCATTTATGTCCTTATGGAGCCCATCTTTGCATGAAATGCTCCCTTGATATCTCTAATTTTCTTGAAGAGATCTCTAGTCTTTCCCATTCTGTTATTTTCCTCTATTTCTTTGCATTGATCATTGAAGAAGGCTTTCTTATCTCTTCTTGCTATTCTTTGGAACTGCTTTCTGATGCTTATATCTTTCCTTTTCTCCTTGGCTTTTCATTTCTCTTCTTTTCACAGCTATTTGTAAGGCTTTCCCAGACAGCCATTTTGCTTTTTTGCATTTCTTTTCCATGGGGATGGTCTTCATCCCTGTCTCCTGTACAATGTCACAAACCTCATTCCATAGTTCATCAGGCACTCTATCTATCAGATCTAGGCCCATAAATCTATTTCTCACTTCCACTATATAATCATAAGGGATTTGATTTAGGTCATACCTGAATGGTCTAGCGGTTTTCCCTGCTTTCTTTAATTTCAGTCTGAATTTGGTAATAAGGAGTTCATGATCTGAGCCACAGTCAGGTCCTGGTCTTGTTTTTGCTGACTGTATAGAGCTTCTCCATCTTTTGCTGCAGAGAATATAATCAATCTGATTTCGGTGTTGACCATCTGGTGATGTCCATGTGTAGAGTCTTCTCTTGTGTTGTTGGAAGAGGGTGTTTGCTATGACCAGTGCATTTTCTTGGCAAAACTCTATTAGTCTTTGCCCTGCTTCATTCTGCATTCCAAGGCCAAATTTGCCTGTTACTCCAGGTGTTTCTTGACTTCCTACTTTTGCATTCCAGTCCTCTATAATGAAAAGGACATCTTTTTGGGGTGTTAGTTCTAAAAGGTCTTGTAGGTCTTCATAGAGCTGTTCAACTTCAGCTTCTTCAGCGTTACTGGTTGGGGCATAGACTTAGATTACTGTGATATTGAATGGTTTGCCTTGGAGATGAACAGAGATCATTCTGTCATTTTTGAGATTGCATCCAAGTACTGCATTTCAGACTCTTTTGTTGACCATGATGGCTACTCCATTTCTTCAGAGGGATTCCTGCCCACAGTAGTAGATATAATGGTCATCTGAGTTAAATTCACCCATTCCAGTCCATTTTAGTTCGCTGATTCCTAGAATGTCAATGTTCACTCTTATCATCTCCTGTTTGACCACTTCCAATTTGCCTTGATTCATGGACCTGACATTCCAGGTTGCCATGTGATATTGCTCTTTACAGCATTGGACCTTGCTTCTATCACCAGTCACATCCACAAGGGGTATTGTTTTTGCTTTGGCTCCATCTCTTCATTCTTTCTGGAGTTATTTCTCCACTGACCTCCAGTAGCATATTGGGCGCCTACTGACCTGGGGTGTACTTCTTTCAGTATCCTATCATTTTGCCTTTTCATACTGTTCACGGGGTTCTCAAGGCAAGAATACTGAAGTGGCTTGCCATTCCCTTCTCCAGTGCACCACATTCTGTCAGACATCTCTACCTTGACCCACCCGTCTTGGGTTGCCCCGCGGGCATGGCTTAGTTTCATTGAGTTAGACAAGGCTGTCGTCCTAGTGTGACTAGATTGACTAGATCTAATTTCTGTGAGTATGGTTTCAGTGTGTCTGCCTTCTGATGCCCTCTTGCAACACCTACCATCTTACTTGGGTTTCTCTTACCTTGGGCATGGGGTATCTCTTCACAGCTGCTCCAGCAAAGCGCAGCCGCTGCTCCTTACCTTGGATGAGGGGTATCTCCTCCCAACGCCCTTCCTGACCTTCATCATGGGATGGCTCCTCTAGGCCCTCCTGTGCCTGGCAGCCACGGGGTTGTTTGTTCCTCCCAGCTGCCGCCCCTGGTCTTGGGCGAGGGATTGCTCCTCCCGGTCACTGCTCTGGCCTCGGGGCCACCCCTGGCCTTGGATGCGGGGTGGCTCCTCTCGGCCGTCACCCCTGACCTCGGACGTGGGGTGGTTCCTCCCAGCCGCCGTCCCTGGCCTCGGGCGTGGGGTATCTCCTCCTGGCCATTGCCCCTGACCTTGGATGTGGGATATCTCCTCTCGGCCATTCCTGCGCCATTGCAGCCTGGCACTCTAGGCTGCTGTCTCTGACCTCGGACATGGGGTGGCTCTCGGCCACACTGAGTGTGCCACCACCGCCTGCACTGAGTGAAGTGAAAGTCACTCTGTCGTGTCTGACTCTTCGTGGCCCTATGGACTATATAGTCCATGAAATTCTCTAGGCCAGAATACTGTATTGGGTTGGCTTTCCCTTCTACAGGGCTCTTCCCAACCCAGGGATTCAATCCAGGTCTCCTGCGTTGCAGGCGGATTCTTTACCAGCTGAGGCACAAGGGAAGCCTTTAGAACTGCTGTGCAATAGGATAGTCGTTAATCACATTTGAGTATTAAAATTTAAATCAATTATAATTAAATAAAAATTTAAAATCTAGCCATATTTCAGGTGCTCACCAGCTCCAGGTGGCTAGTGGCTACAATTGTGGCTGCACTGATGTGGAATATTTCCACCACTGTAGAAAGTTGATTCAAAGGTGCTGACCTAGAATAAAAATAATAGTTTTCTTCCAGATGTTGAGCAAAAGGAACTCCAGCTAACTTGCTTTTAAACAATGAACCATATATAGCTCAATCCATTTTATAGTAATTAGAAACATTAGCCGCCTTCAGTATGCGTGCTTGTGAAATGTATAGACGTTAAGATCCAAGTGAAGAAAGACTGGGCAATGAATCTGTGGGATTAATAGTTTTCATAGTTTTCTTTCACCATCTCTTGATGTCCAAAGACTGTGTAGTACTGTGTGTGTGTGTGTGTTAGTCGCTCAGTCCTGACGACTCTGCAATCCCACAGACTGTTAAGATCCAAGTGAAGCAAAACTGTACAATGACCTTGTAGGATTAGGAATTTTCAGAATTTTCTTTCACTATCTTTGATATCCAAAGATTCTGTAGTATTTCTCCTTTTTTATTTCTAATATTACTGATTTGTGTCTTCTCTCTGTTTTCCTCAGTTCACTTGAGGTTTATCAATTTATTTATTTCTTCTGAAGAACCAGCTTTGCTTTATAGAGGCTTATCAACTTTATTGATCTTTTTCAAGGAGCCACCTTTCTATTTCATTGATCATCCCTATTGATATCTACTGTTCAATTTCATTTCTTTTCACTTTGCATTTCCCTTCTTTTTCTGGTTTACTATGGTTAAAGCTTAAATATTTGTTTTTAGATATTTATTCTTTTTGAATATATGCATTCAATGTAGTAAACTTTCCTCTAAACACTTATTTTACTCTATGTCACAAATTCTGAAGTTATATTTTCATTTAGTTAAAAATATTTTCAAAAGTTTCTTGAAATGTCCTCTTTGACTCATATATTGTTTAGAAATATGTTGTTAAATCTCCTGTATTTAGGATTTTCTAGTTATATTTCTATGTAGCCATCTGATTCTAGTTTAATTCCACTATGGCCTGAGCACATACATTATCTGATTTCTATTCTTTTAATTTTTTAAGCTATAATTTTTCTGAATGTGGTCTAACATGGCAAATATTCAACATAACCTCAAGACAAATGTATATTCTGCTGTCATTAAATAAAGTAGCTTATACATGTCAATTATTTTATATACAGTTGGTTGATGGTGCTGTTAGTACAACTGTGTTGTCATTTTCGGCTAGATGGGTCTGCCCATTTCTGACAGAGGGTTGCAAAGTCTTCAGCTAAAATAGTGAATTCACCTGTCTCTCCTAGCAGTTCTATCAGGTTCTACCTTACATCTTGACACTGTTGTTAGGTTCATATACAAAAGAACTGTCTTCTTGGAGAATTAATTGTTTTATGGTTATGTAATGTCCTTCTTTCTCCCTGATAAGTTTTCTTGTTTAGAAGTTGCTCTGTGTGAAATTAATATAGTGTAGCTACTCCAGCTTTCTTTTGATTAGTATTCAAAAGGAATATCTTTCTCCATCCATTTCCTTTTTTTTCTACATATATATTCATCTTTAAAGTGGATTTTTTGCAGAAAATACAAAATTGCATCTTGTTTTTGTTTCACTCTGACAATTTCTTTTAGCTGATATATTTAAACCATTGACATGAAGATGATTATTTAAAAAGATGAATTAATGTCTGACATGTATGTAAATGTTTTCTATTTGTTGCTATTGTTCTTTGTTTCCATTTTCTCTTCTACTTCTTCAGCCTTATGTAGTTTTAGCTGGGCAGCTTAGATTATTGCATTTTCTCTCCTATCTTGTATCCATTGCATTTCTTTCTTTTAAAAAAATATTTTTAGTGATTGCCCTGATGCTTGTAACACAAAATTACAACTAGCTCAAATATGTTTTCAATTAATACTGTAAACCTCAAAAGAGTAGTGCAATATCTTATAATAACAAAATAATCCTAGTTATACTCTGGTCCATTACATTGTTACTGCCATTCATTCCACTTATGCATAAACTACGAGAACCTAATCAGTCACTATTTTGAACAAGCTGTTACCAGTGTGATCAATTAAGAATAGGAAAGATACATTTTAAATTTTCTCATTTATTCCTCAAAGTAGATCCTAGTTTCTGACTTGTATCACTTTCCTTACCTCTTTCTATTCTTTCCTTATTTTAACATTCTTACAAGGAAGGTCTTCTGGCTACAAATTCCCTGAAGGTTTTTATTCTGGAAAAAATCTTTATTTCCCCTTCACTTTGAAGGCGATTTCAGAGAATATAGAATTCTAGGTTGGTAATTTTTCTCTCTCTCAACAATTGGAACATTTCACTCCACTCTGCTTGTTTACCTGGCTTCTTAGATAACAAAAGGTGGCAAGGTAACTTTTTTTCTTCTTGCTTCTTTCCAAACTTTGTCTCAATTTTTGTTTGACTTTCTGAAATTTGACTATGATATACCCAGATGTATTTGATGGAGGTGTGTGTGTGTGTGCGTGCGCACAGATTTATGCTGCTTGGTTTTCTCCAAGCTTCCTAGATCTGTGCTTTAGTGTCTGATATTAATTTGGGGTAAATTCTCAGTCACTGTTTCTTAAAATATTGCTTCTACTTCTTTCTTCTCCTTTTGGTGTCCCCATTATATGTTGTACTTTTTGTAGTTACCCCACAATTCTTGGAGATTGTTTTGGGTTTTCTTTTCTTTCTTTTCAGTTGTTTTCTTTTAACTTTTCAGTTTTGGATGTTTCTGTTTCTCTTTCCCAAACTCAGAGAGTCTCTCCTTAGTCTAATCTTTTAATGAGACCATCAGACACTCCTTACCTTTGTAAGTGTTTTTGATTCTCTGACGTTTATTTTTCCTTTCTTATAATTTCTATGTTCTCCTTATACTACCGATTTATTCTTCATGGTGTCCATATTTTGCATTGGAGTCCTTAGCATGTCAGTCATAGTTTTAAAAAAGTTTCCAGTGTGATGATTACAATATTTCTGCCATATCTAAGCTCTGATACTTTTCAAACTGTGCTTAACTTTTTGTTTTTGTTTCCTGTGCTTAATCATGTATGACAGTGCCATGGGCTATAGCCTACCAGGCTCCTGTACCCATGGAAGTTTTCAGGCAAGAATACTGGAGCAGGGTGCCATTGCCTACCTCAGGGGATCTTCCCCACCCAGGGATTGAACCTGCATCTCTTGCATCTCCTGCACTGGCAGGGGGATTCTTTACCACTAGCACTACCTGGGTGACTGAAAACTGTGTTATAAAAAATATATTTGTTCTTAACCTCTGATTCCTGGCAAAGAGCTTCAAAAATCATTATATTTTTTTCCATTTCTTAAGTCATAGAAGAAATAACTTTGTTATGCTAGTGATCACTCATTGTGAAGGTTCTGTATAGTTTCAAGGGAGTGTCTGGCCACCAGAAAAACCACCACCATGTGATTAGAGGGTAGCAAATTCCTGCACCTCCCCTGTCCATAGACACATGAGCTGTGCTGCCTACACCCGACTCTAATGTACCAAAGACACTGAGACCTAAACTCTTCATAGCAGAACATTGCCCACATTCCACACTGGCCTTTGGTTGATTCACTTGCAAGAAATATCCAAATAACACTACAAGGGCTCTGATAACTGAACTGGAACCAGAGCCAACAGAAGGCCTGAACCTAGCCAAAGTGATTGTCTGCTCAAACCAAAAATTTGGATATATTCCAGACATTTAAACAAAGAGTCTCCTAATAAAATATTTATTAAAAATGTCCAGAAGACAATCCAAAACTATTCAGCTTATTAGTAGCCATGAGAATTTGGACTTGCATGGGGAAAGGCAATCAACAGAAGCTGTGCTGACGTGACACAGATGTTGGAATTACATAGAAAATATTTTAAGCAGCTATTATAAAGATACTCAAAATACCAAAGGAATGAAGAAATAAATGAAGTCATTTAACAAGAATTAGAAATCATCTTTTTCCTCCTCTGAATTGCCTTCTATCTAAATTGACTGCTACTTTTATCAAGGATAAGGAAAATTTTCCATCCTAAATTATAACACCCCAATTTTCTCCAACAGGTAAAAGTCACTTTTTTCACTTAATAAGTCATCAAACAAAATCTTAAAACATGATTTTTAATTTCAATCTCATATATATGTATGTATATGTATATGTTCACATACACACACATATATATATAAACACACACATTTTTCTTTTCATACGGCGTCTAATGGAAGATATTTTATTTGAATGTTCTCTTAAATTTTTATCTGGAATTGTTCACTTTTCTAAATTGGTAAATTTTTTTTACGTGCCTTTTAATATTTTCTCTCCTGTGAGCCTCCCTGATAAGTTTTATACTTTATTTCATAATAATAATATGCTGCATCTGTGTAACACTTTACAGTATTTTCCCAGTGAAATTAATCATTCTATTGTCAGTCATAAGCTTTACCTGTTTCCATTCTCTTATCTCTTTCTCTTAATATTTCCTTTCCATTACCTGTGAGAACAAGAATTTCCATATCTGCTTATTTTTATACAAATTATAAACACATTTAAAATTTTATAAATTAGAGCACTCTTTCAAGGTCTCTCATCCTTGAAACCTATACCTGTGAACCACTTTCCCTGTGTAGACACTAGAGTCTTATCAGTAGCATTATTTTAACACCTCAGTCCCCAACCTCATTCCTTACAGCCCGAATTCTTACCTCTTTTCGCAGTCCACACAGTTGGAAAGCATCTTTCTCTACCATATTTATGTCAGGCATTTTACCTCCAGCTCTTATTAGAGAACTAAGACCAGAGGCAACCGTTTGAGGTCGGAACTCCCTGAGTAACTGAAAAAGTCAGGCTAAGCTAATTTGGGTAGTGAAAGAGTCACACAGTGAACCACACATTTTCAGTCAGAAGGCCACTTGCCACAGACACACACAGAAGACTGGGCTTTGTATGAATGTTTGAAAGGACGATGAAGCTATTTCACAAATAATACTTTAATTGCAAGACAATGGATTTCAAACCAATCACCATGATAAGTCCAGTTACGACATGACAGCTTGCAAATATATTACACAGTTATTGATCATATTCCCTGCACTGTACGTTTCACACTTACAACTCATTTATTTTGTAACTGGAGGTTTTGGTTTCTCACTCTTCCTCTTTCCTTCTCTCTGCTCCTCCCACTCCTTCCTGGCAAACACATATTTGTTCTTTGCATCTATAACTATATATACACAGTATAAAAATGTTGAACTGCTATATTGTACATTTGAAGTTAATTTTGTAAATCTACTATTCTTTAGTAAGGAAGAAAAGGAAATGGTCCTCAAGAGGACATGGGAGTTATTTACTGAAGCAAGTTCACTGGATACAGCAATAAAGACAGGAGTGACATGGTGAGGGCTGCTTTTACTCACTTTTGTCGAGTGATAGACAAAACTAGATTTGACTGGACTGAAATGCTGAGAGAATGTATTTTCCTTAAAATACATTTCCTGAAAGAAGCAGTGGACATTCTAGGTTATGCTTGTACCTGAATAAGATGAAACATAGAAATGAAAAGAAGCTGATATTGATAATGGTGCCGAAACTCTGCCTGTGTTCTCTGGTGCCATATGGAAACATAGAGACAGGTTTTGGGTGAAGTAGAAAAGAGTAACTTTTATTGTGCTGCCAGGCAAAGGGGGCCACAGAGGGCTAATGCACTCAAGACTGTGTGACCCACCCGGGAGTGGGATAGTGAGCAGTTTTACAGTGTTCAAGGAGCAATGTGTGATCAACTCATGGACAATTCTTGGATTGGTTGGCATCAAGGTGAAGTTTCAAGCATCATCAATTTTCCAGTTTCAATCAGTCTAGAGTCTATGTAATATGATCAGCAGTTTTCATTTAGAGCGGGTCTGCTTCTTGTAAAAATAACTTAGCAATGTGTGTCATGCTTTAATATATCTCAGAGAAATCGGAGTTCAGTGATTCTGCTATGTGGTTGAATTCTAATCTAAATTGTTACCAGTTCCCCAGCCCAATAGCTAGTCTTTGTTTCTACATCTTCACATTTCTCTCTTCAACGAGGGGTGCTGGGAAAACTGGTCAACTACATGTAAAAGAGTGAAACTAGAACACTTTCTAACAGCACACACAAAAATAAACTCAAAATGGATGAAAGACCTAAATGTAAGACAAAAAACTATAAAAATCTTAGAGGAAAACATGGGTAGAACATTCTTCAACATAAATCACAGCAAGATCCTCTATGACCCACCTCCTAGAGTAGTGGAAATAAAAACAAAAAATAAACAAATGGGACCTAATTAAACTTAATTAGGCACAACAAAGGAAACTATAAGCAAGGTGGAAAGACAGCCCTCATGAAATAACCGACAAAAAATCAATCATTGATTCTCGAGTCAGTCTTTTACTTTAAAAACAAGGACCCAGGAGTTTGTACAGTTTCAGAAATGAATTGTATTAATGCTACTGCTGCCATAACAAAGTGCCATGCACTGCATGATTTAAAACACCAGGAACTGACTGTCTCACAGTACTACAGCCTGGAAGGCCCAACATCAATATGTCCTCTGGGTCATGCTCTCTCACACTGCTCTAGGAGACAGTCCTTTCTTGCCTCTTCCTGCTTCTGCTAACGGCTGGCCATACCTAGCGCTCTTTGACTTATTGGCACATCACTTCAGTCACATGGCTGTCTTTTCCCTTTGTCTTCACATTGTCTTCGCTTTGTTAAGAATTTTGTCTGACTCCAAATTTCCTCTTCTTATAACACCACTCGTACTAAAGATCTTGAGGCCTATGGTAGCGATGTCTTGACTATTACATTCAGCACAGCCCTAATTTCCAAATAAGGTCACAGTCTGAGGTCCTGAGCATTAGAATGTCAACACAACATAGGATACACGAAGAGGAAACTTCTTGAGCCTACACACAATATACATAACTCCGATGGTAAAATATCTGTCTGCAATGTGGGAGACCTGGGTTCAATCCCTGGGTCAGGAAGATCCCCTGGAGAAGGAAATGGCAATGCACTCCAGTATTCTTGCCTTGAAAATCCCATGGACCGATGAGCCTGGTAGGCTATAGTCCATGGGGTCACAAAGAGTCAGACACAACTGAAGGACTTTATTTTCACTTCTCAGAAGTTTACAAAATTAATTCTATCCCATGGGATAGATTGTGTAGTTTTTCATATTAAATATTCATAGATATTACATAAATTAAGTTACCCTCAACTGCAAAGACCCTGTGTAATTATTGATTACTGGTTATTTGGTCTTGTAAAGGTTCCCCCTGGGTCTGAGATCCAGGGCAAACATGTATGGTAGGGTCTTTCTTTCAACAAACACTTTGTGTAAAGTTCTGCGCATCACAGAACTCATGAGCTCATGAAGAGCATTATTATTTAGCAAAAAATCTTCAGAATAGTGGGAAAAGGGAATTGGTTATGCACTGGCTTATCCAGTGAGGGTGCATTAAGATTGTTTACAGTGTTCAGATGTTATTTCTTCCTGTTCAGGGCACGTGTGCTCAGTTGCTCAGTTATGTCTGACTCTTTGCAACCCTGTGGACTGAAGCACACCAAGTTCCTTTGTCCATGGGATTCTCCAGTATGGCAAAACCAATACAATATTGTAAAGTAAACAGTGTGGAGATTCCTTAAAAAACTGGAAATAGAATTGCCTTATGACCCAGCAATCCCACTGCTGGGCATACACACTGAGGAAACCAGAATTGAAAGAGACACGTGTACCCCAATGTTCATCGCAGCACTGTTTATAATAGCCAGGACATGGAAACAACCTAGATGTCCATCAGCAGAGAAATGGATAAGAAAGCTGTAGTACATATATACAATGGAATATTACTCAGCCATTAAAAAGAATACATTTGAATCAGTTCTAATGAAGTGGATGAAACTAGAGCTGATTATACAGAGTGAAGTAAGGCAGAAAGAAAACACCAATACAGTATACTAACACATACATATGGAATTTAGAAAGATGGTAATGATAACCCTGTATGTGAGACAGCAAAAGAGACACAGATGTATAGAACAGACTTTTGGACCTTGTGGGAGAGGGAGAGGGTAAGATGATTTGTGAAAATGGCATTGAAACATGTATACTATCATGTAAGAAATGAATTGCCAGGCTAGGTTCAATACAGGATACAGGATGCTTTGGGCTGGTGCACTGGGATGACCCAGAGAGATGATATGGGAAGGGTGGTGGGAGGGGGCTTCAGCATTGGGAACTCACGTACACACATGGCAGATTCACGTCAATGTATGGCAAAACCAATACAGTATTGTAAAGTAAAAAAAAAAAAAAAAAAATTGGGAATAATAATATCTACCCTTTGGGATATTTGGAGAATAAATGAGATAATATATGTAAAATGGCACAATGTTGATAAATAGTGATCCCCTAATAAATGATTGCTGGTATTATCTTCTCATAAAAAAAAATAAGAAACCTAATAACAAATTATCTGGGTAAATTAAAGGACCAGTGTGCTCTTGCAAAGGTATTTCTCTATTAACTCATATAAGAATTTGAAACAAAGGAAATGCTTACATAGAGATGGTCACTCAGACATCATTCATAATGGAGAAAAATGGTGGAAGAGAAAACCTAAAGATAGCCAGTAAAATTGGAATGTAATTTATAGCACATCCACATGATAGAATATTATGTAAATGTTTAATAGTATATTTACAAAATAAAATAATAAAGATAAAAATGACAAAAAATATTGTAATTAGCCTGTAATTAAAATAAATAAATTTAAATAAAAAATTTTAAAAAAATAAAATACTGTATAAAATAAACAAAAGAAAAAAAGAGAATACAGGAGTGAGTTGCTATTTCCTTCTCCAGAGGATCTTTCTGACCCAGGGTTTGAACCTGTGTCTCCTGCAAATCTTGGATTGTCAGGTGGACTCTTTTTCCACTGAGCCACCTAGGAAGCCCCTTTCCTATTGAGAGCCAGAGATAATATCAGACTTCGTTACTGTCAAATGTGTCTTTTCTAATTTTGTTTCTCATATCAGGAGAAAATGAGATTTTTTTTAGTTGAAACAATAGAAATCTTCTAGAGGCTGCAGCTCTCTGACTCCAGCATTCAACGTTGGTGACATCATTATGTCATGATGTCCATGAGTACTCTTTTCTAGCAGCTCTCTCAAAGGCTGCTGCTGCTCTTCATTGAAAATCATAAGTGCATACCTAAAAAAGATATATATGCAGAAAATGTGATCAGGAATGAATTTTCAAGCCATATGAAATTTATCATTCATAATTTTATAGCATAATTGTAAAGCAGCACATTTTTCAACCATGTCATCACTGAATTATTCAAACTATAATCCCTGATTTCCTAAGGAAAATTTTAGGGTCATTACACTAAACTGTGTTAAAAAATAAATATCAAAATGAATATACCTAAAATAAATAGGATATCATGTCATGACCAAATTGAATTTTATCTAGGAATGTAAAGCAGTCTCTTAACATTAGAAAATTTAAAATGTCATTCACTACATTAAAAGATTAAGGAATAGAAACCATGACAACATTGTAACAGATGCAGCAAACAAAAGCATACAAGAAAATGAAGTCTCTTCTTACAAAACAAATCTCTTAGCAAATAGAAATAGAAAAGAACCAACGTAACTTTTAAGAAAAAGATATAAAAAACTAGATACAACACGACTCATGTTATATCAGAAACATTTTCTTTAAAATGTTGAACAATTTTTACCATCAATATTGTCCTGGAAATTACACCCATTTTAATTATACAAGAAATAACTAATTTTCACAATATAGGAAAAATAAAAGTCTTACTACTAGATGCTGTGTTTTCCAGTATTTAAATGAATCCACAAATTATTAGAAAATTATGAATTGTCAGAAAGTATGTTGAACAGAACAAGAATACCTAAAAAAGTTACCTTGCTAATAAAAATAACTATTTTAAAAGATAATAAAAGTATATAATTGCAAAAGCAATAGATACATAAAATAGAGACACATATAATAAATACTATGTAATAAATGTTTAGAAAAATTATGCTATATAAGACAAAAAACAATACAAGACATATATTGTAAATGAATAAGAAAATAATATATAAATACAACACTCCCAAAATTAACCTAGAGATTCTGTGAAATTGCATGATTCTTTTAAAAGTGATACAGATAAACAAAGATCCAGACCATTTAAAAAGTAGAAAACTAATACGAAAATTGCTTTCACAATCATCCAGCTGTGTCATCAGGCTATAATATTAAAGCAGTGAAATGTTGAATTTTCAACAAAAGGAAAGGGGAAAAGTTGATAAATATTAAAACCATCTTACTCTTGGATGTTAAGTCCACTGTCAGAAACTGATTTAGTGCACTTTTTTCCTGCAAATCCATTTCCTCTCTGTGTAGCATCTAGCTGTTGCAACACCATCTTCATTAAGGTAAAAACATATTTCATTCTCTGTCATATTAATCCTACAATAAAGGAATCAAACACTATGCATTAGGGAGTCCTATGACTTCTCTCTTGGTCAATGACACCTTTTTAAAAAATATTATCTGTCTAGAGCTCTGGAAAAGTATGCTGCTACACAGTCTTCTTGCTAGGGTTAAGATGCCTGTACCAAATTGGACCAAAGGAGTCTCCCTTCCAAGAATCTGTGTTTGTTAAACTAAGTTACATGTTATAGGTAGAGTCGTCAATTTGTAGAAACCAATGGTTCTTGGTTCTTAACCCTGGGGTGAGTTTGCCTTCCACCAGCCCTTGCAAGGGACACTTGGAAATATCTAAAGACATTTTTGGTTGCCTCAAGAGGAGTGGGGCAGGGGGAGTTGCTACTGTCTCATGAGTAGAGGCCAGAGATGTTGCCAACATCCTATTGTGCACAAGAAAGTGCTCCCTCCACACAGGAAAGAACGATGTGGTCCAAAATGTCCATTTTTTCTGCTATTGAGAAATTCTAGCATAGACTAAATGCCTAAGTGGCTGGCAGTCACAATTTGGGGTGTTTATAATGGGTCATATATGCAGTGAACTCAATTTTTTAGGTCCAATACTCCATGTTGTAAAATAGAAGGTATGAAGCCCAGGTTAAATTGCAACTATCAGTGCAAATAAAAGCATTTAAAATAAACAAATTTACCTTGAACTGTGAAACTTGTCAGCAAACAGATAGCATGAAGCTTGTGAAAGAGATATAAGATTAGAGAAAATAGGGTAAAATCATGAAAAAGTCTACTTTTACTGTGTATGTGAATCTCAGGTCTTTACTTTCAAAGTAACCAACTAAGAAGTCTTTTCCCCTATATCCTTTTTTTTCATTTTTAAATTGAAATATAATTGCTTTGCAATGCTGTTATTTTTTACTTTACAGCATCATGAAACAACTATATGTATACATATATTCCCTCCCTCTTTAGCCACCCTCCCACCTCCTATTCTATCCACCGAGGTCATCACAGAGGACTGAGCTAAGCTCTCTCTGTTATACAGCAGTTTCCCACTAGCTAGCTATTTCACACATGGTAGTGTATATATATAGGCCCACTGTGGCTCAGAGGGTAAAGCATAATGCCACTCTCTCAATTTGTCTCACCCTTTTCTTCCACTGCTATGTTCACAAGTCCATTGTCTAAGTCTGTGTCTCTGTTCCTGCCCTGCTGATAGATTCATCAGGACCATTTATCTAGATTCCATATATATGTGTTAACATACAATATTTGTTTTTCTCTTATATCTTGATTTCCAACCTCTCTGGTTGACTCTTGAAACCAGTCTTAATACATGATACACTAATCCTTAGTCCACTTTTCCAACATGCAGATAAATCAAGGACTGTACAGAAATATCCTAATGTACAGATTCTAGAAGGTTGCACCATGTGTGTGCACTTAGTCACTCAGTCGTGTCCGACTCTGCGACCCCATGGACTGTAGCCCCCTGGGCTCCTCCGTCCATGGGAATTCTCCAGGCAAGAATACTGGATTGGGTTGCCATTCCCTCTTCCAGGGAATCTTCCCAACCCAAGGATCAAACCCAGGTCTCCTGCATTGCAGGCGAATTCTTTACCAACTGAGCCGCCAGGGAAGCCCAAGAACACTGGAGTGGGTAGCTTACCCCTTCTCCAGGGTAACTTTCCAACCCAGGAATTGAACCTGGGTTACCTGCATTGCAGGTGAATTCTTTACCACCTGAGCTACCAAAGAAGCCCAGAAAGCTGCACTACCTAAACTTAAATAATCCCAGAAAAAAGACACTCACCCTTTGTTATGTATGTTTTCATCCACCCATTGTCCTGTTAGATTTTCTGTCATGTCTTGCCAAATCCAGTGATCAGAAGTGCACTTGAATCGCTTAAGAAAACGCTTTAGAGACAAAATAAAATTCATAATTTTATTTGTCATTTTTCACTACAACTTATTGTGTCCCTCTTGCTTTGCAGATTGTGAGGAAAAAGGTGACAAAGCTTCAAATCCTAGTTTCACTGGAAAATAGCTATGTGATTGTGAAAAAGTATTTTACCTTCTGACTCTCAATTTTCTCATTTATGAAACAAAGAGATAAATTTATCAGAGAAATTTTCTTTAAGACATTTTTGATTCCAAATTGATAAATATTCAGTATGAAACTCAATTCCTCCAAGATTTTTAGTCTGTGAACTCCTAGAAAGCTAGACTTTTCAACTGAGTTCTTACACAGACTTCCTAATCATCAGATATGTATTATAATGTTTTTTTCACTTCCCAGTAAATACTAGTACATTGAATTTAATATAATATTTTACTTCAGCATTTCTTCCAACTATCATATGTTTGCACACCCATACACACACATCTTTCATGTATCCAGTTCCTTTAGAACTTAATTCCCAAATTTCAATTTTTTTTTTTTTTTTACCTAATATTTACATTTCTAAAGACATCATTCAGGGGGAAATTTTTATTTTTTTCTGATATTTCTCCTTATTCATTTGATGTTGAAAAATTTTCCTACCTTACAGCCTTTCATGCCATAAAATTATGTTCTACACAGAAAGTCACTGAGTCTACCTGCCCCAAAATAGTTGCAAAACCATGAACTTGACTTTGTATCACTCCACGTTTCAGTTTTATATAAATACAAAGGATTATGACATATCGCAACACTGTGGTCCATTCCTACCTGGTAACAGTGATGCCAATAACCTTGGCATTTTAATATACCATCTTCTATAGCATTTCATGAATTTATTTGAAAAAAAAAAAAATCCAATTTGCTGAGCCAAGCTATGGGTTTACAAAGGAATCTATTAAGAAAACAGTGTCCCTGAATTCACAGAGTTTCCTGTAGAATGAGCAAATCCATGCAAACTTAGAGTTAAAAAAACATTCTACTAAATGAGAAGATTATGAGTATAATAAATACAGAGTGAAATTTTAGTGTATAGAAGAAGCGTCCCCGTCTTTACAGGAAACCATCACATAGGATGCAGTGTAAGAGGCGTATCTGGAAAGAGTAAAAGATTCCATGAGAAATACAGAATCCAGGGAGAAAAGGACAATTCATTTTCTACGCTTAGGAAAGAGCTTGTTTTAAGGCAGAAAAGCAAGACAGGATGTATGTATTGGAAATCAATAGGATATATTGCACTGAATAGCTGGAAAAATTGGATGAAGATGTGGAGCCACACTTTTGATGACCGGGAACTGGGAAGTGACAAGGTTCAAGAAAATGTCATACGAAAAATATCGAACATTATTTGCTTAATAAAGAGTAGCTCATGGAGCTACTTGTTAAAAAGACAAGGTAATTCTAAATAGGTGCAAATAAATAGGGGAAATTTTTCATGAAGCAAGCTTTATCTCGTTTTAACTAAGAAAATACTTTGCAATTTAAATAAACATTTGTAATATTTTAATTAAACTATTTTAAAAAGCCTTTTAAAATTCTTTTTTGTTGTTTTCTGGTTTTGTTTTTTTAAATATAAATTTATTTATTTTAATTGGAGGTTAATTACTTTACAATGTTGTATGGCTAAAAGAGACACAGATGTATAAGGTTCTTTCATATGTTACTTTCATTACTTCTTCACAGATACAATATGCAATATTGTATATGCAATATGTAGTAACAACCTCATTCTGTTCGTCACTTGTAATTTTTTTTTTTTATCTTGCTGCTAAGTTAGACTTTTTTCCCCAAAAGGAACTGTAAGGACTGTTTAAGGATTTCTCAGAGTGTTCATATCAAGAGTCTCGTTAAATTCAGCAGTGAAACCATTGGCTACAGAAGTTCTTTGTATTAAATTAAGCCTGCATCTTACTTTTTGACTTGGTATGTCTACTCTTAACATATCTAGTTTTTCACATTTTATTCAGGTTTCTCTGTCTTTTCTTGCTTCCAAAATGGTTTAGTTTCCTTACGCTGATCTATAAATTGCCCCAGCCTAGTCTGTATCTATTTAAATTTGAACCAATCAGGCAGATTGCATAACTATACATTGTTTACCCTGAAAGTGATACACAGTTCTTTTAACAATGTTGACCACTGTGCTGCTGTACATTTAAACAATCTTGTTATCACTGCTTTAATCGCTCGATCGTGTCCTACTCTTTGCAGCACCATGGACTGCAGCCCCTCCAGGCTCCTCCATCTGTGGAATTTCCCAGGCAAGAATACTGAAGTGGGTTGCCATTTCCTTCTCCACGGGATTGTTCTGACTCAGGGATGGAACCCGCCTCTCCTTCATCTCCCACATTGGCAGGCGGATTCTTTACCACTGAGTCATCTGGGAAGAACACACACAAATTTTAATGAAGTTAATTACCTTTTAAACTGACCCTTTACTTTTAAAGAAATGAAACTAAAGTAAAAAATATACTTGCCATGTAAGTCACCCAGGGAAAGAACAGATTTCATAAGTGCAGACGTACAGGGTCTCACGCTTGTTAAAGCTCTTGGAGATTCTCTTTATTTATTGCATTTTTCCATCAATGTTTTTTGAACAAAGATTCATTAGCCTTTTAATTTGTACCTGCCTATATCCTATAGCAATGGATATAATTTCAGATAAAATATGGTGGCAATCTGGCTACTGGAAACTCATGACTTCAGCCTAGAGGGAAACTTTCAGTTACACCTATTGCATTGTTGATAATGAGCACTCTGACAGAGGCTGTCATGATATCTCAGAGAAAGACAGGGAAGAAAGATTGAGTAGCCAGAGGAAATTTCCACCAAGGAAGTGAAAAGGAGAATTCCATCCTTCCTCTTCAAGGGTTTTAAAAGTTTTCCAAATAGTGTTAAGCTCTTCTATTCATATTCCTTAAAATGGAGAAGCTAGCTCTCAAGTCTACAACTTGATCAGAATGTTAAACTATCCAAACAAAATATCACTAGCTTTTTCAAGTTTATCTTCTATGACATGTTCTAAACTTCTGTGACATTTTGCATATATAAGCAGGCGTGTTTGGAATGCTTTAAAGACCATAATGAAATTTGAATACTTCCAGTATCTCTAATTAATGCAATTGATAAGGAATGGATATTACTTACTTTTTCTTTTGTTGTGGCAATCATAACTAGGCTAGCATTTTGAGACAAACAGTTGTATCTACTTGAATTCCAATCTTCTTCTTCTTCAGAAAAATAATAGCATTTATCTTGGAAACCGATCCAATTATCTGGGCAGAAATACTGAACAACCCTATCTTCTTTAACTAGAGTGGAGACAAATACATATTTTAAGAATCAGATGAAATAGTATGCCACTGTGTTTTGAGACCATTGAAAAAGGACGGCATTGTGACAAAAAAAGGTGATGCTCGTGGCCAGAATTGCATGTCTATCCCGTAACAAGTTGAAAACCGAATTCATGTTAGGTTAAATGAGAACAGTCCAGAATGTGACAGGACACTCATTTTGCTTTCAATTCCAAATTCAGTGATTCATAGGCCTTCCTAGAGCAGTCAATGTGATTTCACACATGTTAAGTCACTTTTGTCATTTCCAGCTAAACAAAATGTAACGAAATCAGGTGGTACTAAAAATATTGATTTATTTTAGACTTATAAATCTAGGACAGATTTTAATCTCTAAGAAAGCAATGAAAATAATAAAACACTATATAACTAACAAGACATGTACTTGGTTTCCAGTTGTAACTAGATACCACCATCATTGTGTGGTTCCAGGTTAATCAACAGAAAGAACTCATGTGAAATTTAGAAGATGAAAATAAAGCAGAATTCATTATTGTTGGAGGCACTGCGCATAGTAAGTTCACAAGCCTTTTCATGAGTTTCCTTTTGTAGTTGCCGCAGTTAGATGTTTATAGACTTTCCTCACCTGGGGGTTCTCTAAACATACTAGTGCTTTAAGCCAAAATCTTTAGCAACTATTTCCTCGTTAGCCTTCCACATCATCTCTTCACAGTTCCTTCCAGTTGTGTCATGCATAGTTCTTATATTAAAATCTTTTCTATGGAAACTAGTTTTATCGTGGTGATCATTTTGAAATATATAGAAATAGTAGAAATAAAATAAAATAAAGTTGTATTCTTGTAATATTTGTGCCATCAACTTTTCTGAACACTCCCAGACTGAATCAGTTTTTGGTATCAAAAGTGGTTCTAAGGGAACAGAACCTTAAGGATGAGATATGCTATTGGTTTTCCAAAGTGATCTGCATTAAAGGCATTGACCCAGTCACCAGTTGTAAATGGGATGCTGGTGGTCTATGGTGCATAAAGGTAAAACTATTAGTTAAATTATCACTCCTAAACACCTCATGCCAAGTACCTGTAGATGGTAAACATTTTAGCACCCTTCTCTTAAATACTGATAAAACAACGGTCCAAACGTCTAAGTGAAAGTGAAAGTCACTCAGTTGTGTCTGACTCTTTGCGACCCCATGGACTATACAGGCCATGGATTTCTCTAGGCCAGAATACTGGAGTGGGTCGCCATTCCCTTCTCCAGGGAAATCTTCCCAACCCACGGATCAAACCCAGGTCTCCTGCATTGTGGGCAGATTTTTAACCATCTGAGCCACAAGGGAAGACCAAGAATTCTGCAGTGGTTAGCTTTTCCTTTCCCCAGTGGATCTTCCTGATCCAGGAATTGAACCAGGGCCTCTTGGATTGCAGGCGGGTTCTTAATCAACTGAGCTATCAGGGAAGCCCATGTCTAAATATCTAGGAATAATAACATTTGAACACCATAAGTAACAAAGTTGAGTTGACATACACCAAGAACTAAAAGCAGCAACTACAGAATATACATTCTCAAAAAAGCACTCAAAACATTTACTAAAATGTGGGACAATAAAGTTTTAACAACAGATTTTAAAAGGTTGAAAACATTAACAGTGTGCCACCTGACTGTAGTAGAATTGAGCCATAAACCAATAAAACATTTTTTTTAATCATCAAAGGCTGTAGATTAAGAAACACAATGCTAGATAGTCATGAATCAAAGGAAAAAAAAAAGAAGAAATCTTGAGAAATAAAATGTGTTTTAAATGAAAGGTAATTACTTATCTTTTTATATATGTGATATATATCATATTAAAAATTATGAATATAACTAAGCTTGTGGGTCTTTCTCTTTTATTTTTGGCCATGCCATGTGGCTTGTGGGAGCTTAGTTCCCTGACAAGGGATAGAACCCAGACTCTCAGCAAAGAAAGCAAGACATCCTAACCACTGAACCAAACAGTACATTTCCTTTAATCCTAGAGGAAAATTTATTGGTTTAAATTTATGTTTTTTTTTAATTAGGTATTTCAAACAATTAGAGTGATAAATTAAAAGTAAAAAGTAGAAAGACTCCATTAAAAAAATAAGACCAGAAAACAATTGAATAGAAACTAATATAAAGCAAAAGAGTCAAGAAACTCATTGTTGGCTTTTTGAATAATCTAGAGCAGATAGAACATTAGCTGAAAAAAGAAAAACACCTTTTTAAAGGGAAGTAGACAAATTAGCAATACTAGGAATAAAAGAGAAATTTCTGAACAACACAGCAAAACTGACAAGGGAAAGGTAAATGTGAATAAATACTCTGTGTAGTGAAGAAATTAAACTTTTAATGAAAAAAATTCCACACAAAGAAATCTCCCAGTCCAGGTGGCTTCAGGTGTGAACACATCTCATCATTTAGGTAAGATGTAGCAATGTTACCCAATCTTTTTCAGAAAACAGAGTAGGAAGAAATCAAAAGATTCCTGTAAAAACAGCTCAGTTTGAGAGGCTAGCATAATCTTGGTGGCTCAGATAGTAAAGAATCTGCCTGCAGCGTGGGAGACCTGAATTTGATCCCTGTGTTGGGAAGATCCCCCGGAGAAGGGAATGGCAACCCACTCCAGTATTCTGGCCTGGAGAAGCCCAAGGACAGAGTAGCCTGGTGCGCTACAGTCCATGAGGTTGGAAAGAATCTGACATGATTGAGCACCTAACACTTTCACATAATTTCAGTATTGCTGACAACACTATTATCAAAATGGGAAATTATAGTCCAGCCTTGCATGAGCATATGTACATATTATAATAAACAAAATATTAGCCAGGTTAATTCAAGAATGTTACAAAGGTTAATATTTTATGATCAAATTGAGTTTACTCCAGATAGGAAGGTTTACTTTAACATTTTGTAAAACTCTGTGTAATTCAACACATTAACAGAAATAAGAGACAAACTAAGCATTTCTCAGTAGTACTTGATAACATTCTATGTCCTTTTAGAATAAAACTCTTTGGCTATCTAGGAATTATTTAATTAAGAATAATCAAATAATCTTTATTTGATTAATAATATCCATAAATAATCATTCTTAGTAGAGAAATATTTAAAACTTTCTTATATATATTAAGAATGAGGTAAAGATGCAAGTTCTCACTAGTTCTCAACCTTTTACTGGAAGTATTAGCCAGTGAAATGAGGCAATATAAATATATAAAAAGATATAAAGATTTCAATAGAATAAATAAAATCACTATTATTCACAGATAATCTGAATGCTTACATAAACATACAAATAAAATGAAGATAAAATATTAAAATTAATAGTTAACATAACTATTAACACTAACAAAATCAAAAGAAAAATTAATTATGTTTTCTGATAACAGTAAAATCAAAATAGAAATAAAGAACAGAGAGATAATTGGAAATCCCTAAAATATGTAGAGGTGAAAGAATACACTATTAAATAACACATGGGTCAAAAAAGAAATTGAGAGAATTTTAAAAGCAATTTTAATTAAACAAACAGGAAAACACAACTCATCAAAATTGATGGGAAGAAGCAAAACCAATTCTTAGAAAAAAATAAATAGCACTGAATGCATATGTTAGAAAACAAGAAAGTTTTAAAATCAATCTACATTCCTTTCTTAGGCAACTAGGAAAATAAGTGAAAATTAAACCCAAGAAAAACAGAGCAGAAATAATAAGAATCACAGAGCAAAAAACAATTAAACTGAAAACAGGAAATTAATAGAGAAAGTTAACAAAAGCAAAAAAGCCCTTTCTTTGCAAAGAACAATAAAATCAGTAAGCCTCTAGCCAAGTTAACTTAGAAAATAAAGGAGAGATAAATTAATCATATCAGAAATAGAAGAGACAACATCACTACACATGCCACAAAAGATAATAAAGGAATACTATGAACAAGTTAATGCCCACAAGCTTAATGACTTAATGACTTATGTAAAATGGACCAATTCCTTGAAAGATGCAATCTTCAAAATTCACAAAAGAAGAAATAAAGTCAGAGGAACCGGAGATCAAATTGCCAACATCCGCTGGATCATGGAAAAAGCAAGAGTTCCAGAAAAATATCTATTTCTGCTTTATTGACTATGCCAAACCCTTTGACTATGTGGATCACAATCAACTGTGGAAAATTCTGAAAGAGATGGGAATACCAGACGACCTGACCTGCCTCTTGAGAAACCTATATGCAGGTCAGGAAGCAACAGTTAGAACTGGACATGGAACAACAGACTGGTTCCAAAAAGGAAAAGGAGTAGGACAAGGCTGTATATTGTCACCCTGCTAATTTAACTTATATGCAGAGTACATCATGAGAAACGCTGGGCTGGAAAAAGCACAAGCTGGAATCAAGATTGCCGGGAGAAATATCAATAACCTCAGATATGCAGATGACACCACCCTTATGGCAGAAAGTGAAGAGGAACTAAAAAGCCTCTTGATGAAAGTGAAAGAGGAGAGTGAAAGAGTTGGCTTAAAGCTCAACATTCAGAAAATGAAGATCATGGCATCTGGTCCCATCACTTCATGGGAAATAGATGGGGAAACAGTGGAGACAGTGTCAGATTTTATTTTGGGGGGCTTCAAAATCACTGCAGATGGTGATTGCAGCCATGAAATAAAAAGACGCTTACTCCTTGGAAGAAAAGTTATGACCAACCTAGACAGTATATTCAAAAACAGAGACATTACTTTGCCAACTAAGGTCTGTCTAGTCAAGGCTATGGTTTTTCCGGTGGTCATGTATGGATGTGAAGAAAGGTGAATGCCGAAGAATTGATGCTTTTGAACTGTGGTGTTGGAGAAGACTCTTGAGAGTCCCTTGGACTGCAAGGAGATCCAACCAGTCCATTCTGAAGGAGATCACCCCTGAGATTTCTTTGGAGGGAATGATGCTGAAGCTGAAACTCCAGTACTTTGGCCACCTCATGCGAAGAGTCGGCTCATTGGAAAAGACTGATGCTGGGAGGGGTTGGGGTCAGGAGAAGAAGGGAACAACAGAGGATGAGATGGTTGGATGGCATCACTGATTCGATGGACGTGAGTCTGAGTGAACTCCGGGAGTTGGTGATGGACAGGGAGGTCTGGCATGCTGCGATTCATGGGGTCGCAAAGAGTCGGACACAACTGAGCGACTGAAATGAACTGAATGTCCTAAAACATAGACACCAACAGGCTCAGATGTGTTCACTACCAAACAACTGAGGAAGAAACCAGCAATTGACGACAACCTCTTTTAAAGTATAAAATCAGAGGGAATGCATCTTAACTCATTACATGAGGCCAGCATTATCTTAACCACAAAACCAAAGACATTCAAAAAAAAGAGAAAATTACAGACCAATATCTCTCATTGGCATAGGTCCAAAAATTCTTATCAAAATACTGGAAAGACAAATCTAACAGTGTACAAAGAGAATTATACACTATGAAAAAGTAGGATTTATCCCAGGTCTGCAAGGATGATTCAACATTTGAAAATCCATTAATATAATCATCTTATCAACAGGCTATAAAAGAAAAATCACATGATCATATCAATATGAGCATCTGAAAAATTTAACACTCATTCACAGCAAAAATTCTCAGTAAACTAGGAATAGAGGGGAGCTATGCCAACCTGATAGACCATTTACCAAACAAACAAACAAACAAACAAAAACCCTACAGCTAATTTCTTATTTAATAGTTGAAAAATTGGAGGTTTTCCCTCTAGAATCAGGGTAAGGATACCCCTTCACAAAATATTGCAGTTAAATGAGCAGTAAATGTGAAAAGCAGTAACTGTGAAAAGGATTTCCTAAAGGAAAACAATCCCGAGTATTCACTGGAGGGTCTGATGCTGTGGCTGAAGAGCCAATACTTTGGCCACCTGATGCAAAGAGCTGACTCATTGGAAATGACCCTGATGCAGGGAAAGGTTAAAGGCAGGAGGAGATGGGGACAACAGAGGATGAAGATGGTTGGATGACATCACCTACTCAATGGAGATGAGTTTGAGCAAGCTCCGGGAGATGATAAAGGACAAGGAAGCCTGGCATGCTGTAGTCCATGGGGTCACAAAGAATTGGACACAACCGAGTGACTGAGAAACAAAATGTGAAAAGGAGCTTAACAGTATTGGTCATCAAGAGAATGTCGATAAAAAAAAAAAAAGAGAGAGAGAGAGAGAATGTCAATTAAAGTTGCAATAGGTACCAACAAACGTACCAACACACACTCATCGGAATAGCTAAAATGAGACTTCCCTGGTGATTCAATGGTTAAGAATCCACCTGCCAATGCAGGGAACATGGGTTTGATCCCTGACCCAGGAAGATTCCACATGCCTCGAGGCAAGTAAGCCTGTGTACCACAACGACTGAGCCTGTACTTTGCCAGAAGAGAAGCCACCACAATAAGAAGCTCCCACACTGCAACTAGAGAGTAGCTCCTGCTCACTGCAACTAGAGAAAACTTACATGCAACAACGAAGATCCAGCACAGCCAACAAATAAATGAATAAAATTAAAAAAAGAAAGAATGACTAAACTGGGTAAAGCTGACAACAAATCATTGACAAAATTCTTGAGCAACAGACATTTGCATACTCTGTTTGTTGGCCTATCTACTATCTGTGGTATTATCTATAAGAACTGACCTATCCATCAGTTCAGTTCAATCGCTCAGACTATCAGGGTGAAAGATTTTGTCATAATCATCTTTACACCTCCCTATGCCTTAATGTAGATTGTATAATTCATAAACATTCATTCATTGATATCCACTATATATATCATGGATAATGGGAAGGGAGTGAGAATAATGAGAAAAGATTATGAGTGAGACATAAAGGAAAAGTACTATACAGTAGGAAGCTCTGAAAACAAAAAATAAAATTTAAGAAATAAAAGGATGTAATTTACTCACCTGAAAAATATGTAACAATATTTGTTAAAACATTAATAACTACAGATATTGCTAATGCAAAAATCAGTCTCCTTTTACAGTGCTTGTACTGCTTGTCGTTAACATCTGAAACAAAGCAAAACACCACTTGGATTAAGAAACGGGTAAAAGAAAAACCTAATTTGCATTCAAAACCATACCTGACAAACTTCCTTACAGCAATATTTCACAAGGAGATGACACAAAATGTACTTTCTCTGTTTGTCATATGGGGAAAAAAAGAAACATGATTTTTCCTTTTGGCTGAAATTTCTCAGGAGAACCTTTAATCAAATCCGGATATTACTATGAACTTTACTGCCATAGCCCAAGGGACCAAATATATTACTTTTCTAGTAGAATTTCCTCAAGCCTGAAGCCACCTCCAGACCTTCCACAACCTTCTATGGTGAAACATTAGCACATCCTAACGCTTCTTGAATATTTCTAACCTATTTTGCCATCCTTTTCTCCAGAATGATTGTTGAAATTAGTGACTCCTTCGTTTAAAAAAAAAAGAAAAGAAAATCCTAGTTTATTAAAGGAAGTATTTTGAGAATCATAAAGGGCTTTAAAAAGAGGAAATACTTATAAGCCACAAGAAGATAGTACACATCCTTCCTGCTAATATGAGAAATGCTCCAAGTACTAAAATATCTACTAGAAAATCTAAGAAAATCTACTTTATAACTAATAAAAAGTTTAATTTTAAAGGATAGACAGTATAGTATATTTGAAAGACCACAGAATAATCAATTAAAAAATTTAGAATTGAGATTTTCACCACTAAAAAAGGAACTTGGACGAGTCATGTTTTTTTCTAGTTCTGTATGTCCTGATCTACAAAATCAGTAGAACAGAACAAATCTTTGTGAGGAATTGTTTTTCTTTTGTTAGTGGTCATTTAAGAAAAAAATAAAATTGGTATGCAAGTTTCTTGAAATGAAACTTTTTATTATTTCATTTGATTATAAAATATTTATCCTTAATGTAAAATTTCATGAAATGTAAAAAATTATAGCAGATACTTTAAGATAGACAATAAAATTACTGACAAAACTGATTCTCCCTGTCTTTTTTTACCTAGTGAAGAACTAGCTGCTTTTTTTGTTGGATAAATTTTTTCCTTAGTGGATATATAAAAGAAATAAGTATTTTCAATCATGACTTTTTTTTTTTTTTTTTTGGCTGTACAATGTGGCACGTGGGATCTTAGTTCCTTGGCCAGGGATTGAATGTGAATCCCCTGCCTTGGGAGCCTGGAGTCTAAACCACTGAACTGTCAGGGAAGTCCTCCTAAGAAATTAAATTTAAAATAAATCTAAATTTACCCTCTTTAGAAATAGCCAGTGTTATCATTTGTGTTAAGATCCCTCCATACATAGACCTTTTTAATCCATTTTTACATATACTCCCAAATACTGGTAATTTTAAATGAGTATGATCATCATTTGCCCACTGTTTTATATTCTAATATTTTTAGTTAACACTTTGTTGTTCTGCCTATCTGTAACAAATTGTTAAAAATGGCCCCCAAAGAGTCATTCCTTTCTGTGTCCACCACCCCTTTGGTACACAATCATGCTATTTCTCCTATCACGAGGTATATACTGCATTTTCCAACACTTGAATATGAATTGGTCTTGTGTCTCCCTTTGACCAATAGAATGTGGTAGAAGTGACACTCTGGGACTTCAGAACATAGACCTTAAGAGACTTTGACCATTAACATCTCTCTTTTTTAAAGTTAAAGGATATATTATGTACTATGTTTTCAGGTCTGGCTTATAACAGGAATTAAATAAAAGAAAGTGAAAGTTGTTCGGTCATGTCCAACTCTTTGCGACCCCATGGACTATACAGTCCATGGAATTCTCCAGACCAGAATACTGGAGTGGGTAGCCTTTCCCTTCTCCAGGGATCTTCCCAACCCAGGGGCCCAACCCAGGTCTCCCGCATTACAGGCAGATTCTTTACCAGCTGAGCCACAGAGAAGCTCAAGAATATCGGAGTGGGTAGCCTATCCCCTCTTCAGCAGGTGGGGAAGATCCACTGGAGAAGGGATAGTGAAAACATTTATTAACTTTCCTGTGTTAGCTCTCCCATATTTCCATATTTTAATTACCATATAAGTAGGAGTTGAAGGTTAATTATTGCTCTATTAAGTAGAATTATTTTAAAATCATTTTCCTATTCATTGTTTCAAGGAGGTCTTCAGCTATTTTGCCATCCTTTTCTCCAGAATGATTGTTGAAATTAGTGACTCCTTCATTTAAAAAAAAAAAGAAAAGAAAAGAAAATTCTAGTTTATTAAAGGGAGTATTTTGAGAATTATAAAGGGCTTTAAAAAGAGGAAATACTTATAAGCCACAAGAAGATGGTGCACATCCTGCTAATATGAGAAATGCTCCAAGTACTGGTGATATAAGTCATTTATATCTCAAAGTTGGCAAAATACTAGATCATTCAACTTTGTGGAGCATATGGAGATATTCTACCTGCAGAAAAACCAGTCTCAACAAAGATGTATGTCATGAGTGTGGCAAACAGAGTGGCTTTCATTATATTAGCACAGAAATAGCAGAACTAGAACCAAAGGGGTTATGAATGTTGATATAAATAACCCCTGATGGCTCAGTGGTAAAGAATCTGCCTGCCAATGCAGGAGACTCAGGTTTAATCCCTGGGTGGGGAAGATCCCCTGGAGAAGGAAATATTAAATAGCAACCCACTCCAGTATTCTTATCTGGAAAATCTCCCAAGAGCCAGACACCACTTCTTGACTAAAAAACAGCAATAACAAATACCTTCTTCTAAGTAATCAGTGAAAAGAGATAACTAAACACCCTCAACCTCAAATTCAATGTCTTACGAAATTTGGGAAAGTTCATATAACCCTGTAGGAAACATCCCACTCAATTCAATATCACTGAACCACCAAGATTAAATATACTGTCAGCTCAGTGAGGTAGGAACTTGGAGTGATGTTTAGTTTGATTTAAAGCTCTAAAGAATTGGAAATTTATTTCAATTCTGAATATGCAGGTACATACTTTAATCTGCTACACAATTATTCTCTATTTAATCTGCCTACTTCCTAAGCCTTAAAATCTAGTTTTGCACACTCAGTATAATTACTTTTCATCTTTAAATTCCTTGTTTCTACTCTTTTACTCAATCTTCATTACCTGCAACTTGTACAAATATCCAAAAAGGAAAGCACCAGAAAATGTTGGTCTCTCAGTATGAAGTTAGTATTGAAAGATGAATTTCGAAGAAGTTGCTCATAGTGTGTACAATGAATGTATGCTCAGTCACTTTAGTCGTGTCTGGCTCTTTGCAGTCCTATGGACTGTAGCCCAAAGGCTCCTCTGTCCATGGGGATTCTCCAGACAAGCATACTTGAGTGGGTTGCCATGCCCTCCTCCAGGGGAATCTTTCTGACCCAGTGTCGAACCTACATCTCCTGAGTCTCCTGCACTGCAAGGCAGATTCTTTATCACTGAGCCACTGGGGAAGCCCAGTGTGTACAATGAAGGAATAATAATAATAATAATAATAAATCCCAGGGTAGCTTCATAAAAATATATTTAATTAACAATGTAACTAAAATAGTTCTACATTCATCCCTGTTATAATATAAATAGCTAAATGTTCCAATTATTTTTCCCATAGGGAAGCTTCACTGACAACTAATTTCTCTGTTTCTGACTCTGATCTTCTCCAAGGAGGTAAGAGAAAAGATCCAGGGTGACCAATGAATTTAAAACCAGATAAAATCCCCTTTTTCCGAGTTCACAGCTATAGAAAAAAATCACAAAATACCAATATGTGGAAAGAATAAGAGAAAATAAAATGTTTAAAAATATTAAGTTTAGAAATGAATTACATGATACTAAGTTATTACTATTTCAGTGGTGTTTAAAATGTCAAGTACATATACATGATATAGATATTATATATACCACATAAAATTTAATTTTTAATTTATGTGTTACATATAAATTTATACATAAAATATATAAATTTACACTGTTTATTGATATATAAGGCAAAAACTAACACTGGTCTTATGAGTGGGTAGAAAATACTCTTAAAACTTTATTTTAGATATTTTCATGTTATCTAATATTTGATCCCATTGTTGTTTGATCTAACCTTAGAATTATTAAATTGTGAAAAAAATGAGAAACAAAGCATTTATACATGCTAATATGAACTGAAACAATATTTTTGACTGTTGCATAATGCTTGTGTACATGTTTTTGTGTTCAGTTGTGTCTGACTCTTTGTGAGCTCCTGGACTGTAGCCCTCCAGGCTCGTGGAATTTTCCAGGCAAAAATATTGGAGTGGGTTGCCATTTCCTCCTCCACGGGATCTGGCTGACCCAGAAATCGAACCCAAGTCTCTCTCATCTCCTGCACCGGCAGGCAGATTCTTTACCACTGCACCCTCTGGGAAGCCCATAACACTGGTAGACTAAAGCAAAATTAAATGGCAAATTTTAAAACTCACCACCATCACTAAATCACAGATTGCTTTCTTTAATGCACTTTAGCTTCATTTCCTGAACTCTGTTTCTACCTATTTAAGGACCCCTGTTCAAAAAACTTTGAAAGATTGTCCTGTTACTAATAGATTTGGAATTTGGATCTTACCTACTCTGAACTTTCTGTTTAAAACAGCCAATGTTACCAAATTGTCTTCTAAGTTTTGTGTTGTTGTTATTGTCGTTTGAGTACATTTTCTTTCCTTCTCCATTTAAAAATTGCCAGAGACATCTCAAGAGTATTAGGGTACCAGCAATTGCTTAGATAAGAATAGAAGAGGGAGATAACCACTCTGCTATTAAGTACCTCTAAAGAGTAGTTTATCTTGACTCTACTCATGGCCCATAAACAATCTTTTAAAATATTACAAATATTTGCGAATTATTTCATATCACATATGTATTCTAGACATTGAATGGCTATGGTTCATATTTAACCTCTCTTGAAGTACAGATTTGATTGAATATTTAGTGAAAGTGAAACCTAATCTTGAACAGTTTTACAGTATGGATAAAGTTCCTTCATTATCAATTAAGATAAAGTGAATTTGAATTACAAGGACAAAAATAATCAATTACCAATTTTAATTTAACATAAAAACGGGATTTTTTTTTTTTTTTTGCCTCGATGGAAAAAAACTACAAAACCCTATTCAGGCCTTTCAAAACTTTTGTTACAAAGTTATGATTCATAATTTCAATAAATAGCTTTCATTCTGAACAACTGAAAATGTTCTTACCTCGCTTCTTTTCATCAGCTTCTTGTTTGCTTGCATCTTTATGATCTGACTGCATACTTGATGACTCCTCTCTTCAGTTTTAATTTTAACATAAAAAAAAAAAAAGTTTTACGTTTACAACTCCAAACTAGAGTTAAGCTACTCTGAAGTAAAACACAGCTTATTTAATCAGATCTCTCAAAAGGAAAGAAATCATGTGATGAAGATTGAGTCATACTATCATCTATACAGTTTGCTCGCTGGGAAACAAACACAAAACAATTACTGGAAAGGAGGGAAGTTACGCTAAACAGTGAAGAGAAAAGCATATGTTCTTCTTCATTCAACAAAGAATCATCATCTGACCCACAAAGAAAAAACCTTCAAGTGGCACTTAAATTCTCATAAAAGTGACACATGACTAGTGACACAAGACTTGCTTTGATTCATTGAAAGGCATGCTTTAGGACATTATGGTTTCATTATCAAGTGTTAAGAAGGCCATCTCAAAGGGGATGAAATTAAAGAGGAGAGAGCTATGCTTTAAAGTGGCTACTGAAACCGAAATATAAAGCATTTTCTGTTTCAGACGGAAACATCCTGAGCAGAAGTGTGCAGAAGCATGTATGTGCATATTCGCATGCATGCACACTCACACATACAGAAAAAGAGAAAAAGAAAGTTTAAAAAGTACTCAGAATGTTACATGAATATTCAAGATGATAATGTTATTATGCTAGTGTTATTAGAGCCAAAAATCTTGACTCTCTGTATACTGATATCCAAAAAATTACAGAGACAGAGTTTTGGAGAAACAGAAAAGAGCTTTATTCTTTGGCAGGCAAAATGCTAAACTCAGGAGGCTAGCACCTCAGGAACCGTGCCCTGCCTCTGGGAAATAGGGAGAGGTTTTGTATCCTAAGGAAGGTCTTCCTTTTTATTCTTTTGCAAAATTTCAAAACAGCCACAGCTGGCATCAGGTAACTGGATATCTGGGGCTGGTCTTTTCTGAAGTTATCGCCTGTGGCCGTCTTTCTGAAATGAAAAATGTTACAAGAGGAAAAGAATGCCAGATGCAGAGTATAATTCATACAGAGTCAGAGAGTAATTGACTTTGTTTAGGTTTGGGAAGGACAAGTACAGCTACAAGTGTTTGTTAGTAGTAACAGCTAAAGAGTAATCAAGATTGCTTTAACTCTCTCAGGCTTGTTTCTGTCGTTTCCCCACCTGTTCATTGTTTCCTTATTTTTCTTATCAGAAAAGTCTTATTTTTGTTTAAGAAAAGGCTCACTTCTATTTTTGCTGCAATATTATCAGGACTCTTGTTTCCTTTTCATGTCTTTCTCCAGAAAATTCTGAATCACTTCAGAATTTTGAAGTGATTTCCTGTTTCCCCTCAATATATCTAAATATAGTCCACTCTTGGTATTTGTGGGGAATTTGGTCCAGATCCTCCTCCCCCTGCTATGGATGCCACAGATACCAGAATCTGACCACACTCAGGTTCCTTACAGTCTGCTCTCCCACATGCCCTGGGTACCCTGAGTTCCCCATCCATGATTGACTCCCCAGTGTAAAAGCTGCTAATATGAAGGGTCAAATGTATTTACATTAAGAAGAAAACTAGGGCTTCTCTGGTGGCTCACTGGTAAAGAATCTGCCTGAAAGAGACCTGGGTTAGATCCCTCGGTTGGGAAGATCTCCTGGAGGAAGGCAGGACAACCCACTCAAGTATTCTTGCCTGGAGAATCCCTGGACAGAGGAGCCTGGCAGGCTTAGTCCATAGGGTCGCACAAGGTTGGACACGACTGAAGTGACTAAGCAGCAGCAGCCAAAGCGGGAGACATAGTTTGATCCCGGATCTGGGAAGATCCCACATCCAGGGGAGCAACTAAGCCCAAGCACCACAATTATTGAGCCTGTGCTCTAGAGCCCGGGATCCATAATACTGAAGCCTGAGTGCCCTAGAACTCATATCCTGCAACAAGAGAAGCCACCACAATGAAAAGCCCGCACACGGAAACTAGAGAGAGGCCCCCTCTCGCTGTAACTAGAGAAAAGCCGGCGCAGCTACAAAGACACAGCACAACCAAAATAAATAAATAAAATGTATTAAAAAATTAAAGAGGAAGCCGAAAACTAAAGAAAAGCAGCTGGTGTCCCAGTGACTGCTTTGCGATCAACACTACATTTGTCTGACAGGGACACCGAGGCAAGGGAAGGAAATTAGAACAGAGAGGAAAGTAGAGTAAAAAAGCGTGATGAAAATAAGAAGTAAAGGCTTAAACTCTTCCAGGTGGTCTCAAAGATATTCTGCTTGTCAGTTCTGTCACCATCTGAAGTGAAATTATGCAAGGTAAAATGCAGAAGGAAGGACAGATAAAACTGTTTCTGCCCTGGTCTTTGCATGGGTTGGAAAAAAATTTCCAGACACGAGACAGAATGAGAGGAGAATAGAGTTTTTTAGAATGGTAGACACTCTTGGAACAGAGGGCCGGCTCAAGGGAGAGCTGACACTTTCATGGGCTAGTAGCCAATTTTTATAGCCTCAAGACAAAGAAAATTCCTGTAGAAGGATGTTATTAGGTGACTGGTTAGTATTTTTACCTAGGAGCTGGCCAGTTTAGATTGGGGTGGGGGGTGGGTTATGGCAACAGTTGCTATGGGGCTCAGTGAGTTCTGGAGATGACCTTGGTGCTGGGCTCCTTGTCTGTGGCCTTAGTACAAGGCCTCTCACTTGTGACCTTGGTATAGGATTCCACAGTTTCCATTTGGGGACAGAAAGAAGACATAAAGTTTGAGGGAAGATGAACATATTCTACTTACGCCATCACCAAAGCATTCTATCCATACGACTATTAGGAACACATACAGGAAAATACAGACACACTTCATATTTTTGTGCTTTTCGAATACTGCATTTTTTACAGGTTGATGGTTTGTACCAACCCTGTGTGTCAGAGATGGTGAGCATTTTGCAGCAATAAAATATATAAAAATTAAGCTATGTGCATTTTTTAAACATAACTATTTCACACTTAGTAGGCTATAATATCATATAAATATAAAGTTTATATGCACTGGAAAATCAAAACATTTATGTGACTTCCTTTATGACAATCTTAACTTTATTGTGGTGGTCTGAAACCAAAACCACAATATCATGGTTGAGTGAAATCTACTTTTGTTCCAAAGGAAGGTCAAGATATAAAATTTGACTCAAAATATAAAACATTTTCATTTCTTCAAAATGTTCCCTGATGCATGTTTGCAATTCATTTCCCTACCCTGTGGAAGCAGGCAGCCACTCACCTCTTATTAATGGAGATAAATTTTGCTGGTTTTAGAATTTTATATAAATGGAAACACACAGTATGCCTTCTTTGTAAGTCTAGTGTCTTTTGCTCAGCATGTCTTTTGAGTTTCATCCATATGGTTGCATAGACAAATGGTCCATTCTTTATTATTGCTACATGGTATTTGATTGTATGGATTTATAAAGTTTTGCTTATCATTAGCCCATTGAATTGTTTCCGACTTTTTGCTACTGTATATAAAACTGGCATCAATATTTCTGTTAAAGTCTTTCTGTGGACATTTATTTTCTTATCTTTTGAGGAAATACTTGGGAGTAGAAATGCTAGGTCAGATACAAAATATGTATTTTTGTCTTTTCCCTCTCTTTTGTGATAAGAACACTCCAGTTGTGATCTGGAAGGTGATGGGTATGTTTACCATCTCAGTTGTGCTGAAGTTCTCATTGGCTTATGTCCACACTCTTCAGATTGCATGCATTAAGTACAAAACTTTTGGTTATAAATTTTACCTCAAGCTATTTTCCTATTAGATGAAAATATATTTAAAACAGTTTATAAAAATATAACATTTTCCAAAGAAATTGTACTATGCCCATCATTAATGTAGAATGGTTCAAGTGATTTCATACTAATGGCAACTTTTGATATGGTCAGTCTTTTTATTGTAATAATTCAGTGGTTTCTACGATGCAATTATGCCCAGTGTGGCTGATTGCAAGCTACCTTTGTGACATTACTGAATACCAGAATTTAATAGAGATGTGCAGTAGCAGATCTGTGTATAAATGTACAGTAATTCTATTATATAGATGTGATAGATATAAATTAGCTTTTTTTATTCAGTTCAGTTCAGTCTCTCAGTTGTGTCTGACTGTTTGCAACCCCATGGACTACAGCTTACCAGGCTTCCCTGTAAATCACCAACTCCTGGAGCTTGCTCAAACTCATGTCCTTTGAATCAATGATACCATCCAACCATCTCATCCTCTGCCTTCCCCTTCTCCTCCTGCCTTCAATCTTTCCCAGCATCAGGATCTTTTCCAATGAGTCAGTTCTTTGCATTAGGTGGCCAAAATTTGGAGCTTCAGCTTCAGCATCAGTTCTTCCAAAGAATCTTCAGGACTGATTTCCTATATGCTTGACAGGTTTGATCTCCTTGCAGTCCAAGGGACTCTCAAGAGTCTTCTCCAGCATTACAGTTCTAAAGCATCAATTCTTTGGTGCTCAGCTTTCTTCATGGTCCAAATCTCACATCCATACGTGACTGCTAGAAAAACCACAGCTTTGAATTTTTGTGTGTTTTTAATTACCTTTTTTTTTTTAAAAAAAAAGCTTATTGGAGCATAGTTGGTTTCCAACTTTGTGCTAATTCCTGTTGTAAACCAAAGTGAGTCAGCTATGCATATACACATAACCCCTCTTTTATGGATTTCCTTTCCATTTAGGTCACCACAGAACACTGAGTAGGGTTCCCTGGGCTATACAGTAGGTTCTCATTAGTTATTTATTTTATACATAGTAGTGTATATACTTTGCATTTAATATGAGTTATTTTAGTTTAGATAATGTAATTTTCAATAATGATTATATTTAGTGATTGGACTTCAATTACTGAAAGAGAAAGCAGGTCCTCAGAAGGAAGATCTCTTCAATATCACGACTGGTATAAATCTTAATAAATGCCAAGTCCACACTCAAAGTGACTTTTGTTATAGCAACTTCTCAGGTCACTGTAAAAAAAAAAAAATTGTGGTGGCTTAAACAATAGAAATTTATTTTCTCACAGTTCTGGAGACTGAAAATCCAAGATCAAGGTGCCAGAAGGTAGATGGCTCCTGAGATCTTTCTTCCTGGTTTACAGATGGCTGTCTTTTCACTGTGTCCTCATGTTACCTTTTTTTTTTTTTTCTGTGTGCAAGAAGAGAGAGCACTCTCTGGAGTCTCATCCCTTTTAATTTGGGCACCAATCTTATCAGATTAGGGCTCCACCCAGTGTCTTCACTCAACCTTAATTATCTTGATCAAGGCCCTGTTTCCAAATACAGTCACATTTGAAGTTAGGGCATCAATGTCTGAACTTTGAGGGACAAAACTTAGTCCATAATTTTCCATCTTCTGGCTCCCTTAAGGCATGTCTTTCTCACGTGTTAAATACATTCAACCTAACAGTCTCAAGAGTCTCAACCTATCCATCAATTCCAAGTGCACAGTCTCATCTAAATCAGAGATGGTGAGACTCCAGGTGTGATTCATCCCAAGGCAAAATGCCTCTGGAGCTGTGAAACCATCCAAGTTATGTGCTTCTGTAATACAGGATCAGGCAGGCTCAAGGCAAACACTCCCTCTCCAAAAGGGAGAAATCAGAAAGAATAAAGTAGTCATGGGTTCCATGCCAGTCCAAACCCTGAAGAGGCAAAATCCATTGGCCCTGAAGGTTCAAGAAATATTCTCTTTGACTGGATTTTCTGCTTTCTGGGTCTACTGGAGCAGCAGTGTCATCTCCAGGGTCTTAGGTGGAGGCCCTGCCTCCTCTGATCTGAGTGATGTGATGGCCTTGTCCCTGCTGAAGCTGAGGAGGTGGCCCCACATTCAGAAATCCAGGAGGAAATAGTCTTGTCACCATTCCTCACCCCTGTTTGTTTCTGCATGCTCTAGGTTTATGGAGGGGGTAGTAACCTTGATGATCCCCAAATGGTCTTCAGGACCATCCTTCTTGAAGGATAAGGCATGTTCGCAGCTGGATATTTCCAGAAGTCTGAAAACCATCCTTATGTTAGCTTACCTCTGTCCTATTTATTCCAAACTCGAAACGTCTCTGTTGGTATATTCATGGCTTCTGATGATGGTGATGTGTGTTTGTGTATGCTCAGTCATTCAGTTGTGTTCGACTCTTCTCGATCCCAGGGGCTCTAGCCCAACAAGTCTCCTCTGTCCATGGAATACCCCAGGCAAGAATGTTGCTGCAGGTTGATATTTCCTACTCCAGGTGATCTACCCACCCAGGATCGAACCCACATCTCTTGTGTTGGCAGGCAGATTCTCTACCACTGCAACCCCTAGTGGGCTGATGATACGGCTAATTAAAATTATGCATAGTTTCTTTATGGAATGATTGTCTAGCCACACTTTTGGTCTTTTCTCTGGAGTATGCCTTTTTACTTTGTTTATATGGGTAGGCTGAGAATTTTCCATATCTTCAATTTCGGGTTTCTTTTTTGCTTAATGATTCCTTAATTTATCTCTCTCCTCTCACATATTACCATAAATAGTAAGGACACCCTGGCAGAACCTTCAACACTTTGCTTAGACATCTTCTTAGCAAAATATTCAATCTCACGTCTTACAATTTCTACTTTCCACACACCAGAACCTAATTCAGCCAAGTAATTTGTCTATTTATAACAAGGTAGTTGAAAAGAGTCAAACAAAATAGCCACTCTTACCTTGAAACATACAGAATTTTATCTAAAAATCAACATGTCTTTTCATTTTCATTCACTAACATATCCTGTGTGGTTTTAGATAGCCCTGCCAGAGTGAATTTTGATTATTTTTGGACTTCCTTTTAGCTTTGGTATATCATGCTTAGGAGAAATATTCAAGACTGAGGCTATCCTCTATTTTATTTTTTCTATTTTCTGGGTAATATTATATGAAAACATTTGAGGAAATGGAGAATGAAGATGGCTATATGATGCTGGAATTCAAGAATCGCTTTGAGTCAAGGAAAAGTCTAAAGGTAGGAATATTATTCACCTTTATTTAGACTCCAGTTTAAAATTGCATTATTCTCTTAGGAGCAAAATTATCCCTAATGTTTTAAAATTAACCATAGTCTGGGATTTTAAAAGATCATCATGAATCATCTAAAATAAATTGTTCAGACTTCTATAAGCATCAACCATAAAAAGATGATTTTTGCAGCCATGGGTACAGAGAAATGCTAATAGGATAAAGTATAATCCCTTCAAAGTAGCAATATGAGAATAAGAATGCAACTTTCAAGTAAAAGATCAAAAACAGTATTTTTGCATAAATTATTTCTTTTACAAAACATAGGAAAGAGACACAATGATTTGGGTGTCTTATGTACATGAAGATATCTATTATACTTCAAAAGTAAAGAGCTAGTACTGATGGTGGGAGTAGCAGTGGTATATAGTGTTTTACAGCCTTAAAGTCATTTTTATACATACCCATTTTCAATGTTCACAGAAGATCCATGGAATTGGCAGAATAATCAATTGGGAATGACAGTCAAATTGAGTCAAATTGACTGAATTCGACCCTAAGCCCCACAAAGTGCCTGACCTTTGACAATTTCTTTTTTCTTTTAAATCTCAATCCCTTGACTTATAATAAAGCAAATATATATATTGTGATTTTTTCTCTCTCTTCTTAATGTTTATTTAAATATCTACTTTCATTTTATGCTCCCCTCTTTTTTATGGAAGTTTCTTCCTGTTATTTTATTTTATTTTTAATTTTTTTTTAGGCAATGCCATGCAGCATACAGGATTTTAGTTCCCTGACCAGGGATCAAACCTGTGCCCCCTGAATTGGGAGTGTGAAGTCTTAACCTCTGAACTGCCAGGGAGGTCCCCATATTGTGATTTATTAAATGTAGACATTACAGTAAATGAAACTAAATTATTAGCTATTTCTTCTTTAATGTATAAATCACTTTGTAATAGACAAGGGAGCAGAGACATATGAAATCTTAGTATAGATACATGGAATATAAGATAACATCCATTTAAATTATGGCAACATATATTAAGCTTGTAATTCAGCAGAAATTACATATTAAACATGCTTGTGTTTGATAAATTGGATTATAAGCTTGCTTATTATTGATGAGTGAAAAGAAAACCTGCCTCGTTATTTGACTCATACTATAAAATAAAGTTACACTTATTGCATAAGTAAGTAAGTAAGCTAGTTAAGTGTTAGCCACTCAGTCATGACCGACTCTACGACCCCATGGACTGTAGCCCACTAGGCAAGGAAAATTTCCCAACATAAAGCAGATATGAATAACACAACTAATAATCTTGCAGGAGTGATAATAATGGAATTCAAAGAGCAGTTTCTTAATATTGAACCACTTAGGCTTATGGCAACCAGTTAAGTGGGTATAAAATGGACCAGTACAATGCACTTCAGGTACCTGGCTTGATATAGTATGTAAATTTTGGCTTATGTAAAAGATCATTGGCCTTTAATTTATACCTATAATAGTATTTGGCATTAAGCTTAAAATTTTCATCTCTGGTAAGTATGGAATCTATTAACTGCAGATCTATGTGGTCATAAACTTGAGAAAACATATTATGAGGATTTCTGGTGAAGTAGAAATCTTTGGTGCTTCCCTGGTAGCTCAGCTGGTAAAGAATCTGCCTGTAATGCAGGAGACCTCAGTTCAACTCCCAGGTCAGGAAGATCCCCTGGAGAAGGGATAGGCTACCCACTTTAGTATTCTTGGGCTTCCCTGGTGGGTCAACTGGTAAAGAATCTGCCTGCAGTGCAGGAGACCTGGTTTCAATCCCTGGGCTGGGAAGATCCCCTGGAGAAGGGAAAGACTACCCATCCACTTCAGTACTCTGGCCTGGAGAATTCCATGGACTATACAGTCCATGGGGTTCCAAAGAGTCGGACACAACTTCACTTTCACTTTCAGAGGTCTTTCTACTTTTGTATGTGACCAAAAATAGATTAAAATTGAAAGAGGATCTTAACATAGTATGCCTGTTTAAGGTATTTGGAAGTTTGTTTTCTCCTCTGTAAAGGGATCATTCCTGTCAATTCTGAGCCAGAGGAATACTGTGCATTAATTTAGACAAGCCTCACTAATCAGAGATCTATGCTGTTTAGGCTGATGTTGATTGCTGTCCAAAATATCAAAGCCAGGAAAATACAGTATAGCATATGTAAAAGTAGAATAATATGGAAATATTTCCAGTACAGTGGCTGGTACATTAATAGAACTTCAATAAATGTTTTATTTGTTATAGTGAGTCATTAAAATAAATAATATACATGGCAATAGCTGATATATATATTATTCTACATATAGAATATAAATTACATATTTTGTATTTTATATACTAATGCTTCATATCTTTAATATATTACTTTTGCATCTCCTCCTATTTTATATTTTTAACTTTTTAAATTAATTTTTTAAACTTTTTATTTTGTATTGGGGTATAGCTTATTAATAATGCTGTGATGCTTTCAGGTGAACAGCAAAGGGACTCAGCTGTACATAAATATGAATCCATTCTCCTTCAAACTCCTTAATATATTACTGCACGTTATATACATGATATATTATTCATATATATATACATATATACATTATATTTATTCATGCAAAGGTAATTTAATGTCATTGTAAGTCATCAAAAGTCACCAAACAATCAAAGCAAGGCAATTTCAGCATAATCAAACACATTCAATAACCATAGCATCTCTTTGCTTTTGTATTGTATTTTAAAATTTCAATTAATCATACTTTTCATCATAATTTGGGTATAAATTAAAATTATAAACTAAAGATTAAATGAAAATAAATTAAAGTGAAAAGCTTATACATAAACTAATCACAGATTCTAATGCTGTATCTAAAATGAACAAATTTTCTCTGTAATAAAAACAAAACAGAAAAATGTATACAAAGTAAATAGTCACAGACTTTAAAAATTTTTTTTTTAATTTCAATATTTCAGATTTCATCCTGTATTTACAGTGTTACTGTCTCATGTTAGCACTTGGATGCATTGGCATCCTTATTTTCATTATGTCAGTAATTGGCCTGAACTTTTGGGGTGAGTATGGAATTTTTATTTATTTTTTCACTTTCAAAAATAATAGTTGATCTTTAATTCCTTTTACTGTCAAGATAAGCTCCACACTGTAGCTCAATATTGGTAAGCTGACCACTTACATATTTCATATTACAAAATTATTTTTAAATTAAGAAAAATTAGGAAACACTCAAGTATAAAATTAGCACTTATTCCATATCTCTTCTTATGAAGAACCTCCAATAAAAGATTGACATCATTTTATTAAAAAATTAGTACTGTATTTTTATTAAAAGTATATGTTCATTGGTATCACTTTGAGAGACAGGACAGTGATATAAAAGTACCTACACACTTTTTTTCTGAAGTAGTAGTTAATGTGCTTATTCTGTAGTTATTATTTTTGAAGTAACTAGACTAATTCATGGTTTCTATAACTTTCTCTAAAAACTGTAGTTCTTGAAAATATAGGGCTCAAGGAAACTAATAAAATTTAATACATTGATAAAAATATTAGTGAGGATAATATTCTTTACTATTTATATATATTTTAATAAATTAGTGACAATCTTAATATTAGTGTTTCTTTTAGATTTTTGCTTATACTTTGACCAGTTTAAAAATACTTTTCATGCTTCTAGTTCAAAACAAAGTATTGACCATAAATATTTACTTACACTCTTTCCCAAGATTTTATATTAAAATAGTAAAAAAATATATATATAATAACAAAGTGGAATAACGAATAGAAACACAAAAGGGTAAGTGAAGAAAATTGTAAACAAAATGAAAACTGGATGGGCTAATGCTATTGGATAAATCAAGGGAGGGAACCACAGTTCAGAAAACGGTTAATAGACGACTTCAATCTAGATGAAGCAGTTCCTCACAGCAAAACCTGGAGAGGAGCCCCTTTTCAGAGATAAGAGTGCAGAAGCAAAGTCATTAATAGGAAGACTTTATGGTATGCTCTTTTAGACTGGCGTCGTGACAGCCTTACTCTGCTTATAGTGGCAGTTCCCATCATATCATATCAAAAACAAATAAAAATTCTCCTAAAGCAATTAGATAGAATAGATTCATTGTATTTCAGAACACCATAGACAAAGACATGATCCTAGATGTTTACATGAAGAATTCATTCCCTCTCAAAGAAAAGACAAATTGGCCTCACATTTTCAAATGTGCATAAACTTATACCACTGTAGCAATGTTCTAAAAATTATGAGCAATGTTCATTTTAATGTAAGATTTTTTATGCATTCTTTTGGAACAAATAAGGGGGTGAGGCTAATTTTAGATAGAGTGAAATTAGCCTGGGAATGTAATCAAAAGACCTTTCAGATTATCAGCTGTTCTGTGTTCTGAAAAGCAATTAATTCACTCTGTGTTAAAAAATCTATAGATAATGCAAATAAGAAGCTGAAGGAACTTAATTAGATGAAAGGAGATTCTTGTGTGTTTGCCTGCAACAAGATGAAATAATAGCAATTAAAAAGTTCAGTGAAAAATATACAAAAAAGTAAAAGGTATGAATTTTAAGAATGCACAGAATATTTGGATTTTGATTAGTACTTGGAGAAGGCAATGGCACCCCACTCCAGTACTCTTGGCTGGAAAATCCCATGGATGGAGGAGCCTGGGAGGCTGCAGTCCATGGGGTCGCAAAGAGTTGGACACAACTGAGTGACTTCACTTTCACTTTTCACTTTCATGCATTGGAGAAGGAAATGGCAACCCACTCCAGAGTTCTTGCCTGGAGACTCCCAGGGACAGGGGAGCCTGGTAAGCTGCCGTCTGTGGGATCGCACAGAGTCGGACACGACTGAAGCGACTTAGCAGCAGCAGCAGTAAAGCAGTAAAAATAGATATGGTAAAAAGTAGTTAACTCTCAGGACGGAGAGGAATAGAGGCATAGCAGAAAAGAGAGATTTTGAATTTTTATTTCTATGCTTTTATTTTGTGCTAGCATGCTTATTTTCATATACCTAGACTTCTATCCATTTTAAGTTTCTCTTTATATTTTTCCCTTTGCATTGAATGCAGATAGAGAAATGGATTTCCTTCAGAAAGCTAATACCACCAGCCTAGCAGGTAATCATCTGTCTGTAATGTGCTGTTCTGTTTGAATCAAAGATTTCAATCAACTGGTCACATGAATTTAGGAAAATTAAACATCAGTTTTGAAAACTTGCAAAGGAATAATGTAATAACTAACATCATAGAACATTTAGTGTAGATTGAACCAAGTATAACTGTTCAAATTACATGTGTGAACTTGGTTAGGCAGTGCACAATACCCAGACATTTGATTAAATGCTTGTTTAAATGTTGCTGTGAAAGCACTTTTTAGGTTATGTTAATATATAAGTCAATCGATTTTGAGTAAAGCAAATCACCTTCCAGAATGTGGGTGGGCTTCACCCAATCAGTTGAAAGCCCTGATGCTGGAGTTCAGCTCCAGCAGCCAAGGAATCAGCCTGAAGCAGTGAGCGGTGTTGGCAGATGATGATGTAGCCTCTGACTCATGGTACGGAAGTGAAGTGAAGTGAAGTCGCTCAGTCGTGTCCGACTCTTTGCGACCCCACGAACTGTAGCCTTTCAGGCTCCTCCATCCATGAGATTTCCCAGGCAAAACTACTGGAGTGGGTTGCCATTTCCTTCTCCAGGAGAACTTCCCGAACCAGGGACTGAACCCAGGTCTCTTGCACTGTAGGCAGACGCTTTACCATCTGAGCTACAGGGAAGTCCATAACTACATGTTTATTTCAAGCTTCAGGTTTTCTTTTATACTTTGACAAAAGCATTAGGTCAGAGGTTTGACATTTTTAGTTTCCCCCACCCAGATTTATTGTCTCCAGAAATCATTGTTGTCCTTCAAACAGAGTTCCTGCTTCAGATTCTCAAAATTGGCTTTACTATTGATTATCTACTTTCTGTTATGTGTCCTATACTTGTGATTACATTGTAACTCATGCCACATTCCTCAGTTTATTTCTTATCTTTCTAAACCTCATTTGCCCCTAGCATCTAAAGATCACTATCTCTTAAAAAGGCTTCTAACTATTCTTAATTATTCCTAAACCTTAAACTCAGCAAGGTCAGTTTTCATTCCAATCCCAAAGAAAGGCGATGCCAAAGGATGCTCAAACTACCGCACAATTGCACTCATCTCACATGCTAGTAAAGTAATGCTCAAAATTCTCCAAGCCAGGCTTCAGCAATAAGTGAACCGTGAACTTCCTGATGTTCAAGCTGGTTTTAGAAAAGGCAGAGGAACCAGAGATCAAATTGCCAATATCTGCTGGATCATCAAAAAAGCAAGAGAGTTCCAGAAAAACATCAATTTCTGCTTTATTGACTATGCCAAAGCCTTTGACTGTGTGCATCACAATAAACTGTGGAAAATTCTGAAAGAACTGGGAATACCAGACCACCTGACCTGCCTCTTGAGAAAGCTGTATGCAGGTCAGGAAGCAACAGTTAGCACTGGACATGAAACAACAGACTGGTTCCAAATAGGAAAAGGAGTGCGTCAAGGCTGTATATTGTCACCCTGCTTATTTAACTTATACGCAGAGTACATCATGAGAAACGCTGGACTGGAAGAAGCACAAGCTGGAATCAAGATTGCCGGAAGAAATATCAATAACCTCAGATATGCAAATGACACCACCCTTATGGCAGAAAATGAAGAACTAAAGAGCCTCTTGATAAAGGTGAAAAAGAAGAGTGAAAAAGTTGGCTTAAAGCTCAACATTCAGATAACCAAGATCATGGCAGCTGGTCCCATCAGTTCAGTTCAGTTCAGTTCAGTTGCTCAGTTGTGTCCGACTCTTTGCGACCCCATGAATCGCAGCACTCCAGGCCTCCCTGTCCATCACCAACTCCCAGAGTTCACTCAAACTCACATCCAACAAGTCAGTGATGCCATCCAGCCATCCCATCCTCTGTATCCCCTTCTCCTCCTGCCCCCAATCCCTCCCAGCATCAGAGTCTTTTCCAGTGAGTCAACTGTTTGCATGAGGTGGCCAAAGGACTGGAGTTTCAGCTTTAGCATCATTCCTTCCAAAGAAATCCCAGGGCTAATCTCCTTCAGGATGGACTGGTTGGATCTCCTTGCAGTCAAAGGGACTCTCAAGAGTCTTCTCCAACACCACAGTTCAAAAGCATCAATTCTTCAGCGCTCAGCCTTCTTCACAGTCCAACTTTCACATCCATACATGACTACTGGAAAAACCATAGCCTTGACTAGACGGACCTTAGTTGGCAAAGTAATGTCTCTGCTTTTGAATATGCTATCTAGGTTGGTCATAACTTTTCTTCCAAGGAGTAAGTGTCTTTTAATTTCATGGCTGCAATCACCATCTGGTCCCATCACTTCATGGCAAATAGATGGGGAAATAGCAGAAACATTGGCTGACTCTATTTTTCTGGGCTCCAAAATCACTGCAGATGATGATTGCTGGGGAAGATTGAGGGCAGGAGGAGAAGGGGACAACAGAGGATGAGATAGTTGGATGGCATCACCGACTCAATGGACATGGGTTTGGGTGGACTCCAGGAGTTGGTGATGGACAGGGAGGCCTGCAGTGCTTGGTTCATGGGGTCACAAAGAGTCAGACACGACTGAGCAACTTTACTGAATTCCCCTTATGTGTTCCCTCACAGTCTTACTTACATGTCTCTTAAATCCCCACCCTTTTAGGCAACAGGGACAGGTTTCCTGGAAGACAATTTTTTTATGAATGGGGGTGGAGGGCTGGGATTGGTTTCGAGATGATTCAAGAACATTACATGTATTGTGTACTTTTATGCCTATTGTTACTACATCAGCTCCACTTCACATCACAGGGCATTAGATCCTGGTGGTTGAGGACTTGTATTAAAGCACCACACATTTTGCCTTGCAATCACCATTGTTGTTTTCCTTAAACCTGACAGAGGCAACAAAATACTCATATGTATCAATACTACTAGGGCCTGGTAACTTGTCAGAATGCTGTGATTACCTGGTCATACTTTAAAAATACAGATTATTTGACCCACTTCAGTTTCTGGGGTGACATTAAACTAGTGACTCTACTTTTCCACCTGGGGAGTATGGTCATGGGATATCCAGAAACAAAGATGGTGAGGCTGTTTTCTACATTACAGATTCTCAGTGAGCATTGATTCCACACCTAAATCCAAGCTTCTTTAGAGCTACATTATTTTTCTTCAGTATTTCACACATGTAGTTTTCTTTATCCTCTATCTGCTAGAGAATTTAAATATATTTAGAAGGCAATGGCACCCTACTCCAGTACTCTTGCCTGGAAAATCCCATGGACAGAGGAGCCTGGTGGGCTGCAGTCCATGGGGTCGCAAAGAGTCAGACATGACTGAGCGACTTCCCTTTCACTTTTCACTTTCACACATTGGAGAAGGAAATGGCAACCCACTCCAGTATTCTTGCCTGGAGAATCCCAGGGACAGGGAAGCCTGGTGGGCTGCCATCTATGGGGTCGCACAGAGTCGGATACAACTGAAGTGACTTAGCAGCAGCAGCAGCAGCAGCAGCCTATTTTGGGGTCTTCTGGTTGACCTTGAGGGTTTCTGCTTTGTACTTTATTATTAGTGAATAATCCCATGCCATACTTTCTGGGTTGGCTTATGTTGAAATGGCAACTTCCAACCTTTCGCAATACAAAAAGCACCAACAGAAAGACTGCTGTTTACTTATAAGGTATCTAAAAGACTGATGATTTGTTTTGCCTTAAATCAGTTCTAATGAGGTGGATGAAACTGGAGCCGATTATACAGAGTGAAGTAAGCCAGAAAGAAAAACACCAATACAGTATACTAACAAATATATATGGAATTTAGAAAGATGGAAATGATATTCCTGTATGTGAGACAGCAAAAGAGACACAGATGTATAGAACAGTCTTTTGGACTCTGTGGGAGAGGGAGAGGGTGGGATGATTTGGGAGAATGGCATTGAAACGTGTATTATATCATATAAGAAATGAATCGCCAGTCTAGGTTCGATGCAGGACACAGGATGCTTGGGGTTGGTGCACTGGGATGACCCAGAGAGATGATATGGAGAGGGAGGTGGGAGGGGGGTTCAGGATTGGGAACTCATGTACACCAGTGGCGGATTCATGTTGATGTATGGCAAAACCAATACAGTATTGTAAAGTAAAATAAAGTAAAAAAAAATTTTTTTTCAAAATATTTGTTAATGTAATAAAAGGTGTTTAAAATAAATCTTCTTACTAAGAAATAAAAGGATGAAGTTATATTACTGTTTGTGGTTTTTCTGGTGGTTCCAAAAGAAATTATCAAAAATATATTATATTTTATAGATACTATCTTTTAAATTTCTTATTGATAACTGAGGATTATCAATAAAAATCCTGAGGAAAATAGCAGCCCTACTTCTTATTTGATTCTTATCTATACACAAACACTCACACATACTTTTGTATGTGTATTCAGTGGTCACTTGTAAAATTTAAATAGCACATTTAATGTCTATTTTTTGTTCTCTGTGAGAAGTATATCTTGAGTTTCTGTTTAATCAAAGAAAATGTTAGAAATCACACACTCATCACTCCTATGCTCTTTTTACATATTTTTCAATTATGTGGTTCTGAAGTTATTTTTGTTCAGATAGGAGGATAGAGCATAGAGCTTGAATTATAAATGTGCATATTTAAACATAGGATATGTGAACCTCAGTTTGTTCTCTGGCCTCAGGCTCAGTAAATGTCAGAGGAAGATATATATACTCAGATGTCGTACACACACACACACACACACACATGAGGTTCCCTGGTGGTTCAGACAATAAAGAATCTGCCTGCAGTGCAGGAGACCTGGATTAAATCCCTGGATCAGGAAGGTCCCCTGAAGAAAGGAATGGCAACCGACTCCAGTATTCTTGCCTGGAAAATCCCATGGACAGAGGAGCCTGGCAGGCTATAGTCCATGGGGTTCAAAGAGTTGGACACAATGAGAGATTAACACATACACATATATTTATACACATATGTTCACATATGGGTGTTTATATTTTTGTACAAATATTAACATATAATGTATATTATTCTGCACCTTCTTTTTTAACAATAAATCTTAAAAGATTTTCATATAACTCCTTTTTAAGAATTATATGAATATAAGGTATTCTGTATGGGTAAAACAAATCTAGTTTGCTCCTTTAGATACTATGGTTCTTTCTCAGTCTTCTAAGTACAAATCCATTTACATTTATCTTTGGATACATCTTCAAGTGTATCTAGAGGACTAAATCTTGTAAGTGGAGTCAAAGACTATGCATGTAAATGGTGATGGATCTGGCTAAATTGCTTTCCAAAGAGATTATGCCAATTTATATTTCCACCAAAAATGTGACATCATCTAATAAAATTTAATAAAATGTGTTGAACTGGACATTTCAGAGGTGGTTCATGTGTAGATTACAAGTTGATTTCCTCTTTTTCAAATATTCCGTGGGGTCCTGGTCCCTTCCTGTTTCCTCTTCTTTTTCTGCCTTTCTTTTGTCCAACCCAGTTGTGTGAGGACTTTTTCTTGTCTTTTTAGGTGTCCAAATTCCTCTAATAGTGTTCAACAGTTGCTCTTCGAAAATTACTCCATTTATAAATGTACTGCTTTAAATATATGTGTATATATGGCTGCATGTGGGGTCTAGTTTCCTGACCAGGTACTGAACCTGGACCCACTGAATTGGGAGTGCAAAGTCTTAGTCACTGGACTACCAGGGTAGTCCCTGTAGTTCTACTCTTGATGCATTTGTGGGGAGAGGCAAACTCCACATTCTACTAATCCACCACCTTGACTCTTGTCTTCTCAGATGAATATTTAAATGAAGATAAGAATGATTGAATATTTCATCAGTGAACTTTAAAAAAGGTATGTCTGATGGAAAAGAAAATGCAACAACATGAATTTATAAAGTATAAAAAGATAAGTTTTTCTTTAATCACTTTATTTTCTGTATGGGAAAAACTCTTTATCTAAGGACAAAACCCTTTTCTGCTGCATGTGTACTTTCTTGCATCACTACAATTGCCACTACTTATGCCCTTCTGAAACATGCAGGCACATTCTCCACTTCCGTCAATACTGAACCTAGAACAAAACAAAAAGATGCACTCTTCATTGACTGAACTTCATGAGAAACAGTAAAGCATAACTTAAAATATGCAGGGCAAACTCTGGTGACTATGTTTCAACACGTGGGATGTGGAAGGAATAGAGGAAGTGAAATAAGCCACATTTCTTTTCTTATCCAATTTTTACCTCCAAACTTTACCTGTGATGGTGAGAAGAAAGGGTTATGAGGGTTCAGTTCAGTTCAGTCGCTTAGTCGTGTCTGACTCTTTGTGACCCCATGATCGCAGCACGCCAGGCCTCCCTGTCCATCACCAACTCCCAGAGTTCACTCAAACTCATGTCCATCGAGTCAGTGATGCCATCCAACCATCTCATCCTCTGTCGTCCCCCTTTCCTCCTGCCCCCAATCCCTCTCAGCATCAGAGTCTTTTCCAATGAGTCAGCTCTTCGCATGAGGTGGCCAAAGGACTGGAGTTTCAGCTTTAGCATCATTCCTACCAAAGAACACCCAGAACTGATCTCCTTCAGAATGGACTGGTTGGATCTCCCTGCAGTCCAAGGGACTCTCAAGAGTCTTCTCCAACACCACAGTTCAAAAGCATCAATTCTTTGGCGCTCAGCCTTCTTCACAGTCCAACTCTCACATCCATACATGACCACAGGAAAAACCATAGCCTTGACTAGATGAACCTTTGCTGGCAAAGTAATGTTTCTGCTTGTGAATATGCTATCTAGGTTGGTCATAACTTTCCTTCCAAGGAGTAAGCGTCTTTTAATTTCATCGCTGCACTCACCATCTACAGTGATTTTGGAGCCCAGAAAAATAAACTCTGACACTGTTTCCACTGTTTCCCCATCTATTTGCCATGAAATGCTGGGACCAGATGCCATGATCTTAGTTTTCTGAATGTTGAACTTTAAGCCAACTTTTTCAGTCTCCTCTTTCACTTTCATCAAGAGGCTTTTTAGTTCCTCTTCACTTTCTGCCATAAGGGTGGTATCATCTGCATATCTGAGGTTATTGATATTTCTCCCGGCAATCTTGATTCCAGCTTGCTATGAGGGTGGTCAACACTATAACAAAGGTCCATCTAGTCAAGGTTATGGTTTTTCCAGTTGTCTTGTATGGATGTGAGAGTTGGACTATAAAGAAAGCTAAGCGCCAAAGAATTGATGCTTTTGACTGTGGTGTTGGAGAAGACTCTTGACAGTCCCTTGGACTGAAAGGAGATCCAACCAGTCCATCCTAAAGGAGATCAGTCCTGGGTGTTCATTGGAAGGACTGATGTTGAAGCTCAGACTCCAATAGTTTGGCCACCTCATGCGAAGAGCTGACTCATTGGAAAAGACTCTGATGCTGGGAAAGATTGAGGGCAGGAGGAGAAGGGGATGACGGAGGATGAGATGGTTGGATGGCATCACCAACTCGATGGACATGGGTTTGGGTGGACTCTGGGAGTTGGTGATGGACAGGGAGGCCTGGCGTGCTGCGGTTCATGGGGTCGCAGAGTCAAACACAACTGAGTGACTGAACAGAACTGAACTGAAACACTATAAATCATTTTATAAAGGATGGAATTCTTCCTTTTATACTTCAGAATTGTGCATTTTCAGTCACCAAGTCATGGTCTGTTTGTAATTCCATGGACTGTAGGCCTGCCAGGCTACCCTGTCCATGGATTTTCCAGGCAGGAATACTGGGGTGGGTTGTCATTTCCTTCTCCAGGGGATCTTCCCTATCCAGGGATCGACCCCATGTCTACTGTGTTTCCTGCAATGGTAAGTGGATTCTTTACCACTGAGCTACTTGAGAAGCAATATACTTCAGAATAAAAATGATCAAATAAATTCCTTTTGCCATTTAAAGATTATATAAAGGGAGACATTATAACTGACATTAAATTGACCACCCTTCACTTGTTAAAAAAAACTGGACAATCTTAAGGCTGAAATAGATGTTCACTCATCTACTCTTTCAACTACCATCATGGTTAAGTGGGTATTTCTTGCTGGATAGGTTATGACACACATAAATAATTATAAATAAAATATCTTGAAAGGGTTTACTAAATACCTATTTTGGGTCATATATAAAGAAAGGAAGTTGAGAGTTCAAAATAAGGAAAAAAAATAGAATGGAGAGTTGTGATGATTCCTGGTATATAATTTCTGTTAATTAAAATGCTTTCAGCAATTGGGGAGTTACTTTGTGACACTGGTGTCACTTCCTAACTTCTAGTGTAACTTGAAATTTTTATCTGCCTGTTTCCATAATGTATGCGATTTCTTTTCTTATGCATTCTTTGGTGTTGAGAGCTCAATAATTGTCATAGGCTGAATTATGTATCCCCTTCTTCAAATTTATATATTGAGGACCTCACTGCTCATAGCTTAGAATGCAATTATCTTAGGAGATGAAGTATTTTAAAATGTTGGTTAAGTTAAAAAGGGGTCTTTACAGGGGGCCCTACTCCAGTATGGCTGATCTCATAAGAAGAAATCTGGGCACAGATAGGCAAGTGCACAGGGAAGACCATGCGAAGACACAGAGGAGAAGATGGCGCAGGAGAGAGGCTTCAGAAGAAATCAACTCTGCCAAATGTTTATCTGAGACTTCTAGTCTCCACAACTATTATTTAAGCCACCGAGTCTGTGGTATTTATTACAGCAGCCTTAGCAAACTATTGCACCAATTTTAACCAACTTAGTTTTACTTCTCTCTCATCTTTTTTTTCGAAGTGGAGCTATATATAATACACGATATCTTCTCTCAAGAAAATTCCATAATTGTTAAGTTTGGTAATCAGAAAGTTTATGTTATACTTTGTCATATATTTTTCAAAGTTGAAAACATAATGATTGGCTATATCATTGGGCTCAAATCATTGCACGTGTATTTTCACCCCAAACTGGATATAAACACAGTGATGACAGAAATTTCTCTAAATTTAGCAACTCCTGTTTCTCTGTTATGTCATATACTTTCTGTCATGTCTAGCACCAAATGCCACTGGACCGAGACAGCATCTGTCTTTAATAGGTGCTCAGTAAATTGTAGCTAGTGCCCCCTCTCTATGGGGAAATCAGTATCCTTCCAATTCCTTTCTCCTCCATGATGTTGGAGCAGATCTTAAATATTTCAAGAACAGAAGTGAAGCCTACAGGTACAATCAGTTCTTCAAGCTTAGGAACACAGAGAAAGTCTAGATTTTCAATGGTCAATGGAAGCAAACATTTTGCCTTTATCACTTACTTTTCTTCCATTTCAGGCCACCAGTGGGTGTAGTAAGTGTAGGTTTGAGTAAACTTTCTAAGATTCCCATACCAATGAGAATTCAAAGCAATAGTAAACAAACAAACCAAAGGCAAAGCCCTGAGAATAAGGCAAGGTTCATACACGTTGGATTTTCATTTCATCTAGAATAAAAGAAATCTTTGTGGCTCACGAGTGGTATAGTCCATCTCAATGTGTAGAAATAAATATTGGTATCTGACCTTCGCCCAAGACCATATATTTGTTTGAAGCTTCTCTTTGGCATTTAATTTGTTGAGGGTCCTTTTTGGGAGATGGTGTGGAGGAAAATATGGAGGTAGCTAATCATAGATTTCTGCTTCCCTGGTGACTCAGCAGTAAAGAATCTGCCTGTAATGCAGGAAATCCAGGTTTGATCCCTGGGTTGGAAAGATTCCCTGGAGAAGGAAATGGTGACCCGCTCCAATATTCTTGCCTGGGAAATCCCATGGGCAGAGGAGCCTGGCAGGCTGCAGTCCATGGGGTTGCAAAAGAGTCAGGCACAACTAAACAAACAAGAAGAATTATAGATTCAGAGTTCTTACCATCCTTAACACATTTATGAACAAATACATGCTATTAATGCTCACCAGTTGCTGAATACATCTCCATTTGTCCATATCCAGAGTTTGCTTGTGCTGTCCATTTTCAGTCCAATCCAATAGCAAGAGGGTCCCAGATAGGGCATCAGAGATTCCTTTCACAAAATACAGAGTGCTCTCCTAGTTTCCTCATTCTTATTACCTCCAATGCTATGGTCATTTTGAGCCCACTACCCTCTTGCTAGAGTTATTGCAACAGCCTAATGACATACACTCTGCTTTTATATTTGTAATTCATGGGCACATTACATTTAAAAGAAAATGATTGTTTTAAAACTTAAGTCAAATTATGTCATACTCTTTATTTTTCATTTTCTGCAATATCTCCTAATTCCAGTTTAAAAAAGCCTACAAGACCTAGATGATCCCTATCCCTCACTCACATTCTCATGTTGGGTACATTGACTGGCTGCTTCTTTTCTGTTCATTGAATTTTCCAGGCAAGTCTTATCTTAAGATTCATATTCTCGCTATTTCCTTTTCTGGGAAGTTTGTCTCCCAGATATTCCCTTGACCAACTAACTCCCCTATGTACATTAAATTTTCCTCAAGTGTTATCACTGAGTTGATTATCTTACTTGCAGTTTACCCGCTGAAAACACTCATAAAATCCTCTCAACTCACAATTTTTTGCATAAAAGTTACTAACTTGCAACATACTATATAATTTATGTTTATTATGATTATTTTTTATTCCTTGTCTCTTCCTATGTGATTTAACCTCTATAAAGACAAAGATCTTTGACTGTCTCATTGACTGATCTATCACACCCTTGAAGTATACCTGTTACAGAGTAGCTACTCAGTAAATTAAATGGAATATATACTGTGAAGGAGACATCTAACCACTTCATTCTTGGAGTTGAATATGGCCAGAGATCCAGAGTGAGCCGTGCATTTTGTCTGGCCATCCATCCAAGTTTTTTCACGTTCAGATTGAAAGAAGCAATTATTATTGATTCGGTTCCAGCTTTGTGGACATATAATTGCATCCTCAGAGCATGTCTTGTTGTTGAAGATCACTGGATTTTTAGCTAAAATTAACACAGTAATTGAGGGGGGAAAATGAAGAAAGTGTAAGAAAATGAAAGAGTTTCACCTTCACTGTAAAAGATTCTCATATGTTTCAGACTGAGAAAATATGTTATTTCCATGTTCAATTCAAATGATTTAACTGACATAATTCAGGAAAGTTAAAGGTCAAGAACAGAGCATAAAACAAATCATCACTGAAGAATGCAGATCTATGCATACTTTAAAATGGTAATAATAAACAAACTTTCAGAAACTCAATCTTCTTTAGACATCTTTCCTCCCATTTTTTTTTTTTTTCCATGCTACTGGTATTTTCTTTATTTACCAGTTTTTTTTTTCCCTATAATTTCCTGTGATGGCTGGGACATATCTCATGATAAATAAGGTATTTCTCCCTGTTGTTAATCTCAGAGACTTGGTTCCCTATTGCTGAATTAAGTGAGACTAGATTGACTTTCAAAAACAGCACCTCTCATTAAAATTGTTCCTTTACCCTTAAACTCAAAACAACTGAGAGGAAAAAATGTTGAAATCTTACTAACATCCACTTTTTACTCTCCAACTTACTGGCACTAGGTAGATAAAATTACTCATGAAAGTGAAACAACCTTCAGAGAAACTAGGTTTAATAAAAAGGACACCTCTAACCCCAGCTAAAAGAAATGACTGGCTCACACTCAATATTCTGAATTTGAAGACCCTCAAACTGTGTAATAAACCAGCAGTGTGGGACTATACATATGAGTCCTGGTATAAAAGTCAAGTGGAAAAACTCAGGTCACCAATATTAATTTCAAAATGATTTTAAAATGTCAAGTTCAAATAAACATCTTGTTCAAAAATCAAGTATTTGGCTCAGAACTTGGGTCACCAGAAAGCCATGTTTTCTAATTCACTCACTAATTTGTTCATTCATTCAACAATTATAATTTGAGCTTCCACCATGTGCCAGATAAACTTTTGTAGCTTTAGAAGTACAACTCTATAAATAAGATACAAAAATCCTTCTCCTTAATGGGGCTTACATGTCTAGTAAACTATACTGCTGCTGCTACTGCTGCTAAGTCACTTCAGTCATGTCCTACTCTGTGCAACCCAATAGACAGCAGCCACCAGGCTCCCCTGTCCCTGGGATTCTCCAGGCAAGAATACTGGAGTGGGTTGCCATTTCCTTCTCCAATGCATGGAAGTGAAAAGTGAAAGTGAAGTTGCTCAGTCATGTCTGACCCTCAGTGACCCCATGGACTGCAGCCTTTCAGGCTCCTCCATCCATGGGATTTTCCAGGCAGGAGTACTGGAGTGGGGTGCCATTGCCTTCTGTGAGTAAACTATACTAGTTTGTCATAAAATGAATCAAAGTAAAGGGGAAATTAAAAGACACTTGCTCCTTGGAAGAAAAGCTATGACCAACCTAGACAGCATATTAAAAACCAGAGATATTACTTTGCCAGCAAAGTTCTGTCTAGTCAAAGCTATAGTTTTTCCAGTGGTCACATATGGATGTGAGAGTTGGGCCATAAAGAAGGCTGAGCACCGAAGAATTGATGCTTTTGAACTGTGGTGTTGGAGAAGACTCTTGAGAGTCCGTTGGATTGCAAGGAGCTCCAAACAGTCAATCCTAAAGGAATCAGTCCTGAATATTCATTTGAAGGACTGATGCTGAAGCTGAAGCTCCAATGTTTTGGCCACCTGATGTGAAGAACTGATTCCTTGAAAAAGACCCTGATGCTGGGGAAGATTGAAGGTGGGAAGAGAAGGGGACGACAGAAGATGAGACGGTTGGATGGCATCACTGACTCGATAGACACAAGTTTGAGTAAGCTCTAGGAGTTGGTGATGGACAGGGAGGCCTGGCATGCTGCAGCCCATGGGGTCATAAAGAGTCAGATATGACTGAGCGACTGAACTGAACTAAACTGTAAGATTGGAAGCAAATATATAGACTTGACAGTGAAGATTTGGAAAAACTCCCTAAAGGTTTGGAGAGAAAGGATAAAGCATAAAATAATCATCTATGGAAGTAAGAGAATTAATGCACTCAGTTCAGTTCAGTAGCTCAGTTGTGTCCGACTCTTTCCTTCCCCATGAATTGCAGCACGCCAAGCCTCCCTGTCCATCACCAACTCCCGGAGATCACTCAAACTCATGTCCATCGAGTCGGTGATGCCATCCAGCCATTTCATCCTCTGTCATCCCCTTCTCCTCCTTCCCCCAATCCCTCCCAGCATCAGGGTCTTTTCCAATGAGTCAACTCTTCGTATGAGGTGGCCAAAGTACTGGAGTTTCAGCTTCAGCATTAGTCCTTCCAATGAACACCCAGGACTGATCTCCTTTAGGATGCACTAGGGGAATGTAATATAATTGCTAGACCCTAACCCATTTATTTTTAACTATCCTAATTGCACCTGGTATGATTCTCTGATGCTCATGTATTTTCTCTCCTCAAAGGCAAGCTCACTGATAAATGCCTACTTGATCTCCTGATTCAGCACAAACACTCCTCCCATCACAAAGTCTCACTTGACTACTAGCGAAGTGAAGTGAAAATCACTCAGTAGTGCCTGACTCTTTGTAACCACGTGGACTATAGAGTCAATGGAATTCTCTAGGCTGGAGTGGGCAGTCTATCCCTTCTCCAGCAGATCTTCCTGACCCAGGAATTGAACTGAGGTCTCCTGCATTGCAGGAGGATTCTTTACCAACTGAGCTATCAGGGAAGCCCAACTACTAGAGGTAGACTTATAATCTCTTCTTCTGCTTCAAACTGAATGTGCTTCTACTTAGTAGTTATTTTATCATGGCTCAGGCAGTAAAGAATCTGCCTGCCAATGCAGGAGAACCAGGTTCGATCCCTGGGTCAGGAAGATCCCCTGGAGAAGGAAATGGCAACCCACTCCAGTATTCTTCCTTAGAAAATCCCATGGATAGAGGAACCTGGGCGGCTACAGTCCATGGGGTTGTAAGAGTCAGGCACGACAGAGCAACTGACACTTTTTTCTTTTCATGTTTACATGCTTTTTTCTTCAGTTAATAATGAATTCCTTCCAGGGCAGAAAAATCTACTTTTTTTTTTTTTTCATTTTGGTATCATCATATGCCTGAAGTTCAAGAGATATTTATTAAAAGAATGTTCATTCTAGAAGACAAAGCAGAGTAACTAATTTTGAAGAAAAACTAGATGGCTCTGGTAGGGAGAATATTTTCTGAGTCCAGTTGTTCAGTGAAGGGGAAGGAAAAGCTAGTCACTGGTATAACCAAATCAATATTAATACAATCAATATGTTTTTAGCAGCAATTGCTTACTCACATTTTTGAGGAAATCCTAACACTGCCCAAAGAAGAAAGGCGATACCTCCACAAATCATACTTGACATGATTAGCATTTTCTTTGTTACTATACCTGTGGAAAACATGTCACTGTTTATCTTGTAAAGAAAAGCGAACAAGTAAAGAAACAAAAGGCCCAAATAATTTTTCCCCTCTATCGTCTCTACATGCTATAGTTCACAACCCAGTAATTAACACTTAGGAAAATGAGGAAAGGCACAAATATCTAATTTGCAGCAGCAGTAGTCTCAAAAGTGCTTTGGCTCTACTTTTTGGTGCCATTTCTGAGAATTATGTTACTCAATCTTCTATCTGGACTCCAGACAAGAAAAACAAGTTTCTCCTGGTGCTTTTTAATGAAATACTGCCTTTTCCAAGAGATGGGGGTTAATCTGGTGGAGAAGGGTAGATCCACAATTTCTCTGACGTCTTTGCTTTCTTTGTAAAGAAGATTGTTTCTACTTAAGGGTCAGATTACATATGATATAAACCAAAATTCTGAGGATGCAAGGTGGGATCAAGAAAGGATGCTCAGTTCCTGTATCCGAGGACAACTTCTGTCTTCCCTCTTACCTGGCCTTTTGATCCTCTGCTCCACAACCTTCCTATTCTCAATCCTTTCACTCTCCATCTCAGATGCTCTTGGAGAAGGCTCTTTGACAGTCATAGCGGGTGGAATAATCCTGGGGATGAACTGATAATTATATCTGATCCTCACTGCAGGAAAGCAAGAAGCCAGTTTTCTCTGGGAAGCGGGCGGAAGAAAGATTCAGCTGGAAACCGTGCAGAAATCTAGCATCCTCCACTCAATCTCGGGACTGGACTTCAGGCAGATGCCCCCTTGGCTGGCGCATATCATGTGTCCTTTTCTTTTACGTTTTCATGAACCTGGGTAGTAACGGCTGCCAGGCAATTACCAACCGGTACCCTAGCTGCAGGGGTGGTGGATCAGCAGCCTGGGATTGGCTGGAACACAGTGACAACTCTGAGAATTTCACATCTGATTGGCTCCTTACCTCTCACCGGGTAACTACTCAAAGCAGAGCCAGGAAAAGCCACTGTGATCCAGTTTTGGCTTCTTTATATAGTCTCCCCAAAATCTCAAATCTGAGACAATTTTACATGGTGGGCTTACAGTCCATGGGGTCATAAAGAATCGGACAGGACTGAAGTGACTGAGCACGCACACACGCACTTCAGAAGGAGTGTTTAAAAGTTTCACATACAAAGAAGAAAAGGTTAAAACATGAGGTTTGTAATGAATATTACAAAGAGATACAATGACAGATATGTGGCTGGAGGGGTGGGGTCGGGTGGTCAGGAAACAGCTTCCTTCCGTTTAAAATAAAATTTTCTGCCTATACAAATTTGTCTTCATTTTTCCAGCTGACCCTTTCCAATGCAATTATGTGCAGACTGACCAGATTTAGCAAATTAAAACCTAGATTTTCCACTTGAATTTGAATTTCAGGTCAACAATACATATCAAAATAAATAGAAATATTGCATAAGGCATACTTACTTGAAAAACATTATTTTTAAGCTAAATTTACAATTTAACTGAATAAGATATTCAGGTATCTTATTTAGTTAATTCAAAATACAAGATGTATTTTACCTGACAACTCTCCTTAGATCACAACATTTTTTAAATCTTTTAAATTGTTAGGTGTTGAGGGCTTGGTTGGGGGTTTTCCTAGATTCTCTGTTTATATTTCTCCGTGAACGTTAGGTTGTGATGCAGCCCAAGGACTGAGAACAGGAAAGGAGCAGGGAACAAAGAGAAGACAGATTGCTGTTTCTTTCAAGGTGGAAAGAAACTAGAGAAAGTGGAAGTAGAAAAAGAGGACATGAAGTGCTGATAAGTAGATGTGGAGAACTCTAGTGCAGGCAGTTTATTTTGAAAGTAAGAGAAAGGAACAAGAGAATTGAAACAGGAGACCTGTCAAGCAAATCACCACTGTGGATATCTGGAGGTTCATTTAGCAGAGAAATTCTAGCAGTCATGGTTAACACCATCAGGCTGTTCCCCTCTCTGTCATTTTCAGCTATAATGAGCTTCTCTTGAGCCTGAGAAGGAGAGCTTGCTATTTTGCCTTCACTGGCATAAGGCTCTTGTTCCCTAGGGGAGAAATTTCAGGCTTTGTGTCTTTTCAACAATGACTCTTCTTCATCTCCCCAGACCTGAAACATAAGGGAAATTTGTCAATACGTTGTGACCTGCTTTCAAACTTACAGCACCTGGTGCAGTTTGTAAAGTACCTTCAGGTATCTGTGATTTACCTTTGTATCCCCAGTTCTCAGGGTGTCTGTGCACTCAAGCAAAACCACAGTCTGCCTTTAGCAAATGGTTAAACATTTTGGCTGAATTCTTTATAACAGCTTCTATGAATTGAGTATTTTCCCCAGGTAAAAAGATTGCATGTCCTATCTTTCTTTGGAAGTACCTGTCTTTCAGATTTCAGCTTAGATGACTACCCTATAACCTCAGAGCTCTGATAGGTTTAAGCAAAGTTATGAATTTGTGATGATGCAGCTCTATTTAGTTGTAAAAGCAGAAGTAATTGACTTCCCACTCTGTCCTCAGAGTGTCACTGTTTCTTCCCTCCCAGGGGCTCTGTTCCAGGGACCCAGCCTTGCAGCCCTTACATGTTGACGTGTTTGCTCAGTTGCAGTGGGATAAACTTCCGCCACTTGCCATCAAGCTTGCCGTTGAGACCTGAAGGAATTAATGGATACTGACAAAGCAGAGACATTACTTTGCCAACAAAGATCCGTCTAGTCAAGGCTATGGTTTTTCCAGTGGTCATGCATGGATGTGAAAGTTGGACTGTGAAGAAAGCTGAGTGCCGAAGAACTGATGCTTTTGAACTGAGATGTTGAAGAAGATTCTTGAGAGTCCCTTGGACTGCAAGGAGATCCAGCCAGTCCATTCTAAAGGAAATCAGCCCTGGGTGTTCTTTGGAAGGACTGATGCTAAAGCTGAAACTCTAGTACTTTGGCCACCTCATGCGAAGAGTTGACTCATTGGAAAAGACTCTGATGCTGGGAGGGGTTGGGGGCAGGAGGAAAAGGGGACGACAGAGGATGAGATGGTTGGATGGCATCACTGACTCGATGGAGTTGGTGATGGACAGGGAGGCCTGGAGTGCTGCGATTCTTGGGGTTGCAAAGAGTCGGACACCACTGAGCGACTGAACTGAACTGAACTGAAGCTTCAGGGTAGGTCCTGTAACTCTCCAAAATAACCTGGCTGCAGTGCTTAAGACAACCATTTGATCCGTTGCGTCACAGTTCAGGTGATAGGTTTTAACACATCCTGCAGTTACAGACATGAGGATGGGGTCTGGTGGTTTCTGTGGTTAAATGCTTAGGCAGCAGGATGTGGGAGAAGTGAGGCTCTCCCATGTGATAGTGCTGTGACCAAACCACCTAGAATTCAGCTCTTGAACACACTAGCAAGGAAGTGCTAAGTTCCTAGTCAGGCACCTAAAACCCTCTTGCAGCATCAGAATCTCCTTTCTGGAATCTGACAGGCAGACCTGCCTGATTACTGTGCATAACCCCATATCATGAAAAAGGAGAGGAGAGCTAAGCAACTGCTATGCTTCCTGTATGTGTGATACTGTTCCCTAATAAATGTTCTGTTGGGAATGCATTGTTTGACCATTAGCTTTTAAATATGTGTGTGCTCGGTAGGTGTTGTGTAATCAAAGAAGGGAGATCTCCCTGTTCTGACCACAAAACTGTGGCTTGTATCACATAAAATGTCCTACCAAAAATTATTATCCAAGTTGAACAGAATTTGTAAAACAATTGAGAAGGCAAACTCAAGGGACTTTTTATATTCTACATGCCTGCTAGAAAGAAAACAAACACCTGTTTTTGTAGAAAAACATCATTATCATTCATAATCTATACTGTTTTTATTTACCTGTGCATGTGCTAAGTCACTTCAGTTGTGTCCTCTTCTTTGCTGTGGACTGTAACCCCCTAGGCTCCTCTGTCCATGGGATTCTGGAGTGGGTTGCTATGCCCTCCTCCAGGGGGTCTTCCCAACCCAGGGGTCGAACCCAGGTCTCTTATATACCTGGCTGGCATTTAATAAAAAATTGTGAAGCATCCTAAAAAAAATAGACTAAATGACAAAACATTAATGGACAAATCAAGTAATAAAAACTGACCTATTGATACTTCAGATACTGATGATATCAGATAAGAAATTTAAAATAAAAATGATCAGTGTGTTCAAGTAGAGAGAAAAGTGTAAAGAATTTCCACAGCATAGAAATAATTCAGGAGTCAAATGAAAATCCCAGAACCTAAATGAGTTAGAAATGACATTAAAAATAATTTAATTAAGGATTCAGTTCAGTTCAGTTCAGTCACTCAGTTGTGTCCGATTCTTTGCGACCCCATGAATCGCAGCACTCCAGGCCTCCCTGTCCATCACCAACTCTCGGAGTTTACCCAAACTCATGTCCTTCGAGTCAGTGATGCCATCCAGCCATCTCATCCTCTGTCATCCCCTTTTCCTCCTGCCCCCAATCCCTCCCAGCATCAGGGTCTTTTCCAATGAGTCAGCTCTTCGCATGAGGTGGCCAAAGTATTGGAGTTTCAGCTTCAGCATCAGTCCTTCCAATGAACACCCAGGCTTGATCTCCTTCAGGATGGACTGGTTGGATCTCTTTTCAGTCCAAGGGACTCTCAAGAGTCTTCTCCAACACCACAGTTCAAAAGCATCAATTCTTCGGCGCTCAGCTTTCTTCACAGTCCAACTCTCACATCCATACATGACCACTGGAAAAATGAGGGCAGAAGGAAATTCAAGAAATAAAAGTGTTTAGCCACTGGCATCAAAATTCCACTTTTAATGTTTGTACTTTGTTTTTCTCTTTGGAACCTCTCTGTGGGTCTCTTTTTTGAAACTGAATATGTCACTATGACTGTGGTCTCTGTATTCTGGAATGAAGTTACCCTTCTCCAGAAAAGAGTCACATGTTACTTCCCTCTGGATCCAGGACTTTACAAATTTTGACCCATTAATCCCTGAATAAAGGTTGAAATTTCTTGAGAACACAGATGATCACAACCTGGGCTGCAAGATTTTCAAAGGGCTTGTTTCCTTTTGGTTCAATCTTACAGTGAAGGTAGAATTATTTGAGTCCCTATCTCATAGTATTTAGAAAAGCCAGAGGAACCAGAGATCATGGATTTAGAAAAGGGAGAGGAACCAGAGATCAAATTGCCAACATCTGTAGGATCATCGAAAAAGCAAGAGAATTCCAGAAAAGCATCTACTCCTGCTTTATTGATTACACCAAAGTCTTTCTGTAGATCACAACAAACTATGGACAATTCTCAAGAGATGGGAATACCAGACCACCTTAACTACCTCCTGGGAAATCTGTGTGTAGGTCAAGAAACAACAATTAGAACTGCACAGGAAACAACAGACTGGTTCCAAATTGGGAAAGGAGTACATCAAGGCTGTATATTGTCACCCTGCTTATTTAACTTATATGCAGAGTACATTATGCATATGCCAGGTTGGATGAATCACAAGTTGGAATTAAGATTGCTGGGAGAAATATCAGTAACCTCAGACATGCAGATGACAACACCTTTATGGAAGAAAGTGAAGAGCAACTGAAGAGGCTCTTGATGAAAGTGAAAGAGTGAAAGAGTTGGCTTAAAACTCAACATTCAAAAAAACAAAGATCATGGCATCTGGTCCCATCACTTCATGGCAATTAGATGGGGAAACAATGCAAACAGTGACAAACTTTTTTTTCTTGGGCTCCAAAATCACTGCAGATGGTTACTGCAGCTCTGAAATTAAAAGACACTTGCTCCTTGGAAGAAAAGCTATGACCAACCTAAATAGCGTATTAAAAAGCAGAAACAATACTTTGCCAACAAAGGTCAGTCTAGTCAGAGCTATGGTTTTTCCAGTAGTCATGTATGGATATAAGAGTTGGACCATTAAAGAAATCTGAGCACTGAAGAATTGATGCTTTTGAACTGTGGTGCTGGAGAAGACACTTGAGAGTCCCTTGAACTGCAAGGAGATCAAACCAGTCAATCCTAAAGGAAATCAGTCCTGAATATTCATCAGAAGCACTGATGCTGAAGCTGAAATTCCAATATTTTGGCCACCTGTTGAGAAGAGCTGACTCATTGGAAAAGACCCTGATGTTGGGAAATACTGCAGGCCAGAGGAGAAGGGGATGACAGAGGATGAGATGGCTGGATGACATCACCGACTAGAGATGGACACGAGTTTGAGCAAGCTCCAGGAGTTGGTGATGGATAGGAAAGCCTGATGCTGCAGTCCATGGGGTCACAAAAAGAGAGACACGACTGAGCGACTGAACTGAACTGAGCTCATAGTATGGAGATGACTTTGTTCTAACTTCCATTTCTCCAAGGCCCAGTATAGTGTTAGTCTCTCAGTCATGTCTGACTCTCTGAGACCCCATGGACTGTAGCCCACTAGGCTCCTCTGTTGACAGGATTCTCTAGCAAGAGAACTGGGGTGGGTTGCCATTTCCTCTTCCAGGGGATCTTCCCAACCCAGGAATTTAACTTGGGTCTCCCAGGTTGCAGGCAGACTCTTTATTGACTGGACCATCAAGGAAGACCTCCAGGTCCCAGGATGTGTCTAAATAAAAGTTCAAATTTGTGTGAAAATGCAAGAATCTTCTCAGAAAAAATAGAAGTAATGATTAAATTAGTTCTCTGAGCTCCGGTTTTCTCCTGTTTTGGCCTGATTACTTCTTCTTTTTTTTTTTTTTTAAATTTTAAAATCTTTAATCCTTACATGTGTTTCCAAACATGGGCCCCCCTCCCACCTCCCTCCCCACAACATCTCTGTGGGTCATCCCCATGCACCAGCCCCAAGCATGCTGTATCCTGCGTCAGACATAGACTGGCGATTCAATTCTTACATGATAGTATACATGATAGAATGCCATTCTCCCAAATCATCCCACCCTCTCCTTCTCCCTCTGAGTACAAAAGTCCATTATACACAGCTGTGTCTTTTTTTCTGTCTTGCATACAGGGTCGTCATTGCCATCTTTCTAAATTCCATATATATGTGTTAGTATACTGTATTGGTGTTTTTCTTTCTGGCTTACTTCACTCTGTATAATCGGCTCCAGTTTCATCCATCTCATCAGAACTGATTCAAATGAATTCTTTTTAATGGCTGAGTAATACTGCATTGTGCATATGTACCACAGCTTTCTTATCCATTCATCTGCTGATGGACATCTAGGTTGTTTCCATGTCCTGGCTATTATAAACAGTGCTGCGATGAACATTGGGGTACATGTGTCTCTTTCAATTCTGGTTTCCTCGGTGTGTATGCCCAGCAGTGGGATTGCTGGGTCATAAGGCAGTTCTATTTGCAATTTTTTAAGGAATCTCCACACTGTTCTCCATAGTGGCTGTACTAGTTTGCATTCCCACCAACAGTGTAGGAGGGTTCCCTCTTCTCCCCACCCTCTCCAGCATTTATTGCTTGCAGATTTTTGGATCACAGCCATTCTGACTGGTGTGAAGTGGTACCTCATTGTGGTTTTGATTTGCATTTCTCTGATAATGAGTGATGTTGAGCATCTTTTCATGTGTTTGTTAGCCATCCGTATGTCTTCTTTGGAGAAATGTTGATTTAGTTCTTTGGCCCATTTTTTGATTGGGTCGTTTATTTTTCTGGAATTGAGCTGCATAAGTTGCTTGTATATTTTTGAGATTAGTTGTTTGTCAGTTGCTTCATTTGCTATTATTTTCTCCCATTCAGAAGGCTGTCTTTTCACCTTGCTTATATTTTCCTTTGCTGTGCAGAAGCTTTTAATTTTAATTAGATCCCATTTGTTTATTTTTGCTTTTATTTCCAGAATTCTGGGAGGTGGATCATAGAGGATCCTGCTGTGATTTATGTCTGAGAGTGTTTGGCCTATGTTCTCCTCTAGGAGTTTTATAGTTTCTGGTCTTACATTTAGATCTTTAATCCATTTTGAGTTTATTTTTGTGTGCGGTGTTGGAAAGTGATCTAGTTTCATTCTTTTACAAGTGGTTGACCAGTTTTCCCAGCACCACTTGTTAAAGAGATTGTCTTTACTCCATTGTATATTCTTGCCTCCTTTGTCGAAGATAAGGTGTCCATATGTGTGTGGATTTATCTCTGGGCTTTCTATTTTGTTCCATTGATCTATGTCTGTCTTTGTGCCAGTACCATACTGTTTTGATGACTGTGGCTTTGTAGTAGAGCCTGAAGTCAGGCAAGTTGATTCCTCCAGTTCCATTCTTCTTTCTCAAGATGGCTTTGGCAAATCAAGGTTTTTTGTATTTCCATACAAATCTTGAAATTATTTGTTCTAGTTCTGTGAAAAATATGGCTGGTAGCTTGATAGGGATTGCATTGAATTTGTAAATTGCTTTGGCTAGTATACTCATTTTCACTATATTGATTCTTCCGATCCATGAACATGGTATATTTCTCCATCTATTAGTGTCCTCTTTGATTTCTTTCATCAGTGTTTTATAGTTTTCTATATATAGGTCTTTAGTTTCCTTGGGTAGATATATTCCTAAGTATTTTATTCTTTTCGTTGCAATGGTGAATGGAATTGTTTCCTTAATTTCTTTTTCTACTTTCTCATTATTAGTGTATAGGGATGCAAGGGATTTCTGTGTGTTGATTTTATATCCTGCAACTTTACTATATTCATTGATGAGCTCTAGTAATTTTCTGGTGGAGTCTTTAGGGTTTTCCATGTAGAGGATCATGTCATCTGCAAACAGTGAGAGTTTTACTTCTTCTTTTCCAATTTGGATTTCTTTTATTTCTTTTTCTGCTCTGATTGCTGTGGCCAAAACTTCCAGAACTATGTTGAATAGTAGCGGTGAAAGTGGACACCCTTGTCTTGTTCCTGACTTTAGGGGAAATGCTTTCAAATTTTCACCATTGAGGATAATGTTTGCTGTGGGTTTGTCATATATAGCTTTTATTATGTTGAGGTATGTTCCTTCTATTCCTGCTTTCTGGAGAGTTTTTATCATAAATGGATGTTGAATTTTTTCAAAGGCCTTCTCTGCATCTATTGAGATAATCATATGGTTTTTATTTTTCAATTTGTTAATGTGGTGAATTACATTGATTGATTTGTGGATATTGAAGAATCCTTGCATCCCTGGGATAAAGCCCACTTGGTCATGGTGTATGATCTTTTTAATGTGTTGTTGGATTCTGATTGCTAGAATTTTGTTGAGGATTTTTGCATCTATGTTCATCAGTGATATTGGCCTGTAGTTTTCTTTTTTTGTGACATCTTTGTCAGGTTTTGGTATTAGGGTGATGGTGGCCTCATAGAATGAGTTTGGAAGTTTACCTTCCTCTGCAATTTTCTGGAAGAGTTTGAATAGGATAGGTGTTAGCTCTTCTCGAAATTTTTGGTAGAATTCAGCTGTGAAGCCGTCTGGACCTGGGCGGCCTGATTACTTCTTAGTTTTAATGAATGACTAAGGATATTTTAGTCTAGGGCATCCCTTGTACTTCAGTCGGTAAAGATTCTGCCTGTAATGCAGGAGATCCTGTTTCAATCCCTGGATCAGGACGATCCTCTTGAGAAGGAAATGGCAACCCACTCCAGTATTCTTGCCTGAGAAATCCCATGGACAGAGGAGCCTGTCAGGCTATAGTTCATGGGGTCACAAGAGTGGAACATGACTTAGTGACTAACCCACCACCACCAAGGATATTTTAACATAAAAGAGAGGATTAGTGCTAGATTACATATTCCTTAAGTATCAGTTTTGTTGTCTTGAGAATCCTTCACAGATTTCCTGTTGATAAATACATGTAGTAATCTGGAGAAAAAGAATGATATTATCATAAAATGGAGCACACCTCAGATGTTTGTTTTATCAGTTGAGCTTTGAAAGCTATCAGAAATTATTTTACATAATTCTCACAAGTGCAAATTTCAGAGATTTTTGCAGAATCTCACCTACAGGATTTTTGTAGAATCCCACCTACAGGATTCAGTTTTCATTTGCCAGAGTGTATTAACTCTGAGCAATCACATGAAGTACAAACTTTGCTGCTATGTAAACAACAGATACTCACTTTTGTCACTTTAAAAATAAAAATTTCTCCAGAGTTAGTCATTGAGAATCTCTTATTCAGTTCAGATATAAAGAGTAATGCATACTGTTCCTTTTCCCCCTTGTTTCCATGTTGTTGAGATACTGTCAGGAAAATAATTTAGTTTTTAGAGCACTTCTACTCAGATAATGCTCTAGGTCATGCTAATTCTCTTAGGAGCTTGAGTGAACTTGTGAAAATTTGCTGTCTATCATTAAATGTAGCATCATTAATCCAGTCAAGGGGTCAAGGAATTATCTCATCTTTTAAGATCTTTCATGTTTGATGGACATTTGGACAGACTATTGATAATATAATCATAATGCAATCAAAAACGCTCTAGCTGAGTTTTAGAAATCTGACATAAAGCATCTAGCTGAAAATACTCAAATATCCTGTCAGAAGAAGTGAATAACATGTTTATAGCATGACAGGAAATTTTACCAAATTGTACAAATAATAATCTAAATACAGTTATGAAAGAATTCACTCACTGTGGGAATATTGACTCTACCATCATTTTAGAGAGTCTCAATATGCAGTCAGAGGAACTTAGTGAAGAAAGTTTATTAACAAATGTAGTTGCATGAAGAAAATGATGCTGACACTCTCTAAAGGAAGTGATGCCAGCAAAAAAAACCGAAACAAAACAAAACAAAAAACACAAAAAAACTTCACAATTAAAGGAACTGTTGGAAATATTTCATGTCTTTGAGCACAGAAAGGATATAACAATAAAAGCTTATCCCAACTTAGAAAGGAGTGTAACAATTTCTTCAGTATGGAAAAGATGTTCCATCTGCATAACAAGGTGTATTGAAAGAAGTTGTAGCCCTGTTTATACTACTCTTGATAAACAAAATAAACCACTTTAATTCTCAATGTTTCTAATATTTCAAATTAAATTTGGACAAGATAATATCAATTTTATTGAAAAAAAAACTTTTCGTGTATAATTATAATCAACTGAAGCTGTTTTAATGTTTTTACAAAAGGTTTTAAAGGTCACAAACCAATCAAATTTACCCCACTTGTTTCTAAGATTGTTTTTGCATAGTTTCAGCTTACACGGTCATTTCTATATCCTAAACTATTATAAGTGCTTGCATTTACATAAGGTTGAGAATTTGATACATCTACTTTGTTTTCACAGGTATAATAACTACTAGAGTCATTAGATTTCCAATTGTTAAATTTCCGTTGGACACTGCATGCTTCACTGTTTTGGCACTTGAAATACTTCTGGAGGTACCAAACCTGGAACAAAAAGATAAATAAAAATGAGTCCTGTGCTTTATCTTGAAAAACATTTACTTCATAAATATAAACTCTTACTTCCAAAACTTATTCTTTTCTTGTTAAATCATTTTAGTTAAGAAAGTGACAATAGCTCTGGTGATTCTTTATACTATTGTTAGAATTCTCTAATGCCCTCAACTTTCTTGGACTCAAAACTACCTCTGGTCTATCTATTACCACTTTTTATTTTTTACTATCATCTGTTAGAATTTTTTAAATTATTTTTTTACTGAAGTACAATTGTTCCACAGGGCTTCCCAGGGGGCGCTAGTGATAAAGAACCCGCTTGCCAATGCAGAAGACGTAAGAGATGTGGGTTTGATCCCTGGGTTGGAAAGATCCCTGGAGAGAGGAATGGCAGCCCACTCCAGTATTCTTGCCTGGGAAATCCCATGGACTAAGGAGTCTGGTGAGCTACAGTCCATAGGATCACAGTCAGATATAACTGAAGCGACTTAGCATAGCATAATTGCTTTACAATGATGTGTTAATTTCTACTGTATTTGGATATTGGGATTGATTATTCAATCCCTTATACTATGTATAAAATAAATAATTAATGAGAACCTACTATATAGCACTGGGATCTCTACTCAGTGCTTGGTGAAGAACTAAATGGAAAGAGAATCCAAAAAAAAAGAGGGGATATATGTGTCTGTTACCAATTTTACCCAAGAGGTCATTGAGTAACCTTGGTTTTCCCAGGACACTATTGATTTATGCCTGGTACAATTAGTATAGATATCTTGGTATAATTATCAATAGTGCCTCATTTCACTCTCAAAATCATATGGTCAATAAACCAATCATATGACCAATAAATCATATAGTCATCTGGATTATAGTTCACTTAAAATATTGTTATAATCTTCCTTTAGTAAAGTATATAAGCTCATATTATTTACTTTAACAATGTAAAGTACTAGAAACAAAGCAGAATTTCTTGGCTCCAAGGAGATAATTTATTTTTTATTGCACTGGATAATATCCTTGACCCTGATTTGACTTTTTCCTTATACCTTGTCTCCATTCCTTAGGGTCCTAGGAAAGCATGACACCGTCATGTGAAATAAAGGCAGGGAAGTGTAGCAACACTTCTGAATTTCTTCCTCCATGCTCTCAATTCCAAGAAATTTCTGTATAGAATAGATTTTTTTTTTCTTTTTCTTTTTCTTTTTTTTTTTTTTTGCAAAAAAAGATTTGCCTAAGTTACAGAGAAAAACTTCCAGGATATCTTTCCTTCCCTTCATACATCTTTGACCATGTATGGAGGGTGATTGTCAGAGAAACATTAACAAAATTAGCACACCAGATATTCCTTTATTATTGACAAAAAAAAGAAGAAACAGGTTAACTCACAAGTCAAAATGGAAATATCTGAAACATTCCTTGCTGTCTGATTTGTGTTGTTGGAGACAGAATATAGAAGGGTCTGGAAGATATGTACTGGACGACATCTAATGAACATCTATAAACAAAGGAAACATCAGTTACCTTGAATGACTTGGAGCTAATTCAAGTGCAACAGAAACAAGTTCATGTCATCAAAATTCCATTCAACATTCATGTTACTGCTCCTTTGTTCATTGTCTCCTTGCCTTCAGTGGGATTTGAAGAACTTCTCTATTCTTCTCAAGTGTTCTATTTAACACCACTACTACACTCTTAACAGTTAGCAGGTGATAGGTGAAAACAAGTCATCATGTAACCCATCATGTAGACATCTGCAGAGGTTCTAATTTTCTGTATTCACCATAGATCAGGATCACATTCATTCAACCTTTCCCATGAGACCTCCCAATTCTTTTCCAATTTACCTGTTTTTAAGTACTTTTTTTTCTCTCTCTCTCTTTTTTAAGTTATGAAAGTATGATAACACATTCACATGAGACTTGGAAAATATAGAACAAAGTTATATATTGTTCCACTATGTGTGTGCATATATGTGCGCTCAATTGTGTTGGACCCTTTACAAGCTCATGGACTGCAAACCCTCCAGGCTCCTCTGTCTGTGGGATTTCCCAGACAAGAATACTGGAGTGGGTTATCATTTCCTCCTTGAGGGGATCTTCCCCACCCAAGGAGAGAACCCATGTCTCTTGCATCTGCTGCACTGGCAGGCAGATTCTTTACCAACTGAGCTACCAGGGAAGCCCTTGGTTCCACTATATATTACAATTATTACTTTTTAAAAAATGTACATTACCATATGTAAAATAGATAACCATTATGACTTTGATGCATGAAGCAGGACACTCAAAGCCAGTGCTCTGGGACAACCCAGAGGGATAGTGTGGGGAGGGAGGAGGGATCGGGATTCAGGATGGGGAGGACACATGTATACCTGTGGCTGATTCACACTGACGTATGGCAAAAAACATCAAAATATTGTTAAGTAATTATTCTCCAATTAATTTTTAAAAAAAGAATCCTGAAAAATTTTGGAAATTAAAAAAAATACAATTTTTTAAGTAAATTAAGATTTTCAGTGGAAGTTTCAATATCAAACTCTCAAAAATTAATAGAATGAATATATAGAAAAGTAGAAGGATATAGTAGACCTGAAAAGTACCATGAACCAAGTCAACATAATTAAGATTTATACAATTTTCACCCAACCGTTGTCTATCTTACTCTTTTAATTTTTCCCTCCTCACTGGGCCCTATGCTGAGCTAAGTCACAGTGTCTTTAAAACTTTCCCTGGCATCATGAATTTTCTCTTGAGATATAAAAGTTATTTTATCTTGCATTAACTTCCAAGATTCTTAAGAGGAAATCTGGAGTTTAAGCTTTGTTTTCATGCTTCTTCCTCATTCAGATTTCAACTGGTCTCTAACTATCCTCTTTGAGGTTTGACATATACTACAACATGGATGAGCCTTGAGGACATTATGGTGAGTGAAATAAGCAGTCACAGAAAAACAAATATGATATGATTTATTTGAATGTAAAGTTAAATGTCAAATTCATTTATTGACTATTACCCTACTCAAATTCACAGAAATAAAGAGTGGAATCAGGCTTTCCAGGAGGCAGAGGAAGGAGAAATCGAGGAGTTGTTTAGTGAGTATGGTGTTTCAGTTTTGCAACATGAAAAGAGCTCCAGAGATTGGTGGCATAGCGTTGGGAATGTACTGTACACTTAAAATTGGTTAAGCCAGGAGATTTAATGTTATTTATTGTTGTTTAGTTGTTAAGTTGTGTCCAATTCTTTGTGGCTCCATGGGGTGCAGCCCTCCAGGCTCGTCTGTCCATGGAATGTCCCAGGCAAGAATACTGGACTAGGTTACCATTTCTTCTCCAAACATTATGCATATTTTACCACAATTAAAAAAATTTTTTAATTGGATGAGAGGAGTGTAACCAAGGTAACCCTAATAGTGAAAGTCTCTGGAAGCCCAAAACTTTGAAACTTCCTTCTTTAAGGAAAAACCAGCTCAGAAGAATGATCTCTGACAAGAAGTGAGTAGCGGTCAGATAAGGTAATTTCTGAAAAGACCTCAAAATCACTCAGTAAGGAAGCCATTAATGGCACACATCTATTCTTTTCTTCCAGTTTGAAGCTATGCTTTTCATTTTTTATAAATGCGACATCATAATTGCAGTTAGATAATGATTTACATAATTTTTGATTTATTATTTCAATCCACCTTAATTTAAAAGCTTTATTACATGTATCACTCATATTACCAGCATTCAGTCCACATTGCAGACCTTAGTAAACACTTAAAAAGTACTTGTGAGAAATGTTATCAATATTTCACCCAAATTACCTATTGCATGAAAAATACCCTTGTCAGAGTCATCTTTGAATTGTCAACTAATTGTTTTTAGACATACTTCAGTCTTTGGAGATAAGCAGACTAGGTTTTGAGCTTACTTTCTCCTTCTTATTGCTCATGTGACCTTAAGAAATTTATTTATCCTCTATGAATTTCAGTTTTTGAATATTAAATTTAGGAATACTGTATAAAGCCTGTTTGGAGGTTAAGTAAAACATCAGCTAGAAGGCATGATGCCATGGGAACTAACAAAGAAAGAGTTTCAAGAACAATGCAGTTAACAGTGAAAAACCTCAAAAAGTTTAAATAATGTATTAAGAGTAGTGACAAAAACTATTTACTATATGCCTATAATGAGCCACATACTGGAAACCTAAGTTGGATTAATCAGGTTCAAAAGAGACAGAATAATAATCCAGGTAGTAAAACCAGAAAGGGCAAAAGTCACTGAGACATTTAACCACATTCAGGTTAATGCTAACGACAAAATCTTTTGGACTGGAGCTTGCTGTGTGTTATAAGAAAATGAACAAGTAGATTGTTCTGGATAGTAGGGAGTTGGGAGTTTGGTATTTTTGCTACAGTCAAATATTAAGAAAAACAACAACAGAAAAATAATCATGAGCATAACTTGATCTGATTTTTCTGTATTTTAACTTAAGTAAGATCAAGTAGGGTAGTAATATGTGAGGATAAGCTAGATAATTTACATGATTGTACCAAGTGGCTTATAGTCCAGAGAATGACTTTTTATCAGTGGACAACAATTCTAAGGGGGAAGAGAATCCTGTAATTTAATCTGCAGCAGTGATTATTTAAAATATACCTCACAATTGGAAATAAATAAGTACCCACTGCTTCCTGACTCTATAAAAAATTAAAAAACGGAAATCATGGGTAACAAGAAATAACAAAGAAATAGACTTCCATAGCTTACCATATGAACCAGCAACTCTAATCACTGTAGATCCTTGCTTTCTGAACCTGTGATATAGGAATTTTCCAATGTCTCCACTCAGATGCAGAGAGCAAAAGTGAAGGGCATGAAAGCCATTTATCAGGAACAGCCAAGAATTAATGTTTTTACCCAAATTCTCCTTGCCTGTACTTTAACAATACCAAGAAATAGCTGCAGACATACCACAGATCATACCACAAACCTTGGTTCTATTCCTATTTTCCCCATCCTCAGTATTCATCAGGGAGGAGTGATTCTTCTCACAGTCGCTGTTGCACATATTACAAGTTATTTTGGTAGAAAAGTTATAGCAGTTACTTCCATACTGTATCCATATCTCTGAACATAAGTGAGGTCCGAGGTCTGAATAGGGAAAGTCTATAAAGATATGATACATACACACATATGCTTGACAGGTATGCACAGATATAGTACAAATTAGCATATACATAAGAATTTCTAAATATTTGCATTATACATTCAAATGATTAACAGGAGTTATATTTTGAAAGAGATGATTGCTTAAAATATGAGAGAAGGAAAAGAACACAGCCTGAGATGAAACAGATTTGGATCTGGAGCAATCTTAAGATTAAAGAAAAATCATGGCTATAGAGGGAAAAAATAATGAAGGGATTATTCAACGCACTCAGAAAAAACTTCAGAATGTTTTGTTTGCTGCAAAAGAAATTTAAAAAAGCAAGACCTTAGTCCATATCTATTCTGATACTTACCACCTCAATGTTTTCAGTGATATTTCTATAAGACTCTTCTCTAAGATTCAAATAGATTTCAGGTTGAAATCCAAGTTCTTCCCATTATTTATAGGAACCCTCATGACACTCCAGTTTTATCTCTTAATCCACTTAGTTTCCTGTCATCCATTTATCTTGAAAATCTTGAATTTTTCTTGAGAATGCCTTGCTATCTCATTACTTTTATGGAAACATGCATCCAATCCCTGCATTAAATATTGTACCCCATTCAGTCTGAGCTGTTTCCTTCAGCTATATGGTTTCTTTCACTGTGTGTTCATGTTTATATACACTTATTACACTGAATTATAATTTTTCTGTTTAATTCTCTGCTTCTCCTGCCATACTCAAGATGATAAATTGTTGTAACTGTTATATCAAAAAAAATTATATTCTCTAGGTTTCCCAGGTGCTTGACATATGGTGCACAGTGCATCTTTTTGATGGAAGAAGATAAGAAGTTAAGAGAGGGAGGAAGAAAATCAGTGACATTTATACAATTTTCAGGAGAGGAAAGGATATAGTTAATCTCTAAAAATATTGAATGAGCTATCTGGCAAGGCCTTGGTTTCTACTATCATTGTTGACACCATACTTTATATCCAACTTGATTTGAACAGGAAAGTTGCCTGTTCATCACTCCTCCCTGGTCTTCCACCCTTAAAATATATGTGTAAATATAGCTGATTCACTTTGTTGTACAGCAGAAACTAAAACAACATTGTAAAACAATTATACTACAACAAAAATTTTAAGAAATAAAGTAGAAGGCCAAAAAAAAAAGTATTCACATAGAGTTCTCACTTCTAGAGAGATCTAATGGAAAAACTATCTTCTTTATTTTTTATCCTCTTTAAAATAACAATAGAGGCAATCCACACTAGCCATCACTTCCTTTCTTGAATATCTACAGAGAAACAAAAATCCTAGTGTATATATAAGCACCAGCACATGAAAGGAGAAGGCAATGGCACCCCATTCCAGTATTCTTGCCTGGAAAATCCCATGGACCGAGGAGCCTGGTGGGCTGCAGTCCATGGGGTTGCTAGGAATCAGACACGACTGAGTGCCTTCACTTTCAATTTTCACCTTTCACCTTTCACTTTCATGCATTGAAGAAGAAAATGGCAACCCACTCCAGTATTCTTGCCTGGAGAATCACAGGGACTGGGGAGACTTGTGGGCTGCCATCTATTGGGTTGCACAGAGTCGGACACAACTGAAGTGATTTAGCAGTAGCAGCAGCAGCAGCACATGAAAGAGAATTCTCATGATTAAAGAAAAAGAAAAGAAATAACTGCCTTCCTCCTCAAAATGATTTAAGAAAAAAAAAGACTGATATTTTAAAATGTATCTCTAATCAATTTACTAAGATGTCTCCAAAAGATAGTATATACATAAGGTAAGAATAGGATGCTACAGAAAAAGAAAAAAAAAAAAAAAAAAAAAACCTCTTAAAAATCATTCAAAAATATGATAGCCAAAAAATAGTCAATAGATTATAAAGTAAAATTTAAGAAATCTTCCAGAATCTAATGCTAAAATAAACAGAAAATACAAAGGAAAGATGATAATCTGTAAATTTGAACATTTGAAAGAGAAAAGTCATAGAAAGAACAGAGGAAATGAAGTGAAATGAAAAATAAACTATAAGGAATAGCACATATATCCCCTAAATTTGAAGGCCCTAAACTTTCAGATTGAGAAGACTGTAGCACACCAAGCTCCCTTGTCCTTCACTATCTCCTGGAGTTTTTTCAAACTCATGTCCACTGAGTTGGTGATTTTATCTAACCAGCTCATCCTCTGCAGCCCTTTCCTCCTTTTGCCTCCAATCTTTCCCAGCAAAAGAATCTTTCCCAATGAGTCAGCTCTTCGCATCAGGTGGTCAAAGTATTGGAGCATCAGCATTAGTTCTTCCAAAACACTCATACCCAAGAAAAACCCTAAATGTCAGGAACCCAGCAGCTAAAGTTGGGTCATTTTTATAAAATGAAAATTATACTGGAGACAGACTTATTAACAACATTGTTTTCCAGAGACAATGAAGTAACTCCCACAATATTGTCTAAGAAGTGAATTTTTAGCCACAAAATTTATAGCTAGCTAAGTTAAAGACTTATTTCAGACATATGAGAATACAGAATATTTATCTTCCATATACCCAGCTAAACACCATCACAGCTAAACTCCATTAAAATGTTTAAATGTCAGTGCTAAAGAAGGAAGAAAGAAGGGATTTAAGAAAACCTAGTCTAAGGAGAGAGAAGGCGACTCATTTGAAAAAAAAATAAACATATAAAGAAACTAAGTACAGAAAGATGAAAATGCTTATTTACCAGAAGAATCTATACATGTTTACCATATTTTAATGGTTTTCCTTTAATTTTGTAAATATTTCAGGACTTTGAACACGATGAAAACGAAGGGAGAAAACTGGGGAAAACTATATTACTGATAACTCTGAAACAGAAAGATCTTTCACTTTGATTTTCCTTCTGCTTTAACTCTTCAAAGTACTTGGAAGTAAAGTTATTCAACACTTTAGTGTGTATTCTAACATATTAAAATGATGTGCTCACCTGAGACAGTTGTAGGCATATCTGTGGGTAATGTGGTTGTTTCCACACGTTCTGTTATGTTCAGTTGTACATCATAAACTGTCTTGCTGTTAAAAATGAGCTTGTAGTAATCTATAATTCATATCAGGAGATTAATAACTTTCACATAGACTCTTCCAATAAATTATACTACTAACACAGCAGTTATTTAAAAATTTAATAGAAAGCACATTTTAAAATGATAGCTACATAAGAGTAGAATATCAACTTTACATACTTTTAAGATTAACATTTATTTGAAATAATAATGTTTTATGTTACTCAACAGAGTACTAGTTCTTATATAAGGAAATGCCCAAATAAGTTTAAAAATACAGAACAAAAAGTGTCTATGTCATGCAGAGATTTCAAAATAAAAGACTGTAATTCAATAGTTAGGTTTTAAAAATGCAAACCCCACTTTTGAGACCAGGAGTCACCAGAATACATTGGTGAGGCTACATGTTGTAACTTTGAGTTTCTTGGAGAGAAATAACCATACTTTATGGATATAGAATTAGTAAATACTAGCCTCAGAATTAAAAAAAATAAGAATTTCAGAAAACAGAAATCATGTATCTAAGAATATCATAAGATTCAAAAAACATAATATATCCATTTTGTGGATTATTAAACAAAACCTGTCTTTTCTACATGACTGATACTAGTTTTCTTGCCAGCCCTTAATCCTAATAGAATCTTTATGAGAAGATTTATGAAGTTTTAGGAGATTTAGAAGATTTAGAAGTTTTATGAGAATTAAATGAGAAACAATCACGAAGAATGGACACAAAGAAACAATTGCCGTAATCATCCTCTGTTTCCTTAGAATGCCTTTGTACCCGCTCTTGTAGGAGGGAAGGGAAAGGGAATAAGTGTTTCCCAATGTCATCCAGGCTTGAGAAGAGATACTTCAAAAATGTCATGAAAATGAAGAATTTATTTCTAATAAGTGGACTCCTCATGAAAACTCTCAGAGTATATATCAGTATACTGATTTCGGTTGCATTAATTGTATAACTTTTAGAAACATAGGCTTTACATTACTCTCTACAGCATTGGTTGCACTGAAGGAATCTGATATTAAAATAGCCTAAAAAGAATGACTAGTGTTACATGGTCACACAGAAATAAAACCTGTTTTCCTCTGTTTATCTGGGAGTTTTATATGGATATGTCTTAGGATTTGGATTCATTTGCAACATGCCTAAGAAAAGTAAGGGACAGCCTCAGAGAAAAGTGAACACTTACGCATCAAGCCCAGGGCTCCCAGTCCAGCCAGTATCACCAGGTTCAACAACAGTGAAACACAAGCAATAGGGTACCACACCTTTGAGGGAGCGCTGTGTCCTGTGAGGAGAATGACAAGAAGTCAAGCATTTCATGTTACTTCCTCTTTCTTTCACTCCCTCCAACTCCCGCTCTTCTATAAATAGTGGTATCAGACTTACTCTAAAGTTTAATTTTAAAAATTGCTTGCAAAGTCAATGAGACCTCATTTATATTAGGCCAACATAAATACACCTGTACATTCACATCTGACACTAAAAACACAGAATTTTATATAAATGTGATTGTATGACATATTCTGGATATTTTATGAACACTCACTTATATTTTAGCAGTAGTTTTTCCTCACTAACTTCTTAGTCTTTTTCTCATTGATCTACCTTCCTGTCTCCAGGTAATCAATCTTAACCAGCTGCTGGGTGTTCTTTTAATTGGAATATAGTTGCTTTACAATGTTGTGATAGTTTCTGCTGTACAACAACGTGAATCAGTTATGAGTATACATATATCCTCTCCCTCTTAAACTTCCCTTCCATCCCCCTGCCCCCATCTAGTTCATCACAGAGCTCTGGGCTGAGTCCAGGATAGTTTTGAAATCTCCTATTTAATATAATTTCTAATTCTTTCTCTTATGATTGATTTTTTTCAAGTAATCTATTTAATATGTTAGTAGAAAAATCGACTCTCCAACCCAAACTTTTATAATGCTTTCATTCCCTCACTGCTTTTCTCCCTAACTCTAGGTTATACGGTGAGAGTTTATTAAAAATGATTCTAGGCAATGATAAACTTTCTCTTACAATATATCTGTTTCATTGAAAGATTGTTTAGCACTTTTATTATTGCAATTTTCATAGTCATGCCATTATCAGCTATTGCTTTTTTGCACACCTCTAAATGTCCCCTTAATTAATCATGGGACTGAAAATTTTCTTGAGTATTTCTCAAATGGAGTATATGATGTTTTTTTAATTTTTCTAAAATGGATAAATTGTATTTTTTTTGATTTTAGGTTAAATGAATTGCAGCCAAAGATGAAGAAACTCTATAAGTCAACAAAAACAAGACCAGGAGCTGACTGTGGCTCAGATCATGAACTCCTTATTGCCAATTCAGACTTAAATTGAAGAGAGTGGGGAAAACCACTAGACCATTCAGGTATGACCTAACTCAAATCCTTTATGATTATATAGTGGAAGTGAGAAATACACATTTAAGGGACTAGATCTGATAGATAGAGTGCCAGATGAATTATGGACGGAGGTTCGTGACATTGTACAGGAGACAGGGATCAAGACCATCCCCATGGAAAAGAAATGCAAAAAAGCAAAATGGCTGTCTGGGGAGGCCTTACAAATAGCTGTGAAAAGAAGAGAAGTGAAAAGCAAAGGAGAAAAGGAAAAATATAAGCATCTGAATACAGAGCTCCGAAGAATAGCAAGGAGAGATAAGAAAGCCTTCCTCAGTGATCAATGCAAAGAAATAGAGAAAAACAACAGAATGGGAAAGACAAGAGATCTCCTCCAGAAAATTAGAGATACCAAGGGAATATTTCATGCAAAGATGGGCTCAATAAAGGACAGAAATGGTCTGGACCTAACAGAAGCAGAAGATATAAAGAAGAATACACAGAAGAACTGTACAAAAGAGATCTTAAACGACCCAGATAATCACAATGGTGTGATCACTCACCTAGAGCCAGACATCCTGGAATGTGAAGTCAAGTGGGCCTTAGAAAGCATCACTATAAACAAAGCTAGTGGAGGTGATGGAATTCCAGTTGAGCTGTTTCAAATCCTGAAAGATGATGCTGTGAAAGTGCTGCACTCAATATGCCAGCAAATTTGGAAATCTCAGCAGTGGCCGCAGGAATGGAAAAGGTCAGTTTTCATTCCAATCCCAAGGAAAGGCAATGCCAAAGAATGCTCAAACTACCACACAATTGCTCTCATCTCACATGCTAGTAAGGTAATGCTCAAAATTCTCCAAGCCAGGCTTCAGCAATACGTGAACCGTGAACTTCCAGATGGTCAAGCTCGTTTTAGAAAAGGCAGAGGAACCAGGGATCAAATTGCCAACATCCGCTGGATCATGGAAAAAGCAAGAGAGTTCCAGAAAAAAACAAAAACAAAAACAAAAAACCATCTATTTCTTCTTTTTTGACTATGCCAAAGCATTTGACTGTGTGGATCACAATAAACTGTGGGAAATTCTGAGAAAGATGGGAATACCAGACCACCTGACCTGCCTCCTGAGAAATCTGTATGAAGGTCAGGAAGCAACAGTTAGAACTGGACATGGAACAACAGACTGGTTCCAGATAGGAAAAGGAGTACATCAGGGCTGTATATTGTCACCCTGCTTATTTAACTTCTATGAAGAGTACATCATGAGAAACGCTGGGCTGGAAGAAGCACAAGCTGGAATCAAGATTGCCGGGAGAAATATCAATAACCTCAGATATGCAGATGACATCACTCTTATGGCAGAAAGTGAAGAGGAACTAAAAAGCCTCTTGATGAAAGTGAAAGAGGAGAGTGAAAAAGTTGGCTTAAAGCTCAACATTCAGAAAACGAAGATCATGGCATCTGGTCCCATCACTTCATGGGAAATAGGTGGAGAAACAGTGGAAACAGTGTCTGAATTTATTTTGGGGGGCTCCAAAATCACTGCAGGTGGTGACTGCAACCATGAAATTAAAAGATGCTTATTCCTGGGAAGAAAAGTTATGACCAACCTAGATAGCATATTGAAAAGCAGAGATATTACTTTGCCAACAATGGTCCATCTAGTCAAGGCTATGGTTTCTCCAGTGGTCATGTATGGATGTGAGAGTTGGACTATAAGGAAAGCTGAGCACCAAAGAATTGATGCTTTTGAACTGTGGTGTTGGAGAAGACTCTTGAAAGTCTCTTGGACTGCAAGGAGGTCCAATCAGTCCCTCCTAAAGGAGATCAGTCCTGGGTGTTCATTGGAAGGAAAGATGCTAAAGCTGAAGCTCCAATACTTTGGCCACCTCATGCGAAGAGTTGACTCTTTGGAAAAGACCCTGATGCTGGAAGGGATTGGGGGCAGGAGGAGAAGGGGACGACAGAGAATGAGACGGTTGGATGGCTTTACTGACTCAATGGACATGAGTCTGAGTGAACTCCGGGAGTTGGTGATGGACAGGGAATCCTGGCATGCTGTGATTCATGGGGTTGCAAAGAATTGAACACAACTGAGCAACTGAACTGAACTGAACTGAACTGAATTGCAGATATTTTCTTTCCATATCTACTGAATACTAAATAGTAACTGGTTACTTTAATTACTTCCTTGCTTATATCTATTCTTTTTGTTGTTTATGGAATCTTATTATTTACATTTTAGATTACTTGGTTTTATTATCCAAGTCCATCATGATTTTCATGTCTCTTTATTTTATTTTTTCTGTATGATCTTCTAGGACCTGCAACTGGGCCTTAATGATCATTCTTTTCATTAAAGTCATGTTTTTTCAAATTGAAAATTTTTAGTGCGATAATTTAATATCATAAATTATTTCGGTTATCTTTCTCTTGTAGGGATTCTGTTTTACTTGGAGCTGCTTGTTGGGTTTTTCCTTTTCCTCTCGTTCTGGGTTTCCTATGGTTCTGTGTTCCATAAATTTAGTAACTTTTATTTGTTTTCCCTTGGCTTTACTGACGTTTAAGATTTGATAACAAGATTTTGAGTACTTTGTGTGTGTGAAGTCACTCAGTTGTGTCTGACTCTTTGTGACCCCATAGACTGTAGCCTACCAGGCTCCTCCGTCCATGGGATTTTCCAGGCAAGAGTACTGAAGTGGTTTGCCGTTTCCTTCTCCAGAGGATATTCCCCACCCAGGGATTAAACCCGGGTCTCCCACTTTGTAGGCAGACGCTTTACTGTCTGAGCCACCAAGAAGTCACTTTGAGTACTTTGAGAGGCATCAAATCTATGTGTGATGGAATGCACAGGTGTTTCTTTCACTAAGTGCCAATGGAATGCCAGAAAACAAGTCCTTCATTTTATACCCCAAAGAAGGAGAAACCTGGTCCATTGTCTTCTCAGATGCAAAGCCTGAGGCTTTCTATGATTTAGGATTATAGAGGACCTTTTCTACATTCTTATTTAGTTTCCACACTAACCCTCAGAGGCCAGAAAGATAAGCAAGTCCTCCCAGGACCACATAAGAAGTTGGCACCATCTTTTTTCTACAGAGTCTAATAAATCTCAAGAGACTGAATCCTTCCTAGGCACCAGAGAACCCTGAATCTAAGCCTTTTATTTATGAATCTTCAGGCTCTTAATGAGAGCAATGGTACACAAATCTTTTCTTCATTGGCACCCCATAAGGGTTTGGAGTACATACCATCAATCTGCTGCCTGGTTGCTAGCCCCAACAGTAGCCCCTTACATGGGCTTACGTATTTGCCAATAGGAAATGGGGGCGGGGGGCGGGGGGGGGGGGGGGGGGAGGCAGAATGAAAGTACATTTGAGCTGATTGAAGTGCTAATTAAAATCAGTCTGAAATGAACATTTATAGATGTACCATAGCTTTTCCTTGATTTTCTCTTAAAACTCCAATAAAATATAGAAAGTAGTTAAAGAAGGCATATAGATTCATAATAACAAAGAAAGGAAACCACAGAAATGGCCTTTGGGAAGGTAGGTAACAGATACAAAAGCTATTACTAACTTTGTAGGCACTTAGAAACTGAAGCAAAGTCAGTAGTGAGGAAACAAAAGTGAGCTGACTCTCGCATAAGAACCCCAAAGGCTCCTGGTATTTTATCTTTCCAAGTGGAGGTATGGGTGAGTTGAAAACTGAAAAAAATGCCCGAAAGTTGACATAAGATATAGGTATTCCCTCCTATATATTTTTCTCCACTTTGTACAGCAGTTACTCTCTCTTACCCATTATAACAGAAGAATGCCCAGGGAGGAGTACTGGAAGATTTATTCACCTCTAGAATAGTCAACTGGCTCAAGAAGGGGGGGGAAATTCAAATATCAAAAATTGGATTTCTCAGCAAATTGCTTCAGTTCATGAATGCTACTTCAGTTCATCACTTCATAGCAAATAAATGGGGAAACAATGGAATCAGTGACAGACTTTATTTCTTGGGCTCCAAAATCACCGCAGATGGTGACTACACCCATGAAATTAAAAGACGCTTGCTCCTTCAAAGAAAAGCTATGACCACTTAGACAGCATATTAAAAAGCAGAGACATTACTTTGCCAATAAAGGTCCAGCTAGTCAAAGCTATGGTTTTTCCAGTTGTCATATATGGATATGAGAGTTGAACTATAAAGAAAGTTGAGCACCTAAGATTTGATGCTCTTGAACTGTGGTGTTGGAGAAGACTCTCACTGCAAGGAGATCTAACCAGTCAATCCTAAGGAAATCAGTCCTGAATATTCATTGGAAGAACTGATACTGAAACTCCAATACTTTGGCCACCTGATGCGATGAACTGACTCACTGAAAAAGACCCTGATGCTGGGGGAAATTGAAAGCAGGAGGAGAAGGGGATGACAGAGGATGAGATGGTTGGATGGTATCACTGACTCAATGGACAAGATTGAGCAAGCTCCAGGAGTTCATGATGTACAGGGAAGTATGGCATGCTGAAGTCCATGGGGTCACAAAGAGTTACACATGACTGAGCAACTGAACTGAATTGACTGATGAATGCTACCATTTAGCAAGCCCATCTCACCTACACAAGCTCTCATTAAATCAGTTTAGTACCACACACTTAAGTGAGTATAGACAACCAAGGATCATTTGATATTTGAAGAAAGCAACCAATATAAGGCTGAAATAGAAAACACAGAAAGCAAGAATTTAGGGGAAGCAGAAATAATCCAATGAGAACAGTTCAAAAACTCTGTAAATAAACAGACTTTCTTACATGACTGTGTTAGTCATTCAGTCACGTCTGACTCTTTGCGATCCCATGGGCTCGCCATGCTCCTCTGTCCATGGAATTCTCCAGGCAAGAATATAGGAGTGGGTTGCCATTTCCTTCTCCAGGGGATCTTCCTGACCTAGGGATCAAACCCAGGTCTCCCTCATTTCATGCAGATTCTTTACCATTTGAGCCACCAGGGAAGACCTTATAAGGCATGGAGGTATATAAATGTAGAAAACAATTTTGTCAGTTTCTTATATAGTAAACATAAGCCATTCAACCCAGGCTTCTGCTCTTATTTTCCTTCAAAAATTTATAAAAATAGGTCTCTACAAAGACTTGTATATCTATCAGCTTTATTCATACTAGCTCCAAACTGGAAGCAACTGAAATGTTCATCTACAGATAAGTGAGCTAACAAGGTATGGTGTAGTCACACACTGGAATATTGTTCAGCCATGGAAAGAAATTCACTGCCAATGCATAGAACACAGATGAATCTCAAAAACATTATGTTTACTGAAAGAAGCCAGGCATAGAAGAAGTCACAGTCAATCATTGCATATTATTTGAAACTATTTACATAAAAACTCTTCTCTGGTGGTTCAGATGGTAAAGAATTTGCCTGCAATGTGGGAGACCAGGTTCAATCCCCAGGGTTGGGAAGATCCCCTGGAGAAAGAAATAGCAATCCACTCCAGTATTCCTGCCTGGAGAATCCCATGGATAGAGGAGCTGGCAAGCTAGAGTCTGTGGAGTCACAAAGAGTCAGACACAACTGAGCAGCTACACTGCTACTGCTCCATAAAACCTCTAGACTTAACAGAATAGTCTAGAATGACAGAAAGTAAAGCATTCTGATTAGCTGGGGCTAAAACTAAGATTGGTGGTGAGGATAAGACGAGGCACACAAGTTGTCTTCTTGTGGTGACAGAAATATTGTAAATCTTAATTTTGGTTGGTTGTATGGGTATATATATTTTTAAGTCCAGTCAACCATATGCTTAAGTGGGCATATTATTTTGTATTTAAATTATAACGTTGACTTGAAAGTACAATTATTAAAACCATCAGAGAAGTAAGATACAATTTTGCATCCACATACAAGAACAGAATGCCATAGAAACAGCCTTTAGAAAACAATAGCAGAAGTTCATTGAAAATAAAATAATACCAGATACATTTTTAATGGAAAAAGATAATTTAAGATCATCCATGAAATATAATAAAGGATAAAATGAAAAATGGGGGGGGAAGTCAATGAGGTTTAATATTATAAAAGGTGGAAAGATTCAGAAAAGTACACGAATACTTTGGGGGGGATGGATGGAGAAAGTAATTAAAAAGAGCTGATTCTCCATAAATAAAGGTTATGATTTTATCACCTTTGGTTTGTCTTCCTTCTTTTCTCAAAAAATTTCTTTTATTTTATTTTTTGTTAAAGTATAGTTGATTTACAATGCTGTGTCAGTTTCTGGTTATATATATATATATATATGTGTGTGTGTATATATATGCTGCTGCTGCTGCTGCTGCTGCTGCTAAGTCGCTTCAGTCGTGTCGGACTCCGTGAGACCCCATAGACGGCCTCCCACCAGGCTCTCTGTCCCTGGGATTCTCCAGGCAAGAACACTGGAGTGGGTTGCCATTTCCTTCTCCAGTGCATGAAAGTGAAAAGTGAAAGTGAAGTCGCTCAGTCGAGTCCGACTCTTAGCGACCTCATGGACTCCAGCCTTCCAGGCTCCTCCATCCATGGGATTTCCAGGCAAGAGTACTGGAGTGGGGTGCCATTGCCTTCTCATATATATATATACTCACATGTGTATATATGCATGTATACAGATATTAAGATTCTTTTCCATTATAAGTTATTACAAGATATTGAGTAGAATTCCCTGTGCTATACAGTGGTTCTTATTGGTTACCTATTTATATATAGTAGTGTACATATGTCAATCTTAAATTCCAAATTTATTCTTTCCTCCCTTTCTCCTTTGGTAGCCATAAGTTTGTTTTCCATGGCTGTGAGTCTGTTTCTGTTTTGTAGCTAAGTTCCTTTTGTATCATTTTCAGAATCCATGTATAGGTGATATCATATGGTGCATGTCTTTGTCTGACTTACTTCACTTAGTGTTATAATCTCTAGGTCAATCCATTTTGCTGCAAATGGCAATATCTTATCCTTTTTATGGCTTAGTAATATTCCATTGTATATATATACACCGTATTTTCTTTATCTATTTATCTTTCAGTAGACATTTAGGTTGCTAATATGTCTTGACTATTGTAAATATTGCTATGAACATTGGGGTTACAAATATTTTTTCGAATTATGGTTTTCTCCAGATATATGTCCAGGAGTGGGATTGCTGGATCATATGATAGCCCTATTTTTAGTTTTTAAGGAGCTGCCATACCATTTTCCATAGTGGCTGCATCAGTTTACATTCCCACCCACAGTTAGTAGAGTTCCCTTTCTTCCACAACCTCTACAGAAAATATCTTTTATTTTCAAAGGAAATCTTTATTTTTTCTGCTGCAACATCTCCCACTAGGTCCTTCTTACTTTTCTCCTTGCTCCAGTAGGTCTCACCTCTCATAGCTCTGCTCTCAGTCGCCTCAGCTGTGCCCTTGATGCTCCCTGCTCCAGTTTCAGCTTCACCGCCCAGCTCCAAGTCAGGAGTTTCATGGCTATCTTTTTCAGGAAAGATAAACAGTGGCAATATTTTTAGAAAATCATTCTTTTCTCTAAAATCTTTTTGCCTTCTAATTATGCAGGTAGTCCTGTGTTCGTGGCTTGATTCTGATTCTGATGATAGATTTTTCCAATAGACAAGCATGATGTGACCTTTTATAAAAATAAAACTGAAACAGTTTCAGTTCAGTTCAGTCACTCAGTTGTGACCCCATGGACTGCAGCATGCCAGGCTTCTTTGTCCACCACCAACTCCTAGAGCTTACTCAAACTCATGTCCATCGAGTCAGTGAGGCCATCCAAGCACCTAATCCTCTGTTTACTCAGGTATATAGAAAAGGATAAAATTGTTACATAAGGAAATACACATTAGAAAATACGTAGCAGAACATAAGGGCTTCCCAGGTGGCATTAATGGCAAGACACCCACCTGCCAATGCAGGAGACATAAGAGAAGTGGGTTCGATCCCTGGGTTGGGAAGATCCTCTTGAAGGAGGGCATGTCAACCCTCTCCAGTTCTCTTGCCTGGAAAATCCCACGAACAGAGGAGCCTGGCATGCTAGAGTCCATAGGGTTGCAAAGAATCAGACACGACTGAAGCGACTTAGAACAGCACTGCAGAACATAAATTGCATCTCCAATTTTATAGATACCACCATAGTGGTCTATGGTGTTTGTTGTATGATGAAGACAGAGTATTTTCCCCAAATACATGCAGTTCTTTCATCAGATGTTATAGAGACAGAGAAAATGACTCTTTGGAGGGAAACTAGTCCCGAACACATGATCCACTAACCTGATGCCTCTCTACTCAGAGATTTGTTCACATAGCGGGCTTTTACTGCATTATTTAAATATAAAATATCTCATAGCAATAAGAAATTTCAGTGAATATGACTTTCATGTTTCAAAAAAATATCTTCCTACTGCTTCATTGTTATTAACTGTCTGGGAATTAAATTGCTGGATAAAGAAGACTGCAGTTCTATTGTGCTGAGATAAGGAGCCTTCAGTCTTACTCTTTTTCAGAAAGAAATAAATGTTTAATGCATAATCACTGACTGGGTGTCCCATGATCCTATGAAACTCATAGCATATACCTATTTCTTATCTTATAGCAATTAAATAAAAATATTGGATAGCTATGTTCACACTATTGCTGTCTTTTTCTTCCTCTAATAGCCTGTATGTAAAGTCATCCTAAAATGTCTAAAAAATATAAGAAATGTTATTTTGGTGGCAACAGCAATCTGAATTTCCAGAGGTTTAGACCACAGTCTTTCTTCACATACTATGATGAACATTGTTGTTGTCATTGTATATTCATTAAACCAAGTCTGACTTTCATGCGACCCCATGGACTATAGCCCAGCAGGCTCTCCTGTCCTTGGGATTTCCCAGGGAATAACAGTGGAGTGGGTTGCAATTTCCTTCTCCAGGAGATTTTTCCAATGCAGAGATCAAACCCATGTCTCCTGAGTCTCCTGCACTGGCAGACTGATTCTCTACCATTGAGCCATCAGGAAGCCCGAATGATGATGTTTCAAACTAAATAAGATAGACATAACTAGGCTCTGGCATAGTGACTGATATATGGACTAGTTCTCCAGAATTTAAATCTCAGAAGGGACTAACAGCCTTGAATTGAAGATAGGAGAACCCACCAGTATAGCTGATAACCTCTTCTCTGGTCTTTTTGATCCTCGAGGAGAATCTTACCTGTTCTCTTGAGACTGTGGCTTTCCTGGGGTTCCTTTGTCTTAGGATTTGAAAATTTGAGAGTTGCATAGGTCACTTCTTCAGACATTATTTAGCAAAGCACAGTTCAGTCACCCAGTGTGCTGTGCCTATCACCTTGAACTCGCAGAAGCCACTCTTAGATGGCCTGTGCATGCAGGGACTGAGTTGACTGATCTATCTTTGTAAAGACCAAGCAAAAGAAGTGGTGTCAGAAAACAGAACTGTTCCCCTGAGAATTTCATAACTGCACTATTCTCACCTCTGTACATCCCTCTTATCTCACTTTTTCTAACTTCCTCCACTAAAACACCAAATTGAAGAAATGACTAAGAGAAAAATGTGGGTTTTAAACATAAACAATCTTTTATTTTTCATCTAGAGGGGAAAACATCTGGGTCTCCAGACTCAACACTACCCTATGGAAATACAAATAAACATGTATTTATTTCTGCATGTATAATCAGTTCTTAGAAAGCATGTGCCTGTGAGAACTCTGTTAGAATTGCATGAAGTACATAACCCACTGCTGACTCCCAGAAAACTACAGGTGAGTTAATTCTAATCAAAATTTTTCATTCCATTTTTATGTGATTTTTTGTGGATTGCAGATTCCTGAGAATTTAAAAGCAAAATATTACTGAATCAAAACAAAAATCAAGAAGAAAAGGAATACAATGAACTACACTAAATATTGTACCTCATCCTCCTTTTTATTTACTTTCAAGAAAAATTGGAGCATTGTGCAATGAACAGAAGATATCTACCACAGAATTTAAAAGAAGAAATAAAAAGAACTGTAAGGAGTAAATTTAAAAAAGTATTCTGAAAATTGACTCAAGGAAAAAGGAAATTGCTTTAACCTATAGAGTTTGAACTTTTTAAAAAACAGAATGGTTCAGATCCAATAAGAAATACTCAGAACTCATTGCAATAAGGTATGAATACAGTAAATTTTTCTTCATGATAGAGGGGAGAAACTCCACCAGGAGTTGGGGTGGAGACAGGGATGGGGAGGGAATATGTAGGTAGCATGAACTTTAGTGTTTTATTTAATATTAAGTAAGTTGGGAAGTCTCTAGGTCTCATTTGTCTCATTTACTAAAAGATCAACATTCAGAAAACTAAGATCATGGCATCCGGTCCCATCATTTCATGGCAAATAGATGGGGAAACAGTGGAGACAGTGGCTGACTTTATTTTTCTGGGCTCCAGAATCACGGCAGATGATGATTGCAGCCGTGAAATTAAAAGATGCTTACTCCTTGGAAGCAAAGTTATGGCCAACCTAGACAGCATATTCAAAAGCAGAGACATTACTTTGCCAACAAAGGTTTGTCTGGTCAAGGCTATGGTTTTTCCAGCGGTCATGTATAGATGGGAGAATTGGACTATGAAGAAAGCGGAATGCTGAAGAATTGATGTTTTTCAACTGTGGTGTTGGAGAAGACTCCTGAGAGTCCCTTGGACTGCAAGGAGATCCAACCAGTCCATCCTAAAGGAGATAAGTCCTAGGTGTTCATTGGAAAGACTGATGGTGAAGCTGAAACTCCAATACTTTGGCCATCTGATGTGAAGAGCTGACTCATTTGAAAATACCTTGATGCTGGGAAAGATTGAGGCCAGGAGGAGAAGGGGACGACTGCCGGGGTCCAGCCCCGGTGGATCCAGGGTGATTCGAAGGTGGGGACGGAGTCGGCGTCTTTGGAAAAATACATATTTAATCACAGATATATAGAGATTAGAAATGGATAGTGTAGTAGGAAGATTAGTGGAGAAAAAGAGGCTGAATAACTTGGATTATGTGGAATAGCATCCATGCTCCAGATGGGAATTCAGCCAGAAAAACGGGAGCAAGAAAGAAGCGACATGGGGGAATCAGTCTTTCCGGAAAATGATCCGATTTCTTTATTTTTGGGTTTGCTTATATACCTCTTGTTACACATAGGGATGAATACAGAGTCACGCGGGGGTCAGCAGTCCTGACCTTTATCAAAATCAGGTGCTTCACATAAATGCATAAAAAAGGTACATCATCTTCTGGCCATGAGTGAGACCTGCTGACATTTTATGATCCTTTCTTTCTGATAACCAAAAAACTTATTTCTTCCAAGGGTGTTTTCTCTTAAACCAGGAACCACCCTCCAAATAAAGTTGCATTCCTATAGGGTGAGGGTGTAGTGAGTTACAATCAAGAAAGGAATTTATTTAACCCAAGGTTAACAGGATTAATCTTAAAGGTTAACACTTATTTCTCCTATATGCTTAAAGGTTAATGCTTATTTCTCCTATATGTTAGTTATATTCATTATAAGGGTAGGGAACATGGAGATTTAACAGCAAACAGCAGCCCAACAAATGAAAATCCTTTCACCAATGTTCCCCTTAAGATCTATTTAGTCTTAAGATAGTGATAAAGTTACATTTTTACATAACAAGGACACAGTGATTTATAACAAAGTACAGTGATCTATTACAAAAGAGAAAATCCATTAACTCAAAAAGTCTAGTATTGCTAACATCAAAAACTACTATATTTCCTTTGCTATATTCCAAATACATTGATTAGTATATTCCCAGGTGCCTAAGGATATGGAGGTCTGGCGGCAAACATTGACTCAACAAGAAGAAAAAGCCCTATGCTAATTAAGACTCTCAAAATACTCCAAAACTGTCTGTGCTGTTTATGGTTGAGAGGTAGTAAACAATCATGTGGCAGGAGTATGGATAATCCTGTCACACAAGCTAGTCTGTCAGCAGAGAGGTTTGACCTGAGACATCCTGGTCCCACCCAGAGCAGGGAATTAGCAACAATTATTGACACAACAAATGAAAAACCCTTCACCAATATAATTCCTAACCAACCCACTTTACCAATAATTTCTAACTCCCCAAAAGAATTTGCCTTTAGTAAGTCTAAAACATCTCGTGCCTCTCAGATTGGGAGGCTGTAAACAGTCACATGTGGCCGGACGAACCTATACAGGTGGGCTAGATAACTTTCAGAGGAGTCCGTAAGCTGAAACACTCTTGTCACGCCCAAGAATTTTTATTGCCTTGGAGCTGCATGTTTACTCCTTCTCCAAGAGAAACGGTTATGGGGGAGAGCCCCCCATACAGTCAGAGGTGTAGGTGAGAGCATAAAACAGACTCTGGTTTTGGGGTAGATGCTCGGGAACAGGGGGTTTCCTGAGGCTTGATCATACCTTTGTGTATGCCAAGCCTCCTTCCTCATGACCTTTGCCATGGGCGGAGTTGCTCACACTGGCTCCCGCCAGACGACAGAGGATGAGATGGTTGGATGGCATCACCGACTCAATGGACATGGGTTTGGGTGAACTCCGGGAGTTGGTGATGGACAGGGAGGCCTGGCATGCTGTGGTTCATGGGGTCGCAAAGAGTTGGACACGACTGAGTGACTGAACTGAACAGATGAACCTAAAGTTTTTAACTGTTTTTCTAAATGCATATGATGTTGTTATTCTACCTCTCCTTCCAAGAGTGAATATAATGCTTCTCTGAGATCTTAAAACATACATTTGCTTTGAGCCAGTAGTCTCATTGTTTAGAAGATGCAGAGATTAGACAACAATCTATGCACTTGCATGCTCATCATGTTGTCAGTTTATACATGTGAGAAATGATTAAAGAGTTAAATATTGAAGAAAAGAAAAAGTTGACATTCTTGACCATTTAGATTATGAGATCAGAAGCCAAGTTGATATTTTGCACCTCACTTCTTAACAGAAAACATGTTTAAGGAGTATGATGTCTGGAGTAGATAAAAACACTATAAAAGTAGAAGTTAAGGAATATTTCATGTATTGTTGAGAAAGACAATATTTGCACATGTACATATATATGTAAGTGTATATATGAAAACCATGTTCTGATATGTAAACCTTGATATAAAGGGAAAGCCCAAAAACTCTTACCCTGAAGACCAGAATTTTCACTGGCCTGAATTCACTCTGGAGCAATAGATGTTTTCACCATCCTTCTAAATGTACATTCTCAAGTATAGTCAAAGCTGTGGTTTTTTCAGTAGTCATGTATGGATGTGAGAGTTGGACCATAAAGAAGGCTGAGTGCTGAAGAATTAATGCTTTAGAACTGTGATGTTGGAGAAGGCTCTTGAGAGTCGTTGGACAGCAAGGACATAAAACCAGTCAATCTTAAAGGAAATAAGCCCTGAATATTCATTGAAAGGACTGATGCTGAAGCTGAAACTCCAATACTTTGACCACCTGATGCAAAGACCCAACTCATTGGAAAAGATCCTGATGCTGGGAAAGATTGAGGGCAAGTGAAAAAGGAGGTGACAGAGGATGAGCTGGTTGGACGGCATCATTGATTCAATGGACATGAGTTTGAGCAAACTCCAGGAGGCAGTGAAAGATAGGGGAGCCTGATGTGCTTCAAACCATTGGGTCTCAAAGAGTCAGACACGACTGAGCAACTGAATAAGAACAAAGCCTACTACCTGAGAAGAACTCATTCACTATTCTAACTGACCGAAAACTTGAATAGTAGTTGACTTCCTAAATTTAAGAAACTTTCCCTACATAAATATAAATGCAATGTATTTTATTTTATAAGTGGGTTCTGCCGATTTCCAGGTCACCCAGCAGTAAAAAAAATCTGCCTGCCAAGTAGGAGACGCAAATTTGATCCCTGGATTGGGAAGACCTCCTGGCATAGGAAATGGCAACCCAATTCAGTAAGCTTGCTTGGGAATTCCCATGGACAGAGCAGCTACTGTCCATAGGGCTGCAAAGGGTCAGGCACAACTTAGAGACTAAACAAGATCTGCCTATGTAACTTTGAAAAATTTAATAAATAGTTTTCCTTGGTCATTCAGAAACATTAGTTTATTCATCCATTTATTCTTTCCTTTATTCAACAGACTGAGTACCCACTGTAAGGTAAGCAATATTCCAGAGCATCTGATAGAAGCATTTATTTTCTTAAGGTAGTTTACTTGTAAATATATAGCTTATATTGATATTTTTTACAGTACCCATGTATAAGCAATATAATATAAGGTAGTCAAAAATACTAGAATAGAAATAAAGTAAGGTAGAAGAAAGTGTGACAGAGAAAGGAGAGGCGGCTTATGCTAAATAGAGGATTTATGGAAGACTTCTCTGTGGGGTTGTCATTTAAAACAACCAGAGAATAGCAATGACAAAAATATTATCCTATGAAAACATGCTAATTTAATACTGTAATACCTACTAACTTTTTCAGTTTCTGAAATCTAAAAGTCAGAGGTTACTTATTCTTCAATTTCAAAGGTTTCAGTTCCTTTTAAATTTCCCCTTTCTTTTTAATTTCTTCATAATATGTTCCTCATTTTCAACTTCTGACTCCCTTGACAAATTTGACAATGAGAAGTATGTCAAATATTTGGTTTTCATCTCTCCTGAATAAGAATAACTTCATGTTCTCAGTTTCTGATCCACTGATCCAGTCCCAGAAATTTGATGCACATTGACTTTTGGGAGTGTTTCACAGCCAAAGATTCTTTATCCTGATAGCCTGAATCAGATCTCCTTCATCACCAGATATATCCACAATGACTGATTCACAAACATAGTACTATCTGAAAAATAACGAGCCAGCAAAAGAAAGCAGTGACGAAAACCTGACAAATGGAATCTGGCTAACAGTGCACAATCCTCCCAAGAGCAGTAACATGTTCCAGACTGATTACTGCAACAGTTTTTGCAAAATGCTAGTGCAAAATGAGCTTGGAGGACTAGGAACCCTGAGAAGGAGCAGAGTGAGAGAACAGGACACTCCACAGAATATGCAATAAGACAATCCAAAAATATGGAGATAATTATATTTTTAAAAATAATGAAAGAAGAATGGGAACTGAACAATCAAGAGCAAAAGCAAATACAGGAATACCTTTTCCAAATGTGGGGCAAAGACAAATTCAGCATGTGTGAGACATGGTAATAGTATTCAATCTGAAATTTATGTTAAGAATGTTGTCTTCTGAATTGCTTAGTGGGGATGCAGGGAAAGATTTGCAGTCACTTCACTGAAATTAATCATTATGCAATAATAATGTGATAAATAAATGCATTTTAAAAATTCACTCTTAAAATCAACCATGGGTAAAATCATGATATAATTATGGCTATGGTGCATAGGCATAGTATTCATAATAATGAAATATTATCAAGATAAAAGGAAAGGATCAAATTACAGAGATTAAGAGACAGTGGGAGGGAAGACAGAAGAAATAGGAGGAAGTGAAGAATTTTGAGATACATGGTTATAAGGAACTACTGTACAGCATAGGGAACTCTGCTCAACGTTATTGGCAGCCTGGATGGGAGAGAAGTTTTTGGAGGCAAATGGATACATGTATATGTATGGCTGAGTCCCTTTATGGACCACCTGAAACCATCACAACATTGTTAATTGGCTACACTCTAGTACAAAATTAAACGTTATATATGGCGGCTGCGGGGGCTGGCCCGCGCACTAAGCGTGGCTGAGAGGAGCTACCCTGCGTCCGAGGTCAGTGGCGGCCTGGAGGAGCTACCCCGCGTCCGAGGTCAATGTCGGGCAGGAGGAAACATACCACGTCCGAGGTCGGGGCAGCAGCTGGGGGGAGCTACCCCGCGTCCAAGGTCAGGGGCGGCCGGGAGGAGACACCCCACGTCCGAGGTCAGGGGCAGACGGGAGAAGCCACCTCTCGCCCGAGCCAGGGGCGGTGACCCTGAGGAGCCACCCATGCACGAGGCCAGGGCCGGCGGCTGGGAGGAGCAACCCAGGGAGCAGTGGCTGCACAGGTGAAGGAAGGCCTAGAGGAGCTACCCCACGTTGAAGGCCAGGAACGGCACCGGTAAGGATAACCCTTGTCCAAGGTAAGGAGCAGCGGCTGTGCTTTGCTGAAGCAGTGGTGAAGAGATACCCCACGCCCAAGGTAAGACAAACCCAAGTAAGATGGTAGGTGTTGCAAGAGGGCATCAGAGGGCAGACACACTGAAATCATACTCACAGAAAACTAGTCAATCTAATCACACTAGGACCACAGCCTTGTCTAACTCAATGAAACCAACCCAAGACGGGCGGGTCATGGTGGAAAGGTCTGATAGAACGTGGTCCACTGGAGAAGGGAATGGCAAGCCACTTCAGTACTCTTGCCTTGAGAACCCCATGAACAGTATGAAAAGGCAAAATGATAGGATACCAAAAGAGGAACTCCCCAGGTCATTAGGTGCCCAATATGCTACTGGAGATCAGTGGAGAAGTAACTCCAGAAAGAATGAAGGGATGGAGCCAAAACAAAAACAATACCCAGTTGTGCATGTGACTGGTGATAGAAGCAAGATCCAATGCTGTAAAGAGCAATATTGCATAGGAACCTGGAATGTCAGGTCCATGAATCAAGGCAAATTGGAAGTGGTCAAACAAGAGATGGCAAGGGTGAACATCGACATTCTAGGAATCAGCGAACTAAAATGGACGGGAATGGGTGAATTTAACTCAGATAACCATTATATCTACTACTGTGGGCAGGAATCCCTCACAAGAAATGGAATAGCCATCATTGTCAACAAGAGTCTGAAATGCAGTACTGGGATGCAATCTCAGAAACAACAGAATGATCTCTGTTCATCTCCAAGGCAAACCATTCAATATCACAGTTATCCAAGTCTATGCCCCAACCAGTAATGCTGAAGAAGCTGAAGTTGAATGGTTTTATGAAGACCTACAAGACCTTTTAGAACTACCACCCAAAAAAGATGCCCTTTTCATTATAGGGGACTGGAATGCAAAAGTAGGAAGTCAAGAAACACCAGGAGTAACAGGCAAATTTGGCCTTGGAATATGGAATGAAGCAGGGCAAAGACTAATAGAGTTTTGCCAAGAAAATGCACTGGTCATAGCAAACACCCTCTTCCAACAACACAAGACAAGACTCTACACATGGACATCACCAGATGGTCAACACCGAAATCAGATTGATTAAATTCTTTGCAGCCAAAGATGGAGAAGCTGCATACAGTCAACAAAAACAAGACCAGGAACTGACTGTGGCTCAGATCATGAACTCCTTGTTACCAAATTCAGACTGAAATTGAAGAAAGTAGGGACAACCACTAGACCATTCAGGTATGACCTGAATCAAATCCCTTATGATTATACAGTGGAAGTGAGAAATAGATTTAATGGCCTAGATCTGATAGAGTGCCTGATGAACTATGGAATGAGGTTCATGACATTGTACAGGAGACAGGGATCAAGATCATCCCCATGGAAAAGAAATGCAAAAAAGCAAAATGGCTGTCTGGGGAGGCCTTACAAATAGCTTTGAAAAGGAGAGAAGTGAAAAGTAAAGGAGAAAAGGAAAGATACAAGCATCTGAATGCAGACTTCCAAAGAATAGCAAGAAGAGATAAGAAAGCCTTCTTCAGGGATCAATGCAAAGAAATCAAGGAAAACAACAGAATGGGGAAGACTAGAGATCTCTTCAAGAAAATTAGAGATACCAAGGGAACATTTCATGCAAAGATGGGCTCGATCAAGGACAGAAATGGTATGGACCTAACAGAAGTAGAAGATATTAAGAAGAGGTGGCAAGAAAACACAGAAGAACTATACAAAAAAGATCTTCATGACCCAGATAATCATGATGATGTGATCACTAATCTAGAGCCAGACATCTTGGAATGTGAAGTCAAGTAGGCCTTAGAAAGCATCACTATGAACAAAGCTAGTGACGGGGATGGAATTCCAGTTGAGCTGTTTCAAATCCTGAAAGATGCTGTGAAAGTGCTGCACTCAATATGCCAGCAAATTTGGAAAACTCAGCAGAGGCCACAGGACTGGAAAAGGTCAGTTTTCATTCCAATCCCAAAGAAAGGCAATGCCAAAGAATGCTAAAACTACCCCACAATTGCACTCATCTCACATGCTAGGAAAGTAATGCTCAAAATTCTCCAAGCCAGGCTTCAGCAATACGTGAACTGTGAACTCCCTGATGTTCAAGCTGGTTTTAGAAAAGGCAGAGGAACCAGAGATCAAATGGCCAACATTCGCTGGATCATCCAAAAAGCAAGAGAGTTCCAGAAAAAAACATCTATTTCTGCTTTATTGACTATGCCAAAGCCTTTGACTCTGTGGATCACAATAAACTGTGGAAAATTCTGAAAGAGATGGGAATACCAGACTACCTAACCTGCCTCTTGAGAAATCTGTATGCAGGTCAGGAAGCAAGAGTTAGAACTGGACATGGAACAACAGACTGTTTCCAAATAGGAAAAGGAGTACGTCAAGGCTGTATATTGTTACCCTGCTTATTTAACTTCTATGCAGAATATATCATGAGAAACGCTGGGACTGGAAGAAACACAAGCTGGAATCAAGACTGCCGGGAGAAATATCAACAACCTCAGATATGCAGATGACATCACCCTTATGGCAGAAAGTGAAGAGGAACTAAAAAGCCTCTTGATGAAAGTGAAAGAGGAAAGCGAAAAAGTTGGCTAAAACTCAACATTCAGAAAACGAAGATCATGGCATCCGGTCCCATCACTTCATGGGAAATAGATGGGGAAACAGTGGAATTTAGTCAGACTTTATTTTGGGGAGCTCCAAAATCACTGCAGAGGGTGAGTGCAGCCATGAAATTAAAAGACACTTACTCCTTGGAAGAAAAGTTATGACCAACCTAGATAGCATATTCAAAAGCAGAGATATTACTTTGCCGACTAAGGTCTGTCTAGTCAAGGCTATGGTTTTCCCTGTGGTCATGTATGGATGTGACAGTTGGACTGTGAAGAAGGCTGAGCACTGAAGAATTGATGCTTTTGAACTGTGGTGTTGGAGAAGACTCTTGAGAGTCCCTTGGACTGCAAGGAGATCCAACCAGTCCATTCTGAAGGAGATCAACCCTGGGATTTCTTTGTAGGGAATGATGCTGAAGCTGAAACTCCAGTCCTTTGGCCACCTCATGCGAAGAGTTGACTCATTGGAAAAGACTCTGATGCTGGGAGGGATTGGGGGCAAGAGGAGAAAGGGATGACCAAGGATGAGATGGCTGGATGGCATCACGGACTTGATGGACACGAGTCTGAGTGAACTCTGGGAGATGGTGATGGACAGGGAGGCCTGGCGTGCTGCGATTCATGGGGTCGCAAAGAGTCGGACACAACTGAGTGTTGAACTGAACTGAATATATATATATTTTTAAGACACACATGGCTGTGACAATAAGAAATAAAGGTTTGTATGAGGGGGTTTCCCTGGTGGCTCAGGTGGTAAAAAATCTGCCTTCAAGGCAGGAGACCCAGGTTCAACCCCTTGGTGGAGAAGATCTCCTAGAGAAGGAAATGGCTACCCACTTTAGTATTCTTGCCTGGAGAATTCCATGGACAGAGGAGCCTGGTGGGCTACAATCCGTGGGGTCACAAATATTCGGACACGACTGAGTGACTTTCACTCACATGTGGGGGTCAGGGAAAAGAATTGAGAGAGTGAATTCTTGAAATAAAAGAATTCATTTATCAAAACAAAAGCCAGTAGACAATTTCTAAAGTTATAAATCTATATAACATAGTACAAATATTAAAGCTACAATCACCATAAAAAATAAAGACAAATTATTAAAAACAATTTCCACTGAGGAGTAAAATACACATTGAGGCGAGATGTTTTTATTGGTAATCAGCTGTTCTGGTCTCCACCCCACCCCCCCACCCCAAGTTAACATTTTATTTATTTATTTATTATTTTTTATTTATCTTTTAATTTTTTTTTACTTTATAGTACTGTATTGGTTTTGCCATACATTGACGTGAATCCACCCCAGGTGTACATGAGTTCCCAACCCTGAATCCCCCTCCCACCACCCTCCCCATATCATCTCTCTGGGTTATCCCCGTGCACCAGCCCCAAGCATTCTGTATCCTGTATCGAACCTAGACTAGCGATTCATTTCTTACATGATAGTATACATGTTTCAATGTCATTCTCCCACATCATCCCACCCTCTCCCTCTCCCTCAGAGTCCAAAAGTCCGTTCTATACATCTGTGTCTCTTTTGCTGTCTCACACACAGGGTTATCATTACCATCTTTCTAAATTCCATATATATGTGTTAGTATACTGTTTTGGTGTTTTTCTTTCTGGCTTACTTCACTCTATATAATCGGCTCCAGTTTCATCCACCTCATTAGAACTGATTCAAATGTATTCTTTTTAATGGCTGAGTAATACTCCATTGTGTATATGTACTATAGCTTTCTTATCCATTAGTCTGCTGATGGACATCTAGGTTGCTTCCATGTCCTGGCTAATATAAACAGTGCTGCGATGAATATTGGGGTACACGTGTCTCCTTCAATTCTGGTTTCCTCAGTGTGTATGCCTAGCAATGGGATTGCTGGGTCATAAGGCAATTCTATTTCCAGTTTTTTAAGGAATCTCCACACTGTTCTCCATAGTGGCTGTTCAGTTCAGTTCAGTTCAGTCGCTCAGTTGTGTCTGACTCTTTGCAACCCCATGAATCGCAGCACACCAGGCCTCCCTGTCCATCACCAACTCCCGGAGTTCACTCAGACTCGCGTCCATTAAGTCAGTGATGACATCCAACCATCTCATCCTTGGTCGTCCCATTCTTCTCCTGCCCCCAATCCCTCCCAGCTTCACAGTATTTTCCAATGAGCCAACTCTTCACATGAGGTGGCCAAAGTACTGGAGCTTCAGCTTTAGCATCATTCCTTCCAAAGAAATCCCAGGGTTGATCTCCTTCAGAATGGACTGGTTGGATCTCCTTGCAGTCCAAGGGACTCTCAAGAGCCTTCTCCAACACCACCGTTCAAAAGCATCAATTCTTCGGCACTCAGCCTTCTTCACAGTCCAACTCTCACATCCATACATGACCACAGGAAAAACCATAGCCTTGACTAGCCGGACCTTAGTCGGCAAAGTGATGTCTCTGCTTTTGAATATGCTATCTAGGTTGGTCCTTTCCTTCCAAGGAGTAAGAGTCTTTTAATTTCATGGCTGCACTCACCATTTGCAGTGATTTTGGAGCCCCAAAAAATAAAGTCTGACACTGTTTCCACTGTTTCCCCATCTATTTCCCACAAAGTGATGAGACCAGATGCCATCATCTTCGTTTTCTGAATGTTGAGCTTTAAGCCAACTTTTTCACTCTCCTCATTCTCACCAACAGTGTAAGAGGGCTCCCTTTTCTCCACACCCTCTCCAGCATTTATTGCTTGTAGACTTTTGGATCACAGCCATTCTGACTGGTGTGAAGTGGCACCTCATTGTGGTCTTAATTTGCATTTCTCTGATAATGAGTGATATTGAGCATCTTTTCATGTGTGTGTTAGCCATCCATATGACTTCTTTGGAGAAATGTCTCTTTAGTTCATTGGCCCATTTTTTGATTGGGTAGTTTATTTTTCTGGAATTGAGCTGCAGGAGTTGCTTGAATATTTTTGAGACTAGTTGTTTGTCATTTGCTTCATTTGCTATTATTTTCTCCCATTCTGAAGGCTGTCTTTTCACCTTGCTTATAGTTTCCTTTCTTGTGCGGAAGCTGTTAATTTTATTTAGATCCCATTTATTTATTTTTGCTTTTATTGCCAGTATTCTGGGAGGTGGATCATAGAGGATCCTGCTGTGATTTATGTCGGAGAGTGTTTTGTCTATGTTCTCCTCTAGGAGTTTTATAGTTTCTGGTCTTACATTTAGATCTTTAATCTACTTTGAGTTTATTTTTGTGAATGGTGTTAGAAAGTGTTCTAGTTTCATTCTCTTACAAGTTGTTGACCAGTTTTCCCAGCACCACTTGGTAAAAAGATTGTCTTTAATCCACTGTATATTCTTGCCTCCTTTGTCAAAGATAAGGTGTCCATAGGTGTGTGGATTTATCTCTAGGCTTTCTATTTTGTTCCATTGATCTGTTCTGGTCTATTTTGTTTTAAAAATATTCCTTTTAAAAAATGAAAATAATAGCAATTGTGTATATTCACATCTATTAAGCAAGGTTATCTCCATTTCATAATTTGCCTTCTTCTGACCTTGTCCCAGTAGATTTCATTACTGTAGATTCTGCCCTCAATTTAAAATCCACTGATTAGCATATTAAACTTTCTGCAGTAATATATAGATAGAAATGAATTTTATATTTGTTTTATTCCTATATATATATCAATGTAACCTCTAAGAATTAAACTTTGCAATTAAATAATTAGTAGATATTTATAAAAACAATATAGATGTATTCATTTCAGTTCAGTTGCTCAGCTATGTCCAACTCTTTGCGACCCCATGGACTACAGCATGCCAGGCCTCCCTGTCCATCACAAACTCCCAGAGTTTTACTCAAACTCATGTCCATTGAGTTGGTGATGCCATCCAACAATCTCATCCTCTGTCATCCCCTTCTCCTCCTGCCCTCAATCTTTCCCAGCATCAGGGTCTTTTCAGAAGAGTCAGTTCTTCACATCAGGTGGCCAAAGTATTGGAGTTTCAGCTTCAACATCAGTCCTTCTAATCTACACTCAAGACTGATTTCCTTTAGGATGGACTGGTTGGATCTCCTTGCAGTCCAAGGGACTCTCAAGAGTCTTCTCCAACACCACAGTTCAAAAGCATCAATTCTTCGGTGCTCAGCTTTCTTCACAGTCCAACTCTCACATCCATACATGACTCCTGGAAAAACCATAGCTTTGACAAGACAGACCTTTGTTGGCAATGTCTCTGCTTTTGAATATGCTATCTAGGTTGGTCATAACTTTTCTTCCAAGGAACAAGCGTCTTTTAATTTCCTGGCTGCAATCACCATCTGCAATGATTTTGGAGCCCCCCAAAATAAAGTCTGCTACTGTTTCCACTGTTTCCCCATCTATTTGCCATGAAGTGATGGGACCAGATGCCATGATATTAGTTTTCTGATTGTTGAGTTTTAGGCCAACTTTTTCACTGTCCTCTTTCACTTCATCAAGAGGCTCTTTAGTTCTTCTTCTCTTTCTGCCATAAGGGTGGTGTCATCTGTATAATCTGAGGTTGATACTTCTCCTGGCAATATTGATTCCAGCTTGTGCTTCCTCTACCCCAGGGTTTCTTATGATGTACTCTGCATATAATTTAAATAAGCAGGGTGATAATATACAGCCTTGATGTACTTCTTTCCCAAGTTGGAAATCGGAATAAATGTATTACTCATTTCAATAACGTTTGAACACAAACATAATATTGTTTAGAAATGTTTTCTTTAAAGACACTAGTATATTCTATAATTTGTTCAGGTATGTTTACATATTGATTGAAACAGTTTTCAGCAGTTTATATTGTTTATTATTTATAGATATATAAACTAAGAAAATTCTTGTTCATACAACTAAAAAGATGAAATAAAAAAATTCATTCTAACAATGCCACTCAGCTATTTGGATTTCTTCTGCATTGCCTTCTAAGGTTACATAATTATTTAATGGCAAATATCACTTAATTACCCAATACGTGATTAAATCTCCCAATTTTGATGAAAGAATTAGAAACCATGAGAATTGCAAAACTAGTTTGCTTCCTACTTTTGTTTAAAAAAGTAGCATATCAAGAGTGGCCGCGGGTCCCGGCCGTGGGAGGGGACTGGGGACCCGCCGCGCAGCACACTCTCGCAGCCCGCGCGGAAGGTCTCTCTCTCTCCCTGACGCCTGGCACCGCACACCCGCACCGGCGTGGACCGGGACCCGCTCTCTCCAGTGCAGCCAGGACACCCCAGCGTGCGGGCGGCTGGAGACGCCGAGCTGCTCACGATGAGGAGGGGAGCGAGGCTCGGGCAAAGCGGCCTCGTCCTGCGAGTCTGAGCGCCCACCCCCGCCGCCGGGACTCTGGCCTCCCTGGGCTTCCGGGATGAGCGCTCTATGACCGGCGGCGCCGGCGAGTCGTAGACCCGGGACTCAGGGAAGCAATGCTGGCTCGGCTTGGAGTGACTCGGGGACAGTGAAGAAACCCTGAAATGGAGGATTTTTCCACCAGGACCTACGGCACAAGTGGCCTGGACAACAGACCTCTGTTCGGAGAGACATCTGCCAAGGATCGAATCATCAATTTAGTTGTTGGCAGCTGAACATCTTTATTGATCCTAGTAAAGCTGATCAGTGCTTTTGTTTTCCCTCAACTACCTCCAAAACCGTTGACTGTATTTTTTTGCTGTCTGCATCTCTTTGAGTAGTATCACTGCCTGCATACTTATCTACTGGTATCGACAAGGAGATTTAGAACCGAAATTTAGAAACCTTATTTACTATATCTTATTTTCTATCATCATGTTATGTATGTGTGCGAATCTATACTTCCATGATATGGGAAAGTGAGGCTCCAAGAGGTACACTCACCAGGTCTCTTCAAAGCAATACATTTGGACTCGAATAAGAGCTGGATAAGGTATGCTGAAGAGTCTCCTGCAAAAGTCTGATACATGATCTTCATGTTAATTGTAAATCTAAATTCTCTCTTACAGGGGAGACATATCTTGTCACTTTGCTTTTTCTTTAAGGAGCCGATGTTGCACTTAAACATTACCCCTTAAACCACAAGTCATTTTCACTTTTGAAATTTTTTATATAAAGTAATTGCATGGTGCAAGGCTATGTAACAAACAATCTTGCATTTTAAGGCAAATATTCTTTTATTTCTGTTAAACTGAATATACAATTATTGTTCCCTAGGCAATCAACTTTTGCTTTTAACTACAATTTCACGTTAACAAAACACAGACGGTGAAAAGACAACTTTGATTGTGTAGATCTAATTACAATAATGAATAAAATAATTTATACAAAAAATAAAATAAAAAAGTAGCATATCAGATACTAGATTTAGTTTGTAATTGTATCAGAAGCTAACTTAGAAACGTACTTTACAAAATATGACTTACTCTGTGGGAGCATTGTGTTAAAAATTAACTTCTTGAAAACCATTATAATTGTAGTATAGTTAGCCCTCAGTATCCTCACCTTCAACATCCAAAAATTCAACCAAATGAAATAAAAAACATTCAGGAAAATAAAAATTTTCTAGAAAGTTCCAAAAAGGAACACAAATTTGCTGTATTAGCAACTATTTACCTAACATTTACTTTGTACCAAGGATTATATGTAATCTAGAGATGAATTGCGCTTCCCTTATAGCTCATTTGGTAAAGAATCTGCCTGCAATGCAGGAGACCCAGGTTCAATTGCTGGGTAGGGAAGATCCCTGGAGAAGGAAATGGCAACCCCCTTCAGCATTCTTGCCTGGAGAATCGCGTGGACAGAGGAGGCTGGCAGGCTACAGTCCATTGGGTCGCAAGAGCTGGACATGACTTAGCGACTAAAGAGAGAGAGAGAGAGCCATTTTCTCAAGTTTGGGAGGAAAGTACTATATATTATATAAAGTTTAAAATTTCTCTATGACAAGTCTAACATTTTTTTCACTTAGAGACTACTTCTTTAACCCAATATACACATAATATATTGAAATATCAAAACCCTATTAATTTCACTATACTCCATGAATGTATTTTTAAAACAAAATTTTTTATTGTATTAAATATGTCTGTGTCAATAAAGGATAGGCACATGGTGCAATGAATTTATGAAAAATATTTTTCCTAATCCTGTTGGCAAAATCAGTAACCATTATCAAATCATCCAATCTGACTTATTCAGTGTCAGAAAATACCTTATTCTTAGTCATATTAACAGCCAATACACATTTTTAAGAAATGCATTAAAACCACTAAAAATATATTGAGCTACATTTATGACATCAAAACTGTTAAATCACATTTAGAATAATGTAGACCTAATAAAATTAATTTATACACTTTTGTGTTATAAAGGCAAGGTAATCAATCAATATGCTATTCTCATTGCTTCTTATTTTAATCATGCAAGGCAAAATGTTGATAAGATTCCAAGATATAAATGAAGTGAAAGTCACTCAGTCGTGTCTGACTCTTTGTGACCCCACAGACTATACAGTCCATGGAATTCTCCAGGCCAGAATACTGGAGTGGGTAGCCTTTCCCTTCTTCAAGGGACCTTCCCAACCCAGGTCTTCCTCATTGCAGGCAGATTCTTTACCAACTGAGCTCTCAGGGAAGCCCAGATATAAATGAGGTCCAGTATAAAACTTAAGGCACTGCATTTTACCAAATAGTTGTGTGTGTGTTTAATATATATATATGTGTGTGTGTGTGTGTGTGTGTATACACATGTATGAATCAAGTTCATGGTCAAATTTTCCAACATATATAATGAAATTGCCAAAAAATGTATATATTGTCCTATTGTAATCTACTCTGTTAAACAACCAGCATATAATTTATCTCTATTAATGGAAATTAAAAATTATTAAATACTTTATAAAATGAGGCTTGGCTATACTTGGAAAAGATAGCTTATGATAGAATTTGACTCATATTTTTTACAGACAAGTTATTTTTAAAAATCAAATGAAAGTTTAGCCTTGAGTTTTATTAATTGACTTCAAAAATTGGCAAATATGGAAAAAGCTTCAGTCAACAGAAGGAGAATCATTTATTACTGACCTATTAAGTTTTGGATATTCAGAGGTGATTTTCCAACTTACAACATATCCTTGAGAGAGGAATTCAGAGTAGTTAAAATATCTTGTTAACATTGATGTAGTAAAACTAAACATTCTAATGCTCAATTTTAGTTTTACTCTCTTGGAACTTTTCCTTGAGGAAATGGTATAATTAAACACAATTTGGCATTATTCCTAACTCACTATCACGTGTCTCATTTCAGGATAGCCCACAAGTGTCAAGAGATTTCATAAAAAAACAAAGCTTCACTTTGCCATTTGGGCAAAAGCAAAAGTCATTCCTTGGCTACTTTCCATGTAGCAATATGTACTTTATCTTGGGGGGAAAATATGGGGCAAACAATTGCAAAAAAAAAATTGGCAAACAATTCCCACCAAAACACAGTATCTCAAAACTTGGGACATCCTTTCCCAAGTGAAAATGTATTAATTCACAATATGGGTATAGGATAAATTAATACATTATACCCATGAATAGACCCTTTCTCTTTAACTGTCTCAAGGTACTACAGAAGTATTGCAGAAATAGGATTTGAAAGTGTCTCAGAGAACAGAATCTCCTTACGTATCATTGATTTTTACATTGGCCAGGTCATTGGCTTTTTGATCCAACTTATCCCCTGCATCCTGTTCTCATTCTAGTATTTGACATATGAGAACTATTTCAACAAAATAGTTTGTTAAAGAGGCAATTCAATCAACAGATTGCCAGGCTTCATTTGAAATGAAGCACATTAATTTGACAGTATATAGTATACCTGAGCAAATCTACCAATTAATTTGGCCTAATTGACATCCTATAGCACTAATGATGAATAGTTAGATGTATTGAAACATAATGAAAAACGTATTGAAAAAGACAAGTTGGAAAACTTAATCTCTACCTGACTTTAAAAAAACTATCACATGTAAAACCGTGTGATGTTATTGTCAAGGAAATAATTCAGTGAAAAATATTGAAGTCCAAAATAGATTGTTATGTATGTGGTCGACTGATTATTTTCACTAAGATGCCAAGGTGATTCAGTGAAGAAAGCATATTAATTTCTAAAGCTGACTATCACTATGAAAAAAAAAAATGAATTTTTAACCATGCTTTGCACCATAGAAAATAGCTAACAACAACAAAAAAAAAACAGCCCCACAACAAAAGAAAATAGCTAACAACAACAAAAAAAAAACAGCCCCACAACAAAATCTCACAATGGGCCACAGACCTAAAGGTAAAATCTGAAATGATGAAAATTCAAAAACAACATAAAGGAGAAAATCTTTACAATTTGGGGGCGAGGAAGATTTTCTAGTTACAACAACAAAGTGAACTGAAAGTGTGGTCATTCAGTCATGTCTGACTCTTTGTGAGTCCATGAACTGTAGCCCACCAGGCTCCTCTGTCCTTGGAATTCTCTAGGCAAGAATACTGGAGTGGATTGCCATTCTATCCTCCAGGGGATCTTCCCAACCCAGGGGTCAAACACAGGTCTCCTGCATTGCAGGCAGATTCTTTACCATCTGAGCTACAAGGGAAGCCCACAACAGCAAAAGCATGATCCAAAAATAACAAAATAAATAAAAAGCTAGACAATGAAAATGAAGAACTTCCACTTTTTGAAAAGATCTAGAAACAAATCAAACACTAGGAAAAAAATATTTGCCATTCACATAATTGATATGTCTGATATTCAGACTATATCTCTCAACAGGAACTCTCAACACTAAAAGTATTACAAAACGGGCAAAAGATTGGCACTGACACTATCAAAGAAGTTATACAAATGTCAAATAAGCACAAGAAAAGATAGCCAACAAGGGACACCCTTACATAACTATTAGAATGTTAATAAAAAAAATAAAAAACAGAAAGACGTATATCAGTCTTGCTGAAGATATCGAACAAACAAAACTCTTTGTTCCCCAATTTTATTAGGATATAATTGGCACATGGAATTGTGGAAGCTTAAGGTATACAGTATCATGATTTGACTTACATATATTATGAAATGATTACTGTAATAAATTTAGTTATCCATCATATCATATAGATATGAAAAAAGGAAAACAATTTCTTGTGATGAGAACTCTTGGAATTTGCTCTATTAACAACCTTCAATTGTACCACACAGCAGTATTAACTATAGTCATTGTGTTATATGTTAGATCCCCAGGACAATAACTATATTGTATAACTGGAAGTTTATACTTTCTGACCACCTCATTCCATATCCTCTCTTCTTGGACTCTTGATCTGGGCTTGTTGATGTATACCTATCCTGGTATCAAGTCAAAACTGTTTTTATTATTGTGGGTTTAGAGTAAGTCTTGTTATTGAAGATTGTAATTTATGCAAATATTCTTCTTTTTCAGTATTATTTTGGCTATTCTGAATCTTATGCATTTCTGTATTAATCTTACTATTAGCACGTCAACTTAAAAAAATCCCTCTGGTCTTATGCTTAGATCTTTAATCTATTTTGTGTTTATTTTTGTGTATGGTGTTAAAAAGTGTTCTAGTTTCATTGTTTTACAAGTGTTTGACCAGTTTTCCCAGCACCACTTGTTAAAGAGATTGTCTTTTCTCCATTGTATATTCTTCCCTCCTTTGTCAAAGATAAGGTGTCCATAGGTGTGTGGTTTTATCTCTTGGCTTTCTATTTTGTTCAATTAATCTATATTTCTGTCTTTGTGCCAGTACCATACTGTCTTGATGACTCTGGCTTTATAGTAGAGCCTGAAGTCAGGCAGGTTGATTCCTCCAGTTCCATTCTTCTTTCTCAACATTGCTTTGGCTATTCAAGGTTGCATGTATTTCCATACAAATTGTGAAATTATTTGTCCTAGCTCTGTGAAAAATACCGTTGGTAGCTTGATAGGCATTGCACTGAATTTATAGATTACTTTGGGTAGTATACTCTTTCACTATATCGATTCTTCCAATACATGAACATGGTATATTTCTCCATCTATTACTGTCCTCTTTGATTTCTTTCACCAGTGTTTTATAGTTTTCTATATGTAGGTCTTTAGTTTCTTTAGGTAGATGTATTCCTAAGTATTTTATTCTTTTCGTTGCAATGGTGAATGGGATTGTTTCCTTCAGTTCAGTTCAGTTCAGTTCAGTCGCTCAGTCGTGTCCGACTCTTTGCGACCCCATGAATCGTAGCACACCAGGCCTCCCTGTCCATCACCATCTCCCAGAGTTCACTCAGACTCATGTCCATCGAGTCCGTGATGCCATCCAGCCATCCCATCCTTGGTTGTCCCCTTCTCCTACTGCCCCCAATCCCTCCCAGCATCAGAGTCTTTTCCAATGAGTCAACTCTTCGCATGAGGTGGCCAAAGGACTGGAGTTTCAGCTTCAGCATCATTCCCTACAAAGAAATCCCAGGGTTGATCTCCTTCAGAATGGACTGGTTGGATCTCCTTGCAGTCCAAGGGACTCTCAAGAGTCTTCTCCAACACCACAGTTCAAAAGCATCAATTCTTCAGTGCTCAGCCTTCTTCACAGTCCAACTCTCACATCCATACATGACCACAGGAAAAACCATAGCCTTGACTAGGCGGACCTTAGTCGGCAAAGTAATGTCTCTGCTTTTGAATATGCTATCTAGGTTGGTCATAACTTTTCTTCCAAGGAGTAAGCGTCTTTTAATTTCATGGCTGCAGTCACCGTCTGCAGTGATTTTGGAGCCCAAAAAAATAAAGTCTGACACTGTTTCCACTGTTTCCCCATCTATTTCCCATGAAGTGATGGGACCGGATGCCATGATCTTCGTTTTCTGAATGTTGAGCTTTAAGCCAACTTTTTCAGTCTCCTCTTTCACTTTCATCAAGAGGCTTTTGAGTTCCTCTTCACTTTCTGCCATAAGGGTGGTGTCATCTGCATATCTGAGGTTGTTGATATTTCTCCCGGCAATCTTGATTCCACCTTGTGTTTCTTCCAGTCCAGCGTTTCTCATGATGTATTCTGCATAGAAGTTAAATAAGCAGGGTAACAATATACAGCCTTGTCGTACTCCTTTTCCTATTTGGAACCAGTCTGTTGTTCCATGTCCAGTTCTAACTCTTGCTTCCTGACCTGCATACAGATTTCTCAAGAGGCAGGTCAGGTGGTCTGGTATTCCCATCTCTTTCAGAATTTTCCACAGTTTATTGTGATCCACTCAGTCAAAGGCTTTGGCATAGTCAATAAAGCAGAAATAGATGTTTTTTTCTGGAACTCTCTTGCTTTTTGGATGATCCAGCGGATATTGGCCATTTGATCTCTGGTTCCTCTGCCTTTTCTAAAACCAGCTTGAACATCAGGAGGTTCATGGTTCACATATTGCTGAAGTCTGGCTTGGAGAATTTTGAGCATTACTTTCCTAGCATGTGAGATGAGTGCAATTGTGGGGTAGTTTTAGCATTCTTTGGCATTGCCTTTCTTTGGGATTGGAATGAAAACTGACCTTAATTTCTCTATTTTCTCTCTATGTTTCCTTAATTTCTCTATTTTCTCATTATTAGTGTATAGGAATGCAAGAGATTTCTGTGTGTTGATTTTATATCCTGCAAATTTACTATATTCATTGATTGGCTCTAGTAATTTCCTGGTAGAGTCTTTAGGGTTTCTATGTAGAGGATCATGTCATCTGCAAACAGTGAGAGTTTTACTTCTTCTTTCCAGTTTGGATTCCTTTTATTTCTTTTCCTGTGCTGGTTGCTGTGGCCAAATCTTCCAAAACTATGTTGAATAGTAGTGGTAAAAGTGGGCACCCTTGTCTTGTTCCTGACTTTACAGGAAATGCTTTCAATTTTTCACCATTGAGGATAATGTTTGCTCTGGGTTTGTCATATATACCTTTTATTATGTTGAGATATATTCCTTCTACTTCTGCTTTCTGTAGAGTTTTTTTTTTTTTTATCATAAATGGATATTGAATTTTGTCAGAAGCTTTCTCTACATCTATTGAGATAATCATATGACTTTTATTTTTCAATTTGTTAATGTGGTGTATTACATTGATTGATTTGCAAATATTGGAGAATCCTTGCATCCCTGGGATAAAGCCCACTTGGTCATGGTGTATGATCTTTTTAATGTGTTCTTGGATTCTGTTTGTTAGAATTTTCTTAAGGATTTTTACATCTATGTTCATCAGTGATATTGGCCTGCAGTTTTCTTTTCTGTGGCATCTTTGTCAGGTTTTGGTATTAGGATGATGGTGGCCTCATAGAATGAGTTTGGAAGTTTACTTTCCTCTGCAATTTTCTGGAAGAGTTTGAGTAGGATAGGTGTCATCTCTTCTCTAAATTTTTGGTAGAATTCAGCTATGAAGCCATCTGGACCTGGGCTTTTGTTTGCTTTAAGATTTCTGATTACAATTTCCGTGCTTGTGATGGGTCTGTTAAGATTTTCTATTTCTTCCTGATTCAGTTTTGGAAAGTTGTACTTTCCTAAGAATTTGTCCATTTCTTCTATGTTTTCCATTTTATTGGCATATAATTGCTGATAGTAGTCTCTTAGGATCCTTTATTTCTGTGTTGTCTGTTGTGATCTCTCCATTTTCCTTTCTAATTTTGTTGATTTGGTTCTTCTCCCTTTGTTTCTTGATGAGTTTGGCTAATGGTTTGTCAATTTTATTTATCCTTTCAAAGAACCAGCTTTTGGCTTTGTTGATTTTTGCTATGGTCTCTTTTGTTTCTTTTGCATTTATTTCTGCCCTAATTTTGAAGATTTGTTTCCTTCTACTGACCCTGGGGTTCTTCATTTCTTCCTTTTCTAGTTGCTTTGGGTGCAGAGTTAGGTTATTTATTTGACTTTTTTCTTGTTTCATGAGGTATGCCTGTATTGCTATGACTTTCCCCTTAGCAGACCCACCTCCCAGAATATTGGAAATAAAAGCCAAAATAAACAAATGGGACCTAATTAAAATTAAAATCTTCTGCACAACAAAGGAAACTATAACCAAGGTGAAAGACAACCTTCAGAATAGCAGAAAATAATAGCAAATGAAACAACTGACAAAGAACTAATCTCAAAAATATATAAGCAACTCCTACAGCTCAATCTCAGAAAAATAAACGACCCAATCAAAAAATGGGCCAAAGAACTAAATCGACATTTCTCCAAAGAAGACATACGAATGGCTAACAAGCACATGAAAAGATGCTCAACATCACTCATTATCAGAGAAATGCAAATCAAAACCACAATGAGGTACCATTTCATGCCAGTCAGAATGGCTGCTATCAAAAAGTCTACAAGCAATAAATGCTGGAGAGGGTGTAGAGAAAAGGGAACCCTCTTACACTGTTGGTGGGAATGCAAACTAGTACAGCCACTATGGAGAACAGTGTGGAGATTCCTTAAAAAACTGGATATAGAACTGCCTTATGACCCAGCAATCCCACCACTGGACATACACACCGAGGAAACCAAAATTGAAAGAGACACATGTACCCCAATGTCCATCGCAGCACTGTTTATAATAGCCAGGACAAGGAAGCAACCTAGATGTCCATCAGCAGACGAATGGATAAGAAAGCTGTGGTACATATACACAATGGAGTATTACTCAGCCATTAAAAAGAATACATTTGAATCAGTTCTAATGTGGTGGATGAAACTGGAGTCTATTATAGAGTAATAGAGTAAGAGTATAGAGTAAGCCAGAAAGAAAAACACCAAAACAGTATACTAACACATATATATGGAATTTAGAAAGATGGTAATGATAACCCTGTATGCAAGACAGCAAAAAAGACACAGATGTATAGAACAGTGTTTTGGACTCTGTGGGAGAGGGAGAGGGTGGGATATTTGGGGGAATGTCATGGAACCATGTATAATATCATATAAGAAATGAATTGCCAGTCCAGGTTTAATACAGGATGCTTGGGGCTGGTGCACTGGGATGACCCAGAGGGATGGTACAGGGAGGGAAGTGGGAGGGGGTTTCAAGATGGGGAACACGTGTATGCCCATGGTGGATTCATGTTGATGTGTGGCAGAACTGATACAATATTGTAAAGTAATTAGCCTCCAATTAAAATAAATAAATTTAAATTTTAAAAATTAAAAACAAAATTAAAAATCCCTCTGAAAAATTCAGGGATTGTATTGAATCTAGAGGTAAATTTGGGAAAGTTGACATCCCCCAACTATGAACTTTTCTAATCCAAGTATGTAGTTATCTTTCCACTTATGGAGGTTTTCTTTAATTTTGTCAGCAACCCCTACATTCTTGATTTCCAGGGAAGCAGATTCTGAAGTCAAGATTAGTATGATGGAGGTTTATCAGGGACATCCTTGGTGTGTCCACTTGTGGAAAAGAACAGAAGAGAGCAGAATTGGGGAAAGGGAAGTTGGAGCTCTGAACCTAGAATAGAGCTTCTGGGTTTTCCCCAATTAGGCCAAGGCATCAAGGCCTTCATATCCCCACATCGCAGATACGAGCTGCCCTGGGAAGGGAACATAACCTTGATTGAGTTCATTCCCTTCAACAGAGGCAAGGGCTCACACTTGATAGTTGGATGCTGATAGCTCTCCCGGCTCCTAGGAGAATAAGCCCTTCAGTCCTGAAGAGGAATCTGTATATCACATCATAGAGTCCAGTACAATTTAACTTTCTTCAGCCTAGATGTATTTCTTCATGGAAATGAAGCAAGTTGAGGTTAAAGGTATGTCTCTTCTCTTGGAATAAGCTTGTAAGTGGAAGGTGTGTGGCATTAATTCTAGCCCCCAACCCTGCAGCTGAGCTCAGAGTCACAACTGACATTCATTGTCTCTCTCTCCTATTTTAAAAAAAAGTTTTCTTCAACTTTTTATTTTATATTGGAGTATAGCTGATTAACAATGTTATGATAGTTTCAGGTGAACAACAAAGGGACTTGGCTACTCTTCTCACTCTCCACATGTCTGCTGATCTTAGTCACCTTCACCTACCAGGGGTTTGAGCCCATCATACCACTCTCAAGCTGAGACTTCAGAATTTGCCTTTATACCATCAAAATAGAGGGTGGATTATAAAGATGTCCTCAAGTGGCATAACTGGATGCCAAATATCTTTCTTCCTGTCCCCCTATGGTGTGAAAACAACCCCCTGTTCTGTTGGACAGAGTAAATACCTCATCCCGATTCATCTAAAGAGATGTTGTGTCCCTTGGTGGAAGCTTTTTTTCTTTACAGACAAGATTTTCTTAAACCCAGAGTTACTCTGACAGAAGGCATGCATCTCCCAAGTTGGTTACTGGCAATGATGGTAAGAACGGTCACTCCTGCCTCTCCCTTTGGTTTCCAGACCCATGTATTCTATCTGTTGAAGACACAGAACCATATAAAGGTTATTGGTTTAAAGGATACACTATAACTTGGAAGATGGCATCATGTTGTAGTATTAACTCTTGAGATGGATCTCCAACTGTGCTTTCAATGGACCTTTAGCCTTCCATTGCTCTGTCTGACTTGAAGCTGTGTGTTGATTCTGTTTTTATGTAACTAGTGGATCCCATGGTCAATGCTCCACTCCCTTATCTAAATGCTAGACAGCATCAGACATGATGTTATATAAGGTCCTATTCCAGTTTGTGGATATTGGTTCTGGATGAACCTTATGGACAGGACAAGAATTCCATACCCAAATATGCATTTATTCCTGTCAATGCTCTTTCCATTGTGGAATGGGTATATATTAGCTAATTTGGCAGCAAACAGCTTATAGTTTTCTTTGAGGCATGACAGTGGAGTCCTGGCCCTTGCTATGCTGTTATTACCAGTTGCTGGATTTACAGATCGTTAGAAGATGTAACTTTAGGTGAGGTATTAGGATCACACTGCATATAATATTTACATGTAGAGATTTTCCACATTTTAATCTTTATATTTATTATTACTATGTTTTGGGATGCTATTATTAATGGCATTGCTTTTGTAAATTTTATTTTGCACTACTTATTGCCAATATATAGAAATATGATTGATGTGCATACATTGAGAATACACTATATATAATTTATCACTGAGTTTAAAGCCAGGAGGACCCCATGCCCGAGGGGTGGTGGCCAAGAGGAGTTACCCTACGTCCAAGATCAGGGGTGGCAGCCGAGAGTGCCAGGCTGTGATGGCACAGGAATAGCTGAGAGGAGCTACCCCACGTCTGAGGTCAGTGGCAGCGGTGGGGAGGAGTAAGCCCATGCCTGAGGCCAGGGATGGCGGCCAGAAGGAGCAACCCCAAGTCTAAGGAGTGGTGGCTGCGCGGGTGCAGGAGGACCTAGAGGAGCTATTCCACGTTCCAAGGTCAGGAGGGGCGGCAGTGAGGAGATACCCCTCATCCAAGGTAAGGAGCAGTGGCTGCTCTTCGCTGGAGCAGCTGTGAAGAGATACCCCATGTCTAAAGTAAGAGAAACCCAAGTAAGAAGGTAGGTGTTGCAAGAGGGCATCAGAGGACAGACACACTGAAACCATAATCACAGAAATCTAGTCATTCTGGTCACACTAGGACCATGGCCTTGTCTTACTCAATGAAACTAAGCCATGCCTGCAGGGCAACCCAGGACGGGTGGGTCATGATGGAAAGGTCTGACAGAATGTGGTCCACTGGAGAAGGGAATGGCAAACCACTTCAGTATTCTTTGTTGAGAACCCCACGAACAGTATGAAAAGGCAAAATGGTAGGATACTGAAAGAGGAACTCCCCATGTCAGTAGGTGCCCAATATACTACTGGAGATCAGTGAAAAATAACTCCAGAAAGAATGAAGGGATGGAGCCAAAGCAAAAACAATACCCAGTTATGGATAGGACTGGTGATAGAAGCAAGGTCCGATGCTGTAAAGAGCAATATTGCATAGGAACGAAAGTGGTCAAACAGGAGATGGCAAGAGTGAACGTCGACATTCTAGGAATCAGGCAACTAAAATGGACTGGAATGGGTGAATTTAACTCAGATGACCATTATATCTACTACTGCGGGCAGGAATCCTTTAGAAGAAATGGAGTAGCCATCATGGTCAACAAAAGAGTCCGAAATGCAGTACTGGGATGCAATCTCAAAAACGACAGAATGATCTCTGTTCATTTCCAAGGCAAACCATTCAATACCACGGTAATCGAAGTCTATGCCCCAACCAGTAGTGCTGAAGAAGCTGAAGTTGAACGGTTCTATGAAGACCTACAAGACCTTTTAGAACTAACACCCAAAAAAAAGATGTCCTTTTCATTATAGGGGACTGGAATGCAAAAGTAGGAAGTCAAGAAACACCTGGAGTAACAGGCAAATTTGGCCTTGGAATGGGGAATGAAGCAGGGCAAAGACTAATAGAGTTTTGCCAAGAAAATGCACTGGTCACAGCAAACACCCTCTTCCAACAACACAGGAGAAGACCCTACACATGGGCATCACCAGATGGTCAAAATCGAAATCAGATTGATTATATTCTTTGCAGCCAAAGATGGAGAAGCTCTATACAGTCAGCAAAAACAAGACCGGGAACTGACTGTGGCTCAGATCATGAACTTCTTATTATGAAATTTAGACTTAAATTGAAGAAAGTAGGGACAACCACTAGAGCATTCAGGTATGACCTAAATCAAATCCCTTATGATTATACAGTGGAAGTGAGAAATAGATTTAAGGGACTAGATCTGATAGATAGACTGAGAAACTATGGGCTGCAGTTCATGACATTGTACAGGAGACAGGGATCAAGACCATCCCCATGGAAAAGAAATGCAAAAAAGCAAAATGGCTGTCTGGGCAGGCCTTACAAATAGCTGTGAAAAAAAGAGAAGTGAAAAGTAAAGGAGAAAAGGAAAGATATAAGCATCTGAATGCAGAATTCCAAAGAATAGCAAGAAGAGATAAGAAAGCCTTCCTCAGCAATCAATGCAAAGAAATAGAGGAAAACAACAGAATGGATAAGACTAGAGATCTCTTCAAGAAAATTAGAGATACCAAGGGAACATGTCATGCAAAGATGGACTCAATAAAGGACAGACATGGTATGGACCTAACAAAAGCAGAAGATATTAAAAAGAGGTGGTGGGAATATGTGGAAGAATTGTACAAAAAAGATCGTCACGACCCAGATAATCACGATGGTGTGATCACTCACCGAGTGCCAGACATCCTGGAATGTGAAGTCAAGTGGCCTTAGGAAGCATCACTATGAACAAAGCTAGTGGAGGTGGTGGAATTCTAGTTGAGCTATTTCAAATCCTGAAAGATGATGCTATCAAAGTGCTGCATTCACTATGCCAGCAAATTTGGAAAACTCAGCAATGGCCACAGGACTGGAAAAGGTCAGTTTTCATTCCAATCCCAAAGAAAGGCAATGCCAAAGAATGCTCAAACTACCGCACAATTGCACTCATCTCACACGCTAGTAAAGTAATGCTCAAAATTCTTTAAGCCAGGCTTCAGCAATATGTGAACTGTGAACTTCCAGATGTTCAACCTGGTTTTAGAAAAGGCAGAGGAACCAGAGATCAAATTGCCAACATCCGCTGGATCATCCAAAAAGCAAGAGAGTTCCAGAAAAATACATCTATTTCTGCTTTATTGACTATGTCAAAGCCTTTGACTGTGTGGATCACAATACACTGTGGAAAATTTTTCAAGGGATGGGAGTACCAGACCACCTGACCTGCCTCTTGAGAAACCTATATGCAGGTCAGGAAGCAATAGTTAAAACTGGATATGGAACAACAGCCTGGTTCCAAATAGGAAAAAGAGTACATCAAGGCTGTATATTGTCACCCTGCTTATTTAACTTCTATGAAGAGTACATCATGAGAAACGCTGGGCTGGAAGAAGCACAAGCTAGAATCAAGATTGCCAGGAGAAATACCAATAACCTCAGATATGCAGATGACATCACCCTTATGGCAGAAAGTGAAGAGAAACTAAAAAACCTCTTGATGAAAATGAAAGAGGAGAGTGAAAAAGTTGGCTTAAAGCTCAACTTTCAGAAAACGAAGATCATGGCATCTGGTCCCATCTCTTCATGGGAAATAGATTGGGGAAGCAGTGAAAACAGTGTCAGACTTTATTTTGGGGGGCTCCAAAATCACTGCAGATGGTGACTGCAGCCATGATATTAAAAGACGCTTGCTCCTTGAAAGAAATGTCATGACCAACTTAGATAGCATATTCAAAAGCAGAGACATTACTTTGCCAACAAAGGTCTGTCTAGTCAAGGCTATGGTTTTTCCTGTGGTCATGTGTGGATGTGAAAGTGAGACTGTGAAGAAAGCTGAGTGCCAAAGAATTGATGCTTTTGAACTGTGGTGTTGGAGAAGACTCTTGAGAGTCCCTTGGACTGCAAGGAGATCCAACCAGTCCATTCTGAAGGAGATCAGCCCTGGGATTTCTTTGGAAGGAATGATGCTGAAGCTGAAACTCCAGTACTTTGGCCACCTCATGTGAAGAGTTGACTCATTGGAAAACGGAACTGAACTGAACTGAGAAATTATATTGGTTTTATGTAAATAATTAAATTATCTACAAATAAAATCTTATTTCTGTATGTTTTTTAAATATTTTTAATCTCTTTCTTACTTTATTTCACTTTCAGGACCTCCAATAGACAGTTGAGGTTGTTGAATAGAATAACTGATTATTTCTATATTCTTCCAGGTTTCAAAGAAAGCTTCCACTGTTTTACTGGAAAAATGTTACACTTAGGGGTTTCTGTTGCTTCTTTTGTTAGTGTTTTTTTTTTTTTTCTTTTCTTTTCTCTTTTTAATGTTAACATTCTTTATCAGATTAGAGATATCTTCTGCTTCTAGTTTTCTAAGAGATTTGGTGTTGAACTTTATCCAACATTTTTTCTATATCTATTGAAATGGCACTGTATTCTCTTTTTAATTTTTTCCCCCCAAAAGTAAGTAAATCAACCTGTATTGTCCTAATTGGTCATGATGGTATTATCTTCTTTGTATATTCCAAGATTTCATTTTATTTGATTAGCTTCTGTATTCTGTGTATGCTCAGTCGTATCTGACTTGTTGTGACCCCATGGACTGCAGCCCACCAGGTTCCTCTGTCCACTGGAATTATCCAGGCAAGAATATTGGAGTGGGTTGCCATTTCCTCCATCAGTTTTCTCTATTCTCACCCAAAATACTGTATTTATGTTCAGCAGTATCTGGATTGAGTGAATGAAACATAAATTATAACTCTGACGTTAGGCTCCATTCACTCAGCAAATGAAGAAAAAGAAGAAAGTTTGAAAATGTAAATTGTTAGGAGGGAGGCAGAAATGTAGTCTTACTGTATCTTTATTCTATTGGGGTGGTCAACAAGATGTATGGTCCCCAAAGTGTCCTTTAAGTGCAGGATAATACTTGGGACAAAATAATTGCACTAACTACTTTCTTCTATCCAAGACTTCACTCATTAGTATACTTTCAAATTTCACTGTTTGAGCAAGCTTCTCACATATAATATTTTTAGTATCAGTGCACTCAGTATAAGAAAAGGATGCATAATATATGTATCCACAATACATCTCATCACTTATGACACTTGTATTTCTTGTGAACCTGAAAGAGAAAATAAAGAATTACAGTTGGCAGGTCAAACATTTGAAACACAGTCCCAGGAAAAAAAATCACTTTTCCAACAGATCACTGCTCCTATGGTCTGTGTTGTCTAAAATAAATTTTAATCATTATTTAGAATGGCAAGTGTCCAAGTTACTTGTTTTTATGGACAAATGTGCAGTGTCGCACACTGCCTGATTTATCTCAGGCTTTTCTAGTTTCTCACAGCTGGAGTATTTGTTGTCCTTTTCTTCCAGACCTAGCACCTCCCTTCCACAGTACCTGGTATGAGTAAAGTAATGCAATTCCATTCGATTCTCTGGGAAAACTGGACAAGTAATAAATTTTGAGGCTGTCCTCCTCAAATGTTTTTCATAATCACCAAAATCAGAAATTAACCTCATCTTTGATACCTTAAGCTCAGCATCATCTCCAAGTAACATTTCCCTCAGGCATTTTCCAGAAATTTTATGATGAACCCCTGAATGATTGCCAGCTCCTAACATAAGATGACTGATGAGGGACTATAGATTAAAGACAAACTTGTAAACTGAATATATTATCTTTGGGGAAAAAATGTAGCATCACCACTTGGATCAGTAACTAATGATTATTAATAAATAAGTTCTTCAAATAACTTTAATTTTCTATTTGAAGTAGCATAAAAAGATTATTTACTGCAGATGGTGATTGCAGCCATGAAATTAAAAGATGCTTATTCCTTGGAAAGAAAGTTATGACCAACCTACATAGCATATTCAAAAGCAGAGACATTACTTTGCCAACAAAGGTCCATCCATTCAAGGCTATGGTTTTTCCAGTGGTCATGTGTGGATGTGAAAGTGAGACTGTGAAGAAAGCTGAGTGCCAAAGAATTGACGCTTTTGAACTGTGGTGTTGGAGAAGACTCTTGAGAGTCCCTTGGACTGCAAGGAGATCCAACCAGTCCATTTTAAAGGAGATCAGTTCTGGGTGTTCTTTGGAAGGACTGATGCTAAAGCTGAAACTCCAGTCCTTTGGCCACCTCATGCGAAGAGTTGACTCATTGGAAAAGACTGATGCTGGGAGGGATTGGGGGCAGGAGGAAAAGGGGACGACAGAGAATGAGATGGCTGGATGGCATCACCAACTCAATGGACAAGAGTTTGGGTGAACTCCAGGAGTTGGTGATGGACAAGGAGACCTGGCATGCTGCAATTCATGGGGTCACAAAGAGTCAGACATAACTGAGCGACTGAACTGAACTGAACTGAACACAGATTCTATTAATCCTAGCTCATTTCCAGGAACAAATCCCAAAATAACATCAAAGATTTTAAAAAAGGAATTACATATACTATATATAATGATACATATAAAAGTGTATTATATACATATAATAGGATATATTTCTATTTCTATATTATTTCTTGTGATTTGAAATAGCTACTGCATTTTCCATCCCATTATAGTTTACTTTCCCATTAGCAATAATTACAAGTAAGCACAGGGAAACTCTATTTTTTGAAACAAGATTCCATCTATACTGTCCCTTTATGTTCACACTACCTTTAGTTCTAGAATTTTACTCCAAATGAGATCTTTAGAATATACATCTTTCTCTTCTTTGTACAGATCCTATCCCCTGTTCGGAGTAGGGCATGGCAACCCCTCCAGTATTCTTGCCTGAAGAAATCCTATGGATGGAGAAGCCTGGCGGGCTACAGTCCATGGGATTACGAAGAGTTGGACAGGACTGAGCAACTAAGCACATCCCCTGTTCTGTGCTATCACTGCAGACTGACAAAGATAGAGCTGCAGTATCTTTATGACCCATATTCCTACACATACTATTTCTATCTGATGGAAAAAAAAACAAGCAGGACACAACAAAACAATAATCAAAACACAACCAAAGATTCTATTTGCTGCCTTGCCCAACGTTGTGTATATGGAGAAATCTCGGGGTTAGATTCACAGTGGCAGCACCTCAGCACATATGTATTGAGCTCACTCCAGCTTCATGTGTCCTCAACAAACAAATCTGTACAAATTTGTGAGATTGTAAGGGCATCCAGTGGGCTTCCCTGAGGGCTCAGTGATAAAGAATCCACCTACAATGCAGGTGACCTGGGTTCAATCCCTGAGTCGGGAAAATCCCCTGGAGTAGTGCATGGCAACCCACTCCAGTATCCTTGCCTGGGAAATCCCACAGACAGAGGAGCCTGGCAGGCTACAGTCCATGGGGTCACAAAGAATCAGACACAACTTAGCGACTAAACAACATCTAGCAGATTGAGGCTGTTTCTTTCTTTAGTTGAATCCTGCCTGCTTCCTAAATTTAAGGAATTATAAAACACAAATGAATTTTGGCATTCTTTTCATATATGCCTTGCCCCCACCCAATATAAGCAGAACAAATACAACATATGAGTCCATTTATACTGGCATATTTATAACTAATTTTTTCACTATGTTGTGCAACAAAATATTTTTTATATCATGCCCATGTTCATTTTATTCTCTTTACCAGAAATGCTCTTCTAGTCAATCTCTAAAGTTTTTATTCAAAAATGTCCATTTCAAATTTCAGTTATAACATAAATTTCAAAGATAAAATCTATTTTTTTTTTATTCTGTGTATTCTTGCTGAAGTGTTTACACATTTTATTATTTTCATCTGTGGAATTAATTTGTCTGTGCATCCAATCAATGGTTAAGTAACAAAAGGAAGAATCAATATTTCACTTGTTTTAGAATTCTAGCATTGCACCATTTTAAGTACATATTCAAGCCCAGTGACTTGTTGGCTTCTATAGTTTTCTTAGATAAAAGCATTATTCACAGAAATCCTCCCTTATTTGGCTTGTAGTTGTCAAGATAATGGGAAGACATTTGCAATAATTTTCTCATTATTAAACACATCATAGAAGTCTGATGGAAAAGGGTTCCTTGAGGACCCAATTTCAGTAGAAGCTACAGTGCTCCTGAGAAAATTCACCTTTACTGAAGCCAGCTATTAAAATTCAACAAGAATAAAGACTTACCAGTTGAAGGAGATAATTGTATCCAAGTTCTTGTATTTTGTGATATCTTTCCTGGGAGGTAATCCCAACCAATAGTTAACTAACTTCAGAGATTTTATAAATTCCTATAGGAAACAGAGGTGACTTATTAAAACCATTGTCTCCCTTTTCTGTAAATTACCTCACAGTGTAATTTTTTTAAATTACTATGTCAAGGTGACATTTTTGACACTTTTCTACTGTTTTCTATGCTATTAAAATAAATTGAGACAGAGTGCCCCTTACTGAAAGATGTCTTTCAACATTTATACCTCAGTTACTATCTGGGACAAAGAGATGGTTCATCGTCAAAAACCCAAGTTAAGAGAAACATGAGTATGAGAAAAATGTAATAAGGTCAGAGGAGAATGGTTGGTTATAGACTAGAATTCAAACCCAGTTCAGAGATTTGTAGCCAAAGTAATAGTGTTTTTTTTTTCTTTTCTTATATGCCAGTTATTTGTTAAGCAAATAATTATGAATGGATCATTTGAGAATAATAAGACTAGGCAGAAACTAAATTGATTTCCCCCCTTTTATAAAGAAGAAAAAGAATTCTGACAGTAAGGAAGCTGAGACTTTTGAAAAAAATATATTTTTGTTTTAAAATAAATATGGGATTACTATCCGAAAAACCACAAATGCCAATGAATAAGCAAACTCTAGAGAGTTGTTATTGTTATTGTTTAGTTGCTAAGTCACGCCCAACACTTTTGCGACTCCACGGACTATAGCCCATCAGGTTCCTCTGTCCATGAAGTTCTCCAGGCAAGAATGAATACTGGAGTGGATTGTCATTTCCTACTCTAGGGGATCTTTCCCACCCAGGGGTCAAACCCACATCTGCATTGGCAGGTGGAGTCCTTACTGCTGAGCCACCAGGAAAGCCCAAAATATGTGTGTGTGTGTGTGTGTTAGTCGCTCAGTTGTGTCCAGCTCTTTGAGATCCCATGAACTATAGCCCACCAGGCTCCTCTTTCCATGGGATTCTTTATATTCTCCAAAATATAGAGATATAATTTAAATATTAGAAAAAATAAGATAAATAAATAACTAAATCTTTCAGAGAATTCACTTTTCCTAGGACCCAGGAACTCAGTGCAATATATCTGCTTGGCACTTGCCTTTGCCATCTCTCTTTTATTTACTTACTTGGCCCTGATCAACCAAGGATCAAACCTGGGCCAATAGCAGTGAAAGAGCCAAGTCTTTTTAAACTACTGGACCTCCAGGGGATTCCTGTTTGCCACCTAATCTTAATTCTTTTGTTCAGTTGTTCAGTCAGGTCCGACTCTTTGTGATCCCATGGACTGCAGCATGCCAGGCTTTCCTGTCCTTTGCTATCTCCCACAGTTTGCTCAAACTCATGTCTATCGAGTCGGTGATGCCATCCAACCAACTCATCCTGTCTTTCCCTTCTCCTGCCTTCAATCTTTTCCAGGATCAGGGTCTTTTCCAATGAGTCAGCTCTTTGCATCAGGTAGCCAAAGTACTGGAGATTCAACCTCAGCATCAGTCCTTCTAATGAATATTCAGGGTTGCTTTCTTTGAGGACTGACTTGTTGGATCACCTTGCAGTCCAAGCGACTCTCAAGAGTCTTCAACACCACAATTTGAAGGCATCATTATTCTAGTATATGTAGCCTTTTCCTCTTAGTTAAAAAAATGCAAATGCAAAAGGGTGGAAACAGTGAACCTACTTCTGTGTAATTTTACAGAATTAGTAAGACTCAGGAATAATTACAAATCTTCTGTTTTTAGATAAATGCTAAAACCTATGTCCTGAGAATTGGTTCTAAAGTTCTAGTTTGAAATATTTACAGACCTAAAGATTCTGGGGGCTCCATGTCTACCATCTGCCCATCAGCCTCTGAGAATCCACTGATGCTAAGGTGCTAAGCTAGAGTTTCACATGGCCTGTCTTGGCTCGATATGAGTATACTAAGTTCCATTCACCTCATACCCCAACTAAAATAAGCCAGATTCATGTCTGGACTAATACAAATCATCCCCAGCATGTCTCCCCCCTCTATTCTATGTTGGGGAAAGTGACTTCTTCCCTTACAGGCAGAGATCCATGCGATCTTACCAACACACTTTTGCTTTTAATCGTCAACAGGCTGGCATTGTAGTCAGAACAAATCTCATCACTCTTTTGCCACGTTTTCTGACGTTGGTAGCCAGATAGTAGAAGGTAGCAGTTGTCATCATGCCACATCCACTCCTCTGGACAAGGTTTACATTTGTTCCCTGGAAGAAAAGCATACTTTGGTTTGGTTGTGTTGATATCTTCATAATTCTTACTATTCCCATTGTTCTCTCAGTTTACAAAAATAAAGCATATTTACTTGTCTTTCTTCTTCTAACACCAAAAGTGAAGAAAGTAAATCTTGTATTCCAGGCTCCCATGTACAACCACAACGTGTCAAAAACATAACTTGAACACATTTGAAATTAAACACTTGGATTTCAGTCTATTTTCCAGTCTCAGGAGCCCTGATTAGCAATTAATTCATCTCCTTCTTTCCCTTTGTCATTTTGTGTATTTCTACATGGCAATAAAGGCCAATCACAAGATATACTGCCTTTTCCAACTACAGCATTTCCAGCTCTTGACTTGTTGAACATTCGGGAGACTTCTTAAGATGACAATATGTTTTAGTTATAATAACTATAGAAACTGTTAGAGATATTAAAAGACTAGTGCCTCCCAATTCCAAAAGTAAGACTAAACTTGAATTTTTTTTTTTCTATTATCTCTTATCAAACATTGAGTGACATTTGGGAACAAGGTCATCTGTAAAAAGGCGACATATCTTCTATCGCTCTTCTTTTTAAAAAACATAAAGAGGTGATCTAATTTCCCTGGTGGTCCAATGTTTAAGAATCCAACTTCAAATGCTGGAGACATGGGTTCAATTCCTGGTCCTGGAAGATTCCATATGCCATGGAACAGCTAAGCCTGTGCACCACAACTACTGAAGCCCAGGCTCCACAATAAGAGAAGCCACTGCAATGAGAAGCCTATGTACCGCAACTAGAGTGTAGCCCCTGTTTGTCACAACTAGAGAAAGACAGCACACAGCAGCAAAGACTCAGTGTAGCTAAAAATCATACAGTGCTCAGATGGGCCTTATGCGTGTTCAGCTGTGTCTGACTTTTTGCAACCCCATGGATTGTAGCCTGCCAGGCTCTTCTGTCCATGGGATTTTCCCCACAAGAATGCTGGAGTGGGTTGCCATTTTCTCTTCAGGGGATCTTCTCTACCCAGGTATCAAATTCACACTTCCTGCATTGCAGGTGTATTCTTTGCCACTGAACCCCACAGAAAAATAAATTAAAGAGGTTATCTATCCTTTCTCCCTAGATTCTATTGACTTCAGTGCCCAAAATAGTAGTGGTAAATGTCAGATTACAGAAACTGCAGACCATATTATATTTTAGTAAGTATATCCTGATAATCTGGGAATTATAGTAATTTTTCTGTTTTTCTTCTAACTGCACAGAAACATCAATGGGTCTTCAATCAACCACATTTAATTGTTTTTTCCAAATAATAATTTCCTGGGAAAGGCTACTAGCTTTTGATGAAGTGATCAAGTGACTCCAAGGTTTAGTTCATTGTCTAATAAATAACTCAGAAAGAAATAAGGATTACCTTTGTTTTTTATATATAACTCACGACATAATTTGGTGGCTATTTCTTCAAGTTTGATAGAAAGGTTCCTGATTTTCTGGGAACTATTTGTGTTTTGCATGAGTTGTAGAGACATATTTCTTTGAAGTTCTTCTTTGAAATTTTGTAGCTTATTCAATTTTTCCATGCCTGTCTTCAAAGTTATGTGAATGTCAGATTAAAAAAAAAAAGAAATGATAAAAAAAATTGCAGTCCCTCAGTACAACCATCATCTCCTTTCTGCTGAATTAAGAGTATTAAATGTCTAGGGAAGCAGTTATTTCACAGAATTAAGGGAAAGAGACTGAGTACATATGCCCCTATTTAGAGGACAAGAATCAAGGCGCAGACATAGAGAACAGACTTGTGGGCACACCTGGGGAAGGAAAGGGTGAGATGAATTGAGAGCGTAGCATTGAAACATATACATTACCATATGTAAAATAAACAGGTATTTACATATAAGTGCTATATATAACATGGGGAACTCAGCCGATGCTGTGTGCTAACCTAGAGGGGAGGGATGAGGCATTGGAAGGGAGGTTCAAGAGGGAGGGGATATATGCATATGTATAGCTGATTCACCCTGTTGTACAGCAGAAACCAACATAACATTGTAAAACAAGTATCCTCCAATTAGAAATAAAATTTTACACTTAAAAAATTTTAATTGTAAAATTTTAAAATAGACTAAGTACCATGTTTTAACTGCCTAGTTTTAAGTCCCTTTGTGGACATATCACCTATTCCAAGACTTCGATTCAAAGAGCAAAACTCACTTTTAAGTGTTTTCCCTGGCAGTAAAAACATAGGGAATACATACATATGCCTCCTAAGACTCCCAGGCCAATCAGCAGCAGAAGGCACAGGAGAGTCAGAGCCAAGGCTCTTTGACGCCATGCATGGGAAGGAACAGGTGGCTCTGTGGGAAGCAAAATTAGTAAAGACACTTAGAATGGTGTACATTTTAATTTGATTCATGTGTTCATTTATGTTGTCTTTATTTCTTTCCTCATAGGTCTGTGGTAAAGGAATGTGTTTTGCTAGAAACTCAGGGCATTTAAAAGTAACTTTTTAAAGACTAAGTAAGTCAAGAAGTCAAAAACGTTTTGTTAATTGTTTTGCATGCAAACTGGTTTTCAAAGCAGAAGATTGGGATTGATAGGCTGATTCAAGAAACAGAAGCAAAAATGGGGCTGCAAAACAAGTGAAAATGTGCTGACCCAAAGGGGCAAGAAAGGGCTTCCCAGGTGGCTCGATGGTAAAACTCTGCCTGTCAAGCAGGAGATGCGTGAGGAGTTACGGATTCAGTCCCTGGGTTGAGACGATCCCCTGGAGAAGGAAATGGCAACCCACTCCAGTATACTTGCCTGGGAAATACCATGGACAGAGAAGCCTGGTGGCTACAGTCCATGGGGTCAAAAAAGAGTCAGACATGACTGAGTGACTAAACAACAACAACAAAGGGAAAGGAAATCCAAAAAAAAAAGGACCATATGTATATGTATTCCTGATTCACTTTGCTGTAACACCTGAAGCTAACACCACAGTGGAAGCAATTTCACTCCAATAAAAATAAATAATAAATCTATGAAAAAGAGAAAGAAAAAGAAGCGAGAAGACCAATTAATCTGAAAAAAGATGTATCTTGTCTGTACAAAATTGGGGAAACTGAGCAACAAGCGGCTAACAGCAAAGTCAATTTAAGTGCTCCTTCCTTGAGTTGACAAATGTAGGGTATCAGATAAAGAAATTTCCTTGTCTATGTTTTCCCCAGAAAATACTGACAGTTTGGCTGTGGAGCATACATGAGAAAGTGTCCCTGTAGTGTCTCTGGGTGTTCTCCCATCAGCCAGTTCTTAGGTTAGACCAAATAGTTTCCTCAGAATTTTTTCATGCTTTGAGCAGCAAACTTTGATTAATGTTTCTTTTTTGTTGAACTATGAACATTTGTTGAAAAGATCATTTCCCTACCTAAAAAAAAAAAAAAACTCAAGAAATTATAAACTTTATATTATAAATTAATTGCTATTAAATTACTATGTGATTTAAATAATCATTACTTGTATAAATGGATACTAGATATTTCTTGAAAATATAATTCAGAGATAACATAACCTTACTATAATTACTATACTGTACCTGTGTCCTTCATATCACAGTTGGTGAGACCATGATACTATGAAATATAGAGAGAATTGAAAATGAAATGTGAAACAATGTTTTTAGACCTTGGACAATAGTTAACAGTGAAAGAATTACATAGTCAAGATCATTTCTAAGGTCAGAAGCATGATTTCAAGTGCTATTATTTTTACAGACTTTTTCTAATTTATTTATATATTCAGTTAATCAAAAGTTATTGAATATCTCTGTACACTGGACACTAGTCTGGATACTAACAATACAGAAGTGAACAAGACATACCAGTCCCTGCTTTCATAGGAGACAAATTTTAATTGTGAGTGAGCTGAGAGATATCTCTGTTAAATGGTATGCTCAGGTTTGAAACTGAGCTATATTATAAAGAGCATTTAGTTCAGAACTTATGTCCACTGGGAATGAGAAATCAGAGCAAAGAAACTGCAGATAGCAAGAACACCTAATTCAAAAACTCTAATTTGGAAAAAAGTTTTACCTGTTGGAAAAAACAGAAAAGATTCAGAGTGACTAAAGAATTGTGGCCAAGGTGAGAAATGATGTTCAGTTCAGTTCAGTCACTCAGTCGTGTCCGACTCTTTGTGACCCCATGAATCGCAGCACGCCAGGCCTCCCTGTCCATCGCCAACTCCCAGAGTTCACTCAAACTCACGTCCATCAAGTCAGTGATGCCATCCAGCCATCTCATCCTCTGTCGTCCCCTTCTCCTCCTGCCCCCAATCCCTCCCAGCATCAGAGTCTTTTCCAATGAGTCAACTCTTCACATGAGGTGGCCAAAGTACTGGAGTTTCAGCATTAGCATCATTCCTTCCAAAGAATACCCAGGGCTGATCTCCTTCAGAATGGACTGGTTGGATCTCCTTGCAGTCCAAGGGACTCTCAAGAGCCTTCTCCAACACCACAGTTCAAAAGCATCAATTCTTTGGCGCTCAGCCTTCTTCACAGTCCAACTCTCACATTCATACATGACTACTGGAAAAACCATAGCCTTGACTAGATGGACCTTTGTTGGCAAAGTAATGTCTCTACTTTTGAATATGCTGTGTAGGTTGATCATAACTTTCCTTCCAAGCAGTAAGCATCTTTTAATTTCATGGCTGTAATCACCACCTGCAGTGATTTTGGAGCCCCCCCAAAATAAAGCCTGATACTATTTCCATGAAAAATGATGTTAGAAGTGGTCAAAGGAGAAGTCAGGAGACAGATTAGAGCAGAGATGTGACTGTCACAGTGGGTCAGGGAGGAGGTCATCCATGACTGAAACAAGGATAATCCCCATGGAACACTGGTAGAAACCTGGTAGAGTTAGATGAGAAGAGAGAGAGGGATAACTAGGAGTCTGTGACCAAAGACAATGGGTTCAACGAGTTGAGCTGTGGAAGGAGATGAAGAAATGGAGGGAAAATGGAGAGACTTAAGTGGTCAAGTGAGGATTATTTTTTTTTAAATAGGAGTAGGAATACTCCAGGATTCTTGTCTGGACAATTCCATGGACAGAGGAGCCTGGTGGGTTACAGCCCATAGAGTTGCACAGAGGCTACAGAGTTGGACACTACTGAACACACATATACATATATTGGCAAATGAGAGTAAACTGGGTTTGAGAGTTTGTGCATTTTTTATGTGGCAATGTTCAGCTGCTCAGATGGGGCACAAAGTGGGTAGATATTTAAGAATTGGAATTTTTCAAGGAAAAAGCACAGGGAGAGAGCATATGAGACTAAGGGGTAGATGTTAAATAATACAAAGTTTATATAATACTATATAAATTTTAAGCTGAATAATAAGAAAATTAGACAAAATTGAGAAAGACAACAAGACATGGATTCAAGATTTTTTTCGAGTCAATTTCTGAAGTGGAAATTTAGAATAAGGACAATTAGTAGGACAGAAAATGAGACAGAATGTGATGAGATATGTTAAGAGCAATTATGGTATATTAAGTTCATGATATGTTCTGTTCCTCTCAAACCATATAAAAGGAGAAATACCAACAAGGAAGTTGACAGAAAGTATTGTAAATCCTTAACTTCCAGACCTTAAAAAAAAGTTTGTATTAGAGGAAAAGGCCACAGAATTAAGCTGTTATCCCTTCTCAGGATTTACAACGCTGATGATAAATAGACCCAAGATTCAACAATGAAGATGCTGTTCACAATAAAGTTAGAACTTCAAAGAATGCTACATTTTGGGGAGGGGGAGAACACTTAAAGACTACATGAGAATTTTTCTATTAGTTCCCTCTCCTAATTTCACTGCTTCTACCAACTTTTCGTGCTATCCATATCCGACTGAACTGAACTGAACTGTTTAATTTATGCACACTGATTTTAAGTTTGCATATTCTGGGACAGATTTCATCCAAAAGATTAAAAGCCAGGAAGTAGAAGCTACGTACAACTGGAGAAATACAGGATTGTGAATAAGATGGAAATTACAGTATAGAAAGTAAACACAACAGTCCATTTATCTCAGAAATAAATTAAGATTTAAAAAATATCAAATTTCCTGGCACAGGATGAATTTGAATGTCTCTTCTAATGTTTCTTTATCTTTTCTTCCTTTAATACTTGATGTATCCTTTCATTTAATTTAACCTCTTCTATATTTTAGTAAATTGGGAAAAGATCTCCAAAAAAAGTAGAAAATTTTTAGAGTTTAGACTCAGTTTGGTAAAAAAAAAAAATTCAGATGAAATCCTCTAAAGTTCCTCTCTCTCTCTCTCTTTGTCTCTGATATCTTGTGCACCAGACGCACACACATACACACTAGCATTTATTTAGAAAAAAGAAGGTACAAAGCCTTGACTTTCTTGGACAGCGCATGTTCATTTTTCCATGGCTTCCTTTCATGGGGGAAAAATGTTTCACAATCTAGTCATATGAAAATATTATCCTATCATAATTATGTTGATTGTGATATAAAAAAAAACAAAATTTGTAAAAGATTAAGTGTCCAGTACATTGATCATTGTCTTAAAAAAAACTTTACAGTCATTTTGTATGGACATTTTTGGTATTTTGGGTAAAATTAAGATGCACAATTAAAAATTCAAATAGATCATTGCCAATTCACTAACATCCAAGGGGAATCTACTCAACACTTCTGCCACTTTGTACACCCTGACCACACTACAACACATCTATAGCTCAAAATCTTACCTTCTTTCTCAAATTTGTCAAACTTCTGGATATTTTCTGTCTGACTGGAGTCCTGGAATTTTATATCTGCATAAGTAACTTCTTCAGACATTGATGTTATGCAAAGAAAGCCCAATAAACTGGAAAAAAAGGAGAGGACAAGGTAATAGAGTTGGCTGATAAACAGCTGTAATTTCAATGTCTGTTCATAAGCCAAAGTTTAAACATATCTTTAAACTTCTGTTTTTTAAATCCACAGTACCAGTCACTCACAGCTCCGGAAATGAGCTGCTATACATGACCTCAGAGAAGAACAGAGAGCATCTTTCTTCCTCTTATCTCTTCCCTTTCTCATTTCTCTGAATCTACGGACCACAGAAAGTGGTTTTTAAAATTGTGTTTGGGTATTACTAGCATTGTGCAAAGGGGCACAGATCAGCATGGTGTAAATATAACATGGAGTTTCTTGGAGAAAAACTCTCAAGGAAAAAAATAACAGAAAGGACACGACCCTCAAACTCTCACTAGTGTACAGCAGTGACTTGGCATAGATATTCTATATGTGTCTTGGCAAGGGTCTTAATAGATTTGCTTAGCTGGCAGATCACACATGTGCAGAGAGAGGGAGAGCAAAAGCCCTACCCCAGGACTTCCCTGGTAGTCCAGTGGTTAAGAATCCACCTTCCAACACAGGCGACATGGGTTCAATACCTGGTCAGAGAACTAAAATCCCACATTTGTTTAGTTGCCAAAGTCATGTCTGACTCTTTTACAACCCCACGAACTGTAGCCTGCCAGGCTCCTCTGTCCATGGGAATTTCCCAGGCAAGAATGTTGAAGTGGATTGCCATTTCCTCCTCCAGGGGCTCTAACCTGCGTCTCTGGTATGGCAGATGGATTCTTCACCATTGAGCCACCCATTCCACATGCTGCAGAAAAATTAAGCCCACGCACCACAGCTACTGAACCTGCATGCTCTGGAGCCATGCACCACAGCTAGAGAGAAGCCCATGTGCCATAACTAGATAGTCCGTGCACTGCCAGGAAAGACTCCGCATGATATAATGAGGATCCCATGTGAGGTGACTGAGAGCCCATACAAATAGATGAATAATTTAAAAAAAAAAAAAAAAAAGGAAAGCCTCACCTCTACACCCTGATACCCAGGTACAGAATAGCCTAAAAGGGCCAAGGAGTGCCTAGTTTCCCTAATAACAAAAAATATACTAAGGGATCTAAAATAAAACCATACCAGGGAGTATGCATATTGATGGCTACGGTCAGTATACCAAAAGTCCCAGAAATAGCTTTGCAGGTTAGGAGATTAGCAGACTTTGGATCCTTGACAAAAGGTCCATGAGACATTTGGTCCATGCCAAAAGATTCTTGACATTTTCCTTCTATCCAAACTGTCCATGACTATATTTGCGCTGTGCTGTGCTTCAGTTCAGTTCAGTTGCTCAGTCATGTCCGACTTTTTGCGACCCCATGAATCACAGCACGCCAGGCCTCCCTGTCCATCACCAACTCCCGCAGTTCACTCAGACTCATGTCCATCGAGTCAGTGATGCCATCCAGACATCTCATCCTCAGTCGTCCCCTTCTCCTCCTACCCTCAATCCCTCCCAGCATCAAAGTCTTTTCCAATGAGCCAACTCTTCACATGAGGTGGCCAAAGTACTGGAGTTTCAGCTTTAGCATCATTCCTTCCAAAGAATACCCAGGGCTGATCTCCTTCAGAATGGACTGGTTGGATCTCCTTGCAGTCCAAGGGACTCTCAAGAGCCTTCTCCAACACCACAGTTCAAAAGCATCAATTCTTCGGTGCTCAACCTTCTTCACAGTCCAACTCTCAAATCCATACATGACTACTGGAAAAACCATACCATTGACTAGACAGACCTTAGTTGGCAAAGTAATATCTCTGCTTTTGAATATGCTATCTAGGTTGGTCATAACTTTCCTTCCAAGGAGTAAGTGTCTTTTAATTTCATGGCTGCACTCATCATCTGCAGTGATTTTGGAGCCCAGAAAAATAAAGTCTGACACTGTTTCCACTGTTTCCCCATCTATTTCCCATGAAGTGATGGGACCAGATGCCATGATCTTCGTTTTCTGAATGTTGAGTTTAAGCCAACTTTTTCAGTCTCCTCTTTCACTTTCATCAAGAGCCTTTTGAGTTCCTCTTCACTTTCTGCCATACGGGTGATGTCATCTGCATATCTGAGGTTATTGATATTTCTCCCGGCAATCTTGATTCCAGCTTGTGTTTCTTCCAGTCCAGCGTTTCTCATGATGTACTCTGCATATAAGTTAAATGAGCAGGGTGACAATATACAGCTTTGATGTACTCCTTTTCCTATTTGGAACCAGTCTGTTGTTCCATGTCCAGTTCTGACTGTTGCTTCCTGACCTGCATACAGATTTCTCAAGAGGCAGGTCAGGTGGTCTGGTATTCCCATCTATCTCAGAATTTTCCACAGTTTATTGTGATCCACACAGTCAAAGGCTTTGGCATAGTCAATAAAGCAGAAATCGATGTTTTTCTGGAACTCTCTTGCTTTTTCCATAATCCAGCAGATGTTGGCAATTTGATCTCTGGTTCCTCTGCCTTTTCTAAAACCGTCTTGAACATCAGGAAGTTCACAGTTCATGTATTCCTGAAGCCTGGCTTGGAGAATTTTGAGCATTACTTTACTAGCATGTGAGATGAGTGCAATTGTGCGGTAGTTTTAGCATTCTTTGGCATTGTCTTTCTTTGGAATTGGAATGAAAACTAACCTTTTCCAGTCCTGTGGCCACTGCTGAGTTTTCCAAATTTGCTGGCATATTGAGTGCAGCAGTTTCACAGCATCATCTTTCAGGATTTGAACTGGAATTCCATCACCTCCACTAGCTTTGTTCGTAGTGATGCTTTCTAAGGCCCACTTGACTTCACATTCCAGAATGTCTGGCTCTAGATGAGTGATCACACCATTGTGATTATCCGGGTCGTGAAGCTCTTTTTTGTACAGTTCTTCTATGTATTCTTGCCACCTCTTCTTAATATCTTCTGCTTCTGTTAGGTCCATACCATTTCTGTCCTTTATCAAGCCCATCTTTGCATGAAGTGTTCCCTTGGTATCTCTAATTTTCTTGAAGAGATCTCTAGTCTTTCCCATTCTGTTCTTTCCCTCTCTTTCTTTGCATTGATCGCTGAAGAAGGCTTTCTTATCTCTTCTTGCTATTCTTTGGAACTCTGCATTCAGATGTTTATATCTTTCCTTTTCTCCTTTGTTTTTCATGTGCTTAGTAATGTCCAACTCTTTGTGACCCCATGTGTAGCCCACCAGGCTCCTCTGTCCTTGGGGAGTCTCCAGACAAGAACACTGGAGTGGGTTTCCATGCACTCCTCCAGGGGATCTTCCTAACCCAGGGATCAAACCCAGGTCTCCCATATTGTGGGTGGATCCTTTACTAGGAAAGCCCATGAATACTGGAGTGGGTAAACTATCCCTTCTCCAGAGGAACTTCTGGATCCAGGAATGGAACTGAGGTCTCTTGCATCGCAAATGGATTCTTTACCAGATGATCTATCCAAAAAGCCCATGAACATATTTGGTTCATGCCAAATGGTTTTAGACAAGACCAAATATGACCAAGTATCAAAGACCTTTCAGTATGGGTCTTATGGATGTTTTGGACAGGACCAAATGCCTGGTAAGGGGGAATTCTGCCAGCTAATCTATTCCAATTGTACAATCTGGAAATGGAAAATAACCACAAACCAGTGTTTGGGGAAACACTGGGCCCACAATGAGATGGACCTAAACTAAAACTAAACTAAACTAAACTAAAACTCCACTGATCACCTGACCTCCCTAAGCTCTTACTCTGCCTGGTGGGTCACAATGATGTTATGGGTCTCCTGGCATTAGTATAGGTTCAGAGCCAGAGACTAGTATTTTCTGAAAGGTCTGATTATTTCCTTTTCTGAAATGCATGATTATGTTAGTAAAAGGGGAATTTGTGCTTATGTCCTCACCATTTTAGGATTTGTCAGAAGCTCTGGTTTCCTGAGTGCAAATTCTTTTCTCAGGCAACATGGTGAGAATCTCATTAAATTTTAAGCTATGTCTGCTCCTCTGGACTTCTTATGCCAGGAGCCCAGCAGGAAAGAAAATGAGTCACAGTCGTAACAGGGCTCATTAAACCTGTTTATCAGGAGAATGTAGGGCTGTTGTCTAAGACAGGAAGTGAAGCATATATTTGACCCCAAGCTGATCCACTAGATATCTCTTGATAGTCCCCTATTAAGTTTTGACAGCAAATAGGTAAGTTCAGTAGAAATGGGGCATTATATCCAGGGGCTTAGACCCCTTAGTGATGAGTACCTTGGTCACCTTATCAGGTGAAACGTCTAGTCTAGTTCAAGGTGTTGTCAATGGTCATGGAACTAGAATTGTAGTGGGATAGGAAGATGATGAATATTAGTTGCAGTTTCAGGACAGATTGCAACGATTGGAAGTGTAGTTAGTCCCACTAACATTTTTGTGAGTTTCACCAAGAAAAGAGACTGAAAAGAACGCTGGAGGGGCTGGTAAAGGAAAGTCACATACTAATCAAGCAAATCAAGCAGTGAGTATAGCAAGTACTTTGTACAGCGTATAGCAAGTACTCTAGTTTGCTACCAAGATTCTCCCATCAAGACTGATGTATTTCCCAAGCTACTGAGAATGTTGGCAACTGAATTCTCTACTGAGTCTTTTTCTTGGAATTGCTGTCTGCTAAAGTGAGTCACCCTTCTCAGGGACAGCCTACATCAAATGAGTGGACAAGGTAACAGGTGGGGGGTATAAAGGTTCAGACTTCTGACCTCCAGAGATGCAAATCTGAAGGACCAGCCTAGCTCCAGAGTTCCCTATAGGATTGCTGCTGCTGCTGCGTCACTTCAGTCGTGTCTGACTCTGTGTGACCCCACAGATGGAAGCCTGCCGGGGTCCAGCCCCGGTGGATCCAGGGAATTTGAAGCGTGGACGGCAAAGGCAAGGAAAGTTTATTTATTTACTTAGAGATACAAGATTAGATTAGGAAGAAATAGTGTAGTAGGAAAATTTAGTGAGAAAAGAGGCTGAATGACTTGGTTTATGTGGAAAGCCAATAAAGTTCCAGACAAGGAGCTTGCACCATCTACGTTAGGCCACTGGCATCCTCTTGAATAGTGGGGGGTGCCCCATCTTGGGCTCCCTCTCACGTGGATCTCAGAAGCCAGGGCAAGTAAGTAGACATGGTGAGCCTCCAAGCCCCAGATGGGAATTCAGCCAGAAAATAGAGTAAAGAGAAGACACGGGGGAAACCAGTCCAGTGACTGGCCACTCCCCTATTGTTCAGAAGGGCCTTTTATACCTTTTTTGTACATAGACATCAATGGATAATATAAAATTATGCAGCATCAGCAGCCCTGCCTCTTATCAAAACCAGGCTTTTCTCTCTGCATACCTAGTTGTATACACAAGTCTTAGGTGATTTACATCATCTTCTGGCCAGAGAGCCAATTAGCATTTTATAGCATTTTTTCTGATAAGGGTTTGTCAACCAGAAGACTTATTTATGTTGTTCTTCCCAAAGTCTGGTGCCACTCTCAGAAAGCACTAAATAAAGTTACATTCATACATAGCAAAGATACAACAATTTACAACAGGCAAAAGGAGTACAGTGATTTATACCAAAAGAAAAGTAATTAACTCAAAAGTCTAGTGTTGTTAACATCAAAACTACTATATTCCTATTTCTAGATCCCAATTACATTGATTAATATCCTTCAGGTGCCTAAAAGATAAAGAATATGGAGGCCTGGCAGCAGTCATTGAGTCAACAGTGAAAACTCATCACCAATATGATTTTTCAGTTCAGTTCAGTTCAGTTGCTCAGTCGTATCCAACTCTTTGCGACCCCATGAATTGCAGCACGCCAGGCCTCCCTGTCCATCACCAACTCCCGCAGTTCACTCAGAGTCACATCCATCGAGTCAGTGATGCCATCCAGCCATCTCATCCTCAGTCGTCCCCTTCTCCTGCCCCAATCCCTCCCAGCATCGAAGTCTTCTCCAATGAGTCAACTCTTCGCATGAGGTGGCCAAAGTACTGGAGTTCCAGCATCAGCATCATCCCTTCCAAGGATTTCCCAGGGCTGATCTCCTTCAGAATGGACTGGTTGAATCTCCTTGCAGTCCAAGGGACTCTCAAGAGTCTTCTCCAACACCACAGTTCAAAAGCATCAATTCTTTGGCACTCAGCCTTCTTCAGAGTCCAACTCTTACATCCATACATGACTACTGGAAAAACCATAGCCTTGACTAGACAGACCTTAGTCGGCAAATAATGTCTCTGTTTTGAATATGCTATCTAGGTTGCTCATAACTTTTCCTCCAAGGAGTAAGCATCTTTTAATTTCATGGCTGCAATCACCATCTGTAGTGATTTTGGAGCCCAGAAAAATAAAGTCTGACACTGTTTCCACTGTTTCCCCATCTATTTCCCATGAAGTGATGGGACCAGATGCCATGGCCTTAGTTTTCTGAATGCTGAGCTTTAAGCCAACTTTTTCAGTCTCCTCTTTCACTTTCATCAAGAGGCTTTTGAGTTCCTCTTCACTTTCTGCCATAAGGGTGATGTCATCTGCATATCTGAGGTTATTGATATTTCTCCTGGCAATCTTGATTCCAGCTTGTGTTTCTTCCAGTCCAGCGTTTCTCATGATGTACTCTGCATATAAGTTAAATAAGCAGGGTGACAATATACAGCCTTGATGTACTCTTTTTCCTATTTGGAACCAGTCTGTTGTTCCATGTCCAGTTCTGACTGTTGCTTCCTGACCTGCATACAGATTTCTCAAGAGGCAGGTCAGGTGGTCTGGCATTCCCATCTTTTTCAGAATTTTCCACAGTTTATTGTGATCCACACAGTCAAAGGCTTTGGCATAGTCAATAAAGCAGAAATTGATGTTTTTCTGGAACTCTCTTGCTTTTTCCATGATTCAACGGATGTTGGCAATTTGATCTCTGGTTCCTCTGCCTTTTCGAAAACCAGCTTGAACATCAGGAAGTTCATGGTTCACGTATTGCTGAAGCCTGGCTTGGAGAATTTTAAGTATTACTTTACTAGCGTGTGAGATGAGTGCATAGCTCTTTAGAAAAGCCTCTGTATCTTAAGATGCTTTAAGCTTTGTGCCTCTTGTGGTTGGGGGGCTGTAAACAATCCACAGATTGTAAAAGTCTCTAACTGTCAGGCAAGTTAGAGAGCCATCAGAGGGGTTTGAACTGAGGCACTCCTCTTGCAGGAGACTCTTAACTGAAGCCCTGAGTTAACTCTTTCCAGAGAGTGTCAGAAGAGTGGAAAGCACAGAACAATAAAACCAGGCTAACTCTGGTTTTTTGGGGGTAGATGTTCAGGAAAACTCAGGGGGAACCCCTGAAGCTAGATCACGCCTTTGCGTTTTGTCTGGCTTCCTTCCTCATGACCATTGCCATGGGCGGGATTCCTCACGCTGGCTCCCGGCAGAAGCCCACCAGGCTCCCCTGTCCCTGGGATTCTTCAGGCAAGAACACTGGAGTGGGTTGCCATTTCCTTCTCCAATGCATGAAAGTGAAAAGTGAAAATGAAGTCACTTAGTCGTGTCCGACTCTTCGCGACCCCATCAGCTGCAGCCTACCAGGCTCCTCCATCCATGGGATTTTCCAGGCAAGAGTACTGGAGTGGGGTGCGATTGCCTTCTCCTCCCTATAGGATTAGCTGAGGCCTAGTCCTCAACTGTGTTGTATGGATGAACTTTTACCTTATCCAGTGTTGCTTGTCTTACCCTCTAAGCTTTTATTATCAAGAACATATAGCATTAAATTTTCTACATAGAAATCTCAGAATTTTAGAGACTATTTGCTAAGGAATCCTACATATTTAAAAAAAAAAAAAAGCTAAAGTGATTATTTTCTGGATTCATTTTATATTTTTAAGGGAGTAAAAACATGTTGTCATATATGACTCTAGCTGCTTCTTTTTTACTTAACTCTTACTGTATTCACTTACTTATTCATTATCCAGCCAGTCAATCAATGAGCATGCTCTAATCACAGAAACAGTTGTTGTTGTTCAGTCGCTCAGTCATGTCCAACTCTTTGCAACCCCATAGACTGTAGCATACCAGGCTCCTCTGTCCTTCACTGTTTCCCAGAGTTTGCACAAATTGACGTTCACTGAGTCAGTGATGTTATCTAACCATCTCATCCTTTGCTCTCTGCTTCTCCTTTTGCCTTTATCTTTCAAGATACACAATAAATGATGTATTTGTGGTTTTTAGTCTGTCATGTAAGGAGTCTAGACATGATCATGCCCATTCACCCAACAAGTTTAAAAAAAAAATTAAAAATAAGCAACCTTTCTCCATCAGAGAACTGAGGTCACAGGGCAAATCACCACACTGTAAAATTGAAGAGACCGATAAGTAGAATCATAGCCTCCTGGAGCAGAGGCCCAGGAGTAGAAAAATACATAAGAGTTGCTACCAGAGCAGGAAAACCTAAACTGTAATTGACAAAATTATGAGGAAAATGTTAAAGAAAAGTTCTGCAAAGATGATGACAGCTCATCCAAACAAGATCAATGAATAGACTAAATTATGTCAAACATTTTCCCAAAAACAATTTCTGCATGGGATACTTCCTTCACTGAGTTGTTGTTATTTAGTTGCTGAGTTGTGTCTGACTCTTCTGCAACCCCATGGACTGTTGCCCATCAGGCTCCTCTGTCTATGGATTTTCCCAGACAAAAATACTGGAGTGGATTGCCATTGCCAACTCCAGGGGATCTTCCAGACCCAGGGATCAAATCCTCATCTCCTGTGTTGGCAGACAGGTTCTTTACTGCTAGTGGCACCCAGGAAGCCCTAGGGTTATTGTGAGAAACAAATAAATCAATAAATGTAAAGTTTTAAGGGGACTCTCCACATAAATCTGGTGTGAAGACAGGTTTGGAAATCATGTAATTATTCAATGAGGAAAGAGTTATCCAAAATAAATACAAAATTGGGCTCTCCCAAGGCAGTGTGTGTGTGTGTGTGTGTGTGTGTGTGTGTGTGTAATAGCTCCCAGGAGTTCTAACCAGGGCAGGAGAAAAAGAGATAGCAGACAGAGAGAGACTGGTTGAGATTCTTGAGATACACTGTGTCTCATATGCCAAGCTATCATAAAAAGCAATGGGGGATAAACTATTCTGATACAAGAAGCTAATATATCCTCAAGAAGACCTTTGGATTTACTCCTATGCTCTAGAGGCTGCCAGGGATAACATGATGATAGCAGGGCAGCAGGGAGAGGACTATGAGCAATAGAATTTGATCAAATTTCATAGTCACTCCAAGGTAGGAGACAAAAATAGTCATTTTTAGTGAATATGAAAGAGAGTCCATGAAATAAAAATTAAAAGATACAAGATTTCAAGGAAAAGAACTGTAACCTCTTTTTGTGAACAAAATAGCCAACAAAGATATCAAAATTATTAATAGCAGATATTTCTCTGGAGAGGAACAATAGAAGAAACTAGCTTTCCCATGAGAATAAAGAAAAACCCAGTGTATGGGGGTCAAGTGCAGCGTTTTTGACCTTCAATGAATAATTTTATCTTTCTGGGAATGACAGTGACAATAGGCTACTTTTAAAAAGAATGATAAAGTTGCTTTTTAAATCTGTGTATATGAGACTCCCATTTCAGTCCTATATGAGAATAGTAAACCTGTTTACTTGAACTATGAGGCAAGAATACTGGAGTGGATTGCCATTTCCTTCTCCTGGGAATCTTTCCGACCCAGGGATCGAACCTGTGTCTCCTGCATTGGCAGCTGGATTCTTTACCATTGAGCCACCCAGGAAGCCCATATACCCCTTCTCCAGGATCTCCCAGATTTCTACATGATCCAGCAACTGTTACAACAGGGTTTCCTGGACCTTGTTCCACTGCTGTGGCCTGTCTCAGTTCTGGTTGTTAAATATTTTTTTTTAATATAAATTTATTTATTTTAATTGGAGGTTAATTACTTTACAATATTGTATTGGTTTTGCCATACATCAACATGAATCCACCACAGGTATACACATGTACCCCATCCTGAACCCCTCCTCCCTCCTCCCCCCTAGTACCATCCCTCTGGGTCATCTCAACATTGCCCCTGTTCACTTGGGCTTATTTAACAACAAAGCAAGGAAAGTCTGTTATTTGAGAGAAAGGAAATTCAGTGAAATGAGTCTGAGATTGAAGATGGTCATAGGACAGCTATTCCTGTAGGTTTCCAGTGACCTTGAGATGAAATAACAAAAACATCAGATCAGAAGGCATCAGACAATGATGTGGAATGTGTTCTGTGTAGCAAGTTTATTTGCCTGTTGCCTGATGGTTTAAATATACAGACAGTCACTATTTAATCTCTTTTTTTTTCCCCTTTAATAGTAAAGCTCTTTCCTTCCTCATATCACCTTAATCATAAGTCCCTTACATCTTGGAGGAAGCATATTAATCCAAGTCTTCAATCTTCACTAATGCAGCTGTCTTCTCGCAAATCCAAGAAATTTCAGCGCTGCAGCGGGGTATATAAATATTCCCATTTTGAAAATAGGCACATCCCTTGGATTCATTGATCTGAGCATATTCGTTTGCACTAAATCTGAAAAAGAGAATCAATTTTAAATTAACTACAAATATCACATTTGAAACAATCACAATTCAGTGTTTTTAGCTTCCCTGACAGTGACACTCATGTGTGTGAATGTTGAAAGACTTCTGTGGCCAGCAACCATCAAAATCCCTAAAGCTTGCATATTTCAGTTTTTAAAAATTTCCAATTACTCATGATCTCAGATAGAACTAAGAAGTAAGCTTAAACCAGGAGTTGAGAGTTTCTATTCTCTTCATAACATGATAGAAACTACGCAATGCAGAGTATATATTAAAAGAACTAGAATTCCTTTACTCTGGAACTGAAGAAAAACAGAAAAATACAATCACATTCTGTATAAAAATATGTTACATTTTACTGTGCACAAATATCATTTTGTGTATATTATATATATGTGGGGAGTGAAAAAAGAATAAAACAAGTTAGAGGAAATGAATGACAACATAGATGTAGTTCTGATATTGGTTCCTAGTTCTTCTGCTAAAGAACTGATGATAACTCTTAAGTCATGTCATCAGAAAATGATGATCATGTCTAAATCTTCCATGTGCCCTGGACTGCTTTTATTCAAATGATCTGCACTACACTATCATATTCTTTTCTTGCTTCAAGGCTTAGCTCACTAAATCGTACTTGCGATGTATACACTTTTGTTTACTCCATGACAATTTTTTAATCTATAAAATGGGAATATAACAGTGCTTTTATCATAGGGATAATAATACTTTGAACATCATAAGTATTACTTGTGTTTGTTAAATAGAGAAATAAGCTTAAACTAATAGACGGAATTCAGTGTCCTGCCATGAATTTATCTCACACATGAAATGAGGTCCTCCTCATTTCCATCTGCATTAATGAAGCTCTCTTTTGTTGGAGGTTGTACTTCTTTGTATCTAGATGTGTAATTCTTATAATTCACATTTATTTTCTTTATATTCCATTTTTAATATCTTTTGCTCTCTTTTGTTGGAGGTTGTACTTTTTTGTATCTAGATGTGTAATTCTTATAATTCACATTCATTTTCTTTATATTCCATTTTTAATATCTTTTGCTTGTTTCTTTCCCCAACAGTCAGAGACTTACAAGGATGGAGAGGGCCTAGAGCTATCCTCCCAAAGCCAGCTTCTGCCAGATGGGTCCCAAGACAGTCCCAAGCAGGAGAGAGGAAACTCGGGGAATGGTTGTGACCTCAGAAAATCCTGAAAGAGAAAGCAGGAAAAAGTTCTGTGAGGGGCACATTCCTGTTTGCTGGAGTAAGAGAGATGGGACCAGTCATCAGAGTCACGTGAAAAGTGAAAGTGAAAGTTGCTCAATTGTGTCCCTCTTTGAGACCCTCAGTTGTGTCCGATTCTTTTGTGACCTGGAATTCTCCAGGCCAGAATACTGGAGTGGGTTGCCATTCCATTATCCCGGCAATCTTCCCAACCCAGGAATCAACTGAGGGTCTCCTGCATTGCAGGCGTATTCTTTACCAGCTGAGCTACCAGGGAAGCCAAATTCTTACTCAAAATGCACTGAATTCCTACCATGTGACTCAGGAATTCTATTTACTTTCAAATACATGAATAATTTCTCTAACCAGGGAAGGAGATTCAACCTGACCTTTTCTTCTAGGCTGTCTATCTTCACCAATGTGGAGTTCTTGTCCATGCAGTTTTTTCTACTATTAGGCCAGGTTTTTTCCTCATTTATTGCAAAATAATAGCAGCTGGTTTGGTACCATTTCCAGGTCTTAGGACAAGGATTGCATTTGTGGTCTGAAAAAGAAATTACACCCAGTAACACAAACTCGACAACTCTGAAGAGACCGGGACCTGGAAAATAAATCATTCAAATTGATAATACGGTTCCAAAACCAGCACACTAAAAACAAATCGCTTTAGGAGCCCCCGGAAGTAGTCACCCAAGATTATGTGTTGGGACAGTGGTGACTGAAATACTCTTTTCAGGACTCAATCTTCTGGCCTCAGAAATACCAGCTATATTTTTTAATTCCTTATAACAACAAGATCACCTAAAAATAGTTCATAAAATGAGGACCTGAAATATCCGATTGATATCATCCCAAGATGTTTCCCAAATTCAGCTCCATGTTTAAAAAAACAAAAAAAGAAAAACTATCTTCTGTAAATTTATGGCAGCATCATTAGAAGTCATTGGTAACACTCTCTCATATTCTGATGTGGTGCACATCATCAATCTAAACCAGAGCAACAGATTTGATCTGACTGGTCAGCAAGTCCTGGTTACCTGAAGTGTGAATGATTAGTTCTTGACAGAGTTTGATGGCCATTTGTCCCTGCCTGTTCAATAGACTGGAGATTTGTGATTTGAGAGACTCCTCCTCCATAGGAAAGGTCCTGTACTCACTCAGCTGCTGGGATAAATTGTCCTGCTGTTGGTGGGTGATTTTCTGGAGTTGAGTCAGTTTGTCTGAATCTGAGTTAATTTCGCTGGACATCTGCAAAACTCCAAGACAGAAGACAAACTCATATATACCCTTCCATTCCTTATGACAGCTGTAGATAATTCTCTTAACACAGAAATATTGCTTAGGTTTAATACTTATTGGTAGTCTCTAATAATCCAGGTATCATGGAAAAACACAACTGATGCCTTTTTATTTCAACTCTTAGGAAAAAGAATAAAAAAAAACAAAAATCGTCTTCATAGTCTAGTTTGTCAAGAGAAAACCATGTATTCAGGGCAAAATCCTCGTAACAATGAAGTACATCTTTTTCAAGTTTATCTTAGATACACAGAGAACGAGAGACAGCTGAGGTGGCAGAAAGTATTAGAGGGTTTATGATGCTAGCACCCACCATATTAATATAATCTAACCTAAATTTATATAGTTTACAGCTATATTTCCTAACACCCTGCTCTGAGTTTGATGCAAGCACACTTACACATAATTCCCAAGGTCACCAGCAGCATCAGACAAAGAGTTAGCAGACCCAGGGCAGCCTGACGCCATATAGAGGATGGAGCTGGATACCCTGAAAAAAGCCAACACAAAGATTAGCAAACAGAACTGCCTTGTGGTTGTCACACATTGAGTTGTTTACTTCTCCTACTTAACAACCATCCAGGTATTAAAATTTCTCTCTTGCTGCTTCAAATCCTCTATCTCCAAAATATCTAAAATGATACAAAACAAGGGCCCCGCCACAGTTCTCCATTTTTTTTCTTCACCATCCTCCGTTGCTTTAAGAGTCTCCTAATTTTCAGGTTTTTGTTTTACATCACCACACATATTTCTTCTTCAAGATGACTGAATTCATGAATGAGATATTGTGGAAAACTCCCTGGATGATTTAGACAATGGAAGAAACCCTTAGAACCGCAAACCTCCACAAGGCAGGTGTTTTGTGAAATCTGCTTATATCTACTATGCATACTATTTTTCACCTAGTAGATAATGAATTGACACTGAGTGAGAGAATGAGTGAATATACAAGATAACCTACCAACAGCAGAACAGACCACAAAGCCAGAGGATAACTCTTCAAAATGTAATAACTTACCTATATATGTATGTATATATATGTATATGTATGTATATATATTATATATATATAGTTTTTATACTTCCCTCACCTTCCTATTCCTTAATTCTGGATCTAGGGGCATCTAGCTTAGTGTCTCAGATAGATTAATGCAATCTCCAGGTGCCCTAACATATGCACCATATTCACCACTCCCTTTTTCTTAAGTATTAGATTTTTTTTAAACAACAAAACAGAAATGCATAACCACCTTTATTAGACACATGCAAAGTCTATCCTACCATCTTTTTGTATCTCATCCCCCAAAGCACACATACACTTATATACACATACATGCTTAAAATAAAAACAAATCTAAAAAGCAGGAGAAAGTTGTGGATGACTCAGGACAACAAACTGTCCTAAACTATCAGCAGATTCCTGCAGGTAAAGAATGTAGTCTGATTCATTAAATTGGATTCCTGATCACAGAAACAGCTATTTCTTTCAATTTGGTACAAAAGAATGAGCAGCGGATAAGAACTGAGTCTCAACTCTACCATGTAGCAACTGTGTGAATTTGGTTAAGTCATTTAATGTTTTTCAGCTCAGTTTTCTCATTAATACTTCAGAGAAAGTACTACTATTGTTCCATTTCTTTCATAATTTTAGTTTGATGAAGGCATGATATCATGTATACAAAATACTACACACATATCAATATTGATTCAGCATGACTAATTATACTAATTAGTCCAATTATACTAATATACTAATATTAGTATAATATATAATTATACTAATTATACTAATTCAACTTCCCTTTGAAAAATTTGTAAGTACTTATAAGACAGAAGCAAGCTCTTGTCTATTTTTACCTCACTCATCCTCCAGTTTATCTTTTCAGATAAAGTTCAGATAACTCTACAAAAAAAAAAAAAAAATCCCTCCGATTTCTCTAGTTTAGAAGTTTCCAAACTGGACTCTAAAAGGATATTTCCCTTGGCATCTCTCACAAGGTATAAATATCAAGGACTACATTTATAAAAAGAAATCTCAGTCCCCAAACTCAATCTCTGGCATCCTCAGCTGAAATAATTCATTATAACACAGAGCTTGGTGACACACAGCAATATCTCCTAATTTTAAAAAGTCCTGGAAGCCACACATGTCCTCCTCAATGTAGAGCACACCACTGTACCAAAAATTTCTCCAACTTTGTCTCCATTTTGAGAATTCCACAGCAGACCTCTCAAACAGCATCAGTGTCAAAGCCAGCACCTCAGGGTATCTAACACCTGTCCATCCCCCAAGATCACATCTTGCCATCTCTGAACCCTTACCTCTTTTTCTTAGGTTATTTCTATCCTGATTATTTCCTGCTGAAACAGAATCCTGAAAGGTGAGTGTTGCGTAGGTTACGTCTTCAGGCATTGTAGAAGTAAGCTCTGCTTTATGGGTAATTAATGTTTCAATATCATCAGACCCAGGAACACAATGTTCTTTGCAAGGATGGGAGTTCTTATGTCCACACCCAACTGACCCAAGACACATCCCGCCATCCCCTCATTAGGGGGGAATGAAGACCAGTTTTTCTGCAGAAAAAGTGAGAGAAAGCAACTGTTGCCTTTAGCAATCAAAATACTATAGATCTCAACTGACTGTTCCTTCAGCATTGTTTCTTGCTGAAGCAAAGAAGGGATACTTGGAAGTGGAGCAGGGATGATGGCTTTGTGGGTAAGTTCCCATGATTCTCAGCACAGAGGCTGGGGACTGAGTGTTCCCAGTTCAGGCTGCTCTGGGTGTCTTAATAATGACACAGGTTGTCCTCTTCTCCTGTGTCTAAGATCAGCTAATTCTGTGAATCTGGTTTACATGCTCTTTAAAAAATATATATTTTGGAAGTGCTTTGTGCATGTGAGATCTTAGTTCCCTGACCAGGAATTGAACCCATGTCCCCCTGCAGTAGAACTGCAGAGTCTTGACCACTAAACCATCAGGGAAGCCCTGGATCTTGGTTTACACTCATTCATATGGGGTATCAAGGAGACACACATAAGAGAGCAAGAGCTCTGTAGTTACACATACTGAAACAGGAAGAGCTGTACAGTTGAAAACCACCCACAGATGGCTGCTGATTAAAAAAGAGAAAGAAAGAAATGTTGGTGAGAGACAGACCGACAGCTGGTGTTGGCAATGGGCTCAGAGAAGAAATGAACAGCTATTGAAATGGGACATTATGGGAGTTTCCTTTCTACATGACTATGTTCTTAATGGAATAATGCTCCTTTAGATAACAGCTAACACTTAAGAACAAGATTTTAAAAACGATTGCTTGATGTTTAGGAGAGTGAAAAAAAGCAGGCAGGTTGGGGAGAGAATGAGGCTGGCACATGGGAAAATGCTTTTGTTTCTGTTTTTAATGTGTTTGTTTGCTTGGCTTTTAGCCCAAAGGCAGCCCACAGTCATTGTTGAGGGACAGGTGAAATTCCTATGGAAAACATGTGGTCTTCTAGGTATGAAAAATCGGAAGATAGAGTTTGGGGAAACCACAGGGATGGATAGTGCTGGATATTCATAAGGAACACTGATAATGGGGAAATGGTCAGTGTGTTTTTATGTCTCTCCCGGGTTTCTCTTTCAGCTACAATTTACTTACATTCCATTAAAAAAAAAAACTTGATGAAATAACCAACCTCTATCTTTTCTTAGGCCTAAAAATGCTCTGAAAAGGTGTTTCCAATAAAACTGAAATAAACCCACTGCACAAAAACTGGAGTTAACCCACAGCTGGGACTACAGGTTTCAGCAATACCCCAGTGAGAAATAAAGAGCTGACAATTTATATAGAAAGCATTCTGGCTGTTTTTTTGGGGTGAATATGAGAAAAAATAGCACACCACATGTGTGGTTTGTCATTTAGTCACAACAAGCATTGGACTTAACAGTTTTTAGAGGACTGCATTTTTCCAATCTCATCGAACTTTTTAAAACATTCTCATTTATACAAGGAAGTAAATTGCTGTTAAGAACCTGTGGTAGGCAGAAGAAAAGCCCCAAAAGATGTTTGTGTCCTCGTCCCCAGGACCTTTAATAGCCTAGTTTACATAGTAAAAGGGACATTTCAAATGTGATTAAGATAACGAATTTTTGAAAGAGGAAATTATCCTGTATTATCTGGGTGGTCCTAATTTTAACTTTTTATTTTGTATTGGGGAATAGCCTATTGGGCTTCCCTGGTGGCTCAGACAGTAAAGAATCTACCTGCAATGCAAGAGACCAGGTTCAATTCCTGGGTTAGGAAGATGCACTGGAGAAGGGAATGACAACCCACTCCAGTCCAGCCTGGAGAATTCCAAATCCCCCACTTCCCTCCCCCCAGTGGCTCAGCAGTAGAGAACCTGTCTGCAGTGCAGGAGCCTTAGGAGACATAGGTTCAATCCATCAATCTGTAAGATCCCTTGGAGGAGGGCATGGCAATCCACTCCAGTGTTCTTACCTGGAGAATCCCATGGACAGAGGAGTCTGGTGAGCCACAGTCCATAGGATCACAAAGAGTCGGATATGACTGAAGCAACTTAGCATGCATGCATAATCAATTAACAATGCTGTGATAATTTCAGGTGGACATTGAAGGGATTCAGCCAGATATATATATATACACTATCCATTCTCCCCTAAACTCTCCTCCCATCCAGGCTGCCACATAACATTGAGCAGAGTCCCATTTGCTACACAGTAGGTCCTTGTTGGTTATCCATTTTGAATATAGTAGTGTATACAGGCAACTATAAGTTCATTCTCTGTGAATCTCTTTCTGTTTAGTAACTAAGTTTACTTGTATCATTTCTTTTCAGATTCTGCATACAAGAATGCCACATGATATTTCTCCTTCTCTGTCTGACTTACTTCACTCAGTATAACAATGTCTAGGTCCAACCACGTTGCTGAAAATAGCATTATTTCATTCTGAGAGAAAGGACTATGCTGTGAAAGTGCTGTACTCAATATGTCAGAAAATTTGGAAAACTCAGCAGTGGCCACAGGACTGGAAAAAGTCAGTTTTCATTCCAGTCCCAAGGAAAGGCAATGCCAAAGAATGCTCAAACTACGGCACAATTGCACTCATCTCACACGCTAGTAAAGTAATGCTCAAAATTCTCCAAGCCAGGCTTCAGCAATATGTGAACCATGGACTTCCAGATGTTCAAGCTGGTTTTAGAAAAGCAGAGGAATCAGAGATCAAATTGCCAACATCCGCTGGATCATCGAAAAAGCAAGAGAGTTCCAGAAAAACATCGATTTCTGCTTTATTGACTATGCCAAAGCCTTTGACTGTGTGGATCACAATAAACTGTGGAAAATTCTGAAAGAGATGGGAATACCAGACCACCTAACCTGCCTCCTGAGAAACCTATATGCAGGTCAGGAAGCAACAGTTAGAACTGGACATGGAACAACAGACTGGTTCCAAATAGGAAAAGGAGTATGTCAAGGCTGTATATCGTCACCCTGCTTATTTAACTTATATGCAGAGTACATCATGAGAAGCGCTGGGATAGAGGAAGCACAAGCTGGAATCAAGATTGCCAGGAGAAATATCAATAACCTCAGATATGCAGATGATACCACCTTTCTGGCAGAAAGTGAAGAAGAACTAAAGAGCCTCTTGATGAAAGTGAAAGAGGAGAGTAAAAAAGTTGGCTTAAAACTCAGCATTCAGAAAACGAAGATCATGGCATCCGGTCCCATCACTTCATGGCAAATAGATGAGGAAACAGCAGAAACAGTGGCTGACTTTACTTTTCTGGGCTCCAAAATCACTGCAAATGGTGATCACAGCCATGAAATTAAAAGACGCTTACCCCTTGGAAGGAAAGTTATGACCAACCTAGACAGCATATTAAAAAGCAGAGACGTTACTTTGCCAACAAAGGTACGTCTAGTCAAGGCTATGGTTTTTCCAGTGGTCATGTATAGATGTGAGAGTTTGACTATAAAGAAAACCGAGCACTGAAGAATTGATGCTTTTGAACTGTAATATTGGAGAAGACTCTTAAGAGTTCCTTGGACTGTACAGAGATCCAACCAGCCCATCCTAAAGGAGATCAGTCTGGGTGTTCATTGAAGGACTGATGTTAAAACTGAAACTCCAATAGTTTGGCCACCTGATGTGAAGAGCTGACTCATTTGAAAGACCCTGATGTTGGGAAAGATTGAGGGCAGGAGGAGAAGGGGATGACAGAGGATGAGATGGTTGGATGGCATCACTGACTCAATGGACATGGGCTTGGGTAATTTCTGGGAATTGTTGATGAACAGGGAGGCCTGGTGTGCTTCGGTTCATGGGGTTGCAAAGAGTCAGACATGATTGAGCGACTGAACTGAACTGAATATTCCATTATATAAATGTACCACATCTTCTTTAACCATTCCTCTGTTGATAGACATTTAGGTTGCTTCCATGTCTTGACTATTGTAAACAGTGCTGCAATGAACACTGGGGTGCATGATCCTTTCAGATCATGTTTTTTTCTGGATACATGCTCAGGAGTAGGATTGCAGAGCCATATGATACCTCTGTTTTAGTTTTTTAAGGAACCTCCATACTGTTCTCCATAGTGGCTGAACCAGTTTACATTCTGAGTGCTCCCAATTTAATCCTAGGAAAGTGGGGGATCATTCCTAGATGGAATCAGAGAGACATGAGACCCAAAGACGGGTCAGAGAGATACAGTGTTTCTGGGTGAAGACTGAGAAAAGGGGCCAGGAGCCAAGGAATACAAAGAAGCTAAAGGATGAAAACTCGAGGAAATGGATTCTTCCCACAGAACATTCAGAAGGAGTGCAGTTCAGCCTTGACTTTACCGAGATCGGGGTTGGCCTTCTAACCTACAGAACTGTGAGACAATAAACTTGTATTGTTTAAGCTGTTGTATCTGTGTAATTTGGTAAAGCAGCAAATACAAAACTCTAAAAATATTTGGAGACTATACATGAGGAAGGAAACAAAGAAATCATTTCTAAAGACTTCCTTTGGGGTAAGGAGGAGTTTAGGTAACTGTTCTCAGGAAGAGAATGTGGGTTAGGGTTCTGTTTTCAGATGACTTGGGGAGTGGTTTGAAAGCTCTCAAGGTTCAGCTCTGTGTGAAGATTAGCTTAGTCACAGGTCTCCAGAATGAGCGGCAACCACTTTCGGGGTGTGAATTAATATCCAACAGGCTGCAGAAATGCAACCAATTATTCTTCAGTAACACTTTGGCATGATCTCTAAATACATAAATGTACATATAGTTCTTGTTTATTTTTTTTTTCAAACTTATGCAGTGCTCAGTCCAAAGCAAGCTAACAAACTAAAAGACATGAAAGTGAAAGAAAGTGAAGTTGCTCAGTTTTGTCCGACCCTTTGCGACCCCATGGACTGTAGCCTACCAGGCTTCTCCATCCATGGGATTCTCCAGGCAAGAATATTGGAGTGGGTTACCATTTCCTTCTCCAGGGGATCTTCCCAACCCAGGGATCAAACCCGAGTCTCCCACATTGGAGGCAGACGCTTTAACCTCTGAGCCACCCGGGAAACATGCAGCAGCTCTAAATCCCACTGCCAAGAATGTGGAAATGAATAATAAATCTACATTCGTGTTCTGTTCTAGGTAAATTAGGTGAAGGCACAGACCATTAATATGAGCAAAAGTTAAATCAAACAAGTGATTACAAAAATGAGAACTTGAGCATTCCCTGATGGTCCAGAGGTTAAAACTTGGAACTTTCACTGCTGTGCACCTGGGTTCCATCTTTGGTTGGGGAACTGAAATCCTGGGAAATAAAATTCTGCAAGCTGCATTGCCATAAATAAATAAATAATAATAAATAAATACTAGCTGACCAATTTAAAAAAAGGGAGAGCTCAAGGTTGTTTTTCTTTGTTTTGGACTTTCATTAAATTTTGCAAAGATGGAGTTCTTGTTTTCATTTCCCTAATTCTTTCATATGCCTTAAAGTTCCCTTAAAAAGTAATTAATTTTTTACTATCTTATATGAAACAATAGTTTGGTAAAACAGTGATGAAGAATCTCACCTGGTTCTGAATTATTTCTATAATGAAGATTGATCCTACACACTTTCTACTATTATGATCCTTAAATGCTATATTATCTATTATTCATTGATTTTAGAAATTACTGCCTATACTTTTCTCCCTTAAAAATTTCCAGCATCTCTGCCTTCCCTGGTAGCTCAATTGTAAAGAATACACCTGCCAACGAAGGAGGCATGGGTTAGATCCCTCATTTAAGAAGATTCCACATGTCCTAAACCCTGGGCCTCAACTGTTGAGCCTGCGCTCTAGAGCCCGGGAGCCAAAACCACTGAGTCCATGTCCTGCAACTACTGAAGCCCTTGTGCCCTAGAACCTGTGTTCCACAAGAAAAGAAGCCGCTGTATTGAGAAACCTGTGCGCTGCAACTAGAAAGTTGCCCCCACTCACCACGACTAAAGGAAAGCCCATGCAGCAACGAAGAACCAGCACAGCCAAAAATAAGTAAATGAAATAAATACGATTAAACAACAACAGAAAAAAAATTCCTGCCTCTCAATAGCACTTTGTGCCAGATTATACTAGCAAATAACACTGCTTGTGGCAATCATCTACAATTTCTAGGACATCTCTCCTCATTTTTTTTTACCATTTTTCGACTGTCTTAAATCTCTTCGTTCACCTCTATTCCTGTCATGATCATCAGTAATTTCAGGGCTCTTGTAGGTGAAATTCCAATACCCTGTGCGCTCAGATACTGGATTTACCTCCAATAACCTTGACCACACCCACAAATTAGTCACTCATTATGGTGATCATACATTAAAGCTATGCTTTTCTTTACTGTAGTTACTAGCCACATATGACAGTATAAACTTCTGTGAATTAAAATAAAAAACTCATTTCCTTAGTCATTCTAGTTATAATTCAGATAGAATTTTCAGGCTGAACACACACAAAAAATGAACAGCCCTTTCCCAGCTGTTTCACTACTTCTCCATTTCAGTAAATGAAAACTTTACACTTAACGGTTTCTCAGCCAAAAACTTAAAATCACCTTTGACTTCCCCTGTGGCTTTCAGATGAATTAAACCCATGAGAAAATACTGTTCATTGCAGAAAATAAGGGAACATAGGCATTAAACATAGAAGTATTGTTCACTTGGAATACATTAAAAGAAATAATGAGTTTACATGACAGAAAATTGTGTTCATTCTTCCATGATCATTCCATTCCCATATATTATTCTTTTTTCAGAGTACGCTTTTAAAGAGGGGCCTATATTGGATAATGACCAGAGAATGAGTAGAATAGGAATTAATTCAAAATTATTTACAAAAAGGAATGGACTAAAGTGAAAATTAAACTGGAGGTATCAGACCTAAAGAAAAGATAAAGCAAAAGCAACAGTAACAAAAATGACCACTGGGTGGAGCCAAAGGATGAATATTGGAAAGAATTTATTTTAATGTATATTTATCCAATCAAGGTAATAAAATATTTTGTTTAAACTAAAGGGCTATGCGGAGAAGGCAATGGCAACCCACTCCAGTACTCTTGCCTGGAAAAGCCCATGGACAAGGAGCCTGGTAGGCTGCAGTCCATGGGGTCGCGAAGAGTCGGGCACGACTGAGCGACTTTACTTTCACTTTTCACTTTAATGCATTGGAAAAGGAAATGGCAACCCACTCCAGTGTTCTTGCCTGGAGAATCCCAGGGACGGTGGGCTGCGGTCTATGGGGTCGCTCAGAGTCGGACACGACTGAAGCGGCTTAGCAGCAGCAGCAGCAGCAGTAAAGGGCTATGAAGACAGACTGATTGATTCAAATCCAGAACATTTGATCAACATTTACAAAAGTCCAGTGACTTTTGGCAAGTCCCTTAATCTCTGTGCTTTATTTTTCTTATTAGTAAAATTGGCATAAAATCTACCACGAGGGTAATTAAGTAAGGCAAATAGGAGTAATAACAAATGGTATCACTATTATACCAGAATTAACCTTAAATTATTCTGGATGCTCTTAAAAGTGGAAGCTTTTGCACAACAAAGAAAACCAGTGACAAAACACAAAGACAGGCTACTAAGTGGGAGAAAATACTTGAGAAATATTGGTGATGGATAAGGGGTTAATAGCCAAAGTATATAAAGAGCTCATACAACTCAATATTTATTTATTTATTTATTTTTTCAACTCAATATTTAAAAAGAGACAACTTGATTCAAAAATTGACAGAATAGACCTGAATAGACATTTTTCCAAAGAAGATGCAGTGATCGCCAACAAGCACATGAAAACGCTCAACACCTCTAGTCACCAGGGGAAATACAAATCAGACCACAGTGAGATATCACCTCACACCTGTCAGAATGGCTATCAACAAAGAGACCACAAATAGGAAATGTCGGTGAGGATGTGGAGAGAAGGGAACCCTCCTACACTGTGGTGGGAATGTAAATGCAAATTGGTGAAGCCACTAACAGTACAGAGGTTTCTCAGAAAACTAAAAAATACAACTACCACAGGATCCAACAATTCCACTCGGGAATATATCGAAGAAAGCAAAAACACTAATTTGGAAAGACACAGAATTCCAATGTTCATAGCAGTACTATTTACAATAGCCAAGATATAGAAGCAACCTAAGAGTCAATCAACAGATGAATAGATAAAGATGTGGTTCGAGCGTGTCTAAGTCGCTTCAGTCATATCTAACTCTTTGCAACCCAGTGGTCAGTAGCCCACCAGGCTTCTCTGTCCATGTGATTCTCCAGGCAAGAATACTAGAGTGGCTCTCATTTCCCTCTCCAGAGGATCTTCCCAACCCAGGGATTGAACCCGCGCCTCTCAAGGCTCCAGCACTGCAGGTGGATTCTTTACCACTAGGCCACCAGGGAAGCCCAAAGATGTGGTGTGTGTATATATATATATACATTTCAATTTAGGTACATATGATATATACCACATTATATATACATGTATATATACACACAAAATGAAATACTACAGCCATAAAAAGGAACAAAATTCTGCCATTTTCAACACTGTGGATGGACTTGGAAAGTTTTATGCTTGGTGAAATAAATCAGACAGAGAGAGACCAATATCAAAAGATATTGCTTGTATGTGCAATCTAAAAGTTCAAATGAATGTGTATAATGAAATAGAAACACATCTGCAGATATAGAGAGCAAACTAACGGTTACCAGTAGGGAGGAGCCAGAGAGGAGAGGCACATTACAGGTATGGGACTAAGAGATACAAACTTCTATGTATAAGATAGATAAATCACAAGGGTATATTGTACAGCATAGGAAAATATAGACATCAATTTGTAACAACTTTATTATAAGTATAATCTATAAAAACGTTGAATCTCCATTTTGTACACCTTAAAAAATAATATTGTAAATCAACTGAACTTCATTTTAAAAAATGGAAAAATGTGGTGCAATTCTCCAGCCCTCTTCTAGTCAAGTTTAAACAAATCAGTTCAAATGAGCACAACCAGAGTTTGCCAGAAGCCTCACCAGTAAGGCTCTATTATAAGACTTTTTTCATAGCCTCTATGATATCTGAAATAGTCTAGCTCTTTCTTTTCTTTCCTCTTTTGCTATCTGCATTCACCACCCTCCACTAGAACATAACCTCAAAAAGAGCACAACTCTCATATGTGTCTTTTACCACTTAATCCCCCAGAAAATAGAACAGTGCTTAAGACATACACACAGTGATCAGTGGGTACACATTCAACTGACTGGTTAACTGTCCTTGAAATGTGAAGTTTTACAGTGATTTTAATAGGATGCCTTGTATCCCAATATACTATGACATGAATTTTCAGTTCAAGTATGCTTGATCAGTTCACATCCCTCAAACACAGAATCAGCATACTCCAAATTTCACTAGCTTTGCGTCAGATGTGTGCCCCCTCGGATAAACATTCCCCTTTCCTTATCTTTTCATATGCAACCTGTGCCTTTTCTTCAAATCTTATCTATTTCATTTGATAAGATGTGGAGGAGGGCATGCCCACCCTCTCCAGTATTCTTGCCTGATGAATCCCACAGACAGAGGAGCATGATGGTCTACAGTCCATGGGATCAGAAAGAGTCGGACATGACTGAAGTGCCTTAGCATGTACATTCCATTTGATGGTTATCTAATGTTCTTACAGGGATTTTGCACACACGTGCGTGATGAACATCTCAGTCAGTGTTGGGAAGGTGATCTAATACATTTTCCCCCTTTCATTTTCTCTGTTGTGTGTAAACAAAAGCTCTGTTACAGTTATCATCTGATAATTACGCATTACTTAACTTATTCACTTTCAGTTCAGTTCAGTCGCTCAGTCGTGTCCTACTCTTTGCAACCCCATGAATCGCAGCACGCCAGGCCTCCCTGTCCATCACCAACTCCCGGAGTTCACTCAGACTCACATCCATCGAGTCAGTGATGCCATCCAGCCATCTCATCCTCTGTCGCCCCCTTCTTCTCCTGCCCCCAATCCCTCCCAGCATCAGAGTCTTTTCCAATGAGTCAACTCTTCGCGTGAGGTGGCCAAAGTACTGGAATTTCAGCTTTAGCATCATTCCTTCCAAAGAAATCCCAGGGCTGATGTCCTTCAGAATGGACAGGTTGGATCTCCTTGAAGTCCAAGGGACTCTCAAGAGTCTTCTCCAACACCACAGTTCAAAAGCATCAATTCTTTGGCGCTCAGCCTTCTTCACAGTCCAACTTTCACATCCATACATGACCACTGGGAAAAACCATAGCCTTGATGAGACGGACCTTAGTTGGCAAAGTAATGTCTCTGCTTTTGAATACGCTATCTAGGTTGGTCATAACTTTTCTTCCAAGGAGTAAGCGTCTTTTAATTTCATGGCTGCAGTCACCATCTGCAGTGATTTTGGAGCCCAAAAAATAAAGTCTGACACCGTTTCCACTGTTTCCCCATCTATTTCCCATGAAGTGATGGGACCGGTTGCCATGATCTTCGTTTTTCTGAAAGTTGAGCTTTAAGCCAACTTTTTCACTCTCCTCTTTCACTTTCATCAAGAGGCTTTTTAGTTCCTCTTCACTTTCTGCCATAACTTTTCTGACTCCCTCTTCCTCTTCTGGCTTCTCCTTCTTTCTTTTTTACACATCCTCTATCCATCATTACCAAAACAAACCAGAAGCAATATTGTAACAAATTCAATAAAGACTTTTCAAAAAGAGGTAATTTATGTAACAATCAATCTCTAAAATATTAAACAAAGGTTTTTATTCCAAATGCAAACTCATCAGGCTATTTGGAATAAAAACTTCAGCTGTACTTTCCTAAGCCAAAAGAAGAAGGAGCATTACTCAAGTAGAAAAGAATTTTTAAAAGATATGAAAAAGTTATGGAATATATATACACTGCTGCTGCTGCTGCTGCTGCTAAGTCTACTATGCATAAAATAGGTAAACAAGAGCCTACTAAAAAAAAATATGCAAGTAGAAAAAAAGTGTCAGTGGTAGGCCTTGTGGGGTGACTGAGAAACTTCTGCAAACCTCTGGATTTTGGAGAAGGGAAAAGAAAAGCATTTATCTACCACTTTTTCCTGCAGTTCTCTGCTTAATTTTTGCTGAGTAATTCAGCTTGCATTTATGGGTTATGTAGAGAGAGGAAGCAGAATTAAGACTAATGCTATCAGGCCTCCTTTGACCCTGAGAGTCTCTGTACTCACCCAACATACTTCTAACACCACAAAACCACACTTGATAGATATAAATAAAGGCAAATATATTTTCATGAAACATAGATCCAAGCAAGAGATGCTCAGCCTGTGGTTAAAGTTATCATTACTGGCAATTTAAAATGAAAGTCTGATAGTCTCTCAGTTGTGTCCGACTCTTTGAGGCCCCCATGGTCTTTCAGTGGGATTCTCTAGACAGGAATACTGGAGTGGGTTGCCATTCCCTTCTCTCAGTATCTTCCCAACCCAGGGAATCAAACCGGAGTCTCCAGCATTGCAGGCAAACTTTTTTTTTTTTCACCATCTGAGCTACCAGGGAAGCCTGGTTTAAAGTGAAAACATTACTAAAAGACAATATATCAATTTTGTTTTATTTCACTGTATTAGATTGTTTTCCTTTGATGCATAAACCTAACCTATATAAATCCTGCCTCATGTGGATTTCTTGATTTTTTAAAAATTTTTACATGCAAAAGATGCAATAATTCAGAAGAATTCTAGGCCATAATTAGACATTCTAACACAAGACCATGGAACATCAAATATAGCTCTTTTTAGATTAAATTATATCAGACTCATTTATCAGAGAGAGATAAACTCTTTATAAGATGATATTTTATTTATGAATTTTCATCAGAAGTCAGTCTGCTTAAACAACATGATTTGCACTCTGCTGAGGTTAAGATGAAGCATGAACTTTTGTTCTTGGAAAGGATATACATGATGGAAGATTCAGAATGGAAGCTAAGGAAACAGGAAACAAATGCCATATCTACTCCTTTACCACAAGTTATTATTTTAGTGTTTTAGTGTTCAAGGTCCATGTATCTCTGCGCAGCTATCTAAGGGCTTCCTGGAAAGAAGCAAAAAAAAACAAAAAAAAACGTGTCCCCCAACTCATGTGGCTCCAACTTAGCAAACAGAGGAGAATCACAGGCGGGTAGACATTGAGATCATCAGAGTGGACAAATTTTGTGAAACCATTGAACACTGAACTCACTTGCAGCCCAAGGAAAGCCATGCAGGATGAAGATGGATATGTCACCTTAAATATTAAAGCTCAAAAACCAGCTCTGACTTCAGGTAAGAACACCCAGAGCCAGCAACTTGCAAATGAACTATTGAAATGGTTCTACCCTAGAGTCCTTTTTTCTACTAGTGATAGCATGTATAGTTTTGTTTTCTTTTCCTGAATGACCCTTTTTCCCAACAGCATTTAAGTGGTATCAGCATAAACTCAGATAGATTTACTTAGAATATAAACAACATAGGTCTTCCCTTGACTCAGTTGGTCAAGTCTGGCCTTTAATGTGGGAGATCCAGGTTCAGCCCCTGGGTTGGGAAGGTCCCCTGGAGGAGGGCCTGGCAACCCACTCCAGTATTCTTACCTGGAGAATTCCATGGACAGAAGAGCCTGGTGGGCTATAATCCTTAAAGTTGGACACAACTGAGTGACTAACACTTCACACTTCACATAAACAACAAAGGATACAAGCAGGGCACATTATATTAAGGTTTACAGAGTTAAATGTGGAGGGACTAGAAATCTAGGGGATAAGCGAAGAGAACGTTCAGAAATTCCATTTTCTAAGATGTCAGCAAATGAGTGTGATTCTATAGTTGCTCCTTATCACCACAATTGTTTATATGGTTGGGCACAAAACAAAGAGAAGTAAAAACACACAAGACCTTAGCAGCTAGATACATTCTGACTCAGAGAGAAGTCCGGTGAGAGTGGGAATGGAGCAGGTTGTGTTTACTGTTGGTGATCACCACGGGAGCAAAGGCAAGATGGACCGAAGAAGCAGTTTATGTCACTTGGAGAATGCTGACAGGGCAGGAATGGGGTGATGCTGTCCCATAGCTATGCCATGCTGCCTGCCCTCTGACATCTTTATTGTATGCCCACAGTGGAACCTGCTTCCTCCCCTTTGTGGCGTGTGATGGCTTTGGCTCTGCTGGTCTTATGCGTGGGGATGGTTGTTGGGCTGGTGGCTCTGGGGCTTATGTGTAAGTATTGACTTTTTCCTAATGATGTGACATACCGAAGTGTCCTGGTGTATGTCACTAAGCCTAATTGTCACTATTTGTATATTTGTCACCACACCAATCATCCTATGCTTAGGGGCCAGGACACTCTCAGTAAGGGGGAATTCTGACCTTTAACTTCTGATTAAAACTAAATTTTAGATTAAATTAATTGGGCTTCTCTGATGGCTCAGATGGTAAAGATGCCTACAATGTGGAAGACTCAGATTCAATCCTTGGGTCAGAAAGATCCCCTGGAGAAGAAAATTACAACTTGCTCCAGTATCCGTGCCTGAGAAATTCCATGGATAGAGGAGCCCAGTGGGCTGCAGTCCATGGTATCTCAAAAGAGTCAGACATAACTGAGCTAATAAACAATAACAAATCTTTATAATGTATAATTGTTCATATTCTGTTTATTTTTCCAAAAGATATTTTAGAATGTTTCATTCACCACCTTTGATTGATGTCAATGTGGCTGTGCAGCAAGAATGAATATTCTGATATTACATGGAAGCATAATAATAGAGGTCATTCACCTTTGTGAAATGCACTTAGAAGTTTGTGTTCAAGGAAAAATCAAAACAGCCACTTTGGGCATACGATTTGATCATGGCATGTTCTTACTTGAGATTATCTCCTTCAAGTATTGACAGTTCTCTTTCTGTAATTTTTTTTATTTTTGGAGAACCCTCAGCTGCCATTCTGCACAGTATGTAATGTGTTCTTTTTTTATTATTATTGTTTTACTTTACCCATTTTACCCTGATCACTTTTCAGCACTCATCTACTCATATATCTCCTGGAGGAGGAAATGGCAACCTACTTCAGTATTCTTGCCTAGAAAATTCCGTGGACAGAGGAACTGAGTGGCCTATAGTCCATTAGTTTGCAAAGAGTTGGACACAACTGGGTGACTGAGCACACACACACTACTTATATGTGTTCAGTAAATACTTCATAGATTGATAACTCTACTGAATTTAAAGTTCATAGAGAGGACATTTTTGCATCGCCCTTTTTATTCTAATTACAAATGATTATCTAATGTTTCCATCTAGCTGTCATGCAGCAAAACTACCTACAAGCCGAGAATGAAAATCTCTCAGGAACTCTGAAAATGTTAGTAAAGAAGGTCTGCCAAGATTTAATACAACTATCAGGACAAAAGGAAAGTAAGTATGGTTTGTTAACCTCTTCATCTCCCCTAACTCTGGAGAATTTTTTTTTTTTCTTGATGCTATCTGTAAAGAATCTTGAGATATGCAGGAAACAATGAAGATGAGGAAAAAGTAAACTTAATTCAGAATGAAAGGGATCCTATGCTTGATTTCTCCTCAAGGTCATAAGTGCAACCCATGTGACACACACTGGCGATACTATGGAGACAGTTGCTATGGATTCTTCAAGCACAACCTGACATGGGAAGAGAGTAAGAAGTACTGTATTGACGTAAATGCTACTCTTGTGAAGATCACCAGTAAGAACATCCTGGTAAGGATATTTCTATGTCAAATATCTTGGGAGTGATAAGGAGATAAATCTCAAAAGAGACAAATCTTCAGCATTTTTCTTTTTTTCACATGTCTATGTTGTCCAGTTTTTTCTCCTCTGAGAAGTTTTTCAAGCTCGGTAAAAATTACAACCTTTGCGAGTAGAAAGTATTTAAATAGAACTAATGAAACTTTGAGTTCTGGTATTATCTCTGCAACAAAAGTTAAGATAATTTCTTAGTTTCCTTAACTCTATTTATGAATTCAAAAAAGAATCTGGAAGTATAAAGAAACTCAATATGATAGTGAAATATAAATATCAGTGTTATCCCAACATAACATGCCTTCTCAGTTTTTGCTAAGTTGTTGACTCTCTGAATGAACCATGGTGCAAATTCTGTCTTTTCACAGATTCTCCCAGACATAGTTTTATTAATTTAAATTAATAGTTTAAATTATATTTTATTGGAGTACAGTTGCTTTGATTTACAATAGCGTGTTAGTTTCTACTGCACAGCAAAATGAATCAGCTCTATGTATACATGTATTCCCTCCCTTTGGGATTTCTTTCCCATTCAGGTCATTACAGTGCATTGAGTACAGTTCCCTGTGCTATGTAGAATCTAGAAAAATGGTATCGCTGATCTTATCTGAAAAACAGAAATAGAGACACAGATGTAGAGAACAAATGTATGGATACCAAGGTGGGAAAGGAGGTGGTGGGAGGAATTGGGAGACTGGGATTGACACAGTTGAAAACACTTTAAAACATTTCTCCTCTTCCACAGTTCCCTCTTTGACAGCTTCTAACAAAAGCTCTTTCTAAGCAAAACACATTCACATTCACTACTGCACTCTCCCTTTTTGTAAATCTTGGGAGCAAGCCAGGAGCCAAGAATTGGAGTTTCCCTTCTACCCAATAACAGTTTGTCCAAACATTGTTGTTCAATTGCTCAGACAGTCCGATTCTTTGTGACCCCATGGACTGCAGCACGCCAGGCTTCCCTATCCTTCACCATCTCCCAGAGCTTTCTCAAATTCATGTCCATCCAGCCAGTGATGACATCCAACCATCTCATCCTCTATTACATCTTCTCTTCCTGCCTTCAACCTTTCCTAACATCAGGGTCTTTTCCAATGAGTCAGCTCCTGGCATCAGATGGTCAAAATATTGGAGTTTCAGCTTCAGCATCAGTCCTTCCAATGAATATGCAGGGTTAATTTCCTTTAGGAGTGACTAGTTTGATATCCTTGCAGAAGGGACTCAAGAGTCTTCTCCAACACCACAGTTCAAAAGCGTCAGTTCTTGGTACTCAGTTTATTTATGGTCCAACTCTCACAGCCATACACGACTACTGGAAAAACCATAGCTTTGACTAGATGGACCTTTGTCAGAAAACTAATGTCTGCTTTCTAACAAGCTGTCTAGGTTTGTCATGGCTTTTCTTCCAAGGAGGAAGTGTCTTTTGATTTCATGGCTGCAGTCACCATCCGCAGTGATTTTAGAGCCCAAGAAAATAGTCTTTCACTGTTTCTATCATTTCCCCATCTATATGCCATGAAGTGATGAGACTGGATGCCATGATACTCATTTGAATGATGAGTTTTAAACCAGTTTTTTCGCTCTCCTCTTTCACCTCAATCAAGAGATACTTACATATGTGTGTGTGTATATATATATATATATATATATATATATCCATATTTTTAATCTTTTTATTTTGTATTGAGGTATAACCCATAAACAATGTTGTGTAGTTTTAGGTGAACAGTGAAGGGACTCAGCCATTACATATACATGAAAGCACATATCTTTTAAAAGGCAGAAATTGTTTATTGTATTTATCACACAATTTGAATATAGTAATTATTCACATTTTTGCATATTAAAATGAAATCAAATGTCAATTGGAATAGATCAGGATTTGGGTTCTATGCAGACAGAGATTCAATAGAATTCAAATATTTAGGCAAGTCATATTCTTTTTTTTTTTTATTTTGATTCAAAGCATTTATTAATTCAAACTTTACAACAGTCCTACAAGGATTTTTTTGGTTTTGGTTTTGTTTGGTTTTGTTTGGTTTTTCTCTTCATTTTACAGTGATGAGATTAATGCACAAGGGAATAAAGTAATTGTCCAATTTCCCACATTCCCACATAAAAGAGCTTTTATGATTTGAGCTCAGGAAGTCTGGCTCCAAAACCCACAGGGCAGGTTTCCATTCTCTGCTGCTAAGTCACTTCAGTCATGTCCAACTCTGTGCAACCCCATAGAGGACAGCCCACCAGGCTCCCCCGTCCCTGGGATTCTCCAGGCAAGAACACTGGAGTGGGTTGCCATTTCCTTCTCCAATGGCAAGTCATTTTCTATAGAACTGCTGGGGTCCAGCCCCTGCAGGATCCAGGGGAACCTGAAGGAAAAATGGCATCGGCAGATGATTTAGAGAGAGATAAAGAAAGAATATTGTGGATAAGAAAGGAGAGGAGAGAAAGAGGCTGATATTCCTTGCTTTACATAGAAAGCCAATAAAACTTTGAGACAAGAAGTTTGCCCTGTTCACGGAGGCCACAGGTGCCTTCCCAGTCTACCGAGGGAGTGAAGACACAGAACGTCTTCCCGTTTAGGTCTTAGAAACCCGGGCAGATAAGTGAACACAGGGAGCCTCTATGCTCCAAGGGATCAGCCTGAAAAAGAAAGTAAGAGAGAAAAAAAGAGAAAAAAGAAGAACATGGGGTGACCAAGCTTCTTCAAGTGAGGCCCAATAGCTTTATTTTTAAAAGGCACTTTAATACCTTGTCTTATACATAGAGGGAGATAAAAGATGCAAAGTCATACAGAGTCAGCCCAAACATTACTTCTGTTTTGTCTTTATCGAAACCAGGATTTTTCTGCAAACCTTTCCCATAAACAATATTGTGTACATTATCTTCTGGCCTTGGAGGCCTGTGAACATTTTATGACCCTCTTTTGATAAAGGCTTCTCAACCACAAAACTTATTTTCCCTTGAAATGTTTTTTCTTATATATATAATCTATGTCAGCCTCAAAAAGTATTAAACAGAGTTACATTCTCACGAAGCAAAGGTGCAGTGAGTTACAAGAAAGAACCAATTAGCTCAAAAGTCTGATGTGGTTAATTTCAAGGCTACACTTGTTTTTCTTACTTTCCAACTATGTCAACTAATGCACTCCCAGGTCCACAGTGGATAAGAGATATGGGAACTTAGCAACAACCATTGGCCCAATAATGAAATCCTACACCAGCACTACTCTAATAACTTTTAACTCTTTAAAAGGCCCTATGTTTTAGGCTTTCCATGCCTCTCACAGTTGGGAGGATGTAAATAATCATATGCATAGCTGCAAGAGTCTGAATATACCTGCCAAGAAAGCTATAATGCTAACAGAGGGGTTTTGATTGGAAATATTCCTCTCATGTCCAGGAGACTTATTAGCTATAGCCCTAAGTTAATTTTCTCCAGAGAAAGGTGGTCAGGGTTAGCCCCCTGTTAATGTCAGAGGAGTTAGTTGGTGAAAGTCATGAAATAGTAAAACAGACAGATTCTGGTTTTGGGGTTGATGCTCGAGAAAGCCTAGGGAGCCAGTTGAGTCCTGAAGCCTTGCTTAACAGTTCTCTTCCACATGACCTTGTCATGGGTGGGATCTCCCGTGGTGGCTCCCGGCAGATAAGTAATTAGCAAAATTGACTCGTACCTTGTTGAGAGCTGAAATAACCAGTAACTGACCAGAAAAGAGGAAATTAACCCAGTGACATTCATGCTCATTTGTATGTCCTGTTATTCTAATTTGCTGTACCACATATTTGCTCTTCTTGTGGGCTCAGCCTCATAAAGAAGATACTCAGATAAATTAATTTCTTTCAAATCAGACAAAATAAGAGAGTGCCTTAAAATCTTAATTTTATTACAAGAAGGTTAATTAGAGACTAAACATGTCTTCTCAAGTCTTATTGCTATAGGCCAATATCATGTTGAAGATGTACAATTAAAAGAAGTAATGTAATTTTTGAGGAATAAAAAATACTTGAGTTTTGGGCAGAACTTCAGGTAGAATCTGTCAATTCTATAGTGAAGTATATAATGTGGATGTATTTTAAAGAAAAAAAAGTTAACAGACACATGACAAGTAGCTCACATTTAAGAAATAAGTGACTCTCACGAAATCTCTCTCATGGAATGCCGTCTTGTGCTTCATGTTCCTGCCAAGATGCTCAAGCCATTTTTATTTGCCAAGAGCATGTCCTCATCTATTTTTTCCTGGGAGGTATGCGAGCACGTGGACATTTGACTTTCTTCTAATTTTGCTACCCATAGATTGATTGATTGATTGATCCATCCATTAATTCAACACATTTGAGGACTTGAACCTGTGTGTTAATAAAACCTACAAAAACTCTTAGCTTCATGGAACCTTATTCCAGTTGGAGCAGCAGGCAATGAATAAAATAAATAAGTATTACTGCGTTTAGTCACTAAGTCATGTCCGACTCTTTGAGACCCCATGGACTGTAGCCTGCCAGGCTCCTGTCTATGGGATTTCCCAGGCAAGAATACTAGATGGGTTGCTGTTTCCTTCTCCAGGGGATCTTCCCAACCCAGGGATCAAACCCCTGTCTCCTGCATTGCTGGTGGATTGTTTACCACTGTGCCACCAGGGAAACCCATATAGTACAGTAAATAGAGATAATTTCATAGTAAAAAATTGTAGATGTATGTCATTTGTAAATCCTTTTGAGAAAGACATCTCTTTTATCCAGTCAACTAAAAAAAATTGATATTTCTATATGAAGATTTTGTAGACAAGCTAAGCAATGAAACCAAAGCAAGCAGAGCTTAATTCTAGGGAATATAAAATTTCATCAACAATGTATTTTTCATTTTCCTTCTCATATGTGGTACTTTATTTGGGATTCTAACCTTCAATTGATGGAACATAAACATATAGGATTATTAGAATATTATCTATCTTGTTTACAGTTTTTCCCTATATCCTACAAGTATTTTTCTGCTAAAACAAGTAAACTTGGTATAATTCTAAATATCAAATATAATCAGTTAGCATTAATATAGACATATAATCCATTGTTTTGTCCAGAGTCTTATCATGAAGTTTTTCCTTTATATCATTATAAGAACTGTAGAAACACTCTGACCATTATAATTATTTGTGTTTGCAATAGCAATATCTCAATAGCAGGACTGGATTAATTCGTTGGATTGGATTGTCCCGCCAGAAATCCAGTGACGTCTGGAGGTGGGAAGATGGCTCAGTTCCTTCCGAAACTGTGTAAGTCATTGGACACTCAGAACACAAGGCACAACTAGGAATTTTTATTCCTGAGATCCTCTCTACTCTTGAGTACAAGTTACTTAAAACCTGGGAAGTGGCTCTGTGTTGTACTATGTGTTACAAAGGTGATGACTGAGTTACTTACTCCCTAATCCTAACAAGAGAGTGCTTGCAATTAGATTCTATTTTCCGACTCTCCCATTCTCTGCTTTTCCTCTAAGTCGTAATCCACCCCTATTCCTGATACTTTTTTTCCCACTTGTTTCTACCCTTAACTTTACCATTGAGCATTTTACATGTGTGTTTGGTTTGGTTTTGGTTTTTATTTCTTTTGTAGCATGATCTGATTCTCTTCACATATTTTGAGAACAAAATTTTCATCCTTATAATTTACAGTTGGAACGTCTTTCTTTGAGTCTTTTTCTGACTTTTCAGTATCATTTTCCCTTGTCTTCTACCTTAGGGGCCTTCCCTGATAGCTCAGTTCTTAATGAATCCACCTGCAATGCAGGGGACCCTGGTTTGATTCCTGACTTGGGAAGATCTTCTGGAGAAGGGATAGGCTACCCACTCCAGTATTCTTGGGCTTCCCTTGTGACTCAGCTGGTAAAGAATCCACCTGCAGTGAGGGAAACCTGGGTTCAGTCCTTGGGTTGGGAAGATCCTCTGGAGAAGGGAAAGGCTACCCACTCCAGTATTCTGGCCCTAGAGATTCCATGGGCTATACAGTCCATGGGGTCTCAAAGAGCCAGACATGACTGAACGACTTTTACTTTCTACCTCAGAGGTCTCCAAGAATCAGGCACATTATCAATTACAAGAGGATTCTAAAGTCGATGTCAAAAGGCTCTAACCTTCTACAGACAATCCAGGCAAAAGGATCAATTACACTGAGTATGGCAAAACCAATACAATATTGTAAAGTAATTAACCTCCAGTTAAAATAAATTTATATCTGAAAAAAATTGTGATTTTCTAATCTCCAGTCACCTTTGTTCACATTGTGCAATGTCTCTCCATTTAAAATGTAAATTGACAACCCAAACTTGCATAATTAGATCATTACTTAATTTTAATTAATTCATTCAACAGATACTTATTAAATTTTTATTATGGACAGAACTCAAGAGTACTAGGGGTACAAGCAAGCTTCTTCATAGATCTGGACTTTACATTTATCGCTTGCTGACTTTTCACAATAGTTCAGGCACACTGGTGACCCCTCTGTTCTTTCAAAAAATTAAACATGTTTTGTGGTCTTAGGGTTTTGTACCTACTATTTCCTTCTAGAATCCCCTCCTCCGTGGCAGGCTCCCTCTTGTCACTCAAGTCTGTTTAAATATCATTTTCTCAATGAGACCATCTTTAATTACCAAATTAAACTAGCCTCGCTCCACTGCATCCACTCAAGTCTATCACATCACACTGTTCCATTATTACTTTTACCAGTCTCTGAGATTTTCTTTTTATTTGTTGGCTTCTTACCAACATTCCCTCACTACAATGTAAGTTTCCAGTAGAAAAGACCTTATGTTTTGTTTATCCTTCTATTAGCAGCACATGAACAAGTTTGGCATATAGCAGGTATCCCATGCTCGTGCTTGTGCTTGTACTAACTCAGTTGTGTCCGACTCTTTGCGACCTTATGGACTGTAGCCCATCAGGCTCCTCTGTCCTTGGGATTCCCCAGGCAAGAATACTGGAGTGGGTTGCCACTTCCTCCTGCCGGGGATCTTCCTGACCCAGGGATTGAACCTGAGCGTCCTGAGTCTTCTGCATTGGCAGGGGAGATTCTTTACCACTGAGCCACCTAGGTATCCCACAGATATTGGCAAACGAATTAATAAATATCCATTCTTTGTCCTCTTGTTGTAGCAGTGTAGCAGGAAATATAGACAAGTGAACAAGCAATTAGAATGCAGTCTTATATCTGTTACCCTGTAACATAAATCCTCATTTCAAAAATAACTAATCGACTTACTTTTCCTTGAGCTCATTTCCACACTGTGTAGGTACTTGTCCGATAGGGCTTCTCTCAATCTAAATTCTGCCCTTCTTTCAAAACAGAACTAAAGCATGAAGATCCAAATAACTTCCTTACCTCCCTATTTTCATCTTCTCTCCATCCTCTTTTCCTATCTTTTTTTTTTTTAACATGATTAATCTTTTTTTTTGTTTTTTTTTATTTATTTATTTATTTTTTACTTTTAAAATCTTTAATTCTTACATGTGTTATTTGGATCTTCATATTCAAACCATCTAATAGTAGCTACCTGCTCTTTCTTATCTAAATATTGAGTTGATTTTTGTTTCTCACATTTGGTATTTCAGTATTTTACCTTTAGACAATATGACTAAACCATCCCTGTATGATTATTTTTATTCTCATTTAGGAGAAGTTTGTTAAATATTTAAAAATCAGTTAAAAATAAACTTATAATTTATCTTTGTAAAAAAAAAAAAAAAAAAAAGAACTAAAGCATGATATTCCATGAAAAGGTGAGAAAGTAAAGCCTTTCTCATCATTTCAGATCCCCATCCATCTTTTCCTTTGGACTCTTATTGTACCTACTGTTCACTTCTATTTAATCTTAAGATATATTAAATTGCCATTGTGTTATTCACATGTGCATACTTTATACTCCAAAGCAGGCTGGGAGTTCCTCAAAGATCTGAATGTTGCTTTTTACATTTTCCCCTCATACTTCTTATCTTCACTTTGTGCAACAGACTACTTCACACAGAGTTTGACTGAGTGTTAGTCGCTCAGTTGTGACTGACTCTTTGCGACCCCATGGACTGTAGTCCGCCAGGCTCCTCTGTTTGTGGAATTCTCCAGGCAAGAATACCGGAATGGGTTGCCATTTCCTTCTCCAGGACATCTTCCCAACCCAGAGATCGAACCTGGGTCTCATCCATTGCAAGCAGGTTCTTTACCGTCTGAGCCATCAGAGAAGCCCAGACCCAGAGTTTGATTGCTGATTGTTTATTTAGCTTTCAAAGGAGCTCATTCTACCTTTTCTATTCACAGGTTGAAGCTTTCTGGAACTGGAACAGAAAATATGAACTGTGCTTATTTTCATAATGGAAAAATTCACCCTACCTTCTGTGAGAATAGACATTACTTAATGTGTGAAAGGAAAGCAGGCATAGTAAAGGTGGAACAACTACTTTAATGCAAAGACGGGGCAGAATGTCACAGATAAGTGCTTGATTGGACAATAAAAGATCTGGGTGAAGGAACCATTAGCCACAGAATTGCCTATTTTTCCCTTTTTTTCAGCTTGGAGTCATTATCCATGACTTTGCATTATCTATCCTACCAAAAACATGTAGTTCCTTCTTTATATAGCCCTTTATACTGAGGAACAGGTTAGTGCCTTCTTTAAACATCCAGAAGCCAGTGTGTGAACCCATCATTTGTTTCCCAATTGTTCTGTTTCCATTAATTTTCATTCTCCTTGTCTTCCATTCCTAATTATCACAAGATATTCATACTATGATTCACTGCATCTTCAGACATAAATACATACATTTTACATTGAAACAAGAAAAATTAGGGCTTCACTGACTTAAGCTATGCAAAATATCTAAGTTTGAAGGACAGTATAAGGTAAGAGAAAGGATACTAAACTTGGAATCAGTAAAATTATTTATTTTTATATTAATATTTATTGGCGTATAGTTGCTTTACAATGTTGTGTTAGTTTCTGCTGTACAGCAAAAATATATATACATATATTCCCTCTTTTTTGGATTTCCTTCCCATTTAGGTAGCCACAGAGCACTGAGTAGAGTTCCCTGTGCTATACAGTAGGTTCTCATTAGTTATCTATTTTATATGTAATATCAATAGTGCAAATACATCAGTTCCAATCTTCCAGTTCATCCCACCCTCCGCATTTCCCCAATTAGTGTCCATGTTTGTTCTCTACATCTGTGTCTCTATTTCTGCTTTGCAAATAACATCATCTATACTTTTTTCCTAGATTCCACATATGTGCATTAATATACAATATTTCTTTTTTTCTTTCTGACTTACTTTGATCTGTATGGTAGTCTCTAGAGACATGGATGGAATCAGAATAATTTAGATGGCATGATCACCCAAGTGCAACCATGGACCAGTCATGTAACCTCCTAACTTTCATTTTCTCATATTTAAAAATAAGATAACACCTATCATATACCTCAGAGTATTAATTATATCTGAAATTCCATGAGAGCAAATGCAATGTTGTTCCTAATTTTTATTCTATGCCTTCAAGCACAGCTCCTGGCTCATAAAAAAAAAAAAAAAAAAAATATTTGCTTCTCATTGTTTGAGACAGTTCCTTAGAAAGCACAGCAATCGGTAAAACACTATACAAATATATAATTTCTATTGAAAGTCTACCTCTGGTCAGACTCAATAGCAATGATTTTCTGTCCAAGAGAAGAAAAAGTTTGCAAGAAAACAAATGGGGCTTGAAAATGAGTAAATGCAAGGCTCACAGTCTAGTTGAACAGCGAGTACAGATGCTTTATCTAGTTCTTTTCCTGACAGTCCTGTGTTTGGTTTTTGCTGAATAACTCATGCAATATTTATAGATATGTGGAAAGAGAGGCACCCTTTAACAGGATAACAGGCAAAATTTTCATTTCTTTTCACAGCTTCCCTAAAGGTACCCTTTATTCTTAAATTTGTGGTATTAAAATTTATGAACATGATTCTCAAAATTCAGCTAATGTGCTTGTTAAAACGTGCAGAAGTTCAAACACAAATATTTATGGTACTCAGTGGGAAGGCTGAGAAGAAAAAGTTTTGTTTCTTGTTTTGTTTTATTGGAGTATAATTGCTTTACAATGTGGTATTAGTTTCTGCTGTACAATGAAGTGAATTAGCTATATGTATTCCCTCCCTGTTCTACCTCCCTCCCATCCAGTTTCACTCACTCATCTGTTATATGGAATAGAGAACTCAGCTTGGTGCTCTGTGATAACCCAGAGTCCTATGTTTTTAATAAGTGCTCCAACTTAATTATGACACAAATATCCTTTAATACATCTTGAGAAACACTACTTTACAACTTATTCCCTATCTGCCTGTTGGTAAATTAGTTAGTCTCTTTAAAACTCAGTTTATTCATCTATGAAATGAGTTTGATAGTATTACCCTACTTATAAAGTAATTGTGAGGATCATTTAATATAGTGTGTAAAGCATGAGCAGAGTACCAAGCATATAATTAATACTCAACACATACGTGTAACTTTTATAGCTCTGGACTCTGATATCCAAAGACACTTGATTGTATTGCTTTAAATAACTAGTAAACAAGCAGATTTGGCAGGGGGAGGGACACTGAGGAAAAACAGAAATATTAAGGATTCTGCTGCTACTTCAAATATCTTGAGATTTGGCTTTGGAGCATAATGTCATTATTTTCCTGTTTTCACTTGTCCATTTAGAGAGTACAAATTTGAACTAATAATTGAGAAAATCAAATTATTAGTTCCAAAGATCAGCCTTATCTCTGCAATTTTCTGTTTTATCTATCCTCAATGGAAAAGCACAGATTTTATATCACTATATATGACTGAATTGTAAAGAATAATATTTTAGTTGATGAAAAAAATATAATTAAAAAATGTAAACCAATCAAACCATACCTACAAAGATTCTTTTTCTCTGATACTCATACCCAAAATATCTTGTACATGAAGTCAGAATAGCTTGGAATTTAGTAGCACAGTTTCTGTGATCAGCTCCCCCAGTTTACATACTAAATCTTCCACTGAATACATGAATGAATTTGGGTAAATATTTTGACTTGTCCATGCCTCTATTTGCAGTTTAGTTACTACACACTAATAATAGTAACTATTTCACAGAGCTGTTGAGAGAATCAGAGTAATGCATGTAAAAGACCTTCAGTAAATACTTCAAAAGTGCTTGGAACAATAAATAAGACAGCATGATTAAAACCATTAAAAGCAATACAAGTAACATACTAATCTTTGGTTAAGAGAGCCCAGTGCTTTTCCCAAAGTGACTTATCAGAGAATATACCATATTGGGAATAAACTAGATCTTTCTGAGCCTGATATTTAGTGAGGATGAAATTCGAGAGCCCCTGGAAATTAATGTCTGTCACTGAAGTTCCATTTCTTCATTCCTGACATGACTCTTAATGCGTATTTTTTATGTTTATTGTTTCTTCCTCTTTGTCACCTCAAGATAGAAACTGCCCCATTGAAAAAGACTGAAGGGAGTTAAGTCACATTATTTTTTATGTCAGAATCTCAGGTCACATAAAAATCATATGAAATACTTGGAGAATTTGATGAATATTTTCCTTTTGCTTCTAGAGATGCTCTTGGTCCCATCATAGACCTTGGGAAGCAGAACTCAAATATACAGCAATATCTGGGAAAACTTGGTCTCTGATTTCCAGTTTATTCAACTTTGGGGAAGCACTAGCAATGTTCATGGGATGAAAGGGGAGAATGGTCCTGGTGTTTATTCCACTGGCTTTCTCCTACAATGCTGTGGTTTGGCAAAGGCTGCACATTCTATATCTTGGGCCATGATCTTATCAGATAGGTCACAAAGTTCCAACAAACATCCTTTCCTTAACCTTTCAGGCCCAGGGGTGATAATAACTCACCAATGCATATTTAACCATCCCTTTTTGGATCCCTTGTTGCTGTGGTTGTTCAGCCACTAAATCATGTCTGACTCTTTGAGACCCATGAACTGAAGCACTCCAGGCTTCCCTGCCCTTCACTATCTCCCTGAGTTTGCTCAAACTCATGTCCATTGAGTCAGTGATGCCATCCAACCATCTCATCCTCTGTTGCCCTCTTCTCCTCTTGCCCTCAATCTTTTCCAAGATCAGGGTCTTTTCCAATGAGTCCCTTAATCCTTCCCAAAACTTTATAAAAGTGTCCTTGTTAAATGCCCTCAGATGACCCCTGGAGTGTGCCGTTTGATTTCTTCTGTTACAGAAATCAATGATTGATCCAGTGAGACACTGAAACAAAAGAGAATTTTGCAGATAGTTGGGATTTGCAGACTGTAAATTACTAAGATATGACTTTTGACCACAAGGACAAATGGCCAATATACGAATGATGATTAAAGTATCAAGTTTCTCAATACCAATACTGTAGTCATAGTATGTGGCAGAAACCACCCTCCATCCATTAAATAATTCATGCTTCCCTTCTACAGTGAAATTACTACAGAAATCTTGCCAGCCAGGCAAAAATTATGTTGATCTGGCCCAACCTTTAGAACCAAACACGGACATTATTAGTGGATGTGAATGTGATACCCAGTACTTCAAGGTCATGGCTTTTAAGAAGTGGTTGTAGATTTTCCAGCTTCTCCTTTTCTATCCAATGGCTAGAAGTAGGACAGTTTAATCACTCACAAGATGGAAGGAGCAACGCTACATTCAGAAGACAGCTACCCATTAACTAGGATTTGTCGTTGTTCAATCACTAAGTTGTGTCCGACTCTTTGTGACTCCATGGACTGTAGTAACCAGGCTCCTCTGTCCATTGGGTTTTTCAGGTAAGAATACTGGAGTGGGTTGCCATTTACTTCTGCAGGGGATCTTCCAGGATGAGGGATAAAACCCACATTGGCAAGTGGGTTCTTTACCACTGTCACCTGGGAAACCCATTAACCAGGATTACTGGAGCTAAAATTGTTACAGGGGACAATTTACTCCACGTGATTCTGTTATCTTTTACTTTAATCTTTGCTTCCTGTTGCTTTGTTCACTAAAAGGATACCTTTTTTTTTTTTTTTTAAGGATAATGTGTTCTTTCTCTCTGTTTTTTTTTCCCCCCCTTTGCTGAATTTTTTTTAATATTTTTAAAATTTTTACGATGTTGTGTTGGTTTCTGCCATACAACAATGCCAATCAGCCATAATTATACATACATCCCCTCATTCCCTAGCCTCCCTCCCTTCCACAGGGAAACAACTGAAATAGCACAACAGTAAATGCATATGTTAGCATTATTGAGTCTAAGATTAAAATGGCAATGATCAAAGACAACAAAAATAAAGGATACTGTTCACACATAATAACCTGCCTTGGGGAACACTGTCCCTCTGCCTAAATGTTAAACCAAAATACCTTTGTTTGGGACCCTGTCCACCTGTGGATGGCTACAGGAAGGAAGAAATTAACACATCCCCCACGCTCACTCCACAGAGACAGGCCATTCCAGGAAATATTTGTAAGATTGATGGCCTTTTTTATTTTACCTCCTCATTCCCATCCCATCTATTCTATAAAAGAATCTGGTATTAAGTCCCCATAAGATGGTTATTTTGAGACATTTGCCATCTTCTCCTATTCATTGCCTCAATACTTCATCTCTCATTTAATTGGCCTGTGAGCAGAGTGAGCTTGGACTACGTAACAAAATGTTATGTAAATGAGAAATAAACTTTGTGTTAATAATTGTTTTGAGGTTTACTTGTCACAACAACTGCATCACCCCAACTAATATATAATGTGTACATTTATTTTAGGGATTAAATCCTTTCCCAGCTTCCTTGTTTAAAGATGTACAGTAATGTACAACTCTTTCCTTACTGGTTTGCCCAATGTGAGTTATCCTCATTCTTTGCTATCAAGGTCATCCTCATCTTCATATTCTATCCCAAATATAAGCTCATTCTCTGTCCTTTTCATCTTGACAGTAATCCAGTACTATCACCTTCAGCATCTGCTACATTGTAGAAACCAGAACAATAATCTATTCTGTAACTGGCCATATTGGTTCAGTTTCTTTCTCATTTCCTTCTTTACCCAGTTATGCTTTGGCTAAAACTTCATAAACTTCTACTTTCTGGATGAAGATGCATCTATTCTATTCCTTAAACGCTACATGTTTTCCCAGGGGTGTGAAAAGGTAGCTAATTTCAGTTCTTGCATTAATCTGTTCCTGACTACAAAAGGAGAATTTGTCTCAGCCTCTCATGTGGACTGCCTTATCCATCAAAGCATCCCAGACATGCAAGAGGATGAAACATACACCTCTCTTCAGTGGGATACTCCAACATCAAACCCTTATCAGAGACATCTGTCTTCCACCAAAAATTCAGGTAACCAGTTCTAACTATTTACACTAAGACCCTGTGGTTTATGAGTTTTCTTTTCTCCTGTTCTATGATGAGCCCAAGGTGATATTTATAATCTGAAATAACCCACTTAAAAGTATAATAATATGCATAACATGCTAATATTAAAAATGAAATAAAGTGGAGGAGAAGTAGAGGACTTGACAAGTATGTAGTACATTGGGTTTCTCTCTCTCTCTGTTGCTGAAAAGACAAAGAATTCCTGGATTTGGAAAATAAGTGAAAGAACTCACATATTTTGTGTAATTTTAGCACTTCCCTGGTGGCTCAGAGGTTAAAGCATCTGCCTCCAATGCAGGAGACCAGGGTTCAATCCCTGGGTCGGGAAGATCCCCTGGAGAAGGAAATGGCAACCCACTCTAGTACTCTTGCCTGGAAAATCCCATGGACTGAGGAGCCTGGTGGGCTACAGTCCATGGGGTCACAAAGAGTCGGACATGACTGAGTGACTTTACTTACTTACTTAAAAAACATCCTGTAAATTATATGATAAATACTAAGAAATAAAAGAGAAAACATAGGTTGAGAAAAGTGGCAAACACTCACCAGCCTGGGTTAGTTCTGTCTTTAATATAAAATATTTATATCAATTTTCTTTTGTTTAGGTAATAAATTACCACAGACTTAGGGGCATAATACAACATAGCTTTATTTTCTTACAGTCTTAGAGATCAGAAGTCCAAAATGGATTCTGCTGGATTGAAACCAAGGTGCTGTGGTTCTACTTTCCATAGAGAGGCTCTAGGGGAGGGGTCCCCAAGCTCTAGGAACTGACTGGTGATTTGAACTGGAGCTGATGCAATAATAATAGAAATAAAGTGCACAACAAATGTAATGCACTTGAATCATCCCAAAACCATCCCCACCTTCTTGGTCCATGGAAAAACCGTTTTCCGTGAAACCAGTCCCTGGTGCCAAAAGACTGGGGAACAGTGCTCTAGGGGACAAACCATTCCCTGTCTTCTCCAGTTTCTAGAGTTGCATCCTTGCTTTCCTGAACCTGTGGCTCCTTTCCAATCTTCAGCTACAGTGGCACATCTTCAAATGTGTCTTGGCTTCCTTTATTATATGGCAGTCTCTTCCTCTTATCTATGTCTCACTTATAAGGGCCAGATAAAACAGAAAGATCTTCCCATTCAAAGATCCTTTACTTAATTATACATTTAAAGTCTCCTTCTCCTCATAAGGAAACATTTATCAGTTCCAGAGATTAGAACATAGGCATTTTGGGCATTTTGGGGAGAGTCATTATTCAGCCTACATCATTATCCAGAGATAAATTGTATGCTTTTTTCTCTCACTAACATTAAGAATATGACAAATCACTCATTCGTTTTCCCTCCCCGAATTGTTGCAAAATTGTGTTTAAAAATGTTCCTTATCCAAAATCATGCGTTCAAAGGGAAATACCTTTGAATCAATCATGCGCAAATGACACTGACCAGAGATGAGGAGATTGGAGACAGCTTTTCTAAATTAATTCATTTATTTATTATTTATTTTGGGGGGCTGCACTGGGTCTTCCTTGCTGCACATGGACTTTGTCTGGTTGTGACAAGTGGGAGCTATTTTCTAGTTGCGGTGTGTGGGCTTCTCATTGCAGTGGTTTCTCTTGTTGTGGAGCACAGGCTCTGGAGCACAGGCTCAGTAGTTGCGGTGCAGCAGTTCAGTTGCTCCGTGTCATGTGGGATCTTTCCAGACCAGGGATCGAACCTGTGTCTCCTTTATTGGCAGGAGGATTCTTAACCACTGAAAGTGGAAGTGTTAGTAGTTCAGTTGTGTTTGACTCTTTGAAACCCCATAGATTATAGCCCACCAGGCTCCTCTGTCCATGGAGTTCTCCAGGCAAGAATACTGGAGGGGCTGTCATTCCCTTCTCCAGGAGACCTTCCTGACCCAGCAATCGAACCTGGGCCTCCCGCATTGCAGGCAGATTCTTTGTCTCTGAACCACCAGGGAAGCCCTCTGAACCACTAGACTCCCAAGAAGTCCTGGAAACAGCCCTTTTGCTGTCAAAAATTAAAGCCTACTGCCTAGTCTGCCATCATCTCTAAAAGACTGTTGGAAGAGAATACATCTAACAAGTTACTGAGCTGGTGGCATCATACAAGGATAAGAGAAGTATATTGTGAAAGCTGTCCAAGCTGGCATTTTTCCAAATTATGACTTGCATTTCAAAGAGTTTGAGTTCATCTTTTCCTGTTATACACAATTACAATGTTACCTCCTCATTTTACTCAGTTTAGTACTTTCCTGTCGACTGAGGGCAGGAGGAGAAGGGGACAACAGAGGATGAGATGGTTGGATGGCATCACCGACTCGATGGACATGGGTTTGGGTGGACTCTGGGAGTTGGTGATGGACAGGGAGGCCTGGCGTGCTGTGGTTCATGGGGTTGCAAAGAGTCAGACACGACTGAGCAACTGAACTGAACTGAACTGAACTGACTCACTTCTTTCCCCTACTTTCTCTAAATCAACTTCATTGCTTCTATTCCTTGTTTAGGAGTATGGTGTCTTGTGACGGTGATCTTATGTATTTTCTGCATTGGCTCATTAGCAACCTCCATTTCCTTGGGCATCAAATGTAAGTATAAAAAGATATCTTCAAAATAATCTATATAGATAGATAGGTTGCATACTACATGTAGCATTACATAGGTGTATGCATATCATTTTAACTGGAACTTCATAACTTATAAATAGATAAATAAATCAACTAGAAACACCTAAATGAATATAAATTATATAAAATAATGACTTCCTTATTTAAGTTATGGGACATCAATTAGCTTTAACTCTCTAAAGCACTCAGATGCCACTGATAACTTTTAATATTCAATGGCAAACTGTTTAACTCAAATCTAATACCATAGGTCTCTTTGGGAAAAATGATGCAAATAATTGCTTATATTATGATCCCATTTATGAATTATGTTAATATGCCAAAGCATGCAATTTGAAGGTTTTCAGTACTATGCTCTTCCTTTTCTAATATACATTTATTCTAAATTATATAGATCATTTTATTATGAACTTCTCAGTTTATATTAGACAAGGTACAATTTAGTATGTTTAAGGTAAATGTGAGGACTTTATTTGGGCCAATATTTTGCCACATTTCTTTTTTTTCTTTCAGTTCAAAGTGAAAACATGCTTTTATATATAACAAATGAATTTTTTATAAAGTGTAACAATTACAGAAGCACAGGTTCCAGAAAAAAGACCAAGAACCTTTATTGTCACTTATGCTAGCACAAAGAAATATGCTTAGAAAGACAGTGATGAAGAGCAATTGTCTAGATAATTCTTATATCTTGTATGCCTTGGCAAATCATTTCTCCAACTGGGAGGAATTAGCTGGTGATGAATTAGCTGCTGTAGCAAATGAATAGAACCGAGGAGGGAGTCATGGAAACTTCTAATTTGTAGCCAAATCAGAAAGAAGTCATGCTAACCTGGGAATCTACTACTTGCATTGGCCTCTGAGGTGGGGAGCAGTCTTTGGGACTGAGCTCTTAACCTCGGGATACTGATGCTATTTCCAGGAAGATAGTGTCAGAATTATATTAAATTATAGGGCACCCAATTGGTGTAGTAGAGCAGGGCAAGGGGGTGGGGTGGAATGGGGACAATACATTTGGTGAACAGAAGTGTCAGAAGTGTGAGTGTGGTAGTGGTGTAAAAGTCAAGGAGATTCAAGCCTATGCAATTTGCATCAGGATACATGGAACGTAATTTGGAAATATCTAACGCAATGTAAATGCACAAAACTTTGACCTATTCACTTATCTTACAAATGTACTTACACATGTGTGAAACTATGTATAACTAAGGTTCCTCATTACAGTATTTCTTTCTACAATAACAAAAGATTACAAATAGTGTAAAAGTCAATGAAGCATTATTAAAATAAATCATGATATATTCATACAATAGAATCCAATATAAAAAAGAATGAGAAAGCTCTTTATGTACTAACATAGTATTATGTCAAAAATACATTTTAAGTGATCAAATGAAAACTGCAAAACCATGTAAAAAGATTGTTATCATTTGTGTAAAGAAGATTGAGGGAACTTTATATTCATTTGCATGTAAATTTCAGAACACCTCTGGAAGAATAAAAAATAAATTGATAAATCTGAGTGCATTAAAGGGCTGGAATTGAGTGGGTAAGGAAACAGGGATGGCAAAGAGCTTTTTTGTTGTACATCCTGTGTAGCTTTTAAAAAAAAATTAATTGGAATATAGTTGCTTTACAATGTTGTATTAGTTTCTGCTGTACTGTGAAGTGAATCCATTATATGTATCCATATTTACCTTCTTTTTTAGATTTCCTTCCCTTTTAGGTCACGGCAGAGCACTGAGTAGAGATCCCTGTGTTATACAGCAGGTTCTAATTAGTTATTTATTTTATACATTGTAGTATATGTATGTCAACCGTAATCTCCCAATGCATCCCAATTCCCCCTCCCCTTTAGTATCCATAAGTTTGTTCTCTATCTGTGTCTCTATTTCCACTTTGTACATAAGTTCATCTGTATCATTTTTCTAGATTCCACATATAAGTAATATTATATGATACTTGTTTTTCTCTTTCTGACTTGTTTCACTTTGTATGACAGTCTCTAGGTCTATCTATGTCTCTGCAAATGACACTATTTCATTCCTTTTTTTGGCTGAATAATACTCCATTGTATATATCTTCTTTATCCATTCCTTTGTTGATGGACATTTAGGTTGCTTCCACATCCTGGCTATTATAAATAGGGCTGCAATGAACATTTGGGTGCATGTGTCTTTTTGAACTATGGGTTTCTGAGTATGTGCCAAGTAGTGGGATTGCTAGGTCATATAGTAGTTCTATTTTTAGTTTTTTAAGGAACCTCCACTCTGTTCTCCATAGCGACTGTATCAATTTACATTCCCACAAACACTACAGGAGGGTTCCCATTTATCCACATCTTCTCCAGCATTTATTGTTTGTAGATTTTTTAGTGATGGCAAAACTATAGAATACTGATGAAAGAAAGAAATCAAAGATGACACCAAGAGATAGACAGATATACCATGTTCTTAGACTGGAAAAATCAATATTGTGAAATAATTATACTACTCAAAACAATTTACAGATTCAATGCAATTCTTATCGAATTAGCAAGGGCATTTTTCACATGATTAGAAAAAATTACAATTTGTATCGAAATAGAAAAGACTCTAAATAGCCAAAGCAATCTTGAGAAAGAAAAACGGAGCTGGAGGAATCAGACTCCCTGACTTCAGACTATACTACAAAGCTTCAGTCATCAATGCAGTATGGTACAGGCAAAAAAAACAGAAATATAGATCAATGGATAGAAAGCTCAGAGATAAACCCGTGAACCTATAGTCACCTAATCTATGACAAAGGAGGCAAAAATATACACTAGAGAAAAGGCAGCCTCTTCAATAAGTGGCATTGGGAAAACCAGACAGCTATGTAAAAGAATGAAATAAGAGCATTCTCTAACACTGCACACAAAAATAAACTCAAAATGGATTAAAGACCTAAATGTAAGGCTGAACAATGTAAAATTTAGAGGAGGCATAGGCAAGAGCACTCTTTGACATAAATCACCAGATCGTTTTTAACCCACCTTCTAGAGTAGTGAAAATAAAAACAAAAACAAACCGAGAAGACTTAAAAGCTTTTGCACAGCAAAGAACGACATAAATGAGACTAAAAGACAACCCTAAGAATGGGAGAAAATATTTGCAAATCAAGCAACCAATAGGGGATTGATCTTCAAAATATACAAATAGTTCATGTAGCTCAATATCAAAAAGTGAACAACACAATAAAAAAAGAATGAGCAGAACACCTAAATAAACATCCTTTGTAGCTTTTATTCACAAATATAATGAGTAATATGTAGTTCTCTTCAGTCTGCATTGAAGGTTTATTTTGTTATGTGTCAGTATTTTATCAGGAATGGTTGTTATTGTTTGAAGTGTTTCAGATGTCCACTGCTATAATGCAGCAGCAAGAAAAACTCATCCAACAGGAGAGAGCACTGCTCAACTTCTCACAGTGGAAGAGAAACCCCAACCTACAGATGACATATTGCCAAACCTTAATGCAGAAGTCTTTCAGTTCAGGTAATTGATATAAAATCAATTTTCACTGTGCAGATACCAATGTATACACCAGTTCCTCAAAACAACAACAGCAAAACAAAAAACCCACAGCAATGCATATTTCTATGTAAATTATAGTCAGGATTTCATAAAAAATAGGAGAGAGATACTTTTGATCTGCTCTTTACTTCAATGTCATTTATACATACATCAGTGCTAAGTCACTTCAGTGGTGTCCAGCTCTTTGTGACTGTATGGACTGTAGCCCACCAGGCTCCTCTGTCCACGGGATTCTCCAGGCAAGAATACTGGAGTGGGTTGCCAATCCCTCCTCCAGGGGATCTTCCTGACTCAGGGATGGAACTCACTTCTTCTTCATCTCTTGCATTGTAGGCTGATTCTTTACCACTAATACCACCTGGGAAGCCCACATTACATTAATAGTATGTGGAAAATACTGAGGTTCCAAGAAATAGAAAAAAAGGAAAATATACAGTCAAACGTCAAAATGTAATGAGTGAGATGAGTAGGTAAGATTAAACAAAAAAAAGCAGCATTTTATGTTTTATCCAATCATTCAAATTTGTGTGTATCTCCAGCTTTCTTGCCTGGAGAATTCTATGGACAGAGGAGCCCTGGTGAGCTGCAGCCCATGGGTTCACGAAGAGTCGGGTACAACTGAACACACACTCTTACATCTACATATAAAATTTAGAAAATTAACTCCTCTGTAGTGGCTATCACTTTAGTAATTGTCAATAAGCCAGGTATTTCCTTCTAATTGAGATTCAGTCAAGTAAATGTTTAAAAAAATACAATGTTTTACGAACTGCTGAAAGCATGGATTAGGCCCACCTCTGAATCATCAACTTTAATCAGTGTTGTTGTTGTTTAGTCGCTCAGTCACATGATCGCTTAAATCAGTGACAAAATCCATTTTGGAGATTAATTCAAATCCAGCATGTTCTCAGCCTTTCAACTGCCATTGTCAGCACTGCTTATGCTATAACTTTAATAACACTCAGGATACTGATTAGAGTCGTTCTCAAAGGATAGTGAAGAAGAGCCCTAAATAATTTGACATCTGGGCCATGGAAACTGGTAATGAACTATTCGTGACCCTAAGTAGAAGGCTTTTCCCTGGAGACTACAGTTCTGGAAGTATGAGAGTCTTTCCTTCTATAAAATTGTGCTAGAAACACTTGGTCAAAGTGTTGATCTTTGGTTCCCCTTCTACACATCTGAGCATCCTTCTTTCATGAATACGTTTTTTCTTAAGATAAGTTCTATAAAACTGGTGAAACGTTAAGACTTACTTCTTAGTAATATCAAAGTCCTAAATTAAACGTATTGGTCACTTGTTCAATTTTTCCTCACCTACATATTTTAAAATCACTCCTCAAGGTGCACTCTTTGTTCTCTCCACTATATGAGAAACATTTTCATGCTTGACTCTCAGAATTTAAACATCAACTTGAGGCTTACCACTCTACTCACCTAATGGCTCATTACATTCTCAATTAAATTGGGCCAATAATATTAATGGACACAAAACAATAAGCAAACAAGTGAAGATTATAAATGATGTAAATTAAAAGGAGGAAAGATATCTAAAAATAGAATAATCAGATCAATTATTATAGAAGAGAAACAATCCGGGAAAATATTCCCAAATTAATTTTATCTTAAACTCTTAGAGACCTATTGCATTTGGAAGTAATTGTACAAATCTTACTGTATTCAGGTTCAAAGGACGTTAAATTGCTGAGAACTGCATCATATGAGCCATTGAGTTAAAGCAGGGGTCCCCAACCTATGGGATCTAATGTCTGATGATCTGAGCTGCAGCTGATGTACTAATAATAAAAATAAAGTGTATAATAAATGTAATGTGCTTGAATCACACTGAAACCATGCCTCACTCCCAGGTCCATGGAAAAATTGCCTTCCATGAAACTGATCCCTGGTGCAAAAAAAGTTGGGGATCATTGGAAAAAATTCAGCTTCACTGGGAATAATACAAGGGGTTCTTTTGCAGAGGTGTGCTACCAATATTTTTACAATAACTTTAATGAAATGTTTATATTTGAAGCCTATAACTGCAGCCCTTGTCCAAACAACTGGATTCAGAATGGAGAAAGTTGTTACTATGTCTTTGAAAGCTGGAAATTTTGGCACACTAGTAGAGAGGATTGTTGGAAGAAGGAATCTGATCTTCTGCAAATAGAGAGCAAAGAAGAAATGGTAAACACTGCTTTATGATTTCATATCATTCTGAAAATACCTATGAAATGAAAAGACTGATTCTCATAGAATTCCTTAATACTCTGTAACAATGGTATATTTGTTGGGAAAAAAAAAGTTTCAATATTCAAAGTAGGAATTGGCATGCCTTGTTTTCCTTTTAATTGGAGAAACAAAATACAGGATGTTTATTCAGAAATCAGGGAGAATATGTTAGTTCTATGTTCTTTGTTACTCTAAAAGGGAGGGAACAAGAGAAATTCCATTTTGTAACTGCTAATCCACTCCCAGATATGCACACATTATGATTGTATATATGTTTAATTTGTTTTAAATTTGAAGTTTCAATACTTTAGGGAGGTATACTAAACTATAACAATTGTATAATTATCAAGAAAAGTAGAAGTACAAAAAGTGAGGTGACATCATGAAATGGAGAGACCTGTGAAAATAAACATTTGCTAAATGAACTGTTTAATTGACATTAAACCTAGTTTACTAATATTTTAATGAGTAAGATGCTTTCTTGAAATCGTTATACCCATAAATTATGTGTGAAGTAGAAAGCACAGTACACATTTCTGAATTTATTAAAAATGTTTATCTGCCATATTCAGTGATTAGTCAAAGCTCATTTTTATAAGAATAATAGAACAATTTGTTAAAGATATGTAATAAATCAAAGCAACTTGGACTAGCTAATGACAGTTATGGGTTTGCACTATTTTCCTGTGCAAATTAAGTAACAAAAGTTAGAAGTATTTATTCCTACAAAATATGCCTGCAGTTAATTGCTGCTGGACTCTTCTAAACTATTTCTCACACTGACGTATCCTGGAAAAGACATATATATACTATCTGCCAAATTCTGAATCCATTAAAATTATTTTGACATCAGATGCCTATTTGTTTCATAGTTTTTACCACCTTGATCATTTAGCAATAAAAGGGAAAGTATACTTTCTTTAAAGTCTCTCTCTTTCCAGCCTTCAAGTTCCAATTACATTTGTAGAGGCAAAATGTCACACTTCTATTTCATGGTAGTTTATTAGCTTTTTGTTTGTTTTGGAGTACCACTCCAACCTTGGTTCACTGTTCAAGTCTTGTTTCTTATAGGACTTTATCACGGGCAGCCTGAAGAAGATCAAAAGAAACTATGATTACTGGGTAGGACTGTCACAGAGCGGGTCCAACCAACCTTGGCTTTGGCAGGATGGCTCCTCTCCTTCCGCTGACCTGTAAGTTTCTAAGGGAAATGTTCCAAGAATTAGACACAGGTGGGAAATTAGCCATTAATTTTATCTTATACCTTACATTTCCTCCAGGAGACATGATGAGCATGATAATTTCATAGGCTTGATTGGAATCCAAGCCAAGATAAAGAGTAGCTACGTGGCTTCTAAATCTTTCTCCTTCTCAGCCCCACGCGAGCACATTCACATCAAAATCTGAAAGTCTGAATGAATGACATTATGTGATTATCAAGTACATTTCCTTTGTATCATTGAATGGAGAGAGTGCTAATTAAGTAATTCCCATAGTAAGATTTCAGAAAGAACTGGAGAGACTGGTCAGCCGTGCCTTCATATTTTGAATATTAAGAGTCAGAAAGAGAGATTTGAAATTAGAGCCTATCTTTATGTATTCAAGCATTTTAAAAAATATGCTGCCCATTGAAATAATATTTGCACATTTTATTTTGAGAAAATAGCTCTGTTATTGAAGAAGGAGCGGAAAACTACCACAAGAGGGTGCCATATTAAAACAAAAAGCTGTGCATCTCTCATTTTATTGCCCAAAGAACATCTCCTTAAGCCCACACCTAACCTCAGATATACTGACTTGCCGCTCCAGGTTGCCAAGACAGGGGCCCCAGTCAACCGATCAAGCCTGTGGATACCTCAGAGACAATGACCTTTCTTCTGCTAACTGCAGCATTTGGAAATATTTCATCTGTGAGAAGTACGCACTAAGATCTTCTACCTGAAAGAAATTTTGCTTAAAGTGATCACTCCATTATGATCATATTTGCAATAGATCTTCAAAAACCTGTAATAATGAGCCTAAGGGCCAGCACAGAACTAAACCAGTGCAAGGGCTGTAAAACCAGCTACCTGGGACCCAAAACCTATCTTGCCTTTACACTTGGTAATATTCCTCAATGCTTTCCATATGTTTCTTTGACACTGCTCAAATTACTTACCAAGAATAAAATTGGTTTAGAGCAACAGAAGACAAAACTGTAAAGAATGGAGAACAAGCTGAAGAAAAATCATTTCCATTTGTCATTTTTTTTCTCTTTCTCTTTCTATTTTTTTTAAATTTAGAGTGACTATAAACTCTACAGAAAAATCAATAAATCACTGGTGAGATGATGCAATTTTAGCTAACCAATACCCTTTTCAATAAATGAATAAATGTGACCTTTCAAACTCACTGTTTGCAAAATCTTTCTATGCATTTACTGGGCTTGCCAGGCATTATGTTATCAGACTGGTAGGATGGGAAGACAGTGACACGGATTTTCAAATTGGAAGGAAGATATGCTGCTATCTTCTGCCTATAAGACAAAATCATTTTTAGGACTGCAGAATTTTACTGGAGAGAAGAACAACCAGAGCTACATGTATGTGGAAGGAGTAGTCAGGCTGGCACAGCAGTATCCAGTAAGGAAGAGCTGGCTGATTCATGCTGTTGTATGGCAGAAATCAACACAACACTGTAAAACAATTATCCTTCAATTAAAAATAAATTTTAAAAAAACTGCAAAAATAGAACTGTGATCTTCCTTTTGCCGGGAGCCAGCGTGAGGAAATCCACCCGTGACAAGGTCATGCGGCAAGAGCTCTGATGGCAAGGCTAATCAGACCTCAGGTTTTCCCCCTGGAATTTCCTGAGCATCCACCCCTCAAAAAATAAGAATCTGCCTGCTTTTCCACTCTTCTAATATTCTCTGGAAAAAGTCAACTCAGGGCTTTAGTCTTCTGCATTTGAAAGGGATGTTTCAGTTAACCGCCTCTGATTGCTCTCTAGCTTGCCTAACAGGTTCCCCGGACCTCTTACAGCTTGTGAATTGCTTACAGCCCCCCAACCGCGACAGGCACAAAGCTTGAAAGCATCTTAAGATACAGAGCCTTTTCTAAAGAGTTAAAAATTATATTGGTAGAGGGTTTTCACTGTTGACTCAATGACTGCTGCCAGGCCTCCATATTCTTTATCTTTTAGGCACCTGGAAGGATGTTACTCAATGTAAGCAGGATGTAGAAAAAGATACATAGTAGTTTTGATGTTAGCAACACTAGACTTTTGAGCTAATTGCTTCTCTTTTGCTGTAAATCACTGTACTCCCTCTGCTTGTTATAAGTTGCTGTATCTTTGCTGTGTAAGAATGTAACTTTATTTAGTGCTTTCTGAGAGTGGCACCAGACCTTGGGAAGATCAACACAAATAAGTTTTCTGGTTGACAAACCCTTATCAGAAAAAAGGCTGTAAAATGTTAATTGGCCCTTTTGGCTGGAAGATGATGTAAATTACCTAAGACTTGTGTATACAATTAGGTATGCAGAGAGAAAAGCCTGGTTTTGATAAGAGTCTGGACTGCTAATGCTGCATAACTTTGTGTTACCCATTGATCTCCATGTTTTATCAAAAGTATAAAAGGCCTTCTGAACAATAGGGGCCAGAGCCAGTCGCTGGACTGATTTCCCCCGTGTCTCTCTCTCTCTTCTTTTCTCCCTTCCCCTCCCTCCGTTCTTTACTCTAATCTCAGGCTGAATTTCCATCTGGGACGCGGAGGCTCACCAAGTCTACTTACTTGCCCTGGCTGCTAAGACCCGCACGAAAGGGAGCCTAAGGTGAGGCACCCTTAGATATTCAAGCGGGCGCCGGTGGCCCAACATAGATGGTGCAAATTCTTTGTCTGGAATTTTATTGGTCTTCCGTGTAATCCAAGCTATTCAGCCCTCTTCCTCCACTTAATTCTCCTACTACACTATTTCTTCCTAATCTAATCTTATCTCAATCACTAAATAAGTTTTTCTCATGCCAACGCCGTCCACCCTTCGAAATCCCTGGATCCACCAGGGCTGGACCCCGGCATTCCTTTCTACTTCTTACTGACCATCCCCACTGCTCACATATCAAAAGACTCATGACCTGTATGACAGACTCCAGGTTCACCCACACTACTACAAATGACTCAATTTCATTCCTTTTTATGACTAAATAAGATTCCTTGGTATGTATGTACCACATCTTTGCCCATTCATCTGTTGGTGGACATCTAGTTTGCTTCCTTGTCCTGGCTAAAATAGTTGCGGCAGTGAACTGTTATACAGAGAGAAGTCAGAAAGAGAAAATCAAATATCAGATGTTAATGCATATATATGGAATCAAAAAATGGTACTGCTGAAACTATTTGCAGGGTAGGAAGGAATAGAGACACAGGTGTAGAAAACAAACTTGTGGACACAAGGTTGAAAAGGAGAGGGTGGGAGGAACTGAGAGTGTAGCTACCATGTGTCAAATGGTATCTGGTGCAAAGCTACTGCATAACACAAGGAGCTCAGCTTGGTGCTCTGTAATGACCTAGTAGGGTGGAATAGGGGGTTGGGGTGGGAGGGAGGCTCAAGGGGGAGAGGATATATGTATACATGTGGCTGATTCACCTCATTGTACAGCGGAAACTAACACAACATTGTAAAGCTATTACACTCCAATTTAAAGAGAAAGAAAAAAAAAAATAAAAAGGACTCATGACTTGGATCCCTGAGACTAACACTCCAGTGCTTTTAACTAAATCTCTCAATGTCTCAGTTTCCTCTTTGAAAATAAATATAGAATTTGCTTCAAATATTGGTTGAGGATGAGATTATCCATATATGTAAATTTGCTGAGAAGAGCATCTTACATGGAATTTTACACTCTACTTGTGCTTGCTGCTGTTGTCTGGGTAAATCCTCAGTCATCTCTAGACATCACTGCTTTGTGTACTTCAAATGAACACGATCCCTTTGCTGCTTATGTTATAAGGATATCAAGAAGACAGAGTTGACAGGTAAATTGTCACCAAGTATCTGGAGAGGATACTTGTCTTAAACCTAATGAATCTATAGACAGTCTCTGTCCTAGGTCTGCAGGCTCCCCTAGGCATGGACTACCTTGTTCCCTGGAGACAATGGATGTGAAAGTGTCTTGGGACTTACAGGAAGGGAATTTCCACTAATTATTATTATTATACTAATATATTTCACTAATTATTATTATTAGTATACTAAAACTGGAGAAGGCAATAGCAACCCAATCCAGTATTCTTGCCTGGAAAATCCCATGGACCGAGGAGCCTGGTAGGTTATAGTCCATGGGGTCACAAAGAGTCGGACACAACTAAGCAACTTCACTTTCACTTTCACTTTCATTATATATAATATAATAGTACACTATTATTCTATAATCTATTTCTCTCTTCCACTGTATGCAAAAAGGCAAAATGGATGTCTGAGGAGGCCTTAGAAATAGCTGTGAAAAGAAGAGAAGCCAAAAGCAGAGGAGAAAAGGGAAGATATACCCATTTGAATGCAGAGTTCCAAAGAATAGCAAGGAGAGATAAGAAAGCCTTCCTCAGTGATCAATGCAAAGAAATAGAAGAAAACAATAAAATGGGAAAGACTAGAGATCTCTTCAAGAACATTAGAGATATCAAGGGAACATTTTATGCAAAGATGGGCACAATAAAGATAGGGACCTAACAGGAGAATATTTTAAGAAGAGGTGGCAGGAATACACAGAACTGTACAGAAAAGATCTTCATGACCCAGATAACCATGATGATATGATTACTCACCTAGAGCCAGACATCCTGGAATGTGAAGTCAAGTGAGCCTTAGGAAGACCTTACAAACAAAGCTTTTGGAGGTGATGGAATTCCAGTTGAGCTATTTCAAATCCTAAAAGATGATGCTGTGAAAGTGTTTCACTCAACATGCCAGCAAATTTGGAAAACTCAGCAGTGGCCACAGGACTGGAAAAAGTCAATTTTCATTCCAATCCCAAAGAAAGGCAATGCCAGAGAATGCTCAAACTAATGCACAATTGCACTCACCTCACACGCTAGTAAAGTAATGCTCAAAATTCTCTAAGCCAGGCTTCAATAGTACGTGAACCATGAACTTCCAGATGTTCAAGCTGGTTTTAGAAAAGGCAGAGGAACCAGAGATCAAACTGCCAACATTCTCTGGATCATGGAAAAAGCAAGAGAGTTCCAGAAAACCATCCATTTCTGCTTTATTGACTATGTCAAAGCCTTTGACTGTGTGGATCACAATATACTGAGGAAAATTCTGAAAGAGATGGGAATACCAGACCACCTGACCTGCCTTTTGAGAAATCTGTATGCAGGTCAGGAAGCAACAGTTAGAACTGGACATGGAAAAACAGACTGGTTCCAAATAAGGAAAGGAGTACGTCAAGGCTGTATATTGTCACCCTGCTTATTTAACTTATATGCAGAGTACATCATGAGAAATGCTGGGCTAGATGAAGCCCAAGCTGGAATCAAGATTGCCAGAAGAAATATCAATAACCTCAGATATGCAGATGATATTACCCTTATGCAGAAACCAAAGAAGAACTAAAGAGCCTCTTGATGAAAGTGAAAGAGGAGAGTGAAAAATTTGGCTTAAAACTCAGCATTCAGAAAACTAAGATCATGGCATCTGGTCCCATCACTTCATGGGAAATAGATGGGGAAACAGTGGAAACAGTGTCAGACTTTATTTTCTTGGGCTCCAAAATCACTGCAGATGGTGACTGCAGTCATGAAATTAAAAGATGCTTGCTTCTTGTAACAAAAGTTGTGAACAACCTCAGTTCAGTTCAGTAACTCAGTCGTGTCTGACTCTTTGTGACCCCATGAATCATAGCACGCCAGGCCTCCCTGTCTATCACCAACTCCCGAAGTTCACTCAAACTCATGACTATTGAGTTGGTGATGCCATCCAACCGTCTCATCCTCTGTCATCCCCTTCTCCTCCTGTCCTCAATCCCTCCCAGCATCAGGGGTTTTTCCAATGAGTCAACTCTTCGCATGAGGTGGCCAAAATAATGGAGTTTCAGCTTTAGCATCAGTCCTTCCAGAGAACACCCAGTACTGATCTCCTTTAGGATGGACTGGTTGGGTGTCCTTGCAGTCCAAGGGACTCTCAAGAGTCTTCTCCAACACCACAGTTCAAAAGCATCCATTCTTCAGTGCTCAGCTTTCTTCACAGTCCAACTCTCACATCCATACATGACCACTGGAAAAACCATAGCCTTGACTAGACGGACCTTTGTCGGCAAAGCAATGTCTCTGCTTTTGAATATGCTATTTAGGTTGGTCATAACTTTCTTTCCAAGGAGTAAGTGTCTTTTAATGGTGAACAACCTAGACAGCATATTAAAAAGCAGAGACATTACTTTGCCAACAAAGGTCTGCCTAGTCAAAACTATTGTTTTTCCAGTGGTTATCAATGGATGTGAGAGTTAGACTATAAAGAAAGCTGAGCGCCGAAGAATTGATGCTTTTGAAGTGTGGTGTTGGAGAAGACATTTGAGACTCCCTTGTGTTGCAAGGAGATCAAACCAGTCCATCCAAAAGGAAATCAGTCCTGAATATTCATTGGAATGGCTGATGCTGAAGCTGAAACTCTAATACTTTGTCCACCTGATGCAAAGTGCTGACTCATTTGAAAAGACCCTGACGCTGGGAAAAATTGAAGGTGGGAGGAGAAGGGGATGACAGAGGATGAGATGGTTGGATGCCATCAACAACTCAATGGACATGAGTTTGAGAAAACTCCGGGAGTTGGGATGGACAGGGAGGCCTGGCGTGCTGCAGTTCATGGGGTCACAAAGAGTTGGACGTGACTGAGAGACTGAACTAAACCGAGACATTTAAATGAACCTGGAAGTCTCTTGTAAAAGATGATCTCAGAAGGAGAAGTTCCTTTAAAAGTAAGATGAGTGTGATTTTGTATTTGTTTCTTTATTTACCCTTGACCTGAAGTTTAAATGGGAATTTCAATAAAAGGGACTTTTCTCTAGTTTTCTGCTGAACCCATAAAAAGAGAATAGCAAAGAAAACATAAGCTGTCTCTTCTGGTTTGCACAGCTGGCAGCTGGCAGTTCAATATAATAACCTGGAATAAAGGAGAAACAATGGCAAATTTTAGTAGGAAAGACTGTTTGTCTTCAAGACTCTTCAAAGTATTGTCATGGAGTTGTGTTTAGAGAAAGGATAGGAAACATTTAATAACTCTTTTGAGAAGAAGTACAATGAAGCCAGAAGCAAACATCCTTCGGCTGACATCATCCATCAGCATGTGATGCAGTATTTACAAGTCTGAGTTTTATCTACAGAGCAGCTGGCATAAACCTCTACTGATTTCCTCAGTGGCAGTATTGCTTTCACACAGATCGCACGGGTGGAAGATTTTTCCTTGCAGTTTTCTTTTGGCCCAGAACAACAAGGCTTTTTAACACAATGGTAAGATATTGGACCTTAGCTCCGGGATAATCAAGTTCAGTTCAGTCGCTCAGCTGTGTCTGACTCTTTGTGACTCCATGGACTGCAGCACTCCAGGCTTCCCTGTCCATCACCAACTCCCAGACCCTGCTTAAAATCATGTCCATTGCATCACTGATGCCCAGCAAATAATGAACTGGGTATCTGATCCATCTCACTGAGTTCCAGACTAGTTCTTTTTAGATTTATTTTTAATTAGAGGATTACTTTACAGTGTTGTTTCTGCTGTACAACAACATGAATCAGCTATAAGTATACATACATCCCCTCCCTCTTTAGTCTCCCTCCCACCACCCGCATCCCACTCTGCTGGGTCATCCCAGAGCACTGAGCTGAGCTCCCTGTGTTATACAGCAGCTGCCCACTAGCTATCTGTTTTACACAGGGTAGTGTAGATATGTCAATGCTGCTCTCTCAGTTCATCTCACCCTCTTCTTCCCTGGCTATGCCCACAAGTCCGTCCTCTACATGTGCGCCCCTATGCCTGCCCTGCAAATAGGTTCATCAGTACCATTTTTCAGATTAGTTTTTAAAAAGTAAAAGGATAGGAAAAATAAAACCCTATCCTGCAAATGTAAAGAGGCTTTTTTTAACATGCTTTATTCAAACGCCATTAAATGTATGAAAAGAAAAACTTTAATAACATTTTAGATCCCAAAAATCTATTCATACAATGAAACTTGTACCAGAAGTTATGTACACCTTAAATCAGATTATGCTGCTTTTTGTATTCTTTGAAAACTATAAGAATTCCATTAGAAAGTATCTGACTTCCAAATATTGAGGCCAACTCTGAGACAGCCTTCTAGACCTTCCTACATATTTCACAATCAGCTACTATCTCTAAAGCAAAAGTTCCCAGCACACTTCTCACATTTCCTGCTGCTACCGGGCTCCTGACCTGTTTCCTGTTGATAAGTTTTTAAGAGCAGTTCAATATCCTCAGGAAAAGAAATAGCTCATTGTGTACCCTGGGGAACTCAGATCTACCAGGAAAGGTCATGTTCCTCATTTGACTTTTCCCTGCAATTTCTTCAGAATTACCTAAATGCACAAAAATCTAGAAAAAAAAAAAGTCCTCTTGTGTTAGAAAACCCATTCACAGGGTGCTACCTCTCTGATTTTTGACAGAAAATTGTTCTCAGAAAGTCATATTTTCAAATTCATGTTATGATTATTTCCTATTCTTAAAATTTAAAAAAAGAGAGAGAAAGCTTATGGAAAGAATAATGTGTCATATTTATTTCTGTTTTTTTAAAATATTTTACTCACTTTGTGATCAGTATTGTGGATTTTGTTAGGCTGAGAAGAAATCGAGGAAAGGGTTGGAGAAGAATCCGCTCAAGAATTAGTAGAATTAGTTTCATATGGAATTCTCCAGGCCAGAATACTGGAGTGGGTAACCATTCCCTTCTCCAGGGGATCTTCCCAACCCAGGGATCAAACCCAGGTCTCCTGCATTGCAGGCAGATTCTTTACCAGCTGATCCAAAAGGGAAGCCCTTTAATCTATTAATAAATGTTAAATGAAAGCTATTCAGTGAATTAAAGTCATAATTGTAGCAACATACACAATTGTTGACTTCCCTGGTGGCTCATATGGTAAAGAATCTGCCTGCAAAGCAGGACACCTGGGTTGGATCACTGGGTTGAGAAGTTCCCCTGGAAAAGGGAATGGCAACCACTCCATTATTCTTGTCTGGAGAATTCAACGGAGAGAGGAGCCTGCTGGGCTAAGGTCCATGGGGTCGCAACAAGTCAGACACGACTGAGCTGAGTGACTAACACACTTTCAGTAAAGATTCAACAATATTTTCTAGCTCATAGAATCAGTGAAGATTTAACAGTATTTTCTATCTTATATAATACACATTTTATTAAACAAATAGGTTGCTTTGTGCATTTTATGCTAGAAGTTTGGAAAATGCAGAGGAATAAAGTGTGGTTTGTTTTTTTCCAAAAATAAATAAATAAATGCTATTATTTTTTCTTCCTCCTCATCCAAAATGACACTTCCCCTTAGGTTGCAGATTTGGAGAGAAAACACTGTTCATTACCCACTAACCAGGCAGTTAGGCCCACTAAAGCAATGACATTTAGAGACACTTGTCATCTATGCTGAAGTAGTCTGTAATTGTATAAGATGCCAGGGGTCAAAACCAAATATGTGCTAATTTTACTCAGTTCACAAAATCACTTGACTTTCTCATGAGGCAAGGCTTGAATAATACTTAATTGCTTAACTAAAAGCTTAATCCCCATCCCTTGTTATGTGCTCATTATATTAACCATGTTCATTAAACATCTGTACTTGTCATAGAAAATATTTTGTAATATCCACAGGTCCCCAGTGTAGAGGTCTCTCTGCAATTTGTTCACGAAAGAAGGTTGTTTTTTCTTGCTTTCACTCATCTATTTTATTTTTATTTTATTTTTATATTTTTTTTATTTGCATATGCTTTTTTTTTTTAATTTTAAAATCTTTAATTCTTACATGTGTTCCCAAACATGAACCCCCCTCCCACCTCCCTCCCCATAATATCTCTGTGGGTCATCCCCATGCACCAGCCCCAAGCATGCTGTATCCTGCATCAGACATAGACTAGCGATTCAATTCTTACATGATAGTATACATGATAGAATGCCATTCTCCCATATCATCCCACCCTCTCCCTCTCCCTCTGAGTCCAAAAGTCCGTTATACACAGCTGCGTCTTTTTTCCTGTCTTGCATACAGGGTCGTCATTGCCATCTTTTTAAATTCCATATATATGTGTTAGTATACTGTATTGGTGTTTTTCTTTCTGGCTTACTTCACTCTGTATAATCGGCTCCAGTTTCATCCATCTCATCAGAACTGATTCAAATGAATTCTTTTTAACGGCTGAGTAATACGTTGGAGGGAATGCAAACTAGTACAGCCACTATGGAGAACAGTGTGGAGATGCCTTAAAAAATTGCAAATAGAACTCCCTTATGACCCAGCAATCCCACTGCTGGGCATACACACTGAGGAAACCAGAATTGAAAGAGACACATGTACCCCAATGTTCATCGCAGCACTGTTTATAATAGCCAGGACATGGAAACAACCTAGATGTCCATCAGCAGATGAATGGATAAGAAAGCTGTGGTACATGTACACTCATCTATTTTAAAAGGTAAATCCCTTCTTTGCTTTGCAACATATTTTTAATATCCCTTACATTATATATTGCAATGTAGATTATGAAACTAATTTCACATGTACCTCATTTCATCTAACAGTAACACCCTGAGAAAACTGTAAATATGCTCACTTTATACCTAATGAAATAAGCTTTGTGAAGTAAAGGGATTTGTCTGATAATAAATTACAATAAGGGGTCTTTAACTTCCATTTTATGACCACAAATATAGTTCTTTCTGCACGACACAATAAATTAATGCACAATTTGTTCAACAATGAAGAAATTTCCTAGCTAACCAATGGAAAACTGAAGGGAAAATTCGTAAGAAAGAAATCTACAAGCAACGATTGATAAGTGGCACAGTATTATGGGAATAAACACAACCATCTTCTCTTTATTGTATATTTGCTAATTTTATGTCATTTCATCATGAGATAGATGTTTATGGAAAATAAAAGTGAAACATCCCAGCTTCCACTGTTGAAAAACAAAGAATGATAACAGATTATCCCTTCTAGTGTTAAACCCCTAAAAGTGACTTCTCTCTAATCCAGTGAAGTCAATGTGTCGTTGCCAGGAGCCACCATGGGAGATCCCACCCATGGCAAAGGTCATGAGGAAGAGGCCTGACGGGCAAAGGCGAGATCAGGCCTTGAGGGGCCCCCCTTCTCAAGCATCTACCCCCAAACCAGAATCTGTCTGTTTTACTATTTCATCACTTTCACCAACTCCTCTGACATTAACAGGGAGCTATCCCCGACTACCTTTCTCTGGAGAAAATCAACTTAGGGCTCTAGCTAATAAGTCTCCTAGACATGAGAGGAATATTTCAAATCAAACCCCCTCTGTTAGCATTCTAGCTTGTCTGACAGGTTTATTCAGACTCTTGCAGCTACACATATGATCGTTCACAGCCTCCCAACTGTGAGAGACACGGGAAGCCTAAAACATAGAGCCTTTCAAAGAGTTAAAAGTTATTAGAGTAGTGCTGGTGTAGGATTTCATTATTGGGCCAATGCTTGCTGCTAAGTTCCCATATCTCTTATCCACTGTGCACCTAGGAGTGCATTAGTTAACATAGTTGGAATGTAAGAAAAACAAGTGTAGCCTTGGAATTAACCACATCAGACTTTTGAGCTAATTGGTTCTTTCTGGTAACTCACTGCACCTTTGCTCCTTGAGAAATGTAACTCTGTTTAACATTTTCTGAGGCTGACATAGATTAGAAATATAAAGAAAAAAACATTTCAAGGGAAAATAAGTTTTCTGGTTGAGAAGCCTTTATCAAAAGAGGGTCATAAAATGTCCACAGGCCTCCAAGGCCAGAAGATAATGTACACAACATTGTCTATGGGAAAGGTTTGCAGAAAAAATCCTGGTTTCAATAAAGACAAAACAGATGTAATGTTTGGGCTGACTCTATGACTTTGCAGCTTTCATTTCCCTCTATGTACAAGTCAAGGTATAAAAGTCCTTTTTGAAAATAAAATAATGGGCCTCGCTTGAAGAAGCTTGGTCACCCAGTGTCTTTTTTTTTTCAGGTTGATCCCTTGGAGCATAGAAGCTCCCTGCATTCACTTATCTGGCCAGGTTTCTAAGACCTGAACGGGAAGGCGTTCTGCGTCTTCACCCCCTCGGGAGACCGGGAGGGCACCTGTGGCCTCTGTGAACAGAGCATGCTCCTTGTCTCGGGGCTTTATTGGCTTTCTATGTAAACCAAGGAATATCAGCCTCTTTTCTCTCCGCCATTTTCTTATCTACACCATTCTTTCTTTATCTCTCTCTAAATCATTCTCTTCTCCAATGCCGTTTCTCCTTCGGGTTCCCCTGGATCCTGCAGGGGCTGGACCCCGGCATGTCATGATGGTGTTATTTGGAATTTCTGCTACGTGTGTGCATATTGTTATTCTGAGCAGGGGACACCTGCACAAGAAGCCAGCTGTGTATATAGATGTCACAGTGTCCCTTTCATTTGCCACGATCTGATTAGATAACTTACCCTATCACAATTCAGTTGACTCATCCTTAACCATATGCTGAAGACATACACATAACTAAAAAGATTTAAAATTCAGAATGTTAAAACTATCCTCCTGAAGAAATCATGCCTCTCCCAGACTTCTTAGTTTCCTCAAATAATGAAATAATCAGTACTATTACAAAAGCAACTACAAACTCTCAATAAGACACATGTAACCACAACACTGACTGCTATCATATTTTGTGGAAGAGCACCTTGAAGTTGAGTTTTTCCCTAAATCATAAGTCCATTCTAAAATCGCCAACACTTTCCATTATTTATATTTATTATTATTAAATCTTCAGTACCTGGGGAGTACACGACTTCATGACTAAACCACAACAACACCTGGAAGGTATAACAGGGACTAAATGGACAGAAATAGGAACTGGACCCACATGAGGCCAGGTGCGCATAAAGAGTCTAGAGTTGTGTTCTGCAGAGCAGAAGCTTCCAGTTCTCTGAAGGGGGCCTGCAGTTGTGGTTGTAGCTGGAGAACCGTTCACCTCCACCTCCGACTCAGAGGCTCATGGAGACTCTGCACCTTCACCGTGGCTGCGGCTTTTTCACAAGCGCATCGTCTCAGCTCTCTGCAGTCCTTGGAAAAAGCCTTCCCATTGAGGATGGTCACACAGTCCCTGCTTCTCAGGCTGGTCAAATCTATCATAAGCTCAAACCTCAAAAAAGAAAGAAAAAAGTTATTTTATCATAGTGTATTTCTAAAATAAAGAAAGTACATAGGGAGGGTCCTAAGCTAGGTAAAGTTATAGAATAGACACCCAGAATGAGTTTACTGAAAAGATGGGGTCACCAGCCTCTTTCCTCTCAGCCCCTCAACTTCCACATACATTCCAGGGGCATCAGGTCACTCAAAACAAGAAAAACTATTTCTGACTAAAATTAAAATACATGTTGTCATCCAACTTATCATATGATTTTACTGCCATCTGAAAAATTATCTATCTCAGTTTATTTAACTGTAGAATAAAAAATAATCACATTGAATATGTACTCTCTCCTGGAAAAATAAATCTTATATAGGTATATAGGGGTTTCCCTGGCAGCTCAGATGGTAAGAAATCTGCATGCCATGCAGGAAACCCGGGTTTGATACCTAGGTTGGGAAGATCCCCTGAAGAAGGGAATGGCAGCCCACTCCAGAATTCCTGCCTGAACAATTCCATGGACAGAGGAGCCTGGGGGGGCTACAGTCCATGGGGTTGCAAAGAGTCAGACATGACTGAGTGACTAACACTTTTCACTATAGTTATGCAGAAAGATATCTGCTCAAACATGGCTTTAAATTGTTATTTATTTTTTTTAATTGTTATATATTTTAAATTAATTTTTATTGCAGTAAAGTTGCTTTACAATGTGTGTTAGTTTCTACTGTACAACAAAGTGAATCAGCTATGCACGTGTGCATGCTAAGTCACTTCAGTCATGTCCGACTCTTTGCAACCCCATGGACTGTAGCCTGCCAGGCTCTGCTGTCCATAGGGATTTTCCAGGCAAGAAGACTGGAGTGGGTTGCCATGCCCTCCTCTAGGGGATCTTCCCAGCCCAGGAATCAAACCCACATGTCTTACATCTCCTGCATTGGCAGGCATGTTCTTTACCCACTGAGCCACCTGGGAAGCCCAAATCAGCTATATGCATACATATATCCTTTCTTTTTGGATTTCCTTCTCATTTAAGTCATCACAGAGCACTGAGTAGGGTTCCCTGTGCTATACAGTAGGTTCTCATTAGTTATCTATTTTATACATTAGTATCAGTAGTGTATATATGTCAATCCTAAACTCCCAATTCATCCCAATTCACCCCTCCCATTCCCCCTTGATATCCATATATTTGTTTTCTATGTCTGTGTGTCTATTTCTGCTTTGCAAATAAGATCATCGGTACCATTTTTTTAGATACCACATATATGCGTTGACATATGATATTTGTAATATATTTTGATGATATAGATATTACACTTACCAATCTCGAAGAATATACCATACTCATTCCTATCTAAATGCACATATAAGTTAAACTAATTTTTGATAATATAATTGTTTATATTGTAAATCCTCAGAGACGGTATTTTGAAAAAGTGCTCCCCATTTCATTGCAAGAAAAGCAAGAGATCTAAGGTTTTGCTTTATCTCTAGGTATTGGCAAGTTGTAGAGCTGTGTGACCTTACACAGGTCACCATTACAACCTGGGCTTCAGATTATTCATCTATAGCAGAGATTCCTCTCTCTCTCGCTCTTTTTTGCTCTCTGTCAATGAATCCCATTTGGTCTCTCTCACTGATTTACGAGCCATTCTGACAGTAAGAACTATATTCTGTATGTATCTTTGATATCCTCCTACACAGTATCTTGTCACTCAAGAAAAATCTATTAAATGCTTTTCCCATGTAACGTGCTAAAGGCTTACAGTTCGGAGGAGTAAGGGGTTCCATCCATCCACAGCCAGGCCTTGCCGCTGCCGTTGCGGGATAGCCCTGTCCAATAAGAGTAGAAAAACTCAGAGTAGCTCTGAGGCATGGCAAACTCCTGTGAAAGGCACACAAGAAAACCTTGAGCTTTAGAGATGCTATATGGGCTGGCTTGCATTTTAATACAGGGACAACACATGAGTCCTGCCCCCATAACTAATAGGACATTTACAAAAAGTGGTGTGCATCCTGAAGTCAGCTAACTTGCTCAGTTCAGTTCAGTCGCTCAGTGTGTCTGACTCTTTGCGACCCCATGAATCGCAGTACGCCAGGCCTCCCTGTCCAAGTTAAAGAATTCTTTTGTCTTAGTAAGCATGGACTGAATACTGATGTGCTAAAACCAAGAATCACATCAGCCAAGATTTAGAAATGATCCACTATTTTCAAGTCACAGGATTAAATACGATTGATATAAAAAAAATGTGGGAGACAGATTTGGAGACATTTGGGAAATGGAAGAATCTGGAAGGAAAAGTGCAGGAATGTGAAGAATCTTCACAAATATACGTGACAGGACCGACCAGGAAGGAGAAAAGAATAATGCAAAAAAAAAAAAAAAAGTAAAAGAGGAATTTATAAGGATGATTTATGTCTCAGATGAAGAAGAAAAATGTTTCATATATTTGTATATACATTTTTGTGTATTTATATATAGAATTCCTTTTCTACTGTCCATATTGATTATTTCCCTCTATCTATTCTCAGTCTCATCTATATCTATTCTCATTCTTTAACATGAAATTTATCTAAATCTGTTATAATTATACATTTTTATGTCCTTCTTTTCCACAATACTATGAATTCCTTAAGGACATACACTTCATTTTATTTATTTTCACATTCTTCACCCCTCAGATAATTAATGTCACATAATGGTTCAATAAAAGTTTATCACAAATATAAATGAAGCTATTGTTAAGCAACAGTCATAAAACAGGCATATCAAAGGATCTGTAGCTGAAAATATTATCACCAAATAAATCGTGACCCCTTCATGTTAAAAGTTCTATAAATAAATCATATGAAAGTGATTTAAATATATACAAATACACAAAGTACATTAGAGAAAATTTCTATATATCTTTCATAATAATATTTCCACTCACTGAATATAGTGTTCTTCAGTGGTATATCTGAATCCTCAGTATATGCTGGAGGTGGAGGAAACAAAGAGAATAAGAAAAACTGACAGAGTTTATGCCAGGTTACACTGGCTTGGCCAAATAAACTACCTCATTTTCTGCCTAAACTAAGCCATCAAGAAAGGATGAAAAAGATTATTTTAGTAGATGAGAGAGACTGTAGAGTTTCATCCATCATAGATTTCAGGAAGTGGAAAGGAATTAAGATGCAACTAGAAAGATGTTCTTCCCCGATGGCTCAGCGGGTAAAGAATTCGCCTGCAATGCAGGAGGAGACCCGGGTTCCATCCCTGGGTCGGGAAGATCCCCTAGAGAAGGATATGGCAACCCATTCCAGGCTTCTTGCCTAGAAAATCCCATGGGCAGAGGAGCCTGGCGGGCTACAGTCATTGGGGCTGCAAAGAGTTGGACACGACTGAGCATGATGCACAAAGACAAGTTTACAGAAAGATGTTAAGAGTTTGCAGACTTAGTTGAGTATTAATTTTAATTAAATAACTCTGTTGATAAACTACTCTGTGCCATGACCCCTGCTGAAACAGTGATAGATAAATAATGGTCATACTGCTTGAGGAATTTAATTCAAAGTCAATAACAAATGTAAGAGAAAAGGGAACAACCACAGCATTTTAATAGTGAATTTGAATTGTATGTACCTATCAATAAATGCCAATTTTATTTTCATATTTTCCTTGACCACTCTATGTTAGGGTTATAAACTTCCAGAAAGCAAGGTATTTATTTGCAGATTATGATTTAATTACATGGTTTTCAATCAGAAGTTTCGCCACTTTCACAGAAAGACAGGAAGTGCTATTTTCGTTCCTCTGGCACCATTATTGCTCCCTTCTTACATAAGCCAAAAGAGCTCAAGAAATTGAGACATTCTTTATTTGAGTCCTGACTGATGGTGAATTTGAAAGGCTTTCTTTCATGTTTCTAAGGGGTGGATATTTGTGGAGATCGTTCTACAAATGATGACCACAAGGGATCACTCAAAGCAATAAAAATAAGATTAAGCCTTGATTACAATAAATGAGAGAGTCTGTGGACCTTGATTGCTTAGAATCTTTTTATTAAATTAATTTTTATTGGAGTATAGTTGATTTACAATATTGTGTTAGTTTCAGGTGTACAGCAAAGTGAATCAGTTATATATATATATCCACTTTTTTTTTAGATTCTTTTCCCATATAGGTCATTACAGAGTACTGAATAGAGTTCCCTGTGCTATAGAGGGATTTTTATATATAACAGTGTGTATATGTTATTTATTTTATATATAACGGTATGTATATGTCAATCCCAATACCTCTTTCTGAGACTACTTCAAACACTCACCAAGCCTCAGGACCTTACCAGCACTTCCTGTGTGTTTATCTTCAGCATAGTCGAGTTCTCAGCAATGCAGAAATATTCACAGCCCTGCCAACTCTTACTTTCTTTATAGAATTGGTAGCATTTGTCCCCATGCCATTTCCATTTTTCTGGGCAAGGGCTACATCTGTGTTCTTGAAAAGAAACCACATTTAGTAAGTTATTTTCTACCCTGTCTTCCTTCTCTCAAAATCACATAATATTTGATGACCCAAGAAACAATTGACTCTTTCTCTCTCTTAGATATTTAATTGCCCAGGCAATGATAATTACAAATGTTTATCGAATGCCCACTGTACGCCAGGAATTATAGTTGGGTTTACAGCAGGAACAAAACCAATACAGTGGGATTTAGAACAGACATGATCTGCTTTCATGGGCAATGGACTGTAGTTATAAGTGGTTAAAACTTCAAATTTCTTGCCCTGTGTAATTCAGCACAAAAAACTATATTCAATTTCATAAAGAACCTTTTCATCTGTTCAGAAACTCAATATGCATTGGATTTGAGAAACCATTGGCGTTTCTATAATTTTCTTCCCCAATATCCTCTTATATAGTAGTACAAGGATTTTTTAACGAAATATATAGCAATAGGATATGGATTATTTTCTCACTCAAATATAAGTAAATAAAATTTTAGAAAAAGACCACATAAATACTAAGCCAAGCATGAATTAAACCAGCAAATCTCCATGAGTCCGAAGTTAAGATGGACATCAAATTCAGAGAAGCAAGTGCACAGACCAAGGGTGAGATGGACGGAGTGGGTAGTGACTATAAATGCAAGAACTAGGCTCTCAGAGCCATGGTCTAACACCTATGTGAGCACATGGTCCTGGGCCTTTAAGAGTTGGGTATCTGAAACCAGGTCCCTTGTGGGTATGCAGTGAGATGAAAATCCCATCATTCCACAAAAACATCTTTATTTTAAAAGCAATCCAACGTCAAAATGTTGACATCTTAAAGTCTGAGGTCAACACGCAAATGGTTATTATATTCTTGTTTGTATTTTTCTATTTGAAATATTTCATAAGGTAATCCTGTATTTTATTTACTTGTAGTATTATTTTGGTTATTCAAAGTTAATTGTACTTATTATTTAAAAATGTCTGAACTTGATGAATCCTGTCCTGTACTGTAGAGACAGTTGAACTACATGATCTCGATAACTGGGGATGACCTGGCTGTTCAAACCCTTTATTAAGTTTGCCAGATGACTTGCTGAATAATACATGTTTCCCAGGTACACTGATGGGAGAATCAGCTCTGTATGGACAGATGTGCTGAGAACAGAGAGAAGCTCAGTGATCAGGACTCACCTCCAGTTTTGTTGTAGAGCTCACGGCAGAGTTTCTCAGCCACGTGATGCAGAGTTTCTGCAAGTTTCCTGTTTTGGCTTCGAAGAGATTGCAGCTGTCGGGAGAGATTCCCCAATTTTTCCTCCTTTTGCAAAATGCTGTCTTGCTGAGTGTTAGAGAGCTGGTAGAACTGAAAAACTAAACCAAATTACCAAGTGAGGCTGGACAGCATATTTCTTCACTTTTATTTCTATTGTCTACACCTGGGGAAAACAAAACAGTACGTTGTTTGAGATCCCAGGCTCGGAGATCTCATATTGCCTACATTCAAGTTTGGGCTCTAGTCTATAATAAATTGCATTGCCCTGAGCAAATGAATTTCTCTATTTCCTTATCTGAAAATGTAGAGTTACAATAACTGTTCCCAGCTTCAGGGATAAATTCCTTAAACATATTTACTGTCAATAAATCTTTCTGTGTATACTGTCAAACCATTACTCAACCTAGAAGTATAAATCATTTATCTATTAATCATTATATTGAGTATTGTCAATATACCATATATTTTTTTATCACATTCATAGTAATATTATCATTTCTATATTTCATAGCTTTGTAAACTGGGTTCAGTGAGAACAAGTAATTTTCTCAATATGACTAGGCTAGAAAATTTCAACTTAGCTTTAAATTCCAAGTTTCTAAATCTAGGTAGAAACATCCTCCATGAATCATGAGAGTCACTTTATATCACTGAAAAGAATATTGCCTGCAAAACAACAGTTATATCAAAATTGGGGATCCAGGGTAGAAACATTAAGATACACTTTAAAAATTTTTTTTTTAATTTAAGATTACAAACAAGTTCTAAAATTTCCTATAAAAATGCAATTTGTGACATTAAAACCTGCTTTTACTGTTAACAATTTTCTTCAACTGTTCAGGACACATTGTTAAAGGGTCCCATCTGTTGAAATAAATTTATCCCCTTTCTTTTTTGAGTTTTAAACTTAATTCTTACTAGTTTGAAAATTAAAGACTTTTACACATGAATTCTTCTTTATTTGATTTCCACAAGTCTCTGCAAAATGATTCTATAACTTCTTGGACTTCTTTATTACAATAGTGTGCGTGTGTGTGTGTGTGTGTGTGTGTGTGAGAGAGAGAGAGAGAGAGTGTGAGTGTGTATTAGTCGCTCAGTCGTGTCTGACTCTTTGCAGCTCCATGGATTGTAGCCTGCCAAGCTCCTCTGTCCATGGAATTTTCCAGGAAAGAATACTGAAATATTCTTGGAAATAGGTTGCCATTCCCTTCTCCAGAGGATCTTCCCGACCCAGGGACCAAACCCAGGTCTCTGGCATTGCAGGCAGATTTTTTACTATCTGAGCCACCAGGGAAGCACCCCCACCTTTTAAAAATAATATTTAATATTAAATATTGTAGTGATTAAAGACTTGGTCTATTCTCTGTACCTTGAGGAGGTTGGATATAAATTAAATCTTTCCCTCTGCATGGCCCACTGAGCCATAAATGCCAGAAACAAAAATCACTGTAGCTATAGTCTTTTGTGAAATGGAAAAGAGCTGATGTGTACATACATTAAAAATTGCTGATGTTAAACATTGATGTGAGTGAGTGAAGTTGCTCAGTTGTGTCCGACTCTTTGCAACCCCGTGGACTGTAGCCCACCAAGCTCTGTCCATGGGATTCTCCAAACAAGAATACTGGAGTGGGTTGTCGTTTCCTTCTCCAGGGGATCTTCCCAACCCAGGGATTGAACCCAGGTCTCCCGCATTGCAGGCAGACGCTTTAGTCTCTGAGCCACCAGGGAAGCCCAGACAAAAACCTTCTTATCTCAAACAGATGTAAACATTTAGCTGGAAAGTGATTGTCGTATTTTAATGCTTCTTCCACTATACGCATCATTTACAGGGTTTCATCCGAATAAGGACTTATTCACAGGCTCCAGAATCAAAGTTAAAAAAAAAATAATAAGTATTTCTCATCCTAGACAAACCTTGAAACCAGGATCCTCCCCCAAGTCAGAGTGCGGACTTACACACAAGCCCCAGAGCTGCCAGGCCAATCAGCAGCACCAAACAGAGAGTCAGCAGGATCAGGGCCACTGGACGCCAAGCAGAAGAAGGACGCTGGTGCTCTGCAAAGACAGGGAACAGAAGCAAAGACAAGGTTTCACTTTTTCTTCCCCTTAGATCTACATCAGTAGCAAGGGAGCAAGAGGAGTTGGTTCTAAGAGGTTTCAGGGTCTAGATACCATTCCCTTGGTCCTGGGAAATAGTAACAAGGGTCCAGGCCAGGCCTGACTTAATCTCTGCTAGATCCTTTCATAAATCCCGCTCACTTCTACCTTCCTCCTCTACTCAGTCCTACTTTGCATTTAATCAATTTATGCATTACTGTTAACCTTCTTTTTGTCAAAATTAAAGTTGCAAAAGACTCTCATGAAAATGCCTTAACAAAGAACAATTTTTCACATCATCAGAAAAGAAGTAATGCGTTGTTACTTTTTGCAAAACACTCCTTTTCCCAGTTCGAAAAAGCAAATTGCCTATCAGTAGTGGGGCACTGTTGGTAAATAATCCTCCTGCCAATGCAAGAAAAGTGGAAATGGCATCCTACTCCAGTATTCTTCCTTGGAAAATGCCATGGGCTGAGAAGCCTGGCAGGCTACAGTCTTTAGGGCAGCAAAGAGTCAGACACAACTGAGCTACTGGACACAGGCACACACAATGAGAAGTTATTGTTTTACTGTTTCATTTTGGAATTTCTTTGTTGAAAGTCCTTCTTATTTTTCTTGTTCATTCATTTGATTTTATAGCTCCAAAAATAGATGATAAATGCAACATGATCATCAGTTTTTCAATGACGGGTTTAAGTAATCTCAACCTTGTACCCATTAAGGAATGTAAACAAAACAAAACTCTAGTCAGCATCTTTCCCTTGCCTACAGCCCACAAGCGTGCCTTCTGGTGATTGCATAGGTTCTGCTGAGTCAGGGATAAGCTCATCACCTTGTGAGGTCAGCTATCAATCTGAATAACCAACAATATCTGACCAGGAAGACCCACAGTCAGATCCAAGTATCCTCTAGCATTGTGATAAAAATGAAAGGGCAGTTAAACTCTCAAACCCTGGTCTCTTCGTGACCTGTGAGTTTCACTTCATTGGGAATTCAAATTAGGTTCAAAATCAGAAAGATTAAAGACATATAAATTCATTTCCTCTTTAGCAAAGCCCCCTGCATGATAAATTTCAGATACAGAGATTTGTACTATGCATTATTTCCAAATGGGGAATGATAACTATTAATAGTAAAGATAGTATAGAAGTAGAAAATACGATCAATATCCTCTTAGACTTACCACCAAACAGGGAAAATAAGTAAAAATCAGAATCCAGACATTGAAATATTTTAAAATGCGAATCTTATTTTAATTTTATGATCATATCTTTTCACAAAAACTTTCAATGGTTTGCATTATTTTCAGGACAAAATCCATTATCACTTTTCCTAAAGATAGATGGCTCTTTTTAAAAAGTGGGCACTTTATTATTGTACTTTCCAACTTAAAAACTGCCAATAGGAGGAATTCCCTGGTGGTCCAGTGGTTAAGAATCTGTCTGCCAATGCAGAGGACACGGGTTTGATCCCTGGTCCAGGAAGATTCCACGTAAGTGGGGCAACTAGGCCTGAGAGTGTGGCAACTACTGAAGCCTGGCGTGCCCTAGGGAGCCTCTGCTCTGCAGCAAGAGAGGCTACCACAGTGAAAAGCCCATGCACCACAACTAGAGAGTGGCCCCTGTTCAGTTCAACCAGAGAAAGCCAACACCCAGCAATGAAGACCCAGCACAGCCAAAATGAATAAAAAATTTTTAAAAAACCAACACCTGCCAATAGCTTTACTGCACTTAGAATAAAATTCTACAAGCATCTTTTTCATCTGGAGCCTATCTAGGTCTCTCATCCATTTCTGAACTATCCTCTTCTCACTCAAACAGTCTAGTCACAGTGACCTTCTGTTTATCCTTGATCCAAACCACTGTGTCCCTGTCTTAGTACCTTTGTATTAGCTCTGTTTATACTCCTGCATTAATCAATCCTCAGGTGGGTTACTAATAGCCTACCTGCAATCCAGCTTCCCATTTAAATGGTGCATCCTTGTAAGATGTCATTGGGAGTTCATCTCTAGCACATCATCCCATTATGTATGTATGTCAAAAAAAAAAAAAGATTACTAAGTGATATTCTATCACCTTTCTTTGCTTTTGTCTATTTCCTCTGCTTGAATGTACATTCCATTAAAACAGTGATCTTGTCGGGACTTCCCTGGTGGTCCAATGGTTAAGAATCCACCTTGCAGTACAGGGCACACAGGTTTGATCCCTGGTCAGGGAACTAGGATCCCACATGCTGCAGAGCAACTAAGCCTGGGGGCTGCAATTCCTGAGTCTGCGTGCCACAACCAGAGGGTCCGTGCACTGCAGTGTAAGATCCTACATGATGCCTGGGTGCCACAACTAATACTTGAAGCATCCAAATAAATAAGATAATACAAATAATAAGAACAATGATCTTGTCTTTCTTGTTCACCAGTGTATTTCCAGCACTGAAGATAGTGCCTGGCCTCATAAGGCCTGAATACATATTTGAGGGCTTCCCTCACAGCTCAGTCGGTAAAGAATCTGTCTGCAGTGCAGGAGACCCAGGTTCAATCCCTGGGTCAGGAAGATCCCCTGGAGAAGGAAATGGTAACCCACTCCAGTTTTCTTGCCTAGAGAATCCCTGGATAGAAGAGCCTAGCAGGCTACAGTCCATGGGGTCGCAAGAGTCGGACATGACTTAGCGATGAAACCACCACCACCATATATTTGAAGGAGCAAATGCATGAAGGATGAAATTATGAAAAACTAATATTATCTAAACTATGTAATTTTTACAGAGGCATGGAGCATCGTCTAACACTAAGCTTTACAGGTTGATTTTTTATTTTTTTAATCTATTGACTTTTCAGCAAGATTTCTGTCAGCAGAGGGCAGACTCAGCTAAATTCATCTCCTGGCCAAACTGGTTTCTAGACACTGACTTAAGTGACATGCTGAAGCATAAGCAGATATAGCAGAGACTTGCTTTCTCCTCTGTTTCTTTCAAGTGGCTGCTCTATCAGGTTTGGTCTAAATTTTTCTGGAAATTGGTAGCTACTCATGACAGCATCCTTAAGCATATCTCAAATAAGCAGAGCCTGAAAGAGTAAGATCAGAGATACCGCTTAAGCTAAATATCCTCCTGCAAACCCTGTCTCTTTAAAGTTCTACATAGCCTATGTAGCTCAAGAAAATTAACCAGATGGATGTTTCTACATTCCAGAGGCAAGTATATATGTAGACCCACCACCATGGTAGCTTTATTTTTCTCTCTTATCTGTTCAGTTTAGTCATGTCCAACTCTTGGTGACCCCATGGACTGCAGCACGCCAGGCTTTCCTACTATCAAATATATTATATATCCTACTTACTTGGGATAGCGGGGAGGAACTGTGGGAGAAGAATTTACCCAGCACTAGGAAACCAGACTTCCATGATGGTGAGACTATAGTATTGAAAGTTTTACTTATTCCTTTTCTTTGAAGTTATTTTTCCTCTAGGTATTTTTTTTTCTAACTGTGAATTTAATTTTCCCGAGTTTTGTTCCAAGCACCCTGATCATAATGAAGTCTCTCTCTCTTGGGCCACTCCCACCTTAAAATAAGAAAAATAAGCTGCCTGGAGGTGCGTCGGTTTAGCTTGGCTTTATTTTTTGGAAGACAGCTCTGATGCTGTCTCCTGAGGCTTGTTTAGAAAAAGGTGCGGTCAGGCCAAGGAATGATACCAAACTTCCCTAGGAATAATAAGATATATATAGAAAAAAAACCACCTCTTTCCTGTAACCTCTTACTATAATATGCTATAAAAGACTGTAGTGCTAAGGTCAAGTTTTGAATACTTTTTAAATGCCTTTGAAATAAGAAGGGTCCTAAAAGCTTGAAAAGACACAAAGAAATTAAATAATTTGCATAAAGTCACATTGCAAAATGGGCTTCCCAGGTGGCTCAGTGATAAAGAACCTGCCTGACAATGCATAAGATGCAATTTCGATCCCTGGGATGGGAAGATCCCCTGGAGAAGGAAATGTCAACCCACTCCAGTATTCTTGCCTGGGAAATGCCATGGACAGAGGAGCTTGATGGGCTACAGTCCGTGGGGTCACAAAAGTCAGACATGACTTAAACACTAAACAACAATTTGTATGTACAATCGAGTTTCGTTTCTGAAATATATTTCAAAAATAACATTACTGTATTGGTGTTTTTCTTTCTGGCTTACTTCACTCTGTATAATCGGCTCCAGTTTCATCCATCTCATTAGAACTGATTCAAATGTATTCTTTTTAATGGCTGAGTAATACTCCATTGTGTATATGTACCACAGCTTTCTTATCCATTCATCTGCTGATGGACATCTAGGTTGTTTCCATGTCCTGGCTATTATACTAACACATATACATGGAATTTAGAAAGATGGCAATGATGACCATGTATGCGAGACAGCAAAAGAGACACAGATGTGTATAGCGGACTTTTGGACTCAGAGGGAGAGGGAGAGGGAGAGGGTGGGATGATTTGGGAGAATGGTATTGAAACATGTATAATATCATGGAAGAAACGAATCACCAGTCTATGTCCTATGCAGGACACAGCATGCTTGGGGCTGGTGCACGGGGATGACCCAGAGAGATGTTATGGGGAGGAAGGTGGGAGGGGGGTTCATGTTTGGGAACGCATGTACGCCCGTGGTAGATTCATGTCAATGTATGGCAAAACCAATACAGTATTGTAAAGTAAAATAAATTAAAAATAAAAATTTAAAAAAAAATGACATTACTATTAATGATAATTGCTAACATTTCTTGAGTTACTGAGGTAAATACTGTATAGGAATTAATATCATCCATCCTTACAACTACTTTATGAGGTAGATACTATTATCATCTCAGTGTTACAGATAGGCAGCTGAGTCCTAGAGAAGTTAGTAAGGCAATTAATTAGTTAGAGGTTAGTAAGGCAAGGATACACAGCTATTGATAATAGTACTTATTGAGTGTGTTATATATGTTTTAGTATTTCATTTGAATCTCCCAATAATTATTCAAGAGGGCACTACTTTAAACTTTTATTTAGATAAGAAAACTGCAGTGCCCAAGAACTGCTTGCTTTTCTTACGGTTGCACAGCTAGTAAATGATGGAGCCAGATATGCTATCCAAGCATTCATTCTAGAGCTGAATATTTTTTAAAGGTGACTTTATTTTGTTATTTATTTATATATTGGCCGAGCAGCATGTGCGATCCTAGTTCCCTGACCAGGGGTTGAACCTGTGTCCCCTAGAACTGGAAGCACAGAGTCCTAACCACTGGATCACCAGGTAAGTCCTGGACCTGAATATTTTAAATCATTTCCCAATCCTCTCAACAAATCCCACATTAATATTTTCCATTATAAGGGAGCACCATATGGAATTATAGAAACACTAACATTTCACCATTTGTAACTTTTCATATCTGTGTTGTGAATATCTTAATAAGAGCCACCTTAAATTCATATATTCTCTACTCTGCCACCAAGGTGAGCTTACTAAATTTAAGTCTCCCTTAAGGTTAAAATTGGCTTCCCTGGTGGCTCAGAGGTTAAAGCATCAGCCTGCAATGCGGGAGACCTGGGTTCGATCCCTGGGTTGGGAGGATCCTCTGGTGAAGGAAATGGCAACCCACTCCAGTATTCTTGCCTGGAGAATCCCATGGATGGAGGAGCTTGGTGGGCTACAGTCCATGAGGTCGCAAAGAGTCGGACACGACTGAGCAACTTCACTTTCACTTTCTCTAAGGTTAAAATGTTCCTCAACTATAAAAGGTCCTGCATAGAAGCATCCCCTCCTACTCTTCAGCCTCAGTTGCCCCAGCCCCTCCCTCATCACTCGTTCCCTTTGAGGACCATAGATTCTTCAGAACAACAGTCTACCTTGCCATCCTAATGATTCCCACAATTGTCTGGATCTAAATTCCAATCTGACATCAACGCCTCATCTCTTCTCTTTGTAGTTTTGTCTTCCTTCTTTTATCCACGAATATACTGCACCAAGCTAGCTCTTATCTCTGTCCTTTTATCTCTCCACATGTGGTCGTCACTCTGGAAAGACCACCCAGGGCCAGAGTTGCTTTTCCTGGAAAACCTGAACTTAGACTTACAGACTAGATCAAATGTCACCTCGTTCAAAGATACCCACATGTGTAAACACTGTCAGTAACTTATTCATTCTTCTTTGCTTCCATGACTTCCTACATATGTTCAATAGCAGTACATGACATGCAATTAAGATCATTCCTTCCACTTCTCCAAGCACCTAAAAATAGAGCCTCCCCTGTGCCTACCATAATGTTTGACTTTTAGCAGGCATGAATTAAAGATGATTGAAACAATTAGAAGTGGTTTATGCCATGACTCTTTTTCTATACAGTTTTTTCTTTTATTTATGTTATCATGGAGCTCTTTGATTTTTGGGGGAGAGGGAGGCTGCAGAGCATATGGGATCTTAGTTCCTCAAGCAGGGATGGAACCCAAGCACCCTGCATTGGAAGAGCAGATTCTTAACCACTGGACTGCCAGAGAGGTTCCTCTGCCATGTCTCTTGAATGAAGGGTTTGTGCTGTGGTTCAAGAAATGAAGCTAAAAATCTTGGAAAAATTCAAAACTGTTATAATTAATATGAGTAAGGGAAAAATGGAACTTGGATTTAAGGTTCTCTTCTTACTATTATTTTCCCCTTAAACACAAATATGGTTTCATATTTTTTGATAAGGCTATATTTAGACAGGAAATCTGACCTATAGTTATTTCATTCTCTCTCTCTGGTACATTATTACTGCGAAGTGCTATAGTTGCAACTCTTTCCAATCTGCAATTGAGTTAGAATCTCCTACACTGTAAAAAATGATTTTAGAAAGCACTCATACAACCCCACAACACATTGACTCTAACATTTTACCTTTTCTCTTTACAGCCAGGCTCCTCAAAAACGAAGACAGAAAGGTGGGGGAAAAGGAATGAAGAGAAAATTATTTAAATCATATATTTTCTTTCTTAACTACTAGTTCTTTTCAAATCCCTGCCATGAAAAATGACCAATAATCCATTTTGCTTCCTATTTCTAATAAATTGTTTTTAACCTTCCGCTTGCTTGAACTCTCTGCCATATTGTTTATTATTTTTAAAATTTGCTCTTTATTACCATTGGCTTTTCCATTTCTCTCAAAGTTAGTGTCTCTTGGCTTCCTAGAAGCCTCTCTCTCCTGCTCCACATCCATTACTGCCTATCACTCATTGTTAGTGGGTCCTACTGGGCCTCTTTCTCAGCCTGCCCTTCAATTATATTCCCCAAGATTCTCTCCTTGGCATTCTTCTCCTGTGTTTTGTCTTACTTTGTTTTCATTTTACATTCCTCAGTGATCTCACTCAGAAAGTTTAATCCCTACCTGCTGCTGCTGCTGCTGCTAAGTCATTTCAGTCATGTCCAACTCTGTGCGACCCCATAGACAGCAGCCCACCAGGCTCCCCCGTCCCCGGGATTCTCCAGGGAAGAATACTCGGTTACCATTGCCTTCTCCAATGCATGAAAGTGAAAAGTGAAAGTGAAGTCGCTCAGTCGTGTCCGACTCTTAGCAACCCCATGGACTATAGCCTACCAGGCTCCTCTGTCCATGGGATTCTCCAGGCAAAAGTTCTGGAGCAGGTTGCCATTGCCTTCTCTGTAATCCCTACCTATAAGCCGTCAATTCTCACGTGTGTTGGGTTGGCCAAAATGTTTGAGCTTTCCTGTAACATCTTATGGAAGAACTCAAATGACCCCCTTTTTGGCCAAGCCTGTGGGCTTCCCTTGTGTCTCATCTGGGAAAGAATCCAAGAGCCCCTGGAGAAGGGAAAGGCTACCCACTCCAGTGTTCTGGCCTGGAGAATTCCATGGACTATATAGTCCATGGGGTCACAAAGAGTCGGATACGACTGATCGACTTTCACTTCACTTCATACATTTAGCTCAGAATCGTTACCTCAGACCCACATGAGATATATACAAGTGCCTTTAGGCAACTCCAACTTCTTGTGCCTTCTCTTACAAGCATGTCACACTCACACTGAATCCATCATCTTTCCCAGTCCTCCTGTAGCTTTCTTAGTTGATGGGAGCACCATCTACATGACGTCAGATGAAACTCCTCCTCCTTGCCTTCCCCCTTTGTAACTGGTCACCAATACTTTAAACACTCACTTGTCAATATCTTTCATATCTAATTCCTCTTCCTCATTCCCACACTACTTTAGCTCAGGATCTTCTTACCTCATGCTCAGACTAAAGTAAAGGCTCGGTATTAGCTCATTCAGCTTCATATTCCTTCAAAACATCCCCCTCCAACTCTACCCTTCAGCCATAATATATTTCATTCTCTGTAATAAGTTACATAAGACTGCCATGGCTTTCCTCTTATGTGTCTGGCTGCCTGTAGCAACCCCAGCCCCTTAAACCCTCCCATTTCTGTTCCCATATCACAAGAAACATCTTAAAGTTAAGTCCACTCAATGGTCACTCCCTCTTTCAAATCTTTCCTGATCTCTACCCTTACCAGACAGAAAGGACCAATTCCTCTAGGAGAGCATGCCCCATCACAGCACTGCATCACACTTGCTGTTCACTTAACAACTTTCTTTTTCTTTAAATTTCCTCATAAGCAGGGATCATATCATATTTGAAATTATATCCTCAGTATTTTGCAACATGCCTGGCATGACACGGACCTCAAGCATAAGTTTAGGAAAAGGAGGTCTGAAAGCATTGTCTTTCATTTCTATTTTGTATCCTTTGAATTATTTGGCATGTTTTAAACACAAATGTAAATTTTATATCAAAAATTAAAAACTAGAAAATAAGTGAATGTGTATACTTTATTTTTATTCATTCTAAAGAAAATATTAAATTTTCCCAGGCATAATTGTGTCACAATCTTAAATTGAATCTGAATCTTCTGCATTGCTGAAAAACTCCCAGAGTAGTTGTTGCTATTATTTTTGGCAGCAAAATGATATCAGATCTGTTTTTCTAATAAATAATGAGGCTTTTATTGTGACATTCCTCTAAATACTTGCATTATCATGAGATGGAAACAAAATATCAGACATGCAGGGTAAGACAACTATTATCAGATGTTTGCCTTCAAGACATTTTGACCTCCACTCCTCCTGCTCCAATTGCCATTCTTACAAAAAGGTTGCCAGGTGTTTCAGCTGGTGTTTTATCCTGCTCCACCCGTCTCTCCACCCTGTAACCTCAGCAGAACTTACTGGTACACCCTGTTCCTGATCATGCTGATCACTAAGGTTTGTGCGAATTCCCAGTTCTAGTCAAAGGTGAAAATGAAGCTGTAGACAAGCTACTTGAAACCACAGTCTTGAGAGCTGACTCTTCACAGGATTTGTTGGAGGAACATACCATATCCTATTACACACATCCGGTGGCTACAGAATCTGACATCTCAAAGTTATTGGTTTGTTTCATATCAAGGAGGTTGAAAATTTCCAGGATCTAGTACCAGAAACTAGATACATTAGTATAAATAAATCAATGAATAAAATCTAAAAAGCTGCCACAAGAATCCCAGGTGGCACAGTGGTAAAGAAACCACCTACCAAGGCAGGAGACATGGGTTCAAACCCTCGGTCAGGAAGATCCCTTGGAGAAGGAAATGGCAAACCACTCCAGTATTCTTGCCTGGAAAATCCCATAGACAGAAGAGCCTGGCAGGCTAGAGTCCAAGGGGTTGGCAAAGGAGTCGGGTACAACTGAGCGGCTAAATAACACCCTGTGGTATTAGAACCTATTCCTGTTTCTACTACAGTTTGAGATCTTTTTACCAAAATGCAGGTCACATTTCTGCCTTGGATTGTCTGAGTTTTCTAGGAAATACAATCCTTCTTCTCTGGACTGAGAAAAATATATATGTATAAATGTGTGCATGCTAAGCTGCTTCAGTTGAGTCTGACTTTGTGTGACTGCGTGGAATGTAGCCTGCCAGGCTCCTCTGTCCATGGGAATCTCCTAGCAAGGACACTGAAGTGGGTTGCCATTTCCTTCTCCAAGTGATCTTCCTGACCCAGGGGATTGAACCCACATCTTACGTCTCCTGCTTTGGTAGGCAGGTTCTTTACCACTAGAGCCACTTGGGAAGCCCATATGTATATATAGTTATGTATAAATGCAAATATAAATATATATATACGTTATGCGAAAAGGTGAACTATCAGAAATAGCATAAGATATGACTAAAATTACTTTCACATTTTAATCCAATTATTTCAATAATATTCTAGGAGTCAAGAGAACAAAAGGGAATGAGATGGGATGCAATTGCAACAGCAGCCATTATTTATATCACCAAATCATGGAATTTCAGAGGTGAAGGGATGCTAGAAAGCATTTGTTTTGATCCCTTCTCATTTCACAGATAATAAAACCAAACCCCTGATATTGGCATGACTCTCCCTAGGCCTCACAACTTCAAGAAGCAGAATTATTAAAACAAACTATCAGGGTTGCCGTATCTGCTTGGAAACGCCTCTCTAAAGTCGTGAGTTCAAAACTAGCAGAAAGGTAGCCTTTATCAATCTAAATTTCCAGATCAGATCACAGATGGTAACTAAAACAGCATTGGATCTGAACACAGGAAGGAGAAAAGACATTGCTCTAACTGTCCATTCACTCTCAAGTTTGCCTGTGTGCTACACAAAATGGTAAAATTAACACACCCTCAAATGCAAACCACTCTGCCAGAAACAGGCTCTTAGAAAAATCTTTGTACATACACTGAGTTTAATTTTTTCACGTGATCATATATGTGGCATATAAGTTGTAGAAAAGTGCACAGATATGCATCCTTGTAAATCACAGAAACATTTTCTCTCTTTCCTCCACTTTGTACCCTCCTAGGCTAGGAAGCTGGTACCCTAGCTCATCTCCTGCATTTCTCAAGGGTCTGACCACCTTGGACTACGGGTACCTGTATGGCCAAGCTCTGGCCGCTGGGATGTAGCAGAGGCTTGAGAATGCAGGCTCATCGTGGTGTCTCCATCAGCATCCAGCATGTCCCTCGTGCTGCTGTACTTGGCCAGCATCTGGATTCCTGCACGGGTGACCTTGGGCTGTGGCTGGATTTCCCCGAGTGAGACAGTTCAGAGACCGAGGCACTGAAAGGCATGCCTAAGGTTCTCCTCCCTGAGCAAGTAGTAGGGGAAGCCTCCGACTCCAGTTCCTGCCACGAGAGGCCCGGCCCCTGTCCTATGAACTTGAACTCTGATTGCCAAATCTGTCAGGCCGAGGGGAAACAGCGTGTGTTTTCTATTTGGGCGGTCTCCGTCTGAACAATCATCCAAGGGGTTGCCCTTCTCGGCTCTCTTTTGTTTATTTGTTAGTACTTCCTGTGTAACTACAACCTAAAAAGACGGCAAGAAATTCCAATCGCCAGAAGGAAGGTTCCCAGCAATAATCCCAGAGGGACCTCACAAGGCTCTTATCCACCACACACTCCCGGAGTTACTCAGATCTAGTTTAGTCTGCCTGTGCCTTTGTGAAAAGAAATTATTGGACTGGCCTCTTCCTTTCTCCAAGGGCATAAGGTAAAGCAGGGTCCCCAACCTGTGGGCATGGACTGGTACCTGCTGTCAGATCAGCCTTGGCATTAGGTTAGAAATAAAGTACACACCTGGTCTTAGATCCCTGGATATGTTCCAGTATCTCCCAGTTTATTGTCTATGGGAACTTGAATAGAATTTGTATCATACCGTTGTGTAAAAATTACATAAATCTTAATTATGCTGAATTGGTTCATAGTGTTTTTCAGGTTTACTATATCCTTCTACTTCTCTGTATATTCATGCTATTAATTTTTGAGAGTTTGATATTGAAACTCCAACTAAAAATCTTAATTTACTTAAAAATAATTGCGATATATGACCTTGTTTTATATTTTCCAACTCTCCTGTAAATGTGTTATCATATTTTCATAATTTAGAAAAGAAAAAAGAAAGAAAATAGTAAAATGATTTAAAAAAATAAAGTGCACAATAAATGTAATGCACTTGAATCATCCTGAAACTACTCCCTGCACCCCTGGTTCATGGAAAAATTATCTTCCACAGAATTGGTCTCTGGTGCCAGAAAGGTTAGTGTGGAAACCAGTGTGTACATGGAAAATGGGGAGACTTCACCCTATAGGCTTTACATGGTAAAGCATCAAATACAGCAAATGTCAGCCTAGGAGAGTCCTTTCGTTGCTGTTTTAATCGCTGTTGCATCCCCATGGACTGTAGCCCACCAGGCTCCTCTGTCCACAGGATTTCCCAGGGAAGAATACTGGAGTAGGTTGCCATTTCCTTCTCCAGAGGATCTTCTTGGCCCAGAGATCAAATGCATGTCTCCTGCATTGGCAGGCAGATTCTTTACCATCTGAGCCACCAGAGAAGTCCTGTGAATTTAATGTGGCACTAATCTCAAAACTTCTCCTTCCAATTCTGCTTTTCAGGGTTAGCATTAGAGAAAAAAGATGGAGATTGACTTCCACTTAAATTGGAACGTGGAAGTCTTCCACTTTCATTTTACAAAAAGGGAGATTTAAGTCCAGTAAGATGAAGCGATTACTCTAAAGACACATCGCTGGTGAGCTTTAAAAATACTCTGTTGTAGTAGTCAATTCAGTGATCTTTCTTCATAGCATACAGTGAAAGTGAAAGTTGCTCAGTCCTGTCCGACTCTTTGCAACCCAATGGACTATACAGTCCGTGGAATTCTCTAGGTCATAATACTGAAGTGGGTAGCCTTTCCCTCCTCCCGGGGATCTTCCCAAACCAGGGATCAAACCCAGGTCTCCCACACTGCAGGTGGATTCTTTACCAGCTTAGCCACAAGGGAAGCCCTTATATACAGTATATGGACTCAATTAAAGATTTCATTATATAATTACACATTTGGTACCTGATGATCTTGAACATTCACATATTTTACTGAAAGTCAGAAATTTTAGGTCTATTACTACCTATGACTTTAGAAAGCCAGGTAACCTTTTTTTTTTTTGGCCTAAATTTACTAAGCTGAGAAGGAAACAAGAAGATTGGTTTAGATAATATCCAAATTGTTTTCCCAAATAAGTACAATAGAATTACATTATTCTACCAATGCTTTTCTGTATTTGGGGGAAATAACTTGGTTAAATCAAACATACTAAATGCAGAGGAGAGTGGAAGACAATTGGGCTGGGACAGCCAGGAAACATATCTCGTGAATTCATTATGTGTCTCCAGCTGTGTATTGTTCATCAAGTTATTTTAAATTGAACAAATCTAAAGAGAACTTTCCCTTGCATAATGCCCTGTAAGAAGCAGAAAATGAAAAATTATTTGGCCATTTGCATTGGACAAATGTAAATATTAGAAAATGTTACAAAAGAAAAGACACTAAAAAAAAATGGAAGGGAGAGGTAAGTGAAGCTACATATGAAAATCAAGCAAGAAGACAGAATATCAGAAATAGTTGCAGTTGAGATGTTACAGTTTAGGAGATGCTGATAATTATGATTCTAATGAAATAGTCATTAGAATTATTTCCTGAACTTCAGTTATTCAAAGGCTTCACTGGTGACTCAGACAGTAAAGAATCTGCCTGCAATGCAGGAGGCCCAGGTTCAATTCTTGGGTTGGGAAGATCCCCCTGAAGAAGAGAATGGCAACCTACTTCAGTAGTCTTGCCTGGAGAATTCCACTGACAGAGGAGCCTGGTGGGCTACAGTCCACAGGGTTGCAAAGACTGAGCGACTAACACGAATTAGTTATTCAAGGAGATCCTTAATAATTTTACCAAATAACCTACATTAACATTTTTACTACTTGTCCTTAAATGCTTAATATTTTTCAGCCATGACAAAGATTCTTACTTCATTGTAGGTTCTATTCTCAGACTCTGAGGCACAACAGTGGAAAACAAAACTCTACTTTTAGAGCCTACATTAAATGGAGGAAGTCAGATGCTATACAAGAAAGATAGTAAGTAAGTTAACTGTAGAATATATTACACTATGATTAGAGTTATGGAAAAATACAGAAAGTGAGGAAGATTAAGAACATACAGGGACTTCTCTGGTGTTCCAGTGGCTGAAAGCATGTGCTTCCAATGCAGGGGATCTGGGTCCCATTCCTGGTCAGTTTCCCACATGCCTCAATGAAGACTTGAGAGCCACAACTAAGACCCAGCATAGCCAAAATAAACAAATGTTAAAAAGAAAATAGAATGTACCAGAAAGGAGTTGGAAATTTTCAAGAAGGTAGTGAGAATCATCCTCATTGAAAGAATCCGCAGAAATCTAGGGTAAGAATAGTTCAGGTAAAGGGACCAGGAATCTCAAAGGCCCCGAGAGGCAAACATGCTGGCTGTGACTGAGTAACTGTAAGGAAATCATTGTCATAAAGCGAATGAGTGATGAGAAGAGACCCTCGGCTTGAAGGAATAAAACTTTTTAGAGTAATACTCAGCTATTTTTATTTAATATTTTTGATGCATTAAATATTCAGTCTCTGGGTAAAAATAAAATCTATATATAAGACAAAAGACATAAGAAGACATGGCCACCTAAGCTCAATAAAGATTTAATAGCAAAGAACATCAGATTATTCTTGCCTGGAGAATTCCATGGACAGAGGAGTCTGTCAGACTACAGTCCATGGGGTTGCAAAAAATCAGATATGACTGAGAGACTAACACCCTCCTTTCAATCAAGATTATGGCATCCTATACTGGCCAGCAATTGTCTTGGTCAATATATAAAAGGTCTTTAGTTTTTTGGTTAGATTTTTTCTTTTTTTTTTAACTCAGATATGTGGGAAGTCAAGGAGAGTTTTAGTAGAGGGCTGGTATGACTTGTTTAAACTGAAACTCCAATATTTTGGCCACCTGATGCCAAGAGCCCACTTATTAGAAAACATCCCTGCTAGGAAAGATTGCAGGCAAAAGAAAAGGATGATTGGATGGCATCACTAACTCAATGGACATGAGTTTGAGCAAATTCTGGGAGATGGTGAAGGACAGGGAGGCCAGGCGTGCTGCAGTCTATGGGATCACGAAGAGTCAGACACAACTTAGCGACTGAACAACTGCTTTGTAGGTGCTAGAAGACTACTTTGAAAATTATTGCAATAACTCAGGCAAGAGGAGATGGTGATCCTTGAAGAGGTAAGTGTTTTCTGTAGCATGATCATTCCTCATCTTGAATTACCCTTGAGACATAAGGTCTACTAGCTGCTCTTTTCACTTTTCTGTCACTTGGAAAAGAGTGGATGTTTTCTGTTCATTCTCATGCACGATTTCACATTGGCTGTAATAGTAACAAGGAATGTAAGGCATATTTTAGACAGCCTAGTTCTTGTTAAAATCATGCTTTCAGTTTTCACTTATAGGTTATTGTTGCTAGCCCGTCTGTTCTAGATAAGTACAGCTGAACATTCAGCATCCAAAACTGTTTTCTTTGATTATCGTGATTTCTTCAACTCATGCGCTCCATTTTAAGGACACAGGAGAAAAAATTAAACCAAAAACAAAATTAAAATACATGGCATCTTTTCAAAGTCCCACTTTATGCCTTAATTTAACTCAGCTTTAATAACCTTTTCATTTTCACATTTCTTTCCAGATAGCGACAACCCCAGTTAGTGTATTAGAAAAGTAATAGTCACTTCACGAAAATTTTTTCTCCTTCTCTTAGATTTTTAAATATTTAAGATCTACAATTTATTCTTCAGCACAAAACTACCTGCTATACTACTTCCTCCCCAGTGCCAAATTCATCGTCATTTTAGGGGAAAAGGCAAACCATAATAGTGTTAATTATACATGGCACATAATTTAAATGCCAAAGATTCTTTAATTAACATTTTTAGTAAAGTGAAATCACATAACAGTAATGACTTTAAAGTGAAAAATTCAGTGAACTTGACACAGTTTCTGTTCACATATTAATAAACACTAGAATATCTCTCCAGTAATTATGGAATTCCCCACTGGAAATATAAATAACACCAATGGGAAAGTTTAAAAGAAAATAAGAGACAAATCATCATATGAGGGAACTTATTTATGTTCCAATAATACCTTTTACAGTAATTTCTGAGGAATTGCTGAAAACTGCAAAATAGTCATCATAAAAATAATAAAATGTTTTGCATCACAAAATGTTAATACCTTAGCCAATAGGACAGGTTACTTTTTTATATTTATTAATCAGATCTTTTTTTGATTGATAGTATTTAAAAAGAGAAATCTTTCTTACCAAAGCAGATTCCCTACAATTTCATATTATACAAGATTCTCTTAGAGATATGGCAGACATGTTATCTTGGTTATTGAATTACGGGAAAAAAAGATGCAACTAATGGTTTTTATGATGCTTTTGGTCATAATCATGACCATAGAGATGAATAAAATAATAAAATGGCTCTGATTTTAATAAAGCTTTTTTTCCATTTTTTCATTTAGCTATTCAAAATATATTTCTATTTGTGTCTGATACACTGCTAAAAGTGGGAGAAGAAGTAGTGGAAACACATCACATGAACTCCAGTGGCACTTTTTAGGACAAAATACAACTCTGGTATAGTCAGATATTAAAACCTCCTGAAACACCAAGAATTCACAGCTAATCCCAGATAAACAGAATGGCAGAATGAAAATTCTACCATTGATAGAATAAAAATTCAAGGCCAGGTGTTCTGACTCCATTTCTAGGACTCTAATAATTAGAACACAATACTGATTACCGGATAGACTTGGGGGGTATGGAAATCACAGCCAGCCTTCCATCCTGTTTCTCAGCTAAGATTGAAGTTGGCTGAGCTCTCTTGATATTTTTTTCAGCAATTATTTTGACCTCAAATATGTCTCTTTTCTGTTTGGATTTATACCCTCCTTAGTATCTTACATACACCTCTCTGCTCCTCCAACATTATATTGACAACTTCTTCTCACAAATACTGTATGAATGCACGCTACAAAGTTGGTCATAAATGTCTGACACATGGATCCATGCACAGTTGTGAGACGAGTCTTTTTCAGTAACTGTACTTCTGATTTGAAACCTGTCAAAATAAAATGCAATGTGATAATTAGTACAAGCATAGGGAATACTATTAATATCTACTGTCTCCACAATACTGGCATAGTTGGTAAGGATATTGGTGAAAAAGAGTTTCTGAAGTGCATATTATTGAAAAAAAATGAATTTAAATTCAAATTTTCCAAATGGTAGCATAACAACCTTCACTATTAAGGCATAAAAAGGACTCAAATATTTTTTAAGAAATACTACTAGTTGAAAATAAAATTAAATACAACTCTGACAAAAAAGAAAAATCATTTAATACTTTATAATATTAAATTATAATAAATAATAATTATTTACTTATCTTTCAACCTTTTACCTAGAGGTATACTTATTACTTACTTCTTGGAAGGAAAGTTATAACCAACTTAGACAGCATATTCAAAAGCAGAGACATTACTTTGCCAACTAAGGTCCATCTAGTCAAGGCTATGGTTTTTCCAGTGGTCATGTATGGATGTGACCTGTTGGACTGTGAAGAAAGCTGAGCACTGAAGAATTGATGCTTTTGAACTGTGATGTTGGAGAAGACTCTTGAGAGTCCCTTGGACTGCAAGGAGATCCAACCAGTCCATTCTAAAGGAGATCAATCCTGGGTGTTCTTTGGAAGGACTGATGCTAAAGCTGACACTCCAGTACTTTGGCCACCTCATGCGAAGAGTTGACTCATTGGAAAAGACTCTGGTGCTGGGAGGGATTGGGGGCAGGAGGAGAAGGGGATGACAGAGGATGAGATGGCTGGATGGCATCACCGACTCGACGGACGTGAGTTTGAGTGAACTCCGGGAGTTGGTGATGGACAGGGAGGCCTGGCGTGCTGTGATTTATGGGGTCGCAAAGAGTCAGACACGACTGAGTGACTGAACTGAACTGATACTTATTAAATAAAGTAGCAGTTTAGTAAAATATTATTGGGTATATTTAGTGAGTAGACCAAGTAGAAGAGTTCTTGCTAACGGTGACTGAGAACTAAGTGAAGAATCACAGATATCAAGACCATTGAAAAGCAATTCAAACAACTTTCTATATTTTAAAAAATATTTATTATTTTATTTATTTGGCTTCTCTGAGTCTTAGTTGTGGCATACAGTATCTTTGGTTGCAACATGTGAAGTCTTAGTTGAGACATATCTAGTTCTCTGACCAGGAATTGAACCTGGGCCTCCTGCACTGGGAATGTAGAGTCTTAGCTACCGGACTACCAGAAAAGTCCCAAACAACCCTATATTTTTTAATGCATCCTGAAGGTTGTATTGTATTCCAATATAATGATAGACAATGAGAATTGGCCTTCCCCGGTGGCTGAGAGGGTAAAGTGTCTGCCCACAATGCAGGAGACCTGGGTTTGATCCCTGGGTTGAGAAGATCCCCTGGAGATGGAAATGTCAACCCACTTCAGTACTCTTGCCTGGAAAATGCCATGAAAGGAAGAACCTGGTAGGCTACAGTTCCTGGGATTGCAAAGAGTCCTGAACGACTAAGCAACTTCACTTATGAGAATTGCCATAAGTAAACAGAAGCATGGCTCTGTTCTATTGCCCTTACTTTCCTAAAGGAGGAGTGTTAGTTATTTAGTCAAGCTCAAAGGGTGTTACTGAGCCTCAGTGTAAAAGCTAAGGTCTGGTACTCTTCATCCCGTACATCTATCTCTTCTTGGTCCTGAGAATGGAGGATTGAGAGAATTCTTCTGTTGAAATAATTAGGCCAAGGTCATGAAACAGCTTTGATCCAGCCTCAGGGAGAATTCTGGCCAATGTTCTTCTCCAAAATATCTTTTTGACATCTAAGAGATTTTGGAGAATGTACAGAGCCAGATTAAAATGACTGTCACCGATGAATAGTTACACATCAAAATGTTAGTTTGGACCTACTCTTACGACTTTAGGGAGTCCACTAGTCAGTTTTTAAAATAGCAAACGAAAACTCAACACAAACAAGTGTTATAGAAAAATAAGATATATACTTTGTCAAGATCGTTCATTAATAAATTCAATGTGCTTGGCCAAAATGAGATAGTTCAGTGGTATAAAATCAAAGTGTGATCATACTCAGCAGTTTGTACTATTCACACCCAATAGTGCTTGCCAGAAGCAAATGAAAAGCCACTCTGTAAAATTCAAATTAATTCTACAAAAGTTTAAGATATGTTAAGTGCATTAACAACAACAACAACAACAACAAAACAATTCAGGCATAGATGAAAACAAATAAATGAATGAATAAAAATTGGAAGAAAAATGCAACTTCCCCAGTGGTCCAGTGGCTAAGCCTCCACGCTCTCAATACAAGGAGCCCAGGTTCGATTCCTGTTTGAGAAACTAGACCCCACATGCTGCAACTAAGTGTTCACATGCATACTGTAACTAAAAAGAACTCGCATGTCACAACGAAGATCCCACCCAATCAAGTAAATAAATGTTTTTAATTAGAAGAAAAAGATAACAGAAACAGATACACATGAATGTAAAACACTAGGTTATCAAACACAAATATTAAAGCAACTATACAGTGTATTCTAGGAGTTAAAAGACAATACTGAGAATGTTTTGGAAAAGCTAAGAATTATAAATTGCAACTGGATAGATTTGAGAAATTATAAAACTTAAACATTCATTAAACAAAGTTAAAAGCTTAATTAGGGCTTTTAACAGCAGTTTAACTGAAGAAGAGGAAAAAGAATGAAACTGAAAGATGTATGACAGGTAAATAGGTTAAAGAAAAAAGACAAAACTATAGGAAAAAGTAAATGAGACATATAGGATATTGTGAATGGGTCTATAATACATTTAATTGGAATTATAGAAGAAGGGTAGAAATTCAGGAAAGAGCAACATTTGAAGCAAGTATGGCTGAAAACTTCAAAGCTGAAAAAAGACATAAAACATATTGCTTTCAAATAATTGATCTTTCAAAAACAACAATAAAAATAGAATACATTATAATAATATCTTTGAATGCCTAAGAGAAAAAGGCTACAGATTTCTAATTTTATACTCAAAATATTGTTTTAGGAAAGTTGAAATAAAGAGTTTTAGACAAGCACGGAGAATTCAACTGTAAAACTTCAACTCTAAAGGAAATACCAAAATGTATTCTTCAGATTTAAAAAATGATTCAAAATGGAAGGTAGGAGAGGCAGAGAGGAATAAGAAGCAATGAAAACCATGAATCTGTGGGGAAAATCTAATAAAATGCATAGATCTCTATTGTTTTCTAGGGCTATCTTTTTACTGACTCCGAGATGCCATCAATTGTTGGTTGGTTGCCATTTATTTAATTTAATACTGTGAAATAAATGCATCTGAAATGAGAATTTAGCAGAAAACCTAGCAGAAGCTGGAAAACAAAGGACTATTTTGGTGCAGGATTAAATGAAAAATAAAACTGCCAAACAGAAAAAAAGAGTAACAAATGAAATGTGCATTTCTCAATCTTGCCACCAGGTGGAGCGTTGTGGCCAGTGTTAGTCACTCAGTCGTGTCTGCCTGCCGCACTCCGGACTGTAGCTCACCAGGATCCTCTGTCCATGGAATTTCCCAAGCAAGAATACTGGAGTGGGTTGCCATTTCCTTCTGCAGGGGAGCTTCCACACCCAGGGATCGAACCCGGGTCTCCTGCACTGCATGTAGGTTCTTTACCATCTGAGCCACCAGGGAAGGTGGAAGGTGGGAGGAAAAAATTATGTCCCCAGGATGCTGAACCACAAGCTTGCTTACGCATACAATTTCTCTATCTGAACCCATGATAAAAAGCATGTGCCAGACACTGTGCCAAGTGATTTTACTTTTATCTCAAAATCTTTAGAGGTAGGAATTATTTTTATTCTCCTTTACAGATTTGGAAAGGGGGGGGGGGGGCACAGATAAGATTAAGCAACTTATCCAGTTCCACACAGTTAAAGGACCAGACTTAGGCTGAAAACTGACTTCAAAGCCCTGCTCTTAACCACAGATTTACACTGAGTGAGTGCTCCTTCCTGGGAATCTTCAAACACATGCCCTCCTGGTAAGAAAGCTGAGGGACCACATGTGTTGATATCTTGAAGTGACCACTCAGCACTTTTTGACCTGTAAGTCCTCCTCTGTCCTCTTATTTTACTTGTTTTTTTTTTCCTGGCTCGGTGTTTCTTCCCATCACTGTGTCTCTTTTTCTCTCTCTTCCTTATTATGGCCAACAGATTGGATCCTTAACTGTGTGACATGCTCTTACCTCTCTGAGAGAAGGTATGAAACTTTGTCTCTCTGGATACTTACAGGTTAAACAACAAGGTGGAGCCATCCTCCCAGAGCCATGGTTCTTCTGTCCGATGGCGAGAAAGCCCTATCCAAAATGAATGATCAGGCTGGGAAGACACTCGCCTTGATATAAAATCCTGTAAGGAAACATAGATAAAATCAAGGAGAGAAAAAGAGACACAGTGAAGGACAGAGATGATAGATACAGAGAAAGACTGTTAGAAGATTTTGAGAGACAGAGATTGAATCACCTTGATGGAGGATGCGTGCATATACTGGCATCAGCCTAGATAGACGTGCCAATTCTTGAATGCCAGTCACTGTCTCAAAAAGCATATCTCATTTTTGCAGAGTCCTTATCGTTTAATTTTCCAACGAAGAATAGATCCTTCTTTTACGTATAGCTGTCCAGCTTTCCCAGAATGACTTATTGAAAAGATTGTCTTTTCTGCATTGTATATTCTTGGCTCTTTTGTCATAGATTAGGTGACCATAGGTGCATGGGTTTACTGCTGGGCTTTTATCCTATTCCATTGATCTATATTTCTACTTTGGTGCCAGCACCATACTATCTTCATGACTGTATAGTCTGAAGTCCGGAAGCCTGATTCCTCCTGCTCTGTTTTTTCTCCTCAAGATTGCTTTGGCTATTTGGAGTTTTTTGTATTTCCATGAGAAGGGCTTCCCTGGTGGCTCAGATGGTTAAGCGTCTGTCTACAAAGTGGGAGACCTGGGTTTGATCCCCGGGTCAGGAAGATCCCCTGGAGAAGGAAATGGCAATCCACTCCAGTACTATTGCCTGGAAAATCCCATGGACAGAGGAGCCTGGTGGGCTACAGCCCATGGGGTCTCAAAGAGTCGGACACGACTGATTCCATTGATCTATATTTCTACTTTGGTGCCAGCACCATACTATCTTCATGACTGTATAGTCTGAAGTTAGGAAGCCTGATTCCTCCTGCTCTGTTTTTTCTCCTCAAGATTGCTTTGGCTATTTGGAGTCTTTTGTATTTCCGTACAAATTGAAAAAATCTTCTAATTTTGTGAAAAATGCCATTTGTAATTTAATAGGAAAATTTCATTGAATCTGTAGATTGTATTGGGTAGTATAGTTATTTTCACAGTACTAGTCTTCCAACTCAAGAACATGGTGTATCTTTCCATCTGTTTGTGTCATCTTTGATTTCTTTCATCAGTATCTTATAGTTTTCTGAGTACGGGTTTTTTGCCTCCATCAGTTCAGTTCAGTTCAGTCGCTCAGTCGTGTCCAACTCTTTGTGACCTCATGGACTGCAGCACGCCAGGCCTCCCTGTGTATCACCGACTCCCGGAGTTCACTCAGACTCACATCCATTGAGTCAGTGATGCCATCTATACATCTCATCCTCTGTCGTTCCCTTCTCTTCCCACCTTCAATCTTTCCCAACATCAGGGTCTTTTCAAATGACTCAGCTCTTTGCATCAGGTGGCCAAAGTATTGGAGTTTCAGCTTCGACACCAGTCCTTCCAATGAACACCCAGGACTGATTTCCTTTAGGATGGACTGGTTGGATCTCCTTGCAGTCCAAGGGACTCTCAAGAGTCTTCTCCAACACCACAGTTCAAAAGCATCAATTCTTCTGCACTTTCTTTGCCTCCATAAGTTAGGTTTATTCTGAGGTATTATCCTTTCTATTGCAATGGTAAGTGAAATTAGAACACTCCCTAACTCTATACATAAAAATAAACTCAAAATGGATTAAAAACTTAAATGTAAGGCTGAACACTGTAAATCTTAGAAAGAAGCATAGGCAGAACACTCTTTGACATAAATAGCAGCAGGATTTTTTTTGGACTCACCTTCTAGATTAATGAAAATAAAAACATATGAAAACAGATAACAAAAGAGACCTAATTAAACTTCAAGCTTTTGTACCACAAAGGAAGCCACAAGCAAAACAAAAAGATAGTCCTTAGAATGGGAGAAAATATTTGCAAACAAAACAACTGACAAGGGATTGATCTTCAAAATATACAAACAGCTCATGCAACTCAGTATCAAAACAACAGACAACAAAATAAAATGGGCAGAAGACCTAGAGAGACATCTCTCCAAAGAAGACATACAAATGGCCAACAAATCCATGTAAAGATGTTCAACATCACTAACTATTAGAGAAATGCAATTCAAAACACGATGAAGCGTCACCAGTCAGAGGTGACACCAGTCAGAAGGGCCATCATCAAAAAACTACAAACAATAAATTCTAGAGAAGTTGTGGAGAGAATGGAACCCTCCTACACTATTGGTAGGAATGTAAATGGGTACAGCCACTATGGAGAACAGTATGGAAGTTTCTCAAAAAACTAGAACTACCATATGACCCAGCACTACCAATGCTGGACATATACTCAGAAAAAACAGTGATTCGAAATGACACATGCACCTCAGTGTTCATTGCAGCACTATTTGGGATAGCCAGGACATTGTTGCAACCTAAATTTCCATCAACAGAGAAATGGATAAAGCAGACTGGTACATAAAAATAACGGAATGTCACTCAGCTATAAAGATGAATGAAATAGTGCTATTGGCAGAGACATGGATGGACTTAGAGATGGACTGTCATACACCATGAAGTAAGTCAGAAAGAGATAAATAAATATCATGTAATGTTGCTTTATATGGGGAATCTGGGAAAAGTGATACAGATGAACTTATGTGCAAAGAAGAAATAGAGACACAGACATAGAGGAGACATTTAAGAACACCAAGGCGGAAAGGAGAGAGGGATGAATTGGGAGATTGGGATTGATATATAAATATACTTGTGTTCAATGCTCGTGCTCAGTCACCCGGTCATGTCCGACTCTTTGCCACCCTATGGACTGTAGCTTGCTGAGCTCCTCTGTTCATGGGATTCTCCAGGCATGAATACTGGAGTGGGTTGCCATGCCCTTCTCCAGGGGATCTTCCCGACCCAGGGAACCCAGGTCTCCTGCATCTTCAGCATCACAGGCAGATTCTTTACCACTGAGCCACCAGGGGAGTCCCATACATACACGCCTATGCATAAAAGAGATAACTAATGAGAACCTACCGTAGAGCACAGGGAACTCTACTCAACCCTCTGAGGTGATCTAAATGGGAAGGAAATCTTAATAAAAGGGGACTCAGTTTGTTTTATAGCAGAAACTAACACAGCATCCTAAAGCGACTATACTCCAATAAAATTTAATATAAATAAATAAATAAATACTTGATGGCAAAATTGTGCTTCCTGCATTCAATCTACCAGAATAAATCCAAGAACGACAGAGTCTGCAGGCCGTGTTCATGGATGACAGGCTACTATCATTTCCACAATTTTAATTGAAAACATAAGTTTATATAGCCTTTGTCAAGAAATGCTTCGCAGAGTTAGATGACTAGGTTAAAACAGTTTGGTTCCACTGCACGTTTTATGAATAAGTAATCTATGGGTTAATGATCCTATTTGAATTATTGACAAATATAACTCAACAAAGTGGCAATTATAGGAAAGTCTAAAAGCCAGACAGACTTCCAGTCCCATGCCCCTTTTTTTTTTTGCCATACATCTACTTCCATTAATTTTTATGTCAACCGCAACTGTGGGGAAAACAAAACAGAAACACAAAAATTGCGAGTAGTAAAAGTAAGTATAGAAGTTGTAGGCTGTTCAGATTTATAAGGTAGAATATTCCCTGGCTATTAACTCCTCCTCATAGCTCACCTGAGTTCTATCCTTCAGGCAAGATGCATTGCAAGTTGCTCTTTTTCTGTGCAATTTTTATGTCTACAGGAATTTCTCTCTCTGAATTTCTATGGCATTTGGTGCCAATACAAGATATTTAACTTATAACAGCTGTTGAGTCGTTTCTATTTTCTTAAAAATTATTTGAGCATGGCTAGAAGTTTACTTTTAAACCTCTTGTCTTTCCTAGTATCTTGCAAGGAATAAATTATTTATAAGTGTATATTATCATAGCTTGATAATTATGGCGATAAGGGGAAGAACCTTCTATTTCACTGTACCACAGGGAGTTTAGGATTGGGAACGCATGTACACCTGTGGTGGATTCATGTCAATGTATGGCAAAACCAATACAGTATTGTAAAGTAAAATAATAATAATAATAATAATAATAAATAAATAAAACCTAAAATCCAAACCCACAAAAATGAGTGTGGCTTGATTAGTAGAGTCAACTTGGAGTTGTGTTTAAAGGATTTATTTTAAAGTGTAATGTACTGGAGTGGGTTGTCATTTCCTTCCCAAACCAGAGATTGAATCTGGGTCTCCTGCACTGCAGGTGAATTCTTTGTCAACTGAGCTAGCAGGAAAATCCAAAATGTGTTCATATTTTACTTAATTAAAAAGAAAAGCTTGTATTATATACTTTACTCAATATATGCTATTACTATAATTATAGAGAATATGTAAAATTACTTTCTTTTAGGGAAAATAGTTATCTGGAACCTACCTCTACTTTTCTGCTCAGTATAGATCACAGATATTATAACCAAAATTTCCACTTACCAACTCTTTTGAGCTGTCTATCTTCAGAAGATTAGAGCCCAGTTGAAAGCATCGTCTTTTACTTGCATCCCAGGAATCTAATAGTGTGTTAAATAGATAACAGCTATCTTCACGTGTGATCCAGTTAGGGGGACAAGTGCTAGAGAAAACTCCTGGAAATAAAAGATAAATACAATGAGGTTCATACTATGAATGGTACTTCAGTACCATTCATCCTAAGGACATAATAATCAATAAACTGCCATGAATATCATTTTCAATTCAAATTATATAGATATGACTTCACAGAAGGGATCATACTAAACCCCTTATTCATCTACTGCTAAAAAATAACTGAGTGACTGCAGTGTTTTAGACTATCAACTCTCCTTTCTTTCTTGTCTTGTCTTCCATGCCTTTACTGTCAGCTCAGAACTCCTTTTCTCCATGATAACTCTCAAAATAAATCAATGCAATATCAGTCATTGAGATATACAATCATTTCATGTTGACTTATTTTACAAGTGTGACATCTATTTCAGAATGCAATTCATCATATAAGAAAAGTATAAGAGCACTCATTCACGTTACAGAGTAATGTGATAAAGACAGTGAAGAGGTATGTGTTCAGAGATGGAAAATTGAAGTCCAAATATTGGGATTAAAGTCTACTGTATACAAAATGGTAATTAAATCAATTAATTTGCATGATTAAAGAAAAACAAACTTAACTGGTTTTCAGAAACATATTTATTAGGTTTATAGATATTAAACATATCAATGAACCTTTAAATTCTTAGCAACACTTTTCCTTCTTTCCTTTTTCTATTCTTTTGTTTTTTTTTTACCTTTTCTGGTGTCATATTTCCTATCTTAACTATATCACTTTAAAATGTCTTTTCCCTATCATGTGAGAACCCATTCTGTTCCTTCAAATCAAATTACACAAACCTCTAAAAGCTTAAATATGTGAAAAATTAGTGATTTGAAAAAAATCCAACTAAGTTGGAGATTCAACTAAGTTCATAAGGTATTTATGCTATCACTTTGCAATCTGGATCTCCTGCATTGCAGGCAGATACTTTGTTATCTGAGCCCCTAGGGAAGCCCTTGTATATTACAGAGGACTTATTTTACTGAGATAATATTGCTGTGGGCTTTATTTGAATGTAGCATCACCACATGTAAAAGTACTTTCTTCATCCCCTGCTCCAAGCCTTAGTACCAAAAGTTCACCCTTCTGAATCAAGGATCTTATTAATCTTTGACTCTGCCCTTGCCTGTGGTCGTGAGAGCCTTGGTAGGTATCACACTATCTTCTAAAGATGATTGTGTGGGTTGACTCTGGTTGTCTTTATTTCTTGATGGAAAGCTGTCACTCTTCAACAGGTTGTTCCCTGAACTGGATCTCCAAATACCTTCATATACCAACAACAATAGTAATGACAGAAGAAAAAAAAAGTCATTTTTACTATGTTTGAGAATTAAAATCCAAAAACTTACATTTTTGTTGGAATATAAAGGGATGTATTCTTGATTAGTGAGAAACAGATAATACATTGCTGATGGAGAGGCAGAGATAGATGGTAGATAGATAGGTGATAGCTTGAATAGATGGAAAAAGAAATAACTTCCATAAAGAAGATTTCATACAAAAGATAAAAATGAAGTAGATAGGAGGATGGGGGAAAGGAAGAGGCAAGTGGAATATAGTCCTTTAGTACCACGATGGATTTGAAATAGTAATAAATCTTCTTTATTATATTATTTTAAAAATGAGAGTTCCTTGAGAATCTGCCAGGTGCCTATATCATAGAATGTATTCAATAAACACATGACTACTTAAGAAATCTTTCATACTTTCATATGCCCTTCTCAAAGGCACAATAATACTTTATCCAAAATGGAATTCATGAACAATAAAATCTAAGGAAACGTATTCATCTATTACAAAATAACTACTCAGAATTTCATAAGTGCTTTGAGTATTTCCTGATATTATCCAAAGGAGTTTAAAGATCAGGTGTAAAACAATTTCCTTAAATCATGAGATGCAAAAAATGGCTTAAATTCTTTAGGGAATTTATCTCTTAGGAAAATAAGCACCAAGTGCACTTCCCTCACCTCCACTGGTTTCCTTTCATTAAATTTATCCTAGGAATTCCACAGCTTTGAAACCAGCTATGCAAGGAGATCTTGTAGATAAGAGTATGAGTTATCAAGACAGATCGCCTGCATTTCTAATCACGGTCCTAATGTTAACTAGTTTATGACCCTAGAAATAAAGTGAGAACTCATAACATCAATTCAAAGGGTCGGTGTTCAGATCCAGTTAGATTATGTTATACTGTTAAAAGAGTGCCTGGGGGACTTCCCTGGTAGTCCAGTGGTTAACACTTCAGTTTACCGTGTAGAGGGTATGAGTTCTATCCTTTGTCTGGGAACTAAGATCCCACAGGCCTTAGGGCCAAAAAAACAAAACATAAAACAGAAGTAACATTCTAATAAATTGAATAAAGAAGTTAAAAATGGTCCACATTAAAAAAAAAAAAAAACTTTCCTTAAAAGCGTGCCTGAAACATTATAAATGCTTATTAAATGTCTGTTGCTGTTCATCTTCCCCACCAATACTTACCCAAGGTACTCAGGACCACAGTTATCACCAGCAGCACTGAGCATAAAATGCCCAGAGTCGCAGCAATCAGACGCCAACGAGAGGATGCAGCACAAAGCCCTAGAAAGCCAAAGGGAGCAGAAAGGGAATCAAGAAACAGGATGGTAAATCACTGAGCACGCCAGTTTGCAGTTCATCCAAATCTGATATCCAGATAACCTACTCGTCTAGGGTTAGTCTGAATTTTCCTCCCTCTTTAGTGTACCTCTTCTGGGTCAGCAACTGTACTTTGAGCACAGTGCCTTGAGGGCTATGCACTCCTAATTTCAGCTCCACATTGATATCTATAGGTCTTGACATTACCAGGATTCCCATCCAATCTTAGAAGAGACAGCTTAATGCAGCAGAAATAACACTGGGTAGGAAGGGTAATCTTCCTCTTTCGCTTATTTCTTGTCTGTCACTGGGCAAATTACTTCCTCCATTTTTCCATTTCTCTTTGTGAACAATTAGGGTAATGATGCATCGAAGAGTGATTGTGAGGATCAACACCAGTAAAAGCACCTGGTTTAGAGACTACTAGCACATTATAGGCAACTCACAGTTTGTCCACACACACCTATAAACACACACACGCCTTCCTATCTCTTGCTTAACCATGTTTTTCCATTCTTCCCCAAAAGGTTGCCCAAGAAAACAAAACTGTGTGACAAGAGGAAAATAATTTCACAATGGGAATGACCAGAAAGCAGAAGAGAGCAGATGTTGATGTCAAAACCTGTGAATAATCTCTTTCTTGATAACAGGAAACTCACTTTATATTAATATCACCACATCAAGACCGAGAATCAGCAATAAGAGCATGTCAGAAAACTGTCAAATAGAAGACTTGTGGAGGAGATTAAATTGCTCACTCAGTGAAGAGAGAAATGTTTTAACGCCCTTCTTCAGATTTCACTTTTTTTTACATAATGTCTAAGATCCATGTCCTGATAATGGAATCTTTTATCTAACTCATATATATTTCTTCACTGTTATACAAAAACCCTTTTGTTTAAAAATTTTTTTCCAAATCAATCTCATGATAAATGTAAAAAAATCAGATTTGGGATTCTAAACCATATGACTTCTTTTATTTTGAATTAAACTTTTTATTTTGTATTGGAGTATGTCTTCCCTGGTGGCTCAGTGGTAAGTAGTCTGCCTGCAATGCAGGAGCCATGGGAGGCATGAGTTCAATCTCTGGGCGGGAATTATTCTTGTCTGGGAAATCGGTGGGGATTATTCTTTTTTTTTTTTGCTTTTCTAGTTTTTTATTTTTTTTAATTTTAAAATCTTTAATTCTTACGGGATCATTTCTATAGTTTGGGGATTATTCCTGTCTGGGAAATCCCATGGACAGAGGAGCCTGGTGGGCTACAGTCCATGAGGTTGCAAAGACTCAAATACCACTGAGTGACTAAGCACAAAAAAATGAAGTATATTGAAATATAGTCAATTAACAATGTTGCGATGTTTCATGTGGACAGCAAAGAGACTCAGCGATACCTACACATATATCCACTCTCCCTTGAACTCCCTCCAGTCCAGGCTTCCACATAACGTTGAACAGAGTTCCCTGTGCTATACAGTAGGTTCTTATTATCTAAACCCTGATTTCTAACCTCCCTTTGGCCTTTTCCACAAAATCCTGTTGTTTTTCCTGTCTTCTTTCTTTTGTTTTCTAACTCCAATATCCTGATGTTGTCCATCTGCGCTTCTTTAGGTTTCCTTAACCTTCATTCTACAATTTACTTTTTTCTGTCAGACAAGTCACTCTTATTGAAATTCCTTCATCTTTGCATTTCATCACATTTATCACCAACTCCTTACTTTTGAAGTGTCTGTCTCTATAGAACAGAGAAAGTGTGAGTATTTTTTCTATCATCATAATAATTAACTTCAATGCAGTTGATCCTTGAACAACACAGGGTTTAAGGGCACTGGTCCTCCCCACACTATACCTTATAGTTGGCCTTCTATATCTACAGTTTCTCCATATCCACAGTTTGACATCCATGGATTCAACCAACTACAGATCGTCTAGTAGTGTGCTATTTACTTTTGAAAAACATTCATGTATAAGCGGATCTGTGCAGTTCAAACCCATGTTATCCAAAGATCAACTGTGCTAGTGATTAGCCATTGAATGGTTGCCCAGAGAACAGTCTTAGTCCTCATTTAAATTATCTTCAGTGACTTCTGAAAACCTTTAAAAATATATTAATAAAAGCCTGGAAAACCAGAAGTCTGTCCAGTTTTTTCCACTTCTACTTTCAGTTTTAAGAGTGTGAATGTTGAAGTCAGAAAGAAAAAGATGTACCTTTCTCTGAGACTACAGATCTCCTGGTGATGCTGCGAGAGCTGAAGTCTAATTGAGTATATCCATCTTCATCCAAATTTTCTACCGAAGATTGGTATTCCATTGTTCTACTGAGTTCCTGAATTGACACAGCATCTGAGAGCTTTCTTCTCTCTCCTAAGACAACTGCCTGTGGACAAAAGAGGATCTGTGAGTCAAGTCATGTGGGAGACGCATTTACTAGGCTTAAACAAGTTGAGCTAAAGTAGTCCAACCAGATACCCAAAAGCAGGAAATGAAAAACTATACTGTGGTAATTTCCCATTGGTACCTTTAGATTCTGTTTCAGAGACTGATGACTCTTCAGAAAATTATAAGGTAGGACTTTCCTAGTGGCTCAGTGGTAAAGAATCGACCTGCCAATGCAGGAGACATGGGTTTGATCCCTGATCCAGGAAAATTCCATATGCTGAGGAGCAACCAAGCCCACCCATCATAACTGTTGAACCTGTGCTCTAGAGCCTGTGCTCAGCCACAAGGGAAGCACTGCAATGAGAAGCCCGCACACAGCAACTAGAGAGTTGTCTCTGCTCTCTGCAACTAGAGAAAAGTCTGTGCAGCCATGAAGACCCAGTGTAGCTAAAAATAAATAAAATAAAATAAAATTTTAATTATTTAAAAAATTATAATGCAACACAATAGATAGATCTTTGTTTCAGATCAAACATAAGAAAAATAAACCAATTACTGTTTTATGCTGCTTTCACTATTCTCACATCTGAATTGGACATCGTTAAAGGATTTGACCTATGTAAACCTAACTTATATGCAGAGGACATCATGAGAAACGCTGGACTAGAAGAAACACAAGCTGGAATCAAGATTGCTGGGAGAAATATCAGTAACCTCAGATATGCAGATGACACCACCCTTATGGCAGAAAGTGAAGAGGAACTAAAAAGCCTCTTGATGAAAGTGAAAGAGGAGACTGAAAAAGTTGGCTTAAAACTCAACATTCAGAAAATGAAGATCATGGCATCCGGTCCCATCACTTCATGGAAAATAGATGGGGAAACAGTGGAAACAGTGTCAGACTCTATTTGGGGGGGCTCCAAAATCACTGCAGATGGTGACTGCAGTGAAATTAAAAGACGCTTACTCCTTGGAAGAAAAGTTATGGCCAACCTAGATAGCACATTCAAAAGCAGAGACATTACTTCACCGACTAAGGTCCGTCTAGTCAAGGCTATGGTTTTTCCAGCAGTCATGTATGGATGTGAGAGTTGGACTGTGAAGAAGGCTGAGCGCCGAAGAATTGATGCTTTTGAACTATGGTGTTGGAGAAGACTCTTGAGAGTCCCTTGGAGATCCAAGGGATCCAACCAGTCCATTCTGCAGGAGATCAGCCCTGGGATTTCTTTGGAGGGAATGATGCTAAAGCTGAAACTCCAGTACTTTGGCCACCTCATGTGAAGAGTTGACTCATTGGAAAAGACTCTGATGCTGGGAGGGACTGGGGGCAGGAGGAGAAGGGGATGACAGAGGATGAGATGGCTGGATGGCATCACGGACTCGATAGACGTGAGTCTGAGTGAACTCCGGCAGTTGGTGATGGACAGGGAGGCCTGGCGTGCTGCAATTCATGGGGTTTCAAAGAGTCGGACATGACTGAGTGAGTGAACTGAACTGAACTGAACTGAAACCTAAAACAATTTTAGTTCCTTGAGTTCACCAATACTGTGTTATAACCATTCATTCATTCATTCATATACCGGCTCTATCAATAAACTTTTATCAGATGCCCTTATTTTAAATTGACAGTAGCTGGGGGGGCAAAAGGATCAATGATACCTGTGAAGAAGCTCACTGAGTAATAGAGCAAACCCACAGATGGGTGTATGGAGGATGCCATAAGGAGGTACATTGTTGTAACAACAGAGAGAGGAAGCAAATCTCTTCAGCGCTGGTCAGAGGTTAATGATACAAAGTAGAAAATTACTTATTCAATAACGAGCTTAATATTATCCATTGCACATGTGTTCTTATACAATTTCAATTTTCCAATAAGTCTAGGAAGTAGTCTATAAATTAGTACTATTTTCTTTTTTTAAAAGCATAGTTGATTTCCAATGTTGTGTTAGTTTATCATTTAAAACAACTCAGTTATATATATATATAAGATATGCATATAATATATATTATTTTCATAATATTTTCCATTATGGTTTATTACAAGACATTGAATATACTTCCCTGATCTATACTCTCAGACCTTGTTGTTTAGTCTTCTTTTCAAAACTGAGACATAGAAATTTTATGACAAAACTGAGACATAGAAATTTTAGTCTCTTGTATAGTTTTAAGAAGCTAATAAAAATATTGATGCAAGGAATCAAACCAAACTTTACTCTTACTGTAAAACTCATGATCTTTCCTGTTATGCTACACTGCCTCCTTCACCATTCTGTACACTTTTACTGCAAGTGACAGCTTATGGAGAATTCAGGAAATGAAATATTGTGTTACATGCTTAATGTTTCCTCTTTTCCAATTTCCACAGAAATGCCCAAGTTAATGAGATATGGAAAACACTTGTCATTGCTAGAAACTAGAGAGGTACCATCTGTTCACAAGAGTTGGAGGCAGGCAGAAAGAAGCAGACATCTGGTTGTTATCAAAGATAAAGCCAGACTTCATTAAAGCAGTTGGGACAGTAATTTTTTCAGTAGCACAGTTACAAACAGAAAAGAGGGCCCAGAATAAACTGAACTCAACTTCCCCAAAACAGAAGACAAGAGACTTTAAAGGCTGGAGTGTGCTACGGAACAGGCTCTGAGGGTTAATCCATGTGACTAGACCATTCAGATTTGTTAATTTCTGCTTCTTCAGAAGAGAAACAGACTTCCCTTTTTGACAGGAGACAGTGGTTGATGTTGAAGCAAGGTGGTGTCCCTACCCAAGTTAGACACTTTCCTCCCTCCCATGGGGACTGGGCGTGTTAGCTCCCTAACTTCCTGGATATTTGCTTTCAGAGATGGCTGTAACAACCCCGAAGAATGTTTTAGGTGGTAGATTTACATCTCAAAGGGCAGAGAGAGGACTTTAATTGCAGGATTTCTGAAGTAACTGCTCTGTGAGGGGTTTCAGGGGTCTATCTGTTTATCACCAAGTTTTGACTGGAGCAAGCAGTAAATTCTCCTGGAAACATCTAGTTTTCTCAGGCAGGCATTTTAAAGGGACCTGGGATCATTCCAGGACACAGTCTTAAACTGCTGGAAACCAAGTCAGAGTCTGTCAAATCCCTTAGTGCAGAGGTTTGGATAGAATTGTCCTATTCCAAGAGTTCTACAGTTCTCATCAATACATAGCAAAATGGAAGAGAGGTTAATGGGAAAAGAAAAAAGAGAGACATTTCTCCCTCATACCTACTTGCCATGAAAGTTTTATTAACTTTTCACAGACACATTGTGAAGTAGTGGGATGGAGCTAATCTCAACCTCCAGCTCCATGATGCAGTCCTTGAGAAAACAGAGGAGAGCTGGAGAACAGAGGATTTTTCTGAATGAATAAATTGGTTCAAAGAAGAAAGTTCAGTTAACTAAGTAGAGCTAGAGCGTAGCAATGAGGAGAGACTCTTTTAGACAGTAACAAAAAGATTTTACTATTGATTCCGACACCCGCCCTCCATGCCGCACATGCACACTCAGTGGGAGAATCTTTACAGATAAGTTTTAGATTCTGTAACTGATACTCTATTCAATCACAAGCCCACAAAAACAATTGGCTTTCTAAATTGTCAAAGAAAATTTTCCATAAATGTAAACATTAGTCTTTTCGTTTGTCTGGGACTGAAACAATTAAACAGTGAATATACAAATCATTGACAAATTAGGAAAAAACAATCCCTCATCATTTTAAAAGGCAGAAGGGGAAATTCCCTGGCAGTTCAGTGGTTAGTATTCAGAGCTTTCACTGCCATGGCCCGGGTTCAGTCCCTGATAAGTAGCTAAGATCCTGCAGGCTGCAAGTCATGGCCAAATTAAAAAAAAAAAAAAAAAGAGCAGGAGAGAGTAAGAGTTTGCATGTGCTGTGTGTGTTTTAGTGGTTCAGTCGAGTCCGACTCTCAGCCGTGCACTCCTCCGGGGATTTTCCCAAACGAGAGATCAAACACAGGTCTCGCACAGTGCAGGCGGATTCACCACTGTCTGAGCCACAGGGAAGTCTGAGAGTTTGCATATTCAGAGAAAAATACCCCTGGTCCCCTGGTTAAACTTTAATGTAAGAAACAGGTTAAACATTAATGTAACAAAGTGCCTAACCAATAAACAAACAAAACCCAGCAAATAACAACAATCTTAGTGAGAGTTAATGAAAAACTGTATTTCTACAGCAAGTTTTTTCTTCGAAGAAAAATGAAAAATCTGAGAAAAGTTCTTAGAACTGAAAATATATATCTTTTATAAAATAAAAAGACAATTAATTGAATCGAGCCAAATTGAAAACTGCACCAAGAAAACAACATACATTCAGTACAGCTGAGTTAGCCTGGGAATGGCAACCCACTCCAGTATTCTTGCCTGGAGAAGCCCATGGACAGAGGAGCCTGGCTGACTACAGTCCATGGGGTTGCACAGAATTGGACACAACTGAATCGACTTAGCGAGCATGAGAGTTCTCTCATTTCTACATATGTTAAATTGTTGTTAACCCTAGTGTTTGCTCCCAGAACTAAATCTCGAAAATAATAACCTTCCTAAATAAATACCTATTTTGATAGGTTTACCAGAATGAGTGTTACATCAGGAAAAGGAACATAGGAGATCCTGAGGCATAAGTCCAACGTGACTTTTTGGAAATTTTATATAAATAAATGAGTAAAGAGAAATAAATATATAAATATGTAGAAATAAATGTTATATAGAAAACAAGATTATTAAAAATAAACTAGGCATTCACTTAAGAACCATTGTAGAAGAAGAAAATATGTCTTCAGGACACATTTCAAATAGCTTACCTATCACAAATTAAAAAAAAAAAAAATCCTCAAATTTCACCTCTAGTTTGAATGCAGACTTGGGTCTCCTTCTTCCCTTCCTTCCTCCATTCATCCACTGAGCAATTAAACATCAGCTGAGCATTTACCATATTTTCAGTAACCAGGATACAAAGAAGCATAAGCCCCAGTCTCCATCCTAACGGGTTTCAGATTATATCTGGAGGGTGAAGACCTAAAAAGAAGTTACTTAAATTAGTTAAGAATCCTCTGGTTTGGGCAGACCATAAAAATCACTTAACTTTATTCACAGCACTCTTTCCAGTGTTAAATTTATGCTTACTTCAAATAACACAGAATGCTTTCTAGATCCCTTAAATTTTTTAACTGAGGCAAAATCTATCTTTTTTTTTTAATTGGTATACGATTGCTTTACAATGTTGTGTTAGTTTCTGCTGTACAACAAAGTGAATCTGCTATATGTATACACATAACTCCTCCCTGAAACAGAGCAAGACCCTGCGGTCCTTGTTCCGCATGTCTTCAGCCTGCCTCTTGTCTGTGGAAAAACTTTAGCCAGAATAAGTTTAGTAAGAATAAGTTTAATCAGAGAAGTGAAAACATGCAGCAACAAAGGAAAACAAAGAGACCAAACAATAATAGTTCAGTCTGTGAGCAAAGTCAAGGACTTTTAGTTCCTTTTCAAGGACTATAGATAATATTCTAAGCCAGATCCTGTGAGCTATCATATATAATAAATCCTGAAACTCCCACCACGTGAAGAAGTTAACTACATAATGATCGGAATGTAACCATGACATAAGCTTCCACAGTTCCTAGAACTGGCCTCAAGGAAATGGGAACAAACCTAAAACAACCAAGATGATGCTGGGCAGACTACCAATTGCCAGTTTCAAGACCGGTCTGTCTGAGCTGACTGTGCCGTTTCTGCATGTAGCCCCCTCCCTTGGGTGGGGGTGGGAGGAAGACTTCTAGACAGACGTCTGTCTCACCACTCCTCACTACTCCACCCACAATTGCTGGCATCCAAAATTAAGCAAACTTTCCTTTCCCCCAAACTGACCTCTTTATTAGCTTTTGGCTAGCAAGCAACCAGACTCTACTTTTGGTTGCAAATTTGTTGATTAAAACGTTGTGAATAGACACTCAGAGGAAACTAATCTTGTGTTTCCCCTGGAAACAATGGTTGTTCACTATTCTCTGTGGCTCTATACAACATAACAACCATGAATAATAAGAACTGGGTAGATAAATAGATAAACGGAAAGCTAAAATTCAACTGTTATCACCATAATTGTTTAAAACTTTGGGCAACAAAAGACATCTTCAGGGAATAGTTTATCACTGACGTTGTTTAGTATTGCTGATACATGATAATTATAAAAAGCAAAGTGACTTCTAGAAAATGTTATTATTTTAGTTCTCCTCAGACATTGACCACCTCCTTATTGCCTGCTGAACACTCATTGGCTTTATCTTCTCTATTCTATAAGGGTCTAAATAATCTGATGTCTGACTATCTTTTTAACTTCATGCCTTAGCTGTCTCCCCCTCATTAACCATGGTCTTGAAATACTGGCTTTAAAAAAAAAATAAGTATAGTTGATTTACAATGCTATGTAAATTTCAGATGTGTAGCAAAATGATTCATATATATGTGTGTGTGTGTGTGTGTGTGTGTATGTATATATTTGGTTTTTTATTCTTTTCCATTACAGATTATTACAATATATTGAATATAGTTCCCTGTGCTTTACAGTAAGTCCTTGTTGTTTATCTATTTTATATATGATAGTGTGGATCTTTTAATCTCACATTCCTAATTTGTCCTTCCCCTATCCCTTCCCCTTTGGAAACCATAAGTTATTTTTCTATGTCCATGAGTCTGTTTCTGTTTTGTAAATGAATTCATCTGTGGTATTTTTTAGATTCTACATGCGAGTGATCACACAAACACATCAAGGTCAGGGACTTTGCACATACATGTTGGCTGATCTGCTTTGCCTTGAGAACATTGCATGGTGAGGGTTTTCCTGATAATGAAGCAGAATACAGCCAGAGCACCTTCCTTTCACTCTTAATCACAACTGATAGCTTTTCTTTTTCTCTTCAAAGTACTTACTGATGTTGAATATATCTCGTCTGTTTATACTTAGACTCTCCACATCCAGATGTTTGTAAGTCCCATGACTTAGGATTTTGTTTGTTTTGTTTTGGCCACACCACACAGCATGTGATCTTAGTTCCCTAACCAGGGATTAAAACCTCATTCCCTGCATTGGAAGGCAGAGGGAGTCTTAACCACCAGACCACTGGAGAAGCCCCCATGAATTAGAAATCTGCTTGTCTCATTCATACATATAGCCCAAGAAACTAGACTTGTTTCTGATTCCCTGTAGGTTATCAATAAATATATGTATAAAAGATTACAAAGGGGAGGGTGGGACAAATTGGGAACGTAGCACTGATATATATATATATTTATATGTAAAACCACGTGTAAGATGGCTAATGGGAGGCTGCTGTATAGCACGGGGAGCTCAGCTCAGTGCTCTGTGATGACCTTAAAGGGTCGGGGGCGGCTGGGGGGGTGCGGTTTCCAAGGGGGAGGGGATATATATATACATATTGCTGATTCATTTCATTGTACAGCAGAAACTAACACAACATTGTAAAGCAATGATACTCCAGTAAAAAAAGATTATAAGTAAACAAATACTTTAAAAATAATAAAACATGTACAAACATGTATAAGAGCCTTCATATACTATAGTCTAAAACTACCTATATAAACCCCCCAAAAATAAGCATTCTGTCTTCATCTGTGTTCTGTGTCCATTTTCTAAGCCAGCATCTTAACGGTCCTGTCTACTGGGGGAAATAGATAAGAAAGCTAGCAATTATGATTCTTATGAACTAAGAGCTAAGCTATTGGTGATTCCAATTTCTAATCCCAAATCACAATCAAGTTGTCTTTAAAATGCCTTTGGAGAGCAAGGAAAAACTAAGTATGAGGGGTGTTATTTTCAAATGGGAGGTTTTTCTTGTATGTGTGTTTGCTTGTGCGTTTTAGGTTACATGTGGCATTGTCTCTTTTTTTCTACCCACTGTGGCTCTTCTTTCTCCACTGTATTTGCTTTTGTTAATGGGCCATTAATGTTTTGGTTAGCTATGTTTACTATATTTTCTTTTTTCCCTATACCTTTAAACTCAGTATCATCTTTAACAAGAAGAGAAATATAGCAAAATGTGATGTAATACAAGTCAAATAGGAAAGTGTCTAGACTGCCCCAGTATTGCTACAAACAGAACATCTCTGATTTTACTGTTTTATATTTGGAAAGTTAATATATAGTTTTATCTAGAAAAAAAAGAAATTGAGCTCATCAAATATTTGGAAGTTCTTCATCTGTTATATGGGCTTTCCAGGTGGCTCAGTGGTAAAGAATGCAGGGAGTACAGAAGACGTGGTTTCAATCCCTGGGTCTGGAATTTCTCTTTCCCTGGAAGAGAAAATGGCAACCCCACCACCACACCAGTATTCTTGCCTGGGAAACCCCCATGGACAAAGGACAAACTGTGGCAGGCTATAGTACATGGAATCACAAGAGTTAGACAACACTGAGCGACTGAACGCGCACACATCCAGTGTATTCCACTCATTTTTTTTTTTTTTTTAAGAGGGGAGGCCACCTGAGATAGGGCAACTGAATTTCAGAGGGGAAAACAATCTCCAAGTTTGGGCAGAACTACCAGATTCAAAGTCTGCATTCCATCTAATGAATTAGTCGTCTTACCTTGTTGCTTTTTAGGTACCCTTAGTTACAGGGTAACTAAAAAATGAAAATATATTCCATGTGGTGTATGATCTGAACTGAGTCAATATGAATGGATCAAAAAAATTTAGCAAAATCAGGCAGGGTGCATGAGGTGATGGTGCCCTCTGCTGCTTTGTATTATGAATTTCAAGGCAGGTTAGAGGAAGCTAACGTTTTACTCATTTGTGAGTGAAATTGAATTTTTGCAGGCTGCATTGGACTCCTAACAAAAATGTAACTTTTCAAAAAAAAAAAAAGTGGCTTTCAGTCTGCTTAAAGTCATCCATATTTCTTTATTCCTAAGAAGTTATGGCTTTGGGAGTTATTCTATTGTGAGCAGTCACCCCATGGACTATAGAGTCCATGGAATTCTCCAGTCCAGAATACTCGAGTGGGTAACCTTTCCCTTCTCCCCAATCCAGGGATCAAACTCAGGTCTTCCTCATTGCAGGTGGATTCTTTACCAGCTGAGCCACAAGGGAAGACCCAGTAATTACCAGATATGTTTATTGTATATTTAATTGTCAATGCCTGACAATGTGTTAGTCCCTGGAGAGCAGGAAGCTAGTCTTGTTCACTACAAATTCCCAGCATGTATAGTAGTGCTTCATATATTAAGAGAATAAAACTGTACATACGTAGCTATTTTTATTTTCTTCCTACACACTAGATTATAAACATCCTGGGAATAAGCTCTCTCTATATTAATTACTACCTACTCTGTTAGCACTAAAGAAAGAAGACATATGAATGAGACTTGTTAAATGAATAAATTCTCACCCACAAGTGAGAATAATTTCTAATCGACATCTCTTTGTCACAGTAAATTAGAATAACTCGGGGAAAGCAAAACAGCCTGAAACTATTATTCAGATATTTAGGTCACTTAGGTATATAAGCAGGTATTTTGAAGTTATACATTAGGCATCCTACTTCATTTCCAATATATAACCCGCATGCTTAATAAGATAGGCATAATATTAAAGCTGTTCACTTAATTTTTTTTAATGTTTGGGGTTTGTTATAAATAAATAAAAGACAGTGCTGTAGAAGAGTATCCCAGAAAAGAATTTAATAAACACAAATAGTTTGATGCTTATGAATATATTCAGGTAGATTCCTGCTGTCAGCCTTATAGGATGCTTTAGTAAACTTAAATTATTTATGTTCTCTAAAAGGAAAATTATAAATTATCTATCAGTTGTGCTCTTTCTTAATGGAGTAAAAAACTAGGGAAGAGCTGAGTTATGTTCACTGGAGTATAGCTTGGACCATTAAGTTTAAATGGGTTCTACAAATGTCCAGTTTAATAATTGTCAAAGTCCCTGAGATTTTCTTATGGTCCATGTAAGTCAAATGCCTAATACTCTTACTTAAAATTCTGAGTTTTCCCAACTGTGTATATGCTTAGGACCATGTACTTCTCTCTCATTTTAAAAATTTGCTTCCAGGAAATGAGTGGTTCGCTAATTTTCTGGTTTATGGCATCCTTCATAGATTAATACCTTGCACACCACTGGAATGAGTCTGGCTGATCATGGGGGCTGAGTTTGAGGGGATTTTGGAAGTAAATAGAGGTGCAAAGAAGGTACATTTGGAGACATAAAGTATAAAGATTAGATGTTTTATTTTAATCATTTATTTTAAAAAATATTTGTTTATTTATTTGGCTCTGCCCTGGTCTTAAGTATAGCATGTGGGATCTAGTTCCCTGATCAGGGATCAAACCTGAGCCCCCTGCATCGGAAACGTGGAGTCTTAGCCACACCAGGGAAGTCCCAGGATTAAATACTTTAAATTTGCTCATTTTACTTGTTAAAATTTAAAAACTTGAACAACAGAGCTAGGAAAGCATATATATTCTGCTCATCTCTCCAAACCAGAACAGTCTAACTCTGTGAAATACTCTAAGGTAATTCTATATTTGAAATTATATTCATTTATATGCCATCTATTCCCATTAACCCAAATGCCCTGTAAGCCCTAATAACTCAGAAAATCTCTACAAATAAGAAACAGAAGAACTGTTAAACAATACTCATTATGGTTCAGGAAACAAATGCCAAGTCAAGAGAAGATCCACAGGACACTATTTCAACAACAACAACAACAACAAATAATTCTAAGCAATGTTTATAAACACAGTTAAACCTAAGTTAAGAAGTTATTTGGTCAATTTACTGTATGAGATTAAGAACCTCTACCAAAAACAGAAACACTTGTAGGAGCCTATTAAAACAACAACAACACTAATAGTATAAATAGTTAACATTTCTTGAACTCTAACCAAATCCTAGGCACTGTATGACTTATTACATAAACATTATTTCATTAAATCCTCACATATCTATGAACTACTAGAGAATTTATGAGCTACTGGAGTTATTCCTATTTTTCAGTTGAGGAAAAGATGCTAAATAACTTTCCTTATATAGCAAAGATATATTTTTTAAAAAAGGGATTTGAAATCAGGTAGTCCAAATTTAGAGTGCATTCCTTTGATGAAAAATAAACATGGCATAAACATAAAGTTATTTACATCAGGAATCAGCAAACTTTTCCAACAAAGGACAACAGAGTAAATGTTTCAGACTCTGTGAATCACTTACAGTCTGCTGCATAATTATTTTTGTGTTTTTTTTTTTAAACTTTGTATTTTGTATTAGGGTATAACTAACAATGATGTGATAATCTCAGGTGAACAGTGAAGAGACTCAGCTATATATACATGTATCCATTTTCTGCCAAACACCCGTCTCATCCAGGCTGCCACAAAACATATTTGTTTTAATAAAACTTTAAAAAATGTAAAAACCAGTCTTAACCCTCAGGGCATACCCAAATAAACTGCGGGCCAAGGCTGTAGTTGTAGCCCTAATTTAAATAATGACAAAGATAGGAACATGTATATGTTTGGGATTAAGAAGCAGTACTTAAAGTGAGAGACATATCCCCAAAATAGATCAGATTAGGGCAATTTCCTCCAAATCTAAAGTTTAGGAAGACAAGTTGCCAATGTCTGGAGGGATTGGAGACAGAAATAGCAGAACTGACTGAACATTGACTCATATGCCCTGTCAGCTTGGCTAAAGAAGATAACTCTGTCATCAACTTTGAAATTTCTATACCAGACACAGAGGCAAGAAATTTATCTTCCAATCTTGACCATATTCCTTCCCCCCCGGCACCCCCCACCCCCCGAAGATCCTTTCAGCTCAACATGTTTTTGTTCAGAGATACCAGTAGTTCCAACAGAAAGAGAAACTAAAGTCCCTACTTCGGAAATTCTTCTCTTGGACATTTGCCTAAAGCCAAATGGAATAACAAATACTATGCCAACTATAAGTTGGCACTTGCCATTTACCTCAACAAGGTTTAAATCGTGAGCCACTGCAGCTGCTGACCTTCAACATCCCCTGAAAGGAATTCAGAGTGGAGATCCAGAATAAGGCACTCTGTGTTCTGGGTGAAACTGGCAGAACAGGTCAGAAGAAGATTTTATGACCCCAATTCTTGCATCTCCTAGTATTTAGAAAAACACTAAAATCATTAATGGTGACATCTGTTCTTCATGACTAGCAGCAAGCATCTGCCATAATGTGTGCTTGACTGCACGCACTCCTCTTCTCTAAAATCATACATAACATTGATCTTCACCCCCCACCTCTTTGAAGCAATTTCTCAGAGCTACCTGAACTGCTGCCTCCTAGGCTATAGTCCTCATTTTGCCCCAAATAGAACTTAAGTCCCAACTCTCATGTTGTGCAATTTTTTTCAGTGGACAGCAGGATTTACCTTCCAACCTGATAACAAACAAAACAGACAAAATGAATGATCAGCAGTTTTTAAAACATTGGATATCAAATGACAAAGAAGGACAGTGATCCATAAGAGATGGAAACAAACAAGGTGAGTACCAGGACTGCCCAGTTTATCATGTTTATAGAGTTTGCAGACCACACACAAGGGAAAGGGGAACTGAGGCATTTGCTGGAAAACCCCTGAATTGAGAAAGACTAAAAGGCAGCAAGATTTCAAAGGAAAGTACAAGAGAAAGGAGAGCTGCACAGAGAGAACCCCACAGATTTGCAGAGAATCTCCTACATATCAGAGCATAATGTGAGAGAATTACCAGAGGGATTGGAGAAGTGAAGTGAAAGTCGCTCAGTCGTGGCTGACTCTGCAATCCCATAGACTATACAGTCCATGGAACTCTCCAGGCCAGAATACTGGAGATTAGCCTTTCCCTTCTCCAGGGGATCTTTCCGACTCAGGGATTGAACCCAGGTCTCCCATATTGCAGGTGGATTCTTTACCAGATGAGCCACAAGAAAGAACTATCAAAAATAAACAAAAGAGGACTTCCCTGGTGGTATAGTAGATTAGAATTCACCTGCAAATGCGGGGGACTAGGTTTGATCTCTAGTTTTGGGAGATTCCACATGCTGAGGAGAAGCTGGGCCCGTATACCACAACTGCTGAAACCCTGGTGCCTTGAGTCTGTACTCTGTAACAAGAGAAGCCACCACAATGAGAAGCCCATGCATTGCAAGGAAGAGTAGCCCCTGCTCACTACAACTAGAGAGAGCCCAGGAACATCAATGAAGACTTAGTGAAACCAAGAATAAATGAATCATTAAAAAAATAAAGAAACAAAGGAAATAATGCCTAAAGTTCACATGGGGCAGGAAACTCTGCCCTTTCCCGACAACAAGACTAGACAGGATCACAGCTCATGGATTGTTGGATAGGATACTCAGAAAATTCTTCCTTCATAATGGAGAATAATTAACCCCAGACTGAGAACTTCTTTGGTACTGCCTGATAATTGTAAAGGCAATAGCCAGAAGCATATCACTGTTTCTATGTAACTTAAATTGTTCCGCAATAAAACTCAGGAAGATTTATAAGAACAAAAAAAAAATCTAACTTTGACCTGATATAACATCATAAGTCAATTATGCAGTAGCCCCTTGAATGACACAGATTTGAAATGCATGAATCCACAAATACATGCAATTTTTTTTCACTAAATCCATACTACCATACTACTCAATCTGCATTTGGAATGGAGGATGCAGAAGGCTGACTATAAAGTTATACAAGGATACAGGGAACCCAAAGCCAGTGCTTTGTGACAACGTAGAGGGGCAGGATGGGGAGGGAGATGGGGGGGAGGTTTAAGAAGGAAGGGACATATGTATACTGATGGCTGATTCATGTTGATGTATAGCAGAAATCAGCACAATATTGTACAGTAACTATCCTCCAATTAAAAATAAAATTAAATTAAAAAAATAAAGTTATATGAGGATTTTCCACCACATGAAGGGTTGGTACCCCTACAACCCCACCCCCATCACTTAAGGGTCAATTGTACTTCAATAAAAAATAAAATTACAAAAGAAAACCCACCTCAGAGTCTAGAATTAAAAGGCACAGACATTAAAATAGTTAATATGTTCTTCATATATTCATAGATTTGAAGTGCTCCATGGGAACATGTAAAGTTCTTTTTTTTTTTTTTTTTGCTTTGTAAATGCAGGGTTTTGAAAATTAGTTTTTATTGGAATATAGTCTCTCTACAACGTTTTGCCAGTTTCTGCTGTACAGCAAAGTGAATCGACTATATGTTTACGTATATCCCCTCTTTGGGGGATTTCCTTACCGTTTACGTCACTACAGACTGTTGAGTAGATTTGTCTGTGCTATACAGTATGTTCTCATTAGTTATCTATTTTATGCATACTATCAGTAGTGTATATATCTCAAGCCCAATCGCCCAGTTCCTCTGTACCCACCCTTCCCCCTTAGTATCCATATATTTATTCTCTACATTTGCGGACAAGGAAGATTTTTTAAAGCATACTTCTAGAGATGAGAACTACGAAGTGCTAGATGGAAAATATGTGTATATTAATGATAGACACTCAGTACAAGAGATTCACGGACCTGATGATATAACAATAGAAACTATGAAAACTGAAACACTGAGAGAAAATAATTTTAAAAAGGAAAGGAAGGTGTGAGGACAGGGAGGGAGAGAGGGAAGAAAGAAAGAAAGAAAGAAGAATTAGTATACCATTGTTGTTCAGTTTCTTTGCCACCCTGTAAACTGCAGTACGCCAGGCTTCCCTGTCTATCACTATCTCCCGGAGTTTGCCCAAACTCATGTCCATTGAGTTGATGATGCCATCCCACCATCTCATTCTCTGTTGCCCTCTTCTCCTCCTATCCTCAGTCTTTTGAGGCATCAGGGTCTTTTCCAATGAGTTGGCTCTTTGCATCAAATGGTACTGTGACAGCCCAATATTCATATATTTGGAGTCCTTGAGCAGTGTGTGTGTGCATAGGGGCAGGGAGAAAGAAAGAGAGAGACGTGGAGTGGAGGTAAGGGTGTTTGGGGAGGCAGGGCAGAAAAAATTTTTGAAGAGATAATGCCAAGCAGCTTAAAATTTTTCAAACTTGATGGAAAAGAATAAAGATTTCCTCACAAGCAGACCTTCACTACAGGAAATGATAAAAGTCATTTAAGAAAAATTAAAATATCACATGATGTAATATTGATCTAAAAAGAAAAAGATGAAGAGCACCCAAAATGTTTACTCCATGCGTAAATATTTAAGATTTTTTTGCTTATTGTTTAGATGCCATTAAAAGATGTTTTACTATTTAAGCAAAAATGATAACAGATATAAAAATGTACGGCAATGTTAATGTGAAGGCTGGGAGAAAAGACATGGAAGAATACTAGCTTAAGGTTCCATTCCTAAATGATTCCTATACATGAAGATGTATAATATCTCTTCAACTGCATGCGTGCATGCTGAATTGCTTGTCTTGTATGATTCTTTGAGACCTGTAGCTGGCGATGCTCCTCTGTCCATGGGATTTCCCAGGCAAGATTACTGGAGTGGGTTGCCATTTCCTCCTCCTGGGGATCTTTCCAATTCAGGGATCCAACTCACTATCTCCTGCATTTCCTGGCATTAGCAGGAGGATTCTTTACCACTGAGCCACCCGGAAGCCCCATCACTTTACGATAGATTGCAGTAAGTCACAATCTATATATAAATCTTGAAACAACTACTAAAATAACAACAAAAAAAGAGTAATGTTAATAAGCCACCAGGAAGATAAAACAGGATAGTAAGCAATATTTCTGTTCAGCCCAGTTCAGTCACTCAGTCGTGTCTGACTCTTTGTGACCCCAGGGACTGCAGCATGCCAGGCCTCCCTGTCCATCACCAACTCCCAGAGTTTACCCAAACCCATGTCCATTGAGCCGGTGATGCCATCCAACCATCTCATCCTATGTTGTCCCTTTCTCCTCCTGCCTTCAATCTTACACAGCATCAGGATCTTTTCAAATGAGTCAGCTCTCTTCACATCAGGTGGCCAAAGTATTGGAATTTCAGCTTCAACATCAGTCTTTCCAATGAACACTCAGGATTAATCTTCTTTAGGATGGATTGATTGGATCTCCTTGCAGTCCGAGGGACTCTCAAGAGTCTTCTCCAACACCACAGTTCAAAAGCATCAGTTCTTCAGTGCTCAGCTTTCTTTATAGTCCACCTCTCACATCCATACATGACTACTGAAAAAACCATAGCCTTGACTAGATGGACCTTTGTTGGCAAAGTAGTGTCTCTGTTTCTTAATATGCTGTCTAGTTGGTCATAACTTTTCTTCCAAGGAGTAAGCATATTTTAATTTCATGGCTGCAATCACCATCTGCAGTGATTTTGGAGCCCCCTCAAATAAAGTCAGCCACTGTTTCCACTGTTTCCCCATCTATTTGCCATGAAGGGATGGGGCCAGAAGCCATGATCTTTGTTTTCTGAATGTTGAGCTTTAAGCCAACTTTTTCACTCTCCTCTTTCACTGTCATCAAGAGGATCTTTAGTTCTTCTTCACTTTCTACCACAAGGGTGGTGTCATCTGCATATCTGAGGTTATTGATATTTCTCCCAGCAGTCTTGATTCCTGCTTGTGATTCCTCCAGGGTTTCTCATGATGTACTCTGCATATAAGTTAAATAAACAGGGTGACAATATACAGCCTCGACATACTCCTTTTCCTATTTGGAACCAGTCTGTTGTTCCATGTCCAGTTCTAACTGTTGCTTACTGACCTGCATACAGATTTCTCAAGAAGCAGGTCAGGTGGTCTGGTATTCCTATCTCTTTCTGAATTTTCCACAGTTTATTGGTCTACACAGTCAAAGGCTTGGCATAGTCAATGAAGCAGAAATAGATGTTTTTCTGGAACTTTCTCACTTTTCTGATGATCCAGCGGATGTTGGCAATTTGATCTCTCGTTCCTCTGCCTTTTCTAAAGCCAGCTTGAACATTTGGAAGTTCGCAGTTCACATATTGCTGAAGCCTGGCTTGGAGAATTTTGAGCATTACTTTTCTAGCATGTGAGATGAGTGCAATTGTGTAGTAGTTTGAGCATTCTTTGGCATTGCCTTTGTTGGGATTAGAATGAAAACTGACCTTTTCCATTCCCTTGGCCACTGTGGAGTTTTCCAAATTTGCTAACATAATTAGTGCAGCACTTTCACAGCATCATCTTTTAGGCTTTGAAATAGCTCAGCTGGAATTCCATCATCTCCACTAGCTTTGTTATTAGTGATGCTTCCTAAGGCCCACTTGACTTCACATTCCAGGATGTCTGGCTCTAGGTGACTAATCACAGCATCATGATTATCTGGGTCATGAAGATCTCTTTTGTACAGTTCTGTGTATTCTTGCCACCTCTTTTTAATATCTTCTGCTTTTGTGAGGTATATACCATTTCTGTCCTTTATTGAGCTCATCTTTGCATGAAATGTTCCTGTGGTAGCTCTAATTTTCTTGAAGAGATCTCTAGTCTTTCCCATTCTATTATTTTCCTCTATTTCTTTGCACTGATCACTGAGGAAGACTTTCTGATCTCTCCTTGCTATTCTTTGGAACTCTGCATTCAAATGCGTATATCTTTCCTTTTCTCCTTTGCTTTTGGCTTCTCTTCTTTTCACAGCTATTTGTAAGGCCTCCTTAGACAGCCATTTTGCTTTTTTGCATTTCTTTTTCTTGGGGATGGTCTTGATCCCTGTCTCCTGTAGAATGTCATGAACCTCCATCCATAATTCATGAGGCACTCTGTCTATCAGATCTAGCCCCTTAAATCTATTTCTCACTTCCACTGTATAATCATAGGGGATTTGATTTAGGTCATACCTGAAGGCTCTAGTAGTTTTCCCCACTTTTTTCAATTTAAGTCTGAATTTTGCAATAAGGAGTTCATGATCTGAGCCACAGTCAGCTCCTGGTCTTGTTTTTATTGAATGTATAGAGCTTCTCCTTCTTTGGCTGCAAAGAATATAATCAATCTGATTTCGGTGTTGGCCATCTGGTGATGTCCATTTGTAGAGTCTTCTCTTGTGTTGTTGGAAGAGGGTGTTTACTGTGACCAGTGCATTCTCTTGGTAAAATGCTATCAGCCTTTGCCCTGCTTCATTCTGTACTCCAAGGCCAAATTTGCCTGTTACTCCAGGTGTTTCTTGACTTCCTACTTTTGCATTCCAGTCCCCTATAATGAAAAGGACATCTTTTTTGGGTGTTAGTTTTAAAAGGTCTTCTAGGTCTTCGTAGAGCCTTTCAACTTCAGCTTCTTTAGCATTACTAGTCAGGGCGTAGACTTGGATTGTCGTGATATTGTATGGTTTGCCTTGGAAATGAACAGAGATTATTCTGTCGTTTTTGAGATTGCATCCAAGTACTGCATTTTGGACCGTTTTGTTGACTATGATAGCTACACTCCATTTCTTCTAAGGGATTCTCACCCACAGTAGTAGATATAATGGTCATCTGAGTCAAATTCACCCGTTCCAGTCCATTTCAATTCACTGATTCCTACAATGTTGACATTCACTCTTGCCATCTCCTGTTTGACCACTTCCAATTTGCCTTGATTCATGGACCTAATATTCTAGGTTGCTATGCAATATTGCTGTTTATATCATCAGACCTTGCTTCTGTCACCAGTCACATCCACAACTAGGTGTTGTTTTCACTTTGGCTCCATCCCGTCATTAACTCTGGAGCAATATTTAATTAACATCAAAGTAGACAAGGAAAGCGAGAAAGGCAGCAAAGATGAGTTGAAAAAAGTCAAGATGATATCCAGATGATAAACTTAAATCTAACTGTATCAGTGTCACAATAAATGTAATCATTTAAACACACAAACACAGGCAGAAATTGTCAAAGTATATAAAATAGCAAGACTTAACTCTCTGTCGCCTGAAAGAAACACACTCTAAGTACAAAGACAAAAAATGATTAAAAGTAAAAGAATAGGGACTTTTCTGGTGGTAGAGTGGATCAGAATCCGCCTGCCAATGCAGGGGACACAGGTTGGCTCCCTGGTCCAGGAAGACCCATGTGCCATGGAGCAGCTAAGCCCATGTGCCACAACTACTGAGCCCACATCCTGCAACTACTAAAGCTTATGTTGTGCAGTAAGAGAAGTCACTGCAGTGAGAAGCCAGGCACCGCAAAGAAGAGTAGCCTCTGGTTGCTGCAGCTAGTGAAAGCCCACATGCAGCAATGAAAATCCAGTGCAACCAAAAATAAATTAAAAAGTAAAAGAATGGGAAAAGATGCACAAGGTTTACATTAATCATAGAAAACCAGAATTGCCTGTATTTGTTTCATTCAAATAGATTTCAAAGCAAACATTATAGAGCCAAACTGATTTTTTTTTTTTTAAAGGTAGGGGGAGGCACAAGTAAACAATGTCAGAAATGAGAGAGGTAGCATCACTACAGACTCTAGAAATATTAAAATAATAAGAAAATATAAAGAAAAATGTTAGGCCAAAAACAGAAAAAAAAAAAATAGAAACTTAGATGAAATGGACAAATTCCTCAAAAGACAGAGCCACCAAAGCCAGTATTGTAAAGTAAAATAAAGTAAAAATAAAAATTAAAAAAAATAAAAAAATAAAAATAAAAATGCAAATTTCAACTTAAAAAAAATAAAAATAAAAGAGACAAGTTTGTAAAAAAAAAAGAATAAATAATTCAAATAGTGCTGCATCGATTAAAGAAACGGACTGTTTAACTGTAAGTAGTTAAAAATCTTATAAAACAAAGAAAAATTTTTGCCCAGATGACTTTAATGGTAAATTGCTTCAAACACTAAGTAAACAAATAGTACCAATTTTACACAAAATTTTCCAAAAATTGACATGAAGGAGTACTTCTCTGAAGCCTAAACCTGACAAAGCCATTACACGAAAAAAATTTACATATCAGTATCCTTCAAAAACGTAGTTGCAGAAATCCTAAGCCAAACTTTAGTGGATCTAAAATTTGGTGATATATTGAAGTGATAATTTTAACCCCAAGAATAATTTTAATCCCAAGAATCGAAATATGGCTTCAGTTCAGTGCAGTTCAGTTCAGTCGCTCAGTCATGTCCGACTCTTTGCGACCCCATGAATCGCAGCACGCCAGGCCTCCCTGTCCCTCACCAACTCCAGCCTTGTATAATTATACAGTGTAATTTATCTTGTTAGAAAAAAAAAAGAAAACTATATAATGGTATCAATAGATGTAGGAAAAATATTAGACAAATCAATGTGTTAGTCTCTCAGTCATGTCCAACTCTGTGATTCCTTGGACTGTAGCCCACCAGGCTTCTCTGTCCATGGAATTTTCCAGGCAAGAATTCTAGAGTAGGTTACCATTTTCTTCTCAAGACAAATCAATACTCATTCTTAATAAAACCTCTCAGTATTATAGAAATAAAAGGAAAATTCTTCAAACTGGTTAATTTCATTTGTGAAAAATACACGGCACCATATTTAATAGTATAACACTGAATGACTTATTCCCAAAATCAAGAACAAAATAAAGATATGTACTCTCACCATTCTTATTCAATATTTTACTAGATATTCTAGTCCATGAAATCAGGCAAGGAAAAGAAAAAGAAATCATCCAGAAAGGAAAAATATAAAAGTATTTTTTTTCAAATAACATGATTATATATATAGAAAATCTAATGAAATACACACAGAAAAAACTTACTAGAAGAAATAAGTGAGTTAATCAAGGTTTCAGGATATAATATTAATATGAAACTTTATTATAATTCTACATACTAGCAGAAGGCTTTGAAAATAAGAACTACAAATGATAACAATACCATCTACAGTAGCATAAAAAATGTGAAATACATGATGACAATCTAACAACATCTACACAAAGAACATTAAAAAGCATTGCTTAAAGAACATAAGGAATACCTAAATAGAGCAATACACCTTTTTCATGAGTTGAACAAATCAATATTTTTAAGAATTCAATTTTCCCCAAATTTATGTATGGATTCAGTGCAATTCAAAATGTCAAGTTTTTTTTTTTTTAGAAATGGACAAGCCAATTTAAGACAGAAATACAAAAGCATAGATTAACCAAACAACTCTAAAAAAGAATAACAATGAATAACTACTACCATGTGATTTCAAGATATATTAAAGAACCATAGAATTCAAAATATCAAGGTGCTGTTGTAAGCCAAGAATAATAAATAAATCAATGGAAAGGAATAGAAAGTCCAGAAATAGACCCAGCCATGTATGAAAAATTGTGGACAAAAGTGCAAAGGCAATGTAGTGAAGGAAGAATAGTCTTTTCAACAAATGTTGCAAAAACAATTGAATCCCCACAAGCCAAAAAAAAAAAAAAAAAAAACTTCCATATATCCATATGTCACTTAAAAATTAACCTAAAATAAGTTCTAGATTTCCATGAAAAATCTGAAACTCTACAATGTCTAGAAGAAAGCATAGGACAAAAATGAGAAAAATGCTGTGTGACCTTGAGTTAGGCAACAAATTCTTAGAAACAATGGAAACAGGAAAATTGACTTCTCTGAAGTCCAGCAGGGGAGGACTTGGAACAAGTTAGGGAAAAATATACAGAGGGAATTACAACTTTTGCTATCAAGGTGCCAGGCAGCTGGGCCAGTCTCTGCTAAGGAGTTCTGCACTCAACTAATAGCAGGCAGTTCCCGAGGCTCTTATGGTTTACACCTAAGTGACGAAGTATAGCTTAAACTCCAGAAGAGAATTCAAAGGTCTTCTCCTTCTTTTCCTCCAGATCCTTCAAATTCACTGTGCTCTCAATATATTCGCCTTCTTTTGACATATACTGAATGCAGTTAAAATACAGTTTTCAGCAAAAACAGTTCCCCTTTGAATATACGCACAGGTCCCTGAAGGATACATATGGGAAACAGCTCCCTGAATTCTAAACCTGCAAGCAGGGAGGAAAAAAAGAGAAAAATTAGATTTACTGCCACCTTGTCTTAAAGCTTCAAGTCAGTAATAAATGTGAGAAGGAAAAGGTAAGAGAAGATCCGAATGGGTAAATGGGCAAGTTGCTGTGTGAGAGAGTTGGAGAGAGAGATTCGGAAATTCCCCAAGATTCTTTCCAGCAAGAAGAGGACACTGCATGGAATGCAGCAGTAACTTCACTAGTAGGTTCAGTGAAGAATAAGAAACTTACAGACTACCCTGGTTGTTCAGTGGATAAGAATCTGCTTGCCAATGCAGGGGACACAGGTTCGATCCCTGGTCTGGAAAGATCCCATATGTCTTGGAGCAACTAAGCCCATGTGCCACAGCTACTGAGCCTGTGCTCTACAGCCCAAGAGCCACAATTACTGAAGCCCATCCCCCTAGGACCCATGCCTGGCAACAAGAGAAGCCACTGCAGTGAGAAGCCCACGTATCACACGGGGGAGCAGCCCATGCCCGCGGCAACTAGGGAAAGCCTACGCAAAGCGACAAAAATAAAAATAAATAAACAAAACTAAAAAAGAGCAACAAACTTACAAGTGAGACATCAAAGGAGTATCATCTTCCCAAAGCCACGAGTAGCTGGGTTTCCTCATTGACAACCCCGTCCAGAAGGGGAAACTGGAATGGGCAATCATTTGCTGGATGAATTTCTGTGGGGAGTAACATTTCTGTGTTGATGAATGAGTGGATGTGGACTTTTTATATTAGATTCACAAAACTAAAGAACTCAAAGAGAACTTTGACATCCTCTCCATGGCTTTACAGCGAAGTCTAGTGGAGCCTAGAAATACTTAGTAACCTGTCCATCCAAGGTCACACACATATCCAGTGGCCACACAAGGCTAGAAATCATGTATGTATTCTGATTCTTAAGCAAGCACTCCTCTACTGAGGGTCTAAACCAGATCTACTTACCTATGACCCAGTAATCCAGCCCGACACATCCCACACATCCATTACACTCACCAGTTCATCTGTGCTATTAATCTTCAGCAAGTGGGCGTCCAAAGACAAGCAGTTCTCCTGGCTTTTTTCCCAATTAAAAGAGACAGAGGAAAACTGGTAACAGTTTTCTTCATGCCAGAGCCAGTCTTGGGGACAAGGACCTTGGAAATATAGTATATCTAATCAGTGAGTTATGCCTGAGAAAAGATATTAATATTTCTACAATTCTTAACTCAGTTCACCTCTCAGGACTCACACATGCATGCCATCTCTTCTTAGTCAGAATTACACCCAGACTCTGCAAATTCCTAAATAGCCTAGAGTCTTTATTTTTCCTTTTTTTTTTTTTTTTTTTGGAGAAAAAAAAATGCATTCTGATTTTAGAAAACTAAATTAAAAAGCAAGGCTTGAGCTGGGATGTAATATTAGATACTGATCTTTTTTTAAAAAATTATGTTTGGAACTATGGAAATGAGAGGGGATGAATATTTAGTAGCTATTCTGTTACTAAAATATGTGCTTATATATTTTAAAACTTCAGCTCTTTGAATAACAGATTTAGGCTTAGATCCTGTAATTCTTACCTCTGGATAGGTAGCCCTATGTGGCTTTTGAGTACTTGAGTCATGGCTCATCTGCATTGAGATTTGCAGTAAGTATAAAATACACCTAATTTTGAAAATTTAGTATGAAAAAAGAATGTAAAATATTGCAGGAATAATATTTATACTGATTAGTTTTGCAATAATATTTCAAGTATATTGAATGAAATAAAATATGTCACTAAAATTAATTTCATCTGTTTCTTTTTCATTTTTCATGTGGCTCCTATTGGGGTGGCCAAAAAGTTTGTTCAAGTTTTTTTCTGTAATATTTTATAGAATAATAGAAGCTTTAATGTTGCATGTGTGGTATCCCCTGTATTTTCTTTTGGACAGAGCTGCTTTAGGGAGAAAGTATATGGAGGCTAGTGGGCATCTTCATTTCAACAAGATTTCAGTAGGTAGAGAGTTTTCAGCAGCAAAACTCCCAGGAAGTCCAAAAACCTCGGGGCTTAGGCGACAGGCAAAAACATGACAGTGTCTGTGTGTCTGTGTGTGTTAGTCGCTCAGTCATGTCTGACTCTTTGTGACTGCATGGGCTGTAGCTTGCCAGGCTCGTCTGTCCATGGGATTTTCTAAGCAAGAATACTGGAGTAGGCTGCCATTTCCTTCTCCAGGGGAACTTCCTGACCCAGGGATCGAACCCAGGTCTCCTGCATTGCAAGCAGACTCTTTACTGTCTGGGCCACCAGGGAAACCTGTCTATGTGTTTACAGATATTTTAAACACTCCCCAATTCCTTCTCCTCCTTTCCCTCTTTCTCTCACTTCCCCTCACCTTTTTCTCCCTCTCACCCTTCCCCTTTCTTCCTTTCTTCATTACCATCATCACCATCTCTTCTGTGTGTTAGTAATACTTGGAACCTCTCTACTAGGGAACAAAGCCCTTTGTTCTATGCTGTGACCAAAAATACAAAACTCAAATCCTTGAGAAAGGCAACATTTCAATTTCACTTTGTGGCATAAAATCATCCAATAGTTTTGTAAGAACAGGCTTTATCAGAGAGGACAAAATAGAAGGGGACTGAAGTACGAAAGGAGAAAGTGAATGAAAGAGGACATACAGAACACGGGGCTGAAAGCAAAGAATGCAAGATTCTTCTCAGTTTCCATAGTCCTGTCCTACTATGTTAAAGGAAAGAGAATACTGGCTCTCTTGAACTAAAAGAAAAGTCTAGGTAGGTTTTCCAAGTCATGAAAAAGTGAAAAAGATGAATCTCATAATGTATTCAAACCACCTGTATTTCTTTAATAATTTTTTATTTAACAAACACAAAAACTGCTAGGTGCCATTAATGGTTGGCAGTAATTTTTATGTATTGGCTCATTTAATCCTCATAACAACAGTATGTATAAGTTCATTCATTTTCTTCATTTGAAAGACAGAGAAAATGAGAATTTGAACTTAGGCAGTCTAAATCCAGCATCTATGTGTTTTATCAGTATATCCCATGTGTGTGTGTTCAGTCATTTCAGTAGTGTCTGACACTGCGTCTCGCCAGGCTCCTCTGTCCATGGGATTCTCCAGGCAAGAATACTGGAGTGGATTGCCATATACTCCTCCAGGGGATCTTCCCAACCCAGGGATACAACTGCGGCTCCAGCTACCCCTGTATTGCAGGTGGATTATTTACACACTGAGCCACCTGGGAAGCCCCCATTATATCACATTACCTCTCAAGCTCCTGAGTTTGAATGGATTGAGGAAATACTTCTTGGTGCCTATCAAGACATGTTGATACAGTGTTTCGAGGAAAATCTGGAACTTGCCACTTTTAACAGGCTACTTGGGTGACAATTATGTACACTAAAAGCTGAGAACCACCACTAATTCCAGTGCTAAAATATCTGTTACTTGGAAGGCACTGCATCTTTCTAGCCGGCTGACCTCAAGCAAACTACATACGGGAATTTCTCAGCATCTCGCCCTCTTCATACTTTTATGGAGAATCACAGACTTGTCAGTAAGAAAGATAAAACTTATCTCAAACTTGAGAAAACTGGCATATTTTTCTGCATAGTATTTTGTTGTTGCTTTTGAGAATCTTCTCAAATCTGCTTGATGAAAAGCATGTCTGCCAGCAAAAGACACATCATCTAGTGTTTTTGATTAGTTGTCTAAACTTGGCACCACTGGAAGATGGTTCTGAACAGTCCTGACATAATTTTAATCCCATATGACTGATAAAAACAAGACTAGTTTATGGCCCCACCTGTGAAATAAACCATTTTTGATATGTAGCTATGTCTGCTTATATAAACATCCCTGTCCTTGATATATTAGGTTCCTTCCTTTAAGCGTTATTTAAGATGGTTTTATTTCCTCAGCTGTTCTTTCCTTAAAGAGATTCAATATACAATTGACACTTACTTAAAAAAATCAGCTTGTCTAAAAATTTCTGCTTATTTTGGAAATTTAAATAACCCTGGTGGAAGAAGCACAAGCTGGAATCAAGATTGCTGGGAGAAATATCAATAACCTCAGATATGCAGATGACACCACCCTTATGGTAGAAAGTAAAGAGGAGCTAAAAAGCCTCTTGATGAAAGTGAAAGAGGAGAGTGAAAAATTTGGCTTAAAGCTCAACATTCAAAAAACTAAGATCAGAGCATCTGGTCCCATCACTTCATGGGAAATAGATGGGGAAACAGTGGAAACAGTGTCAGACTTTATTTTTCTGGGCTCCAAAATCACTGCAGATGGTGACTGCAGCCATGAAATTGAAAGACACCTGCTCCTTGGAAGGAAAGTTATGACCAACCTAGATAGCATATTCAAAAGCAGAGACATTACTTTGCCAACAAAGGTCCATCTAGTCAAGGCTATGTTTTTTCCAGTAGTCATGTATGGATGTGAGAGTTGGACTGTGAAGAAAGCTGAGTGCCAAAGAATTGATGCTTTTGAACTGTGGTGTTGGAGAAGACTCTTGAGAGTCCCTTGGACTGCAAGGAGATCCAACCTGTCCATCCTAAAGGAAATCAGTCCTGGTGTTCATTGGAAGAACTGATGTTGAAGCTGAAACTCCAATACTTTGGCCACCTCATGCAAAGAGTTGACTCATTGGAAAAGACCCTAATGCTGGGAAGGATTAGGGGCAGGAGGAGAAGGGGACGACAGAGGATGAGATGGCTGGATGGCATCACTGACTCGATGGACATGGGTTTGGGTGGACTCCGGGAGTTGGTGATGGACAGGGAGGCCTGGCGTGCTGCGATTCATGGGGTCGCAAGGAGTCGGACACGACTGAGCGACTGAGCTGAACTGAACTGTACATACTGAGGGCCTCCAGGTAGCACAGTGGTAAAGAATCCACCTGCCTGCCAATGCAGGAGATATGGGTTTAATTCCTGGGTTGGGAAGATCTCCTGGAGGAGGAAATGGCTACTCACTCCAGTGTTCTTGCCTGGAGAAATCCACGGACAGAGGACCCTGGTGGGTTAAAGCCCATAGGGTCGCAAAGAGTCGGGCATAACTGAGCACATACATACTGAAGGTATTTGTAAACTGCAAAAGTTTACATGAAACTACTTATCATTAAACTTACCTGTGTTTCAACTTTTTGATCTACAAAATAAATGCATGGGTATCTGTAAACTGTTACTATGTAATCTTTAGTCAACAAACTTACATGGTTGAGACCATGAGCTGTACAAGCACGAAGCTAGAGAAATCTCTGTTTACTAAGTGGCAGTTAGGTGCTATTGTCAAGAATAATATTCTCAGGCGCCCCACCAAGAAAGCAAGGTACTACCAAAAGTAACTCCATTTTGCACTTTCTAATGCTCCCTATGACTAAAAGCACATACCTGATTTAATTACACACTGTTGAAAAACTAAATAGTACGTATGGATCAGTTCTGTATTATCAGAGTTCACATTATCCTCTCCTTGTTACAGATGCTACTATTTCTACCTGCCTCCTAGATTCTTAGTTCACTTAGTCGACTGAGATCAACTCAGTTCTTCTCATATGCACTGACTTCCTGGGTCCCTCACATTTTTATCTGATTTGAAGTATCTACTTAACACTTACAAGCCAGCTCACCTCTATTGACTCAACTAATGTTGATGTAGTTGTATACTTTAAGAAACAGTCCCATAGAATAAAGCTAATGAAGAGCTGGGAATCCCCAGGACAAAGGAGACCACTTGGGAAAAGAAATCAGTGATTACGATACATTGGAATGGAAAGAGATGAGAACCTGTACAAAGAAGTGGGAGGATTCTGCCAGAAAATCTCAAAATTAAAATCTTAGAAAGAAAGAGAAGGCTCTTGTGAGGAAGGAAAGCTTAAACCCACCAGAAAGTGTGGTTGATTGAATCAGATAATCTCAAGAATTTGACATGTGATAGAATGAGGATGACATGGGATAGGGGCTTCCCTGGTGGCTCAGAGGGTAAAGCGTCTGCCTGAAATGCAGGAGACCTGGGTTCAATTCCTGGATCTGAAAGATCCCCTGGAGAAGGAAGTGGCAACCCACTCCAGTACTCTTGCCTGGAAAATTCCATGGACAGAGGAGCCTGGTGGGCTACAGTCCATGGGATCACAAAAAGTTGGACACGACTGAGCAACTTCACTCTCCAGAGCAAGGATGACAAAAATAGAGGACCTTTAATGTAGGATCTGAAGAATGAAAAATGATAGATGCATCCATACACCAATATTGTCCTTGGGACATTTCAACAGAAAGGTTAAGATTTACAGATAAGCTTCTACTGTCTCTCTTGACCCCCTCTCTCCCTCATACCTGAATAGTTTGCTGCCTCTTTCAGAACTTCTTGGAGATTCAGGTTCTGGCGATGAAGTTCCATTAGTTTCTTGGATTTCTCATCCAGCTTGTGGGCAAGGGTTTCTATCATTTCTTCGAGTTCCTTCTGTGACTCCTGGGAAGATTTTTCTGATTGGCGCTGGGCTAAAATCTGTCCCTCCAGGATATTTTCCTGGTGAGTAATGTTTGCTTGTTGTTGCTTTAGGAGATCAGACACCTGGGATACTAAATTAGAACTAAATTTAGATTCCAGTTCCAATTCCCAATAAAAAAATGCCTCCACTGGATTTTGGGGAAATCAAAGAACAGAATCAAGCCATCTGTTTTGAAACAAAGCAACCCAACTTTACTCAAATTATGGATTTGGAAGTTATTTGATATTTCTGCTATATATATATATATATATATATATATATATATATTAATGTTGGAAAATGTCTCAGATACTTGTGATAAAATACAAACAAACAAACAGGAATTTACTTGTTACTGAGAGTTACACACAAGTTAAAAGAAGTCGCAGGTTAAGTCATTCATCACTGGCGTAAGTAAAATGCTGATAATCTAAAACAGGCAGACACCAATCATACTCAGTGACTATTAGTAGCACTTGTCATTAATGAGTTACTCTACTGTGTCTTAATTCTGTGTCTTAATTGCCCTCTCTCCACCCTTCCACACTTCCTGATTTTACATAAAAACTGTGACACTCACCCTGTTTTTGAGAAACTCTCCCATGGGCTTATTTTAAGCTGCTTTCGCAAGAATATGAAAACAGTTTTTCAATTTTAGCTTGTTTTTTTTTGTTTGTTTGTTTTTAGAAAGGGTGAAAATGAAAGGAAGGTTGTGAAATCAAGCAGGCAACAAATGTTAAGGGTCCAATGTCTCAATTCTATAAGTTTGATGGTTCAGTACAAAGTAGACCCTTTGGCTTGAAACCCATACTTGACCCTGTTAAAAAGTGGTCAGAACCTCAGAGGAAGACTCTTCCAATGACCACCACTGAGTCAAGGGCTCTTCTCCCACATCATTAGGAAAGGATTTACAGGTCCAAAGTGTTCATAGATTGAAAAACTAAGTGGTTTGCGACCTTAAACACCAACTGAGGAACAAATTAGCACTTCAAAGGCCTTCATAACTTGGATTCTAGGATTCTAGAGAGCCAAAATAGCTCAAAGCTATAACCTAAATACATAGGTGGATTAGATGTATGATCATAGCCATTTTTTTCCCTTCCTGGTCACTTTCACCTTTTCATTTCTTTTCTACTTGACATCCCCTCGTTCCTAAATGGCCATATTGTAAATCCGAAGATTGTTATATTTTAAATATTGTATTTATGAAGACTGTATTTCTGAGTCAACTTTAAATTGGTATTTAATCACTTGTATTAAAACTCAATGTGAACTAAATGAAATGTCTTTTTATGGGTCCCTCAAGTGATCTTATGGGTTAGTAACTTCAAATTATTTCCCTCCTCATTATTCTGGGATATAAATGGACTCTATCCATGAAGTTCTGGAAACAAAATCAAACAAAAACCTAATATCCATAATCTTCACCCCATGCCTCAATCTATTTGAGGGAAGAACACAATAAACTCATTCATCTTCCCATTCACTCCTAAAAACAGTCTGCCTCAAATGTATCTAAATCAAGGTGGTTTATAGTTACTATGAAACCAACTAATAAACCGTGTTTATAAGCCCTCTTTTTTTTTTCTCCCTTCTTTCCCTGCTTCAGCACTTACATTGCAGTATCAACAATATAACAGTCACCAGTAATCCCAGACAAAGGACCCCTAGAGTCACAGCAGCAGGGTACCACTTCCAAGAAGAAACAAAACGAAGACCTAGAGTGATTCAGAAAGACAAAAATGATGGAGGTAAGTGGTCAAACAATTCTTTGGATCCAGCCTGTACCTGGCACTTTGCACTACTTACTTCTAGTCTTTCCAATGACTCTGCAAATAATTCACTATCCACATTTACAGGCAAAAAATAAGGGCAGTTAAAAACTTTAAGTAATTTACCCATGGATCACACAACTGATGAAATTTAGGAGCTGGGATTCAATACCAGCTTTTTTGACTCCAAGGATCTGATTCTAGTTAAGTTCAATTTTTTTTTTTCTTTTTTCTTTTGAGCCTTGCCACTCTAAACTTCCCTGCCCAGGGACCAAAGTCATGCCCATGACATTGGAAGCATGGAATCCTAACCACTGGATTACCTGGGAATTCTCCAAGTATCTGATTCTAAAGCATATACTTTGTCTCAAGAAACTCTCAGTTCAGCTTGATTGGATCAACTTCCTCCACGAGGCAGAGTCTGATATTTTCATTATAGACCATGTGTATGTATGCATATGTGTGCACACACACTCACACCCCACACACACATAACCACAGTTATAAGTAACATATAATAAATGAATATTAGACATCAAACAAGTAAAGTCTTTAGTCAGTTAACGACTGAGAAAGCCTCAAAGAACTAACACATAATTTTATGCTATTTAGTTTTTATTTCATTAAAAATAAATACATCTTGGACCTGGGGTTATTGACCAAAGAAAAAATATAAATGAAACTCTTTATTCACTTGATTCATATTAATATCATGTCCTACACTCACACCAGCTATAGCACTCTTGTTATGAGAAAAAAATTCCCCATTATTATAAAAGCAAATCATGTAGCTCACAAGTGTATGAATATCTTACTATGAAGTCCATCACTGAAAAAGCACAGATACTACTGGTTCAGAAGGAAAACATTTCAAATAAAGGATTTGGACTCCTCACCTTGTAAGATAAACAAATAAGGCACTGAAAGTGTTAACTCTATATATGCAAATAAGGAAACTGACAGTTCAGTTAGTTGCCTAAGATCACACAGATGTTAAGATCCAAACAGAGATCTTTAATCCAATTGCGAGTAGCTACATGGCTTGGACCATCACATCACAAAAGCTCCAGTGTGAATGTATAATGATTCAAATCAATCAATGATCAAATATGACTATTTTCACTGAGTTCTCAAGTGTCAAAAGCACACTACAGATGAATCAAACCAAACAGAAGTTTTGACAGGAAGGAATATGGTTCACCCACTGATTCAAGAGTGATTAAGCTCCTAGACTATGTCTGGCAAGTTGGCAGAAAGGAAGTTGAAGATAATTATGTGTCTTGCAAATAATTGCTCAATCCTAGCATTAGGAGAAAATATCTGGGTAAATCTTTCCATCGACATTTCCCTCTGGTCAATATTCCTCCCATATTATAGCTCAGTCTTAACTCTACCACTTAATAGCCACATAAAACTGGGGGTAATTTAGTTAATCCTCCTGATCACCAGTTGAAAGTGAAAATGAAGTTGCTCAGTAGTGTCTGACTCTTTGCGACAAGTGGACTATAGCCCACCAAGCTCCTCTGTCCATGGGATTCTCCAGGCAAGAATACTGGAGTGGGTTGCCATTTCCTTCTCCAGGGGATCTTCCTGACCCAGGGATCGAACCCAGGTCTCCCACATTGCAGGCAGACGCTTTAACCTCTGCACCACCAGGGAAGATCACCAGTTAGTCCTCTGTAAAAGGGAGATGATAGTAGTCCCAACCTCAAGATGTAAAGCTTTAATGCATATAAAGTGAATATCATAGAAACTAGCCTATAGCAAATGATCAATAAGAGTTGGTTATCATCACCCTCTACTACATCATCATTCATACCAAGTTAGTTTATCATCATCTTCTTTAATAACCATTATATCTGACTTGATTTCCTTTTAAGTAAATGTTATTAACTCTAATATCTTCCCACACTCAGGCATTGTAGTTTCCTGCTCCTATATTTGGTTAGTTTACATGTCTAAATGAACTCTGTCCTTGTATTCATTTACCCACCTCTAGTACCTTTTGCTGTCTCGCCATTTGGCTTCTGATCAAGTTGATCTTTCATACTCTTGTGGTCATCAACAGTCATTTTCAAATGTATTCCAAGAATGAGAGAGTGAAGCTGTTGAGGACTTCTACAAAGTAAAAGTTGGTGAGTTCCTGCTGGAGTGTTTAAATAGCTACTGATATCTGGTGGAATGACTCAATCATTGGTAGGAGGAAGAAGCAGCTTTGCTTCATGTTGGGAAGTTGGCTGACGCAAATTCTTGAGATATGTTTATTGCAGGAGGGGAAAGTGGTGAATCTGATAGTGTTTCAGGATATTTCACCAAGTAATTTATGAAAGGGAAAATTGTATTTTCCATGAGCCTTAAGAGGAGTGGATGTTTACTCATGCTTCAGATAAGAAAACTGAAATTTAAAAGAGTAAGTCCCACAAAATTTGTAGAAGAGTGTGGATTTAGACTAGAGTTTTATTCCAATATCCATAAATGTTTATTTCACTATAACAGACTATCTTTACACTGGGGTCTTTCATAAGTCTCACATTTTCTTTTTTAATTTTGATTTTTTTTTTTTTTTTTTTGTCAGCAATAGGCTTAAGAAGTTGGCAGTTAATCACATGACTCACCTCTCTAGCCATGACAACCTTGGTAATTTTAGAACTTAGAAATACTATTTCATACAGTGGCAGTATAGAGAAATTTGCAGCAGATGGAGCTAGTTTGTGTTTTTTTCCTTTACTATTCCCTTGGTCTATAATCTAGGGGAATGTCTTTAGCTATAAATTGGGACACTACAATGTCTACTTGATAATGTAGATTAAGCTGTTGTAGGGATTCAAATAAGATACTGAGTGAAAGTGCTAAGCTTTGTATTTCAAACACAGTAACAACTCAATAAATGATAGCTATTATTATTAGCAGTAGTAACACAGTTCAGTTCAGTTGCTCAGTCCTGTCTGGCTCTTTGTGACCCTATGAATCGCAGCACACCAGGCCTCCCTGTCCATCACCAACTCCTGGAGTTTTTCCAAACCCATGTCCATTGAATCAGTGATGCCATCCAACCACCTCATTCTCTGTCATCCCCTTCTCCTCCTGCCTTCAATCTTTCCCAGCATCAGGGTCTTTTCAAGTGAGTCAGCTCTTCGCATCAGGTGGCCAAAGTATTGGAGTTTCAGCTTCAACACCAGTCCTTCCAATGAACACCCAGGACTGATTTCCTTTAGGATGGACTGGCTGGATCGCTTTGCAGTCCAAAGCACTCTCAAGAGTCTTCTCCAACACCACAGTCCAAAAGCATCAGTTCTTCAGCACTCAGCTTTCTTTATAGTCCAACTCTCACATCCATACATGACCACTGGAAAAACCATAGCCTTGACTAGACGGACCTTTGTTGGCTAAGTAATGTCTCTGCTTTTTAATATGCTGTTTAGGTTGGTCATAACTTTCCTTCCAAGGAGTAAGTGTCTTTTAATTTTATGGCTGCAATCACCGTGATTTTGGAACCCCCCAAATAAAGTCAGCCACTGTTTCCCCATCTATTTCCCATGAAGGGATGGGACTGGATGCCAGATCTTAGTGTTCTGAATGTTGAGCTTTAAGTCAACTTTTTCACTCTCCTCTTTCACTTTCATCAAGAGGCTCTTTAGCTCCTCTTTACTTTCTACCATAAGGGTGATGTCATCTGCATATCTGAGGTTATTGATATTTCTCCCGGCAATCTTAATTCCAGTTTGTGCTTCCTCCAGCCCAGCGTTTCTCATTATGTACTCTGCATATAAGTTAAATAAGCAGGGTGACAATATACAGCAGTGACATACTCCTTTTCCTCTTTGGAACAAATCTGTTGTTCCATGTCCAGTTCTAACTGTTGCTTCCTGACCTGCATACAGGTTTACACTCAACACAGTTGAATTTTTCATCAAAGAATACATTTTATATGTGTTTGCCTTAAGTCACAAAGATTTCTATGGAATCTCAACAAAGATACTATATGTGCTGCTGCTGCTGAGTCACTTCAGTCGTGTCCGACCCGCGACCCCATAGACAGCAGCCTACCAGGCTCCTCTGTCCCTGGGATTCTGCAGGCAAGAATACATTCTCTAGTGCATGAGAGTGAAAAGTGAAAGTGAAGTTGCTCAGTCATGTCTGACTCTTTGCAACCCCATGTAGCCTACCAGGCTCCTCTGTCCATGGGTTGCCATTTATTCACTGATAAAATTCCCACCTATCCCCCCTCCACCCCCAACAACTTCCTAACCAGAAAAGAAATGTCTCCTTGCAGTTATCCTTGCTTTAAAAAAAAAAAAAATCCTTATCTATGAGAGATATTTTTTGAATTACTTATGGGCAAAAATGGTGTGATAGCTAATATATGCTTTAAATGATACCAGAAAAAATATATATATAAAGAAGGGACTATATAGGAAGGCTTCCTTGGTGGTCCAGTGGCTAAGACTCCATGCTGCTAAGACAGGGGCTCTGAGTTTAATCCCTGGTCAGGAAACTAGATCCCACATGCTGCAACTAAGAGTTCTCATGCTGCAACTAAGGCCTGGTGTAGCCAAATAAATAAATTTTTTTTTTTAAATCAGGGACTACATAAAAGAAGATTGGAGAAAAGTAAATAAATAAAATATCTAGGAAACCATTAGGAAAACTCACCAATATGATAGTTTAATTAGGATTTCATTTCTGTCCCTAAGTTTTTTGTCCTCCCTTTTTCTGTACAGGGTAGCTGGACCAAATTGAAAATAGTTTGTCTATCACTTAAAGGGCTATTCTGTGAGACAGTTCAGGAAGGAAAACTCAGCATGTAGCCAATATGTCCTCCTCCAATCAGCTTGTAACAAATTAGTGTTACTTTCCTTTTAACTAAAGACCCATTCCACCTCCCTTGATTGTGAATGCCAGGAAGCAAGATTAAATACATTACTGCATTTGCCACAGTGACTGTTCACATAAACAGAATCTCAGGAAATTATTTTAATGGTGATTAATAAATACTGAAATGACACCACAATGAAATGGAAACCTTTTCATTTCTCACAGTGACAGCTATTTTGGAGGCCATCAATATCCTAGTGGAGTAATATGAGCCATTATGGGCTTCCCCCATGGCTCAGCAGTAAAGAATCTGCCTGTAATGCAGGAGACACAGGAGATATGGGTTCAATCCCTGGGCTGGGAAGATCCAGGGGATTTCCTGGAGGAGGAAATGGCAACCCACTCTGGTATTCTTTCTGGGAATATCCCATGGACAGAGGAACCCAGCAAGCTACCCTCCATAGAGTCCCAAAGATTCAGACACGACTGAGCACAAATACACTAGAAGGTGAGACATGCAGGTAACTTTGTTGAGGGAAGGGATATGACACGTGTTTCTTAGAGCATATCCCATCCTCCTAGCCTTTACGGGATGTCCTGGGAAGTAATCTATCAGAAGGATGCATGTGAGTACATAGTTAAAATACCCAAAGAAACACACAAGACCAGAAAGAACTACAGAAGGCCTAAGACTGAGCCAGATCTCTCAGAGTTCTGATATTCACCTCCACACTTCACTTATGAGACCCAGAAAAGCATAATCATCCATTGTCCTTTGGGCCAACACTCACAGGAATCTCCCTAAGCAGTCCTGGGACTTGGTGCCAAGTTCTACAAATCCTGTACTTCCTTCAAAAACAATTCTTTTATGTTTTAATAAATCCTCTCAACTTTTAGAGGTTGGATTGTCATCATCAATTTCCTTTTCCACCTTCATTTTCTATAGTCTAACATGCACTGTCAGTTCAGTTCAGTTCAGTCGCTCAGTCATGTCCGACTCTTTGAGACCCCATGAACTGCAGCATGCCAGGCCTCCCTGTCCATCACCAACTCCTGGAGTTTACTCAAACTCATGTTTGTTGAGTTGGTGATGCCATCCAACCACCTCATCCTCTGTTGTCTCCTTCTCCTCCCGCCTTCAGTCTTTCCCAGCATCAGGGTCTTTTCAAATGAATCAGTTCTTCGCATCAGGTGGCCAAAGTATTGGAGTTTCAACTTCAACATCAGTCCTTCCAATGAATATTCAGGACTGATTTCCTTTAGGATGGACTGGTTGGATCTCCTTGCAGTCCAAGGGACTCTCAAGAGTCTTCTCCAACACCACAGTTCAGAAGCATCAATGGTTCGGCACTCAGCTCTCTTTATAGGACAACTCTCACATCCACACATGACTACTGGAAAAACCATAGCTTTGACTACATGGACTTTTGTTGGCAAAGTAATGTCTCTGCTTTTAATATGCTGTCTAGGTTAGTCTTAACTTTTATTCCAAGGAGCAAACATCTTTAGTGTTATGGCTGAAGTCACCATCTGCAGTGATTTTAGAGCCCCCAAAAATACAGTGTCAGTGTTTCCCCACCTATTTCCCATGAAGTGATGGGACCAGATGCCATGATCTTAGTTTTCCAAATGTTGAGTTTTTGACTTTCCTCCTTCACTTTCATCAAGAGGCTCTTTAGTTCTTCTTCACCTTCTGCCATAAGGGTTGTGTCATCTGCATATCTGAGGTTATTGGTATTTCTCCCGGCAATCTTGATTCCAGCTTCTGCTTCATCTAGTCCAGCGTTTCTCATGATATACTCTGCATATAAGTTATATAAACAGGGTGACAATATACAGCCTTGATGTACACCCTTCCCGATTTGGAACCAGTCTATCGTTCCATGTCCAGTTCTAACAGGCACTGTGTTGATTTTCAATTCCATTGGTGTTATTCCATCTCTCCATTTAAACTATAAACTCTTGAAAAGTAAGGATTGATTGCCTTCTGTTAAGGAAATCTCATTCTTTTCTATACCAGGCATACTATGTAAATTGTGTTATATTCTACAAACAGTTAACAGTCAGCACATGAGGTTCTCAACTACCAAGACATCACCAGCATGAACTAGATTTTTAAACTACAAAGAAATTTAAGGAAAATCTATCTCAACTGTATTATTTTGAGAAAGTAGAACTAAAGCCATCCCCCCAAACTGCAACTCTATTAAGTGGTTTGCTGACTATCTTTTTTCTGTTTGATGCTACGCAAAAACTCAGTTCACTGTTCTTTCAGTTATATCAGATTATAATAGACATAGGTGATTTCTTCTGAGTGGCATTATAAATGCAGTATGCTGCTGCTGCTAAGTCGCTTCAGTCATGTCCGACTCTGTGCGACCCCAGAGACAGCAGCCCACCAGGCTCCCCCATCCCTGGGATTCTCCAGGCAAGAACACTGGAGTGGGTTGCCATTTCCTTCTCCAATGCATGAAAGTGAAAAGTGAAAGTGTAGTTGCTCAGTTGTGTCTGATTCTTCAAGACCTCATGGACCACAGTCTACCAGGCTCCTCCATCTGTGGGATTTTCCAAGCAAGAGTACTGGAGTGAGTTACAATTGCCTTCTCCTAATGGAGTATGAAACTCTCTCATAGGATTCAGTGAAAGAGTTTTCAGATCACCAAGACAGAGAATATCATTTTCACACAAGACTTTAAGCATGTTGTCTGGTAGAGGATACCTGCATTCACTTTCAAACCTTTTCTTTTCATTTGTTTTTATTTTTGGGCATACCTACCCCTTGCAGGATCTCAGTGTCCCCAAACAGGGGCCTGGAGTCTTAACCACAGGACTGCCAGAGAAGCCCTTCAGACTTTTTCTTGATGTCTCTTGAAGAAGGGACACAGAGCTCACACAGAAGTGCCATCATGTGGACAGTGTGAAAAACTAGATCAGTCACTGTCTTCCACGTGATCTAGCTCCTCAGCACGGCCATGTTGAGAGCCATGTTTTGCCTTCTGCTATTCAAGCCCATTAGAAATACGTGGGTTCTTTTTTTTTATTGTGATAAATGTGACATAATATAACATTTTTACCAGTTTAACTGTTTTTAGGTGTACAGTTTCATGGCATTTAACACATTCACATTGCTGCTTAACCTTTCACACTATCCGTCTCCATAACATTCTCATCTTCTCTAACTGAAACTGTATCCTTTAAACAATAACTCCTGTGACGGTTGATTTTATGCGTCAACGTGACTGGGTCACAGCCTGCCCAGATATTTGGTCCAACATTCTTCTGAGTGTTTCTGCATGGGTGTTTTTGGATGAGATTACCATTTCAATATAGGCTTCCCTGGTGGCTCAGATGGTAAAAAAAAAAATCTGACTGCCATGCAGGAAACCCAGGTTCGACCCCTGGGTTGGTAAGATCTGGAGAAGGGCACGGCAACCCACACCAGTATTCTTGCCTGGAACATCCCATGGACAGAGAAGTCTGGTGGGCTACTGTCCATGAGGTAGCAATGAGTAAGACACGACTAAGCAGCTAACACTTACTATTTACCATCTCAATCAGTAGAGTAAAGCAGATTTCTCTCCATGTGAGTGGGTTTCATCCAATCAGTTGAAAGCCTAAACAGAACAAAGGACTAGCCTTCCTCCAAAAAAGGAAAAAAAAAAAAAATCTCCAAGAGATAGCCTCTGGACTTGGACAGGAACTCACCACTGACTGTCCTAGGTCTGGACCCCACCAGCTCACACTACAAATTTAGACTTGTCAGCCTCCATAATTGAATGAGTCAATTTCTTATAATAAATCTCTTTAGGTATATATACAAATTCTATTGGTTTCATTTCCCTGGAAAACCCTGACTCATACAACACCCCACTTCTTCTTCCTCCCAGTTCCTGAAACCACCATCCTATTTTTTGCCTTTATGAATCTGACTACTCTAGGAACCTCACACAAGTGGAAGTTTATGATACTTGTCCTTTTATATCTGTCTTATTTCACTTAGCATAATATCTTTAAGATTAATCCAATGTTTTAGTATATGGGCTTTTCAGGTGACTCAGTGGTAAAGATCTCACCTGCAGAGTAGGAAATGCAAAAGATATGGGTTCAGTCCCTGAGTCAGGAAGATCCCCTGGAGAAGGAAATGGCAACCCACTCCAATATTCTTGCCTGGATGATTCCATGGTCAGAGGAACCTGGCAGATTACAGTCCATTCAGTTATAGAGTCAGCCATGACTAGAGCATGGACACAGCAGCAGTAACACTGTAGTAACTGTCAGAATTTCCTTCCTTTTTAAGGCTGAATAATATTCCACTGCATAAGTATGTCACGTCTTGTTTATCCATTGATTCATTGAGGAATTTTTGGCTTTTTCCTGTTTTGGAAAGATTCTTGGGGATAATTTCTACAATCTTTATGTGGCAGATAGGTGGACAGACTTGATAGACTGTAAGTGGTTCTCATTATTCTTGTGTAATCTCTTCCTCTTAAATGTGGGTGGAATTTGTGGCTTGGGATGAAGTAAAGGTGATGTAATGTATGTGATCATGTATATGTGGTTACATAAGGTATTGTACCTATCTCAAGAAACAAATGTGCATGAATTCTGCCTAGGGAAGTTTAGAAATGAATCCTTTCCCAGTTAAGCCTTTCAGTGAGAATGCAAGCCAGCAAGGACCTTGAGCACAGCCTCATGAGACCCTAAGGAGAGGCTGTAACTAAACTGTGCCCACCTTTCTGAGCCACAGATATTGTGAGATAATAAATGTATATCATTTTATATTGCTGCTTACATAATTTGTAGTAACGTGTTACATGGCATATAAAACCAGTAATTCTATGATAATCTTAATCCTATTTTGTTAAACTTCCTTGAGTCTAGTCCTATTGCTGACTTTCAGTGCCTCTGAAGTCACCACTCAATACTTAAACTGCATATTGGTTTGTAAAATACAGACGCTATATTTTGTCTGCAAGGAGATCCAACCAGTCCATTCTGAAGGAGATCAACCTTGGGACTTCTTTGGAAGGAATGATGCTAAAGCTGAAGCTCCAGTACTTTGGACACCTCATGCAAAGAGTTGACTCATTGGGAAAGACTCTGATGCTGGGAGGGATTCGGGGGCAGGAGGAGAAGGGGACGACCGAGGATGAGATGGCTGGATGGCATCACCGACTCGATGGACGTGAGTCTGAGTGAACTCTGGGAGTTGGTGATGGACAGGGAGGCCTGGCGTGCTGCGATTCATGGGGTCGCAGAGTCGGACACGACTGAGAGACTGAACTGAACTGAACTGAATATTTTGTCTTCCTGGTGGAGCTTCCAGTAGTTGTAAGATAGAACCGGTTTCTCCTGTTATAGTATCTATTTTTGAAGATCCGCTGTTCAGCTCTTCATAGCTCACCCTAGATGCCTCAGAGTAGTAATAGTCCTGGCCTCTGTTTCGCTGAATGCTTCCCTAGTGGTTCAGCAGTAAAGAATCCACCTGCCAATGCAGGAGATGAGGGTTCAATCTCTGTGTGGGGAAGATCCCCTGGAGGAGGAAATGGCAACCCGCTCAAGTATTCTTGCCTGAGAAATTACATGGACAGAAGAACCTGGCAGGCTACAGCCCCTGGGGTTGCAACTTAGCGACTAAACAACAACAACAGCAACACTGACCTGACCTAGGCAAGGTCCAAAGGAGAATAATCAGAGGAACCAGACATAAAAAACTCCTTAGCCCCACTTATTATAGATACTGTATTAACAATTCCCTGAAGCATAGGTGAAAAGACCTGTGTACAGTCCCCTCCATTGGTTCCACACCACGTCCTTAACAACTTGGGTACAAGCTAATGATTCACGAGTGTAATGGAACCACAAAATTGTGTAGGGTTGTAATGAGATCATTCCTTTCTGGCTCAGCCACCTGCCCTTCAAATGCAGACTGTCTTCAGTCTTCTCACTTGCATTCTCTTTCCTCTCTCTCCAGTCCCTACATGGATGCTTTGATAGAGACAGCTCAGAGTTAAAACTGCCACAAGGCATAATCACTTCCATTTCAATAAACAAGAAGTTCTCTTTCACTAACCCAGCGGTGGGGGGAGGGTGGGGGAGGGGAAGCGGCAGCAGTAATTCTAAGAAAAATAACAAGAAGGTCATTAACAGAATTCCATTTGTTCTAAATTGTTAGGAAGCTGGAAGGCAAAGAGATGATGGCAATCACAAGGCAGGAAAGTGCAATTGGGGTGAAAAATGTCATGTTAATAGGAAAACCTGTTCATGCAGGTGACGGCTGGCATGATTGGGAGAGAAGAGGGCCAGGGTAGCAAGGGGAAATATTCAAGAACAGGAATCCCAGAAAAGCTAAAACAAGGTCATGGTGACAATACATGAAGCAGGAGGACATGTTTTGCAGTCTACCGAGGGTAAAAGTCATTGCTAAAACTGAGTGGAAATCAAAATAATCTTGGCTAACACAAAATATTTTTTTCATATCAAGGTTGTATATGTATCCTGGTGGAATACAGTCCATGGGGTCGCAAAGAGTCAGACATGACTGAGCGATTTTTACTACATTCACGGTATACGCATTTCATACACATTAACATATTTAATCTCTTTAAGTGTATAAAAGTTAGTCACTCAGTCATGTCCGACTCTTTGCAAACCCATGGACTGTAGCCCACCAAGTTCCTCTGTCCATGGGATTCTTCATGCAAGAATACTGGAGTGGGTAGCCATTCCCTTCCCCAGGGGATCTTCCCAACCCAGAGACTGAATCCATGTCTCCTGCATTGCAGGCAGATTCTTTACCATCTGAGCCACCATAAGTGTATGAAGTAACCTGATGCTTTCAAATTATGGTTCTGGAGAAGACTCTTGAGAGTCCCTTGGACTTCAGGGAGATCAAACCCGTCAATACAAAAGGAAATTAACCCTGCATATTCACTGAAAGGACTGATGCTGGAGCTGAAGCTCCAGTACTTCGGCCACCTGATGCAAGAAACTGACTTATTGGCAAAGATCCTGATGCTGAGAAAGATTGAGGGCAGGAGGAGAAGAGGGCAGCAGAGAATGAGATGGTTGGATGGCATCACCAACTCAATGGACATGAGTTTGAGCAACTCTGAGAGATAGTAAAGGGTAGGGAAGCCTAGTGTGCTGCAGTTCATGGGGTCACAAAGAGTTAGACATGACTTAGTGACTGAACAATGAACAATAACAATGATTATTATTATTATTACTATTATCCATTTTATATAGGATGAAACTGAGCCAACAGAGAGATGTAATATCTTGCTCAAGATCCCACAGCTAATAAGTGACCAAGTATTTCACCCCACAGACAATGTAGCTGGAGTCTTAGCCATGATGCCCCACTGTCTCTTTGACAAGAGTAAGAGAAGAGCAAGTTTAACGATGCTACATCACACTCTGAATAGAAATACTCTAATCAAAATGCCTCCATGTCTCTGATTGTATTTTCTCTATGAAACAACATCGAGGGCAGGTCTCATGGGCATTCCATTCCTAGTTCATGAATCAGAAAATTGAGGACTGAGAAATTATATGATAATTTAATCGGAAAATTGAGGACTGAGAAATTATATGATAATTTAGTGAAGGGCCAAGATTCTGCCACCTTTGTCCTGTAAAATGCCTCCTACCTGGCCCCTCTTCTGCTGAAATTTGGAACATACTGTTATATTTTTTTTAAATGACATAGTGCTCATTTATTTCTGAAAATGAATGATTTTGGATCATCAGTATTGTACCAACTTTTTCTCTATTTGAATTCCTTGGCTAAGAAAAAGAAAATTGAGTGTATATTCTCCATTCTCATATCACATTGTTACGCTGTTTGAGGGCTTTTAGAACCAACTGCCCCCAATGGCCTTCTCTCAATAACTCAGTAAAATCAGATTTTCAGAATTAGAAAGGATACAAAAGTTGTTTTTTTTTCTCTCTCAATTTTTATGAGATAGATCCCTGTAAACAAATGTCCAATTTTCCTATTAAATAATTTCTTTTTTAAAAAATTCTGAAGATTTTGTATTAAAAGATTACTGGCTTAAGCACACATCATTTATACAGCATTCATTTGTCCCTAGAGAGGTGTATCTCTATAAATATTCTGTGTCCTTTCCATGGGTACTTATTTTGGCTCTGACTTTAGATTATATGAGAGAGAGAGAGAGAGAGAGAGATCTTGAGTCTTGTTTTAGAAATGTCTGTTTGATTTTTCACTATTTCAATGAGAATTGAGGTCAGTGTGGAGGGCAACTTCAAGGACAGCATCCAGAAATTCTAATTTCCAAACTTGCTTTTCCAAAGATGCTATAGCTTTCCAGTTCATTTGGCAACCTCTCAGCCCTACTCCAGTGTCTAGGAATAAATGACCCAGAACCAGGAGAGTTGATTATCAACATAGTGAATGGCGGTGGTTTCCAAGAGCAAGAGAGGAGGGCTAGTCACATTGAGAGCCGGTGTGAATGGAGGTTGGCAGGGTGACTTTCAACCAGCAACAGTCATCCCAGAGTGCTTGGGTGAAGGGCCAAGACTATTACTCCTTTTCTGATGGAAAAGAGACTTTATCTGGCCTCTCTTTGATCCTCCTTCAAGCCCAGTATCTCACCACTGCCTAGAAAAATACCTAATTCACAGGACTTACATGTCCTTCCTGAGAGTTGTCCTTTTGGAGGCAGTGTGGAAAAAACTTCAAGGCATCTAGAAAGGACTAAAAGTAGAATGGAAGAAAAGGAGGGGCAGGGAAGGAAATGCAGAGGCCTTAAACCCAGGGGCAGAAGTAGAGAAAGAAGCTAGGATGAAAGGGGAGAGAAAAATTACAGAAAATAACAACTACAGAGAGTGAGAGGAGAGAAGGAGACAGAGGAGGAAAAACCAGCTTATTGCTGAGAGAAGTTTCTCTCCTTAAGTCCTCTAGGTCAAAAAGGCAGACATGGCCCGGAGCACAGAAGGGAGAAGCCGGATGCCCAGTGCTTGATCTGGAGAAGTAAGAGTCCAGCCAGATGAGACTGCAGTCCCCAGCCCTGATGGCCTCTGCCCTGGTGTATTTCATCCAGGTGAGTCGTGAAAATGCAGGAATGAGACTTTTGTTTGTTTCTCAGATAAAGCCAACTTTCAGAAAACCTGGGGGAAAATGAATGAGGAGGAAAGACATATACTTTGGAACCAAAGGGGTGGTAGGGAAAAAGAATTAACTGGAATGTTCCCTTAGTGACCTGTGACGAATGACATCAATGAAAAGAAGGCCATATATACAAGTAAGATATCGAAGGCAATTTAGAAGTGTCTGTTATGTATATTTCTCTCTTTTAGCATCTTACTAGCCCTCAAAATCTCAAGTAGATTATTGAGACTTTCCTGGTGGTCCAGGGGTTAGGACACCATGTTTCCACTGCAGGGGGCAAGGTTCAATCCCTAGTGGGGAAATTAAGGTCCAACAAGTAAGCCACTCATGTGGCCAAAAAAAGAAAAAATGTTCTCAAGTAAATTATTAAAACTAAGGACATAATTCTCCTAAATGGTATGTCCCACATCAGCCTTAATACCACTCTAGCAGTTTAGGTGCCTCCCGGTCAGAGATAAGAGAAAGAAAACTCTTTAAAAGTAATTTGGACCTTTTATTTCTCTCCATTGAGAAGCAGGAGATTCTAAGTAACTCAACTGAGAAAGGGTCATTGGACTGAGGGATTCCAGACCATTGTCAGAGAGAAGTTTATTCAGTTATGAAATCTACTAAGAAGAAAAGCAAATGATGAAATGGGTTGGTTTCCAATTTCTGTATAGCTCCTAACAGGAAGGTTGCTGTCTATTTGCTTCCTCTATACCAGTTAATTGAGTGCCTGAAACCATATCTTTTTCTTGTATTTTCTTTTTGCTTCCTCTTCTCTTCTGTCCTTCCCTTCCAAATTTATTTTCTCATTTCTTCTCTTTTTGCAACAGGCTTGAAAAGGGATGTTTTATCTACTAACCACCTTAGGCTTTTTATTTTCCTTTAGTAAAGAAAGCAAAACAAAATCCCGCGGATGGGTGGAGGAAACCCATACTTTGTCATCTTTAGTGAAACCAGGGGTTTCTCAAGTGTTTTTTGCAAAAGTCAGCTGTTAGTCCTTTTACAAGTCCTTTTCACCCGATGTCATGAGTCTGCTTGTCCCTTGCTCCCAATTCTCAATAAGTACAAATTTCCATCTGCTTAGAGAAATTTTGTGGCATTTATTGTTGATTTCCTGTAATATCAAATCATCCAAGTTACTGGAAGAGTGAAACAGTTTTTAGAACAAAAATTTACCTAGAGAGTCTTAGAAGGAGAAAGTGAACTGAAACATACGTAGAAAAGGCAGTGGAAGATTTCTTTCCTGGGAGGAGAAGGGATCTGGCAGCAATGTCAAGGAGTTAGAGCAGATCTGTCTCTGGTTCTAGTAATTCATTCAACATGAACATATGATAGAATTTGGTTTGGAATTCTGGTCAAATCTATAGGTATGTGCAGTTGTCATGTCACTTAAATTTCTATGCCTTAGACCCTTAACATTTCAAAGTAAAGTACCCACTGGCATGGTTATTGTGCTGAAATGTTATGAAATCTTAAAAATTCTTAGCAATCTGGCTGGCACAGAGCAGCTATTCAATAAATAGTTCTTCCACTCCCTTCCCTCCTCCTTCTCTTGTATGGTGAGTTTTTGCTTTTGTTTTAATATTTGCCCTCTGAACAAGCAGAATGACATATCTAGCTTAATCTTAAGTCATGTTTTCAAAATGCTTTACTCAGATTGTAAATAGTACTGCACAGAATTAAATACAGAATCACCAACACTAAGGCACTGAGTTGCTTTTTTTTAACTTTTAATTTTAGATTGAAGTATTGCCAGTGAGTTACTGATGTACCGAGGAAATTAAAAAAGAGCACTGGGGTTGAATTCAACTTGTAAATGAGACAGAATTTGAAGGATCTGTCTGGGGGACAGATGAGAAAGTTTCTAAGATGAACAAATTGGTGTAAACACTGCATCTCATTCACAAAGTCAGGGATGCTCCCTCACCACCACGAAAAAAGAGAAGAACCAGATCAGAGTAGACATTTGCTCTTGCAGGTTTTCCCACGTTGAATTTAATAAAGATCAGGCATAGGAGAGATGAAAACAGTCCTAACCACGATTGACCCTATGACCTTTTCCTTGTATTTGCTTCACTCTCACCCACTAACCTGATGGCAGAGTCATGAGGGTGACACATAGGCTGCTGAGCAGAGCAAATGAGACAATTTCCCTGTCTGAGATTATTTCCCTTCCTACAGCTTCCTCGGGCAAGATGTGAGGAGAACTGTGTCAGTCCTGAACAGTAAGTATCTGAGAATGCTCAGTGGAAGGAAGGCGAAACAGACAAAAACATCAACACCCCAAACAGGGTCAAATGTCATGAGATAGCTGTGATTTCCCTAATTCTACTTAAATGGGCCTCCACCCACTAATCTCACAGACGGTTCTCCAAAAACAAATAAGCATTCCTGTCATCCTAAACACTCAAAATAATACTGCTGACAGCATTTTTTTTTCCAAGGCCACTCTTCCTATCAAAACTTAATCTCAGTTTATACAGTCACGGAGATTTGTGAAAGATTTTCTTTCCCATGCTTCTCAGTGACTCACTGGGACAGACAAAATTCACTAGACTCAGACAGATAAACTTGGGTCATTGCCAGAATAGAACCACCATTTCAGATATGCAGAGCATTTCCTATTTTTTAGGGCACGTTAATATTTATTGGACTTTCCTGGTGGCTCAGCAGTGAAGAATCCACGTGCCAACACAGAAGATGCAAGAGACGTGCAAGTTCAACCCCTGAGCCAGGAAGATCCCCTGGAGAAGGACATGGCAGCCCACTCCAGTATTCTTGCCTGGGAAATCCCACAGAGAAAGGAGCCTGGTGGGCTACAGTCCATGCGGTGTCAACAGAGTCAGACAAAACTTAGAGACTAAACAACAACCACAGTGACAACAACATTTATTGCAGGTGTCACTTAGCTCTCACTTTGAGGTGGTTATCCCTCCATCTAAATCTGTTACAATTAGGTCTCATGTAGACACAGGACACCAAGATAAAAAAGGGTAGAGATTCATTCCTCTTGGAGGTAAACTGTTTTAAGGAAGCAGGGACAGTTTGAATAAAAGACTTACTTAGGGTGAAGAAAAATACATATTTAGCCACGGAAAGAGTTTCCCAACAGCCAAGTCTGTTAAACCCAGGAGGAATGGCAATGGCCTTCACTACTTGTCACATGCTCTTTGAGGTTTTACACACCTACCGCTGCAGGAGGGCTACTTTTAATAGAATCAGAATCATAACACTGTAGAAGTGGAAGGGGCTCTGAACGAATGAGAAATATGAGGACACTTAGAGACACTGTTCATTGATGAAACAAACTGCATGGTCTACAACTGTGCAGAGAGGATAGAGAAGTAGATTGCAATAGATTTCAACAGATCACTATAGCAGAAAGGATTATTAAACACATTAATAATTATCTTCAGTAACAAATGTTTTCCTTCCCCTCCTCTTCCCACTTACAAATTTATTCCACTTCTTGTCCCATGCAATCCATATTTTCTTCATCCTGTAGAGAAAATTGATAATTACTGTAGTTCATTCAGAATATTTAATTAGCTTTCATCATGATGGAGTTGGTTTTTACATTTTTCCCCCCCTTCTTGTTTGGCCTCAGTGGATATGCTTATCAGTTTTGTGAAAATTTAAAGCCCTTTTTATAGTGGGCGTTTTTATGGTTTTATTGTGACCCTCCTTTTTCTTTTTTTCCCCTTTGTTTCTGCTTTTTATTTTTTTATCAAAATATAGTTGATTTATAATATTGTGTTAGTTTCTAGGGTACAGCGAAAGGGTTAAGTTATATATATATATATATATATATATTCTTTTTCATATTCTTTTCCATTATAGATTATTACAGGTCATTGAATATAGTTCCCTGTGCTATATAGTAAGACTGTATTATTTATCTATATGGTCCCCCTTTTTGCAACTGCTTGTAAAACAAATTATAAATGTTCATGCTTATAATTGAAATATTCTTTATGTTTAAGCTATTGACTTCAAATATATACAAACCTTAACTGTCACATTCATTTTTGCTCTTTGTAAGCTTACTCTGCAAGTTCTTTCTTGATAATCGTCATCAAAACTGTTTACAATGATTGTGGTTACATGTTCCAGTAACATTACTTTAGTGATAACTAGTTTAGTCTGTCTTATAGTGATTTACATGATGGTATAAACCACTTCTGGGCTTCCCAGGTGGCACTAGTGGTAAAGAACCTGCCTGCCAAAGCAGGAGATGTAAGAGACTCAGGTTCGATCCCTGGGTCAGGAAGATCCCCTGGGGGAGGGCATGGCAACCCACTTCAGTGTTCTTGCTTGCAGAATCCCATGGACAGAGGAGCCTGGCAGGCTACAGTCAATAGGGTTGCAAAAAAGTCAGACACAACTGAAGCAATAGCATGCACGCATGAATAAACCACTACTAAAGGCATCCCATTTCATGACTGATTTAGCTGGTTACATTGAAGTTAACATAACCTGTAATGCTTTGATTATAAAGGTAACATACATTTTTGTAACTCATATTTCTGATTCTGAAAGTATAACAGGTACTGATTATATTTTTATTGCAAAATAAAATTATTATTCTTTCTCCATAGCTGCCTGACTACAGACTGGGTACATCTCTGGTATATATGGTAAGTTTCAGCTATGTTACCCAAAAAGACATTTAAAAGGAAGCTTTTCTCAGGGGTATTACTTTTTAAGGTTTTTTTTTTTTTTTCATTTTTAAATATATTAACAACAGAACGGAAAAAATCTGAGATATCGAGCCTACTTGCCTAACATCTCACAGAGTAAAGCCTCTTTTCCTCATCACTAACCTATGTGACAATATAGCAGGATTTCCTATTTCAATACCATCTCCTGGGCCAACATCAACAGATTGTTGTGTATTTTCTCAGGGTCAACTCTAGAAATAGCCACAGAAAGGAGACTGCTTCAGTAAAAATCTGCCCCTCCAAAACACATTTAAATGTCTCATGAACTGTTCAAGTGAACTGACAGTCTTCCTGACAAAATAAGGAAGTGTATATATGACAGGAAAGCCTGGGAACTGAAATCTAAAAAGCATTCTAAAAAATATTCAAGCAAGAATTAAAATGCAGACGTTGATTATGCAAACTAGTTTAAAAAACAAAGCAAAACAAGGAGCAGAGAGCTCTCACTACTCCGTGGGGCCCTTGCAGGTTGCTGGTGGTCATCGGGGCACTGCTTCTCCTGTGCGGCCTGACTTCTGTGTGCTTCCGCTGCTGTCTGGGTCGCCAGCAAAATGGGGGAGAGGAGGGCCGGGCACCCTATGAAGTGACGGTCATCGCTTTTGACCATGACAGCACTCTCCAGAGCACGGTCACTTGTGAGTATACGGACATGTAACACGGGAAGTGAAGCCAGGTTTAAAAGAACACCTCGTGCAAAGGTGTAAAAAAATTGATCAAACAGTGTTAGATTTATTTACTTATTCACGTATTATTTTTGCTTGCGCTGGGTCTTCGTTGCTGCATACGGGCATACTCTAATTGCCCCGGGGAAGGGGCTGCTTTCTGGTTTCGGTGGGAGGGCTTCGCACGGGGATGGCTTCTCTGGTTGGGGAGCACGGGCTCTAGAGCAAGCAGGGTTCAGCAGTTGTGATACAGGGGTTTAGTTGCTCCGTGACATGTGAAATCTTCGGGGACCAGGAATGGAACCCTTGTTCCCTGCATTGTCAGGTTGATTCTTTTCCATTGTACCAAGAAATAAAAAGTCACTCAATTGTATCTGACTCTGCGATCCCATGGACTATACAGTCCATGGAATTCTCCAGGCAAGAATACTGGCGTGGGTAACCTTTCCCTTCGGGATCTTCCCAACCCAGGGATCAAACCCAAGTCTCCCGCATTGCAGGTGGATTCTTTACCAGCTGAGCCACCAGGGAAGCCCACTGTACCAAGAAGGAATAGTATTAAAGATTCTAAATCTTGGGGCAGCTTTAATTTCCAGATGCCTGATGGTGTGGTGACCTTGCCTCTCATGGATGCTGTACTTTGGGTCTGATGATGGAATGAAGGAAGAAATGAAATGTTAGAGATGATATTGGAAATGTCTTATAGGAAAAATTTCCAAGTTTATAAACAATTACTTTGATAAAACCATTTTAAGCACTGCACATATCCCTGTTTTGAAAACATCTTAGATTTTGTGAAAACCAAACTTATATTTTCTCTTAACTATACTATATTTTTTATCTTTAGAAAAATTAGTCATGGTATACTTTCAATTCTTTATTCACCAGGTGTTACTCTGTTAAATATTAGGCCCAACACTTGATAGTTATAAGACACTTTCCTTTATTTCCCTCTGTTCTCTTCTTTGGATTATATTCTTTACTAATATTGGAGAGTGACCTACTGGGCAGAACAGCAGGTGGCAATATCCTGTGATATTTATTTTGAAAAAAAGAGAGCTCTATAGCATATTGTTTGCCTTTTCCTGCTTCTTTTCTCGCTGTCAGTCCACGGGGAAACATGAATAGGCAAAAACAATTACTTCTAAGGGATCTGCAACTTCAGTGGGTTGGCATAAAGGGTTTTAAATTCGTAAAGGGGAAAGAAAGGGGTTATGAGATGTGAGGACACATATTAGATTATTTGAGAAAGCAAAGAGGGAAGTTGGTTTCTACACAAGCTTCACAGGACTTTTATAATATCTGTTGCCAAGAGTGACGATGAGTTTTGACACTTGTTTAAAATGAAGGGGATTGGGCTTCCCTGGGGATTCAGTGGTAAAGAATCTGCCTGCCAATGCAGGAGGCACGGCTTCAGTTCCTGGTCCAGGAAGATCCTACATGCTGTGGGACGACTAACTAATCCCGTCCTCCTCAGCTACTGAGCCTGTGCTCTGAAATAAGCGAATCCACCGCAATGAGAAACCCATGCACCAACTAGAGAGTAGCCCCTCTTCACCACAACTGGAGAAAACCTGTGGGCAACAATAAAGACCCAGTGCAGCCAATGAGTAAATAAAGAAAAGGGACAGAGGCTAGACACCCTCTTCATAAAATAATAGAAATCAAGGGGAACTGCATGTGCTGTAAGTCTCTGGTTTCTGAAGATGCTGCATGCACCTGAACTCCGGTTCTTTCCTGCCTAGCCCTGCAGCCAGTGTTCGGCCCTGCGGCTCGAAGGATCCTGGCTGTGGCTCACTCCCCCAGCTCCCTGGGCCAGCTGCCCTCCTCCCTGGACACCCTCCCAGGGTATGAGGAAGCACTTCGCATGACTCGCTTCACTGTTTCAAGGTGCGGGCAGAAAGCACCTGATCTACCATCAGTGCCAGAAGAAAAGCAGCTGCCCCCGATGGAGAAAGAGTCTCCTGGAGTACAACACTCTTCTAATTGATGGAGACCTTTTTTTTTTTTTTTTTTTTTACCATTATATTTTATTTAGCTGTAACAAATCAAATTACTAAAACTTTTGTTTATGTTAAATTTGAGATAAGCCTATAGACCCAGCAAGAGAAATGTAATTATAAACAGACATGGCCACTAGTTGTTAGTAGTAACAGTTACTATATTACACATATTTTTTTCTTGTAATATGTTAAACATTCCTTCTTTGGTTCCTGCTTGCAACACAATTTAAAATTAGCACACTAAAATAATTTACATTTATAAGTGATTCACATTACATTTATAAGTGATTTATAGGGAAAACATTACATTTATAAGTGGTTTAAATTCTCTGTAATTTAATGTCTCATCTGCTGAAGTATAGTAGTCATAGCTTAGAAGTTCCTTTTTATTTTTAATTGTAGGATAATTGCTTTATAATGTTGTGTTGGTTTCTGCTGTACAACTACATGAATCAGCCATATATATATATATATATATATATATCCCCTACTTCTTGAACATCTCTCCCACCCCCCGAAATCTGGTTTTATTAATGGAGTGGAGGTGTCCTCAGGGTTGGTAGATATTCACAGACAAATGGAAAATTTTTCCCTAACTTTCAGAAGGGTTAGGATGGCATCTAAACATCATTCTGTGGGAAAGATAGATTCTAACTCTTCATTTCCAGATGCATCTATTTTCTGCTATAGGATGCTCTTGTTGAGAACTCTTCTTTATCCAGTGGTAAAAAAATTTGCAATTAACCTGAAGTGATGCTGATTACTGCTGAACAGGAAAGCACCAGAGACACCTTGGATTCCTTCACCTATCCAGTTCCTTTCCCCAGAGGACGCTGCAAGTTTCCCTAGCAGCAAAAAGGTGTGTACACTTGTGGAGAAAGACACTCGTATAGGCACAGCCAGAGCTGTTAATGCACTGAATTCACACACCCTTCCTCTCATGAGAACATTCACTTTTATGCTAAATGACATTGATAATTTGAGACATCATGTAATACCTCACTGGACATTCAAAATCCAAGGGTGGGATTGCAGGCATGGGCTAAGAAGGCACAGTAAAGTACTGAAGTGCAAATATCAAGGTCCTTCTTTCATTCTTCTACCCATGAACAGTATGGGAAACTGAATAGAATGCAGTAACAGTTCCATTCATTTTTTAGTTCCTCTGCCCTGCCAATACATGCATGCACATGGAGGCATGCACACATATGCACATGCATGCTTTTGTAACTCTAAAAGAATAGCATTGTTTTGCCTCTTTCCTCGTTCCTGCTTTGACTGCTTGCAAGTCCTATCTCTATAGTGACAACACTTGCTTCTAGTGGTGACCTTCACTGCCACCTGGTGGAGCCATGGTAGAAATGCATTCTCCTATTGGCACCTAAAGCTTGTCTGGTGGCTCAGTGGTAAAGAATCCCCTTGCCAATCCAAGAGACGTGGGTTTGATCCCTGGGTCAGGAAGATCTCCTGGAGGAGGAAATGGCAACCCACTCCAGTGTTCTAGCTTGGCAAATGTGTACCTCTCCAATCTTCGGAGCACTAACTGCTTGGAGTCCTTTCCAGGGCACCATCCTGCTGTTGAATTGCTAACCTGTCTACATAACACACTACCTCCAAAATGTCCTGTTATTGGAAAATTTAGGAAATGAAGTAGATTTGGGGAAACTGGAAACTACTTGCCAGTGACTTTAGGAAAGTTACCAAACTCTTTCAAGCACAGTTTCTCATTTATAAAATAAGGGATAATAACACCACTGATGATAGTTGTGAAAATCAAATAAACCATTTAGAAATGACAAGATTTGTAAATTATTATACACATGCATTTGTTACTCTTACTTTTGACAATTTATTTTCACTTGCCTCCTATGATGCTGCTGAGAATTATATTCTGATTTGTCCTTTTGCCAGTCAGCCTGCTGTGTTATTGCTAAGTCACCCCTCATGAAGCTTTATTTCATCAATAAATATTCTTTGGTTGAGGTAAACAGCTGGAGACATGTGATCCATCTTAATACATCCTGTACAAAGATAAGGAATATTTTAGAAAATTTGTTTATTAGTCAATTAGCTCCATTTCAGGGAGCAATACAGACCCAGGGGTGGCTGATTAATGTACCACCTCATTAAGCCCTTTCTTGGAATGCTCACTGAGCCAGGAGGGAAAATGTTCTAAGTAAGTATAATCTGCTGGTGATCTACTTTATTCTGAGTCATTTAAGACACTGCATCTGGAAATTGTTAAATGCATGAATTGTTAATAACACCCAAGGGGGCCTTGTTTTGCACTGCCAAATGAATCTCTTCAGTGTCACATATTCCATAAAGTACTCTAGATCCTTTCAACCTTCAGGATGCTACAGCCTTAAAGAAGTTAAAATGTCCTTAGGTACAAGGAGATCTTGAAAGACACCCTACCTGTAAGGATCTTGTTCTAAAGAGATCTATCTGCCTCACTTTCCCTCCCCCCTTGCCCTGTCCTTAGCCACATGGAGTCTCCCACCCCTGTCCTCCTCCCATTTTGTCACAAGCCATTAGCAGCTATTTGGCTTCACTTCTTTACTCAGTCTAAGACATCTGCTCATCAGCTCAATCACTTTCACCACTGGTCTCAATTTTGTTTCACTCCTTTTAATTATCCTCCCAGGTTTCTCTGCTGGCATAGATGGTAAAGAATCTGCCTGCAATGCAGGAGACCCTGGTTCAATCCCGGGTCAGGAAGATCACCTGGAGAAAGATCCACTTTCAGAATTCTTGCCTTTCAAACTTCAATACCCATCTTTCAAACTTTAAATGTGGGTTCGATGAAGCTAACTGATCTCTCCCCAAAGTCTACATGCCTGAGCAGTGCTGCAGTCAAAAAGATATTCTGGGGACAGGACTTGCTGATGGATTGGGTAGGGAAACTTTGTAAGGGAAAATTAAATTCTGCATCAGTGACCTAAGCCAATGTGTGGAAGGTGTACCTGTCTTTGAGGATGTGGAAGACTAGTGGAGACCTCATTTAGGGGGAAATTAAATTCAGGGATTTCTAAGATGGGGGAAAGGCAGCTGATGGTAAATATAAACCAAGTTAATCTGAGATAAGGTCTAATACAAGAAAGCAACAAGGAAGATTCAGATGTGCCAATGAGAAAAATCATTTTCCTCGTGAGTGAGGGAATCCTCAATTTGTAAAAAAAAAAGAAAAAAAAAATTCCATATTGGACCTTTACACTTTGCAGTGTTTATAAAATAAGCCACTGGAAATGGCCAGAGATTGTTGAATTTGCTAATCTGGGTATTCAGGGTCTGGGCAGGAGGATGTAAGTCTGGAGGCTCTCGAGTTAAAATGTTTATATATATGTAAGTAAGTTAACCAGTTCTCCCTTCTCCTTGTTCCTCTTGCTTATTTTTCAATTGTTCACTTCCTATCATTTCTTCCTTTTACTGCACATTAGTTTAGTATGAATTATATATTATAAAAAGAAGGGTGAGCATAAGCTGAAGAAGAAAAACACTACATTGCTAAGCCTGGTACTCAGTAAGCCCTACACTGAACTTGAAGACAGTCATGAAAGTCTTTTAGGAGAAGAATTCCATGTGCTCAATATTTAGAAAGACACTGATAAAAGTCTAAGGTCTTAGCTGAAGTGTGAAAAAGCAGGTCTTCAATCCAGACAGGAGCATACATTGTAAAAATCCTAGTTAAAAGTGATGAAAACCTGAAAAGGGATGGGGGACTGGATGTGGAATGGTGGTGATGAAATGAATGATAATCACTTCATCTCTTCAGGAGAACTCTAAACTGTACTTAGATTGAAAACAATGAATAATAGAGTAGTTAGGAAATACGACTTTTACATTATTGTTCTCTAGGTCTTTCCTGTCATTTTAAGCAGTGAAGAATCTCTGCCACCCATTTCTCAGTCTAAATGGCATAAATATGAAGCCTGCCTATGAAGCTTCATTATCCAAACTCTATAGCTTAATTTATAGATATATAGAGAGATATATAGATATATATATAGCTTAATTTGGGTTTTCTAGGGTGTTTACCAGTCAAACCAGTCAATCCTAAAGGAAATCAGTCTTGAATATTCATTGGAAGGAGTGATACTGAAGCTGAAACTCCAATACTACAGCTACCTGATGCAAAGAACTGACTTACTTGAAAAGACCCTGATGCTAGGAAAGATTGAGGGCAGGAGGAGAAGGGGATGACAGACGATGAGATGGTTGGAAGGCATCACTGACTCGATGGACATGAGTTTGAGTAAGCTCTGGGAGTTGGTGATGGACAGGGAAGCCTGGCGTGCCACAGTCCATGGGGTTGCAAAGATTCAGACGTGACTGAGCGACTGAACTGAACTGAACTGAACTGGGGGTGATTACACTAAGTGGGGGAAAAAACCCCACACTTTAAAAAATCATTTTTTATTTGCCAAAACTGAAATATGTCCAGTGGGACATGAATATCTGAAAGGAAGTGTCAGTATCTATATGAATGGAGAGAGTAGCATGGAAGCATATACACTGCTGCTGCTGCTGCTAAGTCACTTCAGTCGTGTCCGACTCTGTGTGACCCCACAGACGGCAGCCCACCAGGCTCTGCCGTCCCTGGGATTCTCCCGGCAAGAACACTGGAGTGGGTTGCCATTTCCTTCTCCAATGCATGAAAGTGAAAATTGAAAGGGAAGTCACTTAGTCGTGTCTGACTCTTCGCGACCCCATGGACCCATATATAAAACAGATAGCCCATGGACATTTGCTGTATGCGTCAGGAAACCCAAACTGGGGTTCTATCACAACCTAGAGGGGTAGGAAGGGGTGGCAGGTGGGAGTAAGATTCAAGAGGGAGGAGACGTATGTATCAGTTCAATTGCTCAGTCGTGTCCAACTCTTTGCGACCCCATGAATTGCAGCACGCCAGGCCTCCCTGTCCATCACCATCTCCCAGAGTTTACTCAGACTCACATCCATCGAGTCCGTGATGCCATCCAGCCATCTCATCCTCTGTCGTCCCCTTCTCCTCCTGCCCCCAATCCCTCCCAGCATCAGAGTCTTTTCCAATGAGTCAACTTTTCGCATGGGGTGGCCAAAGTACTAGAATTTCAGCTTTAGCATCATTTCTTCCAAAGAACATCCAGGGCTGATCTCCTTCAGAATGGACTGGTTGGATCTCCTTGCAGTCCAAGGGACTCTCAAGAGTCTTCTCCAACACCACGGTTCAAAAGCATCAATTCTTCAGTGCTCAGCTTTCTTCACAGTCCAACTCTCACATCCATACATGACCACTGGAAAAACCATTGCCTTGACTAGATGGACCTTTGTAGGCAATGTAATGTCTCTGCGTTTCAACATGCTATCTAGGTTGGTCATAACTTTTCTTCCAAGGAGTAAACGTCTTTTAATTTCATGGCTGCAGTCACCATCTGCAGTAATTTTGGAGCCCCAAAAAATAAAGTCTGACACTGTTTCCACTGTTTCCCCATCTATTTCCCATGAAGTGATGGGATCAGATGCTATGATCTTTGTTTTCTGAATGTTGAGCTTTAAGCCAACTTTTTCACTCTCCTCTTTCACTTTCATCAAGAGGCTTTTTAGTTCCTCTTCACTTTCTGCCATAAGGATGGTGTCATCTGCATATCTGAGGTTATACCCATGGCTAATTCATGTTGATGCATGGCATAAACCAATGCAGTAAAGCAATTGTCCTTCAGTTAAAAATAGGAACGGAACGCTGCTCAGTCATGTCCGACTCTTTGCGACCCCATGGACTGTAGCCTACCAGGCTCCTCTGTCCATGGGATTTTCCAGGCAATAGTACTGGAGTGGATTGCCATTTCCTTCTCCAGTGGATCTTCCTGACCCAGGGATTGAACCCGGGTCTCCTGCATTGTAGACAGACGCTTTACCGTCTGAGCCACCAGGGAAGTCCAGTTGTTAAAAATAAGTAAATTTAAAAAAAATTAGTCAACAATTAAAAAACGAGATTCATTATATATAAAAAAATATATATCTACAGAGCAGAAGGAGAAGACTCCGCGAGCATGAAGCTCCCAGTCTGAGAGATGGACCAGATGTGGACTAGTTTACACAAGGATGATACAGGAGCTCCTTTCTGTGGGAAGATGAGTCTGAGAGAAGATTGACTGGGCTGTGATGACTGCTCTCCTCTGTGGTTTCGAGGCAAACAGAACAGCACAAGAAACCTTGTAGTGGTTTAGTTTCTGGTCCAAGTCTAGGTCAGGATTTATAGTGTCCAATCTTGTTGAGTTGGCCTTATAGGTCTGGCTGGGAAGACTATAAAAGAGTCTGATTAGTTAACACATTAGGAGTTACATGTATATGAGAGCATGGAATTAAAGCAAAAATGAAATTTATGTAACAAATTTAATAGGCAGGGGAGAAAAACTGCAAAGTCTGGGAACAGCCCTGTTTTGTTTTCTTTTCATCGGCTGAACAGATTGGCTGGAAGGTAAGTAATAAAGAAGCCAGGATGGAAAGTCCGCCCTTGAACAGACTGACAGGGAAAACAATTTCAGTGATTTATGGATTGTCCAAGATACATTTGTGGAAGATAATTTACAAGCTGTGTCTGAATAATGTTGGCCAATACCCATCTGTTGGCACCTTCACCTCTGTTAAGCCAGAATTCCACTATTTCCCACCTCAGAATTGCTCAGAACTTTAGAGTTTGGAAAGGGTGTCATGAAGCAGTCGTGTCTGAGTTGAGACCTGAAGGATTATAGAATGTAAACATCAAATATGCATGATAAGTCCATTTTCTGTCTATGACCAAAGACGGGAAAGATGGGAATGCAAATCATGGAGAGTGTTAAAAATCCCAAGAGTAACAGAAAAAGAAAGGTTCTGAAAAGATAGTCTGGGATCTTTTGACGGCAATTAAGTATTACATAGTATGAGGCTTCCCCAGTGGTTCAGCCGTAAAGAATCCGCCTGCAATGCAGGAGATGCAGGTTCAATCCCTGGGTGGGGAAGATCCCCTGGAGGAAGAAATGGCAACCCACTCCAGTATTCTTGCGTGGGAAACCCCACAAACAGAGGAACCTAGTGGGCTATAGTCCAGGGGGTCGCGAAGAGTCAGACACAACTGAATGACTAAACAAACAACAAATTACATATTATAACTGTGTGCAAGCTTGGCCGCTTGCTGCTCAACAGCCAATAAATCGAAGGGCAAGCTTTGATAAAGAAGAAAAGTCAGCAATCTGAGGAGATGGTGGACTTATGTGCAGAGACCAACTCTGATGATCCTGCTCAGTCATGACAATTTTTAAATGGAACAAGGAGAAACAGTCTTAGTTAATCATTAAGGCAGGAGCTCAGATTCTTCATTATCTTTCCACTGCACGCAAACCTGCTGATGTCTCTTCCTCGGAACATTGTCTTGCTCCCGTGGTCCCCCTGTGGTTGGGTGTTCTCTTGCCTGTGTGATCCACTTGCCCTTGAAAGATCCACCTGCAAATTTACTAAAGAGGAAGGTACGGAGAGAGGGTCAGTCATTTGTTAACAACTCAATTCTTCATTCTTACTCCTCCAAGAAAGCAATCAATAGATTCAGTAAGGTGTTACATATATTTAGTAAAGCAGAAATCAGGAGCTAAATTATTAATGAGCTAAGTTATTAATGTCTAATGGTCTCATCTTTATGATCAAGGTCTAAAGGAAACAGGGATGGACAAACAGAAAGGAGAGGCAAAGGAGATACCATATGAGTTTAAGCAGTTTGGTTTTTATCCTGCATTGTATGAAAAGCTATTGAAAGTTTTTGAAGAGGGGAAAAAAGATCATGTAACCTGTAAGATTACTGTCACTAGAGGATGAATGGGAGAAGTGAGATGTAGAATACAGGGAGACCACTATGGCTATTCAGCTACCACAAAGACAACACTCCAATATCTTTCGTAAGAGCTTGGTTACAGACAGAGTTATGAAATAAGGCAGACTAAATTTAATGCCTCTTCATTGTGTTTCAGTTTCCAGGTAGAGCACAGACTAAATGTTTATGCTACCCTTTGGTTCTTACTGTGAAGTGTAGTTGCTCAGTCGTGTCCGACTCTTTGCGACCCCACAGACTGTAGCCTACCAGGCTTCTCTGTCCGTGGGATTTTCCAGGCAATAGTACTGGAGTGGATTGCCATTTCCTTCTCCAGGGGATCTTCCCAACCCAGGGCTCGAACCCGGGTCTCCTGCATTGTAGACAGACGCTTTACCATCTGAGCCACCAGGGAAGTCAATGATATCAGTGTTCTGAGTGCATGGACCTTTCTTGGTCCCAGTTTATATGTCAAACTTGCCTATACAGGATTTGTGTGGTACATCCTCCTGAACTAGACTTAGGACTTGATTTTCCTTCCAATGTTGATCTGATTACTATGGCGGGTGGAATTAGGTCCTATCTTCTCTCTCTCCCCAAAAAGGGCGTAAATTCAAACTCAGTTAACACCAAAGTAGATAAATGCAAATCCAATTCAAAGTGGACAAAAGTTCATGAGGGGTCAAATAATTAGTAAGTAACCATAACCTTCTGAATGCCTACAGGGCCCTTTTAATTTTCCAAACAATGTGCTCCTTTTGGTCAGCTTTTGAGACTAAGTTACAGAGAAGTGATATGACTGGCAGAAAACTGAGTTCCTGAGCTGGCTTTGCACTCAATTTCCTCAGACTTTAAACACCAAACCGAAAAACCTTTTGCTGTTAGTTTTTTAGTTTAATTTTTATTCCTTTTACTCCTTCAGATAGATTGCAAAGTCAAATAGCTCTACAAGGCTTTTGAAGAGAAGCACCTTTCTACCACACACATGTACAATCCCTACATTTTAGCTGACTTTTAAAATCTACTTTACTTCAAATACTATGCATAACTTTATATTCCTTTTTTTTTTTTTTGAAGTATAGTTGATACACAAAGTTGTGTTAGTTTCAGGTGTACAGCAAAGGTCCGTGTAGTCAAAGCAATGATCTTTCCTGTAGTCACGTACAGATTGGGAAGTTGGACCATAAAAAATGGCTTCGGGCTGAAGAATTAATGCTTTCGAACCATAGTGTTGGAGAAGACTTTTGAGAGTCCTTTGGACAGCAAAGAGATCAAACCAGTTCATCCTAAAGGAAATCAATTCTGAATATTCATCGGAAAGACTGATTGAGCTGAAGCCCCAGTACTTTGGCCACCTGATGCGAAGAGTCGACTCAATGGAAAAGATCCTGATGCTGGGAAAGATTGAGGGCAGGAGGAGATGGGGGTGACAGAGGATAAGATGGTTGGATGGCATCATCGACTCAGTGGACATGAGTTTGAGCAAACACTGCGAGACAGTGAAGAACAGGGAAGCCTGGGGTGAACAACAAAAATGAAGTATGAAGTTAGTTGCTCAGTTGTATCTGACTCTTTGAGACCCCATGGACTGTAGCCTACCAGGCTCCTCTGTCCATGGAATTCTCCAGGCAAGAGTACTGGAAAGGGTAGTTGTCTAGGTTTGTCATAGCTTTTCTTCCCAGGAGCAAATGTCTTTTAATTTCGTGGCTGCAGTCACTGTCTGCAGTGATTTTGGAGACTAAGAAAATAAAACCTGTCACTGTTTCTAGTTTTTCCCCTTCTATTTGCCATGAAGTGATGGGACCAGATGCCATGATCTTTGTTTTTTGAATGTTGAGTTTTAAGCTAGCTTTTCCACTCTCCTCTTTCACCCTCATCAAGAGGCTCCTTGAGGCTTCCTCTTCGCTTTTGGCCAAGTCAAGCAGGGGTATGTAATAAGGATCAATGCAAGGAAGTCTTGAGTTCTTCTTTCTTCTGCAAAGTTTCAAAAGGATGGGCTTGCTGACAAAATTAGGGTGTGTGCAGGGTCTTAGGTAGTCCAGTCTCTTAATCTTAATGAGCCTCTCTGGTCCCTTTAATCTTGTGGTTTTGTGACTGCTCCTCATTTGAAAATCTGCCTTTTGTGCAGGAGACCTGGGTTTGATCCCTGGGTGGGGAAGACATCCTGGAGAAAGGAAGATACAACCTGGAGAAGGGAATGGCTACCCACTTCAGTATTCTTGCCTAAAGATTTCCATGGACAGAGGAGCTTGGCAGGTCACTGTCCATAGTGTCATAAAAGAGTCTGACTTGACAGAGACTCAACAACAATAATAGAGTAACTAAGAAGTAATATATTGGAATAAATAGAAAAAGATTACTTGTCATGACACGTGTGTGCACTGGTGCCAAGTTGCTGCAGTCATGTCTGACTCCTTGTGACCCCACGGACTATAACCCACCAGGCTCCTCTGTCCATGGAATTCTCCAAGCAAGAATACTAAAGAGGGTTGCCATGCTCTCCTCCAGGGGATATTCCTGACCCAGGGTTTGAACCCATGTCACTTACATCTTCTGCATTGGCAGGTGGGTTCTTTACTGCTAGAGCCATCTGGGAAGCCCTCTCATGACACATGTGAACTAAATTTTGCTGTATTGTATTGTTAAAGTATGTCTGCTGCTGCTGCTAAGTCGCTTCAGTCGTGTCCGACTCTATGTGACCCCATAGACGGCAGCCCACCAGGCTCCCCCGTCCCTGGGATTCTCCAGGCAAGAACACTGTCTGGTTTCCTACAAAACCACCAACTGACTTTGAAAGTTGTCGTTATTTAGTTGCTCAGTCGTGTCTGACTGTTTGTGACCCATATGGATTGCAGCCTGCAAGACTCCTCTATCCCTGGCATTTTCCAGGCAAGAATACTGGAGTGGGTTGCCATTTTCTTCTCCAGGAGATCCTCCCAACCCAGGGATGGAACCCAGGTCTCCTGCATTGCAGGCAGATTGTTCACTGTCGAGCTACCAGGGAAGCCCTTACAAAATTACCTTCTGTATAATATTTTAGGTGTTCTGCTACAAGTATATGTAGCAAGCTGTAAAAGGTTGACAGAGTGGCTAGTCTGTGAAAAAGTATTTGCATTTAGAAAGGCCTTAAGGCATAAAAGTTAATGAAATTTCATCTCCTGAGTATCTTTGTTATGTAATCTGCTATTGTGAATAGGTATTTTTAAAATAAAAGTTAAAATCATTTTTAAACTAGCTGTGATTGTTTCCAGTAGATTTGATGGGAAAACAACACTCTTCTCCACTGATTTTAAAGTATTCCTTTGAGAGATTTGGCTATATTGGGGTCCAAGCTCAAACAGCTAAAATAACCTATTTGAGAATAAGGACTAAACATTACAAAAATATAATATGATACAAGAATTCCTGGATTTTCATACATAATAAGGATTGAAAAATGCCACGGAGAAAAATGATTAGCATTAAAAACAAAGGCTAGGGACTTCCCTGGTGGTCCAATGGTGAAGACCACCTTGCAGTGCAGGGGTGCAAATTCAATCCCTCGTTGGGGAGCTTAGCTCCCACATGACTTGTGAACAAAAAACAAAATCATAAAAGAGAAGCAGTGTTGTAACAAATTGAATGAAGATTTTTTAAATGGCCCACATTAAAAAAAATCCTAAAAATAAAGAAATGCAGGGCTATGCAATTCATTTTCCTTGTTTCTTTTCATTTGTTGTTTTTTTTTAATCAGAGATCCTGAGACCTTGATGAAAGATGACAAGTGACCGAGGCCACTGTTGTCATTTTTCAGAACTTCCTGGACTGGCACAGCAGCCCCTTATTCTGTATCTTCACTCTTTTTTAATATTACACAACAGCCTCTTATTCTATATCTTCACTCTTTTTTAATATTACAGTTTCTGCTGCTCTTCCCTTACAGGTCCCTATAATCACTTGCTAGTAGTGGTTGGAAAGGCCTTATTCCTCTGTCTTAGCAGGGAAAGTGGAGAGCCAAAGGGAGGCGACACTGTTACCTTCAGTCTTCCACCAGCCCTTCAGGTGGCACTCTGTATTCATGTCTGGAAAGGAGTACTCTTCTCCGGTGAATTTTTGCATCAGGGGAAAAATTGAGGACTACCGAGTTAATCGCCTGAATCGCCTGATGTTTTCTTTTCCGAAGACAGACCTAACTTCTGAGATCTGTCATTCATTTCCATAGCTCAACCTACGCAAAGTTCTTAGTAGTAACGACTGACGTCACTTCCCTGGACCTTGATCATACCTCATGCCCTTCACCTGCTACATCTCTTCAGTTCCCTGAGTCATGCTCTGTTTATGTTGCTGCTCTAGGAGCAGATTTGCTGCAAAAACCCAAACATGACACCAACGTGGTGAACGAGAGGTCAAGGGGCGGAGGCAGCCAGCCCAGCATCCGAGGCACCAGTGTAATCAATGAACGAACAAAGGGCGAAATACAAGCCCGGGGCACCTCTGAATGGGCCAAAGGAGTTCGAGGACCCCCATCCCACCTCTTTCCAGACTCCAGATCCCAACAGGCTGAAAAAAAGCTGGATTTTTACCATCTGTATTTGTTTCGGGGCCCAACCAAGAAATGGCGGAGAGGGTAGAAGACATCTTTAGAACATTATTTTTTGTTGTTGTTTTATAAACACCTCTAATGTCACTGTCACAATAAAATAAAATGTGAAAATTTCTCGTGTTCTAATTGGACTGTATTCGGGGAAACTGTAACTAGAATGAGAAAACACTGAAATGGACTGCGCCTGCCCACCCCCATCCCGCGGTCCAAGGTTCGCGGGGGCGGGGCTTCCTGACGTCACAGGATCAGCCGGCCGTCGTGTTGTTTTTGTGCTCGCGGCTCTCGGGAAAAGCGACCGGGAATTCTTTACCTGGCCCTATCCTGTCTTGGAACCCAGGCGCCGAGTCCACCCTTTCTGAAAGCTCTGCCGAGCGGCGCTGCGACGTGGGCTGGCCTCTCGGAAGCGAATCTCAGACTCATTGCGAATTGCCCAAAGGGATCATCAAAAGACGGGAGAGACGCCTTCGTCCGCGAGGGAGGCAGGCCCCGTCCGGGGGTTTTAGAAATCCTGCGGTTCATCATGAAGTTCCAGTATAAGGAGGACCATCCCTTTGAGTATCGGAAAAAGGAAGGAGAAAAGATCCGGAAGAAATATCCGGACCGGGTCCCTGTGAGTGTCCTGGGGGGAGAGGGGGGGATGGGGATGGGGACGGGGGAGTCGTGATGGCTGCCCAAAGGCACAGAAGGGTGGCCCCTAAAATTACTCAACCTGCACGCCTTTCACCACGGGGAGAGCCAGTGGAATGGACGTTCGGACTGCGGACCTTTTAAAACTCGTATCCCTAGAGCCGGTCCCCATCTTTTAGAGCTGACCGCAGTTTTAGAACGGATCCTACGATTGAGTGACTCAGCAGTGTTCAGTGGATGTGTTGGCTGGGGTGTACTCAAAATGTAGCTTTTTGGCGCGAGAATGATGAGGTCAGGACCACCCATAAGCTGCCTTAAGGTAGCATGGAAGTGTTCAGGAATGACAGATCCAGGGGATTTGCTCCCATCAATTTCCGCCCTTAGGTGGTTCTCCGTTAATCGGAAGGACTTTGGCCCTTTCTAGCCTTGGGTTTGGGAGGGAAATGTTCGCAAGCCATTGGATCTTTTATTTTATTCTGTGAGGATTAGGAAGGGAAGGGGACGCCACAAGAGAGGCCTGGCCCAGAAAACAAGGTCACGTTGTCTGCGCAGCAACCCGGTTGCCTCATCATTCTTGGCTCCAGGGTGTGTGGGCCGGTGTTTATTCTGAACACATTGTACCTGAACACAATCAGGAAGGACTGAGACCCTCTTCTTGGGTTTTTGGACTCAGGTTTATGTTCTTAAACCTAGTGCAGGCGGAGAGAAGGAACAGGGAAGAAATACCAAGGTGTCTTTTTGCATCCGGGCGTTTTTCCTGTCACCCTTCCCCCCGCCTCTTGCCTGGTTTTCACTACTGTGGGCTGCGTAGCTGGATTTGAGGGCAGAAGGCTTTTGAAGTGTGATAGAGGGAACAGCAATCCTTGAGTTTTGGAGATAGGAGGATTAGAGACCCTAAGACTGTGTTGTTTATCTTAGGGCAGGGACTTTAGGATAAATATTACAGGTAATTTACGTGTAAAGGAATTTCAGTTATCTGATGGTGAATTCCTTTCCAGTCTTCATCTACCTTTTCATGTTCTTACAGCTGCCAGAAGCGACGTGGGCCGTATAAACCTCTTGCAGTACTTTTTCTGTAAACTAAGGGAGACATGAAGGCTGTTACATTAGAGGAATTATGTACAAAGGTGTTTCCAGCTGAAAAGGAGAACTAGCCCTATTACCTACTAAAGGATTGCTTCGCAAATTTCTTTCCTGGTCTCTGGATCTTGGATGACTGTTTTAAAAGTTTCCCACCAAGTCTTGGTGACGCCCATCCTAACCCTCTTATAATATTTTCAAGTGACAACTAACTTTGATTGATAGCTTACCACGTCCCTGGGAATATCTTCAGTGCCCTGTCTGTAGTCATTCACTTAGTCCTCACACCATTATAATCCCTTTCTACAGATGAAGGATCTGAAGAAATGGAGTAACTTCCTGAAAGTGGCTGATGTGTGCCTGAGCTGGGATTCTGATCCTGGCTGTTGGATCCTCCAGGCCATAGTGTTTCTCAAGGTCCAAGGCAGTTCATGATTTAAGAATGATTTAAGCGTGCCTTGTGCTGTCAGGTGTTGGAAATAGAGAAGTCAACTGTTGCTGCCCTCAACAGTTAAGATGGCAGTATGATGCCAGAAAAACATTGCAGTAAGCAAAATGACGACCATTTTTTTCCAGAACTCCAAGATTAAAGCTCTGTTCCAATAGTTCTGTATAAGCTACAAGCTCAGAATTGTACCTGTTCCAAAATCTAGTTAAAATTCTCCTATATTTCCTCGAAACAGCCCTTCCCATTTCAGTTATTTCCATGCATTCACCCAGACTTTCAGCTAATCCCTGTATTTTTTTCTCATTGTTTGCTGTTAAATATTTTACTTATTTGATAATTTGTAAGCTCTTATGACTCACTCAGATCTCATGATTTCTCCAGTTGGAGTTTAACCAGTGGCCAAACTCCTGCCAGCTGCTCAGTGTGTGGCTTTCTTCCTGATGACCAAAAAAAAAAATATATATATATATATATAATAATAATAAAAGGAGCTTTGCTCTTTGAATCCTGAGATTTGATGTTAGTTCTGGGCAGAACTCTGCATCTCACTGTGCTGAAGTGTCATGTTGACAGAAAAGAGGGTTAAATGATTTCCAAAGCCCTTTCTCACTGGACTGTTTTGTTATTAAAGCAGTCACGTACCCTGATTCAATTGCACTTGTCTTTGTTGCTCTCTTTTCCTGCTCCCTTCTTGTGGTTTCCATCTCGTATTAATTGGGGCTGGAGCTGCCAGGTCTCAGTTCCTGCGTAGCACAATGCTATACTCCTTCCTTCCCTTTTAATTTTATTTACCTGCTGCCTCATTGATGGATCTTCACTGGTCTGTTCCTGTGCTCTTCCCACTTTCATTTCTGATTCATATATCAGTACTCCAGGTTTAAGTTTTATTTTTTTTTTTTTATTTTTTCTTCTGGTTTTATAGAAATATAATTGACATATGGCACTGTATACCTATAAAGTGTAGAGCATCATGATTTGACTTACATACCTTATAGAATGATGGTCACAATAAATTTAGTGAATATTCATCATCTCATACAGATACAGAATTAAAGAAATAGAAAAAAAAAATGTGTGTGATAAGAACTCTTAGGATTTACTCTCAAAGTATAATTGACCTACAACACTGTTAATTCCTGTTACACAACATAGTGTTTTTTTATGTACATTTCAAGACACCATGATAAGTCTAGTTATGACAATATCACTGTGTTGGTTACTACTCTGTTCCTCATTTTGTGCCTGTGACTTACTGAAGTGTGATAATGTCCTTCTGGTCTTCCTGGTGCAGAATTCTCTTTCTCTGCAAAAATAAGTAGGTTTTTCACTATGTTAACCTATCCCCTTAAATTTAAAAGCTTCAGATTTCTCCAAATCTTTATTTTTAGATCTTTACAGTTTACAAAGCCTTTTCACATAAAAGTTTTATGGATTTATGGATTATTTGAGTTTGTTGGATCCATTCCATGTGTCTGTAAAAGGTGTGTTTGAAGGTTACCGTGTTCCTTTTTATTGGGCTTCCCTGGTGGCTCAAATGGTAAAGGATTTGCTTGAAATGTGGGAGACCCAGGTTTGATCTCTGGGTTGGGAATATCCCCTGGAGGAGTGCATGGCAACCCACTCCAATATTCTTGCCTGGAGAATCCCATGGACAGAGGAGCCTGGTGGTCTACAGTCCATGGGGTCACAAAGGCTCGGACGCAACTGAGCGTCTAAACATACATACATATTTTACTCCTTGGAGTGCTGAAGTTAAGAGAATTTATGTGACCTGTGCCCAGTGTTTGTTTATACTTTAACTTTTCTGTACTTTCCTTATCTTCTACCTAAAATGATTATATTTTCTAGACTAAAAATCTAAAACTGATGGTTTTATAATCAATTCAAAGTATTTATAATTTAAATCAAATTACATATTATATCACTTATATAGTATATAAATACTGAATGTGTTTTTGTAATATTTAAGTACATTATTTAACGTATTGCTTGAAATTTTATTTATAAAATATTTCCTGTTTTATACATCTACATGTATAACTTATGTATCTTTTTTCCTTTTTTTAATTATTTTTATTGAAGGATAATTGCTTTACAGAATTTTGTTTTCTGTCAAACACAGGTATACGTATATCTCCTCCCTTTTGATCTTTTTTTCCTTTTCATTACAAAAATAAATGACCCTTCTAAACTTGGAAGTATCGTAGAAATATTTAATGTAGACACTGAAAATCTCTTAAAATTCTAACAGATAATCAATATGGGTTATTATGGGTTATTGTACTGACATTCTATTAATATAAGGACTATTTTAACACTTTTTTCACTTAATAGTGCCTTGAATGCACTTTTTTTTTTTTACAGTCACTCTCAAAAAAATTTTGATGAAGTACAAAATTTAAACCACATTATCTGTACCTTTACAGATAAATATCATTTATGAGAAAGAATAAACCTAGTAGGTACTCAGGACCACTTGAGAAAATCCAGACAATTTTCTTGGTGCTTCAACTAAATGCCAGAAAGTATATATCCTATAACAAAGTACCTGCCTACCAATGCAAGAGCCATAAGAGGCTCTAGTTTCATCCCTGGGTCAGGAAGATCCCCTGGAGGAGGACATGCCAACCCACTCCGGTATTCTTGCCTAGAGACCTAAGGAGAGAGGAGCCTGGTGGCCTGTAGTCCATAGAGTTGCAAAGAGTTGGAAACAACTGAAGCAACTTAGCATGCACACACGCACATCTTATAGGTAACTTGTAATTAAAATCAAGGTCCTCTTTGCTTTTCGTAATATCCCTTCCCTATCCTCTTGTTGTTTCAGTAAGAAAATTATAACCTTCTTAAGAAAGTTTGTTTCCCCTTTGTCTGTCCTCCCAGGTGATTGTGGAGAAGGCTCCCAAGGCCAGGGTGCCTGACCTGGACAAGAGGAAGTACCTCGTGCCCTCTGACCTCACTGGTAATGCTCTGTCCTCCCCGACCCTTCCTCCCACAGCAGAGCCTTCCCAGTCCTTCCTGTGTGCATGTGATCGTGGGCTTGAGGGGAGGTAGAACTGAGGGAAGTGAGTGGGATGCCCCAGAGAGTTGGGTGATTCAGCGATGGTGATGTAATTGTTCTTTCCCATCACCGATTTCCTTAAGCTTTTCCCATTGTTGTAGGGCCTTGTTTGATTTAGAGGCAGCAGAGTGTGAGAGCTTGAAAGAAAAGAGCAGATGCGTATTATATAAGCTGCTTAAAATTCAGGTTTGTTATTGTGGTACCAATTTACACCATAAGGAAAACCAGACTAATTTGTTGGGAAGATCACATTATAGAGATTCTCAGCTGAATACCTTGACCTCTTCAAGTTATGGGTTTTTTGTTCATACATCTTGTAGATACTGTTTGGATTTGTAAAAGATACGTTAATTGTTCATGTTGACTTTTAATAGAATAACTTCCCTGGTGGCTCAGAGGTTAAAGTGTCTGCCTCCAATGCGGGAGACCCCGGATTCCATCCCTGGGTCAGGAAGATCCCCTGGAGAAGGAAATGGCAACCCACTCCAGTATTCTTGCCTGGAGAATCCCATGGACTGAGGAGCCTGGTGGGCTGCAGTCCACAGGGTCACAAAGAGTCGGACACGACTGAGTGACTTTATTTACTTAACCACTACATCCAGGAGACACTTGGAAAGATATTGGTAGATGTGTTTGCTCCAGAGTGGTCAGGTTTGAGTATCAGCCTTCTAGAAACCATGGGCGGAGGAGCCTGTTAGGCTGCAGTCCATGGGGTCGCAAAGAGTCGGACACGACTGAAGCGACTTAGCAGCAGCAGCAGAAACCTTTCAGTGTGCTCAGTGAAAAATAAAGCACTGAACGGCACTCACTGCCCCGACATTGGGATGAGGGATTGTACTAAGATTACTGGAGTCCAGCAGATCTCGTCCATCACAAGTTTGTCTTAGGCGGAAATGGACATGAAAGTATCTGGTTGTTTTTTTTTTTTTTTTTTTCCCATATTATGTGGCTTTGGGATCTTAGTTCCCCCTACCAGGGATAGAACCTGGGCCCTGGCATTGAAAGCACCAGAGTCCTAACCACTGGACCCCAAATAATTCCGAGAAGTGTGTTTCAAATCAGATTTAGACCGTGGGAATGTTAGCATTAGGTCTGAAATTGAGTAAAGTGGAGACGGATTGAGGAATTAAACTCCATAGCATATCAAGGAACACACAGGCTTCTTGCCATGTCAGTTTTTGTTTCTGAAGCTGCAGGACAGTGTTTGGCTCTGCTCAGATCATAATGCCAGTCTGGTGCTTTGGGAAACAGGTGCAGTAGAATTGTCTTCTGGATTTTACTACCCTCTTGCTAACCTCTCGTCTTCTTCCGCTTCGTCTTCATTTCCTAACCACCCCTCCTGCCCCCCACCGCCTCCATCCAGTTGGCCAGTTCTACTTCTTAATCCGGAAGAGAATCCATCTGAGACCTGAGGACGCCTTATTCTTCTTTGTCAACAACACCATACCTCCCACTAGTGCGACCATGGGCCAGCTGTATGAGGTAATTGTCCTGGCAACAAGGCCGTACCGTCTGGCCTTCTCTAGCCTCTGTCCCAGGTGTTATCATCCACACACTCGGGAAGTGGGGCAGGTGGTGGAGGTAGCGTTTATCAGGATGCTCTCACATGGCCGTGTCAGGCTCTGGGAGATCACGTGTCTCTTGTCCCTCAGCAATTGAACGGCCCACTGGATTCATTCCCTTTGAATTGTTTTCTCAGTCTTGCCCTGCCGTGGTGTTTTAACACTGGAGTGTCCTTATTGAAACAGCAGGAAGTGCTTTCTGACCACAGATGTACCAAATCAAATGAAATTTAAAGACCAGGCAGTCTTGCAGTGGATTCATTTGTCTTCACAAATCAACTCAGTTGGAGGGATAGTAACTTGAATGATTTTATTTGGTTTAATTTTTGGTAAACTAAAAATATGATGATAAACTATAGTAGAGGGCTTGATCATGATTTATCACCTTAGACTGTAACTGCATCGTTATTCTTCAAAGGGTTTCACACAATACTGCCTTATAGTTGTATCCTATTAGTGAACTTTTCTAATAATTTCTAGTTTTTATTCCACAGCATATATTCTCTGGTTTATATTCATATATATCCCAATATATATAATTTTATATCCCAATATATATAATTATCCCTTCTATTCCCAGGTTGGAAAGATTTGCTGGAGAAGGGATAGGCTACCCACTCCATTATTCTGGCCTACCTAGAGAATTCCATGGACTGTATAGTCCATGGGGTCATAAAGAGTCTGACATGCTGAGTGACTTTCACTTTCAAATTTATATGGTTAATGGGTTTCCCTGGTGGCTCAGCGGTAAAGAACCTGCCTGCCAGTGCAGGAGACACGTGTTTAATCCTTGGGTCAGGAAGATCTCCTGGAGGAAGAAATGGCAACCCACCTACTTTCTTGTTGGGAAATCCCATGGACAAGGGAGCCTAGTGGGCTGTAGTCCATGGGGTCACAGAAGAGTTGGACTTGACGTAGTGACTGAGCAGCAGTTAACAACAATATATCATGTTGTGTCATTGCTCTTCTCGCCAGAATGAGCTTCATATCTCTGATGTGTACGATGTTCTCCATGAAGGTTTTTGTGAACTTAGAGTTCAAAGTTGAATCCCAGCCACTTCTGCTGCTTCTTTGATCCCTGTTTTTTTGGCCCTGCCCAGTGGCATGCAGGAGCCAAGTTCGCTGACCAGGGATCAAACTGGTACCCCCTGCATTGAAAGCTCAGAGTCTTCAGCACTGGACCAGCAGGGGAGTCACGCTATCCTCTTTTGAACGGGGATGAAGGGTTCCTCCTGTGCCTACCCTGCAAGGTTGTGTGAGACTCCAGACCCTAGGGATGATGAACTTGATTATGTTTCTAAACCATTCTCTCCCCTCTTTGCCTAGGACAACCATGAGGAAGACTACTTTCTGTATGTGGCCTACAGTGACGAGAGTGTCTACGGGAAGTGAGTGGCGGAAACCGGCCGATGGGAGCGACCGGACTCGGGGCAGGGGGAGGGGCAAGTGTGGGGCTTGGGGAGAGAGATTCAGAGGGAGGGCTCCCCCCGTGAAGGAGACAGAGGTGGAACACCTGGAAACACGACACCACACACACCATCACCATATTTTCACATGCTCGATTGACATTTTTTGCTGCTTTCTCAGCCCTGGGAGAAAGCACGTCAGGACAGAGCTGTTGAGTTGGCTTTGATAGGAAAAAAAAAAAAATGGGGATACTCCAGTCTCACAACAAACACTGCTGCGAAATCTGATTTCCATGGAAGAATCGGGGGGTGGGCAAGTTGGGGCCAGAGACCGTGGACCATGGTAACTTCCTGCTCTCCTTTGCTTTGGGCAGAGATTCTGTTTTTGACATTTGCACAAGACAGGTGGGGAAAGGGGTTGAGAATGTTGCAGGGCTACTGGCTGGTAGTGGACCATTCCTGGGGACCAAGAGACCCACTGTAATTGAAGTGTTGTGGCCCCTGACCTCTCCTATCTCCCACATCCTTCCCACATCCCAGTGGTCATCTCGCAAGCATCACAGTACCCAGCCCACCACCCTGTGGTGGCTGTAGACCTCAGACCCAGACACTTAGATGGAGCTCCCCTTCTGCTGGAGAGTAGAGGCCAGGCGTGAGGGATGTCAGGATTGCGAAGATAGTCTCCATAGCATAGAACTGGAACTGAATGAGTACTGAGCATCTCTGTCTAACCTGCTTTGCTCTGTGGTACCCATTTTCCCCACACCTACCTTGGAGTTGAATGAGTGTCACGCATTTCAGTAATAGGCTAAAACCACTCGTCCTGACATTTCCCAGACTTCACTCCATGAGTTAACGGAGTTACGTATAGAAGGGGCAGGTATGGGGTAAGATGGCTTGTCTGCACCTCCCGCTTATCCAGAACTCTTGCTCCCGGCTCACCATCCTCCACTTGCTCAATGCACAGAGATGCATGGTGAGGGCCAGTGGTACCCCCTCCTTGGGTCTTAATTTCCCACAGCTGCTAGTTAGAAAAATTTGAGAAGGGTGACTTTTCCTACTTCTTGGGAATTCCATTTGACTCTGATTATTTTCACGTTAGGGTTATGATCTGGGTGGGAAGCAGGAATTTGCACCCAGATGGGACATTTCAATTCATCTCAAGACACTTCAGTTCATCTCCGTGAATGAAAAGGGTCCTTCCCGTGGGGGAAGTCTGAGGGTCAGCTCTGTCAAGATGCAGGCTCTTGTATAATGAAGTTTCTGCTGTCAGGCCAAGGAAATAAAATAATTGCATACCTTAAAATGAGTTAGAAATGTTGCCTTTATTTAGTAGGTATTAGAGTAGATGGCGTGTGGACTCTGAGCGGGAAACTGGGAGAAAGTGGCCTTTTGAGGGGTCGCCCAGATGTGGTCAGACGTGTACTCCGCCCCTCACCACCCAGGAGTCACTGTCCAAAGGCCAAAGGCAAAGGGAGCTGGGGGCGGGGTGCCCAGGTTGTCTGTTGGCAGAATGTGCGTGGTTTTTTCCTCCACAGATAAATGCCTTATCACTGCTTTATGTGCTCCTCAGAGCTGAAGGTGGAAGACTGCCTACATGAGAAGATAGCAGAGTGGAGGTGGGGGGTGCTTGTTAAAATGTCTGCGTCTTGTCCCGGGTTTAGCTGACTCAGAATCTCAGCGTAGGCAGCTGCATTAACTGGCTCCTTGTGACTCTGCTGCACACCGAAGCTGCAGAGGCTCTGCTCTGTTAACCTGGCTTCCCTGTAAGTCCCAAGCCAGCCTGTTCTTGCTATCATGTCCTGGTCTGTAAGAAGCCACCGTCTTCCAAAGCAGCAAAAGGCACCTCAATGGCTTTTGGGCTTGGCACAAGCTTGGTGCCCCTTCCAACCTTAGGTTAGAACCTTCAGTCAGGAACCCATATGTAGGTGGGCAGTTGGGGTACAAGTTAAGAGACAGCAAAAAACAGATGAGTGGAATTTCCTTTCTGAAAGAAATCAGGTGGTTCTGCTTTATTCCACTTTTTTCCCAACGCAAAATTTTTTTTTTTCCCTAGAAAGCCTGGTGCACTTAAGAAAGTTTGTAGGACTATATTGTGAAATCAGGTTAAAAATGCGAAAGAACAACAAATGGTTAAAACGTGAATAGTGGTGACTAGGCAGACAAGTGCACCGCCATGCTCAGACTCTGGGGGGCGCTCTGCCCTGGTGGTGTGTATGGCATTCTCCAGAGCTGGGTAGGGCCCAGGGCTCTGCCTTGTTGCATTCACCCTTTGAACATAGTATTGTCAGTTATTCCAAGTTGCTGTGAAAATGTTCCATATATTAACCACATAATTCTTTATGGTGACTCTGTCGGTAACCACCCAATATAATAGGTATGGTGTGATTTGAGGTCTTGTGTGTGAGTTGGGGGTGCTCTTGCCCATGAATACAGCCTCAAGTCAGCTGTAATAACACACAGTCATTTCCAGAAAAATAAACTAGTTGATAAACTGATTGTGTCCAGTTTTTAACTCAATACAAAACTTGTATTCAACTATTTCTAGCTGTGTTTTCTTACTCTTATTTGAATAAGCTCCAAGCATTCATCCTCATTTTGTTTTTACTGCATGAAACCACCAATTATTTTGAGAAACTGGTCCACTTTGTCCTTGAGTGGCTGAGTCCGGCTGGTCACTCTACTGCAGCCCCAAGTAACTGTTTCCTTCCTGGCCCTGCCTCCTGCTCAGCTCCTCACTCGCCCCTTTGTTTACCTGGATATTATAGAGCTAGGCCTGCAATCTGGTCAACTCTAGCCTGTGGCATGCTCTCCCATGGGTAATCAGGGCTACAGAGCTTGTTTTTCTTGTTTTTCTTTTAACCTTCCCCATCCCCCAAACAAAAAATAGTCCTTGTTCCCAAAGCTGTAAGATGTTCTCAGCCTGTGATCTCAGTCTATTTACCATATATTTTCTTTTTACTTTTATTCTTGTGGTTAAGGACACTTTAATAGTTTGTAAATACAGGCAAACATTGTTTTCAGTTTAACAGGAAGCGATCACTCCAGAAGGAGTCAAATGACATTTCCATGTGCCACCGTGCAGGCCTGCACATATTTCAACAGTGACTAAGAGACAACCCTTGTCACTCTTCGTGTATATTTTGCAGTGCGGACCATCAGTTCTGACAGTTCTGTTTTCAACACAGCAGTGTATTTAAGATCCTCAAGACTTCCATTTAGATGTGTTTAGCGCCTGAAACTTAAAAAGTGATCCTGAGCTCTTGGGTTGGAGGTATGAAACACAACTGTTTGTACTCATCTGTTGGGGCCTATGTTGCCTTACATCACTCAGTCAAAGCTTGGTTTTGCATTGCTTGCCATTCAAAGAAAAAGAAAAACTGTGTTTTAGGTGCTCTAATTCCCTTCCCTACCTCCTTCAAGTCTTGGCTCAGCTATCATTTTAGGCTACACAGAGCACCTTTTTTAAATATTTCAGCAACCTTCACCCACTTGCAGCTCTAATTCCCACGTTGATCTACTTTAGTCCTGTTTGCTGAACACAGATCCTAACATTTTCTCAAGTTCATGGTCCACTCTTACTAGATTGTAAGCTCCACAAAGGCAGAAGTTTTATTTTGTTCAATGGTTCACACACTCTGGTCAGAACGGTGCCTGGCTTAGAGCTGATGCTCAAAAAATAGTGAAAGAATGATAGCTTCTGATAGGCTTGAAGGTTTCAGTTCAGGGGTTAGGTCATGAAGAACCAAATTATCCATAAAAGCACAAGTTTCAAATGGGCCATTCAAGAACCGTTGGGAACACCTTGGATCTTACTAGAAAGATTTGGAGGCTGGGCGTAGGGCTCAAATCCCAGGTTTGCCAGTAAACTAGCTCTGTGACATGGGTGGGCCAATTTATTTTTTATATAAATTAAGTGGTGAATTTCCTTCCTGTTAGATATATCAGAGGTTGTGACTATGAAATCCTTTGCAAATTAAATGACATTGTTGTATATTAGGAGTAAGTTTTATTTAAGACTAAAATGGCAGTGACTTAGGCTAACTAGCCAGAATAATCTAGGTTTTTGTTTTTTTTATTCACTGGTGATATTCATTAGAAGGACTGATGCAAAAGCTGAAACTCCAGTACTTTGGCCACTTAATGCAAAGAACTGACTCATTGGAAAAGACCCTAATGCTGGGATATATCGAAGGCAGGAGGAGAAGGGGACAACAGAGGATGAGATAGTTGGATGGCATCACTGATTCGATGGACATGAGTTTGAGTAAGCTCTGGGAGTTGGTGATGGACAGGGAAGCCTGGAGTGCTATAGTCCATGGGGTCACAAAGAGTCGGGCATCACTGAGTGACTGAACTGACTGAATATTGCAGGACATTTATTATAATAAATCCTGCACTTATTTGGAAAATGCAAGATATGGCATGAGTCAGGGAAAGTGTAGCACATGTTGAGCTGGGTGTCTCTAAAAACAGTTTTCAGACTTGATGGGAAATACAGCTGAGAAGGCTCTCCTTCCTTTGGTTAGTTAACTCCTTGAGGATTGATTTTCTTGATGGAAGTAGCTGATCATCATCTTTGAAGATGATCTTGCCCGGTCTCCTTTTCTTCGGGTGCAGGTAAAACCTAGATGTGGGACAGAGTAGCTAGAACATTTCAGAGGCTTATCAGGCTAGAACCAGCATGAATATGTGAAAATATTTGAAATATATAAGTATTTTTAAAATATTTAAAACATATATTTAAAATGCACAAATATTTGTGTATTAAAATTTAAATACACAAGTATTTGTATATTTAAAATACATGCGCAAGACATCGACTGCATTCTTGTGTAAAAATGTCCAGGTTTGGCGTAGTGACTTTGCCTCCTGTTGTTCAGTCACCAAGTGGTGTTGGACACTTTGTGACCCCATGGACCGCAGCATGCTGGGCTTCCCTGGCCTTCGCTATCTCCCGGAGTTTGCTCCGACTGATGTCCATTGAGTCCGTGGTGTGCTCCAACCATCTCACTCTCTGTCGCCCCCTTCTCTTGCTCTCAGTCTTTCCTACATCAGGGTCTTTTGCCAGTGAATCGGCTCTTCACATCATGAAAAAATACACAGAATGCACACAGAAGAAGTACACAAAAAAGGTCTTAATGACCAGGATAACCACGATGGTGTGGTCACTCACCTTGAGCCAGACATCCTGGATTGTGAAATCAAGTGGGCCTTAGAAGCATTACTTCTAACAAAGCTAGTGGGGGTGATGGAATTCTGGCTAAGCTGTTTAAATCCTAAAAGATGATGCTTTTAAAGTGCTGCATTCAATATGACAGCAAATTTGGAAAACTCAGCAGTGGCCACAGGACTGGAAAAGATCAGTTTTCATTCCAATCCCAAAGAAAGGCAATTCCAAAGAATGTTCAGAGTACCTCACAATTGGGCTCATTTCACATGCTGACAAGGTAATGCTCAAAATCCTTCAAGCTAGGCTTCAACAGTATGTGAACCGAGAACTTCCAGATGCTACAGATGGATTTAGAAAAGGCAGGGGAACCAGAAACCAAATTGCCAACGGCTGTTGGATCATAGAAAAAGCAAAGGAATTCCGAAAAAGCAGTGACTTCTGTTTCGTTGACTATGCTAAAGCCTTTGACTGTGTGGATCACAACAAACTGCCTCTTGAGGCCCAGGCTACTTCTGCCCTCTGTTCCACATCAGTAGGGTGTAATCCTCATCCTGAAAGTCAGACACAAGATCTACTCCTTGTTATCAGATGGAGGAAGAGACCCAGAAGAGGACAGCAGGACAGCATACTGGCCAGCTCTCTGAAGGAGAGCTCCCTGAAGGTACTAAAGACAGCACCACTGACCTCTACTGGCTAGAGTTGAGTAACACAGCCACTCCTACTTGCAAATGGAATTGGGAAAATTTAGTCTATCCTAGGTGGCCATTATCCTGGTTCAAAACTTTATTACTGATAAGAACATATAGTACAATTGATCATATACACTACCGTGTGTAAAATAGATAGCTAGTGGGAAACTGCTGTGTAGCATAGGAAGCTCAGCCTGATGCTCTGTGATGACCTAGAGGGGTGGGATGGAGGTGGGGTGGGGAGAAGGAGGCTCAAGAGTGAGTGGATACATGTATACTTACATTTGATTCATGTACTGCAGAAACAACATTGTAAAGCACTTATTACAGTGATTTAAAAAATTAAAATCGGATTTAAATGTATTACTATGGAAAAAGAACATAAATCACTAGCATCTGACTTGCCTTGATTGGTGGCTAACTGTAGGAGATTTCTACTCACCCCTTCAAAGTTAGTCATGTGAACTTCTGAGGGGTAAATAAACTGAATTTTAAGCAAGACTTTACCTAAACAGATGGAATCTTGAGACTTACTAGGTAGAGTATTAACACTTGCCAAACAGTGACAGAAACTCACAACATAGGAATGGCCACACTAAAATGCATCTGGACTTAAAAAGGAATGGAAACCAGACTACCATTTGGGATATATGCACTTTATTGGGCCCATTCTAGAAAGATTTGGGGTTTCTTTTCATATAATCATTCTAAAGATTTGGATAATATTGCTGTGTTATCAGCACATGACTCGCTGTAATGTAGGGAGTTTTGTTTGTTCTTGAACAGAATAATCTGTATTTTATAACCACATTCAATTAAAATTTCCAACCATCTGAGACTTCCCTGGTGATCTAGTGGTTAAGAGTCCACTTGCCAATGCAGGGGTCATGGGTTTGATCCCAGGTTGGGGAAGATTTCACATGCCTCAGAGCCTTGTGCCCCGACTACTGAGCCTGTGCTCTAGAGCCCAGGAGCCGCAGCTACTGAAGCCTTCACGCCCGAGTCCATGTTCTGTAACAAGAGAAGCCACCACAATGAGAAGCCAGTGCACCACAGCTGGAGAAACCCAGGGACAGGGATGAGAAACCCAGGGACATGGATGAGGACCTGATGCAGCCAAAAATAGATGTAAATAAAATGAAAAAAAAAAACAACAACAACTACCGACCATCCCACTGAATGGGTTTAAGGTACGTATTTCCAGGTCCAGCTGCCTGGCATCAGTGGTACATTTTTAAAAACCACTGACACCAACCAGGACCCCACTTTAGCATCGGGACATAGCAGGATCCTGGCATCTTTACGTTTTTACAAACCTCTCAAGGAATCTCTGCAGCCAGGGTTCTGAACAACTCAACTGGATGCTTTTTGTCTAACAAACTCATTGGTACCAGTTCTGAAAATGGCTTTTCTTCTGAATTTACTTCATTTTCCTTCAGCTCAGTTTAGTCGCTCAGTTGTGTCCGACTCTTTACAACCCCATGGAGTGCAGCACGCCAGGCTTCCCTGTCCATCACCAACTCCCAGAGGTTGCTCAAACTTGTATCCATTGAGTCTGTGATGCCATCCAACCATCTAATCCTCTGTTATCCCCTTCTCCTCATGCCTTCAATATTTCCCAGCATCAGGGTCTTTTCCAATGAATCAGTTCTTTTCATCAGGTGGCCAAAGTATTGGAGCTTAAGCTTCAGCATCAGTCCTTCCGATGAATATTCAAGACTGATTTCCTTTAAGATTGACTGGTTTGATCTCCTTGCAGTCCAAGCGACTCTCAAGAGTCTTCTCCAACACCACAGTTCAAGCATCATTTTCCTAGTCCTAGAATAATTCTTGCCACATCTGTATTTCCTTCTCCATTAATCCTTGCAGGGCTGCAGAATCTAAGACAATACCATTAACTAGATTTCTGCTACATATAAGTAGGAGTTACAAGGCTTCTTGGGGAGGGAGGTGGGAGGGGGTTTCAGGATGGGGAACACGTGTATACCTGTGTCGGATTCATGTTGATGTATGGCAAAACCAATACAATATTGTAGAGTAACCTCCAATTAAAATAAATTTATATTAAAAGAAGAAAAGAAAACAAGCCACCTGTCTTTCCACAGTGACCCTGTTGCTGTTTTGATCTGATTGAAAGACTTTGATGAGCAAGACACCCCCCAAGCCCTGACTCTTTCCTACGCAGTCACAACTAGGTTTTGGGGAAAAAAAAAAAAATGTTATTTCACTTAATGGCCACAAGGCGGCGGGCCAGACAATTTCATTAGCTTCAGTTGCCTGGCAGCAATGACCTTTTTCCCATTTGTTATTAATAAGAATGTATCACACTTCTACAAATGAAGAGTACAGAATCTTAGGACTAGACAGAAATATGAGATGATCCTGATCATTGATTATCTTTTTATATCTTCCAAAGTAGGAGGTTGCTTACACATTTTATACTGTTATTCTGATCTTCTAGTGCCCCTTCCAGAATCTAAGAAAAACACCAACACTCTTATTTCAGATACATGGAAATGTCTCTGTTCAAAGAGTTAACAGTGATGGAAATCTAGGAATGGAATTACAGGCATACCTGTAATTTTATTGTGGCTTATTGTGGGTTTGGTTCTAGACGACAGCAATAAAGTGAGTCACAAGTTTCTTTTGGTTTCTGAGGGCATATAAAAGCTATGCTTGTATTATACTGTAGCCTATTGAGTAGAATGACATTTTGTTTAAATGTGTATACTTTAATTAAAAATATTATGTTAGTAAAAATGCTAACCATCACCTGAGCCTGCAGTGAGCTGTAATCTTTGCAATAGTAGCATCAAAGATCACTAATCAGAGGTCACTATGATAAACAGAATAATAATGTGCAAGTTTGAATACTGTGAGAATTGCCACATGTGACACAGATATGAAGTGAGCAGATGGTCTTGGAAAAAGTAATGCCAACAGACTTGGTGAAGGTTGGCCACAGATCTTCATTTTGTAAAGAATGCAACATTTGTAATACAGCTAGAGACCTGATCCCCCCATTTGTTTTGTCTGAGTTACCTAAAAAGTTGAAGAAAAGAGCGAAGCCCAAGTAAAGTTTGGTGGGGGGGCGGGGTGGCAGGAGGCGGGGGCGCGCAGGGAAGCAAAATGCTGAGTGCTTTGTCTCTGTTTTTCCACCTCTGAGAGTATTTGCCTCTGGAAAAGGTGAAGTTTTGTTAACAGACCATCATTACAATCCAAAAGGTAGGTATCAGTGATAAATTCTTTAAATGTCTCTCAAAACTGACTTCCGTCTCATTGCCTCAGTGTTACCAATTAATGAAGAACTTCCTCCTGTGGTAGGTGATAGAGGAAGATGAGGCAGGAAATGAACCCTTTTGAGCATCTTCTTCCAAATGTGCTCTACTCCTAATGTTTAGGAGACTGACCTTTCACTGGGGGCTTGCCAGGTGGCACTAGTGGTAAAGAACCCTCCTGCCAATGCTGGAAGCATGAGAGACTCGGGTTTGATCCCTGTGTTAGGAAGCTCCCCTGGAGGAGCGCGGGGCAACCCACTCCAATATTCTTGCCTGGAGAATCACATGGACAGAGGAGCCTGGTGGGCTACAGTCCATGGGGTCGCAAAGACTTGGACACGACTGAGGTGACTTAGCATGCATGCATGCAAGCTTTCGAGAATAAAAGACTAGAGCTACATTTTGGTACTTCCTTAAAAAAGAGAACAGGCAAACAGAAAAATAAAAAGAACCTCTGCAACTAGGAAAATACACTCCTGAGTTTGTTTAAAATGTTCAGATCTAAAGAGATTATATATATATATATATACACACACACACACACATATACAGTAGTCCTCAGCTTATCTCTGCAGGCTTAACCACTGCTTGTCAATTGCCCTCTCACTAATTAATCTTGAACCGCACGGGTCCTTTATCTCTTTTGGGAACTACACTAAGCAGTTTCCTCTTTGAGGGCTGTGTGCATGCTTGCACGTTCTGTTGAATTGCTCCTTCCTTCACTCTGTATGTCCAGCTCATTCTTATACTTAGTTTTCACTTAAATTTTATAATCTCTGATCGCCACATTAGAGATTATAGGCCCCCTTCACTATTGCTCTGAATCTCAAACCCTTTTTTGTTTCATTTGTAACACAAATTGGAACTTGTATTTGTTATTTTATTTTTGGCTTCATAGCTTTGTGTGGTCTTCCCCTAATTGCAGCGATCTGCACCTACTCGTTGTTGTGGTTCTTGGGCTTCTCTTGTTGCAGAGCATGGACTCTGGGAGCCTAGGCTGAGCAGTTGTGATGCAGCCATTTGGTTGTGCTGTGGCGTGTGGGATCTTCCTGGACCAGGGATTGAACCCATGTCCCCTGCACTGGCAGGCAGATTTTTATCTGCTGCACCACCACGGAAGTCTGGAACTTGCATTTTTTTAATTTGCCTTTTTACTTAGATTTTAAAATTTCTCTTATTAGGAAGAGTATAATCTCCATGAGTCCAGAGACCATGGAGATCATGAGACCAACAGAGACCATGTCTGTTTTTTAATTATTCCATAATTTTGTCACTTAAATATTTAATGTGTGTGTGTGTGTCTGTGTAAGTCTCTAAGTCATGTCTGACTCTTGGTGATCCCATGGACTGTAACCTGCCAGGCTCCCCTGTCCATAGAATTATCCAGGCAAGAGTACTGGAGTGGGTTGCCATGCCCTCCTCCAGGGGATCTTCCCAACCCAAGGATGGAACCTAGGTCTCCCGCATTGCAGGCAAATTGAGCCACCAGGGAAGCCCACTGAATGTCTACTCTTTATCAGGTAGTATACCATTAGGCACTCAATAACTGTTAAATGAATAACAGTATCTCTTTAGAGGGAACCCTCTCTCCTTTAAAGTTTCTATATGTAAATAAAGAGAAGCAAGTAGTAAAAGTTCAAACTCTTGAACTTTTCAGAAGTTCAGAACTTGAAACAAGTACATGATCCTATTTCCATATCAGTAAGGAAGTAATGTGATATATACACCTATTAACATATATAACAAAAAAGTGCATCACTAACCTAAAAATTTATGTGTGGAACAAATATCACAGAACCAGAACCATGTAACCTAAATAATTGAACATACAATATTAGTTTAACAAAGTGATGAATTGAAATTTGGTGAAATGAGACAAAGACAGCCCATTTAGGGTCTAAATTAGCATGATGTTTCAACTTTAACCTATGGTTGCTGGTGACCTTCCTTTCATTAGGACTGTGTGACTCTGATCTGAAGAAGGATAACAATGTGAGTTGGAGGTGATGTTTGCGGTCTCTGACCTGTGATTTTTCCAGTTCATCCATCTACTCAGTCAGACTTTCAAAGCTTTTTTAAAAAATTGCAATTATTTTAATTTTTTTTGTTAGAGGATAATTGCTTCACAATGTTGTGTTAGTTTCTGCTGTACAATAAAGTGAATCAGCTATCAGTTCATTTCAGTTCACTTGCTCAGTTGTGTCTGACTATTTGCAAGCCCATGGACTGCAGCACTCCAGGCTTCCCTGTCCATCACCAACTCCCAGAGCTTTCTCAAACTCATGTCCATCGAGTCAGTGATGCCATCCAACCAGCTCATCCTCTGTGGTCCCCTTCTCCTCCTGCCTTCAATCTTTCCCAGCATCAGGGTCTTTTCCAATGAGTCAGTTCTTCACATCAGGTGGCCAAAGTATTGGAGTTTCAGCTTCAGCATCCAGTCCTTCCAATGAATATTTAAGACTGATTTCCTTTAGGATTGACTGGTTGGATCTCCTTGCAGTCCAAGGGACTCTCAAGTGTCTTCTCCAACACCACAGTTCAAAAGGATCAATTCTTTGGCTATATGCACATACATATGCGCTCCTTCTTGGATTTCCTTTCCACTGCACCCCTGCGCCCCACTTTTCTTGGGCAGTCACTTCAGTTCAGTTCAGTTCAGTCGCTCAGTCATGTCCGACTCTTTGCGACCCCATGAATTGCAGCACGCCAGGCCTCCCTGTCCATCACCACCTCCCGGAGTTCACTCAGACTTACATCCATTGAGTCAGTGATGCCGTCCAGCCATCTCATCCTCTGTCATCTCCTTCTCCTCCTGCCCACAATCCCTCCCAGCATCAGAGTCTTTTCCAGTGAGTCAACTCTTTGCATGAGGTGGCCAAAGTACTGGAGTTTCAGCTTTCGCATCATTAATTATTACTAAGTTGTTCTAGAAGCTCACCAAAGTCTTTCCTGTTGCCTTATGCTGCTTTTTGTTGTGGCTAGTTACTCAACTGATTTATTAATCATTTAATAAGAAAGACCCCAAAGAACTAAAGATATTTCTTCAGTATCTGCAGATTAGATATTGAATCCTGGGCCAATGACCGAGCATGGGGAAAAAGACTGGTAACAGGGCTTCCCTGATGGTCCATTGGTTAAGAATCCGTCTGACAATTCAGGGGACATGGTCTGGGATGATCCCACATGCATGAGAGCAACTAAGCCCATGGGCCCCAACTACTAAGCCTGCGCCCTAGAGCCCACGAGCCACAGCTAGTGAAGCCCGGTTACCTGAGAGCCTGTGCTCAGCAACGAGAAGCCACTGCAATAAGAGGCCTGAGCACCACAACAAGAGTAGCCCCCGCCCACCACAGCTTGAGAAAGCCTGTGTGCAGCAACAAAGATCCACTGCAGCCAAAAATAAATAAGTAAATAAAATTTTAAAAAAAGAACTAATAGCCTGAAAAAGGCTTGTCTCACTTTAGAGAGGTAAGCATACAGAAAGTATTTTTTTACGTAATTTACCCTAGTCATTTTGTAGCTCTCTGGTTAAATTTAGCTTTGTAAACAGGCATGCACGTATTACATGCACATTGATTATTTAATCATTAATGGCTGTATATAGCACTTGACTGCATACTATCTACCCATCTTCATTGAACCAAAACATAAATTTGGGGGTCTATTGTCGATTTTGTCATAAGCAGAGTAGTTTAAGGAATTTTGGCATGCTTCCATGACGTGCCTTATTTCCTAGTGTTTTTCTTTCCCTGTGTTCTGTCCATTAAGGGGCACGGTGGTGGTGGTGGTTTAGTCCCTAGGTCGTGGTCTGAAGGTAATTTTTCCCCCTAACTTGCATATTGTTCCTACCTTTTTAAATTTCTCTCTGTGTGTGAATGTGTGAAGAGAAATCTCTGACGGGAAAGATGTCAGTGCAAAGTCGTCTAAGTAGACTGAATGAAGAAATTGCAAGGAATTTCTTTATCCACTATAGATGAATTTTATGTCTACTATGTCCTCATAAACATAAAATTACCTACAGGTAAAATTATCAAAATATATGGTCTCTCTCAGGACTTTAGTCCAATGGAATGACTGATACACAAACATCAATTATAATGCAGAGTAGTAGATAATATAGAGGAGTGAAGTTTTCTTTTCAGTTCACAAACATTATTATTTAGTATGGCTGAGAATAAAATGCATGTAATATTTTCTTGTAACTTTGGCCTAAGTTACAAGAGATAAGATTATATCAGCAATATTGTGGCTGCTAAGGACAAATGCAGAAAAAAAAAAAAAAAAAAAGAATAAGGCTTCCTGTTGGTTAACTCTGAAACCTTGCATAACAAGTAATTTTTCTACTGAGGCCCAGTTTCTGATTCTTACCAGGTCCTGCTTCCTCAGACTTACACAAATTAATTCGTAGCACAAGGAATTCCCTCCTCATTTCAGGTATGTTTTACTGCTTCTGGCTCTTTTGTAATCCATCCCCCTCTAATTTCTGAAAGATGTGACCACTAGACAGTTCTTCTTTGTGCAGTTTCTAGTTTTAAACATTTTAAATAAATTTAAACATCAAGTATAATATTTTTTCTGCTTCAATATATTGCATTTTGCTTTATTTGACTATGTTCAAGTCTTTGATGTATGTCCAGTAATCTTTTTTAAATAAGGTTTCTCGGAGAAGTTTAAACTGAAGGGATTTAGAACCCTGACAAATAAGGGACTTCATCCTGTTTAGTGTTTTGCCAGTGATGAATCTGATAGCCCGTGTTTACAACAAAATTCTTCACACTTTTCAAGTTTAGCTATTTGGATACTTAACCTATTTTGTTTATTTTTTAACAATAAAGAGAATTTATATAAAACATAGAAACAAGCTATTAAGTCCACTTATGGGGTGTCTTATTTCAGTTACAAAATAATACAAAAGATATTGTTCATAAGTCCTGTTGTTAATCATAGAGTCACTTAAGAAAAGTGAAATGGTTAACTTTGTGTTGTAATCGTAAATTGTGCAATGCCTCCGAGAATCACAGCTAATAAATATATTTCAATTTCTAATAATAGCAGAATACCAGCTCTGTCTTTTACTATTCAATTTCATGAGGCAGACTGCAACTATGTTAGAAATAGGCTTGGGATTTTTGGGTGACTTCATTGCAGACCTAGAATTTTTAAATTTTAAATTCTGTACTAAAAGCAATGATTACTTTCTATATGAGAATTGGTTAAGAATAAAGAGAGCTTAACTTTTGTAGGGTTCTATTTCCTTTACTTTTGTGTTCTTGGTGACATTTTTTTCCTGTGCTCAGGGCTTCAAACTGTTGAGAACATACTTCCGGGAAGTGTAATAAATGTATCTATTTATCAACTCAGATTTTATTTCATTTTATTTTGGCCATGTCATGTGGCTTGCAGGATCTTAGTTCCCTGACTAGGGATTGAACCTATGACCTCAGCAGTACAAGTAAAGAGTACTAACCACTGGACTGTTGGGGAATTCCCCACAACTCAGATTTTATATTATTGTTTTCATTTTTCTATATTATAATATGCCTTCCCAAATTATAGAAGGATATACTGATATTTGAGCACTTTATCCCTTACAGTTTTTTTCCTATATAAAGATGGATGAAGAACCCATAATTTATAGTATTACTACTCTAAACCAGGATTTTCAGCAGAGGCACACACCAAAAAATATTAAGGATAAATTGGATCCAAATGAATTGCCATTAACCAAGAAGAATCTGAAACACCAGAAACCTTGTAAAAGACAGCACAAAAATATAGCAGAAGATGTCAATGATAAAGGTAAGCTACATTAAAACAGAGTATTCAGTAAACATGTAGAGAATGCCTAAAGTTGTATTCTGAGATGCTATGCACTGGGGGATACAAAAATACAATAGTTTCTAAATTTAGTCAGAAAATGAAAATGTACAAGCAAAAATATAAATGTTAATTTAGTGCAGATAATGCTAAAGGCTAAATGTTAAATACTGTAAATAATTTAAAAGATACCTTGGATAGTTTAGAAATCTCACTGCTAAAGTGGGAATTTATTTAGACTTTAGAGGAAGAATATGATTTGAATAGAAAAACATTGGAAAGTAATTCCCTTGAGACAACAATGGTAAATGAAGGACAATGACTAGCTGTGGCTGTTTGAGAGGATTGAGTTAGATACCTTGATTGGAAGCCAGAAGTTGTATAGTGTGAGAAACAAATATTTTCAACTGATTGATCTCTGGGCTAGAGTGTGGTATACTTTGTGCCAAAATCTTTGATGTAACTATTTACGTAAGCAGAACATAAATGTATTTCTTTTAAATTTGGAGCACAAAATAGATTGGGTAAATCATTGTCAAGTGCCACTGAGAATCCAGGTGAAGTTTGGGATCCTGATGTGAATCAGTAGCAAGCTGTCTGACTTCCTTCATCAGATATCTGTAACCGTACACAAGGTGTATAAAATGGAAAATGAGCAGTTGGCATCAATGCAGTCACTCAGGTGACCCATCACTAGGTCTAAGTTGGGTGATAAAGGCATGGTGGTGATAACGAATGAAGAGACTGTAAGAGATGCGTGACAATAATATTGGGGAAGAAATTCAGTGGGAGGAAGGAAGTTGATATGAAAGATAAAGGTGATACTCAAAAAATTTTTTTTTGCATATTAAATGTCCCCGAGTTGAATGACAAAAATAAGCCTGCATTTTATTGCTTCTGATCTTCCAACTGGTGAAGTATAGGTCCATCAAGGATGCTGGCAGCTGTTTATTTTTTTTTTCTTAAAGATTTCTTTTTTTGTCTGATGTGGACCATTTTTAAAGTATTTATTGAATTTCTTACACTATTATTTCTGTTTTATGTTTTGGCTTTTTGGACGTGAGGTATTTGGGATCTTAACTCCCCAGCCAGGGCTCAAACCCACAGCCCCTGTATTAGGAGGCAAAGTCTTAACCACTGAACCATCAGAGAAGCCCCTAGCTTTTTATTCTTTCCATAACACCATCACTGGTTCTATACTTGCATGAAACACTACCAACCTTAATATGTGAGAGAAGAATAAACAAACGGTATTTGTTGACTTCCTAATCTAAATTGTAGCCTCTTTTAACTTTTCATGTTGGAAACCTGCTCAGTGCCTAAATGAATCGATTGGCATTCTGCAGTTTTCTTGCTCAACTTATCTTTCTTTTCTTTTTTGTGGCGGGTGGGTTGGGGTGGGAGTTGGGGGGAGCAGGGAGAAGAATGATGGTAAGCTTTGGAGGTAGCATTAGTGAATTAGGGACTCTGTTTGGCTGTGAATTGATTGTGTTATCTTAGACAAAAAAGCCTATGGAAAAAATGAGATTTTTTTAAAACTTCTATTGCAGTATTATCTGTTTGAAAATATTTTTCAGGCCTGTTGTGAGAATCAAGAATTGACATGTATTTGGTGTGTTCTTAACTGTAAGCTACTCTTTAAGCATTGTGTTTATTCATCCAGTCATCTTGCTTCACCTAATTTTGATTCTGCTTGTGTTTTCAATCCTCTCAGGGGATGTCTTGCCTCTTCCATGGAGGCTCATTTCTAGCATGCTGGGTGTCTTGTGCCTTCTCCTAATAGCCATTGTGGTAGCTGTTGTTACTGCAAACTGTAAGTAAATACAGAAACATCCAAATTGTCTTCCCCTCAGGGGCACTGTTTAATTTCATAGAATATGATAAGCCAAAACAGACTGAGAATAATTTTAGCTTACCCAAATTCTTCCTTTTTTATTTTCTTGAAAATTGCTGATTTATTTTTATGAAATATAGTCTTTGAGTGTCTCATTTTTGATGTTTCAATTTAAAATAAGATCTACTCATGATATTTGACTGTTTTTGCAGCATCTTCCAAAAAACCACCTCTCAAAATCCAGCAGAAAGGTAGGTTTTACACACTGATTTCTTAAACTTATTTAAAAGTATTATTGTGCTGGTCAGAGACCCAGGTTCTATCCCTGGGTCGGGAAGATCCCCCAGAGAAATGAATGGCTACCAACTCCAGCATTCTTGCCTTGAAGAATTCCACGGACAGAGGAGTCTGGCGGGCTATACAGCTCATGGGGTCACAAACAGTCGGACATGACTAAGCGACTAACACTATCACTATCTATCCACACACACGGAGATTTCTCTGGGCAAGTTACTCTAGAATGTGTAATAGAAAATATAAGACATAATTCCAGCCATCAAATAACTTACAGTCTTGTGAAACTGATGCTTGTGTATAACTAACTGAAATATAGGAAGACAGGGGTAAGGTTTTCTGGGGGTTTTCTGGGGTGTTTTAAAAAATTGTTGTAAGACTTCATATGTTTGTAGGGGAATAGAAATACCTGTAATGAGAACAAATTTTGGGGAAGTAGAGTTTATATTACAGGGGCAAAATAGTAACACACATTAATCTAATGGAGATGTAATGCGAAGACATTCTAACCCTGAAATGCTGTAATATCAAAGTAAGGAGATAAGAACATGAATAAATTCTAGGTCACCCGTGTCATATAAAATATGAAGGGTCCAACATGTCTCAGAAGTGAGAGAAAAAGAAAAGTTTTCATTCTAATTCATAATTTTGTTATGAGTAATTTTTGTGTTTATGAAATGTTACTCTCATGACAAAGGTGTACTTCTGTTTACAAGGTGTATTTAACATAATAAAGTCAGGCTTTGTGATTTTTTTTCCCCAATGCAGTCATAGAGAGCCTGTGTCTTGGACCTCAGTGTCATTCTTGTCCAGAGAATTGGGTTTGGTTCAGATGCAGATGTTACTACTTTTCCAAGGAAAAGTTAACTTGGAGAGAGAGTCAAAGTGCCTGTTCATCTCTAAATTCCAGTCTCATCAAGATAAACAAGGAGGAGATGGTAAGCTGTAAAACAGAGCATCATAATGCTATGTGAAACATGGCAAGTCGATTGAGTGGCTTAAGCTGAGAGTTATTTACATTTACATGACCTCAGTTCAGTTCAGTTCAGTCTTTCAGTTGTGTCCGACTCTTTGCGACCCCATGAATCACAGCACGCCAGGCCTCCCTGTCCATCACCATCTCCCGGAGTTCACTCAGACTCACGTCCATCGAGTCCGTGATGCCATCCAGACATCTCACCCTCTGTTGTCCCCTTCTCCTCCTGCCCCAAATCCCTCCCAGCATCAGAGTCTTTTCCAATGAGTCAACTCTTTGCATCAGGTGGCCAAAGTACTGGAGTTTCAGAACTAGACAAATGGCTGAAGGGTATGACTAGTTTATCTTTTGTTTACATTTTCATATGCAAAATGTGCCGCTGGATCAGGCTCTTATGTAAAGGGGAGAGATGTTTTGAAATAATAAGTAGAAAGACCTTCATGTACAGACAGATGCTGTTAGAGTCGTCTTATACAAGGCACCTAGAATAGTCAAACTCACAGTCAGAAAGTACATTGGTAGATGCTAGCGGCAGGGGAGTACATCGCCGGGGAGGCGTGATGGGGAGTTAGTGTGTAGTGGCGACAGAGTTTTGGTTTCGGTTCAGTTCAGATAAATCCCTGAGTCGTGTCCGACTCTTTGCGACCCCATGAATTGCAGCACGCCAGGCCTCCCTGTCCATCACCATCTCCCGGAGTTCACTCAAACTCATGTCCATCGAGTCGGTGATGCCATCTAGCCATCTCATCCTCTGTCGTCCCCTTCTCCTCCTGCCCCCAATCAACACAGCATCAGAGTCTTTTCCAATGAGTCAACTCTTCACTTGAGGTGGCCAAAGTATTGGAGTTTCAGCTTTAGCATCAGTCCTTCCAAAGAACACCCAGGACTGATCTCCTTTAGAATGGACTGATTGCATCTCCTTGCAGTCCAAGGGACTCTCAAGAGTCTTCTTCAATACCACAGTTCAAAAGCATCAATTCTTCAGTGCTCAGCTTTCTTCACAGTCCAACTCTCATATCCATACATGACCACTGGAAAAACCATAGCCTTGACTAGACGGATCTTTGTTGACAAAGTAATGTCTCTGCTTTTGAATATGCTGTCTAGGTTGGTCACAACTTTCCTTCCAAGGAGTAAGCGTCTTTTAACTTCATGGCTGCAATTACCATCTGAAGTGATTTTGGAGCCCTCAAAAATAAAGTCTGACACTGTTTCCACTGTTTCCCCATCTATTTGCCATGAAGTGATGGGACCAGATGCCATGATCTTCGTTTTCTGAATGTTGAGCTTTAAGCCAACTTTTTCACTCTCCTCTTTCAATTTCATCAAGAGGCTTTTTAGTTCCTCTTCACTTTCTGCCATAAGGGTGGTGTCATCTGCATATCTGAGGTTATTAAGATTTCTTCTGGCAATCTTGATTGCAGCTTGTGCTTCTTCCAGCCCAGCATTTCTCATGATGTACTCTACATAGAAGTTAAATAAGCTGGGTGACAATATATATCCTTGACGTACTCCTTTCCCTATTTGGAACCCGTCTGTTGTTCCATGTCCAGTTCCAACTGTTGCTTCCTGACCTGCATACAGGTTTCTCAAGAGGCAGGTCAGGTGGTCTGGTATTCCCATCTCTTTCAGAATTTCCCACAGTTTATTGTGATCCACACAGTCAAAGGCTTTGGCATAGTCAATAAAGCAGAAATAGATGTTTTTCTAGAGCTCTCTTGCTTTTTCAATGATCCAGCACATGTTGGCAATTTGATCTCTGTTTCCTCTGCCTTTTGTAAAACCAGCTTGAACATCTGGAAGTTCACATTTCATGTATTGCTGAAGCCTGGCTTGGAGAATTTTGAGCATTACTTTACTAGCGTGTGAGATCCGTGCAATTGTGCAGTAGTTTGAGCATTCTTTGGCATTGCCTTTCTTTGGGATTGGAATGAAACTGACCTTTTCCAGTCCCTTGGCCTCTGCTGAGTTTTCCAAATTTTGCGTGCAGCACTTTCACAGCATCATCTTTCAGAATTTGAAACAGCTCAACTGGAATTCCATCACCTCTACTTGCTTTGTTCGTAGTGATGTTTTTTAAGGCCCACTTGACTTCACATTCCAGGATGTTTGGCTCTAGGTAAATGTTCACACCATCGTGATTATCTTGGTTGTAAAGATCTTTTTTGTACAGTTCTTCTGTGTATTCTTGCCACCTCTTCTTAATATCTTCTGTTTCTGTTAGGTCCATAGCATTTCCGTTAGGTCCATACCATTTCTGTCCTTTATTGAGCCCATCTTGCATGAACTGTTCCCTTGGTATCTCTAATTTTCTTGAAGAGATCTCTGGTCTTTCCCATTCTGTTGTTTTCCTCTATTTCTTTGCATTGATCGCTTTGGTTTAGGAAGGTGAAAAAGTCTGGAGACAGATGAAGGCTGAGAGTTTCATAACAATGTGAATGTACTTAGTGCCATCATGAACTGTACAGTTAAATATAGTTCAAATCATATATTTTATATTATGCGAACATGGCAGTTGCTCAGTCGTGTCCTACTCTTTGTGACCCCTTGGACTGTAACCCAGCAGGCTTCTCTGTCCATGGGATTCTCCAGGCAAGAATACTGGAATGGGTTGCCATGCCCTTCTCCAGGGGAGCTTCCTAGCCCAGGTGAATTCTACACCCCTCAAAAAAAGACAGTTAGAAAATATGCATATTGAATGAATTTTGAAGGAGACAGTTATTACAAGAACTATCCCAATCAGAGAAAAAAGAACCTGGTATATAGCCCAACAACCAGATAGTATAGCCTTTGTGGTCCAAAAGTTAATGGCATTGTGTGAGCAGTGCCTCACAATCTAGAACAGGATACGAGGAGATGGAAGAGCTTTCCCTCACTCTGCCAATGGACATCAGCATCGAGTTAAAGCATCCACTGTAAGAATTCTTCGGATAGAGGATGTTCTCTCCATTCTGCACCTAAAGAGACAGGAGTTAGACAGGAGTTAGGGGTAAAAGTAATCTTAAAGACATCTATAAAGTTCTTGCTTATAGACCTCGCTGCCATTCCTTTAAAAACCTTACTCCCTTATTCACCAAACCCACACCATCTTTTTACTCATATTTATTTATTTTCCGTGTCTCCCGTGAGAATTGGGAATTTGTGTTGTTTCTTGCTGTATCATTAGCTGAATCTCAAAATGGTTTTGGAATATAGCATGTGATAATGAGTTTGTGGATGGGAAGAATTGAATAAAGATAAACACAGTGTTGAATTTTTTTAAAAGGACTCTCATGCAGTTGATGAAAAGATAATAATGAGAACCTTGTATTTGCATGTATTTGTTTATCACTAGCATTTCTTCTCCTTAAAATCTTTCTTTTGGATTGGAGTCTACTATAATGAAACTGGCAGGCACTGGCTGTGGGAAAATGATTCATTTCTGCCTTCTGATATGTAAGTATCTGTCTGACATAATGCAATCTTCTTTGCCCTTGGTTTAATTGCTGTATTTGCCCAAAATAGTAGAAATAAATAGAGCCCGAGACACAATTTCAAGTACATTTAGGGAAGTGGGAAAAGAGACAGTAACTTAAATCCAATCCCATGTTCAGAATTATAGCCTCCAGAAGCAGATAACATAACTCAGTTCCTTAATAAGTCCTCTCCTGAGAATTTTTCTTACACATCATCTCAGTTTGCTAGGGCTCTCATAACAAAGCACTGCAGATGGAGTAGCTTGAACAGCAGAAATTTATTTTCTTGAATGCAGAGGATAAAAGTCCAAGGCCAAGGCGCTGGCAGTTTGGTTTCTTCTGAGGCCTCTCTCCTTGACTGTCTACTCCGTGGGTCTACAGGTGGTCTTCCCCCTATTCCTGTTTATGTGCAAATTTCCTCTTGTAAGGACAGCAGCAATATTGGATTAGGGCCCACCCTAATGACCTCTTTTAACTGAATTAATTCTTGAAAGACCTTATCTACACTCATATTCTAGGGTGTTGGAGGGTAGGATCCCAATGTATACATTTTAATGGGACACAATTCAGCTCATAACACAAACCATGGATTAAAATCTTACTTCCTCACTAACCATAGTGCTCGATAAGACCCAACTTCCAGGTCATTAATATAGCTTTAAAATCTCCCTGCATTTTTATATTCTACCCACCATCTGCCTAAACACTGTGGACACTAAAAATGTTTATTTTCTTCACCAGAAAAATGTGATGATACCTGTTATTCATAGGCTTTTCAGTCTTTTGTTTTTAAGTTGTCTCTCTACTTCTATAAGCAATGATAATCAGCCTGCTCTCCATCCTCTCAGAGGCTTACATCCTTACTTGAGTTTTTATGAAATATTTAAGGTTCTGTAATCTATCAATAACTTTTAAATTTGTAAAAATCTTAGTTATCTGTGCTACTGATAGAAATTCAATTTGATTCAATTATATTATATGTACATTCGTTTTAAGTGTTTCTATATGAAAAGAAAGTTTTATATTTCTCCTCTCTGGTATTTACTTGTTATAGAATTTCACGAAGACTATGCCATTTCTTCTGTTTTAGGTTTTCTCTTCCTACACCTATATTAAGACAAAACTGTCTATCTTACAAATCAGGAGGAGTTTATCTAAGTGAAAGCTGTGGAATTAAACAGACTTACATTTGTAAGAATCACCTTATTTTTTGATACATATATATGGAATCTAGAAAAATGATCCAGATGAACCTACTTGCAAAACCTGTTATCAAACCTAGAGACACAGATGTAGAGAACACATCTGGGTGGAAAGGGGGAGTGGGATGGATCGGGAGATTGGGATTGACCTGTATACACTGCCATATACAAAACAGATAACTAGTGAGAACCTACTGTCTAGCACAGGGAACTCTACTCAGTGCTCTATGGTGACCTGTAGTTGTAAAGCAATTATACTCCAATAAGAAATGAAAAATAGAATCACCTTATTTATTCTGTAAATTCACAGAAAAGATGAGCATTACTCTTATCTAATTCTACACCTTGATAGAATCGTCAATGGTCACTTTCTTGGTCTATAGAGAAAATATGTAAATAGACACCTCTAGTAAAAACGGGATATTCTCAAAATATACTGCAATACTATTTTATAAATGTACTATAATTTTGTTGAGTGGATATACTTTGATTTAGATGACTTTTCGTGAAATAACACCATGATAATACTTAGAAAATATATGCCAATGCACTTTAGGAGACATTGCCTTAAGTATTTTCTGAATTATGCCATGAGATAAAGTTAATGAGACAAGGTTAGATTGTGTTGGACATTAAACAGTTGTTTTATGTAAACTTACACTATTGTCACTGATATATGTATTGCTTTTTTTTGTCTATAAAATTGTCAAAATATATTGTTAAGTGATAGAACACAGAACTGGATGTAGAGATTAGTATAACTGCACAAGAAATAGAATTGTTCCATAATTTTTTCAAAATTAGTTTTCAGCTTGATTACTGCCCCAAAGTCCAATTTATTTTGTAACATGGTGACTCTGAGATAGCTAATTAGACCCACAGGTGTGGTTTAAAAGGACTTTGCTTTAAAGTCTCAATTGTGAAATGTTCATTCCTTTGAGTTGTTCTGTTACATAGTATTTCTAAAAAATCAAAAATAAATGATTAGTATTTGTTTCCTTTTAATTGTATCAAAGCCTTTAGAATTATTAAAACAATAGTGATGACAAGCTGTGGTTTATCTTCTCTTAGTCTTAAAACCTTCTATACCTTTTTTCACATACAGACACAATAAGCTCCTTTTATGTTTATTTAATAAGATTTGGTCTAAAATTATATGCAAAGAGCAAAAGCTATGTTTTACCAAAGTTCTTATTTCACTAGAGTAGAAGCAACATTATAATGACAGAATTAGATATAACTGTCCCCTGATATTTACAGGAGATTGCTTCCAGGACCCTTGGTGGGTGCCAAACTGTGTAGATGTGTCCAGGTCCTTATATAAAATATTTGCATATATTTTACATTATTTGTATAGCTGCTAAGTCACTTCAGTCGTGTCCAACTCTGTGCGACCCCATAGACGGCAGCCCACTAGGCTCCTCTGTCCCTGGGATTCTCCAGGCAAGAATACTGGAGTGGGTTGCCATTTCCTTCTCCAATGCATGAAAGTGAAAAGTGAAAGTGAAGTCGCTCAGTTGTGCCTGACTCTTAGCGACCCCATGGAATGCAGCCTACCAAGCTTCTCCGTCCATGGGATTTTCCAGGCAAGAGTACCGGAGTGGGTTGCCATTGCCTTCTCCATATAAATGTATGGCTTATGTACAAAAAATAACCTTGGTGTATTATTTACATATAACAGATGTACATATAAGTCATCTCTAGATTATTTATACCTAATACAATGTAAATGCTATGTAAGTTATTGTCAATACAATGTAAGTACTATGTAGATAGTCGCCTGGGTGTGGCAAATTCAAGATTTGCTTTTCAGAAATTTCTAGCTTTTTAAAAATATTTTCAATTTATGATTAGTTGAATTGAAAGATGCAAAACCCATGGGTGCAGAGGTCCAACTGTGCTGTATTTGTTCTTAATCCAAGCATTTCCATTGATGAAAATAACCAATAAACAATCTCTAATAAGAGCAGAAAGGAGCTTTATTTGAGGCAAACTGAGGACTATAGTCTGGAAGGCAGATTCTCCAATAACTTCTCTGGAGAAGCAGGATTTTCAGCTTGTTTCATATCTTGTTAGAACAAAGGACAAGCGCAAGTCAGGGATTCCTTCAAAGTGAAAGTGAAGTCGCTCAGTCCTGTCCGACTCCTTGCAACCCCATGGACTGTAGCCTACCAGGCTTCTCTGTCCATGGGCTTTTCCAGGCAAGAGTACCAGAGTGGGTTGCCATTTCCTTCTCCAGGGGATCTTCTCGACCCAGGGATCAAACCCGGGTCTCTGGCATTGCAGGCAGACGCTATACCCTCTGAGCCACCAGGGAAGCCCAACATTCTTTCAGGGATTCACAAAAAAAGAAAAAAAATCAGCATGTATGCAGAGGGTCAGTGTGGCTGTGGCACCTAGGAAGAGAGTCTTATCATCAAAGGAGGATCAGCATTGGCATCCCCAGAAGGGAGCATTTAATCTTTATTTTTAACATGGACATTCTTTAGTTATGATCAATGTGTCCTTTTCTTTAATAATTAAAGCAGATGTACAGTGTATGTTTGATAGGCCACAAATAGGGTGTTAGTTTCCCTGGTGGGTCAGATGGCAAAGAATCTACCTGCAATGTGGGAGACCTGGGTTCAATCCCTGGGTCTAGAAGATCTCCTGGACAAGGGAATGGCAACTCATTCTAGTATTCATGCTTGGATAATTCCATGGACAGAGGAGCCTGGAAGGCTGCAGTTCATGGGGTCACAAAGAGTCGGACATGTCTGAACAATTAACACCTTCTCTGTAGTATAAGATTCAGGTTAACTTATGCATAAGCCACAGTGACTTCCGCATACCTCAATAAGTCAAAACTCCTTTTGTCAGTTTCTTCCACTCCTCCATACTTACTTTACTATGCTTTTATTCTTTAAATATTTCCCTTCCTAGATGATCATTTTAAGCAAAAAATTTCTTTCCTAGGTGGTCATTCTAAGCAAAAAAGCAGATCAGAGCAACTTTTCAGAGTTCATTAGCTTTTTACTCTGGTATGGTTTCATGAGGATTTTTTTTTAAAGTTTCCTTTTTGAGTTATGGTATTCTCTGACATATGGCAAGGAGTGAGATTGTAGGAGCAGATAGTAGTTCTATATTTAGTTTTTTAAGGAACCTCCAGACTGCTATCCATAGTACCAATTTACCTTCCCAGCAACAGTATAGAAGGGTTTCCTTTTCTCCACACCCTCTCCAGCACTTACTGTTTGTAAAATTTTTAGTGATGGTTATTCTGATTGGTGTGAAGTAATAGCTCATTGGTGTTTTGCTTTGCATTTCTCTATAATTAGTGCTGAGAAAGGTTGAGGGCAGGAGGAGTGGGGGCTACAGAGGATGAGATGGTTGGATGGTATCATCCACTCAATGGACATAAGTTTGAGCAAACTCCAGGAGATAGTGAAGGACAGAGAAGCCTGGCACACTACAGTCCATGGGTTTGAAAAGAGTTGGACACAATTGAATTGAATAACAGTGATAATTCATCATGTTGAGCATCTTTTCATGTGTTTTTTTGGCAGATCTGTTTAAATCTTTCACCCATTTTTTTGATTGGGTTGTTTGTTCTTTTGATATTGAGCTTCATGAGCTGTTTGTATGTTTTGGAGATAAATCCCTTGTGGGTCACTTCATTGCAAATATTTTCTCCCATTCCGTGGGCTATCTTTCATCTTCTTTATGGCTTCCTTTGCTTTGTAAAAGCTTTTAAGTTAATTAGGTCCCATTTGCTTATTTTTGTTTTTATTTTTATTATTCTAGGGGGTGGATCAAAAATATCTTTCTGTGATTTATGTCAGAGAGTGTTCTGCCTATGTTTTCAACTTGATTCCCTTAAAGTTATATAATTACTTACAACAGTGCAGCCCATGTGCTACAATACATGGTTTTATTACCTACTGTTGAAGGGTGATATCTGAAGCATTGACATGCCATGTTACAACTCATCTTGTTTAGAAGTCAGTGAATAATATAACTGAATTATTAGTATCAACAGGCAAATATCATACATAAAATATAGGCATTTCCCCCAAATATCCCTGAAGTATATATTAACATTATCCTTTGAAGAAGAACCTGAAAAGCTGTTGAACCACAGAATAAAGTTAAGCACTGCCATTCATATCATTGTTACATTGTGAAAATTTAATAACAGAAGTGGCGATAGAATTTTATAGCAAGCATAGATATATTCGTCACCCAGATTGTACCATTAACATTTGAGTATATTTTCTCCATTACATATCTGTCTCCTATGTTTTTATCCACCTTGATACATCTTATTTTTTATACATTTCAAAATAATTTCCAGATATCAACACACTTCCCTCCTGAGTACTATAGCATGTATATTACTCACTAGCGTTCAATATTTGTTTACAATTCTCTTGTTCTTTTGAATTATAATTTGCATACAAGAAATGCACAGATTCTGGTGTTACTATTCAATAAGTTTATCATACAGTCTGCTGCAAATTGTGATTAAGATGCAGAGTATTGGTCTTCATGGGTGGTCCAGGGGTTAAGAATCCTACCAATGTAAGGGACACAGGTTCGATTGCTGGTCTGGGAAGATTACACATGCCATAGGGCAACTAAGCCCACGTACCACAACTACTGAGCCCGCTTGCCCTAGAGCCTGTGCTCCACAACAAGAGAGGCCACCACAATGAGAAGCCTTGCACCGCAACTAGAAAGTAGCACCTGCTCGCTACAACTAGAGAAAGTCTGCTCATAGCAACAAAGACTCAGTGCAGCCAAAAATAAACAAATAAATTAAATTATTTCCTAAAAAGATGAAGATTATTACTCTTTCCCAGAAGATTCCCTCAAGTTCATTCCAATAGATCCCTATCCACTCTATAAATAAATACTTTAATTTATTTATCTTTAAAGTCAACCACTATTCTGATTTTTCTCCAGTATATTTTGTATATTCTTTTTCAGGAATTATTTCAAATTCTGTTTTGTTATGTTTTGTATAAAACATTTTTTTTCCAGTGTAATGTTTGTGTGATTCATCTGTGTTATTATATGTGATGTTCAGATTTCACACAAAAATTGATATTAATTTCCACTGATTTTTTTTTTTCCTAAGGTGGGCAAGGTTTAATATTTGGCATCATAGAGTTCCTTTGGCAGCCTTACTTTGACAGTCCTATTTCCAGAAATGATGACTTCATTTTCACCATCTTCATGGATTTCAGTCAGGTTTTGGTGCAGTGTTATCACAGATTAGCACCAAGTATAGGACCTGCTTCTGATTTCATAGGCTTCTACTACATACCAGACTTTTGACTCTTAAAGTTGACTCCATTGTTTCCTAGTAGAGGAGACCACACAGCACTGGGCATTTCTCCCTACCTACTCCTGATAGATTAATTACATCAGATGCTTGACCCCTTCTTGGAGTTACCCATGATGCCTCACTGCTATCAGCACTTTCCTAAGCAGTAGTGTTTCTATTTCACTTTACTCAACCAATTCCAGCAACATGACTGTACTCTGTACCAGGCCCTCAGTTTTTGAGATTATTAATATTCTGACAGTTGTGATTGTTTTCATATAAAGCCACTCAAAGTGGCTAATAGTTAAGGTGTTTAATGGATCACCATGACCCATATCATTCTTGGGCATCTAGTTGCTTTTGAATTTTAGTATGGCTTCCTGAAAAATTTATGAAAGAAATGAAAGAAAGACTCTACTTTCCTTCTTCTTAGTAAGGCAATTTGATCACTGAATGAGGCTGTCCCCAGAAAGATACATGCATGTGGGTGTGTGTGTGTATTTTCAACCAAAAATAAAACATATATATAGTAGGGATTTAACATCTATATCTAGTTCTATTACTGGAAAAAAAATGTAGTTAGAATGAACTAGGTTCAAGATGGTGAAAGATTTAACTTTCAGTAGACCTTGAGCCTCTTATATGCTCATTATAATTCATTAGCATAAGCTAAACGGCATACCCACAGGCACCATGACAATTCTGAAGCTAACCATAAAAGGAAACAAAGTGGGCACAGGACCAATTCCTGGAAATCCCTGCCCCTTCCCCAAAATGTTGGAAAAATTCACCTATTCATTCTGTGTGCTTGGTAATTCAGCTGTGCCTGACTCTTTATGACCATTTGGACGGTAGCCCACCAGGTTCCCCTGTCCATGGGATTTTTTCAGGCAAAAAAACTGGAATGGGTTGCTATTTCCTCCTCCAGGGAGTCTTCCTGACCTACCCAGGTCTCTTGCTTTGCAGGCAGATTCTTTATCCGCTGAGCTATCAGGGAAGCCCTGAAATTACCCAGTCTGTAAAAACTAATCACCACATATTTGGGGGCCTCTTGCCTTGTGAGATGGTTGCTCTCTATCTGTGGAATGTGTTTCTCTCTAAATAAATCTACTAAGAGAGAGAGAGAAAAGAAGTAGTGTGACTGTATCTTGTACTTAACATAATCCCTGAACTGGTGCTATCTTTAACCCTTTTTATTGTCTGTTGATTTTCTTATTCATCTCTTAAGGTTTTGTCCCATGACAAACATGGATTTTAAAATCTTATTGCTTTAAATTCTTAGCTTTCTATAATCTTCCTAAAACTTCCATTTAAATACAGAGGTTTTATAGTTGGTTGCTAGGAATGGATTGTTTCCTTCCATGTGTTCTGTAACTCATGCCTGTCTCATTCACTTATTATTTTAGGAATTATTTTTATCATGGTTGCATAGTCTAGTTTTCTGCTTTAATTAACATGAATATCTATATATCTGTTCTTATAACTTTCTTGTCCAATTACAATTGTTTCCCTAAGGGGGAATAATTCAAGTTTTCAAAAAATTTTATTTTTATAGAAGTGGAAAGTATGCCAGGTATTTAGGAGCTTTTCCTGATAATGCATTTTCTTTCCCAGTAGTTTCTTCTAAAAAATATGCTATCCAATGCATTCAGTTGAAATGAAATCTCTCGGGAATAAATATATAATTTAGAATATGATTATAACATTTATATCATCATATTATGACTTGTATTAATGATTTCTCCATCCTCATGTAATTCTAACTTTCATTAAAGACTTTTCCAGCCTCATATTATTTCACATTTTTTTTTTCTGTCTCTTTTTCCTCCTTACTTCCTCTTCCAAATAAAAGAGCAGTCATGATTTTGAAGCTAATTCTGTTACTTGTGATAATGTATGCCCAACTGATAATGCTAATGTCCATGTTCCCACACATCTAAGCTTGCAAATTAAGAGTCCTGAGATAGGAAGATTATTCTCGATTATCCAGGCGTGTCCTAAATGTAATCACAAGTGTCTTTTCAGGATGGAAGTAGAGTGTGCCTTGACAGGCAATCAGTGATGGGGGGGAAAGTGATGCTGCAGAAACAGAGACTGGAGTGATGTGGCCACAATTCAAGAAATGCTGGCAGCCACGAAAGCTGGGTGAGACAAGGATGAGACTTGAAGCTTGCAGATGAAACCAGTCCTGATGAAATCTTAACATTGGCCCTCATTTAGATTTCTAGCCTCCAAAACTATAAGAGAATAAATTTCTGTTGTTTTCATTTACTTACTAAGATTGTAGGGATTCGTTGCTGTAGTAATAGCAAACAAATATAGATACTATATAAGAATGTGCTCAGTCGCTCAGTCGTGTTGGACTCTTTGTGATCCCATGGACTGTAGCTTGTCAGGCTCCTCTGTCCCTGGGATTTTCCAGGCAAGAATACTGGAGTGGGTTGCCATTCCCTTCTCCAACTATATAAGAATACTGTCTCGTCAAATATAGAGCTCAACCAGACTTCCCTGAGGGTCTTGCAGGCAGCTGGGTTCAATTTCTGGTCAGGGAGCAAAGGTCCTACACGCATGGCGTTCCTGAGTCTGCACACTCTGGAGCATGTGTGTCACAACTAGAGAGCTGGTGCACCACGATCAAAGACCCTGCATGAAACAACAAAGATGGCTTGTGCTGCAAATAAAACCTGATACAGCCAAATAAATACATAAATACATATATTTAAAATATAGAGCTCAAACAGAAAGTGTGGGACACAGGATATCTGATTTGAGGGGATGATCATGATTGGAAAATAAATCGGTGCAAGTTCACTGCCCAGGTGAGGACAACTATAGGTACAGGGCTCCATGAGAATTTTCCAGGAATAAAACCTGCACAAAATATAAACGAAATGAAGGAACAAGACTCCGAAACATTTTTGGGAGGAGCCATGAAAACAGTGCAAAGGCTTTCAGATACAAGACGGCATGGTTTGTTTGAGGAACAGCAAGAAGGCGTTGTGAGCAGAGCTGAGTGAATGAAGAGAAGAGGGATAGGAAATGAAACTACAGGACTAGTCAGGCAAGCAAGGATGTGTCGAGTAGTTTGGATCTTATTTGAAGAAGGGAGCAGCACTGGTGAGGGTCCAGTCAGGTACACTAAGCCCAGGCCAGATCATTAAATGGAGGGAATTTAATATAGGAAAATATTTCCAAAACAGTTATAGATCTGAAAAGACAAACAGGGAGAAAGAAGACAGCCCAGAGATGAGCAAAACAGAAAGTGGGGACCATTCCTAGGGCTGGAGGAGATGAGGGAGCAGGTGGGCCTCCAAAGCCACTTAGTGGGAACCAGGACCATAGTTCCAGTTGGTGGGATGGTGTCTGGTGGAGGCTGGGAAGCAGAGGCAGTTGCTGTTTGGCAGGAGTTAAACCCATTTGGTGTAAGCATAGTGGGAGATGTCGCCTGAAGCAGAGAGAGAGATGCAAGGATACCAGGCTTCTCACCACTTCCCACCTTTCAAATGTCAAGCCACTTGCTCCCATTGGCTGAATCGGACCAGAAGCTGGTTGGTGTGAAAACTGACATATATTTTGTGGGAATCAGCACCTGAGTTAGGAGCAGAGGGGAAAGTGGAAGGGGACAAAAATGGTAGTGACTGACACAGGGTGGAAGAAAGCAGGTCTCCCAAGGACAAAGGACCACAGTGTTTTGGGAGAGATATTTCTTGTACTAAATCAGAAGTATGACTTGTTAACACAGTTATTTTGTGAAGAGATTCATTAAATCTATCTTGTCTAATCTGTATGTCAGCTTCTTTATTGTGACACGTGGGTAATATCACTAAGATAAATTATCAATATGGAACCATGTATAGAAGGGTTCAGGAATGGTGGTGGTGGGGGGAGGGTGTATTGAAAACATGTTTGGCAAAGAAAGAATTGAGAATACTTTATTTGATATACTGACATCAGAGATACAAGTGTCTTATCCCTTATCCACAATGCCAAAATCCATATCTCTGTAAAGTAAAACATTTTTACCTGTTTGGCTCCAGGGCCTGAACTAAGCTAATAATAGATTTCCCATTTTACATTTTGCTGAACAAGTATTATTATACTTGATTTTCAAATGACCTCACTGGGAACTAATTCATATATATATTCATATGTAATGCTTATTAATAAAAAGTTTTAATCTTAAAATTCATTTCTCTTCACAGGCTTTGCATATGATATCATGGACCTTACACATTATAATTTCTATAAAGAAATGATGAGAAAGCACTGTCTATAAAAGAACAATCACTACTTGTTGTTTGACTTGTCTTTATTTTCTGACTCTGTTGGATGTTATGTGTGATTCATGTTGGCTGTGTCTCATGTCACTCTGGATTAGAATAACATATTTTTAATTTAGAAATTTGACTTCTATTTGTAAAATAAGCTTTAAATTTTAGATTGTCTTCTTGCTAAAACTGACAATTAACTACACAGTCTTGCAACTGATTTCTAAGAATAGGTTGATTCTCTTAATCTGCAAAACCATGGGTGTGTGCTTCACCTTTTATCTCAGGAATAATTTTTGTCATATGATAGCTTTCTTTTCTTCCAGTGTGAGTTGGCTGTCCTGAAAACTTTCCATTGAGCTCAATCACTTTTCAGTGGTGCTGAGGAACTTGAGGTAGACAATAAAGATTTTTACTAAGGTAAATATTTTTTAAAAATCGTATTTAATAGCAACAAGAATAACTTTTGTTTGGTATTATTGAGACCCTTCCCCATGGCAATTTAGGTGTTCCTGATGTGTCTTTATTTTCCAGTATTTCCATCTATAGTATATGCTACCTCTATGCATTTTTTATATTAAAATGAATTTTCAGGTTAAAATAGATCTCATGTAAAATGTGGCTAGAGTATCCACAGGCCAGTCAATGCTTTATGATGATCATCTTTACTTATTTACTTTTTCCTTTGTTTGGGTATTTATTCTTGCACCCTCCTCTTTCAGAGGGTAAAGGCTGTCATGATTCTGAATCTAGTGTGATTTCCTGTGATCACACTTGCCTGCCTGAATGATGACAACACAAACAATGATGTTAAAGCGACAGCGATCACGCACATCCAGGGTTATGCCCCTCACTTTTGGTCTCTTTCTCTCCTCCTTAAACTTCATCTTCCATTCCTTGGCCAGGTACACTGCTTTGACTCCTAATGTATTTTGCAGCTGCTGCTTGTTCTTTTAATCAACCATGCTGTTTTTTATGTTTTCCATGCCCTTCCAACTCTTCCCTGGAACTGTATGGTCACATCAAGACTAGTGTAAGTGTTAACTGTTGTTTCGAGCAGCAACAAGTCTGTGGTTGGAAATATTCTGTACTGTTCAGTGTGATGTTTCAGCCACACACGTATAAACTATCAAACTGATAGAGCGTATTCAACTGATGCATAAAGGTGTGAACAAAGAAGACAGGTTGATTGATAATGACCACGTTTTAACATTTCTGAAAATTTTTGGCACTGTGCCATATCAGGGTGCAGGTTCTTTAGTTAAAATTTAATTTCCAAGCTTGCTCTAAATATCACCCTCTGTCCTGTGAGCCCCAACATACGTGTTTTTTTTTCTAATTATTATTATTAGTTGCTAGGTGGTATATGTTAATACTTTTATATGTTTATACATTGAACTGTTCTCAGGACATATTTCTATTCATTTTAGTTTTACATTTTTTCAGATGATGAGAATGAATCTTCTAGGGATTGTGAATATTATTCAAGTTTATAAATATAACACTTCACAGAATCAGACACTCGAAACAACTGACGTTTGACATCTCTTGTTCAGCAGGTTGAAGAAGGAAAGGAAGAGAATGTCCCCCCAATTTGGATCAATTAAAATTAGATTTGTCCATCTCAAGCTCCAGCGGATAGCCAACAAGGACCTACTCTATAGCACAGGGAACTCTGCTCAATGTTATGTGCAAGCCTGGATGGGAGGGAGTTTGGGGGAGAATGGATACATGTATGTGTATGACTGAGTCCCTTGGCTGTTTACCTGAAACTATCACAACATTGTTAATTGGTTACACTCCAATACCAAGTAAAAAGATTAAAAAAATTAGATTTGAATGCTAAGTAGCTTGTCACTCTGTTGTCATATCATTTAGCTTTGTGCTGCCACTTTTCTAGATACTCTGTACTTTTTCTCATTAGATTATCCCACTCGGTGGATAAGTTGGAAAGATTATAATCACTTTTAAATAAATCTATTCAATTCAGTTTTTCTTTCCTACATAGTAGTCGATCCTATGGGAAATCAATCCTGACTATTCATTGGAAGGAGTGATGCTGAAGCAGAAGCTCCAACACTGGCCACAAGATGCGAAGAGCCAACTCATTAGAAAAGATACTGGGAAAGATTGAAGGCAAGGGGAGAACAGGGTGACAGAGAATGAAATGATTGGATGGCATCACCAACTCAATGGACATGAATGTGAACAAATTCTGGGAGATGGTGAAGGACAGAGAAGCCTGGCGTGCTGCATTTTACGAGTTTATAGAGTCGGACACAACTTAGTGTTTTAACCGTAACAACAGCTCTCACATTGGTGTTGAACCTGTTCATAGTAGATTCTTTTCTTCCTCTTTTATAAAAATACATTTTTTCCATTTATTTTTTCATTGATGTATAGTTGATTTACAATATTATATGTTTCAGGTATATAGCATAGTTATTCACAATTTTTAAAGGTTAGATTTCATTTATAATTATTATAAAACATCAGCTATACTCCCTGGGCTGTACTATATATCCTTGTAGTCTATTTATTTTATACATAGTAATTTGTATCACTTAATCCCCTCTCCCTATCTTACTCCTCTCTTCTTCCCACTCCCCAAGATCTTAAAAGTTATTCAATTTTAGAATGCTATTCTTCTCCAGATTCCATTTGTACATTCATGCATGCATTCATTCATTGAAGAGATAATACAAAAAAAAATCTGCAATGGTTTAGACATGGTTATAGGAGTGTCACTGAACAGAAGTAAAAAGAACTGATAGAATCTGTTTTCTGAAGTCATTTTTTCTGAAGGGTTGACAGAAATAGATATTGACAAAGTGGACACTATTTTGGAGTCAGAATTTCGGTAGTATGCATGTGATTTTTCCTCTCTTCTCCATACATTCTAAGCATATAGAACTATAGTAAGAGAAATTCAGTTCATCACAGCATAGTGTGTAGTCACTTGTCTTTTTTTTTAACCACTCTGAACATTTTTATTGTGATAAGAACATGACATGATATCCACCCTCTTAAAAAATTTTTAAGTATAGTGACAATGCTCTACAATAGACTTCTAGAACTTATTTGTATCACAAAACTAAAATTGTATACTGATTGAGCAGCAGCTCCCCATTCCCTCCACTCTCAGTCCCTGGTAACCACTATTCTGTTCTCTGTTTCTATGAATCTGACTTTTCATTACCTCATGTAAGTGGAATCATGTGTATTTGTCCTTCTGTCTGGGTTCTTTCTCTTATCGTGTCTTCCAGGCTTATCTGTGTTGTTGCATATGCCAGTATCATATTATTTTGACTACTGTAGCCTTGTAATATGTTTTGAAATCAAAGAGTGTGATACCTTCAGCTTGGTCCTTCTTGCTCAAAATTGCTTAGATTATTCAGGATCTCTTGCAGTTCTATGCATATTTTAGTATTGGGTTTATTTATTTTTTTTGTTAAAAAGAAAGGCCATTTGGGTTTTGATAGAAATTGCATTGTATCTGCAGATCACTTTGAATAATATGGACATCTGTGTGTGCATGCTAAGTTGCTTCAGTAGTGTCCAACTCTTTGTGACCCTATATGGCCTAAAGCCTGCCAGGCTCCTCTGTCCATGGAGATTCTTCAGGTAAGAATACCGGAGTGGGTTGCCATCCCTTCTCTCCAGGGTATCTTCCCAGCCCAGAGATTGAACCCATGTCTCTTATGTCCCCTGCATTGGCAGGTGGGTTCTTCACAATTAGCGCCACCTGGGAAGCCCAATATTTGGACATTTCCACAATATTTAAATCTTCCAATCCATAAACATAGATTGTCTTTTCATTCATTTGTGTCTTCCTTAATTTCTTCCATTAATGATTTGTTGTCAGTGTACAAGTTTTTCACCTCCTTGGTTAAGTTTATCACTAAGTGTCTTATTACTTTTTGATGCTATTATAAATGGGATTGTTTAATTTTTTCATAATTCACTAGCTCATTTTTAGTGTATAGAAATGCAGTTGATTTTTGTGTATTGACTTGTATCCTGTAACTTTGCTGATTTAGTTTATTAATTTCAACAAGTCTTGTTTACACTGAGATATAATTGACATACAATATATTAGTTTGGGGTGTACACACAAAGATTCAACAAACAGTCCATGCTGAGTGAGCCTGAATGCTGGGCCTGCCTTGCTTTAATACAGAGGAAGGAATAGCAATGGCTTAGGGAGATAAGAACATTAAAGTGTGTTTGTCATTCAAGACCCTCTCACCCACATGTGGGAGGTGATCCAGAAGATATTCCTTTCACCAATGCTGTGAAAAATAAATTTCTAAGGGGTTGCTAGGTATCCTTAAAGAGCTGTATGTTTCAACTTAAGTCCAAGATCAGTAGACGAGAGCAGCTGTCTGTTAAAGATCACTGGTTTCTGAACAAGTTCCTAATGTGCTTTTCTCAAACAGGGTCCTCAGGCCTTTTTGAACTTGCATCTTTGCCTGAGTCTCTGTGCAGATTTTTATTCCCTCACGTATAGGCTGCTTTTAAACTTCCCAGCTTGTTCTCAGAGCCTTTAGATGATCTGGTGTATGTCTCTTCCTCTACCTCTTGCTCCAGGTATATATAGGTCTGTAGAGTCCTTCAGCTTTTACCTGCAGTGTCTGCCATGTTTATTACTATTATCAACATGCAACATAAACTACTCTTTCCCAAGATAATGGCCTTTTGGAAGTGAAGCATATTCTTTTCAACAAACTTAGGGTGAGTTATACGTATTTTCTCTTGAGAGAACAATGATGAGGCAGTCCACCTAAATAGAGTAGTCAGTAATAAGACAATCACAGGAATTATGTCTAGGGACTGCAAAATCCTAGTGCAGAAAATTCACTGAAAGTAGAAATTAAGATAATAAGTATATTTGGAGCCTCAGCTATTAAAATGATTTGAAGAATCAGTTACCATCAGTTCCTCACAAAGATAATAAACTAGTTCTTACAGAAACACATGTTAAGGGGGAGAAATAGAGCAAAAAGTACCTTGAAAATTTATTTTAGGCCATTACTTGAAACTGAAATAAATGAGTTAGATTACACAAAGATGAAGTTCCTTAGTGTGGCTTCCTCACACAAAACCACACGGTTCTTTTTCTAGAAAAAGAGGCTGAGAAAATTACATTATGGGCTACTAAACTATATATATTCATCTGAGATAAATGAATCTGTTAAGAACTATGAAGAAGTCAAGGGAGCTGAAGTAGTTTTTAAATAAATGACCAATTGACAGAAGTAAATAAAATTAGTCTTCAAGTGAAAGTAGTTGATAGGAAAAGGAGAATACAAGAAAACTCTGACTTGGAGGCATTTGAGCTTACTTCCAGTTTTGAGATTAGAATTATTCATTCTCATACTCCAATAGCCACCCTCAATACTTTATGGGCCCCTGAATACCCAGAAAGGATAAGGCTGAAATTCTTGCTTTAACTCCTGCAACCCTCAGATTGATTGTCTTTGTCTAAGAATGATGCTGATATGAAATCTTCTACCTCATTGATTTTGTGGAGTATTATCTATTGATCAAGAATAAGCTGTTTGGACTTTCTTGGCGGTCCAGTGGTTAAGAATCTGCCTGCCAATGAGGGGACGCTGATTTAGTCCCTGGCCTGGGAAGATTCCACATGCAGGACAACTAGGCCTGTGTGCCACAGCTAATGGGCCTCAGCTCTAGAGCCTGCACTCAGCAAGAAAGACCTAGCACCGCCAAACATGAATAAACAAGTAAAGAAATTAAGGAAAAAGAATTATCCACTAAATTATTATCATTCCACTGATTAATTCCTTCATTAGCTTCATAACTACATAATATTTTATTGTTTTAGCAGTTATTCTAAATAACTAAAAATTTCAACACACATTCTTTTTTTTTTGAAATTCAGTAGGTTTTATTTTATTTTTTTCTATTTTTATTTCTTTTTTTTTAACTTTTATTTTTACTTTATTTTACTTTATAATATTGTATTGGTTTTGCCATACATTGACATGAATCCACCACGGGTGTACATGCGTTCCCAAATATGAACCCCCCTCCCACTCAACATGCATTCTTGACCTAGTAATGCCCAGGATAAATAATTCCTTTACCTCTTCTTAGACATTTTAATAGCCTTCTTGTTGTTTTTGCTGTCACGTCCAACTCTTTTGTGATCACGTGGACTGTAGTTCCCCAGTCTTCTCTGTCCATAGGTTTTCCCAAGCAATATTTCCAGGGGATCTTCCTGACCCAGAGATTTAACCTGCATGTCCTACCTTGCAGGCAGATTCTTTACTCTCTGGGCCATAGCCTTAGGTCCTTTTAACTCCATATCCCCCTTTTAATTTAAATGCAACATTAACAGTGTAGTTCAAGCTTATGCAATTTTAAACTATAGACACTAATATTATGGTTTTATATAATAACTATTCATTTAGATTTATACCTGCATTTACCTATTTCATTGCCCTTTATCCTGAATCTTAGAGGTTCCATTTGGGATTATTTTCGAATGGACCTTATAGTATATCCTTAGCATAGACCTAAGGTAATGACAATTTTTCTCTACCTATCTTAAATTATCTTTATTTCACCTATGGAATATATGTATATCTTCATATGATTCTCATATAATTATCTTTTCTCTGGGGATAGAGTTTTGTATAACAATTGTCTTTCAATACTTCCATGCTTTCTTTTTTCTTTTTAGATATTAGCTACTAATTCCTTCTTTAAAAGTAAATTCTGGACTTCCCTGTTTGTCCAGTGGTTAAGACTCGACTACAATGCAGAGGATGTGGGTTTAATCCCTGGTCAGGGAGCTAAGATCCCGTGTGCCTCGTGGGCAAAAAAAAAACCAAAACAGAAAACAGAAGGGATGTTATGACAAACTCAATAAAGACAAAAAAAAAGCATTAAAAAATAAATATACAAATATATAAATTCTGTATTTTACTGCCTGCCTTTCAGCTTCCATTTATCTTTGGTTTTCAGCAATTAAGCATGATATACGTAACATTGTTTTTATTTTGTTCACCCGACAGGAATTCAGAATGCTTTGGCATTGTGTAGTTTGATGTCTTCTATCAGTTTTGGGATATTCACAGACATTAGCTATTCCACTGTAAGTTATGGGTAACCTGTATTTACAAAATCACATTTTGAGGTAAGGGATCATTAGGAGACACTGCCTTAACAAATGTGTTACTTTGTTTATACATTTTAAAAATTGTTTTTCCTGAAAGAGGAAAGAGTTCACTATTGATATGTATGCATGCTCAGTCACTCAATGGTGTCTGACTCTTTGCAACTCTATAGACTGTAGCCCATCAGACTCCTCTGTCCATAGGATTTTTCAGGCAAGCGTACTGGAGTGGGTTGTCTTTTCTCCTCCAGGGCATCTTCCCAACCCAGGGATCAAACCCATGTCTCCTGCGTCTCCTACATTGGCAAGTAGATTCTTTATCATTGAGCCCCGGGAAGCCCAGTGATCTGTGCATATAAATTCAATTTAGAGCATTTTGTGTGGTTGAGATGGGAGCAATGCAACTGGGAAAGATTGTCAGGAATTATTTAGAGCAGAGGCCAGCCTTGGCAGGGAGGAATGCTGAAATTATGAGGTGTGTCTCCCAAGGGCATCATATGGAAATTGTCAGCATATATGCCATCAACTTATCATCATGCTATAGACGGAAGTCTTTATTAAAGGCAATAACAGAACTTGAATGCAATAAAAAAAGAAATAATATACAGTCACATAGTAGATGAGAACTAAAAATAAAGGAAACCTATATTCTTTAAGCTTGCTGGAGTCTACTAAGGTGAAAAATATCACTTTTATTAGTCTCTTTCTTCCATATTCCAGAGAATGATTAGTATAAATATTCATAACATACTCTTTATAAAAAGAGCTAGTATAATATTTCATTCTTGAAAGTTATTTTTCTCATTTGTTTCTCTCTGAAAGATACAGCCAGGGGAAAATGTAAATCTGCAGCCCTCATTATTTCTGAAGAAGCAATATTTTTACATCTTGATCTGACATGACTTATTGTCCTGAGGTCAGCATAGCATAAAGTTTCCATGTGTAATCTCTAGAGTAAACCTATCTTGGCTTAAATTATGTTTCTATTTTTTACTAGCTATACAACTTTGGAAAATTCCTCATTCTTTCTGGGTCTCAGTTTCTTTATTAATATGACAGCCATAATGATAATACAGTTTTGTAGGAATTATTGGGGCAGTACATGATCTAATATGTGATTCATTGAAGTAGTATTGGGAACATTAGAAGCAATCAATAAATGTTAGGTATTTTTTAAGTGCTGATTGTGACTAAATGCTCCTTAGTGCATATGTGCTATGTGGTTTCCTCTCGTTTATTTACCAGGGTCTGAGATTTTAATATATTAGCATTTACTTTTATGTACAAATACATTTAAAATTTAAAAATCACAGAACCATTTAAGCCCATATTTTGATGTTTGGGTTTGATTAAGAGATCGCCAGTTATTACAATATGTTGAATTTAGCATGCTTGAATGAACACAAAATGTTAAAATTGTCTCTGTAATTATCTTCTGTATAAGAAAATGTAAGGAGAGTTATTGTGCCATACATTTCCAGTTCTTCTTTATGTCTTGATAAGACTGGAGCTCAGGGCTTCAGGACAATTTCCTTGCTGCCAAGATCTTATTTTCAGCAGAAATAAGATATCAGTTTTCTTCAGAGAAGGACCAATTACCTTGACAAGAAAAAATGCATCCATGAGGATAACTTTGTCACCCATGCTAACTCTGTGTATCATAATTTTTGTATTATTGTTTTTAATTATCCTCCCTAACTTCAAAAGAAGCCCATGATATTTAAGAATTTTTCTGAAAAGCCATAGTTACTAACTTTGATTTTGTATTTATTAATTGTATATATGCATCTAAATTTAAATAACTTACATTGATAGCACGATTCTCATTGTAATTCAGTACTTACCTTTGTTTTGCTATATTGTGTTGCAAAGTCCAGCCACAATTGACTTATTGTTTTGCTGTGTATTCAGAATTTCTTCTAGACAATTAACTGGAATTTGTAAAATTTACAAATGAAAATACATTTTAAGATTTATCACTTTTAAACCTTTGACAATGCAAATAAAATAGAAGTTCAGAAAAGTTTAAATATAATTTATCCATTTATTTTTTTAAATGATTAGCTGTAGAGTAAATTGGAATTATCACTTGCAAATAACTGACATTAAATATAAAACATTTTTCTTATGACAGACGTTTATGAGGTAATGACCGATGCTTTAATCATTGCAGATTTCCACATCTGATTGATGCTATCCTAAGCAATTAGTAAACCCAATTAGGACACAATGACCAAAGTTGCCTCTGAAGCAAATGCCTTTGACATAGCACACATCCAGTCAGTCACAAAGTACTGTTTATTCTATTACTACAGTGCTTCACATATCTATTTACTTTTTCACAGCACCATAACCTTTTCCCCATTCAGGTTTTCATTATTTTTATGTGGAACTTTTATAATATTCTACAAACTCTCTATCATTATCCACTATTTTTCTCAAGATGCCTCTAAAGTTAACACCCCCCATTACACAGCTTTACTAATGGTACCCTTTCAAAGAACTTCAAGCTATCAATTATTTATATTTTAAATTTCAAGCTCATTAAAATAAACAATTTCTAAAATTGTGCCATTTTTCTTAACATCCATATTTCTATTTTCAAATATGAAACTTCTAACCTACGTCATTTCACATGATGTATTTTGTTTTGTTTTGGAGAATCTGGCCCTCTAGTTGGCTAAACTTGATTTGAAAAAAATAGAGTGACTGGAATGCTCCTAGCTTGAATTTATTTTATTTCGTCTGAATGGCCTATGGTTGCTTCTAAGATAATTTGGAGACTTCACACAAATTGTAAAGAAAATCTTTCTGCATGCCTACTTTTTAGAGATCTGATCCTAGTCCAACTACAAGATCATGTAACTTGCTGGACATAAAGTTTCAATCAGCCAAGTGAAGGCTCATATGAGGGAGACTTTAAATTCTCTCGACCATAGCACTGCAGTTTGAGTCTCAGATGCATTGCTGGACTCATAAGAATAGATATACTAGAAGAGGATCAAAAAAGCAGAGTAAAAAGGCAAGGAATTCACCACCCCCTACACACACATCAAAAATGCAACTACCTGTGGAATAATTGTCATGGAAAATGAACTGGAAACTGGCAGAAGTACTCCTATACAATCAAGACTACAAGAATGAATTGGGTAAGACTGGAAAAAAAAAAAAAAAACAGAACCTGTATCCTTGGGAGGAGACTAAGAGCAAAAGGGAGATTGTACAGGTGAACACTCACCCTGGGACATGAGAGGGTTGTGCACAGTCCAGGGGTCCCAACCCAGGGGTTCTACATGGAGGATGCAAGCCCCCTAGGCTTGTTGGAGAAGATTTGGGGTTAAGAGTGGCTGAAGCAGCTTTAACTCCACTCGTATGGTAGATGCTGGCTTGCCTGCCAAGTGCTTTCAAACAAAGCAGAAAGAGGTCTGATGTAGCAGCTGCTGCCCCACTGTGCTCCTAGATTCCTCACTCACTGCATGCTACAGCTTGACACTGGATCTAGCATAGCCGGGACCTAGGAAAAGGCTTGATCTAAGGACACAGAGGCAACACAGGGTCCAGGTTGTGGTCCAGGTGGGGCAGTGGTGGTCGCTGTTGGTGTGTACTCAAACAGCACCCCTAAAGCAGTCCAGACTTCTGAAAGCAACACAGCTGCTTGATTTTCCACAACCACCACACCACACTCCACAGTCCCAGTCAAGCAAACACTCCAACCCCTGCTATTCCATGCCATAAACTAGCACTAGATCTGGGATGACCACAGCAAGGGAAAAGGCATGACTTTGGGCTGTGCTGAGTGAAGCCATGGATGCCTAGACAGGCAGCACATCAGACATCTTTAAGTACACCAGCCTCGTTTACTTCAGCACTCCCTGCCTTTGTGGCAAAGTCCCCAGTGGGTGAAAGGAAGAACACACAAAGGAAACAGACCCAGCTGGAGCTCGACCCTTAAGACTTTTGCTCTAGCCACTTGGAAGCAGACTCTGCCCCAACATGGCGACTATGGTCACTGAGCAGAGAGGAAGTCCCATCTCACACCCTAATCAGCCTCCAGCTACCCCATTACCGCCACACCTCCTACCAAGGTGATGGCGGCCAGCACACCTTGGGGAAAGATGTGACTGGCATCCTCATCAAATCCACTTCTCCCACCAAATGGGAGGGCACTCGGTCTACATGAGGATGCTCCCACACAACTCAGCGCCTCAAGAACATAATAGGTAACAGTTTCGCCTAAACTAGTAGAGACAGAGAAAGTTAAATAAAATGAAAAGGCAAAGGAACTATTCTCAATTGAAAGAGCAAGAGAAAACCCTTGAAAACTGAATAATGAAACAGAGGTAATCAGCCAACCATTTAATGAATTTGAAATATTACTAATAAAAATTCTAACTGAATTAGGGAAGAGAATTGATCTTAGGTCATTTTAACAAGAAAACTAGAAAGTATAAAGAAGACTCAATCAAAGATAGACAATTCAATTTCTGAGATTAAAAAGCACTCTAGAAGCAATGAATAGCAGACTAAATGACTCAGAAGAACGCCTGAGTGTTCTGAAAGTTAGAATTCCAATCAAAATAGCAGACAGAAAGACAAACAAAAAATAAATATAAACAACATGCAAGGTCTATGGGATAATATAAAGCATGCCAACTATACATAATAGGGGTTCCAGAAGGAGAAGAGAGAGAAGGGGATCAAAAATGTGTTTAAAGAGAAGGGAACCCTCCCAAATGTTGGTAGGAATATAAATTGGTACTGCCACTGTGGAGAATAGTATGGAGTTTCCTTAAAAAAACTAAAAACACAGCTTCCATATGACCCAGCAATCCCACTCCTGGGCATATATCTGGAGAGAACCATAATTTGAAAGGATGTATGCACTCCTATGGGGTTTCCCTGGTGGCTCAGACAGTAAAGAATCTGCCTGCAATGCCAGAGACCTGGATTCAATCCCTGCATCAGGAAGATTCCCCTGGAGAAGAGAATGGCCACTCACTCCAGTATTATTGCCTGGAAAATTCCATGGGCAGAGGAGACTGGTGGGCTACAATCCATGGTGTGGTAAAGAGTTGGACACAACTGAGCAACTTTCACTCGTGCACCCCTATGTTCATTGAGGCACTATTTCAATAGCCAAGACATAGAAGCAACATAAATGTCCATCTACAGAGGGATGAATAAAGAAGATGTCACACATATATGTAATGGAATAATACTCTGCCATAAAAAGGAACAAAATAGTTCCATTTGCAGAAACATGGATGGACTATCATACAGAGTAAAACCAGTTGGAAAGAGAAAAACAAATACTGTATATTAATGAATACATGTGATATCTGGAAAAATGGTACAGATGAACTTTTGGCAAAGCAGAAACAGAGTCACAGATGCAGACAGCAAACTTATGGTTACCAAGCGGGAAGGGGGTTGGGGAGTAGAATGAAGGTGGGAGTTAGGATTGACATATATACACTACTATGTATAAAATAGATAACTAATGAGAACCTACTATTTAACACAATGTTCTGTGGTGACCTAAATGGGAAGGAAATCTAAAAATGAGTGGATACATGTGTACACATAACTGATTTACTTTACTGTAGAGCAGAAACTGCCATCACAATGTAAAGCAATTATGCTCCACAAAAAAAAAATTTTTTTTTAATGTATTTGGAGAAAATATGGCTGAACATTTCCTAAACTTAAAGAAGGAAGCAAATATCCAGGTACACAAAACACAGAAGATTTCAAATAACCAAACAGACCTATACTAAGACACGTCACAATTAAAATGGTGACATTTAAAGATAGAGGATTCTAAAGGCAGGAAGAAACAAAAAGTCAGTCACAAGGGGACACCATGAGGTTATGAGCTGATTTCTCTGCATAGTTAGAGGCTGGAAGGGAATGGGGTGATATAGTCAAAGTTCTGAATGGGAAAACCCTGCAACCTAGAATACCATATTCAGCAAGATTATCACTGAGTGAAGCAGGAGAGATAAAAACATCTTAGACAAACAAAAACTAAAAGAATTCAGCAGCACTAAACTTACCCTAAAAGAATGTCAAAGGGTTTTCTATAAATGGAAAAGAAAAAATAAAAATAAAAAACAGTCTACAGAGAAGAGAAAATCCCAACAGAAAAGGCAAATGTATAGTAAGGATTGAATATCACATAAGCCAGGATGTAGATTAAAAAACGAGCAAACTAAAATGCTAAATATATCTACATAATGGGTACACATATTCATACGATTTTATGACTAAGCGGTTTCTTTTTCTCTTATTTTGAATATATTTATTTTATACCAATACTATAATGTTAAATTATCTTTAGCTTTATAGACTGTTTTGGTACCTGGAAATACTAGATTGCTATCGCTCTTGTTAATATATTTCAATATGTATTTTGCTAATCATTTTTTTACTTCTATGGGACTTAAACCAGTCAATCCTAAAGGAAATCAACCCTGAATATTCATTGGAAGGACTGGATACTAAAGCTGAAGCTCCAATACTTTGGCCATCTGATGTGAAGAGCTGACTCATTGGAAAATACCTTGATGCTGGGAAAGATTGAAGGCGAAAGGAGAAGAGGGCTGCAGAGGATGAGATGGATAGATAGCATCACCAACTCAATGGACATGAATTTGAGCAAATTCAGGGAGACAGTGAAGGACAGGGAAGCCTTGTGTGCTGCAGGTCACAAAGAGTTGGACATGACTTAGTGACTGAACAACAACAACATAATTTATAATTAACATACTGTCGTGAAGATACACATGAATTGGGATCATGTAAATCTTCAATAACTCTAGAATTGTATAATTATCTACACAGTATTAGTCTTCCCACCAAGGTACACTTAATATATACTGAGTTCATTAGATGTATTTCTTTATGTCTTTTAATATTAAAAGTATTACAATCTCTTTTACATAAGCCATATGCATTTATTAGGTGTATTAATTTATTCAATAAAAAATTCACCAAGTACCTCTATTGTGACAACATAGTTTTCAAAAGCAAAGGTTAAAACGTAGAGCAAATACATACGTGGGTTCTTTCTAAAGAAGCTAACAAGCTAGTGGGAGAGACAGATCTTAAGTAAATAATCACACAAATAATTACACAGGTGAGACTGTGAAAGGTACTACAAATGAATCCCTATTAAGATATTGTAACAGAGAACTCTGGCTTAATTATAAATGGATAGTGTAATTGATTACTCTACTAAAGGATTAGCTACTTAGAAGAAATAGCTACATAGAAGAAAGGCTGTTTCAGGTAAAAGACAAAGCAGTCTATGCAAATGCTTTGTAGCAAGAAGGATTACAGATAAAGTTATGGTTAACATCAGTCTACACAGAGAAGTCCTGATGTATGTTGTTGTCCTAGAGTAATTATTAGCATCATCTACTTTCATTATTAAAATGATCCCTGTTTTATAATGCTACGTGGTAATACTAACTATAAGTCATTCAGGGAACTAAAAGATACCTGTGACTGGAACCCATAGAGTGAGAAAGTATGTGATACTAGCTGGGATAGAAATCATGGACCAAGTAAGGAAGGACTTCATACACCATGTTAAAGATTTTAAAATTTATATTGAATTTAGAGTATTAATAGGCTAAGTCTGGTGAGTTTATAAAATTTATATTTTGAAGAAGTTACTCTGGAAATTTAATGGAGGAGGTCAAGGGTGAATCGTAGGTAGACCTTTAGGAGGTTTATAGCCTAGACTAAGGGAGAGAGAGAAAGAGAGAGAAAGAATTGCTTAGATTAGATGGGTAATAATGCAACTGTAGGGAAATGTACTTATTCACTAAGTTGGAATAATCAGTGGCAGTTAAACAACGCAGATGATTCCTAGGCTTGTCTCACTAGACAGGTGCCAAGAGAGTTTCCCCCTAATGCCAATAAGGATCATGGCTGGGAAGAAAGTCTATTTAAAAATATTGTAGGCTAAGAGTTTTTCAAGATATCAAAGAAGAAATGCCAAGTGAGAGGCTTAATATGTGGACCTGAATATTGGATGTTAGCTCTAGATGGTATATAATGAAACTCTGTTAACTTTGTTTCAAGCATTGTTATTGAAGTGTCTTTATTATGAATTTTTTTTTTCAGTAGATTTTGGTATGTCTGTGTAAGAAAGCACATCATCTACATATACTTTTAGTGTGTGTGTTTGTATCTGTTCAGACATGTCTAACTCTGCAACCCCTTGGACTGTAGCCCACTAGTCTCCTCTGTCCATGGAATTTTCCAGGCAAGTATACTGGAGTGGGCTGTCATTTCCTTCTCTGATAATTTCAGTATTTAATTTCAAATATTTGTATCTAAAAAGGTTTTCCCACATCATTGATTTCTTTGTGCCTCACATCCAAAAGAATAATAGCAATTATACCTGTGTGCATGTCAAGAAGCAACAGTTAGAACTGAACATGGAACAATAGACTGGTTCAAAATTGGGAAAGGAGTATGTCAAGGTTGTATTTTGTCATCCTGCTTATTTAACTTCTATGCAGAGTACATCTTGTGAAATGCAGGGCTGCAAGAATTATAGGCTGGAATCAAGATTGCTGAGAGAAATATCAGCAGCCTCAGATATGCAGATAATACCATCCTTATGGCAGAAAGCGAAGGGAGACTTGATGAAGGTGAAAGAGGAAAGTGAAAAAATCTGGCTTAAAACAACATTAAAAAAAACTAAGATCACGGCATCTGGTCTCATCACTTCATGGCATATAGACGGGTAAAAAATGGAAACAGTGACAGACTTTACTTTCTTGGGCTCCGAGATCACTGTGGTAGATGACTACAGCCATAATATTAAGAGACGCTTGCTCCTTGAAAGCATATTAAAAAGCAGAGGCATTGATTTGCCTACAAAGGTCTGTCTAGTTAAAGCCATGGTTTTTCCAGTAGTCATGTATGGATGTGATAGTGGGGCCATAAAGAAGGCCAAGTGCCAAAGAATTGATGATATCGAACTGTGGTGCTGGAGAAGGCCCTCGAGAGTCCCTTGGACTGCAAGGAGATCCTTGCAACCAGTCCATCCTAAAGGAGATCAACCCTGAATATTCAATGCAAGGACAGATGCTGAAGCTGAAACTCCAATACTTTGGCTGCCTGATGCAAAGGGCTGACTCACTGGAAAAGACATTGATGCTGGGAAAGATTGAAGGCAGGAGAAGGGGATGACAGAGGACGAAATGGTTTGATGGCATCACCAACTCAATGGACATGAATTTGAGCAGACTGTGGAAGATAGTGAAGGACAGGAAAGCCTGGTGTGCTTGCAGTCCACGGGGTCGCAAAGAGCAAAGAGCATGACTGGGTGACTAAGCATAGCACAGCACATGCTTGCCTTATGAATTTGAATGGGACTCTTTGATCTTTTGCTAGCTACTAAGCAGTTTATATAGAGGTCATGTTTTGTTATTAACATCTTTTCAAGTTCATTCTTAAAAATTACCATCTTTGTGCATTCAAATAGATATTTATTTATCTATAGAATAGAGCTATATTTATTTAATTTCTCTACATTGTCATTTATTATCATATATATCTTTGTTTAAAATTGTACACAAAGTTTTTATGTTTATTTCTGAGAATTATATATTATACTATATTCTACTGATTTAGATCTACTTATAACTTTTGAATAAATTTATCATTCATATGTTTTGTGCTGTTGTATTCTCTGCTTTGTAAGCATAAATTACCTTCCTATATTTGAAGGAATTTTCTGACTTCTGGTTTGCAGATAGTACCATTTATGAGTCTATTTTTTTTAAGCTAATATATTTTCTAATATTAAGACACTGAGTTCAAGCAATATATGGACTTGGTCCAATATCCTGATAATATTTTTTTTTTCATTTTTTGGTGAATCTCTGCCCATTATCATTTTATTTCTTCTATTAGATTCTTTCTTTCAAATTCCTGACTTGATGTTCTTACAATCAGTTTTTAACTGCCCAAATAAATTCTATAAATATTTCCAAGTTTTCTTTCCTTTCACAGTTGCTAAGTCTAATGTCAGTAAAAATACAATAACATAGAGAACGTTGCTATTATTTTTCATTTTTTTCAAAATGCACAGCTATCCACTTACATCTTTGATAAGCTCACCTGGGACAAAGTTATTGTTGATAATTCAAAAACTGAATTGGTAAAATTACTTTTATGCAACTAAAATAACGAATGAGAAAAATAACTTTAGTAAATCCTTAGAATTAATTTCAAATGCTTCAGAACTCTATTCTAGTAACTTTTAACAAGTTAATGAAAAAACTGAAAAATACTCACCCTTAGCTATCATAAATGCAGCTAGTGCAAGAACAATTAAATAAAGCAAGGCAAATATCACTGTAGCAATGCACCATGGAGACTCTGCCCAAAGAGAGAAAAGTAGTTCACCATGATGTTCTCCTCAGTCTTCACCAGGATTGAGGAGTTGGGATTAGAAGGAATTTTGGCTAGGAATGTTCATCCTATTAGAATTTGAATGAAATCTAAACCCAGAGGAGTGCTGCATTATTGGTATTCCCACTCTGCAAGGAAAACTTTAAAAATTATTTTGAAGATTTGGATATAGCTAGGGAAATATGAATATTTTTATGTAGAAATGTTGAACTAACAAGTTGCTCTAGTAAAGACATTTTACGATCAAAAGAGAACTTCAGAAATCCTATAAGGGATTTAATTCATCACTTTCTTTTAATTAAACAATTTTTTCCCCATCTTTGTAGCAGAACTAAGAATAAAACTTCTGCATTAGCTGTTGACCTTGACAGATATTCTGTGATAGTTTTGATAAAATCTGGTTACTATGATATATCTCCCACACTCCATTTCATTTTTAAAAATATTGTAGCATAAAAGGAGCACTTACCTTTTGCAAAGCTAAAATATCAACCCACAAAATATCTAAAAACAGTCTTTATTCTATGGCTTTGGTACATCATTTTAAGCCATGGTTGATTATTCAGAGCAAAATGATCAGTAGTTCATTGTTCATTTCCATTTGCTCTAAACACTTGACTTTGGGTCCTTATGACCTGCTTAAAAGTGTATGAGGGACGATTTCCATTTGAAAGATTAGTCCATATTGATTTTCATGACTTCTCATTAAAATATGAAGGCAAAAAAAGGGAGTCTAGAGTTTTACATTTTTTACCTTTTGTTTTCCAAATCCTAGTTAGTTTTCTCTTCTGAATATTTGAAGAATCACGAACTTTGAGTTCTGAGTATGTTACACTTTCATCACAAAACTCTAGAAAGTATGTTAGAAAAATGCATGCAATAAATTATTGTAGTTTTTTATATACACATGTATATATACATATATTTATAATGACATAGAATTAAATGCATGTTAGAAACATAAATTGTCCCTATTTTTAGACTTATAACAAAGTTTTAAAAATTTTCTCAGGCAGTTGCTTTGTGAATTGTGGCAAGGTTTTTTTTATCCTTAGTTTCTTATATAAAATAAGAATAACAGCAGTATTTATCCATATATATATTGTGGAGATTAAGCTAATGTATAAGTCAATAGCATGGTGCTTGAAGCAATTAACATGCAATAAATTTTATTATTATAAAAATAGTCATAGTAGTATTTAGAATAGTAAGTATAAGAATATAATGGACAATAGCATCTGAAGTAATATCAGTTGCAGAAAGAATAGAAATTTAAGAATTAGTTTAAGTGCCTATAATTTAAATGTCTACATATGCTCCTTCTTACAGTTGAATTTAATGTAAATGAAAGGAGTGTGAGAAACAAAATCATCTAATTCTTGCTAAGTAGATAAATTTTCTTAGCAATATGTACTCTTTCAGTACAAGAAAAGCAGAATTCACAGCCACCAAGTCAATCATATTTTTCCAAATAATATTAAATCTAACTCCATTACAAATATTTACTCATCAAACAGTGATTGTATTTTAAATTCCCTTCCATTAGAAAACCTAAAATTCATTTGCAAGAACAATAAGTTCTTAACTCTTCTTCTAAAAGTAGCTAGCTATGGACTTAGTTATTTATAATATTATTTTCTCAGTAAATAAAGGAATTAATTAGCAATAGCAGCATTACCTGTATTCAGTTCATGCAATTCCTCTGGCAAACGTTGATGACCAGGACGGGGGCTGGACAGTGCTGGTGTCTTTGGTTCCATAGTTGAATTCAGATTGCATGGATCAGGTGACTAGCAGAGGGTCAGAATGAAACAGGATCAAGGAAACAGATGTCTTCATATGCAACATCAGACAGGATGTTTACTCTAAATTTAATATGTAAAGTACTTTTTACAGTTAAGAAAATAAAAGGCAATGTAATTCAGCCCCAATAGATTAACTTTGTTATTTTTCCATGTATAATGAAGCTCTTCTTTATTTCCAAAGACAAACTTTAAAATTATATTAACTATAATGATCTTTTCTCTGTCTTGTTATTTTTCAAAAATAAATGAACAAAGAATATGAAAACATTGTTATGTAAACAAGTAATATATTGTATTCAAATAAAATGTAACAAATACTCATTTTTTTAAATATCTTTTTTTGTGGTTATAAATATTCATAATCATTGTTAAAATGTACCTTAGAGGGAATGAAAATGACATAAAACTGTTCCCGCAACACAACTTCTGTTGAAATAATTATTCATAACTTTTCTTTGTTTTTCAAGTGACCAATGGATGTTTTGTTTAAAGAAGTAAAAAGAACAATGTAACTATTAATAAGTTAAATAATGAGATAAATTATAATGTATTCCTACCATAAAACTTTCAGTCATTAAGTATAAATGAGACAGTTCTACAAATATTGGTATGACTGTTCTGTGATAAGTAGAAAAAAGGTTCAAATTATTGCAAACTATATTATATTTGGTAGAAAAAATATCTGTTGTTATCCATGTGCTCACAGTTTAATAATATGTGTCTAACCTGGTAATTTAAGGTTAAAATATAATAATACTTAAGTGACTAACTTGGTAAGTCTTAATTTTACATATGTAGTTTTTCATTTTTGTGTTGCTACTTTTAATGAACATTTTTTTATTATTGAAAAAATTAAAGTATGTACATGTGAAATTTCATTCTCAGCCCAATGTGTGCTCTGAGATATACACACCACAGTGACCACAAAGGCCCCCGTCCTCACCTTTGATCAATAAAAATGAACTTCATAGCACAAGAATGTAATTTGACAGGGAGACTGTGAATGTTCTTGGGTCTTGTATTGTTTTGGAGGTGAGTAAAGATAATGATCATTTATAGACATTAATGATTTAAGTCCACGTACTTTAAATTTGAGTAAAGGTTAAAAAGAAAAAATAAATAATAATTTCAAAAATTATAGAGGGGAACATAAACCGAGAAAATAAATGCACAAGAAAAGATAGGGGAAAATAAAACAATAGACAGGACAAACAGAAAGTGCAAAATTATGATATTGATTAAAAAGATAAAATGCCTCAAAAGTAAATGTGGATGCTCTAAATGTCCTGATTAAAAGATAAAAATTATTGTGTAAATTAAAAAAAAATTTAAGTGTTGTGTGTTATTTAAAGAAGTCATACCTAGTAGATAAGGATGCATGACGGTTGAAAATAAAAATAAATAATGCAAACACGGATCAAATAAAAGGTCTTGATACCTGACCAAATACACTCTGATGCAAAATATAGTATTTAAGGTGGGTTTTTAATAACAATTAAAAGTTTCAATTCAACAGTAATCATGATTTTAATATAATTTTTAATATATATTAATATATATCTAATATATATATCCTTGCTCAAAATGTAGCAAGGATAAATGACATGCATATTCAGGAGGGGAATAAACAACGCATTCAAAGACTTTTTCCTAGTGCTGCTTTTGGAAATGTATCGTTGTTCTTGATCTTCAGTTTTTATTATAATGTGATTTTTGTGAAATATTTTTCTCTCTTTTGTTTGATTAAAGTTAATTAGACTTCATAAATCTATGGGTTGGTCTCTCATTATTACTGGGTTGAAAAAATCTTTGCTATTAATTTTACAGAAGGCACATCTGCCTCTTTCTTCACTCTTTCTAAAATGCTGCTTTGCTACATGTTTAATTTATTTTTCATAATTTATATCTTTTTGTCATATGTGCTGTATTTTAAACAGTGGCTTCAGAAACATTTTCCAGTTCACTAATTTTCTCCTCATCTGTGTCAATGAGAGGTAAACTTATCCAATATTCTGTTTTATTAGTAATTCTATTTAGTGTTTTTTCAAATCTCCTTGATCATTCTAAGTTTCTTGTTCTCTAAACACATTGCCCATTTTGTCTTATATTTCTTTGAACACAGTAAATACAATTAATTTACATGTCCCTGATTATTATAGTAATAATTCTGTAAATATTTTCTACTGTCATTTTTATTCCTGCTGCTTCCTTCTAAGGTCCCTTGTGTGGCTAGTTTTTAGTTTCTTTGCTTTTGACTCTGAGAGTTTCATTTTTTCACTAATTTATTTATGAGAGCTTATTAAACTTGATATGAAAGAGTTATGCTAGAGAATCTTTGCATTTTCTTTTGCTAGGTGACATATTAATAGAAACATCACTAATTTTGAACACCTTTAAAAGAAAAATCTTGGAGGAGTGATACCACCAAAATGGAAACATAGATCTTTTCTGATTCCAGTCACCCTCAAAGAAGACAGCTAGCAACTATCCACAGATAAGACATGCTGTGAAAATCCCAGAATATGCGGGTGAGGGTGAAATTCTCCCTTGGACTACAGAGACCAAGAAGGACTATATTTGAAGGGTAAAGGAATGGCTACATTCTGACCACAGTATGATAATATCAAAAACACAAGAAAAGATTTGACAAAATTCTTTATCAATTTATGATAAAACTCTAAACAATTAATGTATAGAAAGAACATGTGTATGTGTGCTTAGTCGTAGTTGTGTCTGACTTTTGGGGACCCCATGGACTGTAGCCCATCAGGCTCCTCTGTTCATGGGATTTTGCAGGCTAGAATACTGCAGCAGGTAGGTAGCCATTCCCTTCTGCAGTATATCTTCCAGACCCAGGGGTCAAACATGGGTCTCCTGCATTGCAGGTGAATTATTTACCATCTGAGTCACCAGGGAAGCCCTACCTCAGTATAATAAAGGCTTTATATGACAAGCTCACATCATACTCAGTGGTGAAAGGCTGAAAATTTTTCTTCTAACCCGAGTAACAAAACAACGATGCTCACTCTTACTACTTCTATTCAACATGGTACTGAAAGTCCTAGTTAGGGTGATAAGGCCAGAAAAGTATATAAAAGGCAGGTAGATCATGCAGCTCAATACTAGAAAAATAAATGACAATAAAAAAATGGGCCAAAGAACTAAACAGACATTTCTCCAAAGAAGACATACTGATGGCTAACAAACACATGACAAAATGCTCAACATCACTCATCATCAGCGAAATGCAACTCAAAACCACAATGAAGTACCGTCTCACACCAGTCAGAATGGCTGCCATCAAAAAGTCTACAAACAATAGATGTTGGAGAGGGTGTGGAGAAAAGGGAACCCTCTTAACGCTGTTGGTGGGAATGGAAACTAGTACAGCCATTATGGAGAACAATGTGGAGATTCCTTAAAAAACTGGAAATAGAACTATCATATGACCCAGCAATCCCACTGTTGGGCATACACAGTGAGGAAACCAGAATTGAAAGAGACACATGTATCCCAATCTTAATTGCAGCACTATTTACAATAGCTAGGACATCGCAGCAACCAAGATGTCCATCGGCAGGAGAATGGATAAAGAAATAGTGGTATATATACACAATGGAATGGTACATATATACTCAGCTACAAAAAAGAACATATTTGAGTCAGTTCTAGTGAGATGGATGAAACTGGAGCCTATTAATCAGAGTGAAGTAAGCCAGAAAGAGAAACACCAACACAGTATATGAATACATATCTATAGAATTTAGAAAGATGGTAACAACGGCCCTATATGCAAGACAGCAAAAGAGACACAAATTTAAAAAACAGACTTTGGGACTATGGGGGAGAAGGCGAGGGTGGGACGATATGAGAGAATAGCGTTGAAACATGTATATTACCATATGTAAAATAGATGACTAGTGCAAATTCGATGCATGAAGCAGGCCACTCAAAGCTGCTGCTCTGGGACAACCCAGAGGGATGGGGTGGGGAGGGAGGTGGGAGGAAGTTCAGGATGGTGGGACACATGTACACTCATGGCTGCTTCATGTTGATGTATGGCAAAACCCACCACAATATTGTAAAGTAATTAGCCTCCAATTAAAATAAATTAATTAATTTTTAAAAAGACATTAGAATTGGAAAGCAGAAGTAAAATGACATAATTTTGCAAAAAGAAAATCCTTAAGACTCAACCAAAAACCTATTAGGCCTAATTAATGAATTTAGTAAAGCTGCAGAGTACAAAATTAGCATATAAAAATCAGTAGCTTATAATAGTCCTATTTTTATTTTGAGGAATCTCCATACTGTTTTCCACAGTGGTCGCATCAATTTGTTTTCCCAGCACCAACGTACAAGTGTTCCCTTTTCTCTACATCCTCTCTAACATTTACTTGTAGACTTGCTCTCGATGGCCATTCTGACAGATGTGAGGTGATATCTTTGTTCTTTTAATTTGCATTTCTCTAATAATTACTGATATTAAGCATCTTTTCATGTACCTGCTAGACATCTGTATGTCTTCTTTGGAAAAGTGTCCATTCAGGTCTTCTGCTTATTTATTGATTGGATTTTTGAGGATATTGAGTTGTATAAAATAATGAAATTCTGCCATTTGCAGCAACATGAATAAATGTAGAGAATATTATGCACTAAAGTAAATCAGAGCACTGACTGTATTATATTAATTATATGTAGAATCTAAAAAACAATACAACTGAAAGTATATGCAATACAGAAACACTCACAGATATAAAAAACAAACTGTGGTTACCAAAGGGGAGAGGGAAAGGGGAGGGTCAAATTCAGTGTATGGGATTAAGAGACACAAGCTACTCTGTATAAAACCGATAAGCAGTAATGATATATTGTATAAAATAGTGAATTGTAGCCATTATCTTGTAATAGCTTTCAATGGAATATAATCTGCAAAAATACTGAATCACTATATTGTACACCTGAAATTAATATTACATTGTAAATCAGGTATAATTAAAAAATACAAAGAAGCTGTGATTCATGGGGTCACAAAGAATCGGACACGACTGAGCAACTGAACTGAGCTGAAGAATTGAAGTGAGATTAGAGATCCTGATGCAAATTAGCACCAGAGAGTTTGACTCCCTACATGAGATATATGCAACTCAATGCAGAAAGAAAGAAGATGAAATTTAATCAGTTGAATGGAACAGTTAATTAGATATATGCTCTGGAAAAATAAGCAGTTAGTGGCAATAAAATCATTCACCATAAGGTGTGATTAAGTCATGGCAGAAGTGATGACTAAAGAAAAAAGAAGTCCAGAGATAAGTGTCTTAATGATATTCAAGAAGAAATTCAGTGGGATGAATAAAGTTAATAGAACAGATAATGTTATCCTCATAGAATTTTTTTTATATTTAATGTTCCAAAAATGGAGTTGCTTCTGATTTTGTCTCAAGATTTTTTTAAAATATAAATTTATTTATTTAATTGGAGTTTAATTACTTTACAATATTGTATTGGTTTTGCCATACATCAACATGAATTCGACACAGGTATACAGATGTTCCCCATCCTGAAACCCCCTCCCTCCTCCCTCCCCGTCTCAAATTTATAGACCCCCTGAGACTGAGATCATGAAATTGCTGGACTGGATGAAGCACAAGCTGGAATCAAGATTGCTGGGAGAAATATCAATAATCTCAGATATGCAGATGACACCCCCCTTATGGCAGAAAGTGAAGAAGAACTAAACAGCCTCTTGATGAAAGTGAAAGAGGAGAGTGAAAAGGTTGGCTTAAAGCTCAACATTCAGAAAACTAAGATCATGGCATCTGGTCCCATCACTTCATGGCAAATAGATGGGGAAATGGTGGAAACTGTGGCAGACTTTATTTTCTTGGACTCCAAAATCACTGCAGATGGTGACTGCAACAATGAAATTAAAAAACGCTTGCTCCCTGGAAAAAAAGTTATGACCAACTTAGCATGTTAAAAAGCAGAAACATTACTTTGCCAAAAAAGGTCCATCTAGTCAAAGCTATGGTTTTTCCAGTAGTCATCTATGGATGTGAGAGTTGGACTGTGAAGAAAGCTGAGCGCTGAAGAATTGATGCTTTTGAACTATGGTGTTGGAGAAGGCTCTTGAGAGTCCCTTGGACTTCAAGGAGATCCAACCAGTTCATCCTAAAGGAAATCAGTCCTGAATATTCATTGGAAGGACTGATGCTGAAGCTGAAACTCCAATACTTTGGCCACCTCATGCAAGAACAGATTCATCTGAAAAGACCCTGATGTTGAGAAAGATTGAAGGCGGGAGGAGAAGGGAATGACAGAGGATGAGAAGGTTGGATGGTATCACCAACTCAATGGACATGAGTTTGAGTAAGCTCCAGGAATTGGTGAGGGACAGGGAGGCCTGGCATGCTGCAGTACATGGGGATGCAAAGAGTCAGACACGACTGAGTGACTGAAATGAACTGAACTGAACTGAACTGAACTGAACTGAGACTGAGATACATTTTTCTGTATTTTCACTATTGATTCCCATCCTTATATGGCATATTGAGAACTCTAAAATATGTTCATTGAGTTAGGTTAGGGAAGGGAGGGAAGAAGGAAACAAAAATAAGCAGAAGTCATTATATATCCTAATTAATATAATCACTTTTATTTTTATTGCAGGGAAGAGTTCAGTGCCTAAATGAATCAATTGCTATTTTGACTTAGTGCAGTTTAAAAATTAATTTTTAACTCATCTCATTATTATCTTTCAACTTTATGAAATGAAAAGACAGTAAGAAAAGACTGAAAGACAGGAAGATTTGAAAGCTGAATTTTATTTCGTGAATTAGGAATGCACTTATGCCATTAATTTATTATGTTGATATTTACCAATAATCTATATAGAAATAATATTTTCTTCACATTTAATTATTATCTAAAATTAGATTAAAATATTTTATGGGCTGACTGTGAGAATTAATAAGTATTTGAGGGACTTCCCTGGTAGTCCAGTGATTAGGAATCCACCTTGATAAGATCCCACATGCCACAGAGCAACTAATCCTCTGTGCCACAACTACTGAGCCTGCGGGCTATAGCAGAAGATCTCTTGTGCCAAAACTAAGACCCAACACAGCCAAATAAATATTTTAAAATTATTTGAATGTAATTTAACTGTAGAATGTTCTATAAACATTGTATTAATTACTTGTCCTATGATCTTGCTCTATTTCTTCTGCTTTTTTTAAAAAAATTCATACACTTTATTTTTTTTAGAGTAGCTTTAAGTGATAGAAAAATTGAACAGAAAGTGCAGACAGTGCCTATATATCTCATCTAGACTTCTGAGTTTCAGAAATTATGAATAAAGCTGCTATAAATGTTTATTAGTGGGTTTTTTATGGACATGAGTTATCAAGTCACTTAGATGAGTGAATCAACAGGTGTAATCATTGTATTATACGCTAAGAGGTTGCTTCAATTGTAAAAAGCTGTTTAACTGTCCTCTAAAGTACCTTTTTGCATTCCTACCATCTATGAACCAGAGTGCCTGTATTTCCACACCCTCATCAGCACTGGATGCTGTCAGTAATTTGGATTTTAGTCATTCTAATAAGCGTGTAATGATTGCTCATTATTGCTGTCATTTGGAATTTCCAACCCTGAATATTCACTGGAAGGATTGAGGCTAAAGCTGAATCTGCAGTACTTTGGCCACCTGATTTGAAGAGCTGACCCATTGGAAAAGACCTTGATGCTGGAAAAGATTGAGGGCAGGAGGATAAGGGGATGACAGAGGATGAGATGACTGGATGGCATCACCGACTCAATGCACATGAAATGCAAGCTCCAGGAGATGGTGAAGGATAGGGAAGTCTGGCGTGCTGCAGTCCATGGAGTCAAAAGAGTTGGACGTGACTGAGGGACTAAACAACAACAAAGACATCTGATGTTGAACACTTTTTATATGTATATTTGCCATCTGTATCGGAGAAGTCAATGGCAGCCCACTCCAGTACTCTTGCCTGGAAAATCCCATGGACGGAGGAGCCTGGGAGGCTGCAGTCCATGGGGTGGCTAAGAGTCGGACACAACTGAGCGGCTTCGCTTTCACTTTTCACTTTCACATTGGATAAGGAAATGGCAACCCACTCCAGTGTTCTTGCCTGGAGAATCCCAGGGATGGGGGAGCCTGGTGGGCTGCTGTCTATGGGGTCGCACAGAGTCGGACACGACTGAAGCGACTTAGCAGCAGCAGCAGCCATCTGTATATCTTTACTAGAGAGGTCAGTTCAGATATTTTGTTCATTTAAAAACTGGATTATGTATTTTCTTATCTTGGGTTTTAAGAGTTCTTTGTATATTTTCATGGGAAATAGATGGGGAAACAGTGGAAACAGTGTCAGACTTTATTTTTGGGGGCTCCAAAATCACTGCAGATGGTGAATGCAGCCATGAAATTAAAAGACGCTTACTCCTTGGAAGAAAAGTTATGACCAACCTAGATAGCATATTGAAAGGCAGAGACATTACTTTGCCAACAAAGGTCTGTCTAGTCAAGGCTATGGTTTTTCCAGTAGTCATGTATGGATGTGAGAGTTGGACTGTGAAGAAAGCTGAGTGCCGAAGAATTGATGCTTTTGAACTGTGGTGTTGGAGAAGACTCTTGTGAGTCCCTTGGACTGCAAGGAGATCCAACCAGTCCGTTCTGAAGGAGATCAGCCCTGGGTGTTCTTTGGAAGGAATGAAGCTAAAACTGAAACTCCAGTACTTTGGCCACCTCATGCGAAGAGCTGACTCATTGCAAAAGACTCTAATGCTGGGAGAGACTGGGGGCAGGAGGAAACGGGGATGACAGAGGATAAGATGGCTGGATGGCAGCACCGACTCGATAGATGTGAGTCTGATTGAACTCCGGGATTTGGTGATGGACAGGGAGGCCTGGCGTGCTGTGATTCATGGGGTCGCAAAGAGCCAGACACAACTGAGTGACTGAACTGAACTGTATATTTTGAACACAGCTCCTTTACTAAATATGTGCTTTGAAAAAGATTTCTTCCAGTCTGTACTTTATCTTTTTCATTCTCTTACGTCTTTCACAGTCTAGTTTTTTAATAAAGTCCAGCTTATTGCTCTGTGTGTGTGTGTGTGTGTGTGTGTGTGTGTGTGCGTGTATTGTGCTTTTGGTGTTGTACCTAAAAATTATTGCCAAATCTGTTATACATTTAGGTCTAGGATTCATTTTGAGGCAATTTTTTGAAAAGGTTTAAAGTCTGTGTTTAGATTTATGTTTTTTCTTTTGGATGTCCAGTTGTTTCAGCTCCATTTGTTGAAAAGCCTCTTTCCCCTTTGAATGGCCTTTGTTGTTTGGTCAAAGAACAGCTGTCTCTGTAGGGGAGCCTCTCTTACGATTCTACCTGTGCTTTTAGTTCCCTCTCAGGAGAGTTCTCACCTCTTCTGTGGAGGCTTATTTCTGGGGAGCTGAGCATCCTGTGCCTTTTCCTGATGTCTATAGCCATTTGGAGTGACACAAATAGTCTTCCCCTTCAGACTATTATTTAATTCACAGAGTGTGGTAACTAGATATCTTATCAAAAATGTTGTCTTTTGGATAAAGAAGATGTAGTACATATATACAATGGAATATTACTCAGTCAAAAAAGGAAAGAAATTGGGTCATTTATAGTGATGTGGATGAACCTAGAATCTGTCATACAGAGTGAAGTAAGTCAAAAAGAGAAAAGCAAACATTGCATTTTAACGCAAAAATATGGAAAGAATTTGCCTGCAATGCAGGAGACACAGTCAATGCAAGATCAATCCCTGGGTGGGGAAGATTCCTTGGAAAAAGAAATGGAAACCCTCTCCAGTAATCTTGACTGAGAAACTCATGGACAGAGGAGTCTAGTGGGTTAAAGTCCATGGGGTCTCAAAGAGTTGGACAGGAGTGAGTGACTAAGTGTGTGTGCACGGAATCTAGAAAAATGGTGCTGATGAATCTATTGACAGGGCAGGAACAGAGGCAAAAAGTAGAGAATAACCTTGTGGACATGGAGGTGGGGGGAAGGAGGGAGCTCTATGTCAGTGCTGTGATGACCAAGAGGAGTGGTGTGGGGAGGGGTGGGACAGGGGCTCAAGAGGGAGGGGATGTGCTTATACATATAGCTGATTCATGTTGTACAGCAGAAACTAACAACATTATAAATAAATTATGCTCCAATTTAAAAAATTTCCCTTCTTTACTTTTTTGATTATTCACTCCCATACAACATAGTATTTTATTCTGCTACTTAGCTTAAAGTACCCTGAGTCAGGTCAATAGACTTCCCTGGTGTCTCAGATGGTAAAGTGTCTACCTACAATGTGGGAGACCTGGGTTCAATCCCTGGGTTGGGAAGATCTCCTGGAGAAGGAAACGGCAACCCACTCTAGTATTCTTGCCTGGAAAACCCCATGGATGGAGGGACCTGGTAGGCTATAGTCCATGGGGTTGCAGAGAGTTGGACACAACTGAGCGACTTCACTTTCACTCTGAGTCAGGGCTTCCCAGGTGACACTAGTGGTAAAGAACCCACCTGCCAACGCAGGAGACATAACAGATATGGGCTTGATCCATGGGTCAGGAAGATCCTCTGGAGGAGGGCATGGGAACCCACTCCAGTATTATTGCCTGGAGAATCCTATGGACAGAGGAGCCTGGGGAGCTACAGTCCACAGGGCCACACAGAGTTGGAGGAGACTGAAGCGACTTAGCAGGCAAGCATGCACCCTTGGTCAGGAAGAACCCGTGGGGAAGGGAATGGCAAACCACTCCAGAGTTCTTACCTGGAGAATTCCATGGACAGAGGAGCCTGGTGGATCCATGGGGTCACATAGAGTCAGATACGATTGAGCAACTAACACTTTCACACTTTCACATGATATCTATATGATATCTATTTTTGTAGCATAGTCTAAATAAACTTCTCTCACAATTCTGCAAAAAGCAAGCAATGGTTTTACATCTTGATACCTAAAATACAAAGACCTTCAATATTTATATCAACTCTACAAATATAAAGTCTTCCACGGGAAAGGTACTCCAGTATATGCTGTTGTTTAGTTGCTAAGTTGTGTCCAACTCTGTGACTCTATGGACTGTAGATATCAGACTTCTCTGTCTTCCACTATCTTCTGAGTTTGCTCAACTTCATGTCAATTGAATCAGTGATGCCATCCAACCATCTCATCCTCTGTTGTCCTCTTCTCTTCCTGCCTTCAATCTTTCCCAGCATCATGGTCTTTCCTAATGAGTCAGTTCTTTGCATTAGGTGGCCAAAGTATTAGAGCTTCAGCTTCTTCAATAGAGCTTCCAATGAATATTAAGGAATGACTTCCTTTAGCATCGATTGGTTTGATCTTCGTGCAGTCCAAGGAACTCTCAAGAGTCTTCTCCAGCACCACAATTCAAAAGCATCTATTCTTCAGCACTTGGCCTTCTTTGTGGTCCAACTCTCACACCTGTACATGATCACTTAGAAAAGCCATAGCTTTGACTATATAGACCTTTGTCAGCAAAGTGATGTCTCTGCTTTTTAATATGCTGTCTAGGTTTGTCATAGCTTTGCTTCTAAGAAGCAAGTTTGGAGCCCAAGAATATAAAATCTGTTACTGCTTTCACTTTTTGCCCTCTATTTGCCATGAAATGATGGGACTGGATTCCATGATCTTAATTTTTTTAAGTTGATCTAAGTTTTTTCTTAGTTGAATTTTAAGCTAGCTTTTTCACTCTCATCAGGTGGCTCTTTCGGTTCAGTTCAGTTCAGTCGCTTGTCATGTCCGACTCTTTGCGACCCCATGAATCGCAGCACGCCAGCCCTCCCTGTCCATCACCAGCTCCCGGAGTTCACTCAGACTCGCGTCCATCGAGTCAGTGATGCCATCCAGCCATCTCATCCTCTGTCGTCCCCTTCTCCTCCTGCCCCCAATCCCTTCCAGCATCAGGGTCTTTTCCAATGAGTCAACTCTTCGCATGAGGCGGCCTCATGCCTTCGCATGAGTGTCTCTTTAGGTCCTCTTTACTTTCTGCCATTAGGTTGCTCAGTGGTAAAGAATCTGCCTGCCAATGCAGGAGATGCAGGAGACATGGGTTTGATTCCTGGGTCAGGAAGATCCCCTGGAGAAGGAAATGGCAACCTATTCCAGTATTCTTCCCTAGGAAATTATATGGACAGAGGAGCCAGAAGGCTACAGTCTATGGGGTCTCAAAAGAGGCGGACAAGACTTAGTGACTAAACAACAAAAACAGCAACTACCCTATAAAATCTTCATTTCCCCTTCATGGATCACAGACTTATTGTTGTTAAGGGGCTTGCATCACTCACTGAAGCTCTGATTCATACCATTCAGGGCCATCCAAGATGGACAGGTTATAGTGAAGAGTTTTGGCAAAACGTGGTTCATGGGAGAAGTAAATGGCAACCCACTCCAGTATTCTTGCCTGAAAGCCCCATGGACAGTATGAAAAGGCAAAAGAATTTATGTTTTAGAAGATATAAATATGAATAAGACATGGTCTTTCCAATGAAGTATCTTATGTTCTAATTTAATGGATATTTTAGTATAACTAATCTAACTATAAATTAATGCCATAGAAGTAGATTCCTATTAAAGATGCATGTATAATTCCACAGTTTTTAAGAGACTGTAATAAATTATCCCTGCAGAAATCTGTGATTTAAGGGGAAAATATAAAGAAATGTTTTAATTTCTAATTCATAATGTAATCATAACTTGCCTTTTTGAATGCAATGTTACCAAAATGATTCTAAAAATGTATTTCTCTTTCTAGAACTGGGCTTCCCTGCTGGCTCTGTTGCTTGGGAATCTATTTAAGGCAGTAATGGAAAATTTTGTCCAGAACCTCACTGTCATTCTTATAAAAGGTATTGATGTTGGTCAGTGTTTTGCCTCTGGTTGCTTAGGACCTCCTCTGGCAGCTCTGTTTCCAGGGCCATATTTCTACCTGTGATGACTTCATCTCTGCCATCTTTATGGATTTCAATTGATTTTTTCACTGCAGTGGCCTTTGCCCTGGTTTGGTACAGGATGAAATCTTAACATTCTGGATATCTTTACAAGTTAAACAGTCATAGAAAACCAGATCTTATGAGCAGAATTTGACAGTGAGACTCTGGAAATAGAGCAGAAAGGTGGAGGAAGGTAAGAGAATTAAAGCAATAAACTGAATATGTGAAGGAGTATGTGAATGGTCCTCAGTCAATAAGGGATTCCACAGAAACACAACTAGAGAATAAAAACATAGTGGCAAAGGCAAGGTGTTGACATAGCTATTTTGTTGATTCTCTTGCAACTGACTTTGTACTTCTCTGGTAAACCTGAATGGGCTTATGTTAGAAAATTTAAATTTAAATTAAATGAGCTCAGGTAGAAGTTTATGGAGGCAGAGAGTGCTTTTCACTGTTAATTATTCTTAAGAATTTCCAAAAGTCAGATTCCCATGTTCTACTAGAGAAAGTGTGAATCAATGTCTGGGCTGAAACTAAGGAATCTGGAGTAGAAGCAAGTATAGTAGGTGATATTGAGGTGGACGTTTCACTGATTACTCGTTAAGAAAGACTGGAATGAAGATAAAATGGTTGTCCAAAGTTTAATACAAAATTGTTAACTTGCTCTTTTGGTGACTCTGTGATACACAGTTCTTTGGTTTACATATATTGAGAAAATGTTGTATAATCTCAGTCTAATTACATAGTTCACACTAATTGGATATTTTTGTACTCAAGACCATATTTCTCTAACCACCTCCTTTGCTCTGTCAATGGTAATTTGAATCCAAATCACAAGAAATCTTGCCAAGCACTCTTAGCCACCACATAGGTCTTTTAGTTTTAATAGAAATGTAACTCGACTATCAAAATATGCTTTACAAAACTATTCAATTCTATGCCTTTAGGCTAACATTTCCGTGCCTATTGTTGCTTGTTGTTGTTTAGCCTCTAAGTTGTGCCTGCTCTTTTGCAGCACCATGTACCATAGCCTGCCTGGCTCCTTGGGATTCTCCAAGCAAGTGTAGTGGAGTGGGTTGCCATACTTTTTCAGGAGATCTTCCTGACCCAGGGATCAAACCGTTATCTCCTACACTGGCAGGAAGATTCTTTATTACTGAGTCACCTGGGAAGGGCAGGCCTACTCTTACATAACTTCTTTTTTTATATAATTAATGCAAATCTAAATATTTTCTGCCCAATTTGTAATGCTAATTAAGTAACTTTGTATTCATGCTAAAACCAAAATCAAATAAAAATAAAAATTAGAAAAAAAGAAGTAGATGAAATATTACAAAACTCACATGTCTATGTATAGCAAATACTGTAGCAAAATACCTACTCACTGTGGATTCCTGCATGTATTAAAAATCTTAATATTCAAATATTTGTAGTCCCTTTAAAATCATTTGCTTTAGTTTGGTAGATACAATAGCAAGTATCTCTAAGTATACCAATTTGTCTCCACAAGAATAACCTGTCAAATTTTCAGCTTTCCAGACCATTTGCAATCTGATGCTGGTGCACATTATATTGAATGAAAAACCATTCAAAATGGTTAATATTTAAAGTATATGATGGATCTCCACGCGTCCAACCACACCTAGGTGCCTGGTATTCCTGGGCTTTGGTATGACCTCCTCAAAAATACACAAAAGAAATGTTTGACCCTACCTTTCTCACTTCCTCTTGTTCCATTCAACATATATTTAAGAATAATTCCTGAACTGGTGCTGTCTTGATTCCTTTTTATTTTCTTGTAGTTACTCTCTTGTGTATCCCATATAGGCTATTCCATGAATTTAAACCGCACCTAGTAATATTTGCAAAATAATTCCTTAGCTTTAAACTATATTCTTCCTGAAACTGCCACTTAAGTATATAGTTTCTGCCACTGACTGCCAAAAGTAAATTACTTTTTTCAATACATTCTGCAAATCATGGCTGTTTAATTTACTTATAATTTCAGGAATTATTTTGACATGGTTTAGCTTTTTGTTTCTATAATATGAATGCCTGAATATGTTTTCTGAAAATGTTCTTTCACCTCACCCCATTTTATTTTTTTCAGAAGTTCAAAATTGTAAAATATTTTGTTTTGCATAGACAGTATGACAGGTTTTTATATATGCATTTAGTTGCCCATTGTTTCTCTTTACAAAATATGTTACCTTAATATACCCGATTGAGAAGAAATCTCCAGGAAGTACACATTTAGAACATGACTGTAACATTTACATAGTCATACTAGCATTTGTGTTACTTCGTTTCTCCCTGCTTCCTCTTCCAAAAGAAAATTTAGTCTTAATTCTAAAGCTAATGTTGCTAACTGTGATGATTCCTGTCCAATGAATAACAGTACTAATGTGACAAAGTGACAGTTATCCCCATGTCCAAGTTTGTAAATTTCCATTCTGATTTGCTTCTCTACCTTTAAGCTAAATCCACTGCTTCTTGGCCAATTTCATAGGTCCTTACAGCTTTTCATTTCAATATCTTCTGCAGTAGAATCTTACTTTTTCCCAGAAATTTCATTCTCCTTTCCCTAAAGCCCTTTTAGACTACTCAAGAAGCAATACAATAACATCGAGTGGTTGAGGTGTTAAATGCCCTGTCAAGTGCTGGTCACGCTGTGGTTGGAAAATTCTGTTCAGAGGAGTGTGCAGTGAGTGAATATGTTAGCAACACCTTTACATATTTAGAGTGTGTTGACCAGACGTGTGACACTTTAACTAAAAATAACCACAGAAGAAAATCCAGTAATCTTTCAAAAAAAAAAAATAGTACATGTGTCATAGCAGAATGCAGATGGTTTATTTATTTAATAATTACATAGCAGTTTTTTAAGCAGTCAATAGGAAAAAAAAAAAACACCAGAGAGCACTTTATCAGAACTGTTTTTATGTCTTAAAATATATGTTTAAAATGTTTCTTTATTTCTTTCTGGCTGTGCTGGGTGTTTGTTGCTCTGCGGGCTTTTCTCTAATGGCTGCGAGCAGGGACTCCTCTTTGTTGCAGCGAGCAGGCTTCTCATCGTTGCGGCTTCTCTTGTTGCGGAGCACAGGCTCTAGGGCACGCCGGCTTCAGAAGTTGTGGCTCTGGGTTCTAGAACACAGCCTCAGCAGTTGTGGCACATGGGCTTGTTGTTTCTAGGCATGTAGGATCTTCCTGGATTAGGGATTTACCTGTTGTCTCCTGCATTGGCGGGCAGATTCTTTCCTACTGAGCCACCAGGGAAGTCCCTTTATGTCTTAATAAATAAAGTAAATAAATTTTTTAAGGTATCTATATCCTAGATAACACTGTGTAGGGCAGCAGGATATGATCCACATTGTGTTCCATTTTTAATGGTCAGAAAACACCAAGCGTTTACAGGGACAGATTCTAGGCATTGCTGGGACTTGATCCATCAAGAAGGAAAATATTAAGTAATTTGTCTATTTTTTCCCTCTCACTTTCTGATCTCCTGGCAATATGTTTCAAGGGCTTAAACCAGCCAGAAACCAGAAGGCAAGCAAGCCTGAATGATGTAATATTTAGACTTTAGCTTCCAAGGGCACAGAGTACAGCAAAGATGCTTGGAAACGGATGTGGAAGGAGTGTTCTGAAAAAAGATGTTAGAACCATAGCTTCTGGTGGCAGAGTACTAGAAGTTTCATGGGGAAGACTTTGTGTGCCTTGCAATACTGGTGAGGGTCTAGGCAGATAAACAAAGCCTAGGCCAGATCATTCAATAGAGTGAACTTAATGCAGAGAAATAGTTACAAAGCAGTTGCAGGGTTGAAAGACAAACAGGAGAAAGACAGTCCAGAGATAAGTAAAACAGAAAGATGGGACCATTCCCAGGGCTGAAGGTGCCAAGGGAGCAGGTGGGCCCCCAGAGCCACTTGATGAAACCTGGGACCACAGCAGACACTATCTGGTGGGAAGCCGTTGCTGTTTGCAGGAGTTAAAGCCACATGACAGGTGTAGCCACTGCAGGAGATGTAGCCTGAAACAAAGAGAGAAAAGCAAAATCACCAGGCTTCTCCCCCACTTCTCACCTTTCAAATATCAAACCAATTCCTCCCATTGACTGAACTGGAAGCTGGTTCACATGGAAACCGTGAAATGTAGGTTGCAAGAATTGGCATCTGAGTTAGGAGCAAAGCATGGGGAAGGCTAAGGAGGATGAAAGGGATAGTGACTGACGCAGGATAAAAGAAACCAGGTCTCCCAAGGACATAGGACCAGAGTGTTTTGCAAGAGATGCTTCTCATACCCAAATGGAAGTATGACTTAACACAGAGATTTATTGAACCTGTCTTGTCTAATCTATATGTCAGCTTCTTTACTGTAAATGTGGGTAAGATCACTTGGATAAATTATCAGTACGGAACCACGTGTAGAAGTGTTCAGTAATTGGGAGGTGGGTTTGCAAACATGCCTTATAAAGAAAGAATTGGGAATAATTTATTCAGTGTACTGACATGAGAGATACAAGTCTCTAATCACTTATCTACAATATGTGCAGGATAAGTTGCTTCAGTCATGTCTAACTCTGTGTGACCCTATGGACTGTAACCCGCCAGGCTCCTCTGTCCATGGGATTCTCCAGGCAAGAATACTGGAGTGGGCTGCCATGCCCTCCTCCAGAGGATCTTCCTGACTCAGGGATCAAACCTGCATCTCCTGCTTTGCAGGCAGATTCTTTACCACTGAGCCACCAGGGAAGCCCTCTGCAATGCTAAAAATCAAAATATTTATAAACCAAAATATTTTTATAAGTTTGGTGTCAAAATATGAACTAAGTATGTTTTTTGTTTGATGCATTTTTCTGAGGAAATATTAATGTGCTTGGTTATAAAGTGAACCACCAAATTCTATTGGCACTGTTAATTTATATATGTACATGTATGTACTATATTTTAAAGTGCAAAACTGTGAATCTTAAATTACATTTCTCCCCAAGGATTTTGGATACAAAATTAGAGACTATATTTATATCTTAAACAGCATTTAATTTTCCATTCTAACTCTTTAAAGAAATGGCAAGAAAACACCATATAAAAGAACAATCTCTGATGTATTCTGCTTGATTTTCCTGTCTCTGTCTATCTCTTTCTCTCTTTGGTTTCTATTGATGTCACCTGCTTAACCATACTGGTGATATTTAATGTTAACCTGGATTAGAATAACATTTCTTTATTTTTAAAAGCACCTTACTATTATTTGTAAAATAAGTTTTCACTTCAGATTGTGTTCCTGCTGAAACTGACATTTAAGTACAGTATAGTCTTGCTAAGAATAGGTGGCTTTTAAATCATGACTGTTTGAATCACATTTTCTTCTGGAATTATTTTTGCCACATTCCTGCTTTCTTTTCCTCTCATGTGAATTGGCTGTCTTGAAGACTTTCTGTTCTCCTCACTGTTCTGTCTTAATACTAGTTCAGGAGGAAGTTCAGTTCAGTTCAGTCACTTAGTCAGGTCTGACTCTTTGCAACCCCATGGAGTGCAGCATGCCAGGCCTCTTTGTCCATCGCCAACTCCTGGAGCTTACTCAAACTCATGACCATCGAGTTGGTGATGGCATCCGAGCATCTCATCCTCTGTCACCCCTTCTCCTCCTGCCTTCAATCTTTCCCAGAATCAGGGTCTTTTCCAATGAGTCAGTTCTTTGCATCAGGTGGCCAAAGTATTGGAGTTTCAGCTTCAGCATCCAGTCCTTCCAATGAATATTCAGGACTGATTTCCTTTAGGATGGACTGGTTGGATCTCCTTGCAGTCCAAGGGACTCTCAGGAGTCTTCTCCAACACCACAGTTCAAAAGCATCCATACTTTGGTGGTCAGCTTTCTTTATAGTTCAACTCTCACATCCATACATAACCACTGAAGAAACTATAGCCTTGACTAGATGGACCTTTGTTGACAAAGTAATGTCTCTGCTTTTTAATATGCTGTCTAGGTTAGGTTAGTCATAACTTTCCTTCCAAGGAGTGTCTTTTAATTTCATGGTGGCGATCACCATCTGCAGTGATTTTGAAGCCCCCCAAAATAAAGTCAGCCACTGTTTCCCCTGTTTCCCCATCTATTTGCCATGAAGTGACAGGACTGGATGCCATGATCTTCATTTTCTGAATGTTGAGCTTTAAGCCAAATTTTTCACTCTACCCTTTCACATTCATCAGAAGGCTCTTTAGTTCTTCATCACTTGGAGGAAGTTAGGGAGAAACAATTCCTTTTACAAAGTTGTGTATAAACAGGACCCCCAAGTATGTCTGTATGGTATTGACACCTTTGCCCATAAGCAGCTTCAGAGTTATTCTTTTGTGTCTTCACTTGTTCATTATTTCCATCTACAAAATACTTACTTTTATACACTCTATCAGAAGAAAATTCAGGTTAAAAATTTTTATGTAAAACACAAGTCTAGTATTTACACTCTAATCAATTGATGCTTTATGATTCTCATGTTTGTGTGTGTGTGTGTTTGGCTCTGACCTCCTCCTCTCTTAGTGGGTAAATGCTGTTATGATTCTGAACTCAGTGCTATTTCCTGTGGCCATGTTTGTCCGAGTGATAATGACGCAGTTCAAGTGATAACGATCACCACATTCAGGCTTGTAAACCTCACTTTTGTTCTCTTCTCCTCCTTATGCTTTATAGTCTGTTCCTTGACCAGATGAACTGCTTCAATTCTCACTGTTTTTTATAGTAGCTTCTTATTTTTTTCTTAACAGACAAGCTCTGCATCCACTCATCTCAGCCCTAGGACTGTATGATCATATCGTGCCTACTGTAGGTGTTAAGTGTTATGTCGAGCATCAGCAAGTCTGAGCTTGGAAATATTCTGTACTGTCCAGGACACCTCTATACACATGAAGCACACTGAGCTGATGACTGAGGTCTGACCACGAGGGCAGGGTCATGTCAGAATCCAGACAGCATTTCTAAAAAACTACTTATAATTATGTTTCACCTTTTCAGATGAAAATGAATATTAAAGGAGTTTTGTAACCTACTCAAGTTTACAAATCTAACAAGAAACAGAATCAGACAGTTGAGGCTACTGACTTAAAAAAAAAAAAACAACACTCCAATTCTTCTAAAAAATAATCACATTTTAATGAGACTACTTTGATTCATTGGTTTATTTATGGCCATCCTGGGCTTTCATTGCTGTGTGCAGGCTTTCTCTAGTTGCAGCAAGTGTGGGCTTCTCTCCAGTTGCAGTTCGGTTCACAGACTTCTCACTGTGGTGGCTTCTGATGTTTCAGGGTATGGGCTCTGGGATGGGCAGGCTTAGTAGTCATGGCTCACAGTCTTAGTTGTCAACCCAGGGATCAAACCCTTGTCCCCTGCATTAGCAGGTGGAATCTTCACCATTGGACCACCAGAGAAGTCCAAAGCTACTGACTTGTGACACCTCATATTTAGTACGTTGAAGAAGGGCAGAGAAAAATCATCTGATGAGTATCAGTTAGAAATTAGTTTTGAAGGCAAAACATTTGTATTATCCTCTCATTTAACTCTGTGCTCTATTTTTCTATATCCTCTGTGTGTCTTGGTTCTCATTAGATATTCTCACTGATCCAGTTTCCATGCTACTAAGACAGGTGTGTCAATTCTGACTTGTTAGTTAAGAGGCATTCAATTTTTTATAAATCTAATTATTGCCTGATTCTATGTATATATTCAGACAACATATAAATGTAAAAGCTGAAGATGAACATCTGCTGTTTCTATTCAATGAGGGAGGTGCAGAGCTAATAAAACATAGTCCAACCCTGATGTCCATAATGTTGTGAATTCTGATTCTCTGTAAGATTTAATTCAACTGAAAATGATTTTTTTTCACTAGATTGATTTAGGAAAAAAAGCAAAATCTTGGAATGAGAAGATAGTTCAAATATATCTACTAAACTGTAAATATTGAAAGTCATAAATTTTGAGTGTTAGAACAGTCTTGGTTGCTGAAGGTTGGAGTGACTGTGGCTATTCCTTAAAATAAGACAGCAGTGAAATCTGGCACATCAATTGACTCTTCCTTCCACAAACGATTTCTCTGTAGCAAGCAATGCTATTTGATAGCATCTTACCCAGAGTGGAACTCCTTTCAAAATCGAAGTCAATCTCCCCTAAACCTTTAGCTGCTTTATAAATGAAGCTTATATAGTGTTCTAAATCCTTTGTTGTCATCTCAGCAATCTTCACTGCACCTTAACCAGGAGTAGCTGTCATATCAAGAAAACACGTTCTTTGCTCATCCATAAGAAGCAAGTCATCACCCACTCAGGTTTTATTCTGAGATTGCAGCCATTCATTACATCCCCATGTCCTACTTCTAATTCTAGGTCTCTTGATATTTTCACCACATCTGCCATACTTCCTCCACTGAAGTCTTGAACCAAAGTCATCCATGAATATTGGAACCAGTTTCTTTTAAGTTTCTATTAATGTTGATATTGTTATCTCTTTTGGCTAATCATGAATGTTCTTAATGCCATCTAAAATAGTGAATCTTTTCCAGAAGGTTTTTAATTTACCTTGCTCAGCTCTATCAAGAGGAGTCACTATTTATGGCAGCCATAGCCTCATGAAATATATTTCTTAAATACTGACTTGAAAGTCAAAATTATTTCTTGAACTCTGGGCTGCAGAATGGATGTTGTGTATATTTTCAGGCATGAAAATTAATCTCATTGTACATCTTCATCAGACTCTTGCATGACTCAGGTGACTTGACAATGAGCAGTAATATTTTGAGAAGATTCTTGTTTTTTGAGCAGTAGTCTCAAAAGTGGGCTTAAAATAAACCATGTTGTGAATAGATATGCTCTCATCCAGACTTTGTTGTCCCACTTATAGAGCACAGGCAGAGTAGAATCAGCATAATTCTAAAGGGCCCTAGAATTTTTAGAATGATAGATTAGCACTGGCTTCAACTTCAAGTCATCAGCTGCATTAACCCCTAATAAGAGAGTTAGCCTATCCTTTGAAACTTTGAAGCCAGGCATTGACTTCTCTCCAGCTATAAATGGCACCTTTTCCAAAATAAGTTTGCTTCATCTACTTTGAAAATCCATTTTTTAATGTAGTCACCTTATTAATCATCTTAGCTAGATCTTCTGAAAAACTTGCCTCGCTTCTACATCAGTACTTGTTGCTTCACTTGGCTGTGAAGAAAGGGAAAGTGAAAGTTGCTCAGTCAGTGTCCGATTCTTTGCAACCCCACGGTCTGTAGCCTGCCAGACTCTTCTGTCCATGGAAATCTCCAGGCAACAATCCTGGAGTGGGTTGCCATTCTCTTCTCCAGGGGATCTTCCCAACCTAGGGACTGAACCAGGTCTCCCTCATTGCAGGTGGATTCTTTACTGTCTGAGCCACTAGGGAAGCCCTGCTTCACTTGGCACTCATGCATATAGAGAGCTTCTTTCCTTAAACCTCAATTAATCCTCTCTAAGTGGAACAACAAAGCCTGGATGACAGCATATCTGTTTACAACATGGTTTATTTTAAGCCCACTTTTGAGACTACTGCTCAAATCTCAACCTAAATTAATCTCTACTAGTTTAAATTTTTTTTCTGCAACTTCCTCATCCCTCTCAGCTTTCTTAGAATTGAAGAGATTTAGAGCCTTACCCTGGACTAGGCTTTGACTTTAGGGAATATTGTGGTTGGTCTATAACAAAACAAAACAATGCAAAAAACTAAAAATCCCACAATATCTGTGAAGTGCAATGAAGCAAAATGAAACTATAGGAGGTATAGGTGTAAATAGAACACAGGCCATTTCTGTTCCTTTTTTTTTTTTTAGTTTTCAACTCTCTGAAGGAGTCTATAACCAAGAAAAAGTCATATCAAATAAGTACATTATAGAATTTTATATATTTGATATAAATTTTTTGACTATACTAAGGGAACAGGATAAAAATTCCTTAATATAACAAAGTGTTTCTCAACGAAGTCATAGGTCATATTTTCTACTCTATGTCATGAAGCAGACTTATAGTACCTAATTCTTATTTTTACCTCTCTGATGTTGTTGATAAAATGTGCTATAATTCTCTAACCTTTCTAGTAAACAAAGATCTTAAAATATATATTCACATCATTCTACCCCTAGTGCCTGTTGAAATGCTGTAAACATGATATCCACATGTAGTGAACAGGAAATATTCTGTAACTGCTACAGTCAAATTATAAAGCTTACCTCTATCTTCGCATTTACACCATTTTGGTCAAAGATTTTTCACCTCTCTTACCACATATACACCCACACCCATGCTCACATATAAACACACATACAAACAAATAGTAGAAGGAGGGAACAAGGTAAAATCTCTTTTCCCCCCATGAAATCTAACTTCAAAGAAATACAAATAAATTCTAAAAAGGACCATCCATCTTGGTGCCAATATCCTCTTCAAGTGAATTTATTTTATGTATGCAATTATCATGAAATTCACATATATAGACAGATATTTCTAAAAATTGAATTGTGTTTCCCAGAAGGCAGAAGGCATGAAAATAGAGAAAACAGGAGACAAAGCATATAACTAAAAGGTTCCTGAGACTTTAAAAACTACTCTTAGGTTGTACAAAAATTATGGTAATAGCTTGGTTTAATTATTTGTCCAAATCTGGGTTTTACCTCCATGAGAACAATCAGATATTTCATAGTCAAGGATGCATGTAGTGTGTATACTGTATAAGTATGCAAATATAGAATTACAATGTAGTTACTATGTAATATTAATTACTATGTAAGTATTTACATACTTGCATATGTCGCTCAGTCGTGTCTTACTCTTTGCAACCCCATGGACTGTAGCCTATCAGGCTCCTCTGTCTATGGGATTTTCCAGGCAAGAGTGCTGGAGTGGATTGCCATTTTCTTTTCCAGGAGATCTTTCTGATCCAGGAATTGAACCCGGGTCTCCTGCATTGCAGGCAGATGCTTTACCGTCTGAGCCACCAGGGAAGCCCATACTTGCATATGTAGTAGTATCCAAAATATCTGTAGTTATTTATGTATCTAAAATCAGATAAAGACTCAAAATTACCAGGCTAACTGAAGCAAAATAGCATATATTCTCCTACTATTATGCAAAGTAACTCTCCACGTTTTTATCTGTTACAGATCGACAGAACATAATGAGACTCAGCTCAGCCATTGCTAGTTAGTTGACTTGGAGCTTATTTCTTTGATAATACTATGTCTTCAGCTATGAAATTTAAGAAATAATGCTAATAATAACAGGGTAAATGAAGATTACAAAGGTAAATTATGCAAAATATCTCACATGAAGCTGGCATAAACACCAAAATAGCTTACTATTTTACAGATAATTATTAAGTATGTTAACTATAATAAATTATAGACCACCTGTCAACTAAAGAATTAAAGAATAAATTATAAAATTTTAACAATAATCCTTTATGTGAATCATTTTTTCCCAAGATTCATTTCAGGCTAGTAGAGCTTGGTAATGTATAAATTGGTAATCACTGCTGGTTGAGTGCTTTGCATAAAAGTTAAAAGTTGAGTTCTTGAAACTGACAGATTTTTACTGATGAATCATCTCATGTTTGGGTACTGATACATCTTATTATTCTTAGAGAATCCTTTTATTTCCCCTTTCTTTTTTATGCCCATTTCATCAACAGATTCTGACTGTAGAGCTTTTCAGTGTAGAAAAGCTTGGCCTAAAGGCCAAGAAAGAGGCTCAGTGCCATTTTAATGACACTTAGTAAAAAATACTTGAGCTTTCCATCTCAAAAAGTGACCAGTTTGTTTAGTGAGAACGCAAAGGCTCTCCAACAACTCACCACAGAGGCACTGTTTCCAGCTGCGTGGGGGGCAACAAACCACAGATGCAGCCAAAAAGCGAGCTCTCTGAAGCTCTTTTGTGAAGCTTTTACACTTTGCTTAAGTCTCAGGTGATGGAATTTATCAATTAGAAGAGATGAACATCAAGACAGAGGTCCCCAATCTTTTTGGCACCAGTTACTGGTTTCATGGAAGACAATATTTCCATGGACTGAGTTGGGGGAGATGGTTTGGGGATGATTCAAGCACATTACATTTGTTGTGCACTTTATCTCTATTATTATGAAATCAGCTCTACCAGCCATTAGATCCCAGAGGCTGGGGATCCCTGCTTTAAGGGCTGATGCTAAGAAATTTTGAAACAAATTGTGTGTTCTCATCACTCTGGTTTTATAAACCTCGCCTAACTCCACACAATCAGAGAGTGCCAATGTTTTATCCAAAATATATGTTAGCTGTTAGATCATTATTATTTGAATGCTTTTTTTTCTCTGTTGACATCTCACTTTATAAAATAGCTATCAGGCAGAGTCAAGTGCTGAGAAAGATCTAGATAGGCCCAAAATTTTCACTTTGTTTTATTTCTTTTTTGAGTCTAAGTTATACCTGAACCAGATGCAGAATTGGTTGCTGCTGTGGTTTTCTTGCTCATTTGTCCTTTTATTTCTTTTGATGGGAAGCAGTACTCTTGGTAGGGCTTCCCTGGTGGTGCAGTGGTAAAGAAGCCACCTGTCAATGCAGAAGATGCAAGGGACGTGAGTTCAATCCCTGGGTTGAAAAGATCACCTGGAGGAGGAAACAGCAACTCACTCCAGTATTCTTCACGGAAAATTCCATGGACAGAGGAGTGTGGCGGGATACAGTCTGTGAAGTCTCAAAGAACTGAACATGGCTGAGCACCACCAGCACCCCTGGTACTTTTAACTTCATGCAAAAAGGGACATTTGCTTGTGTAATGTGTCTGATCAATATCTATGATTGTATTTGTAGCTGTCAGGTAAAATTACAAATGTAAAATGATACCAGACTTGTAAAAATAACTATGCAGTATCCAAAACCAATAATATAAAGATAGTGGGTAACATGTCAGAGATCAAATTAAAATAATATGTTGAATAAAATCTGAAAATCATGTTCTTACCAATAGCAAATATTTCTCACTTGGTTGAAGCCCCGAGGTGATCATCTCTACTTAGAGAAAGCCAGAGTAAGACCTGTTAACGAATAACCCCAATTAATTCTTACAAAACTTTCTTCAGTAGAACTGAATGACCAATAAGAGGCTAGCTACTCAACTTTAAATGATGTCAGGATCAAAAACAGATTATGTGATGGTGCTTACATGAATTTACATATGTGATGAAATCATATAAAACTATATACACATATGGGGCTTCCCAGATGGCTCGGTGGTAAAGAATCTGCCTACTGGAGATGCCGGAGATGTATGTTTGATCCCTGCATGGGAAGATCCCCTGGAGAAGGAAATGGCAACCCACTCCAGTATTCTTGCCAGAAAAATCCCGTGGACAGAGGAGCCTGGTGGGCTACAATCCATAGGGTTACAAAGAGTTGGACATGACTTAGTGACTGAGCACACACATATATTTGTGTATATATATATGGAAATATTTATATATTCACACACATATACATGTGAAACCTGAATAAGAGCTATCAATTGAATTAATGTTAGTATCTTGGTTCTGATGTTGTGCTCTACTTATGTAAGTTATTACAAGGGAGATCCAGGTACTGTGTATTTTTCCTGTCAATGTATGTTAATTTCAAAATAAAAAGTGAAAAAAAAGAGAGTTAACAGAAGTCAGTATGCGTATTCTCTTTGTGTTAGCACTAAGTATCCTCACTTTCCTGTCCTCCTTATATCTCAGCTACACTACTATTAATAACTCTTTCACTAAAGCAAATTCTGCTATATTCTTAACAAGAGGTTCATTCCACGTCAGAAACAGTAAATTCAGAGACAGTGGATGTGCTCAGTGTTTACAGATCAAAGCTCAGGGAACTCATTGTGCTTCTATTATAAACATTCTTTCTTGCTGAATTTTAGACTTGAAGATTTCTAAACACAATCCCCCTGAATATGTCCTTTAGTTGATTACAATAGGTACACAATAGGTACACAAAAAGATCATTCTCATCTTTTCATTGTGCTTCAAAGTAAACTTGTACATGTAGATCAGTGGAAGATTCATTCAGAAAGAGTAAACTTGAGAAAATAGCAAAACAAAGCAAAGACAAACATGAAACATTATTGATAGGCATCACTACTTTCCTAAAGTTCATTCTAGAAGTTCAGCATTTTAAAATTTCCTATAGATATCATTGCTAGCCACTTTGTTTTGGGTAGAGTTGGCTCCACTTCAGCATCCAAGTGGATACAGTATCACAAGTGGGCCCCCATGGATTTCAGTCTATCCATGTGTCTTATCTGTGGGCCACAGTAGTAATTTGCATCTAGCTTGCGAGCATGAATGCTTAGTAATTTCAGCTGTGTCTGACTCTTTGCGACCCTATGGACTGTAGCCGGCCAGGCTTCTCTGTCCATGGGATTATCCAGGCAAGAATACAGGAGTGGGTTACCATTCCCTTCTCCAGGGGATCTTCCCTACCTAGGGAGCAAATCTGTGTCTCTTAAGTCTCCTGCAATGGCACACAGGTTCTTTACCACAAGCACCACTTGGAAGCCCTCATTGACATTGAAGGTGGGATGAGAAGAGGATGACAGAGGATGAGATAGTCGGATGGTATGACTGACTCAATGGACATGAGTTTGAGTAAACTCCAGGAGTTGGTGATGGACAGGAAGTTCTGTCATGCTACAGTCCATGGGATTGCAAAGAGTCGGACACAACTGAGTGACTGAACTGAACTGAACTGAACTGAAACATCTAGCTTGTGCTGTGCTGTTTAATCACTCAGTCGTATCTAACTCTTTGTGACCCCATGGGCTGTAGCCCACCAGGCTCCTCTGTCCATGGGGATTCCCTAGGCAAGCATACTGGAGTGGGTTGCCATGCCCTCCTCCAGGGGATCTTCCCAACGTAGGAATCAAAACCAGGTCTCCTGCATGCAAGCAGATTATTTACCCTCTGAGCCACCAGGGAATTCCGAGAATACTGGAGTGAGAAGCCTATCCCTTCTCCAGAGGATCTTCCCCACCCAGGAATCAAACCAGGGTCTCCTGCATTGCAGGCAGATTCTTTACCAGCATAGCTACCGGAGAAGCCCAAGCATCTAGTTTAGGCAGTGTCAATAAGATGGAGAGGAATTCTTGGATCACTCTCACAAGGACGTGACCAAAATAAACTAGACACCAAAAATTTTATATTATTCTGGTTCTACACATTTTAAAAACTAAACTAAACTACAGTGTTATAGGTCAAGGTGGTGGAGATATTTGGAAGGAGAAAGGGGGTAGGAATTAGAAAGCTAAATGAGCAAAAACCTTGAACATCCTGGAAATGTTCTATTTCTTGATTGATGTGGTAGTTACAAGGGTGTTACCTCTAATAAGTAATAAACGTTATGATTTTATTACTTTTCAGTATGAATATCATCTTTTATTTTAAAAAGGTAAGAAGAGAAAATATGTTGAAATCTTTTCTGTCATATTTAGGTTTTGATATGAGGCAGTTCTGTTAACTATTTCTCACTTTATAGTAACCACACTTCCACATTTCCAAGTCTATTTATCCTACAAGACTATACTCAAATTTTAATCTTATTATGATTTCTTTCTTCATTTCCTTCTGACATTGTCTATTCCTCTTCTGTGAAATAGTTCTGTTCCAGAGGGGATTGGGAAGATTCAGGCGTTATCTCATCCGCACATCGTCAGAATTCCCATGTATTTCAGTTAGAAAGTAGATATGAATTAATATTTTCTCAAGACAGGCATCGCATCACTTTCTTTGATAGACACTGAGATATTCTACACAATTAAGTTGAACACTTAATCTGATTGTTAGACATTGAATGGAATTTTAAGCAAATTATCTGGTTATTGCTTATACTCTAAAATATTCATTATAGGAACTTCCCTGGTGGTCCAGTGAGTAAAACTCCAAGTTCCAATGCAGAATGCCTGGATTCGATACTTGACAAGGGAACTAGATCACATATGCATCAATGAAGATGGAAGACTCCACATACTACGATCCCACAAACTATTAACTAAGATCAGTTGCAGCCAAATTAATAGGTAAATATTTAAATAAATACAATGCTCATCATAAAACTGAAATAAGGTGACTTAAAAAACTATACAAATAACATAAAAGCTAAGTTTTCAGAAAAAGTGTATAAAACTCTTAGGACAACATTGTAAAGCAATTGTTCTGCAAATAAAAATTAAAGAAAAAAGCTCTTAGGAAAATTAACAATGAATAAAACTAGATCACTACGAAACATTAAAATAAAGACATCTGTGAAAATGAAATGATCATAATCATGACTAAAATGTATGCATTTAATATTTTTACCTGGTGATATGTCAAAAACAGATTAGGTTCATGTTTTGCACTTTAGGTGATTAAAGATAAAAGAGGCAATCATAATTCTAATGTCTATACAGTCCATGGAATTCTCTAGACCAGAATACTGGAGTGGGTAGCCTTTCCCTTCCCCAGGGGATCTTCCCAACCCAGGGATAGAACCCAGGTCTCCCATATTGCAGGCAGATTCTTTACCAGTTGAGCCACAAGGGAAGCCCATATCTAGCTTTAATATGGGGTAAAATTTCAATCTTGTCCATTGCTGATTCAACAACTTAAGCTGAATTGTAATAATTTTAACTCTTTTCTATTGTCCATTTAAAAATGACATAGTTATTTTCACGTCTCTGAAATAACATATAGAATTATCTTAGAGTCAATAATTCTAAGAGAAAAGATCATTCTATGGGTAAATTCAAAACCTGTACTGACTCTACAAAGTTGGACTTAGTGCTTTATCCACAAAGTTTCATTGAATTCCGACATCTTGAGATGAAACTGCTAGTAATTTGAGAAGAAAGTTTTGCCTTAAGCACTTATGTTCTGACAGCTCGAGCTCTATGATGAATGCAGTTTGATGGTAATTCATACTCTATAAATGAATAGGCAAAAAAACAGAAAGAGGAGTCATGTGATTATTCTCTTACCATAAAAGAAAATTGTTTTGGAGCATCAGGTTGAATGCTGACCCTGACATCACATATTCAAAATGCAAGGTGCCCAAAGTTGCATAAACAAAAGTAAATATATGAATTTTTGTGTCATGGGGCTGCAGGGATCGGGATCATTTTATGTACTATAGTGATATTACAATGCTTAAAAATAAACAACATAAATAACAAAAATATTTGAGGATTTATTTTGTGTGTGGATGAATGGTCGATTATATTTCCAGACACTTAACCGTAGGTCAAGGTCTCTGTTATTGGCTCTTAATCTGCCTATCTGCCCCTATCTGAAATTCCTACTATTAAGGTTATGCTTCTGAGGACAAAAATATGCGACTTGAAATATCAGCCTCTTATCTGAATTAGATGCACAATAAATGATTATAATAATTAACATATTAGTAAAAATAAAAAGTCCAGTATTAAAAGAAACTTTCAGTGCTAGTATCAATGAAGCACTAAGTGTGTAGGCTTAGACCAGTTGAAGCAGTTGTAGGATATAGATGTGTGTGTGTGTTTTATAGGACAATCATGGGAAGCCTACTGATTCTACCTTTTAGATCTTTGCCTTCCATACCTGGGTTAAAGTGGCAGAGATCAAAAGCACAGAATGAGAGATGAAAAGTTCCTATCACTCTGTACTAAAAATAATAAATGAAAATCGACACAACTTATAGACCCGGAGGGAGGCTTGATTTAAAATACAGGTCATGCGTGCTCTAGAGAAAGACTACCAGGGTTTCAAACATAAGTAAACTTGGTTTAGTACTTTAGCTTTACTGTACCTTACTTTTCTCATTGGTAAAACAAGCATATTTATTTATCTTTATTATTAAGTCATATCCAGGGATAAAAATAAGCTAATATATCCCTCGTGATTTAATCTATATTTGACACAAAGCAAATAATAAATATTTCTCCTTATTCAAAAAGGAAAATTCAGTGTCAATTTTTTTACACTAAGTAAATTTACCTTTGGTTTGCCCATATATTCCATTTTCCAAGTAATTTTTAAGATGACTTTGATGTTCAAACATTAGAAACATTTTTTGCCTCTCACTTCATTTTGTGATAGTCAAAGGGTCTGCGTTAGGCAAGTTCAGTGAGAATTTCCTGTATTGTGGTTCCTGCAGCATTTTAGGAGACAATGATTTTGCTGCCTCTTTTCATACTACACATCCATGTCTCATCGGCAGAAGATTTGAACACACTTCGGTACACAGGTTTTTATTTTATTTTAAAGGATTTCTTCATAACTTTCAGGTTCCTTAGCCTCCAGCTTAGCTTCTGGATCTAATCTCATTTCTCTGAATCAGCATCCATCGTGTCTTACCTTCATTGACACTGGACATCTCACATGGCAGGTATGTGCATCCCAAGTCATAACATGAAAAAAGGAAAGATATCTCATGAGCATGGCTGATTTCAGGGAACGCTTTAATAACAAGGATGCAGTTTTAGGCTTCCCACGTTTCAGCACTTTTTACTCCAATTTCACTAATCTGTTTCTTCATTCTGTAACTTAGCAATGACTTTGTGAAGTTCTGTCAACAGATTTAAAGAGTCGATTCTGATAAGGATAGCTCTAAATTCTGATTGCGATCTGATTTTACAAGGAAAAAATGTAAACAATATAATCCTAGCTTAGACTTAAATAGAAGATGCTAAATGTTAACAACTCAATGCTTGAAAGTGCTTTTTTAAATTTACCATTTGTGTTATGACACCCCAGAATCATCCAGATTAACATTTTGACACATTGCACTGTTATTCAAGACACCGCACTTTGGGTCCACTCGTGTTAGTGCAGAATCTCCTGATGCTAGATTATTTTAGGGGAAATGTCTTGTAAGCAAGCAATTTTTGGCATGAGAAAATGTAGTATATGTGAAAAATGGTTCCCGTAAAAATGAATGCAATGTGTCATAAGTTAACGTATTGTGGAAATAAAGTCAAGCTCTCAAGGTATTATCCGTACGTTGATTGAGGAGCCTCCCAACACACCAGGTCCAGAGTATTCCCATGTCTTCTCTTCCTGGTACAGCCTCTACAAAGCTATCAGCAGCTTGACATTTCTTACAGCAGTGAATACGTTGAGATTAGCAGAAGGGCATGCTCCCAAGGGAAGCCTGGCATGCTGCAATCCATGGGGTCTCAAAGACTCAGACACAACCGACCGACTGAACTGAACTGAACTGAATACTCCCAAGTATTGTAATAGTTTCGTGACAATGATAGAATATATTAAATGAAAGACTCTGGGTCTAGAAAAGCTTTCATTTGAATTCTGACTTGGGTACTTAATAGCTTTGAACCTTGAGAAAAATAACCTTGTTAATGGACAGTACGTTTTCTGATCTACTTAATTAGAGTCATATATTCTATCTTGTGATTTTGTTGCTCTTGTTTCTGTGAAAATAAATTCATTATATCAGCCCATTAACCAGAACTTGGTGCCTGTTGATCTCTTGTTACTACAGATCTCTAAGCTTCTTTGCCAAATTTAAAAATTAAAGGTAAATACTGAGATAGAGAGGATAAAGAGGAAAATGTATGGATAATCTCACTGAAGAATAAAGTACATTATATAAAAATGTTGGTAACAAGTGGAGTTCCAAACGGAATATCTTCATTTTCCAGCATTTTTTTTTTCTGGCAAAATGATTGGGTTATCAAGCCAAAGAACTTTTTGGATCCTCTCACTGGTTTCTGCTTTTAAGAATTCTCATGTTTGTTCTTTAAATCATTACCATATCTTTCTTTCTTTATAGGTTTTCAGACCACTCCATGGAGGTTGATTTCTGGGATTTTAGGAGTAATATGCCTTTTGATGATGATAACTTTGGGAGTTTTGTTGAAAAATTGTAAGTTTTTATAGTCAAGGCTATATAAAAAAAATCAAAATTGTGATGAAGCTATCTTATAAGAAAAGTTTCATTTTGCTAACATGTGAAAGATTCTGATGCTGGAAAAGACTGAAGGCAAGAGGAGAAGCGGGTGGCAGAGGATGAGATGGTTAGATAGCATCACTGACTCAATGGACATGAATTTGAGCAGACTCGCAGAGAGAGTGGCAGACAGCGGAGCCCGGTGTGCTGTAGTCCATGGGGTTGCAAATAGTCAGACACGGACTTAGTGACTGAACAATATTTTGTTATTTCATAAATGTTTATCTGACAAAGTAAATTTCTTATCATTTCTTACAGCACTTATTAAACAAAGTGTTCAGCTTGGACCCTCCACAGATCTCAGTGAAGGTTGGTTTCACACTTTGGAAAATTTTTGTGTTGGTAGAGAAGGAAATAAACAGTTTCTTGGTTTTCTCACACAGAAGCTTGATGGAATATTACACAGTCATACCGATTGATGTGGTAATTGTAGGATAGTCCCATTTCATTGTTCATCTAAGAATGTATTAAATACATGCATTAAATGTATTTAATAAGAATGTATTAAATACATGATATACTATTTATGTAATTAAATAATAAGAAAATTATTACATTGAAATGACATATTTTCCAATGTGAGTGATCATGTAAAAATAAACACAAAAATTACAGTAAATAGTATAATTAACAAAAATAAATTGCAAATAAAAAATTGCAAAAAATAAGTTGCAGTAAATATACTAGCTAATTCTAATCACCTGCTTGTGTTTGTTGATAACCTACACTTCTATATCTCTTTTACCTTCACTTATTCATTCTGGATTCATTCTGGAGAAGTGTATACCTTTTTTTTTTTTTTTTTTTTTGGTATTGGCTACAAAAGGTGGCTTGTGGGATCATAGTTTCTTCATCAGGAATTGAACCAGAGTCCAGGCAGTGAAAGTTTAGAATCTTAACCACTGGATCACCAAGGAATTCCCATGAACCTTTCAACAAACCCATTTATCCCACATCCCATCCCCTGGTAATCACCATTCTACTCTAAAATTTCAGCACCATTCATTTGACAAAGGTTTGAGAGTTGTTGAAGACATTATCCCTAGTAAACTGAATGGTCCAATTTCAAGCTAATTATTCTTTTATTTTCATTTTGAAAATAAAGTATCCAGAATTATTTTTTTAAAAATCTTCTGACTGCATCATGTGGCATATGGCATCGTAGTTTCCCACCCAGCGATCTGAAACTTTGCATTGAAAGCACAATGTCTTAAACACTATACCACCAAGGAAGTCCTCAGAATTCTTTTGTGACTCAGGAAATGTGCTAAAATGATTTCCTTCTTTACATATCTTTTCCATCTAATTTAATTTCTCTCTCTCTCTCTTTTTTATTTTTATGAAAAATTTGCTTTCATTTTGCTGTGATTTATGTAAATGTTGTCTTTGATCAAAAGCAATTCTCACCCCGAGGCATAAGAGCAGTCACAATTTTAGCATAGATGCAAAAGACAAATGGACAAAGAAAATGACAAAACAGAATGCTAGCATAGTCTATTTTTAATTACACAGCAGAGATCAACTTTGGGTCGCTTTCTGAAAAAAGGTTCTTACCACTGCCCTCCATCCTACCATCTGCTACATTGTATTTGAACATACTGAATTTACTTGTATACTTACCCAAATTATCACTAAATATAGTTCATAAATGAAGGAAACATAATTCTATCCCTATCTCTAGAATATAATTTCCATGAGGAAAAAGGATTATGTCTGAGTTGTTCAAATTAATATTCCCTGAACTGTGGTATATGCAGTAAATTCTCAAAGAATATTTATAGAAAAGATTAATAAATAACAAATGATTTTTTTTGGTTGCTGATTTATTTTAAAATTTTTATTTATTTATATTTTTTGGCCACATCATGAGCGGCATGTAGGAACCATTTTAAAAAATTTGTTTATTTATTTTAATTGGAGACTAATTACTTTACAATATTGTAGTGTTTTTTTTTTTGCCATACATTCACTTGGATCAGTCATGGGTGTACATGTGTTCCCCACCCTGAAGCCCCCTCCCAACTCCCTCCCGATCCCATCCTTCAGGGTCATCCCAGTGCACTGGCCCTGAGGGCCCTGTCTCATGCGTTGAACCTGGACTGGCAATCTATTTTACATAGGGTAATATACATGAATAACAAATGATTTTTGAAAAAGTAAATAACACTGAAAAAAAAAATTGAACCTCTAATGTCATCCAGTCATGTTTTATTATTTCTTTTAGAATCTGGCTGCTGTTCTTGCCAAGAAAAATGGATTGGCTACCAATGCAACTGTTATTTCATTTCTAATGAATTAAAAACATGGAAAGACAGTAGGGATTTTTGTATTTTTCATAATTCCAGTCTACTTCAGGTACAAAACAGAAATGAACTGGCAAGTATTTAATTTTGATTTTCTACATTTTCTTTGACTTAGGAAATATATTATCTAAGTAGGCTGAATACTTTGATTCAAGTCTTTAATCAGATAACAAGTGGATTATTATATTTGAACTAATATCCTATACTTTGAAATCGTCATAAAATCAACCCAAAATTTCTCAAAGGTTTACATTACAGGAGTGTTGACAGATAAAGTACAAGTAAAGTTTTAAAGCTAATTGAAAGTAGAAATAAAAATAACCTAATTTAGCCAACAATAACCTATTTTTAGCTCTTTAATTGATTTCTAATTTATTTTGTAATTATATAGCTTTTGTTATCACTCTTCGGTGTAATGTGAAATATATATGTAAAATATTATAAAACAATTAGTTCTTTAGTAAAAGTTCTCTAGCTCCCTATAGAACCTGTGCTAAGATCTATCCCTCAGTGTGCTATTGGGATCAGATTTGACTGATGGTCTGCTATGAAGGAAGTGTTCCATAAAAACTCTAACACCTATTATGACATTTTTCATTGCTTTAAGAAGTGAGACTTTGTGGTATTTTTTTCCTCCAGAAATGGACTTGATGAATGAGAAACAAGAGGCAAGTGACTGACTACACCTCCTAAATTAGAAGTTAAAAATGATTTTAGTTTGTATTAGTTTGGTGCAAAAGTAATTGTGGTTTTGCCTTGTTGAAAATTGCTGTTGGATATTGGAAAACATTCTTAAATAAATGTGATTATGTTACATACTGTTTAATATGCATTTCTCATTTTATGTTTTTTTGCTAATGACATTGCTGGCTGTTGATTTTATATTTATTTTAGGCTATAGAAACTATGTTAAACAAAAAGCAAATTTAAGCAATTTTTAAATTCAAGTTCAAAATGGGTTATAAAGCAGTGGAGACAAGTTGCAACATCAACAATGCATTTGGCCCAGGAACTGCTAACAGAAGTACAGTGCAGTGGTGGTTCAAGAAGTTTTGCAAAGGAGACAAGCACCTTGAAGATGAGGAATGCAGTGGCCGACTATCAGAAGTTGATCCGACCAACTGAGAGGATCATCAAAGCTGATCCTCTTACAACTACACAAGAAGTTTCCCAAGAACTCAGCATTAACCATTCTGTGATCATTCGGCATTTGAAGCAAACTAGAAATGTGTAAAAGCTCTGAAAGTGGGTGCCTCATAAACTGACAGCAAATTTAAAAAAAAATCATTATTTTGAAGTGTCCTCTTCTCTTATCCTAACAGCAAACCATTTCTCAAGTGGATTGTGAGGTGTGGTGAAAAGTGGATTTTATACAACTGGTGATGACCAGCTCAGTGGCTGGACCAAGAAGAAGCTCCAAAGCATTTCCAAAAGCCAAATTTGGACCAAAAAAATGTCGTGATAACTGTTAGGTGGTTTGCTGCCAGTCTGATCCACTACAGCTTTCTGAATCCCAGTGAAACCATTACATCTGAGAAGTCTGCTCAGCAAATCAATAAGATGCACCAAAACCTGCAATGCCTGCAGCTGGCATAGGTCAACAGATAGGACCTAATTCTTCCCCATGAAAATGCCTGGCTGCAGGTTGCAAAACAAACACTTCAAAAGTTGAACAAATTGGGCTACAAAGTTTTGCCTCATCTGCCATATTCACCTGATTTCTTGCCGATCAACTACCACTTCTTCAAGCATCTCCATGAGTTTTTGCAGTGAAAATGCTTCCACAATCAACAGGAGGCAGAAAATGCTTTCCAAGAGTTTGTCAAATCCCAAAGTATGGATTTTTACACTACAGGAATAAAAGAACTTATTTATCGATGGCAAAAATGTGTTGATTGTCATGGTTCCTATTTTGATTAAGAAAGATGTGTTTGAGCTTAGTTATAATGATTTAACATTTATGGTCTGAAACCACAATTACTTTTTTGTACCAACCTGATAGAATTGAAAACCTGATACTAACACTGGAAACTGACCTTCTTAAAAGTACATGTTTCCTAGAGTAGATTTGAAATAGGTTAATGTGTTGGTCTCTGTTTCTAAGCAGGGTTTTATGAAGTTCAGTTCCAAGTTTTACTGGATTGGACTTTCTTACAGTGAAGAACATCATGCCTGGTTGTGGGAGGACAATTCTACTCTCTCCCAAGATGTGTAAGTTTCTGGCATCCAAACTTTTTCTGTTCTTTTTGAGTTTATCCTTGGATTTGATCATTCCTTTCCCCATATACTAATAATTTCATCTTCATTACAGAGTTCCTTTATCTCACACCGTAAATCCAAAGAATTGCATAATATATAACCCAAGCAGAGGTGCATTGGATGAAGACTGTGAAAATACAAATAATTACATCTGTAAGCAACAGTTTGTTTAGATGTTTCTTGGGGAAGAAGTATTCTGCAATGAAGATTTAGACTTACTTAGAATGACATATTATTATATCTATTTCTGGGATCTGTAAAATGTTTCAAATTGTGCCTTGTCAATCATATAATTTTCATATATTTTGAAAACATATGCTTAAATTTTTTTATCAATACATAATTGATATATAAATTATATTGGTTTTAGATATACAACATAGCAATAACTAGACAGTAAGTTTAATTAACATTCATCATTATTATAGTTACAATTTTTGTAGTTACAATTTTTAAATTTTGCAATGTGTTTTAAAATTGATGAAACTTGTGTACCTACACTGAAATTATAGAGTCAATATAAATAATTTCATGAATATTTAATGTATACAGTCAATAGTGAATTTCATAATTTATACATCTATTCTTAGAAATTCCCTCTGCTGAAATTTAAAGAAAACCTAATTCCTACTGAATAAAATATATCAAAATCATAACAGTCCTTTGTATGGCATCAGTTAGGTTCAGTTCTGTCACTCAGTCATGTTCAACTCTTTGTGACCCCATGAATTATAGCACGCCAGGCCTCCCTGTCCATCACCAACTCCGGGAGTTCACTCAAACTCATATCCATCAAGTCGGTGATGCCATCCAGCCATCTCATCCTCTGTCGTCCCCTTCTCCTCCTGCCCCCAATCCCTCCCAGCATCAGAGTCTTTTCCAGTGAGTCAGCTCTTCCCATGAGGTGGCCAAAGTACTGGAGTTTCAGCTTAAGCATTAGTCCTTCCAATGAACACCTAGGACTGATCTACTTCAGAATGGACTAGTTGGATCTCCTTGCAGTCCAAGGGACTCTCAAGAGTCTTCTCCAACACCACAGTTCAAAAGCATCAATTCTTCAGTGCCCAGCCTTCTTCACAGTCCAACTCTCACATCCATACATGACCACAGGAAAAACCATAGCCTTGGCTAGACGGACCTTTGTTGGCAAAGTAATATCTCTGCTTTTCAGTATACTATCTAGGTTGGTCATAACTTTCCTTCCAAAGGGTAAGCGTCTTTTAATTTCATGGCTGCAGTCACCATCTGCAGTGATTTTGGAGTCCCCCAAAATAAAATCTGACACTGTTTCCACTGCTTCCCCATCTATTTCCCATGAAGTGATGGGACCAGATGCCATGATCTTCGTTTTCTGAATGTTGAGCTTTAAGCCAACTTTTTCACTCTCCGCTTTCACTTTCATCAAGAGGCTTTTTAGGCCTCTTCATTTTCTGCCATAAGGGTGGTGTCATCTGTATATCTGAGGTTATTGATATTTCTCCCGGCAATCCTGATTCTGGCTTGTGCTTCTTCCAGTCCAGTGTTTCTCATGATGTACTCTGCATATAAGTTAAATAAGCAAGGTGACAATATATAGCCTTGACGTACTCCTTTTCCTATTTGGAACCAGTCTGTTGTTCCATGTCCAGTTCTAACTGTTGCTTCCTGACCTGCATATAGGTTTCCCAAGACGCAAGTCAGCTGGTCTGGTATTCCCATCTCTTTCAGAATTTTCCACAGTTTATTGTGATCCACACAGTCAAAGGCTTTGGCATAGTCAATGAAGCAGAAATAGATGTTTTTCTGGAACTCTCTGTTTTTTCGGTGATCCAACAGATGTTGGCAATTTGATCTCTGTTTCCTCTGGCTTTTCTAAAACCAGCTTGAACATCTGGAAGTTCATGGTTCACATATTGCTGAAGCCTGGCTTGGAGAATTTTGAGCATTACTTTACTAGTATGTGAGATGAGTGCAACTGTGCAGTAGTTTGAGCATTCTCTGGCATTGCCTTTCTTTGGGATTGGAATGAAAACTGACCTTTTCCAGTCCTGAGGCCACTGCTGAATTTTCCAAATTTGCTGGCATATTGAGTGTAGCACTTCCACAGCATCATCTTTTAGGATTTGAAATAGCTCAACTGGACTAGGTTGAAAATTCCCATCCTGATCTTTTTTTGTGGAAGCAAAAATAGCCTTAATGCTTTTTAAAAATTCTTTCTTGATATCTATGCATCTATATCTTCTAATTTAGACCCGCAGGTGCCATATAATACTTTCTTCATGTGCATCCCAGAGTTCACAGGGTTTCACATTTGTGTGTCTTCTCTTGATGCTACAAAGTTCCACATAAGAATTGCAAGTCTTTGCCCAAGTATGTAGTCTCACAGATTACTTTCATATTTTGGAAAAGGAAACGTAATCTAAGCCCTGATTGCATAATTATACAGTCTTATTTTATTTTACTCCATAGATCTTTCTCACTTCATGCTTGTCTATCAGTTAAAAAACCCCCAAAAAGCCATTCTTACATGTGCTTTGAAGATTTTAATCTCTCATCAATCCCAAAAATCTTTTCCTAAAAGTTATGTAATAAATACTGGACAATTACACTTTTGAGGGGTACAGGGAGCAGTTCATTTTATTGAGGGGTTTTCAAATAGGTCAAAGAAGGATTGAAAACATAATGAGTTCTGATGCCTGTGACCTGAATGGAATTTTCCTAACCGCAGAGATATCAAAACCCAAGTCTCCTCCTTTTTTATAACTGTTGCATATAATTGACCCAGTTTCAAACCCTGGGTTGGGAAGACCCCTTGGAAAAGGGAATGGCTACCCGCTCCAGTACTCTTGCCTGGAGAATTCCATGGACATCAGGCTCTTGCCTGATGGACTACAGTCCATGGTGGGGGGGGGGGGGCAGTCACAAAGAGTCAGACAGGACTGAGCAACTAACACTTTCACTTTTATACATCTTAAGAAATTTGACATCTCCATTTGCTTTGTGATTTTATACTTTAATTAAGTGATACTAATTGAGAACCCAAAGTTGATTTTAAAAATACTGAGTCAAGATGAGGAAAGAACCTCTTATGTTTTCCTTCTCAAAATATAATAGTACTACAAGTTGAACTCTTCACATTTTTGTATGAAGGTTGACTTAGGAAAACTGTACTTGTTATATTATGAAAAATACAACATAGACTATAACATGTTTCAAATGCTTAACATGGACTAAGCAAACATGCATTATACTTTATAGATGCTTGAAATGTTTTGCCTTTGCTGCCCATGTGATTTTCATAACAATAATATAGTTTTAATTGAATATAAAATGAAAATTATAAAGTTACACACACATACACACCATCTCTTTTATCACTTCCAGAATGCAGGGAAAAGGAAATTTTAAAAACTCAAAACTATTGTATTTGTAACAAACAGCTTATTTAGCTGTTTTCTTAGAAAAAATTCAAATCTCATCTGACTAAATATGGAACCTCTTTTATTTTAATAAATCATGTTCATTTCTCTATCTCTAGACTACTAAATGTATCCATGTCTATTTTATCTCTTTTAATAAATATTCATTAATTGTGTCAAACTCTTTGTGATCCCATGACTGTAGCCCACCAGACCAGGCTAATCGGTTTATGGGATTTCCTATGCAAGACTACTGAAGTGGTAGCCATTTCTTTCTGCAGGGGATCTTCCTGGCCCAGGGGTCAAACCTGGATCTCTTGCATTGCAGGCAGATCTGAGTGTGCATCTGAGCCATCAGGGAAGGTTAATATATACTACACAAAAACATTTGAAACCACTTATATTGTTGTTGATAAAATGTATGTGTTTCTACTTAAAATATAAAGATCAAGAAAATTATTTTTAAATTACCTAATTTTATTGTGTTTTGTTAAACTTAAGTTGAGTCTTTTGCTTTGAAGCCCTGGTTCATGTGATTGCCTCCAACTTTTCTCAAAATAAAAATAATTTATGTTCTGGTCTCTTAAAATTCAGCACTTTTTGTTTTTCTTGGGTGTTTTTGTTCATCCTTCTCAATAGAGGAGTCATTCACATCTCTTTCTTCCCGTGATCATTCCACTAAACTATTTCCCTAAGTATCAAATATCATATACTGTAAAACTCACTTTTGTGATAATGTTACACATATATCTTTCGAAACCTGCATTGATGTTCTTCAGTTCAGTTCAGCCACTCAGTTGTGTCTGACTCTTTGCTATCTCATGAACCGCAGCACGCCAGGCCTCCCTGTCCATCACCAGCTCCGGAAGTTCACTCAAACTCACGTCCATCAAGTCTGCGATGCCATCCAGCTGCCTCATCCTCGGTCATCCCCTTCTCCTCCTGCCCTCAATCTTTCCCAGCATCAAGGTCTTCTCAGGTGAGTCAGCTCTTTGCATCAGGTGGCCAAAGTATTGGAGTTTCACTTGCAACATTAGTCCTTCCAATGAACACCCAGGACTGATCTCCTTTAGGATGGACTGGTTGGATCTCCTTGTAGTCCAAGGGACTCTCAAGAGTCTTCTCCAACACCACAGTTCAAAAGCATCAATTCTTTGGCTCTCAGCTTTCTTTGTAGTCCAACTCTCACATCCATACATGACTACTGGAAAAACCAAAGCCTTGACTAGATGGACTGTTATTGACAAAGCAATGTCTCTGTTTTCTCACATGCTGTCTAGGTTGGTCATAACTTTCCATCCAAGGAGTAAGTGTCTTTTTTTTTTTTATTACAAAACTTTTTATTTTAAAACAATTTTAGATCCACAAGCATCACAAAGAAAGCACAGAGCTTTGCTCTGTTCTCCCTGATTTTCCTGCATGTTAATATTTTATGCAATCATGCTACATTGATCAAAATAAGAAATTGACATTAGTACTATTCAATTAAGGAAAATACAGATTTAATTTCACCAGTTTACCCAATGTGTCCTTTTTTCAGATTAAATACATAGCATTTAGATATTATGCTTGATTAGTTTCCTCAGTCTGTAATAACTTTTTTTTTAATTTAAATTTTATTTTTTTGCTTTACAATACTGTATTGGTTTTGCCATACATTGACATAAATCCACCACAGATGTACATGAATTCCCAACTCTGAACCCCCCTCCCGATGAGGTGGATGAAACTGGAGCCAATTATACAGAGTGAAGTAAGCCAGAAAGAAAACCACCAATACAGTATACTAACACATATATATGGAATTTAGAAAGATGGTAATGATGACCCTGTATGAGAGACAGCAAAAGAGACACAGATGTAAAGAACAGACTTTTGGACTCTGTGGGAGAGGGAGAGGGAGAGGGAGAGGGAGAGGAGAGGGAGGGGAGAGGGAGAGGAGAGGAGAGGGAGAGGAGAGGGAGGGGAGAGGGAGGGGAGAGGGAGAGGGAGAGGGAGAGGGAGAGGGAGAGGGAGAGGGAGAAGGAGAGGGAGAGGAGAGGGAGAGGGAGAGGAGAGGGAGGGATGATTTGGGAGAATGGCACTGAAACATGTATACTAGCATGTAAGAAATGAATTGCTAGGCTAGGTTTGATACAGAATATAGGATGCTTGGGGCTGGTGCACTGGGATGACCCAGAGAGATGATATGGGGAGGGTGGTGGGAGGGGGGTTCAGGGTTGGGAACTCAAAGCGTCTTTTAATTTCACGGCTGTACTCACCATCTGCAGTGATTTTGGAGCCCAGAAAATAAAGTCAGCCAGTTTCCACTGTTTCCCCATCTATTTGCCAGGATGTGATGGGACTGGATGCCATGATCTTAGTTTTCTGAATGCTGACCTTGAAGCCAACTTTTTCACTCTCCTCTTTCACTTTCATCAAGAGGCTCTTTAGTTATTCTTTACTTTCTGCCATAAGGGTGGTGTCATCTGCATATCTGAGGTTATTGATATTTATCCTGGCAATCTTGATTCCAGCTTGTGCTTCTTCCAGCCCAGTGTTTCTCATGATGTACTCTGCATATATGTTAAATAAGTAGGGTGACAATATACAGCCTTGACGTACTCCTTTTCCTGTTTGGAACCCGTCTGTTCCATGTCCCATTCTAACTGTTGCTTCCTGGCCTGCATACAGATTTCTCAAGAGGCAGGTCAGGTGGTCTGGTATTCCCATCTCTTTCAGAATTTTCCACAGTTTATTGTGATCCACACAGTCGAAGGCTTTGGCATAGTCAACAAAGCAGAAATAGATGTTTTTCTGGAACTCTCTTGCTTTTTCAATGATCCAGCACATGTTGGCAATTTGATCTCTGGTTCCTCTGCCTTTTCTAAAACCAGCTTGAACATCTGGAAGTTCACAGTTCATGTATTGCTGAAGCCTGGCTTGGAGAATTTTGAGCATTACTTTACTAGTGTGTGAGATGAGTGCAATTGTGTGGTAATTTGAGCATTCTTTGGTATTCCCTTTCTTTGGGATTGGAATGAAAAGTGACCTTTTCCAGTCCTGAGGCCACCGCTGAATTTTCCAAATTTGCTGGCATATTGAGTGTAGAACTTTCACAGCATCATCTTTCAGGATTTGAAATAGCTTCTCTGGAATTCCATCACCTCCACTAGCTTTGTTCATAGTGATGCTTCCCAAGGCCCACTTGACTTCACATTCCAGGATATCTGGCTCTAGGTGAGTGATCACACTGTCATGATTATCCGGGTCATGAAAATCTTTTTTGTACAGTTCTTCTGCCTATTCCTGCCACCTCTTTTTAATATCTTCTGCTTCTGTTAGGTCCATACCATTTCTGTCCTTTACTGAGCCCATCTTTGCATGAAATGTTCCCTTGGTACCTGTCTTTTTCTTGAAGAGATCTCTAGTCTTTCCCGTTCTATTGATACTCTTAGGTTGTATCTAACTGTACATTTCAAGCACTGATAACACAGTTGAGAGTATATGATTTAATTTCACCATTTCATCATACAGTATGCTAATGTAAAGAAACCTTTCCATTTATTTCTTGTTAGACAATGTGACTATCACACCAAAGCCAATTTTACTCTTGAATAAAGTGATAACTAGATGAAATAAACTTAAGTCATACTATAATAGATGCAGGCTTCCCAGGTGGCTCATACAGTAAAGAATCTGCCTACAATGAGGGAGACCTTGGTTCGATCCCTGGGTTGGGAAGATCCGCTAGAGGAGGGCATGACATCGCACTCCAGAATTCTTGCCTGGAGAATCCCCGTGGAAGGAGGAGACTGGCTGGCTTCAATCCATGGGATCACAAAGAATCAGACATGACTGAGTAACTAAGCATATATGATAGATATATGTTAATAAGTGCCATCTTTCAAAACATTTCAAACCTAGTTAGGAATCGTTTCTTGGAGACTTAAATTTTTTGCTTTTATGTATTATTTTGCAGAAGCAAAGCATGGACATGCTTTAAGATTCCATAGCACAGAGAACTTATTAGGAAAGTCAGTAATTCTTTTCCCTCTTTGTCATTACTCTGGTCCTGCCCCAGGGGCAAATTAATTATTATTCTGTTTTTTCTACTTTTATTAGCTTTCTGTATAAAAGTAGGGAGAAATATTTTTTTGCATTTCTAGCCCAGGATGAACCTTGGAATCTAGCAAAATCAAGGTTTGAAATATTTTTTAATTGACCATTAAGAGAGTCCATTCTGTTTTATTATTGTTGTTGTTTTGTTGAGGGTTTATGAGGCTTATTGGATGTTACAAGAAATAAGGGTGTTAAATAAGATGGATCCTATCTCTTTCAAAGGCAAATCATCTCCAGATAATAATAAGATGAATAGTTAGAATATGGCTTAGGAGGAGGAAATGCACAATACCCTCCGATACAGAGAGTGAGTCATCGTCAGGAGTTTCCCCATTTTCTATAATGATTCAAGAAATCGATGAAAAGTGCTGACTCAGGTGGCAAATGAGTATCACGACCAGTGCATCCTCTCTACTCCCAGCACACTCTTTCCCACAAGTGGTACTCAGTCTTGCCCCTCCAACCTCTTTTTCTCTTCCTCCAATGCCCACTTCATCATTAGCTTATTCTCCGTTTCCTCTGGTCAGGAGAAAGTGGAGTCATGGGATTATTTTCTTATTATAAGAAAAAATAAATTTGGACCATGAGATTGAATGACTGATTGTGACATCACTTTATTGAAATGTAAGGTGCCCAGAACTGCAAAAGTAAATGTACAATTTTTTTGGTCATTGGAGGCACAGGGACTGGGAGTCATATTATGTGTTTGACTGTTTCCAACTGCAGTTTTTCTGAACTCCATACCTTTTTCCTGGCTCAGATGCTCAACTAGCTCCTTCTTGTGGGAAGGTGGCTCTTCTCTTCCCTACAGTTTCTTAAGTGTCTGGTAGTTCTGGTGCTATTCTGCTTCTTTTGTTAAGTCTGCCTTAAGATCTGAGCAAGATAATTCATATTTCATAGAACTGCACTGAAGGCAACGTCTCAAGGTGTGAAATTTGAGACAAGAAAAGAAGAAAAACAGGATAATAATCCATTTCTACCTAGTTTACCCAGAAAGTTCAAGCAGTGTTTCTGCGCATGTATGTATGTATATTCTGTGCATGTGTGTATACAAACACACACATACCATCTCTTTTTAACCATCCTCTAGAGTTTAAGGAAAAGGAAACATTTTAAAAATGAAACTATTGCATTGTAAGAAACAGCTTATTTAACTGTTTTCATAGCAAGAGCTCTTATCTCATGTGATTAAAGGTGGAACCTCTTATATTTTAATAAATCATGGACATTTCTCTGCCTCTAGAAGACAGTGAAATGTATTCATCTCTATTTTATCTTCTTGTAATAAAGATTATATAAACCACTTATACTGTTGTTGATAAAAATTTGTGTCTCTACTTAATAAAGATTAAGAAAAATTATTTTTTAAATGTCCCAATCCTATTGTGTTTTGTTAATATGAGCCTCCTGTTTTGAAGACATGGTTCACACAGTGATTGCCTCTCAATTTTTCTCAAAATAAAATTAATTTATCTTCTGGTCACTTTAATTCAGCACCTTTAAAATTTCTTTGCTGTTTTAATGTTTATCCTTCTTCAGTAAAGGAGATCTTCACTGCTTCTTTTCTTCCCTGATCAAGCCAGTAAAAACTTTCCCAAAGTATCATGTTATACACTGTAAAACTCACTTTTATAATAATGTTACATATATATGTTTAGAAACCTGGATCACTATTCTTATTTTGCTCTAAGTGTATATTTCAAGCACTGATAACACAATTGGGGAGTATATGATTTGATTTCACCATTTCACCATACAATGTGCCAATGCAAAGATTTTATTAGTTCAGAATCTTTCTTTTTTTCTTTTCCCAGGGAATTCTTCCTCTCCCTTGAAAAGAAAATAATTTGCAACTTGATGCTAGCAAATTTCTTTCCACTCAGAGAGTGCACCCATTTTCCAAGAGGTGAGGTCAAAACAAATTTCTCATTTGGGACCTTTGAAATATATACCATTACTATATTCTGGAACATTGATAGGCAAGGAAGAGACTTCATAATTAAGTGGACATTCATTAATTTTCTCCAACTCTTGGTTCAGGTTTGAATGGTCTTTTAGTTACTGAAGTCAACATGGGCACTGATCAAGGGCATGAGTAAACTACAGGGAAGACAAGTTGTAGTTCCTACAGTGAAGAATCTCCTCTCCTACTTGGGGAGAGGAGATTTTGCTGAGAGACCTGCGTTTTCTGGAAGGAGAAACAAACACATAAGTGAAGCTAACATTTCAGAGGAGCTTCAGTTTGGGTTCTTTCTCCATCAGACCCCTCCCGATAGGGTTTGAGTGAAAAGCATATTTGGAATGTGTGTGGAGAAAAGAGGGAGTGTTAATACAGGAAAAAGAATGTAGAACACAGTAAAGCTCACTCTCTTAATCCAGATACTAGAGGAGGAGACTGGAGGCTAACACTGTTGAGTGAATCTGGTGAACAGGGAAAAATATAATGTTCAAAACTGCCTCACATTCAGGTCACAGGTGCTGGATTAGAGCAAATACTGAAACTCGTTGGTTAGGGCCATCCCGGTGAGAATTCCTCAGCATTTCTGGACTGTCAAGTGAGAGAAGCAAAACTTTCAGCAGTTCTAGGAGGGAAAATTTGCACTCGCTGATTTACCATAATTTACAAATATTCTGAGGGATGTGGGAGGGGGGGAAATGATAACATTTGCTTCAAGTGGAGATGAACGGTAGGGAAACTGGTACAAAAATAATTCAACTGCCCTTGTGCAAAATGGGATCAATCAACCACTGCTGACAGCACAGAGAAAATTAGAGGATTTTATATGTATATAAAATCTACACATATATGCATATAAAGTCCACTTTAATCACCTGACTTCCCTGGTGGCTCAGCAGTAAAGAATCCATCTACAGTGTAGCAGATGCTTGAGACATGAGTTCAATCCCTGGGTCAGGAAGATCCCCCGGAGGAGGAAGTGGCAATCCACTCTAGTATTCTTGTCTAGAGAATTTCAGGGCAGAGGAGTCTGGCGGGCTACAGTCCATGGAGTCACACAGGGTTAGATATGAATGAGCACCTGAGCACACATACGTATATAAAGTATACACATAGATGTGTACACATGTACATATGTCTACCTATCTGTATCTATCTTCTACTCTATCCATCTATCTGTCTATCTATCTGTATCTTGTGTGTGTACATGCATGAGTGCATTCAGTTATCTTATTTGTGACTTGACATTTACATTGTTGGCCTGAACCAATCTTTAATGGATTTTTACCACCGAGTTAGAGAACTAAATGCGAGAGAGAGAAGAAGGAGACAAGGGGAGAAGTCGCTCTGATTCTACCATTTTTATTTTGCCTTCCATATTTGGGTTAATAAGATAAGAATGAGAAGTAGAGCATGAGAGCTGGAAAGTTCCAACCACTCAGCACTAAAGAAAATAAATAAAATTAACAAAACATATAGACAGAGAAAGAGAGAGGCTTAATTTGAAGTGTATCTCATGTGTGCTCTAGAGAAAGACTACCAGGGTTTCAAACGTGTGACCTAGCTTTACTCTACCTTACTTTTCTCATTGGTAAAATAAGTGTATTTATCTATCTTTGCTGTTAAGTCACATTCACGGAAAAAATAAACTAATATATGCCATGTGCTTCATGTTTGACACAAGGTAAATGATAAACATTTTTCATTATTAAAAATGGAAAATTGTGTGCAAAATTGTTTTTGTACTAAGTAAATTTTCCTTTGGTTTGCCCATATATTCCATTTTCCAAGTAACTTTTTAGATGACTTTGATGTTTGAACATTAAAAAAACAACAACAACAAAACTTTCCTCTCACCTTATTTTGTGAGAGTCAAATGGTCTGCATTATGAGGTTCAGTGAGAATTTCCTGTATTGCGGTTCTAGAAGCGTTTTAGAAGATAGCGATTTTACTGCTTCTTGTTCATACTACACATCCTTGTCTCATCAGCAGAAGATACAAGCATATTTTGATTCACAGTTTTTCTTTTTTAAAATTTCTTCACAACTTTTGGGTTTTTGGTAGCCTCCAGCTTAGCTCCATGGACTAACCTCACTATCCTTGAACAAGCATCCGCAGTGCCTTATCTGCATCGACATTAGACAACATCTCACATGGCAGGTATGTGCAGCCGAAGTCATAACATGAAAAAATAAAAATAACCAAAAATATATCTCATGAGTATGGCTAATTTTGGGCAAGAAAAAATTTAAGAAAAAATGTGTACAGTTTCAGGTTTCTCATATAATAGCACTTTTAAAATTTCATTTTTCTGATTCTTCACTCTGTCACTTAGAGATGATATTGTGAAGTATTCTCAACAGATTTAAAGAGTGGATTTTGACCAGGATAGCTCTAAATTCTGATTGAGATATAAATTTACCAGGAAAATTATCCTAGGTTTTCTTACCTACTTAATGGGAGTGATGTGCTCCACCTTGTGATGCTTATGTTGTTATTACCAAAATAAGTTTGTTATCAATATATCAGGGTTTTCCTGGTGGCTCAGACAGTAAAGAGTCTGCCTACAATGAGGGAGACCCATGTTCAATCCCTGGGTTGGGAAGATCACCTGGAGAAGGGAATGGCACCCACTCCAGTATTCTTACCTGGATAATTCCATGGACTGAGGAAACTAGTGAGCCAAAGTCCGTGGGGTTGCAAAGAGTTGAGTCCATAAAATGGAAACTTAGTGCCTGTTTGTCTCTTTTTACTACAGATCTCTAAGCTTCTTTTCAAGTTAAAAAAGTAAATGGTAAATACATTGTACTGAGACAGAACTGATAAAGAAGAAAAAGTACTGATAATCTCAATGAAGAACAAAGTACATCATATTGAAATGTTGGTATTGGGTAGAGTTTTCAGTGGACTGTCTTCATTTTCAAACAGTTTACTGGCAAAATGATTGCGGGTTATTAAACCAAAGAACTTTTTGGATTCTCTCACTGGTTTCTGCCTTTAAGAAACTCCTGTATTTGATCTTTAAATCATTATCCCATCTTTCTTTATAGCTTTTCAGACCACTGCATGGAGGTTGATCTCTGGGGTCTTAGGAGTAATATGCCTTTCGTTGATGGCTGCTTTGGGAGTTCTGTTAAAAAAATTGTAAGTTTTTCTAGTCAAGCCTATATAAAAAGATCGAAATTGTGATGAAACTATCTTACAATAAAAGTTTGATTTTTCTAATGTGCAGTATTTTGTTATTTCATAAAAACAATGTCTGATAAAGTAATATTTCTAATCATTTCTTACAGCACTTACTAAACCAAAGTGTTCAGCCTGGACCTTCCACAGATCTTCAGGAAGGTAGGGTTCTACTTTGGAAATCTTTCTTGTTGATAAAGAGTAAAATAAGCAGTTTCCTGTTTTTCTCACAGAGAAGCTTGATGGAATATTATAGTCAATAAAAACTTGCCTGCTAGTTGTAGGATAGTCTTCTTTCATTGTTCATATAAGAATTTATTAGATTTCATCAAATAAACATTATTTGTTTATTTAAATAATAAGGAAAATATTACCACTGAAAAAATTTTTCCAATGTAAGTGTTCATGTTTAAGTAGCAAATAAAAAATACATTATATTAACATTAAAAATATGATAGCCAATCCTAATTACCTCATTGTGTTTGTTATATAATCCATACATTTATGTCTCTTTACCTTTACCTCTGCTTCTTCTATAGCTCAGAAAGCAGCATGGAGGTTTTTGCAATTCTAAACCCTACTTAACACTTAACCTGTGAAAGTCAGCTCAAAGACCTAGCTGTTGTTGTTGTTGTCGTTTTTTCCTTCACAACACTCTCCAGGTTGTTTTTACTATCTTTTTGTTCATATAGCACTTCATTCATATCTTTTTTGTTTTCCTGAGCATTTTTCCTGGGCTTTATTGAGATACAATTGACAAATGATATTGTGTAAGCTTAATGTATGCAATGTGTTGATTTGATATACTTATTATTATAATATTATTACCACTGTAGCACTAACTAGCACCTCCATCATGTCACAAAACTATCATTCCTGTTTGTGGTAAAAATATTTAAGAATTACTCCTGTAGCAATTCATGAGTATTTATACCAAAATACTGTTAGCTCTAGTTATAATGGTGAACAGTAGATTCCCAGAATGAATTCATCTCCTAACTGAAAACTTCTATATTTTTTAAAACATTGTTTTTGGCCTTGCCTCACAGCTTTTGGGATTTTAGTTCCACTATCACGAACCGTGAACTTCCTGATGTTCAAGCTGGTGTTAGAAAAAGCAGAGGAACCAGAGATCAAATTGCCAACATCTGCTGGATCATGGAAAAAGCAAGAGAGTTCCAGAAAAACATCTATTTCTGGTTTATTAACTATGCCAAAGCCTTTGACTGTGTGGATCATGATAAACTGTGGAAAATTCTGAACGAGATGGGAATATCAGACCACCTGACCTGCCTCCTGAGAAATCTGTATGCAGGTCAGGAAGCAACAGTTAGAATGGGACATGGAACAATAGACCGGTTCCAAATAGGAAAAGGAGTACGTCAAGGCTGTATATTGTTACCCTGCTTATTTAACTTCTATGCAGAGTACATCATGAGAAACACTGGGCTGGAAGAAGCACAAGCTGGAATCAAGATTTCTTGTAAAAATATCAATAACCTCAGATATGCAGATGACACCACCCTTGTGGCAGAAGTGAAGAAGAACTAAAGAGCCTCTTGACGAAAGTGAAAGAGGAGAGTGAAAAGTTGGCTTAAAGCTCAACATTCAGAAAACGAAGATCATGGCATTTGGTCCCATCACTCCCTGGTAAATAGATGGGGAAACAGTGCAAAGAGTGCCAGACTTTATTTTTTGGGGCTCCAAAATCACTGCAGATGGTGATTGCAGCCATGAAATTAAAAGACACTTACTCCTTGGAAGGAAAGTTATGACCAACCTAGATAGCATATTGAGAAGCAGAGACATTACTTTGCCAAAAAAGGTCCATCTAGTCAAGGCTATGGTTTTTCCAGTGGTCATGTATGCATGTGAGAGTTGGATTGTGAAGAAAGCTGAGCACTGAAGAATTGATGCTTTTGAACTGTGGTTTTGGAGAAGACTCTTGAGAGTCCCTTGGGCTGCAAGGAGATCCAACTAGTCCATTCTGAAAGAGATCAACCCTGGGATTTCTTTGGAAGGCATGATGCTAAAGCTGAAACTCCAGTACTTTGGCCACCTCATGCGAAGAGTTGACTCACTGGAAAAGACTTTGATGCTGGGAGGGATTGGGGGCAGGAGGAAAAGGGGACGACAGAGGATGAGATGGCTGGATGGCATCACCGACTCGATGGATGTGAGTCTGAGTGAATTCCCGGAGTTGGTGATGAACAGGGAGGCCTGGAGTGCTGCAGTTTATGGGGTCGCAAAGAGTCGGACACGACTGAGAGACTGAACTGAACTGAACTGATCACAGATTGGACCCAGGTACTCAGCAGTGAAAGCATTGAGTTTTAACCACTGGACAAGGAAATTCCCGTGTACATTTTGACCAACATCTCCCTATTTTCCCCATATCTCAGTCCTTGTTAACCACCACTCTACTCTACACCCTCAAAATTATTCATTTGACAAAGATTTGAGTACTTGCTATGTCATGGAACTTTTATTACTGAGGATACTGAAGACGCAGTCACTAATATATGGGGTGGTCAGACTTCTAGCTAATCATTTTATTTATCATCATTTTGAAAATAAAATATGCAGAATTTTTCTCTCAGAAAATATGCTATAATTCTTTCTTCCTTTTAATACTTCTTTCATCTAGTTTAATTTTTTTTTAATTTTTATTTTTACTTGATTTTACTTTACAATATTGTATTGGTTTTGGCATACATTGACATTAATTACATAGAAGAAATCAACTTTGGATCACTGCCTTAAAAAGGGTTCTTCTAATCACCTCAGATCTGCTATACTGTATTTGAACACAGTGAATTTCTTGTGTATACTTACCCAGATGAGCATGAAAAATAGTTCATAAAGACTAAAAAGTAAGCAATTCTCTATCTCTAGAATATAATCTCCATGAAGAAGAAGAGTCATGTCTGGGTTGTTCAGATAAACATCTGCTGATGTGTAGTGTATGCAGTAAATTCTCAAAGAATATTTGTAGACACAATTAATAAATAACAAATGCTTTTTGAATGAGAAAATAGCACTGAAAAGAAACTAGATCTCCAATGCCATCAAGTTATATTTTATTTTTTCTCTTAGAATCTGGGTGCTTTTCTTGCCAAGAAAAGTGGATTGGCTACCAACACAACTGTTATTTTGTTTCTAATGAATTAAAAACATGGAAAGACAGTAGGGATTTTTGTGTTTCTCATAATTCCAGTCTACTTCAGATACAAACCAGAAATGAACTGGTAAGTATTTGATTCATATTTTCTACATTTTATTTGACCCAGAAAAATATATTATCTGTACTTTGATTCAAGTCTTTAATCAGATAGTAAATGGATGATTATATTTGAACTAATTTCCTATACTTTGAAACCATCCAAAAATAGAGCCAAACTTTCTCTAAGGTTTACATTATAGGAGTGCTGACAGATAAAGTATAAGAAACTGCTTAGAGAGTAGTCAAAGAAGAAATAATAGGTCATTATTTTTATTCCAACAACTTTAAACTTTTAGTTCTTTAAGTGAATTTATAACTGATTTTGTAATTATACAACATTTGCTATCACTCGGGTATAATGTGAAATGAATATGTAGAATATTATAAAATAATAATCCAGCTCTTAATAAAAAGTTCTGTAGCTTCCTGGAGAAACTGTGGTAAAGATTTATGCCTCCAGATGCAGTTGATTTGGGATCAGATTTGATTATTGATCCCATCTGAAGGAAGTGTTCCATGAAAACTCTCACACCCTTTATGACATCTTTCATTCCTTCAAGAAGTGAGATTTTTGTCATTTTTTTTCCTCCATAAATGAATGGGCTTGATGAATGAGAAATAATAAGCATGTGACTGACTCTTTTCCCCAAATTAGAAGTTAAAAATGATTTTAGTGTGTATAATTGAAAAACTGATGCTTGGACACTGGCCTCCTTAAACATACATGATTCCTACAGTAGATTCAAATAGATTAATATGTTGGTCTCTGTTTCCATGCAGGATTTTATGAAGTTCAATACCAATTTTTACTGGATTGGGCTTTCTTACGATGAAGAACATCATGCCTGGTTGTGGGAGGACAATTCTACTCTCTCCCAAGATCTGTAAGTTTCTGGTACCAAAACCTTTTTTCCTGTTCTTTTTGAGTTTATCCTTGGATCTGATCAGAGACTTGAATATCCAGGACCATTATAACTAAGATATCCTATTTTGGGCATGAAACTATAAAAAAGAGAATAGATACAACATAATAAAATTTTTAACTGCATCTACAACATCCAAATGTTTGCTCAAGAGCTTTTGACATACGGTTTTGTTTCCTGCCTTGGTACAAGCACGTAGATATGTATGCATATGCACAGATTGTCACATGTATGAAAGCAGTCCAGAGAAAACAGTATGTCCATTATTTTTCTTATTCTGGTGGAGACTGATATTCTCCGCATTGGCCCATGTTTCAAATATTCTGGGTTTATTTCCTGTATATTTATAAGCTTCAAATCTCATTTTCATTCTTAAATATGAGATTTAACAGCATCATGCATTGAGAAATTTTTTAATCTGATTTTTTCCTGGACTACACTTAGTTAATACATCTTTAAATAACACAGAAACAAAGAATAACACATATCAAAATCATTAAAAACAACAACAAAACAAAAAAATCCCCAACCTCAACGCTATTGATTATTGATCATACTGTGTTTTGGTAACATTGTACTCTGAAATTGTGAAAAATGACTTGAATGGAGAAGATAATGACTCAAGATGTACTATCTCATGCAAATGCTTTTAAATGTTCCCTAATTCTGTCATTTAGCAAGAACAGCATCCTTGAACGTTTTCATTTCTTGCTCTTGTATATTAAAATTTTCTTCTTCATTGCAGATTTCCTTTCCCTAAATCTGTAAATCCAAAGAACTGCATGATGTATATCCCAGTAGGAACCATTTTGGATGGACACTGTGAACAGAAGTCTCGTTATATCTGTAAACAACAGCTTATTTAGATGTTTCTTGGGGCAGAAGTGTTATGCAATGGAGATTCAATATTACTTAGAATGGTTACAAATTGTATTACCTACCTCTGGGATCTTTAAAATGTTTCAAATTATGTTTTATCAATCATATAATTTTCATGTATTTGAAAATATATATGTAAATTTTGTATCACTGGTGGCTCAGAGGTTAAAGTGTCTGCCTCCAATGCAGGAGACCCCAGATTCCATCCCTGGGTCGGGAAGATCCCCTGGAGAAGGAAATGGCAACCCACTCCAGTATTCTTGCCTGGAGAATCCCATGGACTGAGGAGTCTGGTGGGCTGCAGTCCATGGGTTCACAAAGAGTTGGACACGACTGAGTGACTTTATTACTTATGCAATTGGTATATAACATTATGTTAGTTTTAGGTATACAACATAAGAATAACTAAGACAGTATGTCTAATTCATCAACATATATAGTTACAATTTAAAATTTTGCCATGTGTTTTAAATTTGATGAAATTTGCATACCTACACCTGAAATTATAGAGTCAAGATAAATAATTTAATGAATGTTCAATGTATATGGTATGGATTTAACAATTTATGCATCTATTTTTGGAAATTCTATCTGCTGACATTTAAATAAAACTTAATTCAGGCCAAACAATATATATTAACATCATATTAGTTCTTTGTATGGTGTGCTAAATTGAAAAGCCCCATCCTCATCTTTTTTCCTCTGAAAGTAAAAAATAATTTTAGTGTTTATTTTAAGTTTTTGGTGGATATCTATTCATCTATATGTTTTAATTTAGACCTGAAAGTGCCTTATGATAATTTCTTCGTATGTATCACAAGGGTTAAGTAACATATTTGTATGTCTTATCTTGATGCTGCCAAGTTCTGCAGAACAATTGGAAAGTTATATCCAAGTATGTGATCTTACAAGATTGTCTTCACATTTTCCAAGGGGAAGGGGAACCCAAGCTCTGATCACATGAATATACAGTCTTATTTTTTTGTTTTTTCAAGTATCTTTCTTGCCTTATGCTTCTCTGACAGTAAAAAAAGCCACTCTTACATGTGCATTTAAGATTTCAATTTCTAATCAATCCCCAAAATCTTTTCCTAAATGGCATGTGATAAAATACTGGACATTTAGTATTTAGGAGGATAGGGAGCAGGCTTTTTTATTGAGGGGTTTCTGAGTGGGTCGGTGAAAGGAAGGGCACATGATGAATTGTGATGCTTGTGACCTGAATAGATTTTTTCCAACCTCAGAAATATCAAAACCCATTCCCTCTTTTAAAAAATAACTGTTGAATATATATCTAAAGAAATTTGTACTGGCATCCCTATTTGTTCTCTTCTTTTGTATTTCAATTAAATAGTTATAATTAAGAGCTCAAGGTTGATTTTCAAAATACAAAGAGTCAAGAAGAGATAAGAACCTCTCATGTTTTATTTCTCAAAAATACAAATATAATAGTAATATAACTTGAAATCTGTGTTCTTGTATGAAGATTGACTTAGGAAAAATGCACTTAGGTTATACTATGTAAAACACAGGATAGCTGTAACATCTTTCACATATTTAACTTGGATATGCATTGCACCTTCTACATATTTAAAATGTTTTGCCTTTGTTGTCTGTGCCATCTTTGTAACAATATAATTTTAAAATTTCATTTATAAAGAGCAGTATAGACAAGCTTATTAAGAAAACAGTTTTCTGTTCTAACTGTCCAATCAATCTGTCCTCTTCCCACACAAAAAAATTTCTTCTGAGTATTTTGTTTGTTTGTTTTTCCTAAGGAGAAAAAAATGTAGGAAATATATTTCTACATAGGCTATGTATAGATCTATGTTTATTTTCTATGCAGGAAATAAGCAAAATTATGAAAATTCTATTTTCATAATTTTTGTCAAGGATGAATATCAACTGTGTTCTTGTAGCTACATTCAAGCATAGGTTGAATTTGCTATTCTAACATTGTCACTCTATGAATTTTACATAGTTCAGTCTTTTTTTTTTACTGAGAACTCATGAATATTTATTACAATATCACAAGAGCAATGAGGAAACAGAAGGTGTTAAGTGTTACAGATTATATCTACTTTCAGAGAATAATCTATTTCAAAGTTGTCTTCACTGAGGAAGGAAAATTCCTGTTGCCTTCTAAAGATAGCTCAGAAGTTTTCTTCAGCTTCCATATCATAACCATATCATCAGCTCCTATATCCCATATCCTTTCAGCTCCCATATCATTTCAGACTGGGAGCTAATTGAGATTCAGATAATGAACTCCTTATTGCAAAATTCAGACTTAAATTGAAAAAAGTAGGGAAAACCACTAGACCATTCAGGCGTGACCTAAATCAAATCCCTTACAATTATACAGTGGAAATTAGAAATAGATTTAAGGGATTAGATCTGATAGACAGAGTACCTGAAGAACTATGGATGGAGGTTCGTGATATTGTACAGGAGGCAGTGATCAAGACCATCCACAAGAAAAAGAAATGCAAAAAAGCAAAATGGCTGTCTGAGGAGGCCTTACAAAGAGCTGTGGAAAAAAGAAAAGCTAAAGGCAAAGGAGAAAATGGAAGATATACCCATTTGAATGTAGAGTTTTCAAAGAATGCAGAGTTTCAAAGAATGGAGAGATAAGAAAACCTTCTTCAGTGATCAGTGCAAAGAAATAGAGCAAAACAATAGAATGGGAAAGATTAGAGATTGCTTCAAGAAAATTAGAGATACTAAGGGAACATTTTGTGTTTAGATGGGCTCAATAAAGGACAGAAATAGAATGGACCTAACAGAAGCAGAAGATATTGGCAGATCAATTCTTTACCACTGAGCTGCCGTGGAAGTGACATCTAAATCTGCTTAATGAAAATAGAATTATTTTACAGCTGGACTCTTTGTTTACCTCCAGAGAGACTTGAGAATTGTTTTTTGGCTGTTGGCCATGATAAGAGCAATTAGTTAGCCAACCAAGTAACTAATTAACTCATGACTAATGATGAAATTTTTAAAGCTCAGAATTCCTGAGTGAAATGTATGACCAATTTGTTAATTGATAACGTAAGCTTAAAGTAATGAGTTAGATATTTAATCTTCACCATGTGGGCAGTCTCAGCAGAAAACTGCCTGTGCTGTCCTGTAACCAAGTTTCCGCACACATCCATCAGCACAAATAGTAGCAGTTTCATCCAGAGAGATGATGAATCATACCTTCAGACAAATAAGAACATTGGGTAGCTTGTTCCTGGATGTTTCTTTGAATTATCTTTCTCCTGTTGTTTTATATTCACTGCCTTTATTAAAAGCTTTACATGAGTATTCTCATTGGAGCCTTCAATTTGCTTCAATTATCTAAACCTGGAAATCGTTGGAACATTTAAACCAACTTTTTCATTTCCATAATTTTGGAACTTTTGAAACATCTTTTACCCTAGTGTAGGGGTTGGAAAACTTTCCCTAAAGAAATGGATGTAAATATTTTCAACTTTGTAAGTTAGTCTCTGTTGAAACTTCTCAACTCTGTGATTTGTAGTGCAAAAGAAGACATTTATAATACATAAATTAATAGTTTGTCTGCATTACAAATGCACTTTATTTTCAAAGACAAATGGTCGGACAAATGTTCACCAACCCCTGTCAAAACGTTTAAAAGGGTTATCGTTACCGTCTTTCTAAATTCCATGTATATACGTTAGTATACTGTATTGGTGTTTTTCTTTTTGGCTTTGATGTTTGGCAAAACCAATACAATATTGTAAAGTAATTAGCCTCCAATTAAAGTAAATAAATTTAAATTTTAAAAAAAGTGTAAAAGGAGACTATGTGGACATCAGTGCTACTCTGCACTTCACTTTATACTTCTCCTGGTTGCATCTTACCAGTTGTAAATGTACTTACAAATTTTGCTGTATAAAATCAGTTGTATGGCTAAACCAACACAGTATTGTAAAGTAAAATAAAGTAAAATTTAAAAAAAGTCAGTTGTATCTTATTAATATCAGTTTGTACTACCTATTTTAAAACCTGCTTTGTAAAACCCAATGTGACAATCTTCCTCTGTATGTTTTTACTTTATTGAGCACAATAAAATGGTTAGACTTGCATTTTTTCCAGCCATTATAAGCTCCTTTTGTTTGTTAAAACACTAAAAAATAACACAATGAGTCTATAAGAAAGCAAATGCATACATGGAGAACATAGCTGCCTCAGGTTATCATGTTAGAATGCTCATTCACTGAGAACTTATGAGTCTTCCATACAGGCTTTTAGAGGTTACGAGTGCGGAATAGATTTGAAGTAAAGATCTGAAAGAAAGGGTACTTTAATAAATACTACCAAATCCTCAGTTTTATATAGCAAAGATGGTTGTTTGATTCCAAATATCCCTCAAACTTCCCCGTAATTTGTAAAAGCAATAAAGGAAACAAAGAAAATGATAAAAGATCCATGTTCTTTCATTATCTTCAGAGACAGAGCACCACAACCAACAAATTATTTGTAAGTAGAAATACAACAATATTGACAGAGTTCTTGCTCCAGTCTACCACCAAATGCTTATGGTGCTGGTTAGGGAAATTAGTCCTTAAAATTGTCTATGAAAAAGTGAAAATAGAGAACGTAGCTGAAGTATAAACACAATGAACCTATAAAGATAAACCTGCAACAATAAGTTCCAAAATACTTAACAAAGGTTGAGACTTGGTAGTTTATAAAACTGGAAAAGGGTTTGAAATGGAAGACAAGAAGTGAGAAATTTAGGAAAGCATTTTTTTTTCCTATTATCTGAAAAACAGGTAATACACATAGGGTAATATCTCTTAGAGCTGTGAGTACAAAAGCAAAGATTTAATTTGGAGGATTTAAGAATACTGAGGAAATGAAAGACAAAAAAAGACATCCCTTTGCCCTCCCTATTTCTGTAGCAATATACCATCCATGAAGGAAACTGTCAAGAGTAGGGCAGAACCGACAGAAGAGGGAGCTCTCGAACTAGGAACCTTAACCATTAAATAAATGCACTTGTGCTCAGGCTATCAGCATTGCCCTACTCTTTGCAAGCCCAAGAACAGTAGCCCGCCAGACTCCTCAGTCCATGAAATTTTCTAGGCAAGAATACTGAGGCAGGTAGCCGATTCCCTATTCCAAGGGATCTTCCCCATTCAGGGATCCAGCCTGCATCTCTTGAGTCTCCTGCATTGGCAGGCAGGTTCTTTACAACTATTGCCACTTGGGAAGTTCTATTAGATAAATAGGAGTAGAAAAAACAGATTTCATCTATATAAACCACTTTAAAAATTCAAGAATGTGAATATAATATTTTTACCTACAAAAAGTCATCCACCTAAAAAAGGAAACAACCATAAGGCTAAAGAGGACTATATATATCCTGTAAATTAAATTAGATATTTTCATATAGTCATGAAAAGAAATGCACACCAAAAAAGATTCAAATAAAGCAGAAGTTGATGATGCTCAGGAAAGCAACAGAAAGCTAAAAACAAAGAGATGAATTAAGATTTATAAGGTAAAAGGAAGCACAAAGAAAGCAATGGTTGAAATCCTGATACTATGTACCTATGAGAATTAAATGACAAAGAAAGACATTTTATAATGATAAAAGCCAAATGCTACCATGAAGATTAAATAATTCTGAATTCATCTAGGAAATAACAATGACTATATAATATAAAAACTCTAGGAAATGAAAGAAGAAATACAAAGTAATGTGTTCACAAAAAGTGACCTAACAGGTCACTCTGAATATAAAACAGGAAGTTTGGACAAAAAATAAATTATATTACAGATTATCTAAAGGATATAGTCAATGTGGTAGATATTCTGGACACAAATTGACCACTATACACTGATAATATAAAATATACCTTCCTCCCAAATGTACCTGAAACATTTACAAAAATTGAATATATAGAACTCTTGAAAAAAGTAAAAAGGTGTAGATATTTCCTTAACTCCATAAGGTACATAGAAACACTTATGTGTGTGTAGGTAAATGTGTGTATGTGTGTCTGTGTATTCTAAAGCTAGAATTTTACTTGTAGAAATTTAATTTAAAAAAGTGTAAAAATTTCCTGAAACACAAAAAAATAGGCTTCAAAAATATAAAGCTATCTTCTGGTTTCGGTTAGGACCTTTTATTAAGTAAATTTGTAAATATGAAGTGATACCAATAAAAATCCAATGACAGATGGATCAAGATAAGTTGACACTGAAGTTCATATGGGAAACTTAGCACATAAAATGTATATACAGTCAATATGACTGTAAAAGTATAGTTATGAGGAAGTACTAAACCTACTAATTATTAAAACATACCTCAAAATCCTCCAGGTAAAACAGTGTACTTGGTAATGGCACACAAATAGGCAGACCAAAGGAATAGAACAGAACAGCCAGAAATAGTCTCAATTTATCAATACGTATAGAAATTTAGATTACAATAAAGGTGGCATTGTCAAATCATAGACTTTTAAATAGATACTATTGTTAGAAAAACCAGGTAGGCATTTGTAAAAGGTTAAAGTTAGATATATGTGCAGCTAGAAATTACTCAGAGTACAACCTTCAGTTACATTAAGAGAAAGATAACTTTGCAAAAAGGATTTTGTTAGTAACAGTGGTAAAGTAATGGAGGTTTAAAGTCTCTAGAGGCTTAGACAAAGTTTAATTTGAATTCTTAGTCAAATTCTGACTATATTTGAAGTTTCAAGCAAATAATTTTATTATCAGAGCCTCAATTTTTAATGTACACAGTGGGACTATCTACCTGTAAATTTGCTGAGAAATTTAAAAAAAAAAACACAAAACACCTGAGAAGTAAGCATACAAAACAGAAGTGAGAACAAAGCTGATGTTCAGTTAAGATCCACTGGTGGAGGAAATGGCAACCCCCTCCAGTATTCTTGCCTGAAACATTCCATGGACAGAGGCGCCTGGTGGGCTACAGTCCATGGGGTCACAAAGAGTTGAACACGACTGAGCGATGAGCAACTATGCACACAGCTGTTTTCTTGCTCTGGATTTTCTAGGCTCCTTTGCCATGTTGCTGTCTTCCAGAAGTGGGAGAGAGGTGCTAACAGAGATAGAGAAGAAAATGTAAGAATAATCTCACTGAAGAATAAAGTACTCCACTTAAAAATCATGGAGTTAGGGGCTTGAAAAGAACAGCTTCCTTTTCCAATGTTTTGTTGCACAAATGACTACATATCAAATAAATGACCTAAAGGCTAAGAAGATACATTCAGATATTTACTACAAGGATCCTTTTGAATCCTCCCTCACTAGTTCCCACTTTTAAGATCTCCCTCCCTTGACTTTGTGGATCACAATAAACAATGGAAAACTGTTAAAGAGATGGGAATACCAGACCACTGACCTGCCTCCTGAGAAATCTGTATGTGAGTCAAGAAGCAACAGTTAGAACCAGACATGGAACAACAGACTGGTTCGAAATTGGGAAAGAAGTATGTCAAGGCTGTATATTGTCACCCTGATTACTTAACTTATATGCAGAGTACATCATGAGAAATGCTGGAATGGATGAAGCACAAGCTACAATCAAGGTTGCCAAGAGAAATATCAATAACCTCAGATATGCAGAAGACACCACCCTTATGGCAGAAAGTGAAGAACTAAAGAGCCTCTTGATGAAAGTCAAAGAGGAGAGTGAAAAAGCTGGCTTAAAATTCAACATTCAGAAAACTAAGATCATGGCATCTGGTTGACCTATCACTTTATGGCAAATAGATGGGGAAACAACGGAAACAGTGGGAGACATTTTTTTGGGCTCCAAAGTCACTGCAGATGGTGACTGCAGCCATGAAATTAAAAGATGCTTGCTCCTTGGAAGAAAAGCTATGACCAACCTAGATAGCATATTAAAAAACAGAGACATTACTTTGCCAATAAAAGTCTGTCTAGTCAAGGCTATGGTTTTTCCAGTAGTCATGTAGGAATGTGAGAGTTGGACTATAAAGAAAGCTGATGGCCAAATAATTGATGCTTTTGAATTGTGGTGGTGGAGAAGACTCTTGAGAGCCACTTGGATTGCAAGGAGATGAAACCAGCCCATCCTAAAGAAAATCAGTCCTGAATATTCATTGGAAGAACTGATGCTGAAGCTGAAACTCCAATACTTTGGCCGCTTGATGCAAAGAACTGACACATTGGAAAAGACCCTGACGCTGGGAAAGATTGAAGGCAGGAGAAGAAGGGGACAACAGAGGATGAGATGGTTGGATGGCATCACCGACGTGATGGACGTGAGTCTGAGTGAACTCCAGGAGTTGGTGATGGACAGGGAGGCCTAGTGTGCTCATGTCCATGGGTTCACAAAGGGTCAGACATGACTGAGCAACTGAACTGAACTGAAATGAGCTTTCTTGACTCTTCTCTCCATTGCTTCCTCTGCATCTTTTCAGCCTTCTCCATTAAGGCTTATTCCCAAGACTTTAGAAGTGTTGCACCTTGTATTGAATTATGGTGTGAATCTTGTTTTAAAATGATTAAGTATTTCTAACGAAGTTTTTATGAGACTCTAAGCTTTTCAGAAGTATTTTCACTATAAATGTTTTATTTCACCCATACATAACATTTTAAACATTTCAAGAAAACTGTGGTACATATACACAATGGAGTATTACTCAGGCATTAAAAAGAATACATTTGAATCAGTTCTAATGAGATGGATGAAACTGGAGCCGATTATACAGAGTGAAGTAAGCCAGAAAGAAAAACATCAATACAGTATACTAACACATATCTATGGAATTTAGAAAGATGGAAATGATGACCCTGTATGCAAGACAGCAAAAGAGACACAGATGTGTAGAGCAGACTTTTGGACTCAGAGGGAGAGGGAGAGGGTGGGATGATTTGGGAGAATGGCACTGAAACATGTATACTATCATGTAAGAAATGAATCGCCAGTCTATGTCCGATGCAGGATAGAGCATGGTGCATGGGGGCTGGTGCATGGGGGCTGGTGCACGGGGATGACCCAGAGAGATGTTATGGGGAGGGAGGTGGGAGGGGGGTTCATGTTTGGGAATGCATGTACACCTGTGGTGGATTCATGTTAATGTATGGCAAAACCAATACAGTATTGTAAAGTAAAATAAAGTAAAAATAAAAAACAAAAAAACAACAAAAAAAACATTTCATGTACTTCCTGAAACCTGAACCTAATCTCATAAATATCTAATGCCTTCTTACAACATTTTTCTAAACACAGTTTTCAGGTAAATTCTCTCCAGAAACCACCATAATCTTGCAGGTTCTAATATCTGTAAATATTTGTGAACCAACCCCAGTGGCTGGTTTAATCTGAAAATAGAGGATTTCAGTATTTCTCCATTCAGGAGTATGAGAGAATGCAACAGTAAGAGTCTCTCCCTTTCTCTACTGTAGGAGGGTCTAATTCCAATGTTCACTGATGTAAGGATGATAGTAAATGTTTAACATCTCTGTGTTAATGAATAATGGAAATATGAGCTTGATATGTAAGCTTGTTTCCTCTCTGAGTACATATGATTACATAACAGATTAAAAACAAATCACAGTGAACTCTGATTACCTGCCTGGGATTGTGCAGAGCCCTTGCTGTTTTCCTCTTTTCCTTTGCTCCTTTGTTCCTGCTGTTTACTACATGACTCAGGAAATAATTCAAAATGGAAGTATTTCTAACTCCTTCTTATCCTGTGAGATCCATCTCAAAATCCAATTGCCAATGTGAATTCCTTCTTTTTTGAGTGCTTCCTGAAACTTTTCCTCACTTTTCTGTGGTCATGTAGCCTTTCTTTCATGACTCACTTCCACAATTTCAGTGCTGTGCTTGTGGCAAAATTTGAATTATTATCATAAACTGTGATTTGTGAGTATTAAGGAGAGAAAAGTAAATAAGACATTATCGCTAGGATAGCATGTAACCAGATTTTCAGCTAATATTTTTTAAGTTTAACAACCTTTGGAGGAAAATAAAAACACTTCCTGAACATCTATTGAAATTTTAAAACTAAACTACCTAATTAAGGTGCAAATACATTTTTTTCCCAATTTACTTTTGGCTAAAAAAATTTAGTCAATATACAAGGTCCTTTTCTGGCCTAGTAAAGGTGAAAATGCTATTAATAAGGTATTGGTAATATTAATTATAATATAATTAATAAGAATAACTTATTGTTCAACTGATTGAAAAACTTGTAATTAATAAATTATTGGTAATTAATCGTAATTAATAAATAACCCTTTATAATATGGTGTAAAGGATTATTTCTGACTTTATAGTCATATCCCTGTGCACTTCACACTTCAGTGAATACAGTAGTTTCTTAATTAATTTTGACTCATCAGTTTGGTTCAGTTCAGTAGCTCAGTCGTGTCCGACTCTTTGCGACCCCATGAATCACAGAACACCAGGCCTCCCGGTCCATCACCCACTCCCGGAGTCCACCCATACCCATGTCCATCGAATCGGTGTTGCCATCCAGCCATCTCATCCTCTGTCATCCCCTTCTTCTCCTGCCCCCAATACTTCCCAACATCAGGGTCTTTTCCAATGAGTCAGTTCTTCACAACAGGTCACCAAAGTATTGGAGTTTCAGCTTCAGCATCAGTCCTTCCAATGGATATTCAGGACTGATTGCTTTTTGGATGAACTGGTTAGATCTCGTTGCTGTCCAAGGGACTTTCAAGAGACTTCTTCAACACCACAGTTCAAAAACATCAATTCTTCGGCGCTCAGCTCGATCCTTGGGTTGGGAAGATTCCTTGGAGAAGGAAATGGCAATCCACTCCAGTACTATAGCCTGGAAAATCCCATGAACAGAGGAGCCTGGTAGGCTACAGTCCATGGGGTCGCAAAGAGTCGGACACCACTGAGCGAGTTCACGTTCACGTTCAGCTTTCTTCATAGTCCAATTGTTACATCCACACATGACTACTAGAAAAACCATAGCCTTGACTAGACGGAATTTTGTTAGTAAAGTCATGTTTCTGCTTTTGAATATGCTATCTAGGTTGGTCATAACATTTCTTCCAAGGAGTAAGTGTCTTTTAATTTCATGGCTGCAATCACCATCTGCAGTGATTTTGGAGCCCCCCAAAATAAAGTCTGACACTGTTTCCACTGTTTCCCCATCTATTTGCCATGAAGTGATGGGACCAGATGCTATGATCTTCGTTTTCTGAATGTTGAGCTTTACGCCAACTTTTTCACTCTCCTCTTTCACTTTCATTAAGAGGCTCTTTAGTTCCTCTTCACTTTCTGCCATAAGGGTGGTGTCATCTGCATATCTGAGGTTATTGATATTTCTCCCAGCAATCTTGATTCCAGCTTGTGCTTCTTCCAGTCCAGCGTTTCTCATGATGTACTCTGCATATAAGTTAAATAAGCAGGGTGACAATACATTTATAGCCTTGACATACTCCTTTTCCTATTTGGAACCAGTCTATTGTTCCATGTCCAGTTCGAACTGTTGCTTCCTGACCTGCATATAGGTTTCTCAAGAGGCAGGTCAGGTGGTCTGGTATTCCCATCTCTTTCAGAATTTTCCACAGTTTATTGTGATCCATACAGTCAAAGGCTTTGGCATAGTCAATAAAGCAGAAATAGATGTTTTTCTGGAACTGTCTTGCATGTTCCATGATCCAGCAGATGTTGGCAATTTGATCTCTGGTTCCTCTACCTTTTCTAAAACCAGCTTGAACATCTGGAATTTCACAATTCATGTACTGCTGAAACCTGGCTTGGAGAATTTTGAACATTACTTTACTAACATGTAAGATGAATGCAATTGTGCGGTAGTTTGAGCATTCTTTGGCATTGCCTTTCTTTGGGATTGGAATGAAAACTGACCTTTTCCAGACCTGTGGCCACTGCTGAGTTGTCCAAGTCTGCTGGCACACTGGTGCAGCACTTTCGCAGCATCATCTTTCAGGATTTGAAATAGCTCAACTGGAATTCCATCACCTCCTCTAGCTTTGTTCCTAGTGATGTTTTCTAAGGTCCACTTGACTTTACATTCCAAGATGTCTGGCTCTAGGTGAGTAATCACACCATCGTGATTATCTTGGTCATGAAGATCTTTTTTGTACAGTTCTTCTGTGTATTCTGGCCATCTCTTCTTAATATCTTCTGCTTCTGTTAGGCCCATTCCATTTCTGTCCTTTATTGAGTCCATCTTTGCATGAAATGTTCCCTTGGTATCTCTAATTTTCTTGAAGAGATCTCTAGTCTTTCCCATTCTGTTGTTTTCCTCTATTTCTTTGCATTGATTGCTACGGAAGGCTTTCTTATCTCTCCTTGCTATTCTTTGGAACTCTGCATTCAAATGCTTGCATCTTTCCTTTTCTCCTTTGCTTTTTGCTTCTCTTCTTTTCACAGCTATTTGTAAGGCCTCCCCAGACAGCCGTTTTGCTTTTTTGCATTTCTTTTCCATGGCGATGGTCTTGATCCTTGTCTCCTGTACAATGTTGTGAATCTCCGTCCATAGTTCATCAGGCACTCTATCAGATCTAGTCCTTTAAATCTATTTCTCACGTCCACTGTATAATAGTAAAGGATTTTATTTAGGTCATACCTGAATGCTCTAGTGGTTTTCCCCCACTTTCTTCAATTTGAGTCTGAATTTGGCAATAAGGAGTTCATGATCTGAGCCACAGTCAGCTCCCGGTCTTGTTTTTGCTGACTGTATAGAGCTTCTCCATCTTTGGCTGCAGAGAATACAATCAATCTGATTTCGGTGTTGACCATCTGGTGATGTCCATGTGTAAAGTCTTCTCTTATGTTGTTGGAAGAAGGTGTTTGCTATGACCAGTGCATTCTATTGGCAAAACTCTATTAGCCTTTGCCCTGCTTTATTCCGTATTCCAAGGCCAAATTTGCTGGTTACTCCAGGTGTTTCTTGACTTCCTACTTTTTCATTCCAGTCCCCTTTAATGAAAAGGACAACTTATTTGGGTTTTACTTCTAAAGGTGTTGTAGGTCTTCACAGAACCATTCAACTTCAGCTTCTTCAGCATTACTGGTTGGGGCGTAGACTTGGATAACTGTGATATTAAGTGGTTTGCCTTGGAAATGAACAGAAATCATTCTGTCATTTTTGAGATTGCATCCAAGTACTGCAGTTTGGACTCTTTTGTTGACCATGATGGCTACTCCATTTCTTCTAAGGAATTCTTGCCCACAGTAGCAGATATAATGGTCATCTGAGTTAAATTCACCTATTCCAGTCCATTTTAAGTTCACTGATTCCTAGAATGTCGACGTTCACTCTTGTCATCTCCTGTTTGACCACTTCCAGTTTGCCTTGATTCATGGACCTAACATTCCAGGTTCCTATGCAATAGTGCTCTTTACAGCATCAGACCTTGCTTCTATCACCAGTCACATCCACAACTGGGTATTGTTTTTGCTTTGGCTCCATCCCTTCATTCTTTCTGGAGTTATTTCTCCACTGATCTTCAGTAGCATATTGGGCACCTACTGACCTGGGGAGTTCCTCTTTCAGTATCCTATCATTTTGCCTTTTCATACTGTTCATGGGGTTCTCAAGGCAAGAATATTGCAGTGGTTTGCCATTCCATTCTCTAGTGGACCACATTCTGTCAGACCTCTTCACCATGACCCGCCCGTCTTGGGTGGCCCCACACGGCATGGCTTAATTTTATTGATTTAGACAACACTGTGGTCCATGTGATTACATTTGCTAGTTTTCTGTGATTACAGTTTCAATGTGTCTGCCCTCTGATGTCTTCTCGCAACACCTACCATCTTACATGGGTTTCTCTTACCATGGACGTGGGGTATCTTTTCGCGGCCCTTCCAGCAAAGCGCAGCCACGGCTCCTTACTTTGGACGAGGGGTATCTCCTCACTGCCACCCCTCCTGACCTTGAATGTGTAGCAGCTCCTCTCGGCCCTCCTGCCCCCACACAGCCACTGCTCCTTGGATGTGCGGTTGCTCCTCTCAGCAAGTTAAGTTAGTTCTTTACTAATGAAGAATAACGTTTAACAGAAAGCTCGGTTCTCTGTGCTACTCAGAATTTCATTAGACTTAAACTGGAAAGCAAGGATGAATTAGGTGTACTTAATTCTGATTTTACACATTTTCCTTTGGCAGGCAGTTTATCTAGGGAAAGAAACTAACCAAGTAAGTTGAATGCTTTGACCTGGCTTCCTAATCTTATTATCATTAAAACATGAGTATTTTATGTCCCAAACACTATTTTTTTTTCAGATGAAAATATGAAAACTTGGGGTCTTTGTTCCCTGACTGGTTTGATCAAGATTCCATGTGTCATGTGTCATGGACAAAAAAAAGAAAAACAAAAAAACCTAACACTAAATTACACACATTGACTTTATTTCAGTGCTCCATGGGGCTTCTCATTTGGCTCAGTGGGTAAAGAATTTGCCTGCCATGCAGGAGACTCAGGAGATGGGTTCAGCTCCTGAGTGGGGAAGATTCCCCTGAAGAAGAGAATGGCTACCCACTCCAGTATTCTTGCCTGGAGAATCCCACAGACAGAGGAGCCTGCAGGCAGTAGTCCACAGGGTCACAAAGAGTTGGATACAACTGAAGAGACTGAGCATGCCCAAGCAAGAGTTAAAACTCACACGTTCTGTTCAGTTCCAGCAGTTATGGGCTTCCCTAGTGGCTCCGATGGCAAAGAATCTGTTTGCAATGCAGGAGACCTGGGTTCAGTTCCTGGGTTGGGAAAAACCCCTGGAGGAGGGCATGGCAATCCACTCTAGTGTTCTTGCCTGGAGAATCCTATGGACAGAGGAGCCAGGTGGGCTACAGTCCGTGGGGTAACGAAGAGTCGGACACAACTGAGTGACTAAGCACAGCACAACATGTGGTCTGCTAACTTGGGAAGTTCCATCCTCATTTTTCTGAAAAGAATACTTTCAATGATTTTTCTGTCTCACTCTTTTGGAATGAAGATAAGGACTTTTTAAAAAGTGTAGAGCTGAAAAAGCATACAACAATTTGCTCATATATATTATCTGTAATATTGTGACATTATAGGAAATGCATGTTTGGTCTCTCTCCCTGGTACCTGAGACTTTTTAAAACCTTCATAATTTCCTGTGTGAAGAGTGAAAGGAGCATCTTTTGTGGTTTATAATAAGCCCGTTGCAACCATTTTTAAAGTTATACCCTTCTTTAACTCTTGAAGAACCAGGATAGGTTGCCCAAGGAGCCAACCATAGGATTAGAAAGTTGGAACTTTCAGTCCCAACTCAGAAGGACAGGGAAGGGAGAAGGGCTGATGATGAACTAAGTTGCCAATAGCCAGTGATTTAATAAACCATGCCTACATGATGATGCCTCCACAAAAACCCGAAGCAAAAGGATTTAGAGAAGTTCTGGACTGGTAAACACATCCATATGCTGGGAGGGTGGTGCACCTGCCCAGAGAGGGCATAGAACTCTCTGGCCTTCACACATACCCTGTCCTGTACATTTCCTCCACTCAGCTGTCACTGAGTGAAACTGAGTCTTCCTAAAACCAACTTCCCTTCCCGAATTAATGATTAATCTTCCCGTCCAAAATTTTATTCTCTTTCTTGTCTTCCCTGACCTATTCTATGCTGCTGCTGCTGCTAAGTCGCTTCAGTCGTGTCTGACTCTGCAACCCCATGGACTGCAGCCTACTGAGCTCCCCCGTCCCTGGGATTCTCCAGGCAAGAACACTGGAGTGGGTTGATTCTATGCTAACTGAACGCTAATCAACCAAAGTCAAGTGATTAAAATTGCTGTTGTCGATAATATCATTCCTTGTACTATAGTTGCTTCTTTTAAAATATTTATTTCTTCATTTTTGTGCACTGGATCTTTGCTGCTTTGTGTGGGCTTTCTCTAGTTGCTGCAGGCAGGAAATTATGAAGGTTTTCTCTTTGTTGCAATACATGGGCTTCTCATTGCAGTGGCTTTCTTGTTGTGGAGCACAGACTCTAGGGCATGCGGGCTTCAGTAGCTACATAATGTGGGCTCAGAAGTTGCAGCTTGCTGGCTCTAGTGCATAGGCTCTGTAGTTGTGTTGCGTGAGCTTAGTAATTCTGCAGTATGTGGAATCTTCCTGGACCAGGGATTGAACAGGTGTCCCCTGTTTTGGCAGGTAGACTCTTATCATCAACATACGAACTTGTTGCTTTCTAACTGTGGTGTTGGAGAAGACTCTTGAGAGAGTCCCTTGGACAGCAAGGAGATCAAAACAGTCAATTCTCATAGAAATCAACCCTGAATATTCATTGGAAGGACTGATGCTCAAGCTGAAGCTCCAATACTTTGGCCATCTGATGCGAAGAGCTGACTCACTGGAAAAGACCCTGATGCTGGGAAAGATTTAGGCCAAGAGAAGAGGATGATAGAGGATGAATTGGTTGGATGGCATCATCAACTCAATGAACATGAGTTTGAGCGAACTCAGGGAGATAGTGAAGGACAGGGAAGCCTGGTGTGCTGCAGTTCATGGGGTCACAGAGTTGGACATGACTTAGCTACTGAACAACAACAATGTACAAGCTCTGGTTGTTTCTCCAGGTTACCATATAATCTAGTAAATCCACTACTGGGTATATACATATAAAAACTGTAACTTAAAATAATACATGCATCCCAATGTTCATAGCACCATTATTTACAGTAGCCAAGACATAGAACCAACCTGAGTGTCTGTCAGTAGACAATTGGATTAGGAAGATGTGGCATATATATGAATATTACTCAGCCATAAAAAGAAGGAAATAACACCATTTGTTTCAATGTGGATGGATCTAGATAATATTATGTTTAGTGAAATAAGTTAGAGAAAGACAAATGCTGTATGATATTACTTACATGTGTATTCTAAAAAAATAATACAAATGAATCTATATACAAAACAGAAACAGATTCATAGACGTAGAAAACAAATTTTGGTTATCAAAGGGGAAAGGGAAGTGAGGGAGGACAATTTAGGAGTATGAAGTTAACAGATGCTAACTATATAAAATTGGTAAACAACAAGAATTCACTGTATAGCATAGAGAATTATATCCAATATCTTGTAATAATCTATAATGGAATATAAGCTGCAAAAAAATCCCCACAACAAATCACTATGCTGTATGCCTGAAACTAACACATTGTAAATCAACTGTGCTTCAATTAAAAAAAAAAAAACCCACCCTGTTTCTACTCACTGTGAATGAAACACATGCTTCTTACCAAAATTTAGCAACTTATTTCTTCATGAAATGGTTCCCTACTTCTTGTATTTTATTAGAGTCCAGAATTCTGAAAGAAATTGAGTTGGAAAAATTTTGCCAGTTTTGTCATTGATTTTGAGGTGTCAGTGTTTTAAAGTTTCTCTTCCTGCCATTTTCCTCCCTTAACACATGAATGGAACAAATATTATTTATTACCTGTATACTAATAAATATGCCACAGAAGTATGTTTTTGTATTCTTAATAAATGCATGGTAACTTTCTTATAATATAATTTATCCCATTATACTACTTAAAGACATTTTAAATTTCCCCATTGAATTATAAATTCCCATTCTCTGAGCAATAGAAAATGTTTCCCTTTTTTGGCTTATTTTCATTGAATTCATTTCCAATGGAGGAATTCTGACTAAGAGAGAGTAAATTTTAAATACAATTTTCAAATACTGGTCTGATAGCATTTAATACCTGAATAGCAGAAGTTATTTCTAGTTAAACCATGTTTGCAAGGGAGATTAATTAAAGGTTTGTATCTTATTATAGTAGAGTTTTCTTTCTTTCTTTTATCTTAATTGATTGGTAATTCTGATTGACACTAAAAGTCTATGAATGTTCTATGTTCTCTGTCTTTTCACATATTACAAAATTGGATTCTCAAGACATAATTATTTATGCTTATTATTTGTAGGTTTTAATATATGTATATATTTCACTCCCTATTTATTTTCAATAATAAATTTAATAATTAAATAAACATTTAAATAGTTGAGGTGGTCAAATATGCTTTTTCCTTTGAAATTTATTTTATCATTTTTTAGTGATAAAGTTCTCCTGCTTTCTTGGATTTATTTGATACTTTATTTTTCTTTTTTTCTATATTAATTATTCAGTTATAAAGAGGCTATTGCCCCTGTTTCCACATATTATTTATTTATCCAAATATATGTATATATATTCTTTCTACTTAGTATCTTGAAATATGTTCATTTTTCTGAGGGTGATGAAGAATGACCCAAGGTTAACTACATAAAAATCTTTGAAAATATTAACAATGAAAAATGAGTATAAAACCTGGTGGCTCAGAGGTTAAAGTGTCTGCCTGCAATGCAGGAGACCTGGGTTTGATCCCTAGGTTGGGAAGATCCCCTGGAGAAGGAAATGGCAACCCACTCCAGTATTGTTGCCTGGAGAATCCCACTGAGGGAGGAGCCTGGTAGGCCAGGGTCCACGAGGTTGCAAAGAGTCGGACACGACTGAGCTACTTTACTTTAAGCTAAAATAATGCGACTGAACTGAACTGAATGTTAGAATTGTCAAAATGTTTTAAGTGTTTTCTATTCCACCAAGAGTAAAATTATTTTGAGAAAATGAATTTTATATAAATGAGAATAATTCATTGATTAGTATTTGTCAGTTCAGTTCAGTCGCTCAGTCGTGTCCGACTCTTTGCGACCCCATGAATCGCAGCACATCAGGCCTCCCTGTCCATCACCAACTCCCAGAGTTCACTCAGACTCACGTTCATTGAGTCAGTGATGCCATCCAGCCATCTCATCCTGGGTCGTCCCCTTCTTCTCCTGCCCCCAATCCCTCCCAGCATCAAAGTCTTTTCCAATGAGTCAACTCTTTGCATAAGGTGGCCAAAGTACTGCAGTTTCAGCTTTAGCACCATTCCTTCCAAAGAAATCCCAGGGTTGATCTCCTTCAGAATGGACTGGTTGGATCTCCTTGCAGTCCAAGGGACTCTCAAGAGTCTTCTCCAACACCACGGTTCAAAAGCATCAATTCTTCAGTGCTCAGCCTTCTTCACAGTCCAAATCTCACATCCATACATGGCTACTGGAAAAACCATAGCCTTGACTAGACAGACCTTAGTCGGCAAAGTAATGTCTCCACTTTTGAATATGCTATCTAGGCTGGTCATAACTTTTCTTCCAAGGAGTAAGCGTTTTTTAATTTCATGGCTGCAGTCACCATCTGCAGTGATTTTGGAGCCCCCAAAAATAAAGTCTGACACTGTTTCCACTGTTTCTCCATCTATTTCCCATGGAGTATTTGTAATTGTTTTTTTTTTTTTTTTTTTTTTTAGTGACTATAGCTGATTAAAATTATTTGGGAATTAACCCCATGGACTGCAGCCTACCGGGTTCTTCCTTCCATGGGATTTTCCAGGCAAGAGTACTGGAGTGGGTTGCCATTGCCTTCTCCCATAAATAAATGATGAGAACTGTGAAAATTGTGCATGCACCATCTAGTGATGAAAAATATTACTTACTCTCCGTCTAGTCAAGGCTATGGTTTTTCCTGTGGTCATGTATGGATATGAGAGTTGGACTGTGAAGAAGGCTGAGAGCCAAAGAATTGATGCTTTTGAACTGTGGTGTGGGAGAAGACTCTTGAGAGTCCCTTGGACTGCAAGGAGATCCAACCAGTCCATTCTGAAGGAGATCAGCCCTGGGATTTCTTTGGCAGGAATGATGCTAAAGCTGAAACTCCAGTACTTTGGCCACCTCTTGCGAAGAGTTGACTCATTGGAAAAGACTCTGATGCTGGGAAGGATTGGGGGCAGGAGAAGAAGGGGACGACTGAGGATGAGATGGCTGGATGGCATCACCGACTCGATGAACGTGAGTCTAATTGAACTCCGGGAGTTGGTGATGGACAGGGAGGCCTGGCGTGCTGCGATTCACGGGGTCGCAAAGAGTCAGACACGACTGAGCGACTGAACTGAACTAAACTAGAATGTAAAGAGTTCATAAAGAGACATCACAAGTGTCTATAAATAATAGTTCCAAAATGGCATGTAAAATGTAAATATAAAATAAATGTAAAATGTAATAAAGCCCACTGGAAATAATTAAAAGCACTTGAAGCTACTTTTTTTAAATAAAACAATAAATGATGTATTCAAGTATGTCTGTGACAAAGCAAGGGTTGAGTAAAACTGGTCTTTAGTGAAAATATGTTAGGTATCTTGTGTAATTCAAGGTAAGATCTGTGACATGCCCAATCTAGAGATGATACAGAGCTAAATTGAGCAGCAGTAAAACAGTTTCCTGTGTGGCTACATCCAGAGCACTCTTACTCTTGAATTCTGCCCTCACCTGTCAGAGTCTCTCATAAAACAGGCAAAGGCATTATTAGCCTGTGTATTTCTTTTCTTGGCTTATTTTCTGGGCTCTTGATGATCAAAATTCTTAAATTCAAACTGCTGTGATAAAAGATAAGATTTCTTCTTCCGAGGATATATACACAGACTCTGCAAAAGTTCAGACGCTGTCTTCTAAAAATCAGGTATTTGTTAACTTCCCAGATTTCTATTATTTCTCAACATGTATTTTTGGAATTTTGAGGGAATTTGGATCAAAGAAACTGAAGTTATAGATGCAAAAACAAACTTGTATATCAATATATAGATATGTTTTAAAAATAATAATATAATTTTATATGATTATATATAATTTTCAATCATATATATGCACATTTATATATCTCTATAAATATCATTTGGAAGAAAAGGAAATAAAAGTGTGAGTGACAGAGTGGGGAAAGAGAACAGAGAAGAAAGGAAGGGAGAAAGAATTGAAGAAAAGAGTGATGCTATAAGAGAAATCAGATGAGTTGGAATAAGGAAGTGATTTTAATTATTATCTAATTTTAGTAATTTCACTAATACTATACTAATATGACATTATTATTATCACTGATACTATTTAATTTCACATTTTATGATACCTTGACATTATTAATTGGTATAAATGTGAGGTTTAGAGAAAATAAATGAGGAAATATAAAATTCTACCAGGGTAAAGCATAATTAGACATAATTAAACTATGCATAAATTGGATATATTATCCTTTAGTAAGGGCATAAAAATTTTTCACAAAGATTCCTATGAAATTTTCTAAAATGTTTAATCATGAAAAATATTTTTCAAATTTTTTCAAATTAAAGTTTAATACACACTTACTTTTTATACTTCATATATAAATCTAATAAACAATTATAGCAGTAACAAAGGTTAATAAGATGTGTCAAGAAATTTGATGTATGGCAAAACAAATACAATATTGTAGAGTAATAAACCTCCAATTAAAATAAATAAATTTATATTAAAAATATGTTGGGGAGACATTAATGAAAGATAAGGTAAAAGGAGATAACTAATTGGATGGTGGCAAGCGAAAAATAATGAGAAAAAATGGAAAAAGATGAATTGTTATTGGAGGATCTGGAAATTTTATTAAAGGTGGTAGCATTTGGTCTACAGATTCATTATGAGCAAATAGAGGAGGAAAATGTACTTGAGAAGGAAGAATTTGAGCAAAACATTGAAACTGGAGAAGTGCTTGTGGTATGTTGAGAAAGAACAAATGTGTCAGTGGAATTATGGGGAAAATGAAAATAGATTGAGTTGAAAGATGAGACTAGAAAGAGAGCAGGAACAGGTGAAACTGTGAAAGAATGGAAGTGCCAAGCTATAAGGATAAATTTTAGTCGAAAGAATTCAGTAAAGGCATCAGATCATCTTTTGCATTTTTGCTTATAAATAAATGATATTAACAGATTTGCAATTGTGAATAGGCAATATTTAAAAGGCCAAAAATAATATACCATAGCAACTACTTTGCATATGTGCTAAGTCGCTCAGCTGTGTCCAACTCTTTGTGACCCCATGGACTACAGCTCCCCAGGATCCTCTGTCCAGGGGATTTTCCCAGCAAGAATACTGTAGTGGGTTGCCATTTCAGCCTCCAAAGGATCTTCCTTACCCAGGGATTAGACCTGCTTCTCCTGCATTGGCAGGTGGATTCTTTACCACTGAGCCACTTGAGAAGTCCTACCAACTCATTAAGTAACAGTTAAAAATTAATATTTCTTCATTCTTAAAATATTTTCATATTTGTAATTGTATTCTAATCAATCCATAGTTATTCAAATTCATTCCCAATGTCATTTTATTCAATACCAATTTTACTTATGGATTTCACAATTTACATGAATTTAAAATGTAATTTTTGGTTCATTTTCTTGTATCTCTGCCTTTCAGTAATGAGTGAAGAAGTTGTAACTTACTCCGATTTGCTATTTCAACCATCATCTCAGCCACAGAAGAGGCAAAGACTTGAAACTACCAAGAGAAAAGGTCTTTCATGTTTTCTACTTAAAAATATACAGAATTATTCATTATCAGGCTCACATGCACACACACATGAGCTAAATTTTTTTCTCTTACTAAACAAGGAAAATAAGTGCTTTTGAGGGAAGACTATATTTTTCCCCATGAGAGTCATCACTGTAACTATGTTGTAAACATAATATCAGCATTTTTAGAATGAGTGAGATGTTTGAGGATCGAAACATGTTGTTTATCATTTTCTATCATTTAAGATATCAACACTATATAGTAGGATATTTGAGAAATAGAGAAGTGAGCAAATGAAGAGATAATTTCATTAAACAAACACAGTTACTGTGATTCAGGGACTATTTTTCTTGTTTTCCTGGTTTGTGTATTTGCTGGCATAGTGTGTTCAAAGTATACTTTCTCAAGTGCCATGCTTCTTGATACACAAACGCCAATGTTATTACTTTACTGGTGCATATGATTATATGGAGTTCAATGATATATCTTCTTATCATTTAAAATTTGCTTTCATTTGTACTTTTCCTGTTGCTAATTTGCAGTCTTCATATGTTTTAAATCAATATGTGGAATGATTAGAAGTGAGCTGTGTATCAGTGTGCTAGTTCTATTTTGTCTTACATAAAATGGATATTCAATACTTTGGCTAAGATGTATTATTTTAACAAGGACCTCAATTGATTATTTCCAGTTTTTTTAGATTGTTAATTACTACAATATGGCTTATGATATACAGATTCACCATGAGGTTAATGAAGAAGTATTTTTAAATTTTGCTTAATATATTGTTAACAAATTTTTAAAGACCCCTTAATATCTAGTACACTCTGCTTTTATAGATTCAGAAATTGTTTTCTTTTAAAAATTCTGATGAACAATTCATCTTACCAGTGTCTATACTTCTTATCAATGCATTACTAATAGATTTGTATGGGGAAATCTACTGGTTTGGGAAAACTTTATTAATGATACTATTAATTGTATGTATGTGCATAAGTATGTATAAAATGACATACTTCACCACAGTTCATATTTTGCCATGGATCAAATAGAATGACTTAGAGTCATCATCATGTCTTTTTAAGTTTATTTTTACCTAACAAAGCTTCTTAGATTTTCACTGTGAAAGAACTTTATAGTTCTTTCACAGATGGAAATCAATTACCAAAAAACTCCACAAGGTAAGTTTCATGCTTATACCCAGTATAAAAATATAAACAGAGACATGATGGCTAAAGGTTCTGGAGATTAGAGTATGTAATTGATGGAAATCAATTTTTAGCTGAAAAGACCCAAACCTTTTCTTCTTCTGATGACAACAGGTGGATTTTCTGTCCCTTCCTCTGTGGCATGTATCCTGTATTGGTGGATTTTATGTGTGAGGAAGTTTCTTCTCTCTGCCCCAGCTAAAGTCTTCTGCTTTGTACAATTTCAGGATTTGGGGGAGAAGCTGGTTTTCTGTCTCTTCTCTAGAAGCAGATGGCTTTTGCCTACTGTCAATGCAGGGTATAGGGTGGGCTTGTTTTTTAGTAGCTAAGTTGTGTCTGATTCTTCGCGACCTCATGGGCTGCAGCTCACCAGGCTTCCCTGTGCTTCACTACCTTCTGGAGCTTGCTCAAACTCATGTCTATTGAGTTAGTAATGCCATCCAACCATCTCATCCTCTGTTGTACCCTTCTCCTCCTGCCTTTAGTCTTTCCCAGCATCAGGGTCTTTTCCAATGTGTCTACTCTTTGCATCAAGTGGCCAAAGTATTGAAACTTCAGCTTCATCATCAGTCCTTCCAATGCATATTGATTTCCTTTAGAATTGATTGGTTTGATTGCCTTGCTGTCTGAGGGACTCTCAAAAGTCTTCTCCATCACCACAATTTGAAAGCATCAGTTCATAGTCCTTCAGCCTTCTTTGTGGTCCAACTCACATATCCATACAACTACTGGAAAAACCATAGCTTTGACTAGATGGACCTTTGTCGGCAAAGTAATGCCTCTGCTTTTTAATACACTATCTAGGTTTGTCATAGCTTTATAGGTTTCTCAGGAGGTTGGTAAGGTGATCTGGTATTCCTATCTCTTTAAGAATTTTCTAGTTTGTTGTGATTCATACAGTCAAAGGCTTTAGTTTAGTCAATGAAGCAGAAGTAGATGTTTTTCTGGAACACCTTTGCTTTTTCTATGATACAACAGATATTGGCAGTTTGATCTCTGATTCCTCTGCCTTAAAGTCTGCTTTTAGCCTTGAAGATTTGTTGAAACTCTTCACTCTCATATGGCTGCCACTTTTCCTCCTATGCTTTGCCAAAGGTGAAGTAGAGTTTGCATGCTGTTCTTCCATAGAGTCGGGGCTTTATCTCTTTAGAATTCAGATCACCTGATCACTTTATCAGTTCAGCTGCCTCATTCCCTCAATATGAGTTATGATTTTGTAGACTGCCTTCCTTTTCTCTATTTTTAGGATGTGAGCTACATTGCTGTAGAGCTACATTTACTGCACCTAAAACAGAAGCAGAACTCTGAATAAACATTTAGCGTTGATGTTACAAGATGTATTCATCTCTCTCTATATAGATCACCCTATTCCACATTCTTCATGGAAATATGTTGCTGTGTTTCTGTGGATCATTTGCCTGGGGCTTCTTCTGTCTGTTGGATACTTGGTCATTGAGTGTGAGTCAAAATATGAAATATTTCATTATTCACATAGTGAAATATGTTGAAGATAATACATCATTTTGATCAGCTCTATTTCTTAACAAAGTAAATATTCTCTGCACAAAAGTTAATTTCTTAGAGACATATAAAAATGTCCATTTTTAAGTGTATCAAGAACATTACATACTGCCTTACTATTTGTTTTCATGTTTCCTTTACCAGAAATACCTTTAAATTTTTTTCTCTGTGAAAAAGCTTTCTTACACTGTTATCAGAACAATATTTCTTTCTTCTTTGATTTATGGCTGTGTAAACTTGTTGTATGTGTACTATAATTTGATTTTATGATTATGACTTTATTACATTTAAGTTCTTTGAAGTAAATAATGCTTCATTCATCACTTTTTGTAGCTCTGAATTCAGCACAATGTTTTACCTATAAAAATGTGTCACATTTTTCTTTTTGAGTTTAAAACTGACCTTTCTGAGTTCTCTTCAGTGAATAAAAAGCCATTTCAACCAGAAGGATGTCCAGGAAATAGCTCCTCCAACAAGGAAGCAAATAAAACAGGTAATTTTAGATGAGTCCCTGAGTCATAATTTTATTTGCAAGTAATAAGAGACAATTAACTGTTTTTTTTAATGCATGTAACTGGATATGTGTAAATATATATATGTCAAATCTATTAAGACTCAAATGATGATGGCACTATTAAATGACAACCTGAAGTTAAATAAAATATTTCCACAAGGTATCATCATTTTGGGGCTCATCTATATAATTTCATTTATGTATTTCTTATTGTCTTATTTTTGAAACTTACAGCTTTTTAAAGATAATTATATACATATTTTATTTTCATGTGAAAACAAAGAAAGAATATTATGTTGATAATTTTAATAGTCATATACTCTGGATAGGTTTCCTGACACATTTCTAATTTTGTCATTAAAAATTATTTCCTAATATACAGCTTATGAATCTAAATGTTTTCAATGAACTGAGTTATTAACTTAAGATAAATTTAACACTAAATTTAAGTGAACACAACCTATAATGTAAAAATAAAAAAGTGTTTTTGTTTGTAGATGGTAGATTTGCTATGTCAACCTACAGATGTGATTTGCACTGATGGAAATAATTAAGTTATATCTTAAATTTTTAATAGTTTGGAAATACCCTACTTGTTCAAGCAACTGGCATCAGTATGGAGAAAACTGCTACTATTTTTCAAGAAACATTTTTCCTTGGAAAGAATGTCACCATTATTGCACTAATTTACATTCTGAATTTCTTAAGTTGAATACTGAAGAAGAGATGGTAAGGACAAGATTTTGTTTTATAAATTTTGGTATCAGAAAATTTTAGGATGACAACAATCACTCAGGTTTTGTATTCTTCTGAATTACTTTCCATACTGTAGTCACCAAACTCTCTGCAATTTGTAATTTTGAATGTGTACTTCAATAAAACCTGAATGGTTTTCCTCTAGCACTTGGGGTAAAGTCTAAGTAAAATGTAGACAAGATCACTTGTAGTCTGATTTCTGCCTGTTTCTCTATCTTCTTCTGTTGTTAGGGACACTCCATCACACTGTTCTAAGGAACGTGTGCCAAGGTCTCCAACTGTATTGAAGTTATTGAGATTGATCATGGTCCCCTTATGCTCTTTTATGTCCTTGGTCTGTTTACCTGTGACAAATTTTATTTCCTCTACCTTCTATCCCAAACTATCCTCTCTCAGTTAATACATCTTGTTTTAAGATTTTAGCTTACTAAACGATCCACTTGGAAAACATCCTTAGTTCACTAAAATCTGTTTAAATTCCCTGTTAATTATTTCTCTCCTTCAATCCTGTATTTCTATTCTTCTACCATGTGTCACTACTACTTATTACATGTCAATGAATATTATTCATTTTTTCAGTGCCTAATTTGAGCAACTACAGTTTTAAGATTTTATGCTTACTTTTACAACTCATAACTTAAGAAAATGACTAGAATAAAATATGTACCCAAAAAATACTCAGTGACTAAGTTATTAGCTCTGAGCATTCAGGTTATGGCTGAAGAGTTTAGGGTTAATCTCTCCAGATTCTTTCAATATAAAGAAGAGAGAATCCAAAGAGAAGTAAAATATGCATATTTAAACTATAATATTTCTTTTTTGCAAGAAAAGTTCCACTTTTTAATTTACTTTCTTCTTCCTCTCTGCAGAATTTTATAATAAAATTGTCAAAAATACAATGTGGTTTGCAAAAAGAAAAGTTTTCAATTAGTTTATACTACAGCAATAAACAACTGAACTGGGTTTGGCAAGATGATACAAAACTTACCCTGGACAAGTAAGTGTCTTGCTGTTTTAAAATTTCAGTACCGAACAATATTATTTTCTTCCATATAGAAATATTTAATGTGGATCTCGGTAGCATTTATAACAGATGCACCTGTAATAAATCAATAAGTAAAAGATAGGAAAGATGGAAAGCAAGGTGCAAAATACTTAGTAACATATTAAATACTATATAAGTTAAATATGTTCCTTTCAAAGCTCATTGAAATTGCTTATTGAAGTATAATTATTTTGCATTTTAATAAAAGGCAATTGAATAAATAAATTTGCGTAAGATTACAAAGTGAGTATGCTTCAGATTTGTCATTTTAATTTCAGTGTAGTTTGTCTGACTGAAAGATGTGCATGTATTGAAATTTTCTTAAAATGTGCTCTCTAATTCTCTAGGACTCACCTAGTGTACTTTGTATAGTTCGCTGTCATAAAAAAATCACTACAAACTGGGTGGCTTAACACAACAGAAATGTATTCTCTCAAGCAGAGGGAACAGAGGTTTGAAATCAAGATCTTGGTAGAATTAGTTCTTTACTGGAAAGATCCTTTGTCTGAAGGAGCTTGCTAAACTTTTCCAGAGAGAAAGCTGTTGTTGATGATTAAAACAATTTTTTGTTCTGTAAATACTGTGGAACTTGTTTATAAAAATGTTACTGTATAAAAGAAATACAGTAAATTTTCATGAAAATACAAGATATTCTGCCAATCCTTGGCATCATTTAAAGACAAGTCAGTCCTCTGTATCTGTGGGTTCTGAATTCTCAAGTTCAACCAACCATGTAGACACTGCCTGGGATTTGAGCATCTGTGGACTATGATATGTTGGGGATTCTAGAAGAATCTCCCCACTGTCCACATCCTGGGTACAAAGAGAAAACTGTCTATACCTCCAACATCCTTTGCTCCTTCTCTGCGTCTCTCTGTGTATGTTGCTCTCCCATAAGGATATTCTTATTGGATTTAGGGTAAAATCCAATATGGTTTCATCATGACAGAAGTCATTTTTTTCAATTTTTAATGTATTTATTTATTAAAATAAAAAACTATTTATTTTTAATTAAGGATAATTGCTTTACAGAATTTTTCTGTTTTCTGTCAAACCTCTACATGAATCAGCCATAGGTATACATATATCCCCTCCCTCTTGAAGCTCCCTCCCATCACCCTGCCCATCCCACCCCTCTAGGTTGATACAGAGACCCTGTTTGAGTTCCCTAAGACATACAGCAAATTCCCATGGGATATCTATTTTCCATATGGTAATGTAAGTTTCCATGTTACTCTTTCCATACGTCTCACCCTCTCCTCCACTCTCCCCATGTCCATAAGTCTGTTCTTTATGTCTGTTTCTCCATTGCTGCCCTGCAAATAAATTCTTCAGTACTATCTTTCTAGATTCTGTATGTGTGTGTTAGTATAAAATATTTATCTTTCTTTTTCTGGCTTTCTACACTCTGTATAATAGGCTCTAGGTTCGTCCACCTCATTAGAATGGACTCAAATGCATTTCTTTATGGCTGAGTAATATTCCATTGTGTATATGTACCACTACTTTATCCATTCATCTGTTGATGGACATCTAGGTTGCTTCCATGTTCTAGCCATTGTAAATAGTGCTGTAGTGAATATTGGGGTACATGTGTCTTTTTCAATTTTGGTTTCCTCAGGGTATATGCCTAGGAGTGGGAAGGCAGGGTCATATGGTGGTTTTATATCTAGTTTTTAAAGGAAACTCCATACCGCCTTTCATAATGGCTGTATCAATTTACACTCCTACCAACAGGGCAAGAACTTTCCTTTTCTTCACATCCTCTCCAGCAGTTATTGTTTGTAGACTTTTTGATGATGGCCATTCTGACCAGTGTGAGGTGATATCTCATTGTAGTTTTGATTTGCATTTCTCTAATAATAAGTGATGTTGAGCATCTTTTCATGTGTTTGTTAGCCATCTCTATGTCTTTGGAGAAATGTCTATTTAGGTCTTTTTCCCACTTTTTGATTGGGTTGTTTGTTTTTCTGGTATTGAGTTGTATGTATTGCTTGTATACTTTGGAAATAAATCATTTGTCAGTTGTTCCATTTGCTATTATTTTCTCCCATTTTGAGGGTTATCTTTTCACCTTGTTTATAATTTCCTTTTGCTGTGCAAATCTTTTAAGTTTAATCAGGTTCCACTTGTTTACTTTTGTTTTTGTTTCCATTATTCTAGAAGGTGAGTCAGAGGATTTTACTTTGATTTATGTCATCGAGTATTCTGCCTATGTTTTCCTCTAACAGTTTTATAGTTTCTGTTCTTACATTTAGTCCTTTAATCCATTTTTAAGATGCAAAAACCATCAACAAAATTCTAGCAAACAGAATCGAACAACACATTAAAAAGATCATACACCTTGAGCAAGTTGGGTTTATTTCAGGGATGCAAGGATTCTTCAATATACACAAATCAATCAATATGATACACCATGTTGACAAATTGAAAAATAAGAACCATATAATAATCTCAATAGATGTAGAAAAAGCCTTTGACAAAATTCAACACCCATTTATGATTAAAACTCTTCAAAAGATGGGTGTAGAAGGAACCTACCTCAGTGTAGTAAAGACCATATATGATAAGCTCATAGAAAACATAACTCTCAATGGTGAAAAACTGTAAGCATTCCTCCTAAGATCAGGAATAAGACAAGGGTGTCCACTCTCACCACTATTATTCAACTTAGTTTTGGAAGTCCTAACTCTAGCAATCAGAGAAGAAAAAGAAATAAAAAGAATCCAGATCAGAAAAGAAGAAGCAAAGCTCTCACTGTTTGCAGATGACATGATATTATACATAGAAAGCCCTAAAGATACTATCAGTAAATTACTAGAGCTAATCAGTGAATTTAGAAAAGTCACAGGATACAAAATCAATACACAGAAATCACTTACATTCCTATATACTAACAATAAAAGTCAGAAACAGAAATTAAGGAATCAATCCCATTCACAATTGCAACAAAAAGAATTAAATAGCTAGAAATAAACCTACCCAAGGATGGACAGGGAGGCCTGACATGCTGTGGTTCATGGGGTCACAAAGAGTCAGACACGACTGAGCAACTGAACTGAACTGAAGGAGACAAAAGAACTCTATACAGAAAATTATAAGACACTGATGAAATAAATCAAAGATGACATAAATAGATGGAAGGATATTCCATGTTCCTGGGTAGAAAGAATCAATATTGTGAAAATGACTATATTGCCAAATGCAATATACAGATTCAGTGTGATCCCTATAAAATTACCAATGGTATTTTGCATAGAACTAGAACAAAAAATTTCACAATTCATATGGAAACACAAAAGACCCCAAATAGCCAAAGTGGTCTTGAGAAAGAAGAATGAAGCTGGAGGAATCAACCTTCCAGACTTGAGATTATACTACAAAGCTACAGTCATCAAGACAGTATAATACTGGCACAAAAACAGAAACATAGGCCAACAGAACAAGACAGAAAGCCCAGAAATAAATCCATGCACTTATGGGTATCTTATTTTTGACAAAGGAGGCAAGAATATACAATAGGGTAAAGATGACCTTTTCAATAAGTGATGCTGGGAAAACTGGATAGCTACATGTAAAAGAATGAAATTATAACACTTCCTAACACCATACACAGTAACCTCAGATATGCAGATGACACCACCCTTATGGCAGAAAGTGAAAAGGAACTAAATAGTCTCTTGATGAAAGTGAAAGAGGAGAGGGAAAAAGTTGGCTTAAAGCTCAACATTCAGAAAACGAAGATCATGGCATCTGGTCCCATCACTTCATGGGAAATAGATGGAGAAGCAGTGGAAACAGTGTCAGACTCTATATTTCTGGGCTCCAAAATCACTGCAGATGGTGACTGAAGCCATGAAATTAACAGACACTTACTCCTTGGAAGGAAAGCTATGACCAACCTAGATAGCATATTCAAAAGCAGAGACATTACTGTGCCAACAAGGGTCCGTCTAGTCAAGGCTATGGTTTTTCCAGTAGTCATGGATGAGATGTGAGGGTTGGATTGTGAAGAAAGCTGAGCGCTGAAGAATTGATGCTTTTGAACTGCGGTGTTGGAGAAGACTCTTGAGAGTCCCTTGGACTGCAAGGAGATCCAGCCAGTCCATTCTGAAGGAGATTAGCCCTGGGTGTTCTTTGGAAGAAATGATGCTAAAGCTGAAACTCCAACACTTTGGCCACCTCATGTGAAGAGTTGGCTCATTGGAAAAGACTCCGATGCTGGGAGGGATTGGGGGCAGGAGGAAAAGGGGTTGACAGAGGATGAGATGGCTGGATGGAATCACCGACTCGACGGACGTGAGTTTGAGTGAACTCCAGGAGTTGGTGATGGACAGGGAGGCCTGGTGTGCTGCAATTCATGGGGTCGCAAAGAGTCGGACACGACTGAGCAACTGAACTGAACTGAACACCATACACAAAGATAAACTCAAAATGGATTAAAGACCTAAATGTTCAGTTCAGTTCAGTCACTCAGTTGTGTCCGACTTTTTGCACCCCCATGAACTGCAGCACGCCAACGTTCCTGTCCATCACCAATTCCCGGAGTCCACCCAAACCCATGTCCATTGAGTCAGTGATGCCATCCAACCATCTCATCCTCTGTCATCCCCTTCTCCTCCTGCCCTCAATCTTTCCCAGCATCAGGGTCTTTTCAAACGAATCAGCTCTTCGCATCAGGTGGCCAAAGTATCAGAGTTTCAGCTACAACATCAGTTCTTCCAATGAACACCCAGGACTGATCTCCTTTAGGATGGACTGGTTGGATCTCCTTACAGTTCAAGGGACTCTCAAGAGTCTTCTTTAACACCACAGTTCAAAAGCATCAATTCTTCTGCACTCAGCTTTCTTTATAGTCCAACTCTCACATGCATACATGACCACTGGAAAAACCATAGCCTTGACTAGACAGACCTTTGTTGGCAAAGTAATGTCTCTACTTTTTAATATGCTGTCTAGGATGGTCATAGCTTTCCTTCCAAGGAGTAGTGTCTTTTAATTTCATGGCTGCAATCACTATCTGCAGTGATTTTGGAGCCCAGAAATATAAAGTCAGCCACCGTTTCCACTGTTTCCCCATCCATTTGCCACGAAGCAATGGGACCAGATGCCATGATGTTAGTTTTCTGACTGTTGAGCTTTAAGCCAACTTTTTCACTCTCCTCTTTCACTTTCATCAAGAGGCTCTTTAGTTCTTCACTTTCTGCCATAAGGGTGGTGTCATCTGCATATCTGATATTATTGATATTTCTCCTGGCAATCTTGATTCCAGCTTGTGCTTTCTCCAACTCAGCGTTTCTCATCATGTACTCTGCATATAAGTTAAATAAGCAGGGTGACAAGATACAGTCTTGACGTACTCCTTTTCCTATTTGAAACCAGTCTGTTATTCCATGTCCAGTTCTAACTGTTGTTTCCTGACCTGCATACAGGTTTCTCAGGAGGCAGGTCAGGTGGTCTGGCATTCCCATCTCTTTCAGAATTTTCCACAGTTTATTGTGATCCACACAGTCAAAGGCTTTGGCATAGTCAATAAAGCAGAAATAGTTGTTTTTCTGGAACTCTCTTGCTTTTTCAGTGATCCAGCAAATGTTGGCAATTTGATCTCTGGTTCTTCTGTCTTTTCTGAAACCAGCTTGAACATCTGGAAGTTCACGGCTTACGTATTGCTGAAGCCTGGCTTGGAAAATTTTGAGCATTACTTTACTAGCATTTGAGATGAATGCAATTGTGCAGCAGTTTGAGCATTCTTTTGCATTGCCTTTCTTTGGGATTGGAATGAAAGCTGACCTTTTCCAGTCCTGTGGCTACTGCTGAGTTTTCCAAAGTTGCTGGCGTAGTAAGTGCAGCACTTTCACAGCATCATCTTTCAAGATTTGAAATAGCTCAACTAGAATTCCATCACCTCCACTAGCTTTGTCCATAGTGATGCTTCCTAAGGCCCACTTGTCTTCACATTCCAGAATGTCTGGCTCTAGGTGAGTGATCTCAGCATCGTGATTATCTGGGTCATGAAGGTCTTTTTTAAATAGTTCTTCTGTGTATTCTTGCCACATCTTCTTAATATCTTCTGCTTCTGTTAAGTCCTTACCATTACTATCCTTTATTGAGCCCATCTTTGCATGAAATGTTCCCTTGGTATCTCTCATTTTCTTGAAGAGATATCTAGTCTTTTCCATTCTGTTGTTTTCTTCTATTTCTTTGCATTGATCGCTGAGGAAGGATTTCTTATCTCTCCTTCCTATTCTTTGGAATTCTGCATTCAAATGGGTATATCTTCCTTTTCCCCTTTGCTTTTCACTTACCTTCTTTTCACAGCTATTTTTAAGGTCTCCTCAGACAGGCTTTTTGCTTTTTTGCATTTCTTTTTCTTTGGGATGTTCTTGATTCCTGTTTCCTGTACAATGTCATGAATAGCTACATGTAAAAGAATGAAATTAGAACACTTCCTAACATCATACACAAAGATGAACTCAAAATGGATTAAAGACATAAATGTAAATGTATTTATTTTTAAATTGAAGGGGATTTGCTTTACAGAATTGTCTTGGTTTCTGCCAAACATCAACATGAATCAGTCATAGGTATACAAATGTCCCTTCCCTCTTGAACCTCCTTTCCATCTACCTCCCCATCTATATCTCTATATATTTGCAGAGCCCCAGTTCAAATTCCCTGAGTCATACAGCAAATTCCCATTGGCTATCTATTTTAAATATAGTAATGTAAGTTTCCATGTTACTCTCTCCATACACCCTACTCTCTCCTTTCTCCCTGTCTCCCCGTGTCCGTAAGTCTGTTCTCTATGTTTGTGACTTCATGACACTAATCTTAATTGCATCTACAAAGAAGCTATTTCCAATTAAGGACACATTTTGAAGTTCTGGGTGGGCTTAAACTTTATTGATGAATTCTATTCAACCTTTGGCTTGGATCGTGGCTCAGATGGTAAAGAATCTTCCTGCAATGCAGGAGACCTGGATTCAATTCCTGGGTCTGGAAGATCCCCTGGAGAAGGAAATGGCAAATCAACTCAGTATTCTTGCCTGGAGAATCCCATGGCCAGAGTAGCCTGGAAGGCTACAGTCCATGGGGTCACAAAGAGTCAGACATGACTGAATGACTAATATTTATTCAAGCTACTTCCTACATTAAAAAAGGATTTATTGGCTTCAATTCCCATGATTTCATTAGGGTATCTGGAAGTGGAGATATAAAATATATACTAGTGCACATACATAATTGTGTAAAAACCAGTTTAGCAAGACCATGGGAAATACTGAACTGCCAATACTCTTGTTGCCCAGTTTTAAGCTCCACAGTTTAAAATATAGTAGGCAATTGATAGTGCAAGCTCTTAAGTGTCTTGGATTGATGTCTTGGCTCTGCCATTAGGATCATAGTCTTTTATCCAAACATTCTGTTTTGGTTTCTATTCCATTTTCTATAAGATGTGATGAATAATAGAACCCACATCATAGCATATTTGTGAAAATACAGTAATTGATAAATTAAGCATGTGAAAAATGTGTGGTTCTTTAAGAAAATAAAGTTATCTCTCCTTCCTCCTCCTCTTTCCTCTCCTACCCCAGATCTTAACAGTAAATTAATGTCAAATAAAATTTTAAATAGATGAATCTAATTTAAAAATGTGATTTCAGGACTTCCCTGGTAGTCCAGTGGTTAAGACTCTGTGCTTCCACTGCAGGGCATATGGGTTTCATCCCTGGTTGGGGAACTAAGCTGTGTGCCATGTAGCTTGCCTAAAATTAAAAATAATAATAATATAAAAGTAAATAAAATAAAATCAAAATTAAAATATTATTTCTACCATAAAATATTATGACTAAAATATGCAAGATTTCTTCTAATATATCCATTTTTAACAGACATGATTTTCTAACATAATTTGTGTTAAATTAAAATTTTGAATTTACTTAAAATTCTGAGTGATTATATATTCATTTCTAATTGCTGTAAATGCATGCCCCTTTTCAGGAATTATGTGATATATTTCTTTAAATGTTTATAAATTGCTCTGATTCTCACTGACATATCCAAATATTTAATCTTTTAAAACTATTTTCTAGACTTATTAGTAAAGAGGAATCTGATGTTTGCTCTGGCGTAAATATTCCCAGGAGAGAATGAATTGTCATTAATGATTCATGACCATTTTTTTTTTTTTGCTGTATATATAATAAAATGTTTACCAAAACACTAATGTATAAACAAAATATAGTAGACCCCTGTGAAGATGGAAGATACTTTGAAATTATCTGAGGTCAAGAGATGAAAGTCAGAATTGAAGGCATTATTAACATCCCAATTCTAGATTTAATATTAAATTTCAGATGACAAAATATTCATTATTTTATTATTAGAGAACTGGGAAAATGATGTTTCTACTTTTTTATAAGTATGTCAAAGTATTATGAATTTAAAAAGTACAATTGATACATAAAGCAATTTCAGAACTTAATGGAAAGTATTTTGTTTTCTAGGCTTCAACTTCCAGGACATGAGAATGCTAATAATAAATGTGCACACATAAAATACGGCCAGATAATTGCTGAAGATTGCCATAGTAGTGGTTATTGTATCTGTAAGAAGACAATATATTCAGATTAGATAAAGTGCCTGAGATTTCCAGTGAGATGACTTCAACTATGTAAAAACGTGTTTAGCTAAAAATAGATGTCATTAAACATTGAAGTCTATATGTTATTCTTCAACTTTAATCCATAATTTGCAACAGGATTGATACAATAAACAGTATTTTAGTAACATTGGATAATTGTTTTTTAATTTCTAAGTTGTGTTTGACTCTTTTGTGACCCCATGGACTCTGGTCTGCCAGGCTCCTCTGTCCATGGGATTTCCCAGGCAAGAATACTGGAGTGGGCTACCATTTCCTTCTCCAGAGATCTTCCTGACCCACAAATCAGACTCACGTCTCCTGCATTCCAAGCACATTCTTTACCACTGACCCACAGGGAAAGCTCAACATTGGATAGTATAGAGAAAATAAAGAATATGAGGGAACATTATTGAGATAGAAGTATGAAGGAAATTCCTCTATTACTGGGAAAGAGATACTAAATAAATCAAGTTTTATTCAGGTCTTCCAGTACTTTCAAAATAAATTTTATCACTTTAGCCTTATGCTTTTAATTTTATATAAAACACAATTCTTTCTTTGCCTTATTATGGTCATCTATCAGAGAAATAAATAGTTAAGTAAGAAGACCCTGATGCTGGGAAAAATTGAAGGTAGGAGGAGAAAGAGACAACAGAGGATGAGATGGTTGGATGGCATCACCAACTCAATGGACATGGATTTGGGTGGACTCCGGGAGTTGGTGATGGACAGGGAGGCCTGGCATGCTGCAGTTCATGGGTTCTCAAAGAGTTGGACATGACTGAGTGACTGAACTGAACTGAAGAAGATAAAATTGTCTCATAAAATGAATCTCAAAGAAAAATTGCATTTTTGATAAGCTAGAAAATAATGGTTTAAAAGTGGTTATAGAGAGCCAGATTATCAATACAATGAATGAAAATGGATAGTCTCAGCTGGAGTGGAATAAATAGTGTTTATTTCATTCAAAAACAAGAATTTTTTTCCTGTCACTGGTCAGGACTGAGTTTTAAGGACTGGAGATCCACATTTGTACAAATCAAAGAACTATGTCTACTTTCATAGAGCTTTCAAACTAAATGAGAGGACAGATACATTGGTAGCTGCATAATGTAAATAAAATAAGTTCTTAGAAAGGGGGAAAAATAGTGAAAAGTGAAAAAGTAGTTATCAGATTATAACAAAGAATTTGATCTAGACTGAGAATTTAGTGAAGAACTTCCTGATATGGAGAGTTGAGAAATAAATAATTTTATTTAAAAAAAAAGGAAAAGGATCTGGGAGTTAAGAGTATTTCAGAGACAAAAAAGAAACAACCAAACTGCAGGCGGAATGAAGATCAGCGTGACTGAATCCCAGAGATGGAAGGGGAAAACAGTTTGATATAATCCTAGAGGAAGAAAAAAAACAGAAAACACAAATCTTTGCAAACTGTGAGAAATTCTTGACTTCTTTAGGGTATTTTCAATCTTTAAACTCACCCAAGATTTGAGAGCCTACTGTATAGCACAAGGAACTCTATTCAATGCTCTGTGGTAACAACCTAAATGGGAAGGAAGTCCAAAAAAGAGGGGATATATATTTATGTTTAGCTGAATTACTTTGCTGTACAGAGGAAACCAACACAACATTGTAAAGCAACTATACTCCAATAAAAATTGATTTTTTAAAAAAGATAGAGCAGAGAATCCAAATCCATACACAATCACAAACAAGGTTGCTAAAACTGCCAGATGACATGGGCCACAGACAAAAATTGTTAGATACCTAAGGAGCACAATTTCTCTAAAAAATATACCAAAATAAAATTTCTAGTTCATAGAAATATAGTGGCACAATTTTAATAATAATTTTAAAATGGTTATTCTAGGAAAGCCTGAGTGAAATGAAGGAGGATACGGTAATATAACAGAGACTCAAAATGTACATTTCTGCTTCCAGATATAATGTAGACAAAAAAAGTCAAAACAGGAAAAGAAAGACTTTTTTAAATTTTTTAAAATACATTTTTAAGGCATTAAAGGTCTACAGAAGGATTACTGTGCTTAGTTGTTCAGTTTGTCCCACTCTTTGTAACACCATGAACTGTAGCCCACATTCTTCTGTTCATGGGGATTCTCCAGGCAAGAATACTAGAGTGGGTTGCCATGCCCTCCTCCAGGGGATCTTCTCAACAGAGGAATGGAACCCATATCTCCCACATTAAATTAGTTTAAATTCCAGAATAGGGAGGATTAGTTATCAATTTGTCACTGTTGCTACTGTTTTTGTGTGTGTGGATCAGATCTTGGCCAAAGCAGACAGCCTACGATCAAAGAAAGAGAACCTGAAAAGCTTTCAGTGGTTACATAGACTAAAATGACAATATTAGAGATTTGAAGATCCTCAAATTGTCACCTTTCCCACAAGCCATTTGTTAAAGTCTGAGATAAAACTGAGACAAGACTTTGAAACAAAGTCAAAAGATTCTGAGGGGGAAAAAAAAAGAGAAACCCCCCAAAGTTTTCCTACTGTTTAGGAAGCAAAGACTAACCAGTAGAAAGAGTTATAAACTGCCGGGAGTCAGCGTGAGGAATCCCACCCGTGGCAAAGGTCATGAGGAAGGAAGCCTGACAAAACACAAAGGTGGGGATCAGGCTTCAGGGGTTCCCCCTGGAATTTCCTGAGCATCTAACCCCAAAATCAGAGTCTGCCTGCTTTACTATATTATGCTTTTCACCTACTCTTCTCACATTAACAGGGGGCTGTCCCCCCACCACCTTTTTTTAGGGAAAAGTTAATTTAGAGCTTTTAGATAATAAGTCTCCTGGGCATAATAAGAGTGTTTCAATCCAAAAACCCCTCTGCTGGCTCTCTAACTTGCCTTACCCGGACTTTTACAACTATGCATGTGATTGTTTACAGCCCCTCAAATGTGAGAGGCACGGGAAGCCTAAAACATAAAGCCTTTCAAAGAGTTAAAAGTTATTAGAGTAGTGCTGGTGTAAGATTTCTCTGTTGAGCCAATGCTTGTTGCTAAGTTCCCATATCTCTTATCCACTGTGCACCTGAGAGCACATTTGTTAACATAGAATGTAAGAAAAAACAAGTGGAGCCTTGAAACTAACCACATCAGACTTTTGAGCTAATTGGTTCTTTCTTCGTTGTAACTTACTGCACCTTTGCTTCCTGAAAATGTAACTTTGTTTGATACTTTCTGAGGCTGACATAGATTAGAAATATAAAGAAAAAACACTTCAAGGGAAAATAAGTTTTCTGGTTGAACAGCCTTTATCAAAAGAGGGTCTTAAAATGTTTCATGGGCCTCCAAGGCCAGAAGACAGTGTACACAACATCGTTTGTGGGAAAGGTATAAAAGTCCTTTTAAAAAATAAAGTTATTGGGCCTCGCTCACCAAAGCAGCTTGGTCACCCCGTGTCTTCTTTACTGTATTTTCTGGCTGAATTCCCATCTGGGGCGTGGAGGCTTGCCGTGTCTACTTACTTGCCCTGGCTTCTAAGACCCACGTGAGAGGGAGCCCAAGGCGGGGCACCCTCCACTATTCAAACGGGTGCCAGTGGCCTAATGTAGATGGTGCAAACCTCTTGTCTCGAGGTTTTATTAGTTCTCCATGTAACCCAAGTTATTCAGCCTCTTTTCTCCACCAATTTTCCTACTACACTATTCTTTCCTAATCTAATCTTATATTTCTAATTATATAAATCTCTCCTCCCCGACTCTGTCCACCCTTCGAATTCCCTGGATCCACCAGGGCTGAATCCTGGCAATAAACAAACAAAAAACAGTATATAGAAGCCATGGATGGAGTAGTGAACCAAGATTGGAGACCTGCACCAAGGTCACACCTGTGACAATGAGTCTGGGAATAGCTAAAAAACAAGTTTAAAAGCAAGTTTGTCCTTTAGTAGAAGGAAGGCATAGCTTCAGAACACACACACATAAAAAGAATTGGAGATTTTACTGTTTAAAAGTGGAGGTGGGATGACAAAGCTGAAGAATAGTAGAGTCTTAAACATTTATTTTATTTATTTTTGGTTGTACTGAGTCTTCATTGATGCACATGGGCTTTCCCTAGTTGCAGAGAGTGGGGGCTATTGTGTAGTTGCAGTGCACCAACTTCTCACTGTGGTAGCTTCTCTTGAGGTGGAGCACAGACTTCAGGCACACAAGCTTCAGTAGTTGTAGCTTGCAGGCTCTAGACTGTGGGCTCAATAGTTGTGGTGCACAGGCTCAGCTGCTCCAGGGCATGTGGAATCTTCCTGGACCAGGGATCAAACCCGTGTCCCCTGAATTGGCAGGTGGATTCCTATCCACTGCACCACCAGGGAAGTCCAAGAATAGTAGGATCTCACATACATGACTGGTAAGACCCTCAAGATATCTACCAAAATTTGATGCTGTGTGTAGTAAGATGGTAAGTAATTGAAATGAAAATAAGAGAAGAACTGACTTTCTCATAGATTACAGAGATAAAATAACTGTGAAAATGAAAGTGTTAGTCACTTAGTTATATCTGACTCTTTGGGACCCAAAGGACTATAGCCCACCAGGTTCCCCTGTCCATGGGATTCTCCAGGCAAGAATTCTGGAGTGGGTTGCCATTCTCTTCTTTAGGGCATCTTCCCAACACAGGGATTGAACCAGGTTTTGCTGGCAGATTCTTTACCACCTGAGCCACCAGGGAAGCCCACAACTAAAGTGTTACTTAAACTTAATCCCTCTAATTCCCTAATTAAAGTAACACATTCCCAGCCTATCCACTTTAAAGAAAATTAAAAGATGAATCACTTTATGGTGAAAGTTAACATCATCTGGACCAATGTGGTTGTTTTATACATGGTATTTGACATACAATCAAAAAATCACAAGACTTCCAAAAAGGCAGGAAAATATTAGCAATAATCAAGAACAATCTATACACACACACACAAGTCAGATACACAAACAGTTCATAAGTGGTGTTACCAGACTAGAACTTTAAATAATTCTATACTGTGATAGTAGCCAGTAGCCATGTCACTCAGTCATGTACAGTCCATGGAATTCTCCAGGCCAGAATACTGGAGTGGGTAGCCATTCCCTTCTCCAGGGGAACTTCCCAATCCAGGGATTGAACCCAGGTCCCACATTGCAAGTGGATTCTTTACTAGCTGAGCCACAAGGGAAGCCCATACTATGATAAATGTGTTTAAAAATTATTTAAAAAAATAGACAAGAATAGATGTAATTAAGATGTGTTAAAAACATCACCAGAATTTTTTTTTTTTTGTCTCCAAAAACAACCTAATGGAGATTCTAAAGCTGTAATATCTGAAATTAAAAACTCAGGGGATATACACAATGGAGTATTACTCAGCCATTAAAAAGAATACATTTAAATTAGTTCTAATGAGGTGGATGAAACTGGAGCCTATTATACAGAGTGAAGTAAGCCAGAAAGAAAAACACCAATACACTATACTAACACAGATATATGGAATTTAGAAAGCCATTAACGATAACCCTCTATGCGAGAGAACAAAAGAGACACATATGTATAGAACAGTCTTTTGGACTCTGTGGGAGAGGGAGAGGGTGGGATGATTTTGGAGAATGTCATTGAAACATTTATAATATCATATAAGAAATGAATCACCAGTCCAGGTTCGATGCAGGATACAGGATGCTTGGGACTGGTGCACTGGGATGAACCAGAGGGATGGTATGGGGAGAGGTGGGAAGGGGTTTCAGGATTGGGAACATGTGTACACCAGTAGCGGATTCATGTTGATGTATGGCAAAACCAACACAATATTGTAAAGTAATTAGCCTCCAATCAAAATAAATAAATTAAATTAAAAAAAAAAACAAACTCGGGATAAATTAAATATCAATTTGAAGTGGAAAATACAGTACTGGTGAACTCAAAGACTGGTCAATATAAAAATACACAAACTCAAGCAAAGAGACAACATGAAGTAGAAAAAGAAAACCAGGTCTATAGAAGAACAAAATAGGTCACACACTCAACAAGACAAATTTATATAGAACCAGAGTCTTGAGGCAAGAGTAGAAAAAGAACGGAACCAGTAACACCCCCCTCACCCCTCATCGTCCCAACAAAACAAAACGTCAGTATAAACAAAAGCAAAACCGTACCAAGGCACATGTGCCAAGTTCTTCAGCCATGTCTGACTCTTTGTGACCAAAAGTATATGCACACACTGCTGCCCACCAAACTGTCCATGGGATTCTCCAGGCAAGAATACTGGAGTGGTTGCAACGCCCTCCTCCAGGGGATTTTCTGGGCCCAGGGATGGAACCTGTGTTTCTTGGGACTCCTGCATTGCAGGCTGATTGTTTACCCCTGAGCCACCAGGGAAACCCGTAACAAGGCATATTATAGTCAAAATGCTGACAACAAAGTTGAAGAGAAAAATACCAATAATAGCCAAAGAAAGAGAACATCAGTAATCCAAGCAGTTAACAGAAATAAGGGAAGGCAGAATTTAATGCTATTTCACTTTGAAAATGACAAAAAAAAAAAAACCCTACCAAAATAATATTTCATATCCAGTAAAAATATCTTTCAAAGATTAAGGTAAAATAAAAATCTTTAAGGAAAATCAATTTTTGGCAATTCATCAATAGCAGCAGGTCTGATAGTAATAAAGGTGATAAATGAAGGCTGATGTATATATGAGCAGTGTTCAGATTTACTGATATATTAGATGTGGTATGAAAGAGAAAGAGGGACTTCAAGGATGACTGCAGGGTTTTTTTGTTTGTTTCTTTTAGCTTTGCATTTTGACACACACAAAAAAACCTGAAAAAGTATATGCACACACTTACATATATATCCTTTATCCAGACTACTTCTATGTTAAAATATTATCATATTTGTTCTCTCTCTTCCCCTCTTAGATCATTCCCCACTTCCCCTCTTAAATATTTGTCTTTGTCCAAGAAATCTGGAAGATAATTTTTCAAAATTTTTTGATAAGTGGATTGAAGCTGCTTTCTTTTGGAAGATATTAGTATTGTTAGTAGGCAGACCATTATTCACCTTGAACACTTTAAATAAATTTTTGAATACAATACTCTTGGGCTTCGCTGTCAGGCAGGCTTTGGGATATAAACTAAAAAAGAGGGCTGATTTGTGATTACAAATGCTTAATGGAGATTTTTACTTTCTTTTTTCATCAGAGGTCAAGACTAGTGCAGGGAAGACTAAACTTGACCACTGTCCATCTTAGGTTTTCACGTGCGTCTCTTGAATCAAACACTGACTAACAAGAGAAAAAGTTTGCTAACACGTGCAATGCACATCATTTGCAAAGTTTGCTAACACGTGCAATGCACATCACTTGGGGGAAACCTAAATGGAAGAGTTGTTCAAAGTGAGGATTTAGAAGTGCAGGTTATGTAGCATCACAAAGGACAATAAATCTGTAGAGAGATATTAGATAAACAATTTGAAGCTCCCCAGGGCAGCAAACTGTCGGAAGGTAAATATCTGGGAGGAAAGTAATGAAATAAGATTTAAGATTTGTCTGGTGCTGTCAGTGGGCAAAAAGGGTCTGTTTCCAGTCAAATGAGAGTTTATAGCCTGACTTTACATGGAAAAAAGAAGAGTAGAGAGACTTTGTTTTCTGTATTTGCTGTTTCTGTTTGTTTTTTGTTTTGTTTAGATGATAAGAGGAAACCACCAACAGTTTTTTTTTTTCTCTCACAGGTTTTATTGAGATATAATTGACACATAATGTTGTATACATTTAAGGTGTAAAATGTGATGCTTTACACACATATATTATGAAATGAGTACTACAATAAGCTTAGTTAACACATGTATCACTCCATATAATCACCAATTTTTTTTTTGTTATGGCATGAAAATATTTCAGATTTACTCTTTTAGCAACCAACTTATATAGCAAGTCCCCAGAACTTATTCATCTTATATATTTTTTATTTTACTTTTTAAAATTAATTTTATTAGAGTATAGTTGCTTTACAATGTTGTTAGTTTCTACTGGAGAGTAAAATGAATCAGCCACACATATACATAAATCCCCTTCCTTTTAGACTTCCTTCCCTTCAGGTCACCACAGTGTATTAAGTAGAATTCCCTGTGCTATACAATATCTTCTCATTAGTTATCTGTTTTATTCATATTCACCTTATAATTGGAAATTTGTACCTGTGACCAACATCTTACCATTTTCCCTCCCACTAGGTCTTGGCAACCATAATTCAACTCTTTGTTTCTATGAATTTGGCTTTTTTAGATTCCACGTAGAACTGAGATCATATAGTGTTTGTCTGTGTCTGGCTTATTCCAGGTCCACTGATGTTGTTGCAAATGATAAGATTTCCTTCCACTATATACCTGAATAGTATTCCCTTGTTTATGTATCACACTTTCTTTATGCACTCATTTGTTTGATGGTTGACAGACACTTGGGTCGTATCCATGTCTTGGTTTTTTGAATAACCATGCTATGAAAATTGGGTGCAGATATATTTGAGGTAGTGATTTCAAGTTACTTCTTAATTATTTTTAGCTCAAAATGGTTTTCATATCAAAGAGGCATATTTGGGGTAACATATTCTGATTTGCTTCACTAGCAAGGGTCATTGTTACTATTTCCTGAAATACAAGTTTTATTTCTTATTCAGTATATGAGATTGGACTTCCCTGGCGGCTCGTGGTGAAGAACCTGTCTGCCAGTGCAGGAGATGTAAGAAATGCGGGTTTGGTCCTGGGTCTGAAAGACTCCCTCAGAAGAAAATGGCAACCCATTCCAGTGTTCTCACTTGGGAAATCCCATGGACAGAGGAGCATGGCAGGCTATAGTCCATGGGTTGCAAAAGAGTTGGAAATGATTTATTGACTAAACAACAACAACAATATGAGATTGCAGCCTTTGAAGGTCCCAGGTTTAGAAAGAAAACTTGTATTTAATCCTTTAGTTAGGTGGCCCCTGAACTTTATGGCTTGTTTCACAACCATTAAAACAGAAACTAAGGTTCCCCCAGATTATTAAAAACCCTCAGAATGAAAGCTAGTTTCTGTGGTTGCTTTGCTCTTAGGGTTTTCATTTTCACTAAATTCTAAGTTTCCACAGTGTTTTTACCATTGTTCGTTTAGCAGTGCTTTCTCTAAACTGTATACACTATATCATAAAACTTCTTTGTTGTTAGTTTCAGTAGCCCAATTTAAATTTCTTAATTTCTCCAAAGCTAACATATGTGCTTTTTTGTATGCTTTTTATGACTTAAAATTTTAATAATAAAATCTTAATGCAAACATGCCTGAATGTTGGTGGTGGCTTAGTCACTAAGTCGTGTCTGACTCTTGCGATCCCATGGACTGTAGCTAGCCAGGCTCCTTTGCCCACAGGATTCTCCAGGCAAGAATACTGGAGAGGGTTGCCATTTCCTTAATTCTGGGTGGTGCCTATTATACAAATTCAGGCAATGATTTAAAAACTTAAGTTGATCTAAGACATTGCTCAGCCCTTGATTGGCTATGTAGAAAATAAATAGTTTTCTCCATGGTATTTTATACTAATTTCCACCTAAAATGCTGTTCAGCCCACTTCTTAATGCCCTTTGTAAAACACACAAAGAGTAATTGCCCTGAGAATAGAGAATAAAATAAAAAGTTATTACTAGTTATTACTCTGCTTCTCTCTCCACCACATCTTATGTTCCTCGTCTTCTCTATCACTCTGCTTCCACCAAACTGGCTTTCCCTAGTCACAGACTCTTCTAACATCTACATGTTTGCATGTAGCATTTCATTTGCCAAGAATTCTGGTACCCTAAATGATTTTCCCGGACAGCTTCTAGTCATTCTACAGGTTTCAACTCAGGCATAGAGTTCTTTTTCCCTAGAAGCCTTGTAAGTCTCCTTCAAATTCAACTATTTATATTCTAAGTTTTGTAGCAATTAGTGCCATATTCTTATTCCAAGGAATAATTCAACTTCTGCCAAACATGTCATATACTTTATTAAATTCGTAGAGGAATTTTGAAGATTTGAGGGTGTATTTATTGATTTTTCAAATTTCACTTTGAAAATTTCAAATATAGAAAATTAAATTAAATCTCATATACCCTCCACCAAGCTTTACTTTTTAAAATAAATTTTAAAAACCTTTTTATTATGGAAAATTTCAAACATACACAAAACTGGAATAAATAGTGTAATAAATCCCCTTGGAGTCACCAATTAGCTTGAAAAATTATCAACACATGGCCAATCACATCTCACCTATATCATTCTCTTGTCCCCTTTCCATTTTTTTAACCAGTAGATTCTTGTTGGTTATTTATTTTAAATATAGCAGTGTGTACATGTTAATCCCAAGCTCCGTTAAGTATCCTTCCACTCCCAGGTAACCATAAATTCATTTTCTAGGTCTGTAATTCTGTTTCTAGTTTGTAGATAAGTTCATTTATGTCCTTTATTATTTACATTCCAAAATAAGCTATTTCATACAATAATTTTCTTTCTCTGTCTTCATTCAGTATAACAATCTCTAGGCCCATCTAGGCCCAACAAATGGTACTGTTTTGTTCTTTTTTATGGCTGAGTATTACTCCATTGTATATGTGTACCTTTTTGTCTTTATCTATTAGTTTTTATTCCCTGCAAAAATTTTTTGTATGCTATACATGGAAAAATTCAGTAACTATATAGAAGTTTCTTCTGAAGTTTTCTTCAAGAAGTGTATGGCGAATGGCTTTTGAGTCTTTGAATACTTCATATTTTATTAATTATAAGCTTTTACACAGTTCTCTGCATGCAGATGTATGTGTTTGGAGTTAAGCAATTTTCTGTATAAGCTTTAAAACTTGAGCCATAGACTGCACAGGTTCCATTCTGCATTTCAACCACTGTTAGTCTAGATTAGAGACAAGGACAAATTATATTCACAGCTTTGTTAATGTAGAAATACAAACATGAAATAATATTTAAATATAGACACTGAAATAATATCATTTTAGAAGATTTTAGGACCATGTGTGTTCTTTCTTAATTCATAGATATGCAAAATACAGCCAACTAAGATAATAACAGTAAAAACTGCATTCTATTATAAAGTTTGTCACTATTTTTTGTACATTAAAAACTTGTCAATTTGAAAAGTCAGAAATCTTTTCATCTATGTATGTGAGTCAAAATGAAAGAAAAAAATTAAAACAAATACTTAGAAATGAATTCAGAATTCAATTTAGAAGTTGGCAAATGTCTCGTTTTGTGCAAAAATAAACAATCTTCTTCAGATATATGCAATTTTTCTCAGTAAAAATATAAAAATAAACTGTGAAATCCTCTAATATACATATCCAAGTGTGTGTGCATGCATGCTAAGTCATATCATTCCTCTCTGACTCTTTACAAACCCATGAACTATAGCCCGCCAGGCTCCTCTGTCTATGAGATTCTCTAGGCAAGAATACTGGAGTGGGTTGCCGTGCTCTCCTCCTGGGGATCGTCCCAACTCAGGGACTGAACCCAAGTCTCTTAAGTCTCCTGCATTGGCAGGCAGATTTTTTACCAGTAGTGCTACCTGGGAAGCCTGGTAGTCCGTGTAGAGATTGCTATATCTATATATCTATTTTGTCCTAGGATCTTGAATATTTTGTAGTTATATAATTAATGTAACAAATGGTGGTTTGTTTTCTACTAGGAACCAGCAGGAAATTGAAAGTTGAAGAAAGAGTAATGATTCTACATCAGTGTGAAATTGAGAAAATGTAAAGTACAAGGTTTGATAGTATATGTATTTAAAAAGAAAAAAGAACAAACTTTGTTAATATAGCAAAAACTAGCCATTGTAGGGGGAAAAAAATCAAGATTTTTTTTTTTTAGTAACTGCTCTTAGTTGGTCTCAATCTATGTACATTAAAGCCTCAATTTTTCTCACTTTTTTTCATATGCTTCTTCAATTTCTGTGTTTGCTTTCCCCACCTACTCTCATCACATTTCACGAGGGTACTGATTACACTGGATTACACTTCATTCATTTATATCTGTATCTCTGAAGTGTGAAGCTTTTGAAGACTCTAAGCCTTATTAATCTCTGTAGTTATTTCTGCATAGTTTCTGGAAACCGAGTCACACTCAACAAATAATAATATTCAGAAACAGAACTTGGGTGTGCTAGTTGTTTTGCTTTTAGCAAAAATGAAATTTTGCACTTGCAGCCTGAAAAATATTGAAATGAGATGATTTCCAGAGAGTAAAATCTTTTTTTGTTAAAAGTAAAACCTTGGGTAACACAGAAATGAGGCCATCCCAGATCAATTCTAAGATGTACAAGGGGCTTCAAATCCCAAGTATATAATGAAGTCAGAAGATAGGTAGTCCTTGTTGCAATATTACACGAAATACAATATTACATTTCCTTCCAGTTGGTAAGGAAACTTACAGGTTGGGCAAGAGAATGGAGCCATCTTCCCACTGCCAGGAACCGTTTGTGGAAACTTGTACTAGTCCCATCCAATGATACGACTTCACCAATTTAAAGAAATCCTGTTTGAAACCCCAAATAAAATCAGAGTTCAGAATTTCATAAACGCAAGGCCATAGTCATTTAACCATTTCCCCCAACACTTGGGGGAATGCATTCTCTCCACTAGCATAATTCTGACTTAAACACCACATACAAAATACCTGAAATTTCTGTGCTTTCTTATTTCTAATGCAGAAAGATTTGGGTTTGTTATATCTGAGTCTTAGTGCCTCTCTTGTGTTTCAGGTTCATATTCCAGTGAGTCAGTTCATATGTTAAGACTAAATATAGAAAGCGGAATTAAAACAAATACTCAACCTGGTCATCTTTGTTGTATATCTTCAGGAGACTGGAATTTTGAGACATACAAGAAGCTTGGCTCTGGTACCAGTTTTTGCTCTCATTAAAAAATTGGTAGCAGTTATTTCTATAACATATCCAGTTTTTAGGACATGGACCACAGTAATTTTCTAGAAAGGTAGAATACATTGTTAATTCTGCATGTCTGAACATTATGTGTGTGTGTATGCTCAGTTTCTTTAGTTGTGTCTGACTCTTTGTGACTCCATGGACTGTAGCCTGCCAGGCTCCTCTTTCCATGGGATTCTCTAGGCAAGAATACTGGAGTGAGTTGCCATGCCCTCCTCCAGGGATCTTCCCACCCCGGGGATCTAACCTGCATCTCTCTTATGTCTCCTGCATTGGCAGTTGGGTTCTTTACCACTAGTGCCACCTGGGTAAAGAAGCCGGTCTGAACATAAGAGCAGATTTTATCTGGACAGGTTAAATACCTTTTTTATTTCAACTCTAAAATTCAAGTTAATTAACTCATTATGATCCTGCCCAAGGACATATCTCTACAGATTTATACAGGGAGGGATGCTGGAAAGATGTCTTTTACTTTTCACAAGTACCTCCTCATTATAAATAAATATATCTACAGTGAATTATGGAGGAGAATTAATCATTTTTGTATTCACTTTCTTGTTCATGCCATTAGATGTGTTCCTATACCCATGTATAGATGCATGCAGTTTGTGCACCAAAATATCAGAAAATTTTCACTTACCTTTCAAAGAAATTGGAGCTTCTTGGTTGAATAATGCTATTAAAATAATCATAGTTATTGAATGAGTTTATATTGTTAGTAATGATAGTCTAAGCAAAAGTATAAGCTCAATAAAAAATATACTCAATATTACTAGTTTATATTTCTGTGCCTCTGAATACTAGTCAAATTAATGCATTACAATGGTTAGATAAATATTGATGCTAATTATTTTTTCTATTATCACTTACAAGTTATGATCATGGCACTGCATATTATTACCATTCCAATGAAACGAATCCCCATGGCTATAGCAATGGATCTGGCAAGGACAAATGGAGATGCTGTCAAAGACAAAAACAAGAGTGAGAAATATGAGAAAAGGTTCTGTTATCTTTCCGTTTAACTTGAATATTAGAACTGTTTTTAATTGAGGGGGGAGGGTTGATATCAGTTCTCTGTGATTATTTTTCTCAGGAAAGGTAAAACAAGTATTTTGTAAATTATTTAAAAATAAGGGTATAAAAATGTAATATCCATTCTTACTCCTTTCTTCAAGTTCCCTAGTCCCCTTCTTCCATTAGAATAAATCTCAGTTATCATTTTAAAAATTTTCACACAGATGTAATAAGAAATGCAGACAGTTTCCTTCAACTTTCTTTTAAAAACACATGTTCAAGGAAGTACACAAAATATGCTGGGAACATTAAAAAAATATCCTGGTGATTACTCCATATTATATCTTAAAAATTTGTCATTTTTTAAAAAATTAGCTTCTTGCATTGTGTTTCATCAGTATACAGGCAAAATCTAATTATTGGCAGATGTTTATTTTTTTCCAGTACACACCTAAATGATTTATTAGTTTTTGCTTTTAGATATAATGATATGAGTAATATTTCACACATATCTGTGCATGTTTTTTGAGTACTTGCCTAGGAGAAATTAATCAAAGGGCACATGCTTTTTCAATTTTTGTAATGATTGAAAGTTTCAGTCCAAAGAAGTCACACCAATTTATGTAGCACCAAAAATAAATTCAAAAGCCTGTTTCCTCACACTTTCCTTTACACCAAATATTTCTATTTCTCTACATTTTAAGTATATATATATGTATATATATATATATATCTGATACAAAATATTATTTTTAAAATCTAACTTTCCTTTTCCTGCTATGAATAAGATTAAACATTTTTTCATGAGGTTAAACAATGCTTTTTTTTTTTTTTAATTTCTCTGAGATGTCTATGTCTGGTCTCTTTCTTTTCAGGTTAAAATTACTAGTTCACTTCATGCCACATGCTTTGCAAATACATGTCCCAGATACCATTTGTTTTAACTTTACATATGATACTTTTGGGATGTCAAAATGGGTAATGGTTGACTTAATCAAACATTTCTTTATGGCTTATGCTTTTTCTGATATGAATAAAAGTGCCTTCATTATTCTGAGTTTATAAAATATGTTATGCCCATGTTCCTTTGTGATATCTTGTGGTTTCCTTTTGTATTTGGTTTATCTGGTAGGGGTGTGTGTGTGTATGTGTGTGTGTGTGTATGTGTGTGTATGTGTGTCTGTTTACTAAGTTATGTAGGAGTTAAACTTATAAAAAATTTATTTTCCAAGTGGACACTGACTATTTCTAACTTATTTGCTCAATAAATCAATGTGTTCTCATTGATATGAAACACTACCTTTAGCATATAATATATTCTAATTTGTACCTGCATTTATTCCTATACTTTTAAGTCTATGTTTCCATTTAAACATATGTAAACTTTTCTAATATGTAAAATACTTGAGTATTTGTTAGTGCACACAATATAATATTATATTTCATTTTCCGGATGATTTTCCCTATCATTACATTTCATATGTGCCTTGTGCTTAGTCGCTCAGTCCTGTCAGACTCTGCGACCCCAGGTACTGTAGCCCAGCAGGCTCCTCTGACCATGGGGACTCTCCAGGCAAGAATACTAGATCGAGTTGATATGCTCTCCTCCAGTCAATCTTCCCAACCCAGGGAGTGAACCCAGGTCTTCCGCGTTAGCAGGCTGATTCTTTATCGTCTGAGCCACTAGGGAAGCCCCGTTATGTGCCTTAAGAATTTTAATAGCAGCTTTCCAAGAACCTGTCAGTTTAAAAATATGATACAATGGTTTTTCCATAGCATTACACTAAATGTATAAATTCCGTTCAGTTCATTCACTCAGTCGTGCCTGTGATCTCATGGACTACATGCAGCTTGCCAGGCTTCCCTGTCCATCACCGACACCCGGAGCTTGCTCAAACTCACGTGCATCCGGTTGGTGATGCCATCCAACCATCTCATCCTCTGTCATCCCTTTCTCCTTTAATATGGAGACATAATTTACATTTTTAAACTATATTTTATCCTTGAATAGTTCCTATTTCTATTACATGTCTTATTTTATGTTCATCAGTACAATTTTAAAGGAGTAAGTTTATTTCTAGGGTTTTCAATTTAAAAGTGTGCTGCTATTCTTTTCTGATATTTTGCTTTATGTATATGGCATTTGCTTTTCACCACATTTTCCTTGTTTTTGTAGTTAGTAAGGCAATTGATTTTTGTCTTATTTTCAATCAAGTCCACTTACTAGATACCCTTATTGTTTGCAATATTTTAGGTGAAGGCTTAAAAAATATTTTAAATCACATTTTTTTTCAAATAATATTAATTTTGCCTTTTAACTCCAATTTTATATCATTTACCTCTTCCTTTTCCTGTTAATTCATGTTAGCACTGGCAAAACAATCAATATTACTCAACAGTAATAATAATGAAAATTCTTCTCTTTTTCTAACTACAATGAAAATGCTGCTGCCATTTAGCCATAAGCATAATGGTAGCTTTCGAAAAAAATATATTAAAGACAGTACTTATATTTTAGAGGTTTCTAAAATTAAGTTTTTTAAATTAAGAATTCATATCTATTTTTATCTGAAACCTTTTCAGCATTATGTATACTATCATACAATCTTTCCACTTTGATTATTACATAGTGCACAGTTTCATTCCTATAATTAATCATTGTAAAATGATGTTATTTGATAACCTATTTTTAACATTTAATCAAAATTTATAGGTGAGAGTAACCTGCTGTTTTTCCTTTTGTGTAAGCTATCTCAGGCTTTATTTTTCACCATATTCTGGATTGGTTACGAGAGCATACCTTCTTCACCACCCAGAAACATTTCTGTGAATAGCAGTCAAGTCATCTCCTCCATAGTGTTTAAGGACTGAACTGAAGGAAATTTGATATTTCCCTTCTGTTTTCCATTTCTATTTACTTCTCCTTAAGGCTAGTTTTTCATGGCTTCCTAGGTGACCCAGTGATAAAGAATCTGTCTGCCAATGCAGGAGACTCAGGTTTGATCCCTGGCTTAGGAAGATCCCCTGGATCCCTGGAGCAACCCACTCCAGTATTCGTCCCTAGAAAATACCATGGACAGAGGTTCCTGGCAGACTACAGTCCATGGGGTTGCAAAGAGTACCTGAACACACACACACAAGTCTAGTTGTTCAGCAATCCCTTATAAATTACTGTCTTCATTATCATGATGATTTCATCATTTTTAGGGCATGAAAAGATTCTAAACACAACAGTTTCTGCTAAATTTTATTATATATTCCAATAGGATGTGAGCTACCAGGGAAGATCATATAGCATATGAAAGAGAATCTCATTTCTGCTTTCTTCATGAAGGTAAAGTAAACTGAATGCTTATCATCAATTTAGTCACAATTTCTAAGATTCACCTCAGTACACTGAGAGACAAATGGAACATAGGACTTACGGTTTTCTCCACGTTGGCTTGTAGTTGTTGCACATGTTCTCTTTTGCCATTGTCTAGAAGCACGAGACTTTACTTGTTCACTGGCATAAGTATGAGATTCACTCATCTCTGGAGAAAAACAGTCCAAGCCAGTATGTCATGGCCTTTCTGCCACTCAGCTCATAAATGTTTAAAATTTAAGTTGTCAGTTCCATTCATATCCTTTTTAAAACATAACATCAAATTACTTTTATTTTGTATTACCTTATGGCTTTTATACTTTGTGATATAAACAAATGCTGGGCTGAATGAAGCACAAGCTGGAATCAAGATTGCTTGGAGAAATATCAGTAACTTCAGATATGCAGATGACACCACTCTTATAGCAGAAAGTGAAGAAGATCTAAAGAGCTTCCTGATGAAAGTGAAAGAGGAGAGTGAAAAAGTTGACTTAAAGCTCAACATTCAGAAAACAAAGGACATGGCATCTGGTCCCATCACTTTATGGCAAATAGATGGAGAAGCAGTGAAAACAGTGGCAGACTTTAATTTTAGGGGCTTCAAAATCACTGCAGATGGTGACTGCAGCCATGAAATTAAAAGACGTTTACTCTTTGGAGGAAAAGTTATGACCAACCTACAAAGGTCTGTCTAGTCAAAGCTATGGTTTTTCCAGTAGTCATGTATGGATGTGAGAGTTGGACTATAAGGGAAGATGAGGGCCAAAGAATTGATGCTTTTGAACTATGGTGTTGGAGAGGACTCGTGAGAGTCCCTTGGACTGCAAGGAGATCCAACAAGTCCATCCTAGAGGAAATCAGTCCTGAATATTCACTGGAAGGACTGATGCTGAAACTGAAATTCCAATACTTTGGCCACCTGATGCGAATAGCTGACTCATTTGCAAAGACCCTGATGCTGGGAAAGATTGAAGTCGGGAGGAGAAGGGAACAACAGAGGATGAGATGGTTGGATGGCATCACCAACTCAATAGGCATGAATTTGAGTAAACTCTGGGAGTTGGTGATAGACAGGGAGGCCTGGCATGCTGCAGTCCATGGGGTTGCAAAGAGTTGGACCCAACTGAGCAGCTGAACTGAACTGAACTGATATAAACAAAAATATATTTATACTATGGCAAAATATCTCTAACAAGATCCTATATACTATTAAAGTACTAATGTGTTGTAATGAAATATAACATTAAAATAAAGACAGTGTATCATGAAAAAGACTGGAGTCAGACATTTGTTTGATTCACAGAGCCACATTTACTAAGTTAATAACTTCACAAATTGCAAGAAGAAAGAAAGAGAAAGAAAAGGGGAGGGGTTTGGATGAAGGGAGACAAAAAATATTAACACAGTCTGGTGTGGATCATTTAAAAGGTGAAAGTAAATAATATACATCTAGTGTCAATAATGTAAATCAGGTAGTAAAGAGTATATACTAGTGTATCTAATATTCTTTATAGTGAAGGACTTACAAAGAATAAAATAGGCTCTAAAATTTTGGGATAAAGATAAGCAAAGACTCTTGCCTCTGAACAAAGCAAGTGAAAAATCATTTTTTCTTTCTTTTTAAATCGTAATCATTACTGAATATATAAAAGCCTCTTTATAAATGAGATGTTAATATGAGTTACCTTTTACACCTAAAATTAAACTAAAACATTATTTTCTCAAATGGTAAAGAATCTGCCTGCAATGAGGGAGACCTGGGTTTGATCCCTGGGTCAGAAAGACCCCCTGGAGAAGAAAATGTCAACCTGCCTGGAGAACTCCATGGACAGAGGATTCTGGTGGGCTACAGTCCATAGGATCACAAAGAGTCAGACACGAATGAACGACAAAGACTTTCACATAATATGCAATGTAGCAAACTTTGTTATTAAATGTGTGAATAAAGTAAGAGTATTTTATGGTTGAAGAAACTAAATCTTAGAGGTGGCCAAAGTCATACTGCTTACTTAATATTATACTACCACTTATAAGTAATTTATAATACTTTTAGTTTAAGAAGCATTTTCAAATTTATGTCACTTGAGTTGACTATCATAGAGATCCACTAAGGTAAATATGACATTTTTTTTTTAATCTCTATTTACTAGAAAAGGAAACTTAAGTCCATAGAGGCTATGAAGTGTCCCAGATCTCAAAACTAGAGACTGGTAAAAGCTTGATTAAAATTCTATTCTAACTCCAAATCCTAAAGCTGTTATTATTTTAGGCTGCCTCAGATTCTGAGATACATTACTTTGTTACTTAATGAAGCGGGGCGGGGGGGGGGGGGGTGTGGGGGGATGGGGAAGCTTTCAAGTTTTTGAAACCTTGATTTAAAATATAATATGAACATAAGTGATTCAAAGTAAATTGCTTTTCTGTGACTTGTATGTTTGTATCAAATTCTGGGTATTTTGAAACTATACAGAAAGAGTAAACTCCACTGATACAGAAAGTACGTACCTATACCATGATGAGCCCACCTATCTCAGACCAATCTCACTGTATAATTATGACTGCTTATCTATATCAAAGATGAGTTCAGAGTCTTCATTTTTTAGTAAAGGTTCCTGAATAAAATAAAAATGGGATTTTTTTTCTAGTTTTCTCTCCTTGTGGTAAGTTGATATATTTACATTAGAAAAGTGAGAATATAGAAAAGGTTCATGCATGGAGATATTAAAAAAAGGGAAGAATGGAAGTGAGAATTCATATAAAATCAAGTAACATTAACCTTTAAATTTTCCCTTAATAGAACATTTAAAAAAATCATTTCAAGCTGTTAAAAACTGTAACAGTTGCTTTTAATCCACCTACACTAGGCTACAGCAATAACTACATTCTTTGCAAGGTAAATCTGGGTAGGATATATAAACTTTAATGAATGATTTTTCCTAGTATGCTTTTTTGAGCTTCTGTCCGTATCATTGCCATCACTTACAAGTTATCACCATCATCATTATTAACAAAACTAATCTCACATTTGTTTATATATTAATATCTTAACATTGTCTAGCATAGCTCTCAGACAAAATGTGTTGAATAAATATGCATAATGCTTAGATTTTTTTAAAAGTTGTTTTATATTTTATCATGATTGTTGGAAACAATGAAAATAATTTGTTTCCTTTTTGCAAGTAATGTTATATGTCACATAGAGTAAGTGACTTGCACAAGAGTAGAAAACTCATGTGTGAAATTTTAAATTGAAATTCAGTTCTCTAGTCCCAAAAGTAAAGGTTTATTTTTTTAGCTTTATTTGAAGACTTAATCTTATAACAACATCATAACTTCTGATTCTTCAATAAGTATATCCTACTTGTCCACCGTTAAATAAAGTGAAAAAGAATATACCCCAGAAGTAATAAGTATCCTTGCCTTCAGTAAGTCAATTCAAACACTTAAGGAACAACTAGAATTACCTTACAGCATAAATATTTTTAGAAACTTTCTTGAGGTTAAAACCTCAAGAGTTCTTATATCTTGAGCAATAGCTGTTGGAAACACACAGAGACACACACACAGATACACACCTGATCAGAGAAAGAAGATCCTAATTCTTGTGGATAAGAGCCTCCTGAAAAAAAATTGACATATCCTGAGTTCCCCATTTAGAAATGACACTAGTGATTTCCAGTCAATTTTGATCCCTGAAGAAAGATATGATAGGTGTTTTTCTAATCTCATCTTTCTGTTGAAAAAGCACCTCACAAACCACAGTACTTCCGCCTCTCATTGCACAGAATATTTCCCTTTTTGATGGAATAAATGTTAGGTTCTAACATCATTTTATGACTTAAAAATAGTAAATTCAGTGATAACAAATAGCCAGAGTTTTAAGAAACAAATGATGGGATAACAGACTCACTTTCTGAATTTTTTCCAAAAGTAAATAATTTGTTATAAAATATGGTTGTAAGTAGTGGGTGGAAGAAAAAAGGAGAAAAAATAAAACTTCTTAATCATTTCATTTGAGTGGACTTAATTGTGCTGTATCATATAAACTGAAACCACAGAGAGATAACTTTCATATATATACTATTAATGCATACATACATATATAAGTATATATACCTAAACACATATGTGTATATATACATATGTGTGTCCATGTTGTTAGTGGTGTTCAGTCCCTAACTTGTGTCTGACTCTTTGCAACCCCATGAACTGCAGCACACCACTCTCTTCTGTCCTCCACTATCCCCCAAGTTTGCTTAAATTCATGTCAGTTGAGTCGATGATGCTATTGACCATCTCATTGTCTGCCACCCAATTCTTTTGCCTTCCATCTTTCCCAGCATCAGATTCTTTTCCAATGAGTCAGTTCTTCACATCAGGTGGCCAAAGTGTTGGAGTTTTAGCTTCAGTATCAGTCCTTTCAATGGATATTCAGGACTTATTTCCTTTTGAATGGTCTGGTTGGATCTCCTTGCAGTCCAAGGGACTTATTCAAAAGCATCAGTTCTTCAGTGCTCAGCTTTCTTCATAGTCCAACTCTCACATCCATACATGACTACTGGAAAAACCATAGCCTTGACTAGATGGACCTTAGTTGGTGAAGTAATGTCTCTGCTTTTTAATATGCTGTCTAGCTTGGCCATAGCTTTTCTTCTGGAGCAACCCATCTTTTAATTTCATTGCTGCAGTCACCATCTGCAGTGATTTTGGAGCCCAAACGTGTAAAGTGTATCACCGTTTTCATTGTTTCCCCGTCTATCTGCCATGAAGTGATAGGACTGGATGCCATGACCTTACTTTTCTAAGTGTTGAGTTTTAAGCCAACTTTTTCGGTTCTTCTTCACTTTCTGCCATAAATATGGCGTCTTCTGCATATCTGAGGTTATTGATATTTCTCCTGGCAATCTTGATTCCAGCTTGTGCTTCATCCAGTCTAGCATTTCTCATGATGTACTCTGCATATAAATTAAATAAGCACAGTGACAGTGTACAGTATTGACATACTTATTTCCCAATTTGGAACCAGTCTGTTGTCTCACTGAACATGTGCTTGTAAAAACAGAACTTCAACCAATAAATCCACAGTCTATTCAATAAATAAGAAATAATTATCAGGAGATAATTTTTAGTTAATAGAGCAGTTACATAGACACTGTAACTATTTGCTATGTACAAAATGAGTGAGATAAAATTAACATAGGTAAAAGTAAGCTCTGCAAAATTTGATAAAGCTATAGCTATTTTTATGAAATCGATATGTGATTTTAAAATTTTCTGTATGGATAGCACAAATGTTAAATAGTTTTATAGGAGAGAGAAATTAACTTTCAAGGACTTTCATTATAAATTATACAAAGTTTTCTAAACTATAAGGGGGAAAGGAGTTGTTGCTATTTTTTTCACTACAACTAGAATTACCTTGATTTCCAAATTAGATGAAAATGTGTTACTAGAAAAAGGAAAAGTTAATCTTATTTATGAACATTGTTACAAGATTGTAAAACAGTCCCAAGTCATATCAAACACTGTATAAAACTGCTTAGCATATAGATGATCATATTCAATTCATTTTGGGATTGTAATAATTCTCTTTCAGAAGAATGTTAAATAAAATGCTACAAACAATAAATTGCAGAAATAGAAGAACATGATTGCATCAAGATAGAATGCATGCTTATTACAATTCAACAACTTTCATGATAAACAATCTTTACCAGAGTCTATATAAACATTCTTTTTTTTTTCTCAAAGTTTAAGCTTTTATTTTGTTTCGGAGTACGGCCAATTAACAATGGTGTGGTAAGTGAACAGCAAAGAGGCTCAATCATACATATACATACACCCATTTTCTCCCACACCACCCCTCCTATCCAGGCTGGTGCAAAACATTGAGTAGAGTTTCATGTAATATACAATAGGTCATTATTGATTATCCATTTTGAATATAGTAGTGTGTATAATGATCTCCCCAAACTCCCTAACTATCCCTTCCCCCTGGCAGCCCTGAATTTGATAAACATCATTCTTAACCTCAATGTATTAGTAGATTTTTAGAAAATCATTATGACAAAATGATGATAATACCACTTTTTTTCAATATCATTGAAGAGATTCTCCAGCACACTTAAGATCACCACAGAAAATTAAAATGATAAGGACTAAAAAACTTTTTTGCTGATGATATAATTATCAACATAGAATATAAAAATAATTTAATGACTATTTAATAAAAACAATATTAGTATAACTGAATGTAACATTAATTTGTAAATTCTCTCATACTAAAGGTCAATAATAAACAGAAACAATTAATTAACAGCCACAATAGAAACATTGTTAGATACTTATGAGCAAATCTAACAGAAATGGACGAGATCTACATAGAACTTCTTCTATAATTGTATACAAATATTTTCAAACACAGCTAAATTTTAATAGGACCAGTGGATCTAATAAATATGCCAATTAATCCTAAAATATTTTAGGGGTTAAATTCACTTCCAATTAATATCCCGTTATGCTATGTTCATTAAAGAAAAATCCAACAGTAAACCTGTCACTATTGAAGAAGAAAAAAAAAAATGGCCTTTTTCTACTAAATATCATGACTTTCGCTAAAGCTATGTTCAACAAAGTTTTGTTACAACAAAATGACATGAGAACATAAATCAGGCCAACTGAAAGAGAAAAGATACAAACAAGAAGTCATGTGTATCACTGGAAAAATAGATTAGGTAGCATTGTAGATAAAGTAGAAAATGAGGTACTATTAAATAATTACTGCTGTGAATTTTTAAACCAGTATAAAAACCCAAATATGGGTATATACATTCTGCCGTATATACATCATATGCAGAATTAGAAACTTAAATTATAACCTAAAAATAAGTAAATACATGAAAATTGATATCAATTCATAAGATTGATTCATTATACATTTTATTTATTTTCATTTCATTTATTTGAAGCACTGAGATAAAATATAAAATAAGATAATAAAACACTGTAAAGTTATAAGGAAATGAAAGGTTATCAAACTCAAAATTTTTAACAATATACTGAGAAAAGAAGGAAAGCAAAGTTGGTAGTATGTTTCGACTTGAACAACAAACAATTTAATTATATATATATATATATATATATATATATATATATATATATTTAGTGACAACTATTTGCTAGATGCTTTTCTAAACCTTGAGAATGTTAAATAATCAGGGCAAAATTTCTTGCCTTGTCATAGATATTACATTTTAGTGTAGTTGATAGAAAAATAGAAAAGAAAGTGTGAAATAATTTTAAAAATAAACAAAACAAGTGACTGTAAAACAGTTGAGGGAAACAAATAGTTATCTTGTGATAGTCTTTGCCCAATATTCTTTTCAGCTAATCCACATTTTCCATTGCTAATGCTACAGAATAAAGCTAGACCTTGACATAAGAAATACAGGCAGACATTTTCTTAAAACCGCATTAAAAAAATATTTGGTTTATAAAAGGAAATGAATGTGGGTTTTTTTATGGGGAAATCTAAATCACACTTACTTGAAGGGTTATTTTTTATGTTAGCAGCTTTAGGTTTAACTGATGTGTCTTTTAAATAAAAGACCAAGAAAAATAAAAATAAAGTAGAAACAGAACATCTGAATAGTCTACTCATTTCATTTATTTTAAATAAGAACTTAGAGTCCTGCAGAAAACTCACAAAAACATACTTACAAGAACAGTTTCTGGAAAGAGACAATGTAAGCATGAGGAGTGTTGTGTCATATGTAAAACTCCCTCTGTAAACTGAGAGTAAAAAAAGGAGTTTTTTTTTTTAAGGTAGAGGGCAAACAATTTTTCATTAATTTATTAATTAAGGTTTGATTAGCATATAACATTATATTAGTTTCAAATGCATGATTCAATATTCATACATATTGCAAAATGATCACCACAAAAGTCCAGTCAACAACTGTCTTTAAGGATTCTTAAAGAGATATGTTCTGAGTCAGGAATGTGAGCTAAAAAAATGAAAAGGCAGGGGAGACATTTAAAAACTTACTTGTGTAAAGAGATAGTATGTATAATGAAACTCCAACGTCTTTCTCAATGCTCAGCATATATTAACCCTGCACCAGTCACCATGGATCATTTTTTGAGGATGTGCTGAACAGTAGTGATATTTCAGTGACATGTGAAATTGCAGAAGTACATGACATTGCTTTCAGAAGACACACTTTCTAATAAATGGTATTTTATTGGACTAACAAAATGAATTTATGCAGATGGAGTAATTTGACTACAAAAATACATGTATAGGTTTCATAGGGACATATCTATCTGACATTTTAAAACTACTGGAGATAGAACTTTACAATGTTTTGCAAACAACCTGGGTTCAAGTCATCTGAGAATAACCACTGCCACCTCAAGAAGCTCTTCAAAATTAAATTTGTTAAGTGAGAATAACCACTACAGTTAATCAACAGGACTTCTTGGCCAGTAAGGTGCAGTCTGGCTTACATGACTGAGGCTGTGTTAAGCTCTTCCTGTGTACAATAACGGGCGGAGGTGGTGAGGCCACAGTGCAACTTTGTGGTGGGAAGCTGTCCTCAGGGCAGGATACTCATCTCAAGCTGTGATACTAAAAGTGGATGTGGTCAGGGTTGTTTGCTGGACAGTTGCCTGGAAATGCAAGCATAAGCTGTATGACCATGACCAACAGCAATTTTTGTAGTCTTGACTTTTCTATAAATGTGTTTGAAACGACGAGACAGGACAAGAAGATTCTAAAATTCAGAACAAGAGCAATGAAGTAAATAAATCTGACTGGAAGAAACAGAGTTGAGTCTGGATACTTACGGCTATGTTGGAGCAGAAGTGAAATGTCCAGTGACAAAGTGAAAGATTGGCAAACACACTTGAAGAAATAATTATTCAGAACTTAATACAAGTTCAGAACACAGCTAGGTGTTACATACTTGGCGAGGCACATATAAAGTCAACCAGTATATTGTAGTAGAATGAACACAAGGCAGGGATTTCATAAATCTTGAATGTATACTTCAGCAGGAAGAGGAGGAGACTAGATCACCATCTTGGCAAATAATATTGGTTGGCACGGTTTCCAGAGTTAGTAACAGATGAATAATTCCTTAGCCCCATCTTAGCTGAAGCCTTCTGTAATTACAAAAATAAACAATTCTACTGAAGGATCATTTCTTCAACAAAGAAATGTTTTCATTGAGTTAACTTAGCCCATGCTAGAAGACTTCATATTTGTTTTGTTTAATATCAATCTATTTGATGTAGTGAAACACAGAGCTTTTCCCTGCTGTGGTATTAACATATAACTTGTGAATAAATGGCCATGTAAATAGTAACTCTTTTCAAAATCACTCTCAGGGGAAAAATATGCGTGACTTACAAGTTAGACGTCTTCAAATTACTATTAGCATTCTAGTTATTTTCCTTGTTTGTTTGCTTGTTTGTTTGGCATTTAATCTTAAATTTTCTGCCACAATGGTAATCTCCACATTCATGGAAAAAAAAAAAGAAATACACCATTTACAACTTCTGCATTTTGAATCCAAATGCACTTTCAATATCAAAGAATACTAGGATTTTGTCAATATCTTGAAATATGGATATTACTTACCCCAGGTACACAAACAAATAGATCTAGGAATAAGGCAGCACTTTTTCCAAGGAAAATGGATCATTAGTTGCAGATGTAGGTAGAATCAAAGTCTCTCAAATCACTTTTTAAATGCAACTAATAGCAGTCGGTAAGTTCTAATTTATTTATTGCCTCTTCATTTATTGTTAGCAGATTCATTTATATACACAGGAATAAAAATGCATTGTTTAAACTCTACAATTCTTACATTATCCTCCTGGAGAGTTTGAAAATATCTACTGAAAGCTTGCAATGTTCCTTCTATGGTAGTAGCCAACCTCCTGGAACCTCTTTATACTGGCTTATTTCTTCTCCATTATTATATACAGAATTAATAACATCAAAGCACAATAGAATATATATAGGCACACACACAAATAGGAAACTACTTGTACTTTAATGAAGACTCTATCCAAATATATAAAGCACAGTCCCTATGATCTAATTGTTCACAGTCTGTTTATAGACATTCAGTTCAGTTCAGTCTCTCAGTCGTGTCCGACTCTTTGCGACCCCATGAATTGCAGCACGCCAGGCCTCCCTGTCCATCACCAACTCCCAGAGTTCACTCAGACTCACATCCATTGAGTCCGTGATACCATCCAGCCATCTCATCCTCTGTTGTCCCCTTCTCCTCCTGCCCCCAACCCCTCCCAGCTTCAGAGTCTTTTCCAGTGAGTTAACTCTTCACATGAGGTGGCCAAAGGACTGGAGCTTCAGCTTTAGCATCTTTCCTTCCAAAGAAATCCCAGGGCTGATCTCCTGCAGAATGGACTGGTTGCATCTCCTTGCAGTTCAAGGGACTCTCAAGAGTCTTCTCCAATACCACAGTTCAAAAGCATCAATTCTTCAGCGCTCAGCCTTCTTCACAGTCCAACTCTCGCATCCATACATGACCACTGGAAAAACCATAGCCTTGACTAGATGGACCTTAGTTGGCAAAGTAATGTCTCTGCTTTTGAATATACTATTTAGGTTGGTCATAACTTTTCTTCCAAGGAGTAAGCATCTTTTAATTTCATGGCTGCAGTCACCATCTGCAGTGATTTTGGAGCCACAAAAATAAAGTCTGACACTATTTCCACTGTTTCCCCATCTATTTCCCATGAAGTGATGGGACCAGATGTCATGATCTTTGTTTTCTGAATGTTGAGCTTTAAGCCAACTTTTTCGCTCTCCTCTTTCACTTTCATCAAGAGGCTTTTTAGTTCCTCTTCACTTTCTGCCATAAGGGTGGTGTCATCTGCATATCTGAGGTGATTGATATTTCTCCCGGCAATCTTGATTCCAGCTTGTGTTTCTTCCAGTCCAGCGTTTCTCATGATGTACTCTGCATAGAAGTTAAATAAGCAGGGTGACAATATACAGCCTTGACGTACTCCTTTTCCTATTTGGAACCAGTCTGTTGTTCCCTGTCCAGTTCTAACTGTTGCTTCCTGACCTGCATATAGATTTCTCAAGAGGCAGGTCAGGTGGTCTCGTATTCCCATCTCTTTCAGAATTTTCCACAGTTTATTGTGATCCATGCAGTCAAAGGCTTTGGCTTAGAAAATAAAGCAGAAATAGATGTTCTTCTGGAACTCTCTTGCTTTTTCCATCATCCAGTGGATGTTGGCAATTTGATCTCTGGTTTCTCTGCCTTTTCTAAAACCAGCTTGAACATCAGGGAGCTCACAGTTCATGTATTGCTGAAGCCTGGCTTAGAGAATTTTGAGCATTACTTTACTAGCATATGAGATGAGTGCAATTGTGTGGTAGTTTGAGCATTCTTTGGCATTGCCTTTCTTTGGGATTGGAATGAAAACTAAACTTTTCCAGTCCTGTGGCCACTGCTGAGTTTTCCAAATTTGCTGGCATATTGAGCATAGCACTTTCACAGCATCATCTTTCAGGATTTGAAACAGCTCAACTGGAATTCCATCACCTCCACAACTTTGTTCATAGTGATACTTTCTAAGGCCCACTTGACTACACGTTCCAAGATGTCTGGCTCTAGATTAGTGATCACATCATCATGATTATCTGGGTCGTGAAGATCTTTTTTAAATAGTTCTTCCATGTATTCTTGCCACCTCTTCTTAATATCTTCTGCTTCTGTTAGGTCTATACCATTTCTGTCCTTTATCGAGCCCATCTTTGCATGAAATGTTCCCTTGGTATCTCTAATTTTCTTGAATAGATCTCTAGTCCATGGGGATGGTCTTGATCCCTGTCTCCTGTACAATGTCATGAACCTCATTCCATTGTTCATCAGGCATTCTATCTATCAGATCTAGGCCCATAAATCTATTTCTCACTTCCACTGTATAATCATAAGGGATTTGATTTAGGTCATACCTGAATGATCTAGCGGTTTTCCCTACTTTCTTCAATTTAAGTCTGAATTTGGCAATAAGGAGTTCATGATCTGAGCCACAGTCAGCTCCTTTTGCTGACTGTATAGAGCTTCTCCATCTCTGGCTGCAGAGAATATAATCAATCTGATTTCGGTGTTGACCATCTGGTGATGTCCATGTGTAGAGTCTTCTCTTGTGTTGTTGGAAGAGGGTGTTTGCTATGACCAGTGCATTTTCTTGGCAAAACTCTATTAGTCTTTGCCCTGCTTCATTCCGCATTCCAAGGCCAAATTTGCCTGTTACTCCAGGTGTTTCTTGACTTCCTACTTTTGCATTCCAGTCCCCTATGATGAAAAGGACATCTTTTTTGGGTGTTAGTTCTAAAAGATCTTGTAGGTCTTCATAAAACCGTTCAACTTCAGTTTCTTCAGCATTACTGGTTGGGGCATAGACTTGGATAACTGTTATATTAAATGGTTTGCCTTGGAGACGAACAGAGATCATTCTGTCATTTCTGAGATTGCATCCAAGTACTGCATTTCAAACTCTTTTGTTGACCATGATGGCTACTCCATTTTTTCTGAGGGATTCCTGCCCGCAGTAGTAGATGTAATGGTCATCTGAGTTAAATTCACCCATTCCAGTCCATTTTAGTTCGCTGATTCCTAGAATGTCAACGTTCACCCTTGCCATCTCTTTTTGACCACTTCCAATTTGCCTTGATTCATGGACTTGACATTCCAGGTTCCTATGCAATATTGCATATTATAGACATTAGCATATGGTTTTAAATTAACATGCAATTTACAATGGTAAACACAATTACTAGGCATTATAGAAGAGAGAATTATATCTGAAAATTTCATAATGGATTACCAGTATCAATTGTGAGGAAATGGTGTTAGGGAGATGTCCTGGATTAGGTGATTTGGAAGGAGTGTATTTAAAACAATATGTCTCATATTGGCTTCCCTTGCACCTCAGCTGGTAAAGAATCTGCCTGCAATGCAAGAGACCTGGGTTCAATCCCTGGGTTGGGAAGATGCCCTGGAGAAGGGAAAGGCTACCCCCTCCAGGATTCTGGTCTGGAGAATTCCATGGACTACATAGTCCATGGGGTCTCAAAGAGTCAGACATGGCTGAGCAACTCTCATACACACATGTTAGATATCAAGCTGAATGGGGCTAAGATGCACCAAGAATTGATGATAGAAATGATGAAGACTTAGAAGAAAGAGGCATTAAAAGGAATAAAGAGAGCTATGTGTAGTCCAGTATTGTTGGTTTAAGTGAGGTTATGAACATCTGGAGATGGATAGAACATGGAGCAGTCTAGAATGACAAGAATTGAGTATGAGTCTTTGTCTCACTTACTTTACTGAGTGTGACAATCTCCAGATCCATCCATGTTGCAGCAAATGGTATTATTTCATTCTTTTTCTGGCAGAGTAATACTCCATTGCATAAATGTACCACATCTTCCTTGTCCACTCATCTCTTAATTGACATTTAGGTTGTTTCCATGTCCTGGTTGTTGTTGTATTATAAATAGTGTTGCAATGAGCTTGGGGTGTATGTATCACTTTGAATTAAATTGGGAGATTGAGATAGACATATAACACTACAATATAAAAATAAATAATAAAACTACTGTTTAGTACAGGTGGCTCTACTTAATACTCAGGAATGACCTATAAGAGAAACTTATCTTGCCCCTCAGTCTTTCCCAGCATCAGGGTCTTTTCCAGTGAGTTGGTTTTTCACATCAGGTGGCTTCCAAAGGGTATTCAGCATCAATCCTGATTCAGCTTCAGCATCAGTCATTCCAATAAATATTCAGGGTTGGTTTCCTTAAGGATTGACAGGTTTGATTTCCTTGCTGTCCAAGGGACTCTCAAAAGCCTTCTCCAGCTCCACAATTCAAAAGCATCAATCCTTCAGTACTCAGCCTTCTTTATGGTCCAGCTCTCACATCTGTACACAACAATTGGAAAAACTGTGGTCTGACTATACAGATGTTTGTTGGCAAAGTGATGTCTTTGCTTTTTAACATGCTATCTAGGTTCATCATAGCTTTTCTTCCAAGGGCTAAGAGTCTTAATTTCAGGACTGCAGTCACCATCGCAGTGATTTTGGAGCCCAAGAAAATAAAATCTGTCATTGTTTCCATTTTTTCCCATCTATTTGTCATGAATTGATAGGAGTGTGTGCCACGATCTTAGTTTTTTGACTCTTGAATTTTAAGCCAGGTTTTTCACTCTCCTCTTTGACTTTCATTAAGAATCTCTTTAGTTCCTCCTCACTTTCTGCCATAAGGGTGGTGTATCTTCATATCTCAAGTTACTGAAATTTCTCCCAGCAATATTGATTCCAGCTTGAGTTTCATCCCGCCTGGCATTTCACATGATATACTCTGCATACAAGTTAAATAAGCAGGGTGACAATATACAGCTTTGACATACTCCTTTTCCAATTTGGAACCAGTTTGTCGTTCCATGTCAAGTTCTAACTGTTGCTTCTTGACCTGCATGCAGGTTTCTCAGGAGGAAGGACAGGTGCTCTGGTATTTCCATCTCTTGAAGAATTTTCCAAGTTTGTTGTGATCAACACAGTCAAATGCTTTAGTGTAGGCAATGAAGCAGAATTAGATTTTTTTTGGGAGAATTCCTTTGCTTTTACTATGATCCAGTGGACTTTGGCAATCTGTTCTTTGGTTCCTCTGCCTTTTCTAAATCCAGTTTGAACATCTGGAAGTTTTCGGTTTACATACTGTTGAAGTCTAGCTTGAAGGATTTTAAGCATTACCTTGCTAGCATGTGAAAAGAGTGCAATTGTGCAGTAGTATGAACATTCTTTGGCATTGTTCCTTTTTGAGAATGGAATGAATCCTGACATTTTCCAGTTCTGTTGGTCACTGCTGAGTTTTCCAAATTTGCTGGCATATCAAGTGCAGCACTTTCACAGCATCATCTTTTAGGATTTGAAATAGCTCAAATGGAATTCCATCACCTCCACTAGCTTTGTTTGTAGTGATGCTTCCTAAGGCCCACTTGACTTCACATTCCAGGATGTCTGGCTCTAGGTAAGTGATCACATCATTGTGATTATCTGGGTCGTGAAGATCTTTTTTGTACAGTTCTTCTGTGTATTCTTATGACCTCTAAGGCATATTAAATGATTAAGTTTCTGTAGAGGAAAATAAAAAATATCTCTTGTGAAAGATGAGAAAAAGATAAAGCATAATGCAAAGAAACAATATATTACACTTAAAATTTAATTATATATGCTTATGTGCTGCACTCTATATGCCAGAAAATTTGGAAAACTCAGCAGTGGCCACAGGACTGGAAAAGGTCAGTTTTCATTCCAATCCCAAAGAAAGGCAATGGCAAAGAATGCTCAAACTGCTGCACAATTGCACTCATCTTACACGCTAGTAAAGTTATGCTCAAAATTCTCTAAGCCAGGCTTCAGCAATACATGAACCGTGAACTTCCTGATGTTCAAGCTGGTTTTAGAAAAGGCAGAGGAACCAGAGATCAAATTGCCAACATGTGCTGGATCATTGAAAAAGCAAAAGAGTTCCAGAAGAACATCCATTTCTGCTTTATTGACTATGCCAAAGCCTTTGACTGTGTGGATCACAATAAACTGTGGAAAATTCTGAAAGAGATGGGAATACCAAACCACCTGACCTACCTCTTGAGAAACCTGTATGCAGGTCAGGAAGCAACAGTTAGAACTGGACATGGAACAACAGACTGGTTCCAAATAGGAAAAGGAGTATGTCAAGGCTGTATATTGTCACCCTGCTTATTTAACTTCTATGCAGAGTACATCATGAGAAACGCTGGACTGGAAGAATCACAAGCTGGAATCAAGATTGCTGGGAGAAATATCAATCACCTCAGATATGCAGATGACACCACCCTTATGGCAGAAAGTGAAGAGGAACTAAAAAGCCTCTTGATGAAAGTGAAAGAGGAGAGTGAAAAAGTTGGCTTAAAAGCTCAACATTCAGAAAATGAAGATCATGGCATCCGGTCCCATCACTTCATGGGAAATAGATGGGGAAACAGTGGAAACAGTGTCAGACTTTATTTTTGTGGCTCCAAAATCACTGCAGATGGTGACTGCAGCCATGAAATTAAAAGATGCTTACTCCTTGGAAGAAAAGTTATGACCAACCTAGATAGCATATTCAAAAGCAGAGACATTACTTTGCCAACAAAGGTCCGTCTAGTCAAGGCTATGTTTTTTCCCGTGGTCATGTATGGATGCGAGAGTTGGACTGTGAAGAAGGCTGAGCGCTGAAGAATTGATGCTTTTGAACTGTGGTGTTGGAGAAGACTCTTGAGAGTCCCTTGAACTGCAAGGAGATCCAACCAGTCCATTCTGCAGGAGATCAGCCCTGGGATTTCTTTGGAAGGAAAGATGCTAAAGCTGAAGCTCCAGTCCTTTGGCCACCTCATGTGAAGAGTTGACTCACTGGAAAAGACTCTGATGCTGGGAGGGGTTGGGGGCAGGAGGAGAAGGGGACAACAGAGGATGAGATGGCTGGATGAGATCATGACTCGATGGTCATGAGTTGGATGAACTCCGGGAATTGGTGATGGACAGGGAGGCCTGGCATGCTGTAGTTTATGGGGTTGCAAAGAGTCAGGCACCACTGAGTGACTGAACTGAACTGAATTACTTTACAATATTGTAGTGGTTTTGTCATACATTGTCATGAATCAGCTGTGGGTGTACATGTGTCCCTCATCCTGATCCCCCCTCCTCCTCCCTCCCCATCCCATCCCTCAGGGTTGTCCTAGTGCACTGGCTTTGTGTGTCCTGTTTCATGCATTGAACTTGAACTGGTGCTCTATTTCACATATGGTAACATACATGTTTCAATGTTATTCTCTCAAATCATCCCAACCCTGTCCTCTCCCACAGAGTCCAAAAGTCTGTTCTTTATATCTGTTTCTTTTGCTGTCTCCCATATAGTTTCATCGTTACCATCTTTCTAAATTCCATCAGTTCAGTTCAGTTCAGTTGCTCAGTCGTGTCTGACTCTTTGCGACCCCATGAATTGCAGCACACCAGGCCTCCCTGTCCATCACCAACTTCCGGAGTTCACTCAGACTCACGTCCATTGAGTCATGATGCCATCCAGCCATCTCATCCTCTGTTGTCCCCTTCTCCTCCTGCCCCCAATCCCTCCCAGCATCAGAGTCTTTTCCAATGAGTCAACTCTTCGCATGAGGTGGCCAAAGTACTGGAGTTTCAGCTTTAGCATCATTCCTTCCAAAGAAATCTCAGGGCTGATCCCCTTCAGAATGGACTGGTTGGATCTCCTTGCAGTCCAAGGGACTCTCAAGAATCTTCTCCAACACCACTATTCAAAAGCATCAATTCTTTGGTGCTCAGCTTTCTTCACAGTCCAACTCTCACATCCATACATGCCCACAGGCAAAACCATAGCCTTGACTAGACGGACCTTTGTTGGCATGGTCTCTTAATGTCTCTGCTTTTCAACATGTTATCTAAGTTGGTCATAACTTTTCTTCCAAGGAGTAAGCATCTTTTAATTTCATGGCTGCAGTCACCATCTGCAGTGATTTTGGAGCCCCCTCAAAATAAAGTCTGACACTGTTTTCACTGTTTCACCATCTCTTTCCCATGAAGTGATGGGACCGGATGCCATGATCTTGTTTTCTGAATGTTGAGCTTTAAGCCAACTTTTTCACTCTCCTCTTTCACTTCCATCAAGAGGCTTTTTAGTTCCTCTTCACTTTCTGCCATAAGGGTGGTGTCATCTGCATATCTGAGGTGATTGATATTTCTCCCGGCAATCTTGATTCCAGCTTGTGTTTCTTCCAGCCCAGCGTTTCTCATGATGTATTCTGCATATAAACTAAATAAGTAGGGTGACAGTATACAGCCTTGACATACTCCTTTTCCTATTTGGAACCAGTCTGTTGTTCCATGTCCAGTTCTAACTGTTGCTTCCTTACCTGCATATAGGTTTCTCAAGAGGCAGGTCAGGTGGTCCATATGTATGCTTTAATGGACTGTGTTGGTGTTTTTCTTTCTGACTTACAGTTTTTAGTGGTGCCAAACATCTACATGAATGAAAAATGGGTAACATGTGTTACCCATGCAGAACCCCTCTCCCACATCCCTCCCCATCCCATCCCCCAGGGTCATCCCAGTGCACCAGCTGTGAGCACCCTGTCTCATGCATCGAACCTGGACTGGCGATCCGCTTCACATACAATAATATACAAGTTTTAATGCTACCCTCTCAAACCATCCCACCCTTGCCTTCTCCCGTGGAGTCCAAAAGATTGTTCTTTACATCTGTGTCTCTTTAGCTGTCTCACATATAGGGCCATTATCACTATCTTTATAAATTCTTTATATATTCTTTATAAATTCTTTATAAATTCTTTATATACATGCGTTAGTATACTGTATTGGTGTTTTTATTTCTGACTTAGTTCACTCTGTATGATAGGCTCCAGTTTCATCCATCTCATTAGAACTGATTCAAGTGCATTCTTTTTAAAGTCTGAGTAATATTCATTTGTGGATATGTACCACAGCTTTCTTATCCATTTGTCTACCGATGGGCATCTAGGTTGTTTCCACATCCTGGCTATTATAAACAGTGTTGCAGTGAAATTGGGGTACACATGTCTCTTTCAGTTCTGGTTTCTTCAGTGTGTATGCCCAGCAGTGAGATTGCTGGGTCATATGGTACTTCTATTTCCAATTTTTAAGGAATCTTCACACTGTTCTCCATAGTGGCTGTACCAGTTTGCATTCCCACCAACAGTGTAAGAGTGTTCCTTTTTCTCCACAGCCTCTCCAGCATTTATTGTTTGTAGACTTTTAGATAGCAGCCATTCTGACTGGCATGAGATAGTACCTCATTGTGGTTTTGATTTGTATTTCTCTGATAATGAGTGATGTGGAGCATCTTTTCATGTGTTTGCTAGCCATCTGTATGTCTTCTTTGGAGAAATGTCTGTTTAGTTCTTTGGCCCATTTTTTGATTGAGTCGTTTATTTTTTCTGGAATTGAGCTGCAGGAGTTGCTTGTATATTTTTGAGATTAATTCTTTGTCAGTTGCTTCGTTTGCTATTATTTTCTCCCATTCTGAAGGCTGTCTGTTCATCTTGCTTATAGTTTTCTTTGTTGTGCAAAGCTTTTGAGTTTAATTAGGTCCCATTTGTTTATTTTTGCTTTTAATTGCATTACTCTGGGAGGTGGTTCATAAAGAAACCTGCTATAATTTATGTCAGAGAGTGTTTTGCCTATGTTTTCCTCTAGGAGGTTTATAGTTTCTGGTCTTACATTTAGATCTTTAATCCATTTTGTGTTTATTTTTGTGTACGGTGCTAGAAAGTGTTCTATTTTCATTCTTTTACAGGTAGCTGACCAGTATTCCCAGCACCACTTGTTAAAGAGATTGTCTTTTCTCCATTGTATATTCTGGCCTCCTTTGTCAAAGATAACGTGTCCATAGGTGTGTGGATTTATCTCTGGGCTTTCTATTTTGTTTCATTGATCTATATTTCTGTCTTTGTGTCAGTACCATACTGTCTTGATGACTGTAGCTTTGTAGTATAGTCTGAAGTCAGGTACGTTGATTCCTCCAGTTCCACTCTTCTTTCTCAAGATTGCTTTGGCTATTCAAGGTTTTTTGTATTTCCATACAAATTGTGAAATTATTTGTTTTAGTTCTCTGAAAAATACCTTTGATAGCTTGATAGGGATTGCATTGAATCTATAGATTGCTTTTGGTGGTATACTTATTTTCACTATATTGATTCTTCCAATCCATGAACTTTGTATATTTTTCCATCTATTTGTGTCATCTTTGACTTATTTCATCAGTGTTTCATAGTTTTCCATATATAGATCTTTTGTTTCTTTAGGTAGATTTATTCCTAAATATTTTATTCTTTTCATTGCAATGGTGAATGGAATTGTTTCCTTATTTTCTCTTTCTGTTTTTTCATTGTTGGTGTATAGGAATACAAGGGATCTCTGTGTTTTAACTTTATATCCTGCAACTTTATTATATTCATTGATTAGGTCTAATAACTTTCCTGTGGAATCTTTAGGGTTTTCTATGTACAGGATCATGTCATCTGTGAACAGTGAGAGTTTTACTTCTTTTTTTCCAATCTGGAATCCTTTTGTTTTATTTCTTCTCTGATTGCTGTGGCTAAAACTTCCAAGACTATATTGAATAGTAGTGGTGAGAATGAACACCCTTGTCTTGTTCCTGACTTTAGGGGAAATGCATTAAATTTTTTTTACCATTGAGGATAATGTTTGCTGTGGGTTTATCATATATGGCTTTTATTATGTTGAGGTATGTTCCTTCTATGCCTGCTTTCTGGAGGGTTTTTTTTTTTATCATAAATTGATGTGGAATTTCATCAAAGGTTTTCTCTGCATCTATTGAGATAATCGTATGGTTTTTACCTTTCAATTTATTAATGTGGTGTATCACATTGATTGATTTGTGGATATTAAAGAATCCTTGCATTCCCTGGGATAAAGCCCACTTGGTCATGATGTATGATCTTTTTAATATATTGTTGGATTTTGTTTGCTGGAATTTTGTTGAGGATTTTTGCATCTATGTTCATCAGTGATATTGGCCTGTAGTTTTCTTTTTTTGTGGCATCTTTGTCTGGTTTGGTATTAGGGTGATGTTGGCCTCATAGAATGAGTTTGGAACCTTACCTTCCTCTGCAGTTTTCTGGAAGAGTTTGAGTAGGACAGGTGTTAACTCTTCTTTAAATAGTTGTAGAATTCAGCTGTGAAGCCATCTGGTCCTGGGCTTTTGTTTGCTGGAAGATTTCTGATTACAATTTTGATTTCTGTGCTTGTGATGGGTCTGTTAAGATTTTCTATTTGTTCCTGGTTCAGTTTTGGAGAGTTGTACTTTTCTAAGAATTTTCCCAGTTCTTCCAAGTTAGCCATTTTATTGGCATATAGTTGCTGATAGTCGTCTCTTATGATCCTTTGTATTTCTGTGTTGTCTGTTGTGATTTCTCCATTTTCATTTCTAATTTTGTTGATTTGATTCTTCTCCCTTTGTTTCTTGATGAGTCTAGCTAATGGTTTGTCTATTTTATTTATCTTCTGAAGGAACCAGCTTTTAGCTTTGTTGAGTTTTGGTATGATCTCTTTTGTCTTTTTCATTTATTTCTGCCCTAATTTTTATGAATCTTTCCTTCTACTAACCGTGGGGTTCTTCATTTCTTCCTTTTCTAATTGCTTTGGGTGTAGAGTTAGGTTATTTATTTGACTTTTCCCTTGTTTCTTGAGGTAAGCTTGTATTGCTATGAACCTTCCCCTTAGCGCTGCTTTTACTGAATCCCATAGGTTTTGGGTTGTTATGTTTTCATTTTCATTCATTTGTATGCATGTTTTAATTTCATTTTTTATTTCTTCTGTGATTTGTTGGTTATTTAGAAGCATGTTGTTTAGCCTCCAGATGTTTGTATTTTTAATAGTTTTTTACCACATTGTGATCAGAAAAGATGCTTGGAATGATTTCAATTTTTTTGAGTTTACCAAGGCTAGACTTATGGCCCAGGATGTGATCTATCCTGGAGAAGGTTCCATGTGCACTTGAGAAAGAGGTGAAATTCATTGTTTGGGGGTAAAATGTCCTATAGATATCAATTAGGTCTAACTGGTCCATTGTATCATTTAAAGTTTGTGTTTCCTTGCTAATTTTCTGTTTAGTTGATCTATCCATAAGTGTGAGTGGGGTAAAGTTTCCCACTATTATTGTACTACTGTTAATTTCCCCTTTCATACTTGTTAACATTTGCCTTACATATTGTGGTGCTACTCTGTTGGGTGCATATATATTTACAATTGTTATATCTTCTTCTTGGATTTACCCTTTGATCATTTTGTAGTGTCCTTCTTTGTCTCTTCACAACCTTTATTTTAAAGTCTATTTTATCTGATTTGAGTATTGCTACTCCTGCATTCTTTTGGTCTCTGTGTGAAATATCTTTTTCCAGCCCTTCACTCCCAGTCTGTATGTGTTCTTTGTTTTGAGGTGGGTCTCTTGTAGACAGCATATATAGAGGTCTTATTTTTGTATCCATTCAGCCAGTCTTTGTCTTTTGGTTGGGGCATTCAACTGATTTGAATTTAAGGTAATAATTGATAAGTATGATCCCATTGCCATTTATTTTGTTGTTTTGGATTTGAGTTTATAAACCTTTTCTGTGTTTGCTGTCTAGAGAAGATCCTATAGCATTTGTTGAAGAGTTGGTTTGGTGGTGCTGAAACCTCTCAGCTTTTGCTTGTCTATAAAGCTTTTCATTTCTCCATATTTGAATGGGACTCTTGCCAGGTACAGTTATCTGGGCTGTAGGTTTTTCTCTTTAATCACTCTAAGTATGTCCTGCCATTCCCTTCTGGCCTGAAGAGTTTCTATTGAAAGATCAGCTGTTATCTTTATGGGAATCCCCTTGTGTGTTATTTGTTGTTTTTCCCTTGCTGCTTTTAATATTCGTTCTTTGTGCTTGATCTTTGTTAATTTAACTAATATGTATCTTGGGGTGTTTCACCTTGTGTTTATCCTGTTTGGGACTCTCTGGGTTTCTTGGACTTGGGTGGCTATTTCCTTCCTCATTTTAGGGAATTTTCAACTATTATCTCCTCAAGTATTTTCTCATGGTCTTTCTTTTTGTCTTCTTCTTCTGGGACTCCTATGATTCAAATATTGGGGTGTTTGACATTGTCCCAGAGGTCTCTGAGGTTATCCTCATTTCTTTTAATTCTTTTTTCTTTTTTCCTCTCTGCTTCATTTATTTCCAACATTCTATCTTCCACCTCACTCATCTTATCTTTTGCCTCAGTTATTCTACTGTTGGTTGCCTCCAGAGTGTTTTTGATCTCAGTTATTGCATTATTCATTATTGACTGACTCTTTTTTTATTTCTTCTAGGTCCTTGTTAAACCTTTCTTGCATCTTCTCACTCTTTGTCTCCAGACTATTTATCTGTAACTCCACTTTGTTTTCAAGATTTTGGATCATTTTTACTATCATATCATTATTCTGAATTCTTTTTCAGGTAGACTCCCTCTATCACCCTCTTTGGTTTGGTGGGCATTTATCATGTTCTTTTACCTGCTGAATATTTCTCTGCCTTTTCATCTTGTTTAGATTGCTGTGTTTGCAGTGGCCTTTCTGTATGCTGGGAGTTTGTGGTTCCTCTTTATTGTGGGGATTCCTCCATGTGGTTGGGGTAGGACAAGTGGCTTGTCAAGGTTTCATGATTAGGGAAGCTTGTGTTGGTGTTCTGGTGGATGAAGCTGGATCTCTTCTATGTGGGGTGCAGTGAAGTGTCCAGTAGTGAGTTTTGAGGTGCCTATGGGGTTCGTGTGACTTTGGGAAGCCTGTATATTAATGCTCAGGGCTATGTTCCTGCATTGCTGGAGAATTAGCATGGTGTGCCTTGCTCTGGAACTTGTTGGCTCTTGGGTAGAGCTTGGTTTCAATGTAGGTAATGAGGCTTTTGGATGAGCTCTTGCTAATTAATGTTCCCTGGAGTTGGGACTTTTCTGGTGTTCTCAAGTTTTGGATTTAAGCCTCTTGCCTCTGGTTTACAGTAGCCTCAAGACTTCTCCATCCATACTGGACCAATGATAAAACATCTAGGTTAATGGAGAAAAGATTCTCCACAGTAAGGGACATCCAGAGAGGTTCTCAGAATTACATTAAGAAGAGAAGAGGGAGTAGGGAGATAGAAGTGACCAGGAGGAAAAAAGGGGGAATCAAAAGGGAAGAGAGCAATATAGCCAATAATCAGTTCTCTATGTGCTTTCCACAGCCTGGAACACTCACAGAGGTTCACAGAGTTATGTAGAGAAGAGAAGAGGGAGGAAGGAGATAGAGGAGACCAGGAAGAGAAGAGAGGAAGTCAAAAGGAGAGAGACAGGTCTAGCCAGTAATCAGTTCCCTAAGTGTTCTCCACAGCCTGGAGTACTCAAAGAGATTCACAGAGTTGGGTAGAGAAGAGAAGGGGGAGGGAGGAGATAGAGATGATCTGGGGAAGAAAAAGGAGAGTCAAAAGGGGCAGAGGGCAATCAAGCCAGTAATCATACTCCTAAGTAAACATGGGTACTGAAGATTGGATTCTTAAAGGTACAAAATTAATAACAAATACCAAAAAGCAAAGATTAAAAATCTAGAGTAGAGGTTATACTCCCAAAATACAATATTTAAAAAAAATCACAAAAATTAAAAAAATATATAGTTGAAATTTGCTTTAAAAATAAGTGTTTTTTTTTAAGGTAATAGTAGGTTATAACAATGAAAATTAAGGGTGTAATAAAGGACTTAAAACAAGAATAAATTAAATTTTAAAAATGTAATAATAGTAAAATATATCTAGAAATTTCTCTGGAGCTGTTGCAGACAGTGTGGGTGCATGGGGTCACTTCAATTACAGATAGTTCCTTGTTCCAGCTTATACTTCTCAAGGTCTATAGGCCCCTTCCAATGTAGCTGGTGCTAACTACAGTATTTTAATCTGTTGCACCTATCACTTCCAAAGAAGTTCCCTCTGTTTATTTTGGCTTCTTCTGTTTGCAAGTCTCTTCAGTGTCTAATTTCCACCCTGACACAAGGGGGAGGAGGTGGTCACTTATTTAGGCTCATTTGTTCAGTTGTGCTGTGGGGAAGGAGGAACACTGCAAACAAATATCACTGACATGTGTGGGGAGTGCTTGCAGTGTCTAGGCCACACTGGGTTTGCCCCTACTCACAGCGTGTCCCAGTCTACACTGTCTCAGGCTCCAGGTTGCTCTTCAGGGGATCTGTCTAAAGCAGACCCTGGGTTGAGTGCACTTCCCAGGTCTAAGCCACTCAGGTTCAGGTTCTCGGGTACTCCACAAAGGCACAGACTCGGTTGGGCCTGTGTTTTTTGCCCTTCCCAGGTCTGAGCAGCTCAGATAAACAGGTGCTTGGTGAGCACACTCTCCCCAGGTGGGGTGGTGCATCTTATCACCTCCCTGGTCCCAGCCGCTTGGTTTCCTGGGTGCGCAGCAGGAGCACCATCTCAGGTGTGCCATGTGTCTCTTCTGGGGAGCTGATCTCTGGCAGCAACCCTCCTGGTGGATGTCAACCATCCAGGATCCCAGGTAGACTTGGTTAGCAACTGGGGGCCTGCTCACAGTTTGGTGGAGGATACCGTCTCTGGGGCCAAGATTGCCCCTCTCCCTCCAGCTCTGGCTGTCTCCTGCCTGTCTCTCTGCCTCCAGTGGGGGATGAGCTGGTCAGCAGCTGACCAGCTGCTGGTCAGCAGCTGGCTAGCTCTACTCTGGTATTCACTCAGTCCTTTGCTGTGCGTGCATGCCTGGAAGTGCCTTAGGTTAGAGCTTTTTGCAGGAAAGTTTTCTCTCTCTCTCTGTCTTTCTTTTTCTTTTTTTGTCTCTGGCTATCCCACAGTTTGGGTTGCTATCTCCTGTTAGATCCCTCAGATTGTCCTCAGGGCATTCAGGCCCAGTCCTTATCCTAAGCAATGCAGCCCGCTCCTCCTTGTTCAGTCCCCATTTGCTGGTGGCAGATGTGAGTGTCTGGGCTAATTCTCTGCTGGGAGTTGTGGTTAGGTCCATAATCTGTGGGTTTTATTTATTTATTTTTTCCTCCTGATTATGTTACCCTCTGATATTCCAAAATTCCCCACAGACCCGCCAGTGAGAGGGTTTCCTGTTGTTTGGAAACTTCTCCTCTTTCACTACTCCCTTCCCAGGATGGGTCTCTGTCCCTAAGTATTTTGTCTCTCTTTTTATGTTTTATATTTTGTCCTACCTCCTTTCAAAGAAAATGGGCTGCCTTTCTGGGTGCCTGGTGTCCTCTTCCAGCTTTCAGAAGTTGTTTTGTGGAATTTGCTCAGTGTTCAAATGATATTTCAATGAAGTTATGGGGGAGAAAGTGGTCTCCCCATCCTATTCCTCTGCCATCTTAGTACCGCCCCCTATTTTCATTTTTTAAAGGAATCTCCACACTCTTCTTCACAGTGGCTGTACTAGTTTGCATTCCCACCAACAGTGTAAGAGGGTTCCCTTTTCTCTGCATCCTCTCCAGCATTTATTGTTTGAGGACTTTTTGATAGCAGCCATTCTGACTGGTGTGAAATGGTACCTCATTGTGGTTTTGATTTGCGTTTCTCTGATAACGAGTGATGTGGAGCATCTTTTCATGTGTTTGTTAACCATCTGTATGTCTTCTTTGGAGAAATGTCTATTTAGTTCTTTGGCCTATTTTTTGATTGGGTCATTTATTTTTCTGGAATTGAGCTGCATGAGCTGTTTGTATATTTTTGAGATTAGTTGTTTGTCAGTTGCTTCATTTGTTATCATTTTCTCCCATTCTGAAGTCTGTCTTTTCACCTTACTTATAGTTTTCTTCATTGTGCAAAAGATTTTAAGTTTAATTAGGTCCCATTTGTTTATTTTTGCTTTTATTTGCATTACTCTGGGAGGTGGGTCATAGAGGATCCTGCTATGATTTATATCAGAGTGTTTTACCTATGCTTTCCTCTAGGAGTTTTATAGCTTCTGGTTTTACACTTAGATCTTTAATTTCATTTTGAGTTTATTTTTGTGTATGGTGTTAGAAAGTGTTCTAGTTTCACTCTTTTACAGGTGGTTGACTAGTTTTCCCCAGAACCACTTGTTAAAGAGTTTGTCTTCTCTCCATTGTATATTCTTGCCTCCTTTGTCAAAGATAAGTTTTTCATAGGTGTGTGGATTTATCTCTGGGCTCTCTATTTTGTTCCATTGATCTATATTTCTGTATTTATGCCAGTACCATACTGTCTTGATGACTGTAGCTTTGTAGTATAGTCTGAAGTCAGGCAAGTTGATTCCTCCAGTTCAATTCTTTCTCAAAATTGCTTTGACTATTCGAGATTTTTTTTTTTGTATTTCTATACATATTGTGAAATTATTTGTTCTAGTTCTGTGAAAAATACTGTTGGTAGCTTGAAAGGGATTGCATTGAATCTATAGATTGCTTTTGGTAGTATATTAGCTATATTCTTCCAATCCATGAACTTAGTATATTTTTTCCATCTATTTGTGTCATCTTTGACTTATTTCACATAAAATGGACAACTTGGAAGAAATGGACGAATTCTTAGAAAAGTATAAGCTTCCAAAACTGAACCAGGAACAAATAGAAAATCTTAACAGAGTTATCACATGCACAGAAATTGAAACTGTGATAAAAAAATCTTCAAACAAACAAAAGCCCAGAACCAGATGGCTTCACAGGTGAAATCTACAAATTTAGAGATGAGCTAACACCTATCCTACTCAAAGTCTTCCTGAAAATTGCAGAAGAAGGTAAACTTCCAAACTCATTCTATGAGGCCACCATCACACTAATACCAAAACCAGACAAAGACGCCACAGAAAAGAAAACTACAGACCAATATCACTGATGAACATAGATGCAAAAATCCTCAACAAAATTCGAGCAAACAAAATCCAACAATATATTAAAAAGATCATATATCATGACCAAGTGGGCTTTATCCCAGGAATGCAAGGATTCTCAATACTCACAATTCAATCAATGTGATATACCACATTAACAAATTGAAAGATAAAAACCATATGATTATGTCAATAGATGCAGAGAAAGCCTTTGACCAAATTCAACATCAATTTATGATAAAAAAAAAAAAACCCCTCCAGAAAGCAGGCATAGACGGAACATACCTCAATATAATAAAAGCCATATATGATAAACCCACAGCAAACATTATCCTCAATGGTGAAAACTTGAAAACATTTCCCCTAAAGTCAGGAACAAGACAAGGGTGTCCACTACTATTCAACATAGTTTTGAAAGTTTTAGCCACAGCAATCAGAGAAGAAAATGAAATAAAAGTATTCCAGCTTGGAAAAGAAGTAAAACTCTCATTGTTTGCAGATGACATGATCCTCTCCAAAGAAAACCATAAAGACACCACCAGAAAATTACTAGAGCTAATCAATGAATATAGTAAAGTTGGAGGATATAGAATTAATACACAGAAATCACTTGCATCCCTATACACCAACAGTGAGAAAACAGAAAGAGAAATTAAGGAAGCAATTTCATTCACCATTGTGATGAAAAAAATAAAATACTTAGATTAAGTCTACCTAAAGAAACAAAAGATCTATATATAGAAAACTATAAAACACTGATGAAAGAAATCAAGGATCCTTAGTTTTCTGAACAAGATGAGAGTTTAGTGTAATCTAACACTAAAAGTACAAAGTTGAAAGTTAATATTTGTCAAAGCATTAACCATTGTCTGTACTTTTGATTTAAAATAGACTCAAACATTTATGTTTAGCAGTTTCATTGCTTTTCTTATGTTAATAAGGAAAAGTGAGTCATGTAGTTTAATTGTTATCCATATTGTCAAATTGAATATAGCAAGGTTTTAAATATTTTTAGATTCTGTGACATTCTTTTTTCCAGATACTGTGATTATATGACAAGATTTCACTACTATGTTTCTCAGAATTTCAGTTTTAGAAAGAAATTAAGGGAGTGAAATTGAGAAAATAAATGACATGAAAGACAAAGGTTTGTTTTCCAGGTCCCACGCCATTCTTTGACTAGATAAACTCCAAAGCAATCTATTTCTGTATTGGTGAAATCCAGTGAACCAGACAAAGGATCAGAGACTCATTTCTCTCTGTTCCTCCCTGCTAAGTTCAACTGTAAACAAGGGAACTAATGAAAGACACAAGAAAGGAGAATGCTGAAGGGTAGGAAGAGAAAAGTGAAACGGTTTGAGACCCTGAGGTGATGGAAAAATTAGGGGCATTTTATATCCCTTCCCCAACAGAAGAAAATGATGGGGTCTGCTGCTTCCCAACACCTAACACCTGTAGGAGGTGGCACAGATAAGCCATTCCTCCTGTGTGTTGAGGGGAATCCTGTGAGCAGCACCCAGTGAGCCTTACAAGGTGATCCATCAGAACATCTGCTAACAAGGAGCAGTCAAAGGAAGTGCTTGTCCTTTCTCCACCAAGAGTCACTAGAATTAGGTCGTAGGGGTAAGGATGGGATCAAGAAAGGTGATTCCATGACTTAAAGTACTGAACCCAGGAAGCCTCTTTATCGCTGAAGGTGTAAGACTCCATCTCCAGTCAGAGACATTGCATGGAATGGATTTTACATAATGAGCAGTAGAAATTAACAAACTCCAGGTAAGTGCAAGAATTGGGATGATTTTTAAAATAGCATATGGGAGTGAGTGGAGACAGAAAGAAAAACACATACTGTATGATTCCGTGTATATGAAGTGCAAAAACATGCAAAGAGATTCTGTAATATCAGAAGTCATGATGGTGGGTAAATAAGGAGGACATAGATGTGATGAGAAATTACAGAGAATGGGGCCGCTGGGCTTCTCTGGTGACTCAGCTGGTAAAGAATCTGCCTACAGTGCAGGTGACAGGGTGCTACCCTCAGGTCAGGGAGATCCCCTGGAGAAGGGAATGGCTATTCATTCCAGTATCCTTGCCTGGGAAATTCCATCGACAGAGGAACCTGGTGGTCTATGGTCCATTGGATCGCAAAGAGTCCCACACGACTGATCGACTAGCACTTTCACTTTTCAGGGTAGTTGGGAGTTGCAAATTTCTAATCCATGGTCTGATGTTCAATTACATGGTTCTATTTTTTATCAATATGCAAAATTATGATAGGTATATTTTCCTTCATATATGGTAAAATTAAATAGCACAGTTTATTTTAGCATTTAGCATTTGTAGAGCCATGGTTTTCAAAAAAAGCAGGAACTGGAAATTATAAAGCATGCATTAATAAGATAAAAATTAAATAAAATATCATTAAGTTGTATTCCATTGTTTAATGAAATAACAAGCCTTAAACATACTACAAATATGTACAAAAACATAAAGTGAATTCTAACAAATATAATATTAACTGAATCAAGCTTTTAGCAAAGTGTTGGAAACATTTAATATCTTACCATTTCCTCTTCATTATCTATATAGAGCAGAATAGAGTTCCTAGAAGTACAGGCTATCAAACTCTTATTCCATGTTTTTTTTTTTCCAAAAGTAATATAATAGCAGTTGTTGGAATATGTAACCAGTCTTTTGGACAATGACCAGAATGACATTCTGAAGAAAGATTATGAATTATTATCCAAAAAATTAATCTTAAAGAAATTAAGATTCATTTACGTATTTGCTAAGTATAAAATATATGTACATAACATAGTTATGCATTTTCACAGGCTGGTACATACTCATATACACACTCACAGAGAAAGGTCAACCTCTTTCTCCAAAGTCCCCATAGGAAGCAAACAGACAAACAAAATATGTACTCTCTACACAACCTGATAATCAATGACACTCCTTTTGTAGAATGTAAAATTATTTGTATTGCATTATCACAGGAGGAAATTTAAGCCAATTGGCAGCAGTAGGTATGGTGATTGTAACTGAATATTTCTATGTATTGTTGTCTAAGAAGGAACACTCTTCTATGATCATTTATGAATGTTCATTTGATTTTATAATTTATGCTTTCTTGTCAAAGACAATTATTATCTTTATCTAACCTAAGACAGAGACAAAACTAAGTGTATTTAATATAAGAACTTTGAAAATTATTATGTAACTTTTCAGAGCTTTGTTCATACAGGAATTGTTCTGCTCTGGTATTTTAGTACCTAGAAAAATTGAAATGATCTTTTAAAAAATTAACACTGATCTAAATAAATCATAATAATTTTAGTTTCTTAGTTTAAATGTGGCATTTTTTAGAATTAGAATTATCTGGAATAAAGTTGCTTTTACCAAGAAAAATTAATAAAGTAATGAAAATTGGGAGGGGGGGATATTAACAAAAGCCTAAAGGAATAGACTTCTCCACCTATTACAGTATTTGGTTTAACCAATCTCAAGAACTAATTTGTATTTCTCAATAAGGTCTTCAGCTTCCTAAAGCCTGTATTTGAGTAATGAAATCAGAAAATACATATATATATATATATATATATATATATATATACATGCACACATATGTACAAATATATACATACATATATATGTATATAAAATATTCCCTAGAATCATCCTCTTATTTATACTTTGGACAATTTGAGAATAGCTATTTCACATTTAGGCTGAATGCACATATTAAAATAAGAGTTTTATTTCATCATATGATTTTTGAGAAGGCACTGATGATCATTAAAGTGAACAGTTCAATCACATTTTCAAAAATATACTTAAATGGAATAAAAGTTATCAGTCTCACTAGAGTATACATCAAGACAAAACAGATGATTCTCAGGATCACGGCAATGAACTTCTCTCAAGGTGACGGTAAATCTGCAGGAAGAGAAAAGGAAACACTAAGAAAGGAGCAATGGAGACAGTTGTTTCAGAAGAACAAAAGATCCCACATCCGTGAGAATTCATAGACATCAACTTGGACCCCAAATCCATATGAAACATTATAATCCTCCTCTCAGAATATATACATTTTCAGCAAATATAACACTTCACAAGTTGTGTATCAAAGACTACAAATTACAACAATGCTGGAATAGATAGGCTCCTCTGTCCATGGGATTTGCCAGGGATCCAACCCACATCTCCTGCATTGCCAGGTGGATTCTTTATCATGAAGTCACCAGGAAGCTCATACTAGAGTACTGTATTTCAAATTCAAGCTCTGAGCCTCATAAATAAAAAGGATGTGAGCTATTAAATTCTCACGCTTGCACTGGTAGCTCCTGGCATTCCATTGAGGATAGTGAGAAGCATCTAGAAATTTTAATTCCCTGTAGGTTTTCTCCTGCTCAGTGACTAAACGGGAACTTTGCGTGCTCTTACCTCTCATTTGCTGTTTCCTGGCGTCCTTAGCCAGACTTGGTTCTGGGTAGTTTTCCCTTTGATTGTTCATCTCCGCAGCAGTGTAATGTCAAGGATGGCGCTCTATGAAAACTGTACCTAGCTAGTTAATAAATGGTGTATAAAATCACAAGAAGCCTGGAGTGGGTGGTGTGTGAGATGAGTGACAGCACTCATTTTGCAGTTAAGCAAGGTGCATGTTTGGTTCTTATATCTGTAAAGTTTTAGTAAGTGTTTCAAGATAGACTAAGTTTAAAAAATAATATTCTGAGTTTGAAATAGTTATTTATCATTGGAGCAATGAAATTAATAAATTGGTGAAAAATAAAGTTCATAAAGAATAACATCCTTATCAATTTACAGTCTATTTGCATAGAAACATTCAAAAGCTGTTACAGCAACTGTGTTGAAATTAAAATGCCATACTGGAAAAAACAGATGCACCAATGTAACAACTGTATGATAATTTTAAAGCCCATTAATGTTTAAGGATTGAGGCTTCTAAAGAAGCGAGAATAATAGTATAGGCATATGTAATATTTCCTGCACTAAACTACTCTAATTAGTGATATCATTTATTAAAAGAAAATGAAGCGCTATCAAATACTTTTTTAATTTTATTCTGACTGCAAGTTCTTTGAAATCAGAAATTTACAGAAATATTTTGCATGTTAAAAATGTTACATGAAACATATTAAACTATCCAAAACTTGACAAACAATAAAAGAAAACAATATTAAAAAGATTAAAAAAAATACTTTACAAAAGTAATTAGCAATTGATAATGGCTGAGATATGAAATCATAAAATGATAAATAAAAGTGTCAATCAATTATGGAAGAGCAATTCTGATACAAACTTCCAGAAAGATCCTATTGGTGTTAAATCAATGAGGGTAGCTTTAGTTGAATCAACAATTAAATGTCAGATAATGCACATTAATAATTCTGTCACTGGAGCCTGTAGTTAGTGAGATCTAAGAATAATTCTGACTTTGAAGTTTACAATTTGTGACCTTTAAAAATTATTTAGTATCTAGCAAACTAGCTTATTAATCTCAAATGAGAATGAAATATGCATTATATAAATCATATAAAACACTTGACATTAAATTATTTTAATATAATAGCTATAATTACATACATATAGTTAAAAAATGTAACAATTTATTAGACAGGATCTCTGTATATGTACCATTTATCTTTTTTATTCAATGTTTTGTTCACATTTTTAAAAAGCATATGATTGTTTAGAATTACATTTAAATTAGCACTTTACTGAACTACATTAGTCTTATTTTTATTAAAACTAAACTGCTTTTATTGAATATAAATCTATGAAAAATTACATTGGCCCTTCACAGTTCCATGAATCTCCTTTGAGAATCTATTTTTAAAAGCTAAGTGAAATGTTTAATGACATATATAAATATATCTCTATTGATGACAAAATACAGCAGTAATTGTTCCTTGTCATGATACTTGTGAGATTTCACTTAAAATCACATTGATTTACAAGCTCATTTACAAATGTGTATATGAACTTGAATAATAGGCAAGAATTTGAATTTTTTAGAAATCCTCCGTAATATTTCATATTTTGTGCTTACATAATTCTCAGAATTATTCAAATAAAGCTACCAATATACCCTTAATTTGGCTATATATCAATTGTCCATAAATTGAATCACATCTAGGCATGTGTAATCTCCTACCAAATGAGACGAGGAGTTAGGACGAAGAGGGAGACACATACCTTCTGCAGGCCAGAATCCTGCCTCCTCTTGTGGGTGACCAAGTTTCTGTAATAAACAGTATCTGTGTTCTTCACAGACTACCCTGTGAAGGCCCATGGTGAAGCAAGTGTAGAAAAGGTAGATTTCTCATCAACATGTCACAAAGTTTAAACAGGAAATTCTTACACCTGAGTATTTTGAAGACGGTTTATCTCATGGCACACCTCCAGAATATAGGAGACTTTGGGTATGTAGTGTGTCATTTAGTTTGCCCTTTGGCAAGTGCCTCTGAGAAGTTTTTTTACTTTCTAAAAGATATTGGGGAAGAAAAGACGACAACAATACTGTTAACTTGCTTTTATCTCAGTCACACAGACTACAAACTAAGGCCTAGTTAAGGGTACCTTCAATGTTTAAGTTTTACTTTTACATGAAGTTGCTAAATCTTGATATTACATTTTTCATTTCCTTATACTCATGATTTCATTCCTGTTGTGGAAAAAAATCATAATTCTGTTAGCAATGTTTGTCACTAGGGCTTCCCTGGTGAAGCTAGTGGGAAAGAAACCTCCTGTCAAGGCAGGAGACAAAAGATGTGGATTCAGTCCCTGGGTTGAGAAGATCCCCTGGAGGAGAGCATGGCAATTCACTCCACTAGAATCTCTATGGAGAGAGGAACCTGGTGGGCTACAGTCCATGGTGTTGCAAAGAGTCAAACATGATTGAAGCGACATAATACATACAAGTCACTAATTCAGAAGACTTACTACTTGGCATTACATATTTCTTTTCCTTATATTATGTCTTTTATGTTATAATGAAAAAATCATAATCCATTAACAATAATTATTTAAGGATTATAGTTTTTCAGTAGCCAAGTCATGTTCAATAATTCAACACTCTATGAACTGTAGCATTCCACGTTTCACTGTCCTTCACTATCAACCTTTGCTCACACTCATGCCCATTGAATCAGTGATGCCATCCAAGCATCTCATGCTCTGTTTGTTGCCACAGTTTGTTGTGATCCACAGAGTCAAAGGCTTTGGCATAGTCAATAAAGCAGAAGTAGATGTTTTACGGAACTCTCTTGCATTTCAGTGATCCTGCGGATGTTGATCTTTGGTTTCTCTGCCTTTTCTAAATCCAGCTTGAACATATGGAAGTTCATGGTTCATGTACTGTTGAAGCCTGGCATGGAGAATTTTGAGCACTACTTTACTAGTGTGTGAGATGAGTGCAATTGTGCAGTAGCTTGAAAACTCTTTGGCATGCTTTTATTTGAGATTGGAATGAAAACTAACCTTTCTAAGTTCTATGGCCACTCCTGAGTTTTCCATTTTGCTGGCATATTGAGTGCTGCAATTTCACACCATCATCTTTTAGGATTTGAAAGATCTCAACTGGAATTCCATCACCTCCACTAGCCTTGCTCACAGTGATGCTTCCTAAGGCCCACTTGACTTCACACTCCAGGATGTCAGGATTTTGCTGACTGACTATACCAGTTCAGTTCAGTTCAGTCCCTCAGTCATGTCCACTCTTTGTGACCCCATGGACTGCAGCACACCAGGCTTCCCTGTCCATCACCAACTTCTGGAGCTTACTCAAACTCACGTCCATCCAACCGTCTCATCCTCTGTCATCCCCTTCTCCTTCTGGCTTCAATCTTTCCCAGCATTAGAGTCTTTTCCAAAGAGTCAGTTATCATCAGGTGGCCAAAGTATAAGAGTTTCAGGTTCAGCATCAGTCATTCTAATGAATATTCAGGACTGATTTCCTTTAGGAATGACTGATCTGATCTCCTGGCAGTCCAAGGACTCTCAAGTGTCTTCTCCAATACCACAGTTTAAATGCAACAATTCTTCAGTGCTCAGCTTTCCTTATAGTCCAACTCTCACATCCATACATGACTACTGGAAAAACCATAGCCTTGACTAGATGGACCTTTGTTGGTAATGTCTCTGATTTTTAATATGCTGTCAAGGTTGGTCATATTTTTCTTCCAAGGAGCAAGCGTCTTTTTTTTAAAAATACAAATTTATTTATTTTTATTGGAGCTTAATTACTTTACAATATTGTGTTGGTTTTGCCATACATCAACATGAAGCCACCACAGGTATACACGTGTTCCCCATCCTGAACCCCCGTCCCTCCTCCCTCCTGGTACCACCCCTCTGGGTCATTTCATGGCTGCAGTCACCATCTGCAGTGATTTTGGAGCCCCCCCCCCCCCAAAATAGAGTCTCTCATAGTTTCCATTGTTTCCTCATCTGTTTGCTATGAAGTGATGGGACTAGCTGCCATGATCTTAGTTTTCTGAATATAGAGTTTTAAGCCAATGTTTTCACTCTCCTCTTTCACTTTCATTGAGAGGCTTTTTAGTTATTCTTTGCTTTCTGCCAAAGGGTGTTGTCATCTGCATAACTGAGATTATTGATAGTTCTCCCAGCAATCTGGATTTCAGGTTGTGTTTCATCCAGCCCAGCATTTCACATGATGTAATCTGCACACAAGTTAAATAAGCAGGATGACAATATACAGCCTTGACCTACTCCTTTCCCGATTTGGAAGCAATCTCTTGTTCCATGTCTGATTCTAACTGTGGCTTCTTGATCTGCATACAGATTACTCAGGAGTCAGGTAAGGTGGTCTAGTATTCCAATCAGTTGAAGAATTTTCCAAAGTTTGTTGTGATCCACACAGTCAATGGCTTTGGCATAGTCAATGGAGCAGAAATAGATGTTTACCTGGAACTCTCTTGCTTTTTCAATGATCCAGTGGACAATGGCAATTTTATCTCTGGATCCTCTGCCTGTTCTAAATCTATCTTGAACATCTAGAAGTTCATGGTTCACATACAGTTGAAGCCTGGCTTGGAGAATTTTGAGCATTACTTTGTTAGCATGTGAGATGAGTGGAATTGTGCAGTAGTTTGAACATACTCTGCCATTACCTCTCTTTGGGATTGGAATGAAAACTGACCTTTCCCAATCCTGTGCCTACTGCTGAGTTTCCAAATTTGCTGGCATTTTGAGTGCAGCACTTTCACAGAATCATCTTTTAGGATTTAAAAGAACTCAACTGGAATTCCATCACCTCCACTAGCTTTGTTTATAATCATGCTACCTAAGGCCCCATCCTGACTTCTCATTCTGGGATGAGTGATCAACCACCATGATTATCTATCTGGGGCATGAAGATCTTTTTGTATAGTTCTTCTGTGTATTCTTGCCACCTTTTCTTAATATCTTCTGCTTCTGTTAGGTCCATACCATTTCTGTCCTTTATTGTGCCCATCTTTGCATGAAGTATTCCCTTGGTATCTCTAGTTCTCTTGAAGAGATCTCTAGTCTTTCCCATTGCTTTCCTCTATTTCTTTTAATGGATCACTAAGGAAGGCTTTCTTATCTCTCCTTGATATTCTTTGGAACTCTGCTTTCAAATGGGTATATCTTTCTATTTCTCCTTTGCCTTTTCTTCTCTACTTTTCTAAGACCTCCTCAGAGAACCATTTTGCCTTTTTGTATTTCTTTTTCTTGGAGATGGTCGTGATCACTGCCTCTTATACAGTGTCATGAATCTCCATCCATAGTTGTTCAGGCACTCAGTCTATCAGATTAATCCCTTGAATCTATTTGTCACTTCCACTGCCTAACTGTAAGGGATTTGATTTAGGTCTTATCGAAATGGTCTAGTGGTTTTCCCTACTTTCTTCAATTTAAGTCTGAATGTTGCAATAAGGAGTTCATGATCTGAGCCACATTCAGCTTCCCATCTTGTTTTGAAGACTGTATAGAGCTTCTCCATCTTTGGCTACAAAGAATATAATCATTCTTATTTTGGTATTGACCATCTGATGATGTCCTTGTTTCGACTCATCTCTTGTGTTGTTGGAAGAAAGTGCTTATTATGACCAATATGTTCTCTTGGCAAAACTCTGTTAGCTTTTGTCCTGCTTCATTTTGTACTCTAACGTCAACTTTGCCTGTTATTCCAGGTATTCCTTGACTTCCTACTTTGGCATCCAGTCCCCTATGTTGAAAAAGGCATCATTTTTGGGTGTTAGTTCTAGAAGGTCTTCATAGAAGTGTTCAACTTCAGTTTCTTCAGCATTACTGGTTGGGATATAGACTTGGATTTCAGTGATATTCAATGGTTTGTGTTGGAAATGAACAGAGATCATTCTGTTTTTTCTGAGATTGCACCCTAGGACTGCATTTCGGACTCTTTTGTTGACTATGAGGGCTACTCCATACCATTTGTCACTAATTCTCAAGACTTACTACCTTGTCTAGATTAAAATAACTGTTACAAAGAGATGAATGGCTAAACTTACTTTTCAATTTCACCCTAGTTCTTAAAAGAGCTACACCTAATTTTATTATTCTTAAATAAGTTATTCAGGTTTCCTCTGATAAAAATAAATGTCTTTGGGAAGGGTAAAACATCAAAACAATATCAAGCTATATCACCATGGCAGAGATTGAAATACTGAATACTCACTATATCATTCATTGATGATCCTTAAATCATAACTTGTTATTTGTATTTTTAACAGGAATATTTGTTGTAAATAACAAAAGCCCAAGTTTCTGTCAGGGGGATAATAAGCTTTCAGATTTTCACTTCACAAGAAAATGGGGACTTTTTACCAGAAAAAGTTGGCCGTTTACCAAAACACATATGAACATCCAAAAATGTAAACCATTAAATAAACTATCAAATTTGCCTCAGATGCATTTTTTTCATCAATTATCACTTGCATCAAGAAAAGGGTAATGTTTATCTACCATCCCTAAGGATATTCACTTTCAGCATAACTTCCAGACCACTGAATTCAAGCAAACACTATTTTTTAGCTTTCTAAAATCTAGAAAAATGGAATATAAACTCAGTTATGTCCTTGTAATGAAGATTAATACTTGAGTCTTCTAAAACAATGACTAATGGCTACCTATATGGTTGCATCTATCTATCATATTTTATTTTCATAAACTAAATTGATAATTTTCTGTTAATCCTAGAATTATAGCAATTGAAACATTCATTAGAGATCAATGTTAAATGCACTAATGTTGACTTTCAAATTTTGAAGTACTTATGTCTACTACTGTCATACACTTTACTGTTTTTAATTAAATAATGCTATACATGTCAGGTTCTTTTTTATATGTCAAAATATGGGTTTACTCTAAAGAATCTGTCTGAAATGCCAGAGACCCGGGTTTGATCCTTGGGTTGGGAAGATCCCCTAGAGAAGGGAATGACTACCCACTCCAGTAATCTTGCCTGGAGAATTCCATGGACAGAGGAGCTTGGCAGGCTACAGTTTATGGGGTTGCAAAGAGTCAGATATGACTGAGTGATTACACTTTCATTTTCACTTTCTCTGACACTTAATTGTAATAAAATCTATGTTCAGACAACATACAGCAAATACAAAATTATTCAAAATATGGTTAGTAGTTTTACTAATAGCAATTTACTTTTTATGATATGAATATATCTATTGGTGACAATGTCTATTAATGGCTATACCTAGTGAGATAGATAAATTGAAAGTCAATAATAAGAGAAAATGTCCTTTTAACATAATGACAAAAAACAATTCATTTTCAAAGAAGTTTTTAAATGGAGGGAAATTACCAAGTGACTCTAAAAAGGAAATATTTACATTCATCTAAAGAAGAAACTCTTAATCTAGGTAAAATTTTATAAGAAAAAATTTGAAAAAAAGAAGCTGTGTGACTATATCCAAATAGATATTGAGAGATAAAATATTAATGATAAAACTTCAAATTGTAAAAATATATTTGTAGTAGAATTCAAGGGAGTGAATACAGCATGAGCGGTAAATAAAAGTAGAGAATAAATATGTCTTTTCATTGTTTGAGAATGGTTGAAAGTACTAACTTGGGCTTTACTGAGTAGAGAATACAAGCTGTAAAATGTAAGGCACGAATAAAACTAAGGCATATTAAATAAATAAGCTCTCCTAGAGGAAAGTAAAAAATATTTATTGTGAAAGATAAGAAAAAGATAATGTAGAATGCAAAGAAACAATATATAATACTTAAAACTGATTATATAGGGTTGCAACAAACAATATATATGAAGTTTATAATAATTTTATAATTAGCTTAAAAATATATGGAATAGCTTGCCAGTTAAATTTTAAGAATGTTTTAATTTAAAATATTTTATTTAATGCAGCTATTATTGTGAAAGATAAGAAAAAGATAAAATAGAATGCAAAGAAATAATATACTATACTTAAAATTAATTATATATACTTACATACAACTATAAAGAGCAACATTGCATAGGAACCTGGAATGTTAGGTCCATGAATCAAGGCAAATTGGAAGTGGTCAAACAGGAGATGGCAAGAGTGAACACTGACATTTTAGGAATCAGCGAACTAAAATGGACTGATATTGGAAAGTAGAGATATTACTTTGCCAACAAAGGTCTGTCTAGTCAAGGCTATGGTTTATCCAGTGGTCATGTATGATTTATTTATTTTTTCCTCTTTTTAAAAAATTATTATTATTATTATTTACTTTACAATATTGTATTGGTTTTGCCACACATCAACATGAATCCACCACAGGTGTACACGTGTTCCCAATCCCGAACTCCCCTCCCACCTCTCTCCCCAACACCATCCCTCCAGGTCATTCCATTGTACCAGCCCCAAAGCATCCTGCACAATGCATCAAACCTAGACTGGTGATCCATTTCTTATATGATATTATACATGTTTCAATGCCATTCTCCCAAATCATCCCACCCTCTCCCTCTCCCGCAGAGTCCAAAACACTGTTCTATACATCTGTGTCTCTTTTGCTCTCTCGCATATCATCTTGCTAAATTCCATATATATGCATTAGTATACTGTATTGGTGTTTTTCTTTCTGGCTTACTTCACTCTGTATAATCGGCTCCAGTTTCATCCACCTCATTAGAACTGATTCAAAAGTATTCTTTTTAATGGCTGAGTAATACTCCATTGTGTATATGTACCACAGCTTTCTTATCCATTCATCTGCTGATGGACATCTAGGTTGCTTCCATGTCTTGGCTAGTATAAACAGTGCTGTGATGAACATTGGGGTACACGTGTCTCTTTCAATTCAGGTTTCCTTGGTGTGTAGGCCCAGCAGTGGGATTGCTGGGTCATAAGGCAGTTCTATTTCCAGTGTTTTAAGGAATCTCCACACTGTTCTCCATAGTGGCTGTACTAGTTTGCATTCCCACCAACAGTGTAGGAGGATTCCCTTTTCTCCACACCCTCTCCAGCATTTATTGCTTGTAGACTTTTGGATCGCAGCCATTCTGACTGGTGTGAAATGGTACCCTGTATGCGAGAGAGCAAAAGAGACACAGATGTATAGAACAGTCTTTTGGACTCTGTGGGAGGGGGAGAGGGTTGGATGATTTGGGAGAATGGCATCAAACCAGAACAATATATCATAGCAGATTGGATGCAGAAGAGATTACAGCTGTCTTCTGTCATGCTGGACATTAAAGAAATTAGTAGGCATGTAAAACAAAAAAAAAAGAAAAAAATTAAAAAGTAGAAATTATACAACACACACACCCACAAAAATATTTCTGTTTCTATGGAGGAAAAAAAAATGTAACACTACTGATTGTTTATAAACTCTATGAGAAAAATATGAATAATATGGAAATGATTTCATAGTAAAAAAAGTATGATAAAAAAATCCTTAAACCTCATACTTGAAGATAAAGTATTTGAATATATTCCCATAATATAGGAATGATTCATATAGGACCTTTACCTTCTATTCAACATTGAAAGTAAAAGCCTGCAGTATAAAAATAAGTCATGAAAATAAAAAATGCAATTGTACCTGGAGAGAAGAAATAAAATATGACTATTTATAGTTGTAATAGCTCTTTTTATTTTAAAAATCTAGAGTAATATATATTTGAAACACTAAAATTAATATATATCAGGGAAGTCATTGGACATAAGATACACCTGTAAACCTCTGAGTTTTATTTTGTTTATTTCTGCTGCAGAGCAAAAATTACTAAAGATTTAAAAAACAAAGATGACATTTACAAGAGCATGGCTATGAAATACCCACATTTCTCTAAGATTTCAATATTTAAAAATGTAAAACATGCTAAGTGGATTTCCTTGGCAGTTCAGTGGTTGGGACTGTGCTCCTCAGCGTGAGGGGTGCAGGTTGGATTCCTGGTTGGGAAACTAAGATTCCACATGCCACCTGGCATGGCCAAAAATAAATAAATAAAAAACAATAGAGAGAAATTAAGAGAAAACCTAAATTATTGGAAGGATTAAAGCATAGTACTGATTGGAAGAGTCAATATTGCAAATATGACTCTCTGCAATTCATTTTAAAGATTAAATGCAGTCCCAAGCAGTTTTTTAAAGCAACTTTATTGAGATGTAACCTACACAGCCTAAAATCTATCCATTTAAAGTGTACAATCAAAGATATATTTTTAATTTGCAATGATCACCACTATCAAAATCTAGAAAGTATTCATCACTGTTCAGTTAGCATTAATTTCCTATCCCCACCTCCCCACAGCTCTTGGTCATCACTAATCTGCTTCTGGTCTCTCTTTTCTTATTTTTCTTATTTTTGATATTTCATGTAAATAATGTGCCATGCTATCCTTTAGAAAGTTTGATTGCTGTAAATATATAGTTGAGCAAAAAAAGCCAGACATTGAAGGAATGATATCTGTACTTTCTGGTGTGCATATTAAATTTCAAGAGTTTTGTTAAAAAACTTCCATTATTAGAAAAAAAGAATAGAATGCATTTTGAAGCTTATGTAATCATGCTATTATTTCCATTTCATAAGAGATGAAGTTGCCCAACAGCAGCCAAACTTACTTTTTAATTCTCAAGCTTGTGCTTGCAAGCATACTTAAGTGGGAATTCATCTGACTTTATGTCCCCCCAGGATAGCACTGCACAGTTTCCTTTCTCAGGTAAAAAGTCTGATATTCTGTAATGGAAAGCATTGCATAATTCTGTTAAGATATATAAGGACAGCTCATGAAGTTATAACATTTCTGTATAACAGTAACAAAAAAGATATTTTGAAAGTGGGTAATGGTGTTTTTAACATAATTTCAGGCAGAGTTAGTTATTAGGAAAATGGAATACTGAGTATTCCATTTTTTAATACTTCTATCAACATTTTATTGACTTTGAACATCTTCCTTCATCATTGCATAATTCAACCAAAACAAATGTTTTAATAATCTTAAAATATTTATTTTTAATATGTTCCTCCTCTATATAGTATTGTTTTTAAAAACTTACTGTAGTTTGCAAGTTGAACCATTTTGCCACATCCACGGATGACCACGGCCTTCACGAAAGACTGGAATCCATGACACAATTGACAGGGACTTCAGAAATTTCTACACAGAAGTATTTTCATTCAATCACTGTGGAAGATTTTATTAATTCTTAAAATGCAAATAGTGTGCTCTTTCATAGGATCTTGAGTTTTCTGAACAAGATGAGAGTGTTAGAATCTAATCTAACACTAAAAGTATAAAGGTGAAAGTTTTAATATTTGTCAAAGCATTAACAAATGTCAGTACTTTTGATTAAAAATAAACTCACACATTTATGTTGATCAGTTTCATTGCTTTTCTTATGTTAGTAAAGTATGATTCATGCAGCTTAATTGCTACCCATGTTGTCAAATTAAACATAGCAAGTTTTAAATGTTTTCAGATTCTGTGACATTCGTTTCTCCAGATACTGGAGATTATATCACTGGATTTCACTATTATTTCTCAGAGTTTCAGTTTTAGAAGAAAATTAAGGGATGGAAATTGAGAAAATAAGTGACACAAAAGATAAAGTTTGGTTTTCTGGGACCCACACCGTTCTTTGCCTAGATAGACCCCAAATCAATCTTCTTCTGTATTGCTAGAATCCAGCAGATAAGATAGTGTCAGAGATTCATTCTTCTCTGCTCCTCCCTGTTAAGTACAACTGTAAACATGGGAACTAATGAAAGACACAAGAATGGAGAACTCTGAAAGGTGGAAAGAGAAGGGTGATGTGGTTGGGCACTTAGCAGCAGCTTGACTCTCATGTAATCTCTCATCACTTTCCAGGATGAGAGAACAAGGTGAGGTTAGGGAACAACAATTAGGGGCTTCTTATATCTTCCCCCAAAGAAGAAAATGACCTAGACCTGCTAAATGACTTACCAGCCTAGCTGTAGGAGGGGGCACAGATAAGCCATTCCATTGTTCCAGTGTGTTGAGGGGAATCCTGCCGACAATGCCATGTGAGCCTTACAAAGTGTCCATCAGGACACCTGCTAACAAGGAGCAGTTAGAGGAAGTTCTCCTGCTTCCACAAAGAGAACTAGAGTTGGGAGGCTGAGATGGAGGTGGAGCCAGCAAAGAGGGTCTCATGTCTAAAAGCACTGAACCCAGGAAGCCTCTTTTCCCTGAAGGCATAAGACTCCATCTCCACTCAGAGACACTGGATAGAATGGATTTTTAAATGTTATATTTACATAAAGAACAGTGGAAATTAAATTCCACATAAATGCAAGAATATGGATGAATTACAAAACTAGTACATGGAGGGTGCAGAGACTGAACGAAAAATGCATATAGTTTGATTCTATGTACATGAAAGCAAAACATGCAAAGAGATTCTATAACATCAAAGTCATGACACTGGGTAAATAAGGAGGACACAGAATGATGAGAAATTACAGAGAATAAGCTGCTGGAAAGTAAAAACTTCTAATCCATGATCTGATGTGTAATTACATGGTTCTATTTATTTTGTGATCTTTATGAAAATCTTTGATACGTATACTTTCTTTGATATATGATAAAATTAAAGAGCACAGTTTATCTTAGAATATAATAGCACTTTGAAAAGCATGGTTTTCAGTGAAAAGCAAATGGAAATGATTAAGCACGCATTAATAGGATAAAAATATAAATAAAATATCATAAATTTGTATTCCATTGTTTATGAAATAATAGGCCTTAAACAAACTGCAAATACAAACAAAAACACAAGTGAATTCTAACAAATATAACACTGACTGAATCAAGCCTTTAACAAAGTGTTGGAAACATCTGATATCTTACCAGTTCCTCTTCATCATCTATATAAAGCAGAGTAGAGTTCCTAGAAGCACAGGCTGTCAAACTCCCATTCCACGTTTTTTCTTCAAAAGTGGTATAATAGCAGTTGTTGGAATATGTAAACCAGTCTTTTGGACAACAACCACAATGGCCTTCTGAGGAAAGATTGTGAATTACTAGCAAAAAAAAAAGAATTTTATAAAATAAAAAAACTACATATACGCATAGAAACATATATATGTATATACATATTTATATAACATATCTATGCACCCTCAAGGCTGGTGCATATTAAACAAACCAACACATACATTCACAGAAAGGGTCAGTCTCTCATAAGCCAATTTATGTCTCCATATAAAGCAAACATACAGAAATACCCACTCTTTACACGTCCTGAGGATCAAGAAATGAAACCTCTGTTTTAGAATAGCAAACTTATTTGCCTTTTATCATATTATAGCAGAAGGAAATTAGAACCAATTTTCAGCAATGCATATGGTGATCATATCGTGGCAGAGACAGACGCATTCTCCTATAATCATTACTTATAAATATTTGTTGCTCCATTTTACAATTTATGTTCTACCTCATAATCTATTCTTATTTTCATTAGCCAGCCTAAGATAGAGACAAAGTACCAACTGTATATATGCCTGAGCTTTAAAAACATTATGTACCTTTCTGGAGCCTTGTTATCCGAGAGGAGTTATTCTGTTCCTGTATTAGAGCAGCTACAAAATTAATCATTATAAAAGTTAATATTGCTCTAAATAAATCATGCTGATTTTAGTTTCTGAGTCTAAAATTTGGTTAATTGTTTAAGATTAGAATAATCTAAACTAAAACTGACTTTACCAAGAAAAATCAATTAAGCAATGAAGATTTGATGGAAAAAAAATTTAAAAACCAAAAGGAACAGATGCCACCACCTCTTACAGTATTTGCTTTAACCAAGCACAAGAACTAATTTGTGTTTCTCAGTAAGGGTTTTAGCTTCCTAAAGGCTGTGTTTGAGTAATGAAATCAGAAAAACATATATATACATGTAAACTTATATATAAATATATACATATATATGTATAATATCTGTAGAATCATTGTGTTATTTATACTTTGGACAACCTGAGAATAGCTATTCCACATTTAGGCTGAATGCACATATTAAAATAAGAGTTTTATTTCATCATATGATTTTTGAGAAGGCATTGATGATCATTAAAGTGAAAAGTTCAATCACAATTTCAAAAATACACTTACATGGAATAAAAGTTATCACTCTCACTAGAGTATACATCAAGACAAAACAGATGATTCCCAGGATCACAGCAATAAACTTCTCTCGAGGTGATGGTAACCCTGCAGGGAGAGAAAAGGGAACATGAGAGAGGGGCGATGGGGACAGTTGTTTTAGAACAAAAGATCCCACATCCGTGAGAATTCATAGACATCAACTTGGACCCCAAATCCATATGAAACATTATAATCCTCCTCTCAGAATATATACATTTTCAGCAAATATATCACTTCACAAGTTGTGTATCAAAGACTACAAATTACAACGATGCTGGAATAGATAGGCTCCTCTGTCCATGGGCTTTGCCAGGGATCCAACCCACATCTCCTGCATTGCCAGGTGGATTCTTTATCATGAAGTCACCAGGAAGCTCATACTAGAGTACTGTATTTCAAATTCAAGCTCTGATCCTCATAAATAAAAAGGATGTGAGCTATTAAATTCTCACGCTTGCACTGGTAGCTCCTGGCATTCCATTGAGGATAGTGAGAAGCATTTAGAAATTTTAATTCCCTGTAGGTTTTCTCCTGCTCAGTGACTAAACGGGAACTTTGCGTGCTCTTACCTCTCATTTGCTGTTGCTGTTTCCTGGTGTACTTAGCCAGACTTGGTTCTGGGTAGTTTTTCGCTTGATTGTTCATCTCCACAGCTGTGTAATGTCAAGGATGGCGCTCTATGAAAACTGTACTCAGCTAGTTAATAAATGGTGTATAAAATCACAAGAAGCCTGTAGTGGGTGGTGTGTGAGACGAATGACAGCACTCATTTTGCAGTTAAACAAGGTGCATGTCTGGTTCTCATTTCCACAGAGTGTTAGTAAGTGTTTCAAGATAGACTAAGTTTTAAAGATAATATTCTATGTTTGAAATAATGCTATTCATCGTTGGAACAATGAAATTAATAAATTGGTGAAAAATAAAGTTCATAAAGAATAATATCCTTGTCAATTTACAATTAATTTGCAAAGAAACATTTTAAAACTCTTACAGTCACTGTGTTGAAATTAAAATGCCATACTGGAAAAAACAGATGCACCAATATACCAATTTTTGTGATAACTTTAAAACCCAGTAATGGTTAAGGATTGAGCCTTCTAAAGAAGAGCAAATAATACTATTGGCATATGTAATATTTCCTGCACTAAACTACTTTAATTAGTGGTGTCATTTATTAAAAGAAAATGAAGAGCTATCAAATAGTTTTTTTAATTTTATTTTGATTGACTGCAAGTTCTTTGAACTCATTAGAAATTTAGAGAAATATTTTGCATGTTAAAAATGTTACATGACATATTAAACTATTCAAAGCTTACTAAACAATAAAAAGAAAATAATATTAAAAAGATTTTAAAATAGTTACTTTACAAAAGTAATTAGCAATTGATAATGGTTGAGATATGAAATCATAAAATGATAAATAAAAGTGTCAGTCAATTATGGAAGAGCGATACTGACACAAACTTCCAGAAAAATCCTATAGGTGTCAAATCAATGAGGGTAGCTTTAGTTGTATCAGCAATTAAATGTCAGATACTGCATATTAATAATTCTGTCACTGGAGTCAGTAGTTAGTGAGAACTAGAATTATTTCTGGCTTTGAAGTGTACAAGGTGTGACCTTTAAAAATTATTTAGTATATAGAAACTAGTTTGCAAATCCAAAATTTTAATAAAATATGTATTATATAGATCATATAAAAGTCATATTAAATTTTATATTTTAGTTTATTATTTCAATATAACTGCCATAATGCCATTCATATCAGTCAGAAAAATGTAACATAATTTCTTAGACAGGATCTCTGTGTCTGTGTCATTTATCTTTTTTACTCAATGTTTTGTTCAAGGTTTTAAAAAGGATTTGGTTGTTTATAATTGGATTTAAATTAGGATTTATTGAAGCTGCATCAGTCTTATTTTATTAAAACTCAACTGCTTTTATTTTATCTAGAGCTATGAAGAATTACACTGGCCCTTCACAATTTCATGAATCCCCTTTAAGAATCTATTTTTAAAAGCTGAGTGAAATGTTTAATGACATATGTAAATATATCTCTATTGATGACAAAATACAGCAGTAACCGTTCCTTGTCATGGTGCTTATAAGATTTCACTTTAAATTGCATTGATTTAGAAACTCATTTACACATGTGTATATGCACTTGAATAATAAACAGGCAAGAATTTGAATATTTTACAAAATCCTCCATAATATTTCATATTTTACACTTATATAATTCTCAGAATTATTCAAATAAATCTACCAATATATCCTTGATTTGGCTACATATAAATTGTCCCTAAATTGAACCATATCTAGGCATGGGTAACCTCCTACCAAATGAGATGAGGAATTACGAAGGAGAGAGACACATACCTTCTGTATGCCAGAGTCCTGCCTCCTCTTGTGGGTGACCAAGTTACTGTAGTAAACAGTATTTGTGGTCTTCACAGACTGCCCTGTGAAGGCCCACAGTGAAGCAATAGTGGGAAAGGTAGATTTCTTATCAACATGTCACAAAGTTCAAACAGGAAATTCTTACACTTGAGTGTTTTGAAGACAATTTATTTCATGATACAACTCCAGAATGTAGGAGACTTTGGGTATGTAGTGTGTCATTTAGTTTGCCCTGTAGCAAGTGCTTCTGAGAAGTTTTTTTCATTTTCTAAAAGATACTGAGAAAAAGATGACTACAATATTGTTAACTTGTTTTTATCTCAATCACACATATTGCAAACTTAGGCTTTGCTAAGGGTGCCTTCAATGTTTTAAGTTCTACTTTTATATACAGTTGCTAAATCGTGTCATTACATTTTTCATTTCCTTATACTCTCATGTTTTCATTTCATTATTGTTGTGGAATAAGCCATAAGTCTATTAACAATATTTGTCACTAGGGCTTCCCAGTTATAGCTAGTGGTAAAGAACCCTCCTGCCAATGCAGGAGACAAAGAGACGTGGCTTCAATCCCTGGGAAAGATCCCCTGGAGCAGGTCATGGCAATCCACTTCACTATTCTTGCCTGAGAATCCCTATGGAGAGAGGAATCTGGTGGCTACAGTCCGTAGTGTCGCAAAGAGTCAGACATGACTAAACCAACTTAGCACATACAACACGTCACTAATTCAGAAGATTTACTACATGGCCTTACATATTTCTTTTCATTATATTAGCATTGTGTCTTTTGGTTATAACGAAAACAATCATAATCCATTAACAGTAGTTATTTAAGGATTGCTGTTTTCAGTTTTACTAAGTCGTGTCGGATGATTCACATCCCCACTCCCCCATGAACTGTAGCATTCCAGGCTTCCCTGTCCTTAACTATCAACCTTTGCTCAGACTCATGCCTATTGAGTCAATGATGCCATCCAACCATCTCATGCTCTGTATGTTTCCACAGTTTGTTGTGATCAACATAGTAAAAGGCTTTGGCATAGTCAATAAAGCAGAAGTAGATGGTTTTATGGAACTCTCTTGCTTTTTGATGATCCAGCAGATGTTGGCAATTTGATCTCTGGTTCCTCTGCCTTTTCTAAAACCAGCTTGAACATCAGAGAGTTCACGGTTTATGTACTGTTGAAGCCTGGCTTGGAGAATTCTGACCATTACTTTGCTAGCATGTGAGATGAGTACAACTAACTGTGCAGTTGTTTGAACATTCTAAGGCATTGCCTTTCTTTGGAATTGGAATGAAACCTGACCTTTTCCAGTCCTGTGGCCACTGCTGAGTTTTCTAAATTTGTTGGCATTTTGAGTGCAGCAATTTCACAGCATCATCTTTTAGGATTTGAAATAGTTGAACTGGAATTCCATCACCTCCACTAGCTTTGTTTGTAATGATGCTTCCTAAGGCCCACTTGACTTTGCATTCCAGGATGTCTGGCTGTAAGTGAGTGATCAACCATCATGGTTATCTGGGTCTTGAAAATCTTTTCTGTATAGTTGTTTTGTGTATTCTGTCACCTCTTCTTGATATCTTCTGCTTCTGTTAAGTCCATACCATTTCTGTTGTTTATTGTGCCCATCTTTGAATGAAATGTTCCCTTGGTATCTCTAGTTCTCTTGAAAAGATCTCTTGTCTTTCCCATTCTATTGTTATCCTCTATTTCTTTGGATTGATAGCTGAGGAAGTCTTTCTTATCTCTCCCTGCTATCCTTTGGAACTCTGTTTTTAAATGGGTATATCTTTTTCTCTTTTGCCTTTAGCTTCTCTTCTTTTCTCAGCTATTTGTAAAGCCTCCTCAGATAATCATTTTGCATTTTTTTCTAGGGAATGTTCTTGATCATTGCCTCCTGAACCACTTCATGAATGGTCCATAGTTCTTCAAGCATTGTGGCTATCAGATTTAATGCCTTGGATCTATTTGCCACTTCCTCTGTATGATGGTTTTTGCTGACTGTATAGAGCTCCTCCATCTTTGACTGCAAAGAATATAGTCAATCTGATTTCGGTATTGAGCATCTGGTGATGTCCCTGTGTAGAGTCATCTCTTGTGTTGTTGGAAGAGGGTGTTTGCTATGACCAGTGAGTTCTCTTGACAAAACTCTGTTAGCTTTTGCCATGCTTCAATTTGTTCTCCAAGGCCAAACGCGCCTGTTACTCCAGGTATCTCTTGACTTTCTCCTTTTGAATTCCAGTTCCCTGTAATGAAAAGGACATCTTTTCAGGGTGTTAGCTCTAGAAGGTCTTGTAGGTCTTCACAGAACTGTTCAACTTCAGCTTCTTCAGCATTACTGGTTGGGATATACACTTGGATTACAGTGATATTCAATGGTTTGCCTTGGAAGTGAACAGAGATCATTCTGTCTCTTCTGAGATTGCACCCTAGTACTGCATTTCGGACTCTTTTGCTGACTATGAGGGCTACTCCATACCATTTGTCACTAACTCAGAAGACTTACTACCTTGTCTACATTAAAATAACTGTTACAAAGAGATGAATGCCTAAACTTATTTTTTTATTTGTCTGCCCTAGTTCTTAAAATAGCTGCATCTAATTGTATTATTCCTAAATAACTTATTCAAGTTTCCTCTGATAAAGATAAATGTCTTTGGAAAGGATAAAATATCAAACAATATCAAGATATATAACCATGGCAGAGATCAAAATATTGAATACTCACCATATCATTCATTGATGATCCTCAAATCATAACTTGTTATGTATATTTTTAATAGGAATATTTGTTGTAAATAACAAAAGCCCAAGTTTTCATAGGGGGAGAAATAAGCTTTTAAATTTTCACTTCACAAGAAAATGGGGAAGGCAGAAAATGTTGACCTTTTTGCAAAACACACATGAACATACAATACATAAAACATTAAATAAACTATCAAATTTGCCTCAAATGGATTTTTTTAATCAGTTGTCACTTGTATCAAGAAAAGGATAAATGTTTATCTACCATTCCTAAGGATATTCACTTTCAGCATCACTTCTAGAACATTGAATTCAGGGAAACACTATTTTTAACTTTCTGAAATCTAGAAAAATGTAATGTAAACTCAGTTATGTCCTTGTAATGAAGACTAATATTTGAGACTTCTAAAACAGTCACTAATGGCTACCTATATGGTTGTATCTATCCATTATATTTTATTTTCATAAACTAAATTGATAATTTTCTCTATTACTCACATCCTAGAATTATAGCTATTGAAACATTCATTAGAGGTGAATGTAAAATGTCACACAATGTAAAATATACTGTTTATTTTTAAAATTTGAAGTAGTTATATCTACTGCTGTCATACACTTTGCTGTTTTCAATTAAATAATGTTATACATGTCAGGTTCTTTGTTATATGTCAAAATATGAGTTTAATCTGAAGAAACTGCCCTCCATGCAGGAAACATGGGTTCAATCCTTGGGTTGGGAAGAACCACTAGAGAAGGGAATGACTACCCGCTCCAGTAATCTTGCCCGGAGAATGCCGTGGACAGAGGAGTTTGGCAAGCTACAGTTGCAGAGTTGGATACAACTGAGTGACTACATTTTCATTTTCACTTTCTCTGGCATTTAACTTTAATAAAATCTATGTTCAGACAACATATAGCAAAGATAAAATTACTCAAAACACTAAAAGTAGTTTGAATTTACTTTTTATGATATGAATATATTGACTTGTAACTATGTCTATTAATGGGCATACTTAGTGACCTAAGAGAGATAGATAAATTGGAAGTCAATAACAAGTGAAAATGTCCTTTTAACCTCATGACAAGATCAATTCATTTTCAAGGAAGTTTTTTAAATGACTCTATATAAAGGAAATATTTAGGGTCTTCTAAAAAAGGAACTCTTAATCTAGATAAAATTTTATTAGAAAAGACAATTTGAAGAAAAGAACTTGTGTGACTACATCCAAATAGATATTGAGAGGTAAAATATTAATGATAAAATTTCAAATTGTAAATATATATTTGTATTAGAATTCAAGGGAGCGAATACAGCATGAGCAGTAAATAAAAGTAAAGAATAAATATATCCTTTCATTGTTTGAGAAGTGGGTGAAAGTACTAACTTGGACTTTATTGAGTAAAGAATACAAGCTGCAAAATGTAGGGCACGAATTAAGCTAAGGCATATAAAATGAATAAATTCTTACAGATGAGTATAAAAAATATTTATTTGGAAAAATAAGAAAAAAATAAAGTAGAATTCAAAGAAACAATATATTATACTTAAAATTAATTATATATATTTACATACAAATAAAATATATAAAGTTTACAATAATTTAAAAATTAGATTAAATATATATGAAATAGCCTTCCTCTTGTAAGAATGTTCATAATTTAAAACATTTTGTTTAATACAGCTATATATATATAAGAGTTACTTTAAAAACTGCCATCCTAGTTAGAATTTTTAAAAAATAAAGAGGAAATTTAAAAAGATGAAAAATGATATGATGCAACACAAGATGATAGAACTAATAAAGTTAAGGTGCTGTCATAATACAAGGGAAGAACCTTGTTAGAAAAGACGAAGCATGTTTCATAACAATATACTGAGGATCCAAACCATTAGCAATTACAAAAAAAAAACCTGCATGCACTTAATAGTACAAGTTCAACAAAGATTTGAGAAAAGTATGTAGGTTAAATAATCATAAATGGAGATTTAAACAATTGCTTCTCTCTGCTCATCTGGCAAGCAGCTATACTAGTAAGGCTACAGATAGATCTAAACTAGACAATTAACCAAAATATTTGTGCACACACACACTTATATACTTGTATAGAATACTTACATTTTTAATTACATTAAAATTTTCCAAAAATTCACTATATATTCATAATCCTGATTATATTAATATGAAGTATATAGAACTGTAGTGTCACTATAACAGCCATAAGTCAAGTTTGGCAGATGGACATTTGAAATGTGAGTATTCAAATTTAATTTTTAATTTATTATAAAAAAATAAAAATTTAAGATTTCCTCCTCATTCACACCAGCCGTGTATAATAGAGATATAGATTGCTTCCAGATTCATACAAATTCTTTACAATCTAAGCTAGAAGGTAATAACCAAAAATGTGAAAACCTTTATCTAGTTTTAAGTTCAGTTACACATTTATAAATAACATATGAACCAAAGAAAAATCTACAAAGTTTTCAATTTTTATATGATTTAAAAGGAAAATGCAATAGTAAAATCTGCCTTGTGAAATATTGGTTGCCTTAAATGCATACATTGCAAACAAAAAAATAAGAAGGAATACATTTGAGGAGGTGCCACTAGAAACTAAAACTTAAAAAGCAATCTGGGTGAAATTTAGTTCAAGTATAGTCCAAATAAAGAAGTAAAAGGAAAATAAATGATGCAAAATTATGACAAAGAAAGCAAGTACATTAGAAAGGAATAAAATGGTCATTGTGATTTTCACTTGAAAGGTAGTATAATTGATAAAAGACATTTAAAGAAAAAATGAGAAGACATAAATCTTTTACATCTATAATAAATATGACAACACCATTGTTGTTTTTACCGATGTTAAATAGATAAGAAAAGCATACTATAAATATATTCTATCTAAATGAAAAAGAGAATGCCTAAAAAATGCAATTTACCAAATGCAGTACAACTCAGATCCTGAATAAACTTAACGTGTTAAAGATATGGCGTTCACTGTATAAAGCTCCTACAAAAAAAATTCTAGAAACTCTAATGGTAACAGTAGTGAATAATAACACTTAAAATTATACCAGGTCTTTCACAAAGTCTCCAGGTAAGATAAAAAAAAAAAAAAGGAATGCTTCCCAATAGAGCATTGAGAACAAAACTTGCCAGCTTACATAATATTAAGGAACTCAGTCCTGTCTCTTTGTGAAAATTGATGAAGAAAATATTTTAATCTAAGTATGATACATGCACTGATTTTAAGAGAAAGAAAATACAGAATGATCATTGTGGTTTCATTTCAGGAATGTTTGGTTAATATTTGAAGTAAATAAGAATATTTAGAGGAAAAACTATAAACTTTATTTTTTAAATTAATTTATTTATTTTAATTGGAGGCTAATTACAATATTGTGATAGTTTTTGCCATACATAAGCATTATTTTAAAAAAATCATTTCTCATTCTATTGAAGAAAAAATAAAACTGAAACACTACTGATTGGTTACAAAATTTATAAGAAAAAATAAATAATATGGAATTGCTTTCATAGTAAAAAAAGTATGATCAAAAAATCCTTAAGCCTCATACTTGAAGATAAAGCATTGGAATATATTCCCATAATATAAGAATGATACATATAGGACCTTTACAGTACTTTCTATTCGACATTGAAGATAAAAGCTTGCAGTATAAAAATAAGTCAAGAAGAAAACAAAGCAATTGCACCTGGAGAGAAGAAATAAAATGTGATTATTTATAGTTGCAATATCTATTTTTATTTTAAAAATCCAGAGGAATGTAAATTTGAAACAATAGACTTAATACATAAAATCAGAGAGGTCATTGGACATAAGATCAGCCTGTAAACCTCTTTTTGTTTGTTTGTTTGTTTATTTCTGCTGCAGCAGCAAAAATTACTAAAAATTTAAAAAACAACTATGACATTTACAAAAGCATGGCTATGAAATATCCGTATTTCTCTAAGATTTCAATATTGAAACATGTAAAACAAGCTAAGTGGATTTCCTTGACAGTCAGTGGATGGGACTCTGTGCTCCCCAGCGTAGAGGGTGCCGGTTGGATTCCTGGCTGGGAAACTAAGATCCCACCTGCTACCTGGAGTGGCCAAAAATAATTAAATAAATAAAATGTAAAGAAATTAAGAGAAAACCTAAATTATTGGAAGGATAAAGAATGGTACTGATTGGAAGAATCAATATTGCAAAGATGACTGTCTTTACAATTTACTTTAAAGATTAAATGCAGTCCCAAGCAGTTTTTTAAAACAGCTTTATTGAGATGTGATTTACATAGCATAAAATTCATCCATTTAAAATGTATAATCAGTTATTTTATATACATTTCCAATTTGCAACCATAGCCACTATCAAAATCTAGAAAGTATTCATCATGTTCAGCTAGCAGTCATTTTGTATCCCCACCACCCCACAGCTCTTGGTCACCACTAATCTGCTTCTGGTATCTCTTTTCTTATTTTTGATATTTCATGTAAATGGTCCTATACACCATGCGATCCTTTAGAAAGTTTGATTGCCATAAATATATTATTGAGAAAAACAGTCAGACACCAAAGGAATGATATCTATACTTTCTGGTGTGCATATTAAATGTCAATAGTTTTTTTAAAAAAAACTTCCATTATTAGAAAAAGAATATCATACATTTTGAAATTTATGTAATCATACTATTATTTCCATTTAAGAGATGAAGTTACCCAACAGCAGCCAAACTTACTTTTTAATTCTCAAGCTTGTGCTTGCAAGTATACTTATGTGGGAATTCACAGTCATCTGACTTTATGTCCCCCACGGATAGCACTGCACAGTTTCCTTTCTCAGATAAGAAGTCTGATATCCTGTAATGGAAAGCATTGCATAATTCTTTTATGATATATGAGGACAGCTTATGAAGTTATAACATTTCTGTATAACAGTAATTAGAAAGATATTTTGAAAGTGGGTAATGGTGTTTTTAACATAATTTCAGGCAGAGTTAGTTATTAGGAAAATGGAATACTGAGTATTCCATTTTCTAATATTTCTATCAACATTTTATTAACTTTCGTCATCCTTCATCTTTGTGTAATTCAACCAAAACAAATGTTTTAATAATATTCTTAAAACATATTTTTAAAATATGTTCCTTCTCTATATAGTATAGTTTTAAAAAACTTACTGTAGTTTGCAAGTTGAGCCATTTTGCCACATCCACAGATGACCACGGCCTTCACGAAAGACTGGAATCCATGATGTAATTGATAGGGACTTCAGAAATTTCTACACAAAAGTATTTTCATTTAATCACTATGAAAGAATTTATTAATTCTTAAAATGCAAATAGTGTGCTCTTTCATAGGATCTTGAGTTTTCTGAACAAGATGAGAGTGTTAGAATCTAATTTAACATTAAAAATACAAAATTGAAAGTTTTAATATTTGTTGAAGCATTAACCAATGTCTGCATTTTTGATTAAAAATAAACTCAAACATTTATGTTTATCAGTTTCATTGCTTTTCTTATGTTAATAAGAAGTCTGATTCATGCAGCTTAATTGTTGTTGTCAAATTAAACATAGCAAGGTTTTAAATGTTTTCAGATTCTGTGACATTCGTTTTTCCGGATACTGTGATTATATCACTGAATTTTGCTACTATTTTTCTGAGTTTCAATTTTAGAAGAAAATTAAGGGATTGAAATTGAGAAAATAAGTGACATGAAAGACAAAGTTTTGATTTTCTGGGACCCACACCATTCTTTGCCTAGATAGACCCCAAATCAATCTTTTTCTGTATTGCTAGAATCCAGCAGATAAGATAGAGTGTCAGAGATTCATTTTTCTCTGCTCCTCCCTGTTAAGTACAACTGTAAACATGGGCACTTATGAAAGACACAATAATGGAGAACTCTGAAAGGTGGAAAGAGAAGAGTGATGTGGTTGGGCACTTAGCAGCAGCTTGACTCTCATGTAATCTCTCATCACTTTCCAGGATGAGAGAACAAGGTGAGGTTAGGGAACAACAATTAGGGGCTTCTTATATCTTCCCCCAAAGAAGAAAATGACCTAGACCTGCTAAATGACTTACCAGCCTAGCTGTAGGAGGGGGCACAGATAAGCCATTCCATTGTTCCCGTGTGTTGAGGGGAATCCTGTAGACAATGCCACGTGAGCCTTACAAAGTGTCCATCAGGACACCTGCTAACAAGGAGCAGTTAGAGGAAGTTCTCCTGCTTCCACAAAGAGAACTAGAGTTGGGAGGCTGAGATGGAGGTGGGGCCAGCAAAGAGGGTCTCATGTATAAAAGCACTGAACCCAGGAAGCCTCTTTTCTCTGAAGGCATAAGACTCCATCTCCACTCAGAGACACTGGATAGAATGGATTTTAAATGTTATATTTGCATAATGAGTAATAGACATTAACAAATACCATGTAAATGCAAGAATATGGATAAATTGCAAAACTATTACATGGGAGTGTGCAGAGACTGAAAGAAGATTGCATACTGTTTGATTCTATGTTCATGAAGAGCAAAAACATGCAAAGAGATTCTATAACATCAAATGCCACGACAGTGGGTAAATAGGAGGACACACAAGTGATGAGAAGTTACAGGGGATGGGGTCCTGGAAAGCTGAAACTTCTAATCCATGATCTGATGTGTAATTACATGGTTCTATTTATTTTGTGATCTATATGAAAATGTATGATATGTATACTTTCCTTGATATATATTAAAATTAAATAGCACAGTTTATCTTAGAATATAATAGCACTTGTAGAAGTGTGGTTTTCAGTGAAAAGCAAACATGGAAATAATCAAGCATGCATTCGTAGGATAAAATATTAATAAAGTATCATACAGTTGTATTCCATTATTTAATAAAATAACAGGCCTTAAACAAACTACAAATATATACAAAAACCTAAGTGAATTCTAACAAATTTAACACTGACTGAATCAAGCCTTTAACAAAATGTTGGAAACATCTGATATCTTACCAGTTCCTCTTCATTATCTATATAAAGCAGAGTAGAGTTCCTAGAAGCACAGGCTGTCAAACTCCCATTCCACGTTTTTTCTTCAAAAGTAATATAATAGCAGTTGTTGGAATATGTAAACCAGTCTTTTGAACAACGACCACAATGGCATTCTGAAGAAAGATTGTGAATTACTAGCCAAAAAATATTGAATTTTAGAAAATAAAAGTCAGTTTACATATATGCATGCTGCTGCAGCTGCTAAGTTGCTTCAGTCGTGTCCGACTCCTAGTGACCCCATGGACTGCAGCCTACCAGGCTCCTCTATCCATGCGATTTTCCAGGCAAGAGTACTGGAGTGGGTTGCCATTGCCTTCTCCAACATATATGCATAGATATAAACATATATATGATATACATGTTTAGACAACATATCTATGCCTCCTCAAGGCTGGTACATATTAAACAAACCAACACATACATTCACAGAAAGGGTTAGTCTCTCATAACCCAATTTATGTCTCCATATAAAGCAAGCACACAGAAATATCCACTCTTTACACATCCTGAAAATCAAGAACTGAAACCTCTGCTTTAGAATAATAAACTTATTTGTCTCATCATATTATAGCAGAAAGAAAGTAGAACTAGTTTTCAACAATTGTTGTATTGTTCATATTGATCATATTGTTGTATAGGCAGAAGCATTCTCCTATAATCATTACTTATAAATATTTGTTGCTCTATTTTCCAATTTATGTTCTACCCCATAATCTATTCTTATTTTCATTAGCCTAAGATAGAGACAAAATACCAAGTGTATGTGTGCCAGAGCTTTAAAATCATTATGTACCTTTCTGGAGCCTTGTTATCTGAGAGGAGTTATTCTGGTCCTGTATTAGAGTAGCTACAAAATTAATCATTACAGAAGTTAATATTGTTCTAAATAAATCATAATGATTTTAGTTTCTGAGTTTAAAATTTGGTTTATTGTTTAGGATTAAAGTAATCTAAAATAAAACTGATTTTACCAAGAAAAATTAATTAAGCAATGAAGATTTAATGGAAAAAAATATTTCAGAAACCAAAAGGAACAGACGCCACCACCTCTTACAGTATTTGTTTTAACCACTTAAGACTTACTTTGTGTTTATCAATAAGTTCTTTCAATCTCCTAATACATGTTTTTGAGTTATGAAATCAGAATATACAAATACGTACCCTCTGTAAATATTCTGTGTTGTATATTTTTGACAGATTCAGAATTACCATTCCACATTTACTCTAAATGCATATATTTTAATGATAGGCACATTCTATAATATTATGAAATGCTTAGAGGACTGACCATCATTAAAGTGAAAAGTTCCCTTACAGTTTTTAAAAAATGTACTTACAGGGAGTAATAACGATCATTGTTACCACAGTGGACATCAGGACAAGACAGATGATTCCGAGGATCCCAGCAATGAGCTTCTCTAGAGGCGATGGTGAACCTGCAGGGAGAGAAAAGGAACTACTGAGAAAGGAGTGATGGGGGCAATTGTTTAGAGAGTAGACATAACACTGCTGTTGCTGCTGCTGCTAAGGCACTTCAGTCATGTCGGACTCTGTGCAACCCCATAGACGGTAGCCTACACTAGAACCCATGTAAATATAGAGTTATGTATATAATCTTCGACCCCAAACTCAATTTCTACAACTGTAGTCTTTCTCTCAGAATATACCATTGCATTTTCAGCAAATATAATGCTGCATTAGTTGTTGATTGAAGACTACAAATTTCAGCAATGCCAGAATGAAAGTAGTTCTCTGATTTCACATTAGGTACCATATCCAATTTTAAGCTCTCTTCTTCAAAATGAAAAATATGTGAGCTTATCCCCTACCCCTTCTCCACACCTTTGCACCCCAAGTGCATATCCTGGAACAGTTCCACCTAGTGACTGGTAATGTTTTACCTTTGGAGTGGTAGTTGTCCTCATTCCCTTGAAGATTCTGAGAAGTCTTTTGAAGATTCTGAGAAGCATTTTGAAGATTTAATTCAGCATATGTTAATTCCTGCTGAGCTATTGAAATGGAACCTTTAGAGCCCTTAGGTTTCATTCGCTGTCTCTTTGAGTTCTTGACTCCCTTCATTTCTGCATAGATTACTCCTTGGTTATTCATCTCTGAAGCTGAGTGATGTCAAGGACTGTGCTCTAAGTGAACTGAGGAATAAGTGGTGTATGTGAGACAAGAATCCTACTGCAATAACATGGGGAGGGGCAAAGACCTTAGTGTTCACTTTGCAGCTGAACAAACTTAAAGCCTGGTTCTAAATTCCTTGGAACTTCAAACAAGGATTTCATGATAGAACACTTTTTTAAAAAAAGATATTTTATATTTGACAATATATTATTGGTTAAACATGAAAAGCAATAAATCAGGGAATAATAAGTTTATGACTAATAATATCCTCATTAAGTTAAAGTCAGATTCCACAGAAATATTTTAACAGCATTACAGTGCTTGTATTAAAATGAAAATATTGTGTATTACAACAGAGATTTAACTATAATTTTGATTATTTTGAAATCCAACACTTGTTATAGACTAAGTACTTTAAAGATGAGGATAAAGTTGGCATTTCCTGCACTAAATTACAGTATATGGTGACTTACATTTATTTATTAAAAGGGGTACCAAATGCTCTTTATTTTGAATGGTTGAGGAATTCTGAGAAAACTTTAAAAATTGAGGTACTACTTCATATATTGAAAAATATTACATGACAAACTAAACATAACCTAAACAATATTAAAAATAAAACAATAGAAAAAGACTAAAAAATATTTATTTTACAAATGTAATTGATAATTGATTTAATCACTAAGGTCTGAATCCACAAAATGATAAACAAATATAGGCCATTCATGAAAGAACACTATTGGTTCAAACTTCCAGAAAGATCCTATAGATGTTAAAGTTAGTAAAGGTCATTTTATTTGTATAAGTGATGATAATTGCTTATAAAATCCAGAAAACATAGCTTAATAATTCAGTCAATGGATGCATTAGTCAGAAAGATCTGAAAATTGATTATGGATTTGAAACTTAAAGAAGCGTGTTCTTTAAAAGTTATTTAGTGTTTAGTAACCTATATTATTAATCTAACATGGAAATAATATGTAATATATAATGCATGTTACACTGAGCACTCAATCTGGTACCTATATGTTCTATAAATATTAGTTTTTAACTACTGTTTAAGTTACGATTTCTGTGTTACTATTTCTGATTCATATCAGTTAGAGCCTGGAAAGCAATTTGTTAAACAAGAGTGTCTTTAATTAGTATAGTACATCTTTTTTGAAATGTTTGTTCAATATTTTTAAAAATCCTTTCATTAGTTACAGTTACATTTGTATCAGCATTTAGGAAGCTACTTCATCTTGATTTTTATTAAAAATAAAACTGATTTTATTCAATCTAAGTGCATATATAAAGAATTATGTTTGGCCTTTTTATGCAATGAATTCTTTCCCAAGAATCTATTTATAGAAGTTGAGAGAAATATATATTAACATATTATTATACAAGAAACCTACCTTCTACTGATTATAAAATCCCAAACTAGTTGTTCTCTGTCAAGATGCCTGCAGCTTTCACTTAAGATTATATACAAATCCAAATATGCACTTGACTGGCATTCTACAGACACTAATTTGAATACTTGGAGAAATCTTCCATCATATTTGATATTTTATGGTTGTTTTTTACCCTGAGTTATTTTTTTTAAATTAGTGTTATACTTTGATTTTGTTGTATATTAGCTGTACTTCAGTTGCTTCACATCTAACATTTGCTAGTCCCCACTAAGTGAGATGGCCTAGTAGAGAAACAGGAGAGGAGGGACACATACCTTCTGTTGGCCAGAAAGTCGTGCATCCTTTAGTGGGGAGGTCAGGTTACTCTCATAAAAGAGGCCTGCTATAGCTGTGTAATAAAAGGAGAAATTTAAAAACATAAATCCAGGACAAGAGTAAACAATGTCTGTGACCGTCACATACTGCCCTGTGAAGGCTCAGAGTGAAGTGAGAGTGGAAAAAGATGATTTCTCATCAATGTGTCACTTCAGGGTTGAACAGGAAATTCTCACATTTGGGCTATTTGAAGAGTTTAGCTTATCACACACCTCCAGAAAATAGGAAACTCTGGACTCCAGTTGAAAGGACAGATGGACCTCTAAGTGTGCTATTTATATTTTCAATTTTCAAATGCCTCTGAGAAATTATTTCCATATTCTACAAGATCTGAGGCAACTGAGGTTTAACCACCCATGCAGTTATCTTGCTTCCATCTCAATCATATACATTGCAAACTTAGAATACTTCAAATTTTTCTTTTAAAACTAGATTGCTAAATCTTGGCAGTACATATGCCTTTTCTTTACATCCATTGTTACTTCATTTCCATTGTCATTAAAGAAGTTCTATGAATCATAATCCTATTTTCAATAAATATTTAAAAATATTTGTCCCTAATTATTCTGAGAAATTACTGCATTGCCTACCATAGTGTACCTGGCACAGAGTCCATCATTTTCAAAATACCATCTCTCTTTCTCTGCCTTAGTTCTTACATTCAGCTTTAATCTTATTAAATAAATATTTTAATGTATAAATTTCCTCTGATAAAAATAAATTCCCCTTGAAAGGATAATTATAAACAATATTAAATGTATCATCATGACATAGGTTGAGATATTAAATGACTATTCATCATATCAGATAACTTATCACTTCCCAGCTACCCAACTTCAAACTTTACACTTTCATCTTCCCTTCTCTTTTTTGTTATAATGAAGGAAGTATTAGTACTTTTAATTTCTATCCACCCATTCCTACCTTTAGAGACTAAATGAGTCACCACAAGCATGTCCACTACAGTTTGTTTTACTTTCCTAGTTTCTTCCCACTTCTGTTTTCTCCTTAGGATTCACTTTGTTAGTCCTTTACAACATGAAAAGTGTCAGTTCTTACCCCCAAACTGAGCTATCTTCAGATTACTTGCAATCCAGCATTTTCCTGAGTGCTCAAACCAGAAACCTAGGATGAAATTGAAGCAGGGTCACAGAGATTTGTAATGTGACTAAGATTGGAAGAAAACTATTGGCAATATCAAGAGATGTCCAATATCCTGTCAGAGTAGGAAATGGAAACTCACTCCAGTATTCTTGCCTGGAGAATTCCATGGACAAAGGAGCCTTGTGGGCTACAGTCCATAGGGTCACAAAGAGTTGGACACAACTGAGTGACTAACACACACATCAAATCGATCATGAATTCATCCTCCAATCCTCAATCATGCCTAGTTGTCTATATTTTACTGGGAATATTTATATCACAATATAAACCCAAGTCAAACTTTGCAGTTAAAGAAAAGGTAATTTTTAAACATATCTAACAAAACAATGGGAAGGGGAGGAAAAGAAGACATAAGCCACAAGATAAATGGTACATGCAAATGAAAATGACAAGAAAGCAGGTATAACAATACTCATATCAGATAAAATAGTCTTTAAAACAAATTTCATAATGAAAGACAAAGGACACTATGTAATGATAAAGGGATCAACATAAGAAAAGGATATTATACTTGTTAGCATATATCCACCAATGGAACATTTCATGCAAAGATGGGTTCGATAAAGGACAGAAATGGTATGGACCTAACAGGAGCAGAAGATATTAAGAAGAGGTGGCAAGAATACACGGAAGAACTGTACAAAAAAGATCTTCACGACCCAGATAATCATGATGTTGTGATCACTAATCTAGAGCCAGGCATCTTGGAAAGTGAAGTCAAGTGGGCCTTAGAAAGCATCACTACAAACAAAGCTAGTGGAGGTGATGGAATTCCAGTGGAGCTGTTTCAAATCCTGAAAGATGATACTGTGAAAGTGCTGCACTAATTATGCCAGCAAATTTGGAAAGCTCAGCAGTCGCCACAGGACTGGATAAGGTCAGTTTTCATTCCAATCCCAAAGAAAGGCAACGCCAAAGAATGCTTAAACTACCACACAATTGCACTCATCTCACATGCTAGTAAAGTAATGCTCAAAATTCTCCAAGCTAGGCTTCAGCAATACGTGAACTGTGAACTCCCTGATGTTCAAGCTGGTTTTAGAAAAGGCAGAGGAACCAGAGATCAAATTGCCAACATATGCTGGATCATGGAAAAAGCAAGAGAGTTCCAGAAAAACATCTATTTCTGCTTTATTGACTATGACAAAACCTTTGACTGTTTGGATCACAATAAACTGTGGAAAATTCTGAAAGAGATGGGAATACCAGACCACCTAACCTGCCTCTTGAGAAATCTGTATGCAGGTCAGGAAGCAACAGTCAGAACTTTTTAAAAATAAGAAAATACTATGAATCCTTATGTCAACAAACTGGACAACCTAGAAGAAATGAACAAGTTTCTAGAAATGTACAACCTTCCAAAGTGAGTTAAGAAAAAAAGATATTTTGAACAGAATGATCACTGGAAGTGAAATAGAATCTGTTATCAGGTACACCCATGGTGGATTCATGTTGATGTATGGCAAAACCAATACAATATTGTAAAGTAAAATAAAATAAAATTTTAAAAAAAGGAATTAAAAAAAATTCTCCAGGTCTGGATGGCTTCACTGGGGAATTTTGCCAAATACACAAAGAAAAAATTCATATTAGTTTTTGCACTATTTTAAAAGACTGAAAAGGAGGGAACACTCCTAAAGACATTCTAAGAAGCCACCAGCATCCTGATGTCAAATCAACAAAGATACTACTAAAAAAATGAAGCTTCTCCATCTTTGGCTGCAAAGAATATAATCAGCCTGATTTCGGTGTTGACCATCTGGTAATGTCCATGTGTAGAGTCTTCTCTTGTGTTGTTGGAAGAGGGTGTTTGCTATGACCAGTGCATTTTCTTGGCAAAACTCTATTAGTCTTTGCCCTGCTTCATTCCACATTCCAAGGCCAAATTTGCCTGTTACTCCAGGTGTTTCTTAACTTCCTACTTTGCATTCCAGTCCCCTATAATGAAAAGGACATCTTTTTTGGGTGTTAGTTCTAAAAGATCTTGTAGGTCTTCATAGAACCGTTCAGCTTCAGTTTCTTCAGTGTTACTGGTTGGGGCATAGACTTGGATTATTGTGATATTGAATGGTTTGCCTTGGAAATGAACAGAGATCATTCTGTCGTTTTTGAGATTGCAACCAACTACTGCATTTTGGACTCTTTTGTTGACAATGATGGCTACTCCATTTCTTCTGAAGGATTCCTGCCTGCAGTAGTAGATATTATGGTCATCTGAGTTAAATTCACCCATTCCAGCTATACTAATTACCAATTCTATCCATATTGGATTTGCTTTAGAATTACACTTAAGATGGAATTTTAGACTCAAAAATGAAACTTGAAATCATCTCTTCTAACCTCTGTTTATGTATATGAGAAAGTTAGAATAGTTATTTTCTTAAAGTCATAAAATTAATTTGTATCATAACAAAGATTATAACTCTGTCTCCTAGATTCAGTTACAAAGTTATTTCAGAGAAACTTGAATTGCCTTGTTTTATAGCCTGCTAAATATCAAAAGATTATAAGTCTTAGATTATTCACACCTTCCTAAAATAGCTTGAAACTTTATTGTTCCTCTTAAGTTTCAGAGCAGATTTAGTACCACATTCTTTAAAAATCCATCTATATCTTGCTGAAGAGAACATATTTGTCTCCATTCTAAGCCTTATTGGGCTAAAATAGAAAAAAAGTAAACCTTGCATTTCTTCAGAATTTTTTCCTCCTTAAATTTATCTATTTTTCTGGAGTAGACAGAGGTTATATTTTTGTGGAAGTATAGATGAGAAATTATATTTTGGAGTTATATATAAGTATGTACACACACACACATATATATATGGATTTTGATTAAAGATTATCACTTATTAGTTGACTGACCTTATAAATATTTCTAAGATCAATTATAAATATTTCTAAGATCAATATAGGATTGATCTTAGAAATATTTATATTATTTAGGCTCAATTTTTCTCACTTATAGATTGAAAAATAATGACACCATATAGGGTTGTTATTAGTACCACAAGACATCTTTGGCACCTTCAATGTCACTTTTCAAAGGCTCATTCTTTGAATCTCATGGTTACAGTGTTTTCCTCAAAATGTAAGATTCAAGTTATGAACTCCAGTGACCGTAATGTTGAAGGAACAAGAAAAGTGAATGATAGGATCTGCTATAATACAATTGGTCAGTTAAGGGAATTTTCCAAATTAGACTGTGTGTGTATATTCCTCAAAGGGGTTACTGTATTTGGTGTACCAATATGTGTGCCATTTGAGTCTAATACAGATACTAAGTGATAAGATATAATATTTCTCAAAAGAAGATATTAATCTGGGTTTTTGATGAGTGCAAAATATATCATTTCTAAAACTTTGCAACCAATTACATTGTTTTTTAAGTTTGAAAGTTTAATGCAACATGTCCGTAAGCTGTCATGGATCATTACTTAACCACACAGAAAATAAGTTCTAAAAGCTCCAGAAAGAGAAATTTTAAAAATCATATTTTCTGATATTCCCAGAGAAATGGATATTTTATTTCACTTTTTAAGATCATCTTGGTTATTATTCACTTAGCACCCCATTACTTAATGATGAATATGTTGCCATTTTTCCATTGAATTAATTATACCTTATGAAACTTTATGAAGAATTCTTAGTATGTTTTTTGCCTATAGTCTTCAAAAATGAGTGAGAAGAGAGGGTGACTCATAAACCAGAAATTCTCCTATTCAAAGAAGGATAAAAGGCGTCCAGCTGATAAAAAGGTAAACACTTTTTTCTATATGCTGTGGTTGTTTAGTTCCTAAGTTGTATCTGACTCTTTTGCCACCCCATAGAATGTATTCTGCCAAGCTCCTCCATCCATGGGATTTCTCAGGCAAGAATATTGGAGTAGGTTGCCATTTCCTTCTCCAGGGGATCTTCCCGACCCAGGGATTGAACCCACATCTCCTGCACTGCAGGCTGTTTCTTTACCATTGAGTCCCCAAGGAAACTCTTTTCCTATATATTTGGTTGTTTACTGGAAACAATGTCAAGTAAGAAAAAATTAAATGATAACAGTTGTGTCCATGTATTTATTATATATCTAGTTCTTAATATATTAAGAGGTGTATTTAAATGCAATATTCAATGACATTTGTGATCAATTAAATAGTGATATTAATCTGAAACTCCACAATAAGTTCACTTTTGCTCTGATTCTGGGGGTTTTGCTTACCACATATTTGCCTTCTGATTTTGTGCAGTTTCCGCAGCATATTGTTGCAGCAATCCTGGGATTAGTGTGCTTTTTACTCCTGCTGGTAACCATAGGCTTAGGATATACATATAAGTATCAGGTACACATATTGATCATGAGAGCAATGAACCAGAATTTAAAAAAATGAGATACTATAACTGCTGAACTGCTGTTGAGCTTCATAAACTATAAAGTTCTATAGAAATGTTAGATTCCAGAGGATAATGACTATGATATTGATGATAATATCATTATCTTGTTATCATAAAGTTCTTATGCCACACAAAATAGCTGAAGTCATACAAAAATTTTAGTAAGGAATTTGAATTTGAAATTATTTGAAACTTTCTGTTTGAAATTATATCTATTTGAAATTATTTTTCATGTAAGTTGAATTTGCCATATGGACCAAGACTTAGAGCATTTTATTTGATTATTACATTCCTTACCTTACAGCAATATTACTTCATTAGAAAAGAGTATATTTGATCCCTTTTTATGTTATTAAAATATAAATCATGAGTACTGATATATATCATTTTGTACATTATTCTTGCATTTCAATGTGTTTTTCCTGATAATTATTAATTATTTGGTTCACTTCAAACCATTTTGGGTGTCTTTCCAGGTTAATGTATACTGAGTAGAATCACAAGTTTGAAATTGTTATTTGAGAAGAATATATGGCAAAAAAAACAGTTAATTGTTTCTTTATTTCCACTTTTATGTTTTCTGTTGTATAAATGTTTATTATTGTTTTACTCACTTTAAAAATAACAGAGTCAAATATATGCAGCTACCATTTAAAGAGCTTTTTTATGCTTCAACACTTCAAAATATTTTAACTTTACATATTCACTGATTGTTTCAATTTAGCCAACATCATTCGTACAATAAATTATAATAATGTCATCTTCTCTTAAAGCCATTCATGATCTTATTTTTACAATATGGGTTGAAGTGTTACAGGGCTATTGTGAATGCAAAATACAAAATACAACAGAAAGGAACATTTCTGCACCAGAAGTTGAGAATCACGTAGTGTTACCACCTAATACAGGCAAGTATTAAATACTTAGGCTGATATCTAAGGTATTTTTTCATGGAAATATCCCCTTCTGTACCATTTCAAAATGTAATTTTAAAACTTTATATTGAAACTTTGGCAGAAATTTTAATTGTACTCATCTTTCTTCTTGAATCCATGTTTTACTATAGTTAATTGGATACTTTCACAAAAATCCTATGATAGCATCATAGTTACTTGATTATTTGGATGTTCTATGCTAGTCATAAGATTTCCAGGTGGCTCAGTGGTAAACAATCCTCCTACCAATTCAGGAGACTCAAGACACTTGGGTTTGATCCCTGGGTCAGGAAGATCCCCTGGATTAGGAAATGGCAACCTACTCCGGTATTCTTGCCTAGAGAATCCCATGGGCAGAAGAGCCAGGTGGGCTATAGTCCATGGGGTTGCAAAGAGTTGAATACGACTGAGCACACACAGATGCTATCTATAAATATTTCCCAAAGCAAAGAGTTTTTAGAATTAATATCATTGCCATGTATTCACTTTGATGGATTTTGCCCTTTAGGGAGAAATATTTCATTCTGTTATAATTTATCTACATTTGAGACAAATTTCTCAGTGTAATCTTATCAAAGGCCTTGAGTCTGTCAGAGACAGTCTCTGGCTCAACAGTATTCTTACCTACAGAATTTGGTAGAAGAGCTATTTTTTAAATATAGGCTTTTGGGACACAGAAAATAATCTATTTACTGATCATTCAGTCTGAAGTAAACAGTGAAGTAAAGAAAATATACAGGTCACTAAAGGTCTTAAGGCTGTGGATGATGGTAGTTTTGTTTTCAAGATAGACTACGGCACGTGTCAAGTAAAATGGTCCTGCTGTGGAAAGAAGTGTTATTATTTTTCAAAAGAAGAAAAAACTTGGAGTGAATACAAGAAATCATGCCAAGACCTGGGCCCTAGACTCATTAAGATTGGTGACCAACAAGAAAAGGTATGTTTACTCTACTAAACCTGAGTAAGTGCTTTAGGAGAAGTTTGTACGTCTTAAGTTAGGATAAGTACGTAGACTTTTCCTCCAATGATATTTGGCCAATTTGGTTTGAGCCCTGATACATATAGGTGCAGACTTACCTGCAGAAAAGGGGACACAGGTGTAACAAAGACCTGTAAAAGCTATTTCTAAACCAAGAGAGATAGTTTTGCTGTGAGTGTGGGTGCCATGGAATGATTTTGTTTTTTCATTTTATGTGTGGCATCTTCACGTTTTAATATACCTAAGGCTGTTTCAGTATTTAGCCTCAAAGCAATTTGTTGTTGTTCAGTCGCTCAGTCGTGTCAAACTCTGTGATCCCATGGACTGCAGCATGCCAGGCTTCCCTGTCCTTCACTATCTCTCAGAGGGTGCTCAAACTCATGTCCATTGAGTCAGTGATGCCATCCAACCATCTCATCCTCTGTTGCCCCCTTCTCCTTTTGTCCTCAATCTTTCCCAGCAACAAGATATTTTCCAGTGAGTTGGCTCTCATTAGGTGGCCACCCATTAGGTGGCCAAGGGATTCAAGCTTCAGCTGCTGCATCAGTCCTTCCAAAGAATACTTCTGGGACAAAGGAGAAACTGCTTTCAATGATATAAAGAGTCTAAAAGAGCCGATATCTTATTGCATTGAGTTCTATTCTTCCGCCACCAGTATTTCATGGGTTGGATCCCTGGGTTGGGAAGTTCCTCTGGGGAAGGGAATGGCAACCCACTCTGGTATTCTTTCCTGGAGAATTCCATGGACAGAGGAGCCTGGCAGGCTACAGTCCCCGGGGTTGCAAAGAGTTGGATACGACTGAGTGACTAACACACATAGGTATTTGGGAGGGATCATATTTCTAAGGGAGGATGAGTTTTTCCACTTTCATGACCATAGGAAATATAAAATGAAAAATAAAGAGAAAGAATTTAGCTGGAATGATTCTTTGAAAATGAGTTTTTGTCTTACTCTTAATCCTGAATGACAGAGGAAGCTTCTCTTTTCTGGAAGAGAAAATCTAGGTCACATTTGCCATGACTTATAAAATGTAGAACTATAAAGCCTACCTAGCAGATTTTGTAGATTTCTTTCCAATAATTCGGGTCAGGCACTGAATTTAATTTGTAATATTTAGTCCCAAGAATGCTATTTCTATTAGTCTTATAAAGTATGGGTTAAGAGCTCTATGTTTTCTTGATTGTGAAATGCTTATGTTCTCAAAATAACAGTGTCAGTGAATAACTCTTCACTATAAAAAATTAATTAAGTGATGGACAATGAAGTCAGAGAAATACAAAAATTCAGACACAGATTATAGGTACCTTGATTATTTTAAACATCAATTGTGAACAATCAATCCCTGAATGATATGAGTTTTATTTTACCCTCAGGAAATTAGCTTTATTTTAATCTGTATTTCTCTCATCTCTTCCCATTTTGTTGTCTACAGTTTTACTTCTGCCACTGAAGTTTCTGGACTTTGACATTTCAGTGAAACATTTTGCACCTTTCATCTGTGTACTTCCACGAACTATTCCATCTCCTCTGAAATTTCTGAAACCTTTATTTAATTTTAGTGCTTTTTCAGAGACCTAGAAATGATAGAGTATATTTTTGATGTGCCTCTAGAATACCTGTATTTTCTCCTAGACATTAAACGTTAATAATTAAAATTTTCCTCTATGTAATTTAACTATAGTAGAAAGATATTGCAGTGTGTGTGTGTGTGTGTGTGTGTGTGTGTGTGTGTGTGTAAGTGAGAGAGAGAGACAGAAGGAGATACAGAAAGACAGAGAAAAAGAGAGAAAGAAGTTGCTCTTAGGTACATTTGCATCCATAAGAAACTATTTGAAGTGAATAAAATGCACCATAAATAATGATTGCAAGTAATTGATAGTATTTTTATGGTAAAGATGTTTCAGAAGCTGCGTGCATCCATTATTTCAGTACACAAAGTCTTCAGAATAGACAGTATGATTCCCATTTGATACATAAAAAATGCTTAAGAAAATTTGTTTCCTTACATTGACATGCAAGTAAATGGGATGACCTGTTTTAAAACTTGTAGGTATAGTTTCTCCATCTTCACTGCTATATAATATTCCATAGTACAAATGTAGTTTATCCATAGTCTAAATGATGGGAATTTAATTTTTTTCCAGTTTTTGTTGTTATGAATTGTCCGTCATTAAACATCCATAGATATATCACTTCATAAGTTTATTTTCCCTGTGTCCTATCTTTTCTTTGTCACAATATCCTGAAGAGTGGAATCATAGGATAATTGGGCATGTAAAAGTTTAATTTTATATGATAATTCCGAATTATTTTTCAATATTTTTGGCAATGGTTTAAAAAACATTTTTGATCTCTGGCATCCCATAAACTTGGAGTAGTTATTCTTCAGTTCAGTCATTCAGTCATGTCCAACTCTTTGGAGTTGCTATTCTTAATGTTTGACAGTTGAATAGCTGTCAATATCTTTGTAGTTTTGATTTATATTTCCCTGATTTCTAATGAGCTTGAAACATTTCCATATTTATTGACTATATATTACATTTACTATGTTTTCTTATTGATTTATAAGAATATTTTATTTTTTCTTTAATCTAAATATTGCAGACATCTCCAGATTTGAAGCCTGTCTTTTCACATTTTTAAGATGTCTTTCATTGAAGAGAAGTTTTAGGTTTAGAGCACACATATTAACCTGTCTGTGAAAGTGCTGCACTCAATATGCCAGCAAATTTGGAAAACTCAGCAGAGGCCAAGGGACTGGAAAAGGTCAGTTTTCATTCCAATCCCAAAGAAAGGCAATGCCAAAGAATGCTCAAACTACTGCACAATTGCACTCATCTCACACACTAGTAAAGTAATGCTCAAAATTCTCCAAGCTAGGCTTCAGCAATACATGAACCGTGAACTTCCTGATGTTCAAGCTGGTTTTAGAAAAGGCAGAGGAACCAGAGATCAAATTGTCAACATCTGCTGGATCATTGAAAAAGCAAGAGAGTTCCAGAAAAACATCTATTTCTGCTTTATCAACTATGCCAAAGCCTTTGACTGTGTGGATCACAATCAACTGTGGAAAATTCTGAAAGATGGGAATACCAGACCACCTAACCTGCCTCTTGAGAAACCTGTATGCAGGTCAGGAAGCAACAGTTAGAACTGGACATGGAACAACAGACTGGTTCCAAATAGGAAAAGGAGTACGTCAAGGCTGTATATTGTCACCCTGCCTATTTAACTTATATGCAGAGTGCATCATGAGAAACGCTGGACTGGAAGAAACACAAGCTGGAATCAAGATTGCCGGGAGAAATATCAATAACCTCAGATATGCAGATGACACCACCCTTATGGCAGAAAATGAAGAGGAGTGAAAAAGCCTCTTGATGAAAGTGAAAGAGGAATGTGAAAAAGTTGGCTTAAAGCTCAACATTCAGAAAACAAAGATCATGGCATCCAGTTCCATCACTTCATGGGAAATAGATGGGGAAACAGTGGAAACAGTGTCAACTTTATTTTGGGGGGGCTCCAAAATCACTGCAGATGGTGATTGCAGCCATGAAATTAAAAGACGCTTACTCCGTGGAAGAAAAGTTATGACCAACCTAGATAGCATATTCAAAAGCAAAGACATTACTTTGCTGACTAAGGTCTGTCTAGTCAAGGCTATGGTTTTTCCAGTAGTCATGTATGGATGTGAGAGTTGGACTATAAAGAAAGCTGAGTGCCGAGGAACTGATGCTTTTGAACTGTGGTGTTGGAGAAGACTCTGGAGAGTCCCTTGAACTGCAAGGAGATCCAACCAGTCCATTCTGAAGGAGATCAGCCCTGGGATTTCTTTGGAAGGAATGATGCTAAAGCTGAAACTCCAATACTTTGGCCACCTCATGCGAAGAGTTGACTCATTGGAAAAGACTCTGATGCTTGGAGGGATTGGGGGCAGGAGAAGAAGGGGACAACTGAGGATGAGATGGCTGGATGGCATCACAGACTCGATGGACGTGAGTCTGAGTGAACTCTGGGAGTTGGTGATGGACAGGGAGGCCTGACGTGCTGTGATTCATGGGGCCGCAAAGAGTCAGACTCGACTGAGCAACTGAACTGAAATGAACTGAACTGAACTGATTAACCTGTCTATTCTGTTATACATGGAATTTCTTTTAGTCTATCATGTCTCTTCCTTGATACCTTTCATCCAGACACAAAGAATTGTATGAGTCATTCATGAGGCTTTTCCACTTTCATTTCTCCTCTGCACAATGGAGACATTAGTGCCTTTTTAATTTATCATAGGGGCATTTGAAGACAAATGTGTCCAGTGTTTTATGAGAGTCCCCAGTAGTAAAGTGTTATCATCAATATTATGAATAATGCTAGTGATTCTAATTTTCCCACAAATCATTTGATCAAAAATAAAATACAACTATTGGGTTGGATTATACAAAATAAGGAGCTAATCATCCCTGGATGTGGCTGGATGGTTCATCTCTTTCTCAGAACATGTAAGTTTTCATTTCATTCTCAGTAACTGACTCAGAGATTACAGGTCAAGAACAGAAATGGTCCTTGGGAATTTAGGGACCATATTTAATGGCATTGAATATCACTTCTCAAGGAACCAAATGTAAATCTCAGGCCCCAAAGCATCAAACACAAAGAATATTATTTCTTCTCATGTTCTTTAATAGAGGGGTCTTCCAAACAGAATAAAGTAATACTTTACTTTTGTTTTTCCCTTGTGTATTTGATGATGCTAGTTGTATTTGCACATGTGGCTGGAAGAAAGAGTAAGAATGTAATGAAGAAAGAACAATTGTACCTGAACCTAGCACTCTCTGTATATGAAATTTGTAGCTATTTACTGGCATGTCACTGAAGAATTGAAACAAATCCATTTCCTAATAAATCATTTAGTAATCTCAAATTGCTTATGTGGTACTGTCTTTCAAGCCATTATTTCATGTAAGTTCACATTAATTCCAGTTAACCCTCTCTCATTAGTTAGTCGGTATAGATTTGTCAAGCCATATCTAGGAAGGTAGTTTAGAAAATGAAGAAAAATCACCTGTTAAGTAGCATGGGGAACAATATGAGAAACACAGGCTCTTAACAAGCTGTTTATTGATTTATTACCCACTGTCCCATGTAGCTATTCTAGCTATTGAAGCTATAGCAATAAATAAACATATAAAAATATCTGACTCTTGTAGAAGATTACATTTTAATGCAGGAGAGATAGGGATAATGAGAATGATTGACAACAAACAAAATGTGCCAAGTAAACTGCATAACATATCAGAGAATGATAAATGCTATGATGTGATATGGAGTCCATACCTTCCACTATATCACAAAGTACTTTCTCATATAAGGATGCAAAAGAAAGATACTTCATTGTGTTAAATAGAGTTGCCAAGGACAGCCTTCTTGATAAATTATGTCCATACAATATCTTGAATGAGCAAGCTATTTGGGTTGCCTAGTGGGATAGCTTCCTCACAGTAAAAAATCAGTGTACAACCCAGCAATCCCACTGCTGGGCATACACACCGAGGAAACCAGAATTGAAAAGACACTTGTACCCCAATGTTCATTGCAGCACTGTTTACAATAGCTAGGACATGGAAGCAACCTAGAAGTCCATCAGCAGACAAACGGATAAGAAAGCTGTGGTACATACCTACAATGGAATATTACTCAGCTATTAAAAATAATGCATTTGAATCAGTTTTAATGAGGTGGATGAAACTGGAGCCTATTATACAGAGTAAAGTAAGTCAGAAAGAAAAACACCAATACAGTATATTAATGCATATATAAGGAATTTAGAAAGATGGTAATGACAATTCTATATGCATGACAGCAAAAGAGACACAGATATAAAGAACTGACTTTTAGGCTCTGTGGGAGAAGGCAAGGGTGGGATGATTTGAGAGAATAGCAATGAAACATGTATATTTCCATATGCGAAATAGATCACCAGTCCAAGTTCAATGCATGAAACAGGGCACTCAAAACCGGTGCACTGGGACAACCCTGAGGGATGGGATGGGGAAGGAGGTGGGAGGGGGGTTCAGGATGGGGGACACATGTATACCTATGGTTGATTCATGTCAATGTATGGCAAAAACCACTAAAATAGTGTAGAGTAATTAGCCTCCAATTAAAATAAATTAATTAATGTAAAAAAAATAATTGAAAGATATTATCCAGAAAAAAAAAAAGTCGGTGTAAAAACTCAGAGGTTGGAATGTATATCACATGCATCAGGAAAAAGCAAGAGACCTATAAGACTGGAGCAAAGTAGGGAAAGAGGAAGAAAAGTAGGTCATAGAGCAGAGAAGTAATAAGGATGAGAGAGAGCATGGGCTTCCCTCAGCAGTAAAAAATCTGCCTGCCAATGCAGGAGATGAGGGTTCAATCCCTGAATGGGGAATATCCTCTGGAGAAGGGAATGGCAATTCACTCCAGTATTCTTACCTGGAAAATTCCATGGACAGAGGAGCTGGCAGGCTATGGTCCATGGCGTTGCAATGAGTCGGACACAGCTTAACTGAACAACAACAGCAACATGTAGGAGATCAGATGTCATTGCAAGAACTTGTATTTGTTTTCAGGAGGATAACTACTGGAGGGTTTTGAGCAGAGGAGTGACAAAAGCAGATTTCTAGTTTTAGAGACTCACTCTGGACACTTCTTTGAGATTACACTGTGGGTGTGTGTGTTTAGGGGTATTAATTCAGTTCAGTTGCTCAGTCATATCAGACTCTTTGCAACCCCATGCACTGCAGCCCACCGGGCTTTCCTGTCCTTCACCAACTCCTGGAGCCTGCTGAAACTCATGTCCATCCAGTCGGTGATCCATTCAACATCTCATTCCCTGCTGTCCATTTCTCCTCCTGCCTTCAGTCTTTCTCAGCATCAAGGAATTTTCCAGTGAGTCAGTTCTTCGCATAAGGTAGCCGAAGAGTTGGAGTTTCAGTTTCAGCATCAGTCCTTTCAGTGAATATTCAGGACTGATTTCCTTTAGGATAGACTGGTTGGATCTCTGATTGGATCTCTGATTTCATTTAGGATGGACTGGGTGGATCTCCTTGCAGTCCAAGGGACACTCAAGAGTCTTCTCCAACACCACAGTTCAAAAGCATCAATTCTTCAGTGCTCAGCTCTCTTTATAGTCCAACTCTCACATACATGACTACTGGAAAACCATAGCTCTGACTAGATGGACATTTGTTGGCAAAGTGATGTCTCTTATTTTTAATCTGCTGTCTAGATTGGTCATAGCTTTTCTTCTAAGGAGCAAGCATCTTTTAATTTCATGGCTGCAGTCACCATCCACAGTGATTTTGGAGCCCAAGAAAATGAAATCTGTCATGGTTTCCACTGTTTCCCCATCTATTTCCCATGAAGTGATGGGACAAGGGGCCATGATCTTAGTTTTCTGAATGTTGAGTTTTAAGCCAAATTTTTCAGTCTCCTCTTTCAGTTTCATCAACAAGCTCTTTAGTTCTTCACTTTCTGCCATAAGGGTGGTGTCATCTGCATATCTGAGGTTATTGATATTTCTCTTGGCAATCTTGATTCCAGCTTGTGCTTCATCCAGCCTGGCATTTTGCTTGATGTACTCTATATAAGTTAAATAAGCAGGGTGACAATATACAGCCTTGACGTACTCCTTTCCCTATTTGCAACCAGTCTGTTGTTCCATGTCCAGTTCTAACCGTTTCTTCCTAACCTGCATAGAGATTTTTCAGGAGACAGGTCAGGTGGTCTGGTATTCCCATCTCTTTCAGAATTTTCCACAGTTCATTGTGATCCACACAGTCAAAGGCTTTGGCATAGTTGATAAAGCAGAAATAGATGTTTTTCTTGAACTGTCTTGTTTTTACGATGACCCAGCAGATGTTGGCAATTTGATCTCTCATTCCTCTGCTTTTTCTAAATCTAGCTTGAATATCTGGAAGTTCATAGTTCACGTACTGTTGAAGACAAGCCTGGAGAATTTTGAGCATCGCTTTCCTAGTGCTCAATTGTGTGGTAGTTTGAACATTCTTTGGCATTGCCTTTCTTTGGGATTGAAATGAAAACTGACCTTTTCTAGTCCTGTGGTCACTGCTGAGTTTTCCAAATTTGCTGGCATATTGAGTTGAGCATTTTCACAGCACCATCTTTTAGGATTTGAAATAGCTCAACTACAATTCCATCACCTCCACTAGCTTTGCTTGTAGTGATTCTTCCTAAGGCCCACTTGACTTTGCCTTCCAGGCTGTCTGGGGTATGTTTAGGGGTATAGGAAGCAAGAATTTAGACATGAAGTACTTAGTACGGTCATCTAGGTGAGAGATGATAGTGGCCTGATGAACAAAGATGAACATTAAGGAGAAGGGGATGACAGAGGATGAGATAGTTTGTTGGACATGAGTTAGTGTAAACTTCAGGAGTTGGTGATGGACAGGGAGGCCTGGTGTGCTGCAGTCCATGGGGTTGCAAAGAGTCAGACACAACTGAGGGACTGAACTGAACTGAACTGAACTGATAAACATTGGTTGAGTTGGTCTGCTGACAGATTCCAAACGTATTTAAAGATGTGTGAGTCAGAGATGTCAGGGATGCCTCCAAGATTTTTTTTGGTTGGGGTTCAGGTTAGGGTTAGGGTTAGGGTTAGTAATTGTAAGAATATTTGGAATTAACTCTGAAGGGGCATATTTGGAATTCAATTTTAGATATGTTAGATAAACATATTAAACATTTATCTATCCACAAGATACCACATGATGGTATTTATACATGGTTATCAAGTTCAAATGAGAGGTCCGTGCTGGGGATGCAAGTGTAGCATGAATCATTGCAGAGACAATGTCAATACTATGAAGCTGGGAGTGACCTTCAGGAAATCTAAGCCTGAACTTCTGCAAACACAAACGTTTAAGATAATGGGGAGAAGAGGGTGATGAGGAGAGACTACTAAGAGTGGTTAAAGAGACATAAGGAAAACAGTGAGGCAGGTAGGATCATGGGATACCTTTAATAGAAGTGCTACTGAGATCATTTGCAGAATTTGAAAGTTTGGTGACTTCACACAGATAATTTTGTTATTTAAAAGTATTACTCACTATTGGTTAGATTCAGGAACATTTAGAGAAAATTAAAATTAAGCAACATTTCCTCCTATATATTGCAGCCTCCTCCCCTGAAAATGTAAAATCTATGTTTCCTAATCAAGGCTATGGTTTTTCCAGTAGTCACGTATGGATGTGAGAGTTGGACTGAGAAGAAGGCTGAGTGCCAAAGAATTGATGCTTTTGAACTGTGGTGTTGGAGAAGACTCTTGAGAGTCCCTTGGACTGCAAGGAGATCCAACCAGTCCATTCTGAAGGAGATCAATCCTGGTTGTTCTTTGGAAGGAATGATGCTAAAGTTGAAACTGCAGTACTTTGGCCACCTCATGCGAAGAGTTGACTCATTGGAAAAGACTGTGAGGCTGGGAGGGATTGGGGGCAGGAGGAGAAGGGGATGACAGAGGATGAGATGGCTGGATGGCATCACTGACTCGATGGACGTTAGTCTGAGTGAACTCCGGGAGTTGGTGATGGACAGGGAGGCCTGGCGTGCTGCGATTCATGGGATCGCAAAGAGTCAGACAGGACTGAGCGACTGAACTGAATTGAATGCTTGTGGTTGGTGCTTTGTTACATAAGTAAATATTGAAGCATCTTCAGTCACTAAAGTTTCAGTAACAAAAGATATATCAATATGTTTCTGGTCGAAACCTTGTTAATTATCTGGTCCTGGTTACTTGGGTGTTGTATTTGTTTCCTAGGGCTTCTGTAACAAAGGAGCACAACTTGAGTGTCTTAAAAGAACAGAATTTTTTTTTTTCCACAGCTCTATAAAGATAGAAGTGCAAAATAAAGGTCTCAGCAGATCCTACATATGAGCATATTTGATTAGGCTTCTCTCTAAAGAGAGAAGTAGCTTTAACTTGATCATATCCACCAAGACCCATTTCAAACAAGTTCCTATTCTCAGGTCCTGGGGGATTAGAACCTTAACATATATTTATATGTTACGATCTCAACATATAAATATACAACAAGCATATTTATTTTGTGAAAATTAAACAAGCTCTACATTAATAGTCTGTGCAGCTTTCTGTGTGTTTTATTTACACTATGAATTTCTTTAATATAATAGATGATTCCATTTACATTAGGAAAAATTTAAATACCTATAAGTATCTAGAGTAAATAAGATATTCACTATTTCTATGTAGAAAATTATGAAGTTTACTGAAAAGTATTAAAGAAGATGTAAATTACTAGTGACATCTCTTGCCAATTCATTGAAATCTTTACTTACATTATAAATATGCAAATTCTGCCCAAAGTAATCTAAACACTTAGTGTAACTAAAATAAACACCCTATCATTGTTTATTCTAGACCTTAATCGATTATTTCTAAAAATTTACAGTAGGGCAAAGAGCCTAGAATAGATATTTTATTCCTAAAACTGAAGAATGGTAATAGAGAATTCAGCGTGGTAAATACAAAGCTACATATTATAAAAGCGACCTTAATTTAGATACTTGATAATGAAATAAGTCAGACAGAGACAAATAAATACTACATGATATCACATACATATGGAATCTGAAAAAGCCAAATTCAGAGAACAGAGAGAGAAATGATTGTCACCAGGAACTGGGAGGGGACTGTGGAAATACTAATCAAAGGACATAAATTTCCAGTTATAAGATTAACAGGTTCTAGGAATCTAATGTACAGTATGATAAATAAGATAATAATATTGCAGTATATACTTGGGAGTGGCTAATAAACTAGATCTTGAAAGTTTTCACCACAAAAAAGAAATGTGTGTCTGTGACAGGACAGATGTGCTAGGTAATGCAATGATGATAAGTCATTTTGCAATAGAAAAGTGTCAGATCAACATGCTTGACTTACTCAATGTTGCATGTTGATTGTATCTCAGTAAAACTGTGGAATAAAGTCTTTGTGTCTATCAAAGAGATACTACTTAAAAAGTGGGGTGAAAAAGTGACAACATGGAAAAATGTTTGCTGCAAATGTAACCAACAATATGGGGACAGCCCCACCTGTCAGTGTCCCCTAGTAGTCATCCTATGCTGTCCACAGAGTCACCCCTGGAGCATATGGCTCTGGTGACCAGAAAAGTCTGCTGCTGGCCCCACAGGACATCTCTTACATAAGACCACCTCTCCAAGAGCAAGACACAGGACGAAGCTACCTAATACAGGGAAGTAAACAGAGAATTACAGAAAATTATAGAGACAAAATGTCCTAAATGAAAGAGCAAGGTGAAATCACAGAAAAAGCAATAAAGTGGATATGGCCAATCTACCCGACAGAGTTCAGGAAAATGATTATAGAGACACTCAGTGAGCTCAGGATAAGAAAGGATGAGCACAGTATTTTTAACAGAGAGTTAGAAAATAACAGAAGAAACACACAGAGCGGTAGAATTCAAGGAATCAATGACAGATTAGATGCCATATGAACAGTTCAGTAGTCTGGAAGAGAGAGTAGAGAAAGGCACTTAAGTTGAACAGAAAAGGAAAAAAGGAGAAAAGACTTTTAAAAATCGAGGACAGTTTAAGACACACATTATGCAATGTCAAGTGCACAAACAATTGCATCATACAGATCCCCAGTAAGAGATGGAGCAGAAAACTCACATGAAGAAATAGGAGCAGAAAACTTCCCTAACCCAAGAAACAAATATCCCTGTCTGGGAGGACAGACGGTACAAAAACGTATGAACACAAAAGGGTCCTCAAAGAAACACATTATAAAGATAGTGGCAAAAATTAAAAATAAAAAGAGAATATTATTAATAAAATCATCAAGGGAAAAGCAACTGGTATTGTACAAGGGAGAGGCTTCCCTGGTAGCTCAGCTGGTAAAGAACCTGCCCGCATGCAGGAGACCTGGGTTCGGTCCCTGGGTTGGGAAGATCCCCTGGAGAAGGGAAAGGCTACCCACTCCAGTATTCTTGGTCTGGAGAATCCCCATGGACAGAGGAGCCTGGCAGGCTACAGTCCATGGGATGGCAAACAGTCAGACAAGACTGAGTGACTAAGCACAGCACAGCAAAGTACAATGTACAAGGGAACTCCCACAAGACTATCATGTGGCTTTTCAACAGAGACTTTGCAGGTCAAAAGATAGGAATGCTATATGCAAATTGAATAAAGGAAGTTCAGATCAACATGATGGAGTGAAAGGACATAAAGCTCACCTACTCCTTCACAACATGTCGAAAATATATCCACATGTGGAACAATTCTCACTGAAACCTAGCTGGAAACTGGCAAAAGGACTCCTGTTTAACCATGACTGTAATAAAGATACACAAATAATCAAGTAGGAAGGGAAGAGAAGTGATTGGGTCAGGACTGAAGTGGACTCAGAGGAAAAGGGAGATTATATGGATGGAGACCCACTCTTGGGATTGAATGGGTCAAGCCATGGATTGGGTGTCACAGTCTGGAGTCCTATGTGGGGCAGACAAGTACCTGGGACTGATTGTAAGACTACTAAAACAGATGGAAGGGCTGTGGGAAGCCTGGGCTTTGTTCCTAAGGAGTATGCATGAACATAGGCATACCGGATAGCCTCCAAGACTGGACAGACAAAGGTTTATAAATCTTGCTATTTCTTGTTTTTCCATTAAACCTCACCAATGTGTGCCAGGGTCCAGCCCCCTCAGGGTCCAGGAGAACCTGAAGGAGAAACAGCATCGGTGGATGATTTAGAGAGAGATAAGGAAAGAATATTGTAGATAAGAAAATAGAGGAGAGAAAGAGGCTGATATTCCTTGGTTTACACAGAAAGCTAATAAAGTCTTAGAAGCTCAGGGAGGAAAGTGAACTCAGGGAGCCTCTATGCTCTAAGGGATCAGCCTGAAAAAGAAAGTAAGAGAGAATAAAAGAAAAACACGGGGTGACCAAGCTCTTTTGAGCGAGGCCCAATAGCTTTATTTTAAAAGGTACTTTTATACCTTGTCTTATACATAGAGGGAAATGAAAGATGCAAAGTCATACAGAGTCAGCCCAAACATCTGTTTTGTCTTTATTGAAACCAGGAATTTTTTTGCAAACATTTCCCAAAAACAATATTGTGTACATTATCTTCTGGCCTTGGAGGCCTGTGAACATTTTATGACCCTCTTTTGATAAAGGCTTCTCAACCAGAAAACTTATTTTCCCTCAAAGTGTTTTTTCCTTATATTTTTAATCTATGTCAGCCTCAGAAAGTATTAAACAAGTTACATTTCTCATGGAGCAAAGGTGCAGTGAGTTACAAGAAAGAACCAATTAGCTCAAAAGTCTGATGTGGTTAATTTCAAAGCTACACTTAAACTTACTTTTCAACTATGTTAACTAATGCGCTCCCAGGTGCACAGTGGATAAGAGATATGGGAACTTAGCAACAAGCATTGGCCCAATAATGAAATCCTACATTAGCATTACTCTAATAACTTTTAACTCTTTAAAAGACTCTGTGTTTTAGGCTTTCCGTGCCTTTCACAGTTGGGAGGCTGCGAATAATCACATGTGTAGCTGCAAGAGTCTGGATAGACCCGTCAAGCAAGCTAGAATGCTAACAAAGGGGGTTTGATTTGAAATATTCCTCTCATGTCCAGGAGACTTATTAGCTATAGCCCTAAGTTAATTTTCTCCAGAGAAAGGTGGTCAGGGTTAGCCCCTTGTTAATGTCAGAGGAGTTGGTGAAAGTCATGAAATAGTAAAACAGACAGATTCTGGTTTTGGGGTAGATGCTCAAGAAAGCCTAGGGAGCCCCTTGAGTTCTGAAGCCTTGCTTAACAGTTTTCTTCCACATGACCTTGTCATGGATGAGGTCTCCCGTGGTGGCTCCTGGCAAATGTGGTTTACCATTGTAAATCTCTTGAACAATCTTAAATGTCTATTTCATGCCAGAACCCTAACTGATATAAGTAGAAGCCCTTTTTAGTTTTATATCCCTAATTTTTACAATTTTTTTAGTTCATAAAGGATGTTTGCTAACTTTATTACATAAATAATTACTAATATGAGCTCTCATAAGGAGACTACTTACTCCCAAGGAATTTATGGGTGGTAAATTTTCCTCATTTTGAGTACATTTAAAATTTGGAAAGGTAACTGAAGTATTGTGCATGCAGTAAAAAAAAGCTGAAGTAATAACTAATAAAATTTTATAAAAGCAGCAACATATTTTATGTGCTTTAATTGATTAGGATTCATTAACAACTTGTATTAGCAAAATTGAGCTGCTATACACTAAACTCACACACGTAACTTTTCCCAGATGAACAGTTAGCAGTATAAACATAATTTCCATCAATATATGCACAACCATCTTTCTCCATTTTCAGGAATTCAAACCTGTAAAAAAATTAAAGCAATAAAATCTTCAAATGCCAATTTTGTCTCAAGCTTAAAATTAATAAAACAAACAAAATGAGAAAGAATAAAAGAACAAATTAAACAAATAAAATAAGAACAAACCCTTGAAGATTGACAGTCTTTAAACTAAGTTTAGCAGTTGATACTAAACAGTATCTAATCCTGTTTGTTTAAATAGAATTATAAGCCAAATGACAGTTTATAAGCCAAAGGAAGAACTGATCCTGAAGCTGTAGCTCCAATACTTTGGCCACCTGATGTGAAGAGCTGACACATTGGAAAAGACCCTCACATGGGGAGAGATTAAGGGCAAGAGGAGAAGAGGGTGATAGAGGATGAGATGGTTGGAGGGCAGCCCTGACCCAATGGACATGACTTTGAGCAAACCCAGAGAGTTAGTAAAGGTTAGGGAAGACAGTCCATGGGGTCACAGAATCGGAAATGACTTAGTGACTGGACAACAACAAAAGCAAATCACAAATGATAAAACTGATAGAAATGTATAGATTTATCAACTTGCCTGAAACTATGCCCAAATTTCTCCTAAGAGTCCAGTAAAATTAACAATGTAAAGGTTCTAAAGCTGAGATTATTTAGAAAGGACTGGCACTTTTCCCCCAATTAAATCCCACAGACTGATCCTCAAAAAACATAATTATTTCCTTTATCTTGTTGCTTTTTCTGTTCCCTACACACATAACACACACACACACAAAAAAACCCAGATATAATCTCAGAAAAGTTCAATTATCAAAACACTGTACATACAGGTTTTCAATTACTGTGGTGCCATCTTCCCATAACCAGGATTCACTTGTTTCATTGATTTTGAGACCTATCCATCCTTTTACTTCAAGCATTGATAAAATTTCCTATTTGGAAAAAATCATAAACCATAAATGTGTACATATTATAATACACTCCTTTCTGACTCAAAGATTATTGATTAAATTTCTCCCAAGGGCTGTCACACATCCACTTAGTATTAATACGAGTTTCTCTCAAGATATCTCATTAATTAATGTACTTTTTTCCTAGCATTAAATGTTCAAAAAGTGGAGTTTCTCTAATTTTTCCTTAATAAAACTGAGTCAAAGAAACAAAATATCATAGACTTTTGAGAACTTCAGTTTTCCCAAATTATGGCATCAATCACTAATGTTTTCAAATCAAATACAGTTACGGTATAACAACAACAACAAAAACAAACAAATAAACAAAAGCAGAAGTGTTTCCCCTACCAGCTCTCCCTTGATATCGATCTTTAGAAGGTGGGTATCTAGCTCTTCACAGGCAGCATGGCTCTCCATCCAGGTTTTGGTTTTACTCGAAAGATGATAATAACTACTTCCAAATCCAATCCAGTGAGTTGAACAATGGTCACAGGAACATTCTAAAGAGTAGAAATATGTTTAATGTGTACTCTGTACAATAAGTCACTACTACTAACACAATTCCCATATCTTCCTGTCTGTTATACAGATGGATATTAGGTAGAAAGCAAAATAAGCATTTTTTTGGTAATATTTCTGGACAAGTTTTAAACAAAACCATAGCTAACTTCAGCAATACGTGAACCATGAACTTCCAGAGGTTCAAGCTGGTTTTAGAAAAGGCAGAGGAACCAGAGATCAAATTGCCAATATCTGCTGGATCGTCAAAAAAGCAAGAGAGTTCCAGAAAAGCATCTATTTCTGCTTTATTGACTATGCCAAAGCCTTTGACTGTGTGGATCACAATAAACTGTGGAAAATTCTGAAAGAGATGGGAATACCAGATCACCTGACCTGTCTCTTGAGAAACCTATATTTAGATCAGGAAGCAACAGGTAGAACTGGACATGGAAAAACAGACTGGTTCCAAATAGGGAAAGGAGTACATCAAGGCTGTATATTGTCACACTGCTTATTTAACTTCTATGCAGAGTACATCATGAGAAACGCTGGACTGGAAGAAGCACAAGCTGGAATCAAGGCTACCGGGAGAAATATCAATAACCTGAGATATGTGATGATACCACTCTTATGGCAGAAAGTGAAGAAGAACTAAAGAGCCTTTGATGAAAGTGAAAGAGGAGAGTGAAAAATCTGGCTTAAAGCTCAACATTCAGAAAACAAAGATCATGGCATCTGGTCCCATCACTTCATGGGAAATAGGTGGGGAAACAGTGGAAACAGTGTCAGACTTTATTCTGGGGGACTCCAAAATCACTGCGGATGGTGATCGCAGCCATGAAATTAAAAGACACTTATTCCTTGGAAGAAAATTTATGACCAACTTATATAGCATATTGAAAAGCAGAAACATTACATTGCCTACAAGGGTCCATCTAGTCAAGGCTATGGTTTTTCCAGTGGTCGTGTATGGATGTGAGAGTTAGACTGTGAAGAAAGGTGAGCGTCGAAGAATTGATGCTTTTGAACTGTGGTGTTGGAGAAGACTCTTGCGAGTCCCTTGGACTGCAAGGAGATACAACCAGTCCATCCTAAAGGAAATCAGTCCTGGGTATTCATGGGAAGGACTGATGCTAAAGCTGAAACTCCGATATTTTGGCCACCTGATGCCAAGAGCTGACTCACTGGAAAAGACCCTGATGCTGGGAAAGATTGAGGGCAGGAGAAGGGGACGACAGAGGATAAGATGGTTGGATGGCATCATTGACTTGATGGACATGGGTTTGGGAGGACTCCAGGAGTTGGTGATGGACAGGGAGGCCTGGCGTGCTGCGATTCATGGGATCACAGAGTTGGACACGACTGAGCAACTGAACTGAACAGGAATTAGCTCATGTTTTTAATTTTTCTACTTAAATTTTGTTATAAAATTTTATCTATAGGGAAAATGCATTATAAATATGTTTTTTGATCTAATCAAAATTATACATGCATATCGTAGTCTAGTGGCTAAGACTCTGAGCCCCTGTGCAGGAGACCCAGTCTTAATCTGTGGTCAGGGAACTGGCTCCCACATGTTGCAGCTAAGAGTTTGCATGTGGCAACTAGAAATATTCCACATGCCACAAAGATGATGGAAAATCCCATGTACTGCAACTAAGACCCAGCACAGTCAAATAAATAAGTGAATAAATAAATGTCATAAATAAAAAGCTAATCAACATATAACCATATGAACACAAAAAGCAACTAATGAGCTATTTCACTTTTGTCAAAATTTTTGCTGTTAATTTAAATATTCCTTGCCATTTCCTTCTCCAGGAGATCTATCCTACCAAGGGTTTGAACCTCAGTCTCCAGCATTGCAGGCAATTTCTTTACCAACTTAGCTACCAGGGAAGCAATTTAAATACACAGAATAAAATTCAGTAAGTAATTTTTAAAAACTTATACTTCAACTATTTAATAACCACATAATTTGTGTATTTTAATAATTTTTTATAATCATAAAAAATGTAGACTTAGGGAGGGGGAACAATATGGTGGAGTAGGAAGACATGGAACTCATTTTCCCACAGGCACATCAAAAAAATATCTACATGTGTAACAATGCTCAAGAAAAACTAACTGGAAACTGGTGGAAGGACTCCTATAAAATCAAAACAGCAGGAAATGTGTAACCTGGTAGCATGGGGAAAAAGGCTTCATTTCAGGACCTGCACCACTGGGAGGGATCTGATACAAGGAGAAGGACCTTCACCCTAAAGAACAAGCAGGGTGAGCCACAATCTGGGCATTCTAGTCCTAGGTCCTGTGCATGGGAGACAAGCCCCCTCATCTGCTGAGACAACTGCTGGGACAGATAGAAATACTGGAGAAGCCTAGATAGACTCTACTTATGTGTGTGTAGAGATTTCATTCCTTTTCATTACTGAGTAGTCCATTATTTACTAACCCACGATTTGTTATTCATTCATCTGGAGGTTTATATTTGGATTGCTTATAATTTTTAGTTATTATAAATAAAGTGTCTCTAGATATTCTTGTACATGTCTTATGTGGACATAGGCCTTCATTTCTCTTTTTTAAGTTTCTAAGAGTAGGCTTGTTAAGGGGTTGTGCCAGTACAATAACCTCCACATCCTTACTAAAGCTTGTTACTGTCAGTCTTTTCAAATTCTAATCATATTGGTGATTATGTAATGCTAACTCATTGGGGTTATAATTCGCATTTCCTTAATTTCCTGTTTGATTTCTTTTTATTTTCAAATTAGATAAATGAAAGGAAAACAAAAACACAAGCAATGCGAATGGCTAATATTTGACATTCATAGGTTGTTTATATTTTTCTGAGAGACAACAAGCAGTTTTTCGAGTCAATCACTAATTTAAATAAAAAATTAACAACTGATGTATCTAGTCTCTGTTTATTGCATCTGTTGAGATTTTCTCTTTTTACTCAGAAAATTTATTTTCAATTAGACTTGAAATTAGTTCTTTTCATCTTTTTTAATCTTTACTTAGACTTCCACTTTCATAACTGTTGGGTCCTTTTAAATTTCTTCAGTTCAGTTCAGTCACTCAGTCGTGTTGGACTCTGCGACCCCATGAATTGCAACACGCCAGGCCTCATCACCATCTCCCGAAGTTCACTCAAACTCAGGTCCATCAAGTTGGTGATGCCATCCAGCCATCTCATCCTCTGTCATCCCCTTCTCCATCTGCCCCCAATCCCTCCCAGTATCAGAGTCTTTTCCAATGAGTCAACTCTTCCCATGAGGTGGCCAAAGTACTGGAGTTTCAGCTTTAGCATCATTCCTCCCAAAGAACACCCAGGGCTAATCTCCTTCAGAATGGACTGGTTGGATCTCCTTGTAGTCCAAGGGACTTGCAAGAGTCTTCTCCAACACCACAGTTCAAAAGCATCAGTTCTTCAACGCTCAGCTTTCTTCACAGTCCGACTCTCACATCCATACATGAACACTGGAAAAACCATAGCCTTGACTAGACGGACATTTGTAGGCAATGTAATGTCTCTGCTTTTCAATATGCTATCTAGGTTGGTCATAACTTTTTTTCCAAGCAGTAAGGGTCTTTTAATTCCATGGCTGCAGTCACCATGTGCAGTGATTTTGGAGCCCCAAAAAATAAAGTCTGACACTGTTTCCACTGTTTCCCCATCTATTTCCCACGAAGTGATGGGACCAGATGCCATGATCTTCGTTTTCTGAATGTTGAGCTTTAAGCCCACTTTTTCACTCTCCTCTTTCACTTTCATCAAGAGGCTTTTTAGTTCCTCTTCACTTTCTGCCATAAGGATGGTGTCATCTGCATATCTGAGGTTATTGAGATTTCTCCTGGCAGTCTTGATTCCAGCTTGTGCTTCTTCCAGCCCAGCGTTTCTCATGATGTACTCTGCATATGAGTTAAAGAAGCAGGGTGACAATATACAGCCTTGACGTACTCCTTTTCCTATTTAGGGAGTGTTAAACCAAAATATTTTTATGTCATGCTCAAACTACTGCATTATTTTTATTACTTCCTTTTTATTTCTTTGTTTATCCCCCCGTCCCACCCCCCACCCCACCCCCCCGCGCTTATAGGAAATGTTCATCAGGAATACTCATGAGGAATGTCTTTGGCCTCAGCGACAAAGGGACCCTACCCTTTTGGTTTTAGTGTATGGAAAACCTTTCTTGGCAAATGCATCTGTGCTGAGAATCTAACACTGTTCTTGAAAAAGGAAAGATTTCCTTGAAAGAAAGTCAGAGGGGAACCATCCCGACTTCCTGAAAAAATAGGCTCAGAAATATTCTCTCCCTATCTCTTGCATTCTTTCTCTTTCTTTTAAGTGCTGAATTTACTGTTAGGACTGAGTAAACTTGCAATAAGTGAAAAAAAAAAAAAAAGAATTCAAAACAATAACAGCTCTCTATATTATAGCCAAAATATCAATGTATAAATAAAATTAATGTCTTTTAATAAAATCAAAATTCTTCTAACTTCATAAATGCTAGAGGAATCATCTCCATCAGGGAAAGCTAGAAACAAAAACAATGTTATTGAGACATAACTCCTTTGTTTTTCATTTGTGTTCTTTTCCTCTTCACCCATTTCTCTTGCTCCCACCTTAATATAATTTATGCCATTTTTCTCCTAAAAATAATCAAATCACAAACAACAGTTACCTATTATACATAATACTTTGGGTCTTCTTGCATTCTCCTGTCATCTTTCTCATCTTTCCCAACATTAATAGTTCTGTGATAAAAGATTAAACATACCATAAGAGGATTTTTTTTCTATCTGATTCACTGAAGTTTTGTGGATGTTAGGAAAACAAACCTTTTAACCCTAATAATCAATATTAGAAGTGGACCAAACAGAGAGAGTACTCACCACCATTTTTAGATGATAGAGTGGGATCAGGTGACATTTTTTGATTTGGGTCTTCTTTGTTGGAATATGCTATGGCAAAAATCATGGTAATAATTAGTTCTGTTTAGGATAAAATAATTAGGACAATAAAAATTCAGTCTTGATCACAAATCATTGAAACGTATTACGTGGTTGATATATTGACTGTACCAAGGACAGATTATTTTCTTAATTACTTACAGTTTGCAAGCAAGACACACACTGTTGTCAACAAAACCACGCACAAGGTCCCCAGGCTGCCAGTTATCACTTGCCAGACTATAGATCGGTGGTGTAACACTAAAGGAAACAGAAACAATGATGAAGTTTCATCATTTCCCACAAATCATCAAATATGAAATTTAAATCCATTTTGTTTCACTCTCAGAGGGCAGTCATTCATTTTCCAATCCTTGTATGAGTTCTTTGATACCCAGATTTCCTCCTTTTTAGCTTTTTCTTGACTTCAGTTCTTTCTGATCCTGTTTGATGCCCCAGGTATGTCACCTGACTCACCAGCATCTTTGAGTATTCCTCGCCTAGTCATCTATAAATTATCTACTCTGAACAATTTGAAAATATACTCTCAGCTAGGAGACTTGAAATACACCTAGAGAAAACAATGTTGTCATGCAAAAATTTTTTTTTCAAAATTCTATGTGAATATTAATATTCACCCATTAGCCAATCAATCAGTCAAGGGGGAAATAGCAAAGCACATTTTTGCTCTTTGTTGAGATAAGAAATAATTATCATAAATTTTACAAAGACATACAAGTATGTTCACCAAGTTTTAATCCAGACACATGAGAACAGGAAATGCACTTATTAAAAAAAAAAAAAAAAAGACATTTTACTGAAAGCTGGAGGAGAGTAAGAGCTAATTATTTCTTGAAGTACAAAAGACATGGAGGAAGTCACCACTTGGGGTTGTTGTTTAGGCACTAAGTCTTGTCTGACTCTTCTGTGACCCTGTGGACTATAATCCAACAGGCTCCTCTGTCCATGGGATTCTCTAAGAAACAATACTGGAGTGGGTTCCCATTTCTTGCTCCGGAGGATCTTCCTGACCCAGGAATCAAACTCGAGGAGAGTTATCAATAAATGATTTCAGATGACAGGAAGTTTGATGTACTCATGGAACTGAAATTATAGTCTGACTGGAATTCAGGGAGCAAAGAAGGGAATGGAAGTGGAGGGATAACCTGTAAGACTATAGGATTATTATCATTTTTAACTTTAAGAACAGTATGAAATCTTTGCAGACACCTATTTTAAAAAGGTATGACCATTTTTCTTGAAACATAAGAAAGGATTGAAAAATGTTTAGAGTGAAAGATGAGAGACTTTTAGAGAGTCTGTGTCAGTATTCTTCCTGAAAGCAGGTAGACATCAGTCCAAGAGAGAAGCAGGTTATTTGAACATGTGGTCCTTTTCAAGATTTTTTGAATGTGTCATGGATGAAAGAGTGTGAGGAGTCAAATTTCCAAGTTTAGAAATTAAATAGTATCGTGGATAAATATTAGCATGTCTAATCTTCTTAGTTTTGGTCAATTTATGCCCAAAGTCCCTCTTTGACTACCAAAAAAAAAAAAATTATCAAGCCTCAGTAAGACTCTAACTCAAGCACCAAGAAATTTCTTGTTTTACAAGGAAATTGAAACCATGAATTTCCTTACCTTGACCACCTTCCTGAAAATATGAATGTTCATATATTCTACCCTACTATATGGATATTCATATAGTCATACCTTATTATCTTCTTTTCAATTCAGAGGAAAAGCAATTTCTTTATGGCCCAAGTTAAAACCTATTGTATGCCCTAATTACTCCATGCCACCCAGCCTCCTTTAGAACATTTATTTTCTAAGAGAAAGTTTTTCTTTTTTGCCATCTTCTTCCTCATTTCTTTCTATAAATTTTGTCACATTCATCCAGGTTTGGGCTCAGACATCTGAAAATCTAATATAATTCCTTGTTATTCATATAGGTCTTTCATTTATTATCATCATTTCTCTTATGTTGTTTTTTTCTCAGTGAGAATTGTAAAAATGTTTTCTGGACTAACTTTATTCCCATAATAAATTTCCTTCAACTTCTTAACCCTCAGTGTAGCTTATATGCTTTTCTTGGCACTCAAACAGAAATTCCAATTTTTTGGACTTTGCCAAACCCCCAATTTTTGGACTTTGCTAAGTCCAAAGAAGTAATTTTCCACTTGTCATTTATTAGACATAGTTTATTTTCTCCTCTCTGGACATGCATTTCATAGGTATCCTTCTTGAATCTTCCTCTGCTTAAGTCATATATGTTCTTTTTCTCTATGATAGACTTTTCACCTGTATTGTCTCTGTTTGCAATCTTACCTACGGTCATGTCTTTCCTACCCTTTTCCATCCTCTTCTGGGACATCTAGTCTTTAAAATCCAATTTCTTTATGGGCATTTTCCTCTGAACTGATCAAGAGACAATTCAAATTTTATATACGATCTGCCTTTACTAGATTAAACACATTTTTCTTAATGGTGAGTAAACCTTATTTTTCTTAATGGAACATAAGATGATTAACTACTCAGTTGCTTAGGTTAGAACATTATTATCATATTCTACTCATTTTTCAGCTTTAACTCCAATATCGAATTAATTATTATTATATTTTTCTGTAATCTATCTTTAACAAATTCTGTTAGTTTTTTTGAAGCTAAGTGGTTATTGCAGCTTCATCTTTATAGGTATCATAGTTTTGGATCAGAGCAACAGTAAAAATTCAAAAACAGTTGTGGGACTGAGTTACATTGAACTGAAGACTAATAACAAGAATTATTTTTAAAATTACTTGAAAAATAAGCAGTAGATTTTACAGAATAATTCTTACAAGTAATACAATTCTGTAGGAATATTTCAGAGGAAATGAACATAGTGAAAGATTATTTAAGAGACAAAAAAATTTCATGGTAATATCTAAAATGACTAAGGAGAGTTCTGAAGATAGGTAATCAGTGTAATGAGGCAATTTTATTATACAATGGCTTTGAAAGAAGTAATTTTCAAAACCCAAGAATCAAGATCTAGCAAATAGCAAAATATAGCACTATAATAATGTACCTTTTCCTTTTTTCTGTTTTCTGTGCTGAAGGTGAGATCTGGGAAATTTCAGTTCCATGTAGTCTACTTGCTGTTCTCTTGACTGGACATTTCTCTGATTTGTCTTGGATATTTTTTGCTGTTGAGACTTGGAGAATTTTGGTTCTGCGTAGATTACCTCTTGCTTGTTTACAATACCTTTGTTTTGCTTACTCTTAAGCATTTTTTCTTTTTTTTAAACTTAGACTGCTTCAGCTCACTCTGGGTATCTTTCTGTGCCTCTCTTTAATATCTATGCAGTAGAGAAAAGTGAGGGAAAAGGGTAAGTGGTGATTATATCAAATCAGACAGTGAAAAATGCATTCATTCTGAAGTACAAGTAAGCTTTTAGGTATAACATTAAAAGGGAAAAAAAGGGAGAAAATGGGAGACTAAATCTCCATCTCACTTTGCAGTCCTTATTGAGAAAAATAGTTTTATTCTCCTTTAATAAGATTAATAAGATGCATTTCATTTCCTCTCTGAATCAGGTTTTCAAAGGAGTAGGTTTAAAGCAGATATGTTTTCCTTCTCAACATTCTCTATATAATGAATAATTTCAACAATGTGTGAACTATGGTTAAAACACAGCTATATTAACAAAGGTATAATTATTTAAATTTAATATTAAAATTTTTATTTCAAACCACATTGACATATAGTTCACTGTATCACTGAAATAATTCATTAGGCAGTAGATTCTTGACTAATAGATGGGGAAAAAACCTATGTCTTTCATGAACTGGATAAATTCTACATTTGCATAATAACCATGTATCTCTCCATCTGCCAGCTTAACGTCGTTTTTCTACTTAACTAGATCATATTTGCAAGCACATACACACACAGAGGCAAACAAATAAGCCATCTAAAATTAAGAAATAATACCAATGATTTGCCAAAAAGGGACAAGAGAAATTTAAAGGTGATGAATAAAATTTAAAAAATTTATTGCCTCATTAATAAAGAAACACAAATGAAAATAATAGAGCACATTTCACCTGTGAGAACACTAAATAATTAATACTTTGTTGAACTGCCAATGATTGTGAGTACAAAATTATCAATACTTATGAAAGCATAAAATAAGTAGAATCTTAACCAGCAATTCTATCTTAAGCAATTTATCTTACAAAATATTTTTTAAATATTTAAAGTTAGGCAGAACCTATCTTTTGTTTTTATTTACTAAGAGCTAAATTGTAAAAACAAAGAACAAAAAGTTATCAACAGAATTCACAATTAAGGAAGTGTTAAAGCTATGGTACATTTATACCCTAGTATACTATTGTTTAATGTAACAGATATTATTTTTATATATTATATATTGTATAATGGAATATATATTATTAAAGCAAAATAATAGATTTCTAATAGGCTGTATCACCCTGCTTATTTAACTTAAATGTAGAGTACATCATGAGAAACACTGGGCTGGAAGAAGCACAAGCTGGAATCAAGATTGCCAGGAGAAATATCAATAACCTCAGATATGCAGATGACACCACCCTTACACAGAAAGTGAAGAGGAACTAAAAAGCCTCTTGATGAAAGTGAAAGAGGAGAGTGAAAAATCTGGCTTAAAGCTCAACATTCAGAAAACGAAGATCATGGCATCTGGTCCCATCACTTCATGGGAAATAGATGGGGAAACAGTGGAAACAGTGTCAGACTTTATTTTGGGGGGCTCCAAAATCACTGCAGATGGTGATTGCAGCCAGGAAATTAAAAGACCCTTACTCTTTGGAAGGAAAGATATGACCAACTTAGATAGCATATTGAAAAGCAGAGACATTACTTTGCCAACAAAAGTCCGTCTAGTCAAGGCTATGGTTTTTCCTGTGGTCATGTATGGATGTGAGAGTTGGACTGTGAAGAACGCTGAGTGCTGAAGAATTGATGCTTTTGAACTGTGGTGTTGGAGAAGACTCTTGAGAGTCCCTTGGACTGCAAGGAGATCCAACCAGTCCATCCTAAAGGAGATCAGTCCTGGGTGCTCATTGGAAAGACTGATGCTAAAGCTGAAACTCCAGTACTTTGTCCACCTCATGGGAAGAGTTGACTCACTGGAAAAGACTCTGATGCTGGGAGGGATTGGGGGCAGAAGGAGAAGGGGATGACAGAGGATGAGATGGCTGGATGGCATCACCGACTCAATGGACATGAGTTTGGGTAAACTCCAGGAGATGGTGATGGACAGGGAGGCCTGACATGCTGCGATTCATGGGGTTGCAGAGTCCAACACGACTGAGTGACTGAACTGAACTGAATAAATAGGCTGTATTTTCAGTGGTTACTTGTAGGTAGAGTTTTTGCATGCATTGCTCTCTATTTTTTTGAAAATAAAAGAATGCATGATACAAGCTATTTATTTTTGTTTGTTTGTTTACTTATTTTACACTTTAAAAAATTTTTCAATATTTAGAAGTATTGAATAACAGACAATTTTTTTAATTTTTAAAATATAAGTTTATTTATTTTAATTGGAAGCTAATTACTTTACAATATTATTCATAAAACCTTTTCCATATCCTATATTTATCCTTCTATAAATTTACTAAGAGTAAATTTTGAAAAAACTGGGATAAACTTATTTTCAAATTAAGAATTTTTCTCACCTCCTCAGATTGTTTTCTGAAAGTTTTGACGAATTCATTTAGCACCAGCAAAAATTTGGTATTTAAGAGTATATTGGCATTGTAAGAATGTTGCTGTTTAAATGTTTAGCATAATTAAACTGCCTTTTTCTTTGTCCCAAAAAAGAAAGAAAGATGACTATTGTTTTTGAGGATTGATAATTAAATAAACATGATCTAGGAAATGCTAAAAGTGATAGAATCAGATGGAATATTAGTTCAAATTGAAGCAATACATAGACTTAGATCGCTAATTTCACAACATATACTTGAACAAATTTCAGATAAATCAAAACGTTAAATGCAAACCATGAGATGATAAATTAATAAAACATTCAAAGAAAGTATAAGTAAATAGTTATAAGTTTCTAATCACACATAGACAAGAAAGAGAATTAGGTTAAATTATAAAAACATCATTTTATTGCTAATGTAAAGATTTTTGTCAATAATAACCCCATGAAAAGACTTTTTCTTCATCACTAAACAAAGAAATACAGACCAACATATTAATGATATAGATGTTAACCTACAGAATCAATAAATCAAATTCAACCACACAGAGTTGGACAATGTGCAGGAAAACAGACATTCATTTTCACAGACTTATGGTTAATTTAAATCTTTCCCTTTTGGAAAATAATTAGCTAGTATGTATGGAAACCAAATAATGAAAACATCAACTGATCCAACATTTTAAAATAATGAGAAAAATGTGGGTTATTTAATAAAAGAGGCTAAACAATTGGAGAAAAGAACAACAGGAAAATTCCAAGACAAAGAATCAAAAAATACAAAAGATAGCTTCATTCATACTCCACACCATTGTTTACAAAGTGAGCATGTAAAGTAATTTTACATAAATGATTTTTTCCTAAACTGCAATACGAGTTGATTGTTGATATTAATGTCAAAAATTACATACAATTTTAACTTCTTGAGAGAAGGAAATAAACAGAAACAATCATACTCACCAACTTGAAGAATAAATTTAAAAAGAAACTTTGCAGGAAAGTCAAAGATACTAAACAATATAAAGATATTAAATAATATAAAATTGCTGTATGCTGAAAATAAAGTTATACAGAGGATAATGTGGTGTAAGAACCTTCAGGGAAGATTCTTGGTTGAAAATAATCTAATAATGACTTATAATCATTTGTTATTCAAAGCATGTGTGAAAAACTACAAAGGAAGTTTTCATGAAACTACTCATTTGTAATTTACCTCCCCCACAAAATACCAATCAGGAAATAAAAAATACCTTTAATATTTCAAAAACCATTTCATAAATTACAAATTTCAAATTTAAAATGCATAAGAAAAATATTACATTTAATGACTGCTTAATAAGAGTATTTTAATATCAAGCCTGAGGCCTCAAAGGAAAAGAAAACTGGACAATTGCATATTGTATTAGAGATTACATGAAATAAGAGTACCATGGGATACATGGAAAAGTATGTAGTTATGAAAATAGAAATTATTTTTAGGCTTTACTGGTTAAATTATAATAGATAATTCTTAATTCTTGGTTATTACTTGGTGATAGTTGATATCACCACCCAGAGAATGAAGTTTATTTTTACATTGTGTTCATTATAGCATACAATATAGTTTATCAGCTTAATATCAGCTTCCCTGATGGCTCAGTTGATAAAGAATCAGCCTTCAATGCAGGAGATCCCAGTTGGATTTCTCGGTGGGGAAGATCCACTGGAGAAGGGATAGGCTACCCACTCCAGTGCTCTTGGGCTTCTCTTGTGGCTCAGCTGGTAATGAATCTACCTGCAAAGCGGGAGACCTGGATTCAATCCCTGGGTTGGGAAGATACCCTGGAGAAGGGCATGGCAACCGACTCCAGTATTCTGGCCTGGAGAATTCCATGGACTCTATAGTCCATGAAATCTACAGTTGGGCATGACTGAGCGACTTTCACTTTCATAATATAGTTTAATATAGTCGTGTGTGTGTGTGTGTGTTTGCGGATGTTAGTTGCTCAGTCATGCCTGACTCTTTGCGACCCCATGGATTGTAGCCTGTCAGACTCCTCAGTCCATGGGATTATCCAGGCAAGAATACTGGAACGGTTAGCCATTCCCTTCTACAGGGGATCTTCTAAACCCAGGAATCAAACCTGGGTCTCCCGAATTGCAGGCAGATTCTTTAATATCTGAGCCACTTGGAAAGCTTGGTGTGTTATAATAAATACATATAATTTGAAAGACTTCCATGATCGGCAGCTTACGGATAAAAAAAGAACCATTTTAATATAAATTTCCAAATGTGTCTCTTAGTTTGTACCTGATGACTGAGAACCACAGTACAGACACCATCTTTTTTAAGTCTCTTCCACTTATTTATGACTCTAACATTCATTTTCCCTCCTCTCATCATGGCTTATGTGCTCCCAGGCATCCTCATTATTGACCAGGCTGTTGAATCACAGTATTCTGATCCATTAATGTGCATATGAACCATCCTCTTATATCCTGATTATACAATTTCTCTGTCTCCTCATCTACAGTAACTTCCTCATTCTGCCACAGCCAAGCCCCCCATGGGAACACCTTGGTCTTTGAATATCTTTAAGTATTTCATCTTAAAAAGTGTCTTATATAAACTTAGCAACCTCCACAAACACTCTTACCTTTCAAGATTGCTCATTTATCTCTCTCCAACATGAAAATTCTCTGATCTCGTTGATGTCTGCAGCCCGTTTGACCTCATTCCGCTCTATCAGTATACTTCTTTCTTCACCTTCTTTCTTATCAACCTTGATTCTCTTCTGCCAATCATTAACTTCCTGGAACGTTTTCTGGTCCCACTTGTTCAGTAAAATCACCCTATGTATGAGGTAAATTATCTGTTCCTCTCTGTCAACACCTGAGATGCCAAGTGCTTTTTAGAACAGATCAGATATACTGCAGTATTTATTCACAATCACCAACATGAAATCACTTTAATGCTGCTAGGAATCCTATTGCTTCCTTCAAGTCCTCATTCTTTCACATTCTCTGAAACTAATTTTATCACCCATTCTCCATTCTTAACAAATCTCTCTTCCACACCCTCTCTTTGTTCTCAGAAGATGACCTATATCACAGAAAAAGAAAAACTAACAGATTACCTCATCTTTCTCCGTGTATATGCATGCATCTTATCTTCTCTCCTGTTCAACAGAGATGACTTCCTTCCTCTTCAATAAAGCCAATTTCAACTATATTTGAATCTATTCACTCCACTGCCCAAGAATCACACGCTATTTATCACTCTGCTTTCTTTCTGAATATTCAATATCTTCTTAGTACTATCCTTCACATCAGTTTTAAATTACAATTTTTTTAAATTATACAATTTTCATCATCATTAGACCTCAATCCCAATAAAAGATACTATCTTTGCTCTCTATCACTCAGAAAAATTCTCAAAGTGCCATTGAATTTCATCACTATTATATTTTATTCTCACTACTCAAGCCATTGCATTCTAACTCCTACCTAATGACTCCTCAGCATCAGCACACTGTTAGATCATAAGTGATCTCTGCTTCACTAAATGGATCCTTTATTTCTCTTTTAGTTGAACTTTTTTTTTTTTCACCAGCCCCAAGCATCCTGTATCTAATAGAATTCAATACCATTCACCACTTCTTTCTTCTTAACCATTTCTTCTTTACATTTTCTTGGTCTTCTGCATCCACCATCCTTGTCTCAATTACTACTTATCACGTGTTTACACATGTGCACATGCTGAGAAGATTTCTTCTTTAGGTTTCAGCTCACTTATTCTTTGTCAGTTAGCATCTCCTCAAATGTCCCAAATATTAACAACTAAAACTCCACACCTCAAAAATGAAACAAAGTAAACAATATCATCATCCTACATATGTTCTTATGTTAGTGAAGGTCACCATTTTTCAACTTGTTGAAAGAGTAAAGAATCTGGAATTCCCCCAATTTATTGTTTGTATATCTATGTCAGTTACAAGATTTGACCTGTTTTAAATAAGAAATTATTCTCAATTGCCTGCCTCTGCTCTGGCCTTGTCTTTGAAAGCATTATACACTTTCTTCTATCTTTTTGCTCTTGCCGCATCATTCCTCATTAAATGAACAATTTTTCCTAACATCACTGGGTCTTCACACATCCTAATATTCTTGCCTAAATTGTTCTTCATCCTTTTCTTTACCTAACTAACTGAAATAATTCAGTTTGTAAAATACCTGTTCCAATCTATACTCCCTTAGAGCTCTTTGGAGAACTCTGACATTAGGTCAGTTACCTGTATATTATTTGTCATAGTACCAGGTTGATAATTTACCTTTTTTGAGGCAATAATAAATACCAAAAGCTAAAAATAATTTATTTAGTTATTTTCCTGATGTATATTTTCTCCAACAATTTTAATTTCCACAAGGATATGTCCATTACTATTTATTATTTTAGGTCCTGACATAGTAGACAACCAGACAAGTTACTTAAATGGGTGAATCAGAAAATAAATAATACAAAACTCCATAAATTGTGCTTAAACAACTAGATATACATCTTGGAAAATTAAACGTAGCTCCCTATATCAGGCAAATGAAATGCTAAACGTAAGTATATGTATAAGGGGATAAAGGGCTTCCCAGGTTGCACTAGCAGTAAAGAACCTGCCTGCCTAGGCAGGAGACCTAACAGATGTAGGTTTGATCCCTGGATCAGGCAGATCCCCTGGAGGAGGGAATGGCAACCCAGTCCAGTATTCTTGCCTGGAAAATCCCATGGATTTTTCTACAGTCCATAGGGTCTCAAAGAGTTAGACACAACTGAAGTGACTTAGCATGTACACACATAAGGGAATGAAATACAGAAAATATATTTTTAATCTTTGAGAAAGGTAAAAAGAAATAAAATAAAGACAAAAAATTTTAAATGACATGCTTGTCCAGAAAAAAGGAAAAAAATGAAATATTTTAACTTATATAAAACTCTTTATTAAATATAAAAAATATATAATCTATATATATTACATAATGTTGTTGTTGTGTTACTAAGTCATGTCTGACTCTTTGCCACCCCATGGACTTTAGCCTAATGGCTACTCTGTCCATGGGATTTCCCAGGGAAGCATTCCAGAGTGGGTTGCCATTTCCTACCACATGGGATTTTCCCAACTCAGGGGTCAAACTCGTGTTTCCTACATTGCAGGCCGATTCTTTACCTCTGAGTTACCTGGGAAATCCATGTTATATAACATGTATATATATATTTAAATATAAGGTGATGAAGTTTGATAAAAATACAATGTCTTCTTAAAATGGCTAATCAGAAGTTTCTCCTACCACAGACAATACCACAGACAGTATCAATTCCGTTTTGAAACAATGTCTGCTATTTTCTGATGAAAACTTTGATTTAGTTCTTATGCATGCACACGTGCTCAATTGCTTTGGTCATGTCCGACTTTGTGAGACCCCATGGACTGTAGCCTGCCAGGCTCCTCTATCCATTGGATTTTCCAGGCAAAAATACTGGAGAGGGTTGCTGTGCCCTCCTCCAGGGGATCTTCCCAACCTAGGGACAGTCTTCAGATAAAGATGTGAAAATCTTTTTGACTGCAGCCTGGCATCTTTTTGTTCAGAAGATCTGCTGTTAAGTATAAAAGATACACCTGTGTTTCTTATTTCTTATGTCTACCTCAAAACAGAGTATGTTAGAATCTTTGTGAAATACATCAGTATAAACCAAATTAATTAAATAGATCAATTTTCACATTCTTTTCATATATAAGTGGCTCTCTGTATCTACAAGTTCCACATCCATAAATTCAACCAACCACTGATGGAAAATATTTGAAAAACAAAATTTCAGAAAGTTCCAAAAAAGCAAAACTTGAATGTACAGCAAACTGGCAACTATTTATAAAGTGAGTTCATTGTACTTGAACTTCCCTTGTAGCTCAGATGGTAAAGAATCTGCCTGCAATGCAAGAGACCCAGGTTCAATCCCTGGGTTGGGAAGATTCCCTGGAGAAAGTAATAGCTACTCACTCCAGTACTCTTGCCTGAAGAATTCCATGGACAGAGAAGCCTGGTAAGCTTCAGTCCATGGAGTTGCAAAGAGTGGGACATGACTGAGTGACTAACACTTTTACTTTCCACATTGTACTTAAACTATTTACACAACATGTGCATTGAATCAGATATCATAAGTAATATAGAAATGATTTAAAGTATATGTAAGATGTGCTGAGATTATATGCAAATGCTACACAATTTTATATAAAGGGCTTGGGCATCTGCAGAATTTGGTATCCATAGGGTTCCTGGAACCAATCCCCCAGGGATGCTGAGAGACAATTGTATGCCCCAATTTAAACCTGCTAAAATCATTGGAATATTTCTTGAGGAAAAATAGGAAACAGAAAATTCCTAACAAAAGCTACTCACAATCTGAGCATTTAGATTAATATAATATTTATTTTTAATGGGCTTCACTAGTGACTCAGTGGTAAATAATCTTCCTGCCAATGTAGGATTCTAGGGTTCCATCCCTGGGTTGGGTATATTCTCTGGAAAAGGAAATGGCAACCCACTCCATTATTCTTGTCTGGAGAATCTCAAGGATAGAGGAGCCTGGCAGGCTACAGTCCATGGGGTCCCAAGAACAGTCGGACACAACTTAGTGACTAAACAACAACACAATATTTATTTTCAGGTCTAAAAATTCTTAGCCCTGTAACAAAATGTATTTTAATAATGAATATTTTCTTTTTCAATAAGCATCTCTAAGTAAATAAATTTCCAGTAATAAGATTTTCTCCAACTGATAAATCAATACAGCTGATTTTTGTTAATTAAATCTCCAATTTTACTGGGTTCTAAGGAAGGAATGATGCTAAAGCTCAAACTCCAGTACTTTGGCCACCTCATGAGAAGGGTTGACTCATTGGAAAAGACTTTGACGCTGGGAGGGATTGGGGGCAGGAGAAGAAGGGGACGACAGAGGATGAGATGGCTGGATGGCATCACTGACTCGATGGACGTGAGTTTGAGTGAACTCTGGGAGATGGTGATGGACAGGGAGGCCTGGTGTGCTGTGATTCATGGGGTCACAAAGAGTTGGACACGACTGAGTGACTGAACTGAACTGAACATAGTAAATAAAAGGCATGCAAAAATTTGCTCTACATTTATGAGAGAATAGAACACTTTGCAATTTTATTCTGAACTTATACTGGCATAAACTATTCTTTTACATTTTTGGACTTTATTATTAATCTTTGAAAATTCTAAACTTTTCCCAAACTTCCCAAGTTCACACACTCCTACGAACTGAAATGCCAGTGTCTACAATAGTGGGTCAGAGGTTTTTTTCTAGAATATAGCTAGATTTTAAGCCACATATTTTTAAAACTTTGTTAGCCCAAACTTTCAGGAATGTAGTCTTGTATTTTCTATTTCTTTCTCAGTGAATCTGTAGTTGATTTTGTACTTCAAAGACCTTCACTTACCTAAGGCAACAGGAATTTTGACAAATCTGTTTTCAAAAAACTGGAATCAAAACAAAGATCTAAACATTAGACACAGAATTAAATTTAAATATTCAGTAAAGTAAGTAAGCAGCTTTTTTATATACTAATATTCTAGAAATCTTATCCTTGCATGTAAATTTCAAGTTTATGAAATATAATTCTTTGGTCTATACTATTTAAAAACCCAAATACTTTTAAAATACATCATTTTCAACCAGAAAAAAAGGAGGGAGGTAATCCGCTCTGTATGGACTACCAGACCTTAATATACACACACTGTTTACAATGTTTAGTAAAACAATTACACTCTTAAAGAAGCCATCCCTTAATGGAATAAGATTTTTAATATTTGCAAGATTCGTAAAGTCACTTTTAGTCATTAACTTGCAATTAGGTTCAAAATTCTCACTGGCATATTTAATTATAATACCAAAGTTTACATTTGATAACTCATAATACCAAATTTTACATTTGTACATGTGAATGTAATCCATTAATTCAGGGATATTAATATAATTTCTAGTATTAATAAAAAGGTAACTGAATTTTGATACAATCCATATTAATATAATTCCTATGCCTTAATCTTGCCTTCACATGTGTATGAATGGACAGTTTTGTTTACTTTTAAGTATGAAAGCATAGTCTTTCCCTTTTCTAGAGTATCTGTGAATATCTTAAGACTAGTCTCACTTTCTTCACTAATGTCTTCTTCACTTTATTCCCCTGAAAATGTCCTCATTTCACCCACTTTGTAGTATTTCCTTTGTTAACATACGTTAATATGTTTACAAGGAAAAAGCCATTGTTTCAGCCACATAACGAACAGCACCTCCACCCATGTTGACCTCACAGGCTGAGTGCCATCTCCCCTGGAAGCCACAGTGTCCACCACAGCCTCGGCCAAACTAGAGCTTCCTGCGCAGCTACAGGTGTGAGCAGAGTCGCCTGCTGCACACTTCACCCACTCACACGCAGTCATCTTTCTCTGTTATGTTACCAGTTTTTATGTGCATTTAATTCTATTGGTCATATCTCACTTGTACTTGCTTCCTGAGTGTAGGAGTTACACCACCTCTCATTTCAATTTTTCATAGCATCTTAGAGCCAACCAATATCTTTTTTTGGTGTGGTGTTACTTGATAGAGCATATAGAAAATAGTGTATCTTTGAAATTGTCCCGTCTTATCTGAAATATACTTAATCTTCTTTCATTTGTTTAATATTAAGTATTATACACACACACACATAAGATTTCCACACATACTACATTTTTGTCAGGGCTATTTTATATACTCTTAACGTGCCCCAGGTACCCCTTACCCTTCTTTCTACCCTGCCTTGTAATGGTTTGTTTTTTTTTTTTCTATCCCTTGATAACATCAGTAAGCAATTTTTATACAGAAATTACAGTCCTGTCAATCTGCTATGCATTTTATTGATAAAGAGTAATTATACTGTGGAAAAGGCATTTTATAATAGTAAGAATGGAGAAACACCTTTAACCAAGAGAAAGAGAACATTTAGATCATTAAGTTGATTCTCAAAGCAAAAATATAATGATATCTGGATGACCCAAGGCCTTTCTTGACTTCTTTATTTAAATATCCAATTCTTTGACACTACAAAATACCCTTCACTGCTTCATTTTGCTTATTAGCATTCATGATCACTTATTATACAGAATTTACTTCTTCACTGTCTTTGTCATTTTTCCACTTTAATGTCAGTCCATGTGGACAGTGACTTTTCTTTGTTTTGTCCATTTATGTAGCCTCAGACCTTCGAAGAGTGATGGACATGAAGGAGATGCTCAATAAATATTTGTTGCTGTGCTGTGCTAAGTTGCTTCAGTCATGTCCGACTCTTTGCAACCCTACAGACTGTAGTAAATCAATGAATAAAAACTATAATCTTCAAGCTTAGTTATATCTTAAATTTGGTTAAGACTGCAAGAAAGAGTACACTAGGTGCCGTCTGTTTGGACATTTGCGCCTGTATAGTATCTCCAGTACAGCTCCTATTAATACTTCATTAAAATGGCTGTAGAGAAATTAGGAAAATGTAGAGAAGTAGTTCCTAATACAAAGCTTCCCTGATGGTTCAGTGGTAAAGAATCCACTTGACAATGCAGGAGATGTGGGTTTGATCCTTAGGTTGGGAAGATCCCCAGGAAAAGGAAATGGTGATCAACTCCTGTGCTTTTGCCTGGAAAATCTCATGGATAGGGGAGCCTGGTAAGCTACAGTCTATGGGGCCATAGAGAGTTGGACATGACTTAGCAACTAAACAACAGTTACTAACACCCACAGCCAATGCTGCCTTCTTCCATCTGGGTTTCCCTGATAGCTGAGTTGGTACAGAATCTGCCTGCAATACCGGAGACCCCAGTTCGATTCCTGAGTGGAGAAGATGCCCTGGAGAAGGGGCAAGCTACCCACTCCAGTATTTTGGGGCTTCCCTTATGGCTCAGCTGATAAAGGATACACCTGCAATGCTGGAGACCTGGGTTCAATCCCTGGGTTGGGAAGATTCCCTGGAAAAGGGAAAGGCTACCTGCTCCAATATTCTGACCTAGAGAATTCCATGGACTGTATAGTTCACAGGATTGCAAAGAGTCAGACATGACTGAGCGACTTAAACTTATTCCCATCTGCCAAACAGTCAGCTCCTAGAGCGAGATTGTCACATAAGAGGAACATGTCATGCATTCACTGCCAGCATCAGAGCTGTGGTCAGAGAATTTGCCCAGGAAGAGTGACAGGCCATAATGTAGAATTCCAAATTCCTCCTCCCAGGAATGGAAGACTGTGGGAGATAGTGTATAAATAGCCCTCAAAGACGTTCACATCCTCATTCCTGAACCTGTGAATATGTTACCTTGTATGTCATGTCCTTGGTGACTCAGATGGTAAAGAATCTGCCTGTAATGGGGAGATCCAGGTTTGATCCCTGGGTCAGAAAGATACTCTGGAGAAGGGAATGGTTATGTATTCCAATATATTTGCTGGAAAAAATCTTTTGGACAGAGGAGCCTGACGGGCTACAGTCCATGAGGTCACAAGAGTCAGACACGAATGAGTGACTGACTTATGTCATGTTCCCAGTGAGGTATTTAACTGTTTAAACCTATTTCATGTGCAGGCTGTATATTGTCACCCTGCTTATTTAACTTATATGCAGAGTACATCATGAGAAATGCTGGGCTGGAAGAAACACAAGCTGGAATCAAGATTGCCAGGAGAAATATCAATAACCTCACATATGCAGAAGACACCACAATGGCAGAAAGTGAAGAGGAACTATAAAGCCTCTTGATGAAAGTGAAAGAGGAGAGTGAAAAAGTTGGCTTAAAGCTCAACATTCAGCAAACTAAGATCATGGCATCTGGTCCCATCATTTCATGGGAAATAGATGAGGAAACTGTGTCAGACTTTATTTTGGGGGGCTCCAAAATCACTGCAGATAGTGACTGCAGCCATGAAATTAAAAGACGCTTACTCCTTGGAAGAAAAGTTATGACCAACCTAGACAGCATATTAAACAGCAGAGACATTACTTTGCCAACAAAGGTCTGTCTAGTTAAGGCTATGGTTTTTCCAGTGGTCACGTATGGATGCGAGAGTTGGACTATAAAGAAAGCTGAGTGCCAAAGAATTGATGCTTCTGAACTGTGGTGTTGGAAAAGACTCTTGAGAGTCCCTTGGACTGCATGGAGATCCAACCAGTCCATCGTAAAGGAGATCAGCCTTGGGTGTTCATTGGTAGGACTGATGTTGAAGCTGAAACTCCAGTACTTTGGCCACCTGATGCAAAGAGCTGATTGATTGGAAAAGACCCTGATGCTGGGAGGGATTGGGGGCAAGAGGAGAAGGGGATGACAGAGGATGAGATGGCTGGATGGCATCACTGACTTGATGGACGTGAATCTGAGTGAACTCCGGGAGTTGGTGATGGACAGCGAGGCCTGGCGTGCTGCGATTCATGGGGTGGCAAAGAGTCGGACTCCATTGACTGACTGAACTGAACAGAACAACTTGTATTAGCAAAATTGAGCTGCTATACACTAAACTCACACATGTAACTTTTCCGAGATGAACAGTTAGCAGCATAAACAAAATTTCCATCAATATATGCACAACCATCTTTCTCCATTTTCAGGAATTCAAACCTGTAAAAAAATTAAAGCAATAAAATCTTCAAATGCCAATTTTGTCTCAAGCTTAAAATTAACAAAACAAACAAAATGAGAAAGAATTAAAGAACAAATTAAATAAAATAAGAACAAACCCCTGAAGATTGACAGAATTTAAACTAAGTTTAGCAGTTGATACTAAACAGTATCTAATCCTGTTTGTTTAAATAGAATTATAAGCCAAATGACAGTTTATAAGCCAAAGGAAGAACTGATCCTGAAGCTGTAGCTCCAATACTTTGGCCACCTGATGTGAAGAGCTGACACACTGGAAAAGACCCTGACATGGGGAGAGATTAAGGGCAAGAGGAGAAGAGGGCGATAGAGCATGAGATGGTTGGAGGGCAGCCCTGACCCAATGGACATGACTTTGAGCAAACCCAGGGAGTTAGTAAAGGAGAGGGAAGACAGTCCATGGGGTCACAGAATCGGGAATGACTTGGTGACTGGACAACAACAAAAGCAAACCACACATGATGAAAAGTGAAGTGAAGTGAAGTCACTCAGTCGTGCCTGACTCTTTGCAACCCCATGGATAGTAGCCTGCATCAAGCTCCTCCGTCCATGGGATTTTCAAGGCAAGAGTACTGGAGTGGGTTGCCATTTCCTTCTCAGGGAATATTCCCAACACAGGGATTGAACCCAGGTCTCTCACATGGTAGACAGATGCTTACAAATGATAAAACTATGATAGAAATGTATAGATTTATCAACTTGCCTGAAACTATGCCCAAATTTCTCCTAAGAGTCCAGTAAAGTTAATAATGTAAAGGTTCTAAAGCTCAGATTATTTAGAAAGAACTGGCACTTTTTCCCCAATTAAATCCCACAGATTGATCCTCAAAAAACATAATGATTTCCTTTATCTTGGTTGCTCTTTCTGTTCCCTACACACATAACACACACAAAAAAAACCCCAGACATAATCTCAGGAAAGTTCAATTATCAAAACACTGTACATACAGGTTTTCAGTTACTGTGGTGCCATCTTCCCATAACCAGGATTCACTTGTTTCACTGAATTTGAGACCTATCCATCCTTTTACTTCAAGCACTGATAAAATTTCCTATTTAGAAAAAATCATAAACCATAAATGTGTCCATATTATAATTCACTCCTTTCTGACTCAAAGATTATTGATTAAATTTCTCCCAAGGGCTTGCACACATCCACTTAGTATTAATAAGAGTTTTTCTCAAGATATCTCATTTATTAATGTGCTTTTTTCCTAGCATTAAATGTTCAAAAAATGGAGTTTCTCTAATTTCTCCCTAATAAAACTGGGTCAAAGAAACAAAATATCATAGACTTTTGAGAACTTCAGTTTTACCAAATTATAGCATCAATCACTAATGTTTTCAAACCAAATACAGTTACAGTATAACAACAACAACAACAACAACAAACAAATATGCAAAGGCAGAAGTGTTTCCCCTACCAGCTCTCCCTTGATATCGATCTTTGGAAGGTGGGTATCTAGCTCTTCACAGGCAGCATGGCTCGCCATCCAGGTTTTGGGTTTACTCGAAAGATGATAATAACTACTTCCAAATCCAATCCAGTGAGTTGAACAATGGTCACAGGAACATTCTAGAAAGTAAAAATATATTTAATGTGTACTCTGTACAATAAGTCACTACTACTAATGCAATTCCCATATCTTCCTGTCTGTTATACAGATGGATATTAGGTAGAAAGCAAAATAAGCATTTTTTTGGTCACATTTCTGGGCAAGTTTTAAACAAAACCATAGCTAACTTCAGCAATACGTGAACCATGAACTTCCAGATGTTCAAGCTGGTTTTAGAAAAGGCAGAGGAACCAGAGATCAAATTGCCAACATCCGATGGATCATGGAAAAAGCAATAGAGTTCCAGAAAAACATCTATTTCTGCTTTATTGACTATGCCAAAGCCTTTGATTCTTGGATCACAATAAACTGTGGAAAATTCTGAATGAGATGGGAATACCAGATCACCTGACCTGCCTCTTGAGAAACCTGTATGCAGGTCAGGAAGCAACAGTTAGAACTGGACATGGAACAACAGACTGATTCCAAATAGGGAAAGGAATATGTCAAGGCTGTATATTGTCACCCTGCTTATTTAACTTCTATGCAGAGTACATCATGAGAAACGCTGGGCTGGAGGAAGCACAAGCTGGAATCAAGATTGCCAGGAGAAATAGCAATAACCTCAGATATGCAAATGACACCACCCTTATGGCAGAAAGTGAAGAACTAAAGAGCCTGTTGATGTAGTCAAAGAGGAGTGTGAAAAAGCTGGCTTAAAACTCAACATTCAGAAAATTAAAATCATGGATCTGGTCCCATCACTTGATAGCAAACAGATGGGGGAAAAGTGAAAACAGTGAGAGACTTTACTTTTGGGGGCTCCAAAATCACTGCAGATGGTGACAGCAGGCATTAAATTAAAAGACGCTTGCTCCTTAGAAGAAAAGTTATGACCAACCTAGACAGCATATTAAAAAGCAGAGACATTACTTTGCCAACAAAGGTCTGTCTAGTCAAAGCTATGGTTTTTCCAGTTGTCTTGTATGGATCTGAGAGCTGGACTATAAAGAAAGCTGAGCACTGAAGAATTGATGCTTTTGAACTATGGTGTTGGAGAAGACTCTTGAGAGTCCCTTGGCCTGCAAGGAGATCCAACCAGTCCATCCTCAGGGAAATCAGTCCTGAATATTCATTGGAAGAACTGATGTTGAAGCTGAAACTCCAATGCTTTGGCCACCTTATTAGAAACACTGACTCATTTGAAAAGATCCAGATGCTGGGAAAGATCGAAGGCAAGAGGAGAAGGGGATGACAGAGGATGAGATGGTTGGATGGCATCACCAACTCAGTGGACATGAGTTTGAGTGAACTCCAGGAGTTGGTGATGGACAGGAAGGCCTGGTGTGCTGATGTCCATGGGGTCACAGAGAGTCGGACATGACTGAGCAACTGAACTGAACTCAATTTTCAAACCAGGTGAATGAAAGGAAACCAAAAACACAAGCCATATAAATGGCTAATATTTGGCTTTTATAGATTTTATTTTTTCTAAAAGCCATCAAACAGGTTCAAAAACAATAACTGATTATAATAGAAACTAGTAGCTGTCTCCTGTTTCTTGAATCTATTGGGATGTTCCCTTTTTATTCAGGCAATTTATATTAAACTTGAAATTAGTTTTTTCTTCATCTTTTTCATACTTGGACTTTTCTCCTTTCATAAATGTTTGTCTCTACTTTCTTAGAGAATGCTAATCTAAATTATTTTCATGTCATGCTTGAATTACTCCATTATTGTCATAATTTTTCTTTTCTTTTTAACCGCTTAGAAGGAATGTTCATGGGTAATACTCATGGGTAATGCTGTTGGTTGATATAGGAGCCCTACCCTTCTGTTTGTGTGTGTGTGTGTGTGGAAAGACACTTTGTTTCTTGGCAAATGCATTGTTCCTGAAAATCCAACCCTGTTATGAAAATGCAATGATTTCCCCAAAAGGATAACAGAGGGGGAAAATCCCAACTTCCTGGAAAGACAGGCTCAATTAGGAATAGATATATCTTTTTTCTTTATAAGTGCTGAATTTACTGATAAGGATTTGAGTAAACTTGCAATAAAAGCAACTTTCTATATCATGGCCACTGAATCTGGATGTACAATAAATATTAATGTAAAATATATATGCTTGTAATTTCAAAAATGGTAATCATCTCCATCAGATAAAGTGAGAAAGAAAAATTGCTAAAGAGACACAACTCCCTGGCTTTTCACTTATTTTCTTTCTACTTTCTAGACATACTTCACCCATTTCTCACACCTTCAGCTCAATATAATTTAAATCCCGTTTTTTCTCCTAATAAGAATCAAATCACAAACAATACTTACACACATAACACTTTGAGTATTTTCACATTCTCCAATATTATCTTTCTTCTTTGGCCCAATATTAATTTTTCCTTAATGAAAAACTGACCATACTATAAAATGATATTTTTCTATCATGATTGACTAAAGTTTTGTGAATGTCAGGAAAATAACCTCTTTAGCCCAGTAATCAATATTAGAATTAGACTGAACAGAGAGAATACTCACCACCAGTTTTAGAAGATAGAGTGGGAATAGTTGATATTTTTTGGTTTTGGTCTTCTGTGCTAGAAAATACTTTGGCAAAAATCATGATAGTAATTAGTTCTCTTTAGGATAAAATATTAAGACAATGTAAAAATTCAGTCCTGATTTCAAATCATTGAAACACATTGCTGATATACTGATTGTGATAAGAACAGATATTTTCTCAATTACTTACAGTTTGCAAGCAAGACACGCAGTGTTATCATCAGGACCACACACAAGATCCCTAGACTCCAAGCTAACAGTTGCCACTTTGTAGATCGGTGGTGTGACACTAAAGGAAAGAGAAACAATGATGAAGCTTCATCGTTTCCCAGAAAACATCAAATATAAAACTGAACACCAGACTGTTTCACTCTCAGAGGGGAATCATTCATTTTTAAAATTCTTGAATGTGTTCATCCTGAATAAAACCATTTCTTAGCCACATTCAGAACTCTAATTTTTCCATACTCAAATTTCCTCCCTAATAGATTCTTCTTGATTTCACTTCTTATCCTGCTTGAGGCTCCAGGTATGTCACCTGAACCACCACCACCATCATTTTTGAGCCTCCTTTGTCTATGATTTTATAAATTATTAACTCTGAGCATGCCACAAATATACTTTCTTCTAGTAAACTCAGAAATGAAATACATCTAGATAGTGAAAATAATATCCCGTGCTTAGTCGGTCAGTTGTGTCCAACTGTTTGGGACCCCATGGACTGTAGCCTGCCAGGCTCCTTTGTCCACGGGGATTCTCCAGACAAGAATATTGGGGTGGGTTGCCATTTCCTTCTCTAAGGGGTCTTCCAATCCCAGTGATCAAACCCAGGTTTCCCGCATTGCAGGCAGATTCTTTACCATCTGAGCCACCAGGGAAGCCCAAGAATGCTGAAGTGGGTAGACTATCCCTTCTGCAGGAGAACATCCCAAGCCAGAAATTGAACTGGGGTATCCTGCACTGCAGGTGGATTCTTTACCAGCTAAGCTACCAGGCAGCATGAAGTGAAGTGAAGTGAAGTCACTCAGTCATGTCCAACTCTTTGTGACCTGGTAGACTGTAGCCTACCAGGCTCTTCCATCCATGGGATTCTCCAGGCAAGAATACTGGAGTGGGTTGCCATTTCCTTCTCCAGGAGAACTTCCCGAACCAGGGATTGAACCCAGGTCTCCCATATTGGAGGCAGATGCTTTAACCTCTGAGCCACCAGGGAAGCCCCACCAGGGAGCATAGTGTCATGCAAATAAAAATATTAATTATAAATTCCATTGAACATTAACATTCTTTTATTAGCCAATCAATCACTCAGTATATCAGTCAAAAGGGAAGTAACAAAATACATTATTATCTTTTGTCAAGAAAGAAATAGCTGTCATAAATTTTATAAAGATATATGAGCATGTTCACCAAGTTTTGGCTTCCCTTGTGGCTCAGACAGTAAAGAATCCCCCTGCAATGTGAGAGACCAGGGTTCAATTCCCTGGTTGGGAAGGTCCCCTGGAGAAGGGCATGGCAACCCACTCCATGGCAATACTTGCTTGGAGAATCCCCGTGGACAGAGGAGCCTGGTGGGCTGCATTCCATGGGGTCGCAAAAAGTGGGACACAACTGAGCGATTAGGCACACACCAAGTTTCAGCATAATGTTAGAAAATGTTTCTGTCAGAAAGTGGCGTCGTACTTAAAATTGGAGGAAAATAAAAATTCATTGTTCCTTAAAGTAGGAGAAGCATGGGGAATGGAGAGAGGGTGTCTTCAACTTGGAGAGGCAATCTCTGACACTTTAAATGACAGGAAGCTTGGGGCTGAAATACAATCTAGCGGAGCTCAGTAAAGAGGGAAATGGAGATGGAGAGATAGTCTGTAGGACTAGAAGACTATTTTTTTTTTTTTTACTTTAAGAACAATAGAAAATTTTGTAGGAACTTTGTTTAAAAAGTCATGATCATTTTGCTTGAAATATAAGGAAAGGATTGAAAAGTGGAAGATGTGAGACTTTTGAGAGTCTGTCTCAGTAATCTCCATGAAAACATATGAATCTCAGTCCAAGAGAGAAGCAGGTCAGCTTGAACACACGACTTGAATGTGAGGAGTCAAACTTTACTTTCAGGTTTTGAGATTAAGCAATGAAGGAGTTAAATACTAAATTCAATCCTCTTAGTTTTGGTCAACTTCTGCCCCAAGTCCTCCAGATATTTAAAAAAAATAAAAATAAAAATAAATCAAGCCTCGGAGAAGCTCTATCCAAACACCAAGTTATTTCTCTTATTTTTCCAATATAGTTGAGGCTATGAATTTCTTTAACTTGCCCACTCCTATATCTGTATGTACGTGTGTGTTTACATATATTCATATATTCATACCCTGTTGTCATTGTCTTCTTTTTATTTCAGAAGATGAGCAATTTCTCTATGATTCAAGTCAAAACCTTTTACAGATCCTATTTATTCCATGCCACCCAGTCTCCCTTAGAGCATTTATTATCTAAGAGAAAATTATCTTTTTGTGCCCTTTTCTTCATCATCTCTTTTATATAAACTTTATCTGGTTAGTCTATACATGGGCTCAAATCCCTCAAAATATAATATTTTGAGATAAGGGATTCCTTGTCTTGGCTCAGGTCTTCCACTTTTCATTGTCATTTCTCTTATGTTGTTATTATCAGTGAAAATTATAAAAATGCTTTCTGGACTCTTTTTATTCCTATACTAAACTTCTTTCGATCCCTTAACTTTCAGTTGTAGCTTATAAGCTTTTCTCCATAATCAAACAAAAACCCCAACTGCAAAATCCAAGGAAATAACTTTCCACTTACACTTTATTAGACATCGTTTAATTTCTCCTCTCTGGATATGCATTTCATATGTACCTTTCTTGAGTCTTCCTCTGCTTAATTCTTACATGTTGCCTTTTGCTATGGTAGACTTTTCATTCACGTCGTCTCTATTTGCAGTCCTGTCTACTCACATAAGCCTTACCTGCCCATTTCCATCTTATTTCTAGAGATTTAATCTTTCAAATCCCATTGCATTATGTATGTTGTCCTCTGAATCGATTAAGAAATGATTCAAATGCCATACATGATCTGACTTTTACTGGATTAAATATTTTTCTTTATGGTGGTTAAGATGATTAGCTATGCAGTCACTTAAGTTAGGAACCTTGCTATCTTATTCTACTAATTTCTCACCTTTACCTCCAATATCCAAATGATTGTAGAGTCTTAAAAAACTTTACCTCCAAAACATTCTTTTTCTTTCTGTAGTCTGTCTCTCTGCTAATAGACTCTTGTTAGTTTTTTGAAGTTAAGTGATTATTGCTTCTTTACCTTTATAGGTACCATTTTGTCCAGAGGAGGCCCACAGTACAAATTCAAAAAATAATTGTGGAATGAGTTAGACTGAACTGAATTGAAGACTGGCATCAAGAATTATTTTTAAAATAATACACAAAGGAAGCAATAGAATTCATATAATAGTTCTTACAAGTAATGCAATTGTGTTGGAATTTGGATCAGTACAATTTTAGAAGAAATGAACGTAGTGAAGGACTATTTAAGAGACAAACAATTCCACAGTAATATCCTAAAATAATCAAGGACAGTCCTGAAGATAAATAAATAGTGTAATGTGGCAATTTAATAAAGATTTTGAGAGAAGTATTCTAAATGCAAGAACTGAGATCTAATGAATAACAAAATGTAATATTATACCTTTTCTTTTTTTTCTAAACCATTTTCTGTACTGAAAGAGAAAAAATCTGTGTGATTTTGGTTCCTTGTGTCTTGCTTGTTGTTCACTTGATATGACATTTCTCTCATTTGTTTTGGGTCTTCTTTGCTTCTGTTGAGATCTGGGAAATTTCAGTTCTGTGTGGGTTACCTCTTGCTTGTTTACAATACCTTTGTTTTGCATATTCTTAAACATTTTTTTTTTTCTGAAAAGACTTGGATTCCTTTAGCTCAATCTTGATATCTTTCTTTTTAGTATCTATGCAATAGAAAAATGTGAGGAAAAGTGTTAAGTGGTCATTGCATCAGGTCAAATAGTGAAAAATTATTTCATTCTGATGTATAAGTAAACATTTAGGTATAACATTAGAAGAGTAAAAAAGGCACCAAATGAGAGATTAAGTCTCTCTCCCAACATTGCAATCCTTATTTAGAAGAATGATTTTATTTTCCTTTAATATGATTATACATTTCATTTCCTCTTTTAATCATTTTTTGAAAGGAGTAGATAAAGTATATATATATATTTGCTTCTCAATAGTTTTTATGTAATGAATAATGTTAATCATGTGTAGACTATGATTAAGGACATTAACAAATAACTTATTATTTAAATCTAATATTAAAGTTTTTAAATCTCAAATCAAGTTGACATAAAGATTGTTGTATCATTGAAATAATCCATTATTCAGAAGATTCTTAATATAGGAAAAACTCTTTCAGGAACTAGGTAAATCTTACAATTCGTAAAATAACAATTTATCTCTCAATCTGCCTGCCTACCATCTTTTTCCTACTTAACCAAGTCATATGTACCTATCCATATACACAAACAAGCAGAAGCAAGCACATGGATCACCTAAATTAATGAAACAATGCCAATGAACCACCAGAAATGAACAAAAGAAATAAGGTAAAATATAAATTTTTTAAAAAATTATTGTCTTCAAATTCATTAATAAATAAAAAAGGCTAAATGAAAGAATAAAATGACTTTTACCTGTGAAAACACTAGATAACTTAACAGATATTTTTGTATTAGCAAATTATTGTGAGTGCAAAATTATTTACCAGTATTTACAAAACATAAAGTATGCAAGCTGTGAAACAATTCTACTTTTAGCAATTTATCTTACAATTTTTTAAACATCCAAAGTTATACAGCACAGTTTTTTTTTCCCTTATACTTTATTAAGAGTTAAGCTGGAAAACAGAAAACAAAAAACAAAGTTATTAGCAGATGTGTTTGTAATAAAGTGAGTTGTGAGATAAGTTAATATTTCACATTGATATATTGATTCTCTAGTACACCTTTAACTATTTAACATAAAAAATATTGATACACGAAGCAAAGTAATAGATTTTCAGTGATCAGTGCTAGGTACAGTTTTGGCAGGTTTGCATTGCTTTCCATTTTACTGAAAATTAAAGAACGTGTGATAAAAGCAACTTAAAGATGAAATTTTGAGAATTTAAAAATGTTGAAAATCAAATAATTTTATACATAAGGTATTTTCTACATTCATGGCTATTTCAAGAGTAAATTTCACGAAAAAAATGGGATGCAATTTTTTAATTAAAAAATTTTATACTTCCTTACATTGTTTCCTGAAAGCTTTGCTCAATGATAGCAAAAATGATATTTAATTGAAGTATATATTGGTATTGTAAGAATGTAGCTGTTTAAATATTTGATGCAATTAAATTACATTTTTTGTACCAGAGGAGGAAGAAAAATGACTATTGTTAAGAAAAAGTAATTAAATAAGCATGGTCTAAGAAAAGTTTAAAAGTTATATAATCACTGGAAGATGGACTATTGGTTCACACTGAAGCATTACACAGACTTAGATCACTAATTTCACTACAATACTGAAACAGATTTCAGATAAGTCAAAATGTTAAATGTAGGACATTAGATGATAAAGCTAATAAAGGATTAAAATAAACTATAAGTAAATAGTTACAACTTTCTAATCTCACACAGTCTAGGAAAATAATTAAGTTGAATTATAGAAATGTCATTTTTATTACTAAAATTTTTTGTCACCAATAATCACACTAAAAGATTTTTATTTCACCACTAACCAAAGAAATGTGAACATACTAATGATATACATTTTCACCAAAAAAAATCACTAAATTTAAGTCAAATGCAGTCACATAGAGTTGTGACTGCAATGTGACTACAATGTGCAAGAAAACACATTTATTTACAGGGACTTCAGGTTAATCTAAATCTTTCCCTATGGAAATTAATTTGTTGTTATGTACCAAACCAAATAATGAAAACATCTACTGATCCAATAATTCAAAATAATGAGAAAATTATAGCTTTTTAAATAAATTTACTGGAGAAAAGAGCCCAGGTAGTTGAAAAAATGAAAAAAAAAAAAAAAGAAAATTTCAAGTCAAAGAAACAAAAAAGTAAATAAATAAAAGAGATAGCTGGATTCATACTCCATGCCATTGTTTATGAAATAAGCATGCAACATAATTTTACAAAAGCTATTTTTTCCTAAACTATCATTTAATACATTCTGAGTTACTAGTTCAAATTAATGCTAATCATTACATACATTTTTTTAACTTCTTGAGAGAAGGAAATAAATGGAAACAATCATACTCACTGACTTGAAGATAAATTTGTAGGAAAATCAGAGACTTAAAATAATGTAAAATTGTTGTATGTTGGAATTAGTTATATAGTAGATTATCTGGTATAAGAACCTCTAGAGAAGGCTCTAGGTTAAAAAGCACTCTAATACTGACATAAACTTTTGTTGTCCAAAACATATGTGAAAAACTCACAGGAAGTTTTCACATAACTGCCAATTTGTAGTTTTTACTCTCCCACAAAATAGTGACGAAGAAGTGAAAATGTTGCTTCAATACATCGTGAGACTTTTAGTACTCTGAAAACTGTATCATAATTTACAGACTTTTTAGTTTAAAAGGTCTGCAAAAATATTAATTTAATGGCTGCTTAGTAAGAATATCCCTTTATCAAAGCTGAAGCTTAATCGAAAAGAAAAATGAGCTAAATTACATATTTTATTAGATGTTACATGGAACAAGAGTACCATGGGATATGTAGAAAAGTATGCAGATGTATGAGAATAGAAAGTATATTTTAGGCTTTACTGGCTAAATTACAATAGATAATTCTTAGTAACTATTTAGTGGTAGTTGCTATCACTACCCGGAACGAAGTTTACGTTGTGTTTATTATAACATGTAATATAGTGTAGTAGAGTTTGGCATGTTATAATTAATAACTATGTAATTTGAAAGACTTCCATAGTCACCAACTTGTGGGTTAAAAAGACAACATATTATGATAAATTTCCAAGTGTGTCTCTGTTGTTAGTTTGTACCAGATGACTGAGAATCACAGTACTGATACCATCTTCCTTAAGTCACTCCCACTTACTTATGACTCTAACATTCCGTTTCCCTCCTCTCATCATGGTTTATGTGCTCCTAGGCGTTCTAGATATCGATTCGTGATAATGGATCACAGTCTTCTGATTGATTCATCAGTGTCCATGTGAACCAGCCACTTACACCCTGGTCGCTCAGTTTTTCTTTCTCCCCATTCCCAAGTGACTTCCCCACTCTGCCTCAGCCAAGCCCTCCCATGGGAACATCTCGGTCCTTGTCATACCTTTAAATGTTTCATATCAAAAAATGTCTTATTAAATCTTCCCACCCTCTACAAACACTCTTACCTTTCGAGATTCCTTATTCATCTTTCTCCAACATGAAAATGCTCTGATCTCATTGACATCTCCAGCCCTGTCTCCAACTTGATCTCATTCTACTCCATCAGTATATTTCTTTCTTCACCTGCTTTCAGGTCAACCTTGATTCTCTTCTGCCAAATCACTAACTGTCTTGAACATATTTTGGTCCCACTGGTTCAATAAAACCATTATCCTATGTTTGAGATAAATTATCTGTTTCTGTCTGTCAACACCTGAGAAGCCAAGTGCTTTTAGAAGAGGTAAGATTTACTACAATACAATTTCTTTGTCACCAGCACCAAATCGCTTTAATGCTGCTAGGTGTCCTATTGCTTTCTTCAGGTCATTTTTCTTTCACATTCTCTGCAACTGATTTTATCACACATTCTCCATTCTTAACAAATCTCTCTTCCACACCCTCTCTTTGTTCTCAGAAGATGACCTATATCACAGAAAAAGAAAAACTAACAGATTGCCTCATCTTTCTCTATATATACACATGCATTTTATCTTCTCTCCTGTTCAACGGAGGTGTTCTTTTTCCTCTTCAATAAAGCCAATTTTAACTATATTTGAGTCTATCCACTCCACCACCCAAGAATCACACACTATTTATCACTCCACTTTCTATTTGAATATTCAATATTTTCTTAATATTATCATTCACATCAGTTTAAAATTACATGTAATTTTTAACATCATTAGACCTCAAGCTCAATAAAAATACCATTTTTGTTCTCTATCCCTCTTAGAAAAATTCTCCAAGTGCCATTGCATTTCATTACTATTTATTATATTTTACTCTCACTACTCAAGCCATTGCATTTTGACTCCTTACTAATGACTGCTTGGCATCAGCACACTTTTAGGTCATAACTGATCTCTACTTCACTAAATGGATCCTTTATTTCTCTTTTAGTTGAACTTTCCATAGAATTCAGCACCTTCACCATTCCTTTCTTCTTAACCATTTCTTTTTTTAATTTTTTAAAAATATAAATTTATTTTAATTGGAGGTTAATTACTTTACAATATTGTATTGGTTTTGCCATACATCAACATGAATCCACCACAGGTATACACATGTTCCCCATCCTGAACCCCCTACCCTCCTCCCTCCCCGTACCATCCCTCTGGGTCATCCCAGTGCACCAGCCGCAAGCATCCAGTATCATGCATCGAACATGGACTGGCGACCATTTCTTCTTTAGTCTATATTCTCTTGGTCTCTTCATCCACCATCCTTGTCTCAATTACTACGTATCACATGTTTACACATGTGCACATGCTGAGAAGAGTTCTTCTTTAGGTTTCAGCTCACTTATTCCCTTGCCAGTTAGCGCCTCCACAAATGCCCCTAATATTAAACACTAGAACTTCACACCTTAAAAATGAAAACAAAGTAAATATATCATCATCCCACAGATGTTCCTACATTAGTAAAGGTCACCATTTTTTGACTTGTTGAAAGAGTAAGGAATCTGGAGTCCCCCTACTTATTCTCTGTATATCTATGTCAGTTATAAGATTTGGCCTATTTTAAATAAATTATTCTCAAATTGTCTGCCTCTGCTATGGCCTTGTCTTTGAAAGCTTCATACACTTCTATCTTTTTGCCCTTGTTACATCATTCCACTTTAATTAAATGAACCAGTTTTCCTAATATCACTGGGTCTTCACACATCCTAATATTCTTGCCTAAATTGTTCTTTGTCCTTTTCTTTACCTAACTAACTGAAATAATTCAGAGTGCAAAATACCTGTTTCAATCTATACTCCCTTAAAGCTCTTCAAGGAACTCTGACACTAGGTCAGTTACCTCTATAATATTTCTCATAGCTTGACAATTTACATTTTTGAGGCAATAATCAACACTGAAACTTATAATAATTTCTATAGTTATTTGACTGATATATATTTTCTCCAACAATTCTAATTTCCACAGGGATATGTCCATTATTGTTTATCATTTTAGGCCTTGACATATAGTGGACACCCAGACATGTTACTTAAATGGGTGAATCAGAAAATAAATTATAGAATACTCAACAAATTGTGCTTGAACAACTAGTTATATTTTTGGTAAAACTAAACTTAGCTCCCTATATCAGGCAAATGAAGTGCTAAACGTAGGTAATATGTATAAGGGAATAAAGGGTTTCCCAGGTGGCACTAATGGTAAAGGACCTGCCAGTCAATGAAGGAGACCTGAGATGTGGGTTTGATCCCTGGGTCTGCAAAATCCCCTGGAGGAGGAAATAGCAACCCACTCCAGTATTCTTGCTTAGAAAATGCCATGGACAGAAGCGCTTGGCAGCTACAGTCTGCAGGGTCTCAAAGAGTCAGACATGACTGAAGCAACTTAGCATGCACACACATAAGGGAATAAAACACATAAAATGTATTTTTAATCTTTGAGAAAGGTCAAGAAAAAATAAACTGAAGACAAAATTTTTTTAGATAATGCGTTTGTCCAGAAAAAAAGGAAAAACAAAATATTTTAAATATGCAATACTTTATTAAAATATGAAAAATAACCTATGTATATGACATTGTTATTGTTGTGTTGCTAAGTCATGTCTGACTCTTTTTGCAACCCCATTGACTGTAGCTCACCAAGCTTCCCTATCCATAGGATTTTCAGGCAAGGATACTGCAGTGGGTTGCCATTTCCTCCCATAGGGTATCTTCCTAACCCAGTGATCAAGCCCATGTTTCCTGCATTCATTGCAGGCTAATTCTTTATCTCTCAGTCACCTGGGAAATCCATATTATATAACACATATAAATTTAAATATAACATGTGGTGAAGTCTGATAAAAATATAATCAGTTTCTTCATTAAATGGCTAATCAAAAGTTTCTCCCACCATAGACAATGAGAGTTCAGTTTTTAAACTATTAATTTCCAATTATACGGTGGAGGGTGGGGCTTCCCCAGTGAGGCAGTGGTTAAGAATCCCCTTGCCAATGCAAGAGATAAAGAGATCCCTGAGTCGGGAAGACCCCCTGGAGAAGGAAATGGCCACCAGCTCCAGTATTCTCACCTGGAAAATTCCATGAACAGAGGAGCCTGGAGGGCTACAGTCCATGGAATCGCAAACAGTTGGACACAACTGAGCACACAAAACATATACTTGCTATTTTTTATTTCCAGTTTTCAGAAATAGAGCCCCAAAGATATGAAATAGCAATCTAAAATGATGAGCCCTAGCTGTGAGGAAAGAAAGCAAAAGCTTGGACTGGGGTGGAGTGAGGGGGGAGAAGGTGGGGTAAGGGGGCAGGGGTGGAGGCAGCAGGAGGGGGAGACCATAGGAGCCCAAGCCTAAGGCTAGGAGCTTGATGGCACGTTTTCTCCTGTAGCAGAAGCTACACTTGCCTCTTCCACTTTTCTTCCTCAGTGGATCAATAGGGGCTGAGTCAGGCAGAAGCCAGTGGCCAGAGATCTTAAGAGAAAACCCAACATGGAAAGGCATCAGTAAAATTTAAATAAGAAGGGGAGTTCAGTCCATGCAAATGCTTTAAGTAGATAATAAATATTGAAATTTAGTTTAGGTTCAGAAAGTAGAAGAGTTTGCAGACCTTTAAAAGCAAGTTTATTGAATGTCAAAAAAGATAATTTGTAGGACTTCACCTTCCAATTCTTCCCTGGTGGATCAGTCTGTAAAGAATCTGCCTGCAATGCAGGAGACCTAGGTTCGATCCCTGGGTTGGGAAGATCCCCTGGAGGAGGGCATGGCAACCCACTCTAGTATTCTTGCCTGGAGAATTCCATGGACAGAGGAGCCTGGTGGGCTACAGTTGATGGGATCGCAAAGAGTCAGAAATGACGGAGTGACTTTCACACACACAAACACACACACACACACACACACACACACACACACACACACACACACACGCCTTCCACTGAAGGGGGTGCAGGTTTGATCCCTGGTCAGTGAGCTAAGATCCCACATGCTTTGCTTTGCAGCCAAAAAAACTGAAAAATCATAAAACAGAAGCAATATTGTAACCAATTCAATAAAGACTTTTTTAAATTTTACTTTACAATACTGTATTGGTTTTGCCATACATCAACATGAATCCACCATGGGGAAGACTTTTTAAAGGCCGCATCAAAACAAATCTAAGAAAAAAAAAGAGAGAGACTTTAAGGACAGCACTAAATTGGAGAACAGAAGGCAGAGCATGGACCAGGTGCTGATTTAGATTCAAGACAATCAGGTGATAACTTTTTAGGAGACTTTTCCAATAAATTTTTTCAATTTTTCTCTTCTCCATCCTTATATTTTTTTCCTACCTGAGATATTATTTCCTGGGTCTTCCCATCTCTTTTACTTCAGTTGTTGGATTAACGCCATAATTATAAATTCAATCATGCTGCTTTATAAATTATTCAATCAGTGAAGTGAATCCTTTTTGAAGCATGTGCATAATATCAGGTGGGTAATAAATCCTTGATCCTAAATTAGGACTTGAAAATTTGAAAAGGTGACTTTGTGATGTATACTTTGAATACATATCAGAAACCACCTTCATTTAAATTTCCATCCTATCCTAATTTGTCTGAGGTTCAATGGCAACATGTATCTCTCTTTTTATTTAAGTTCTGACAATGAATTTTTAATGGTGCCCATGGCTTGTGATACATATGGTACACATTTTACTTTATGTGTATTATGTATTGGTGCACATATTATAATTTATACCAAATTTTTCTTCCTGACTTACAGACAATCTATCCTGACATTTTCAGGCTGTTTTGTACAAGAAGTAAAAATACTCAAACTTAACTGAATGTATACTGTTTGATGTTGTTCAGTCATTCAGTCGTGTCTGACTCTTTGCGACCCCATGGACTGCAGCATGCCAGGTTCCCTGTCCTTCACCATCTCCCAGAGCTTGCTCAAACTCATGTCCATTGAATTGGTGATGACATCCAACCTTCTCATCCTCTGTATATTACTTGATACCCACTAATTTCATTCATCAAACTAATAATTATTGAGTGTATAATGTAACTAGGTCTCTGCTACACACTGAAGATGGACAGTCACTAAAACCAAGGTGTTTAGTCTATTTGAGAAAATTATAGAAATGATTGTAGGTAATTGCATAGGGTGCAGTGATACGAGTGTGCAGCTTGAAAAGAAAAACACAAAATCAAATCCTGGTACAGGTTGAAGTAGCGTGGACAGGAAAAACAGATTTTTAGAAGTAGCAGTTGATTGGAGTCCTAAAGAATTACTAAGAAGATAACAAAGTTATGGACAGAACAAGCAGTCCTTGTGGCAACAGAAAGCATTGCATTAGGAGGGCAGTGAGAGGAAATGAAACTGAAAAGGTGGCAGGAGTGAGGAAGAGTTTTGTGTTTCTGTAAGCAACCTTATTGTCGCTTCATAGACAATGGAAGCTTACTGGGTTATATAACAATATGAGATTGACTTATTTGCCTTTTAAATATATTACTGACAGCTGTGCAGAAATGGAATTGGCTTTCAGTTCAGTTCAGTCTCTCAGTCATGTCTGACTCTTTGCGATCCTATGAGCTGCAGCACACCAGGCCTCCCTGTCCAACACCAACCCCCAGAGCCTACCCAAACTCATGTCCGTTGAGTCGGTGATGCCATCCAAGCACCTCGTTCTCTGTCGTCCCCTTCTTCTCCTGCCCTCAATCTTTCCCAGTATCAGGGTCTTTTCAAATGAGTCAGCTCTTCACATCAGGTGGCCAAAGTATTGGAGTTTCAGCTTCAACATCAGACCTTCCAATGAACACTCAGGACTGATATCCCTTAGGATGGACTTGGGTATCCTTGCAGTCCAAGTGACTCACAAGAGTCTTTTCCAACACCACAGTTCAAAAGCATCAATGCTTCAGTGCTCAGCTTGTTTTATAGTCCAGCTCTCACATCCATACATGACTACTAGAAAAACCATAGCCTTGATTAGATGGACCTTTGTTGGCAAACTAATCTCTCTGCTTTTTAATATGCTGTCTAGGTTGGTCATAACTTTCCTTCCAAGGAGCAAGCATCTTTTAATTTCATGGCTGCAATCACCATCTGCAGTGATTTTGGAGCCCCCAAAAATAAAGTCTGACACTGTTTCCACTGTTTCCCCATCTATTTCCCATGAAGTGATGGGACTGGATGCCATGATCTTCGTTTTCTGAATGTTGAGCTTTAAGCCAACATTTTCACTCTCCTCTTTCACTGTTATCAAGAGGCTCTTTAGTTCTTCATCACTTTCTACCACAAGGGTGGTGTCGTCACTTTCTACCACAAGGGTGGTGTCATCAGCATATCTGAGGTTATTGATATTTCTCCCAGGAATCTTGATTCCAGCTTGTGCTTCCTCCAGCCCAGCATTTCTCATGATGTACTCTGCATAGAAGTTAAATAAGCAGAGTGACAATACATAGCCTTGACATACTCCTTTTCCTATCTGGAATCAGTCTGTTGTTCCATGTTCAGTTCTAACTGTTGCTTCCTGACCTGCATACAGGTTTCTCAAGAGGCAGGTCAGGTGGTCTGGTATGCCCATCTCTTTCAGAATTTTCCAGTTTATTGTGATCCACACAGTCAAAGGCTTTGGCATAGTTGATAAAGCAGAAATAGATGTTTTCTGGAACTCTCTTGCTTTTTCGATGGTCCACCAGATGTTGGCAATTTGATCTTTGATTCCTCTGACTTTTCTAAAACCAGCTTGAACATCTGGAAGTTCACGATTCACGTACTGCTGAAGCCTGACTTGGAGAATTTCGAGCATTACTTTACTAGCATGTGAGATGAGTGCAATTGTGTAGTAGTTTGAGCATTTTTTGGCATTTCCCTTCTTTGGGATTGGAATGAAAACTGACCTTTTCCAGTCCCGTGGCCGCTGCTGAGTTTTCCAAATTTGCTGACATATTGAGTATAGCACTTTCACAGCATTTTTTCAGTTCCAAAGCTCTGCTTTTAAATATAAAAGACAAACCTCTGTTTTCTCTTGTTACCCATGTCTGCCTCAGAACAGAAACTTAGGTTGTAATTTAGAATCATTGCTAAATACATCAGTATAAATTAAAGTGACTAAATAGATCAATGTTTACATTAATTTTCATATTCAAGTGGCCTTCTGCATCCATGAGTTCCGTATCCATAAATTCAACCAACCACTGGTAGAAAGTACTGAAAAACAAAATTTCAGAAAGTTCCAAAAAGCAAACCTTGAATGTGCTGCACACAGGCAACAATTTACATAGTTTTTATATTGTATTTAAGCTATTTGTACAACATTTGCTTTGAATCAGGTATCATAAGTAATCTAGAAGTGATTTAAAGTATGGAGGATGTACTGAGATTATATGCAAATTCTAAAGATTTTGATATCCATGCGGCATCCTGAAACCAATCTCCCAGGGATGCTGAGAGACAACTGTATACTCCTAACTTTAACCTTGCTAAAATCCTTGGAATATTTCTTGAGGGAAAATAGCAAAAAGAAAATTCCAACAAAAACTACATGCAATCTGAGTATTTAGATTAATATACTATTTATAATATTTATTTATCAGTCCTGTAACAAAATGTATTTTAATAATGAATATTTTCTTTCAGTAAGGATAACTAAGTAATAAATTTCCCAGTAAAAATCTATCTTCAATTGAAATAACAATATAGCTATAATGAACATATTTCATTAATTAAATCTTCCACTTTACTCAGTTCTAACAGACTAATTCCAAGATATGCAAAAGTTTACTGTTTGTTTATGAGAGAAAGGACATTTTCCAATTTTATTCCAAACTTAAAATGGCATATATCCATTCTTTTATATTTTGTACTGTATTATTTATTAACCCTTTTAAAATTCTAAACTTTTCCCAAACTTTCTAATTTCACACACTCCCAAGACTGAAATGCCAAGCTCCACAACCTTAGATCGGGGGATTTTTCTGGAATTTAGCTAGAATTTAAACATGTATTTCTATAAACTTTGCCAGCCAGAATATTTAGGAATATAATCTTGTATTTCCTCTTTCTTTCTCAGTGAATCTGTAGTTGATTTTGTACCTCAAAGACCTTCACTTACCTAACGTTGCAGACATTTTTACAAATCTATTTTCTAAAAATAGGAATCAAAACAATGAGTTTAACATTTAAAGCAGAATTAAATACAAATATTCAAAATATTTGTAGAGTGAGTAGCTTTTTTATATATGAATCTCCTATAAATCTAACCTTTGCGTGTAAATTTCAAGTTTGTAAAATATAATTCTTTGGTTCCATAATTGAAATGTTAATCAAGAAGACATATCACTTTCACTTTTTATGGTTTTATTTTTTTATTGGAGTATAATTGCTTTGGAATGTTGTATTAGTTTCTCTTATACAGTGAAGTGAATCAGCTATATGTATGCATATATTCCCACCCTCTGGAGACTCCCTTACACCCAACCGCATTCCACCCCTTTAGTCATCACAGAGCACCAAGCTGAGCTCCCTGTGCTATACAGCAACTTCCCACTAACTATTTTATACATGGTAGTGTATATGTCAATGCTCTCAGTTTGACAAATTATTTTTAAAACACATCACTTTCAACCAGAAAACAAAAGGGGGGGGGGGTGAAATCTATAATGTATGTACAAATAGACCTTATTATACACACATTATTTTGTGTTTATGTTCAGTTACTCAGCCCTGTTTAACTCTTTCCAACCCCGTAGACCGCAGCACACCAGGGGGCTGTTCTTCCCTGTCCTTCACAATCTCCCAGTTTTGCTTAAACTCATGTCCATTGAGTTGATGATGTCATCCAACCATTTCATCCTCTGTCACTCCCTTCACCTCCTGTTCTCAATCTTTCCCAGTATCAGGGTCTTTTCCAAAAAGATGGCTCTTCCCATTAGGAAGCCAAATTATTGGAACTGCAGCAATAGTCCTTCCAATGACTATTCAGGGTTGACTTCTTTTAAGATTGACTGGTTTGATCTCCTTGAACTCCAAGGGACTCTCAAGAGTCTTCTCCCACACCAGAGCTGGAAAGCACAAATTTTTCAGCACTCAGCCTTCTTTACGGTCCAGCTCTCACATCCATACATGACTACTGGAAAAACCATAACTTTGACTATAGGGACCTTTGTAGGCAAAGTGATGTCTCTGCTTTTTAGTGTGCTGTCTAGGTTTGTCATAGCTTTTTTCCAAGGAGCAACCATCTTTTAATTTCACTACCATCTGCAGTGATTTTGGAACCCAAGAAAATAAACTCTTTCAGTGATTCCATTGTTTCCCCATCTACTTGCTATGGAGTGATGGTACTGGAAGGCATGATCTTCATATTTTGAATGTTGAGTTTTAAACCAGCTTTTTCTCTCTCCTCTTTCACCTTCATCAAGAGGCTCTTTGGTTCCTTTTCACTTTCTGCCATAAGGGTGGTATCATCTGCATATTTGAGGTTATTTATATTTCTCCCAGCAATTTTGATTCCAACTTGAATTTCCTCCATTCTGGCATTTCGCATGATGTATTCTGCATATAAGTGAAATAAGTAGGGTGACAACATACAGCCTTGACATACTCCTTTCCCAATTTGGAACCAGTCCATTGTTCCATGTCCGGTTCTAACTGTTGCTTCTTCATCTGCATACAAGTTTTTCAGAAGACAGATAAGGTTGTCTGGTATTCCCATCACTTTAACAATTTTCCACAGTTTGTTGCAACCCACGCAGTCAAAGGCGTTAGCACAGTCAGTGAAGCAGAAATAGGTATATTTCTGGAATTCTCTTACTTTTTCTATGATTCAGCAGATGTTGGCAATTTGATGCCTGATTCCTCTGCCTTTTCTAAATCCAGCTTGTACATATGGAAATTCTTGGTTCACATATTGTTGAAGCTTAGCTTGAAGGATTTTGAGTATTACCTTGTCAGCATGTGCAATGAGTGAATGGTGGGGTAGTCTGAGCATTCTTTAACATCGCCCTTCTTTGGGATTGGAATGAAAACTGACCTTTTCCAGTCCTGTTGCCACTGTTGAGTTTTCCAAATTTGCCAGCATATTCAGCGCAGCATTGTCACAGCATCATCTTTTAGGATTTAAAATAGCTCAGCTAGAATTTGATCACCTCCACTAGCTGTTTAATTAAATAATTAAATGGCTTTAAAGAACCATTCCTGAGTGGATTAAGGTAATTAAATTTTTTTCAAGATTTGTAAAGTCCCTTTTAGTCATTAACTTGCAATAATAGATTCAAAATTCATATTTTTATTTCTATTTCATAACACCAAGTTTTATATTTGTATTACTGTACTAGTAAATGTAATCCATTAACTTGTGGGTATTAATATTACTTCTAATAAGAAGGTATCTGAATTTTAATACAAACCATATCAACATGATCCCTATGCTTTAAATTTGCCTTCACATGTGTATCAGTGGACAGGTTTGTTTGCTGCTCTGTATGAGAGCATAGTCTTCCTCTTTTCTAGCGTGTCTCTGAATATCTTGAGACCAGTCTCACTTTCTTTGCTAGTGTCTTCTTCCACTTTATTCCCCTGAAAATGTCCTCATTTCGCCCACTTAGTACTATTTCTGTAATCAAGAAATGTTAATATGTTTGCAGGGAAAAGGTCATTGTTTCAGCCACATTGTTTCAGCATCTCCACTCTTGTTGTAGAGTCACCACAGGCTTAGTAACATCTCCCCTGGAAGCCGCAGTGTCCACCACAGCCTCGGCCAAGCTAGAGCTTCCTGTGCAGCTACAGGTGTGAGCAGAGTCGCCTGCTGCACACTTCACCCACTCACGCACAGTCATCTTTCTCTGTTCTGTTACCAGTTTTTATGTGCACTTAATTCTATTGGTCATATCTCACTTGTGAGTGTTTCCTGAGTGTAGGAGTTACACCACCTCTCATTTCAGTTCCTCATAGCACCTAAGTTCAGTTCAGTTCCACCATCTCATCCTCCATCATCCCCTTCTCCTCTTATAATTTCATGACTGCAGTCACCATCTACAGTGATTTTGGCCAACTGATATGAGGAGCCGACTCATATGACACTGGGAAAGATTGAAAGCAAAAAGAGAAGGGGATGATAAAGGTCAATATGGTTAGATAGCATCACCAACTCAGTGGACATGAATCTTAGCAAACTCTGGGAGATAGTGGAGGGCAGAGGAGCCTGGTTTATCAGGTTGCAAAGAGTTGGACCTGACTTAGCAACTGAACAACAACAAGTGAATGAGAAACTTGAAATGTGACCCTTCCCTCATCTTTACTGTTGCCCTATGGATGCTTCTTGAATATTACCACTCAAAACTAATATGAATAAAATTACTAATTTCACTGTAGAGGACTTCTCCTCTGCAAATTAAAACAATATCAGATTAAAGTCATTTTCAGAGCATATACAGCTTGAAATCTTTCAAAATATTGTCACTACAACAGGATGATATAAATCTTTCTTCTCTCACAAATTCTTTAAAATTACTTGCCATTCTTTCTTTAAAACAAGTACTGTTCAGCACTCAAACAAAATTTAAACTAATAAAATGAAGATAAGAACCACAATCTAGCTATTTATTCTGAATAAAAGTCAAGATAATAAAGATTCATCTTCTGAATTAGGATGTAAGAAAAATCTGTAGTGCAAAATTCTTAACTGTGTGGTTTGGTTTGTATCTTCTTAGAAATATAACAGCAGGTGCTTTATCTAAGATTTATTTTTCTGTAAATGGATTGTAAAAGTCCATTTAAAAATATTTATCTATAGTCAATAAAAAAATCTTCTATCATGTTGTAGGGATAAGTAATCAAACTTCTCTTCAGTCCTGTAGTATTTTGATGATACATTTATGGATACTATCACCAACCTAAAAGAACACTAATTCCCACATGTACTGTCAAGAATATATAACAATTAAGAAAATAACTCTGGATAATCAATTTTTTTCTGTGAATGGATGACAAATTAACACTTCTGTGATTTTTAAAGTTATCAATCAACAGATCCCTCAAACTTAGGATTTATGTATAAAATGTTTTGTGTTCAGTGGGTACATCAATTCTTGGAAAAATTATTAAAAACAAAAGTCACCTGAGAATGGTCAAGTGTAAACGTCTTTAAAATATCTAATATTCATGTAAGCTAATATTATACAGTACTTATCCTCCTTCTCACTAGTTTCTACTTTTTTCTTCAAATAAATATACTTATTGTTTGTTACAAGTAAAGAATGCTCTGAACTTTATTGGTATACAGTACCCATTCTAGAAAATAAAGCAGCAGGCCCCAACCTTTTTGGCACCAGGGACGAGTTTTGTGGAAGACAATTTTTCCCTCCTTTTTGCTTAAGTGTTGAGGAACAGAAAACTTACTTTTAATATACAGATCACTGGACAGAAAGGACCTCCTTGTGAATCTGATCCCAGTGAACATAACTCAATGATCCTTATTCACAACTTGACTTTATTGAAATGATGAAATCCTAGACTTCAAGATGAATACATTTTTTAAAAATATAAAGTTATTTATTTTAATTGGAGGCTAATTAAGGATGAGCAAATTTTGAATGTGGGAAAGATGTGAGTTGTGTTCACATCTTTCCCACATTGTGTTTCCAAAGTTAGCCACAAAAATCTCTCCTTTTCTAATATGTTCTCTGCTATGTATCTATGCTTTACCTTCATCAAAGCATGTAGTTTATTTCCCTTCTGCTTGAACTTGTCTTATGGCTTGTGTTAACCAATACCAAGCCTTAAAACTATTTAAATCTTGAGTTACTTATACCATAGAAAAATAAAGACATTTTTGTGACCATATTGATTTAGAAGTACACTGACTAAAAGGGATGTTGGGTGAGCAACAAATTGACCCTTCCTGGACAGGGAGGCCTGGTGTGCTGCAGTCCATGGGGTTGCAAAGAGTCGGACACAACTGAGTGACCAAACTGAACTGAACCCTATCTCAGTTGTAGGTTTATCGCAACTCATTCTGTTCAATACTATTTTCTTTCTCTTCCATTAAGACCCCCCTTGACACAATAATCTCTGTCTCAGACACAATTTCCTTGGAAGCCTGACATAACATATTAATAAAATTGAGATTTGGGAGATTTATCAATATATTTTTCTAGATATCATATCCACTAGCATTCCTCTCCTGATTTATTCTTAAATATGAGCGGCACCCCTTATGTGTACTTCCAAGAGAACTTGTTCTTATTCTAATACTGCTATTCTACTGCAAAACTGCAAAGGCCATATAGTCTTTTGAGTTCCTCACTATTTTTATTGAACACAGCATCATTATGCATGATTTTCTAAGGTTGCCAGCATAATGTCACCTGCCATTAATCAGTATACTATGCTGCCAATGCTTCTTAGAGTAGGTCTATGAGAAGATATATGTAGCTACGTGTTTCAGGGCATGAGTTGTGGCATTAAGATGTGTGCATTTGGGAGCTCAGCTCGGTGCTCTGTGGTGACCTAGAGAGGTGGGATTAGGGGCAAAGTGTGTCAGTTAATCACTCAGTCATGCCTGACTCTCTGAGACCCTGTGGACTGCAGTATGCCAGACCTCCCTGTCCATCACCAACTCCCAGAGCTTACTCAAACTCACATCCATCGAGTCAGTGATGCCATCCAACTGTCTCATTTTCTGTCGTCCCCTTCTCCTCCTGCCTTCAGTCTTTAATATGTATATATGTATACCTACAGCTGATTCACTTTCCTGTATAGCTGAAACACAACAGTGTAAAGCAGTTATACTCCAATAATAAAATTAAAAATAAATTAGAAAGAAAAGTATCTGCATTCAAATTCTAGGTCTGTTACAAACTTGTTCTAAAACCTTGGAAAGTTAACCACTTCTCTTTTCTATAACATATTGCAATGTACTTCATAGGGTTATCTTGAGAATAAAATTGACTAATGCATGTAAATACTTAGCACTTGACACATAGTAAATTTTAAATATATGCTCAGTATTATTACTTTATCTTAAAATCTCTAGACTGTCAAGGCATATATTTAATTTGGGGTAACTTTTGTTTGTACAGGAAAAATTAGTGCATAATTATAGGAGCTTTCTTGCAACTATCAGCCAGCATACACCTCTTCTCCTGAGAACATCCCACTCTCCAATACATAGACCAATGGCCAAGGTGATGTGTTTTTTGGGCTTAGCTTTTCCTTAATGTGCCATTATTTACTATTTTTTTCTACTGAAATTAAATGAGAAGAATCTCTCTCATAATACTCATAATAGAAGCTATAAAATAGGGGCCTGAGAATAGATATTGTCCATGTTTTCTATTATATGGAAGAAATCTATATGCATGAAACATATTTGTTTTTTAAAAAAAAAAAAAACCCACACTGAGACAAGCGTAGAGAAGGAATGGATCACCCTGGTAGAGTTCAAGTTCCAGCTCCAGTTTCCCCTGTGGCTAAGCTACTCCATCTCCTTTCTTATGGTTTGTTTATTCAAACTTTCCTTCAATGATAGGGGCTAAGCAAGTATATTTCCAAAAGTTTTCCCTTTTTGCCCACACTAGGTTAAATTCTGTTTCTGTCACTTGTAATTAATAAACTCTACCTGAAATATAACAAGTAAGAGGAAAGGAAGATAGTAAACAAAGAAAGGAGTGTAGGTAATTTAATGAAGAAATAAGGGGAGAGGAAGGAGTGCAATATACAGCCTTGATGTCCTCCTTTTCCTATTTGGAACCAGTCTGTTGTTCCATGTCCAGTTCTAACTGTTGCTTCCTGAACTGCATACAGATTTCTCAAGAGGCAGGTCAGGTGGTCTGGTATTCCCATCTCTTTCAGAATTTTTCACAGTTGATTGTGATCCACACAATCAAAGGCTTTGGCATAGTCCATTCTGAAGGAGATCAGCCCTGGGATTTCTTTGGAAGGAATGATGCTAAAGCTGAGGCTCCAGTACTCTGGCCACCTCATGCGAAGAGTTGACTCATTGGAAAAGACCCTGATGCTGGGAGGAATTGGGGGCAGGAGGAGAAGGGGATGACAGAGGATGAGATGGCTGGATGGCATCACTGACTCGATGAACGTGAGTTTGAGTGAACTCCGGGAGATGGTGATGGACAGGGAGGCCTGGCGTGCTGCGATTCATGGGGTCGCAAAGAGTCGGACACGACTGAGCGACTGAACTGAACTGACCTGACTGAAGGAGTGCAAGATAGAAAAAAGGGAGGTAGATTTAAAAAGGTTGAAAAGTTAGTGTGATGTGTATGGAAAGCATGCATTCAACCTCCATAATTTCTACATTTGCCATCATTATTTATAATAAAAATACCTTTAAATCATACAATGTTTCACAGTTTATAAGAAACTTCAAGTTTTCCTTCTCATCTGAAATAGTAGCTAACATCTACTGGACACATTCTTGTCTTTCTCCTAAATGCCTCAAACAGATGATCCTGCCTCATCTTCAAACAACTATGAGCTTCAGCTATTATCCCCATCTTGTAAATTAAGAAACTGAGGCTCATAGAATAACTGGCAGAATCTTAGGTATACTGATAGTGCAGTAGAAGTATTTGAGTCCAGATGGCTCAGACGGTAAAGCGTCTGCCTGCAATGTGGGAGACCTGGGTTCGATCCCTGGATTGGGAAGATCCCCTGGAGAAGGAAATGGCAACCCACTCCAGTACCCTTGCCTGGAAAATCCCATGGGTGGAGGAGCTAGTAGGCTACAGTCAATGGGATCACAAAGAGTCAGACACGACTGAGTGACTTCACTTTCTTTTCTGGTCTATTATCTCTTACAGCAAAACCCTCTCTACCGTACCTGTGACAATAAATCATATGTTATCCTAAATGAAATGAATATTCCTTGATATAAACTTCAAGCTTCAACATTAGGAAGCAATTGAAAAACCCATAAAGAAGACTAAGTGCACAGGACCAGGGTAGTAAGAAGAAAACTAAGAAAGAACAAAAGCTGTGAAAAGTAAAATAATATTGTATCTAAAGATCATAATACTGCTGATGATGATAAAGTGTCAAGAAGAATGAAATAAGTGCCCAGTGAAATTCTACTGATAGATCAAATAGCATGAAATAGAATATTTTATCTCACAAATAACAATTTGAAATAAATTGAATTTATGAATTAAACTTACCGCCTAAAAGAGACACATAAAAAGATTCAAAGTGGGTGAATGAGTGAATAACAGATAATTAGTGTCAAACAAAAGCAGTACCAGTAAAGAAGAGAAAAGAGAAGATGAATAATGACATTCAAAGATGATTGAGAAGTGAAAAAGGACATAATCAGTGTAGAAGTTTTGCTCAAGTACAGTTACTGTGAAAAGAAACCTATAGAAGGAGTGATTAGAAGACATGAATATAACAAATAGATGGAGATGTATGGCTATATTTATGGGTTGAAAGTAATGCTCTTTAAGTGGAAGTGGTTGCATGTAGGCAATGGAGGAATTAATGGCGTAACAACTTGAAACTGTGGGGTTTAGGGGAGAACTGACCCCAGTTCTATTTAAAAATAGCCTTTGGTAGGAAGTTTAACTTTTCTACTAAGATGAGAAGCAAGAAATTTAAGATGCTAAATGAAACTGATATATTGAAAATCTGCTAAGAAGACTTTTGCAAACAGTTTTGAGAAACAGATAACTTTAGCAATTTGTTTTAATTAATTTAAATTTTTTCTGCCTTTTATTATTATTATTCATATTTCTTTGTATTTTTTAAATTTTTGTATGCTATGTTGTAAACCATTTATCACTTATATTCCCCACTATATTTGTTTTACAGGCTTATTTTCATAGGTCACAATTGAAAATAAATAAGTAGATTTTTAAATATAAAAAGACTCCTAAAGACTAAGTATTTATGACAAATATGTTTATTAATTCATTTGTATAATTCTTAAAAAATCAAAAGGTTCTGAGTGTCTGTGCTTTCTGTGCCACTCTGATATTTTTGCTTTAACTCTAGACTCTGGATTCTTCTTTCATGAAGTCATTTATCAATTTCTGCAACAAAAAAAAAAAGAGTTATGAATAATGTAAAGTGACAGTAGAATAAAGACAGGCAGATTGTGAATATGGAATGTTACTGAGATGTGCAAACCTCTTCAGTTTTCTTTTAAGCTTTTTCTTCTGAGTTTTAAGCACAGACAGGCTTCTCACACAGGCACGAGGAAGACACGGTGCAGTTATCTATGTTGACAGTGTGCACACCTGCATACACACATTTCCCCTGGAAATCCATACTTGGCTTTGGTAGACGCCACTCACTGTGTTCAAATAAAGTAACATTACTTTAGAACATGATGTGTGAAATTTATTATACCTGGCACTGTAGGGAATTCAGGAGACTAAAGGCACTCACTCTTCCTCTTTTCAAAGAACTCATACGTTGGTATATATACAAAGAGATAGGCATATGATATGTAAGTTTCACAAAATGTGTTAATTATTGGTAAGTATTGGCTTCCTTGATAGCTCAGTTGGTAAAGAATCTGCTTGCAATGCGGGAGACCCGGGTTCGGTTCCTGGGCCTGGAAGATACCCTGCAGAAGGGAAAGGCTACCCACTCCAGTATTGTGGCCTGGAGAATTCCATGTTCAGTCCATGGGGTCGCAAAGAGTCAGACAGGACTGAGCGACTTTCAATTTTACATTATTGTCCAAAATGTTTGTTCATTTTTTTTCTGTAACAGTTTATGGAAAAATCCAAACAAACTTTTGGCCAACCCAATATTTTATATGTGGGAAAAGGTACACCTGTATAAAGAAGAAGAGACTGCTCCAGCTTGGAAAATTATGGCAATAGCAGGAAAGACAGGACATATGATCTGAGATACAGAATTAAGTTTAAGTGTAGATCAGCACAACAACAATATTGTAAAGCAATTAGCCTCCAATTAAAATAATTAATTTTTTAAAAAAGCAGGTGCATGTACAGTTGCAGCTGGAATGGGAATTCTTTACTTGTAAATATGTTAGATATAAAAGCTAACCAGAATTATTAACAAAATTTAGAATATATATATGTATATATGTATATATATATATATATGCTATGCATGCATGCAGTTAAGTCGCTTCTGTCTTGTCCGACTCTGTGCGACCCCATAGACGGCAGCCCACCAGGCTCCTCTGTCCACAGGATTCTCCAGGCAAGAATACTGGAGTGGGTTGCCATTTCCTTCTCCAATGCATGCATGCATGCTAAGTCGCTTCAGTTGTGTCCGACTCTGTGTGACCCCGTAGACGGCAGCCCACCAGGCTCCTCTGTCCACAGGATTCTCTAGGCAAGAATAATGGAGTGGGTTGCCATTTTTGTATATACATATGTATATACACACATATATATGTATTTGTGTGTGAGAGAGAGCATGTGCATGTATGTGTGTACGGATCCTTGAACAACGTGGATTTCAGCTACTCAGTTCTACTATATGAAGATTTTTTTCAATAGTAAATATTACAGTATTACAGGGTCCATGGCTAGTTTAACATGTAGTTTTAAAGGACCAACTAAAACTTCTAAGCAGATTTTCTTCTACATGGAGGACTTGGTGCCCCTGACCCCCACCCATGCTCTACATTGTTCAAGGATCAACTGTATATGTATTATTCTGGGACAGTTGCCTCTGCTCTGATACATTCATCTCACTTCAATTTATAAAATCACCACTGGTAGAAATGCTAGTGGGCAGATGCTACCAAACATTCTGGTTGAATTTAATCCTTTACTAAAGATCTAGGTTATAAAGAATATTTTAGTTCAATGTCAATAAAATGGCTTTTCATCCACTCTAGAGCAAAACTGTTTGTTTAGTACTATCTGAAAAAAAAGGCAAAGCTTATTTACTGAATTGCTAAAGGCATAGTACAATTCTTTTAAAAATACCAAAGGAACTAGAAAGAAATTCTGAGCTATGTTTGGAAAATTAAATTGCCAAAATAGTTCATATGTTATTTCATTTATTAATTCACCATATCTATTGAATGTTCTATGTTCCAAACATTGTACAAGGTTTGAAGCAGAGTGAACCTTTCAACTCACAAAATTCCAATAATTAAAATGATCAACCATAAAAGTTAAAATAGATTAAAAATTTGATGCATTAGTACAGCAATTTCAGGAAAATATTCACATATGTTTACACAAAAAATATTCATAAAAACTGTGAAATATTTAAGGGACATATATGATGACTAAAATTATTTAAATATTAAATTTTAGTATGTGATAAATGATATTAAAACAAGTGATAAAGGGGAGGGAAGAGGGAGGGGGGTTCAGGATGGGGAACATGTGTATACCTGTGGTGGATTCATGTTGATGTATGGCAAAACCAATACAATATTGTAAAGTAATCAACCTCCAATTAAAATAAATAAATTTATATTAAAAAATGAATAATTTAAGCAGTACTCTGACAATTGATTGCCTAATTGAAATACACATAGAGAGACAGATATAATTACATCTACATTTGAACATACATGTACATGCCTCAGCTTTCTCCTTCACGCCTTTATGTGTTAAGATAAATTTCAAATGAATAAGCAATCTCATTTTATTTAAATGTTAATCATCTGTTCATGTGATAAAAGCAAATAAACTTAAAGAACAAATTATTAAAGGAAAAAAGGAAAGCTGTGCCTGCAAGAGAAGTTACAAACAATATACCAGAAATCTTAAAAGAAATAAAAAGATAAACAGGATAAAACTGTCAAAGGTATTGATATTATAAGTTAGAAGAAAAACAGCCTTACTAAACATCACGATAATATAACCTAACGGAACAAAGTAAAAATAATTGGCTATCAAGATTATCAATCTTACTCTTAGATTGGCACATGCTGATGAAAGAGCCTGAAATATTTTTTCCTGACATAGTTGTCTAAGGCAGTGTTTCTGAATAACAACTGAAAAATATGCCTTTAAAACCAAAAAATAGGCCCAAATTATTTGGATGAGAAATGACCAATCTATACTTGTTCCCAATAAAAATACCAGAGAGGTACTCAGATTCATACTTATGATATTCTTTCCTATAATTATATTTCTTATTTGAAATTGTAATAATTCAGGTCATCTAAGAATAAGGATATACTTACTATTAATTATAAAATATCTAAATGACAATGATTTACAAAATTGCTGACAATATAATATGAAATAACAAAAGCGAGAAGTAAAGAGGACTAAATTTGGTCCCTAATAATCTCTATTTCCTCAAAACTCTTTAGGCCAGACATTGGAACAGGAGTAAGGCATTGGATTATGTAGCAGAAACTTACAGGCCAGAAGGACGAGAACCATCCTCCCACTTCCATTCATTGTCCTCTTCCTTATAAGACAGGCCAAGCCAAGTGTGGTTTACTGCAAGTAACTTCAGAATACACTGCATGGAAACAGAATGCACAAAGCTATTAATGCTAAAAGTCCACTAGACATAAAAATACAAAACTTGTGTCTCAGTTCAGTTCAGTTCAGTCACTCAGTTGTGTCCAACTCTTTGTGACCCCATGAACTGCAGCATGCCAGGCTTCCCTGTCCTGTGTCTAAAATGAATCTAAAAAACTTGTATCTAAAGAATCATTTAAAAAAATGCAGTATATATATGCCCACTGATAAACACTGAAAACATATTTGAGTTCTTCAGTGTCTGTGCATTTTCTCAAGCCAGGAATTAAACACACACACACACACACACACAAAGAAAGTTAATCATTTTGTTTGTTTGTTTTTTAGCTTAGTCCCAGTAATGAAAAGGGTTTTTATTTCCTCAGTGTATTTTAGAAATATTTAAGTTGTAAAAAGAAAGGGCACAGTGTTAACTGTATTTTAATTCATCTACTTTTTTTAACTTGCACAGTTTTTTTAAATTTATTGCACAAATACATGCACTTGGTTTTAGAAGTCAAGTGATGCGAAATATATATATATAGTATATATGTATACGTATATATATATATATATTTAGCCATTCCTCTTTCACTAAATGCCTTTCTCCAGAGGCAATTTGTCCTATGACTTCCTATTTTATAAAGCCAGAATTTTTAGTCTCATGCTCTATTTTCTCACCTCCTGTCTCCTTTTGATATAGCTACTTCATAATTTTTGGCTTGTGTTTCAATACTTTTCAGTTCAGTTCAATTGCTTGGTCATGTCCAACTCTTTGTGACCCCATGAATCGCAGCACTCCAGGCCTCCCTGTCCATCACCAACTCCCGGAGTCCACCCAAACCCATGTCCATTGAGTCGGCGACGCCATCCGGCCATCTCATCCTCTGTTGTCCCCTTCTCCTCCTGCCCCCAGTCCTTCCCAGCATCAGGGTCTTTTCCAATGAGCCAACTCTTCACATGACATGGCCAAAGTATTGGAGTTTCAGCTTCAGCATCAGTCCTTCCAATGAACACCTAGGACTGATCTCCTTTAGGATGGACTGGTTGAATCTCCTTGCAGTCCATGGGACTCTCAAGAGTCTTCCCCAACATCACAGTTCAAAAGCATCAGTTCTTCGGTGCTCAGCTTTCTTCACAGTCCAACTCTCACATCCATACATGACCACTGGAAAAGCCATAGCCTTGACTAGACGGACCTTTGTTGGCAAAGTAATATCTCTGCTTTTCAATATGCTATCTAGGTTGGTCATAACTTTCCTTCCAAGGAGTAAACGTCTTTTAATTTCATGGCTGTAATCACCATCTGCAGTGATTTTGGAGCCCCCCCAAAATAAAGTCTGACACTGTTTCCACTGTTTCCCCATCTATTTCCCATGAAGTGATGGGACCAGATGCCATGATCTTCATTTTCTGAATGTTACGCTTTAAGCCAACTTTTTCACTCTCCACCTTCGCTTTCATCAAGAGGCTTTTTAGTTCCTCTTCACTTTCTGCCATGAGGGTGGTGTCACCTGCATATCTGAGGGTTAATATTATTATTTTTTTATCCAAATAGTAAGTAATGATCTAACAGAAAATTTTCTATTGAAGAGGACACCAAACCAATATATGAATCACTTTTTTTTTTTTTTAACATTTATTCAACTCTGTGCCTGTTCTTAGAGCTTGAGATATATCATTGAACAAAAATGAGAAAAATCCCTGCTTTGGGGGGTTGTAGGCCAGATAGAAGTTAACAACATACATATAAATGATATGATATATAAGAAGGTGACAAGTGCTATGAAAATTAGAACAGGGTAAGAATGCCCACAAGTACAGTGGAGTGGTCGAGGGGTGGGGTGGGCACTGATACACAGGTTGCAATTTTAAGTAGGAGTGTCAGGGCAGGTCTCATTAAGAAGGTGACAAGTGTATAAACAGTTGAAGGAAATGAAGTAGTTCACCATGGTTGTACCAGAGAGAAGAATATTACATGCAGTGAAGTGAAAGTATTAGTTGCTCAGTCATGTTGGACTCTTTGGAACCTCAAGGACTATAACCTACCAGGTTCCTCTGTCCATGGAATTCTCCAGACAAGAATACTGGAGTGGATTGCCATTCCCTTCTCTAGGGGATCTTCTCAACCCAGGGATAGAACCTAGGTCTCTTGCACTGCAGGCAGATTCTTTACCCTCTGAGACACCAGGGAAGAGGGAACAGCAAATGCCGTTTCCGCAATGAATGCATGTGTGTATGTTAGGAAAGAAAGGTGGGGCACTCAAGGGAAAGAAGAGTGGAAATGCAACAGGAGAGTGCCCCTTACCCTGGTTTCAGAGCTGCCGGTGAGCCCTTCCTTCCACTGGTGGTTACTACACATTTATATCCCAGAAGTAAAGAATGAAATGCAATCTCACCATCAATCTACTCCTTTCTGTCTTTAAAAATGTAGCATTCAAAGAGACACAAAGCTCTGAACACTCCGACCAAGAAACCGTTTTCACAGTCTGGTGGTAGCAGTGGTCTCTGTGTTGCACCCAGTGACTCAGAGGAGATCCACACCCGTCTCCTAGGAAAGAAAATATAAATCAGAGCCCACAGACCCTCCCAAACAAGGCCTTATGTCTTCACACTCCCTGCTTAAAAGAATGAGGTCATTATTAAAAATTATTGTCAACTCAGAATTGTGTCACTTCCAAATTACCTCCTTTTGCATTTAGTTGTTGTAGAGCCTCAGTCATATTCTCATTCTGGTTTTGGAGCTTCTCTAGGATTTCTATATAAGACAAGACTTCACATTAGAGATCACCACACATTTCATCTGATTTTGTACTGTTTCAAGAGTCATAATAATAACAATGGTCCAGAGGCACAGTGTGCAAATAGTTTTAGTTCAGTTCCCTTCCCTACTTAATTAGCTTCATCTCTGCCTGAAGTAATTAAGTTCTTAGAAATTAGCCTTTAAAAATGCACAATTTAGTGATTATAGTCAGCAGTACTGTATTATAAGCTCAAAATTGCTAAAGGAATAGATCTCAATTATTGTCAGCACAAAAAACGAATTGACAACTTGTGTCATAATAAAGGCATAAGCTAATGCTATTATAGTAACCATATTGCGATACACAAATGTTTCAAAACCACATGTTGTACAGCTCAAATTACACAAAGTTTTGCAATACATCTTGTAAAGTAAAAAAATTAATAAATAAATTTGAAAAATAAATAAATAAAATTAAAAATAAAAGTATACTGATGAAAAATTAAAAAAAATTACACACAGTTATGCATTAATCACATTTCAATAAAAAAAGAAACTGGGCTTTTAGCATGATGAATCACTAATGGACTCTCAGGTTGTTCATTTAATTATTCAATATAGGTTCAATATCTCAAAGGAAAAAACTAACATTTTAATGCAAGGCCTTTGTAAAATACTTATCTACACTATTTTTATATTAAAATTTAATTAGCATAAAAGGAGCCTTATGATAATTATTATAAACACCCCTTCCTTAGGAGGCACTTACAAACTGTGAAAATGCCATTGATTTCCAGATATTTGTATTCTTCCATTTTCATGCTCCCTGAACATTTTGCACATACCTCTACTGCACACTTTGAAACTTTTGTTTATGTTTGGTTTATATATTTTCTCTAAGCTTCCCAAGGGCAAGGTTCATATTGTATTTATCACTGATCACCAGCCAAGTGGCTGGCACCTGGTGTGCATTGACTAAATGTGAATGCTTAACTGAGTAAACAAGTTAGTCAACTAATACAAGAGGATATATTTGGTAAATATGGGACTCCTGCAGTTTCAGAAGATCAATGAAGAATTAAAAAAAAAAATGCCATCAAAACCACCATGCTGCTGTATAAACTCCTTTTTTATTATATGAAGTGAAGAAGTGAAGTCGCTTAGTCATGTCCGACTTTTTGCGACCCTGTGTACTGTAGCCCACCAGGCTCCTCTGTCCATGGGATTCTCCAGGCAAGAATACTGGATTGGGTTGTCATTTTCTTCTCCATGGGAAATTCCCTACCCAGAGATCGAACCCAGGACTCCCACATTGCAGGCAGATGCTTTAACCTCTGAGACACCAGGGAAGCCCTTTTTATCCAATCATTTTACGGCTGCAACAAGAAAAACAGTCTAGCATTCTGTAAAGATAATTTGTTCTAGTTCTAAAATTACCTTCATTTTGGTCAAGAACTTTTTGAACCTGAAGAAATATTTCCTCTTTGTTTTCAAAAGACTCAATCCATTGGTTAAGGCTCTTCATCTTGCTCTCTGATTCCTGAACACTTTGAAAATCTAGAACAAGAATTCCAGATAAGTATAAAACACATGCTCAGTTATGAAATGGTAGAGAGATTGTGAAGCTTAATTTTTATAACATTTCCTTAATAAAATTCCCAACAAATGTTTTAACAACTAAAATAAGATATTTAACCAAATATGTTTTCATTTATCCACTGTTACTTTTAAAGTCTACACCTAAATCTAGAATATCATCCTAATTCCTTGTAAGATTGAACATATGCTTATATTAACAGAACAATGCTTCAGCTGATTAAAACAGATGACAACTACAAAAGCCAAGTCTCAAATAAATCTTGTGGCATCATGACTTGATGTAATGTGTAGAATTTCACTTTCTAATCAAATCTTAAAATTCTGAATTTCAAACTAACATTATCAATGTGAAAACACTATACTTAAATAGTTGTGAACAATTTTAATACTAATTAGAATATTCTGTTGATCTAATTTATGATGCTGGCTAAATGGGCAGTATGAAGAAATAGTAAAAGAAGTTACTGTTTATTTTCAGAGTAAAGATGTTACACATTCACTCAGCTTGATATCTTAGTAGGTTGTAATCTTCAAAATAATACAGAATAAATCACTACTATTAATATCTACTGCAGTAATTTCAATAATATAATCTCCTTGGGAAAAAATGATTATTGAGAGCTCACAAGGTTAAATTCATTCATAAAATAAAAAGTGTAATATTTTTATATCATTTTTTTCTGTTCTCCATTCAGTATGGCAATGAAACATTTAGCAAAAACTATTATCTGGAAATGATTTAAAGAAACATGATAATCTGACAAACAGCCTATTACTTCTTTTTCTCCAATTAATTGGACTTACAGTGGTAACCAAAGAATCCACACAGCATCAAAAGCAGCAGGCTGAAGATTCCCAGGATCACAGGAATTATTCCATAGAGAGAGAAGGAAAAACGAGAAGCTAAGAAACAGAGTGAGTGAAAAATCAGAGATGAAGTAAGCTCCTGTTATTTGAAAGATTAATATCATTATTTTAATGTTATTGGTTAAGTGCTGTATATTTTATGAAAAATAATACCCAATGTGTTGAATTACTATAAAGTATTAGGCTGAATAAGAGAGGCAAAAATATTTCAGAGGAATTACAGAAAATAATTAATGTAGCAGACCTGATTTCTATCTTGAAAGGCCTGCTTACAAGGTTGGCCATGGCTGGGATCTGGAAACCTAGATTTCAGTAGAGTTTCCACAACTACTAATTGTTAGGAATGGCTCACCTTGTCTTCTCTGTTTGTACAAACAGTATAGCTTTGCTTCTCTTTGGGAAGTCTGGAATTTTGTTACATGCCAACCAGATGCTACCTATGGGATTAACTCCCTAATAAATACTCTGAGCATTGATTCTCTAATGAGTTTCCCTGGTTGTCAACATTTGACACATTGTCATGATGTATTGCTGGGGGAATTCCTGTGACCCGTGTGACTCTACTGGGAGAGGAGTCTAGGAAGGTTGAGCCTGGTCTTCCCCACACTTCACTTCATGCACCTTTCCCCTTTGCTGATTATGTGTGTTATCCTTCCATTGTCATAAATCTCAGCTACAAGTGCAACTCTATAGGGTCCTGTGAGTTCTCCTAGTGAATCATTAAACCTGAGCATATCTTTGGGGACTTACAGTGCAGGTAAAAAATTTACATACAGGTATTATTAAAATTATCCTTAAATATTAAGTACAAACTTTCAATTCAGACTACATTACCCTCATTAATATAATCAGATAGAGAAGTGCTTATCTATATTAAATCGGTGCTATTATTAAGATAGAACTCTTTTTTTTTAAACTTGATGACCTGTAGTAGATTCCCTTGATGTGTGCGCGCTAAGTCACTTCAGTCATGTCGGACTCTTTGCCACCCTATGGACTGTAGCGCATCAGGCTCCTCTGTCCATGAGATTCTCCAGGGAAGAATACTGGAGTGGGTTATCATCCCTCCTCCAAGGAATCTTCCTGACCCAGGGTACCTGAATCTCTTACATCTCCTGCATTGGCAAGCAGGTTCTTTACCACTAGTACCACCTGGGAAGCCCCATTCATAAAGAATTACAGTAAATCTTAATGACTGTTTTAAAGGGACAATATTTGGTTTTAGATGAAAAATACCTATAATTTACTCAATTTCACAAAAGTATATGCTTCATCCCCACATTCTAGAAATTAAACTTTCAGAGATCATTGTTAATAGTCTTTTGTTGGTAAGTTTATTTCCCTCCAAAACAAATGTATAAACTCTAGTGTTAAAAAACGTATTTCTTTTTTTTTTTTTTTTTGTACTTCAAAAACAAAGAATTGTACTTTTGAAACAAAATGAAAAGCTCCCATAAACAAAGAATAGTTATTTTTATAACTAATATCCAAATCATTTATTTAACTTTCTGTATAATATAACCTGGTGGTTATCAACCAGAGGAAAGTTTAACCCCCAGAGGACAATATTAAATATTTGGAAACATTCTTGATGTGATAATTGAGGGTCAGGCAGTACTGACATCTAGTGCATAGATGTCAAAAAGATGCTAAACATCCTACAATCACTAACCAATGCCCCATAACCAAGAGTCGTCTAGCCCAAAATGTCCTTAGAGCTGAGGTTGAGAAACTCTCCTCTATTAAATGATGTTGGTTAATTACGATCAAAAAGAGGCATCATGCAATAGGGTTTTATCTTTCTTTGTCTTTTTTACAAATTTTCTGAGTTTTAAACCTTAATCAAGTTCTCTGTTTCATGTAAGAAAACAATTCTAAATTTGGACCATGGCTTCTTCCGTCTTTAACTATGCTTCTTCATATATGAAAACTTCACAACTCTGCCAGAAAATACGCTTTTGTTTTACTCCTATATATGTTCTAAACATTCTCGTCTCTATATTTTTTCTAAATTTTAAAATTTCCAAATAGTAACAATTAGAGAAACATAAAATGGAAGGTGTACCTAAAGATAACAAAGAGAGACCATAAATGAATGAACTCTAGTGTCTCTACTTTACCGTCCACATTGGTGTGCTCAGGAATTGGGCCCCATTCATCCTCAGGAGGAGGAGGAAGGGCGAGAGATGGTTCCAAGTCCACAATAGGGATGGTCTCTGTCTGCTCTGTATTTTCTTTTAACACAGAAAATATATCATAACTTTACAACTTTGTAAAACAAATGAGATTAGAATTTGAGAACCTTACTATGTCCAAAGATCCCTAGAAATACAAACATTATAGAAATAAAATCAAAGATACTCAAATCACATTTCCACTCAACAGCCCATCCAGCTTCCCAATACTTTTAGGAAAGTATTTAAGCTGGTTGATTACACTTTGGACCGAGTCAAGAAATAAGATAATTATTTTTTAAAATATATTTAAAAGCACTCTTTCAGGTAATCTGGGAAATGTTACAAATATAATGCTCCTAGAATAATCACAACTAGCATTATATCAAATAAAAACAACCAAAATTGTATTTTCATTAAAATGGCATAGGTCATTTAGATTTAAAAAGAAAAAATACCTGGAGGTTGTTCACAGTCTGAAGCATCTGACATTCTAGAGCCTTTTGGATTATTTATTTATCCCAAGTGTGAAGTAGAGCTTACAAAGATGTTCGCAGGTGAATGAAGAGTTATTTCTTCCACTTTCTTCCTAGAGTTGATGAGAAGACCACACATAGCCTCAGGTGGGGCAGCTACTTACATTTCATACAACTGTATGAAACTAACTAAATTTGGCAAAAAAAAAAAAAAACCAAAACCCCACAGAGGAAATGTGAATCTATAACTGGATATTTTCTAATAGGTATACAGAAATAAAGTCACCCCTACTTAACTAAACCATATACAACAAGCCTTTAAGTATCATCTGGTTTATTTAGCTAATAGTCCATCACTCCAGAAATTAATTAGGAAAAGCCACTATCATAAATAATATAACTGAGTATTCTAAAGTGAAATGTTTCATGAAACTTGAGTATTAGAAAAAGGAATAACACTGGAAATGACATCTGTTCATCAAAGGTAAATTTAAATGACTGCCTATATAGAATGGCACTTGAAGATGGAAATCACAAAATAAAATCTGTATGTCCAAATAGTGACAGACTGGCTTAAAGTTTTTTGATACTACCCCCACCACCCAACTTTGTTTCAAAGGGAAAGCAACTTCTATTCATATAAATATGGTTGGGTTAGCCACTGAAATAAACCTTTTACTCTTCACTGCTCAACTGAAAAAAAATTCAGTATTTTCAGTGGGAATAAATAGATACTGTACACAAACAAAAATAGACATAAGATTTTTCTCATTGGGTTTATAACCTCATAGAAACTATGTTCAAGTCTGGTTGAAACCACACACGATACCTCAGATACAGGCAGTGGTAATAAGTTTCCCATCCTCCTATATCCAGTTCAGATCAAATGGTTTTACAAGTAATCCTAAAATAGATCCCATTTTATCTTTTAATGTATGAAACTAAAAAGATTATTATAACTTTACTTTTCAAAGATCTCAGTAAAGCCAGGAATGGAGAAAGCAGAGACTTCATAAAAAATATTCTACACTGACTTTCTGCCTATATTGTAATTCAATTTTATTTTGTTTACTTTCTAACTCTATATTTAAAAATCTGATTGTGTTGCTTTGGGTCAGGATTCAGGTAAGTCGGAAAAAAGCAAAAGTATTAATCGTTAATGTGTGAATATCACTTATAAGCCAATATTATAATATTATATGGGCATACACAATATCCTATTCTTGGGTAGTTCTATTATATTAGCATGAAATAAATTTTACTGTACTATAGCCCTGTGATATTAACCACCTCTCCACTTGGGTGGTTATATATCCAGGTGTTTCAAAAAGAGAACACTTTAAAGAATAGTTAGAAGGAAGGTTCTAATATGTTTTGTTATGTTTAGGAGCAAAAACCAAGTAGCAAAGTAGTGGGCATTTATAATAGCATATAAAAAAGGGAAAAAGGAAGGAAAATGAGGGGAACAACATAAAAAGAAGAATAAAAAACAAGAAGAAACAATATATGCAAATATGTTTAATTCATGTGAATATAGAAAATTATTGACACTGGTGATCACAGGCAAATGGACTGTGAATAAGAGAAAAAGAGAGCCCATATTTATTTATTAGGCCTCATATTATATTGCATATTTATCATATTTTAAAAGAAATTCTAATAGATATAGGGAAATAAAAGCAAAGAGTGATTTGGCATTAAAAATTTCATGTTGTGAACAAATTTTCTTAACACTCATGACAGTACTATATTTGAGAACCAGAAATATTAAAAAATATATGTCCATAAACTAGGGATTGGTTAATTCCTTATTAATATAATGAAATACTATACACCCAATATAATCACCTTATTGAAATCTTCTTTATGACACAGGCATATGTTAATGTAGGAAAATTTACTGAATTAAAAAGACTATATCTAACTAAAAAATTTCTGCATATGAGGGCAAATGAAAATACCAACAAAATGAAAAGAAAAACCTCAAAATAGTAGAAAACACTTGAAAACCATATATCTGATAAAAGTTAATATCCAAAATAGATTTCCCAGGTGGCACAGTGATAAAAATCTGCCTGCTGATGCAGGAGACACAAGACACTTCGGTTTGATCCTTGGGTCAGGAAGAATCCCCTGGATTAGGAAATGGCAACCCACTCCAGTAATCCTACCTGGAAAATCTCACGGACAGAGAAACCTGGTGGGCTACAGTCTATGGAGTCACAGAGAGTCAGATACAACTGAGTGAACAATCACATACACAATACCCAAAATACATAAGGGAGTCATACAACTCAATACAAAAAGAAAATCCGATTTTTCTAAATGGTCAGAAAAACTGAACAGACATTTTTTCAAAGACACGCAGATGACCAACATGGAAAGGTACTCAGCATCACTAATAATCAGGGAAATTTAAATCAAAACCACGAGATAATATCTCACCACTGTTGGAATGGCTAACATCGAAAAGAAAAGAGAGAAGAGGTATTAGTGAAGAAAGGAGAAAAGGAAAACCCTTTGCACTATTGGTAGGAATAAAAATGGATGTGGCACTATGGAAAACAGTATGGAGATTTCTCAAAATATCAAAAATAGAACTGCCATATGATCCAGAAATTCTACTTCTGGATATATAACCAAAGGAAATGAAGATAGGAATATGAACAGATATCTTTACTATTATGTTCATTGTAGCATTGTTTATTAACATTAATGGCCAAGATATGGAAAACAGTACAAGTGATATATATTATATATATGTAATGAAATATTGTATAACAAATATTTATAACTGTATAAGATCCCTTGGAGAAGAGATAGGCTACACACTTCAGTAATCTTCAGCTTCCCTGGTGGCTCAGATGGTAAAGAATCTGCATGTGAAATTGAACTGAGGGCTAATTCCTAAAGAGAAAAGTTGCTTTCAAGAAAAAAAGGCACATGGGAAAGAAGAAAAAGCAAAGTCATATATTTCACATCACACGTTATTAAAAGTACTTTACATACTGATTGCAGCTAAAGGACAGTTGTTCTTTAGGTTTACTTTAATGCCATTATTAAGAAAAAATGAGGTATAATTTTCCAGTTAGTCCAGGAAATAACCTAGAAAACAGTGAAATTTTCCTATATACACACATAGTGTTTTGTCTCAAAGGCATCAATATATGAGGATAGTTTATCTGAAATCATGAAAAGGATTACCAATAAATATCTATCAGAGTAATGGTACTTTTCCTTCTGAATATACAGAGCAATGGAGAAGGGAATGGCAACCTATTCCAATAATCTTGCCTGGAGAATCCCAAGGACAGAGGGGCCTAGCGGACTACAGTTGAAGGGGTCACAAGAGTCGGACGCGACTGAGTGACTAACACACACACACACATACAGTACAATTTTTTATTTTGTAATTTTTTGTCGCTACTATTATTCTAACTTTTTAAAGAAATTGCTGAGGAAGTTTTAGAGTTTATTTGAAAACTGTACCACACAATCCTACAATTTTCACCACTGCAAAAAAAAACAATGGGGAGATAGCTTCAAAATTGCTCTCTTAGATATTCATATAGTTAAGATGGTTATCTATTAGCACCCTCTGATGATCAACCAGTGTGTCTTAGATTGTCACCTACCACTTGATTGTACCATGAAAAATGGATTCTGCTCTATAAACTAATCAATTGTCATGAAAATATTGGCAGGGGCCCATAAGATAAGTGGAGAAGGCAATGGCACCGCACTCCAGTACTCTTGCCTGGAAAATCCCATGGACAGAGGAGCCTGGTGGGCTGCTGTCCATGGGGTCGCAAAGAGTCGGACACGACTGAGCGACTTCACTTTCACTTTTCACTTTCATGCATTGGAGAAGGAAATGGCAACCCACTCCAGTGTTCTTGCTTGGAGAATCCCAGGGACGGGGGAGCATGGCAGGCTGCCATCTATGGGGTCGCACAGAGTCGGACACGACTGAAGCGATGCAGAAGCAGCAGCAGCAGCAGCAGTATAAGATAAAAAACAAAAATGGGTCAGATTATAGGTCAATTAATAAAAAACATACCCTTGGAGAAGGAAAGCAAAATTTCATAGTGGTGGTTAAGGAGCAAAAATGATATCACAATTTCCAGACTCTCAACCCTGCTGATAAGAAGATAATTTAAATGCAATTGAATGGTTACAGGAGCCCATGTACAGCAGGGCAATTTTCAAAGTGGGAAAGTAGAGATTGAAAAGCATGATTCAGGTATAGACGACCTTATTTGCAAAGCAAAAGTAGAGAGACAGATGTAGAGATTAAATGTATAATTATCAAGGAGGGAAGGGGAGTGGGAGGAATTGGGAGATTGGGATTTACATATTTAAACTATTGATACTATGTATAAAATAGATAACAAATGAGAATCAACTGTATAGCACAGAGAACTCTGCTCAGTGTTCTGTGCTGACCTGAATGGGAAAGAAATCCAAACAAGAGGGGATTTATGTACAAATTCAGAAAACTAAGATCATGGCATCTGGTCCCATCACTTCATGGCAAATAGATGGGGAAACAGTGGAAACAGTGTCAGACTTTATTTTGGGGGGCTCCAAAATCACTGCAGATGGTGATTGCAGCCAGGAAATTAAAAGACGCTTACTCCTTGGAAGGAAAGTTATCACCAACCTAGATAGCATATTGAAAAGCAGAGACATTACTTTGCCAACAAAGGTCTGTCTAGTCAAGGCTATGGTTTTTCCAGTGGTCGTGTATGGATGTGAGAGTTGGACTGTGAAGAAAGCTGAGCACTGAAGAATTGATGCTTTTGAACTGTGGTGTTGGAGAAGACTCTTGAGAGTCCCCTGGACTGCAAGGAGATCCAACCAGTCCATCCTAAAGGAGCTCCGTCCTGGGTTTTCATCAGAAGGACTGATGCTGAAGCTGAAACTCCAGTACTTTGGCCACCTCATGCGAAGAGTTGTCTCATTGGAAAAGGCCCTGATGCTGGGAGGGGTTGGGGGCAGGAGGAGAAGGGAACGACAGAGGATGAGATGGCTGGATGACATCACCAACTCGACAGACATAAGTTTGAGTGAACTCCGGGAGATGGTGATGGACAGGGAGGCCTGGCATGCTGTGATTCATGGGGTCGCAAAGAGCCAGACACGACTGAGCGACTGAGCTGAACTGAACTGAAAAGCAAGTTACCGATCAAGCAGAAAAGGAAGGTTAGACTAAATATTGTGCCACTAGATTAGAGTCAGAAACATCTGTTTGAACTCATGTTTCACCCAGTGTATATACAGATGAAGAAATATACAAACAAATACATGTATGTGTGTATACGTGGGTTAATACAATGCCTAGCTCCTTCCACTTGAAAAGTTAGAAGCAGTGAAACCCCAAAAGCAGCAAACATACCCAGTACTCAGATCTTGGTTTTAAAATGTTATTCATCAGTAAAAGGAACTAGAGCTCTTTGGAGAAATGACTGATTCTAAAGTTGGCACAGAGAAAATATATAAGCTGAGAGTGTCATACTATGACAGAAAGAAAGTGCTCAAAAATAAAAAGATTAGGGTAGGTCAAAGGCACAGAGGAGCTACCTAAAAGATCTCCCAATAGGCAAAAGTGGAACAATTTATGCAACAAAAGTAATAAAGTAGTATTGCATTATAAACCCAAGAATAAAATTAATATCAGTGAGCCCATGCTATTAAAAATAAGTGATTGAATAATTAAATGGGAGAGAAAAGACAAATCTTTACAGAAAAATTTCAGACATTCTTCTGCCCAGGAGGTGAAGTTTAACTCTGACTGAGGGTGGACTGGCTTTGGTGACTTGCTTACTTTCATAGAACAGAGCTTGGAAAGAAGAAAATGATAACTCCACAGTGGGAAAACCTGACAAACACAAATTAACCAAGGGATAAGGTTAAGATCACCATTGATACCTTGTGGATAAATGTATCCCTGATAAGACCTCATGGTTAGGTTAGTTCACCTTCGTGGTAGTTTTTCTGAAAATCCCACCTCTCCAGTCTAAACAAGAGAAAAACATCAGAAGAACAAACTTAAGGGGCATTTGACATGAAACCTGGCCACAAGAAAAGACTGGAAGTGTTACAAAACAAAGAAAACATTGTGACTGAATGTCGTGTTGTATCCAAAATTTAAATAATGCCATTTGCAGCGTCATGGTGCTGTTGTTCTATCAGTCAGTCCTGTCTGACTCCTTACAACCTCATGGACTGTAGCACGTCGGGCCTTCTTGCCCTGCAGCAACATGGATGAACTTAAAGATCAGTCGTTATACTGAGTAAAGTAAGTCAGACAGAGAAGGAGAAATATCATGTGACACTCCTTATATGCTGAAGCTAAAAAGAAATGATACCAATGAACTTATTTACAAAGCAGAAACAGATTCTCAGACTTAAAGAACTATGTTTTCAGGAGAGGGAGGAAGGATGTCGGGAAAGGATAGCTAGGGAGTTTCAGATGGACACGTACACACTGCTCTATTTAAAGTGGATAACTAACAAGGACCTACCATGTAGCACAGGGAACTAATGTGGCAGGCTGGATGGGAGAGGAGTTTGGGGGAGAATGGATACATGTATGTTTATGTCTGGGTCCCTTTGCCATCACCTGAAACTATCATAATACTGTTAGCTTACTCCAATACAGAATAAAATTTTTTGAGAAAAATGAAAAAGCAAAAATAAAAAATTTGAAAAGCACATTAATGGAAGAAGTGATGAAATCCCAAAAAATGTATCTCTTTTGCTAATATTTAAATTTTTTAGCTTTTTAATTTATTTACATATTTTTTTATTGAACAATAATTACTTTACAGAATTTTGTTGTTTTCTGTCAAATCTCAATATGAATCAGCCATAGGTATATATATATCCCCTCTCTTTTGATCCTCCCCCACATCTCCCTGAAGAATTATTTACAGGGCAGCAATTGAGAAATAGGGCTTCCCTGGTGGCTTAGAGGGTAAAGCATCTGCTTGCAATGCAGGAGACCTGGGTTCGATCCCTGGGTCGGGAAGATCTCCTGGAGAAGGAAATGGCACCCCACTCCAGTACTCTTGCCTGGAAAATCCCATGGAAGAAGGAGCCTGGTAGGCTACAGTCCATGGGGTCACAAAGAGTCGGACACGACTGAGTGATGACACACAATGGAGAAATAGACACAGAGAATAGACTTATGGACATGGGGAGAGGGGAGGAGAGGGTGAGATGTATGGAAAGAGTAACATGGAAACTTACATTACCATATGTAAAATAGATAGCCAATGGGAATTTGCTGTATGGCTCAGGAAACTCAAACAGGGGCTCTGACTAATATTTAAATATTTTTGAGCAATTATTGTCTTGTTAAAATTTTGCTTGAACTCTGCTTACATGGTAAAAATATTTCTGAATACTAATAATTGTGACCTGTTAGCTCATATTATTAAAATACCAAGACAGAAAGCAAAATAAACTTCCAATGGGCTCTGTGTATAAAGAAAGTCAGAAAATACATATCAATTTTTAATTTTATAATAGGAGAAATATAGCATACATAATATTTTGAAAAATGTGATATCACCAAGATTATTTTTTAAGAAGTATACCTTGCAGATGGCAAATACTAGGTTTCCAATGCTAACATTTTTTTTAACATCATCCTCTTTTCCGTATTTTGAAATTTTGAGTTCTTTGAGTTTGTTTCTTTTGGGGCTAACTAAAGGCTGAGGCTTATATGAAATAACAGACTATTCAATGTTCATCAGTTGTGGATGTGTTTGTGCTTATCTACATGAGTATGTTCTTGAAATTAAGACAAAAGAAAAGCCAACAAAAAGTTAACAATCACTGTTAGGTTGTATTATCACCTCGTAAAAAAACTTGATATTTATTTTTCATAAATTTCAAATTTTTTAGGATTAAATGAGGTAATATCCAGCAATCCCACTGCTGGGCATACACACCGAGGAAACCAGAATTGAAAGAGACACGTGTACCCCAGTGTTCATCGCAGCACTGTTTATAATAGCCAGGACATGGAAACAGCCTAGATGTCCATCAGCAGATGAATGGATAAGAAAGCTGTGGTACATATACACAATGGAGTATTACTCAGCCATTAAAAAGAATACATTTGAATCAGTTCTAATGAGGTGGATGAAACTGAAGCTTATTATACAGAGTGAAGTAAGCCAGAAAGAAAAACACCAATACAGTATATTAACACATATATATGGAATTTAGAAAGATGGTAATGATAACCCTGTATGCGAGACAGCAAAAGAGACACAGATGTTTAGAATGTACTTTTGGACTCTGTGGGAGAGGGAGAGGGTGGGATGATTTAGAAGAATGGCATTGAAACATGTATACTATCATGTAAGAAACGAATCGCCAGTCTATGTTCAATACAGGATACAGGATGCTAGGGGCTGGTGCACAGGGATGAGCCAGAGAGATGATATGAGGTGGGAGGTGGGAGGGGAGGTTCAAGATTGGGAACTCATATACACCCGTGGTGGATTCATGTCAATGTATGGCAAAACCAATACAGTATTGTAAAGTAAAATAAAGTAAAAAGAAAAATTTAAAAATAAATAAATAAAGGTAATATCTGCAAAGTGTTTAGCACAGTGCTGTAAAATATTCAGTAACCTAGGTAAATTAATTTTTAAATTTGGAGAAACCAATTTATAAGGTGAAGCATAATCATAGTAAAGATTAAGAGAACTATGTTAAATATGGAAGATTAAAGAAAGTGCCATTTAGAAATAATGGGCACATTATATCGTGCAGAAAGAAATTTCTGTAGAGAGGTATAATATTATAAAGAAAAATGATCAAGAAGTGGGTGAGAGAATTGATTTTTTTATTAAGTGGAGAAACTAGTGATCAGGAAGAAGTGGAAATATTCAGTGGACTTGAAAATGTGAGAAGCTAAGGCCTAAGCAAATGTTTTCAGGTTCTAATATTACAATTACATGGTGTTGAGTGTTGAGCTTACCAGATGGTTGTTTTAGACGAAGTCTATTGCAGTTAAGTAGGAAATGGCAACCCACTCCAATATTGTTGCCTGGGAAATCCCATGGACAGAGGAGCCTGGCAAGCTACAGTTCATTGGGTTGCAAAGAGTCAGACAGGATGGAGCAACTGACACACACACACACAGAGCAGTTGAAGAGAGCAAGACAAAAATAAGAAGGGACTATTACAAAGCCCAAAAGAACATATAATCAGAACATAAGTAGCATTCATCTTTTACAGCCTACATAGAGTTACTTTTTTATTACACTCATTCTGTTTCAAAATTTGGTAACAAATTATTTTTATTTCAAAATAGGTTTTCCTTTTGTCATCATTTCTCCAGACTAGAACTTAATGGAAAATCTTACAAATGCATCACTCCAAAATGTTTTTTTTTAATATGACTGAAATCCACAATTGAAATACATTTCCTACTGTGCTTTTTATTATTATTGAATGGTGACAACAGATAAAATTGTCTTTTTCTACTGAGTTAAAACCCATGTACTTAAACTGCATTACCATCGTAATTCATTACACTATTGGAACTGCTACTTTAGACTACTAGGAGGGTGTGTGTGTGTGTGTGCATGTGTGTGTGTGCTCAATTACATCCAACTCTTTGTAACTCCATAGACTGTAGCCTGCCAGGCTCCTCTGTCCATGGAATTTTCCAGGCAAGAGTACTGGAGTGGTTGCCATTTCCTTCTCCCGGGGATCTTCCTGATCAAACCCATATCTCTTGTCTCCTGCATTCCCAAGTGGATTCTTTACCACTAACAGGATAAGGTTTTTCAGACGGTAAAGAATCTGCCTGCAATGCAGGAGACTAGTGTTTGATCTCCAGGTTGGAAAGATCTCCTGGAGAAGGGAATGGCAAACCAATCTGGTATTCTTGCCTGGAGAATTCCATGGACAGAGGAGCCTGGCAGACTGCAGTCCATGGACTTGCAAAAGAGTCGGACAGGACTGATCAAATAACACACTTACTTAAGAAGGTAAGCCAGTATATTTCTACTCTTTATTATTAGAGTACAGACTGAAGGGGAATGAAATAAAAAATCTCAAAACCTGAAGCTTATATGTAGACTGTATATTTAGAGATTATAGAGTATACTTGTATTGGAATGAACTGAAAAGTAGACTGCAAAAAATTCATGTGCTGGAAAAAATGTTTCAAAATATAAAGCAATTAAATTTAGGTATCTTTTAAGAGAACCAGGGGTTGACTGGCTCTCCAGCTAATAAATTTTAACATCTTCAAATGTATTATTCAAAATCCCCTTCAGAATAATGTGAAGAAAGATGGACTATTAGGATTCATATATTTTCACTAGTGTAGTTTAGAAGATGAATTTAAATATATCATTATGTACAGTTGCTATTTAAAGCCCAAACTAGTGTCTGAAGCCCAAACTAATGTTTGATATAGGGATTATATTTAGAATCCTAGCATTTGGTGGTGGTCATAGTGGTGTTAATGACCACCCCCACCCCGCTTTTTTTTTTAAACATGCAGTGTTTGGATTTTGTGCAAAGTGAGTATGGCCCTTTAAATTATTTTTCTCAGTCATCTGCCCTGTTAAAATACGACCTTTCTCTGTTAAAAAAAAAAAAAAAAAAAAAAGCAAATGGTAAAGCCTGAAGTTCAAATACGAGCTGCTTTCTTACATCTTCACAAGGAGCTGGCAAATTCTGAAGCTCCTTTGGAGCAAGAACCAGTCATATTTAGATCCCAGGAAGAACCATCTTTTTTTTTTTTTAACCTTTTTGTTTTGTATTGGAGTACGGCTGATTGGACCTAGAAACTGATATTGAGTGAAGTAAGTCAGACAGAAGAGCCATCCTGAGTCCAGCTCACACATCTGTGCCGTTCGCCCACTGGGGTTTACCTTTTCTCTTTGGACCAGACTTTAGCAGAAATCGCCGAACTAACACAGGTATCACCAACTATACCTATAGCTATTGTTCTCAGCATATATCATTTTAACCAGTGCCACTTGACTGCATATATGGAGCACAAAGAATAGAAACTTTAAAAAGTAATTCAGTAAATTTAATCTTGTAGGAAAAAGAGCTAAATCGTTCAGATTTAAAAATTACTTTACAAGGTAAATTACCTTATATTTTTTCATGGTTTACCATTGAATACAACCATAGTGTTGTTAGCCAATATTTCAATATATCTCTTGGATTAACTGAGTGGATAAACCAAATGATCACATCAATGAAGGCAAGGTATGAGTAATAAAATAGTTATTTAATCAGTGATTAATTGTTCTTGTCTGTATAACACTGTGTATTTCTATTTCAACCTGCATCCAGAATTTTCTCATATATGTGATGTAGCTTCCATATTCTTCATATATTCCAAATCTGGTAAAGAATTTTTAAAAGCATTATAAATCTATTTCTGTACAATTGTGTTGTCTTATGAGAAGTTATCTTTAGTAAAGTTTAAATGCCATAAGTGAATATTATGAACACAGAGGCCTATATATTTTAATCATATTATAAAAGATAACAATGGAGCATAATTCTCTGAGGAAATGAAAATATATAAAAAGTATTTTGTTTGATGACACACTGGCAAACATAAGAATTTTTAATTTTTTGTTATCAGAATTCTATTATATAGAATATTGTTGTTATTATCAAAATTATATTTAAACTATTTGAAGTAAATTAACTTTTCAAAAAATTGCAAATAGCAATATCAATTTAATATAAATATATTAATATAAATACTTATATATAAATATTAATTTATTTCAAGGAAAATAAACATATGGTTGCTTTTAACCTATATGTTCAAATATTATGGACATAATGCCACATACCCTACAGGATTACTTGATTACAAATAAACCAATTCGAATCACATTTTTAGGGCTTTCATTTTTAACGACTTGTTGGAAGAGGTTCTTTCAAAGATAATGGGAAGTAAACTATCTTTAATCATGAAAAAGGAATGAAGATAAAAAGAGAGAAAAATATCAGGAGAACTGAGGAAAGAGAAATTTTACAATATATTATGTAACAGTATCTTTACAATACAAAGTGACTCATAAAATTTATATTGGCATTTTTCTGGATAGAGAGAGTTTTTAAGTGTAATATGACTATTTCAAATGTCATAGCACTGTTACCCTTTTAAAGTTGAAGTATATACCACATTTAGAGAACTCCAGGTAATAGGTGAAATGATATCTAAAGAGATGTTAATGGATAATTTTAAGAATGGGAAAGAAAATAATCTGAGACAAAAATCTTTCTTAAAATTGCAAAAGTAAAATCATGCATCAGTAATTAAATGGCATGAAATACTGATGTTAGCAAAACACAAAGAACCCAGAAAGATAGAACCTGAAAACTTGGTTTAAACAAAAACCTGTAGATTTATATGTCTTAGAATTGTTATTAAAATTTTTTAGAGATGAGTGGAAAACATGCAACGTATGCAACGGTGAAGCACATTCCTTCCAAAAAGCCAAATCGCAAAGAAAGTGAGTGTATTTTGCTCCCAATCCCTACTGAATTATGTTATTATTCTTTCCCTTAGTAAATAATTTTTATAAGTAATTTCATTTTAATTTAGCATATGACACATTATGTCTAACTCGTTCTCAAGATTTTATCATTTAAAAAATCTACCTAGTGGACTTTACATAGTAGGAAGAAAAAAATTACATAAATCTCCTTTATTGGGGAAAAAAAAAACTTTGTCAGCTCTATTCAAACGTATTTATAACCTACATGCTTTATGAGAAATAGTGTGACTATTAAAATATTTTTCTTTTAATCTCCAGAGACAAAAGAGCAGCTAATTTACACAGAAGTGAAAACAGTCACTTCACAGTCCAACCAGACAAAGATAACAAGAACTGAATCACCTGAAGAAAAAGGTAAAGTTTGTGTAGAGGACTAGCTTGTTGTTGTTTAGTCACTAAGTCATGTAAGACTCTTTTGCGACCCCATGGACTGTAGCCCACCAAGTTCCTCTGTCCATTGATTTCCCAGGCAAGAGTACTGGAGTGGGCTGCCGTTTCCTTCTTCAGGAGATCTTCCCAAACCAGGAATCAAACCTGCATCTCCTGCTTGGCAGGTGGATTCTTTACCACTGACCCACCAGGGAAGCCAGACCTAGCTTACATCTTCTCCAATTGCTCAGTTTACCATGGTACCAAATTACTAAGCCTGCCCAGTTTCATGGGGTTGTTTAAACTATATCCAATAACCTAAACAAAAAAAGTAGTATTGAAAATGAAATGCCCATATTTAGTATATTGCAGATAATTATTGTAGTTTGCGTGCTATATACATAAATTTGCAACTGAGCAATCAAGTGGGAGCATTCATTCTTTTCAATTTGTTTGGAAACAGTTGTGACTTTTCTGATGTCATTATCCACTTGTTCTATGAAATTTCAAGAAACAATGAGTGATTAATATTATTTGATACATGTTTGGAGTTATAATTTCTTCTACTGCTGAAACTATAGCAAAGTTCCAATAAGAAAATGATGGGTATTTATATATATATACTTTGTATGCATGGAAGCACACAATATTTATAAAATTATAAATATACTCTGATCATGGGTCAATCAAATTGACTTATACAGATATGTTTTAGAAGTATGTTTGCATTCCAAAAACCAAATACCTATATTTGATATTTACTTTGTATTTATAAATCATAGAGATGAATCAGAGGTTTATTCTGATAAAGTTAGAATAAGTGACGAAGTGTCGGACACGACTGAGTGACTTCACTTTCACTTTTCACTTTCATGTATCGGAGAAGGAAATGGCAACCCACTCCAGTGTTCTTGCCTGGAGAATCCCAGGGATGGCAGAGCCTGGTGGGCTGCCGTCTGTGGGGTCGCACAGAGTCGGACAGGACTGAAGTGACTTAGCAGCAGCAGCAGCAGAATAAGTGACTTTCCTAAGAGATAGATATTAACAGAACAGAATAACTCTCAGTTCACTGATGTTTCAAATTGTTCATTATCCATTTCAGTTTATAATTTCAAGTTTGAAGACATTCAAGAGTTAGGGTTTTGAATTTATGGAACATCTCCCTCTAAACCCTGCTCTGTAACTTAATCTTTACTCTGCTGATCTTCTCAGCCTCTTTTTTTTTTCTCCCCCTCCGGACAGGGTCTTCAGTCCCCTTTCCTTGGTTTTGCACAGTAGTGATTCTCGGAATTTTCTGTTTCCTTCTCCTTTTAACAACAGGAATCTTAGGATTTATGGGTAAGTTCACAAGACCTGTGCCCTGAACCAAATGTTTCCTTCCTTGGGAATTATTATTTTTACCAGTCTTCTTTTCCTAGTAGTTCCAAAGCTATGATCTCCAGTGCTACCCAAGACATCTTTCCACCATCACCACTAATGTAACCACTTGGACAATTACCAAGTTCCTCAGAAGTTTCTAATGTCTTCTTTACTGACACAGCCTGGATCATATTCAGGATATTTCCAGGAAAGACTATATTTCAGACTTTATTGATGACTGATCATACTTTGTGCACATTAATTTCTCTGTACTCTCTGACGCCTTTTCATAAATGGTCCAGTCCTCCTGCAATCTCCTTTCTGCAGTCCAAACTTACTTTTTAAAATTGTTTATTCTCACAAACACCTAATACAACCCAACAATGCTTTTGCTCCTATACTCTTACAGTCCCCTCCTAAAGTCAAGAGACTTTCAAAATCCTATTGCTCTTGCCAGATAAACTTCTCCGAGTATATCTATGATCATGTCATCAAAATGCCAAGAAACTGTCTCATCCTGTATTAAATTATGTTAAAATTCGCCTACTTATATTTGCTTTTGTGAATCACAGTTTTATTTCAACCAAATGAGTTTGAGCTTTCTTCCCTACGTCCAAATTGGCTTCAGATAACTTTAGATAGCTTGCTGGTCTGCAAGGTTCTCTAAGTCTCTCTGCCACAGTACATGTGTTTATGCTATTCTCTTCATCTGGACAGGCTTCCTCATGTAGCCTGCCTCTGCCTATGGGCATTTTAGACATCCCTCAAGGCCCATTTCATAGGACATGGATGACATTTCTAAATCATCCATGATGTATTTTCTAACTCCCTAACTTGATGTCAGTTCTCTCTGTCTAAAACCCATTTTGTGACTTTTTGTTATTATTTTCTACTGGAGTATAATTGCCTTATAATGTTGCTTTAGAGTCTGCTGTACAGTGAAGTGAATCAGCTATATGTATAAATATACCCCTCCCTCTTGGACCTCCATCCCACCCATCTAGGTCATCACGGAGCACCAGGCTAAGCCTGCTATGCTCTACAGCAGGTTCTCACTGGCTATTTTATACAGGGTAGTGTATGTTTGTCAGTCCTAATCCCCCAATTCGTCCCGCTCTCCCCTTCCCCTTCATGTCCCCATGTCCGTTCTCTCCCTCTGCGTCTCTATTCCTGCAAATAGGTTCATCAGGACCATTTTTTTAGATTCCATATATATGCATTAATATGCAATACTTGCTTTTCTCTTTCTGACTTATACTCTGTATAACAGGCTCTACGTCTGTCCACCTCAGTTTAATTGACTCAAATTCATCTTTATGACTAAGTAACAGTCTATGTGTTTATGTACCACAACTTCTTTATCCACTCATCTGTCAGTGGGCATCTATGTTGCTTCCATGTCCTGAATATTGCAAATAGTGCTGCAATGAACATCGGGGTACATGTGTCTTTTTGAATTATGGTTTTCTCAGGGTATATGCCCAGTAGTGGGATTGCTGTTTCATATGATAGTTTTATTCCTAGTTTTTTTAAAGGACTCTCCATACTGTTCTCCATAGAGACTGTATCAATCTACATTTCCACCAATAGTGCAAGAGGGTTTCCCTTTTCTCCACATCCTCTGCAGCATTTATTGATAAACCAAACTCTTTGAATTGTATGCCTGTGTTATACATATAATCATGTATATAACAGATATATATTACTTTTATTAGCATACAATTCTCCAACCATGTATTCCCACTTTTACTGAGTAAAATTCAGTGACTTCAAGTATATTCAGAGGTGCACAACCATGAAACAGACTGTTCATCATTCAATTGTGTCCAATGCTTTGTGACCCCATGAGCTGTGGGTAACCAGGCTCTTCTGTCCATGGGATTCCCCAGACAAGAATACTGGAGAGGGTTGCCGTTTCCTTCTCCAGGAGATATTCCAGACCTAGGGATCAAACCTAGGTCTTCTGCATTGCAGGCAAATTCTTTACTATCTGAGCCACCAGGGAAGCCTAACTTTTATCAATATTAGAACATTTTCCTTACTCCAAAACGAAATCTCACACTTGTTAGCTATTGCTTCCCATTTCTCTCAAAATTTGCTAGCCTAAAGCAACCAATAATCTATTTTATGTCTTTCTAGATTTTCCTGTTCTGGACATTTCTTAAATGTGGAATCATATAATACATGGTCTTTTGTGACTGGCTTCTTTCACTTAACATGATGTTTCCAAGGGTCATTCATGATAGGATATATCAACTTGGCATTCCCTCTAATTGCCAAAAAATGTTCCACTGTACAGATATAATTAATCTATATATTAATCTTTTATCAGCTATATAATTTGTAAATATTTTCCCATTATTTGTATTACTTTTCACTCTCTTGTAGTAACTTTTCATGTGTAAAAGCTTTTAATTTTGATGAAGCCCAGTATACTCTTACTTTGACCACATATGTTTTGGTATGATATCTAAGAAACCATTGCCTAATCCAGGATCACAACTTTCACCTATGTTATCTAATGTCATAATTTTAACTTCATGTGTGTGTTTGATCCATTTTGAGTTAATTTTCATATGTGATGTAAGGTGAATATGAGGTATCTTTCCATTTATTTAAGTCTTTAATTTTTGATGATTTTCTTTTGAAAGTACATGTTTTACACATCTTTGTTAAATGTACTCCTGAATATTTTATTATTTTTGATGCTATTATAAATGGAACATTTTTCTTAATGTTATTTTCAGATTAGCCATTGCTAGCCCATGGGGTCACTAAGAGTCAGACACGACTGAGCGACTTCACTTTCACTTTTCACTTTCATGCACTGGAGAAGGAAATGGCAACCCACTCCAGTGTTCTTACCTGGAGAATCCCAGGAACAGCAGAGCCTGGTGGGCTGCCATCTATGGGTTCGCACAGAGTTGGACACAACTGACGCGACTTAGCAGCAGCAGCAGGAGCATTCCCAAAGGCTTTTTTAAGATGTAACCTTTTGTCTTCCTATATAGTCTAATCTCTCCAAAAAGCACAGGAATTAAACTCCTGAACATTAACTGACATATTAAAATTTAAGTTATGCCTATTAGTCTGCCCCATGTTATGCCTTCCTAGAGCTAATGATGTACAGTAAAGTTTTCCAGGGTCAATTACCAGAGCCTCCGCTGGACAATGGAACACAAGAAAATTCCACATCTAAAAACATGACTCTCAAAGAGAAACCACTTAACACAGGTATGTAGACGTAAAGACTGAGACCGACATGTTTCTTCTCTGCTTCTCTCAATCACTTGATAACCTACTCAAACTGGATTTTATTTTAGAATCAGCCAGTTGTGGAGTCCAACTTTCATTTCATTTCATTGGGGAAAAAAAAAACAAAAAACCTCAGCCTTTCCCAATGGTTAGATTCTTCTGTATACATGATATATTCTTTTAAATCACTGTTTCACAAAATAATACTTTTTCTACCAAAAAGTTCTAACTCTCCTTTAGCACATTCTCTAATCATTATTATATGCTCTCTTGTGGATATGTAGATCAGGTACTAGGTTTATGTACCTGATATACATAAACAGGTACAATGTATTAATGCTAAGTTAAGATCAGCTCTGTACCTATAGATTTTACTTAGTCTAGAGAATGCTTCCCTTGTGGCTGCAATGCTGGAGACCTGGGTTCAATCCCTGGGTTGAGGAGATCCCCTGGAGAAGGAAAGGCTACCCATTCCAGTGTTCTGGCCTGGAGAATTCCATGGACTGTTTAGTTCACAGGGTCGCAAAGAGTCAGACCCGAGTGAGCAACTTTCACTTTCTTTCTTTCAGAGAATACAAACAAGTTGTTTTCCCCTGTGAACTCCTATCTGTAGAGATTGTGAGAAAAAACAACAATTTTCTAAGATATATTTCCTAGAGAATTTTAATAGTATTATGAATAGATTCGGAGAGATGCAAGTCATCTCCCCAAGGCCAGGAACTTAGAAATGAAGTCCATCCATCTCATGAAATCAATGGTTTTACAAGGACTAGAAAAGATTCCTCAGTAGCTAAGTTACAGAGCCTTCCTTTCAAAATACGCACTGAATGGTCTCCGGGGAATATCTTTTGTTTTTAAGGAAAGGAATGTAAAAGTAAATGGTCGTGTTGTGGACAGAAATGTTACTATTTTTCGGATGAATTGACTAACTTTGAAGAAAGTAAAAAAATCTGCAAGGAAATGAACTCCACACTTCTTAAGATAGAAGATCACGAAGAACTGGTGATGTATTTCTGCTTTCCATCTCACCCTGTATTCATCTTATTCACCTGGCCATCTGGACATTAGTTGTTGCCTAAATCTTTTTTTTTTTTTTTTTTAAGCCATGCAGGGTCTTCCTTGCTACCCTTGGGCTTTCTCTAACCGCGGTGACAGGGCTTCTTATTGAGCTGACTTCCCTTGTTGTGGAGTTTGGGCTCTAAAGCTCAGGCTCAGTAGTCGTAGTGCATAGGGTTAGCTGTCTGTTGCATGTGGAATCTTACTGGACTGGGGATCCAAGCTGTGTTCCCTGCATTGGCAAACAGATTCTTAACAACTTGACCACTGGGAAAGTCCTGTTAGCTAAATCTTAATGCTTGATAATATTTGAGTGTCCATAGTTTGCAGTGCTCTTTCCTGGAAAATCCCATGGATGGAGGAGCCTGGTGGGCTGCAGCCCATGGGGTCACTAAGAATCGGACATGACTGAGTGACTTCACTTTCACTTTTCACTTTCATGCATTGGAGAAGGAAATGGCAACCCACTCCAGTATTCTTGCCTGGAGAATCTCAGGGATGGGGGAGCCTGGTGGGCTGCCGTCTATGGGGTCGCACAAGAGTCAGACATGACTGAAGCGACTTAGCAGCAGCAGCAGTTTGTAGTTGTAAGTTGATTAAGATCTAGACAGTTCTCATCTTAAGGTCAGAAATACAAGTAGAAATGAATTAAAATTTCATTTAATTCATCTAATTCACCCACAGTTAGAACTTTTCCAGTAGAGCAAATGTAAAGGGGAACATGAAACAATTAGGGAAAAAATTATGCTTAAAATATATCATTTTTTCAGAAATAATTGTATTTTCATACTGATAATTTCATGGAAATATAGCTTCTCTCTGAAAAAAAAAATGTCATTTACCTCCAACAAAATCAAGAAGTACAATACCACTGAGTTTAGGGTAAAAGGAAGACTTAGTATGAATTTATAAAATTGAACATCAATTAATTCAAGCTCATATTAAATTTTAACTCATGCTAACTTCCAAGAAAATTGAACTAAATATTTCATAATCCTTATCAATATCCTTGATTTGAATAGAGAAATAATTTATTATTATTCTTTCAAGAAATATATTCTTACACTCCAAGTTAAGGAGAATCTTTTAATATTCTTTCACAGACACTAAGACTCACTCAATTATCTGTAAGATTACAATTACCCATATCTTTGACTTTTAACAACTCATAAATAGCTACAAGAATATGAACTTGAAAACCATCAAGAAAACAAAGCAAATCTGAACCCGAAAAGAAGACTTTTGCAGATCTGGATTAACTTCCTTTTTATTCCAAGGGGCTTCCCTGGTAGCTCAGATGATAAAGAATCTGCCTGCATTGCAGAAGACCTGGGTTCAATCCCTGGGTCAGCAAGATCCCCTGGAGAAGGGAATGGCAACTCACTCCAGTATTCTTGCCTGGAGGACTCCATGGACAGAGGAGACTGGTGGGCTCAAAAATTACCTTTAGTCTAGAAGCCCTAATCTTTCATGTAGGATATCTTCACCAAGAAATAAGACCATCTATGAAAACCATGAAAATGAATGTCAAATCTTAAGAATAGATGGTATGTACGTAATTTTTTTCTGGGTAGAGAGACTAAGTTTTTGCCATATTCTCTATGGTGAAAGAAACAAAGGAAAAGTAAAAACAAACTAAGGATAAAAACTAAAGCAGAATAGAGAAGTACAGAATTTATAGTTGGAAACTCTCTTTAGTTCCTTTTCACACATTACTTTGCTTGTAATAAAACTGGTTATATTTTCTTTCCAACCTCTTTTAGGAAGATCACATGAGATAATATATGTACATTGTTGTTGTTTGTTGTTGTTTAGCTCCTAAGTCATGTCGACTCTTGTGACTCCATGGACTGTAGCCTGCCAGTCTCCTCTGTCCATGGGATTTCCCAGGCAAGAGTACTTGGGTGGGTGACCATTTCCTTCTCCAGGGAATCATCCTGAACAAACCCTCATCACCTTCATTAGCAGGCAGGTTCTTTACACTGAGCCACCAGGGAAATCCCAATGTATGTGCATAAATGTAGTAAAAATTAAGTTACAAGATGAACATCAGTTACATTTGTACTTATCAAGTAATTTCCAGATACCTATGTAAACATTTCATCTGGTAGAACAAGGACCACTTCTTCAAGATGCTCACTTCACAAAAAATAAGCACAGTAGTTTTGAAAAAAAGAATTTAAATGACATTGGTAAAACCTCACATCTGTCACACCTGAACCTCAAAATACCAACCAATTTTGCTCAGAATTTTTTTCTTGAGCTACAAGTGTCCATTTTGAAAGTAAATTAAGGTATTTTAATCTGAAGATTAAATAAGATAGGTACAGGATTTCCCCAGTGGTCCAATGGTTAAGACTTTACCTTCCAACACACAAGGTACAGATGTGATCCCTCGTCATGAAGCTAAGAGTCCACATGCCTCTTGGCTAAAAATCCAAAGCATAAAACAGAAACAATATTACAACACATTCAATAAAAGCTTTAAAAACTATTTAAATCCAAAAAATCTATTAAAAAAAAGATAGGTAAGCTAAGACGGTGTTATTTTATGTCTCATTTATGTCACTACATTTAATAAATATAACTAAGATTCTATTATTTTATCATTTGAACAGAATCAGGATGAAGTTGATCTTTATACTTTTTGTTACTCAAAATAATAAAAAGATTAAAAAGATTATTACTTCATTTCAGAATTATGAACAGACATTTTTCTCATAGAAATATCTCTTTTTATTGCAGCACTTCATTCAAAGTGGACTATCCTATTTCTATTGGATTGGATTATCTCGTAAAGGAATCAGAAATCAATGGACATGGGAAGATAAGTCAAAGCCTTTTCTAAAATTGTAAGTCTCTAAAATAGATAGTAAATAATAAGTCCCATATTCTAGTTTACATTTTGAAAAGTATATAGGGAAATGCACACTTTCAATATATAGACAAATATGCATTCATATATGGGCATATACAGGTGGCTCAGTGGTAAAGAATCCATTGGTAATGCAGGAGACACAGGTTTGACCCCTGGATCAGGAAGATCCCCTGAAGAATGGCAACACACTGCAATATTCTTGCCTGGGAAAACCCATGAACAGAGGAGGCTGGGAGGCTACTGTCCATGGGGTTGTAAAGAATAGGACATAACTTAGCAACTGAACACACACATGAGCATTGCATGTACATACAGACACACACATACAAAGAATTTAAGTTCAGAAAATGAGTGTATATATAGAGAGGGAAACTTTTCAACTTGTTGCTATAATCCTTATAAAGTATGTTTTAGGAAAGGCTAGGGCACCAAGGGATAGTTTCTTGTAAGGAAAGAAAAATATATATACCTTACCTTTGAACCAATATTTCTTATGTTTGCATTAGTGAATGTCTAGTTTACATTATTTATATGCTTTTATTTTAAGTGATTGGAAAGAGTCAAACAAGGGAAACTGTGCAAGTATTACAGCAACGAAGATGTCTGCTGCTGACTGTTCCAGATTCATGCACTTTATTTGTGAGAAGTAGATAGCTTGTCTTGCTACCTAATGAAACAACAACCAAAGACACATACAACAACTTTTCCTTATAAAAACTCAGACCCTTAGAAGTCCAGTCTGTATATCTCTCTTTCCAGAATGCTTTGTTATGGGCTGCACCTATATTTTAGCTTGATAGAGATACATTGTGGAGCCTCCACTTCTGCCTCTTTGAAACATAAATCCCAGATCACACCAGTTATGAGCACAGGTTGGCAGAGTGAGAAAGTATCAGTGCTTCTCATGAACCTTAGGACTGTGTAGTCAATTTCTGCAACTCACACAGATTTAGTAAGTAATCTTGCAAAATGTTGTCACTGTCATGTACATTTTACCTGGGATTTAATGCCAAGAATAAGTGAAGTCATTATTCGGTATCAATTGTATATACATTTGTTTGATTCCTTACTTTTCAGCAGAAAGACAGTATAGTAACAGAAAGAAAACAAATAGATCTGTGTTTCTGACCTATACCACAACTAATAGCTTGAATGCTCTCTGGCAAGTCCAGACTTCTGGGTGTGATTCCATATTACAAAGTAGCTGTACCATTTTGCATTCTATTAGCAGTGTATGAGAATTCCATTTGCTAGTGTCCAACTAACTTTAATATTGAAAAAATTTAAAACTATTTTTAATAAAGGTGTGGTATAATAAAAATATATTTGTATATCTCTAATGAATATTGCCGGGAGAAATACCGATAACCTCAGATATGCAGATGACACCACCTTTACGGCAGAAAGTGAAGAGGAACTAAAAAGCCTCTTGATGAAAGTGAAAGAGGAAAGTAAAAAAGTTGGCTTAAAGCTCAACATTCAGAAAACTAAGATCACGGCATCTGGTCCCATCACTTCACGGGAAATAGATGGGGAAACAGTGGAAACAGCGTCAGACTTTATTTTGGGGGGCTCCAAAATCACTACAGATGGTGATTGCAACCATGAATCTAAAACATGCTTACTCCTTGGAAGGAAAGTTATGACCAACCTAGATAGCATATTCAAAAGCAGAGACATTACTTTGCCAACAAAGGTCCACTAGTCAAGGCTATGGTTTTTCCAGTGGTCATGTATGTATGTGAAAGTTGGACTATAAAGAAAGCTGAGAGCCAAAGAATTGATGCTTTTGAACTGTGGTGTTGGAGAAGACTCTTGAGAGTCCCTTGGACTGCAAGGAGATCCAACCAGTCCATTCTAAAGGACATCAGTCCTGGGTGTTCATTGGAAGGACGGATGCTAAAGCTGAAACTCCAATACTTTGACCACCTCATACGAAGGGTTGACTCATTGGAAAAGACTCTGAGGCCGGGAGGCATTAGGGGCAGGAGAAGGGGACGACAGAGGATGAGATGGCTGGATGGCATCACCAACTTGATGGAAGTGAGTTTGGGTAAACTCCGGGAGTCGGTGATGGACAGGGAGGCCTGGCTTGCTTCGATTCATGATGTCGCAAAGAGTCAGACACGACTGAGCGACTGAACTGAACTGAATCAATAAATGATGTGCACCATCCTTTCATATGATCTCCTACGGTAAAGATTGATTAAATATTTTGCCTACTTCTATTGGGTTATTCATTTTCTTATTATTAAGCTCTGAGAGTTCTCTCTTTATATATTTTGGATATTAATATTTTTTCAGACATGTGTTTTATAAATACTGCCTTTCATTATACCTTGTATTCTCTTAACATTCTTTTTGGAAGTTTAAATGAGCAGAAGTTTAACTTGAAGAAGTGCAATAAATAATTTTTAAACATATGTTTTTATATATAAGAAGTTTTTAGTTAAGAAATCTTAATTAACCTGAACTTGAAAATTTTTCTCCTATGCCTTCTAGAAGCTCTAAATTTACATTGAATTCTATATTTCATTGCATTAATTTTGTATATAGTGCAAAGTATGGATTGAATTCTTTTTAAAAATGTTTTGCAAAAAGATGTCTAGTTATTTCAGCACCATTTTTTGAAAATTATACTCTTCTGTTGAATTATCATGGCACTTTAGTCAAAAATCAATTCACCACTTATACTTCTATTTCTAAACTCTATCCTATTTTATTGATCTGAATATCTGCCTTCTTTCACCAATACCTTGATTATTGTGAATTTATAGGAAGTTGTGTAGTGATGTGAGTTCTCCTGAACTGTCTTTTTCAAAATTGTTTTAACCTTTTTTTTTTTTTTGCAAAGAAGAAAAAACTTACTTAGTGGCCATTTTTTTATTATGATTCCATTACTAGTAAATAAAATCTTAGCTACTTGAAGAAAAATGGCTGATTCTAAAATAAGGGTAGGAAATACATAAGAAGAGCCTGGAGATTTTTGTAGTTTTAAAAAATGGAGAAGTGCTTAAAACTGTAGGGGTATGTCAGCTAGGTAAAGGAATTACCAATGGCCAAAGCTGGAACAATTTAAGCAGCAAAAATCACAGAAAAGAAATAGTATTAATTATAACCCCAATATAAAATATCCATGAGTCCACAGAAGTATTAAATGACTGAATACTTAAGCAAATGAGGGAGATGAAACAATCTCCTATGTAGAAAAATTCTAAATAAATAATGCAGATGCTCTTGCCTAAAGGTGATGGGACTCCTTATTCCTTAAGTACTTACTGCACGTAATGATTTCCTTCCAAAGAAATTATTACAGCGTCATATGGAAGAGGGAAAATCAGAGTAACCTTAGAGTGAAAACCTGACAAACACCACCTCAGTGAGCAAAGGTAACATCAACAGTGATAAGTCATGCTCACAGCTTGTTCCCTTGATATGATGTAATACAATTTGCACTCTGTCGTCCTCCCCAAATTTACAACTCCAATCTCCTCATGAGAAAAATGTCAGACATATCTCAATGAAGGATATTCTAAAATATACCTACCTAGAATTTTTCAAAACTATCAAGATCATCAAACACAAGGAAAGCCTGTAAGAGCCAAGGGGAGCCTAAAGAGACATGACATCTAAATGTCATGTGGTAACCTGGATGGGATTCTGGAATAGCAAAAGGACATAGGTAAAAACGATTACAGAAGCATGAATAAACTATGATTTTAGTTACTAATGTTGGTTTATTAGTTACAACAAAATATATTAGCAATACTAATATAAAATGAATTAAAGAAATGATTTCAGAATATACGGAATTCTATACTATCTGCAAACCTTTTCTGTAAATGTATATTGTTTTAAAAAACAAAATTCATTTTTAAAAATTAAAATTAATATGCAACTTTCTACAAAATAAAAGCTTTAACATGTTTCTTATTTTTTAACTTTTTTTTTTAATTGGAGGAAAATTGCTTTACAATGTTGTGCTGAATTCTATTATACAACAATGTGAGTCAGCCATAAGTATACATATGTCCTCTCCCACATGAACCTTTCTCCCACTCCATCCAGCCCCTGTAGGTTGTCACAGAGAACCAGGCTGTGTGTTTCTGATTATGACTGACTTAAATTTATAGAGGAATTCAGGGAGAAAATGAATCATCATAATGTTTAGACTTCCAGTTTATTATCGTTTATTTATCAATTTGTCTTTTTCAACCTTTCTCACTAGTATTTTATAATTCAGCATACAAATGGTGCAAATATTTGGTACATTTATACTATTAACTTAAAGCTTTTGACCCCATGGATTGTAGCCTACCAGTTGCCTCCATCCATGAGATTTTCCAGGCAAGAATACTGGAATGGGTTGCCATTTCCTTCTCCAGGAGATTTTCCCAACCCAGGGATTGAACCCAGGTCTCCCACATTGTAGGCAGATGCTTTACCATCTAAGCCATCAGGGAAGTCCATTATAAATGATACTTTTTGTATTTCTCAATTTCTAATAACTTATATAGAATATAACTGATTTTAATATTCTGTTCTATCTGAAACCATGTTTCAGTTCAATTTAGTCACTCAGTTGTGTCCGACTCTTTGCGACCCCATGGACTGCAGCATGCCAGGCTTCCCTGTCCATCACCAACTCACAAAATGCTCAAACTCACGTCCATCAAGTCAGTGATGCTATCCAACCATCTCATCTTCTGTCGTCCCCTTCTCCACCTGGCTTCAATCTTTCCCAGCATCAGGGTCTTTTCCAATTAGTCAGTTCTTTGCATCAAGTGGCCAAAATATTGGACTTTCAGCTTCAGGCTTAGTCCTTCCAATGAATATTCAGGATTGATTTCCTTTAGGATCAATTGGTTGGATATCCTTGCAGTCCAGGGACTCTACTTACTGATGAGTTTTAGGAGGATTTTGGAGATACTTTGGAATTTGCGCAGACAATTATGTCATTTCGCAAAGAAGCAGTTTTGTTTCTCTTTCCCATCTATATGACATTTTACAATAGAGAAGTAGAATCAACAGATGTAGTAAATAAATTTATGGTTACCAGCTAGACAGCAAATTAAAAAGCAGAGACATTACATTGTGGACAAAGGTCCCTATAGTTAAAGCTATGGCTTTTCCAGTAGTCATGTATGGATGTGAGAGTTGGACTATAAAGAAGGCTCAGCATTGAAGAATTTATGCTTTTGAACAGTGGTGCTGGGTAAGACTCCCAAGATTCCCTTGGACTACAAGGAGATCAAACCAGTCAGTCCTAAAGAAAATCAAGTCTTAATATTCATTGGAAGGACTGATGCTGCAGCTGAAGCTCTAATATTTTGGCCACCTGATACGACAAACTGACTCATTTGAAAAGATCCTGATGCTGGGAAAGATTGAAGGCAAGAGGAGAAGGGGACGATAGAGGATGAGATGGTTTGGATGGCATCACCGACTCAATGGACATGAGTTTGCCAAGCTCTGGGAGATGGTGATGGACAGGGAAGCCTGATGTGCTTCAGTCCATGGGGTTGCAAAGAGTCAGACATGATTGAAAACCAACAGGTTATGGAGAATGCAAGTATATACTGGGAGATTAGCATTGACATCTACACATTACTGTATATAAAAGAGAACCTGCTGTGTATCACAGGGAACTCTACTCAAACTCTGTAATGGCCTATATAGAAAAAGAATCTAAAAACAGAGTAGATACAGGTATGTGTATAACTGAATCACTCTGCTGTACACCTGAAACTATCACACATTATAAATCAACTAGAATCCAATAAAAAAAAATTTAAAGAAAAAAATACACGTGTCTTCCTTATTCATTTGTGTGTTTCTTAAATATGTGCTTTCGCTCCTAAAACAAAACATGTCCTCCACATATATGTTCATGAAGTAAGGGCCTCTTTGCCTCTCAATGCCTTTTCATCACACAGTAGACTTCAAAGTGCACAGTCAAATATTCAGTGAAGATTGCGGAGTCAGTGATACTCCTCTATTTTTCACATGTTATACTATGAATGTATATGAATTACTGACCTATGAAACTATTTTAAATAAATGAATACAGAATTGATGTCAGTGAATCACATAGTCTAAACACAGAAATATTTTATAAATTTTAGATGAGTTTGTAGATGACTAATACAAAATAAATTACCAAGAAAATTTAAAGTACTAGTAAATAAAGAAATAAAAGCACATCTGTTTCCTGAAAAATATTTTTATGACCTGTAAACATTGCCAGAACTTTGTTCCTCATCAGTTCAGTTCAGTTTACTCGCTCAGTCATGTCCAACTCTTTGCGACCCCCTGAATCGCAGCACGCCAGGCCTCCCTGTCCATCACCAACACCCAGAGTTCACTCAAACTCACATCCATCAAGTCGGTGATGCCATCCAACCATCTCATCCTCAGTCGTCCCCTTCTCCTCCTGCCCCCAATCCCTCCCAGCATCAGAGTCTTTTCCAATGAGTCAACTCTTCATATGAGGTGGCCAAAGTACTGGAGTTTCAGTTTTAGCATCAGTCCTTCAAAAGAACAGCCAGGACTGATCTCCTTTAGAATGGACTGGTTGGATCTCCTTGCAGTCCAAGGGACTCTCAAGAGTCTTCTCTAACAACACAGTTCAAAAGCATCAATTCTTCGGCGCTCAGCCTTCTTCACAGTCCAACTCTCACATCCATACATGACCACAGGAAAAACCATAGCCTTGACTAGACGGACCTTAGTTGGCAAAGTAACGTCTCTGCTTTTGAATATGCCATCTAGGTTGCTCATAACTTTTCTTCCAAGGAGTAAGCATCTTTCAATTTCATGGCTGCAGTCACCATCTGCAGTGATTTTGGAGCCCCAAAAAATAAAGTCTGACACTGTTTCCCCTGTTTCCCCATCTATTTCCCATGAAGTGATGAGACCGGATGCCATGATCTTCATTTTCTGAATGTTGAGCATTAGCTGGAATCAATCAAGATTGCCAAGGGAAATATCAATAACCTCAGATATGCAGATGACACCACCCTTATGGCAGTAAGTGAATAGGTTAGGATTGATTCTTGGGTTTTTTAAATGTCTTAATATTTTGCCATTTAGTTACTTTGTAAGTTGATAAAATGGTAAATATACTACCATTTAATTTTCAACAAATATTCTCCCTCATACAATGCCAAATTATAGAGTAAATCTTATAATAGGTAAACTGTATTTCATTTAGCTTTATTCACCATCAGATACTTGTACTATATTCACTAAAAGGCAAATTTATAAATACAAAAATGGATTTCTTTTGATAGAAAAATAATCACAGTACCAAGCCATTTAACTTTCAAATTGCATCGAATTTGAAGATGAGGGAATTTGAACATTGGAAAATTTATTGCTGGTGAAGCAGGTAACACCAATAGCTGTGGAAAAAAAAAAACCCACAAAATTTAACATCAAAAAATGAATTAAATATTTCCCAAAACTGGAGACAAAAAGCTTATATTCTGCATAATAAATATTTTTGACCCACTTTCATTTTGATTCATTCTTGTCTTCACCTGTAGAATAATATGAACATTGCTACTGCTGCTGCTAAGTTGTTTTAGTTGTGTCAGACTCTGTGCGACCCCATAGACGGCAGCCCACCAGGCTTTCCCATCCCTGGGAGTCTCCAGGCAAGAACACTGGAGTGGTAATGTGAACATTAGATATTAATTAACATGTACCCCAAAGTAAATTATTTCCTGCAACAGTCCAGAACCTCCCAAATTCTACATCACTCATCCAAAGCAAGTTCCCCTGTATCCCTCTTTGTTCAACAGTGTGACAGCAAAAGCATGGATTACATCCCCACCCTGACTGGTAACACCTGTGTCTGTGACTTGAGATTTCACCAATTGGAGGACAAGCTTGGTCAGAAACACAGCTAGATTGAGCTCTCTTGACTGGCCTTTCACCTCTGCTTTTAGAGTAGGAGGTCCATGTTGTTATGTATGACTGGTTTCAGAGATATAATATCAGAAAAAGACAGCCAATGATCAAATAGCATTCAATATCCCCACACAGAAAGTTTCCACTGGTTTCAGTATTTCATTTACTTCACACCCTTCAAACAAGAATCATAGAGAACTAAAATGCCAAATTTTATGAAGATTTCATAGATCAAACCATTTGTGAACTTTAGCAGCCAACATAAACTTGAAAAATAAAAGCCATCTTTCAGACTTTCATGCAGGTGGGAAATAACTAAATTCAAAAACCCTAAAAATAAAGTACCTGACATCATTTTTAGATAAAAATTAAAAATATCAAACTGTGAGTAAATATCAGCCTGTATTTTTAAGAAACATCCTAAGAATATCCAACCTGATTGATACAGTACAATAAATATATCCAATATGGGTTGACTGATTTGAATAACAGCAGATTTCCATTTCTTTCTTGTGTTCTCTTTAAATCATCTGAAGAAACAGATATTAGCATTCAATAAAATATGACAGCTGTAATTGAAAATCTTAAAATGTTTAATGGTTTGAAAGTTGCCCTTTAAATGCATCAAAATCAAAATGATCTATTCCTTTAGCCATAGCAACAATTATAGAAGCATTGTTTAAAAATCATTACATGTTTAAATATAATGAGAATGTCTGAGCCCTATTTTACCCCAGAAGTAAGTGCTAGTTAGGCAGACACAACAACAACAACAAAGGATTGCATTTTGGCTCTTGTTGTTTGTTGTTGTTGTTTTCCTCTTATGAACTACGTAGATCTGTGCACCTAAAGGGCCAACAGTGCTCCAGTGCTTTATAATTTTTCTTCAAAATGCATAGCAATAACAATTGAACAGGGAGGCCTGGCGTGCTGCGATTCACGTGGTCGCAAAGAGTCAGACACGACTGAGTGACTGCACTGAACTGAACTGAACAATTGAAACCCTTCCCTGGTGGCTCAGATGGTAAAGCGTCTGTCTACAATGTGAGAGACCTGGGTTCAATCCCTGGGTTGGGAAGATTCCCTGGAGAAAGAAATGGCAACCTACTCCAGCACTCTTTCCTTGAAAATCCGATGGATGGAGGAACTTGGTGCAGGCTACTATCTATGGGGTCGCACAGAGTCGGGCACAACTGAGTGACTTCACTTTCACTTTTCACTTTTTCTATGTCAGCTGTACCATTTGTAGTCTTTTCAAAAGCGCTTTTAAATGGCTTGGGATCCCTTTTTCTCTGAATCCCTATGCAAAAGTGTTTTTCTCCTTTTAACTAAAGGTAGAGCATTTGGGGGGCCTTTCCTGATAACTCAGCTGGTAAGCAAGTAAAGAATCCACCAGCAATGCAGAAAATCCCAGTTGGGTTCCTGGGTCAGGAAGATAACATGAAAAAGGGATAGTCTACCTACTGCAGTATTCTTAGGCTAGTGGTTCAGATGGTAAAGAATCTGCCTGCAATACGGGAGACCTGGGTTTGATCCCCTGGAGGAGGTCATGGCAACCCACTCCATTATTCCTGCATGGAGAATCCTGGCAGGCTACAGTCTTTATACTTTAATCTCTTAGCCACCAGGGAAGCCTTGAGGTTGCAAAGAGTCGGAACACAATTGAGGAACTAAGCATAGCACAATTTTTAGATCTTCTAGTGTGTGGCTTAGACAGTAGAGTGCCTGTCTACAATGCGGGAGACCTGGGTTTGAGCCCTGGGTTGGGAAGATCCCCTGGAGAAGGAAATGGCAATCCACTCCAGTACTATTGCCTGGAAAATCCCATGGACAGATGATCCTGGCAGGCTGCAGTCTGTGGGGTCGCAAAGAGTCAGACACGACTGAGCGGCTTCACTTCACTTCAGTGTGTCAGTTCAGTTGTTCACTTGTGTCTGACTCTTTGTGATCTCATGGGCTGCACGCCAGGCCTCCCTGTCCATCACAAACTCCCAGAGTCCATTCAAACTCACATCCATCGAGTTGGTGATGCCATTCAGCCATCTGATCCTCTGTCATCCCCTTTTCCCCCTGCCCCCAATCCCTCCCAGCATCAGAGTCTTTTCCAATGAGTCAACTCTTCGCATCAGGTGGCCAAAATATTGGAGCTTCAGCTTCAGCATCATTCCTACCAATGAATATTCAGGACTTTTCCTTTAGGATGGACTGATTGGATCTCCTTGCTGTCCAAGGGACTCTCAAGAGTCTTCTCCAACAGCACAGTTCAAAAGCATCAATTCTTTGGCTCTCAGCTTTCTTTATAGTCCAAATCTCACATCCCTACAGGACTCCTGGAAAAACCATACCTTTGACTAGATGGACCTTTGTTGGCAAAGTAATGTCTCTGCTTTTTAATATGCTTTCTAGGTTGGTCATAACTTTCCTTCCAAGGAGCAAGTGGCTTTTAATTTCATGGCTGCAGTCACCATCTGCAGTGATTTTGGAGCCTCCCTCCCAAAAAAAATCTGTCACTGTTTCCTTTGTTTCCCCATCTGTTTGCCATGAAGTGATGGGACCAGATGCCATGATCTTAGTTTTCTGAATGTTGAGCTTTAAGCCAACTTTTTCACTCTCCTCTTTCACTTTCATCAAGAGACTCTTTAGTTCTTCAATTTCTGCCGTAAGTGTGGTATCATCTGCATATCTGAGGTTATTGATATTTCTCCCGGCATTCTTGATTCCAGCTTGTACTTCATCCAGCCCAGCATTTCCCATGATGTACTCTGTATATAAGTTAAATAAGTAGGGTGACAATATACAGCCTGACATATTCCTTTCCTGATTTGGAACCAGTGTGTTTTTCCATGTCCAGTTCTAAATGCAGCTTCTTGACCTGCATATAGATTTCTCAGGAGGCAGGTCAGGTGGTCTGGTATTCCCATCTCTTTCTGAATATTCCACAGTTTGTTGTGATCCACACAGCCAAAGGCTTTGGCATAGTCAATAAAGCAGAAGTAAATGCTTTTCTGGAGGTTTCTTGCTTTTTTGATGATCCAATGGATGTTAGAAACTTAATCTCTGCTTCCTCTGCCTTTCCTAAATCCAGCTTGAACATCTGGAAGTTCTCGGTTCATGTACTGTTGAAGCCCGGCTTGGAGAATTTTGAGCATTACTTTGCTAGCAAGTGAGATGAGTGCAATTGTGCAGTAGTTTGAACAGTGCTTGGCATTGCCTTTCTTTGGAATTAGAATGAAAACTGACCTTTTCTAGTTCTGTGGCCACTGCTGAGTTTTCCAAATTTCCTGGCATATTGAGGGCAGCACTTTCACAGCATCATCTTTCAGGATTTGAAATAGCTTACCTGGAATTCCATCACCTCCACTAGCTTTGTTCGTAGTGATGCTTCCTAAGGCCCACTTGACTTCACATTCCAAGATGTCTGGCTCTAGGCAAGTGATCTGGGTTCTTATCTGGGTCATGAAGATCTTTTTTGTATAGTTCTTCTGTGTATTCTTGCCACCTCTTCTTAATATCTTCTGCTTCTGTTAGGCCCATACCAATTCATCTTTGCATGAAATTTTCCCTCGGTACCTCTGATCTTCTTGAAGAGATCTCTACTTTTCCCATTCTATTGTTTTCCTCTACTCTTTGCACTGGTCACTGAGGAAGGCTTTCTTATCTCTCCTTGCTATTCTTTGGAACTCTGCATTTAGATGAATATATCTTTCCTTTTCTCCTTTGCCCTTATTTTTTTAATATAAATTTATTTATTTTGATTGGAGGTTAATTACTTTACAATATTGTATTGGTTTTGCCCTACATCAACGTGAATCCGCCACAGGTATACATAATTGGAACCCAAAGTCTCCTATTTTCTGGAGGTGTGTGATAAGCTAAACTCTCTTCAACTAGCCTAACTGTGAGGATTTCCTGTTCAAACCTGAAGTGACACACTGATGACAAATCAATATTTTCCATTTTAGCTTCACTCTGAGGCATCACAGGGCAGCCTGTGAAGCTCACAGACGTTACTTATTCTTGTCTGGGTTTTAAGTTTTTAAATTTCTCCTTTTGTTACCAGCTATAGCAGGTCTCTTTTTAGAGAGTAACCTGATCTGCACACTAAAGGATGCACAACTTCCTGGCCAACAGAAGGTATGTGTCCCTCCTCTCCTGTCTCTCTACTAGACCGTCTCACTTAGTGGGGACTAGCAATTGTTAGAGGTGATGCAACTGAGGTATAGTAAATATACAACAAAATCAAAGTAGAACATTGGGTTTTTTTAAAATAATTTGGTATAAAAATAACCATAAAAAAACAAATATTGGGTGATTTCTCCAAGTATTCAAATTATTGTCTGTAGAATGCTAGTCAAGTGAATACACACGTGCATATTTGGGTGTGTATATAATATTAAGTGAAATTTATTGACCTCATGATAGGGAACAATTAGTTTTGAATTTTATAATCAGTAGATGGTAAGCTTTTTGTATAATAATATGTTTATACATATTTTGCTCAACATCTATAAACATTCTTGGAAAGGAATTCATTACATAGCAAAAGGCCAAACATAATTCCTTCTATATGTATTAGATTGAATAAAACAACCCTAATTTTTTAATAAAATTAAAGATGAAGTAACTTCTTAAAGGCTAATTTAAGCTTAATTGTCATAATTAAAGTATTTTAAAAAATCAAACATTGCATAAATTATATGTTATACTAACACATATAAAGGCTGATATAAATCAGAAATAGTACCATAGAAATGATGACTAAGATAATAATTAAAACTGATAATTACTGAGAACTTATAAATTCCAGGTTGAGTGCTCAGTGTTACACACATTCTATATTGCATAAACTAATTTCCATTTTATATTAATAATATAGATTACCAGATAGTAAATAACTTTTTGAAGGTCACATTTTATAAATTTCAGTCATAATTAATTTCCAGATATTTCTGACTACTGCATCAATTGTCTGAATTATTAAATTATGTTATCTGGATTTTTTATAAGTAATTACCATCACTTATACAGCTATAATGACCTTTACTAACTTTGACATCTATCTGATCTTTCTGGAAGTTTGAACCAACAGTGTTCTTCCATAAATGACCTATACATGTTTATCATTTTGTGGGTTCAGATATTAGCCATTAAATCAATTATCAACTACTTGTGTAAAATAAGTATTTTTTAGTATTTCCTATCGTTTTATGTTTCATATTACTTTGTTATATATGTTTAATGGGCCATGTAACATTTTCCAATATATGAAGCATTTCCTCAGTTTTTAATGCTTTCTCAGAACTCCTCAACCATTTGAAATAAAGACCATTTGTTATCCCTTTTCATCAATAAATGTAAGTCACCAAATAATGTAGTTTAGTGTAGGAAATTATTGTATATGTCAACATTACTCTCTCCTCATCTTTAAAGAACTGTTTTTAACCATTATTAAATTTCAAAATTATCACAAATATGGGTGAATCTCTCTTGTTAACAGAACATTTTAATTTTAACACACGCACTATGATGGTTTTAAAATATTTCCATGGAATCTGACTTAATAAGGATATTATTGTTCATGAACTTCTTTATACCTCCCTAATTTATTGCTTTTCATTGTTTCAATCAATAATATATGTGTCAAATATAGAATATCTTTTTCAAAAAAGCATTCTATCGTAAAAAAAAACTTGTTTAAAGTTCTAAGAAATTTAGAACCAGGCTTTAAGTTTGTTCAGCTGCAAAGTGAGCGCTAAGCTCTTTGCCCCGCCTGTGTCATTATACCAGGGTTCTTATCTCACATACACCACTCAACCTCAGTTCACTTAAAGCAGAGTCCTTGGTCTCACTCTGCTGCAGAGATGAATAACCAAGGAGTAACCTATGCAGAACTGAAGGGAGTCAAGAACTCAAAGAGGCAGAAAATAAAATCTAAGGTTTCTAAAAGTTCCATTTCAATGACTGAGCAGGAATTAACATATGTAGAATTAAATCTTCAAAATGCTTCTCAGAATCTTCATGGGAACGACGAGAATTACCACTCCAAAGGTAAACGCTTACTAGACACACAGTGGAACTGTTCCAGGATGTGCAGTGGGGGTGCAGAGGTGTGGAGAAAGAGTAGGGGATAAGCTCACATGTTTTTCACTTCAAGGAACAGAACTGAAAGCTGGATATGGGATTCTGATGTGAAATCGGAGGACTACTTTTATTCTGGCATTACTATCATTTGAAATCTTTGATCAACAACTCATGTCGTCTTATATTTGCTGAAAATGCAATGGTATATTCTGAGAGAAAGACTACAGTGGTCAAAATGGGTTGGGGTCCAAGTTTATATCCATAACTCTGTGTGCGTGTGGGTTCTTGTGGATGTAAATGCTAAGCAACTGTCCCTATCACTCCTTTCTCAGTTTCCTTTTCTGTCCCTGCAGATTCACCATCACCTCCAGAGAAGTTCATTGCTGGGATCCTGGGAATCATCTGCTTTGTCTTGATGTCCACTGTGTTGACAGTGATCATTGTTACTCCCTGTAAGTACATTTTTGAAAAACTGTAAGGGACCTTATCACTTTACTGATGGTCAGTGCTGCTAAACATTTCATAATATTATAGAATGTGTCTATCATTAAAATACATGCATTTAGAATAAATGCAGTATGTTATATCTAATTTGTCAGAAATATACAACACAGGAGAATTACAGAGAGCATGCATATGTATATTCTGATTTCATAACTCAAAAGCATGCTTTAGGAGATTTAAAGATCTTAATGAGAAATACAAATTAATTCTTGAGATTGGTTAAAGCAAATACTGTAAGACGTGGTGAAGTTTGTTCCGTTAGGTTTTTGAAATATTTTTTCCATCATGTCTTCATTACCTAATTAATTTTTCTTGCTAAATCAGTTTTATTTCAGATTACTCTAATTTTAAACAATAAACTGAATTCTCAAGCTTATAAACTAAAATCATTATAATTTATTTAAAGCAATATTAACTTTTTAATGATTAATTTTGTAGCTACTGTAATACAGGAACAGAATTACTCCTCTCTCACAACAAGGCTCCAGAAAGGTACATAATGATTTTCAAAGTTCTGATATGAATACAGTTCATTTTTGTCTCTATCTAAGGCTAGTGAAAATAAGAATAGACTTGGGGATAGAACATCATTTATAAAATCAGGCAATAAACATTCATAAATGAATGATTATAGGAGAGTGCTCCTCCTATGCAATAATATGCTCACCATATCCATTGTTGGCAATTGGCTCTAATTTCCTCCTGCTATAATATGAAAAGAGACAAATAATTTTGCTATTCTAAAATAGAAGTTTCATTTCTTGATTTTCAGGACATGTAAAGAGGAGATATATCTATGTGTTTGCTTTATATGGGGACATATATTAAAGACAGACCCTCTCTATGAATGCATGAATGAGATTTGTTTTACATGTGCCAGCCTTGAGGTTGCATAGATATGTTATTTTATATGTGTGTGTATGCACACATATGTCTACCTCTATGCATATGTGTAAGTTAATTTTTATTTTTCAAATTCAAACTGTTTTTGAATAGTAATTCATAATCTTTCCTCAGAATATCATTGTGGTCATTGCCCAAAAGACTGGCTTACATATTCCAACAATTGCTATTATACTAGTCTGGAAAAAAAATCATGGAATGAGAGCTTGATATCCTGTGCTACTAAGAATTCTACTCTGCTTTATATAGATAATGAAGAGGAAATGGTAAGATATTCAATGTTTCCAACACTTTGCTGAAGGCTTGATTTAGTCAACATTATATTTGTTAGGATTCACTTGTGCTTTTGTACATATTTGTAGCTTGTTTATTTTAAGGTCTGCTAGTATTCCATTAAACAATGGAATGCAACTTTATGATACTTTATTTACATTTTTATACCATTCATGCATGTGTGGTAACTTCTGGTTCTTGCTTTTCATAGAAAACCATGCTTGTACAAATGCTATTAAATTCTAAATTACATTGTGCTACCTAATTTTACAATACATCAAGGAAAATAAACATGATTTTGCCTATAGAATTATGTAATTGCACATCAGATCATGGAATAGAAGTTTCAACTTCCCAGCAGCCCCACCCCTCTCTAATACCTTATCACTTCTCCACCTCCTAATTTACTCACTGTCCTGACTTTTGATATTATAGAATCTCTTTGCTTGCTTTTGAATCATATCCATGGAATCCCGTGTTCGTGCTTAGTCATTCAATCGTGTCTGACTCTTTGCAACCTCATTAACTTCAGCCTGTAAGGCTCCCGTGGCCACGGAATTTTCCAGGCAAGAATACTGAAGTGGGTTGCCATTTTCTACTCCAGGACATGGTATCATACAGGTTGTCCCTGTCTCATCACTGCCACATGATATTTTGCAGTTCCTCCAAATGTTTGCATTTATGTGATGTTTGTAAATTTCCACAGCTCATTGTGTGCATTCAACATTTATGATCCATTCTTTCCAATGCCTCTGGGTGGAGATGGAGTCTTACACCCTCAGGGATAAAGAGGCTTCCTAGCTTCAGTAGTTTTAGTCAAGACATCTGCTTTGCTGGTCCCACCCCCACCCCTACCCCTATCACCCAACACTAGTGTTTCTCAGTGGAGGAAACAGAGGCAATTTCTCTCACTGCTCCTTGTTAGTTAAGTGTCCTGAGAGATCACCTTATAAGGCTTACGTGGTGTTGCCCACACAATTCTCTCAACACAGAGAAGGAATGGCTTACCTGTGCCACCCTCAACAGCTAGGTTAGCTATTGAGTGTTTGGGAAGTAAGAGGCCGAGGTCACTTTCACCTGGTTGGTGGGGAGCTACAAGATGCCCCTAATTATCATTCCCTCGCCTCCCACCTTGTTCTCTCATCACGGAGAAGTGATTAACGATTACAGAGGAGTGGGGCTGCTGGGAAGTCTCAGGCCACATCACCCTTCCATTTCCACCTTTCAGAGTTCTCCTTTCTCATGTCTTTCATTAGTTCCCATGTTTACAGTTGACCTTAGCAGGGAGGAGCAGAGAGAAATGAGTCTCTGACCCCTTGTCTGGTCCACTGGATTCCACCAATACAGAAACAGATGGCTTTGGGGTTTATCTAGTCAAAGAATGGTGTCAGGCTCAGAAAACCAAATCTTCGGCTCTCATGTCCCTTATTTTCTCAATTTCATTTCCTCAATTTCCCTCTAAAATTGAAATTCTGAGAAACATATAATAGTAGAGAAATCCATTGATATTGTCACAATATCCAGAAAAATGTATGTCATGGAATCTATAGACTTATTTAAAGCCTTGCTATGTTAGTTTTGACATGAGGAAAAATGAAATTATATGAATCAGAATTTTCTTCATTGCACATATTCAATTACTCCACCTTCTTATCCCTGAGGCTTAATGATAGATGTAGTTCACAGCTGTAAGGATCCCCAAGTTGTTATGCAAGGTGTTTTCTTTTGTACGATCTCTACAACTAATTCATGTCTTTGTAAATATTCCCTTCATTAAATGGCTGTCAAAAAAAAAGGGATTTTCCTTATTAACATTAGAACACAGTGAAACTGATAAGTATAAATGCTGAGTTGATGTTCAATCAAAAGTACAGATATTTCTTAATATTTATGGCACTATTAAAACTTCAAACTTTCAACTCTTATGTTTTTTAGTGTTAGATTAGAATCTAACATGCTCAATTTGTTCAAAGAATGAAAGATGCTATGAAAGAACACATCTTTTGACTTGCATTTTAAAAATTAACAAAAACATTTCATAATGACTATTTAAGTGAAAATTCTTTACTTTGGGCTAGGAATTTCTGATGTCCCTATCACTTATATCGTGGATTCAAGTCTCTCGTGCAGGCCGCGGTCATCCTTGGATGTGGCTAAATGGTTCAACTTGCAAACTACAGTAAGTTTGTAAAAAGAATGCTATATAGAGGAGGAAAAATACCAACAAAGAAATATTTTTAAAATAATACAAATACATTTGTTTTAGTCAAATTATAGGAAGCTGAAGGAAGATATTGAAAGTTAATAAAATGTTAATACCAATGTTGAAAAATAAGCTACTCTGTAGCCCAATTTCTGAGTAACAAGCTCTTACTGAAATTTTATTAAAGACTATATTACCCATTTTCAAACTATCTTGTATTACAGTTACATGGAAAATGCTATTGTTTCCTGAGTTGTCTTCATAGAATATAACAGAATTATGCATTTTTCCATAACAGGATAACAGACTATTTACCTGGTGAACAAAACTGTGCTGTACAATCTGAATGGGGCATAAAAGCAGAAGACTGTCAGTTTCCAAATGCATATCATTGCAAGCACAAGCTTGAGAATTAAAACATGAGTTTGGATGCTGTTGGGTAACTTGACCTTTTATGAAATGGAAATAATATTCTGACTGCATACATTTTAAAATGAATTTTATTTTTTTGTCTGATAATGAAAGTTTTTCAAAAACAGTTGAAATATAATTGTGTGTGCTCATTCGTTCAGTTGTGTCTGACTCTTTGAGACCCCATGGACTATAGGCTGTCAGGCTTCTCTGTCCAAGGAATTCTCCAGTCAAGAATACTGGAGTGGTTCTATTCCCAGATTTTTAAGGAATTTCTACACTGTTCTCCATAGTGGCTGTACCAGTTTGCATTCCCATCAGCAGTGTAAGAGGGTTTCCTTTTTCTCCACACCCTCTCCAGCTACTGTTGTTTGTCGACTTCTTTATGGTGGCCATTCTGACCGGCAGAGACGATACCTCATTGTGTTTTTAATTTGCATTTCTCTAGTAATGAGTGATGTTGTGATATGAGAAAGCTACATATCTTTTCGTGTGTCTTATTAGCCCTCTGTATATCTTCTTTGGAGAAATGTCTCTTTAGTTCTTTGGCCCACTTTTTGATTGGGTTGTTCATTTTTCTGGTATTGAGCTGCACGAACTGCTTGTATATTTCGGCGCTTGATTCTTTGTCAGTTGTTTCATTCGCTGTTATTATCCTCCATTCTGAAGGCTGCCTTTCCACCTGGCTTATAGTTTCCTTCGTTGTGCAAAAGCTTTTAAGTTTAACCAGGTCTCATTTGTATTTTTGTTTTTATTTCCATTTCTCTGCAAGGTGGGTCATAGAGGATCTCGCTGTGATTTATATCAGAGGGTGTTATGCCTCTGTTTTCCTCTAAGAGTTGTAATAGTCTCTGGTGTTACATTTAGAACTTTAATCCATTTTGAGTTTATTTTTGTTTATGGTGTTAGAAAGTGTTCTAGTTTCATTCTTTTGCATATGGTTGACTGGTTTTCCCAGCACTTGAATCAGTTCTAATGAGGTGCCTGAAACTGGAGCCTATTATACACAGGGAACCAAGTCAGAAAGAGAACCATCAATACACTATATTAATGCAAATATGGACTTTAGAAAGAAGGTAACAGCGATCCTATACGCAAGGCAACAAAAGAGACACAGATGTAAAGAACAGGCTTTTGGAGTATGAGGGAGAAGGCGAGGGTGGGATGATTTGAGAGAATAGCATTGAAACGTGTATATTACCATACATAAAAGAGATGACCAGTGCAAGTTGGATGCATGAAGCAGGACACTCAGAGCTGGTGCTCTGAAACAACCCAAGGGATGGAGGAGGGAGGAAGGTGAGAGCGGGGTTCTGAATGGGGGAACACATGCATACCCATGGCTGATTCATGTCGATGTATGAGAAAAATACCACAATATTTTAAAGTAATTATCCTCCAATTAAAATAAATTAATTTTTAAAAAAGACTACTGGAGTAGACTATCATTTCATATTCCCTGGAGGATCTTCCTGACCCAGGGATCAAAACCTCATCTCCTGCACTGGCAGGCAGTTTCTTTACCACTAGTGCCACCTGGAAAACCCCATTGAAATATCATACACATCCAAAAATATAGGTATCATTCTTTTGTGTCTCACTTTTTTTGCTCAACAGTATGTTTATGGCATTCAAACTTCTAAGAGATTGCATATTGTGTGAGACCATTTCCATGTAATATCAAATATAGGAGTAGAGACACCAAAAGTAGATTAGTGATTACTAAGGGTTCTGAAGAGATGGAATAGGAAAAGACCGCAAATTGATTAGTGATGAATGCTCTCTAGAGTTTGATAGTAGTGATGGTCGTAAACTGTGAATAATTTTAAAATCATGGATCTATATATTTTAAATGGATAAATTTTATGCTCTGTAAATTACACTCAATAAAGTTTAAAAAAAAAACTGCTTTGGGACTGCATTTAATCTTTACAATAATTTCTGAAGATAATCATCTTACAATATTGACTCTTCCAGGCAATATCATGCTTTATCCTTTCAATCAACTGGGTTTTCTTTAAATTCTCCCTATTTTATTGATCAATTTTTATTTATTATTTATTTGCATGACACTGTTCAGCATTTGGTACCTTGATTCAGTGACCAGGGATCGAATGCCCACTCCCTGCACCTGGAAGCAAGTAATCCGAACCACTGGACCACCAGCGAAATCCCCCTATAATATTTAATAGTTTCCAACATTGAAATTTCACACAAATATGGACATTTCATAGCCATGCTTTTGTAAATAGCATTTTTGTTTTTAAATTTGTAGTAATTATTGCTGCTGCAAATAGAATTGTGCCCGATGGCTTCTCTGATTATGTGTATTAATTTTATCATTTCAAATATATATTCCTCTGGATTGTTTATGTAAATAGATACTGCATCTCTGAATAATCATGTTTTATTTCTTCCCTCCAGGTGCAATAACTTTTTCATGTATTTCTCTTCTTTTTTTTTTTCTTGTTTTTGACTTATTTTTACCCAATTGGCTTTTATTTCCAATGTTGAACAGATGATACAGAAAAGGTCTTATAAGTATCTTTCCTATACTGGGGGAAAATATTTCAATATTTCATGCTCAAATATGAGGTGTTTCTAAGGTTTTTTCATATACCTTTCTAACATGAAAGCAATTCCATAGTATTCATAATTTTCTTATAGGTTTTGTATGCAATCAGTCATGTTACCATTTTACTATTTTTCTTTCAATGGAATGAGAAAATTTTTAAATGCTTTTGAAATATCTCTTTCCTTCAAATGTTGACCAATTATGCATTCCTGAAATGAAACCACAAAAATCATTCTGTATTTTCTTCCTTTGAAAAATCACTGCATATATCATATCTAGATTAAGATGATTTTCTTCATCCATTATCACAGAGTTTGGGCTGAGTCCATTAATATTATATAACTTGACAGGTTTTGTTATCAAGGCTCTATGGAAGCCTCTGTTTTATGGTGAAAGACCTGGCATAGTTTTAAGTGTTATTATTCACTACTGTTACCATTAGGGCTCCTAGAATTTTTTGTAGGAACATTTATACAGTGAACTTAATATATTTAATACATGTTAAGCTTATACAGGTTTATAGTTGTTGTACTACACTTGGTAATTTGCATTTTCTAGACATTCTATTTCCTATGGACTGTAAAAAGTTTTTATAATACAGCTTTATTGTCTGTTTAACATCCATTAAAAACATAATGGTTTTGTCATGTTTCAGTTCAGTTCAGTCACTCAGTCATGTCCGACTCTGCAACCCCATAGACTGGACAGAGCTTGCTCAAACTCATGTCCATCGACTCGGTGACGCCATCCAACCATCTCATCCTCTGTTGTGCCCTTCTCCTCCTGCCTTCAATCTTTCCCAGCATCAGGGTCTTTTCCAATGAGTCGTTCCTCCAATCGGGTGGCCAAAGTATTGGAGTTTCAGCTGCAGCATCAGTCCTTCCAATGAATATTCAGGATTGATTTTCCCCAGGATGGACAGGTTTGATCTCCTCCCAGTCCAAGGGACTCTCAAGAATCTTCTCTATCACCACAGTTCAAAAGCATCAATTCTTCAGTGCTCAGCTTTCTATATGGTCCAACTCTCACATCCATACATGACTACTGAAAAACCAAGCTTTGACTAGACGGACCTTAAAGTAATGTCTCTGATTTTAATATGCTGTCTAGTTTGGTCATAGCTTTCCTTCCAAGGAACAATCGTCTTTCAATTTCATGGCTGCAGTCAAATCTGCAATTTTGGAGTCCAAAAAAATAAAGTCTCTCACTGTTTCCATTATTTCCCCATTTTTTTTGCCATAAACTAATGGGACTGGATACCATGATCTTCGCTTTTTGAATGTTAAGTTTTAAGCCAGCTTTATCACTCTCCTCTTTCATTTTCATCAAGAGGCTCTTTAGTTCTTCACTTTCTGCCATAAGGGTGGTATCATCTGCATATCTGAGGTTATTGATATTTCCTCCAGCAATCTTGATTCCAGCTGTGCTTCATCCAGCCTGTCATTTCGCATGATGTGCTCTGCATGGAAGTTAAATAGTGTGACAATATACAGCCTTGACATAGTCCTTTCCTGCTGGGGTCCAGCCCCCGCAAGATCCAGGGGAACCTGAAGGAAAAACGGCATCGGCGGATGATTTAGAGAGAGAGATAAGGAAAGAATATTATAGATGAGAAAACAGAGGAGAGAAAGAGGCTGATATTGCTTGGTTTACATAGAAAGCCAATAAAACTTCGAGACAAGAAGTTTGCCCTGTTCACGGAGGCCACAGGTGCCTTCCTGGTCTCCTGAGGGAGTGAAGACGCAGAACATCCTTCCGTTCAGGTCTTAGAAACCTGGGCAAATAAGTGGACACAGAGAGCCTCCATGCTTCCAAGAGATCAGCCTGAAAAAGAAAGTAAGAGAGAAAAAAAGAGAAAAAAGAAAAACACGGGGTGACCAAGCTTCTTCAAGCGAGGCCCATTGTTTTTATTTTCAAAAGGGTCTTTTATACCTTTACTTGTACATAGAGGGAAATGAAAGATGCAAAGTCATACAGAGTCAGCCCAAACATTACATCTGTTTTGTCTTTATCGAAATCAGGATTTTTTCTGCAAACCTTCCCCATAAACAATATTGTGTACATTATCTTCTGGCCTTGGAGGCCTGTGAACATTTTATGACCCTCTTTTGATAAAAGCTTCTCAACCAGAAAACTTATTTTCCCTTGAAATGTTTTTTCTTATATTTCTAATCTACGTCAGCCTCCAGTCTATACGTCAGTATTAAACAGAGTTACATTCTCACAAAGCAAAGGTGCAGTGAGTTACAAGAAAGAACCAATTAGCTCAAAAGTCTGATGTGGTTAATTCTAAGGCTACACTTGTTTTTCTTACTTTCTAACTATGTTAACTAATGCACTCCCGGGTGCAGAGTGGGTAAGAGATATGGGAACTTAGCAACAAGCATTGGCCCAATAATGAAATCCTATGCCAAGCAGTACAAAAATAACTTTTAACTCTTTGAAAGGCTCTATATTTTAGGCTTTCTGTGCCTCTCACAGTTGGGAGGCTGTAAATAATCACATGTGTAGCTGCAAGAGTCTGGATATATCTGCCAAGCAAGCTAAAATGCTAACAGAGGCGTTTTGATTGGAAATATTCTTCTCATGTCCAGAAGACTTATTAGCTATAGCCCTAAGTTGATTTTCTCCAGAGAAAGGTGGTCAGGAATAGCCCCCTGTTAATGTCAGAGGAGTTGGTGAAAGTCATGAAATAGTAAAACAGACAGATTCTGGTTTTGGGGTAGATGTTCAAGAAAGCCTAGGTAGGGAGCCCATTGAGTTCTGAAGCCTTGCTTAACAGTTTTCCACATGACTTTTGTCATGGGTGGGATCTCCCGTGGTGGCTCCCGGCACCTTTCCCAATTTGGAACCTGTCCACTCTTCCATGTCTGCTTTTAACAGTTACTTCTTGACCTACATACAGATTTCTTAAGAGGCAGGTCAAGTGGTCTGGTAATCCTATCTCTTGAATAATTTTCCACAGTTTGTTGTGATCCACACAGTCAAAGCCTTTGGCATAGTCAACAAAGCAGAAGGTGTTTTTCTGGAAGTCCCTTTCTTTTCCGATGATCCAACAGATGTTGGCAATTTTATCACCAACAAAGAATCAAATTGCCAACATCTACTGGATTGTCATGGAGAAGGCACTGGTGACCCACTCCAGTGCTCTTGCCTGGAAAATCCCATGGACGGAGGATCCTGGGCTGCATTTCATGGGGTCGCTAAGAGTCAGACATGACTAAGCGACTTCACTTTCATTTTTCACTTTCATGCACTGGAGAAGGAAATGGCAACCCTCTCCAGTGTTCTTGCCTGGAGAATTCCAGGGACGGAGGAGCTTGGTGGGGTGCTGTCTATGGGGTCGCACAGAGTCGGACATGATTGAAGCAACTCAGCAGCAGTTCTATTAAGTACCCTACATTTTACAGCATGCGTTCTTTACTCAATAGTCTAGTAAGTTCAAAATTTTGTACTTTTCTGAAACAACAAAAAGACATAATTTCTCTCCACTGTTTTCACTGCTCGTGCCATTTTTGCTCCCTTGAATTCTAATACAAACATATATTCACAATTTGATACTTTGTCATTACTATTTTACCTGTCAATCTATTTGGATATATCCACATAAGTTCTTTTCTTCAATTCTTCTTTACTTTCTGCATATCCAAATTTTCAACTAGAATAAGAGTTTTTTTCATTATAAGACCTTAAAATGTTTCCTTTACACAGAGTTATTTCGTAATTTTGGCAAGTTTCCTCCATTTAAAAAACTTCCTTGAAATGAATCCATCTAGCCATCTTGTTAAAAGGATACTTGGACTTACTATGGACATCTAATTTATCTATATCTCTTAGGTCACTAGGTACTGCCATTTTAGATTTAGTCACCAACACATTTTATATAATAAAAAGTAAATTCAAAATACTCAGTATTTTGAGTATTTATCTTGGCTCTAGGTGGACTAAACATAGATTTTATTAAAGTTAAATGCCAGTAGAGTCAACATATTTGGGCGTGTAACCAAGGACATGATGTGTACAAAATTATTTAATTGAAATCAGCAAAGTGTGTGTTAACATGAATAATACATTTAACACTTACCTTGTAGTTCAGCTGGTAAAGAATCCACCTGCAATACAAGAGACTTCAGTTCAATCCGTGAATTGGGCAGATCCCCTGAAGAAGGGAATGGCTACCCACTCCAGAATTCTTACCTGGAGAATTTTATGGACAGAGGAGCCTGGAAGGCTACTGTTCATGCATTTGCAAAGAGTTGGACACAACTGAGTGACTTTCACTGCCGGGAGCCAGCGCGAGGAACTCCGCCCATGGCAGAGGTCATGAGGAAGGAGGCTTCGGCATACGCAAAGGCGGGATCGAGCCTCAGGAAACCCCCTCTTCCCGAGCATCTACCCCAAAAACCAGAGTCTGCCTGCTTTACTGCTTCATGCTCTCACCTATACCCCTGACTTTACGGGGGGCTGACCCCCATTACCTCTCTCGGGGAAGGCGTTAACTTACGGCTCCAAGTCAATAAAAATTCCTGAGCATGACAAGAGTGTTTCAACTTACAAACTCCTCTGAAGCTTATCTAGCCTGCCTGTACAGGTTCGTCTGGCCACATGTGATTGTTTACAGCCTCCCAACCATGAGAGGCACGAGATGATTTAGACTTACTAAAGGCAGATTCTTTTGGGAAGTTAGAAACTATTAGTATAGTGGGTTGGTTAGGAATTATATTGGTGAAGGGTTTTTCATTTGTTGTGCCAATAATTGCTGCTAATTCCCTGCCCTAGATGTGACAAGGGTATCTCAGGTCAAACCTCTCTGCTAACAGACTAGCTTGTGTGGCAACCTCTCAACCATAAACAGCACAGAGAGTTTGAAGTATTTTGAAAGTCTTAATTAGCATAAGGCTTTTCTCATTGTTGAGTCAATGATTGCTGCCAGGCTTCCATATCCTTAGGCACCTGGGAATATATTAATCAATGTATTTGGAATATAGAAAAGGAAATATAGTAGTTTTGATGTTAGCAATACTAGACTTTTTGAGTTAATCAATTTTCTCTTTTGTTATAGATCACTGTACTTTGTTATAAGTCACTGTATTCTTGCTATGTAAAAATGTAACTTTATCACTATGTTAAGACTAAATAGATCTTAAGGGGAACATTGGTGAAGGGTTTTCATTTGTTGGGCTGATGTTTACTGCTAAATCTCCATATTCCCTCCCCTTATAATGAATATAACTAGCATATAGGAGAAATAAGTATTAACCTTTCGGATTAATCATGTTAACCTTAGGTTAAATAAATTCCTTTCTTAGTTGTAACCCACTACACCCTCACCCTATAGGAATGCAACTTTATCTGCTACCTTCAGAGGGTGGCGCCGGGTTTAAGAAAATCACCCTTGGAAAAAATACGTTTTTTGGTTATCAGAAAGAAAGGATCATAAAATGTCAGCAGGCCTCATGGCCAGAAGATGATGTAAAACCCCTAAGACCTTTTTTTATACATTTATGTGAAGCACCTGATTTTGATAAAGGTCAGGACTGCTGACCCCCACGTGACTCTGTATTCATCCCTATGTATAACAAAAGGTATATAAGCAAACCTAAAAAATAAAGAAATTGGATCAGTTTCTGGAAAGACTGGGTGCTCGCCATGTCTACTTACTTGCCCCGGCTTTTAAGTTCCACTCGAGAAGGAGCCCAAGAAGGGGCACCTTCCGATATTCAAGTGGTGCCGGTGGCCCAACGCAGATGGTGCAAATTCCTTGTCTTGGAATTTTATTGGTATCCCACATAAACCAAGTTATTGAGCCTCTTTTTCTCCACTAATATTTCCTACTACACTATCCATTTCCAATCTCTCTATATATCTGTAATTCAGTAAGTTTTTTCCTAGGATGCTGATTCTGTCTCCCCTTCAAATTACCCTGGATCCACCAGGGTTGAACCCAGTCACATCACTTTTCACTTCAAATTTTAAAAGTGAATATTACTGAATTTTACATTATTCGGCATCACTAATGAATGCTTCACTTGCTATAATTCAATGAAGTGGGTAATCAGTTCACTTCAGTCGCTCAGTCGTGTCCGACTCTTTGAGACCCCATGAATCACAGCACGCCAGGCCTCCCTGTCCATCACCATCTCCCGGAGTTCACTCAGACTCACGTCCATCAAGTCCGTGATGCCATCTAGCCATCTCATCCTCGGTCGTCCCCTTCTCCTCCTGCTCCTAATCCCTCCCAGGATCAGTCTTTTCCAATGAGTTAACTCTTCTCATGAGGTGGCCAAAGTACTGGAGTTTCAACTTTAGCATCATTCCTTCCAAAGAAATCCCAGGGTTGATCTCCTTCAGTCAGAATGGACTGGTTGGATCTCCTTGCAGTCCAAGGGACTCTCAAGAGTCTTCTCTAACAACACAGTTCAAAAGCATCAATTCTTCGGCACTCAGCCTTCTTCACAGTCCAACTCTCACATCCATACATGACCACAGGAAAAACCATAGCCTTGACTAGATGGACCTTAGTCGGCAAAGTAGTGTCTCTGCTTTTGAATATGCGATCTAGGTTGGTCATAACTTTTCTTCCAAGGAGTAAGTGTCTTTTAATTTCATGGCTGCAATCACCATCTGCAGTGATTTTGGAGCCCAAGAAAATAAAGTCTGACATTGTTTCCACTGTTTCCCCATCTATGTCCCATGAAGTGATGGGACCGGATGCCATGATCTTCATTTTCTGAATGTTGAGCTTTAAGCCAAATTTTTCACTCTCCTCTTTCATCAAGAGGCTTTTTAGCTCCTCTTCACTTTATTATTTATTTAGCATATTAATATAAAATATAATAAAGAAAATCACCATATAGGTAGCCATTAGCAATTGCTATAGAAAGTTCAAATATTCGTCTGTATTATTAGGACATAATAGAGTTTGCAAATAGCTTACAAATACCTGAGAAAAGAAGAGAAGTGAAAGGCAGAGGAACAGGAAAATATACCCAAATGAATGCAGAGTTCCATAGGTTAGCAAGGAGAGATAAAGTCTTCTTAAGTGAACAAGACAACAAAATAGAGGAAAACAATAGAATGGGAAAGACTAGAGATATCGTCAAGAAAACTGGAGATACCAAGGGAATATTTCATGCAAACATAAGAACAAGGGAGGACAAAAATGGCAAGAACCTAACAGAAGCAGAGGAGATTAAGGAGAGGTGGCAAAAATACCCAGAATACCTGTACAGAAAAGCTCTTAATGACCCAGATAGCCACAATGGTGTGGTCACTCACCTAGAGCCAGACATCCTGAAGTGTGTAGTCAAGTGGTCCTTAGGAAGCCTTACTAAAAACAAAGCTAGTGGATGTGGTGTAATTCCAGCTGCACTATTCCAAATCCTAAAGAATGATGCTGTTAAAGTGCTGCACTCAATATGCCAGCAAACTGGAAGACTCAGGAGTGGCCACAAGGCTGGCAAAGGTCAGTTTTCATTCCAATCCCAAAGAAAGGCAACGCCAAATAATGTTCAAATTATCCTACAATTGCACTCATTTCACATGCTGTCAAGATTATGCTCAAAATCCTTGAAGCTAAGCTTCAGCAGTACAGGAACAGAGAACTTCCAGATATTCAGGCTGGATTCAGAGAAGGTAGATGATCAAACTGCCAGTATCCATTGAATCATAGATAAAGCCAGGGAATTCCAGAAAAAAATCCACTTTTGCTTCATCAACTCTGCTAAAGCCTTTGACTGTGTGGATCACAACCACCTGTGGAATATTCTTAAAGAGATGGGAATACCAGACCAATTTAGCTGCCTCCTGAGAAATCTGCATGCAGGTCAAGAAGCAACAGTAGAACAGGACATGGAACAATGGGACGGCGGGTTGGTTAAAAATTGGGAAAGGAATACTTCAAGGTTGGATATTGTGACCCTGCTTATTTAAATTATATGCAGAGTACATCATGTGAAATTCTGGCTGGATGAGTCACAAACTGGAATTAAGATTGCAGCAAGAAATATCAACAACCTCAGATAGCAGATGATACCACTTTAATGGCAGAGTGAAGAGGAACTAAAGAGCCTCTTGATGCAAGTGAAACAGGAGAATGAAAAAGATGGCTTAAAGTTCAACAATCAAACAACAGAGATCTTGGCATCCAATCCCATCACTTCATAGCAAATAGACAGAGAAAAAGTGGAAACAGCGTCAAATTTCATTTTCTTGGGCTCCAAAATCACTGTGTACAATGACTGCACCCATGAAATTTAAAAATGCTTGCTCCTTAGAAGTAAAGCTATGACAAAATTAGATGCATATTAAAAAGCAGAGACATCATTTTGATGACAAAGGTCCATATAATCAAAGCTAGAGTTCCAGAAAAACAACTATTTCTGCTTTATTGACTATGCCAAAGCCTTTGACTCTGTGGATCACAATAAACTGTGGAAAATTCTGAGAGAGATGGGAATACCAGACCACCTAACCTGCCTCTTGAGAAATCTGTATGCAGGTCAGGAAGCAACAGTTCAAACTGGACATGGAACAACAGACTGGTTCCAAATAGGAAAAGGAGTACATCAAGGCTGTATATTGTCACCCTGCTTATTTAACTTCTATGCAGAGTACATCATGAGAAACGCTGGACTGGAAGAAACACAAGCTGGAATCAAGATTGCCAGGAGAAATATCAATAACCTCAGTATCAATAACCTCAGATATGCAGATGACATCACCCTTATGGCAGAAAGTGAAGAGAAACTAAAAAGCCTCTTGATGAAAGTGAAAGAGGAGAGTGAAAAAGTTGGCCTAAAGCTCATCATTCAGAAAATGAAGATCATGGCATCCGGTCCCATCACTTCATGGGAAATAGATGGGGAAACAGTGGAAACAGTGTCAGACTTTATTTTCTTGGGCTCCAAAACCACTGCAGATGGTGACTGCAGCCATGAAATTAAAAGATGCTTACTTTTTGGAAGAAAAGTTATGACTGACCTAGATAGTATATTCAAAAGCAGAGACATTACTTTGCCAACTAAGGTCCATCTAGTCAAGGCTATGGTTTTTCCTGTGGTCATGTATGGATGTGAGAGTTGGACTGTGAAGAAGGCTGAGCGCTGAAGAATTGATGCTTTTGAACTGTGGTGTTGGAGAAGACTCTTGAGAGTCCCTTGGACTGCAAGGAGATCCAATCAGTCCATTCTGAAGGAGATCAACCCTGGGATTTCTTTGGAAGAAATGATTCTGAAGCTGAAGCTCCAGTACTTTGGCCACCTCATGGGAAGAGTTGACTCATTGGAAAAGACTCTGATGCTGGGAGGGATTGGGGGCAGGAGGAGAAGGGGATGACCGAGGATGAGATGGCTAGATGGCATCATGGACTTGATGGACATGGGTCTGAGTGAACTCCGGGAGATGGTGATGGACAGGGAGGCCTGGCGTGCTGAGATTCATGGGGTCACAGAGTCGGACACGACTGAGCGACTGAAATGAACTGAACTGATAGTTTTTCCAGTAGTCATGTATGGATGTGTTTGGACCATAAGGGTGAGAGCCAAAGAATTGATGTTTTCCAGCTATGGTGCTGGAGAGAGTCCCTTGGACAGCAAGGAGATCAAGCCCATCAACCCTAAAGGAAATAAACCCTGAGTATTCCCGTGAAGGACTGATGCTGAAACCGAAGCTCCAACACTTTGGCCACCTGATGCAAAGAGCTGACTCATTGGAAAAGACCTTGATGCTGGAAAAGATTCAATGCAAGAGGAGAAGAGGGCCACAGAGGACTCAATGGACATGTAGTCGTGGGTGTGCTCAATCTCTTCAGTCATGTCCGCCTCTGTGACCCCGTGGACGGTAGCCTGCTAGGCTCCTCTCTCCATGGAATTTTCCAGGCAAGAATACTGGAGTCTGTTGCCATTTTTTTTTTCCAGGGCATCTTCCTCAGCCAGGGACTGAACCTGGGTCTGTTGCATCACAGGCAGATTCCTTACCATCTGAGCCACCAGGGAAGCCCATCACTGAATGTGAATTTGAGCAAACTTGGAGATAGTAAAAGGGAAGCTTTGCCTGCTGCAGTCTACAGGGTCACAAAGAGTCAGACTCAGACATGGCTTCATGACTGAACAACAACAATAAATTGGTATATAACTACAGATTTATGTTCCATTTTTCTAGATTTTAGAAAGCTAAAAATTAGATGACAGTTAAAATAAAGTTTAAAATGTAGTAACTCTTCTGAATTAGGGACAAGTATCCTTAAATATGAACTGTCAACGGAATTATGATTTCCTCCATTATAATAGAAATGACACAATGAGATTATAAGGAAAAGAAATAAATAATGCCTAGATTTAGTAAACTTATCTAAAACTTAAACATTGAAGTTACTCTTAACAAGGCATAAATGTTCAGCATTGATGAATGAAGTGAAAGCAAGTTAACAGCAGGGTGATCATGTCCTTTGTCCCCCTATATCTTTTAGAAAGTGAAATCAATTCTCAGAGGAACTCACCAAAGAACAAACTAACTGATACACTACATATCCAAAGTCTCCTATATTCTGGAGGGGTGTAATGAGATAAACTTCTTCAAAATACCCAAGTGTAAGAATTTCCTGTTTCAGTGACATGGTGATGAGAAATGTACTTTCTCCACTATTGCTTCACTCTGAGCCTTCACAGGGAAGTTTGTGAAGACCACAGACATTGTTTGATTTTCACAGTAACCTGGCCACTCAGAGAAGAGGCAGGACTCTGGCCTGTAGAAGGTATGTGTTTCCCTCTCCTTCCTAATCCCTCATCTCATTTATCAGGAGATTACAAATGCCAGTGTGGTTCGACTTAGGGACAATTGCTAAGCAAACAAATTAAAGAGATATTGGTATCTGTATTTGATATATTGGTATTTTAATTTTGGGAGAAAGTAGGAAGAAAATATGAAGTATTTGGGAAGATTTCTGAAAATGTTCAGATTCTTGCCTGCAGACGTTATTCAAATGAATACATACATGTATAACTGATTTTGTTAATCAATACCATTTAAGATGAAGTATCAGGTGCATCAGGACAAGGGACAGTTAACAGTGTATTTTGTTATCAATAGATATATAATTAGATATAGTATTAAATATTTAACTCAGCCCTTAAAAAATAGACTCTTAAAATGGATTCATAGAATTGTGAATGGCCAATATAATTCTTCACAGATCTAGCTAAAGTAAAAATCACAATATGGTACCTCCAGTAAAATGCTGGATTAACTCAATTATATATAATCAAATGCTTTATAAAAACTTGATCATAATATTGAAAAAAGATAATCACACTAACACAGAGATTTCTGTCTAATAAATTATATTGCCTGATATGAATAATATCATGGCAATTGTATTAAAATAAGAAATAAAATAAAAGTCAAATTTAATATTAGGTGTTTTACATGCTTTATATCATATATATTTTTATTCTCATTTTAGATTAGTAAACTCATTTGCTAAATACTAAATAATTTTTAAAGGTCATACATTATAAATTTCAAAGCCAGAATTAATTGTAGATTGCACTGACTACAGAATCCATTGACTGAATTATTAAGGCACATTATTGACTTATAATTGCTGATACAACTAAAGCTACCCTCATTGACTTAGCAGCCTCAGGATCTTCCTGGAAGTTTGTACCAACATTGTTCTTTCATAAATGATGTATGCTTTTCCTTATCATTTTATAATTTCATATCTTAGCCATTGTCAATTATCAATTACTCATGTAAAATAAGTATTTATTTAATGACATTTTAACATTGTTTTGTCTTTATATGATAAAAAGTTTTGGAGAATTTAATATGTCATGTACCATTTCTAACATGTAAAATATTTCTTTAATTTTTTAATGATTTCTTAGAGCTCCACAATCATTCAAAATAGAAGAATTATTTGATAGCATCTTATTCTCTTTTCATTAATGAATGTCCCAGTTAAAGTAGTTTAATGCAGAGTATACCATATATGCCAATACTGTTATTCCCTCATCATGGAAAGCTGTCTTTAACTTTTAATGGATTTTAAACTTACCTATATAATTGGTGCATTTTTTTCCAATATGGACTTTAATTTGAACCAAGATATTATAACAATTTTAAAGTATTTCTGTGAATTCTGACTTTCAACTCATCAGGATATTACTATTCATGAACTTTTTCAGTAATCTACTAATTTTCATTATTCCGATAAACAAGTAACATTATGTCAAACAAAGAATATTTTTTTAAAATATTCATTTGTTTTTAACTGATTGATGACTGGTTTACAATATTGGTTTGATTTCTGTCATACATCAGCATAAATTAACCATAGGTGTACATATGTCCCCTCCTTTGAGTTTCCCTCTCACCTCCTGCCCATTCCCACCACTCTTGGTTATTAATCACCAAATACTATTTTTAAAACTACTTACTCTACCATGAAACAGTTGTCTAAAGGTCTACTGAAATGAGAACCAAACTTGGATTTGCTCAGCTGCTAAATGAGTGCTGTTAACTGACCTCACACATCACTCAGTGTAACCTTTCAAGGTTTCTTGTGATTTTATACACCATTTATTAACTACTTCTGTAAAGTTTCCATAGAGCAACATCTTGACATTAAACAGCCACAGAGATGAAGAACCAAAAGGAAAACTACTCAGAACCGAGTCTGGTTAAGGATACCAGGAGACAGCATATGAGAGGTAAGATGGTGAAAAGATCAGTTTTAGCAGCTGAGCAGGAGAAAACGTACATGCAATTAAACTTTCAAAATGCCTTTTGTTATGTCAATGGAATGACAGGAACTACCACTGCAAGTGTAAAGCATTTACCCGCTTACGTGTTTTTATTAATGAGGCTTACAGCTGGAGTTTGCAATACAATATTCTAATATGACATGTGCTGCGCTGTGCTTAGTCGCTCAGTTGTGTCCGTCTATTTGCAACCGCATGGACTGCAGCCCGCCAGGCTCCTCTGTCCATGGGGATTCTCCAGGCATGAATACTGGAGAAGGTTGCCATGCCCTCCTCTAGGACTACATACCCAGGCATTGCTGTAATTTGTAGTCTTTGATCTACAACTCGTGAAGCCTTATATTCGCTGAAAAAGGAATGGTATATTCTGAGAAGAGGATTGCAATGGTAGATATTGTTTTGGGGTCCAAGTTGGTGTCTTTAAATTCTCATGGATGTGGGATCTTTTGTTCTTCTAAAATAACTGTCTCCATCACTCCTTTCTCAGTGTTTCCTTTTCTCTCCCTGCAGATTCACCATCAGCTCGAGAGAAGCTCTTTGTTGTGATCCTGGGAATCATCTGTATTGCCTTGATGTATACAATAGTGAGAGTGGTAACTTTTATTCCACGTAAGTCAAGTTTTGAAAGATTATAATTGAACCTTTCATTTTAATGATCATCAGTGCCTCTAAAATTTCATATTATTATGGAATAGAACTCTTATTTTAATGTGTGCATTTAGCCTAAGTATTGAACGGTTATTCTGAGTTGAGCAAAGTATAAATTACAGAATGATTGTAGGGAAAATTAAACATGTACATAGATATTTTCTGATTTCATAACTCAAAGATATACTTTAAGAAACTGAAACACCTTATTGAGAAAAACAAATTAATTCTTCAGATTGCTTGAACCAAGTATTGTAAGAGGTGGTGGAGTCTCTTCTCTAATATTTTCAAAATATACACCCCTCAGTCTTCGTTATCTCATTAATTATTCTTAAAGCAATATTTTCCAGATTATCCTAAATCCTAAAAACACCATGTTTAAACTAAAAACTACAATTATTATGATTTATTTATATCAATGTAAATATTTTAAAATATTACTTCCATTTTTTTCTAGGTACCCAAATATCAGAACAGAATAAGTCCTCTCTGGTAACAAAGCTCCATAAAGGTACATAATTATTTCAAACTTCTATTATAAATATAGTTTGTATTTTGCCTCTCTCTTAAGCTGGTGAAGATAGAAATAGATTTGGGGATAAAACATAAATTATAAAATCAGGAAACAATATTCCTAAATAATGATTATAAGAGAGTCTTTCTTTCTATGCAACAATATGATCACCATATCCATTGTTGGCAACTGGCTGTAATTTCCTCCTGCTATAATATGATAAGAGACAAATAATTTTGCTATTCTAAAATAGAAGCTTCATTTCTTGACTTTCAGGGCATGTAAAGAGGAGATATTTCTATGTGTTTGCTTTATATGGGGACATATATTAAAGACAGACCCTCTCTATGAATGCATGAATGAGATTTGTTTTACATGTGCCAGCCTTGAGGTTGCATAGATATGTTATTTTATATGTGTGTGTATGCACACATATGTCTACCTCTATGCATAAGTGTAAGTTAATTTTTATTTTTCAAATTCAAACTGTTTTTGAATAGTAATTCATAATCTTTCTTCAGAATGTCATTGTGGTCATTGCCCAAAAGACTGGCTTACATATTCCAACAATTGCTATTATACTAGTCTGGAAAAAAAATCGTGGAATGAGAGCTTGATATCCTGTGCTACTAAGAATTCTACTCTGCTTTATATAGATAATGAAGAGGAAATGGTAAGATATTCAATGTTTCCAACACTTTGCTGAAGGCTTGATTTAGTCAACATTTTATTTGTTAGGATTCACTTGTGCTTTTGTGCATATTTGTAGCTTGTTTATTTTAAGGTCTGCTAGTATTCCATTAAACAATGGAATGCAACTTTGTGGTACTTTGTTTACATTTTTATACCATTCATGCATGTGTGGTAACTTCTGGTTCTTGCTTTTCATAGAAAACCATGCTTCTACAAGTGCTATTAAATTCTAAATTACATTGTGCTATCTAATTTTACCATACAGCAAGGAAAATAAACATGATTTTGCCTATAGAATTATGTAATTGCACATCAGATCACGGAATAGAAGTTTCAACTTCCCAGCAGCCCCACCCCTCTCTAATACCTTATCACTTCTCCACCTCCTAATTTACTCACTGTCCTGACTTTTGATGTTATAGAATCTCTTTGCTTGCTTTTGAATCATATCCATGGAATCCCGTGTTCGTGCTTAGTCATTCAATCGTGTCTGACTCTTTGCAACCTCATTAACTTCAGCCTGTCAGGCTCCTGTGGCTACGGAATTTTCCAGGCAAGAATACTGAAGTGGGTTGCCATTTTCTACTCCAGGACGTGGAATCATACAGGTTGTCCCTGTCTCATCACTGCCACATGATATTTTGCAGTTCCTCCAAATGTTTGCATTTATGTGATGTTTGTAAATTTCCACAGCTCATTGTGTGAATTCAACATTTAAGATCCATTCTTTCCAATGCCTCTGGGTGGAGATGGAGGCTTACACCCTTCAGGGATAAAGAGGCTTCCTAGCTTCAGTAGCTTTAGTCAAGACATCCCATTTGCTGGTCCCACTCCCACCCCTATCACCCAACCCTAGTGTCTCTCAGTGGAGGAAACAGAGGTAATTTCTCTGACTGCTCCTTGTTAGTAAGGGTCCTGAGGGATCACCTTGTAAGGCTTACCTGGTGTTGCCTACATGATTCTCTCAACACACAGGAGGAATGGCTTACCTGTGCTACCCCCAACAGCTAGCTTAGGTATTGGGTGTTTGGGAAGTAAGAGGCCAAGGTCACTTTCACCTGGTTGTGGGGAGATACAAGATGCCCCTAATTATCATTCCCTCACCTCCCACCTTGTTCTCTCATCACGGAGAAGTGATTAACGATTACAGAGGAGTGGGGCTGCTGGGAAGTCTCAAGCCACATCACCCTTCTATTTCCACCTTTCAAAGTTCTCCTTTCTCGTGTCTTTCATTAGTTCCCATGTTTACAGTTGACCTTAGCAGGGAGGAGCAGAGAGAAATGAGTCTCTGACCCCTTGTCTGGTCCACTGGATTCCACCAATACAGAAACAGATGGCTTTGGGGTTTATCTAGTCAAAGAACGGTGTCAGGCTCAGAAAACCAATTCTTCGGCTCTCCTATCACTTATTTTCTCAATTTCATTTCCTTAATTTCCCTCTGAAACTGAAATTCTGAGAAACATATAATAGTAGAGAAATCCATTGATATTGTCACAATATCCAGAAAAATGAATGTCATGGAATCTATAAGCTTATTTAAAGCCTTGCTATGTTAGTTTTGATGGCACCCCACTCCAGTACTCTTGCCTAGAAAATCCCATGGACGGAGGAGCCTGGAAGGCTGCAGTTCATGGGGTCGCTGAGGGTTGGAAACGATTGAGCGACCTCACTTTCACTTTTCATGCATTGGAGAAGGAAATGGCAACCCACTCCAATGTTCCTGCCTGGAGAATCCCAGGGACAGGGGAGCCTGGTGGGCTGCCATCTATGGAGTCGCACGGAGTCGGACATGACTGAAACGACTTAGCAGCAGCAGTAGCAGCAGCATGTTAGTTTTGACATGAGGAAAAATGAAATTATATGAATCAGAATTTTCTTCATTGCACATATTCAATTACTCCACCTTCTTATCCCTGAGGCTTAATGTTAGATGAAGTTCACAGCTGTAAGGATCCCCAAGTTGTTATGCAAGGTGTTTTCTTTTGTGCAATCTCTACAACTAATTCACGTCTTTGTAAATATTCCCTTTATTAAACGGCTGTCAAAAAAAAGCAATTTTCCTTATTAACATTAGAACACAGTGAAACTGACAAGTATAAATGTTGAGTTGATGTTCAATCAAAAGTACAGATATTTCTTAATATTTATGGCACTATTAAAACTTCAAACTTTCAACTCTTATGTTTTTTAGTGTTAGATTAGAATCTAACATGCTCAATTTGTTCAAAGAATGAAAGATGCTATGAAAGAACACATCTTTTGACTTGCATTTTAAAAATTAACAAAAACATTTCATAATGACTATTTAAGTGAAAATTCTTTATTTGGGGCTAGGAATTTCTGATGTCCCTATCACTTATATCGTGGATTCAAGTCTCTCGTGAAGGCCGCGGTCGTCCTTGGATGTGGCTAAATGGTTCAACTTGCAAACTACAGTAAGTTTGTAAAAAGAATGCTATATAGAGGAGGAAAAATATATAAAAAAGAAATATTTTAAAAATAATACAAATACATTTGTTTTAGTCAAATTATAGAAAGCTGAAGGAAGATATTGAAAGTTAATAAAATGTTAATACCAATGTTGAAAAATAAGCTACTCTGTAGCCCAATTTCCGAGTAACAAGCTCTTACTGAAATTTTATTAAAGACTTCATTACCCATTTTCAAAATATCTTGTATTACAGTTACATGGAAAACGCTATTGTTTCCTGAGTTGTCTTCATAGAATATAACAGAATTATGCATTTTTCCATAACAGGATAACAGACTATTTACCTGGTGAACAAAACTGTGCTGTACAATCTGAATGGGGCATAAGAGCAGAAGACTGTCAGTTTCCAAATGCATATCATTGCAAGCACAAGCTTGAGAATTAAAACATGAGTTTGGATGCTGTTGGGTAACTTGACCTTTTATGAAATGGAAATAATATTCTGACTGCATACATTTTAAAATGAATTTTATTTTTTTTTCTGATAATGAAAGTTTTTCAAAAACAGTTGAAATATAATTGTGTGTGCTCATTTGTTCAGTTGTGTCTGACTCTTTGAGACCCCATGGACTATAGGCTGTCAGGCTTCTCTGTCCAAGGAATCCTCCAGTTAAGAATGTTGGAGTGGTTCTATTCCCAGATTTTTAAGGAATTTCCACACTGTTCTCCATAGTGGCTGTACCAGTTTGCATTCCCATCAACAGTGTAAGAGGGTTTCCTTTTTCTCCACACCCTCTCCAGCTATTGTTGTTTGTCGACTTTTTTTTTTAATATGTTTTATTATGGACATTTTCAAACATATATAAAAGTTGACAATCAATGTTTACAACACGTTCCTTGTCCTAGATTAAAGAGTTATCAATGTACATCCAATTTTGTTTTATTTATACGCTTAACAATGCCCCACCCCCACTGGATTATGTTAAAACAAATTTCAGATATTATATCACTTCATCCATAAATTCTTCAAACTCTGTCTCTAAAAGATAACTCTTGGGAATTCCCTTGCAGTCCAATGATTAGGATACAGTGCCTTCACTGTGGTGGCCGGGTTCAATCCCTGATGAGGAAACTAAGATCCTAATATCTGTGCACCATGGCAGAAAAAAAAGTGATAACTCTGTTTTGCCTTTTTTTGAAGAAAAGAAATCACAATCATATTGTCGTATCTGAAAAAGTTAACAATAAATTCTTAATGTTCCTGAACAGCTATTTATTGTTCAAATATCCCCGATGTCATACATAGGCATTTCATACATATATATGTATAATTTGTCCTAGAAAATATTCTGTATTCAGAATTTTGCTAAATGCACTCCTATGGTGTTATTTAATGCACTCCTTTTGGCCTTTTATTTCCTAAAAAAAAAAAAAAAAGGTAGTGGAACTAAATGCTTGATCAGGTTTAAGTTTAATTATTTTTGGCTTACATTTAATTATTTTATTTCAAGAATAAATCATGAAAATCATATGTTTTACTTCCTTTCTGTATCTCATCAAGAGGCACGTTATCTGATTGTCTTTCTTTTCATCATGTTGAAAGACTGATTAATTGGTTTAGATGCTGTCAACATGACTCATCACTAGAAAGCGTCGATTAAAAAAAAAAAAATTTTAAAAAAAAAAATCCACCCATAAAAGCGATCCCACGTTTGTCGACTTTTTTATGGTGACCATTCTGACCGGCAGAGACGATACCTCATTGTGTTTTTAACTTGCATTTCTCTGGTAATGAGTGATGTTGTGATATGAGAAAGCTACAAATCTTTCGTGTGTCTTATTAGCCCTCTGTTTATCTTCTTAGGAGAAATGTCTGTTTAGTTCTTTGGCCCACTTTTTGATTGGGTTGTTCATTTTTCTGGTATTGAGCTGCACGAACTGCTTGTATATTTCGGAGCTTGATTCTTTGTCAGTTGTTTCATTTGCTGTTATTGTCTTCCATTCTGAAGGCTGCCTTTCCACCTGGCTAATAGTTTCCTTCGTTGTGCAAAAGCTTTTAAGTTTAACCAGGTCCCATTTGTATTTTTGTTTTTATTTCCATTACTCTGCAAGGTGGGTCATAGAAAATCTTGCTGTGATTTATGTCAGAGGGTGTTATGCCTCTGTTTTCCTCTAAGAGTTGTAATAGTCTCTGGTGTTACGTTTAGATCTTTAATACATTTTGAGTTTATTTTTGTTTATGGTGTTAGAAAGTGTTCTAGTTTCATTCTTTTGCATATGGTTGACTGGTTTTCCCAGCACTTGAATCAGTTCTAATGAGGTGCCTGAAACTGGAGCCTATTATACACAGGGAACTAAGTCAGAAAGAGAACCATCAAGGTAACAACGATCCTATACGCAAGGCAACAAAAGAGACACAGATGTAAAGAACAGACTTTTGGAGTATGAGGGAGAAGGCGAGGGTGGGATGATTTGAGAGAATAGCATTGAAACGTGTATATTACCATACATAAAAGAGATGACCAATGCAAGTTGGATGCATGAAGCAGAGCTGGTGCTCTGAAACAACACAAGAGATGGAGGAGGGAGGAAGGTGAGTGCGGGGTTCTGAATGGGGGAACACATGCGCACCTGTGGCTGATTCATGTTGATGTATGAGAAAAATACCACAATATTTTAAAGTAATTATCCTCCAATTAAAATTAATTATTAATTTTTAAAAAAAGACTACTGGAGCGGACTATCATTTCATATTCCCTGGAGGATCTTCCTGACCCAGGGATCAAACCCTCATCTACACTGGCAGGCAGTTTCTTTACCACTAATGCCACCTGGAAAACCCCATTGAAATATCATATACACATCCACAAATATAGGTATCATTCTTTTGTGTCTCACTTTTTTTGCTCAACAGTACATTTATGGCATTCAGACTTCTAAGAGATTGCATATTGTGTGAGCCCGTTTCCATGTAATATCAAAAATAGGAGTAGAGAGACCAAAAGTAGATTAGTGATTACTAAGGGTTGTGAAGAGACGGAATAGGAAAAGACTGCAAATTGATTAGTGATGAATGCTCTCTAGAGTTTGATAGTAGTGATGGTCGTAAACTGTGAATAATTTTAAAATCATGGATCTATATATTTTAAATGGATAAATTTTATGCTCTGTAAATTACACCTCATTGAAGTTTTTTAAAAATAACTGCTTTGGGACTGCATTTAATCTTTACAATAATTTATGAGATAATCGTCTTACAATATTGACTCTTCCAGGCAATATCATGCTTTATCCTTTCAATCAACTGGGTTTTCTTTAAATTCTCCCTATTTTATTGATCAATTTTTATTTATTATCTATTTGTGTGACACTGTTCAGCATGTGGTATCTTGATTCAGTGACCAGGGATCGAACGCCCACTCCCTGCACCGGGAAGCAAGTAATCCGAACCACTGGAGGACCAGCAAAATTCCCCTATAATATTTTATAGTTTCCAATATTGAAATTTCACACAAATATGGACATTTCATAGCCATGCTTTTGTAAATAGCAATTTTGTTTTTAAATTTGTAGTAATTGTTGCTGCTACAAATAGAATTGTGCCCAATGACTTCTCTGATTGTATGTATTAATTTTATCATTTCAAATATATATTCCTCTGGATTTTTAATGTATCTAAATAGTGCAACTCTGAATAATCACGTTTTATTTCTTCCCTCCAGGTGCAATAACTTTTTCTTGTTTTTCTTTTCTGTTATTTTTTTTCTTGTTTTTGACTTATTTTTACCTAATTGGCTTTTATTTCCAATGTTGAACAGATGGTACAGTAAAGATCTTATAAGTATCCTTTCTATACTGGGGGAAAATATTTCAATATTTCATGCTCATATATGAGGTGTTTTTTAGGGTTTTTTCATATACTTTTCTAACATGAAAGCAATTCCATAGTATTCATAATTTTCTTAGGTTTTATATGCAATCAGTCATGTTACCATTTTACTATTTTTCTTTCAATGGAATGAGAAATTTTTTAAATGCTTTTGAAATATCTCTTTCTTTCAAATGTTGACCTGAAATAAAACCACAAAAATCATTCTGTATTTTCTTCCTTTGAAAAATCACTGCATATATCACATTTAGATTAAGATGATTTTCTTCATCCATTATCGCAAAGAGTTTGGACTGAATCCATTAATATTATGTAACTTGACAGGTTTTGTTATCAAGGTTCTATGGAAGTCTGTTTTATGGTGAAAGACCTGGCATAGTTTTAAGTGTTATTATTTACTACTGTTACCATTAAAGGTCCTAGAATTTTTTGTAAGGTTTATCAGTTCAGTTCAGTCTCTCAGTTGTGTCTGACTCTTTGCAACCCCAAGAACTGCAGCACACCAGGCCTCCCTGTCCTTCACCAACTCCCCGAGTTCACTCAAACTCATGCCCATTGAGTCGGTGATGCCATCCAGCCATCTCATCCTCTGTCGTCCCCTTCTCCTCCTGCCCCCAATCCCTCCCAGCATCAGAGTCTTTTCCAATGAGTCAACTCTTCGCAAGAGGTGCCCAAAGTACTGGAGTTTCAGCTTTAGCATCATTCCTTCCAAAGAACACACAGGACTGATCTCCTTTAGGATGGACTGGTTGGATCTCCTTGCAGTCCAAGGGACTCTCAAGAGTCTTCACAAACACCATAGTTCAAAAGCATCAATTCTTCGGCGCTCAGCTTTTTTCACAGTCCAACTCTCACATCCATACATGACTACTGGAAAAACCATAGCCTTGACTAGATGGACCTTTGTTGGCAAAGTAATGTCTTAGTGAACTTAATATATTTAACACATGTTAAAGTTATACAGGTTTATAGTTGTTGTATTTCATTAGGTAATTTCCATTTTCTAGACATTCTATTTCATATAGATAGTAAAATGGTTTCATAACACAGCTTTATTGTCTATTTAACATCCGTAAAAACCATAGTGGTTTTGTCAGGTTTCAGTTCAGTTCAGTCACTCAGTCATGTCCGACTCTTTGTGATCCCATGGACTGCAGCATGCCAGGCTTCCCTGTCCATCACCAACTCCCAGAGCTTGCTCAAACTCATGTCCATCGATTCAGTGATGCCATCCAACCATCTCATCCTCTGTTGTCCCTTTCTCCTCCTGCCTTCAATCTTTCCCAGCATCAGGGTCTTTTCCAATGAGTCAGTTCCTCCCATCAGATGGCCAAAGTATTGGAGTTTCAGCTGCAGCATCAGTCCTTCCAATGAATATTCAGGATTGATTTTCCCCAGGATGGACTTGTTTGATCTCCTCCCAGTCCTAGGGACTCTCAAGAGTCTTCTCTATCACCACAGTTCAAAAGCATCAATTCTTCAGTGCTCAGCTTTCTATATGGTCCAACTCTCACATCCATACATGACTACTGAAAAATCAAGCTTTGACTAGATGGATCTTTGTCAGCAAAGTAATGTCTCTGATTTTAATATGCTGTCTAGGTTGGTCATAGGTTTCCTTCCAGGTAGCAATTGTCTTTCAATTTCATGGCTGCAGTCAAATCTGGAATGATTTTGGAATCCAAAAAAATAAAGTCTCTTACTGTTTCCATTGTTTCTCCATCTTTTTGCCATGAAGTGATGGGACTGGATACCATGATCTTCACTTTTTGAATGTTAAGTTTTAAGCCACCTTTTTCACTCTCCTATTTCATTTTCATCAAGAGGCTCTTTAGGTCTTTGCTTTCTACCATAAGGGTGGTGACATCTGCATGTCCGAGGTTATTGATATTTCTCCCAGCAATCATGATTCCAGCTTGTGCTTCATCCAGCCCAGTATTTCTCATGATGTCCTCTGCATATAAGTAAAATAAGCAGGGTGACTATATACAGCCTTGATGTACTCCTTTCCCAATTTGAAACTAGTCTGTTTTTCCTTGTCCAGTTCTAACTATTGCTTCTTGATTTGCATACAGATTTCTTAGGAGGCAGACCAGGTGGTCTGGTATTCCTCTCTTAAAGAATTTTCCACAGTTTGTTGTGATCTATAGTCAAAGGCTTTGGTGTAGTCAACAAAGCAGATGTTTTTCTGAAAGTCTCTTGCTTTTCCAATGATCCAACAGATGTTGGCAATTTTATCAACAAAGAATCAAATTGCTTACATCTATTGGATTGTCGTGTTTATACAGATATAAAAGATTCATGTTTTCTCTATTCTCCAAGTGTCATTTATCGATTTTATTGTCTTTCAAATGAAAACAGCTTTGACCCTTTTATTCCGCTCTATTATAATTTTTTTCTTTTCATGATTTTTCATATTTGCTATTTTCTTCCTTCGTCTTTGTGTCAATTACCTTAATTTCACCAAAATTGCTTTTTCATTTCAAGTTTCTTTTCAAGCATACTCAGATTTCTTCTTTTTTTTTTTGTTTAAAATGTATGCATTTAAGGCAATTAATATGTCACAAGACAGAATCTTGCTGTTACATTTTTCTTTTAATTCATACACAATTATGAAATTTGACTTTGGATTTTTCCTTGGTTCATATGTTATTTAGAAATAGATTACTGAATATAAAACCTGATAAAGATTTTCAAAATTTTGGTTATTTAGTTTTATTTTAGGCAAACTGGTTAGAAAATTTTCATGAATCTGGAAATATTCTGTATGCCTATTACATATGACTGATGTAACTATGAAATGAATCTGAAATGTTTATTTCTTCTAATTATGTTAAAAATTAAATTTGAATATTCACATTTCAAGTGCCCATTTGCCAAACTTGGCTGGGGGCTAGTGCAATGACACTTTAGTTCTGTAGCTTTTTTAGTAATGTAACTGGACTTAGGAGTATATAGCAAATTTCTGGAAAATGTTCATGTGAACTTAAAAGATAAGAATATTCTATGTTAGTGTATGTGTGTGTGTTCATATATGTACTGGTTGATTGTCTAACATATATTTCTATTGCCTACTGCTATATCTGCTTGCTTGATAAGCAGTGGTGATAAATTGTTTAAATCTCCATTTATGACTATTTATGACATTTGACTGTTTATGACATTATGATTCCATTTATGACATTTACTTATGCATGATTTTCAAAATGTGTTGAACTTATACTATTCAGTATTTACATTTTTAAATTGCTAATAGCTTAGATACTCAATACATAATTATTAAACATGCTCCATCTTTTGTAACGTGGTTCTTGCTTTATACTGTGAGAGTACATTAACTAAAGCAGTTTGTGTTCTTTTCTTTACTTTCCTGTTCATGGTTTTTGATAAAATAATATGACTCTTAAGTTAGCAGTTATTAAAATAACTTTTTACATACATAACTGTGTTAAACAAAATATTTTAAGATATAAACATTCTTAGAATTTAAATGGAAAGCTAGTCCATATATATTTAATATAAATTTAAGATTATCATATGCTCTATTTACATATATTATTTATATGTAAGCACATATAGTTAATATTTAAGTATAATATATTTTTACTTTGAATTCTACATTATCTTGCTTTCTTATCTTTCACAATAAATATTTTTAACTTTATACAACTTTATAAATGTAATCTGTCTTAGTTCTATAAGTGCCCTACATTTTACAGCATGCATTCTTTACTTAATAGTCTAGTAAGTTCATATTTTTGTACTTTTCTCAAACAAGGAAAAGATATAATTTCTCTCTACTCTTTTCACTGCTCATGCCATTTTTGCTCCCTTGAATTCTAATACAAACATATATGCACAATTTGATACTTTATTATTACTATTTTAGCTGTCAATCTATTTGGATATATCCACGTAAGTTCTTTTCTTCAATTCTTCTTTCCTTTCTGCATATCCAAATTTTCAGCTAGAATAAGAGTTTCTTCTTTATAAGACCTTAACATGTTTCCTTTACATAGAGTCATTTGGTAATTTTGGCAATCTCCCTCCATTTAAAAAACTTCCTTGGAAACAAATCCATCTAGCCATCATGTTAAAAGGGTATTTGCACTTACTATGTCCCACCACTTCATGGGAAATAGATGGGGAAACAGTGGAAACAGTGTCAGACTTTATTTTGTGGGGCTCCAAAATCACTGCAGATGGTGACTGCAGCCATGAAATTAAAAGATGCTTACTCCTTGGAAGGAAAGTTATGACCAGCCCAGATAGCACATTCAAAGCAGAGACATTGCTTTGCCAACTAAGGTCCATCTAGTCAAGGCTATGGTTTTTCCAGTGGTCATGTATGGAGGTGAGAGTTGGACTGTGAAGAAAACTGAGCACTGAAGAATTGATGCATTTGAACTGTGGTGTTGGAGAAGACTCTTGAGAGTCCCTTGGGACTGCAAGGAGATCCAACCAGTCCATCCTAAAGGAGATCAGTCCTGGGTGTTCTTTGGAAGGACTGATGCTAAAGCTGAAACTCCAGTACTTTGGCCACCTCATGTAAAGAGTTGACTCATTGGAAAAGACTGATGCTGGGAGGGATTGGGGGCAGGAGGAGAAGGGGACGACAGAGGATGAGATGGCTGGATGGCATCAGCGACTCGATGGACATGAGTTTGAGTGAACTCAGGGAGTTGGTGATGGACAGGGAGGCCTGGTGTGCTGCAATTCATGGGATTGCAAAGAGTCAGACACGACTGAGTGACTGAACTGAACTGATGGATAACCAATTTATCTATCTCTCTTAGGTCACTAGATACTGTCATTTTAGATATAGTCACAAATGTATTTATGCAGTAAATTCAAAATACTCTTAGATTCTGAGTATTTATCTTGGCTGTATGTAGATTAATCATAGATTTTATTAAAGTTAAATGCCAGAAGAATCAACATATTTGGGCATGTAACCAATGACATGATGTGTACAAAATTACTTAACTGTAACCAGCAAAGTGTATGATAACATGATATTTAAGGCTTACCTCGTAGCTCAGCTGGTAAAGAATCCACCTACATTACAGGAGACTTCAGTTCGATCCCTGGGTTGGGCAGATCTCCTGAAGAAGAGAATGGCTACCCACTCCAGAATTCTTGCCTGGAAAATTCCGTGGACAGAGGAGCCTGAAGGGCTACTTTTCATGGATTCACAAAGAGTTGGACACAACTGAGTGACTCTCACTTTTCACTTCAAATTTTAAAAGTGAATATTACTGAATTTTATGTTTTTTGGCATCACTAATGAATGCTTCACTTGCTATAATTCAATGAAGTGGGTAATAGAATATTATTTATTTAGTTTATTAATATAAAATATAATAAAGATAATCACCATATAAGTAGCCATTAGAAATTGCTATAGAAAGTTCAAATATTAATCTATATTATTAGGACATAATATAGTTTGCAAATAGCTTACAAACAGCTTAGAAATACCTGAGAAAAGAAGAGAGGTGAAAGGCAGAGGAGCAGGAAAAGATATACACAACTGAATGCAGAGTTCCATAAATTAGCAAGGAGAAAGTCTTAAGTGAACAATACAAAGAAATAGAGGGAAACAATAGAATGGGAAAGACTAGCGATCTCTTCAAGAAAATTGGAGATACCAAGGGAATATTTCATGCAAAGATAGGCACAAGGGAGGACAAAAAATGTCAAAGACCTAACAGAAGCAGAAGAGATTAAGGAGAGATGGCAAGAATACCCAGAATACCTGTACAAAAAAGCTCTTAATGACCCAGATAACCACAATGGTGTGGTCACTCACCTAGAGCCAGACATCCTGAAGTGTGAAATCAAGTGGGCCTTAGGCAGCCTTACTAAAAACAAAGCTAGTGGATGTGGTGTAATTCCAGCTGCACTATTTCAAATCCTAAAGAATGATGCTGTTAAAGTGCTGCACTCAATATGCCAGCAAACTGGAAGACTCAGCAGTGGCCACAGGACTGGAAAAGGTCAGTTTTCATTCCAATCCCAAAGAAAGGCAACACTGAATAACGTTCAAATTATCCTATTACACTCATTTCACATGCTCTCAAGATTATGCTCAAAATCCTTGAAGCTAAGCTTCAGCAGTACATAAACAGAGAACTTCCAGATATTCAGACTGGATTCAGAGAAAGCAGACAATCAAATTTTCAACATCCATTGGATCATAAAGAAAACAAAGGAATTCCAGAAAAACATCTACTTTTGCCTCACTGACTATGCTAAAGGCTTTGATTGTACGGATCACAACCAGTGTGGAATATTCTTAAAGAGATGGGAATACCAGACAACCTTACCTGCCTCCTGAGAAACCTATATACAGATCAAGAAGCAACAGTTAGAATCGGACATGGAACAACGGACTGGTTTCAAATTGGGAAAAGAGTACATCAAAGCTGTATATTGTCACCCTGTCTATTTAACTCATATGCAGAGTACATCATATGAAATGCTGGGCTGGATGACTCACAAACTGGAATTAAGATTGCAGGGAGAGATATCAACAACCTCAGATAGGAGATGATACCACTTTAATGACAGAAAGTGAAGAGGAACTAAAGAGCTTCTTGATGCAGGTGAAACAGGAGAATGAAAAAGATGGCTTAAAATTCAACAATCAAAAAACAGAAATCATGGCATCCAGTCGCATCACTTCATAGTAAATAGACGGAGAAAAAGTGGCTACTGCTGCTAAGTCGCTTCAGTCATGTCCGACTCTGCGACCCCATGGACGGTAGCCCACTAGGCTCCTCTCTCCATGGAATTTTCCAGGCAAGAATACTGGAGCATGTTGCCATTTCTTTCTCCAAGGGATCTTCCTCAGCCAGGGATTGAACCTGGGTCTGTTGCATCACAGGCAGATTCTTTACCATCTGAGCCAAGGAAGCCCCTCGATGGACATGAACCTCAGCAAACTCAGGGAGATAGTGAAGGACAGGGAAGCTTTGCCTGCTGCAGTCCACAGGGTCACAAAGAGTCAGACACAGCATCATGACTGAACAACAGCAATAAACTGGTAAATAACTACAGATTTACATTGCATTTTTCTAGATTTTAGAAAGCTAAAAATTAGACGACAGTTAAGATAAAGTTTAAAATGTAGTAATATCAATAACATCAGATATGCTGATGACACCACTTATGGCAGAAAGTGAAGAAGAACTAAAGAGCCTCTTGATGAAAGTGAAAGAAGAGAGTGAAAAGGTTGGCTTAAGGCTGAACATTCAGAAAACTAAGATTGTGGCATCTGGTCCCATCACTTCATGGCAAATAGATGGGGAAAAAGTGGAAACAGTGGCAGAGTTTATTTTGGGGGGCTGTGGCTCAGAGGTTAAAGCGTCTGCCTCAATGCAGGAAACTCGGGTTCAATCCCTGGGTCAGGAAGATCCCCGGGAGAAGGAAATGGCAACCCAGTCCAGTATTTTTGCCTGGAGAATCCCATGGACAGAGGAGCTTGGTAGGCTACAGTCCACAGGGTCACAAAGTGTCGGACACGACTGAGTGACTTCACTTTCACTTTCACTTTCAAAATCACTGAAGATGGTGATTGCAACCATGAAATTAAAAGATGCTTACTCCTTGGAAGAAAAGTTATGACCAACCTAGACAGCATATTAAAAAAGCAGAGACATTACTTGTTAACAAAGGTTCTTCTAGTCAAGGCTATGGTTTTTCCAGTAGTCATGTATGGATGTGAGAGTTGGACTGTGAAGAAAGCTGAGTGCTGAAGAACTGATACTTTTGAACTGTAGTGTTGGAGAAGACTCTTGAGAGTCCCTTGGACTGCAAGGAGATCCAACCAGTCCATAGTAAAGGAGGTCAATCATGAGTGTTCATTGGTAGGACTGATATTGAAACTGAAACTCATTTGAAAAGACCCTAATGCTAGGAAAGATTGAGGGCAGGAGGAGAAGGGGACAACAGAGGATAAGATGGTTGGATGGCATCCCTGACTCAATAGACATGAGTTTGTGCAAGCTTCAAGTGTTGGCAATGGACAGGGAAGCCCAGAGTGCTGCAGTCCATGGGGTCACAAAGAGTCAGACATGACTGAATGACTGAACTGAACAAGCAAGGGGAATGGGGAGCTCATGTTCAAAAGACCCAAACTCCTTGATGGATTTGGGGGAAGGGTTATTAAAGACTCAGGGAGATAGTGAAGGCCAGGGAAGCTTGGTGTGCTACAGTCCATGGGATCACAAAGAGTCAGACATGACTTCGTTACTGAACAACAACAATAAATTAGGGTGTAACTATAGATTTACATTTCATTTTTCTAGATTTTAGAGAGCTCAAATTTAGACAGTTAAAAGTTAAAATGTAGTAACTCTTCTGAAGGCTTCCCTTGTGGCTCAGCTGGTGAAGAATCTGCCTGCAATGTGGGAGACCTGGGTTTGATCCCTGGGTTGGGAAGATCCCCTGGAGAAGGGAAAGGATACCCTGTCCAGTATTCTGGCTTAGAGAATTCTATGGACTGTGCAGTCCATGGGGTTGCAGAGTCAGACACGACTGAGAAACTTTCACTTTCATTTTCAACTCTTCTGAATTAGGGACTGCTGCTGCTGCTGCTAAGTCGCTTCAGTTGTGTCCGACTCTGTGCGACCCCAGAGACGGCAGCCCACCAGGCTCCCCCATCCCTGGGATTCTCCAGGAAAGAACACTGGAGTGGCTTGCCATTTCCTTCTCCAATGAATGAAAGTGAAAATTAAAAGTGAAGTCGCTCAGTCGTGTCTGACTCCTAGTGACCCCATGGACTCCAGCCTACCAGGCTCCTCCGTCCATGGAATTTCCCAGGCAAGAGTACTGGAGTGGGTTGCCATTGCCTTCTCCAGAATTAGGGACAAGTATCCTTAAATATAAACTGTTAATGGAATTATGTTTTCCTCCGTTACAATAGAAATGACACAATGAGATTATAAGGAAATAAATAATGCCTTGATTTACCAAACTTATCTAAAAGTAAAACTCAAACATTGAAGGTACTCTTGACAAGGCCTAAGTGTTCAGCCAGCATTGATGAATGAAATGAAAGCTAGTTAACAACATGGTGATTACGTTCTTTGTCCCCCATTATCTTTCAGAAAGTGAAAACAATTCTCAGAGGTACTTGCCAAACAACAAATTAAACTGACACTACATATCCAAAGTCTCCTGTATTCTGGAGTTGTGTGATGAGATAAACTATCTTCAAAATACCCAAGTGTAAGAATTTCCTGTTTCAGTGACATGGTGATGAGAAATGTATTTTTTCCACTATTGCTTCACTCTGGGCCTTCACAGGGCAGTCTGTGAAGACCATAGTTGTTTTTTTTTTTTTTTTTAATCACAATAACCTGGCCACCCATGAGAGGAGGCAGGACTTTGGCCTGTAGAAGGTATGTGTCTCCCTCTCCTTCCTAATTCCTCATCTCATTTAGCAGGAGATTACAAATGCCAGTGTGGTTCAATTTAGGGATAATTGCTATGCAACCAAATTAAAGAGATATTGGTATCTGTATTTGATATTTTGGTATTTTAATTTGGGGGAAAGTAAGAAGAAAATATTAAGTATTTGGGAAGATTTCTTAAAATGTTCAAATTCTTGCCTTCAGACATTATACAAATGCATACACACATATGTAACTGAGTTTGTAAATCAATGCAATTAAAGTGAAGTCTCATGAGCATCAGAAAAGGACCAGTTAAACATTGTATTCGGAGAAGGCAATGGCACCCCACTCCAGCACTCTTGCCTGGAAAGTCCCATGGACGGAGGAGCTTGGTGGGCTGCAGTCCATGGGGTCGTTAAGAGTCGGACACTACTGAACAACTTCACTTTCACTTTTCAGTTTCATGCATTAGAGAAGAAAATGGAAAGCCACTCCAGTGTTCTTGCCTGGAGAATCCCAGGGATGGTGGAGCCTGGTGGGCTGCCGTCTCTGGGGCTGCACAGAGTCGGACACGACTGAAGCGACTTAGCAGCAAACATTGTATTATGTCATCAATAGACATATAATTAGATATATTATTAAATATTCTTAAACTGGATTCATTAAATTGTGAAGGGCCAATGTAATTATTTACAGATCTAGTTGAAGTAAAAATCAGAACATGGTACCTTCAGTAAAATGCTGGCTTAAGCTCAGTTATATACCATCAAATGCTTTAGAAAAACATGAACATAATATTGAAAAAAAGATAAACCACACTGACACAGAGATTTCTAATAAATTATGTTGTTGAATATGAATAATATCATGGCAATCATATTAAAATAAGAAATATAATAAAAAGTCATATGTAATATTAAATGTTTTACACACTTTATATCATACATATTTTTATTCTCATTTTAGATTAGTAAACTTGCTTGCTAAATACTAAATAATTTTTAAAGATCATACATTGTAAATTTCATAGCCAGATTTAATCTAGATTTCACTGACTACAGAATCCATTGACTGAATTATTAAAGTACATTATCTAACATTATAACGGCTGATACACCTAAAGCTATCCTCATTGAATTACAGCCTAAGAATCTTCCTGGAAGTTTGTACCAACATTGTTCTTCCATAAATGAAGTATGCTTTTTCTTATCATTTTGTGATCTCATATCTTAGCCATTATCAACTGCCAATTACTCATGTAAAATAAGTATTTATTTAATAATATTTTTAGCATTGTTTTGTTTTTTTATCATCCAACGTTTTGAAGAGGTTAATATGTCATGTAACATTTTTAGCATGTAAAATATTTCTCTAAAATTTTAATGATTTCTTAGAGCTCCACACTCACTCAAAAGAGAATAGTTATTTGATAGTATCTCATTCCCCTTTCATAAATGAATGTCCTAATTAAAGAAGTTTAGTGCAGAAAGTACTATATATGCCAATACTGCAATTCCCTCATCGTTAGAAAGCTGTCTTTAACTTTTAATGGGTTTTAAAATTATCAATATAATTGGTGCATCATTTTTTCCAATATGGCATTTTAATTTAACACAGTTATTATAACAGTTTTAAAATGTATCTGTGAAATACAACTTCAGATCGATCAGGATATTGCTATTCGTGAACTTTTTCATTAATCTACTAATTTTCATTGTTCCAATAATGAAGTAACATTATGTCAAACAGGGATATTATTATTCTAATATTTTTTTATTTTTAATTGATTGACAATTGGTTTACAATATTGGTTTGATTTATGTCATTCATCAACATGAATTAGCCATAGGTGCTTATATGTTCCCTCCCTCTTGAATCTCCCTCTCACCTCCTGCCCATTCCCACTCCTCCAGGTTATTAAAAATAGAATACAATTTTTAAAATGACTTACTCTATCATGAAACAGTTGTCTAAAGGTTTATGGAAATGAGAACTAAACTTGGACTTTTTCAGCTGCAGAATGAGTGCTATTACTGGTCTCACACATCACCCAGGTTAACCCTTCAAGGCTTCTTGTGGTTTTTTACACCATTTATTAACCACTTATGTAAAGTTTCCATAGATCACAATTCTTGACATTAAACAGCCAAGGAGATGAAGAACCAAAAGGAAAGCTACTCAGAACCGAGTCTGGTTAAAGACACCAGGAGACAGCAAATGAGAGGTAACTCAAAGATATACTTTAGGAAACTGAAACACCTTATTGAGAAAACTAAATTAATTATTGAGATTGCTTAAACCAAATACTGTAAGAGGTGATGGAGTCTCTTCTCTAAGGCTTTTGAAATATACACATCCTGGTTTTCATTATCTCACTAATTATTCTTAAAGCAATTTTTTCCAGATCATCCTAAATCCTAAAAACACCACGTTTAAACTAAGAAACTAAAATTATTATGAATTATTTAGATCAATGTTAACAGTTTAAAAGATTACTTCCATTTTTTTCTAGGTACCCAAATACCAGAACAGAATAAGTCCTCTCCAATAACAAAGTTCCAGAAAGGCACATAATGATTTCAAACTTCTAATACAAATATAGCTTATATTTTGTCTCTCTCTTAGCCTAGTGAAAATAGGAATAGATTTTGGGGTAGAATATAAATTATAAAATCAGCCATATATAAAATAGATAGCCAACAGGAATTTGCTGTGTGGCTCAGGAAACTCAAACAGGGGCTCTGTATCAACCTAGAGAGGATGGAGAAGGAGATGGGAGGGAGGCTCAAAGGGAGGGTTCAACCTAGACAGCATATTCAAAAGCAGAGACATTACTTTGCCGACTAAGGTCCGCCTAGTCAAGGCTATGGTTTTTCCAGTGGTCATGTATGGATGTGAGAGTTGGACTGTGAAGAAGGCTGAGCACCAAATTGATGCTTTTGAACTGTGGTGTTGGAGAAGACCCTTGAGAGTCCCTTGGACTGCAAGGAGATCCAACCAGTCCATTCTGAAGGAGATCAGCCCTGGGATTTCTTTGGAAGGAATGATGCTAAAGCTGACACTCCAGTACTTTGGCCACCTCATGCGAAGAGTTGACTCACTGGAAAAGACTCTGATGCTGGGAGGGATTGGGGGCAGGAGGAGAAGGGGACGACAGAGGATGAGATGGCTGGATGGCATCACCGACTCAAAAGACATGAGTTGGTGATGGACAGGGATTCATGGGGTCGTAAAGAGTCAGACATGACTGAGCGACTGAACTGAACTGATGGCTGATTCATGTTGAGGTTTGACAGAAAACAACAAAATTCTGTAAAGCAATTATCCATCAATAAAAAAAATTATTTTAAAAATCAGACAACAAATATTCCTAAGTAATGATTATAGGAGAGTCTTTCTCTCTATGCAACAACATGATCACCATATGAATTGTAGGCAATTGACTCTAATTTTATACTGCTATAATAGAAGAGATAAATATTGCTATTCTAAAACTGGGGCTTTTGGCATCATATCTAAGAAACCATTGCCTAATTCAGGATCATAGCTTTCACCTGTGTTATCTATATCATAGTTTTAACTTATTCATGTGTGTGCTTGATCCATTTTAAGTTAATTTTCATATGTGACATAAGGGATATGTCACATATGAAATATGAGATATCATTCCATTTATTTAGGTCTTTAATTTTTATGATTTTGGTTTTTTTTGTTCAAGTACTTAAAAATTGTTTAATATAAATTTATTTATTTTAATTGGAGGCTAATTACTTTACAATATTGTACTGGTTTGGCCATACATTGACATGAATCCACCACGGGTGTACATGTGTTCCCCATCCTGAACCCTCCTCCCACCTCCCTCCCCATACCATCCCTCTGGGTCATCTCAGTGCACCAGCCCCAAGCATCCTGTATCATGCATCGAACCTGGACTGGCTGTTCATTTCACATATGATAATATACATGTTTCAATGCCATTCTCCCAAATCATCCCACCCTTGCCCTCTCCCACAGAGTCCAAAAGACTGTTCTATACATCTGTGTCTCTTTTGCTGTCTCGTATACAGGGTAATCATTACCATCTTTCTAAATTCCATATATATGCGTTAGTATACTGTATTGGTGTTTTTCTTTCTAGCCTACTTCACTCTGTATAATAGGCTCCAGTTTCATCCACCTCATTAGAACTGATTCAAATGTATTCTTTTTAATGGCTGAGTAATACTCCATTATATTTCATACACCTCTGTTAAATGTATTCCTGAATATTTTATTATTTTTGATGTTATTATAAATGGAACATTTTTCTTCATGTTATTTTCAGATTAGTCATTGCTAGTGTTGAGATCACAAGCTTTACCTTAAAAATTCAAATACCTTAGCATCCCTAAAGGCTTTTTTATGATGTAATTTTTATCTTCCTTTATAGTCTTATCTCACTAAAAAGCACAAGAATAAAACTCCTGAACTTTAATTGACATATTATTATTTAAATTATGCCTATTAGTCTGCCCCATGTTATGTTTTCCTAGAGCTAATTATGTACAATAAAGTTTTCCAAGGTTTATTACCAGACCCTCCATTGGACAATGGACACAAGAAAATTCTACATTTAAAAACATAACTGTCAAAGAGAACTTAATAGAGGTATGTAGATATAAGACTGAAACAGACAAGTTTCTTCTCTGCTTCTCTCAATCAGTGGATAGCCTGCTCAATTTGTTATTTTAGACTCAGCCAATTGTGGAGCTCAACTTTCATTTTATTTAATTTCAGAAAAAAAATACTCGTCTTTCCCAGTAGTTAGATTCCTCTGTATACATGATATATTCTTTTAAATCACCATTTCTCCAAATAATACTTTTTCTACCAAAAAATTCTACATCTTCTTTAGCACATTCTCTAATCATTATTATATGCTCTCATATGGGTATGTAGATTAGATACTAGGTTAGTGTATCAATGCGAAGTTAAGATCAGCTCTGTACCTATAGATTTTACTCAGTCTAGAGAATACAAAGAAGTTGTTTTCCCTTCTGAAGTCCTCTCTGTAGAGGTTGTGAGCATAAACATCAATTTTCTAAGATATATTTGCTAGAGAATTTTACTAATATTATGCATAGATTTGGAGGAACGTTAAGTCATCTCCCTAAGGCCAGGAAAATCAATGTTTTTACAAGGACTAGAAAGGATTCCTCAGTAGCTAAGTTTCAGAGCATTTCTTTCAAGATACACTCTGAATGGTCTCTGGGGAATATGTTTTGTTTTCAAGGAAAGGAATGTAAAAGTAAATGGTTGTGTTGTGGACAGAAATGTTACTATTTTTTGGATGAATTGAAGAATTTTGAAGACAGTAAAAATATCTGCAAGCAAATGGCCTCCACACTTCTTAATATAGAAGATAAGGAAGAATTTGAGATGCATTACTGTTTTTCATCTCACACTGTGTTTATCTGGCGATTAGTTGTTGCCTAAATCTGTTTTGGGTCTTTTGGCTGTCCTGGATCTTCTTTGCTGCCCTTTGGCTTTCTCTAATTGCAGTGAGACGGCTTCTCACTCAGGTGACTTCTCTTGTTGTGGAATATGGGCTCTAAAGCATGGGCTCAGCGCTTGTGGTGCTTGGATTTAGCTGTTTTGTGGCATATGGAAGCCTCCTGGACTGGGGATGAAGCTGTGTGCCCTGTATTGGCAGACAGATTATTGACTACTTGACCACCAGGGAAGTCCTATTAGCTAAATCTTAATGCTTGATAATATTTGAGTGTCCATAGTTTATAGTTGTAAGTTGATTCAGATCTAGACAGTACTCATGTTAAAGTCAGAAATACAAGTAGAAACGAAATTAGAATTTCATTTAATCCATCTAATTCATTCCCAACTAGAAGGGCTAGTTCTTTACCACCTGCAATGCAGGAGAATTCATCTGCATTTCAGGTAAAGAATCCACCTGCAGTGCAGGAGACCTGGGTTCGATCCTTGCATTAGGAAGATCCCCTGGAGGAGGGCATGGTAACCTATTCCAGTATTCTTTCCTGGAGAATCCCCATGGAGAGAGGAACCTGGAAGGCCACAGTCCATGAGTTTGCAAAGCATCACACATGACTGAGTGATTAAGCACAGCACAGAATTTTTCCCATAGGACAAACATGAAGCAATTAGAAAAAAAAATTATGCTTAAAATATATCATTTTATCAGAGATAATTATATTTTCACATTGTTAAATGAAAAAAAAAAAAGTCTGAAGAAAAAAGCCTTTTTACCTCCAACAAAATCAAGAAAAACAACATTACCACTGAGTTTGAGGTAAAAGGAAGAACTCAATATGAATTTAATTTTGAAGATCAATTAATTGCAACTCATATTACATTTTAACTCATACTGGTTTCTTAGAAAATTGAACTAAATATTTCATAATCATTATCCTTGGTTTGAACAGGGAAATAATTTACTATTATTTTTCAATAAATATTCTTACATTCCAGGCTAAAAAGAATCTTTTAATATCCATTCACTCACCCAATTTTCTGTACTAGGCCAATTACCCATATGCTTGGCTTTTAACAACTCATGAAGTGAAGTCGCTCAGTCATGTCCTACTCTTTGCGACCCCATGGACTGTAGCCTACCAGGCTCCTCCTTCCATGGGATTCTCCAGGCAAGAATACTGGAGTGGGTTGCCATTGCCTTCTCTGACATATGTACATACATTTTTTAAAACTTAAGTTACAAGATGAGCATCAGTTACATTTGTACTTACCAAGTAATTTCCAGATGTCTCCTGGCTAAAAATCCAAAGCATAAAACAGAAGCAATATTGTAACACATTCAATGAAGGCTTTAAAAAAGTGGTCCATATTCAAAAAATATTTTGTTTTAAAAAATGGATAAGTAAGCTAAGATAGTGCTGTTTTATGTCTCATTATGCCACTATATTTAACAAAATATAACTAAAATTTATTATTTTATCATTTGAACAGAATTAGGATGAAATTGATCTTTATACTGTTTTGTTATTCAAAAAATAAAAATATTATAAAGATTATTTCAGTTCAGAAGTATAAAAGTCTATTTTTTTCTCATAGAATATATTCCTTTTTATTGCAGAACTTCATTCAAAGCCATCTATCCTATTTCTATTCGATTGGATTATCTCATAAAGGAACCAGAAATCAATGGACATGGGAAAATAAGTCAACACCTTTCTCAAATTGTAAGTTTCTAGAACAGATAGTAATTAATCAGTTTCATCTTCTAGTTTACATTTTGAAAAGTACACAGGAAAATGCAGACATTTAATATTAGACATATATGCATACATATATGAGCATATACAGGTGGTAAAGAATCTGCTGGCAATGCAGGAGACTCGGGTTTGATCCCTGGGTCAGGAAGATCACCTGAAGAATGACAACCCATGGCAATATTCTTGCCTGGGAAATCCCATGAGCAGAGAAGCCTGGCAGGCTACAATGCATGGGGTTGTAACTATCGGACATGACTTAGCAACTGAGCACACACATGTACATACATATACACACATACAAAGAATTTAAGTTCAGAAAATGAGTATATGGAGAGAGGGAGCCTTTTCATCTTGATTGCTATAATCCTCATAAAGTATGCTTTAGGAAAGGCTAAGGCACCAAGGGATAGTTTCTTAAAGGAAAGAGAAAATATATATATATACCTTAAATTTGGACCAATATTTCTTATGTCTGCATTAGTGAATATCTATTTTACATTATTTATATGCTCTTATTTTATGTTAAGTGATTGGAAAGAGTCAAACAAGGGAAACTGTGCAAGTATTCAACCAACGCAAGTGGCTGCTCCTGACTGCTCCAGACTCATACACATTATTTGTGAGAAGTAAGTTGCTTGTCTTGCTACCTAATGAAACAACCAAAGACACATACAACAACTTTTCCTTGTAAAAAGTCAGACCCTTGGAAGTCCAGTCTGTATATCTCTCATTTCAGAATATCTTTGCTTTGTTATGGGCTGCACCTGTATTCTAGCTTGATAGAAATACATTATGGACCCGCCACTTCTGCCTCTTTCAAATGTAGATCTCAGACCACACTATTATGAGCACAGGCTGGTAGAGTGAGAAAGTATCAGTGCTTCTCATGCACCTTAGGACACAAAGTTCTGTATACTCAATTTGCGCAACTCAAATAGATCTAGTAAGTAATCTTGCAAACTGTTGTTACTGTCATGTACATTTTACCTGGATTTAATGCTAAGAATAATGTCATTACTTTATACAGATTGTATATACATTTGCTTGATTCCTTACATTTTAGCAGAAAGACAGGATACTAACAGAAAAGAAAATAAATAGTATCTTGAATCAGATCTATGTTTGTGACCTACACTACAACTAATAGCTTGAGTGCTCTCTAGCAAGTCCAAACTTCTGAGTGTGTTTCCATATTACAAAGGGGCTGTACCATTTTGTATTCTATATTTGCTTGTGTCCTGCCAACATTTAATACTGATAATCTGTAAAACCATTTTTAATAAAGGTGTGTTTATTTTGTATATATCTAATGAATAAATACTGTGCACTATATTTTCATATGATTTTATTAACCACAGATCTCCTATGGTAAAGTACCAATTAAAATATCTAGCCTATTTTTATTGGTTTGCTCATTTTCTTATTATTGAACTTTGAGAGTTCTTTATATATTTTGGATGCTAATATTTTATCAGACATGTGATTTATAAATATTGCCTTGAAGTATACCTTGTAATCTCTTAACATTGTTTTTAGAAATTTAGATGAGCAGAAGTTTGTAACTAGATGAAGGTGAAAGTCGCTCAGTTGTGTCAGACTCTTTGTGACCCCATGGACTCATCCATGGAATTTTCCAGGCCAGAATACTGGAGAGGGGAGCCTTTCCCTTCTCCAGGGAATCTTCCCAACCCAGGGATCGAACCCAGGTCTCCTGCACTGCAGGCAGATTCCTTATCAGTTGAGTCACAGGGAAGCCCAAGAATACTGACATGAGTAGCCTATCCCTCATCCAGGGGAAACTTCCTGACCCAGGAATCGAACCAGGGCCTCCCACATTGCAGGCAGATTCTTTACCAACTGAGCTATCAGGGAAGCCTTGTAACTAGATGAAATGAAATTAATAAGGTTTAAATTTACATTTTTATATTTAAGAAGTTTTTAATTAAGAAATCTTTAATTAACCTGAACTTGAAATTTTTTCTCCTGTGCCTTCTTCTAGAAGGTCTAAGTTAACAGAGAATTCTATATTCCATTTCAAGTTAATATTTGTATATAGTGCAAAGTATGGATTAAATTCTTTTTAATTTTTTTTATTGGCAAAGAGATGTCTAGTTATTTCAGCACGACTTTAAAAAAAAATTTTACTCTCCTGTTGAATTATCATGACATGTTTGTCAAAAATCAATTGACCCCTTGTGCATGGATCTTTTTCTAAAATCTTTACCCTATTTCATTGATCTGAATATCTGCCTTCTTTCACCAATATCTTGATTATGTGAATTTATAGAAAGTCTTGAAGTAATGTGAGTTCTCCTACTTTGTCTTTTTCAAAATTGCTTTGACTTTTGTTTTGCAAAGAAAAAAAAAATTTACTTAGTGGCCATTTTTTATTATAATTTCATTATCTGGTAAATAAAATCTTAGCTACATGAAAAAAATGACTGATTCTCAGATCAGTTCAGTTCAGTCACTCAGTCATGTCCAACTCTTTGTGACCTCATGGACTGCAGCATGCCAGGCTTCCCTGTCCATCACCAACTACTGGAGCCTACTCAAACTCATGTCCATAGAGATGGTGATGCCATCCAATCATTTCATCCTCTGTTGTCCCCTTCTCCGCCTGCCCTCAATCTTTCCCAGCATCAGGGTCTTTTCCAGTGAGTCAGTTCTTTGCCTCAGGTGGCCAAAGTATTGGAGTTTCAGCTTCAGCATCAGGCCTTCCAATGAATATTCAGGAATGATTTCCTTTAGGATTGACAGGTTGGATCTCCTTGCAGTCCAAGCGACTCTCAAGAGTCTTCTCCAACACCACAGTTCAAAAGCATCAGTTCTTCAGCACTCAGCTTTCTTTATAGTCCAACTCTCACATCCATACATGACTACTGGAAGACAGAGGTAGGAAATACATAAGAAGAGCCTGGAGATTTTTGTAGTTCTAGAAAATGGAGAAGTACTTAAAACGGTAGGGGTATGCAAGAAGATTGAGGAACTAGATAAAGGAATTACCAGTGACCAAAGATGGAACAATGTTAAGCAGCAAAAATCAAAATAAGATAGTATTGAATTATAACCCCAATATAAAATATCCATGAGTCCATAGTAGTCTAAAATGATTAAATACTTAAGTGAATGAGGGAGATGAAACAAATCTTTTGTGCAAATACAATATTGTAAAGTAAAAAAAATAATAATTAATTAATTTAAAAATAAATAAAAGTTAAAAGAATTCTAAACAAATAATGTAGATGCTCTTGCCTAAAGGTGATGGGACTCCTTATTCCTTAAGTACTTACTGCACATAATGATTTCCTTCCAAAGAAATTATTATACAGTCAAATGGAAGGGGAAAATGAGAGTAACTTTAGAGTGGAAAATTTGACAAATTCCACCCCAGTGAGCAAAGGTAACATCAACAGTGATAAGTCATGCTCACAGTTTGTTCTCTTGATGTGATGTGATAAAATTTGCCCTCTGTGGTCCTCCCCCAAACTTACACTTCAATTTATTCATGAGAAAAATGTCAGACAAATCCCAGTGAGGGGTATTCTAAAATATACCTATCTAGTGGCTTCCCTGGTGGCTCAGAGGTTAAAGCATCTGCCCCCAATGCGGGAGACCTGGGTTCGATCCCTCGGTCGGGAAGATCCCCTGGAGAAGGAAATGGCAACCCACTCCAGTATTCTTGCCTGGAGAATCCCGCGGACTGAGGAGCCTGGTGGGCCTCAGTCCACGGGGTCACAAAGAGTTGGACACGACTGAGTGACTTTACTTACTTAGTACTTTTGCCTGGAAAATCCCCTGGATGGAGGAGACTGGTAGGCTGCAGTCCATGGGGTTGCTAAGAGTCGGACCCGACTGAGCGACTTCACTTTCAGTTTTCACTTTCATGCATTGGAGAAGGAAATGGCAACCCACTCCAGTGTTCTTACCTGGAGAATCCCAGGGACAGAGGAGCCTGGTGGGCTGCCGTCTATGGAGTCGCAGAGTCAGACATGACTGAAGTGACTTAGCAGCAGCAGCAGCATTTTTCAAAACTATCAAGATCATTAAAGACAAGGAAAGTCTGAAATAGCCAAGGGGAGCCTAAGGAGACATGGCATTTGGTATGTCATGTGGTAAGCTGGTGGGATCCTGGAATATAAAAAGGACATAGGAAAAAAATTTACGGAAGCATGGATAAACTATGGATTTAGTTACTAAAAGTATATTGATGTTAGTTTATTAATTATAACTAATGTGCAATACTAATATAAAATTCATTGAAAAGGAACTGAGTGCAGAGTATATAGAAGGTGAAGGTGAAGTCGCTCAGTCGTGTCCGACTCTTTGCGACCCCGTGGACTGTAACCCACCAGGCTCCTCCGTCCATGGGATTCTCCAGGCAAGAGTACTGGAGTGGGTTGCCATTTCCTTCTCCAGGGGATCTTCCCGACCCAGGGATAGAACCCAGGTCTCCTGCATTGCAGGCAACCACTTTAACCTCTGAGCTATACTATTGTGAAACTTTTTCTGTAAATGTATATTGTTCTAAAAAATAAAATACATTAAAAAAATTAAAATTAGTGTGTAAAAGTCTACAAAATAAATGTTTAATATGTTTCTGATTTGTTAACTTCTTTTTGAAATAGGAGGAAAATTGATTTATTGGTTTTTATCATACAACAATGTGAATCAGTCTTAAGTGTACTATGTCCCCTCCCTCTTTAACTTTCCACTCACCCTATCCCGCCCCTCTGGGTTGTCACAGAGAACCTAGTTGTGTGCCTCTGATTTTGATTGGCTTAAATTCATAGAGCAATTAAGGGAGAAAAGAAATCATCATAATGTTTAGATTTTAACATTTAGTTTAGGAACACAGTTTATTTATCAAGTTGTCTTTTTCAAATTTTCTCACTAGTATTTTATAATTTTCAGCATATAAATAGTGCACATGCTTTGGTACATTTATACTACCAACTTAATGTTTTTGATACTACTGCAAATGGTACTTTTTGTTTATCTCAATTTTCAATAATTTAATTTTAGTATATGGAAATATAACTGATTTTGATATGCTGTTCTATCTGAAACCATGTTTAACTTACTGATTAGTTTTAGAGGATTTTGGAGATACTTTGGAAATTTCTATGCAGACAATTATGTCATTTTGTAAATAAACATAGTTTTGTTTTCTCTTTCCAATCTATATGACTTTTTACAATAGAGAAGAAGAGTCAACAGATGTAGCAAACAAATTTATGGTTATCACATAGAAGCAAATTAAAAAGCAGAGACATTGCCTTGCTGACAAAGATCCCTATATCAAAATTATGGTTTTTCCAATAGTCATGTATGGATGTGAGTGTTGGACTATAAAGAAGGCTGAGCATCGAAGAATTGATGCTTTTGAACTGTGGTGTTGGAGAAGACTCTTGAGAGTCCCTTGGGCTGCAAGGAGATCCAACCAGTCCATCCTAAAGGAGATCAGTCCTGGGTGTTCATTGGAAGGACTGATGTTGAAGCTGAAGCTCCAGTACTTCGGCCACCTGATGCAAAGAACTGACTCATTTGAAAAGACCCTGATGCTGAGAAAGATTAAAGGCAGAAGAAGAAGGGGATATCACAGGATGAGGTGGTTGGATGGCATCACTGACTTGATGGGCATGAGTTTAAACAAGCTCCAGGAGATGGTGAGAAATCTCCTGGGAGATTTGGTGTGCTACAGTCCATGGGGTCTCAAAGAGTCGGACACAACTGAGCAACTGAACAACAGAAACAACAGAGGATGAGGGGGAGGGATAAACTAGGAGATTAGCATTGACGTATACACATTACTATATATAAAACAGATAATTAATAAGAATCTGCTGTAGAGCACAGGGAACTCTACTCAATATTCTGTAACGGCCCCTATGGGAAAAGAAACTGAAAACAGAGTAGACAGAGGTATGTGTATAACTGAATCACTTTGCTGTACACCTGAATCTAACACATGTTGTAAATCAACTAGAATCCAATTTAGAAAAAAAAAATTTTAAGAAAAAAATATATGTGTCTTTCTTTTTCAGTTTGTGTCTTTCTTAAATATTTGCTTTTGCTCCTAAAACAAAACAAAACAAAATATGTCCTCCCAAATATATGTTAATGAAGTAAGGATCTGTTTACCTCACAGTGCATTTTCATATCATGAAGTGAAGTGAAGTCACTCAGTCGTGTCCAACTCTTTGCGACCCCATACACTGTAGCCTGCCAGGCTCCTCTGTCCATGGGATTTTCCAGGCAAGAGTACTGGAGTGGTGTGCCATTTCCTTCTCCAGGAGATCTTCCCAACCCAGGGCTTGAACCCCAGTCTCCCGCATTCCAGACAGATGCTTTACCGTCTGAGCCACCAGGGAACTTAAGTGCACAGTCAGTGACATCTGTCTACCTTCCATATGATATACTTTGAATATATGTTAATTTCTGATTTATGAGAATATTTTAAATAAACAAATACAAAATTGATATTACTGAATCTCATAGTCTCAATACACAAATATTTAAAAAATTTTAGATGAATTTGAAGATGACTAATACTAAATATGGGATGACTATGGGCTTCCCTCATAGTTCAGTTGGTGAAGAACCCACATGCAGTGCAGGATACACTGATTCAATTCCTGGGCTGGTAAGATCCAATGGAGAAAGGATAGGCTACCCACTCCTGTGTTCTTGTGCTTCCCTTGTGGCTCAGCTGGTAAAGAATCTGTCTGCAATGCAGGAGACCTGCGTTCAATCCTTGGGTTGGGAAGATCTCCTGCAAAAGTGAATTCTCCAGTGTTCTGGCCTGGAGAATTCCATGGCCTGTATAGTCCATGGATCCCAAAGAGTCGGACATGACTAAGCGACTTTCACTTTCACTCACTTTCACTTTCAATACAAAATAAATTACTGAGGAAATTGAAAGTACTAGTAAATAAAGGAATAAAACCCCATATTTTTCCTGAAAAATATTTTTACGACCTGTAAACATTGCCAGAACTTTGTTTCTCATAGGTTATTATTGATTCTTGGGTTAAAATGTCTTAATATTTTGCCATTTAGTTACTTTGTAATTTGAGAAATTTGGATTTGAACAATCATTAAATAATGATAAAATTGATAAATATACAACCATTTAATTTTCAATAAATATTCTCCCTCATAAAATGCCAAATTATAGAGTAAATCCTGCAATAGATAAAATAACTTCCAGGCAAACTGTTTTCATTTAGCTTTATTCACCAACTACTTGTATTATATATACAAAAAAACAAATTTATGAATGCAAAACTGGATTTATTTTGATAGAAAGATAATCATAATACCAAACCATTTAAACTTTCATATTGCAGTGAACTCGAAGATGAGGGAATTTGAACACTGGAAAATTTATTGCTAACCAGGCTGGTAATACCAACAGCTGTGGAGAAACCACCCACACACACACACAAAATTTAACATCAAAAAATGAATTAAATATTTCCCAAGACATCTGGAGACATAAAGATTATATTCTCCATAATATACTTTTGACCGACTTTCATTTTGATTCATTCTTGTCTTCATGTGTAGTTAACATTAATATTAGATAATTAATATGTGGCCCAAGGTAAATTATTTCCTGCAACAAACATGATACTATGAGCCCTCCAAAATTTCTACATAGCTTACCTATAGCAAGTTCTCCTGTATCTGTCTTTGTTCAACAATGTGACAGCAGAATTACATGCCCACACTGCCTGATAACACCTGTGTCTGTGCCTTGAGATTTCACCAATTGGAGGATAAGCTTGATCAGAACACAGCTGGGACGAGCTCTCTCAGCTGGCCTTTCACCTCTGCTTTTAGACTGGGAGGTCCGTGTTGATATTTATGACTGGCTTCAGAGACATGATGTCAGAAAAAGATAAGCGAAAAGCGAAATCGCTCAGTCATGTCTGACTCTTTGCGACCCCATGGACTGTAGACTACAAGGTTCCTCTGTTCATGGGATTCTCCAGGCAAGAATACTGGAGTGGGTTGTCGTTTCCTTCTCCAGGATATCTTCCCAACCGAGGAATCGAACCGGGTCTCCAGCGTTGCAAGCAGATGATTTTACCGTCTGAGCCACCAGGGAAGCTCAGAGAAAGATAGCCAATGATCAAATAACATTTAATATTCCCACTCAGAAAGTTTCTGCTGGTTTCAGTATCTGACTTACTTCAAACTCTGTCAGACAAAAATCATAGAGAACTAAAATGCCAAATTTTATCATCTCATAGATCAAACCAAACGTGAACTTTAGCGGCCAACATAAACTTGAAAAATCAAAGCCTCTTCAGACTCATGAGGGTACGAAATGGTTAATAATTAAATCCCAAAATTCTAAAAATAGATTAGTTGATGATTTATAGATAAAAATTAAAAAACATCAAACTGTACATAAATATCACCCTATATGTTTAAGCACATACTGAGAATAGCCAAACTGATTGATGCAATATAGTAAATATATACAATATTGGGTTGACTGATTTGAATAATGGCAGATTTCTATGTCTTTTTTGTGTTCTCTTTAAATTTTCAGAAGAAACAGACATTGGCTTCCAATAAAAAATGGCAACTATAATTGAAAAGCTTAAAATGTTGAATGGTTTTGAAAGTTTCCCATTAAACGCATCAGAATGAAAATAATCTGTTCTACTAGATACCCTTGACTGAAGACCGGTCCTCCTCTATCAGGGATGGCTGTCCTCTGCAATCAAGTGTGCAGCTTCGAGAGGGACACACATGGAATGGTGAGGGAGGAAAGGGACACCCACATAGCCAGCCAGATCAGCTGAATCATCCCGAGATCAATGGGGTGACAGATGTCAAAACCAGATCACCCTCACATCCTCCATGTATTTTCTGACTTTCTCTTTCAAGTCACCTTTTACTGATTGATTCATAGTATCATGTTTGTAGTATCCATGGAATTATCTTTTTTTTTTTTCCTTTTTCTTTCTGTAGTTGATTTCTACTTACCTACGGTTGTGGTCAGAAAAGATGTTTGAAATAATTTCTATCCATTACATTTCTTGAGCCTGGTTGTGTGTCCTGGAATGTGATCTATCCTTGAGAATGTTTCAGGTGCACTTAAAAAGAATGTGTGTTCTGGGGTTGTTGTATGCAAAAAGTCCTGCAGACATCAATTAAGTTCAACTGTTCTATTGTGTCATTAAGAATCTTGGTTACCTTATTGATTTTATACTGGGAGATCTGTCCAGTGATGTCAATGGGGTGTTAAGATCTCCTACTATTATTATATTCCTTTTAATTTTTCTTTTTATATCATTAGAGTTTGTTTTATGTATTTGGGTGTTGCCATTTCCTATACCAGGGGAACTTCCAGACCCAGGGATTGAATTTATGCCTCTTGTGTCTCTTGCATTGATAGGCAGATTCTTTAGACCAGTACCACCTCAGTTCAGTTTAGTTCAGTCACTCATTCATGTCCGACTCTTTGCGACCCCATGAATCGCAGCACAGAGGGCCTCCCTGTCCATCACTAACTCCCGGAGTTCACTCAGACTCATGTCCATCGAGTTGGTGATGGCATCCAGCCATCTCATCCTCTGTCGTCCCCTTCTCCTCCTGCCCCCAGTCCCTCCCAGCATCAGAGTCTTTTCCAAGGAGTCAACTCTTCACATGAGGTGGCCAAAGTACTGGAGTTTCAGCTGTAGCATCATTCCTTCCAAAGAAATCCCAGGGCTGATCTCCTTCAGAATGGACTGGTTGGATCTCCTTGCAGTCCAAGGGACTCTCAAGAGTCTTCTCCAACACCACATTTCAAAAGCATCAATTCTTTTGTACTCAGCTTTCTTCACAGTCCAACTCTCACATCCATACATAACCACTGGAAAAATCATAGCCTTGGCTAGACGGACCTAGGAAGCCATTAACGTATTGAGGTCATATATTAGCAAGTGTAATATCTTCTTCATGTATTGACCCCTTTATCATTACACAATATTCTTCTTTATGTTTCATTATGAACTTTCCTTTAAAGACTATTTTGTCCTATAAGAGCATTGTTACATGTCCTTTCTTGTAATTTTCCTTTGAATTTTCTATTTATCTTGTGGTTTAAGTCCTCTCTTCATCTCCTTGCCATTGTTTGACTAGGTAATATTTAAAAAAATTATCTTTTCTTGAACTGTATAGTAGTACTTGAATCTATGTTGTTACATCAAATATTCCTAGTAAAATCCAACTAGCCATGATTGGAGGATGAATTCATGAATGACATAATGACTATTTATTTAATATTTCAACCTTTGTCATGGAGGTATATTTTATTAATATGATGTTCTTATTTTGTTCTTTCAAGGGCATGTGTTTTTGTCACAGAAAGTCTGAAGATTAAATTTTTTATTTAATAAGAATAAAACTGAATATAAGAACTAGGGCAGAGAAAGGAAATGGTATTTTGAAAATGATGGTCTTTGTTCCAGATACAGTATGGTTGGAAATGTAGTGATTTTAAGAATAACTAGTGAAAAATATCCTTAAATACCTGTTGAAAATGGGATTATGATTTTTAGAACTTTTTCTATGACAATAGAAATGAAATAACAATGGATGTGAAGGCAAGGTATATTCACTGCCAAGATTTAGCAATCTAGTTTTAAAAGTAAAACTGGAGGTATTCTAAGTTTGTGGTGTATGTGACTAAGATGGAAACAAGATACCTGCATAGGTGATTAAACTTCCACTTTCTCAGATCTTTTAGAATATGATAACAATTTTTCAGAGGCATTTAAAAATGGAAAGTATAAATAACACACTTAGAGATCCATTTGTGCTTTTAAATGCAGCCCAGAGTCTCCTATTTTCTGGAGGTGTGTGATGAGCTAAACTCTCCTCAAATAGCCTAAGTGTGAGAATTTCCTGTTCAACTTGAGGTGACACATTGATGACAAATGAACTTTTTCCATTCTTGCTTCACTCTGAGCCTTCACAGGGCACTCTGTGAAAGTCACAGACGTTGCTTATTCTTGTCCCGGATTTATGTTTTCAAATTTCTCCGTTTATTACCCAGCTATAGCAGGCCTCTTTTATGAGAGTATCCTGACCTCCCTACTAGAGAATGCATGACTTTCTGGCCAACAGAAGGTATGTGTCCCTCCTCTCCTGTCTCTCTATTAGACCGTCTCACTTAGTGGGAACTAACAAATATTAAATGTGATACAACTGAAGTACAGTTTATATATGGCAAAATCAAAGTAGAACATTATTTTTTAAAATAATTTGGGGTAAAAAGCAATCATAAAATATCAAATATGATGGACCATTTCTCCAAGTATTCAAATTATTGTCTGTAGAATGTTACTCAAGTGCATACACACACGGCATGAATGGGTTTGTATATAATATTAAGTAAAACCCAAAGACCTCATGATAGGGAACAATTAGTTTGAGATTTTATGATCAGTAGAAGGTAAGTTTTTTGTATAATAATATGTTAATATATTTTTGCTCAAACTTTATAAATATATTCTTGGAAAGGAATTCATTGTATAGCAAAGGACAAACATAATTCCTCATACATGTATTAGATTGAATACAACAATCCAAATTTTTAATAAAAATCAGGTTGAGGTAACTTCCTAAAGGCTAATTTAAACTTAACTGTAAGCAATGGAAGTATTTTTTTTTAAATCAAACAGCATAAATGATAAACTAATTAAAGACACTAACTGATATAAATCAGAAATAATATCATAGAAATGATGACCAAAATAATAATTAAAACTGATAATTATTGAGAACTTATAAGTGCCCAGTTGAGTGCTCAGTGTTACATGCATTATATATTACATAACCTTATTTCCATTTTAGATTATAATATGATATTAGATACTAAATAACTTTTTGAAGATCACATTTCATAAATTTAAAAGCTATAATTCATTTCCAGATATTTTTGACTACTGCATCAACTGTCTGAATTATTGTTATGTTATCTGGATTTTTCATAAGTAATCACCATCACTTATACAACTAAAATGACCTTTACTAACTTTAACATCTATAGGATCTTTCTGGGAGTTTGAACCAACAGTGTCTCCCGTAAATGATATATACCTGTTTTTCATTTTGTAAGTTCAAATAATAGCCATTAAATCACTTATCAACAACTTTTGTAAAATAAGTATGTTTTAGTCTTTTTCTGTTGTTTTATTTTTCATATTGTTTAGTTTATATATGATTAGTGTGTCATGTGACATTTTACAATATATGAAACATTTCCTCAGTTTTTAATGATTTCTCAGAACTCCTCAACCATTCAAAATAAAGACCATTTGGTACCCTTTTCACTGATCAAAGTAAGTCACCAAATAATGTAATGTAGTGCAGGAGATTGTTGTGTATGCCAACATTACTCTCTCCTCATCTTTAAAGAACTTAGTCTTTAAATCATTATTAAATTTCAAGATTATTATAAATATAGGTGAATCTCTCTTGTTAATAAAACATTTTAATTTTAATTTTAATACAAGCACTATGATGATTTTAAAATATTTCTGTGGAATCTGACTTCAGTGAGGATATTATTAGCCACAAACTTCTTTATTGCTCCCTAATTTATTGCTTTTCATTGTTTCAACCAATAATATATTGCAAATACAGAATATCTTTTTTAAAAAAGTATTCTTTCATGAAAGCCTTGTTTAAAGTACTGAGGAATTTAGAAGCAGGCTTTACATTTGTTCAGCTGCAAAGTGAACACTAAACTCTTTGCCCCACCCATCTTATTATATTAAGGTTCTTATCTCACCTACGCCACTTATTCCTCAGTTCACTTAGAGCATGGTCCTTGACTTCACTCAGCTGCAAAGATGAATAACCAAGGAGCAACCTATGTAGAACTGAAGGCAGTCAAGAGCTCAAAGAGACAACAAATGAAACCTAAGATTTCTAAAAGTTCCAGTTCAATAACTGAGCAGGAATTAACATATGCAGAACTAAGTCTTGAAAATGCTCCTCAGAATCTTCATGAGAATGACAAGAACTACCACTCCAAAGGTGAAACACTAGTCACGCAATGAAACTGTTCTAGGATGTGCAGTTGGGGTGCAGAGGTGTGGAGGAAGAGCAGGGGAAAAGCTCTCATATTTTTCATTTTGAGAAAGGGAGCTAAAAGTTGGTTAGGGTATTCTAATGTGAAATTGGAAGGCTACTTTTATTCTGGCATTGCTATAATTTGAAGTCTTTGATCAACAACTCATTCACCATGATGTTCGCTGAAAATGAAACATATTAGAGAAAGACTACAGTGGTAGAAATGGGTTGGGGTCCAAGTTTATATCCATAAATCCCTGTTCGTATCGATTCTCATGTATGGAAAATCTAACCAACTGTCCCCATCACTCCTTCACTCCTTTCTCACTGTTTCCTTTTCTCTCCCTGCAGGTTCACCATCACCTTCAGAAAAGTTCATTGCTGGGATCCTGGGAATCATCTGCCTTGTCTTGATGTCCACTGTTGTGACAATGATTGTTTTTACTCCCTGTAAGTACATTTTTTAAAAACTATAAGGGAACTTTTCACTTTAATGATGGTCAGTCCTCTAAACATTTTCACAATGTTATAGAATGTGCCTATCATTAAAAATACATGCAATTAGACTAAGTGCAGAATGTTATTTGGAATTTGTGAAATACATACAATACAAGATAATTACAGAGAGTATATATATGGATATTCTGATTTCATAATTCAAAAACATGCTTTAGGAGACTGAAAGATCTTATTGAGAAACACAAATTAATTTTTGAGATTGGTAAGAGGTGGTAAAATCTGCTCCTTTAGGTTTTTAAAATATTTTTGCACCAAGTCTTCATTACCCGATTAATTTTTCTTGGTAAAATCAGCTTTATTCCAGACTACTCTAATCCTAAACAATAAACTGAATTTCAGACTCACAAAATGAAATGATTATGATTTATTTAGAGCAATGTTAATTTTTATAATGATTAATTTTGTAGCTACTGTAATACGGGAGCAGAATAACTCCTCTCCGATAGCAAGACTCCAGAAAGGTACATAATGATTTTAAAGCTCTGATATAAATACAGTTGGAATTTTGTCTCTATCTTAGGCTAGTGAAAATAAGAAAAGATTTAGGGGTAGAAGATAAATTATAAAACTGGGCAACAAACATGGGTAAATAATGATTATGGGAGAGTGTTTTCCCCTATGCAACAATATGATCACCATATCCATTGTTGGCAATTGATTCCAATTTTTGCCTGCTGTAATATGGTAAAAGACAAATAATTTTGCTACTCTAAAATAGAAGTTTCATTTCTTGATTTTTAGGACATGTAAAGAGGAGATATTTTTATATGTTTGCTTTATAGAGAGACATAAATTGCGGTATGAGAGATTGACACTGTGAATGTATGAGTGAGATTTGTTTTATATGTACCAAATTTGAGGTCACATAGCTTTTTTTAAATATATATTTAAATGTTTTCTATATATGTATATATACATACATGTTTATATCTATGCATATATGTAAGTTAATTTTTGTTTTTTAAAATTCAAATTGCCTTTGAATAGTAATTCATAATCTTTCTCCAGAATTTCATTGTGGTTGCTGTCCAAAAGAGTGGTTTACATATTCCAACAATTGCTATTCTATTAGTTTGGAAAAAGAAACATTGAATGGGAGTTTGATGTCCTGCACTACTAAGAATTCTACTCTGCTTTACATAGATAGTGAAGAGGAAATGGTAAGATATTAAGTGTTTCCAACACTTTATTAAAGGTTTGATTCAGTCAATATTATATTTGTTAGAATTCAAGTGTGTTTTTGTACATATTTGTAGTTTGCTTATTTTAAGATCTGTTAATATTCCATTAAACAGTGGAATATGACTTTATGATACTTTATTTTCATTTTAAAACCATTAATGCACGTTTGGTAATTTCCAGTTCTTCTGCTCCTTGTTAGCAGGTGTCCTGATGGATCACCTTGTAAGGCTCACCTGTGTTACCTACAGGATTCTCTCAGCACAGGAGGAATGGTTTACCTGTGCCACCTCCAACAGTTAGGTTAGGTATTGGGTGTTAGGAAGTAAGAGGCCTAGGTCACTTTCATCTGATGGTGGGGAGGATACAGTTCAGTCGCTCAGTCGTGTCTGACTCTTTGCGACCCGATGAACCTCAACATGCCAAGCCTCCTTGTCCATCACCAACTCCCGGAGTCCACCCAAACCCATGTCCGTTGTGTCGGTGATGCCATCCAGCCATCTCATCCTCTGTCGTCCCCTATACAAGATGCCGTGATTATTGTTACTGCACCTCCCACCCTGTTCTCTCATCATGCAGAAGAGATTAGAGATTACAGAGGATTAGGGCTGCTGGATACTCTCAGACCTCTTTCACTTTTCTCCTCCCACCATGCAGGGTTCTCCTTTCTTGTGTCTTGCATTAGTTCCCGTGTCTACAGTTCAACTGAGCAGGGAGTAACAGAGAGAAATGATTCTCTGACCCCTTGTCTCGTCCACTGGATTCCACAGAAATAGATTGCTTTGGGGTTTATCTAGTCAAAGAATGGTGTCAAACTCAGAAAACCAAATATTTGGCTCTCATGTCACTTATTTTCTCGATTTCATTCCCTTAATTTTCTTCTAAAACTGAGGAACATATAGTAGTAGAGAAATGCAATGAGATACTCACAGTATCCAGAAAAAAGAACATCACAGAAACTTAAAACTTATTAAAGGCTTGTTATGTTAGTTTTGCCATGAGTAAAAAATAAATTACATAAATCAGAATTTTCCTTACTGCACACGTATTCAATTACTCCACCTTCTTATCCCTCAGGCTTAATGTTAGATACAATTCACAGTTGTCAATATCCCCAAGTTGGTGTACTAAGTGTCTTCTTTTGTGGGATCTGTACAATTAATCCATGTCTTTGTAAATACTTCCTTTATTAAATGGTCCTCAAAAACAAAAAAAGGATTTTCCTTATTAACATTAGAAAACAGTGAAACTGATAAGTATAAATGTGAATTAATTTTGAATCAAAAGTACAGGCATGGTTAATATTTATGGCAATATTAAATATTCTAACTTGCAACTTTTATGATTTTAGTATTACATTTAGAATTTAACATGCTTATTCTATTCAAAGAACTAAGTTCAGTTCAGTTCAGTCACTCTGTCATGTCCAACTCTGAAACCCCATGGACTGCAGCACGCCAGGCTTCCCTGTCCATCACCAACTCTCGGAGCTTGCTCAAACTCATGTCCATTGAGTCTTCCATCCAATCATCTCATCCTCTGTTGTCCCCATCTCCTCTTGCCTTCAATCTTTCCCAGCTTCAGGTCTTTTCCAATGAGTCAGTACTTCACAGCAGGTGACCAAAGTATTGGAGTTTCAGCTTCAGCATCAGTCCTTCCAGTGAATACTCAGGACTGATTTCCTTTCGGATTGACTGGTTTGATCTCTTTGCAGTCCAAGGGACTCTCAAGAGCCTTCTCCAACACCACAGATCAAAAGCATCAGTTTTTCAGCGCTCAGCTTTCCTTATGGTTCAACTCTCACATCCATACATGACTACTGGAAAAGTCATAGCTTTGACTAGATGGACCTTTGTCGGCAATGTCTCTGCTTTTAATATGCTGTCTAGGTTGGTCATAGCTTTTCTTCCAAGGAGCAAGTGTCTTTTAATTTCAGGGCTGCAGTCACTATCTGCAGTGATATTGGAGGTCAAGAATATTAAGTCTGTAACTGTTTCCATTGTTTCCCCGTCTATTTACCATGAAGTGATAGGACCAGATGCCATGATCTTAGTTTTTCAAATGTTGAGTTTAAAGACAGCTTTTTCACTCTCCTGTTTCACTTTCATCAAGAGGCTTTCAGTTCCTCTTTGCTTTCCGCCATAAGGATGGTGTCATCTGCATATATGAGGTTATTGAGATTTCTCCTGGCAATCTTGATTCCAGCTTGTGCTTCATCCAGCTTGCTATTTCATATGATGTACTCTGCATAGAAGTCAAATAAGCAGGGTGACAATATACAGCCTTGATGTACTCTTTTCCCAATTTGGAACCAGTCCATTGTTCCATGTCTGATTCTAACTGTCGCTTCTTGACCTGCATACAGATTTCTCAGGAGGCAGGTAAGGCAGGTAAGAAATACCAATTTCTCTGGTATTCCAATCTCTTTAAGAATTTTCCACAGTTGTGATTCACAGTCCAAGGCTTTGGTGTAGTCAACTTTTATGTATTATAGTGTTAGATGTAAAATCTAACATACTCATTTTGTTCAAAGAACTAAAGATCCTAAGAAAGAATGCATCCTTTGACTTGCATTTTAAAAATTAATAAAAATCTTTCATGATGATATTTAAGTGAAAATTCTTTATTTTGGGCTAGAAATTTCTGATGTCCCTGCCAACTATATCATGGATTCCAGTCTTTCGTGAAGGTCGTGGTCATGCATGGAAGTGGCGAAATGGTTCAATTTTCAAACTAAAGTAAGATTTTTAAATGAATGCTATATAAAGGAGGAAAAATACAATAAAGAAATATTAATAACATGAATACATTTGTTTTCATTGAATTATAGAAAGCTGAAGAAGATGCTGAAAGTTAATAAAATGTTGATATAAATGTTCAAAAATAGGTCACTCCATAGCCCAATTTCCTAATAACAAACTCTTACTGAAATTTTATTAAAAACACCATTACCCATTTTCAAAATGTCTTTTATTACAGTTACATAGAAATACCATTGTTTCATGAGTTGCCTTCATAGAATATAACAAAATTATGCATTTTTTTCATAACAGGATAACAGACCATACACCTGGTGAACGTAACTGTGCTATACTATCCTCCAGGGGCATAAAAGCAGAAAGCTGTCAGATTCCAAATATGTATAATTGCAAGCATAAGCTTGAGAATTAAAAAGTAAGTTTGGATGCTGTTGAGTAATTTTATCCTTTATGAAAAGGAAATAATGTTATGCTTATATAAATTTTGAAATGAATTATGTTATTTGTTCTAATAAGGTTTCAATAATCATTGAAAGAAAACATCAAAATTCTGTAAATTCCATTAATAAAAATTTCTTCAATAAATTCCTTCAATAAAAATTCAAAATCAAAGTAAAAATTCAAAAAAATTCCTTCAATAAAAGATAAATTAATTTTTTTAAACTGTTTAAATATAATATGGATACCAAAAAGTATAGATATCACTTCTTTTGTGTCTGGCCTTTTTTGCTCAACAATATGTTTATGACATTCAAACTTTCTAAAATGTCACATGTTTTCTGAGTCTATTTACATGAAATATCAAAAAATTTTATATTTGAGAACAAAGACCAAAAGTAGTTTAGCAATTACCAAGAGCTATGCGGAGATGAGAAAGAAAATGACTGCTACTTGATCAGTAATGAATATTTTCTAGATACTGATAGTGATGATGGTTGTAAACTGTGACCATATTTAAAATCACTGATTTACACAGTTTAAATGGATGGATTTTATGGTGTGTAAATTGTACCTCAATAAATCTGTTTTAAAAAAAACTTCTTGGGACTGCATTTACTATTTGAAATAATTTGTAAAGAGAGTCATCTTTACAGTATTGGCTGTTCCAGTCAATATGCTTTATTCTTCCATGAGTTAGGTTTTCTTTAAATTTTCGCTGTCAGATTTTGTGTTTCTCTATTTTGAGATGTTAAATATACATGGGTGTTTCATAGTCATGATTTTGTAAATGACACTCTTATTTTTCAAATTGTAGTAATTTTTGGTGCAGTAAAGAGTAGTATATTGAGGTTTACATGTTGGTCTTATACTCAATAATTTCTCTGACTTTTTTATTAATTCCATCATTTCAAATATTTATTTTTATGAATTTTATATGAGATTTTTATATCTTTATATAACAGCTGTTCATATCTTTTCTCCAGGTGCAATTTTTTTTCTTGACTTATTTTCATAGGCTACAATTTAATTTCCAAAGTAGAATAGAAGGTACAGTAAAGGTTCTGTATCTATCTCTTCTTAGTCAAGGGAAGAGATTTCAATATTTCATCCTTAAATATGAGATTTATCTTAAGGTTTTTTCATCATATGTTTCTCATGTGAAACCATAATATTCTCATTTTTCACACAAATTTTATAATCAATTGATGTTGATGTTATGTTTGCATTATTTTCCATCAGTTGGAAGGGTAAATGTTTTCTTTGTATAACGATTATGAAGTAAATTACCTTTATTTCTTCCATTAAACCAATAGTTAATCAATCTTGCACTTCTGAAATAAAATCACAATGATCATCTGTGTTGCCCATTTTCTTAAAAAATCAATGCACATGCTATATGTAGATTAAGCTATTTTTCTTCATCTGTGTTCACAAAGAGCTTTAACTGAGTTTTCAGTTATGTTATATATACTTGACAGTTGTTATGAAAGCTATTATTAGGAAGTATTTCTCTTTTTCTTTTACCTGAAACTTTGTGAAAGAGTACTGCTACATTTTTGAGTGTTATTATTCACTACCAATGCCATCTGAGCATCTAGAACTATTTTGTAGAAAGGTTTATATAATGAACTTAATGTTTCACAATATATGTTAGATTTACTCAGGGTTGTTTTTTTTTTTTTGCCATGCTTTAATTTGGTAATTTGTATTTTAGGATTTTTCTATTTTATATGGACACTAAAATATATTCATAATATTGCTTTTTATCTGTTTAATATCTGAAAAAACTATACATTATCCCTTTATATATTATACATGTAAAAGATTTGATTCCTCTCAAAAAAAAGGTTTTTGGCCTCACCTCATGGATTGTGGGTCTTACTTCCCCAAACAGGTATTGAACGTGGGCCACCAGCAGTGAGAGCATGGAGTCCTTACCACTGAACCACCTGGAAATTCCCCTTTTTCAATTTTTTTCATCAGTCTTTTATCAATTTTATTAAATATATTCAATAAGAATACATTTGGTCTTGTTGTTTCTCCATATTGCAATTTTGTCCTTTGTCTTGATTTTGCACTAATTATTGTTTTCTTCCTTCTACTTCATTTGGTTTTTATTTCATCTAATTTGAGCTTTTTCATTTTTAATTTCTTGTGATGCAAGCTTGGATTTCTACTTTGTTTTGTTTTATTTCATTTGTAAAGTAAGCATGTAAGGCAGTCAATTCTTCACAAGACAGACATTTGGTTTTGTATTTATCTTGTAATTCTTATAAAATTTTTGAACATTCATTGTGATCATTTCTGTGGTCCACCTGTTATTGAGACATTTATGACCAAATTTAAAACCAACTAAGGATTTTCAAATTTTTGGTTATTGACTTGCACTCGTGGAAAAGAGAGTTCTATTTGGTTAGAGAATTTTCTGTGATGCTAGAAATGTTCCACATCTGTTCAATGTGGTGTGAATAGGAACCAACATTAAAATATTCCTTATTTTTACCTAATTAAAAGTTAAATTTAAATACCCACCTTTCAGGGCTTCCTTGGTGGCTCAGACAGTAAAGAATCTGCCTACAATGTGGGAGACCTGGGTTCGATCTCTGGACTGGGAAGATCCCGTAGAGGAGAGCATGGCAACCCACTCTAGTATTCTTTTTTTTTCTTTTACTTTATCTTACTTTACAATACTGTATTGGTTTTGCCATACATTGACATGAATCCACCACGGGTGTACATGAGTTCCCAATCCTGAACCCTCCTCCCACCTTCCTCCCCATATCATCTCTCTGAATCATCCCCGTGCACCAGCCCCAAGCATCCTGTATCCTGTATCGAACATAGTATTCTTGCCTGGAGAATCCCCATGGACAGAGGAGCCTGGCAGGTCACAGTCCATTGGTCACAGAGAGTCAGACATGACTGAACAATTAAGTACAGCCAAGCACAGCAAGCATCCACCTTTCAAATGCCCTGTTGTCAACTTGTCTAGAAGCTAATGCAGTGACACCACTACTATGTGCTATATGAATATGCTTGGAAATATGATTTATTGTGTATTTTTGAAGTTTTATGTTTGTTCTTAGTTTTATTGATCTTTTATATTGTTTTTCTATCTCTATTTATTTCTCCTTCAATCTTTGTTATTTCCTTCCATCGATTAACTTTGGCCTTTGTTCTTCTTTTTGAGGTTCTGTGAAGTGGAAGATCAGGTTGTTCATTTGATCTCTTTGTTTCTTCTTAATGTTGGTGTTTCTTGCTATCACTCCAAAAAAAATTTCAAAAGTTTATTAATAGGCTCTAACGAGTTCAGCCATGTATACTGTCAACATGCTCTCAACATTGCTCTCTCAGATCTGCCTCCTTGAAAATGAAATGGCTCCTACTTTGGGACCAGTGTACAGGCATATATTCCAAGGACAGAGGAGCTTCCAATTGCATGGTCAACTAGTAGTTATGACCTCTTGAAGACCTTCCCCAACACCCCAAGAGCAGATGTATGGATAATGGTGGTCTATCTGTACAGTGGAATGTTACTCAGCAATGAAAAAGAATGAAATTGATATACAATAGCATGAATGAATATCTAAATAATGATGCTGAGTGAAAGAAGTCAGAAAAAGTACATACTTTATACTTTCACATTTATAAATTTCTAGAAAATGCAAACCAATCTAAAGTGACAGAAAGCATACCATGGTCATGTGGTGTTGAAGGTGGGCAAAGAGTGGCAAGGAGAGGGTTGTGAAGAGACACAAGCAAATTTTTTGGAGTAATAGAAATATTCATACCATACTTGCTTCAATAATTTCGCAGGTATGAATATATTTGTCAAATATCATATTCTACAGTTTGTGCCATGCTTAGTTGTTCAGTCATGTCTGACACTTTGTGACCCTGGACTGTAGCCCACAGGCTCCTCTGTCCATGGGGATTCTCCAGGCAAGAATGTTGGAGTGGGTTTCCATGCCCTCCTTCAGGAGATCTTCCAAACGCAGGGATCAGACCCAGGTCTCCTGCACTGCAGGCCGATTCTTTACCATTTGAGCCACCAGGGAAGCTCATTCTACAGTTTCAATATCCACAATGTATTGGATGTCAAGTATTCCTCAAGAAAGCTAATTTTCAGAGAGGATGCCTTCTCAGAAGGAGCATGCCAGCTCCAGCTATTTCTAGTTTTGACATTGCTTGATTGATAGCAGTTCTCTTCTAATTTTACATATTTGGTGAATCTTATTATGCATTGCCATGCTTCTCTTTTGTTCCAGTGGTCAATTCACCTCTCCCTGATTCAATATCAAATGATCTAAGTTATTATTTTCATACTAAGTAGCTTAGCATTTATCATTCCAAATTCTCTTTTTCTTTAACTTTGGAAATATCATGGCTCTTGTTGGCTCCTTGTCCTACCATAGATATTTTAGAATTAAATGATTAAGTTCCAGGAAAAAATTAAGATAGGATTTGTTTTAGTTTCTCTAAATTTTCAAAACACTTTAGGGAGAGGCCACATATTTAATATTATTAAATCTTTCTATGCATTGTTAAGAGCTATGTCTCTAGTAATTTAGATCTTTTTTAATATTTATGAATTTTTAGTAATTTTCTACAGAACATTTCATTTTTTATTGTTAACTCCTAATATCTAATTTTTTCTAACATAAATGGTATGTTTTATTAAACAAAATTTTATGAAAATAAAGCACTCATAAAGAAATCCAAATAAATCATTATGTACATGTTATTAATTTTTACACTTGTTATGGGTTAAATTGTGTTACCAAAAAATATATTTGCTGAAATCTTAACTCCCATGCTTGTGAATATGACCATTTTTGGAAACGGGGTCATTGCAGGTGTATTCAAGGTATAATAGGTCAAGGTGTCCTATTTGGAAATAGAATTTTTGTAGATGCCATTACGGAAAGGCCTAATCAAATATGATGGGGCTATTTATAAAAAGAGGCGTATTTATACAGTGACACAAAAGAAAAATGTTTTATGGTACCAAGTGCAAAGACTAGAGTGACACAGGGACAAACCGAGAAATGGAAAGGAACGTCAGAAGCTAGGAAGAGCAATGAAGGATTTACCAGAGTCTCACAAAACTTGGTCCTGCCAACACTTGATTTATTTTGAACTGCTAGCCTACAAAACTATAAAAATAAAAAAAAATTCTGTTGTTTTAAGGCACCTAAGCTGTGACACTTTGTTATGCCACCCCCAAGAAATAAATACAACACCGCTGTAATTCACCTTCACATTATTAAACACAAAATTATCATCAATTGAGAAATGCCCCTTGTACATTATCTCCAGGAATAATTCCTCATCATGGTAACTAATATTTATTATCAATTATTATTCCTTCTGGGAGCAAGTTCACACTGTATAATTCTTGTCCTAAATTTCTAATATCAGAGTTTTGATTTATCTCATTTCAATATAAATAAGTGGAATTTTATAAGATAAACTATTATGTGTCTGCTTTCTTTTGCTCAGAGTTGTTTGTGATATTAATTGACAAAAATGTGAACAAATAGTTTAAATAAAATAAATGCTATCAAGAGATGCTCAGGTAATAAAGAATTGTAATTTAATTGACACAAAACAAAAGTTTTTTTGGTAAATATTTTATTGGTAAAATCAAAAAGATTGCTAACACACTTTTATGGCAAAGATGTGAGAAAGTGTCACCCTTGAACATTGCTATTTGGATATAACAGGTGTATAATCTCTATTTAAACAATAAATATCAATTAAAATGTAATATATTCATCTGTTGACACAGAAATTACATTCATGGGTATTTCCCATATACGTAAGATGTATAGAAAATAACACAATATATTAACTTCTTTTTACTGTAAAGTTTTTCTATAATTACAAAACTCTGGGGAAAACCTAAAGACTCATTGAAATAAACTGGTCTAATAAATTTTGGCACATCCATTTAGTGCAATGAAAAAGTGAAAGTGAAGTCGCTCAGGTATGTCTGACTCTTTGCCACTCTATGAACTGTAGCCTACCAGGCTCCTCTGTCCATGGGATTTTCCAAGCAAGAGTAATAGAGTAGGTTGCTATTTCCTTCTCCAGGGATTTGGTGCAATACTTGCAATCTTTTACAAAAAATGAGACAGCTCTTTAAGTACTGATATGGAACAATCTGCAAGATATTTTTTACATTAAAATATAAAGAAACAGAACCATTATTTATAGTTATCCAAGAAACTAGTTATGTATTTGCCTCTAACAAGGAAACTAGGTGAATAGGAAATAAGATAAGTAAAGAGACTTTGCTCATTATTTCATATCTCATAGTCTGACCAATCTGAATGTATTAATTATCTATACAAATAAATTCAATTAAATGATTAAGAAAAATAAATATAAAAGCATTATTCAGTTCAATGAATTTGTTTCATGTTCTCTGATTTACTGATTTATGAAATTAAAAAAAAATAAACAAATTTGGATTTATCATTTTCTATATATAAAACTTATTGGTCTTTTCTCATAGATGTTGAGATGCCATAATCCTTTTAAAATCATACATAGTTGAGTAATTTAAGTTTGTAATTTAAGTTAGTGAATAATTAAAGTTTGTTCCATAATATTTATTAAAGGATGAATGTATTAAGACATTGATCACAGTAATTCCTTTAATTATTAAGGCAAGTAAATGTTTTTTCACAAATATAATGAAGCTGCCTAGTACAACCATCAGGAGTAATATGTGTTGGCTTGAGGCATCCACATTTTCCATTTGAATTCTGGAAATCCCTGCATCAGAAAATATATTTATTTTAGAAAGTCATTCATTAGCAAAATTTAATTATCACAAATTTAAAATATATGGATATAATTATTTCGATGGAATATTTACCTTGCAACAGATATTTACCTGTGGAATTATAAAGTATAATTATGTCTAAAACTAATGAAAATATTAGAGATAATGTTGTCAATTAGAGATAAGGAAGAAGTAGAAAAGACAGAATAGAATGGGATATATACATGAACTAGATGCGTAGTTTGAAAAATTCTTCTGAGACTTCTGAAAATTTGGGAAGTGTTTAAATATAAAAAAAATATTATTTGGTTCATTGTCATTAGAAATAAAAATAGACCTAGTTTCCTGCGACTCAGGCTTCCTACTTTTGCATTCTAATCCCCTACGTTAAAAAGGACATCTCTTTTTTTCCGGTGTTACTTCTAGAAGGTCTTGAAGGTCTTTACAGAACTGGACAACTTCAATTTCTTTGGCATCAGTGGTTGGGGCATAGACTTAGAATATTGTGCTTTTGAATGGTTTATCTTGGAAACAAATTGGGATCATTCTGTCATTTTTGAGGTTGCACCCAAGTACTGCTTTCTGGACTCTTTTGTTGACTATGAGGGCTACTTCATTTCTTGGCCACAGTAGTAGATGTAATGGACAGCCAAATTCAATGCAGGACTTCCCTATAGCTGAGATAATAAAGAATCTGCCTGCAATGCAGGAGACATGGGATTGATCCCTGGGTCAGGAATTTCCCCTGGAGAAGGAAGTGGTAACCCACTCCAGTATTCTTACCTGGAGAATTCCATGGAGAGAGGAGCCTGGTAGGCTACAGTCCATGGGGTCACAAAGAGTCAGACATGACTAAGCAATTAACACACAAAAATTAAATTCGCCCATACCTGTCTATTTTAATTCACTGATTCCTACGAAGTCGATATTCAATCTTGACTTCTCCTGCTTAACCACAAGGTCCAATTTACCTTGATTCATGGACCTAACCTTCTAGATTCCTGTGCAATATTGTTCTGTACAACATCAGACTTTACTTTCACCAACAGACACATCCACAACTGAACATCATTTCTGCTTTGACCTAGCTGCTTCATTCTTTCTGGAGCTATTAGTAATTTCTCTATGCTCTTCCCCAGTAGCGTATTGGACACCTTCTGACCTGGGGTCTCGTCTTCTGGTGTCATATCTTTTTTGCCTTTTTAAAGGGATCATGGGATACTTATGGCAGGAATACTTGAATAAAAGGCAAATTGGCCTTGGAGTACAAAATGAAGCATAGAAAGGCTAACAGAGTTTTGTCAAGAGAACATGCTAGTCATAACAAATACCCTTTTCCAACAAACCAAGAGAAGACTCTACACATGGACATCACCAGATGGTCAATACTGAATTGAGATTGGTTATGTTCTCTGCAGCTCAAGAAGGAGAAGCTCTATACAATCAGCAAAAGTAAGACCTGGAGCTGACTGTGGCTCAGATCATGAACTCCTTATTGTAAAATTCAGGCTTAAATTGAGAAAGTAGGGAAAACCACTAGGCAACTCAGGTATGACCTAAATCAAACTTCTTATGATTATACAGTAGAGGTGACAAACAAACTCGAGGGATTAGATCTGATAGAGTGCCTGAAGAACTATGAATGGAAATCAATAACACTGTACAGGAGGTAGTGACCAAAGCCATTCCCAAGAAAAAGAAATGCAGCAAGGTAAAGTGGTTTTCTGAGGATGCTTTACAAATATCTGAAGAAAGAAGACAAGTGAAAGGCAAGGGTGAAATGGAAATATACCCAAATGAATGCAGAGATCCAAAGAATGGCAAGTAGAGAGAAAAAAAAAAAAAAAGTCTTCTTAAATGAGCAATGCAAAGAAATGAGGAAAACAATAGAAAGGAAAAGACTAGAGATATCTTCAAGAAAAGGTCAGTTTGTATTCCAATCCCAAAGAAGGAAATGCCAAAGAATGTTCAAACTACTGTCTGCTGCCTGCTAAGTCACTTCAGTCATATTTGACTCTTTGCAAACCTATGGACCACAGCCTGCCAGGCTCCTCTGTTCATGGGGATTCTCCAGGCAAGGGTACTGGCCCTCCTCCAGGGTATCTTCCCTAACCAGGGATCGAACATGTGTCTCTTATGTCTTCTGCTATGGCAGGGGTCAAGTTCTTTACCACTAGTGCCATCTGAGAAGTCCTCAAACTACAGTATTATTGCACTTATATCATATGCTGGTGAAGTTATGCCCCAAATCCTTCAAGCGAGGTTTTAGCAGAACATGAACCAAGAACTTCCAGATGTACAAGCTGGGTTTCAAAGAGGCTGAGGAACCAGAAATCAAATTACCAACATTCTGTGGATAATGGTGAAAGCAAGGGAATTCCTAAAAAGTATCTAGTTCTGCTTCATTGACTACATTAAATCCTTTGACTGTGTGTAGCACAGCTTACCTTGGAAAATTCTTAAAAAATGGGAGTACCAAACCATGTTACCCACCTCCTGAGAAACCTGTGTGTGGGTCAAAAAGCAACAGCCAGAAGTGGACATGGAACAATGAACTGGTTCAATATTGGGAAAGGGGTATGTCAAGGTTGTATATTGTCACCTTGCTTATTTAGCTTACACACAGAGTACATCTTGTGGAATGCCAGGCTGGATGCATCACAAGATGGAATCAAGATTGCCAGGAGAAATATCAATAACCTCAGAAATGCAGATGATACCACTCTAATGACAGAAAGTAAAGAGGAACAAAGGAGCCTCTTGAAGAGCGGGAAAGAAGAGAGTAAAAAAGCTGGCTTGAAACTCTTTCTTAAAAATACTAAGATCATGGCATCCGGTCCCATCACTTTTTGCTAAATAGAAACAGAAAAGTGGAAACAGTGATAGATTTTATTTTCTTGGGCTCCAAAATCACTGCAGATGGTGGCTTCAGCCATGTAAGTAAGAGATGCTTGCTATGACAAGTAACAGAAGCAGAAAATATTAAGAAGAGGTGGCAAGAATACACAGAAGAACTGTACAAAAAAGATCTTCATCTTTTTTGACCAAGATAATCACGATGGTGTGATCACTCAACTAGAGCCAGACATCCTGGAATGCAAGGTCAAGTGGGCCTTAGGAAGCAGCACTATGAAAAAAGATAGCGGAGGTAATGGAATTCCAGTTGAGCTATTTGAAATCATTAAAGATGATTCTGTAAAAGTGCCACAATCAATATGCCAGGAAATTTGGAAAACTCAGCAGTGGCCACAGGACTGGAAAAGGTCAGTTTTCATTCCAATCCCAAAGAAAGGCAATGCCAAAGAATGCTCAAACTGCCACACAATTGCACTCATCTTACATGCTAGTAAAGTAATGCTCAAAATTCTCCAAGCCAGGTTTTAACAGTACGTGAGCCATGAAATTCCAGATTGTCAAGCTGGATTTAGAAAAGGCAGAGGAACCAGAGATCAAATTGCCAACATCCGTTGGATCATCAAAAAACAGAGAAAGTTCCAGAAAAAAACATCTATTTCTGCTTTATTGACTACACCAAAGCCTTTGATTGTGTGTATCACAATAAACTGTGGAAAATTCTTAAAGCGATGGGAATACCAGACCACCTGACCTGCCTCCTGAGAAGTCTGTATGCTGGTGAAGAAGCAACAGAACTGGACATGGAACAATAGACAGGTTCCAAATCAGGAAAGGAGTATGTCGAGGCTGTATATTGTCACCTTGTTTATTTAACTTATATGCAGTGGACATCATGAGAAATGCTGGGCTGGAAGAAGCACAAGCTGGAATCAAGATTGCTGGGAGAAATATCAATAACCTCAGATATGCAGATGACAACCCTTATGGCAGAAAGCAAAGAAGAACTAAAGAGCCTCTTGATGAAAGTGAAAGAGGAGAGTGAAAAAGTTGGCTTAAAAGTCAACATTCAGAAAACTAAGATCATGGCATCTGGTCCCATCACGTCATGGCAAATAGATGGGGAAACAGTGGAAACAGTGAGAGATTTTATTTTAGGGGGCTCCAAAATCACTGCTGATGGTAACTGCAACCATGAAATTAAAAGACGCTTGCTCCTTGGAAGGAAAGTTATGACCAACCTAAACAGCATATTCAAAACAGAGACATTACTTTGCCAACAAAGGTCCATCTAGTCAAAGCTATGGTTTTTCCAGTAGTCATGTATGGATGTGAGAGTTGGACTATAAAGAAAGCTGAGCACCAAAGAATTGATGCTTTTGAACTGTGGTGTTGGAGAAGATTCTTAAGAGTCCCTTGTAAGGAGATCCTACCAGTCCATCCTAATGAAAATCAGTCCTGAATATCCTGAATATTCATTGGAAGGACTGATGCTGAAGCTGAAATTCCAGTACTTTGGCTACCTGATGGGAAGAGCTGACTCATTTGAAAAGACCCTGATACTGGGAAAGATTGAAGGCAGGGGAAGAAGGGATTGACAGAGGATGAGATGGTTGGATGTCATCACCGACTCAATGGACATGAGTTTGGGTAAACTCCAGCAGTTGTTGATGGACAGGGAGGCCTGGTGTGCTGCAGTGGATGGGGTCACTAATAGTTGGACATGACTGAGAGACTGAACTGTCTGATGATAAGCAAAGCTATGACAAACCTAGACAGTATATTAAAAAAACAGAGACAACACTTTGCTTACAAAGGTCCATATAGTCACAGTTATTGGTTTTTCCAGTAGTCATGTTAGCATGTGAGAGTTGTTCCATAAGGAAGACTGAGCTCTGAAGAATTGATGCTTCTAAATTGTAGTGCTAGAGAAGACTCTCGAGAGTCCTTGGACTCTAAGGAGTCCAAACAAGTCAATCTTACAGGAAATTAACCCTGGATATGCATTGGAAGAACTGATGCTGAAGCTGAAGCACGAAAACTTTGGCCACCTGCAGGCCAAACCCACCAACCCGCACACCCACAACAATTGCAGTTCAACCACAAGAGGACACATGCAGCCCATACAGGAGAAACCCCGGGGGACTGGGCTCCAGTGACCAGAGTGGATTGTGCCACTGGGCCCCATAAGACGTAGTCAGATTCATAGATTCTTAGGAAAAACTGGTGGTTGCAGAGAGAAGTGGGAAGCTGGGGAAAATGGATGATGGGGGTTAAGAGTTATAAACTTCTAATTATAAAATAAGTAAGTTACCAGGAATATAATATATAGTCAGTAATATTGCAATAAATTTTTGTGGTGACAGAGGGTTACTAGTCTTTTCAGGGGGAGGGGGTGACTCATCTTACTGTAATGATCAATTAATGGTGTAAATAAGCATCAGATCACTAGGTCATATACCTGAAGCTAATAATATAATATAGTATGTCATCTATTCTTCAGTGAAAAGAAAGAAAGAAAATGTGAGTGTATTTTTTTCCCCCCACTGAGCCTAATGCCTTCCACATGAAACAATGTATTAAAAATCTGTGAAACTGAGCAATGAGATTAAGGAACATGGATTTTGCACTTTAGGGCAAGGCTACAATATATACAAGAAAATGTATTTTAATTTTGCTCCAACTGTTCATGAATCTCAGTAAAAGTATTAATATCAAGTAACAAAATTAGCAGTGAAAAGTCACCAGCCTTTCACATTCTGCTTATTGAAGTAGTCCTTCTTTTTAAGGTACCCAATGAACCTACCCTCTTCATTGACTTAAACCATATTTTTAACCACTTTTCTCAGTAATGTCTTTGAGTTACATAATCTGAAACATTTGGGTGTCCAAGGGCCCAGACCTTAGATTTCCTGATGTTCACTTCCAGCCTCATAGTATTAATACCATCTCTGCACTGAGGCATGAATAGACCTCTCATTTGAACTTGATAATCGTGTGCCAAAGTGTTCATGTGACATCCTGCAGGTAATTAAGTGTTTAATATATTTAACCTCCATAAATCTAAAACTGAATTCCAGATATGCCCCATCAAAATTACTGGCAATTATTCTTATAGTTGCTAACAAAGAAACTTGAAGTCTCTTTTTACCTCCATCATAGGAAGGTACTTATATAGCACTTTTATGACAAAATGTATTGGGCTTCATATCACATCATAGCATTTACAATCCTCTAATATGCTATATCGCAGAGGGCGCTGGCACCCCACTCCAGTACTCTTGCCTGGAAAATCCCATGGATGGAGGAGCCTGGTGGGCTGCAGTCCATGGGGTCGCTAAGAGTCGGACATGACTGAGTGACTTCACTTTCACTTTTCACTTTCATGCACTGGAGAAGGAAATGGCAACCCACTCCAGTGTTCTTGCCTGTAGAATCCCAGGGATGGGGGAGCCTTGTGGGCTGCCGTCTATGGGGTCACACAGGGTCAGACACGACTGAAGTGACTTAGCAGCAGCAGCAGCAGCAATATGCTATATAAATTGCTTGGTACTTTTTGGTTTGTTATCATTCTCCTACTGCCAAAGAATGAGGGTAGATATAATGCTTTTTGGATGTGATTATCTGGGGCCTGAGATGTGCACTTGGTTGCTGGTCTGAGAAGTGAGATGACTGGAATTAACGATGTTCCCTAAATTCCCAAGGACCATTTCCATTTTTGACCTGTAATTTATGAATCAGGTACTGAGAATGAAAGGGAGTGGGGAGACTATGAAATAAAATCTTACAGATTCTTAGAAGCGTTTGTGCCATCCAGCCACTTCCAGGGATGATGACCCCCTCTTTTCTCTAACCCAGTCCAATGATTGTATTTTATTTTTGATTGAATGAAGACCTGTGGGAAAATTAGAATCACTAGCATTATTCATAATATCAATAATACACTTTACTACAGGGAACTCTCATAAGATGCTGGGCACATTTGTTTTTAAATACCACTATGACAAATAGAGTAGGCACTAATTTCTCCATTGTGAAGAAAAGAAATGAAAGTGGAAAGGCCTCGTGAATGAATCACTCTATTCCTCATGTCTGGATGAAATATATAAAAGAATGAACATGATGGACTTTAAAAAAATCATCGTGTAAAGTAGATTACATAGGTAAACGTGACTGCTCTAGCCTAGTACTTCTCTTCATCATAAGATACTTTAAAGAATACAAAAAGACAAGTCTGAAATCCGCAGATGTCTGTAGTGATTTAGTTTGATGAACAAATAAAATATCCCTATAAATCAATAAGAAAGCAAAGTTATTCAATAAGAAAAATAAGCAAAATTTAAGAACCTATATTTCAAATAAATAAAACACAGGCGCTATAAATGTGGAGATATAACAAGCTCACTAGATGTCAGGGGGATGCAAATCAAAAGTACAAAGATATATTGACAGCTATTCACTTGGTGAAAAATTAAGAATAACAACACCAAGCTTGTTTGAAGGTAGAGAACAAAGGTATCTTTAAAACTGTTGCTAGGGACTTCCCTGGCAGTCCAGAGGTTAGGACCCTGTTCTTCCATGGCAAGGGGCCTGGCTTCAATCCCTGATCAGGGAACTAAGATCCCACAAGAAGCCAAAATTAAACAAACAAACAAACAGAAAAACTTCTGCTAAAATTATATTGAAAAATAAATTGGAAATATTATATAAAGTTCAAATCTTACATACCTAGTGCTTCCAATCCTAGGGTGATGTATGATAAAACATAGGGCAGAGGGAAAAATCTTGCAGAGATGTGTTTAAGAATGTTTAATGAAGGACCATTCATAACAACAAAAGCTGGGAATGACCCAAATTCCCATCATCTCGACTATGAGTAAAGTATATCTGCAGCACAGAATAGCATGCAGGAGTGAAAATGAAGAAACTTACCTACCAGTTTTAAAATAGGTCATCCCATTCACTTGCATGTAAACTTTAGCAAATAAATTTTCTTAAGCATTCTCTGTGTCTATAAAATGGGAATCATATTATCTGTTATGGAGATTTTGTGTACTGAAATAATGCAGGCAGTGTCTGAAACATCTTTGACATAAAATATTGTTAGTTATTTGTAATCATTATTCCAGTTCGTATATTTTACTCACATCAGTTATTTTTGAATGGACACAAATGTGAAGCAGTAAATTCTCTTTCCTAAAAGTTACATATCAGTCTCTGTTTCTCTCACAAACACACAAGTCAATATTTTTACACCATAATAAAATTGTATAAGAGGAATATTTTAATAGTTGATTTTTAAAGCCTAGGAAAAATGTATGGGTATTGTAGAGACATGTCAAAAATATACTTTATTTTTTCTAGAACTTGGAAAAAGCCTTAAATGTCTATTAGTTCTTCATTTTTTGCTAGGTGTTAGGTACATAAACGCACAAAAACCAGTCTCTCTTTTCAAATATCATTGGATTTAAGTCACTGTTCTAATTACATTCTTATGCTCTGTAACACAGCAGAAGACAGAAAATCTTAAATGTTGGTGTGAGAATAATGCTGTTCTAGGACAAAGTCCATCCCAGAGTTTGCAGTGTGTACAGTTCACAGCTTTTAATACTGACAGCAAGGCTATTGCCAAAAGAGGTAATAGAGTATGAAGCAAGGCTTTTGCTCTAAACATCATCAAAATTTTTTCAGAAATTTCAAAGGAACTAGAACAGTTCATGGAAATACAGAAATAACAGCATAAGCAGATTCATTGAAGCTCTAAGTCCAGAAAGTTCAATGGCAGGAATAAAACTGAAGAGAACAGAATTGGAAATTACAAGAAAAAGATGGATTAAAATAAACCCTTGGTGGTAACAGTATATAGTAAAACTCATATCACTTGGGAACTGATTACAACTGAGGTTTAAATTGATCAAGGAACTTGTAATCTGTATCTGGACATTTGTATTTCTTTGGCTTCATATCCCACTACTTAGTAAATATTGATTCATTCATATTATTATTATGATAATATAACTTTCATAAACAAGAAAACATAGGGCTTTAACCTGTACTTCATAAGACACTAATATAAATAACATTTCCAGGACTAAATATTAAGAATTAAATTCAATGCCTGAATTGAATCATTAGAAGGAAATCTACATAATCTGTTAGATGAGCTTTGTATTCTCAAATCTTATAAGTGATGGCAAATGTGATCTAGATTTTCTCTTTAGGAAAAAGAAGCTTCCTCTGTCACTCAGGATTATAATTAAGGTAAAAATTCATTTTTGAAGAATCATTCCAGCTAGTTTCATTCACTTTTATTTTCATTCCATATTTCCTATGATCATGAAAATAAAAAACTCATCCTTCTCTACAAATGTGTTCCTTCCCGAACACTGATGGTGAAAGAATAGAACTCAATACAATGAGATGTTGCCTCTTTTAAACTGTTCATACCATTGAAGGCAGTTTTTCATTAGCCCTGACCTAGCCCCTAGCGGCTGAATACCGAGCAATCTGATGTGTACTAAAATGTGAAGAGGCAACACATATAATCGAAAGACTGAAAATCATCGCATGGCACCCACATGCACAGGAAAGCTATTTCTCTTGGTTTAACAAAGAATTCTTCCAAGTCTTTGTTACACCTGTGTCCCCTCCCCTTCAGGTAAGTCTGCACCTATATGGACCAGGGCTTCAAATAATACTGATGAAATAACATTGGAGGAAAAGCCTATACAATTATCCTAACTTGAGACATACGAACTTCTAGAGCACTTACTCAGATGTAGTAAAGTAAACATACCTGCTCCTCTCGGTCATCAATCTTAATGAGACTAGCACCCAGGTCTTGGCATGACTTACTCTCCGTCCAAGTTTTCTCTTTTTTTGAAAAATAGTAACAGTCTTTTCCACAGCAGGACCACTTTCCTTGAAAATAAAAGCCACCGTCATCCACAACCTCAAGACCATTTAGAGACCTGCACTTTTCTGCATTTCACTGCTTACTTCACACCGAATGAACTCTCCTGCATCCCCAAAGTTATCTTAGGAAGAGCTCTCCTGCCAAACTCTGTAGGTAAGAATACTGTTGAGCCAGAGACTGTTTCTGACAGACCCAAGGCCATTGTTAAGATTGATAAATCTTGATTTCTTGAATACAAATAGACTACAGAAAAGTGGAGCAGTTCTCCCTGAAGGAAGAAACCCATCAGTGTAAGTGTTTAGAAATAGTATTAATTCCAGGTTTCTCTGTGGCTCAGACAATAAAGAATTTGCCTGCAATGCAGGAAACCCAGGTTCAGTCCCTGGGTCAGGAAGACCCCTGGACAAAGGAATGTCTAGTATTCTTGCTGGGAGAAACCCATGGACAGAGGAGCCTGGTGGAGTCCAGGAGTCACATAGACTCAGACAACGACTGAGAGACTGAGCATGACATAACCATTAATTCCAAGGAATCTGTATTGGCAAAAATTCATCCACAAGCACAAAATAATCAAAACAATATAAAGGGCTAATAAGAGCTTCTTACTTTGGAAAGTCTGTATTCAATTAACTATAATTGATAAAATTAATAAGAATGAGCATAATTAAAGGTCCTAACAAAGTTGAGTGTAAAATTTTACAATACTGAAAGGGCTTTTGAATTATGGTGCTGGAGAAGATTCTTGAGATTCCCTTGGGCAGTAAGGAGATCAAACCAGTCAGTCCTAAAATAAATCAACCCTGAATAATCATTGGAAGGACTGATGCTGAAGCTGAAGCTCCAATACTTTGGCCACCTGATGCAAAGAGATGACTCACTGGAAAAGACCCTGATGCTGGAAAATGAGAGGAGGGTGGCAAAGGATGAGATGGTTAGATAGCATCACCAACTTAATGGACATGAATTTGAGCATGCTCCGGGAATGGTGAAACACAGGGAAGCCTGGTGTGCTGCAGTACATAGGGTCACAAAGAGTAGGACAGGACTTACCGAGTGACCTACAACACTGAAAGGGTACAGAAGGGGATAATTCCATGAAAAAACTCTGTCAGCTATCAGCCTAAATATTTAGTACTTACCTGTGGCAAGTGGTAAAACTGAGTGATCCTCAGCTCCTGATACAGAAGCATTCCTTTCACTTGTGTTTTTCATATCTTGTGTATTGCACTTAGAATTTGTCTGAAACTCTTCAATCCATATTGTAAAATTAAGATAATGAATGGCTTTAATAGATCATTTTATTACAATCATTTAATTCTGAATTAAAAAATAAACAATGTTGACTAAGTGAAAGTATGATCAGAGAAAATGTAACGCTATAATATTTTAAAGTTTCACAACATAAAATTTATTTTTCTATATAGCTATAAATTATTATACTTATTTCAAGTATGTAAAACAGTAATCAACATTTATAAAACAGAGAATATAAACTATAAATAAAGGGCTTTTATGTCATCTACTCTTCAAATAAAGATTTTGAAATTTGTGAAACTTAGTATTCACTATTTGATTTAGCATTTAATATTTTCATTTAAGGGTAACCTAAGGGATTTTGCTTTTTTTAGCACAAGTTTATAAGGATTAGTTGAACACCTATGGGAAAAGAACTCAGAGGGCTACTTTTAATGTGAAAAAAAGAGAGTTAAAAATCTCTGAGAAACAGCCATCTTTTCAAAAAATTTGTGCATAAAAATGTAAAAGTAAGTGTAGGAACATTTTTCAAAACACTGGAGAATTTGTTACAAAATTGAGAATCTTTGTTTCAAACTGGGCTAACACTCATCACCATTAAGCCAAATGAAATGTCTACTTGTAAAAAAGCTCTGCTGCTGCTGCTGCTGCTGCTGCTGCTAAGTCGCTTCAGCAGTGTCCGACTCTGTGCTATGCCATAGACAGCAGTCCATCAGGCTCCTCCGTCCCTGGGATTTTCCAGGCGAGAACACTGGAGTGGGTTGCCATTTCCTTCTCCAATGCATGAAAGTGAAAAGTCAAAGTGAAGTCGCTCAGTCGTGTCTGACCCTTAACAACCCCATGGACTGCAGCCTACCAGGCTCCTCTGTCCATGGGATTTTCCAGGCAGGAGTACTGGAGTGGAGTGTCAAAAAAGCTCTAGAAACATTAATTGCACAGTCTCTTAATGTTCTTGGTTACAATAAATGTCACTGTTGCTCCGATTCATTAATCCATTCCAATGTTTATATTTTGGACCTGAATTTAAAAGACACACCAAGACTTCTAGTTTCTAAATACTGCCATTTCTTGTGATTAATAGACACCCACCTCCCTTTCCTTTTTGTCTATCTAAGCCCACACAGGAAGCAACAGTTAGAACTGGACATGAAACAACAGACTGGTTCCAAATAGGAAAAGGAGTACATCAAGGCTGTATATCGTCACCCTGTTTATTTAACTTATATGCAGAGTACATTATGAGAAATGCTGGGCTGGAGGAAGCACAAGCTGGAATCAAGATTGCCAGGAGAAATATCAATAACCTCAGATATGCAGATTGCACCACCCTTATGGCAGAAAGTGAAGAAGAACTAAAGAGCCTCTTGATCAAAGTGAAAGAGGAGAGCGAAAAATTTGGCTTAAAGCTCAACATTCAGAAAAGGAAGATTATGGCATCTGGTCCCATCACTTCATGGCAGGTAGATAGGGAAACAGTGGAAACAGTGGCTGACTTTATTTTTCTGGGCTCCAAAATCACTGCAGATGGTGATTGCAACCATGAAATTAAAAGACACTTACTCCTTGGAAGGAAAGTTATGACCAACCTAGACAGCATATTCAAAAGCAGAGACACTACTTTGTCAACAAACGTCCATCTAGCCAAGGCTATGGTTTTTCCAGTGGTCATGTATGGATGTGAGATTTGGACTATCAAGAAAGCTGAGAACCAAAGAACTGATGCTTTTGAACTGTGGTGCTGGAGATGACTCTTGAGAGTCCCTTGGACTGCAAGGAGATCCAACCAGTCCATCCTATAGGAGATCAGTCCTGGGTATTCATTGAAAGGACTGATGTTGAAGCTGAAACTCCAGTACTTTGGCCACCTCATGTGAAGAGCTGACTCATTTGAAAAGACCCTGATACTGGGAAAGATTGAGGGCAGGAGGAGAAGGCGATGACGAAGGATGAGATGGTTGTATGGCATCACCAACTCAATGGACATGGATTTGGGTGGACTCCGGAAGTTGGTGATGCACAGGGAGGCCTGATGTGCTGCGGTTCATGAGGTCACAAAGATACGGACACGACTGAGCGACTGAACTGAACTGGAGGCCACACAGTAGAGAACTAATATGGGCAAGACTTTCAACAATTTGCAGAATAGTCTTTAGGCACATCTGAAAATAGCCAACTCTGATAGATTGTGTCACTCATCTCATCACATTGCCTTCCCACAAACTTCTGAAAGTCCAATGACAAAAATGTCGCAAAACTGTTCAGATACAAATTAGTGCTGCTCGACATTTACAATTCTCATCATCATTATGCTCTTCAATACTACACAATGTGTTTATTGAGTCACATTCTTTCCCTAATTCAATAGCTATTCCGTCTTTTCCTAATTATCTATGACCCCTCCTGACTCTCTCTCAAAAGATGGCTTCATCTGCTATCAGTACTTCACATAGAAACAATCACCATCAAGCCTAAGTTCCCCTCACTTTCTTGGTTCCGTTTTTATAAACACACAGGTATCCATCAATCTATTGCAGAAAAAATTTGTGCTTCCCACTGAACAAGGCTGAAATTCTCACCCCTAGTCTGTGTCAACTAAATATACATATATATATTCACAACTTGAAAGTTGAGAGTTATGTTATATTTAGTGGGAGTTTTTCGGACTTTACACCCTGGGAAGGAAGTACCTCAAGTAACTCTGAAGGACGACTCCGAAGAGGTGAGGGTGGGAGGGAGAGATAGGTTATATAGGAGTTTGGCAACAAAAGGCAGGTAGTCTAAACTTCAAAAGATTATTGTTATCTAAGCAATAAAGGAAACTAGATATTTCAAGTTAAGAAATTCGGCGTTTTTCTTTGTACAGGAATATACAAGAGTCTGGACTCACAGAAATCTCTCCTTTGATATGCATCTCAGCTATCTGGGGCCGGTATGCTGTGTTTTCATATACTGAGTGTCCCTGGGGCTCATAGTATGCAGTGGTTACAGTCTGATGGCTGCTAAATTACAGGCATTGTTTTGCTTCCTGAGTTCCCTCAGGGCTCACCAGCTTACCACCCCTGAGGCCTACAATCACTGATGATCGTGACATCCTTTGTTTACTGACATGGCAGGCAACATTTCATTTCTCATCTGGATATAACCCCCTATCTGATCTTTCCAGTCTACCTTGACTGGACTTTCCAGAATCCAGATCTGCTCATGTAATATGAGTTATGTTTTTCCTTAATATAAAATACTTCAATTGTTTCCTTTGTTTTTAAGGCAAATTTAAAATTTTTTAACATGGTACAAGGGCTTCCCAGGGGGTCCAGTGGGTAAAGAATCCGCCTGCAATGCAGGCGATATAAGAGATGTGGGTTCGATTTCTGGGTCAGAAAGATCCCTTGGAGGATGGTATGGCAACCCACTCCAATATTCTTGCCTGGAGAATCCCATGGACAGAGGATCCTGGCAGGTTACAGTCAACAGGATCACAAAGAGTCTGGCACAACTGAAGCGACTTAGCATGCATGCACACAACACGGTACAAAAGATTTCCATGAAGTTACACACCTAGCCAAACTTACTTCTAGCCACCTTTTTTTTGGTCCAAACCTGAATGTTCCCAGCATGTACATCTGTCCGTTTTTCATGTTATCCTTTACCTGAATGAGCCTTCTCTACCCTGAGCCTCCTAATTATTTCTCACCTTCCCTTTTTTAATTTTTTTTAATTTTTATTTTTACTTTATTTTACTTTACAATACTGTATTGGTTTTGCCATACATTGACATGAATCCACCACGGGTGTACATGCGATCCCAAACATGAACCCCCCCTCCCACCTCCCTCCCCACAACATCCCTCTGGATCATCCCCGTGCATCACCTTCCCTTTTTATCAGTTATTAAATCCTACAGGAGAGCTTTCTTGACCTCAGCATGCTATATGCCATTCATCTGATATCTTCATGCCATTGTCCTTATACTAATATTTTATTTTAAACACCGGTTCTTTTTTAAAGAATATTTTCCTTGAAACTGAGCTCATTGGAAAATGACTTTTCCTTTAATTTTTGTATCTTTGATGCCATACATAGTTCCTGATCCATAAGAGTTCCTCAAAATTGTTTGTTGAATGAGTGAAAGAAAAAATTAATAATCATGAGGAAAAGATGTTGGAAACAAGCATTGTATAAGAATTTCTGAAAATTTATATGAACTATGTAAAATTGATAACATTTAATCATATAGAAAATAAATCATTTATTTTCATTTGTAATTTAAACATTATTATCTTTAAATATATAACAGTATGCTTAGTGCATATAATAATGAATGTAATATTCAAATAAATATTTTCCCAACTCTTTGGTCATATGGTAAACCTCATCCTACTTGAAAAGTAATTTCCACTGTGTATGTAAACAACACTGTATAATCAGCAAGATTTTTGTGCCATTACACTTATCACACTATTCTGTGTGTCATAAACACTCAGTGACAGCAAAATAATAAAATCATCATCATCAATATTATCAACATCATCCATGATCACTAATGATTTCTATACAACTTTATATCAACAGAAGTTCATTAGTTATAGTATCTCATTTTTCATCCTGACTCTTTTCACTCGTAAGAAATGTATATATATGGTACTCACACATATAACCTAAGACTGTGATTGCCAGTAGGAGAAACAAGCATACAATTCCCAGGATTATTGCAATGATATGCCATGGAGATTCTGTACAAAATCAAAATGCAAAATATATGTAAATATATATATATATAAAGCATCAAGCATTAAAAAAAACAGAATTGGAACAAAATGGAAATTTGTTCTGGAGTTTAAAATTAATACCTATAATTACTGTGACCACAAATCTCATTACTATTATGTTTTTCTATCCCTCAGTATATAAGCACTCGAAAAAACTGTTGAGAGTCCCTTGGAATGCAAGGAGATCAAATCTACCAATCCTAAAGGAAATCAACCCTGAACATTCATTGGAAGGAATGATGCTGAAGCTGAAACTACAATACTTTGGCCACCTGATAAGAAGAGCTGACTCATTAGAAAAGACCCTGATGCTGGGAAAGACTGAAGGCGGGAGAAGGCGATGACAGAGGATGAGATGGTTGCATGGCATCACCAACTCAATGGACATGAGAAAACTCAAGGAGACAGTGAAGGACAGGGAAGCCTGGCATGCTGCAGCCCATGGAGTCACAAAGAATCAGACATGACTGAGTGACTGAAAAGCAACATATAAGGGTTTCACTGGTGGCTCAGTGGTAAAGAATCTACCTGCAAGGCAGGAGCTGCATGAGATGCAGTTTCAATTCCTGGATGGGAAAGATCCTCTGGAGGAGGACATGGCAACCCACTTCAGGATTCTTGCTTGGAGAATCCCATGGACAGAGGAGCCTGGCAGGCAACAGTCCATAGGTCTCAAAGAGTCAGACATGACTGAAACAACTTAGCACGTATGTACATTTCAGTATATAAGGAACTAGGCATGTAATATCAAATATGTGTGGGCACAATTATGATTTCATTTTTTCTTACTTAACATCATAATATTTTCAGAAAACAAGAAAACAAATGAAAAAGAAACTTTACCTTTCCTTTTGTGACTCTGATATCTTTTGACCTTCTTTTTCTTTGAATACAGGAGAGTCGGACACAACTGACGTGACTTCACAGCAGCAGGTGCCTAGGACTGTCATATTTATATAGATATAAAAGATTTGTGTCTTCTCTATTCTCCACGTGTCATTTATTAATTTTATTGTCTTTCAAATGAAAATAGCTTTGACCTTTTTATTCCCCTCTACTGTAATTTTTTGTCATGATTTTTCATATTTTCTAGTTTCTTTCTTCACCTTTATTTCAATTACTTTAATTTCACCAAAATTGCTTTTTCATTTCAAGTTTCTTGTCAATCATGCTCAGATTTCTTCTTCCTTTTTTTTTTGTTTATAATGTATGCATTTAAGGCAATTAATATGTCACAAGACAGAATCTTGCTGTTACTTTTTCCTTTTAATTCATATAAAATTATGAAATTTGACTTTGATTTTTCCTTGGTTCATATGTTATTTAGAAATAGATTACTGAATATAAAAACTGATAAAGATTTTCAAAATTTTGGTTATTGACTTCTATTTTAGGTAAAATAGTTAGAGAATTTTTCATGAACCTGGAAATATTCTGTATGTCTATTACATATGGCTGATGTGACTATGAAATCAATATGAAACGTTTATTTCTTCTAATTAATTTAAAAAATTTGAATATTCACATTTCAAGTGCCAAGTTGCCAAACTTGGCTGGGGGCTAGTGTTGTGACACCATAGTTCTGTAGCTTTTTTAGTAATGTAACTGGACTTAGGCATATATAGCAAATTTTTGGGAAATGTTCATTTGAACTTAAAAAATAAGAATATTCTATGTTAGTGTATGTGTGTGTGTTCATATATGTCCTGGTTACTTGTCTAGTTTAGATATTTCTATTGCTTACTGTTATATCTGCTTGCTTGATAAGTAGTGGTGATAAATTGTTTAAATCTCCATTTACGATTATTTATGCATGATTTTCAAATCTGTGTTGACCTTGTACTGTTCAGTACATACATTTTTTAATTGCTAATAGTTTAGATACTCAATATATAATTATTAAACATGCCCTATTTTTTTGGAACGTGGTTCTTGCTTTATACTGTGAGAGTACATTAACTAAAGCAGTTTGTGTTCTTTTCTTTACTTTCCTGTTCATGGCTTTTGATAAAATAATATGGCTCATTAAGTTAGCAGTTATTGAAATAACTGTTTTACATACATAGCTGTGTTAAACAAAATATTTTAAAATATAAACATTCTTTTTTTTTAATTTTATTTTTACTTTATTTTACTTTACGATACTGTATTGGTTTTGCGATACATTGACATGAATCCACCACGGGTGTATACGAACTCCCAATCCTGAATCCCCCTCCCACCTCCCACCCCATGTCATCTCTCTGGATCATCCCCATGCACCAGCCCCAAGCATCCTGTATCCTGTATCGAACATAGACTGGCACTTCGTTTCTTACATGATGGTATACATATTTCAATTGCATTCTCCCAAATCCCACCCTCTCCCTCTCCCTCAGAGTCCAAAAGTCCGTTCTATACATCTGTGTCTCTTGCTGTCTCGCATACAAGGTCATCATTACCATATAAACATTCTTAAAATTTAAATGGAAAGCTATTCCATATATATTTAATATAAATTTAAGATTATCATATGCTCTATTTACATATATTATTTATATGTAAGTACATATAGTTAATATTTAAGTATAGTGTATTGTTACTTTGAATTCTACATTATGTTGTTTTCTTAGCTTTCACAATAAATATTTTTAACTTTCTTTTAGAAGAATTTATAAATTTAATGTCTTAGTTCCATCAGTGGAGAAGGCAATGGCAACCCACTCCAGTACTCTTGCCTGGAAAAATCCCATGGATGGAGGAGCCTGGTAGGCTGCAGTCCATGGGGTCGCTGAGTTGGACATGACTGAGCAACTTCACTTTCACTTTTCAATTTCATGCACTGGAGAAGGCAATGGCAACCCACTCCAGTGTTCTTGCCTGGAGAATTCCAGGGACGGAGGAGCTTGGTGGGGCGCTGTCTATGGGGCCGCACAGAGTTGGACACGACTGAAGTGACTTAGCAGCAGTTCTATAAGTACCCTACATTTTACAGCATGCATTCTTTACTCAGTAGTCTAGTAAGTTCATATTTTTGTACTTTTCTGAAAAAACAAAAAGACATAATTTCTCTCTACTGTTTTCACTGCTCATGCCATTTTTGCTCCCTTGAATTCTAATACAAACATATATGCACAATTTGATACTTTATCATTACTATTTTACATGTCAATATCTATTGGATACATCCACATAAGTTCTTTTCTTCAATTCTTCTTTACTCTCTGCATATCCAAATTTTCAACTAGAATAAGAGTCTTCATTATAAGACCTTAAAATGTTTCCTTTATACAGAGTTATTTTGTAATTTTGGCAATTTCCCTCCATTTAAAAAACTTCCTTGAAATGAATCCATCTAGCCATCTTGTTAAAAGGATATTTGCACTTACTCCAATCACTCCATGGGAAATAGATGGGGAAACAGTGGAAACAGTGTCAGACTTTATTTTTTTGGGCTCCAAAATCACTGCAGATGGTGATTGCAGCCATGAAATTAAAAGACACTTACTCTTTGGAAGAAAAGTTATGAGCAACCTAGATAGCATATTCAAAAGCAGAGACATTCCTTTGCCAACAAAGGTCCATCTAGTCAAGGCTATGGTTTTTCCTGTGGTCATGTATGGATGTGAGAGTTGGACTGTGGTGTTGGAGAAGACTCTTGAGAGTCCCTTGGACTGCAAGGAGATCCAACCAGTCCATTCTAAAGGAGATCAGCCCTGGGATTTCTTTGGAAGGAATGATGCTAAAGCTGAAACTCCAGTCCTTCGGCCACCTCATGCAAAGAGTTGACTCATTGGAGAACACTTTGATGCTGGGCGGGATTGGGGGCAGGAGGAGAAGGGGACGACAGAGGATGAGATGGCTGGATGGCATCACGGACTCGATGGATGCGACTCTGAGTGAACTCCAGGAGTTGGTGATGGACAGGGAGGCCTGGCATGCTGTGATTCATGGGGTCGCAAAGAGTCAAACATGACTGAGCAACTGAACTGAACTGAACTGAACTGATGGACATCTAATTTATCTATATCTCTTAGGTCACTAGGTATTGCTATTTTAGATTTAGTCACAAACACATTTTATATAATAAAAAGTAAATTCAAAATACTCTTAGTATTCTGAGTATTTATCTTGGCTCTAGGTGGACTAACCATAGATTTTATTAAAGTTAAATGCCAGAAGAGTCAACATATTTGGGCATGTAACCAAGGACATGATGTGCACAAAATTATTTAATTGAAACCAGCAAAGTGTATGATAATATGAATAATACATTTAACACTTACCTTGTAGTTCAGCTGATAAAGAATCCGCCTGCAATACAAGAGACTTCAGTTCAATCCGTGAATTGGTCAGATCCCCTGAAGAAGGGAATGGCTACCCACTCCAGAATTCTTACCTGGAGAATTTTATGGATGGAGGAGCCTGGAAGGCTACTGTTCATGCATTTGCAAAGAGTTGGAAACAACTGAGTAACTTTCACTTTTCACTTCAAATTTTAAAAGTGAATATCACTGAATTTTACATTATTTGGCATCACTAATGAATGCTTCACTTGCTATAATTCAATGAAGTGGGTAATAGAATATTATTTAGTTTATTAATATAAAATATAATAAAGAAAATCACCATATAGGTAGCCATTAGCAATTGCTATAGAAAGTTCAAATATTAATCTATATTATTAGGACATAATAGAGTTTGCAAGTAGCTTACAAACAGCTTACAAATACCTGAGAAAAGAAGAGAAGTGAAAGGCAGAGAAGCAGGAAAAGATACCCAAGTGAATGCAGAGTTCCATAGACTAGCAAGGAGAGATAAAGTCTTCTTAAGTGAACAATACAACGAAATAGAGAAAAACAATAGAATGGGAAAGACTAGAGATATCAAGAAAACTGGAGATACCAAGGGAATATTTCATGCAAAGATAGGCACAAGGGAGAACAAAAATGGCAAGAACCTCACAGAATGGCAATCCACTCCAGTATTCTTGCCTGGAGAATCCCATGGATGGAGAAGCCTAGCAAGTTACAGTCCATGGGGTCTCAAAGAGTCGGACACGACTGAGCGACTTCACCTCACCTAACAGAAGCAGAAGAGATTAAGGAGAGGCGGAAAAAATACCCAGAATACCTGTACAGAAAAGCCCTTAATGACCCAGATAACCACAATGGTGTGGTCACTCACCTAGAGCCAGACATCCTGAAGTGTGTAGTCAAGTGGTCCTTAGGAAGTCTTACTAAAAACAAAGCTAGTAGATGTGGTGTAATTCCAGCTGAGCTATTTCAAATCCTAAAGAATGATGGTGTTAAAGTGCTGCACTCAATATGCCAGCAAACTGAAAAACTCAGCAGTGGCCACAGGACTGGCAAAGGGCAGTTTTCATTCCAATCCCAAAGAAAGGCAACACCGAATAATGTTCAAATTATCCTACAATTACACTCACTTCACATGCTATCAAGATTATGCTCAAAATCCTTGAAGCTAAGCTTCAGCAGTACATGAACAGAGAACTTCCAGATATTCAGGCTGGATTCAGAGAAGGCAGATGATCAAACTGCCAGTATCCATTGAATCATAGAGAAAGCCAGGGAATTCCAGGAAAAAATCTACTTTTGCCTCATCGACTCTGCTAAAGCCTTTGACTGTGTGGATCACAACCACCTGTGGAATATTCTTAAAGAGATGGGAATACCAGACCAATTTAGCTGCCTCCTGAGAAATCTGCACACAGGTCAAGAAGCAACAGTAGGACAGGACATGGAACAATGCAATGGTGGGTTGGTTCAAAATTGGGAAAGGAATACTTCAAGGCTGGATATTGTGACCCTGCTTATTTAACTTATATGCAGAGTACATCATGTGAAATGCTGGCTGGATGACTCACAAACTGGAATTAAGATTGCAGCAAGAGATATCAACAACCTCAGACAGTAGATGATACCACTTTAATGGCAGAGAAGAGGAACCAAAGAGCTTCTTGATGCAGGTGAAACAGGAGAATGAAAAAGATGGCTTAAAGTTCAACAATCAAAAAAAAGAGATCATGGCATCCAGTCCCATCACTTCATAGCAAATAGATGGAGAAAAAGTGGAAATAGTGTCAAATTTCATTTTCTTGGGCTCCAAAATCACTGTGTAGAATGACTGCAGCCATGAAATTTAAAAATGCTTGCTCCTTAGAAGTAAAGCTATGACAAAATTAGATAGCATATTAAAAGGCAGAGACATCATTTTGCTGACCAATGTCCATATAATCAAAGCTACGGTTTTCCAGTAGTCATGTGTGGATGTGAGTTTGGATCATAAAGGCTGAGAGCCAAAGAATTGATTTTTTCCAGCTATGATGCTGGAGGGAGTCCCTTGGACAGCAAGGAGATCAAGCCAGTCAACCCTAAAGGAAATAAACCCTGAGTATTCATGTGAAGGACTGATGCTGGAACCGAAGCTCCAATACTTTGGCCGCCTGATCAAAGAGCTGGCTCATTGGAAAAGATCCTGATACTGGAAAAGATTCAGTGCAAGAGGAGAAGAGGGCCACAGAGGATTAGATGGCTGGATGACATCACTGACTCAATGGACATGTAGTTGTGGGTGTGCTCAGATGCTGGGAGCCAGTATGAGAAATCCCGCCCATGGCAAAGGTCATGAGGAAGGAAGCCCGACAAAACGCAAAGGCGTGATCCAGCTTCAGGGGTTCCCCCTGAGTTTTCCTGAACATCTACCCCCCAAAACCAGAGTCTGCTGCCTTATTGTACTGTGCTTTCCACTCTTCTGCCTCTAATAGCAATTAACTTAGGGCTCCAGTTAAGAGTCTCCTGCATATGAAAGGTGGAGAAGGCAATGGCACCCCACTCCAGTACTCTTGCCTGGAAAATCCCAGGCACAGAGGAGCCTGGTAGGCTTCAGTTCATAGAGTCGCTGAGTCGGACACAACTGAGCAACTTCACTTTCACTTTTCATTTTCATGCATTGGAGAAGGAAATGGCAACCCACTCCAGTGTTCTTGCCTGGAGAATCCCAGGGACAGGGGGGCCTGGTGGGCTGCCATCTATGGGGTCGCACAGAGTTGGACACGACTGACGTGACTTAGCGGTAGCAGCATATGAAAGGAATGTTTCAGCTCAAACCCCTCTGATGGCTCTCTAACTTGCCTGACAGGTTCCCCTGGACTTTTGACAACTTGTGAATTGCTTAAAGCATCTTAAAGATACAGAGCCTTTTCTAAAGAGCTAAAAATTATATTGGTGACGGGTTTTCACTGTTGACTCAATGACTGCTGCCAGGCCTCCATATTCTTTATCTTTTAGGCACCTGAAAGATTAGTCAATGTAATTGGGATATAGGAATAGGAATATAGTAGTTTTGATGTTAGCAACACTAGACTTTTGAGTTAATTACTTTTCTCTTTGTTATATATCACTGCACTCCTCTTGTGTCCTTGATATGTAAGAATGTAACTTTATTTAGTGCTTTCTGAGAGTGGCACCAGACTTTGGGAAGAACAACATAAATAAGTCTTCTGGTTGACAAAGCCTTATCAGAAAAGGGCTGTAAAATGTTAATTGCCCTTCTGGCCAGAAGATGATGTAAATCACCTAAGGCTTGTGTATACGACTAGGTATGCAGAGAGAAACCTGGTCTCGATAAGAGTCAGGGTTGCTGATGCTGCATAATTTTGTATTATTCATTGATCTCTATGTAAAATCAAAAGGTATATAAGGCCTTTCCAGACAATGGTGGTGGGGGGGGTGGGGCAGTCATTGGAAAGACTGGTTTCCCCCGTGTCTTCTTTTCTTACTCTATTTTCTGGCTGAATTCCCATCTGGGGCGTGGAGGCTCGCCATGTCTACTTACTTGCCCTGGCTTCTAAGACCCATGAGAGAGGGAGCCCAAGGCGGGGCACCCTCCGATATTCAAACGGATGCCGGCGGCCCAACGTAGATGGTGCAAACTTCTTGTCCTGAAGTTTTATTGGCTTTCCCCGTAAACCAAGTTATTCAGCCTCTTTTCTCCACTAAATTTTCCTACTACACTATTCTTTCCTAATTTATTTTATATTTCTAAATAAATAAGTTTTTCCTTGCCATGCCGTCCCCACTTCGAATTACCCTGGATCCACCGGGGCTGGACCCCGGCATTCAGTCTCTTCAGTCATGTCCGCCTCTGTGACCCCGTGGACGGTAGCCCACCAGGCTCCTCTCTCCATGGAATTTTCCAGGCAAGAATACTGCAGTGGGTTGCCATTTCTTTCTCCAGGGGTTCTTCCTCAGCCAAGGACTGAACCTGGGTCTGTTGCATCACAGGCAGATTCTTTACCATCTGAGCCACCAGGGAAGCCCATCATTGAATGTGAATTTGAGCAAACTGAGGGAGATAGTGAAAGGGAAGCTTTGCCTGCTGCAGTCCACAGGGTCACAAAGAGTCAGACATGGATTCATGACTGAACAACAACAATAAATTGGTATATAACTACAGATTTATATTCCATGTTTCTAGATTTTAGAAAGCTAAAAATTAGATGACAGTAAAAGTTTAAAATGTAGCAACTCTTCTGAAATAGGGACAAGTATCCTTAAATATGAACTGTCAATGGAATTATGATTTCCTCCATTATAATAGAAATGACACAATGAGATTATAAGGAAAAGAAATAAATAATGCCTAGATTTAGCAAACTTATCTAGAAGTAAAACTTAATCACTGAAGTTACTCTTGACAAGGCATAAATGTTCAGCATTGATGAATGAAGTGAAAGCAAGTTAACAGCAGGGTGATCATGTCCTTTGTCCCCCTATATCTTTTAGAAAGTGAAATCAATTCTCAGAGGAACTCACCAAAGAACAAACTAACTGATACACTACATATCCAAAGTCTCCTATATTCTGGAGGTGTGTGATGATAAACTTCTTCAAAATACCCAAGTGTATGAATTTCCTGTTTCAGTGACATGGTGATGAGAAATGTACTTTCTCCACTATTGCTTCACTCTGAGCCTTCACAGGGCAGTCTGTGAAGACCACAGACATTGTTTGATTTTCACAGTAACCTGGCCACTCAGAGAAGAGGCAGGACTCTGGCCTGTAGAAGGTATGTGTTTCCCTCTCCTTCCTAATCCCTCATCTCATTTATCAGGAGATTACAAATGCCAGTGTGGTTCGACTTAGGGACAATTGCTAAGCAAACAAATTAAAGAGATATTGGTATCTGTATTTGATATTTTGGTATTTTAATTTGGGGAGAAAGTAGGAAGAAAATATGAAGTATTTGGGAAGATTTCTGAAAATGTTCAGATTCTTGCCTGCAGACGTTATTCAAGTGAATACATACATGTATAACTGATTTTGTTAATCAATACAATTTAAGATGAAGTATCAGGAGCATCAGGACACGGGACAGTCAACAGTGTATTTTGTTATCAATAGACATATAATTAGATATAGTATTAAATATTTAACTCAGCCCTTAAAAATAAGTTCTTAAAATGGATTCATAGAATTGTGAATGGCCAATATAATTCTTCACAGATCTAGGTAAAGTAAAAATCACAATATGGTACCTCCAGTAAAGTGCTGGATTAACTCAATTATATATAATCAAATGCTTTATAAAAACTTGATCATAATATTGAAAAAAGACCAATCACACTAACACAGAGATTTCTGTCTAATAAATTATATTGCCTAAAATGAATAATACCATGGCAATTATATTAAAATAAGAAATAAAAGTCAAATTTAATATTAGGTGTTTTACATGCTTTATATCATATATATTTTTATTCTCATTTTAGATTAGTAAACTCATTTGCTAAATACTAAATAATTTTTAAAGGTCATACATTATAAATTTCAAAGCCAGAATTAATTGTAGATTGCACTGACTACAGAATCCATTGACTGAATTATTAAGGCACATTATTGACTTATTATAATTGCTGATACAACTAAAGCTACCCTCATTGACTTAACAGCCTCAGGATCTTCCTGGAAGTTTGTACCAACATTGTCCTTCCATAAATGATGTATGCTTTTCCTTATCAGTTTATAATTTCATATCTTAGCCATTGTAAACTGTCAATTACTCATGTAAAATAAGTATTTATTTAATGACATTTTAACATTGTTTAGTCTTTATATGATAAAAAGTTTTGGAGAATTTAATATGTCATGTACCATTTTTAACATGTAAAATATATCTTTAATTTTTTAATGATTTCTTGGAGCTCCACAATCACTCAAAATAGATGAATTATTTGATAGCATCTCATTCCCTTTTCATTAATGAATGTCCCAGTTAAAGTAGTTTAATGCAGAGTGTACTTTTATGCCAATACTGTTATTCCCTCATCATAGAAAGCTGTCTTTAAATTTTAATGGATTTTAAACTTACCTATATAATTGGTGCATTTTTTTCCAATATGGACTTTAATTTGAACCAAGATATTATAACAATTTCAAAGTGTTTCTGTGAATTTTGACTTTCAATTCATCAGGATATTACTATTCATGAACTTTTTCAGTAATCTACTAATTTTCATTGTTCCAATAAACAAGTAACATTATGTCAAACAAAGAATATTTTTTTAAAACATTTATTTGTTTTTAACTGATTGATGACTGCTTTACAATATTGGTTTGATTTTGTCATATATCAGCATAAATTAACCATAGGTGTACATATGTCCCCTCCTTTGAGTTTCCCTCTCACCTCCCGCCCATTCCCACCACTCTTGGTTATTAATCACCAAATACTATTTTTAAAACTACTTACTCTACCATGAAACAGTTGTCTAAAGGTCTACTGAAATGAGAACCAAACTTGGATTTGCTCAGCTGCTAAATGAGTGCTGTTAACTGACCTCACACATCACTCAGTGTAACCTTTCAAGGTTTCTTGTGATTTTATACACCATTTATTAACTACTTCTGTAAAGTTTCCATAGAGCAACATCTTGACATTAAACAGCCACAGAGATGAAGAACCAAAAGGAAAACTACTCAGAACCGAGTCTGGTTAAGGATACCAGGAGACAGCATATGAGAGGTAAGATGGTGAAAAGATCAGTTTTAGCAGCTGAGCAGGAGAAAACGTACATGCAATTAAACTTTCAAAATGCCTTTTGTTATGTCAATGGAATGACAGGAACTACCACTGCAAGTGTAAAGCATTTACCCGCTTACGTGTTTTTATTAATGAGGCTTAGAGCTGGAGTTTGCAATACAATATTCTAATATGACATCTGTGCTGCGCTGTGCTTAGTCGCTCATTTGTGTCCGTCTATTTGCAACCGCATGGACTGCAGCCCGCCAGGCTCCTCTGTCCATGGGGATTCTCCAGGCATGAATACTGGAGAAGGTTGCCATGCCCTCCTGTAGGACTGCCTACCCAGGCATTGCTGTAATTTGTAGTCTTTGATCTACAACTCATGAAGCCTTATATTTGCTGAAAAAGGAATGGTATATTCTGAGAAGAGGATTGCAATGGCAGATATTGTTTTGGGGTCCAAGCTGGTGCCTTTGAATTCTCACGGATGTGGGATCTTTTGTTCTTCTAAAATAACTGTCTCCATCACTCCTTTCTCAGTGTTTCCTTTTCTCTCCCTGCAGATTCACCATCAGCTCGAGAGAAGCTCATTGTTGTGATCCTGGGAATCATCTGTTTTGTCTTGATGTATACGATAGTGAGAGTGGTAACTTTTATTCCACGTAAGTCAAGTTTTGAAAGATTATAATTGAACCTTTCATTTTAATGATCATCAGTGCCTCTAAAATTTCATATTATTATGGAATAGAACTCGTATTTTAATGTGTGCATTTAGCCTAAGTATTGAATGGTTATTCTGAGTTAAGCAAAGTATAAATTAAAGAATGACTGTAGGGAAAACTAAATATATACATAGATATTTTCTGATTTCATAACTCAAAGATATACTTTAAGAAACTGAAACACCTTATTGAGAAAACCAAATTAATTATTTTTTTTCTTTTTTTTTTTTCCAAATTAATTCTTGAGATTGCTTGAACCAAGTATTGTAAGAGGTGGTGAGTCTTTTCTCTAAGATTTTCGAAATATACACCCCTCAGTCTTCGTTACCTCATTAATTATTCTTAAAGCAATATTTTCCAGATCATCCTAAATCCTAAAAACACCATGTTTACACTAAAAACTAAAATTTTTATGATTTATTTAGATCAATGTAAATATTTTAAAATATTACTTCCATTTTTTTCTAGGTACCCAAATATCAGAACAGAATAAGTCCTCTCTGGTAACAAAGCTCCATAAAGGTACATAATGATTTCAAACTTCTATTATAAATATAGTTTGTATTTTGCCTCTCTCTTAGGCTAGTGAAAATAGAAGTAGATTTGGGGATAAAACATAAATTATAAAATCAAGCAACAATATTCCTAAATAATGATTACAGGAGAGTCTTTCTTCCTATGCAACAATATGATCACCATATCCAATGTTGGCAACTGGCTCTAATTTCCTCCTGCTATAATATGATAAGAGACAAAAAATTTTGCTATTCTAAAATGGAAGTTTCATGTCTTGATTTTCAGGACTTGTAAATAGTAGATATTTCTATGTGTTTGCTTTATATGGGGACATAAATTGGGATATGAGAGATGGACCCTCTCTATGAATGTATGAATGAGATTTGTTTTATATGTACCAGCCTTGAGGTTGCATAGATATGTTATTTTATCCATATATGTGTGTATGCATACATATGTTTACATCTATGCATATGTGTAAGTTAATTTTTATTTTTCAAATTCAAATTGCCTTTGAATAGTAATTCATAATCTTTCTCCAGAATTTCATTGTGGTTGTTGTCCAAAGGAGTGGTTTACATATTCCAACAATTGTTATTCTATTAGTTTGGAAAAAGAAACATTGAATGGGAGTTTGATGTCCTGCACTACTAAGAATTCTACTCTGCTTTACATAGATAGTGAAGAGGAAATGGTAAGATATTAAGTGTTTCCAACACTTTATTAAAGGCTTGATTCAGTCAATATTATATTTGTTAGAATTCAAGTGTGTTTTTGTACATATTTGTAGTTTGCTTATTTTAAGATCTGTTAATATTCCATTAAACAATGGAATATGACTTTATGATACTTTATTTTCATTTTAAAACCATTAATGCACGTTTGGTAATTTCCAGTTCTTCTGCTCCTTGTTAGCATGATGGATCACCTTGTAAGGCTCACCTGTGTTACCTACGGGATTCTCTCAGCACAGGAGGAATGGTTTACCTGTGCCACCTCCAACAGTTAGGTTAGGTATTGGGTGTTGGGAAGTAAGAGGCCTAGGTCACTTTCATCTGATGGTGGGGAGGATACAGTTCAGTTCAGTCGCTCAGTCGTGTCTGACTCTTTGCGACCCCATGAACCTCAGCATGCCAAGCCTCCCTGTCCATCACCAACTCCCGGAGTCCACCCAAACCCATGTCCATTGTGTCGGTGATGCCATCCAGCCATCTCATCCTCTGTCGTCCCCTATACAAGATGCCGTGATTATTGTTACTGCACCTCCCACCCTGTTCTCTCATCATGCAGAAGAGATTAGAGATTACAGAGGATTAGGGCTGCTGGATACTCTCAGACCTCTTTCACTTTTCTCCTCCCACCATGCAGGGTTCTCCTTTCTTGTGTCTTGCATTAGTTCCCGTGTCTACAGTTCAACTGAGCAGGGAGTAACAGAGAGAAATGATTCTCTGACCCCTTGTCTCGTCCACTGGATTCCACAGAAATAGATTGCTTTGGGGTTTATCTAGTCAAAGAATGGTGTCAAACTCAGAAAACCAAATATTTGGCTCTCATGTCACTTATTTTCTCGATTTCATTCCCTTAATTTTCTTCTAAAACTGAGGAACATATAGTAGTAGAGAAATGCAATGAGATACTCACAGTATCCAGAAAAAAGAACATCACAGAAACTTAAAACTTATTAAAGGCTTGTTATGTTAGTTTTGCCATGAGTAAAAAATAAATTACATAAATCAGAATTTTCCTTACTGCACACGTATTCAATTACTCCACCTTCTTATCCCTCAGGCTTAATGTTAGATACAATTCACAGTTGTCAATATCCCCAAGTTGGTATACTACGTGTCTTCTTTTGAGGGGTCTGTACAACTAATCAATGTCTTTGTAAATACTCCCTTTATTAAATGGTCCTCAAAAAAAAATAAAAAAGAGAGATTTTCCTTATTAACATTAGAAAACAGTGAAACTGATAAGTATAAATGTGAACTAGTTTTGAATCAAAAGTACAGACATGGTTAATATTTATGGCAATATTAAATATTCCACCTGGCAACTTTTATGATTTTAGTATTACATTTAGAATTTAACATGCTTATTCTATTCAAAGAACTAAGTTCAGTTCAGTTCAGTCACTCTGTCATGTCCAACTCTGAAACCCCATGGACTGCAGCACGCCAGGCTTCCCTGTCCATCACCAACTCTCGGAGCTTGCTCAAACTCATGTCCATTGAGTCTGCCATCCAATCATCTCATCCTCTGTTGTCCCCTTCTCCTCCTGCCTTCAATCTTTCCCAGCTTCAGGTCTTTTCTAATGAGTCAGTTCTTCACAGCAGGTGACCAAAGTATTGGAGTTTCAGCTTCAGCATCAGTCCTTCCAGTGAATACTCAGGACTGATTTCCTTTAGGATTGACTGGTTTTGATCTCTTTGCAGTCCAAGGGACTCTCAAGAGCCTTCTTCAACACCACAGATCAAAAGCATCAGTTGTTCAGCGCTCAGCTTTCCTTATGGTTCAACTCTCACATCCATATATGACTACTGGAAAAATCATAGCTTTGACTAGATGGACCTTTGTCGGCAATGTCTCTGCTTTTAATATACTGTCTAGGTTGGTCATAGCTTTTCTTCCAAGGAGCAAGTGTCTTTTAATTTCAGGGCTGCAGTCACTATCTGCAGTGATTTTGGAGGCCAAGAAATTAAGTCTGTAACCGTTTCCATTGTTTCCCCGTCTATTTACCATGAAGTGATAGGACCAGATGCCATGATCTTAGTTTTTCAAATGTTGAGTTTCAAGACAGCTTTTTCACTCTTCTGTTTCACTTTCATCAAGAGGCTATTCAGTTCCTCTTTGCTTTCTGCCATAAGCATGGTGTCATCTGCATATATGAGGTTATTGAGATTTCTCCTGGCAATCTTGATTCCAGCTTGTGCTTCATCCAGCTTGCTGTTTCGTATGATGTACTCTGCATAGAAGTCAAATAAGCAGGGTGACAATATACAGCCTGATGTACTCCTTTCCCAATTTGGAACCAGTCCATTGTTCCATGTCTGATTCTAACTGTCGCTTCTTGACCTGCATACAGATTTCTCAGGAGGCAGGTAAAGCAGATGAGAAATACCAATTTCTCTGGTATTCCAATCTCTTTAAGAATTTTCCACAGTTGTGATTCACACAGTCCAGGGCTTTGGTATAGTCAACTTTTATGTATTATAGTGTTAGATGTAAAATCTAACATACTCATTTTGTTCAAAGAACTAAAGATCCTAAGAAAGAATGCATCCTTTAACTTGCATTTTAACAATTAATAAAAATCTTTCATGATGATATTTAAGCGAAAATTCTTTATTTTGGTCTAGAAATTTCTGACGTCCCTGCCAACTATATCATGGATTCCAGTCTTTCGTGAAGGTCGTGGTCATGCATGGAAGTGGCGAAATGGTTCAATTTTCAAACTAAAGTAAGATTTTTAAATGAACGCTATATAAAGGAGGAAAAATACAGAAAAAAATATTAATAATATGAACACATTTGTTTTCATTGAATTATAGAAAGCTGAAGAAGATGTTGAAAGTTAATAAAATGTTGATATAAATGTTCAAAAATAGGTTTCTCTGTAGCCCATTTTCCTAATAACAAACTCTTACTGAAATTTTATTAAAAACACCATTACCCATTTTCAAAATGTCTTTTATTACAGTTACATAGAAATACTATTGTTTCATGAGTTGCCTTCATAGAATATAACAAAATTATGCATTTTTTTCATAACAGGATAACAGACCATACACCTGGTGAACGTAACTGTGCTATACTATCCTCGAGGGGCATAAAAGCAGAAAGCTGTCAGATTCCAAACACATATAATTGCAAGCATAAGCTTGAGAATTAAAAAGTGAGTTTGGATGCTGTTGAGTAATTTTATTTTTATGAAAAGGAAATAATGTTATGATTATATAAATTTTGAAATGAATTATGTTATTTGTTCTAATAAGGTTTCAAAAACCATTGAAAGAAAACATCAAAATTCTGTAAATTCCATTAATAAAAATTTCTTCAATAGATTCCTTCAATAAAAATTCAAAATAAAAATAAAAATTCAAAAACATTCCTTCAATAAAAAATAAATAAATAAATAAAAATAAAGAAAATTAAAAGAATACTGGAGTGGGTTGCCATGCCCTCCTCCAGACAGTTAAATTGCGTGGAAAAAAAAAAAAAAAACAGGAATGAGTCTGATGTGAAAAATAAAGGTGGGAATGGGAAGAAAGGAAAAAAATTTAAAAATAAATTAATTTTTTAAAACTGTTTAAATATAACATGCATACCAAAAAGCATAGATATCACTTCTTTTGTGTCTGGCCTTTTTTGCTCAACAATAAATGTCACATGTTTTCTGAGTCTGTTTACATGAAATATCAAAAAATTTTATATTTGAGAACAAAGACCAAAAGTAGTTTAGCAATTACCAAGAGCTACACGGAGATGAGAAAGAAAATGACTGCTGCTTGATCAGTAATGAATATTTTCTAGATACTGATAGTGATGATGGTTGTAAACTGTGACCATATTTAAAATCACTGATTTACACAGTTTAAATGGATGGATTTTATGGTGTGTAAACTGTACCTCAATAAATGTGTTTTAAAAAAACTTCTTGGGACTGCATTTACTATTTAAACTAATTTGTGAAGAGAGTCATCTTTACAGTATTAGCTGTTCCAGTCAATATGCTTTATCCTTCCATGAGTTAGGTTTTCTTTAAATTTTCCCTGTCAGATTTTGTGTTTCTCTATTTTGAGATGTTAAATATACATGGGTGTTTCATAGTCATGATTTTGTAAATGACACTCTTATTTTTCAAATTGTAGTAATTTTTGGTGCAGTAAAGAGTAGTATATTAATGTTTACATGTTGGTCTTATAGTCAATAATTTCTCTGACTTTTTTATTAATTCCATCATTTCAAATATTTATTCTTATGGATTTTATATGAGATTTTTATATCTTTATATAACAGCTGTTCATATCTTTTCTCCAGGTGCAATTATTTTTTTTCTTGACTTATTTTCAAAGGCTACAATTTAATTTCCAAAGTTGAATAGAAGGTACAGTAAAGGTTCTGTATCTATCTCTTCTTAGTCAAGGGAAGAGATTTCAATATTTCATCCTTAAATATGAGATTTATCTTAAGGTTTTTTCATCATATGTTTCTCATGTGAAACCATAATATTCGCATTTTTCACACAAACTTTATAATCAATTTATGTTGTTTTTACGTTTGCATTATTTTCCATCAGTTGGAATGGTAAATGTTTTCTTTGTATAACGATTATGAAGTAAATTACCTTTATTTCTTCCATTAAACCAATAGTTAATCAATTTTCCACTTCTGAAATAAAATCACAATGATCACCTGTGTTGCCCATTTTCTTAAAAAATCAATGCATATGCTATATGTAGATTAAGCTATTTTTCTTCATCTATGTTCACAAAGAGCTTTAACTGAGTTTTCAGTTATGTTATATATACTTGACAGGTTGTTATGAAAGCTATTATTAGGAAGTATTTCTCTTTTTCTTTTACCTGAAACTTTGTGAAAGAGTACTGCTACATTTTTAAGAGTTGTTATTTACTGCCAATGCCATCTGAGCATCTAGAACTATTTTGTAGAAAGGTTTATATAATGAGCTTAATGTTTCACAATATATGGTAGGTTTACTCAGGGGTTTTTTTGCCATGCTTTAATTTGGTAATTTGTATTTTAGGATTTTTCTATTTTATATGGACACTAAAATGTATTCATAATATTGCTTTTTATCTGTTTAATATCTGAAAAAAGTATACATTATCCCTTTATTTATTATACATGTAAAAGATTTGATTCCTCTCAAAAAAAAGGTTTTTGGCCTCACCTCATGGCTTGTGGGTCTTACTTCCCCAAACAGGTATTGAACGTGGGCCACCAGCAGTGAGAGCATGGAGTCCTTACCACTGAACCACCTGGAAATTCCCCTTTTTCAATTTTTTCATCAGTCTTTCATCAATTTTATTAAATATATTCAATAAGAATACATTTGGTCTTGTTTCTCCATATTGCAATTTTGTCCTTTGTCTTAATTTTCCACTAATTATTGTTTTATTCCTTCTACTTCATTTGGTTTTTATTTCACCTAATTTTAGTTTTTTCATTTTTAATTTCTTGTGATGCAAGCTTGGATTTCTACTTTGTTTTGTTTTATTTCATTTGTAAAGTAAGCATGTAAGGCAGTCAATCCTTCACAAATCAGACATTTGGTTTTGTATTTATCTTGTAATTCTTATAAAATTTTTGAACATTCATTGTGATCATTTCTGTGGCCCACCTGTTATTGAGACATTTATGACCAAATTTAAAACCAACTAAGGATTTTCAAATTTTTGGTTATTGACTTGCACTCGTGGAAAAGAGAGTTCTATTTGGTTAGAGAATTTTCTGTGATGCTAGAAATGTTCCACATCTGTTCAATGTGGTGTGAATAGGAACCAACATTAAAGTATTCCTTATTTTTACCTAATTAAAAGTTAAATTTAAATACCCACCTTTCAGGGCTTCCTTGGTGGCTCAGACAGTAAAGAATCTGCCTACAATGTGGGAGACCTGGGTTCGATCTCTGGACTGGGAAGATCTCGTAGAGGAGAGCATGGCAACCCACTCTAGTATTCTTTTTTTTTTTTTTTTAACTTTATTTTACTTTACAATACTGTATTGGTTTTGCCATACATTGACATGAATCCGCCACGGGTGTACATGTGTTCCCAATCCTGAACCCTCCTCCCACCTCCCTCCCCATATCATCTCTCTGGATCATCCCCGTGCACCAGCCCCAAGCATCCTGTATCCTGTATCAAAAACATAGTATTCTTGCCTGGAGAATCCCCATGGACAGAGGAGCCTGGCAGGCCACAGTCCATTGGTCACAGAGAGTCAGACATGACTGAACAACTAAGTACAGCTGAGCACAGCATCCACCTTTCAAATGCCCTGTTGTCAACTTGTCTAGAAGCTAACGCAGTGACACCACTACTATGTGCTATATGAATATGCTTGGAAATATGATTTATTGTGCATTTTTGAAGTTTTCTGTTTGTTCTTAGTTTTATTGATCTTTTATATTGTTTTTCTATCTCTATTTATTTCTCCTTCAATCTTTGTTATTTCCTTCCATTGATTAACTTTGGCTTTTTTTCTTCTTTTTGAGTTTCTGTGACGTGGAAGATCAGGTTGTTCATTTGATCTCTTTGTTTCTTCTTAATGTTGGTGTTTCTTGCTATTACTCCAAAAAAAATTTCAAAAGTTTATTAACAGGCTCTAACGAGTTCAGCCATGTATACTGTCAACATGCTCTCAACATTGCTCTCTCAGACCTGCCTCCTTGAAAATGAAATGGCTCCTACTTTGGGACCAGTGTACAGGTGTATATTCCAAGGTCAGAGGAGCTTCCAATTGCATGGTCAACTAGTAGTTATGACCTCTTGAAGACCTCCCCCAACACCCCAAGAGCAGATGTATGGATAATGGTGGTCTATCTGTACAGTGGAATGTTACTCAGCAATGAAAAAGAATGAACTATTGATATACAATAGAATGAATGAATATCTAAATAATGATGCTGAGTGAAAGAAGTCAGAAAAAGTACATACTTTATACTTTCACATTTATAAATTTCTAGAAAATGCAAACCAATCTAAAGTGACAGAAAGCATACCAGTGGTCATGTGGTGTTGAAGGTGGGCAAAGAGTGGCAAGGAGAGGGTTGTGAAGAGACACAAGCAAATTTTTTGGAGTAATAGAAATATTCATACCATACTTGCTTCAATAATTTCGCAGGTATGAATATATTTGTCAAATATCATATTCTACAGTTTGTGCCATGCTTAGTTGTTCAGTCATGTCTGACTTTTTGTGACCCTGGACTGTAGCCCACAGGCTCCTCTGTCCATGGGGATTCTCCAGGCAAGAATGTTGGAGTGGGTTTCCATGCCCTCCTTCAGGAGATCTTCCAAACGCAGGGATCAGACCCAGGTCTCCTGCACTGCAGGCCGATTCTTTACCATTTGCGCTACCAGGGAAGCTCATTCTACAGTTTCAATATCCACAATGTACTGGATGTTAAGTATTCCTCAAGAAAGCTAATTTTCAAAAAGGATGCCTTCTCAGAAAGAGCATGCCAGCTCCAGCTATTTCTAGTTTTGACATTGCTTGATTGATAGCAGTTCTCTTCTAATTTTACATATTTGGTGAATCTCATTATGCATTGCCATGCTTCTCTTTTGTTCCAGTGGTCAATTCACCTCTCCCTGATTCAATATCAAATGATCTAAATTATTATTTTCATACTAAGTAGCTTAGCATTTGTCATTCCAAATTCTCTTATTGTTTAACTTTGGAAATATCATGGCTCTTGTTGGCTCCTTGTCCTACCATAGATATTTTAGAATTAAATGATTAAGTTCCAGGAAAAAATTAAGTTAGGATTTGTTTTAGTTTCTCTAAATATTCGAAACACTTTAGGGAGAGGCAACATATTTAATATTATTAAATCTTTCTATGCATTGTTAAGAGCTATGTCTCTAGTAATTTAGATCTTTTTTAATATTTATGAATTTTTAGTAATTTTATACATAACATTTCATTTTTTATTGTTAACTTCTAATATCTAATTTTTTCTAATATAAATGGTATGTTTTATTAAACAAAATTTTATGAAAATAAAGCACTCATAAAGAAATCCAAATAAATCATTATGTACATGTTATTAGTTTTTACACTTGTTATGGGTTAAATTGTGTTACCAAAAAATATATTTGCTGAAATCTTAACTCCCATGCTTGTGAATATGACCATTTTTGGAAACAGGGTCATTGCCAGTGTATTCAAGGTAAAATAGGTCAAGGTGTCCTATTTGGAAATAGAATTTTTGTAGATGCCATTAAGGAAAGGCCTAATCAAATATGATGGGGCTATTTATAAAAAGAGGCATATTTGTACAGTGACACAAAAGAAAAATGTTGTATGGTACCAAGGGCAAAGACTAGAGTGACACAGGGACAAACCGAGAAATGAAAATAAATGTCAGAAGCTAGGAAGAGCAATGAAAGATTTACCAGAGTCTCACAAAACTTGGTCCTGCCAACACTTGATTTATTTTGAATTGCTAGCCTACAAAAGTATTTTTAAAAAATTCTGTTGTTTTAAGGCACCTAAGCTGTGACACTTTGTTATGCCACCCCCAAGAAATAAATACAACACCGCTGTAATTCACCTTCACATTATTAAACACAATATTATCATCAACTGAGAAATGCCCCTTGTACATTCTTTCCAGGAATAATTCCTCGTCATGGTAACTAATATTTATTATCAATTACTATTCCTTCTGGGAGCAAGTTCACACTGTATAATTCTTGTCCTAAATTTCTAATATCAGAGTTTTGATTTATCTCATTTCACTCTATACAAATAAGTGGAATTTTATAGGATAAACTATTATGTGTCTTCTTTTTTTCCTCAGAATTGTTTGTGATATTAATCGACAAAGATGTGAACAAATAGTTTAAATAAAATAAATGCTATCAAAAGATGCTCAGGTAATAAAGAATTGTAATTTAATTGACACAAAACAAAAGTTTTCTTGGTAAATATTTTATTAGTAAAATAAAAAAGATTGCTAACACGCTTTTATGGCAAAGATATGAGAAATTGTCACCCTTGAACATTGCTATTTGGATATAACAGGTGTATAATCTCTATTTAAACAATAAATATCAATTAAAATGTAATATATACATCTGTTGACACAGAAATTACATTCATGGATATTTCCCATATAGGTAAGATGTATAGAAAATAACAATATATATTGCTCTTTTTACTGTAAAGTTTTTCTATAATTACAAAACTTTGGGGAAAACCTAAATACTCATTGAAATAAACTGGTTTAATAAATTTTGGCACATCCATTTAATGCAATGAAAAAGTGAAAGTGAAGTCGCTCAGGCATGTCTGACTCTTTGCAACCCTGTGAACTGTAGCCTACCAGGCTCTGGGGATCCCTCTGTCCATGGGATTTTCCAAGCAAGAGTACTGGAGTAGGTTGCTATTGCCTTCTCCAGGGATTTGGTGCAATACTTGCAATCTTTTACAAAAAATGAGACAGCTCTTTAAGTACTGATATGGAACAATCTGCAAGATACTTTTTACATCAAAATATAAAGAAACAGAACCACTATTTATAGATATCCAGGAAACTAGTTATGTATTTGCCTCTAACAAGGAAACTAGGTGAATAGGAAATCGGATAAGTAAAGAGACTTTGCTCATTATTTCATATCTCATAGTCTGAGCAATCTGAATGCATTAATTATCTATTCAAATAAATTCAATTAAATGATTTAGAAAAATAAATATAAAAGCATTATTCAGTTCAATGAATTTGTTTCATGTTCTCTGATTCACTGATTCTTGAAATTAAAAAAAATTAAAAAATTTTGGATTTATCATTTTCTATATATAAAACTTATTCATCTTTTATATATAAAACTTATTCATCTTTTCTCACAGATGTTGAGATACCATAATCCTTTTTAAATCATATGTAATTGAGTAATTTAAGTTTGTAATTTAAGTTAGTGAATAATTAAAGTTTGTTCCCTAACATCTATTAAAGGATGAATGTATTTAGACATTGATCACAGTAATTCCTTTAATTATTAAGGCAAATAAACGTTTTTTCACAAATATAATGAAACTGCTTATTACAAATATCAAGAATAATATGTGTTGACTTGAGGCATCCACATTTTCCATTTGAATTCTGGAAATCCCTGCATCAGGAAATATATTTATTTTAGAAAGTTATTCTTTAGCAAAATTTAATTATCACAAATTTAAAACATATGGATGTAATTATTTCAATGGAATATTTATCTTGCAACAGATATTTACCTGTGGAATTATAAAGTATGACTATGTCTAAAACTGTAGAAAATATTAGAGATAAGGAAGAAGTAGAAAAGACAGAATAGAATGGGATATATACATGAACTAGATGTGTAGTTTGAAAAATTCTTCTGAGACTTCTGAAAATTTGGGAAGTGTTTAAATATAAAAAAAATATTATTTGGTTCATTGTCATTAGAAATAAAAATAGATCTAGTTTCCTATGACTCAGGCTTCCTACTTTTGCATTCTAATCCCCTAGGTTAAAAAGGACTTCTCTTTTTTTGGTGTTACTTCTAGAAGATCTTGAAGGTCTCTACAGAACTGGACAACTTCAATTTCTTTGGCATCAGTGGTTGGGGCATAGACTTAGAATATTGTGCTTTTGAATGTTTTATCTTGGAAACAAATTGAGATCATTCTGTCATTTTTGAGGTTGCACCCAAAATGGGTTGCAACCCATTTTGAGGTTGCTTTCTGGACTCTTTTGTTGACTATGAGGGCTAAATCATTCCTTGGCCACAGTAGTAGATGTAATGGTCAGCCAAATTCAATTCAGGACTTCCCTATAGCTCGGATAGTAAAGAATCTGCCTGCAATGCAGGAGACATGGGATTGATCCCTGGGTCAGGAATCTCCCCTGGAGAAGGAAGTGGCAACCCACTCCAGTATTCTTAACTGGAGAATTCCATGAAGAGAGGAGCCTGGTAGGCTACAGTCCATGGGGTCACAAAGAGTCAGACATGACTAAGCAATTAACACACAAAAATTAAATTCGCCCATACCTGTCCATTTTAGTTCACTGATTCCTATAATGTTGATATTCAATCTTGACATCTCCTGCTTAACCACATCCAATTTACCTTAACTCATGGACCTAACCTTCTAGATTCCTGTGCAATATTGTTCGATACAACATCAGACTTTACTTTCACCACCAGACACATCCACAACTGAGCATCATTTCTGCTTTGACCTAGCTGCTTCATTCTTTCTGGAGCTATTAGTAATTTCTCTACACTCTTCCCCAGTAGCATATTGGACACCTTCTGACCTGGGGTCTCATCTTCTGGTGTCATATCTTTTTTGCCTTTTTTAAGGGTTCATGGGATACTCACGGCAAGAATACTTGAATAGAAGACAAGTTTGGCCTTGGAGTACAAAATGAAGCATAGCAAAGGCTAACAGAGTTTTGTCAAAAGAACATGCGAGTCATAGCAAATACCCTTCAATAACCCAAGAGAAGACTCTACACATGGACATCACCAGATGGTCAATACTGAATTTAGATTGATTATGTTCTCTGCAGCTCAAGAAGGAGAAGCTCTACATAGTCAGCAAAAACAAGACCTGGAGCTGACTGTGGCTCAGATCATGAACTCCTTATTGTAAAATTCAGGCTTAAATTGAGAAAGTAGGGAAAACCACTAGGCAACTCAGGTATGACCTAAATCAAATTTCTTATGATTATACAGTAGAGGTGACAAATAAACTCAAGGGATTAGATCTGATAGAGTGTCGGAAGAACTATGAATGGAAATCAATAACACTGTGTAGGAGGTAGTCACCAAAACCATTCCCAAGAAAAAGAAATGCAACAAGGCAAAGTGGTTTTCTGAGGATGCTTTACAAATATCTGAAGAAAGAAGACAAGTGAAAGGCAAGGGTGAAATGGAAATATATCCAAATGAATGCAGAGCTCCAAAGAATAGCAAGTAGAGAAAAAAAAAAAGTCTTCTTAAATGAGCAATTCAAAGAAATGAGGAAAACAATAGAAAGGAAAAGACTAGAGATATCTTCAAGAAAAGGTCAGTTTTTATTCCAATCCCAAAAAAGGAAATGCCAAAGAATGTTCAAACAACTGTCTGCTGCCTGCTAAGTCACTTCAGTCATATTTGACTCTTTGCAAACCTATGGACCACAGGCCTCCAGGATCCTCTGTTCATGGGGATTCTCCAGGCAAGGATACTGGCCCTCCTCCAGGGTATCTTCCCTAACCAGGGATCAAACATGTGTCTCTTATGTCTCCTGCTATGGCAGGAGTCAAGTTCTTTACCACTAGTGCCATCTGAGAAGTCCTCAAACTACAGTATTATTGCACTTATATCATATGCTGGTGAAGTTATACCCCAAATCCTTCAAGCGAGGTTTTAGCAAAACATGAACCAAGAACTTCCAGATGTACAAGCTGGGTTTCAAAGAGGCTGAGGAACCAGAAATCAAATTGCCAACATTCATTGGATAATGGTGAAAGCAAGGGAATTCCTAAAAAGTATCTAGTTCTGCTTCATTGATTACATTAAAGCCTTTGACTGTGTGTAGCACAGCTTACCTTGGAAAATTCTTAAAAAATGGAAGCACCAGACCATGTTACCCGCCTCCTGAGAAACCTGTGTGTGGGTCAAAAAGCAACAGCCAGAAGTGGACATGGAACAATGAACTGGTTCAATATTTGGAAAGGAGTATGTCACGGTTGTATATTGTCACCTTGCTTATTTAGCTTATACACAGAGTACATCTTGTGAAATGCCAGGCTGGATGCATCACAAGATGGAATCAAGATTGCCAGGAGAAATATCAATAACCTCAAAAATGCAGATGATACCACTCTAATGGCAGAAAGTAAAGAGGAACAAAGGAGCCTCTTGAAGAGCGGGAAAGAAGAGAGTAAAAAAGCTGGCTTGAAACTCTTTCTTAAAAATACTAAGATCATGGCATCCGGTCCCATCACTTTATGCTAAATAGAAACAGAAAAGTGGAAACAGTGACAGATTTTATTTTCTTGGGCTCCAAAATCACTGCAGATGGTGGCTGCAGCCATGTCATTAAAAGATGCTTGCTATGACAAGTAACAGAAGCAGAAGATATTAAGAAGAGGTGGCAAGAATACACAGAAGAACTACACAAAAAAGATCTTCATGACCCAGATAATCATGAGGGTGTGATCACTCAACTAGAGCCAGACATCCTGGAATGCAAAGTCAAGTGGGCCTTAGGAAGCATCACTATGAAAAAAGATAGCAGAGGTAATGGAATTCCAGTTGAGCTATTTCAAATCATTAAAGATGATTCTGTAAAAGTGCTGCACTCAATATGCCAGGAAATTTGGAAATTCAGCAGTGGCCACAGGGCTGGAAAAGGTCAGTTTTCATTCCAATCCCAAAGAAAGGCAATGCCAAAGAATGCTCAAACTGCCACACAATTGCACTCATCTCACATGCTAGGAAAGTAATGCTCAAAATTCTCCAAGCCAGGTTTCAACAGTACGTGAACCATGAAATTCCAGATTGTCAAGCTGGATTTAGAAATGGCAGAGGAACCAGAGATCAAATTGCCAACATCCACTGGATCATGAAAAAAGAGAGAGAGTTCCAGAAAAACATCTATTTCTGCTTTATTGACTACACCAAAGCCTTTGATTGTGTGTATCACAATAAACTGTGGAAAATTCTTAAAGAAATGGGAATACCAGACCACCTGACCTGCCTCCTGAGAAGTCTGTATGCTGGTGAAGAAGCAACAGAACTGGACATGGAACAATAGACGGGTTCCAAATCAGGAAAGGAGTATATCAAGGCTGTATATTTTCACCTTGTTCATTTAACTTATATGCAGAGTACATCATGAGAAACACTGGGCTGGAAGAAGCACAAGCTGGAATAAAGATTGCCGGGAGAAATATCACTAACCTCAGATATGCGATGACAACCCTCATGGCAGAAAGCAAAGAAGAACTAAAGATTCTCTTGATGAAAGTGAAAGAGGAGAGTGAAAAAGTTGGCTTAAAAGTCAACATTCAGAACTAAGATCATGGCATCCGGTCCCATCACGTCATGGCAAATAGATGGGGAAACAGTGGAAACAGCGAGAGACTTTATTTTAGGGGGCTCCAAAATCACTGCAGATGGTGACTGCAGCCATGAATTTAAAAGACACTTGCTCCTTGGGAGGAAAATTATGACCAACCTAAACAGCATATTCAAAAGCAGAGACATTACTTTGCCAACAAAAGTCCATCTAGTCAAAGCTATGGTTTTTCCAGTAGTCATGTATGGATGTGACAGTTGGGCTATAAGAAAGCTTAGCACCAAAGAATTGATGCTTTTGAACTGTGGTGTTGGAGAAGATTCTTAAGAGTCCTTTGCAAGGAGATCCAACCAGTCCATCCTAATGAAAATCAATCCTGAATATTCATTGGAAGGACTGATGCTGAAGCTGAAATTCCAGTACTTTGGCTACCTGATGGGAAGAGCTGACTCATTTGAAAAGACCCTGATACTGGGAAAGATTGAAGGCTGGGGGAGAAGGGATTGACAGAGGATGAGATGGTTGGATGTCATCACTGACTCAATGGACATGAGTATGGGTAAACTCCAGGAGTTGTTGATGGACAGGGAGGCCTGGTGTGCTACAGTGGATGGGGTCTCTAATAGTTGGACATGACTGAGAGACAGAATTGTTTGATGATAAGCAAAGCTATGACAAACCTAGACAGTATATTAAAAAACAGAGAAAACGCTTTGCTTACAAAGTCCATATAGTCACAGTTATTGGTTTTTCCAGTAGTCATGTTAGCATGTGAGAGTTGTTCCATAAGGAAGACTGAGCTCTGAAGAATTGATGCTCTCAAATTGTAGTGCTAGAGAAGACTCTTGAGAGTCCTTGGACTCTAAGTCCAAACAAGTCAATCTTACAGGAAATTAACCCTGGATATTCATTGGAAGAACTGATGCTGAAGCTGAAGCACGAAAACTTTGGCCACCTGCAGGCCAAACCCACCAACCTGCACACCCACAACAATTGCAGTTCAACCACAAGAGGACTCATGCAGCCCATACAGGAGAAACCCCAGGGCACCCGGCTTCAGTGACCAGAGTGGATTGTGCCACTGGGCCCCATAAGACATAGTCAGATTCATAGATTCTGAGGAAAAACTGGTGGTTGCAGAGAGAAAAGAAGTGGGAAGCTGGGAAAAATAGATGAAGGGGGTTAAAAGTTATAAACTTCTAATTATAAAATAAGTAAATTACTGGAAATATAATATATTGTCAGTAATATTGCAATAAATTTTTGTGGTGACAGAGGGTTACTAGTCTTTTTGGGGGACGGGGTGACTCATTTTATTGTAATGATCAATTTATGGTGTAAATAAGCATCAGATCACTATGTCATATACCTGAAGCTAATAATATAATATAGTATGTCATCTATTCTTCAGTGAAAAGAAAGGAAGAAAATGTGAGTGTATTTTTTTCCCCACTGAGCCTAATGCCTTCCACATGAAACAAAGCATTAAAAATCTGTGAAACTGAGCAATGAGATTAAGGAACAAGGATTTTGCACTTTAGGGCAAGGCTACAATATATAGAGGAAAATGTATTTTAATTTTGCTCCAACTGTTCATGAATCTCAGTGAAAGTAGTAATATCAAGTAACAAAATTAGCAGTGAAAAGTCACCAGCCTTTCACATTCTGCTTATTGAAGTAGTCCTTCTTTTTAAGGTACCCCATGAACCTACCCTCTTCATTGACTTAACCATATTTTTAACCACTTTTCTCAGTAATGTTTTTGAGTTATATAATCTTAAACATTTGGGTGTCCAAAGGCCCAGACCTCAGATTTCCTGATGTTCACTTCCAGCCTCATAGTATTAATACCATCTCTGCACTGAGGCATGAATACACCTCTCATTTGAACTTGATAGTCGTGTGCCAAAATGTTCATGTGACATCCTGCAGGTAATTAAATGTTTAATATATTTATCCACCATATATCTAAAATGGAATTCCAGATATGCCCCATCAAAATTACTGGCAATTATTCTTATAGTTTCTAACAAAGGAGCTTGAAGTCTCTTTTTACCTCCATCACAGGAAGGTACTTATATAGCACCTTTATGACAAAATGTATTAGGCTTCATATCACATCATAGCATTTACAATCCTCTAATATGCTATATCGGAGAGGGCGATGGCACCCCACTCCAGTACTCTTGCCTGGAAAATCTCATGGGCTGCAGTCCATGGGGTTGCTAAGAGCCGGACACCACTGAACAACTTCATTTTCACTTTTCACTTTCATGCATTGGAGAAGGAAATAACAACCCACTCCAGTGTTCTTGCCTGGAGAATCCCAGGGATGGGGGAGCCTGGTGGGCTGCCGTCTATGGGAGTGACACAGAGTCGGACACAACTGAAGCGACTTAGCAGCAGCAGCAGCAGCAGCAATATGCTATATAAATTGCTTGGTACTTTTTGGTTTGTTATCATTCTCCTACTGCCAAAGAATGAGGGTAGATATAATACTTTTTGGATGTGATTATCTGAGGCCTGAGAGGTGCACTTGGTTGCTGGTCTGAGAAGTGAGATGACTGGAATTAAAGATGTTCCCTAAATTCCCAAGGACCATTTTCATTTTTGACCTGTAATTTATGAATCAGATACTGAGAATGAAAGGGAGTGGGGAGACTGTGAAATAAAATCTTACAGATTCTTAGAAGCGTTTGTGCCATCCAGCCACTTCCAAGGATGATGAACCCCTCTTTTCTCTAATCCAATCCAATGATTGTATTTTATTTTTGATTGAATGAAGACCTGTGGGAAAATTAGAATCACTAGCATTATTCATAATATCAATAATACACTTTACTACAGGGAACTCTCATAAGATGCTGGGCACATTTGTTTTTAAATACCACTATGACAAATAGAGTAGGCACTAATTTCTCCATTGTGAAGAAAAGAAATGAAAGTGGAAAGGCCTCATGAATGAATCACTCTATTCCTCATGTCTGGATGAAATATATAAAAGAATGAACATGATGGACTTTAAAAATATCACCGTATAAAATAGATTACATAGGTAAACATGACTGCTCTAACCTAGCACTTTTCTTCATCATTAGATACTTTAAAGAATACAAAAAGACAAGTCTGAAATCTGCAGATATTTGTAGTGATCTAGTTTTATGAACAAATAAAATATCCCTATAAATCAATAAGAAAGCAAAGATATTCAATAAGGAAAATAAGCAAAATTTAAGAACCTATATTTCAAATAAATAAAACACAGGCGCTATAAATGTGGAGATATAACAAGCTCACTAGATGTCAGGGGGATGCAAATCAAAAGTACAAAGATATATTGACAGCTATTCACTTGGTGAAAAATTAAGAATAACAACACCAAGCTTGTTTGAAGGTAGAGAACAAAGGTATCTTTAAAACTGTTGCTAGGGACTTCCCTGGCAGTCCAGTGGTTAGGACCCTGTTCTTCCATGGCAAGGGGCCTGGCTTCAATCCCTGATCAGGGAGCTAAGATCCCACAAGAAGCCAAAATTAAACAAACAAACAAACAGAAAAACTTCTGCTAAAATTATATTGAAAAATAAATTGGAAATATTATATAAAGTTCAACTCTTACATACCTAGTGCTTCCAATCCTAGGGTGATGTATGATAAAACATAGGGCAGAGGGAAAAATCTTGCAGAGATGTGTTTAAGAATGTTTAATGAAGGACCATTCATAACAACAAAAGCTGGGAATGACCCAAATTCCCATCATCTCGACTATGAGTAAAGTATATCTGCAGCACAGAATAGCATGCAGGAGTGAAAATGAAGAAACTTACCTACCAGTTTTAAAATAGGTCATCCCATTCACTTGCATGTAAACTTTAGCAAATAAATTTTCTTAAGCATTCTCTGTGTCTATAAAATGGGAATCATATTATCTGTTATGGAGATTTTGTGTACTGAAATAATGCAGGCAGTGTCTGAAACATCTTTGACATAAAATATTGTTAGTTATTTGTAATCATTATTCCAGTTCGTATATTTTACTCACATCAGTTATTTTTGAATGGACACAAATGTGAAGCAGTAAATTCTCTTTCCTAAAAGTTACATATCAGTCTCTGTTTCTCTCACAAACACACAAGTCAATATTTTTACACCATAATAAAATTGTATAAGAGGAATATTTTAATAGTTGATTTTAAAGCCTAGGAAAAATGTATGGGTATTGTAGAGACATGTCAAAAATATACTTTATTATTTCTAGAACTTTGAAAAAGCTTTAAATGTCTATTAGTTCTTTCATTTATATATTTTTGCTAGGTGAGGGTATATAAATGCATAAAACCCAGTCTCTCTTTTCAAATATCATTGGATTTAAGTCACTGTTCTAATTACATTCTTATGCTCTGTAACACAGCAGAAGACAGGAAATCTTAAATGCTAGTGTGAGAATAATGCTGTTCTAGGACAAAGTCCATCCCAGAGTTTGCAGTGTGTACAGTTCACAGCTTTTAATACTGACAGCAAGGCTATCGCCAAAAGAGGTAATAGAGTATGAAGCAAGGCTTTTGCTCTAAACATCATCAAAATTTTTTCAGAAATTTCAAAGGAACTAGAATAGTTCATGGAAATACAGAAATAACAGCATAAGCAGATTCATTGAAGCTCTAAGTCCAGAAACTTCAATGGCAGGAATAAAACTGAAGAGAACAGAATTAGAAATTACAAGAAAAATATGGATTAAAATAAACTCTCGGGGGTAAAATAAAACTCATATCACTTGGGAACTGATTACAACTGAGGTTTAAATTGATCAAGGAACTTGTATTCTGTATCTGGATATTTGTATTTCTTTGGCTTCATATCCCACTACTTAGATAGTAAAGATTGATTCATTCATATTATTATTATGATAATATAACCTTCATAAACAAGAAAACATAGGGCTTTAACTTGTACTTCATAAGACACTAATATAAATAACATTTCCAGGACTAAATATTAAGAATTAAATTCAATGCCTGAATTGAATCATTAGAAGGAAATCTACATAATCTGTTAGATGAGCTTTGTATTCTCAAATCTTATGACGGCAAATGTGATCTAGATTTTCTCTTTAGGAAAAAGAAGCTTCCTCTGTCACTCAGGATTATAAGTGAGGTAAAACTTCATTTTTGAAGAATCATTTCAGCTAGTTTCATTCACTTTCATTTTCATTCCATATTTCCTATGATCATGAAAATAAAAAACTCATCCTTCTCTACAAATGTGTTCCTTCCCGAACACTGATGGTGAAAGAATAGAACTCAATACAATGAGATGTTGTGAGATGTTGTCTCTTTTAAACTGTTCATATCATCGAAGGCAGTTTTTCATTTGCCCTGAACTAGCCCCTAGCGGCTGAATACCGAGCAATCTGATGTGTACTAAACTGTGAAGAGGCAACACATATAATAGACTGAAAATCATCGCATGGCACCCACATGCACAGGAAAGCTATTTCTCTTGGTTTAACAAAGAATTCTTCCAAGTCTTTGCTACACCTGTGTCCCCTCCCCTTCAGGTAAGTCTGCACCTATATGGACCAGGGCTTCCAATAAAACTGATGAAATGACATTGGAGGAAAAGCCTATACAATTATCCTAACTTGACATACAAACTTCTAAAGCAGTTATTCAGATGTAGTAAAGTAAACATACCTGCTCCTCTCGGTCATCAATCTTAATGAGACTAGCGCCCAGGTCTTGGCATGACTTCTTACTCTCCGTCCAAGTTTTCTCTTTTTTTGAAAAATAGTAACAGTCTTCTCCACAGCAGGACCACTTTCCTTGACATGTACCATAGCCTTTAACTTGAAAATAAAAGCCACCATCATCCACAACCTCAAGACCATTTAGAGACCTGCACTTTTCTGTATCTCACTGCTTACTTCAAGCTGAATGAACTTTCCTGCATCCCCAAAGTTATCTTAGGAAGAGCTCTCCTGCCAAACTCTGTAGGTAAGAATACTGTTGAGCCAGAGACTGTCTCTGACAGACCCAAGGCCATTGTTAAGACTGATAAATCTTGACTTCTTGAATACAAATAGACTACAGAAAAGTGGAGCAGTTCTCCCTGAAGGAAGAAACCCATCAGTGTAAGTATTTAGAAATAGTATTAATTCCAGGTTTCTCAGTGGCTCAGATGATAAAGAATTTGCTTGCAATGCAGGAAACCCAGGTTCAGTCCCTGGGTCAGGAAGACCCCTGGACAAAGGCATGGCTACCCAACCCAGTATTCTTGCTGGGAGAAACCCATGGACAGAGGAGCCTGGTGGAGTCCAGGAGTCACATAGACTCAGACAACGACTGAGAGACTGAGCATGACATAACCATTAATTCCAAGGAATCTGTATTGGCAAAAATTCATCCACAAGCACAAAATAATCAAAACAATATAAAGGGCTAATAAGAGCTTCTTACTTTGGAAAGTCTGTATTCAATTAACTATAATTGATAAAATTGATTTGAAAAGAAAGAATGGGTATAATTAAAGGTCCTAACAAATTTGAGTGTAAAGTTTTACAATACTAAAAGGGCCTTTGAATTATGGTGCTGGAGAGGACTCTGAGATTCCCTTGGGCAGCAAGGAGATCAAACCAGTCAATCCTGAAGGAAATCAATACTGAATAATCATTGGAAGGACTGATGCTGAAGCTGAAGCTCCAATACTTTGGCCACCTGATGCAAAGAGATGACTCATTGGAAAGACCCTGATGCTGGAAAATGGGAGGAGGGTGGCAAAGGATGAGATGGTTAGATAGCATCACCAACTTAATGGACATGAATTTGAGCATGCTCCGGGAATGGTGAAACACAGGGAAGCCTGGTGTGCTGCAGTACATAGGGTCACAAAGAGTAGGACAGGACTTAGCGAGTGACCTACAACACTGAAAGGGTACAGAAGGGGATAATTCCATGAAAAAACTCTGTCAGCTATCAACCTAAATATTTAGTACTTACCTGTGCCAAGTGGTAAAACTGAGTGATCCTCAGCTCCTGATACAGAAGCATTCCTTTCACTTGTGTTTTTCATATCTTGTGTATTGCACTTAGAATTTGTCTGAAAATCTTCAATCCATATGGTAAAATTAAGATAATTAAAGGCTTTAATAGATCATTTTATTACAATCATTTAATTCTGAATTACAAAATAAACAATGTTGACTAAGTGAAAGTATGATCAGAGAAAATATAACGTTAAAATATTTTAAAGTGTCAGAACATAAAATTTATTTTTATATATAGCTATAAATTATTATACTTATTTTAAGTATGTAAAGCAGTAATCAACATTTATAAAACAGAGAATATAAACTGTAAATAAAGGGCTTTTATGTCATCTACTCTTCAAATAAAGATTTTGAAATTTGTGAAATTTAGTATTCACTATTTGATTTAGCATTTGATATTTTCATTTAAGGGTAACCTAAGGGATTTGGCTTTTTTTTAGCACAAGTTTATAATGGATTCATTGAACACCTATGGGAAAAGAACTCGGAGGGCTACTTCTAATGACAAAAAAGAGAGTTAAAAATCTCTGAGAAACAGCCATCTTTTCAAAAAATTCTTGCATAAAAAATGTAAAAGCAAGTGTAGGAACATTTTTCAAAACACTGGAGAATTTGTTACAAAACTGAGAATCTTTGTTTCAAACTGTGTTAACACTCATCATCATTCAGCCAAATACAATGTCTACTTGTAAAAAAGCTCTAGAAACATTAATTGCACAGTCTCTTAATGTTCTTGATTACAATAAATATCACTGTTGCTCCGATTCATTAATCCATTCCAATATTTATATTTTGGACCTGAATTTAAAAGACACACCAAGACTTCTAGTTTCTAAATACTGCCATTTCTTGTGATTAGTAGACACCCACCTCCCTTTCCTTTTTGTCTATCTAAGCCCACATAGGAAGCAACAGTTAGAACTGGACATGGAACAACAGACTGGTTCCAAATAAGAAAAGGAGTACATCAAGGCTGTATATTGTTACCCTGTTTATTTAACTTCTATGCAGAGTACATCATGAGAAATGCTGGGCTGGAGGAAGCACAAGCTGGAATCAAGATTCCTGGGAGAAATATCAATAACCTCATATATGCAGATGACACCATCCTTATGGCAGGAAAGTGAAGAGGAACTAAAAAGCCTCTTGATGAAAGTGAAAAAGGAGAGTGAAAAAGTTGGCTTAAAGCTCAACATTCAGAAAACTAAGATCATCGCATCTGGTCCCATCACTTCATGGCAGGTAGATGGGGAAACAGTGGAAACAGTGGCTGACTTTATTTTGGGGGGCTCCAAAATCACTGCAGATGGTGATTGCAACCATGAAATTAAAAGACACTTACTCCTTGGAAAGAAAGTTATGACCAACCTAGACAGCATATTCAAAAGCAGAGACACTACTTTGTCATCAAAGGTCCATCTAGTCAAGGCTATGGTTTTTCCAGTGGTCATGTATGGATGTGAGATTTGGACCATTAAGAAAGCTGAGAACCAAAGATTTGATGCTTTTGAATGGTGGTGCTGGAGAAGACTCTTGAGAGTCCCTTGGACTGCAAGGAGATCCAACCAGTCCATCCTATAGGAGATCAGTCCTGGGTGTTCATTGGAAGGACTGATGTTGAAGCTGAAACTCCAATACTTTGGTCACCTGATGCAAAGAGCTGACTCATTTGAAAAGACCCTGATGCTGTGAAAGATTGAGGGCAGGAGGAGAAGGGAACGACAGAGGATGAGATGGTTGTATGGCATCACCAACTCAATGGACATGGGTTTGGGTGGACTCCGGGAGTTGGTGATGGACAGGGAGGCCTGGCATGCTGTGGTTCATGGGGTCGCAAAGATTTGGACACGATTGAGTGACTGAACTGAACTGGAGGCCACACAGTAGAGAACTAATTTGGGCAAGACTTTCAACAATTTGCAGAATAGTCTTTAGGCACATCTGAAAATAGCCAACTCTGATAGATTGTGTCACTCATCTCATCACATTGCCTTCCCACAAACTTCTGAAAGTCCAATGACAAAAATGTCGCAAAACTGTTCAGATACAAATTAGTGCTGCTCGACATTTACAATTCTCATCATCATTATGCTCTTCAATACTACACAATGTGTTTATTGAGTCACATTCTTTCCCTAATTCAAAAGCTATTCCGTCTTTTCCTAATTATCTATGACCCCTCCTGACTCTCTCTCAAAAGATGGCTTCATCTGCTATCAGTACTTCACATAGAAACAATCACCATCAAGCCTAAGTTCCCCTCACTTTCTTGGTTCCGTTTTTATAAACACACAGGTATCCATCAATCTATTGCAGAAAAAATTTGTGCTTCCCACTGAACAAGTCTGAAATTCTCACCCCTAGTCTGTGTCAACTAAATATACACATATATATTCACAACTTGAAAGTTGAGAGTTATGTTATATTTAGTGGGAGTTTTTCGGACTTTACACCCTGGGAAGGAAGTACCTCAAGTAACTCTGAAGGACGACTCCAAAGAGGTGAGGGTGGGAGGGAGAGATAGGTTATATAGGAGTTTGGCAACAAAAGGCAGGTAGTCTAAACTTCAAAAGATTATTGTTATCTAAGCAATAAAGGAAACTAGATATTTCAAGTTAAGAAATTCGGCGTTTTTCTTTGTACAGGAATATACAAGAGTCTGGGCTCACGGAAATCACTCCTTTGATATGCATCTCAGCTATCTGGGGCCAGTATGCTGTGTTTTCATATACTGAGTGTCCTTGGGGCTCATAGTATGGAGTGGCTACAGTCTGATGGCTGCTAAATCACAGGTGTTGTTTTGCTTCCTGAGTTCCCTCAGGGCTCACCAGCTTACCACCCCTGATGCCTACAATCACTGATGATCATGACATCCTTTGTTTACTGACATGGCAGGCAACATTTCATTTCTCATCTGGATATAACCCCCTATCTGATCTTTCCAGTCTACCTTGACTGGACTTTCCAGAATCCAGATCTGCTCATGTAATATGAGTTATGTTTTTCCTTAATGTAAAATACTTCAATTGTTTCCTTTGTTTTAAAGGCAAATTTAAAATTTCTTAACATGGTACAAGGGCTTCCCACGTGGTCCAGTGGGTAAAGAATCCACCTGCATTGCAGGAGATATAAGAGATGTGGGTTTGATTTCTGGGTCAGAAAGATCCCTTGGAGGATGATATGGCAACCCGCTCCAGTATTCTTGCCTGGAGAATCCCATGGACAGAGGATCCTGGCAGGTTACAGTCAACAGGGTCACAAAGAGTCTGACACGACTGAAGTGACTTAGCATGCATGCACACAACATGGTACAAAAGATTTCCATGAAGTTACACACCTAGCCAAACTTACTTCTAGACACTTTTTTTTGATCCAAAACCTGAATGTTCTCAGCATGTACATCTGTCCGTTTTTCATGTTATCCTTTATCTGAATGAGCCTTCTCTACCCTGAGCCTCCTAATTATCCTTTTTATCAGTTATTAAATCCTACAGGAGAGCTTTCTTGACCTCAGCATGCTATATGCCATCTGATATCTTCATGCCATTGTCCTTATACTAATATTTTATTTTAAACACCGGTTCTTTTTTTAAAAATATTTTCCTTGAAACTGAGCTCATTGGAAAATGACTTTTCCTTTAATTTTTGTATCTTTGATGCCATACATAGTTCCTGATCCATAAGAGTTCTTCAAAATTGTTTGTTGAATGAGTAAAACAAAGAATTAATAATCATGAGGAAAAGATTTGGAAACAAGTATTGTATAAGAATTTTTGAAAATTTACATGAACTATGTAAAATTGATAACATTTAATCATACAGAAAATAAATCATTTATTTTCCTTTGTAATTCAAACATTATCTTTAAATATATAACAGTATGCTTAGTGCATATAATAATGAATGTAATATTCAAATAAATATTTTCCCAACACTTCGGTCGTATGGAAAACCTCATCCTACTTGAAAAGTAACTTCCACTGTGTATGTAAACAACACTGTATAATCAGCAAGATTTTTGTGCCATTACACTTATTACACTCTTCTGTATGGCATAAACACTCAGTGACAGCAAAATAATAAAGTCATCATCATCAATATTATCATCAACACCATCCATGATCACTAATGGTTTCTATACAACTTTATATCAACAGAAGTTCATTAGTTATAGTATCTCATTTTTCATCCTGACTCTTTTCACTCGTAAGAAATGTATATATATGGTACTCACACATATAACCTAAGACTGTGATTGCCAGTAGGAGAAACAAGCATACAATTCCCAGGATTATTGCAATGATATGCCATGGAGATTCTGTACAAAATCAAAAGCAAAATATCTATTTATATATATATATAAATATATATATATATATATATATAGCATCAAGCATTTAAAAAAACAGAATTGGAACAAAATGGAAATTTGTTCTGGAGTTTAAAATTAATACCTATAATTACTGTGACCACAAATCTCATTACTATTATGTTTTTTCTATCCCTCAGTATATAAGCTCTCGAAAAACTGTTGAAAGTCCCTTGGAATGCAAGGAGATCAAATCTACCAATCCTAAAGGAAATCAACCCTGAATATTCATTGGAAGGAATGATGCTGAAGCTGAAACTACAATACTTTGGCCACCTAATAAGAAGAGCTGACTCATTAGAAAAAAACCTGATGCTGGGAAAGACTGAAGGCAGGAGAAGGGGACGACAGAGGATGAGATGGTTGCATGGCATCACCAACTCAATGGACATGAGAAAACTCAAGGAGACAGTGAAGGACAGGGAAGCCTGGCATGCTGCAGCCCATGGAGTCACAAAGAATCAGACATGACTGAGTGACTGAAAAGCAACATATAAGGGTTTCACTGGTGGCTCAGTGGTAAAGAATCCACCTGCAAGGCAGGAGGTGCACGAGATGCAGTTTCGATTCCTGGATGGGAAAGATCCTCTGGAGGAGGACATGGCAACCCACTTCAGGATTCTTGCTTGGAGAATCCCATGGATAGAGGAGCCTGGCAGGCAACAGTCCATATGGTCTCAAAGAGTCAGACATGACTGAAGCAACTTAGCACGTATGTACATCTCAGTATATAAGGAACTAGGCATGTAATATCAAATATGTGTGGACACAATTATGACTTCATTTTTTCTTACTTAACATCATAACATTTTCAGAAAACAAGAAAACAAATGAAAAAGAAACTTTACCTTTCCTTTTGTGACTCTGATGTCTTTTGTCCTTCTTTTTCTTTGAATACAGGAATTTTGGCTCCATGTATATCACTTTCTCCTGGCTCATTTCTGAGGGCTGGAGGCAAAGAACACAGCAAGAATCCTTTGCAGCATTGAATAAGGCATTTTAATAGCATTGAAAAATGGCAATATTTATCATGAAATAATAGAAAGAGCTAAATGAATGATCAGCATGATAATCTGAAATGATGCCAAGTAATTATTGATCTGAAAATATCAGAAAAAGATACTTTTAAATTTTCTCTTTGTGATGACTTACAATGGCCTCTACATGATTAATTAACAGGCCATTACAGTTCATCGGCATGTTATGTTAAGTTTTTACTGTTTTTATAATAAATGAATTCATTGCAACAATTTAGGAAATGGTATATTTCATTCTTATATAAATATCTAGAATTATAGCTTCTCTTGCAAATTTGTATTTGGTCACTTAGTACCTGTATCATGCCCAAATGGTAACCATAGTCTGAAACTGAATAGGTAATCCCCCTTTAGGACAGACACATACACACTCAAATTTGACAATCTTCACAGTTTGAGAAAAAGGCAGAAATTGTGGGATTCAAGAAAAGGCATTTTAGGAAGTACCATCAAACAACTGAAGCATAATTTGTAATTCTAACACCACAGTTCAAAAGCATTAATTCTTCAGCACTCAGCTTTCTTTATGGTCCAACTCTCACATCCGTATATGACTACTAGAAAAACTGTAGCTTTGACTAGAAGGCTCTTTATCAGCAAAGTAATGTCTCTGCTTTTTAATATGCTGTCAAGAAGCAAGCATCTTTTAATTTCAGGGCTGCAGTGATTTTGAAAAAGAAAGTCTGTCACTATTTCCATTGTTTTCCCATCTATTTGCCATGATGTGATGGGACCAGGTGCCATGATCTTCATTTTTTGAATGTTGAGTTTTAAACCAGTTTTGTCACTCTCCTTTTTCACCTTTATCAAGAAGCTCTTTAGTTCCTTTTCTTTCTGCCATAAGGATGCTGTCATCTGCATATATGAGGTTATTGAGGTTTCTCCCCAAAATCTTGATTCCAGCTTGTGCTTTATCCAGCCCGACATTACACATGGTGTATTCTGCATAGAAGTTAAATAAGTAGGGTGACAATATACAGCCTTGACGTACTCCTTTCCCAATTTGGAACCAGTCAATTCTTCCATATCCAATTCTAACTGTTGCTTCTTGACCTGTATACAGGTTTCTCAGGAGGGGGTAAGGTGATCTGGTATTTCCATCTCTTTAAGATTCTTCCACAGTTTGTTATAAACAAAAGTATTTAGTTCAAATGAATAAATATATATAAGTACATATTAAAATATATATTTTATATGTAATATCTATTTAGTTCAAATATGTGTATTATATCAATTTCTTCTAAAATTACAAAAATATGATCCTTTTCCTACACTTGGTTTATATAAACACTTCTACAAAAAATACATAATATATTTCCCTAGATATATAAATAAATAATGACTAAAGAGGAAAAACATCTTTCAAAAAATAATGTTTTTGGTAACTCGATAGAAAGAACCAGATAACTGGTATTCCTAAATAGATTTTATTCTTGGTTCTTAAAATATTAATATTACAGTATTTCACCTTTAATTTCTTTATAATTTGAGGAAACTTGATTTGATCAATCATCAAATTATGATAAGAGGTATGAATATACTACCAATTATTTTTCAACAAATATTCTTTCTACCACAATGACAAATTACAAAGCAAGTCCTTTTTCAAGGACATATTTTCCTAGCTCACTGATTTTTATTTAGTTACTTTATAATTCAATAACTGTCTATCCAAATAACAAGAAAATACATTTGTTATATAAACCTGGGTATATTTTAACGGAAAAATAATCATATTATCCAAACACTTGAACTTTTTCTATTGCATTTAACTTTAAGACAAGGGAGTTCAAGTTTTGCATAATTAGTTGCTAACCAGTTGGCTGCCACCCCTAGAGGTGAGAGAAAAAAACCCGCAAATTTATATTACCTAAAAAAGAGTTAAATATTCCCCAAAACATTTGAGTATATTTGAAATTCATATTCTGCATATTAAATATTTTGACCCATAGGGTCAAACAGGGTTAACATTAGATATTAATTAACATGGACCCCAAAGTGAATTCTTTCTTGCAATGATACAAAATCCTTATAACTTTCTACATGGTCTCCCACTAGCAAATTCTCCTATACCTGCTTTTTCCTTCTTTGTTCGACAGCGTGACAGCAAAGGCACACCCACAGTGCCCGAGAGTACCTGTGTTTATGCCTTGAGATTTCACCAACAGGAGGACAAGCTTGGTCAGGAGCACAGCTGGGATGAGCTCACTCTGCTGGCCTTTCACTTCTGCTTTGAGACTAGGAGGTCCTTGTTGAAATGTATGACTGGCCTTAGAGAGACAATGTCAGAGAAAAAGATAGCCAATGATCAAACAGCCTTCAATATTCCCACAAAGAAAGTTTCCACTGGTGTCAGTATGTCATTTACTCCACACTCTGTCAGACAAGAGTCACAAAGAACTAAAGCCCCAAATTTTGAGGACATCTGTAGATCAGTTCAAATCTGAACTTTAGCAGGTATCATAAATCTGAAATAAAATGGTCATCTCAGGATCTCATGAGATTAGAAAATGGTTAACAAAAAAATAAAAGGTTATATTAATAAAAACAAAAGGGGAAATACCCATGTTCTACCTGACATGATTCATACATTTTTCTTTTTAAAGAATGAAGGTAAATCCCTAAAATATATATATATATATATATATGAGATAAAAACTGTTAAAATAAGTATATGTCAAAATGTGCATAAGCAACTTATATCTTTAACAAACATTTTGATAACCACATTGCTTGACAGATTGCAGTAATATAAATAAATACATGATTGGGCTGGCCAATTTGAATAATAATAGATTTTGAATTATTTCTTGTCTTCTTTTTAAATTATCTAAAGAAGCAGATTTTCTGTTTAAATAATAAATAGAAATCAAGAAAGAAACAAAGCGACAGGCTCAAAATGTTGAGTGGGGTTGAATGCAGTCCTTTTAAGGCATCAAAGTAAAAAATCACCTGTTCTAGTTATAGCCAAAATTGTCAGAGCATGTATTTATAAATTATGATTTGTTTAATTCAGTGAATAGTTCAATGCACCATTTAACCCTAGAAGTATGTGTTAGACAGGAATAAAAGTGTTGTTTTGTTTTTTTTATCAACCACATTGATCTGTGCATCAAAGGACCCCTATGTCCGATGCTTTAAAATTCTTAGAAATGTATAGTAATAACCAAAACTCACTTCTGTGTCAGCTATATGGTTTGAAGTCTTTTCAAAAGCACTTTTCCATGGTTTATGTTTCCTACCCCCATTCCTCCAAAGCAAAACTGTCTTATCTCCTTTAAATAATGGTAGCACATATGAAAATTTCAATTTTTTGTCCTTGTAGGTTTGTCTTTGACTTATTTTTCTTTGCTAGGATCTAATGGTTTGCTTTTGGGGAGGAGGTTTCTGACATAAATAAAGACAACAAGAAAAGTGTTCTAGAAATTCTCCATGCATGAGGACTTTCTCATAAAGGCAAAGCTTAGTTTTTAGGCATACTTGTGTGCCATGAACTTCAAGGCTCACGGATGTAATTACTCTACTTGGCTTTGGTACATCTCAATTTACACCTTCTATGTCAAATTCTCCAATCCTAAAATGTATCATTGAACAGAAATGCATTTGATAACTATTTGTTTTGCAACTAAATAGCATTCTTATTGGTAAAGTATAATTAAGACAGTAAATTGACTTTGAACATGTATTCTAGGGGTGAATACATATGATTTCAATGCTCTCGGTGCAGTGATATCATCCAGTAGTATGGGTGGTAAGAGCTGACTGCAGTTCATACTTGTGACTTTCTCTGTAGCAAGAGTGAGTGAGGCAGCTAACTTTGGAAGCCTCATCCTCTTCAGCAGCATCGGGAATACCTTCCACACAAATGTAGTCTGTCGGAAGACTTAAGGAATCTACTAGGTGGTATTTAATAATGTTTTTATTGCAATATAATTCTTTACAATATTGTGTTAGTTTCTCCTGTACAACAAATCAAATCAGCTATATGTATACATATGTTCCCTCCTTCCTGGACCTTCCTCCCACCCCACCCCACCCCCACCCATCTTGATTATCACAGAGCACCGAGCTGAGCAACCTGTGCTTTATAGCAGATTCCCACTAGCTGTCTTACATGATAGTGTATATATGTCAGTTCTAATCTACCAATTCTCCTCACCCTCTCCTTCTCCCACTGTGTCAGTACGCCCATTCTCTTCATCTGTGTCTCTATTCCTGCCCCAGAAACAGGTTCATCTGTACACTTATATGTGAAATTAAAAAAAAAAAAAATGGTACAAATGAACTTACCTACAAAGCAGAAACAGACTCACAGACTTAGAGAAAGAATTTATGGTTACCAGGGGGAAGAACAGAAGAAGGTGATAGAGTGGGAGTTTGAGTAACATGTACACACTGTATTGTGTATAGCATGAAGGGGTAAATAAAAAGGTACAATCTACTTGTAGTACAAATATTCAGTTAGCCTTAAAAATGCATTCCAATATACTATGAAAATGAAAGTGAAAATCGCTCAGTCATGCCTGACTCTTTGCAACCCCCTGGACTGTAACTTGCCAGGCTCCTCTGTCCATGGAACTCTCCAGGCCAGGATACTAGAGTGTGTTGCCATTTCTTCCTATAGGGGATCTTCCCAACCCAGGGATTGAACCCAGGTCTCCTGCATTGCAGGCAAATGCTTTAATGACTGAGCCACCAGAGAAGCCAATTTACATTAGGTACAGACAAATACTGTTTGATTCCCCTTACATAAGGTATCTAGAATAGACAAATTCATACAGTCAGAAAGTACTGATACACAAGTAGATGCCAGGGCTGGAGGATAAGGGATGGGGAGGGGGAATGGAAAGTTGGTATTTAATGGGGACATTTTCACTTTAGGAAGGTGAAAATCCAGGAGATGGATAATGGAGAGTTGCGTGACAATGTAAATATACTTAGTACCACTGAACTGTACACTTAAATATGGTTAAAATAGTATCTTTTCCACTATCTGACTTCAATCACAATAAGAAAAAAAAATTAATGAGCACACTGCTCATTTGAAATATGTATATTTCAAATATATAAAGGACCGACTATATGGCACAATTTCATTTCAGTTCAGTTCAGTCACTCAGTCAAGTCCAACTCTTTGCGACCCCATGAACTGCAGCATGCCAGGCCTCCCTGTCCGTCACCAACTCCCGGAGTTTATCCAAACTCATGTCCATTGAGTCAGTACCATCCAACCATCTCATCCTCTGTCATCCCCTTCTCCTCCCACCTTCAATCTTTCCCAGCATCGGGGTCTTTTCCAATGAGTCAGCTCTTTGCATCAGGTGACCAAAGTATTGAAGTTTGAGCTTCAACATCAGTCCTTCCAATGAACATCCAGGACTGATCTCCTTTAGGATGGACTGGTTGGATCTCCTTGCAGTCCAAGGAACTCTCAAGAGTCTTCTCCAACACCACAGTTCAAAAACATCAGTTCTGTGCTCAGCTTTCTTTATAGTCTAACTCTTACATCCATACATGACTACTGGAAAAACTATAGCCTTGACTAGACAGATCTTTGTTGGCAAAGTAATGGTAAAAAAGTATATTAAATGCTTTTTAATATGCTGTCCAGGTTGGTCATAACTTTCCTTCCAAGGAGTAAGCATCTTTTAATTTCATGGCTGCAGTCACCATCTCCAGTGATTTGGGAGCCCCCAAAAATAAACACTGCCACTGTTTCCATTGTTTCCCCATCTATTTGCCATGAAGTGATGGGACTGGATGCCATGATCTTAGTTTTCTGAATGTTGAGCTTTAAGCCAACTTTTTCCCTCTCCTCTTTCACTTTCACACTGCTCAATAGTCTGTAGAAACATAAATGGGAAAAGAATTTGTAAGAGAATAGACACATGTATATGAATAGCTGAATCATTCGACTGCACACCTGAAACACATTGTAAATCAACTGTACTCCAATAGAAAATAAATTTTTTAAAAAACATGTTGATGTATGGCAAAACCAATACAATATTGTAGAGTAATTAACTTCCAATTAAAATAAATAAATTTATATTTTAAAAAAACAGTTAGAAAGTTGACTCAAAAAATTAATGTATGTTTACAGTAATGTGTTGTCTCCACTGATTTTAAAAGTTGTACAGACTTTATGGTTATTATTGTCTAATAATAAGCCCCATGGACTGTATCCCACCAGGTTCCTCTGTCCATGGAATTTACCAAGCAAGAATACTGGAGTGGGTTGCCATTTCCTTCTCCAGGGGATCTTCCCAACCCAGGGATCAAATCCAGGTCTCCCACATTGCAGGCGGATTCTTTATGATCTGAGCCACAAGGGAAGCCTCAACCAATACTTCTGTATTTCTAAAAAATTGGGTTAAGGCATCAATGACAACAGGAGGTCAAACCAGTCAATCCTAAAGGAAATCAACCCTAAATATTCATTGGAAGACTAATGCTGAAGCTGAAGCGCCAATACTTTGGTCACCTGATGCAAAGAGCCAACTAATTAGAAAAGATCTTGATGCTGGGAAAGAATAAGGGCAGGAGGAGAAGGGGGTGACAAAGGATGAGATGGATGGATGGCATCCCTGATTCAATGGACTTGAGTTCCAGCAAAATCCAGGAGATAATAAAAGATAGCAAAGCTTGGCATACTGCAGCCCATGGGGTCACAAAGAGTCGGACAGGACCTAGTGACTGAACAACAACCAAGGAAAAGCAATTATTAGCAGTATTCAATCCTGAGCCTTTTAAAATAGGCTTCTGGGTTTATGGCAATTAAAACATACATGATAGGTTTTAGAAAATTTTTCTCACTGTATAGATTTGAATATTTTTCAACAGTATCTACAGCAAGTAAAAATATAAAATATTATCAGCCTATATCACATCTTTGAGGATTTTTTGTTATCTTTTTAACTATTCTGAGTAAAGAATGAGGCCCTTATTAGTTGTTTGATTATAAACACATTTCCCCCCACTTTCCTGTCCCTAAAACACCCACATACATTCACACCCAAAATACCAATGTATTTTTAGTGCTTTTTATAAAGTTTTCTATACTTCCTTTTTTCGTTCAGTTTTATCTAGCCTTTCTTGTCTCACTAAACTATAAATCGTGTTTCACTATTTTTATATCCACCAAGTCTAACCGGTATCAAAGAAAAAGGATAAACTATTGTCCTTGATTGAAAGGACAATAAATTTGTAGAAACCAAGATGCAACCTCAAGATGAAACAAATTAATAAGTAAATAATATGAGACATAAAGAGAGAAATACTCCTGATAAGGGAGGAAACAGGCAGAGTGCATACAATTTTGAAATAAATTTCCAAAATAAGTTTGTAATTTTTATTTTTGTATTATGTATTTCTTATAAGCAGTTTTCATCTATTTGGTTTTGTTTTTTTTTTTTTTTTTCATTTTAAAGCTGGTAAAAATTAGGTAAGTATGAAGAAATTCAGTCCAAAATTCTTGGTTATATTAGAAAGAAAGGAAAAAAGAAAAACGTGTTAACTAGCAAATAAACAGGAATGTATGTGACAAAAAATAAAAGATACGAAGGGAGATAATTTGCTTTATTTCAGATCTTTAAAATGTCTCCATATGTCATTTTTGTTTAATAACATGTTGTTGGTCATTATTATTCGGTCATGTCCAACTTTTCGCAACCCCATGAACTGCAGCAGGCCAGACTTCCCCATCCTTCACCATCTCCTAAAGCTTGTTCAAACTCATGTCCATTGAGTCGGTGATGCCATCCAACCATCTCATCCTTTGTCGCCCCCTTCTCCTCTTGTCCTCCTGCCCAGCATCAGGGTCTTTCCCAATCAGCTGGCTGTTTGCATCAGGTGGCCAAAGACACCCCCGTGAACAGTAGGAAAAGGCAAGGAAATAACTAATATATTGATACATAAAAATTTAAATTATTTGGGAGCATTTCTGCTTATAGTTATGTCTTTAATAACAAAAGATTGAGGTTTTTATTTGCCTTCTCCAGTTATTGCTTCTGCTGGCAATTGTTCTGCCTTATCTATTTAAAAAACAAAATATTAATAGTAAGTGTTGACAAGGATGTGGAAAAATTGGAATCCTGTGCACTGTTGGAGGGAATGTAAAATGGTGCACTCACTTAAGCATCATGTCAATAACCTCTATGTGAGCCCTGAAGGAGACCCATATCTCCTGTAGAGCTGAAATCACTAAAAATTAAATTCAGAATTTCAACCTGCTTCTAGCTGAATCGCAATACAAATTGAACTGTCAACCTCAAAGGGTGCCTACCTTTAAAGTGAGGGAATGAACAGGGCAAGAATGAGGTCTTCTAAGTTGGAATGGGGGCATTAGGAAGACCCTGGTGAAGCTGGGGGCTTCCCTGGTGGTACAGAGGTTAAAGCGTCTGCCTGCAATGTGGGAGACCTGGGTTCGTTCCCTGGGTCGGGAAGATCCCCTGGAGAAAGAAATGGCAACCCACTCCAGTATTCTTGCCTGGAGAATCCCATGGATGGAGGAGCTTGGTGAGCTATAGTCCACGGGTCGCAAAGAGTCGGACACGACTGAGCAACTTCACTTTCACTTTTTTTTCTTCTTGAAGAACTTCCTTTAGGATTTCTGTTAACGCAAGTCAAGAAATGACGAATTCCTTCAGATTTTCTTTGTTATCTCTCCCTCATTTCTGGAGGACAGCTTGACCAGGTACAGTAACCTTGAAAATTTTTATTTCAACAGTTTGAATGCCATCCCAATCTCTCATGGCATGCAAAATTGCTTTTGAGAAATCCACCTGTTGTCTTGTGGGGGGTTTCCTTTATGTAATGAGTTGCTTTTCTTTTGATTTCCTTCAAAATTCTTTCCTTGTCTTCAACTTCAGGCAATTTATTTATAACGTGTCTTCTTGTTTTTGTTGTTGTTATTCAGTTGCTACGTACTCTCTGACTCTTTTGAGACTCCACGGACTGTAGCCCGCCAGGCTCCTCTGTCCATGGGATTTCCCAGGCCAGAATACTGGAGTGGGTTACCATTTCCTTCTCCAGGGGATCTTCCCGACCTTGGGGGTCAAACTTGTGTCTCCTGCATTGCAAGCGATTCTTTACCACTGAGCCATCTAGGAATCTAAAGTCCCATAGGCTTTCTTTAGGAGAAGGCAATGGCATCCCACTCCAGTACTCTTGCCTGGAAAATCCCATGGATGGAGGAGCCTGGTAGGCTGCAGTCCACGGGGTCACTAAGAGTTGGACACGACTGAGTGACTTCACTTTCACTTTTCACTTTCATGCATTGGAGAAGGAAATGACAACCCACTCCAGGGTTCTTGCCTGGAGAATCCCAGGGACGGGGGAGCCTGGTGGGCTGCTGTCTATGGGGTCACACAGTCGGACACAACTGAAGCGACTTAGCAGCAGCAGCAGCAGCAGCAGCAGCAGGCTTTCTTTACTCCTTATATTTTATTTTTGCTTCTCTGACTGGATAATTTCAAATGACCTATCTTTCAGTTTATTGATTATTTTCTGTTGGCTGTTTTGTCAAATGAAGTTGAAGTTCTTTATTGATTTATTCAGATTAGTCATTGTATTATTAAATTCTAAAACTTTTGCTTAGGAATTCTTTTTAATGAATTCAATTTCTCTTTTGAATTTCTTGTGTTTTTTTAATGCAGTTTTCCTAATTTTGTTAGTTGTCCATCCGTGTGTTATTATAGGCCACAAAGTTTTCTTAAGAGGATTATTTTTGAATTCTTTGTCAGATGGTTCACAGATCTTCATATCTTTGGGGTCAGTTATTCAAGCTATACTAATTTCTCTTATTGATGTCATGTTTACCTGATTCTTTATCATCCATTATCCTTGGTATCTGCACAGTTGAATAAGCCATCTTCTCATCCAGACTTTACATGCTTCATTTGGAAGAGATCATCCTACATCAGTCAGCTCAGCTTGGGGTTCTGGATGGGTCAGCTGAGAGCATTCTTAGTCAGGCAAGGCTTGCCACTGGGGTTTCTATTCGGGCAAGGGCATTCCCTGAGCTCTGAGGTTGCATGATGCCAGTGGCTAAGAGCAGTTGAATAGGACTACTATCTTAATTTTTTGCCCAGGCAATTGTAAGATGGGCTCTGTGGATGCTCAGACACTCTGTTCAGACTTCCTAGTTGAGTGGGATTATGTGTTCTACTCAGCTGCTGGGCAGGTCTGTAAACTTGCTTGCCTGCCTGGGCAGAGCCTGAATTGAGGACCATAGCATTGCAGCTCAATAACTGGGTACCTACATCTGGTAGAGCTGCCCACTAAACTCCTTAGCCAGATGGGGCCAGAACAACAGTTTCTATGCTGGTACAGCTTCTTGTCTGGGGACCCAAATTGGGAGGGACTGTTGATTGGGATCCCCTGACAGGTGAAGCAAATGGGCAGAGCTGCTCAGCTCAGATGGGCTGTGCTCTATGCTCAGGCATTTAGTTCAAACCAGGCTGTAGGGTGGGCTATGCAGACTCCTGGATGCTTTGGTCAGGCATTGTTGAGTGGGACTCAAAGCTACTCTTTGAAATACATAGAGCCACAAACCCACTTTCCTATTCAAGCAGGGTGACAAATCAGGCTCAAAGAAAGGGTCAGCTGGTCAGCTGGAGACCAAATGAAGTAGAATTTTGCACTAATCATCCTGGTCAGAAGGGCCATCAGCTCACCTCTCTGGATGGATTGGCTCCTCAATTGCCACTGTAGGCAGACTAGGCTTGAACTGCACAACTTCCCAGACACTATGGTTACGTTTACTGGTTGGGTGGGCCTGGGGGCTGTATTCAACAGTAGGGGGGCTATGCAATCTGAGAGAGACAGGAGAACAGGCCTGCACATCTTGTCGTTTGTTGTTGTTCAGTCACTCAGTTGTATCCGACTCTTTGCAACCCCATGGACTGCAGCACACCAGGCTTCCCTGTCTATCACCAACTCCTGGAGTTCACTCAAACTCATGTCCATTGAGTCAGTGATGCCATCCAACCATCTCATCTTCTATCATCCCCTTCTCCTACCACCTTCAATCTTTCCCAGCATCAGGGTCTTTTCAAATGAGTCAGCTCTTCGCATCAGATGGCCAAAGTATTGGAGTTTCAGCTTCAGCATCAGTCCTTCCAATATTTTTATTTAGAGGCCCAAATTAGGCAGAACTAAACAGGGAACTCTCTGGCAGACAGAGCCTCATTTTATATCTTCAAATTACACTGGTCCCCAACCTTTTTGGCACCAGGGGCATTTCACAAAGATAAATTTTTCATGGACTGGGGTGGAGGGGATGGTTTCAAAATGATTCAAGCACATTGCATTTTTTGTGCACTTTATTTCTTATTATTAGATTAGTTCCACTTCATGTCATCACGCATTAGATCACAGAGTTTGGAGTTTGTGTGTGTGCTTAGTTGTTCAGTTGTGTCTGACTTTTGCGACCCCATGGACTCTAGCCCACCAGGCTCCTTTGTCTACTGGGATTCTCCAAGCAAGAATGCGTGCGTTCCTCCAGGGGATCTTCCCAACCCAAGGATCAAACCCAGGTCTCCCGCATTGCAGGAAGATTTCTTACCAAATGAGCCACCAGGGAAGCCCCTGTACAAATGGACTCAGCTGCTGGCTGGGATCTCTACTCAGGCACCACCGGGAGGAGACGTATGGTCTGCCGAGATGCAAGTGCTGCTTGCTCCAGTAAGTGCTGGTTGCTCCAGCACTAAGCTCCATGTCCTTTCTCTGTTCCAATCTGATGTCCATGCTGAAGCCCCACAGATGAGCCTTTGCCCTGTCTTCTGGGATTTTTGTCATAATGTGTTGTCTGTAAGTAGCTGTTAATTGGTCTTCTGTGAAAGACTCTGCTTTAAAATATCTGAATTCTACAGGGATAGTTAGAGAGTTTGGGATTGACATGTACACACTACTATATTTAAAATGGATAACCAATGAGGACCTATTATATAGCACAGGGAACACTGCTAAATGTTATATGGCAGCCTAAGGGGGAGGGGAGTTTGGGGAACAATGGATACATGTAACCTCAGATATGCAGATGACACCTCCCTTATAGTAGAAAGTGAAAAAGAGCTAAAGACCCTCTTGATGAAAGTGAAAGAAGAAAGTGAAAAAGTTGGCTTAAAGCTCAACATTCAGAAAACTAAGATCATGGCATCTGGTCCCATCACTTCATGGCGAATAGATGGGGAAACAGTGGAAACAGTGACAGACTTTATTTGGGGGAGCTCCAAAATCACTGCAGATGGTGACTGCAGCCATGAAATTAAAAGATGCTTACTCCTCAGAAGGAAAATTATGACAAACCTAGACAGCATATTAAAAAGCAGTGACATTACTTTGTCAACAAGGGTCTGTCTAGTCAAGACTATGGCTTTACCAGTAGTCATATATGGATGTGAGAGTTGGACTGTAAAGAAAGCTGAGTGCTGAAGAATTGATGATTTTGAACTTGGTGTTGGAGAAGACTCTTCAGAGTCCCTTGGACTGCAAGGAGATCCAACCAGTCCATTCTAAAGGAGATCAGTCCTGGGTGTTCATTGGAAGGAATGATGTTAAAGCTGAAGCTCCAATACTTTGGCCACCTGATGTGAAGAGCTGACTCATTTGAAAAGACCCTGATGCTGGGAAAGATTGAGGGCAGGAGGAGAAGGGGATGACAGAGGATGAGATGGTTGGATGGCATCACTGACTCAATGGAGACGAGTTTGAGTAAACTCCAGGCATTGGTGATGGACAGGGAGGCCTGGTGTGCTGCCGTCCATGGGATCACAAAGAGTTGGACATGACTCAGTGACTGAATCGAACTGAACTGAATACACATATATGTGTGGCTGAGTCCCTTTGCTGTCCACCTGAAACTGTCACATTGTTAATCAGCTACACTTCACTATAAAATAAAAAGTTTAAAAAGAAAGAAAAAATGTTTGAGTTCTATACACTAAATTTTCACTTTGATATATTAGTTTTCCAAGAGACAAGTGCTTCAATAAATTTAATGTTAATTAAAATTCAAGTAACTGTTTACTTCAGTACATAGAAACCTTCACCTATTCCAGAAATTAAAAGTTCCCTAAAATTATATAAAGATAAAAGATTATTTTAAATTTTAGAGAGAAAAATCCTCCCTAAGTGAAGCGTGAATCCTAAGTGTGATAAAGAAAAGTACTCCATTGTGTATATGTACCACAGCTTTCTTATCCATTCGTCTGCTGATGAACATCTAGGTTGCTTCCATGTCCTGGCTATTATGCTGCAATGAACATTGGGGTACATGTGTCTCTTTCGATTCTGGTTTCCTCGATGGGTATGCCCAGCAGTGGGATTGCTGGGTCGTATGGCAGATCTATTTCCAGTTTTTTTAAGGAATCTCCACACTGTTTTCCATAGTGGCTGTACTAGTTTGCACTCCCACCAAGAGTGTAAGAGGGTTCCCTTTTCTCCACACCCTCTCCAGCATTTATTGCTTGTAGACTTTTGGATCACAGCCATTCTGACTGGCATGAAATGGTACCTCATTGTGGTTTTGATTTGCATTTCTCTGATAATGAGCGATGTTGAGCATCTTTTATGTGTTTATTAGCCATCTGTATGTCTTCTTTGGAGAAATGTCTGTTTAGTTCTTTGGCCCACTTTTTGATTGGGTCTTTTATTTTTCTGGGATTGAGCTGCAGAAGTTGCTTGTATATTTTTTAGATTAATTCTTTGTCTGTTGCTTCGTTTGCTATTATTTTCTCACATTCTGAAGGCTGTCTTTCCACCTTGCTTATATTTTCCTTTGTTGTGCAGAAGCTTTTAAATTTAATTAGGTCCCATTTGTTTATTTTTGCTTTTACTTCCAATATTCTGGGAGGTGGGTCATAGAGGATCCTGCTGTGGTTTATGTCAGAGAGTGTTTTGCTTATGTTTTCCTCTAGGAGCTTTATGGTTTCTGGTTTTACGTTCAGATCTTTAATCCATTTTGAGTTTATTTTTGTGTATGGTGTTAGAAAGTGTTCTTGATGTCCATCAGCAGATGAATGGATAAAAAAGCTGTGATATATATACACAGTGGAATATTACTCAGCCATTAAAAAGAATACATTTGAATCAGTTCTAATGAGATGGCTAAAACTGGAGCCTATCATACAAAGTGAAGTAAGCCAAAAAGAAAAGCACCAATACAATATACCAATGCATAAATATGGAATTTAGAAAGGTAACGATAACCCTGTATGAGAGACAGCAAAAGAGACACAGATGTATTGAACAGTCTTTTGGACTCTGGGAGAGGGCGAGGGTGGGATGATATGGGAGAATGGCATTGAAACATGTAAAATTTCATATGTGAAACGAATCACCACTCCAGGTCTGATGCATGATACAGGGTGCTCGGGGCTGGTGCACTTGATGACCCAGAGGGATGGGATGGGGAGGGAGGTGGGAGGAGGGTTCAGGATGGGGAACACATGTACACCCGTGGTGGATTCAAGTCAATGCATGGCAAAACCAATACGATATTGTAAAGTAAAATAAATTAATTAAATTAATAAAAAAAGAAAAATATTGTCTTATGTATTATACATAAGATAAAAATCATGAAAAACTAAGTTGAAAGGTAATAAAAATATACTGAGTGAAAATACAAAAAGACATAATCAGTACTCTCTATAATCAGTAATCATAATCTATAATTACTTTCTATAATCAGTAAAGAAAAGGAGGAAGACAAACAAATAGAAAAACAATGAATAAAAAAAATAAAATAGCCAAGCATGGAATAATTGACAAATAAGTAACAGAACAGGTGCTCTGTCTCACAGGCAATGTTGGAAGTATTAGTTAAAACAATAAAAGAACATTTGTGTCTATTAAAAATTGATAATATAATATATTAGTAAGGGTTTGAAGAAACGTATACATGTATCCGAGTGAACTCCGGGAGTTAGCGATGGACAGGGAGGCCTGGCGTGCTGTGATTCATGGGGTCACAAAGAGTCAGACGCGACTGAGTGACTGAACTGAACTGAACTGATACATGTATTGTATATGTGGCTACTAATTAACAGCTTTTGCGGAAAGTATCTATACTTGAGGATTTATAAGATGCATACTATTTGACATGGAAGTTTCTCTTCTCTATTTCTACTTTATAGAATATTCAAATACATTCACAGAGATGTTTATGTAATAAAGTTTCATGTAACACTATCTACAGCAAAATGCTAGCCAAAACTGGATACAATCCAAATGTTAACAGTGTAACTGGAAAGGCAAAAAATTAGGAGAAAGGATTATGGAATCAGTTTTTATTCAATGTGCTTCTATTTTTTTATATTTTTTTTTATTTTTCAACTAGGAATTCTTACATTAATTGTGAAAATCTTGAATTTTAAAAGTGATAAAGCAGACGTGCAGAAATGACTCATCCTCTCTGAAAGTACAAATATACTTCTCAAAAAAAAAAAATGAATGTACATAGTCATATCATGTTTCACCTTGATTTCCTGAACATCAGTTAAAAAATAGCTCTGTGTATGGACTATTTCTTCACAATATATATGAGGGATACCATATGTTGCAGGAAAATCCAACCAAAATATAGTGGAAAAGAATATCACTAATAGTTTCTGAATTAAATCTTCATCTTTCCATCAAAATTAATTCCACCTGAAATCAAGTCAAAGAAGGTGCTTGTCAACCCCTTCCCCATGCAGATGAAGTTCCAACATTTTAAGTATCTACATCAAATTTACAAGCTATCTTACATATGCAATTAACTTAATAACAGACCAGTGTCAGGAACACAACATTTACTTGCATCTTGCAGGTGGATGCACCAGAATGTCGACAACTTCATTTATCTTCTGATAGTTTGAGATCAACATTAGTATAATTCTTCTCACAAATAAAGAAATACTGCCTGGTGCACACTGTGGCAGCTACTTTGGTTCCTGTGACATATGCACAGTTGTTGTTTATTTCTGAATTCCACAGATTTCTGTTGAAGAGGGGGAAAACAAAAATTGAGTCTAATATTCAGACATAAATCATATTTCCAGTAGATATACTATTATAGACAAGGAGGGAGTTATATGTTTAGCTATCTCTCTGTTTATTCACTTAACAAACATTTCTAAAATATTATCATATTACCAAGATTCTGGAATGCAGATACAGAGTAAATCTATTTCTGTCCTCAAGAAGTTTACACAAAGAGGGGGAAAGATGCATTTATTTGGCACAGAAGAGTGGCTTCTAACTCAGACAAGGGGGAAAGAGTTTGCCAGAGAACACAGTTTTGATGTGGGAAGATTTTAGCTGACTCTTAAGGAAGACATACCACTTAGTGCAGAGCCCCTACATAGAATGTGATGCATAGTTTATGAATGATTAAATCAACACATGCACAAATAAATAAATGGTATAATTATCTCATAAATTAGTGACCCAGAGAAAACCATAATTCAAAAAGATGCATGCACCCAATGTTCATTGCAGTATTACTTACAATAGCCAGGATGTGGAAATAACCTAAATGTCCATCAACAGAGGAATGGATAAATAAGATATAGTACATATATACCATAGAATATTACTCAGCTGAAAAAAGAATGAAATTGGGTCATTTGCAGAGACATGAATAGACCTAGAGACTGTCATACAGAATGGAGAAAGTCAGAAAGAAAAAAACACATATATTGTACATTAACACATATATATGGAATCTGAAAACATTGGTAAATATGATCTTATTTACAAGGTAGAAATAGAGACACAGACGTAGAGAACGAACATATGGACACCAAGGGGGAAAGGGGGCTGGATGTGATGAATTGGGAGGTTAGGAGTAACATATATACACTCTTCCTACTATGTATAAAATAGGTAACTAATAGGAACCTCCTGTATTGCACAGGGAACCCTACTCAATGCTCTGTGGAAAAGAAATCCAAAAAGGAGGGAATTTGTGTTTATGTGAAATTTATGTATATATGTAGCTGATTGAATTCTCTGCACATTAGAAACTAACACAGCATCATAAAGGAACTATAGTGGTGGTGGTTTAGTAGATAAGTCATGTTCAACTCTTCCGACCCCATGAACTGTAGCCTGCTAGGCTCCTGTGTCCACAGAATTTTCCAGGCAAGAATACTGGAGTGGGTTGCCATTTCCTTCTCCAGGGCATCTTCCTGACCCGGGAATCAAACCCTGGTCTCCTGCATTGCAGGCAGATTCTTTACTGACTGAGCTATCAAGCAACTAAAAATAAACTAAATCAATGATTAGGATCCAACCAGATGAAGAGTGGAACTACAGAGAATCCAGATAAAGGATATAGTATATGCAAATGTGCAGAAATATAAAAGAGTGTATCTCATGTGATTAACTGCAAATTTGGAACAGATCTTTATTACAGCAGATAAAAAAGCACTCTAAATACCAGTGTAGTGTAAAAAGGACCAAATTCAGAAGTAGGTGACCTAGTCCTCAGTCCATCTCTGCCATTAGTAGTTGTTAAGACTTTTTTAGTTTATTTATTAATAGTACCTGTGGTGGGGGAATGTACATAATCTTAAAAATTGTCATAGAAAACTACATCATGAAAAATGGGGGAAAACATAGTACACTGAGTCCAATCCAATTCATTTTCAGATTGTTTCTTAATGGCGTATTATTTGTAATATAAAATGGGCTTTGCTAGACAGTGAGGAAATCTAGATAAACAGTGAAGATATTTGATTTAGACCTTGGAACTAGTCATTGAAGGCTTCCCTGGTGATTAAGCGGTAAAGAATCTTCCTGCCAATGCAGGAGACACTGGTTTGATACCTGGATGGGGTAGATTCCCTGGAAGGGGAAATGGCAAGCCACTCCAGTATTCTTGTCTGGGAAATCCCACAGACAGAGGAGCCTGGCGGGCTACAGAGTCACAGCTATAGGATTCCAAAGTCACAACAACCTAGCTACTAAAACAACAAGAACAGCAACTAGTCACCAAAACCCTACATTTCCAGCTACCCTCTATTTATGTCTAGAAAATTCATTAATATCCATATTGATAATTTTTAAGTTGTTAAGCAACCATCAAATATACTGTGTTGTGTGCTGTGGATTAACAAAAGATGAGAGACAGAATATTCTAGATTGGATGTGAGATGGTAAAAGAAAACAAAATGCTAATTAGGAGCATAAAAGGGGAACTAATTTCAAAGCAGGAGATCAAGAATGACTTCAAAGAGAAAATAAATTTTAAAAGTGTTACTGGTTGAGGAAACTGTATGAATACAAGTACAGAAGCATGGAAGTCAGGCAGTGTTTTTTCTAATGCCAAAGATATTTTACAAAATTAAAATTAGTCTTAGAATTGCTCTTGAGGTCAGAAAACCTTACTTAATGAAACTTATCTCTGCAATTCATTTCCATAGTTAACAAGTAAACTGAAGCTTTCAAGTGTTTTGGATACTTACAGTTTATATTGTATCAAGGAACCATCTTCCCACATCCAGGGGCTGACACTTCCTTTTCGAGATAATCCAATCCAATAAAAATAAGACACCAAAGACTGAACAAAGTTCTGCGAAGGAAGAACCCTACATGTAATTTAATCCCCAGTCTTTTTTATAACAATAAAAGATGAAAATAATGTGAACACACACTGCCAAATTTAAAATGGATAACCAAGAAGGACCTAGAACATGGAACTCTGCTCAATGTTTTGTGGCAGCCTGAATGAGCGAGGTCTGGGGGAGAGTGGGTGCATGTGTATATTTGGCTGAGTCCCTTTGCTGTTCACCTGAAACTGCCACACATTGTGTGTTAATTGGCTATACCTTTATACAAAATAAAAGAAAATAATGTGAACACAAACAATCATAATTTGATTTTTACCAAAATCTTTTTTTATATTTTCAATTAGGACTACTTATTATCGCCTAATCATTCCTTCTGTTTCCCTGGTGGAAGGAAACACAAGAGACGCGGGTTTGATCCCTGGGTTGGGAAGATCGCCTGGAGAAATGAAGGGCTACCAGTGGAAACAGTGTCAGACTTTATTTTTTTGGGCTCCAAAATCACTGCAGATGGTGACCGCAGCCATGAAATTAAAAGACACTTACTCCTTGAAAGAAAAGTTATGATCAACCTAGATAGCTTATTCAAAAGCAGAGACATTACTTTGCCAACAAAGGTCCATCTAGTCAAGGCTATGGTTTTTCCTGTGGTCATGTATGGATGTGAAAGTTGGACTGAAGAAAGCTGAGGGCCAAAGAATTGATGCTTTTGAACTGTGGTGTTGGAGAAGACTCTTGAGAGTCCCTTGGACTGCAAGGAGATCCAACCAGTCCATTCTGAAGGAGATCAGCCCTGGGATTTCTTTGAAAGGAATGACGCTAAAGCTGAAACTCCAGTACTTTGGCCACCTCATGTGAAGAGTTGACTCATTGGAAAAGACTCTGATGCTGGGAGGGATTGGGGGCAGGAGAAGGGGACAACAGAGGATGAGATGGCTGGATGGCATCACTGACTCGATGGACGTGAATCTGAGTGAACTCCGTGAGTTGGTGATGGACAGGGAGGCCTGGTGTGCTGCGATTCATAGGGTCGCAAAGAGTCAGACACGACTGAGCAACCGAACTGAACTGAACCCACTCCAATATGTGCCAAAAGTATCAACATATTAAAAGATCCATTATTATTAAAGGACTTCAAAACAGAGCAACATAAAAAAAGGGCAACTCCCATGATGGTTTCATGAGAAATGCCTTTTTGTTCAGAAACCTCAGTTTGCTTCCTACAGCAGATACAGAGCATCATTACCAGAGCTTAATGTTTTTTCTGAGACAAAACTAAAACTGAGATGCTGTAATTCCCAACAAGGGATTCTTTTTATTTACTACAAAGTTTTCTATTTGACTTGAAAAGACAAGTCATTGTCATTTAACAAACACATGATTTTCAGATGTTCTTTAAAACTTTTTAGCAATTTTCTCCTTGCATACAAAAAAATATGGGAAAAATTTCCAACTTCAGAACTCATTACCTGTTCATCCTCATCTTCTATCTTCAACAGATGGGAGCCCTGGTTGGTGCAGAATTTCCGACTCTCTTCAAAGGTTTTATCTATGTTAGAAAAATAGTAGCATTTCTCTTCACAGCAAAACCATTTGTTTTTGTATTCTTCTCTGGACTTTTCTTAAAAAAAAAAGTTTTTAAGTTAGGTTGGACTGTGAAGAAAGCTGAGAACCAAAGAATTGGTGCTTTTGAACTGTGGTGTTGGAGAAGACTCTTGAGAGTCCCTTGGACTGCAAGGAGATCCAACCAGTCCAGTCCTGACTGTTCTTTAGAAGGACTGGTGCTAAAGCTGAAATTCTAATACTTTGGCCACTTCATGTGAAGAGTTGACTCATTGGAAAAGACTCTGGTGCTGGGAGGGATGGGGGGCAGGAGGAGAAGGGGACGACAGAGGATGAGATGGCTGGATGGCATCACCAACTCGATGGACATGAGTTTGGGTGAACTCCGGGAGTTGGTGATGGACAGGGAGGCCTGGCGTGCTGTAATTCATGGGGTCACAAAGAGTTGGACACGACTGAGCGACTGAACTGAACTGAACTGAACTGAATGCTCTTCCCAGAAAGTTTTGCTCCAGACATCCTCCCCAGCTCTACAGGTCTTATTACTTTCCATGAGCTCTGAGGACATCACTGCTAACTTAAAATGCAAAATAACGTATCTATCTGTCATCGAGAGGGAAAGAGTACTTTTCTTTTTCTGCAAAGTTTTCTCCAGGATGCCATGGGCACCAGGACATGAATGCAAGAGTAGGAAATATTTAAGAGGGCAAAAACTGTATTGCTTTTGATATTTAATTTTTGTATCAATACTAACAATGCTTTCCTCCAGGAACTCTCTAGCTTCATCAAAGTACAGTGATTATTAGTTTGGGCTTCCCTGGTGGGTCAATGGTAAAGTATTTGCATGCCAATGCAGAGACAAAAGAGACACGGGTTTGATCCCTGGGTCAAGAAGATTCCCCTGGATGAGGAAATGGTAACCCACTTCAGTATTCTTGCCTGGGAAATCCCACGGACAGAGGAACCTAGTGGGCTACAGTCTATAAGGTTACAAACAGCTGGACACGAGTTAGTGACTAAACCACAACAACAGCAATTATTAGTTTAAAGAAAGAAAATAATCCATTTCTCCTTTCTCCTACCCATCAAATTTTACTATCTGAAAAATGTAAGAACAAAAAGATATAGTTACTTAAAAAGCATCTTTAAAGTATTTTCATAGAAGACAAAACCAAAGTAACTAAATTATATTCTAGCAAGAATATTTTAAGCAACTAGTTGCTAATGATAAGCGAAACAGACAGAAGGATAAAGTCCCACCAGAGTGCTTATCAAAACTAGTACATGGATATAGATAAGAGTCTAATTGAATTGACTGTTGGCCTGGAGAAACCTCAGGGAAGCTCTCTGAATTTTCAGGTTATCCATGACTTTGAGAGATAGGATGGGATTGCTTGCAAGGTAAATTTTACCCATATGACCAAGTCAGGAGTTGGGATATGTTTCAAGGGACTTGAGTTAGCAAAGTGATATGTAGGACAGTTGTTGCTATTTGGTCCCTTAAGCCTTACCCGACTGTTTTTGCAATCCCATGCAACCCCAAGGAGCCTGCCAGGCTCCTCTATCCATGGGATTTCCCAGGCAAGAATACTGGGAAGGGTGACCTTTTCCTTCTCCAGATCTTCCCAACTCAACAATTGAACCTGCATCTCCTGCACTGGCAGGTGGATTCTTTACCACTGGGCCACCTGGGAAGTGACATAAGACAGTGTCATTTCACAAAGGATCAGTGAAAAATATTGTCTTATAAAGAAGCAGGAAACTACTAAGTAATTATACTATATCTTATGCATGCTGTATAAATTAAATACACTGAAAGATTTCCTTTGCTGATTGATATGACTCTGAAAGAAACTCAAAAATTATTTCACTTCTTATTTGCAAAGTCAGTTAACTGACAGACCAATAAACAGAAACTACTAAATTTTGATTATCTACAGTTCAAAGATGCAGGCAGACCATGTGGCAAGAAATTGTATCTTCTTGAATGAAAAATATCTCTACCATACTTCACTTTCGTAGATCATGAGTTTAATAATAAAATGGAGATTGCCTGGCAATAATTCATTATACCAGTTTTTAATTATGAGTGCTTATATGTTACTACATACCTGAGTTTAACCAATCCTTTGAAAAGCATTTATTTTTCACAGGAGTCCTAGCTTTCTCATATTCCTGCGTGTCATTATCCAACATATTCTGATCATATTTCTGTGGGTCATTATCCAACATATTCTGATAATTAAAAGAATTTTGAAAATCTGAAAATTATCAGCAGAAAAAAGACAGTTAGTTTAAAAGGTAAAATATAAACTTGTTACACTAAAATTTTCATTTTCAAAATGAAGAAAATATATATATAACATTGAAAATCAGAAAAAAATTTAAAATCTTCTCCCATAATTTCAATTTTGTTTCTCACATTTTAGAAACTATATAAAACAGTGAAATCATCAAATGTCAACATAATTCATTCCTGACTTTAGTCCCCTTCACAAGACTAAACAGCAATCTAAAAAGGTTGTGTTGCTATTTAGTCACTCAATTGTGTCTGACTCTTTGTGACCCCGTTGGCATGCCAGGCTCCTCGGTCCATAGGATTCTCCAGGCAAGAATACTGGAGAGGGTTGCCATTTCCTCCTCCAGGGGATCTTCCTGACCCAAGGATCGAACCCCTGTCTCTTTTGATTCCTGCATTGGCAGGCGGGTTCTTTAACACAAGTGCTACCTGGGAAGCCATGCAAATATCACCTGAAATTAACACAATATTGAACATCAATTATATTTCTTATAAAAAATTAAAAACTGAAACTTAAATTTAATCTTTAAAAAGACTTTCTTCTTTGGATTCATGAATATTTTTTTTCTCAAGTCCTGAGAAACATCTGGAAATAAGAATGTTTCTGATGTTAGAGTGTGATTATCTCATTAGTCTTAACCTTGACTCTCCTTTTAGGAAAAGACAAAATGTTTAGATAAAATTGAACATAAAGAATGAAGTTTCTCAACCCAATCAAAAAGTGGAAAAAAGACCTAAAAAGACATTTCTCCAAAGAAGACATACAGATGGCTAACAAACACATGAAAACATGCTCAACACCACTCATTATTCATTTCAGTCGCTGAGTTGTGTTCGACTCTTGGCAACCCCATGAATTGCAGCACGCCAGGCCTCCCTGTCCATCACCAACTCCCGGAGTTCACTCAGACTCACATCCATCGAGTCAGTGATGCCATCCAGCCATCTCATCCTCGGTCGTCCCCTTCTCCTCCTGCCCCCAAGCCCTCCCAGCATCAAAGTCTTTTCCAATGAGTCAACTCTTCACATCAGGTGGGCAAAGTACTAGAGTTTCAGCTTTAGCATTATTTCTTCCAAAGAAATCCCAGAGCTGATCTCCTTCAGAATGGACTGGTTGGATCTCCTTCCAGTCCAAGGGACTCTCAAGAGTCTTCTCCAACACCGCAATTCAAAAGCATCAATTCTTCGGTGCTCAGCCTTCTTCACAGTCCAACTCTCACATCCATACATGACTACTGGAAAAACCATAGCCTTGACTACATGGACCTTTGTTGGCAAAGTAATGTCTGCTTTTGAATATGCTATCTAGGTTGATCATAACTTCTCTTCCAAGGAGTAAGTGTCTTTTAATTCATGGCTGCAGTCACCATCTGCAGTGATTTTGGAGCCCCAAAAAATAAAGTCTCACACTGTTTCCACTGTTTCCCTATCTATTTCCCATGAAGTGATGGGACCAGATGCCATGATCTTCGTTTTCTGAATGTTGAGCTTTAAGCCAACTTTTTCACTCTCCTCTTTCACTTTCATCAAGAGGCTTTTTAGTCCCTCTTCACTTTCTGCCATAAGGGTGGTGTCATCTGCATATCTGAGGTTATTGATATTTCTCCCGGCAGTCGTGATTCCACCTTGTGCTTCTTCCAGCCCAGGGTTTCTCATGATGTACTCTGCATAGAAGTTAAATAAGCAGGGTGAAAATATACAGCCTTGACATACTCCTTTTCCTATTTGGAACCAGGCTGTTGTTCCATGTGCAGTTCTAACTTTTGCTTCCTGGCCTGCATACAGATTTCTCAAAAGGCAGGTCAGCTGGTCTGGTATTTCCATCTCTTTCAGAATTTTCCACAGTTTATTGTGATCCACACAGTCAAAGGGTTTGGCACAGTCAATAAAGCAGCAATAGACGTTTTTCTGGAACTCTCTTGCTTTTTGATGATCCAGCAGATGTTAGCAACTTGACCTCTGGTTCCTCTGCCTTTCCTAAAACCAGCTTGAACATCTGGAATTTCACAGTTCACGTATTCCTGAAGCCTGGCTTGGAGAATTTTGAGCATTACTTTACTGGCGTGTGAGATGAGTGCAACTGTGTGGTAGTTTGAGCATTCTTTGGCATTGCCTTTCTTTGGGATTGGAATGAAAAATGACCTTTTCCAGTCCTGTGGCCACTGCTGAGTTGTCCAAATTTGTTGGCATATTGAGTGCAGCACTTTCACAGCATCATCTTTCAGGATTTGAAATAGCTCAACTGGAATTCCATCACCCCCACTAGCTTTGTTCGTAGTGATGTTGTCTAAGGCCCACTTGACTTCACATTCCAGGATGTCTGGCTCTAGGTGAGTGATCACACCATCGTGATTATTCAGGTCATGAAGATCTTTTTTGTACAGTTCTTCTGTGTATTCTTGCTACCTCTTCTTAATATCTTCTGCCTCTGTTAGGTCCATACCATTTCTGTCCTTTATCGAGCCCATCTTTCCATGAAATGTTCCCTTGGTATCTCTAATTTTCTTGAAGAGATCTGTAGTCTTTCCCATTCTGTTGTTTTCCTCTATTTCTTTGCATTGATCACTGATGAAGGCCTTCTTATCACTCATTATTAGAGAAATGCAAATCAAACCCACAATGGAATATCACCTCACACCGGTCAGAATGGCCGCCATCCAAATGTCTACAAACAATAAATCCTGGAGAATGTGTGGAGGAAAGGGAACCCTCTTGCATTGTTGGTGGGAATGTAAATTGATACAAACACTGTGGAAGATGGTATGGAGATTCCTTTAAAAAATCTAGGAATAAAACCACTGTATGACCTGGCAATCCTAATTCTAGGCATATACCCTGAGGAAACCAAAACTGAAATACACACATGTTCCCCACTGTTCATTGCAGCACTATTTACAATAGCTAGAACATGGAAGAAAATTAGATGTCCATCAACAGATGAATGGACAAAGGAGTTGTGGTACATATACACAGTGGAATATTACTCAGCCATAAAAAGGAATGGATTTGAGTCAGTCCTGAGGTGGATGAACCTAGAATTTATTACACAGAGTGAAGTAAGTCAGAAAGAGAGAGATAAATATCGTATTAACATATTCTAACACACCTATACAGAATCTAGAAAAATGGTACTGAAGAGTTTACTTATAGGGCAGCAATGGAGAAATAGTCATAGAGAATAGACTTGTGGACATGGGGAGAGGGGAGAAGAGGGTGAGATGTATGGAGAGACTAACATGGAAACTTGCATTACCATATGTAAAATAGATAGCCAATGGGAATTTGCTGAATGTCTAAGAAATTCAAACAGGGGCTCTATATCAACCTGAGGTGGGGTGGGGTGGGGCAGGGGGGGGGGGGATTTGAGAGGGAGATGGGAGGGAGGTTCTAAAGGGAGGGGATATATGTATTATACTTATGGCTGATTCATGTTGAGGTTTAACAGAAAACAACAAAATTATGTAAAGCAATTATCCTCCAATAAAAACATAAAAAAAAAAAAAAAGGAATGAAGTTTCTGTAGAATACTTACACTTGGTAGCAAAAAAAGCTGATATTCCCAAAAGGATGACACATATAATTCCTAGTATTACTGCTACAATACATCCAGAAGATGATGCTCGGAACGCTGTCAAAAGAATGTGAAAACTGAAGATAAAGTGTCACAAGGCTACAATCTAGGTAATATTCTCTGAGTTTTTGTCTCACAAAAGCATACAGGTTAAGAATGAATTAGCACTGTCATGAAGTAGCTATTGTAACCCACTCAGTTCACAGGGGTATCATTTCACTTATTTAGAAAAAAAAAAAAAACCACTTACCATCTATTAGAAATATTTGCCTCTGTTTTTAAATCATTGGTGCTCCCAATTTAAACATTATTTGGTGATGTAAAGGAAATGAGGGGAAGAGATGTAATTTTCCCCATTCTTCCCAAGTAACATTTACTTCTTTAAAATCACCAATCTGGTCTTTCTTGTCTTGCTTACAACATGCATGGTATTTCCCTCATTTGGAGCTGCACACGTGCATTCAGGCATGTCTTTGTGACCCCATGAACTGTAGTCCTCTAGGCTCCTCTGCCCATGGAATATTCCAGACAAAAATACTGGAGTAGGTTGCCGTTTCCTACTTCCTCTGAAGTCTTATTACTTCTAGGGTAGAAAAGAAAAATACCAATACCAAAAATATTGATTTTAAAATTTAGATGACTACTAGATCCCTTCCTAGTTGGTATTCAGAGGAGGGATGTAGTAAGAGAGTGTCTCTGAGTAAACAAACATAGAACTAAGAAATACTAATTACTATAGTCAATTAAGACCTAGTCAAGATTCAACTGAAAGACTAAGGGAAGAAATCAATTGCATTTCTATATACTAACAATGAAAAATCAGAAAGAGCAATTAAGGAAACAATCCCATTCACCACTGCAACAAAAAGAATTAAATATCTAGGGAAAAAACCTACCTAAGGAGACAAAAGAACTGTACACAGAAAATTATAAGACACTGATGAAAGAAATCAAAGACAACATAAACAGATGGAGAGAGATTCCATATTCCTGGGTAGGAAGAATCAATAGTGTGAAAATGACCATACTACCAAATGCAGTCTATAGATTCAATGCAATCCCTATCAAATTACCAATGGCATTTATCACAGAACTAGAACAAAATATTTCACAGTTCATATGGAAACACAAAAGATGCCAAATAGCCAATAGTCTTGAGAAAGAAAAATGGAGCTGGAGGAATCAACTTTTCTGACTTCAGGTTATACTACAAAGCTACAGTCATCAAGACAGTATGATAATGGCACAAAAACAGAAATATAAACCAATGGAACAAGATAGAAAACTCAGAAATAAACCCATACATATAGGTACCTTATTTTTTACAAAGGAAGCAAGAATATGCAATGGGGCAAAGACAGCTTCTTCAATAAATGGTGCTGGGAAAACTGGACAGCTATAAGCAAAAGAATGACATTAGAACACTTCCTAACACCATACAGAAAGATAAACTCAAAATGGATTAAAGATATAAATGTGAGACTGGAAACTATAAAACTCTTAGAGGAAAACATAAGCAGAACACTCGATGACATAAATCAAAGCAAGATCTTCTATGATCCACCTCCTAGAGTAACAGAAATAAAAACAAAAGTAAACAAGAGGGACCTGATTCAACTTAAAAGTTTCTGAACAGCAAAGGAAACTATAAGCAAGGTGAAAAGAAAACCCTCAGAATGGGAGAAAATAATAGAAAATGAAATAACTGACAAAGGATTAATTTCCCAAATATACAAGTAGCTCATACAACTCAATACCAGAAAACAAACAACCCAATCAAAAAGTGGGAAAAAGACCTAAACAGACATTTCTCCAAAGAAGACATACAGATGGCTTACAAACACATGAAAAGATGCTAAACTTTGCTCATTATTAGAGAAATGCAGGTCAAAACTACAATGAGATATCACCTCACACCGGTCAGAATGGCCCTCATCAAGAAGTCTACAAACAGTAAGTGCTGAAGAGGGTGTGGAGAAAAGGGAACACTCTTGCACTGTTGATGGGAATGTAAATTGACACAGCCACTATGGAAGACTGCATGGAAATTCCTTAATAAACTAGGGATAAAACCACCATATGACCCAGCAATCCCGCTCCTAGGCATATACCCTGAGGAAACCAAAATTGAAAGAGACACATGTTCATTGCAGTGTTATTTACAGCAGTTTGCTCAGTTGTGCCCAACTCTTTGCAACCCCATGGACTGCAGTCCACCAGGCTCCTCTGTCCATGAGATTTTTCCAGGCACAGATACTGGAGTGGGTTGCCATTTCCTTCTCCAGGGGATCTTCCCAACCCAGGGATCAAACCTGGGTCTCCTGCACTGCAGGCAGATTCTTTACTGACTGAGTACAAGGGAAGCCCAGAACATGGAAGCAACCTAGATGTCCATTGACAGATGAATGGATAAAGAAGTTGTGGTATATATACACAATGGAATATTACTCAGCCATAAAAAGGAATGGATTTGAGACAGTTCTAATGAGGTGGATGAACTTGGAACCTATTATATAGACTGAAGTGAGTCAGAAAGAGAAAGATAAATACCATATTCTAACACATATATATGGAATCTAAAAAAAATGGAACTGAAGAATTTATTTATAGGGCAACAGTGGAGATACAGACATAGAGAATAGACTTATGGACATGGGGAGAGGGGAGGAGAGGGTGAGATGTATGGAAAGAGTAACATGGAAACTTACATTACCATTTGTAAAATAGATAGCCAATGGGAATTTGCTGTATGGCTCAGGAAACTCAAACAGGGGCTCCATATCAACCTAGAGGGGTGGAATGGGGAGGGAGATGAGAGGGAGGTTCAAAAGGGAGGGGATATATGTGTAACTATGGCTGATTCATGTTGAGGTTTGACAGAAAACAACAAAATTCTGTAAAGCAATTATCCTTCAATACAAAATAAATTAATTAAAAAAGAAAAGAGGCTAAGGGAAGGACTCCCTGGTGGTCCAGTGTTCAAGACTTCACCTTCCAATGCAGGGGCTATAGGTTTGATCCCTAGTCAGGGAGCTAAGATCCCACATGCTTCACACACAAACCAAAACATAAAATGGAAGAAATAGTGTAACAAATTCAATAAAAGACTTTAAAAATGGTACACTCAAAAAAAAAAAAAAATCTTAGAAAAAGGCTAATGGAGAAATTCCAGACTATGGCAATGGAGAAAGGAAGAAATGGCAAACACATTCTAGGTCCTAGAAAGCCCTCTGAAGAAAAAAGCAGGTAGAAATTTAAAGGCATCCCTGATCTTATGTCCTGCTTTCATTTCACTCAGGCAAGTCACAGTCACATCTAGTCTGAACTATCACAGAAGTCCTCTGACTGGTCTTCCTTTAGCACAGTGACTCAAAGTAGAGGCATACTACTGAAAAATATTTTTAATTAGTTGAGTGAATCACTCAGGGACAAACTGAGAAGTTGACTATGTGGAAATTGTCCTGGCAGAAATTTTTTCTTTTCCATACCTCAAGAAAAATATGTAGTTTGGGGAAGAAAGTATTATTTGGAGTATTCTTTACATATAATTGCACATTTAATTAATAATAACTCTCAAAAATGGAAAGACTATCATGTGGTACTGGCTTTTATAATCTCATTTAGTCCCAACAATCACTCTAAGATTGTTACTATTCTTATTTTACAGATGAGGAAACCGAGGTGTAGATACTGGTAATTAGGTAACTGGCCTACTGTTAGGTCAGCTACAAATTGGCATTTGCTGGCATCTACCTCTACGAGGATTAAATCTGGTACAGCTGCAGCTGCTGACTTTCAACACTCCCTGAAAGGAGTTCAGGGTGGAGAGCAGAAATGAGGCACTCTGTGCTGGGGGTGGTGGGGAGTGGGGAGGGAGATCTGGCAAAACAGGTCTTCAGATACTCAGATATTGTTAGAAGCTAGTTTTATAAGCCCAATTCTTCTATCTCCTCCTGTCAAGAAAAGCACTAAAATCCTTCATGGTGATGCCTGTTGCTCATGACTAGCAAAATCTTCATGAGATTAGCAGAAACCTTCTGGGAAAATATGTGCCTGATTGCATGTACTCTCCCTTCACAAAAATCATATATATACTGACCTTCCTCCTATCTCTTTGGAGAAATTTTTCAGAGTTATCTGAGATGCTGTCTCCTGGGCTACTGTCCTCATTTTGTCTCAAATAAAACTTAACTTGCAACTCTCACATTGTGCATTTTTTAAGTTGACAATTACATTGTTAATTATTGATGGAATGTATTAAGACCCAGTTCTGACTACAAAATGCATTGAGCTTTGCCCCCAACTTCTTATGATGATGACTTGAAGTGAGGTACTATTTTAAAGGAAAACAGGTATTTTTCTAAGAGAAATATTCTCAAGTTTAGTCTAGAATACTTATCTCTATGCGAGACAGCAAAAGAGACACAGATGTATAGAACAGTCTTCTGGACTCTGTAGGAGAAGGAGAGGGTGGGATGATCTGGGAGAATGGCATTGAAACATGTATAATATCATATAAGAAATGAATCGCCAGTCTAGGTTCGATGCAGGATAGAAGATGCTTGGAGCTGGTGCACTGGGATGACCCAGAGGGATGGTATGCGGAAGGAGGTGAGAGGGGGGTTCAGGATGGGGAACACATGTACACCCGTGGCGGATTCATGTTGATGTATGGCAAAACCAATACAGTATTGTAAAGTAAAATAAAGTAAAAGGAAAAAAAAAAAGAAAGTCAGAAAATCCCTGAGATTTCTGCAAGAAATAAGCCACTCTTTCTTCCACACTGCCCTCAAAATCTCCAGTAAGGTGATCCAGATAATTACTTCTACACTGCATAGTTTGAATAAGTAGGATTAAAGAGCATTTTTTTTCTTGTAGAAGACACATTAAAATTTAGCTGCAATAATAGTTCTGGTGTTCTCTATGGTTTCCTACGGAGATGGCAATGGCAACCCACTCCAGTACTCTTGCCTGGAAAATCCCATGGACGGAGGAGCCTGGTGGGCTACAGTCCATGGGGTCGCTGAGTCCAACACGACTGAGCGACTTCACTTTCACTTTTCACTTTCACGCATTAGAGAAGGAAATGGCAACCCACTCCAGTGTTCTTGCCTGGAGAATCCCAGGGAGGGCGGAGCCTCGTAGGCTGCCCTCTATGGGGTCGCACAGAGTCGTACAGGACTGACGCGACTTAGTAGCAGCAGCAGCAGCAGCAGCATGGTTTCTTAAAAGATCATGAAAAATTCTCAATGGTCTAACATTCAGAGCATGATGGAAATTTAAAATCTTGCACATACCTCTTTTTCTGTCATGTTCAGGAATTCTTTGTGTTTGTTGAGTTGTTTGGATCTGAGGCTGAGAATGAAATCCTGCATTCCTGTAAGGTCTTTTTAATCTGTTATTCTGTGATGCTTTATAGAAGAAAAATGTCCTCAGCATTAATTAGCATATTGAGACAATTGTAGGAATAATCATTATCCCAGAGGAAAAAAATACAGAGACCAGGGTGAGAGGTATTGGTATAAAGAAGATACATTGTTCCCCAGACAATCAGGAGCACAGATTGCACCCCCACAACCCCACCCACCCTCAGGTTTGTTTATCCAGATTTTAAAATCTGGCAACATCTCTGGTCAAGATACAAAGAGACTCAGCATGCATTTTAGAGCATGGGTTCCAGAACCAAGATTTCCAGGTTTAACCCTGGTTCTATCACTTATTTATGTGAATTAGGTTAGACAAGTTATTTAAATTCTTTATGTCTTTGTTTTTTTATTTGTAAAATGAAGATAATTACAGGCTCTAATTCATTGATTAGCTATGAGAACTTAATGGGTTAATTTGTATAATGTGCTGAGGACCTTGCCTGTAGTAAGTTTCTATTAAATAGAGGAGGAGTAGAGGGCTATAATGACAATTCCAAGATGACTGTAACTATGTTTGGCCCAGAAAATGTCTGAGACCTAGTCAAGAGGGATGTCATTGTACTGCTCCAAATATATATAATCAGCAGTTCCACATCTCAGTAAGCCCTTAACCTTTACTTTTAAATAAAACACAACTAATTGTTTTTGTTTTTCCTTTTAATTTTTTACTGTCCTCTTGTTTCATTCTCCAAAGTCCAGGGCATTTCTCCAACTGACCACATCAAGAAAGGAAATATTCTAGCATTGTAATTCATACTTAGCTAAATTCTTCAAATTTTTTAACTGTAAAAGGACCCCGAAACCAGGACATTCTTTTAAAAATAGCTTAAAATATTTATATATTTGGTTATATCATTGAAGGACACTTTTAAATGACTGTATTATGTGTATAGATCTCTAGTCACAATATCACTATGTATACAGTGTAGAAGCTCTACACTAGTCCAAAGGTAATAATGCAGAAATTTGTAAGGAGATCACACTTTAAGTAAAAAAAAAAAAAAAAAAAAAACAGCCTCTAGATTGTATACAGAACTATTTTTAATCAAGTAAAGGGAAAAAATGTGCAAAAGAAAAATATGGCAAAGTAACGAAGGTGATTTACCTCAGATATTGGAATTGAGAGTAAGTTTTTTCTTAAATGAGCTTATATCTGTTTCCAAGCGGAAAAATACATGGTAAATTAAGATAAAGATATTTGTGTTAAAAAATAAAGGGTAAATGGTAATAAAGAGTATATGTAAATGAGTTCAATTTAAGAAACTAGGAGAAAAAAAAGAAAATAAATGATCAATCAGTCAGTTAGTTCAGTTGCTCAGTTGTGTCTGACTCTTTGCGACCCCATGAATCACAGCACGCCAGGCCTCCCTGGCCATCACCAACTCCCGGAGTTCACTCAGACTCACGTCCATCGAGTAAGGGATGCCATCCAGCCATCTCATCCTCTGTCGTTTCCTCTTCCTCCTGCCCCCAATCCCTCCCAGCATCAGAGTCTTTTCCAATGAGTCAGTTCTTCACATCAAGTGGCCAAAGTATTGGACTTTCAGCTTTAGCATCATTCCTTCCAAAGAACACCCAGGACTGATCTCCTTTAGAATGGACTGGTTGGATCTCCTTGCAGTCCATGGGACTCTCAAGAGTCTTCTCCAACACCACAGTTCAAAAGCATCAATTCTTCAGCACTCAGCTTTCTTCACAGTCCAACTCTCACATTTATACATGACCACTGAACAAACCATAGCCTTGACTAGACAGACCTTTGTTGACAAAGTAATGTCTCTGCTTTTGAATATGCTATATAGGTTGATCATAACTTTTCTTCCAAGGAGTAAGTGTCTTTTAATTTCATGGCTGCAGTCACCATCTGCAGTGATTTTGGAGCCCAAAAAAATAAAGTCTGACACTGTTTCCACTGTTTCCCCATCTATTTCCCATGAAGTGATGTGGGCAGATGCCATGATCTTCGTTTTCTGAATGTTGAGCTTTAAGGCAACTTTTATTTTTTTTGGGGGCGGGGGGGTGCCAGTAAGCCAACTTTTTCACTCTCCACTTTCACTTTCATCAAGAGGCTTTTTAGTTCCTCTTCACTTTCTGCCATAAGGGTGGTATCATCTGCATACCTGAGGTTATTGATATTTCTCCCGGCAATCTTGATTCCAGCGTGTGCTTCTTCCAGCCCAGGGTTTCTCATGATGCACTCTGCATGGAAGTTAAATACGCAGGGTGACAATATACAGCCTTGACGTACTCCTTTTCCTATTTGGAACCAGTCTGTTGTTCCATGTCCAGTTCTGACTGTTGCTTCCTGATCTGCATATAGATTTCTCAAGAGGCAGGTCAGGTGGTCTGGTATTCCCATCTCTTTCAGAATTTTCCACAGTTTATTGTGATCCACACAGTCATGGGCTTTAGCATAATCAATAAAGCAGAAATAGATGTTTTTCTGGAACTCTCTTGCTTTTTCAATGATCCAGCAGATGTTGACAATTTGATCTCTGGTTCCTCTGCCTTTTCTAAAACCAGCTTGAACATCTGGAATTTCATGGTTCACGTATTCCTGAAGCCTGGCTTGGAGAATTTTGAGCATTACTTTACTAGCATGTGAGATGAGTGCAATTGTGTGGTAGTTTGAGCATTCTTTGGCATTGCCTTTCTTTGGGATTGGAATGAAAACTGACTTTCCTTTCCTGTTAACACTCATAGTTTTCTTGATGTCACTTCCTAGTTGTTTGTGTGTGTGTGTGCAGTCTTTTTTCCTTTATTTATTTATTTTTTTTTTTGGCAGTGTTTGGTCTTCATTGCTCCCTGGGTTTTTCTCTAGTTGCAGCGAGCAGGGATGCACAGGATTCTCTAGTTGCGATGCACAGGGTTTCATTGCAGTGGCTTCTCTTGTGGAGCAGGGGCTCTAGGTACACCGGCTTCAGTAGTTGTGGCTTGTGGGCTTGAGAGCATAGGCTCAGTAGTTTTGACGCACAGGCTTAATTGCTACGTGGAATCTTCCACATCAAGGATCGAAACTGTCTCCTCCATTGGCAGGCAGATTCTTCAGTGCTGAGCCATCAGGGAAGCCTTGTGTGTGCAATCTTCAAATGATTTGTATTCAGTATCTGTCTTTGGCCCCTTCTCTTCATCTGCATAATCTTTTTAAATGTTTATTTTATATTAGAGTATAGTTGATTCATAAAATTTTATTAGTTTCCAGTGTACAGCAACGTGATTCAGTTATGCATATACATGTATCTATCCTTTCTCAAATTCTTTCCCCATTTAGGTTATTATAGAATATTGAGCAGTGTTCCCTGCGTTATGTTGATGAGTGATGTCATCTGCTGTTGTGGTTTCATCTGTCACTTACATACCTTTTGTTGTTCAGTTGCCAAGTCACGTCCAGCTCTTCACAACCCCATGAACTGCAGCACACTAGGCTTCCCTGTCCCTCACCATCTCCTGGAGTTTGCTCAAGTTCACATCAATTGAATCAGTGATGCCATCCAACCACCTCATCCTCTGTTGCCCTCTTCTCATTTTGCCTTCAATCTTTCCCAGCATCAGGGTTTTTCCAATGAGTCAATTCTTTGCATTAGGTGGCCAGAGTATTGGAGTTTCAGCTTTGGCATCAGTCCTTCCAAAGAATATTCAGGACTGATTTCTTTAAGGATTGACTGGTTTGATCTCCTTGCTGTCCAAGGGATTCTCAAGAGTCTTCTCCAACACCACAGTCTGAAAGAATCAGTTCTTTGGCACTCAGCCTTCTTTCTGGTCCAATTCTCACATCTATACATGACTACTGGAAAGTCTGTAGCCTTCACTGTATGAACCTTTGTCAGCAAAGAAATGTCTTTGCTTTTTAACACACTGTCTAGGCTTGTCATAGCTTTCCTGCCAAGAAGCAATCATCTTCTAATTTCATGGCTGCAGTCACCATCTGCAGTGATTTTAGAGCCCAAGAAAAGGAAATCTTACAATGTGTGTGTGTGTGTGTGTGAGTCACTCAGTCATATCAGACTCTTTCATGACTTTATACACTCAGACACTATCAGTTTTCTAATCTGCAGGCTCATTCATTCTTCACAAGTATTGAAAACATTTTGTCCAAAGCTATCCTCCTCATCTTGGGGCCCCTGCACCTGCCTTTCATATCCTGTTGAATGGCACCATAATTGACCAAGTTTCCCATGTCAAAAGCCTAGAAATCATCTTGATATCTGTGTCTTTTTACTCCCCTCATCCTACAATTTAAGAAACCTGATGATTCTACCTCCTTAAGTCTCTCTGCTAAGTTCTTCCATTCCCATCCCTAGTGCCACAGCTGCAGTCTGAACACTGATTTCTTTCCCAGATCCCTTGCAAGAGGTTGGCCTGCCTGCCTTCAGTCTCCTCAGTCCATCTAAATCCTGCTGGTTACTGTTCCATCACCCCCCACGTGTCTATGCCTTATCTTCACCTGGAACATTCCTCCACTTCCTTCTCCATCAGACTTATCCCAATCAAGGAGTCTTTTCTATTTAATCCACTTCTATTCTTAACCCAACTAAAAACGGTATCCTTCTTTGATCTCTCATCATCTCATTTGTATTCTTATATAGCATTTGTTCAAAAGTGTATACTTGCCATCTCTCTTGCTGCACAGTAAGATACTTGAAGGCATAATTTCTCTCTTTTATCTATGCAGCATGAATACCTATCATAATGCTTAACAAATGTTTCCATACAAAAAAATTCATTGAATGAAGAAATGAATGATTATATTAATGAATGAAAATTCATTTGAAAAATATTTATTGAGCATATATTATATACCAGACACTATTCTAAGTACTGATGATATATTAGTAAACCTGGTCTTGTGGAGTCTTTTTTGCAAGGGGCATGTGATTAATTAAAATATGAAACAAATAAAAATGAGTCTAAGGAAGACAGGCTTCAAAACAGATATTGATTAATTCTAACACTATCAATTTCACACTTAACTTTCCTCTCTTCATATCCTCCAGAATTAAATTTTGGAGAATAATAAGACTTTTCCATTTAAATAATAAGAATACACACAAAACACACACACACACACACACACACACACACACACACACACACACATATACCTGACAGTTTCTGTAAACAGAAACTCCAAAGTAAAGATCTTATGAAGTCTAAATATATATGCAAATATTTACCTTCTTTTTGAGATATTTCAGGTCTCTCACCTGTCCGCCGATCAGGAGCAACAAGTGTGACAGTCATATATTCCATCTTCTTGCCATTGTTTTCTGGGAAGTAAAGTGGAACAAAATATGTTCTCATCATAATAACTGGATAAAATAACAGTCTGCATTATAACTGAAATGAAGGTTAATAACTATTTTTAAAAGGTAGCAATAATTCTAAAATTATACCTTAATAAAAGACTATAACAATTAATAACCATATAATGTCATGCTTTATGGACAAGAATTTACTAAGTACTTACTGCTATATGTGTACTGAAAATGAACATTTTCTATGCTTCTTTATAAATGTAACATTCTACAACTTCAATTTACTGATTAAAAAAGGTGTTGAAAAAAGAAAGCTGGGCATATCGCTAAGAAATTAAGGCAATAATAGTATCCTCTGAGCTGTCATATTTTAAGTTAAATCTGGGCATCTATACTGTTTATTATCATTGTTTATAATCAAAGAGTTGATCACATTGAACTGACATTTTTATAAATCAAGTCAAATGTCCTGTCCAAAACATGTTGATCTGTATGTATTTAGAGCTAAACAATAGTAACAATGAAAAAGAATTTCTCAAAAAATAATTATTAAAATGTTCTCTGTATGGAAATCTGATATCCAGCTCTCTGAATGTGTTCAAGTCTTTGCATCATCCATTTCATTAAATTTCTGGGAATTGACTATGTCATTTTTAGCCATAGTCAATGACTATAATTTTTAGGTTAATGTAATAATAATAACAATAATAACAAACAACTCACTATGTCCCAGGTACTATTTCAGGTATTTATATGCATTCGTTTATTTAATCCTCACAACAATTCTGAATAATGGAAACTGCAAAGTTATACATCCCCATTTTATAGACGTGTAAACAGAGGCACAGAAAAATCTGTCAAGCTTTACATACATATATGGAAAAAATTTTTGAGTAATAATTATAAGTGCACAAGTTATGGTTATACATGACTATATTCATATGTTTCTGGTAGAAAATTTAATTAATGATAAGAATATGCAGACTTATTCCAAAAGTTTCCTAGGCACCATTTGTCTCTTGCTTGTGTTTGTATATGTATCTGCGTACCTTGTAAACTAAATTTCATTAAACGACAACAAAAGAAGAAAACTCAAATATCCTCCCATTATCATCAACGTAATCATTGTTCAAGGTGTATACTTTACAGAAAACTATATCTACTATAAAACATGCAATGAAGCTTAATTCCCAAGAGCATAGGCTAAATTATTAAATTGTACTTATGGCCAGTTATCCTGAGATCATCTCACCTCTGTGTGGTTTATGCCTCATGGTTTAGTATTCCAAGTTCTGGCAAGGAGTCTGTCTCATGAACCAAAAAGTTAGCAAAGTGACAATATGAGCAGAGTAAGAAGAGTCTAACTGCTCTGTGATGTGTCCCACACAGGAAGCCTCCCCTTAGAGTCACATTCATGCTGTTCTTCCTTCACACAAGAGGTTAAAGGATGAGGATATTTAAAGTCTCCTCAATATCAAATAATAAGGTCCTGAGTTCAACTAGCATATTTGCATCTGAGACCCACAATTGCTGAGCTGTGATAATAGATACATCAGAAGGTAGAAAATCTGACCTTTTTTTTGTTTGTTTTTTTTCAGAATTCTGGCCAATTTTAATTTAAGGTTTGAATTCATCTTTTAAGGGATCTCTAACTTAAAAGGTATAATTTGTACAGATCTTAAAATTATTGGTGTTTTTCCACGAAAGCAACACATTTATTAATTAACTCATTTAATGTGCATTTACTGATCACGTAATTTTATGCCAGGCCATGTTCTAAATGCTGAGGATAGAGCAGTCGAAAAATATAGCAAGTAAATTACCTCTTGGCTCATGGGGTTTATAGTATAGTGAGGTGGAGGACAGTAAACCAGTAAGTCAAGTGCATACTATACTAAATTGTGATTTTTAAAAACTAAGAAAAACATGTTGGAAAAGAGGTGATAGTTTGGGGATAATAATGGAAGACCTCACTTGAGAAAGAAACACTTCAATAAAGTTCTAAAAGATACTACTGGAGATCATGAGTCTAAATATATAATAGATTGTTAACTCCAGGAGAATAGAAAGCGTGTCTTATTATTCACAATATCAATAATTGAATAAATACATTTATAGAAACTTCTGTGTACTTACCATTTTGTTAATCAATAAAATCATTTGATATTCATAAACAAATGATAAATTATGGAAAAGGGATAAAAAAATATGTGAATTGGTCTTCCCTGATGGCTCAGGGGATAAGAATCCACCTGCCAAGGTAGGAGACACGAATCTGACACTTGTGTTGGGAAGATCCCCTGGAGAGGGAAATAGCAACCCACTCCAGTATTCTTTCCTGGGAAATCCCATGGACAGAGGAGCCTGGCAGGCTACAGTCCATGGAGTCTCAAAGGAGTCCGAGGGTACTTAGCAACTGAGCAACAAACAAGAGATATATAAAAATTATGGAAAAAGAGATAAAAATACATATGAATAGTTTCAGTTCAGTTCAGTCGCTCAATCATGTCCGACTCTTTGCAACCCCATGAACTGCAGCACGCCAGGCCTCCCGGTCCATCACCAACTCCCGGAGTTCACTCAGACTCACGTCCATCGAGTTGGTGATGCCATCCAGCCATCTCAATCTCAGTCATCCCCTTCTCCTCCTGCCCCCAATCCCTCCCAGCATCAGAGTCTTTTCCAATGAATCAACATTTTGCATGAGGTGGCCAAAGTACTGGAGTTTCAACTCTAGCATCATTCCTTCCAAAGAACACCCAGGGCTGATCTCCTTTAGGATGGACTGGTTGGATCTCCTTGCAGTCCAAGGGACTCTCAAGAGTCTTCTCCAACACCACAGTTCAAAAGCATCAATTCTTTGGTGCTCAGCTTTCTTCACAGTCCAACTCTCACATCCATACATGACCACTGGAAAAACCATAGCCTTGACTAGACGGACCTTTGCTGGCAAAGTAATATCACTGCTTTTCAATATGTTAAGGCATTTCAAATATGTGAATTATACTTTATTTCTTAAGTTATTTCTTAAGCACCTTCCTGCAACTCTAGCTATCCTCTCCTTTTATTCTCTAATTTTATAATCTAATAAATTCACTCCACTGAAGCCACCATTTGACTTAAGCCAATCCCTTGTCCTGTCTGTCCAGTTCTATCACTCTCACCTTCTGTCTTTCCAAACATTAGCGGGCTATTCAAGCTGGTTTTAGAAAAGGCAGAGGAACCAGAGATCAAATTGTCAACATCTGCTGGAACATGGAAAAAGCAAGAGAGTTCCAAAAAAATATCTATTTCTGCTTTATTGACTATGCCAAAGCCTTTGACTGTGTGGATCGCAATCAACTGTGGAAAATTCTGAAAGAGATGGGAATACCAGACCACCTGACCTGCCTCTTGAGGAATCTGTATGCAGATCAGGAAGCAACAGTTAGAACTGCACATGGAACAACAGCCTGGTTCCAAATAGGAAAAGGAGTACGTCAAGGCTACATATTGTCACCCTACTTATTTAACTTATATGCAGACTACATCATGAGAAACGCTGGACTGGAAGAAACACAAGCTGGAATCAAGATTGCTGGGACAAATATCAATAACCTCAGATATGCAGATGACACCACCCTTATGGCAGAAAGTGAAGATGAGCTAAAAAGCCTCTTAATGAAAGTGAAAGACGAGAGCGAAAAAGTTGGCTTAAAGTTCAACATTCAGAAAACGAAGATCATGACATCTGGTCCCATCACTTCATGGGAAATAGATGGGGAAACAGTGGAAACAGTGTCACACTTTACTTTTTGGGGGCTTCAAAATCACTGCAGATGGTGATTGCAGCCATGAAATTAAAAGACGCTTACTCCTTGGAAGAAAAGTTATGACAAACCTAGATAGTATATTCAAAAGCAGAGACATTACTTTGCCAACTAAGGTACTTCTAGTCAAGGCTATGGTTTTTCCTGTGGTCATGTATGGATGTGAGAGTTGGACTGTGAAGAAGGCTGAGCACTGAAGAACTGATGCTTTTGAACTGTGGTGTTGGAGAAGACTCTTGAGAGTCCCTTGGACTGCAAGGAGATAAAACCCGTCAGTCCTAAAGGAAATCAATCCTGAATATTCATTGAAAGGACTGATGCTGAAGCTCCAATACTTTGGCCACCTGATGGGAAGAGCCAACTCATTTGAAAAGACCCTGATGCTGGGAAAGACTGAGGGCAAAAGGAGAACAGAGAAAGAGAGGAAAAGAGGATGAGATGGTTGGATGGCATCACCAACTCAATGGACATGAGCTTGAGCAAGCTCCAGGAGATAGAGAAGGACGGGGAGGTCTGGCGGGCTACAGTTCACAGGGTTGCAAAGAATCAGACATGACTGAGCAAATGAACAACAACAAAGCTAGCTTATAATCTTTTTACATGCTCCCATTTCTCCAAATATTTTCCATAATAAAAATAGAAACCAGGGGACTTCCTTGGTAGTCCAGTGGTTAAGACCTCACACTTCCAGTTCAGGGCATGTGAGTTCAATGCCTGGTTGGGGACCTAAGATCCCATATGCTGCACACTGTGGCTAAAAATGTAAAAAAAAAAAAAAAAGTATGCATTAGAGCATTAAAGTTGTTGCCTAATAGTCTCATTAGATTATATCACCCAAGAGGTGTGAGTCTTAACCTGACTTTGTCGTTAATATATTCTTGCAATTCAAAGGATAATGCACATTTTAAACACTGAATACATGTGTGTGGCATTATCTAATAGACAAATAATCTTTGACTCTTTCTACCTAAATAGGATCTCTTATCAACTTAGATTTTTTATGTATTTGAGATCAAAGTTAAACCTGGCAGGTGGCTATGACGCCCAGTACTATGGCTACTAATATAAAGGTTCAAGCATCTCCCTAGATAAAATATCATATTCATTTAAAATTTATATGCAGTAATTGTCATCCTTTTCAAGAGTATTGTTTGATGAGTTTTAACACATATGTAGTTTGTACCCACATGCATAACAGAGATAGAGAACATTTGTATCTCCCAAAAAGTTGCCTCATGCCCCTTTGTAGACAATCCCCTCACATCAGCCTTGTCCCTGACAATTACTAATCTGATTTTTTTTCTCTATAAGCTTGCCTTTTCTGCAATGTGATGTGAGTGAATTCATAATGATGTTTAGGTTTTTGATTATGACTTCTTTCTCTTTTCACAATGCTATTGTGATCTACGAATATTGTTATATACATCAGTATTTCATTCTTTCTTACGGCTGAGATTATTCCATTGTATAAACCGTTATTCATTACACAATTGTTCTATTGTCATTCCTTCACAAGGTGGTGAACATATGGGCTGGTTCTGGTAATAATGATAAAGTCATAACATTAATGTTAGAGGGCTTTGTGTGGATGTCTGTTTTCATTTCTCTAGTGTGAACTTGTTGTGGTTTAGTCACTCAATTGTGTCTGACTCTTCTGCGACCCCAATGGACAGTAGCCCACCAGGCTCCTCTGTCCATGGGATTTCCCAGGCAAGAATACCAGAGCAGGTTGCCATTTCCTTCTCCAGGGCATCCTTCCAACCAGGGGATCAAACCCACATCTCCTGCATTGGCAGGTGGATTCTTTACCACTGAGCCACCAGGGAAGCCCCTAGTGTGAATACCTAGGTATTCATTTATGGGCCATATGGTAAGTGTATATTTAACTTCATTAGAAATTTCTAATTGTTTTCTAAAGTGGCTGTACCATTTCACATTTGTGTGAGGATTTTCCGATATCTCACACCTTCACCAGCACTCGGCATTGTTCATATTTTAAATTTTAGCCATTATGATAGGTGCATGTACCTTGTTGTGGCTTTAATTTGCATTTACTAATAACCAATCATTTTTTTATTTTGTCATCTGTATATCTTCTTTGGTGAAGTATCTATTCAAATCATTTAACCATTGTTAATTGCAATTTATATAAACATACCATCAGTTGCTTGTCAGGTGAGCCTCTCCTTTGGGCAGCTCACAACATGGCAACTGGCTTCTCTCAAAGTGAGTGAGTGAGTGAGAGAGCACCCAAGATGGAAGCCTATTGCAGCACTACTTACAATAGCCAGGACATAGGAAAAGAAACCTAAATGTCCATCAACAGGGGAACGGATGAAGAAGACATGGTGTGTGTATATATATAATGGAATATTACTCAGCCATAAAAAGGAATGACATTGTGCCATTTGCAGAGATGTGAATGGACCTAGAGGCTGTCATACAGAGTTCAGTAAGTCAGAAAGAGAAAAACAAATACCATCTATTAAGGCATATATGTGGAATCTCAAAAATGATACTGATAAATTTATTTGTAAAGCAGAAATAGAGACACAGAAGTAGAGAACAAACGTATGGACACCAAGGCAGAGAAAAGGGGAGGGAAGATGAATTGGGAGATTTGGATTGACATATATACACTATTGATATTGTGTACAAAATAGATAACTAATGAGAATCTAGTGTTTAGCACAGAAAACTCTACTCAGTGCACTGTGGTGATGTAAATGAGAAGGAAACCTCAAAAAAAGAGAGGTTATGTACACATATGGATGACTCATTGAGAAGTGTAGAGCAACTATACTCCAACTGAAAAAGAAGCAAACACTTCTTGGCTGAGCAAGCAGAATAGAAAACAGGCTAAACTATTTAACTGAAGATGAACTAACTGACTTTTACCATTCAAGCTTTGTTCTTCAGGATCCCACCAGCATGTATTTACCATATTGTATGGCAGGAGATATCTAAGCTCTGTGATCAAACTTCTAGCCTGAGATCTGGAGACTGGTGCTTCACCTAAGCATCAGGAGTACATGCTCTTCTCTCCTTAACTGCTGCATTAAAGGAAAAAATAAATTTCTCTAAAGAGAAATGGACACATATTTTAAAATATATGGAAGTCTAACCAAAGAAGTGACATATTGTTATTTTTACCATGTTTCCCCGGTGAAGCTTCCCTGGTGGCTCAGACGGTAAAGAATCTGCCTGGGAGACCCAGGTTCGATCCCTGGGTAGGGAAAATCCCTTGAAGAAGGGCATGGCAACCCACTCCAGTATTCTTTCCTGGAGAATCTCATGGACAGAGGAGCCTAGCAGGCTACAGTCTGTGGGGTCAGAAAAAGTCGGACACGACTGAGTGAATCTCTGTCTGTGTCCCAGGTGGCTCAATGCTAAAGAATCTGCCTGCCAATGTAGGAAACAGCAGCAGCAACAGCATACTTAGAAGAGAACCACAAATCAACACCTGTGTAGTCAGAGAAGGGCAAAAATAGAAGACAGGAATCACGAAAGGCCACTTTAGAGGCTGCCTACCACACTCATATAGAAATACAATTATACATGGACTATATATCTTGTAAATTTCATACAATTACTTATTAGTTGTCATATCTCTTTTGTAGATTCTTTGAGTAAACTATGTACAATAAAAACCTCTGCAAATATATTTGTCTTTCATTTTTTATGGTCTATGCATTGTGTTTCTTATTCCTGATCAACTACATGGTCTGGAGCCAATACAACATTTAAAAAAGGTAGGGAGAATGTATATCCTGGCTTTGTTTTCAATCTTAGGAGTAAAGCATTCAGTCTTTCACCTTTAAGTATGAAATGAGATACAGTTTTGTTTTGTTTTCTTTAGGTGTGCTTGCTAGCAGGTTATCTTTTGTTCACAACTTTCTAAGACCTTTTATCAAGAATGAAAGTTGAATTTTTCTCATGTATTTTTCTGTGTGTGGGCTTCCCTGGTGGCTCAGCAATAAAGAATCTGCCTGCAATGCAAGAGTCGAGGGTTTGATCCCTGGGTTGGGAAGATTCTCTGAGAAGGAAATGGCAACCTACTCCTGTATTCTTACCTGGAGAAGCCCATGGACAGTGGACCCTGTTATGCTACAGTCCGTGGGGTCAGAAAGAGCTGGACACAGCTTAGTGACTATATAACAGCAACATGGTTATTCTTTAATACTGTGTTGAAATAGAAAATTACATTAATTGGTTTTCAAATGTTGAAACAAAATTGAATTCCTGGGACAAATCCACGAGGTCATGATGTGTTCAGCTCAGTTCAGTCACTCAGTCGTGTCCGACTCTTTGTGACCCCATGAATCGCAGCACACCAGGCCTCCCTGTCCATCACCAACTCCGGGAGTTCACTCAAACTCATGTCCATCGAGTCAGTGATGCCATCCAGCCATCTCATGATGTGTTTGTAATTTTTATATTGCTGGATTGGATTTACTAATATTTTGTTAAGAAATTTTGATCTATCCAGGACAGATATAGTTCTGTAATTTTTTTTCTTTAAAAAAAAAATTTTTTTTTTTTGTGGTGAATGCTGGTGAACGTTCCATGCTCCATGTGCACATGAAAAGAATATGCTTTTTCTATTGTTGAGTATAGGGCTCTATATACGTCTGATATGCAATTTGGTTGCAAATTGCTCTTTCAGATTTTCTAAATCCTTACTGCTTTTTTTTGCCTAAATATCCTGAATAATTGCTGATAGAACTATGTCAAAGTGTCCAAATGAAATTGAGGATTTGTCTATTTCCCCTTTCAATTATATCAGTTTTTACTTTCTGTATTTTCAAATTGTTTTATTGGGTATATATGCACTTGGAATTTTTAGGCATCTTATTATGCTGATTCGTTCAACATTATGTAATATGTGTCTTTATCCCTATAGTAGTTAATGAAATTTTCTTTCAGTACTACAAAGAATGTCATTTTATCACCTTTCAATCTGCATACTTTCAGATGGGAAGTCTATGATTCTTATTGTCTCAAAGCTCTTGGATGATCTGTCAAGTTTCACTCTTTTTTTGTTCTTTCTGACTCACTTGGGATATTTCTGTTGATCTATCTTCAGGTTTACTAGGATTTTTTTTCCTTCTCTCTCTCATGTGTCCAGTTTTCTAACAAGCCCATGGAAGGAATGATTTATTTCTGATATAGTTTTTCCCATCTGATATTTCCATTTGACTCTTTTTTTATATAATCTTCATCTCTCAGATAAAATTTCCCCATATACTCATGTACGTTTTCCTAAGTTTCCACTAGTATTTTGACAAGTTAAAAGTTACTCTCAAAAAGTTTCATGATGCTAATTCCAACGTCTTGAACACACCTGAGTTTATTTCAGCTGTGTTCTTCCCTTGCAGCTCACTCAGTAAAGAACCTGCCCACAATGCAGGAGAACTGGGATTGATTCCTGGATTGAGAAGATCTCCTGGAGAAGAAATGGCAACCCACTCATGTATTCTTGCCTGGAAAATCCCATGGACAGAGGAGCCTGGCAGACTACATGGCGTCACAAGAGTCAGACATGACTTACCAACTAAACCACCAGCACCACCATTTTAACTTTTGGCAGTGGGTCATTGTCTCCTTTTTTTGCACATGTGTGTCAAACAATTTTTATTGAATGGCAAACATTGTATGTTTGGCTAGAAAAAAAGATACCTCTTCTGTAAGACTAATAGTGTGGGACCTTGGGCTGGTTTATAGTTCATTGTTTCTGAGGTCATCTTTGTTACGTGCAGACTTCAAATTTTCAGCAATATGGTGCTGCAACCTAATGCTTACTGTGGGGTCTTCACCCTTGGTGAAGGTTTTTTCTGAGTGGTTTTTTTTTTTAATTTATTTATTTTAATTGGAGGCTAATTACAATATTATACTGGGTTTTGCCATACATTGACATGAATCAGCCATAGGTGTACATGTGTTCTGAGTGTTTTGATTCAAGCCTACAGTCTCAGCAGATCTGAAGGGGGTCTCTCCCCAAACTCTTGCCCTCCCCCAGTGGTAAGCTTCTATAGCTTTGTAGCATCAAGTATGACAGTGTGGGAGACAGTAGAGATTCGAAGTTCTCTTGATCTAGTCTCAGTCTCAGACAGATACCGTCTACCTTAGCCTTGGGAATGTGGCTTCCTCAGCTTTCCTACTTCTCCTCCTCAGTAGCCAAGCTCTTTCTTGTATCTGTATGGGTCTTAGTCAGGAAAGAGTTTCCCTCTCTTCTGTAGGGGTGGCAGAACCCGGTTTTATATACAGTATGTGGAATCCTTGGTTCCAGAGAGTTCCTTACCTTTCTCCCAGGATTAAAGATAATTTTATTCTAGTCTTTCCTTGGCAGCATCATCTTTTTGTCTAGGACCAGTGATGAAAGGGTTGCCTGCTCCGCCTTGAGCAGTAGAATCTGCTGTTTGTGACCATGCAAGGTTTGTGGTGGGAGCAATTATGGTTTCCTTTCTTTTCAGTTCAGTTCAGTTCAGTCGCTCAGTTGTGTCTGACTCTATGTGACCCTATGAACCACAGCACCCCAGGCCTCCCTGTCCATCACAAACTCCCAGAGTCCACCCAAACCCATGTCCACTGAGTTGGTGATGCCATCCAGTCATCTCATCCTCTGTCCTCCCCTTCTCCTCCTGCCCTCAGTCTTTCCCAGCATCAGGGTCTTTTCCAATGAGTCAACTCTTCACATCAGGTGGCCAAAGTATTGGAGTTTCAGTTCAACATCAGACCTTCCAATGAACACCCAGGACTGAGCTCCTTTAGGATGGACTGGTTGGATCTCCTCACAGTCCAAGGGACTCTCTAGAGTCTTCTCCAACACCACAGTTCAAAAGCATCAATTCTTTGGTTCTCAGCTTTCTTTATAGTCCAACTCTCACATCCATACATGACTACTGGAAAAATCATAGCCTTGACTAGATGGACCTTTGTTGGCAAAGTAATGTCTGCTTTTGAATATGCCGTCTAGGTTGGTCATAACTTTCCTTCCAAGGAGTAAGTGTCTTAATTTCTTGGCTGCAATCACCATCTGCACTGATTTTGGAGCCCAGAAAAATAAAGTCAGCCACTGTTTCCACTGTTTCCCTATCTATTTCCCATGAAGTGATGGGACTGGATGCCACGATCTTAGTTTTCTGAATGTTGAGCTTTAAGCCAACTTTTTCAGTCTTCTCTTTCACTTTCATCAAGAGGCTCTTTAGTTTTTCTTCACTTTCTGCCATAAGGGTGGTGTCATCTGCATATCTGAGGTCATTGATATTTCTTCTCCCAGCAATCTTGATTCCAGCTTGTGCTTCCTCCAGCCCAGCGTTTCTCATGATGTACTCTGCATATAAGTTAAATAAGCAGGGTGACAATATACAGCCTTGACGTACTCCTTTTCCTATTTGGAACCAGTCTGTTGTTCCATGTCCAGTTCTAACTGTTGCTTCCTGACCTGCATACAGATTTCTCAGGAGGCAGGTCAGGTGGTCTGGTATTCCCATCTCTTTCAGAATTTTCCACAGTTTATTGTTATCCACACAGTCAAAGGCCTTCCTTTGATCAGCTACAAAGAGACTTTGCTTTTAGCCATCTCCTGGTGGGCTGCCATCTATGGGGTCGCAGAGAGTTGGATACGACTGAAGCGACTTAGCAGCAGCAGCAGCATCACTTTATTTTCTGAGACCAGGAGGGAAACAGGGAGGCTTATCTTACCTCTTCTAAAATGGAGGAAAGTTAATGCTTCTATTCTTTCCCCAATAGCCATTCCTGGGAGTCGGCGAGTTTCCTGGCCCTCCCTCAGTGTCTCAGAGTATTTGCTTCATGTGAGAAAAAGATGTGGGAAATGGTGATGTTTCATGCCTTTCAATCACTAAGGAGCTCGCCTGCATCTCCTACTCTGCCCCAGTCTGTCTCATGACCTCCCACTGGAGGTCTGTTGAAAAGACCTGGTGAAAGAGAGTGGACTCCCTTTATGTTTAGGGCTCTTGGGATTCTAAACTGTCAGGATAGCCCACATTCATCCTTTACAGTTCAGTTCAGTCGCTCAGTCGTGTCCGACTCTTTGTGACCCCATGAATCACAGCATGCCAGGCCTCCCTGTCCATCACCATCTCCCAGAGTTCACTCAAACTCACGTCCATCAAGTCGGTGACGCCAGCCAGCCATCTCATCCTCTGTCATCCCCTTTTCCTCCTGCCCCCAATCCCTCCCAGCATCAGAGTCTTATCCAATGAGTCAACTCTTCACATGAGGTGGCCAACGGACTGGAGTTTCAGCTTTAGCATCATTCCTTCCAATGAAATCCCAGGGCTGATCTCCTTCAGAATGGATTGGTTGGATCTCCTTGTAGTCCAAGGGACTCTCAAGAGTCTTCTCCAAAACCACAGTTCAAAAGCATCAATTCTTCAGCACTCAGCTTTCTTCCCAGTCCAACTCTCACATCCATACATGACCACAGGAAAAACCATAGCCTTGACTAGACATAGAGTTTGTTAAAGGGACTTCCCTGGTGGCCCAGTGGCTAAGACTCCATGCTCTCTATGCAGGGAGCCTGGGTTCAATCCCTGGTCAGAGAACTAGATTCCACATGAATTGACCTAGAGTTTGCATGCCACAAAAAAGACCCTGTGCAGCCAAATTAAAAAAAAAAAAAAAACTAAGGGTTTTTAAAAATATCTGCTATTTTAATCTTATCCCCTTTTATGGCAGCCACTGTTTCTCCCCTGCCACAGATAAAGCTCTTTATGAGTTCTATCTTTCCTCGGGTCGGGTGGGGGGGTGGGGGGGCGGCGTGGAGGGAGTTGTGGGGGGAAGGGGAGCTTGTCCCTCTTTGGCACTGTTTACTTTGTGACTTTGTCACTCTGACATGCTCAAATAAAGTTAAAATTTTGTAGATGATCTAGATTTTCCTTGTCAGAGTGAGAATGACTTTTTGATGTGGCCTTCTATGTTCTAAGCAGAAGAGTATATAAGATGACTTTTTTAAGTCAACTGGCTCAGTCTCTTTAAAAATGTATTTCTGAATTAGCATGATTGGATTGCTCTGCTAAGATAAAAAAACACTTTGTGAAAATAATTGCATTTTTGGATGGCTTTTCAATGATGGCATTCTAGTAAATGAATTGTAGGCTGTACGTATATCCTTTATATATAGATATTTATAAAACAATATAAAAGTTAGTGGCAACTTTGCTGAGTCACTGTGGCTCCTTTAACAAAAATGTGAACCAAGTTAAGGAAATCATGCATAGAAAATTAATGAGAAATAATTGATGGTGATCTTAAATTGACATAATTGAACAATTGATACCACACAAATCTGGAAATTATGATTACAGAACTCAATATTAATTTTCTTTATCTATTGACAATCAGGAATGTACCTAGTCATATGTTTATAGTTGTGTATTCATAATGATTATTTCTAATATTTTGTATTTTTAAAGCTTTATTCTTTGTATTTATCTGAAATGTTAAGTTTTTTGTAAAGAATCTATATATTTTTTTAAATTGTCAGTTTAATTAAACAAGAAAATAAGTAACAGCTAGAAGGGAGTTTAAAAGAATCTTTAGGTAATTATGGATAGTGAATTTTTTTCTTTTTTGTAATTTTATGCACTGTATTGATTTCTAATAATTTTAATTATAATCCAGATGTTTTAACGATATACTGTCATGCATTTAAGAATGTTGAATAAACTTTTTTTAAAAATTCAAGTGTTATATTTGTGATCAAGTAGACCCTGGAGAAAAGTACATACAATAACTGCTGAATGTTGTTAAGAAACTCCAGAAATATGTTCAATAAAATGTAGAATTTTAAAGCAAAACAAAAAAATGTATTTTAATTCTTGGTGATTACAAATAAAACTGCATTTGCACCGTGGATCATCAATTCTCTATCGTCTTTGATTAGAAAGTAAAAGAAAGACCTATGATATATATAGGGCTTCCCTGGTGGCTCAGACAGTTAAGAATCTGCCTCCAATACAGGAGACCTGGGTTCAATCCCCACGTGGGGAAGATGCCCTGGAGAAGGGACTGGCAACCCATTCCAGTATTCTTGCCTGGAGAATTCCATGGAAAGAGAAGCCTGGTGGGCTATAGTTCATGGGGTCACAAGAGTTGGACATGACTGAGCCACTAACACTAACATAACATACATATGTTAAACATGCTTGGCACATATATTAAAATAGTACACGTTTAAATATTTAATTTGCAATACACACATTTAATATATGGTTAAATACACGCCTTTCTAACTTAAATAAAAAATAGTACAAGAGAGGGGAACTAATCTCTTTTAAAACGGTGGTTAGTACTGACGATAAATGGAAATTATAATGGAATAATCACAGTTCAGGCATAAAAAATAGACTCAGCAGCCACTGACGATGTGGTTTCTGACACGACTCTGCACTTCTGAGAACTTGTATTTTCTCCAAATTGCATCAAACCCAAGGCCACTATCAGGCATATTTAGAACAACATCCACCAGCTGAAGCATTAAAGTCTCAAGGTCCCCCCTGGTAACTACACCGCCATTTCAGGCCCCAACCATTCCTTGCTTAACAAGCACCCTTACTCTTTGCCAGCTCAAATTATAATCCTTGACAAACAGCTTATGTAACTAACTGTGGCCTTGGAGTTTTGCTTTTATAGGCTTTGTGCATTTGGTAGTCCATCAGAACACAAATCAAGTACCTCTTGAATCTGTGTCTCCCAGACTGCAGCTCTAACAAACCCCAAACAAATGCCTCTTTTATTTCAATCAGGTCTCCATTTCCAAAATGTTGGTGAACAGTGTTAATTAAAGGCACTAAGAACTCAATACATGTCTGTTGCATAAAAAAAGAATATATGAACGAATTAATATATATATGAGGGAACATATAAATACAGAAACAGAGTTATAGGGCTATTACTTGGGTTGTTTTCTAGTCCTCCAAGTTTTCCCTCCCTTTCACTCACCCTGAAAAGCACTCTTTCTTGCCCAGCCTGGAACAAAGCTGACACTACTTTGCAAAGTCCCCTAGGAGGCTAAAGTGGAGGTACTTGTTGAGGTTGGTATTTTTCCCTAAGCGCTGTGGAAGGGAAAAGCAGGAAAGCAGAGCACAAAATGAAATGAGAATGGAACTAATAAGATACCCTTTCAACATAATGGGACAGAAAGGAAGAAATGACCCAATTGTCCGAGAGCATCCATTTCCTACCACCTGTCTAATTTCTTTGGGCAACTTGCAGTTCTGAACACTTTTAAGCTCTCCTCAAGAGAAGGTGGGAAACTTGGATACCTTGCGAGGGGTTGGAATCATGAAAGGATAATTCTGACACCTGACCAAAATGGAAGTGAACTAAACTTGTTTACAAGTTCCCTGGTGGCTCAGAGAGGAAAGAATCTGCCTGCTGATGCAGAAAATCTGGGTTCAGTCCCTGGGTTGGGAAGATCCCCTGGAGAAGAGAATGGCTACTCACTCCAATATTCTTGTCTGGAGAATTCCATGGACAAAGGAGCCTGGCCAGCTGCAGTCCATGGGTCGCAAACAGTCAGACACAACTGAGCAACTAACAATAGTTCTAACAATAATTCCCATGTGAACAGGAGAAGAAGGAAAATTCTACTACAGAATAAAAGAATGAACTTTAATAAGAGAAAAGATATAGAAACTTTCATTCTGAGAGCAGACTATATCAGGGAAATAACAATCAGAAGACATAGCTTTGAAATGGAAATGCTAGTTGGAACCTTTTTTGAAGAAATATACAGCAATTTCTCTTGTTTAAGAATGCAATTCCAAGAAAAGAATTCTCAGACTGATGCACTCAGAGGGCATTGGTTAACATAATTAATGGGTTGCAAATGAGTAGGATAGGACTTAGCAACTACGCAACAACAAAATCATAATTAATACTTCCACTGTGAAATAATTAAAAATAAACAAGAGCAGAGTTCCTTAAGCATGATCTCTGGGACCAGAAGCATTGTATCACCTAAGAACTGTTAAAAATGCATATTTCGTAGCCACACCCCAGAATCACTGAATCAGAAACTCTTGAGATGGAGCTCAACATTCTGTATTTTCACAAATTCTCCGGATCATTCTGATTCAAGCTAAAGTTTGAAATCCACTGATACTAACATTGGAAGCAAATGAGTCACAGCTATTAACAGTCCTTCCCTTTAAGCCCATATGTAGGAGAAACAAAAAAAATGAGAAACCAAAAGGTTGAATAACCCAGAGGTTAATCATAGTTCAAAAGTAAGGATGTACCTAAAGATAAAAATCTTTCTTAACCTAGATACAAAATGGGAGGGAATATGTTGAATCATTTATGCCACTTCCCATTATGTTTTTAAAGAATAACAACCAGGCTGAATTGCAACTCTATGTTTTTGCCTTAATCTCAAGTTTTGATACCTGAAAAAGGTAAACTCCAGGTCCAGACTAATAGAGCATTGTTGCTCACTTGATAGCAATACACCAAGATCAAGCATGATGCTAGAGAGATTCAATTCAGCCTAAATAGAGGTGAAGCCCTGAACTCACTGTTCAGTGATACATCCTGGTGAGTTCTCCTCTTAGTGAATTTACATTTGCAATTTTTCATGCTCACCTAATTTCCTACCAGCACCTCACCCTTCTTAGCCCACTTTCTTTGGTTATGAATTAGCTAAAGCTTAGGGAATGTCATCGTTGGACATTGCTTTATCAAAGTGTATTTGAAACAATAGTAAAATTCAAATGATAATTAAATAATACATAAGTGAGTTTTAGATCACCTGCTGTTTGTCTGTCTCAATCTGACCCTCCACCATCATGAGGACAATTAAAAGTACATTCTACAAGACATAGCAAAATGCTCTACGAAAATGAAATATAAAAATAGACCGAGACTTCCTGAGAGGTTGTCAACATATCTAGCTCAGCAGAGAAAGAAAAGTAGCTAGAGGTACCTCACTATCTGAGCTAAAACCACACAGGAAGTCTCAAACTCAAGGGGCTCACGGCATTGCAAGGCTCAGGGTGATGTACATTTCACTGTGCAAGGCAGGGTGACCCTGACAAGTACTTCCTCTCTTTCCTCACTTTCCTGCAAGGTCTAGAAACAATGAAACAAAAGGTAAAACTTTTAAATATTACTGATTTGAGATCTACCTTTAAATCCCTGGCTCACTTTAAATTTGGCCTCTTGAGAATGGATTCCAGTACAGTAACAGTAAGAAACGTACACATGAGAATCTGATATTTTATTAAAGTGTCTGATGATTGCAAATGGAGTGTTTGATCCCAGAAGTTGTTGTTTCGTGTGTACGTGCTCAGTCCTGTCCGACTCTTTGTGACCCTATGGGCTGTAGACCACTAGGCCCCTCTGTCCATGGAATTCTCCAGGCAAGAATACTGCAGTGGGTAGCCATTTCCTTCTCCAGGGGATCTTCCCAACCCAGGAATCCAACCTGTGTCTCCTGCATCTCCTGCATTGGCAGGTGAATTCTTTAACGCTGAGCCACCTGGGAAGCCCCTGTTGTGTTTTTAGAGTAGTTTTTCTTCTTTGCTCAGAGATGAGTAAGTGTGAGCCAATTCTTTCTGCTGTCATCTATCGTCTATTGTTTACTAAGTGAAGCAAACTAGCATTTAGAAAATCCATGTGTCAAGCATAGTTTGGGGGAGTTTGGGGGTATTTTTGTTATTGTTGCTGTTCCACTTAAGCCACTTCATCTGTTCCTCAACAAACTTGATAATAGATTGTTTTCATCATTTTATTGATGAAGACACTCAGATGTAGGAGCATTAAGTGACTCACTAAAGCGCACACAAATGCATATATGTGACTTTATGTAGAATATTTATATTTACTTTTAAAGAGCTCCCTTGTGGCTCAGATGGTAAAAGAATCTGCCTGCAATGCAGAGGACCCAGGTTCCATCCCTGAGTTGGGAAGATCCCCTAGAGAAGAAAATGGCAAACCACTTCAGTATTCCTGTCTGAGAAATCCCATGGACAGAGGAAACTGGTGGGCTACAGTCCATGGGGTCACAAAGAATTGGTCATGACTAAGTGACCTACACTTTCACTTCACTTTCACCTTTACAGATAAAGAATAAAGTGTACATTAACTCAATGAGAATTATTGTGTGCACATTCTCATCCTACTTTTCTGTTAATAACAGAAAATGTTTCATGAAATTCCAAAAACCAAAACAAAAATACTGGACTTTCCACAGAATCATTTTGCTTTTTACCCTCAAGAGCTATCATGCACAAAATTTAATTACGAGAGACAGGAACAAACTGGGCAGACTAGATTTTTGCCTCCAGATGACCAGTATGAGCTCACACTATCGGGAAATGAGTGAAGAGAGAGGAAGTGGCTAGCTCAGGGGTCTAAAAGTAGGCAGGCGGGGCGTTTCTAGAGAACGATGTGGGGTGAGGAGAGAACCACCAAGCTCCAGCACCGTTTGCAGCCTAAATTAGTGCCAGCTAAAAATTGTAGTTCACCATCCGGTTCTCACAAGGATAAAGTCACTGGCCCCTGCGGTCCTGACCTTGAACAGACTCTGAAAGGAGTCCAAGGTGTAGATCAGGAATGAGCCCTCTGTGCTCTAAGAAAAACTGGCAGAACAGGCCTTCACATAGATATTTTTAGGAGAAGAGTTTATGAGCCCAATTTTTTACATCTTCTGATATCTAGAGAAGCACTAAAATCATTAAAGGAGAGATTGCTCCTCTTGACTAGCAGCAACCTTCTTGTGACTAGTAGCAAACCTCTGCCAAAACGTGTGCTTAACTACACAAACCTTCACTAATATATATATGTATATATGCTGATCTTACTCCCCTCTTCTTTGGAGCAGTTTCTCAAAACTATCTGACATGCTGTCTCCTGGGCTGTAGTGCTCATTTGGCCCCAATAAAACTCAACTCACAACACGTTGTACATTTTTTTTCCATTGGACATAAGGAAAGTTGTGCTTTGTTGAGAACATTTCCATTCACTATTCTGCCTTCAAAACAATTGTCCAGTCTCTCATCAGTACTGCATCTTAAATGTTTAGCAAGTGAAAGGCCATGGATCAGACCTCCTGTTATTCTTGGGGAAAAAGATCCCCCTCCCACCCTTACACCCACCCCCTCCCACCACCCCAATCTCCCTAACACACCCTCAGGCCCACAGTCCAGCATACTTTAGCGGCCCCCGGGGCTCAGAATTTCTCACCCCAGTGCTAGTCCATACTCATGCAGTCACATCCCTCTAAAGAGAAGAAAAGCAACCCAAAATACAGGGCTTTTTTCAAAAGGGTAATGCCTCTCCAAAAAGAGCTGCCCACGTGTTTTCCTTCTTCACACATACACTCTGTTGTGCTAAACCAGAGAAGAGGGAAAACCTTTTGAAAATCTGTTACTAAAACTCATCTCAGCCTCACAATCGAAATGCTGGTAACCTCAGACAAGCAAGGTTTTCATAGCAGCTGTTCTATATCATCCTCCACCTTAATCACAGCAGCAACAATCCATTTCTCACAGCTAGATAATATCTTTGCCAACAGAATGGTACTCATAACCACTGGATAGATAATGTAAATATTATTTCCTTGTGTGTCATGGCTGTTCTTGGAAATTCTTAATGAACAATATGTGTATAGTTCAGTAAATCACTGTCACAAATCAAATGTTGGAGACCAAAATGGAGAACGGAGGGAATGTCCTGGTCCAGGGTTTAGGACTCTGCACTTTCACTGAGAGGGTCCGGGTTCAATCCATCTCTGGTCTGGGAACTAGGATCCTGCAAGCCCCGTGAAATGTAGGGGATAAAAACCTGGGAGAGTTGAGATTAACGAATGAAAAAAAGAAAATGTACCAGACTATTAATAGTCTTATTCATTGCACCTGTCACAGTACTTTATATAGTATCTGTTTATATGTCTCTCTCTCCAAGTTGACCGTAAAAACTGTGTCTTATTTTCTTTTGTATAACCATCACCCAGTGTGATGTCTGACATATAAAAAACACTAGATAATCATTAGATAAATGAATATTTTTATGGTTTAACACAGTAGAGGACAGAATTTTTAATTAGGATTAACACAAAAATTTTTATTCCCTTCTTTGTTCTCACACTTGATTTCTGCTTATTAAAAAATATGATGCTATTTCCAGCTACTCATTACTGAAAATTGGAACAACAAGGAAAATATGAAGAAAAAAAACTTAAAATCTCATTATAAAATTATGCTAATATGTTTCCTTTCCATATTTTCTGTGTATATTTTGTGCATAGGAGGAGTTACACATTATTTTATGATTTTTCAACTAACATTATATCAGGAGCATTTCTTACATTTTGAATGTTCATAAATATAATTTTTAAATTTTTGTATTTTTCAATTGTAGGGTAATATATATATTTAACCTTTCTCCTATTGTTGGATACTAGATTTTCCTAGTATTTGGCAAGTCAGATAATACCGAGATTTAAAAAAATCAAATTGTGTAGTATCTTGTTCATACGTATTATTTTTTGAAGACAGATCTCTAAAGTGGAATCATTAGTTCAATAAGTGTTAGCATTTTTAATACTACAGGTATATTTTGCCAAATATATTTGCAATGCTAGTCTACTAACATTCCGAGTAGCAGCTTATGAGAATGTATTTCTTTATTCTTATGAGTAAGACATTTTCAAATTGAAGCAGCTTAATTTCAGAACTTGATTTGTACGACGATGCCATCTGGTGGCCATAATACAAAATTACAAAAGCAGAAGTGGAGGAGCCCCTTTGGAAACGGCAAAGTTATGGTGACTATTAACGGTCTTACAGGTTTTCAAAAAATGCTCTTGCTATTTGGATTTCTAATTATCCTCAGCAACCATATAAAATAAAGCTTACAATCTTTCAAATGGTATTTATTAATGCATCTTGTTCGACCTGAATTTCTGGAGAACTTCTCAAGGTGACTAGTCTATCGCCTGCTGAAGACAGGAGTCACAAGGCATGATCTCAAGGTCATAGTTTAACAGGGATACACAAAAGCAAACTGATCCCTGCAAACGTGACCAAAGGCTTTTGCAAATGGAAAATAAAATTTACTAATATTTGTGATTTGAATCGTCCTGATTTTATAAAATGCACAAATGCATATCTCATAGTACAGGCAACCTCTACAGTGGCCCCCAATCACAATTCCCCACCCCTTAATATCCATACCATTTTGGAATCCTCTTCCCAAGAGAGCCAATGCATTTCCATCTCTCTCTCTTTCTCCAGTCTCTCCCCCACCCCCATAGGAAGCAAACTGCTGTGATGTGAATGGTGGTGGTGGTTTAGTCGCTCAGTGGTGTCCGACTCTTGCAGTCCCATGGACTGTAGCCTGCCAGGCTCCTCTGTCCATGGAATTCTCCAGGCAAGAATGGAGTGGGTTGCCATTTCCTTCTCCAAGGGATCTTTCCAAACCAAGAATCAAACCCAGGTCTCCTGCATTGCAGGAAGACTCCTTTACCAACTAAGCTATGAGGGAAGCCCCTGTGATGCAAATAGCCCTATGAAAAGACCTACATGGCAAAGAATTTGGGTCTCCAGTCAACAGCCAACCTGAGACCAGCCAACACCCATGTGAGTGAGCTTGGAGGTGGGAGCTCCCTAGTCAAGCCTTGACCTGAGACCCCACCCCTGACCCACACCTTGAAGGCAGCTTCCTAAGAAACTGAGTCAGTCACCCAGCTTATCTGTGACTCACCCAGCTTATTTATTCACTAATAAAATTTGAAACCTACTGAAACATTTCAACATTAATTTCTACTTAAGCACTCAAATTAAGTCCTATAAAATTTTTAAATTTCAGTTAAAGTGTCTAACTCTCTTGAACACCTCAAGAAGCAAATACAAGTAAAATTATTACAAAACCTATTGCTATTCTTGTACTTAAATCTATTTTAAAATAAAGCAATAGCTTTTAAACTTCATTTCGTGTGTTATTCCTATAATTTTTATACTTCTCTAAGGTTATAACTGTACTTAAACTGTCCAATAGTTACATTATTAGATCCTTGAATACTTTTCTAGTTTTCAGTAATCTCCATGGACCAAAAAAGCAAAATAGTTTGTCAAACAACTGATTTTTAGATTGTTTGCTTTCGCATCATGACTGAATTCAAGCTGCAGGCCGTTAAGTTGGCTCTTGTTTTAAACTTAATTTATTACAAAAATGGAACATTTGGAATTCTCACCTTTCATATAGATTTTGTATTTCTTAACCTAATATTTCCGTTACAAATGGTACATGTTTTAAGTCTCATTTTAGCTAACATTTAATTATGCATTATGCTATCCTTTTTATATAGTGCTATTATCTGTTAGCACTGTTAAAAATTGTGTATGCATTCTTGTAACATTTAAATTTTGGGGCCATTTAGAAAGTCTAAGCCCTGGGAAAAGAGGAATCAAACTCTTGAAGTTAGTCCCTTTTTAAAACGTGTGGTTAAATCATCATTTTAAAGCACAAAATTAAACTCTTTTTTCCTCTTTCTGCTTTCTTATTGTGTATGATCATCCTCGTTTGGATTCTGCTTTTTCTGGGCTGACATAATTTCCAATATTTTCCCATCTTTACTTACACAGTTAAAACAAATACCTCTCTATACTTCACAAACATATATAAATATAAATATATTCAAAATCATTTAGCTATATTAACACATTTAATGAAATTTTTAACTTTTTGAAATACATTTCTGAAATATAATCTTAGAGTTCTTATTTCAGATTACAACTATCTATGATGACAAACTTTTCTTTTAATTATCATTATGAACACATGACCTTGTAAAATAATTTTATTGATTTATATGTTTGTCTATTATAATATTACTATCATTAATGCTCAAAGTACCCCAAATAGTTTGCACAAACTGCCCCTAATAGTTCCTTCAAGCTGACCTCTATGTACGTTATCTTTATTTATTTTTTTTTACATTATCTTTAAAAGAATTTTTTAAAGACTTTATTCTTTTAGACTTCTTGGATCACAGCAATCTTCTTATGCTAAAACTTTTTTTAATTTAAAATTTATTTTTAATTGGAGGATAATTGCTTTACTATGTTGTATTGGTTTGTGCTATACAAGGTGAATCAGCCATAAGTATACATATATGCCCTCCCTCTTAACCCTCCCTCCTGCTCCCCCCACCTCTAGGTCGTCACAGCACCACGCTGAGCTCCCTGCGTTATACAGCAGGTTCCTACTAGTCATCGGTTTTACACATGATAGTGTAGGTATGCCAGTCCTCCTCTCTCAGTTCGTCCCACCTTCTTGTTGCCTGGCTGTGGATCACAGCAATCTTGAAGGCGGAGTTACAGAGATTTCTCAAGGAATCCCTACCCTGACACACGCATAGATAGCCTCCCCTATTATCAACATCTCCTACCAGAGTGGTACATTTGCTGTCACTTGTTATAATCAATTAACCTGCCTTGACTCAGTCCATAGTTTACCTAAGAGTTCACTTTTGGTGTTATATTAATACATTCTTTGGGTTTGGACAAATGTGAAATAACATATATCCATCATAATATCCTAGAGCATGTTTTCAGTGCCCTAAAAATCTTCTGTGTTCTATTTATTCATCTCACCACTCCACATCCCTAATCTCTTTACCATCATTGTACTTCTGCCTTTTCCAGAATATTGATGAACTTTGCCTTAAATGCTTCCTTATTCACAGATAACAATTAGATATATCCCTTCTCCAAACTTAATTTTTCCCTCTCCAAGCCATGAAATCAGCTAAATCTCAAAGAGCTCGGCTTCTTTCTCTTCTCCATTAAAGTTTCTAATACTTCCTTTTGAACTTAGGATGAACATTCAAACTTACCTCATTTTCTGATCACTTCCTCATTTTCATTTCCTGTCATTTTCCTCACTACTTGTAGTCTCCTTCCACACTGACCTCCTCTGAGGTTTCAAATGCTCTGCAATAGGTATTTGATCATAATTTCCATTCCTGAGGATGTATTTTAGTCTAGAGGGAGATGGCTTTGTGATAAACAGCAACAAAAACACAGTATCTCCTTGGTATCACTGGCACACAGCACAGCACCCAGAATGTGGCCAACTTGCAGTAAGCAGCTATGATTAAATGAAAGTAAGGGCATTGGAACGATAAACCTGATGAAAGCAATCAACGTATAAGTTAAAGGTCTTATTGCAACAGTGTTCAAACAAAACTAATATTATGTATCTAGGTCAAAGCAAGATTACAGAAGCATAAAATTATTGGAGAAAACTGCAGCATAATGGGGCATGCTGCCCAATAAAGACATTAAAAAAAAAAAAAGATAAGTTTAAGAAAATCTTCCCAGATGGGATGGTTCTGGCAGTCCAGTGGTTGGAACTCTGGACTTCCACTACAAGGGGCACAGGTTCAGTCCCTGTTTGGGGAACTAAGATTCCACAGGCTGCAATGCTGCCAATAAGTATATAAATATCCATTCTTTAAAAAAGGAAAAGAAAAAAACCTTCATGGAAGGTTTGCATGCATGTTTGCATGCATGTGCTTCTGTCTCTGCCTCAAGTTGCTTAATGGGCATGTCTGCCCTTAATTTTTTTTTTTAATTGGGTAACTGATCTTTTTATTGTTAAAGTGTAAGAGTTAATTATTTATTATGAATCCACATCACTTCAGATATATGACTTGCAAACATTTCCTCCCATTCTGTAGGTTGTCTTTTCACTTTTTCAAAAGAAAATTTTTTGACCATGTGGGGTCTTAGTTCCCCCAGCAGGGATCAAACGTATGTCCCCTGTATTGGCAGTGTACAGTCTTAACCACTGGACTGCCAGGGAAATCTCCCTTAATTTTTATATATGTAAATATATGTCAACCCATAATGACTTCCTACAACATCTATGAATAAATGGCTAAAGTGTAGAAATTTAACATTTAATAAAGCATTACAGTGGAGAAGGCAATGGCAACCCACTCCAGTACTCTTGTCTGGAAAATCCCATGGACAGAGGAGCCTGGTAGGCTGCAGTCCAGGGGTCACTAAGAGTCAGGCACAACTGAATGACTTCACTTTCACTTTTCACTTTCACGCATTGGAGAAGGAAATGGCAACCCACTCCAGTATTCTTGCCTGGAGAATCCCAGGGACAGAGGAGCCTAGTGGGCTGCCGTCTATGGGGTTGCACAGAGTCGGACACGACTGATGCGACTTAGCAAAGCATTACAGTAGAATGATAGAATTCACATTTGTTCTAAGTCCTAAGCCCCCTTTCCTAATGTTACTCACGACAAATTACAGGATATGTTTTTCTTTTTTTATGTTTTTGCAACTGCTATAACTACAAGAGCAAAATAATTTAAAATTACAGATTTTTAAATAAGGAGTTTGAAGAAGCTCTTTGAAGTCATAAGGACCAAGACATTTTCTTTCAGTCCTTCCACTGGTATGGCCACCTGTGGAAAACAGCCCAGCACAGAGTAGTCACTTAGATTATTGAGGACAGTCAGAAGAGAACCATTAAAAAATGATGATAAGAAGACTTCCCTGGCAGTCCAGAATCGGCCTACAAGTGCAGTGGACATTACTGGTCCAGGAACTAAGATCCACATGCTGTGGGGCAACTAAGCCCATGGAGAGCCCCAACCGCTGAATGAAGTCCGTGTACAGCAGCAAATGAAGCCTGCAAACCTAGAGCCACACCCTGCAACATCAGAAGCCACCACAATGAGAAGTCCTCACAAGGCAACTAGCAAGTAGCTTCCACTTGCTGCAACTAGAGAAAGCCTTTGTGCAGTAACAAAGACCCAGTGCGGCCAAAAATTAGTTGATTTTTAAAAAATAAAATTAAAAAATGGTGATAAAGACCCAGTCATTACAGTATAATGCCTATACACATTGCTAATTCCCTAGCATTAGCATTTATCATCTTTAAAGACAAAAAACTCTTAAACAGCAAATATACCTTGACTCTATATCTATTACTAATAAAACAAGATGATCTTGCCATGCTTTCTGCACTGTAATTAATTCATGGACCCACAGGAAGAAATAATGCCCTGTTGCATTGAAATCCTGGACTCAACATAAGAAGTCATCAAGCTTTTATGATAATCACTTTTTTTCCATGAAAAGACTTCTAAGTAGTGTTTGTGCATGCCAGAGTCAAGAAGAAATATTCTTATTCAGAGTAAAGCAAAAATATTCTAGGAGCAGTTACAATTTGTGATTGACTACTACCCTGGGGAAAAAAATGAGTTTCATTTCCAAGCAGGTGTTCAAACACAGTTTAAACACTTGGCAGGTAAGTTATAGAGAGACATTTACAAATTTAGTGGATTTTTAAATGTATAAGATCATGTTCAAACCTGTGATGTATGATTCTGTAAATACAGATGCTTACCACCCTCATATTTTGTGTCAGTAGTTCTGGATTGCATTTTCTTCCTTTTGCCAAGAGATTTCATGTCAGTATAAACATGCTTCTCCATGATATCTGAAGGGTAGAGAAACGTAGAGATGAGATGTGGTTGAAAGAGAACTTTCTCATACGTTTAAGAAAAAAATTATTGCAATTCACACTTCTCATACAGCATATGAGAAATTGTTCTTTATAAAAATTATATTTGAGGGGATCTTCCTCCTCTTTCATGAGAACTCCTTTGAATGCCTAGAATAAGTAAATTGTGTGTTGGAATTTCACACCATTGGTGGTCTTTTGTAGGCTTGAGGGAGGTTGCTGTTCCCATGATAAATGGAGAATTGGGGTGGGGCTGGGGGGCAAAAGTATAAAGTGTTCAGACCAAAGTGTATGTATACATATTTTGAAGAGACTTCCCTACAGTGTTCAGAAACAGATTAAAGCAATAGGTCATAAAACGTAAAAGCAGAGCTGCCAGAAGAAAGGCTGAGAAGTTGCAGCTTTGGCTGCCTGAGATCCTTTAATTTTTAAACCACAGATCACAAGGGTTACCTGTTTTGTTTTGTCTTGGTTTGTTTTCATGTTAAGCTATCTAGTTCTGTAGCAAAGCACATCCTCCGTATACTGTAATGCTAGATTATAAGAACACGTTTTATAGATAGTGATAATAAATCCAGAACTATTCTGATTTCTCCATCTGGTTTTTCCTAAGTCCATTCTCAGTTGTCAAACAACCTGCTTATATTTTTAATTCAGTGTGAGTTCCTTCTTCTGTGCAATGAGGTACCCACTGAAACTGACAATAAGAGCCACGAGTAGGTGGCTCTTAGACATGTATCTGGATGTATACAATAAAATATCCAGAGATCAAGACAGGTCAACAGCATCATCAATGCCACTGGCTCTCTAAAGCTTTTGAAGCTGCTCTTGGGCATGTTGACAACCTCATGGCTACATTAGAGTTGTCACAGCTCCAGGTAACTTATTCAGTATTCAAGGCAAAAAAGAGTAGAGGTAATGCAAGCCATTCCAGAAAGCTAGACAACTTTGTCTTAAGTCTTAGTAGCCAAAGGTGGGCTACATAGCCATTCTAGCTACAAGGGGAGCTGAGAAAATAACACGTGAAGAAAAAGAGAAACAGTGATTCAGAAGGGATCATGGACTGGTCAATAGTCTTTGGCCCCCTAGGCTAGGGCTAACACAAGATTTAATGGACATCAACACATTTTTGAGGTCTAACTATTTATACCCTCAAATTAGTGTAAAGGTAATGTCAAGGTGGTTCAGTGGTAAAGAATCCACCTGCATGCAAAAGACACAAGTTCGATCACTGGGTCAAGAAGCTTCCTGGAGAAGGAAATGGTAAACCACTCCAGTATTCTCGCCTGGGAAAACTCATGGACAGAGGAGCCTGGCGGGCGACAGTCCATGGGGTTGCAAAAGAGTCAAACATGACTTAGTGACTACACAACAACAGTGAATCCAAAAAGGCATTTTAATTTTCAGAAAAAGAGCTAAGAGCTATACATATCACAGTATAGAATGAATTTAGAAGATCTTTTACTATATTACTTGTCTCTGCTAGTTTACCTACTGCAATTATCAGTATAAAAAAATAGCTTAAGAGAGTTCCCTGGAAATCCAGTGGTTAAGACTTTACCTTCCGAAGCAGAGGGTGCAAGTTTGACCCCTGGTCAGGAAGCTAAGATCCCGTGTGCCTTTCAGCCAAAAAAAAAAAAAAAAAACAGAAACAATATTGTAACAAATTCAATAAAAGCCTTTTTAAAATATAAACTTAAAAGCAGAGAACTCTGAATAATTTTTGCCTTTAGGAAAAACAAAAGTTTAAATTAGAAAGATTTCACCTGAAGGATATGTCTGGGTTAATGATACTAAGGGATTCCATAGATTGTGACAACTTTATATTGAAAAAAAAGAGGGATGAGTCCCAGAAAGGACTGGTAATCAAAAAAAGAAGAGAAAAACGGTTTCAGACTGAACAGAAATCTTAGGGTGTTTTTTTTTTAATCTCTGTATAATATTGATTCTCATATTGATTTTTTAAAAACTGCTATTAGGGACTTCCCTGGTGGTCTGGTGGTTATAAATTTGCCTGCCAGTGCAGGAGACACAGTTCCGGAAGGATTACATCCCTGTTCCGGAAGGATTACATGTGCTGCAGGACAACTAGGCCCCGTGCCTTAGCTATGAAGCCTGTGTGTTCTAGAGCCTGTGCTCTGCAGCAAGAGAAGCCAGGGCACTTAGAAGCCCGTGTGTGGCAAGTAGAGAAAAGCCCACTGACAGCAGTGAAGACCCAGCACAATTAAAAAAAATAAAAAACAGACTGCTCTTAGTTTGCCAACTCTGGCTAAATCTGACGCTGATAGCCCCTGTTCACAGCTTCTGCAGCAATGCCCAATATCCTATCTTCCAGCAGCACTAAGAGTCTGTGGAAATAATGTATCTGGGCTATAATCACTTTGAATGCATTGCCATGCTCCTCTCCTCCACCTGGCAAAATACATAGTCTTCCTCCAAACTTGACTGAATGCATTTCTTTGAAAAGTCTTTCCTGTGCCTGAACAGAGTTAACTCCATCCTTCCTGTGAATTCTCAGATATCCTTAATTATGATCCAATTACTTCTGTTTTCACATTGCATTTTAATTATTTATAGCTATCTCTGTCCCCTGAACTTTGAGTTTCAAGGCAAAGGGTCTGTGACTTAATTACCTTTAAATTTTCAGCACCAAGTATAATGTGTGCCTTGCACACAGTAAGTGTTAACTAAGCATTGGTGAACAGATGGATAAAGGAACAAATGAATACTCTAAGGCAGGAGGCAATTATAAACTAGGAAGACTGAAAAGAAAGAGTAATTAATTATTTGTAAAGGTGTTTATGACACAATAATTTGATCTCCTTGAATGACTTTGTTTCTAAACTTAAATACAAAGTGTTTATCTTCAAAAAATTTTCAACTTATAAGGAAAAAAGATTTCACATAGTCATTAATTTGTATACTACTAGAAAACAAAATATTGCCTATCTAGATTATTATAGTTTATAACTAAGAGTAAAAGCTAACTAAAATGATGATAGAAAACATTCACAAAAAAAATTATTCTTAAAAAAAAATGAAAGGTAAACATACCTTTTCTATACCTTTTCTTAGTCTTTACAATTCACTTTATTCGATTTCTTAACAAGGAAATTTGGAGGGTTCAGCATTATTTCATTACCAGAATAAAAATTATTTCATTCAATGACCTCCTTTTAATTCAATATAGTTCTACTTGAAAATGCTATACTTCAGGGGATTCGCTCTCCTTTCCTAACGTCTCATGACTCTGAGTTTGCTCTGTGAAAGTTGCTCAATTGTGTTCGACTCTGCAACCTCATGGACTGCAGCCACCAGGCTCCTCTGTCTATGGGATTCTCCAGGCCAGAGTACTGGAGTGGGTAGCCATTCCCTTCTCCAGGGGATCTTCCTGACTCAGGGATCAAACACATGTCTCCTGCATTGCAGGCAGATTCTTTACCATCTCAGACTTTCACATACCAAGCCCCATCAGATAGGATTAAGGATGTTAAAAATCTCTCCAGAAACAGTAGCTGATGACACACAGTAGCTTTGATCTTACCTGTAAGTTCCACAGTTTGTTCAGAAATAGAGTTGGGAGGGGTTCACTTTCCCTTCTAAAGGCTGAATGGGAAGAAAAGATCTGATGTCCAGAACAACTGAAATATTCTCAGCAGTAGAATAGGAAATCTTGACATTTGAGATATTCTGAAAGTTTCTGTTCTTGTCAGAACTCTTACATATGTCCACTTTATTTAAAGTACCCTTGCCTCTCCATGGTGGCTCAGACGGTAAAGCGTCTGTCTACAATGTGGGAAACCCGGGTTCAATCCCTGGGTTGGGAAGATCCCCTGGAGAAGGAAATGGCAATCCACTCCAGTACTATTGCCTGGAAAATCCCATGGATAGAGGAGCCTGGTAGGCTACAGTCCATGGGGTTGCAAAGAGTCAGACACGACTGAACGACTGCAATTTCACTTTCACTTTCACTTTACCTCTCCATGATGTGATCACTTACTTACAACCAGACTTCCTGGAATGTGTCAAGTAGGCCTTAGGAAGCATCACTATGAACAAAGCTGGTGGAGGTGATGGAATTCCAGTTGAGCTCTTTCAAATCCTTAAAGATGATGCTGTGAAAGTGTTGCACTCAATATGCCAGCAAATCTGGAAAACTCAGCAGTGGCCATAGGACTGGAAAAGGTCAGTTTTCATTCCAATCCCAGAAAAAGGCAATGCCAAAGAATACTCAAACTACCGCACAATGGCACTAATCTCACATGCTAGCAAAGTAATGCTCAAAATTCTCCAAGCCAGGCTTTAACAGTATGTGAACCAAGAACTTGCAGGTGTTCCAGCTGGATTTAGAAAAGGCAGAGGAACCAGAGATCAAATTGCCAACATCCATTGTATCATGGAAAAAGCAAGAGAGTGCCAGAGAAACATCTACTTCTGCTTTATTGGCTATGCCAAAGCCTTTGACTGTGTGGATCACAACAAACTGTGGAAAATTCTGAGAGAGATGGGAATAAGACCACGTGACCTTTCTCCTGAGCAACCTGTATGTAGGTCAAGAAGCAACAGTTGAAACTGGACATGGAACAACAAACTGGTTCCAAATCAGGAAAGGAGTACGTCAAGGCTATATAGTGTCACCCTGCTTATTTAACTTAAATGCAGAAGACATCATGCTAAATGCCAGGCTGGATGAAGCACAGGCTGGAATCAAGATTGCTGGGAGAAATATCAATAACCTCAGATATGCAGATGACACCATCCTCATGGCAGAAAGTGAAGGAGAACTAAAGAGCCCCTTAATAAAAGTGAAAGAGGAGAGTGAAAAAGTTGGCTTAAAACTCAACATTCAGAAAACTAAGATCATGGCATCTGGTCCCATCACTTCATGGGAAATAGATGGGGAAACAGTGGAAACAGTGTGAGACTTCATTTTGGGGGGCTCCAAAATCACTGCAGATGGTGACTACAGCCATGAAATTAAAAGACACTTGTTCCTTGCAAGAAAAGCTATGACTAACCTAGACAGCATATTAAAGAGCAGAAGCATTACTTTGCCAACAAAGGTTCATCTAGTCAAAGCTATGGTTTTGCCAGTAGTCATGTATGGATGTGAGAGCTGGACTATAAAGAAAGCTGAGCACCGAAGAATTGATGCTTTTGAACTGTGGTGTTAGAGAAGACTCTTGAGAGTCCCTTGGACTGCAAGGAGATCCTAAAAGTCCATCCTAAAGGAAATCAATCCTGAATAGTCATTGAAAGGAATGATGCTGAAGCTGAAGCTCCAATACTTTGGCCACCTGATGTGAAGAACAGACTCATTGGAAAAGACCTTGATACTGGGAAAGATTGAAGGCGGGAGGAGAAGGGGACGACAGAGGATGGGATGGATTGGATGGCATCACCGACTCAATGAACATGATCTTGAGTAATCTCTGGGAGTTGGTGATGGACAGGGAAGCCTTGTGTGCTCCAATCCATGGGTTCACGAAGAGTTGGACACGACTGAGTGACTGCGTTGAACTGAACTGGCCTCTCTCATCGCCTAGAGCAAGCAAGCCAAAAAATAGTACCTGTGAAGAAAAGAATTTTGATTGAAAAGTGGAGGGGGGAAAATCATACCATATATGAGTAGATAATGAAAGGAAGGAAGGAAGAGAAGAAAGGAGAGAGGGGAAAATCTTCACCATCCTAAATGCCATTAAGAATATTTGTGATTCATGAGAAGAGGTCAAAGTATCAACATAAATGGGTATTTGGGATGACTTTGAGAGGTCCAAGGTTTTAGTGGAGGAAGTAATGGCAGATGTGGTGGAAATAGCAAGAGAAGTGGAGCCTGACAATATGGTTGAATCGTTGCAATCTCTCGTGATAAAATTTTAAAGGATGAGGAGTTGCTTCTTAAAAATGAGCAAAGAAAGTGGTTTCCTGAAATAGAATCTAATCCTGGTGAAGATTCGGTGAAAATGATTGAAATGACAATAGAGGATTTAGAATATTACATAAACTTAGTTGATAAAACAGCAGCAGTATTTGAGAGGATTGACTCCAATTTTGAAAAAAAGTTCTACTGTGGGTAAAATGCTTTCTGAAAATATGGCATGCTACAGAGAAATTGTTCCTGAAAGGAAAAGTCAGTTGATGTGGCAAACTTCACTTCTGCTTCCCTGATGACTCAGCGGTCATCTGCCTGCAATGCAGGACATGAAAGAGATGCGAATTTGATCCTTGATTTAAGAAGATCCCCTGGAGGAGGAAATGGCAACCCACTCCAGTATTCTTGCCTGGAAAATTCCATGGACAGAGGAGCCTGGCAGGCTACAGTTCGTGGCATCCCAAAGAGTTGGACATGACTGAGTATACATATGTAACACAAGTCTTAGTTTAAGAAATTGTCACAGTCACCCCCAAACTTCAGCAACAACCACCCTGATCAGCCATAATCAAATATCAAGGCAAGACCCTCCAACGGCAAACAGATTACAGCTCATTGGAGGCTCATATGATGGCTAGCATATTTTAGCAATGGAGCATTTTCTAAATAAGATATGCACATTGGTTTTAGTTTTTAAACTTTTTTTAATTAATTTTTTCTGCTATGCACATTGTGTGTGTGTATGTGTTTTTAAGACATAATACTATTGCTCCCTTAATAGATTACAGGATAATGTAAATATAACTTTTATATACACTGGGAAACAAACAAAAAAACAAAAACTGTGTGACTTACTTTATGGCAACATTCACTTTATTGCGATACTGATTTGATTACAGTTGTTGGAGCAAACCTGCAACACCTCCAAGGTGTTATTATCTCACAGGATGGTTATAATAAGAAAGTAAAAAAATATATTTTACCATCAAAGCCCAGCAAGGAAAACAAATCTCTCTGTTTTAAAACAGAGGAAATTTTATTCAAGGTACTGGGCTTCCCTTGTAGCTCAGCTGGTAAAGAATCCACCTGCAATGTGGGAGACCTGGGTTCAATCGCTGGGTTGGGAAGATCCCCAGAGGAGGGAAACTCTACCCACTCCAGTTTTCTGGCCTAGAGAATTCCATGGACTGTGTAGTCCATAGTCCATGGGATTGCAAAGAGTCGGACACGACTGAGCAACTTTCACTTACTGACTTACTTGCTGATCAAGAAGGTGACAAAGATGCTAAGAAACTACTTAGAACTCAATAAGGACACTCAGAGTTTAGCCATATCCAGAAGCTTCTACTCCCCACTAGACAAGGGTTACACTTCCAGTATTTCTTTAGAGCCGAGTTCCCCAAGGTCACATGACCTTGTTTTCTCCATTTGAGAAGCAGTGGCCAGCTCAGTTATGTATCACTTGGTATTTATTTCCCATCCTCCTTCACCTCACTTCCTCTTTCCCTCAGTTTCATTGCCCTATAAAACATTTTCGGTGGGGGGGGGTGATATACTTGCTTTATAATGTTGTGTTCGTTTCTGCTGTACAACAAAGTGAATTAGCTATGTGTATACACATGTCCCCTCCCTCCTGGGCCTCCCTCCCATGGCCGCACCCCACCCATCTAGGTCATCACAGAGCACCAAGCTGAGCCCTGTGCGGTACAGCAGCATTGACTGTTGTTGTTTTTCAGTGGCTAACTCCTGTCAGACTCTTTGTGACCCCATAGACTACAGTACACCAGACTTTCCTGTCCTTCACTATCTGCCAGAGACTCAAACTCATGTCCAATGAGTCAGTGATGCCATCCAACCATCCCATCGGATCACTCCCTTCTCCTCCTGCCCTCCATCTTTCCCAGCATTGGGGGATCTTTTCCAATGAGTCAGGTCTTTGCATTAGGTAGCCAAAGTATTGGACCTTCAGCATCAGCATTGATAGCACTTAAGTTTGTCTCAGGGTTTGTCTGGTTAAAGATACTGGGAAATGCTGCTTGGAGGTGTTCGTTTCCCCACAATAAGAAGCTGAGGAGGGAAGAGCAAAGGATAGGTCTGAACACAAATAGGCCCAAAGGTGTGTGTTCTAACCTTGCTGTTCATTGCCATCCTTACATTCAAATTTAAATTTTATGTAACAATGCCATGATTCCATCTAATAAGAGGTTCCTCATTTCTGTAATAGGTCAGGAAACACAAGACGGAGAAATTATGCAGAGTCTGAACGCTTGTAATAAGGGGATGTCCCTTCAGGGCAGTCGAGTCCTAGCTCCCTTCTATGCCTAGTTTGGCAGGATTCCTTCCTGGGTAGTTGCTGCTGTTATTCAGTCACCCAGTCATGTCCGATTCTTTGTGACCCCATGGACTGCAGCATGTCAGGCCTCCCAGGCCCTCACCATCTCCTGGAGTATGCCCAAGTTAGTGTTCATTGCATTGGTGACGCTGTCCAGCCATCTAATCCTCTGATGCCCCCTTCTCCTTCTGCCCTCAAGCATTCCCAGCATCAGGGGCTTTTCAAATGAGTTGGCTCTTCGCATCAGTTGACCAAAATATTGGAGCTTCAGCTTCAGCATCAGTCCTTCCAGTGAATATTCAGGGTTGATCTCCCTTAAGATTGACTTGTTTGATCTTCTTGCAGTCATGGGTAGTTATATAAATACAATAGCCCAGAGATCCTGAGGTAACGGAAGACATAATAAAGATAGTCTAATTAAATAAAGCCTGGCTGTACAGTGGGACAGGAACAGTTGGGAGGGGTCATGACACTAGATAAGGGATCCCAACTGATAGGGACAGAATAAAGGGACAAAGTAAGTGATCAAATTGTTAATGCCACTCGGGGACTATAAGTAGAAAAAATAGGTGAGACCTCTGTAAGTTAATGATTATTCAAGAAAGCAGGCTTTTGTTATTGTTTAGTCACTACGTTGTGTCCAATCCTTTTGTGACCCCATGAACTGTTAGCCCTTGAGGCTCCTCTGTCCATGAGATTTCCTAGGCAGTAATACTGGAATGGGTTGCATTTTATTTTCCAGGGCATCTTCCTGACCCAGGGACTGAACTCTGTCTCCTGCATTGGAAGGTAAATTCTTTACTGCTGAGTCACCAGACTGGGCAAATTGCATTTCAGTTCAGTTAAGTTCAGTCACTCAGTCAAGTCCGAGTCCTTGTGACGCCATGGACTGCAGCACATCAGGCCTCCCTGTCCATCACCAACTCCCTGAATTTACTCAAACTCATGTCCATTGAGTCGGTGATGCTATCTAATCATCTCATCCTCTGTCGTCCCCTTTTCCTCCCGCCTGCAATCTTTCCCAGCATGATGTCCTCTGCATTTAAGTTAAATAAGCAGGGTCATAATATACAGCCTTGATGTACTCCTTTCCTGATTTGGAACCAGTCTGTTGTTTCATGTCCAGTTTCAACTGTTGCTTCTTGACCTACATACAGATTGCTCAGGAGGAAGGCCAGGTGGTCTGGTATTCCCATCTCTTTCAGAATTTTCCAGCTTGTTGTGATCCACACAGTCAAAGGCTTTGGCATAGCCAATAAAGCAGAAGTAAATGTTTTTCTGGAACTCTTTTGCTTTTTCAACGATCCGATGGATGTTGGCAATTTGATCTCTGGTTCCTCTGCCTTTTCTAAATCCAGCTTGAACATCAGCAAGTTCTTGGTTCACATACTGTTGAAGCCTGGCTTGGAGAATTTTAAGCATTACTTTGCTAGCAAGTGAGATTAGTGCCATTGTGTGGTAGTTTGAGCATTCTTTGGCATTGCCTTTTTCTGGGATTGGAATGAAAACTGACCTTTTCCAGTCCTATGGCCACTGCTGAGTTTTCCAGATTTGCTGGCATATTGAGTGCAACACTTTCACAGCATCATCTTTAAGGATTTGAAAGAGCTCAGCTGGAATTCCATCACCTCCACCAGCTTTGTTCGTAGTGATGCTTCCTAAGGCCCACTTGACTTCATATTCCAGGAAGTCTGGCTCCAGGTGAGTGAACACATCATCGTGGTTATCTGGATCATGAAGATCTTTTTTGTAAGCGAAATTGTGTTTGCTTAACCACTAAACCAAGCAAGTTTGCTTAGCAACAAAGCCATGCAACAAAAGCACACGGCATGCCCCCAAACAATAAAACAATGGTGGTATGAGACCCACATCCTGCCCTGCGAGCTCAGAAAGTTAATTATCCCTAGGACATGCTCTGTGCACACATGAACAACAATAATTTATGAACCTAGCTTGACAATGTAAGGACAAGAAAACTCCCTTGCCCAACCTGCAGGAGGAGCCAATGATGGAAGCATAACGACTGCTCAAGAAAGACAAGAAAGTTTATCTCCCCATGCCCACTTTTCCTTTTATTATTAAACCATACCCCACTAAGTTCTCCAGGAATGGCATTTCTCACCCACTTGTAAACCTGACAAGAGTCCTATTCTAATAAATCAATTCTTATCTACCACTTTTCCTCTCGCTGAATTCCTCTCTGTGATGAGACATAAAGGACTGTGTTACGGAGAGGGTAATAGGCGGGAAGGCCAGGGGTTGCCAAACGGTGAAAATAGGCTGCAAGTGTCAGACATTTTTTATCTCTTCCTTAACTGGCAGGAAGAAACAAACTAGTGTTACATTTTTTCCCCCTTCTCTGCTGCTGCTGCTGCTGCTAAGTCGCTTCAGTCGTGTCCAACTCTGTGCGATCCCATAGACAACAGCCCACCAGGCTCCCATCCTGGGATTCTCCAGGCAAGAACACTGGAGTGGGTTGCCATTTCCTTCTCCAGTGCCTGAAAGTGAAAAGTGAAAGCGAAGTCGCTCAGTCATGTCCGACTCTTCACAACCCCATGGACAGTAGCCTACCAGGCTCCTCCGTCCATGGGATTTCCCAGGCAAGAGTACTGGAGTGCTTTGCCATTGCCTTCTCCTTCCGCTTCTCTATAGAAATTTAAAAAGAATGCTGTGTTGCCATAATGACACCTGGTTCCACTTGAGCTTAATTTTTCTCAAACCTTGAGCTAACCAATGCATTTTTCTTATGGAAATGTTTGTCTCAAGCTATGTTAATGTGCTGTGCATTTACCCTAGACTCTGTCTTCAAGTCAGTTCCACCTAAAGGCTCAGAACCCTCAGAATCTACTTGACAAACCAGTATGTTATACTGTTGTAGCCACGTGTTCAGGGTAACAAACTAAGTGGCGTGCAGTTTACGACACTGGCTGGCCCAAGGCAGAGTCTCCCCTTAACCAAGGACCCCGACCAGTTTTTGTGAAAACCTTATATACCCTAAGTGTACATGCCCAAACCCACTTCCCCAAATTCCCTGAAACTAGTCTGAACAAAGAAAAAGAAGAAAGGCACAATCAAAGTTAATCCATGATTCATATGCCTTAAGCCTAGGTAGTTAACAGTGGACAATTATCAATAGCCCCATGGTCATACCCCAATAAGCATAATAGAATACATGATTCTATTCGGTTACACAGATAATTAGGCTATTCTTTTAGGCGACTGAGAGTGCTGGGGCTCTTCCTTCTGGGGGCCTGGTTTTCCTGTTTGTATATCGTTTCCATAAATACTGGGCATATAGCTCAAAGTCCACAGTCCGCCCAAGATGGAGTCCTGATTTCAAGATAGAGCCTGTTTTGTTTCCTCCTTCAATACATTGTTCTCCTAATCTATGTTAATGAAACTATATATTTGTATTGAAATCTGCCTTTCTTCAAGATTCATGTCAATTGTTTTATGGCCCCGGATGACTCACCTGGTGTCAATGTTATCTCAAAAATGCATGTTGTGGGTGAGGGGCCTGGTGCCATTCTCTAAGTTTTGAGACATTCCCTTTCTTTAATTAGCAGACTGCTAGTAGCTATATAACACCCAGCTAAAGACTAGCAGGGGGGCACTCTTTCTGCCCCCTTCTGATGTCAATGTCAGAAGCTTTCTCTATCTCTTTTATACTTTAGTAAAACTTTATTACACAAAAGCTCTGAGTGATCAAGCCTCGTCTCTGGCCACGGATTGAATTCTCCTCCAGAGGCCAAGAATCCCAGCGTCTTTCATGGTCCAGCAACAACCTTTCAGTAGCAGAGGTCTTCTAGCCACCATCACAACACCAATCAGCTGCACAACTAGTTGAGGCATTAGCTTCACGAGAAACATGAGTGGTAGGAATAGAAAGTGATAAATTCAACTATGGCTTCACAACCTATTACAGAGACAAGGGTATTGGTAGCTATTTTTTACAGCTCTCTTTATAGCTATATTTTTATAGTTATATGATAAGAAAACATGTCTTTTTTCTTCTTCCTTTTCCACTACCATTTTGTATAAAAAGTGATGGTGGAATTCATCATTGTAACGCTGTGTTTTGAATGATGAAGGGACACATCTAGAGCTGATGAAGAAGACAGTGTATCAACTGGAAGCCTGCTATTGGTTGTTCAATCGCTCAGTCATGTCCAACTCTTTGCTGCCCCATGGACTGCAGCACACGAGACTTCCCTCATAGTACTGTACCAGTGCTAAATTTCCTGATTTTGACAATTGTTCTATGGTTATAGAGGACAAAATCCTGGTTCTTGTGAAATATTTAGACAAACGGGCATAATGTTCTAAATTTATTATCAAATGAATCAGCAAGGAAAGAGGCAGAGAGAAAGAAACTATAAAAATGCATATACAGTAAAATTTAAGCAAATAGTAACCATGGGTAAAGGTTACATGATAGTTCCTTGTACTACTGTTTCAACTATTCAGTAAGTTTGAAATTATAGCAAAATTATTTTTAATGAGAGGTAAGTATCTAGATGGGGTGGGAGGGAGGATAAGTACTTTTTAGTTATTAATTATGGTCTCTCAAAGCCAGAGTCTATTGAAATGATTTATCCTATTGATAAGGAAAAAACTCAAGCTATTTATCAGTTGTCTAATTGATTCTAGGGGTGTTTCAGGAAAAGAGAGAGCAATTCCTCAAGGCCATTAAAAGAGAGGGGTAACTGCTCTCCAAGGAGAAAATGATTCCCTCTTCCCCAAGAAGACACATGGCATCTGATGTCTTCGATCACAGTCCAAAAGAGCGCTTTCTCTTCCTCTTCCATCTCATCTCTGTTTCTACAGTGAACTCAGTCCTGTAGTCAAAAACATTAATTTATAGTTAGCCACAAATTACTATAGAAAACCAACAACAAAAAAATTTACAAAATTTCATCTCACCTTTTCTTCTTAGTGTTTATTGAAGCAATCAATTCTCTTCTCGCAGATACAATTATAGGTTCTATAGCAATCAATAGTTTCTATTCTTGTTGAGGTTAAAAATGCACATTCACTTTTCCCAAAACGATGATGCATTATTGTCAAATTACTGTAGGACAGAAAACATACAAGGTCAACTGTTTAATTTTGCAGCTTACAACAACATAAAGCATATTTTTAAATCTATTTTCTAAATATCTGGCCTATGGAAATATTAATGATAAGTTCATCATTAAAGATTTTCAGGACTTCCATAATGGTCCAGTGACTAAGACTCCATACTCCCAATGTAAGGGGCTTAGGTTTGATCCTCGGTCAGGAAACTAGATCCCACATGCCAACAAGCCACCACTAAGAGTTCACATGCAACAATGAAAGATCCTGTATATTTGAAACTAAGAGCTCAGCCAAATAAATAAATAAACTAAAAGATTTTCTATTGCTCTTATCCCATTAAATAGAATAACATCTTCTTGATCACATCTATAACCTCACATGTTTCACACTGGGAATTTTTGATCAGAGAGCAATATTGCTAGTTGGGATCATGACATAGTAACCTGCTTTCTTGTGTTAATTATTTCAATTAAAATGAGATATTTAAAAGTAGAGGAACTGAATTTCTATGATACAGGTAACAAGGTTGCATGTGAATATAATTTAAGAAGAAAAAGTAGAATCAGAATATAGGCAGAGATGAAGTTGTTGAATGGATGTTTTATATCTTTTCTTTCCCTCTCTCACAGTTAGCTATGGGGCTGTTACCCCCAGAGCTAATAGTTACTAATTAAAATATTAAAATTTCACTGGAAAAATATCTGAAACAAGATCTGTATTTCAGCAAAGTAGTAGATTAGGGGAGAAATATCTTTCTGTTGAAAATAGTTTAAAATGCTGAAAAAAATTTTTTAAAACCTCTTGAGTAAGTTCATGGACTGGCAAGAGGCAGATTCATGCTCAGGCTATGAGGGTTAAGCAAAGATGGAAACCCAGAAGGGTAAGTGAAGCACTGAAACCAGTCTTTCCCTTAGATGTAGCAGACTAAAGAATGGATTCTGCCCAAGATGAAAATTCTATTGGGTTGGTCAAAAATGTTCATAACATCTTACAGGATACCCCAAATCAACTTTTTGGCCAACTCAATGCATAGAAAACAAGCTACCAAAAGGGTTGAGACAAAAGTGTTATATTTCCAATATAAACTACCTTAGGACTGTCTTGAACCTTGAATTTAAGCAGAAGAGAAAAGGAATAATCCCACCTAACAATCCAAAATCACAAACCACACCTCATGCAATTTGCATTTGCTACATTACCTAGGAATACTTAAATATGCTATAGGTAAAAAGAGAAACAACTAAGGAAGATAAATGAAACTAAATAGCTGTGAAGCACAAGCAGAAAATACCAGATGTGTTAAGTAAGTTAGTAACCTATGTGATTTGTTAGATATAGTAAACAGAGGGCTTCGCTTAGCAGTAAAGAATCCACCTGCTGATGAAAATACAGGTTCCATCACTGGGTTCGGAAGATCCCTTGGAGAAAGAAAGGGCAACCCACTCCTGTACTCTGACCTGGAAAATTCCATAGACAGAGGAATCTGGTGGGCTACAGTCCAAGGGTTGGGCACAACTGAGCAACTGAGCCCAAAGACAAAGAGTAAGTAGAACCCATGAGTGCTGAACATAGGAAAGGAAGGAAGAATCAAGCAGACAGAAACTATCATGCATAAAATAAACATGATGAACGTAGACACTCTCCATTCAGTCTTACGTTTGTCACCCATGGGTGGCACTCATTCTGGCCCCCTGCCTGAGGAACTCCAGTAGAATCCATAGCTGCCCCTCAGGTTAATTGCAAAGCTGCAGCTCTAACCAGGCATGCTTGCCCCTGTATCAACCCAGTAGAAAAAAGGTATGTGCTGGCCACAAGAACCTTCTGTCTGTTGACCCCCTTACTCAAAATCTCAAGTTTGGTCCTTCCACCATTATCAGGGAAGTGTGATACCACAGAGCTAGATCAGATGATGAGTGTATAACTTAGGATCCAGGCCATCTTGTCACACACTTGCCCCTTCTCCTAACTGTGACAACCTATCCCATTCCACCCAAGTGTGATAGGCTACCCCATTTCTTTCCCCTTGCATAGCACTATGTGTTTAACATGGATTTGATTAATTATGCAATGTGAGCATCTTATTTTGGCCCTGAAAGTGTTCACCTGAAACTGTACTCACAGACTACGATTACATTAAGGTTGTTTCCTGAATGACATCTCTTGTAGGTTTGCAGCCCAGAATCACACTACTTGCAGAGCCTAAATTTAGAATTAAAAACTGCTCAGATTCACAATGCCCCCAAGACAGGCAACAAAGGCAAATTTTTCCCTTGAGGAAGCCACCTTCATCTCAATCCTCGAATAATTTCCAGAGGCTTAAAAAAAAAAAAATCACTAACCACTACAAAGAAAATGACATCATGAACAAAAGACGTGATAGGTTGGACCCATAAAACTTCAAATATTAAAATGATCAGATACCAAGTATAAATTGAGGATGATAAATATCCTTCAAGAAATCAATAAATTCAAGACAGTTTGAAATCATGAGTAACTAGCAAGCAGATTTGAGGATATAAGAGAACTCTTAGAAATAAAAAATGTAACTGTTCAGTTTTTTTTTTAATCATTAAATAGCAGATTATAACTAAATGTAAATGCAAGAGTTCACAAAGTACTGCACTTAATAGAAGGACTATAGAGAGGATGTGGGTGTGTGTATGTGTATACACATGCATGTGTCTATGTTTATATTCACATTTATGTTTATTTATCATTAATATAAACTACTAATACAAAGGCTTCCCGATGGCTCAATGGTAAAGAATCTGCATGCAAAGCAGGAGATGCAGGAGACACGGGTTCAATCCCTGGGTTGGGAAGATCCCCTGGAGAAAGGAATGGCAACCCACTCGAGTGTTCTTGCTTGGGAAATCCCATGGACAGAGGAGCTAGGTGGGCTACAGTCCATGGGGCCACAAAAGTCAGACAGGACTTAGTGACTAAACCATTGCCGCCACCACTAATACAAAGAAGTTTCAACAGAATTTTGAGGAGACTCAAAATACTTATTTGTGGTTGTGGAAGTGATCACTACGGCTAACTCAGAATGGTTCAATCACCTTACCTAATGATTCTGTCTTAGTCTGGGGTCCTCATAACACATGCTTCTGAACATCTGTTTAGCATCGTAATTTTATATTAATAACTCTGTATGATGCTTCTCTTGCTTTCTAACCATACTTCCTGAAACACTTTTTAAATCATTCTCCTTCTTCTTACTAATGACTTCTACCTGAAAATGAGTTGAGCTCCATGAAGATTCTTTTTAGAAACAGTCATTCCAACCCAACATCAATATTAGAGTTTAAATGCATCCTGGAAACTTACAGTCTAGAAGGTATGCCATTGCCTATCCATTTCCACCTGTTTTCCATTTTCCTAAATGATAATCCAATCCAGTAGGAATTTTGACAAGTCTTGGGTTGAAGGAGTCTCTACAAAGGAAACAAAACATATCATGGGGCTACATTACCATCTGTTAAATGAATGAAAATAAGGTCAGGTAAAAGATCCAGCTGTTTCTACTACCAGTGGTCTGCTAATTTCTACATGATCCTCCATCCTTCTTTTCTAAAAGTCTCTCTCTTCCTTCAACCCCTGTATTTCATTTTCCAAATTAATTTCCATCTAATAGTTTATTTCTTTACAAATGGCTGCCAATCTACTAGGTTATTTAAAATGTGGAAAAGTTTAAATCTAAATATCTAACAATAGAAGAGTTGTTAAATAATACGTGACATTTTATGAAACCATTCAAAGTCATGCTCCAGAGAAAACTTAAGGGTTAAGAAACATAATGTTACATATTCCAAGTGAAAGAAGAAATCTTCTAAACAAATTATTAAAATAACAAATGTTTGTGGGGATGTGTGCATTAGAGCCTTCAACTTCATAAAAAAAAAAAAAAAAAATACTTGCTGTAATTCAGTAGTTGGAAGGGGTGGAGGGAAACAGGGCCATATTTGGAAATATTCACTATGCCCCCAAATGTAATATATCAAAGTGACATAGTACATAATGTCTGGTTAAATGACTGAATATATTTCTAAATATAATTTTAATTTTTTAGTGCAACAAACATAAAAAATTATTTTATGACAACATCATAATTCTTTCATGTTATGATTTAAAATATCTGCTAGATTTGCATAGAAATTTTGTTTTGTTTTTCTAGATAATGAGTAGAGATTTCAGACTGATAGTTGCAACCGTTTCTCTGTAAAAACACATTTTGTGTGTGTGGATAGTTTTTATTTGCAATAAATTTCAAAGATAAATGCAATATTATTGTCACTGTATTTTCTCTTTTTACAATTCTTTTTGAGAGATATACATATTGATATAATATATACAAATATTGATCAAGTAAATGCTACCTACATGCGTGCATGCTCAGTTACTTAGTTGTGTCCGACTCTTGAGACTCCAGACTGGAGCCTGCCAGACTCCTCTGTCCATGGGATTATCCTGGCAAGAATACTGGAGTGGGTTGCCATTACCTCCTCCAGAACGTTGCCTACAGATGCAATGAAAATTGCCATAAAGCTAATTTGTAAAACTACTACCACTTTTATGTTTCTCACTATTATCTACATTTTGCAGGTGGGAAAACAGGCCCAGAGCGGTTAAGTAACTTGCCTAGGGTCACCCAGCTAGTAAGCAGCAGAACTGAATTCATTACCAGGCAGTCTGGCTCCTGGATTCCTAACAGTAACTTCTAAACTACACTGCCTTTGGGTTTTCAGTTACCACCTTATAGGAAAAAAATAACTGTTGGCTCCAGGCTGCCATTTACCAAAGGGTTAAGTACTTCATCAAAGGAAAGGCATGCTTTTTTTTCAGAGTCCTAAGTAAAGAAGATGATTGCAAAGACCCAAATTGCATCTTAAAGGGGGTTTCCATTTTGGAAATAATCATGCTTATCTTGATAGATAATATGTATTGAATGCTTATAAAATACCAAGATCATATTCTTATTAGCAGGTAAGTTCTTCTGTTCATTAATTTTTTATCTTTTTTACGGAAAACAAGAAGGTATTTGAGAATAGCATTCACCAAGAGGGGAATATTTACTAGGGATTGTGATGAATGCCACAGTTAGCCCATCATTTTCAACCTCCAAGAAGCAACTGCCACTCCTATCCTCAAGGAAGCTCTCTGTGCTACAGTCTTCATGTTCTTCGGTTCTTACTTTAAAGTAATTAGTTTAATAGAAGGAAAGACCAAAGATATTTCACTAGGAAAATCTGTTTGTTTGATTTTTTTGAGACTTTTAACTTTACAATTTTTGTTCACTTGACAATCATGACTCAAGGAATAACTGAAGGTTCCTCTTTCTAAACTCCCCCATTTTCTCAGTATCTTGGGCCCAAAGGTGAGAGACAGAGGCCTGGAGGATAAAAGTACATATAACAATCCATGATACCAGTTCTTTTGTATCATCTATCTTCAAAAGAGATGAATCGTGACTTTGGCAAGTCTGGTTACATCCCATCCAGTTATTAGCTTCAGCAGTAAAGTAGTAACATTTTACTTCCCAACACCACCAGGAGACTTCCTTGAGTTTGCCTATAATACATAAGGTGAAGCATTAAACGTCTTTTCATCTGGTATTTTGTTAAGCAGAGGAAGATATTTATCATGAAATATCTTAACAGCTATCAATAATGATAATGTGAATTTCATCAGAAGTCTGGAATGCCGAGAGAACTCTGCATTGCCATAGTCTTTGCAGCACTATTCACAATAGTCGAGAAATGGAAACAACCCAAATGTCCATTGATGGATGAAGAAAATGTGATCTAGTCTAAAGGAAATATTAATTTTCCAGCACTGGGCTTCTGAGGTTATGAAAACAGAGATAGAGAACAATTGAGAAGCACATTCTTGATTAACCAAAGGTGACTGCTTTTACAGAATCAACATTGTTTTTATTGCCCTGTATCAAGAAACACACAATTAACAATGTCATGTTTACTTTTTTGTCTATTGCCAAAACTAAATATAGAGTTCATATATGTAAAAAATAAAAGGAATATTACTCAGCCTTAAGAATGAAACCTTGCCATTGGTAACTGCATGGATGAAACTTGAGGATAATTATGCTAAGTGAAATAAGCCAATGACAAAAGGCAAATATTGCATGATTCCACTTGTATGAGATGTAAAAAGTAGTCAAACAGAAAGTAGAAAAGGGGTAGCTGGGGGAGGGGAAAGGGCTGTTGTTTCATGGGTATACAGTTTCAGTTACTCAAGGTGCATAAATTCTAGAGATCTGCTGTACAACATGGTGCCTGTAGCTAATAATGAGCCAAACACTTAAAAACTTGTTAAAAGGGCAGACCTCATGCTAAGTGTTCTTACCACAGAGCAGAAAGGGACATAAGAAAACTTTTGAAGGTGATAGATATGCCTATTACCCTAATTGTGGATGGTTTTATGCATATATACATATGTCCCAACTCATCAAGTTGCATACATTAGTTATATGCAGCTTTTTGCATATTAATAATACCTCAGAAAAGCTGTTTTTATAATAATAAAATTAACTTTATAAATGTTTAGAAATTCTGAAATGCCTTCTAAATAAAATTAAAATTATTCTTTGGAAATTTTTCTTGTCCTCATTGCTTAAAATATACCAAATCAAAATATTATTCATCCCTCAAAGTACATTTATAATTATTTATAGAAGACAAAACTGTCTAACAGTCTAATAAAGAAAACATTTAAATTGTTACAAATGCAATGCAATAATATACAACATTAAAAGACACGTTTGTGAGGAGTATTTAAAACTATGGAAGAGGCTTCCCTGGTGGCTCAGTGGTAAAGAATTTGCCTGGCAATGCAGGAGATCCAGGTTCAAGCCCTAATCTGGGAAGATGCCACATTCCATGGAGCAACTAAGTCCATGTGCCGTGACCATCAAGCCTGCACTCTAGAGCCTGGGAGCCGAAACTATTGAGCCCCTGTGCCCTGTGCCAAAGCCAGTGTGCCTTAGAGCACATTCCACACCAAGAAAAGGCACCGAAATGAGAGGTCTACATACTGCAACCAGAGAGTAGCCCCGACTCGTCACAACTAGTGAAAAGCCCGTGCAGCAACAAAAACCCAGCACAGCCAAAAGTAAATAATTTAAAAAAAAAAAAAAAGGCTATGGAAAAAATGGCCTCAGAAGGGGAAAAAAACAAGATGTGAACCTTTCTACAGCATGAAATCTAAATTTGTTATAGGTAGTAAAAAAATAAAACAAAAGAAACAAAAATGAAACATTATTAATTCTTCAGTGATAGAAACAGTACATTTCTACTAACTACCATACCTAGATGATATCAATTATGCAAAATCTCTTTGTATAATAAACACTAAGCAAAATATTTAGAAGTTGATTTATCAGGCCAATTCATTCCATCATTATGCATAACAGAGTTTATTATTGTATGAGATTTAATATTCTTATTTCTTAGATGTTTTGAATAGTATCATCACACAATGTTACACAAACATCAACACTCTGGCAAGTCTTGTAGATGTATTAGAATGAATACGCATGTGCGTGCTCAGTCACTTCGATCTTGTCTGACTCTTTGTGATCCTATGGACTGTAGCCTGCCAAGATGCTCAGTCCGTGGGATTCTCTAGGCAAGAATACTGGAGTGGGTTGTCATGCCCTCCTCCAAGGAATCTTGCCTGCACAGGGATTGAACCCACGTCTCCTGCGTCACCTGCATTGCAGGCAGGTTCTTTACCGCTGAGCTGCCAGGGAAGCCCCCTGGAGGGAGTACATATTGATCATAAAATAGATCAAATATCTGAAGTTAATGCAGAATGGAAGCAAAAACACACAGTTATCTTTACAACAGCATACAAATAAAATGACTAGCATTTATTTTAGCCTAAACATATTTTTTTAATGTATTTTTACTGATAGTCTCCATATTTCATGTCAGCAACAAAACTAAAGCGTCTACTTCGCCTGCAGGTCCAGAGCAATCCAAATTTTCAGGGGCCCTGATATAACACTATTTTACCTTCTGGGAGCAAAAGAAGGCAAGAACTGCAATTGAGTTTGGGAAGTATAAGACTATTCATCCAAACATGATTCCTGGCGTCTCAATCCTGTATTTGAGATAAGCAAACTCAAATAACCATGCTACATCTAAGAGGCACAAATTAAAAGTTGTCTAGCAGACCTGGGTCCCTAACACATAACATAAGCCTGCATTAAGCCTCAAAACTTTTGGAGGAGGAATAAGTAATGGAAAATTGTGCAATCTTCAATTCAAAATTTCCTCCATACCTGTATTTGGCAAAGACTCTGAAGACTTATTTTCGTGATAGCACCCCTTCTTTTCTGTAAAGACTAAGTCCGATTCTTTTATTTGCTGAAGAGTTTCATTTAGTCTATCACATTCTGAAGTCTTCTTTGTCAAAAGCTGCTTCTTTAAGTAGTTGTCGTTTTGCATAACATCATACTTCTGACTGAGGTTCCGTAAAGTTTCCTCCTGTTGATGTTTTTCTTGAATATACTGGAAAACTAAAATTAACAGCATAGATATAATTTTTAAAGTACTCATAAAGTTTCACTATTGAAATTAGGACAGGAGAAAAGAAATCTCACTTTGACAACCAACCTATTTCACTCCTTTAATTATTAATTTTACATTTAGAAAGTAAGACCTCTACAACGTGACCATATAAACTGAAACACCAGATTTCTCATTATGGGCCACCTAAGTGTAGAATAAATAAATCATGATTTCTAAATAAAATTATGATGGCGCCATCTAAGCATTCAGTTCAATTTCTTTGTAAATTAGCATGTCGTCTACAAATAGGCACCAAAGGAAAAACTGACCAACACTTAGCAATACATCTTCTGAGTATGAAAAGCTACACTAAATAGCATGAAGAAATTATACCAATATCATTGGAATAGACAGAATATCCACAAGAAAAAAGAGAGGAAGACCCAAATACATAGTTTTATCTGAGTGTAAGATATTAGTACTTTTCCCTAAAGATGTCAAGGAACTCAAATGAAAGCTAAAGGCTACATTCAAGATCATCTAACATCCATGCATAGACTCACTCATTTTACTAAATCATTTCCTTATTATAGATTTTTTAAAAATTAAGAGAAAGTCGTAATTCATTTTCAAACAGTTGTTTCTCAAAAAATTTGTATCTGAGATTCAAAGCGATGTTAATTTAGAAGGCAGAATATTACAATCAGTTCAGTACAGTTCAGTTCAGTCGCTCAGTCATGTCTAACTCTTTGCGATAGTTTCCACTTAACCTTGGTTTTGCTTTCTGCAGTTTGAGTTACCCCGTCAACCACAACCTGAAAATATTAAATGGAAAATTCTAGAAATAAGTAATTCATAAGTTTTAAATTGCATGCAGTTCATAGTGTGAAGGAAACTCGAGCCATCCCTCTTGTGTTCCCCAGAAAGGGGAATCATTCCTTTGTCGAGTGTATCCCACTCTCCTCAGTCACTTGGTAGCCTTCATCAGATGGCTGTCTGGGTATGCAGTGCTTGCATTCAACCCTTATTTCACTTAATAATGGTCTGAAATCACAAGAGTAGTGATGCTCACAATTCAGATATTCTCTTACTGTGCTTAAATTATAAATTAAACTTTATCGTAGGTGTGTATGAACAGAAAAAAACCATAACATGTACAGGGTTCAGTGCTATCTGTGATTTCAGGCACCACTGGGGGTCTGAGATGGTATCCCCTATGGAAAAGGGGTTCTTCTGTGCTAAGTCCTATATCAGAAAGAATGTTAACATGCCTTATATAGAACGAGACAGCTCATTACAGCTTCAGAGATACAGGAATAGATAAACAAAATGAAAATCACACTGTGATTATATCTGGGGAAAAAATCACTAAGAAAGAACTCCCTGGAACATTCTCTGATTATCGCCATGGAACAATTGATAGAGCATGGTTGGTACCTACACAATGAGTGGTTATCGCTATTACTCAGACTTGGGTGTATTTCAGTTACTTACTCTTTATACCCAGCACGGTGATTGTCATCAAGAGAAGTAAGCAGAGGATCCCAAGAGTCACTGCAATGCCATGCCAGGGCACTGAAGACTCTTTAAATAAAGAAGGAAGAAAGTGATCATTGGGGACAAAGCTCAGCCCACTACTCATCTTAACCTGGACCCCATTTGAAACATAGAAACAATCTTCTCTAAAAATTTTCAGGAACTACCCTGGTGATCCAGTGGTTTAGAATCTGTCTTGCAATGCAGTCGATACCAGTTCAATCCCTGGTCCAGGAAGATTCCACATGCTGCCGGGCAACTAAGCCCATGCTCCACAACTATGGAGCCTGTGTGCTACAACTACTGAAGCCCTCGTGCCCTAGAACCTCTGTGTGTATGTCTGTGTGTGTGTGTGTGTGTGTGTGTGTGTGTGTGTGTGTGTGTCAGTAGTCTGCCTCTTTGCAACCCCATGGACTGTAGCCCACCAGGCTCTTCCGTCCATGGGATTTCTCAGGCAAGAGTTCTGGAGTGGGTTGCCATTTCCTGGTCCAGGGGATTGTCCCAACTCAGGGATCAAACCCCAGTCTCCTGCATTGGCAGGAGGATTCTTTACCACTGTGCCACCTGGGAAGCCCCTGTGCTCTTCAGCAAAAGAAGCTTCCTCAATGAAAAGCCAGTGCATGGCAACAAAGAGTAGCCCCCGCTCACTGCAACTAGAGAAAGTCCAAAAGCAGCAACCCAAGACCCAGCACAGGCAAAAATAGATACATAACATTTTCAAAAATGTTTTACAGAAATCCATGATACAAACTGTTTTTAATTTGCCATCTAGTAATTATAGTTTTAAAGTCTCAGGTTTTTTTTTTTTTTTTTTTTTTTAGTTACATGCACCCATTGCAGAAATTCTACACCACAAGAAGAGTATTGGAGGATTTTTAAAATGCCTCCATTAGAAAAGCACAGAAGCACAGACAGGTGTGTGTGTGTGTGTGTGTGTGTGTGTGTGTATCCCTTAGAAAAGCAGACAGGTGTGTGTGTGTTGGTGGGGGGGGGGGGTGTTCAATCATATCTGACTCTTTGTAACCCTATGGACTGTAGCCTTCGAGGCTCCTCTGTCCACGAAAGTACAGGGGACAATAAACACAATACTCATTTGTGGGGATCCACAATGACAGGCATATTTATGTGATCACAACTAATCATGAAGAAGAAGGAAAAAGTAGGCAATATTCATGAGAAATTGGAAGCCAAGAGTGAGTATTCTGAAGCTGCAAATGTTACTGGGCCCCATCTCTTAAAGAACTTCCTAGAAATCAATTTTTCTCCATTTATCTTCAAACTCTTTTTCCTCTAGCAATGCTCTATTTATTCTCCTACTTTCAAGATCCTCTCTCTCTATATATACATATATATATATATATCCAAAATTTGTATCTCTGGTGGACACTATATTAAATCAGTAAAAGTCATTTTCAGTTGAGTTCGTGACACTGTTTGAAGGTACAAAGAGAGAATGGAAAAGCTAGAATGCCCTTTGGATTTGAATATTTTCATTTCTTCATTGCCATTAAGGTTTGGTAAATATTTAAGACACCAAAAATACCTTTTGTCTGAATAAAAACACTGCTTCTAATGCATATTTCTCATGTCTTCACATTCTGTAAGACATTTCTCTAGGAACCACAATGTTTTCTTGAGACTCTAGTCTGTCTCTTACTCTGGAAGCCCTCACAAGGGACTTCCCTGGCCATCCAGTGGTTAGGACTCTGTAGTTCCAATGCAGGGGGTGCAGATTTGATTAGTTGGGGAGCTAAAAAAGAGTCCTTGTGAATTTCTCTTGACCAAATTTGAATGAAAACACTCTATTACCTTCTCAAATTTAAAAGAATGCATTAATTTCTACATTCTCACAATTTTTTTAAAAGATCATTAAAGACCATTATGGTTTCTTATTATCAATTGAACACCTAGAATATGGATAGAACTTTTTATTTCTAACGTCAGAAGTCTGACAGTCCATAAGAGGGCTTCCCCTGGTGGCCCAGTGGTAAAGAATCCGCCGGCAGTGCAGGAGCCACAGGAGATACAGGTTCAATCCCTGGTTTGGGAAGATCCCCTGGAGGAGAAAATGGCAACCCACTCTGGTATTCTTCCCTGGGAAATGCCGTGGACAGAGGAGCCTGGTGGGCTACAGTCCATGGGGTCACAGAGAGTTGGACAGGACTGAAGTGACTTAGCAAGCACACAAGAGTCAGGTGAATCTAGATGTTTCAAACATGTACCTTTTTCCTCAGTCTTGTCAGGTCTTTGAGTACCATCAGGTCTTAATCTGTTTTGTGACTCTGGAGGTGATTGAAGAAATCTCAGGGTGGAATAACTCACTTCTTGATCACTCATCTCTAGAGTAAACAAATATATGTTTTGCATTAAAACTTTCAACTGAATGATTTCATTCCAAAGAAAAATTAAAATGTCTGTTTGTAAAAATATACTAGGATTAAGAAGATTATGCATGTGTGCGTGCATGTGGATGTGTGCTCAGTAATTCCTTCAAGGGCCTAAAGTATGTAGACTGAGCCTGATTTATATAAGAAATGAGAAACTTTCAATATTTTTGCTAAAGTCATTTATACTCCTAGTAACTATAGCCATATTATTAGAAAATATGGGAAGAATTTTTTTTAATTTACTGATAGATTAAATAGGCTGGGTCCTATTCCATTTAGCTCAAAATGTTCAACACACATATACAAGTGTTAGGCAAAGTGATACCATCACAAATTACTGAGATACTTTTAAAACTATTAATTCAAAAACCAAAAATTATATTTTTTGAGATTTTGAAAAACATAAATATCTTGGCTTAAAAAGTATATGTAATACATATACATATATATTATATATTCAGATCTACATTATTGATAGTAAAAGTTTCTTAGAAGGATTGGAATATCAGTTTGTGATAATTATTTCTTGACCTGAGTAGATAAATATACTGTGTTGTTCTTTTCAACTATAACATGACTCTACCAAAGTATATCCCATATACCATCTGCAAAAGAAATTATTGAGGGTTAACACTGCACATTGGTTAACATTTCAGATTCCAGTGCCTCGTGGGAGAAGTGCCAAATAAAAATCTCTTACATTAGACCCCAGATACTTGTATTTTCAATCCCAAATGATTCTGTGCATATTAAACTTAAAGAAATAATCTTCTACCTGCCAGAGAAGCCTACGTGAAAATAAAATTTGTTAACAGGCAGTCTTTAGTTAATACCCATAAACGACTCTATCAATTGATATCAATATAAAAAGAAATTTTAAACTGTAGATATTTATGATGTACTTTGTTTTTATATTAATCAGTGTGAAAAGATGCTAATAAACAGTAAAAATGGAGAAAAAATAGCACATGTAACTATATTCTTTAATTCTTTTCTTTAGTATCTAAACTTGATTACTCACATTTTCCCACTTTCCTAAGGAAAAAGGTTTATTTCTACTACAGAACACTTCAAGATTGATAAGACAATATTAGAATCATTAGACCTAAAGAAAAAGTTATTGACCCCCCAAATCCCTCTTTATTTTGATAACACAAAGCAAAAAATCGTAACCAATTTTTTAAAAAGAAAATAATTTTCCATAAATGCTGAACTACAGTTTTCATCTCCATAGAGTGAATGCAGTTCTAACCCAATCAATTTTTTTAAAACATGCTTTCCTATCCCTCTTATATTCATGCCAACTCATTTATAATAAACTATCATATTCCGAGAATCTTTTTTCTCTAGTATCTTTTTTTTTAAATAAGTAGGACTAATAGATACTCAGCTACAAAGATCTGAGACAATAAAAAGCGAACGTTACCTGTGTCTGTGCCGTTCAGTGATGCAGATGGAAAAAACTGACCAGAACAGGGTGAGAGAAGTTGGCCTTTACAATCCCCAATTCCTCGGGTGCATGAGAGGCTGTAAGATGGAGGCAGACATGAATTGTCTTTGAATCATGCTCTAACTCAAAATTTTCTGCCCCTCCTCTTGACCAAAGTGATGAAAGGAAATTGTATGACAAAAGCTGATGTTGATGAGAAAGGAAAATGGTCTTGAATATATCTTCTTCCATTTCAACTAACCAACCACTTCGGTGCTATGTAAAATAACATTCAAAATCTACATTGAAGGACAGAAAAAACGAACATAGCTTTGGTGGAAACAAAAAGTAAATCTTTTAACAAAAACTTGCATCCTTAGAAACTACTAGCAAAAGCAACTGATTAAAATGTATGTGCATAAATATAGATACATGTACCCAAGAAATATTATGACTAAATAAATAACTTGTCTCTTAGGAACTTTCTCTTACAGATTGCTATTTAAAAATAAAAGATTTCAGCATTGAAACATATACACTGCTACAGGTAAAGTAGATAGCCAGTGAGAGTTTGATGTATAACTCAGGGAACCCAAAGCTGGTGCTCTGTGACAGCCTGGGGGGGATGGGTTAGGGAGGGATTCGGAGAGGAATTCAGGGGAGAGGCATCACAAGTAGGCCTATGTCTGATTCATGTTGATGTATGGCGGAGGCCGTACAGCACAGTACTGTAAAGTAATTATCCTCCAATTAAAATAAATATTTTTTAAAAAAAAACAGTAAAAGATTTCTTTTTCCATTTATGTTTATTGCAGATAAACATATTTTAGAAAGTATTTTAAAACATAATTCCACTATAAAATTCTGGTGTGTATGCTTCTAGTTTTTACCTGTGTGTTTTGTTTGCTACCAGAGTTGGTGTCATTCCACACACAGTACTTTTGATCCCTTGTTTTCTACACCGTCTCCTCACTTAAAAATATTCATCTAAAGTGTGATCTTAAAAACAGTTGTATAGTTATTATCCATATAGATTATACCCTAATTTATTCAGGAAATCCTGTATTGCTAGACATTTATGTTGTTTTCAACTTCTTGTGAATATAAAAAATGTCTGGCCTGTACTTTTGAATATTTTCTTAGGAAAACATTTTAAACAAAATATGGGGTCAAGGGGTATGTAAATTAAAGAGCTTTGATACATATTACCAAATGCCCCACAGAAAAGTTATTTCTGTTTATACAACACTAATTGTATAAAAATGATAACATTTGATACTCTTAAAAGATACTGATGAACTATTCTCCTATTTGAGTTTCATCTATGAATCTTACTTCATGAAGGCATATGATCTTTCAGCAAAAAGAAATCAGTTTCTGTAAGTCTGTTTCTATGAGTCAGATCTTCCCAGAATACTCCCAAATCTCTCAGTGAAGTTCACTTTCATTTGATGCAGATGCTGTCAGTCTTCAGGTGTACAGTTCTATGAAATCAATTTACATTGCTCTCCAAATCAGTTGATAATGGTGAATAGGGAGTGTGGGGAAAGAGGAGTGACATGGAAAACATAAGGTGAAATTGATTAGGCAAAGACAAACCCAGCCCTTCTTCACCAAGCTCTAGCCACATTCCTTGCTTACCCTTCGATTTTCGCCACAACCAAACCATCACTCTTTCTTTAGAAGGCATCCTCATTCTTCTCCTCCCAGGTCTTCCCCAGACTACTTGATAAACACAGTCAACTGAATGTTCTGACCGCTGGTCCTCAGCTGGCTCTCTCCTGTTCTCTGATGCAACCCTTAATCTTGGAATCACCACTGAGTCTGCCATTTATCATCGTGGGCAAGTGGTCAACAGAATTACCTCCCAGAAACTAATCCGATCACACAAGCAAAATTTCATGGGTAGAGTCTGGACACTTCAGGAATATTTAGTGCTAGGCATTTTCTTCTCTCTTTACCCTCACCCCGCATTGGCTGTCAATCTCAAAACAGAAAGATTCTGAGCCCTCGATCCCAATGCAAGAAATGAATGAACAAATGAAGTCTGATGAGAGGACATAGGCAGTAGGCTGGGCGAAATAGTAATGTTGTCAAAATGTGGCTGCTGCTGCTGCTGCTAAGTCGCTTCAGTCGTGTCCGACTCTGTGTGACCCCAGAGACGGCAGCCCACCAGGCTCCCCCGTCCCTGGGATTCTCCAGGCAAGAACACTGGAGTGGGTTGCCATTTCCTTCTCCAATGCATGAAAGTGAAAAGTGAAAGTGAAGTCGCTCAGTCGTGTCCAACTCTTGGCAACCCCATGGACTGCAGCCCACCAGGATCCTCTGACCATGGGATTTTCCAGGCAAGAGTACTAGAGTGGGGTGCCATTGCCTTCTCCCAAAACGTGGCAGTTTAGTTCAATTCAGTAGCTCAGTTGTGTCTGACTCTTTGCGACCCCATGGACTGTGGCACGCCAGGCCCCCCTGTCCATCACCAACTCCTGGAGTTAACTCAAACTCATGTCCATTGAGTTGGTGATGCCATCCAACCATCTAATCCTCTGTCATCCCCTTCTCCTCCCATCTTCAATATTTCCCAGCATCAGGGTCTTTTCAAATGAGTCAGTTCTTTGCATCAGGTGGCCAAAGTATTGGAGTTTCAGCTTCAACATCAGTCCTTCCAATGAATATTCAGGACTGATTTCCTTTAGGATGGACTAGTTGGATCTCCTTGCAGTCCAAGGGACTCTCAAGAGTCTTCTCCAACATCACAGTTCAAAAGCATCAATTCTTTGATGCTCAGCTTTCTTTATAGTCCAACTCTCACATCCATACATGACTACTGGAAAAACCATAGCTTTGACTAGATGGACCTTTGTTGGCAAAGTAATGTCTCTGCTTTTTAATACGTTGTCTAGGTTGGTCATAATTTTTCTTCCAAGGAGTAAGCATCTTTTAATTTCATGGCTGCAGTCACCATCCTCAGTGATTTCGGAGCCCAAGAAAATAAAGTCCGTCACTGTTCCCACTGTTTCCCCAACTATTTGCCATGCTAATTCTTGACCCATGTTTAAAATCACAGATGGACTTTGAATTCAGAAGGGCCTGAATTTTCAACAAATCTCTTGCGACTGGAATTGAGTAGATCTGGCTTGAAATATCAGCCCCTCTCTTCCATGGGTGACTTGAGGCAAGTCACTTCACTTCTTCAAACCTCAGACTCACCAAAAGTAGTGATATTTGCCTCCCAAGACTGTAGGGTATATAAAGTGCTAACCAGATCTAATGCTAATGAACATTAAATATTAAATGTTATCATTTGAAGTCCAAGATTCAAATCCTTTCTAGCTGTAAAAATTTGAAAACTGTTTCCTCACAGGTTCAACATGAATGTCACTTACTTCATTGACCTGGAAAAATTCAGTTAGATTAGCTCTAGAGATAGGATTTCTTAGGCTTCAAAAATAAGTGAATGGTTTTTTTCCTCTTTTCAAGGAGTCTATAAATAGTGAAAGAGCCAGGACTGCAATCCAGAAATGCTGACGCACTGAGCCAGGTTCTCTTTCTCAACATGTCAAGTTTGGAATGCAGATGCTTAGAAGAAAGTATGTGGATCGGGGGGCAAGTACATATTAACACAGTGGAGGAGCTGGGCAGCATTCCACTGCCCCTCCAGAAAAAAAGCACTGTGACTTATGTTCTGTCTTACCACCCCATGGAGATATTGGTGATGTTGAGCTTTTTTGTTTTGTTTTGTTTTACATGCTTAGAGCTGGTAAGAGGGGGGACAGCTCTCATGGAGTCTAGACGAGGGTAGAACATTTTTTTACTTACATACCCATACTTACATTTCCTCTATATAAACTCCATACCTTGAGTACCACATTAGTCCCATTTGTTATTGTAACTGTAGCACGCAGAAGATATATGATGCCTACATGTGCCACTGATGAACAAGGTGGTTAAAGAAAAATGGAACTGACTACAAAACCTAGATTTTTCGTAGTTTTGTAGAGAGACAGAATGAGGTTAATAACTAGAAAGACACATTGTGTAGCTGTTCCCTCTAAGCTCCGGTTTATTTTTATTACTAAGCTCTGATTTCTGAGAAAGGCAAACTTCGTCCTAAATAAGAAGAGAACCAGCATCACAAAATAACAGCAGTAACTTCAGGTGGGACTCACTGAAACTCCTAGCATTGTCCTTCGATCAAAGAAGCCCAAGATGGACGCACTAAACTTCATTACACCCACTCCTTAAGAAAACAGAACAATAAAAAAAAAAGAAAAAAATTAAAGAACATTTTGAATGTTCTTGTATACAGTCTTCCAATTTCATTTTTGTGCAAAACACACATAACACATACACAGCATGAATACATAAAGCGTTTATTTATTTACTTCCTGTCTGCTTAAAGGTGTTATTTAGGAAACCACACATTTTACCCATCCGTTCCTGACGATATTAATTTCGTCAGCTAGAGGCTTAGCACACAGCTGCTTGTCACACCTTCCAACCTCAATGGCTGATCTTTTCACAGCAGCAGGCTGTTCTTCCGGTCCCAGCCCGAAGTGAAGGTTTCAGGAATAACCACCAGCTCCCAGGGAAAGATGTTCTGCATCACTCTGATGCGAGGAGTAACTTCACCTGGCCATGTTCCCCCTTCCATGGTTATGTGTCCTAATGCCCAAACTTTATGCCACTGAGCCAAATGACATTTCCTGGCTGTTACAGTAAAAACTCAAAACATCTTGAAGTTTCCTGTTTCCCTAACTAGCTACTTTATTAGTCCATCTTATCTTTACAGTAAAAGCTATTCTGAGTTAAAATCTTCTATTGTCCCAGCTGGGCTCCAGCCATGAACTGAACATAAATTTTCCTTCCTCCAACTGCTAACAAAATGAGAGGAACACCACGAAATTAAGCATGAAAAAATCATGGCCAAAAAAAAAAAAAAACCAAAAAAACGGATTTTGGATAACTATTCAGATTCTGTGCCACTTATGACTAACCTAGATAGCATGTTCAAAAGCAGAGACGTTACTTTGCTGACTAAGATCCGTCTAATCAAGGCTGTGGTTTTTCCAGTGGTCATGTATGAATGTGAGAGCTGGACTGTGAAGAAGGCTGAGTGCCAAAGAATTGATGCTTTTGAACTGTGGTGTTGGAGAAGACTCTTGAGTCCCTTGGACTGCAAGAAGATCCAACCAGTCCTTCCTAAAGGAGATTAGTCCTGGGTTTTCATTGGAAGGACTGATGCTGAAGCTGAAACTCCAGTACTTTGGCCACCTCATGCGAAGAATTGACTCATTGGAAAGGACTTTGATGCTGGGAGGGATTGGGGGCAGGAGGGGAAGGGGACGACCGAGGATGAGATGGCTGGATGGCATCACTGACTCAATGGACGCGAGTCTGAGTGAACTCCAGGAGTTGGTGATGGACAGGGAGGCCTGGCGTGCTGCGATTCATGGGGTCGCAGAGAGTCAGACACAACTGAGCGACTGAACTGAACTGAACTGAACTGAAGGGATAAAGTCTATTCACAAGTTGAAAGGCAAAATAGTTCCATGCAGTGCCATAATAAAGAACTTCAATTCTTCAGTGTTCTTGCTACTCTATTACATGGTTTGGACTATAGGCTCACCCTCAAGTCATTATTTTATTTTTAATCTCATTGTCATATAATGCTGCATGTGTGGTAAGTCATGTCAGTTCCGTCAATTCTTTGCGACCCTATGGCTAGTAGTCCGCCAGGCTCCTCTGTCCATGGGAATTTCCAGGCAAGAATACTGGACTGGGTTGCCATTTCTTTTTCCAGGGGATCTTCCCAACCCAGGGGTCAAACCCACACCTCCTGTATTGACAGGTGGATTCTTTACCACTGAGCAACCAGGGATGCCTGGGGTAAGTTATGAATGAGGACAGAGTTAACACGTTAAAGACTTTCTCATCCAAGGACTAATTCTCCCCAGTCTTGCTCAGTCCTGAGTGGATTACCTTATTCAACAGGACCCACAGAATGAGTATTTTGAGGAGCAACCAAAAATTGTGGGCCCACAGGAGTTTTCTCCTTGAGGTTGACACCCAGTGTAACATGGTTTTATATTGCACATTCATCAGGGTCTACACCTTGAATAGAAATGCTTGCTTTCATCTAAGCAACCTGAAGGGGATGACAGCACAGTCTTTCACAGTGGTGGTTTGGAGACCAGGTGACTTTCCATGGCAAACCAGAAGAGGATATGCATTTTAATGCACTCCACAGTAAACAAGCTACCAAGCCGTGCTCCAGAGCTATACTATCCAAAGGGTAGCCACCAGCCTCATTTGCCTATCTCAATCTATTAAAAATTAAATAGCATCAATTATGCCTGTTATTTCATCTGTAAATGAAAAATCCAACAAGAGGACATGACTTAGACTTACTACAGTAAAGGGAAAATGTTATAGAACCTAAATTGGCATATATGGGTCTTTTAAGTTTTCTATGTTTGAAATTTTTCATAATAAAACATTGGAAAACATTACTTTTAATTAACATGACTCTAAATTCAGTCATGTTAGCCACATTTCAACTACTCAGTAGCCACGTGCAGTATCCAGTGGCTACGCTACTGGACTGCTCATATCGAGAGCATCTCTATTATCGAACAGAAGTTTACCAGAGTTGCTCTAGTCTAGCTGCTCCAGAGCCCTGGCTAGCTGTCAGACCCCAGTTCTTCCACCCAAAGGTCCCTAGAGGGGACCTGACTGCTCTTTGGGCAAAGTGGATGATGACTGCCAGGACTGCATACTTTCAGAGTGAAGGTGCAGATGGAAAAGTAACAGAATACCAGGGTATGAGTTACTAACAGGCAAAGTAATCAAGTCTATCAGAAAGAGGTTGAAGGGAACTGGGAAATATGACTGGGACTTGTGTTCATTAGGAGTTAGGATGTAAATTACAGACACACACAAATGCACACACACACGGAAGTCCAAATTTTAAATAATTTGTAGAGCTGAGAACTCATTTATTTCCCACAGATATACAAAATATGTGGATTGTGAAATATGGGAGTAGGCACATAATAAAAGATGTGTCTAACTTTGGATACTGACTTTACCTTTGTAACCTTGAGGAAATCACTGCTTACACAAAAACATTGAAATGTGAAAAACCCCTAAGAGGAGTTTGTGACAAACGTAAAGAATCCAAAAGCTTCTATAAACAACTTTTATGAGCACCAAAAACTTAAATTCGGTCAGGTGTGGCAGAAACAAGGGGAGATCTACAACTGCTTTTAAGCAGAAGGGAATCTGGCTATATGTTTCTACATAAAAGACCTTCTGTCATAGGATACACCTTCTAGAACAATTTTCATCTTTAAAATGAATCAGAGATCTGGCCTCCGGAAGGACCAAAAGCACTCTCCATCCAGGCTGTGATGTTTTACTGGAGCAAAATTTCAACAAAAGGTGGCTTTTATTTACAGAGTTTAATGTGTGTGGTGACTGCTTAACCCACTTGGACTCAAGTGAAGATAACAGTTAAGCCTGCTTAGATATTGTGTTGTTTTCAACTTGCATACAAAAAAGTTTGCTTCACATTCATAAAACCCCCAATATTATAAATGAACAAATCCTCCCTCACCCACCCCTTAATTAAATATAAACCCAGTTTCAAAAAACATATAGTTTAGATTGGTTTAATTTTGAAATGTAATCCAATAAGACTAAACACTAAACACTTCAGGTCCTGTACCAAATAGTAAAATACTCGAAGGCCTTCAGGATCCCTAAAATTTAAAAGATAAAAGTTAGTTTTTTATTCTAAGAATGAAGCAACATAATAATATAAATTAATTCTTAAAACAGAGACCAAAAACCAAAAAAAATTAAAGGAACTGAGGAGAAAGGATTTTCTGATAACTATTAATATAACTGATGTACTGGACAATTTCTATCTTTATCTTTTCTCTGAACTTTTCTCTGAAATTCCTCTCTCTCTTTTACACTGAAACCAGTTAAGCGAACAAGTTAAGTTATTATAAGTTACGCTGATAAGAAAATAACACTAGGAGAACATTTTGAGGGGAGAGAGTGGAAAGTAGTAGAAGGAGGCAGAGAGCTTTTTCAGATAATAGTAAGAGGTATCTGCCCCACACAGAGCTTGGGAAGGCACATATGGCTACAGCCATACTTAAGCTATATTGGGCTTTTCTCCATTTCTTTCAAGTATTAAACCCAAGGAGGCAAATGATGTCATATGGAACTAATAAGGCTGAGAAATTCAAGAAGGATTTCTTTTAAACTCTGTGGGGCTGCATCCAGACTAATTTTGGGAATCAGTAAAATACACTGTTAACTTCTTTGATAATAAGTCTTCACTAATATAAAAATGAGGATTACATATACATAATAAATTGCTACAGGATACAATTAATCTCATCAAACTGGCTATGGGTCTAAAATAAGCCTAATACGTCATGTCAATTTAGTCAAAATGCTTTAACTTTTATTAATGCTTTTAATACTCACTTTGACTGATTGACATCAATAAGAGAACCTATTTTTGATGTGGTAAAAGAAATGTGTTCATCTCCAATTACAATTTCAAGCTCCTGAAAAAAATAAAACAGAGAAATGTAGTTAGTGTAAAAATTCCTCTCTTACAACCAAGAGGTCCTGATTTTAGCTGCAAGTTTTCTAGCCATAATAGAGGAGGGGGTAAAAATAAAAAAGAAACAATTTGTTAACTATAAACTATGTCTGTAAAGTAAAAATCTCAACTCCTCAGAGTTCCCCAGTATTAGGATGAATCAAGAACTGCTTTCCAGAGATCTGATAAAGAAGATGCTATCAAATGAATGATAGACTTCAGAGTCACACAGAAATAGTGATGTCAATAAAAACTAAGAATATGGGTTTAAGCCTATTTTTAATATAATAAATACATTTATCCTTTCTACCAGGCTCTACAAATAAACTGCATAATGCTAATAATAGCACTATTTAGCACCTACTGTGTATCAGACCTGCTGATAGGGACTTTAAAAACATGTTCTTTGTAATCCCCAAAACTGGGCTAATAAAGCCTGTCTTTCTCAGGTCAGCTTTATTCCCTGATTTTACAAATATAAAGCCCAAGACTCAAAAGCAAGATAAAAAAAAAAAAAAAAAACTGTTTGTATTTACAACCACTAATATGTGATGGTACTAATATTTAACTCTTGGATTGTAAAACTGAAAGATTTGCATACAAAATTAAGTATAAATTTTTCTCCACATTTTATCTGCAAATCTAAAATGAAAAATTAAGAGGCTAGGTCTGTATTAAGTTTTCAGTTTAAATTAACAGATGCCATTAAAGACATTCCCAGATCTGTATTTGATCAGAAAAGATCTAATTATGCCCCTTTATGGCACACACACACAGAATGGATAATTAACTAAGACTCTCAAGCAATCAAAATCTTTGACCTACAGATCCAAGAGACAACTTCAACGGCAGAAGTAATCCTCCCCATTATCCAAAACACATGAACACATGATCAAGTGGGTAGATGAAAACACTGCTCTCTCCTTGAGTCTAAGAGATAAATAAAAGGTTTGCTGCTATTGTTTCTGATTTTTAATGCCTATATATATATATGTGTGTCTAAAACAAATGGAGATTTAAATTTACTTCTTAAAAGTGTTCACAGTGAATACAATAAATACTGTTAACTATTACCTTTGCTTTCCTAAATAATGTTTCTTTAAATAGAAGCGTTAAGTTACTGCTACAGAGCATCAGCATCTATTCTCCACATTTTCTTCTAGTCAAAGAAGTTCTTATAGAGTATAATCCTCAGGAACACACAAAAGCGAAATTAAGTGTTTCTTCCTCCTGCAGTCATATCTCATTCTTCCAGCAGTTGAAAAGACCCAATTCAGAAATCAAACTGTCTTTCTACAGAGTGAAATCAGGCCTTCAGAGCTCTTCAGCAGCCCTTTGAGAAATATCAATTTTTCTGAAGGGAATATGACAGGCAAAGGCAATGGTCAGTTTGAACAAAGAAACCAATCAAATCTCTCTGGAGTGTAAAGAAGCAAGTAAGAATTTTCAAAGTTATATATCTGGAGAAAGCGAATTTTACATAGTGAGAATCCTAATTCTCAAATTCATCAAACATTTTAGTTTTTTCCTACCTATTTTTATTATTTATTATCATTGGGCTTCCCAAGTGGTGCCAGTGGTAAAGAATCTGCCTGCCACTGCCGGAGATGCAAGAGACACAGCTTTGGCTTTGACCCCTGGGTCAGGAAGATTCCCTGGAGGAGGAAATGGCAGCCCACTCCAGTATTCTTGCCTGGAAAATCCCATGGACAGAGGAGCCTGGTGGATTACAGTTCATCAGGCAAGAACTCATTAGTCCTTATAAAAGTACTTAACCTATAATGGAAATTAATTCTAATACTGTGAAAACACCCTAAGGTTAGCTGCGGTGGCTGCAGAGAAGACTGTTCAGAAAGATGTCTAAACTGACTCCTTTATTACTAGGAGGTAGCTCACAAATTGATGCAAAGTGAAATACAATTATAAACCATTTACCAGGTGCCTACTAGATGAAAAAAATCCAAGATTCAATGAGGATCTATTCTAGATAAATAAGGAGAACCACAACAATTCTATTAATAATGTTTACAATTTATGCATTTAAAGAATTATTAAATACAAACCTGCCGGCCAACCCTGTCAGGGGGAGGCCACAAAGCATCATCTTCTTTTGTAATTTCACTGTCATCAATAATTCTCTTCAGTTCTTCCATGACACTCTTGTGTACATAAGCCTGAAAGCAAGTAATAAAAATGTCAGGGTCTATGTCTTGACACAACTTAGACAGAAATAATAAAACGGAGTTACAAACCCTGAGTATTCAAATAGAATATTAAAGAAAAATTTAATTCTGATTCTAAAAGGAGAGAATCGTTCATCCTTCTTATTGCTTTTTCTTCACTCTCTTGCCCTTTCCTTTAAAACATATTTTTCCCCCTTTGTATCATTATTCCCTCCTTAAAATCTTGTATCAAATATCTCTGAGTGGTTAACACAAAATTTATGAGGTGAACGGTGTCAAATGCAAATACACATCACAGTGCGGGAACTCTTTCTTTCACCTAACTTTTGAGGCTTTCATTTAAAATGCATCCTGTGTTTAAAACATTATTGTCAATTAATTTTAAATAATGAGCAGAGTAAAAAGACCAAGTTAATTAATTATAAAATGAATTAACTTATATGCTCAAATGTGAGACTACAACTTAATATATTCAGACTGATTCTTTTGCTGTTATAGATGCTACAAAGAATCCTTTTTCAATCTATAAATCAGCCTCTTCTCTATAGCCTTGAATGTGAATGTGAAGTCGCTCAGTCGTGTCCGACTCTTTGCGACCCCATGGAGTGTAGCCTACCAGGCTCCTCTGTCCATGGGATTTTCCAGGCAATAGTACTGGAGTGGATTGCCATTTCCTTCTTCAAAGGATCTTCCCAACCCAGGGATCGAGCCCGGGTCTCCCGCATTGTAGACAGACGCTTTACCGTCTGAGCCACCAGGGAAGTCTTACATGTACTTTAAATAAGTAAGTAAAAACAGACATGAGGAAAACAGGCTTAACACAAAAAATTAGACATCTGAAAAGAACGTACCTCCTTTCTGATCATGACATCATTTTTATAATTGCTGTTGTTGGCATATCTAAGTTTTCCTGGAGGAAGTACAAAAAAATTCAACCTATAACAGCAAAAACTGCTAAAGATAGTAATAAATAAAGAAATGACATCATAAGCAATTTTGAAGGTAAAATCTATATTACACTACTACTTTTATTAATATTTGCTCCCTCCTGGCATAAGATCAATGCTGGATACGCATTTGCTGTTATGCTGGCTGAAGTTGAAGCCAATCAACTGTTCATACTCCATGCCTTCAATATGATTTCATATAATAAGAGGGTCATTTTCAAAACCCATTTTCTTAAGCAACATCATGATTTAAACAGGGAATCTCAAAAAAGAACTAACGTTTCTTCTAAAGTTTACCTTACTTTATTGTGTGATTGTCGTATTTATGTCTTATTGGTGCTGAGTTACCCAGAGCATTTAATCTAATCTGTAAAACAACCCTAAAAAGTAGGTTTCATTCTCTCACCTATTCACAGTTAAGAAAAACAGAGAGTTAAGTAACTTGCTCAGAGTCACACAAGATTCAGACTTAAATCTACTTTGTACCAATATACATGCCTTTCTAATGACTCCAAAATGTTCTCATTTATCTTCCTTCACTTCAATGTATTATGGTAATGCTACTATTTTAGAACTGTAATTAAGAAGCAATACAAACTACATGCTGCTTCCAAATAAAAACTGGCTAGTTTGTTTTCTGATTTACATTGAATGTACGCTTCTCCTCATGGCTGGTCAGTTGCCTAGGTACAGCTGTAACGTGATCCAGATCCTCTAAAATGAGAGGTTATCTTAATAAGGTGAATCTCTAAGGAACTGCTGTCTTTGGGTCTCATTATTACTGATAGAAAGGTTATGAAACAGTGGTGGCAGATGAGAACTACTGTTCTGAAATGAAACTTCCCTGAAAATAGTCAATCGAAGATTAAGAAGCCTCTTACCCTTAACCATCAGAAGGCAGATAGAATGAAAACCATAATCACAGAAAACTAATCAAACTGATCACATGGACCACAGCCTTGTCTAACTCAACCAAACTATGAACCATGCTGTGTAGGCCCACCAAAACATATATGTCATGGTGGAGAGTTCTGACAAAACGTGGTCCACTGGAGAAGGGAATGGCAAACCACTTCAGTATTCTTGTCTCAAGAACCCCATGAACAGTATGAAAAGGCAAAAAGATGTGACACACGAAAGATGAACTCCCCATGTCGGTAGGTGCCCAATATGCTACTGGAGAAGAGTGGAGAAATAACTCCAGAAATAATGAAGAGACAGAGCCAAAGAGAAAACAACTCCCAGTTGTGGATGTGACTGGTGATGGAAGTGAAGTCCGATGCTGTAAAGAACAAGACTGCATAGGAACCTGGAATGTTAGGTCCACAAATCACGGTAAATTGAAAGTAGTCAAACAGGAGATGGCAAGAGTGAACACTGATATTTTAGAAATCAGTGAACTAAAATGGACTGGAATGGGTGAATTTAATTCAGATGACCAGTGTATGTACTACTGTAGGCAAGAATTGCTCAGAAGAAATGGAGTAGCCCCCATAGTCAAGAAAACAGGCCAAAATGCAGTACTTGGGTGCAGTCTCAAAAATGACAGAATGATTTGTTTGCTTCCAGGCAAATCATTCAATATCACAGCAATCCAAGTCTATGGCCCAACTACTAACGCTGAAGAACGTGAAGTTGAATGATTCTATGAAGACCTACAAGACCTTCTAGAACTAACACCCAAAAAAGATATCCCTTTCATCATAGGGGTCTAGAATGCAAAAGTAGGAAGTCAAGAGACACCTGGAGTAACAGGCAAGTTTGGCCTTGGAGTGCAAAATGAAGCAGGGCAAAGGCTAACAGAGTTTTGCCAAGAGAACACACTGGTCATAGCAAACACCCTCTTCCAACAACACAAGAGAAGATTCTACACATGGACATCACCAGATGGTCAATACTGAAACTGGACTGATTATATTCTTTGCAGCCAAAGAAGAGAAGCTCTATATAGTCAGCAAAAACAAGACTGGGAGCTGACTTAAATTGAAAAAAGTAGGGAAAACTACTAGACCATTCAGGTATGACCTAAATCAAATCCCTTATGATTATATAGTGGAAGTAAGAAATAAATTCAGGGGTTAGATGTGATAGACAGAGTGCCTGATGAACTATGGACAGAGGTTTGTGACACTGTACAGGAGGCAGTGATCAAGATCATCCCCAAGAAAAAGAAATACAAAAAGGCAAAATGGTTGTCTGAGGAGGCCTTACAAATAGCTGTGAAAAAAAGAGAAGCCAAAGGCAGAGGAGAAAAGGAAAGATATACCCATTTGAATGCAGAGTTCTTCCATAGCAAGAAGAGATAAGAAAGCCTTCCTCAGTGATCAATGCAAAGAAATAGAGGAAAATAATAGAATGGGAAAGACTAGAATTCTCCTCAAGAAAATTAGAGATACTAAGGGAACATTTCATGCAAAGATGGGCACAATAGAGGACAGAAATGGTATGGACCTAACAGAAGCAGAAGATATTAAGAAGAGGTGGCAAGAATACACAGAAGAACTATATAAAAAAGTTCTTCATGACCCAGATAAGCACAATGGTGTGATTACTCACCTAGAGCCAGATATCCCGGAGTGCAAAGTCAAGTGGGCCTTAGGAAGCATCACTATGAACAAAGCTAGTGGAGGTGATGGAATTCCAGCTGAGCTAATTCAAATCCTAAAAGATGATGCTGCGAAAGTGCTGCACTCAATATGCCAGCAAATTGGGAAAACTCAGCAGTGGCCACAGGACTGGAAAAGGTCAGCTTTCATTCCAATCCCAAGGAAAAGCAATGCCAAAGAATGTTCAAACTACTGCACAATTGCAATCATCTCACATGTTAGCAAAGTAATGCTCAAAATTCTCTAAGCCAGGCTTCAACAGTACGTAAACATATACTTCAGTTTTACTGACTACGCCAAAGCCTTTGACGGTGTGGATCACAATAAACTGTAGAAAATTCCTCAAAAGATGGGGATACCAGACCACCTTACCTGCCTTCTGAGAAATCTGTATGCAGGTCAAGAAGCAATAGTTAAAACCAGACATGGAACAACAGACTGGTTCCAAATTGGGAAAGGAGTATGTCAAGGCTGTATATCGTCACCCTGCTTATTTAACTTCTATGTAGAGTACATCATGCGAAATGCCAGGCTGGATAAAGCACAAACTGGAATCAAGATTGCCGGAAGAAATATCAATAACCTTAGATATTCAGATGATGGCACCCTTAGGGCAGAAAAGCAAAGAACTAAAGAGCCTCTTGATGAAAGAGGAGTGAAAAAGTTGGCTTAAAATTCAACATTCAAAAACTAAGATCATGGCACCTGGTCCCATCACTTCATGGCAAATAGATGGGGAAACAGTGGAAACAGTGGCTGACTTATTTTTCTGGGCTCCAAAATCACTGCAGATGGTGATTGCAGCCATGAAATTAAAAGACACTTACTCCTTGGAAGAAAAGTCCTGACCAACCTAGAGAGCACATTAAAAAGCAGAGACATTACTTTGCTGACAAAGATTCCTCTAGTCAAAGCTATGGTTTTTCCAGTAGTCAGGTATGGATGTGAGAGTTGCACTATAAAGCAAGTTGAGTGTGGAAGAATTTATGCTTTTGAATTATGGTGTTGGGAGAAGACTCTTGAGAGTCCCTTGGACTGCAAGGAGACTCAACCAGTCCATCCTTAAGGAAATCAGTCCTGAATATTCATTGGAAGAGACTCTGATGCTGGGAAAGACTGAAGGCAGGGGAAGGGAGCAACAGAGGATGAGATGGTTGGATGGCATCACTGTCTTGATGGACATGAGTTTGAACTTAGCTTCCAGGAGTTGGTGATGGACAGGGAAGCCTGATCTGCTGCATTCCATGGGGTCACCAAGAGTTGGAGTGACTGAACTGAACTGAAGATTAAGAAAAGACTGTTTCATCCATGTGACTGGCTAAAATTGACCAGCTAAAAGCTGTTCACAAGCCAAGACCCTGAAGACAGTATAAACCCAGGGATTGAACCCAGGTCTCCCACATTGTAGGCAGATGCTTTACCATCTGAGCCACCAGGGAAGTCCAAAGAAAGAAAAGATAAAAAGAATTCAAGTAAATTTGGCTCCTGAGCTAAATTTAGAAACAACCTGAGGGGAACCAGGAAGATTAGGGATTAAGGTTCCTAAATAATTGCAGAATGTAGTTACCCTGACTTCTACCTGATGTATCTGATATTCTTCCCTTTTCCTAGTATGTGAACCTCCCCTAATTTTTCTTTCATGCCCTCCCAGAACTTTGTCCAAAGCATGAACACAGCGCCTAATATGCATACCGATTTACACTTAGTTTTATGTTTATGTCATCCACCAAGATATAACTCCTTGAGGGGAATGAAAACGTCTTATGCACTGCTGTACCCTCAATTTTTGTTTTTACGTGTTGCCCAGCACATAATATGCATTCAGAAAAACAGTCTATGCAGTTGGACTACTGTTGTTACAATAACAGTTCAATATACAGTACAACTATCTAAAGAGAATTAGTTGTCAAAATGTAGAATTTGCCACATATTTCTTGGGCAACTGGCAGTTTCACCTCACCCCGGGCCCCCTTCCCCACTCTTAGGGCGCTCAGGAGTCTGACGCCTTTTCTCCCAGAGACCAAGAAAATACGTCCTCTCATTCCAATACTCATCTCAATGGTCGCCTTCTCAAAAAAGATTTCCGACTCTTTCATGCAGAACTAACCGCGCCCCCTTTTAATAGTCTTAATGCATCCAATAGCGAACAACTGTATTTAAGCACCCGAAAGACATCATTACACTCGTGTTTCTACACGTTGGGTTTCCCACCCTCAGAGCATTTTGCTTTTCTGCCTCCCATACAGTGCCTGAACAAGTAAATTAATTCCGGATGAATGGGCCGTCTGAAATTTACTATTTAAAGGAAGATTTTAAGTGTCCATGGGTCCACCGCGTGGTGGGGATGTTGTCAAAAACTGTCCAAGTATTAGGTTAATTAACTAGAAGGCCGTTAAGGTCCCTTCCGGTGAACTGATTCTAGAATTCTGATTACTATAGCTTGAACTTTAGGATCAAAGGTAGCATAGGCTTTTCTGAAATAATTGACACCGATTAATTCTCTTTATTCCCTCAAACCAATGCAAGCTTCCTACATTTTTAAGCTCCTGGACCCAACTGTACACTCACGAGCCCGAGCAAGCTCACCCACCCACCCTGCCTCCTTCGCGGCCTCTCCGCCTCGCTTCTCCCCTGCTCATCACCACTCCCAGTTGCGGCAGTCGCCTCTCTTCCGCTCACCGTCCGGCCGAAACTCAAACTCCAGAAACTCGTGTCCAAATTTGCCCTTGTGCCCTACGTAGTAGCGTAGGTAGAAATCGCTGGCCATAGCCATCTTTGTCCCCGAAAAGCCCGCCGAAGGACCGACCGACGTGACTCCCGGCGCCTGGCAGTGACGTCAGTCGCCCAAGCATTACACGTCATAGCGGGCGCGCCCCTTCAGCCTCCCTCGGCCCGAAAGAAAAGCGGGTGGGAGCTAGGGTGCAGTGGGGCAGGGTTGCAAAGGCATGAACTCTGCTTTACTAAGGTCATATTATTTTCCAAATTCGTTAGATCATATTATATTGGGAAAACACAAGTGATAACATATGAAAGCATTTGTTATGGCCTCCGAACTAAAGTTCGGAGTTGCTCTAAGTTCTAAATTAAAAGTCGCTCTGACTTTTGGGGTCTCACGGCATCCCGTGAGGTGGGTGTGGCCTTATCCCCCAGGTTAATGGGGTGAGTCAAGGTAAAAGCCCAGAATCAGAATGCAGACCTGCAGTACAGCCATTTCTCTTGCTAGACTTCTAACACAGGCCTCTCCCCTTTGGACAATGATGGCTCGCTTTCTGGCATCTAGAAGCCAGACGAGACAAAGTAGAAAGAATCCATCAAGACAGGCTGTCTGAAAATTTGAAGAGCACATTGAAGCAAAATCTCTTGACAGTCACGATACGAACAAAATTTCTATCAATAATAAAACGTTCAGTTACTGGAGTTTCGGCAGTTTGATCACAGGTCAAGTGGTTTAGCCCACATTTCTTACTCTCTAGAGTTATACTGGGGAAATGAAATAGCGCTCACCTGGAGTGGGTTTTGAAGGATGGAGAAAGACAAGCTGAGCTTTACACAAAGCCTGTTTTTTTTTTTTTTTTCCTCTTCGGTTATATTGATTACCTTTCTTTTATCGACACACAGAATAGTCCTGCTTGTTGGATACCCTTTAACCTTTAGTGGTATTTGATAAAGAGAGTGGCAGTCAGAAGACTGGGATTTATGCCCATTACTTATCTCTACCTAACTTCGTTTAAGACCCTATCTTTAATCCGTTTTATTGGTCAACCAAATGAATAGACTACAATCAACTTTGTCAAGCTCAAAAAACTGTTGAAAGGACCAGATGAGATAATGTATGTGAAATAAGATTTAAAATTTATGAAACAACATGAGTTATAATGGGCATTTCCTATGTGCCAGAAATGGTTGGGCACTGGTAATAAAAAATAGTCCTTTGTGCTTGTGGTCTAGAAAACGAACATGTCGATACATATTAATTCATGAAAGCAAATGCTATAAGAAAGTTTTGTTTGTTTGTTTAATGCTGGTAATATTGCAGAGGACTCAAGTTACTTTATTGGGGAAGAGGGGAAGTAGAAGAAAGGGGAAATATCAGGGAAGATTTGTGACAAGATGCTATTTGAATTGGACCTTGGATAAATTCAGTATATGTTCGGAGGGATGGAAAAGCAATCAGCCTGAGCAAAGGCACAGCAGTGTTAAAATGCATGACTTGGGAAAGCCAAGAAATTCGGTGTCATTAGAACACAAAAGTTCATGGAAGTGGAATAACCGGAAAAACAGGCTCAGCAGGTTCTGTGAAGTATTAGCAATTGTATAAGTGTCAATATGGAAACCCATATTAACCACTGTATAAATGCTAATATAGAAAAATTATTTGATTCCAATATTCAGTTCAGTTCAGTTCAGTCGCTCAGTCGTGTCCAACTCTTTTCGACCCCACGAATCGCAGCATGCCAGGCCACCCTGTCCATCACCATCTTCCGGAGTTCACTCAGACTCACATCCATCGAGTCCGTGATGCCATCCAGCCGTCTCATCCTCTGTTGTCCCCTTCTCCTCCTGCCCCCAATCCCTCCCAGCATCAGAGTCTTTTCCAGTGAGTCAACTCTTCGCATGAGGTGGCCAAAGTATTGGAGTTTCAGCTTTAGCATCATTCCTTCCAAAGAACACCCAGGGCTGATCTCCTTCAGAATGGACTGGTTGGATCTCCTTGCAGTCCAAGGGACTCTCAAGAGTCTTCTCCAACACCACAGTTCAAAAGCATCAATTCTTCGGCGCTCAGCTTTCTTCACAGTCCAACTCTCACATCCATACATGACCACAGGAAAAACCATAGCCTTGACTAGACGGACCTTAGTCAGCAAAGTAATGTCTCTGCTTTTGAATATACTATCTAGGTTGGTCATAACTTTTCTTCCAAGGAGATTCCAATATAGGCTGCTATTATAGAAAATATACAAGAAACATATAGCACCATCCCTCACCTCTTGGGTGACTGACCTCTCCAGTTTTGTCCAGACCAAGGAGTTTCCTGGGATGTGGGACTTTCAGTCCTAAGACGTGGAACTTCCCAGGCAAAGTGGGATGAGTCAGTCACTGTACTTATCACACAGAAGATCTACAGAAACTTGACCACAATATTCTATAGTATCTCTGGAAATATAGGCAGCAATCCATTTGGCTTGTTTTTTGTAGGAAGCCCTGTGCAATCTTTGGATTCCCTAATGCTTTTCCTTCCAGTTGTTGGCACATGTGCCAGAGTTCATGCTTGCCTAGAGACAGCGACAGACACCAGATCTGTGACTGTGTAAACAGAGCTTATGGAATGCAGTGTTAAGATTTTTATCTGTAACCCTTGACTAACTTTATCTCCTAAACAGAAATCTGAGCTCAAGACTAATCCTCTCTATCTGTTATTAAGATGCAGTGTGAAAATATACTTAATTAAATCCTTGTTATAATTAGCCACAACAACCACCACAAAAAAAGTCGAATTGTGTATCTCTTGTATCATGATAAAAATTGGAACGTTATATAGCATTTGTATATTGTGGTCTTGGATGTTATACTTCAGAGTAAAAATGTTCTGAATGGCTATTGAGCACTTGAAATGTGGCTAGTGAGACTGAGGAACTGAATTTTTTATTTTTAAATCTTATTTGTGTGAACTTAGTATGAAATAGCCAGACATGTCTAGTGGCTACCTTGGACAATATATAAGAGCCAGTTCATAGGCTTCTGCATGGGCTGGAAGTAGTGAAAATATTTTTGGAACACAGAAATTTCAATTTCAGTGGCTGTAGGCGTCAAACTAGAGCATACTGACTAGTAATAGCACAGTTTATTTATGAAAATAAATGTTTGGGCTCCTGAAATTAAGTCAAATAAAGAGCTATTTCCGCCTTTGCTAATGCAATCTATCTGTGATCAGCTTCAAAAACCTATGTGAAGTATTTAAGAAATAAACATTTTATTTTCCAACTCCAGCTGAAATTAAGGCTTAATGATTTCATAAAATACACAATATACATTTATAAAATAATGATTTCCCACTAGAGTTTTTAAGTTTTTTATTTTCAGCTTCATGGTGACAAATCAAGTCAGAGGGCTATCGTCAGAGATGATTATTTCTTATAAGTGTTAATTTAGTCTTTTAAAATGTTCCACTTTTTCCAGTGTCTAAAATTCTTCCTTTGATCTCTTAGGTCTGCTCTGTCCTCACATACCTTTTTTGCCTTTTGCCCCACTATTTAAAATTATCAAATCATTCCTACTTACAATCTCCAGATATATGTTCTGACTTTTCTGTGATAAATACTGGAAAGGGTAGTTTTTTGTCCTCATTCCTTTTTTTTTTTTTTTTTTTTAGTTTTTTGAATGTTATTATTTTTTTTTTTTAATTTTAAAATCTTTAATTCTTACATGTGTTCCCAAACATGAACCCCCCTCCCACCTCCCTCCCCATAACATCTCTGTGGGTCATCCCCATGCACCAGCCCCAAGCATGCTGTATCCTGCGTCAGACATAGACTAGCGATTCAATTCTTACATGATAGTATACATGATAGAATGCCATTCTCCCATATCATCCCACCCTCTCCCTCTCCCTCTGAGTCCAAAAGTCCGTTATAGACAGCTGCGTCTTTTTTCCTGTCTTGCATACAGGGTCGTCATTGCCATCTTTCTAAATTCCATATATATGTGTTAGTATACTGTATTGGTGTTTTTCTTTCTGGCTTACTTCACTCTGTATAATCGGCTCCAGTTTCGTCCATCTCATCAGAACTGATTCAAATGAATTCTTTTTAATGGCTGAGTAATACTCCATTGTGTATATGTACCACAGCTTTCTTATCCATTCATCTGCTGAGGGACATCTAGGTTGTTTCCATCTCCTGGCTATTATAATCAGTGCTGCGATGAACATTGGGGTACATGTGTCTCTTTCAATTCTGGTTTCCTCGGTGTATATGCCCAGCAGTGGGATTGCTGGGTCATAAGGGAGTTCTATTTGCAATTTTTTAAGGAATCTCCACACTGTTCTCCATAGTGGCTGTACTAGTTTGCATTCCCACCAACAGTGTAGGAGGGTTCCCTTTTCTCCACACCCTCTCCAGCATTTATTGCTTGCAGATTTTTGGATCGCAGCCATTCTGACTGGTGTGAAGTGGTACCTCATTGTGGTTTTGATTTGCATTTCTCTGATAATGAGTGATGTTGAGCATCTTTTCATGTGTTTGTTAGCCATCCGTATGTCTTCTTTGGAGAAATGTCTATTTAGTTCTTTGGCCCATTTTTTGATTGGGTCGTTTATTTTTCTGGAATTGAGCTGCATAAGTTGCTTGTATATTTTTGAGATTAGTTGTTTGTCAGTTGCTTCATTTGCTATTATTTTCTCCCATTCAGAAGGCTGTCTTTTCACCTTGCTGATATTTTCCTTTGTTGTGCAGAAGCTTTTAATTTTAATTAGATCCCATTTGTTTATTTTTGCTTTTATTTCCAGAATTCTGGGAGGTGGATCATAGAGGATCCTGCTGTGATTTATGTCTGAGAGTGTTTTGCCTATGTTCTCCTCTAGGAGTTTTATAGTTTCTGGTCTTACATTTAGATCTTTAATCCATTTTGAATTTATTTTTGTGTGTGGTGTTAGAAAGTGATCTAGTTTCATTCTTTTACAAGTGGTTGACCAGTTTTCCCAGCACCACTTGTTAAAGAGATTGTCTTTACTCCATTGTATATTCTTGCCTCCTTTGTCAAAGATAAGGTGTCCATATGTGTGTGGATTTATCTCTGGGCTTTCTATTTTGTTCCATTGATCTATATGTTGTCCTCATTCCTTTATCAGTAGCTTTTGAATAGTTTTGGTTTTGTATTTACAAAAAAAAAAGAAAGCTTTTAAGGCTAACTCATCCCATTAAACAGAGACGGCAATGGCATCCCACTCCAGTGTTCTTGCCTGGAGAATCCCAGGGATGGGGGAGCCTGGTGGGCTGCTGTCTCTGGGGTCACACAGAGTCGGACACAACTGAAGTGACTTAGCAGCAATGGCATCCCATTAAAAGGATCAAAGTAGTAAATCCAGAATATTATATGGTCTAAAACAAGTATTTTAAGGTGATTGAAATGTTTTTAAATGTAAGAAGACTATGGTCTATTTCAGTCTTTATTCCATCCACCACCTTCCTCTCTTCTCTTCTGTAGTAACTTCTCTCTTTCAACCATGTATGTCTTTTAGAGCACTCAGTGGTGTTATTTTTTTAAAATAAGAGAACCATCATTGTGCAGAAACATCACAACTTCCACACCATTGTTTTTCAAACATGTTCATATATAGTGAGCAGTTGAAGGTATTGCTAGATTATTAAGACATGGTGATATATTCAATTCCATTATTCAAACTTATTATTTTTCACGCATATGACATTATTATATGCTTCTAACACATAGCATTACCACTGACTCTTATATCCAAAACGAGTAAAGCCAGTCTGCTAAATTAAGCATAATCGCTTATTTTCTCAGTCTTCTGTTGTATTTGACACATATTTATTTTTTAAATGAGTCATGGTAAAGCAAAAAATTTAGTAACAGCTGTTGTTCAGTTGCCCCATCATGTCTGACTCTTCAAGTACCCATGGAATCATGCCAGGTTTCCCTGTCCCTCACCATCTTCTGGAGTTCGCCCAAGTTCATGTCCATTGCATCGGTGATGCCATTTAGCCATCTCATCCTCTGTTGCCCTCTTCTCCTTCTGCCTTCAATCTTTCCCAGCATCAAGGTCTTTTCCAATGAGTTGGCTGGTTAAGGTTAAGATTTAGAAGATTCTATTTACTTTTTCCATTTACCGAGCAGTCAATCCTAAAGGAAATAAGTCCTGAATAATTTGGAAGGACTGATGTTGAAGCTGAAACTCCAATATTTTGGCCACCTGATGCAAAAAACTGACTCATTTGAAAAGACCCTGATGCTGGGAAAGATTGAAGGCAGGAGAAGGGGATGACAAAGGATGAGATGGTTGGATGGCATCATTGACTCAATGGACATGAGTTTAAGTAGACTGCAGGAGCTGGTGATGGACAAGGAGGCCTGGTGTGCTGCAGTTCATGGGGTTGCAAAGAATTGGACACGACTGAGCGACTGAACTGAACTGATTTACTTTTTATTTAAAATGGTGAAAAATATTATTATTCAAATTTAATCTAAGTGCTCAGTCGTGTCCAACTCTTTGCAACCTCCGTGGGTGGATTCCAGGCTCTTCTGTCCATGGGATTCTTCAGGCACAAAATACCTAAATAAAGTGTTGTGCACAAACATGATTTGAGAACTCTGGTTCAGATTATTCTAAGTTAAGTTACATTGTCAAGTTTCAGTGGGACATGATTTCCAGGTCAGCATTTGCTCAGTTCCTAGCTATGTTAGAATTGTTTTTTAACCATAAAGGATAAATTGGAAAAGAAAAACTGGGAGAGGAGGAAATCAAAACAGTAAAACAAATCCTAACACGGATTCAACTTGATTAAATGGTAGACATTATAATTCTCTTTTCTATTCATTACCTTGGAAATACCTGATTTGAATGATAAGTCAAATATGCCAGAAATATAACTGTCCTTTTGGAAAAATTCTGGCCAATTGAGGGTAAAGTCCAATTTCCTTTGAATAAACAATTACTATATCCAGTTTTCCAGATCTATATCCAGAAAAACAAATCACATTGAAAATAGCAATTGTCTGTTTCTTTGCCATCTACCAAAATAACCATTAACATACAATGTGAAATAATTAGCAAAATATTTTTAAAATAAATTTATTTCACCTTTATCTTACCCTTTTAAATTTATATTGCATTTATTTTATACTGTGTATATTTTACATCTCTATATAAATTAATATACTTTTATTAGGATCAAGTGTTCAAAATATTGTTCCTAATAAAGATATGTAATAAAAAAAAATGGAGGCACCAGTTTACTACTAAATAAGTGACTTGAGTCATTCAGGTTTGTCTTTATTTTCTCCGTGGAGATTAACTTTGAGCTTTGTATGTGGTATACAATGAAAGACTATTTGCAGAATTAATATTTTGTTCCTCTTACATATTTTTAAAACTATACTTTTCCATTGAGTCTATTTTTGTACATGGTGGGTATTTTGTGAAGTATTCTCTCCTGGATCATCTAACTTATTCCCAGAATTTTGGTAGAGTTGAATTTTATTATTTCTAAATTACCCGTGATGAATGAGTATCAAGTACTACTTTGAATATTGTTGCTAAAGGCGAATTCATTATTTTCCTTGGGGAAGAAAAATACAGTGTGAAAGAGCAACACTCTGTTTCATCAGCACCACTCCCCTCCTGCCTCACTGTGCCTCCTTACAGTTCCTCAAACTGCTTTTTTTCTTGCCTCAGTGTTTTCACGTAAATAATCCTTCTGCTGGAAAGCTCTTCTCTTCACTGTCAGGCTAACTCACCCCATTCGTAAGGTCTCATTTTAAATGCCACTTTTTTCAGCAAAGGCCCCACTTTTTACTCCCTTCCCCTTACCCTGTACTTTTTCTTCACAGCACTTACCATGGCCTGTGATTCACAAATACACATTCTTGTTGTTGTCTTGGACTGCAGAACACCAGGCCTCCCTGTCCTTCACCATCTCCACACCACATGTTATGCATACAAACATGTATATAATGTCCCTTTGCTTTCTAGACTCTAACCCAACACTGTTTCTTTTATCCAGCATCTAGCACAGTGTCTGGCACAGGTGCCCTTAATACTCAATTCTTTGAAAATATTGAATAAATATTTTGTAAATTAGACATAAGGGAACAGCTGAGAACAACATTCCATAGGATTTCATTGTTTTGTGCTGAGCCATTCTACCTCCCTTCTCCCTATTGCTACTTACCACTTATTAAAATTCTGACTAGTCATTGTAGTATTATTCCTAAAGGTGCAAGAATTGCTATGCAGTTGGGTGACTCCATCAGGATTATACAAACTTTTTCAACTGCCAGTCAGCTTTCCTATAGCAGCCTTGAATGTCTCTTCAAGAGTACCTGATGTATTCTTTGAAATCACAGACCATGTGTTCAACTGAATTGTCATCGTCGTGACAGCTCCAGTATGTTGAAATAGTGGGAGGTGACTGTTGTCATCCAGACACTCACACAAAAATAATGACTTCCTCATTTCAGTCATGTGGTATTTGTACTATAGGCTTCCTCGGGTGGTTCAGTGATAACGAATTCGCCTGCTAATGCAGGAGATGTGGGTTTGCCCCTGGTCGAGAAGATCCCCTGGGGAAGGAACCCACTCCAGTATTCTCGCCTGGGAAATCCCATGGACAGAGGAGCCTGGGGGGCTACAGTCCATGAAGTCACAAAAGAGTCAGACACAACTAAACAACAACAATTTGTACTATACCATCATCTTTAAGTGTGCCCGGCCTTGCAATGTGACTGACAGACCAAGGTTCTCTTCTTGGTCACAACAGATGTTAAATGAAAAATACATGAAGGAGAACCTAGGATAGTAAAGGGGTGGGTAAGGAAATTATATTTATTGTCATATAGTATGTGCCACATGTGGTACAAATAACACCCTTTCATTCCATTCTCACAACAACCCTTGTGAAGTAGGTATTATCCCTTTTTACACATGAGGAATCTTTTTCTGACAATGTAGATTGTCTCTTGAATTTTCCTGTTGACATTAATTCACATTTATTTACTTTCATCCTCCTATGTCAAGATTTTGGCAACTGTATAACCCAAAATGTATACTTTCACTCAATAAATATTAATTTAATGAAATAAGTTTCACAGTACATCATTGAATGATTGAAAATCAGAACCTACCATCCTTCTATCTCAGGTTGCATCTTTTTCTAGCACTCCTTGAAGACATCCTGAGCTAGTGAGCACCCTTGCTGGTTTCCACATTTCCCATTTATTAAATACATACACAATCAATTCATCTTCAGCCCTATTGGACTCTCTGAGCTCAGTCTCCATAGTCTCATTTGTCATTGTGCAGTCACCCAGTCATGCCCAGCTCTTTGTGATCCCATGAACTGCAGCACGACAGGCTTCCCTGCCCTTCACTGTCTTTCTGACTTTGCTCACTCATGGCCATTGAGTCAGCGATACCAAGCAACGATCTCATCCTCTGTCGCCCCCCTCTCCTCCTGCCCTCAATCTTTCCCAGCATCAGGGTCTTTTCCAATGAGTCGGCTCTTCGCATCAAGTAGCCAAAGTACTGGGACTTCAGCTTCAGCATCAGTCCTTTCAATAAATAATCAGGATTGATTTCCCTATTCTAACAGGGACCAGAAAGCCACCTGATGGATGATACATAACCAATGCTCTTAATCATGAAATCACCCCTCCAGCTTCTAGTTAGAATAGTACCAACAGGATTTACCTATCTCAGAGTTAGATAAAAGGGGACTGTATTTCTCCATATAAGGTGAGCTTATACCTTAGGTAAGTAAGTAAAGTCACTCAGTCGTGTCCGACTCTTTGTGACCCCGTGTACTGCAGCCCATCAGGCTCCTCAGTCCATGGGATTCTCCAGGCAAGAATACTGGAGTGGGTTGCCATTTCTTTCTCCAGGGGATCTTCCCGACCCAGGGATCAAACCCAGGTCTCCCGCATTGGAGGCAGACGCTTTAACCTCTGAGCCACCAGGGAAGCTCAGAAATCTTCCTTAATGGTTCTCCTTCACCCCTGCACGAACGGACCAGAAATGAAGAACTATATGACCTTCCTCTCCCTTCTCTGTGAAGGATGGACCTTGGTCCTCATCTATACTCCTGAGAAAATAGAACCTTTCATTTTCTTCTCATCAATTTCTTTATCAACTTTCTCTTCCCTCATTTGATTCCAATTTTCTGGACCTTACTATAGTCTAGATAAAGGCACGTTTTGAAGGAAACAAGCCTGTGGTAGGAGGGACCAACTTATCTATGCCATGTTGCAACAAAGATTGCAAATCTGTAAAACCTCCCTTGCATGGACACTGTCCAACCCATCTACCCTGTGTCTTCAGAATTGGGACGACAGAAATGAAACTGCATTTCTCCGTCTCAAGGGTACATGGTGAGGGCAGTCTCATCCAGCATCATTTCAGGCTTCTAGCGAAATGTGTAGAAGATTCAAGATCCATGTCCCATTTCTCCCTTTAACTCCCACTAGAAAGTCTTTGTTGTTGGAGGAACTGGTTTCAAGAGTATACGATCTCCCCAAAGTGGGTGTTGTCCCAGGACCTTCATAAGATGCTGTAGCAGTAGGAGATACTCTCCACGCTGATACCTGCCACAGCTGCGTACAATTCAGGTACCACCAGCTCTGGTACTTGCAACACAGCCTTGTCATTTGCACTTTGAGCAGCAGTTTCAAGACACGAGTGTAGCTTTCTAAGTGAGGGGCGGCTGTCCTCACTCCAGCGCCAGCAGGACTTCATGAGACCGTACCTGAAAGGGGAACAAGAGAAACTGACTTCCTTGACAAGGCAAATGTTTGAAAAATATGCTTCTTCACTTACAAATCTCAACAAAAGAACCCTACAATTCTGTAATCTATTCATTACCCTGTCCCATACTCTTCCCAGAGAATACTACTCCTTCTCACCTTCCTACATACTGAATCTCTTAATATCTTAACCTTTTTTTATAATAGGAATGACTGATGATTTTTTTCTACTTTTATTATGGAAAACATTGAACACACATAAATGTAGAGAATAGTTACACTAGTCACACGAATAGTATACTAGTTAATACTAGTCAATAGTTATACTATGGGCTTCCCTAGTGGCTCAGTCAACAAAGAATCTTTTTTTTTTTTACATGAATGCAAAGTTTTTTACATGAATGTGAATTCATGTGAGTTCCTTTATTCACTTGAATCTTCTAATCCTATTTCATCACCTTATTCTTTTTCTTTTCCTTATTTTAAAAATTTGGGATATAATCGTTTTATGGGCTTTCCTCAGGGCACAGATGGTAAAGTAAAGACTCCAATACAGGAGACCCGGATTCGATCTCTGGGTCGGGAAGATCCCCTGGAGGAGGGCATGGCTGCCCACTCCAGTGTTCTTGCCTGAAGAATTTCATGGTCAGAGGAGCCTGTCGGGCTACAGTCCATGGGGTCAATGTCATGTTGGTTTCTGCTGTACTACAACCAGTATGACAAAACAGTTTGTTGTTTTTCCTATTACCAAAAACTCTTTCAGAAGTTGAGTGTTTTCATCCTACATATTATGAATTTACATCATTCCAGACTACTGCTATAACTTATCTACCAGTATGAGCTACATTACAACAGGGGAAAATAAGAAGATATGGAATAACATGATTCATACTAATTTCAGATACTGTAATCAGATAGTTCTTTCCATTAGTCCAGGTCAGTTTCTCCCTTTATTATTTAGCTTCCCCAGGAAATGGCCTTAGATAGATGTATTTACCACCTTCAGTCTGTCTTTGTTTCAATCCAGTTTCTAGAGAATGTGTAACACAGTCTGTTATCAAACACTCTTTATCAAGTCTCATTGCCACCCAAGAACAGCAGTTTCCTACCGTTCATCTTATAAAGTCGGCATCCTACGCCCCAGCTTCTTACCACATAGGCCTTGCTTAACAGGAGCCCTCTCCTCCTCCTAAGACAACATCTAGCTATGCCCCAGACATGGTTAGTAACACCCAGCTTTTTCTTTGCTTATGCTCTGCCCGAGGCATTAATATCCTCTCCCTGGTTCTTCTTTGCTAATGGTATAAGTAGGAATTTTCAATTCCTTCCCTTATAACCTGTGTTTCCCATACTCTTTAATGTTGTACCATTAGACTTTGTATAAGATGTTATGTTACTCTACTAATACTGATAACATTTACCGAGAACATACTTATTATAAAAGGCATGGTGTGCTTAGTCGACTATTCAGTCATGTCTGACTTTGCAACCCCACAGATTGTGGTCCACCAAACTCCTCTGTCCATGGGATTTTCTAGGCAAGAATACTAGAGTGGGTTGCCATTTACTCCTCCGGGGGATCTTTTCGACCCAAGGACCCAACCTGAGGTCCTGTGTCTCTTGCATTGCAAGGAGATTCTTTACCCACTGAGCCATCAGGGAAGCCCAAAAGGCATGGAAGGGAAACTTAAAACATGCATTATTTCATTGCAGCCTCACAATTACTTTGAGGTAGAACTATCATTTTACCTGTTTTAAGCTAAGTAAACAACGTAACATATAGGACTCAAGACTGAAATGTGTCTTTTTGACTATGACATGAATCTGAGTTTTTAACCAGTCTACTCATTGCTTCACACTTTCTGTTGATTTTCATGTTCTTTCAGGTATTCCTCATCCAAATATTACATGGTTCAAGATCAGGTACTTTTTCAGTTAAATGTCTCCGCCTATCCCCAGTATCAAGGACAGCCACACACATATATATACCCTACAAGAAATATTTGTCAATAATTTCATTCTAGTATATCCAGCCAGTATCATCACTATCCTATGTGTATATAAGTATATACAGTTATGATTTTTAGCATTTTTAATATGCTTGATACAATTACTGTTTGTATTTGTGGGAAACTCAGGTGCTAGAAAGTTACCTTTTCAGTACTGAAGAATTTACAAAATAACAGCAATTTAAATAGAAATGTATATCAATATATTATCTCCTGCTTTCTTAAAAATAATTGAAGCCTTTCTTATAGTCTACCATAACCTGCTTTGTACTTTACTGTTTATGAAATTCTGCATGTAATTTTTACTTTTCTGCTTCTATGTTAGTTCACCAACTGTCCCTTTCTGCTGGCAATTTGATACCTTCCTTCTGCTGTCTAATTTCTTCTCACTGTCTTTCTTCTGATGGGCTTCCAACAGGCTTAGAACCAGGAAAATTTTTTTTAAGTTAGATATCAAATAAGAACCAGCGAGTAACTGTGGATTTTATGACAATTATATTAGAACTGAAGCTGGTAGTCTCTGAGACTGACATTTATATAGCTAAAACAGTGCTGTACCTGCCCTGGATTTCGTCTGTTTTAAACATTCCAGAGGAACTAAACTTTAACAATGTCGGCAAATCTAAATTTATAATATAGCATTCAGTGGCTGCCTCCATATTGTATATGTGTGTGTTTGTGTGTGTGCATGTATACACACACACACACATACACACACACAAATGTAAAGACACATATACACATATATATGAGCAGATGTATTTTCTGCATAGGTTTGGTTTAAGGTTGTACCTTAGCACATAGAGGACAGCTGAGGATCATCTGAGCCACTTTACAAAGGGCATGACTGATAAAGAGCAAAAAAGATTTTAAAAGCCACTTACATGGTGTGTGTGCAGCTACTGGGTCTCTCCATGATTTGCCCTCTTTGGAGATGCTGTAGGATATTGGTAGGAGGGACTTCAGGATATGGAGGTGCCCCTGTTGGTATGGAAAGAGACAAGTAAGACAACTTTAGAGTCTTCTAGATTATAAACTATAACCAACACTATTCTCCATCCACCTGGGCTAATCGCCTCCAAAAGTAGGAAACCTAATAGGCATAATATAGTTGATCCCTGGTGATCAGATAAGGATATAACTTGGAGAATTTTGGAGAAAGGAGATGTTGGGGGAGGGAGATGTGATAATTTAGGAAAATGGCAAGTCTTTAGGAATGTAACAAAATAAAGCTGAGCGAGAAATAAGATCTGCCCTCTACTTCTCAAACAAGAGAAAGTGCTGCAGTTTCTCAGTCAAATGGATTAATAAATCTAAAGACAACATTTTTATATTTATGCAAGATCAGCCTAGGGGTTTCCCAGGTGGCGCTAGTGGTAAAGAATCCGCATTCCATTGCAGGAAACTCAAGAGATGTGGTTTTGATCTCTGGGTGGGGAAGATCCCCTGGAGAAGGAAATGGCAACCCTCTCCAGCAATAATTTGCCTGAAAAATTCCATGGACAGAGGAACCTGGCAGGCAACAGTCCATGGGGTTGCAAAGAGTTGGACACGACTGAGCGACTGAGCAACTGAGCACACACAAGGTCATCCTTGGAATACTGCTTGGATTTTAAAATATGCCATGGAATTGTTAAAGTCTTGGGGGAAAGAAAGAGGAAGGAGGGAGACAGATAGGGAGGGAATCATGATTTTATAAGACTACCTCAAAAATCAAGCTTGGATTCTGAAAATGTGTCAGCTCAGTTCAATCTTCAGCAATTGTGTCGAAACCTCTTTTCACAGCAAATGCAATCTACCACACAAATAAACATCCTTGCATATTCCTATAGGGGTGCACACTACTTTGGGAACTCTCCTTACCTAGAGTCACCATCTCGTACAGCAGGATCCCAAAAGACCAGCTGTAAAAGGAACAAAGCTGTTTACTTCATTTTTATTTCTGCCTTTCATAAAGATAGCTCACTTAAATACAGAGACCTTCAGTAAGAAACCCATGACACCAATACAGTATACTAATACATATATATAGAATTTAGAAAGATGGTAACGATAACCCTGTATGCAAGACAGCAAAAGAGACACAGATGTATCGAACAGTCTTTTGGACTCTGGGAGAGGGAGAAGGTGGGATGATTTGGGAGAACGGTATTGAAACATGTATAATATCATATAAGAAGTGAATCGCCAGTCTAGGTTCGATGCAGGATACAGGGTGCTTGGAGCTGGTGCACTGGGATGACCCAGAGGGATGGTATTCGGAGGGAGGTGGGAGGCGGGTTCAGGATTGGAAACACGTGTACACCCGTGGCAGATTCATGTTGATGTGTGGCAAAACCAATATAATATTGTAAAGTAAACATAATAATAATAAAAAAATTAAATTTAAAAAATAAAAATTAAAAAAAAGAAACCCATGACAATGGCAGTTAATGGGAATCAAGGGTGATTGGTAGAATAAGCAATGTAGTTACGCCATTAGAAAATATTTCTGTCCAGTCCCCTTAGAATCTAATTTGCCCGAGAGCTCGATTTATGTCTCCTTTCTACACATTAATAGATATTTACTATTATTTGTTAACTATTACATATGAATACATATTATATATTAATAGGTATTTACACATTAATAGATATTTACTCTTATTTGTTAAATGCCATGAGTGCTTATGCAAATGCAGACATATTCACTCAAACATATAAAAATTCCCCTGTGTATCTTTTTCATCTTTTCTATTCCTTCCTGCTGAAATTCCAGCTTTTATTCTTAGTTCAAGGCCAAGCAGGGTTTATCATTTGTCTACTATTTCCTCAGTAGATCTAACTGCCCAAACCTAGGTAAAACATTAACAGAGCAAGTTTTATACATAAATGGAGTAAGTAGTTGCCTAAACAATATGATTTGAGAGACATATGTTTCATTATTCTACAGCATCATTGTGAAATGAGCAGTATCTCCCAAGGGAGTTAATTACTTTCAGACCTCTATTGAAAAGCAGGTATTAGTGAAACAGCAATGAAATGAAAAATCAGTGTCTTAATAGATTCACCACATTAATTGATGTTCTAAATTTCCCCTGAAGCTCCTAACATTCAAGGCTGGTAAGATATTTTGTTTTATACCTACCTGCTCCTCCAAGCAGATGAGTCATATGGTTACCAAAAGTCAATTGTAATTCTTTGCAATCCTGTTTATGCCAATCATACATATAACTATAACTATGCAATCAATTACATACCATGTGGATTGATTAAATATACATGCCAAAAGCCTAAGCTCCCTGAAAACTAGGTTGAATGCTTTGAAAACATTCTCTAAAATCAAGCCGCTAAAAAGAGAGTGTTGTCGAACTGTGTGAGACAACTGTAGAAAACTGGGGGGAAACTAACAATAAATGCCTGCAGTCAAACTGCATCACAATTGTTTTATACAAGAAATACAACATGTAACTTCAGTTAGCATAGCACGTGTAGCCTCTTGGCCTTCCTCTGAAAGACTGATAGATAAATATCCATTTATATGTTTTAAGTTAAAATAAATTGAGTATATAAACACATATATACATGGGCTTCCCTGGTGGCGCACCTGCCTGCCAATGCAGGAGAGGTAAAAGATAGGATTTGATCCCTGGGTCAGGAGGACCCCCCTGGAGGAGGAATAAGCTACCCAACTCTGGTATTCTTGCCTGGAAAATTTCATGGACAGAGGAGCCTGTCAGTCAGATACAACTGAAGCGACTTAGCACAACCCATACATATATATATATATATACGTATATATATGTAAATATATATATTTTTTCTTTTTATTTTAATAGCTCCTAGTTTAAACTTTTCATTAAGTGGATCTGCCTCTTTCAGATAAAACTAGATAAAGAGATAAAACTCTCCCAAATCGAATCCTCAGATATTGGTGTGAATAATCTATTCATTTTTCATTTTTTTCTCCTAATTAAGGCCTCTAATCTAACACAGAGGGAATACTTCAGGAGACACTAAAAAGGATTGCAGACAGCTGCCAAATATGAGCTCTGCCACATAACACACATTTTTGCTTGAGAGTCTGTCTGACTTCAAAGCAGAGACTTCATGCATAGACTTAATTGACAATAGACCCAGTCATGTTCACAGGCAGGAGGACGCTGAAATCAAGAAAGGAGGAACTCCACGGGGCAGGAACAAACCGCACATGTCTCCTTTGATGCCAGCTGGTTTCAGCAGAAGCCGTTCTGGGGCAAGCCACTTGAGAGGTACGACGTGACTGGAGGAGATGGCCCCTCGGGAGTGAACTTCGTAAGCCAGGCCCAGCCCACAGAGCTTAGCAGTGAGGTCACACTGGATCAGAATATTCCTGGCTGCCACGTCGCCATGGAACAGATGCTTCTCCTGGAGAAATTCCTGTCAATGTGAGGTCAAAATGCATCAGCTCTCTGAGGTCGTGGCTTGGGTCCCAGATAAAATGAAGCAGATCCTCGAAAAGACATTTTCTACCCTGAACAAGCTGCATTAATAATGACATATCCATTCTCCCCCAAACTCCCTCCCATCCAGGCTGCCACATAACACTGAGAGTTCCCTGTGCTCTACAGTAGGTCCTTGTTGGTTATCCATTTTAAATATAGCAATATGTATTTATATGGCTGAGTCCCTTTGTTGTCCACCTGAAACTATCACAACATTGTTTATCAGTTATACTGCAATAGAAAATAAAAAGTTTAATAATAAAAAAAATTCACATGTCACTTCCACACAGGTACTAAGTGGCAGTGACCAGAACCTAATATTCTAATTCATAAGAAGCACAATACTTATAATGAATCAGACATGTTGGCATTGTGTTTAAGATCAACAAACTGATACCAGAAATTCATTCTTTAAAAAAATAATAAAAACTTTATTATTTTTTTATGAGTGGTTTTAGGGTAAAAACAATGTTGAGTGGAAAACCCAGAGCACTCACGCCTCCTGCCCCTTAGTTTCCTCTATTATTAACAACTTGCATCACTGTGATACATGTTACAACTGATGAACCTATGCGCTCAGTTGCTCAGTTGTGACTCTTTGCAACTCCATGGACTATAGCCCACCAGGCTCCTCTGTCCATGGGATTTCCCAGACAAAAATACTGGAGTGGTTTGCCATTTCCTCCTCCAGGAGATCTTCCTGATACAGGTAGCAAACCCAAGCCTCTTCTTGCATCTTCTGCATTGGCAGGCAGATTCTTTATGACTGTTCCATTTGGGAAGCCCTATGTGCTTAGTCGCTCAGTTGGGTCCAACTCTTTTTGATTCCATGGACTGTAGCCCTCCAGGCTCCTCTGTCCATGGGATTCTCCAGGCAAGGATACTGGAGTGGGTTGCCATGCCCTCCTCCAGGGGATCTTCCCGACTCAGCAATCAAACCAGGGTCTCCTGCATTGCAGGCAGATTGCTTACCAGCTGAGCTACCAGGGAAGCCCTATACAGGTATACTGTTTTCAACTGGAGTCCAGAGCTTACAAAAGGGTGCACTTTTTGTGTTTACATTCTCTGGGTCTGACATTGATCCATACATTTTTGATACATTGGTATATCCTTTTTATTTCTGAAGACAAATTTATTAGTAAATATACTAGCTTTGCTTTAAACAAACAAACCAAGAATAGCAAACTGAGCAAATAAGCCAAATAATATTCATACTGGGTTTGGAAAATAAAATCTCATATTCTGAATCCAGCCCTGGCCTGATTTCACATTTTTCTGAAACACTGGGCTGGAGGAAGCACAAGCTGGAATCAAGATTGCCGGGAGAAATATCAACAATCTCAGATATGCAGATGACACCACCCTTATGGCAGAAAGTGAAGAAGAACTAAAGAGCCTCTTGATAAAAGTGAAAGAGGAGAGTGAAAAAGTTGGCTTAAAGCTCAACATTCAGAAAACGAAGATCATGGCATCACTTCATGGCAAACAGATGGGGAAACAGTGGAAACAATGGCTGACTATTTTTCTGGGCTCCAAAATGACTGCAGATGGTGACTGCAGCCATGAAATTAAAAGATGCTTACTCCTTGGAAGGAAAGTTATGACCATCCTAGACAGCATATTCAAAAACAGAGAAGTTACTTTGCCAACAAAGGTCCATCTAGCCAAGGCTATGGTTTTTCTAGTAGTCATTTATGGATGTGAGAGTTGGACTATAAAGAAAGCTGAGCACCGAAGAATTGATGCTTTTGAACTTGGTGTTGGAGAAGGCTCTTGAGAGTCCCTTGGACTGCAAGGAGATCCAACCAGTCCATTCTAAAGGAGGTCAGTCCTGGGTGTTCACTGGAAGGACTGATGCTGAAGCTGAAACTCCAATACTTTGGTCACCTGATGGGAAGAGCCAACTCATTGGAAAAGACTCTGATGCTGGGAAAGATTGAAGGCAAAAGGAGAAGAGGGCAGCAGAGGATGAGACGGTTAGATAGCATCACCAACTCAATGGACATGAATCTGAGCAAGCTCTGGGAGATAGTAAAGCATGGGGAAGCCTGCCATGTTGCAGGTCATGGGGTTACAAAGAGTCAGATACAACTTAGTGACTGCACAAAGACAACAATGCATAGCAAAACTGTCACAACAGTAAATTTATATACAATTTTACATCATCTCATTTTGTCCCTAAAGTAACTAGATGGGGTAAGTTAGGGAAGTAGCTTTCCGATAAATCTAAATGATTACACAAGGCCACATAGATATTAAGTGACCAGAGCCAGGTATTCTAATTCATAGAAATATTACAAATTCTACTAATACTTTTTAGTCCAGAAGTAAAAACCCACTCCAGTATTCTTGACTGGAAAATCCCATGAACAGGGGATCCTGAAGGGCTGCAGTCCATGGGGGTCACAAAGTTGGACATGACTGAGGTACTGAGCATACACGCAAATCAGAACTACCTGAAAGCTTTATAAACTCATAAGGTTTTAACTCTGGATTTACTTAACCAAAATATAGGAAAAGGAGCCTGGTATTCCATATTTTTAAGAAGTATCAAAATTATTCCAGCACAGCCAAGAAGGTGTTTGAGAACCACTGCACCTGGATGACATTGATAAGATATGTGGGATCCTAGTTCCCTGGCCAGGGATTAAACTCGTGCCCCTTGCATTAGAAGTGCAGAGTCAACCACCAGACCACTAGGGAAGCCCCTATTTAGGTTAGTTTAAAATAAAGAAATGATCTGATTTTCACCCCTTTCTTATTCCTCCTCTTCCACTTGTTCTTTGTTCCTTTTCAAGTATATGCAATTCCTGTCACGTTCAGTATTACAGCAAGTCTCCTGCCTAACACATTCTGAGCTAGTATTTCTTGTTCTTCAGGTATAAATTATAAACATCCTTCTGGCTCTGTAGCCTTTCACCCATTTGTTTTCTCTTCCCGAATCTTCTACCGATTCATCTTTTCCTCTTTTACATCTGGTAACAGTATACATAGGGAAGGATGAGAACGGGGCAGCAGAGGATGGGGTGACTAGATAGCATCACCAACTCAATAGACATCATTTGAGCAAACTCTGGGAGATAGTGGAAGACAGAGGAGCCTGGCCGGCTACAGTCCAGACAGCTGGAAACAATCAGACACGACTGAGTGAACAACATGTGGACATATAGCTCTTGGCCCTGGTGCTTTTACCTTTAAGACTGAGAAACCTTTCAAAACCCTTCTTGGGACTACCCTGGTGGTCCAGTAGTTAAGATTCTGTGCTTCCCGGGGCACAGGTTTGATCCCTGGTTGGGGAACTAAGATCCTGCATGCCTCATGGTGTGTCCAAAAAAAAAATTATTTTTTAATAAACAATAAAAGAAATAAAACCCTTCCTGTTTCTTCTAGAAACCCTAAATCGACCACTTTCTACCTAGAATGACAAATCCTGAATTACATTATCTAAATAATTTCATAAAGAGAAAACTGAAAACTATTTATCGATGCTTGAGTTTCTGCCCCCTAACTTCCATCAGATTTCGTTTATAATATATACCCCATTTGAGAACATAAATATAAGAAATATGACATTAAATACCAGGCTAACAACAAAGATCACTGCCATCTGTTGTCACTTCTCCAAGCCTTACCAAAGCCAAAAGGACCTGCTTCCCAATGTGATATATTTGTTTCTCTGTGAGGTCATAGGGAAGACCATCCATGGTCATCACATCCTAAAGAGATAAAGAAAAAGGCTTTACATCAAAATGACATGAACAGATCTAAAGGGAAAAATAGGGAAAGAAATATTCTTAAATGCAGTTACTGAAGCTAAGGCAAAGACACAAAAATATAAGGACTTGGGAATTCCTTTGGCAATCCACTGGTTAGGAACCCACACTCTTACTGCAAAGGGGGGCCTGGGTTCGATCCCTTGTCGGGGAGGTTAGCTCCCACTAACCACATGGCACGGCCAAAAATAAATAAATAAAAATTCAAAAACTAAAAAATGTACAAAAGCTAAAAGATTCAAGGAGAGATAGTATGAGAGATTCCCAGGTATGCAGAGGAGTGCCACGATTTACTGGACCAGGAAGACAATAAAGAATGTAGGTGAATAGCAGAATGAAGGAAGAACAGAATTTGTCAGGCTAATTGGTATGTGCACAGCTAATCAACCAGGTCAAGCCTTTCTTCCTAGTCAGGCTAATTGGTATGTGCACAGCTAATTAACCAGGTCAAACCTTTCTTGCTAACACCTCTGCCCCACCACTCACCCGGCGACAGGTCCAGAGAAAGCTGAGCAGGTCTCCCTGGGCCACATCCTCCAGTACCATGTAGAGCGGCAGCCTGTCTGTGCAACAGCCTTCCAGATGTACCAGGTTTTTGTGCTTCCCCAAGTACTGATAGAATTGGATTCGTCCTAAGAAATCCTGCACCTCTTGAAGCCCCGTTGGTTCTGTGGAGGACAGAAGAACCATGGGGAATGAGCAGTCAGAGTGCCAATAAAGTGGGGAGTATGAGGCAGGAAGCAACCTCAGAGATGGTAAATTTCAAGGCCTCAAAAGCGAATGAGCGCACACCAAGAGTAAACAGAAAGGGGATCAATTAGATGATCTTCGATGTCACTTTTCTTTTATCAAAGGTAACATAGAACCACAGTTCTTCAGAACTAGTTAGACTTTCCTCTGCCTAATGGCCAACTGTTCTGCTTACATTAAACTATTATCACACATACTATTTTCTTCTTGTTTAGTCACTAAGTTATGTCTGATTCTTTTGGGACCTCATAGACTGCAGTCAACCAACCTCCTCGGTCTATGGAATTCTGCAGGCAAAAATACTGGAATGGGTTGCCATTTCGTTCTCCAGGGGATCTTCCTGACCTAGGGATCGAACCTGTTTCTCCTGCATTGCAGATGGATTCGTTACTGCTGAGCTACATGGAAGCCCCTGACTATAACATCAGCTAAGTTGCTCAGTCATGTCCAACTCTGCGACCCCATGAATCAGAGCACACCAGGCCTCCCTGTCCATCACCAACTCCCGGAGTTCACTCAAACTCACGTCCATCGAGTCGGTGATGCCATCCAGCCATCTCATCCTCTGTCATCCCTTTCTCCTCCTGCCCCCAAACCCTCCCAGCATCAGGGTCTTTTCCAATGGGTCAACTCTTCTCATGAGGTGGCCAAAGGACTGGAGTTTCAGTGTCAGCATTAGTCCTTCCAATGAACACCCAGGACTAATCTCCTTTAGGAAGGACTGGTTGGATCTCCTTGCAGTCCAAGGGACTCTCAACAGTCTTCTCCAACACCAAGTTTAAAACCATCAATTCTTCGGCACTCAGCTTTATTCACAGTCCAACTCTCACATCCATACATGACCACTGGAAAAACCATAGCCTTGACTAGACGGACCTTTGTTGGCAAAGTAACGTCTCTGCTTTTGAATATGCTATCTAGGTTGGTCATAACTTTTCTTTCAAGGAGTAAGCGTCTTTTAATTTCATGGCTGCAGTCACCATCTGCAGTGATTTTGGAGCCCAGAAAAATAAAGTTTGACACTATTTCCACTATTTCCCCATCTATTTGCCATGAAGTGATGGGACCAGATGCCATGATCTTCGTTTTCTGAATGTTGAGCTTTAAGCCAACTTTTTCACTCTCCTCTTTCACTTTTATCAAGAGGCTCTTTAGTTCTTCTTCACTTTCTGCCATAAGGGTGGTGTCATCTGCATATCTGAGGTTATTGATATTTCTCCTGGCAATCTTGATTCCAGCTTGTGCTTCCTCCAGCCCAGCATTTCTCATGATATACTCTTCATAGAAGTTAAATAAGCAGGGTGACAATATACAGCCTTGACGGACTCCTTTTCTTATTTGGAACCAGTCTGTTGTTCCATGTCCAGTTCTAACTGTTGCTTCCTGACTTGCATATAGGTCTCTCAGGAGGCAGGGTAGGTGGTCTGGTATTCCCATCTCTTTCAGAATTTTCCACAATTTATTGTGATCCACACAGTCAAAGGCTTTGGCATAGTCAATAGAGCAGAAATAGATGTTTTTCTGGAACTCTCTTGTTTTTTCAATGATCCAGCGGATGTTGGCAATTTGATCCCTGGTTCCTCTGCCTTTTCTAAATCCAGCTTGAACATCTGGAAGTTCACAGTTCACGTACTACTGGGTCCTGGCTTGGAGAATTTTGAACATTACTTTACTATCATGTGAGATGAGTGCAATTGTGTGGTAGTTTGAGCATTCTTTGTCATTGCCTTTCTTTGGTACTGGAATGAAAACCGACCATTTCCAGTCCTGTGGCTACTGCTGAATTTTCCAAATTTGCTGGCATATTGAGTACAGCACTTTCACAGCATCATCTTTCAGGATTTGAAAGAGCTCAACTGGAATTCCATCACCTCCTCTAGCTTTGTTTGTAGTGATGCTTTCTAAGGCTCACTTGACTTCACATTCCAGGAAGTCTGGCTCTAGGTGAGTGATCACACCATCATGATTATCTTGGTTATGAAGTTCTTTTTTGTGCAGTTCTTCTGTGTATTCTTGCCACCTCTATTTAGTATCTTCTGCTTCTGTTAGGTCCATACCATTTCTGTCCTTTATCGAGCCCATCTTTGCATGAAATGTTCCCTTGGTATCTCTAATTTTCTTGAAGAGATCCCTAGTCTTTCCCATTCTGTTGTTTTCCTCTACTTCTTTGCATTGATCACTGAGGAAGGCTTTCTTATCTCTCCTTGCTATTGTTCGGAACTCTGCATTCAGATGCTTATATCTTTCCTTTTCTCCTTGGCTTTTCGCTTCTCTCCTTTTCACAGCTATTTTTATGGCCTCCTCAGACAGCCATTTTACTTTTTTGCATTTCTTTTCCATGGGGATGGTCTTGATCCCTGTCTCCTGTACAATGTCAGGAATCTCAGTCCATAGTTCATCAGGCACTGTGTCTATCAGATCTAGTCCCCTCAATCTATTTCTCACTTCCACTGTATAATCATAAGGGATCTGATTTAGGTCATACCTGAATGGTCTAGCGGTTTTCCCCACTTTCTTCAATTTCAGTCTGAATTTGGCAATAAGGAGCTCATGATCTGAGCCACAGTCAGCTCCTTGTCTTGTTTTTGCTGACTGTATAGAGTTTCTCCATCTTTGGCTACAAAGAATATAATCAATCTGATTTCAATGTTGGCCATCTGGTGATGTCCATGTGTAGTCTTCTCTTGTGTTGTTGGAAGAGGCTTTTTTCTATGACTAGTGTGTTCTCTTGGGAAAACTCTATTATCCTTTGCCCTGCTTCATTTTGTACTCCAAGGCCAAACTTCCCTGTTACTCCAGGTGTCTCTTGACTTCCTACTTTTGTATTCCAGTCCCCTATGATAAAAGGGACATCTTTTTTGGGTGTTAGTTCTAAAAAGTCTTGTAGGTCTTCATAGAACCGTTCAACTTCAGCTTCTTCAGTGTTACTGTTTGGGGCATAGGCTTGGATTACCGTGATATTGAATGGTTTGCCTTAGAAACGAAGAGAGGTCATTCTGTCATTTTTGAGATTGCACCAGGTACTGCATTTTGGACTCTTTTGTCGCCCATGATGGCTACTCCATTTCTTCTAAGGGATTCCTGCCTGCAGTAGTAGATATAATGGTCATCTGAGTTAAATTCACCCATTCCAGTCAGTCTAGTTTATGACTATAACCTAGATATTAATATTTTGTTGAAGGAATAGAAAACTAATGGTTGATATATATATAGGTTCAAATTTCATAATTCTCATTTGATGTGTAAAGAATGACTTTCTGACGGAGCTTTACAGATTTGAAGAATAAGGAATCCAAGATGGTGAGCAGGTTACAAATATGTGTGACTATTATACAGATTAAGCTGAGGTGACAATCTACTCCCAAACCTCAATATTCTAACCCAAGAAAAGATCTGTATTCCGCTGCTTTCTTAAAGCACTCTGCTTCTGTTTCGTTTGCTTGTTTTCTTTTGTTTGCTGGAGTAATTGTTTATTGTTTCTTCTGCTTTTAATTACATTCAATAAAAATAGCAATGATAAAAAATGGTATCACACATTAAAATATTATCACTTCTAGACCTTTTGATTATGATTCTTGCTAATCCTATCTTTGTTCTGCTTTATGTATCCATCATTACTGGTCCACATCATGAGTATCAGTCCAAAAGAAAATGAAGTATCTGGAAATGAAATCAAATAGTCAAGAAAAATGAAGAAACAACCTCAAAATCCTCATCCAAGAAATATTCAGTAGGCAAAAAGTTAGTTTTAACAGCCTTGATAGGCAAGGTTGAGCTAGGGAAAAATCCAAAGAAGAACTTTTCTGTTCTTGAATTTTTACTCTCTATTCCCTTCTTATGGTGGGCCAGCTGTGGTCACAACTATCTGCTGATTAACATCCTAATGTCTGAAAATCCTGTTAGCATTCCCTGTTGAGGGTTCACAGTAAAAATGTTAAAAGAGGAAAAGAAGAGCAATACTCCTCCTTTTACCTTTTAAAGTCTTGAGGACCACACTCTTGGGCTTCGCAGGGCTCCCAGTGTGTATTGTGGTGCGATAGATGGCCCCATAGCTACCACTGTGGATTTGCTCCAGAACTTCAGAGAGTTGCTCCCGGGGCACCTGCAGCTTAGCCAGGACTTTTGCAGAGGTTCGCAGAAGGCTTTCCACCGAGGTCTCCTCAAGCGGTACAAACACAGTTCCCCCAGGTCCTGCTGCTTCCTGGCTCAGGTTCCCAGATGGAGGCACGTGGGCAACACCTAAAACAAAGAGGTGACACCAAACAGCTTTTTCCTGGCCCAGGGACTCCAGGAAATCAGAACCTCAAACAAATCAGCAAGAAGTCCCTTCAGAAATGGTCTCTCTTGGGTCAATGTGAGGTACCTTCAGGTGCTTCTCAATGAACCAGCATCAACACAAACCTTGTAGAATATATGCCATAATCCCATTACTTCTAAGGCAACTCAAGATGGACCTCTGAAAACTGGTAAAGACATTTCTGTTCAGTCTTTCTCAGAATTCCAGTTCAGTATGAGTAGAGTCTAGAGACAATTCAAAAAGCTACTGAATACCATGGACACCTAAAGGTGGTGATAACAGTGAAGGGAACTATCATTTTGAGTCAATAAAGTGACTTTCAAGGGTGAAACAGAGGTATGGATAAGTACTCAACTCTAAGCTAAAGTTATTCTTCCCTCAAGTTGTCCCCAAAATCAAATTATTCCACATTTCCCAGAGTCTCAATCAAGAAAGTCTTAGATTTCCCTGGCAGTCCAGTGGTTACAGGCTTCCCTTGTAGCTCAGTCAGTAAAGAATCTGCCTGCAATGCAGGAGACCTGGGTTAGATTCCTGGGTGAGGAAGATCCCCTGGAGAAGGAAATGGCAACCCACTCCAGTATTCTTGCCTGGAAAATCCCATGGACAGAGGAGCCTGATAGGCTACATACAGTCCATGGAGTTGCAAAGAGTGGGACACGAGTTAGCGACTAAACAACAACAACATTGAAATCGGTGAGCCTGGAACCAGGTGAGATAATAAGAGGGTTATAGGAGATGAGGCCAGAGAAGACTCTGATCATGTTAGGCCACTGAAAGAATTTAATCTATTTTTCATTCTAAGATGAGAAGCTACTGGAGGTTTCATGCGGAGAATTAACAGGGCTCACTTAGGCCTTAAAAGAATCATTCCACTGCTCTGAGGAGAACAGACCGTGAAAGCATACAGGCAGAAGCAGGGAAACTAGATCACGGTGTATTACAATTTTTTATGAGAGGTGAGGGTGACTTGAGTCTATTTTGAAAGTTCAGTTAAACAGGATTTGCTAATAGATTGGACACAGAATGTGAGAGAAAGAGGAGGCAAGGACATGTTCAGATTTCATTTAGACTTCATTTTACATTGAACACATAGCGAGCTGGGCTTGCCGTTTATTATGACAGGGAAGACTATGATGAGGAAATTGTGAGGGAATTTCAGGACTTCTGTTTCACATATGCTATATATTTTAACTGTGGTGCTGGAGAAGACTCTTGAGAGTCCCTTGGACTGCAAGGAGATCAAATCAATTAATCCTAAAGGAAATCAATCCTGAATATTCATTGGAAGGACTGTTGCTGAAGCTGAAGCTCCAATTCTTTGGCCACTTGATACTAACAGCTGACTCATTGGAAAAGACCCTGATGCTGGGAAAGATTAAATGCAAAAGGAGGAAGGGTTGACAGAAGATGAGATGGTTAGATAGCATCACCAACTTAATGGACATAAACTTGAGCAGACTTGAGGAGATAGGAGAGGACTGGGAAGCCTGGTGTGCTGCAGTCCATGGGGTCACAAAAAGTTGGACATGACTTAAGTGACTCAACAACAACAACAACAACAAATAAGAAAATTAGGATACAATTTACAGAAGGAGAAGGGATCCACCACTCTAGAGATTCATATTGCTGTCAGGATTTTTTTCTCTTCTTTTTTCTCTGAGTTTTCCATTCAAACTGACTCTCTTTCATCATATGCTCAGTGATATTCCAGAATAGCATGTTATCATCTCCTACCTTGTGCTTCAAAGACTATTATGGGACTTCCCTGGTGGTCCAGTGTTTAAGAATTCGCCTACCAATGGAGGGGATATGGGATCAGTCCCTGATCCAGGAAGATTCCACATGTCACAGGGCAACTAAGCCCGTGCACCACAACTTCTGAGACTGAGTGCCCTACAGCCCATGTTCCACAACAAGAGAAGCCACCAGAGTAAGTCCATGCACCACAACGAATGGTAACCCTTGCTGGCCAAAACTAGAGAAAGCCAGGAGCAGCAGTGAAGACCAGAACAACTGTAAATAAATAAATTTTTTTAAATCATCAAGGAAAAAAAAACTATTATTAAGGCTACTCCTTTACATCACAAATTCCAGAAGCACAAAATAGAGGTGGAATGTATTATAGAGTAAAATGTCATCCTTTGAAGCTCATTACAAAGCCTTTGGCTTTATCCCCAGGCTTCCTCCCCAGTCCTTAGACACTCACATGGCCAAAGATTTAATGGTGCAATAGGACAAAGAAAACAGAAAGAGGTTACATGAGGCTTCTCTTGCCTTCTCTTCTTTCAGCTAACAAGAAATTCTGAAATTTCTTGTTATATGAGTATAAGAAGTTCATATATTGAATTTCAACTCATGACATTCCTAAGAAAGGCTCGCCTGTTGCTCTCAACTCCACAGGAGGGGACCCATACCCTCTATCTCATCAGAGTCCTTGAGATTTGAGCTCACTGAAGCTTGGGTCTTCTTTCCTACCATCTCCATCTTTCCCAAGTCACTGCCCAGCCTGTTTGAATCTTACCTCGAGGTCCTGGAGACTGTTGGGCTCTCTGTCCTCTGATAAAAAGCCACAGGATGACACCAAGGAGGATGAAGAAGATACCAACTAGCAGGGTTGGGATGATGATGATTTCATACTGCTGCTCCCGGATAACTAGGTAGGAGATCAAGCAAGAAGAGATTGAAGAAGCCCCCTAACTGGACTCCCCCTCCCCTGAGTCTTCAGCTCACTGTATGTGACATGATTATCTTTTCCTTCCGATCCGTCTACCGTAATTAAGATCAGCTCCCTGATCTGAATCCCTATGCCCCTGTTTCTCAGCCCAGCAAGTATACCCTGTGCCTCCTCTCTCATTTTTCCTGCTGAGATGAAAATGCAGTACATCGTTATCTCCAATTGCCACTCTCCCCCACCCTGCCCGCCTCCTTCAAAGAAAATGCTCCCTAGCACCAATTCCTTTCTCACCACTCTCTTCATTTTATTAGAAATCAAATGATCTTTCTTCCAGAATCTCTTCAGATCTTGTGCATGCAGGCTAAGTCACTTTAGTTGTGTCTGACTCTGTGCGACCCTATGGACTGTAGCCCACCAGGCTCCTCTGTCCATGGGATTCTCCAGGCAAGAATACTGGAGTGGGTTTGTCATGCCCTTCTCAAGGGAATCTTCCCAACCCGGGGATCAAACCTGTGTCTCTCAGGTCTCCTGCCTTGGTTTGTTTACCTCTAGCGCCACCTGGGAAGCCTTGTTCTGAAGCCCTCTTCAGATGTTAATCTCCATCAAAAATCAGAGGGCGGATCTCTGTATCACTTGTACTTACTACACAACTTGTCACTGAGACTGCATTCCAACAGCATCCGCATCACAACGCAGTGGTCCACTCCAGCGCTTGACCCCTTGAGGATGCACAGGGCACCACTGAGAATGATTCCCAAGGATTGAGTTGTTTTGACAAAAATAAAATGGAGCACACACAGAACTTTAAAACACCTCTCCAGATCACTGGTTATTAAGTATTGGGCCACCTGGAACTCTCTGAGCCACCAATTCATCTCTATCTATCTATCTGATATTCAAACGGGAAGAAATTGTTTCTTCCTGCCATTTTCATTTTATACAGCTAATCCAGCCTTGATCTGGTCTGATCCGTTCGTGCCGTTGTTTCTCAAATTATTTTAAAGCCTCCCCTCCTGCTCTACTCTCCCGCTCTGATGATCAAGTTCACAAATGATGTAACATTGCGGTTCATGGGAACAGATATGGGAAAGATTTATCTCCCTAGCAGTCCTTAAGCAGGTCTAATTTTCTTTTTCTGTGTATCTCCTAATTTTTTAAACAAAACACTTAATTTCATGTTTACACAAACCTAATTCAGACCATGAACAAATAGTTGGTGGATTTCAAGAGAGATGAGTTATACACTTGCTTTCCTTCTCTGACATACCCCTTCACTGCATTCTCACTACTAATGAGCAGATAGCAGCTGTGAATAAAACTATTTAGCTTTGCAGCTCTTGAAGCTTCCTCTGTTCTTCATATAAATATAGACGCAGACACTCACTCTTACCAGGGTATGGGTTAAAGAAAGTGTCAGTGCTAAGCTCTCTTCTCTCTCTCTCTTTTTTTTAAACAAAAAGGAAATATATTCATGATTCAAAAATAAAACTACAAAATGGTATACCATGAAAATCTTTTTTCTACCCCATCTTTCTCCATCTATCCAGTTCCCAATTCCCCTTCAAGTAGACTATAGTTACCAGTTTCTTGTTAACCTGGCCAGAGATTCTTTATATGGTTATACTCTACACAATCAGCATATGCTCTGTTTAGTCGCTTAGTCGTTTCCAACTCTTTGTGACCCCATGGATTGTAGCCTGCCAGGCTCCTCTGTTCAAGAAGATTCTCCAGGCAAGAATACTGGAGTGGGTTGCCATGCCCTCCTCCAGAGGATCTTCCCGACCCAGGGATCGAACCCACTTCTCTTACATCTCCTGCATTAGCAGGTGGGTTCTTTACTTCTAGTGCCATCTAGGAAACCCTATTATTGATACTAATAACCACTAATACCTAATTGAGGCAGAGTGTCTCAGTTCTGGAAACACATATGCAAAGAAACCTCCCAGCCAGTTGAATCTTCTTTTCATTCTTCCTGGAGCTCCATGAGTTTGTCTGAGGGAATGAAAATTAAACAATTTCCTTACAACTCAGAAGGCAGACAGGTGTGTGACTGGTTGACAGAAGCCTAAGTCAACAGAGGAGTAGCCAGGAGGAACATCCCAGAGAGAAAAGGAAAGTTTGACTGTCTTATCTGTGGGTTTGCACATAGCGAGGTATCTATGAAGTTAATGAATTGTAAGATAGCAAAGTCCCTCTGATCTAGTTTGTGAGGCAAAAAGGCAAGTTGAGAGTTCCCACAATTCCACAAGACCACATGAAAGGGAAAACACTCTGTAAGAAACAGCAAGCCTTGAAAAAGGATGGAGAGAACAAGGTCCTAAAAATAAAACGTTAGCTCAGCCAGGACAATCAAACATAATTTGAAAACGTCATTCTGATTCTTATTTTCCTTTCCACTTACTTCCTTTTTGGAGCATTATCAGAGGTAATTATTTTTATTCAGGGAGCAGCCAGTTAAACGAGTTTGACTCTAGGAAGTCAGTCCTGTGAGTACCTCTCTTACCACGCACAGGAGAAAGAAAGGGGCAGGTGACAGCCAGCTCCAGCTCGTGAGCTCTGCCCAGAAACCAAACTACACACCCACTGACACATACTTGAGCACAAAACAGAAAGTCCTGTGTAAGTGTCCCCATATAGAGTTGCTCAGGGTGGAAACCCCCAGTGACAACACATAGCCACGCACACCTATGTCCAAAGACCCAAGTCCATGCTCAAACCCTTTCACTTAGACGTCACACTTATACAGAGCATTCACCTTTGGATGCAACGTGACCTTCTATTTCATTTCCAGAGCAAGGTTCTCATGATCAGTTTTATTTGATCAGCCCTTTGTGGGCTTCCCTGGGGGCTTAGAGGTTAAAGCATCTGCCTGCAATGCGGGAGACCTGGGTTCATTCCCTGGATCAGGAAGATCCCCTGGAGAAGGAAACAGCAACCCACTCCAGTATTCTTGCCTGGAGAATCCCTTGGACACAGAAGCCTGGCAGGCTATAGTTGATGGGGTCACAAAGAGTTGGACACAACTGAGTGACTTAGTCCAGCACACACAGCACAGAATTCAAAGACACGGCTTAATAACAGGTAGCAATCTGATGAAACTGGACACTGGAGCAAGGAGATAAACTTACATTCTGTTGTTGTTTAGTCGCTAAGTCATGTCTGATTCTTTGAGCCCTCCAGGCTCCTCTTTCCATGGGAATTTCCCAGGCAAGAATACTGGAATGGTTTGCCATTTCCTTCTCCAGAGGATCATCCTCACCCAGGGATTGAACCTGCATCTCCTTCATTGGCAGGCAGATACTTTAACAGTCAGCCATCATGGAAGTCCAATAGGATATATAGAGAAAGATACATATACATATATATGTATATATGTATATATATTAGATCATGGGAAAGAGCACCTACTTGGATTCCCTTCAGTGACTCCCTTCAGTTACCTTTTACTTAAAGGTCTATCCATTTTGTTGCAAGTGGTGGAATTTCATTCTTTTTAACGGTTGAGTAATTATTTTATTGAAGATATATAAGCATGTGTTTCTGCAAATAAAGTACCCTTGTTTCACACGAGACTTGGGTCCCTCACATCCTTCTTTTCATCGACTCCAGTCCCCAGGTCCTGGTCTGTAAAGACCATAACAAAATAGGAATTGGCTCACAAGGCTCTGGAGGCTGAGAAGTCCTACAATCTGCCACCTGCAAGTTGAAAACCAGGAAATCTGAGACCATAATTCAACCTGAAGCTGGAGGCCAGTAAACAGGGGTTACAGGGTCTGAACTCCAGATTCTCCTTATGCCAGCATCGCATGGTCTTAATCACTGAAGCTTTGTAGTATGTTTTAAAATAATTAAGTTGTGGGGATTCCCTGATGGTCCAGGAGTTAAGACTCAGCATTTTCACTGCTAAGGGTCTGGAGTCAATCCCTAGTCGGGAAACTAAGATCCTATAAGCTGCTCAATGTGGCCTCCCCTCAAAAAAAAAAATTCAAATTATTAACTGAGTCCTACAGCTTTGTTCTCTTTTTGAAGATTGCTCTGGATACTTTCAATCCCTTGTGTTTCTATTTAAATGAATTTTAGAATCAACCTGACCATCCCTAAAAAAAAAAGGCCATCTGGAATTTTGGCAGAGACTACATTGACTGTATCTATCAACTTGGGAAGATTGTCATCTTAACAATATTAAGTCTTCCTCCTTCCTATGGGATGTCTTTCCATTTATTCTGTTCTTGCTTCATTCCCTTCAATGATATTTTGGAATTTTCAGTGTACCAGTCTCATTTGCTATCAATAGCATTTACAGTTCCATGGCCTTGAGAGGATAATTAGAATCTGTGTATGACTGGGAGATACCACTGAATGTTCTGTTTCTGAGAAAATCAGTTCTAGAACAGGTTGGACAATACATACCTTCTAGAGGCTGGCCAGACATGCCATATATAAGATAATAGAAGCCCACTACTGATCTTTCATATATCTGGATAATTACACCGACTGTAGAGGACCACTTTCTGTGGCTCTCAATGTTAGAACCCACTTTCTTTCTTTTTTTTTTGACTGTCCTGAGTTGGTGTAAATCTCTTAGGATGCCATGAATTGGTGGGACTAGAGAGGGTATCCGAAGAATCATACCTCTAAATTCCTACCTAAAGGGACTTAAGAGCACCTTCCAATGCAGGGGGTGCAGGTTCGTTCCCTGGTCAGAGAGCTGGATCCCACATGCCACAACTAAGTTTCCTTGCCACAACTAAAAGTTTCATGTGCCACAACTTGGTGACGTTGGTGAAGACCTGGTGAAGCCAAATAAACAAACAAATATTTTTTAAATGAATAAATAAATTGCTTTCCAGATGTTTGTACAATAAGCTCTTTACAATGATTACACTTTGGCCAGAGAAATATATACTATACCAAATAAATGTATATAATTTTTAAAGAATGTACACCTGGTATATACATATATCCATGAAAGCCTACAGGAAACCTTACCACATAGAGCCTACCAAAGCACTCAGATCATAAAATTCTTATATTCACTTGTAACAATAATATTTCTCTCTACATCATTTTTGTCTCTGCCATTCTCTCTGAATACTAATATATAAATTCCCTGGTGGTTCAGTGGTAAAGAATCTGCTTGCCAGTGCAAGAGATGCAGTTTCGATCCCAGGGTTGAGAAGACCCCATGAAGAAAGAAATGGCAACCCACTCCAGTATTCTTGCCTGGAGAATCCCATGGACAGAGGAGCCTGGTGGGCTACAGTCCATGGGGCCACAAAGAGTGAGAAACAACTTAGCGACTAAACAATATTCAATGATCACCTGACCGCTTGCCCATTCTGTGTCAAGCTAAGAAGAGGTACAAAACCTCCTGGGATGACCCTTCCTATGGGTCCAATACTAACCCACGTGACTATTAGAAGAATGTTCTAAATCTGTGACCAAACTCTGTCTTCTTCAACTATATCTCACTATGATAAAAAATGTTGGCTACTTCTTCTCTTAATTGGACTGTAAAATCCTTAGGGATATAAAACACACCTATATGTCTTATGCTTTCATGCCATTGCCTCTCAAATTATTTTTAAAGGCTCCCTTCCCATCCACGACTCCAGCTCCAGGGCTCTAGTAAATGTTGACAGCACCCGTCTGAACAACAGTGGTCAGTGGTTTATGGGGGAAAACTCTACCTCCCCTACAGTCCTTGAAAGTCAAAGTGTTGGTCACTCAGTCGTGTCCGACTCTTTGTGACCCCATGAACTATAGCCTGCCACCCTCCACTGTCCATGGAATTCTCCAGGCACGAATACTGTAATAGGTTAAGCTGGTCTAGTTTTCTTTGACTGTTTCTCATTTCTTTTCTAAACAAAACATTTAATTTCATTTTAAATATTTATTTATTTGGCTGCTCCAGGTCTTAGTTGTGGCACTCTGGATCTTTCTTTGTGGCATGTGGGATCTAGTTCCCTGACCAGGGATCAAACCTGGACCCCCTGCATTGGGAATGCTGAGTCTTAGCCACTGGACCACCAGGGAAATCCCTAACTTCATTTTTATACAAAGTAATTCAGACAATGAATAAAGAGCTGGAAGACTTCAAGCTCTCTCTTCAGTGCCATGTATTGCTAAATGCAGGGCATTGGAATCAAGAATCCAGTGAGGCTGTGAAACTGTTAATTCTGATAACTGTATTTGATGATTGGAAAATATGTACATAGCCTACCTACAGTTTATACATACCTATGGTGCCAAATCTCCCAGGCAGGACTCTAATCAAAACAACATTACTGCTTTTGTGGTTATCCTTCCTTGTTTTTTCTCTTTTCATTTACTTCTGAATTTCTATTAGCATATTAAAAAATGTAGTTTGGGACTTCCTTGGGGGTCCAGTGGTTAAGAATCCACTTCCACCATGGGGAGTGGGAAGGGGGGTAGGGAGGGAGCTTCCCTCATGGCTCAGTGATAAAGCACCTGCTGCCAAAGCAGGAGACGCTGGTTTGATCCTATAGGATCTTATGGAGCCTGTCCCCTACTGGGAGCTGCAACTGCTGAGCCCACACACCTAGAGTCTGTGCTCTGCAACAAGAGAAGCCACCACAACGAGAAAGAAGCCCACACACCGTGGCTAAGGAGTGGCCCCTACTTGCCGCAACTGGAGAAAAGCCTGCACAGCACAAAGACCCAACACAGTCAAAAATACATACATTCCTTAAATTATTTTTTAACAAATCTATCTTCTAACGCAGAAGACACCAGTTTGATCCCTGGTCTGCGAACTAAGATCCCATATGCTGTGTGAAATGGCCAAAAAAAAAAAAAAAAAAAATTCCCCCCTTGAAGGGAAAATCTTTCCCTCCAAAGTTTTTCCTTGAAAGGAAAAATTTTCCCTCCTCTAAAGGGAGGAATAGAGCTATGAAGAAGGAGATACAAATAGGAAGAGAATAAGAGTAAAATGGGAAGTGAAATCCACCCCCAAATGTGTGCAAGACTATAGTCTAGAGACCATAAAAGTTAATAATCACAACTGATATTGAACTAAACATTCATATTAATTCTCCCAACTCATACACACTTATAATCCAAGTACAGTGCATATCTGTTTTATTACACGCAGAGACAGTTTATTTGCAACAATAACACAACTCTCACTGGTGACATTTCTGTTCAGTTAGTACAGTAATGTCACAGATACAATCAGCAGTTCACTCATGAATGTCCAGAAGAAACTCTTCTTACCAAAAATATATCTACGAATAAAACTTTAAAAATTCAACACATGCTTCTGTACTCTGTCTGCCTACATGTTGTGAGAAATTCCTTAACAGACTGTATGACACTTGGTTCCACCTCATAAGGGGTTAAATCTGTTACGCCAGCCTCGCCCTCAAGCTTACCACCCGCATTTCAACACAAGTGGATCTGCCAATCACATTCTTTCCATACAGACAAGTGACCTGTGGCCTATAGACGAGTGACCGCACTGAGTTAAGGGTGTTATTAACAATTGTAGGCTATGGGGCAGAAGGTGTGTGTGCAGGCTAAGTCACTTCAGTTGTATCAGACTCTGTGAGCTTATGGACTATAGCCCACCCGGCTCCTCTATCCATGGGATTTCCTTGGCAAGAATACTGGAGTGGGTTGCCATGCCCTCCTCCAGACGGTCTTCCCAACCCAGAGACAGAACTCAATCTCTTTTGTCTCTTGCACTGGCAGATGAGTTCTTTACCAATAGTGCCACCTGTGACGGCAAGGGCCAGAAGGCAAAAAGATCCAAAGTGAGGAAGATAAAACATATGGAGATGACGCCCTGAGATGGGGACCATATGCCTTCTGGTTCAGTCGTTCAGCCTTCCTGTCTCTTCCGCATCACCCTCACCCCAAAATAATTCACTTAATAAATAGAGTGACCACGTTAAGTTGAAATCAAGACAGAAGAGAACTGCTCAAATCTAGAGGATTCCAGAGTTACTTTATCTTCCTGCTGACTTTAACTGAGCAGTCCTTCCTGTTTTCAGGGCCAATAAGCATACTGATGGAGTACAAAGGGCATGTATCAGGCTAGGCACTTTCACACTAGGAGGAAACTGAAGTTCAGAGAGATTAAGTTCTGAATTAGCCTGGGTTAAATACAAAAAAAAAAAAAGAGCAAGTAAGTAAACTTCCAAGAAAGGTTTTGTATGTAGTTGTTGTTGTTGTTGTTGTTTTCCTTTTGGCCATGCTGCTTGCAGGATCTTAGTTCCCAGACCAAGGATGGAACCCACACCCCCTCAGCAGTGAAAGTGCAGAGCTCTAACCACTGGACCACCAGGGAATTCCCCAGGCCCCAACCCTTTACTACAAACCCAGTGTTCTTTAACTTGCTTCATGACACATATGTCCTTGTCACTCAAATGGACAAGACACATAGTATCATGAAGGAGTTATGTCAAAATCCAAAGCAATCACGGAAACCACAATGCTGAAACTAAATTTCACCAACAAATACACCCTAAGTTGGAAAGCATGTGTGAGCAGAATCTTCCTCTGTGTTCTTCCCTGTTACCTAGGAGCATGTCTGCATGTCTGTCTTCAGAATGCATTTGGAAAATAACTATAAATCAGAATTTGCTTCCTCGGTCCAAGCCATTTCCCAGGCAAGAGTACTGGAGTGGGTTGTCATTTCCTTCTCTAGGGGATCTTCCCAACCCAGGGAATCAAACCCAGGTCTCTTGCATTGCAGGCCGATTCTTTGCCATCTGAGTCACCAGAGAAGCCCAAATTTGCTTCCAGTAATCACCAAATGATGGAATCCGGGATCACTTGCTTTGTTTGTTCATTTTCCTGGATCTGAGCCCAAGCCTATTTCTATCTTCCGTTTTAGGGAGAAGGACCTGAATTCAGACTTCCATTGTGAGCCCCGGAGGGGTTGGGGTAGGGAGTGAGGAAGGGGCCAGAACCCCAAGGGGACACAGCATACAAATCATTCAAGACTTCAAGATGCCCTGCCAGGTATCAGAGAACCTCAGGCTCCATCACTCTCCTGACGCCCACTCCAGAGAGGATGAATGGACAGAAGAGCTCACTGAGCAGTGGCTCTCTTTAAGCCTCAAGACTTGCACAGATAACCCACCCCTCTGCCCAGTGATATCTCCTGGTGATGAGGTGGAGAGCAGAGGAGTTACCACCAACCACATCATTCACCCTCCGGTTCTTTTCAGATAGGAAGGATTGTGACTCTTCTCATCTCCACCCTCCGCCTAGAGACCTGGGGCTTGAAATGCCCTTTGAACCGTGAAAAAAAAAAAAAAAAAAAAGAGGCTTCATCATGCTGCCTGAAAGGCCTGACCACATTCAAACAAATTCTTTTTACAGTAAGATAGAGCATTATCAGCTTTTCTTGCTTCCTTTAAGTCTGGACTTTTCACCTCTTTGGGAATTCCTGAAATACATGTGATATACAGTAGAGATGAGAAGTTCTAAACTTTATCTTGGCTCCTCCTGAAACCTCCCTCCATAGGGGAAGAAATGGAATCCAAGACAGGGAGCCCTGGGACACCTAGGGAAATCAAACAGCATCAAACTTAAAATATCATTACCAACAAGAACACATTTTATGTCCTTTCAAGTGTTCTATAAATTCAAGAGGTTTTTATTATAATTATCATTTTACTTATGACATTCCTGATTTCATAACCCTCCATCTACTACATGCAAACCTCAAAAGTCCAAAAATAATATATCTTAAAATATATGCTGGCTATTTTCTCTTCCTGGGATTACTGATGTTGTTCGGATGCTAAATCGTGCCCTGCTCTTTGAGATCCCATGGATTAAAGCCTGCCAGGTTCCTCTGTCCATGGGATTCCTGAGGCAAGAATACTGGAGTGGGTTGCCTTTTCGAGGGGATCTTCCCGAGCCAGGGGTTGAACCAGCATTTTCTGCACTGCAGGCAGATTCTTTAATGCTGCACCCCAAGCACAGAATAAGGGTTACTGATAAGAAAGAAGAGCCAAGAACACACAACCACCGCCTGCTCTCAGCACAGAGCTACCTCTGACCCATCCGTGTTCACTTTTTCCTACCTGATGGACACACCAAAGACGTCTATACCTGCTGCTGTGGGCTTGTTTCACACGCCTGGCTTCCACCGCTATCAGTCACACTGCATTTCCAAGGACCAGTCCCCACTTAGCTGTTCACCCTGCTTGGCTTTTCCTTTTAAAAAAGGGGCTCCCGGGTGTCAACTACAAATTGGCACTTACCAAGAGCGCTGCCAACGACTGAACAACAAGGCATTTGCCGTCTGCCTCTACGGAGACTGAAGCCCATGCTGCTATAGGTGCTGACCTTCACCAACCCCTGAGGGAGTTAGGGTGGAGGGAGGCACTCTGTGCTCCAGGGAATCTGGTGGGACAGGTCTTTAGATAGTTGGATGCTTTTAGGAACAGATTTTATGATCTCAATCCTTGCATCTCCTCATATCTAGAAGTGAAGTGAAGTGAAGTCGCTCAGTCGTGTCCTACTCTTTGTGACCCTGTGGACTGCAGCCCACCAGGCTCCTCTGTCCATGGGATTCTCCAGGCAAGAATACTGGAGTGGGTAGCCATTTCCTTCTCCAGGGGAACTTCCCAACCCAGGGATCAAACCCAGGCCTCCCGCATTGAAGGCAGACACTTTAACCTCTGAGACACCAGGGAAGCCCTCATATCTAGAGGAATACTAAATCCCTTCAGGGTGACATCAGATCCTCATGACTAACAAAAAACCTTTTGTAAAAGGAGTGCTTCATGGTATTGAACTCCCCCTTCACCAAAACCTTATATATTTACTTTCTCCCACTGCTGCTTTCGAGCAGTCTGAGATGCTGCCTCCCGGGCTGCAGTCCTCATTTTGCCCCAATAAAACTTAACTTACAGCTCTCAAGTTGTATATCTTTTTTTTTAGTCGACATGGAACTTTAAATATCTTTTGGCAGTTTCCCCCCATAAGCAAGGAGATCTGTTTTGTTGTCCTATCTTTCTAGCCCACAGCCCTCTGCAGAGAAAAAAGCAGAAAAAAATGCAGTCTACAAGATTGCAGGAACACACACACACACGTACAGTTTCTCATTCTCTAATAAATGAGTCCCAGACCCAGGCAGGCACAATCAGGGAGTCAGCTCAGCTGCGTTGTAACCTAAATGCTGTGTCACATGGGGTGTGTCCCCCTAAGGACTCTAGACATAGAAGGGAATTTCAGGGAAACAATAACAAAGGCCTGGCAAGATGAAATAGGCACCTGTGGGAAAACATCACTGTCTCATTCTGCAAGGAAACCCAACCAGTCCATCCTAAAGGAAATCAGTCCTGAATATTCATTGGAAGGACTGATGCTGAAGCTGATACTCCAGTACTTTGGCCACCTGATGCGAAGAACTGACACACTGGAAAAGACCCTGATGCCGGGAAAGATTGAAGGTGGCGGGAGAAGGGGATGACAGAGGATGAGATGCTTGGATGGGGAGCATCAGCACTGACCCTGGTGCTATGATTACAGAGGCAGAGGTTTTAATTTCTAGTTCTGTGTTGGTGACTCACTGAGCATATCGCCTGACCTTGTCATTCCTTCTCATCCTAATTTGGGACCAGGACACCTGCTTCTCTCCTCGGGGCAGTAAAGAATTACAGACAGCAGGAGGATGTGAATGACACCAGAAAAGGGGCAGGCCAGCCAAGAAGTCCACACACATAGTCTCTCCCCCTCAACTCTAATTCCGAAGGCTCGCTTGCAACTGCATCTTGCGACCCACATCACGGTAGCCCCACCAGTTTTCATTTCTGTCCCTACCTCTGCCTGTAATTCCCTATGGGGTAATCAGAAAGATCTACCCCAGTGGCTCCATGGTCGGGAGCCATGGTCAATCTCTGGGCTGGGAAGATCCCCTGGAGACAGGAATAGCAACCCTCCAGTATTCTTGCCTAAGAAATCCCATAGATTGAGGAACCTAGTGGGCCACAGTCCGAATTGCTTGCTGATGGCATTATGTTTTCTACCTGGGAGAAAGCTAAGTTGGAACTTTTGGAAACAAAGTTAATACATCATCTGCATCCAACTGTGGCAAGTAGAAGGAACACGGGGACCAAGGTCAGGGATGCAGGATAGATTTATCTCAATCTTTTAATGTCTTGGTTTTCTAATCTTTAATCTGAGATTATCATGAGCACGTACCTCAGAGGATTCTAGTGAGAATTAATGAGAATGTGAAAATGTTCTTCAAAGGAACAAACTGTGCCATTTGCAGAAACTAATATGGACCTAGAGACTGTCACACAAAGTGAAGTCAGAAAGAGAAAAATAGCATTGTTTATTAAAGCATATATGTGGAATCTAGAAAAACAGTATAGATGAACATATCTGCAAAGCAGAAATAGAGACACGGACATAGAGAAAAAACGGACTCCGGGCAGGGTTGGGGGTGAGGTGGGGCCGGTGGGTGGGAAGGGCTGGGATGAATTGGGAAATTGAGACTGACTTATATAAGGAGCCTGGTAGGCTACAGTCCATGCGTTAGCTAAGAGTCAGACACGACTGAGCAACTTGACTTTCACTTTTCACTTTCATGCATTGGAGAAGGAAATGGCAACCCACTCCAGTGTTTTTGCCTGGAGAATCCCAGGGACGGGGGAGCCTGGTGGGCTGCTGTCTATGGGGTCACACAGTCGGACACAACTGAGGTGACTTAGCAGTAGCAGTATATAAACTACTATGTATAAAATATACAACTAACATTAACTTATTGCACAGCACAGGGAACTCTACTCAGTGCTCTGCGGTGACCTAAATGGGAAGACAATCCAAAAAAAGGGGGATATATGTATACCTCTAGCTGATTCACTTTGCTGCGCAGCAGAAAATAACACATTGTAAAGCAACTATACTCCAGTAAATTTTATGGCAAAAACCACCACAATATTATAAAATAATTCGCCTCCAATTAAAATTAAAAAAAAAAACCCTGATGCTAAAAAGGTAAGTAGTAAAGCTTCTAAAGTTAAAAAAAAAAAAGGTAATAGTTACACCTTCCTCTTCCAGCAAGAATTCATGTGTGTTTACTTTGCATACATAATTACTTTTGGATACGTAATTACTTTTATATAATTATATAGACATAATCACTTTTCAGACCAAAGGTTCCAACTCAGTGTTCCTAAATAACACATTCTACCCGACAGTCTCTAACTCTAATTTCTACTTCCCCACCACAATGATCTCAAGACAGTGTGGCTTTCCTTCAAAGCACTGGCATAAATGTGGATATACTCCCTTTCCTCTAACACAGGCACCATATAATGAAAGTGCTGAATGACTTCCTTAGTTTTGCTCTTTCCTTCTCCAGGGGATCTTCCCAACCCAGGGATCTTCCCAACTCAGGAATCAAACCCAGGTCTCCTACATGGCAGGCAGATTCTTTACAGTCTGAGCCACCAAGGAAGCTAATGGGGGATAGTTCGGTTCAGTAGCTCAGTCGTGTCCGACTCTTTGCAACCCCATGGTCCGCAGCACACCAGGCCTCCCTGTCCATCACCAACTCCCAGAGTTTACTCAAACTCATTTCCATTGGTTGGTGATGCCATCCAACCGTCTCTTCCTCTGCCATCCCCTTCTTTCCTGCCTTCAATTTGTCCCAGCGTCAGTGTCTTCCAATGAGTCACTTCTTCGCATCAGGTGACCAAAGTATTGGAGCTTCAGCTTCAGCATCAGTCCTTCCAATGAACATTCAGGACTGATCTCCTTTAGGATGGACTGGTTGGATCTCCTTGCAGTCCAAGGGACTCTCAAGAGTCTTCTCCAACACCACAGTTCAAAAGCATCAATTCTTCAGCACTCAACTATCTTTATAGTCCAACTCTCACAACCACACGTGACTACTGGAAAAACCATAGCTTTGACTAGACAGACCTTTCTTGGCAGGATAATGGAAGATAGTTGGAAAATAAATTCAGTGAGCAAAAACGGCAGAACCACTGTGTGTGTTCACGAATGTGGGTGTGGATAAGAAAAGTATGTAGGCGTGTATTTTATTAAATAGCAGTGAACAATTCTACTGGCTTGTTATCTTAATATAGCCTCAGTGCAGCCCCACAGTAGCCCCACCTCAGCTGTGCTTCCCGCTCTGAACTTAATGCATGAGAAAGGTGCTTTGTTTTCAGTTGCATCTTTGCTTGAAGTCATTTATATCTTCCACAATAAAGGCCCAAAAGGCATACCCGTAGGCTTTGGCTACCTTTCAGTACTTTTATTACAAGTCTCAGAAGTATAGCTCAGTGAAGTTTGAAACCCAATATACACATATTGTTGTTAGTTATTTGCTCAGTCATGTCTGACTCTTTGCAACTCCATGAACTGTAGCCCACAAGGCTCCTCTGTCTGTGGGATTTCTCAGGCAGGAATACTGGAATGGTCTGCCAGTCCATACTCCAGGGGATCTTCCCAACCCAGGGATCGAACCCCTGTCTCCTACATTGGCAGGAGTATTCTTTACCATTGAGCCATCAGGGAAACTCCAATATACTCGTTTCTGCCATTAATTAGCTGTGGTCTCTTGAGAAATCTCTTTTTTTTCACCTGTTAAACTGAGTTTATAGTATTATCTATCTCCAAGAATCACAGTAAGAATTAAATGATACTTAGAACAATACACAGCACATAACAAATAATAGTTATTACTAATTATTCCTATAATAATTATAGAAATAAAATATTCCCATAATAATTATACTATTATTCTTCAAATTATGATATCTACAAATGATTTCTCCTTTTGGATTAGATTTTCATCCTAGGCAGTATTAATATAATGACATAATATCACAATTAGAATATTTATATGTCTATGGATCAAGGGAATAAGAAAATTACTTCCTGAAATTTAAATTTCATATGGGCTTCCCTGGTTTACAGAAGGGACTTCCCTGGTGGTCCAGTGGCTAAGACTCTGCACTTCCAATGCAGGGTGTCTGGGTTCAATCTCTAGTCAGGGAACTAGATCCATATGCCTATGGATCCATATCCATACAACTAAGAGTTCATATGCTGCACCAGAGACCCGACACAGCCAAATAAATAGACAAATATTTTTAAAAATATCCTTACAGTAAATATGACCTAGGTTTCTACTACAATTTTCTCATCTTCCTTCTGAGAAGTACCTACTTTTTATAAATGTTAAATGTTCAACTCTTCTGCTCTCTTTTATAAATTGCTTCATGGTCTTAAATTGAAATATAATATACTTAGAATAAAAGTAAATAAAACAAATTTCAGAATTCCTTTTCCACGCTCTAACACCCCAAATTTAAAACCAGTGTGATCAAAGAAACTTTGTAAAACTTTCAAGGCCCAAGATGATCCATCAATTAAGTCAGAATCAAGAAACAGTCTTGGGAATGGGAGCCGAGTGCTGGGATCTGTTAAGGCTCCAAAAGTTGATTCCAACATGGAGCCAATTTCAGGAACTTTGCCTTAAACTCTCATCTCCTTCCTTTCTTATTTAATACAGAAGAAATCCACCAGTGTCTAATTTAATAATAAAGTTCTAGATTGGCTGCTATGTTTATTATCCTCTTTCTCTCTCTCTCTTTGGCCAAATTTTATCACTTCCCTGTGTTTTAATTCCTAATCTATAACATCATGGATTATCATTATCCTTGCACTATCTAATCAGAGACATTCTGATAAATGAGATAAAACATGTGAAAGGACTTTTTAAAGTTTTAGAATAAACGGATTTCAGAAACCCAAGGTAGAATTATTCCCCTCCCAAAACACACACACACACACACACACACACACACACATACACATACACATACACATACACACATACACACACATATACAGACATATATAAATACACACACATACACACATATACATACTCATATATACACACATGTACACACACATACATACACATATACACACACATACACACATGCCCACTGCCATCTCTTCTGAAGAATCCTCGCTTCCCATCGGTTACTTTTTTATAGTAAGACCTGGGGATCTGTTAAGCCTTGTCTATATATTCCAGAGAACTTCAAGACAACTCTGCTCACTGCCCCATCATTTACTAGTCATACTTTTTCTCCTTTCATATATCACTGGGTCTTCTCTGATGGCGTGGTGGTGAAAAATTTGCCTGCCAATGCAGGGGCCATAAGAGACCATGGTTCAATCCCTGGGTCAGGAAGATCCCCTGGTGTAGAAAATGGCAGCTCACTCCAGTATTTTGCCTGGAGGAGTCCATGGACAGAAGGGCCTGGTGGGCCACAGTCCTTGTAGTCACAGAGTTGGACACAACCAAGCAGGCACTCATGCATCTTTCCCTCAAAATGGCTATGTAAACCAGTCCTTCTACTAGAATCTCTATTTGCTGTCAATAGATTGAGATCCATAGGAAAATCAAGAAATGTAAGTGTACCTCCACAAAGATGCAGAAAGCAGTTTAAAGCAAAGTGATGCAAATATTGCCTGAAACACCTGCTACCCTCCAGGATTGTTGATTCGTCCTGGGAATTAAAATGTGGCAGTGACATGAACTTTACTTGATCTTATTTTGCTTGATCTTACTTTTTGAAATGAAAGAGCAAAAGATGGGACTTCCCTGGTGGTCCAATGGCTAAGACTCTGAGCTCCCAATGTAGGGGGCCCAGGTTTGATCCCACACGCCACAACTAAAAATCCTGCATGCCTCGACTATAACCTGATGCAGGCAAATAAATATATAAAAATAAATATTTTTAAAAAGAGCAAAAAAAGACTAAAACAAAGACAGGACAAGAGAATGAAAATCATGAGTTTTGTGTCTACGCTCAAGAGGAAAACCCTCAGAATTTTTGCCTAACATTTATTTAATTGAACAACAAAAATACATTAAGTACTGTTCACCATCCCTTGCTCTGGTTTCCTCCATTTGAGCTTCCCAGGCGGCACTGTGGTAAAGAATATGCCTGCAATGTGGGAGACCTGGGTTCAATCCCTGGGTCAGGAAGATCCCCTGGAGGAGGAAATGGCAACCCACTCCAGTAGTCTTGCTTGGAAAATTCCACAGACAGAAGAACCTAGCGGGCTACAGCCCATAGGGTAGCAAAGAGTCAGATACAACTGAGCACACAACGTATTTTTGGACCTTTTTCCAGAACCCAGGTAAGGAGATTCAGTTTAGGCATTCCACATTATCTCCATCCTTTCCGCTTGCTCCTTGGAAGAGAAGTTATGACCAACCTAGATAGTATATTCAAAAGCAGAGACATTACTTTGCCAACTAAGGTCTGCCTAGTCAAGGTTATGGTTTTTCCTGTGGTCATGTATGGATGTGAGAGTTGGACTGTGAAGAAGGCTGAACACTGAAGAATTGATGCTTTTGAACTGTGGTGTTGGAGAAGACTCTTGGGAGTCCCTTGGACTGCAAGGAGATCCAACCAGTCCATTCTGAAGGAGATCAGCCCTGGCATTTCTTTGGAGGGAATGATGCTAAAGCTGAGGCTCCAGTACTTTGGCCACCTCATGCGAAGAATTGACTCATTGGAAAAGACTCTGATGCTGGGAGGGGTTGGGGGCAGGAAGAGAAGGGGACGACAGAGGATGAGATGGCTGGATAGCATCACGGACTCGATGGATGTGAGTTTGAGTGAACTCCAGGAGATGGTGATGGACAGGGAGGCCTGGCGAGCTGCAATTCATGAGGTCGGAAAGAGTCGGACATGACTGAGCAACTGAACTGAACTGAACTTCCCGATAAACCCAGACTCTTTCCCTGAGTGAGCATGGAGCAGGGTTCAGACGATAAACCAAGTGAAGCAATTCACTTTGGACCCCACCCTTAACTGATACAAATCAACACAGCTTTCTTGACACTGGTTTCTGCTTCCCACTACTGCCTGGTGTGTTTCATGGCATATAGTAAAATGACAAACACTTACACAATGCTCACCACCTGTCAAGCACTGTTCTAAACACTTTACACATAGATGAAGGAACTGTGTCACAGAGAAGTTAAGTAACTTGCTCTAGATCACACAGCTGCTGCTGCTGCTGCTGCTGCTAAATCACTTCAGTCGTGTCCGACTCTGTGCGACCCCATAGACGGCAGCCCACCAGGCTTCCCCGTCCCTGTGATTCTCCAGGCAAGAACGCTGGAGTGGGTTGCCATTTCCTTCTCCAATGCATGAAAGTGAAAAGTGAAAGTGAAGTCGCTCAGTCGTGTCCGACTCTAACGACCCCATGGACTGCAGCCTACTAGGCTCCTCCGTCCATTGGGTTTTCCAGGCCATTGCCTTCTCCAGATCACACAGCTAGTCAGCAGGGATTTGGAACTTCAGCCCAGGTTGTGTGGTTTTAGAATCAGTGCTTTTACATTACACTGTACACTGCTCCCTTAACAGATTCTCAAAAAAAAATTTTTTTTTAATTAAAATTGCCTTTAATATTGTTTTTGTGAGGTTTTGGGAAATAAAGTTTACAAAGCATAAAATGCACCCTTTTAATGTATACAATTTAGTGGTTTTTTAGTATATTCACAAAGTTGTACAACCATCACTGCTATCTAGTTTTAGGCTATTTTCATCACATCCCTTAAAAAAACCCTGTCCTGGGGGCTTCCCTGGTGGCACAGTGATAAAGAATCTGCCTGCTAATGCAGGAGACACCAGTTTGATCCCTGGTCCAGGAAGATCCCACGTGCCGAGGAACAACTAAGCCCACGTGCCACAAGTATTGAGCCTGTGCTGTGGAGCCCGAGAGCCACAACTACTGAACCCACGCACTCTAACTACTGAAGCTGGAGCACCCTAGAGCCGGTGCTCCACAAGAGAAGGCACCGCAGTGAGGAGCTCGTGCACCGCGATGAAGAGTAGCCTCCCGGGGGCCACAACTAGAGAAAAGCCCGTGTAGCAATGAAGACCCAGTGCAGCCAAAAATAAATTTTAAAAAATAGATACAAACCTGTACCAAGAGCAGCCACTTCCCAATGCCCACCTCCCCACCACAAGTGCCTGAGCAATCACTAATCTATCTCTCAGCTTTATGGATTTGCCTATTTTAGATATCTCATATAAATTGAATCATATAATCTGTGACCTGTGTTTGGCTTTAGCAAGTTTCCAAGTTTCATCCATTGTATTAATGAGGGTTCTCTGGAGAAACAACTAGTAGGATATATATATGAGGAAATTTATCCTACATATAATAGGATATATATATATATATATATATATATATATATATATATGAGGAAATTTATTATAGGAATTGGCTTGCAAGGCTATGGAGGCTGAGAAGCCCCACAATCTGCCATATGCAAGTTGGAAAGTCAGGAAATCTGGGACTATAATTCAACTTGAGGCTGGAGGCCTGAAGACAGTGATCCCAGGGTCTGAAATTCTCCTTATGCCTATAGTGCATGGCCTTAGTCACTGCAGCTTTGTAGTACATTTTAAAAAAATTAATTCTGGGGACTTCCCTGGAGGTTTAGCAGTTAGGACTCAGTGCTTTCACTGCCAAGGGCTGAGGTTTAATCCCTGGTCAGGGAACTAAGATCCTGCAAGTTTTTATATACCTTACCTACAGAAATCACTGCTCCCCAGACACCCAAAATTTGTTTAGTTAATGTTGAAATAAAAATCACAAAGGTGCGGCACCTAATATCACTGTGAAACCACATAACTCAGAGTCCTATCCCAGGGTTCAGTGAACTTTGTCTGAAGGATTTATATCACACACTATCTGAATATATATAAACCCACAACCTGTGGCCTGCTGATACTATCAAAGCTTTATTGCTCTTCTGTTTGTAGATAATCTAAGCTCATACCTTTAAATCGGCTTGCCTCTATTTCCCAGCCCATATTAAGTCAATCAATTAAAAATAATTTTAATAGCAACCCAAAGGGATGGGAAGGGGTTCAAGAATGAGAGGATATATGTATACTTATGGCTGATTCATGTTGTTTTACAGCAGAAACCAACAAAACATTGTAAAGCAATGATCCTCCAATTAAAAATAATTTTTTATTTTTTTATTTTTTTTAATTTTTAATATAAATTTATTTATTTTAATTGGAGGTTAATTACTTTACAATATTGTATTGGTTTTGCCATACATCAACATGAATCTGCCACAGGTATACACGCGTTCCCCATCCTAAACCCCCCTCCCTCCTCCCTCCCTGTACAATCCCTCTGGGCCAAAGAACTAAATAGACATTTCTCCAAATAATTTTTTAAAAAAAGAAAAAAATAGCAGTCCAAGATGAGAAGATCTAGAAAGATCAAGGTAGTGGTGGTGAAGAGGAGGTGCTTTACAGATAATGATAAAATCACATTTCATTTATCTGCATTTTTTTCCAATCCTGAAAACTTGGAGTGTTCTTCAAAGTTATCTTCAGTTTTACTAAAGAAAGCCACTTCATGATGACCCATGGCCATTTTAACAACTTCATAGTGCATGTGGAAAATAAGGTCTAAGTGCAAAGGTGACTCATCTAGGGTCAGAAAATAAATCAGAGATCTGATCTGATGTGGGACTTGCTGATCATGAATCCATTATTACTCTTAATGAACATGGGTGAGGACAAGAAAAACAGGGTGAGACTTTGAGGTAATTTAGTGTTAAGGGAGCTATTTGGGCCTCAAGAAGGAATATAGGTTTACGTATGGCTGACTCATCTTGCTATGCAGTGAAGCTAACACAAAACTGTGAAGCAACTCTACTGCAATAAAAATTAATTAATAAAAATTAAAGAAGGGATGCAAACATGCCAAGTTCAACTCTCAGTGTCAAAAAATCATTCTCTTCCCACACTGTAATTGAAGAAACCAGCACTGTGTCTCCTGGGCCACTTTAGACACACCTCCCTGCTAAAGAAACTCTAAAAAGAGCAAACCTGCCTTCCATTTCTTATTCTGCTTTACAAAAACACTATGAGATGCAATATGAATTCCACAAACGAATTCTAAACATGTACAATCAGAAGAGCCTTTTGAAAGCAATTTAAAAAACCTAGCCTCCGTAACTAGCTGATGAAGAAATAGGCGCAGGGTTCAGGTTTTTTCCAACTAATTAGCACTTGAGCTAAGACTAGCCTTGTGTGCCTTGAATGTCCATCTGGTCCTCTTTCATTATAATTTTCCACCCTTCAAAAGGCTGACTGGGTATTGGTTCTTTTTTTATCCAGTTTTGTATGGATGAGGATAAGGAAGATGATCATAGTTGTTAGAATTCATCATGTGCCTACAGTTTCATAGTTTCTTCTGCCTGTCAAGCCTTTGGGTTGTATACGTGTCTGAATTAACCTCAGAAAATCCACCACATGCATTTCTGAGGTTGAAGAGACTTTACATTCCAGTTGTATTTTCATTGCTGGCACTGCAGGGCCTTAAGAATGTTCCAGTGAATATTCTGCTTATTTATTCCTCCACCAAGACTCATTTTGATTCATACTAAGAGGTCAGCCCCAAAGAACAGTAAAGGGGTCAGGGATTGGGACCCATGGGGAAAGACCACGGAGGTAGCAGAGCAGCTTCAAACCAGACTGGTTGGATCTGCGGTGTTTGCTTATAAATCTGATGGAAAGCAAGGCAGTCAAGACAGATTTTCAGCATTCCCTTAGCTCCCCGCCCCTTCCTTGAACCACAAGCCTAGCCTGTCACTTCTACTCAGATAAACAAGCCCTTCCCCACTGCTGTAGCCTTTAACTAGTCTGAGGCAGCACTGACTTTGGGCTCTGGCTGGTGGGGCATCACCCAGCACTTACTCAAGGGGCAGAGGACACTTGCTGTGTCTGGGTTAAGCCAACCCCATCCAACTTAAAAGCGACTTTGGAGAAGCTGATCCTAAGGACACAAACTCGGGGTAGTTTGGTCTACAATGGGTCTTGAAAACTGATTACTATCAGAAAAAAAAGAGAGAGAAATTGCTTAGGGTCATCTTCTCTAAACTCCAAATTATCATCTTTGGCAAATATTTTTCATCATTCAGGTGACAGCATAATATGAATATAACATCTATGGTGTCTCCCAGAGTTGTTCAACACAACAGCCCATGTGTACCTAACAAGACAGTACATTTGGTTAAATCATTCAAAACTGATGCTCTGGTGAAACCTAATAATTTTGAAGTTTTCTCCAGGAAGTTAACAGACTTCAAATGTGAGTATTATATATTTATTATTGAGATTTTTCTATAGCCACAGTGTATGCGGTTCAGTGTAAAGATTCCACCTTTCAAGCAGGAGACATGGATTTGATTCCTGGGTCAGGAAGATTCCCTGGAGAAGGTAATGGCAATTTGCTCCAGTATTCATACCAGATCCCACAGACAGAGGAGCTTGGCGGGCTATAGTCCATGGGATCTCAGAGTTGGATACAGATGAGCAACTGCTGCTAAGTCGCTTCAGTCGTGTCCGACTCTGTGCGACCCCATAGATGGCAGCCCACCAGGCTCACCCGACCCTGGGATTCTCCAGGCAAGAATACTGGAGTGGGTTGCCATTTCCTTCTCCAATGCGTGAAAGTGAAGATGCTCAGTCATATCTGACTCTTAGCGACCCCATGGACTGAAGCCTACCAGGCTCCTCTGTCCATGGGATTTTCCAGGCAAGAGTACTAGAGTGGGGTGCCATTGCCTTCTCTGAAATGAGCAACTAAACAACAACAATGGACCTTTGAAACACTTTTTTCCCTTAAACTTTAGCATCCCCTACAATTTCTTAGTAGAATTCTAATATAACCCAGAATTACATACATACAATAATTTTAATTCAGATCAATGTTCTGAAAACAGCACCGTATTTCTATGTATTTTGTTAACTGACAAAATACATGTTATGTGCATACACACTGTTATGTGTGTAAAAATAGGGTAGTTTACTATGACTTGAAGGTGTAAGATGTTAACAGCTGTATAAGAAAAAAAATTAAAGCAAGATTTCTTCTCGTTTATCATTTTTACCGGTAATTTAGTCCATAAAAGTATAAAACTGTAGGTATAAAAAAATTCAATCACTGTCTTCAAGTTGCTATGATCACTCAGTTGCTAAGAATTGGCTTTATTGAGGGATTTCCATAGCAATTCTGTGGCTAAGATCCCACACTTACTGTACGTGGGGACAGGTTCGATCCCTGGTTGGGGATGGAAGATCGACTCTTTGTGACCCCATGGACAGTAGCCTGCACCAGGCTCCTCCATCCGTGGGATTTTCTAGGCAAGAGTACTGGAGTGGGTTGCCATTTCCTTCTCCACACATGTTGCATGGTATAGCCAAAAAAAATACCAAACAAACCAGGAACTGGTTTTATTGAGGTGGTGAGGCCTGGAGGGCGGAGTAAAAGAACCTGAACTCACCTCCTATCACTGGGACACCAATATTACAACTATTTACAGAACAACTACAGATAAAAATGACCTGAGGAAGAGCAGGAAAGGTTTTTGACAACTAAACCTATAAGAAGGACGATGAGTAGGAGAAGTCAAGACCCACGCCTGCAGCTGGGTACCCCACAAACTGGAGGATAGTAACTATTACAGAAGTTCTTGCCAAGCAGTGGGGTTCCAAGTCCCACACTAGGCTCCCAAGCATAGGGTTCCTGAACCACTGGAAAGATGAGTACCCAGATTATCTGGCTTCGAAGGTCAGTAGGGATTCCCTGGTAGCTCAGCTGGTAAAGAATCAGCCTGCAAGGCAGGAGACCCCGGTTTGATTTCTGGGTTGGGAAGATCCACTGGAGAAGGGATAGGCTACCCACTCCAGTATTCTTGGGCTTCCCTAGTGTCTCAGCTAGTAAAGAATCTGCCTGTAATTCGGGAGACCTGGGTTCAGTCCCTGGGTTGGGAAGACCCCCTGGAGAAGGGAAAGGCCACCCACTCCATATTCTGGCCTGGAGAATTCCGTGGACTGTATGGTCCATGGGGTCGCAAAGAGTAGGACACAACTGAGAGACTTTTATTTCACTTTCATGGCTTCCCTGGTGGCTCAGACGGTAAAGAATCAGCCTGCAATGCAGAAGACCCAGGTTCAATTCCTGGGTTTCAAAGACCCCCCGGAGAAGAGAAGGGCTACCCACTGCAATATTCTTGCCTGGAGAATTCCATGGACAGAGGAGCCTGGCTGGCTACAGTCCATGGGGTTGAAAAGAGTTGGACATGACTAAGTGACTAACACACAAATGCTGTTTCAGTTTATATAAATAAACACAGAGAATTAGACAAAATGAGGTTACAGGGGAATACACTCCAAATAAAGAAACAAAATAAAACACCAGAAGAAGAACAAAACTAAATGGAGATAAGCAACATACATCCAACAGTTTAGGGTAATGATCATCAACAATAATAGGAGAACCTTAACACCCTGCTTACATCAATGGACAGATCATCTAAGCAGAGAATCAATAAGGAGGGAGTGTGCAAAAAAGGAAACCCTTCTACATGGTGGATGGGAATGTAAACTGGTACAAATACTATGGAGAATAGTATGGAGTTTCCTCAAAAAATAAAAATAGAATCACCATATGATCCAGCAATTCCCCTCCAGGGTATTTTTATGAAGAAAAAAATACTAATTCAAAAAGATATACACACCCCATATTAATTACAACATTTTTCATAATAGCCAAGGTATGGAAATAGCCTCAGTGTCCATAAATAGTGTATGGAAGTGAAAGTGAAAGTCATTCAGTTGTGTCTGACCCTTTGTGACCCCATGGACTATACAGCTCATGGATTTTTCCAGGCCAGAATACTGGAGTGGGTAGCCTTTCATTTCTCCAGGGGATCTTCCCAACCCAGAGATTGAACCCAGGTCTCCCGCATTGCAGGTGGATTCTTTACCAGCTGAGCTACAAGGAAAGCCCAAGAATACTTGAGTGGGTAGCCTATCCCTTCTCCAGTGGATCTTCCCGATCCAGGAATCAAACTGGGGTCTCCTGCATTGTAGACGGATTCTTTACCAGCTGAGCTATAAGAGAAGGCCTAAATAGGTGGATGGATAAAGAATATGTAAGATAGATACACAGACAGATATAGAGAATGGAATATCACTCTGTCAAGAAAAGAATAAATCTTATCATTTATGACAACATTAATGGATATAGAAGGTATCATGGTAAGTGAAATAAATCATACAGAGAAAGACAAATACCATATGATTTCACTTATATGTGAAATCTGGAAAAGAAAGCAAATGACTAAACCTAGCAAAACAGAAATAGACTCACAGATACAGACAAAAACAGGTAGTGGCCAAAGGGGAAGAGGTTGAGGTGATGGGTGAAACAGGTGAGACTTCCAGTTATAAAATAAATGAGTCATGTGGATGAAGTATATAACATGGAGAATATAGTCAATAATATTATAATAACTTTGTATGATAACTAGACTTATTGTATTGATCTTTTTGAAATGCATAGAATTATCAAATTACTATTTTGTCCACCTGGAACTAACATAGTGTTGTAGGTCAATTATACTTTAATTAAAAAGAAAAAGAATTAGCTGTGTTGGCAACTGGCTACCTCAATGTCAAAAAGGGTTATTATTATAAATTAGAAAACAAATTAAGGGCAGATTAGGTGTGGCAGCCGAGAAGGCAATGGCAACCCACTCCACTACGCTTGCCTGGAAAATCCCATGGACGAAGGAACCTGGTAGGCTGCAGCCCATGGGGTCGCTAAGGGTCAGACACTACTGAGAAACTTAACTTTCACTTTTCACTTTCATGCATTGGAGAAGGAAATGGCAACCCACTCCAGTGTTCTTGCCTGGAGAATCCCAGGGACCGGGGAGCCTGGTGGGCTGCCGTCTATGGGGTCGCACAGAGTCGGACACGACTGAAGCAACTTAGCAGCAGCAGCAGGTGCGGAAGGGGCAAACCTAATGCTTAAAATCTGAGATAGAACTTAGACTGATGAGGGTTAAATAAACCATGAGCATCAAGGAAACCCTTGTTCCCTGGAATCTCACTTTTTAGAAGTGACTTTCACAGCATGGTATAACTGCAGTATACATTGCTCAGTTCACCTGGAGTTGTAGGCAGGGGAAAGTTGTGGAGAAGACCCCCTGAGCTTAGGAGTGTAAGAGTAACTTTAGGAAATTGAGCTGAAGTCAAGGCATGGATAGGAACCCCTTCACTTCATCCCCACTTCCTTCTCCTTATCCAGAGCTGACAGTCTCTGCAGCTAAATTCTAACCTATTCTCCTCATGATCATTCTGGTTAGGAAACTCAAAGAAATTACAAGAAATTCAAAAATAAAAGACTCATTTTTTAAATCAAAGAATCTCCCAAGATTTGCCAGTCTATCTCAACTCTTCATTTTCTAAAACAGAAAGATAATAATAACAATAAAACAATAAAGCTCACTGACGTAAGTACCTTGTTCTTGGCTAACAAAAAGAGTGCCAGTGCTTAAAACAGATTTCAGGTCCTTGGACTCCTTCCATTCTACACAAGACTCTTTCCATGCTACACAAGTATTTGTGTAATATCTCCTTTTCCTTTGTGTACACTTTTTCCCTTCTACTTTTGTTTTCTGCAGATGATAGGCTAATATAAAGACTGAATACCTCACCTACTTATTCAGTACTTAATCAGTTTGCCTACAGTCATCAGTTTCTTTCCAACCAGATAGTAATTTCCTTGATGGCATGCTCAGCTTCTTTATGCCCTTTTATCGCATGCGTGCATGCATGCTAAGTCACTTCAGTCGTGTATGACTCTTTTCGACCCTATGGACTGTAGCCTGCCAGGCTCTTCTGTCCATGGGGATTCTCCAGGCAAGAATACTGGAGTGGGTTGCCATGCCCTCCTGACCCAGGGATCAGACCCACATCTCGTGGCTCCTGCATTGCAGGCAGATTCTTTACCACTGAGCCACCAGAGAAGCCCATGCCCGTTTATTAGCACAGCCCAGAAGCAGACATCGAGCAGTAGCCTGGTGGGGAGCTAGAAGAGAAGCATGAAAGTCTTCACGAGAACAAGAATTTGGGGACTTTGGCTATTTTCCTCCTAGCTGTAGCCCTAACACTTGGAAACAGGGCTTTTTCCAGGTGAATTTCAGTGTGGGTGTGTTACACATTACAGTAGCTTAATGCCCTTATCACAACAACTACCAACAGCTGTCAGTAACTAGGGGGAAGAAAGCTTGGTCTCAAATGTGTGAACAGCTCAGATGAGGAGAGGATTCATAACAGGAATCCGTAATCACAGAAATAAAAGGGTAAGAAAGGAGACAAAATGGGAATGAGGTTGAGAGACTGATGAAAAGGACCAACAAATTAAGAAAAAGAGGAACTTCCCTGGTGGTCCAGTGGTTAAGAATCCACCTTCCAACGCACTGGGTGTGTGTTCAATCCCTGGTCAGGGAACTAAGCTCCCACATGCCTCGAGGCCAAAAAGTCAAAACATAAAGCAGAAGCAATATTACAACAAATTCAATAAAGACTTAAACATATGGTCCACATTTTAAAAAATCTTAAAAAAGGAAAAGGAAAGACAAAGATGGCATCAAGATGGTGGACTAGGAGGAGGTGGAGAGCACCTCCCCCCATGAACACGTCTAAAATTCATCTACATATGGAACAATTCTCACTGAAAACTAGAGACTGACAGAAACCAAGTTCCTGCACAACCAAGGCTGTAAGAAAGATGCACACTTAATCCAGTAAGAAGAGAAGAAAAGTGATCAGGTCAGGACTTGGGAGGAAAAGGAAGATCACACGGGTGGAGAGCCATGCTGGGGAGTAGGCAGTTCAAGCCACATATTGGGCACGCCAGTCCTGGGGTCCTCTGTGGGGCAGATGGATCCCCCTGGCAGGTGGGAAGACCACCAGGACTAACAGGAGAGCTGTGGGGAATCTGGACTTACTCATGAGGAGCGCACATGCGCTGGCCTGCCCCCACAGGTGGAGTGGAGGTGCAGTGGCCCCAGTTTTTCCGAGACAGCCTGGGCGCACGCCCCAGCTGACGCGGGGAGAAGGAGCCAGCCCGCATTTACCTTAGGTCATAGTGTGACACCGGATCTGGGTGGCCATGACCAGGAAGAAAGCTCGCTGTGGGAAACGCAGAGGTGACCTGGGTGGGGCAGAGCCTGGGTGAGGCAGCAGGAGCCATTGTCAGAGCTTATTCCACAGCACCTCAGAAGCAGCCCAGATCTTTGAGGTGGCCAAGCCACCACAGCTCCTGCCTGCCCGCCAAGTCATTTCAGTCATGTCCGACTCTTCGTGACCCCAGGGACTGAGCCCGCCAGGTTCCTCTGTCCATGGGATTCTCCAGGCAAGAATACTGGAGCGGGTTGCTATGCCCTCCTCCAGTGGATCTTCCTAACTTAGGGATAGAGCCTGAGGCTCCTGCATTGCAGGCGGATTCTCTACCACTGAGCCACCAGGGAAGCCCCCACCCCAGCTCGCTCCCCAGTAAATACCTCAGGTCCCTGAGAGCCCTGCCTGCCCTGAGGTGATGCTCCACGACAGGGATGGACGGTGATCAGCCATGAGGGACAAAGGGACCTGAACCCAAAGCTACACCTGAGCAGAGTAAGGGAAACGACTGCAGGCATTGGCACAGGCAGCACCTCAGACACAATTCGGATCTCTGTCTGTGACGGGAATGAGTGGACAGACCCCGTGGACCCCCTTGCTTCAACACTACTCCCTGTAGGACAAGGGTCCCAGAAAAAAGAGAGGGGAAAACACACACTTAGAGGAAACAGAGGGGCTGCCCTAGTGGCTCAGCGGCAAAGAATCCACCTACTAATGCAGGAGACACGGGTTCAACCCCTGGTCCAGGAAGATCCCACATGTTGTGGAGCAATTAAGCCGTGTGCCACCTCTACGGAGCCTGTGATTAGAACCCAGGAGCCCCAGTGACTGAGCTCACGTGCCACAGCTACTGAACCCCATGCTGCCTAGAGCCCTTGCTCTGCAATGAGAGAAGCACCGCAATGAGAAGCCCAAGCACCACAGCAAAGACTAGCCCTGCTCGCTGCAACCAGAGGAAAGCCAGTGGCAACAGAGAGACAGCACAGCCAAAACACATGATTAAATAACCTTTAAAAAAATAAAAACAAGGAAACCAAGCCAGCTCGGCCCAGCCCTCAGGAATTCTGCTTCAGCAACTTGGAATTAGCCCTTATCCACAACAGAACAGTCATGGCCACTGGGAAGAGGGGAAGTCCCCGCTCACACCAGCTTGAGCTCTTGCCCCTACATGTCCAGCCTGACCTCCTAGCAGGATGGCAGCTTCCAGCACACCCTGAGGAAAGATGTGATTACATCCACATTAAATCCAGCTCTCCCATCAAAGGCACAGGGCACACACAGTCTACACAGAGATGCTCCCACACAAGAACACCCCTTTAAGACCGCAAGAGGTAACTATTTCACCTGAATTTAGGTCAGAGAAAGTTAAACCAAAAAAAAAAAAAAAAGGCAAAGAAACTGCTGTCAACTGAAACAGCAAGAAAAACATCCTGAAAAAATATAATAAAACAAATAAACAATTACCAGAGAAAGAATTCAAAGCCTTAGTAATAAGAATGTTAACGAAATTAGGGAAGAGAATAAATGAACACAGTGAGAATTTTAACTAGAAAATATTTTTAAAAACTCTAAAAAATGGAGAATTCAATAACAAATAAAAAGCACAGTAGAAAGAATAAATAGCAGATTAAGTGATACGGAAGAATGCATAAGAGATCTGTAAGACAGGGTAATGGAAATCACTTGATCATAAAAGCAAAATGAGAAGCAAATTTTAAAAACTAAAATCAACCTAAGAGATCTCTTGGATAAGATTAAGTGCACCAATATTTGTATTAAAGGGCTTCCAGAGAGAGAAGAGAGAGGGAAGGGGATCAAAACTCATTTATAATCATTTCAAAAAGAAAAAAACAACTTAGGAATAAATCTGTCTAAGGAGACAAAAGAAATATACTCCAAAAACTATAAGATGCTGATGAAGGAAACTGAAGATAACACAAACAGATGAAAAGCTATATCGTGTGCCTGAACTGGAAGAATCTATATTATTAAAATTACCATGCTAACCAAGGCAATTTACAGATTCAATGCAATCTCTGCCAAAATATCAATGGCATTTTTTACAGCTGTTGTTCCCCAAGTCATGTCCAACTTTTTGTGACCCCATGGACTGCAACACACCAGGCCTCCTCGTCCTTCACCATCTCCTGGAGTTTGCCCAGGTTCATGTCCATTGATCGGTGATGCCATCAAACCATTTTTCATGGAAGTAGAACAAATAGTTAAGAAATTGTTATAGAAACACATAAGAGCCCAAATAACCAATCTTGAGAAAGAAGAACAGACCTGGAGGAATCACTCTCCCTGACTTTTGACTAGACAACAAATCTATAGTAATCAAAATAGTATGGTATTGTTGACTCAGTGGACATGAACTTGGGCAAACTTTGGGAGATAGTGAGGGACAAGGAGGCCTGGCCTGCTGCAGTCCATGGGGGTCACAAAGAATCAGACACTGAATAACAACAACATAAAGTGACTGAATAACAATAACGACATAAAGCAGTGAGATCAGAACATTTCCTTACACAAGAATAAATCAAAATGTAAGACCTGAAATCATAAAATTTCTAAAGGAGAACATAGGTAGAACAGTCTTTGACACAAATTATAACGATATTCTCTTGGATCATTCTTCTAAGACAAAAGAAATAAAAGCAAAAAAAGAAAAAAAGAAATAAAAGCAAAAAATCCAAATGGAATCTAATTGAACTTAGAGGCTTTTGCACAGCAAAGGAAGCACCAAAAAACAAAAAGACAATGTATGGAATGGAAGAAAATGTCTAAAAATGATACAATTAACAAAGGCTTAATATTCAAAATATACAAACAGTTCACACAATTCAATATTAAAAAATAACCCAATCAAAAAATGGTCAGAAGATGTAAATAGACATTTTTCCAAAGACATACAGATTGCTAAGAGGCACGTGAAAAGATGCCCAGCAACTCTAATCAACAGGAAAATGCAAATTAAAATCACTGTCACCTCACACCTGTCAGAATGGCTGTAAATAACAAATGTTGGAAAGGATGTAGAAAAAAGGCAACTCTTGTACACTCTTGGTGGAATAAAAAATTGGTGTAGCTGCTATGGAAACAATATGGATGTTCCTCAAAAAACTAAACATAGAAGGACCCTCTTGTTGTTTAGTCACTGAGTCATGTCTGACTATTTTGTGACTCCATGGACTGCAGCCTGCCAGGCTCCTCTGTCCATGGGATTTCCCAGGCAAGAATACTGAAGTGGATTTCTATTTCTTTCTCCCAGGGATCTTCCCAATCCAGGGATCCAACCCGCCTCTCCATTTGCAGGTGGATTCTTTACCACTGAGCCACCTGGCAAGCCCTAGAACCACCATATTACCCAGCAGTTCCACTCCTGGGTGTCTATCTGGAAACACAAAAACACTAATTTGAAAAGATCCACGTAACCCAGTGTTCAAGGCAACATTATGTACGATATACAAAGTATATTGCAATAGAAGCAACCCAAGTGGCAATTAACAGATAAGTGGATTAAAAAAGACATGGCATAAATATATATATATATATATAGCTGAGTAACTGTACTCAGCCATAAAAAAGAATGGAATTCTGCCATTTGCAGCAACATAGATGAACCCAGAGAATATTATGCATAGTGAAATAAGTCAGACAAATACTCTATTCACACTTACTTGTGGAATATAAAAAATAAAACGAATGAATGTATATAGCAAAACAAAACAGACCCACAGATATGAAAACAAACTAGTAGTTACTAGTGGGGAAAGAGAAGGGAGAAAGGGCAAGACAGGAGTAGAGGATTAAGAGACACAAACTACTCAGTATAAAATAGATAAGCATATTGTACGGCATGGGGAATTACAGCCATTATTTTGTAATAACTTTTAACGGAGTGAATGAAACCTATAATACTATAAAGAATCAATCACTATGCTGCGCATCTGATACTAATATAGTATTTTAAATCAACTACACTTCAATACAAAGAAAACGAGAAAACAAGAAGAAAACCGAAATTCCGGTAAACAAAGAATAGCATATCACACTATACAGTTTTTAAGTGTGATTACAGATATTATCTCATTTAAATATCACAACAACTCCAAGAGATAATTACCATTCTTAATTATGCGTAGCAGCAGATGAGGAGCTGAGCTGAGCCCAAAGGCGGGCTGAACGACCTTACTGTCCTGTGACAGGTAATTCCTGTACTTGACTTTTTCTTTCTATCTCCCCTCTCGCGATGGCCTCCTCTCCAGGAATACACAGAGACCCCTCATCCCTTCGCTTTCTGGCTGCCTCTCTCCTTGCCCAAATTGCTGAAAACTGCCAAAATTCTGTCTTAAAAAAAAGACAGAAGCTAAAACTCGCGAGATGTCTGTTCCGAAGAAATACAGATTCATTCACCTGGTAATTGCTGTTTGTTCACAAAAAATACAAACAGCCACCCACAGCCATCCCCCTTTCGGCCGCCTCCCTCTTTTTCTTCCCCAAACAGCGAAGTCCACCCCTGACTGCATCACTACTATCCTCCTCTCACCCGTCATACCCCTAAACCGTTTCCACTACCTTGTCCCTCCTCCGGTTCCTCCTCCGGTCACTCTGTATTTCAGATGAAACTTGCTCAGCCAGGGAAGAGGGGAAAAAAAACCTCGTTTTGCGTAGGGCAAGTTGTGCCGGCCTCAAGGAAATGCTTTTCAGTCCCTCCTTCCCACCGTGGGGCGTGGCCGCGGGCAAAGGATGGAGTTTGGGCGGGCTCCCCACAAAAGGAAAAGTCTGCGGGCACTGAGGTTTCCGGGCCTCACCACACCTGAACCAGCAGGAAACCTCTGCAGAAATTGTAAAAGCTGGACTTGTTGCTGATCAACTTATTCATTTCCTTCTCAAGCGATTGCTAGACAGTCAGGTATAGAAAACCTGCTTGTCCAGGTGAAAATGCAGTCACGATAAGGCGCAACAGCGCCACCTTCTGTGCGACTCAATAACAGTTGCCTTCTTCGGTGCTCAAAATGGCCAGGATTTGACCTTGGGCTCCGGGACAATCGCAACCCCAAACCTTTACTGAGTGCCCCAGTTAATACTGACCATGAGGCAATAGATTGGGAATAATTGAACATAAAAATCTCAGGAGTAAGTAGTCAATCATTCACAAATGCTTTTAAAATAACCTATGTGCTGGATTCTCCTCTAGGGATACAGTGATGAGCCACCTACTTAGGTTACTGACCCACAAGGAATTTACAATCATAGGAGACCCTGAAGAAAATACTCAGCTGGGAGAACTCCAGACTTGATACTAGCACCGAATACACGTTCTACTCAAGAAATATAGGCCACATATTGTATAGATGGCTTGCTGGCTCAACACTGTTAGCAAACCAAGCAGAAATTGGGCATCCTTAGAACAGAAAGAATTTGGGTACCATGTGATGTCGAGCGTTTGAAGACTGGGGTACTTCAGTTCTCTGGAGTCTTTGCTATTGATAGTTTTATTCCCTTAAGAGCTCTTTTAAAATAGGAAGAACTGTACTGCATGCCATTGAATTGTACATTTAAGAATGGTTGGTGGTTAATTTACGTTATGTGAATTTTACCTCAATTTAAAAAAATGAAAGAATGAAGTCTCCTCAAATTTTCTTCCCATCCTTTACGTCATAACTGATGAATAAAAGCCAAATGAACAAATTTGAGCTTTATATTATGGCATCTTATACTCTGCTTTCCCATGGACCCTGATCTCCTCAAAGCAGAGACTGTGGCATACTCATTTTTGTAATTCCTCTAACACCTGAGTATCTTGCTGAATACCCATTCTGATACACAGAATTCTGTTTAAAAATCTCCTTTTCATAAAGGAGTCACCATAGTCACAAAAGTTATAACCTCTAAGGCCTAGAAAAAAATTTAAATATATATAGACCGAACAAAGGGGCATTCAAAAACGTATACTCTAATGTTAATGAACAATTCAATAAATGGTGAATTTTTAAATTTTCTGAGATAGAGAAAACTCTGGAAACAATGCTCAGTTATATGAAAACACCAACATACATACTAAATAGAAAATCCTCAGTAAACAAAAGATATAAGCAGGAGGTATTCATGTGTGACTGGTTCCACACATTTACACGTGAGTAAGGTGACTGGATCATTCTTATTTTGCTCTTCTCTCCGAGTGTCCATTCTCTTATAATTTCCATTGTTACCTCTGTCTCACAATTCTGGCCCTCTTACTCGTATTCAGCAATCTTCAGCTCATCCATCCTTACCAGATGGTTACTTCTACCTCACCATATTTATTTATTTATTGTTGGCTGCACTGGATCTTTGTTGCTGCATGCAGACTTTCTCTAGTGGTGAGCAGGGCCACTCTTTTGTTGGGGTGGATGGGCTTCTCACGGCAGTGGCTTCTCCTGTGGCAAAGCACAGACTCTAGGCATGCCGGCTTCAGTAGCTGTGGCCCACTGACTCTGTTGCTCCAAGGCACATGGGATCGTCCCAGACCAGGGACTGAACAGTCCCCTGCATTGGCAGGTGGATTCTTATCCACTATACCACCAGGGAAATCCCAATCAGCATTTATTGAATGCCCGTTTTCTGCTCTGCCAGCATTTATTGAGTGTTAAGTATTGAACAGGCTTCCCTGGTAGCTCAGCTGATAAAGAATCTTCCTGCAATGAAGGAGACCTCAGTTCAATTCCTGGGTCAGCAAGGTCTGCTGGAGAAGAGTAGGTCTACCCACTCCAGTATTCTTGGGCTTTCCTGGTGGCTCAGCTGGTAAAGAATCCACCTGTAATGCAGGAGACCTGGGCTTGATTTGAAATTAAATTCTATCTTAATTGATAAGAATTTAGTCATATTGAAGAAAAGAAGGACATGCACTCATCTTCTCCTGAGAGAACTCCAAAGTTGCAACTCTCTGCTGAACAAGCATCGCCAAGAAAATTTTGGATCCCACTAAAAAGAGATACCCCATGTCCAACGACAAAGGAGACACACATCAAGAGAGTAGAAGGGATGAAATCACATTTAGAATCAAACCTCATACCTGCCAGAGATGCTCAGGGGGCTCAAGCACACCAGGAGCCAGGGATCCCACAGAGACTGAGCCAGACCTGCCTTTGTGTGTTTGTCCCTGCGGAGACATGGGTCAGCAGTGGCCTGCTGTGGAGACAGGGGTTCTGGATGCAGCAGACTTGGGTCATACACTGTGTGGCATCAGCCCTCTTAGAGGAGGTTACCATTAGCCCCAACATACAGCCACCGAGCAGACGACCCATGAGTGAGTGAGTGAGTGAGTGAGTGAAGTCATTCATTTGTGTCCAACTCTTTGCGACCCCATGGACTGTAGCCTATCAGGCTCCTCCGTCCATGGGATTTTCCAGGCAAGAGTGCTGGAGTGGATTGCTATTTCCTTCTCCAGACGACCCACAAACTGCAGAACAATTATACCAAATAAATTCTCACACTGTTGAGAAAGTTCTAGGACCAACAACAGATTTCCCAACCTGGAGATCTGGCAAAGGGGCTGAGAACCCCCAGGGAATATGACTTTGGAGGCCAGTGGAATTTGATTACAGAACTTCCACAGGACTGGAGACACAGACTCTTGGAGGGCACAGACCAAACCTTGTGCACACCAGGAGCCAGGAGAAAGGAGCAGTGTCCACACAAGAGACTGAGCCAGACTTGCCTGTGAGTGTCCAGGAGTCTCCGGCACAGGTGTGAGTCGACAGTGGTCAGCTGCAGGGTCAGAGGTGCTGAATACAAGAATGCGTGGAGAGTCCTTTTGAAAAAGGTCACCATTATCTTCATTACCAATACCATAGGCCTCAGGCCAAACAACAGAGGGAAACACAGCCCCTCCCATCAAGAGAAAATTGCATTAAAGATTTACTGAGCATGACCCTTCCCTTCAGAACAAGACCCAGTTTCCCCCAGAGTTAGTCTTCCCATCAGGAAACTTCCATAAGTCTCTTATCCTACTCCATCAGAAGGCAGACAGAATGGAAACCACAGTCACAGAAAACTAATCAAACTGATCACATGGACCAAAGCCTTGTGTATCTCAGTGAAACTATGAGTTATGCCATGTAGGGCCACCCAAGACGGACGGGTCATGGTGGAGAGTTCTGACAAAACATGGTCCACTGGAGAAAAGAATGGAAAACCAGGTCAGTATTCTTGCCTTAAGAACCCCATGAACAGTATGAAAAGGTAAAAAGTTATGACACCGAAAGATAAACTCCCCAGGTCAGTTGGTGCCCAATATGCTATTGGAGAAGAGTGGAGAAATAACTCCAGAAATAATGAAGAGACAGAGCCAAAGCGAAAAAATGCCCAGTTGTGGATGTGACTGGTGATGGAAGTAAAGATTGATGCTGTACAGAACAACATTACATAGGAACCTGGAACGTTAGGTCCACAAATCACGGTAAATTGAAAGTGATCAAACAGGAGATGGCAAGAGTGAACATCGACATTTTAGAAATCAGTGAACTAAAATGGACTGGAATGGATTTAATACTGATGACCACTGTATGTATTACTGTAGGCAAGAATCACTTAGAAGAAATGAAGTACCCCTTATAGTCAACAACATAGTCCAAAATGCAGTACTTGGGTGCAATCTCAAAATGAGAGAATGATTTCTGTTCATTTCCAAGACAAACTATTCAATATCACAGTAATCCAAGTCTATGCCCCAACCACTAATGCTGAAGAAGCTGAACGATTCTATGAAGTACCTATAAGACTTTCTAGAACTAACACCAAAAAAAGATGTCCTTTTCAGCATAGGGGACTGGAATGCAAAAGTAGAAAGTCAAGAGATACCTAGGGTAACAGGTAAGTTTAGCCTTGGAGTACAAAATGAAGCAGGGCAAAGACTAACAGTTTTAACAAGAGAATGCACTGGTTACTTCCATCCCAGTCACATCCAGCAAACACCCTCTTCCAACAACACATCCAACAACACAAGAGATGACTCTACACATGGACATCATCAGATGGTCAATACTGAAATCAGATTGCTTATATTCTTTGCAGTTGAAGATGGAGAAGCTCTATACAGTCAGCAAAAACAATACCAGGAGCTGCCTGTGGCTCTGATCATGAACTCCTTATTGCTAAATTCAGACTTAAATTGAAGAAAGTAGGGAAAATCACTACTCAGTTCAGTTCAGTTCAGTTCAGTTGCTCAGTCGTGTCCGACTCTGTGACCCCATCAATTGCAGCAGGCCAGGCCTCCCTGTCCATCACCAACTCCTGGAGTTCACTCAGACTCACGTCCATCTAGTGGGTGATGCCATCCAGCCATCTCATCCTCTGTCATCCCCTTTTCCTGCCCCCAATCCCTCCCAGCATCAGAGTCTTTTCCAATGAGTCAACTCTTCGCATGAGGTGGCCAAAGTACTGGAGTTTCAGCTTTAGCATCATTCCTTTTAAAGAACATCCAGGACTGATCTCCTTTAGAATGGACTGGTTGGATCTCCTTGCAGTCCAAGGGACTCTCAAGAGTCTTCTCCAACACTGAAGTTCAAAAGCATCAATTCTTCAGTGCTCAGCTTTCTTCATAGTCCAACTCCCCAACTACTCAGGTATGACCTAAATCAAATCCCTTATGATTGATTGTACAATGGAAGTGAGAAATAAATTCAAGGGATTAGATCTAATAGAAAGAGTGCCTGAGGATCTATGGATGGAGGTTTGTGACATTTGTGACAGGAGGTAGTGATCAAGACCATCCCCAAGAAAAAGAAATGCAAAAAGGTAAAATGGTTGTCTGAAGAGGCCTTACAAACAGCTGAGAAAAGAAGAGAAGCAAAAGGAAAAGGAGAAGAGGAAAGAAATACCTATCTGAATGCAGAGTTCCAAAGAATAGCAAGGAGAGATAAGAAGGCCTTCCTCAGTGGTCAATGCAAAGAAATAGGGGAAAATAATAGAATGGGAAAGATTAGAGATCTCTTCAAGAAAATTATTGATACCAAGGGAACATTTCATGCAAAGATGGACACAATAAAGGACAGAAATGGTATGGACCTAACAGAAGCAGAAGATAGAAGAGGTGGCAAGAATATACAGACGAACTATACAAAAAAGATCTGCACGACCCAGATAACCATGATGGTGTGATCACTCACCTTCCTGGAATGTGAAGTCAAGTGGACTTTAAGAAGCATCACTAAAAAATAATAGCAACTGAAGCAACTGACAAACAACTAATCTCAAAAATATACAAGCAACTTAAGCAGCTCAATTCCAGAAAAATAAATGACCCAATCAAAAAATGGGCCAAAGAACTAAATAGGCATTTCTCCAAAGAAGACATACGAATGACTAACAAATGAAAAGATACTGAACATCACTCATTATCAGAGAAATGCAAATCAAGACCACAGTGAGGTAGCATTTCACACCAGTCAGAATGGCTGTGATCCTAATGTTTACAAGCAATAAATGCTGCAGAGGGTGTGGAGAAAAGAGAGCCCTCTTACACTGTTGGTGGGAATGCAAACTAGTACAGCCACTATGGAGAACAGTGTGGAGATTCCTCAAAAAACTGGAAATAGAACTGCCTTCAGTTCAGTTCAGTTCAGTTGCTCAGTTGTGTCCAACTCTTTGCGATCCCATGAATCACAGCACGCCAGGCCTCCCTGTCCATCACCAATTCCCGGAGTTCACTCAGACTCACGTTCATTGAGTCAGTGATGCCATCCAGCCATCTCATCCTCTGTCATCCCCTTCTCTTCCTGCCCCCAATCCCTCCCAGCATCAAAGTCTTTTCCAGTGAGTCAACCCTTTGCATGACGTGGCCAAAGTACTGGAGTTTCAGCTTTAGCATCATTCCTTCCAAAGAAATCCCAGGGCTGATCTCCTTCAGAATGGACTGGTTGGATCTCCTTGCAGTCCAAGGAACTCTCAAGAGTCTTCTCCAACACCACAGTTCAAAAGCATCAATTCTTCGGCGCTCAGCCTTCTTCACAGTCCAACTCTCACATCCATACATGACTACTGGAAAAACCATAGCCTTGATTAGACGAACCTTAGTCAGCAAAGTAATGTCTCTGTTTTTGAATATACTATCTAGGTTGGTCATAACTTTTCTTCCAAGAAGTAAGCGTCTTTTAATTTCATGGCTGCAGTCACCATCTGCAGTGATTTTGGAGCCCATAAAAATAAAGTCTGACACTGTTTCTACTGTTTCTCCATCTATTTCCCATGAAGTGATGGGACCGGATGCCATGATCTTCGTTTTCTGAATGTTGAGCTTTAAGCCAACTTTTTCACTCTCCTCTTTCACTTTCATCAAGAGGCTTTTTAGTTCCTCTTCACTTTCTGCCATAAGGGTGGTGTCATCTGCATATTCGAGGTTATTGATATTTCTCCTGGCAATCTTGATTCCAGCTTGTGTTTCTTCCAGTCCAGCGTTTCTTATGATGTACTCTGCATATAAGTTAAATAAGCAGGGTGACAATATACAGCTTTGATGTACTCCTTTTCCTATTTGGAACCAGTCTGTTGTTTCATGTCCAGTTCTAACTGTTGCTTCCTGACCTGCATACAGATTTCTCAAGAAGCAGGTCTGGTGGTCTGGTATTCCCATCTCTCTCAGAATTTTCCACAGTTTATTGCCTTATGACCCAGCAATCCCACTGCTGGGCGTACACACTGAGGAAACCAGAATTGAAAGAGACACGTGTACCCCAGTGTTCATCGCCAGCATTGTTTAAAATAGCCAGGACATGGAAGCAACCTAGATGTCCATCAGCAGATGAATGGATAAGAAAGCTGTGGTACATATACACTATGAAGTATTATTCAGCCATTAAAAAGAATACATTTGAATCAGTTCTAATGAGGTGGATGAAACTGGAGCTGATTATACAGAGTGAAGTAAGCCAGAAAGAAAAACACCAATACAGTATACTAACACATATATATGGAATTTAGAAAGATGGTAATGATAACCCTGTATGCGAGACAGCAAAAGAGACACAGATGTATAGAACAGACTTTGGGATTCTGTGGGAGAAGGAGAGGGTGGGATGATTTGGGAGAACGGCATTGAAACATGTATACTATCATGTAAGAAATGAATCACCAGTCTAGGTTCGATACAGGATACAGGATGCTTGGGGCTGGTGTACTGGGATGACCCAGAGAGAGGATATGGGGAGGGTGGTGGGAGCGGGCTTCAGGATTGGGAACTCATGTACACCCGTGGCAGATTCATGTCAATGTAAAACCAATACTGTATTGTAAATTAAAAATAATAAACAAATAAAAAAGAAGCATCACTATGAACAAAGTGGAAGTAATAGGATTCCAGTTGAGCTATTTCAAATCCTAAAAGATGATGCTGTGAAAGTGCTGCACTCAATATGCCAGCAAATTTTGAAAATTTAGCAGTGGCCACAGGACTGGAAAAGGTTAGTTTTCATTCCAACACCAAAGAAAGGCAATGCCAAAGAACGTTCAAACTACTTCACAATTGCACTCATCTCACACGCTAGCAAAGCAATGCTCAAAATTCTCCAAGCCAGGCTTCAACAGTATGTAAACTGAGAACTTCCAGATGTTCAAGCTGGATTTAGAAAAGGCAGAGGAATCAGAGGTCAAATTGCCAACATCCACTGGATCATCGAAAAAGCAAGAGAGTTCCAGAAAAACATCTACTTCTGCGTTATTGACTACACCAAAGCCTTTGACTGTGTAGATCACATCAAACTGTGGAAAATTCTTCAAAAGATGGGAATACCAGACCACCTTACCTGCCTCCTGAATAATCTGTATGCAGGTCAAGAAGCAACAGTTACAACCAGACATGGAAAAACAGACTGGTTCCAAATTGGAAAAGGAGTATGTCAAGACTGTATATTCTCACTCTACTTATTTAGCTTGTGTGCAGAGTACATCATGAGAAACACTGGGCTGGAGGAAACATAAGCTGGAATCAGGATTGCTGGGAGAAATATCAATAACCTCAGATATGCAGATAATACCACCCTTATGGCAGAAAGTGAAGAGGAACTAAAGAGCCTCTTGATGAAAGTGCAAGAGGAGAGTGAAAAAGCTGGCTTAAAACTCAGTATTCAAAATACCAAGATCATTGGATCTGGTCCTATCCCTTCCTGGCAAATAGATGGGGAAACAATGAAAACAGTGACAGATTTATTTTCTTGGGCTCCAGAATCACCGAAGATGGTGGCTGCAGCCATAAAATTAAGAGACACTTGCTCCTTAGAAGAAAAGCTGTGACCAATCTAGACAGCTTATTAAAAAGCAGAGACATTACTTTGCTGACAAAGATCTGTGTAGTCAAAAGTATGGTTTTTCCAGTAGTCATATATGGATGTGAGAGTTGGACCATAAAGAGAGCTGAGGGCCGAAGAATTGATGCTTTTGAACTGTGGTGTTGGAAAGGACTCTTGAGAGCCTTTCAACTTCAAGGAGATCCAACCAGTCACTCCTAAAGGAAATCAGTCCTGAATATTCATTGGCAAGACTGATGCTGAAGCTGAACCTCCAATACTTTGGCCACTTGATGCAAAGAACTGACTCATTGGAGAAGATCCTAATGCTGGGCAAGACTGAAGGCAGGAAGAGAAGGGGACTACCAAGGATGAGATGGTTGGATGGCATCACTGACTCGATCGACATGCGTTTGAACAATCACCAGGAGTTGGGGATGGACAGGGAAGCCTGGCATGCTGCAGTCCACAGGGTTGCAAAGAGTCAGACACTACTGAGTGGCTGAACTGAACTGAAGTATTGAACAATGGGAAGTCACACTGCAATATACACCAGGGGCTTCTTCATTCTGCAGCTTAGTCCATACACATCTCTACAATTCCTATAACATCTTCTAAATTCCTGTAACAGCACTCATGCAGATGTCATTTCGTGTATTCTGTCTGATTCTATGACTGAGGAATTCCAGTTTGAAGACTGGTGGGATGGACCTCCTGAAATCTATTTACACGAGACAGGGAGAAAGCCCTAGAAAATTATAAGGAAAGAGAGCAAGAAGGCTTTATCCAATGAAAATAGATCGATGTTCAGTCCTGTGTCTGTGTCCTTTGGCCAAGACCTCATAACTTAGCCAAAGGAAAGGCAACTGTGAATACAACTGTAAACAGTCATTTTACAAAACAGGAAAAAAAAAAAAAAAAGGTAAAAATGCTCTCATAGACCTTGGGTCTATCTATAGACATTGCTAGACATAGCTCCAAACATTGCTTTGGAGCTGTTTCAGGGAAAGTTAACAGAAAAGTGAGGCAAATGGAGTCTTCCAACTTTATCTGAAAACAATCCATCTTCACCACTGGAGGGCAGCAGGGGGCAGCACACAGCCTCACAGGCCCTGAGGCTTATGGAGAAGATTTGCATGGCACGTGCAAGCAGAACAATGCTGATGGAAGCTATAAACAGAGTTGGCAAGAGACTCGCTGTGGCGATGCCTCACACCTAAGTGAAGTGTCTTGGGCATTGGAAGAAGGGCTTCCCTAGTAGTTCAGTCGGTAAAGCATCCACCTGCAATGCAGAATACCTGGGTTCAATCCCTGGGTCAAGAAGATCCCCTGGAGGGGGAAATGGCAACCCACTCCTGTATCCTTGCCTGGAAAATTCCATGGACAGAGGAGCCTGGCAGGCTATATAGTCCATGGGGTCACAAAGAGTCGGATGCGACTAACACACACAGGCATTTAAAGAATGGCGGGTGCACGCTCAGTTGCTGTCATGTCCAACTCCTTGTGACCCAATGGACTGTAGCCCACCAGGCTTCTCTATCCATGGGACTTTCCAGGCAAAAACACTCGAGTGGGTTGCCGTTTCATCCTCCAGGGGATCTTCCTGACCCAGGGATCAAATCTGCATCCCCTGTACTGGCAGACAGATTCTTTACCACTGAGCCACCTGGGAAGCCCTGAAAGAACAATGGATGTTGCCAGCCAAAATCTGTCTCACCATCTGGCTCTACAAGGAAGAAGCCCCTGACCACAGCAGTCCCCTGACCTTCCACACACCTGAAAGGAGTCCAGGGTGGAGACCAGGAATGAGGCTCTCCATGCGCTGGAAAAAACTAGTAAACAGGACTCACATAGTTAGATATTTTCAGATGATTTTATGAGCCCAGTTTCTTGCATCTTCTGTTATCTAGAAAAGCACTGAAATCATTGAGACACTTGCTGCTCATGATTAGCAGCAACCCTCTGCCAAAATTTGTGCTTGATTGCGTGGAACCCCTGCCCCTTCACTAGTATCTTATTTGTACTGACCTTCCTTTCTAATTCTTCAGCACAATGAAGACTGTAGCCCAGGAGACAGCTCCATCTACTGGCTGGCTGACAGCAGGACAAGCTGAAACTAGGTATTAGGACAGCAGACCCATAGCACAGGAAGAGATGTTATTCCTTTAAGAAGCCACTGGGAAGGGCTTCCCTTGTGGCTCAGCTGGTAAAAAAAGCCACCGGGAGGAAAATTGTCCAGGGGAGCCACCCACCCAAACTCGTCCTTAAGAAGAAAATGTGTAATAGGAAGCCACTGAGATGTAAAATAGTATGTTACAGCAGCTAGAACTAACTACCCTGAGGAACGCAGACATGTTAATGCCATTTTTCATCTCAGGCTTCCACATCATTACATGTTTCCACACCATACCCTTCTTAAAGGAATACTTTCCACACTACAGGAACAGGGGGAGAGCTCATGTTACCCACGTGGGTTTCAGTTCCCTTAGAAGTACCCATCTCCCATCCTGAAAATCAGGATGATTCTGGATCTAGCTTATCAGCTAAAATGAAATGCTTTCAACCTGGGGAAATCACAAAGGTGATAAAGTCTTTACCACTTCCTCTGGCAAGATCACCCGGTTTTCAGAGACTTCTATTAGCACCTGCTTCCTTTCTAGACTTTTCCTATTAAGACATTGATGCCTATATATACATACATATTACCTATTACATACATACATATATATATATATATATATGATGCCTATATAAAATGATTAGTGTGTCAGTTCTAAGATTGGTAGCTCAGATGGTAAAGCGTCTGCCTACAATGCAGGAGACCCAGGTTCAAGCCCTGGGTCGGGAAGATCCCCTGGAGAAGGAAATGGCAACCCACTCCAGTATTCTTGCCTGGAGAATTCCATGGACCGAGGAGCCTGGTAGGCTACAGTCCATGGGGTTGCAAAGAGTTGGACATGACTGAGTGACTTCACTTCACTTCTAAGATTCAGAGTTCCCTGGAGGCTCAGATGGCAAAGAACCTGCCTGAAGTACAGGAGACCTGGGTTCGATCCTTGGGTCAGGAAGATCCCCTGGAGAAGGAAACAGCAGCCCACTCCAGTATTCTTGACTGGAGAATTCCATAGGCAGAAGAGCCTGGTGGGCTATAGTCCATGGGGTGAAAGAGTCGGACAAGACTGAGCAACTAACACACAAAGTTAAGAGATGTTTTCCTCTTTTCAACCACAATCGAGTCCTACTCTGGGATTTAATGTGTAAAATTCCAAGATTCAGAGAACGTTATTACTTCAAAATCTCTAAGCATTAGTCTTTACAAATACATCTCTTTACTCCCCTAAGGGCAAAAGTACTTTTGAAAACTGCATCTGTGCAATAAGCCCGGGAACCTCAATGATGTGGATGCAATTCATTCGTGAAGAAACCTGGCATCACTCGGCACAGAGTGGGTACTCAAATATTTTGAGCTGGGTAGGCTACTTGCCCAGTAGGTGCTGTTTCAAACAGGGAAAACTCTGGAGCTGCAAGTTAATACCAATCATAGCTAATTTGTTAATTGCAGTATGACAGCCTCTGATTTAATCTGTAGCTGTGCTTCCACCCAGGCACCACATATCTCTTGGGAAAGAAATTCAACTCCCTGATTTTGTGCTGTAAAAGAATGTAGGCCCATCCTTATATCACATCCAGTTTTTCTTGTCTTCTGTACCACCAACCAGTGTGTTTTAGGGCTGTAGTTATACACACTACTGAAGTTTAGACTTTTTCCTCCAATTCTTTGCATTTCTTTTTTTTTTTTCTCTAGAATAGCTATAACCCTGATGGACGGTGTTTAGAGGTAAGGGTGTTAGAATGATAAAGTGTTTATAACTGCAGTTTTTAGGAACCTTCAGTACCCAATAACAGAAAACTTCACTAACACACAAACTCAGTGGGTCTTTTGTGGGTTTGTGCCTCTAGAACAGTGGATGACTCAAACCCAGACTCAGGAGGTACCTGATTTAAGGAATAAATCATTTGATAGGCACAGCGGGTCTGAGAAGTGACTACATAGAATTGACGTGTACTGCAGTGCTGTGCTCTTGCCTGGAAAATCCCATGGACAGGGAGCCTGGTAGGCTACAGTCCATGGGGTCGCGAAGAGTCGGACACGACTGAGCAACTTCACTTCACTTTTCACTTTCATGCACTGGAGAAGGAAATGGCAGCTCACTCCAGTGTTCTTGCCTGGAGAATCCCAGGGACGAGAGAGCCTGGTGGGCTGCTGTCTATGGGGTCACACAGAGTCGGACACGACTGAAGCGACTTAGCAGCAGCAGCAGCGCTGTAGTGTTTCTCCACTTGGGGGTGCCATCTACTCCCTGGGGGAAGAAATCTGTAGTGCGGCTGCAAAGAGAAGCCCTTCCTCTTTTCCAAAAGACACAGGTAGACAATTAGGACACAGCAGTTGGTGTGGAAAGCCAAGCCGTTACAGTTACAAGTTCAAAGATGTTAGGACTACTAACCCCTTCAATAATTTAAAGGAAGTTGTTAACTGAAATGTCATCAAGCACCTCAACAAGGATGACTCAGGAGCTGAGAGCACCAAGCATGCCTAGAGCTGAGCTCACATGTGAACCTGTTCATTCCCCAAAGAATCCCATTTCTTCTGCTCTCAGCTCAGGCCCCTACGTTTATTAAATAGCACAAATCCACCTGTACACTTGGCTTTGAGCTTACAATTCAGTGAATGAAGTAAGGAAAAAAGACAAAAACATGTGCTCAGATAGAAAAACATTCTCCAGTTATACATCTTTCCTTTCAAGGGTAAAAATTTTATTTTTGCGGAACTTCGTACTGCACATTTTCCAAGAGAGTTACATAAGAAAGCAAAATGTTACCCTCCCCTTATCCTAGAAATAAATAAGGGAATAAAATTTCTTTTTTAAATCATGACACTTGGAAGTTTAGCACCAGCATCCAAAATGAACAGAAAAGGAAAAAAAAAAAAAAAAGCATTTACTATATATTTCAGATTTCTTTGGTTGGGAGGGGTCTCCCCATGCGGTATTAATAATTCTTCTTTCAATTCATATTACCAAAACAGTAAAAACCAGGAGAAAAAAATATAAACCTAGTGGCTGCTGAAACTGGGGAGGTCACTCTCTTGTTATATGCAGGCATTCCCAGGATCTCAGCTGCTGGAAAAAATTGCTGACGTTTTCCTCGTGTAGTTGTCTGTTTTGTAAAGAAGTGTAGTCAACATTCTAATGTCCACATCTTGGTTATTAATCTTCCACTTTATTGCTTGGACGTTTCTTTGGTGTTCATAAGGTCGTGGTTTGCTTTTTCCTTTATTTTTTGAATGGTCATTAATTAAGTCACCTGGAAAATATTCACATCAGACTTATTAAAGGGTGACAAGATGACCAAGGGTTACAGAATAAAAAGGCAAAAATTACCTGTTTTTTATGCAGTTCAAAAAATAATTTGAACTCAAAAGCTCAAAACAAAATCTTCCATGTGTACCTTTTAGAGATTTGTAAACTGAAACATGAATTTAATGGAAACTTTCTAATAAAACATTTTTATAAACAAGAACACTCAGTGCATAATGGTAAAAATTCTGTAAAATTATAAAAAAGAAAATTATCATCGTGGAGCCTTTTCAAATAATGATACTATAACATTGATAATTCTTCATAATCAGTTTAGTGGTTACACAGTATCTCCTAATATGGATATATCTCAATATTTAACCACTTCTCCAATACTAGATTATAATAGAAATTTTCCCCCTATATTTTGGATTATTTCCTTTGGAACAATACCTAGAAATAATGTTACTAAAAGGTTATGGCCAAATGGTTAATATATAATCCTGTTAATTATTTCAAGCAACTCTGAATATGGAATTTATTTCTATGATAAATTGCTCATGCTACCCAGAGGTAAAACAGAATATTTTCAGCATAGCACTTGTCTATCTTGTGAAAGGCTAATTTAAATCCAAACCTCTGCATATAAAAGCAGATGGCATTTAAAATGTAGAAACTTTAAATGATCTTAAAATTTTATGAAATATTAATTTTTTGAAAAAATAACACTACTACTATAAGCTTAAAACCCTTTTAACTAAAAGCTACTTCCTTATTTATTTCATGAAAAGGGCAACAATCAAGAAATACTAAAAAATCAAATTCTCAGGATTTATTAGATGAAAAACCCAGAATGAAACCAACTATGGCTTATATAGTCTTTTAAGACTCGCTCAATCAGTCTTTCCAGTATATTTCTACCTATACAAATACAATTTCCAAGATTTTTAGCAAGAAGACAGAAAAAAAGCAGGAAGTAATAATGAAGAAAAACAAGCTAACTTTATGGAGAGGTTATTCTTCGCCACACCCTTCTTCAGTAGTTCATACGTGTGATATCACTACGTCTGTCTTTGTAATACCCAGACCAGTCAATATCCCTATTTTACCCGCAGCAGACAGAACTGTAGCAGAGAATAAATAAACTGCTCAAGAGCATTCAAGCGAATGAGGAGCAGATCCTGCAGTGGACAGGTAAACCCAAGTGCTCTCAAGCACTACACATAAATAATGCTGGCTATCAAAGGGAAATGGGAAGGAAAAAATAATTCCTGTTTGTTCCACACATCACAGTCTTCTGTGATTAAAATGAAGCCTTGTCAGGCGCATTGGGCTTCCTGGTGGCTCAGTGGTAAAGAATCTGCCTGTCAAGCAGGAGATGCAGGTTTGATCCCAGGGTTGGGAAGATCCCCTGGAGAACAAAATGGCAACCCACTCCAGTTTCTTGCCTGGGAAACTGCATGGACAGAGGAGCCTGGCAGGCTAGTCCAAAGAGTCTGAAGCCACAGAACAAGCACGCAGGCACTTTAAAATTATCAAACTGGCCACTAGGGGTCACAAAAGTAAAACTTTCAAAAAATCTTTCCACGGTGTTAATAGTTGACAACTGTCTATCTAGAAAAATGACTTTGACACTCATTAACTCTGTCTGCACGTTTATGTCACCAAAACCAAGCAAAATAAGATCAGCTTCAGAGATATTTCACCACCGAAACATCTCTTTCTCAGAATCCTGATGCAGATAAGAGGCTGGCCCAGATGAACTGCAGGGTTAGACTGCTCTGTGCTACCGCTGAGAAATCAGCGCTGTTTAAAGAGAACGTCAGTTCCGCATGGGCCGCCTACCTGCAGATGGTGAAGGTGCCTGGGGAGCCGGCTGTTACTCTGCACTGCTCTGCTCAGGAGCTGGAGCGGGGTTCTCAGATGGTGCTTCACCTGCCTTGGTCTGAAACACACAATAAAACCACAAACCGGAAATGAACCAATGTCCACAGCAGTGGAGAGTTCAAGACTGAAAGGTCTCACAAGTAGGGATCTTCCTGCCTGCAGAGGTAAATCACTGTGCAAATTCTTAACTACTCTTAAAGTTGGAGTCAAAAGTTAGAACCACCGAAGAATGGCTTCCAAATGGCAACTAAACACCATCACTCTTCACAGCTGAGAGTCATAAAAAATACACAGTTACTTTCAACACATGCTGAGAGGCAGGTTCCTCTCTATAAATGCTGTCCTTTGTTTGGAGAGCTTTAACCAGTCCATTCTGAAGGAGATCAGCCCTGGGATTTCTTTGGAAGGAATGATACTAAAGCTGAAATTCCAGTACTTTGGCCACCTCCTGCAAAGAGTTGACTCATTGGGAAAGACTCTGATGCTGGGAGGGATTGGGGGCAGGAGGAGAAGGGGATGACAGAGGATGAGATGGCTGGACGGCATCACTGACTCGATGGACGTGAGTCTGAGTGAACTCTGGGAGTTGGTGATGAACAGGGAGGCCTGGCGTGCTGCGATTCATGGGGTTGCAAAGAGTCGGACACGACTGAGCAGACTGAACTGAACTGAGCTGAACTGTTCTGACTAGAGTGTTAACTGGTTGAATGCAAATATCTGGTCTGTGATATAGGCAAGGCATTGTCTCTCTCTCTTACCCTCTCTGTATATATACATACCTTTATGAAAATGTTATTATACATAAAGATACATATATGATACATATTTTTTGGCCTCAGTTTTCAGACTATGAAACCACTCTTAGGAGGGAATACTAAAGGCTGACATGGTCCAGGGTAGTCTGGCAGCGTGTCCTCTGACTAGCTGGCCTCACCTCTTTGCCATCCTGTGAAGGAGCGTTAGGGGGACGGGGGCGACGCCGATAGTTATAGGGGCGCTGGTATCCACGGCGAGCAGGTGGCTGGTTTGGACCATTAGCCGCTTGTTGATTCTCCTTATCTTCAGCCTCTCCAACAGCTGGGGCAGGTCGTGGGCGAGGAGGGCCCCTGGAGCAGAGAAGAGAGAACATGTGCAATTGGAAAGGGCCTTCGAGAACAGCAGGTTTTGTCTTTAAAGGTTTAAAAAGTCAAGGGATCAAGACTTACTCCTAGAATTATGCAAGGCTAGAGTGAAAAAGTTGGCTTAAAGCTCAACATTCAGAAAACTAAGATCATGGCATCTGGTCCCATCGCTTCATGGCAAATAGATGGGGAAAGAGTGGGAACAGTGTCAGACTTTATTTTTGGGGGGCTCCAAAATCACTGCAGATGGTAACTGTAGCCATGAAATTAAAAGACGCTTATTCCTTGGAAGGAAAGTTATGACCAACCTAGACAGCATATTAAAAAGCAGAGACATTACTTTGCCAACAAAGGTCCATCTAGTCAAGGCTATGGTTTTTCCAGTGGTCATGTATGGATGTGAGAGCTGGACTGTGAAGAAAGCTGAGCACCAAAGAATTGATGCTTTTGAACTGTGGTGCTGGAGAAGACTCTTGAGAGTCCCTTGGACTGCAAGGAAATCCACCAGTCCATTCTAAAGGAGATCAGTCCTGGGTGTTCATTAGAAAAGCTGAAACTCCAGTACTTTGGCCACTTCATGCGAAGAACAGACTCACTGGAAAAAACCCTGATGCTGGGAAGGATTGAGGGCAGGAGGAGAAGGGGACGACAGAGGATGAGATGGCTGGATGGCATCACCAACTCGATGGACATGAGTTTGAGTAAACTCATCACCAACATGAGTTGGTGATGGACAGGGAGGCCTGGAGTGCTGCGATTCATGGGGTCGCAAAGAGTCGGACACAACTGAGCGACTGAACTGAACTGAATGTGGCAAATGGAACAAAAGGATGATGAGATTTAAAAAATTCAATCATTTTCCTCCTTCATTTGAACACTATTTGCAGCAAACAAACACCTATAGAACATAGGTTCTGGTCCTACCAGGCACTGTGGGTACAAAAATTAAGAGAAGTGCCTGGTATCTGCCCTCTTGTGGGCAGCCTGCCTTGAAGACGTGGAGACTAAGGGGATTCGACACAGCAAGAAAACTAACATTAGTCGTTGTGTGCTGAGGCCTGTGCTCTATGCTTGCATGTTAATTATCTCATTTAATTTCAAGGCTAATTCTGTGAGTTTAAGATTTAGAGTGAGAAAACCAAGAGGCTTAAAGGTGAGTATTTGGTTGAATCACATTGAACTGCTGCTTTTATAGGTCAAAAAGGTCGAATACAACCTTCCCAAGGTCACACACAGCTAGAGATTGACAAAATTGGGACCCGCAGGATCTTTTTCCTGTTTTCCTTAAGACATTTTTACGAAGCTTCTTTTATTTCCAAAGTCATTAGTAGTGAATCATTAGAATGACAGCATCTAAAATTACAAGGAATCTTGTGAGAAAAAAGAATGTAGAATGCTGCCAATCAGGAGAGCTCCAGTAATGTCCTTACTCTCCCGTCAATAATCCCATTTTGCCAAACTTCAAGGGGGTATGGACGTCATTCATGAATGAAGCTCTTCAAGGACAGGGCAAAGGAACAGGGAGCTTACAATATAAAAAGCTTATAATGAATCTTGGGGAGTCTAGCCAATTCGGTTTTCACAAGGGATAAAGCAGAAATAAAACAACACTCCTTTCACTACTCTTAAAATCTTCGGTAGTAGTAATAATCAATTTATCGAGGGCTTACTATCTATCAGGCAACATTCTGATTATCTTAAATGCCTTAGAGTACATCTAACCTTACTGACAACTGTGGTATATTCCTTATTGTCCATTTTATAAACCTGGTGACTCCGTCTAAGAGGAGTCCTGAAACTTATGAGAAGGAGACACATACAGCTACAGATGAGCTGCTAGTCGTAGGGTGGGAATTTAAACACAGACACCTGGATCTGTAGTTAGTTGATTCAACCCCTGCATTAGACCGCTTCATTATCAGAACATTCAGTCTGGCAAGTCCCCTATGAGCTGCAAACTTTCAAAGACGCGAATGTGCTTGCCCCCCATCTCCTGTTGCTGACGGTCCTTCAGTTCCACCATATCCCACCTCCTCTCCCTCCTCCAGTCAGTAACTCTTCTTGCCTGGTCACTGGTTACTTCTTGCCAGCCCGTGTGTGCCAGCTGTTGTACTGACTGGACTACTGTACTCTCAAGGTACTGTAATATAAGATTAAAAGTGTTTTTTTAATTTTTTAAAAAATTTTTATTGAAGGATAATTGCTTTACAGAATTTTGTTGTTTTCTGTCAAACCTCAACATGAATCAGCCATAGGTATACATATATCCCCTCCTTTTTGAACCTCCCTCTCATCTCCCTCCCCATCCCAACCCTCTAGGTTGATACAGAACCCCTGTTTGAGTTTCCTGAGCCATACAGCAAATTCCTGTTGGCTATCTGTTTTACATATGGTAATGTAAGTTTCCATGTCACTCTTTTCATACATCTCACCCTCTCCTCCTCTCTTCCAATGCCCAAAGTCTATTCTCTATGTCTGTTTCTCCACTGCTGCCCTGTAAATAAATTATTTGTTTTTTATGTACACGTTATTTGCATGAAAACTATTATAAACCTATTATAGAACAGTACTGTCTAGCTGATTGTGTTAGGTGGGTACCTAGGCTAACTTTTTATGACTTATGAACGAAGCATGCTGGACTTACAAGCATGCTCTTGGAACAGAACTCACTGGCATGTAGGGGACTTACTGTATCACAAATGCGTGCTGGCAGCCAATTCTTCCTTCATTTGTAGAGCTACCACTGAATAACATATCAGTTAATTTCTGTTGCTCTCATCTCATTGAATATAATAAAATAAAAATTAAGTATGAATTTACATCATGTGAAAGTTATCAGAAACAAAGAATGCTTTGGTAGAGGGATAACTAGAAATTTTAGTTGTTACGGAACAGGGGAAATGACACATAGCCATCTAAAAATACATGTACTGCAGAGACCCACCAAACCTTGGACATATGGTCAAAGCAGTCACATCTCCTCATTACATAATAAATCCAAAACAAACAGACCTGCAACAACCCCAACCGCCCTACTGTCACTGGCAAGTTCTTCAGTTGGTCATTAGTCAGCAGGCGACATCACCTACCTCCGGTACCTTGCGCGGTAAGTTGGATTCCGATGGACTGGTCCCTGCAGTTGCGCTCCTTCTGGGACCCCATCCTTCATCTCACCAATCTCACCGGCCTGGAGGGAGGCAAGAAGAGCTGAAGTGAGTGTCAGAACGCAGGATATGAGAGACACAGCACACAGTTGCATTGAAAAAAACTTTTAAAGGAAAAAAATAAAAGGCTTCATTTACAAAGCTGGGGAATCTCCTATCAGTGAACCATGTACTGATTAAATGTGCGTGAACGATAGGAAAGAAAGACAGACTCAGTCCCACTAGACAGTCTTTTCCTGATCCCAGTGCAACTAAAGTTATTTCACAACATTAAACATGTTAAAATGTCCCATTTGTCTCCTGAAAGAAAACCTTTATTGCAAAAGGAAGTGGAATGATATACTATGTTAGAGCAATGAGAACCCTCAGTGGGTCTGAGAATTTCAAACTCAGACCCACTCATTCTACAAACGGGGTACCCCTTTGATACAGTAATGGTTTCTACATTCAAAGGTCACCCCACACCTTTTAACCACACGTTTACCTCTGATTCCTTTTTTTTTACAATTTTTTTCCTTTTATCTGTTTGCATATTTAATTGAAGTATAACAATAAATAATAAAAAATACTTCCTTGAGAAATTTATCTGAAGCTGGGGGAATTACTACAGAACTTCCAGAGGAAGAAAGAACAAAAAAACTAACCAACCAACCCACCCATCCAAAATCTCTGAATTTCTTCATAATACAGACACATCTCAACAAAGGTAATATCCCTTCCTTCTCCATATTTCACTAAGAAAAGAGAACCAATCAAAGAAGAATCTCTATATTCTTTCGCCATCAAATCTACCACCCTACACCTACATGTGCTTTTCCTTCTCTCACTCAACTGATTAAGTGGTCCATGCCCACAGACAAAGCCAACCCTTCTCTCTGACCTATGAGGGCACTTGAACTCTCAGTCCTCCTCTCCTCCATCAGCTCCATCCAGGCATATAAACATGCTGAAATAACGTCCATCTTTTCCAACTGTCTTCTTTAAATTATCTCAAAGTAACAGGGCGGTTGAGAGTATAGACTCGAAACCTCAGACTCCATTTGATTTCGTCAGTTGTCCCAATAATGTCATTTACAATAAAAAGACTCACTTAGAGCCATGCCCTGAATTTAGTTGTCTCTGTAACTGGAACAGTTCTCCAGTCTTTACTTGCCTTTCATGATCTTGATACGTTCAAGTGTTACAAGGCAGTTATTTTGCAAAATACTCCTCATTCGGGGTTGTTTAGGGTCTCCACATGATTGAATTACACATCCTTGGAAGAGAAGCCACAACAGTGTTCTGGATTTTTCTCACTGCATCCTGTTGGCCGGCGTATGGTGTCAATTCCTACTTAATTCCTACTGTTACTGACAGTGTTCACTCTGAGAAGAACCCCGGGGGAAGTTGATGCATTTCCCCTTTGCAATGTATGAGGATTTTGTGAAAAAAGTACTTTCAAAAGCCAGTAAATGTTTCATTCTTCATCAAATTCAATATATTTGTATACATCTGTAAACTTTTATATTTGTTAATATCTTATATAGAAAACTCCTGGTTTTCTACTTTATTCAATGAGCTGTAATCTGTTACTATCATTACTGGCCAATGGGAGCCCTGTCCAGCTGGCTTGTGTCCTCTGGATGTGACTCCAGCATTCTTTGAGCACTTCCTTGTTTTCTGGCACAACAAGATGTTCTAGGCTCATATTGTACTTTCTCTGGCCTGGCTCTGAAATTGGCCGGTTCTCCAAAAGGGCTTCTATTTTTTATTGGAAAATGGTATTCACAAATGAAAAATTGGGGGCCAGGCATGCTCAGTGCTATTAAGGTGTCACTGATCTGAGGCCATTTCAGTAGGCAGAAATAATACACAAACACAAATACATACCACACATACATACACTGTAAGTTACATGTGTGTGATGTGTGTATATGTATGGCATATTTGATCTGCCCACCGAATGACTTTAGGTTGTTGGTGAAGGAAGGGAGGCCAGGAGAGAATTCAATGTAAAAACATAATCAAATCAAACAAAAACCTTGCCCTGACCCTACATCCTCCACCAGCCACGGCCCCATTTCTCTGAGCTCCTCGACAACATACATACATACAGAGGCAGAAGACCCCCTCTGCCAGCACAGACACCTCCTCAAAGAGGACTATAATACCTCCACTTTGCTCTTTCTTGAATTCAGAGACTTTTGTCCTCACATACCACTAACCTCCAAGTTACCAAACCTACTAACCTAGCCTCAGTCTCCCTTCCTCCCTTCCTCAATAGCACTTAACACAGCACTTCCTTCCAGGACGTTCTCTCCCCATCTGCTCCTTCCCATCGTCCTCTACCAGACTCCTTGTCTCCCTAATCCTTAACTGCTTAATCCGAAACTCAGTCCTTGGCTCAGTTTTCTACCTATCCTCGTTGTATCAGTCCCTCTCTCCCTGGCCCAGGCCTTTATCTATGTTTTGATGTCTCCACAGGTGCACCTACAGTCTCGCCTACCCTCCAGGCTCCCTTCGGCCTTTGCATCGTACTTGCCATTCCCTCTACCATTCATGCCTTTCCTGGTGTGTGAACGCCTTGTTCCCTTGCCTCTTTTAGGTCACTTTTGAAACACCCCCAAAGACTGTCTCCCACCTCTTCTAAAATCACACCTTCTTAACTCAAGCCACTCTCTACCTCTTGCCTCTTTTATTTTTCTGCCAAGTTGACTTCTCTCCCCTTGGAGGTGATATTTAATGTGTCCAGAAGATCTTCAAATGCCTTCTCTCTGCCCAAACCTGGTCTTCCTTCGCAAGGTATCCTTTATTCCTAACACCACACGTTCACTCCATCATCAGATGCTGTCACTTCCTAAATGTGGCCACTCCTCACACCTCCACTGATAGCACTCTTAATTCCTGCCCTGACTGCCCCTCCACAGGGCAAATGAGGGAGCTGGTCTCCCTAATTCTGCTGCTGCCTTCTGTGGTCCAGCCTCCTTAAACTGTCCAGTGATTTCTCAGATATGTTTCCTCCCCTGTTTAGATCCCTCAACTAGCTTTTCATCACACTGAGCATAGGTCAACAATTCTTATTATGGTCTATAGTAGGCATGTCTAATATGCCTTGATGCTACCTTAATCTAACCTCTTGCCCCTCTATTCACCCATAACATCTCAACCACATGAGTCTCCCTTACTTCTCTGAACAAGCAAAGCTACTTCTTCTTCAGGAACTTCGATTCAAACACACACACACAGAAACAGAAAGGAACATATATAAAGGATGAACATGTACTAGAATGACAGAACAGGAGGAGACTGGACAGACCGAGTTTAAACCAAAGTCTACCACCCATGTAACCTTAGGTAAAAGTTGCTAATTTCTTAAACTACTCAAATCCCTTCACTTGTAACAACAACAACAAAAATATGGACACCACTGCCAATTCCATAAAGCTGTAGGGAAAACTAAGAACTGATTTCAAACATCTGTCTCTTAGTGGAGGCCAAACAATGCTGCTCCTTTTCCTCTGTCATATAATTCTCTTCTCGGAGATGACAAACAGTTGATATCAGCTCAGTAACCACCATGACTTATTTGCCAAATATCGAGAATTATTATCTTTGAAAAAGGGAAGTCATTTGGACACGGCTATATCACGCTATATGACATCCTCGGTACACAGTTCAGTTCAGTTCAGTTCAGTCGCTCAGTCATGTCCGACTCCTTGCGACCCCATGAATCTGTAGCACGCCAGGCCTCCCTGTCCATCACTAACTCCAGGAGTTCACCCAAACTCATGTCCATCGAGTCAGTGATGCCATCCAGCCATCTCATCCTCTGTCGTCCCCTTCTTTTCCTGCCCCCAATCCCTCCCAGCATCAGAGTCTTTTCCAATGAGTCAACTCTTTGCATCAGGTGGCCAAAGTATTGGAGTTTCAGCTTCAGCATCAGTCCTTCCAAGACAACTAAAATGCAGTTGCCCGAATATGCACACATTTTCAAAATTAGTTTTCAACCTGCTTTTCTGCATGGCACGCAGAATCCCTTTGTTCTGAACCTCCTATTCCTAAGGTGAAGTATACTTTTCTTTCAACCAATATTGAAGATACTCATCATATACTCAAAAAATATGGTACATATGTATATGCTAAACATGAAGGAGGATTATTTTAGGAAGGCACTACTGACTCCCTAAAAATAAATGCGTGTCGTAGTCTCCCTGACTCTTCCTGTCCTCATTTCCTAGAGGCCCCGGCTGCTGCCCTAAAGAAACCTACTATGCCTCATGTACCCAATCTCTCCATATACGTAAGGCTACTTGCTATTTTTAGCACATTTGTCAGGGACAGCTGTTAAAGAGTAGAAGGGAGAAAAAAACAAGAAGCAATGTAGGAAGAACACAGTCATGCATGATAGATAGGAAAAGGGCAGCAAAGAACAGACTGGACACAATGTTCAGTCAAAACACTCAGTGGACAAACAAAAACCAAGGACACTAAGAGGAAGAAGGTGTAAGCTAGTGGTACCAAAAATGAGGTCCTCTCCCAAGATTTCCAAGTTTCCTGGGAACTGCAAAGTTGGTGAAAGGCTTACTAACTACAAGTCAAGTTCACAATAGTTGTATCAGTATTTTGCATTAAAAATGAAAAAAAAAAGACAATCCTCTCCACTTTCATATGAGGTTTTCTTAATCATCAACATTATCTCATCTAAATTAAGGACTTTATAGACACCCTCCACCCTGAGTTGTCACACACTACAGTCTATCTTGGACTTTATCATCACAGCCCCAAGGTGGAGGCAATTGTCCACATTTAAAGGATAGACAAGTTAATCTCATAAGCTCACAGTAAGTAGCAGAGATAGAGATAAGACTCAAACTCAGGCCTGACTGACTTCAGAGTTCAGCTCCTAGACACCCTCACCTGTCCCTACTTTATGTCTTTCATTTTTTCTATAAACTTGAGACTGTACCTTGTCCACCAGGGTCCCTGGGTATAGGCAAGGCTAAAGGCTCATGTGGTCGTGCGTTTAGAAATGAGACTAGAAGGACCAGTCTCAAAGAGCAGACTAGTCTGCTTGGGTTAAGTAGCGTCAGCATCGAGAAGCCAAAAGCAAGGTTTGATTTCCGGCCGCTGGTATTGGAAGAGGAGGAGGAAGAGTAGGCAGAGGAAGGACGGAGGGGTGAGGACTGCCGGAGAGAAGTCCCAGGCGCTGGTTTACCTGCATTCTGCTGGGATGGGGGAAGACCCGGGAGCGGCGGTCAAAGGTCTGTCCCACGTGGTAAGGCGGGAAGCGCCGCCGGTACTGGGGGCGGTACTGGGGGCGGCGCGGCTGACTCCGGGCCCCAGAGAACTGCCCGGCAGCGGCGGGGGCCTCCAGTCCTTCACTGCTGCCGCTCCCTTCCTCCTCCTCCTCCCCAGCGTACTAGCGAAGCAAAGAAACAGAGGTTCAGAGGAGGTGTCGGCAGGGAAAGAAGCAAAGAATACCATTTAGGCTGAGTATCAACGAAACAAACAAACAAACAAAAAATTCTCCTCCAAAGGAACAACGATCCCTTCTAGTATATCGACAAAAATGCATTTACCCTGGATCATCAGGTGATGACCTGAGATAAGCTACATTAAGATTAAAGCAGATCTATGCAGATAAAATACCAAGAAGCAGAAAAGCAAGTGCAATTAATCGCTAAAGAACTTAGTTCGCATCTAGTTAGAATTAGTCAGTATCAGTTGACTAACCACCCAAAAAACATTTACACAGTTTAGAATATTTGGCTCCACCAAATGTGTCTCCCCACATTGGCCATCTACTGGGGCAAAGTAAAGAAAAATATATTTTGTATATTTTGTGGTTGGTCCTAAGTGGTTTGCTTCCTGGAGTGGTTGGGTTCTCAAAGTGTGGATGGGGGTCTCTGAAATCCTTCTTAGGGGGGTCATCAAGGTCAAACTATTCCCATAAGGCTGGCAGGATGCTGTCTTTTCCCATCTCATTCTCTCCTGAGTTGGGGGCAGGAGGGGGGTTGGATCTCCCAGAAGCTACAGTGACACATGGTCCCTCACAGCACCAAGGCAGAAGGAGCTGTAAGAAACCAGCTGTCTTTTATTAAACCAACATCAGTGATTGGCGAAAACCTAAAGCAACACCACTCTTTTCATTCAATTAAAAAATAGCTTTCATTAAAAAAAAAGTTATTTGTATTTACAAGTAATAGCTTATTTTAAAATAAATTAAATCTTTTAAATTCTGCTTTACTTTCCAATACAATAAGTATTAATAGACATAAATATACATAAAAACTCTGGGATCCCATAATTAAGCATATAAATGGGTCCAAAATCCAGAAGGTTTGAGAACCACTGACTTATGGCATACCTCTCTTTATTTGTTTAGGAATAAAGTTTTAATTGCACTTTAATACATAGTAGCAAGTAATAAATACAGTTTCTGAATATAACAAACTTTATCAACACAAGGAACTATTGATTCATTTTATCTTTTTCCTGCATTTAAACTACCATTTCACATACTAACATTTTATATCAAAAAAATATAAGCAAACAGCTAAACATCCCTTAAAGAATTTTTATTTCAAATCTTACTTTAAAGGGGAATTGCAATGCCAAAGGTAGTCTTAAGTAAAATAACTATAGCTTTTAAAAAATGAACTAACTTAGAATGAAGAAAATTAAATGACTGATGTTGGGGGTGAGAGTATTTAATATTTAGAACTCTCCAGAAAACCAAGCCCACATGAGCAACGAAATTCTCAAAGAGGAAAAGCTTCAAGCATAGCCTCAACTAGTCTAATTTCAGAAAATCCAAGTAACTCTATACTTTATAAAATCTGTATCAGATATAATCTCCAATGATTTAAAGGCATATTAGCATAGAAAATGTTCCCCCAAATAGTGTGACTGAATAAACTGTAAATTTTCTCTTTAGGTTTCTCTGTATCTGAGTTTTCTATAGCCAAATCTTTCATTAAGATTAGTTTTACAAAATAACAACAATGGCACCACCATTGCCAAACACACTCAGGAAGCTGTCAGGACCTAGAAGACATCACAACAGAAAACCTTCATTTATGTTTATTTTCAGAATTTTGATAATTTTGTTTCTAAACATCACACACATGACTTCAGAAATTTGAGCTGAGGAGAAACGTCTTTGAAGGAAAATTTTTCACTAAAGGCTTTTTACCACTTGTACTTCTGAGGTAACCTAGAAATCAAAACAATTACAACTAGTGTTCCATGAACCTGGTGAACCTGAAAGAGTTAACACGACGTAGTAGATGCTATGGTAGCCTATTCCTACTGTCTCTGACACAGTTTATTATTAAAAATTAAACAGGATAAGCAAAAGATGGGTAAGAGAAATACAGGAAGAAAAACAACATACCACATGGAATCTGATAGAAACCAATTTGGGCTGCATGTTTAAGATGACACAATGAAGAGAGGAAATATTTAGGTAAGCAGAAACATACTATTCTATCGAAGTGCAGAGATATAACCCATTCTCAGTCTGCAAATACTTCATTCTGGTGAGACTTTTTTCAAAAGTTTTCCCTGGATGACGCACATAGCCACAATCTTGTGTTCACAAAGCATCTTGAGTTTTATTCCAGAGTACCAATCCCTGGTACTAATTCTAGAAACATCAAAAAATGACTCATATCTAAGAGGGTCCTCATGACCACAAGTTGGATGCCTCAAGAATACTTTAAACTGAGCCTCCTCCAGCCAGACTTGGTTGTAAACCCTTTCACTTAGATTGGTACCAATCTACAGGACTAAAAATTCAGACTTAATTGTTGCTTAACTTTGAAATAATGGGAAATGCTATCCTAAATAAAACAGTTACATAATTGAGGCAAATCACTTAATATTTCTGTGGCCAGCACTGTCCATCACTTACTCCAGAGCTGTTCCTCACTATTCCTTGCCAAGGAAAGGCTGACTTTAGAAAGAAACAGGGTCAGCGCCAAGGGATGAACACCAGATGTAAGCCAATCACAGAAACCCCAGGCCCCTTCTCCCTACCCCACCCAGTGGATGTCACATGGTTCAGTTCTGGCCGATAAAGGAGCCAAAAGAAGAAAAAACCTTTTTGACAACCTTGGCGTGGCCCAAGTTAAGCCTTCTTGTTACATGATAATTAAATGGCTGTTACTTGCAGCCAAATGCAAATAAACTGATAAAACTGCTGAATGGCAAAAATGTCACATAAGACCAGTGGGGGTGAATTCTGAACATGAAAATTTTCCCATCCAAAAAAATCACTGTGTTTCCAGGAGAAGATACAGCTTTTATGTGCTTCAAACATACACACTTAATTTTAGATGTGCACATTTCTTGGGTCACTGATGATGAAAGAGACAACGTACATTGCGGGGCGGTCCACGGCGCCGGCCATAGTAGCCGCGTCTGTAGCGGCGCCGGTCAGCAGCATATCGGCTCCCTTCCACTGGAACGCCATCCGGGCCGGTCACGTTGGCTGCTTCTGCACCCTGAGAAAGGAAGAAAGCAAAGACGGCCTTCGAGTCAGAAAGAAGCCAAACGACCGAAAGCACCGCCTTAGACAGCCAGAGGGTTTAAGACTGGCAGGAGGTACTAGAAGTTCCTACAGGTGACCTCAAAAACACACCCTCGTTTTAATAAGGTGAGCAAGATGCTTGATGTCCTGATTTAAATGTATACAGCATGACACCTGACACAACACTGTTTATCAACTATGCTGCAATATAAAGTAAAAAGTTAAAAAAATAATGGATGTATATACAGCTTGCGTGCTTCCACAACCTCTGCTCTCTTGATTCAAGAGCAATATGTATATATATTTATCTTTAAGAAACGTAAAACTGGTAAATATAAAGCAACTGGAGCAAAGGAATGCTAGACCAGGAAGAATATTCTTCACTGGAAATAACTGAGATAATGTTCTCTTCCTAGAAAATACGGAAACCTGTTACTCTGTGAGGTACCAAGAGAATCCACTCATGGGCTCACGTGGTCTGTCCAGCACTGAGCTAGTGAGAGAGAAATTCCTCCCAGCGTGGCAGTGGCAGGAATGAAGGGCTGCTGACTCAGCTCCTGCTTTCATACACAGTGTCCACAAAAGTAGTCCCTCTTCAGATCTTACTGTCGAAACACATAGCCTTTAGATTCTCTACGGACAAGCGGATAAAGTAATGCTTCAAAAATATAAAAAGTTCGGGAAAAGGAGATTCAAAAGAGTGAAACCCCACTCTACGTCCATTTGTATAACCTCACATGCTGAAAATACACAGAGGTAAAATTAACCTGGCTAGATAAAATTTTATTAGTTGGATGGGACATTAGGGATCGTTACAGGTCTGCATTTGCTGGTAGATAACTTGGAACTCTGGAAGATCTGCAAGATACTCTGGGATCACATTGGTAAAAGTCACTTAAATTTTTATATGAGATGAAATAAAGTGTTTCTGTTTTAAAACAGGAAACAGTTTGGGAGTTGCTAAGAACAGGAACTACAGAATGAATGGTGTGTAGATCAGAAGAGCAATCATCTGGGAGTGAACTAATCAGCTTACAATTAAAAAATAAAGCATAAAAGACATTACTAATATTAGAATTAAACATATCACAGCATTAAAAACCTGTTGATGCACATCAAAATGATCCTTTTAGCTTCCTGGGTTAGTCTTCATCTGAAGATAGCGGTTATACAGTCTGTCAAGATGCCTCTGGCTTTTCAAAATCCAAGCCAAAGAGAAAACATAATGATTATATTTGATTTTGTTCTTAAAACAAAAAGGTATCTTTCACCCCAAAATAGCTTTTATCAATTTTTAATACTAAAAAACTACCTTAATTTTAAAAATTTTATTTATGTATTTATTTCTGGCTTGCCTTGGATCTTCATCACTGTGCGTGAGCTTTCTCTAGTTGCAGCAAGCAGCGGCTAAGCTCTAGTTGTACATGGGCTTCTTGTTGCTGTGGCTTCTCTTGCTGTAGGGTATGTGCTCTAGGAGGGTGTGCAGCTTCAGCAGTTTCAGCTCCAGGGTTCTAGAGTACAGGCTCAATAGCTGTGGTGCACAGGTCCAGTTTCTCTGCAGCATATGGGATCTTCCCAGATCAGAGATTGAACCCATGTCTCCTGCACTGGCAGGTGGATTCTTTAGCACCAAGCCACCAGGAAAGCCCTGTTTTAATTTTAAATTTCACTTGAAAACACATTTGGTACCAAAATAAGATTTGTCATTTTAAATCTTCAGAAATTAGCTTTTCCTTCCATGATTTAAATAGGGTTCATCATTTATTAAAATGGAAATTAAAATATCCTTTTATACTGCATCAAACAATGCATATGATAGTCAATAATCAGAAACACTTTTACTTAAAGAATTGCTTCTTTCTGTCATAGTAAAAATCCAAAGTACTGTTAACTCATAAAGGACTGAGAGACCATTTACTAAGCGAGAAAATATTGCCAGCACCCTGGATACCCAACCACAATCTCCTCTCACCTTCTCTCCTTCAACCACATCGAACTCTACGGTTTCTCCATCTCCTACACTGCGCAGGTATTTCCGTGGGTTATTTTTCTTGATGGCAGTCTGTCAAGAGTAAAAAAACATTCTGAATGAAGTATAGGTCAAAGTTGGCCACAGAGTTCACCCCTTTCAAGTTTACTGGCTCTACTGAAGAAATCGTTAATCTAACATTGTTGTTTAGTCGCTAAGTCATGTCCGACCCTTTGCGATCTCATGAACTGCAGTGCACAACGCTCCTCTGTCCACGGTGTTTCCCAGGAAAGAATACTGGAGTGGGTAGTGATTTCCTCCTCTAGGCACCTTCCTGACCCAGGGATGGAACCTGTGTCTCCTGCATGGGCAGGCGGGTTCTTTACCACTATTCTATTCTATTCTATTCTCCCAACTAACCTGCATCTCTAAAACAAGAACAACAAAACAAAAAAACACTATACAACTATGTTCCACATTACTTTCTTGATTTCATGTTATCCTTCAAAATTCACCTTGGTAGGTGGGTTAAACAGAAAGTGCAGTTATACTGATGAACTAATTGTGATACTGGATAGATGCGCTTCCTCACACTATGAAGTGTCTTGGGTCAGACTCTATTTTCCATCATTGTGGGGGGCTGTGGGATGGGGGACGCCTCCATAAAATCTTACACATGCACATAAACACAGAAATATGGGGATAGAGATTTCAGTGAACAAGGGAAACCGCTAACCTCAAAAGAAATTTTAAAAATCCAAGGGGGGATAAATATTTCTGACAATATATGAAAATACCTCAAGAACAAAACACTGCTGACAACCTTCTCCTCTCCCATTTTACAGATGAGGAAACCAACTGGAGGCTGATAAGTGATTTGAGTTTATAAAAATACAGCCTAGGGGAAGGAGGCGGGTGGGTAGGGGAAGTGTATACCCCTGTACTATAACTGTGTGATATTTATTCAAATTTTTCTCATCACATCATTCACATGTCAGCTCATCCCTATGCACTCCCTGATAAATAACATTGAAAGGTTAATGATGTTATCCTGCAGTGAACATAGGCACCTAAATACCTGCTTATAAACAGGCTTCTCTTTTTCAATCAATGGAGGGAAGAAAATAACTCCTGTAATGAATTCCATTTTGTCAGCTGGTATCTCTAAACAGTTAAAGGGGCTCTGGGTTTCTGTGGAACTAGGTCAGCCTTATTTTATAAAGCGATTAGGCATGTGTAATCTAGCCCTTCCCTTACTCTGAGTAGGAGGGAGGGAAAAAAAAGAATGAGCCAGTAGGGCAGAGACCTCACCCACAGAGGAAAAAGGCAGTTCAGGACAGGATATACACACAGGCCGCCTGAACACTCAGCCAGTCCAAAAACAGCCCCTCCCTACCGGCTCGTTCCCTTTTTCCTGTTAAACTGGGCAAGCCTCAGCACACCGAGGTGACTCACCGCCCAGCCTCACGGGGGGCTGGAATCAGTTCACACACTCACAGGCCAGTGAGGCTGGCCACTGGCACAGAACCTTGTGAGGTCCCTTTACGCCATCAGTCACCAGAAGGCAGAGTTCTTAGCCCAAAAATCTCTATTACTCCCTAGGTGTTATAAGCAACACTCCCTTTAGGTCTGTTCTGACTTTAAAAGTCATTGTGTCTGAACAAAGTAATCCACTCCAGCTACCCTGGCACAACTGGAATACAACTGATAGAAACCACAATGGGATCACTTCTTCTGACATAGCACTCTCTCCAGTCACCAAACTCTACCCCATGGTGCAGAGGATCCTAAACAGCAGGAAAACACAGAAAACCAGACGCTTGACAGAGCCCTGGAGGTGAATGTGCTGGTTTTGGTACCTGTCTCTGTACTTCTCTGTTGTTATCCACTAAGAACCACACATATGTGAGACAATTCACTGGAAATTAACCACACAAAAAGAAAACTAAGTGCATGTCATGCTTTTAATCTCTTTTGCCAAGAAAGTCCAGGATACAGAATAACATCCTAGGTCAATAATGTAGAAAAAGACTGAGCTTCCTGTACAGAGAAGTCCGTGTTTTCTGTATTTTACACTTTTTCTACATCTCTTTTGAATACAGGGGACGACAGGCCTTTTTGACCTGGACATGTGCTAAGCAGGACAGAGGAGGGGACTAGCCTGGGAGCTGGAGCCTCCTTATGTCTTGGATCTTGCTTGTGCTCAGTCGCTAAGTCGTGTCCAACTCTTCTGTATCCCACGGACCGTGGCCCACCAGGCTCCTCTGCTCACGGGATTTCCCAGGCAAGAATACTGAAGTGGGTTGCCATTTCTTTCTCCAAGGGATCTTCCCCACCCAGGGATTGAACCCGAGTCTCTTGCATTGGCAGGTGGATTCTTTACCCCTGAGCCTCCTGGAAAGCCCCCATGTTTTGGATACACACACTCCAGCCATCTGCTTCGCTGTGCTATTTACCCAAGTTCAAGTTGCTCTGATGGAGGAGGATTTAACCAGTACCCACCCAGGCGAAGGTAAGGTGAGGCCCAGCCAAACACAAGGAGGAAACACAGTCAGGCGCACAGGCTGCTAAGATGGAAATAGAAGTGCTTTAGCTGAAGACTCTAAGGCTCTAAAAATTAGCATGTGGTCTGATTATTACTTCATTAAGCTCAAAAAATAAAACTGTCTGAAAACAGTTAATGTGATGGACGAGAAGAGCTTAAGTGCTAATCTTAAAATGTGGAACTGGGCCCTCTTGCCAAAATAAAACCCCAGGAGGAGTTTCAAGCAGAACAGCAACGTGCAGGGCTTCACTTTGGGAAAGGGATAATAATAGCAGATTACAGACACCCCTCTCCTCAGAGAGCAAACATCACAGTTATCGTCCCTCTTACCTGATGTACAAATACATCTTCTTTGGTGTCATTTCTGTTGGAAGACAAAAAGCTCACAGTTAAAAGAACTAGGTAAGTGGGAAAACGTACAATAGTTTAGAGCCTAGGACTTCAAATCACAACATAGATGTCTGTCTGTCCTCTAAACTCAGATGCCTCAAGTCAGTCCTCCTTAAAAACTTCTAAACCCAAAAGGGACCCACCTTACTCTTCCATATGACAATGGTGCCTAGCTTCATGCACACAGTCAACCTACCAAAACACCCGTTTCCTCTCATCTCTCTCTAAATCACATGGTATGTAACCAGAGCCCGAGGTTTCCCTCCCAGCAAAAGCAAAGCAAGACAGTTAAAAGGACAGGGCACAGCTGTGAACTAGGCTCCCCTTACACTGAAACCTAAAACAACCCCCCCTCCACCACCACCCTACCCTAAACCCCCACCGCACCCCCACTGCCCACCAAAACATACAAGGAAGAAATTAGAGGAATTTTTCTTTTTTTTAAGAAGGCGGGGTCCTAGCTAGGAGGGCTAGAGAAAATGATGGTATCATATAAAAACGTCAGAACACCCTCACCGCTTGCAGCTGTGTTCTCATTCCTATATGCTTAGAAGTTACCATGGTTTAAAGAAAACACTGTGGTTTCTACACAGGACTTGGACCAGACCTGGGTTGCAGATCCAGCTCAATTACTCACTAGTTGTGTGACCTGAGGAAAGTTGCTTAACCAAGTCTAGGATTCCACTGCTCCATCTGTGAAATTGTGGATACCCACTCAATTATCTTAAGGCCCTTCCCCTTTCTCTATTGTCCCCACTGCCACTGTTTTTTCTTTTAATGACTAGATTATATAAAACAAGTTATTTATCTGTGTTTTAGAAATGCATTGCAATTAATGTTAAATGATCAGCAGCTTAGAAATGAGAGTATTTACACAGCTCGGAAATCTGAAAACTTACACAAGCCATTAATAAAGTATGGGAAAAGACACCAACAGCAGGTGCCACAGCATGAGGACATATTTAAATAAAACACGCAGAGATACACACACATACCGATTTATAAATCCATATCCATTTCTGACGTTGAACCATTTGACAGTGCCAAGGACTTTGGTGGCTAAAATAGGATTAAGCAGATAAATTAGTATCTGACCTACAAAGAGATAAAGCTCATACCACTAAGGTCTTGATAGCATTATTTAAAGCCTAAATAAATATACCTGAGGAAACCATTAAAAGCTTAACTTTAGAGTTTATCGAGAGAAGAAAATGGAGGAAGTGAAGTTGTCACAGGTTGTCACAGGGAACTACTCTTCAGAAGACTAAACTTTTCTTCCTTGGGAAATGTTTCAGTGAAGTCCTGAGATAAGGTGTTGTCATAAGTCTATATGATTCTGCAGTGATTAAAATTGGGAAACAATGTTTAAGGGGAAAAATGAAAACATGCTCTGTAAAGTTTTACAGCAGAAAAATGTTCCAAGTGCTGAAAGCAGCTCTCGATGAAAGTGACTACAGACACATGAGCAAGGTGAGCCCTGAGACCTGACACATCACTCTCACACTCTGAAACAGTCAGCAAACTCCACATAGTGAAAAAGTAGCTCCTTGTTAATAGCTGATCTACAGAGACCTGAAGAAACTTGTCTTGATGCCAGATGGGGGCCCATCAGAGGAGTCCAGAGTAATAATAGAAGTGAGGCGGGCTCAGGCCAGTTCTGTTCTTACCGCCCCGAGACATGACGCAACAGGCCTTTTCAAACCTGCGATGAGTTTGGGATTCTGTTTCATCGTTTATCCTGCTCTCTTCATTTGGTGGGAATCAAACCAAACTGATTTTGGTTTCTCCTATAAACCAAATTCTTATCAGCATTTTCTTATAACCCTCGCAATGTGATTGCTGACTCTACTCGCCCCTGTGACAGGACCATTTCTGTACAATGTAAGATCTTAACAGAACTCAACAGAAGAAATCTAAACCAATAGTATGGTCATGGAACTTGTACTTCACAGATTTATGTTTATTTTAGCCATTTATGATTTTAGATGACTCCTCTGAATCAACTGTGAATACCAAATCCAGTACCTCTATGAAATGCCCAGGTCTAAATTCAGGAAAAGCATAAAACAATTATCAAAACTCAGTGAGACAAGAAATGTGGCAATAGAGTATCTTTAAAAAAGAATAAAGCTTAGGAGAGAATAAAAGTAACAATTAACCACAAACAATATTTTTAATTTCCAAGGAAAAATAATAAAGATTCAGCTTTTAAATTCAAGAAGAAAACAGTAATTAGAGCTTACTTTGCTGTGGGCAGGGTTAGTTCTGAGTTTTGCTACATGAATATGCTTGGGGAAGTAGTTTATTTAGCTCTATTTGTAAAAAGAAAACACAAACAAAAAACTCTTTTGCCTTTAAAGTCATTTGGCCCACCATTTACTGAGCAATCTGCAATTCTTATGCCAACTAAGGAAGATATCTCTCCAATAAAGAGACTAAACTATTAATATGTTCAGTTTTAGGGCATTTTAATTAGAGCAACAGGGCAAAGAGGCAAAAATATATATATATTTTTTAGATCTAAATGTACACAGAAGACTGGTTTTGATTGATATGCTTTTAAATCTCACATTATTTCAAATGATATGCTTTTTGTCTCATTTGCCCCAAAATTAATGAACTAGAAAAACATAAGGAAAATATAAAGGTAGGAACTCTTTCTGATTCATTTTCATATAGTTAATGTCTACAGGCACTGTCAAAGGCATAATTGTGATTAGAAAAGCAACACTAATAAAGAGAAAGATGAAAGTGATTTTCAAGGATAACTTCAATCCAGCTGGAAGGTTATTTTTATTCTCACTTTAGTTTTTAAAAATTTCCTAATTTCACAAAAATTTCCAGTGACCTCACAAGGCCAAACACAGTCATCCATTCTTCTTGGTTTAAGCCCATAAACTCACTTCGCATACACAGAGCTGGATGGGGAAAGGAGGACGACCAACAAGCTTCCATGAGGTTCATTAAGTTTTCCTTCGGTCATATCAACTACTTCCCCTGGCCTGTGGCTATACGCTGAAGTTTAGAACCACTTCTAAGAACTAGAATGCGAGAATCCCAAACCAGAATTCCATTTCAGTCAGCACTGCACCTGGCACATTGTAGGCACCATGTGTCTGCTTGGCTAAGAACAGGAGATGGCAGAACATACTGGACAGAGACAGCGTTGAAATGTCAGGCAGAAGGCTGTCCTTGTTGCTGAGATTTGGGAGTGACAGCGAAAAGACCCCAAACCTACAACCTCACCACCAGGGATGTGCTGGGACTGTCAGAGCAGTTGGTGGCTGAGTAAATTAATTTATCTAGTTCCTTCATCTTTAAAGATATCTACGGCAGTTTAAAATTCAGTTTAGATTCAAGAAAGATACAGGGATCCAGTGAAAAACAGAAATTTCCTTTATATGAAAATAAATCAAATTAAGAACATATCCTAACACTGCTTCGGATAAACCAAGGTTGTCTCTCTTGACATTTGGCATGGGAAGTGTTCCAAGAAACACTTGTTGAAAACAATATCACAATACAACCTGAACTAGACTGGAGCAACTTTTAGCCTAGAGAAATGAAGGCTATTTTGTTTCTTAACCTGCACATGTTACATTTAGCAGCTCATTTGACAGTAACTGAGTAAAATCTAACCCTAAAGAAAAAAAAAAAAAAATGAACACAGGCCTCTCAAGGCAGGAAAAATGGGATCCTATTAAACTTTCTTCACATGATTCCTCCAAGTTTCTGCCTATAAAATTTTCTTCCTAGAAAATTGGGCAGGCAAGGCTCACAGAAAGCAAACATGCCCCATGCAAAATACTGAAAATTTCTCAGAAGCATCTTACACCATCTCTTAACCTTCCCTGGTTAAAAAAAAAAAAAAAAAGAGGGAATGAGATACACAGCACACACCCTTTAGAGACCTTATTCCCCACCCACTGCCTAGGCCTCACACAGGGCGTTAACGTTACTGAATGAGGACGCTGAGATACGTGACAAAACCAACAATAACTACAGACATCCTTTGTAACGTTCTGCCCCCGGGACCTGAACATCTCTTCAGACTCCCCTTCCTAAGCTACAAGTCCCCAAGATAACGAGGCTGCGAACTAACGTCATCTCCTCACTTCCGACCAAGTTTTTTCAGCTGCTGCACCAAGCGCTTTCCCACAATCCGGGAAGACGAGAGTGATTGGTAAACACCAAGTGGTTCTTGCAGCAGTGGGCAGGGCGAGGGAGGGGGACGCGGGACCGAGACCCAAGTTTCCCCGGAGAAGGATTGCAACACCCTTCGGCCAGCATGTGGCCGACAGAAGCCTGGCCTCGTTCCCGCGCCCCCGTGAGAAGGGCGTCTGGGACGGACACCTGAGCCTTCCCAGCAAGAAGACTTTCCACCACCACCAACTCCCCCACCCCTGCCCTGTCTGCTCCGAGCGCCTTCCTCTTCCCTCCAAGGAAATGCTCTCCTCGCCCAGATCCTATGCGAGGACTCCAAAGTTCCCATGCCACGTGGGTGCCTGTCCCATCCCTACATCCACTTCCATCCCACCCTGGATCCTCTTTCCCGACTGCCGCTTCTTTCCCCTCCGCACCTAGGGATGCGTCGCCACAGGACTGCGCGACAGCGCCCTCCTAGGGTACCCCCAGTTAAGACCCCCAACTTGCGAACCCAGGAGCGCTCGGGCGGCCGGGAGCGCCGCGCCTTGGTCCCGCAGCGCCTGCGGGATGGGCGGCCGCCCGCCCCAGGGTCGGGGGGAACCCCACGTCCCCGGGGACCCTGATCCATCCCGCCCAGACAGGCGGCTGGAGTGGCCCACACGTGCTCGGCGGCCCGGGCCCCAGCCCGGAGCGGCACCTCCCCCTCCTCCCCCCGAGCCTCCCCGCCTGACTCACCGAGAACTTTCTTCTCCGCGTCCTCGCTGCCCACGGCGGCCGAAGAGGCGGGGGCCGCGGTGCCCGGGGCCGCGTCCCCAGCGGGGTTGCCCGAGACCAGGGCGGCCGGGGCAGGGGCCGGGGGAGCGCCGCCGGCCGCCGGGCTCTTGGGCGCAGGGTCCTGGGGGGCCGCCTCCGCCGGAGCCTGCGGGAGGGCGGCGGCGGTGGTGATGGGGGCGCTGCTGCTGGGAGCGGCGGCGGCGGTGCTGGTGGTGCTGGTGGCCTCGCCCGCCTCGCTCATGCCGCCTCCTCCGCTGTCCCTCGGGCACCTCGGTGGCGGTTGGTCGGCGGTTGGCGCGGCTCGGGGGCGCGGCGGCCGGGGGCTCGCTCTCCCGGAGGCCGGGCTGGGTGGGGGTGTCTCGCGGCGGAGGCGGCTCGCGCTCTTGGGCTGCGCGCTCGCTCCGGGGCTCCGCGCTCGGTCTTACTGCCCCAAAAATGGCCCCGCACGAGTTCTTCTAGGCGGCGCGCGGGCCCGGGGAGGGGAAAGGGTTGGGAGGGTTGGCTCCGGAGTTGGGGCATCGACTTCATTAGCATTTAAAGGCGCCCGCTGCCCTTTTTCCCGCCCCCTCGCCGCTCGGGCCGGGATGGGGCGCAGGGAAGGAAAGCAAGGGTGCGCCGGGGCTTGGCCCGCTGCTCCGGAGTTTTCCGCGCAGCGCGCGCTGCCGCCCCGCTTGGTTGGAGCAGGGGCCGCAGGGCTCCCCTGCCTCGCCACGTCTTCCAGGAGGGGCACACTGGGGCATCCAAGAGACGCGGCGCTTCTCTCTCCTCAAAAGCACGCTTTTAAGTCCTTTCTAGTGAAACCGTTCAACATTTCTGAAGCACCATACACTGTTTCTGATGCAGCAATGAAGAACTGGAATAATGCAGTCTTCAGGCTGTTTGGCTACTTCTTCCTGAAAGAGAAGTTATGGATGACTTGTCTATGAGCCTCAGGTGAGGAAATTGAAGTCCAGCCCTCGGTGAATTCATGTAAACGTCAGTTTACAGCAATGTAAGGGCTTACCTGGTGGCTCAGGCGGTAAAGAATCTACCTGCAGTGCGGGAGACATGGGTTCTCTCCCTGGGCTGGGAAGATACCCTGGAGGAGGGCATGGTAACCTACTCCGGTATTCTTGCCTGGAGAATCCCCATGGACAGATGAGCCTGGTCGCAAAGAGTCGGACACGACTGAGAGACTAAGCACACACACAGGGCAACAAACAGCGAGCTGTTAATATGCATAGAATAATGCTAAACTTGGAGGGAGAAGACTAAATCCACACCCCACTTGCTGCTCGAATTGCCTCTGCCAGCTAGTGAAAACTTAAGCAGTCGAGCCCTCTTAGCCTCGAGGGCTAAGGGGAGGGCCACAGAGAAGCAGATCACTCAATAAACGATATTTTCAGTTTAAGGAGTCCACCTGATCTTAAGAGAATGGAACTGGATTATGTGAAACACAGGCCAAAGGGCCTGTACTCAAGAACCATTGGAATACAGGGCTGTTAGGTGTTCTTTGCCTCCAGGGTCCAGACAGCCCTAGGTATACACTCGAGTGCTGCCCTTAATTAATGGAGTCAACTTGGACTAGACATTCAGTGTTCCAGAGTCAGTTTCCTCCTTTATGAGGGTTTCTCCAAGGTACCCTGGAAAGTAGATGGGATTATCATATGTAACTCCATTGTCTGGTCCAACAAAATCTCCTTTTCCTTCTCCATTCTCCTAAACTATTTACCTTCTCCCCTCCCCTGGGAATTGTGTATCATATGGCTACATAAGGAGGCTAGCAACCAAGTATAATTCCTTATTGCAGTTTCCACTGGTTAGCAGAGTACCTAGCAGCAAAGTAGAACACAGGAAATGTTTACTAAATGAAAACAAAAGACCACACTTTCCAAACTCAGTTGCTTATCAGCACATTCATTGTCAATAATTATAAAACTATCCTGACCAACCTAGATAGCATATTCAAAAGCAGAGACATTATTTTGCCGACTAAGGTCCATCTAGTCAAGGCTATGGTTTTTCCTGTGGTCATGTATGGATGTGAGAGTTGGACTGTGAAGAAGGCTAAGCGCCGAAGGATTGATGCTTTTGAACTGTGGTGTTGGAGAAGACTCTTGAGAGCCCCTTGGACTGCAAGGAGATCCAACCAGTCCATCCTGAAGGAGATCAGCCCTGGGATTTCTTTGGAGGGAATGATGTTGAAGCTGAAACTCAAGTACTTTGGCCACCTCATGCGAAGAGTTGACTCATTGGAAAAGACTTTGATGCTGGAAGGGATTAGGGGCAGGAGGAGAAGGGGACGACTGAGGATGAGATGGCTGGATGGGATCACTGACTCGATGGACATGAGTCTGAGTGAACTCCAGGAGTTGGTGATGGACAGGGAGGCCTGGTGTACTGCGATTCATGGGGTCGCAGAGAGTCAGACACGACTAAGCGACTGAGCTGAACTGATCCTGCCTTATTACTTTCTTACTCCATCCATGAAAAAACATAAAAGTTAAACCTGACAGGGGAAAAAAAGCAAAATATGGAATATTTGACTTTTTGATGTAACTCATCTATATTTTTAAAATTATAAAGATGTAAATGCTAGATTCATATTTTAGTTGGACTACAATATGGACCATACAGTGATGTTATCTATATGCAGATGTGTTAAAAAAATTGCTGATCCAATTCTAAGTGTGATTAAATTATTTCTTGATTTTAAAGAGTGAGTCTTAATTACAATTAGATAATATGCATGATTTTGTTCTGGTGAGGACTGGCCATTGACTTTCTTATCTAACAAGATGATTATCACTGCTATGCAGAACTGGATTGCAAGGGGGGAAAATGATCTAATGGTCAAATACTTAAAATATTATATATATATATATATATGTATATGTATATCTACCGTTGGAAAATAATTCATAACCAATAGGTGTGGTCTCCAACCTCTGGAAGACCCTAAAATAATTACAGATGCATCCTGGGATTTCCTAGAATTTTGTGCTGGAATGGCTCCCAAAACTACCCATCATTTTCATCTGAAAGAAGCAGTGAGCAGCTGGGAGTTCCTGGTACTGTGCTAAATAAATCTAGAGAGAATTAATTAGAGCAAACATGATCTGTGTTGTTTTAATAATCATAACAAGAGAGCAACTTTGATGTAGACACACACGGAGTCTTCCATTTCTTCATTTACTCATGAACTCATGCACTCGCTCATTAGCACATACTTACTGAACTACACGCTATGTATCAAACTGCTACACTATGAGTGTCTGATGTTGATCAATATGAAGCTTACACTGTGTTTTTTTTCATGTGAAATAATTTTTTTTCACTATCATTTATACCGAAAGAAAACATCATGTCTGAAATTTGAGATTAAGTGGAACAATGAAAAAGAATCATAATCTAATTGTTTGACAGCAATCATTTTTAAGCTGACTGGTTTGGTCATGAAGACAAAAGGCACTCTGTTTTAGTATGAAGGGAGTTAGTGCGTCCACAACTGCTGGAAGGGCTGTGGGAGAGAAAGTCAGAGGATTCCGTGGTGGATCTCAGACTCCAGCCCCACCAATGCGGTGCTTCTCAAAAGGTTTCCTGAGACCGCCGGAGTCACAGGATCTCTGGGAGGCCCCCAAACTCTCTGGACTAGAGCCAGGTTTCATGAGACTTCAAGTTTACATGATTTAGAGAGCTATCTCTGAGAATAAATAAATGAAAGTATGAACACAAAATTGCTAGCCACTTCCAGAGTCTTAGAAAGAGCCCATGCAAGAAAAGAGCCCTGAAGTTTAAACTTCATTAGCTTCATCATGAGTCCACCTGCACCAGTTATCTCAGTCGGCAAAGGAGATGCTGGGATTTCTCAAGAAGTTTAAGCAGCTTTGCACCTCCACCTGCTCATAGCTCTTTCTGTAACTGACTGGGGAAAAGAAAAAGAAAAAAGATATCTTCTTCTGCCCTCTAAATATTAAATGAATGCCTCTCATGGAGAGTTTCCAGAGACTCTGGGAAATGTCGTCCTGCCTTTCAGGGGGCTTGAGGATGATGCTGAGTTGACAAGAGACCACCCAGCACATCACCCTAAGGAAGACAGTGCAGCCAGTTGACTAAAGAGATGAAGGAGAGTTTAAACCTCTTCTTGGGCTCTAAAATCACTGCAGATGATGACTGCAGCCATGAAATCAGAAGACATTTGCTTCTTGGCAGGAAAGTTATGACAAATCTAGACAACGTTGAAACGCAGTCTGCTGACAAAGGTCCACATAGTCAGCAACGGTCTTCTCCAGTGGTCACATGAGAGCAGGACCGTAAAGAAGGCTGACTGCTTAAGAATCGATGCCTTTGAGTTGTGGTGCTGGAGAAGACTCCTGAGAGTCCCTTGGACAGCAAGGAGATTAAATTGGTCAATCTTAAGGGAAATCAACCCTGAATACTTGTTGGAAGGACTAATGCCGAAGCTGAAACTCCAGTATTTTGGTCATCTGATGTGAACAACTGACTCATCAGAAAAGTCCGTGATGCTGGGAAAGATTGAGGGCAAAAAGAGAAGAGGGTGTCAGAGGATGGGATGACTGGATGGCATCACCGAAACAATTGACATGAACTTGGACAAGCTTTGGGAGGTGGTGAGGGACAGAGAGGCCTGTCTTGCTGCAGTCCATGGGATCACAGAGTTGGACATGACTAGGTGACTGAACAACAACAACAAACCCTTCAAGAGACTAAAGTTTAGATATGGAAGCATTGCTATATGAGCATATCTAAAACTGGAAAGTGTGAAGTATTAATTAATCAACACCCATTGATTAATAAATCAATACAAAATTTGGCATAAAAATGTACAGGACACTTTGCTATGAAAGTGAAATTATTACATGTGAAATTATCACATTGTTAATTAACTATACTCCAATATAAAATAAAAAGTTAAAAATGGTTTTTAAAAGTAGGCGAATAAGAGAGCAAATGTTTTCATTTTCTCAAGTAATGTTCATGGGAATGGGTGCCCTGATTATCAGTCTGTCATCCACCAATAATGCATTCAATGCATGTATTGATTAGTCACATTAGGTGCCAAGGATACCATGCAAATTAAAACCAGATTGGCCGTGTAGTCAAGGAGCTTATGGTCTAGATCAGTACTGTCCAACTGAAATATAATTTGAGCCCCAAATATGAGCCACATATGTAATTTGAAGATTTCTGGTGGCCACAACACATAAAAATAAACAGATTAAATTAATTTTAATACATTTCACTTAACCCAATATATCCAAAATATATATTATCATTCCAACATTTAATACATATAAAAACTATTAATGATATATTTTCTTTTTATCTTGTGGTACTATCTCCAAACTCTGGTGTGTATTTTAAACTTACAGCATGTCTCAATTTGTACTTGCCACATCTAAAGTGTTCAACGTGGCTCGTGGCTACTCTGTTGCCTCTAGAAGAGTTACACAAGTCCTCTAGACAGCTAGAAGTTTAGCCTGATCATTCTCCAGCAGCCCATCATGGAAAATGTCCTGGTCCTACAGAATCAGTCTGTGGTAACCCATTAAGATGATGCTACCTATAACACTCACTTGAGCTTCCTTATGATGTATCCCAGAGGACTTACATGAACCATAATTCTGTATGGTAGTCATAAGTTCTAAAGAGTGTAAGTAAAATTATAGTATCCATTCCATGTCACCACTGCCTCCACAAAATACACTCTCCTTCTTTAACTTTAATGTATATGGGTATAACAAAGTAAAGATATATTGTGGGCTTTCTTCATTTTCTTTACGAGAACTAAGAATAGATGTGAGATTGATAGCGGCTTAACTCTCTCCTATGGGAAACTGGATTTAGGATTTGGAAACTGTTGCACTTCTAGATCTAAGATTATTGAGAGGGGAGAAGCAATTCTTGATAACTCTAAATAAAAAGCAGGTTTTAAAACATCTGATTAGTTTAGCATCTCTTGATTTTATATAAAAGTTCCAGTTTCTATAAGACTTCATTGTGTTGATTTTGTTTCCATTGTTTTTTCCTACACTGTTTAGCTGTTCCTAGTGTTTCTCTAAAGACTAGCAAATTGGTATATTTTTGGTTGAAGAACTTAAAAAAATCATCTGATAGATAAATAAGAACTACAAAGAAATTTTACCAGTTACACAACTCCATCCATTTTACAAGTGAGACTCAGAGAGATTAACCAGCTTTCTCAAACTCACTTAATGGCAAAGCTAGAACCCAAACCTGAGTCTTCTTATACTCCATCCAGTGCTCTTTCTACAGCGTATATAATTCTGGCTGAAAAAAATCCCCTGGTCTGGTGAGAGTAAAGGTATTTCAACTCCCCTCTTTGATAAAGTACACAGTGATTGGAATCTGGTAAAATGTAAGAAAAATGCAGAGAAACCTGTAACCACTCTGATCTTACCTCAGCAACAGAAAACTGAGCAGGGCCCTCTGGACACTGGAAGATGTTCATGTCTTCTCAATTAGGAGTCCTGGATAGGAAACCAAGAAGCTGTGTGCAATTTTATTTTCTAGCATTTTGAAACTAACTCTCTGAAACAATTAATACAACATATTCTCCTTTTCCTGAAAAAGTTTCCTTCTGTCTTTTTCTATATACTACTTCTCTCTCACTTTTCTCCTGTTTTAATCTTTCTCTGTTTATTTTCATCTCTTCATTACTTCCCTTTATATCCTCACTTGTTTAGGAATTAAATTTCATGGGATATCTAGTCTAAATTCTTGTCTAGAAACTCTAATATCTTATGTTTTTTTGGTGGAGATGATAACTCTGGGAAATAAATATTAATGAGCAAAAGAAAAAAGGAAAAACTGCCAATAGATCTCTTTCAATTTTTGCCCTTCAAAATTCTTTCTGCACTCCTCTTTAATCTGAAATCTTCTCCTAAGTCAGACTTCTATTTTATCTTTATTATTAACATACCTAATTGCTCACATTATGATCCATTTAGTACTCATTTTCTAGTGACATCTGCTTAGTTTGATTTTGGTACTTCCCCAACGTGGCAATTTTAGGGTATCAGTATCAGTTCAGTCACTCAGTCATGTCCGACTTTTTTTTTTTCTTTTTCTTTTTTTTTTTTAATTTTTATTTTTACTTTATTTTACTTTACAATACTGTGTTGGTTTCGCCATACATTGACATGAATCCACCACGGGTGTACATGCGATCCCACACATGAACCCCCCTCCCACCTCCCTCCCCACAACATCCCTCTGGGTCATCCCCATGCACCAGCCCCAAGCATGCAGTATCCTGCATCAGATATAGATTGGTGATTCGATTCTTACATGATAGTATACATGATTCAATGCCATTCTCCCAAATCCTCCCACCCTCTCCCTCTCCCTCTGAGTCCCAAAGTCCGCTATACACATCTGTGTCTTTTTGCTGTCTTGCATACAGGGTCATCATTGCCATCTTTCTAAATTCCATATATATGTGTTAGTATACTGTATTGATGTTTTTCTTTCTGGCTTACTTCACTCTGTATAATCGGCTCCAGTTTCATCCATCTCAACAGAACTGATTCAAATGTATTCTTTTTAACGGCTGAGTAATACTCCATTGTGTATATGTACCACAGCTTTCTTATCCATTTATCTGCTGATGGACATCTAGGTTGTTTCCATGTCCTGGCTATTATAAACAGTGCTGCGATGAACATTGGGGTACATGTGTCTCTTTCTATTCTGGTTTCCTCAGTGTGTATGCCCAGCAGTGGGATTGCTGGGTCATATGGCAGTTCTATTTGCAATTTTTTAAGGAATCTCCACACTGTTTTCCATAGTGGTTGCACTAGTTTGCATTCCCACCAACAGTGTAGGAGGGTTCCCTTTTCTCCACACCCTCTCCACCATTTATTGCTTACAGATTTTTGGATCGCAGACATTCTGTGTGTCCAACTTTTTGTTACCCCATGGACTGCAGCATATTAGATTTCCTTGTCTATCACCAACACCTGGAGCTTTCTCAAACTCATGTCCATTGTGTTGGTGATGCCATCCAACCATCTCATCCTCTGTTGTCCCCTTTTCCTCCTGCCCTCAATCTTTCCCAGCATCAGGGTCTTTTCCAATGAGTCAGTTCTTCACATCAGGTGGCCAAAGTATTGGAGCTTCAGCTTCAGCATCAGTCCTTCCAATGAATATTTGGGACTGATATCCTTTAGGATGAAATGGTTGGATCTCCTTGCTGTCCAAAGGACTCTCAAGAATCTTCTCCAACACCACAGTTCAAAAGCATCAATTCTTCAGTGCTCAGCTTTCTTTATAGTCCAACTCTCACATCCATACATGACAACTGGAAAACCATAGCTTTGATTAGACTGACCTTTCTTGGCAAAGTAATGTCTCTGCTTTTTAATATGCTGTCTAGGACAATCATAACTTTTCTTCCAAGAAGCAAGCACATTTTAATTTTATGACTGCAGTCACCATCTGCAGTGATTTTGGAACCCCCCAAATAAAGTCTGTCACTGTGTCCGCTGTTTCCCCATCTATTTGCCATGAAATGATGGGACCGGATGCCATGATCTTAGTTTTCTGAATGTTGAGGGGTTTTTTTTTCCTCCTTCTTTTTTTAAATTTATTTATTTATTTATTTTACTTTACAATACTTTCAGTGCTTAGATCAGGAAAGTCCTGCGTAAGACGAGGGACGAGTTGGTCACCCTCACCATGGTAGAGGGTTGTACTTTATCCTGTCTGCAATAGGCAGTCACTGAACATTTTTAAGTAGGGAAATGATATGTTTTGATCTCTCTTTTTCAAAGGTCACTCTTGGTTTTTGTGTGGCAAATGCATTGGAAAGGAGCAAAAGATGGAAAAAGAGGAGGCCAACTAGCCAATTATTGCAATGTTCCATGCAAACGAGGATAGTGGGTTGAAGTAGATTGGTGGCATTGAAGATGGAGAGATGTGGATGGATATAAGATACATTTTGGAGATAGAATGAATAGGACTCAGGAATGTATGTTAGTGAAGGGAAAGGAGTTAAAAATGACTTTAAATCTTGGACTTCTGATTTTAATAGCTAGGTAATTTTTTTTTTTTTCAACAGAAGGAAATCTGAGAAGGACTAGGGGTAGAATTTGGGGTAGGAGGGGAATGGAGGTATCTAGAGTTCCATTAGGAGGAAAATGTGATACTTGGATATTGATTTTGCCATACATCAACATGAATCTGCCATAGGTGTGCACATGCTCCCAATCCTGAACCCCCCTCCCACCTCCCTCCCCATACCATCTCTCTGGGTCATCCCAGTGCACCAGCCCCAAGCATCCTGTATCCTGCATCGAACCTAGACTGGCGATTCATTTCTTATATGATATTATACGTGTTTCAATGCCATTCACCCAAAACATCCCACCCTCTCCCTCTCCCACAGAGTCCAAAAGACTGTTCTATATATCTGTGTCTCTTTTGCTGCCTCACATACAGGGTTATTGTTATCATCTTTCTAAATTCCATATATATGTGTTAGTATACTGTATTGGTGTTTTTCTTTCTGGCTTACTTCACTCTGTATAGTTTCATCCACCTCATTAGAACTGATTCAAATGTATTCTTTTTAATGGCTGAGTAATACTGCATTGTGTACATGTATCACAGCTTTCTTATCCATTCATCTGCTGATGGACATCTAGGTTGAGTTTTAAGCCAACTTTTTCCCTCTCCTCTTTCACTTTCATCAAGAGGTTCTTTAATTCCTCTTGGCTTTCTGCTATAAGGGTGGTATCATCTGAGTATCTGAGGTTATTGATACTTCTCCCAGCATTTTGGATTCCAGCTTGTGCTTTATCCAGCCCAGCATTTCACATGATGTATTCTGCATATAAGCTAAATAAACGGGGTGACAATATACAGATTTAAGGTACCCCTTTCCCGATTCGGAAGATTGCTGGGAGAAATATCAATAACCTCAGATATGCAGATGACACCACTCTTATGGCAGAGAGTGAAGAGGAACTAAAAAGCCCCTTGATGAAAGTGAAAGAGGAGAGTGAAAAAATTGGCTTAAAGCTCAACATTCAGAAAATGAAGATCATGGCATCCGGTCCCATCACTTCATGGGAAATAGATGAGGAAAAAGTGGAAACAGTGTCAGACTTTATTTTTATGGGCTCCAAAATCACTGCAGATGGTGACTGCAGCCATGAAATTAAAAGACGCTTACTCCTTGGAAGAAAAGTTATGACCAACCTAGATAGCATATTCAAAAGCAGAGACATTACTTTGCCGACTAAGGTCCGTCTAGTCAAGGCTATGGTTTTTCCAGTAGTCATGCATGGATGTGAGAGTCAGACTGCGAAGAAGGCTGAGTGGAGGAGAATTGATGCTTTTGAATTGTTGTGTTGGAGAAGACTCTTGAGAGTCCCTTGGACTGCAAAGAGATCCAACCAGTCCATTCTGAAGGAGATCAACCCTGGGATTTCTTTGGAAGGAATGATGCTAAAGCTGAAGCTGCAGTACTTTGGCCACCTCATGTGAAGAGTTGACTCTTTGGAAAAGACTCTGATGCTCGGAGGGATTGGGGGCAGGGGGAGAAGGGGACAACAGAGGATGAGATGGCTGGATGGCATCATTGACTTGATGGACACGAATCTTAGTGAACTCCGGGAGTTGGTGATGAACAGGGAGGCCTGGCATGCTGTGATTCATGGGGTCGCAGAGTCAGACACAACTGAGCGGCTGAACTGAACTGATTCAGAACTAATCTTCTGTTTCATGTCCGGTTCTAACTGTTGCTTCTTGACCTGCATACAGATTTCTCAGGAGGCAGGTCTGGTGGTCTGGTATTCCCATCTCTTGATGAATTTTCCATAGTTTGTTGTGACCCACACAGTTAAAGGCTTTGGCATAGTCAATAAAGTAGAAGTAGATGTTTTTCTGGAACTCTCCTGATTTTTCAATGATCCAGCTGATGTTGGCAATTTGATCTCTGGTTCCTCTGCCTTTCTAAATCCAGCTTGAATATATGGAAGTTCTTGGTTCACATACTGTTGAAGCCTGGCTTGGAGAATTTTGAACATTACTTTGCTAGTGTGTGAGATGAGTGCAATTGTTTCATAGTTTGAGTATTCTCTGGCATAGCCTTTCTTTGGTATTGGAATAAAAACTGAACTTTTCCAGTCCTGTGGCCACTGCTAAGTTTTCCAAATTTGCTGGCATATTGAGTGCAGCACTTTCACAGCATCATCTTTTAGGATTTGAAATAGCTTAGCTGGAATTCCATCACTTACACTAGCTTTGTTCATAGTGATCCTTTCTAAGGCCCACTTGACTTCACATTCCAGGATGTCTGGTTCTAGGTGAGTGATCACACCCTCATTGTTATCTGGGTCATGAAGATCTTTTTTGTACAGTTCTGTGTATTCTTGCCACGTCTTCTTAATATCTTCTGCTTCTGTTAGGTCCATACCATTTCTGTCCTTTATTGTGCCCATATTTGCATGAAATGTTCCCTTGGTATCAATAATTTTCTTAAAGAGATCTCTAGTCCTTCCTATTCTGTTGTTTTCCTCTATTTCTTTGCATTGATCCCTGAGGAAGGCTTTCTTATCTCTCCTTACTGTTCTTTGGAACTTTGCATTCAGATGGGTATCTCTTTCCTTTTCTCCTTTGCCTTTAGCTTCTCTTCTTTTCTCAGTTATTTGTAAGGCCTCAGACAACCATTTTGCCTTTTTGCATTTCTTTCTCTTGGAGATGGTCTTGATCACTGACTCCTATACAATGTCATGAACCTCTGTCCATAGTTCTTCAAGCACTCAGTTTAGCAGATCTAATCCCTTGAATCTATTTGTCACTTCCACTGTATAATCGTAATGTGGTCCACTGAAGAAGGGAATGGAAAACCATTCAGTATTCTTGCCTTGAGAACCCCATAGCCAGGAGCTGACTGTGGCTCAGATCATGACTTTAGGGGAGAAACTGAGAATAAAATAATTTGGGAAGGTAAGGAAGAAACTAGTTCCTAATAAGATTTCAAGAGAGAAAAATTAGTCAAGTCCCTTCAAGGGACTTCTGTATGACGAGGGTATAATGTTGAGAAAAATATATGTATACATATATATATACAAAGACACATATATACCTATATAATATATATACATATATATGCAAAAATTACCATACTTCAGTTCAGTCGCTCAGTCGTGTCCGATTCTTTGCAACCCCATAAATTGCAGCACTCCAGGCCTCCCTGTCCATCACCAACTCCCGGAGTTTACCCAAATTCATGTCCATCAAGTCGGTGATGTCATCCAGCATTCTCATCCTCTGTCATCCCCTTCTTCTCCTGCCCTCAATCCCTCCCAGCATCAGGGTCTTTTTCAGTGAATCACCTCTTCGCATGAGGTGGCCAAAGTATTGCAGTTTCAGCTTTAGTGTCAGTCCTTCCAAAGAACACCCAGGACTGATCTCCTTTAGAATGGACTGGTTGGATCTCCTTGCAGTCCAAGGGACTCTCAAGAGCCTTCTCCAACACCACAGTTTAAAAGCATCAATTCTTCAGCACTCAGCCTTCTTCACAGTCCAACTCTCACATCCATACATGACCACTGGAAAAACCATAGCCTTGACTAGACGGACCTTTGTTGGCAAAGTAATGTCTCTGCTTTTCAATATGCTATCTAGGTTGGTCATAACTTTCCTTCCACGGAGTAAGCGCCTTTTAATTTCATGAAGTATCAATATTTGTTATATAGAAACAGATTCAAGTTCCATAATCTGTAACTGTAATAAAATGAAATACTGTCCTAAAGCTAAAGTATAAAACCTGCCATTTAAAAAGATTGAGAAGGTGTGTCAGAGCCTAAGAAAATAGAAGAAAGTCATTCTCTTTTAATATTATTAGTGTATAATAATGCTAGCAAGCTATTTCATTTCTTTAATGGAAGTAAACTAAAAGAACCCATGTTAAGTTTACCAAGAAGGATCTCAATTTAATAACATCTAACTGTTAGGTGGTGATAAATTCAATCATGAGACAAATTACTTTGAAGCAGCCCTGCTTGGAAAGGTTCAAAAGTCAGTCTTTACAGGCAGGTTGTTGTTTTTTGGTGGTTGGATGAAGTCTTGTGTAAAACCCAGAGGGATTTTAAAAAATAATTTTTATTGGAGCCTAGTTGATTTACAATGTTGTGTTAGTTTCTGCTGTATAGCAAAGTGAGTTAGTTATACATGTATATATATATCCACTTTTTAAGATTATTTTCCCATATAGGTCATTACAGGTTATTGAGTAGAGTTTCCAGTTATCTATTTTATATATAGTAGTATGTATATATTAATCCCAATTTCCCGATTTATCCCTCCCCTCTTCCCACCTGGTCAATAAATTCATTTGTACCATTTATTTTTAAATTTTCATATAGGTGGCATCATATGTTACCCTTATGGCAGAAAGTGAATAAGAACTAAAGAGCCTCTTGATGAAAGTGAAAGAGGAGAGTGAAAAAGTTGGCTTAAAGCTCAACATTCAGAAAACTAAGATCATGGCATCTGGTCCCATCACTTCATGGGAAATAGATGGGGAAACAGTGGAAACAGTGGCTGACTTTATTTTAGGGGGGGGGCTCTAAAATCATTGCAGATGGCGATTGCAGCCATGAAAGTAAAAGACACTTACTCCTTGGAAGGAAAGTTATGACCAACCTAGACAGCATATTAAAAAGCAGAGACATTACTTTGCCAACAAAGGTCTGTCTAGGCCAGGCTATGGTTTTTCCAGTAGTCATGTATGGAAGTGAGAGTTGGACTATCAAGAAAGCTGAGTGCTGAAGAATTGATGCTTTTGAACTGTGGTGTTGGAGAAGACTCTTGAGAGTCCCTTGGACTGCAAGGAGATCCAACCAGTCCATCCTAAAGGAAATCAGTCCTGAATATTCATTGGAAGGACTGAGGTTGAAGCTGAAACTCCAATACTCTGGCCACCTGATGCAAAGAGCTGACTCACTGGAAAAGACCCTGATGAAAGATTGAGGGCAAGAGGAGAAGGGGATGAGAGAGGATGAGTTGGTTGGATGGCATCACCGACTCAATGGACATGGGTTTAGGTAGACTCTGGCAGCTGGTGATGGACAGGGAGGCCTGGTATGCTGCGGTTCATGGGGTCGCACAGGGTCGGACACGACTGAATGACTGAACTGAACTGATATGTTATTTGTCTTTCTCTGTCTGACATATTTTACTCAGTATGACAATCTTTAGATCTATCCACGTGGCTGCAAATGGCATGATTTCATCCTTTTTATGGCTGAGTGATATTCCATCATAGGCTTCCCTCATGACTCAGCGGTGAGAGAATCCACGTGCCAATGCGGAAGACTCAAGTTTAACCCCTGAGGTGGGAAGATCCTTTGGAAAAGGAAATGGCAACCTACTCCAGTATTCTTGCCTAGGAAATCCCATGGATAGAGAAGACGGTACACAGTCCACGGGGTCACAAAGAGACACAACTTAGTGATGAAATAGCAACAATATACCATTGTGTATATATATATGTCACACCTTCTTTATCCGGTCCTCTGTCAATGGACATTTGGGTTGCTTCCATGTTGGGAATAATGCAGCAATGAATGTGCATGTATCTTTTCAATTATGGTTTTCTCCAGATATATGCCCACGGGTGGGATTACTGGATCATAGAGTAGGTCTATGTTTAGTTTTTTAAGGAACCTCCATACTGTTCTCCATAATGGTTGTACCATTTTACATTCCCACCAACAGTGTAGAAGGCTTCTGTTTTCTCCACACCACCAGAGGGATGGTCTTACTGGTACTTTAGTACCTGGATTTGACTGGAGCAAGAGTCTGCTCTGGATGGGAATACTCATGTCAATTCATCACTCAACTCAATTCGTCACTTCCCTTTGTAGCTTGGGGAGACTTACTGTGGCTGTTCAACAGGTATAACTGGGCACACCTTAGCCTTAATTTCTGATCTCAGTGTATTCTCATCCCTCAAGATTAGCTGACCCTTTCTTGACCTCCTTTTTGGCTGAAACTCTCAAGCAAGCTGTATATGCCTACAGAAGTAGGCCACAGCGGTGTTTGAAACAGAAGTCTGTCAAGAAAATGCTTGATTGGGATTACTGATGCCTTTGCCTCCAGGTGGGGGCCAAACTCCTATTGAGAGTAAATTTTGCCATCAGAGGATCCTTCCCAACCTCCTCTAAAACAAAAACTAGAGAGAGAGAAAATAGCTCCTAGGTAGAGACTTCTTATTCTCTTCACTTGACCCTTTCCAGTTGCCATTCTTTTAATTTCATTTGTCCTTAACTCTAGTCCAGTTCATGTTTGAATCCATCAGATTCTTGGATCTTTCTCTCATTTGTTATTTTCTGTAGTATTGAGGGTGACACACAGTTACTTAAATATTAAAAGGAGGCATCACTTATCTGGTAGCTATCATGGTCTAGATACTAAACAGGGGCCTCATAGCTATTATTTCTAACCCTTACATCAGTTCTGCAAGATTAAGTTTCATGATCCTGATTTTACAGATGAGGAAACCAAAACTTAGAGTGGTTATGTGGCTTGTCTAGGGTCATAGAGCTGGTAGATCACAGAACAGAGCTTCAGAGTCAGGTGTTTCAAAGTCCAAAGCCAGGAGCATCTTCTCAAACCTGCCTTGATGCTTCCTTGGGCCCTTTTCCACACACAGTGTGTGAGGCCGCTAGCACTAGAAAGTTATCTAGCATTCGTTCAGAGATGTGAGTTTGTTTGAAAATTGTAGAGGAAGCCTTATCACCATTTTCTTACCTTTATCTTCTCAGATCTCTCCATTTCTATCCAACTTAAAGACTTAGGTTCATGGCGCAAAGTGAGGAAGAGGAAAAGGTACATAGGAGTGAAATAAAGGACGAGACTATGGCTCTTCTTCTGTCTTTTTATACACCAGTTTTCTTTTTTTTAGTATACTGTTTTCTTGTTTCTGTCTTATGTGCTAGGATTAATCTCAATCTCCCCTTCTGCTATAGTACCCCAACACCATTTAAATTTTCAATTTGATTTATGTAAATTAGGTTGCATTTATTTACACTGCAATAAAAGAATCAGGGAGAATTCTGAAGAACTGGGTCAGTTTCTGGGATTTTCTTTTGCCTTATTCCAAAAAGAAAGCCAAGATTTTGGCTGTTAGCTCTATAGGACCAAAGACAGAAGCTGATCCAAGACCTCTCTTTCTATCATGAAAATTCAAACTGGCTAAAGATAATATTCTTGAGTATTTTGAAACATAAGGGGAGAAGAGCTAGTGTCTTTGTAAAGAGATGTGCAAAAGCAGAAGCCAAGGAAAGAAGATTCTCAAGCCTGGGAGAGGGATGTTAGGTTACTGTGAGTGACTGGGACCTCACCCTGCTCCCTCTGGTGCACCCTAGGGCACTCCATCAAGTGGGGTTGTCTGTGTGGTGGGCACATTTGGATTGCATCATGTTCCTTGGCAGGCTTCCAAGTGGCATGGTGGTAAAAAATAAAATAAAAATCCACTGGCCAATGCAGGAGACATAAGAGACGTGGGTTTGATCCCTGGGTCCGGAAGATCCCCTGGAGGAGGAAATGGCAACCCACTCCAGTATTCTTGCCTGGAGTATCCCATGGACAGAGGAGCCTGGGGGGCTACAGTCCACGGGATTGCAAAGAGTCGAACACGACCGGGCACACAGGCACCACCACCACGCACCATGTTCTTTGGCATTCTCAACTCTGCTAGAGACTCCTGTGGACACTGTGGCATAGAGCCACAGGACCACCAGACTTGGGCATTCTCACAAGCCTGGGCAAGGCTCATCTCAGCAGAAAGCATGAATAAGCTTTGCTGTATGTAATAAGGGTCTTGACACAACTGAGCGACTAACCACCACCTTTCTCATGCCTTTATCAATGGCTTCTACAGACTTCTTTGACCTCTGGATTCCAGTTGTGTTCAGCCATTGGCAGGCACCGGCAGGAGATCAGAGAAACAGAGGAGAATATATTGAGATATTTATTTCCAAGGATCCTTCCCTAGGGGTTGACTGGGTCCCTTCACTGAAGACAGCAGATCCTGTCTGAGGGCCATTTCTTCTAGTTGCTCTCCCTGGGTTGGGTTCTAGTAACCATTTCTTCTCCTTGGCCCCTCTAACTCATGATTTTTGGGAGCTCCCTCATTTTTTCAGATTCTTTCTCCTTATAGGTTATTACAAAATATTGAGTATAGTTCCCAAGTAGTATCTTTGCTAAATCCTCCTCAGTTAATTACCTTTTATCATGGTATCTTTTTCTTGCCAGGACCCTGACTAATGCATTATGTGGCTTTACTTTTTCACACGAGAGTGTGTGACTTTGTAACCCTTATATCATATGCTTTTTTTAAAATTAGAATTACCAAAATTCCTTATGCAGCCTACATCAGAGTCATGGGTAGATTATAACTCCTACCACTAAAGCCAAATCATTTTGAGATTTTAGCATTGAAAGCTCCACATCCTGTGACATGATTCTACCCAAGGCAAATAGGATGGTTAATCAACCTGGTTAGGACTCTCATGTACAGTTAGGTGTGCACTCTCAGAAGTCCCTAGTGATTTGTGTCTAGTGGACTGTGATGAGACAGAATTGAAAATTACTGCATAATTCTACATATAAGATTGTCCAGAAGGAGATGAAGGAACCTGGGGTAAATGCAACATTGCTCAATAATTGTTTGGAGAAAATATTTTAGTGGGGTGTGTATATGAGACACTCATTTCATAATGAATTATTAAAAATTAAGCCACTTCTCACAGATAGAGGAACAGTGTGGTCAAAATTCAGAACACAAGGTAAAAATTATTCTCCAGACCTAGACATGGTATCAGAGGTGTGGCTTAACATATTGAAATGGATGAAACAGAGCTAGAAAAAGACCAGTTAGGTTGTGATTATCAGCCACTGGGAATGTTTTTAGGAGATACAGTTTTCATCCTAAGAGAAAAGACCTTTCTTTCTCTTTTCTACCTGTATCTACCTTGGATACAGTCCATGGAATTCTCCAGGCCAGAATACTGGAGTGGGTAACCGTTCCCTTCTCCAGGGAATCTTCCAACCCAGGGATTGAACCCAGGTCTCCCACATTCTTTACCGGGTGAGCCACCAGGGAAGCCCTCATAGCTCAGTCTGTAAAGAATCTGCCAGCAGTGCAGTAGACCAGGGTTCAATTCCCTGAGTCTTCCTTGGTCAGGAAGATCCCCTGGAGAAGGAAATGGTAACCCACTCCAGTACTCTTGCCTGGAGAATCTCACGGACAAAGGAGCCTAGCAGGCTACAGCCCATGGGTTCAAAAGAGTGGAACACGACTTATCGACTCAGTCACCACCACCACCTTCAATACAGCTAATGTTGAGATGGCGGGGAGCTGAGAAAATGAACATGATCTATGGAATGTCTGAGGATGTCACCCTGATGAAGACACTTATGGTGTCAAGTAAAATGTTTCAGTGGCTGTGGTTGAAGGTGCTTGAGAGCTGGTTTTGTGTGTGTGTGTTAGATGCTGAGTTGTGCCCTACTCTTTGTGACCCCATGGGCTGTAGGAACCCCACAGTTCCCCTGTCCATGGGGTTCTCCAGGCAAGAAAACTGGAGCTGGTCACCATTTCCTTCTCCAGGGGATCTTTCTTACCCAGGGATAGAACTCGTATCTCTTGCATTGCAGGCAGATTCTTTACTGCATCAGCCACTAGGGAAGCTAGATAGCTGGTTCCAGGGACTTAAATTCTGAGAATGTGGTAGGTAAACCTCCTAGAGTGTCACCAGAAAGTTAGGGAAAGCTGCCTATGTTTATGGTAAGGGAGTTTAGAGGAGAGACTTTATTACAGAGGAGTCTTCCCTAAGAGCCTGGGGAAGAGGAAATGACTCAACACAGACGTGGGCACGAACAAAGATGAGCATCGTTCCCTGCACAAAGCTTAGCCTTATTGAGTTCAACTCCTTTCCAAACTTCCCCCAAATCAGGAAGCTGGTGAAAAGGGGGAAGAAGAAGCAGCTGGTTTCTTCCACAACAGGGAGGGAAATTTCAGGAATATGGGTACTTTTCAGTTGATTGGTCCAAATCATGTAAGAATGGGCTTCCCAGGTGGCACTAAAGGTAAAGAATCCACCAGCCAATGAAGGAGATGCAGGAAATGCAGGTTCAGTCTCTGTCAGGAAGATCCTCTGGAGGAGGAAATGGCAACCCACTCCAATATTCTTGCCTGGAAAATTCCATGGACAAAGCAGCCTCGTGGGTTACAGTTCTTGGGGTCGCAAAGAATAAGGCACGACTGAGCACAGCAGAAGCAAATGCGAGAGTAGATAGATAGTTAACATGACAGTTAAAATCTCTGAGTGTCAGGCACTTTCCAAAGTTGCAGAGAACTAGGGGCAGATATCTTTCTCCAGTTCTCCCTGAGAACCAGCTTCTATAAGGAGTGAAACTGGTGCTCCCACCAAACTGTCATTGGTTTTAACCTGCCATCTATATGGTGGCCAAAGGCACCCACTTAAAAGACACTGGACCCAACAATGAGACTAACATTCCAGCATTTTTGGTATTAAGGATGGAGGTCTGTTGCTCACTTAGGCAGCATATGTACGATACAGAGAGGATCGGACTTCCCTGGTGGCTCAATGGTAAAGAATCCAACCGCAATGCAGAAACCTGGATTTGGTCCCTGGGTCAGAAAGATCCCCTGGTGAAGGAAATGGCAACCAACTCTGTATTCTTGCCTGGGAAATTCCATTTACAGAGGAGCCTGGCAAGCTACAGTCTATGGAGTCGCAAAAGAGTCAGACAACACTTAGTGACTAAACAACAAAGATTAGCACGGATCCTACACAAAAATGATGCACAAATTTGTAAAGCAGTCCATATCTGCATGTAATGTGCAGCACAGGGGACATATTCAATAACATTATAGTAACTTTGCATGATTCATAATCTATAATATTGAACTCCTATGTTGTACACCATAAACTGGTATTGTAAGTCAAGTATAATGCATTTTTTTTTTTTTAAAGAATGGAAATCTGGAGCCATATTTGCTGGAATTTCAATCTTACAGGCTGTGCAACCTTGAGAAAGTTCACATCTGCAAGCTTCAGTTCCCTTTTCTGTAAAACGGGGTTAACAGTAGCACTGCTTTTATAAGGCTGTTGTGATGATTAAACAAGATAGGGTACACAAGAGTTAGAGTAATACCTGTCACAGGTAAAGTATTCAGTGAATGTTTGTCTATCCTCCTCCTCACCAGAAAGGACACATTTTACAGGACAGCTGTTTACTTTACTTTGTGCTTCCCAGGTGGCACAGTGGTGAAGAATCTGCCTGCCAATGCAGGAGTTGCAAGAGATGTGTGTTTGATCCCTGGGTCAGGAAGATCCCCTGGAGTAGAAAATGGCAACCCACTCCAGTATCTTGTCTGGAAAATTTCATGGACAGGGGAGCCTGAGGTTTCAAAGAGACAGGCCTGAGCGGCTGAGCATACACACACACATGTTTACAGTTCAGGGGGTTAGCAATACGATTGGTTTTCTTTCATCATGCTTTTGAGGAAGATCAACCTTCCGTGACTGAGCTCCCAATGAGTGCTTGTGATGAAAAACCTAACATAGGCTTTGAAGTTCTCAAGGGAACACCAAAAGGACCACTCTCTTCTTAGTGGAGGTCACGTGCAATTGGCACCTCTTTTTCTTGTCTTACTGCCCCTTAACTCAACCCTCTAGCGATCTAATTTCTGCCTATGAATCAAATAGCATTAGCTCTACAAGTCTGCTCAGAAGATGGGTTATTTGTTGTTACCAGGTAAGTGCTCATCACTGGAGAACTTTCTATGCTTTATTCGGGAAATGGTTTTTAGAAAATAATAAATAAACTGGTATTTGTAAAGGGAGGGAACTACAGTCTAATCCTTCACCAGGTAATGGGTGAAGGTCAAGGGTGAATAAAGGACAGGGAAGAATATACCACCTTCTCACTCTTCTCCCAAACATGGATGAACGTGAGCGGGAGACTCTGATCCAAGGGGTAGAGCAAAAGGAAGAAGGTGGTGCCTCTAAGGATGCAGAGGCCTGGCTGAAGATTTGACAGATGAGCAGCTCACATCATTCCCACCAGTCGATCCTATGTTTCTGCTTAAGCCCCTTAAGGTCCCTAAATACACAGACCATTAGACTGAAGTGGCTTTCATGCCTTACAGAAGCTGAAGCTTCAATATTTTGGCCACCTGATGCAAAGAGCCGACTCACTGGAAAAAACCCTGATGCATGGAAAGATTGAAGGCAGGAAGAGAAAGGAGTGACAGAGGATGAGATGATTGGATGGCATCACTGACTCAATGGACATGAGTTTGAGCAAACTCCAGGAGACAGTGAAGGACAGGGAAACCTAGAATGCTGCAGTCCTTGGGGTCGAAAAGAGTTGGACATGATTCAGTGACTGAATAACAACAAATAAATGTAAGCAAACCAAAACTTAAGCCTGAAGAGCCTCAAGATTAAGAAATTAAAACCTAACATAGCCAATCACAAACAGCCACCTAAGCTTTTCTGATAAGGCAACCTCTAAAGCTACAGCCAATCAGTTTCCTTGCTTTGTTTCCAGGTCTTCTCTGTAAAAGTTTTTCCCCCAGCTCCTTGTAGGTGGAGAGTCCTAACCATTTCTGGTTTAGCACTGCCCAATTTGAATTGAATTTTGCCCAGATAAACTCTGAACATTTTTAATCTACCTCAGTGTATCTTTTAACAGTTCTGATGTCAGTTGTGGGATCTGAAGGAGATCGCCATCCCCACACACACCTACAATAGCCCTCAGGAGCAAAGAGCAGCAAGTAGGCATGGGTACGTGCTGAGCTCATTGCGTGTGTTAGTCACTACTCCCTGCTATCTCGGTAAGTGAAGAGAACTTACCTGGTAACAAAGAATAACCCATTTTCTGAGCACGTAGAGCTAATGATATTTGATTCATAGGCACAGAAATTAGATCATTAGAAGGTGGAGTGAACGGGTTTTAAGTCCAGAAAAAGAGGTGTCATTGAATGTGACCTCTGCTAACATGAGAGTGGTTGTGGGCAGGTCCATCCAAGATACATGAGCTTTGTAACATCTGCATTATGGGCTCTCAGACTCTTTCTTTTTACTGGTCTGTGCCTGAAATTGTCTTGGCTCCCTCTTAAACCCGTCTGGGTCCGGGGTTGAACTGAGTCTGTTTTAAACCAGAATGAGTCCACTGTGAGGCCTCAGTTCAGTTCAGTTCAGTCACTCAGGTCCGACCCTGCGACCCATGAATCGCAGCACGCCAGCCCTCCCTGTCCATCACCAACTCCCAGAGTTCACTCAGACTCATGTCCATTGAGTCAGTGATGCCACCCAGCCATCTCATCCTCTGTCGTCCCCTTCTCCTCCTGCCCCCAATCCCTCCCAGCATCAGAGTCTTTTCCAATGAGTCAACTCTTTGCATGAGGTGGCCGAAGGACTGGAGTTTCAGCTTTAGCATCAGTCCTTCCAAAGAAATCCCAGGGTTGATCTCCTTCAGATTGGACTGGTTGGATCTCCTTGCAGTCCAAGGGACTCTCAAGAGTCTTCTCCAACACCACAGTTCAAAAGCATCAAATCTTTAGTGCTCAGCTTTCTTCACAGTCCAACTCTCACATCCATACATGACCACAGGAAAAACCATAGCCTTGACTAGATGGACCTTAGTCAGCAAAGTAATGTCTCTGCTTTTGAATATGCTACCTACAAGGTTGGTCATAACTCTCCTTCCAAGAAGTAAGCATCTTTTAATTTCATGGCTGCACTCACCATCTGCAGTGATTTTGGAGCCCCCCAAAATCAAGTCTGACACTGTTGTTTCCACTCTTTCTCCATCTATTTCCCATGAAGTGATGGGACCGGATGCCATGATCTTCGTTTTCTGAATGCTGAGCTTTAAGCCAACTTTTTCACTCTCCTATTTCACTTTCATCAAGAGGCTTTTTAGTTCCTCTTCACTTTCTGCCATAAGGGTGGTGTCATCTGCATCTCTGAGGTTATTGATATTTCTCCTGGCAATCTTGATTCCAGCTTGTGCTTCCTCCAGCCCAGCGTTTCTCATGATGTACTCTGCATATAAGTTAAGTAAGCAGGGTGACAATATACAGCCTTGACGTACTCCTTTTCCTATTTGGAACCAGTCTGCTGTTCCATGTCCAGTTCTAACTGTTGCTTCCTGACCTGCATATAGGTTTCTCAAGAGGCAGGTCAGGTGGTCTGGTATTCCCATCTCTCTCAGAATTTTCCACAGTTTATTGTGATCTACACAGTCAAAGGCTTTGGCATAGTCAAAAAAGCAGAAATAGATGTTTTCTTTCTGGAACTCTCTTGCTTTTTCCATGATCCAGCGGACGTTGGCAAGTTGATCTCTGGTTCCTCTGCCTTTTCTAAAACCAGCTTGAACATCTGGAAGTTCATTGTCACGTATTGCTAAAGCCTGGCTTGGAGAATGTTGAGCATTACTTTACTAGCGTATGAGATGAGTGCAATTGTGCGGTAGTTTGAGCAATCTTTGGTATTGCCTTTCTTTGGGATTGGAATGAAAACTGCCCTTTTTCAGTCCTGAGGCCACTGCTGAGTTTTCCAAATTTTCTGGTATATTGAGTGCAGCACTTTCACAGCATCATCTTTCAGGATTTGAAAGAGCTCAACTGGCAGTTCATCACCTCCATTAGCTTTGTATGTAGTGATGCTTTCTAAGGCCCACTTGACTTCACATTCCAGGATGTCTGGCTCTAGGTGAGTGATCACATCATCATGATTATCTTGGTCATGAAGCTCTTTTTTGTATAGTTCTTCTGTGTATTCTTGCCACCTCTTCTTAATATCTTCTGCTTGTTAGGTCCATACCATGTCTGTCCTTTATCGAGCCCATCTTTGCATGAAATGCTCCTTTGATATCTCTAATTTTCTTGAAGAGATCTCTAGTCTTTCCCATTCTGTTCTTTTCCTCTATTTCTTTGCATTGATCGCTGAGGAAGGCTTTCTTATCTCTCCTTGCTATTCTTTGGAACTCTGCATTCAGATGATTATATCTTTCCATTTCTCCTTGGCTTTTCGCCTCTCTACTTTTCATAGCTATTTGTAAGGCCTCCCCAGATAGCCATCTTGCCTTTTTGCATTTCTTTTCTGTGGGGATGGTCTTGATCCCTGTCTCTTGTACAGTGTCACGAACCTCATTCCATAGTTCATCAGGCACTCTATCTATCAGATCTAGTCCCTTAAATCTATTTCTCACTTCCACTGTATCATTGTAAGGGATCTGATTTAGGTCATATCTGAATGGTCTAGTGGTTTTCCCTACTTTCTTCTATTTCAGTCTGAATTTGGCAATAAGGAGTTCATGATCTGAGTCACAGTCAGTTCCCAGTCTTGTTTTTGCTGACTGTATAGAGCTTCTCCATCTTTGGCTGCAAAGAATATAATCAATCTGATTTTGGTGCTGACCATCTGGTGATGTCCATGTGTAGAGTCTTCTCTTGTGTTGTTGGAAGAGAGTGTTTGCTATGACCACTGTCTTCTCTTGGCAAAACTCTATTAGCCTTAGCCCTGCTTCATTCTGTATTCCAAGGCTAAATTTGCCTGTTACTCCTGGTGTTTCTTGACTTCCTACTTTAGCATTCCAGTCCCCTATAATGAAAAGGACATCTTTTTTGGGTGTTAGGTCTAGAAAGTCTTGTAGGTCTTCATAGAACTGTTCAACTTCAACTTCTTCAGCATTACTGATTGGGGCATAGACATGGATTACTGTAATATTGAGTGGTTTCCCTTGGAAACGAACAGAGATCATTCTGTCATTTTTGAGATTGCATCCAAGTACTGCATTTTGGACTCTTTTGTCGCCCATGATGTCTACTCCATTTCTTCTAAGGGATTCCTGCCCGCAGTAGTAGATATAATGGTCATCTGAGTTAAATTCACCCATTCCAGTCCATTTCAGTTTGCTGATTCCTAGAATGTCGATGTTCACTCTTTCCATCTCCTGTTTGACCAGTTCCAATTTGCCTTCATTTATGGACCTAACATTCCAGGTTCCTATGCAATATTGATCTTTATAGCATCGGACCTTGCTTCTATCACCAGTCACATCCACAACTGGGTATTGTTTTTGCTTTGGCTCCATCCTTTCATTCTTTCTGGAGTTATTTCTCCACTGATCTCCAGTAGCATATTGGACACCTACCGACCTGGGGAGTTCCTCTTTCAGTATCCTATCATTTTGCCTTTTCACTCTGTTCATGGGGTTCTCAAGGCAAGAATACTGAAGTGGTTTGCCATTCCCTTCTCCACTGGACCACATTCTGTCAAACCTCTCCACTATGACCCATCCATCTTGGGGGGCCCCACATGGCATGGCTTAGTTTCATTGAGTTAGACAAGGCAGTGGTCCATGTGATTAGACTGACTAGTTTTCTGCGATTGTGGTTTCAGTGTGTCTGCCCTCTGATGCCCTCTCGTAATGCCTACCGTCTTACATGGGTTATCTGCGTGAAGAGAGATACCCACCTCCAAGGTGTGAGGCCTCAGATTAACTTAACAATATATATTGTTTTTTTTTCAAGAGGAAGAAGAAAAAATGGGTTCCTTCAAGTCCAGAGTATCTGGGTCTCCTCCATCTGGGTCTCTGGCTAACTCTACGAATAAAAATTACTGGTCCAGAAGTTGTGTTTGTTTGAATAAGTAGGTTAATCTTATGAAAGATAATCTTGAATTAGAGCAGCCACAGTGGAAAACTTTAAACCTAGATAAGCTTATCTGTTTATGAGGTGCTCTAGAGAATAGTGATTCTCAGCCAGAAGGGTGGTGGTGGGGTGGGGGTGGGGGCGATTATTTTTCTTCTCATACACTTTCTGGTCATTCAGAGGGAACTTCTCATACACTTTCTGGTCATTCAGAGGGGACTTCTCATACACTTTCTGGTCATTCAGAGGGAACTCTGCTTACTCTGGAGCCTGGAGATGGGATCCTAGGGAAACCAGCAGAAGCTGACAGGGGCAAAAGTTCTTACCGAACTCAGCTTTCTGGATCTCTGTCTGTAGAGCTTGGTCAAGAGGAAGAGAGGGAGGTAGGTGATCAGTTCTTGTGTGTGTGGGCAGCTCAACCAACAGGTTTGGGGCCCCAAGAATGTGGCTAGATAGAAATGTGGATTGCACCCCACTTGCAGTGGCATCCTACTGACTGTTGCCCACTCTCATGGGAATTGTCTAAGCCTTTGCTTTCTTTTGGTTATCCTTGGCAGTGGTTCTGGATCTTGGAAGAGTATCTTTCCAGGCTTCTTTGAGGATACCTCTTGTATTCATAAAAGGCTTATTGGTTTTGGTTGTGAGTCACTTTATGAGTATGCCCTTGGTTTAAAAGGAAAAAAAAAAACTTTAAGAAGTTCATTACAGCCAGAAATATTTAGTGTCTGTCCTGGCTAAACCGGATAATAAGATATTTGAAAGAATTTTTAAATTTTTTCTATAGTGCTGTACTGTGCTTATTGATACTGTAAGTTTGCATCATCTATTTACAAGATGAATCGTCCGTCAGCATCTACGTCAGTGTTGTCCAATCTGATTCAAAATGTGGTAGATGTCTTATGTGTTACTAATACTGGACATCAACAATGAAATGATCATGTGAAATATAAAATTAGCTTTATGATCAGATGATGGAAACTGATATTCAGAGCTTGATCAAAACTTTTTAAGGTTTTCTTTCCCAAGCTAAAATGGAACAATGTATTCAGAAGGAAAGAAAACACCCTGAAGTTATTGTGAAAGGATTTAGTAAAACAGTCCAAAGACACACAGCTCGATCTCTAGAACATAGGATTCTTTTGGTTTCCATCTTTATTGGAAACCTTCTCCCTGATATAAAGAAATAAGTTGAATGTTTGAATCAGCCTCTTGCTACCTTTCAGGTTGCAACCCAATTCTTTGAGGAATTAGAAACAACTGTATTTTGTTTTACAATAATAGAAATGCAACACTAGAAACAATTCAAAGCCCACCAATCCATTAAAAAAAAAAAAAAAACAATCCCCAAACCTTTCCCATTCATCTTAGAAAGCTTGCAGATACTGTAAAGGATCAGGACATTGGAAACAAAACTCCTTTCTTGGAGAAAAAGTCTTTCTTTGTGCCTTTGAGGTGTAAATTTTGACCCTGTCTTCTCTACGAATCCAGAGCCATCTGTTTGAAATGCAAACTTCAGGGAGATGATCTTGATCTGAAAAAAAAATAAAAGGACCTGTCTCCTGGTTAAAATTTAAAAGTTAAAGCTGCAAGATCTTTGTATCCTTCTGTGTGTTTATATATTTATATAGATAGAGAGATTAATTTTCTACCTGTAGAGGGTTTGCCAACATGAATTTGTCAAGAAGCTCTATCTAATCAGCTTGGAGAAAAGTAAGTGCTTATACAAATCAAGTATGTCCTCTCAGAAATATAGAAAGTACTCAAATGTTTTTCAAATTCAAGCGATAAAGGATAATCTTTAATAAATAAAAGCTACTTTAAGTTTTGTTTATTTACTTTAAGCAAACATGTCCTCAGAGCTGTCAACATCACAATGCAGACACAGAACTTTCATTCTACTTGAGTTTATTAAAGTCAAAACAGCTTATGTTATCACCGTTTCAGAATTGTCAGCAGAAAAGATAAGAAGACGGTTAGCTGTTAAATGTCTTGTGAAATTTTCCAGAGTAATCTAAACATAATTGCTTAAAGATAGTTTCCAAAATATTTTCATTAGCTTGAAACCTTATACTGTGCTGTGCTGTGCTCAGTGAATTCAATCGTGTCCGACTCTTTGTGACCTCATGGACTCACGGACCCCATGGACAGGCTCCTCTGTCCATGGGATTCTCCAGGCAAGAATACTGGAGTGGGTTCCTGTGCCCTCCTCCAAGGGATCTTTCCCACCCAGGAATCAAACCCATATCTCTGGTGTCTCCTGCATTACAGACAGGTTCTTTCCCCACTGGGCCACCTGGGAAGCCCATAGTTACACTGAATTAAGTTAAATGATGCACAGTCTTTGAATATCTAGATCCTTTCCAAATTAAACGCTGAAATGTTAAAAACTGAATATACATTTATCTACTTTGAGGTTCTTAATATAGAAGAATTAAAGATGTTTGGGTCTAATAGTAAACACATCTGCCACACTGAAAAGTTTACTGAAAAGACTCCATTTCTAGAAATTATTAACAGTATTTATAAGTTTGCGAGTGCACAGAATGCTGGTGTAACAACCAGTCCATTATTGCTCACCTTTCAGTTTTCACTAGAAAGTAAGATTTCTAAGGGTTAAGAATGCTCATTGATACATTTAATTAAAAATACTAGAAGTAATAATAGTGAAAAAAAACAACTGTGTATAAAAAGAAAGTCAGGGGGTATTTCCCTGGTGGTGCAGGAGCTAAGACTCCACACTTCCAATGCAGAGGGCCCAGGTCTGATCCCTGGCCCGGGAATTAGAACCCACATGCCTCAACTAAGAGTTCACATGCCGCAACTCGAGATCCCACGTGCCACAGCTAAGAGTTGGTGTAGCCAAATAAATAAAAATATTAAGAACAAAAAGTGGTAAGGAAAGTAGAATGTTTTTAGGATAAGGAAAGCTAAGAAGAATGAACTTTTTTTAAGAGAAAAAGGAAGAAATTTTGTTCAGAAGTAGAATGACTGGTTATTAGAGAAAAGAAAGAACAATATAGGACAAAACGTAAATGGATAGAAAAAACTTCATAGAAGGTTTGTGGAAAAGGAATCCTGGAAATGAATTTTATGTGTGGTAAACATGGCTATGATTGGAATTATGTTTTTAAAGAATGAGCCTTAATATCAAAAGTTGTTTTGCTGCTAAATTGTGTCTGACTCTTTGTGACCCCATGGGCTGCAGCATGCCAGGCTTCTGTGTCCTCCACTAACTTCTAGAGTTTGTTCAAATTCATACCAATTGAGTTAGTGATGCTATCTAACCATCTCATCCTTCGCCGCCCCCTTCTCCTTTTGCCTTCAATCTTTCCCAGCATTAGGATCTTTTCCAATGAGACAGCTCTTCACATAAGGTAGCCAAAGTACTGGTCAAAATATCAAAAGTACACGGGTACAAAATTAGTATACGTTTTTGTTTCTGGGCTTCCCTGGTTCAGATGGTAAAGAATCTGCCTGCTATGCAGGAGACCTGGGTTTGATCCCTGGGTCGGGAAGATCCCCTGGAGAAGGGAGTGAAGCAACCCACTCTAGTATTCTTGCCTGGGAAATATCACGAACAGAGGAGCCTGGCAGGCCCAAGGGGTCACTGAGCGATTAAAGCGTTGTCTGTTAAAAAGGCAGTTTGATTGGTAGACTATTTTCTCTGATTAAAAGATATTGAAAGCTTTTTGTCTTTGTTTTATTGCCTTTTGGATACTTAGCCTGGAAAGCAAAGATTCTGTGTTTTAACAAAATAATTTTCTGTGATTCTTGTTTTCTTTATTAGATCTTTAATTACCTTAGAAAATGAGTCTTCTCAATACTAAAAAAGCTAAATTTTGTTCACCGCTATGTAACTTTGCATGTTACTGCTGCTACTGCTAAGTCGCTTCAGCCGTGTCTGACTCTGCGAACCCATAGATGGCAGCCCACCAGGCTCCCCCATCCCTGGGATTCTCTAGGCAAGAATACTGGAGTGGGTTGCCATTTCCTTCTCCAATGCATGAAAGTGAAAAGTGAAAGTGAAATTGCTCAGTCGTGTCTGACTCTTAGCGACCCCATGGACTGCAGCCTACCAGGTTCCTCCACCCATAGGATTTTCCAAGCAAGAGTACTGGAGTGGGTTGCCATTGCCTTCTCTGATGTAACCTTCCATATTTGCCTTTAATATCTTCTATTGTCACTTTCACTAAATAGGTAATTAAGTATTATTTCATGACCTGTGATCCTATTTAATTGCATGTTCAATCTTCTTTTTTTTTTTTTTTACGACTTCCCAAATCAAATCTAAATGGAGTCTTTTTGACCTCAAACTAACTTTGAGATTTCCCAGAGGGCCCCTGGAAATTCTCGAAAGGTTTGTCTCTCACTCTGTAAAGAAAATGCTAAACTAATTAGGTTTATTTGGATTTGGCATGTTAAATGACATGGGAAACATTGTCAAATAAGAAGTGATAATACATCTTAGGTTATATGTGTATGGATGTAAGTTACTGATATAGGTATGTATTCCAGAAATTGAAGTTCAGAGAAATATATCAGTACCCTCATTGTCTAATTATTGTCTTAAATTATTGTATGCCATAAAAATAACTGAATTTTCTTATCAAATGAACTCCTATCAGATCCTGAACTTAGCCATTTTAGAAGTCTTTTGGTTATTTATAGACAGTTATTGTTTTATCCTTATGCTTTTGCAAAAATGCTTTATCTTCAGAGAATCATGGAAAAAATTCAGACAAGAACTCTATAATACAGTTTCTGGTACTTTAAAATCATGCCACAGAATTGGGTATGGAACTGTAATGGAAAAATTGGATTCAAGCAGGACAAGAATTAATAATATGAGACTGAATGAATTGATGAGGATGAATATAAAATTTAAATGACTTTATGCTAAAGTTGATAAGTGTGCTGTGGTTATTGTCATGTTAAGAGATTATCATAATTCTTAGGAAATACACTCTGAAAAGTTTAGGGGTAAAAGGCCATGATGTATGTAATTTATCCTGAAACAGTTCAGGCAAAAAGAGAGAGACTTACAAAGCAAATGGGCATAAAATGTTATTATCAAATCTGAGTGAAAGTATGTGGATTCATTTTGTGTTTTTCTTATAGTTGCAACCTTTCTGAATGTTTGAAATGTTATCTACTAAAGTTAAAATAATGTTTAAGACATGCTTTTTATCCTCTCTGGTTTTTAATATACATTTTCAATGTTTGTATATATATATCACACACTCATATATATTTTTCTGTCATTACAAATCAAATATATTTAAAATAATTTAAAATTTATTCATTTATTAACTGCTGTGGAAAAACCACAGAGATAGACACCACCAAGGAGAGCTTGGAGTGGTCCTCAGGGGCGCACCAAGGAAGAGACGGTGTAGAAACAGACCTTATGGCATCTTTGTAACTGATTATGATTATCATGGCCACAGGGCAGGGTGGGGAAGGGGTCAAAGTGAGAGTGATGAAGAGAGGAGCATGATGTGAGCATCTTAACATGTCCAAGCACCAAATGAAAATCTACAATACATTGCAGATAAATATAAATAGTCACACGTGATACATTTGACATATTGTGTCACTTATCCATCTTACTATGTGTCTGCGTTGTGATCTGTGTGGCGATTTAAGTAAACTCCAGTTCAGTTCAGGTCAGGTCAGTTCAGTTCAGTCGCTCAGTCGTGTCCAGCCCTCTGCAACCCCATGAATCGCAGCACGCCAGGCCTCCCTGTCCCATCACGAACTCCCGGAGTTCACTCAGACTCATGTCCATCGAGTCAGTGATGCCATCCAGCCATCTCATCTTCTGTCGTCCCCTTCTCCTCCTGCCCCCAATCCCTCCCAGCATCAGAGTCTTTTCCAATGAGTCAACTCTTCACATGAGGTGGCCAAAGTACTGGAGTTTCAGCTTTAGCATCATTCCTTCCAAAGAAATCCCAGGGTTGATCTCCTTCAGAATGGACTGGTTGGATCTCCTCACAGTCCAAGGGACTCTCAAGAGTCTCTCCAACACCACAGTTCAAAAGCATCAATTCTTCAGTGCTCAGCTTTCTTCACAGTCCAACTCTCACATCCATACATGACCACTGGAAAAACCATAGCCTTGACTAGACAGACCTTAATTGGCAAAGTAATGTCTCTGCTTTTGAATATGTTATCTAGGTTGGTCATAACTTTCCTTCCAAGGAGTAAGCGTCTTTTAATTTCATGGCTGCAGTCACCATCTGTGGTGATTTTGGAGCCCCCAAAAATACTAAAAAAAATTATCTTATTGATGTGTTCTGGCCAGTTACAGTGCTCTTGACCAAAAGGCAAAAGAGATTCTAAAATCTGCTTATAAAAAAGACTTTGTTGTTGGTTGTCAATCCATCAGAAAATAACGTTTAAATGGAGGTCTCTTCTTCCAATCTGGTAAACATCATGACAGTGCTGACCCATTTCTCAGTATTGTTCCGAGAGTAGCTTGTAAAAGAGTGTGACAAGACTTCAGAAACTTAGGAGAACCTCATAAAACTAAGTTAGTGATGATAGGGCATCTCTGTTCCACACAGCACAGCAGTCTCTGAATATCAAGGGTAGAGTACAGGGGTGTTCTAAAGATCTACCTTCCAGAAGCAATAAAGAGCTTTATGCAGTATTACATGTGAGCATCGTGACAGTCAAGGTATGTGTGTGTGCTTAGTCACTCAGTCAGGTCTGACTCTTTGTGACCTCATGGACTGTAGTCCCCCAGGCTCCTCTGTCCTTGGGGATTCTCTAGGCTAGAGTACTGGAGTGGGTAACCATTTCTTTCTCCAGGAGTTCTTCCCAGCCCAGGAATGGAACCCAGGTCTCCTACATTTCAGGCAGATGCTTTACTGTCTGAGCTACCAGGGAAGCTCAGGAATACAGGAGTGGGTTAGCTATCCCTTCTCCAGGGAAACGTCCTGACCCAGAAATTGAACAGGGGTCTCCTGCATTGCAGATGAATTCTTTACCAGCTGAGCTACCTGGGAAGCCCAGTAAAGGTATAAGTTACTATTATTATTTGGGGACATAATTCCTGGAGCAATATACAGGTGCCTAAGCAAAATCAAATGAAGAGTGAAACAAACAAACAAAAATCAAAAGAACGATTCAAAGGAAGATGATCAAACAGCCGAGGAGGGTTTGTTATCATTTAAATCATTGACAACACAACACAGACTACCTTATACTACAAAACAGACTCCTTTATAAAGCAGAGTCAGAGAAGATGAGCAATGGTGCTATAAAAGTTCAGGATCAGATTCCCACTCCTACCCCAGGAGGAGAATCTAATAGCAGAAGGATTAAAAAATTATTCAAGCAAAGTGGGAAAAAGATGGAGACTAGGTTATGAAAACAAATTTCCCCACATCTTAGTTTCCCCTAATTAGGTCAGCCAACAAGGTTTTGATTTAAAAAAAAAAAAGTCACCAGATGAATTAGCACATTAAAAAAAAGACGTGGTGTATATATACATAATGAAATACCACTCAGCCATAAAAAAGAGTGAAATAATGCATTTGCAGCAACATGGTTGGACCCAGAGGTTATCATACTAAATGGAGTAAGTCAGACAGAGAGTCAGACACACAGCATTACTGGATGGGTGAAATGTGCTAAGGGAGGAAAACTTACATGTTTTCACATACACCAAAAAATACATGAGAAAGAAAGGAAGGAAGAAGGCAACAAAAAGAAAAGAAAGGAGAAGGGAAAGGAGAAGAAATGGTTCTTCACTCTTGAGTTTAGAGCAGGAGGTTTCAAAGAGCAACCCTGTTTCAAAGAGTAACAACCATCTAGGAACTTTTAGAAATGCAAATTATAAAGTATAGACCCTAGACCAACTTAAAGAATCAGAAACTGGAGAAGGAGGTGCAGACAGCCTTTCTTGTTTTAAGAAGAAATCCAAGCAATTCTGAAGTGTGTTACAGTTTGAAAATCACTAAAATAGAGTATAAACTGCATTTAATTTAGCTTCTGATAGTATTGCACATTTGTAATGAATTGGTACCTTTTCCTTTTCCTTTTACTAAATAAAATAAGTGTTGGTTGTTAACAACCTAAGAGTGTCACTTACATTTTTTTCACTAACTTGGTTCTAATCAAGATATTAAATAGTTAGATCCATCTTATTATTTAAAGATCATTTTCCAGGAAAGATGCGTTTGTTGTAAATGACTCCAACTTTAGTCAGTGACTCCAGCTTTAGTCAGTAATTCCACCTTCAGTCAGACATCTTTCTGTATGTCAAATTTAAATGAAACTTTTGTCTTGTTAAGTGTATTGCTATTTGATCTATGGTCAAAGTACATTTTAATTTTTACAATCCATTCTTGAAATGGGCAGGTTGAGGTACAGATATTATATGTTTAAATTCAGAATTTTCTAATTTTGATCTTTAAGTATTTTGAAAAATCATTGAAATCTATGTCCCAAATTATGGTTTGATAGTTATCACCATCTACATAGAGGGAAGGGTGAAAATGCCAAATGATTTAGAATTTCATCCTGATAGTCTTTCAGATTCCCCAGGAAGTTATTTAGCCAGTAATGACATGCATTTTCTAGGATAGCTGCTTGGCTCAGAGCATCCTTCTTAGATAATCATCACCCTTACTTGTACTTAGTTACGCCATAGCTGTAGTCCCACCAAGTTGGATTCTTTTTCTCAGAGGTTAGGAATCTGAACTGAAAGATGTGAGCCAGTCTCTGCTAGTCCCTGGAGCTGAGGGTGTGTGAATGCAGGAGCTGTGGGGTCTAGAAAAAGAAGAGAAAGCCAGTTATACAGAGTGAAGTAAGTCAGAAAGAAGAGAAAGGCAAATACTGTGTATTAACACATACATATGGAATTTAGAAAGATGGTAATCATGATCCTACATGCAGGGCAGCAAAGCAGAAGGAGCGGGTAGGCTGATTTGAGGGAATAGCATTGAAACATGTACATTACCACATGTAAAATAGATAGCCGGTGCAAGTTCAGTGCACGAAGCAGGGCACCCAAAGCTAGTGCTCTGGGACAACTCAGTGGGAAAGGATGCAGAGGGAGGTGGGAAGGGGGTTCAGGATGGGCAGGACACATGTATACCCGTCACTGACTCATGTTGATGTATGGCAAAAAACATCACAATATTGTAAATATCCTCCAATTAAATAAATTTTTAAAAAGGCAGTAGCCTAGACATGCCAAGAAAACCATGGGCTAGAGAAAATAGAGAGAAAGAAAATGAATATGCAAGTGATTGCCGTAATCCATAATGATTTTCTTTTTCTTTCAGTTTTATAAATGATTTTTTTTAATGTGGACCATTTTTGTTGAATTTGTTACAATACTGCTTCTGTTTTATTTTGAGCAGCAGGGCATGTGGGATCTTAGGGCCCCAACCAGGGACTGAACCTCCATCCCTCCATTGGAAGTCAAACTCTTAACTACTGGACTGCCAGGGAAGCCCCCTAATGGTTTTCTGGTTCTTGACTTTAACCTTCTGTATCACCTAAAAAAAAAAAAAAAAAAAAAACAAAAAAACCCATGTCTCTGATGCTGGGAAAAATTGAGGGCAAGAGGAGAAGAGGGATACAGAGGATGAGATAGTTGGATGGCATCATCAACTCAATGGGTGTGAGTTTGAGCAAACTCTGGGATATAGTGACAGGACAGAGAAGCCTGCCATGCTGGAGTCCATGGGGTTGCAAGGAATCAGACACCACTGACCGATTGAACAATGGAAAAAACCCACCTTTGGATTCTTTGAAATATAACTTTGTTCCACTGAAAAATCATCCTCTCCCCCTCACTTTCAGTCAAGTTTGAATGAAATTCTTTTACTTCTAACTCAAAGTACCTTGATTAAGATTACAGCAATGACAAAAATGTTCCTGCTCCATCAAAACGGCACGAAAGAAATACGAGTGACTCGAACAGTAAATCGCTATAGTGATCAATACACTATTTAACAGTATCTGGAAAGTTATCTGTACCGTCTTGTGCTAAACCAGAAATCAATCCTAAAGGAAATCAGTCCTGAGTATTCATTGGAAGGACTAATGCTGAAGCTGAATCTCCAATATGTTGGCCACCTGATGTGAAGAACCGACTCACTGGAAAAGACCCTGATGCTGGGAAAGATTGAAAGCAGGAGGAGAAGGGTACCACAGAGGATGAGATGGCTGGATGGCATCACCGACTCATTCGACACGAGTTTGAGCAAACTCCGGGAGTTGGTGATGGACAGGGAAGCCTGACGTGCTGCAGTCCACGGGGTCGCAAAGAGTTGTCGGACTTGACTGAGCGACTGAACTGAACTGTGCTAAAACGGAATCAAATCTTTTAAGAGCCCCTTTGTTATAAAGAAAAGGATCCCACATCTCATTTCTGTATCAGTGAAGGGTGGTTAGAAAGGAAAGTCCCTTTGTCAGTCAAACGGCTTTCTTCAGTTCTCCCTGCAAGTGTGGTGAAGGAACCCTGGACTTTGACCAGAGACACAAAATTCTGAATTCTGGCTGGATCACTTACTGTCTCTGCTATTTTAGATAATTCATTTCTCTCTTCCTCATTTCTTATGTAAAATGAGGACAAGGATGGTAAAACTCTCCTTCGCAGGACTGGGAGGTCTGCAAAGGGAGTAGCTCCTAGTCAGTTCCCTCGTGGGAGTCGTCGTCACTGTTCTGCTGTGTGTACTGCCTTTGTTCTCCCAGCTTCTCTGGCCTCGGTGACATCATAAAGGCGGGGGAAGAGAAATATGTAAACGCTAGCCATTGAAGAAGCATTTCTTAAAATTCAACTGTGAATTTACTTTTAACTCAGTGTTACTGCCACCCTGTGGATGTCTTGGGTAATGACAGTCTGAGCCGGTTGCTGCTGCTGCTGTCGCTTCAGTCGTGTTCGACTCTGTACGACCCCATAGACGGCAGCCCATCAGGCTCCCCCGTCCCTGGGATTCTCCAGGCAAGAACACTGGAGTGGGTTGCCATTTCCTTCTCCAATGCATGAGTGAAAAGTGAAAGTGAAGTCACTCAGTCGTGTCCGACTCAGCGACCCCATGGACTGCAGCCTACCAGGCTCCTCCATCCATGGGATTTTCCAGGCAAGAGTACTGGAGTGGGGTGCCATTGCCTTCTCCGGAGCCGGTTACTGTAGTATTCATAAACCTCAGTTGTCAATGTGTGTCTTCTTCCCAGCGCTGAAGACCACACTCATTATTTCATTAGGGTTTGTAGAGCAATGGCACCCCACTCCAATACTCTTGCTGGAAAATCCCATGGACGAAGGAGCCTGGTAGGCTGCAGTCCAAGGGGTCACTAAGAGTTGGACACAACTGACGAACTTAACTTTCACTTTTCACTTTCATGCATTGGAGAAGGAAATGGCAACCCACTCCAGTGTTTTTGCCTGGAGAATCCCAGGGACGGGGGAGCCTGGTGCGCTGCCGTCTATGGGTTTGCACAAAGTTAGACACGACTGAAGCGACTTAGCAGCAGCAGAGCTGAAGGTCCTGCCGCAGCGTGAATGAGATCTCGTGCATTGACCTGTCTTCTTTCATGGACACCCTTCCTCTCTCCCCCAGTTTTCAAATATTAAAGCTGAATCCCAAATAATGTGAATTTCAGGGCTCAGTTCAGTTCAGTTCAGTCGCTCAGTCATGTCCGACTCTTTGAGACCCCATGGACTGCAGCACTCCAGGCTTCACTGCCAATTACCAAATGGACAAATCTAGGAAGAGAATATTGGGATATTCTCTTGCAATTGGCCATATTTCCATTTACAATGTTGGATAATCCGTTCAGTCACTCAGTCGTGTCCCACTCTGCGACCCCGTGGACTGCAGCATGCCAGGCCTCCCTGTCCATCATCAACTCCTGGAGTTTACTCAAACTCATGTCCATTGAGTTGGTGATGCCATCCAACCATCTCATCCATCCTCTGTCATCCCCTTCTTCTTCTGCCTTCAATCTTTCCCAGCAAAAGGGTCTTTTCCAATGACTCAGTTCTTTGCATCATGTGGCCAAAGTATTGGAGCTTCAGCCTCAGTATCAGTCCATCCAATGATTATTCAGGCCTGATTTCCTTTAGGATGGACTTGTTTGATCTCCTCACAGTCCAAGAGACTCTCAAGAGTTTCTTCCAACACCACAGTACAAAAGCATCAATTCTTCAGTGCTCAGCTTTCTTTATAGTCCAACTCTCACATCCGTACATGACAACTGGAAAAATCACAGCTTTGACCAGACGGACCTTTGTTGGCAAAGTAATGTCTCTGTTTTTTAATATGCTGTCTATGATGATCATAACTTTTCTTCCAAGGAACAAGCATCTTTTAATTTCATGACTGCAGTCACCATCTGCAGTAATTTTGGAGCCCCCCAAAATAAAGTCTCTCACTGTGTCCATTGTTTCCCCATCTATTTGCCATGACATGATAGGACCAGATGCCATGATCTTATTTTTCTGAATGTTGAGTTTTAAGCCAACTTTCTCACTCTCCTCTTTCATTTTCATCAAGAGGCTCTTTAGTTTCTGCCATAACGGTGGTGTTATCTGCATATCTGAGGTTATTGATATTTCTCTTGGCAATCTTGATTGCAGCTTGTGCTTCATCCAGCCTGGCATTTCACATGATGTACTCTCCATATAAGTTAAATAAGCAGGGTGACAATAACAGCCTTGACTTACTCCTTTCCTAGTTTGAACCAGTCTGTTGGTCTCTGTCCAGTTCTAACTGTTGCTTCTTGACCTGCACACAGATTTCTCAGGAGGCAGATCAGGTGGTCTGGTATCCTCATCTCTTTAAGAATTTTCCAGTTTGTCGTGATCCACACAGTCAAAGGCTTCGGCATAGTCAATAAAGCAGAAGTAGATGTTTCTCTGGAATTCTCTTGATTTTTCGACGATCCAGTGAATGTTAGCAATTTGATCTCTGGTTCCTCTGCCTTTTCCAAATCCAGCTTGAACATCTGGAAGTTCATGGTTCATGTACTGTTGAAGGCTGGCTTGGAGAAATTTGAGCATTACTTTACTAGCGTGTGAGATGAGTGCAATTGTGTGGTAATTTGAGCAGTCTTTGGCATTGCCTTTCTTTGGTATTGGAATGAAAACTGACCTTTTCCAGTCCTGTGGCCCCTGCTGAGTTTTCCAAATTTGCTGGTATATTGAGTGCAGCACTCTCACAGCATCATCTTTTAGGATTTGAAATAGCTCAACTGGATTCCGTCACCTCCACTAGCTTTGTTCATAGTAACGCTTCTTAAGGCCCACTTGACTTTGCATTCCAGGATGTCTGGCTCTAGGTGAGTGATCGAACCATCATGATTATCTGGGTAGTGAAGATCATTTTGTATACTTCTTCTGTGTATTCTTGGCCACCTCTTCTTAATATCTTCTGCTTCTGTTAGGTCCATACCATTTCTGTCTTTTATTGTGCCCATTTGTGCATGAAATGTTCCTTTGGTAACTCTAATTTTCTTGAAGAGATCTCTAGTCTTTCCCATTCTATTGTTTTCCTCTATTTCTTTTCACTGTTCGCTGAGGAAGGCTTTCTTATCTCTCCTTGTTATTCTTTGGAACTCTGCATTCAAATGGATATATCTTTCCTTTTCTCCTTTGCCTTTTGCTTCTCTTCTTTTCTCAGCTATTTGTAAGGCCTCCTCAGACAGCCATTTTGCATTTTTGCATTTCTTTTTCTTGGGCATGGTCTTGATCCCTGCCTCCTGTACAATGTCATGAACCTCCATCCATGGTTCTTCAGGCACTCTTTCTATCAGATTATTGTTTTCAGTCTGTCTGCCCTCTGATGGAGGGGGATAAGATGCTTGTGAAATCTTCCGGGTGGGAGAGACTGAAAGGGAAATGGTTTTGTTTTGATGGGTGAGGCTATACTCAGTAAATAGTTAATCCAATTTTCTATTGATGTGCAGAGCTGTGTTCTCTTCCTGTTATTTACCTGGGGCCAAACTATGGTGGAAGTAGTGAAGATAATGGTTACCTCCTTCAAAAGGTCCCATGCATCTCCTGCTATACTCACTGCCCCCTGCAATAGGCCACCACCAACCCATGCCTCTGCCTGAGACTTCTGGACATTCATGGGCAAGTCTGGGTCAGTCTTTTGTGGGGTCACTGCTCCTTTCTTCTGGGTCCTGGTGCACACAAGGTTTTGTCTGTGCCCTCCAAGAGTCTGTTTCCCCAGTCCTGTGTAAGTTCTGGTGGTTCTATGGTGGGGTTAATGGTGACCTCCTCCAAGAGGGCTTATGCCATATCCAGATCTGCTGCATCCAGGCCCTCTGTCCCTATGGCAGTCCACTGCTGACCCGCACCTCCACAGGATACACTCAAACACAGTTCGGTCTCAGTCTCTGTGGGGTCTCTGGGTCCTGGTGCACACAAGGTTTGTTTGAGCCCTCTGAGCATCTCTGGTGGGTATGCAGTTTGGTTCTAAATGCTATTTCACCCCTCCTACCATCTTTCTGGGGCTTCTCCTTTGCCCTTGGATGTGGGTTATCTCCTCAAAGGCGCTCCAGTGCCACACAGCTGCCACTCCAACACTGCACAGCTGAGATATAAGTTGGATAATAGAGCCTTAAAAAAAATTAGCTAGTGATTATTTTTCATTATTTACTTATTTTATAGGGAGACTTTAAGTGATCAATTAATTAGTTGGCTTTGTATATATTGCACTGTGTATATCAGTTCAGTTCAGTCGCTCAGTCGTGTCCGACTCTTTGCGACCCCATGAATCGCAGCACGCCAGGCCTCCCTGTCCATCACCAACTCCCGGAGTTCACTCAGACCCGCGTCCATCGAGTCAGTGATGCCATCCAGCCATCTCATCCTCGGTCGTCCCCTTCTTCTCCTGCCCCCAATCCCTCCCAGCATCAGAGTCTTTCCCAATGAATCAACTCTTCGCATGAGGTGGCCAAAGTATTGGAGTTTCAGCTTTAGCATCATTCCTTCCAAAGAAATCCCAGGGTTGATCTCCTTCAGAATGGACTGGTTGGATCTCCTTGCAGTCCAAGGGACTCTCAAGAGTCTTCTCCAACACCTCAGTTCAAAAGCATCAATTCTTCGGCGCTCAGCCTTCTTCACAGTCCAGCTCTCTCATCCATACATGACCACAGGAAAAACCATAGCCTTGCCTAGCTCTGTACATATTGCACTGTATATACTGCACCGTATATATAGCTCTGTATATATAGCTCTGTATATGCATGTATATACATGGTTTCCTGCTCTCTTCTAGTCTATCTCTTGGATGTTGCCAATTTTCCTCCTTTAGAAGCATTTTCTGGTCATTCTTTTCTGTGGAACTATCCAATGATAGTCCAAGAGCTGTCCCTACTGCTGTAGAATTTTCACCTTTGTTTTTCCTCCTATTTGCTGAAAAATTCCCCCACTTCTCTGATACTGTGCAAATCCTATTTCTTCTGGGCACAACTCAAGTTCCTGCTTCTTCTGAGTCTTTCAGGCCACAGCAGTCCATGCTACATCCTTTGGGACTCATATCTCTGACTTCTACGTTATTTTAACATCTGCATTATTATTTCTTTAGTGCAGTGATCATATCTTTGAAAGCAAAGATGTCTTACCTGTATTACTAACACCATCTGAATTCCCAATGGATACATAATTAATATGCATTTCTTGATCCATCATGGTTTTCCTGCCTTCATTCTGTTCTCTACCATTTTTCCATCCTTCCAAGCAAGCAGGCAAGAACAGAAACAGGGACTTCCCTGGTGGCACATTGGATAACTGTCCCCCTGCCAATGCAGGGGACATGGGTTCGATCCCTTGTCCAGGAAAATCCCACATACTGCTGAGCAACTAAGCCTGTGTGCCACAACTATTGAGCCCGTGCTCTACAGCCTGGGAGCTGCAACTACGGAAGTCCTTACACCCTAGAGCACGTGCCCCACAAGACGCCACCACAGTGAGAAGCCCTCGCACCACAACTAGAGAATAGTCCCAGTTAGCTACAACTAGAGAGAAACCTGCACAAAGCAAGGAAGACTCAGTGCAGCCAAAACAAATAGATTATCTAAAAAGCCAAAAAACTAAGTATTAGATTATTGCCTTTTATTTCCATTGGTTGTTTACTTGTGGCAGCTTAGTTCCTCATTTGTGTACATCTGTGCAGTGGTGTGTGTGTGTGTGTCTTTATGTCTGCCTATGTGTGTGTGTCTTCTGCAACTTCCAGTTCCAAACAATTCATCTATGGGTATTCTAAGGCATCTGTGTTCAAGTTACTTTCCTCCACAGAGGTTCTCTTTTTTGCTTCTTAGAGGCAACTGAAACTATCTCTTTAAATAAATTCTCAAGTTGAGGTTTTGAGGACTAAATGTAGCAAATGTGTTTGAAGGCTGGTTTGTGGTTGTGGATTCCCTGGTGGTGAGACAGTAAAGAAACCACCTGCAATATGGGAGACCTGGGTTCAGTTCCTGGGTTGGGAAGATACCCTGGAGCGGGGCATGGCAACCCACTCCAGTATTCTTGCCTGGAGAATCCCATGGACAGGGGAGCCTTGCGAGCCCATGGGGCCACAAAGAGTGGGACACAACTGAGAAACTTTCACTTTTGATTATGAGTTCTGAGTAGAGAGTACTTTTTCTCTCCACTCATTTCTAAGGTTGCAACCTATTATAAATCTTTCCATCCTTTTCTAAGGAGGGAAGTTTTTTTGTTTGTTTGTTTCATTTGTTTGTGTTTTGTTTGTTTGCAGTTCACCATTACAATGTGAGTGTAGCCTTCTCATATTCCAGGTGCCTGTGCGCGTGGAGGGTTGTATTCGCATTAGCTCATCTCCAGGTTGACCCTTGATTTTTCACAATGAACTTGAGTGTGTACTTGGTTTTGAGTCAGCCCTTTTACTCATGGGCTATAAAATAGAAGCTCAAGATTCTCCTGGTTGGATAGATCCCCTTAGGTTAGACCCCAATTTCAGGCTTTACTTGTCTCCATGGAGTATTGCTTCCACATTATTTTGTTAAATATCTGAGCACGTCCTTTGATTTTTGCTTACTCAGCAACGCACTGGAAAAAGACTTCATGTCATATCTAGAATTCTTAATTCTTTGAACTGGGGTGGTTATTTTTGATGGGCATGATGACCACTCACTTAATCTTTTGGATATATTTTAGGATTAATTTGTAAATTTCGTGGAACAATTCTTGCATGATTTTGGGTTGAGATTTCACTGAATGTACAGAATAATTCAGAAAGAAAATATCTTCACAATGTTTATTCTTCTCATTCTTAAAATGGTTTATCACTTCATTTATTATATCTTCATTATGTCCTTCAGTAACGTTTATGTTTTTCTTTCAAAGCTCTTTGAGGTTTTATAAACTTTTTTATTAAGCTTCATTTCTGCATTAAAGGGTGAGATTTACATAGTACTTACCATGTACTAGGCATTATTTTAAATCCTTTAGTAATTTTTTTATCTGGTAAACTTGTTTATTAACTTGACTAGTCTGTTGCCTAACTTCTCTTGAACTTTGAATATAGGCAATTATATCACATATAGTCATTGACTCTTTCCTTGCTTTCAATATTTGTGTGTGTGTGTGTGTGTGTGTGTGTGTGTGTTTCCTTTTTCTTACTGCTGTCTGGCTTGGTCCCTCTCTTTAATGAATTTTTTTTTTTTCCTGTGTGCTCTGTTAGTCTTGATTGCAGGCTTATCTCTGCATTTGAGACTTCCTCTTTCCCTAAGTGTGGACACTTTTTAAATTTACCCCTGCCTGCCTCCTCTGTTGCAGTGGAGAGGGCTGGAATCCACCAGTACAGACTCTCTGGTCCTCTCTGCTGGGGTTTTTCCATTTCTTCTGGGTGTTGCCAGCCACCTGGAGGACTGTGTGGCCTCTGTGACCCAGTTATTCATACTGACTTCTTCAGTGTGGAACCAGATGTTGAACTGTTTACCACTTGGCTGTGTGTGTGTGTGTGAGTGTTTGTGTTTGCACAGAGGGGTGGAAACAGAGCAAACCTGCTTGTCTGCTTTACATTCCATCTCCAAGCTGTCACCCTAATTGTCATCCTTGGCTCCATACTCCTTGTTATGTTCATTAGTTATGAGTTAAAGGAGTCTTAAGAATGAATCTCACCCTTATCACCCACTATATCTGGTGTCTACCTTTGAGCCAGATTTCCTTCCTCAGTTCAGTCCTGTCAGATGTCTATCTTTTAGGCATACCTAAACATTTCTGTTTTTCTGATGACATTCTTCCTTTTCCAGTATGCATGCCTGTCAAGTTGCTTCAGTCGTGTCTGACTCTGTGTGACTCTGTGGACTGTAGCCCTCCAGGCTCCTCTGTCCACGGGATTCCCCAGGCAAGAAAACTGGAGTGGGTTGCCATTTCCTCCTCCAGGGGACCTTCCTCAGGGGACCTTCCTGACCCAGGGATCAAACCAGTGCCTCTTATGACTCCTGCACTGGCAGGCGGGTTCTTTACCACTAGCACCACCTGGGAAGCCCCTTTTTCCAGTATGGCTAAGGATTTAATCCTTATTTTTACATTCATTTTCAAAGACTTCCTGTGAGATCAAGTTTGTTGCATTTGCCCATTCTGTTAATAATGCCCAATAATTAATTGTTTTCTATATTTGAGCTATTTCTTATTGATTCAACTGCTAGTAAAACATGTATTAGCAAAATCAATAGTGAAAAAATATTTGTATTCGGCAAACTCTGATCAATAGATCAGTGAAACACTGAACTGAACAAATTATCAGGCTATAGGGCTTCCCTGAGAGCTCAGTTGGTAAAGAATCCATCCGCAATGCAAGAGACCCTGGTTTGATTTCTGGGTCGGGAAGATCCGCTGGAGAAGGGATAGGTTACCCACTCCAGTATTCTTGGGCTTCCCTTGTGGCTCAGCTGGTAAAGAATCTGCCTATGGTGCTGGAGACCTGGGTTTGATCCCTGGGTTGGGAAGATCCCCTGGAGAAGGGAAGGCTACCCCCTCCAGTACTGTGGCCTGGAGAATTCCATGGACTGTACAGTCCACGGGTTCTCAAAGAGTCAGACACGACTGTGTCTGAGTCACTCACTCAGCTTGTGTAAACTGACATCATTTTGCACTTTCTAAAAAGTTTATAAATTATATCACCAAATTCTCTCTACAAGTCTGAGATAATCATTATAATTTCAAGAAAAATGTGTCCAAGTATTTATTGAGATTCATGCCATTAGTACAAAGCTATTAGTATGATTCAATGTCGAGGGAGGCATAGCTGTTAAACATACAAAATCTATGCTAGGTTCAAATTTCACCTCAATCATCAACTAATTGTGTCATTTTTGAAAAAAATAATTAAAATTTTCCATCTTTAGTTTCTAATCTGCAAATGTTATCAGTTACAGTACTGCTCTCAAAATATTGTAGTGAGGATTACATTTAAAGAGCTTACAATTGTTCCAATCACGTGATATACACCCAATAAATAGTAGTCATCATTATTGTTATTTTATAGCTACTATTTTGAACTCATATCCAGCATCTTTGCTATATTATATCATTATATGTAAGGCCAGTTTTTAAAGTCTTTTTGAGATTAGGGATAAGGTCAGAAATAAAGATGAAATACTCCAAAAATGCAAACATATGCACACACACATGCACACACACATATATTAGTATTGTCTGACTGTTTGCAACTCCATCCGATGCTTTCTAGGTGCTAGACAATACAAAATGCATCAGGAAGCAATGTTGAACAAGACACATACAATCCTATCTCCTGGAGCTTATAAACCAGAAGAAGAGACAGATGTTAAAGACATGATTGTACTAAAGCAAAGTCATTTCAACTGTACTGAGGGCTTTAAAGCCAGGAACCATTTAGCAACCTATAGCTCAAAAGACTTAGGAATACTCAAGTTCAATTACAAGGACTGGAATTTTATCTCCCCAAAGGCATGTCTTCTGAAAAGTAATTGCTTTTTAAATTGTTGAAAAAAGTTATGGCAGAATAACCATAACTTTTATGAAAAAAATCAAAAATAGACTTTAATCATTTTCATCCTTTACTATTCAAGTGTGGGAAACAAAGAATCTGAAGGCAGAATAATTCAGGTCTTTGGAGACATGTACTCTGTTAAGGAGGCTTCTTTGGTGGCTCAGCGGTAGAGAATCTGCCTGCCATGCAGATCTGGCAAGGGAAGATCTGGGTTGGGAAGACACCCTGGAGAAGGAAATGGCAACCGTCTCCAGTCTCCTTGCCCAGGAAATCCCATGGACAGAGGAACCTGGTGGGCTACAGTCCATAAGATCACGAAGAGTCGGACACAAATGAGCAACTAAACCACCACCACCACCACCACCACCACCACCATTGCATTATGGAGAGGGCAGATTTTCTATTGTTGCAGGGTTCTGGGAAGAGGTGGCTAAAGCAGAACAAACGTGCATCAGTGTGTTCATGGATTGTAAGTAATGCATTAGAATATTGATCTGGGTTGCATGTTTGTGTCCCCCTCAAATTTTATATGTTAAAATTCTAATCCCAAAGATGATGGTATTAAGAGGTGAGGGCCTTTGGGAGGTGCTTAGGCCACAAGGGTAGAGCTTTCAGGAATGGGGATAATATTCTCATAAAAGAGATCCCTCAGAGATGCCTCAGCCCTTCCATTATGTAAGCAAACAGTGAGATGCTGGCAACCTGCAATCTGAAAAAGGACCTTCGCCCAAACCATGCTGGCACCATCCTCTAGAACTGTGAAAAACAAATTTCTGTTGCTTGTAAGTTACCCAGTCTGTGATAATTTGTTAGAGTAGCCTTAACAAAGGAAGACAAATCAAAAGTAAAAACTGCCTCTGTATTCATTAGGGATCACAAAAAGCAAAAATTTCTTTCATTACTTGAATCAATTATCTATGTTTTATTTCCTGTCAGACCAGTAATTAATAGCCTTAAGGTTCTAATGATTACATTGCATGAAGTTCAGTTCAGTTCAGTTCATTTCAGTCGCTCAGTCGTGTCCGACTCTTTGCGACCCCATGAATCGCAGCGCACCAGGCCTCCCTGTTCATCACCATCTCCTGGAGTTTGCTCAGATTCATGTCCATCGAGTCCATGATGCCATCCAGCCATCTCATCCTCGGTCGTCCCTTTCTCCTCCTGCCCCCAATCCCTCCCAACATCAGAGTCTTTTCCAATGAGTCAACTCCTCGCATGAGGTGGCCAAAATATTGGAGTTTCAGCTTTAGCATCATTCCTTCCAAAGAAATCCCAGGGCTGATCTCCTTCAGAAAGGACTGGTTGGATCTCCTTGCAGTCCAAGGGACTCTCAAGAGTCTTCTCCAACACCACAGTTCAAAAGCATCAATTCTTCAGCGCTCAGCCTTCTTCACAGTCCAACTCTCACAATACATGACCACAGGAAAAACCATAGCCTTGACTAGACGGACCTTAGTCGGCCAAGTAATGTCCCTGCTTTTGAATATGCCATCTAGGTTGCTCATAACTTTTCCTCCAAGGAATAAGCGTCTTTTAATTTCATGGCTGCAATCACCATCTGCAGTGATTTTGGAGCCCCCAAAAATAAAGTCAGACACTGTTTCCACTGTTTCCCCATCTATTTCCCATGAAGTGATGGGACCGGATGCCATGATCTTCGTTTTCTGAATGTTGAGCTTTAAGCCAACTTTTTCACTCTCCTCTTTCACTTTCATCAAGAGGCTTTTTAGCTCCTCTTCACTTTCTGCCATAAGGGTGGTGTCATCTGCATATCTGAGGTTATTGATATTTCTCCTGGCAATCTTGATTCCAGCTTGTGTTTCTTCCAGTCCAGTGTTTCTCATGATGTACTCTGCATATAAGTTAAATAAGCAGGGTGACAATATACAGCCTTGACATACTCCTTTTCCTGTTTGGAACCAGTCTGTTGTTCCATGTCCAGTTCTAACTGTTGCTTCCTGACCTGCATACAGATTTCTCAAGAGGGAGTTTAGGTAGTCTGGTATTCCCATCTCTTTCAGAATTTTCCACAGTTGATTGTGATCTACACAGTCAAAGGCTTTGGCATAGTCAATAAAGCAGAAATAGATGTTTTTCTGGAACTCTCTTGCTTTTTTGATGATCCAGCAGATGTTGGCAATTTGATCTCTGGTTCCTCTGCCTTTTCTAAAACTAGCTTGAACATCAGGGAGTTCATGGTTCACGTATTGCTGAAGCCTGGCTTGGAGAATTTTGAGCATTACTTTACTAGCATGTGAGATGAGTGCAATTGTGCGGTAGTTTGAGCAATCTTTGGTATTGCCTTTCTTTGGGATTGGAATGAAAACTGACATTTTCCAGTCCTGTGGCCACTGCTGAGTTTTCCCAATTTGCTGGCATATTGCGTGCAGCACTTTCACAGCATCATCTTTCAGGATTTGAAACAGCTCCACTGGAATTCCATCACCTCCACCAGCTTTGTTCGCAGTGATGCTTTCTACTATGTCCCAGGAACATTTCTAAGCATTTGCGGCATGTTGCTGCTATTTAGTCACTCAGTCATGTCTGACTCTTTTGTGACCCCATGGACTGTAGCCCGCCAGGCTCCTCTGTCCAGGGAATTCCCCAGGCAAGAATGCTGGAGTGGGTTGCCATTTCCTTCTCCAGAGGATCCTCCCAACCCAGGTATCAAAGCCATGTCTCCTGCACTGGCATGTGGATCTTTACCACTGAGCCACCTGGGAAGCCCCATTTGGGGCTTACTAGGAGCAAAACGGAGATCTCTGCTGTGAGGTCCTTTAAACAGTTCGATAAAAAGTATCCACCTAACCTGTGTTTGTGGGAGGAGACAAGGAGGAGCAGCACATTTCTTCTGATGCTAGAACTGAGGGCAAACTAAAACTAACTGAGCCCCAGTCAAGGAAAGGGACTGCTGAGATGCTCCTATTGCTTGTCTCCATGATGCTTGCTGATCCCAGGTATCTTCACAGTTGACCCTCACAAACAACTACACATGAGGGCTGAGTTACAGCTATGTGTAATGTTCAGGCAGTCACTACCCATCACAAACATCAAAAGCCATCTCTAATTCCAGGTGGGATGTTTAGGGCATGAGGAGAGGATGAAAGATCTCTCCAGAGTAATGCTGAAGAGTAATGTGTCCAGTGGTCATGTATGGGTGTGAGAGTTGGACTATAAAGAAAGCTAAGTGTCGAAGAATTGATGCCTTTGAACTGTGATGTTGGAGAAGATTCTTGAGAGTCCCTTGGACTGCAAGGAGATCCAACCAGTCCATCCTAAAGGAGATCAGTCCTGGGTGTTCAGTGGTAGGACTGACGTTGAAGCTGAAACTCCAATACTTTGGCCACTTGATGCGAAGAGTTGACTCATTTGAAAAGAAACCCGATGTTGGGAAAGATTGAGGGCAGGAGGAGAAGGGGATGACAGAGGATGAGTTAGTTGGATGGCATCACTGACTCAATGGACATTGGCTTGGATGGACTCTGGGAGTTGGTGATAGACAGGGAGGCCTGGCGTGCCGCAGTTCATGGGGTCGCAAAGAGTTGGACATGACTGACTGACTGAACTGAACTGAACTGAATGGAAATTGAAGCCAGTAAAATAGATTGAGACAAGAAAGTGTTAAAGAAGTCTTCTTAAATAATGCCATTTGTAGTAACATGGATGGATCTAGAGATTGTCATACTGAGTGAAGTAAGTCAGATCGAGAAAGATAAACATCATATGATATTGCTTATATGTGGAATCTAGAAAAATAGTGCAAAGGAACTTATTGGTGATGGACAGGAAAGCCTGGTGTATTGCAGTCCATGGGGTTGCAAAGAATCAGACATGACTGAGCGACTGAACTGAACTGAACTGATTTACAAAGCAGAAAATAGAGTCACAGAAGCAGAAAACAAACATGATTACTAGGCACAAGGGGGAGAGTGATAAATGGGGAAATTGGGATTGACATATACGCACTACTATATATAAAATAGATAACTAATAAGGACCTACTGTATAGCACAGGGAACTCTACTCAGTACTCTGTAATGACCTATACAGGAAAATAATCTAATAAGAGTGGCTATATGTATATGTATAACTGATTCACTTTGCTGTACACCTGAAACTAACATAATATTGTAAATCAACTATACACCAATAAAAATTAAAAAAAAAAACCAAAGGGAAAAAAAAAGAAAGCCTTTTTTGAAGTTAGAATGAGATTTGGTGGCTTTGGATGTCCTTCAGCAGTCATCCTGGATCCTGCCACTCAGGTTTTTGCTTCAGGGTACCCGACTAAGGGGTTTACATGAAAGGAACAGTGGAAGAAAAGAAAAGCACACTGCAGTGGAGCTGCAGCTGATACCAAGGTGAAAATTCACATATCAACCAAATGTACCCATGGAAACCCTGTAATCAGTTCAAGTTAAAGTGCTTGGCACTGTTTTTTTTTTTTTTTTTTTCTTTTTTTTACAACTATATATCAGGTCCTGTGGCTTTTTGTGCCTTTAGTTAATTCTTCCATCTCTCCCTCAAAAATACTGACAAATCCATTAGCATTCACACATCTGGCCACCATGCATTTGAAACTACCATTTCTTTTTCTAATCTTTTTCTTTCTATCTCATAAATCCTTTGAATCAATTGTGTGATTTCCTTCAGTTCGCAAACACACATGAACTCTTTTCAGCTTCACTGAACTGAGCATGAGTGACGATCTATGTATACACAATACTTCAGCAAGTTAAATCGTTGGAAAGCTTACACTGTAAGATCTGAAATTATCTGGGTTGGCTGCAGGGTAAGGCAGGACTGTTTGGTGTAAACTGATTGGAAGTATGGAAGTGAGGCCTCTAAGTACTTCTTTCTCAAGAAGTTTGAGCACAAGCGGGGATCCCCACCTAATTGACTTACCCAAATCACTCACTGATCCAGCCAAATGATGGGGAGAGAAGAGAATGATTAGGCTGCCTTAAGGAAGCAAGCCGAGCTGGGATTTGCCCCAGGAAGCAGATGAACAAGAGAGTCCTCTCATGGATTCTAAAAGCGCGCACTTACCCTAAAATATGGCCCAGTTAATATTCTAATGTCCTTGTACTGGGGTCCTGCCCTGGTTGGATCCAGGGTATCCAAAGCGTGGATGGCGAGGCGAGAGAGATATATAGATTTAGAGAGAGATAAGGGAAGAATTTGCAGTTAAGAGAACAGAGGAAAGAAAGAGGCTGATGTTCCTTGCTTTACACAGAAAATCAATAAAGTCTCGAGACAAGAGACTTGCACCATCTACGTAGGCCGCAGGCGCCCTCCCGGTCTCCCGGGGGAGTGAAGATGCAGGGCACCTCCCATTCAGGTCTCAGAAGCCCAGGCAAATAAGTAGACATGGTGGACCTCTGTGCTCCAGATGGGAACTAGCCTGAAAGAAGAGGAAGAGAGAAAAGACGACACAGGGAAACCAGACTTTCGAGAAACTGGCCCATCTCTTTATTTTCCAGGAAAGCTTTCATACTTTAAGTTGTACATAGAGATAAATGTAAGAAGCAGAGTTGTGCAGGGTCAGCTGCTCTGACCCTTATCTAAAGACAGAGTGTTCTTTGCATACCTTTTTTCTTACAAGGGTCTTACGTTTGTTTACAATATCTTCTGGTCTGGAGACCGATTAACATTTTATGGTCCCATCTTTCTTTCTATTGATAAAGGTTGGAGAAGGCAATAGCAACCCACTCCAGTACTCTTGCCTGGAAAATCCCATGGACGAAGGAGCCGGGTAGGCTGCAGTCCGTGGGGTCGCTAAGAGTCGGGCATGACCGAGCGACTTTACTTTCACTTTTCACTTTAATGCATTGGAGAAGGAAATGGCAACCCACTCCAGTGTTCTTGCCTGGAGAATCCCAGGGATGGGGGAGCCTGGTAGACTGTCGTCTATGGGGTCGCACAGAGTCGGACACAACTGAAGCGACTTAGCAGCAGCAGCAGTCAATCAGAAAACTTGTTTTCCCTTAAAAGTCTACTTAGTCTTAAGACAGTGATAAAGTTACATTCTTACATAGCAAGGATACAATGATTTATAACAAAGAAAGAGAACAGTGATTTATAATAAAGAGAAAATTCATTAACTCAAAAGTCTAGTATTGCTAACATCAAAACTATTATACTTCTTTTTCTGCATTCCAATCACATTGATTAATACACTCCCAGGTGCCTGAGGATAAGGAGGCCTGGTGGCAATCATTAACTCAGCAATGAAACCCTTCACCAACATGATTTTTATCTCTAGAAAAGCCCTATGCTAACTAAGACTTTCAAAATACTCCAAACTCTCTGTGCTGTCTATGGTTGAGAGGTTGTAAACAATCATGTGCATAGTAGCAGGAGTGTGGATAATCCTGTCACACAAGCTAGTCTGCCAGCAGAGAGGTTTGACCTGAGACACTCCTTTTATATGCAGGAGACTATTAACTGGAGCTCTAAGTTAATTTTCCAGAGAAAGGTGGAATAGCCCCTGTTAATGTCAGAAGAGTGTAGTATAACAGACAGATTTTGGTTTTGGGGGTAGATGCTCGAGCAGATCTAGGGGACCTCTTGAGTCCTGATCTGCCTCGCCTGCATGACGTTGTCATGGGTGGGATCGAGGAGTCCCTCGAGTCCTGACCTGCCTTTGCCTGTCAGGGCTCTTCCTTATGAACTTTGCCATGGGTGGGATCTCCCGTGCTGGCTCCTGGCACTTGGTTCTGAACAAGCTGATTAGCAAATCCTCCTTTCCTGAGAGGGAGCAGAAAAGAAGGTGGGAAGAGGGAAGAAAGGTTGGGGGAAGAATTGGAAACATGGGAGGAAGGTCGAAAACATATGGAGAAGGGTAAGTATGTCTCTCACCCCACAGCTCATCCATTGCAAATCCACTGTCCTCTAGTTACAGAATGAACCTAAAATTTATAATGAAAAAACACCACCAAAGGAAATGTCTCCTATTATTAATTTTTCAAAGAAATATTCCTATCCTTTACAATTTAAAATCCTAAAAAAATCCTCCTAAATTCCAAAATACTCTGCTCTCTAATTTAACCTTCTATTCATTTTATTTAAGCCATTCAGGTACCTCATTAGACTCTGTTTGCCTTTAGTTGTAACTGAGTTTAACCATTTTTCACTTGAGTAATTATAGTTCCTTGAATCTCCAAAGTTGAAAAGTATCCCCATGCTTCCCACCCACAGTGTCTTATGTGTCCCATTTTCTAAATAACAAAAAGGATAATTGCACATCAAGGAATATTATGAAAATTTCTCTATACTTTAAGTTTAGAAAATTTGCCTGGAGCAATAACTTTTAATGAGCAAAAGCAATGTTCCCTCATTACAATTGCCAGCCGCCAAGATAGGGAAATGGAAAAAGAAAAACAAAAACAAGGAGAAAATTATTGTTTTCAACTGAGACTATCAGTGAACTTCTACCAGATGTCTGTAGCCTACAAATTGTGAGCTAAGACTCAGCTAGAAAAAAATATCTTCTTTAAGAAGCTACCATGATTTTTTGCCTTATCTATATATTCTCTGCCAGAGTGTGGAATGTGAAACTCTGCTAAAGTTTTACAGACTTTGTTTAAACTTTACTAAAGGAGTAATCTTCCTGTTAGGTTATGAGAAACTCTAAATTTTCTTTTTTCAGCCTCATGTTCCTGGCATCACAATTAAATGGAGTATTCTCCTACAATATTCTTTAAGCTGCTGCTGCTGCTAAGTCGCTTCAGTCGTGTCCGACTCTGTGCAGTCCCATAGTCTGCAGCCTACCCGGCTCCTCCACCCATGGGATTTTCCAGGCAAGAGTACTGGAGTGGGATGCCATTGCCTTCTTTAAGCAGGGCATCATTATTTGTAACAGGGAAGTCGAAGCACCGTGGCCTTCATTTCTGTCATCTGTCCTGGAAGACATATGTCTTTAATCCCCAGTAGAAGCCTCAGATCTGACCGTCTTTTGTTGTTGGTGCTGTTCAGTCCAACTCAATGGAGTGAACAACAACATAACTTTAACATTAAATCTCATAATGACATCACAAAGAATTACTGGTAAAGAAAAGAAAGAATCTGACAATTGTGCCATAATGAAGGTTGTTCATTCTAGAGTACAAAAGGTTGAAGAATCTATATCTGTGTCAATATCATCAGTTCAGTTCAGTTCAGTTCAGTGGCTCAGTAGTGTCTGACTCTTTGTGACCCCATGAATCGCAGCACGCCAGGCCTCTCTGTCCATCACCAACTCCCGGAGTTCACTCAGACTCACGTCCATCGAGTCAGTGATGCCATCCAGCCATCTCATCCTCTGTCGTCCCTTTCTCCTCCTGCCCCCAATCCCTCCCAGCATCAGAGTCTTTTCCAATGAGTCAACTCCTCGCATGATGTGGCTAAAGGACTGGAGTTTCAGCCTTAGCATCATTCCTTCCAAAGAAATCCCAGGGCTGATCTCCTTTACAATGGACTGGTTGGATCTCTTTGCAGTCCAAGGGACTCTCAAGAGTCTTCTCCAACACCACAGTTCAAAAGCATCAATTCTTCAGCGCTCAGCCTTCTTCACAGTCCAACTCTCACATCCGTACATAACCACTGGAAAAACCATAGCCTTGACTAGAAGGACCTTTCTTGGCAAAGTAATGTCTCTGCTTTTCAATATGCTATCTAGGTTGGTCATAACTTTCCTTCCAAGGAGAACCATCTTGTAATTTCATGGCTGCAGTCACCATCTGCAGTGATTTTTGGGGCCCCCCAAAATCAAGTCTGACACTGTTTCCACTGTTTCCCCATCTATTTGCCATGGAGTGATGGGACCGGATGCCATGATCTTCATTTTCTGAATGTTGAGCTTTAAGCCAACATTTTCACTAGCCTCTTTCACTTTCATCAAGAAGCTTTTTAGTTTCTCTTCACTTTCTGCCATAAGGGTGGTGTCATCTGCATATCTGAGGTTATTGACATTTCTCCCAGCAATCTTGATTCCAGCTTGTGCTTCTTCCAGCCCAGCATTTCTCATGATGCATTCTGCATATAAGTTAAATAAGCAGGGTGACAATATACAGCCTTGACGTACTCCTTTTCCTATTTGGAACCAGTCTGTTGTTCCATGTCCAGTTCTAACTGTTGCTTCCTGACCTGCATATAGGTTTCTCAAGAGGCAGGTTGGGTGGTCTGGTGTTTCCATCTCTTTCAGAATTTTCCACAGTTGATTGTGATCCACACAGTCAAAGGCTTTGGCATAGTCAATAGAGCAGAAATAGATGTTTTTCTGGAACTCTTTTGCTTTTTCCATGATCCAGCAGATATTGGCAATTTGATCTATGGTTCCTCTGCCTTTTCTAAAACCAGCTTGAACATCTGCAAGTTCATGTTTCACGTACTGCTGAAGCCTGGCTTGGAGAATTTTGAGCATTACTTTACTAGCATGTGAGATGAGTGCCATTGTGCAGTAGTTTGAGCAATCTTTGGCATTGCCTTTCTTTGGGATTGGAATGAAAACTGACATTTTCCAGTCCTGTGGCCACTGCTGAGTTTTCCCAATTTGCTGGCATATTGAGTGCAGCACTTTCACAGCATCATCTTTCAGGAATTGAAATAGCTCCACTGGAATTCCATCATCTCCACTAACTTTGTTCATAGTGATGCTTCCTAAGGCCCACTTGACTTCACATTCCAGGATGTCTGGCTCTAGGTGAGTGATCACACCATCATGATTTTCTTGGTCAGAAGATCTTTTTTTGTACAGTTCTTCTGTGTTCTTGCCACCTCTTCTTAATATCTTCTGCTTCTGTTGGGTCCATAATATTTATGTCCTTTATCAAGCCCATCTTTGCAAGAAATGTTCCCTTGGTATCTCTAGTTTTCTTGAAGAGGTCTCTAGTCTTTCCCATTGTGTTGTTTTCCTCTATTTCTTTGCATTGATCGCTGAGGAAGGCTTTCTTATCTCTCCTTGCTATTCTTTGGAACTCTGCATTCAGATACTTATATCTTGCCTTTTCTCCTTTGCTTTTCACTTCTCTTCTTTTCACAGCTATTTGTAAGGCCTCCCCAGACAGCCATCTTGCTTTTTTGCATTTCTTTTCCATGGGGATGATCTTGATCCCTGTCTTCTGTACAATGTCACGATCCTCATTCCATAGTTCATCAGGCACTCTTTCTATCAGATCTAGTCCCTTAAATCTATTTCTTACTTCCACTGTATCATTGTAAGGGATTTGATTTAGGTCATATCTGAATGGTCTAGTGGTTTTCCCTACTTTCTTCAATTTCAGTCTGAATTTGGCAATAAGGAGTTCATGATCTGAGCCACAGTGAGCTCCTGGTCTTGTTTTTGTTGACTGTATAAAGGTTCTCCATCTTTGGCTGCAAAGAATATAATCAATCTGATTTCGGTGTTGACATCTGGTGATGTCCATGTGTAGAGTCTTCTCTGGAAGAGTGTTTTTGCTATGACCAGTGCGGTCTCTTGGAAAAACTCTATTCATCTTTGCCTTGCTTCATTCCGCATTCCAAGGCCAAATTTACCTGTTACCCCAGGTGTTTCTTGATTTCCTACTTTTGCATTCCAGTCCCCTATAATGAAAAGGACATCTTTTTGGGGGTGTTAGGTCTAACAGGTCTTGTAGGTCTTCATAGAACTGCTCAACTTCAGCTTCTTCAGCGTTGCTGGTTGGGGCATACATTTGGATTACTGTGATATTCAATGGTTTGCCTTGGAAATGAACAGAGATCATTCTGTCATTTTTGAGATTGCATTCAAATACTGCATTTCAGACTCTTGTTGACCATGATGGCTACTCTATTTCTTCTAAGGGATTCCTGCCCGTGCTAGTAGATATAGTGGTCATCTGAGTTAAATTCACCCATTCCAGTCCATTTTAGTTTGCTGATTCCTAGAATGTTGATGTTCACTCTTGCCATCTCCTGGTTGACCACTTCCAATTTGCCTTGATTCATAGGCCTAACATTCCAGGTTCCTATGTAATATTGTTCTTTACAACATCGGACCTTGCTTCTATCACCAGTCACATCCACAGCTGGGTATTGTTTTTGCTTTGGCTCCTTCCCTTCATTCTTTTTTGAGTTATTTATCCACTGATCTCCACTAGCATATTGGGCACCTACTGACCTGGGGAGTGACTCTTTCAGTATCCTATCATTTTACCTTTTCATACTGTTCATGGGGTTCTCAAGGCAAGAATACTGAAGTGGTTTGCCATTCCCTTCTCCAGTGGACCACATTCTGTCAGACCTCTCCACCATGATCCGCCCATCTTGGGTTGCCCCACAGGGCATGGCTTTGTTTCATTGAGTTAGACAAGGCTGTAGTCTAGTGTGATTAGATTGACTAGTTTTCTGTGACTATGGTTTCAGTGTGTCTGCCCTCTGATGCCCTCTTGCAACACCTACCGTCTTTCTTGGGTTTCTCTTACCTGCTCCAGCAAAGCGTCCTTACCTTGGACGAGGGGTATCTCCTCACCACCGCCCCTCCTGACCTTGAACGTGGAATAGCTCCTCTAGGCCGTCCTGTACCTGTGCAGCCACCGCTGCTTGGATGTGGGGTTGCTCCTCCCGGCTGCCGCCCCTGACCTCAGACATGGGGTAGCTCCTCTCGTATATATCATAAGTGAGAATAAATATATCTTGAGTAGTCCTGAAGGAGTGTAATGATTTTAAGGCTAAGGAATAGACCACATGAGGTTATTGAACTGTTACTTTGTATCTTTGATGCTAAATATCTCCATGAAAAGAGGCACTCTAACTTCCTAGAAATGAGACTTGAGGTTCTTAGATTAAGTGGTTGTTTGAAACAATAACTGCAACAAAACTGGAAAGACATATTGGGAAGTTCAGCATATCTAATCGAATGGACATTAGCCTCAACAAAGGGAACTGCATTTGCAAGTTGAAATTCTGATCCTTTTAAACAACAAATTTTGTTAACCAGCAAAAATAATCACACTCCCTTTACTTTCTTTAAAAATTTTTTTAAAGTGTATTGATTTACATGTTATGTTAATTTCTGCTGTACAGCAAAGTGATTCAGTTACACATATATGCATAAATACATTCTTTTCTATTATAACTTATCACAGGATATTGAATATAGTTCCTTGTGCTATACAGAAAGACCTTGTTGATTCTCCATCCTATATATGAGTTTGCATCTGGTAACCCCACACTCCCAAGTCTTTCCCCGCCCTGCTCCAGTTCCTTTACTTTCTATTTTCTCACTGGAGGAATATGACGGTTGACTTGGAAGAAGCTCACAGAGGCTCTGTGTGACCTAAGCACAAGGTGACGAGAACACAAGATGAACTTGGATATCTAACTCCTGTGTGTGGAGACAGAAGCCTAACACAGAACAACAGCTCAGGGAGGCTGGTCAGTATTTAGCTCTTTTAGAATATTCCTCTCTCAACTGGGAATATCAGACGGCCCAGAGTGGCTGTCAGTGGCCTTCTTGCTGTTGCATCTGGTGTTATTGACCTTTGTACATGAACCTTTTCTGACTTAACTGTCTCTCCTGCCAACCTCAACAACCATTCAGGAAACTGGAATGAGGACACTTTTTAAAATCCTGAGTTGGAAAACTTTCATAATGAGGAGGCATTGCACGTCATTGAGGATGAGGTCATCTGTCATGAATAATCCATGTCAACAAAAGTGCACGAATGATTCTGCTTCGCCGTTATCCATTTCCTCCTGCTTTGGGACGCTTTGTCAAACCTAATTTAGTGTCCAGAAATAGGTAATATTCCATGGATTATTTCTGTGTACCCACCAATTCCATAAGGGCTGCAATGGATACTTACCATTTTAAAAATGAAAATGGGATCTAAGTTAATAAGGCTGTGGATTTGAAAAAGCACTTAGATAGGGCAAACTGCTCCCCAAATCACCTACAGTAGAATTTTCATAAATAAATATGAGGCAAAGACAGAAAGCAATCTTGGGAGTTGAGACCCAAGTTTTACTTCTGACTCTCCTCCCATAACAAGTAATAGAAACTCTGGGATTTACTTGACTTTGTTCATCCTAAAATTAAAGATTTGGGAAAAAAAACCTCTAGGATATTAACTTTATCTTCATCAGTTTATGATAAAGTTTAGTTTTCTAAAGTTGATTAATAAAACTTTAGATAGCATATTGAAAAGCAGAGATACTACTTTGCCAACAAAGGTCCATCTAGTCAGGGCTATGGTTTTTCCAGTGGTCATGTATGGATGTGAGAGTTGGACTGTGAAGAAAGCTGAGCGCCGAAGAATTGATGCTTTTGAACTGTGGTGTTGGAGAAGACTCTTGAGAGTCCCTTGGACTGCAAGGAGATCCAACCGGTCCATTCTAAAGATCAATCCTGGGTGTTCATTGGAAAGACTGATGCTGAAACTGAAACTCCAGTACTTTGGCCACCTCATGCAAAGAGTTGACTCATTGGAAAAGACTCTGATGCTGGGAGGGATTGAGGGCAAGAGGAGAAGGGGAAGACAGAGAGTGAGATGGCTGGATGACATCACCGACTCGATGGACATGAGTCTGAGTGAACTCCAGAAGTTGGTGATGGACAGGGAGGCCTGGCATGCTGTGATTCATGGGGTTGTAAAGAGTTGGACACGACTGAGCAACTGAACTGAACTGAAAGGCACCTTAAGTTGGTCTTAGATAAACAAGGTTCTTAGCTAGGCTGATGACTTTCCCCTCCTATTACTTTTTTTTAAATTCCCTTTTTAGTGCTTTGAAGTTAGACACCTTTTTACAATTTCTACACTAAAATCCGCATAGTCTTTTATCCAAATCGTGTGATTGAGGGCAAAGAAGTACTGTCTAGTAACTTAGTATTTTCTTTCAGAAAAGTGAGATGGATTGTCTGAATTGCCTCTCAGGAAAGCCATGGGGATTTAATCAGGAAGAGAAGGAAGTTCAAAAAGCTTCCCTGATGTCTCAGATGGTAAAGAATCCTCCTACAATGTAGGAGACCTGGGTTCACTTTCTGGGTCAGGAAGATCCCTTGGAGAAGGGAATGCAATCTACTCCAATATTCTTGCCTGGAGAATCCCATGGACAGAGGAGCCTGTGGGTAGCAGCTCATGGGGTGACAAAGAGTAGGACAGAACTGAATGACTAACACACACACACACAGAGGTATCTTAGACAATTTTCTTCTATTGTAATCAATGACCACATCAGTTCAGTTCAGTTCAATCGCACAGTAGGGTCTGACTCTTTGCAACCCCATGAATTGCAGCACGCCAGGCCTCCCTGTCCATCACCAACTCCCAGAGTTCACTCAGACTCATGTCCATCGAGTCAGTGATGCCATCCAGTCATCTCATCCTCTGTCGTCCCCTTCTCCTGCCCCCAATCCCTCCCAGCATCAGAGTCTTTTCCAATGAGTCAACTCTTCTCATGAGGTGGCCAAAGTACTGGAGTTTCAGCTTTAGCATCATTCCTTCCAAAGGAATCCCAGGGCTGATCTCCTTTAGAATGGACTGGTTGGATCTCTTTGCAGTCCAAGGGACTCTCAAGAGTCTTCTCCAACACCACAGTTCAAAAGCATCAATTCTTTGGCACTCAGCCTTCTTCACAGTCCAACTCTCACATCCATACATGACCACTGGAAAACACATACCCTTGACTAGATGGACCTTTGTTGGCAAAGTAATGTCTCTGCTTTTGAATATGCTATCTAGGTTGGTCATAACTTTTCTTCCAAGGAGTAAGCGTTTTTAAATTTCATGGCTGCAGAGCTTAGCTCATTGGATAAAGCCCTGATACTGGGAAAGATTGAAGGCAAAAAGAGAAGAGGGCAGCAGAGGATGAAATGGTTGGATGGAATCTCTGACTCAATGGACATGAGTTTGAGCAAGCTCCAGAAGACAGTGAAGGGCAGGGAAGCCTGGCGTGCTGCAGTCCATGGGGTAAAAAAGTTGGACATAGCAACCGAACAACAAAGATGGATATTATCTTTAAAAAGCTAGTAAAAATCCACATAATATCTCTTATTAAAAATTCCAATACATTTTTGAATACTCAGGATTAGTAAAACAGTTCTGAAAACTAAGAACACAGAAAGGGACAAAGAATTATAAAGATATGTGTGTTAGTTGCTCATTCATGTCCAACTCTTTGCGAGCCCATGGACTGTAAGCCTGCCAGGCTTCTCTGTCCATGGGATTCTCCAGGCAAGAATACTAGAGTGGATTGTCATTCCCTTTTCCAGAGGATCTTCTTGACCCAGGGATCAAACCCTGGTCTCCTGAATTGCAGGCAGATTCTTTACCATTTGAGCTACAGGGAAGTCCCTGTAGAACACAGAAAGGGAGAGGGAATTATAAGGACAGAGTAATTTAAACACAGTATTAACGTAGAAACAGATCAATAAAAGAATAAGAAGTCCCTTTCCCCAAGCTTACAGATTTATGGAGTTTTAAGGACCCACACTGGAAGAAAAGTTATGACCAACCTAGATAGTATATTCAAAAGCAGAGACATTACTTTGCTGACTAAGGTCCGTCTAGTCAAGGCTATGGTTTTTCCAGTAGTCAGGTATGGATGTGACAGTTGGACTGTGAAGAAGGCTGAGCGCTGAAGAACTGATGCTTTTGAACTGTGGTGTTGGAGAAGACTCTTGAGAGTCCCTTGGCCTGCAAAGAGATTCAACCAGTCCATTCTGAAGGAGATCAGCCCTGGGATTCCTTTGGAAGGAATGATGCTAAAGCTGAAACTCCAGTACTTTGGCCACCTCATGCGAAGAGTTGACTCATTGGAAAAGACTCTGATGCTGGGAGGGATTGGGGGCAGGAGGAGAAGGGGACGACAGAGGATGAGATGGCTGGATGGCATCACTGACTTGATGGACGTGAGTCCGAGTGAACTCTGGGAGTTGGTGATGGACAGGGAAGCCTGGCGTGGTGTGATTCATGGGCTTGCAAAGAGTCAAACACGACTGAGCGACTGAACTGAACTGAACTGAAGGACCCACACTGAAAACAAAACTATGTCCTCCTCTGTTGCTGATTTAAATATAATCAGTAAGTATGAACATAGAGAGATGGATGTCAAAATGCAAGTTTAGTTGTTTTGAACCTAACAAAAGAACATAATTTTTCACAACTATATAGGGGAACAATATGACTGCCCAAGCAAAATACAAAGTATGTAAATATGCTGTCTGAATGGGGCTTCCCTGGTGGCTCAGAGGGTGAAGCATCTGCCTGGAACACGGGAACACAGGTTCGATCCCTGGGTAAAAAAAAATTAGTACTTGGAATAAGATTTAAAATAACTATTGCAGTACATTGTTTGAACCTGTCTGTCCTGATACTGTCCATAATTTTAAAAGTCACACCATGTTTTTTTTAAACAGAGATACACTATAACAAAATTTCAAAGTTACCTTACATGTTAAACTCAGGTGTCATTGTAGTTTTCAACTAAATTTTAAAATTTTACATTTAGCTCTTATAACCCACTTTTTGATTACCCCCTAATCCTTTTTGTACATTGCATTGTTTATTTGGCCTTATGTTTTCTTTTAATATTGCTTATTTCTAGAAAAGAAACTTAAAATAGGATATTATCTTAAGAGAAATAGTAAAAGAATCATGAAAACTGTTGCAATTGATAGCTAGAAATATTGGGTTGACCAAAAAGGTCATTCGGGTTTTCCTGTAACATTTTATGGAAAACCTGGAATGTACATTTTGGCCAACCCAATTTAATAGCATACAATATGAAAGTGTAGAAGCTATACTTACAATGACCACAGGGTGGCAAACTAGCATCATGCATGACATGATACTACATCCAAACGCTTCGTCACAATACAATGAAAACCAGCTCAAATTATTGTAGGTTGCTCCCTGCAGGAAAGTTGTCCAGAGAAGCCAGCTGTTAAACATGCTTATTTGTATGCAAGCGTGCTCAGTCATGTCTGACTCTTTGTGACCCTATGGACTGTAGCCCTTCAGGCTACCCTCCATGGAATTTTTCAGGCAAGAATACTGGAGTAGGTTGCCATTTCCTTCTATGTTAAATGTACATGTATAATGCTTTATAGCACTTTAAAGACATGATTTCAAGGAGAGAAATGAGCTAACAAAAGAGCATAATTAAGGACACTATGGTTATATCTTTGATTAAATTCCTTATAGAATACAGAGGTGGCGGTAAAAAGGCTCTCATTTCCTCTTACAGAGGTGAAGAAGCATGTATGTGTCCTGTATTTGCTGCACAATCTGTTGAGGTAGACTGACAAAATGACAGTCAAGACACAAGTCAAACCCAATTTAGACGTCATTTTGACCATCAGCACCTATGCAACAATCTAATCTTTCCATATATTGTTCTGAAGATGCTTGCACAAAAGATAATGCCTGGTAAGGTGTTATGAAATGCTGTGGTACCTCTAGGTGTGGCCTGAGGTGCATACATCCTCTTACACTGACCTGTCATTTTCAATACATTTTCACAGTCTACGGTGTAAGTATCAGGTAATATCACCCCCCTCATTTAAGATTCTCTCATGTTAAAACACCTTCTTTGCCTTTTGCCCTATATTCTTCTGTAGCCCACCAGGCTCCTCTGTCCATGGAATTCTCCAGGCAAGAATACTGGAGTGGGTTGCCATTTCCTTCTCCAGGGGATATTCCTGACCCAGGAGTCAAACCCAGGTCTTCTGCATTGCAGGAAGATTCTTTACCATCTGACCTACAGGGAAGTCCCTATATTCTTCTAATACACAGGATTCCCAGGTGGGTCAGATAGTATAGCATCTTGCTGCAATGCAGAAGACCCAGGTTCGATCCTTGGGTCAGGAAGATCCCCTGGAGAAGGAAATGGCAACCCACTCCAGTATTCTTGCCTGGAGAATTCCATGGACAGAGGAGCCTGGTGGGCCCCAGTCCATGGGCTCACAAAGAGTCAGACCCAATTGAAGCAACTTAACACACACACTTCTAATACAGACTCATATTTTATATCCAATTGCTATAGGAATTTACACTTAGAATGGTCCAGAATTTAGACTACTTTCTTCATGATATATAAAAGGGCATGCTTTCTCAGAAGAACATTCTAGGTATATACTCCATCTGATTTTACCTATCAGTCTATTCATTTAACTAACACTTATTGAAATGCCCACAATATGCCAGGCACTGAGAACACAGTGATGGTCAGGACAGATGCAACAACTCGTGCAATTGATAATTTCAGAGATGTTCTTTATCCTTCACTAAGTAACCAGGATTTTTCCTCTCCCTTGTTTCCCTAGTTCTCCCGCTTGATCCTTGGAAGGAAAGCTATGACAAACAGACTGTATATTCAAAAGCAGAGACATCACTTTGCCAACAAAGGTCTGCATAGTCTAAGTGATGATTTTTACAGTAGTCATGTACGGATGTGAGAATTAGACCTTAATGAAGACTGAGTGTTTTCAAATTGATGCTTTCAAATTGTGGTGCTAGAGAACTCTTGAGAGTCCTTTAGACTGTAAAGAGATCAAATCAGTCAATCTTAAAGGAAATTAACCCTGAATATTCATTGGAAGGACTGAGGCTGAAGCTGAAACTCCAGTACTTTGGCCACCTGATTTGAAGAGCTAACTCACTGGAAAAGACTCTAATGCTGGGACAGATTGAAGGCAAAAAGAGAAGAGGGTGACAGAAGATGAGATGGTTAGGTAGTATCACTGACTCAAGGGACATGAATTTGAGCAAACGGGAGATTGCGAAGAATAGGAAACCTGGTGTGCTATAGCCCATGGGGTTGGAAACTGTCAGACATGACCTAGTGACTGAACAACATCAACAACCTCTCCCCTTCCTTTTTTAAGGCAGCACAAATCCAACCCCATCTGAGAGTTCAGTTCAATTCAGTCGCTCAGTCATGTCCGACTCTTTGCGACCCCATGAATTGCAGCATGCCAAGGCCTCCCTGTCCATCACCAGCTCCTGGAGTTCACTCAGACTCATGTCTATCGAGTTGGTGATGCCATCCAGCCATCTCATCCTCTGTCATCCCCTTCTCCTCCTGCCCCCAATCCCTCCCAGCCTCAAAGTCTTTTCCAATGAATCAACTCTTCACATGAGGTGGCCAAAGTACTGGAGTTTCAGCTTTAGCATCGTTCTTTCCAAAGAACACCCAGGGCTGATCTCCTTTAGAATGGACTGGTTGGATCTCTTTGCAGTCCAAGGGACTCTCAAGAGTCTTCTCCAACACCACAGTTCAAAAACATCAATTCTTCAGCGCTCAGCCTTCTTCACAGTCCAACTCTCACATCCATACATGACCACAGGAAAAACCATAGCCTTGACTAGACGGACCTTAGTCAGCAAAGTAATGTCTCTGCTTTTGAATATACTATCTAGGTTGGTCATAACTTTCCTTCCAAGGAGTAAGCATCTTTTAATTTCATGGCTGCAATCACCATCCAGAGGTCAGTTTTCAACTCTTGGTTGAATTATTTCCTTCTCTGCTTCAACCCCTGCCCACACCCCACACCCCCGTATTGATGGAGAAATGGGTTCAGAAGGAAGTAACACAAAACTTCTTAAAATGACTCATCTCTACCAAAATATTGCCCTCTCAGGCATTACGCTTAAAATTCATGTGTCAGTAAAAACTCAACTTTATCTATAGTTGAGCCATGTATTCAAATTATGTCATGCTATGCTAAGTCACCTCAGTGGTGTCTGACTCTTCTGTGATCCCATGGACTGTAGCCTGCCAGGCTCCTCTGTCCATGGGGTTTCCTAGGCAAGAATACTGGAGTGGGCAGCCATTGCCTTCTCCAGAGGATCTTCCAGACTCAGGGATTGACCCGTGTCTCTTACATCTGCTGCACTGGCAGGTGGGTTCTTTACTCTCAGCGCCACCTGGGAAGTCCAAGGTTTTGATTATTTTTGAGTTCTAAGAGTACTGGGAGTAACTAGGTTGCACACATATGGCATCTGTTGTCCAGAATGTGGTTTCTTGGAGGCGATCAGGGGATAACTAAAGTTTCTGTAGACTATGAAATCGAGGGTATTTGGGGGCATTTTCAGAAGGTGTACACCTCAATTTGATCACTAAAATGCCTTCAGATAGTTCTGAATGTTTATGTGCTGTACAGGTTCTGAAAATCCCTTGGACAGCAAGGAGATCAAACCAGTCAATCTTAAGGGAGGTCAGTCCTGAATATTCACTGGAAGGACTGATGCTGAAGCTGAAGTTCTGGTATTTTGGTCATCTGATGTCAACAGGTGACTCACTGGAAAATTCCCTGTTGCTGGGAAAGATTGAGGGCAGAAGGAGAAGAGGATGTTAGAGGATGAAATAGCTGGACAGCATCACTGATGCAATGAACATGAACTTGGGCAAACTCCAGGAGACGGTGAGGGACAGGAAGGCCTGGTGTGCTGCACTCTATGGGGTCACAAAAAGTGGGTGACTGAACAACAGATTCTTTTGTTTCTGTTTTGCCTGGTGATGTACTTGGTGTTATTTTAATCTTTCAGCTTAGGTTGATCTAATCTTTTAATGTTTGTTCTGGGAACTATATGGAAGAAATTCAAGGCACTGACATATATTGATTTGACTAGGTTAGGCCCATAATAGATTTATGAGAGTAATTCCTTATGATGTCTACTATGGAGTTTTCCCATCTGTGTAATTTGAAACCCATTAAAGAAGGCTATAGTGGTAAAGAACTTGCCTGCCAAAACAGGAGACATGAGACAAGGGTTCAATCCCTGGGTCGGGAAGCTCCCCTGGAGGAGGAAATCGCAACCCACTCCACTATTCTTGCCTGGAGAATCCCATGGACAGAAGATTCTGGCAGGCCACACAGTCCATGAGGTCACAAAGAGTTGGACATGACTGAAGTGACTGAGCACACAGCACAAAGAAAGATTTAATGAACATTTTATCTTTTATATAGAAATACTCTGTAATATCGCCTGGAAATGTATGAATCATGTGGACAGTAACTTTTATAATTCAGAGAACAAAGGAATCTGTAGCTGACTCTGCTGGCAAATATTCTAATTATATTTTACCCAATAGGGGAAAGAATGCACTCTACAAAGAGGAATTGCATGGAAATATCGATTAGTATGTTTCTTTCATGCTTTTTCAAGGAAAGTGTCTGAATTCTAAAATAATTCCCAATGGGTAATAAGACATTCATAAGTACTTTCCATATTGAAAAAAGAAAATCATGTTTACTAGAATTTAGTGGCCACGTTGATATAGCTCAGTACTGCGCTGTGCTGCTCAAGACTTCTTTCCATGTATTTCTCTGAAAAGCTACATTCTGATTTTATTTTACTGATTCAATTAAGAAAGAGATGTTTGTGTTTCTGTTGCACTGATGTGAAAGGGAGTTTATAGCTGAAAAGATGAGCTGAGCCTAACCTTACCTCTAGTCTCTAGTTTTCTCTAGACTTGGTGGATTTCAGACATCTTGAATTTTGAGGGCGTAGGCTGGTCATCATGCTTGGTGAAATGTATAAATTAGTTATCAATTAAAAATATTTTTAAAATAAATTTTATTTATTTATTTATGAATTAATTCTCAGTAAAAAAATATATTTTCAAAATTATTGATAAAGTAAAAATCTCTCCTTATTTACGCAGAAGTAATTGCTGTAATCTATTTCATTTATCGGAGAAAGCAATGGAACCCCACTCCAGTACTCTTGCCTGGCAAATCCCATGGGCAGAGGAGCCTAGAAGGCTGCAGTCCATGGGGTCACTAAGAGTTGGACACGACTGAGCGACTTCACTTTGACTTTTCACTTTCATGCACTGGAGAACGAAATGGCAACCCACTCCAGTGTTCTTGCCTGGAGAATCCCAGGGACGGGGAAGCCTGGTGGGCTGCCATCTCTGGGGTCGCACAGAGTCGGACACAACTGAAGCGACTTAGCAGCAGCAGCAGCAGCATTTCATTTATCATCCTAACCAGCTTTTTGTGTGTGAGCACTCATGTATAGGAACATTTATAAATATAGTTTTGTGTACTTACTTAAATATAGGATATACATCAATATTTTGTTTCGCAATATTTCAGCTTCATTTTATCACTTGATGATGTCTCTTGGACATAATCCCATGTCAGTATACATAGAATTGCCTCATTAAACTGCTGCTTAGTATTTCATTCTATGAACATATTATAATTAATTCCAACATTCCTTTACCAGGGGCCATTCACATTGTGCTGTTTTTGCTACCACAGATGATTTTCATGAATCTCCTAGAATATACCTCCTTTAATATTATTTAGGTATAGATAATAAGGCCAAAGGGCTCTCCAGGTGGCTCAGTGGTAAAGAATCCTCATGCCAAACAGAAAACGCACAGGAGACATGGGTTCGATCCCTGGGTTGGAAAGATCCCCCAGAGAAGGAAATGGCAACCCACTCCAGCATTCTTGCCTGGGAAATCCCATGGGCAGAGGAGGGCTACAGTCCATGGGATTGCAAAGGGTCGGACACGACTGAGTGACTAAACAACAACGGCAACAACAGTAAGCCCAGAAGATCAGGGAGATGACTACCATTATACTCACAGATTGCAAGAGAAGGGGGTTGCCTTGCCATGCGTGGCCACATGGGAAAGCCCTGGGGTGGGTCAGGAGGCAGAGGAAAACAAGGACCCTTGGGCGAGAAGCTTCATTATTTTCAGCAGCCAGGAACAAGAAGGAGTTGCAGGGTAAGCAGTTTAGGATAGGCTAGTTGAGTAATTTCAGCAGACTCTGGGGCATAGGGCACCCCGAGTTGTTTGGTACTTGCCTTGGGGTGATTAAAACAGTGGAACGTGACCCTGAGTGTAAGGCTTGATAAAGGAGGTGGTTGGGGGTACAGGCTCCGGATGGGTTTGCATTTAAAAACCATGCTCAGTAAACAAGCTGTTTACTCTCTCTGGGAATTCGCTTGCCTTGGAGGAGCAGGGGAGTTAGTCCTTCTAATGTCAGCAGGTGCTCAGATGCCAGAATATCAGAACACAGAAAATGAAGCATCTTTTATTTAAATATCCTGCATATTAGCACCCTGTGTAAGCTTTCAGGGCTTCCCTGGTGGCTCAGCTGGTAAACAATCCACCTGTGATGCAGGAGACCCTGGTTCGATCCCTAGATCAGGAAGATCCCCTGGAGAAGGGAATGGCTACCCACTCCAGTATTCTTGCCTGGAGAGTCCCGTGGACAGAGGAGCCTGGTGGGCTACAGTCCATGGGCTCACAAAAAGTAGCAGATATGACTTGCACAGGTGAAAACAGATCAAAGATATTGTATGTTAATCACATTAAACAAATTCTAGTAGTGAATTTATTTTGAAATTTTGTATATAAGGTTGTTATTAATGCAGTTGAGTAATCTCTATATTTGAAAATAGGACTGAATCTAAAGAGTGAATAAAACGGAACCTTGCTCCCAAAGCGAGGGGATGAAATGCGAATCTCCACAAATTGCTGGAGATCGGTGAGTGTGCTGTTTGCTCTTCAATTCCTAATGGTCTTATCAATAAAATGGGAAAGAGGATCATAGAGAAAGCAAGTCTGTATAGACAATAGAGCAGATTTACTTTGGGCAACTAGCAAAAAATGGATATTTCTAGATACATGATGTTCTAGCATGCATGGTTGGTAGATATTAAAGCATGGATGGTTGGAGATCTTAAATCACTGACCAAATCCTTGGGAAGGACTTTAGCATATATGAGTGTGTACATAGTTGCTCAGTTGTCTCTGACTCTTCGTGACCCCATGGTCTGTAGCCTGCCAGTCTCCTCTGTCCATCAGATTTTTCAGGCAAGAATACTGGAGTGGATTGTTGTTTCCTTCTCCAGAAGATCTTCCCCACTCAGGGATTGAGCCTGCATTCCCTGCATTGGCAGGCGGGTTCTTTACCACTGCACCACCTGAGAAGCCATTTAAGCAGCAAACACTGAGCAATAGCCCACATTTCTGTGTGACCTGCTTAGAGACTGGTATGCCCCAATGTCTTCAACCCTGAATTTACAGCTTCTCTGCTTTGGGATTGGTCTGCTCTTCAATACTTGGTGCTACTAGAAAGACACATATTGGCAAAGAGCATTCTGCTTCTCCAGGCTTGTTTCTCCAGGCAGATGTATTTTTTCTCATTGAGCAAAGCTCTGGATAAATGAAATATTACCATGCTTTTGAGGTAGTATGGATGTGAGAGTTGGACCATGAAGACAGCTGAGCACCAAAGAATTGATGCTTTTGAACTGTGGTGTTGGAGAAGACTCTTGAGAGTCCCTTGGACTGCAAGGAGATCCAACCAGTCAATCCTGAAGGAAATCAGTCCTGAACATTCATTGGAAAGACTGATGCTGAAGCTGAAACTCCAATAGTTTGGATCCCTGAAGCGAAGAACTGACTCATTTGAAAAGACCTTGATGCTGGAAAAGATTGAAGGCAGGAGAAGAAGGGGATGACAGAGGGTGAGATGGTTAGATGGCATCATCAACTCAATGGATATGAGTTTGAGCAAACTCTTGGAGCTGGTGATGGACAGGGAAGTATGCTGCAGTCCATGAAGTCCATGAGGACATGCTGCAGTCCATGGAGTCAGGTAAGACTGAGTGACTGAACTGAACTGATTTTGAGGTTATATTAGTGAATCCACAGTCTGATATAATTTGCAAGATGATCAGTCATTCTTAAATGCAATGCAATATAATGCCATCTCACGTGGGTGTCTTGATTTACTATTTCAATGAAGAACAGTGTGGAGATTCCTTAAAAAACTGGAAATAGAACTGCTGCATGACCCAGCAATCCCACTGCTGGGCATACAAACCGAGGAAACCAGAATTGAAAGAGACACGTGTACCCCAATGTTCATCACAGCACCATTTACAATAGCCAGGACATGGAAGCAACCTAGATGTCCAGCAGCAGATGAATGGATAAGAAAGCTGTGGTACATATACACAATGGAATATTACTCAGCCATTAAAAAGAATGCATTTGAATCAATTCTAATGAGGTGGATGAAACTGGAGCCTATTATACAGAGTGAAGTAAGTCAGAAAGGAAAACGCCAATACAGTATCAGTTGAGTTCAGTTCAGTGGCTCAGTTGTGTCCGATTCTTTGCGACCCCATGAATCGCAGCACACCAGGCCTCCCTGTCCATCACCAACTCCCGGAGTTCACTCAAACTCATGTCCATAGATTCGGTGACGCCATCCAGCCATTTCATCCTCTGTCACCCCTTCTCTTCCTGCCCCCAATCCCTCCAAGCATCAGAGTCTTTTCCAATGAGTCAACTCTTTGCATGAGGTAGCCCAAATATTGGAGTTTCAGCTTTAGCATCAGTCCTTCCAATGAACACCCAGGACTGATTTCCTTTAGAAAGGACTCGTTGGATCTCCTTGCAGTCCAAGGGACTCTCAAGAGTCTTCTCCAACACCACAGTTCAAAAGCATCGATTCTTCAGCACTCAGCTTTCTTCACAGTCCAACTCTCACATCCATACATAACCACTGGAAAAACCATAGTCTTGACTAGACGGACCTTTGTTGGCAAAGTAATGTCTCTGCTTTTGAATATACTATCTAGGTTGGTCATAACTTTCCTTCCAAGGAGTAAGCGTCTTATAATTTCATGGCTGCAATCACCATCTGCAGTGATTTTGGAGCCCAGAAAAATAAAGTCTGACACTGTTTCTACTCTTTCCCCATCTATTTCCCACGAAGTGATAGGACCAGATGCCATGATCTTAGTTTTCTGAATGTTGGGCTTTAAGTCAACTTTTTCACTCTCCACTTTCACTTTCATCAAGAGGCTTTTTAGTTCCTTTTCACTTTCTGCCATAAGAGTGGTGTCATCTGCATACCTGAGGTTATTGATATTTCTCCTGGCAATCTTGATTCCAGCTTGTGCTTCTTCCAGCCCAGTGTTTCTCATGATGTACTCTACATATAAGTTAAATAAGCAGGGTGACAATATACAGCCTTGATGTACTCCTTTTCCTATTTGGAACCAGTCTGTTGTTCCATGTCCAGTTCTAACTGTTGCTTCCTGACCTGCATATAGGTTTCTCAAGAGGCAGGTCAGGTGGTCTGGTATTCCCATCTCTCTCAGAATTTTCCATAGTTTATTGTGATCCACACAGTCAAAGTCTTTGGCATAGTCAATAAAGCAGAAATCGATGTTTTTCTGGAACTCTCTTGCTTTTTTGATGATCCAGCACATGTTGGCAATTTGATCTCTGGTTCCTCTGGCTTTTCTAAAACCAGCTTGAACATCTGGAAGTTCACGGTTCATATATTGCTGAAGCCTGGCTTGGAAAATTTTGAGCATTACTTTACTAGAGTGTGAGATGAGTGCATGCATATATATGGAATTTAGAAAGATAGTAATGATGACCATATATGTGAGACAACAAAAGAGACACAGATGTAAAGAACAGTCTTTCAGACTCTGTGGGAGAAGGCGAGGGTGGGATGATTTGAGAGAATAGCATTGGAACATGTATATTATCATATCTGAAACAGATTGCCAGTCCAGGTTTGATGCATGAGACAGGATGCTCAGGGCTGGTGCACTGGGATGACCCTGAGGGATGGGATGGGGAGGGAGGTGGTGGGGGGGCGGTCAGGATGGGGAACACATGTACACCATGGCTGATTCATGCCAATGTATGGCAAAAAACTACCACAATATTGTAAAGTAATTAGCCTCCAGTTAAAACAAATAAATAATTTTTTTTTAAAAAAGCGGGAATCGCAGTGCTGTGCTCATACTATTTACACACTTTTCATTTCTCTTTCTTTCTCTCTCTCTCCCCTTCTCTGTTTAACAATGATCAGAGCTGCCCAATCTGGAAAGTTGTACTCACTATGAAATTTCTGATCAGAAAAGTGTATACAGATAGGTGAGCATTTAAGTGGAAAAAGATTTGGTAATTATAGATTTTCTTTTTCTTTTTACATCTTAATTTCAGATGAGTTTGTGATTCAACATAAACCTTCCCTTCAGGATCCAAATATATTTTTGTCTTTATCTGTTGCTAGCACCCATTGTCTCTGACTCCTAGATTGCTACATCTACTTCTTAGCTATACAACTATGAGATGATTGTGTTTGTCTTATAATGATGCTTGACCTGACCTTACCAGCATCAGCAAATTGATATATCACTAAAATTTTTTTATCAAGGTCATAAAATAGAAAGAAGTCAGTGAGAACTCACAAGTGGAAAGCAAACACAAGAGATTGTTCCCTTACTTGTATTTTCAGTGTTCCAAGAATGATGACTAAATATTATTAGTTCTGGGAGGGAAGTTCTAGAGGGAGGGGATATATGTATATGCATAGCTGATTCTGTATCCATTCCACCTGAGGCAAAAAGCCGACTCATTGAAAAGACCCTGATGCTGCAAAAGATTGAAGGCAAAAGGAAAAAGGGGCAGTAGAGAATGAGATGGTTAGATAGCATCACCAACTCAGTGGACATGAATTTAAACAAATTTCGGGAGACAGTGCAGGGCAGAGGAGCCTGGTGTGCTACAGTCTATGGAGCTGCAGAGTCAGACACAACTCGGCAACTGAGCAACAACAAACACGGCTGATTCACTTCGTCGTACGGCAGAAACGAAGACAACATTTTAAAGCAATTATACTCCAATAAAAACATAAATATTACTAGTTCCTCGGAGAAATTTATAAGCAAGTAAGGACTATGACACAAATAAAAACATGAGGCAAATTAAAATAAGGGTTGGGCAAAGTCTTACATGCAATCTAGTGTAGTAATTAAAAACATGGATTCTGTCTAGATCAAAGAGTCCTCAGGTGTTAGATCTGAGCTCCAAAATTTATGGACAAATATAACCTACACTTCGATTTATTTACTTATAATATTGGAATGGTAATAGCAGTTACTTCTCAAGGGTATCGAGATTAGATTAAACACTAAAATGGCTAAAAGTACTTAGATAATGCTTTGGGCACAGACCCCAAGTTTACTAAGAAATAAGAATTGGTATTGATGATTGGTTTCAATGATGGGCATGGGACACTGAAACCAAGGTCATGACTATCATTTCTATAGATCCCATGGTGAAAGTAAATTATATCTGGAAGAAAGATCTGAAATTAAATAAAGTGAAGGTCAGTTATCAAGTAGATAGAGGGAAACATCATAGTCAGTCTGATAAAGCCAAGCAGAGTGAAGTGTTGAAATTAAGTTAATTGCTGGATGACAGAAAGGAAGGTGTGAAATGTTGACTGGATCTAGACTTGAGGTCATGGTTAAAAGCCAAGATCAGCAATTGACAGAAGCAAACGAGGAAGTAGGAAGTTGAGGCATGAGGCAAACTGTGGGCCAGCCTCACTCTTGCTGTCAGACCACAGTTGGCTGGCAAGGGTCTTCATTTTCATTAGTATTTTTACATATAACCCCCCCCCATCATTATAAAAGCTTAAACAATGCAAAAGGATAAAAAGAAAAAAAGGTGGCTTTATACATCTCCACCACAATTTCGTTTCAGAAAAAAAATCACTGGCAAAATTTTGATTATTATTTCAGATATTTTCTGAAATGGCTCTCTAGAAAGATAGATAGATTATATATAAATAGCTAAGTAGTATATAACATGACATAAATATATTATATAATAAATTATATATAAAATGTATATATAAATATACAATATTTTATAGATATATATTATAAAATAGCTATATACACAGACAGAAGATTTCTTTCATGTAGAAAATGTGATCATACTAACCTTTGTTTTTCATTTAACAATATTGTTTGAATATCTTTTCACATGCATTTCATATACATACCATATATATGTGTATATATGTTTTAAATGACTGAATTATATTGGTGGTTCAAAATTAGTTAACCAGTTAGATCAGTATTTATATTGTTTCCTGTATTTTGCTGTTATAAACAGTGCTCCAATAATTTCTATTTATTTGCTTATTTACCTACTCATGCAGTAACACATATAGGTTAAATTCTGAGTATAAGATTTCTGAATGAAACATTAGGTGCCCTTTGATATATCAAACAACTTACCATCTAAAAATTGTATAGCTTTGAATTCCCCAATGGTATAAGAGAATAGCCATTTCCTATATTCTTATTGACATAGTATACATAAACAAATGATAACATCTAGATTAACAACTTTAAATATTTTTTTTGTTACTGTATAACATGTCTAAGGAAAATATGCCAATTGCAAGTATGTATATTGACAAGTATTTGCAAAGAGAACACACCCTTGTAACTAAAATCGACTCAATAAATAGCACATATATAGAAACAACCTGTTGAGAAAATAAAAATATTAAACAAATACATGAAATTCCAATAGATTATCTGAGTTTAAACCTGTTTCCACATAGTGAGATGAAGTTGCTGCTCAGGGGTAAGGTAATTCTAAAATGGTCATTTTAGATTTCTTTGAAACACATGTTGGTTTTAATAAGGATATATCAAAGTGTACTTTATGGTAAAATTCTTTGGTCCTCAAACTCTACACTTTGTGATAGTCTGATATTAGGTGAAAAGTAACAGTAAACCTCTGAGGAAAGATGACTTTTTTTTTTTTTTGAGTATGTATTGCAATTTAGTTTATGCCTAGTCTGTAAATATATTATGTCATAAATTATTCACTACAACAATTTGAAGTACATATTATCACTTAACGTTTTACATGTGAAGAGTAACTTTAGAATTTACACACTTTGCAGAGTTTGTATAATTAGCAAGTGACAAAGCTGAATTGCAGACTCAACCATCAGAGTTCAAAGCCAGTGATCTTTCTCTTTCACTATGTGACCTCTCTTTTAGCTTTTACTTCTTCTGAAATGACTTGGAATTGTCTTAAGTATGTTGACTATTTTCGAGTTAGTGTCTCCCTTCCACATGTCAGTTCCTTTGCTTCCTGTCTCTTCTTTTCCCCAAATAGATTTCCTTTCTGAGTTCTGTTCCTAATTCACACAGCTATCAAGTGCAGCACTGTAGTCTACTTAAGTGTCATGCTTTGTTGCTCTGAGTATTCCATGAAATGTTCTTTTATCAAAATGTGAATAACTTTCAAGTAAACATATAACTTAAAAGAGTATTAAATGTATGATGTATGCCCAATACCACCAAAATACTCTGTCACTGAGGCAAAGATGAGTTCACTCTTAATTTTTGTCTTAAAAACAAAGAGCAAAATTGGAATCTTTAAAAATAAGGTTTGGGGATCTGTTTTAAGGACAGTTTTATTAGCAATAGGTAATATTCATGATTCATGATTCATAATAGTCATGATTTAAAAATTTAAAAAGCAAGGGATCTGAGTCACTGTGGACAGTCTTAGTTCATTTCAGTCCCTCAGATGTGTCCGACTCTTGTGGCCTCATGGACTGCGGCACTCCAGATGTTTGAGCATCTCCTGGAGTTTCCTCAAACTCATGTTCATTGAGTCGGTGATGCCATCCAACTATCTCAGCCTCTGTCATCCCCTTCTCTTCCTGCCTTCAATCTTTTCCAGCATCAGGGTCTTTTCCAGTGAGTCATTTCTCATCAGATGGCCAAGGTATTGGAGTGAACTCTTAGAGAGTAAACAATTGATGTCATTAAAAAGTTGAGCAAATTAAAGTTTGCTTTAATTGGTTTTGGGCAAGTTTCTAAAATAAAAAAATAATTATTTGAAACACTTATCTCTCTGGGCAAGAATTTTCTGGAGTAGTGAAATCATGTTAATGTAGACAGTAAGCTGTATGTTTGTAGATGGTTTCTGTTCTTTAATTTTCTCTCTTGTAAGATGTCACATAATCTTTATTTTATTTACAATCATTATAGCAATCCATTTTATTATATATAATACAGATTTAGTAAAATATTTTACTCCTTCTTTTCTGCTTCAGAATCAATACTCAGCACTACGATCCTACTTTGGGAAAAGTAGGTCCATTGTATTCAAACCTTTTTATTATTACTGTTATTATTGAGCTCTCTTAGGCATTTTCTTAACTTCTTGTGTATAAACCTAGCTTTCTAAAGTATAAACCTACCTACAAATGTGTAGCTGGGATCTTAACAAGTCATATCTTAAATTTATCTCTTTTTTTTTTCTTTTTAAATCTTTGGTACTGTTTTTTAAAGATTGTCTTGAACTACCAAGTAAACCCTTGTTCATTTCTTTTTTTTTTTCTTCAGAACCTATCTTTTTGTGTTCAGTGTTTGTCTCTTGAAAGTTCTCAAAATTGAGTCTAGAGAAGAGCAAACAGGAAAAAAGAAAAACCCATAAGTTTTAATAACCCTGAGTCATATGGTTGTTAGGAACCACTGCCTTCCTTTCCATACTGGAATCTCTTGTGTCAGAGATCTAGTTCCTGAACATCAGCAGAACTAGCTGCACTGTTCATTTGTAAATGCTTTTCTGTTAATCCTTTAATGACCAATAGCTAATGATTGAATAACATAAATTCCTTTACATGTATAAGGACATTAGCTCATTGACTAATTTGAATTATAAAGATACTATGTAATCTAACTAATGTACTATATTTGTTCAATCAGTAAGGTTACCATACCATCTTATTTACTTATAGCATTAATGACTCGTTCCTTTGTTTTGAAGCCTTCAGTTCAGTTCAGTTCAGTCGCTCAGTCATGTCCAACTCTTGGCGACCCCATGAATCACAGCACGCCAGGCCTCCCTGTCCATCACCATCTCCCGGAGTTCACTCAAACTCACGTCCATTGAGTCCGTGATGCCATCCAGCCATCTCATCCTCTGTCGTCCCCTTCTCCTCCTGCCCCCAGTCCCTCCCAGCATCAGAGTCTTTTCCAATGAGTCAACTCTTCGCATGAGGTGGCCAAAGTACTGGAGCTTCAGCTTTAGCATCATTCCTTCCAAAGAAATCCCAGGGTTGATCTCCTTCAGAATGCACTGTTTGGATCTCCTTGCAGTCCAAGGGACTCTCAAGAGTCTTCTCCAACACCACAGTTCAAAAGCATCAATTTTTCGGCGCTCAGCCTTGTTCACAGTCGAACTCTCACATCCATACATGACCACTGGAAAAACCATAGCCTTGACTAGCCAGACCTTAGTCGGCAAAGTAATGTCTCTGCTTTTGAATATACTATCTAGGTTGGTCATAACTTTCCTTCCAAGAAGTAAGCGTCTTTTAATTTCATGGCTGCAGTCACCATCTGCAGTGATTTTGGAGCACATAAAAATAAAGTCTGACACTGTTTCTACTGTTTCCCCATCTATTTCCCACGAAGTGATGGGACCAGATGCCATGATCTTCGTTTTCTGAATGTTGAGCTTTAAGCCAACATTTTCACTCTCCTCTTTCACTTTCATCAAGAGGCATTTTAGTTTCTCTTCACTTTCTGCCATAAGGGTGTTGTCACCTGCATATCTGAGGTTATTGATATTTCTCCCAGCAATCTTGATTCCAGCTTGTGCTTCTTCCAGTCCAGCATTTCTCATGATGTTCTCTGCATATAAGTTAAATAAGCAGGGTGACAATATACAGCTTTGACGTACTCCTTTTCCTATTTGGAACCAGTCTGTTGTTCCATGTCCAGTTCTAACTGTTGCTTCCTGACCTGCCTATAGGTTTCTCAAGAGGCAGGTCAGGTGGTCTGGTATTCCCATCTCTTGAAGAATTTTCCACAGTTGATTGTGATCTACACAGTCAAAGGCTTTGGCATAGTCAATAAAGCAGAAATCGATGTTTTTCTGGAACTCTCTTGCTTTTTTGATGATCCAGCAGATGTTGGCAATTTGATCTCTGGTTCCTCTGCCTTTTCTAAAACCAGCTTGGACATCAGGGAGTTCACGGTTCACGTATTGTTGAAGCCTGGCTTGGAGAATGTTGAGCATTACTTTACTAGCATGTGAGATGAGTGCAATTGTGTGGTAGTTTGAGCATTGTTTTGCATTGCCTTTCTTTGGAATTGGAATGAAAACTGACCTTTTCCAGTCCTGTGGCCACTGCTGAGTTTTCCCAATTTGCTGGCATACTGAGTGCAGCACTTTCACAGCATCATCTTTCAGGATTTGAAACAGCTCCACTGGAATTCCATCACCTCCACTAGCTTTGTTCGTAGTGATGCTCTCTAAGGCCCACTTGACTTCACATTTTCCCCAGTTTCTCACTTGTCAGTGATGGTTCCCTGCAGGTTACGATTTCATTTCATATTTCATTCTTTTATGTTCTTTCTTTGAAGACATTCTTCAAGGGGAAGAGGAAATCTTCGAATTGATAGGTGAGTTATTTCACATTCAATCAACTTATTTAGAATTTTTCTTACTGGATTCAGGAACCTCTGGGTCACCAGTCTAGTCTAAAATTTCTGTGATTTTTTACTTACATTAAAAAAAATTCACATTTAGCCTTTACAATTTCCTTTCTCAACCATTTTACTATAAAAATTAACCTGACTAGATCCACACTGCAGAAGAAGTACAAAAAAAAAAAAAAAAGAAAGAAAGAAAAAAAGGAAGGACATGATTTTCTTTAGGTTTTACCGTTTTCTTAGGGCTAGAAAATATGGTCACTGTTTTCCTCTTTTTTGTTTTTGCTTAAATTACCTGACCTTGGCTGTCTTTATAAGGTCATACCTATCTGAGGATTCCTGAAAGAAGTGCTTTGATTATCTACATTGTCCAACTTAACTTTAATTCAATCAAATGTACTACTTACCAATAATCATGGCAAGGTCCTAAACTTGTATGAAGGATACAAATGTAAATAAATGAAGCATTGTTTTTATCCTTAAGGAACTTTAGATCCAATGGAAGCTTTAGCTTGGTTGGACATAACAGTGATCACTATCAGAAACTGGCAAAAGAAAGTCACATGGGAGCTCAAAACAGGGGAGAAAAGGAAAGACCTCAATAGGAGCTGTCATGTGACTGGACTTTGGAGAGTGGAGACGGGGGAAAGCAGAGTGAAATGCACGGTTAAATCTGTATTTGTTGTATTTTCAATGGTCTAGGATGGTTTTAGAAAAGGCAGAGGAACCAGAGATCAAATTGCCAACATCTGCTGGATCATCAAAAAAGTAAGACAGTTCCAGAAAAACATCGATTTCTGCTTTATTGACTATGCCAAAGCCTTTGACTGTGTGGATCACAATAAACTGTGGAAAATTCTTCAAGAGATGGGAATACCAGACCACCAGACCTGCCTCTTGAGAAACCTATATGCAGGTCAGGAAGCAACAGTTAGAACTGGACATGGAACAACAGACTGGTTCCAAATAGGAAAAGGAGTACGTCAAAGCTGTATATTGTCACCCTGCTTATTTAACTTATATGCAGAGTACATGATGAAAAACGCTGGACTGGAAAAACACAAGCTGGAATCAAGATTGCTGGGAGAAATATCAATAACCTCAGATATGCAGGTGACACCACCCTTATGGCAGAAAGTGAAGAGGAACTAAAATGCCTCTTGATGAAAGTGAAAGAGGAGAGTGAAAAAGTTGGCTTAAAGCTCAACATTCAGAAAACGAAGATCATGGCATCTGGTCCCATCATTTCATGGCAAATAGATGGGAAAAGAATGGAAACAGTGTCAGACTTTATTTTTGGGGGCTCCAAAATCACTGCAGGTGGTGATTGCAGCCATGAAATTAAAAGATGCTTACTCCTAGGAAGGAAAGTTATGACCAACCTAGATAACATATTAAAAGGCAGAGACACTACTTTGTCAACAAAGGTCCATCTAGTCAAGGCTATGGTTTTTCCAGTGGTCATGTATGGATGTGAGAGTTGGACTGTGGAAAAAGCTGAGTGCCGAAGATTTGATGCTTTTGAACTGTGGTGTTGGAGAAGACTCTTGAGAGTCCCTTGGACTGCAAGGAGATCCAACCAGTCCATCCTAAAGTATATCAGTCCTGGGTGTTCATTGGAAGGGCTGATGTTGAAGCTGAAACTCCAATACCGTGGTCACCTGATGTGAAGAACTGACTCACTGGAAAAGACTTTGATGCTGGGAAAGATTGAGGGCAGGAGGAGAATGGGACGACAGAGGATGAGATTGTTGGATGGCATCACCAACTCAATGGACCTGGGTTTGGGTGGACTCCAGGAGTTGGTGATGGACAGGGAGGCCTGGCATGCTGAGGTTTATGGGGTTGCAAAGAATTGGACAGGACTGAGAGACTGAACTGAACTGAGCTGAGGAACACTAAATCTCAAAAGGTTGAAGTGAACATAGGAAGATAAAGTTGAAGATGTTGGTTAGTTCCAGATTGTGAAGGATGCTGTCGATGGCAAATTGAATTTGCTGCTTATTTCATGGGTGACAAATTACAGAGATTCTGAACAGAAGAGTGTCACAGCAATTTGTGTGTGTGTGTGTGTGTGTGTGTGTGTGGACCTGACAATAAGAAGGAGCTTGAGATCACAGGCTGTATAGTTTAAGCGTGGAAACTTAGTGTCTGACATAAGGTGCAATGCAGTATATGAGCATGCAATAAAATATATTTTAAGTTCACAAAAGAATGATTTTAAAAGTGACGGCTGTGAGATCATGAAGTAATGATTAAAAACTGATGCAAGAGATGGGGAAAGCTTGGGCTTAGTTACGGGACCAGAAATTTGCAAAAGGGACAATATAAGGTGGGCTTTACTTATACTTTTTGTTTGAATACAGACAACAGTCTGCAGAAGGTGATAAAGGGGTGAGAGGGTGGTGAATACTTGCTTTGCTATTGGGAAGGGCAGAGTGGCTGAATAATGTTCCCCATTCAATCAATTTGTGTCCCGATATCATATATTTCGACAGGCAGATGCAGTGTCTCTTTCTGATAGTTTCTCTCAGACATCATGAGATATCTGGTAGTTTACAGATGATTTCATGTACATTGTGGCAAGCTCAGGACGGATGGCTGTGGAGAGTAGCAACAGAAACATTAAAAGAGAGGTGATGAAGGGCCATGGGGCAAACAAGACCCGTTGCCCCTCCTCTTCCAGGTACTAGACACCGGTCACTATCTAACACCATTTAAACCAGTAACACATTACTTCTAACCAAGTTTAGATTATGGTAGTTTCTATACTTGCTTCATCTAAGTTCATGGCTGAACCTTTTTCTTTAATTGTTCCTTTCTGAATCTGTCTATGTTCTCTTGCCTAAGTAAATGATGATTTCATTGAAGAACCCCCAGAAGAGTCACAACTCAAGCCTCAAGGAGAGCATAAAGGTCAACATGGTAAGAAGGATGAAAATGGGAAGAAAGGTCATGGTCAGCAGCATAGGCCTCACAGCCCAAGTGCCCAGGAGGATGAGGAAGGCTCATGTTGCAGATGTGGTTGAAGTGGCTGTAGTGGCCGAGGTGATGGCCAGGGTGTTTGTGGTAGCCAGAGAGGCCAGCGTGGAAGAGGTAGCAAGGGTCATCAGGGTGGCCACGGTGGCCAGAAAGGCCAGCGTGGAAGAGGTGGCCAGAATGGTTGCCAGTGACAAGGAACACCAACTGAAGATGTCCTACACTGATTCCCTAGGTATTAATTGTAGTTATCTTTACTAATCTAGTGCTTTTCTCTCTAAATTTCTAATTTTCTCTTTTGTTTCAGTTCCTCATTTTTAACTTTTGGCTTTAATTCTTCTTAAATTCTTTGTGCAGATTTTCCATTGTCACAAATGTCTTGCCTCACATTCACACATAGAAAAGTCTCCGATGTACAAAGCAGTTGTAGCACAATGGAATAGTACTCAGACATAAATAGGAACAATTTTGAGTCAGTTATACTAAGGTGGATGACCTAAAGCCTGTTATACACGGAGAAGTAGGTCAGAAGGAGGAACACAAATATTGTGTATTAACTCATATATATGGAATCTAGAAAAATTGTACAGATGAACCTATTTGCAGGGCAGGAATAGAGATACAGATGTAAAGAATGGATTTGTGGACACAATGGGAGAAGGAGTAGGGGGACAAACTGAGACAGTAATATTGACATATATACACTACCATGTGTAAAAATGGGAAGCACCTGTATATCACAGGGAGCTCAGCTTAGTGCTCTGTAATGACCTAGAAAGGTGAGATGGAGGTTGGGGTGGGAAGGGGGCTCAAGGGGGAGAGGATTTATGTGTACTTATGGCTAACTCATGTTGTTATACGAAAGAAACCAACACAACATTGTAAGACAGTCATCCTCCAATCAAAAGAAATTAAACAAAAATGAATACGATTGAAAAAAAATCTCTTCCATTCTAATAAGAGCAAGTATTGCTTCTACACCAAGCTTTTTTTTTTCACTCATTTTCCTTATATTATCCTCCCCAAAGTCTACCTCTCCTCCCGTCTACCTTCCCTCTCTTTCCTTCCCTTCTCTTTCTCCTCTCTTGATTCCTCCTGCCTCCTTCCCCTCCTCTCTCTTAATGTGATGTCTTGTAATGAGACTATTTAACAGCAGAGATACCAAACATAGTTATTACTTCTAATTTTTGTTTCAGAAATCGATGGAGATCTACTGGTGACTGTGGACTTTTCAGTGGTATAAATGCCTTGATACTTCCTTTCTCCAATTCAAAGCATCAGTAAAGCCACAGCATTAAACCCTGGCTCCTATTTTCCTTCCGTCATGGTTCTCAGTAGAGGGACAAGAAGGACAGACTGGGAGATACAAAAACCTGATGGGAATCCAGATGTTCTGTATTGTGAATCTTTATAGGTAGCTCAGATTTTAATAATTTTGTTGGACTTAACTACAGCCACTATTTCAAAGCAAAATATTTCATTCTTGAGGCCAGCAAGGGAGTCTGTCAAGTTTTGATTTTCAGTACGCATAGACATTCTCTTTCTCAGCTCAGGCACTGAGAAAGTAGTCCTGTAAACTCCCTTGATCGCTGACAGTCTTTCAATGCATGCATGACATGTTACTATAGTTCTATTCTTGTCTGGGGTTCATGAAGGCTTCCAGGACCTGTTAGCCCTCAGCAAGCCCTGTTGGAGACAGATATCTTCCACCTGTCAATCACACAGTCTTTTCCCTTGGTTTACAGACTTAGAGATAGACTTCACACACAGCCTTTAGCTCCTACATTTTGACTCAACTTATTTCTTCTGCAAACATGCATTTGTAGAAATGGTATGAAGTTAAGTCTGTCCAAAAGTGAGTATTATGCATTGAATGATGTCTCCCAGAAATTCACATGTTGAAGTCCTAATGCCAGTATCTCAGAACAATGACCTTATTTAGAAATAGGGCTGTTGCAGATGTAATTAAGACAAGCTCATATGGAAAAGAAATAGGGTGGGTCTCTCATCCAGCATGGCTGGTGTCCTTATAAAAAGGGAAGATTTAGGGACAGACACGTACACAAGAAAACCACGTGAAGACGAAGGCAAGACTGAGATGATGTGGCAGGTGCTAAGGAGCACCGGAGACTGACACCAAACCACCAGAAGGAGAGGGAGGCCCGGAACAGTTTCTCCTTCATAGCCCTGAGACTGAGCTGACATGCCTTGATCTTGGCCTTCTGGTCTGTGAGCAAATAAATCTTCATTGTTTAAGCCACTAGTTTATAGTACTTTGTTATAGCAACCATAGCAAGCTAATGATACAGTGAGAAAATTTACCTACCAGGTTTTTTAAATGAAAGAGCTTATACAGACTAATTGCGTGTATGCGTGCTGTGTGTGCCTGCTAAGTTGTTTGTCATGTTTGACTCTTTGTGACCCTATGGATTTTAGCCCACCAACTTCTTCTGTCCATGGGATTCTGCAGGCAAGAATACTGGAGTGAGTTGCCATGCCATCCTCCAGGGAATCTTCCTGACCCAGGGATTGAACCTGCGTCTCCTGCAACTTCTGCATCACAGGTGGATTCTTTACCATTGAGCCACCAGGAAAGCCTGTATAGACTAATCACAACACATTTATTCCATCTACCTCCAAAGCCTCTGAGTGGAGACCAACAGAGGTGTTACTAAGGAGCAACCTTCAGTTGGTGGGCTCAGTATTAGTCAGGTTAGGAATTGTGCCTAACAGAGAAGCTCTTTGTTTCTGTGAGTGTTGTGACTCTCCTATGGGGAGTCATACATGTGAATGTAGATAGACCAAGCAGATTGTCTATAAAATTAGGTGATGATAAAAATGAAGGCTCTAGTGGACATTTCTATCAATGGCGTAAGTAGTTTGCTTTTAGTATTAGTGTGAATGAAGAATTTACATGCTAAGATAACAGACAGAGAAACCAAACATATTTAATGTTGTTCATTTCCAGGTTCACTGCCAGGTTCAGTTCTGGAATCAGATCTAGGAGTGGACTTTTCCTTGGAAGCAGAATTAATCTCTGGTTGTTCTAACTTTCTCAATGCCCTGATTGACTTTCTTTTCAGTTTCTGAAAAATAACATGGTCTTTCAACAGACGGAATTTCACAATGTGATACGTATGAAAATATACAAGTCAGAGAACAGGAACATTCAGAAATTACTGGGTGAGGATTTTGGAAGAAATTTGCAGCTTTTTTTTTTCACCATGCAAGCAGGGTGGGAGTTCCAATTGTGATCTTTCCCAATTTTCCATTATTTATTGAAATCTTGGGGGAATAAAGTAAAAAAATAAAAACCCACCAGCATCATAAGATTGAAACGGTTGGATGGCATCACTGACTCAATAGACATGAATTTGAGCAAACTCTGGGAGATAGTGAAGGACAGGGAAGCCTGGCATGCTGCAGTCCGTTGGGTCACAAAGAGTTGGGCACAGTTTATCAACTGAGCACAGCACAGCAGCAATCATATTTTAAGGATAAAAGTGGGAATTTGTATGTAAATTTTAGTTGTGTGTTCTAAATTTCACACAGAAATTAAATACAATCAGCCTGTATTTAGCCTGTGTTTGTAGGCTCCACACCTGCAGATTCAACCAACCCCAAGACTAAAAACATTTGAAAGAAAATTCCAGAAAATTCCAAAAAGCAAACTTAAATTTGACACATGCTGGCAGCTATTTGTATAACATTTACATTATATTTACAACTATTCATATTGAATTTACATTGTATTAGGTATTATAAATAACCTAGAGATGGTTTAAATTGCAGGAGGATGTGTGTAGATTATATGCAAATACTATGCCATTTTGTATAAGAAACTTGAGGATCCCAGGATTTTGGTATCTGTGGGGAAGGGGTAAATCCTGGAACCAATCCTTTTTGATAGTGAAAGGTGACAGTATCAGATTACCTGGATATTTTCTGTGTACTTAGGGATCCTAATCAGATTTAGGGAAGAATTTTCTTCAAACACAATGATGATGGGTTGGCACTGAGACTCATAGTTGGTTATCCGTACGTGCTTTGTCTTTTGGAATGGAGCCATATGGTTGCTTCCAAAGCAGGCAGAGACATGACAGTCATCACTAGTGTCTGCCCAAAGAAGTAAGAATTATATTGACTGAAACCCTGACCATCCACACCTTACTATGTAAGAACTGCTGCCTGAAGCCAAATTTGTGTATATTTCTCTGTGTATTTCTAGCTTTCTGGTCCATGGCTAGTACCTGTCTTTCAACATCTACTCAAAAAGGTGAATGGCTGAAGAGCTTGCTGATATCTACTAGATGAGTCATTCTGTCCATCTGAAATTTAAGAGTCTTCAATGCTGTGTTATGACAGATACTAAGTACCATTCATCCCAATTTTGTTCTTGAAGACTAAGGAGATAACCACTGGTGGGTGTTTGGACCCCCTGTAAGCACTGGAGAATTTTCCCCCCCCAAGACTCCATTCTCACTAATGAGAACATTTTTATGATGATGAAGACATTTTTATGGTTCTGGTATTTCTACACTTAACAGCTCTCAAAATATTTAATTACCCCTCTTTCCCCAATTCACAACTACTCTCTCAGATAAACAAAGTTTCCTTTGAGGACAGTTGACGGTTGTGAAAACATATGCTATGAAAACTTGCAATGGTTTCGCAAGGTCATTTCTCAGTGAAAAGCAGCCTCCTCTTCAATGGACTTTTTGTGAAGTGACTCAGAGTTGGAAGCTTGAGAAGTAATCTCTTGCAGCAATTTGGCATTTCATTTTCTCTTACATAATTCAAAAAGTACCTTATCAGACTCTGTATCTATTTGAAATCCTGGGAATACCATTCCTACTAGATTTCACCACAGATTCCTCTGGATCAATGCATGGTGTTTAGTGCTCTGCCTGGACTTGCTGTCCTCACGGGAATGATGGTTAACTGTTGCAACTGACAATTCTAGTGTACTCATTGCCAAAGTACACTAAAGTACTTTACACAAAGTAAAGCAAAATGGTTATTCTGCTTTAGGATTTTTTACTCTTTTTCTCAGCAGCATTGGAAAGCTGATCTGTTCCTTTCTATGACATCTCTAATTTCCACTCCACTAGGCTTTTGTCAATGAAAAAATGTCACAAGCCATATCAGAAAACAAAGGATACTGCAGCTCTCAAGCCATCACGCTACAGCTACCCCTGTGATGAGCCCCAGGAGACCTCAAGGTAGAAAAAGGGTGCCTGACATCAGTCAGCTGCTGTCACCAGTCCTCCACACCTCTCCCTTTCTCTCCCTCCCCTCAATGTTTCTCCCTAAGGAGACCCAGGATGAGAAAGCACAGGATACCAGTTCCAAGATAGCTGAGATGCCTATCAAAGAAATGACTTCAGTAATTTTTTGGATCTTCCCATACATAGAAAAACACTGAATTCCTTAATTTGACATATCTGGTTTTCTTTAATTAGCAGTAATCTTTTGATGTTTCAACCACATTCTCTTGGTTACAAAACTTCTATATACCCTCAGAGCAGGTCTCTCAGGGTTACATAAGATACTGCTTCCTGGGCTTGAAGTCCTAAAAATTCCCACTGAATAAAATATAACTCTCAACTTTTAGGTTGTGAGTATTTTTTTAGTTGAAACTAACCTTAGTTACGGGGATTCCCTGGTGGATCAGTGGTAAAGTATCCTGTCAATTCAGGAGATGCAGGCTCTGATCCCTGGGTCAGGAAGACCCCTTGGAGAAAGAAATGGCAATCCACTCAAGTATTGCTGCCTGAGAAATCCCATGGACAGAGGAGCACGGCAGGTCACAGTCCATGGAGTAGCAAAAGAATTGAACACAACTCAGCGACTGAACAACAACAATAAATCCTTAGTTACAGATTCACATATTCGATTACATATTTGACATTTTCATTTGCTTATTTTATAGATCTTTCAAGCATAACATGCAAAAAGTAGAATTTTTGATTTCTATTTTTGCCATTTTTCAATTAACAGGTCCCCCTAAATCTTAGATAGCAGTGTACTCCCAATTGCTTAAGTAAAAACAATCTAAAAAGTTTTTTGGATCTTCTTTTTCTTCAATACCCTCCCCCCAACCCCACATCTTCACCTAACCAAATAACAAGATCTATCAGCTTTATCTACACAATATAGAGAATTCATTCACTAAAAAATTCCCTAACTTTATTTCTACCATCCAAATCTGAGCCACTGTGATTTCTCACATGGACTACTTAACTATGATAATTATTAGCTTGTCCCCCTACTTGAACTCCTTTCCACCTTCAACACATACACTATCCAGTCTTCCTATAACCAAAGTGAACTTAAATCTACATAGGGATCAAATTATGTTGCACATGGTTTCAATCCTTCAGTTTCTTCCCATTGCACTTAAAAGGACATTCCTTCTCATGATCTAAGGCCCTTCATGACCTTGTACTTACCCTTGGTTCACCAGGCTCTGGTCATTTAGTCCGTATTGTTCTGCCTCACATACTTGCTCCTCAGGCACTGGTACTTCCTGTGCCATCTTTTTGGTGTTATTTGTTTAAAATATTGCATGGTTGGGTTATATTTGTGATTTAAGTCTCAGTTTGAAACGTCAGCTTCTCAGGTAGGTCTATTCTGACTATGCTATTTGAAGCTAACCATTATCTCCAGACATTTATTTTTTTCAGTTGTATTAATCATGACTTGTAACTGTTTGTTTACTTGATCATTATCTGTCTTCTATAATGTTTTCCTTGACTGTGCCTTGTGTGAAAGCATGGACTCTGTCACATTTCATCCATATTTTCAGCACCCAGGACGCTGCCTGATGCTTAGGTATTCAGTGTGCGAACAGATATCTATTTATTAAAGGAGGAATGCAAGCAAGAAGAAATCTGCCTGCATTATCTGTAACTTCGTCACTACCTTCTCTTAGAAAAAGCCTGAGAAAATATTTCACACACTAGGAGTGAAAAAGAATGTAAAAATACTCCTTTGAACCCTGAGTTATTGTTATTTCTTCATAATTTCTCAGAATTAACATAATCTTAGAAGATAAACCAGTTGCCTTAGCCCTATCACTTTTACCTTAAATATGTCAGTAATGAGAATGACTAAGAGGTACAATCATAAGGCTTGTTTCCATATAAATACTCTTTGCCTGGTTACTGTTCCCCAAAAAACTGAAAGTTGAGATGCCATGATTGCAATGTGAATAAATGATCAAGTTTCTAGGGTTCATAATATGAAGACGTTGAACACAGAGCTTCCAAGAGTCCCATTAGCCCTCAGGGATCTTTGTTTCCATGCTTAATAAAACCCACATAAACTGGCCTCTGCTTAGGTAGGGACTGGGAGCAATAGTCCTTAATACTATTGAAAAGATTATAAGCTTCAGCCTATGTGTCTTATTTTCTATTGCTTCTTTAACTTACAAGGTGTTCAGTAAATGTTTTTAAATGTTATTAGTTGAATCAATATGTCTTTTGCACTGTCAGATTCAGAGATGAAAAAAATCAGCGTATGAAACTCCTAGTGTAAAAGTAATTTTGACTTTCACTATATTTATTGACTATTTATAGACATTTCCTCCTCTGCACACAAAGTCTACCACTACTCTGGTCTGGTTAATAGCAAAGTTGATCTCTCCAAAATATCTTCATCACAGCATAACTGATGTGTTTTTGATGGAACACATAAGCTTTTGATTGAAGGCCTCATCTTATGGTATCTTGACAGTTAATGTCCAGTGCAGTCTTAGTTTGCTAAAAGCAAGCTTTCACATCTTGTGTGGCAAAACATCCTTCAATGAGCACTAAAGTTCTATTTAGGTTCTTCCTTTAGTCAATCTTACTTTATACAAACTTTCTAAATGATCTCTACTTCTCTCATACAGTGTCTTTTCTTTCATTGTCCATGGCCCTAAAATGGTTTTGAACTCGCTGTGGCAATATTTATTTTAGTCACAATTAATATCTTTGTGGTGATTCTAATCAGTACTAATTTCTGCTACATTCAGAATTACACAGCATTTGATAAAAACCTGTCACCTTATTGAGTCTTTTCCAAAAGTTGAGCTTAGTTTGATTATCTGGAAGAATCCAGCTAGCATCACCAGAGATACAAATAGCAGCAAGATGCTGTTACAATTGTCCTGAAATGGACAAACAATTTCGTATCTGGAGAAATGATTTAGAATCAACTATGAAGATACTTTTTCCTCTGGCAGTTATTGTTAAGATATTAATTGCTCCATGTTCTGAAACATGTTTATAAAAGCCCTGGAGAATGGTAGAGAGAGGAAACAGAAAGAAAGGAAACAGTGAGAGAGAGATGGAGAGAAAGAGAGGTGGAGAGAAAGATGCAAAATAAGTTCTATCTGAGATTTCCTAAGTTCCAATTACAAGCATACTAAGTACTTTTAAAGAGTAATTGGAGGTATGAAACCATCATTAATGCAAGAACTAAAGATAATTAAGGGACATCTTGTCTTCTTTGTCCTAAAAAGTGATTGCTTATCTTCAGATCTGTTTACTTTATTAGCGATTCCGTCTTCGTAGGATATATTTTACCTTCCATAGCACCCTTAGAGATGCTTGTCTTAATTTTTTGTTCTCTAGAATTAGGAAGAGTGAATGGCTTGATGGACAGATTAAAGCTATCAACTCACCAACAATCACAGCTAATTCAGTCTCTGGCATAAAGTAGCTGGACGTGGCCACAAGATAGGCCAAGTAGTAGGCAATGAAAAGGAGGAGGAAGGAGATGACAGCCTTCATGGCTCTCACGTGAGCTTCCGTGCTGGGATCTCTGCTCCCCGGGGCACGGAGCTGCATTCGTCTGGTGTGTCTGAACAGGGAGAGGATCAGGAGGAGAAATGAAATCAGAGACACGGAAAAGGGAAATAGTGTCAACAGATTGAGACGTATCTTGATGGAAGCGTGCTGAGCTTTATGTACTCTGCATCTCCAACTTATATTTGTTTTCCACTTCATCTTGACACAATGCCTGAAATCATCATCCAAATTGTTAATGACAGGAAGGCTAATGAACACCGAGAAGACCAAACACCCCAGCAGGATCCTAGGAATTGCACTGTCAAGTCTCCACTTCATCCAGAGGAAAAATGGATGGAAGAAATTTGCTATCTTGAGGAAATAGAAAATGCTGAGGCAGGTGGCAAACCAGACACTTAAATGGTTGGTTAATGTCCAGAAGTAGTCAATGATTCTCATTTGTTCACCACCAGTATAGACATCTGGGTACAGGACCAATATATTACAATCCAATAGTATTATACATAAGAGAGAAATTCTGGAGATGGCCAGGCTTGTGAGGATTAAGTCAATGGAGGCAATCTTCTTGTGCTTGATCCAGTCCACACAGTTTACCAGTCCAATGAATGCATTCCCTAAGATCCCCAGTGAAAATTCCCCAGCTGCTATGAGCATTAAGACACCCTGCACTTCACTTGACATCGTAAAATGCAGAAATATCCGGTTCACTTCTAGTTGGACAGATGCAGTATCTACATCTACTTCTTGGATTTTGCTGTAATTTTCTTTATCCCTTTTATTGTAGTCTGTCTTGAGATGGAGACTGAAATGACAAATGAAAACTGTTGCTGTCTTCCTTAAATCCTAGCTAGTCTTGAACAAGTAATGCAGTTGTCGGTCCCTGGACCCTATCTCTATCTATGTCCAGTTACTTTCTTTGCAGATTTTACTTTTCCACATGTGCTTCATTTAGGCTGAGCTATAGCTTGCTAGGATGCAAATTAGGCTGATTCACTTTCATGGTCTGGCACTTTCTCAGGCTATGTTTTGCAAATTTAGATTCATTAATTTGTAATGCACACTAGTAATTTTAATAGGGCTGCCAGATTTACCAAATAAACTTATAGTGAAAAAAGTGAAAGTGTTAGTCTCTCAGTCATGTCTGATTTTTTGCGACACTACAGACTATAGTCCTCCAGGCTCCTCTGTCCATGGGATTCTCCAGGCAAGAATATTGGAGTGGGAAGCTATTCCCTTCTCGAGGGAATCTTCCTGACCCAGGAATCAAACCCAGGTCTCCCATACTGTGGGCAAATTCTTTACCATTGGAACCACCAGGAAAAACCAAACTTACAGTACATCCAGTTAAATTGAATTTCAGATAAACAATGAAAGAGTTTTTAGTGTATGTCCCAAATTACATGCGGTTAGTACTTCTGGGAAGTACTGAAATTCTAATTTAACTAGGTGTCTTGTATTTTATCTAAACCTCAGGGATTGTTTTTTGTTTTTTTGCAATTAGAAAATGCACAATAACTGAAATTTGAAGAAGAGTCTTAAATTTGGCAAAATATGGTTTTGATTACTACTAAACATCCAAAGTTTGAGTCAACACTGAGAGCTACATATTTTCAGGAAATTTAAAAGGTTAACACTAAATAGAGTCTATTCGATTCTAAAAAAGTACCTCATTTGTCTTGGTTGTTCAGGTGAACAATTATATAGCACAAGGTCTCTTAAAAGAAGGCACTACTAGACATGTGACATTTAAAGGTTATTTAATGTACATCTGTTATGCTGTATGTAAGAAGGAGAGGGAGCCATGGTGAAGAAGAGTATTGATTACCATTAGGGTTTTCTTTTTCATTTAAAGTGTTCTCAAGAGCAGTTATATATACAAGAAGGAAAAGAGTAAAATCTTGGGCTTCATTCTACTCTTTACCCCCTGCTGTACCAAACTGCATCTGAATAATTAGGCCCTTGGGCTTCCCAGGTGACACTAGTGGTAAAGAATCCACCTGCCAATGCAGGAGACTTAAGAGACATGGGTTCAGTCCCTGGGTTGGGAAGATCCCCTGGAGGAGGGCATGGCAACCCACTCCAATGTTCTTGCCTGGAGAATTCCATGGAGAGAAGGAGCCTGGTGGGCTGCAGTCCATAGGGTCACAGAGAGTTGGACATGGCTGAAGTGACTTAGCATGAACACACATTTAGGTCCTTAACCCTTCTAGATTGTTAGACAGGGGACCTAAGATGAAATTAACCTCATTTTTACAGCCTAACTCCTGTTTTGAAATAGCTTCTCTAAGTCAGAGTTACAAACACTTTACATCATTGTGTTTCTATGGAATAATTCTGGGAATCTCAGTACCTTCCAGAGAAATGCATGTCTTTTGTAATCCTTCCTCAAAGTCTAGACATTTATTCTTGCATGTGTCCCTGACTTTGGACAAACTGCTTTCTCAATAGCAAAGTTCAAAGGTGACTGCCCTCCTCTGATCTTGGAAATAATCCCTGACTCAGGCACATCATTTTCCTCTCTACAGTGTTCTGGTAAATAACCTACTCACAGTAAATAAAATGATGCATTTACCCACATAAAGTTTAGACGAATGTAGTTTTTATGTTTTACTAGCGTTGTTATAGCATGGAAGGTATGATGCAGCTAAAAGGGAAAAATAGTATAAAAGTTCCTCAAAACTCAAAATACAACTGTTATTTGATCCAGCAGCCTCATTTTTGGGTGTATATACGAGAGAACGGGAAATCAGGATCTAGAAAAAAGCAGGATCTTAAAGAGATAATTTGTACTCTTAGGCTTACTGCAGCATTATTCACAAGAGCTAAAATATAAAAACAACCTACCCGCTCATGGACAGATAAATGGATAAAGAAAACATAGCATAGACATATGGTGGGATATTATTTGGTCTTAAAGAAGAAAGAAATCTTCCAGTATGCAAAAACTTGGGTAAACCTGGAAGGTGTTATGCCAAATGAAATGTTAGTTACAGAAAGACAGATCCTATATGATTCCACTTAGATGAGGTATTGAAAATAATCTAAGTCCTGTAGCTAAGGGTAAAACAGTGGTTGTCAGGTCCTGAGGGAAGGAAGAAATGAATTGCTCCTATTAAACAAGTGCAGAGTTTCAGGGAACTCTCAAGTGGTCCAAGTTTAAGAATCTACCTTCCACTGCCGGGGACATGGGTTTGATCCCTGGTCAGGGAACTAAGATCCCACGCGCTGCAACTAAAGCTGCACGCCACAACTAGACAGCCTGCACTCTGTGCGCCATGACTAAGATCTGAGGAATACATAAATAGATATTTTTTAAAAGGAGTACAGAGTTCCATTATGAAAGATACATAAGTGTGCATAAATAGAGGAAATAATACATATGGAAGATAGAAAAATAGAGATCTGGTATAAAACATTGAGCATCTAATCAACAATACTGTCTCATACACAAAAATTTGTAAAACAATACATTTCATGTTACATACCCTTACTTAATTAAAAAAGAAAAAGAAATTCTGCATACCACAGTGCATGACAGTTTCTTCCCAGTTCATTTCTTTGCTAAAGTCCTGAATGGGAAAAAGAAAATACCTGCAGGTCTTACTTCTACCCGAGATCATCCTTCTACCCAAGTTACAAAGAGTACTTAGGAACGCCCCTTAAAGGGAGATGATTGAATGGGTTCTATTCCTAGCCCAGTGCTGCCTGTTAAGCAAGTTGTTTGTGAGAAAATTTAATTTCAAGGAAATGAATAGAAGATGCCTGAGTAAGGTCACCAGGAAATATTAAGTGGGAGACCACCAGAAGTATCACTCGGGAGGAGAAAAGTGTGTAATTGGGAAACTAAACTAGTTAGGACAGAAGAGATCTGAGTTCCTAGTTCATATGTCAAACTGGACGGACTCAGCAGAGCCATGAAGGGAGAACAGTTAAGGACCAGCAATGAAACTGTATGATAGAGGGGGGAAAAAGAGAGAGAGAGAAACCACTGGGGTTTTAGATACACTTTCCATGAGATATTCCAGGCAAGAATACTGAAGTGGGTTGCCATTTCTTTCTCCAGGGAATCTTCCCAACCCAAGGATAGAACTCCAGTTTCTTGCATTGCAAGCGGTTTCTTTACCATCTGAGCCACCAGGGAAGCCCAGGTGCACTTTAGTAGGGGCCAAAATAAAATCTTAAGGGAATTTAAGTAGGTATTACAAGCCCAATACTGGCAGTGAAGAGACAAAATCAGAAGTGTGCGCTCTGAAATTCTTTTAGGAAAGGGAGTGTGAAGATGAGAATGTCTGTGGTGTAAAAAGACACAAAAGATATATCCATTAGTGTGCTAATGGGTCTCACTACTCCTCAAAGCTGTGTACCCAAAATAAACAGAAAAGCTGGAAAACAATGAAAATGGACCTATGATAGAAAAGTGAGTTTTTTATTAGAAAATAAGGTTTGCTATTAAAGTCCTTTTATAAAACCAAGATTTTACATCATGCAGACTGTTTTCCCACATCTCAGCATCCCGACAGCTGCCAGCCTCAGCTTGTTATTTCCAACAATTAAAAACAGTGAGTGACCTAAGGGATAAAGAATTGCTATAATCTCTCTAGACATCATAGCTAACTTGCTTTCTTTCATAAAGTAGCTAAATGTTGCCAAAAGAGAGGCCAGGTAGTATACAAAAAGGAAGAAAAGAAATGAGGTCACGGTTTTCATGGCATCCACGTGGGCCTCTGTGCTGGAGTCTGTGGCGCCTGTTACACTGGATTTCACTTGTTTGCTGTGTCTCCATAGGGATGTAATTAAAAAGAAAAATGAGATCAATGACACAGTAAATGGAATAATTGCTGACAAGTTAAACAGTGTCAGTGGATTGAAGTATTGAATTTTACTCACATGGAACAATTCGGTGACGTTTCTTTTATGTTTTCAATTTTGAGAAATTCGTAATCAGAATTTGTTAATGTTGCTTGTATTAGGCTGATCAACATGGAAATGGCCAGGGACCCCAGCAGGCTCCAGTGAAACACCCTCTTGAGTCTCCACTTCAGCCAGAGAAAAAGTCGGTGGAAGAAATTGGCTATCTTGAAGAGACAGAGGACACTGAGGCAGGTGGCAAACTGCATACGTAAGCAGTTGCTGAATGTCCAGAAGATATTAAGAACTACCTTCATTTTCTCATTTTCATAAACACCTGGGTAGAGTGCCAGTGTGGTGCCGTTGAGTGTCATTACACAAAGCAAACAAATTCTGGAGTGAGCTAAATTGGAGAGGATGTAGTCAGTTGTGGAGATCTTTTTCTTCTTAATCCAATCAATATATATTACTAGTCCAATGTATCCATTCACGAACATTCCTATGATGAATTCTGCAGTCGTTACGGTCAGAAAGATGTGGTCTTCTATACTGAACATGTCGAGAGAGAGCACCCTAAACTCAAATATTACTGCAAGATGACCAGCAGAGCATGACAAATACATTCTTCAAATCGTAGAATGATTTTTTTCCCTTTGCCATTATTTTGACTTTGATATCCTCCGAAAGTTCCAAGCTCTCCTCTGAAACAGAATTGCCTCTACATTTGTGAAGAATAAGCCATCTGATTGTTGCAAACAGCATGACCAGATTTGTAGCCTGGGTAAATTATAATTATCACCCCTGACTGAGTGATAACTGAAATGTCTTGCTGAAATTGATCTCATGCAAATTAAGAGATTATATTTCATCAATTTGCAATAGGCTTCTTGCTATTAAGTTCTGCAATTTGGATGGGTCAAGCTGAATTTCAAATAGGGAGGCACAAAAAAGCAAACATAAACACCCATTTAATAAAAGTCAAAATGTGTAAATGAAACTTCATTTTCATCACTATAGATTATAAATTTCTCACAAGTCAAGTCTTCTTGTGAAAATGGATTTTAGTTTTGGAAAGAGTGCAATCAGATACAAATTAGTCATGATACAAAATTAGTTTACATGGTTGATTTTATGTGTTTTAAACTCTCTTCCCCACAGCCTGTGCACTTGAAATTCTTCTTATTGAGTTTATTATTGAGTTCAAGGCCTTTGCCAGTAAGAGGCAGAAAGAAGTAGAACATGTTTGCATTTAGGCAATGGTGTGAAGTGTGAACGTGAGGTTTAGATTCATTTTTCCTGTGAAGATAAACACATCTGGCTCCATTATAACATTAGATTCAAAATTATTCAAGACAGAAACAAGAAGTATTTAGAATAATGGTAGATATGAATGATTTCCAGTGGCACATAATAAAAATGGAATGCAAACAATTGAGAAAATGGAGAGACCCTTTTGTTGATTTCTTTCTGCTTATATCAGGATTCTCTGGGGAACAAAATATTTCCTTCTTTTGTGGAAACCCTTCACAATCCCCAGCACCTTCAGAAAAGCCTCCCTCAGCTTTCTGTTTCCCATTAGCAGGATGAATGGATGGCTCAATGGGAAAATGGCAGCTCTTAGGCCACCAAACATCAGCTCCAATTTTCCATGAGGAATCAGAAAGCTAGATGTTACAATGAGAAAAACTGCATAGTACATAATGAAAAGAGCCAGAAAGATGACTATTGTCTTTATGACCCTCATGTGGGCCTCTATGCTAGGGTCTCTGGACCCAGTGGCATGAAGTTTCATTTGGTTGGTGTGTTAAAGTGAGAAAAATAAAAGGACAAATGAGATCAGGCAAAGAATAAAGGGAACCATAGCCCCCAGGTTCAGGATAATCAATTTGAAAGCAGTTGGGATTTTACTTACTTTGAACTCCTAAATAATGTTTGCTTCATTATTGATTCTGACGTTATAAAATGAATCATTATTCAGTAAAACACTAACAATTGAGGAGATGAGAAAGGACATCGGAAGAATCCCAAGGATACCCTGTTCATCTTCAGCTTCAGCCAGAGGAAAACTGGGTGGGATATACTGGCTATCTTGAGTAAATAGAAGACGCTGAGGCACGAAGTAAACCAGACAGTTGAATGATTGCAAGTTGTCCAGAAAATATCCAAAATGTTCATCATCTCACCATGCCTGTATGTATCTGGAAAGAGTACCATAATAAAACCATCCACATATATCACATACAAAAAACAGATTCTGGAGGTGGCCAGGCTGACCAGGATGACCTCAGTCAAGGAGACAGCTCTCTTTTTGAGCCAGCCACTGCAGTTTACCAGTACAATGAATCCATTTCCCCAAATTCCTATCATCCACTCACCAGTAATCAAGAACATATATATTGCCTCCATTGTACCTGGTATATCAGCAGAGCATTCTAATTTAGATTATCTACTGATGATGACTGACTTTCAGCTGTCCAGTAAAGAACAGTATATATGTCTGCCACTTAGGGCATGCTGCAGTTATCTTTTATCTGCCTTCTATATAAGTTGTGTTCAGGTTGAGAAGATAGCCGGTTCTGCTCTGAGTTAGAACTGCCCAAAGACTTCACTGACCAAGACCAGTAATTCCTTTCATGTGTAGTGATGACTGAAAAGCTCTAAAATGCAAATAGGAATGGATCTGATTTCTGGTATTTGCACCATCTTTTTCATTTTAAACTCTGTGCGTTTTAGATTCATCAATCTATGTTGGCCAGGGACTTCAAAAAGAATCAGTTACTTGGAAAACATGGCTAAACTTTAATTTAGAGATGTGGCATCATTACCATCTCTAGTAACTTGAAGAGTTTCCCTAAAACTGTGGTCTATTTTCTACAAATGCAGTTTTCGGAGCTAAAAAATAATTGTGAATTTAAAGTGCAGACAATTAACAGCAATAATTTCAGACTAATTGATCGTGACATCTTCAGGAATGAAAGAGAGGTAGCCAATGAAAATCCTACTTGATCTTTACAGCAGGAGAAATTATGCATCTGCTGGGCCAAAAAAACCAACTATAGTTGCCACAGGGGAAAGACACAAATTTTATCTGTTTTCTAGTCCTAAACCATTTTACAGATTCAGAGGCCTTTCATGGCCCTGCAGCACTGCCACACGGTTACATTACAGATCTTCTCAAGACTTTCCTTGGTGCCATTTACTAGAATGATTCTGAAAAATACTCAGAACTTTGAGGTGTTAATGGATATTAAACCTGAATTGACACTAATTCTTGAGGACACCAAACATCAATAAAAAACAGAGGCTTACATTGGATACGTATTGAACCATAATAGGACAAAGTAGTTCTCATGGGCTTATTCAGTGATTACTGCAGCCATGGAATTAAAAGTCGCTTACTCCTTGGAAGGAAAGTTATGACCAGCTTAGACAGCATATTAAAAAGCAGATACATTACTTTGTCAACAAAGGTCCATCTAGTCAAGGCTATGGTTTTTCCAGTAGTCATGTATGGATGTAAGAGTTGAACTATAAAGAAAGCTAAGTGCTGAAGAATTGATGCTTTTGAACTGTGGTGTTGGAGAAGACTCTTGAGAGTCCCTTGGACTGCAAGGAGATCTAACCAGTCCATCCTAAAGGAGATCGGTCCTGGGTGTTCATTGGTAGGACTGATGTTGAAACTGAAACTCCAGTACTTTGGCCATCTGATGCAAAGAGCTGACTCATTTGAAAAGACCCTGATGCTGGGAAAGATTGAGAGCAGGAGGAGAAGGGGATGACAGAGGATGAGACGGTTGGATGGCACCATTGACTCGATGGACATGGGTTTGGGTAGACTCCGGCAGTTGATGATGGACAGGGAGGCCTGGCGTGCTGCAGTTCATGAGGTCACAAGGAGTCGGACATGAGTGAGTGACTGAACTGAACTGAAATGTATAATTGGAATAAAATCCATGAAAACTAGAAAAATCCCCACATTGTTCTACATATGTGTGGTGAAAGCAAAAGTGTCAGCTGCTCAGTTATGTCTGACTCTTTGGGACCCCTTGGACTGTAGTTCTCTAGGCTCCTCTGTCCATGGGATTCTCCAGGCAAGCCATTCCCTTCTCCAGGGGATTTTCCTGACCCAGGGATTGACCAGAATCTCCTGCCTTGCAGGCAGATTCTTTACCATCTGAGCTACCAGGGAAGCCACTCATATGTATGGAATTAGAGCTAAATGGTGAAAAGGCCAGACGGAATCCTCCAAATTTCTTGCTCTAACAGCATAATATATGGACAAAATAATTCATGCTCAGGAGAATTGCCAACGTTAGCTCCATCATCATTTGGGGACGATCAAACTTATCAAATCTCCATTAATAATATGTTATTACATATCATTGGATTCCTATTTTATTGGGTGTTGCAATTAAGAACGAGTGAAATATCTTTTCCAAGTTTATGGAAATGATTTTTTTCTTTAGATTAATAAATCTAGTCAATTATTTGGACAGATTTCCTAATATTGGCTTATTCTTACATTCCTGGTATAAAATCTGCTAGTCATGGTATCCCATTATATTCGGGAAATGTTGGCTATATCTGTATTCTATGATGATGTTTATATTGATATTCACAACCCAAAGTGAAGAGGCAGGATTAAATTAGTTTTCTAGAGTTCAGACAGTTTCTTGTAGCAACATAAAACTTGCTTCACAAAATTTTTTTAAGTTTGTTTTTCCTTTTATATAATCTAGAATAGCTCAGTTGAAGCTATCTCCTCTTCAAAAGTTTGGTAGAATTTGTTTTTCATCTGAGCCTACAGCTATTTTTTTATTGTAACTTTTTGACAATGTCCACTTATTCCTTTATTCAAGTTAGTATGTTTATGTTTTCTTTTCTTCTAAAGTTTGTTATTAGTTAAGATCTATGTTCCTATTTATTTCACTCAAGTTTTAAAAGTTATTCAAACAGAATAATTGGAGCAGGCAGTCATTCCCTTCTCCAAAGGATCTCCCCAAGTCAGGGATTGAAGCCAGCTCTTCTACATTGCAGGCAGATTCTTTACCATCTGAGCCACCAGGGAAGCCCATTAAGCTCTCTACATTTATAAGGCAAGAAGAGGATGTTGCCCTACTACTCACATTTCAAGAACTCATTTTTTGAATAGTTGCTGACTTTATCCTCCACCCAATTCCAAACTCCTCACTATATTCACTGAAATTGAGGCAAATCATCAGCAAAAATATTCTCATAAATTTTTCTAACTGCCCATTTTATCTATTTGCTTGAACTTGGAGTCTTTTAAAAAAAATCTTTTTATTTTGTATTGGAGTATAGTTGATTAACAATGTTGTAATAGATTCAGGTGAACAGCAAAGGGGCCTAGCCATATATATACATGTATCCACACCCTGCCCCCACCTCACCAGCTTTCCTCCCATCCAGGCTGCCATATAACGTTGAGCAGAGTTCCATGTGTGATACAGTAGGTCCTTGTTGGTTACCCATTTTAAATATACCAGTGTGTACATGTCCTCGTGGTCCAGATAGTAAAAAATCTGCCCACAATGCAGGAGACTCAGGTTCACTCTCTTGCTCGGGAAGATTCCCTGGGGGAGGAAATGGCAACCAACTCCAGTACTCTTGGAGAATTCCATGGACAGAGGAGCCTGGAGAGCTGGAGTCCATGGAATCACAGAATGTCAGACACGACTGAGTGACTAACACACACATGCATGTCCATCCCAAATTGCCTAACTATCCCGTCCCTCCATCCCTTTGCTCAGCAGCCATAATTTGGTTCTCTAAGTCTGTGAGTCTCTTTCTGTTTTGTAAGTAATGACTTTGGAGTCAATTTTTGTTTTACTGGACAACTTTGGGAGTCTGGTGAAGGCTATGATTTCCTCAGAGTAATATTTTTAAACAAATTAAAAACATATGAATTTCAAAGGAATCCAGATAGATTCAAATATATGCATTTATATTTTTAATGTGACTTAGTAATTTACTGACCTAATAATGACATCACTATCACAATAATGATTTGCGGTTTCTGAAGGTGAAAAACTATAAGTACTGCTAATGTTTCTGTGACTGTACTTGCATTCAAACCAGAAGGAAAGCTAGACTTATGTTAAAAACTACTAAAAATATAAATATTTGGTGTCCACACACATTCATAGATATTTTATTTTTTATTTCTTTAAATTTTTAAAAAGTCTTTTTCGAATTTGTTAAAATATTACTTCTGTTTTATGTTTTGTATTTTTGACCGAGAGGCCTATGGAATCTTAGCTCCCTGACCAGGGACTGAACCCTCACCCCATGAATTGGAAGTGTGGTGTCTTAACCACTAGACCATCAGGGAAGTCTCCAAAGACAATTTTATTTAAAAAAACTAAAATTATTTAACTGGAGGATAATTGCTTTACAATGTTGCTTTGGTTTCTGCCATACATCAACATGAGTCAGCCATAGGTGTATATATGTCTCCTCCCTCTTGAACCTCCCTCCCATCTCCCACCCCATCCCACCCGCCTAGGTTGTCACAGAGCACTGCACTGAGCTCCCTGCATCATATAGCAAATTCCCACTACCTGTTTTTCATATGGTAATGTCAGTCAGTCAGTTCAGTCACTCATTTTTAACTGACTCTTTGCGACCCCACTGACTGCAGCATGCCAGTCCCCCCTGTCCATCACCAACTCCCAGAGATTGTTCAAACTCATGTCCATTGAGTCGGTGAGGCCATCCAACCATCTCACCCTCTGTCATACCCTTCTCCTCCTTCCTTTGATGTTTCTCAGCATCAGAGTCTTTTCCTAGGAGTTAGTTCTTCGCATCAGATGGCCAAAGTATTGGAGCTTCAGCTTCAGCATTAGTCCTTCCAGTGAATACTCAGGACTGATTTCCTTTAAAATTGACTTGTTTGATCTCCTTGCAGTCCAAGGGACTCTCAAGATTCTTCTCCAATACCACAGTTCAAAAGCATCACTTTTTCGGTGCTCAGTTTTCTTTATGGTTCAACTCTCACATCCATGCATGACCACTGGGAAAACCATAGCTTTGACTAGATGGACCTTTGTTGGCAAAGTAATGTCTCTGCTTTTTAATATGCTGTCTAGGTTTGTCATAGCTTTTCTTCAAAGGAGCAAGCATCTTTTAATTTCATGGCTGCAGTCACCAGCTGTGGTGATTTTGGAGCCCCCCAAAATAAAGTCTCTCACTGTTTCCATTGTTTCCCTATCTATTTGCCATGAAGTGATGCAACTGGATGCTATTATCTTTGCTTTTTGAATGTTGAGATATAAGCCAGCTTTTTCACTCTCCTCTTTCCCTTTCATCAAGGGGCTCTTTAGTTCTTTGCTTTCTGCCATTAGGGGGGTGTCATCTGTGTATCTAAGGTTATTGATATTTTTCCTGGCAATCGTGATTCCAGCTTGTGTTTCATATAGCCTGATATTTCTCATTATGTACTCTTCATTTAAGTAAAATAAGCAGGGTGACTATATACAGTCCTGATGTACTCCTTTCCCAGTTAGGAACTAGTCTGTTGTTCCTTGTCAAGTTCTAACTGTTGCTTCTTGACCTGCATACATATTTCTCAGGAGGCAGGTCAGGTGGTCTGGTATTCCCATCTCTTTCAGAATTTTCCATAGTTTGTTGTGATTCACACAGTCAAAGGCTTTGGCATAGTCTATGAAGCAGAAGTAGATGTTTTTCTGGAACTCTTGCTTTTTTGTTGATCCAATGAATGTTGCCAATTTGATCTCTGGTTCTTCTGCCTTTTCTAAATCCAGCTTGAACATCCGGAATTTCTCAGTTCATGTACTGTTGAAGCCTGGCTTGGAGAATTTTGAACATTACATTGGTAGCATGTGAGATGAGTGCAATGTGCAGTAGTTTGAGCATTCTTTGGCATTGCTTTTCTTTGGGGTTGGAACGAAAACTGACCTTTTCCAGTCTTGTGGTCACTGCTGAGTTTTCCAAATTTGCTGGCATATTGACTGCAGTACTTTAACAGCATCATCTTTTAGGACTTGAAATAGCTCAGCTGGAATTTCTTCACCTCCACTAGCTTTGTTCGTAGTGATGCTTCTTAAGGCCCTTTCACTTTATATTCTTGGATGTCTGGCTTTAAGTGAGTGATCACCATTGTTGGTATCTGGATCATCTTTGCATGAAATGTTCCCTTGGCCTCTCTAATTTCCTTGGAGAGATCTCTAGTCTTTCCCATTCTATTGTTTTCCTCAATTTCTTTGCTTTAATCATTGGAGAAATGCTGATAAAATGAGAATATCACTTCACACCCATTAGGATGCTTATAATGAAAAATCTAGAAAATAACAAATGTTGCAGAGAATAGAAGAACTTTGAAACCTCATACCTTCATGTAAGAATGTAAAATGATACAGCCACTAGGCAAAACAGTTTGGTGGTTCCTGAAGAAGTTAAATATGTTGCTAATGAAGAGAGGGGTGAGGGAGAGATGGACTGAGAGTTTAGGGTCACTAGGTGCAAACTATTCCACATGGAATGGAGGGACAACAGTGTCCTACTGTATAGCGCAGGGAATCATATTCAATGTCCTGGGATAAACCATAATGGAAAACAATATAAAAAAGAACATGTATAATTGGTGACGCAGTAGTAAAGAACTGCTTGCCAATATAGGAGATGCAGGAAACACAGGTTTGATCTGTGGATCAGGAAGATCCCCTGGAGGAGGAAATGGCAACCCACTCCAGTATTCTTGCCTGGAGAATTCCATGGAATGAGGAGCTTGGTTGGGTACACAGTCCATGAAGTTGCAGCATCGGAAAAGACTGAACAACTGAGCACAGCACATAAGTGAGTCACTTCGCTGCTGAACAGAAGTTAACACAACACTGTAAATCAACTATATATATATATTTTGAAAGCTTCATATAGGAATTACCATGCTGCTGCTGCTAAGTTGCATCAGTTGTGTCCGACTCTGTGCGACCCTATAGACAGCAGCCCACCAGGCTCCACTCTCCCTGGGATTCTCCAGGCAAGAACACTGGAGTGGGTTGCCATTTCCTTCTCCAATGCTTGAAAGTGAAAAGTGAAAGTGAAGTCGCTCAGTCGTGTCCGACTCTTAGCAACCCCATGGATTGCAGCTTACCAGGCTCCTCAGTCCGTGGGGTTCTCCAGGCAAGAGTACTGGAGTGGGTTGCTATTGCCTTCTCCGAGGAATTACCACATGACCCAGTAATTCCACTTTCAGACATATTCTGAAAATAGAGACACAGATAGTTGTACGCCAATATGTGTTGCAGAATATTCACAATACCAAAGGTACTTTGGAATACCTTTGAAATTTTAGCCAGCCACAAAAAGGAATGAAGATCCAAAACATGCTATAACATGAAAACATTATGCTGAGTGAGAGAAGCCAGTCATAAAAGAACAAATTTTATATGATTTTACTTGTATGAAGTATCTAGAATAAATCAATTAATAAAGCCAGAAAGTAGATTAGAGGTTCCAGGAAGTTGGGAGATGGAGAATAGAGAGTTACAGCTGAGAGGGTACAGAGGTTTTGTTTGGGGTGACAGAGGTTTTGGAAATAGTGGTGATGGTTGTACAATATTGTAAATGTAACAATACCACACAGAATTATACACTTAAAATGTTAAAGTGGAAAATGTTACATTGTCTATATTTTACTACAATAAAAAGTTATTTTAAATAAATACATAAATGTAAAACTTTAGAACTGCACACCATAAAATCATGTGGCATGGGAAGGACTAGAAGTAGGCATAGCAAGCCAAATTTATTATTTTATTTGAAATAAAGAGAGTGATATTTTAAAATCAGTATATGAAAATTTTCTATCAGTAGTGAAGCACAAGCTGGAATCAAGATTGCAGGGAGAAATATCAATAACCTCAGATATGGAGATGACATCACCCTTATGGCAGAAGGGAAGAAGAACTAAAGAGCCTATTGATGAAAGTGAAAGAGGAGAGTGAAAAAGTTGGCTTAAAACTCAGCATTCAAAAAATGAAGATCATGACATCTAGTCCCATCACTTCGTGGCAAATAGATGGGAAAACAATGGAAACAGTGAGAGACTTTATTTTCTTGGGCTCCAAAATCACTGCAGATGGTGATTGCTGCTGCTGCTGACTGCAGCCATGAAATTAAAAGACACTTGCTCCTTAGAAGAAAAGCTATGACTAACCTAGACAGCACATTAAAAAGCAGAGACATTACCATGCAGACAAAGGTCCATCTAGCCAAAGGTATGGTTTTTCCAGGAGCCATGTATGAATATGAGAGTTGGACCATAAAGAAAATTGAGTACCAAAGAACTGATGCTTTTGAACTGTGGTGTTGGGGTTGCAAAGAGTTAGACATGACTGAGTGAATTGAACTGAACTGTGGATGTTGGAGAAAACTCTTCAGTGTCCCTTGGGATGCAGGGAGATCAAACAAGTCAAACCTAAAGGAAATCAGTCCTGAATATTCAGTGGAAGGACTGATGCTGAAGCTGAAACTCCAATACTTGGGCCACCTGATGCAAAGAGCTGACTCTTTGGAGAAGACCCTGATGCTGGGTGGGCAAGATGGAAGGCAGGAGGAGAAGTGGATGACGAATGATGAGATGGTTGGATGGCATCACCTACTCGATAGACATGAATTTGAGCAAGCTCCAGGTGTTGGTGGCGGACAGGGAAGCCTGGCATGCTGCAGTCCATGGGGTCACAAAGAGTTGGACACGACTGAGTTTCTGAACTGAACTGAGTAGAGAGCAAAGGAGGGGGAAATCTAGAAGAAAGCATGAGAAAAAGAAAAAGAGAAATGAGAAGATAGAAAATTAATATGAATTTAATTACAATAAGTGTAAAGATGTTTACTCGATCATAATTTTCAGATTCTAATATTAAAGCATTGAATATCAGAGATTTGTTTTCTACAGGACACAATAAAAGAAAAAATAGATACTGAAAACGAATAGATGGAAAATACATAATAAATATGAAGTGAAGTGAATACATATATAAATGTGAAGAATTAGAGATTTTTAACACGGAAAAAACATGTTAAAAACATGGAAAAAATAAAATTCAAGGTAAAAACCTGCATGAGTTAATAGCAGGTTTAACTCTTTAATTAAAGAGTTTAATAGCAATAATAATAATAATTTAAAGAGCATGGAAGCAAATATAACTATCAACATCGTTTCAAGTTAAATGCCGCTATAAATGAAAGAATTTAATCATTATGAATGTACATTTATAATCTATTTCAGATTGATTCATAATCAACATGAATATAGAGATACAATATCATTAACATGATTTGTCTAATGAAAGATGAATCTAATCTAGTAGATCAATTCATCTAATTCATCCAGTGATATTCTAATGAATATTATAAGCATGATATGATATCATAAGCAGCATCAAAATTCTTCCAAGTAAACATGACTATTCACAAAAATAGATCTTGTATTAGGCCAAATGAATCTTATCCTAGGCTAAATATCATGTAAATATACTGCTTACCCAAATTCAATAAATCAAAATATCAATATGAAAAATTGCCTTTAACATAGCTCATAAAGCTGAAAAATATTCTGTTAAATAATCTTTGAATTAAGAGGAAATTACAAAGGATATCTCAGGACTCTGTGCTGAACGACAATATATGAACCATTTGTCAATGCTGTGGAATGTACCTAAATCAACAGGCATAAAATAAATAGCTTTGAATTCATTTACAAAAAAAAAAGAAAAATTGAAATAAAACTAGGAAAGGACAACTAATCTTTATTTTTAAGAATATGGCAAATGTGTTATCTCAATTAAATTGAAACAGAAAAAAGAACTTGGCAAACCAGACATCTAGAGAAATCCCATCAGTCCAGAATACATAAAAATATGGGGAAACTAGTCTTCAGAATTATTTTAAGTTCATGACCCACCTGTCAGTGAAAGAAAAACCTTCAGATGCCAAAAAATGGTGGGAAAGTACACATTTTAAGAGGGGGGAAAAAAAAGTACTTAAAATAGAGCTTTGGAGCATTTGCAATCTGTTTTAAATTAGAGCTTAAGTTTTAAAGTATTGTGTATAATGGAGGATGAGGTAACTAGTTTTGGCCTCTACAAGACTAGAATCGAGATTGGGGCCTATCCATAAGCCAGGACCCTTGAAAAGAAATCTGTTAAAGGGCAAACAAGAAAATAATATATGCTCAGCAAAAGGTTAAAATTAGGGGACCTTATCTCTCAACCATGACACTGAATGAAAGGAGAATGTGGAGGCTGGTTCTGAGAATTTCTAATAATATACTTGTGTATGTATATATTTGGGATTATGTAGTAATAGGGCAGGTCAGGTGGTCTGGTATTCCCATCTCTTTCAGAATTTTCCACAGTTTATTGTCATCCACACAGTCAAAGGCTTTGGCATAGTCAATAATGCAGAAATAGATATTTTTCTGGAACTCTCTTGTTTTTTCCATGATCCAGCGGATGTTCGCAATTTGATCTCTGGTTCCTCTGACTTTTCTAAAACCAGCTTGAACATCTGGAAATTCACGGTACATGTATTGCTGAAGCCTGGCTTGGAGAATTTTGAGCATTACTTTACTAGTGTATGAGATGAGTGCAATTGTGCAGTAGTTTGAGCAGTCTTTGGCATTGGCTTTCTTTGGGATTGGAATGAAAACTGACCTTTTCCAGTCCTGTGGCCACTGCTGAGTTTTCCAAATGTGCTGGCATACTGAGTGCAGCACTTTCATGGCATCATCTTTCAGGATTTGAAATAGCTCAACTGGAATTCCATCACCCCCACTAGCTTTGTTCGTAGTGATGCTTTCTAAGGCCCACTTGACTTTACATTCCAGAATGTCTGGCTCTAGGTGCATGATATTTCTATGATAATGCTTATAAAATTCAAGATAAAAAGGATGATAAAAGATATCAAAACTTTCATTGCTTTGATATGTGCTTCTGTGCTGGGGTCTCTGAATCCTGTGGTATTCAATAGCATCCTCTGGTTGTGCCTCCAAACGGAAATGAGCAATAAGATACATGTAATCAGGCATAGTATGAAGATGGGAAGGGTTCCAAGACTGAGCAAAATCTGGTTTCTAAAGAATTCCCCTTTATGCACTTCAACTGATAAGATTACGCTTCTATTCTTTGCTCTAGTATCACTAATTATCTTCATAGTTAGTGGAAAAGTAACTAACCATGAAATAAGCAAGTATCCCATCAGAAGGAGAAGAACCCTTTTGATGTCACTCCTCAACCAGAGAAAAATGTGGTGGGAAAAATTGGCTATCTTCAGGAAATAGAAGATGCTGAGGCTAGTGGCAAAAAAAGACACTTGATGGACTCAGAATTATCCATGAGTAAGTAATACAGTGAATTAGGTAACCACAGGAATACATTTCCGGAGAAAAAAATCTTCACAAATCCATCTGTAGTTGTTAACCCTATCAGGCAAATTCTGGAAGTAGCTAAGCCCATGAGAATAAAGCTGATAGAAAACTTCTTGTTCTTCACACATTCAATGAAGTATGCAAGTCCAATAAATCCACCCCCTAAAACCCCCAGTACTGACTCACTAACTGCTACAAAAATGAGGAGGCCTTCTCAGTATATCTGCCAGTCCCTAATATTACGTCTGTTCCATCAATTTTAAATTACCTGCTGCTGAATGAGGGAGGCATATACTGCTGCTTGATGGGAGAATGATTTTCTTCTCTTTCATTAATAAAGAATTGCAAGTGCCCCCATTACTGCCTTGTGATGGAATCCAAAATAACTTCAGGGAGACCCCTCCAGTTATGTCTATAAAATTTAGCTAGTCTAGAGAATGTGTGTCCAGACTGAACACCTTCCTCAATTTGTTAAGATGCAAATAAAAGTTTCTGTTTCATGGATTCTACTTGTCCTCCTGAGACTATTTTGCATTTGTTACCCTGGATTGTACAATAGGAGTGGCAAGCATATGCCTACAGAAAACACAGAGAATAGAAAGAAAAATTGAACTTCACCTTTTTCAGTGTCAGCATTAACACTGTCATTTATTTTGTGTTAATAATAACAGTTTAGATATATAAAGCAAAAATAGTGTACAGAAGAGATGTTTGAAATTAGTATTCTTTTATCTCTATGAGGAAATAAAAGCTGCTTCTTTGAGAAGATCAATAAAAATGATTAACCTTTAGCCATGCTGAGAAAAAAAGGGGCCAGAAGTGAAACGGGGTATAACAACTGACCCCATGGACATTTAAAGGAATATTACAAACATTTCTGGGTCCACAAACTTGTTAAATTAGATGAACTCTGTCAATTCTTTGAAAAATAACAACTGAAAAAACTCACACAAGAAGAAATAGGTAATGCAAATAGGCCTAAATCTATTTTAATCAAAAAGCTAATCAATAAGCTTCCAAAACAGAAAACACCAGGCACAGGTGGAGTTACTGGTAAATTCTAACAAACATTTATGAAATATTGTACTAATTCTCTTTAGTCTCTTTCAAAAAACAGAAGCAGAGGGAATATTTTACACCTCAGTCTAAGGTCAGCCTTACCATAATACCAAAACCAGACAAAGACTGAAGCTAGAAGCTAAAACTACAGACCAGTATCACTCATGACAATAGATGTGAAAATTTCCAACCTCATATTAGCAGAAAAAATCCAACAATGTATACAAAATAATTGTATAGCACAAACAAGTGGGATTAAGCCTGAGTATGCAAACTGGTTCAATATTCGATAATCATTTAATGTAACTCATCATATCAACAAACAAACAAAAAAAATCACACAATATATCAAAAGCTGCTTAAATTCATTTGATAAAATCCAGCTTTCATTCATGATAAAAACTCTCAGTAAACTAATAATAGAGGAAAATATCAACCTGATGAAGACTATAACAAACCTAGAGCTGGAACTGTACTTAATGCTGAAATATTCAAAGTTTTTCTAACAATATCAGGTACAAGGCAAAGTTAACCTCTCTCACCACTCCTTTTCAGCATGTACTGGAAATTCTAGCTAATGCAATAGAAAAAAAGAGAAATAAGAGGTATACCGGTTGGGATGGAAGAAATGAAACTACCTTTTACTGTAGTTGACATGAACATCTATGTAGAAAATATAAAAGCGGTGATCAAAAAACTCCTGAAATTAATAAGTAATTATTATAGCAACATAGTAAGATATAAAGTTAAGAGAAAAAAGTCAATTGCTTTCTAATACACCAGCAATGAACACAAGGAATTTAAGATTAAAAACACTATATCATTTCCATAGCATCCAAAAATTGAAGTGCATAGGTATAAATATAACAAAATAAGTGCAAAACTTTTATGAGAAAAACTAAAACTCTGATAAATGAAAATAAAGAACTAAATAATTGTAACAATGATCCATGTTCATTGATAGGAAGACTCAGTATTTTCAAAATGCCAGTTCTTCTCCACTTGATCTATAGATTCAGTGCAATTCCAATCAAATTCACAGCATGTTATCTTGTTGATACTAACAAATTGATTTTAAAAAGGATACATTTGAATCAGTTCTAATGAGGTGGATGAAACTGGAGCCGATTATACAGAGTGAAGTAAAAACACCAATACAACATACTAACACATATATATGGAATTTAGAAAGATGGTAATGATAACCCTGTATGCGAGACAGCAAAAGAGACACAGATATAAAGAACAGACTTTTGGACTCTGTGGGAGAGGGAGAGGGTGGGATAATTTGGGAGAATAGCATTGAAGCATGTATACTATCATGTAAGAAATGAATCGCTAGTCTAGGTTCGATACAGGATACAGGATGCTTGGGGCTGGTGCACTGGGATGATCCAGAGAGATGATATGGGGAGGGTGGTGGGAGGGGGGTTCAGGGTTGGGAACTCATGTACACCTGTGGTGGATTCATGTCAATGTATGGCAAAACCAATACAGTATTGTAAAGTAAAAAACTAAAATTAAAAAAAAATCCCATTCCACAAAAAAAATAAATAAATAAAGTTCATTCAATTCAATTCAATTCAGCCGCTCAGTTGTGTTGGACTCTTTGTGACCCCATGAATCGCAGCATGCAAGGCCTCCCTGTCCATCACCAACTCCTGGAGTTCACTCAGACTCATGTCCATAGAGTCAGTGATGCCATCCAGCTATCTCATGCTCTGTCGTCCCCTTCTCCTCCTGCCCCCAATCCTTCCCAGCATCAGAGTCTTTTCCAATGAGTCAACTCTTCTCATGAGGTGGCCAGAGGACTTGAGTTTCACCTTTAGCATCATTCCTTCCAAAGAACATCCAGGACTGATCTCCTTTAGGATGGACTGGTTGGATCTCCTTGCAGTCCAGGGGACTCCCAAGAGTCTTCTCCAATACCACAGTTAAAAAGCATCAATTCTTCAGCACTCAGCTTTCTTCACAGTCCAACTCTCACATCCATACATGACCACTGGAAAAACCATAGTCTTGACTAGATGGACCTCTGTTGACAAAGTAGTGTCTCTGCCTTTTAATATGCTATCTAGGTTGGTCATAATTTTCCTTCCAAGGAGTAAGCGTCTTTTAATTTCATGGCTGCAATCGCCATCTGCAGTGATTTTGGAGCCCATAAAAATAAAGTCTGACACTCTTTCCCCATCTATTTGCCATGAAGTGATGGGACCAGATGCCATGATCTTTGTTTTCTGAATGTTCAGCTTTAAGCCAATTTTTTCACTCTCCTCTTTCACTTTCATCAAGAGACTTTTTAGTTCCTCTTCACTTTCTGCCATAAGGGTGGTGTCATCTGCATATCTGAAGTTATTGATATTTCTCCAGGCAATGTTGATTCCAGCTTGTGCTTCCTCGAGCCCAGTGTTTCTCATGATGTACTCTGCACATAAGTTAAATAAGCAGGGTGACAATATACAGCCTTGACAGACTCCTTTTCCTATTTGGAACCACTCTGTTGTTCCATGTCCAGTTCTAACTGTTGCTTCCTGATCTACATACGGATTTCTCAGGAGGCAGGTCAGGTGTTCTAGTATTCCCATCTCTTTCAGAATTTTCCACAGTTTATTGTGATCCACACAGTCAAAGGCTTTGGCATAGTCAATAAAGCAGAAATAGATGTTTTTCTGGAACTCTCTTGCTTTTTCCATGATCCAGCAGATGTTGGCAATTTGATCTCTGGTTCCTCTGCCCTTTCTAAAACCAGCTTGAACATCTGGAATTTCACGGTTCACATATTGCTGAAGCCTGGCTTGGAGAATTTTGAGCATTACTTTACTAGCATGTGAGATGAGTGCAATTATGTGGTAGTTTGCGCATTCTTTGGCATTGCCTTTCTTTGGGACTGAAATGAAAACTGACCTTTTCCAGTCCTGTGGCCACAGCTGAGTTTTCCAAATTTGCTGGCATATTGAGTGCAGCACTTTCACAGCATCATCTTTCAGGATGTGAAATAGTTCAACTGGAATTCCATCACTGCCACTAGCTTTGTTTGTAGTGATGATTTAAAGTTCATATGAAATGTCAAAAGACTCAAAATAGCAACCACAATATTGGGGGAGAAGAATAAAGTCAGAGTATTGACACTTGCTGAGGTCAAGACTTAAACAAGACAATGTGATATTAGCTAAAAACAGACATCTAAATGGAACAGAATAGAGAGCCCATAAATAGACCCACACAAGTATATATATCAATTGTCCTTTAACAAAAGAGCAAAAGCAATACAATGGAACAGTCTTTACAACAAGCAGTGCTAGAACAATCAGACATCCACATGCAAAAAGTAAAATTAGGCACATACCTTATATTATTTACAAATATTAATTTAAAGCACATCATAGACCAACATATAACCAAAAAGCTACAAAATTCATAGTAGATAACATAGTAGAAAATCTAGTTGATCTTGGGAATGACAATCACTTTTTGGATAAAAACACCACAGGCAAAATCTATAAAAGAATTAATTGATAATCTAGACTTCATTAAAATAAAAAATTTCTGCTTTGAGAAAGACACTGTCAAGGGAAGGAAAAGACAAGCCAGAGATAGGGAGAAAATACTTGCAAAAGACATATCTAATAAAAGAAAATCTTCCAGAATATATAAAGAAATCATAATGCTAAACACAAAGTAGATAAGAAACCTGCTTAAGAAGTGGGCAAAAATTTAAACATACACTCCACAGAAGCAGAAAGACAGGGGCCAAGTTATATTCTTCTGACATCAGGTCCCCAATCCAAGTGCAGAATAAGGCCCTGGATGATTATGATACCCTGGAATGAAGTAGCTATTATTCTTGGTTTAAATAAGATTTCTGTCTCCAGCAGTGTGTGAGTAAGAAAACAGATTCATTTGCCATTGGCAATTATATTGTAACTTCCAAGAAAGGAGCTCTAGGGAAGACCTTCAAGGTCAACACAATACAGAAGTAAATAACCTGAGTCCTTGGTGATAGACTGGAACACTCTCTCCTTCAGATGCCTAGGTAGATAATTTCCTTATAGTTAACACTAGTTTGAGATAAGAATTTTTATAGTCAAAAGCTTCCTAATTAATATATTTCCCCCAAATATTGCTAATATGTACATATTTCCAGGTACCAGTTCATGCTGAATGTAATAAAGCATGACGTTTCCTAAGCCTTAGGAATATTAACAGTTAATGAGTAATTCTTTTTATCTGTGGAAACTTCATTCAGTATATAAAATTAATATAAATGAGAACATATATTTTGCAATCATCTAGAATTATTGATTAAACTAACCTCATCCAACAGAGAGCATAAGTAAGAAAAAGTTCTATACATTGTTTAAAAAGTCCTTAGATTTTCTCTATCTTCTTTTCAAAGAAAGCTCCTTTTCAGTGTTACCACCAAAACTAAGATGCAAATGTCACATATTTAGCATAAATAGGATTTCCATTTTACCAGGAACAGAAATTTCGTGCAAAGTAGACAGCATTTTCATGGTAACCAAATCTCAGCCTTTAAAAATCTACTTTGGAAGGAAAATTTCCAAGCTGACTAGGATCTTATATCTAAAGCATACAAGAGTAGACAGTCTTGTCTCTCTAGGGATATTTTCTTCTATGGCCTATCCTGGCCTCACTGATGTTCCAAGTTGACAACATTCTCAGGTCACATCTGAGTAGATTAGAATTTTGGAAGCTGGAAGCAAACTTCAAGTAGGAAACTACTGGCCCCATTCGCTCCTTCCTTATAAACCTCCAACTTTTATTAGGGTGACAGAGTAGGTTGAATTGTGTTTCACGCCAAAAGGTATAACCAAGAGCTAACTCCTGGTCTCTGTAAATGTGTTCTTATTTGGAAAAGGGGTCTATGCAAATGTAGGATTCGAGTGGAATCTAAATATTATGACTGGTTGTCCTTAGGAGAGAGAGGAAGAATCAACATACAGAAAGAAGGCCATGAGCAGCAGGAGGCAGGGATAGGGGTTACTACTTCTACCATTAAATGACTATCAGGGGGTACCAGAAGATGGAAGAGCCAAGAAAGAATTCTGTAGAGTCTTCAGAGAGAGTGTATTCCTACTGATCCCTTCATTTCAGACTTCTAGACTCCAGAACTGTGAGGAATAAATTTCTGTTTTTTGAAGGCAACAAATTTGTGATAATTTCTTACAGCAGTCCTGGAAAACTAATACAGATGTTTCTATTATTGAAAAAATAATTAACAAACACTTTTTAGTTAAAACAATGAAATTTTACATGAAAAGATTCATGAATTTTTACTAACTGCATACATTCCTATAACACACCCCAGACCAAGAAACAGACATAATCAACTCCCCAGAAGACAACCTCAAGCTACTCCTAGTTACAACCTCACAGTCTCCCAGTTTTTTGTACTTATATGTACAAACTCATAGAGAACATAAATTTAGTTTCTTTCATTCACATCCAGTTTGCAAGATTCATCTATATGTTTATATATAATTGTAGCTCATTTATTTTCACTGCTATACTGTGCAGCCATGGAAGCCTGTCTTCTGGCAGTAGGGTGAATAAGCTGTGCATTATTCAGTTTTTTATTTCTCTTGCATAATCTTAAATGTCCCCTTCTTCTTTTTTCTTTAGCCACTCAGCTTCTCTAGGGCATTTTTCCATTCTTTGTTTCTCTCCTCTTTCAAAAGCAATCCTCATGAGACTGACATCTCAAACTCTGTTCATTTTCACCTTTCTTCCTTCCTTGCTGTGATCTGCTGGGATTCTTGTTCAATATTTTCACATTTAGCATGACTATTTTTTCTTCATAAAATAATTTTAGTCAAGTCTTAAATCCTCATTCCATAATTAAGTTTCCATAAAATTTTTCCAGGAAGCTCTCATGCTAGTGTCAGGACCACCATGAATCTCCATAAGGGGATAGAGCAGAGTTGATTCTCTTCATTGCTTACTGATACATTTCCTTAAATATTCTTTGTAATAAACCAGTTATCTACTGAGTACACACACCTTCTGAGTTTTGTGAGCCAATCTAGCAAATTAATCTAATTCAAGCAGGAGTTTGTTGAAATCTCCAATTTATAGCCAATAAGTCAAAAGCACATGTAACAACCTGAGCTTACAACTGGCATCTGAAGTGGGGGTAGTTTTGTGGGACTGAGCCCTTAACCTATGGAATCTGATGCCATCTTCAGGTAGGTAAGGTCAGAGTTGAGATAATTGCTTGGTGAGGTTGGGAAGACTCCCATACATCAGAATTGGGTGTCAGAATCAATAAATATACATCTACAAGATTACTCATAGTACTATTGTTTGTAGCTGCAAGATATCAGAAACGAATATATACACAAAACCTGTAGGATCAACTCTGGTACATTCAGACAATGGAGTACTAAAAAGATGTGAAAAAGTATGAGAAATAATTTGACAATTGGATGCAGTGACTTCTTACATGTGATAAAAGCATTGTGCAAACTATCCTTTCTATAAGGAATATGGAAAAAATTAATATGCACATGCTTGTTTATTTTTTCAAAAATAAAATTAGGAGGAAAAATGCAGAAATGAATGAGATTGATAATTTATAGGGAAATATTCAAAATGAGATGGAAGTTATGGGAGTGAAGGATATATTCTCATTATGCTTTTTGTGTAATTTTGACATTTGAAATGATGATAATATTTTACATTAAACATATAAAATAAAGGCTGGGGAAAAAACCTAAAACAGACTCATTAAGAAACAAATCTCATTTTTTGAAATGAATATAAATGCTAAAGGGAAAGAAAGAGAACTTACCAAAGTAACTTTGGAACACAGTAGTATTTTGAATTTGTGCCCTGATACAGTCACATATTAAAAAGCATATTAAAAAGCAGAGACATTACTTTGCCAGCAAAGGTCCATCTAGTCAAAGCTATGGTTTTTCCAGTAGTCATGTATGTCTGTGACAGTTGGACTATAAAGAAAGCTGAGTGCCAAATAACTGATGCTTTTGAACTGTGGTCTTGGAGAAGACTCTTTTTTTCTTTTTGGAGAAGACCCTTGAGAGTCCCTTGGACTGCAAGCAGATCCAACCAGTCAATTCTAAAGGAAATAGGTCTTGAATATTCATTGGAAGGACTGATGCTGAAGCTGAAACTGAAACTCCAATTCTTTGTCAAACTGATGCGAAGAAATGACTCATTGGAAAAGACCCTGATTGAGGGATCTTTTGATTTGAGGGCGGGAGAAGGGGATGACAGAGGATGAGATGGTTAGATGGCATCATTGACTCAATGGACATGAGTTTGAGCAAGCTCTGGGAGTTGGTGATGGAGTGGGAAGCCTGGCTTCCTGCAGTCCATGGGGTCACAAAGAGTTGGACACAACTGAGCGGCTGAACTGAACTGAAAGAAAAGAAAGAAAATGAAGTCACTCAGTCATGTCCAACTCTTTGTTATTCCATGGACTGTAGCCTACCAGGTTCCTCTGTCCATGGGATTTTCCAGGCGAGAATACTTGAGGGGTTGCCTTTCCCTTCTCCAGGGGATCTTCCCCTCTCCTGCATTGCAGGCAAGACGCCTTACTGTCTGAGCCACCAGGGAAGCTGAACTGAACTGATAGTCATATATGAGCTGCAATAAAGTACTTGGCTGTAGTTAATAGTGTCTTCTTCCTCCCTCCCTTACTTCCTTTCCTCCCCGCCTTCTCTCTTCTTCTTTCCTTTCTCCCTTCATTCCTTCTTTCTTTTTTCATTCTTTCTTTCCCTCTCTCTCTCTTCCTTTCTTCTCCTTTTCTCTTCCTTCTAGAAGTGGTATGAGTTAACAAGTCTGAAACTAACTTCAGTGTATATTAGAAAGAAGAAAGTGAAAGTAGCTCAGTTGTGTCCAACTCTTTGCGACTTCATGGACTATAGCCTGCCAGGCTCCTCCATCCATGGGAATTTCCAGGCAAGAATACTAGAGTGGCTTGCCATTTCCTTCTCCAGGGGATTTTCCTGACCCAGGAATTAAATCCAGGTTTCCTGTATTGCAGGCAGACTCTATTGCCTGAGACACCAGGGAAATACTCAGTGAATATTCAGTTCAGCTCAGTCCAGTCGCTCAGTCATGTCTGGCCCTTTGCGACGCCATGGACTGCAGCACGACAGCCTTCTCTGTCCATCACCAACTCTCGGAGAATACTCAAACTCATGTCCATCAAGTCAGTGATGCCATCCAACCATCTCATTCTCTGTCGTCCCCTTCTCCTTCCACCTTTAATCTTTCTGAGCATCAGGGTCTTTCCCAATGAATCAGTTCTTTACATCAGGTGGCCAAAATATTGGAGTTTCAGCTTCAGCATCAGTTCTTCCAGTGAATATTCAGGACTGATTTCCTTTAAGATTGACTTGTTGGATATCCTTGAAGTCCAAGGGACTCTCAAGATTCTTCTCCAACTCCACTGTTCTTAAGCATCAATTTTTTGGTGCTCAGCTTTCTTTTTGGTCCAGCTCTCACAGCCATACATGACTACTGGAAAAACCATAGCTTTGACTAGATGGACGTTCGTTGGCAAAGTAATGTCTCTGCTTTTAATATGCTGTCTAGGTTGATCATAGCTTTTCTTCCAAGGAGCAAGCGTCTTTTAATTTCATGGCTGCAGTCACCATCTGCAGTGATTTTGGAGCCCCCCAAAATAAAGTCTCTCAATACTGGATTGGGTAGTCTTTCCCTTCTCCAGGGGAGCTTCCCAACCCAGGTATCAAACCCAGGTCTCCCACACTACAGGTGGATTCTTTACTAGCTGAGCCAAAAGGGAAGCCCTAGAATACTGGAGTGGGTAGCCTTTCCCTTCTCCAGGGGATCTTTCCAACTCAGGGATTGAACCCAAGTCTCCCACATTGCAGGTGGATTCTTTACCAAATGAGCTACCAGGAAAGCCCTCAGTGTATATTAGGACTGAATAAATGACTATATAAACTGAACAAAGCAAGATCCATGTTTTTCATGGTTAAAGAGAGGATTTGCAACATGGCAAAAAGGAAGACTGTAGTTTTGAATTGCAATTAGAGACATAAACATAGACACATCATACATTACAAATAGAGAGATACATAGAGGCAGAGAGGGAAAGAGGTAAGCAGGTGGGTGTAATGTTTATATCCAACCAAATCTTGGTTTCCAAATACCCTTTTTCCCTCAAATAAATGAAGATTTCTTGGATAAATAGTGAACCCAAGGCTGGATGAGGAAAACATAAAGCAAGTCTGAAAAGTTTTGGTTTGTGAGAACGTAAGGAAACATGAAGCAGGGGGCCACGTCGAAAGGACACAGGAGGAAATTTGAACTTCTTACTTGACAAATCTAGAAAAATGTAGGCATTGAAATAAATAAGAGAAATAATACAATAATAATATTTCTTTGTGTGTGTGTGTGTGTGTGTGTGTGAAGAACTATCAATGCTTCAGGGAATTCAATTAAAATACAAAGATAAATTTTGTTTAGAGGCTTAGCCACCAATGACATCTTTATAGTCAATAGTCTCCAAGCTATTTTTGGCCTAGGGTTGGGGTGGGAGAAACCACTGCAAGGGAAGGAAAGTACCTGAGCCACTCAATTTGTGTATGGGATTAAAATCTCATTGAAAAGTGACATTACCTGAGACATAGTCAAAATCTTTTTGTAAAATTTTAGTTGTGTTCAATAACACAGTTTAAAACACTGCGAGAAAGCAGTGTAAGAGAAACAGAGCTTGAGTAATTTCATTACTAGGCTACCTTTTTGTGGTATCCATTTCTCCCCAAGCCTGTCATGGAGTTCTAAGAAGTTTTTCTTTCTCCTAGCACTTTAATAGCTTCAGTACCCTCAAAGAGGCTTGCTTAAGCTTGCTGTTTCCAAGAATTAGGATAAATGAGTGTCCACAGGGATAGAGGATAGTGGTTGTCATACCAAAAATATACAGCAGTTTGTTTTTAGGCATAGTATCAATTGATATTTGTATCGCAGTGCCTACAAAATACAGGATAAAGAGGATGATAAAAGACACCAAGATCTTCATTGCTTTGATATGTGCTTCTGTACTGGGGTCTCTGAATCCTGTGGCATTCAATTGCATCCTCCTGTTGTGCTTCCAAAGGGAAGTGATTAATAAGAAACATGTAATCAGGCACAGTATAAAGACAAGAAGTGTTCCAATACTGAACAAAATCTGATTTATAAAGTATTCACTTTTCTGCATGGCGATCAACCCGGTTGTGTTTCTGTTCTTCATAATACTATTAATAAAAGGCATTGTAATGTTTGGAAAAGTAAATAACCATGAAATGGGCAAACATCCCATTAGAAGAAGAAGGATCTTATTGATGTGACCATTCAGCCAGAGAAAAATGCAGTGGGAAAAGTTGGCTATCTTCAGGAAGTAGAAGATGCTGAGGCTGGTGGCAAACCAGACACTTGATTGATTCATAATTATCCATAAGTAAGCTATACATTGACTTAGATCACCAGACAAATACATATCTAGAGAAAACAATCTCACATATGCATCTGTAGTTATTATCCATATCAGGCAAAATCTGGAAGAGGCTAAGCCAGTGAGAATAAGGCTGAGTGTAGAGATCTTCTTATTTTTCACACAGTTAGTGCAGTTTACTAGTCCAATAAACCCATTCCCTAAAACCCCCAATACTGACTCACTAACTGCTACAAAAAGGAGGAGGCCTTCTACTATACTCAGCATGTCTGCCAATCCTTAATCATGTTCCTGTTTCATTAATTTTCAATTACCTGCTGCAGAAAAAGGCAGATATTGCTGCTTTGTGGTAGAATGATTTTCTTCTCTTTTGTTTCATAAAGACTTAAAAGCACACCAATTTTTGCCTTGACATGGAATCCAAAACAGCTTGACAGAGATGCCTCCAGTTATGTCTATAAAATTTAGCTAGTCAATGTATGTCCTGACCTAATGCCTACCCACAATTTGTTAAGATGCAAATAAATGTTTCTGTTTCCTGAAATCTACTTGTCCTCCTGAGACTATTTTGCATAGTTACTGTGGATGGTACAGTAGGAGTGCCAAACACATACCTACAGAAAACAGCAGAATAGATCATTGGAATTTATCATTTTTAGTGTCACTTTTGTTGCCATTTATATTGTGTTAATAATGACAGTTTAGATATATAGAGCAAAAACAGTGTGTAGATGAGATGGATGAATTTAGCCATTGTAGAACAAGTTGCTTCTTTGAAAACATCAATAAAGTTGATTAGCATGACCAAATGTCATGCTAACTAACAGGCTTTCCAGGTGGCTTAGTGATAAAAAATGTGCCTAGCAATGCAGGAGACTCAGAAGGCATGGGCTTGACCCCTGGGTTGTGAAGATCCCTGGGTTGTGAAGAAGGAAATGGATGCCCACTCCAGTATTCTTGCCTGGAGAAATCCATGGACGGCTGACCCTGGAGGGTTACAGTCCACGGGGACACAAAGAATCAGACTTAACAACTGAACACACACTTAAGTGTGCTAAGAAGAAGAAGAAGGAAAAAAAGGGCCAGAAGTGATATGTGTTATCATAACTGGTCCTGTGGACTTTTAAAGGAATATTATGAGCACTTTATGTCCCCATTTTGAAAAATTAGATGAAATCTATCAATTCTTTGAAAAACACCAGTTGTCAAAACTCACACAAGAAGAAATAGAAATGTGAATAGGCTTAAATTTGCTATTAAAATGAAGGGTTAATCCATAAACTTCCAAATCAGAAAACAATAGGCCCAGGTGGATTCACTGGTAAATCGTCATAAACCGTAAAGAAATATTATGGTAATTCTCTCCAGTCTCTTTCAAAGGATAGAAGCAGAGGGAATGATTTCCAACTCATTCTAAATTCAGTATTGCCCTAATACCAAAATCAGACATAGACATTACTAGAAGATAAAACTACAGACCAATATCTCTCATGACCACAGATGTGAAAATTCTCAATGCAACATTAACAACATTAATCCAAAAATGTATAAAAAATATATAGCACAAACCAATGGTACTTAGGCTGAATATACAAACTGGTTCAACATTTGAAAATAAAACTGGCCCAGTTTTTAACTAGGTTGAGTATCATGAATTCTTTTTATACTCTGGATAATAGTTGTTTATGTCTTTTGCAAATATTTCACCCGGTCTGTGGCTTGTCTTTTGCAAAGACAAAAGATAAGCTTGACTTTTGTCTCTTGCAAAGCAGAGAGAGAGAAAAAAAAAAGACCCAGTTGCCATTGTCAATTATCTTGTAACCCCCAAAGAGAGGAGGTCTAGGATGAAGGCCAACAAAAGAGAGGTAAATAACCTCGGTCCTTGGTCATGGACTGGAACCTTCTCTCTTTTAGATACCTAGGTAAGTGAAATAATTAATTGCCTTATAGTTTACACTAGCTTGAAACAAGATTTTTTTTTTAATTTTTTATTGAAGGATAATTGCTTTACAGAATTTTGCTGTTTTCTGTCAAACCTCAACATGAATCAGACATAGGTATACATATATCCCCTCCCTTTTGAACTCCCTCCCATCTCCCTCCATCCCACCCCTCTAGGTTGATACTGAGCCTCTGTTTGAGTTTCCTGAGCTGTACAGCAAATCCCCATTGGCTATCTATTTTGCAAATGGTAATGTAAGTTTCCATGTTACTCTTTCCATACATCTCACCCTCTCCTCTCCTCTCCTCATATCCTGAAGTCTATTCTGTCTGTTTCTCCTTTGCTACCCTGCAAATAAGTTCTTCAGTACCATTTTTCTAGATTCCATATGTGTGTATTAGAATACAATATTTATCTTTCTCTTTTCTGACTCACTTCACTCTGTATAATAGGTTCTAGATTCATTCACCTCATCAGATCTGACCCAAATACTTTCATTTTATGGCTGAGTAATATTCCATTGTGTATATGTACCACAATTTCTTTATCCATTCATCTGTCGATGGACATCTAGGTTGCTTCCATGTTCTAGCTATTGTAAATAGTGCAGTGAACAATAGGATACATGTGTCTTTCAATTTTGGTTTCCTCAGGGTATATGCCTAGGAGTGGGACTGCTGGGTCATGTGGTGGTTTTATTCTTAGTTTTTTTAAGGAATCTCCATACCGTCTTCCGTAGTGACTGTATCAATTTCATTCCCACCCACAGTGCAAAAGCATTCCCTTTTGTCCACACCCTTTCCAGCGTTTATTGTTTGTAAACTTTTTGATGATGGCTATTCTGACCAGTGTTAGGTGATATCTCATTGTAGTTTTGATTTCAGTTCAGTTCAGTCGCTCAATCATGTCCTACTCTTTGTGACCCCATGAACCACAGCATGCCAGGCCTCCTTGTACATCACCGACTGTGGGAGTCTACCCAACCCCATGTCCATTGAGTCGGTGATGCCATCCAACCACCTCATCCTCTGTCACCCCCTTCTCTTCCTGCCCTCAATCTTTCCCAGCATCAGGGTCTTTTCAAATGAATCAGCTCTTCACATCAGGTGGCTAAAGTAATATTTCTGGGTATTTGGGGACATTAAGAGTAAGGATTAGGTCTCTTTATAAGCTGGTAACTGATAATATTTTGGTATACCTTTGGATTAGAAAAAGAATGTAGATAAGTTTGATAGTGTTAATTAAACTGCAGCTCCATGCCTAAAAATTCTCTTTTATTTAAAAAAATATTTATTTTTAATTGAAAGATCATCATTGCTTTACAATATTGATTTGGTTTCTGCCATACATCAACATGAATTATCCATAGGTATACATATGTCTGGGCTTCCCTGGTAGCTCAGCTGTTAAAGAGTCTACCAGTAATGCATAAGACCCTGGTTCAATTTCTGGGTCAGGAAGATCCCCTGGAGAAGGGATAGGCTACTTACTCCACTATTCTCGCCTGGAGATTTCCATGGACAGAGAAACCCAGCAGGCTACAGTCTGTAGGGTTGGAAAGTCACACATGACTGGGTGACTAAGCACAGCACAGCACATATATTCCCTCCCGCTTCCAACCCTTCCCCATCTCTCTAGGTTGTTATAGAGCCCCAATTTGAGTTCCCTGAGTCATACAGCAGATTTTCATTGGCTATCTATTTTACAGATGGCAGTGTATATGCTTCCATCCTACTCTCTCCATTCGTCTTTTCCTCTCCTTCCTTCCCACTGCCCATGTCCATAGGTCTGTTCTCTTTGTCCCTATCTCCACTGCTGCCTTGCAATTAGGTTCATCAGTACCATCTTTCTAGATTCCATATATGTGTGTTAATACATGATATTTGTTTTCTCTTTCTGACTTAATTCATTCTGTATAATAGGCACTAGGTTCATCCACCTTATTAGAACTGACTCAAATGCATTGCTTTTGATGGCTGAGTAGTATTCCATTGTATATATATGTACCACAGTTTTTTTTTATTCTTTAATATGTTGATGGACATCTGGGTTGCTTCTATGTCCTAGCTATTGTAAATTGTGCAGCAAGGAGCATGAGGGTACATGTGTCTTTTCAATTATGGTTTTCTCAGGGTATTGCCCAGTAGTGGGATTGTTGGGTCATTTGGTAGTTTTATTTTTAGTTTTTTTAAGGTACTGTCTTCCATAGTGGCTGGATCAATTTACCTTCCCACCAATAGCGCAAGAGGGTTCCCTTTACTCCACATCCTCTCCAGCACTTGTTTTTTGTATACTTTTTGATGATTACCAACAAGAGAAGACTCTACATGTGGACATTACCAGATGGTCAACACCAAAATCAGATTGATTATATTCTTTGCAGCCAAAGATGGCTGCCATCGTGTGGCAAAGAGTCGGACATGACTGAGCGACTGAACTGAACCGAACTGCTGTGCAAAATCTTTTAATATTAATCAGGTCCCATTTGTTTATTTGTGTTTTTATTTCCATTATTCTAGGAGATGGGTCATGGAGGATCTGGCTATGATATATATCATACAGTCTTCTGCTTATATTTTCCTCTGTGAGTTTTGTAGTTTCTGGTCTTACCATTTAGGACTTTAATCCATTCTGAGTTTATCTTTGTGTATGGTGTTAGGAAGAGTTCTAATTTCATTCTTTTACATGTAGTTGTCCAGTTCTCCCAGTATCACTTAAAATTTTTTTTTTTTATTAATTGTAGGTTAAAGTTCTAAATGATTTTATATTTGAATGTTGGCTGTAATATTGATAATTGTATATCATAATGTATTGTTTTTCAATATCTCTTGCCATGTGTTCATATGGATGAATATGCTCTTATTTCATTCAACTTGTTTTTCTTTGCGGGGGGGGGGGTTGCTCCTTTGCAATTTTACTTTCTATATTTTTATTTTTGTTATCTTCTATTTTCTCTCTTTTTTTATATAACTGTTTTCTTGAATTCGATGGAAAATATTTAGTACAATTACCCAAGAATTCTTGTGTTCTGCAGTGACTCTTTTTCACCATTGTGTCTTTCATTCCCCTGAGTGCTATATATTGTTTTATTCTTTAAAGTTTTGTTGATTTTCTTTTACTTTGCTTAGCAGTCTCAAAGAGTAAGCCTTCAAATTAGGCCAGCAAATTTCTCCTGAAACCAGAGTGGATTTCATGTTTTATTTTTACAATACTTTAGATTATCCCTCTATTATCAACTTAGACAGATAATTAAATTGCTACTCAGCAATCCAGGAGAGCCAGGGAGAGTTGGTTTTCTTGGAAATTGCAATAGAGGAACTTCTCTTCCATCTTATCTCTCTGTTTTTAAGAATTTTCTCAGATATGTATGACAGGTGCTAGACTAAATGCAACGCAGTTTTTCTTCAAACAGAGAAATGGTTTGGTGGTATCTTACCCCTATGGGATCTACTTCCTCCCATCAACATGGAGCATTAATTTAGAACAACACAGCCGTGGGATAGCACCTCATCCCATCAGGAGGTTCTGTGATGTCCACCATGGAGTTCTCACACAACTGACTCATTCAACACTCTTGGCTACCTTGATAACTATTTTTTCAAAACAATCTCTGCTGTTTTGCTATTCACTGATACCACCTGAACTCTAGAAACAGACAAAGATGCCACTGATGATGTAGGAATCCTTCATTTGCAGCTATAGAAAATGCTGGTATGAACCTGCCCCCAGCTTCAGCCATCAGTCTCTCAAAGCCAGGGTCTGGTCCAAGGAAGTGAAGGTACTGCCAGCAGGCACTTAGATGTCTTTCCACTGTCATTTTCAATAGGAATTCAGGCTTTTGCTTACTCCTACAGATGAGTCCCTATATTCCTAAAGATAATATTCTAAAATATCTCCAGGAGGATTACAGTAGAGGATTTTCCAGGCAGTGATTATATTTATGGTAACCTTGTATGAGAAGCTGTGGGGGATAAAGGGTAGGTCTACATGGACAGAAGCATAAAGGCCTCACTTGCTAAAGTGGGTCACAGTTCATTGTACACACATAGATGTTCCCAGGGTTTCAAGGTACCAGTTTAGGGTTTAAACTCCACAAAAGTGAGGTCAAAGTGAAGTCGCTCAGTTGTGTTTGACTCTTTATGACCCCATGGACTGTAGCCTGTCAGGCTTTTTAGTCCATGGAATTTTCCAGGCAAGGATACTGAAGTGGGTTGCCATTTCCTTCTCCAGGGGATCTTCCTGACCCAGGGATTGAACCTGGGTCTCCTGCACTGCAGGTAGACTCTTTATCATCTGAGCCACCCGGGAAGCTTAAACTGCACAAAGGAAGCTCTTAAACTACAGTTTCCCCTTAATTTATAACACAATATATTTTGAGTATCTTATTTTTATTTTTTTATCTTCTATGTTTTTACTTTCCCTATATCAGATTTTGTTTCAGAGTGATTAAATGTGCTTCATTCCTGGCACCAATACCTTATTGTCACTTTCAGAAACTTTGCAATATTTTAAAAAAAAAAAGATCAAGAAAATATATCTTCTTTTATTTCTGTGAAAATTAAAAATCATAAATTTTCTTACAATTTTAGAATTTTCTTTGTATTGAATATAAATTACAACATGACCCACTGATTAAATAGATTTATTTAAAATTTACCCTTCATATATTTTTTCTTCTTCCTTAAAAAGAAATGTTATATTAATAAAATGTCTCATAAAGCAGTGTAGCAGGCTATTTAATAATAACAGAATCAAGAGCTAATAAAAGAGGTTTGATTCATTCTTTTTCATCCACTTATCTATTTTTTGAGCCAAAAGATTTGAGTTTGAATCCTCATGTTAACACCTTAGAGAGAAGTCACTTACATATGATGGCCATCAGAATTTTCATCTGAGAAAACGGTATAATAAGTATTTTGTGGAACTTTCTGAGGCTTAAATTAAATAACTATGTCAAATTGCCAAGGGTAGTCCATGGAATTCAAGGAAGCATTTTCTCTTATGTCAATAGTCTGGTCGATGAAGATTTTTTTTTTATTATTCTATCCAATACAATATGAAAGCAATGGGAGAATGTAGGAGATCCTCAATTACTTGTTTTCTTCAGAATAGCAATGGTTTCCCACCGGTTCTTCCATGCTGTGAAGAATTACAGTCCTTTGATACAGGATTCAATTTGCCTTAGCAGATTCACAGAAATCTGTCTCAGTTTCCTGCTCCTCAGAATCAAAATAAAAGGGTGAATTGAAGGATAAAAAATGCTACAGTGTGAATAGCAATAAAAGTCATGTCATTTTCTAGTGTGAAATAGGACCAAGTTAACATGAATGTAGCCAAATAGTGCACAACTAGGAGAATGATGAAAGAGGCCAAAGTATTTCTTGTTCTCACAAGAACTCCTGTGTTGAGGTCTTTGGATCCTTTGGCATAGCGTGTCATCTGCCTGGTATGTCTCCATAAGGAAAATATTAACAGGAAAAATACAATGAGTGACACAGCCAAGGGGATGAGAGATCCCAGGTGGAGGAGAATTTGACTGCTGTAAGACTGTGTTTTACACATGCATTTTTTCCAAGTCAAGTTGTTTTCTATTTCTAAATGGTCACAGACCCTGAGAGCATTGAATTTTATGTTCAGAAGATTAAAAAACAAAGAGAGACAGAATCCCAACATATTGGTGAAAACAACTCTATTTCTTCTCCATTAGCCAGAGAAAGAAGGGGTGGGAAAAACTAGATAGCTTGAGGAAGTAGAAGACGCTGAGGCAGGCAGCACACCAGGTACCTAAGGAATTGCTCAGATTCCAGAGGAAATCAAAAGTTACTTCTATTACCTGGTGACGATCTAATATTTCTGGATGGAACATAATTTTAATGCTATCCAGGAGAAGTATGAATATCATACCAATTCTGGAGATGGCCAAGCATGTGAAGATGAAGTCAAGCAAGGAGATATTCTCGCTTTTGAGAGAGTCAGCACAAAGTACTAGTGCAATGAATCCATTTCCGCAAATTCCTGTTATGAATTCTGAGATTTCAATGATCAAAAAAACATATTTGATGACATTTGACATGCCTGCAGAAGTGAAATCCCAGTTACTTCGGTCACTGATGACAGAAGGTCTTTCAAATGATGTTTTGAAAATGATATAACAGTTGAGAATGCTCTTGTTCAGGCTGGTAGTTTGGAGTCTGTTTTAGTCTAGAATAAAAATCCCACTTTGACCAGAGAAAATGAGTATCTTCCTAAAAACCACTTTCAAATGTGAAAACCCTTTAGACTGCAATCTTCCTGTATGAGCTCAGTGCTAAGTGACTCTTTTTGCCATTGTCACAGGCTGAATTCTTCATCTATGAGTTTGACTGAAGGTGAAGTCATATTTGCTAACTTGCAAATAAGGAGAAGATTTTATGACACTGTTTTGTGCTTTCTTCCTCCTCAAGCAGGAAATTTTATAAGGAGTCACATCAGAATTTAAAGTAGCAAATTACCTCTCCACATTTACAAATTTTCTTGTAAATTCTGATTTCTGAGTATGCGTATGGCTAGGATCCTGAATTCTTAACTGGCTATTGTTTTAATTCAGGATTCTAAGGTTTAGCCTTTATAAATATCAGGCTCAGCACTTGTAAATTCTTTATTCTTAGCTTTGCTCTGTAGTATTTCCTATTCTACACCAAATACTCGCACCAAACCTGAGCTCCACACCACCTCACTCCTGGCCCACAGAATTCTGAGTTGACTAGGATCTTATGTATAAAGCACAGAAAAGGAAAAACAGGAAGACACTCTTGTGTCTCCAGGGCCTTTTTCTTTCTGCTATTTTCTATCCCCATTTCGCTGAACTTCCAAGCTGACAAGATTATCAGGCCTTACTTGAGTAGATTAGAATTTGGGGAAGATGGAAGCAAATTTCAAGGAGGAAACTACTGGCCCCTAATAAGCTCCAATCCTTATTAGAATGAGTTAATAGGTGGAATTGTGTCTTCCTCCAAAAGGTATATCCAAGCACTGTGTATGTGTTCTTATTTGGAAAAGGGGTCTATGCCAATGTAGGATTTGAGTGAAATCTAAATATAATGGCTGGCATCCTTAGAAGGGAGAGGAAGAGTCCACATACAGAAAGAAGGTCATGTGCAACTGGAGCAGGGATAGGTGTTACTTTTGCTACTGTTATATAAGGAGTATCAGGGTGCAGCAGAAGGTAAAAGAGGCAAGAAAGATTCTTCTCTAGAACCTTCAGTGAGAGTGTGTTCCTACTGATACCTTCATTTCAGACATCTAAACTCCAGAACTCTGAAGAGCAAAGTTCTCTTTTCTGATGGCACCAAATAATTTCTTATGGGCAGTCTTGGAAAAATAATTCAGTTGTTTCTATTATTTTGATATTTAATAAACTCTTAAGTGAGGAGCTTAATGAAATTTTACTAACTTCATACATCCTTATAACCGTGGCCCAGAACAAGAAACAGACACAATCAACTCCCCAGAAGTAAACATCTTGCCCCTTTTAGCTACAATCTCACAATCTCCCACTTTTTAATTATTTATGTGTAAGAACTCACAGACAACATAAATTTGCTTTTCTTCATTTAACAATCTGTAAGATTCATCTTTCCATATGATTGTAGCTCATTTATTCTCACTGCTATCCTGTACAGCCAAGGAAGCCTGTCTTTTTGGCAATGAGGGAAGGAGCTATGCATTGTTCAACTGTCTAACTTCTCTGGCATAATCTTAAATTTTTCCTTCTTTTTTTTTTTTCCACTCAGCTTCTGTAGGGTATTTCTTTGCTCTTTGTTTCCCTTTCCTTTCCAAAAGCAATCTTCATGAGGCTGTCTTTTGCACACTTTTAACTTCCTTTGATGTAGTCCTTGCTGTGAATTGCCAGGATCCTTTTTTCAGTGTTTTCACAATTATCATTGATATTTTTTCTTCCTAGAGTGATTTTAATCATCTTAAATCCTCACTCTGCACTGACATCTTTCACACAGTTTTTTCCAGAAATGTCTCATACCACCAACACTACCATGAAAATCCGTAAGGGGATACAGCAGAAGCTGGGCCATCTTCATCTTGTTGTTAACTCACAGCCTTTTCCATTCTTTGTGATAAGTCAGTAACCTACTGAGTACACTGGATTTCTGAGTTCCGTGAGTCACTGTAGCAAATTAAACAAGCCCAGATAGAGTTATTGGAGCCTCAGACTTATAGCCAGTATGTCAAAAGCACAGATAACAACCTGGGCTTGCAATTGGTAGCTCAAATGGAAGTATTCTTGTGGGACTGGGCCCTTCACCTATGGAATTTGATGTTCTCTTCAGGTAGGTTGTGCCAGGGTTGAATTAATTTCTTGGTGACTCCCATTAGAACTGGGTGTCAGAATCAATATATGTATGTTCAAGATTATTCATAGAAACATTGTTTGTAACTGCAAAATACCATAAACAAACCAACATATACACAGAACCTGTTCAATCAAATCTGGTACATTCAAATGATGGAATACTAAAAAGGTGTGAATCAGAATGAGAAACAATTTCAGAAATGGATGGAATGATTTCTAACATATTGTAAAAGAAAAAAGTAAAGTGGAAAGTGTCTTTTATGTAAGAAATATGGAAAAATTAGTATGTGCATACTTGTTTATCTTTTCAAAGATAAAAATAGGAGGAAGAAAGCAAAATTAATGGAATTTATTATCTATAGTGGAGAAGGAAATATTAACCCATTCCAATATTCTTGTCTGGGAAATTCCATGGACAGAGGAGCCTGGCAGGCTACAGTCCGCGGGGTCACAAAGAGTTGGCAACTACTAAGCGACTGAACACATTTTATCTGTAGGGAGTAATTTAAAATGAGTTTGATGTTATAAGGGGTGAATGATACTATTCTCAGGATGATTTTTGATTGTGTTTGACTCTTGAAATAATGTTGATATTTTAAATTAAAAAATAAAATAAGGACTGGGGAAAAATCCTACAACTGAATAAAATTTAAAAAAACAACAACCCTCACTTTAAAAAAATGAATACTATAACCATGCTAAAGGTAAAGAAAGAAAGCTAACCAAAACAACTCTGAAACACAGTATTTTGACTGATTCAGGCAAACATGAGCTGTAACAAAGTGCTGAGCTGTGGTTAATAGTGTCTTCTTCATCCTACCCTTTCTCCCTCCCTCGCTTCCTCCCTCCTTCCTTTCTCTCTTCCTCTTTCTTGCTTTCTCTTCTCTTCTATATGTGAGTTAACAAGTCTGAAACTACTTTCAGTGTGTCCCGTGTGTGCATGCTCAGTTGCTTCAGTTGTGTCTGACTCTGTGCAACCCTATTGACTAGAGCCTGCCAGGCTCTTCTGTCCATGGAATTTTTCAGGCAAGAACACTAGAGTGGGTTGCCACTTCCTCCTCCAGGGGATCTTCCTGACCCAGGAATTGAACCCACATCTCTTGTGTCTCCTCCACTGCAGGTGGGTTCTTTACCACTAGAGCCACCTGGGAAGCCCTCAGTGTTTCTTAGGACTGAACAAATGAGTAAATACACTAATAAAAGTGAGAACCATTTTTTCACTATTAAAGACAGGATTTACATTGTGGAAAGATGGAAGCCTGTGATTTTGAAGTGGAATTAGAGATAGTAGCATAAATACACAATGTATTATACATATGGAGAGGAGAGACTGAGAAACAGAACTAAACAAGTTTGTGGAAAGTTTGTGTCCAACCAAATCTTGCTTTTCAAATACCTGGCTACACTAAAAGAAATGAGGAAACCTTGGGGGAAAGAGTGAATCCAGGCTGAATGACACAGACTGCACAACAAACTGGAAATATTTTGTTGTGTAAGAATGTAAAGAAAGATGAGTAGAAGCATGGGGACATGTCAAAATGACACAGGAGCCAACCTGAGTGATTCTTACTGGACAAATCTGGAGGGATGTAGGCATTAATATAAATTAAAAAATAGTAATATATTAACAATAATGATAATATTTCCTTGAATATCTTGCTGAAGATACTGCCAAGATATCTCTATCACTACTTCAGAGAACTCAGGTTAAATGAAGTGAGAAATCTTATTTTAGACAATTACTCCATCCATCAACATCTTCATAGTAAATAACTCTCTAATCCTCTGAAGCTGATGGATTCAGAAAGAAACAACTGCAAGAGAAGGAAGCTGATTGAGCCATTAGATTTGTGTGTGAGGTTAAAATCTCTTTGAAGAGTGAAATTCCCTGAGATGTAGTCAGAATCACTGTGGAAGGTTGTGGTGATGTTCAGTAATATAGTTGAAACCAATGCAAGAAAGCTGTGTAAGTGAAACAGATCTTAAGGGACTTCCTTCACGATTACTTTATTGGAATGTCCATTTCTCCTAACAAGCCTGCCAAGGAGTTCTGAGAAGTTTCTCTTTTTCCCACACTTTAATGGCTTCATTACCCTCAAAGAGGCTTGCTTGAGCTTCCTATTTCCTGGAATTAGGATAAGCAAGTGACCCCAGAGATGGAGGACTGTGGTTGTCATACCAAAAATAAAAAGCAGTTTGTTTTTTAGGCACTGTCACACTTGATATTTGTATGGCAGTACCTACAAAATTCAAGATAAAGAGGATAATAAAAGACACCAAGACTTTCACTGCTTTGATATGTGCTTCTGTACTGGGGTCTCTGAATCCTGTGGCATTCAATTGCATCCTCCTGTTGTGTTTCCAAAAGGAAGTGAGCAACAAGACACATGTAATCAGGCATAGTATAAAAAGGAGAATGACACCAAGATGGACCCCAATTTGTTTTCCAAAGAGTTCACGTTTATGCATATCCATTGATCAGACTGTGTTTCTATTTTCCTTTTATTATCATTAACAATCTTCACAAAATGTGGAAAACTAACTAATCATGAAATAAGCAAGCATCCCAAAAGAAGGAAAAGAACCATGTTGAATCTACCCTTCAACCAGAGAAAGATGCGGTGAGAAAAACTGGATATCTTCAGGAAATAGAAGATGCTGAGGCAGGTGGCAAACCAGATACTTGATTGATTCATAACTATCCATAAGTAACCATTATATTCAACTAGGTTCCCAGAGGAATGTACATCTGAAGAGAATAACTTTAAAAATCCATCAGTAACTATTGTCCATATCAGGCAAAATCTGCAAGTTGCTAAGCCAGCAAGAATCAAGCTGATAGTAGAGATCTTGTTTTTCATACAGTCAATGCAGCTTACCAATCCAATAAATCCATTCCATAAAAGTTTCAATATTGACTCACTAATTGCTACAAAAATGAAGAGACTTTCTGTTATACTTAGCATGTCTGCCAATCCCTAATATTGTTTCTGTTCCATCAATTTTAAATTACCTGATGCAAAATGAGGTATATATTGCTGCTTGACAGTAGAATGAATTTCTTCTCCTTCATTTCATAAAGACTTAAAATGCCCCTGAATTACTGCCTTGGGATGGAATCCAAAACACCTTCACACAGACCCCTCCAGTTATGTGTATAAAATTTAGCTAGTCTACAGAATGTGTGACCAGACTAAATGCCTAACCACTATTTGTTAAAATGCAAATAAAAATTTCTATTTCAGGAATTCTACTTGTCCTCCAGAGTCTATTTTGCATTTGTTACACTGGATTGTGTAGTAGGAATGCCAAATATATGCCTACAGAACACTGAACACAGTACAAACTAAAATTGGACTTCACCTTTTTCAGTGTCAACAGTAACATTGTCATTTATTTTGTGTTAATAGTGGCAGTTTAGATATATAAAGCAAAAGTAGTGCATAGCAGAGATGAATGTATTTAGCCATTGTAGACACAAGCTGCTGCTTTAAAAAATATCAGTAAAACTGATTAGCCTTTAATCATGCTAACTAAGAGGAAAAGAGGCCAGAAGTGAAAACAGAGTTATCACAACTGATCCCATGGACGTTTAAGGGAGTATTACAAGCTATTCTATGTCTACAAACTTGATAAATTAGATGAAATGTATCAATTCTTTGAAAAATACCAATTGCCAAAACTCACACAAGAAGAAATAATAATGTGAATAGGTCTAAATCTATTATTAAAATGAAGAACTAATTAATAACCTTCCAAAAGAGAAAGCCCAGGTAGAGCCATTGGTAAATTTTAACAAACATTTAAGAAATACTGTAGTAATTCTCTTCAGTCTCATTTAGAAAATGGCAGAGGGAATACTTTACAACTTATTCTAAGGTCAGCCTTACCATAATAACAAAAACAGACAAAAGTATTAGTAGAAAACTAAAGACCAATATCTTTCATGACCATAGATGTGAAAATTCTCAACATATATGAGCCAATTAAATCCAAAAATGTATATAAAAAATATATAGCACAAACAACCAGGATTTAGCCTGAACATACAAACTTGGTCCAACATTTGAAATTTATTTAACATAACCCATCACATCAACAAGTGAAAAAGAATCACACAATGTATCAGTATATGTAAAAAAAGCTCCTGACAAAATCCAACATGATAAAACCTCCCAGTAAACCAGGAATAGAGGGAAATATCTTCCATTTGATAAATACTATATACAACAAACCTAGAGCTAACACTGTGCTTACTGGTGAAATACCCAAAGTGTTTCTACCAGTATCAGGTACAAGGCAAATACATCCTCTATCAGCACCCCTTTACAGCATGTACTGGAAACTCTAACAAATATAATGAAACAAGAAAGATAAATGAAAGGCATACAGATTGGATGGAAGAAATAAAGCTATCTTTGTTTGCAGTTGACATGATCATCTATGTGGAAAATCCAAAAGGAGTAACCAAAGAATTTCTGAGACTGATAAGCAGCTATCACAACATAGAAAGCACATAGAAAGATACAAACTTAAGATACAAAAGTCAGTTGCTTTCTTATACATTAGCAATGAACACATGGAATTGGAAATGAGAAACAATAACATTTCCACTGCATCCAAAGAGTTACTTAGGTATAAATATAACAAATGCAAAACCTATATGAGGAAAACTGAAAAACTCTGATAAATGAAAATAAAAAAGAGCTAAATAAATTTAACAACAGTCCATGTTTATAGATAAGACTCAATATTGTCAAAATGTCAGTTACTCCACACTTGAGTTATTGATTCGGTGCAATCCCAAACCTCAGCATGTGATTTTGTTGATACTGACAAACTGATTCTAAAGTTTATATGAAGAGTCAAAACCCAGAATGGCCTACTCGCTATTGAAGGAGAAGAATCAAGTCAGAGAACTGACACTACTTAGGTCAAGATTAAACAAGAGAGTGTGATATTGGCAAAAATAATAAGCAGATAGATAGAACATGCTTCCTTGGTGGCTCAGAGGGTAAAACATCTGCCTGCAATGTGGGAGACCCAGAAATTGAACCAGGAAGATCCCCTGGAGAAGGAAATGGCAACCTACTTCAGTATTCTTGCCTGGAGAATCCTATGGACAGAGCCCGCTGGTAGGCTACAGTCCACGGGATTGCAAAGAGTTGGAGATGACTGAGTGACTTCACTCAAATGGAACATAATAGAGAACCTATAAATATAATCAATTGATATTAAATATAATCAATATATATAATCAATTGATATTCAACAAAAGAGCAAAAGCAATACAATGGAGCATAGATAGTCTTTTCAATAAATAGTGCTGGAGCAACTGGAGATCCATATGCAAAAAAATGAATTTAGTCACATACCTTACATAATTCACAAACATTAATTCAAAGCAATCATAGACCAAAATGCAACAAACAAAATTATAAAACTCTTAGAAGAAAACATAGAAGAAAACCCAGATGATCTTGGCAATGGCAATGATTTTTAAGATAAAATAGTAAAGGCAAAATCTGTGAAAGATGTAATTGATAAGCTTGACTTCATTAAAAACATATTCTGCTCTGCAAAAGATAAAGTCAAGAGAACAAAAAGACAAGTAACAGATCAGGAGGAAATATTTGTAAAAGACATATATAATAAATGACTGCTATTCAGAATATAACAAGAATTCAAACTACTCAACAAAATGTAGATAAGAAGCTGAACTAATATTTGGGCCAAAGATTTTAATATACTTCACCAAAGAAGATATACAGGTATCAAATTATGATATTCTGCTGGCAGGGTGTCCCTGATCCATGAATAAAATCCTGACTGATTTTAATAAACTGAAATAAAGGAGTTGCAATCGTTGGTTTAAAAAAAAGTTGTCTGTCTCCAGCAGGGCAAGAATAAGAAAATAGACACAGTTGTCATTGGCAATTATAACCCTCAGAGAGAGGAACTCTAGGATGAAGACCCTAAGGTCAACAGGATAGAGAAGTAAATAACCTCAGTCTTTGGTCATGGACTGGAATTGACTCTACCTTAGATGCCTGCTGCTGCTGCTGCCAAGTAGCTTCAGTTGCATCAGATTCTGTGCAACCCAATAGAAGGCAGCCCACCAGGCTCCCCTGTCCCTGTGATTCTCCTGTCAAGAACACTGGAGTGGTTTGCCATTTCCTTCTCCAATGCATGAAAGTGAAAAGTGAAAGTGAAAGTGAAAGTGAAGTTGCTCAGTCGTGTCCGACTCTTCGCGACCCCATGGACTGCAGCCTACCAGGCTCCTCAGTCCATGGGATTTTCCAGGCAAGAGTACTGGAGTGGGGTGCCATTGCCTTCTCTGACATAAATGAAGTAATTAATTCTCTTATAGTTTATACTAGTTTGAGACTAGATTTATTTTCTAAATACCCAAAAGCTTCCTGACTAATATACTCCCCCAAATATTGCTAATATGTACACATTCCCAGGGGTTGATTCATATTGCATATAATAAGGCATGATGTTTCATATTACCTTAGAAATAATAACAATTAATAACTAATTCTTTTTATCTGTGGAAATATCACTCAGTATAAAAGGTTAATATAATTAAGAATATATTAACATTTTCCCATCATCTAGCGATATTTATTAAACCATAACCTTATTCAAAATAGAAAATAGGCAGAAAAATATCTCATTTCTTTAAGCTATGCACCTTTATATCTATTTCCATAATTTATGTTAATTTATTTGAATAGTTTCACTTTTTCAGGGTAAAAGGGATTTTATTTTAGCGTCTTTACCAAAGTCCTTAGGTTTTCTCTCTTGTCTTTTCAAGGAAAGCTCACTTTCAGTGTCACCGCACAAACTAAGTTGTAAATGTCACATACTAGCATAAAGAGAATTTCCATTTCACCAGGAACCAAAATTTCATGCAAAGCAGACAACATTATCATGGTAAATAAATCTTAAGCATCATATTACTTCAGAAGGGAAAAATTTTAATAAGCTATTAAAAATATTCAGGAGAGTCCTGTTCTATGCAGAAACCTAGAAATTACCTAGAAAGCCTTTACAAAAGAGCTTTAATATTTCATTAAATAGCTGAATCTATCCAAATATTTCAATAAGATAAAGAAGCTCCCTGCCAAGCAAGAGACATAGGTTTGATCCCTGGATTGGGAAGATCCCCTAGAGAAGGAAATGGCAACCTACTCCAGTATTCTGGCTTGGAGAACTCCATGGACAGAGGAGCCTGGCAGGCTACAGTCCATAGAGTAACGTTAGACTTGGGCATGACTTAACAACTCAACAACAAATATATACTAAAGTATTTATGGTTTTAGTATATTTCTGTACATTGTCTTAAAAGAATTCAAGAAAGATTATGGTATTCATTCAACAAAATTTTAGTCAATAAAGATTTTAATTAAGTATTTATTGAAATATTAAATGTTCTTATATTAAGAGTATACAAAAAGGCACAAATACATTCTGTATTCACTTGGTTTATAGATTGTTATGTCAAAGAATGTATTCTTAATATTTCTAGGTTTTGGGGGTGAGCGAAGTGTAGCATCACTACAAACAAAGCTAGTGGAGGTGATGGGATTCCAATTGAGCTGTTTCAAATCCTGAAAGATGATGTTGTGAAAGTGTTGTGCTCAATATGCCAGCAAATTTGGAAAACTCACCTGTGGCCACAGGACTGGAAAAGGTCAGTTTTCATTCCAGCCCCAAAGAAAGGCAGTGCCAAAGAATGCTCAAACTACTCACTATTGCACTCATCTCACACACTAGTAAAGTAATGCTCAAAATTCTCCAAGCCAGGCTTCAGCAATACATGAACTGTGAACTTCCAGATGTTCAAGCTGATTTTAGAAAAGGCAGAGGAACCAGAGATCAAATTGCCAACATCCGCTGAATCATGGAAAAAGGTAGAGAGCTCCAGAGAAACATCTATTTCTGCTTTATTGACTATGCCAAAGCCTTTGACTGTGAGGATCACAATAAACTGTGGAAAATTCTGAAAGAGATGGGAATACTAGAACACCTGACCTGCCTCCTGAGAAATCCGTATGTAGATCAGGAAGCAACAGTTAGAACTGGACATGGAACAACAGAGTGGTTCCAAATAGGAAAAGGAGTCTGTCAAGGCTGTATATTGTCACCCTGCTTATTTAACTTATATGCAGAGTACATCATGAGAAACACTGGGCTGGAGGAAGCACAAGCTGGAATAAAGATTGCCAGGAGAAATATCAATAACTTCAGATATGCAGATGATGCCACCCTTGTGGCAGGAAGTGAAGAAGAACCAAAGAACCTCTTGATGAAAGTGAAGGAGGAGAGTGAAAAAGTTGGCTTAAAGCTCAACATTCAGAAAACGAACATCATGGCATCTGGTCCCATCACTTCATGGGAAATAGATGGGGAAACAGTGGAAATAGTGGCTGATTTTATTTTTTTGGGCTCCAAAATCACTGCAGATGGTGACTGCAGCCATGAACTTAAGAGACGCTTAGTCTTTGGAAGGAAAGTTATGACCAACCTAGGCAGCATATTCAAAAGCAGAGACATTACTTTGCCAACAAAGGTCCATCTAGTCAAGGCTATCGTTTTTCCAGTGGTCATATATGGATGTGAGAGTTGGACTGTGAAGAAAGCTGAGCGCTGAAGAATTGATGCTTTTGAACTGTGGTGTTGGAGAAGACTCTTGAGAGTCCCTTGGACTGCAAGGAGACCCAACCAGTCTATCCTAAAGGAGATCAGTCCTGGTTGCTCGTTGGAAGGACTGATGTTGAAACTCAAACTCCAATAGTTTGGCCACCTGATATGAAGAGCTGATTCATTGGAAAAGACCCTGATGTTTTGAGAAAGATTGAGGGCAGGAGGAGCAGGGGATGACAGAGGATGAGATGGTTGGATGGCATCACCAACTCAATGGACATGGGGTTTGGGTGGACTCCGGTAGCTGGTGATGGACAGGGAGGCCTGGAGTGCTGCGGTTTATGGGGTTGCAAAGTGTCGGATATGACTGAGCAACTGAGCTGAAGTGTAACAGTTAATTTTGTTTTATAAACTGGTAACTGATTAATATTTTTGAATATCTTTGGATGAAAAAAACACTCTATACAAAGTCAATAGTGTTTAACTGCAAATCCATGCCTAAAAATGCTTTTTTATTAATCTTAAGATTCTAAATGATTTAATTTATTTTTGAAACTTCAACTGTAAAATTGATAATTATTATCATAATGTATTGTTTTAAAATTTCTTTTACCATGCGTTTAGTGCCAAGAATGCCCTCTTATTTCTTTCAGCTTCTTTGTTTTTCTCATTTGCTCCTTTGCAATTTCAGTTTCTATGTTTTGATTTTTGTTATCTTATATTTTCTCTCCTCTTTCATAGAATTGTTTTCTTGAATTTGTTGGGGAATAGAAGGCAATGGCACCCCACTCCAGTACTATTGCCTGGAAAATCCCATGGGCAGAGGAGCCTGGTGGGCTGCAGCCCATGGGGTTGCTAAGAGTCAGACACGACTAAGTGACTTCACTTTCACGCATTGGAGAAGGAAATGGCAACCCACTCCAGTGTTCTTGCCTGGAGAATCCCAGGGACGGGGGAGCCTGATGGGCTGCCATCTATGGGGCTGCAGAGAGTCGGACATGACTGAAGCAACTGAGCAGCAGCATTCAGCACATATTACTCAAGAATTTCTGCTCTCTGCAGTTAATCTTTTTTAAAGCTGTGTTTTACATTTACCTCTGTGCTGTATATGGGTTTCAGTATTTTTGTCTTTTCTTTTCATTTGCTTACTCAGTCTTAAACAGTAAGACTTCAAATTAAACCTGCAATTTTCCCATGATTCTACTGAGTGGATTTTGGATTAGCTTACTTTTCAGTTTTGCATGGATTTAGATTATCCTTGAATTATCAACCTAGACAGATAACTAACTTTCTACCCAGCAATCCAGGAAAGCTGGACAGAGTCAGTTCCTCTGGCAGTTCCAGTAGGGGAACAGTGTTATCTCTCTGTTTTCAGGAGCTTCTAAGATACACGTGACAGGTGCCAGACTAAATGTAACCCAGTCTCCTCCAGAGAAATAGTTTGGGGGTGTTTTACTCCTATGGGATCAACTTCCTCCATGTCATATAGAGCATTAATTTAGAATAACAGAGCCTTGGAATAACGCTTCATCCCATCAAGTTTCTGTAATGTTCTCTAAAGGACCCTCCCACAGTTTACTCAGTTCAACGCTCTTGGCTACCTCGATAACTATTTCTTCAAAACCGTCTCTGCTGGCTTGCTATTATCTGACACCTCTTAAATTCTAGACACACACAAAGACCCCACCATAGATGTAAGATTGCTTCAATTTGCAGTTATGGAAAAGGCTGGTGAGAAAATGCCCCAGGCTGCAGTCATTTTTCTTCCAAGGCCAAAGTTCCCAGGATGCGAGTGTATTGACAGCAGACATTTGGATGTCTTTCCACTGTCACTGTTAATATAAATTCAGGTTTTTGTTTATTCCTAAAGATGAGTTCCTATAGTCCTATAGATAATATGATATTCGAAAATATCTCCTAGGAGGATTATGCAGAGGCTTTTCCTGGCAGTGATTAAGTTTATGGCTACAATGTATGAGGAGATGTGGGGGATAAAGAGTAGGTGCAGTCCATGGGACCACAAAGAGTCGGACATGACTGAGCAACTAACACACACACACCTGGGTCAAAGCATAAAGTCTTCAGTCGCTGAACTGGGACACAGATCAGTGTACAGACACAGATGCTGCCAGGGTCTCAAGCTACTAGTTTAGGTTTGAAACTTTACAGTTTGCCCCTTAATTTATAGCACGACATATTTTGAATATTTTCTGAATTTTTTAAGTTATCTTATATATTTTTACTTTCCTAATAGCAGATTTTCTTTCAGACTGATTAAACATTTCTCATTATTGGCACCAATGCCTCATTGTCACTCTCAGAAACTTCGCTATTTCTATTAAACAAGAAGATTAAGAAAACATAAGTTTTTATTTTGTTTATGCTACAATTAAAATCATATATTTCTTTATAATTCTTAGAATTTTCTTTGTATTCAATAGTAAAGTACATGACCCACTGACTAAGTAGATTCATTTAAAATTTACCCTTCATACAATACATTTTTTTCACTTCCTTAAAAACTTAATTAATAAAATGTGTCATAAAGCAGTGTAGCAGACTACTTAAAATAACAAAATCAAGAACTAATAAAAGAGGTTTCAGTTCAGTTCAGTTCAGTCACTCAGTCGTGTCTGACTCTTTGTGAACCCATGAATCGCAGCACGCCAGGCCTCCCTGTACATCACCAAGTCCTGGAGTTTACTCAAACTCATGTCCATTGAGTTGGCAATGCCATCCAGCCATCTCATCCTCTGTCGTCCCCTTCTCCTCCTGCCCCCAATCCCTCCCAGCATCAGAGTCTTTTCCAATGAGTCAGCTCTTCGCATGAGGTGGCCAAAGTATTGGAGTTTCAGCTTTAGCATCATTCCTTCCAAAGCACACCCAGGGCTGATCTCCTTCAGAATGGACTGTTTGGATCTCCTTGCAGGCCAAGGGACTCTCACGAGTCTTCTCCAAAAGAGATTTAGTACATTCTTTTTCACACACTCTTCTATTTTTGAGCCAGAAGATTAGAGTTTGAATGCTAACACTAATATCACTTACATATGATTACTATCAATATTTTCATCAGAGAAAATGGTAAAATAAATATTTGTATAACTTTCTGAGGTTTAAATTCAGTAACTGTCAAATTGCCAAGGATAGTTCATGGAACCCAAGTAAACATTTTCTCCAACGTCAATAGCCTGGTCAATGAAGATTAAAAAAAAAAAAAAATACTATCCAATACAATATGAAACCAGTGGAGGAACACTGGAGACTCTCACTGAGTTGTTTTCTTCAGAACATAAATGGTTCCCCTCCAGTTCCTCCATCCAGTGAAGGATTACATTCTCTTGATGCAAGATCCAGTTTGCCTTAGCACATTCACAGAAGTCTGTTTTGTTTTCCGTTCCCCAGAGTCAAAACAAAAGGATGAATTGAATGATAGAGGAATGCTACAGTGTTAACAACAATACAAGCAATTTCATCTTCTAGATTGAAATAGCACCAATCTAAAATAAAGGCATAATATAACAATGGAAACAGTGACAGACTTCATTTTCTTGGGCTCTGAAATCACTGCTGATGGTGACTGCCACCATTAAATTAAAAGAAGCTTGATCCTTGGAAGAAAAGCTATGACAAACCCAGACAGAGTATTAAAAAGCAGAGACATTATTTTACCAACAAAGGTCTGTATAGTCAAAGCTATGATTTTTCCAGTAGTCATGTATGGATGTGAGAGTTGGACCATAAAGAAGGCTGAGTACCAAAGAAATGATGCTTTGAAATGTGGTGTTGGAGAAAATTCTTGAATGTCCCTTGGACTGCAAAGAGATCGAACCAGTCAATCCTAAAGGAAATCAGTCCTGAATGTTCATTGGAATGACTGATGCTGAAGCTGACACTCCAACCCTTTGGCCACCTCATGAGAAGAGTCGACTCATTAGAAAAGCCCCTGATGCTGGGAAAGATTGAAGGCGGGAGGAGAAGGGGATGACAGAGGTTGAGATGGTTGGATGGCATCACCAACTCAATGGACATGAGTTTGAGCAAGCTCTGGGAGATGGTGAAGGACAGGGAAGCTTCCCTGCTTGTGCTGCAGTCCATGGGGCTGCAGAGTCGGACACAACTGAGTGACTGAACAACAACAACATAAGAGCAACCAAATAGTGTACAACTCAGAAAATGATGAAAGGAGCTGAAGTACTTTTAGCTGTCAAAGAACCCCTGTGCTGAAGTCCCGGGGGTCTGCGTTATGGCATGTCATCTGCTTGGTATGTCCCCATAAGGAAAAGAGTAACAGGAAAAATAGAATGAGTGATAACAGACAAGGAAATGAGAGATCCAAGGCTGAAGAGAACTTGACTGCTGTGATACTGACTTTTATGCAAACCTTTTTTCCAAGTTAAGACTTTCCTTTTCTAAATGCTTGCTGAACACAAAAGTATAAATTTTATGCTCAGAAGATTAAAAATCAAAGAGAGACAGAATTGCAACATAATGGTGAAAGAAACTCTATCTCTTCTGCACTTTAGCCAGAGAAAGAAGTGGTGGGAAAAACTAGATAGCTTGAGGAAGTAGAAGACGCTGAGGCAGGCAGCACATCCAGTAGTTAAGGAGTTTCTCAGATTCCAGGAGAACTCAAAAACTCCTCTTATTACCTGCTGCTGCTGCTACTGCTAAGTCGCTTCAGTCGTGTCCGACTCTGTGCGACCCCATAGACGGCAGCTCACCAGGTTCCCCTGTCCCTGGGATTCTCCAGGTAAGAACACTGGAGTGGGCTGCCATTTCCTTCTCCAATGCGTGAAAGTGAAAGTGAAGTCGTTCAGTCATGTCGGACTCTCAGCGACCCCATGGACTGCAGCCCACCAGGCTCCTCTGGCCATGGGATTTTCCAGGCAAGAGTACTGGAGTGGGGTGCCATTGCCTGGTGACTATCTAATATTTCCAGATAGAACACTAGTTTAATGCCATCTAGAAGTATGAGTATCATGCTAATCCATGTGAAGACGAAGGCAAACAAGGCACTATTCTTGCTTTTGACAAAATCAGCACAGAGTACTCGTGCAATTAATCCATTCCCCTCAATTCCTGTTATGAATTATTACATTTCAATGATCATAAAAATACTTTGATTACACTGGACATGACTGCAGAAGTGAAATCCTGGTTACTCTGGTCACTGCTGATAGAAGGCCTCTCAAGGGATGTTTTGAAATGATACAACAGTTGAGAACACTCTTGTTCAGGGTTGTGTTTTGGAGTCTGATTCAGCGCAAAAAAAAATATCCAATCATGAGATGAGAAAAATAGGTATCTTCCTAAAAAGCACTTACAAATGTGAAAACCCTTCAAACTGCAATCTTCAAATAAGTATGAGCTCATTGACTAAGTCATTCTTTTGCCATTGTCACAGGCTGAATTCTTTATTTATGAGTTTAACTGAAGGTGAAGTCATATTTGCCAAGATGCAATTAAGGAGATTAATGACACTGTTTTGCGCTTTCTTCTACCTCAAGCAGGAAATGGATTCATGGTGGAATTTAAAGTAACAAATTCCATCCTAGATTTCTATAAATTCTGATTTCTGAGATAATATGGCCCAGGATCCTGAATTCTTAACTGGCTATAATTTTAATTCAGTATCCTTAAAGGATATAAACACCATGCCCAGCTTTTATAAACTTTTTATTAATATATCTGACCTAAAGGCTTTCCTATTTCTGGCAAATCTTGGTAGGCCTAAGCTCTACACCTCCTCACTCCTAGGCCACAAAATTCCGAACTGACTAGGATCTTACGTCCAAAGCATATAAGAAGAAAAATAGGAAGATGTTCTTTCTTCCCAGAGCTTTTTGCTTTCTTATGTGTTCTCTCCTGATCTCACTGACCTTCCAACCTGACGACATTCTCAGGTCTCATCTGAGTAAATTAGAATTTTGGAAGCTGGAAGCAAATTTCAAGGAGGAAACTACTGACCCCATTTAGTCATCCATGTAAAGTTCTAGATCTTAATAGGATGATGTAGTAGGTTGAATTGTGTATCCCCAGCAAAAGGTATGACCAAGAGCTAACCCCTTGTATCTGTGAATGGGTTCTTACTTGGCAAAGAAGGCTTTGCAGATGTAGTTTGGAATCAGAATCTAAACATAATGATTGGTGTCCTTAGACGAGAAGGGAGAGGAAGTTTCAACATACAGAAAGGAGAAGACCATGTAAAGATGAAGGCAGGATTGGAATTACTATTGCTACCATCAAAAGAATGCCTAAGTGCATCAGAAGATGGAAGAGGCAAGAAAGAATTCTTCTGTAGAGGCTTCAGAGATTCCTACTGATCCCTTCATCTCAGACCTCTAGACTCCAGAACTGTGAACAGTAAATTTTTGTTTTTTGAAGGAGGCAAATTTGTGATAATTTTTTACAGCAGTCCTGGGAAACTAAACCAGTGTTTCTATTGTTGAAAAATAATTAACAAACACTTAACATTTAATAACAGGACTTTCTTGGTGGCCCAGAGAGTAAACAATCTGCCTGCAATCCAGGAGACTTGGGTTCAGAAGATCCCATGGAGGAGGGCACAGCAACCCACTCCAGTGTTCTTGCCTGGAGAATCCCATGGACAGAGGAGCTTGGTGGACTATAGTTCATGGGGTTGCAAAAAGTCAGACACAACTGAGTGACTAACACTACTGCTAACATTTAATAAAATTTTAAATGAGGAGCTTCATGATTTTTTACTAACTGTGTACATTCTTATAACCACACCCCAGACCAAGAAACAGACACAATCAACTCCCCGGAAGACAGCCTCAAGCCCCTTCTAGTTACAACCATACAGCCTCCTGCTCTTTTATATTTATATGTTTAAACTCACAGAGAACATAAATTTAGTTTCTTTCATTCACATCCAGTTTGTAAGATTCATCTATATGTTTACGTATAATTGTATTTCATTTATTCTCATTGCTATACTGTACAGCCACAGAAGCCTGTCTTTTGGCAGTAGGGTGAATAAGCTGTGCATTGTTCAGTTTTTCTTCTCTCGCATAATCTTAAATGTCCCCTTGTTCTTTTTTTCTTTTGTCACTCAGCTTCTCTAGGCCATTTCTCCATTCTTTGTTTCTCTCTCCTCTTTCAAAAGTAATCCTTGTGAGACTGACATCTCAGACTCTGCATATTTCAACTCTCTTCCTTCCTTACTATGATCTGCCAGGATTCTTGTTCAATATTTTCACATTTAACATGACTATTTTTCTTCATAAAGTGATTTTAGTCAAGTCTTAAATCATCACTCCATAATTAGGCCTTCTGTAAAATTTTTCCAGAAAGCTCTCATGCTAATGCCAGGACCACCACAAATCTCCATAAGGAGACAGAGTGAAGCTGGGATCTTTTCATTGCTTTGCTGATTCACTTCTTTTAATATTCTCTGTAATAAACCAGTAATCTAGTGAGTACACATGTCTTCTGAATTCCATGAGCCACTCTAGGAAATTAATCAAATCCAAGAAAGGGATTGTTGGAATCTCAAATTTATAGCCAATAAGTCAAAAGCACAGGTAATAACCTGAGCTTACAACTGGCATCTGAAGTGAGGATAGTCTTGTGAGACTGAGCCCGTAACCTATGGAATCTGATGCCCTTCAGGTAGGTAAGTTCAGAGTTGAAATAATTGCTTGGTGAAGTTGGAAAGATTCCTATACATCAGAATTGGGGGGTCAGAATCAATAAATACATATGTACAAAACTACTCATAGCACTACTGTTTGTAATTGCAAAATATCAGAAACAAACAAGCATAAACACAGAACCTGTCGGATCAACTCTGGTGCATTCAGACAATGGAGTACTACAAAGGTGTGAAAAAGAATGAGACGTAATTTCACAACTGGATGCCATGATTTCTTACATATTGTAAAATGAAAAAAGCATTGTGCAAACTATTCTTCATATAAGGAATACAGAAAAATTTAATACACACTTACTTGCTTATTTTTTTCAAAAATAAAATTGGGAGGAAGAAAGCAGAAATGAATGAGATTGATAATTAATACTGAGTAATTTAAGACAAAATGAAAGTTATGAGTGTGAATGATCACAGTCTCAGTATGCCTTTTGTATATTTTTGACTCTTAAAGATGATGTTATTATTTGACATTAAAAATATAAAATACAGGCAGGGGAAAAAACAAACTACCATAACAAACAAATTTCACTTTTTTCAAATGAATAATATAATCATGCTAAAAGGAAAGAAAGAGAACTTACCAAAGTTACTTTGGAACACTGCATTTTGAATTTATGCCCCGATATGGTCATATATGAGCTGCAACAAAGTACTGAACCACAGTTAATAGTGTTTTCTTCCCCATCCTTTCTCCCTTTTCTCCCCTCCCTCTTCTTTCCTTCTGTCGCTCTTACTTTCTTCTTTCCTTCCTTCCTCCTTTCTTTTCCTTCTAGAAGAGATAAAGTTAACAAGCCAGAAACTACGTGTAGTGTATGTTAGGACTGAATAAATGAGTAAATAAACCACAGAGTTCAGTTCAGTTGCTCAGCTGTGTCCAACTCTTCGCAACCCCCTGGACTGCAGCACACCAGGTCTTGCTGTCCACCACCAACTCCTGGAGTTTACTCAAACTCATGTCCATTGAGTCGGTGGTGCCATCCAACCATCTTGTCCCCGGTCATCCCCTTCTCCTCCTGCCTTCAATCTTGTCCCTCATCAGGGTCTTTTCAAATGAGTCAATTCTTCGCGTCAGTTGGCCAAAGTATTGGAGTTTCAGCTTCAACATCAGTCCTTCCAATGAATATTCAGGACTGCTTTCCTTTAGGATGGACTCATTGGATCTCCTTGCAGTCCAAGGGACTCTCAAGAGTCTTCCCCAACACCACAGTTCAAAAGCATCATTTCTACGGTGCTCAGCTTTCTTTATAGTCCAACTCTCACATCCGTACACGACTACTGGAAAAACCATAGCTCTGACTAGACAGACCTTTAACTGAACAAATAAGAGCCATATCTTTCATGGTTAAAAAGAGGATTTGAAACATGATAAGAAGGAAGCTTTGGAGAAGGAAATGGCAACCCACGCCAGTATTCTTGCCTGGAGAATCCCAGGGACGGAGGAGCCGGGTAGGCTGCAGTTCATGGGGTCACTAAGGGTTGGACATGACTGAGCGACTTCATTCTCACTTTTCACTTTAATGCATTGGAGAAGGAAATGACAACCCACTCCAGTATTCTTGCCTGGAGAATCCCAGGAATGGAGGAGCCTGGTGGACTGCCGTCTATGGGGTCACACAGAGTCGGACACGACTGAAGCAGCTTAGCAGCAGCAGCAAGAAGAGAGCTTGTGGTTTTTAATTGAAATTTTCTAATTATAATTAACATCAGCATAGATGCATCATACATTACAATTAGAGAGATACATAGACAGAGGCAAAGAGGGAGAAAGAAGTAAGTGGGTGCATGTAATGTTTGTATACAACAAAAGTTTTGTTTTCTAATGCCCTTGTTCCCTCAAATAAATGAAGACTTCTTGCAGAAATAACAAATCCAGGGCTGGGTGAAGAAAAGCACAAAGTGAGCCTGAAATGTTTTGGTTTGAAAGAATGTAAGGAAACATGAAAGAAGAATGGGGACATGTCAAAAGGACACAAGAGATGATTTGAAGTGGTTCTTACTTGACAAATCTAGAAAAATGTGGGCATTAAAATAAGTAAGAGAATTAATATAATAATAATAATTCATTGAGTTATTTTTGGTGAAGGACTATCATTGCTTCAGGGAATTCAATTAAAACACAAATAGAAATCTTGTTTTAGAGACTTACTCCTACCAGCAACATCTTTATAGTAAATAATCGCCAAGTAATTTTTCGGTCTGAGGTTGATGGTTGGGAGAAACCACTGGCAAGAGAAGGAAGCTCCCTGAGCCACTTAATTTGTATATGGGATTAAAATCTCATTGAAAAGTGACATGCCTTGAGATGTAGTCAAAATCATTTTGTAAGATTTTAGTTATGTTCAAAACACAGTTAAAACCACTGCAAGAAAGCAGAAAGTGAAACAGATTTTCAGGAATTTCATCACTAGATTACTTTCTTGCAACATCCATTTCTTCCCAAGCCCGTCATGGAATTCTAAGAAGTTTCTCTTTTCCCCAGCACTTTAATGGCTTCAGTACCCTCAAAAAGTCTTGCTTCAGCTTCCTGTTTCCTAGAATTAGGATCAATGAGTGTCCACAGGGATAGAGGAGTCTGGTTGTTATACCAATAATGAGCAACAGGTTGTTTTCAGGCATAGTACTACCTGATATTTGTATGGCAGTGCCTACAAAATACAAGATAAAGAGGATGGTAAAAGACACCAAAATCTTCATTGCTTTGATATGTGCTTCAGTGCTGGGATCTCTGAATCCTGTGGCATTCAATCGCATCTTTCTGTTGTGTCTCCAAAGGGAAGTGATTAATAAGAAACATGTAATCAGGCATAGTACAAAGACAAGAATGACTCCAATATTGAGCAGAATATGATTTGTCAAGTATTCCCTTTTATGCAGGGTGATCAGCCAGGTTGAGCTTCTGTTCTTCATAATATCATTAATACTAGGCTTTGCAATGCTTGGAAAAGCAAATAACCATGAAATAAGCAAGGACCCCATGAAAAGGAGAAGAACCCTGTTGATGTGACCCTTCAGCCAGAGAAAAATGCAGTGGGAATAATTGGCTATCTTCAGGAAATAGAAGATGTTGAGGCTGGTGGCAAACCAGATACTTGATTGATTCATAATTATCCATAAGTGAGCTATATTTTGACTTAGATTACCAGACAAATATGTATCTGGAAAAAACATCCTCACATATGCATCTGTAATTATTATCCATATCAGGCAAAATCTGGAAGAAGCTAAGCCAGTGAGAATAAGGCTGACAGTAGGGATCTTCTTGCTTTTCACACAATCAATGCAGCTTACAACTCCAATAAATCCATTCCCTAAGACCCCCAATACTGATTCACTAACTGCTACATAAATGAGGAGGCCTTCCAATATACTCAGCATGTCTGCCAATCCTTAATACTATTTTTGTTTCATTAATTTTCAGTTACCTGCTGCAGAAAAAGGCATGTATTGCTGCTTGATGGCAGGATGATTTTCTTCTTTTTCATTTTATAAAGATGAAATGGACCCAATTATTGCATTGTTATGGAATCCAAAATAGCTTCACAGAGACCCCTCTAGTTATGGATATAAAATTTAGCTAGTCTACAGAACACACATCCAGACTGAATGCCTACCCACAATTTGTTAAGATGCAAATAAAAGTTTCTGTTTCTTGGAGTCTACTTGTCCTCCTGAGACTATTTTGCATTTGTTACCCTGGATTGTACAGTAGGAGTGCCTAACACATACCTACAGAAAACAGAGCAGAATAGAAACATAAACTGGACTTTATCATTTTTTAATGTCAACAATGACATTGTCATTTATATTGTGTTAATAATGACAGGAGGCTTCCCAGGTGGCTCAGCAGGTAAAGAATCTGCTTGTAATGCAAGGGATGCCAGAGACTATATTCGATCCCTGAGTCAGGAAGATCCCCTGGAGGAGGGCAGGCAACCTACTCCAGTATTCTGGCCTGAAGAATGCCATGGACAGAGGAGCCTGGTGGGCTATATTCCATGGGGTCACAAAGAGTCGGACATGGCTGAGCAACTAAGCACAGCACAGCACAATAATGACAGTTTAGATATATAAAGCAAAAAACAGTGTATAGAAGAGATGAATGAATTTAGCCATTGTAGAGGAAGCTGCTTCTTTGAAAAGATCAATAAAATGGATTAGCCTTTAGTCATACTGACTACGGGTTTTCCAGTTGGCTCAGTGGTAAAAAGTCTACCTGTAAATGCAGGAGTCTCAGGAAATGTGGGTTTGATCCTTGGGTTAGGAACACTTCCTTGAAAAGGAAATTGCTACCCATTCCAGTATTTTTACCTGGAAAACTCCATGGACAGAGGAGTCTGGCTGGCTAGGGCCCATGGAGTCACAAAAATTCAGATACAATTTAGTGCCTGAGCATGCATGCAAGGATGCTAACTAAGAATAAAAGAGAGGCCAGAAGTGAAATGCAGTATCACAAGTGATCCCATGGACATTTAAAGGAATATTAGGAGTAATTCTATGTCTCCAATTTAATAAATTAGGTGAAATGTACCAACTCTTTGAAAAACATCCATTGTCAACACTCACACAAGAAGAAATAGGAATGTGAATAGGTCTAATTCTGTTATTAAAATGAGGGGCTAATCAATAACCTTCTAAAACAGAAAGCAACAGGCCAAGGTGGAGTCATGGTAAATTGCAACAAACTTTTAAGGAATATTATACTAATTCTCTCTAGTCTCCTTCAAAGAATAGAAGCAGAAGGACTATTTTCCAACTCATTTTAAGTTCAGCATTACCCTAATAACAAAACCAGACACAGACATCACTAGAAGAGAAAATCACAGACTAATATCTCTCATGATCATAGATGTGAAAATTCTCATTGAATTAGCAAATTCAATCCAAAAATGTATACAAAAATATAATTTAGTGAAACAACTGGGATACAGTTCAACAAACCTGGTTCAACATTTAAAATGATTTAATGTAACCCATCATATTAACAAATGAAAAAAAGCAGACAATGTATCAATAGCTGCAAAAAAGCATTCAACAAAATCCACATTCATTCGTTATAAGAATGCTCAATAAGCCAAGAATAGAGGAAAATATCTTCAACTTGATAAAGATTATCTAAAACAAATCTAAAACTAGCATTGTACTTCACGGTGAAATACTCAAAGTTTTTATACCAATAATAGGTACAAGTCAAAGATATCCTCTCTCACTACTGCTTTTCAACATGTTCTAGAAATACTAGCTAATGCAACAAAGGAAGAAAGATAAAAGTATACAAATTGGGATGGTAGAAATAAAATGGTCTTTGCAGTTGACATGATCATGTATATAGAAAATCCAAAAGAAATGACCAAAAAAACCCTCCTGAAACTAATAAGTTAGTTTGACACAAATGTAGCAAGACACAACGTAGCAAGATACAAAGTTACCATATGTAAGTCAGTTGCTTTCTTATACAGCAATGAACAAACTTAAAATTAAAACAAGATACCATTTCCATAACATCCCCCCAAATGAAATACTTAAGTATAAATATAACAGAATAAGTGCAAACCTTTATGAGGAAAACTACAAAACTGATAAATGAAAATAAGGAACTAAGTAAATGCAAATGACAGAGAAACCTGGCAGACTACAGTTCATGGAGTCACAAAGAGTCAGACATGACTGAGTAATTAAGCACACACGTAAATGTAACAATAGTCCATGATTATGGTTAGGAAGACTCAATATTGTCAAAATGTCAGTTCTTCCCCACTTGATCTATAGATTCAGTGTAATCACAGTAAAAAATCTCAGCATGTTATTTTGTTGACATTGACAAACCGATGCTAAAGTTTATATTAGGAGTCAAAAGACCCAGTATAGGCAACATAATATTGAAAGAGAAGAATAATATCAGAGAATTGACACTATTTGCCTTCAAGACTTAAACAAGACAGTGTGGTTTTAGCAAAACAATAGACCAATAGATAAATGGAACAGAATAAAGAGCCTATAAGCAGATCCACATGAATATAATCAACTGACCTTCAACAAAAGAGCAAAAGAGGTACAATGGAGCCCAGATAATCTTTTCAGCAAGCTGTGCTGGAACAAATAAGACACCCTCATGCAAAAAAAAACCTGATTTTGGATGCATTCTTTATACCATTCACAAATATTAATACCAAACAGATCACACACTAAAATGTAACAAACAAAACTATAAAACTCCTACTAGATAACATAGAAGAAAACCTAGATGATCTTCAAAATGGCAATGACTTTTAAAATAAAGCACCAAAGGCAAAATCCATGAAAGAATTAATTGATAAGCAGGACTTCATTAAAAAAAAAAAATCTGCTTTGCAAAAGGCACAGTCAAGAAAAGGAAAAGACAAGTCTCAGACTGGGAGAAAATATCTGAAAAAGACATATCTGATAAATTACTGTTACCCAGACCATAAAAAGAACTCGTAATACTCAACAAAAAGTAGATAAGGAAACCTAGCTAAAAACTGGGTCAAAGATTTCAACATATACCCTACCAAAGAAGATATATAGGTGTCAAATTATATTCTACTGGCAGCAGTCCCTAATCCAAGTTCAGAATAAGGTCCTGAATGATTTCAACAAACTGAAGTGAAAGAATTATTATCCTAGGTTTAAAAAAGACTCTTTTCAGCAGGTTATGAATAAGAAAATAGACCCAGCTGCCACAGGCAATTATCTTTAACCCCAAAGAGACAAGGTCTAGGATGAAGATGCTAATGTCACAGAATAGAGAGGTAAATAGCTTGAGTCCTTGATCATGGATTAGAACCATCTCTCCTTTAGATGCCTAGGTAAATGAAATAATTTTCTTAGAGTTTACACTAGTTTGAGACAATTTTTTTTTTAATAGTCAAAAGTTTCCTGACTAATGCTGTTCAGTCGTCAAGTCATGTCCAAGTCATGTCCCACTCTTTACAACCCCATGGACTGCAGCATGCCAGGCTTCCCAGTCCCTCACCATCTCCTGGAGTTTGCCCAAGGCAATAAACAACCTTGTCATACTCCTTTCTCAGTCTTGATCCAGTTAGTTGTTCCATACAAGGTTCGAACTATAGCTTCTTGACCTGCATACAGGTTTACCAGAAGACAGGTTAGATGTTCTTGTATTTCCATCTCTTTAAGAGTTTTCCACAGTTTTTTATGATCCACACAGTCAAAGGCTTTAGCATAGTCAATGAAAGAGAGGTAGATGATTTTGTGGAATTCCCTTGCTTTCTCTATGATCCAACAAATGTTGACAATTTGATCTCTGGTTCCCCTGCCGTTTCTAAACCCAGCTTGAACATCTGAAAGTTCTTGGTTCATGTAATGTTGAAGCAGGATTTTCCTGACTAGCATAGCTCCCCCAAATATTGTTAATACATACATATTTTCAGGGACTGGTTCATGCTGTATATAACAAGGCATGTTGTTTCATATCACCTTAAGAATTATAACAATTAACGACAAATTCTTTTTAAAAAAATATCTATTCATTTATTTATTTGGCTGTGTCGGGTCTTAGGGCTTCTAAGTAACTCAGCTGGCAAAGAATCTGCCTTCAATGTAGGAGACCGTGGTTCAATTCCTGACAGGAATAGCCGTTAGAGATGGAAGAGTTGCGCATGCAGGATTTTTGTTGTGGTGCAGGGACTCTCTAGTTGCATTGCTCAGGTTTAGTTGCTCTGCAGCCTGCAGGATCTCAGTTCTCTGACCAGGGATGGAACCTATGTCCCCTGCATTGCAAGGTGGATTCTTAACCACCGGCTCACAAGGGAAGTCCTTGTGTAATTGTTTTTATCTGTGGAAACGTCCCTCATGATATAAGGTTAATATAAATGAGAACACATAAACTTTTCCAATCATCTGGCAATATTGATTGCTAACCTCCCAAATATGTCTCTTCTTTACATTGTGTAGCTCTAATAAATATTTCAATAATTTATACTTATTTATCTGAATATTGACTTTTTTTTCTGGTTAAAGGAGAATTTTATTTTAGCATCCTTAACAAAGCCCTTAGATTTCTGTATTCTCTTTTCACAGAAATCTCACTTCCAGAGCCATGTCACAAACTAAGATGCAAATATCACATACTAGCATAAAGAGAATTTCCATTTCACCAGAAATAAAATTTCATGCAAAGTAGGTAACACTTTCATGGTAAATAAATCCCAGACATCAGAAAACTACTTTGGAGAGGAAAAATTTTAAGTAACTATTAAAAATTATGCAAGAGAATCATGACCTAAATAGAAAATTGGAAATCACCTAAAAAGCCTTTTTAAAGAGCCACTGTCATTATTCTGTTATATAACTTTAACTTTTACATGGTTTGTGGATATAATATGTTGTTCTATAATATTTTCTCTACTAAGAAACACAGTTACCATTTCTCATATTAATAATACCTTTGCTATCATGATATCTGAGAGTATCTTAGTCATTCTCCTTCTCTAAAGTTATAAATGTTATCAATTGTACGCTACAGGGTTTCTCAACCTCACACATGACATTTTGGGCTGGATAGTTCTTTGTTGTAGGAGGCTGTCTCAGAATTGCAGGATGCCTAGCAGCATCCTTAGCCTCTACCCACAAGTAGCTGGCATCACCTCCCAGCTGTGACAACCATAAGTGTCTCCAGACATTGCCAAATGTCCCTTGCAGAGGGGGCAAAAATTGCCTAAGTTGAAAAACACTGATACACTATTACAACTACTACCCACTGATAAATAATTGTGCAGAAATTTTTCTTCTTCACATACCTATGTTTGTTTTACATGAAAACATGTTAAGAATAGGTACAAAAGCATGACCCACAAATGTTGAACATAGGTCAAAAAGTAGGCATTTCCTTAAATGAATTCCACCCTACTATAAAACAAGAGATATTCCTGGTTTCACAAATGAGAGAATAGTTTCCACGTGGAATGGAAATTGAAATGACATGTGCACTAGAGCACAGCAAGTCCTGATAAATTTTGAAAGACCCACATGCAGCCTGGATTCTTTATGTTGCTGAGCAGCATGTCATCACAATAGATAAGTAAGAAAAATTCATTACTAAAATCTGAAAAGTTCTCATAAAAACAAAATACCACATTATTTTTAAGTGTACAAACAAGAGTATAATACATAAAAATATATGCAGATGAATAATCAGCCAAGGTATGATCTATTTAAATTAAAAATATTTCACTAGGAGATAATGAAAGTTTGGAATAAAAGTACAGAAATTATGCAGAAGCCAACACAATATTGTAAAGTGATTACCCCACAATAAAAAAGAGAAAAAAGTACAAAAATAATTTATTTCTGAATAGGAAAATTATAAATAAATGTAGATATATTCTCAAGGTTTTATAGGTTTAGTATATTCCCAAGTATCATCTTGAAAGAATTGTGAATAGAATTTAAAAAAGATGACAGTAGCCATTCAACAAAATTTCAGTCAATAAAGATTTTAATCAAGTAATTTTTAAAATATTATATGTGCTTATGTTAAGAATATACACAAAGGCACAAATGAATGCTTTATTCAGTTGATTTCTATTATGTAATTGTCAAAGGATATATTCATATTTCTGGATTTTTTTAGTGAGTGAAGGGTATGGTATAGGTTTGTTTTATAAGCTGGTAACTGATATTTTGAATATCTTTGGATTAAAAAAGAATCTAGATGAATTCGAAGGTGTTTAATTGCCACTCCAGAATGGAAAGAGACACATGTACCCCAATGTTCATCACAGCACTGTTTATAATAGCCAGGACATGGAAACAACCTAGATGTCCATCAGCAGATGAATGGATAAGAAAGCTGTGGTACATATACACAATGGAGTATTACTCAGCCATTACAAAGAATACATTTGAATCAGTTCTAATGAGATGGATGAAACTGGAGCCGATTATACAGAGTGAAGTAAGCCAGAAAGAAAAACACCAATACAGTATACTAACACATATATATGGAATTTAGAAAGATGGCAATGATGACCCTGTATGCGAGACAGCAAAAGAGACACAGATGTGTAGAGTGGACTTTTGGACTCTGAGGGAGAGGGAGAGGGTGGGATGATTTGGGAGTATGACATTGAAACCTGTATACTATCACGTAAGAAACGAATCGCCAGTCTATGTCCGATGCAAGATACAGGATGCTTGGGCCTAGTGCACGGGGAGGACCCAGAGAGATGTTATGGGGAGGAAGGAGGGAGGGGGGTTCATGTTTGGGAACGCATGTACACCCGTGGTGGAATCATGTCAATGTATGGCAAAACCAATACAGTATTGTAAAGTAAAATAAAGTAAAAATAAAAATTAAAAAAAATAAAAATTCTCCTTTATTAATCATATGTTAATGTTCTAAATCACTTTCAATATCTACTGCCATGTGTTCAGTTCCATGAATGCTCTCTTATTTCATTCTGCTTCTTCGTTTTGTTTTTTCCTTTCTCTGGCTTGCTCCTTTGCAATTATACTTTCTATAGTTTGATTTTTTATCTTATCTCTTCTCCTCTTGCATAGAATTGCTTTCTTGAATTTGATGGAGAATATCTAGTACAATTACTGTAGATTTCTTGTTTTCTGAAGTAACTCTTTTTAAAACTGTTTTTGATTCCACTGTGCGCTATATGGTGTTTGTTGCTTAAAGCTTTTGTTGGTTTTCTTTTACTTTGCGTACACAGTCTCAAACAGTAAGTAAGTCTTCAAATTAGGTCTGCAGCTTCCACCTGAAACCACTGAGTGGCTTTTGAATTATCTTATTTTTTGTTTTTATATGTATTAGGTTATCCCTGTATTATTGACCTAGATAGATAACTAACTTGCTACCCAGCAATCCAACAGAGCTAGGCAGAGTTGGTTCTCTTGGAAACTGCAATAGGGGAACTTCTCTTCCATGTTATCTCTCTGTTTTTGAGGAGCTTCTCAGATATTCATAACAGGTGCCAGACTAAATGTAACCTAGTTTTCCTCCAAAAAGTAAAATAGTTTTGGGGGCATTTTACTACTACAGAATCAAATTCCTCCATATTAACACACAGCATTAATTTAGAATAACATGGCCTTGGGATCGCACATCATCCCATTAATAGGTTCTGTAATGTTCACTAAGGAGCCCTCAATTTCAACACTCTTGGCTACCTCGATAACTATTTCTTCAAAACCATCTCTGCTGGTTTGCTATTCATTGACATGACCTGAACTCTAGACACACACAAAGACTCTAACACTGATGTAGGATTCCTTTATTTGCATCTATGGAAAAGGCATATGACACTACCCCCAACTTCAGCCACCATTCTTTCAAGGCTAGAGATTCCAGGATGTAACAGGATTGCCAGCACACACCTGGATTTCTTTCCACTGTCATTTTCAATAGGAATTCAGGATTTTGCACATTGCTAAAGATGAGGGCCATATTCTTGAAGATAATTTAATATTCTAAAGTATCTCATAGAGGATAATGGCAGAGGATTTCCCAGCAGTCATTATATTTATGGTAGGAGGAATTGTGGAGAATTAAGAGTAGGTCTACATGGGTGGAAACATGAAGGCATTACTTGCTAAAGCGGGACAAAGGTCAGTGTACAGACACAGGTATTGTCAGGATTTCAAGCTACCAGTTTAAGGTTTAAATGCTCCAATTTTCCCTTAATTTATAGCACAAAATATTTTTATTATTTTCTGACTTATAAAAACGAATCTAATATTTTTTACTCTCCTATTAGCAGATTTTGTATCAGACTGATTAAATGTGACTCTTTCATGGCACAAATTCCTCACTGTCACTTTCAGAAAATTTGCTATTTTTATTAAACAAAAAGATCAAGAAAACATACACTTTTTTTTGCCAATTTATCCAACTATTCTATTAATCTTATTTTTATTTTTACTTTATTTTACTTTACAATACTGTATTGGTTTTGCCACACATTGACATGAATCCACCATGGGTGTACATGAGTTCCCAATGCTGAACCCCCTCCCACCTCCCATCCCATATCATTTCTTTTTGATTCTGCTCCATTAAGTAATTACATATTTCTTTACAATTCTTAGAACTGTCTTTGAATAGTAAAGGACAATATCTTCTACTGATTAAGTAGATTTATTTAAAATTTACCCTTTGTAAATTTTTCCTTTTCCTTAACAACCATTGATTAATTAATAAAAAGTATCAGAGAGCAGTGTAGTAGACCATTTAATAATAATAGAATCAAGAGCTAATAAGAAGGGTATAGTTCATTCTTTTTTCACCTACTCTTCTATTTTTTAGCCAGAAGAATTGAGTTTGACTCCTAAAGCTAACACTTTGTAAGGTCACTTATATATGAGGATCCTCAGTATTTTCACCATAGAAAATTATAAAATAATAGATATTATCTACAATTTCATGAAGCTTAAATTAAATAACTATGTCAAATTGCCAAGGATAGTTAATGCAATACAAGGAAACATTTCTCTTGTGTCTTATATCAACAGGTCAATGAAGATTTTTTTTTTAATTTTCTATCCAGTACAATATGAAAACACTGGTAGAAAGTAGGAGACACTCAGTGACTTTTTGTTCCTCAGAACATAAATGGTTCCTCCCTGTTCCTCTGTGCAGCGAAGAATTACATTCTCTTGATGCAAGATTCAATTTTCCTTAGTAGATTCACAGAAGTCTCTCTCTGTTTTCCGTTTCCTAGAATCAAAATAAAAGGGTGAATTGAAGGATAGAGAAATGCTACAGACTTAATCACAATAAAAGTCATTTCATTTTCTGGTGTGAAACAGGACCAGGTTAACAAGAATGTGGCCAAACAGTGCACAACTAAGAAAATGACGAAAGAAGTTAAAGTATTTCTGGCTCTCACAAGAATCCCTGTGTTGAAGTCTCTGGATCCTTTGGCATGATTTGTCATCTGCCTGGTATGTTTCCATAAGGAAAAGATTAACAAGAAAAATGAAATGAGTGACACAGCCAAGGGGATGAGAGATCCTAGGTGGAGGAGAATTTGACTGCTATAGGACCGGATTTTATGCATATTTTTCCAATGCAAGTTGTTTTCTATTTCTAAATGGTCACTGACCCCAAATGTATGAAAAGTTATGCTCAGAAAATTAAAATCAAAGAAAGACAGAATCCCAGAAGAATGGTAAAAACAACTCTCTTTCTTCTGCACTTCAGCCAGAGAAAGAAAGGGTGGGAAAAATTAGATAGCTTGAGGAAGTAGAAGACGCTGAGGCAGACAGCACACCAGGTACCTAAGGAGTTGCTCAGATTCCAGAAGAAATAAAAAATCACTTCTATTACCTGATGACTTTCAAATATTCCTGGATAGATCACTATTCTAACACCACCCAAGAATTATGAATATCATGCCAGTTCTGGAGATGGCCAACCATGTTAAGATCAAGTCAAACAAGGAGATATTCTTGGTTTTGAGAGAGTCAGCACAGAGTACTAGTGCAATGAATTCATTTCTGCAAATTCCTGTTATGAATTCTAAGATTTCAGTGATTATAAAAACTTTTTTGATTACACTTGACATGCCAGCAGAAGTAAAATCTCAGTTACCTTGGTCACTGTCAATAGAGGGTCTTCCAAATGATGGTTTTAAAGTGATACAACATGTTATGGCAAAACCAATACAGTATTATAAAGTAAAATAAAGTAAACATAAAAATTTAATTAAAAAAATGATACAACAGTTGAGCATGCTCTTGTTCAGGCTTATATTTTGGAATCTGTTTTAGTCTAGAAAAGAAATCCCACCATGAAATGAAAAATGGGTATCTTCCAAATATGTAAACCCTTAAAACTGCAATCTTCACATAAGTATGATCTCATTGACTAATTCCCTCTTTTTGCCATTTTCACAGCCCAAATTCTTCATTTATGAGTTTGACTGAAGGTGAGGTCATATTAGCTGAGCGCTGAAGAATTGATGTTTTTGGACTGTGGTGTTGGAGAAGTCTCTTGAAAGTCCTTTGGGCTGTAAGGAGATCCAACCAGTCAATCCTAAAGGAAATCAACCCTGAATATTCATTGGAAGGACTGATGCTGAAGCTGAAGCTCCAATACTTTCACCACCTGATGCAAAGAACTGACTCATTGGAAAAGACCCTGCTGCTGGGAAAGATTGAAGGCAGGAGGAAAAGGGGATGACAGAGGATGAGATGGTTAGATGGCATTACCGACTCGATGGACATGAGTTTGAGCAAGCTCTGAGAGCTGGTGATGGACAGGGAAGCCTGGTGGGCTGCAGTCCATGGGGTTGCAAAGAGTCAGACATGAGTGACTGACTGAACTGAACTTAGGTCATATTTGCTAACATGCAAATAAGAAGATTTTATGACACTGTTTTGTACTTTCTTTTTCCTCAAGTAGGAAATTTTACATTGATTAAAGTTGGAATTTACAGTAACAAATTACCACTCAAAATGTATGAGTTTCCTTGTAAATTCTAATTTCTGAGATTAAATGTGGCCCTAAATCTTGAATTCCCAACAGCCTAAAGCTCCACAGAAAATAATCTTGACCCATTCTAGTTACAACCTCAGATGCTCCTATTTTTTTTTATATTTATATGTGTGAAGATGTGTAAATTTAATTTCTCTCATGCAATAGGCATCTGAGAGTCCCATCACTTCATGGCAAATAGATGGGGAAACAATGGAAACAGTGACGGACTTTATTTGTTTCAGGTTCTCAAATCACTTCAGATGGGACTGCAGCCATGAAATTAAAACATGCTTCCTCCTTGGAAGAAAAGTTATGACCAACCTAGACAGCATATTTAAAAGCTGAGACATTATTTTGCCATTAAAAGTCTGTTTAGTCAAACCTATGGTTTTTCCAGTAGTCATATATGGATGTCAGAGTTGGAGCATAAAGAAAGCTGAGTGCTGAAGAAGAATTGATGTTTTTGAACTGTGGTGTTGGAGAAGACTCTTGAGAGTCCCTCAGACTGCAAGGAGATCAAACTAGTCAATCCTCAGGGAAATCAGTCTTGAATATTCATTGGAAGGACTGATGCTGAAGCTGAAGCTCCAGTACTTTAGCCACCTGATGCGAAGAACTGACTCATTTGAAAAGACCCTGCTGCTGGGAAAGATTGAAGGTGGGAGGAGGAGGGGATGACAGAGGATGAGATGGCTGGATGGCATCACCAACGTGATAGACATGAGTTTTAGTAAGATCTGGGAGTTGGCGATGGACAGGGAAGCCTGGTGTGCTGCAGTCCATGGGGTCACAAAGAGTCGGACATGACTGAATGACTGAACTGACCTGAACATGCAATAGTCAGCTTGTAAGAGTCATCTATTTATTTCCATATAATTGTAGCTGATTTATTCTCACTGCTATACTAGACAGCCTCAGACCACTGTCTTTTTGACAGTGGGAGAAGGAGCTGTACATTGTCCTGAATTTTTTTTAACTTCTCTTTCATAATCCTAAGTTTTCTCTTCTTGTTTCTTCTTCTTTTTTTTTGTCACTCACCTTCCTAGGTATGGCTCTATTCCTTGTTCCTCCCTCCTATTCCAAAAGCAATCTTCATGAGACCACCATCTCAAACTTTGCACATTCTCAACTTCCTTCTGTGTAGTCCTTGCTGTGATCTTCCAGACTTCTTTTTCAGTACTTTCACATTTAGCATGAATATCTTTTTCTTTCTAGGGCGATTTTAGTCAAGTCTTATATCCTCACTCCACGCTGATGTCTTTCATACAATTTTCCCAGAAATGTGAGATGTCACCAACACCACCATGAAACTCCATAACAGGATCCAACAGAGCTGGATCTCTTCTCTTGGTTGTTGATTCACTTCCTTTAATAAATAGTCTTTGTGATAAACCAGTAATGTTGTGAGTACACTTGTTTTCTGAGTTCTGCGAGCCACTCTAGCAAATCAGTCAAACCCAAGCAGGGGGATCACTGGAACCTCTGATTTACAGCCAATAACTCAAAAGCACAGGTTACAACCTGGGCTTGCAATTGGCATCTGAAGAGAGAGAGCAGTCTTGTGGGACAGAGCCCTGAACTTGCATAATCTGCTCCTATCTATAGGTAGGAAATGTCAGTCTGTGTACTCAGTCGCTTAGTCATGTCCAACTCTTTGCAACCCATGTACTCCATGTCCAAGTAGTGTCCAACTCTTAGCCCCCAGGCTCCTCTGTCCATGGAATTTTCCAGGCAAGAATGCTGGAGTACATTGCCATTCCCCACTCAAAGGTGGTGACAGAGTTAGTTAATTGCAGGGTGATGTAGGAAAGGCTGCCACACATTGGAATTGGGTGTCAGAATCAATAAATACACATGTACAAGATTATTCATAGCTGCATTGCTTGTAATTGCAAAATATCAGAAGCAAAGATATACTTAGAATCTGTTGAATCAACTTTTGTATATTCAAATGATGGAGTACTAAAAATGTGTGAAAAAGAATGAGAAATGATTTCATGACTAGATGGGGTGATTTTTTAATATATTTTTAAATGAAAGAAGCAAAGTGTAAACTATCTTTTTATTGTAGTATAATTGCTTTGAAATGTTGTGTAGTTTCTGCTGTAGATAAAGTGAATCAGCTATACATATACATATATCCCTTACCTTTTAGACCTCTCTCCCACCCCCACCACACAATCCCATTCCTCTTGGTCATCACAGAGCACTGACCTGAGCTCCTTGTGCTATACAGGTTTCCACTGGCTATTCATTTTACACATGGTAGTGAATATAGGTCAATCTTAACCTCCAAATTTGTCCCACCCTTTCCCTCTTCCACCCTCATCCATTTGCCCATTCTGTATGTCCATGTCTCTACTCTGGCCCTGCAAATACATTCATCTGTACCATTTTTCTAGATTCAACATATGTGCATTCAGTTCAGTTCAGTTCAGTTCAATCACTCAATCATGTCTGACTCTTTGCGACCCCATGAATCACAGCACGCCAGGCCTCCCTGTCCATCACCAACTCCCGGAGTTCACTCAGACTGGCGTTCATTGAGTCAGTGATGCCATCCAGCCATCTCATCCTCTGTTGTCCCCTTCTCCTCCTGTCCCCAATTCCTCCCAGCATCAGAGTCTTTTCCAATGAGTCAATTCTTTGCATGAGGTGGTCAAAGTACTGGAGTTTCAGCTTTAGCATCATTCCTTCCAAAGAAATCCCAGGGTTGATTTCCTTCAGAATGGACTGATCGGATCTCCTTGCAGTCCAAGGGACTCTCAAGAGTCTTCTCCAACACCACAGTTCAAAAGCATCAATTCTTCAGCGCTCAGCCTTCTTCACAGTCCAACTCTCACATCCATACATGACTACTGGAAAAACCATAGCCTTGACTAGATGGACCTTAGCTGGCAAAGTAATGTCTCTGCTTTTGAATATGCTATCTAGGTTGGTTATAACTTTTCTTCCACGGAGTAAGAGTCTTTTAATTTCATGGCTGCAATCACCATCTTGCAGTGATTTTGGAGCCCAAAAAAATAAAGTCTGACACTGTTTCCCCTATTTCTCCACCTATTTCCCATGGAGTGATGGGACCGGATGCCATGATCTTTGTTTTCTGAATGTTGAGCTTTAAGCCAACTTTTTCACTCTCTTCTTTCACTTTCATCAAGAGGCTTTTTAGTTCCTCTTCACTTTCTGCCATAAGGGTGGTGTCATCTGCATATCTAAGGTTATTGATATTTCTCCCAGCAATCTTGATTCCAGCTTGTGCTTCTTCCAGTCCAGCATTTCTCATGATGTACTCTGCATATAAGTTAAATAAGCAGGGTGACAATATACAGCCTTGACGTACTTCTTTTCCTATTTGGAACCAGTCTGTTGTTCCATGTCCAGTTCTAACTGTTGCTTCCTGGCCTGCATACAGATTTCTTAAGAGGCAGGTCATGTAGTCTGGTATTCCCATCTCTTTCAGAATTTTCCACAGTTTATTGTGATCCACACAATCAAAGGCTTTGGCATAGTCAATAAAGCAGAAATACATGTTTTTCTGGAACTCTCTTGCTTTTTCCATGATCCAGCAGATGTTGGCAATTTGATCTCTCGTTCCTGACTTCACTCTGTATGACAGACTCTAGGTCCATTCACATCTTTACAAATGACCCAATTTCATTCCTTTTTTATGGCTGAGTAATATTCCACTGAATATATGTTCCACATTTTCTTTATCCATCCATCTGTTGATGGACATTTTAGGTTGCTTCCATGTCCTGGCTGTTGTAAATACTGCTGTCTGGGTACATGTGGCCTTTCATATTATGATTTTCACAGGGTATATATGCCCAGAAGTGAAACTGCTGGGTCATGGGACCTAATTAAACTTAAAAGCTGCTGCACAGCAAAGAAAACCATAAACAAGATGAAAAGATAACTCTTAGAGTGGGAGAAAATAGTTGTAAACAAAGCAATGAGAAGGGATTAATCTCCAAAATATACAAACAACTCATGCAACTCAATATCAAAACAACAGATAACAAAATAAAAAAAGAAAATGGGTGGAAGATCTAAATAGACATTTCTCAAAAGAGGATATATGGAGGCAAAAAGACACATGAAAAGATACTCAATATCACTAATTATTAGAGAAATCCAAATCAAAACTACAATGAGGTGACATCACACACCAGTCAGAATGGCCATCATCAAAAAAATCTATAAACAATAAATGCTGGAGAGGATGTGGAGAAAACGAAACTCTTCTACAAAAAGAGAAAAACCTTCTACAATGTAGTTGGGAATGTAAACTGATATAACTACTATGTTGAACAATATGGAATATAACAATTTCTCATACATAAAATAAAAAAAGTAATGTGCATATACTTGTTTATTATTTCAAAAAATAAAAGGAAGAAAGCAGAAATAATTGAGATTCATTATATACAGAGCAATTTAAAATTATATGGAAGTTACTGATGGGGGGGCAGGAATGATAATGTTCTTAATAAGCCTTTGCAGAGTTTTAAATCTTGAAAAATTATGTGAATATTTTACATAAAAAATAAAAGCTAGGTAATTTCACAATTAAAAAAAAGAAAACTAAAAAAAAATTAAAAAGAGCTGGAGGAAAAAATCTAAAACAGAATACAATAAAAAACAGTCCTCACTTTTTCAAATGAATAATATAACCACACTAAAGGAAAACAAAAAGAACTAACTGAAGCAATTTTGGAACACAGCATTTTGATTTTATGCCCTGCTTTACTCTAAAGCAAATATGAGCTTCAGAAAAAGACTGAAACATACTTAATAGTATCTTTCTCCTTCCCTCCTTCCTTCTTTTCCTCTCTTTCTTGTCCTCTTTCTTTTTCTTTCCTTCTTTCTTTATCCCTCTGTCTTTTTTCTTATTCTTCTTTCCTTCCTTGCATCCATTCTTGCTTCATTCCTTTCCTCCTATTTCTTTCTTCTATTTGAGGAAATCTAACACTCATTAAAAAAAAAAAAAACACCTCTCAGTAAATTAGAAATAGAGAGAAATGTCTTCAGCCTGATAAAGATGATCTACAAAAAACCTAGAGCTATTAGAGCATTGTACTTCATGGTGAAATACTCAAAGTGTTTCCACCAGTATCAGGTACAAGGCAAAGATATCCTCTCTCACCACTCTTTATCAGCATGTAATGGAAATTCCAGCTAATGCAATCAAATAAGAAAGAGAAATAAAAGGTATACAGGTTGGGGTGAAAAAAATGAAACTACTTTTGTTTGCAGTTGAGATGATCGTCTAAATAGGAAGAAAGAAGTATGAAAACCCCCTGAAACTAACAAGCAATTATAGCAAGGTAACAAGATACAAAGTTAAGATACAAAAGTCAATTGCTTTCTTATACACTAGTAATGAGCATGGAGAATTTGAAATTAAAAGCAATATTATTTACATTAGCATCCAAAAAATGAAATTCTTAGACATAACAAGTGCAAGACCAATATGAGGAAAACTACAAAACTCTAGTAAATGAAAATGAAGAAGAGCTAAATATATGTAACAATAGTCCATGTTTATGGGTAAAAAGGCTCTATTCAAAATGACAGTTCTTTCCAACTTGATCTATAGATTCAGTGCAATCCCAATATCTCAGCATGTTTTTGATAATGGCAAACTAATTCTAAAGTTTATATGAAGAGTTAAAGACTCATAATAGTCATCACAATATTGACGGGGAAGAACAAAAAGAACTGACACTACTTGATATCAACTTACTATTAATCTAAAAGTGTAGTAACCAAGACAGTGTGGAATTCACAAAAAATAAATAGACAAATGGAACAGAATAAAGAGCCCATGACTAGACCTACATACATACGGTCAACTGACCTTCAACAAAAGGGCAAAAGCAATACAATGGAGCAGAGACAGTCTTTTCAACAAGCAGCATTGGAACAACTGGACATCCACATGCAAAAAAAAAAGAAAAAAAAAAAAGAAAGAAATGAATTTAGATGCACACCTTACACCATTCACAAACTTTCACTCAATATGGACCATAGACCTAAAGGCAACAGCAGAACCATAAAACTCTTAGAAGACAACATAGGGGGAAAAAAAGAGAGATGATCTTAATGACAATGACTTTTTAGATAAAATGCAAAAGTCAAAATCCATGAAATAACTTTGTGATCCCATGGACTTCAGCTTTCTAGGTGCCTCTGTGCATGAAATTCTCTGAGCAAGAATACTGGAGTGGGTTGCCATTCCCTTCTCCAGGGAATCTTCCCTAACCAGGGATTGAACTCAGGTTTCCTGCATTGCAGGCAGATTCTTTACCTTCTGAGCCACCAAGGAAGAATCAATTGATAAGTTAGAATTCATTAATACATAAAATTTCTGCTTTGCAAAAGATAAACCAGACTGGGAGAAAATATTTGCAAAACACATATCTGATAAATGATTGGTGTTCAAAGCATAAAATGAATGCCTAATATTCAATAAGTAGGAGAAATGCAGTTTAGAACTGGACCAAAGATTTTAACATATACCCTACCAAAGATATACAGGTATCAAATCATGATATTCTATTAGTAGCTGGTCCCTGATCCAAGTGTAGAATAAGGTCTCAAATGATTTTAATAAGCTGAAATTAAGGATTTAATATCCTTAGTTTAAATTAGAATTCCCTGTCTGCAACAAGACACAAGTAAGAAAACAGATTCAGTTGCCATTGGCTACTATCTCATAATCCAAAAGAGAAGAGCCCTAGGGAAGAAGACCCTAAGATCAACACAACAGAGGAGTAAATAACCGGAATCCTTGTCATGACTGATAACTCTCTCCTTGCGATGCCTAGGTAAATAAGATAATTAATTTCCTTATAGTTTACACCAGTTTGAGACAAGACTTTTTTATAGTCAAAAGCTTCTTGACTAATATATCTCCCTAAAATACTGTTAATATGTACATATTTCCAACAGGCTCATGCTGCGTATGATACAGCCTAATGTTTAATATCATTTTAGGGATATTAGCAATTAATAAGTAATTTCTCCATTTAGGGAAATTTCACTCAGTATATAAGAAAATGTTACCTTTTCCAATGAATTTAGCACCCTAACTTCAATTCAATATAGAAAGTAAGTAGTAAAACATCTCATTTTTTAAGTTGTGTGGCTTTAATAACTATTTCTATGTTGTTGTTCAGTCTCTAAGCCGAGTCCGATTCTTTGCGACCTCATGGACTGCAGCACACCAGGTTTCCCTGTCCTTCATCATCTCCCAGAGTTTGTTTAAACTCACGTCTGTTGAGTTGGTGATGCCATCCAACCATCTCACCCTCTGTCATCCCCTTCTCCTGCCTTCAATCTTTCCCAACATCAGGATCCTTTCCAATGAGTCGGCTCTTCCTATCAAGTGGCCAAAGTATCGGAGCTTCAGTATCAGTCCTTCCAATGAATATTCACGGATGATTTCCTTTAGGATTGACTTGTTTGCTCTCTTTGCAGTCCAAGGGACTCTCAAGAGTCTTCTCCACAGTTAGAACTTTAGAACCACAGTTTTAAAGCTTCAGTTCTTCAGTGCTCAGCCTTCTTTATGGTCCAGTTCTCACATCCGTACATGACTACTGGAAAAACCATAACTTTGACTAGACAGACTTTTGTTGGCAAAGAAATGTTTCTGCTTTTTAATACACTGTCTAGGTTTGTCATCACTTTTTTTTTTTTTTTAGGAGCAAGTGTCTTTCAATTTCGTGGCTGCAGCTCATTCCACATGCTTGCAGGGTAATGCTCAAAATCCTCCAAGCTAGGCTTCAACAGTACGTGAACCGAGAACTTCCAGATGTACAAGCTGGATTTAGAAAAGACAGTGGAATAAGAGATCAAATTGCCAATATCCACTGGATCATAGAAGAAGCAAGAGAATTCCAGAAAAACACCTACTCTGCTTCATTGACTACACTAAAGCCTTTGACTATATGGGTCACAACAAACTGGCAAATTCTTTTTTTTAATTCTTTTTTTTTTTTTTAACTTTACAATATTGTATTGGTTTTGCCATAAATCAACATGAATCCGTCACGGGTGTACATGTGTTCCCAATTCCGAACCTCCCTCCCACCTTCCCCCCGCCACGCCATCCCTCTGGGTCATCCCAGTGCACCAGCCCCAAGCATCTTGCACCCTGCATGGAACCCAGACTGGCAATTTGTTTCTTATATGATATTATACATGTTTCAATGCCATTCTTCCAAATCATCACACCCTCTCCCTCTCCCACAGAGTCCAAAAGACTGTTCTATACATCTGTGTCTCTTTTGCTGTCTCGCATACAGGGTTATCATTACCATCTTTCTAAATTCCATATATATGCGTTAGTATACTGTATTGGTGTTTACCACCACTTTACCTGCCTCCTGAGAAACCTGTATGCAGGTCAGGAAGCAACAGTCAGAACTATCTCCATAATTTATATTTATTTATTTGAATATTTCCATTTTTGGTTAAAAGACCACTTTATTTTATAGTCTTTTACAAAGCCCTTAGATTTTCTGTATTCTTTTTTCAGAGAAAACTTACTTCTAGTGTCACCATACAAAGTGAGATGCAAATGTCACATACTAGCATAAAGAGAATTTCCATTTCACCAGGAACAAAACTTTCATGCAAAGTAAACAACATTTTCATGGTAAAATAAATCTCAGGCATCTACTTTGGAAGGGAAAATTTTTAAGTAACTATTGAAAAGTATTCCAGAGAGTCCTGATCTGTGCAGAAATTTGGAAATCACCTAAAAAGCTTTTAAAAAACAACCATTGTCAATATATTGTTATCTAAATTTTAACTTTTACATGCTTTGTAGAAATATATAGAATATGTTGTTCTGTAATATTTTCCCCACTAAGAAACAGCTATCATTTATCACATTAATAATACTATTCTCTATCATGTTTATCTTAGAGAGTCAATTATTTTTATTTTAATTCCTTCATAAGTCTCCTTCTCTTGAAGTTTAAGCTCTTCCCAGTTGTTCACTACAGGGCTTCTCAATCTCACACATGACATTTTGGGCTGGATAGTTCTTTGCTGTAGGAAACTGTCCTGGAATTGTAGGATCCCTAGCAGCATCCCTGGCCTCTATCCACAGAGGCTGGCATCATCTCCCTAGAAGTGACAACCATACTTTCCAAATGGACCTAGAGAGGGGTCAAAAACCACATTTGTAGAACGCTAATCCACTATTTTAACTAGTTGATAAACAATTGTGCGTAAGTGCATTTGCAAATACCTGTGTTGCTTCCCTTACATCAAGGCATGGTCAGAATAGGTTAAAAACCATGACCTTAAAATGTTGGCAGCAGATAAAAAACTAGGCATACCTCAAGCAAATTTCACCGCCCTAGAAAACTACTTTCAAAAATGAGAGAATAATTCTGGTACAAGTGGAACAGAAAATAAAGTCGAATGAACATTAGATCACAAAAGAATCCTGATAAATTTTGAAAGATCCACATGCGGAACATATTCTTCATGCTGTTGAGCAGCATGTAATTACATTACATAAGCAAGAAAAAAATCATAAGCAAGATCCTGACAAATCATATAAAAATAAAATACAACAATTTTTTCTTTCTAAATGTGCAAACAAAAGTGAATAATACAGAAAAATATATGCAGATAATTAGCTCAGAAATGATCTATTTCAATCAAACAGACAACAATGAGATAATTAAGTTTTGAATACAAGGACAGAAATGTGTTTCTTAATCAGAAAACAAAAATTTATATATAATGTAAATACATTCTCAAGAATTTCTAGATTTCGTATATTTCTAAACATTGTCTTGAAAAAATACTAAGTAGAGGTCAAGAAAAGATGATAGTATTTGTTCAACAAAATTTCAGTCAATGAAGATTTTAATCCAGTATTTATTGAAATATTAAATGTGTTCCTATTAAAAGCATATGCAAGTGCTCACATGCATATTTTATTCAAGTTCTATAATGCTACTGTCAGAATATGTATTCTTAACATTTCTAGGTTTGGGGGGAGGGTGAAAGCTAAGGGTTAGGTTTGTTTCATAAGCTGGTAACTAATCAATATTTTTTTAGTACTTTTGGATTAAAAAAGGGATCTAGACAGATTCTATGATGCTTAATTGCAGCCCCATGTATAAAAATTCTCCTTTATTAATCTTAGATCAAGGTTCATGTACACCCGTGGTGGATTCATGTCAATGTATGGCAAAACCAATACAGTATTGTAAAGTAAAATAAAGTAAAAATAAAAATTTTTTTAAAAATCTAAAAAAAAAGTTGTAGATGACTTTGTTTTCTGAACCTTGAGCTATAATATGAACAATTATATCCATAACATATGTGTTTTAAAATTTATGTTGTCGTGTATGATTTCATGAACGTTCTATTTATTCACATCTTTGCTTTTTTTTTTTTCACATCTTTGCTTTTTTTCCCTATGCTGTTGCTGCTGCTGCTGCCGCTAAGTCACTTCAGTCATGCCCGACTCTGTAAGACCCCATAGATGGCAGCCCACCAGGTTCTTCTGTCCATGAGATTCTCCAGGCAAGAATACTGGAGTGGGTTGCCATTTCCTCCAATGCATGCATGCATGCTAAGTCGATTCAGTCATGTCCGACTCTGTGCAACCCCAAGGACAGCAGCCCACCAGGCCACTCCATCCATGGGATTCTCCAGGCAAGAATACTGGAGTGGGTTGCCATTTCCTTCTCCTTTTTTTCTCTATGGACCTTTGCAATTTTCCTTTTTATATTTTATTTTTGTTATTCATCTTATAACAATATCAATAACCTCAGATATGCAGATGAAACCACTCTTATGGCAGAAAGTGAAGAAGAACTAAAGAGCCTTTTGATGAAAGTGAAAGAGGAGAGTGAAAAAGTTGGCTTAAAACTCAACATTCAGAAAACTAAGATCATGGCATCTGGTCCCATCACTTCATGACAAATAGATGGGGAAGCAATGGAAACAGTGACAGATTTCATTTTGGGGGACTCCAGATGGTGACTTCAGCCATGGAATTAAAAGACGCTTACTCTTTGGAGGAAATGTTATGACCAACCTAGACAGCATATTAAAAGCAGAGACATTACTTTGCCAACCAAGTTCCATGTAGTCAAAGCTATGTTTTTTTCCAGTAGTCATGTATGGATGTGAGAGCTGGACTATAAAGAAAGCTGAGCGCCAAAGAATTGATGCTTTTGAACTGTGGTGTTAGAGAAGACCCTTGAGAGTCCCTTGGACTGCAAGGAGATCCAACCAGTCCACCCTAAAGAAAATCAGTCTTGAATATTCATTGGAAGGACTGATGCTGAAGCTGAAGCTCCAAAACTTTGGCCACCTGATGAAAAGAGCTGACTCATTGGAAAAGCCCCTGATGCTGGGAAAGACTGAAGGTGGGAGGAGAAGGGGACAACAGAGGATGAGGTGGTTTGATGGCATCACCGACCCGGTGGACATGAGTTTGAGTAAGCTCAGGAGTTGGTGATAGACAGGGAAACCTGGCGTACTACCGTCCATGGGATCACAAAGAGTCGGACATGACTGAGTGACTGAACTGAACTGATTCATCTTATATTTTATCTCTACTTTCATAAAAAATTTTAAATTGAATTTGATGAAGAATATTTAGTATTCAATATTAATCTTTGTTGCCCTATATTCACTCATTTTTAAAACTGTTTTCCATTCTTGTGGGTACTAGGGAATGCTTTCAAGCACTGTATACTGTTTTGCTGTTGCTTCAAGCTTTTTTTTTTAAGTTTTCTACCTTGCTTACTCAATGTTAAGCAGTAAGCCTTCAAAAAAGTCCTGCAATTATCCCCTGTAACTGCTAATACATTTTAGATTATCTTATTTTTCATTTTACATTAATTTAGGTAATCCCTGTGTTATCAAAGTAGACAGACTGTAACCAACTTGCTGACCCAGCAGTCCAGAAGAGCAGGGCAAGTTGGTTCTCTTGGCAATTCCAGTAACGCAACTTCTTTTTCCATGTTATCTCCCTGCTTTTCAGGAGCTTCTCAGATATGCATGACAGGAGACAAACTAAATGTAATCCAGTTCTCTGGAAATAGTTTTGAGATATCTTACATCAGTTATTTACACATCAGCATAGAGCATTAATTTAGAATAATGCTGCTTTTGGATAACCTTTCTTCATCCCATCAAGAATCAACTCTAGTACATTCAAATGATGAGGAGCTAAAAAGTTGTGAAAAAGAATGAGAAATAATTTCATGAATGGGTGCAGTGATTTCTTACATGTTGTAAAATGAAAAAAAAAGTGTAAATTATCTTTTATATAAGAAACAAGAAAAATTAATATATACATATTTTATTTTTTAAAAAATAAAAATAGGAGGAAGAAAGCAGGAATGAATGACACTGATGATCTACAGGGAGTAGGTTAAAGTGAGTTGGAAGTTATGGAGGGTGGGGATAATAATATTCTCCATATGACTTTTGTATAATTTTGACTCTAAATGATTTTAATGTTTTATATTAAAAAAATAAAATAAGGGCTAGGGGATAAACATAAAACAGAACACAGTATGAAAAATCCTTACTTTTTCAAATGAAGATATAACTCACCTAGAGCCAGACATCTTGGAGTCCGAAGTCAGGCAGGCCTTAGGAAGCATCGCTATGGACAAACCTAGAGGAGGTGATGGAATTCCAGTTGAGCTATTTCAAATTCTAAAAGATGATGCTGTGAAAGTGCTGCACTCCATATGCCAGCAAATTTGGAAAACTCAACAGTGGCCACAGGACTGGAAAAGGTCAGTGTTCATTTCATTCCCAAAGAAAGGCAATGCCAAAGAACGTTCAAACTACTGCACAATTGCACTCATCTCACACACTAGCAAAGTAATGCTCAAATTTCTCCAAGCCAGGCTTCAGTAGTACATGAACCATGAACTTCCAGATGTTCAAGCTGGATTTAGAAAAGGCAGAGAGACCAGAAATCAAATTGGCAACTTCCGTTGGATCATCAAAAAAGCAAGAGGGTTCAAGAAAATGTCTACTTCTGCTTTATTGACTATGGCAAAGCCTTTGACTGCGTGGATCAGAGCAAACTGTGGGAAATTCTTCAAGAGATGGGAATACCACACCACCTGACCTGCCTCCTGAAAAATCTATATGCAGGTCAAGAAGCAACAGTTAGAACTAAACATGGAAAAGCAAACTTGTTCCAAATTAGGAAAGGAGTACATCAAGGTTGTATAACGCCTCCCTGCTTATTTAACTTATATGCAGAGTACATCATGAGAAATGCTGGGCTGGATGAAGCACAGGCTGGAATCAAGATTGCCAGGAGAAATATCAATAACCTCAGATATGCAGATGACACCACCCTTATGGCAGAAAGTGAAGAACTGAAGAGTCTCTTAACCAATGTGAAAGAGGAGAGTGAAAAAGTTGGCTTAAAACTCAACATTCAGAAAACAAAGATCATAGCATCTGGTCCCATCACTTCATGACAAATAGATGGGGAAGCAATGGAAACAGTGAGAGACTATTTTCTTAGGCTCTAAAGTCATCGCAGATGGTGATTGCAGCCATGAAATTAAAAGATGCTTGCTCCTTGGAAGAAAGCTTTAGACAGTATATTTAAAAGTAGAGACATTACTTTGCTAACCAAGTTCCATTTGGTCAAAGTTATGGTTTTTCCAGTAATCATGTATGGATGCGAGAGTTGGACTATAAAGAAAACCGAGTGCCAAAGAATTGATGCTTTTGCACTGTGGTGTTGGAGAAAACTCTTGAGAGTCCCTTGAACTGCAAGGAGATCCAAACAGTCCCTCCTAAAGGAAATCAGTCCAGAATATTCATTGGAAGGACTGGTGCTGAAGCTGAAACTCCAATACTTTGGCCACCTGATGCGAAGACCTGACTCGTTGGAAAAGACCCTGATGCTGGGAAAGATTGAAGGCGGGAGGAGAAGGGAATGACTGAGGGTGAGATGGTTGGATGGCATCACCGACTAGATGGACATGAGTTTGAATAAACTTCAGGAGTTGGTGATACAGGGAGGCCTGGCATGCTGCAGTCCACAGTGTTGCAAAGAGTCAGACATGGCTGAGCAACTGAACAAATTGAAAGGGAAAGAAAAATAACCAAAGTAACTTTTGCACACATTATTTTGGTTTTATGTCCTATATAGACATAGGAGCTGTTAAAAAAAAGTACTAAACTGTAGTTAATAGCATTTTCTTTCTCATTTCCTGCCTTTCTTTTCTGACTCCCTTCTTTCTTTCTCTTTCTCTGTTTCTCTTTGTTTCTTTCTTTCTCATTCTTTCATTTTTCTCTTCTTTCTAGAAGTGATGTGAATTAACAAATCTGAAACTATGCTCAGTGTATCTCAGGACTGAATAGATTAATAAAAAAACACTGGGAAAAGAATGGGAGCAATGTTTTTCACTCTTAAAGACAAGGTTTGCAACATGAGAAGAAGGAAGCCTGTAGCTTTGAACTGGAATTAGAGAAACCAGCATAGACACTGCATATATTATACATATAGAGAGAGAATGAGGAAAAGAACTAAGCAAATGTGTGGATGTCTGCCTGCTGTTGCTTCAGTTGTATCCAATTCTTTGTGACCTCATGGACTGTAGTCTACCAGGATCCTCTTTCCATGGAATTCTCCAGGCAAGAATATTGGAGTGGATTGCCATGCCCTCCTCCAGGGGATCTTCCCAACTCAGGGATCTAACCCGTATCTTTTGTATCTCTTGCATTGGCAAGCAGGTTCTTTACCACTAGCATAACCTGGGAAGCCCATATGGATGTGTGTATACAACCATATCTTGGTTTTCAAATTCCCTTGTACACTAAAAGAAATGAGGACTCCTTGGAGAATAGTGAATTCAGGGCTAGATGAGGAAGGGTACAAAATGAGCCTGAAACATTTGTTGTGCAAGAATGTAAGGAAACATGAAAAGAATTATGTGCCCATGCTCAGTCACTTAGTTATGTCTCACTCTTTGGGACCTCATGGACTATAAGCTCACCAGGCTCCTCTGTCTATGGGATTATCCTAGCAGGAATACTGGAGTGGGTTGGCATTTCCTCCTCCAGGGGATCTTTCTCACCCAGAGCTAGAACCCACATCTTCAGGGCTCCAGGCAGATTCTTTACCACTGAGTCACCTTGGGAGCCAAAAAGAATCATGGGTTCATGTCAAAAGAACATAGGGTAAAAAAGGACATAGGAGCCAAGATGAAGTGGTTCTTACTCGACACATCTAGAGGAATATAGGCAACACAATAAATAAGAATAGTAATATATAATAGCCCATTGATTAAAATACAAATCTGTAATCTTTATTTACTGATATAAATAAAGAAATGAATAAATGGTGATTTCCAGTAAGTTTCCTCTTCTTTAATTTTTATTTTATATTGGAGTATTGTTGATTAACAATGAGGTATTAGTTTCAGGTATACAGCAAAGTGATTAAGTTATACATAAATGTATCTGTTCTTTTTAAAATTCTTTTCCCATTTAAGTTATTACAGAATATTGAGCAGAGTTTCCTGTGCTATACAGTAGGTCCTTGTTAGTTATCTAAATATTTTAAATATAGCAGTGTGTAAATGTCAATCTGTCTCCTCAATCTGTCCCTCCCCACCAACCCTAACTTCCTGGTACCCATAAATTCATTCTCTGAGCTTGTGAAACTGTTTCTTATTGCAAATAAGTCCATCTGTACCATTTTTTAGATTCCATGTATAAGTGACATCATCTGATATTTGTCTTTCTCTGTCTAACTTACTTACTTTAATATGATAATCTCCAGTCTCGTCTATGTTGCTGCAAATAGTATTATTTCATTCTTTTTGATGTCTTAGTAATATTCCATTGTACATATGTACCATACCTCACACCAATCAGAATGGCCATTATAAAGAAATCTAGAAAAATGTTACCAATGAACCTATTTTCAGGGCAGGAGTAGAGATACAGACATAGAGAACAGACTTATGAACATAGTTGGGGAAGCAGGGGGTGAGATGAATTGAGAGAGCAACCCTGAAACATACACAGTACTGTATGTAAAATAGATAGCTAGTGGGAAGTTGCTGTATAACACAGGGAGCTAAACCTGCTGTGACAACCTAGAGAGGTGGGATGCGGTGTGGGTCAGAAGGAAGTTTCCAGAAGCAGGGGACATAACGTGTAACTTATGCCTGATTAACATTTTGTATGGCAGAAACTGACACAACATTGTAAAGAAATTATCTGCCGATTAAAAATAATTTTTTAAAAATCTATAAACAGTAAATGCTAAAGAGGGTGTTGAGACAAGGCAACTCTCCTACACTGATGGCAGAAATGTAAATTGGTACAGCCACTATAGAGAACAGTTTGAAAGGGAAAGTCGCTCAGTCATGTCCACTCTTTGTGACCCCATGGACTACACAATCCATGGAATTCTCTAGGCCAGAATACTGGAGTAGGTAAGCCTTTCCCTTCTCCATGGGATCTTCCCAACCCAGGGATTAAACCCAGGTCTTGTGCATTGCAGGCAGATTCTTTACCAGCTGAGCCACAGGGAAGCCCAAGAATACTGAAATGGGTAGCCTATTCCTTCTCCAGCAGATCTTCCCAACCCAGGAATCAAACCGGGATCTTCTGCATTGCAGTCGGATTCTTTACCAACTGAGCTATCAGGGAAGACCAGAGAACAGTTTACTACTACTACTAAGTCACTTCAGTTGTGTCCGACTCTGTGCAACCCCATAGATGACAGCCCACCAGGCTCCCCCATCCCTGGGATTCTCCAGACAAGAACACTGGAGTGGGTTGCCATTTCCTTCTCCAAGAGAACAGTTTGGAGGTTCCTTAAAACCAGAATATAGAGCTAGTGTATGATTTTCCAGTCTCACTTCTGGGCATATATCTGGAGGAAAACCTAGCTTGAAAGTACACATGCACCCCAGTGTTCATTGCAGTGCTGTTTACAATAACCAAGAAGTGGAAGCAACCTAAGTGTTCAGCAGATGAATAGATGAATATGTGGTACAAAATGAACTTATCTGCAAAACAGAAGTAGAATTATGAATGCAAAAAGCAAATTTATGGTCACCTGGGATAAACTGGGAGATTGGCATGGACATATACACATTCCTATAGACATTAATTGGAGAAGGCAATGGCACCCCACTCCAGTACTCTTGCCTGGAAAATCCCATGGACAGAGGAGCCTGGTAGGCTGCAGTCCACGGGGTCGCTAAGAGTCGGACACGACTGAGTGACTTCATTTTCACGCATAGGAGAAGGAAATGGCAACCCACTCCACTGTTTTTGCCTGGAGAATCCCAGGGACAGGGGAGCCTGGTGGGCTGCACAGAGTCTATGGGGTCTCACAGAGTTGGACACGACTGAAGTGACTTAGCAGCAGTAGCAGCAGCATATACATTAATAAATAGATAACTAGTAAGAACCTGCTGTATAGCGGAGGGAACTGTACTCAGTGCTCTTAATACCCTATATGGGAAAAGAATCTTAAAAAAAAGAGTGATATATGTGTAACTGATTCACTCTTTGTACACCTGACTCTAACACAACATTGTAAATCAACTATGCCCCAATAAATTTTTTAAAGTTAAAAAATATGGTACATATATACAATGGAATATTATCCAGTAAGTATTCTTTTTTTGGGCAAAGAAGTGCTCTTTTTAACTGAGCATGTGTCAAGAGACTTTCAAATCTAGTAAGTCTCCATTATACTTACTAATAGTCATTAATATGAGAAACTGGCTTAGGAAGATTTCCACAGTATATTTAAGAGATTTTCCTGTTAAACAGTCTGATTCTGATATAGTTTAAGAAACAGAGTCTCCTCTTACTTTACTGAGGTGCTCTCTCTCTTTCTCTTTTTTCTGTTTCAAAATCTATCAGCTGTATACATGCAGCCTTTTTTCCCTTTGTCTGGGAAGCCCTTAGTTTCCAGAGACACATGGTGCTTCCTGGAGAGTAAAATCTTCAACAGTGAAAATTCCTACCAAGTGCTACCTTCTGGACTCAGGTTTATATCTTATCTGAAACTAATCAGAGAGTTCACCCTCTTTCCTACAATGTCATTCCTTGGGAGAACAGCCTAAGAAAGTGCGAAAGTCTGTGTATAATGCAGTGTATACTGTTGTCTGTATTAGCAAAGTCATTCTGGTTTTCATTGGAGAATTCCCTCTTAAGGGCAAACTATCAGAGATTGGGGGTTGTGAATATATAGATTTTATACAGTCTAAAGACATTTTCATACTTGTAGCTTCACAGGAATAATTTATAAAAGACACATTTCCAAGAAATTAATTGTTTTATTGAATATTTCTTATATTTCTTCTCTTTCATATCTAAATTTCATGCTTGAAAAAACCCCAAGAACTAAACAAAAAACCTTTCACAAATTTTTATTTAATTTTCACTGTGGAAAATATTAAACAAAGATAGAGAAAATGGCACAACAAATCTGGTGTACCCGTCACACACTTTCAGCATTATTAATGTATGGTAGAGATATAAATTGTTATAGTCACTGTACCCTAGACATCCGACTCACTGGATTATTTTGATGTACATTCCAGATATGATAGTGCCATATGCCTTAGATTGTACAATATGCTATTAGTATAATCAAATTTCCAGCAGTAGTACCTAGCTGTTATGAAAATATTTGAACGGCTTCAATGAATTCCAGACTATTGGATTTCTGCAGTGACATCAGCAGCAAAAATGCTCACAATTTACTGTAAAATATCACCAGAACATGAATTGAATGACCAAATCTGTATTACCACAGGGACTAAGTGGTTATTTAGAGGAACTAAATACAATTTTGATGACTTTTAATTTCTGACAACCTCCCTCTTCTGCAGATCTGTGTGAGTGGTATGACTCTTCACAGTCCTTTTCTCTCTCTTTTTTTAAACAGATATGCAAAAGTTCTAACAGCTCCAAGAAGCGATACTTCTCTACGCTTTTTTCCTCTAGCTACTAGATTAGACAGAGGAGCCTGGCTGTCTACAGTCCATGGGGTCACAAAGAGTTGGACACAACTGAGTGCACACACACACATACATACTAGATTAGAGGTCTATCCAGGCCTTGGGAGAACTGCAGTGATACTCATGACGCAGTATATATGCAAAAGGAAGAATTCCATGAAGCAAGGCAGGTTCCACGAAGACTTGTCAATGACTTTTGTCCCAGGCCTACCTACGCAGCCAACAGTGCCTTCCTTTCAGGCCACACTTCAGGTGCCTAAGAATCACCAAGAAGAATTTCCTCATTTGGCTGTTTCCAAAAATTAAAACATATGAATGACTTGAAGGATACAGCATTTCTAACATATAACCAAACATCACAACCAGCTTGTTCTGTAGGAAAAAATGTCCCCCAAATGTCATGAAAAGGCCAAATTGGTACAGGACAAAGAGCATGAGAAAGAAAAACACAGTTTTCATGGCTCTGAAATGGGCCTCCACATGGGGGTCTCTGGAATCCCTGACAGTGTGTGCAATGTTCTTCTTGTGTTTCCACAAAGAATGGAGCAACAGGAGAAAGGAAATCAGGGAAAGGAAGAAGGGTGGGAGGGACTCCACAGTGTAGATAATCATAAAATTTAAATTTTTATATTCATTCACATTGCATAATTCAGTCTTATTTCTCTCATGCATCTTTTGGACATGACACCAGAAGACATCAACAGTATATGGCCAAGGAAAACTTATGACTAGGAAGGGCACAGATACCAGTGGAAGCATAAAAACAAGCTTGTTAATTCTCCATTTTAGCCAAAGGAAAAGAGGATGGGAGAAACTGGCGATCTTCAGGAAATAAAAGACAGCAAGGCAAGTAGCAAGCCACGTGCTTGAGTGACTGGCCAGTATCCAGATACAAAAAAGGATATATTTTCTTCCCACAGTACCAAAGCCTGCCTGATAGAACATCATTGAAAAAAACATGACAGTGGTTATCCATAATTGACTGATTCTGGCAAAGGCCAAACTAGTAAGAATGAAGTCAACCAAGCTCAACTTCTGATTTCTAATCCAGGCAATGCAAATTGTGAGACCAATAAATCCATTCCCTAAAATTCCTATTATAAATTCCACACCAGTAACAACCATGAAAACCTTCTCCAATATATTCAACATGACTGCAAAGAGAAAACTCTGATCCATAGTTGGTTGACTAATTTCCAGATGATTTATGAGATAATGATATAGGATTTATGTTTGCTTGTGCAAGAGTTGTTCTTCTTTTTTTTTAAATTGTGGCTTTTCTTTTTAGCTAGGAAGCCCAGCAATCTGTAATAAAAGTGTGGAGTCACTTTCTGTAACACTCATTGGACAGTTCCATACAGCTCTGCCAAGAATTTCCAGTCTTGGTCCAGATCTCAGCTACAGTAATATTCTATGTACAGAGATGATTGAAAGTCCAAATTTTCATTTGCTACCATGTAAATTAAGGCCTGGATTAATTTTCACTCTTTTGAATAAAAATTTGTTCTCCTCTCCCAAAGAGTTATATCATTTGATATACAAATTTGAAATGTGAAATAGGAACCTCCAACACCAATTTTCACATTAAAATTCTTTATCATGTAGATATAACCAGAAAACCCTATTCTGTTGGTAAATTATGAAACATTCGCAGTAGAGGTCACTGCATTACAGGATAAGATACAGAGTCTGAAGTTTTTAGGAAACTTGGCAGGCAACATATGAATCTAATCTCAGTATCATAATCCCCCTCCATTATGAAAGACAACTTGCTGAGCATTGTACCTCTTAACCACTAAAAAGGGTACAATATTTGACAGGCCTTTTGGATTTCAGAGCTATAAAAACCTGAATGTGCTACTTTCACTTGTTTGTTTGCAGAATAATCATAATGCTGCTAATTGTGAGTAGGGCCTGAACAAGCTAAAGCTATTCAGAAAATCTAGGCTTTTCTACATGAACTGAGACAATTCAATGCTCTATGAAGCGTGGATTAAAAGAGACCAGAAAATGCAATTGGAATTAACATTAAAGTGGTCTACATCATCTGCTCATGTAATTTACTTGTGACTTTCAGACCTGTTCATAGAACCATTCAACTTCAGCTTCTTCAGCATTACTGGTCAGGGCATAGACTTGGATTACTGTGATATTGAATGGCTTGCCTTGGAAACAAACAGAAATGATTCTGCTGTTTTTGAGACTGCATCCAAGTACTGCATTTCAGACTCTTTTGTTGACTATGAGGGCTACTCCATTTCTTCTAAGGGATTCTTGCCCACAGTAGTAGATATAATGGTCATCTGAATTAAATTTACCCATTCCAGTCCATGTTAGTTCACAGATTCCTAAAATGTCAATGTTCACTCTTGCCATCTCCTGTTTGACCATTTCCAATTTGCCTTGATTCATGGACCTAACATTCCAGGTTCCTATACAATATTACTCTTTACAGCATCAGACTTTACTTCCATCACCTGTCACATCCACAAATGAGTGTTGTTTTTGCTTTGGCTCCATCCCTTCATTCTTTCTGGAGTTATTTCTCCACTCTTCTCCAGTATTATATTGGGCACCTACAAAACTGGGGAGTTCATCTTTCAGTGTCATACCTTTTTGCCTTTTCATACTGTTTACGGGGTTCTCAAGGCAAGAATACTGAAGTGGTTTGATGTTCCCTTCTCCAGTGGACCATGTTTTGTCAGAACTCTCTGCCATGACCCGTCAACCTTGGGTGGCCCTGCATGGTGTGGCCTTCATAGTTTCATTGAGCTAGACAAGGCTGTGGTCCATGTGATCAGTTTGGTTAGTTCTCTGTGATTGTGGTTTTCAGTCTGTCTGCCCTCTGACGGATAAGGATAAGAGGCTTATGGAAACTTTCTGATGGGAGAAACTGACTGAGGGGGAAACTGGGTCTGGTTCTGATGAGTGGGGCCATGTTCAGTAAATCTTTAATTCAATTTTCTGTCAATGGGTGGGGCTGTGTTCCTTCCCTGTTGCTTGACCTGAGGTCAAACTATGGTGGAAGTAATGAAGATAATGGTGACCTTCTTCAAAAGGTCCCATGCATGCCCTGCTGCACTCAGTGCCTCCAACTCTGCAGCAGGCCACCACCAACTCACGCCTCTGCCGGAGATTCTGGACACTCATGGGCATGTCTGGGTCAGTTTCTTGTGGGGTCACTGCTCTTTTCTCCTGAGTCCTGGTGCACACAAGGTTTTGTTTGTGCCCTCCAAGAGCCTTTTCCCAGTCCTGTGTAAGTTCTGGTGGTTCTATGGTGGGGTTAATGGCGGCCTCCTCCAAGAGGGCTGATGCCATACCCAGGTCTGCTGCACCCACAGCCCCTGCAGCAGGCAGGGGGCTGTGTGCCTCAGTCACCTCCCCTGTCCCAACCGCTTGGTTTTCTAGGTGTGCCATGAGAGCACCATCTCAGATATGCCATATGTCTCCCCTGGAGAGCTTATCTCAGGGTGCAAGCCTCCTGGTGGAAGATGCCATCTCTGGGGCTGAGATTGTAGCAGCCCCTTGCCTTCGGGCTCTGGATGTCTCAAGCCCCGGGTGGGGAGAAGCTGGTAAATAGCTGGTACACAGCTGGCTAGCTCCCCTTTGGTAGTCACTCAATCCTTTGTTCTGTGGGCAGGCCGGGATGCCCATTAGGTTGTTAGGTTAGAGTCTTTTGTGGGAAAGTTCTCTTTTCTGCAGTTGCAATTAGATGCGTATTCTGTGGGGGTTTTTTTTGTTTTTTTCCTTCTATTTTCTCTCCTGGTTTTGTTGCCTTCTGAGATTCCAAAAGTCCCCACAGACCCGCCTGTGAGAGGGTTTCCTACTGTGTGGAAACTTCTCCTCCTTCACAGCTCTCTCCCCAGGAAGGTCTCCACCCCGACTCCAGCCATGAAATTAAAAGACACTTGTTCTTTGGAAGAAAAGCTATGACCAACCTAGACAGCATATTAAAAAGCAGAGACATTACTTTACCAAGAAAGGTCTGTCTGTAGTCAAAGCTATGGTTTTTCCAGTAGTCATGTATGGATGTGAAAGTTGGACTATAAAGAAAGCTGAGCACCAACGAATTGATCCTTTTGAACTGTGGTGTTGGAGAAGAGTCTTGAGAGTCCCTTGGACTGCAAGGAGATCCAACCAGTCCATCCTAAAGGAAATCAGTCCTGAACATTCATTGGAAGGACTGATGCTGAAGCTGAAGTTCCAATATTTTGGCCACCTGGTGTGAAGACCTGACTCACTGGAAAAGACCCTGACGTTGGGAAAGATTGATGGTGGAAGCAGAAGGGGACAACGGAAGATGAGATGGTTGGATGGCATCACCAATGTGATGGACATGAGTAGACTCTGGGAGTTGGTGATGGACAGGGAAGCCTGGTGTGCTGCAGTCTATGGGGTCACAAAGAGTCGGACCCGACTGAACAACTGAACTGAACTGAACTTCAGACCTGTTCAAGATGTCTCTATTCTACATAATTTCTACTTAATTATAGATTGCAACTATCCATGCCAAGATTTGTGGCTTAGTGGCTCATATAACATCCAGTTCATGATGATCACATGAATAATGAACATTGGTGGCTCAGATGGTAAAAGAATCTGCCTGCAATGCAGGAGACCTGGGTTCCATCTCTGGTTTGGGAAGATGCCCTGGAGAAGGGAAGAGCTGTCCACTCCAGTATTCTAGCCTGGAGAATTCCATGGACAGAGGACGCTGGCGGGATACAGTCCATGGTGTCTCAAAGAGTTGGACACGACTGAGCGACTTTCACACGCTTCCCTGGTGGCTCAGAGGTTAAAACGTCTGCCTGCAATGCGGGAGACCTGGGTTCGATCCCTGGGTCAGGAAGATCCCCTGGCGAAGGAAATGGCAACCCACTCCAGTATTCTTGCCTGGAGAATCCCATGGACGGAGGAGCCTGGTGGACTATCGTCCACGGGGTCGCAAAGAGTCGGACACGACTGAGCGACTTCACTTTCACTTCACTATGAGGACATAGTGGCATGATTGTTCTGCATGATATACCATAGACTTACAAATCCACTTGGGCTTTCCCAGGTGGCGCTAGAGGTATAGAACCCTCCGCCCAATTCAGGAGAGGTAAGAGAAGCAATTTCAATCCCTGGGTCTGGAAGATCCCTGGAGGCAGGCATGGCAACCACTCCTGTATTCTTGCCTATCAAGGAGGGTCTCTATCTTAGGCTCTTCCAATAAATGATGGTAGAAGGAGACTGTAAGCCCAATGAAGGAAAATGGGATTTGTTATCTCCCGTTTATTTCCAGCTGGATTCCTACACGCTCCCTGTCTACTCGTTGTTTCTGTGAGCACCACTCCAGCAGTATTTCTTCATCCTGCCAGCATTTCCTTCCCCTCGGAGCAGCTGAATCCAGTTTTCAGCTTTTCTGGTGCTGTACTGAACACTCCCTCGGTACACCAGCCTGCTCCCCCTCTTCTGAGTGTAATCCCAGCACAACCTCTCCCTCGTGCTCAGAAGGCCACTTCTATAGGCTGAGTCACAGTGCCAGTTGAGCAATGTATCTTCCTTAAGGTCTGAAATTCAGTGCCATGGGTTCCCTTTTCTAGGTTTCTAAGCTTTAATCATTTTAACCTCTCTGCTTTGTTCCTTAACCCTAGGAATGAGAGCTACTTCCTGTGGTTGCTCTCTTCATCACCCTGTATGGTTCTCTTTCTACTCTTTCAGTTATTTTATTAATAACTCTATACCCAGTTAACAAATCTTTATATTAAAATATTCTTTTCAAATCAATATGGTAGTTTCCTTCTTCTGATCTACTCTGGTTGATATATCCATCCATTTAAATCTTAATTTTAAATAGTATTATTTTAGTTCTTAGAAGTCCATTTGTGATTCTTTCATAGATTCTATTCCCAGGCAGCAGAGTTGTAGGCTTATTGTTAGGATAAAACGTTTTAATTGATTTGCTTCCACTTAATAACTTATAAAAATTTAGTTCCTCTAGAGTTTAGGTTGGCAAATTATGGTCCACAAGCTGCTGCTTATTTTTGTAAATAAAGTTATTGAAATACAGCTATGTCCATTCATTTATGTATTGGCTATGGCTGCTTTTGAGCTACAATGGCAGAACTCGGTAGCCACAGCACCATATAACTTGGAAAATCTAAAACATTTACTCTCTGACTCTTTACAGAAAAATGTTCGCTGACTTCTATGCTAGAGTCATGCCATCAGGCTAGCACAAGGGCTTGGCTCCCTCTAGTTTCACTTTTGTGCACCAAGGTGTAAGCTGTGCAACAGGATGAAGGGGAGTTTCCCTCAGTGTTTTGGCAGAGGCTTTGGAGACTTATTGAAGTGTCCTAGAAAGTCTGTACTAAAGATGATGATACCAGTTTTGTGGTTCTGTTTCCCTTAGCATGTCACCATATGATTAATATGGAGATTTAAGAGAAGAGGCTAAAAGAGATCATTTCTTTGAAGAGAATAATCAGTTTATCTCACCATCTAAATGAAAGGAGAAGCATGTATAGAAATTGACATACATCTCCTAGAGACTGGGGAACAAAGAGCTGGGATTATACCTGAAAAAGTCTATAAGACAAAACGTGGCTATAGAATGGTTAGAGCAGAGAGGACTGCTTGAGAATGGCTGCCCTTCCAGAGTTCACTGGGGCAAGGTTCTTGTTTCTCATGGGCCAGATATGATCTTTATAAAGGGAGCTTGACATGGGTCTCTTGAAAGGGAACTCCTAAAAATTATCTCACGAAAGGGAAAAGTAATCCAGGCAGATACCGTTCAGGAAAAGTTCAACAGCAGAAACCAAGAGCATAATCATTTCATATGATTCAGTTCCTTTAAGGAATCAGCACAGGAACCTCAGATAGGACAGCCCATGTGAAAATATTCCAATAAAACCCACAAAGGTGCTGATGGTAAAGGGTCAATGCTGCAAACTTAGGGTGTTTCAACCCTGCATATTCCAAAGAAACATTTGACACTTGACTGACTCTGGAAGAGAACCTCTAAGTGCTTGGAATATAATCTATAGGGATTTCTTTTTTGTTTTCTTGGGGTTCAGAGCTATGCTGTTTCAATTTGAGCTGGAGACCAAGAAGTTACAATCAATCACATGAGTGCCCCATGTTTATGTCACTAATCCCTAATAAAACCCCTGGACACCAAGGCTCCAGCAAGTTTTTCTCACTGGCAATACTTTACATGTGTGGTCAGACATTCATCATTACTGTGTGAACCAAGCACTGTTCATATAACTCCACCAGGAGAGGACAATTTGAAAGTTGTGTCTGTCTTCTCCTGGGCCCCACTCTACTTTATGTACCTTTGGCCTTTGCTGATTTTCATCAATATCTTTTTATTTTAATAAACTATAACAGTGACTGTGCTGAGCTCTCTGGGAGTCATTTCTTGGGAATCATCAAACCTCAGAGTGTCTTGACAGAATGAATCTTCATTAAAATATTCAGGATGACTGATAGCTTTTGACAGCCCCAAAGAGAACTGTAGATGATGCTAGCTATAGATAGAATCATAAAGGAACCAAAGGCAGCACAGATGATGGAGAGATAAATAGCAATCTGCAACAAAATCCTCTCCTATGTTAGATTTCCAGGCTTGAATGGGGTCTGAAATTGCTGAATAGGAGAGCTTTTATACTGAATGACAAATTTAAACTTTATTTTTCGTCTGGGCTGCACTTGATGCATGAGTGATGATAAAAACTGTGGAGGCTGCCTAAGAAAAGGCGGAGAAGAATAACTTCTTATTCTTGAAAGAGAAGAATAACTCAGTAAAATAGGACTGAAGGGGCAGTGGCGGGAAAAAATAAATTTGCTTACTGGTTTTTTGGTGCTTGAAAACAAGTTGCTTTTACATCATATGTAGACAAAGTCTTTTTATACTCTACTCTTTAAAAATGCAGGCATCCCATATCTACATTAAATTGCCCTAGGAAGGGATCAAAAGCAAAAACTTCTGTCAAAACATGGAATTCCTGAGAACAGTAGTGTTAATAAGTAGCACTCAGTACCCAAATTAGCACTCTATCTGGGAAATGAGAAGAATGAAAGACTACTCTGCATTTTAAAGTATTCAGTAGTTTCTGTATTTTCTTCCTTCATAATAAACTCTACTGTGGCCTATGCTCTGGGCCATCTATTTTCTAAGTCCTGCTGAGCTGTGATGTTGGAGAAGACTCTTGAGAGTCCCTTGAACTGCAAGGAGATCCAACAAATCCATTCTGAAGATCAGCCCTGGGATTTTTTTTGGAAGAAACGATGCTAAAGCTGAAACTCCAGTACTTTGGCCACCTCATTGGAAAAGACTCTGATGCTGGGAGGGGTTGGGGGCAGGAGGAGAAGGGAACAACAGAGGATGAGATGGCTGGCTGGCATCACTGGCTCAATGGATGTGAGTTTGGGTGAACTCCGGGAGTTGGTGATGGACAGGGAGGCCTGGCATGCTGCGATTCATGGGGTCGCAAAGAGTAGGACAAAACTGAGCGACTGAACTGAACTGAACTGTGGTTTCACTCTTGTTCATTTATTTATTTGAGACCACCCGTGGTACATGATCAAGAAATAATCTGATTCTAATGAGTGTTGCAACTGCACCTCTAGGCATCTGTTAAGGTGGTGTAGTAAAAATTTAACGTGCCAGGTCATTCTATGCTCATTATTTCCCCAGCACACTTTTAGGTCATGTTGTTGTTGTTTTTGTTGTTCACTTGCTAAGTTGTGTCTGATCCCTAGGACCCCATGGACTGCAGAACACCAGGTTTCCCTGTCCTTCACTATCTCCCTGAGTTTGATCAAACTTCATGTCCATTGAGTTGGTGACGCCATCCAACTATTTCATTCTCTGTTGACTCCTTCTCCTCTGCCTTCAATCTTTCCCAGCATCAGGATCTTTTCCAGTGATTTGGCTCTTCCCATCAGATGGCCAAAGTATTGCAGCTTCCACTTCAGCATCAGTCCTTCCAATGAATATTCAGGATTGATTTCCTTTGGAATAACTGGTTTGATCTCCTTGCTGTCCAAGGGACTCTCAAGAGTCTTCTCCAGCACCACAGTTCAAAAACATCAATTCTTTGGCACTCGGCCTACTTTATGGTCCAGCTCTCATAGCTGTACATGACTACTGGAAAAATCATAGCTTTGACTATATGGACCTTTGCCAGCAAAGTGATGTCTCTGCTTTTTATTATGTTGTCTAGGTTTGTCATAGCTTTTCTTCCAAGGAGCAAGCATCTTTTAATTTTATGGCTGCAGTCACTGTCCACAGTGATTTTGGAGTCCGAGAAAAGAAAATTTATCACTGTTTCCACTTTTTCCTCATCTATTTGCCATGAAGTGATGAGACCAGATGCCATGATCTTAGTTTTTTAATATTGAGTTTTAAGACAGCTTTTTCACTCTCTTCTTTCATCTTCATCAAAAGACTCTTTAGTTCCTCTTCCTTTTCTGTCATTAAAGTAGTATCATCTGTATACCTGAAGTTGTTGATATTTCTTGTGGCAGTCTTGATTCCAGCTTGTTCATCATCCAGCCTGGCATTTCTCATGATTAGTCCGCATATAAGTTAAATAATCAAGGTAACAATATAAAATCTTGATGTACTCCTTTCCCAATTTTGAACAGGTCCATTGTTCCATGTCCAATTCTAACTGTTGCTTTTTGTTGCATACAGGTTTTTCAGGAGACAGGTAAGGTGGTGGTTTGGTATTCCTATCTCTTGAATTTTCGTAGTTTGTTATGACTGGCATAGTCAAAGTCTTCAGTGTAGTCAATGAAGCAGATTGTTTTTTTAATGATCCAGCAGATTGTTTCTTAATGATCTTGCTTTTTCTATGATCCAGGAGATGTTGGCAATTTGATCTCTGGTTCCTCTGCTTTTTCTAAATCCAGTTTCTGCATCTGGACATTCTCAGTTCACATACTGCTGAAACCTTAGTTTGAAGGATTTTGAGCATATTCTTGCTAGCATGTGAAATGAGTGCAATTGTATGGTAATTGGAATATTATTTGGCACCACCTTTCTTTGGGATTGGAATGAAAACTGACTTTTTCCAGTCCTGTGACCACTGCTGAGTTTTCCAAATTTGCTGGCATGTTGAGTGCAGCACTTTCACAGAATCATCTTTTAAGACTTTAAATAACTCAGCTGGAATTCCATCACCTTCACTAGCTTTGTTCACAATAATGTTTTCTAACGCCCACTTGACTTCACATTCTAGGATGTTTGACTCTAGGTGAGTTGAACACACCATTATGGTTATCCTGGTTATTAAGACCTTTTCTGTATATTCTTGCCACCTCTTCTGTTTCTGTAAGGTCCTTGCATTTCTGCTCTCTAGTGTGCCCATCTTTGAGTGGAATGTTCCCTTGGTATCTCCAATTTTCTTGAAGAGATCTCTAGTCTTTTCCATTTATTGTTTTCCTCTATTTCTTTGCATTGTTCACTTAAGAAGGCTTTCTGATCTCTCCTTAGTATTCTCTGAAATTCTGCATTCAGTTGAGTAAATGTTTCCCTTTTTCCTTTGCCTTTAGCTTATCTTCTTTTCTCAGCTATTTGTAAGGCCTACTCAGACAACCACTTTGCCTTCTTGTATTTCTTTTTCTGGGGGATGGTTTTGGTCACCATCTCCTGTACAATATTACAAACCTCTGTCCACAGTTCTTCATGGACTCTGCCTACCAGATCTAATCCCTTGAGTCTATTTGTCACCTCCACTGTTAACACATTAGCCACAGTAATGAGTTGTTATAATTTCCAAATAGTCATTGCATTGTCTTGGAGTTTTTTTATGTCTCTGAGACATGCTACCAGAGCTTTCATAGTTGTAATCTAGCCACAAATAAATACCTTTCTTTCCAAGCACTGTTCTTTTATCTAATCAAAATTCCCAATGTCTTAGTGATATTTGGAACATATTTTGAATCTGTTCATCTATCCATCCAAAAAATACTTGCTAAATACCAAGAAGGTGAGAAAGATAGTCTTTCTTGGTAAGCAAGTCTGCTTTTTAAGTGTTATGCTCTTGGTTTAAAATCATGCTGGGCAATTGGTGACAATATCAAAATCATAAAGCATCAGAATATCTTACATTATGAGAGAGAAAGGAGGAAGAGAGGATCATGGAACCAATAAGAAATTGAAGAAAATATTGAAAATTAAGTCTGAGTGCATCAGAAAAACAGAAATAGTTTGGGGTCTATGGAGTCTAGATATTTTTCTTTATTTTAGATTTTATTTTACCAATTTGAGTTTTCATATTTTTGCTTTTAAAAAATGTATCAGAATAGTGTTGAAAATTTATCAAGTGATTCTTTAGTATTAATCATTGAAACATTTTCCTGTTTACATGCAATATCCTCCTGCTTGAGAACTTATCCCAGTTGTTTACCAAAGTCAGCTTGATATTCAGCGGTTCTCTGGGATGATGTTTTGTCATTTTTCTTTTGCCATGTGTTAATTGCTCCCTGATCCTTGGTTGTGGTTTTGTTTTTAGTGCACTCATTCTTTACTAAATCTAGATCGTTAATCTATGTGTGTGTGTGTGCTCAGTTGCTCGGTCATGTCTGGCTATCTGCAACCCCATGGACCATAGTCCACCAGGCTCCTCGGTCCATGGGATTTTCTAGGCAAGAATACTAGAGTGGATTGCCATTTCCTACTCCAGGTGATCTTTCTAATCCAGGGATCAAACCCATGTCTCCTGCACTGGGCAGCAGATTTGTTACCACTGAGCCACCTCTGGTCGCCTATAATATTTTTTTTAACTTTGAGGAATTTGTCTCCTTGTTAAGAAATTTTTATGAAATGCAATGTGGAATATTGCCACCCTCTGGATATCCTTGCATTTTCTGACATATATCATCCCTTTTAGTTTCTATAGCCTTAGATGAACTCACTAATCATTCAGTTCAGTTCAGTTCAGTCACTCAGTCGTGTCTGACTCTTTTTATATATCATTAATTAGATGATATACATGCCAAATTCTAAGTCTACTAGTTAATCCGCTTTTGTATTGTTGAAACACTTAATTGTTCCTTGATGCATTTTATTTGAAACATTAACAAATCATGGCTTATATCAAGAGGTAGTCACTAATAACCTGAGGCTTTAAAACAACTTTATTTTTGTGTTCAGATATTCAGCTTTTATTTTTAATTAAAATTTCAACATATTCCTGAACATATTTACTCTTATTTTGGTGCTCTTTTCTATTTTTAAATGAAAACTTAAAATAATTAACTTTCTTTAGGAATTAAATCTCTCTATATCTTTACAAGTGTAAATATATCTACATTAATACATATTTATGGCTATTCTTTATATATACATATGTTTTTATGGAATCAATATAGTACAAATTAAGTGAGATTAAACTAATATTTTGCCTAACATAAAATGCATAATTTTACTGTTAGTTATATCATCACTATCTTGATGGAAACACAGCAAAATCCTTTTCTTTTGGCATTTTCCAGGAAACTTTTTTTCCCTGTCATTTGTTGTTCAGTCACTCAGTCATGTCCAACTGTTTGCGACCCCATGGACTGCACCAGGCCAGGCTTCTAATCACGCTGTGCAGCTTTCAGGATCCAACCTTGGACTGAATCCAGGCCACAGCAGTAAAAGGCCAGAATCCTAACCACTAAGCTACCAAGGGAACTCCCAAGAAGATATTTTCAATAAGGCTCAATCACCTATCACAGAATAGAATTTAAACAGTCAGGATGAAAATAAAAAATAAATATGAAGTTCTGTTTGTTGTCTTCATTCTTGAGAGGTCATCATTGCTTCAGGCTTATTTTTGGAAGAGCAGGTTTTCTTAGATTCATGTAACCCCTCAGCTTCCTTAGGACACAGAGTGAAGCCTTTTTCAATTTGCTGTTCCACAAAATCAGAAGCAAAGGGTGGCCAGAAGGACAGGAAAATAACAGCATGTTCACAAAAATCTTTGCCACAAAACTACCGAGAATGTGATTGGCCCACGCTGTCATAATATTGCTCAAATAGTATAGAATGAAGAGGAGCAGGAATGAAATCATAGCCTTCAGGGCTCTCACGTGGGCTTCCGAGCTACAGTCTACACCCTTCATACGCCTGAGATGACCACATAAGGAGAGGATTAAAAGGAGAAAGGAGGCCAGGGACACTACAAAGGGGATGAAGAACATTATGGTAAGGAACAAATCGTATCTTATCATTAGAAAGTCCAATGTCACATTTTTTTTGCTGTTTACCTGGTTTTGGAACAGGATTTCAACTGCCATATTCTTTTGAAGAAGGCACAAGCAGAAAGAGAAGACAGCCCCCAGTGCAATAACGAGAAGCACCTTGTGAATTCTCCGTTTCATCCAGAGGAAAAGGAAATTAGAAAAGTTAGCTATTTTGAGGAGATAGAAGACACTGATGCAGGTGGTGCAGGCTATGGAGAAATAATTGGATCCTGTCCAGAGGAACCCCAAATTTATCAGGAGATTCTTGTTGCACTGTATTTCCTCAGAGATTACATATAAACCTGTACTTGAAATCATTATGCACAGCACAAATATTCTGGAAATAGCCAAGCAGGTGAGAATAAAGTCAATCAGGGAGAACTTCCTGCTCCTGATCCAATCAATACAGTTAACCAGAACAATGAATCCATTTCCCAAAATACCCAGTAAGAATTCTCCAGCAGAAATGATCGTAAGTATATTGTTCAGTGTTCTCTCCATGCCTGCTGATAGGAAATCTCTGCCTTCAGTACTCCACTGACTTATACATGAGGTGTTACAGATTTATGCATTCAAAGCTCTAATGTTCAATAAGTTCCTTTTCCATGCACTTTAATATTCACTGGCAAAAAAATAAAAGCCTTCAAGATCCTCCCAAAGTCTTAGTTATCTTTAGGAAACCACCCTTATTCCTGTCAAGATCTCAGCTAGTAATTTTCAAGGCAAATATTATGTATGTGTCGCCACTGCTGTAACACTGCTTATAATTTCCATGTAAAGTTATGCACTAGAATTTGAATCCTGGTTTGCTAACACACAAGATAGAGATCAATTTTTAGATATTTTTTTTCCTTAGGATTTAGACACTTTTTTGTTTCATTCAGCTCAGTTATAAGCCAGAAACACTAAACTCCAATCTAGAAAATGTCTTGTCTCCATCTGGATGCTCCGAGAAATAGGGCATTACCGAGGAAAGTGCCTGGACAGTAGAAGGTGGCTGGGGAGCTGTTATACTAGCATGTAAGTCTGACTCTTGGAGAGGGAGAGGAAATGAAAAAAGAGAAGTCATAGTAAACAATCCTAACAAGTTCTAAGAAAGTTCTAAGAAGGCCAGTGGGCAGTGTCAAGGCAATGGTGCACATCAGAGGGGTCCTGAGCCTCCTGGGAGCAGGACTGCCACTGAATCTCTGCTCTGTTCAGTGACTGACTGGGAGCATCTTGTAAGAGGGAATGGGATTGCAGGGCATGGGACAAAGGCTTTTCAACTGTTGAGGAAATAAAATTAAAAGCAAAATCTCCTCCCAACCTGGAAAATCTTGCTGCAAGATAGTAGAGAAAGAAGACAACTTTGTTATTGAATAACAAACTATAAAAATAAAAAAGCTATAACAAACCTAGGTAGTATATTAAAAAGCAGAGACATTACTTTGCTGACAAAGTTCTGTCTAATCAAAGCTATGTTTTTCCCAGTAGTCATGTATGGATGTGAGAGCTGGACCATAAAGAAGGCTGAGCACCAAAGAGTTGATGTTTTCAAACTGTGGTCCTGGAGAAGGCTCTTGAAAGTCCCTTGGACCACAAGGAAATCCAACCAGTCCATTCTAAAGGAAATCAACCCTAAACATTCATTGGAAGGACTGACGGTGAAGTGGAAGCTGCAGTACTTTGGCCACCTGATGTGAAGAGCCAGCTCATTGGAAAAGACCCTGTGACTAGCAAGGACTGAAGGCAGGAGGATTAAAAGGCAACAGAGGATGTGATGTTTCGATAGCATTGCTAATTCAATGGACATGAATTTGAGCGAACTCTGGGAGACAGTGAAGGACATGGAAGCCTGGCATGCTGCAGTCCACTGGGTCACAGTCGGGCACAACTTAGTGACTGAGCAACACTGTCATTGTGACTTTTCTTAATTTTTTAATGTATGTTTAAATTTCCATTTACATGGAATTTTTAAACTTTTCATTATTAATTTCTATCAAAATTGAATTAAAATAAAATATTGTACTTCATAGGTTAGTCATGACATCTGTTACAATTTGTTTCACAGCATGTAGATGGCCAGTTTCAGTAAATGTTTTTCCTTAAAATAATGTGTATGCGTAGTTTTGGGTAAACTGTTTCATACATCCATTGAATCGATTTTTTAATCATGTTTAAATCCTATTTATCTTTTTTGAATTTTGTCTTCTTTTTCCATCATTTATTGAAATTTAAAGTTAAATTATTCTACTCTGGGTACGGATTTTTCAATTTCTGTTTGAAATGTTGTCAATTTTTGCTTTACATATTTTGATGCAAAGCTATTTAGTGGTGGAACTATAGTATCTGCACACTAAATTTAACCTCTTGCTGTATGAACTGACAGTGTCTGCTCTAGTGGTTTCTGTTTTTTTTTTTTTAAGTTTTAAAGTTTACTTTGATATTAAAATAATTATATTAGCTTATCACTTGTATTTCATAGCATAATCTTCTAAATGTTGCTTTTAATTTGTTCTATATCATCAGAGTTTAGATATATATCTTGTAAGTAATATAGAGATAGTGAAATAGAAATTAAGGCTCTACTTTTAACCTTCCATTTCTTATAGGATTCCAAGAAATATAATCCTTGTAGGGTTCCCTTCTCCCTCTGATGTAGTATATTGTCATGTGAACTTCTTGACCAATAAAGTAGTGTGGAAATGAAGTGTTGTTTCTGGATGAGAGCACTGACTCACCAATTCGAGACTCTGCAGTGTTCTTTTGTTATTTTGGGTCAAGAAAGAGCTTCTGTTAGCCTGTGACAACTTTGTCACTACTCTGAGCACTGGATATAGAGCAGAATCTAAAAACAAAAACAAATAAAAATTTTCATGAGGTCTCTGAGGTTTGAGAGTTCTGTTATTGTAACATAGCCTTAACTACCTTCACTAGATATCTTAGAATTGGTCTCTTCAGGTGGAGTCTGCCAAAACTAAATACCTAAAATAGGTAATAATGGCTTAATATTTGATTTGTTGGAATGAGTGGCAAGAAAACCATAACTGGTTCCTGGAAAACATGCTAAGAAGTAGCAAAATATTTCACAAACCATTTCATGTGAATACTTAGAAAACAGATTACATACTTGAGGATTTTGTAACTCTAGGCTGAGAGGATTATAAGTGAATAACAATAGTGGTACATTTGACAACACATTTTTTAAAAAATGAGCTCAGACATAATTATCTTCTTTGGAAGCAGAAACAATAAGTATTAGCACCTAGGAAATATGGGATCTTACAGAGCCAGAAGAGGTCACTGACTCTCAATACTGGATAGTACTGGTTAACAACTGCCTTCAAGCTAAGATGATCTCAAGGGTATGGCTGTCATATCCATGTTAAAACTTCTAACTGAATTAAACTTACAGGTAAAAGGCCGATTAATAGTAATTATATCCAATTCATCCCTTCATTTTGACAAAGTAACTAAAGGCAGAAACACTAGAGATCTGATTTTCCTACTGAAGCTTCATAAACTGAAAATATCTGCTATAAGTTCAAGAGAATAGGCACAGAGTTGAAAAAGCAATCAAGTATAGTAAGAGAAATGCTGGGCTGGAGGAAGCACAAGCTGGAATCAAGATTGCTGGGAGAAATATCAATAACCTCAGATATGCAGATGACACCACCCTTATGGCAGAAAGTGAAGAAGGACTAAAGAGCCTCTTGATGAAAGTGAAAGACGACAGTGAAAAAGTTGGCTTAAACCTCAACATTCAGAAAACTAAGATCATGACATCCGGTTCCATCACCTCATGGCAAATACATGGGGAAACAGTGGAGACAGTGACTGACTTTATTTTTCTGAGCTCCAAAATCACTGTAGATGGTGGTTGCAGCCATGAAATTAAAAGATGTTTACTCTTTGGAAGGAAAGTTATGACCAACCTAGACAGCATATTAAAAAGCAGAAACATTACTTTGCCGACTGAGGTCCGTCTAGTCAAGACTATGGTTTTTCCAGTGGCTATGTATGGATGTGAGAGCTGGACTATAATGAAAGCTGAGCACAGAAGAATTGATGCTTTTGAACTGTGGTTTTAGAGAAGACTTGAGAGTCCCTTGGACTGCAAGGAGATCCAACCAGTCCATCCTAAAGGAGATCAGTTCTGGGTGTTCATTACTTTGGCCACCTGATGTGAAGAGCTGATTCACTGGAAAAGACCCTGATGCTGGGAAAGATTGAGGGCAGGAGGAGAAGGGGACAACAGAGGATAAAATGGTTGGATGGCATCATCAACTCAATGGACAGGGGTTTGGGTGGACTCTGGGAGTTGGTGATGGACAGGGAGGCCTGGCGTGCTGTGGTTCATGGGATTACAAAGAGTTGGACACAACTGAGCAACTGAACTGAACTGAACAGTAAGTATAAGGAGGATAAATAAGAGAAAACTGTGAGTTTTTCTGGTAGCACATAAAGCTGACTGGAATCAAATAGGTAAAGCACTACATTTTTAAAAGAGCCATGATTCTTTGAAAGAACTGCCAGCCAAGACTAGGCTGCATGCTGAGATAAAATTCCTAATCCAGAGATAAATATTAACACAGTATAAAGACAAATGGGTGAATATAGAAGATAGGAGCAAGTCTCATAACTATTATATTTTGTCTTTTTCTACTTCTGAAAGTGGGCTTTCCTGATGCTTCAGCGGTAAAGAATCTGCCTACCAGTGCAGCAGACTTGGGTCAGGAAAATCCACTGGAGATCCCTGGGTCAGGAAGAGCCCCTGGAGAAGGAAATGGCAACCCACTCCAGTGTTCTTGCCTGGGAAATACCATGGACAGAGGAGCCTGGCAGGCTACAGTCCATGGGGTGGCAAAAAGTCGGACACAACTGAGCAACTGAGCATGCACACACTTCTGAAAGTACGTTTCTATTTATAAGAAATTTATGTTCTTCTTTCCCTTTCAAGACAACGTCAACTATCCTTGGCCTTAACAGAGACCAGTCACACTAGAAGATCCTAGAAATGCAACAACACCACCCAGCTTATTTAACTTATATGCAGAATATCTTGTGTGAAATGCTGGGCTGGATGAAGCACAAACTGGCATCAAGACTGGCAGGAGAAATATCACTAATCTTAGGTATGCAGATGACACCACCCTTATGGCAGAAACTGAAGAGGAACTGAAGAGCTTCTTGATGAAAGTGAGAGAAGAGAGTGAAAAAGTTGGCTTAAAACTCAACGTTCAAAAACTAAAATCATGGCAACTGTTTGCATCACTTCATGGCAAACAGATGGGTAAACAATGAAAACAGTGAGAGACTTTATTTTCTTGGCCTCTGAAATCACTGCAGATGGTGACTGCAGCCATGAAATTAAAAGACACTTGCTCCTTGGAATAAAAGCTGTGACCAACCTAGACAACATATTAAAAAGCAGACATTACTTTGCTGACAAAGGTCTGTCTAGTCAAAGCTATGGTGTTTCCAGTAATCATGTATGAATGCAAAAGTTGGACCATAAAGAAAGCTGAGTGCTGAAGAATTGATGCTTTTGAATTGTGGTGTTGGAGAAGACTCCTGAGAATCCCTTGGATTACAAGGAGATCCAAGGAGTCAATCCTGAAGGAAACCAACCCTGAACATTCATTGAAAGGACTGATGCTGAAGCTGAAGCTTCAATACTTTGGCCACCTGATGTGAAGAACTAACTCATTAGAAAAAGACCCTGATGATAGGAAAGATTGAAGGCAGGAGGAGAATGGGATGTCAGAGGAAGGGATGGTTGGATGGCATCACCAAGTCAATGGGTATGAGTTTGAGCAAGCTCTGGAAGTTGGTGATGGATAGGGAAGCCTGGCATGCTGCAATCCATGGGGTCTCAAAGAGTCGGGCATGACTGAGTCACTGAACTGAAAAAACATACAAATCCTTACATTAGCTAAAGGAGAGTTTAGTGGAAGGAAGGAGATATCACTGAGAAAAAAGAAAGCTGAGGCAGGTGACAAACCTAACAGTTATGTACGGGAATCAGTCAGTAATCCAAGCAACCTAGTTATTGAATTAGCTCACTGTTCTTCCTCTAGTGAAAGCATCATGAATTCCACAGTTAATACCACCATGAAAATGCCTTCCTTTAAAGAGAGGCTTCCATGGTGGCTCAGAGGTTAAAGCGTCTTCCTGCAATGCAGAACACCTGGGTTTGATCCCTGGGTCGAGAAGATCCCCTGGAGAAGGAAATGGCAACTCACTCCAATATTCTTGCCTGGAGAACCCCATGGATGGAGGAGCCTGGTGGGCTACAGTCCACGGGGTCATAAAACGTCAGACACGACTGAGCAACTTCACTTTCACTTTCACTAGAGAGAGAAAACCCCAGATTTTTCAGTGGTGTCTCATGAGTTAAGGGATTGATAGTCAATATTTATTGTTTTTTTAGTTCTCTGTTGCAATTTCATTTGATCCATAAAAAGGAAAAATCCGTTCTACTGTGGGGTAGGGCCACATCCGTGTTTATGAAAGCATAACACTCATTTTTCAAATGACTCAGCTAGCAATTTAATTCTAGCAAGTACATCTTCTATTTTCTTTGATGAATCATGGGTTATATTTTTCCATATTCAAGAGTATCCAAAAAATTAAGTGCAGTGTTCTCAGGCGCAAATATGGGCCCAGATTTCCTTTCACTGTTTTCACCCTCAAATGACCTTATTAACACTTTATGATCCTGAACTCGGTTGGAGACAAATAGCGGATTGAATAACAGAATTGATAGATTTCTGAATTTAGAGATGGCAATTTGGCATCCCTATTATTACCAGCATCGTTATTTGTTCATTCTTGAAGTGCTTAGTGAAAGAGGTAAACTAGCAATGAGGAGTTTGGATTCAAAATCACACGTGACATTTTGTTAGTTATAAATATTACTGTAAAAATCAAATTTTAAATATTAAAGAAATACTGGAAAAGGTCAGTTTTCATTCCAATCCCAAATAAGGGCAATGCCAAAGAATGTTCAACTACCACATGACGGCACACATTTCACATGTTAGCAAGGTAATACTCAAATTCCTCCAAGGTCTACTTCAACAGTACATGAATGGAGAAATTCCAGATGTACAAGCTGGCTTTAGAAAAGGTAGAAGAACCAGAAATCAAATTGTCAACATCTGTTGAATCATAGAAAAAGCAAGATAATTCCAGAAAAACTTCTGCTTCGTCGACTACACTAAAGCCTCTGATTGTGTGAATCACAACAAATTGGAAAAATTCTTAAATAGATGGGAATATCAGACCACTTGCCTCCTGAGAAACCTGTATGCAGGTGAAGAAGCGAACAGTTACAACTGGACATGGAACAACAGATTGGTTCAGAATTGGGAAAGGAATACGTTAAGGCTGTATAGTGTTACTCTGCTTATTTAACTTCTATGCAGAGTACATCATGCAAAATGCTGGGCTGGATGAAGCGCAAGTTGGAATGAAGATTGCCAGGAGATATAATACTAACCTCAGTTATGCAGATGACACCACCCTTATGGCAAAAACCGAAGAGGAACTAAAGAGCCTCTTGATGAAGGTGAAAGAGGAGAGTGAACAAGCTGGCTTAAAATTCAACATTCAAAAGCAAAGATCATGGCATCCTGTCCAATCACGTCATGGCAAATAGAAGGGGAAACAATGGAAACAATGAGACTATTTATTTGTGCTCCAAAATCACTGCTGGTGGTGACTGCAGCCATGAAATTAAAAGGTGCTTGCTCCTTGGAAGAAAACCTATGACAAATCTAGACAGCATAATAAAAAGCAGAGACATCACTTTGCCAACAAAGGGCTGTATAATCAAAGCTATGGTTTTCCAGTAGTCATGTACAGATGTGAGATTTGGATCATAAAGAAGACTGGGTGCTAAAGAATTGATGCTTTTGAATTGTGATGCTAGTGAAGAGTCTTGAGAGTCCCTTGAACTGCAAGGAGATCAAACCACTCAATCCTAAAGGAAATCAATCCTGAATATTCATTGGAAGGACTGATGCTGAAGCTGAAGCTCCAATACTTTGGTCACCTGATGCAAAGAGCCAACTTATTGGAGGAAAAGACCCTGAGGCTGGGAAAGATTGAAGGCAAAAGGAGAAGTGGGCAACAGAGGATGAGATGGCTAGGTAGCATCACTGACTTAGTGGACATGAATCTGATCAAAATAGGAGACAGTGGAAGACAGGGGAGCCTGGCATGCTGCAGTCCATGGGGTCACAGAGTCAGACACAACTTAGCAACTGAACAACATCAAATTTCTTTACAATTTTATTTATCATTTTTTTCAGTTCTTGAGTTGACTCCATGACTCATTATTTTGGCAAATATCTTTTTTCTGATACATGAAATACTGGATGTGAATTTTTAGCTTTAGCATATCTCGAGTTTGATTATACAGAGGATTTTTTGTTTTGTTGAGTTCTAAATGTTTATCTCTTACTTAGAAACTTAAAAGAGAAAGTTTAATTTCTGAATTTATTTTTAAATTTATTTAGCATTTTATTGCATTATAATTTATGTAAGATCTCTCCTATAGAATCTGCTGAGACTTTGACTGTTGGAGCATTACACATGGTCTGTGTGTAAATGTTTTATGCATATTTGAAATGATTGTGTAAAGATTTCTGTCAAGTACATATTCCACATAAAATCATTTGATCAATTTTGGTAATTGTATTCTTCAAAATTTTCAGTCATTAATTTGCTTGTTGTATTATCTTATGGAATGTGTGTTAAACTCTGTTTGTGTACTCATCAGCTTCTCTTTGTGATGAATGAGAAGCTCCTTTTCGTTTTGCTCTATTTGTTTTACCTAATGCACTGTTCACTGTTGCTGTTGTTGCTTAGTAACTAAGGTGTCCAACTCTTGTGAAGCAATGGACTGTAGCCCACCAAGATGCTCTATCCGTGCTATTTCCCAGGCAAGAATACTGGAATGGGTTTCCATTTCCTTCTCTAGGGGATCTTCCCGACCAAGAGATTAAACCTGTATCTCCTGCATTGGCAGGTAGAATCTTTACCACTGAACCACCAGGGAAGCCCCAGTGCATTGTTAGGTCTGTTTAAATTTATGACTATCACATCTTTTCCATAGATTATTATTCAGGAATACTACTTCTTTACCCACTGGTGCTGTTTTCCATAAATGTCCTTTGTCTTATACATCCCTTTCTGTAATATATTAGTTGTAATTTGACTAGATATGACCAATATAAACAAATAAACAAGATATTTAATGCTAGTAACTTAACCATATAGAAGAATCTCTATTTCTTCTATAACTAAAATGCACACAGATAAGCATTTGTAGCACAACTATGTCAGAAAGAATAGTGAGATTCTATCCCTACAAAAGGGAAGGATAATAGATAATAGGAGACAAGCAGTAGTCACTATGGTTATTAATACATGGTACATTTTTATCCATTTATTTCCAATCATTATGGTTTTCTGCTTTAGGTATACTCTTGTAAGAAGAATATAGCTGTGTTGTTTTTTTTTTTTTTGAAATTCTATCTTTTGACTGGAAATAAAATAAATCTGTTTAAATTCATGTCATTTCTAATAACACTGGACTCTTTTTTTTTTTACCATTTTATCAGATTTTTCTCAGTTCAGTGCAGTCACTCAGTTGTGTACAACTCTTTGTGACCCCATGGACTACAGCACATCAGGCTTCCCTGTCCATCACCAACACCTGGAGCTTGTTCAAACTCATGTCCATCAAGTCAGTGATGATATCCAATCGTCTCATCCTCTATTTTCCCCTTCTCCTCCTGCCTTCAATCTTTCCCAGCATCAGGGTCTTTTCCAATGAATCAGTTCTTCATATCAGGTAGCCAAAGTATTGGAGCTTCAGCTTCAGCATCAATCCTTCCAATGAATATTCAGGACTGATTTCCTTCAGGATGGACTGGTTTGATCTCCTTGCACTCCAATGTACCCTCAAGAGCATCTCTTGAGATTTTTGCTGGTTATCAATTTTATTTATTCATTCTCTTTTCTTGCTTTTGGATTAGACTGATAGAATTCTTTTTATTCCCTCCTATATCTACTCTCAGGGGAGCCTGGTGGGCTGCCATCTATGGGGTCGCACAGAGTTGGACAGGACTGAAGCGACTTAGCAGCAGCAGCAGCATATCTGCTCTCAGTATCAATTTCTGAATCATCAACCACCCCCAAAATGGGGATTAAAATGGAAGCTTATTTTTTTCATGGTTCTGTTGATTCCCTGGCCATGACAAGATAGTTCTTAATTCTGACCTTTCATTTAGTTGCCATCCGATGATGACTGGGACCAGTCATTTGAAGGCCCAAATTGGAGGGACATATGACATGGTCAATCCAATGGCTGAGAGTTGATGAAGGTTGTCAGCAAGGAGCTCAGCAGCAACTGTCCACTGAGGTGCCTGCAATGGCCTGTCCCCGTAGCTTGGCTTCTCACAGTTTGGTGGCTGGGTTCTACAAATGGTTGTTTCAAAGACAGGGAGAGGAGAATATCAGTATGATAAAGCTGGACCTAGATGCTGGGAAGGGCACCACTTATGCCATATTCTACTGATCAAAGCAGTTACAGAATCTGCCCAAATTCAAAGAGAGGGGATGGAGACCCCCTTCTCAACAGTAGTAATGTCAGAGATTGCAGCCATTTTAAACCCTTCATATCATCTTTAACTTTTAAAATTATACTTTCTTTTCCTATTAACTCAAACTATACCTGTCAAATACAAATTTTTTTCTTTTTTCAAAAAGCAAAAGAAAGTTCAATTTTTCTATTCTCTTCCAATCAAGACTAATTCTATGGTATCCAGATGTACTTTACCTTTCTTTATATTTTAAAATATTCTACAATTCTTCCAATATTTGAAGCTTGTCCCTGTAGGAAAATTATATTTCAAATAACATAAATTTGAAAATTTGTTTAAAAAGCTATTGGAAATTATAGCACTTAATGAATATATCATAACAGTATGATATATTCATTTATGCATGATTTATATATCATATATATCATTGATATATTCATTTATATATCATATAACAATATGATACATTCACCTTGAACAGTAGCAGAAAGTTAAAGGACATTTTTCTTTAACATGAAAGAGACAGAAAAGGGAACCAATGTCTTGAATAATATAATAAATATATTTAACACTATTTGTGTATGTCAAATTTTGAAACTTGAAGCAAAAAGCATATTATTTTCTTATGGAATTGATTTAAATAAAGTAAGAAGTGAACTTTTGTAAATCACATTCTTATAACCCTATAAAATATTTTAAAATAGAAATCTAATACAAATCACATCATTTATATTTTTGAAATATTTACATAATGTAAACACCTGATCAACAGCAAAGGTCCATCCAGCAAACGCTATGGTTTTCCAGTAGTCGTGTATGGATGTGAGAGTCGGACTATAAAGAAAGCTGAACACCAAAGAGTTGATGCTTTTGAACTGTGGTGTTGGAGAAGACTCTTGAGAGTCCCTTGGACTGCAAGGAGATCCAACCAGTCCATTCCGAAGGATATCAACCCTGGGATTTCTTTGGAAGGAATGATGCTAAAGCTGAAACTCCAGTACTTTGGCCACCTCATGCGAAGAATTGACTCATTGGAAAAGACTCTGATGCTGGGAGGGATTGGGGACAGGCGGAGAAGGGGACGACGGAGGATGAGATCACTGGATGGCATCGTCGACTCAAAGGACATGAGTTTGAGTAAACTCTGGGAGTTGGTGATGGACAGGGAAGCCTGGCGTGCTGCAGTCCATGGGGTCGCAAAGAGTTGGACACGACTGAGCAACTGAACTGAACTGAAGCAGCTAGTCAAAAATAAAACTGAAGTTCACTGACAATTTTGAAAATAAAATAGCGCAAACAAACATGTGGAAATAATAGAGGATGGTGGATGATTTTAGCGGCTCAGCCGGTAAAGAATCTGCCTACAATGCAAGAGACCCAGATTCAGTCCCTGAGTCGGGAAGATACCTGAAAAAGGGCATGGCAACCCCCTCCATTATTCTTTCCTGGAGAATTCCACGGACAAAGGAGCCTGGCAGGCTACAGTCCATGGAGTGGCAGAGAGTCAGACAGATGAAGAAACATTAACTAATACTGGATGATTTTACAAACCAAGAACGAATACTGAAAATAAATTAAGAAATAAACTAAAACAATTAGAAAAGGGGGAATAAAATAAACTTGAGAGAGCAGAAATAAGAGTTAATTAAAATAAATAAAAGCAATAAAAGATGAAAGAAAATTACTCATAAATTTGAGACTGACAGTAGTAACTTCTTGAAGATACCATAAAATTAAAAGTCTGTCAAAACCTAGATTACAGAAGGAATACAATCTTAGGAGTAATTAAGTAAAGCTCAAGAAAAGTGTTTTTAAAAAGGAGACTTTTTTCCTACATACTGAAAAAATAAAGAGGAAGATGGGCAGTTTCTATAGATAAAAAGTACAAAGTAAGTTATGATGTAGAAAATGGCATTAAAGTATCTTAAACATATGTTAAAGTACTTAAAAATCTAAGTAAAATATGAAATTCAACAGAGAATTGACTCTTCCTCAAAATTGCTGTATATACATGGCTTCATAGAAGATTTCCTCGAATAATAGTTCTTTAATGTGACAACATATACAAAATATTGAAGAGAAATAGCCAAAGTTTTTAAATAAAAAGAAACAATCCCTATATGAATACTCTAATAAAGATAATAACTAATAGATCTCACTCAAAGATATAAAACATTGTCAAACAAATGCAAGTGCTTACTTAATTCAAGTGGGTACAAACAAATTACTAGTTAGATGATGATCAAGCAGGCTTTATTCCAAAAATATTAATGGATGTTCATTACTTCTTTTAATAAATAAGAAGTGGGGGAAATTATGCTCATCTCAAAGAACATCAATGTTGTCTGTTGCCTTCTAATAAAAAAGGAACAAAATGAGGATGCTTATCAACATAGTGGATAGTCTTATTTATCATTAGACAAAGCAGTATGTAAAAGAGAGAATACACATTCAAATTGAAAGAATAAAATTGTCACTACATACAGATGTCTTTTACTATCCATGAAAGGACAGAGAATCAACTAAAGACAAAAAGAAAGAAAATACATTGTAACAAGTTAATACCATAACTGGTTACTAATGCAATTTTTAAAATCTTTGTGATTACACAATAAGCAGCCAGCAAATATCATAAGAAAGCAACCATTCATAAAGGAATCAAAAGATGTATTGATGGCAACCACTTGATTTTTTTCACAGTTCTGATTTATTTCCTTTTAGATTATAAAACCACCTTCTTTCCTCTGATGTGCTCCCCTGGTGATATATTATCCGCATCACAACAGTCTGCTGCTGCAAGTCCTAGAAATGCTTGAACTCATGAAGTTCAAGTTTATAAACTGAGTCTGAGAAATCTCTGCAATGTGCAGTCTTTAGTTTTGGTGAATAAGGCTAAGCTCATTCTCCCAATTCTAGTATGCATAATTCATTCAGTTATTCATTCACTTACTAACTGATCAAATATTTATTGAACTACTTTGTATACCAAGATCTCTTTTAGGTCCTCAGGTTCACTAATGAACAAGACTACCAAGTTTGTTGGTCTTATGGATCACATATTTTACTATAGACACAGAGACTAATAGATAGCATCTCATTATATTCATAAGTTAACATTACTCCCTGACAAAGTTTATTCTTTATCTCTCTTTTGAACTTGATTTTAAGTTGTTGTTCATTTGATAAGTTGTGACCAACGCTTTGTGACCCGATGAACTGCAGCATGCCAGACGTCCCTGTCCATCACCATCTGCCAGAGTTTGCTCAAACTCGTGTCCATTGGGTTGGTGATGCCATCCAACCATCTCATCCTCTGTCACCCCACTCTCTTCCTTCCTTCAGTCTTTCCCAGCAGCAAGTCTTTTCCAGTGGCTCAGCTCTTCTCATCAGATGGCCAAAGTATTGGAGCTTCAGGTTCATCATCAGTCCTTCCAGTGAATATTCAGGGTTGGTTTCCTTTAGGATGGACTAGTTTGATTGCAAGTAAAATTTGACATATTACACTAAGTCTAATCTTCACACAATTAAATCAGTCCTAGAAAAGTCACATCTTAATGTCCTGTTTTCCACTCGCCAGTAACCCAGAAGTTCATGATCAGGTAAAATATACATTTAGAAAACAAAACAAGGAATTAAGATTTCAAGCTCATTGACAAATATAAGTGAAAACATTGGAAATTTATGCAGCCTAGTCTAAATTGTGTATGTATTTAAAGATTACAGTAGGACATAGAAATCAATTAATTCCTAAGAAAATTTGCAGCTTCCTGATAATTTATAAATATACATTTCATGAACCATTCAATGAAAAGGTACTAAAGTGAACAAGTAAGTGAAATACAAGTTGCTCCAAAATCTAACAAATATTTGTAAATTAATTCTTGTAATTGAAAAACCAATATGCATGAAAAGTATAACTTTCACATTTTAGTAAATATATGTTTATCATGTATATTTTTGACATTTTAATGGAAAATTTCCAAAGAAGTAAAAACTGAAATACTATTTATACCACCTGTTGCTGACAAAAGTTCTTATAAATAGTCCATTTAACTTTTCACTTGTATATGTTAAATACATGTATATATACATGTAACTAACATTTAATAAGCATGGAAAAGAGTCTATTGCAGATAAACATTCAAAAATATTCACTATCATGCATTACAGAAGAACTTTGAAGAATGGTAAAAAAAATATTCTTCAACTTTTTCCTCTTAGAATATATGTTATGCTCTCCAGAATGGTCTATGAATCTGAAGATTTCTTAGCTTTCAGCCACACCTCAACTGCCACAGCACCAAAAGTGAAGCTTTTCTTAGCTCGTCAATTCCCAGAATCAAGACAAATGAGCGGACTGAAGGATAAATAGTTCCAAGAGCTTCAGCAAGCATAAAGTCCAGTTCACTCTGCATCACATTGTGATGAAAAGTTGTCATGAGATGAGATAGGAAGTGAGTGGCAAATAGTGTGAGAAAAGACACCACCATCATCATGGCTCTGACGTGGGCTTTGCTGCTGGGATCTCTGAACCCTGTTGCATGGCTCCTCATCTTCTAGACATGTTTCAGTAGGGAGAAAATTAACAGGAGAAAACAACTCAGGGATATAATAAAGGGTAAGAAAGATCCCATGGTGAATATAATCAATTTGGAAAAGGTTTCAGTGTCACTTCTTTTAGAATTCAAAGTCACATTTCTTTCATACGGATGTATCTTGATATTAATATAGATGCTCACCAGAGTAAGACTTAAAGGCAGCAATACTAATGTCCCCAGAAACATTACCATAAATACCATTCCAATTTTAAACTTTAGGTGAAGAAAAACAGCATTTGAAAAATTGGCTATCTTGAGGAAATAAAAGAGGCTGAGGCCTGTGGCAAGCCAGACACTGCAATAATTGGCCAAGAGCCCAGCAATACTAAAAAGTATGACTTTATTTCCCTTTATGTCTAAAGAAGAAAATGGATAAGACTCCTTTGTAAACCAACTCACCATCATTACCAAAATCAGACCAATTCTGGAAATTGCCAAAGCAGTGAGGATTCGATCAGCTAAGACCTTTTGCATCTTGATCCAGTCAATGCCGTTCACCAGTGCTATGAATCCATTCCCCAGAATACCAATTATGAATGCTGAATTTATTAAAATGATAAAGATGTTTTCCAAGGAATCTGCCATGTCTGCAAAAAGAGATTTTCAATCTCTAATTGCAATACTGACCATTTCTTGATTTATTATGTTTAAATGGTATATGTATACCCTTATTTATGAGATATGCAGTTAGTGTCTTCCTTTAAAAAACTGTAGGCTAAAGACCAAATCAGAAAGTACCTAAGAGGTATTAGTGAATGGGCACATAACTCTCTTTGTAAGAATTGTTTTCTCCCAGACAGATAGCTACACTCTGAGCCAGGTACTGTGTTCTCAACACAAACTGAAATTTCTCATACTTGATGGTGAAAGAAAAACTGAACTCTCATTTGTTAACATACAAATAAATGCATATTCTGTTTATTTTGCACTGCTTGCTTTGTTTAATCTCCACCCAACTTGTTCACCAATTTGAGTTATGACCAATAACTTTAAAGAATGTATATTACCATATGTGAAATAGATGACCAGTCCAAGTTCAACGCATGAAACAGGGCACTCGAAGCCAGTGCACTGGGACAACCCTGAGGGATGGGATGGGAGGGAGGTGGAGGTGGGAGGCGGGTTCAGGATGGAGGACACGTGTACACCCATGGCAGACTCACATCAATGTGTGGCAAAAAACCACCGCAATTTGTAAAGTAATTAGCCTCCAATTAAAATAAATTAATTTTTAAAAATGCAATGCAGAGAGCTTCGTTTGGATTTAAAACTTCTTACTTTTTTCTTTAATAGCTCAGATTTTAATCCCTCATTAATACTTATGATGCTTTTCTTGATGTTAAAAATCATATTAGATAGAAAAATACTTTAAAACATGATTAATCTTTGTATTATTTAATACTTAAAACCATTTACAGGGCTTTTGAGAAGTGACAGAACTATTTTTATCCCACAACATTCTCTCAGCTAAAGCCAGGTATGTGCAATAATGAAAAGAGAAGAAAATCATCTACAGAGCATAAATCGTCCTCACTTTGTGTCTCTTCACCACTCATAGCACTCACTAATAATCGTCAGCAAGGACATATAAGTGAATGAGAAAACAGTGCCCTGCACACAAAGGGTAAGAAGAGTACCTGTCCCTACTGGTAAGATTACATGCTACAGACTGATAGTTGTATCCTCTTCAAGTTTATCTGTTAACTCCTAACTCCCAATGTGGTGGTATTTGAGGTGGGGCCATTGGGTGATTAGTCTATGACTGTGGAGTCTTCATAAGTGGAAGTAGGAGCCTTATAAATTGGAAAGCTACTCAGTCATAATAAAGAATGAAATTTTGTCACCTGAAACAATGTGAATGGACATGGAGGGTATTAGGCTTAGTGAAAGAAGTCAGATAAAGACAAATACTGTATGATATCACTCATAGGTGAAATCTAAAAAAACACCACAAACTAGTGAATATAACATAAAAGAAATAGACTCAAGGAAATAGAGAACAAACTAGTGGTTACCAGTGGGGAAGGGGAAGGGGGAAGTAAGATCAGAGTAGGAGATAAAGAGGTATGAGCTACTATGTAAAAAATAAATAAGTTTCAAGGATATATTGTACAGCACAGGGAATATAGCAAATATTTTATAATGTTAAATAGAGTATAATCTATAAAAATTTTGTATCTCTATATTGCACAGCTGAAACTAATAATGTTGTAAATCAAATGTACATCAATTAAGAAAAGCCACTTCAGAGGGATCCTTTGCCCCTTCTTCCACATAAGGATGCAGGAGATGGACATCTGTGAACCAAGAAGTGGGATCTCATCAGACAGCAAAACTGCCAGCTCCTTGAGCTTGGACTTCCAGCCTCTAGGACTATGAGAAATATATTTCTGTTGTTTATAAACCACTCAGTCTTTGGGTATTTTTGTTATAGCAGACAAAATGAAATAAGACTCTGGAAAAAAACACATTTCACAGGGCATCAGATTGAATGACTAGAAAAGTGTTTCCTCAATGATGGAAAAAAAATTAGCTCCTTTTAACACTGTTCTTGATCCTGTCTAACAAATCTTAAAAGCATAACCCGAAAGGACTAATTCCCAGTAATTTAACTGCATCTCAGAACAAAGCTTATGAATAACTATAAGAATATAAAAATGTCAAGCATTTTACTCAACAGGGTAAAATTCATAATTTCTGATATCAAGTCATCAATTATCAGGTCTGCAAAAAAGCAGCAAAATATGAACCAAAATAAGAAAAATCTAACAAAGGGCAACTTGATACTGTTAAAGATATTAGAGTTAGCAGAGGAGGATATTATATTGAAACAGTTATTATAACTATATTCCAGGTGTCCAAAAACTTAAGATACAAAGAGGGTATTAAAAAAAAACTCAAATTGAGTTTTTAGAGATTAAAACTGCAACATCTGAGATGCAAAAGGCACTAATGTGATTAATAGATTTGACACTATAGGAAAAAGATCAGTGAACATGAAGACATAGCAATAGAAACTATCCAAAATGAAGCACAAGAAGTAATAGAATTTTGAAAAAAAAAAGAGGCATCATTGATCTTTGGAGAAGTTTAAGGTGCCTTATGGATGTGTAGCTAAAGTGGCCTAAAATGTGGGGGTGGGGAGAAGAAATAATGACCAAAATTTTTATAAATATGATGAGAACTATAAACCCATAGACCTAAGAATCTCAATACACCCCAAGAGCAAGAAACAAAACAAAAATACACCAAGACACATCATAATCAAATTTATCAAAAGTAGTTTTAAAGGAAAAATATTAACAATAGCCAGATAAAAAGATGTTATATTCAGAGGAACAAATAAGGATAGATTTCCCATCAGAAATAGTATAACCAAGAATTTGCTGTAGCAACATCTTTAAAATATTTAAATACAAAAAAAATCTCTCAACCTAGAATACCCAGACAAATATTTTTCAGAACTGAAGGAGAAATATAGACTTCTTCAGATTAAAAAAAAAAAAAAAAGAGCACACAAACAGCAGACCCATGCTATAAGGACCTCTTCCAGGCAGAATGAAAATAATACCTAATGGAAATAAGAATCAGTACAAAGATTGAATAGCATTATATATGGTAACTATACGGGTAAGTATATAAGATTCTCCTTTCTTAAAAAAATTTTTTTAAGATAACTTTTAAAAACAGTAACAATGGATGGTGGCATTTTTAATATTCAGTCCAGTTCAGTTGCTCAGTCATGTCCGACTCTTTACGACCCCATGGACTGCAGCACACCAGGCTTCCCTGTCCATCACTAACTCCTGGAGCCTACTCAAACTCATGTCCATCATGTCGGTGATGCCATCCAACCATCTCATCCTCTGTTGTCCTCTTCTCCCACCTTCAATCTTTTTATAATTTTTATTTTTACTTTATTTTGCTTTACAATACTGTATTGGTTTTGCCGTACATTGACATGAATCAGCCACGGGTTAACATGAGTCCCCAATCCTGAACCCCCCTCCCACCTCCCATCCCATATCATCTCTCTGGATCATCCCCGTGCACCAGCCCCAAGCATCCTGTATCCTGTATAGAACATAGACTGGCAATTCGTTTCTTACCTGATAGTATACATGTTTCAATGCCATTCTCCCAAATCATCCCACCCTCTTAAAAGTAAAACATAAGATAGTATGCTTTTCTAGAATAAACTAGATAATAATAACTCTTTAAAATGGGATATGATAAAGAGGTAGAGGATATGTAGTTAAACAAATTATCCTACATTAGATACTGATGTTTAACACCATCCAGGATTTAAAAAAATGAAACTCATCTTATGCCTCTTCCTGATCACACCACCTGTTTTACTCCCAAACAGAAATCATCATCCTGTGTGGAAGTAATTTCTATAGCTTTCTTTGTTGCTTAATTACTTACATATGATTTCTAGATATTATACAGACATATCTTGGAGATATTGCAGGTTCAGCTCCAGACCACCACAATAAAGCAAATATCACAAGGAAGTCACATAATTTTTTGGTTTTTCAGTACATAGAATTGTTATGTTTATACTAAAATCTGTTAAGTGTGCAGTAGTATTATGTCCAAAAAATGTGCATACCATAACTTAAAAATATTTTATTGCAAAAAAAACTCACCATCATCTGAGCCTTTAGCTAGTAACACCAAAGATCACTGATCACTAATCCACGTCAGTTCAGTCCAGTCAGTTGAGTCGGTCAGTGGTGTCCGATTCTTTGCAAACCCATGAATCGCACCACGCCAGGCCTCCCTGTCCATCACTAACTCCCGGAGTTCACTCAGACTCACGTCCATCGAATCAGTGATGTCATCCAGCCATCTCATCTTCTGTTGTCCCCTTCTTCTCCTGGCCTCAATCCCTCCCAGCATCAGAGTCTTTTCCAATGATTCAGCTCTTCACATGAGGTGGCCAAAGTACTGGAGTTTCAGCTTCAGCATCATTCCTTCCAAAAAAATCCAAGGGCTGATCTTCAGAATGGACTGGTTGGATCTCCTTCCAGTCCAGGGGACTCTCAAGAGTCTTCTCCAACACCACAGTTCAAAAGCATCAATTCTTTGGTGCTCAGCTTTCTTCAGAGTCCAACTCTAACATCCACACATGACCACTGGAAAAACCATGCCTTGACTAGCCGGACCTTTGTTGGCAAAGTAATGTCTCTGCTTTTCAATATCTTATCTAGGTTGGTCATAACTTTTTTTACAAAGACTAAACGTCTTTGAATTTCATGGCTGCAATCACCATCTGCAGTGATTTGGGAGCCCAAAAAAATAAAGTCTGACACTGTTTCCACTATTTCCCCATCTATTTCCCATGAAGTGATGGGACCAGATGCCATGATCTTCGTTTTCTGAATGTTGAGCTTTAAGCCAACTTTTTCACTCTCCTCTTTCACTTTCATCAAGAGGCTTTTGAGTTCCTCTTCACTTTCTGCCATGAGGGTGGTGTAATCTGCATATCTGAGTCTTTGATATTTCTCCTGGCAATCTTGATTCCAGCTTGTGTTTCTTCCAGCCCAGCATTTCTCATCATGTACTCTCCATAAGTTAAATAAGCAGAGTGACAATATACAGCCTTGACGTACTCCTTTTCCTATTTGGAACCAGTCTGTTGTACCATGTCCAGTTCTAACTGTTGCTTCCTGGCCCGCATATAGGTTTCTCAGGAGGCAGGTTAGGTGGTCTGGTATTCCCATCTCTTGAAGAATTTTCCACAGTTGATTGTGATCCACACAGTCAAAGGCTTTGGCATAGTCAATAAAGCAGAAATAGATGATTTTCTGGAACTCTCTTGCTCTTTCCATGATCCAGCAGATGTTGGCAATTTGATCTCTGGTTCCTCTGTCTTTTCTAAAACCAGCTTGAACATCTGGAAGTTCACGGTTCATGTATTGCTGAAGCCTGGCTTGGAGAATTTTGAGCATTACTTTAGTAGCATGTGAGATGGTACTGACCTGCCTCTTGACAAATTCAATTTAAGTCTGAATTTGGCAATAAAGAGTTCATGATGTGAGCCACAGTCAGCTCCTGGTCTTGTTTTTGTTGACTATATAGAGCTTCTCCATCTTTGGCTGCAAAGAATATAATCAATCTGATTTTGGTGTTGACCATCTGGTGATGTCCACGTGTAGAGTCATCTCTTGTGTTGTTGGAAGAGGGTGTTTGTTATGACCAGCATGTTCTCTTGGCAAAACTCTATTAGTCTTTGCCCTACTTCATTCCGCATTCCATGGCCAAATTTGCCTGTTACTCCAGGTGTTTCTTGACTTCCTACTTTTGCATTCCAGTCCCCTATAATGAAAAGGACATCTTTTTTGGGTGTTAGTTCTAAAAGGTCTTGTAGGTCTTCATAGAACCGTTCAGCTTCTTCAGCGTTACCAGTTGGGGCATAGACTTGGATATTGTGGGCAGCTGCGACGGCGCACATAGCGTGGCCAAGAGGAGCTACCCCCAATCCGAGGCCTGGGGCAGAAGCAGGGAGGAGCTACCCCATGCCCAAAGCCAGGTGCAGCGGCCAGGAGAAGCAACTCCACATCCAAGGAGTGGTGGCAGCGCGGGCGCAGGAGGGCCTAGAGGAGCTATTCCACGTTCAAGGTCAGGAGGGGCAGCAGTGAGGAGATACCCCTCATCCAAGGTAAGGGGCAGTGGCTGTGCTTTGCTGGAACAGCCTTGAAGAGATACCCCATGTCCAAGCTAAGAGAAACCCAAGTAAGACGGTAGGTGTTGCAAGAGGACATCAGAGGGCAGACACACTGAAACCATACTCACAGAAAACTAGTGAATCTAATCACACTTAGGACCACAGCCTTGTCTAACTCAATGAAACTAAGCCATGCCCTGTGGGGCCACCCAAGATGGGCGGGTCATGGTGGAGAGGGCTGACAGAATGTGGTCCACTGGAGAAAGTAATGGCAAACCACTTCAGTATTCTTGCCTTGAGAACCCCATGAACAGTATGAAAAGCCAAAATGATACGATACTGAAAGAGGAACTCCCCGGGTCAGTAGGTGCCCAATATGCTACTGGAGATCAGCGGAGAAATAACTCCAGAAAGAATGAAGGGATGGAGCCAAAGCAAAAACAATACCCAGCTGTGGATGTGACTGGTGATAGAAGCAAGGTCTGATGCTGTAAAGAGCAATATGGCATAGGAACCTGGAATGTCAGGTCCATGAATCAAGACAAATTGGAAGTGGTCAAACAAGAGGTAGCAAGAGTGAACATCGACATTCTAGGAATCAGTGAACTAAAATGGACTGGAATGGGTGAATTTAACTCAGATGACCATTATATCTACTACTGCAGGCAGGAATCGCTGAGAAGAAATGGAGTAACCATCATGGTCAACAAAAAAGTCTGAAATGCAGTACTTGGATGCAATCTCAAAATGACAGAATTATCTCTGTTCGTTTCCAAGGCAAACCATTCAATATCACAGTAACCCAAGTCTATGAAATACATAAGGCATGCCTATAGTTCAGTTGTGCCAGCAACTAGATTTTAGGAAATTGGAATTATTTATTTAGTTTTCTTTTTAAGGAGTGCATGAGAAAAGTCAAGTTCCACTTATTTGAAAATACATTTTATATGAAATTATTATTCACATGGTGGTATGTAGTTATAGTTTACTTTTGTTGTTGAATATTATTCAACTGGATGAATTTACCACTTTTATTGATCCATTCTATTGTCAATGGATTATACTCATAATAGTGCTGGCGAACATATTAACATCACTTTTTAATCCTTATTAAAAGTATTTCATGATTTTATGATTATTTAGGATAAATTCAGGATATCTATTCTTTATTCTCCTTGAAAATTCAGTGTACCAGTTTAATCAAGTTATTCAGTAAACTGGAGGTTAGCATCTGATTTACTTTATTAAAGGTAAGCATTCAGTTCAGTTCAGTTCAGTCGCTCAGTCGTGTCCGACTCTTTGCCACCCCATGAATAGCAGCACGCCAGGCCTCCCCATCCATCACCAATTCCCAGAGTTCACTCAGACTCACGTCTGTCGAGTCCGTGATGCCATCCAGCCACCTCATCCTCTGTCATCCCCTTCTCCTCCTGCCCCCAGTCCCTTCCAGCATCAGAGTCTTTTCCAATGAGTCAACTCTTCGCATGAGGTGGCCAAAGTACTGGAGTTTCAGCTTTAGCATCATTCCTTCATTATCAATATCTTAATATATATGAGAGTATTAAGAGATTATAAGGTATATGCAGTGCTTATTAAAGAAAAATAATAAAAAAATAAAAAATAAAATTTCTGCTTAGTAACTAAATCTTACATAAATGTGTATATATTCATATTTCACACTTTGTTTTTTAATATCTCTGAATAAATGAACCTGAATGAAAGTAAGGCTGGAAAAGCAAATTAAATCAAATAAAAGAAAAAAAGCCTTCGAGTTGTAGAAATTTCTCTATGAAGCCTTAGTGAAGGCTTAGTGAAGTCAAAAGATTCCTCACTTTTGACTATGTATATATTTACTAATTGGAGAAGGTGATGGCACCCCACTCCAGTACTCTTGCCTGGAAAATCCCATGGACAGAGGAGCCTGTTAAGAATCCTAATACAGAAATGTGTAACATTATTAACCACAGATCTTGGCTATAGATTTTCTCCTTCATGTTGTTTTTCTTCATCCTTTTCATACAACTTGAATTTCTTAAGTGTTTTACCTACCTGTAGTGAATTTAGTCTTCCTTATTTGTACCAAGTCATTATTAATTATAGTCACACATGTAAAAAGTTTATAAAGATCATAGTTTGTTTTTTGCCAGAAGACACATCATGCCCACTTATTTCCTTTCTTTTAGCCATCAACTCAGTTGCTGCAGAAATGACAGGAAGGACTGTCTTAGTATCTGTTTTCCCCATGTCAGGATAAGTGAAAGACATATGATTCCAAAAGCCTGGCATGCCATGATAACCAAGTTGTTCCACTGCCTATTAGAACTCCAAACAGAAAACTAGAACCAGGAAGTAAATGGCAAATAGAAAATAGAAGACAGTTTGCATGGCTTTTATATGGACCTTGGTGCTGGGATCTTGGGGTCCTTTACCACTGAGCTGCATCTTCCTGAAATGTTTCCACGGGGAAAAGATTAACAGCAGAAAAGACGTCAGGGACATTGCAAAGGGTGTGAAGTTTACTAGCATGAACAGAGTCATATTTCAAAGGTGTAAAGTGTCCCTCTGCTTGGTCTTCTGAGTGATGTTTCCTTCATAGTCATTTGCCTGGATAGTCTTATTTATGTTTACACCATGAATTAATAAAGCCAAACAGGACAAAGTGTACAAGAAGAGTATTTTTAATTTTCCATTTTAGGTAAAGAAAAATAATATTGGAGAATTGGCTATCTTGGGCAAATAAAATATGCTGAGGATAGCAGCAAGCCAGATGCCAAAATAGTTGCTTATTATCCAGGCAATAATAATAATTCTTGCTCTTAAATTGTCTAAAGCTGGGATTAAACACATTTACATATCAATTTATTAATGTTACCCAGAGAAGACCAATTCTGGAGACTGCCAGAGCAGTGAGAATCCCATCTGCTGAAGAGATTTTTTGTCTCTTGACCAGTCAATGCAGTTCACCAGTGACATGAAACCACTGGCAAAATTTCTTAGAATAAATTCTATTACTAGGATGGAAAAAATGTAGTAAAGTTACCATCTGTAGGAAAATAGGTAAATTCAATATCACCAGTCAAGATTTCTTTAATATCCTGACCACAGACTTTATGTGAGCTAATTTTTCTTGATATGAGGTAAAGTCCTTATTTCTTTTAAATTCTGTGACCAGTGTCAGGCAGGAAAGCATGAGGTATGCTAATGGAAGAGCTCAATGTTGACATGATGAAAATCACTGTTATTCCCTGGTAGCTCAAATTAACTTCTATTTACACACTTGATGACCTTGCTGTAGCCTGAAATATTCATATTCATGTTGAAGTGAAAGTTAAATTCTCATTTGCTAACATGCAAATACAACCATATCCTCTTTCACTGCTTTGCGATTTGTTTCTTATTTCACATCTCCATAATTTGTATTCATCAGCTTTACTTGTCATATAGTAAAATTTTAAAACCCAATACATAGAATATACAGTGACTGTTTTGTTAGATGGTGCTTGGTCATAACTAAGATCTTCACCATTATGAATTTCTTTAACGTCAGAATTATGTAGAAAGAAGTCAATCTTTTTCTATCAAAATAGCAAAGTTTTCTTGGGAATCTTATAAGTTAAATATTCTTTAAAGGCTGCTGCTGCTGCTAAATCGCTTCAGTCGTGTCCGACTCTGTGCAACCGCATAGACGGCAGCCCACCAGGCTCCCTCATCCCTGGGATTCTCCAGGCAAGAACACTGGAATGGGTTGCCATTTCCTTCTCCAATGCATGAAACTGAAAAGTGAAAGTGAAGTCGCGCAGTCGTGTCTGACTCTTCGAAATCCCATGGAAGGGGCTCTTCCGCCCATTTTCCAGGCAAGAGTACTGGAGTGGGTTGCCATTGCCTTCTTCTCTAGTTGTTGATAAATAGCATTTATGTATAGTTTATTGTTTACAAGCTCATAAGTGTACACACAGACATGCACATCCGTATTTCATGGATACAAGTTATTATTGTCCTGTAATTTCCAAAATAGAAAATAAGTCTCAGAAAGGCCATCTGCCCTTAAAAAATCTTTTTTCTCATTCAGGCTTTTCATCCCATAATTAATAGTTATCATATATCTCATGCTTGGAGAAGGCAATGGCACCCCACTCCAGTACTCTTGCCTGGGAAATCCCACGGACGGAGGAGCCTCATAGGCTACAGTCCATGGGGTCGCTAAGAGTCGGACACGACTGAGTGACTTCACTTTCACTTTTCACTTTCATGCATTGGAGAAGGAAATGGCAACCCACTCCAGTGTTCTTGCCTGGAGAATCCCAAGGACGGAGGAGCCTGGTGGGCTTCCGTCTATGGGGTCACATAGAGTCGGACACGACTGATGTGACGCAGCAGCAGCATCTCATGCTTAGGCTTTTGATAAAGTTTCTCTCCTGAGTCTATTTATATATATATATATATATATATATATATATATATATATATTTATTTATTCATATATGTTTAAATATCAATTATTTAATTTAAAATATTCAAGAATTCTATAAATATTCCTCAGAAACTTAAAAAGTACATTTAATTCCTGCTATAAAGCCTAGGCTTCTCTCTGCATAAGTGTTCAATTTTATTTTTCCTGTTTAGTTATTAGACTATTAAATATTTTAAAGGTTAATAGATGTTAAGATGATCTTCTTCCCCTGGATTTTATTCAGTTCCAGTTTTTATACTATAATTTGTGTGTAGCAGAGACTCTTGAAGCCAGATTGCTAGAAAGGAAAACCCAGATTCTCTGTATCACATGATTCCGATCTTAGACTCAATTTTAAAACAACACTTTGCCTCATTACCATCCTCAGTAAAATGCAAATGATAACATTATCCTCTTCAGGTGGTTTCTGTGAGTTAGTGTATTATTTGCGTGAAGTACTTCCAGTTGTACCTATCTGGTAGAGAGCAGGCAGAGAGAATTCTTACTCATTTAATCACATGATAGTAGATGTTACAAACGTAGCAGGTTTTAAAAGGCAAGATTTCCTCCTGCAGCAACTGGGATACTAGTAATAAATCCTAAAACTGTTATAAATATACCACAGAGCTATGCAAGGAAGAAGGGCCAGTTAAAATCCAGCAAGAGGAGAATCTTTTCACATGAAGAGATGGTCTGTATATTTAATACAGTCTCTGTCAAATCCTAGAAGGCATTTTCACAGAAAGTGAAATTATTCCTGAAGTATATATGTATGCAAAATGCCCAGAAGAGCAAAAAGAATTTAAAAAAAAAAGCAGGATTATAGTTTCTGATTTCAAAGCTTGCTACAAAGCAGTATTAGTCAAGATAGTGTGGTATTCACCTAAAGATAGACATATGTATCAATGAAACACAACTGGAGTTCAGAAATCAGCACTTACCATTGCAGTCAAATGGTCTTTTTTTTTTTTTAAGAAACGGTGCCAAAAAAACTGGATATACACATGAATAAAGCTGAATTTAGATCCTTATTTCATACTTTATGCAAAAATTAAAATAGATCAGAGGCCTAAACATGAGTTAACCTATAAAACTTTTAGAATAAAACACAGGAGAAAACTTTTGTAAATTAGGGCTAGGCAGATCTTTTAGATACAACAGCAAAAGCATGATGCACTAAATTTAAAACTTAAATAAAAAATAATTAATTAATTAATCAGACTATATCAAAATTGAAAACTTTTGCTTTGTAGAATACACATCTGACTTTCAGTAATGAAATCAATGTGGTGCTGCCATTTGCTTATACAAATAGATCAATGGATTTGTCAGAGTATCTAGTGATTGACTCACACAGTGCGTTAGTTAGTTGCTCAGTCCTGTCCAGCTCTTTGTGACCCCATGGACTGTAGCCCATGAGGCTCCTCTGTCCATGGAGTTCTCCAGGCAAGAATACTGGAGTGGGTTGCCATTTCCTTCTCCAGGGAACCTACCCGACTCATGGGTTGAACCCAGCTCTCCTGCATTGCAGGCAGATTCTATACCATCTGAGCCACCAGGGAAGCCCCCAATGTATCTGTATAATGGAATATTATTTAGCCATAAAAAAGAAGCAAGTTCTGAAATACACTACAATATGACAAATCTTAAAACCACACTACGTGAAAGAAGTCAGTCACAAAAGTCTTCAAATTATGATTCCATTTATCTGGAGTCAGAAAATCCACTGAAATAGAAAGCAGATTAGTGGCCACCAGGGACTGGGGAAGGGGAAATGAGAAATTGATGTGTCCTTCAAACTGTGGGCAGGATTGAATGGAGCTATCTTTCCTTGTTGAGGACTGACCCACACATGTATGGTCAATTCACCTTCAACAAAAGAACTAAAAACAATTCAATCAAAAATAAAATTTTCTTCAAAAAATGATTCTAGGAAACTGAGTAACACTATAAGAAAATTACATTCAACCTCAACCTCTCACCATAAAAAAATAATAATTTGAGGTGGTCATAGATCTAAATATAAAAGATAAAACAATAATGCATCTATAAGAAATTGGATATTTTTGTGACCTTGTAATAAGGAAAGATTCCTTAGCTAGGACACATATAAGCACACACTCATGTGCACACACAAAACGGTAATAAAAGCAATGATCACTATAAAGAAACTATGGTGAGACTATAAAGACACTAAAAAGACAACAAAAATACTTGTCATAGAGAGAACAAAATACACATATATATTACAAAGTACACACTCATATATATTATATATTATTTATTATACATATATATTAAATATTCCTTTAACTCAATACTAAAAGACAATCATCTCAATTTAAGGAAAGTAAGCAAAAGATATCAAAAGACCTTCAACAAAAGAAGATACAATAAACCAATAAAAAAGTTCTTAGTATCATTACCTACAAGGGAAATGCAAATTTAAACTGCAATGAAATATCATTTCAAACCAACTAGAGTGCTAAAAATAAAGAAACTGACTGGGCTAGATTTTGGCAATGATGTGGAACAACTGGAACACTGCTATATTCCTGCTGAGCACTAAAGAATACAGCCACCTTGGAGAATTATTTGACTGTTCAAGGCTGTATATTGTCACCCTGCTTATTTAACTTATATGCAGAGTACATCATGAGAAATGCTGGACTGGAAGAAACACAAGCTGGAATCAAGATTGCTGGGAGAAATATCAATAACCTCAGATATGCAGATGACACCACCCTTATGGCAGAAAGAGAAGAGGAACTAAAAAGCCTCTTGATGAAAGTGAAAGTGGAGAGGGAAAACTTGGCTTAAAGCTCAACATTCAGAAAACTAAGATCATGGCATCCAGGACCATCACTTCATGGGAAATAGATGGGGAAACAGTGGAAACAGTGTCAGACTTTATTTTGGGGGGCTCCAAAATCACTGAAGATGGTGACTGCAGCCATGAAATTAAAAGATGCTTACTCTTGGAAGAAAAGTTATGACCAACCTAGATAGCATATTCAAAAGCAGAGACATTACTTTGTTGACTAAGGTCCGTCTAGTCAAGGCAATGGTTTTTCCAGTGGTCATGTATGGATATGAGAGTTGGACTGTGAAGAAGGCTGAGCCCCGAAGAATTGATGGTTTTGAACTGTGGTGTTGGAGAAGACTCTTGAGAGTCCCTTGGACTGCAAGGAGATCCAACCAGTCCATTCTGAAGGAGATCAACCCTGGGATTTCTTTGGAAGGACTGATGCTAAAGCTGAAACTCCAGTACTTTGGCCACCTCATGGGAAGAGTTGACTCATTGGAAAAGACTCTGATGCTGGGAGGGATTGGGGGCAGGAGGAGAAGGGGACAACAGAGGATGAGATGGCTGGATGGTATCACTGACTCAACGGACTTGAGTCTGAGTGAACTCCGGGAGTTGGTGATGGACAGGGAGGCCTGGCGTGCTGCGATTCAAGGGGTCGCAAAGAATCGGACATGACTGAGCGACTGAACTGAACTGAACTGAACTGAAAAAGGCTACAAATACTGTTGGGCTGCACCCCACAGGCCTACAAGGCCTACACTTGGCCAGTTTTAGAGCCAAAACCAGAGCCTGGAGTCAGCAACAGAGACATCGATGGTTTAGTGGATGAAGGAGCTTATATGTCTGAAACAAGGTCCTGGAGTAACATCCCACTGTAGCAGATGGTGGGCAGGACATAGTGGCAGGTTTCACAACTGAGGACAAGAGGAGATTGCCAATTGATGTTAGATTGGTTTATTAGTTACCAGGGAAATGAGCAGATGGGCATGCCCCCTCACGACCCCTTTGATAAACTATTACTAGCTGGGGCCTGGGGCAAGTACATAAAAATGTCAGTCATGCACATAGGGTGTAGGTGAAGCAGGCACTGATCAGGCAGGGGATGTACAGAGAACAAGAGAATGGAGATCTTCAGTGGCCTGACCACACACAAGCACACTGCCCACTCTCCAGCTATTCCACTCTTATATATATGGTCATTGAAAATAAATAAAAACATGTCCACAAAAGACTGATACAAGAATGTTAACACCAGTTTTACTTATTAAATCCATTACTAAAAACAACCTAAACATATTTATATCAACAAGGTGATGAAAGAACAAATTGTGGAATATTCATAGAGTGAAATAGCACTCCACAGTAAAAGAAATAAACTACTCATATACACAACAGTACAAATTAGTCTCAAAAAATATGATTGAAAAAAGATCTAGAAAAAAAAAAAAACCCAAAACTGAAATCTGTATGTATGATATGATTTCTAAAACAAGCAAAACTAAGACAGAAGGCTCAAAAGCAGTTGTCTGGAACCTGGTCTAAAAAGGGCATGAAATAACTTTGAAGGGGTGAAAAAATTATTCTATATTTTATCATGGTGATTGTTTCAAAGATGCATACAATAGTTAAAGCTCATCAAACTATATACCTAAAGACAGCATATTTTACTATTTGTAAATTTTACCTCCCTAAAGTTAATATTGGAAGGACTGATGCTGAAGCTGAAACTCCAGTACTTTGGCCACCTCATGCGAAGAGTTGACTTATTGGAAAAGACTCTGATGCTGGGAGGGAATGCAGGCAGGAGGAGAAGGGGACGACAGAGGATGAGATGGCTGGATGGCATCACTGACTTGATGGACATGAGTTTGAGTGAACTCCGGGAATTGGTGATGGACAGGGAGGCCTGGCAGTGCTGCGATTCATGGGGCCGCAGAGAGTCGAACACGACTGAGCAACTGAACTGAACTGACTGAAAGTTAATATTAAAAGTAAATACAATAAATAAAAATGAGAGAAAAATAGACATTTTCAGAAGAAAAAAAAAAAATCTGGCTTGACCTCGCTAATGGAAAGTCAAGCAGATCCTCTTCAAGGAGATCTGACCCCACATGGACAGTCAGAGATATGGAATCAATCATAGCATTGTTATTTTTCACATTGATGAGTTAAACAAATCTTTGACACATTGTGCTTTAATATTTTTAGAAGACTCGTGTTTTCGACATTTTTGTAAATTATACTTTGACTCTTGTCACGGTCAGAATATACCCATATGCCCAAGAGGACACATGTGGCACGCGTCACGTGTGTTGCTGCTGCTGCTAAGTCGCTTCAGTCGTGTCCGACTCTGTGCGACCCCATAGACGGCAGCCCACCAGGCTCTCCCGTCCCTGGGATTCTCCAGGCAAGAACACTGGAGTGGGTTGCCATTTCCTTCTCCAGTGCATGAAAGTGAAAAGTGAAAGTGAAGTCGCTCAGTCGTGTCCGACTCTTAGCGACCCCATGCACTGCAGCCCACCAGGCTGCTCCATCCATGGGATTTTCCAGGCAAGAGTATTGGAGTGGGGTGCCATCGCCTTCTCCGCACGCGTGTTAGAGCCAACTAACTAAACTATGTGGTCCCTGAAAAGCCAGTTGTGAGCTATGCAAGCCCAGGCATGTCTCTTCCAGGCACTGTGTATGTCCTGAGTAGCAGCAGAATTGGATTTTCACCAGCTCTGTGTTTCTCTTTTCTTCCTGAATCTGTGCTTTTATTTTTGATTCTGAACGTTGGTCAAGTTTGGTTCTGGGTCTAATTTGTGCACAGTCAATATATTATACAAATACCATATGATATTAGTTACATGTGAAATCCAAAAGAAGAGATACAAATGAACTTATTTACAAAACAGAAATATATCCACACGCATAGAACACAAACTTGTAAGCAGGTTGGGAGTACACATACAAGCTATGATATATAAAATAGATAACCCACCTGAAGCTATCATTACATTGTTAATCAGCTATATTTCAATGCAAAATAAAATGATTAAAAAACAAAAATATTTATTATATGTTGAAATGATAATATGTTGGATAAAATATATTTAAAATAAATTTTAATGCTGTACAAAAAAAGATAACCAAGGACCTACAGTATGGCATAGGAAATTATATTCAATATTTTGTAATAAGCTATAAGAGGAAAGAAATGAAAAAAATGCATATATATTCAGCGATATATATTCCATGATATATATATTCAGTGATATATATATCTTCAGTGATACATATATATATATCATTGAATCACTATGCTGTCCACCTGAAACTAATACAACATTGTAAATCAACTTCATTTCAATAAAATATAAATAAAGAAATGATTTTTAAGAAGACCCAGTGGGCACTTTCCCTGCATTCTCCTTCTGACTTACTTCATTAATAAAATCAAATCACTAGCTTCTCCCTGGAAGGAACTTGTCTACACCTTTTGTGCCCCAACTTTTATGGCTGAGGGATAGGATCTAAGGGATAAGACCTGAAATAACTAGCTCAGCTATCCAATGCGGCTCAGCATTCAGGAGTTTCATAGGACTGAAGCAAACAAAGAAGCGAATTTAAATGGGTGTGCAAGCATCTCTTACAGCTATGCTGTCAATCTTGGCACAGAGGGAAAAGGCAAAATGCCCATCTCCTATTGTTTTCCAGGAAGCAGTTGCATACTTGGGACAACTGCTGCCTGAGGGTCTGGCTTCTGATCAGCCTACAACTAGGTACTGACTGAAATCATTCTGGAGACCAAAAGAGCTGGTGGGCACTTTCCCAGCATTCTCCCCCAGCTCAGGCAATACCAAGTTGCCAGCTTTTTCCCGGAAGGAGTTTGTCCACACATCTAGCACCCTAAATTCTGCAACTGTTACCCAAGAAACTAGTCCTTCAAATCACCTAGTTCTGATCACCAACAGGACTCAGCATTCATGACTTACATAGGATAACATTAAATTAAAAACAAACAAACGAACAAACAATTTTCAAACAGCCCTCAAGCACTTTCCACAGAAATCTATCCCCCAAGTTCGGTGCAGAGGGAGTAGACAAATATGTCCACCTTCCAGTTTTTCCTGGAAGGAATTAGAATGCATACTTTTCCAGCTGCTGCCTGTGATTTCAGATTAAAATCAGTCTGTATGGGGTTGGAGGTGGGAACCTGACTGGGATCCTCTAGAGAGTCTGAAGAGCAGGAGCCATATCACTCCAATAATAAAACCAAATCTCCAGCTTCTCCCTGGAAGAAGCATGTCCACACATCTAGCACTAGAACCACTGCAGCTGCTACCCAAGGGATTGGCTCTCAAATGATATAGCTCTGAGAGCTAAGAACGCTCAGCATTCAAGACTACAGAAGACAGGACCGCACAAAACAAGCAGGCAGTTATACTTGGGCCACACGCACTTCCAGGGAGAGTTCCTTCTGGCTCAGCACAGAGTGAGTGAACAAAAACACCCAGCTCACAATTTCTCACTGATATGGGCTAGACTGTTTAATGTTCTCACTTTCTCAGCTGCACCTAAAGGCTGGGTTTCCAAATAGCCTGCATCAGAAGCTGAAGGGGAAGACAATTAGTACTTACCTGGGAGCCTGACCAGGTAAGTGGGCATTTCCCAAGCCTTTGGCACATTGATAGGTCTTGACACACCTTCATGTATTAGGAGTCCGGAAGAACAAAGAGAGCAGCTTGAATGATCACAAAACCTTAAGCGGCAACCAGGTTCTCAGTGCAGGCTGACTGATTAGGTTCATCTCCTACATGAGGCAAGTCAGTCAACACTAGGAGAGGGCTGTTTCATCTAATGTGTAAAGACCAACACAGTCAAGGAAAATGAAGAAATAGGGGAGTACATTTCAAATAAAAGAACAAGATAAATCACTAGAAACCAATCTTAATGAAAGGGAGATAAGTGATTTATTTACTAGATAGGGAGTTCAAAATAAAGGTCATAAAGATGCTCACTGAGGTCTGGAGAGCAGTATATGAACAAAATAGGAATTTCAGCAAAGAGACAGAAAATATTAAAAGGTACCAAACAGGGAATTCCCTTGCAGCCTAATGGTTAGGACTCCACGCTTCCACTGCTGAGGGCCTAGGTTCAATCCCTGGTCAGGGAATTAAGATCCCACAAGTCTCATGGTGTGAGGAGAGAGGGAAGAGAGAAAAAGGATAGGGAGATAAATGTATTATTAAAAATAGAAAAATAACAATAAAAATACCAAACAGAAATCATAGAGCTGAAAAACATAATAACTGAACTAAAAAAAGGCTAATAGAAAAGTTCAACAGACTAGTCAAGAGGAAAATAGTCTCCCTGAACTCAAAGACAAAGCCATAGAGATCATCCAATCAGAGGGGCAAAAAGAAAGGAGAAGGAAAGGAGTGAAGATTGTTAAGAGACCTGTGGGTCACCACCAAGCAGGACAGAATCAGATTACAGATCTTTGTCAGGCAGATAACTTGTCTTTTTAGTTTCTTGATTACCAGATGAAGAGAAGACATAGCTAAACAGGATATAGATCATAAGATCCTGGAATTCAAGAATAACGCTGTAACTGAATGAAACTTTGGACATGCTCAGAGAGAAATGAGCATGTTTTGTATACGAGCGATGTGTGAAAAAATCAAGAGAATATACTGAGATAGAGTGTCTCATTTTCATGAAATTCTTTAATCCTCACTGTACCTATACTTTTGGAGAATAATTTTGTTGTATCCTTCACCATGGGTTTCCCAGGTGGCACAGTGGCACAGTAGTAAATCCGCCTGCAACTGCAGGAGACGCAGGTTCAATCCCTGGGTTGGGAAGATCCCCCAGAGAAGGAAATGGCTAGGCACTCCAGTATTTTTGCATGGATTTTCCCATGGACAGAGGAGCCTGGTGGGCTACAGTTCATGGGGTCACAAGGAGTGAGACACGACTGAGCTTGCATGCACACACATGCACATCCTCCACTACAGGCACATCATATAGGTTTTAAATGGTTTTCACACTGGGGCTGCCCCAGGCTTGCTCATCTTTAATCACCATGAGAACATGCCCAGGCAAGTACACTGGTCCCAAAAGGAGAATAAGTGAATCATTGAATCAAGCTTTTCCAGAAAGATTTAACCTAAACTTACAATCAGGGTCTTCCCAGGTGATTCAGTGGTAAAGAATTTGCCTGTCAATGCGAGAGCCACAGGAGACATGAGTTTGATCCCTGGTCAAGAAGGCCATCTAGAGAAGAAAACGGCAACCAGTATTCTTGCTGGGATAATCTGATGGACACAGGAACTTGGCAGGCTACAGCCCTTGGAGTCACAGAGAGTGAGACACTACTGAATAACTGAGCACGCATGCAAACTGACAATCAGCCAAACTGTAACTGGCTCCCAAATACATACAAATCTCATTTAAAAATCATTTGAACAGCTGTTTCTTTTAATATAATATACTCTTTCTCTCTGGTTACTTGAGAGATTTTCTCCTGGTTTCTAGTGGTGTTGATAAATTAAATTGTCTCCATTAATTTGTCTGAGATTCAATAATTTTTTTTTAATTAATGCATTGAACATTTTGAAAAAATCTGAGCAACACTTGTTCCACTCCAATATTTTCTCTCCCACTTCTCAGAAATACAGAAGTGTGTTAGAATTTCTGTCTATAACCTTCATATCCCCTCCCCTCTATCCTGTATTGTCCATCTCTGTCTCTCTATGCCTCATTCTGGGTAGTAATCGTCTAATTCACTGCAATAATGAACAATGTCTAATTGGTTATTAAATATGTCTGTTGAGCTTTTAATTTTGAGTATTCATTTTATCAGTCCTATTGTTTCAGTGATAAGAACAGTCTCTTACTCTTCTATACATCATCTTTGGTGGGGAAACGGAAAAAACACACACACACACATAGGATACCAACATCTTAAAGAAAGCCTTTTAATTTTAATAGTGTTAAGGAAAAATAGGAAGCATTCCCTTCTGTTTCCAAAATTTAGTCACAGAGTAGGTAAAATCATGATCTGGTCATTCTTCACCAAGTTGGATGGTAGCTTATCTACTGCTTGGATGTTACCACAGACTCTCACTCAGGAAAGTCAAGGAACAGAATTTCATCTCCAGATGCCATTCCAATAAGCAAAATATAATGCATTATCACAGAGATGCCATTCTACTCCATGGCTTTTATTTTTCAGTCGTCTTTATTCACTACCTCTAATGTTAGAAAGAAGGTTTGGGGCCTTAACTCTAATTTTAAGATTATCTATCAATAAGTGGCTCAAGTAATACACAAACTAAAGACTACTCAATTTCTAATGTATTCAACTTGAGTTAAACTTTACTATTTTCACGAAGGTTAAATTATCTACAGTGATCTTTAGAAAATTATTTAGACGTTTTTTAACTTGTGAAATATTTCAAATATAAATCATTAAATATAATGATGACAGCGACTAAATGGGAGAACTCTAACTGATAGATATGTATTCATCTAGTTTTCTAAGTGTCAGAGAACGCTGCCAATCTTCTCTATGGTCTTAGGGTACTTATGTCATTCTCAGCACCAGGGCTAATTTGAAAGAATACTTTCACTTATGATTTCATCAAGAACATTAAAACTAGCATACTTAAAATGATTTACTTGTTATTTTTTCTCTGCTTACTCTAAATTCATGGCAAACAAAATAACACTTTACTTTTATTGCATTTTCATATGGATATGTCTATATGCTCTACTTGATAATACAGTCTGTATACTTTTTTCATATTTAATAGCACCATTAGCAAGCAAAATTCTCCCATCTTCTTATTTGTGTTCCCACTTTTGAATGAATCTGGAGTATTTTATTAAAGTAGTAAAAGCAGCAATATATAAACACAAATATATTCAAACATTACACGAAATATGTACTACGCTTTACAAATTTGCTTCTCTACATGTATGTCTTTTCTTCTCTAACAAAGAACTAAAAAATGTTATGGATCTAATTTGTTCCTTTGCATTGTTGTTATCAGTTGCCACAGTATATTTGTATCAGTATGCCACAATATACTTATTCATTTTATCACTGATGGACTGTTATGAAACTTCTCAATTTCAGCTAAGAAAAAGAGTAATATGCACATTTTTGCATATATATCATGGTGCATATATATCAAAGATTTCTTTGTGTATAAAAATGAGTGAAATTATTGTCTTAGGTTTAGACAGCATATTAAAAAGCAGAGACATTACTTTGCCAACAATGGTCTATCTAGTCAAGGCTATGGTTTTTCCAGTGGTCATGTATGGATGTGAGTTGGACTATAAAGAAGGCTGAGCACTGAAAAATTGATGCTTTTGAACTGTGGTGTTGGAGAAGACTCTTGAGAGTCCCTTGAACTGCAAGGAGATCCGATCAGTCCATTCTGAAGGAGATCAGCCCTGGGATTTCTTTGGAAGGAATGATGCTAAAGCTGAAACTCCAGTACTTTGGCCACCTCATGGAGTTGACTCATTGGAAAAGACTCTGATGCTGGGAGGGATTGGGGGCAGGAGAAGGGGATGACAGAGGATGAGATGGCTGGATGGCATCACTGACTCAATGGACATGAGTCGGAGTGAACTCCAGGAGTTGGTGATGGACAAGGAGCCCTGGCGTGCTGTGATTCATTGGGTCACAAAGAGTCGGACATGACTGAGCGACTGAACTGAACTAAACTGTCTTAGGTTTAGCGTGTTCACCCTAATTACTTAAAGTCACAGTATTGCATAAAGTTGTTTTACATGTGTGTAATTCTATGAATGGTGTATGAAAACTTCAATTGTTTCAGATCCTTTCCAAAATAAATAACATCAGAGTAATATTTATACTTTTATATTTATATAAACATTTATTGCACTTATTACACTCTAAATTTTACAAAATATTTTACTATTCTAATTTTAAATTTACCTTTAGTTTAAAATTGCATTACTCTTTTCTCTTTCTATGACTGTGATTTCATATACATTTATTCTTATGTAATTGTGTTGAACATATATGTTTATTAATATTTCACTGTATGGTTTTATAAGCTTCCTTCTTTAGGTACCAAATAAGCCTTTGTTAAGACCAAATGTTACAGCAGAAGCATTTTCCTTAACTGAACATTATGTCAGATGACTTTGAAAAAATATGATTAAGTAACAGCATGTTGTAAGGGAAACCAGTGCAATTTAATAACACTTAAAAGGATTAATAAAAGAAAAACTAGGAACTAAAAATGAACATACAAAGTCTTCTATTAAGGTATTTCCACATATAATACAGAAAGTTTTTTTAATGTCTATTAAGCTAAAGGTTTTGATCAGTTTTTAGAGAACTTAAGACCACACAGTAGTCTGAAGACAACCTGCCTTAGCTCGCTGTTTCCCAAAATTATAACAAATGAGTGGCCTGACGAAAAGAGAGTTGAAATCACCATGACAAACATCATGGCCTCATACCAGTGTAGCTTAAGGAAGATCCAATTTCCAGTTGGACTAGAAATAAAGTAAACGATGAAGAGGAGGAGAAATATTGTCACCATTTTCATGGCCCTTTTATCAGCCTCTGTGCTGAAATCTCTCGGTGGTTCAAATTGGCTTGGAAATTCTTGATGTGTCTCACCAGGGAAAGAAAGAAAGAAAGGCAGCAAAGAAGCCATGAAGAGAAGGAAAAGGATAACATATGTCAAGCTGAGAAGAATCAGGCTTTTAAGATAGAAATTTTTACTTGCATCTAAATGCAAAGTCATGTTCCTTTCAGGTTCTCTAAAGGTGTTCATCCACAACTCACCAAGAGCATCTTGCATTAGAGGTCAAAAGATAATAAGAAGAAAGAGGCCAGGAAAAGCACAAGAAGCACTTGGTTCATTCTCCATTTCAGCCACATGAAAAAGAAGTGAGAGAAATTGGCTATCTTAAGGAAGTAGAATATGCTTAGGCAGGTGGCAAACCAGGTATTTAAGTAATTCATTAGTGCCCAAAGAAGAATAACTACTTTTACTAGTTACCAGTGGCATACAGATGTGGAGCTAATCCTACTATAAGTGAATCCAAAAGTGTTACCCACAGCTGAATGATTCTGGCCACAGCCAAGCAAGTAAGGATGAACTCAGCTGATGAGACCTTTCCATTCTTGACCCACTCGATGCAGTTTACCAGTCCAATGAACCCAGTACTCCTAAGATCAATTCTCCTGTTGACACCGCTAGAAAGAAGACCTTTGTTCCAACTGACATTTGTATAAAAATATTTCTAATGTCACTGAGAACTTTATAGTTACAGTTGCAGACTGACATCCACTTATGTTTTCTTTAGTATTTTTGTCATAATTCCAGGAAGTAAAGCCAAAATTGTGCTATATGATTTAGATGCACAGATCTTCACAAAACAGTAGTTTATTCTTTTTATATTGTAATTTCAGTGCTACACCAAACAGTTCTGTCAACAGATAACAAAGTTCATGAATACCTTTCTTATGACTTACAATCAGTTGCTATATAATTTTCAGAATAAATGCTAACAGTGTCTGCTTATCCTCAACACCAGCTGCAGTTTCTCATTTCTTCTAATGACTAAAAGAATAAGGTCAGGTATGTCAACATGCAAATATGAGAGAGACTGGTTTCCACTAATTTGTACTTGCACCTTGCCCAAGTCATACATTTGAATGCAAATATATTAAATTTTGAATCGGAATTTCTAGGAGAAAAATATGTAATTCAGTTTTTATTTCTGACTCATCAATAAGATCCTTCTAACTCTCAAGAATTTTGTAGAATCCATATGATTTATAGGAATAAGAAAATTATTTATATTTCAAATTGGGCACACAGGTACAAGGACAAATATATTAGTATATATATATAGTATGTAGTACTAATTATATTAATACAGGATACTGTAGAAGCTAAGTCAGAAATTATAAGCAAAATAGAGAGGCAATATACATGAGGAGGGTACAAGTGCTACAGTGCAGAATCAATTATGATTTTATGAGGAAATGAACATGTAGTGTAAACGTGACTCCTTTGAAATTTAGGAAGAAATAGAAGGAAAAAAAAAAGAATTTCAGCCTGATGTAAGGGCATGTCAGTATTATCAAAATGACATGAACAGGCTACACTATGCTCTGGATAGAGACATTTGCTTCTTTTTGCAGGAATTTGTTGCTGTTTTCCTTGGAATCTGACTAAGTGCCTTCCCACTCCTGTGTCCTCAATTCCATGTTCTTCTCTTATTTCTGAGCTAGAGGTGACCACATTCCCAGATTTCATTACAGATGGTTGTGGCAATGTGATCAAAATCTGAGAAATGTTCTATAAATGAAAATTATGAGCACAATTTTTGGCCCATCCCCTCTAAATATACCCATGCACAGTCCTGTGCCTTTTTCTTCCAGGTTTCTTGAAAGGGAGATAACTCCAAGCATTCTTGGAAGTAGCATATTAAGGATGGCAAACTTCTAATTAGCCTGATTCATGGATAACCACCTAGAGAATGCTGCTCTGACATATCACTACTCTTAAAAAGAGCAATATTAAATATGCATTGTGTTGGAGTCACGTGATGCTTGGGAGCTTATTTGGGGGCAGTTTGTCTACCCAGTCTAATGCAGAAATTGGAATTGAGACTGTAGACTTGTGGAGAAGCAATTGAATGGTGAGGAAACAAAATTAGGAAAGTATGTGATGACCATTTTCATTGGTTTCCAGCCCTCATAGTTTATTCATCCATTTAATGACTAGAATATCATTTGGAGGAACTCTTCTATAGACTGACTTTTATATCCAGGAAAGGAGCAGGAAATAGGATAAACATGATCCACCCATTGTAGGGTTTACATTGTCCTGGGACAGAGAGATAATTAAAAGCAATGAATAAGTCAGATGTGGAAATTATTTACCTTAAGGGGAGGGATTGGGGGCAGAAGGAGAAGGGGACAGACAACAGAGGATGAGATGGCTAGATGGCATCACCAACTCGATGGACATGAGTTTGAGTGAACTCCGGGAGTTGGTGATGGACAGGGAAGCCTGGCGTGTTGCAATTCATGGGGTCGCAAAGAGTCAGACATGACTGAGCGACTGAACTGAACTGAATTGAACTGAAGGTAAATAATGATGTTACAATTTCATAACTAAGAATTAATATAGACATGTAAATACAGTTGTCAAACAAGGTTATATGTTTCTTTCCTGTAGTGAAAATTGCTATCAATACTACATCAACACACTTTCTATTTCATCATTTTCCCCAAGATTGTCATAAAACAGGTTTTGAAGACATTTCCTATAATTATTATATAGACATCATAGATATCACTTTAATACATGCAGAAAAGCCACTGATTCATGTAGCATAATTTTTTGCTATTCTTATATTGAATGTGTTTTTAAGATAGGGAAAATCTGAGTCTTCTCGCCTCAAGATTAAAAGGAAATTTTAGGCAGCAAAATGGAGGAGATGCTTAGCATTTCAGAGGAAGCCTCAAGATGGTTTAGGGGAAAAATGAATAATTTGACATTAGATGTCTACTTCAACACATATCTTCTTAATTAAAAAGTCAAAAATGTTATTTTCATAACTTCATATGGAAATATAGCAGCACTGCAAACAAGTCATGATTAATATTCTATTCTTCATCCATATAACAGAACTTGATTTTTTTCTAAGTTTTTGTGCAAGTGCCAGTTACTTGTCATTTCCAACTCTTTGCAGCTCTGTGGACCATAGCCCATCAGGCCCCTGTCCATGGAATTCTCCAAGCAAGAATACTAGAGTAGGTTGCCATTCCCTTCTCCAGGGGATCTTTCTGACCAGAAATAGAACCTGGGTCTCCTTTGTTGCAGGCAAATTCTTCACTGTCTGAGACACTAGGGAAGTTCATAAATCTAATATTCCTCCATAGAACTGATTGTACACATATGTAAAATGTATCTGAATGTGATTGCTATTCTTGAATTTTATTGTGAGCATATTTACCTAAGAATATTGCTAATTATTCTCCAATAACCATGAAGCAAGTGATCATGATGGATAAAAATCTATCTCAAATATATATCCTCATGTTGATTCAGAACTGAGGGTCATTACATTCCAAATGATTGGAGGCTCCAACAGTAAAATGTAAACACATTGTGTTACCAATTAGAGTGAAAAATAGCCATAATTTCCTGAGATAAGTGGTCAGTTCTATAAAATTCATAAATATACATAATTTTTTTCAGCAGAAAAGTGGTAGTATAGAATATGTAAATGAAATATGCATTGCTACATAATCCTGAGGCATTTCACATAATATTTGTAAAATTAGACTGCTATATCTGAAATATATTGGTTAATGGTATGGTAATCTTATCTGTCTTATATCTTTCATAAACACATGCATACACACTTTTCTAAGAAGCTTAGTTAAAGGATTTTTCTAAGTAAACCTTTAGACATTACTCACTTATATACATACTTAAAACAGCAATAGAAGGTATAAAACCTTATAGACTTCATCCCTTAATTTTATGCTAAAAGACATATGTTTCCACCTATTTCCTTTCCTTCAGCCAGCATCTTGACTGACACAGAAATGACAGAAAGGCTTGAGTTAATTTCCTGTTTCCCCAGATCAAGATACATGAGTGGATTGAAGGATACATGATTAAAAGAACATCAGAAAGCATTTATTCTTTCTGAAGCTCATTAGAATTCCAAACTGATAAAATTAGAGCCAGAATGTAAACAGCAAACAGGAAAAGAATGGAGATGACAGTTTGCATGGCTTTTATGTGGACCTTGGTGCTGGAATCCTTTACCATTAAGCTGCATCTTCCTGAGATGTTTCCACAGGGAAAAGATTAGCAGCAGAAAAGATGTCAGGGACATAGTGAAGGGTATGAAGTTTGTTAGCATGAACAGAGTCACATTTGAAAGGTGTAAGATGTCCCTTAGTTTGGTCTTCTGAGTGGCATTTCCTTCATATTCATTTGTCTGAATAGCCTTACCTATGCTTAACACTGCAACTTGAAAAAACAAGATTAATGACGTCCCCAACATCATCATGAGAACTACACTTTCAACTCTCCACTTCAGGTGAAGAAAAATTAGGCTGGAGAAATGGCTATCTTCAACAAATAAAATATACTGAGGCTAGAAGCAAGCCAGTTACTAAAATGGTTGCTTACTGTCCAGGTAACATGAACAATAACTTTTACTTTTGAATTATATAGAGTTGGATTATGCACAATTACATACCAATTTATTAACATTGCCCAGAGCATAACAATTCTGCAGAATGCCAGAGCAGTTAGAATCCCATCAGCTGAGATCTTTGGTCTCTTGATCCAGTCATTGCAGTTCACCAGTGCTATGAGGCCATTGGCAAAATTTCCCAGAACAAATTCTGTCATTAATAGAATGGAAACAATGTTTGACATAAATATTATCATGTCTGAAAAAAATCCAAGTCTAATGTCACTGTTGTGATTCCTTCAATATCCTGACCTTAAATTCTTTGTGCAGCTGATTTGGATGTGCAGTGAAATTCCTGTTTCTTATAAATTCTTTGATGAATATCAAACAGGAAAGCATCACGAAATAATATTGGAAGAGCTCATTGCTGTCTGGATGAAAAACATTGCTATTTCCTAATATTTCAAGTTGACTCTATTCATATTCTCTGTGGCCTTGAAATGGGATGGATTACTTCTTAACTGATGTTGAAGTAAACTATGAATTCTGATTTGGTAGCATGCAAATAAGGACTTATCATTGTGCAAATTTCTGCTGTCTAACCTCTCCATAATTTGTGTTCATCAGCTTTAGTTGTTAGTAAGGAAAATTTTAAAACCCACTATGTAGTATATGCTGTGAAAGCTTAAACCATTGGATAAAGCTTGGTTGTAACTACATTCAACATCACTAGGATCATAATCACTAGGATCTTGAGGTTACATGTAATGCAAGACAGACATCTAATATAGTGATGGAAACTGTCTTTTCCTAGATGGAATCAGGGACATTTTGTAAATTTTAAATGTGGAGTTAAGGGTGAACATGGACGCTGAATAAGTGGGCAATATTGTACAACTGTTATTACTTTCAGTCACCCGGGGACTGGATCCTATTCCTGAAGACATGCACTATGAGATCTATCTCTTACTTTAGGAAACTAAACTGAAATACTTGCCCAGTTTGCCTTGAAAGCCTGCCACTTCAAACAAAGAAAAATAGAATGGGAAAAGTAGCTGTCTTCAAGAAAGAGTAGATGCTGAGGCAGATTTCAAACCAGACACTCAAGTGGTTGATCACAATGCAAAAGAGAATTATAAGTTTTCCAGCTTGACCAAAGTTATGTAGATCTGCAATGAACACTATAGAAATTAATCCATCAGTGCCATGATTAAAAACACATTCTGTTTATGGATAAACTGGTGAGAATGGGGGTAAGGAAGTTGATTTTCCAGTGTCTTACCCAGTTGGTTCAGTTCATTATTCCCATCAATCCATTTCCCCAAATGCCTATTATGAACTTCATACATTTAAAAAAAAAAAAAGAAAACTAAAAAGACCTTATCCTGTGCGCTTCACATTTCTACTGAGTGAAAATTCCCTGAAATGCACAAAAAAGGCATGAAAAACTCTATGTTTAAAGAGTCATTTGGAGAACTTAAATTGTTGTGGAAAACTGAATGCAGGCATGAAATTTTATAATCATCATCATAATCAGCAATATCATTTGACTAAGGACCAGAAGATACACCAGTTCAGTCTCTCAGTCGTGTCCAACTCTTTGTGACCCCATGAATCACAGCACGCCAGGCCTCCCTGTCCATCACCAACTCCCAGAGTTCACTCAAACTCATGTCCATCGAGTTGGTGATGCCATCCAGCCATCTCATCCTCTGTCAACCCCTTCTCCTCCTGCCCCCAATCCTTCCTAGCATCAGAGTCTTGTCCAATGAGTCAACTCTTCACATGAGGTGGCCAAAGTATTGGAGTTTCAGCTTCAACATCAGTCCTTCCAATGAACACCCAGGACTGATCTCCTTTAGGATGGACTGGTTGGATTTCCTTGCAGTCCAAGGGACTCTCAAGAGTCTTCTTCAATACCACAGTTCAAAAGCATCAATTCTTTGGTGCTCAGCCTTCTTCACATTCCAACTCTCGCATCCATACATGACCACTGGAAAAACCATAGCCTTGACTAGATGGACCTTAGTCGGCAAAGTAATGTCTCTGCTTTTGAATATACTATCTAGGTTGATCATAACATTTCATACAAGGAGGAAGCGTCTTTGAATTTCATGGCTGCAATCACCATCTGTAGTGATTTTGAGCCCAAAAAAATAAAGTCTGACACTGTTTCCACTGTTTCCCCATCTATTTGCCATGAAGTGATGGGACCAGAGGCCATGATCTTCATTTTCTGAATGTTGAGCTTTAAGCCAACTTTTTCGCTCTCCTCTTTCACTTTCATCAAGAGACTTTTTAGCTCCTCTTCACTTTCTGCCATAAGGGTGGTGTCATCTGCATATCTGAGGTTATTGATATTTCTCCCGGCAATCTTGATTCCAGCTTGTGTTTCTTCCAGTCCAGCGCTTCTCATGATGTACTCTGCATATAGGTTAAATAAGCAGGGTGACAATATACAGCCTTGACATACTCCTTTTCCTATTTGGAACCAGTCTGTTGTTCCATATCCAGTTCTAACTGTTGCTTCCTGACCTGCATACAGATTTCTCAAGAGGCAGGTTAGGTGGTCTGGTATTCCCATCTTTCAGAATTTTCCACAGCTGATCGTAAGCCACACAGTCAAAGGCTTTGGCATAGTCAATAAAGCAAAAATAAATGTTTTCTGGAACTCTCTTGCTTGTTCCATGATCCAGCGGATGTTGGCAATTTGATCTCTGGTTCCTCTGTCTTTTCTAAAACCAGCTTGAACATCAGGGAGTTCACTGTTCACATATTCCTGAAGCCTGGCTTGGAGAATTTTGAGCATTACTTTACTAGCATGTGAGATGAATGCAATTGTGCGGTAGTTTGAGCATTCTTTCGCTTTTCCTTTCTTTGGAATTGGAATGAAAACTGACCTTTTCCAGTCCTGTGGCCATTGCTGAGTTTTCCAAACTTGCTGGCATAGTGAGTACAGCACTTTCACAGCATCATCTTTCAGGATTTGAAACAGCTCAACTGGAATTCCATCACCTCCAGTAGCTTTGTTCGTAGTGATGTTTTCTAAGGCCCACTTGAGTTCACTTTCCAAGATGTCTGGTTCTAGATAAGTGATCACATCATCATGACTATCTGGGTCGTGAAGATCTTTTTTGTACAGTTCTTCCATGTATTCTTGCCACCTCTTCTTAATATATTCTGCTTCTGTTAGATCCATACCATTTCTGTCCTTTATTGAGCCCATCTTTGCATGAAATGTTCCCTTGGTATCTCTAATTTTCTTGAAGAGATCTCTAGTCTTTCTCATTCTGTTGTTTTCCTCTATTTCTTTGCATTGATCGCTGAAGAAGGCTTTCTTATCTCTTCTTACTATACTTTGGAACTCTTCATTCAGATGCTTATATCTTTCTTTTTCTCCTTTTTTTTTCACTTCTCTTCTTTTCACAGCTATTGGTAAGGCCTCCCCAGACAGCCATTTTGGTTTTTTGCATTTCTTTTCCATGAGGATGGTCTTGATCCCTGTCTCCTGTACAGTGTCACGAACCTCATTCCATAGTTCATTAGGCACTCTATCTATCAGATCTAGGCCCTTAAATCTATTTCTCACTTCCACTGTATCATTGTAAGGGATTTGATTTAGGTCATACCTGAATGGTCTAGCGGTTTCCCCTACTTTCTTCAATTTAAGTCTGAATTTGGCAGTAAGGAGTTCATGATCTGAGCCACAGTCAGCTCCTGGTCTTGTTTTTGTTGACTGTATAGAGCTTCTCCATCTTTGGCTGCAAAGAATATAATCAATCTGATTTCGGTGTTGACCATCTGGTGATGTCCATGTGTAGAGTCTTCTCTTGTGTTGTTGGAAGAGGGTGTTTGCTATGACCAGTGCATTTTCTTGGCAAAACTCTATTAGTCTTTGCCCTGCTTCATTCTGCATTCCAAGGCCAATTTTTCCTGTTACTCCAGGTGTTTCTTGACTTCCTACTTTTGCATTCCAGTCCCCTATAATGAAAAGGACATCTTTTTTGGGTGTTAGTTCTAAAAGGTCTTGTAGGTCTTCATAGAACCATTCAACTTCAGCTTCTTCAGCATTACTAGGTGGCTGCCACCGGTGCACTAAGCGCGGCTGAGAAGAGCTACCCCACGTCCGAGGTCAGGGGCAGAAGCCAGGAGGACCCCATGCCCGAAAGGCAACGGCCAAGAGGAGTTACCCCACGTCTGAGGTCAGGGGCAGTGGCCGAGGGTGCCAGGCTGCAATGGTGCAGGAACGGCCAACAGGAGCTATCCCGCATCTGAGGTCAGGGGCGGCGGCAGGGAGGAGCTACCCCACGTCCAAGGAGCTGTGGCTCTGTTGGCAAAGGAGGGCCGAGAGGAGTCATCCCACGTTGAAGGTCAGGAAGGGTGGCAGTGAGAAGATACCCATCGTCCAAGGTAAGGAGCAATGGCTGTGCCTTGCTGGAGCAGCCATGAAGTGATACCCCACGCCCAAGGTAAGAGAAATCGAAGTAAGATGGTAGGTGTTGCAAGAGGGCATTAGAGGGCAGACACACTGAAACCATAGTCACAGAAAACTAGTCAATCTAATCACACTAGGACCACAGCCTTGTCTAACTCAATGAAACTAAGCCATGCCCTGTGGGGCCTCCCAAGACAGGTGGGTCATGGTGGCGAGGGCTGACAGAATGTGGTCCACTGGAGAAAGGAATAGCAAACCACTTCAGTATTCTTGCCTTGAGAACCCCGTGAACAGTATGAAGAGGCAAAATGATAGGATACTGAAACAGGTACTCCTCAGGTCAGTAGGGGCCCAATATGCTACTGGAGATCAGTGGAGAAATAACTCCAGAAAGAATGAAGGGATGGAACCAAAGCAAAAACAATACCCAGCTGTGGATGTGACTGGTGATAGAAGTAAGGCCCGATGCTGTAAACAGAAATATTGCATAGGAACCTGGAATTTCAGGTCCATGAATCAAGGCAAATTGGAAGTGGTCAACAAGAGATGGCAAGAGTGAATGTCAACATTCTAGGAATCAGCGAACTAAAATGGACTGGAATGGGTGAATTTAACTCAGATGACCATTATATCTACTACTGCGGGCAGGAATCCCTCAGAAGAAATGGGGTAGCCATCATGGTCAACAAAAGAGTCCAAAATGGAGTTCAGTTCAGTTCAGTCACTCAGTCGTGTCCGACTCTTTGCGACCCCATGAACTGCAGCACGCAGGCCTCCCTGTCCATCACCAAACCCTGGAGTTCACTCAGACTCAAGTGCATCGAGTCAGTGATGCCATCCAGCCACCTCATCCTCTGTCGTCCCCTTCTCCTCCTGCCCCCAATCCCTCCCAGCATCAGAGTCTTTTCCAATGAGTCAGCTCTTCGCATGAGGTGGCCAAAGTACTGCAGTTTCAGCTTTAGCATCATTCCCTCCAAAGAAATCCCAGGGCTGATCTTCTTCAGAATGGACTGGTTGGATTTCCTTACAGTCCAAGGGACTCTCAAGAGTCTTCTCAACACCACAGTTCAAAAGCATCAATTCTTTGGCGCTCAGCCTTGTTCACAGTCCAACTCTCACATCCATACATGACCACTGGGAAAACCATAGCCTTGACTAGACGGACTTTAGCAAAGTAATGTCTCTGCTTTTGAATATGCTATCTAGGTTTGTCATAACTTTTCTTTCAAGGAGGAAGCGTCTTTGAATTTCATGGCTGCAATCACCATCAGCAGTGATTTTGGAGCCCCCCCAAAATAAAATCTGACACTGTTTCCACAGTTTCTCCATCTATTTCTCATGAAGTGATGGGACCAGATGCCATGATCTTCATTTTCTGAATGTTGAGCTTTAAACCAACTTTTTCACTTTCCTCTTTCACTTTCATCAAAAGGCTTTTTAGTTCCTCTTTACTTTCTGCCATAAGGGTGGTGTCATCTGCATATCTGAGGTTATTGATATTTCTCCCAGCAATCTTGATTCCAGCTTGTGATTCTTCCAGTCCAGCATTTCTCATGATGTACTCTGCATATAAATTAAATAAGCAGAATGACAATATACAGCCTTGACGTACTCCTTTTCCTATTTGGAACCAGTCTGTTGTTCCATGTCCAGTTCTAACTGTTGCTTCCTGACCTGCATACAGATTTCTCAAGAGGCAGGTCAGGTGGTCTGGTATTCCCATCTCTTTCAGAATTTTCCACAGTTGATTGTGATCCACACAGTCAAAGGCTTTGGCACAGTCAATAAAGCAGAAATAGATGTTTTTCTGGAAGTCTCTTGCTTGTTCCATGATCCAGCGGATGTTGGCAATTTGATCTCTGGTTCCTCTGCCATTTCTAAAACCAGCTTGAACATCAGGAAGTTCACGGTTCACGTACTGCTGAAGCCTGGCTTGGAGAATTTTGAGCATTACTTTACTAGTATGTGAGATGAGTGCCATTTTGCGGTAGTTTGAGCATTCTTTGGCATTGCCTTTCTTTGGAATTGGAATGAAAACTGACCTTTTCCAGTCCTGTGACCACTGCTGAGTTTTCCAAATTTGCTGGCATACTGAGTGCAGCACTTTCACAGCATGCAATCTCAAAAATGTCAGAATGATCTCTGTTCATCTCCAAGTGATTCATCAGTGCCCCAAAAAGATTAATCATCTTTGCTAGTTTGCTAGTAGCACACAGATGTGAAAATAGCCCCACTGTAAATGAACCCAATAGTGTTACCCACATTTTAATTTTTCTGCCCACAGCTAAGCAGGTAAGGATGAAACTAGCTGATGAGACTTTCCTATTCTTGACCCATTGCTCAGCACTCCTAAGATGAGTTCTCCTGTTGCCACTAGTAAAAAGAGCCCTTCTTTCCAACTGACATTTGTATTAAAATGTTTCCCTTATTGTACTTCACTGACAGCTTTAGAGTAAAACAGTTGTAGACTTACAAACATTAATGATGCTTTCTTTACTGTTTTCATCATAATTTCAAAAAGAACAGTCAAAATTCTGCAATATGATTTAATTGTGAATATATTCATAGAAAGAGTAGTCTATTCTACTTCTACTGTATTTCCAATGCTACTTCAAATGGTCCCGTTAACAGATACAAAGCTTCATGAATACCTTTTTTATGGCTTACAGTCAGTAGCTATGTAATTTCCACAGTAAACATTAATAATGTGCATTTATCCTTGATGCCAGATGCAATTTCCTATTTCTGCTAAGACTAAAAGGATGATTCAGCTATGTAAACACACAAATATGAGAGAACTGGTTTCCACTAATTTGGGCTTTTATCTCCCCTGAGTCATATATTTGAATGCAAATATTTTGAATTTTGAGTAGGAATTGCTAGAAAAAAATTGTGTAGCTCAGACTTTATTCACCATTCATCAACAAGGATCCTTCTGTCAAGAATTCTGTTGATTCTATATAATTCATAGGAATAAATAAATTATGAATAGTTCACATTTCACACCTAAGTCCTAGGAAAAATAACTAGAAACATTAGAACAGAACATTATACTAGCTAAGTCAGAAATTACAAACAGAATAGACAGGCAAAATACAGGAAGAAGCTACAAGTGCTACAGTGCACAATCAGCTATGACTTTATGAAGATACAAGCATGTAGAGTGAACTTGAATTCTTTGCAGCTGATGAAGAAATAGAAAAAAGAACTCAAGACAGATATAAGAGCATGTAGATATTATCAAAATGACATGAACAAGGTACACCATGCTTCTTAATGGAGAAATTTCTTTTCTTTTACAGTGACTTGTTGCTATTTTGATTGAAATATAACTAAGTGCACTCCCACTTCCACCATCTCAATCCATGTTCTTCGTTCTGGGCTAGAGAGTGACCACATTTCCCGCTCCCCTAACAGATGGTCGTGGTAAGCTGATCAAAATCTGAACAATGTCATGTAAGTGAAAATTATGTCCACTCTTTTTAGGCCCATTCCAAAAACTTCTCCATGGAGAGTATGCCCCACACTTTTTTCTCCCAGCTTTCTTGTATGGGAATAATCCCAAGCAACCTAAGAAATCACATGATAAAGATGGTAAACTTGGTCGGCCCGATTCCTGTTATTCAACTGCCTAAAGAAGGCCGCTCAGACATACCAGCACTATTCAAAGGGCAAAATGAAATGTGCACTGTGTTTGAGTCACTTCATGCTTGAGAGCCTATTTGTGGCAGCAGTTTGTCTACTCAGTCTAATTCAGAAACTGGAATTGAGTCTGTGTAGATTTTGTAGAGGCAATTGAATGGTGAGGAAAGATAACTAGGAAATCCATGCGACCTGCAGAGTTTGTGATCAGTTTCATTTTCATTGGTTTGCAGCCCTCATAGTTTATTCATCCATTTAGTGACTAGAATATCATTTGGATGAACTCTTCTATGGACTTTTTTTATGTCCAAAGATGGGGTAGGAAACAGGATAGACATGATCCCCACATTGTAGGGTTTGCATTTTCCTAGGACAGAGAGATAATTAAAAAGAATGAATAAGTCAGTGTGGATTAATAAGTCACAGTGAACAAGCACTATGGAAATTATTTATCTTAATTTTGGCTTAGACGGTAAAGCGTCTGCCTACAATGCGGGAGACCCGGGTTCAATCCCTGGGTCGGGAAGATCTCCTGGAGAAGGAAATGGCAATCACTCCAGTATTCTTATTTGGAAAACCCCATGGACAGAGGATCCTGGTAGGCTACAGTCCATGGGGTCGCAAAGAGTCGGACACGACTGAGCTACTTCACTCACTTCACTCACTACTCTAAGTTTAGATCATGTTGTTATAATTTCACAACTAAGAATTAATGTAGACATGTAAATTCAGTTGTTGAGCAACATTATACATTTCTTTCCTTTAGTGAAAATTGTTATGAATACCATGTCAACACACTTTTTCTATTTCATCATTTTCCATGAGATTGTTATAAAACAGATCTTGAAGACATTTCCTATAATTATTACATAGACAGCATAGATACTACTTTAATACATGCAGAAAAGCCATTCAATCATATAGCAAAATTCTTTACTTTTCTTATACGGAATGCATTTTTAAGATAGGGAAGATCTGTGTCTTCTTGTCTCAAGGTTAAAAGGAATTTTTAGGTAGCAAAATGGAAGAAGAAACCCCAGGTGGTTTAGCGGGAAAATGAATAATCTGACATCAGATTTCCATTTCAACATGTCTTCTTAGTTAAAAATTATAAAAAGTGACTTTCCTTACTGCATGTGGAAATATACCAGCACTGAAAACAAGCAATGATTAATATTTTCTTCTTCATCCATATAACAGAACTGATTTTTTTCTAAGCTTGTCTGTGTATTAAATATAATAGTCCTCTATAGAGTTGATTGTACACATATGTAAAATTTATCTAAATATGACTGTTATTCTTGAATTTTATTTTAGGCATCTTTTCCTAACAATGTTACTAATTACTCTCGAATAACCATAAAGTAAGTGATGGATGGAAGTAAGTGATGATGGAGTAACATCTATCTCAAATATATATCTTCAATGTGTGATCTAGAATTGAAGGTCATTACCATCCAAACAATTGGAAGCTCAAACAATAGAATCTAAACACACTGTGGTGCTAGTTAGAGTGGAAAATAACGATGAATTCCTAAATTGTCAGTTCTTTAAAATTCATAACTGTAGATCATAAATTTTTCAATTGGAAGGTGATAACATAGAATATGTAGGTGAAACACACATTGCTTCATAATTCTGAAGAATGTCACATAATATTTTGTACAGTTAGAATGCTTATCTGAAATATATTGGTTAATAGTATGGTAATATTATTACCAGGGCTTCCTAGACGGTGCTAATGGTAAAGAACCCACTTGCCGTTTCAGGAGACACGGGAGACTAGGATTCAATCTGTGGGTCGGAAAGATCCCCTGGAGAAGGAAATGGCAACCCATTCCAATATTCTTGCCTGGAAAATCCAGAGACAGAGGAGCCTAACAGGCTACAGTCCACAGGGTCTCAATGAGTTGGACATGAATGAAGTCACTTAGAATGCATGAATGCAATTTTATCATCTTTCTTATATCTTTCATAAACATACACAAAGACATTTTTTGTTATTAGCTTGGGTAAAAGACTTTTCTAGGTAAACCTTTGGATATTTACTCAATTGTAACATATTTTTTCAAAAAGCAGACGAAAGTATAAACTGTAACAGACTTCATCCTTTAATTTTCTGCGAGAAGACATATGTCTCTACCTAGTTCCTTTTACTTTTAGCCAGCATCTTGGCTGCCATAGAAATGACAGAAAGGTCTGTGTTAAGTTCCTGTTTGTCCAAATCAGGATAAATGAGTGCATTGAAGGATAGGTGATTGCAAGGGCCTGGAAAAGCATTTGGACCAGTTCCTTCCACAGCTCATTAGAATTCCAAATTGTGAAAATTACAGTCAGGATGTAAGTGGCAAACAGGAAAAGAAAGGAGATGACAGTTTGCATGGCTTTTATGTGGACCTTGGTGCTGGGATCTTGGGATCTTTTGCCGTTGAGCTGCATCTTCCTGAGATGTTTCCACAGGGAAAAGATTAGCAGCAGACAAGATGTCAGGGACATAGTGAAGGGTATGAAGTTTGTTAGTGTGAGCAGGGTCATATTTGAAAGGTGTAAAAAGTCCCTTAATTTGGTCTTCTCAGTGATGTTTCTTTCATATTCACTTGTCTGAATAGTCTCATTTATACCTAACACTGCAACCTGAAAAAACAAAATCACTGAAGTCCCCAACATCATCATGAGAACTACACTTTTAACTCTCCACTTCAGGTGAAGAAAAATTAAGCTGGAGAAATTAGCTATCTTGAACAAATAAAATATACTGAGGCTAGTAGCAAGCCAGTTACTAAAATGGTTGCTTACTGTCCAGGCAACATGGATAACAATTCTTAAACTATATAGAGCTGGATTATACATAGTTGCATACCAATTTATTAATATTGTCCAGAGCAAAACAATTCTGCAGACTGCCAGAGCAGTGAGAATCCCATCAGCTGAGGAGATCTTTTGTTTTCTGACCCAGTCATTGCAGTTCACCAGTGCTATGAAACCATTCACAAAATTTCCCAAAACAAACTCTGTCACCATTAGAATGGAAAGAATGCTTGATACTAAAGTTATCATGTCTGAAAAAATCCAAGTCTAATGTCACTGTTGCGATTCCTTCAATATTCTGACCTTAAATTCTTTATGAAGTTGATTTCTGGTTGTGCAGTGAAGTTCTTATTTCTTTCAAACTCTGTGATGAATGTCAAGCAGAAAAGCACCAGGAAATAATATTGGAAGAGCTCAATGACATCTCGATGAAAAACACTGCTATTCCCTAGCAGCTCAAATTAGCTCTCTTCATACACTTTGTGCCCTACTATGGGATGGATTACTTCATAAGTGACTTTGAAGTAAAATATGAATTCTCATTTGCCAGATGCAAATAAGGACTCATCGTGTTACAAAATTTTCCCTGTCTACCTCTTCATAATTTGTGTTCATTGACTTTTGTTGTTAGTGAGGAAAATTTTGAAACCCAATGCAGAGGATGCACAGTGAAAGCTTGAATGATTTGATCAAGCTTTATCATAATTATGCTCTATGTTATTAGGATAATCATTAGGATCTTGAGGTGATTTGTAATGCAAAAAAGACACCTAATATAGTGTTGGAAACTTTTTTTTTTAAGACAGAATCAGGATCTTTTTGTAAATTTTACATGTGGAATAAAGAGTTGACATTGGAGAGCTGAATAAGTGGGCAATATTGGACAATTGCTGCTATTTTTAGTCACCCAGGAACTGAGTTCTATTCCTGAAACCATGCACTATGAGTTCTAGCTCTCATTTTAGGAAACTAAATTGAAATACTTTCTGAGCCTGCCTTGAAATTACAAAAACTGCCACTTTAACCACAGAATAAGAGGATGGGAAAAAGTTGCTAACTTCAGGAAAGAGAAGATGCTGAGGCATATGTCAAACAAGACACTCAAGTGGTGGATCATTATACAAAATTGAATATTATTTTTCCCAGTTTGACCAGTGCTATGTAGCTCTGCATAGAGCATCAAAGTAGATATTAATCAATCAGTACTAAGATTAAGAAACATATCCTAGTTATGGGTAAGCTGGTGAGAATGAGGTTAATGAAGTTGAGCTTCCGGTGTCTTCCCAGTTGGTTCAGTTCATTATTCCAATCAATGCATTTCCCCAAATGCCAACTATGAATTTCATAGATTTAAAAAAATAGAGTCCTTATCTTTTGTGCTTCACATTTCTTCTGAGCGAAAAAATCTCCCATCCCAAATACCACTACTGATGATTAATGGGTTGAAAACTAATAGTTTTGAAGTTCTTTTTTGTTTTTATTGTGGTTTCCTTTCCATTTCAATAAATGCCAGCTTCTATTATTACACTGGTCCTCAGCTAACATTGTGAAAAACATTTTGATTTCTTTAAAATGACTTAGTATGTGATTTTCCTGCCAACATGAGTGACTATTTCTTCTTTTATTGTAAATCTGATATAATCTTTTGTTATCATATGTGTGAAATAATAGAATTTGGTTTACTTAAATGGTTACCAAGAAAGATTCTCTACCAAAGTTTCACCTCTGAGTTCCCTAAAATAATTTTAAAAAGCATGAAAACCCCCAAGTAGGAGTTTCTAAGAGCCATTTTTCAGAATTAAAATTGTGATTTTGGGAATTTTATCATCATCTTTGTAACCAGCAGCCTCAATTGACTGTAGAACCAAAGAAGAAAACACATAAAAAGTAACAATAATTCAACTTGATGTAGGTGAAAGAAGGTAGGCAATTGAAAATAATTCATAAATTAAAAATAACTTCTTACAAGTGAATCTCAGTAATTGAAGTTTAAAGGAAACATGCTATTTTTACCAGAATAATCTTCCTTCTGATGATTATAATAATAGTAATCAGTATTTGCTAGATATATCCCTATATATTATGAATATTCTTGTCTTTGACATCATATTTGCTTCTCAAAAACCTCATTTACTAGAGATAATGTGAGTAACTTTTCTCGGATAACAGCTTGTCTGTCATTATGGGGAAAGTCAAGGAACAAAACTTGATCTCAAAACACCATTCAAATGAGCAAACTATAGTACATCAATGACAGTGACACCATCCTATATGTTTCCTATGCGTGCTCAATCGTTTCGGTCATGTCCAACTCTTTGCGACCCTGTGGACCGTAGCCCTCTTGTCCTCTTGTCCATGGGATTCTTCAGGCAAGAATACTGGAGTACACTCTAAAGCCCTCTGTTAAGAGCTTGCTCGTAAAGGTTATTTACTTTATCTTTTTTATTAAAGGAATTTAATTTAGTAAGTGAAATAATTTGTGCAAGTAATACATTTAAACTAAAAAGATTAATTTATAAATATACTCATTTTGACTTAAATTTTTCTCTTCACTAGGCTAAGATAATGTTAATCTTTAGGATATTTAGATATTGTCCAAATTACATTTATAAGCATCACTAAATGACATAGCTCATGATGATGACGATAACAGCAGTGAAATGGGAGAACTCTGATAGATGTGATATCATCCAGTTTTCAAAGTGGCAAAATTCACTGTGACAGGTGAACACTAGCCAATCTTTCCTATTAGGTACTTCAATCATGCTCAGCATCAGAGCTAGCATGAAAGACTATCATTACCTACTATGTCATCAAGAACGATGTCAAACTGACATACTCTAATGATTTACTTGCTGTTATTTTCCTTTACTTACATTCTGACAATTATGGCTAAAGTTACCTCAAAAAGTACTTTGTTTTTATTGAATTTTCATATGGAAATGAAGATATATATATAATAACACACTATACAATCTTCTTTCATATTTTAATACCATCATTAGCAAGCTAAGTTCTCTCACCTGCTTATTTATATTTCTAGCTACTGTGATTAAATCTAGGTAATTTATTAAGCAGTCAAAGTACAACAACATATGCACATTTTCAAACATTCCACTGAATGTGTATTGAGTTTTAACAAATTTACCTTTCTATGTCTTTTTTTCTCTAACAAGGAACTAAAAAATTTATAACAACAAAAACATATGCATCAACACACGTGTGCATACACATACACACACGTTCTTAGTGTGTGATTGATTATGGATGGAAGCAGAAAGTTGTTATTTAATTTTAATATAAAATATCATATTTTTATATCTAGGTTTAGTTCATAGGAAATTCACTAAATTTTGCACTCAAAAGGTGCGTGGTATCTGTGTGTGCTCAGTTGTGTCCAACTTACTGCAACACCATGAACTGTAGCCCATCAGGCTCCTCTGTCCGTGGGATTTTTCCAGGCAAGAATATGGGAGTGGGTTGCCATTCCTTACTCTAGGGGATCTTCCCAACCCAGGGACTGAACCCATGTCTCTTGAATCTCCTGCACTGGCAGGCAGATTCTTTGCCACTAGCACCACCTGGGAGTGAGTGGATATATGAAAACAAAAGTGTCTAGGAAAACTAAGATATTTTGAATTTGAGATTTTAATGGGAGGTGGAAGTTTAATGGGAGGTTCAAGAAGGAGAGAACACATGTATACCTATGGCTGATTCATGCTGATGCTTGGCAGAAACCAACACAATATTGTGCAGCAATTATCCTTCAATTAAAATTAATAATTTTTTAAAAGGCACAAATAATGTGGATTTATAATTCTTGTATCATGTCTTCCTTTTTTTCTATTAATTAAAATTATTTTTAAATTTTAACTCAGGCTTCATACTACCATAACCCTGTATTTCTCTTTATTCAAAAAGAACTCTAATTACAGTGGTATCTATGAGCATATGTGGTTTCAGGTTAATAATATTTTTAATAATTTCTTTTTCTGCTTTCTACACATATTCATTATTGCAAAACATAATACCTATAGAGATTAAAAGGAAACACAAATGCATAGGAATAAAAAAAATTGTAGTGTTAATACTCCTTTCACATTTGATTCATAATACAGAATTTTGCCAGGTATCTAGACCCTCCCTCATATATTCCTTTCTACTGATATTATTTCTCTTCTCTCTCCACCTTCCATACACTCCCAATTGTTACAGTAATCATTAACTTGTTTTACTTCAGAGTTTTGTCACTAATGTAATGCTTCAAAAACTATCCAGTTGACCTATTTTTTAACTTTGTATGTCTGGAATTCCAGTGAATTTTTTAATCTTAATATTTCTCCTCAATTTCCAATGTGCATTATTATCTATATAGCTCTAATTTGTTGATTTTTTGTTATATATATTCTATTGATATCATGTAGCTCTACTTTTTATTTCATTGCTGTATGGCATTCTTTTATACCAGCATTCTATTATATCCATCTTACCAATGATGGAAATCCAGGTGATGTCTTAATTCTAGTTACTCAGAAGAATAATGATAGGGACATTCCTATATATGTATCCTGATACACAGTACAAAAATTCTCTAAGGTACAAAATTTTTATTATATATTACATGTATTAACATTTCATAATATAGTTTTAATCATAATACAAAAATTGTAACAAATGATTTTCCTAACTGAGTGTGATAACGCTACAGCATTAAAAACAAGTGATGATTATTTTTTTCTTCTTCACCCCTATCATGGAAGTGTTAGTCACTCAGTCATGTCTGACTCAGTCATGGGCTGGGGCCTGCCAGGATCCTCTGTCCATGGAATTCTCCAGCCAAGAATACTGGAGTGGGTTGCCGTTTCCCTCTCCAGGTGATTTTCCGGACCCAGGGATCAAACGTGGGTCTCTTTCCATTGCAGACAGATTCTTTACTGTCTGACCTACCAGGGAAGCTCACCCTTATGCTAGGACTTTATTTTTTTCTGAGGTTTTAGCCTACTTATAAAAATCTAATATTCTTCAGTGAAATTTATTACACACATATATAATATGCACAAAATGTTTATTATTTTTTATTTTAAGGTGGTTCTCCTTTCCTAACAACATTTCTAATTTCTATTGACTATGAAGTAAGAATCCATGATGAGATAATATCTATCCCAAACATACATCAGTTCAGTTCACTTCAGTTGCTCAGTCATGTCCGACTCTTTGCGACCCCAAGGACTGCACACACCAGGCTTCCCTGTCCATCATCAACTCCCAGAGCTTACTCAAACTCATGTTCATCGAGTTGGTGATGCCATTCAACGATCTCATCTTCTGTTATCCCCTTCTCCTCCTGCCTTCAATCTTTCCCAGCATCAGGGTCTTTTCAAATGAGTCGGCTCTTCCCATCAGGTGGCCAAAGTATTAGAGTTTCAGCTTCAGCATCAGTCCTTCCAATGAATATTCAGGACTGATTTTCTTTAGGATGGACTGGTTGGATCTCCTTGAAGTCCAAGGGAATCTCAGGAATCTTCTCCAACACCACAGTTCAGAAGCATCAATTCTTCAGTGCTCAGCTTACTTTATAGTCCAAATCTGACATCCATACCCCGTCAGTGTGTAATTTAAAATTCAGAGTCGTTACCATCCAAACAATGGATGTATGTGAAAAACACAATGCTTCATCATCCTGATCAACTGCACAATATTTTGTAAAATTATATTGCTTACCTGAAAAATCTTAGTTAATGGTAAAGTAAACACCATTTTTCTTAAACACACACCCAAATACACTCTTTGTGATAAGCTTTGGTGAAAAACTTTTCTAGGTAAACCTGTGGGTATTACTCAATGACATACAGAATTAAGAAAGGAGTGGAAAGTATAAAAGGTGACAGACTCCATCCATTCATTTTTTGATAGAAGACACAGGATGCCCACCTATTTCCTGTCTTTCAGCCAGCACCCCAGCTGCCTCAGAAACAATAGAAAGGCCTGTGTTAACTATCTGTTTCCCCAAATCAGGATAAATGAGTGGACTGAAGGATAGATGACTTCAACTGTTGGGAAAAGCAAGAGAAACGGTTCCTCATGCAACTTTTTAGGACTCCAGATTGATATGATTAGAACCAGAAAGTAAAAGGCAAATAGCAAGAGAAAGGAGATGACAGTTTGCATGGCTTTTATATGGATCTTGGTCCTGGGATCTTGGAATCCTTTGCCGTTGAGCTGCATCTTCCTGAGATGTTTCCACAGGGAACAGATTGGTAGCAGAAAAGATATTAAGGACATAGTAAAGGGTGTGAGGTTTCCTAGAATGAGCAGGGTCACATGTGAAAGCCATAAAATATCCCTCAGTTTGGTCTTCTGTGTGAAGTTTCTTTCAAATTCACTTCTCTGCATAGTCCCACTTACACTTATAACTACAACTTGTAAAACCAAAATGAATGAAGTTCCCAGAAGCATCATGAGGACTACACTTTTAACTCTCAACTTAAGGTGAAGAAAAGTTAGGCTGGAGAAATTGGCTATCTTCAACAAATAAAATATACTGAGGCTAGTAGCAAGCCAGGTGCTATAATGATTGCTTATTGTCCAGGCAACATGAACAATAGTTCTTATTTTAAAACCATATAAAGCTGGATGAAGCAAAATATAATACCAATGTATTAACATTACACAGAGCAAAACAATTCTGGAGACTGCCATAGCAGTGACAATCACATCAGTTGAGGAGATCTTTTGTCTCTTAACCCAGTCAACGCAGCTCACCAGGGCTAAAAAGCCATTGGCAAAATTTCCCAGAACAAATTGTATTATTACTAGGATGGGAAAAATGGTTGATAGTAGAGTTATCATGTCTAGAAAAAGAAAAAAAAAGCCAAGTCTAATATCACTGTAATGAGTCCTTCAATATTCTGACCTTAAATTCTTTGTGCAGCTGATTTGGAGATGTGCAGTGAAGTTCTTGCTTCTTTTAACTTCTGTGACCAATGTCAAGCAGGAAAGTATCAGCATATGTAAATGAAAGAGCTCAGTATTGTCTTGATGTAATAATTGCTATTACCTAACACCTCATAGGGCTTCCCTGGTGGCTCAGAGGTTAAAGCATCTGCCTTCAATGCGGGAGACCTGGGTTCGATCCCTGGGTCGGAAAGATCCTCTGGAGAAGGAAATGGCAACCCATTCCAGTATTCTTGCCTGGAGAATCCCATGGACTGAGGAACCTGGTGGGCTGCAGTCCACGGGGTCACAAAGAGTCGGACACGACTGAGTGACTTTACTTACTTACTTACTTACTTAACAGCTCATATTGACTTCTCTTCATGCACTCTGTGTCCTTGCACTCACATTTGTGGGATGGGTTATCTCTCACCTGATGTTGAAACAAAATAATAATTCTCATTTGCCAGCATGCAAATAAAAACATATTGTGTTGCAACTTTCCCCTATTTAACCTCCCCATAATTTGTGTTCAACAAATTTAGTTGTTGGTGAGTAAAATTTTAAAACCCAATACACATGCCAGATTTACAAAGAAAGAATTCATGAGTTTCTTATCAAAAACATCTAAGATTTTCTTGGGGACCCCAGGAAAACCAACACACAATAAAAATTGGTTGTTGATAACCAATACAAAAACAAGACCGGGGGCTGACTGTGAGTCAGATAATGAATTTTTTTATTGCCGAATTCAGACTTAACTTGAAGAAAGTAGGGAAAACCACTAGACCATTCAGGTATGACCTAAATCAAATCCCTTACAATTATACAGTGGAAGTGAGAATAGATTCAAGGAATTAGATCAGGTAGACAGAGTGCCTGAAGAACTATGGACGGAGGTTCATGCCATTGTACAGGAGGTAGTGATCAAGAAAAGAAATGCAAAAGAAAAGAAACGAAAAAGAAATGCAAAAAGGCAAACTGGCTGTCTAAAGGGGCCTTACAAATAATGGAGAAAAGAAAGGATGCAAAAGGCAAAAGAGAAAAGGAAAAATATATCCATTTGAATGCAGAGTTCCAGAGAATAGCAGGAGAGATAAGAAAGCCTTCCTCAGTGATCAACGCAAAGAAATAGAGGAAGACAATAGAATGGGAAAGACTAAAGATATCTTCAAGAAAATTAGACATATCAAGAGAACATTTCATGCAAAGATGGGCACAATAAAGGATAGAAATGGTATGGACGTAACAGAAGCAGAAAATATTAAAAAGAGGTGGCAACAATACAGAGAAGAACTATACAAAAAAGATCTTCATGACCCAGATAACCACGATGGTGTGACCTGGAGCCAGACATCCTGGAATTCGAAGTCAAGTGGGCCTTAGGAAACATCACTATGAACAAAACTAGTGGAGATGATGGAATTCCAGTGTAGCTATTTAAAATTCTAAAAGATGATGCTGTGAAAGTGCTGCATTCAATATGCCAGCAAATTTGGAAAACTCAGCAGTGGACACAGGACTGGTAAAGGTCGGTTTTCATTTTGTTCCCAAAGAAAGGCAATGCCAAAGAATGCTCAAATTACTAAAACTGCACTCATCTCCCACACTAGCAAAGTAATGCTCAAGATTCCCCAAGCCAGGCTTCAACAATACATGAACCATGAACTTCCAGATGTTCAAGCTGGATTTAGAAGAGGCAGAGGAACCAGAGATCAAATTGTCAACATCCTCTGGATCATCAATAAAGCAGGAGAGTTCCAGAAAAACATCTACTTCTGCTTTATTGACTATTCCAAAGCCTTTGACTGTGTGGATCACAATAAACTGTGGAAAATTCTTCAAGAGATTGGAATACCAGACTACCTGACCTGCTTTCTGAGAAATTTGTATGCAGGTCAAGAAGCAACAGTTAGAACTGGACATTGAACAACAGACTGGTTCCAAATAGGTAAAGGAGTATGTCAAGTCTGTATATGGTCACCCTGTTTATTGAATTTATATGCAGACTACATCATGAGATATGCTGGGCTGGATGAAGCACAAGCTGGAATCAAGATTGCCAGGAGAAATATCAATAACCTCAGATATGCAGATGACACCACCCTTATGGCAGAAAGCAAAGAAGAACTAAAGAGCTTCTTGATGAAAGTGAAAGAGGAGAGTGAAAAAGTTGGCTTAAAGCTCAACATTCAGAAAACGAAGATCATGGCATCTGGTCCCATCACTTCATGGCAAATAGTTGGGTAAACAGTGGAAACAGTATCAGACTTTGCTTTTTGGGGCTTCAAAATCACTGTAGATGGTGACTGCAGCCATGAAGTTAACAGACACTTGCTCCTTGGAAGAAAAGTTATGACCAACCTAGACAGCATATTAAAAAACAGAGACATTACTTTGCTGACAAAGGTCCATCTAGTTAAAGCTGTGGTTTTTCCAGTAGTCATATATGGATGTGAGAGTTGGACTACAAAGAATGCTTTGAGCAAGCTCTGGAATTTGGTGATGGACAGGGAAGCCTGGCATGCTGCAGTCCGTGGGGTTGCAAAGAGTCAGACTTGACTGAGCGACTGAACGAACTAAGCTGAACTCCTGAACAATGTTACAAACTTCTGTCCATAGTTCTTCAGGCACTCTATCAGATCTAATCCCTTGAATCTATTTGTCACTTCACCTTTATAATCATAAGGGATTTGATTTAGGTCATACTTGAATGGCCTAGTGGTTTTCTCTACTTTCTTCAATTTAAGTCTGAATTTGGCAATAAGAAGTTCATGGTCTGAGCCACAGTCAGCTCCTGGTCTTGTGTTTGCTGACCATATAGAGCTTCTCCATCTTTGGCTGCAAAGAATATAATCAATATGATTTTGGTATTGATCATCTGGTGATGTCCATGTGTAAAGTCATCTCTTGTGTTGTTGGAAGAGGGTGTTTGCTATGACCAATGGGGTCTCTTTGTAAAACTCTGTTGGCCTTTGCCTTGCCTCATTTTGTACGCCAAGTCCAAACTTGCCCGTTACTCCAGGTATCTTTTGACTTCCTACTTTTACATTCAGTCCCCAATGATGAAAACAATATCTTTTGAGGGGTTTAGTTCTAGAAGGTCTTGTAGGTCTTCATAGAACCGTTCAACTTCAGCTTCTTCAGCATTAATGGTTGGGTCATAGATTTGGATTGCTCTGCTATTGAATGGTTTGCCTTGGAAACAGATCATTTTGGTTTTTTTGAGGTTGCACCCAAGTACTGCATTTCAGACTCTTCTGTTGACTATGAAGGCTACTTCATTTTTCCCAAGGAATTCTTACCCACATTAATAGATATAATGGTCATCTGAATTAAATTTGCCCATTCTGGTCCATTTTCGTTCACTGATTTCTAAAGTGTCGATGGTCACTCTTGCCATCTCCTGTTTGACCACTTGCAATTTACCTTGATTCATGGGCCTAACATTTCAGGTTCCTATATAATCTTGTTCTTTACAGCACTGGACTTTAGTTTCATCACCAGACACATCCACAACTGGGCATTGTTTTCACTTTGGCTCATCCTCTTCTTTCTGGAGCTATTTCTCCACTCTGGTAGGATACACATGTGGAAAAAGCCCCACTGTAAATTACCCACAGTTGGATGAATCTGGCCACAGCCAAGCAGAAAAGGATGAAATCCGCTGATGAGACGTTCTCATTCTTGATCCACTTGCAGTTTACAGTTTATCCATCCAGTGAGCCCATTTCTCAGCAATCCTAAGACGAGTTGCCACTGCCAGAAATAGACCTTAATTCCAGTTCACATTTTGATGAAACTGTGATATTGTGCTTCACTGAAAACTTTATGATCAAACAGCTGCAGACTGAAATCCATTTGTGACGCCTCTTTAAAGTGTTCATCATAATTCCAGAAAGTACAGCCAAAATTCTGCTTTGATATAGTTTCAGATCTTCACTAAAGAGTAGCTTATTTTACTTATACTGAAATTTCAGTGTTAAACCAAATAATTCTGTAACAGATTCAAAGCTTCATGAATATCTTTCTTATGATTTACACTGTTACAATATAATTTCTATAGTAAACATTAATGATGTCCGCTTATCCTTGACACCAGTGCAGTTTCCCATTTCTGAAAATGACTAAAACGATGAAGTCAGCATGTAAACATGCAAAAATAAGACAAACTGGTTTCCACTAATTTGCACTTTCGTCTCCTCTGAGCCACATGTGCTGAGTGTGTGCTAAGTCGCTTCAGTCATGTCCAACTCTTTGCAAACTAATGGACTGTAGCCCACCAAGTTCCTCTGTTAATGGGATTCTCCAGGCAAGAATACTGGAGTGGGATGCCGTGCCCTCCTCCAGGGGATCTTCCTGACCCAGAGACTGAACCCATGTCTTTTATGTCTCCTCCATTGGCAGACAGGTTCTTTACCACTAGCACTACCTGGGAAGCCCTGTGAGCTGCATATTTGAATGCAAATATTTTAGATTTTGAACAGTAATTGCTAGAAAATATTATATAACTCAGCCTTTATTTGTCACTCATCAATTGGCTGGTGCACGGGGATGACCCAGAGAGATGTTATGGGGAGGGAGGTGGGAGGGGGGTTCATGTTTGGGAACGCATGTACACCCGTGGTGGATTCATGTCAATGTATGGCAAAACAAATACAGTATTGTAAAGTAAAATAAAGGAAAAATAAAATTTTAATAAAAGAAAAAAAAAGATCCTTCTACCTATAAAGTATTTTGTTGATTTAATTTCATTTATAGAAATAATGTGGTGGTGCAAACAGTAAAGAATCCACCTGCAATGCGGGAGACCTGGATTCAGTTCCTGGGTTGAGAAGATCCCCTGGAGAAGGAAATGGCAACCCACTCCAATATTCTTGCCTGGGAAGTCCCACTGACAGAGGAGGCTGGCGGGCTACAGTCCATGGGGTCACAAAGAGTCGTACACAACTGAGTGACTAACACACACACACAGAAATAATGTAAGGAAGTTATTTATAGTTCAAATTGCACACCCAAGTGCCAGGAAATATAGCTAGAAATATTAGTACAGAATTATCATAGTAGTTAAGTCAAAAACTGTAAGCAAGTTAGGCTGGAAATATACATTAGGAGGCTACAAGTACTATAGTACAGAGTCAGTTATGACTTTATGAAGATATAAATATGAAGTGTGAACTTGAATCCTTTGGAATTTATGAAGAAATAGAAAAAAAACTCAAGACTGATGTAAGCGTGTGTGCATATTATCAAAATGACATGAAGAAGATACACTATGCTTCTAAAGGGAGGAATTTCTTTCCTTTTACAGTAATGTGTTGCTATTTCAAGTGAAATGTGACTAAAGGCTCTCCCACATCCATGTCCTCAATTGCATGTCCTTCTCTTATTTCTGGGCTAGAGAGTGAGCACATTTCCCAGCCTCCCTTACCTTTGGTTGTGGCAAGGTGATCAAAACCTGAACAATGTTATTTAAGTGAAAAAATTGTGCAATATTTTAGCCCCATCCCCAATACTCTCCTCAGGGACTGTCCTCCCTATGTTTTTTTCTCCCAGCTTTCTTGAATGGAGAAAACTCCATGCAATCGTCCAAATCCACATGTTAAATATGACCAACTTCTGATCAGCCTAATTCCTTGGATAACTACCTAGAGAAGTGTGCTCAGACATATCAATACCCTTAAAGAACAATATTAAATGTACACTGAATTTGAGTCACTTAATGCTTTGGAACCTATTTGTCTACTCTGTCTAATGCAGAAACTGGAATTGAGATTGTGTAGATTTGTGTAGAAGCAATTAAATGTTGAGGAAACAGAACCAGGAAATCCATGTGACCTGCAGATTTTGTGAAGAGTTTCATTTTCACTTGTTTCCAGCTTTCATGTACTTTTTTTAATCGAATTAATCATTAGAATATCTTTCATATAAACTCTCCTGTAGACTGATTTTTATGTACTGGAAAGTTAGCATAAAACACGATAAGCATGATCCTCACATGATAAGGCTTATGTTCCGCTAAGCAGACAGGTGATTAAAAATAGTGAGTAATTCAGATGTGGAAATGATTTATCTTAACATTTAGATAATGTTGTTATAATATCTTAATACCAAGAATTAATAGAGTCATAGAAATTCAGTTGTTGAACAAGGTTATAAATTTCCTATAGTGAAACTTGCTAGCAATCCTATATACGTCAACACATTTTCTATGTCATCATTTTCCACAAGATTGTAATAAAATAGATCTTCAAGACATATCCTATAATTATGACATAGACATCATAGACACCATTCTAATACATGTAGAAATATCATTGAATTAAGCATCATAATTTTTTTTACTGTTCTTACACTGAATGTATTTTTAAGATTGGGAAGACCTAAATCTTTTGTCTGAAATTTAAAATGAATTTTTAGGTAGCAAAATGGAGGAGAAGATTGACAATTGAGAGGCCCAATTTTGGTTTAGGGGAAAACTGAGAAAATTTTTAAAAATATTTATTTGTCTGCACTGGGTGTTAGTTGCAGCATGCAGAATCTTCAGATCTTCCTTGTGCCATGTGAAATCTTTAGTTGTCGCTTGAGTGCTCTTAGTTGTGGCAGGCTAAATGTAGTTCACTGACCAGGGATGGAACCCAGGCCCTCTGCTTTGGGATCACAGAGTCCTAGCCACTGGACCACTAGGGAAGTCCCGAAAACTGAGCAATTTGACACCAGATTGCAAGTTGAAAAGGGGTCTTCTTAATTTGACACCTCTAAAAAGTAATTTTCCTAACTGCATGTGAAATATAGCAGCTATGAAGACATCGTAATTATTTTTTTCTTCTTCATCCTCACTGTAGTATTTGATTTTTTCTGTTTTTTTGACTACTAGTAAAAATCATATATTCTTAAGTACAGTTAATTATACACACATATAAACTTTAATCTAAAAATATTTGTTACATTCGAATTTTATTGCGGGCATCTTTGCTAAGCACATTGTGATACTAATTTCAACGGAAAATAGCAATAATGTCCTGAGATAAGCTCAATTCTTAAAAAGATGTAAATACAGATTATAAATACTTCATTTGAAGACAACAGCATAGAATATACATGTGAAATACACATTGCTTCATAGCCCTGAAATTATACATTTTATAAAATTAGACTGTTTATCTGAAAAATATTGGTTAGTGGTAGCATAATCTTATCATCAGTTTTGTAGCATTCATAAACACTCACATATATACTTTTCATCATAAGCTTGAGTAAAAGACTTTGCATGTTAACCTTTAGAAATTACTCAGTTACAGTCACATTAGAAAAAGCAGAAGAAAGTATAAAATTTTACAAACACCATCAACTTATTTTTTTGCTGGAAGACACATGATGTCCACCTATTTCTTTTCTCTCAGTCAGCACCTTAGCTGCCAAAGAAATGACAGAAATGCTTTTGTTAACTTCCTGTTTCCCCAGAACAGGGTACATGAGTGATTTGAGGGACAGAGGAATCCAAGAGCCTCAAAGAACAAAAAGACAGGTTCCTTCTGCTGCCTTTTAAAACTCCAAATGGATCCCATTAGAGCCAGGAAATGAATGGCAAACAGCAAGAGAGAGGATATCACAGTTTGCATGGCTTTTATATGGACTTTGGTGCTAGGATCAGGAGATCCTTTACCACTGAGCTGCATCTTCTTGAGATGTTTCCACAGGGAAACAATTAATAGCAGAAAACATATCAGGGACATAGTATGAGATTTCCTAGCATAAGCAGCAGAGAAGGCAATGGCAGCCCACTCCAGTACTCTTGCCTGGAAAATCCCATGGACGGAGGAGCCTAGTAGGCTGCAGTTCATGGAGTTGTGAAGAGTCAGATACGACTGAGAGACTTCACTTTCACTTTTCACTTTCATGCATTGGAGAAGGAAATGGCAACCCACTCCAGTGTTCTTGCCTGGAGAATCCCAGGGATGGGGGAGCCTGGTGGGCTGCTGTCTATGGGGTCACGCAGAGTCAGACACTGAAGCGACTTAGCAGCAGCAGCAGCAGCATAAGCAGAGTCACACGTGGAAGCCATAAACTACCCCTCAATGTGGTCTTCTGAGGAATGTTTCCTTCATATTCATTTGTCTGGATAGCCTCATTGTCTATATCACTGCAACATGAAAAACCAAGAAGAATGAAGTTCCCAGAAGTATTATGTGCATGACACTTTTAACTCTCCACTTCAGGTGAAGAAAATTAAGCTGGAGAAATGGCTATCTTCAACAAATAAAATATACTGAGACTAGCAGCAAGCCAGGTGCTATAATGGTTGCTTACTATCCAGGCAATATGAACTATAATTCTTGCTTTTAAACTATATAAAACTGGATTCAACACAACTAAGTACCAAACATTACCCAGAGCAAAACAATTCTGCAGACTGCCAGAGCAGTGAGAATCCCATCAGCTGAGGAGATCTTTTGTCTCTTGACCCAATCAATGCCATTCACCCGTGCTACGAGGCCACCAGCAAAATTTCCTAGAACAAACTCTGTTAATACTAGGGTGGAAAAAATGGTCAATAGTAAAGTTATCATGTCTAGAAAAAAGGCCTATTCTAATGTCATGGTTGTGATTCCTTCAATAGTCTGACCTTAAATTCTTTGTGCAGCTGATTTCTGGATGGGCACTGAAGTTCTCCTTTCTTTTAACTTCTGTGACCAATGTCAAGCAGGAAATTACTAGCATATGCTAATAGACGAGCTCACTGTTATCTTGATGAAATAATTGCTATTCCCTAACAGGTCAAATTGACTCCTCTTTATGCATTCTGTGTCCTTGCCATGGAATGAATTACTTCATAATTTTAATGAAGAGATGAAATCTCATTTGCCAGCATGCAAATAAGGACATATTGTGTTGCAACTTTTCCCTGTTTAACCTCTCCATAATTTGTACTTAACAAATTTAGTTGTTAGTGAGTAAAATTTTAAAAACCAATACATAGAATGTACAGAGAAAGCCTAAACTATTAGATGGAGCTTGATCATAACCAGGATCATCATTCCAATGGATTTTTTCTAATACTGGATTTATGTAGAAATAGTTCAAGCTTTTCTTATCAAAACTATCCAAGATTTTCTTGGGGACCCCAAGAAGACAAAAACACCCTATAAGCTGGTTATATATAACTTTATTGCTTATAAGCCAATGAACACATCAACTCAACCAAATGCACATTCATCTCACTGATGAAATTATTTTCCTATAATTTCCAAAACTGAAGTGAGTCTTGGGGAGGTGCCGGGGTCCAGCACTGGTGGATCCAGGGAATTCGAAGGGTGGATGGATTTGGCAAGGAGAGATTTGTTTAATTAGAAATATAAGATTAGATTAGGAAAGAATAGTGTAGTAGGAAAATTAATGGAGAAAAGATGTTAAATAGCTTGGTTTACGTGGAGAACTAATAAAACCTCGAGACAAGAGGTTTGCACCATCTACGTTAGGCCGCCGTCACCCATTTGAATAGTGGAGGGTGTTCCCCCTTGGGCTACCTCTCATGTGGGTCTTAGAAGCCAGGGCAAGTAAGTAGATATGGCGAGCCTCCATTCCCCAGATGGGAATTCAGCCAGAAAATAGAGTAAAGAAGACACGGGGAGACCAAGCTGCTTTGGTGAGAGAGGCCCCAATAACTTTATTTTCAAAAGGACTTTTATATCTTTCCCACAAATGATGTTGTGTACATTATCTTCTGGCCTTGGAGGCCTGTGAACATTTTAAGACCCTCTTTTGATAAAGGCTGCTCAACCAGAAAACTTATTTTCCCTTGAAGTGTTTTTTTCTTTATATTTCTAATCTTTGTCAGCCTCAGAAAGTATCAAACAGTTACATTTTCAGGAAGCAAAGGTGCAGCCAGTTACAACGAAGAAAGAACCAATTAGCTCAAAAGTCTGATGTGGTTAGTTTCAAGGCTACATTTGTTTTTTCTTACATTCTAACTATGTTAATAAATGTGCTCCCAGGTGTACAGTGGATAAGAGATATGGGAACTTAGCAACAAGCATTGGCCCAATAATGAAATCCTACACCAGCACTACTCTAATAACTTTTAACTCTGAGAGGCTTAATGTTTTAGGCTTCCCGTGCCTCTCACAGTTGGGGGCCTGTAAACAACCATATACGTAGTTGTAAAAGTCCGGGTAAGGCAAGTTAGAGAGCCATCAGAGGGGTTTTTGGATTGAAACACTTTTATTATGCCCAGGAGACTTATTATCTAAAAGCTCTAAATTAACTTTTTCTTAAAAAAATGTGGTGGGGGGACAGCCCCCTGTTAATGTCAGAAGAGTAGGTGAAAAGCATAATATAGTAAAGCAGGCAGACTCTGATTTTGGGGTTAGATGCTCAGGAAATTCTAGGGGGAACCCCTGAAGCCTGATCCCCGCCTTTGCATTTTGTCAGGCTTCCTTCCTCATGACCTTTGCCATGGGCGGGATTCCTCACGCTGGCTCCTGGCAGGAAGGTCACCTAGTTGTAATCCCTTTTCCCAGTAGGCTTTTCCTTCCACCATTTAAAGCTGTCAAAAATAACTCTCATGCTTAGGTCTTTAATAAAGTTAATTAACTATCTAATTTAGTTAATATTTAAATATTAATTTTTAAATATATTAATTTTGTCAATATTTCTTGGGCACTTCATCCATTGCACATTCAAAACTTTTCCATATATGAATATTCAGTCTTATTTTTCTCATTTAATTCATTTTTGACTGCTGAAATTTTTTTAAGAACAGATGTTGAAATCAGGTGTACTTTTGGATTCTCTTGTTTCATTTTTTATAGTAGAAGTTTTTAAGGAGAGGATCTTGGAGCCGGACTGACAGAATGGAAAATCCAGATTTCCTGCTACCAATCTCTGATCTTTTACTCTATTTTAAAACTACTGTCAAAATGCAGATAATAATGATATCCTCTTCCAGAGACTGTTGCTTATTCATTTGATCCTGTGTCATTTGATACTTCACAGTTAACCTGTTAGAACTTCCGCTTATGAGTTAAAGAGAGCAAGTGCAAAAAGGCAAGATTTTCTCCTACAATGACCAGGATAACGGGAAGAAATTGCCAAATTACATATTAAATTGATAAGAGAGCTGTGCAAGGAAAGAGAACAACTGAACTAAAATCTGGAATGAGCAGACTCTTTCCAAGTCAAGAGATTATCTATATATTCACGACAATCTCTATCAAATCCCACAAATCCTTGCAGAAAACTGAAAAACTATTCTTAAAATGTATATGGAAATACAAAGCTCCCAGAAGAGACAAAGAAGTTTTTTTTTAAAAAAGGAACATAATTAGACGATTGCAGTTCCTGATATCAAAGCTAACCACTAAATGGCATCAATGAAAATGGAGTAGCACTTTCATGAAGACAGACATATATAATAGTTAAGCACAATTGAAAATCCATCTTAACATTTACATTCATGGGCAATTGATTTCAAAAAAGGTGTCAAGACAATCAAGGGAGAAATAGCCTTTAGTTTTCCAACAGATGAAGGTAGGACCTCATTAGATACCCACATTCATAAAGATGAATTTATACCATTATTTCTTACCACATAAAGATTAAGTCTAAATTGATCTTAGACCTAACTACAAATACTCAAACTAAAACCTTTAGCAAAAAAAGCAGAGAACTTTTGTAAACTTGAGTTAGACCTTTTAGATATAATACCAAGAACATGATTCAGAAAATTCTAATCAATTAGAATGCACCAAAATTGAAAACATACTCCCCATGATTACTGCTCCCTGATTGTCATACCCTATATAATTCCCTCCACCTCAGTGTGGTGGCTCAGAAGATAAAGAATCTGCCTGCAGTTTGGGAGACCCGGGTTCAATCCCTGGGTTGAGTGGATCCCTTGGAGAAGGAACTGACAACGCATTCCAGTATTCTTGCCTGGAGAATCCCATGACAGAGGAGCCTGGTGGGATTGAGTTCATGGAATCACAAAAAGTGAGACTTAGTGACTAACATACACAAACACACACGCAATGTGAAACAGATCTGGGACTTACAATTCTCGCCCCGTCAGTGTGACAAAGACCTTCTAACCTGCAGTATTTGGCAAGAATGAAGGGATTTTGCAGTTAAGTTCCATTCAGTCGCTCAGTCGTATCTGACTCTTTGCCACCCCATGGACTGTGGCAAGCCAGGCCTCCCTGTCCATCACCAACCCCCAGAGTTTACTCAAACTCATGTCCATTGAGTCGGTGAGGCCATCCAACCATCTCATCCTCTGTCGGCCCGTTTTCCTCCTGCCTTCAATCTTTCCAAGCATCAGGGTCTTTTCCAAAGAGTCAGCTCTTCTCATCAGGTGGCCAAAGTATTGGAATTTCAGCATCAGTCCTTCCAATGAATAATCAGAACTGATTTTCTTTAGGATGGACTGGTTGGATCTCCTTGCAATCCAAGGGACTCTCAAGAGTCTTCTCCAACACCACAGTTAAAAAGCACCAATTGTTTGGTGCTTAGTTTTCTTCATAGTCCAACTCTCACATCCATGCATGACTAGCGGAAAAACTATAGCCTTGACTAGACAGACCTTTGTTGACAAAGTAATGTCTCTGCTTTTCAATATACTGTCTAGGTTGGTCATAACTTTTCTTCCAAGGAGCAAGTGTCTTTTAATTTCATGGCTGCAGTCACCATCTGCAGTGATTTTGGAGCCCCCCCCCCCCCAAAAAAAAAAGTCTGACACTGTTTCCACTGTTTATCTATTTGCCATGAAGTGATGGGACCAGATACCATGATCTTAGTTTTCTGAATGTTGAGCTTTAAGCCAACGTTTTCACTATCCTCTTTCACTTTCATCAAGACACTCTTTAGTTCTTCACTTTCTGCCATAAGAGTGGTGTCATCTGCATATCTGAGGTTATTGATATTTCTCCCAGCAATCTTGATTGCAGCTTGTGCTTCATCAAGCCTGGCATTTTCCATGATGTACTCTGCATATAAGATCAATAAGTACAGTAACAATATACAGCCTTGACATACTCCTTTTCCTATTTGGAACCAGTCTGTTGTTCCATGTCCAGTTCTAACTGTTGTTCCTGACCTGCATATAGGTTTCTGAAGAGGCAGGTCAGGTAGTCTGGTATTCCCATCTCTTTCAGAATTTTCCACAGTTTATTGTGATCCACACAACCAAAGGCTTTGGCATAGTCAATAAGGCAGAACTAGATGTTTTTCTGGAACTCTCTTGCTCTTTCGATGATGCAGTGGATGTTGGCAATTTGATGTCTGGTTCCTCTGCCTTTTCTAATCCAGCTTGAACATCTGGAAGTTTGTGGTTCATGCATTGCTGAAGCCTGGCTTGGAGAATTTTGAGCATTACTTTACTAGCATGTGAGATGAGTACAATTGTGTGGTAGTTTGAGCATTCTTTGGCATTGTCTTTTTGGGATTGGAATGAAAACTGACCTTTTCCAGTCCTGTGGCCACTGCTGAGTTTTCCAAATTTGCTGGCATAGTGAGTGCAGCACTTTCACAGCATCATCTTTCAGGATTTGAAATAGCTCAACTAGAATTTGATCACCTCCACTAGCTTTGTTCGTAGTGAGGCTTCCTAAGGCCCACTTGACTTCACATTCCAGGATGTCTGGCTCTAGGTGATCACACATCGTGATTATCTGGGTCATGAAGATCTTTCCTGTGAAGTTCTTCTGTGTATTCTTGCCACCTCTTCTTAATATCTTCTGCTTCTGGTAAGTCCACACCATTTTTATCCTTTATTGAGCCCATCTTTGCATGAAATGTTCCCTTGGTTATCTCTTTCTTTAGATCTCTAGTCTTTCCCATTCTATTGTTTTCCTCTATTTCTTTGCATTGATCATTGAGGAAGGCTTTCTTATCTCTCCTTGCTATTCTTTGGAACTCTGCATTGAAATGGGTATATCTTTCCTTTTCTCCTTTGCTTTTCACTTGTCTTCTTTTCACAGCTATTTGTAAGGCCTCCTCAGACAGCCATTTTGCTTTTTTGCATTTTTTTTCTTGGAGATGGTCTTGATCCTTGTCTCTTGTACGATGTCATGAACCTCTGTCCATAGTTCATCAGGCACTCTGTCTATCAAATCTAGTCCCTTAAATCTATTTCTCACTTCCACTGTATAATCATAAAAGATTTGATTTAGGTCATACCTAAATGGTCTGGTGGTTTTCCCCACTTTCTTCAATTTAGGTCTGAATTTGGCAATAAGGAGTTCATGATCTGAGCCACAGTCAGCTCCTGGTTTTGTTTTGCTGACTGTATAGAGCTTCTCCATCTTTGGCTGCTGCTGCTGCCAGATCTTTGACTACAAAGAATATAATCAATCTGATTTGATGTTGGCCATCTGGTAATGTCCATGTGTAAAGTCTTCTCTTGTGTTGTTGGAAGAGGGTGTTTGTGCTAACCAGTGCGTTCTGGTCAACTGCTATGACCAGTTGGAAAAACTCTGTTAGCCTTTGTCCTGCCTCATTCTGTACTCCAGGTCAAAATTTGCCTGTTACTCCAAGTGTTTTTTGACTTCCTACTTTTGCATTCCAGTCCCCTATAATGAAAAGACATCTTTTTTGGGTGTTAGTTCTAAAAGGTCTTGTAGGTCTTCATAGAACCATTCAACTTCAGCTTCTTCAGCGTTACTGGTCGGGGCATAGACTTGGATTACTCTGATATTGAATGGTTTGCCTTGGAAACGAACAGAGATAATTCTGTCGTTTTTGAGATTGCATCCAAGTACTGCCTTTCAGACTCTTTTGTTGACTATGAAGGCTAATCCTTTTCTCCTAAGGGATTCCTTCCCACAATAGTAGATATAATGGTCATCTGAGTTAAATTCTCCCATTCCAGTCCATTTTAGTTGGCTGATTCCTAGAATCTCGACGTTCACTCTTGCCCTCTCCTGTTTCACCACTTCTAATTTGCCTTCGTTCATGGACCTAACATTCCAGGTTCCTATGCAATATTGCTCTTTACAGCATCGTACCTTGCTTCTATCACCAGTCCCACCCACAACTGGGTGTTGTTTTTGCTTTGGCTCCATCCCTTCATTCTTTCTGAAGTTATTTCTCCACTATCTCCAGTAGCATATTGGGCACCTACTGACCTGAGGAGTTCATCTTTCAGTGTCCTATCTTCTTGCCTTTTCATACTGTTCATGGTTTACTCAACATAATATAAAAAGTCTTAGCCATAGCAATTAGGCAAGATAAAAAATAAAATGTGCCCAAATTGAAAAGGAAGAAACAAAACTGTCTTTATTTGCAAATCGCATATGCTAAAAAAATAAAAACTAAAAACTCCACACACAAAACAAAAACTTTTAGAACTAATAAATTCAGGAAGCTTACCAGATACAAAATCAATATCCAAAATTCAGTTGCATTTCTATACATTAAAATGAAATATCAGAAATACAGATTAGAAAAACAATCTCATTTTAACTTCATCAAAAAGAATAAAACACCTCAGAAATCATTTAACTAATCAGGTGGAAGATCTGTACACTGAAACCTCAAAGAAATTCAAAGAAACTGAAAAAAGTGAAGAAAATAATAAGTGGAAAGCTATTCCATACTCATGGATTGGAAGAATTAATATTGTTAAAATATCCATACCACACCAAGAGAGCTATAGATTGAATGCAAGCTCCATAAAAATTATGAATTTAATTAAAATATTAATTAAATATAGAAGTATTATTATAAATTTATAATTTAAAAATTATAATTTTATGTATTTTCACATAAATAGAAAAACCACAAAAGACTGTGGACAGCTAAAGTAATCTTGAGAAAGAACAAAGCTGGGAGCATCACACATCTTGGTTTCAAACTATAGTTCAAGCTTTAATAATCAGAACAGATGGTATTGGCATAAAAAACAGACACATAGTTCAATGGAACAGAATAGAGAGCCCAGAAACAAACACAATTTGATATTGCAGCTAATGATTTCCTTCTGTATGATATATATTTGATGCTTGAATGTACAGTCTTGATTCAGAAATTGCTGTTTTATTATGGGATCTAATCATTGATATCAGCTATTACAACTGTTTTCCTTTTAACGAGTTTAGTACCTACATAACAGTTTCCACTAAACTTCAGTTCCTGATGTGACGCAGAAGTCTTCAGTTCCTGCAGAAAGACTAAACTCAATTTGTTAGCCTGCAAACATGAGACTTTCATCGAGTTGTAATTTTTCTCTCGTGTTTAGGGTTGGATCATTTGGATTCAATCCTTGCATTCTGAATGTATTTCTTACATAATAGAACACTTACACTAGCAAATTGCTTAAAAAAGTAGTTGAGAAGTTGCCAATATGGTAATTTTCAGACCTATTACAGCTTACCTTTAAACTTTCAAGCTGCATTAAACTTAACAAGCCATTAAAAAGTACTAAGTTTTGGGGCTTCCCTTATAGCTCAGTTGGCAAAGAATCTGCCTGCAATGCAGGAGACCCGGGTTCAATTCCTGGGTTGGGAAGATCCCTTGGAGAAGGAAATGGCAATCCACTCCAGCATTCTTGCCTGGAAAATCCCATGGACAGAGGAGCCTGGCAGGCTACAGTCTATGAGGTCGCAAGAGTAGGACACGACTTAGCAACTGAACCACCACCAAATTGGCAATTTTAGGGTCGATAGGAATATAAAATTTAGAAAGGAAGGCCAAGTTAAAGGGTCAATGAAATATTGTCTTCAGAAGTGGATTAATACATGCTCTTGTTGATAACTTACTTATATGTGCCTACTTGGCAACAAGTGTGGATCAGTCATTCAATTCTAAGTATCAAGGGACAGAATAAAAACCACAATCACGTAAAATATTGATCCTATCCCACTCTCCACTGTCACTTCCACATGACAGAAATCTTTCATCAGCTCTACAGTATTAAGGATAGGAGTTGGAGCTTAGTGACTACTCTTTTTTTGCCTGTGTGTGCTTAGTCGCTCAGTCATGACTGCGACTCCATGGACTGTAGCCAGCCAGGCTACTCTGTCCATGGAATCTTCCAGGCAAGAATACTGGAGTGGGTTGCCATGCCCTTCTCCAGGGGATCTTTCCAACCCAGGGACTGAAACCAGTTCTCCCACATGGCAGATTCTTTATTAGAACAGGATATCTGTTACTTGTAACAGGCATTATAAGTTAACAGCTGGTATTTTCCTGGGGGTTTCAAATGGAGACTTGGTTTTCATGGAATTAATCAAAGCTAGGGGTGAAGGGAATGAAGAGCAGAAGAATGGTGGAAGAGGATGAGTCCACATTGTTTTAGGTAGTTGGAAGAGGAAGATTCAGGGACTTAATGATTTGTGTGGCATCTGGTCCCATCACTGCATGGGAAATAGATGGGGAAACAGTGGAAACAGTGTCTGACTTTATTTTGGGGGGCTCCAAAATCACTGTAGATGGTGACTGCAGCCATGAAATTAAAAGACACTTACTCCTTGGAAGAAAAGTTATGACCAACCTAGATAGCATATTCAAAAGCAGTGACATTACTTTGCCGACTAAGGTCCATCTAGTCAAGGCTATGGTTTTTCCAGTAGTCATATATGGATGTGAGAGTTGGACTGTGAAGAAGACTGAGCACTGAAGAATTGATGCGTTTGAACTGTGGTGTTGGAGAAGACTCTTGAGAGTCCATTGGACTGCAAGAAGATCCAACCAGTCCATTCTGAAGGAGATCAGCCCTGGGATTTCTTTGGAAGGAATGATGATAAAGCTGAAACTCCAGTTTGGCCACCTCATGCGAAGAGCTGACTCATTGGAAAAGACTCTGATGCTGGGAGGGATTGGGGGTAGGAGTAGAAGGGGATGACAGAGGATGAGATGGCTGGATGGCATCCCTGACTCGATGGACGTGAGTTTGAGTGAACTTCGGGAGTTGGTGATGGACAGGGAGGCCTGGCATGCTGCCATTCATGAGGTTGCAAAGAGTCGGACACGACTGAGCAACTGAACTGACTGAAGTGAGCAGTAATCAGTTCCTTTAGGTGCTGTCTAGTTGATGGGTTGGTACTGGTCTAGCAAAGCAGCAAAAGAAACTAGTTGGGGATACACAATTCAGCTTTACAAATTGCACAATGGCATGTTATTTGCACCAGTCTTATCATCAGTAGGCTGTACAAAAAGAGGTCCTTCAGGATACATAAGTTGTGCTTTGAACAGTTGCTACAATTACTCAGTTCAGGGTGAATTCTGAGATATTGAAAGAATGCTTTTCAGAACTAGACCATCATCTGAGTTATAATCAGAGTCACATGTCTGAATAACTCACGAATGTAGAGGTTGTCTATGAGGAAAAATACAGTGCTTACTAGTTAAAATAGATTATAGAAGTTAATGAAATGGGCATCACTTAAGCACCAGAAGAATACAGACGATCCATTAAGATGTTACCTTAAGGGTATTCGGGGCTTAGAAGTAAATGTTAGTAATATTCCAAGCCTTCCCCGCCTAACCACATATTTCACAGGTGCCCATGAAGAAATGATAGAAGCCTTCATACCTAATCTGAACGTTTTATGGGTTTACATGAGGGAAAATTTGATATTTGCATATAATATGTACCTCAAAAAATAATAAATAATCTGTGTTTGCTTTACATGTGTTAATTTCCAGCACTTGCAACAGAAATAGTCCTAATACATAGGAAATTCATTGCATGAGATTGTGACCCTTTAAGTTTTAGTAGTATGTTGTGAACACAGAGACTCTGTGCCCTAACTGGCTTACTTAAAGAGATTAATGTTATGAAATCGAACGGGAACAGTCCAGAGCAGACTAACCCGAGTTTTAACGCGAGCTTTGGACGGGGTTCTAGGACAAATTACAGAATTTTACTTAGTTTCCTTTCTTCATTTTAAAGTGAAACGAGTATCTGTAAGGCTGTTTGTAATTGCTATATAAAATAACTGTGTGGCATATATGTAAATAAGTAACCCGTTCCGGACCTACCAAGAGTTAAACTCTAAACGCTGAGTGTCATTTTAAACAGCAGACAGGAAGGGGCGGAGCGCCAGCCGCAACCCCAGCCTCACCGCCGCTCGGAAAGAAGCGGCGTGCGTGAGGCGGGAGTGCGAGCCCGGCGGCCGCTAAGCCCCCGGCCCCTCCAGGTCATCGCCATCAGTTGGGGGTCGCGGGGTCTGCGATCACCCTCGGTTCCAGGCACCGCACCGGGCAAGCGGCAACATCGCGTCCATGGCCACCACGGCGGCTCCGTCATCTTTGGCCCTTAGGGCCTCGAGCCCGGTCGCGACCCCCAGCTCGTACGGGGTCTTCTGCAAGGGGCTTTCCCGCACCCTGCTCGCCTTCTTCGAGCTGGCCTGGCAGCTGCGCATGAACTTCCCGTATTTCTACATCGCGGGCTCCGTCGTTCTCAACATCCGCTTGCAGGTACATTTTTAGAGCCCTTGGGGATGCCGCCGGCGTTCCGGGCCTGCATTATGGCCGACTCCCAGGAGGCGCCGCGGCGCCGTGGCGCTTGGGGCGGGGAGTCCCGCTGTCTCGCGAGAGTGCTTTGTTTCCCTCCACCTCTGCGTTCTCGCCTCTCCGCCGTCTGCTCTCCTCCGATCCCCTGAACTGGCACCGAGACCGCCTGAGTGTAGGAAGAGGAAATATGCGATTCCGGGAACCGAGAACTTCAATTAAGACGCACGACAATATTTAAGAAGCTGTGCATCCTGAAAAACGAGACGAACAGGATGTTATAACAAGGGAAGGCAATCAAAACTTTCAGGACAGAAATGTACAAGCTCATGGTCCGTGTTCATAAATAGTAAATTTCGGGAAGATAAGACTGGATTATAAACAGAATGAGTCAGAAGTTGAAGATCTTAAGGATATGCAGTGGAAGGCAAACATCTCTTCATTCTACAAGAGAAAACTATGACGATCAGAAACTTTAAGTGAAAAAAAAAGTTGTAAGAGGAACACATCCTTCAGATAACCAAACAGTGTAAAATACTGCAGGGTTTTGACCAAGGGTTGGAATATAAGAAGGTGGACTCAATTTCAGTGTCGCTCTAATTAGCATGTGGTTCAGAATCTTGGAGCCAAAGAAAAGGAAATCCAATCATAGCACAAAGCTTGGTGGTTTATTGAATAACGTTTAAATAATCATAATGTAAATGCTGTTTATGGTTTTCTGTTTTTAAGAGAATGCTTAATTACGATTACAGAGTTGAGTGCCAATATTATCAGCCTTGATGGCGTAAAAGTGCAATTTACAAGGTAGGATGGCAGGGCGGGTGCCTGGAAAAGTAATGGTGTCTTTTAATGTGGGAAGTTGACAGAGTCTGTTGTCGATGGGGGAAGAGGTCATTTTATTTTACTTAAAGAGTAATGATAAAGTTGCTAAAATATAACCATATAAAAGAGAGAAGAAGGGAGAACAGCATGAGGTCAACAAGAAATGCCTAAAGGTGATAGTTAAGGTGGAATGTCTCAGAAAGGAAAACGGATACATTATCATGTGTTTATAAATATAGGGTCAAGAGGTTTTTAGGTTCTAGAGAGTCTGGAGACGAATTAGTGGTCTGCATATTTTTTTCTAATTAAGGAAGCAAAATTGAGGCAGTTATGAGCCGCAGGAAAAATAAAAGTTTTCAGAAATTACACTGCATTAACTCAACTGTGAATAATGTTAGTCATCATATAAAGTCAGGCATATTTATGTAAACACTGAATACAAATAATAACAAATTATTAGGTAACTCTAGAAGAATTGGAAAGAAGTGTATATGTAATGGAGAATACATCAAGATCTGATACAGAAATATCGGTTTTAAAAAAAGCAGTATAACTTGTCACTTAGAAAGAAGTACAGTAACAAATAGCTGAAGAGTTAAAATTGGTAGTCTGGTGAACGAAAATCAGGGATGGGCAGAGAAAAAGTGGAGAATTGCTGTTTTTTACTACTGGTCTAACAGTAACAGTGTTTTTTTCTTAACCCTGTGTGTATGTGTATATCAGACAAACCTCTGTTAAAATACAAACTAATTTTGTGGTCCAGATGAACCCAACAGTCTGCCTAAATCTCTGTTTTTTCAAACCTATTAAATGAGAGTAATGGATAGATCAGATTGAGAGTTAAAAATAAGCCTGCCTTAGAGCTTGATATATACACAATAAAAGTATTTGTTTTTATAGAATATCTCATTAACTTGTGAATAAACCTTAAAACTCTGGAGTGCTTGTTTTACCAGTGGAAGGTTTTAGTACTGAAAGATATTTGTAGATTACTGACAGTAAGGGTAGAGGGAAGCCCTTCCAGAAAGATATTAGGTGAGACATTTGAGCAGAAAGGGACAGTCATTCGTCAAGGTAAAGATTGAAACTAATGTTCTGTATTCCACATTTCACTAATTGTGTCCAACAAACGAGTGTACCCTAGAGTTGTAAAATAAGTGCCTCCTTCAGCAACATGTCTGGCTTTGAGTACTTGTTCTTACCCTTCATTTCTTGTCTCCAGCTGAGCTGGAGCACAACTTCCTCTTACAGTTTCTTCTGCCTTCTGTATGTTTTTGTTTTGTTTTGTCTGTGGTTACTCTGTTTCAAGGCCATACTTGGACATCACTTTTTCCACTAAGTTTTTCCCAGATGCTCCTGATCAGATTAGAGTTCATTTCTTTTAGTCTGTCTAAAAGACTATGTTAGTATAAACCTATACCAGTATCATAGGCTTCTTTATTCATTCTTAATTGTGCATTAATTAGTGGATGTAATTTTTGTTTTTAATAAGACAGGCTTCCTATACTATAATCTCTTCCTTTAGTAATTATATGTTGCTATGAAAGTACAGGGACTAGAACATCTTAGTTTAAACCACAAGAAATGTAATTAGATCAGTGAAATAATTCAGTAATGCCAGTGGGCTGGCAAATGGTGGGCATCACTTTCATAGAGGCACTAATATCCCGGTTTGTAACACAAAAGAATGTGGCTGCCATTAGCCCTGGAATGGTGACATACAGGAGTACTCCGTCTGGGTGGCTCATGAACATATGCTTTCCTCAGCCTTTTCTGTTAGTCTTCTGCTACACTGAAGAAGGGCTTCCCAGGTGGTTCAGTGGTAAAGAATATGCCTAGCAATGGAGACATAGGTTCAATCCCTGGGACTGTCCCCTAAAAGAGGAAATGGAAACTCACTCCAGTATCCTTGCCTGGGAAATCCCATGGACAGAGGAGCCTGCAGAAGCGTTGACACGACTTAGTGACTAAACAACAACACTGAAGACAGTAAGGCACTTGAGCAGATTTATTAGTATATCATCCAACTAGATTAGAAGCTCTGTGAGGGAAGATACTATAGCCTATCAAATTTTACATCCTATACTGTCAGCAGGTATATAGTAGGAACTGAATGAAAGCTCTGTGATTTGCCACTTATTCTTTTTTAAATTTATTTTTACTTGAAGGATAATTGCTTTACAGTATTGTAAAGCAGTATTACAGTTTGGTTTCCACCAAACATCAACATGAATCAGTCATAGGTCTCCCCTTATTCTTAACAGTTGCTCTTAAAATCAGGTGTCTATTTTTCTTCCTACATATTACAGCTCAGTGAAGTTTCCCACAGAAGAAAATGAGATTTTTGCCCTCACTGCTTCTTATTAACCACTTACTGTTCCACTTTACAAGTAATTTTATTCCTCCTGGTATCCATGAAGCCAAAGATTTTGTCTGTTGCTCTGTCTCCAGCCTAGAGCTTTGCCTAATGTGATATTAGGTAGATATTGTTGAGTAGATATATATTGTTGAAAGAATGCCAAATTTGTTGATTTTCCTATAGTCAGCAGTCAGTAAAAGAAATAAGGATATATTTGTCCCTGGTACTAAAGGCATCTATTTTATTGCCCATAAATTAAGTTTTTACAGGCCATGGTGAGTATTAATTTGCCCAGAGAGCTCTCAAACTTGAAGAACAAAAAGGTGGCATAATTCTGATCAATAAAGGAAAAAACTTGTTTATGCAGTGTAGCTGAAAAAAATTCTAGGGAGTAGAGACTATTAAAATTTAACTATTAAAAAAATTTATAAAGGGAGACATAATGATCATATTAAACACATAACCTAAGTGATTACTTGGCAAAAAAAAAAAATAGCATCACTATCAATATTTTTTAAAGTTGTTAACATTTTTTAAAATTTTATTGAGCTTTTAATACCAGGAACTATGAAAACTTATTTACTTATATGGTCATAATCCTTGTGTGTACCCTATGAGGAAGATACTTTCACCATCATTTTTCAGATAAGGAAACTAGGATTTTATGAGGTTGTGTATGTTTCCAAGGTCATAGTTACTGGCCAAATCACAAGTGAATCTCAGGTTTATTCCTAAAGATACATTTGATAAGGAATTCAATTTTTTTTTAACTATAGGTAATTCTGAATATAGGTAACTATAGGTAATTATTTTCATTGGAAAAGACCCTGATGGTGGGAAAGATTGAGGGCACGAGAAGGGACAGCAGAGAATGAGGTGGTTGGATAGCATTACTGACTCAGTGGACATGAGTTTGAGCAAACTGGGAGATTGTGAAAGATAGGGGAGCCTGGTGTGCTGCCATCCATGGGTGGCCAACAGTTGGACATGACTTACTGACTGAAAAACAATAGCAGTTCTGAGTAATCCCATTGCTTTTCTCAGATTCTCAAACAATAGTATTACCTATGTAATACTCCAGGACATCTTTTTTTAAATATAATTTTTGAGAGCCTTTTGTATTAGAATATATTTAACATTATTTGAGAGCTTTTCTTGAGGCTCAGCTGGTAAAGAATCTGCCTGCAATGTGAGAGACCTGGGTTCGATCCCTGGGTTGGGAAGATCCCCTGGAGAAGGGGGAATGTTACCCACCCCAGTATTCTGGCCTGGATAATTCCATGGACTGTGTAGTTCATGGGGTCATAGAGTTGGACATGACTGAGCAACCTTCACTAACAATATTTGGTTGGCTCAGATGGTAAAGAATATGCCTGCAATGTGGGAGACCCAGGTTCGATCCCTGCTCAGGAAGATGCCCTGGAGAAGGGGGTGGCAACCCACTTCAGTATTCTTGCCTGGAAAAATGGGGTCACAAATAGTTGGACACAACTTAGCAACTGAATAATAACAACAATTCTGAATAATCCCATTGCTTTTCTCAGATTCCCAAACAAAAGTATGACACAAATAATATTTGAGGATATCTTTTTAAAATAAAATTGTTGAGGGTCTTTTGTATTAGAATATATTTAACATTATTTGATAGGGCTTCCATGCTGGCTCAGGCATTAAAGAATATGCCTGCAATGTGGGAGACCGGGGTTTGATCCCTGGGTCAGGAAAATCCCCTAGAGAAGGAAATGGCCACCCACTCCAGTATTCTTGCCTGGGAAATCCCATGGAGAGAGGAGCCTGATGGGCTACAGTCCATGGGGTCACAAAGAGTCAGGCATGACTGAAGGACTAACACTTTGACTTTTTAACATTATTTGATGTATAAATTCAAGTGTTTTATACTTTTATGCCTAAAGCCATTTGGCCTATTTGTGGAGAAAAGGGGTGAAGATAATGGAAGAGACAGAGGAAAGGACATTTACCCTAGGATGGAAAGAAACACTTTCCTTCCCATGATGTAGTAGAGATCAGTTGCAAACATAAATTTTGAAGCTGAATCATCAATGTCCTAAGGAGACCTAACAATTTCCTGTTAAAATTTCTGCAGTCCTATTTTAATGGGGACTTTTCCTGGTGCATCAGTAGTATTTGATAGAGTCAAGAAAAAAAATAGGACTTACACATGGAGACATACAGGGGTGGCAGAATAGAAAGCTTATGAGTTTAGGGACAAGAGAAGGGGAGGGAAGTCCTAATGCCTGGAAGGTTGTCTGAGGAGTAGATTTGAAATGTTCCAAGAAAAGAACCCTTGCAAGAACTGTCAGAATTTTCAACACTTGGCCTGGATTGAGTCACATCAAGTCTACTTTTTGAATTACCCTGAGTGTGGGAACTACCTGGAAATTTCAACAAGAGCCCTCGATGTTTCCCAGAAGGGTTTCTACCAGGTCAGGTCATGAATCTTTTCGCAGCTGAAGCCAACTCCTCCCCACTTCTGCTTCTCACTGATAAGGATCTCAGCATTCTTCTTAGAGGAGCTGAAAGGCCAAAGGACATTCCTGAGTGCCTACAACTAATGACAAAACAATGGAATTCTTAGCAACGTACATCAGAGGGTGCTCCTGCCAGTGTCTGTCCTAATTAGGGATCTACAGTGAGCATTAGAAATTCCTGGTCATCCTTAACGGCTTTCAAGCACCAAGTGGGTTTATTCACAGCAAGGTGGGCGAAGTGCCAGCAGTGAACAATAAGGAGGAATAGAGGCCTTTCATATATTGAGTGAGAGAGAGTGGGTATACTTTTTCATGCAAATCAAAATGAGGAAAAATAAATCATCACACCACCAAAAAGCAAAAACCACTAAGGAAATGCTGTACTGTACTTATAACGTCTGACTCTGAAATCATTGGCACAGTAGTATAGATTGTGTCCAGCAGATAAAGAAACAACAAAGATGTTTTAAAGAAAAAAAAAAGCTGTTTTTCAAAAGTCTATTTTAGCTTTTTAACTGATAAGAAAAAAAATCTCAAACCTCAGTCAAAGAGGAATACAATTAATAGAAGCCTTAAAATTTAGAGGTTAGGCCAAATCTGTATAGAAGGAAAAGAAGATATTTTAGAGCTCATTTAAACATGGGACTAAGAAATAGAGGTACTAATATACAAGTTAAGATAGTGCCTTAGTCTTCTGAAACAGAAGACTATGTATTTAGTATCTATGTTGGTATCCCTCCAAAATTGAAAACAACCCATCTGTCACTTGTGCTTTTTTTCCCTCCAAAAAATGTATATTGTCTAAATTGACCAAACCAACCACCTGATCCATTTTATAAATGAAGGTTTGTTATGGGCAATCCAGCCCAAAGCACAAATCTACACAGCACTAACCAAGGTCAAAGTGGCTGGACTATGGAAGAATGGGTTTTTCAGGTGTCCCTCTGGTTTCTGTATTTCAGTTTGAAAGTAATAAGTCTCTGGCTCAGAGGACCTGAGGTTTAACCAACAGCAGCAGACAAAATACCTGAACAATCAGAGATTCAGCATTGTCACATTCTGTGTTAATCTGTGCAGATTTATGCTGGGATCTCTCCTTTCAGTAAAGTTCAAGACAGCATGGCTTGAACACTAAAATATCTTTACAGTTTAAGTTCTCGCCAGTTTTGACATTGGGAGCTTTCCTGGTAACTCAGCTGATAAAGAATATGCCCTGCAATGCAGGAGACCCCTGTTCAATTCCTGGGTCGGAGAGATCCTCTGGAGAAGGCATCGGCTACCCACTCCAGTATTCTTGGGCTTTCCTGGTGGCTCAGCTGGTAAAAAATCCACCTGCAGTGTGGGAGACCTGGGTTTGATCCCTGGGTTGGGAAGATCCACTGGAGAAGGGAACGGCTACCCACTTCAGTATTCTGGCCTGGAGAATTCCTGGACTGTATAGTTCATAGGGTCGCAAAGAGTCTGGATACCACTGAGCGACTTTCACTTTCACTTGACATCAGAAACAGCTTATTTGCAACACTCCTGATCTTAGGTGAGGGCAAACTGAAAAGAAAAAAAAAAAAATCTCTACACCAAGACTATAAGAAGTTTATTTTGGAGGGAAGTGATCAGCAGGCAAACATTGACAATCGTTTTATTTTCCCAATAATTTGGTTCCAATATAAAATCAAGCACTCTCCAGATTGCATGAGACCGGCTATGAATGTGATACTAGTAGCTTTTCTTGGGTCAAGGCTGGAGTCTCTAACACAGGCTATGCTATGGAAAGGAGAGGCACAGAGTTGTGTTTTGTTTTTAATTTTTTGGATTATAATTGCTTTACAGCATTGTGTTAGTTTCTGCTGCACAATAAAGTGATATAATTCCCTCTTTTTAAAACTTCCTTCCCCTTTTTAGATGTCCTTTCCTTCAGTGATATATAGGTTGCCACAGAGCATTTACTAGAGTTCCCTTTGATATTGCATAGGTTCTTGTTATCTGTTTTATAAGTGTGTGTGTACTAGTCTCTCAGTCGTGTCTGACTCTTTGCAACCACATGGACTATAGCCCACCAGGCTCTTCTGTCCTTGAAATTCTTCAAACAAGAATACTGGAGTGGGTTGCCATTCCCTTCTCCAGAGGATCTTTCCAACCCAGAGATGGAACCCAGGTCTCCTGCATTGCAGGTGGATTCTTTTACCATCTGAACCATCAGGGAAGTCCATTTTATACATAGTAGTGTGTACATGTCAATCCCAATCTTCCAGTTCATCCCACCCTGCTCCCCCGACCTTGATATCCATTTGTTGTTCTCTACATTGAGAGGCACAGAGTTTAATCTCTAAATGCCAGTTTAATAGGGAAAAGACACAAAATACATTGGTAGCCACTGTCTGACCTATTCTCCAGGCTCCATCTTTTATAGTCATTTTTCTGTGCACTTATTATTTGAAATAGGCTCCTACTTCTTATAGCTTATCTCTCCAAGATTAGTACATGAGAAGGAAGGATTTAATCTTAATGAGACATTTGCTGCTAAATCACCTCATAGACATCAAGGGCTATGCATAGTTGCTTGAATCTATTTTTAATCTTAGTCATTAAAGAAAAGTTTAGTAACACTAAACTCTAAAAAACTAAAACTGTGCTTCTCATAAATACAAAGGAATTTTTAGTGTTTTTACTGAAAGGGATTCTAAATCAAATTATCCTCCATATTCAACTTAAATATAACCAGTATAATTAGAATTTCACTTTTCCTAAAACAAGGTAATTTCAGTGACAATCATTAGGAAATTCAAGTTTTCTTTCACTTTTATTGAAATATACTTGACACAGCACTCAGTAAGTTTAAGGTATAAACATAACAATCTAACTTACATATATTGCAAAATGATTACCACAATAAGTTCAGTTAACATCCATCATCTAGTAAGAATACAAAAAAGAAAAAGATATATTTTCTTCTGTGATGAGAACTTTTGTAATCTACTCTCTAAGCAACTTTCAAATTTACCATACAACAGTGTTAATTATAGTCATCATTTTATACATTACTTTGCTACCACTTATTTATCTTACAACTGGAAGTTTGTACATTTTGACCATCTTCATCTACTTCACCCACCCAGGAAACTTCTTAAATAGTGTCCAACATAATGAATACAGCTTAGAAATCTAAATCTTTATAGACCTGCATACACATGTATCATCATCTCGTCATCATCCTTAACATCAGAGCACACCATAGCTCAGTTCCCTGGAGTAAGGGTACACTTAACAAAGCCGTTATGGTTCTTACACTCTTCCTAGTATCAGACCTGACCTACTGCTCCATCAAAATCAACTTTTAACCACATATTTTCATATATTTCATAAATATTTTCAACATTTATTTTCTAGTTTTCTGGGGGAGTGTTTGTTTTTTTGCTTCTACCATTAAAAAATTATGGCAATTCTAGCAAAGATTTCTTCATTTTTTATGTTTTTTTTTGGAGGCGGGGGAGCTTCCCAGGTGGCCCAGTGGTAAAGAATCTGCCAGCCAATGCAACAGATGCAGGAGACTTGGGTTCAATCCTTGAGTTAGGAAGACTCTATGGAGTAGGAAATGGCAGCCCAGTCCAATATTCTTGCCTGAAAAATTCCATGGACAGAGGAAACTGATGAGTTATAGTCCATAGAGCTGCAAAGAGTCAGATACCACTGAGCAACTGAGCACCACCACCAATGTCATTAGCAAGCACAAATTTGCCACCTGCTGGTCTTAAGATGCATATACATTTTCAGCTGCTTTTATTTTATTTTAATCATTATAAACATCAACTCAGCACTACACACACACACACACACAACCATAAACATGTCCAAAAATTCTACAAATAGGTGACATTCTCTTGTAAATTTCCTTTTCTGTTTTTACCCCTGGTGAATTGTTTTTGTTCTCTTTGACAAGGGACATTATTGTTCATACAAGTCTTACACACACACACACACACACACACACACACACACCCCACACACAAATTTTATATCAAAGTTTGATTTTGTTCCATGTAAAGTAGACAGAAAAATATTAAGTAGACATAAAAGGATTATTATACACTTAAGATAATTATACAGTCTCTTTTTATAGGTTCAGTTAATTTCTTTTCTTATTCTATAAAGTACTGGCTAGTCTAGCTTGGATTCCTAATAATAGTCTGCTCCTTTTTCTAAAAGCTATGTTGGCCAAGTCAGCCACAAAATGACACTTGCCATCTATGTCCATAAGGATTAAATCATCTATTGTTGCAGCTGCTGGTTTTCGAGACTCCTTTTGGAGTTCAGGGTGGAGAACAGAAATAAAGTACTCTGAGCTCAGGGAAAAACTGGCAGAACAGGTCTTCAGATAGTTAGATATTTTCAGGAGACAACTTTATGAGAGCCTAGTTGTTGTATCTCCTCATATTTAAAAAACACTAACGTCCTTCATGGTGACAACTCCTCTTTGTGACTAGCAGAAACATTCTGCAAAAAAACCCTGTTTGATTGCATATATACTCCCTTTACCAAAATCACCTCTGTACTGACCTTCTCCCCTGCCTCTTTGGAGCAGTCTCTCAGAGCTACCTGAGGTGCTGAATCCAGGGCGGCTATCCTCATTTTGCCCTAAGAAAAACCTAGCTTGCAAAATTCACACTGTGCATTTTTTTTAAGTCGACAGCCATATTCAGGTTCTGTGCTTTCAACATTTTTAGCCCTTCATTTATCTGTTTTTTATAATTTAGCTTCTTGATTTTTCATTTGGGGCTTTCTTGGTCTCCATTGCTGTGCAGGCTTTGCTCTAGATGCAGAGAGTGGTCTTCTCATTGTGGTGGCTTCCCTTGTTGCAGAACACGGGCTCTAGGGTGCACAGGCTTTAGCAGTTGCAGCTCATGGGTTCAGTAGTTGCGGCTTCCAGGCTCCAGGGCACAGGCTCAATAGTTGTGTGCAAGGACCCAGTTCTCCATGACATGTGGGACCTTGCCATGTCAGGCACTGAACCCCTGACTCTTGCATTGGCAGGCAGACTCTCCACCACTGAGCCACCAGGGATGCCCCTTTGATTTATTTTTAGCTTAATATTATACAAATATTTAACCTGCTCTACCTTGCAAAGGATGGGCATGTCCAAATGATCATGTATTTGTCCTTCTATATTCTGTGGTAAACATACACCAATGTTTTTATTAGTAGAACTGTTAAGATGACCATGATGCTTGCTTTGTAAAAACTCGATTCACCTCTGTGAGTAGATTGTTACTTTATAAGCCATTCTAGGGAAAGTTTCTGATGCTCAGTGGAATTTAAAGGAATCCAGTAAGAAAAACAGAAATTAAAAATGCATCTTTACTGTATCTTGATTAATTCAATGCACTTGGAATATAGAAAATTCTGGATAAATCTATGAAGGTAAAGATTTCACTCTTTTGGGGTGGCAATTAAGATACTACAGTAGTCCTATAGCATTTTGTCTCAGCTTGCTATTTCCCAAAATTAGGATAAACGAGTGGCTTGAAGGAAAAACAGTCGAAGTTAACACAACCACCAGTTTGGCCAGACGTCCCTGCAGTTTAAGGAAAACCCAACCTGTTAACAGGATGGAAGAAACATGAATGACGAAGAGAAGGAGGAAAGACATCACCATTTTCATGGCTCTTTTATGGGCCTCTGTGCTGAGATCCTTTGAGCCGGGGTTGAGCTGCAAATCCCTGATGTGTCTCATCAAGGAGAGGACTAAGAGGAGCAGTGAGGTCAGGGACAGAAGAAAGGGGATTAAGCTGATGAAGTTAAAAACAATCAACTGGTGAAGATAATGAGTTTCACTTACATTTGGGGACCACGTTGAATTTCTTGCGTATATTTTGTAGTCATTAGTCCAAACACTATTAAACACATGTATTAATTCAAAGTTCAAAAACAGTAAGGACAAAGACCCCAAGAGAAGCACCAGCACCACACTACGAATTCGCCACCGCAGCCAAGTGAAGCAGGGGTGGGAGAAGTTGGCTACTTTAAAGAAGTAGAAAACACTTAGACAGGTGGCAAACCAGGTAGCTAGGTGATTGGACAATGTCCAAAAAATGCTAACAACTTTTGTTAGTTTATCAATGGCATATAGGTGTGGCCATAGTACCAATAAAAATGAGTCACATAGTATTGCCCAAAGTTGACTGATTCTGGAGATAGCCAGGCCTGTGAGGATGCAGTCAGCTGATGAGAGCTTTTGTTTCTTCACCAGGTCAATGCAGTTAACTAGTACAATGAACCCACTGCCCAACATTCCAATCACAAATCCTCCTATTGTTACTACTAGAAAAGTATTTTCAATTCCAGATGGCATTTCTGTAGAAAGAATCCAGAAAGCTAATACTAGTTTTCGCTGATTTTCTTCTTGTTGTTGTTGCTGTCCAGGTGTTGTAGAGTGATACCAGTTTGATCCTTTTCAAAAATGCTTAATGAAACTCAGATACCATCTCACATATCTTCATAAAGATCTTTCTCTTTTATTCCAGCCATAGTTCTGAAATTTATGCCAGGAGATCCACTCCCATAGCTCTAAATGGAAAACTTGAATTTTGCTTTCAATCGGCTACTGATTTCCAGATTAAGCAGTGAATGTGCCCACTCATCATTGGTGCTGGCAGCATTTTTCCACTTGTGGAGACATCTGGAAAAGGAAAATCAGGTATGCAAAGATGCAAATGTGAGACAGATTTCTTTACACTCATTTGTACTTCCTTTCTCAACAGAAACTCAATGCCATTTGGATTCAAGTTTCTTAATTTTAATAGTATTCTCAGAAAATAACCTCTGAAATAGAGGCATTATTCAATTTCATTTAATGAAATTCATAACATTTAAAAGTTGGCTTAAAGCTCAACATTCAGAAAACTAAGATCATGGCATCTGGTCCCATCACTTCATGGCAAATAGATGGGGAAACAGTGGAAACAGTCTCAGAATTTATTTTGGGGGCTCCAAAAATCACTGTGTATGGTGATTGCAGCCATGAAATTAAAAGATGCTTACTCCTTGGAAGGAAAGTTATGACCAACCTAGATAGCATATTCGAAAGCTGAGACATTGCTTTGCCAACAAAGGTCTGTCCAGTCAAGGCTATGGTTTTTCCAGTGGTCATGTATGCATGTGAGAGTTGGACTATGAAGAAAGGTGAGTGCCGAAGAATTGATGCTTTTGAACTGTGGTTTTGGAGAAGACTCTTGACAGTCCCTTGGACTGCAAGGAGATCCAACCAGTCCATTCTAAAGATCAGTCCTGGGTGTTCATTGGAAAGACTGATGCTAAAGCTGAAACTCCAATACTTTGGCCACCTGATGAGAAGAGTTGACTCATTGGAAAAGACTCTGATGCTGGGAGGGATTGGGGGCAGGAGGAGAAAGGGATGACAGAGGATGAGAAGCCATCACCAACTCGATGCACATGAGTTTGGATAAACTCTGGGAGTTGGTGACAGGGACGCCTGGCGTGCTACAATTCATGGGGTTGCAAAGAGTTGGACACGACTGAGCGACTGAACTGACTGACAGATGAAAGAAACATAATAAAGAGAAGTAATATCAAGGACCTCACAGAGTCATGAAAAAGTAACTTTAAATAAATTATTGTTGTTGAATATGACAAAAGTTTGACCAAAATCACTTGCAACACTGAGGATGGTGTTACAAAATCTATAGTTGATAGTTAATTCTTGTTTTCTAAGGACAAAGACAACTGGCTTAGGATTTGAAGCTTTTTAAGATTTCTTGGAGAAATAGATTAAAAGGGAAGTGATCTTCCAGATAATGTGCAAAGGTACCAAAATCATACCTCTGTCTGAGCTCCTACTGTGAATTTTTGAACTTTGTTTCCAGTGATCTAGTGTCTATTTAATTCTGAATTAGCAATTTTCAACTGAGAGGTAAGAATACTAAGAAAAAAGAAAAAAAAGTGATGGATGAGTAGGAGCTAGGTTCTCCTTTTCATTAATTCTGCTTTTGATAAAATTCTTCATCATAATAAATTGATTTACAAGTAAAATGCATTTTCACTTCAAGAAAAGGTAACTAATACAATAGTTTTCAAACTTGACAGAAAACTGCACAACTCTTCCAACAACACAAGAGGAGACTCTACATATGGACATCACCAGTTGGTCAACACTGAAATCAGATTGATTATATTCTTTGCAGCCAAAGATGGAGAAGCTCTATACTGTCAGCAAAAACAAGACTGGGAGCTGACTGTGGCTCAGATCATGAACTCCTTATTGCCAAATTCAGACTTAAATTGAAGAAAGTAGGGAAAACCACTAGATCATTCAGATATAACCTAAATCAAATCCTTATGATTATACAGTGAAAGTGACAAATAGATTCAAGGCATTAGATCTGATAGAGAGAGTGCCTGAAGAACTATGGCCAGAGGTCCATGACACTGTGTAAGAGGCAGTGATCAAGACCATCCCCAAGAAAAAGAAACGCAAAAAGCCAAAATGATTGTCTAAGGAGGGCTTCCAAATAGGTGTGATAAGAAGAGAAGTGAAAGGTAAAGCAGAAAAGGAAAGATATACCCATTTGAATGCAGAGTTCCAAAGAACAGCAAGAGAGATAAGAAAGCCTCCTTCAGTGATCAATGCAAAGAAATAAAGGAAAACAACAGAATGGGAAAGACTAGAGATCTCGTCAAGAAAATTAGAAATACCAAGGGAACATTTCATGCAAAGATGGGCTCGATAAAGGACAGAAATGGTATGGACCTAACAGAAGCAGAAGATATTAAGAAGAGGTGGCAAGAATACACAGAAGAACTATACAAAAAAGATCTTCACAACCCAGATAATCACGATGGTGTGATCACTCACTTAGAGCCAGACATCCTGGAATGCAAAGTCAGGTGGCCCTTAGAAAACATCACTACGAACAAAGCTAGTGGAGGGAATGGAATTCCATTTGAGCTATTTCAAATCCTGAAAGATGATGCTGTAAGTACTGCACTCAATATGCCAGCAAATTTGGAAAACTCAGCAGTGGCCACAGGACTGGAAAAGTTCAGTTTTCATTCCAATCCCAAAGAAAGGCAATAGCAAAGAATGTTCAAATTACCGCACAGTGGCATTCACCTCACACACTAGCAATGGAATGCTCAAAGTTCTCCAAGCCATGTTTTAACAGTATGTGAACCATGAACTTCCAGATGTTCAAGTTGGATTTAGAAAAGGCAGAGGAACCAGAGATCAAATTGCCAACATCTGTTGGATTATCAAAAAAAACAAGAAAATTCCAGTAAAACATCTACTTCTGCTCTATTGACTATGCCAAAGCCTTTGACTGTGTGGATCACAATAAATTGTGGAAAAAAGGTGTACTGGACACCTTACCTGCTTCCTGAGAAATCTGTATACAGGTCAAGAAGCAACAGTTAGAACCAGACATGGAACAGCATACTGGTTCCAAATTGGGAAAGGAGTATGTAAAGGCTGTATATTGTCACCCTGGTTATTTAACTTCTGTGCTGAATATATCATGCGAAATGCAGGGTTGGAGGAAGCACAAGCTGGAATCAAGATTGCTGGGAGAAATATCAATAACTTCAGATATGCAGATGATACCATCTTTATGGCAGAAAGTAAAGAAGAACTACAGAGCCTCTTGATAAAAGTGAAAGAAAAGAGTAAAAAACTTGGCTTAAAAGTCAACATTCAGAAAACAGATTATGGCATCCGGTCCCATCACTTCATGGCAGATAGATAGGGAAACAATGGAAGCAGTGAGAGACTTTATTTTGAGGGGCTCCAAAATCACTGTAAATGGTGACTGCAGCCATGAAATTAAGACACTTCCTCCTTGAAAGAATAGCTATGACCAACATAGACAGCATATTGAAAGACAGAGATATTTCTTTGCTGACAATGGTTTGTCTAGTCAAAGCTATGGTTTTTGCAGTAGTCGTGTGGATGTGAGAGTTGAAGTATAAACAAAGCTGAGTGCCGAAAAATTGACGCCTTTGAACTGTGTTGCCAGAGAAGACTCTTGAGAGTCCCTTGTACAGCAAGGAGATCAAACCAGTCCATCCTAAAGGAAATCAACCCTGAATATTCATTGGAAGGACTGATGTTGAAGCTGAAGCTCCAATAGTCTGGCCACCTGATGACTGTCAGGTCACCTCTGACTGACTCACTGGAAAAGATCCTGTTGCTGGGAAAGTTTGAAGGCAGGAGGAGAAGGGATCGACAGAGGATGAAATGGTTGGATGGCATCACTGACTCGATGGACACGAGTTTGAGTAAGCTCCAGAAGTTGGGGATGGACAAGGAACCCTGGTGTGCTTCAGTCCATGGAGTTGCAAAGAGATGAACATGACTGAATGACTGAACTGAACTGACTGGCCTTAAGATGTATATTTTCAGCTGCTTTTGTGAAGTGAAATGAAGTGAGTCACTCAGTTCTGTCTGACTCTTTGCAACCCTGTGGACTATACAGTCCCTGGAATTCTCCAGGCCAGAATACTGGAGAGGGTAGCCCTTCCCTTCTCCAAGGGATCTTCCCAACCCAGGGATCAAACCCAGGTCTCCCAACTTGCTGGAAGATTCTTTACCAGCTGAGCCACTAGGGAAGCCCTGCTTTGTTTTATTTTAATTGTTATAAGCATCAACTCAGCACTAAACATAAACAGGTACACACACACACACACACACACACACACACACACGTCCAAAAATTCTACAAATAAGTGATATTCTCTTGTAAACTTTCCTTTCTGTTTTTGTCCCTGGTGAATTGTTTTTGTTCTCTCTGACAAAGGACATTAGTTTTCATACAATTCTCATACACACACAAACACCCACCACACACACACACCTTTGATATCAAAGTGTGATTTTGATCAATATAATTTTTCCAGTAGTCATGTGAGAGTTGGATGGTGAAGAAAGCTGAGTGCCGAAGAATTGATGCTTTTGAATAGTGGTGTTGGAGAAGACTCTTGAGAGTCCCTTGGACTGCAAGAAGATCCAACCAGTCCATTCTGAAGGAGATCAGTCCTGGGTGTTCATTGGAAGGACTGATGTTGAAGCTGAAACTCCAATACTTTAGCCACCTCATCCAAAGAGTTGACTCATTGCAAAGACCCTAATGCTGGAAAGAATTGGAGGCAGGAGAAGAAGGGGACAACGGAGGATGAGATGGCTGGATGGCATTACCGACTCGATGGACATGGGTTTGGGTAAACTCTGGGAGTTGGTGATGGACAGGGAGGCCTGGCGTGCTTTGATTCATGGGGTCACAAAGAGTTGGACATGACTGAGTGACTGAACTGGACTGAAATGAGACAGAAAAATATTAAGTAGGCATAAAAGTATTATTATACACTGAGGGAATAATTATTCCAAATCTTTTTATAAGTTTAGTTAATTTTTTCTTATTCTGCAAAATAGTGGCTAGTCTAGCTTGGATTCCTAATAGTCTACGCCTTTGTTTTAAAGCTCTTTTGGTCATGTCAGCTACAAAATAACACTTGCCACCTACCTCTATAAGGATTAAATCATCTACTGTTGCAGCTGCTGATTTTGGCACTTCCTCCACCTTCCTTTGGTGGCTTCCCTGGTGACTCAGAGGGTAAAGCATCTGCCTGCAATGCAGGAGACCCAGGTTCAATCCTTGTGTCAGGAAGATCCCCTGGAGAAGGCAATGGCAACCCACTTCAGTACTCTTGCCTGGAAAATTCCATGGACAGAGGAGCCTGGTAGGATATAGTCCATGGGGTCGCAAAGAGTCGGACACGACTGAGTGACTTCACTTAGGAGTTAAGGGTAGAGAGCAGAAATAAGGCACTTTGAGCTCAGGGAAAACTGGCAGAACAGGTCTTCAGATAGTTAGATATTTTCAAGAAACAACTTTATGAGCTCAGTTCTTGTATCTCCTCATATCAAAAAAAGCCCTGCAGTCCTTCATGGTGACGACTGCTCTTTGTGCCTAGCAGAAACATTCTGCAAAAATATGTGCTTGATTGCATATATTCCCCCCTTCACCAAAATCACCTCTATACTGACCTTCTCCCCTGCCTCTTTGGAGCAGTCTCTCAGAGCTATCTGAGGTGCTGAATCCAGGGCGGCTGTCCTCATTTTGCCCTGAGAAAAATTACTCACAAAGTCGACAGCCATTTCAAGGTTCTGTGCTTCCAACAGTTTTAGTCCTTGATTTATCTATTTTTTATAATTTAACTTCTTTATTTTTCATTTTGGGCTTTGCTGGTCTCCATTGCTGTGCAGGCTTTTTTCTAGTTGCGGAGAATGGGCTTCTCATTGTGGTGGCTTCTCTTGTTGCAGACCAGAGGCTGTAGGGCGCACAGGCTTCAGCAGTTACAGCACATGGGTTCAGTAGTTGCGGCTTCCAGGCGGCAGGGCACAGACTCTATAGTTGTGTGCAAGGGCCCAGGTACTCTGTGACATGTGGGACCTTCTCGAGTCAGAGACTGATCCTGTGTCTTCTCCATGGAAGGCAGACTCTCCACCACTGAGCCACCAGGGAATCCCCCTTGATTTATTTTTAGCTTAATTTTTTACAAAGATTTCACCTGCTCTACTTTGAAAAAGATTTGCATGTCTAAATATTCATGTTTTTCCTCACATATGACTATAGTAAATATTTTCCAACATATATAAAATTAATACATATTACACTATATATTTTATATTGCTCAATTTTTTTTCACTAGTAGAAAGTCTTATGATGCCAATGATGCTTGCTTTATAAAATATCGGTTCATCTCTGAGTAGATTGTTAGTTTATAGGCCATTCGAGGGAAAGCTTCTGATGCTCAGTAGAGTCTAAAGGAATCCAGTGAGAAAAACAGAAGTTAAAATGCATCTTCAATTTCTCATGATTAATTCAATGCTCTTGGAATATAGAAAATTCTGGATAAATCTATGAAGCTAAAGATTTCACTCTTTTCAGGCGGCAGTTAAGATACCACAGTAGTCCTATGGCATTTTGTCTCAGCTTGCTATTTCCCAAAATTAGGATAAACGAGTGGCTTGAAGGAAAAACAGTCGAAGTTAACACAACCACCAGTTTGGCCAGACATCCCTGCAGTTTAAGGAAAACCCAACCTGTTAATAGGACGGAAGAAACATGAATGATGAAGAGGAAGAGGAAAGACATCACCATTTTCATGGCTCTTTTATGGGTCTCTGTGCTGAGATCCTTTGAGCTGGGGTTGAGCTGCAAATTCCTGATGTGCCTCATCAAGGAGAGGACTAAGAGGAGCAGTGAGGTCAGGGACAGAAGAAAGGGGATTAAGTTGATGAAGTTAAAAACAATCAACTGGTGAAGATAATGAGTTTCACTTACATCTGGGGACCACGTTGAGTTTCTTGCATATATTTTGTAGCTGTTAGTTGAGATATGACTAAACATATATATTGATTCAGAATTCAAAAACAGTAAGGACAAAGACCCAAAGAGAAGCACCAGTACCACACTACGAATTCGCCACCGCAGCCAAGTGAAGCAGGGGTGGGAGAAGTTGGCTACTTTAAAGAAGTAGAAAACACTTAGACAGGTGGCAAACCAGGTAGCTAGGTGATTGGACAGTATCCAAAAACTATTAACAACCTTTGTTAGTTTATCAATGGCATATAGGTGTGGCCATAGTACCAATAAAAATGAGTCACATAGTATTGCCCAAAGTTGACTGATTCTGGAGATAGCCAGGCCTGTGAGGATGCAGTCAGCTGATGAGAGCTTTTGTTTCTTCACCAGGTCAATGCAGTTAACTAGTACAATGAACCCATTCCCCAACATTCCAATCACAAATCCTCCTATTGTTGCTACTAGAAAAGTATTTTCAATTCCAGATGGCATTTCTGTAGAAAGAGTCCAGAAAGCTAATACTATTTTTCGCTGATTTTTTCTTGCTTTTGTTGCTGTCCAAGTGTTGTAGAATGATACCCAGTTTGATTCTTTTCAAAAATGCTTAATGAAACTCAGATACCATCTCACATATCTTCATAAAGATCTTTCTCTTTTATTCCAGCTGTAGTTCTGAAATTTATGCCAGGAGATCCACTCCCATAGCTCTAAATGGAAAACTTGAATTTTGCTTTCAATCGGCTACTGATTTCCAGATTAAGCAGTGAATGTGCCCACTCATCATTGGTGCTGGCAGCAATTTTCCACTTGTGGAGACATCTGGAAAAGGAATATCAGGTATGCAAAGATGCAAATGTGAGACAGATTTCTTTACACTCATTTGTACTTCCTTTCTCAACAGAAACTCAATGCCATTTGGATTCATGTTTCTCAATTTTAATAGTATTCTCAGAAAATAACCTCTGAAATAGAAACATTGTTCATCGATTTCATTTAATAATCTCCATAACATTTCAGATACTGTTATAGATGAAAGAAACATAATAAAGAGAAGCAATATATACGATCTCACAGAGTTATGGAAGAAATAACTTTTAATAAACTATTACTGTTGTATATGACAAAAACTTGACCAAAATGCAGTTGGAACACCGAGGATGGTGTTTCAAAATCTATAGTTGATAGTTAATTTTCATTTCTAAGGACAAAGACAATTGGCTTAGGGTTTGAAGCCTTTTAAGATTTCTTGAAGAAATAGATTAAAAGGGAAGTGATATGCAAAGGTACCAAAATCATAACTCTTTCTGAGCTCCTACTTTGAATTTTTGAACTTTGTTTCCACCTAGCTACTGCCTATTTGATTCTGAATTAGCTATCATCAACTTAGAGGAAAAAATACTAAGAAAAAAGCCAAAAAAAGCAGCTGATGGATGAGTAGGAGATAGGTTCTCCTTTTCATTAATTCTGCTTTTGATAAAATTCTTCATCTCATAAAAAATTGATTTATAAGTAAACTGTATTTTCACTTCAACAAACAACTAACTGTAATACAATGGTTTACAACCTTGACTATAAACTGGAGCCTCCCTCCCACCACCCACCCCCACCTCATTCCTCTAGTTCATCACAGAACCCTGAGCCCATTGAGCCAACTGTGACTGTGGTTGACAAACAACCTACTTCATGTCCATCTCAGCCTCTCTGTGTGATGCTAAGGCACTCAGCTGGGCTGAAACTACCTGTGGGAGTCCTCACAGACATTTCCCCACCAGCCAGTGTTGTCTCTGGACTGGCTGTTTTGGTTCTTATTATGATTGCAAGACCCACCTCAGTAGCAACCATCAGGAAAAAAGCAAAGTTTATTACTGACAGATCCAGAGGGTACATGACACATCCAGGGCCATACAGTGAAGTCATGAGGAGAGAGGGAGAAAGCACCTGGGACTCTGCCTTTTAAGGGTTGAGGGTAAGGTGCCTAGGGTTTCACAAGTTCATTCTTAAATGGTGAAATTAAAATGTAAGAGAGGGAATTAGGGCTCTTGAGGGGAGGAATGGAGTCACTTGAGTGAACGGTCAGTTATCTAGTTTACCTGGCATTTTCTAAAGGGGAAACTTCATGGGTTGGGGGCAACCTGGCATCTTATCTAGGTGTTTATTAGTAGTTGTAGACAGCTGGCAATATGTCCTATCAAGATGGAGGCCTTTAGGACCTCCTTGGTGGTCTAACAGTTTCACTGCTGAGGGAGTGGTTTCAATCCCTGGTTAGAGAACTAAGATCTCACAAACCACATAGCCCAGCCAAAAAGTAAAAGACAGCAGTGCCAGAGATGGTTGCCTCGGCAATCAAAAGGTTATTGTCAGGCACTTATATGACCTTAGCCACCTTGGCAGTCACCTACTCTCCACAAGGAAAGGAACTATGTTCTGTCATCCACTGATCTCTTTCCAGTTCCCAGAATAAAGAGGGCCTGGCAAATAGAAGGCCTTCAATAACTGTTTGTCAAGTGAATGAGTGCTAACTCGGCTGGTTATCTCATTGAGAACACAGAAAAAGAGAAAATGCGTGAAGACTTGATGGTGAAACCAGTATTAGAGCAAGAAAAGATGGAAACCCTTTAAAGCTAGAGACAGTTTTGTAACATATGAACTCATGAGAGATTTCTGTACTCACCTGAAATAACCAACACTGCTCTCTCGTCTTCTGGTTCAAATCAGAAGTCATACCGAATCATTAAGATCATTGTACACATCTGGCAACCAAGATGTGGGAATCTTTGAAAGAGAACTACTTTAATCCCAAAGAGTTGAAAATGGATAGAAAACACTAGCTTTTGTGGCAGGGGAGCAAGAAGGCCTAGAGATCACTGATGTTTTCGGAAATGCTCTGACCTGGTATAGAAGGCTACCTGAGAAGCAGTCTTCACTGATAGGTGTGGTTTAGCAGTGACAAAAAAAAAAACGGACAGCAAATCAGCCAATAGGTGCTTAGTCATTAAAAAACACTTGAGTTCATAGTTCTACACTTTACACTAAAGGAGAAACTCACTCTAAAGGATATAATTACAAATTTAAAATCACAAGTGCCATACGCTATAAGTTAAATTCAAAGTCCAAGTTAACAATCACAGTTTTAGAAAAATCTACGTAACTGCAGAACTATCTCATTTCCTGGGGAACTGCCTTTATATCCTTTATTCTTACAATGATTGATTTATACATGCAAAAGAAAGTGCTATTGCATGTTTAAATGAAAAGCATATTGTTACAAAAATTTTAGGTAGATAATGATTCATTAAATTTATGTATATGCTATAATAATCCAAATTAATCAGTCTAAACTTAACCATGATGACTATAATTGAAGTCAGAAAATTTGCGAACATTGATTTTATAATTGTCAGTAGGAAGATTCACATTTCCTCCAAGAAATAGTGAGAAAACACATTGAGAGAAGCTAAAGCAGGGGATATGGGGGAAGGCCTGTGGGGAAGGTCCCGTTGGGGCCTGCTCAGTTACATTTCCCTTCCCTGAGCCCACACATTTAGATTTCCCAATAGTTTTAGACATAAGGCAGAATTAGAGGAGAATAAAGTTTATTAGAGTGGGAGACGCTGTTGGAACAGTGGGCCAGCTTAAGAGAGAACCAACAAAGAGTCGGACAGTCACAAAGGGTTGGACATGCCTGAGCGACTGAACTGAATAGTCTCAGAGAAGTCAGCAACAAATGCTCCCCTAGTTGTGATGCTCTATCATCCTGTCAATAGAAAGATGTCCCACTTATTTGCAAGCAAAGAAATAGCCTCCTAATTCTTTTTGAATCATAACTTAGAGCTTCCACACATTGACCTTAACAACAACTGCTTTTCTAGTCACTAAATGAAAGCACTAGCCTTTGTGTTTTTCAGGTAAAAGGGATCTTCAATGTTTCTTTGCCTTCAGTGTTTCTAAGCCAAGAAGCAGTCAACTGGGACCAGGGCCACAGCTTGAAGGGACAAAGATTTAATCATTCATACCTGAAGGATATTTCCTCAGCTTAATCACTGCTATGGGGCTTCCAAGGTGGCACAGTGGTAAAGAATCAACCTGCCAATGCAGAAGAATCAGGAGATGCAGGTTCAATCCCTGGGCTGGGAAGATCCCCTAGAGAAGGAAATGGCAACTCACTCCAGTATTCTTGTCTGAGAAATTCCATGGACAGGGGAACCTGGAGGGCTACAGCCCATAGTGTCACAAAGAGTCAGACACAACTGAGCATGGGGCACAAGCACACAATCCCTGCTGTCTGTGAACATTTCTTGTTTCCTGGTACATTTTTGTTTCACTTAGAATTCTTTCATTTTTGTAATTGAGGTTACAAAATTAGGTTTTGCTATTAGGTTTCTTTTCTCCCCAAAATCCTTAAAGGGCAGATATATCCCCTGGTTCCTCCTCATGACAAAACTAAGACAATCTAACTTAATAAATTCCCACACTGGTAAGCATTAGTGTCTCAAACTCAAAGCAAGAATAGTTGTGGTTTTTTTTGTTTGTTTGTTTGTTTTTTAGTTTTCTGAGGTTGCATTTATATTGGTGTCCAAGGAGATAAAAAAGGCTCCCCTACATATGTTCCCCAAATAAATCAAAAAAATCTTTCAAATCAATTTGTTTTTGTAATAATTGGTCTTAAGGTCCATAATAGAACATAGATTACTCTAGACACCATATCCAGTGTCTTATATGACAGAATTGAGAATGACCATGTGATAAGCAAGCACCCCTTCAAAGGATGTCCCTGGCTCAGAGGACATGGGGTCTAATCAGGATCTTGCTAGGAGAAGCCACCTATTGAGAGAGAATAGATAAATGACATGAGACATTAGGAAATCTGCACACCTCTTTCTCAGACATCAGTGAAGTTACATGTTTCTATCTGATCTGCACACTCAGCAGGGTTCAAGAAAACATGCCCTGATGTTCTTGATTTATGTCTTACCAGATGGGCTTCCCAAGTGGTGCTAGTGGTGAAGGATCCACCTGCAATGCAGGAGACTTCAGATATTTAGTTGGATAACTGGGTGGGGAAGATCCCCTGGAGAAGAAAATGGCCACCCACTCCAGTATTCTTGCCTGGAGAATCCCCATGGACACAGGATCCTGGCGAACTACAGTCCATGGGGTTGCAAAACAGTCAGACATGACTAAAGCGACTAAAAACGAACTGACTACAGCACTAGTCTTACGGATCAATGATAACACTCTTCCATCCATAAAAAGTTTATTTTTTCCCCTCCTACAAGTTGCCTGAGTGAACAAACTGAAATAAAAATGGTTACACCCAGATTCTTAAAATGAACATTTATTTGGTGAATGAGAAAAGGGTGGTTAGTGAGAAATCAATGTTACTCTTCCTCTTACCCCAACACTATTTGTCACAGGGTAGGTTATTATCTGGGGAAGGAAATGGCAACACAGTCCAGTATTCTTGCCTAGAGAATCCCATGGACAGAGGAGGCTGCTGGGCTGCTGCCCACAGGGTCACACAGAGTTGGACATGATTGAGGCGAATTAGCAGCAGCAGCAGCAGGTTATTATCATTCAGTCTTTCTTTTCCAGATTGCATAGGGCCAGCAACATACATATTGGGAGTGGCTCTTCTTGTATTGTGGCTTGTCTGCCACTGAGTCACTCACAGAGGCTCTTTTCACAGGGCTGCCAAGCTTGATCTCATCTCAAGCATACAGCTTATAATATCTATACATCAATTGTAATTACTCTAGCCTATGGCCTGGTTATTTATTAGTCTTTTCGTATACTTCTTTGACAAAAATAGGTCTCTGTTCCTTATAATTCCATCTTCCTAAGGTGGCTGCAGAAATATGAACTTACTCCTAGTTAGACACTTACACTAAAGTTTCATTTATTCCAAGCAAAGTTTGCTTATTTCTTTATGTACTTTACCAAACAGAAATTTAGTAACTAAAGCTCAGTTCAGTTCAGTTCAGTTCAGTCGCTCAGTCGTGTCCAACTCATTGTGACCCCATGAATTGCAGCACGCCAGGCCTCCCTGCTCATCACCAACTCCCAGAGTTCACTCAGACTCAGGTCCATTGAGTCAGTGATGCCATCCAGCCATCTCATCCTCTGTCATCCCCTTATCCTCCTGCCCCCAATCACTCCCAGCATCAGAGTCTTTTCCAATGAGTCAACACGTCACATGAGGTGGCCAAAGTACTGGAGTTTCAGCTTTAGCATCATTCCTTCCAAAGAAATCCCAGGGCTGATCTCCTTCAGAATGGACTGGTTGGATCTCCTTGCAGTCCAAGGGACTCTCAAGAGTCTTCTCCAACACCACAGTTCAAAAGCATCAATTCTTCGGCGCTCAGCCTTCCTCACAGTCCAACTCTCACATCCATATATGACCACCGGAAAAACCATAGCCTTGACTAGACGGACCTTTGTTGGCAAAGTAATGTCTCTGTTTTCAATATGCTATCTAGGTTGGTCATAAATTTTCTTCCAAGGAGCAAGCGTCTTTGAATTTCATGGCTGCAGTCACCATCTGCAGTGATTTTGGAGGCCCCCAAAATAAATTCTGACAAGTTTCCACTGTTTCCCCAGCTATTTCCCATGAAGTGATGGGACCGGATGCCATGATGTTCGTTTTCTGAATGTTGAGCTTTAAGCCAACTTTTTCACTCTCCTCTTTCACTTTCATCAAGAGGCTTTTTAGTTCTTCTTCACTTTCTGCCATAAGGGTGGTGTCATCTGCATATCTGAGGTTATTGATATTTCTCCCAGTAATCTTGATTTCAGCTTGTGCTTTTTCCAGCCCAGCATTTCTCATGATGTACTCTGCATATAAGTTAAATAAGCAGGGTGACAATATACAGCCTCGACGTACTCCTTTTCCTATTTGGAACCAGTCTGTTGTTCCATGTCTAGTTCTAACTGTTGCTTCCTGACCTGCATATAGGTTTCTCAAGAGGCAAGTCAGGTGGTCTGGAATTCCCATCTCTTTCAGAATTTTCCACAGTTGATTGTGATCCACACAGTCAAAGGCTTTGGCATAGTCAATAAAGCAGAAATAGATGTTTTTCTGGAACTCTCTTGCTTTTTCCATGATCCAGCAGATGTTGGCAATTTGATCTCTGGTTCTTCTGCCTTTTCTAAAACCCGCTTGAACATCAGGAAGTTCATGGTTCATGTATTGCTGAAGCCTGGCTTGGAGAATTTTGAGCATTACTTTACTAGCGTGTGAGATGAGTGCAATAGTGCGGTAATTTGAGCATTCTTTGGCATTGCATTTCTTTGGGATTGGAATGAAAACTGACCTTTTCCAGTCCTGTGGTCACTGCTGAGTTTTCCAAATTTGCTGGCATAGTGAGTGCAGCACTTTCACAGCATTATCTTTCATGATTTGAAATAGCTCAACTGGAATTTCATCACCTCCACTAGCTTTGTTCGTAGTGATGCTTTTTAAGGCCCACTTGTCTTCACATTCCAGGATGTCTCTAAATGAGTGATCACACCATCGTGATTATCTGGGTTTTGAAGATCTTTTTTGTACAGTTCTTCTGTGTATTCTTGCCACCTCTTCTTAAAATCTTCTGCTCTGTTGGGTCCATACCATTTCTGTCCTTATTGGGCCCATCTTTGCATGAAATATTCCCTTGGTATCTCTAATTTTCTTGAAGAGATCTCTAGTCTTTCCCATTTTCTTGTTTTCCTCTATTTCTTTGCATTGATCACTGAGGAAGGCTTTCTTATCTCTTCTTGCTAGTCTTTGTAACTCTGCATTCAGATGCTTATATCTTGTCTTTTATCCTTTGCTTTTTGCTTCTCTTCTTTTCACAGCTATTTGTAAGGCCTCCCCAGACAGCCTTGTCTAACTCAATGAAACTAAGCCATGCCTGTGGTGCCACCCAAGATGGGTGGGTCATGGTGGAGAGGTCTGACAGAATGTGGTCCACTGGAGAAGGGAATGGCAAACCACTTCAGTATTCTTGCCTTGAGAACCCCATGAACAGTATGAAAAGCCAAAATGATAAGAACTGAAAAAGGAACTCCCCAGGTCAGTAGGTGCCCAATATGCTACTGGAGGTCAGTTGAGAAATAACTCCAGAAAGAATGAAGAGATGAAGCCAAAGCAAAAACAATAATGTTGTGGATGCGACTGGTCATAGAAGCAAGGTCTGGTGCTATAAAGAGCAATATTGCATAGAAACCTGGAATGTCAGGTCCATGAATCAAGGCAAATTGGAAGTGGTCAAACAAGAGATGGCAAGAGTGAACGCTGACATTCTTGGAATCAGTGAACTAAAATGGACTGGAATGGATGAATTTAACTCAGATGACCATTATATCTACTACTGTGGGCAGGAATCCCTTAGAAGAAATGGAGAAGCCATCATGGTTAACAAAAGATCTGAAATGCAGTACTTGGATGCAGTCTCAAAAACGACAGAATGATCTCTGTTCCTTTCCAAGGCAAACCATTCAATATCACAGTAATCCAAGTCTATGCCCGAACCATTAATGCTGAAGAAACTGAAGTTGAAAGGTTCTGTGAAGACCTACAAGACCTTTTAGAACTAACACCCAGAAAAGATGTCCTTTTCATTATAGGGGACTGGAATGCAAAAGTAGGAAGTCAAGAAACACCTGGAGTAACAGGCAAATTTGGCCTTGGAATGTGGAATGAAGCAGGGCAAAGACTAATAGAGTTTTGCCAAGAAAATGCACTGGTCATAGCAAATACCCTCTTCCAACAACACAAGAGAAGACTCTAGCCATGGACATCACCAGATGGTCAACACCGAAACCAGATTGATTATTTTCTTTGCAGCCAAAAACGGAGAAGCTCTATACAGTCAACAAAAACAAGACCGGGTGCTGACTGTGGCTCAGATCGTGAACTCCTTATTGCCAAATTCAGACTTAAATTGAAGAAAGTAGGAAAAACCACTAGACCACTCAGGTATGACCTAAATCAAATCCCTTATGATTATACAGTGGAAGTGAGAAATAGATTTAAGGGACTAGATCTAATAGATAGAGTGCTTGATGAACTATGGACTGTGGTTCATGACACTGTACAGGAGACAGGGATCAAGACCATCCCCATGGAAAAGAAATGCAACTAAAGTTATTAACTAAAAAAAAAAAAAAAAAAACTAAGGTAAAACTTTAGTGTTACTTTTGGTTATTATCTTATAAAGAGTGCAAGATTATCTTTAAGTAATTTACATGAAAGACTATCCAAGAAAAAACAAACTCAGCTATATGTATTCAGCTTGATTTGCACATTACTTTTTACCAATCCAAGATAACCACAATGATAATCTTTGGTAAAATACTAACTTAGTGTCCAAAACAATATATGTACATTTTATTTTGTAAAATGAATGTTGCTTTTTATAAGACACTCTTTTTTAAAAAACTTTTTATTTTGTTAGAGTACAGCCAATTAATGTTATGATAGTTTCAGGCAGACAGCAAAGCGACTCAGCCATACATATACATGTATCCATTCTCCCCCAAACTCTCCTCCTATCCAGTCTGCTACATAGCATTGAGCAGGACACTCTATTTCTTATCATTAAAACCACCATCAGATTCATTATTGTAACTGATAAACAAAAGCACCACAGAGTCTAGATGTGCTAGCCATTTCAGTTCAGTTCAGTTCAGTTCATTTGCTCAGTCGTGTCCAACTCTGCAACCTCATGGACTGCAGCACGCCAGGCCTCCCTGTCATCACCAACTCCCAGAGCTTACTCAAATTCATGTCCGTTGAGTCGGTGATGCCATCCAACCATCTCATCCTCGGTATTCCCCTTCTCCTCCTGCCCTTAATCTTTCCCAGCATCAAGGTCTTTTCAAATGAGTCAGCTCTTTGCATCAGGTGGCCAAAGTATTGGAGTTTCAGCTTCAACATCAGTCCTTCCAAAGAACACTCAGGACTGATATCCTTTAGGATGGACTGGTTGGATCTCCTTGCAGTCCAAGGGACTCTCAAGAGTCTTCTCCAACACCACAGTTCAAAAGCATCAATTCTTTGGCACTCAGCTTTCTTTGTAGTCCAACTTTCACATCCATACATGACCACTGGAAAAACCATAGCCTTGACTAGACAGACCTTTGTTGTCAAAATACTGTCTCTGCTAGCAATGTTTCTGTTGGCAAAGTAATGTCTCTGTTTAGTTTCCTACATATGGTGTTTGAGGGTGAACATAAATATTAATAATTCTAACATCATTCTTAGCTTCAGGGAACAGCCCTAAAGCAGTGCCCTTTCCTATGGCTTTATTAAGGTTAACTTATAGGTCACTTATTTATCACCATCTAAATGCAACTTTTTGTTTCTTTACTCTAATACAATCTAAAGATTATATCAAGGGTAAACCTTAACAAGGATGATTTTTAATAATTTCCATTATATATACAAGTATAACATCTGTGCAATATTAAAATTCATACCATCATTTTGAAATTTTATAGTAAACTTTCTTATCCTTAACTTTTTTACAATTTGTAGTCACCTTATATAAATTCAGATAATTTTAGTCAAAACAACACTATACACATGCACGACCAAAATTTACACTAAACACGTAATGGTATTAAAAAATTTCTGTGTCTTACTATTGACCTGTTTCCATTTCTTTCTCTAAGAACTCTACTGATCAGACTACGAGAAACTGTATCTGCACAGAAAAAAATATATTCTCAAACTGTAATTATGATATTTTTGTAAAAGCAGTTGTGTGATTTTGAATTAAGGATAATTCTTCCTTCTAAGTTTACTTCTATTACATAACATGATAGAAATATTGACTTCTACCACTCTGAAAATACATACCCCATATCCTAGAATTTAGCAGAATTAGTAAGTGCACAATACATCATTTATGATTTGGGGTTTCAAATTAAAATTAATATTATAAGCATGTTTTGAACTTCTACTTAAAGAAAATTTAGTTTATTTTGTGCTATGAATATAATTCTTTTTTTCCAAGGGAAATAAAAGCAATTTATTTAGATAGATGTCAGAAAGACTTCTGATAAAATTTCACCCTCAATCCAGATATAACCATTAATAGGATTGGTCTAGGAGAACACTTCTTTAATGTGATAAAAACTATTGAAACCTCAGTATGGAGATGCCTGGTAACCTTGCTCTTTTTCAGTAGTGTTCTTATAACACTGATTGATGTAGGCATAAAGGATAAAGAAATATGGTAATTGATACAACATTGTAATATAAAAACAAACAAATATTGGAAAGGAAGAGGTCTTTTTCATTTCTTTGCAGATAACATTTATGTTGGCAGCAGCACTATGAATATCACTCATTCTGAAACATCTCATTCTTTTGTTATCAGTAAGACTCCCAATAACAATACAAAGCCTTTTTTTTATTTCTTTTTAAGACTTTTGAGCTATGAGGTTATGTTTTTCCCACCTATGACTTTAGCTGCTTAGTTAACTTTTCTATCAATATTTTATAGATCTTCTACTTAGTCAAGTAGGATTTATCTTAATTTCTAAGTCAAGTAGGATTTATCTTAATTTCTAAAGAGTTAAAAGCCTCTTCTCCCAAATACGAGTTGAAATTACACATATCTTTTTCAGAAATCTAATTTGACTATCTTTAAAAGAATATTTGAAACTTTTAAATATTGGTAACCAATGAACATGTGTGAATTATCTTCAAAAGCAACCTGTTCTAAGGAAAATTTCAGTTATGCTCAACAATACCTAAAGGAACCCAGGAGGAAAAACAAAACAGTAGAAGTGAAAACTAACCCTCAAAGTCTCCTCATAAAGTTTTCATCTTTGAAAAGATTCTGAAAGTGTTTCTATAAAGCCAATGGATTTTGTCTTTTCAAGGAGCTTTTAAGATGCTTCAGTACCTTCAAGGCTATCTGTCTTAACTGGTTGTTTCCCAGAATCAACATGAACGAGTGGCCTGAAGGAAAGACATATAGTGCTAACATGATGAACTTTGTGAACTTATTGTCCAAAAACCTATGAAACATCCAATTTGCCAATTGTGTAAAAAGAAAATGAACCATGATAAGGAGGAGGAATGATGTCACCATTTTCATGGCTCTTTTATGGGCCTTTGTGCTGAAGTCCCTGGAACCCATAAAATTGAGATGCAAATTTCTGGTGTGTTTCACCAAGGACCGAAATAAAAAAAAACAATGAGAGCAGGGACAGAACAATAGGAATGAAATAGGAGAAACTAAGAAGACTCTCGCTTTTAATATAATGAGTTTTACTTTCAACTAAAGTCAAATTGCCTTCATTTATTAAATTCCAGAAGAGATCATTAAATGTTTCTAGCAAAAGAATGTCCAAAATCAAAAAGACCAAAGAAAATGCAAGTATCACAAGAATGACGCTGTTCATTCTCCACTTCAGCCAGAAAAAAAGAGAGTGGGAGAAATGAGCTATCTTAAGGAGATAGAAAATACTTAGGCAGGTGACAAGCCAGGTAGTCAAATGATTAGATATTCTCCAAAGTAAAGCAATGGGCTTTGCTAGTTTAAAAATGGCAAATACCTGTGGTTCTAGTCCCATTATAAGTGATTCCACAAAAAACACCAACAGTTGACTGATTCTGGAGATAGCCAAGCCAGTGAGGATGAAGTCAAATAAAGATGTCTTTTGGTTCTTAACACATTCAGAGCAGAGTACCAGTCCAATGAACACATTGCCTAGAATTCCGATTAAGAATTCCACTCCTGACAGTATCAGAAAGACTGTGCTCAACCCAGGGAACATTTCCACTGAAAGAAATCCAGACTTCTAGTATTACATCTCAATGAAAAAATTAGAATGAAGCTACAGCAGAATAGGATCCATTTCTGATCCTTATCTTCAGTGCTTTTATTGCAGTTACAGTCTGAAGAAGAATTCTTGCTGTTGGATACAGTCTCATACCTAGAAAACCTTTCTGCTTTGATTGTAATGCCACTATCAACCCAGAAAGATCTGCTAAGCTTTACAGTCTTAAGTACTTTCATGGAAATGGTTTTATTTCTTTGAGAGAGCTACTAATTTTCAAGCCAAATAGTTTGTGTGTCCATTTATCATGGGCAGAGACTAAAATTTTCCACTTGTGGTGGTGATGAAAATGTTAAAGGCAAATATGCATGCAAATATGGAGAGGTTCTTTTTCACTGATTGTACTTTCCTCCTCATTAGAAATCCTATACCATTTGGATCAAAATATCTTAGCTTGCTTTAGAAATAAGCTAAGTAATTTAGGTATTATTCAATGATTATATTTTATGAGTGCCTACTTTATGTCAGAGTTTTTTCCAAATACAGAATAGGTTAACACAAAAAAGAACAAAGAAAGCATTAGGAAATCTATAAAATAGATTTCACAGAAAGAAATAACAATATAGAAGTAAAAATAAAATGTAATGTGAACATGGAAAAGGTAACTACAAACATTATTGTTGGAGAGAAAGGGAGGTGAAATTTGCCTTGGATTTTTAAGATATTTAGAATTCATAGCAATACAGGCATACCTCAAGAAACAAGAAAAAAGTCAAATAAATAACCTAACTCTACACCTAAAGCAACTAGAAAGGGAAGAATTGGAGAACCCCAGAGTTAGTAGAAGGAAAGAAATCTTAAAAATTAGGGCAGAAATAAATGCAAAAGAAACAAAAGAGACCATAGCAAAAATCAACAAAGCCAAAAGCTGGTTCTTTGAAAGGATAAATAAAATTGACAAACCATTAGCCAGACTCATCAAGGAGCAAAGAGAGAAAAATCAAATCAATAAAATTAGAAATGAAAATGGAGAGATCAAAACAGACAACACAGAAACACAAAGGATCATAAGAGACTACTATCAGCAATTATATGCCAATAAAATGGGCAACGTGGAAGAAATGGAAAAATTCTTAGAAAAGTACAATTTTCCAAAACCGAACCGGGAAGAAATAGAAAATCTTAACAGACCCATCACAAGCACGGAAATTGAAACTGTAATCAGAAATCTTCCAACAAACAAAAGCCCAGGTCCAGACAGCTTCACAGATGAATTCTACCAAAAATTTAGAGAAGAGCTAACACCAATCCTACTCAAACTCTTCCAGAAAATTACAGAGGAAGGTAAACTTCCAAACTCATTCTATGAGGCCACCATCACCCTAATACCAAAACCTGACAAAGATATTACAAAAAAAGAAAACTACAGGCCAATATCACTGATGAACATAGATGCAAAAATCCTCAATAAAATTCTAGCAATCAGAATCCAACAACACATTAAAAAGATCATACACTATGACCAAGTGGGCTTTATCCCAGGGATACAAGGATTCTTCAATATGTGCAAATCAATCAATGTAATTCACCACATTAACAAATTGAAAAATAAAAGCCATATTATCTCAATAGATGCAGAGAAGGCCTTTGACAAAATTCAACATCCATTTATGATAAAAACTCCCCAGAAAGCAGGAATAGAAGGAACATACCTCAACATAATAAAAGCTATATATAACAAACCCACAGCAAACATTATCCTCAATGGTGAAAAATTGAAAGCATTTCCCCTAAAGTCAGGAACAAGACAAGGGTGCCCACTTTTACCGCTACTATTCAACATAGTTCTGGAAGTTTTGGCCACAGCAATCAGAGCAGAAAAAGAAATAAAAGGAATCCAAATTGGAAAAGAAGAAGTAAAACTCTCACTGTTTGCAGATGACATGATCCTCTATATAGAAAACCCTAAAGACTCCACCAGAAAATACTAGAGCTAATCAACCAATATAGTAAAGTTGCAGGATATAAAATCAACACACAGAAATCCCTTGCAGTCCTATACACTAATAATGAGAAAGTAGAAAAAGAAATTAAAGAAACAATTCCATTCACCATTGCAACGAAAAGAATAAAATACTTAGGAATATATCTACCTAAAGAAACTAAAGACCTATATATAGAAAACTATAAAACACTGGTGAAAGAAATCAAAGAGGACACTAACAGATGGAGAAATATACCATGTTCATGGATTGGAAGAATCAATATAGTGAAAATGAGTATACTACCCAAAGCAATGTACAAATTCAATGCAATCCCTATCTAGCTACCAGGGATATTTTTCACAGAACTAGAACAAATAATTTCAAGATTTGTATGGAAATACAAAAAACCTCAAATAGCCAAAGCAATCTTGAGAAATAAGAATGGAACTGGAGGAATCAACTTGCCTGACTTCAGGCTCTACTACAAAGCCACAGTCATCAAGACAGTATGATACTGGCACAAAGACAGAAATATAGATCAATGGAACAAAATAGAAAGCCCAGAGATAAATCCATGCACCTATGGACACCTTATCTTTGACAAAGGAGGCAAGAATATACAATGGAGAAAAGACAATCTCTTTAACAAGTGGTGCTGGGAAAACTGCTCAAACACTTGTAAAAGAATGAAACTAGATCACTTTCTAACACCGCACACAAAAATAAACTCAAAATGGATTAAAGATCTAAATGTAAGACCAGAAACTATAAAACTCCTAGAGGAGAACATAGGCAAAACACTCTCCGACATAAATCACAGCAGGATCCTCTATGATCCACCTCCCAGAATTCTGGAAATAAAAGCAAAAATAAACAAATGGGATCTAATTAAAATTAAAAGCTTCTGCAAAACAAAGGAAACTATAAGCAAGGTGAAAAGACAGCCTTCGGAATGGGAGAAAATAATAGCAAATGAAACAACTGACAAACAACTAATCTCAAAAATATACAAGCACCTTATGCAGCTCAATTCCAGAAAAATAAATGACCCAATCAAAGAATGGGCCAAAGAACTAAATAGACATTTCTCCAAAGAAGACATACGGATGGCTAACAAACACATGAAAAGATGCTCAACATCACTCATTATTAGAGAAATGCAAATCAAAACCACAATGAGGTACCACTTCACACCAGTCAGAATGTCTGCGATCCAAAAATCTGCAAGCAATAAATGCTGGAGAGGGTGTGGAGAAAAGGGAACCCTCCTACACTGTTGTTGGGAATGCAAACTAGTACAGCCACTATGGAGAACATTGTGGAGATTCCTTAAAAAATTGCAAGTAGAATTGCCTTATGACTCAGAAATCCCACTGCTGGGCATACACACCGAGGAAACCAGAATTGAAAGAGACACATGTATCCCAATGTTCATTGCAGCACTGTTTATAATAGCTAGGACATGGAAACAACCTAGATGTCCATCAGCAGATGAATGGATAAGAAAGCTGTGGTACATATACACAATGGAGTATTACTCAGCCATTACAAAGAATACATTTGAATCAGTTCTGATGAGATGGATGAAACTGGAGCCGATTATACAGAGTGAAGTAAGCCAGAAAGAAAAACACCAATACAGTGTACTAACACATATATATGGAATTTAGAAAGATGGCGATGATGACCCTGTATGCAAGACAGCCAAAAAGACACAAATGTGTATAGAGGACTTTTGTACTCAGAGGGAGAGGGAGAGGGTGGGATGATTTGAGAGAATGGCATTGTAACATGTATACTATCATGTAAGAATCGGATCGCCAGTCTATGCCCGATGCAGGACACAGCATGCTTGGGGCTGGTGCACAGGGATGACCCAGAGAGATATTATGGGGAGGGAGGTGGGAGGGGGGTTCATGTTTGGGAACGCATGTACACCCGTGGTGGATTCATGTCAATATATGGCAAAACCAATACAGTATTGTAAAGTAAAATAAAGTAAAAATAAATTTAAAAAAAGATATTTAGAATTTCATGAGGAAATTGGCAAGTAATTTGGACTGGTTGAACAATTACAAAAGGACACCAAAACCCACACTTTTCTGAAATAAAAGTCTAACTGAAAGTTTACTTTTAGTAACATGCACAATTAAATAGTAGGCAGAGAATAGGTAGAAAACCATTTCAGTTTAAATAAGAAGATAGTGAACAAATGTATCTGTTCTATATTCTAGGAACAATAATTTTAGCCAAAGCCATTAATGCATCAGAAGTGAGCTTTACAGACTTTGTATCTTGGTGTGTTTGCAGGTATTCTATTGTTAGTGTTAATTATTCAAGCATTTAAGTGTTGCCAGATAACATCCCCCCAGAATGAATAAAATCATTAAAAAATTCAATCTTTTCAATGCTGCTGTCACACACCTCAGTTAAATTCTACTAATTTTTTAAAGTGTATTTTTCAAGAACGATGATGTGTAATGAACTGCTGGTAAGTTATTTTGTACAAAATATATTTTTATTTAGGACAAATATTTAAAATTATAAGAGGAAAGAAAGAACAGAAGAAAAGGGGAAGGAAAGAATAGGAAGGAAGAAGGGAAGGAAAAAAGAGAGGAAGGAATTTATTGGCTAAAGCAAGAAATTTGGTTGTGTGTTTGAGGAGAATGGTACATATAACTATTAATAAATTAACGTCTAGAGATAGAGAGAAATTCACAACAATGAGAAGCATCCAGGAAGTAGAATCAGTAAGGCTTGGTGATGGATTTGGGGGTTATATAAAGGAAGCGAAACCAACAATGACAGCATGCTTGTTTTGCACCTGGATATGTGGATTACAGTGACCTGAGGTAATCATTGGAGAAATAACAGGTTTAGAAGCCATTAGGGTGGGAAAAAGAAGAAAAGGTGGGAGATGACAAGTTCTGTTTTGAACATTTTGGACTATCTGTAAGTCATCTAAGAGGAAACATGGGCAGGTACTTAGGTATTACTGACTGCAGCTCAGAAAAGGAATTTGGGCTCCAAGCAGACTACTAAGGATCATCAGTGTATACTTGATTCATAAGAGATGATGAGCTCTCAGGTCCATGAGGAACACTAGAGGATAAAAACACCAAAGAAAGATGAAAATACAAGCAAATGGAGGATGGAAACTAAGAGACTACAGCTTCAAACAATCAAGAGCAAGGAGTATCCCAAGGAAAAGTGTGTGGTGTGTGCTTAGTCATGCCTGACTCTTTGCAACCACATGGACTATAGCCCTCCAGGCTCCTCTGTCTGTGGCATTTTTCCAGGCAAGAATACTGGAGTGGGTTTCCATTTCCCACTCCAGGGGATATTCCTGACCCATAGATCAAACTGACATTTCTCACATCTCCTGTATTGGTAGGTGGGTTCTTTATTACTGTGCCAACTGGGAATCCATTACAAGGAAAGCGTAACCAATATTTCCTGATATTAATAAAAAGCCACTTACAGGGAAGCACCAAGGTGATCCTTAGTTAAAATAGTGAGAACAGCTTAACTAAATAGAAACCAAACTACCATCAATTACATAGTCAATGAGATCTCAATAATGAAGCATTAAGAAATCAATTAATATAATCAATAAATTAACGTATTAAAGGAGAAACACCAAGAGGGAAAAAATTTTAGTAAAGTTCTACATCTATTCACAATAAATATTCTCAGAAAGCTGGAAACAATATAAAATATTCTTTTTTTCTGATAAAAAGTTGTCTACAAAACCCTAGAGTAAATACTATACTTATCAATGGTACATAGAAATCATTCCCTTTGAGTTTGAGACCAAATCAGCAATAAACATCTAAGTTTATTTTTTTGGAAGTTTTCACCAAGCTCAGTAAGATCAGAAAATTATATAAAAGATACAAATTGTAAAGCTTGAAATAAAACTATCTTTATTCATACATTATGATTTATAGTACATGAAAATCTAAACATATTCTTTAATACATTGTTAGAATAAGATCAAGAGACACAAAACAAACATGTAAAACTCCATTCCATTTCTTCATACCATCAAGAGTTGAAAAGAATTATTCTTTTAAAAGAAAAAATTACCATTATCTTAGCAAAAATCAAGTATCTAAGAAAAATTCATATGTAAAACATTTGTGGGGAATACTAATGGGTGTAATCAAACCTAATTTTTTTAAATATAAGTCATTATCATACTCATTTTCCTGTTTTCAGTATGTGATCCAAGGACATTAAATTTTCTAGATTGCTGAATATGTTAAATTTTCCTGCTTGATATCTAGATCATGGCTCTGGCCCAGGTCTAAAAGCAACCACTGCTAGTAATATAGTAATGGCCATTGCTTCTCCATGAATACCAGCTTTGTTTCTTTCTTCTAGTCCAGTCACTTGATGTATATATATATATAAAATCATAGCTATAGGCTGAAATTTCCCATGTGAGGTGATTGATGGGTAACAAGATAATCTCTTATTTGCTAACATGCAAATACAAGTACTGATATTTCATCATCCCTTTTGTATTTTTGTTGCCTACCAAATTTGTGTCTACCTTTAGCTGTGGAAGATAATCTAAGGTAAGAATCCTACAGACTATAAGTTTTGGAAATCAACCAAAGTGTATCTTTATCCAAGTATGTGAGAAAAACATTGATCAGAACATTGTCCACCATAAAGAACGGACTTGTGGACACAGTGGGAAGGAAAGGCTGGGATGAACGGAGGGCAGCACTGACATATATACACCACCACGTGTAAAATAGACAGCTGGTGGAAAGCTGCTGCCCAGCACAGGGAGCTCAGCTCAATGCTCTGTGATGATCTAAGGTGTAGGATTGGGGGTGGCATGGGAGGGAGGCTTAAGAGAGAGGGGATATATGTATCCATACAGCTGATTCACATTATCACATAGCAGCAGCTAAAAGTAATTATCCTCCAACTAAAAAAGAAATAAAATTTTAAAAAATACAAATTAACAGTTTCATTAAAAAAAAAAAAAAAAGAACACTGTCCAGAATGGGAAGAACAGAGTCTGTGGCATGCCCTATAGCCTGCCATTAAAGAGAATTATGAGATCATTTACAAATAGACTTAATTGCACTATATTAAAGTTCTTATTCTTTGTTTTGTCCACAAGTATCACAAGAATCTATACCTGAAGCTTTACTGGAATCAAGGTATAAGACATCAACTATATCCTCATGTCAGTAAGTCTACAAATTATAGCCCACAGGAAATAGTGTGCCAGAACTTTCTGCAGTTCTTTAGCATAAAGGATGCTTATACTAACTATGGTGGTTTTTGTCAAGGTTTAGAGATGTTCTATATTTGTTATATATGTCCTCTTGTTCAGCTATGTCTTTTAAACAATATCACAATAATACTAGAAGTGAGCCAAGAAATTAATCAGGAAGAAGTCAACATCTGATGAGACATTTATAAACTGAATTAGTCATGTATTTTGCTAATTATAAAAGTAATCACAATGATAAACATAATAGGTTACATTTATAGAACTCTTACCCTATGTCTGTGATGGTTTAGTCACTCAGTCATGTCTGACTCTTGAGACTCCATGGACTGTAGCCTGCCAGGCTCCTCTGTCTATGGGATTCTCCAGGCAAGAATACTCCAGTGGGTTGCCATCTTCTTCTCTGGGGGATCTTCCTGATCCAGGGATATAACCCAGGTCTCCTGCATTGCAGACAGATTCTCTGCCAACTAAGCGATGAGGAAAGCCCCTACTACATGTCTATCTCTGGGTTAAATTTCTTATTTTGAATATTTTTATGTAGTCACCTAAGACCATAAGCAAGAATGTTTACAGCAGTGTTCAAAATGAAACAATTTTTTGTTTTATTTTAGAAAGGATGTCTTTTTAATTTGTCTTCTATCGTATTAGAAGAAAAGGATCCCTTCTCAGGAGGCTCCAGTGATCACAACCACACCTGGTCAGCCTCCGCATGTCCACAGACAGAAATGTAAGGAAATTCTACGTGCTCCAAGGAAGACATCAAGTTTCATGTCCAACACGAGCTACCACCACAGCTGGAGATATGAAGACTCGCCACATCTTACCTGTTTTATATCAGTTCCCATAGAAAGTCCAAGACTCTAAGCACTGTTATTTTATGTCCCTTGTGGTTCTGTAAACTCATTTGATCCCCTAAGAAGCATTGTGGTATAACTAATATTCACAAACTCAAAAGCATTCAAGCACCATGAAACTGGTAAAAATTAATGGTGTGAAGAATGATACAAGAGGCAAGGGTAGAGAGTGACAAAACAGAGGATGTATGACCCACTCGGTTCAGTTCAGTTCAGTTGCTCAGTCCTGTTCCAAGTCTTTGGGACCCCATGGACTGCAGCATGCTAGGCCTCCCTGTCCATCACCAACTCTTGGAGTTTACTCAAAACTTTGAATGCATATTCAGGACCAGTTTCCTTTAGGATGGACTGGTTGGATCTCCTTGCAGTCCAAGGGACTCTCAAGAATCTTCTCCAACACCATAGTTCAAAAGCATCAATTCATAGGCACTCAGCTTTCTTTATAGTCCAACTCTAACATCCATACATGACTACTGGAAAAAACCATAGTTTTGACTAGATGGAACTTGGTTGGCAAAGTAATGTCTCTGCTTTTTAATATGCTGTCTAGGTTGGTCATAACTTTTCTTCCAAGGAGCAAGTGTCTTTTAATTTCATGGCTGCAGTCACCATCTGCAGTGATTTTGGAGCCCCCAAAAATAAAGTCTGACACTGTTTCCACTGTTTCCCCATCTATTTGCCATGAAGTGATGGGACCAGATGCCATGATATTAGTTTTCTGAATGATGAGTTTTAAGCCAACTTTTTCACTCTCCTCTTTCACTTTCATCAACAGACTCTAGTTCTTTTTCCCTTTCTGCCATCAGAGTAGTATCACCTGCATATCTGAGGTAACTGATATTTCTCCTGGTAATCTTGATTCCAGCTTGTGCTTCATCCAGCCCAGCATTTCTCATGTGGTACTCTGCATATAAGTTAAATAAGTTTATTGTTAAATAAACAATATACAGCCTTGACATACTCCTTTCCCGATTTGGAACCAGTCTGTTGTTCCATGTCCAGTTCTAATTGTTGCTCCTTGACCTGCATACAGATTTCTCAGGAGGGAGATCAGATAACCCACCCAGAGGTATTTAAAATTTTTTTAATTAGAAAAACATTGTGCTGTAACAAAAACAAACTAAATTTTTCTCACTCCTATCCCAGTCTTCGGAGAAGGCAATGGCACCCTACTCTAGTACTCTTGGCCTGGAAAATCCCATGGATGGAGGAGCCTGGTAGGCTGCAGTCCATGGAGTCACTAGGACTCAGATACTACTGAGCGACTTCACTTTCACTTTTCACTTTCATGCATTGGAGAAGGAAATGACAACCCACTCCAGTATTCTTGCCTGGAGAATCCCAGGGGCAGGGGAGCCTGGTGGGCTGCCATCTATGGGTCACACAGAGTTAGACACGACTGAAGCATCTTAGCAGCAGCAGCAGCAGCAGCAGCATCCCAGTCTTTGCCATCCCATGGACTGTAGCCCGCCAGGCTCCTCTACCCATGGAATTCTCCAGGCAAGAATACTGGAGTGGGTTGCCATTTCCTTCTCCAAGAGATCTTCCTTGGAATCAAACCTGGATCTCCTGCATTGCAGGTGGATTCTTTACCATCTGAGACACCACGGTCTCGAAATCCAGGCTGGAAATATTAATTTCAGTAAATCTATCCTAAGAAAAAAATTTTTTTTCCTGAAGTCTATTTCTTTGTGCTTCCCAGGTGGCCCAGTGGTAAAGAATCTGCTTGGCAAATGCAGGAGACATGAGATGCAGGTTCAGTCGCTGAGTGAGAAAGATCCCCTGGAGAAGGAAATGACAACCCACTTCAGTATTTTTGCCTGGAAAATGCCATGGACAGAGGAGCCTGAATGGCTATGGTCCATAGGGTTACAAAGAATCAGATGTGACTGAATGAGAACACACACAGATGCCCTTTAACCAATACACTGTCCCCACTGAGATCAAAATTCATAATATGCCAAATAATGACCATTCACTTTTATCTTTCTGCTCTCATACTGTTCCAGTGAACACAGAAACAGATACATTTTAAAAGGTAGTATTAATCATTTTACCTTTTATTTACCATTACCTAGCCTCATAAAACCACTGAAATCAAAATCTATTCATTCATATCAGCAAATATTTATTGAATGCCTACCATATTCCTACCATGGAGAGGAAATGGCAACCCACTCCAGTATTCTTGCCTGGAGAATCCACAGACAGTGGAGCCTGAAAGGCTATGGTCCATTGAGTCACAGAGTCAGACACGACTGAAGTGACTTAGCACGCCCATAACATGTGTTAAATGTTATGCTAGATCTGAGGCCTCTTTTCCCAATACTTTTGTTTTGATTAGCTCTGTTTTTTTCTTCAAAAAATTGCATGTGTGGTATTTCTGGATCCTGGCATTTCCATAAAGGACTTGATTTTACCTTCACACTAGAGTAATAGCATGGCTGACAACATAAAGGTCACAACTCTTTCTCTTTGGAGATCTGTAAATACTACTTCCTTGTCTTCTAACTGGAGACCATCCAGTTATCTTCCCTTGGTAGGCAACCTTTGTTTTCATCCAGAAGCATGTGTGGTTTTTCTCTTTATCTTTGGAACATGGTATATTTGCTAGGATGCGTGAAAAAGTATGTCTATTTATCTTTTCACTATGCTTATCCAGGGCTCAATAGTCCTTTTGAATTGAAAATCAGTCTTTCTTTCCACTCAGGAATATTTTTTCTGCTTCTTTGATTATCTTCTAACATTTATATTATCTCCATTTTGATCATTTCTTTTCATTCCCCACATCAGAACAAATGGCTAAGCTGAGGGATAAATAACCACCCAGCACAGCTATTTTCCTCTTGATTGTAAAGTAGCTAAAGATGTTAGGAAATTTTCCAAATAGAAGAAAAAGAAGAGAAAGCAATCCAAATGCTCATGGTCTCACATTGGCCTCTGCCCTTTGAGACAGATATCTGCTGTTTTCTCCACAGAGGGTTAACTGACAAGGAACACAAGATTTGAAAAATCCTAAGTGAATAGACTTCAGGTTAACAAGAATCTGATCAACAGAAAACTGGGTTTCACTCACAATGACCTTCCAATTAGAAGGTCATTTAGAAGGTCCAATTAGAAGATAATACAATTCTCTTGTATTTCATTTTGATGACAAATCAAAATGAGAATGGAGTAATCACCGTTCAAGCATACACCAAGGGTGTAAAGTGACCATTGAGGATCTAGTCTCAGACACTTCTCTGTCTCACTGAAAACTGGAACTTTCTTTGAACTCTACCAGATCGAAGAATATCACCAGTGGTATTCAAAACACCTGCCAGCTACAACCTTATGGTCTCACCATTAATAAGGACTGTGCAAGAGATTCAGAATACTTTGGAAGTGGTTTATGAATTGAATCAGTGTGTATGTTTACCATGATTTATTCAGATAAATATTTTCCAGTGTTTATCTGGGTTTAAGGAAATACATATTTATTTTGAAAATATAGATCAAATGCCTACCAAGTACAAGGCACTGTACTGGGTATGGTTCAAAGCCTCATATAAAGAAAACCATATATTGTCAGTTCTAAGCATAATATTTCAGCCTGAAGTCCTGAAAATAATACTTAAGCATTATCATTAAAATGCTTTCCCATGTATAAAAGCAATATCTTAAGAGTATGAGGAAAAATTACTTTACATCATTAATTATAATGGTTGTCACATTTTTAAGCTTCTATCCAATAATAGCTGCAGGCAAAATTGAGTAGATAAAAATATCTCATATACCCTGTACGTGTGGCATGCCACCTAAAAAGAGGATGAGAACTATCTGCTCCCATAAAGTATGTTAGTCGCTCAGTCGTGTCCGACTGTTTGAAACCCCATGGACTATACAGTCCATGAAATTCTCCAGGCCAGAATACTGGAGTAGGTAGCTTTTCCCATCTCCCAGGGAATCTTTCCAACCCAGGGATCAAACCCAGCTCTCCCACATTGCAGGTGGATTTTTTACCAGCTGAGGCACAAGGGAAGCCCAAGAATACTAGGGTGGGTATCCTATCCCTTCTCCAGCAATCTTCCTGACCCAGGAATTGAACCAGGGTCTCCTGTATTGTAGGCAGACTCTTTACTAACTGAGCTGTCAGCTCCCATGAAAGAAGTATTTTATTGCTGAATTACAAGTGCATGAAGATCATAAAAAGTGGACTGACTTTTAGTTCATTGTATTACAGTTTTTAAATTCTCTAAAATCAGCCTTTTATTGTTTGTAGTTCAGTTCAGTTCAGTTGCTCAGTCATATCCGACTCTTTGCGACCCCATGAATCACAGCACGCCAGGCCTACCTGTCCATCACCAACTCCCGGAGTTCACTCAGACCCACGTCCATCGAGTCCGTGATGCCATCCAGCCATCTCATCTTTGGTCGTCCCCTTCTCCTCCTGCCCCCAATCCCTCCCAGAATCAAAGTCTTTTCCAATAAGTCAACCCTTCTCATGAGGTGGCCAAAGTACTGGAGTTTCAGCTTTAGCATCATTCCTTCCAAAGAAATCCCAGGGCTGATCTCCTTCAGAATGGACTGGTTGGATCTCCTTGAAGTCCAAGGGACTCTCAAGAGTCTTCTCCAACACCACAGTTCAAAAGCATCAATTCTTCGGCGCTCAGCCTTCTTCACAGTCCAACTCTCACATCCATACGTGACTATTGGAAAAAACATAGCCTTGACTAGACAGACCTTAGTCAGCAAAGTAATGTCTCTGCTTTTGAATATGCTATCAAGGTTGGTCATAGCTTTTCTTCCAAAGAGTAAGCATCTTTTAATTTCATGGCTGCAGTCACCATCTGCAGTGACTTTGTTGGACACTCAACTCTCATCCCTCCACACCCAATACTGTGTAGCCCTCTGCCTTAGGTCCTCCACAAAACTACAGCTTATTTTTTATCTCCATTGTACATAGAGGCAGCAGTAAAGTATAGGAAAGTCATTAGGGTTGCGGATATAATTTCACTGCATGATCTGAATACAATTATCCGCATGAAAGCAGTAAGAATACAAATAAGAGCTGACATCTACTGGGCTCTTGCTCTGTCTAATCAGTGTCTTCACTGTTAATCATTTTACTTGTCTCAGTTCAGTCACTCAGTCATGTCCGACTCTTTGTGACCCCATGAACAACAGAACACCAGGCATCTCTGTCCATCACCAACTCCCAGAGTTTACCCAAACTCATGTCCATTGAGTTGGTGATGCCATCCATCTCATCCTCTGTTGTCCCCTTCCCCTCCTGCCTTCAATCTTTCCCAGCATCAGGGCCTTTTCAAATGAGTTAGCACTTTGCCTCAGGTGGCCAAAGTACTGGAGTTTCAGCTTCAACATCAGTCCTTCCAATGTACACTCAGGACTGATCTCCTTTAAGATGGACTGGTTGAATCTCCTTACAGCCCAAGGGACTCCCAAGAATGTTCTCCAACACCACAGTTCAAAAGCATTAATTCTTCGGTGCTGAGCTTTCTTTATAGTCCAGCTTTCACATCCATACATGACTACTGGAAAAACCATAGCCTTGACTAGACGGACCTTTGCTGGCAAAGCAATGTTTCTGCTTTTCAATATGCTGTCTAGGTTGGTCATAACTTTTCTTCCAAGGAGTAAGCGTCTTTTTATTTCATGGCTGGAGTCACCATCTGCAGTGATTTTGGAGCCTATAATACTAAAGTCAGTCACTGTTTCCACTGTTTCCCCATCTATTTGCCATGAAGTGATGGGACCAGATGCCATGATCTTTGTTTTCTGAATATTGAGCTTTAAGCAAAATTTTTCACTCTCCTCTTTCACTTTGATCAAGAGGCTTTTTAGTTCCTCTTCACTTTCTGCCATAAGGGTGGTGTCATCTGCATATCTGAGGTTTTTGATGTTTATCCCGGCAATCTTGATTCCAGCTTGTGTTCCTTCCAGCCCAGCGTTTCTCATGATGTACTCTGCATATAAGTTAAATAAGCAGGGTGACAATATACAGCCTTGACGTACTCCTTTTCCTATTTGGAACCAATCTGTTGTTCCATGTCCACTTCTAACTGTTGCTTCCTGACCTGCATACAGGTTTCTCAAGAGGCAAGTCAGGTGGTCTGGTATTCCCATCTCTTTCAGAATTTTCCACAGTTTATTGTCTAAGCTCATTTAATCCTCACAATAGTTCTATTACCACGTACTGCCATTATCTCCATTTTACTCATAAAGGAATAGAAATACAGAGAGGTTAATTAATTTGCCAAGTTCAGGTTAATTAGTAAATCACACTGATTTCTATTCAGGTGAATGTACACTCGTGAGACTCTTGGAAACCTTCATTTTATAGCAATTTTAACAAGACATTGCAAAAATTAAAATAACTTAATTAGCAGTGCAACATAAGATATGATTCTCTCAGTACAACAACAACAGATACAGATTAAAATGAAAGTAAAGAATATAATAGAAATGCAGAAAATAATAGATGCTAAGTCAATTAAGATTGGCAGTAATAATATCTATATAAATTTTAATTACCTTTCACTATTTTCCTAGCACCTTACAATTATTATATTTAATCTTCACATAACCCTACTAGTTCAGGTACTATATTATCACTATTATATGGATGAGTGGATTGAGGCTTAGAGACATTATGTATCCTGCTAAAGTTCAAACATGGTCTTCCAAAGTGGCTCAGTGGTAAGGTAAAGAATCCTCCTGCCAATGCAGAAGCCATAGGAGATGCAGGTTCAATCCCTGGGTTAGGAAGAACCCATGGAAGAGGAAATCGCAACCCACTCCAACATTCTTCCCTGGGAAATTTCATGGACAGAGGAGCCTGGTGAGGTGCAGTCCATGGGATCGCAAAGAGTCAGACACAACTAAGCATGCACAGTCTATTAAAGTTCAAACAGCTAGAAACCTGAAAGAAATGAGAAACTAAGTCTTATCACTCAGAGCTCACATGAGATTAAGTTACTTGAGCTTGCCACCTTTTATATCTGAATTGTTAATTTGATCGTTTCATTCATCTATTGACACAAAAACCTATGGGAGCACAGAAAAGGGAAAAAATGGGCTGACTACAAGCCTAAAGATATTCTTAAATTCTAAATAATATACTTACAAATGAATTTAAACATCAGAAGTATAATACCAGTGGTACTGATTTCACGAATGTGAACTTATGTCAAAACTTGTCAAATTGTATACTTTAAATATGTGCCATTCATTGTATGTCAATGATACTTCAGCAAGGCTGTTCGTTTTTTTATAAGTTCAATATCATAAAGATCATACGAGGTTTATTTCACAAATGTAGTCATGGTTCACTAGTAAATATATACATACACATGCATAAACATACATGATAAACATTATTAGATTGAAAGAAAAAGATATGTAATCATCTTTCAGTTCACTTCAGTTCAGTCGCTCAGTCATGTCCGACTCTTTGCAACCCCAAGAATCGCAGCACACCAGGTGTCCCTGTATATCACAAACTCCCAGAGTCTACCCAAACCCATGTCCATTGAGTCGGTGATGCCATCCAGCCATCTCATCCTCTGTTGTGCCCTTCTCCTCCTGCCCCTAATCCCTCCCTGCATCAGAGTCTTTTCCAATGAGTCAACTCTTCACATCAGGTGGCCAAAGTATTGGAGTTTCAGCTTTAGCATCAGTCCTTCCAATGAACCCAGGACTGATCTCCTTTAGAATGGGCTGGCTGGATCTCCTTGCAGTCCAAGGGACTCTCAAGAGTCTTCTCCAACACCACAATCAAAGCATCAATTCTTTGGTGCTCAGCTTTCTTCACAGTCCAACTCTCACATCCATACATGACTACTGGAAAAACCATAGCCTTGACTAGATGAACCTTTGTTGACAAAGTAATGTCTCTGCTTTTCAATATGCTGTCTAGGTTTGTCTTAACTTTCCCTCTAAGGAGTAAGCATTTTTTTAACTTCATGGCTGCAATCACCATCTGCAGTGATTTTGGAGCCCCCCCAAAATAAAGCCAGCCACTGTTTCCACATCTATATCCCATGAAGTGATGGGACCAGATGCCATGATCTTCATTTCTGAATGTTGAGCTTTAAGCCAACGTTTTCACTCTCCTCTTTCACTTTCATCAAGGGCTTCTTTATTTCTTCTTCACTTTCTGCCATAAGGGTGGTGTCATCTGCATATCTGAGGTGACTGATATTTCTCCAGGCAATCTTGATTACAGCTTGTGTTCCTTCCAGTCCAGCATTTCTCATGATGTACTCTGCATATAAGTTAAATAAGCAGGGTGACAATACACAGCCTTGATGTATTCCTTTTCCTATTTGGAACCAGTCTGTTGTTCCATGTCCAGTTCTAACTGTTGCTTCCTGACCTGCATATAGGTTTCTCAAGAGGCAGGTCAGGTGTTCTGGTATTCCCATCTCTTTCAGAATTTTCCACAGCTTATTGTGATCCACATAGTCAAAGGCTTTGGCATAGTCAATAAAGCAGAAACAGATGTTTTTCTGGAACTCTCTTGCTTTTTCGATGATCCAGTGGATGTTGGCAATTTGATCTCTGGTTCCTCTGCCTTTTCTAAAACCAGCTTGAACATCTGGAAGTTCATGATTCATGTATTGCTGAAGCCTGGCTTGGAAAATTTTGAGCATTAAAAAATGGCATTTAATTTGATGTACTTTCCTGACTATTTACATATTAATAAAATAGGAGGTAAATTTAAATTTTTAAATTTACAATCAGAAGCTCATATAATGGAGGAAAAAAGCAGAGAAGTTGTAGCATACTAGGGAGATTGGGTTTAGGAGAAAGCAATTTGAATCATACTTTCTATAATAGCTGCATACTACAACCCTACTTGTTCTAGGTGCTCAATTGTGTCCAACTCTTTGTGACCCCATGGACTGTAGCCTACCAGCTCCACACTTCAAGGAATTCTGCAAGAAGAATACTGGAGTAAATTGCCATTCTCTTCTCCAGGTGATCTTCCCGACCCAGGGATCAAACCCAGGTCTCATGCATTGCAGACGGATTCTTTACCATCTAACCCAATTTAAGATAGTAAATCAGGAGACAATGTTTTTCAAGCTACAAACCACAGTGATAAAGCAAATTGGAAGTAAGACAAAATTTGGAGGCAATAAAACAGACACAGATGTAGTAAGGGTTGTGATTTAGCAAACGAAAAATGTAGAAAACCAGCTATAGGGAAAGCTGAGAAGCAACCTGATTTGTATTATAGAATATGATGAGGATGAAGGTGAGGTCGGAAACTGATTGGTTGAAAGACGCATTGGGGTAATTTGATTTGGAAAGCCCCTTCAGGTTTCCACACAGCTGTGCAGCTAGCCCTCCCTTTGCTGCACCAGACTTTCCTTCTCTGGAGAGGTCACTTGTCTGGACTGGGGATTGGACACACTAAAGACAGAGAAAGAGTTCTGAAAACTGCAGATTCATTCAGTGTTAATGTCCTCAAAGTTGAAACAGAAGCTTCTTTTCCTTCTAATCCCCCAAAATATTAAAGCCAGGATTATTCCCTCCAGACGGATTGGAAATGTCTTCTTTAGGGATCCTGAATGGATGTTTTAAAAATACCTAAAGATACTTTGTTTATATGCCAATGATAAGTTTCAAAATACAACTTTAAAAAAATACACACACTACAACAACAATCAAAGCTACCAAAAATATCCAGGAATTGGTTAAGAATTTACAGAATTGATTTGTAACAATACTTTAAAAGTCTACATGTGGGGCAAGTTTTTAATTAATAGAGTGACTTGCCTTGTTTTTTCTTAAAAAGACTAAATATTGTGAAAATGTTAGGCCCAAATCAATTGAGAAATATGATATCAATACATTGCTTTTATTAAAGATATTTTAAATTATCATGATGTTCAACTGAAAAACTAAATAAGAATAGCAGGAAAAAGTCTGAAACATAAAATCAATGGAAGCACAAATTATATTTCACACACTGAAACATGACAAGTATGCTGTAAACAGAAAAATTTGGCTTTGATAGAATAAATCAATAATACAAGAATGGAAAGTACAGATGGAAGAATATATAAGAACTTATATGATAAATGTGAATTTCCTAGTCAGTAGGAAAAAGATAAGTGATTAAATAGAGTAACAACTGACCAGTCATGTACTCAAAATTGAAGTTAGATTGATATATATTTTTTGATTGGGGTGTAATTGATCTACAATGTTGCATTAGTTTCAGGTGTATAGCAAAGTGAATCTGTTATACATAAACATATATCCATAGATTGATATGTTTCTGTAATATAGAAGCTGTTCAATAGTAGGTTTTAAATTTCAAAACAAATTATTCTAAAGCATATCAGAAGAAAAAATTAAATGTATACAGATAAATTCCATGTAGATAAATTATGTACATATAATATATAAAAAATGTATAGATATCTTAGACCAGAAAGGCTTGTTACAAGCATGCAATAAAATCAGAAGCCATAGAGAAGAAAATCCATAGATTGAACACATAATCAAATTTTGTTTTAAAATAATAAAGCTAACACTTATTCAGCCTGCATTATATGCTGCAGCCATGAAATTAAAAGATGCTTACTCCTTGGAAGAAAAGTTATGACCAACCTAGATAGTATATTCAAAAGCAGAGACATTACTTTGCAGACTAAGGTCCATCTAGTCAAGGCTATGGTTTTTCCTGTGGTCATGTATGGATGTGAGAGTTGAACTGTGAAGAAGGCTGAGCGCTGAAGAATTGATGCTTTTGAACTGTGGTGTTGGAGAAGACTCTTGAGAGTCCCTTGGACTGCAAGGAGATCCAACCAGTCCATTCTGAAGGAGATCAACCCTGGGATTTCTTTGGAAGGAATGATGCTAAAGCTGAAACTCCAGTACTTTGGCCACCTCATGCGAAGAGTTGACTCATTGGAAAAGACTCTGATGCTGGGAGGGATTGGGGGCAGGAGGAGAAAGGGACGACAGAGGATGAGATGGCTGGATGGCATCACGGACTCGATGGATGTGAGTCTGAGTGAACTCCAGGAGTTGGTGATGGACAGGGAGGCCTGGCGTGCTGCGATTATGGGGTCGCAAAGAGTCAGACACGACTGAGTGACTGAACTGAACTGAACTGATCTGAACTGATATGCTGAGTATGATGTTATTTCATTTATTCTTCACACCAGTGTTATGTTTATATTCTGTTATTATTTCCATTTTTCGAACAAAGACCCTGAGGTTCATCAAAGAAAGTGATCTGACCAAGGTCCTATAACCTTCAAGTGGTGCATGATGCCAAATCCTACACTGATTATTCCTAACTGGTCATCCATGGGTCCTCTAGCCAGGGACTCACAGTTGGACGTCCTCATTACTCCAAGATCAAGAGGTGGAGGGAAGTAATTTTTGACAACTTCAGAAGTAATAGGTTCTTCAGGCACAGGCAGCTGAGGCTCAGAGATCTCTGGTGGGAAGGGGAAACCCTGACATCCAGGTGACACAGGGTGCAGGCTAAAGTCTGAATGAAGTAGATCTGAAGTCTTCACTGGTGACAAGACCCTATACGATCTGCCTACCACCCACACCCAGCCCCCTCATAGCTGGGAGATCTGCCCCATACTGACACCTTTATTGTTGCACTGCCTTCCAACTGTTCCCCCAACACCCCAGGCTCCTCCAGCTTCACAGTCTTGAGGGATGGTCCCTCTGCCTGCAATCCACATGTTTCACTGCTAAGTACCACATGTCTTTCTGCAAAAGTTCCCTGAGGCTTCCCATGTCTACCCAACCCTGATCAACCATCTCCTCCTTCCCCAGTGTTTTTCCCTCCTTGGCACTTATTACTATCAAACATAGATTAGATTGGTTTTGGTTTTGTCTGTTATCCTTCTTGCCCCTAAAAGGCAAATCCCGAGAGAGCAGGATTTTTTTCTATTTTGCTCACTTCTGTATTCCTGTGCTGTGCTTATTTGCCCAGTCATGTCCAACTATTCATGACCCCGTGGACTGTGGCCAGCCAGACTCCTCTGTCCATGGGGATTCTCCAGGCAAGAATACTGGAGTGGGTTGCCATGCCCTCCTCCAGGGGATCTTCCCAACCCAGAAATAAACCAAGGTCTCCCGCGTTGTAGGTGGATTCTTTATCAGCTGAACCATAAGGGAAGCCCAAGAATACTGGAGTGGGTAGGCAATCCCTTCTCCAGCATAACTTCTAGACCCAAGAATTGAACTGGGGGGCTCCTGCATTGCTGGCAGATACTTTACCATCTGAGCCACTAGGTCCTAGCATTTAGAATATTCCTGAGAAATAAATTAATAACATGATTTATTTTAAAAAAGGAAAAGGGGGTCACTTCCCCAAACTGCAAATATTAGTGACTCTCTCTTTGAATTTTTTAAAAGTCTTGCATAAAAACTGACTGAGAAACAAGAAAACGAAAGGTGCTTTTTAAAAAATTATTTTTTATTTTTTTCTTTGGCTATGCCAGGTCTTGGTTGTGGCAGGCAAAAATCTTCACTGCAGCAGGATCTTTAGTTGCAGCATGCAGGATCTTGAGTTGTGGCATGTGGGCAGGATCAGTTCTCTGATCAGTGATCAAACCAGGCTCCTGCACTGGAAGCTCAGAGTCATAGCCCCTCAGTCACCAGGGCAGTCCCTAAAAGCTATTTCTGATCAGACTAAGATGTCCAAAACAGCCAGCCAGTAATCACCAAAATGAGTAGAGGACCAATACAAGAAAAGCAGCTGAAATAGGGATTTTGCCCACTTTAGGTACAGCTGAGTGTGAGGGTCCTAAATGAGGTCTGAAGGGGTGGGAGCTGTCTGTGTCACAAACACCCCTACAGCTAGCTCCCTTACAAACAGAGCCCCACAGTGAGCAGAAACTGCCAAAGTAATCAAAATTGAGCAGAATAGAGATAAAACAAAAAGAGACAATCCAGACAAAAATGTAGGATAAGAACATGGCCAGGAAATGTCACAAAACAAATCATTACAATTTTTAAAATGATTTCTGTGTTAGATTTCAACACACGGTATTTAATGTTATTGATTGATTGATTTTGGCTGTGCTGGGTCTTCTTTTCTCTAGTTGCAGTGTGCAGGCTTCTCTTGTTGCAGAGCACGGGCTCTAGGCTCCTGGGCTTCAGTAGGTGTGGCTTGTGGGCTCAATAGTTTCAGTTCCCAGGCTCTAGAGCACAGGCTCAGTAGCTGTGGTACACGAGCTTAGTTGCTTCATGACATCTGGGATTTTCCTGGACCAGGGATGGAACCTGTGTCTCCTGCACTGACAGGCAGGTTCTTTACCACTGAGCCACCAGGGAAACCTCTACAATTTTTAATAACGTGAGAAGAGTTAAGCTTTGCAAAGCTAGGAAATTTGTCTATCTGACCCATGCTTCCCTATAAAAGTTTTAAGTGAATGTAAAAATGATTTCATGTACCAACTTTTAGCTCTAAAGAATGTAAGTCAAATCTCCTACAAAATTTTAATGAGGAAAAGTGACAATAATTAAAAGAACAACATCCCTAGGGATAATGAAAATACTTCAAAAAGATGAACACAGAAAAAAAACAATAAAAAACAAAAACTTCAGAACCTTCTAATAGAAATGAGATAACCGGACTCAGGAAAGAATTAGAAATAAAAGGGAAAAAAAAAATCAAACACTTCCTAGACAAAGTCTGAAATAGAAAGAAAATGAAAATAATGCATATGACAAAAGCGCCTAAAAGAAATTAGAAATGAAAAGAAAAAAAAAAAAACAAAATCAAAAAGAATGAAGAGATAAATTAATTAAAAAGGGATTTTAGAGAAAGTAAAAATTATTGAGAACTAGCCAAAGAGCCAAACTACAGTTACTAGGAGGCCTTAAAGAAGGAAAATACAGCAAGGTAACAGAATAAATTCTAAAAACACTAACTCAAGAAATGTTCCTGAAATTTCTTTTTAAAATTTTTGAAACTAGAAGTTGAAAGAAAAAATTTGCCAACTGAGAATACTGACCCAGAACAACTAACATGAAGCCATGTCTTAATATGGTAATTGGACTTTAAAGAAAAAGAGAAAATTCCTTGGACATCTATGAAAAACTGCTAATGACTTACAACAGAAATAAAAATAGATTATTCTAAGAGTTCTTCACAGGAACACTCTTTGATAAAAAGAAAGTGGAGTAACCTATTAAAGATGTGGAGAGAAAGCAAGTCTGATGTTTCTATATGAAAAAATAACACTCTAGTAAAAGTGTAAGACAGTTGTTAACTAAGGACTGTTGTTCTCATCAGTCCTTCTTAATGAATTTACTGGAGAATGAGTCTCAGACAACCAAAATGCCTAGGGAAAATCAATATAAATACTGGCAGAGCATAAAACATATAGTTACTTATAGAACTAAAACCAATGAAAGTTAAAAGAAAGAAAATAATGGCTATATGATCTGACAATCCAGTTAAATGGGAAACCCAATTAAAAATAGGATAGGGAAATGGAGAGAGCATATGCAAAAAAATATATGAATAAAATTTAACACTGTCAAAAATCATGCAGTTGGTGGTAGTATTAATATTGTTATTCTGAGGCTACTTATGTAATGTGACAGTATTCATTATCCATGGTTTCCCTAACTTTTTTAATAAGTCAAGAATTCATATATTCTCAGACATTATTTTTAAAAGACTCCTTTGCAAGGTGAAATTCATATGGTAACATCTAATGTTGTGTAATATTTCTTTGAGTAGAGAACAGAGCGACGACAGAAGAGTCAGAATGACTGAAATGTCTGCCTCATTGCTTATTTTAAAAAAATAGTCTTTGCTATCAGTTTTTCAATAGGCTCCAAAGACATCACAGTTGTCATATGATTTAATTTGAGGACATTAACAATCTCAATATCTAGGACACTTCAGGAATGGGATCAGACATTCATTTCTCTTGGCCTTGGCTATTTGATAATCTGCAGTCTTCCAAGGTGTAACGCCATCTTTCCCCAACAAGGAAAGGTCATGCTTTGGAACACTCTTGTTTCTCATGGCTGACTGTGACCATCGCTGGCAGAATGACTTTCCCCTGATCTGCTGGAACATTTAAGCAGGCATGTCCAAGCTTGAGAAACAACCATTACTTCCGTTCTCAATTCAATAGCAAGATGGACCGTTTGATGTAAGAAATTCCATTATTCAGGAAATTTAACTCTGAGATGTTGCTGCTGTTGTTCAGTCACTAAGTCGTGCCTGATTCTTTTTTGATCACATGGACAGTAGGCCGCCAGGTTCATCTGTCTATGGGATTTCTCAGGCAAGAATCAGTTAAGTTCAGTTCAGTTCAGTCGCTTTGTCGTGTCCGACTCTTTGCGACCCCATGAATTGCAGCACGCCAGGCCTCCCTGTCCATCACCATCTCCCGGAGTTCACTCAGACTCACGTCCATCGAGTCCGTGATGCCATCCAGCCATCTCATCCTCGGTTGTCCCTTCCTCCTCCTGCCCCCAATCCCTCCCAGCATCAGAGTCTTTTCCAATGAGTCAACTCTTCACATGAGGTGGCCAAAGTACTGGAGTTTCAGCTTTACCATCATTCCTTCTAAAGAAATCCCAGGGTTGATCTCCTTCAGAATGGACTGGTTGGATCTCCTTGCAGTCCAAGGGACTCTCAAGAGTCTTCTCCAACACCACAGTTCAAAAGCATCAATTCTTCGGCCCTCAGCTTTCTTCACAGTCCAACTCTCACATCCATACATGACCACAGGAAAAACCATAGCCTTGACTAGACGGACCTTAGTCTGCAAAGTAATGTCTCTGCTTTTGAATATGCTATCTAGGTTGGTCATAACTTTTCTTCCAAGGAGTAAGCGTCTTTTAATTTCATGGCTGCAGTCACCATTTGCAGTGATTCTGGAGCCCAAAAAAATAAAGACTGACACTGTTTCCCCTGTTTCCCCATCTATTTGCCATGAAGTGATGGGACCAGATGCCATGATCTTCGTTTTCTGAATGTTGAGCTTTAAGCCAACTTTTTCACTCTGCTCTTTCACTTTCACAAGAGGCTTTTTAGCTCCTCTTCACATTCTGCCATAAGGGTGGTGTCATCTGCATATCTGAGGTTATTGATATTTCTCCTGGCAATCTTGATTCCAGCTTGTGCTTCTTCCAGCCCAGCATTTCTCAAACGTACTCTGCATATAAGTTAAATAAGCAGGGTGACAATATACAGCCTTGACGTACCCCTTTTCCTGTTTGGAACCAGTCTGTTGTTCCATGTCCAGTTCTAACTGTTGCTTCCTGACCTGCATATAGGTTTCTCAAGAGGCAGGTTAGATGGTCTGGTATTCCCATCTCTTTCAGAATTTTCCACAGTTTATTGTGATCCACACAGTCAAAGGCTTTGGCATAGTCAATAAAGCAGAAACAGATGTTTTTCTGGAACTCTCTTGCTTTTTTGATATTCCAGCGGATGTTGGCAATTTGTTCTCTGGTTCCTCTGCCTTTTCTAAAACCAGCTTGAACATCAGGGAGTTCATGGTTCACGTATTGCTGAAGCTTGCCTTGGAGAATTTTGAGCATTACTTTACTAGCATGTGAGATGATTGCAATTGTGTGGTAGTTTGAGCATCCTTTTGCATTGCCTTTCTTTGGAATTGGAAAGAAAACTGACCTTTTCCAGTCCTGTGGCCACTGCTGAGTTTTCCAAATGTGCTGGCATAGTGAGTGCAGCACTTTAACAGCATCATCTTTCAGGATTTGAAAGAGCTCAACTGGAATGCCATCATCTCCACTAGCTTTGTTCATAGTGATGCTTTCTAAGGCCCACTTGACTTCACTTTCCAAGATGTCTGGCTCTAGATTAGTGATCACATCATCATGATTATCTGGGTCATGAAGATCTTTTTTGTACAGTTCTTCCATGTATTCTTGCCACCTCTTCTTAATATATTCTGCTTCTGTTAGGTCCATACCATTTCTGTCCTTTATTGAGCCCATCTTTGCATGACATGTTCCCTTGGTATCTCTAATTTTCTTGAAGAGATCTCTAGTCTTTCCCATTCTGTTCTTTTCCTCTATTTATTTGCATTGATCGCTGAAGAAGGCTTTCTTATCTCTTCTTGCTGTTCTTTGGAACTCTGCATTCAGATGCTTATATCTTTCCTTTTCTCCTTTGCTTTTCACTTGTCTTCTTTTCACAGCTATTTGTAAGGCCTCCCCAGACAGCCATTTTGCTTTTTTGCATTTCTTTTCCATGGGGATGGTCTTGATCCCTGTTCCCTGTACAATGTCATGAACTTCGTAGTTCATAGGCACTGTATCCATAGTTCATCAGGCACTCTATGAGATCTAGGCCCTTAAATCTATTTCTCACTTCCACTGTTAATCATAAGGGATTTGATTTAGGTCATACCTGAATGGTCTAGCGGTTTTCCCTATTTTCTTCAATTTGAGTCTGAATTTGGCAATAAGGAGTTCATGATCTGAGCCACAGTCAGCTCCTGGTCTTGTTTTTGTTGACTGTATAGAGCTTCTCCATCTTTGGCTGCAAAGAATGTAATCATTCGGTGTTGACCATCTGGTGATGTCCATGTGTAGAGTCTTCTCTTGTGTTGTTGGAAGAGGGTGTTTGCAATGACCAGTGCATTTTCTTGGCAAAATTCTATTAGTCTTTGCCCTGCTTCATTCCGTATTCCAAGCCCAAAATTGCCTGTTACTCCAGGTGTTTCTCCCAGGTCATTAGGTGCCCAATATGCTACTAGAGGTCAGTGGAGAAATAACTCCAGAAAGAATGAAGGGATGGAGCCAAAGCAAAAACAATACCCAGTTCTGGATGTGACTGGTGATAGAAGCAAGGTCCAATGCTGTAAAGAGCAATATTGCATAGGAACCTGGAATGTCAAGTCCATGAATCAAGGCAAATTGGAAGTGGTCAAACAAGAGATGGCAAGGGTGAACATTGACATTCTAGGTATCAGTGAACTAAAATGGACTGGAATGGGTGAATTTAACTCAGATGACCATTATATCTACTACTGCGGGCAGGAATCTCTCAGAAGAAATGGAGTAGCCACCATGGTCAACAAAAGAATCCAAAATGCAGTACTTGGATGCAATCTCAAAAACGACAGAATGATCTCTGTTTGTCTCCAAGGCAAACCACTCAATATCACAGGAATCCAAGTCTATGCCCCAACCAGTAACGCAGAAGAAACTGAAGTTGAACGGTTTTATGAAGACCTACAAGACCTTTTAGACCTAACTCCCCAAAAAGATGTCCTTCTCATTATAGGGGACTGGAATGCAAAAGTAGGAAGTCAAGAAACACCTGGAGTAACAGGCAAATTTGGCCTTGGAATGCGGAATGAAGCAGGCAAGAATACTGGAGTGAATTACCATTTCTTTCCCCAGGGGATCATCCTGACCCAGGGATCGAACCCTCATCTCCTGAATTGGCAAGCAGATCCTTTACCACTGAGCCACTAGGAAAGCCCCAAAATCTGAGATATGAGTCTAAAAATTATTGTCCATGCCGTTCTCTTTATTGATTCTTTTCTATAAATTGCTAGGAAATGAGTCTCTTTAGTAAACTCTGTCAAGGCTTCAGTTCCCTTCCCAAATCTTCTGACAACACTCACTATCTTCTCAGGATTACTAAAAAAACATAGGTTGAGAGTCTTTTCAGGTTGTCATGTACCATCCTCTGATTATCACTAAAGGAAAGTGACTTTTGCATTTTCACACTCATTTCTCTACATCTATTATGTGCTTGTTTCAGACCATTTTCCCCAAAATTTATGATCATTGTCTGCAAACAGCTGCAATTTTCTCTAGACCTATAATCTTAGATGTCTAGACACTTTGCTGCCTGTTAGATGTTAGAACAGAAAACACATTCAGTGTTTTAACCAAGAGGTGAGTGCACTAGAGTTCTCTCTTTAGTATTGTTAGGAGAGGCAGAATATTGAAGATGCAGGCTCTCAGTGCAGGTTATCTCAATTAACCATTGCAACATTTCCTTGAAGGCCACCTCCTACTCGTGATATCCACTCAACTTCAATACTGAGCCATTCTCACCTCCTTAACTGTCTCTTCTTGCATGTGCTTCTAACTCTGAGGGTTTCCTTCCACTTTTCCCCATTAATCTACAGCTTATGCTACCTTCAGAAAGTCTTTATAAATTTCTAAATCTCAGTTAATAGTCTCAGCTAATGATCTCTGTTAATATTTTCAGTTAATGCTGTTAATTTTCAAAAATGTTATGAAATCATTTTTTTGAAAGTATTTTCTATCATTTCAGAGAATTTGGGTCAAAAGGAAATGTAAATATATGTGTTCTATTTCATTTTCTTGATCAAATATCATGACAAAGATATATATATATGTGTTTATATGGACTTCCCAGGTAGCTCAGCTGGTAAAGAATCCACTTGCAATACAGAAGACCCAGTTCCACTCCTAGGTTGAGAACTTCCCCTGGAGAAGGGATCAGCTACCCACTCCAATATTCTTGGGCTTCCCTAGTGGCTCAGATGGTAAAGAATCTGCCTCCAATGCAGGAGAACTGGGTTCGATCCCTGGGTTGGGATGATCCCCTGGAGGAGGCATGGCAACCCACTCCAATATTCTTGCTTGGAGAATCCCACAGAGGAGCCTGGTGGGTTACAGTCCATGGGGTCACAAAGAGTGGAACATGACTGAGTGACTAAGTATATATATATATAAAGCCACACCAACCACTTGGCTTGTGGGATCTTAGTTCCCTAACTAGGGATAGAACCCAGGCCCCCTGCTGAGCCCTAACCACTGGTGTGTGTGTGTGCGCACGCGCACATGTGCACACACACATACACCCACTCTCAGTCACTCAATCATGTGCTACTCTGCAACCCCATAGACTGTAGCCTGCCAGGCTTCTCTGTACTTGGGATTCTCTAGGCAAGAACACTGGAATGGGTTGCTTTTTCCTTCTCCAGGAGATCTTCCCCATCCAGGGACTGAACCCTAGTCTCTTGCACCTCCTGCATTAGAGGCAGGTTCTTTACTTCTAGGGCCACCTGGGTAGCCCCTCCCACTCCCAACCACTGGACCATTGGGGGCTTTCCTCATGACAGTGATTTTCATGGTTACATTAAATGACTGAAGAGCAGCAAGATTGTTCTCAGTGTTCTTATTACTTTAAAAAAAAGGAATTTATAAGCATATATATTTGTTCATTTTTTATTATGTAACTGTTACTTCATGAGAAACACTGGGCTGGAAGAAGCACAAGCTGGAATCAAGATTTCTGGGAGAAATATCAATAACCTCAGATATGCAGATGACACCACCCTTATGGCAGAAAGTGAAGAGGAACTAAAAAGCCTCTTGAAAGAGGAGAGTGAAAAAGTTGGCTTAAAGCTCAACATTCAGAAAACGAAGATCATGGCATCTGGTCCCATCACTCCATGGCAAATAGATGGGGAAACAGTGGAAACAGTGTCAGACTTTTTTTTTTTGGGGGGGGGGGGCTCCAAAATCACTGCAGATGGTGATTGCAGCCATGAAATTAAAAAACGCTTACTTCTTGGAAGAAAAGTTATGACCAACCTAGATAGCATATTCAAAAGCAGAAACATTACTTTGCCAAAAAAGATCCGTTTAGTCACGGCTATGGTTTTTCCAGTAGTCATGTATGGATGTGAGAGTTGGACTGTGAAGAAAGCTGAGTGCTGAAGAATTGATGCTTTTGAACTGTGGTGTTGGAGAAGACTCTTGAGAGTCCCTTGGACTGCAAGGAGATCCGACCAGTCCATTCTGAAGGAGATCAGCCCTGGGATTTCTTTGGAAGGAATGATAGTAAAGCTGAAACTCCAGTACTTTGGCCACCTCATGCAAAGAGTTGACTCATTGGAAAAGACTCTGATGCTGGGAGGGATTGGGGGCAGGAGGAGAAGGAGACGACAGAGGATGAGATGGCTGGATGGCATCACCGATTTCATGGACATGAGTCTGAGTGAACTCCGGGAGTTGGTGTTGAACAAGAAGGCCTGGCGTGCTGCAATTCATGGGGTCGCAAAGAGTCGGACACGACTTAGAGACTGAACTGAACTGAACTATTACTTAGATATTTCTGCTTATATAGAATATTTTATTGTCAAAATAGTGATAGCTTTATGAAAATGTGTGGAATTTTCCTTTTTCTCTATGTTGTAGAGTAGTTTAAATAGCACAGTTGTCTATTCCTGCAGATTTGAAAGAACTAACATTTAAAAGGATATTGAACTGTCCTTTTTTTAGTTAATTAATTAATTGGCTAATAATAATAATTAGCCAACTTTAAAAATGTCTACTTTATTTATTTAGCTGTGTCAGGGCTTAGTTGTGGCATGTGGCATCTTTGTTACATCATGCAGGATCTTTGTTGTGGTGAATGGCCTCTCTAATTGTGTCCAGGCTCAGTAGTTTGAGGTGTGAGCTCAGTTGCCCTGCAGTATGTGCTATTCTAGTTTCCCAACCAGATATCAAACCCACATCCTCTGCATTGCAAGGTGGATTCTTAACCACCAGACCACCAGGTAGTTCCTGAACTGTTCTTTTTTAACAGAGATAACTTTTTAATACTTTTGGTGCTTCCCTGGTGTTTCAGATGGTAAAGAATCTGCCTGCAATGCGGGAGACCTGGGTTCCATCCTTGGGTTGGGAGGATCTCCTGCAGGAGGGCATGCAACCCGCTCCATCATTCTTTCCTGGAGAATCCCAATGGACAGAGGAGCCTGGCAGGCTACAGTTCATAGGGTCACAAAGAATTGGACATGACTGAGTATAGCACAGCACATAACTTTTTAATAACTTTCTCAATCTCATCCGTTGATACTGATCTATTCATATAATCCTGACTTAATTGTATTCATTTATTTTTATTGATAGTCTTTTTTATTCAGAATTTAAAATCAGTTGACATAGAGTTGTGCCATAAATTTTTAAACTGATTTCATTTAATCTTTCTTGGGTTCTTTCATAATTGAGTTAGCTTACTGTTTTATTTATTTACTGCAGATAACTGTCTTGGATTCATACAAAATTCTGTTTTCATTCTGATTTTACCTTTATATTTTTGTCTCTTCTATTGGGTTTATGTCTTTGTGTTCCCTTTTTCTGTTTTCTTGAATTTAATATTTATTTCACTTATTTCCCTAATATCTTGCTTAGTAGTAAAAGTATTGAATTCCATGAAGTTTTACAAATAAAATGTTGCTTGAATTTTTAACATGTAGGTTTTAGCTTAAAATTCTAGACTTATTCCTATCGGAATTCCCTTAAAATCAAGTAGGGATGGGTTGTTCATGATAAAGGATATTAGTCAATGCATTTCTAATGAAGAAAATGTAAAATCAAAAAAGGCAGATTGTCACTTAGACTAAAACTTGAAGGATTGTTTGAAAGTCTCAACAAAGATTAAAGAGCTTACACTTCTCCAAGCAATTAATTGTTTTCTACTTTCCTTCAACCTTAAACTTCATCCTTGGTGGGAGGTTTACATACCTCCTCTTCTGGTGTGTTTTTTGTTTTGTTTTCTTTCATCTAGGGATACAGTTTCTGATATTTATTCTTTTGTGGTACATTGATAACTTCTATTCACTCTCAGTCATGAAGTTGTGAAAAGTTCCTGAGTTGAGGACATTTTTACAATGGGGATAACAAAACCAGTATTTAAAAGGAAACCTGACATTGGAGTTGTTGACATCAAGTAGAAAGTAAACATTTGGATTTCATTGAGCATTTCCATCTATCTTCAAGTCAGGTACAATGATGAGAATCTGTCCTGGTATATCTCTACAATGTCATCAAGCCCATTCATGAACTTATCTGAAAAAGACTGACAAACCTCATGGATGGAGAAAAGAAAATCTGAGGGACATTCCTTCAGAGCCAGATTCGTGCTAACTCCAACTCTAGTTACCATCCTTCTATTAATGACTGTTGAGTATTTTATTTTCTTACCTACTAGATGACACTAGATTTTGCATAAACTGTTACTTCAGTAATTAACTTTTAAATCTAATACAGAACTTCACACACAGTTGATTGTATCTTTGAACTTGGAGTATTCCCAAACTTGATTTCAGTATCTACCAAATGTGATAGAACCCTCAGCTTTACGTCCTCAAATTAGTAAATATTCTAATTCTTTTCAAAATAGACATGTACTTCATTTAATTTTAGGCAAGTCTTAATAAAAACTTTTGGAAATTATATTTGTTCTACCAGGCTCTAACTAGAAAAGCTTACATTGTTCTCACTGCCAATGGCATAAAGCTAGAAGTACCTATATAAAGGCAGTTTGGAAAAAAAAATGACATGGAATATCTACTCTCTCTTCTACCTACCCCTCCTCCACCCAAGAATAGCTCACCAACCAAAAGGAAGCCTGCCTTCGAGCAGGACCACTCCTTCCAACCCCCTACTCAAGTTGGCTGCCACTTCCCTCTCTTCCTTATCTCTGACTTTTTCCCACTGGAAAGTTCTACCAAAAATCACCAATCAGGACTCATTTTCTCCCCTTTCCTTTCCAAATTGTTGTCTAAGGAAACCAGAAACAGTCATCCCAGTACCAAAAGGGGATTGCTCCCTTTCTCCCACGAAGCCCAGCTGGAACCATGTGCCTCATCAACTAGCTACATAGCTTTCCCACATTGCCAAATGTGGATACAGTCCCCATTCTGAAATAAATCCCTTATTATGCCAGGAAAAGAAACCAGTCTGCCCAGTCAACCTGCAATGGCACAGTTATCTGTAGAAAACTCCAATTATCAGGAAGCTTTCCTGTAATGTTATCTGCAACCCATCAGAAAGTCCCAGACTTATATGCATAGCAAGGGACCTAGTCATCCACACTGGTCAAGGGACCTGTTCTTTGGGATTTCCAGCTCAATATATATGGCTTTCCCTCAGATTACCCCAAGCACACCATCATAAAATTTCACTAGGTGGCCAGAGCATTGAATGAACCTGTTTCTGCCAGTACAGGAAACATAAGAGAGGCAGGTTCCATCCCTGGGTGAGGAAGATCCCCTTGAGGTGGGCATGGCAACCCGCTCCATTATTCTTGCCTGGAGAATCCCATGGACAGAGGAGTTTGGTGGGCTACAGTTCATAGGATCGCAAAGAGTCAGACACGACTGAAGTGACTGAGCACACACACACAAATCGAACAATTATATAAACGCTACACTAGTTCTGAAATAAGTGGCAGGTGATGATATTGATGAATCTCATTCTAAAATAAAAGGACAAGCAGATAACTATTTAACATAATAGAATACTCAGCTGAAACCTAGATGTCCATCAGCAGATGAAAGGATAAGAAAGCTGTGGTACATATACACAATGGAGTATTACTCAGCCATTACAAAGAATACATTTGAATCAGTTCTAATGAGATGGATGAAACTGGATCCTATTATACAGAGTGAAGTAAGCCAGAAAGAAAAACACCAATACAGTATACTAACACATATATATGGAATTTAGAAAGATGGTAGTGATGACCCTGTATGCAAGACAGCAAAAGAGACACAGATGTGTAGAGCAGAATTTTGGACTCTGAGGGAGAGGGAGAGGGTGGGATGATTTGGGAGAATGGTATTGAAATATATATACTGTCATGTAAGAAACAAATCGCCAGTCTATGTTTGATGCAGGATACAGGATGCTTGAGGCTGGTGCATGGGGATGATCCAGAGAGATGATATGGGGTGGGAGGTGGGAGGGGCATTCATGTTTGGGAACTCATGTACACCCGTGGTGGATTCATGTCAATGTATGGCAAAACCAATACAGTATTGTAAAGTAAAATAAAGTAAAAATAAAAATTAAAAAAAAGAAGAAGGATGCAGATAATTTTTTTTTAATTTGGAAACACAGTACTTCTGAAATACAAGCAACAAGATAGTGAAGAGGAGAAAGGCCTGATTTAGATGATCAGATAAAGGAATTCCTCCAAAATGTATAGGAAAAAGCTAGATATAAGAGGGAAAACAACACAAGGAGAATTGATTCCAGATAAAATATCAACAAATAAGATTCAGACAGAGAATGGGGAGATATAAGTGCAAGAATACTGTACAGAAAAAATACTTTGTTGGAGAACAAAATGAGAAAATAGACTCTAGTGTCAAAACTAATTGCAAAATAGAAGATTCATGACATGCAATTGAGGCTTTAAAGAGGGTATCAGACTATCTTGCTGGAGTACACAATTTCAACCAGTAGATTATCAGGCGGTAGGCGGTTAAAAATACTTTCTAGAAAAAGTGAAACCCAACCAGAATCTTACAAAAGATCCTAGAAAAGGGAAGTGGCTTGGAAGAACTCTTAGAGACATAAAATGACATGATCCATGACCCATTCTAGGAGCTATGTATTTATTCATTTCTTCTGCAGGAGACCCCAGGTTTCGATTCCTGGGTCAGGAAGATCCACTGGAGAAGGGATAGGCTACCCACTCCAGTATTATTGGGCTTCCCTGTGGCTCAGCTGGTAAAAAATCCATCTGCAATGCAGGAGACCTGGGTTCAATTCCTGGGTTGGGTAGATCCCCTGGAGAAGGGAAAGACAACCCACTCTAGTATCCTAGACTGGAGATTTTCATTGCCTGTATAATCCATGGGGTAGCAAAGAGTTGAACATGACTGAAAGACTTTCACCCTTAGACTCTGTCCTAGAAACTCTATGGTGGATTTCCTATCTATATTTGCAGTTAGTAAATACAACTTTCAAGAATTTTAATAAGAATAGAAAGCCTTAAGTTATATTTTTTCTACAACATAAAGGTTTCCCAATTAGAGCCAGGGAATCTTGGATGATGGGTGGGGGCTTCAGTAGGTTGAGGGCCACCCTTCTGCCATTCATGTGAGCCCAAGTATGAGTTTTCTATATATCTCTCAAAGTTAAACCGAGATGATCTCTATCATAAACATGTTTTGCTACATATCAGGTGGCACTAGTGGTACAGAACCCACTTGCCAATGTAGAAAACATAAGAGACAGAGATACACAAATGAATTGTGGTGTTGCAGCCATAAAAATAACCAGAAATATTGATCAGTTTCACTATGGGCAATAGGATCATTGCCAACACACACACACACACACACACACACACACACACAAATACACATATCTGTACCCCATTCATGAGAAACACTGGGCTGGAAGAAGTACAAGCTGGAATCAAGATTGCTAGGAGAAATATCAATAACCTCAGATATGCAGATAACACCACCCTTATGGCGAAAGTGAAGAAGAACTAAAGAGCCTCTTGATGAAAGTGAAAGAGGAGAGTGAAAAAGTTGACATAAAGCTCAATGTTCAGAAAACTAAGATCATGGCATCCAGTCCCATTAGTTCAGTTCAGTCACTCAGTCGAGTCCAACTCTGCGACTCCATGAATTGCAGCACGCCAGGCCTCCTTGTCCATCAACAACTCCTGAAGTTCACTCAAACTCATGTCCATCGAGTCGGTGATGCCATCCAGCCATCTCATCCTCTGTCGTCCCCTTCTCCTCCTGCCCCCAATCCCTCCCAGCATCAGAGTCTTTTCCAATGAGTCAACTCTTTGCATGAGGTGGCCAAAGTACTGGAGTTTCTGCTTTAGCATTAGTCCTTCCAATGAACACCCAGGACTGATCTCCTTTAGAATGGACTGGTTGGATCTCCTTGCAGTCCAAGGGACTCTCAAGAGTCTTCTCCAACACCACAGTTCAAAAGCATCAATTCTTCAGCACTCAGCTTTCTTCACGGTCCAACCTTCACATCCATATATGACCACTGGAAAAACCATAGCCTTGAGTAGATGGACCTTTGTTGGCAAAGTAATGTTTCTGCTTTTCAATATGCTATCTAGGTTGGTCATAACTTTCCTTCCAAGGAGTAAGCATCTTTTAATTTCATGGCTGCAATCACCATCTGCAGTGATTTTTGGAGCCCCTCAGAATAAATTCTGACACTGTTTCCACTGTTTCCCCATCTATTTCCCATGAAGTGATGGGTCCAAATGCCATGATCTTCGTTTTCTGAATGTTGAGCTTTAAGCCAACTTTTTCACTCTCCTCTTTCACTTTCATCAAGAGGCTTTTTGTTCCTCTTCACTTTCTACCATAAAGGTGGTGTCATCTGCATATCTGAGGTTATTGATATTACTTCATGGCAAATAGATGGGGAAACAGTGGAAACAGTGGCTGACTTTTTTGGGGGGGGCTCCAAAATCACTAGAGATGGTGACTGCAGCTATGAAATTAAAAGACACTTACTCCTTGGAAGAAAAGTTATGACCAACCTAGATAGCATATTCAAAAGCAGAGACATTACTTTGCCAACAAAGGTCCATCTAGTCAAGGCTATGGTTTTTCCAGTGGTCATATATGGATGTGAGAGTTGGACCGTGAAGAAAGCTGAGTGCTGAAGAATTGATGCTTTTGAACTGTGGTGTTGGAGAAGACTCTTGAGAGTCCCTTGGACTGCAAGGAGATCCAACCAGTCCATTCTAAAGGAGATCAGTCCTGGGTGTTTATTGGAAGGACTGATACTGAAGCTGAAACTCCAATACTTTGGCCACCTGATGTGAAGAGCTGACTCATTTGAAAAGACCCTGATGCTGGGAAAGATTCAGGGCAGGAGGAGAAGGGGACGACAGAGGATGAGATGGTTGGATGGCATCACTGACTCAATGGACATGAGTTTGGGTAAACTCTGGGAGTTGGTGATGGACAGGGAGTCCTGCGTGCTGCAGTTCATGGGGTCGCAAAGAGTTGGACATGACTGAGCGACTGAAATGAACTGAACTGAACTCAATATATCCCACACATATGAACCACACTTTGGTAGGACAGAGAAACAGACCACTAAACAGACTGAAAATCACATGATGACAGAACAAGTCTAATATCTGCTTTGATTGCTTGACTATCCTTCCTTCAAATCTTCGCCCAAGTCACATCCGTTACCTTTAAGAAATGACACACTGATAACACCTAATCTCTCAATCCTGTTGGGCTAAGTCCCAACTCTAAAGTGTCTATACAGTGACAAGTTCTGCCTAATGTGAAACAAAAGATAACATTGTTCTGGTCCCCTTTATAAAGGAAGCTGCCTGGTTTCTCCTAGACCAGAACTGAGGACATTCCAGAGCTTCCTCCAAGATGCTGCTGATCCTGCTCTCAGTGACCTTGCTGGCCCTGAGCTCAGCTCAAAGCCTGTTTGATGGTAAGAGAAAGAAAGAGGAGAGTGCTGAGACTCTGCTTGGGGCTTGAGGGATGACACTGCAGTGAGGAAGATGGTAAGGACAAAAATGAAAGATGAGGTACAGAGTTCTTAAGACAAGGATAAGGCCCTTCACACCCTCATTGACACCAAGGCCTCTACTTTATTTAAAGTGCAATTCCAACCCAATCCAGAATTTTAACCAGAGGAATGACAAGGTAAGTTTTTCACAAAGTCTCTCTATATGTTATGAAGGATGCATTGCAAAAAAGGAAAGACTGGAACAGAGATGTTTCTTCATGAAGATGTTATGGTAATCAAAGTAGGCAGTAGATGAGGGTGACCTTGCTAGGAGGTGCCAGATGGGCGGAGGAGGTGAAGCCCATTCAGAGCTATTTCGGAGACAGAGACTAGGATAATTCTCTCTCTCTCTCTCTCTCTCTCTCTCTCTCTCTCTCTCTCTCCATGTAGATATAGAGATTCCAGGAACCAGTTGTCTCATTTTACCCCCATCCACATTTAATATTTCAGTGTATTGTGCCCAATATGGGCAAGCTTGTATACACTTGTTTACTGCTGGTTGCCCCACCTTTAGAAATATAAGTAAAGGATTTCATGAATGAATATCTTAGAATTCTCATAGGATATAAGTCAATACAAGTAAAGGATTTCATGAATTGAGAGGGCAGAAGTCCACTAAAATATGACATTGAAATAGCCCATCACTTCATCTAAATTAGCATTACGGTTTGAGGGATCCTAAGCTTCCCTCGCAGCTCAGTCAGTAAAAAGTCTGCCTGCAAAGCAGGAGACTCAGGTTCAGTTCCTGGCTCAGGAAGATTCCCCTGGAGAAGAAAATGGCAACCCTCTCCAGTATTCCTGCCTGGAGAATCCCAAGGACAGAGGAGCCTGGCAGGCTATAGTCTATAGGGTTGCAAGAGTCAGACACGACAGAGCAACTAAGCTACACACACATAGAGAGGACAAAACTGCCTTTTCTCTTTGAGTTTGTGATTGATCCTCAGCACAGGAGCAACCCTGCCGTAGCTTCATGTCTTCCTCCCTTTGCAAAAGCATTACAGACAGTGACTGACAAGCTAACTTCAGGGATATAGAGATGTAGTTGAAGAGTCCCATTCCCTGTACAACAGCTGTGAGCCCTGAACTTACTTTACACTTCATCTTCTGCTTCTTTCCCTAGAAGGCATCAGTGAAGACTTCCTTACCCCATATATGGCAAGACTTAATTAATTCTCATTCAACTGTTTTTTTTTTTTTCCATTAGCCACTTTTCACTTTTCCAGTGTCCTACTATCATATTTGTCTTGTCAAGAATGGATTAATGCTAGAAACCCTTCCCAGGTGGCTCAGAGGTCAAGAATCTAGCTGCAACACAGGAGACGAGGGTTCAATCCCTTGGTTGGGAAGATTCTTTGGAGAAAGAACTGGCAACCCACTCCACTCTTCTTGCCTGGAAATTCCATGGACAGAAGAACCTAGCAGTCTACAGTCTATGGGGTCACAAAAGAGTCAGATACTATTAAACAACAACAGCAATTAGCTTGGATGACACAGGAGAATTCTGCCTATATACCCTCAGACCAGAAATGACTGTTGAGTACCAACCACTCAACTTGTTCCTTCTTCCCTAATATTCCTCTCTCTAAATATACGGTTTAAGAAGAAATGTAAAGAAATGGAGCCTGGGTCCCTTTGTCCCTATAATTAATTTTGCTCACTGTTATTTAGTCACTCTTAGGCAAACTATTATTTGTGTTTCTCTCTATCTTTATTGTTACTCATCAGGTCTTAGGAGAGGCGAATTCCACATATGCATTCAACTGGCCAGACTTGAAGTCACAGATGTCAGTTTACATCACTGACCCAAAATAAAACTGGCAACATAACTGACATCGATAATCCATTTGCTTTCTTTTGTCTTTCAAAGCATCTTCTGAGAATTCTAAGATATCCAATAACTTCATTTTTTGCCAAATTGAGGACACCTGTTTGTCTCAAGAACACAGAATTACTATTCAATATCACTAGTGTGTGGGTGAATAGGAACCCTTCAAAATAAAGCTAAGGGTAAGAGGGAAATTGGTAGTTGACAAGCAGGTCCTAGGAGAAAGGGAATGTCTAATAAGGTGATCAGAGATCAAAATAAGAGGGGTGCCTTCCATCACTAAGTTCTTCTACTCCTGTGCTGTATCCTACAGATGCAGAGGACCCAGAACAGGGCTCCCCTGAGCACTTTCAGAGACTTCCTGAGGAACCTGAAACACCACCACCTGGAGCCCCTCCTAATGGTGAAAACCTAGAAGGTGAATCTCAGCTAGGTCCACCCCCACAAGATGGTGAACCTCAGCAAGGACCCCCCAGACAAGGTGATGGACCTAGGCAGAGGCCACATCCACAAGGTGAAGGACCTCAGCAGAGACTACGTCCACAAGGTGATGGGCCTCAGCAGAGACCACGTCCACGAGATGGTGAACCTCCGCAGAGACCACCCCCACAAAAGCAACATTGTCATCCCTATCCTCCCCCACCTTCTCCTGAAAGACATCACAGACCACCACCCCCAAGACGTGGACCACACAGATCTCCCCAAGGCCCACCAACCCAGTAATCTGGAATTCAATGACAGGTATGAGTCAAGCTCACTTTCCATAAAGGTCCTAACTGCTACAAGTTTCACACTTTATTATGTCATTGAATCAACTGAAAATATGTGGAAATTGCCTACTTCTGGATTCCAGTCTAAATATTTCTGTTCAGATATTCTGGAATAAAGTAGCAAGACCTTGTATTTATTACATGCTATCCAAGGTGATTCTGATTTTAAGAAAGATGGACCATAGACTGTCTTTTCCCCGATGACTACCTGTCGTAAAGAGGGTTGGTGGTGAGAAAGTAGAGCTGTGTTCTCCCTTGTCCTCTCCCCTCCTCCTCCTCAGGCTCAATGACTTCCCTTCTCAAGTTTTCACCTGCCAGTCCTCTCAGGTCCCATGTGCCTGATAAATGATAGTTTAATTTTCATGCCTGTAATGTTACCCAGTTTTTAAAATATTGACTTTTGATTTAATATATGCTCAAAGTAAGAAAAAAGCAGCTTTTCCATTTTCTTAGGTTGCAGGAAACTTTGTAGTTGAAGTTTAACACGTTGTGTATCCCTAAATTAACATTAATCACTATGCTAATGAGTATGTAAACCATTTTTTGGATCGCTGCATTTTGTATCTCCTTCCATTCATTAAAAGTATAACAGCCAAAAAAAGAAAAAAAAAAAAAACAAGAGAAAAGTATGAGGCTAATTCTTAATGGCATATTACATCCTACCTTCCCACTTCCTTCCCCAAGGCCACCACAATCAGCTCCTTTGAACATCCCCTTGGGAATATTTAGACTTCCCAGGTAGCTCACATGATAAAGAATCTGCCTGCAATGTGGGAGACCTGGGTTTGATCCCTGAATCAGGAAGATCCCATGGAGAAGGGCATAGCAACCCACTCCAGTATTCTTGGCTGAAGAATTCCATGGACAGTCGAGCCAGGCGGGCTACAGTCCATGGGATTGCAAAGAGTCAGACACGACTGAGTGACTAACACACACACACATACACACACAAACATATGTTATCTTTTTATTTGCATGCCATGATTTCTTTAACTAAGGCTCTATCAATACACACTTAGGCTGGCCTCGCAGTAACCATCTTTGTAACTATAACTTATGTTTGAACATTATAAGTAGCACCCTAGAGATAAACAACCTAAGAAAAAACTTTCTTCATCTTGCAAGCAACAATTTAGAACTCACTGTCTGTTACATGCATACTAATCATAAACAAGAACATTAGAAGATTACAGGACACGGAGGAAGAAGAGAAAGTGAGAAGTTGGGCTCTCATCAGCTTCCTTTCCTTTCAGTTGCCAGCAGGGCTATGAACTCAGTTTCCAATACTCTCTGAACGTCCCTTTTTTTGTTTGTTTGTTTCAGAAAATATGAAGATATGTGTCCTTCAGAAAGCCATGGAGGAAGGCAGTCTATCTTCCATTTACCAATAAAACAATCAGCATCTAATTTCTAAGTGTCATGTCTCATTCTGGGTGTTTGTGAGTCTGAAATTTGAGGGCCGTGAACCCAGCATAGGAGCATCCAAGACCCGTTCTCATCGATGGGGCCGGATGGCTTCCTCTGGGGCCACCTGCCTAGGAAATATTTTCCCTTAGTTCTTTGCTTGAGGACAGGAATGTGTATCTCCTTTCAACCTGCTTTTGCCTCCTCCTTCCCTCTAGAACCGTTACTCATAAGCCAGATACCTGTTCCTCTCCCTCCATGGTTTCTACGGCATTAAGGCCATATTTTAATTTTTTTACACTTTTAACTAAGACCCTAGTAATGTTAGGGAAATAAGGAAAATATTGCAAATGTAAGAAGTTACACAGGATGGAAATTATTAAAGTTTCCAAAATAATTGATGCTATTGCTAGGGAAATGAGTGGTTCTAGGTCCTTACTCTCTGCTATACCCCACCTCCATATTTTTTTAAACATTTCTCAGTTTTCTCCCTCCTTAGATCCCCGGCCTTTCTTTAACAAAACCTGAGTATATTTCATGAAGGAAGTGGTATGCTCCAAAGGAATTTGGAGTTCTTCAGACTTGAGTTTAAATCCTATCTCTTTATGTTAGCTCTGGACTCTTAGCAAGCTGCTTCAGGCTTCAGGGCCTTTGTTTACTCATCCATACAGTGAGGATAATTATAATATCTACCCCAGAGGATGAATATAGTGAGTTAACATACATTAAAAAGCCATTTATATCAACAAGTTAACGTTTTGGGGAGAAAGAAGATGTACTTCTCTAGATTAAAAATGAAACAACTGAATGTGGGAAGGAGCCAGGTTTTAAGGAGCCAAAAGCTTATATAATTTAGATTGTTCTCTGTAAGGTAAACAGTTGTTGTACAGTTGCTAAGCTGTATCTTACTCTATGAGACCCCATGGACTGTAGCACACCAGGCTTCTCTGTCCTCCTCTAGCTCCCAGAGTTTGCTCTAACTGATGTCCGTTGAGCCAGTCATGTGAACCATTTCATCTTCTGTTGCCCCCTTCTCCTTTTGCCCTCAATCTTTCCCAGCATCAGGATCTTTACCAAGGTATTGGCTCTTCTCAATGGGTGGACAAAGTATTGGATCTTCAGCTTCAGCATCAGTCCTTCCAATGAATATTCAGGGTTGATTTCCTTTAAGATCCACTGGTTGATCTCCTTGTGTCTTCTCCAGCACCACAGTTTGAGCATCAGTTCTCTGATGCTCAGCATTCTTTATAGACCAACTCTCACATCAATACATGATTAGTACAGTAAACAGGAAACCAGTACAAAATGATGAATACAAAATTCCCAGGCTTCTCCCAGGGCATTGAAAGAGGCCTGTGAAATAGGGGACCCCAAATTTAAAGTTGCATCAGCTTTGTAGAAAATGTAAATCTGACCAAATATAACACATAAACGTTGTTCAAGTCTCATATAAATAAACCAGTATTTGTTGTACAAAAATGCACATTTTTCATACAGCCAGGATATTGTGAGTATAGACTAGGTTTAGCTAGAAAACAAAGAAATTTAGTGAAAATTTAAGAAATATCCAAACTTTTTCTTTCCCTTAACATAAAGTTGAGTTTCCATCTAGATTAGTTTACTAAAAAGACAAATAGAATTCCTATAATGTTAAGAGGTTCATTTTAACAGTTCTCAGAACTGTTAAGTGGTAGGTTTGAAACTATGAAACTTTGCTGTAGGAAGCTATATTTGTTAATTGTTAAACAGAAAACACGGCTAGTACACTTAAAATTATTATTCCTATGTTTGAAAAATATGTTAATTACTCATCAGTCTTGTGAAAATTACCCAATTGATTATGAACTCACAGTCATGTTTTATTTGATGCAACCAGTAAAAAAGCACAGTGCAGATTCTTCTCCTAAAATTATGAACATAGCTGACAGTTGTTTGCCTAGAAAAATAACTTAAAAGTGCAAAAAGACAAAACAAACAAAAAACAATGGAGCAGCAAAGGCTGATTTATACAAGTTCTTTTAATCTATCAAGGAATTTGTCCTTTTAACCTAATGATATTGGAACATTGGATATTGGAATGCTATCAGAATGTTAAGCCAGAAAGTTACAGGATCAGACTAGACATTAAAAAGATCATTAAGTTTTTAATTTAAATTTACTACATTGGACACCCATATTTATTTATGTTTTTACCAATACCCAAATAAAACTATAATAATGAAATTTTAAAGTAATTAATGGCCAAGAATAAGAAGAATGTGAGAGAAGATGACAGCAACAAAAAAGATGAACAAAATTCTGAAATTGGAATGACTAGATGAAAGTTGACATGGAAGTCAGAAGAGCAGTGCAAATCAAAGTACTTCAGAACACCTGAGATATTGCCTCTTTTACAATATTGCATTTCCCTCTCCAGTTCATGTTTATCCACATTTAGTGAAGAACTTGTATTTCTAGTTGTTTGATCTTAGAAATTTTGATTTGTTCTTGTAAGAAAAGTTGTTCTCTCTTTCATTCTCTGTCCACTGAATCTCCTACTAATTTTGATACTTACAAAGTACATGGTGTGGGAAAGTCACTCTATCAGATTATGCCTTTATTCTTTCATCTGAAACATGAACATGATGCCAAAAATCAAAGGGCTCTTGTGAAAGTTTCAGCTATATATATGAAGCACTTATAGATCTGCTGGACACAAAGGAATGATCAGTAGACATGTAGCTATACAGCTGTTCATGTAAAGACGCTTAATATGGGAAAAGGTTAACTTGTCAACCTGCATTTCTGATGCTGTTGTAAAGGGAGGAATACATGAAGGGATGGCAGGGTTGCTCCTGTGCTGAAAATTAACCACAAACTCAAAAGAGAAAAGGTCCTTTTGTCCTCCCTAGGATCCCTCAAACCCTAGTGCTTAAGTGCTGGAGCAGTTCAGTGTCATATTTTTCAGTGTCCTTCTGCCCTCTTTCTTCATGAAATATTTTACTTATATTAACATACTTTCTCAGGGTAGTGGGACCAGAAGTAAATACATGGATACAATCTGGCCTATATTCGGCAGAGCACATAGAAATATTAAAGGTAGGTGGGAGTAAAATAAAACAAATGGGCCCTGGAATATGTATATCTCCATGTAGAGAGAGAGGGGTTTATTACTGTAGTCTCTGTCTCTGAATTACCCCTGAGTGGCCATCCAGCCATTGGTATCCCCTAACAGGCCACTAGTTTCACTGAGTTAGACAAGGCTGTGGTCCATGTGATTAGATTGACTAGTTTTCCGTGATTATGGTTTCAGTGTGTCTGCCCTCTAATGCCCTCTCGAAACACCTATCGGCTTAATTGGGTTTCTCTTACCTCGGACGTGGGATATTTCTTCGCAGCTGCTCCAGCGAAATGCAGCTGCTGCTCCTTACCTTGGAGCTTCCAGATGTTCAAGCTGGTTTTAGAAAAGGCAGAGGAACCAGGGATCAAATTGCCAACATTCGCTGGATCATGGAAAAAGAAAGAGAGTTGCAGAAAATCACCTGTTTCTGCTTTATTGACTATGTCAAAGCCTTTGACTGTGTGGATCACAATAAACTATGGAAAGTTCTGAAAGAGATAGGAATACCAGAACACCTGACCTACTCTTGAGAAACCTATATGCAGGTCAGGAAGCAACAGTCAGAACTGGACATGAAACAACAGACTGGTTCCAAATAGGAGAAGGAGTATGCCAAGGCTGTATATTGTCACTCTGTTTATTTAACTTATGTGCAGAGTACATCATGAGAAACACTGGACTGGAAGAAACACAAGCTGGGATCAAGATTGCCAGGAGAAATATCAATAACGTCAGATATGCAGATGACACAATCCTTATGGCAGAAAGTGAAGAGGAACTAAAAAGCCTCTTGATGAAAGTGAAAGAGGAAAGTGAAAAGGTTGGCATAAAGCTCAACAATCAGAAAACTAAGATCATGGCATCTGGACCCATCACTTCATGGGAAATAGATGGAGAAACAGTGGAAACAGTGTCAGACTTTGGGTTTTTTTTTGGCAGGGGAGGGGGCTCCAAAATCATTGCAGATGGTGATTGCAGCCATGAAATTAAAAGACACTTACTCCTTGGAAAGAAAGTTATGACCAACCTAGATAGCGTATTCAAAAGCAGAGATATTACTTTGCCAACAAAAGTCCATCTAGTCAAGGCTATGGTTTTTCCAGTAGTCATGTATGGATGTGAGAGTTGAACTGTGAAGAAAGCTGAGTGCCAAATAATTGATGCTTTTGAACTGTGGTGTTGGAGAAGACTCTTGAGAGTCCCTTGGACTGCAAGGAGATCCAACCAGTCCATTCTAAAGGAGATCAGTCCTGGGTGTTCTTTGGAAAGACTGATGCTAAGGCTGAAACTCCAATAATTTGGCCACCTCATGAGAAGAGTTGACTCATTGGAAAAGACTCTGATGCTAGGAGGGATTGGGGGCAGGAGGAGAAGGGGATGACAGAGGATGAGATAACTGGATGGCATCACCGACTTGATGGACATGAGTCTGAGTGAACTCTGGGAGTTGGTGATGGACAGGGAGGCCTGGCATGCTGTGATTCATGGGCTCACAAAAAGTCAGACACGACTGAGCGACTGAACTGAATGAGCTGAATTGTGCACCTTCTATGAGCTTCTTTTGTCTTTTTTTTGTTTTGTTTTCAGAGCATGAGTATGAAGATATCAGTCCTTCAGAAAGCCATGATGTTGGGAGAAGTCAGTATGTATTCAATTTACCAATAAAATAATCAGCATCCAATTTCTATTGAGCATGTTGAAAAGGGATACTACTACTACTACTACTACTACTACTACTAAGTCTCTTCAGTCGTGTCTGACTCTGTGCGACCCCATAGACGGCATACTTGTGGCTTTTATGCATGTCAATTTCTATTGACATGAGATTATGTCACGTCTCATTCTGGGTGTTCTTGAATCTGAAATTTGAAGGCCATGAATCCAGCATAGAAACATTCAGGAACCCTTCTCACTGATGCTTCCATCAGGCTTCCTCCTGGACCACTTTCCAGGGAAACATATTCCCCTTGTTCTTTGCTTGGGGACAGAAAGATATCTCTTTTTTCTCCCTGCTATTGCAGCCCCTCTACACCTCTCACCCAGTTTCAGAAGCCAGCTGCATGTTCCTCTCCTTCCCTTATTTCTACCACACTAATACAATGTTTTGTATTATTTTCACCCCTTTCACCAAGATTCTAATTATTTTAGGAAAATAAAGAAAGTACTGCAAATGTGAAGAAGTGGCACAATCTGAGGGAACCTTTATAACTTCCAAAATAACTGACACTGGTTTCTAGGAAAATAAATGTTGTTCTGGGTCCCTGCTCCCTCAAACCCACTATACCCCATTTGTCCCTTTTAAAATAATTTCTCAGTTTTCTTCCTTCCTCGATGCTGCACCTTTGTTTAACAAAATCTGAATTAATTTCATAAAGGAGGTGGCATGCTATCTTCTCATTGGAGTCCTTCAGACATGAGTTTAATCTTATCTCTTTTGTTGGCTCTAGACTTCTAGTAAGCTACTTCAACTCAAAGCCCTAGTTTCCTCATCTGTATAGTGAGGATAATATTAATACATACCTTAGCACATAAAGGGAGAAGGCAATGGCAACCCACTCCAGTACTCTTGGCTGGAAAATCCCATGGACATAGGAGCCTGGTAGGCTGCAGTCCATGCGGTCACTAAGAGTTGGGCACGACTGAACGACTTCAGTTTCACTTTTCACTTTTCACTTTAATGCATTGGAGAAGGAAATGGCAACCCACTCCAGTATTCTTGCCTGGAGAATCCCAGGGACAGAGGAGCCTAGTGGGCTGCCGTCTATGGGGTCGCACAGAGTCGGACATGACTGAAGCAACTTAGCAGCAGCAGCAGCAGCGCATAAAAAGTAAAGATTATCATGCATAAAAACCTAGCAGAGACTGCCTTCACCACTTCCAAATAGTTGTTATAGAGAACAGTATACATTAAGTTGTAAGAAATTAAATATTCCCCAAATAAAACTGTTCAGAATGCTTTGTCAAAATTTCAAATTACAAAATTCTCTGACAATGCAATTGTGCAGTAGTTTGAGCATTCTTTGGCATTGCCTTTCTTTGGGATTGGAATGAAAACTGAAATTTTCCAGTCCTGTGGCCACTGCTGAGTCTTCCAAATTTGCTGGCATATTGAGTGCAGCACTTTCACAGCATTATCTTTCAGGATTTGAAAGAGCTCAACTGGAATGCCATCACCTCCACTAGCTTTGTTCATAGTGATGCTTTCTAAGGCCCACTTGACTTCACATTCCAGGATGTCTGGTTGTAGGTGAGTGGTCACACCATCGTGATTATCTTGGTTGTGAAGATCTTTTTTGTACAGTTCTTCCGTGTATACTTGCCACTTCTTCTTAATATCTTCTGCTTCTCTTAGGTCCATACCATTTCTGTCCTTATTGGGCCCTTCTTTGCATGAAATATTCCCTTGGTATCTCTAATTTTCTTGAAGAGATCTCAGTCTTTCCCATTCTATTGTTTTCCTCTATTTCTTTGCATTGATCACTGAGGAAGGTTTTCTTATCTCTTCTTGCTATACTTTGGAACTCTGCATTCAGATGCTTATATCTTTCCTCTTCTCCTTTTCTTTTCACTTCTCTTCTTTTCACAGCTATTTGTAAGGCCTCCCCAGACAGCCATTTTGCTTTTTTGCATTTCTTTTCCATAGGGATGGTCTTGATCCCTGTCTCCCATATAATGTTAAGAACCTCAGTCCATCGTTCATCAGGCACTCTATCAGATCTAGGCCCTTAAATCTATTTCTCACTTCCACTGTATAATCATAAGGGATTCCATTTAGGTCATACCTGAATGGTCTAGTGGTTTTTCCTAGACCATTTCCCTAGAACCTAGTCTAGTTCCCTAGACTTTCTTCAATTTAAGTCTGAATTTGGCAATAAGGAGTTCATTATCTGAGCCACAGTCAGCTCCCAGTCTTGTTTTTGCTGACTGTATAGAGCTTCTCCATCTTTGGCTGCAAAGAATATAATCAATCTGATTTCGGTGTTGACCATCTGATGATGTCCATGTGTAGAGTCTTCTCTTGTGTTGTTGGAAGAGGGTGTTTGCTATGACCAGTGCGTTCTCTTGGCAAAACTCTATTGCCTTTGTCCTGCTTCATTCTATACTCCAAGGTCAAATTTGCCTGTTACTCCACACGTTTCTTGATTTCCTACTTTTGCATTCCAGTTCCCTATAATGAAAAGGACATCTGTTTTAGGTGTTAGTTCTAAAAGGTCTTGTAGGTCTTCATAGAACCATTAAACTACAGCTTCTTCAGTGTTACTGGCTGGGGCATAGACTTGGATTACTGTGATATTGAATGGTTTGCCTTGGAAATGAACAGAGATCATTCTGTCGTGTTTGAGATTGCATCCAAGTACTGCATTTCAGATTCTTTTGTTGACCATGATGGCTACTCCATTTCTTCTGAGGGATTCCTGCCCACAGTAGTAGATATAATGCTCATCTGAGTTAAATTCACCCATTCCAGTCCATTTTAGTTCACTGATTCCTAGAATGTCGACGTTCACTCTTGCCATCTCCTGTTTGACCACTTCCAATTTGCCTTGATTCACGGACCTAACATTCCAGGTTCCTATGCAATATTGCTCTTTATAGCATTGGACCTTGCTTCTATCACCAGTCACATCCACAACTGGGTATTGTTTTTGCTTTGGTTCCATCCCTTCATTCTTTCTGGACTTATTTCTCCACTGATCTCCAGTAGCATATTGGGCACCTACAGACCTGGGGAGTTCCTCTTTCAGTATCCTATCATATTGCCTTTTCATACTGTTCATGGGGTTCTCAAGGCAAAAATACTGAAGTGGTTTGCCATTCCCTTCTCCAGTGGACCACATTCTGTCATCTCATGCGCTAGTAAAGTAATGCTTAAAATTCTCCAAGCTAGGCTTCAGCAATACGTGAACCGTGAGCTTCCAGATGTTCAAGCTGGTTTTAGAAAAGGCAACGGAACCAGAGATCAAATTGCCAACATCTGCTGGATCATGGAAAAAGCAAGAGAGTTCCAGGAAAATGTCTATTTCTGCTTTATTGACTATGCCAAAGCCTTTGACTGTGTGGATCACAATAAACTGTGGAAAATTCTGAAAGAGATGGGAATACCAGAACACCTGACCTGTCTCTTGAGAAACCTATATGCAGGTCAGGAAGCAGCAGTTAGAACTGGACATGGAACAACAGACTGGTTCCAAATAGGAAAAGGAGTACATCAAGGCTGTATATCTTCACCCTGCTTATTTAACTTATATGCAGAATACATCATGAGAAACGCTGGGATGGAAGAAGCACAAGCTGGAATCAAGATTGCCAGGAGAAATATCAATAACCTCAGATATGCAAATGACGTCACCCTTATGGCAGAAAGTGAAGAGGAGCTAAAAAGCCTCTTGATGAAAGGGAAAGAGGAGAGTGAAAACGTTGGCTTAAAGCTCAACATTCAGAAAACGAAGGTCATGGCATCTGGTCCCATCACTTCATGGGAAATACATGGGGAAACAGTGGAAACAGTGTCAGAATTTATTTGGGGGGCTCCAAAATCACTGCAGATGGTGATTGCAGCCGTGAAATTAAAAGACGCTTATTCCTTGGTAGGAAAGTTATGACCAGCCTAGATAGCATATTCAAAAGCAGAGAAATTACTTTGCCAAGAAAGGTCCATCTAGTTAAGGGTATGGTTTTTCCAGTAGTCATGTATGGATGTGAAAGTTGGGCTGTGAAGAAAGCTGAGCACCAAAGAATTGATACTTTTGAACTGTGGTGTTGGAGAAGATTCTTGAGAGTCCCTTGGACTTCAGGGAGTACCAACCAGTCCATTCTAAAGGAGATCAGTCCTGAGTGTTCTTTGGAAGGAATGACGCTAAAGCTGAAACTCCGGTTCTTTGGTCACCTCATGGGAAGACTTGACTCATTGGAAAAGACTCTGATGCTGGGAGGGATTGGGAGCAGGAGGAGAAGAGGACGACAGAGGATGAGATGGCTGGATGGCATCACTGACTCAATGGACATGAGTTTGAGTGAACTCTGGGAGTTGGTGATGGACGGGGAGGCTTAGCGTGCTGCAATTCATGGGGTCGCAAAGAGTCGGACACGACTGAGTGACTGAACTGAAACTGAACTGACAATGCAGCTTCCAAATTCTAAAAATAAATGAAAAATTCACTCTGTCAAATTTTTGGTGGCACTTTCTGTCGTCTTTTCTTTTGGAAGATACTGTTTCTGATACTGATTTTGTCATGGTAACTTGACAACTTCCACTCAGTTCCATTTCTTGCAAAGTAGGGAAAGGTTCTTTGGTTAAATGACACTTTTAACAATGGCTTTTTAAAATCAGTATTTAAAAATAAACCTAAAGGACTTCCCTGGCAGCACAGTAGTTAAGACTCTGTCCTTCCAATGCAGGGGTTATGAGTTCCATCCCTGGTCTCAGAACTGAGATCCCACATGCCTAATGGCACTGACAAAGGAAAACAAACAAACAAAAAAGTTAACAATGAAACACCTGACGTTGAGTTTGTTGACTTGAAATGAAAAAAAAAAAAGAAAAAGAAAATTTGAATTTCATCAAGGGCTCCGCTATACCTTGAAATCACATTGAATTAATGAAAATCTCTTCAGGGAGATCTCTAGGATGAAAAGGAGCCCATTCTTGAACATCTCTGGTGAAGATGGACAAACATTACGCATTGGAAAGAGAGAATCTGAGGAACATTCCTTCAGAGCCAGATTCATCCTGACTCCAGGTCTACTCACTATATTTCTGTTACTGAATGCTGAGTATGATTTTATTTTCTTACCTACCAGCACACACTTTTCACTCACACTGAACCAGCAGTTACCTGAAACAGATTTTGCTAAAATTTCTTGAGTTACTGATGTTTAAATCTAATAGATAACTTCATATATGGTGGATTGCAGCTTTGAACTGAGAGTATTTCGAATCCTGATTTTGGTATCAACTAAAATAATAGAAGATTTCGCTTCCTGTCTGCACAATGGTAACTATATTCTGTTTTTTCTCAAAATAGACATGCATTTCATTTATTTGGCAATTTTTTAATGTCTAATTTAAAAAAATACATTTGGCAGTGAAGGTGAGAGAATTCCAGCTATTTGAGCTATTTCAAATCCTAAAAGGTGATGCTGTTAAAGTGCTACACTCAGTATGTTAGCACATTTGGAAAACTCAGCAATGGTCACAGGACTGGAAAAGGTCAGTTTTCATTCCAATCCCAAAGACGGGCAATGACAAAGAATGTTCATATTGTTGTGCAGTTGCACTCATTTCACATGCTAGCAAGGTTATGCTCAACATCCCTCAAGCTAGACTTCAGCAGTACGTGAACTGAGAACTTCCAGATTTATAAGCTGGGTTTCAACAAGGCAGAGGAATCAGAGATCAAATTGCCAACATCCTTTGGATCATGGAGAAAGTAAGTGAGTTCCAGAAAAACATCCAGTTCTGTTTCATTGACTGCACTAAAGCCTTTGACTCTGTGTGTCACAATAAATTGTAGGGAATTCTTAAAGAGATGGGAGTACCAGAGCACCTTACTTTATCCAGAGAAACCTGCATGCAGGTCAAGAAGCAGCAGTTAGAATAAGACATGGGACAACGGACTGGTTCAAAATAGAGAAAGGATCATGACAAAGGTGTATAATGTCACCCTGCTTATTTAATTTCTATGCCAGTATACATCATGGGAAATGGCTAGGCTGGATGTAGGACAAGCTGAAATCAATATTGCCAGGAGAAATATCAATAACCTCAGATATGCAGATGACACCACCCTTATGGCAGAAAGTGAAGAGGAACTAAAAAGCCTCTTGTGAAAGTGAAAGTGGAGAGTGAAAATGCTGGCTTAAAGCTCAACATTCAGAAAACGAAGATCATGGCATCTGGTCCCATCACTTCATGGCAAATACATGGGGAAACAGTGGAAACAGTGTCAGACTTTACTTTTTTGGGCTCCAGAATCACTGCAGATGGTGATTGCAGCCATGAAATTAGATTAAGAAATTTAACAACTGAATGTGGGAATGAACTAGATTTTAATGAGCCAGGAGAGAGGCGGTCCTAAGACGGTGGTGGAATAGGATGGGGAGATCAATTTCTCCCCAACAAATTCATCAAAAGAACATTTAAACGCTGAGTTAATTCCACAAAACAACTTCTGAATGCCGGCAGAGGACATCAGACACCCAGAAACGCAGCCCATTGTCTTTGAAAGGAGGCAGGAAAAAATATAAAAGACAAAAAGAGAGACAAGAGAGATAGGGTCAGAGCTCCGTCCTGGGAAAGGAGTCTTAAAAAGAAAGTTTCCAAACACCAGGAAACACTCTCACTGTGGCGAGCCTTGGAACCACAGAGGGCAACATAACTGGGAGGAAAAATAAATAAATAATTAACACCCACAGATTACGTGCCCAATGGTAACTCCCCCAGCGGAGAAGCAGCGCAGATGCCTGCACCCACCACTAGCAAGCAGGGACTGGACAGGGAGGCATGGGCTGTATTGCTTAGAGTAAGGACCAGGCCTGAATGTCCCAAGGGCAATCTGAGGGAAGTAATGCGGGCTAGCAAACCAGACTGTGGGATAGCTACCACAAGAAAAACCCTAACCTAAGACACAGCCAGACCCACTCACAGAACAAAGGACTGAATAGAGCCAGATGGTTGCAAACCATCCCCCCTCCGGTGACAGGCAGCCAGAGCCAGAAGGGAGCAATCGCGGCCCCAGAGAAGCATTATCTGTAAAACTGCAAGCAGGCTTCTTTGCTAACTAAGACTTCTTGGGAGTCTGGACGGTCAACATCCACCTGAGAAGGTGCACCAGTTGTACACCCAGAAAACCAAGCAGCAGGGACAGGAGAGGTGATAAGTCGTAGTGACCGCGCTCACCAAACTCCTGATCACCTGAGCTGCTCGGACCTGGGAAGGGCACGAAACTCAGGCCCAAACTTATCTGTGCCTCTGAGGACTACCCAAGTGCCTGAACCTGAGCGGCTTAGACCTGGGAGGTGCATGCAGCCCAGGGCCGGCCTCGGACAATTCCCAGAGGAGAAACCTACAGCATGAGCAGTGTGGGCAAGGAGGACACACGCCCCCTGAGCCGGGGCAGGCCCAGTGTGGCTGAGACAGTGAGAGCACACACCAGTGTTATTTGTTTGCAGCGTCCCTCCCTCCCCACAATGTGACTGAACAAGTGAGCCTGAAAAAGTGTCCACCACCGCCCCCTTGTGTCAGGGCAGAAATTAGACACTGAAGAGACCAGCAAACAGAAGCAGCTAAAACAGAGGGAATCGCCTTGGAAGTGACAGATGCAATAGATTAAAACCCTGTATTTAGTACTGACTACATAGGAAGGGGCCTATAGATCTTGAGAAATATAAGCTGGACCAAGGAACTATCCAAAAATGAACTGACCCCACACTGCCCACAACACCACCAAAGTCCTAGATATATTTTTACTATCATTCTTTTTTAATTTTTAAAATTTTTAAGTCCTGCATTACTCCTTTAATTTTCATTTTTATAACCTACAAGTACTTTGCAGAAAAAAATACACTAAATGAGATCAAAAACACTCTGGAGGGAAAAAAATAGTAGAATAATGGAGGCAGAGGATAGGATTAGTGAAGTAGAAGACAGAATGGTAGAAATAAATGAATCAGAAAGGAAAAAAGAAAAACGAATAAAAAGAAATGAGGAAAATCTCAGAGACCTCTGGGACAATGTTAAACCCTCCAGCATTCAAATCATAGGAGTCCCAGAAGAAGAAGACAAAAAGGAAGACCATGAGAAAATACTTGAGGAGATAATAGTTGAAAACTTCCCTAAAATGGGGAAGGAAATTGTCACTCAAGTCCAAGAAACCCAGAGAGTCCCAAACAGGATAAACCCAAGGTGAAACACCCCAAGACACATATTAATCAAATTAACAAAGATCAAACACAAAGAACAAATATTAAAAGCAACAAGGGAAGAACAACAAAAAACACAGAAGGGGATTTCCATAAGGATAACAGCTGATCTTTCTATAGAAACTCTTCAGGCCAGGAGGGAATGGTAGGACATACTTACAGTGATGAAAGAAAATAACCTACAACCCAGATTACTGTACCCAGCAAGGATCTCATTCAAATATGAAGGAGAAATCAAAAGCTTTACAGATAATCAAAAGCTGAGAGAATTCAAAATCATGAAACCAGATCTCCAACAAATGCTAAAGGATCATCTCTAGACAAGAAACACAAAAAGGGTGTATAAACTTTAACCCAAAACAATAAAGTCAATGGCAACGGGACCATACTTATCAATAATTACCTTAAACATAAATAGGTTGAATGCCCCAACCAAAAGACAAACACTGGCTCAGTTCAGTTCAGCCGCTCAGTGTCTTCGATTCTTTGCAACCCCATGATTGCAGCACGCCAGGCCTCCTGTACATCACCAACTCCTAGAGTTCACTCAAACTCACGTCCATCAAGTCAGTGATACCATTCAGCCATCTCATCCTCTGTCATCCCCTTTTCCTCCTGCCCCCAATCCGTCCCAGCATCAGAGTTTTCCCAATGAATCAACTCTTCCCATGAGGTGGCCAAAGTACTGGAGTTTCAGCTTTAGCATCACTCCTCCCAAAGAACACCCAGGACTGATCTCCTTCAGAATGGACTGGTTGGATCTCCTTGTAGTCCAAGGGACTCTCAAGAGTCTTCTCCAACACCACAGTTCAAAAGCATCAATTCTTTGGTGCTCAGCTTTCTTCACAGTCCAACTCTCACATCCATACATGACTACTGGAAAAACCATACCCTTAACTAGACGGACCTTTCATGGAAAAGTAGTGTCTCTCCTTTTGAATATGCTATCTAGTTTGGTCATAACTTTCTTTCCAAGGAGTAAGTGTCTTTTAATTTCATGGCTGCAATCACTATCTGCAGTGATTTTGAAGCCCCCAAAAATAAAGTCTGATACTGTTTCCACTGTTTCCCCAACTATTTGCCATGAAGTGTTGGGACCAGATGCCATGACCTTCGTTTTCTGAATGTTGAGCTTTAAGCCAATGTTTTCACTCTCCTCTTTCACTTTCATCAAGAGGCTTTTTAGTTCCTCTTCACTTTCTGCCATAAGGGTGGTGTCATCTGCATATCTGAGGTTATTGATATTTCTCCTGGCAATCTTGATTCCAGCTTGTGCTTCTTCCATCCCAGCGTTTCTCATGATATATTCTGCATATAAGTTAAAGAAGCTGGGTGACAATATACAGCCTTGATGTACTCCTTTTCCTATTTGGAACCAGTCTGTTGTTCCATGTCCAGTTCTAACTGTTGCTTCCTGACCTGCATATAGGTTTCTCAAGAGACAGGTCAGGTGGTCTGGTATTCCCATCTCTTTCAGAATTTTCCACAGTTTATTGTGATCCATCCACACAGTCAAAGGCTTTGGCTTAGTTAATAAAGCAGAAATAGATGTTTTTCTGGAACTCTCTTGCTTTTTTGATGATGCTGAATGGATACAAACAAGACCCCTATATATGTTGTCTACAAGAGACCCACTTCAAGACAAGGGACACATACAGACTGAAAGTGAAGGGCTGGAAAAAGATATTCCATGCAAATAGAGACCAAAAGAAAGCAGGAATAGCAATACTCATATCAGATAAAATAGACTTTAAAACAAAGGCTGTGAAAAGAGACAATGAAAGACACTACATAATGATCAAAGGATCAATCCAAGAAGAAGATATAACAATTATAAATATATATGCACCCAACATAGGAGCACCGCAATATGTAAGACAAATGCTAACAAGTATGAAAGGGGAAATTAACAAAAATACAATGCGGGGGGTGCTCCGCAGAAAGAGAGAGGCAGTGGAACTTCCCTCAGCAAAGCCGAGGGGTCCGGAGGAGAGGTGAGCCTGCTGACCGCCAACCCAGCCCCTCGGCGAGCAAGAGACAATCAGATGCGACAGGGGTTCCGTCTAAGCAGTTCCGCTTCATTGCCACAAACTCTTGGTTTATATAGGCAAGCAAGGCGGCTTCGCGAGGAACTTTCCATAGTTGCACCAATCACGTTTTATTTCAAGTTGTCATGCCTTTCATTGTAACAGGAGTCTATGGTGATCACGTGCTGTCCACGTGCACGGAAATCAAGAGAGCCAATCAAAAGTTTTGACAAACAACTTACGCCACACCCTCATCTCTTCCACCAGGAGCCATCTTAGCTCTAAACCGCAAAGCTAGCCCTTCTTTTTCAAGGTTTCCCATTTAGGGCCCCACATCTCCCCCTTTTTTAATTTTATTTAAGCCCTCAAGACATTTATATTGATGTTCTGTAGAGCAAGGCGTAAAGCTGTAGGCGGCCAACCTCCAGCCTCGCCAGCCCCTCTCGTGGTTGTGCCTGTCTTGGGTTGCCCTCCTCTGAGGGTCTTACCAGTCATTGGCTATCCAGCCACCTCTTGGGGGCTAGGTAGAATCTCTCTAGATGATGGGCATCTAGAACTCTTTATTTATCTGTCTTGGTTAATCTCTTGAACAGCTAAATTAATCCAGGCGTTTTGTGGGTGCCCAACGTGAGGCTCCTTTTCCATGACCTGGGCAAGCATAACTATTTTGCTGTAAGCACCTATTGCAGGCTGTGAGATTTTTTACCTTTAACATTAAAACAACCGGAATAACAAAAACAAGCAAATAGAAGGCATTTTTAAACCAGGTAAATGGACTTTGTACCCAGTCCCATAGATCCGTTGCTCCCTTTTTCACCTGTTAGAGTCTCATTTAACACTGGAAAAGCTGTCAGACAAAAGCTGGGGTATCTCACATCGCAGTCTATGCACGCCAAGACACTCAATGTCTCGATCGCTCTGGCATGGAGATCAAGCTGTTGTTGGAGTCCCGTTATGGCAGATCTCAGGTGTTCGAATTGGTTTGAAATCCTCAAGCAGAGGCAGTGGATATGTTGTTTATAACCTCGATGCTCTGAGCTTGTTGAACTCGATGGATGCTGACACTGTTGTACCCTCATGGTTGATGCCTTGTGTGTCAAACCCAGGCTTCAAAGATTCTAAAAACTGCTGCACAGCCATGGCAATGATGAAGGTCAGCAAGGAGAGGATAGGTAATCTGACGATCGCCAGAAGCAGTGTCCACCAGGGTCGCCGCATCGATGATCTGAAAGGGAAAAAAAGATCGCCTCAAGAACTTTTTGTTCTTGGGCTCAATATGTGAGTGTCTCTTTAATCTGTGTCACATTGAGATTTGACCTCTTGTGGTGTAAATTTAAGATTCCTTGCTGGCACCCATACGGGGCTGGGGTCCCCAATGGGGAGTATGCATCCGAATCCTCTTCCCATTGTAAGGAGTGGATCGGGCCCCTTCCACTGGCCAGTGATGGGGTCTTTCCATCTCACTTGTATTTCTGGTTTTATTTCTTGGTTAGACCAATGTTTTTGAAAACACGGTATCGGTTCATTTTTTGAAAGATTTAAAATGTTTAGAGTAAGGAGTGCCATTCCAAGTGGCTGGTGAGGGCTTATTCCCCCTTTTTGTTTTTGTAATTGAGCCTTAAAATTTTGATGGTGGCGCTCAATTATGGCTTGTCCCTGGGGGTTATATGGGATTCCGGTATTATGACGAATGTGCCATTGTTGGAAGAATTTCTGTAAGCTCTGGCTGATGAAGCAAGGGCCATTATCTGTTTTTATTTGATGGGGAAGGCCCAACGTCGCAAAACATTGTAACAAATGGCTTTGAGCATGTTTTGCTTTTTCTCCTGTGTGGGCAGTAGCCCAGCAGGCATGAGAGTAAGTGTCAATAGACACAAAAACATACTTAAGTTTTCCAAAAGGAGAATAATGGGTCACATCAGTTTGCCACAGCACATTGGGTTTTAGCCCTCAAGGGTTTACTCCTGGGGGCTGTAAAGGCGGTACTTGTAAATAAGGAAGACAGGATTTACAAGTATGTATAATTTTCTTTAATTCTCTAATAGGGACCTGTGGAAACCTTTTATGTAGCCCTCTCCAATTTATATGAGTAAGATCGTGGAGATCATAAGCATCTTGTAAGTTATAAGCTTGGATTGTAACAGAGGCCGCTCTATCGGCCAGGGAATTTCCCACTGAAAGCAATCCAGGTGAATTTTGATGACCCCTAAGATGGTGTACATAAATGGGGTTAACCCGTTCAAGTAACAGGGTACGGGCTTGTATCATAAGGGGAGTAATAGGATTGTTATCTAGCCGTATGTGAGAATTTAGCAATCCTGGAAGCAGGTTTACTACATAAAGACTGTCAGAAAACAGATTCATGAGTTCAGGGACTTTTGTGAGCACCATGACAACAGCAAATAATTCTTTAAACTGTGCAGACCCCTCACAAGGCCCAGAATATTCTCGTATATGTTCATCTGGCTGTTGTGATTGCTGTGGTGGCTGGAACACGACGACTGCTGCACCATTCTTTCCTCCATCAGAAAAAAACATTGAGGGCATCTGGTATAGGCTTAAAGAGAAATAGTTGCGGCACCCTCCAATCTAGGCAACCAAAAGAAGTAACCCATTTGTGCGGCCCATAATGACAGTCAAGGATGCCTAGGTACCCCTCCAGGGCTAAAGCTATTCTCCCATTGTTTCTTTGAATCCATTCAAAATCTGATAGTCTATGCGGGATAACAATCTTATCGGGTTCATGCGCATAGCATCGGACTGTGATATCTCTTCCCTTCTGTATTAAGTCAACCATTTGATCTATACAGGTATAGACTCGGGGAGTTCTCCCCAAGGATATGTGAACCCATTGTAGAGGCTTTCCCCCCTGGACCAAGGCTGCCATAAGTAAGGACGGACTAGGCAGGACCCACAATTGTAGACTCTCTTCAGGAGTATACCTGGTAAGCTGGGCCCCATTGAGGGCCCTTTGAATGTCTTGAAAGATCTTTTTATGGGAAGGTAGAAGGGTTATCTCATCATTGGGCTGTCTACTTTTTAATAGATCAAAGAGGGGTAAGAGTTGACCTGTCGAAACAGGGATCCAGGGTCGTAGCCAATTGAGTTCTCCCAAGACCCGTTGTAGGCCAGTCAGGGAGTAGGAATCTTGGATGTATAGCTGAGGTTTTCGGGGGCTCACACCTTCTAGGGACAGTTGAGATCCCAGAATCTTGAAAGGCGGGACAACCTGGACTTTGTCAGAGGATATATGGAGTCTCCCTTTTGATAGACACTTTCATAAAATTTTATATGCTTGTCAGCTGTTCAGCAGTAGGGGCACCCAAGATGATATCATCCATGTAAACATACAATTTAATATATGTCAGACCTCTAACTGGCTGGAGAAGATCTTTTACATAATTTTGACAATAGGCAGGGCTGTTTGCCATTCCCTGTGGCAAAACTGTCCATTCAAAACACTCATCAGGCCCCTCGAAGTTAGTGGAGGGTACCGAAAAGGCAAACTTCACAATCTTGGGATTGTAGAGGTATAGAAAAGAAACAGTCTTTAATATCTATTACCATAAGACATAGATTACTAGGAATAGCTGGTATCCAGGATAACCCCCTTAGGGGTGTCCCTTGGATGATCATTCTCTCATTGATCTTTCTAAGATCTTGTAACATCCTCCATTTTCCCGAGGATTTCTTAATTACAAATATCAGGGTATTCCAAGGGCCAGTAGAAGGGCGAATATGTCCCAAATTTAGTTGCTCAGAAACGATTTCTCTAAGGGCTTGTAGCTTAGTGGATGGAAGAGGCCACTGCTCCACCCATATTGGTGGTCTGGGTTTCCATTGTATAGGAGGGACCTGGGGGACAGTGGCCCTTAGGATTGGGGGGGCACCTTCCATTGGGTTAGAGGCTCTCCCTTGTGAAGTTTATCAAATTCAGGATCTCCCCTATAGTTTGGTATGGGAGAATGTTTATAATGTTGATATTTTTCCTCATTAAGGTCATCATAAAGGCCCTTATAATCAGTGGTAATATATACATCTGCTTGTCCCAAAATATCCTGGCCAAGCAGATTTGCATTCAATCCAGAAGCTATCAGGGGCCGAACCTCTCCTGTGGAACCATCAACATCTTTCCAGGGGAGCCACTCAGCAGTCTCCTTAGATTGAGTGTTCCCCCCAACACCCAATAATTTAGGCCCAGGGACCAATTTCCAACTAGGTGGGTCCTCCTCTGCCCTGAGGACGGTCCGATCAGCTCCTGTGTTGATCAGACATTGAAATCTCTTTCCTCCTATGGTAATATCCATTTTAGGCCTTAATCCAGGCACAATAGGCACAGTCCAGTTGGCTCTGGGGGGCTCTTTGGCCTTAGTGATCCCCATTAGCCTTATAGGGGATCGGAGCGAGCTGCATCTACGGAAGGGTTTTTGAAGGAACTTTTCAATATACTCTGGTGAGAAATGAGATCCCCCTTTGGGTGACAGGGCTGCGGGTTGCCCCTCATCTAGTTTAAAGGCTTGCCGTTGTTATCAAATTTAGATTTGCACTCTGCCCTCCAGTGATATCCCTTCCTACATCGCGGGCATGGAGTAGTGGGGGGTCTCCGACCAGTAGGTCCTCCCCCGCCTTGAGGGCACTCCCTCTTAAAATGTCCCTCTTGTCCACAGCCAAAGCATCGACCCAATTTTGGGGGGACTAGGGGTCCCTTAGATGCGGTCCCCCCAGAGGCCGTCTTAGCGGAGAGGGCCTTGGTCATCGCCTTGGTAAGAGCGTCAGTCTGAGCCTGAAAGGCAGTCGAAATAGAGCGAGTCTGATGGCTCTGTGTCCCCACGTCTTTGGTGGCTACAATTCATCGCTCCATAGAGTCGTCTTTCTGTCCTGTGCAAGCCAATTTATGGTCTGAGTTCATCCCTTCCCAGACTAATAGCCTTACAAATTGATCTCTCAAGGGCCCCGGAGGGAATTTTCTCTGTATACTCTTTTCACCTGATCTATGAAGGTGGAGAGGTCTTCATTATTTTTTTGAGTGATGCCCGATATAGGGGGCTCACTGGGGCCCTCTGCAAGCTTTTTCCAGGCGGCCAGGCATATGGACTGCACCTGATCTGTATAAGGAGCAGGAATGGTGGCCTGTTGAGGTCCCATGCTCCATTGATCTGTCGTCCCTGACAACATCCCGAAAGTTACCGGGATAGTAGGGTTGGCAGCTTGATTTCTTTCTGCCTGAGCATGACACTCTTCCTTGAGAAAAGCACACCATTTGATATAGGTGTTACTGGGGAGCACTGCCTTACATAGCATCTTCCAGTCCTGGGTCGTACAAGGTTGATGAGCCAGGCCCTGGAGAATAGTTTCTGCCCACGGGGAGTTAGGGCCATCCTCTGCCACTACCTTTTTGAGCTCTTTTAAATCATTGGCCTCCCAGGGGTACCAGGCTGCCGGCCTATTCCCCCCTGGGTTAACATTTACAGGAAAGGCTTGAGTTGGGCCAATAAAGGGCAGCGAGGATCCCCAAGGGTCCCCAGGATAGGTTCTCCCTTTCCAAGGTGACTTCATTGTCTTTCCCACCCAAGGTGCTCCCGAAACTTCCTCAAATAGGGGAGGCAGGGAGAGGCACAGGTCTCTCTCCTGGGCTCCCGGTCTCGGGGCATCAGAGGGGTCTCTATTCTCTTCCACCCCTTTATCATTCCCAAAAGGCTCCCATGGCCCACTATTCGCTCTAGAGTCTTTATTCCCTACAGTCTCTTTTGCTATATTTTGGTCTGACATGACTCATTCCTCATCAGACTTTTCCCATTGTTTCTCTGATTTTGAATTGGGGGTGCCCGTATCAGTGACATGCTCCTCGCTCCGTGAAAAGCAGAGCTTGAGGGCCGAAATGGTCAGACAGAACCCTAAGGGGGGCTCCTCACCATGTTGAACCTCTCACTGCCTAGCAAGGGTTTGTACTCAATCCCAAGTGTCCCAAGAGAACAGATTGGCCGAAGCAACCCAGGGGGCTAACTGTACAATGGTCCCCCAGACCTTAATGGCCTGAGCGTCAGAAATCTCAAGTCCCCTGCTTATGAGCATCTATCTCAGTGCCCTGAGAGCAGGCTCATCAGATTTCCCGATGTTATTTCCCATGCTGCCGAGAGAGAATAGAAAGAAAAGTCACTGAGGACAACCACCAAAAATCCTACCGGGAGTGGTGGCGGCCAGAAAGTTGGGCTTGTGGTATGCTTTATGAAACTGTTTATGTGCCTGCGTCATTGCACGGAAGTTTTCTTGCTGGGGGCGGGCACCCTAGAGGTTTCTAGCCCGTTCCGTGACCCCCTTATCCTGTCACGGGAGTCTTCAAGTGGCAGGCGCCCTAATGGCCTTTAAGTGCCTGACCTGTGCCCAAAGGGAAGATTTTAGGCCACGTCCTCAGTTAAAAATGATTAAAGGAGAGTTTCACCAGGTCGGGCTCTAGTTACTGAGGCTTACTTGTCGCAGGGCCTTCAAAGTCCACCAGAGTGTGGCCCTAGCCAGGACTTATCAATTGCTTCCACAACTGTTCGCCTGTTCACTGAAACTCTTGAAAAAGGAGTTAAGGACAGATCAGAAAAGAAGAAAAGAAAGAAAATAAGTCAGGAGAGTTTTTTGCCGCTTCCCTCAAAACAGAGGGGGACTCACCTTGAAATCCGGATTACCTCAGGCGATACTCCTCTAAAGGGGAGCTCTGTGCTGCAACCAGCCTAGGGTCCTTCGTCGCTCCTCTTTCAGAGCGGCACAGTGACACCACCTCCGTCCATCTGCTTCGCGCCCCACGTTGGGTGCCAGTTTCTGCGGGGGGCGCTCCGCAGAAAGAGAGAGGCAGTGGAACTTCCCTCAGCAAAGCCAAAGGGTCCTGAGGAGAGGTGAGCCTGCTGTCCGCCAACCCAGCCCCTCAGCGAGTGAGAGACAATCAGATGCGGCAGGGGTTCCATCTAAGCAGTTCTGCTTTATTGCCACAAACTCTTGGTTTATATAGGCAAGCAAGGGGGCTTCATGAGGGACTTTCCATAGTTGCACCAATCACCTTAAAGGTCAAATTGTAATATGCCATAGTTGCACCAATCACGTTAAAGGTCAAGTTGTCGTGCGTTTCATTGTAACAGGAGTCTATGGTGATCACGTGCTGTCAACGTGCACAGAAATCAAGAGAGCCAATCAAAAGTTTTGACAAAAACAACTTAGGCTGCACCCTCATCTCTTCCACCAGGAGCCATCTTAGCTCTAAACCGCAAAGCTAGCCCTTCTTTTTCAAGGTTTCCCATTTAGGGCCCCACAATACAATAATAGTGGGAGACTTTAATACCCCACTCACACCTATGGATAGATCAACTAAACAGAAAATTAACAAGGAAACACAAACTTAAAATGATACAATAGACCAGTTAGACCTAATTGATATCTATAAGACATTTCACCCCAAAACAATGAATTTCACCTTTTTCTCAAGTGCACACAGAACCTTCTCTAGGATAGATCACATCCTGGGCCATAAATCAAGCCTTAGTAAATTCAAAAAAATTGAAATCATTCCAAGCATCTTTTCTGACCACAATGCAATAAGATTAGATCTCAATTATAGGAGAAAAACTATTAAAAATTCCAACATATGGAGGCTGAAAACACGCTGCTGAATAACCAAAAAAATCACAGAAGAAATCAAAATATGCACAGAAACAAATGAAAATGAACACACAACAACCTAAAACCTGTGGGACACTGTAAAAGCAGTGCTAAGGGGAAGGTTCATAGCAATACAGGCATACCTCAAGAAACAAGAGAAAAGTCACACAAACAACCTAACTCTACACCTAAAGCAATTAGAAAAGGAAGAAATGAAGAACCCCAGGGTTACTAGAAGGAAAGAAATTTTAAAAAATAGGACAGAAATAAATGCAAAAGAAAGAAAAAAACCATAGCAAAACTCAACAAAGCCAAAAGCTGGTTCTTTGAGAGGATAAATAAAATTGACAAACCATTAGCCAGACTTATCAAGAAACAAAGGGAGAAGAATCAAATCAATAAAATTAAAAATGAAAATGGAGAGATCACAACAGACAGCACAGAAATACGAAGGATCATAAGGTACCACTATCAGCAATTATATACCAATAAAATGGACAACATGGAAGAAATGGACAAATTTGTAGAAAAGTACAACTTTCCAAAACTGAACCAGGGAGAAATAGAAAATCTTAACAGACCCATCACAAGCATGGAAATTGAAACTGTAATCAGAAATCTTCCAACAAACAAAAGCCCAGGTCCAGACGGATTCATAGCTGAATTCTACAAAAATTTAGAGAGGAGCTAACACCTATTCTACTCAAACTCTTCCAGAAAATTGCAGAGGAAGGTAAACTTCCAAACTCATTCTATGAGTCCACCATCACCCTAATACCAAAACCTGGAAAAGATGCCACAAAAAAAGAAAACTACAGGCCAATATCACTGATGAACATAGATGCAAAAATCCTCAACAAAATTCTAGCAATCAGAATCCAACAACACATTAAAAAGATCATACATCATGACCAAATGGGCTTTATCCCAGGGATGCAAGGATTCTTCAATATCTGCAAATCAATCAATGTAATACACCACATTAACAAATTGAAAAATAAAAGCCATATGATTATCTCAATAGATGCAGAGAAAGCCTTTGACAAAATTCAACATCCATTTATGATTTTAAAAAAAAAACTTTCCAGAAAGCAGGAATAGAAGGAACATACCTCAGCATAATAAAAGCTATATATGACAAACCCACAGCAAACATTATCTTCAATGGTGAAAACGTGAAAGCATTTCCCCTAAAGTCAGGAACAAGACAAGGGTGCCCACTTTCACCACTACTATTCAACTTAGTTTTGGAAGTTTTGGCCACAGCAATCAGAGTGGAAAAAGAAATAAAAGGAATCCAAATTGGAAAAGAAGAAGTAAAACTCTCACTCTTTGCAGATGACATGATCCTCTATATAGAAAACCCTAAAGACTCCACCAGAAAATTACTAGAGCTAATCAATGAATGTAGTAAAGTTGCAGGATATAAAATCAACACACAGAAATCCCTTGCATTCCTATACACTAATAATGAGAAAATAGAAAGAGAAATTAAGGAAACAATTCCATTCACCATTGCAACATAAAGAATAAAATACTTAGGAATATATCTACCTAAAGAAACTAAAGACCTATATATAGAAAACTATAAAACACTGGTGAAAGAAATCAAAGAGGACACTAATAGATGGAGAAATATACCGTGTTCATGGATTGGAAGAATCAATATAGTGAAAGTGAGTATACTACAAAAAGCAATATATAGATTCAGTGAAATCCCTATCAAGCTACGAACGGTATTTTTCACAGAGCTAGAACTAATAATTTCACAATTTGTATGAAAATACAAAAAACCTCGAATAGCCAAAGCAATCTTGAGAAAGAAGAATGGAACTGGAAGAATCAACCTGCCTGACTTCAGGCTCTACTACAAAGCCGCAGTCATCAAGACAGTATGGTATTGGCAAAAAGACAGAATTATAGATCAATGGAACAAAATAGAAAGCCCAGAGATAAATCCACACACCTATGGACACCTTATCTTTGACAAAGGAGGCAAGAATATACAATGGAGAAAAGACAATCTCTTTAACAAGTGGTACTGGGAAAACTGGTCAACCATTTGTAAAAGAATGAAACTAGAACACTTTCTAACACCATACACAAAAATAAACTCAAAATGGATTAAAGATCTAAATGTACAACTAGAAACTATAAAACTCTTAGAGGAGAACATAGGCAAAACACTCTCCAACATAAATCATGGCAGGATCCTCTATGACCCACCTCCAAGAATACTGGAAATAAAAGCAAAAATAAACAAATGGGACCTAATTAAAATTAAGGAAACACACAAAGGAAACTATAAGCAAGGTGAAAAGACAGCCTTCGGAACGAGAGAAAATAATAGCAAATAAAAAAACTGACAAAGAAATAATTTCAAAAATATACAAGCAACTCCTGCTGCTCAATTCCAGAAAAATAAATGACCCAGTCAAAAAATGGGCCAAAGAACTAAATAGGCATTTCTCCAAAGAAGACATATAAATGGCTAACAAACACATGAAAAGATGTTCAATATCACTCATTATCAGGGAAATGCAAATCAAAATCACAATGAGGTACCATTTCACGCCAGTCAGAATGGCTGCGACCCAAATGTCTACAAGCAATAAATGCTGGAGAGGGTGCGGAGAAAAGGAAACCCTCTTACGCTGTTGCTGGGAATGCAAACTAGTACAGCCATTATGGAGAACAGTGTGGAGATTCCTTAAAAAACTGGAAATAGAACTGCCTTATGACCCAGCAATCCCACTGCTGGGCATACACACCGAGGAAACCAGAATTGAAAGAAACACATGTATCCCAATGTTCATTGCAGCACTGTTTATAATAGCCAGGACATGGAAGCAACCTAGATGTCCATCAGCAGACGAATGGATAAGAAAGCTGTGGTACATATACACTATGGAGTATTACTCAGCCATTACAAAGAATACATTTGAATCTGTTCTAATGAGGTGGATGAAACTGGAGCCTATTATACAGAGTGAAGTAAGCCAGAAAGAAAAACACCAATACAGTATACTAACGCATATATACGGAATTTAGAAAGATGGTGACAACCCTGTATGTGAAACAGAAAAAAGAGACACAGATGTATAGAACAGTCTTTTGGACTCTGTGAGAGAGGGAGATGGTGGGATGATTTGGGAGAATGGCATTGAAACATGTATAATATCGCATATGAAATGAATCGCCAGTCCAGGCTCAATGAATGATACAGGATGCTTGGGGCTGGTACACTGGGATAACCCAGAGGGATGGTATTGGGAGGAAGGTGGGAGAGGGGTTCAGGATGGGGGACACGTGTACACCTGTGGCAGATTCATGCTGATGTATGGCAAAACCAATACAATATTGTAAATTAATTAGCCTCCAATTAAAATAAATTTATATTTAAAAATAAAAATAAAATTCTTATGGAGAAATTAAAAATAATAATAATAATAATGAGCCAGAAGCTTATATAATTTGGATTGCTCCCTTTAAGGAAAATGGTACAACATTTTTGGGCTTCTCCCAGGGCCTTAGAAGGAGCCTGTGCAAATGAGGAATACCAAAACTTAAGGTGCATTAGCTTTGTAGAAAATGCAAATCTGACCAAATGTAACAGGTAAATCTTGTTCAGACCTTCATTTAAATAAAGTAGCATTTGTTGGACAAAATGTACAAAGTTTTTTAATACAGTCAGGAAATTTTGAGTATAGATTAAGTTTAGCTAGAAAACAAATTTTGGTAAAAATTTAAGAAAAATCCAAAATCTTTCTGTACATTAATATAAAACTAGAGTTTCTAGATTTGTTTACTAAAAAGGACAAGCAGTTTTCCTATAATTTTAGAAGTTCTCAGGATAGTTAAGTGGTAGACTTGAAACTATGGACTTTTGTTGTAGGAAACTGTATTTATTATATTATTAGAATAGAAAACAGGGGGGTTGCACTTAAAATTATTGTTCCTACAGCTTCCTAGGTGGCTCAGCTGGTAAAGAATCTGCCTGCAATGGGAGAGACCTGGGTTCAATCCCTGGGTTGGGAAGATCCACTGGAGAAGGAATAGGCTACCCACTCCTGTATTCTTGCCTGAAGAATCGCAAGGACTGTATAGTCTGTGGGGTCGCAAAGAGTTGGACACAGCTGAGAAATTTTCACTTCACTTCTTCACAGTTGAAAAATAGGTTTTTTACCTACCAGTCTTGTGAAAATTAACCAATTGATTATGAATTCACAGTCATGTTTTCTTTGATGCAGCTGGTAAAAAAGCACTGTTCAGATTCTTCTCCTAAAATTAGGAACACAGCTACTAGGCATCTGCCTTGGAAAATAACTTGAAAAAAAACCCCAAAAAGGATAAAAAGGAGCAGCAGTGGGTGATTTATATTAGTTCTTTTAAACTCCGTCAAGGAATTTGTCCTTTTAACCTAAAGATATGAGAACGCTATCAGAATATTAAGCCAGGAAGTTACAGGATCAGACTGAACATTAAAAAGACCATTAATTTTTTAATTTAAATGTGGTACTTTGGACACATATGTTTATTTCTGTTTTTCCCAATGTGTAAATAAAACTCCAATAATGAAATTTTAAAATAATTAATCCCCAAGGATAAGAACAGGAGAAGAGATGACAGCAAAAAAGAAGAGTGAACAAAATCATGGAATTAGAATGACTAGAAGAAAATTAACAGAGTTAATGAATTTGCAGTGACTGAAACCAGACGTGGAAGTGAGAATAGCAGTGCAAATCAACTTACTCCAGAACCCCTGAAATTTTGGCTTTTTTAGAATATTGTTTCCTTCTCCAGAAATTTATATTTATCCACATTTAGTGTAGAACTTGCATTTCTAGTTATTTAATCTTATGCATGCTCATTGTGACCCTAAACTGTAGCCTTCAAGACTTCTCTGTTCATGGGATTTTCCTGATGAGAATACTGGAATGGGTTGCCATTTCCTCCTCCAGGGAATCTTCCACACCCAGGGATCGAACCTGTGTCTCCTGCATTGCAGGCAGATTCTTTACCACTGTGCCACCAGGGAAGCCCAAATCTTATTATTGTTTATTTGAACCTAGGACTTTTAAATTGTTCTTATGAATATTTGTTCTTTCTCTCATTCTCTCTCTGTTTCCACTGAATTTCCTAATTATGCTGATACTTACAAAGTATATGGGCTTCCCTAGTGGCTCAGATGGTAAAGAATCTGCCTGCAATGTGGGAGACCAGGGTTTGATCCTTGGGTAGGGAAGATCTCCTGAAGAAGGGAATGGCAACCCATTTCAGTATTCTTGACAGGAGAATTTCGTGGACAGAGGAGCCTGGCAGGCTATAGTCCATGCAGTCACAAAGAGTCAGACATGATTGAGTGATTGAGTGGCTAACTTACTTATAAAGTATGTAAATTTTGGAAAATCTCTGTATATTATGCCTTTCTTCTCTCATCTGAAAACATGAACACAATGCAGAAAATCAAAGGGCTCCTGAGAAGATTTTCAGCTATTACATATAAAGCATTTATGGCTGTGATGGACAAAGAAATGACCAACAGACATGTAGTTCTATAGTGGTCCATGTAAAGAAATCTAATATGTAAAAAGGATGGCAAGTCAAATCAGTGAAGGAAATTGGGTTATTCAATAGAGTTTAGGCTTAATTAGCTATCCAATTATTTTTTAAATACTAATTTTAGTGCTCTATCACATAACAATCACAGGAATTAATTTAACACTCCAGTATTCTTGCCTGCAGAATTCCATGGACAGAGGAGCCTGGGAGGCTACAGTCCATGTGGTCGCAAAGCGTCAGACATGATTGAGTGGCTAACTTGCTTATAAGATATATGGATTTCGGAAAATCTCTGAATAACATTATGCCTTTCTTCTCTCATCTGAAAACATGAACACGACGCAGAAAATCAAAGGGCTGCTGTGAAGATTTTCAACTAGTACATACAAAGCACTTATGGCTGTGCTGAACAAAGAAATGACCAATAGACATGTAGTTCTATAACTGACCATGTAAAGAAATTTAATATGTGATCAAGATGGCAAGTCAAATCAGTGAAGGCAATTGGGTTATTCCATAGAGTTTAGGCTTAATTAGCTATCCAATTATTTTTTAAATACTAATTTTAGTGCTCTATCATATAGCAATCACAAGAATTAATTTAACACTCCAGTATTCTTGCCTGGAGAATTCCATGGACAGAGGAGACTGATAGGCTACAGTCCATGAGGTTGCAAAGAGTCAGACATGACTGAACGACTTTCACTTTGACTTTTCACAGAGCTAAATGTGATTTTGGGGCGGGGGGGCGGGGGGGGGGGGCGTGCCTGGAAAATGTGAGGTTTGGATGGGAAAATGAAGAGAAAATAACTATAAAAGTGAGGTGGGGCAGTGAAATAGAGGCATTTATGTTAATAAGATAGGAAAATCAGTCTGAAACAGGACACATAACACACAGAAAAGATTGAAATATTGAATTACTTCAGTACTTAAGGTTTTACAATACAAAGACACCATGAACAAAGTGAAAAGATATTCAAGATTTAGAAGAAAAATGTTTATAAAATATATATAATGCAGGATTTATACCCACAATATATAAAGAAAATAAGCAATAATAAAACTACAAAATAATCAACATGAATATGGATAAGACACTCTAGCTGCTTTAAGAGGCTATCAGCAAGATTCCCAAAGATATCCGGGTTCCTGGTCATTGTATCAAGTCTACAGCTCTTGTCTGGAAATATACTGGATCAGGCTAGACTAGGATAAAAGGCTAAGGATAATAATTACGCTGTTGTCTGGGTATATGCTGCTTCATTCTTAGTCATTCTTAGAACTATAAAACTATGAGATGAATGGTGGCCATGCTCATAAGAGATGTGGATGGCTTTCATCCACATTGGCCTCTACATTCATACAGCCATCTCAGCCTGACTTATGAACTGGTGAATCTGGAGGGAGCAGTTCATTTTCCAGAAATTCTGACCTTCATAGTTCAGGCTCTTTATCCGTAACCATGAACACAGAGGAAAAGCTTTGGAGGACTCTGAACATTGGACCTCCACTTTCCTGCATAATGGTGCTGATCCCTCCTTGAGGTATTCTGATGGTCTTCCCTCTCTATTCCTAGAAAATGTTCATCTGATATGACTTATCCACATTCTTTGAATACACCATGCTAATTCCTTTATGAAATACACTCAGTTTTGTTAAAGAATGGAGAGTGATCTAAGGAGGAGAAAATTGAGCAATAATATGAGACAGTAGGTCCTTGTTTACTATTGATTTTATATATAGTAGTGTGTATATGTTAATCCCAACCTCCTAATTTATCCCTCCACCCCCAGCTTTCTCTTTCAGTACCGATATGTTTATTTTCTAAGTCCAAATTTATTTCTGTTCTGTAAATAAGTTCATTTGTATCGTTTTTTTCAGATTCGACATATAAATGATATCATACTTGTCTTTGTCTGACTTACTTCATGCAGTATGATAATTGCTAGGTTTATCCCTGTTGCTGCAAATGACTTTCATTCTTCTTTATGGATGAGTGATATTCCATTGTTTGTAGGTACCACATCTTCTTTATCCATTCATCTATTGATGGACATTTAGGTTGCTTCCATGTCTCAGTTATTGTAAATAGAGTTGCAATGAACATTGGAGTACATGTATATTTTCAAATTACGATTTTCTCTGGATATATACCTAGAGTGGGATGGCTGAGTCATATTGCAGATTTTTAAGATTTTTAAATTTTTTAAGGAACATCCATACTCTTCTCCATAGTAACCTTACCAGTTTTCATTCCCACTGGTAATGTACAGGGGCTTCCTTCTTTGCAGACCCTCTCGAGCATTTACTGTTTGTAGACTTTTTGATGATGGCCATTCTGAATAGTGTGAAGTGATTCTTCACTGTGGTTTTGATTTGCATTTCTCTACTAAATAGTGATGTTGAGGTCAAGTTTTCCAGAGAGTATCTGGCCCTCCCCTGAGTGAGGGAGACTCTTGCTAGCCTTTGGTATTGTAGAGATTTCCTCACCTTGTGCAAGTTCTCCATACTTGCAGTATTTTCCATGTTTGCTAAAATTACTAGAATCTCAGAAAAGATATGAAAATAATAAAAAACATTGCATTAGTGCTATAGAATTCAGGGAAGGAGAAAAAGAGTGGTTTTCCGTAGCCTGGCAGCTGATTTGTGAATAAAGGGGTCAGGAAGAGGAAGGAGGTAAGAGTAGGAATTAAAAAAAGAAATCTGGTATTGACCCTAAGCACAGAATGAAGAGAACATGTCTTCTAGGAAGGTGGTCCTGAGGAAGCCTGTTGGAAGCATCAGTGAGAAGGGGTCTCAGATGCTCCCATGTTGGGTTCATGGTCCTCAAATTTCACTCACAATGAGATATGACACTTAAAAATGGATGCTCACTATTTTATTGGTGAATTGAAGATAAACTGACTTATTCCAATGTCATGGCTTTGTGAAGGACTAGTATCTTCATATTCATTTTCTGGGGGAAAATAAAGGAAGTTCAGACAAGATCAGCAGGGGATATCTATGCCTGTTACTAATTGAAGAAAAGTGGGTGAGAGCTTACAATATCTCCATCTTGTTTTCCTCATTTTCTCTTTCTTTCCTAATTTCTTTTTGTTTATGATTGATATGTACCTAACAGACAATGAACTCTACAGTTTTGCTTGCAAAATGAATTTTTAAAGATTCTCCTAAGGTTATCTTTTAATGACTGTGGATAATGTTCAAGTATGTATTTACAAAGACACTTACTGCAATATATCCTATAATAACAAAAAAAATGAAACCAGCCTACATGTCCATTGATGGAATTTCATTAAAGTAATCATGGCATAGCCAGACAATGGATAGTATAGATTGGTAAAACAGAACAACAACAAAAAAAAACCAGAATCAAATAAATCCACATAGTTCTATGAACTAATATGGAAGTTTTTCAAAAAGTGTGTTATTTTAAATGAGAAGCATATAAACCTGTACATAAAAATATGATATCATTTATGGATAAAAAAGATCATATATATTCAAACAGACACAAATGTTTTCAAGAGGATATTCAAGAGAGTTAACTATGGTGGCTTTTGGAAAAGGAACTGGAGAGGTAGGGTATCCTATGCCTTTAACAGTTAGCCTCATACTTAATGTTTAATTTTTTTCTAACTTAAGTATATATTCAGTTCAGTTCAGCCACTCAATTATGCCTGGCTCTTTGCGACCCCATGAACCCCAGTGCACCAGGCCTCCCTGTCCATCACCAACTCCCAGAGTCCACCCAAACCCATGTCCATTGAGTCGGTGATGCCATTCAACCACCTCATCCTCTGTCGTCCCCTTCTCTTCCTTCCCTCAGTCTTTCCTAACATCAGGGTCTTTTTCAATGAGTCAGCTCTTCACATCAGGTGGCCAAAGTATTGGAGTTACATCAGTCCTTCCAATAAACACCCAGGACTGATCTCCTTTAGTGTGGACTGGTTGGATCTCTTTACAGTCCAAGGGACTCTCAAGAGCAGCAATAGTTTTAAACTATGTAACATTTGGCAATAAAAATGTATAGTATCATTTAGCAGGTACACTGGATCTAACAGGTCTGGTCTGGTGGAAACCTGAGATGGGAAATGTTTGAACCTGAGAAGGACAGGAGAAGATCAAGAGAGAATCAAGATCTGCTTCCTCATTACCAAACAACTTTAAGGCAAGTAATGGTTATGGAAAAAACAACTTGGGGTTCGTGTTTTTCAAAATTGGATGCACCATGGATATCTTATTAAAAATACAAAGTCCTACTACCCTATTCCAGATATCTGAATAGAAATCTGTAGAACTGGGATCCAGGACTATGCAGTATCTATGTGGTTCCAGTTGACTCAGTGACTCACTTAAGTTTGAGATCTGTAAGTGTTAGGGCCCTTGATGGAGAGTAAGCTTGATTCATATTTGTTATTGAATTCCAGATTACTGGGGTAGTGGGCCTTGAGGAGGTCATTGTGATTCATGCCCTGGGAGTGGTAGTCCCTGATTCTTCCTAAGACAGGTGTGGGAGAAGAGCAGTGACCAAGACCTCTTTGTGATAGTGGTCTCTGTTGAGGATGACCATTTTGTAAGCGTGGTCTCTGCTGAAAATCACCATCTTGTGGAAGTGGTCTCTGTTGAGGTTCACCTTGTGGGGGTGGTTGTTGCCGAGGTTGACCTTCTTGTAGTTGGGGGTTCTCTGCTGAGGTTCACCATCTTGATTTTACCATTAGGATGGAGTCTAGATGGTAGTGCACCAGGTCCCCCAGAGAGTGGTCTCTGAAACTGTTCAAAAGAGCCCTAATCTGGGTTCTCTACATCTGTAGAATACAGCACAGGAATAGAAGAACTTGATGTTGGAAGGCTCCCCTCTCATTTTGATCTCTGGTCACCTTATATAGTCTCTTTCTCCCAGGACCTGCTTCTGAACTACCAACTTCCATCCTACCCTCAGCTTCATTTTGCATTATTCCTGTTCATCCATATACTAATGATATTGAATTGTAATTCTGTATTCTTGAGACAAACATGTGTCTTCAATTTCACAAAAAAAGAAGGTGCTAGATATCTTAGAATTCTCAGAAGATGCCTCCAAATACAGAAGAAGAGCAAAGGGATTATCCATGCAATTATGTTGTCATGTCAGTTATATTTTGGGTCACTGACATACTGTAACAACTATGATTTCAAGTCTAGCCAGTTTGAGTGCATATGTAGAACCATCTGTTCTGAGACAAGGTGGAGCAATAATAAGAGTGAGAGAAAGACAACCTGATGGTCCACACAGGAATCTGAATAACCATAGGCATATTATATAACTACAGGGACACAGTTGAGCAGAGAAATATAAAGGAAACGTACCCGAAGTCCATTTCTTTGCATTTTTCCTTAAACTGTATATGCAGAAGACATAAGAGATGTGGGTTAAATCCCTGGGTTGGGAAGATCCCCTGGAGAAGGGAACAGCAATCCACTCCAGTATTCTTGCCTGGAGAATCCCCATGGACAGAGGAGCCTGGTGGGCTGCAGTCCATGGGGTCACAAAGATTCTGACATGATTGAACCAAAATAGCACAGCAAAGACAGAAATATTGGGAAAGAAGAAAATAGTTGAAGGGTTGGTTCTCAGGAGTCATTTCTGCACAAAGGGAAATGGCAGCATACTCCTGTGTCATCCAAGATAGACATCTGGGCTATTCAAGTTAGGGCCATGCTCGTAGTCCTGAGATCAAGATTGAGTAAAGGGTTGCCTATGTCTTTAGGAGCTCAAACATTAATCAGTTTTTGATCAAAGACTGATGCTAGCAAGACGCCAGAGAAATGAAAAGTTTTTAAGGTTAAAAAAAAATTGAGGATTAATTGAATTTTACAATACATGCAGCTGAGAAACCTTCACTGTTGTCTTCTAGGGAAAGAAGCAGAAGATGAAAGACAAAGTAAGTACTAAATCCTTCAGGGCCAACAACTATTCTCCAGGGAAAGGGATGCTTCAAACACTCATATTCCCTAAGTTAACTTGTCAATCACTATCTGTGATACTTTTGCAAAGGGAGGAAGACCTGAAGGGATGGCAGGGTTGCTCCTGTGCTGAGGATCAACCACAAACTCAAAAGAGGAGAGACCCTTTTATCCTCCCTGCTGCTGCTACTGCTAAGTCGCTTCAGTCGTGTCCAACTCTGTGTGACCCCATAGACGGCAGCCCACCAGGCTCCCTCATCCTTGGGATTCTCCAGGCAAGAACACTGGAGTGGGTTGCCATTTCCTTCTCCAATGCATGAAAGTGAAAAGTGAAAGTGAAGTTGCTCAGTCGTGTCCGACTCTTAGTGACCTCATGGACTGCAGCCTACCAGGCACCTCCATCCATGGGATTTTCCAGGCAAGAGTACTGGAGTGGGTTGCCATTGTCTTATCCTCCCTAGGATCCCTCAAACCCTAATCCTAATTTAGGTTAAGTGCTGGGGCATTTCACTGTCATGTTCTCATACATCTCTGCCTCTTACATCTTTTAACATGCTTTCTCAGGGTGGGGCAACAGGTGTAAACTTGGAGATACAATCTTGACCGTAGCGGGCACAGTGCATTGAAACAGTGGATGTGGGTGGGAGTAAAATAAGAGCACTGGGCACTGAAATCTGTATATCTTCATGTGGAGACAGAGGGATTTATTATGATAATCTCTTTCTGAAATAGCCCTGAATGGGTTTCACCTCCTTCATCCATCTGGCATCTCCTAGCAAGGCCACCTTCATCCCCTGCCTACTTCAGTTACCATAACATCTTCCTGAGAGAACTTCTCTTTTCCAGTCTTGCCTTTTTGCAAAGCATCCTTCTTAACACAGTCAGGAAGACTTTTGTAAAAATGTTAATTTTGCTTTGTCTTTACTCTGGTTTAAGTTGTGTCTTGGGCTCAAATTGCACTTTAAATAAAATGTGAGGACTTGGCATCAATGAGGATGTGAAGGGCCCTATCCTTGTCTTAAGAACTTTGAAGGTTCACCTTTCTTTTTATTTCTGTCCCCTCCTTACCAGGCTTCCTCATTGCAGTGTCATCTCCCAATCCCAAGCAAAATCTCAGTAACCTTGCCTCTTATTCTTACCAGAAATGGGGTCTTGAGGTGAGCTCAGGGCTATCAAGGCCACTGAGAGTAGGATCAGCAGAATCTTGGAGGAAGCTCTGGAATATTCTCAGCCCTGTGCTGGAGGAAACCAGGCAACTTCCTTCATAAAGGGGAGCAGAACAATGTTAACTCTGAGTTCTATACTGAACAGTCCTAGTCACCAGGTTTTGTTGTTGTTCAGTTGCTCAGTTGTGTCCAACTCTTTGCCCACCCCATGGACTGCAGTATGCCAGGCTTCCCTGTCCTTCACCATTTCCCAGAGCTTGCTCAAACTCTTGCATTGAATCAGCGATGTTATCCAAATATCTTGTCCTCTGTCATCCCCTTCTCCTCCTGCCTTCCATCTTTCCCAGCATCAGGCTCTTTTCTAATGAATCGGCTCTTCGCGTCAGGTGGCCAAAGTGACCAGGTAGACACAGTTATAGTTGGGACTTATCCCAGCAGGATGGAGTGGGTAGGATGTGCCTACTGTCTCATTTCCAAAAGATGCAGCATTCAACTTTGAGGGAACTATGTCTAAGCAGTCAGCACTGATAATAGGATTGTTCTGTGATATTTGATTTTCACTGGGTTCCCTGGGACTTTGTCTTACCATGTATTCTTCATATGTTTATGTGTCTGTTTGGGGGTTGACAGTGATCCTATAGCCCAAAGTGAAGTTGGTCAATGTCTCTGGCCATTATTATGGCCAAAGTCCATAATTCATGTATTTTGGGAACCTGATATATCATATGGTACATAAGATGTATAGCAAAATAGTTTGATGATATAGAGATCATCTCTGTTTGTCTTTGAAATGTACACATGGAAAATAGAAGGTTGACCCTGTGTCTGCTCAGACTCTGAGGTTGTCTAAGATTTGTTGGTTCTAATAGAGAAGCTTGGTGTTGTTGAACAAATATGACCTAAGACTTTGTATTCTTATCAGTATTCTTGGGATTTATAGTATTTAGGGAAACAAAGGTAGACACAAAATCCACCATAGGTTATCTAGGACAGAACAAGATGAATACCTAGTTCCTTATATAATTCGTGTTATTTTATGTTTTTTGAGACTTCTTCCATGCTCTTTCCCTTTTCTGAAATCTTCTATAAGAGTTTGTTTGGCTTCACTTCTGCTGCAAAATATTTTTAACCACCTTTGACTCTGGCCACCACTGACAGTAGTGGCAACAATTATGCTCTCTAACACGACAGTCTACTACTCCCTTCAAATCCTCAGTTGCATTGCCTTGATCCTCTATTTTCCTGTCAGTGTGCATGTTAAAAAATGCTTTTTTTTTCAGATTGTTATATAACACGGGAAATTTTCTGTAGAATATTTTGACACTCATTTGTCCCCATTTTCTGTCTGAAATTATTTGGTGATATTTTCTCTGCTTAATCAATGCTCCTTGTGTTTCTTTTAGCTTTTATATGTGGTGGTTTTGCTGTGCCTTTGTGGGGAATATTTATTAGACCACTAAATTAGGAACTATTCTAGCTTCTCTGGTTTGGTTCATTTTAATTTAAAAAATATGGTGACAAAAATTTATTTGCAAAATTTTTTTGATTATGTGCATTCTGCTTTTCAGTTGCTTGCTAATCTGTTATATTTAGCAGTCATCCCTCCCTCCTTTTATTTGGTGACTGGAATTATTAATACTATCAGTTGGAACTTATTTCAGAACTATTAGTACTATATCTTATGTTCTTATTCAGATTTTGAGTGAGTGGTAATTTTAGAATGGTGTCCTTGGAGTATCGCAAGGACTGTCACATGGCTGGAAATCCTAAGAACAGTGCCCTTGACCAGTGTGGATAATCCAGTAGGTTCCTGTGCCTGCATATGAGTGTCTTGGTCTTTCTGAAAGGTTCCAGATAATATTACTGGAAGGCCTCCTAATACAATGGATTTTTCTACACATAAAAAACCCTTGTGCCCATGCAGGGTGACTGTTCAGATTGTTTTCCTTCTCTGGCATAATAATGGATGTATTTGGAAAAGGGACTGTATCTGCAGTTAGAAATGTAAGAAAGCTATGTGGCTGTGTGGTGAGGCAAATGGTTCCAGCTAGGCTTGGTGGAAGAAAGGGAGTAGTTTTAGGGATAAGCAGAGACCCCCTTATGGTATTGGAGTGACTGTTTATGGTTTCCTCAGACAATAATTTGAAAAGGAAACTGGAGACAAACTAGTCCTCACCAGGTAGATTTTGGTAGACATTCCACCAAAGAGAAGAAGGGTCAGAGATAAGGAGGAGAGGGAAGTGGCAGCCAACTTGAGTGGGGGCTGTGAAGGGGCGGTCCTGCTGGAAGTCAGGCTTACCTTCCACATTGTGAGAACTGGAAAAGAGCAGGTGACTCTTCAAAATGTCACTCAGTTCAGAACCTTTCAATAACCTTTTCCAGTGTCAGCCATGCAGGTAAGAGATTAGTGTGCTGTGACTGGAAAAATATCAGCCCTGAACTCACTAAACAGAACAAAAACATAGGAAACAGAAGAGCTGGAAGAGGACGCTGTCCATCAGGAAGGGCAAGGAAGAAGCAAAGAGCATGACTTCAGCACATGCTTAGGTAATTGAAAAGGAACAGAAGCTCTCAAGCAATGCATTTGCCCCCTAATATGGATGCTTAACTTGACATGTGCCAAGGAGAATTCCTAATTTCCTTCCCTGAAACCTGCAAACTTTTCTCAGTTGAAAACAGATGTTTCACACCCCCAAGACACATATTAATCAAATTAATGAAGATCAAAATCAAAGAACAAATATTAAAAGCAGCAAGGAAAAAACAACAAATAACTCATGAGGATTCCCATAAGGATAACAGCTGATCTTTAAGTCGAAACTCTTCAAGCCAAAAGGGAATGGCAGGACATAATTAAAGTGATGAAAGAGAAAAACCTACAACCCAGATTATGGTACCCAGCAAGGATCTCGTTCAAATATGAAAGAGAAATCAAAAGTTTTACAGACAAGCAAAAGCTCAGAGAATTCAGCACCATTAAACCAGCTCTTCAACAAATGCTAAAGGATCTTCTCTAGACAGGAAACACAGAAAAGGTTTATAAACTCGAACCTCCCCCCAAAACAACAACAACAACAACAACAACAAACTAAATGACAATGGGATCATACCTATCAATAATTACATTAAATGTAAATGGGCTGAATACCCCAACCAAAAGACAAAGGCTGGATGAATGGACACAAAAACAAGACTCCTATATATGCTGTCTACAAGAGACCCACCTCAAACCTAGGGACACATACAGACTGAAAGTGAAGGGCTAGAAAAAGATATTTCATGCAAATGGAGACCAAAAGAAAGCAAGAGTAGCAATACTTATATCAGATAAAATAGACTTTGAAATAAAGGCCATGAAAAGGGACAAAGAAGGACATTACATAATGGTCAAAGGATCAATCCAAGAAGATATAACAATTATAAATATATATGCACCCAGCATAGGAGCACCACAATATGTAAGGCAAATGCTAACAAGTATGAACAGGAATATTAAGAGTAACACAATATTAGTGGGAGACTTTAATACCCCACTCACACCTAGGGATAGATCAACTAAACAGAGAATTAGCAACAAAACACAAACTTTAAATGATACAATGAACCAGTTAGATCTGATTGATATCTATAGGACATTTCACCCTAAAACAATGAATTTCACCTTTTTTTCAAGCACACACAGTACCTTCTCCAGGATAGATCACATCCTGGGCCATAAATCTAGTCTTGATAAATTCAAAAAAATTGAAATCATCTCAAGCATCTTTTCTGATCACAATGCAATAAGATTAGATGTCCACTACAGGAAGGATTGAAGCCGAAGCTGAAACTCCAACACTTTGGCCACCTCATGCGAAGAGTTGACTCATTGGAAAAGACTCTGATGCTGGGAGGGATTGAGGGCAGGAGGAGAAGGGGATGACAGAGGATGAGATGGCTGGATGGCATCACTGACTTGATGGATGTGAGTCTGAGTAAGCTCTGGAAGTTGGTGATGGACAGGGAGGCCTGGCGTGCTGCGATTCATGGGGTCACAAAGAGTGGGACATGACTGAGTGACTGAACTGAACTGATGCCTGCCATAGTGTAAGGTACAGAATAGGCACTCAATTCATGTTAATTTTCTCAATGTCCTCAAGTACCCAACTACCAACTGTTCCTGTAATCAAATAAGCAGGGCCAATCCTACCATATACAAATATCTGCTAGCACTGCCTTCTACATATACTATACTGAGCGACTGAACTGGACTGAACTGAACAGGAAAAAAGCTAATAAAATACAAACATATGGAGGATAAACAACACACTTCTGAATAACCAACAAATGACAGAAGAAATCAAAATATGCATAGAAATGAGTGAAAATGAAAACAAAACAACCCAAAACCTATTGGAATCAGTAAAAGAAGTGCTAAGGGGAGGGTTCATAGCAATACAAGCCTACCTCAAGAAACAGGAGGGAAATCAAATAAATAACCTAACTGTACACATAAGCAACTAGAAAAAGAAGAAATCAAGCATGCCAGAGTTAGTAGAAGGAAACAAATAATAAAAATTAGGGCAGAAATGAATGCAAAAGAAACAAAAGAGACCATAGCAAAAATCAACAAAGTTAAAAGCTTGGTTCTTTGAGAAGATAAATAAAATTCACAAACCATTAGCCAGACTCATCAAGGAAAAAAGGGAGAAGAATCAAATTAACAAAATTAGAAATGAAAATGGAGAAATCACAACAGACAACACAGAAATACACAGGATCATAAGAGACTACTATCAGCAATTATATGCCAATAAAATGGACAACTTGGAAGAAATGGACAAATTCTTAGAATAATATAACTTTCCAAAGCTGAACCAGGGAGAAATAGAAAATCTTAATAGACACATCACAAGAGCATAAATTGAAACTGTAATCAGAAATCTTCCAACAAACAAAAGACCAGGATCAGATGGCTTCACAGCTGAATTCTACCAAAAATTTAGAGAAGAGCAAACACCTATTCTACTCAAACTCTTCCAGAAAACTGCAGAGAAAGGTAAACTTCCAAACTCATTCTATGAGGCCACCATCACCCTAATACCAAAACCTGGAAAAGATGCCACAAAAAAAGAAAACTACAGGCCAATATCACTGATGAACATAGATGCAAAAATAGTTAACAAAATTCTAGCAAACAGAACCCAAAAACATAATAAAAAGATCATACATCATGACCAAGTGGTCTTTATTCCAGGGATGCAAGGATTCTTCAATATTTGCAAATCAATCAATGTGATATACCACATTAACAAACTGAAAGATAAAAATGGTATAATTATTTCAATAGATGCAGAGAAAGTCTTTGACAAAATTTAACATACATTTATGATAAAAACCCTCGAGAAAGCAGGCACAGAAGGAACATACGTCAACATAATAAAAGCTATATATGACAAACTCACAGCAAACATTATCCTCAATGGTGAAATATTGAAAGCATTTCCCCTAAAGTCAGAAACAAGACAAGGGTTCCTACTCTCACCACTACTATTCAGCATAGTTTTGGGAGTTTTAGCCACAGCAATCAGAGAAGAAAAAGGAAATAAAAGGAATCCAGATTGGAAAAGAAGAAGTAAAACTCTGTTTGAAGATGACATGATCCTCTACATAGAAAACCGTAAAGACGCCACCAGAAAATTACTAGAGCTAATCAATGAATATAGTAAAGCTGCAGGATATACAATCAACACACAGAAATCCCTTGCAATCCTATACACTATCAATGAGAAAACAGAACGAGAAACTAAGGAAACAATTCCATTCATCATTGCAATGAAAAGCATAAAATACTTAGGAATAAATCTACCTAAAGAAACTAAAGACCTATATATAGAAAACTATAAAACACTGGTGAAAGAAATCAAAGAGGACACAAATAGATGGGAAAATGTACCGTGTTCATGGATCAGAAGAATCAGTATAGTGAAAATGAGTATACTACCCAAAACAATCTATAGATTCAGTGCAATCCCTATCAAGCTACCAATGGTATTCTTCACAGAACTAGAACAAATAATTTTACAATTTTTATGGAAATACAAAAAAAAAAAAAAAAAAAAAAAACCTCAAATAGCCAAAGCAATCTTGAGAAAGAAGAATGGAACTGGAGGAATCAACCTCCCTGACTTGAGGCTCTACTACAAAGCCATAGTCATCAAGACAGTATGGTACTGGCACAAAGACAGAAATATAGATCAATGGAACAAAATAGAAAGCCCAGAGATAAATCCATGCACCTATGGACACCTTATCTTTGACGAAGGAGGCAAGAATATACAATGGAGAAAAGACAATCTCTTTAACAAGTGGTGCTGGGAAAACTGGTCAACCACTTGTAAAAGAATGAAACTAGAACACTTTCAAACACCATACACAAAAATAAGCTCAAAATAGATTAAAGATCTAAATGTAAGACCAGAAACCATAAAACTCCTAGAGGAAAACATAGGCAAAACACTCTCTGACATGAATCACAGCAAGATCCTCTATGACCCACCTCCCAGAATATTGGAAATAAAAGCAAAAATAAACAAATGAGACCTAATTAAATTTAAAAGCTTTTGAACAATGAAGGGAACCATAAGCAAGATGAAAAGACAGCCTTTAGAATGGGAGAGAATAATAGCAAATGAAGCAACTGACAAAGAATTGATCTCAAAAATATACAAGCAACTCCTCCAGCTCAATTTCAGAAAAATAACCAACCCAATCAAAAAATGGGCCAAAGAACTAAACAGACATTTCTCCAAAGAAGACATATAGATGGCTAACAAACACATGAGAAGATGCTCAACAACACTTATTATCAGAAAAACACAAAACAAAACCACAATGAGGTACCATCTCACTCTGGTCAGAATGGCTGCTACCCAATTAAAATAAATAAATTTATATTTTAAAAAAAGTCTCCAAACAATAAATGCTGGAGAGGGTGTGGAGAAAAAGGAACCCTCTTACACTGTTGTTGGGAATGCAAACTAGTACAGCCACTATGGAGAACAGTGTGGAGATTCCTTAAAAAACTGGAAATAGAACTGCCATTTGACCCAGAAATCCCACTGCTGGGCATACACACCAAGGAAGCCAGAATTGAAAGAGATACGTGTACCCCAATGTTCATCACAGCACTGTCTACAATAGCCAGGACATGGAAGCAACCTAGATGTCCATCAGCAGATGAATGGATAAGAAAGCTGTGATACATATACACGATGGAATATTACTCAGCCATTACAAAGAATACATTTGAATCGGTTCTAATGAGGTGCATGAAACTAGAGCCTATTATACAGAGGGAAGTAAGCCAGAAAGAAAAACACCAATACAGTATATTAATGCATATATAAGGAATTTAGAAAGATGATAATGATGACCCTATATGTGAGACAGCAAAAGAGACACAGATGTAAAAAGCAGACTTTTGTACTCTGTGGGAGAAGGCGAGGGTGGGATGATTTGAGAGAATAGCATTGAAACATGTATATCACCATATGTGTAATAGATTGCCAGTCCAGGTTCAATGCACGAGACAGGGTGCTCAAGGCTGGTGCACTGGGATGACCCTGAGGACTGGGATGGCGAGGGAGGTGGGAGGAAGGGTCAGGATAGGGAACACATGTACACCCATGGCTGATTCGAATGTATGGCAAAAACCACCACAATATTGTAAAGTAATTAGCCTCCAATTAAAAAAATTTTTAATGGCATAAAAAAACATAGCTGGTTCAGAAAATAAAAATAAAAGGAGGAGCATCATCCATTTGTCTAAAAATTAATTGGGGATTCATTCTGGACCACTCATCCCCCATACTTCCCCATTAGCAAGTTCATTTGGCTGGGCCATAAAAATATACCCCAAATATGAGTTCATCAATAATGTCTACCATCAAAATATACTCCAAATATGAGTCCATCAATAATGTCTGCCAAAGGAACCTGCTGCAGGAGATGTTTCTTTCTTTCCTAAAGGAGTGCAACAACCTCCCAGCTAGTCTCAGTAACATTCTTGCCCTCTGCCACACCTGTATCAGTTCTCCACTCAACAACCAGAGTTACCTTGAAAATATACAAATTAGATCATATCACTTTCTTGCTTAAGAACCCCCAAGTTTTTTACACACTTTACAGGAGTGGTCAGGTATACATTTCTCACCTTAACTTTCAACAGCCATATGTCTGTGACAGAAAAAGAGGCTCTAAAAGGGGCACAATACGACATCTAATCCTCCAACTCTGGGAAGTCAAATTAACAGGACTTGACAGAATTACCCTTGGTTATTTCACAAAACATGTGCTGTTTTTTTTATTGAGGAAAATCCAGTACTCTTTGTTTGTGGCAGAAAAATCTCACATTTTGTGTTTAGCAGTTAGTACTCTTTTTTTCCACTGAGATTTTGGTTCCAAATGCGACAACTGAACTGAACTGAACTGAACTATATAGGAATCACAAAAAAGTACTATTTTGAATGGATTAAAGAGGTAAATGTGATTTATTGCCTCAAAACAAATGTGTGTATATATGATGTTGAGGTAGAGAAGCAGGAAAGGAATGTATGTAATAGTGGGCCGGAGAATAGGGGTGTTTATGGTAGTAAGATAGGCAAAACAGTCTGAACTAGGACATTAAACACATAGACATAAAAGAAAAAAGAGGCTTAATTACATCAAAATTTGAAGTATTTATAATTAAAAAAATTAAAAGACATTCATATTAGGAACTAGGAGCAAATATTTATAGAATATATCTCCTGCACTATGTAGATATCCATAATACATGATAAACCCAACAATAATAAAACTTCAAAAAATACAAAAATGAATAAATGTGATTACAAACATGGCACACTAGCTGCTAGAAGAGACTCAGCAGGATTGCCAAACCAAATGGGTTCTTGATCATTTTTTCAAGTTTGTAGCTCTTTGTCTAGCAATGTGCTGCACCAGGCTAGACTAAGCTGAGAAGCTAAGGGTGAAAACTGTGTTCATGTCTGGCTGTATGCTTCCTTACTCTGAAGTCATCTTGAAAACTGTTAAACTATGAGATGGATGGTGGCCCTACTGATAGGAGTTGTGCATGGCTTTAATCTACAGTGACCTCTACACTCACACAGCCATCTCAGCCTGACTTGTGTACTGCTGAAACCTGGAGGCAGCAATTCACACTCCAGAAAAATCTGACCCTCACTTATTCAGATTCATCATCCAACCAGGAACACACTGCAAAGGCTTTGGCGGGGTCTGATCATTGCACCTTCACTGTCTTAAATGATAGTGTTGATTGCTCTTTAGGTATTAATACTGTCTGCACTCTGTATTCTTGGAACAGTTTAGCCTCATATACTTTATTCAAAATGTGGTTTGAACTATCTTTCTACCAGTCAGAGATAGATATGAACTCTAAGTACATACACACAAGGACACATCAAAAGGTCAATAGTCATACAAAAGGAATTTAACTCTCACTAATATCAGGAAGAGAAACAATTAGATTAAGTATTTTTGTGTATATTTGAGTTACAGAAAGATAAAAGTAACAGATATCAAGGAATTGAGAGGATGTGAGCAAGCCAGTACTTTTCTTTAAATTATTATAGTTACCTTTGAGAGGTTAACATTTGCTACTTGCATACATTTTGACCCAGAATTTCAGTTTTGGTATATACTGGTTATATACAGAGTATTCTCCATAAAATACACAAAAATGAAACTTCTTTGGAGGCACAGTGGATAAGAATCTGCCTGCCAATGCAAGGGACACAGAGTCGATCTCTGGTCCAGGAAGTTCTCACATAGGGTGGAGCAACTAAATCTATGTGCCACAATTACTGAGCCCATATGTTGTAACTGCTGAAGCCTGTGGATCTAGAGCCTGTGTTCTGCAACAAAAGAATACGCTGCAGTGAGAAGCCCGCACCCTGCAATGAAGAGCAGCCCCTGCTTGCTGCAGCTAGAGAAAGCCCACATACGTCAAAGACCCAGTGCAGCCAAACACAAATAAATAAATTTTTTTAAAGATAAGCCCACCTGGGGCGTACGAGGCGGTGACAATGGGAGCGGCGCGGGTGGCGCCGGGAGGCAGCTGACAGGCGTCTGCGGCTTCGCTTCATGGCCGTTCTCCCGCCCCGCCTGGGCTCTGTGGGGAGCGGGGCGGCCCGCAGCGGCCGGGAGCCGGAGCTGGCGAGCCGAGCGGGGACCTGTGTACCGCGCCGCTGAGGCGCAGCATGTGAAGCGGAGACGGCATCCAGTGCGAGGCGAGCCTCTCAGCCGGCCGGAATGGCCACGACGGCCGAGCTGTTCGAGGAGCCTTTTGTGGCAGATGAGTATATTGAACGTCTTGTGTGGAGAACCCCTGGAGGAGGCTCTAGAGGGGGACCTGAAGCTTTTGATCCTAAAAGATTATTAGAAGAATTTGTAAATCATATTCAGGAGCTCCAGATAATGGATGAAAGGATTCAAAGGAAAGTAGAGAAACTAGAGCAACAGTGTCAGAAAGAAGCTAAGGAATTTGCCAGGAAGGTACAAGAACTCCAGAAAAGCAATCAGGTTGCCTTCCAACATTTCCAAGAACTAGATGAGCACATCAGCTATGTAGCAACCAAAGTCTGTCACCTTGGAGACCAGTTGGAGGGGGTAAACACATCCAGACAACGGGCAGTAGAGGCTCAGAAGTTGATGAAATACTTCAATGAGTTTCTAGATGGAGAACTGAAATCTGATGTTTTTACAAATTCTGAAAAGATAAAGGAGGCAGCAGACATCATTCAGAAGTTGCACCTAATCGCCCAAGAGTTACCTTTTGATAGATTTTCAGAAGTTAAATCTAAAATTGCAAGTAAATACCATGATTTAGAATGCCAGTTGATTCAGGAGTTTACTGGTGCTCAAAGAAGAGGTGAAATCTCCAGAATGAGAGAAGTAGCAGCTGTTTTACTTCATTTTAAGGGTTATTCTCATTGTGTTGATGTTTATATAAAGCAGTGCCAGGAGGGTGCTTACTTGAGAAATGATATATTTGAAGATGCAGCAATACTCTGTCAACGGGTAAACAAACAAGTTGGAGATATCTTTAGTAATCCAGAAACAGTACTGGCTAAACTTATTCAAAATGTATTTGAAATCAAACTACAGAGCTTTGTGAAAGACCAGTTACAAGAATGTTGGAAGTCTGATGCAGAGCAGTATCTCAAAAGTCTCTATGATTTATACACAAGAACCACAAATCTTTCCAGCAAGTTGATGGAGTTTAACTTAGGTACTGATAAACAGACTTTCTTGTCTAAGCTTATCAAGTCCATTTTCATTTCCTATTTGGAGAGCTACATTGAAATAGAGACTGGCTATTTGAAAAGCAGAAGTGCTATGATCCTACAGCGCTATTATGACTCAAAAAACCATCAAAAGAGATCCATTGGCACAGGAGGTATTCAAGATCTGAAAGAGAGAATTAGACAACGTACCAACTTACCTCTGGGGCCAAGTATCGATACTCATGGAGAGACTTTCCTGTCCCAGGAAGTGGTGGTTAATCTTTTGCAAGAAACCAAACAAGCCTTTGAAAGATGTCATAGGCTCTCTGATCCTTCTGATTTACCAAGGAATGCCTTTAGAATTTTTACCATTCTTGTGGAATTTTTATGTATTGAACATATTGATTATGCCTTGGAAACAGGACTTGCTGGAATTCCTTCTTCAGATTCTAAGAATGCAAATCTCTATTTTTTGGATGTTGTGCACCAGGCCAATACTATTTTTCATCTTTTTGACAAGCAGTTTAATGATCACCTTATGCCACTAATAAGCTCCTCTCCTAAATTATCAGAATGCCTTCAGAAAAAAAAAGAAATAATTGAACAGATGGAGATGAAATTGGATACCGGCATTGATAGGACATTAAATTGTATGGTTGGACAAATGAAGCATATCTTGGCTGCAGAACAAAAGAAAACAGATTTTAAGCCAGAAGATGAAAACAATGTTTTGATTCAGTATACTAATGCCTGTGTTAAAGTCTGTGCTTACGTAAGAAAACAAGTGGAGAAGATTAAAAATTCCATGGATGGGAAGAATGTGGATACAGTTTTGATGGAACTCGGAGTACGTTTTCATCGACTTATTTATGAGCATCTTCAACAATATTCCTATAGCTGTATGGGTGGCATGTTAGCAATTTGTGACGTAGCTGAGTATAGGAGGTGTGCCAAAGACTTCAAGATTCCTCTGGTATTACAGCTTTTTGATACTCTGCATGCACTTTGCAATCTTCTGGTAGTAAACCCAGATAATTTAAAGCAAGTCTGCTCAGGAGAACAACTTGCTAATCTGGACAAGAACATTCTTCACTCCTTCGTACAACTTCGTGCTGACTATAGATCTGCCCGCCTTGCTCGACATTTTAGCTGAGGTTGAATTTACAAGGGAAATGTGTTGTACTCCAGCAAGCCTTGGTTGAAAGAAAGCACAGAAGGTTTCTTATGACACGGCCAACATTTTATTGAAAAATGACTGTTTGGAAAAACAGCAGCCATATTTACCCTTGAGGATTTATTTGAAATTTGGACAATACTAAGAATATTTTGGTTTTTCCTTAAAAGTTTTAATTCCATTTCTGAACTTATATAAATCTCAAACTCTGTGAAGCTATATGTCATTGTTTTCATCCTGGAAAATGTTGATGTCAGAAGGTAAATGAGATTGTTACCAGTATTCCAGTTCATGTTCTTTGACATAGTCCGTTGGGAAATTTCAGCTTCCTGTTTTGCACTAATGATGGGTAAAATACAGCAAGACTCATTTATTATTTATCAATTTTCAATGACCTTTTCAGCAGTGGTAATTGTTAATCAGATTATTTTTAAGTTTTCCTGGAGAACTTTTTACCTATTTCAAAGGTTGAAAATTGGGCATAATTTCTGTAGTTGGTTCATTGAATTTTTTCTGAGGTACAACAGTAATACTATTCCAAAAAAATGTTATAAAGAAAACTAAAATGAAATACATTTTATGTAGGTATTAGCAGTGTGGATCAAAATACATCTGCTTTCTGGGTAAAAGGAAAAAAAAAGTTTACAATTTCTTATTTGGTAAACAGATTTTAAGCCAATGCTAGCAAGAAGTTAATAAAGCTACCTTATTTTATATTTCTTTTAAGATAAAGTAGAGGATGTTAACTGAAGGACCATATTTATTCATTATTTTAATATTATAAGGGAAGTAAAAAAGTAAGATATAGACTAAATGGTGCATGTCAGAATTATTGGCAGTGTTTAGCAGCAATGCAATCCTTTAAGATTTTTATCCTTATGCTAAACTGAAATAAGATGGAATGGCTAAACATGCAGGTAGTCTTCCATTTTAAGAGGAATTGGGAATTGATAGTCAGCATTATATTCTCATCCAGAGATGAACTTTGTAAGGACTAGTAGTTTTTAAATATATAGTGTCTGTCATTATCTTTTTCAAGGCATTTCTGAAGTGATTCCTACTGAGTGTAGTTAATTGAATTGGCTTAATATGGTGACATAATAAATCACTTATAAAATTTTAAATATCAAGTGGAAATTAAAAAAAATTATTAACTATAAACTTTCTCTGCAAGAATGCATTCTTAGCTGTATGTAGTGTTTCAGCTTCCATTGTATTATTCATCGTCTTCCAGGAACAGATAAACTTCAATGTTTGACTCATTTTTGGCTTTTTTTTCCTCTAATGTAGGCTTTTTGGCCTAATTTTGGAAAACTACATTTAAGAATATGTTTCTGAATGTTCAACTTTACCAAAACTTCCAGGTCCAGAGTGAGCTAGCTACTGTTTAAGTTACTTTTAACTGAATTTTCTTCATTTTCTGTTTAGCCCAGTGTTATCTAGGTAAGCAAGAGAAATAAACTATGCCAACATTTATCAAAGCATTTTGGGAAATTGTGGCAGCTTTGGAAGGCTGTCTAGTTTTCTATTCCTTAGCCAAAGGAAAGCCAGAACAGGTTTTGGATATTAGAGAAAGTCACATGCTTGTACTATTGCTATTTTAGAAAGCTCTGATGTGAATTCAAATTATACCTCTGTTACTTAAAGCCAACAATTTTAAAGCAGTAGTTTTACTGGCCATTTGAACTTTGTACACAGTGTCAATTTGTTTTAAAAAAAAAGGGGGGGGGAAATATCAAATAAAACATGAGAGAACATTATAAGACTTCCAAAAAAAAAAAAAAAAAGATAAGCCCACCTGGAGGAAAAGTGAGTCATTTGTTAACCATTTCAACAAAATCCTTCTTTTAAGGATATCTGCTTCCTTCCTTCTTCCATGTCTTTATACAACTAGGAGGGAGATATGTGTTCCTTTAGATTCTATGTAGAAGTTATGGTTGTATTTCTCTTTGAATTCAGAGAAAGAGCCACTGAAAGTTTCAGACCCCCTTATGTTGCTGACATAGTGGTGAACAGAATCTACAGACACTTGGACACAGAGATGGCAAGAAATGCCTTCTGTGGCTCTCATCACTGGAGACCAGAATCTGGGAGACACTCTCAGGCAAAAGACTGAAAGCAAGGCAGGAGACTTACAAATACACATTTTGGTAGACAATTCCTTGACCAGGCTTTCTCTCCAGGCTTTCTAAAGTTTAGAGTTATTGTGATTAAAGAATCAAAGTTTTGCTCAGCTAAAAGAGGCATCCACAATTTTAACCAACACTATGCCTCCCCAGAGAAATTTGTATCATTGTGCTCAAAGTAGCACACACATGATCTTCATTGTCGTGGTGTTTGTACTAGCAAACAAATTTAAAAAAAAAAAAGAAAGAAAGAAAGAAAATTATTTTATAAAGCTTCTTTTTATGAAGCCAGAAGAATAAGATACTAGAAACCTGTGTGAATGTATTGCTGATTTTAAAGGAAACTAATGTACATGGGGAAAATTTTTTTTTCAACTCACCTGTTAAGATCAGAGAAAAAGTTGAGCAACTGTAAAGAGGAATGCAGGTAGTCAAAAAAAAAAAAAAAAAAAAAGTTTGGAAACCCAATACCTCATTATGAAATTTTTAAATAAAAGTCAAGAAATCTAGTGAAGAATAGGCCTTAATTAAACAATAACAACAAAAATCCTCCAAAATGCATAACAAAAATAAGCTACAAATGAAAGTTAAATACAGTGGCTGGATTAAGGAGAGAAAACATCAAAAAATAAATTTCATGTACATGGTGGGAAGAATGAGTGTCAGAACATTCTAGACAAAATTCCCTGTGTTTAAGAATAATCTGAGAAAACATGTTCTAACATGGAAACTCACCGAAAAATATAAGATCAAGGCAATGAAACTGAAGATTTGAAAGGAATATAAGACCGTCTTTTGGGAGTTCATAAGTGTGGCTATTAAATTATCAGTGGAAGACAGGGAGGTTAAAAATATTTCATCACAGAAATAAGCCAAGAAGAATCTCGCAAAGAATTTAGAAAAGAGAAGAAGTTCTAGAGATATAGAATAACATGCTCCATTCAAGGAGATGTATATTCATTTTCTTTAGTCCTACAAGTCCTGTTGTAGATTTTGTGTCTACCTTTGCGTTTACTAACTATTGCAAGTCCTAAGATATTGAGAAGAATAGAATGTCTTAGGTTACCTTTTTGGACAGCTCCAATACTTTCCTATCAGAGACCAGATAGACCTGGATGATATCTGGTGGCCTGAAAAGACTGAGGGTCAGCCTTCTGCTGTCCACATGTGCCCAAGGATGCTATCCACATATATTTCATAAATAACCTGAAATGATCTCTATCATCAAAATGTTTTGCAATGTATCATATACATGGGTAAACAAATACCACAGTGATGGAGTTTGGGTGATATGAAGCCCAGAGATCACAGCCAAAACACACACAAATAACACTTGGAAGGACAAAGAAATGATTTCACCAAAAAGACTGAAAATCAAAGGATGACAGAACAATTCTAATATCTGTGCTGAATGCTTGGACATTCTCCCTCAAAAGCTTTGCCCACATCACATGTTGTACCTTTTAGAAATGACACAATAATAACATTCTATCCATTCCATCCTGCTGGGATTAGTCCCAGCTATAACCCTGTCTAACTGGTGACAAGATCTGCCCAGTACAGAATTCAAAGATGCCATTGTTATGATCCCTTTTATAAAGGAACCTGCCTGGCTTCTCCCATTGCAGAGTTGAGAGCAAATCCAGAGCTTCTTCCAAGATGCTACTGATCCTGCTCTCAGTGGCCTTGCTGGCCCTGAGCTCAGTTCAAGGTTCAGTTTCTGGTAAGAATAAAGGGGGAGGGTGCTGAGACTCTGCTTGGGGCTTGGGGGATCACACTACAGTGAGGAAGCTTGTAAAGAGGAGACATAAGTGAAAGATATGGCTGCAGGGTGCTTAAGACAAGAGGAAGGTGCTTCACCTCCTCTATGATGTGAAGGCCTCAAACTTAGTACAACTGGAAATCAGCAGAGAATTTTTAAGCAGAAGAATGATAAATTAAGACTTATCTCTGTGCTATGAAGGATGCATTGCAAAAAGGCAAGACTGGAACAGAGAAGTTCCCTCATGTAGATATTATGATAATCAGAGAAGGCACTGGATGAAGGTGGCCTTGCTAGGGGGTATCAGATGGATGGAGGAGGTGAAGTCCATTCAGAGATATTTTGGAGATAGAGCTGAGAGTAACAAATCTCTCTGTGTCTACATAGAAATATGGAGATTCCAGGGCACAGTGGTCTCATTTTATTCCCACCAATATTTAATATTTCAGAATGTTGTGCCCAATATGGCAAGATTGTATCTACATGTTTACTCCTGGTCCTTCTACCTTGAGAAGCCATGTTAATATAAGTAAAGTATTCCATGAATTGAGGGAAGAAGGACACTAAAACATAACACTGAAATATTCCAGCATTTAACCTAAACTAGCATTTGGGTTTAAGGGATCCTAGGAAGGATAAAAGGCCTCTTTTGAGTTTAAGGTTGATCCTCAGCACAGTAATAACCCTGCCGTGCCTTCATGTCCTCTTCCTTGTACAAAGGCATCACAGATGGTAGTTGAAAATTTATAATATCTTAGAGTATATACAGAGTGTGCCCTTTTCCTGTAGAACATTGTGAACCCTGGAGAATATAGGTTCATCTTCTGCTTCTTTTCCTAGAAAGCAGCAGTGAAGAGTCTCTGAGCACTGTATTAGGTAAGTTGCAATTAATCCTCCCTCATCTTTCTTTTTTTCATTAGCAAGTTTTCAGTTCTCTGGTGTCCTGTTATCATCATTATCTTGTGAAGAGTTATAATCACTGATAGAAACAATAAAGATAAAGGCAATCCTTTCTAACCTTGGTCTTGGGGACCATGAGCAAGGCCCTAACATAAAGAACATGATATCTAGCTTGGATGACACTGACTATGCTGCCTGTTCCCTCAGGCCAGAAATGACTGTTGAGAGAGGACAACAAAGGGAAGGAGTCACAATTCTGATTCCTGCAGCCTACTGAGAGCCAACCCCTCAACTGACTGTTTCCTTCTTCCTCAGTATTCTTCTCTTTAAATGTGTGGTTTAGAAAAAAATGCAAAGAAGCTAGGTCTGGTTCATTTTTAGCCTAGTTTTCTGCTCAGCTGTGTCACAGTACCTAATTAAAATTGGCAAGTTATTTAGTGATCCTGTGCAGGCCATCATATTCTCTCTCTCTCTCCCTTTCTCTCTCTCTCTCTGTCCTACTATTGCTCAACCTGGTTTTAAAGCCAGAGGGTTCCATATATACTCTCCACAGGCCAGACTTGGAGTCATAACTGGCAGGTTATGTCAGTGATCCAAAATATATCTGGCAGCATAACTGACATGATTTGCTTTTCTTCTGTCCTTGTGGATATCATCTGCCAATTCTAAGATATCCATCACCTTTTTGCCAAATTGTTTTTCTCAAGAGCAAAGAACTAAGACTCAGTGTCACTAGTATGTGGGTGAACAGGAGTACTGCAAAAACAAGTGAGTAGGAAGGAAGCTGGTAGTTGAGAGATGGATTTTGGAGGAAGGGACTGTCCAAAAAGTTTATGAGAGATCAAAATGACAGGGGAGCCTTCCATCACCTAGTTCCTCTTTTTTTGTGCCATACTCTGTAGATGAAACCAGCTCAGACTCAAGCTCGGATGAGGATGTTTTCATATTATCTCGTGGAAAACGCAGAGAACGCAGAGGATCACCACCTTCACCTAATGATGAAAATGAAGATGAGGAAGCTCCACCAGGGCCACCTCCACCAGGACCACCTCCACCAAGACCACCCCCACCAAGTGACGAACCTCAGCCAAGCCCACCCCCACCAGAGGAGCAACCTGAGCAGAGTCCAGATGAAGAGTCACCATCAGAGTAATCTGAAAGTCATTGTCAGGTATGACTCCAGCTCACTCTCCATCAAGGGCCCTAGCCCTACAGGTCTCACACTTTAGTGAGCCACTGAATCAACAGAAAATATGTAAAAATTGCATAGTCCTGGACACAAGTTTTAAAAGTTTCTATTCAGATAGTCTAAAAAAAGGTAGCAAAACCTCATATTTATTACAAGCTACCCAAGGTGATTCCAATTTTGAGACACAAGGATCATACATTGCCTTTTCCCCCAATGACCGCCTGTCCTAAAGTTGGCTGGTGATGAGGAAGTACAGCCACGTTCTCCCTTGTCCTTTTCTTTTCTACTGCTCTGGTTCAGTGACCCTCTCTTCTCAAGGTGCCACCTGACAGGCCTCTCAGGTCCAGGGTCCCTACTAAATGATACTTTAATTTTATGTTGCTAAATTTATCTAGCTAAAATATTTCCTTTTAAATTAGTATATGGTCAAGGTAAAAAAAAAATAACTGAGGAGAAAAGTATGAGGCTAACTCTTAAAGGCATCCACATCCTACCTTCCCATTCCCTTCCCCAAAGGCCACCACAGTTAACTCTTGAACATCTTCTTGGAAACACTTACACCCCTTAAAAGATAACTATACACTTTATTCACAAATGATGTCTTACTTTATGCAGATTAATGGGTTGCTTATTTGTAATAATATAGTTGTTAAAAATATTCCTAACAGTTCATTGAGCTATATGGGTCCATTTAATCCTCATTTTGTTTACTTTTTAATTTTGCTGTTCCATTGTCTGCCTGTGCCATGATTTCTTTAACCAACCGTTTATCAATGGATATTTAGGCCAGTTTCAGTTTTCACTAGTTAAAAATTGGTTGCAGTAACCATCTTTGTAAATACATATTTGAGCACTTTAAATAGTAACCAAGAGATAAAAAAGCTACTAACAACCTTTTATCTTGAAAGCAAGATTCTAGACCACATTATCCACTTGGTGCATAAAAATGACAAATCAAAAGAAATTTGTAAAGAAACAGGAGAGGGAAGAAGAAGAGAAGGGAAATGTGGGCTCTTGGCTACTTCCCTTCACTGTTATCCTCAAGGATTAGAAACCCCCTGCCCACTTTGTGTCAATATCCTCTTTTGCTTTTCAGAGCATGAGTATGAAGATACCAGTCCTTCAGAAAGCGATGACATTGGAAGACATCTGTCTTCAGTTTACCAATAAAATAATCAGCATCTAGTTTCTAAGTGTCATGTCTCGTTCCGGGTGTTTGTGAGTCTGAAATTTGAGGGCCATAAACATCCAAGACCGATGTCTCGTTGAAACTTCCAGCAGCATTCCTCCCAGACTGTCTTCTTAGAAGACATTTTCCCTTTGTTCTTTGCTTGGGGGCCAGAATATGTATCTCCTTTCTACCTCCTGTTGCCTCCCCCTTCCACCTGACACCTTTATTCAGAAGCCAGGTGCCTTTCCTGTCCTTTCCTGGTTTCTATTAGTACTAATGCAATGTTTTTTTTATTATTTTCACACCTTTCTAATAATTTTAGGGAAATAAAGAAAATGTTGCAAATATGAAGAAGTGGCAAGAGCTGAGAGAATCCTTAAAATTTCCAAAAGAATTGATCCTGGTTTCTAGTAAAATAAACGTGATTCTAGGTCCTTATTCCCTCAAGCCCATTACCACATCCCCCTCTTTTAAATCATTTCTCAGTTTTCTTTCTAAATCCTCCACCTTTCTATACCAAAATGTGAGTCAGTTTCATAAAGGAGATGACATGTTTTTTCTAAAAAGCAAGGAAAATTTGGGGTTCTTCAGACATGAGTTTATCTTATCTGCTTTTATTAGCTCTGGACTTTTAGAAAGCTACTTCAACTCTCAGAGCCTTAGTTTCCCTATCCATATAGTGAGGATAATATTAATGCCTACCCTGGGGCACGAAGAGTAACAAATACCATACATACAAACCTAGCAGAGGAACTTCCCTCGTGGTCCAGTATTTAAAACTCTAACCTCCCAGTGCAGGGGACCTGGTTCGATCCGTGGTCAGAAAACTAGATCCCACCTACTGCAACTTAGATTCTAATACTGCAACTAAGACATACCACAGCCAAATAAATAAAAATAAAGGTTCCTTTTAAACACTGGCAAAGATTGCCTTCACCACTTCCTAATAATAATTATAGGGAAAGTTAGTACATGTGAAATTGTAAGAAATTAAGTATTTCCCAAGTTAAACTGTTCATATTGCTTTGTCAGAAGGTCAAATGACAATAATTTCTGACAATGCCCCTTCCAAATTCAAAAACAATGAAAAATGCTTTGCTTTCTGGTAGCACATTCTGGTGTCTTTTCATCTGTGTGATACTATTTCTGATACTGATTCTGTCATGGAACATTGATAACTTCCACTCACTTCCATTTCTTACAAAGTTGGAAAATATTTCTGGGTTAAAAGACTCTCTTACAATGAGCATTAACAAAATCAATATTTAAAAAGAAACCTGGCATTGAGGCTGTTGACATCAACCGAAAAAACTAATGTTTAGATTCCATCAAAGGCTCCCCTACCTTGAAATCACATAGAATGAGAATCTGTCTAGGACGGAAAGCAACACATTCATGAACATCTCTGGCAAAGATTGACAAATCTTATGCACTAGAAAGAGGGGATCTCAGGAATATTCCTACAGAGCCAGATTCATCCTAATTCCAGGTCTACTCACTATACTTCTGTAAATGAATGCTGAGCATGATTTTATTTTTTACCTACAAGCTCAGACTATTATGCTGAACAGAAGTTAACTGAAACAAATGTTTTACTTAAACTGCTTCTTGAGTTATTCATGTTTAAATGTAATATAGAACTTCTCATGGTGGATTGTAGCTTTGGACTATATTTTCGATTCTGATTTTGGCATCTATTAAAAGTAATAGAACCTTGAGCTTTCTGTCAGCAAAATGATAAGTACATTCTTTAATTTCAAAAAACTACAATGCATTTCATTATTTCATTTAAATATGGCAAGTATTTTTTCCTATATTAAAAAAAAAATTGTCCAAAAACAAAATACTGCACCCCTAGCCAACAAACACACACACAAGGTTGAGGTGTTCTCAGAGGCCACAGCATAGGCACCAGCGGTCACAGCAGGCTTTGAAAGTGTGGCAGCTGTGGGGTCTGGTACCCTGAGACTCCTTCCTGGACCCCTAGAGGAGGCTTAATCACCGAGACTCCCATGGTCCCCCATCCTTAGGCCCCCTTTCAGTCCCACAGATGCACTTCAAGTGATGCCAGTTTGCAGCTGGACTGGGATTCTGCAGTGTGGGTGTCAGTAGGGCCTGCGTGTGCCTTTGCAGTCAAGGCCAGAAAACAACTGCACTGACTCTGAAACTATGACAGAGCCCACTTTGCATCACCCCCACCCCCACCGTGGGTGGGTCCACTGGCGAGACAGGCACTGGGGCTGCTGGTGGAGAGTGCCAAGGTTTGAGTGGACCCAGGCCTGTGCACACTCTGAGGAAGGGGTGGGAGACTGAGGGCAGGTGAGGGTCCGCAGTCTACCTTCCACGCACCACCTCCAGGTGGGCAGGAGAGTCAAAGGACCTGAGGGCAGAAGAAGGAGAGACATCTGCTTCCCCAGACATCCAGCACTCCTGTGGAGTGGCCTAAGCCCAGACCTGGAGAGCATGACATCACCACATCCAGCATTTCTGCAAGTCTTAATAAGACCTTCATCAACTGCATGTGTTCTACCCAGCTCTGACTTTCATGTAGTGTTCCTACTGAAAATGGCATAAAGCATAGAGAACTCAGTTAATCCAGGTTAGAAGAAAATAATGTGGAAAATCTTCTCTCCACACCCCTACAAGGCTCCAGCTGTGGACCTAACACTTGTAACACTGATCTGTGACAGAAAAAGAGGCTCCAATAGGGTTGAATATGATTTCTTATTTCAGCCAGTCTTTCAGCCTCAGGAAGACAAATTCGTAGGTTTTGACAGGACTCTCAGTTGCTTCACAAACTATGTGCTGCTTTCTTATTGAGGAAATTTCAAAACTCCACTTTTTAGAAATGTTTCAAATGTGTTTCACAATTAGCACCCTTTTTACCACCAAGATAATTTTGCTTCCAAAGCTAAGAAACCCAACTAATTGGCTCATGTGTAAAAGAAACAAACAGAATACCAAATAAAAGAGACATCAAACATGAGTGGATTCAAAGGCTCAATATTTTCAAAAGGCTTTAATCAGCCATGGGTGTACATGTGTCCCCTATCTGAACCCCCCTCCTACCTCCCTTCCCATCCCATTCCTCAGGGTTGTCCCAGTGAACCGGCCCTGAACACCCTGTCTAATGAATCGAAGCTGGACAGATGATATATTTCACTTATGGTAATATACATGTTTCAGTGATATTCTTTCAAATCATCCCACCCTCGTTTTCTCTCACAGAGTACAAAAGTCTGTTCTTTACATCTGTGTCTGTTTTGCTATCTTGCATATAGGGGCACATGTACACCCATGGCTGATTCATGTGAAAGTATGGCAAAAACCACTACAATATTGTAAGCTAATTAGCCTCCAAATAAAATGAATAAATAAATAAAGGCTTTAAATAATCAGTCTTCCCATGTGACTTTACTTTCTCCACCAGGCGTATTGACAGCTGAGCGTCATTCTCTCTTTGGCTCAGTCACTTCATTTTTCCTGGAGCTATTAGTAACTGCCCTCCGCTCTTCCCCAGTAGCATACTGGACACCTTCCAAGCCGGGTGCCTTATCTTCCATTGTCATATCTTTTTGTGTTTTCATACTGTCCGTGGGGTTCTCCAAGAATGAATACTGGAGTGGATTGCCTTTACCTTCTCCAGTGGACCACATTTTGTTAGAACTCTTCCCTATGACCCATCCGTCTTGGGTGTCCCTGCTCGGCGTGGCTCAAAACGTCATTGAGTTATACAAGCCCCTTTGCCATGACAAAGCTGTGATGCATGAAGGGGATCAGCTGTAGGCAAGAATCCCTTAGAAGAAACAGAGTGGCCCTCAGAGTCAAAAAAAAAAGTCAGAAATGCAGTACTCCGGTGCAATGTCAAAAAGGACAGAATAGTCTTGGTTCATTTCCAAGGCAAACCATTCAACATCAAAGTAATCCAAGTATTTGCCCTAACCAAAGAAGGTGAAGTTGACTAGGTCAACAAAGACCTGTAATACCTTCTAGAACTAACATCAAAAGAAACTGTATTTTTCATCATAGTGGATTGGAATGCAAAAGTAGGAAGTCAAGAGATACCTGGAATAACAGGAAAATTTCGCCTTGGAGTGCAAAATGAAGCAGGGCAAGGGCCAACAGAGTTTTGTCAATAGAAGACACTGGTCACACCAAACACCCTCTTCCAACAACACAAGAGACAACTCTACACATGGTCATCACCAAGTAGTTAATACCAAAATCAAATAGATTAGTTCTTGGCAGCTGAAGATTGAGAGCCTCTATACTGTCAGCAAATTCAAGACCAGGAGCTGACTGTGGCTCAGATCATGAACTCCTTATTGCAAAATTCAAGCTTAACTTGAAGAAAGTAGGGAAAACCACTAGGCCATTCAGATATGATCTAAATCAAACCCCATATGATTATACAGTGGAAGTGGAAATTAGATTCAAGGGAGTTGGTCTGATAGATAAAGTGCCTGATAAACTATGGACAGAGGTACATAACACTGTATAGGAGGCAATGACAAAACCATCTCAAAGAAAGGTTTTGCAATGAAAAAACACCATGAACAATGTTAAAAGATATTCAATATTTAGAAGAAAAACGTTTATTAAATATATATCATACAGGACTGATACCCACAATATATAAAGAAAACAAACAATAAAACTACAAAATAACCAACATGAATATGGATAAGTATGAAGTCAGACCAGGCATTCTGACTGCTATAAGGGATTGGCAGGGTGATTCCCAAAGGTGTCTGGGTTCCTGGTCATTGTGTCAAGTCTGCAGCTTTGTCTGGAAATGTATTGGATCAGCCAAAACTAGGCTGAAAGGCTAAGGATGATAATTGTACTGGTGTCTGGATGTATGCTTCTTTACTTGCAGTCCTTTTAAAAACTATAAAACTATGAGATGGAGGATAGCCCACCAATAGGAGGTGTGCATATCTTTAATCCACATTGGTCTCTACATGCACACAGCCATCTCAGCCTGACTTGTGAACTGCTGAAACCTGGAGCAAGGAGTTGATCTTTCAGAGATTCTGACTCTCATAGTTCAGGCTCTTCATCCATAACCAGGAATGCACTGGAGAGGCTGTGGAGTACTCCAAACATTGAACCTCCACTGTGGAGTGCTGATCACTGCATGATATATTCTGATGGTCTTCCATCTCTATTCTTAGAAAATATTTGTCTGATATGACTTATTCAAATTCTTTGATTTATACAATACACTTTAGTACTTCTTTTATGAGATACACACAGATTTGTTAAAGAATGGTAAGGCATCTAGGGAGGGAAAAAATTGAGGAATAATTTTAAAAGGGAAATGGGATGTAGTGGGCTCAAAGATATGGGGACTTGGAAACATTCATTTTCTTAGCAAGAGGATCAGTTATTTTAGAATTTCTTTTTTTGTTTGTTTTTCTTTAATTTTTATTTTATGTTAGCCTATAATTGATTTCACTCTCTTCTCTTTTTTCACTCTCTTTCACTCTTTCACTAAGGAGAGTGAAAAAGCTGGCCTAAAACTCATTATTCAGAAAACTAAGATCATCATATCTGGTACCATCACTTCATGGCAAACAGATGGGGAAACAATGGAAACAGTAGGAGACTTTATTTTGGGGGCTCTAAAATCGCTTCAGATGGTAACTGCAACCATGAAATTTAAAGATACTTCCTCCTTGGAAGAAAAGCTATGACCAAACTAGACAGCATATTAAAAAGCAGAGACATTACTTTACCAACAAATCTCTGTCTAGTCAAATCTATGGTTTTTCGAGTAGCCATGTATGGTTGTGATAGTTGGACTGTACAGAAAGCTGAGCACTGAAGAAGTGATGCTTTTTAACTGTGGTATTGGAGAAGACTCTTAAGAGTCCCTTGCACTGCAAGGTAATCCAAACAGTCAATCCTAAAGGAAATCAGTCCTGAATATTCATTAGAAGGACTGATGCTAAAGCTGAAACTCCAATACTTCGGCCATCTGATGTGAAGAATGAACTCATTGGAGAAGACCCTGATGCTGGGAAAGATTGAAGACAGAAAGAGAAGGGAACGACAGAGGATGAGATGGTTGGATGGCATTACCAATGCAATGGACAGGAGTCTGATTAGGCTCCCAGAGATGGTGATGCACAGGGAAGCCTGGTGTGCTACAGTGCATGGGGTCACAAAGAGTAGACACGACTGAACAATTGAAATGAACTGATAATTGTTTTACAATGCTCTGTCACTTTCATGTGTACAGCAAGGTTATTCGCATGTCAGTCAGTCAGTTCACTCACCCAGTCTTGTCCAACTCATGCAACCCCGTGGACTGCAGCATGCCAGGCTTCTTTAGTTCCTCTTCACTTTCTGCCATAAGGGTGGTGTCATCTGCATATCTGACGTTATTGATATTTCTCCCAGAAATCTTAATTCCATCTTGTGCTTTATCCAGCCCAGCATTGACTTCCCTGGTGGCTCAGATGGTAAAATGTCTGTCTACAATGCGGGAGACCCGGGTTCGATCCCTGGGTTTTGGGAAGATCCCCTAGAGAAGGAAATGGCAATCCACTCCAGGACTATTGCCTGGAAAATCCCATGGACAGAGGAGCCTGGTAGGCTATAGTCCATGGGGTCACAAAGATTTGGACACGACTGAACGACTTCACTTCACTTCATTTCACTCTGCATATAAGTTAAATAAGCAGGGTGACAATGTACAGCCTTGATGTACTCTTTCCTGTTTAGAACCAGTCTGTTGTTCCATCTCCAGTTCTAACTGTTGCCTTCTGACCTACATATAGATTTCTCAAGAGGCAGATCAGGTGGTCTGGTATTCCCATCTCTTTCAGAATATTCCACAGTTTGTTATGATCCACACAGTCAAAGGCTTTGGCATAGTCAATAAAGCAGAAATAGATGTTTTTCTGGAACTTTCTTGCTTTTTTGATTATTCAACAGATGTTGGCAATTTGGTCTCTCGTTCCTCTGCCTTTTCTAAAACCAGCTTGAACATCTGGAAGTTCACAGTTCCTGTACTGTTGAAGTCTAGCTTGGAGAATGTTGAGCATTACTTTACTAGCATGTGAGATGAGTGCAATTGTGTGTTAGTTTGAGCATTCTTTGGCATTGCCTTTCTTAGGGATTGGAATGAAAACTGACCTTTTTCAGTCCTGTGGCTACTGCTGAGTTTTCTAAATTTTCTGGCATATTGAGTACCACACTTTCACAGCGTCATCCTTTAGGATTTGAAGTAGCTCAACTGGAATCCCATCACCTCCACTAGCTTTGTTTGTAGTGATGCTTTGAACACATTGGATACAGGAATGACAAATCACTTCAGTAATTCTTGGCTTGAGAAACCCATGAACAGTATGAAAAGTTATTTGCATATACATATACAAATGTCTATTCCTTTTCAAATTCTTTTCTCATATAGATTACTGCAGATTATTGAAACAAGTTCCCCGTAGGTCCTTATTGATTATCAATATTCAAGAATACTGAAATTGAAGAAAGTAGGGAAAACCGCTGGACCATTCAGGTATGACCTAAATCAAATCCCTTATGATTATACAGTGAAAGTGAGAAATAGATTTAAGGGCCTAGATCTGATAGATAGAGTGCCTGATGAACTAAGGAATGAAGTTCTTGACATTGTACAGAAGACAGGGATCAAGACCATCCCCATGGAAAAGAAATGCAAAAAGGCAAAATGGCTGTCTGGGGAGGCCTTACAAATAGCTGTGAAAAGGAGAGAGGCAAAAAGCAAAGGAGAAAAGGAAAGATATAAGCATCTGAATGCAGAGTTCCAAAGAATAGCAAGAAGAGATAAGAAAGCCTTCTTCAGCGATCAATGCAAAGAAATCGAGGAAAACAGCAGAATGGGAAAGACTAGAGATCTCTTCAAGAAAATTAGAGATACCAAGGGAACATTTCATGCAAAGATGGGCTCCATAAAGGACAGAAATGGTATGGACCTAACGGAAGCAGAAGATATTAAGAAGAGGTGGCAAGAATACACGGAAGAACTGTACAAAAAAGATCCTCATGACCCAAATAATCATGATGATGTGATCACTCATCTAGAGCCAGACATCCTGGAATGTGAAGTCAAGTGGGCCTTAGAAAGCATCACTGAGAACAAAGCTAGTGGAGGTGATGGCATTCCAGTTGAGCTATTTCAAATCATGAAAGATAATGCTGTGAAAGTGCTGCACTCAATATGCCAGCACATTTGGAAAACTCAGCAGTGGCCACAGGACTGGAAAAGTTCAGTTTTCATTCCAATCCCAAAGAAAGGCAATGCCAAAGAATGCTCAAACTACCCCACAATTGCACTCATCTCACATGCTAGTAAAGTAATGCTCAACATTCTCCAAGCCAGACTTCAGCAATACGTGAACCATGAACTCCCTGATGTTCAAGCTGGTTTTAGAAAAGGCAGAGGAACCAGAGATCAAATTGCCAACATCCACTGGATCATCAAAAAAGCAAGAAAGTTCCAGAAAAACATCTATTTCTGCTTTATTGACTATGCGAAAGCCTTTGACTGTGTGGATCACAAGAAACTGTGGAAAATTCTGAAAGAGATGGGAATACCAGACCACTTGACCTGCCTCTTGAGAAATCTGTATGCAGGTCAGGAAGCAACAGTTAGAACTGGACATGGAACAACAGACTGGTTCCAAATAGGAAAAGGGGTATGTCAAGGCTGTATATTGTCACCCTGCTTATTTAACTTATATGCAGAGTACATCATGAGAAACACTGGACTGGAAGAAACACAAGCTGGAATCAAGATTGCCAGGAGAAATATCAATAACCTCAGATATGCAGATGACACCACCCTTATGGCAGAAAGTGAAGAGGAGCTAAAAAGCCTCTTGACGAAAGGGAAAGAGGAGAGTGTGAAAGTTGGCTTAAAGCTCAACATTCAGAAAACGAAGATCATGGCATCCAGTCCCATCACTTCATGGGAAATAGACGGGGAAACAGTAGAAACAGTGGCTGACTTTATTTTGGGGGCTCCAAAATCACTGTAGATGGTGACTGCAGCCATGAAATTAAAAGACGCTTACTCCTTGGAAGAAAAGTTATGACCAACCTAGATAGTATATTCAAAAGCAGAGACATTACTTTGCCGACTAAGGTCCATCTAGTTAAGGCTATGGTTTTTCCTGTGGTCATGTATGGATGTGAGAGTTGGACTGTGAAGAAGGCTGAGCGCCGAAGGATTGATGCTTTTGAACTGTGGTGTTGGAGAAGACTCTTGAGAGTCGCTTGGACTGCAAGGAGATCCAACCAGTCCATTCTGAAGGAGATCAACCCTGGGATTTCTTTGGAGGGAATGATGCTGAAGCTGAAACTCCAGTACTTTGGCCACCTCATGCGAAGAGTTGACTCATTGGAAAAGACTTTGATGCTGGAAGGCAGGAGGAGAAGGGGACGACAGAGGATGAGATGGCTGGATGGCATCACAGACTTGATGGACATGAGTCTGAGTGAACTCCAGGAGATGGTGATGAACAGGGAGGCCTGGCGTGCTGCGATTCATGGGGTCACAAAGAGTCGGACACGACTGAGCGACTGAACTGAACTGAACTGAGCTGATATAGTATATATAGTAGCGGGAATATGTTAATCCCAAGTTAGGCCCTCCTCATAGCCCTACGATCCAGGTTGGGTAAAGGATTAACTTTATTTTTAGGAGCTCTAACATGAATCAGTTCATGACCAGACAGTGATGTTAATAAGATGCCAGAGAAATGAAAAGTTGTTACCAGAAATAAAAGGGGTTGATTTGATTAAGGATTAATTGTTGTACAATTGTGCAGTTGAAAAACTTTCATAATTGTCTTCTAGGCAAAGAAATGGTAGCTTAAGAACAGAGCACTTTCTAAATCCTTCAGGGCTCACAGCCATTCTACAGGGAAAGAGACATTTCCAGCCACAATCTGTATGTTAATAGATCACGTTATTTTATGTGTCTAAGGCTTCTTCCATGCCCTTTCCCTTTCCTGAAATCTCCCATAAAATTCTATTTAATTTCTGCTAGGAAATATTTTTACCACCCCCCTGACCCTGCCTGCCACTGGGAATTTAGTGACCACAATTATGCACTCCAATTATGACAGTCTGATACTCTATTCATACATACAGTGGGATATTCCTCAGCCATTAAAAATTATAAAATAATGCCATTGACAGTAACATGGATGGATCTAGAGAGTGTCATAAATGAAGTAAGTCAGAGAAGGAGAAAAACTATATAACATCCCTTATTGTGTAATCTGAAAAGAAATGAAACAAATAACTTGCAAAACAGAGAATCACAGGCTGAGTCCCCTGGTAGTTCACTTGAAACTAACACAACATTTTTAAGCAGCTATACCCTAGGACAAAGTAGAAAGTTTAAAGTCTGGGGGAAAAGCCTCAATTTCATTGCCTTGATCTGATTACAATCAGTTTAGAACATGCTACAAAATGTTTTCTTAGATTGTTATTTAACACAGGAAATTTTCTGTAGAATATTTTGATGCTTATTTCTCCCCAATCTATGTCTGAAATTTATTTGCTGATATTTTCTTGGCTTAAGTAATCCTCCCTGTGTTTTTTAACTTTTACATGTTGTAGTTTTTCTATGCAATTTCAGGGAATATTTCTCTGACCACTTAATTAGGGTCTATGCTAGAACTCACTGGTCTTGTTGACTTTAATTTTTAAAATTTAGCCTCAAGGCACTGTATTTCCAAATTTTTTATATTACATACATTCTGATTTTCACATGCTTGTTATGCTGTTATATTTAGTAGTTCTCTGCTAATCCTTTAATTTGATGATTGAAATAGTTAATATCATCATCTGGAATTTATTTCAGAACTAGTATAATGTTTAATATAATTGTTCAGTTTTTGAGCAATGCTGATGGTAATTTTTGCCAAGATCATGCCACATGGGTCCCATCACTTCATGGCAGATAGAAGGGAGAAAGTAGAAACTGTGACAGATTTTATTTTCTTGGGCTCCAGAATCACTGCAGACAGTGATTGCAGCCATTAAATTAAAAGACGCTCTTCCTTGGAAGGAAAGCTATGAGAAATATAAACAGTGTATTAAAAAGTAGAAACATCACTCTGCTACAAAGTCCATATAGTCAAAGCTGTGGCTTTCCCAGTAGTCATGTACAGATGTGAGAGTTGGACCATAAAGAAGGTTGAGCACTGAAGAACTGATGCTTTTAAATTGTGGTGTTGGAAAAGACCCTTGAGAGTCCCTTGGACTACAAAGAGATAAAACAATTCAATATGAAAGTAAGTCAACCCTGAATATTCGTTGGAAGGACTGATGCTGAAGCTGAAGCTCCAATATGTTGGCCACCAGATGCAAGAGCCGACTCATTGGAAAAGATTCTGATGCTGGGAAAGATAGAAAGTAGAAGGGGCGACAAAAGATGAGATGGTTAGATAGCATCATCGACTCAATGGACATGAATTTGAACAAATTCTGAGAGACAGTGAAGGACAGAGAAGCCTGGTGTGCTACAGTCCATGAAGAAGCAGAGAGTCAGACAGGACCTAGCGACTGAAAAAGAACAAAATAGTAATTTTAGATTGATGTCCTTGAGTTATCACAAGGAGAGTCACATAGCCAGAAGTCCTAAAGACAGTGCCCTTGACCGATGTAAATAAATGGGTCCCTTGCTCTGTATATGAGTGTCTGGGCCTTTCCAAAAGGTTGCAGATAATATTGCAGAAAGACTTTCTGATACAGTGAGTTTCTCTGTAGATAACTGTGCCTTTCAGGGTGACTGGGCAGATTGGTTTCTTTTCTTGGCATAATAATGGATGTATTCCAGAAAGGGGACTGTATCCACAGCTGACAATGTGGGAAATTTGTATGGCTATGTGGTGAGGCAAAATGATTCCAGCTAGGTTTGGTGAGAGAGAAGGAGGTTTTAGTGATAAAAAGGTCCCCTCTCGGTACTGGGATGAATGCTTCTGGTTTCCTCAGACAATAATTTGGAAAGAAAAGTGGAGAACAGCTGTCACCAGGTGACTTTTGGAAGACCTTCCAGTGACAAAGAAGGTTCACAGGTAAGGAGCAGAGGGAAGTGGCAGCAAACTTGAGTAGGGGCTGGAGAGGGGGCAGTCCTGTGGAAGGCAGGCTTCCCTTTGGCTTGGCAAGGACTGGAAATAGCAGGTGGCTCTTCAAAATGTCACTCAGTTTAGAATCTTTCAATAACCTTTTCCAGTGTGAGCCATGCAGGTTAGAGATTAGTGTGCTGTGACAGGAAAAATATCAGCCTTGGACTCACCAGTCAGAACAAAAACAGACGAAATGGAAGAGCTGAAAGAGAAGGCTGTCCATCAGGAAGGATGGGGAGGAAGCAAAGAGCATGACTGTAGCAGAAGCTTAGGTAACTGAGAAGGAACAGACTCTCAAGCAATGCGTGTGCCTCCTCATATGGATGCTTAATTTGACACATGCCAAGGAGAATTCCTAATCACCTTCCCTGAAAGCTGCTCTCCTGCAATATTTTCTCAGTTAAAAACAGCTGTTTCAGAAATAATAATAATAAAATAACAGGCAGCTGTTTCATCCGTTTGTTTAAAAATTAACTGGGGATTCATTCTGGACCATGCATCCCCATATTCCCCCATCAGCAAATCCATTTGGCTGAACTATCAATATATACCCCAAATATGAGTCCATCCTTAATGTCTACCATAGGAATCTGGTGCAGGAGATGACTGTTTCTCTCCTGGAGGAGTGTAACAGCCTTCCAGCTGTCTTCAGTAGCATTCTTGCCCTCTGCCACATCCCATATCAGTTCTCCACTCAACAACCAGAGTGATCTTTGAAAAATACAAATTAGATCATATCATTTTCTTGCTTAAGAACCCCCAACTTTTCCCCTTGTAATCATGTATACTTTTCACACCTTAACCTTCAACAGCCCTAATGTCTGTGACAGAAAAAGAGGCTCTAAAAGGGGCACAATATGACAGTTGTTCCATCTAATCCTCCAACTTAGGAAGTCAAATTAACAGAATTTGACAGAATCACCCTTGGTTGTTTCACAAAATATGTGCTGCATTTTTTTTTTTATCTTTTATTGAAGGATAAATGCTTTCTAGAATTTTGCTGTTTTCTGTCAAACCTCAACATGAATCAGCCATAGGTATACATATATCCCCTCCCTATTGAACCTCCCTCTATCTCCCTCCCCATCCCACCCTGCTAGGTTGATACAGAGCCCTTGTGTGAGTTTCTTGAACCATATAGCAAATTCCATTTTGCTATCTATTTTACATATATTAATGCCAGTTTCATTGTTACTCTTTCCACACATCTCAACCTCTCCTCCCCTCTCCTCATGTCCATAAGTATTTTCTCTATGTATGTTTCTCCATTGCTGTCCTGCAAATAAATTTTCAGTACCATTTTTCTAGATTCCATATATATATGCATTAGAATATGATATTTATCTTTCTCTTTCTGGCTTATATCACTCTGTATAATAGGTTCTAGGTTCATCCAACTCATCAGAACTGACTCAAATACATTCCTTTTTATGGCTGGGTAATATTCCATCATGTATGTGTACCACTACTTCTTTATCCATTCATCTGTCGATGGACATCTAGGTTGCTTCCATTTTCTAGCTACTGTAAATAGTGTTGCACTGAACGATGGAATACCTGTGTCTTTTTCAATTTTGGTTTCCTCTGGGTATTTGCCTAGGAGTGGGATTGCTAGATCATATGATGGTTTTATTCCTAGTTTTTTAAGGTCTCTCCATACCATTTTCCATAGTGGCTATATCCATTTACATTCCCACCAACACTGCAAAATGGTTGCCTCTTCTCCACACCCTTTTCAGCATTTACTGTTTGTAGGTTTTTGATGAGGGCCATTCTGACTGATGAGAGGTGATACGTCATTGTAGTTTTGATTTGCATTTCTCTAATAATGAGCTAGGTTGAGCATCTTTTCATGTGTTTGTTAGCCCTCTGATTATCTTCTTTGGAGAAATGTCTGTTGGGTCTTTTTCCCACTTTTTGACTGGGTTGTTTGTTTTTCTGGTTTGAGTTGTATGAGCTGCTTGTATATTTTGGAAATTAACCCTTGGTCAGTTGTTTCATTTGCTATTATTTTCTCCCATTCCGAGGATTGTCCTTTCACCTTGCTTTAGTTTCCTTTGCTGTGAAAATGCTTCTAAGTTTAATTAAGTCCCACTTGTTTACATTTGTTTTTATATTTCCTTTACAGTAGGAGGTGGGTCATAGAGGATCTTGCTGTGATTTATGTCATCAAGTGTTCTATGTTTTCCACGTAAAGTTTCATAGTTTCTTGTCTTACATTTAGGTTTTTAATCCATTTTGAATTTATCTTTGTTTATGGTGTTAGGAAGTGTTCTAATTTCATTTTTGAACATGTAGCTGTCTTGTCCAGTTTTTCCACACCATTTATTGAAGAGGCTGTCTTTGCCCCCATTGTATGTTCTTGCCTCTTTTGTCAAAAACAAGATATCCATGGGTCATTGGTTTATTCCTGGGCTTTCTATCTTGTTCCATTGGTCTGCATTTCTGTTTTTGTGCCAGTACCATACTATCTTCATGACTGTAGCACTGTAGTATAATCTGAAGTCAGGAAGGTTGATTCCTCAAGCTCCTTTCTTCTTTCTCGAGACTGTTTTGGCTATTTGGAGTCTCTTGTGTTTCTGAATTGTGAAATGTTTGTTCTAATTCTGTGAGAAATGTCATTGGTGCTTTGTCAGGGATCACATTGAATCTGCATTTTGTAGTATAGTCATTTTCAGAATATTGCTTCTTCTTACCCAGGAACATGGACTATCTCATCTTTTTATGTCTTCTTTGATCTCTTTCACTCTTGTCTTATAATTTTCTATGTACACTTCTTTTGTCTCTTTAGGTAAGTTTATCTCTAGATATTTAATTCTTTTGGTGCCAAGGTGAAATGGGATTGATTCCTTAATTGCTCTTTCTGATTTTTATTGTGAGTATATAGAAATGCAAGTGATTTTGGTGTATTGATTTGTATCATGCAATTTTCCTAACTTCACTGATTAGCTCTTATAATTTTCTGATACTATCTTTAGGGTTTTCAATATACAGTAATGTGTCATCTTCAAGCAGCGAGAGCTTTACATATACTTTTCCAATCTGGATTCCTTTTATTTCTTTTTCTTCTCTGTCTGCTGTAGGTAGGACTTCCAGAACTATGTTGAATAATAGTCATGAAAGTAGACATGCTTTCAGGTTTTTCAGCGTTAAAAATAACGTTTGCTCTAGCCATGTCATATATGGCCTTCACTACATTGAGGGAGGTTCCTTCTGTGCCCATTTTTTCAAGAGTTTTAATCATAAATGGGTATTGAACATTGTCAACAGCTTTTTCTGCATGTTTTGAGTTTATCATATGGTTTTTATCTTTCAGTTCATTAAAATGGGTTATCACATTGATTGATTTGTTTATATTAAAGAATCCTTGCATCCCTGGAATAAATCCCACTTGGTCATGGTGTGTGAGCTCTCTCACGTGTTGCTGAATTCTGTTTCCTAAAATTTTGTTGAGGATATTTGCATCTATGTTCGTCAGTAATATTGGCCTGTAGTTTTTTTATGTGTTGTCTTTGTCTGGTTTTGGTTATGTGCTGCTTTTTTATTGAGGAAAGTCCAGTACTCTTTGTTTGTGGCAGAAATATCTCACATTTTGTGTTTAGCAGTTGGCACTCTTCTTTTCCATTGAAATCATTTTGGTTTCAAATGCAAGAAGCCCAACTAAAATTACCTGTAGGAGAAAAGGAAAATGGATTATGAAAATAACAGGGACCTCAAATGAGTGGATTCAGTGGCTCAAAAATGTTATCCAAGGGCCTTAATCCATCTCTAGCTCTTCCTTTGTGGCTGCCAGTAGCTCTCTACCTCACTCCCTCATCTTAGGAACTCATTCAGATATTTTCCTGTGGATATACTTCTTTTGATCAAAGCTCTCATGCTCCCTTTCCCTTTACACTGTTTTGCTAAGTTTGCTGCCACTCATATATCCTAACTGTATTTTCTACCTATGTTAAAACTCATAAAGTGTAAGGATTTGTGAAAATCATTGATCATATTATAATCTGATTCCTTCTTATGAAAGTGAACATAATGCAAAGAAATTAAGGGGCTATTATTGAAGATCCATGAGCCAGTGAATATTTAGTGCTTGTGGCTGTGCCGAGCACAGGGACTGATTAGAAGATATTCAGCTATAAAGTTGCACATGTAAAGAAATTTGTTATGTGATGAAAATGGCAATTCACCTCCCTGACAGACAGTGGATTATTCAGTAGCATTTAAGGATAATTAGCCACCCAATTGTTTTTAAATATTTTAGTCCTCTACTATACTGGAATCACAAAAAGTACCAATTTGAATGGATAAAAGAGATAACTGTGTTTTATTGCCTCAAAACAAATGTGTACATATATGATGTTGAGGTAGAGAAGTAGGAAGGGAATGTATATAATAGTGGGATGGGGAATAGTAGTGTTTATGGTAGTAAGATACAAAAACAATCACAACTAAGACATAAAAGGCATAGACATAAAAGAAACAAGAGGGTTAAAGTCTTTATAACAAAAAACCCAAAAACAAAATTAAAAGACATTCACATTAGAAACTAGGAGCAAATATTTATAGAATATATGTCATGCACAGGATTATTATCCATAATATATGATAAACCCAACAGTAATAAAACTTCAAAAATATGAAAATGAATAAATATGACTATAAATATGGCACACTAGCTGCTAGAAGAGACTGTCAGCAGGATTGCCAAAGCAAATGAGGTTTTGATCATTGTTTCATGTTTATAGCTCCATGTCCAGAAATGTGCTGGACCAGGCTAGACTAAGCTGAGGAGCTAAGGGTGATAACTGTGTTCATGCCTGGGTGTATGCTGCCTTACTCGGTACTCATCTTGAAAACTAAAACTATGAGATGGATGGTGGCCCTGCTCATAGGAGGTCTGCATGGCTTTAATGCACTTTGGCCTCTACACTCACACAGCCATCTCAGGCTGACACGTGAACTGCTGAAACCTGGAGGCAGCAGTTCATCTTTCAGAAGTTCTGACCCTCACTGATTCAGATTCTTCATCCAACCAAGAAGAAACTACACAAGCTTTGGATGGGCTCTGATCATTGGACCTTCGCTGTCCTAAATAACAGTGCTGATTGTTCCATTATGTATTAATACTGTCTGCAGTCTGTATTCTTGGAAGAGTTTGGCCTCATATAATTTACCCAAAATGTGGTTTGAACTATCTTTCTACCAGTCAGAGATAGATATGAACTCTAAGTCCACATACACAAAGGACAGATAAAAGGACAATGATCATACGAAAGGAATTTAACTCTCACTGATATTAGGAAGAGACACATTAAGATCAAGCATCTTTGTGTATAATTGAGTTACAAAAAGACAAAAGTAGCAGATATCAAGGAATAGAGAGGAATAGAAAGAAAACCAGTACCTGCACTATTTCTTTACATTATTACAGCTCTTTTCGAGAGGTTAACACTTGCTACTTGCATATATTTTGACCCAGAATTTCAGTTTTTGGTATACACTGGTTATGTACACAGTACTCTCCATAAAATACGCAAAAATGGGACTTTCTTGGTGGCACAGTAGATAAGAATCTGCCGATGCAGGGGACACAGACTCGATCCCTGGTCCAAAAAGTTCCCACATGTGGCAGAGCAATGAAATCTATCAACCACAATTACTGAGCCCATATGCTGTAACTCCTGAAGCCTGTGGATCTAGAGACTGTGTTCTGCAACAAGAGAATTCACTGCAGCAAGCCTATGCTCTGCAACGAAGAGTAGCCCCTGCTTGCTGCAGCTAGAGAAAGCCCACATGCATCAAAGATTCATTGCAGCCAAAAATAAATAAATAATTTTGTTTTAAAGATAAGCCCACCTGGAAGAAAAGTGAGTCATTCATTAACCATTTAAGAAAATTGTTCTTTTAAGGATATCTGCTTCCTTCCTTCTTCCATGTCTTAATACAACCAGAAGGGAGATAAGTGTTGCTTTAGATTCCATATAGAAGGAGTTATTGTTGTATTTCTCTTTGAATTCAGAAGAAGAGCCATTTCTTCCTCTCAAATTTTCTGACCCCTTTATGTTGAAGACAAAGTGGTGAGCAAAATCTATAGACACTTGGACATAGAGGTGGTGAGAAATGCCTTCTGTGGCTCTCATCACTGGAGACCAGAACCTGGGAGAAACTCTCAGGTAAGACTGAAAGTAGTGCAGGAAGTTTACCAATATGCACTTTGGTAGACAACACTTTGACCACACTTTCTCTCTAAGCTTTCTAAAGTTTAGAGTTAATGTGACTCAAGATTCAAAATTTTGCCCAGCTGAAAGAGGCATCCACAATTTTAACCAACACTATGCTTTCCCAGAGATATTTGTATCATTGTGCTAAAAGTAGCAAACACGTGATCTTCATTATCGTTGTGTTTGTAACAGCAACCCAAAAAAACAATGAATTTGCTGTACAAGTATCTTTTTATGAAGGCAGAACAATAAGATACTAGAAACCTGTGTGAATGTATTGCTGATTTTAAAGCAAACTTATGTACCTGGGGAAAAGAATTTTTTCCCATTCATCTGTTAAGATAAGAAAACCTCATCAAGTGTAAAGAGGAACGCAGGTAACAAAGTTTGGAAACATAATATCTCATTATGAAATTTCTAAATAAAAGTCATCAAAGCTAGTGAAGAATAGACCTTAATTAAACAACAACAACAAAAATCCTCCAAAATGCATAACAAGAGGAAGCTACTAATAAAAGTTAAATGCAGCAGTGGAAAAGAGAGAGAAAATATCAACAAATAAGTTTCATGCAGACGGTGGGGAGAGTGAGTGTCAGAATATTCTAGACAAAATTCCCCGTGTTTAGGAATAATCTGAGAAAACATTTTCTAACATGGAAACTCACAGAAAAATGTAAGATCAAGGCAATGAAACTGCATATTTGACAGGAATATAAGACCATCTTTGGGAGTTCATAAGTGTGGCTATGAAACTGTCAGTGGAAGACAGGGAGGATAAAATTATTTCCTAGCAGGAGCAAATCAAATATTATCTCACAAAGATTCTATAAGAGAACAGAAGAAATCTTACAGACATAGAATAACATGACCCATTCAAGCGGTTGTGTATTCATTTTCCTCAGTCCTACAAGTCTTGTGGTAGATTCTGTGTCTACCTTTCCTCTTATTGAATATTGTAAGTCCTAAGATATTGATAAGAATAGAAAGTCTTAGGTTACCTTGCCAATACTTCCTATTAGAAAACAGATAGACCTGGATGATATCTGCTGGCCTGAAAAGGTTGAGGGTCAGACTTCTGCCGTCATGTGTGCCCAAGGATGTTATCCATATATATTTCATAAATAAACTGAAATGATCTCTATCATCAAAATTATTTCTAATGTATCATATACATAGGTAAACAAATACCATGAATGATGGAGTTTGGGCCATATAAAGCCCAGAGATCACAGCCAAAAAACACACGAAAGACAAGTGGAAGGATAAAGAAATGCATTCACCAAAAAGACTGAAAACCAGATGACGGAGTAGTTCTAATATCTGTGCTGAATGCTTGGACATGCTCCCTCAAAAGCTTTGCCCACGTCACATGTTGTACCTTTTACAAATGACAAACTAATAACATTCTATCCACTCCATCCTGCTGGGATAAGTCCCAACTATAACTGTTTCTATCTGGTGACAAGATCTGCCCAGTATAGAACTCAAAGAAACCACTGTTCTGGTCCCCTTTATAAAGGAAGCTCCCTGGTTCCTACCAGGACAGAGCTGAAAGCAAATCCAGAGCTTCCTCCAAGATGCTGCTGATCCTGCTCTCAGTGGCCTTGCTGGCCCTGAGCTCAGCTCAAGACCTGGTTTCTGGTAAGAATAATGGGGGAGGGTGCTGAGACTCTGCTTGGGGCTTGGGGGATCACACTGCAGTGAGGAAGCTTGCAAATAGGAAACATAAGTGAAAGATGTGGCTGCAGGCTGCTTAAGACAAGAGGAAGACCCTTCACCTCCGCTATGATGTGAAGGCCCCAAACTTAGTACAACTGGAAACCAGCACAGAATTTTTAAGCAGAGGGATGACAAATTGAGACTTCTCTCTGTGCTATGAAGGATGCATTGCAAAAAGGCAAGACTGGAACAGACAAGTTCCCTCATGAAGATTCTATGAAAATCAAAGTAGGCAGTGGATGAAGGTGGCCTTGAGAGGGGATGCCTGATGGATGGAGGTGAAGCCCATTCAGAGCTATTTCGGAGACAGAGATGAGAGTAATAGATCTCTCTGTCAACCTAGAGATATGGAGATTCCAGGACACAGTGGTCTCATTCTACACCACCCACGGGTAATATTTCAGAATGTTTTGCCCAATATAGGCATGATTATATCCACATCATAACTCCTGGTCCTTTTACCTTGAGAAACCATGTTACTATAAGTAAAATATTTCATAAATTAAGAGGGCAAAGGACACTAAAACATCATTTAACCTAGATTTCCAGCATTTAACCTGAACTAGCATGAGAGTTTGAGGAATCCTAGGAAGGATAAGAAGGCCTCTCTTCTTTTGAGTTTTGTGGTTGATTCTCAACACAGAAACAGGCCTGCCATGTCTTCATATCTTCCTCCTTTTGCAAAAGCATCAAGATGGCATCAAAAAGTTATAATATCTTAGAGTATATACAGAGTGTGTCCCTCTTCCTGTAGAGCACTGTGAGCCCTGAAGGATATAGTTTCATCTTCTGCTTCTTTTCCTAGAAGGCAACAGTGAAGAGTATCTGAGCACCGTACTAGGTAAGCTGCAATTAATCCTCCCTCAACTTCTTTTTTTCATTAGCAACTGTTTGTCCTCTGGTGTCCTATTATCATCATTACTTTGTGAATAGTTATAATCAGTGATAGAAACACTAAAGATAATGGCAGTCCTTTCTAACCTTGATTTGCGGGACCATGAGCAAGGTCCTAACATGAATAACACGATGTCTAGCCTGGATGACACTGGATATGCTGCCTGTTCCCTCAGGCTAGAAATGATTGTTGAGAGAGGACAACAAAGGGAAGGAGTCACAATTCTGACTCCTGCAGCCTACTGAGAGCCAACCCCTCAACTGACTGTTTCCGTCTTCCTCAGTATTCTTCTCTTTCAATATGTCATCTAGTAAACCTGCAAAGAAGCCAGGTCTGGTTCATTCTTAGTCTGATTTTCTGCTCAGCTGTGTCACAGTACCTAATTAAAATTTGCAAGTTATTTAGTGACCCCTGTGTGGGCCATCATGTTGTCTCTCTCTCTTTCCTAATATTGCTCCACCTGGTTTTAGAGCCAGAGAGGTTGACATATACTCTCAATGGGCAAGGCTTGGGGTCATAGTTGGCAGGTTATGTCAGTGACCCAAAATATATCTGGCAAGCAACATGATTAATCCCTTTGCTTTTCTTTTGTCCTTGGAGGCATATTCTGGCGATTCTAAGATATCCAGCACCTTCTTTTTTCGCCAAATTGAAGACACTCTTTTTCTCAAGAGCATAGAGCTAAGACTCAGTTTCACTAGTATGTGGGTACTGCAAAAAGAAGAAATGATTAGGAAGGATGTTGTCGAGAGGAGTACAGAAGAAGAAGTGAGTAGAAAGGAAGATAGTATTTGAGAGTCGGGTTCAGGAGGACAGAACTTTCCAAAAGTTTATCAAAGATCAAAATGAGAGGGGAGCCTTCCATCACCTAGTTCCTCTCTCTTTGAACCAACTCAGATTCAAACTCAGACAATGATTTTCCCGAACCACCTCCTGGAGGACCTGAAGGGCCACCACCTAGACCCCCTCCTGATGATGAAAATGAAGGTGAGGAACCTCCACCAGGGCCACCCCCACAAGAGCCACCTCCACCAGGGCCACCTCCACCAGAGGAGCAACCTGAGGAGAGTCCAGACGAAGACTCACTATCCAAGTAATCTGAAAGTCATTGTCAGGTATGACTCCAGCTCACTCTCCATCAAGGGCCCTAACCCTACAGGTCTCACACTTTAGTGAGTCATTGAATCAACAGAAAATATGTGAAAATTGCATAGTCCTGGACACAGGTCCTAAAGGTGTCTATTCAGATAGTCTGAAATAAGGGAGCAAAACCTTATAATCATTACCAGCTATCCAAGGTGATTTCAATTCTGACCAGCAAGGACCAGAAATAGCCTTCTCTCCAATGACCACATGTCCTAAAGTGGGTTGCTGATGAGGAAGTACACCATGTTCTCCCTTGTCCCTTTCTCTGCTCATCCTCCAGCTCAATGAGGATGAGCTGTGATGGCCTTTGGGAAAGGAAGTGGGAAGGTAGGACGTGGATGCCTTTCAGAGTTAGCCTCATACTTTTCTGTTCAGTTATTTTTTTACCTTGACCATATACTAATTTAAAAGGAAATATTTTAGCTAGATAAATTAGCAACTTAAAATTAAAATATAGTTTGTATAGTTTAGTCAGGACAGTGGACCTGAGACGCCTGCTGCTGCTGCTGCTGCTGCTAAGTCAAGTCATTCATGTCCGACTCTGTGTGACCCCATAGATGGCGGCCCACCAGGCTCCCGTCCCTGGGATTCTCCAGGCAAGAACACTGGAATGGGTTGCCATTTCCTTCTCCAGTGCATGAAAATGAAAAGTGAAAGTGAATTCGTTCAGTCGTGTCTGAGTCTTCGCGACCCCATGGACTGTAGCCTACCAGGCTCCTCCGTCCATGGGATTTCCCAGGCAAGAGTACTGGAGTGGGTTGCTATTACCTTCCCCACTGAGAGGCCTGGTCAGGTGCAAAGAAGAGAGGGATGGCCTTTGGGAAAGGAAGTGGGAAGGTAGGACGTGGATGCCTTTCAGAGTTAGCCTCATACTTTTCTGTTCAGTTATTATTCTGTTCAGCATCTCAGGTCCACTGTCCTGACTAAACTATACAAACTATACTTTAATTTTAAGTTGCTAATTTATCTAGCTAAAATATTTCCTTTTAAATTAGTATATGGTCAAGGTAAAAAAATAACTGAACAGAAAAGTATGAGGCTAACTCTGAAAGGCATCCACGTCCTACCTTCCCACTTCTTTTCCCAAAGGCCATCACAGTTAACTCTTAAAAATTGTCTTGGAATCACTTACACCTTTTTAAACATAATTATCTTTTTTGTCAACAAATGATGTTATATTTTAAGCAATTTTATAGGTTGCTTCTTTCAAATAACGTAGTTCTTAAAAATAGCCGTAACAGTTCATAAAGCTATATGGGTCCATTTAATTCTCGTTTTGTTTACTTTTAAATTTCTGCTGTTCCATTGTCTGGCTATGCCATGATTTCTTTAACCAACCCTGTATCAATGGACATTTAGGCCAGTTTCAGCTTTTCACTAGTTAAAAATTGGTTGCAGTAACCATCTTTGTAAACACATATTTGAACACTTTAAATAGCAACCAGAGAGAAAAAACCTAAGGAGAACCTTTTATATGCAAGCAACAATTTAGAGCTTGCAATAAAATATTATTTATTAGGTGCACAAAAATGACAGATCAAAAGAAATTTGGCAGGAAACAGAAGAGGGAGGAAGAAGAGAAGGGAAAAGTGGGCTCTTAGCTACTTCCCTCCACTGTTACCTGCAAGGAGTAGAAACCACCTGCCCACTTTGTGTGAACCTCCTCTTTTGCTTTTCAGAGCATGAGTATGAAGATGCCAGTCCTTCAGAAAGCCATGACATTGGGAGAAGGCAGTCTGTCTTCAATTTACCAATAAAATAATCAGCATTCAGTTTCTAAGTGTCACGTCTCATTCCGGGTGTTTGTGAGTCTGAAATTTGAGGGCCAGGAACCCAATCTAAGAACATCCAAGACCAGTTCTCACTGAAGCTTCCAGCAGCTTTCCTCCTGGACTGCCTTCTTAGAAGACATTTTCCCTTTGTTCTTTGCTTGGGGACTGGGATGTGTATCTCCTTTCTACCTCCTGTTGCCTCCCCCTTCCACCTGACACCTTTATTCAGAGCCAGGTGCCTTTCCTGTCCTTCCCTAGTTTCTATAGCACTAACGTGGTGTGTTGTTTTTTTTTTTAATTTTCACACCTTTCTAGTAATTTTAGGGAAATAAAGGAAATATTGCAAATGTGAAAAAGTGGCAAGAGCTGAGGGAATCCTTAAATTTTCTGAAAGAATTGATCCAGTTTCTAGTAAAATAAATGTGATACTATGTCCCTATACCCTCAAGCTCATTACCATGCGACCCTCCCCCGCATTTTAAATCATTTCTGTTTTCTTTCTAGATCCTCCACGTTTCTATAACATAATGTGAGTCATTTTCATAAAGAAGATGGTATGTCATTTCCGAAAGGAAGGAAAATTTGGAGTTCTTCAGACACGAGTTATCTGTTTTTATTAGCTGGACTTTTAAAAGCTATTTCAACTCTCAGAGCCTTAGTTTCCCTATCCACATAATATTAATACCTACCCTAGGGCACAAAGAGTATCAAATACCATACATAAAAACTAGCAGAGGAACTTACCTCGTGGTCCAATATTTAAAACTCTAACCTCCCAATGCAGGGCACCTGGTTCAACCCATGGCCAGAAAACTAGATCCCACATACTGCAACCGTAGATCCCTATGCTGCAACTAAAACATCAGTTCAGTCAGTCAGTCAGTCAGTTCAGTTGCTCAGTCGTGTCCGACTCTTTGTGACCCCATGAATCGCAGCACGCCAGGCCTCCCTGTCCATCACCAATTCCCAGAGTTCACTCAGACTCACATCCATCGAGTCAGTGATGCCATCCAGCCATCTCATCCTCTGTCATCCCCTTCTCCTCTTGCCCCCAATCCCTCCCAGCATCAGAGTCTTTTCCAATGAGTCAACTCTTCACATGAGGTGGCCAAAGGACTGGAGTTTCAGCTTCAGCATCATTCCCTCCAATGAAATCCCAGGGCTGATCTCCTTTAGGATGAACTGGTTGGATCTCCTTGCAGTCCAAGGGACTCTCAGGAGTCTTGTCCAACACCATGGTTCAAAAGCATCAATTCTTCGGTGTTCAGCTTTCTTCACAGTCCAACTCTCACATCCATACATGACTACTGGAAAAACCATAGCCTTGACTAGATAGCACAACCAAATAAACAAAAATACATATTCCTTTTAAACACTGGCATAGAATGGCTTCACCACTTCCTAATAATTATTATAGGAAAGACTAGTACATGTGAAACTGTAGGAAATTAAGTATTTCCCAAATTAAACTGTTCATATAGCTTTGTCAGAAGATCAGATTACAATATTTTCTGACAATGCCGCTTCCAAATTCAAAAAACACTGAAAAGTTATTGGGTTTTTGGTAGCACTTTCTGGTGTCTTTTCATCTGTATGATACTCTTTCTGAATCTGATTCTGTCATGGAACATTGACAACTTCCACTCTCTTCCATTTCTTACAAAGTTGGAAAATATTCCTGGATTAAAAGATGCTCTTACACTGAGCATAACAAGATCAATACTTTTAAAAAAAAACTGAGATTGAAGCTGTTGACATCAAGTGAAAAACCGAATGTTTTTATTTCATCAAAGGCTCCCCTACCTTCAAATCACATAGAATGAGAATCTGTCTAGCTTAGAAAGCAGCACATTCATGAACATCTCTGGCACAGACTGACAAACCTTATGCACTAGAAAGAGGCAATGTCAGGAACATTCCTACAGAGCCAGATTTATCCTAACTCCAGGTCTACTCACTCTAACACTGTTCAGTTCAGTTCAGTTCAGTCTCAGTCATGTCTGACTCTTTGGGACCCCATGAATCACAGCATGCCAGGCCTCCCTGTCCATCACCAACTCCCGGAGTTCCCTCAGATTCATGTCCATCGAGTCAATGATGCCATCCAGCCATCTCATCCTCTGTTGTCTCCTTCTCCTCCTGGCCCCCAATCCCTCCCAGCATCAGAGTCTTTTCCAATGAGTCAACTCTTCGCATCAGGTGGCCAAAGTACTGGAGCTTCAGCTTTAGCATCATTCCTTCCAAAGAAATCCCAGGGCTGATCTCCTTCAGAATGGACTGGTTGGATCTCCTCGCAGTCCAAGAGACTCTCAAGAGTCTTCTCCAACACCACAGTTCAAAAGCATCAATTCTTTGGTGCTCAGCCTTCTTCACAGTCCAACTCTCACATCCATACATGACTACTGGAAAAACCATAGCCTTGACTAGACGGACCTTAGTCGGCAAAGTAATGTCTCTGCTTTTGAATATACTATCTAGGTTGGTCATAATTTTCCTTCCAAGGAGTAAGCCTCTTTGAATTTCATGGCTGCAATCACCATCTGCACTGATTTTGGAGCCCCCAAAAATAAAGTCTGACACTGTTTCCACTGTCTCCCCATCTACTTCCCATGAAGTGATAGGACCGGATGCCATGATCTTCGTTTTCTGAATGTTGAGCTTTAAGCCAACTTTTTCACTCTCCTCTTTCACTTTCATCAAGAGGCTTTTTAGTTCCTCTTTGCTTTCTGCCATAAGGGTGGTGTCATCCGCATATCTGAGGTTATTGATATTTCTCCTGGCAATCTTGATTCCAGCTTGCGAATCTTCCAGTCCAGTGTTTCTCATGATGTACTCTGCATATAAGTTAAATAACAGGGTGACAATATACTGCCTTGATGTACTCCTTTTCCTATTTGGAACCAGTCTGTTGTTCCATGTCCAGTTCTAACTGTTGCTTCCTAACCTGCATACAGATCTCTCAATAGGCAGGTCAGGTGGTCTGGTATTCCCATCTCTTTCAGAATTTTCCACTGTTTATTGTGATCCACACAGTCAAGGCTTTCGCATAGTCAATAAAGCAGAAATAGATGTTTTTCTGGAACTCTCTTGCTTTTTCCATGATCCAGCAGATGTTGGCAATTTTGGTCTCTCATTCCTCTGCCTTTTCTAAAACCAGCTTGAATGAATGCTAGTATGATTTTATTTTCTTATCTATGAGCTCAGACTATTGTGCTGAACAGAAGTTAACTGAAACAAATAGATTTTATTTAAACTCCTTCTTGAATTGTTCACGTTTAAATGTAATATGGAACTTCTCATGGTGGATTGTAGCTTGGACTATATTTTCGATTCTAATCTTGCCATCTACTAAAAGTAATAGAACCTTAAGTTTTCTGTCAGCAAACTGATAAATAAATTCTCTATTTTCAAAAAAATAGGATGCATTTCATTTTATATATGGTGTCTTATTTTCTATATTTAAAGAAAATTTTATCTTAAAAAAAAAGAAGCACACCCCCCCTCCCCCCCCACTTCCCAACAAACACACACACAGGGGTGAGGTATTATCAGAAGATGCAGCATAAGCATCATTTTAACAGCAGGCTTTGGAAGTGTGGTGTCTGTGGGGCCTGGGACCCGAAGACTCCCTTCTGGACCACTAGAGGAGGCTTTCTGATCTAGGCCCCAACGGTGCCCCAGCCTTAGTCTTCCTTTCAGTCCCTCAGAGGCATCTCAAGAGATGCCAGTTTTCAGTTGGGCTGCATTTCTGCTGCGTGGGACTCAATAGGGCCAGCGTGCGCCTTTGCAGTCCAGGCCAGGAAACAGCTGCACTGCCTCAAGCTCGTCTGTCTGCAGAAGAGGTGGGGGATTCTGAAACTATGACAGAGCCCACTTATCACCCTCACCCCCACTGTGGGTGAGTCCTCTCTCCAGACAGGCACTGGCGCTGCTGGCGACGAGTGCCAGGGTTTGAGAGGAACCAGGCCAGCCCACATTCTCAAGAAGGGGTGGGAGACTGAGGGCAGGTGGAGGTCCACAGTCCACCTTTCACACACCACCTCCAGGTGGGAAGAAGAGTCAAGGAACCCAAGGGCAGAAGGAGAGCTACTTACTTCCCCAGACATCCATCATTCCTGTGGGGCGGCCTAAGTCCAGCCCAGAAGGTGTGACATTGAAAGGTTGTTGTTGAATTATGACGCCGGGATTCTTGGCCCCCGGAGGAGAAGAATTCAATCCGGGGCCAGAGACGAGGCTTGATCGCTCAGAGCTTTTGTGTAACAAAGTTTTATTAAAGTATAAAGGAGATAGAGAAAGCTTCTGACATAGGCATCAGAAGGGGGCAGAAAGAGTACCCCCCTGCTAGTCTTTAGCTGGATATTATATAGTCACCAGCAGTCTGTTAATGAAAGAAAGGAATGTCTCAAAACTTAGAATGGCACCAGGCCTCTCACCCATAAGATGTATTTTGGGATAATCTTGGCTCCAAATGGTTCATCTTGGGCCATAAAAGGATTAGCTTGAATCTTGAAGAAGGGCACAGCACCATGCAAATAGTGTTATTTACATAGATTAGAGGAACAATATCGGAGTATAACATACTGAGCCAAAAGGTGGAACCTACTTGAAGACAGAGTTTGGGGTAAATGCATAGTACATTAGCATAGCTTAAGATAAACATTTCCATAAGAAAAAGGCATTGGGTAACTTCAGGTGAAACCAGGTGTCATGGCAACACAGAATTTTAAGAGAAACCTCCTTTTAAATTTGTATAGAGAAGGAAAAAATATCGCTACTTTGTTTCCTCCTGCAGCTTAAGAGAGATAAAAATGTCTGACACTTGCAGGCTATTTCCTCCATTTGGAGACCCCTGGCCTTCCTGCCTGTTACCCTCTCAACATCACAACATCCAGCACTTCTGCAAGTTCAATAAGACCTTGATCAATTGTGTGTGTTCGACCCAGCCCTGACTTCCATGTAGTGTTCCTACTGAAAATGGCATAAAGCAAAGAGAACCAATTTAATCCAGGTTAGAAGAAAATAACGTGGAATGTCTCCTCTCCTCACTCCCAGGCAGTCTCCAGCCACCGACCTAACACCTCTAATACTTTGATCTGTGACAGAAAAAGAGGCTCCAATAGGGGCTGAATGTGATTCTTGTTTCAGCCGGTCTTCTGGCCTCAGGAAGTCAAATTTAGAGGTTTTGACAGGACCCTCCATTGTTTCACAAACTATGTGCTGCTCACTTATTGAAGGAACTTCAAAACTCCACTTTTTAAGAAATGTTTCAGATGTGTTCCACTTTAAGCACCTTTTTTTCCACCAAGATTATTTTGGTTCCAAAGGCAAGAAACCCAACTAATTGATTCATGTGGAAAAGGAAAAATGAAATATGCTAGAAAAAGGGACATCAAACATGAGTGGACACAAAGACTCATATTTTTAAAAGGCTTTAATTAATCAGTCTTCCCATATGACCTTACTTTCTCCACTAGACATATCTACACTGAGTGTCTTCTCTCTTTGGCCCAGTCACTTCATTTTTACTGGAGCTACTAGTAATTGCCCTCCACTCTTCCCCAGTAGCATATTGGACACCTTCTGACCTGGGGGCCTTATCTCCATTGTCATACATTTTTGCATTTTCATGCTGTCCATGGCGTTCTCCAGGCAAGAATACTGGAGTGGGTTGCCTTTTCCTTCTCTAGTGGACCACATTTTGTCAGAACTCTTCCCTATTACCCATCTGTCTTGGGTGTCCCTGCTCCACGTGGCTCAAAACGTCATAGAGTTTTGCAAGCCCGTTTGCCAGGACAAAGCTGTCATCCATGAAGGGGAACAGCTGTGGATGTGTCTGCTAGTAAAAGTAAGTCCTGATGCAGTAAAAAGTAATACTAATAGAAACCTGGAAGGTGATTTCCATAAATCAAGGTAAATTGGACGTTGTCAAGAAAGAGATGGCAAGACTGAACAAAGACATCTTAGGAATCAGTGAACTAAACTGGACAGGAATAGTGAAATGAAGTCACTCAGTTCTGTCTAACTCTTTACGACACTATGGACTATAGCCCACCAGGATCCTCCATGCATGGAATTTTTCAGCCAAGAATACTGGAGTGGGTTGTCATTTCCTTTTCCATGGGATCTTCCCAACTGAGGGGTCGAACCTGGGTCTTCCACATTGCAAGTGGATGCTTTACCATCTGAGCCACCAGGGAAACTAGACAGGAATGGGTGAACTTAATTCAGATGCCTATTATATCTACTACTAGTTTATATCCTGGTGGCTCAGCTGGTAAAGAATCCACCTACAATGTGGGAGACCTGACTTCGATCCCTGAGTTGGGAAGATCTCCTGGAGAAGCGCAAGGCATCTCTCTTTCACTCCAGTTCTGGCCTGGAGAATTCCATGGACTATATATAGTGCATGGGGTCGCAAAAAGTCGGACACAACTGAGCAACTTTCACGTCACATTATCTCTACTACTGTGAGCAAGAATCCCTTAGAAGAAACAGAGTGGTCCTCAGAACAAAGAACAACAAAGACAGAAATACAGTACTTGGGTGCAATGTTAAAAAGGACAGAATAATCTTGGTTCATCTCCAAGGCAAACCATTCAACATCACAATAATACAAGTCTTTGCCCCAACCAAAGAAGCTGAAGTTGACTAGTTCAATGAAGACCTATAATGCTTTCTAGAACTAACACCAAAAGAAAATGTCTTTTTCAAAATAGAGGATTGGAATGAAAAAGTAGGAAGTCAAGAGATACCCAGAATAACAGGCAAGTTTGGCCTTGGAGTGCAAAATGTTGTGGGGCAAGGGCCAACAGAGTTTTGTCAATAGAACACACTGATCAGAGCAAGCACCCTCTTCCAACAACACAAGACTCTGCATATGGACCTCACCAGATATTTAATATTGAAATAAAACTGACTATGTTCTTTGCAGATAAAGACTGAGAACCTCTATACTGTCCACAAAAACAAGGCCAGGAGTTGACTGCAGCTTAGATCATGAACTCTTTATTGCAAAATTCAGGCTTAAATTGATGAAGGAAGGGAAAACCAATAGGCCATTCAGGTATGACCTAAATCAAATCCCATATGATTATACAGTGGAAATGACAATTAGATTCAAGGGATTTGGCCTGATAGATAGAGTGCCTGAAGAACTATGGACAGATGTACATAATACTATATATGAGGCAATGACAGAAACCATGCTAAAGAGAGGTTTTACAATGAAAAACCATCATGAACAAAGTTAAAGATACTCCATATTTACAAGAAAAATATTTATGAAATATATATCATAAGGACTGATACTCAAAATACATAAGGAAAACAAACAATAAAACTACAAAATAACCAACATGAGTATGGGTAAGTATGAAATCAGACCAGGCTGCTATAAAAGACTGCCAGGGTGATTCCCAAAGGTGTTTGGGTTCCTGGTCATTGTGTCAAGTCTGCAGCTTTGTTTGGAAATATATTGGATCAGCCAAGACTAAGCTGAAAGTCTAAGGCTGATAATTCTGCTGGTGTCTGGGTATATGCTGCTTTACTTGTAGTCCTTTTGAAAACTATGAGATGGATGGAAGGCTGCTTTTAGGAGGTGTGCATGTCTGTAATCCGCATTGGCCTCTACATTCACACAGCCATCTCAGCCCGACTTGTGAGCTGCTGAACCTGGAGGGAGCAATAGATCTTCCAGAAATTCTGACGCTCACAGTTCAGGCTCTTCATTCATAACCAGGAACACACTGGAGAGGCTGTGGGGACTCCAAACATCGAAACTCCACTGTGGAGTGTTGATCACTCCATGAGGTATTCTGATGGTCTTCCATCTCTATTTTTAGAAAAGATTTGTCCAATATGACTTACCCAAATTCCTTGATTTATACAGTACACCATGGTACTTCTTTTATGAGATGCATGCAAGTTTGTTATAGAATGGTAAGGCATCTAGGGAGGGAAAAAATTGATCAATAATTTAAAAGGGGGAAATGGCTCAAAGAAATGGGGACCTGAAAAAACATTCATTTTCTTAACAAGAGGATCAGTTATTTGGGAGTTACATTTTTGCTTAATTTTTATTTTATATTGCACTATAGTTGATTTCACTCTCCTCTCCTTTCTCACTCTCTTTCACTGAGGGGAGTGAAAATGTTGGCTTAAAACTCAATATTCAGAAAACTAAGATCATGGAATCTGGTACCATATCTTCTTGGCAAATAGGTGGGGGAACAATGGAAACGTTAAAAGACTTTATTTTGAGGGGCTCCAAAATCACTGCAGATGGTGACTGCAACCATGAAATTAAAAGATGCTTCCTCCTTGGAAGAAAGCTATAACCAAACTAGACAGCATATTAAAAAGCAGAGACATTAGTTTACCCATGAAGATCTATTTGGAAAAATCTATAGTTTTTCCAGTAGTAATGTATGAATGCAAGTGTTGGACTATAAAGAAAGCTGAACACTGAAGAACTGGTGCTTTTGGACTGTGGTATTGGAGAAGACTCTTGAGAGTCCCTTGCACTGCAAGGAGATCCAAACAGTCAAACCTAAAGGAAATCAGTCCTGGATATTCATTGGAAGGACTGATGTTGAAGCTGAAACTCCAATGCTTTGGCCACCTGATGCAAAGAACAAACTCATTGGAGAAGACCCTGATGCTGGGAAAGATTGAAGGTGGGAGGTGAAGAGGACAACAGAGGATGAGATGGTTGGATGGCATCACCAATGTGATGGACATGAGTCTGAGTAAACTCCAGGAGATAGGGATGAACAGGGAAGCCTGGCGTGTTGCAGTCTATGGGATTACAAAGAGTCAGACACGACTGATGGACAGAACTGAACTGATAGTTGATTAACTCTGACACTTTCATGTGTACAGCAATGTTATTCACATATACATACACAAATGTCTATTCCTTTTCAGATTCTTTTCTCATATAGGTTATTGCAGATTATTGAATCAAGTTTCCTGTAGGTCCTTATTGATTATCAATTTTCTGTATAATATGTATAGTAGTGTGTATATGTTAATCCCAATATCCAATTTATACCTCCACTCCCAGGTTTCCCTTTCAGGAACCACAAGTTTGTTTTCTAAGTCTCTACATTTATTGCTGTTTTGTAAAAAGTTCATTTACCTCATTTTTAAAATTCCACATATAAGTGATATCATGTGATATTTCTCATTCTCCTTCTGACTTACTCAGTATAATTGCTAGGTTCATCCCTGTATCTGCAAATGACACCTACTCTTTTTTATGCCTGAGTAATATTCCACTGTTAGAGGTACCACATCTTTATCCACTCATCTCTTAATGGACACTTAGCTTGTTTCCAATTGGGGGTATAGTAGATAGTGCTGCAGTGAACACTGGGGCACATGTATATTTTTGGATTATGATTTTCTCCAGATGTGGGACTGCTGGATCATATGGCAGCTCTGTTTTTAGTTTTTTAAGGAAACTCTGCACTGTCGTCCATAGTGGCCTTACCAGTTTACATTCCCACCAGTGGTGTAGGAGGGTTCCCTGTTCTGCAAACCCTCTCCAGCATTTATTATTTGTAGACATTTTGATGATGGCTATTCAGGCTAATGTGAGGTGAACTTCACTGTTGTTTTGATTTGCATTTCTCTACTAATTAAAGGTGTTGAGAACAAACTTTAAAAGTGTCCAGGCCTCCCCAGAGTGAGGTACACTCTTGCTACCCTCTCCAGCATTTACTGTTGGTATTTAGGGATTTCCTCAGTCTGAAACTTCTTCACATTTGCAGTATTTTCCATGTTCACTACAATTACTGGAATCTCAGAAAAGGTGTGAAAAAAATTGCATTGTTTCTATAGAATATAGGGAAAGAGAAAAACAGTGGAGGTATGTCACCTGACAACTGGTTTGTGAATAAAGATGTCAGAAGAATGGAGGAGACAATAGCAGGTAGAAAAATAGAAATCTAGGCCTGTCCCCAGGCAAGGAACAAAGGGAAAATATTTTCCAGGAAAGTGGCCTCAGAGAAAGCCTGTTGGAAACATCAATGTGAAGGGGTCTTAGATGGTCCTATGCTGGGTTCATGGCCCTCAAATTTCAGATTCATCCAGAATGAGAAATGGCACTTAGAAACTGGATGCTGATATTTTATTGGTAAATTCAAGATAGACTGACTTGCTACAGTGTCCTAGCTTTCTGAAGGACTGGTATCTTCTTATTAATTTTCTGAAAAACAAAAAAGGAAGATCAGACAGGATTGGCAAGGGTTTTTTAATCCCTGCTATTCAGTGGAGGGAAGTAGGTGAGCTCAACATTTCTCCTCCTCTTACTCCTCATTTTCCTCTTTCATTCTTAATTTCTTTATGGTTTATACGTACCTACAGAAAACAGGTTCTAAATTCTTTCTTGTAAGATGAATAAAAAGATTCTTCTGAGATTGGCTCTTGACTATAATGTTCAAATATGTATTTACAAGGATGGTACCTACAATATATCCTATAATAACACAAATGAAAAACCAGCTTATATATCCATTCATGGAGGTTGGTTAATCATGGCATAGCCAGACACTGGATATATACAATGGTAAAACAAAACAATACCACCACCAACAAATAAGATCAAATAGATCCACATAGATCTATGAGCTAAAATGGAAGTTTTCAAAGAATTATGTTATTTGAAATGAACAGCAAGAGATCTACATGGATAATATGATATCATTTGTGCATTGAAAAGACTCTGTGTGTTTGTGTGTGTGTGTGTGTGTGTGTGTGTGTGTGTGTGTTGCTCAGGTGAATCTGACTCTTTGTGATCGCATGCACTGCAGTTTGCCAGGCTCCACTGTGCATGAGATTTTTTCCCATTAAGAATACTGGGGTGGGTTGCCATTTCCTACCCCAGACGCTCTTCCTGACCCAGGGATTGAACCCGCATCTCCTGTGTCTCCTGCATTGCTGGTGGATTCTTTACTGCTGAGCCACCTGGGAAGCCTGTTCTTGCATGTTAAGTTGCTTCACTTATGTCCAACTCATTGTGATCCTTTCTACTATAGCGTGCCAGGCTCCTCTGTCCAGAGGATTCTCTAGGCAAGAATACTGTAGTGGGTTGCAATGCCGTCCTCCAGGGGATCTTCCTGAACCTAGGATCAAACTCGCATCTCCTGCAACTCCCTCATTGCAAGCAGATTCTATATCACTGAACCATATTTGACTTCCCTTGTGGCTCAGCACAAAGGTAAGTATGGAGAGAGTGACAAGGAAACAGACATTACCATGTGTAAAATAGGTCTGTCTTCCTACTGGCACAGATGGTAAAAATCTGCCTTCAATGCAGGAGACCCATATTCAATCCCTGGATCAGGAAGGTCCTTATTTATCAAAAATAAGTTAATTGAAACAATCATCCCACAAAGCAGAAAATGTGGGTTCAATCCCTGAATGGGAAGATTCCATAGAGACTTCCTGGTTTCTCAAATGGTAAAGAATCCACCTGCAGTGCAGGAGACCTGGGTTCGATCCTTGAGTTGGGAAGATTTCCTGGAGAAGGGCATGACAACCCTCTCCAGTATTCTTCCTGGAGAATCCCCATGGACAGATCGCCATGGGCTGTAGTCCACAGTGTCACAAAGAGTCAGACACGACTGAGCAACTAAGCAGATGTTCATGTGGAGAAGGAAAATGCTACCCACTCCAATCTGCTTTCCTGGGAGATCCCAGGACAAGGAAGTCTGGGCTAAGTCCATGGGGTTGCAAAAAGTCATTTAATTTCTGTACAGATTACATCATGAGAAAGGCTAGGCTGGATGAAGCACAAGCTGGAATCAAGATTGCCAGGAGAAAAATCAATAACCTCAGATATGCAGATGACACCACCCTTATGCCAGAAAGTGAAGAAGAACTAAAGAGCCTCTTGATGAAAGTGAAAGAGGAGAGTGAAAACAGTTGTCTTAAAGTTCAACATTCAAAAAACTAAGATCATGGCATCTGGTCCCATCACTTCATGGCAAATAGATGGGGAAACAATGTCAGACATTATTTTGGGGGGTTCCAAAATCACTGCAGATGGTGATTGCAGCCATGAAATTAAAAGATGCTTACTCCATGGAAGGAACGTTATGACAAACCTGGTCAGCATATTAAAAACCAGAGACATTACTTTGCCAACAAAGGTCCATCTAGTCAAGGCTATGGTTTTTCCAGTGGTCATGGATGGATGTAAGAGTTGGACTATAAAGAAAGCTAAGCACAGAAGAATTGATGCTTTTGAACTGTGGTGTTGGACAAGACTCTTGAGAGTCCCTTGGACTACAAGGAGATCCAACCAGTCCATCCTAAAGGAGATCAATCCCGGGTGTTCGTTGGAAGGACTGATGTTGAAGCTGAAATTCCAATATTTTGGCCACCTGATGCAAAGAGCTGACTCATTTGAAAAGACCCTGATGTTGGGAAAGATTGAAGGCAGGAGGAGAAGTGGACGACAGAGGATGAGACGGTGGATGGCATCCCCGACTCAATGGACATGAGTTTGGGTAAACTCCAGGAACTGGTGATGGACAAGGAGACCTGGTGTGCTGTGGTTCACAGGGTTGCAAGGAGTCAGACACGGTTGAGTGACTGAACTGAACTGAACTGAACCCCAGTACAAAATAGAAAGTTTAAAATTTGGAGGAAAAGAAGCCTCAATTGCATTGCCTATATCGGTTGCTGCTAAGTCACTTCAGTCGTGTCCAACTCCGTGCTACCCCATAGATGGCAGCCTACCAGGCTCCTCTGTCCCTGGGATTCTCCAGGCAAGAGTATTGGAGTGGGTTGCCATTGCCTTCTCCGAAGGCAATATCTGCTATTTTTTTTATATCTGCTATTTTCCATCAGTTTAGAACATGTTAGAAAATGTTTTCTCAAACTGTTACTTAACACAGGGAATTTTCTGTAGAATATTTTGGATACTCATTTCTCGCCATTTTCTATCTAAATCTTATTTGTTGATATTTTCTTGGCTTCTGTAATCTTCCCTGTGTTTTTTTAACTTTTGTATCTTGGTAGTTTTGCTATGCAATTGCAGGGAATATTTCTCTAATCACTTAATTTGGGCCTATGCTAGCATTCACTAGTTTTGTTGACATTAACTTTAAAAATTTGACCTCAAGGTATTATATTTCCAAATTTTTTATTTATCTGCATTGTGTTTTTCAGGTGCTTGTTATGCTGTTATATTTAGTAGTTGTCTGCTCATCCTTTTATTTTTGATTGAAATAGTTAATATCGTCATCTGGAATTTATTTCAGAACTACCATAGCGTTTATGTAATTGTTCAGTTTTAAGCAGTGCTGATGGTAATTTTTGCCAAGATCATGCCATATGGGTCTCATCACTTCATGGCAGATAGAAGGGAGAAAGTAGAAACTGACAGATTTTATTTACTTGGGCTCCAGAATCACTGCAGCCAGTGACTGCAGCCATTAAATTAAAAGGTGCTCTTCCTTGGAAGGAAAGCTATGATAAACATACACAGTGTATTGAAAAGCAGAAACATCACTTTGCTGACAAAGTCTGTATAGTCAAAGTTGCAGCTTTTCCAGTAGTCATGTACAGATGTGAGAGTTGGACCATAAAGAAGGCTGAGCACCAAAGAACTGATGCTTTCAAATTCTGGTGCTGGAAAAGACTCTTGAGAGTCCCTTGGACTCCAAGAAGATCAAACAAGTCAATCAGAAAGGAAATCAACCCTGAATATTTATTGGAAGGACTGATGCTGAAGCTGAAGCTCTAATACTTTGGCCACCTGATGCAAAGAGCCAACCCATTGGAAAAGACCCTATTGCTGGGAAAGATTGATTGTAGGAGGAAAAGGAACGACAAAAGATGAGGTGGTTAGACAGCATTATCAACTCAACAGACATGAAATTGAGCAAACACGGGGAAATAGTGCAGGACAGAGGAGCCTGGTGTGCTACACTCCATGATGAAGGAGAGAGTCAGACAAGACCAAGAGACTGAAAAACAACAACAAAGCAGTAATTTTAGAATGATATTCTTGCGTTATCACAAGGAGAGTCACATAGCTGGAAGCCCTAAAGGCAGTGCCCTTGACCGATGTGAATGAGTGAGTCATTTGCTCTTTATATGAGTCTGGGCCTTTCCGAGTTATTGCAGATAATATTGCAGTAAGGCTTTCTGATACAGTGAGTGTTTTAAAGATAACTGTGCCTTTTCAGGGTGACTGGGCAGATTTGTTTCCTTTCTTGGCATAATAATGTATGGATTCCAGAAAGGGGACTGTATCCACTGTTGGCAATGTGGGAAAGCTCCGTGGCTGTATGGTGAGGCAGAACGATTCCAGCTCGGCTTGGTGGGAGAGGAGTTTTAGGGATAAAAAGACATCCTTTAGGCATTGGGATGAATGTTTATGGCTTCCTCAGACAATAATTTGGAAAGCACAGTGGAGACAAACAAGTCCTCGCCACGTGGTTTTTGGTAGATCTTCCAGCAACCGAGGAGAAGGGTCAGAGACAAGGAGAGGGGAGTGGCAGCAAACTGGAGTAGGGGCTGGAGAGGGGGCAGTCCTGCTGGAAGGCAGGCTTCCCTTGGCTTGGTGAGGACTGGAAAATAACAGGCGGCTTTTCAAAATATCACTCAGTTCAGAACCTTTCAATAACCTTCTCCAGTGTCAGCCACAAAGGTAAGAGATCAGTGTGCTGTGACAGGAAAAATGTCAGCCCTGAACTCACCAGTCAGAACAAAAACAAAGGAAATGGAAGAGCTGAAAGAGAAGGCTGTCCATCAGGAAGGGTGGGGAGGAAGCAAAGAGCATGATGGCAGCAGAAGCTTAGGTACCTGAAAATGAGTGCAAACTCTCAAGCAATGCACTTGCCTCCTGATATGGATGCTTAACTTGACATATGCCAAGGAGAATTCCCAATTTCCTTCCCTAAAACCTGCTCTCCTGCAAACTTTCCCCAGTTAAAACCAGCTATTTGAGAAAAATTAAAAAATTACAGGCAGCTGTTTCATCCATTTGTTTAAAAATTAACTGGGGATTCATTCTGGACAACTCATACCCCATACTTCCCCATTAACACGTCCATTTGCCTGGACCATCAAGATATACCCCAAGTAGGAGTCCATCCATAATATCTACCACAGGGATCTGGTGCAAGAGATGTTTCTTCTCTCCTAGAGGAGTGTAACAGCGTTCCAGATGGTCTCAGTAACATTCTTCCCTTCCACCACATCCCATATCAGTTCTCACGCAACAATTAGAGTGACCTTGAAAAAATACAAGTTAGATCATATCACTTTCTTGCTTAAACGCCATCAAGTTTTCCCCTTACAGGGGTAGTCAGGTATACATTTCATACCTTAACTTTCAACAGCCATATTGTCTATGACAAAAAAAGAGACTCTGAAAGGGGCACAATATGACCATTGTTCCATCTAATCTTCCAACTCTGGGAAGTCTAATTAACAGAATTTGACAGAATTACCCTTGATTGTTTCACAAAACAACTGTGCTGCTTTTTTTTTTTTTTTTTTGTAATTTATTTATCTTTTATTGATGGATAATTGCTTTCCAGAATTTTGCTGTTTTCTGTAAATTTCAACATGAGTCAGCCATAGGTATACATATATCCCTCGTTTTTGAACCTCTCTCCCATCTCCCTCCCCATCACACCTTTCTAGGTTGATACAGAGCCCTTGTTTGAGTTTCCTGAACCATGCAGCAAATTCCCTTTGGCTATCTATTTTACATATGCTAATTTAAGTTTCCATGTTACTTTTTCTACACATCTCACCCTCTCCTCCCCTCTACCTATGTCCATAAGTTTATTCTCTATGTATGTTTTCTCCATTCCTGCCCTGCAAATAAATTCTTCAGGACCATTTTTCTAGAGTCCGTGTATATGCATTAGAATACGATATTTATCTTTCTCTTTCTGGCTTACATCACTCTGTATAATAGGTTCTAGGTTCATCCAACTGTTTAGAACTGACTCAGATATGTTCCTTTTTATTGCTATGTGATATTCCATTGTGTATATGCACCTCTACTTCTTTATCCATTCTTCTGTCAATGGACATCTAGGTTGCTTCAATGTTCTAGCTGTTGTAAATAGTGCTGCACTGAACAATGGGATACATATGTCTTTTCCAATTTTAGTTTCCTCTGGGTATTTGCCTAGGAGTGGGATTGCTAGGTCATTTGGTGGTTTTATTCCTAGTTTTTTAAGGGTTCTCCAAACCATCTTCCATAGTGGCTGTATCAGTTTACATTCCCACCAACAGTGCACGAGTGTTTCCTTTTGTCCACACCCTCTCCAGCATTTATTGTGTGTAGACATTTTGATGATGGCCATTCTGACCAATATGAGGTGATATCACATTTTGGCTTTGATTTACATTTCTCTAATAATGAGTGATGTTGAGCATCTTTACATGGGTTTGTTAGCCATCTGTATGACTTCTTTGGAGAAATATCTGTTTAGGTCTTTTCCCCACTTTTTGATTGGGTTGTTTGTTTTCCTAGTATTGAATTGTATGAGCTACTTGTATTTTTGAAAATTAATCCTTTGTTGTTTGTTTCAGTTGCTATTCTTTTCTCCCATTCTGAGAGTTGTCTTTTCACCTTCCTTATAGTTTCCTTTGCTGTGCAAATGCTTTTAAGTTTAATTAGGTCCCACTTGTTTACATTTGTTTCTATTTCTGTTACTCTAAGAGGTGGGTCATAGAGGATCTTGCTGTGATTTATGTAATTGAGTGTTCTATGTTTTCTGCTAAGAGTTTTACAGCTTCTGCTCTTACATTTAGGTCTTTAATCCATTTTGAACTTATCTTTGTGTATGGTGTTAGGAAGTGTTCTAATTTCATTCTTGAACCTGTAGCTGTCCAGTTTTTCCAGCACCATTTATTGAAGAGGCTATCTTTGCCCCATTGTATATTCTTGCCTCTTTTGTCAAAAAAGGTACCCATAGCTGCATGGGTTTATTTCTGGCCTTTCTATCTTGTTTTATTGGTCTACATTTCTATTTTTCTGCCAGTACCATGCTGTCTTGATGACTGTAGCTTTGTAGTAGAATCTAAATTCAGGAAGGTTGATTCCTCCAGCTCTTTTCTTCTTTCTCAAGATTGTTTTTGGCTATTTGGGGTCTTTTGTGTTTCCATAAGAATTGTGAAATTTTTTGTTCTACTTCTGTGAAAAATGTCATTGGTAATTCAATAGGGATCACATTGAATCTGTAGATTGCATTTTGTAATATAGTCATTTTAAAATATTGATTCCTCCTACCAGGAACATGGAATATATCTCCATTTGTTTATGTATTCTTTGATTTCTTTCATTAGTGTCTTATAATGTTCTGTGTACAGTTCTTTTATGTCCTTAGGTAAGTTTATCCCTAGATATTTAACTCTTTTGGTGCAATTGTGAATGAGATTTATTCCTTAATTGCTCTTTCTGATTTTGTATTGTGAGTATATATAAATGCAAGTGATTTTGGTGTATTGATTTTGTATCTTGCAACTTTTCTAAATTCAGTGATTAGCTCTATTAATTTTCTTATACTATCTTTAGGGTTTTCATTGTACAGTATCATGTCATCTTCAGTGAGAGCTTTACTTCTTTTCCAATCTGGATTCATATTACTTCTTTTTTTTTCTCTGACTTCTGTAGTTAGGACTTCCAGAACTTTGTTGAATAATAGTGGTGAAAGTGGACATCCTTGTCTTATGCCTGATATTATGGGGGATGCTTACATTTCTTCACCATTGAGAATAATGTTTGCAGTAGGCTTATCATATATGGCCTTTACTATGTTGAGGTAGGTTCCTTCTGTGCCAATTTTTTTAAGAGTTTTAATCGTAAACGAGTGCTGAATTTTGTCAATGGCTTTTTCTACATCTATTGAGATTATCATATGGTTTTTTCTTTCAGTTTGTTAATATGGTGTATCACATTGATTGATTCGCATATATTGAAGAATCCTTGCATCTATGGAATAAATCCCACTTGATCATGGTATATGAGCTTTTTGATGTGTTGCTGAATTCTATTTCTTAAAATTTTGTTGAGGATTTTTGCATCTATGTTCATCAGTGATATTGGCCTGTAGTTTTCTTTTTATGTGTTGCCTTTGTCTGCTTTCAGTCATGTGTTACTTTTTTACTGAAAGTCCAGTACTCTTTGTTTGTGGCAGAAATACCTCACATTTTGTCTTTAGCAGTTAGCACTCTTTTTATCCACTGAGGTCATTTTGGTTCCAAATACAAGAAACACAACTAAAATTTCCTATAGGAGAAAAGGAAAATGGAATATGAAAATAACAGGGACCTCAAATGAATGGATTCAGTGTCTCAAAAATGTTATCCAAGGGCCTTAATCCATCTCTAGCTCTTCCTATGTGGCTGCCAGTAGCTATCTCACCCCCTCATCTTAGGAACTCATTCATGTATTTTCCTGTGGGTAAACTTCTTATCATTAAAGCTCTCTTTCTCCCTTTCCATTTCCTCTGTTTTGCTAAGTTTGCAGCTACTCATATATCCTAACTGTATTTCCTATCTATGCTAAAACTCATGAAGTGTAAGGATTTATAAAAGTCACTGATCATATTATAATCTGATTCCTTCCTATGAAAAATGAACATAATGCAAAGAAATTAAGGGGCTATTTTGAAGATTCATGAGCTAGTGAATATTTAACATTTGTGGCTATGCTAGGCTCAGAGGACTGATAAGAAGACATTCAGGTATAAAGCTGGACATATAAAGAAATTTATTATGTGATAAAGATGGCAATTCACATCCCTGACGGAGAGTGGATTATTCAGTAGCATTTAAGGATAATTAGCTACCCAATTATTTTTAAACATTTTAGTCCTCCACTATATAGGAATCACAAAAAGTACCATTTTGAAAGGATTAAAGAGGTAAATGTGATTTATTGCCTCAAAACAAATGTACATATATGATGTTGAGAGAGAGAAGCAGGAAGGGAGTGTATATAACAGAGGGATAGGGAATAGTGGTGTTTCTGGTTGTAAGATAGGAAAAACAGTCAGAACTAGGACATAAATGGCATAGACATAAAAGAAAAAAAGGGTTAATTACATTAGGATTTAAAGTCTTGATAATAAAAAATCCAAAAACAAAATTAAAAGACATTCGTATTAGTAACTAGGAGCAAATATTTATAGAATATATGTCATGCACAGGATTATTATCCATAATATATGATAAACCCAACAGTAATAAATATGAAAATGAATAAATATGACTATAAATATGGCACACTAGCTGCTGGAAGAGACTGTCAGCAGGATTGCCAAAGCAAATGGGTATTTGATCATTGTTTCAAGTTTATAGCTCCATGTCCAGAAATGTGCTGGACCAGGCTAGACTAAGCTGAGGAGCTAAGGGTGATAACTGTGTTCATGCCTGGGTGTATGCTGCATTACTCGGTACTCATCTTGAAAACTATAATACTATGAGATGGATGGTGGTCCTGCTCATAGGAGGTCTGCATGGCTTTAATGCACTTTGGCCTCTGCACTCACACAGCCATCTCAGGCTGACACATGAACTGCTGAAACCAGGAGGCAGCAGTTCATCTTCCAGAAGTTCTGACCCTCACTGATTCAGATTTTTCATCCAACCAAGAAGAAACTACACAAGCTTTGGATGGGCTCTGATCATTGGACCTTCGCTGTCCTAAGAATAGTGCTGATTGTCCATTATGTATTAATACTGTCTGCATTCTGTATTCCTGGAACAGTTTAGCCTCATATAATCTACCCAAAATGTGGTTTGAACTATCTTTCTATCAGTCAGGGATAGATATGAACATGCACAAAGTCCACATACACAAAGGACAGATAAAAGGACAATGATCACACAAGAGGAATTTAACTCTCACTGATATTAGGAAGAGACACATTAAGATTAAGTATCTCTGTGTATAATTGAGTTACAAAAAGATAAAAGTAGCAGATATCAAGGAATAGAGAGGAACAGACAGCAAACCAGTACCTCCATGAACTACTATTTCTTTAAATTATTACAGCTCTTTTTGAGAGGTTAACACTTGCTGCCTGCATATATTTTGACCCAGAATTTCAGTTTTTGTTATATGCTGGTTAAATACAGAGTATTCTCCATAAAATATACAAAAATGGAACTTCCTTGGTGGCACCGTGGATAAGAATCTGTCTGCCAGTGCAGATGATACAGAGTCGATCCCTGGTCCAAGAAGTTCCCACATGTGGCAGAGCAATGAAATCTATGCGCCACAATTACTGAGCCCCTATGCTGTAACTCCTGAAGCCTGTGGCTCTAGAGCCTGTGTTCTGCAACAAGAGAATCCATGCAGCGATAAGCCCATGCTCTGCAATAAGAGTAGCCCCTGCTTGCTGCAGCTAGAGAAAGCCCACATGCATCAAAGATTCATTGCAGCCAAAAATAAATGAGTAATTTTTTTTTTTTAAGGATAAGTCCATCTGGAGGAAAAGTGAGTCGTTCATTAACCATTTCAAGAAAATCTTTCTTTAACGAAATCTGCTTCTTTCCTTCTTCCTGTCTTCATACAATCAGAAGGGAGATATGTCTTGCTTTAGGTTCCAGATAGAAGAAGTTATGGTTGCAATTCTCTTTTAATTCAGAGAAATAGCCATTGAAAGTTTCAGAGCCCCTTATGTTGCTGACAAAGTGGTGAGCAGAATCTACAGACACTTGGTCACAGAGATGGTGAGAAATGTCTTCTGTGGCTCTCATCAATGGAGCCCAGAACCTGGGAGACACTGCCAGGCAAAAGGCTGAAAGCAGTGCAGAAGATTTACAAATTCACACTTTGATAGACAACTCTTTGACCAGTCTTTCTCTCTGGGCTTTCTAAAGTTTAGAGTTATTGTGATTAAAGAACCAATTTTTGCCCAGCTCAAAGAGGCATCTACAGTTTTAACCAAGAGTATGCCTCCCCAGAGAAATTCATATCATTGTGCTCAAAGTAGCAAATACATGATCTTCATTGTCATGGTGTTTGTAACAGCAACCCCCGAAAAAGAATTTGCTATACAAACATCTTTGTATGAAGGCAGAAGAATAATATACTAGAAACGTGTGTGAATATACTGCTGATTTTAAAGCAAACTTGTGTACATGGGGAAAAGAATTTTTTTTTAAACACCTGTTAAGATCAGAGAAAAACTTCAGGAACTGTAAGAGGAGTCAGTTCAGTGCAGTGCAGTCGCTCAGTCGTGTCCAACTCTTTGCGACCCCATGAATCACAGCACGCCAGGCCTCCCTGTCCATCACCAACTCCCGGAGTTCACTCAGACTCACGTCCATTGAGTCAGTGATGCCATCCAGCCATCTCCTCCTCTGTCGTCCCCTTCTCCTCCTGCCCCCAATCCCTCCCAGCATCAGAGTCTTTTCCAATGAGTCAACTCTTCGCATGAGGTGGCCAAAGTACTGGAGCTTCAGCTTTCGCATCAGTTCTTCCAAAGAAATCCCAGGGCTGATCTCCTTCAGAATGGACTGGTTGGATCTCTTTGCAGTCCAAGGGACTCTCAAGAGTCTTCTCCAACACCACAGTTCAAAAGCATCAATTATTTGGCGCTCAGCCTTCTTCACAGTCCAACTCTCACATCCATACATGACCACTGGAAAAACCATAGCCTTGACTAGATGGACCTTTGTTGGCAAAGTAATGTCTCTGCTTTTGAATATGCTATCTAGGTTGGTCATAACTTTCCTTCCAAGGAGTAAGCGTCTTTGAATTTCATGGCTGCAGTCACCATCTGCAGTGATTTGGGAGCCCCCCAAAATAAAGTCTGACACCGTTTCCACTGTTTCCCCATCTATTTCCCATGAAGTGATGGGACCGGGTGCCATGATCTTCATTTTCTGAATGTTGAGCTTTTTCACTCTCCTCTTTCACTTTCATCAAGAGGCTTTTTAGTTCCTCTTCACTTTCTGCCATAAGGGTGGTGTCATCTGCATATCTGAGGTTATTGATATTTCTCCCAGCAATCTTGATTCCAGCTTGTGTTTCTTCCAGTCCAGCATTTCTCATGATGTACTCTGCACAGAAGTTAAATAAGCAGGGTGACAATATACAGCCTTGACGCACTCCTTTTCCTATTTGGAACCAGTCTGTTGTTCCATGTCCAGTTCTAACTGTTGCTTCCTGACCTGCATACAGATTTCTCAAGAGGCAGGTCAGGTGGTCTGGTATTCCCATCTCTTTCAGAATTTTCCACAGTTTAATGCAGGTAACCAAAAAATAAACAAACAACAACAACAACAAAAAACAGTTTGCAGACACAATACCTCATTAAGAGATTTGTAAATAAAAGTCAACAAAGATAGTGAAGAACGGGCCTTAATTAAACAACAACAACAAAAATCCTCCAAAATGCATAACAAAATATAAGCTACAAATAAAAGTTACATACAGCAGATGGATTAAAGAGAGAAAATATCAACAAATAAGTTTTATATAGATGGTGGGGAGAATGAGTGTCAGAATATTCTAGACAAAATTCCCTGTTTTTAAAAATAATCAGAAAAAACATTTTCTAACATGGGAACTCACTGAAAAATGTAAGATCAAGGCAATGAAATTGAAGATTTGAAAGGAATATAAGACCATCTTTTGGGAGTTCATAAGTGTAGCTATTAAATTATCAGTTGGAAGACAGGGAGGTTAAAAATATTTAATCACAGAAATAAGCCAAAAAGATTTTCACAAAGAATCTAGAAAAGAGAAGTCCTAGAATATAGAATAAGATATAGAAGAGAGATATAGAATAAGAATAAAAGATATAGAATAAGAATAAGATATAGAATATAGAATGGAATTCAAGGAGATGAATATTCATTTCCTCCAGTCCTACAAGTCCTGTTGTAGATTTTGTGTCTACCTTTGCTTTTACTAACTATTGTAAGTCTAACTAAGATATTTATAAGAATAGATATCTAACTAACTAAGATATTTATAAGAATAGAAAGTCTTAGGTTGCCTTGTTGGACAACTTCAATACTTTCCTATCAGAGACCAGATAGACCTGGATAATATCTGGTAGCCTGAACAGATTGAGAGTGAGCCTTCTGCCATCCATGTGTGCCCAAGGACGTTATTTATCCACATATATTTCATAAATAAACCAAAATTATCTTCATCATTGAAATGTTTTGCAATGTATCATATACATAGGAAAACAGATATCATGAAAGATGAAATTTGGGTCATATAAAAACCAGAGATCACAGCCAAAACACACACAAATGACACTTGGAAGGACAAAGAAATGAATCCACCAAAAAAGACTGAAAATCAAACGATGACAGAGCAGTTCTAATATCTGTGCTGAATGCTTGGACATTCTCCCTCAAAAGCTTTGCCCATATCACATGTGGTGCCTTTTAGAAAGGACACACTGATAACATTGTATCCGCTCCATCCTGCTGGGATACATCCCAACTATAACTGTGTCTATCTGGTGACAAGATTTGCCCAGTACAGAACACAAAGACACCATTGTTCTGGTCCCCTTTATAAAGGAACCTGCCTGGCTTCTCTCGGCAGACTTGAGAGCAAATCCAGAGCTTCTTCCAAGATGCTGCTGATCCTGCTCTCAGTGGCCTTGCTGGCCCTGAGCTCAGCTCAAGACCTGGTTTCTGGTAGGAATAAGGGGAAGGGTGCTGAGACTCTGCTTGGGGCTTGGGGGATCACACTGCAGTGAGGAAGCGTGCAAATAGGAGACATAAAAGTGAAAGATGTGGCTGGAGGCTGCTTAAGACAAGAGGAAGGCCCTTCACCTCCTCTGTGATATGAAGGCCTCAAACTTAATACAACTGGAAACCAGCACAGAATTTTTAAGCAGAGGAATGACAAATTAAGACTTATCTCTGTGCTATGAAAGATGCATTACAAAAAGGCAAGACTGGAACAGACAAGTTCCCTCGTGAAGATACTATGATAATCAAAGTAGGCAGTGGATGAAGGTGGCCTTTCGAGGGGATGCCAGATAGATGGAGGAGATGAAGCCCATTCAGAGATATTTCGGAGACAGAGATGAGAGTAATAACTCTCTCTGTGTCTACATAGAGATATGGAAATTCTAGGGCACAGTGGTCTCATTCTACTCCACCCACGGTTAATATTTCAAAATGTTGTGCCCATTATGGACAAGATTATATCCACATGTTTACTCCTGGTCCTTTTACCTTGAGAAACCATGTTAATATAAGTAAAGTACTTTATGAATTAACAGGGGAGAAGGACACTAAAACATAACACTGAAATATTCTAGCACTTAACCTAAATTAGCTTTAGGGTTTGAGGGGTACTAGGAAAGATGAAAAGCCCTCTTCTCTTTTGAGTTTGTGGTTGATCTTCAGCACAGAAACAACCTTGCCATACCTTCATATCTTCTTTTCCAATGGCATCACAGATAGTAGTTGAAAAGTTATAATATCTTAGAGTATATACAGAGTGTGTCCCTTTTCCTGTAGAACATTGTGAACCCTGAAGGATATAAGCTCATCTTCTGCTTCTTTTCCTAGAAAGCAGCAGTGAAGAGTCTCTGAGCATCATATTAGGTAAGTCTCAATTAATTCTCCATCATCTTTCTTTATTTCATTAGCAACTTTTCAATTCTCTGGTGTCCTGATATCATCATTCTTTGTGAAGAGTTAAAATCAGTGTTAGAAACACTAAAGATTAAGGCAGTCCTTTATAACCTTGGTCTTTGAGACCATGAGCAAGGCCCTAACATGAATAACACGATGTCTAGCCTGGATGACACTGGCTATGCTGCCTGTTCCCTCAGGCCAGAAATGACTGTCGAGACAACAAAGGGAAGGAGTCACAATTCTGACTCTTTCCCTACTGAGAGCCAACCCCTGAAGTGTTTCCTTCTTCCTCAGTATTATTCTCTTTAAATATGTGGTTTAGAAAAAATGCAGAGAAAATAGGTCTGGTTCATTTTTAGTCAGGTTTTCTTCTCAGCTTTGTCACAGTACCTAACTAAAATTTGCAAGTTATTTAGTGACCCCTGTGTGGGCCATCATGTTGTCTCTCTCTCTCTCTTTCCTAGTATTGATCCACCTGGTTTTAGAGCCAGAGGGTTCCATATACACTCTCCACAGGCCAGACTTGGAGTCACGTTTGGCAGGTTATGTCAGCACCTAAAATATAACTGGAAGCATAACTGACATGATTAATCCCTTTGCTTTTCTTCTGTCCTTGGAGACATCCTCTGGCAATTCTAAGATATCCAGCACCTTCCTTTTTTGCCAAATTGAAGACGAAGACACTCTTTTTCTCAAGAGCAAAGAACTAAGACTCAGTATCACTAGTATGTGGGTAAACAAGAGTACTGCAAAAAAAAAGTGAGTAGGAATGAAGCTGGTAGTTGAGAGGTGGCTTCTGGAGGAAGGCACTGTCCAAAAAGTTTATCAGAGATAAAAAGGAGAGGGGAGTCTTCCATCACCTGGTTCCTCTCTCTCTGTGCCATACCTTTCAGATGGAACCAACTCAGACTCAAGCTCAGACAAGGATTTTCCCCAACCACCTCCTGATGGACCCAGAGGACCACCTCCTGGAGGACCTGGAGAACCACCACCTAGTCCCCCTCCTAATGATGGAAATGGAGATGAGGTACCTCCACCAGGGACACCTCTACCAGGGACACCTCCACCAGAACCACCCCCACCACCAGGACCACCCCCACCAGAGGAGGAACCTGAGCAGAGTCCAGATGAAGAGTCACCATCCAAGTAATCTGAAAGTCATTAACAGGTATGACTCAAGCTCCATCTCCATCAAAGGCCCCTAACTCCTACAGGTCTCACATCTTAGTGAGTCACTGAATCAACAGAAAATATGTGAAAATTGTGTAGTCCTGGACACAAGTTCTAAAGGTGTCTATTCAGATAGTTTGAAGTAAGGTAGCAAAACCTTACAATTATTACAAGCTATCCATGGAGATTGAAATTTTGAGAAAGAAGGACCATAAATCGCTTTTTCCCCGATGATCACCTGTACTAAAGTGGGCTGGTGATGAGGAAGTACACTATGTTCTCCCTTGTCCTTTTCTCTCCTCCTCCCCCAGCTCAATGACCGCTTCTCTCAAGTTTCCACCTGACTAGGCCTCTCAGATCCAGTGTCCTTAGTAAATGATACTTTAATTTTAGGTTGCTAAATTTATCTAGCTAAAATATTTTCTTTTGAATTAGTATATGGTCAAGGTTAAAAAATAACTGAACAGAAAAGTATGAGGCTAACTCTTAAAGGCATCCACATCCTACCTTCCCACTTCCTTCCCCAAAGGCCACCACAATTAACTCTTGAACATCAACTGGAAACACAACCTTTTAAAATAAATTTATTTTTATCCACAAATGATGTCATACTTTATGCAGCTTTATAGGTTGCTCATTTCAAATACCATACTTAATATTCATAACAGTTCGTAGAGCTATATGGGTCTGTTTAATCTGCATTTTGTTTACTTTTTAATTTCTGCTATTCCATTGTCTGGTTGTGCCATGATTTCTTTAACCAACCCTGTATCAATGGACATTTAGGCCAGTTTCAGTTTTTCACTAGTTAAAAATTGGTTCCAGTAACTATCTTTGTAAATATATATTTGAACACTTTAAATAGCAACCAAAGGATAAACAATGTAAGAACAACCTTTTATCTTGTAAGCAACAATTTAGAGCATATTATCTATAAGGTGCATAAAAATGACAAATCAAAAGAAATTTGGAAAGAAACAGGAGAGGGAAGAGGAAAAGGAGAAATGTGGGCTCCTAGCTACTTCCCTTCACTGTTATCTGCAAGGAGTAGAAACCACCTGCCCACCTTGTGTGAACCTCCTTTTTTGCTTTTCAGGACATGAGTATGAAGATACCAGTCCTTCAGAAGGCCATGACATTGGGAGAAGGCAGTCTGTCTTCAATTTACCAATAAAATAATCAGCATTCAGTTTCTAAGTGTCATGTCTCATTCTAGGTGTTTGTGAGTCTGAAATTTGAGAGCTATGAACCCAGCCTAGGAACATCCAAGACCAGTTCTCACTGATGCTTCCAGCATCCTTCCTCCTGGACTGCCTTCTTAGAAGACATTTTCCCTTTGGTCGTTACTTGAGGACCAGAATGTGTATTTCCTTTCTACCTCCTATTGCTTCCCCCTTCCACCTGACAACCTTTTTCAGAAGCCAGGTACCTATTCTGTCCTTCCCTGGTTTCTATAGCACTAATGTGATGTTTTTATTATTTTCACAACTTTCTAGTAATTTTAGGGAAATAAAGAAAATATTGCAAATGTGAAGAAGTGGAAAAAGCTGAGGGAATCCTTAAAATTTCCAAAAGAATTGATTCTGGTTTCTAGTAAAATAAATGTGATTCTAGGTCCCTATTCCCTCAAGCCCATTACTGTGCAACCCCCCCACCCCCACCACCACCACTTTTAAATCATTTCTGTTTTCTTTCTAGATCTCACACCTTTCTATAACCAATGTGAGTCAATTTCATAAAAGAGAAGGCATGTTGTTTCTAAAAAGCAAGGAAATTTTAGTGTTCTTCAGACATGAATTTAATCTGATCTCTTTTTGTTCGCTCTGGACTTTAAAAGCAAGCTACTTCAACTCTCAGAGCCTTAGTTTCCCTATCCACATAATGAGGATTATATTAATACCTACCCTAGGGCATGAAGAGTACTAAATATCATAATAAAAACCTAGCAGAGGGACTTTCCTGGTGGTCCAGTGGCTAAAACTCTACCCTCCCTATGCTGGGTTTGATCTCTGGTTAGAAAACTAGATCCCACATATTGCAACTATAGATCCCCATATTGCAACTAAGACATAGCACAGCCAAATAAATAACAATCAATATTCTTTTTAAAGAATTGCCTTCACCATTTCCTAATAATTATTATAGGGAAAGCTAGTACACATGAAATTGTAAGAAATTAAGTATTCCCCAAATTAAACTGTTCAGATTGCTTTGTCAGATCAAATTACAATATTTTCTGACAATGCCTCTTCCAAATTCAAAAAAATGAAAAATTATTTGTTTTTTGGTAGCACTTTCTGGTATCTCTTCATCTAAGTGATACCATTTCTGATACTGATTCTGTCATGGTACATGGATAACTTCTACTCACTTCCATTTCTTACAAAGTTGGAAAATATTATTGGGTTAAAAGACACTCTTACCGTGAGCATAACAAAATCAATATTTTAAAAAATTATCTCAATTGATGTAGAGAGAGCCTTTGACAAAATTCAACATACATTTATGATAATAATAATAAAAAAAAACTCCAGAAAGCAGGCATGGAAAGAACATAACTCAACATAATAAAAGCCATATATGATAAACCCACATCAAACATTATCCTTACTAGTGAAAAATTGAAAGCATTTCCCCTAGAGTCAGGAACAAGACAAGGGTGCCCACTCTCACCATCTCTACTAAACATAGTCTTAGAAGTTTTAGCCACAGCAATCAGAGAAGAAAAGGAAATAAAAGGAATCCAGATTGGAAAAGAAGAAGTAAAACTCTCAATGATTGCAGAGTACATGATCCTCTACATAGAAAACCCTAAAGACACCATCGGAAAATTACTAGAGCTAATCAATGAATATAGTAAAGTTGCAGGATATAAAATCAACACACAGAAATCCCTTGCAGTCCTATACACTAACAAGGAGAAAAGAGAAAGAGAAATTAAGGAAACAGTTCCATTTACCATTGCAATGAAAAGAATAAAATACTTAGGAATAAATCTAACTAAAGAAACAAAAGACCTATATATAGAAAACTATAAAACACTGGTGAAAGAAATCAAAGAGGACACAAATACATGGAGAAATATACCATGTTCATGGATTGGAAGAATCAATAGTGAAAATGAGTGTACTACCCAAAGCAATCTATAGATTCAAGGCAATCCCTATCAAGCTACCAACAGTATTTTTCACAGAACTAGAACAAATAATTTCACAATTTGCATGGAAATACAAAAAAAAATCTTGAATAGCCAAAGCATCTTGAGAAAGAAGAATGGAACTGGAGGAATCAACCTGCCTGACTTCAGGCTCTACTACAAAGCTACAGTCACCAAGATAGTATGGTACTGGCACAAAGACAGAAATATAGATCAATGGAACAAAATAGAAAGCCCAGAAATAAATCCACATACCTATGGACACCTTATCTTCAACAAAGGAGGCAAGAATATACAATGGATTAAAGACAATCTGTTTAACAAGTGGTGCTGGGAAAACTGGTCAACCACTTGTAAAAGAATGAAACTAGAACACTTTCTAACACCATACACAAAAATAAATTCCACATGGATTAAAGACCTAAATGTAAAACCAGAAACTATAAATCTCCTACAGGAGAACATAGGCAGAACACTCTCTGACATAAATCACAGCAGGACCCTCTATGACCCACATCCCAGAGTAATGGAAATAAAAGCAAAAATAAACAAATGGAAATTAATTAAACTTAAAAGCTTTTGCACAACGAAGAAAACTATAAGTAAGGTGAAAAGACAGCCTTCAGAATGGGAGAAAATAATAGCAAATGAAGCAACTGACAAAGAATTAATCTTAAAAATATACAAGCAGCTTATGCAGCTCAATACTAGAAAAATAAACAACCCAATCAAAAAATGGCCTAAAGAATTAAACATATATTTCTCCAAAGAAGATATATAGATGGCTAACAAGCATGTGGAAAGATGCTCAACATCACTCATTTTCAGAGAAGTGCAAATCAAAACCACAATGAGGTGCCATTTCACACCAGTCAGAATGGCTGCTATCCAAAAGTCTACAAACAATAAATGCAGGACAGGACGCAGAGAAAAGGGAACCCTCTTACACAGTGGGTGGGGATCAAACTAGTACAGCCACTATGGAGAACAGTGTGTTGATTCCATTAAAAACTGGAAATAGAACTGCCATATGACCCAGCAATCCCACTACTGGACATACACACCTAGGAAACCAGAATTGAAAGAGACATGTGTACCCCAATATTCATCACAGCATTGTTTAAAATAGTTAGGACATGGAAGCAACCTAGATGTCCATTGGCAGACGAATGGATAAGAAAGCTGTGGTACATATACACAATGGAATATTACTCAGCTATTAAAAAGAACACATTTGAATCAGTTCTAATGACGTGGATGAAACTGGAACCTATTATACAGAGTGAAGTAAGTCAGAAAATAAAACACCAATACAGCATATTATCGCATATATGTGGAATTTAGAAAGATGGTAACAATTTACCTATATGCGAGACAGCAAAGAGACACAGGTATACAGAACGGACTGTTGGACTCTGTGGGAGAAGGTGAGGGTGGGATGATTTGAGAAAATAGCATTGAGACATGTATATTACCATATGTGAAATAGATCACGAGTCCAGGTTTGATGCATGAGAAAGGGAGCTCAGGGCCAGTGCACTGGGATGACCCTGAGTGATGGGATGGGGAAGGAGGTGGGAGGGGGGTTCAGGGTGGGGGGACACATGTACATCCATGGCTCAACCATGTATGTACGGCAAAAACCACTACAATATTGTAAAGTAATTAGCCTCCAAATTTTAAAAATTAATTAATTAAAGAAAAAAATAAAACCTGACATTGAGATTGTTGACTTCAAGTGAAGAAAAGAATGTTTGGATTCCATCAAGGGCTCCCCTACCTTAAAATCACATAAAATGAGAATCTATTTAAGACAGAAAGGAGCCCATTCATGAACATCTCTGGTGAAGACTGACAAATCTTACTCACTAAAAAGAGGGGATCTCAGGAACATTCCTTCAGAGCCAAATTCATCCTAACTCCAGGTCTACTCACTGTAATACTGTTAATGAATGCTGAGTATGATTTTATTTTCCTACCTACAAGCTCAGACTATTATGCTGAACAGAAGTTAACTGAAACAAACAGATTTTATTTAAACTCCTTCTTGAGTTATTCATGTTTAAACGAGATATAGAACTCACAGTGGATTGTAGCTTTGGACTGTATTTTTGATTCTGATTTTGCCATCTACTGAAAGTAATAGAGGCACTTCAAGAGATGCCAGTGTGCAACTGGGCTGGGTTTCTGCAGTGTGGGTCTCAGTAGGGCCAGCATGCATCTTTGTAGTCAAGGCCAGGAAATAGCTGCCCTGTCTGAGGCTCATCTGTCTGCAGAAGAGGTTTGGGGATTTTAAAAACTATGACAGAGCCCACTTCGCATCAACCCCACCCCCACTGGGGGTGGGTCCACTCGGGAAACAGGCACTGGGGCTGCTAGCAGAGAGTGCCAGGGTTTGAGAGGACCCAGGCCAGCCCACACTCTGAGGAAGGGGTGGGAGACTGAGGGCAGGTGAGGGTCCACAGTCCACCTTCCACACACCACCTCCAGGTGGGCAGGAGAGTCAAGGGACCCGAGGGCAGAAGGAGAGCCACCTGCTTCCCCACACATCCATCACTCCTGTGGGGCGGCCTAAACCCAGACCTGGAGAGCACGACATCACCACATCCAGCACTTCTGCAAGTCTTAATAAGACTTTCAACAATTGTGTGTGTTGTACCCAGCTCGGACTTCCATGTTGTATTCCTGCTGAAAATGGCATAAAGCAGAGAGAACCTAATTAATCCAGGTTAGAAGAAAATAACATGGAATGTCTCCTCTCCTCACCCCCAGACAGCCTCCAGCCGCGGACCTAACACCTCTAATACTTTGAGGAAGATCCCCTGGAGAAGGAAATGGCAATCCACTCCAATACTATTGCCTGGAAAATTCCATGGACAGAGGAGCCTGGTAGGCTACAGTCTATGGGATCGCAAAGAGTCGCTCATGACTGAGCAACTTCACAACGACGACGATGACAGAAAAAGAGGCTCCAGTAGGGGCTGAATGTGATTCTTGTTTCAGCCAGTCTTCCATTCTCAGGAAGTCAAATTAAGAGGTTTTGACAGGACCCTCGATTGTTTCACAAAATATGTGCTGCTCTCTTCTTGAGGGAATTTCCAATTCCACTTTCCAGAAATGTTTTAAATGTGTTTCAAAATTAGCATCCTTTTTTCCGTCAAGATTATTTTGGTTCCAAAGGCAAGAAACCCAACTAATAAGCTCATGTAGAGAAGAAAAAATGGAATATCTGAAGAAAACAGACTTCAAACATGAGTGGATTCAGGGGCTTAATATTTTTAAAAGGCTTTAGTTAATTATCATCTCACATGAGTGGATTCAAAGGCTCAATATTTTTAAAAGGTATTAATTAATCGTCTTCCCATGTGACCTTACTATCTCCACCAAACATATTGACAGCTGAGCATCATTCTATCTTAGGCCCAGTCACTTCATTTTTCCTGGAGCTATTAGTTACTGCACTCCACTCTTCCCCAGTAGCATATTGGACACCTTCAAACCTGGGGGCCTTATCTCTCACTGTCATATCTTTCTGCATTTTCATACTGTCCATGGGTTTCTCCAGGCAAGAAATCTGGAGTGAGTTGTCTTTTCCTTCTCTAGTAGACCACATACTGTCAGAACTCTTCCCAGAACCTATCTGCCTTGGGTATCCCTGCATGGCATGGCTCATAATTTTGCCGAGTTATGCAAGCTGCTTTGCCATGACAAAGCTGTGATCCATGAAGGGGATCAGTTGTGGATGTATCTGGTAGTGAAAGTAAAGTCCAATCCAGTAAAGAATAATGCTGATAGAAATCTGAAATGTTAGGTCTGTGAATCAAGGTAAATTGCACATTGTCAAAAAAGAGATGGTAAAGCTGAAATTCCCCCACGTCCAAGGTAAGAGAAACCCAAGTAAGATGGTAGGTGTTGCAAGAGGACATCAGAGGGCAGACACACTGAAACCATACTCACAGAAAACTAGTCAATCTAATCACACTAGGACCACAGCCTTGTCTAACTCACTGAAACTTAGCCATGCCCTGTGGGGCCACCCAAGACAGGCGGGCATGGTGGAGAGGTCTGACAGAATGTGGTCTACTGGAGAAGGGAATGGAAAACCTCTTCAGTATTCTTGCCTTGAGAACCCCATGAACAGTATGAAAAGGCAAAATGATAGGATACTGAAAGAGGAACTACCCAGGTTGGTAGGTGTCCAATATGCTAATGGAGATAGTGGAGAAATAACTCCAGAAATAATGAAGGGATGGAGCCAAAGCAAAAATAATACCCAGTTGTGGATGTGACTGGTGATAGAAGCAAGGTCCGATGCTGTAAAGAACAATATTGCATAGGAACCTGGAATGTTAGGTCCATGAATCAAGGCAAATTGAAAGTGGTCAAACAAGATGGCAAGAGTGAACATTGACATTCTAGGAATCAGTGAACTAAAATGGACTGGAATGGGTGAATTTAACTCAAATGACCATTATATCTACTACTGCGGGCAGGAATCCCTCAGAAGAAATGGAGTAGCCATCATGGTCAACAAAAGAGTCCAAAATGCAGTACTTGGATGCAATCTCAAAAACAACAGAATGATCTCTGTTCGTTTCCAAGGCAACCATTCAATATCAGAGTAATCCATGTCTATGACCCAACCAGTAATGCTGAGGAAGTTGAAGTTAAACGGTTCTATGAAGACCTACAAGACCTTTCAGAACTAACACCCAAAAATGATGTCCTTTTCATTATAGGGGACTGGAATGCAAAAGTAGGAAGTCAAGAAACACCTGGAGTAACAGGAAAATTTGGCCTTTGAATACGGAATGAAGCAGGGCAAAGACTAATAGAGTTTTGCCAAGAGAACACACTGGTCATAGCAAACACTCTCTTTCAACAACACAAGAGAAGACTCTACACATGGACATCACCAGATGGTCAACTCTGAAATCAGATTGATGATATTCTTTGCAGCAAAAGATGGAGAAGCTCTATACAGTCAACAAAAACAAGACCGGGAGCTAACTGTGGTTCAGATCATGAACACTTTATTGCCAAATTCAGAATTAAATTGAAGAAAGTAGGGAAAACCAGTAGACCATTCAAGTGTGATCTAAATCAAATCCTTTATGATTACACAGTGGAACTGAGAAATAGATTTGAGGGACTAGATCTGATAGATAGAGTGCCTGATGAACTATGGACGGAGGTTCCTTACATTGTACAGGAGACAAGGATCAAGACTATCCCCATGGAAAAGAAATGCAAAAAAGCAAAATGGCTGTCTGGAGAGGCCTTACAAATAGCTGTGAAAACAAGAGAAGCGAAAAGCAAAGGAAAAAAGGAAAGATATAAGCATCTGAATGCAGAGTTCCAAAGAATAGCAAGAAGAGCTAAGAAAGCCTTCCTCAGTGATCAATGCAAAGAAATAGAGGAAAAGAACAGAATGGGAAAGACTGAGATCTGTTCAAGAAAAGTAGAGATACCAAGGGAACATTTCATGCAAAGATGGGCTTGATAAAGGACAGAAATGGTATGGACCTAACAGAAGCAGAAGATATTAAGAAGAGGTGGCAAGAATACACAGAAGGACTGTACAAAAAGAGATCTCCACGACCGAGATAATCACTATGATGTGATCACTCACCTAGAGCCAGACATCCTGGAATGTGAAGTCAAGTAGGCCTTAGAAAGCATCACTACGAATAAAGCTAGAGGCGGTGATGGAATTCCAGTTGAGCTATTTCAAATCCTGAAAGATGATGCTGTGAAAGTGCTGCATTCAATATGCCAGCAAATTTGGAAAACTCAGCAGTGGCCACAGGACTGGAAAAGGTCAGTTTTCATTCCAATCCCAAAGAAAGGCAATGCCAAAGACTGCTCAAACTACCACACATTGCACTGATCTCACACGCTTGTAAAGTAATGCTGAAAATTCTCCAAGCCAGGCTTCAGCATTACGTGAACCATGAACTTCCAGATATTCAAGCTGGTTTTAGGAAAGGCAGAGGAACCAGAGATCAAATTGCCAACATCCACTGGATCATCGAAAAAGCAAGAGAGTTCCAGAAAAAATATCTATCTGCTTTATTGACTATGCCAAAGCCTTTGACTATGTGGATCACTATAAACTGTGGAAAATTCTGAAAGAGATAGGAATTCCAGACCACCTGACCTGCCTCTTGAGAAACCTGTATGCAGGTCAGGAAGCAACAGTTAGAACTGGACATGGAACAACAGACTGGTTCCAAATAGGAAAAGCAGTACGTCAAGGCTGTATATTGTCACCCTGCATCTTTAACTTATACGCAGAGTACATCATGAGAAACACTGGGCTGGAAGAAGCACAAGCTGGAATCAAGATTGCCCGGAGAAATATCAATAACCTCAGATATGCAGATGACAACACCCTTATGGCAGAAAGTGAAGGAGAACTAAAAAGCCTCTTGATGAAAGTGAAAGAGGAGAGTAAAAAGGTTGGCTTAAAGGTCAACATTCAGAAAACTAAGATCATGGCATCTGGTCCCATCACTTCATGGGAAATAGTTAGGGAAACAGTGGAAACAGTAGCTGACTTTATTTTTCTGGGCTCCAAAATCTCTGCAGATGGTGACTGCAGCCATGAAATAAAAAGAGGCTTACTCCTTGAAAGGAAAGTTATGACCAACCTAGATAGTATATTAAAAAGCAGAGACATTATTTTGCCAACAAAGGTCCATCTAGTCAAGGCTATGGTTTTTCCAGTGGTCATGTATGGATGTGAGAGTTGAACTGTGAAGAAAGTTGAGCACCGAAGAATTGATGCTTTTGAACTGTGGTGTTGGAGAAGACTCTTGAGAGTCCCTTGGACTGGAAAGAGATCCAACCAGTCCATTCTAAAGGAGATCAACCCTGGGTGTTCTTTGGAAGGAATGATGCGAAAGCCGAAACTCCAGTACTTTGGCCACCTCATGCGAAGTGTTGACTCACTGGAAAAGACTCTGATGCTGGGAGGGATTGGGGGCAGGAGGAAAAGGGGACTACAGAGCATGAGATGACTGGATGGCATCACTGACTAGATGGACGTGAGTTTGCGTGAATTTTGGGAGTTGATGATGGACAGGGAGGCCTGGAGTACTGCAATTCATAGGGTCACAGAGTCGGACATGACTGAGCGACTGAACTGAATTGAAAGCTGAAACCCCAATACTTTGGCCACCTCGTGCCAAGAGTTGACTCACTGGAAAAGACTCTAATGCTGGGAGGGATTTGGGGCAGGAGAAGAAGGGGTCGACAGAGGATGAGATGTCTGGATGGCATCACCAACTCAATTGACGTGAGTTTGTGTGAACTCCGGGGGTTGGTGATGGACAGGGAGGCCTGGCGTGCTGTGATTCATGGGGTTGCAAAGAGTCGGACATGACTGAGCAACTGAACTGAACTGAACTGAAGACTGAACATAGACATCTTAGGAATCAGTGAACTAAACTGGTCAGGAATGGGTGAATTTAATTCAGATGCTTATTATATGTACTACTATATCATATGCTGGTGGCTCAGCTGTTAAAGAATCCACCTGCAATGTGCCAGACCTGGATTAGATCCCTGGGTTGGGAAGATCTCCTGGAGAAGGGAAAGGCTTCTCTCTTTTACTCCAGTATTCTGGCCTGGAGATTTCCATGGGCTGTTTATAGTGCATGGGATCACAAAGAGTCAGACACCTGAGCAACTTTCACTTCACATTATATCTGCTACTGTGGGCAAGAATCTCTTCGAAGAAATGGTCAACAAAGAAGTCAGAAATGCAGTACTTGAGTACAGTGTCAAAAAGGACAGAATAATCTGGTTCATTTCAAAGGCAAACCATTCAACATCACAATAATCCAAGTCTTTGCCCCAATCAAAGAAGCTGAAGTTGACTAGTTCAATGAAGACCTATATGACCTTCTGCAACTAACACCCAAAAAAGATGTCCTTTTCATCATAGGGGATTAGAATGCAAAATTAGGAAGTCAAGAGATACCCGGAATAACAGGCAGGTTTGACCTTGGAGTACAAAATGAAGCAGGGCAAGGGCTCACAGAGTTTTGTCAATAGAATACACTGGTCATAGCAAGCACCCTCTTCCAACAACACAAGAGACAACTCTACACATGGACATCACCAGATAGTCAATACCCAAATCAGATTTGATTATGTTCTTTACAGCCAAAGATTGAGATGCTCTATACATTCAGCAAAAACAAGACTAGGAGCTGACTGGCTCAGATCATGAACTCCTTATTGCAAAATTCAGGCTTAAATTGAACAAAGAAGGGAAAACAACTAGGGCATTCAGGTATGACCTAAATCAAATCCCATATGATTATACAGTGGAAGTGACAAGTAGATTCAAGGGATTAGACCTGATAGATAGAGTTCCTGAAGATCTATGGACAGAGGGACATAACGGTATACAGGAGGTCATGACAAAAATCTCTCAAAGAAAGGTTTTACAATGAAAAAACACCATTAACAAAGTTAAAAGATATTCAAGATTTAGAAGAAAAATATTTATAATGTATGTATCATACAGCACTGATACCCACAATATATAAAGAAAGCAAGCATAAAACCAAAAAATAACCAACATGAAATGGATAAGCATGAAATCAGACCAGGCACTCTGGCTGCTATAAGAAACTGCCAGGGTGATTCCCAAAGTTATCTGGGTTTCTGGTCATTGTGTCAAGTCTGCAGCTCTGTCTGGAAATGTATTAGATGAGTCAAGACTAGGCTGAAAGGCTAAGGATGATAATTGTGCTGTGTCTGGGTATATGCTTCTTTACTTGTAGTCCTTTTGAAAACTATAAAGCTATGAGTTGGATGGTACCCTGCTCATAGGAGGTCTGTGTGGCTTTCATCCACATTGGCCTCTACATTCATACAGCCATCTCAGCCTGACTTGTGAACTGCTGAAATCTGGAGGGAGCAGTTGATCTTCCAGAAATTCTGACCCGCACAGTTCAGGCTCTTCATCCATAACCAGGAACACACTGGAGAGGCTCTGGGGACTCCAGACACTGAACCTCCCCTGTGGAGTGCTGATGAGTCCATGAGGTATTCTGATGGTCTTCCATCTCTATTCTTAGAAAAGATATGTCTGATATGATTTATCCAAATTCTTTGATTTATACAATATACCATGCTACTTCTTTTATGAGACGCACTCGGGTTTGTTAAAGAATGGTAGGGAATCTAGGGAGGGAAAAAAATTGAGCAATAATTTAAAAAAGGAAATGGGATATAGTGGGCTCAAAGAAATGGGCACCCAGAAACACTTTCATTTTCCTAGCAAGTTCAGTTCAGTTCAATCATTCAGTCGTGTCCAACTTTTTGTGACCCCATCGACTGCAGCACACCAGGCTTCCCTGTCCATCACCAACTCCTGGGGCTCTTTCCTATCAAGAGGATCAGTTAATTTGAAGTTTTACTTCTGTTGGCTTTTCTTTCATATTTATTTTATATCACAGTATAGTTTATTTAAAATGCTCTGTTACTTTCATTTGTACAGCAATTTTACTCACATATACATATGTATATGTGAGTCACATATGCATATGTGACTGAGCGACCAAACACATGTGCACATGGAGAATAAAATGGCGATCCACTGCAGCATTCTTGCCCAGGAATCCCAAGGACAGAGAAGCCTGGTGGGCTACAGTCCACGGGGTTGCAAAGCGTCGGACATGACTTAGCAACTGAACAACAACAGCAAGGCACAAATCCTTTCAAGAGGATGTTCAAAAGATTAACTGTGGTGGATTTGGGATAAGGAACTGGAGAGGTAGGATATGAGAGGCCATTAAGATTTAGCCTCATACTTTTTGTTTAGTTTTTTTTTTTTTTTTTTTCCCCTAACATGAGCATATGTAAGCAATATTTTAAAGCTACGTGACTTAGCAGTAGAATTTTTTGGTATCATTCATCAGGGACACTGGATCCGAGATCTAGTCAGGAGCAAACTTGAAATGGGAAATCACTGAACCTGAGGAAGAAGAGAAGAAAGGACTACAAGGCAACACCATTCTATTTCCTCATCACCAAACAGCTTTAAGACAAGTAGCAATCATTAGGGAAAAGGCAGTTTATGGTCCGTGTTTCTCAAAATCAGAATGACCTTGGATAGCTTGTTAAAAATACACAGTTGTTGTTGTCATTGTTCAGTCTCCCAGTAGTGTCCAGTTATTTGGGAGCCCAGGGACTACAGTACACCAGGCTTTCCTGCCCTTCACCATCTTCCAGAGCTTGCTCAAACTCATGTCCATTGAGTCACTGATGCTGTCCAACCATATCCCCTCTCTTGGCCCCTTCATCCTCCTGTCTTCAATCTTTCCTAGCATCAGGGTCTTTTCTAATGAGCCTTCTCTTCATATCAGGTGGCCAAAGTATTGGAGCTTCAACTTCAGCATCAGTCTTTCCAGTGAATATTCAGGATTGATTTCCTTGAGGATTGATAGGTTTGATCTCCTTACAGTCCAAGGGAGTCTCAGGTCTTCTCCAACGTGACAGTTCAAATGCATCAATTCTTCAGCATTCAGCTTCTTTATGGTCCAAGTCTCACATGCATACATGACCAATGGAAAAGCCATAGCTTTGACTAGACGGACCTTTGTCAGCAAAGTAATGTCCCTGCTTTTTAATATGCTGTCTAGATTTGTCATAGCTTTTCTTCCAAAAGAAAGCATCTTTTACCTTCATAACTGCAGTTACCATCTGCAGTGATTTTGAAGCCCAAGAAAATAAAGTCTGTCACTGTTTCCATTGTTCCCCCATCTACTGGCCATGAAGTGATGGGACCAGATGCCATGATCTTCATTGCATCTTGGCTGTCTGAGGAGGCCTTACAAATAGCTTAGAAAATAAGAGAAGTGAAAGGCAAAGAAGAAAGGGAAAGATATACTCATCTGAATGCAGAGTTCCAAAGAGTAGCAGAGAGAGATAAGAAAGACTTCCTAAATGACCAATGCAAAGAAACAAAGGAAAACAATAAAATGGGAAAGATGAGTGATCTCTTCAAGAAAATTAGAGATACCAAGGAAACATTTCATGCAAAGATGGGGACAATAAAGAACAAAAACGGTATGAACCTAACAGAAGCACAAGGTACTAAGATGAGGTGGCAAGAATACACAGAAGAACTATACAAAAAGGGTCTTCATGACCCAGATAACCACAATGCTGTAATCACTCACCTAGAGCCAGACATCGTGGAGTGTGAAGTCAGGTGGGCCTTAGGAAGCATCACTATGAACAAAACTAGTGGAGGTGATGGAATTCCAGCTGAGCTATTTCAAATCCTAAAAGACGAACATGTGAAAGTGCTGCACTCAACATGCCAGCAAATTTGGAAAACTCAGCAGTGGCCACAGGACTGGAAAAGGTCAGTTTTCATTCCAATCCCAAAGGCAATGCCAAAGAATGCTCAAACTACCGCACAATTGCACTCATCTTACACACTAGCAAAGTAATGCTCAAAATTCTCCAAGCAAGGCTTCAGCGTTATGTGAACTGAGAACTTCCAGATGTTCAAGCTGATTTTAGAAAAGCAGAGGAACCAGAGATCAAATTGCCAATATCTGTTGGACTGTAGAAAAGACAAGAGAATTCCTCCAGAAAAACATCTACTTTTACTTCATTGACTATGCTAAAGCCTTTGACTGTGTGGATGACAACAAACTGTGGGAAGTACTTCAAGAGATGGGAATATCAGACCACCTTACCTGTCTCCCTAGAAACCTGCACTCAGGTCAAGAAGCAACAGAACCAGACATGGAACAACAGACTTGTTCCAAATAGGGAAAGGAGTACATCAAGGCTGTATATTGTCACCATGCTCATTTAATTTCTGTGCAGAGTACATCATGAGAAATGATGTGCTAGATGAAGCACAAGTTGGAATCAAGATTGCTGGGAGAAATATCAATAACCTCATATATGCAGATAACACCACCCTTATGGCAGAAAGTGAATAGGAACTTAGGAGCCTCTTGATGAAGGTGAAAGACGAGAGAGAATAAGCTGGCTTAAAAAATACATGGTATTGCTACTCTCTTCCAGATTTCTGAATAGAAATCTTTAGAACTAGATTGAGGACTATGAAATGACAACATGTTTCTGGTTGATTCAGTGATTCACTAAAATGTTTGAGACCTGTATGGATTAGTGAGCTTGAATTATACCTGTTGCTAAATTTCCAGATTGCTGGGTTTATGGGCCTTGTGGAGGTCTTTGTGAGCTATCTCCTGGGGATAGGGGTCACTAATCCTTCCCAGCAGGAGGTAGGGGAGAATGGCTATTATGAGGACAGCTGATGGGGGTGGTCCCTGCTGAGATTCATCATCTGGTTGTGGTCCCTGCTGAGGCTGACCTTCTCGTGGAGGTGGTCTCTGCTGAGGTTCACCATCTAGGTTTTCACCGCTAGGAGGAGATCCAGGTGGTGATGCTCTAGGTCTCTCAGGAGGTTTCTAAAATTGCTCAGAGGATCCCTGGTTTAGGTTCTCTACATGGCGCAAGAATAGAAGAATTTAGTGATGGAAGGCTCCCACCTCATTTTCATCTCTCACCAGAGATGATCTTATCAGATAGTCACTTTCTCCCTGGACCTGCTTCTCAACTGTCAACTTCCCTCTTACCCTCAGCTTCATTTTGTAGTGTTCCTGTTCATCCATTTACTGGTGATATTGTGTGTTAGTTCTTTGATCTTGAGACAAACATGTGTCTTCAATTTGGCCACAAAAAAGGTGCTGGATATCTTAGAATCATCAGAGGATGCCTCCAAAGACAGCAGAAAAGCAAAGGGATTATCCATGTCAGTTAGCTGTATTTGGGGTCACTGAAATAACTTGACCTCTGTGATTCCAAGTCTCTCCAGTTGAGTGCATACGTGGAACCGTCCTGCTCTAAGACCAAACAATAATAAGAGATAGAGCAAGATAAAGTGGTGACTCACACAAGAGTCACTCAATAACTGTGGGAAATTTTAATTAAGTACAGAAACAAAACTGCATAGAGAAACATAAAGAAAAGGAACCTAAACTCCACCTCTTTGCTTTTTCCTTAAACCATATATTCAAAAAGATGAATAGTGAGGAAGTAGAAAATAGTTGATAGTTGGTTCTTAGGAAACATTTTTGTACAAGGGAAAAAAACACTACTATGTTATCCAAGATAGACACGTCTGTTATTAAAGTTTGGCCCTGCTCGTAGCCCTGTGATTAAGGTTGGGTAAAGGATTATGTTTATCTTTAGGAGCTTTAACATGAATCAGTTTATGACAAGACAGTGATATTAGTAAGATGCCAGAGAAATGAAAAGTTGTTACTCTAAACAAAAGGGATTGATTTGATTAAGGATTAACTGTTTTTACAATTATACAGTTGAAAAACCTTCATTGCTGTCTTCTAGATAAAGAAGTGGAAATTGAAGAACAGAGTACTTTCTAAATCCTTCAGGGCTAACAGCCATTCTATAGGAAAAGGGACATTTCCAGCCACAGCCTGTATATTCTCTAAGTTAACTTTTGTTTTTTGTTTGTTTGTTTGTTTTTTATTTTTACTTTTATTTTTTTATTGGTTTTGCCATACATCAACATGAATCCGCCATTAGTGTACACGTGTTCCCCATCCTGAACCATCCTCCCGCCTCCCACCCCATACCATCCCTCTGGGTCATCCCAGTGCACCAGCCCCGAGCATCCAGTATCATGCATCAAACCTGGACTGGCGACTCATTTCACATATGATATTATACATATTTCAATGCCATTCTCCCAAATCATCACACCCTCGCCCTCTCCCACAGAGTCCAAAAGACTGTTCTATACACCTGTGTCTCTTTTGCTGTCTCACATACAGGGCTATTGTTACCATCTTTTAAATTCCATATATATGCATTAGTATATCATAAGTTAACTTTTGAACCCCAATCTGTGATGCTGTTGCAAAGGGAGGAAGACATGAAGGGGTGGCAGAGCTGCTTCTCTTTTGAGGATCAATCCTTTGAGGATTCAGCTCTCTGGTCCTGCCTGGGATCCCTCAAACCCTAATGCTAATTTAGGTTAAGTGCTGGGGTATTTCAATGTCATATTGTAGTGTCCTTCTGTCCTCTTAATTCATGAAATACTTTATATATATTAACATGGTTCTCAAGGTTGCAGGACCAAGAGTAAACATGTGGATACAATCTTGCCCATATTGGGCACAGCACATAGAAATATTAAATGTGGGTGGGAGTAAAATGAGAGCACTGGGCCTTGGAATCTCTGTATGTCCATGTAGAGAGAGAGGGAGTCTCTCTCTCTCTCTCTGAGAAAGCTCTGAATGGACTTCACTTCCTCCATCCATCTGGCATTCCCTAGCAAGGCCACCATCATCCACTGCCTACCTCAACTACCATAGCATCTTCATGAGGGAATTTCTCTGTTCCAGTCTTGTCTTTTTGTAATTCATCCTTCATTTCACAGTCAGAGTGACTTTTCTAAAAGCACAGATTTTACTTTGCCATTCCTCTGGTTAAAGTTCTGTATTGGGCTCAAACAGCACTTGAAATAAAATGTGAGGCCTTGGCATCAGTGAGGATATAAAGGGGCTTGTCCTTGTCTTAAGAACTTTGAAGTTCACCTTTCCTTTCATATGTCTCCTCTTTACCAGCTCCCTCACTGCAGTGCGATCTTTCAAGTCCAAAGCAGTATCTCAGCACCCTCTCCCTTTATTCTTACCAGAAATGGGCCTTGAATTGAGTTCAGGGCAGCAAGTCCACTGAGTAGCATCTTGGAGGAAGCTCTGGAATGTTGTCAACTCTGTGATGGGAGAAATCAGGCAGCTTCCTTAATAAAGACGACCAAAACAATAGTATCTTTGAGTTCTATACTCAGCAGTCCTTGTCACTGGATAGACATGGTTATAGTTGAGACTTAGTCCACAGGATAGAATGAGTTGGCTGTGCTTAGTATCTTGCTTCCAAAAGATACAACATGCAACTTGGGGAAGTTTTTATAGAATCAGTTTCGAAGCAGTCAACAAAGATACTAGAATTCTTCTGCCATATTTTATTTTCTGTCTGTTCTTTGAGACTCTTTCTCTGTCTTGCCCATTTATTCTTTGTGTGTTTATGTGTGTGTGTTGACAGTGATCCTATAACCCAAAGTGAAGTTGGTCAATATCTCTGGCCATTATTATGATCGAACTCAATCATTCATGGAATTTGGGTACCTATATACATGACATGTAGCAGAATATTTTGATGATGTAGTAATTATCTCTGCTTATCTCTGAAGTGTGTGTGGAGAACCCATGCTTGTGTACACATGGAAGGCAGAAGGTTGACCCTCAGTCAGCTCAGGCCCTCAGAGGTCATCTAAGATTTTTTTGGTTCTAATAGGGAAGCTTGTCATTGTTGAACAAAGAGGACCTAAGACTTTCTATTATTATTATTATTGAGATTTATAAAATTTAGAAAAACAAAGGGATACACAGTATCCACCATAGGATATCTAGGACAGAACAGATGAATATAGTTCCTTGAATAGATCATGTTATTTCATATGTCTAAGCCTTCTTTCATACCTTTTCTCTTTTCTGAAATCTTCCATAAAATATCATTTGACTTTATTTCTGCTAGGAAATATTTTTAACCACCCCCACAGCCCTGGTTGCCACTAGGAATTTAGTGACAACAATTATGCACTCCAATTATGACAGTCTAGTACTCTCTTCATATATACAGTGGAATATTACTCAGCCATTAAAAATTATGAAATAATGCCATTGAGAGTAACATGGATGGACCTAGGGAATGTCATAAGTTAAGTCAGTCTGGAAGAGAAGAAGAAATATATATGACATCCCTTACTGTGGAATCTAAAAAGAAATTATATAAATGAACTACAAAACAGAGATTCACAAGCTGAGTCCCTTCACTGTAGAAGGGAGAAAGTATAAACTGGCATATTTTGTTTTCTTGGGCTCCAGAATTATTGCAGCCAGTGACTGCAGCCATTAAATTAAAAGATGTTTTTCCTTGGAAACAAAGTTATGATAAACATAGACAGTGTATTAAAAAACAGAAACATCACTTTGCTGATAAAGCCCATACAGTCAAAGCTGTGGCTTTTCCAATAATCATGTACAGATGTGAGAGTTGGACCATTAAGAAGGCTGAACACCAAAGAACTGAAGTTTTCAAATTGTAGTGCTAGAGAATACTCTTGAGGGTCCCTTGGACTACAAGGAGATCAAAGCAGTCAATCCAAAAGGAAATCAACCCTGAACGTTCATTGGAAGGGCTAATGCTGAAGCTCCAATACTTTGGCCACCTGATGCAAACAGCCTGTAAAAGACCCTGACGCTGGGAAAGATTGATGGCAGGAGGAAAAGGGGATGACAGAAGATGAGACTGTTAGATAGCATCATCAACGCAATGGACATTAAACTGAACAAACTCTGGGAGATAGTGAAGGACAGAGGAGACTAGTGTGCTACAGTCCATGAGGAAGCAGAGAGTCATACAGGACTTAGCGACTGAACAACATGAAAGTAGTAATTTTAGAATGGTGTCCTTGAGTTATCACAGGGAGAGTCACATAGCCCTTGTATTGATAATTTTCTAAATATTATCATAGAGAAATTCCTAAAGACAGTGCCCTTGACCGGTGTGAATGAGTGGGTCCTTTGCTCTGTATATGAGGTCTGGGCCTTTCTGAAAATTTGTAGATAATATTGCAGGATGGCTTTCTTATACAGTGGGTTTTTCTGTAGATAACTGTGCATTTGCAGGGTGATTGGGCAGATTGGTTTCTTTTCCTGGCACAATAAAGGATGTATTCCAGAAAGGGGAATTATACTGAATTCTGGAACACAGTATTCCAGAACTGTATCCACAGTTGGCAATGTGGGAAAGCTGTGTGGCTATGTGGTGAGGCAGAATGGTTCCAGCTGAGCTTGGTGGGAGAACTGGAGTAGTTTTAGGGATAAACAGGTCCCTTTTCAGTATTGGGGTGACTCTTTCTGGTGTCCTGAGACAATAATTTGAAAAGGAATGTGGAGAACAGTCCTCACCAGGTGGCTTTTTGTAGACCTTTCAGCGACAAAGGAGAAGGCTCAGAGATAAGGAGGAAAGGCAAGTTGCAGCCAACTTGAGTGGAGGCTGGGAAGAAGTGGTCTTGCTGGAATGCAGGCTTCCCTTCAGCTTGGTGAGGGCTGGAAAAGGACAGGTGATTCTTCAAAATATCACTCAGTTCAGGACCTTTTACTAACCTTCTCCAATGGCTACGACACAGGAAAAAGATTAGTGTCCTGTGACAAGAAAAATATCAGCCCTGAACTCACCAAACACAACAAAACAGAGAGAATAGAAGACCTGAAAGAGAAGGCTGTCCATTAGGAATGTTGGGGTGGAGTCAAAGAACATAACTGCAGCAGCAGTTTAGGTACCTGAAAAGGAAATGAAGCTTTCAAGCTATGCCCTTGCCCCCTGATAAGGATGTTTAATTTAACATGTGCCAAAGAGAATTCCTGATTTCCTTCCCTACAACCTGCTCTCCTTCAATATTTTCTTAGTTAGAAACAGTTCTTTCATCCCTTTGTTTAAAAATTGGGAGTCAATTTTTAAATAGGATTTAAAAATCCCAACTGGTCTCAGTAACATTCTTGCCCTCTGCCACATCCTGTATAAGTTCTCCACTCAACAACCAGAGTGATCTTTGAAAAATATAAATCAGATTATATCACTTTCTTGCTTAAGATCCCCCAAGTTTTCCCCTTACAGGTATAGTCAGGTATACATTTCATACCTCAGCTTCAACACCATATTGTCTGTGACAGAAAATAGAGGCTCCAATGACTCTTGTTGCATCTAATCCTCCAGCTCTGGGAATTCAAGTTAACAAAGTTTGACAGAATAGCCCTAAGTTGATTCACAAAATATGGGCTGATTTTTTGTTGAGGGAAGTCTAATACTCTTTGTTTCTGGCAGAAATACTTCATTTGTGTTTAGCAATTAGAACTCTTTTTTCCAACTGAGATTATTTTGGCTCCAAATGCAAGAAACCCAACCAATATTACCTTTAGGAGTAAAGGAAACTGGAATATGAAAATAACAAGTATTCTAATTCTGTGTGGATTCAGTGGCTCAAAAATGTTATCAAAATGATCCATCACTAACTCTTCCCATGAGGCTGCCTTGCCCATACCTCCATATCTTATCCCCTCATCTTAGGAACTTATTCATACAATTTCCTATGGATAAATTTTTTATGATAAAAGCTTTCTCTCATTCTCTCTTTCCTTTTCCACTATATTTCCAAAGTATGCTCATACTCATATTTCCTAACTATACTTCCTGTCTACACTGATACTCATGAAATGTATGGTTTTGTGAATTGTCACTGATCATATTATGCCCTGATTCGTTCATATGAAAAGTGAACATAATGCAAACAAATCAAAGTGCTATTGTGAAGACTAATGAGCTAATGAATATTTAGCTATGCTGGGCATAGAGGAATGAGCAATAGATGTTTAACTATATAGCTGCTCATGTAAACAAGTTTATTATATGACAGCGATGGCAGTTCATGTCAGTGACTAATACTGAGTTTATTCAATAGAATTTAAGAATAATTAGCTATTTAGTAATTTTTAAAGATGAATTTTACAGCTCAGCCACACAGCAATCACACAAAAAGTTTTGAATGGATTAAAGAGATAAATGTGGGGGGTTTTTTGTCTGGAAACAAATGTGTGTGTATTTATGGTGCTGAGATGAGGAAGTAGGAAAGAAATGTCTATAATAGTAGGGTGGGGAGGTAAAGTAGGGGACCTTATGGTAGTAAGATAGGAAAAACAGTTTGAACCAAGACACAAAACACATAGACATAAAGAAAAGATCAAGCTGTTTAATCACCTCAAATTTTAAACTCATTGTAACTTAAAAAATGAACAAAATTTAAAAACATTCAAGGAATTAGAAGCAAATAGCTGTAAAATATGTGTGATGCATAGGATTGATATCCATAATATATGTGAATGCCCAAGAATAAGACGGAGAAGGCAATGGCACCCCACTCCAGCACTCTTGCTTGGAAAATCCCATGGACGGAGGAGCCTAGTGGGCTGCAGTCCATGGGGTCTCTAAGAGTTGGACATGACTGAGTGACTTCACTTTCACTTTTCACTTTATGCATTGGAGAAGGAAATGGCAACCCACTCCAGTGTTCTTGCCTGGAAAATCCCAGGGACGGGGAAATCTGGTGGGCTGCGGTCTATGGGGTCGCACAGAGTCGGACACAACTGAAGCGACTCAGCAGCAGCAGCAGCAAGAATAAGAAAAAGTCAAGAAAAAAAAAAAAAAACCAATGTAAAAGTGAATAGATATATTTACAGACCAGGTACTCTAGATGCTGTAAGAGACTGTCAATGTGACTCCCGGAGGCATCTGGGTTCTTAATTATTGTCTCAAGTCTACAGCTCTAGGTCCAGGAATGTGCTGGACCAGGCTAAAAGTAAGCTGAGTTGCTAAGGGTGATAACTGTGTTCATGCCTGGGTGTATGTCTCCTTACTCTGTAGTCATTTTGAAAACTGTAAAAGTATGAGATGGATGATGGTCCTGCTCATAGGAAGTGTACATGACTTTAATCCACATTGGCCTCTACACTCACACAGCCATCTCAGCCTGAATGAACTGCTGAACCTGGAGGCAGCAGTTTATCTTCCATAAATTCTGACCCTCACTGTTTCATACTAATTTTCCATAACCAGTAACACACTAAATAAGCTTGGGAGGCTCTGAACATTGAACTTCCACTATCCTGGATGATCTTGCGGATCCTCCTATGAGGTATTCCACCAGTCTGCCCTCTGTATTCTTGGAACAGGTTAGTATCATATGCTTTACCCAAAAGTGGCTTGAACCATCTTTCTACAGTCAGAGACAGATATGAGCACTAAGTTCACATACACAAAAGACACATAAAAGGTCAGTAATAATACAAAAGGAATTTCACTCTCAGTGAAATCAGGAAGATATACATTAAGGATCTTGTGTATATTTGAGTTAGAAAAAGATAAAAGGAGCAGATATCAAGGAATAGAGAGGATGTGAACAGACTAGTATCTTCATGGAATGTTTCAATCTCTTTAAATTAATCCAGTTATTTTTTGAGAGAAGTTTATATTAACACTTGCTAACTGCAAACTTTTTGACCCAGAATTTCCTTTCTTGGTGTACACTGATTATATATAAGGCATTCTCCATAAAATACACAAAACTGGGATTAGTGTCCTTGGACATGGTTGTTACCACCATGTAATCCATTTTCTTTCTCACTGCATTTCACTGAATCTAAGGTGCTACAGATTATCAAATACACCAAGAAAGAAAATGTTCAGCCCATTAAGACATCACACATTATCAGTTGTAAAACTTCTGTTCCAGTTACCATGAGTAGAACAAGCCAACACAATATTTAGTGACATAGAAGAGCCTTTTATTACACCCAACAGTTCCAAGGGTCAGAAATTCAAACAAGACACAGGAGTATTGGCTTTTCTCTGTTCCAGATGGAAGGACTTCAAATCCCAATAGCTCTAAGCCTGACAATGACACAAAAACTAGAGATAAAACCACCTAGGCCATTCTTACTTACAAACCTAGCAATAAGCACTGCACTATGAGTACATCAAGGCTGTATATTGTCACCCTGATTATTTAACTTACATGCAGAATACATCATGAGAAACGCTGGGCTGGAAGAAGCACAAGCTGGAATCAAGATTGCCAGGAGAAATATCAATAACCTCAGATATGCAGATGACACCATCCTTATGGCAGAAAGTGAAGAGGAACTAAAAAGCCTCTTGATGAAAGTGAAAGTGGAGAGTGAAAAAGTTGGCTTAAAGCTCAACATTCAGAAAATGAAGATCATGGCATCTGGTCCCATCACTTCACAGGAAATAGATGGGGAAACAGTGTCAGACTTTATTTTGGGGGGCATCAAAACCTCTGCAGATGGTGATTACAGCCATGAAATTAAAAAACGCTTACTCCTTGGAAGAAAAGTTATGACCAACGTAGATAGCATATTGAAAAGCAGAAACATTACTTTGTCAACAAAGGTCCGTCTAGTCATGGCTATGGTTTTTCCTGTGGTCATGTATGGATGTGAGAGTTGGACTGTCAAGAAAGCTGAGCGCCAAAGAATTGGTGCTTTTGAACAGTGGTGTTGGAGAAGATTCTTTTTTTTTTTTTCTTTTTACTTTATTTTACTTTACAACACTGTATTGGTTTTGCCATACATCAACATGAATCCACCACAGGTGTACATGTGTTCCCAATCCTGAACCCCCCTCCCACCTCCCTCCCCATACCATCTCTCTGGGTCATCCCAGTGCACCAGCCCCAAGCATCCTACACCCTGCATCGAACATAGACTGGTGATTCATTTCTTATATGATATTATACATGTTTCAATGTCATTCTCCCAAATCATCTCACCCTCTCCCTCTCCTACTGAATCCAAAAGACTGTTCTATACATCTGTGTCTCTTTTGCTGTCTCGCATACAGGGTTATCGTTACCATCTTTCTAAATTCCATATATATGCATTAGTATACTATATTGGTGTTTTTCTTTCTGCCTTACTTCAATCTGTATAATCAGCTTCAGTTTCATCCACCTCATTAGACCTGATTCAAATGTATTGTTTTTAGTGGCTGAGTAATACTCCATTGTGTATATGTACCACAGCTTTCTTATCCATTCATCTGCTGATGGACATCTAGGTTGCTTCCATGTCCTGGCTATTATAAACAGTGCTGTGATGAACAATGGGGTACATGTGTCTCTTTCAATTCTGGTTTCCTCGGTGTGTATGTCCAGCAGTGGGATTGCTGGGTCATAAGGCAGTTCTGCTGCTACTGCTACTAAGTCAATTCAGTCGTGTCTGACTCTGTGCGACCCCATTGAAGGCAGCCCACCAGGCTAGCCCATCCCTGGGATTCTCCAGGCAAGAATACTGGAGTGGGTTGCCATTTCCTTCTCCAATGCATGAAAGTGAAAAGTGAAAGTGAAGCCACTCAGTCGTGTCCGACTCTTAGCGACCCCATGGACTGCAGCCTCCTACGCTCCTCCATCCATGGGATTTTCCAGGCAAGAGTACTGGAGTGGAGTGCCATTGCCTTCTCTGAAGGCAGTTCTATTTCCAGTTTTTTAAGGAATCTCCACACTGTTCTCCATAGTGGCTGCACTAGTTTGCATTCCCAACAAGAGTGTAAGAGGATTCCCTTTTCTCCACACCCTCTCCAGCATTTATTGCTTGTAGACTTTTGGATTGCAGCCATTCTGACTGGCGTGAAATGGTACCTCATTGTGATTTTGATTTGCATTTCTCTGATAATGAGTGATGTTGAGCATCTTTTCACGTGCTTCTTAGCCATCTGATGTCTTCTTTGGAGAAATGTCTATTTAGTTCTTTGGCCCATTTTTTGATTGGGTCATTTATTTTTCTGGAATTGAGCTGCAGGAGTTGCTTGTATATTTTTGAGATTAGTTGTTTGTCAGTTGTTTCATTTGCTATTATTTTCTCCCATTCCAAAGGCTGTCTTTTCAACTTGCTTATAATTTCCTTTGTTGTGCAGAAGCTTTTAATTTTAATTAGATCCCATGTGTTTATTTTTGCTTTTATTTCCAGTATTCTGGGAGGTGGGTCATAGATGATCCTCCTGTGATTTATGTTGGAGAGTGTTTTGCCTATGTTCTCCTCTAGGAGTTTTATAGTTTCTGGTCTTCCATTTAGATCTTGAATCCAATTGGAGTTTATATTTGTGTATGGTGTTAGAAAGTATTCTAGTTTCATTCTTTTACAAGTGGTTGACCAGTTTTCCCAGCACCACTTGTTAAACAGATTGTCTTTAATCCATTGTATTTTCCTGCCTCCTTTGTCGAAGGTAAGGTGTCCATAGGTGTGTGGATTTATCTCTGGGCTTTCTATTTTGTTCCATTGATCTATATTTCTGTTTTTGTGCCAGTACCATACTGTCTTGATGAATGTGGCTTTGTAGTATAGCCTGAAGTCAGGCAGGTTGATTCCTCCAGTTCCATTCTTCTTTCTCAAGATTGCTTTGGCTATTCGAGGTTTTTTTGTATTTCCATGCAAATTGTGAAATTATTTGTTCTAGCTCTGTGAAAAATACCGCTGGTAGCTTGATAGGGATTGCATTGAATCTGTAGACTGCTTTGGGTAGTATACTCATTTTCACTATATTGATTCTTCTGATCCATAAACATGGTCTATTTCTCCATCTATCAGTGTCATCTTTGATTTCTTTCACCAGTGTCTTATAGTTTTCTATATATAGGTCTTTAGTTTCTTTAGGTAGATATATTCCTAAGTATTTTATTCTTTATGTTGCAATGGTGAATGGAATTGTTTCTTTAATTTCTTTTTCTAATTTCTCATTATTAGTGTATAGGAATGCAAGGGATTTCTGAGTGTTGATTTTATATTCTGCAACTTTACTATATTCATTGATTAGCTCTAGTAGTTTTCTGGTGGAATCTTTAGGGTTTTCTGTGTCATGTCATCTGCAAACAGTGAGAGTTTTACTTCTTCTTTTCCAATTTGGATTCCTTTTATTTCTTTTTCCACTCTGATTGCTGTGGCCAAAACTTCCAGAGCTATGTTGAATAGTAGCGGTGGAAGTGGGCGCCCTTGTCTTGTTCCTGGCTTTAGGGGAAATGCTTTCAATTTTTTACCATTGAGGATAATGTTTGCTGTGGGTTTGTCATATATAGCTTTTATTGTGTTGAGGTATGTGCCTTCTATTCCTGCTTTCTGGAGAGTTTTTATCATAAATGGGTGTTGAATTTTGTCAAAGGTTTTCTCTGCATCTACTGAGATAATCATATGGCTTTTATTTTTCAATTTGTTAATGTGGTGAATTACATTGATTGATTTGTGGATATTGAAGAATCCTTGCATCCCTGGGATAAAGCCCACTTGGTCATGGTGTATGATCTTTTTAATATGTTGTTGGACTCTGATTGCTAGAATTTTGTTAAGGATTTTTGCATCTATGTTCATCAGTGATATTGGCCTGTAGTTTTCTTTTTTTGTGGCATCTTTGTCAGGTTTTGGTATTAGGGTGATGGTGGCCTCATAGAATGAGTTTGGAAGTTTACCTTCCTCTGAAATTTTCTGGAAGAGTTTGAGTAGGATAGGTGTTAGCTCTTCTCAAAATTTTTGGTAGAATTCAGCTGTGAAGCCGTCTGGACCTGGGCTTCTGTTTGTTGGAAGATTTCTGATTACAGTTTCAATTTCCATGCTTGTGATGGGTCTGTTGAAATTTTCTACTTCTTCCTGGTTCAGTTTTGGAAAGTTGTACTTTTCTAAGAATTTGTCCATTTCTTCCACGTTGTCCATTTTATTGGCATATAATTGCTGATAGTAATCTCTTATGATCCTTTGTATTTCTGTGTTGTCTGTTGTGATCTCTCCATCTGCACTTCTAATTTTACTGATTTGACTTTGCTCCCTTTGCTTCTTGATGAGTCTGGCTAATGGTTTGTCAATTTTATTCATGTTCTCAAAGAACCAGCTTTTGGCTTTATTGATTTTTGCTATGGTCTCTTTTGTTTCTTTTGCATTTATTTCTGCCCTACTTTTTAAGATTTCTTTCCTTCTACTAACCCTGGGGTTCTTCATTTCTTCCTTTTCTAGTTGCTTTAGGTGTAGAGTTAGGTTATTTATTTGGCTTTTTTTCTTGTTCCTTGAGGTATGCCTGTATTGCTATGAACTTTCCCTTTAGCACTGCTTTTATAGTGTCCCACAGGTTCTGAATTGTTGTGTTTTCATTTTCATTCGTTTCTATGCATATTTTGATTTCTTTTTTGATTTCTTCTGTGATTTGTTGGTTATTCAGCAGCGTGTTGTTCAGCCTCCATATGTTGGAATTTTTTTTTTTTTTTAAATTTTAAAATCTTTAATTCTTACATGTGTTCCCAAACATGAACCCCCCTCCCACCTCCCTCCCCATAACATCTCTGTGGGTCATCCCCATGCACCAACCCCAAGCATGCTGTATCCTGCGTCAGACATAGACTAGCGATTCAATTCTTACATGATAGTATACATGATAGAATGCCATTCTCCCATATCATCCCACCCTCTCCCTCTCCCTCTGAGTCCAAAAGTCCGTTATAGACAGCTGCGTCTTTTTCCTGTCTTGCATACAGGGTCGTCATTGCCATCTTTCTAAATTCCATATACATATGTTGGAATTTTTAATAGTTTTTCTCCTGTAATTGAGATCTAATCTTATTGCATTGTGGTCAGAAAAGATCTTTGGAATGATTTCAATTTTTTTGAATTTGCCAAGGCTAGATTTATGGCCCAGGATATGATCTATCTTGGAGAAAGTTCCGTGTGCACTTGAGAAAAAGGTGAAATTCGTTGTTTTGGGGTGAAATGTCCTATAGATATCAGTTCGGTCTAACTGGTCTATTGTATCATTTAAAGTTTATGTTTCTTTGTTAATTTTCTGGTTAGTTGATCTATGTATAGTTGTGAGTTGGAGAAGACTCTTGAGAGTCCCTTGGACTGCAAGGAGATCCAACCAGTCCATTCTAAAGGAGATCAGCCCTGGGATTTCTTTGGAAGGAATGATGCTAAAGCTCAAACTCCAATACTTTGGCCACCTCATGCAAAGAGTTGACTCATTGGAAAAGACTCTGATGCTGGGAAGGATTGGGGGCAGGTGGAGAAGGGGACGACAAAGGATGAGATGGCTGGATGGCATCACTGATGTGATGGACGTGAGTCTGAGTGAACTCCCGGAGTTGGTGATGGATAGGGAGGCCTGGCGTGCTGTGGTTCATGGGTTCACAAACAGTCAGACATGACTGAGCGACTGAACTGAACTGAACTGATATGGAAACCTCCACTGAGTTCTAAGTCAGAATACACACCAGTGGCCTCACTCTATAATCTGTATGCACAAGCAGTTTTGGCTTCCTCACAGCTTGCAGCCGGGTTTCTAAGAGAAAAAGCTGGAATTGCATGACATTTTTATGATGTAAGCTGAAAAGTCACAAAACATCACTTCTAACATACTCAATTGGTCAAGGCAATTACCAAGTTCAACCCAGTTTCAAGAGATGGACACACACCTCACCCCTTGAAAACAGAAGTCCAATTATAAGAAGACATTGCCCATCTTTAGAAAATATGATCAGCCGCATCCTGTTTTCCAAGATGAACATGAGAAAATGTGCATCTTGATATAAAGAAGCCATGATAATAGTTGAGAGTAATATGAATGTTCATAAGCAGAAGGGCTAGAGTCCCTGTTCTGAAAGAAAGTCCATCTGGAGGAAAAATGAATCATTCATTAACAACTTGAACAAAATCGTTCTTTTTAGAATACGTGCTTCCTTCATTTTTGTATGTCTTCATTAAGCCGGGGGGGAGATATGTGTTGCTTTAGATCCCATATAAAAGAAATTCTGCTTGTAATTCTCTGTGAACTCAAAGGAAGAGCAAGTGAATTTTCAGATCGCCTTTATTTTGCTGACTCTGTGGTGAGCTGAATCTGCAGACAATTGAACACAGAGACAGTGAGAATGTATGTTGCTGCCCTAATCACTGAGAAAGTGACATCAGCTCTGGAGCCCAGAACCTGGGAAACACTCTCAGGCAAATGACTGGAAGTGGTGATAGCAACGTACAAATTACATACTTTGATAGACAACACTTTGACCAGTCTTTCCCCTTTGACTTTCTAAATTTGTAGAGCTATTGTGATTAAAGAGTCAAAGTTTAGTCCAACTAAAAGAGGCATCCACAATATGAACCAACACTAATATGCCTCTGTGCTTCCCAGGTGCCTCAGTGGTAAAGAACCTGCCTACCAAGCAGGAGAGGCAGGTTCTATCCCTGGGTCGAGAAAATACCCTGGAAAAGGAAATGGCAATCCACTCCAGTATTCTTGCCTGGGAAATCCAATGGACAGAGGAGCCTGGTGGGTTACAGTCCATGGGGTTGCCAGAGTCAGACACAAATTAGTAACTAAACAATAACAACAGTCAAATATGTCTCCCCAGAAATTTGATCACTGTGCTCAAGAAGCAAAAGCATGATCTTCATTGCCATTGAATATGAAAATGCAACCAAAAAAAAAAGAAAGAAAGAATTCTATACAAGCATCTTTGTATGACAGGGATAAGAATAAGACTAGAAACTTCGTGTGTTGTTGTTGTTCTTTAGTCACTAAGTCGTGTTTGACTCTTTGTGACCACATGGACAGTAGCCCGCCAGGCTCCTGTATCCATGGGATTTCCCAGGCAATAATACTGGAATGGGTAGCTATTTCCTTCTCCAGGGATCTTCCCGACCCAGGGATTGAACCTGTGTCTCCTACATTAGGAGGTGGATTTTTCACTGCTGAGCCACCAGTTTGCTAATTTTAAAACAAACATCTCCATGTGAAAAGAATTTTTTCTCAACTCACCTCTTAAGATTATAGAAAAAGTCCAGCAACTGAAAAGAAGAATGCATGTACCTAAAAAAAGTATGGAAACAATACCTTATTGTGAAATTACTAAAATAAAAGTCAACAAAACTAGTGAAGGGTACAATTTTGTTCCTGTTGTTTAGTCACTAAGTCCTGTCCAATAGACCCTCAGTTCAGTTCAGTTCAGTTCAGTCGCTCAGTCGTGTCTGACTCTTTTCAGTTCAATTCAGTTCAGTCACTCAGTTGTGTCCAACTCTTTGTGACACCAGGGACTGCAGCACACCAGGCTTCCCTGTCCATCACCAACTCCAAGAGCTTGCTCAAATCTGTCATCCCCTTTTCCTCCTCCCTTCAAACTTTCTCAGCATCAGGGTCTTTTCTAAGGAGTCAGTTCTTCACTATGGTCAAATAAAAATTCTCCCAAAGTACATAGCAGAAAAAAGAACAGTATCAAAGTTAAAATAAAAACAGGTTTGATTTAGCAAAGAAAATATAACAAATAAATTTCAGATAGAGAATAGAGAAAATGAGTGTCTGAAGATTCTTATCAAAATTTGCTGTGATTAATAATCTGAGAAAATGTTTTCTAACATGGAAAATGACTGAAAATGTAAAATCAAGGAATTGAAATTGTGGTTTTGAAGAAAGTGCCAGACTATCTTCTTGGATTGCATGCTTGTGGCTACGAAATTATCAGTGGGGAACACAGCAGGTTAAAATATTTCCTAGCAGAAATAAGCCAAATGGAATCTCACAGAGTTCTAGAAAAGGTAAGCAGTATGGAAGGAGTGTTACAGACATAAAATAACATGATCCATTCAAGAAAATGTGTATTCATATCATTCTGTCCTAGAAACTTCATGGTGGCTTCTGTGCATACCTTTGCTTTTACTAAATATCATACTCCTAAGAATAGAAAGTCTTGACTTCCCTGGTCATCCAGTGGTTAAGAATCCACCAGCTAATGCAGGATACACAGGTGCAATCCCTGCCCTGGGAAGATCCCACATCCTCAGGGCACCTAAGCCCATGCACTGCAACTACTGAGGCCCATGGGCCCTAGAGCCTGTGTTTCACAGCAAGGAAAGCCACACAATGAGAAGTCCATGCACTGCAAGGAAGAACCCCAGCTTGCTGCAACTAGAGAGACCCCACACAGCAACAAAGACCCAGGACAGCCCAAAATAAATAAATTTAAAAAAAAAAAAGAAAGAATAGAAAGTCTTACATCACCTTGTTGGACAACACCAAAACTTTCCTATTAGAGCCAGAGAGACTTGGATGATGTTGGGGGGGCCTGAGCAGGATGAGGGTCAAACTTCTGCCATCTATGTTTGCCCAAACATGGGTTTTCCATATACATTTCAAAGATAAACAGTGATAACCTCTATCATCAAAATATTTTGCTGTGTATCATGTACACAAGTATACGAATACCATGAATGGTGAAGTTTGAACCATAATAATGACCAGAGATATTGACAGCTTCACTTGGGACTATAAGAACATTGCCAACACACACACATACAAACACACACACACACGCACAACACATTGGAAGGACAGAGAAACAGTCTAACCAAAAAGACTGAAAGCCAAACAATGACAGAACAGTTCTAATATCTGTGCTGAATGCCAGGACATTCTCCCTCAAATGTTTTGCCTGAGTCACATGTTGAACCTTTTAGAAAGGATACACTGATAACATTCTCCCCATTCCATGAGTGAGTGAAGTCGCTCAGTCGTGTCCAACTCTTTGCAACCCCATGGACTGTAGCCTATCAGGCTCCTCCGTCCATAGGATTTTCCAGGCAAGAGTGCTGGAGTGGATTGCCATTTCCTTCTCCAGGGGATCTTCCCGACCCAGGAATCGAACCCGGGTCTCCCACATTGTAGGCAGACGCTTTACCATCTGAGCCACCAGGGAAGCCCTCTGCTAGGATAAGCCCCAACTTTAACCATATCTATCCGGTGATGAGTTCAGCACAGTATAGAACTCAAAGATACCATTGTTCTGGGCACCTTTATAAAGGAAGCTGCCTTGTTCCTCCCAACACAGCTGAGAACTCCAGAGCTTCCTCCAAGATGCTGCTGGTCCTACCTTCAGTGGCCTTGCTGGCCCTTAGCTCAGCTCAAGGCCCAGTTTCTGGTAAGAATGAAGCAAGAAGACACTGAGACTCTACTTGGGACTTGGAAGATCACACTGACCCAGAGATCAAACCCAGGACTCCTGCATTGCAGGCAGATTCTTTACCAACTGAGCTACAAGGGAAGCCCACACTGCAGTGAAAAAGCTGGTAAACAGGAGACAAGAAGATGCGATATGATGAGGCTGCAGGGTGCTTAAGATAAGCATAAGGCCCTTCACCTCCTCTTTGGCTGAAGGCCTCACACATTACTTAAAGTACATCTGGAACCCAGTACAGAATTTTTAACATGACATAATGAGATTTGTGTTTTTACTAAAGTCTCTTTTACTGTGCCATGAAAGATGCATTGCAAAAAGGCAACACTAAAAAAAAGAAAAAAAGAAAAAAAGGCAGACTAGAACAGACAAGTTCCCTCATGAAGATGTTATGATAATCTAAGTAGGCAGTGGAGGATGGTAGCCTTGCTAGGGGATGCCAGATAAGTGGAGAAAATGAAGCCCACTCAGAACTATTTCAGAGACAGAAACTAGAGTAGTAAACAATAAATAGGAAACAGAGGGTAACTAATCTCTCTCTGTATCTCTCTCTCTCTCTCTACATAGATATATAGAGATTCCAAGGCCCAGTATTCTCATTTTACTACCCCCCCCCCAATCCCATTTAATAGTTCTGTGTGCTGTCCCCAATATGGATAAAATTGTATTCACATGTTTACTCCTGGTCCTGCAACCTTGAGCAACCATGTTAATATAAGTGAAGTATTTCATGAATTAAGAGGACAGAAGGACACTAAATTATGACATTGAAATACCCCATCACTAACCTAAATTAGCATTATGGTTTGAGGGATTCTAGGAAGGACAAGAAGTTGTCTTCTCTTTTGAGTTTGTGGTTGATCCTCAGCACAGGAGCAACCCTGCCACCTGTTCATGTCTTCCTCCTTTCACCATAGCATCACAGGTGGTGGTTGACAAGTTAACTTAGGAAATATACAGGGTATGATTAGTAATGTTCATTTACCTGTGGAATAGTTGTGAGTATTGAAGGACTGGGAACTTACTTTGCACTTCCATCTTCTGCTTCTTTTTCTAGAAGGCAGCAATCAAGGCTCTCTCAACCCCATATCCAGTAAGTCTCAATTAATCCTCCATTATCTTTCTGTTTTGCATTAGCAACTTTTCAGTTCTCTGGTATTCTATTATCGTCATTATATTGTGAAGAGTTGATTTGTGTTAGAACCCCTAAAGATATAGGCAGTCCTTTTCTAACTTTGAATTTGGGGACCATGAGTGGGGCCATAACTTGAATAACAAAGAAGTCTAGCTCAGTCTAGCTAGAACAGGAGTATGCTGCCTGTTCCCTCTGGCCAAATATGATTGCTGAGAGAGGACAGCAAAGGAATGTAGTCCTAATTCTGACTCTTCCTGCCTACTGAGAACCAGCTCCTCAACTGTTTCTTTCTTCCTCAGTGTTCTCTTTAAATACACGGTTTTTAAAAAATGCAAAGAAGCTATGTCTGGTTCATTTTTCTCTGGGTGATTCTGCTCCACTATGTCCCTGTACCTAATTAAAATTTGCAGAAGTTATTCAGTGACTCCCTTGTGGGCCATCATGTTGTCTTTCTCTCTCTCTTATCATTGCTCCACTTGGTCTTGAGCAAGAGGGTCTAACATAATGCACTCAACTGGCCATACTTGGAGTCACAGTTGGCAGGTTATATCAGTGACCTAAAAAATAACTGGCAACATAACTGACATGGATAATAATCCCTTTGGTTTTCTTCTGTCCTTGGAAGCATCCTCTGGGAATTCTAAGATATCCAGCATCTTTTTTTTTCTTTACCAAATTTAATGCACGTACTTGTCTCAAGAGTAAATAATTAAGATTCAATATCACTAGTATGTGAGTGAACAGGAGTACTACAGAGAGAATGAGTGAGTAGAAAGAAAGTTGGTAGCTGAGAGGCAGATTCTGGAGGAACAATCTAATAAGTCTATGAGAGATCAAAATAAGAGGGGAGCCTTCCATCACCTAGTTTCTGTCTCCTGTGCCATACCTTACCGGTGGAAACAATTCAAACTTGAATGAGGACTTTCCCAGACCACCTCATAGAGGACCACCACCTAGACCCCCTCCTGATGGTGAGAATCAAGGTGATAAACCTCAGGAGAGACACTTCTATCCTTAGAGGCATCCTCTGGGGATTCTAAGATATCCAGCACCTTCTTTTTTTTTTTACCAAATTTAATGTACATACTTGTCTCAAGAACAAAGAATTAAGATTCAATATCACTAGTATGTGGGTGAATAGGAGTATTATAGAAAGAATGAGTGAGCAGAAAGGAAGTTGGTAGTTGAGAGGCAGATTCTGGAGGAAGGAACAGTCTGATAAGGTCATGAGAGATCAAAATGAGAGGGAAGCCTTCCATCACCTAGTTTCTCTCTGCTTGTACCATACCTTACAGGTAGAAACAACTCAAACTCTAGTGAGGACTTTCCCATACCACCTCCTGGAGGACCACCACCTAAATCCCCTCATAATGGTGAGAACCAAGGTGATAAACCTCAGGAGAGACCACCCCTACAAGGTGATGAACCTCAAAAGAGACCACCTGCACAAAGTGATAAACCTCAACAGGGACCACAGTCACAAGAACATCAGCCTCAATGGGGAACACCTTCACAAGATGGTGAACCTCAACAGGGACCACCTCCACCAAGAGGTCCTCATAATCGTGTTCTCCTCCTCCCCTTCCTGGGAGGAATCAGGAACCATCTCCAAAAGGTAGTCAGCCTCAACAGGGACAGCCTCCACAAGAAGGTCAGTCTCAACAGAGACAACCCTCACAAGCAGGCCAATCTCAACAGGGACCAGCCTCTCAAGATGATGAACCTCAGCAGGGACCACCCCCACAAGAAGGTCAATCTCAACAGGGACAACCCCCCACAAGGTCAGTCTCAACAGGGACAACCCCCCACAAGAAGGTCAGTCTCAACAGGGACCACCCTCACAAGATGGTGAACCTCAGCAGGGATCACCCCTACCAAGAGGTCCTCATGATCATCATTCTCCTCCACCTCTTCCTGGGAAGAATCAGGGACCACCCCCACAAGATGGTCAACCTCAACAGGGATCCCCCTCACAAGATGGTGAACAACAGCAGGGACCACCCTCACAAGGGGGTCCACCTAATGGTCATTCTCTTCTACCTTCTCCTGGGAAGAATCAGAGACCTCCACCCCCAGGGTGAGGACCACAAAGACCTCCCTAAGACCCACCACCCCAGCAATCTGGAATTCAATGACAGGTATGACTCAAGCTCATTCTCCATCAAAAATGAATTCTATACATCTCAAACTTTTGTGAGTCATTGAATCAACTGGAAACATGTTGAAATCTCATAGTCCTGCTTCCTAGTTCTAAGATTTCTATTCGGAGATATGTCCCATCACTTCATGGCAAATAGATGGGGAAACAGTGGAAACAGTGGCTGACTATTTTTCCACGCTCCAAAATCACTGCAGATGGTGAAATTAAAAGATGCTTACTCCTTGGAAGGAAAGTTATGACCAACCTAGACAGCATATTAAAAAGCAGAGACATTACTTTGTCAAAAAAAGGTCTGTCTAGTCAAGGCTATGGTTTTTCCAGTGGTCATGTATGGATGTGAGAGTTGGACTATAAAGAAAGCTGAGCACCGAAGAATTGATGCTTTTGAACTGTGGTGTTAGAGAAGACTCTTGAGAGTCCCTTGGACTGCAAAGAGATCCAACCAGTCCATCCTAAAGGAGATCAGTCCTGAGTGTTCATTGGAAGGACTGATTTTGAAGCTGAAACTCCAATACTTTGGCCACCTGATGCGAAGAGCTAACTTATTTGAAAAGACCCTGATGCTGAGAAAGATTGAGGGCAGGAAGAGAAGGGGATGACAGAGGATGAGATGGTTGGATGGCATCATCGACTCGATGGACATGGGTTTGGATGGACTCCGGGAGTTGGTAATGGACATGGAGGCCTGGTGTGCTGTGGTTCACGGGTTCGCAAAGAGTCGGACACTACTGAGAGACTGAACTGAACTGATATGGAAGGAGGCAGAAAGATTCCTTATTCTTAATGAGCTCTCCAAGATGATTCTGATTTTGAGAAACATGGACCATAAACTGCCTTTTCCCCAATGACTACCTGTCATGTAGTGGGCTGATACTGAGGAAGTAAAGCCATGTTCTCCCTTGTTCTCTTCTCTCCTCCTCTTTAGACTTAGTGATTTTTCCACCTCAAGTTTCCACCTGAACCGGCCTCTCAGGTCTAGTGTCCCTGCTAAATGTACTTTAATTTTATGTCACTCAATTTATCTAACTTTTAAAATATTTCCTTTTGAATGGCAAAATTTCCTTTTAATTTATGCTTAAGGTAAAAAACAACTGAACAGCAAAGTATGAGGCTAACTTTTAAAGGCAGCCACATTCTACCTCTCCATTTCCTTCCCCCTAAACCACCACAATTAACTCTTTTTATGTTGATGTATGGCAAAACCAATACAATATTGTAAAATAATTAACCTCCATTAAAATAAATACATATTTTTAAAAAAGAAAAAAAACATGCTGTTGGAAACATTCATGCCTATATAAACATATAAGGGTTTCCCTTATATATGGCTCAGTTGTAAAGAATCTGCCTGCGATGCAGAGAACATGGGTTTGATCCCCAGGTGTCAGAAAGATCACCTGGCGAAGGAAATGGAAACCCACTCCATTATTCTTGCCTGAGAAATACAATGGACAGAGCAGACTGGTGTGCTACAGTCCACAGTATTGCAAAGAGTCAAACATGACTTAGTGCCTAAACAACAAGCATATATAATGTTTCTTCATCTACAAATGATATATTTATGCAGATCTATAGGTTGCTCATTTCTAATAAAATATTTCTTAGAAAACATTTGTATCAGTTCCTAGAGCTATATGGATCTGTTTGATCCTTTTTCTTTTAATTGTATACTATTCTACTGCTTGGCTATGCCATGATTTCTTCACCCAACTCTGTATCAGTGAACATTTAGGCTGGCTTCAGTTTTTCACTAGTAAAAAATTGGCTGCAACAACCATCTTTGTAAATATACATTTGAACATTTAAATAGCAGCCAAGAGATAAACAACCTAAGGAGAATCTTTTTTTTATCTTGCAAGCAACATTTTAAAGCCCATTATTTGTTAGGTGCATAAAATAGTAAACCAGATCTAATTTAAAAGGAAACAGAAGGAAGAAGAAGAGAGGGAGAAATACGGGCTCTTAGCTACTTTCCTTCACTGTTAGCTTCAGGGATTAGAAACTACCTGCATATCTTCCATGAACCTCCTTTTTTGCGTTTTAGAGCATGAGTATAAAGATACCGATCCTTCAGAAAGACATTGGAAGAAGGCAGTCTGTCTTCAATTTACCAACAAAATAATCACCATTCAAATCTAGGTGTCATGCCTCATTCTGGGTGTTTGTGAGTCTGAAATTTGAGGACCACGAACCTAGCACAGAAACATCCTAGATCCTTTCTCATTGATGCTTCCATCAGGCTTCCTCCTGGACCCTTCCTAGAAAACATTTTTTTCATTCTTTACTTGGAGACAAGACTAATTTTCTTTTTTCCTACCTGATATTGCCTCCCCTATCCCCTCTAACATCCTTATTCATAAGCCAGGTGCCTTTTCTCTTCTCCAATTTCTATAGCACTAAACACAATATTTTTATTATTTTCACACCTTTTACTGATTCTAGTAATTTTAGGGAAATAAAAAAAATATTGCAAATGTGAAGATGTGGCATATACTGAGGAAATCCTTAAAATTTTCAAAATAATTGCTCCTGGTTTCTAGCAAAATAAATGTGGTCCTAGGCCCCTACTCCCTCAGGCCCACAATACCCCACTCCTCCCTTTTTTTACTGTTCAGTTTTCTTCCTCCCTAAATCTCCCACCTTTCTATAACAAAATGTGAGTCAGTAAAGGAGGTGACATGCTGAGTAGTAGAAGGCACAAAATTTGGAGTTCTTCAGACATGAGTTTAATCTTACCTCTTTTTGTTAAAGCTCTGGACTTTTAGCAAACTGCTTCAACACTCAGGGCCCTAGTTTCCTCATCCATATACTGAGGATAATAATAATACCTACCCTAGAGGGCAAAGAGTAATGATTAGCACACATCAAAACCCAACAGAGATTGCCTTTGGCACTCCCTAATATCAGCCTGCTTGTTTAACTTAAATGCGGATACATCATGAGAAATGCTGGACTGGAAGAAGCACAAGCTGGAATCAAGATTGCCAGGAGAAATATCAATAACCTCAGATATGCAGATGACACCACCCTTATGGTAGAAAGTGAAGAGGAACTAAAAAGCTTCTTGTTGAAAGTGAAAGAGGAGAGTTAAAAAGTTGGCTTAAAGCTCAACATTCAGAAAACGAAGATCATGGCATCTGGTCCCATCACTTTATGGCAAATAGATGGGGAAACAGTGGAAACAGTGGCTGAATTTATTTGGGAGGGGCTCCAAAATCACTGCAGATGGTGACTGCAGCCGTAAAATTAAAAGACGCTTACTCCTTGGAAGGAAAGTTATGACCAACCTAGACAGCATATTGAAAAGCAGAAATATTACTTTGCCAACAAAGGTCCATCTAGTCAAGGCTATGGTTTTTCCAGTGGTCATGTATGGATGTGAGAGTTGGACTGTGAAGAAAGCTGAGTGCGGAAGATTTGATGCTTTTTAACTGTGGTGTTGGAGAAGACTCTTGAGAGTCCCTTGGATTACAAGGAGATGCAAACAGTCCATTCTAAAGGAGATCAGTCCTGGGTGTTCTTTGGGAGGAACGATGCTAAAGCTGAAACTCCAGTACTTACTTTGGCCACCTCATGTGACGAATTGACTCATTGGAAAAGACTGACGCTGGGAGGAATTGGGAGCAGGAGGAAAAGGGGACGACAGAGGATGAGATGGCTGGATGGCACGACTGACTCGACAGACGTGAGTTTGAGTGAACTCCGGGAGTTGATGATGGACAGGGAGGCGTGCTGCAATTCATGGGGTCGCAAAGAGTCAGACATGACTGAGCAACTGAACTGAACTGAATAGTTACTATAGGGAAACAGTACACATGAAATTGTAAGAAATTAAGTGTTCCCAAAATTAAATTGTTCAGAATGCTTTGTCAAAAGATTGAATTACATGTTTTCTGACAATGTGCCTTCCAAATTTTAAAAAGAAAGGAAAAAATTTCACTATGCCTATTTATAAGCTATTTTTGTGTTTCTAGTCTGTTTATAAAAGTCTTTTTCAGTTTTTCTTCAAAGTGAGTACCTGATATTCTGTTAGATACTAAACACAATTAATGGTCAACTTCATGAGATTTGAAATGCAGATCTTCTTAAACTTCTTCCAGATAAGAAATATGCTAGTTAATGAATCTTTGTCTACACATTTTTCCAAATTTTTCCACAAGTAAAATGTCTAGAATGAGAAAATAGGGGAAAAAATAATTGATAACAGATTCAGTTGTTGGTTCTTAGACTAAAGCAACAAACAAGGCAAACTTCTTATAATTCTGATCAAGGGGGGGAAAAAAAAGCAGAAAACAAGGCAAACTTCAGAAATGAAACAGGTAGATAACATAAATGCTTAGATTTTTTAAAGAATAGGAGGATGAGGGAGGGGAAATTGAAGGAATGTGGTCAAAAATTTCAAACTTCCAGTTAAATACATACTAGAGATTCTTTTTTTTTTTTTTTTACTTTACAATATTGTATTGGTTTTGCCATAGAGATTCTAAAGGAGATAGTCCTGGATGTTCTTTGGAAGGACTGATGCTGAAGCTGAAACTCCAGTATTTTGGCCACCTCATGAGAAGAGTTGACTCATTGGAAAAGACTCTGATGCTGGGAGGGATTGGGGGCAGGAGGAGAAGGGGACGACAGAGGATGAGATGGCTGGATGGCTTCACTGACTCGATGGACGTGAGTCTGAGTGAACTCCGGGAGTTGGTGATGGACAGGGAGGCCCGGCATGCTGCGATTCATGGGGTCGCAAAGAGTTGGACAAGACTGAGCGACTGAACTGAACTGAACTGAACTGAACTGAGAGATACAATGTAGAACATAATGGGTATAATTAGTGTTGTATATAATATATGTGAAAGTTGTTAAGAGAGTAAATACTAACAATTCTTATCACACAGATAAAAATTCTTTTGCTTCTTTTATTTTTGACCATATCTAGAGATGATAGGTGCTGAGTAAACTTCTGTGTTAATCATTTCACAATATATGTAAGTCAAGCCATCATGTTGTACACCTTAAACTTGGGCAGTGATGGGAGCAGGGCATATCTAACCACACAGATATAGTTAGTTAAACTTTGACAAAGGCAATTGCATGGAGAAAGGATAGTCTTTTCATCAAATGGTTCCAAAACAAATGGATGTCCACATATCAAAAATGAACACTGAAATATATATTATACTTTATATAAACAATAACTCAAAATAGGCTATAGACTAAATGTAATATGTAAAACTATGAGTCTTCTTGAATAAACTTGTAGAAATATCTACAAGATTAGATTATATTAGACCTTAGATTAGACAAAGATTTCTTACATATGACACCAAAAGCATACTGAATTTTTTTTAATTGTTAAATAGAGATTTGTTAATATTAAAAAAAAATCTTTTGCTGAGGGCACAACAAAATCGAGCTTAAAAGCTGAAAAGAGCTTGTTTCATTCTTATTTGAATAAAACAGAATTCAACAGCACATTAAAATGATCATACACCATGATCAAATCAGGTTTGTCACTGGGATGCAAGGATTCTTCAGTATACACAGGTCAATACATGGGATATGCCATATTAACAAATTGAAAGATTCATTTATGATACAGTGAAGTCGCTCAGTCATGTCCGACTCTTTGCTACCCCGTGGACTGTAGCCTACCAGGCTCCTCCATCCATGGGATTTTCCAGGCAAGAATACTGGAGTGGGTTGCCATTTCCTTCTTCAGGAGACCTTCATGACCCAGGAATTGAACCCAGGTCTCCTGCATTGTAGGCAGACACTTTAACGTCTGAGTCATAAAAACTCTTAAAAAAATGGGCATAGAAGGAATCTACCTAAACTTAATAAAGGCCGTATATGATGATAAACTGACAACAAACATTATTCTCAATGGTGAAAAGCTCAAAACATCCCCTCTAAAAGAAGAGAAGGGTGCCCACTCTCACCACTATTATTCAACATAATTTTGGAAGTCCTGGCTATGGCAGAGAAGAAAAATAAATAAAAAGAATCCAGACTGGAAAAAAAGTAAAACTCTCGTAATTTTCAGATGATATGATACTATGTATAGGACACTCTAAAGATAGCATCAGAAAATTACTAGAGCTAATCAGAGAATTTAGCAAAGTTGCAGGACACAAAATCAATACATAGAAATCACTTGCATTCCTATACACTAACAATGAAAAATCAGAAAGAGAAATTAAGGAATCAATCCCATTGCAACAAAAAGAATAAAATACCTAGATTGGTTTGGCTATTTGGGATCTTTTGTGACACCAAATAAACCTGCCTATAGAAACAAAGGAGCTGTACACAGAAAGCTAAGTCACAAAAGAAAGAAATCAAAGATGATATAAACAGATGGACAAATATTCTGTGTTCCCTGGGTTGGAAGAATAAATATTGTGAAAATGGCTATATTACCAAATGCAAGCCTGGCTTGGAGAATTTTGAGCATTACTTTACTAGCGTGTGAGATGAATGCAATTGTGTGGTAGTTCGAGTAGTCTTTGGCATTGCCTTTCTTTGGGATTGGAATGAAAACTGACCTTCTCCAGTCCTGTGGCCACTGCTGAGTTTTCCAAATTTGCTGGCATATTGAGTGCAACACTTTCACAGCATCATCTTTCAGGATTTGAAAGAGCTCAACTGGAATGCCATCACCTCCACTAGCTTTGTTCGTAGTGATGCTTTCTAAGGCCCACTTGACTTCACATTACAGGATGTCTGGCTCTAGGTGAGTGATCACACCATCATGATTATCTGGGTCGTGAAGAACTTTTTGTACAGTTCTTCTGTGTATTCTGTCTGAGCCACCAGGGAAACTTACGGGCGGGTCACGGAGGAGAGGTCTGACGGAATGTGGTCCACTGGAGAAGGGAATGGCAAACCTCTTCAGTATTCTTGTCTTGAGAACCCCATGAACAGTATGAAAAGGCAAAATGATAGGATACTGAAAGAGGAATTCCCCTGCTCAGTAGTGCCCAATATGCTACTGGAGATCAGTGGAGAAATAACTCCAGAAAGAATGAAGGGACGGAGCCAAAGCAAAAACAATACCCAGCTGTGGATGTGACAGGTGATAGAAGCAAGGTCCGATGCTATAAAGAGCAATATTGTGTAGGAACCTGAAATGTCAAGTCCATGAATCAAGGCAAATTGGAAGTGGTCAAACAGGAGACAGCAAGAGTGAACATCGACATTCTAGGAATCAGCGAACTAAAATGGACTGGAATGGGTGAATTTAACTCAGATGACCATTATATCTACTACTGCGGGCAGGAATCCCTTAGAAGAAATGGAGTAGCCATCACGGTCAACAAAAGAGTCTGAAATGCACTACTTGGATGCAATCTCAAAAACGACAGAATGATCTCTGTTCATCTCCAAGGCAAACCATTCAATATCACCATAATCCAAGTCTATTCCCCAACCAGTAACGCTAAGGAAGCTGAAGTTGAACGGTTCTATGAAGACCTACAAGACCTTTCAGAACTAACACCCAAAAAAGATGTCCTTTTCATTATAGGGTACAGGAATGCAAAAGTAGGATGTCAAGAAATACCTGGAGTAATGGGCAAATTTGGCCTTGGAATGTGAAATGAAGCAGGGTAAAGACTAACAGAGTTTTGCCAAGAAAATGCACTGGTCATAGCAAACACCCTCTTCCAACAACACAAGAGAAGACTCTACACATGGACATCACCAGATGGTCAACACCGAAATCAGATTGATTATATTCTTTGCAGCAAAAGATGGAGAAGCTCTATACAGTCAACAAAAACAAGACCAGAGCTGACTGTGGCTCAAATCATGAACTCCTTATTACCAAATTCAGACTTAAATTGAAGAAAGTAGGGAAACCGTTAGACCATTCAGGTATGACCTAAATCAAATCTCTTATGATTATACAGTGGAAGTGAGAAATAGATTTAAGGGCCTAGATCTGATAGAGTGCCTGATGAACTATAGAATAAGGTTCATGACATTGTACAGGAGACAGGGATCAAGACCATTTCCATGGAAAAGAAACACAAAAAAGCAAAATGGCTATCTGGAGAGGCCTTACAAATAGCTGTGAAAACAAGAGAAGCAAAAAGCAAAGGAGAAAAGGAAAGATATAAGCATCTGAATGCAGAGTTCCAAAGAATAGCAAGAAGAGATAAGAAAGCCTTCTTCGGAGATAAATGCAAAGAAATAGAGGAAAAGAACAGAATGGGAAAGACTAGAGATCTCTTCAAGACAATTAGAGATGCCAAGGGAACATTTCATGCAAAGATGAGCTCAATAAAGGACAGAAATGGTATGGACTTAACAGAAGCAGAAGATATTAAGAAGAGATGGCAAGAATACACAGAAGAACTGTACAAAAAAAATCTTCACGACTCGGAAAATAATGATGGTGTGATCACTCACCTAGAGCCAGACATCCTGGAATGTGACGTCAAGTGGGCCTTAGAAAGCATCACTATGAACAAAGCTAGTGGAGGTGATGGAATTCCAGTTGAGCTCTTTCAAATCCTGAAAGATGATGCTGTGAAAGTGTTGCACTCAATATGCCAGCAAATTTGGAAAACTCAGCAGTGGCCACAAGACTGGAAAATGTCCGTTTTCATTCTAATCCCAAAGAAAGGCAATGCCAAAGAATGATCAAACTACCACACAATTGCACTCATCTCACATGCTAGTAAAGTAATGTTCAAATTCTCCGAGCCAGGCTTCAGTAATATGTGAACAGTGAACTTCCTGATGTTCAAGCTGGTTTTAGAAAAAGCAGAGGAGCCAGAGATCAAATTGCCAACATCCGCTGGATCATGGAAAAAGCAAGAGAGTTCCAGAAAAACATCTATTTCTGCCTTATTGACTATGCCAAAGCCTTTGACTGTATGGATCACAATAAACTGTAGAAAATTTGGAGAGACATGGGAATACCAGACCACCTGACCTGCCTCTTAAGAAATCTGTATGCAGGCCAGGAAGCAACAGTTAGAACTGGACATGGAAAAACAGACTGGTTCCAAATAGGAAAAGGAGTGCGTCAAGGCTGTATATTGTCATCCTGCTTATTTAACTTATAGGCAGAGTACATTATGAGAAATGCTGGACTGGAAGAAACACAAGCTGGAATCATGATTGCCGGGGAAAATATCAATAACCTCAGATATGCAGATGACACCACCCTTATGGCAGAAAGTGAAGAGGAACTAAAAAGCCTCTTGATGAAAGTGAAAGAGGAGAGTGAAAAAATTGGCTTAAAGCTCAACATTCAGAAAATGAAGATCATGGCATCCGGTCTCATCACTTCATGGGAAATAGATGGGGAAACAGTGAAAACAGTGTCAAACTTTATTTTGGGCGTCTCCAAAATCACTGCAGAAGGTGACTGCAGGCATGAAATAAAAGACCCTTACTCCTTGGAAGAAAAGTTATGACCAACCTAGACAGCATATTGAAAAGCAAAGACATTACTTTGCCAACTAAGGTCTGTCTGGCCAAGGCTATGGTTTTTCCAGTGGTCACGTATGGATGTGAGAGTTGGACTGTGAAGAAGGCTGAGCACCAAAGAATTGATGCTTTTGAACTGTAGTGTTGGAGAAGACTCTTGAGAGTCCCTTGGACTGCAAGGAGATCCAACCAGTCCATTCTGAAGGAGATCAGCCCTGGAATTTCTTTGGAAGGAATGATGCTAAAGCTGAAACTCCAGTACTTTGGTCACCTCATGCGAAGAGTTGACTCATTGGAAAAGACTCTGATGCTAGGAGGGATTGGTGGCAGGAGGAGAAAGGGATGACAGAGGATGAGATGGTGGATGACATCACTGACTCGATGGACGTGAATCTGAGTGAACTCCAGAAGTTGATGATGGACAGGGAGGCCTGACGTGCTGCGATTCATGGGGTTGCAGAGTCGGACATGAATGGGTGACTGAACTGAACTGAACTGAACTGAACAGATTTTGGGTTTGTGTGTGTACATTTTCATTTGTTTCTGTGCATATTTTGATTTCTTTTTTGATTTCTTCTGTGATTTGTTATTCAGCAGCATGTTTTTCAGCCTCCATATGTTGAAATTTTTAATAGTTTTCTCCTGCAATTGAGATCTAATTTTACTGCATTGTGATCATAAAAGATGCTTGGAGTGATTTCAGTTTTTTTTTTAATTTTCCAAGGCTATATTTATGGCCGAGGATGTGATCTACCTTCAAGAAGATTCTGTGTGTGCTTAGGAAAAAGGTGAAATTCATTGTTTGGGGGTGAAATGTCCTTTAGATACCAATTAGGTCTAACTGGCCTATTGTATCATTTAAAGTTTGTGTTTCCTTGCTAATTTTCTGTTTAGTTGATCTATCCATAGGTGTGAGTGGGGTATTAAAGTCTCCCACTATTATTGTGTTATTGTTAATTTGTCCTTTCATACTTGCTGGCATTTGTCTTACATATTGCAGTGCTCCTATGTTGGGTGCATATATATTTATAATTGTTATATCTTCTTCTTGGATGGATCCTTTGATCATTATTTAGTGTCTTTCTTTGTCTCTTTTCACAGCCTTTGTTTTAAAGTCTATTTTATCTGATATGAGTATTGCTACTCCTGCTTTCTTTTGGTCTCTATTTGTGTGGAATATCTTTTTCCAGCCCTTCACTTTCAGTCTGTATGTGTCCCTTGTTTTGAGGTGAGTCTGTTGTAGACAACATATATACGGGTCTTGATTTTGTATCCATTCAGCCAGTCCTTGTCTTTTGGTTGGGGTATTCAACCCATTTATGTTTAAGGTAATTATTGATAAGTATGATCCCGTTGCCATTTACTTTGTTGTTTTGGGTTTGAGTTTATACACCTTTTTCATGTTTTCTGTCTAGAGAAGATCCTTTAGCATTTGTTGGAGAGCTAGTTTGGTGGTGCTGAATTCTTTCAGCTTTTGCTTGTTTGTAAAGCTTTTGATATCTCCTTCATATTTGAATGAGATCCTTGCTGGGTACAGTAATCTGGGCTGTAGGTTATTTTCTTTCATCACTTTAAGTATGTCCTGCCATTTCCTCTTGGCCTGAAGAGTTTCTATAGAAAGATCATCTGTTATCCTTATGGGAATCCCCTTCTGTGTTATTTGTTGTTTTTCCCTTGCTGCTTTCAATATTTGTTCTTTGTGTTTGATCTTTGTTAATTTGATTAATATGTGTCTTGGGGTGTTTCGCCTTGGGCTTATCCTGTTTGGGACTCTCTGGGTTTCTGAGGCTTGGGTGATAATTTCCTTCCCCATTTTAGGGAAGTTTTCAACTATTATCTCCTCAAGTATTTTCTCATGGTCTTTCTTTTTGTCTTCTTCTTCTGAGACTTCTATGATTCTAATGTTGGGGCGATTAGCATTGTCCCAGAGGTCTCTGAGTTTGTCCTCATTTCTTTTAATTCATTTTTCTTTTTTCTTCTCTGATTCATTTATTTCTATCATTCTATCTTCCATCTCACTAATCCTACCTTCTGCCTCCATTATTCTACTATTTGTTCCCTCCAGAGTGTTTCTGATCTCATTTATTGCATTATTCATTATATATTGACTCTTTTTTATTTCTTCTAGGTCCTTGTTAAACCTTTCTTGCATCTTCTCAATCTTTGTCTCCAGGCTATTTATGTGTGATCCCATTTTGTTTTCAAGATTTTGGATCATTTTCACTATCATTATTTGAATTCTTTATCAGGTAGATTCCCTATCTCTTCCTCTTTTGTTTGGTTTGGTGGGCATTTCTCCTGTTCCTTTACCTGCTGGGTATTCCTCTGTCTCTTCATCTTGTTTAGATTGCTGTGTTTGGGGTGGACTTTCTGTATTCTGGCAGTTTGTGGAGTTCTCTTTGTTGTGGAGTTTCCTCGCTGTGGGTGGGGTTGTATGGGTGGCTTATCAAGGTTTCCGGGTTAGGGAAGCTTGTGTCAGTGTTCTGGTGGGTGGGGCTGGACTTATTCTCTTTGGAGTGCAATGAAGTGTCTAGCAATGAGTTATGAGATGTCAGTGGGTTTGGAGTGACTTTGGGCAGCCTGTATATTGAAGCTCAGGGCTATGTTCCTGTTTTTCTGGAGAATTTGTATGGTATGTCTTGCTCTGGAACTTGTTGGCTCTTGGGTGGTGCTCGGTTTCAGTGTAGGTATGGAGGCATTTGATGAGTTCCTGTCAGTTAATGTTCCCTGGAGTCAGGAGTTCTCTGGTGTTCTCAGGATTTGGACTTAAGCCTCCTTCTTCTGGTTTTCAGTCTTATTTTTACAGTACCCTCAAGACTTCTCCCGGAGAAGGCAATGGCACCCTACTCCAGTATTCTTGCCTGGAAAATCCCATGGATTGAGGAGCCTGGTGGGCTACTGTCCATGGGGTCGCTAAGAGTCAGACACGACTGAGCAACTTCACTGTCACTTTTCACTCTCATGCATTGGTGAAGGAAATGGCAACCCACTCCAGTGTTCTTGCCTTGAGATTCCCAAGGATGGGGGAGCCTGGTGGGCTGCCATCTATGGGGTCGCATAGAGTCGGACACGACTGAAGTGACTTAGCAGCAGCAAGACTTCTCCATCTATACAGCACCATTCATAAAACATCTAGGTTAAAGATGAAAAGTTTCTCCACAGTGAGGTACACCCAGAGAGGTTCACAGAGTTACATAGAGAAGAGAAGAGGGAGGAGGGCGGTAGAGGTGACCAGGATGAGATGAGGTGGAATCAAAAGAGGAGAGAGCAAGCTACACAGTAATCACTTCCTTATGTGTTCTCCACAGTCTGGACCACAGAGAAGAGAAGAGGGAGGAAGGAGACAGAGGTGGCCAGGAGGATAAAGGGGGAATCAAAAGGAGAGAGACAGATCCAGCCAGTTATCAGTTCCCTAAGTGTTCTCCACAGTCCAGAACACACAAAGAGATTCACAGAGTTGGGTAGAGAAGAGAGGGGGTAGGGAGGAGACAGAGGCGACCTGGTGGAGAAAAAGGAGAGTCTAAAGGGGGAGAGAGCAGTCAAGCCAGTAATCTCGCTCCAAAGTAAAAATGAGTACTGAAGATTGGGTTCTTAAAGGTACAAAATTTATAACAAATACCAAAAAGCAAAGATTAAAAATCTAGAGTAGAGGTTGGATTTTCAAAAATACAATATTAAAGAAAAAGAGGGAAAAAATTTCACAAAAATTATAAAATATGTGTATGTATATGAAGTTTGCTTTTAAAAATAGGGTCTCTCTTTTTAAAAAAAAGTAATAGGTTATAAAAATGAAAATTAAAGGAGTAATAGAGGACTTAAAAATAAAAAAATTGAAGAATGATAGTAAAAATAGTTAAAACATTTTCTCTGGTGTTGTTGTGGGCAGTGTGGGGTCAGTTCATTTTCAGATAGTTCCTTGATCTGGCTTATATTTCTCAAGATCTATAGGCCCCTTCCTATGTAGTTGGTACTATCTACAGGGTTTTAATCTATTGCGCCTGTCACTTCCAAGGAGGGTCCCTCTGTTTTAGCTTCTTTTGTTTGCTGGTCTATTCAGTGTCTAATTTCTGCCCTCGCACAAGGGGGCAGTGATGGACACATTTTTAGGCTCACTTGTTCAGTCGTGCTGTGGGGAGGGAGGGACTCTGCAAACAAATGACACTGGCGTGTGCATGCACTGTCTCGGCCACACTGGGTCTGCCCCCGCTCATGGCGTGTGTGCTTTCTCTGTCTGCACTGCTTAGGCTCTAGGTTGCTCTGCCAGAAACTATCTGAGGCCAGCCCTGGGTTGTATGCACTTCCCAGGTCTAAGCCGCTCAGGTTCAGGCACTCAGGTAGTCCTCAGAGGCACAGACTCGGTTGGGCCTGAGTTTTGTGCCCTTCCCAGATCCGAGCAGCTCAGGTGACCAGGTGTTTGGCGAGCACAGTTGTTATGACTTTTCGCCTCCCCTGTCTCTGCTGCTCAGTTTTCTGGGTGTACAACCAGCACACCTTCCCAGGTGGATGTTGACCATCCAGAATCCCAAGAAGTCTTGGTTAGCAAAGAAGCCTGCTTACAATTTAGTAGATGATGCCTCTCTAGGGCCACGACTGTCCCCTTCCGACTCTGGCTGCCCTTGCCTGCCTGTCACTGGAGGGGGATGGGCAGTCTGCAGCTGACTAACTCTGGTCAGTCCTTTGTTCTGTGAGCGGGCCTGGCGGTGTCTTTGGTTAGGGCTTTTCGCTTGGTAGTTATCCCAGAGTCTGGTTTGCTATCCCAAGCAAACTTATTTCCCTCAGATTGCCCTTGGGGCATTCAGGCCAGGTCCTTACTCTAAGCAATGCAGCCCACGCCTTCCTGCCCAGCCCCTGCTTGCTAGTGGCGGATGCAGGCATCTGCGCTGCTTCTTCACTGGGGGAGTTACCGTTGGGCACGTAATTGGTGGGTTTTAATTATTTATTTATTTTTCCTCCTGGTTATGTGCCCTCTGTGGTTCTAAGGCTCGCCACAGACTCGGCAGTGAGAGTGTTTCCTGGTGTTTGGAAACCTCTCTCTTTTAAGACTCCCTTCCCAGGACAGAGCTCTGTCCCTACCTCTTTTGTCTCTCTTTTTGTCTTTTATATTTTTTCCTACCTCCTTTCGAAGACAATGGGCTGCTTTTCTGGGTGCCTGATGTCCTCTGACAGCATTTGGAAGTTGTTTTGTAGAAATTACTCAGCGTTCAAATGTTCTTTTGATGAATTTGTGGGGGAGAAAGTGGTCCCCCGCCCTATTCCTCTGCCATTTTGGACCGCCTCCTAATTACAGTTTCTTAAAGGTTTCTTCTACTCCTCATATTGTCTGTTTCCTCTGAACTCTTTTACTCTTTCTTTACTTGAGCTTTATTTGATAGAGATATTCCTCAAATGTCTGATGATTGTTTTCTGTTCACATATCAGAGTTAGACACTAAGAAGATCAGAAAACTCTGTATGCATGAAAAGAATGTTTGTAGAATCTTGTGCCTCACAGTAGGATGATTGAATGGCATGATAGCTTGTTGAGACTTATTTCCAGGTGCTCTCTCTCAGATAGCCCTGAATCTTCAGAAGAATCTTCCGTCTCCTGTTTAGGAAGCATAATCCTCATACTGGCACTTTGGAGCTGGCCAGAGGTTGGACATCCTCCATTTATTATAATTTTTATTTATTTGTAAAGGGTTTTTTAATATGCTTAGTCACTTCGCCATGTCTGATTCTTTCTGATCCCATGAACAGTAGCCCACCAGGCTTCTCTGTCCATGGGATTCTCCAGGCAAGAATACTGAAGTGGGTTGCCATTTCCTTCTCCATTTTTTAATGTAGACCATTTTTAAAGTCTTTATGGAGTTTGTTACAATATTGCTTCTGTTTTCTGTTTTGACTTTTTGGCCCTGGGGGCATGTGTGATCTTTTCTCCCCAGCCAGGAATCAAACCCATACCCTGTGCATTGGAAAGTCAAGTCTTAACCACTGGACCACCAGGGACATCCCATCTCCATTTATTTTATAGGCTTTCATTGACTGCCCAGTTTGTTTAATAGAATCTCACTTATATCTTTTAATGTAACAGTTGTCCCCAAGTCTAGTGCCTCTCTAATTCAGTTTTCCTATAGAATAAATTTACTCTCTCCACTGCAATAAGAGAGGATATGAACCTGTTTCCTACCACGTGTCTCCCCACCATCATCACTCCTCCTCTAATCTAACCTCACCAGAGTTCTGTAAGACCATCAGCTTACTTCTATTTGGTACCACTGTCCCCACCCTCAGAAGTGCACAGCTAATGGAGTGTTACCTTTCTCCTTTCTGGTATATCACTAGCCAATCTGCCAGTTTCCCATCTGTGTATATATATATGGCTGTATATATTACAGACTGTATATATTATGGCTTTTAATTGTACTATATATTTTGTCAAAGATGATATTGCATTTCTGTTTCTTTACCTGTTGTTTTTGTTTAGACTTTGAGGAAAAAAGGATAGGAAATGTTTTACTAATTAACCTATAAGTCACTCTCAGCTATATGTTAGGAAAGCAGTTGACCAATAGGCTAAGAAAGCAAAGCAAAAGGCTGCCTGACAGAGGTTTATAAACCAAGGCTCCTGTTCCCATCCTTCCACTCAAACAGCTCACACCAGGGTAACCAATGACTTCCAAGTTGCTGAAGTCAATGGACATTTTTCAGTCATTATCTTAACTTGCTTCTCAGGAACAATAGGACATTTTGTCCTATTTAAACACTCTTTCCTTTGGCTCCATGATGCTGCATATACCTGTTTCATATCTAACTCTTTGATTGCTCTTCTTATTTCTTTCATTTATCAAATATTTATTTAATATTTATCAAATATTTCTTGAGTCCCTCCTATACACCAGCTATTCTACTAGGAGTTTAGGATGTAAGGATGAATAAAAAATCTTGATTCCCACTGTCTAGGAGTTAAAGCCTTGCATGTCCTTTGCAGATGCATCTGTTTACATTTAGCCATGAAATTATGAAATTCCTCTAGTTTTGTTTTAGACTCTTTTCTCATTATATACTATCATCTTAGAAATTTTCATCCTTTAAAAAAAAAAACAGTGACAGATATGTTAATCAACTTCATTATGGTAATCCTTTCACTATGCATGTGTATGTCAAATCATTGTACCATACACTTTAATTCTATACAATACTTTTTATGGAACATTTTACAAACTTTTGTGTCATTCTTGCCCAATGAATATGTTAAATTACACAGTAAAGGGAGGAATAAAGGTCATTAATCAATTGACCTTGAAATAAAGATTTTCCTAGATTATCAAGGTGGGGGCTCAGATGTGGAAGCAAGGGGCAGCATGGTAGGTGTTGGTGACTCTGTGATATATTGTGAGAATCAGTCAACTTTTGCTGGCTTCAAAGACATAAAGGGGCTATGGAAAGTGGGAAAGGAAATTGATTCTTCCAACAAGTCTCCAGAAAGGAACTCAGCCCTGCCAACACATTGTCTTAAACTCAGTGAGATACCTTTCAGAATTGTGAGCTACAAAACTATAAAATAAGAGGTTTATATATTATTTTAATCTACTATGTTTGTGGTAGTTTGTTATACTAGGGATGGAAACACCAATATATTTTCCATAGGCTCATTTCATACTTTGCTGAGGCCAGAAAGAGTTAGTGTCTGATTACAGAGTCCCTTGGATGGCAAAAAAGATCAAACCAGTCAATCCTAAAGGAAATCAGCCCTGAATATTCACTGGAAGGACTGATGCTGACGTTGAAGCTCCAATACTTTGGCCACCTGTTGTGAAGAGCTGACTCATTGGAAAAGACCCTAATGCTGGGAAAGATTGAGGATAGGCAGAGAAGGGGACAACAGGGAATGAGATGGTTGGATGACATCATCAACTCAATGGACATGAGTTTGAGCAAACTGGGAGATAGTGAAGGACAGAAAATTCTGACATGCTGCAGTCCATGGGGTTGCAAAGAGTTGGACAGGACTCAGCAACTAAACAACATAAAGTATGTATCAGAGAGGAATAAAATGGTTACTGGCATTAAAACAAGGCAACTAAGCAATATGTTGCCTTGTAAAATAACCTCCCTCCTCAAAATTCAGTCAGTGCAGATAAATATTTATTGAGCCGGTCTTAAATGCGACATGTTTGAGAGATGCCTTTCTTCTGTTTGTGTATTGTCAATCTCTGCCACTCTGTTTATCCTCAAGTGGGTATATTCCGTGTCTCACTAGTCTTTTAGAATTATCCAAGCTCCTATGATGGAATGGAAGTCTTGTTCAAAGGCTCAGAACCTTCTTGGAAAACTGTGGTTAATAGAGCAACAGTCACAGGTATGAGAATCTGCTTCATTTTCTAAACTGAAAAACAAAACAAAAACAAAAAAAAACATGAGCTCCCAAGAGACAAGAACCTAGTGTTCAAAAGATCAGGCTCATCTTTCCAATTTCCCACTGTGACCATGGGCATGTGACTTAATTTCTTAAAGGTGTAAATTCCTTATTCTCCCTCCTCTTCTCTGAGCCTTAAGCAATATATCTGCACACCGTCCAGGTTTACATTTTACTACATGAAGAAATCACTTTAGAAATCTCCCAAAAAGCCAGAAGTGAGGCAGAGTATTAAAACGGGGACCTCTTAATTGAGAGCTTCTGGGTTGTATGACTTTTAATTGAATTATATATATTTATAAATCAGAAAATCTGATGCCTTTTCCTCAGGCTGTCCCTTAAAAACATTCCAGGGACTGGACTAGAATCCTCATATTAGAGAGACAGGAAATCTTGGAAAACTCAGAGGAGAGAACTTGTTTATCCTATGCCTATTCGATGACTGAAAATCCAGCAGTTAGACTTGGAAGGTAAACCTCAGAGAGGAAAGAAGCTGACTTTCATCTCCATATTAAAATTATAGCTGATCTTAGCATCTTGAAAGTTTTAAATTGGAATCCTTTCCAAGTGGATTAATACCAGCATTGAAAATGGTATGAAATTCCTAATAAGGTATCGGAGACAAGAGAGAAGAAACTTACCAAAAAAAACTGCATTGGACTTGTTCTTTCCTGTGGAGATACTGGGTCATCTGTAATTAAGAAATGGCTTTTATTCACTTTCAGTAAATATCATTCAGAGTGTAATTGTCATTCATCTCACAGCCTCAAGTAGCCTCCTAGGAATGGCAGCAAAACCTCCCTCCTCTTAACTGCCGAGTCACTCTGCCATGCCTGAAGTCCTGCCAGTGGAAATGAAGCACAACGGCACTTCACGAGAAAGATTTGGTTAAAGGGCTGGTCTCCACTGACACTTAGAAGTCCCTGAGAGTCGCACATGACTGGTCATACCTTCATGTGAAGAAACATATTCTCTCTTCTCCCCCCAAAGTGGATTCAGCTAGTGAACATGGTGCCTGGCTGAGAAGGGTATAGACATGGTAAGAGTACCTAGCCCAGTCCCACTTCTTGAGTCTGTCCTGGAGTGCCTCCCAAGAAAAAAATCCCTCAAAGGCCAAGAAGAGCAAAAAAGAGAGGTCTTTGAACTTGCCTCATGCTTCAGTCACAGGCTCTTCAGAATAACCAACCAGCAGTGACACCTTCTAGAAATAAAGGAGTAAATTTCCTGATTTAAAAGGTTAAAATCTCCATAGATTTACTCTTCCTATTAAAAACCAAAGCTTCTCAATATATACATGTATCAAATAATTGTTACACACCATAAACTTATAAAATATATTATGGCAATTATATCAATAAAACTGGGGGGAAATTATTTAAAAAATCAATGTATTATAGGAAAAACAAAACTGCAAAGCTTATTGGTAATTGGCACAGTTAAAAGGATCTCTAGATAAACGAGTTACAGGGCCCAATACATTAGCAGAAATGACAGAATGGATCTGGGCCATAAGACTGCTTCATACTCCTATAGTCAAACGCGAGTGTTTTCCTAATATCCCATGGGATGGAGGTGGTGGTGGGGATGCAGGAGGGACAAAGAACTAACTTACATTAACTTTTCAATCAATTACTACAGACTGGGTAGTTAGAGCATAGTACTCAGGTGGAGCTCCATTTTGCAAATGAGGTATACTCTACAAGGAAAATAATTAGTGGAAGAGGAAGAATTTAAAGCCAGAAAACCAATCTTTTTTAATTGGCCCTCTGGCCTCCTTCAATACAATTTCTAGATTCCTTCAACTAATATCTAAAGTACCCCCATATGCTTAGAGCTGTGCTGCAATACAGTAGATCTCAATAGATATTGGCTATGATTTAAGACATAAGAATCAGACTGTTTAGAAATTTGCATTTGCAAGTAAGAACCAAGGGTCTTTCTTAGCAAAAATTGCAGGCATTCCCTCAGACTATTGGGGTTTGTTTGTAGGGGTAGAAAGCATTGAAATCTTATGACCCCCTGGCTCATGGCAGGCAGAAAATTGAAAAATAATGGCAGCTTAGGAGAGGGATGGACAGAGGTAGAACACTGCTTAATTCCTAAAGCTTTTAAATCAAAAAGCTTCTGTTCAGTCTATGGTCAAATAATATTTACATTTAGTGTAATATTTACTTCAAAATTCTGTTTGAAATGAATTGTAATCAACTGGAAAGGAAAAGGAAATCGTTAACCCCTTTACTGACACCACTTCCATTGACCCTACAGAGACATGAAGTAGCTTGTCCTTTCTAATGAATCCCAGAAAGTGGGTCCCAGAGTTCAGATCAGGACAGAAATTACAGCTGGAGCTAGGTTGATATTCAACTGGTTTCAATTCCTGGCATTCTGTGAAATACTTCAGTTTTCCTCAAGTTTCAGTGAATTTTTGACAAAATTTACTCTACCTCAGAGAACAAAGCCTCAAAAATACCCCCAAAGGTATAAATCACGATAGCACATTCCTTTGCAAATAGCTATGAACAAGGAAAGGGAGAGCAGGGAGACATTTCTACATTTTTGAAGACAGGAGTCCTCACTTGTGACCTGAGTGGCTTCTCCCTTAGAGCTGAGGGTGTTTAACTCCACATTAGCAGGCAATTCTAGGAAAACAGAATGGAGGATGGGTATGGTCACAGGCTTATGCTGGGAATCAAGTACACTGGAAAAAAGCAGGATTTCCCTCAATAATACAAAAGAGGGAGCCCACCAATCTCCACCCAGGCTTCCTGTACCAGAACCCTCACTTACCAAAAGTCTGTGTGTTCTCCAAATACACTTCAGTGGTTGTTTCTGCATCTTCAGTGAAGTCATGGTGAGTAGTCAATTCTGATAGGCCAGTGGTTGACTCTAAGCCAATGGTTGACTGTAGGTGAGTGGTCGACTCCAGGTCAGTGGGGCTAATAGTTGACTGTAGGCCAGTGGTTGACTGTAGGCCAGTGGTCGACTCCAGGTCAGTGGGGCCAGCAGTCAACTCTAGGCCAGAGGTTGACTCTAGGTCTGTGATTGACTCCAGGTTAGTGCGGCCAGTGGCTGACTCTAGGCCAGTGGTTGACTCCAGGTCAGTGGGGCTAATGTTTGACTCTAGTCCAGTGGTTGACTCCAGGTCAGTGGGGCCAGTAGTCAACTCTAGGCCAGAGGTTGACTCTAGGTCTGTGATTGACTCCAGGTTAGTGTGGCCAGTGGCTGACTCTGGGCCAGTGGTTAACTTCAAGTCAGTGGGGCCAGTGGTTAACTCTAGGCCAACTGTCAGCTCCAGGTCAGTGGGGCCAGCTATCGACTCTAGGCCAGTTGTCGACTCTAAGTCAGTTGTTGACTCTAGGCCTGTGGTTGACTCTAGGACAGTTGTTGATTCCAGGTCAGCGGGGACAGTGGTTGACTCCAGGTAAGTGGGGCCAGTGGGTGACTCTAGGCCAGTGGTCAGTTCGAAGTCAGTGTTTAACTCTAAGCCGCTGGCTGACTCGAGGCCAGTGTACTCTATGTCAATGGCTGGCTCTAAGTGAGCGATGAATTCTTGAGGAGATAAGAAGGAAAAACAGCTCAAGTACTTTCTAGTGAGAATATTTCCACCATCTCCACACCCTTCCATTCATAGCTAGATCTTTTTCCAGAAAAAACATAGAACAGAAACGGGTATATTGAATCATACTAGTCTCCCCACAAGTTTCCATTTTCCCAAGTGCTGGAATGTCCAGAAGACTAACTACCAAGAATATGCTCATAGGCTACTACTTCTCCCTCTTTGAGGGGCTGGTTTTGGAAGGAGCATTTTATACTATGCCTCTAAATATTAATCAGTCAGACTGCAATGGAATAAAATTTCAAAAACTCTCCTACATAAGTCTTTCAATTCCTAAAACAAAATTCTCAGAGAAGGCAAGGAGCAAGGACAACAACTATTTCCAAGATGCAAAAGCAAGGATGGATTTGACTCTAAAATAGGGCCTCCTATCATTTTCATTTAGCAGGCTATATTTAGTACTTCATTTTCCAGTCTGCCCCAGAGAATGCATAATCCAGTCATTCTGGAACTTGTGAACCACAAAAGCATCATAACCTGATGAACTTACAACCTGGGCCTGCTTGGGCTGGAATAAAAGACCACAGTCCTCATGGCTGCCTAGTCCAGCAGGTTGTGGGCAGCCTGCCAATGAGGCCAAAATCATGTGCTCTAATCTAGTCATTTGCTTTATCATTCATTCATATGCAATAAAAAATCCAGACCCAGCAGTGGATAAATTGAGAGCTACAGGAGAAGAACTGGGAGAAAGTAGAGGGGAAAATCAGCGCTTATATTAAAATGAATGAACACCCCTCCTCTTTTCTGTGTTTTTAAAAAATTAATTTTAATTGAAGGATAATTGCTTTACAATGTTGTTTTGGCTTCTACCACATAACAACATGAATCTGTCATAAGTGTACATGTCCCCTCCCTTTTGGAGCTCTTTCCCACCCACCACCCCCCACTCCAATCCTATCTCATCCCTATAGGTTGTCACAGAGCACCACATTGAGCTCCCTGTGTTATATAGCAATTTCCCACTAGCTATCTATGTTGCATATGGTAATATATATGTTTCAATGCTATTCTCGCAATTCATCCTACCCTCTCCTTCCCTCACTGTGTCCACAAATCTGTTTTCTATGTCTGCATCTCTATTCCTGCCCTACAGATAGGTTCATCAGCATCATTTTTCTAGATTTCATATATATGCATTAATATGCATCATTTGTTTTTCTCTTTCTGACTTACTTCATTCTGTATAACAGGCTCCAGGTTCATCCACCTTACTGGAACTGACTCAAATGTGTTCCCTTTCATGGCTGTGTAATATTCCATTGTATATATAGACCACAACTTCTTTATTCATTCATCTGTTGATGGACATCTAGGTTGTTTTCATATCCGAGCTATTGTTAATAGTGTTGTGGTGAACACTGGGGTCATTATAAGTATAATGTCCCAGTCATTCTGGGACATGTGTTTTTTCAATTATGGTTTTCTCAAGTTTTATGCCCAGTAGTGGGATTGCTGGGTCATATGGTAGTTTTGTTCCTAGGTTTTTTTTTAAGGAATCTCCATACTGTTCTCCATAGTGTCTGTGTCAATTTACATTCCCACCAATGGTGCAAGATGGCTCCTTTAAATTTAAAAGCTTTTGCACAGCAAAGGAAAGTATAAGCAAGAGGAAAAGATAGCCTGCACAATGGGAGAAAATAATTGCAAATAAAATGACTGACAAAGATTCACCTCCAAAATATACAAGCAGCCCAGGTAGTTCAAGATCAGAGAAACAAACAACCTAAACAAAAAATGGCCAGAAGACCTAAATAGACATTTCCCTAAAGAAGACATACAGATGGCCAATAAACACGTAAAAAAATGCTCAATACTACTCATTATTAGAGAAATGCAAATCAAATCTCTAATGAGGTATCACCTCACACTGGTTAGAAAGGCCATCATAAAAAAGAAAAATCTACAGACAAAAAATTGTGAAGAGGATGATGAAAAAGGGGAACTCTCCTCTTGAGAAATTGAGTCCAGGAAGAAATGGAGTGCCCCAGATAGTCGACAAAAGAGACCAAAATGCAGTACATAGGTGCAATCTCAAAAAGAACAGAATGATCTCAGTTCCTTTTCAAGGCAAACCATTCAGCATCACAGTAATACAAATCTATGTCCCAACTACTAATACCAAAGAAGATGAAGTGGACCAGTTCTATGAAGACCTACAAGACCTACTAGAACTAACACCAGAAAAAAAAAAGATACCCTTTTCATCATGGGGGATTGGAATGCAAAAGTAGGAACTCGAGAGATACCTGGAGTAACAGAGAAGTTTGGCCTTGAAGTACAGGGCCAGGGCTAACAGAGTTTTTCAATAGAACACACTAGTTATAGCAAGCACCCTCTTCCAACAACACAAGAGAAGACTGCACATGAACATCACCAGATAATCAATACTGAAATCAAATTGATTATATTCTTTACAGCCAAAGATGGAGAACCTTTATACCGTCAGCAAAAACAAGACCTGGAGCTGACTGTGCCTCAGATCATGAGCTCCTTATTGCAAAATTCAGACCTAAATTGAAGAAAGGAGGGAAAACTATTATGCCATTCAGTGAAAGTGAAAGTTGTTCAATAGTGCCTGACTGTTTGCGACCCCATGGACTATACAGTCCATGGAATTCTCCAGACCAGTAGGGAATACTCCAGTAGGGTAGCCTTTCCCTTCTCCAGGGTATCTTCCCAACCCACGTATCAAACCCACATCTCCCACATTACAGGCAGATTCTTTACCAGCTGAGCATCAAGGGCAGCCCATGTCATTCAGGCATGACCTAAATCAAATCCCTTATTATTATAGTGAGAGTGATGGATAGATTCAAGGGATTAGATCTGATAGACAGATAGATCTGAAGAACTGTGGAAAGAGGTTTGTAACACTGCACAAGAAGCAGTGACCAAAACCATCCTGAAGAAAAGGAAATGCAAGAACGCATAGTAGTTGTCTGAGGAGGCTTTACAAATAGTTGGGGGGAAAAGTAAAATGAAAAGCAAGAGACAAAGGGAAAGATATATCCAACTAAATGCAGAGTTCCAGAGAATAGTAAGGTGAGATAAGAGAGCCTTCTTAAATGAACAATGCAAAGAAATAGAGGAAAACAATAGAATGGGAAAGACTAGAGATGTCTTCAAGAAAATTGGAACATTTCATGCAGGATGGGCACAATAAAGGACAGAAATGGTACGGACCTAACAGAAGCAGAAAATATTAAGAAGTGGCAAGAAAACACAGAAGAACTGTACAAAATAAGTCTTAATGACCCAGATAACCATGATGGTGTGGTAACTCACCTACAGCTGGACATCCTACAGTGTGAAGTCAAGTGGACTTTAGGAAGCATTACTACAAACAAAGGTAGTAGAGGTGATGGAATTCCAGTTGAGCTATTTCAAATCTTAAAAGATGATGCTGTTAAAGTACTGCATTTAATATGCCAGCATATTTGGAAAACTCAGCAGTGGCCACAGGCCTGGAAAAGCTCAGCTTTCATTCAAATTCCAAAGAAGGGCAATGCCAAAGAATGTTCAAACTATTGTACAATTGCACTCATTTCACATGCTAGCAAGAATATGCTCAAAATTCTCAAGCTAGGCTTCAGCAGTATGTGAATCAAAAATTTCCAGATGGAAATCTGGGTTTAGAAAAGGCAGGAACAAGAGATCAAATTGCCACCACTCACTAGATCTTGAAGAAAGCAAGGGAATTCCAGAAAAAAAATCTATGTCTGCTTCACTGACTATGCTAAAGCCTTTGATTGTGTGGATCACAACAAACTGTGAGAAATTCTTAAAGAGATGGGACTATCAGACCACGTTACTTGTCTCCTGAGAAGCCTGTATTTGGATCAAGAAACAATAGTTAGAACCAGACATGGAACAACGGACTTGGTTCAAAATTGAGACAAGAATATGTCAAGGCTGTATACTGTCACCCTGCTTATTTAACTTCTATGCAGAGTACATCATGGGAAATGCCAAGCTGGATGAAACACAAACTGGAATCAAGATTGTCAGGAGACATAGCAACAATTTCAGATATGCAGATGATACCACTGTAATGGCAGAAAGTAAAGAGAAACTGAAGAGCCTCTTGATGAGAGTGAAAGAGGAGAGTGAAAATGCTGGCTTGAAACTCACTATCAAATATTAAGATCATGGCACCTGGTCACATCACTTCATGGCAAATAGAAAGGGAACAGGTGGAAACATGACAGATTTTATTTTCTTGGGCTCCAACATCAATGTGGACAATGACTGCAGCCATGAAATTAAGACACTTGACCCTTGAAAGGAAAGCTATGACAAACCTAGACAGTGTATTAAAAAACAGAGACATCACTTTGCCAACAAAAGTCCATACAGTTAAGACTATGGTTTTTTCAGTAGTCATTACAGATGTGAGAGTTGAACCATAAAGAAGGCTGAGCACCTAAGAAATGATGCTTTCAAATTGTGGTGCTGGAGAAGATTCTTGAGAATCTCCTTGTACTGCAAGGAAATCAAACCAGTCAATCCTAAAGAAAATCAACCCTGAGTATTCATTGAGAGGACTGATGCTGAAGCTGAAGCCCAAATACTTTGGCTACCTGATACAAAGAACTGACTAACTGGAAAAGACCTGATACTGGGAAGGATTGAAGGCAAAAGGAGAAGGGGGCAAGAGACGATGAGATGGTTAAATAGCATCACCAACTCAATGGATAGGAATTTTAGTGAACTCCCAGAGATAGTGAAGGACCCAGGGGAGCCTGGTGTGCTGCAGTCCATTGGGTTGCAAAGAGATTGGACACGACTGAGCAACTGAACAGCAACAACAGGAAAGACTAGAAGAGAAAGAGCCTTGTGGGAAAAGCAGCCTACTACTGGTTCTGGGGACACTGATTCTTTCCTCCCTCAAGTGGCACAAATTTCTGCTCCAGACCCACTGATTCCCACCGCATGTGTCCCAGCCAGTGGCTAGAGCACTTTGAATCTTACTCTCCTGTAAAGTGAGAATACACCCAAGGACTTTTTAACCTGACCCAAATAGAGTAAAGCCTCTTTTAGCACCTGATAGTGAAGGGGACCATAAGGAAACCCCAACAGCTCTCTTATCATCAACGCTAATTTCATCTAACGCTAATTCCATATAGTCAGGTAGCCTGACTATATAAGGCAGGTTCAAAACACAGCCTTAATCTTAGCCAAGCCACTCAAATTCCCCAAGGCCTCAGAGTTCAGCCACCCATCCCCACCACGCTTTACAAGGCCTCTGTCTCTGTCTCACACATACACACACAAATACATTCACAGACACAGTGAATGGATTTTAGCCCTCTTCTCCAAAAGACTCCTGATGTTCACTCACCCTGAAGCAGTGCAGGGTAAGTCATAACCAGAGCGAAGCAGGTGGAGAGGAGAAGGGCTTGCCGGAGCATGATGCTGGTGGTGCTGGGCAGAGAGCCCAGGAGGCTGGCAGAGGTGGGGAGGCCAAGAGTGCTGGACTGCAACTCCACAAGGCATTTATACAACCTCAGGCCCAGATCTCTAAAGTCAGCATTCCCAGGGGGCTGGGGGAAGGAAAAAAAAAAAAAAAAACTTCACTCACAAAGGATGAGGTTGCCCTGGAGCAAAGGAGGGAAAAGGTAAGTGGAGGGGTGAGGGGCAGAAGGAGGAAGCAAGGAGGTTGGAGGAAATCATCAATGAGATCCTTATTGATGACATTAGAGTTCTTTGCCCCATTTACCACCAGGGGCAGGGCTTCTTCTTCCACCAGATGGCAAACAATCCCCTCCTGACCCAGGACTGCAGGTGTATCCTATAGCATGCCTCAGCATGTGCCTTGTGCCCAGTCATGTCTGATTCTTTGTGACCCCATGGACTGTAACCTGCCAGGCTCTTCTGTCCATGGGGATTCTCCAGGCAAGAAAACTGGAGTGGGTTGCCATTTCCTTCTCCAAGGGATCTTCCCCACCCTGGGATCAAACCCGCATCTCCTGTGTCCCCCGCATTGCAGGCAAATTCCTTACACGATGAGCCATCAGGGAAAGCTGTAGTTGGGAGCCTAATACTGCTTTACTGAGCCTCTGAAATGCCACCATTTGTCAGGCTATGAGACTAAGAACCGTGGTGAGAGCCTACTGGCTACTTTGGTGCTAATTGTCCAAGCCAGGCTTCAGCAATAAGTGAACAGTGAACTTCCAGATGTTCAAGCTGCTTTTAGAAAAGGCAGAGGAACCAGAGATCAAATTGCCAACATCCGCTGGATCATTGAAAAATCAAGAGAGTTTCAGAAAAACAACTATTTCTGCTTTATTGACTATGCCAAAGCCTTTGACTGTGTGGATCACAATAAACTGTGGAAAATTCTGAAAGAGATGGGAATACCAGACCACCTGACCTGCCTCTTGAGAAATCTGTATGCAGGTCAGGAAGCAACAGTTAGAACTGGACATGGAACAACAGACTGGTTCCAAATAGGAAAAGGAGTACACCAAGGCTGTATATTGTCACCCTGTTATTTAACTTATATGCAGAATACATCATGAGAAATGCTGGACTGGAAGAAGCACAAGCTGGAATCAAGATTGCCGGGAGAAATATTAATAACCTCAGATACACAGATGACACCACCCTTATGGCAGAGTGAAAAAGCTGGTTTAAAGCTCAACATTCAGAAAATGAAGATCATGGCATCTGGTCCCATCACTTCATGGCAAATAGAGGAGGAAACAGTGGAAACAGTGGCTGACTTTATTTTGGGGGGCTCCAAAATCACTGCAGATGGTGATTGCAGACATGAAATTAAAAGACACTCCTTGGAAGGAAAGTTATGACCAACCTAGACAGCATATTCAAAAGCAGAGATATTACTTTGCCAACAAAGGTCCATCTAATCAAGGCTATGGTTTTTCCAGTGTTCATATATGGATGTGAGAGTTGAACTGTGAAGAAAGCTGAGTGCGGAAGAATTGATGCTTTTGAACTGTGGTGTTGGAGAAGACCCTTGAGAGTCCCTTGGACTGCAAAGAGATCCAACCAGTCCATTCTGAAGATCAGTCCTGGGTGTTCATTGGAAGGACTGATGCTGAGGCCGAAACTCCAATACTTTGGCCACCTCATGCAAACAGTTGACTCATTGGAAAAGACCCTGATGCTGGGAGGGATTGGGAGCAGGAGGAGAGGGAATGACAGAGGATTAATTAGATCGCTGGATGGCATCACCGACTCGATGCACATGAGTTTGGGTGAACTCTGGGAGTTGATGATGGACAGGGAGGCCTGGTGTGCTGTGATTCATGGGGTCGCAAAGAGTTGGACAAGACTGAGTGACTGAACTGAACTGAGAGCCCTGTGCGAACAGGCTTCTAACTCCAGCAGATCCCTGCAAGAGAACCGTGATCAGAATGATAACTAGTGCAACTGTTATAATCACAGAAATACCTAAAATGGTAAGATTTCACATGTGCCACTGTCTCACTGGATATTCACCATGATTCTGTGCGAGAGTCACTCTTATTCTAATTTTTTTTTTCTGGTGAGGAACCTAGAGGCTGAGGTTCCTCCATGACTCCAGATTTCACCTGAAGATACTCACGCCCTTCCTCCATTCCTTGAACATGGAGCTCTTAGCTGTGAGGACTGGCTCCTGCTGACGACCTTCCCAGTCCTCTAGGGGGCAGTATGAAGCTGGGAGGCGTCCTTGGCTGAGCACTGAACCCTCCTCAATTCAGTTGCTCGGTCGTGTCTGACTCTTTGCGACCCCATGGACTGCAGCGCACCAGGCCTCCCTGTCCATCACCAATTCCCAGAATTTGTTCAGACTCATGTCTATTGAGTCAGTGATGCCATCCAACCATCTCATCCTCTGTTGTCCCCTTATCCTGCCTTCAATCTTTCCCACCATCAGGGTCTTTTCTAATGAGTCAGTTCTTCGCATCAGGTGGCCAAAGTATTAGAGCTTCAGCTTCAACATCAGTACTTCCAACGAATACTCAGGACTGATTTCCTTCAGGATGGACTGGTTGGATCTCCTTGCAGTCCAAGGGACTCTCAAGAGTGTTATCCAACACCACAGTTCAAAAGCATCAATTTCTCAGCACTCAGCTTTCTTTATAGTCCAACTCTCGCATCCATACGTGACTACTGGAAAAACTATAGCCTGGACTGTAAGGACCTTTGTTGGCAAAGTAATGTCTCGGCATTTTAATATGCTGTCTAGGTTGGTCATAACTTTCCTTCCAAGGAGTAAGCGTCTTTTAATTTCATGGCTGCAGTCACTGTCTGCAGTGATTTTGGAGCCCAAAAAAATAAAGTCAGCCATTGTTTCCACTGTTTCCCCATCTATTTGCCATATTTGCTAACCCTCCTGTTAGATACCAAACAGGCTGAGAAAACAGAAGTTTATGTGGCAGGCTCACCTAAGTCGGCCTCCGCCCACTGAAGTCAGGACTGGAGAGGGGGTCTGCACAATTCCAGTCACAGGGTCAAATCCTGTGAGATCTTTCGATAATTTTCTTTACTTAAAAGGCATATGTTTCTTTATCCTAATGCCAAACCTAAGGTAATCTTATTATTCTCCTTTTCCAGATGAAGAAACCATGGCACAGAGAGGTTAAGGAATGTTTGAAAGTAAATGTTATAGAATCAGAAAGCAAACCTTTGGGCAGCCTGATGCTGAGGCCTCTGCTCTCAACCAGCTCTTTCATTTGCGCCTCCAGCCCTGTTTTCTCACCCTGTTGTCTCCCTGAGCTCTTCCATTTGTGCCCCCAGCCTGATTGTCTGGCTGGGCTCAATGGAAGTTTTGTCCTGGGAAATGTGCTACTGCACAGGCTTTACCTTCAAGGCAGAAGGAAAACAACACATTCTGCTTTTCTGGAAACTACATTTCCTTGGCAAGGCCTGTACAATGAAGTGTAACCAAACCCAATTGTCAGGAGCCTAAGAAGCAAGAAGCTCATGAAAAACTTGCAGGCTAATGACACTAGAAAACAATAGACTCAAATCGGACAATCATACAGCAAGTCACTGGCTGGTGGAAATGGGAGGATTTCATCTGGGTCAGCACAATGTGAGAGTGTTTCCTACCCCAGAAAAGTGGAAGCATCGGCTTCCAAATGTGCAAAGTAGAAACTCTGGTCTCCTTAAGGAGTGCAGGACTTAGACCAGAGTCATCAGAAATGACCAGCTTCTTCTAGAAGCTTCCTCTAGAAGCTTTTTTCAAAACTTGACTACCAAAAAATACAGATACTGCTTTAGATGTTCTTCCAAAGCTCAGATGGTAAAGCATCTGCCTGCAATGCTGGAGACCCAGGTTCAATCTCTGGGTTGGGAAGATCTCCTGGAGAAGAAAACGGCAACCCACTCCAGTATTCTTGCCTCCAAAGTCTCATGGACGGAAGAGCCTAGTAGACTACAGCCCACGGAGTCGCAAAGAGTCGCACACAACTCAACGACTTCACTTTCCTTTCTTCTTTTTCCAAAGATCATGGTACAATTTTTATGTGCCTCAGTTTTCACCGCAGTTAGTGCAAGTACAGCTTCCAGGTGACCATTGTATTGCAATATGGGAGCAAGTTGGTCTCCTTTCATGAAAATGTTTTATTCTTTCTCGTCACTTGAATGTAGTTAGGTCATTAACACAGTGGGTCCCAGAGACGTCTCTGCTAAGGTGAGATGTACTAACATTATCAGGTTACAATTATAGAGTCTTTTTATTGATATGGCATTGTAGGTCTGTTTTATAGTATTAAAATAATTTGGCTTTCTTAACTTTTTACATTGCTATCAACTGTTATAGAATCATATCATCTCAAAGCTTGAAGGTATATTAAACTGTACCCAGCTCAATCAAATAGTCAATTCATTTTTTAAAAGAATAACTTTTTCTTTAACATCCCTAGTAATGGAGAACTCATTGCATTGAGGAGAATAGTTCATCTTTGGACAATTATTCCTTGCAGTGGGAAAAATGTGTCTTCTTATAATTTCAACCTATTTGCCCCAGTTTTATTCTTGGGGTGCATATATATATAATTAGGTCCTTTTTTCCCTCTCTTCAGATATCAAAAGTGGCTATCATTTTACTTTCAAATTTCTTCACCATCCTAAAATATAATGGAAGTTTCTTACTATCTTATTCCCTCAAATTTCTCCAAAACCTAACAAAGTGTCTGGCACATCAGAGGTGATAAAAATATTTATTAATAATTTAATGATAGATGACTCTTGGTCTTTAGTCTCTGGTTGCATTAATCTGTGGTCTTCTGAAAAGGAAACACTATAATTGAAACAAGTTAGCACAAATTTGATTTAATTAAAGAGAAGAAAAAACTTTCACTATCCTTCTTCCTAGAAAATTTGCACATTAAATGCCAAATTAAATGCTAAAATGTAAGCCTGGCAGGAAGCGTGGAAAGTTTCCTGAAAGCACAAAAGAAATGCAAAAGCTTTTGCATCTACTTTCTCACGAATGATATCAGTTTCTGGCAAGTGGGCTGAGCTGAGAATTGACATCCTTCAGACATGTCTCTATGCGTGCGTGCTTCTAAGTTGTTTCAGGCATGTCTGACTCTGTGCGACCCTATGGACTACAGCCCGTCAGGCTCCTCTGTCCGTGGGATTCTCCAGGGAAGAGCGGGTTGCCACGCCCTCCACTAGCGCCATCTCACCCTCCACAGATAGAAGCCCTGAAGCACCTAGGAGCTGTGGAGCCAGCAGTTTGGCCCAGGGCAAACTGTTCCTTTAATTCTCCATTCCAAACTCCAACAGTCATTCTCCCCTTAAGGGCAATTTCCAGAGAGCAAGACAAGTTTCTCCCTTGAGGATCTAGGTGCCCAGAATGACTACCTGACCTCACAGATTATATACCGATAAAGGTTAGCCTAGTCTTTTTAGGGCCAGTCAAGCATTTTTCCAGCATATGATCAGTGACCTAGCAATTACACTAAGCATCTTGAACAATTCAAAAGAAACCTCAAAATCAATTGTTTCTCAGAGATTATAACCATGAAGTAAATTTATTTTTATATTTACATTACAAAGGTAGTTTATAACGAGATACTGAGACTCCTAATCCAGTGCTAGAGATACAAAAAAAAGTTATTTACTTAAAAAAAAAATTTAGAGAGTCACTGAAATACCATGACTAAAGCAGAACAGGCACTAGACAAAAGGTCAAAACCACAGACTCTGGCGTCCAGCAGCCTGGACTCTATCCAATATATCCTGGCTCTGCCAGTAATAATTAAGCAACCATGGACAATTTACTTAACTCATAGGAGTGCAGTTTTTTCTTTCTTTATATGATGAAGATAAAAATAGTTTTACTTTATTGGATTGCCGTAAGGGTTAAATTAATGTGTTCATGTAAAATGCCTAGAATAAGAAAAACCATAATGAAAATGAACTATTATTAGGCGCTAAAAATTAGCTATTGTTAGGTGCTAAAAAAAAAAAGGCTCAGGTCTCCAAAGAGTTGATAATGTTGTTTTAAGGTGGAAATACAAAGGAGCATCATCCTGAAAATTTCCATGGGGAAGGTGGAACAAGTTAAAGAGTTAAGATTGACTTGAGTTTTTATTTATTTATTATGTACATATATATGTGTGTGTGTGTGTATATATATATATATATATATTTTTTTTTTTTTTTTTTTTTTTTTTTTTGCTGTCCTGGGTCTGGGTCTCCTTTGCTGCCTGCGGCCTTTCTCTAGTTGCAGATGTGAACAGGTGCCACTCTGTACTTGTGCTACACGGGTTTCTCACTGTGGTGGCCTCTCTTGTTGTGAAGCTCAAAGGCACACAGGCTCAGGAATTGTGGCACATGGGCCTGGTTTCTCCATGGCATGTGGCATCTTCCCAGACCAGGGATCAAACCTATATCCCTTTCATTGGCAGGTGGATTCTTAACCACTGGACCACCAGGGAAGTCCCACTTGAATTTAATATATTTCTGGGCTAATAGAAAGAAAGAAGGTAAACAGAAGGGACTCTAGGCAAAAGAAGTAATGTTGTATTGGAAAAGACAAAAAAAGTGCACGAATAGTAATGTTCAAGGTGTCATGTCCTGAGAACGATAATCAATTTGGAAACATAGAGGAAATATATACTAATTGCTAGATTCTAAACCACTGAAAGGGGGTGCTGTCTTCATCAATTTTGCATTGCCCACTGCTACAGAGTCTATGCTAGTCACATAATGATTGCCAAATAAATTATTAGTTATCTATATTGAACTATAACATGGGATAGGTGAGAAGGCATCATTATTCAAGCAACAAAATAGTAGCTAAAAACTTGAGTTCTGGACTGTGAATCCAGATCTTTGTGAGAACTCAGTCTTGTGCAAGTTACTTGAACCTTCAAAATGCAGGGGACAATAGTAATCATTTCACAGGGTCATTGTGAATGTTAAATGTAATTTAATCCATTTATTCCATGGATTAAATGTAATTACTGTATAGTAAATGATCAATGATTGGCAGCTATCATTATTATGACTTGAAATGGGCCTTGAAGAATGAATTAAAAGTGCAAGAGTGGCTATTCTCATTCAAAAGGAGTTCCTGACTGGAGAACAGAGTGTGAGCATAAGGGGAAAGAGGGTAGAAGAAGAGAAGGTTATAAAAAAAAAAAAAAAAAAAAAGTCTGAAATAGCATTTGGGACCAGATCAAGAAATGGGTTGAGTCATTATTCTGCCAGCAGAATGGAGTCCTTAAGGACTCCATGCTTTAGACAGGCTAACCAAACCTGCACAGAGAGAAAACAGGTCAGCTATGATGCAGCACAAACAAGAACTGCTGCAGGTTAAGCAGTGTGGTGGCCCTAGGCATGAAAGGAAATACACAGATACCAAAGATATTACACAGAAAACTAGCCAATCTGATCACACGGACCACAGCCTTGCCTAACTCAATGGAACTAAGCCATGCCGTGTGGGGCCACCCAAGACGGACTGGTCATGGTGAAGAGGTCTGACAGAATGTGGTCCACTGGAGAAGGGAATGGCAAACCACTTCAGTATTCTTGCCTTGAAAGCCCCATGAACAGTATGAAAAGGCAAAATGATAGGATACTGAAAGTTTTCTCAAACTCATGTCCATTGAGTTGGTGATGCCATCCAACCATCTCATCTTCTCTCATCCCCTTCTCCTCCCACTTTCAGTCTTTCCCAGCATCAGGGTCTTTTCAAATGAGTCAGTTCTTCGCATCAGGTGGCCAAAGTATTGGAGTTTCAGTTTCAACATCAGTCCTGTGAGAGGTTGGACAAGGTAAGTGAAAGAACTTCAGTTTCCCCTATCACATTTCAAGTTACATAAGGAAAAAGAAAGAAAAGGTTTGAGTGTGTTTTGCTGACCTCTCCAAGAGATGTAATACAAATTCACCGTGGAATTTTATTCACCATTATTTTCCTTACAAATGAGCCTCCTCTTAACCACCACAAAACTCGTTTAGGTAAAGTTGAATAGAGCTTAAAGGATCGATAAAGAATGCAAGAGCCCATATTTCATTATAAGATTTTATATAAGATGATGGATGTTCACTGAACTTACTGTGGTAATCATTTCATAATGCATGTTAAGTCAAATCATTGTGCTGTACACCTTAAACTTATACAGTGCTATATATCAATTACATCTCAATAAAACTGTAGAAAAAAACATATTTATTTTGTTCAAATCAAATGAATATAGTACCTGATAAAAATTTCAAACAAGGCTTAAAAGTATAAAATTGAAATGGAAAATACCTCTGCTTCCTAACCCTGAAACCATGATTAACAGTTTCTTCTAGTTCTTTAAAAAAAAAAAAAATGCATTATTCTTACTGCTCAATACTCATGGAGGATTATAGTCCCATTCACTTTATGAGATATTCTAAATTTTATTCTTAGATTCATACATTTAACAAGTATTTGATTCTTACTTTATCCAGGCACTGCTTCACTGCTTAGTTGGTTTTTTTTTTTTAATAAAGTGGAAGATTCTTTAAATTCTATAATGCCTTACAGTTTTCATAAGTTTAACACACGTAATTTCATATAATCCCATAGTAACCCTTTTTCCCACTCTAGCCCTTTATTTTCCCTCTCCCCTTCCCTCTCCCCACTGGTAACCACTACTTTGTTCTCTATATCTGGGAGTCTGCTTCTTTTTTGTTATATTCACTAGTTTGTTGTATTTTTTAGATACCATGTATAAGTGATATCATACAGTATATGTCTTTTATAACTTATTTCACTTAGCATAATGCCCTCCAAGTCCATCCATGTTGCTGTAAATGGCAGAATTTCATGCTTTTTTATGGCTGAGTAGTATTCCATGATGTGTGTGTGTGTGTGTGTGTCTGTGTGTGTGTGTGTCTGTGTGTTTACCACATCTTCTTTACCCATTTCTCTGTTGCTTACATATTTTGGCAATTGTAAATAATGCTACTCTGAACATTGGAGTGCATGCATCTTTTTGAATTAGTGCTTTTGTTTCTTTCAGATATACATCCAGGAGTGGAATTGCTATATCATATGGTAGTTCTATTTTCAGTTTTTTAAGAAATCTCTACGCTGGTTTCCATAGCGGCTGCACCAAATTACATTCTCACCAACAGTGTAGGAGTGTTCCCTTTTCTCCTTAGCACCAGTTTTAACCATCTGAGCAAACTTTCTGATTAATAACCCAGCATACTCCCTATGCCTCCTAGAGTTCATTCATTTAACATATACTGATGAACCACCTTTATTTTTTTTCAGAATTTTTCTTGCAAGGGCTCAAAGCTATGTATACAAAGGAAGTAAAAGATATAATATGACAAGAGCCTTAAGGGGACATAGGGTATTCTGGTGATCCAGAGGAGATAGAGATTACACTCACTAATGATGGTTAAATCAACAGTTGTTCAAAAACTCAGTGAGTCAGGAAGTATGCTAGATTCTAGTGACATAAAGACTGTCTCTCACTCTAAAGATATTCTTGGCTAGTTGTTCAGGAAGCTTTCATAAAAGAGGTTACATTTTAACTGGATCTTAGAAGGTGGAAAGACTTTATCAGGGGAAATGATGGGTAAAACAGGGAGGATTATCAGGAAGAAAAAACTAATCCAACTAAATACACATAGAGGCAAAGATAGGAGAGCAGAGGAATATTCAGGGTATAGCAATTAGGTTCATTTCTCCTACAGGGTTGTTGCAGAAAACATAAGGAATTTGAGACCATAGAATGGAATACCTACCCTAGACCAAAGAGATTTGACTCATTGGTAGATAATAGCCTGTTACTGAAGGGCATCCCTGGTGGCTCAGTGGTAAAGAATCCACCTGCAATGCAGGAAATGCAAGAGATGCAGGTTCAATCTCTGGGGTCTGGAAGATTCCCTGAAGAAGGAAATGGCAACCCACTCCAGTATTCTTGCCTGGGAAATAGCATGGACAGAAGAATCTGGCAGTCTATAATCCACGGAGTTGCAAAGAGTCAGATGCAACCAAGCACGCATGCATGAAGGCTTGTTGGTAGATTAAGCTGATCCAACTCATACTGTATGAAGACAATCAGAGGGAATTTTAAAGAAGAGAAGAGGGTGTTACAGTAGCACAGTCAAGACATTAAGTAGCAAGAATAGCATAAGTAAGTAAGTAAAGTCACTCAGTCGTGTCCAACTCTTTGTGACCCCGTGAACTGCAGCCCATCAGGCTCCTCAGTCCATGGGATTCTCCAGGCAAGAATACTGGAGTGGGTTGCCATTTCCTTCTCCAGGGGATCTTCCCGACCCAGGAATCGAACCCAGGTCTCCTGCATTGGAGGCAGACGCTTTAACCTCTGAGCCACCAGGGAAGCCAAGAATAGCATACAATCAGCAAATTAAATTTGTGTGGATGGGGTGGGAAGTGAGGGTCCAGGGAGTGGGAAAACAACACCAAGTTTTAAAGAGTAAATTATTCCAGTGACATACCCAGGCATTCAAGCCAGGAACCAGTTTCTGAATGGTGTTAGGAAGAGAAGAGCTTGGGTGAGGAGAGAATTTTCAGCAGGGGGCAAGATCAGTTTGGCTAGTGGAAGTTATGTTTCTTTAAGAGAATCTTCATGGGAATATTCCATAAGCAGCAGAAACCATGAGGATGAAGTCCATGAGATTTTGCTTTATGTGTAGATATGTGTGACTCATTTGCTCTGAAGTGATGACTGTGACCAAAGAGTAGATACAATTCCAAGACAGATGGGGAAAGACAGGAAGACTAGGAAAAGGATTGGTCTAGGAAGTTCCTTCATTTAGGACAACCGAGGAAAAGCCAGCAAAGGAGACAGAGAAGTAGAAAACCATAATGTTACATAGACAAGGAAAATGAGGAAGGAGAATACTTTAAGGAGATAGTAAACAGCATCAGATGCAGCCAAGACAGGTCAAGAATAAAGAAAATTAAGGAAGTAAGCGAATGTGAAGTCAAGTGGGCCTTAGAAAGCATCACTACGAACAAAGCTAGTGGAGGTGGTGGAATTCCAGTTGAGCTGTTTCAAATCCTGAAAGATGATGCTGTGAAAGTGCTGCACTCAATATGCCAGCAAATTTGGAAAACTCAGCAGTGGCCACAGGACTGGAAAAGGTCAGTTTTCATTCCAATCCCAAAGAAAGGCAATGCCGCAGATGACACCACCCTTATGGCAGAAAGTGAAGAGGAGCTAAAAAGCCTCTTGATGAAAGTGAAAGAGGAGAGTGAAAAAGTTGGCTTAAAGCTCAACATTCAGAAAACTAAGATCGTGGCATCCGGTCCCATCACTTCATGGGAAATAGATGGGGAAAAAGTGGAAAAAGTGTCAGACTTTATTTTTTGGGGCTCCAAAATCACTGCAGTTGGTGACTGCAGCCATGAAATTAAAAGAGGCTTACTCCTTGGAAGGAAAGTTATGACCAACCTAGATAGCATATTCAAAAGCAGAGACATTACTTTGCTGACTAAGGTCCGTCTAGTCAAGGCTATGGTTTTTCCTGTGGTCATGTATGGATGTGACAGTTGGACTGTGAAGAAGGCTGAGTGCTGAAGAATTGATGCTTTTGAACTGTGGTGTTGGAGAAGACTCTTGAGAGTCCCTTGGACTACAAGGAGATCCAACCAGTCCATTCTGAAGGAGATCAGCCCTGGGATTTCTTTGGAAGGAATGATGCTAAAGCTGTAACTCCAGTATTTTGGCCACCTCATATGAAGAGCTGACTCATTGGAAACGACTCTGATGCTGGGAGGGATTGGGGGCAGGAGGAGAAGGGGATGACCGAGGATGAGATAGCTGGATGGCATCACGGACTCGATGGACGTGAGTCTGAGTGAACTCCGGGAGGTGGTGATGGACAGGGAGGCCTGGCGTGCTGCGATTCATGGGGTCACAAAGAGTTGGACATGACTGAGCGACTGAAATGAACTGAACTGAAGCAGGGGAAAAAAAACAATCAAGAGACAATGAGCAGGGGGTGGTTATAAGATGGCGGAGGAATAGGACTGGGAGACCACTTTCTCCCCCACAAATTCATGGAAAGAACATTTGAACACTGAGCAAATTCCACAAAACAACTTCTGAATGCTGGCAGAGGGCATCAGGCACCCAGAAAGGCAGACCATTGTCTTTGAAAGGAGGTAGGACAAAAGATAAAAAGAGAGACAAAAGAGGTAGGGATGGAGATCCATCCCTGGAAGGGAGTCTTAAAAGAGAAGTTTCTAAACACCAGGAAACACTCTCACCAGCGGGTCTGTGGGGAATCTTGAAATCTCAGAGGCATAACCGGGAGGAAAAATAATAAATAAATAAGTAAAACCCACAGATTACATGCCTAATGGCAACTCCCAGTGCTCACAGCTGCCACCAGCAAATGGGGGCTGAACAGGGAAGCTCAGGGGGCTGAACAGGGAGGCGTGGGCTGCATTGCTTAGGGCACACCTGGCCAGAGTGCCCTGAGGGCAATCTGAGGGAACTAACATAAGATAGCAATTCAAACTCTGGGAAAACCAGAGAGAGAGAGAGAAAGACCAAAAAATAAATAAATAAATAAATAAATAAATAGAGAGAGAGAACTGTCCTGCAAAACGCCCTAAACTGAGGCACTGCCAGGCCCGCTCACAGAACAAAGGACTGAGTGAATACCAGAGAAGAGCTAGTAGGCTGCTGGCTGGTCCATCCCCCGCTGGATACAAGCAGGCAAGGGGCAGCCATAGCTGGAAACGGGCAATTGCGGCCCCAAAGAGGCATCCTCTACCACACTGCAAACAGGCTCCATTGCTAACCAAGAGTTCTTGGGATTCTGGACAGCTGACATCTGCTAGGAGGGTTGCAGCCAGAGATCAGCTCCCCAGAAGAGACACATGGCACACCTGAGAAGGCATGCCCATTGTACACCCAGATAACTGAGCAGCTGGGATGGGGGACGCCATAAGACACACCACCCACCTGGGGACAACAGCGCACACCAAGCGCCTGGTCACCTGGGCTGCTCGGACCTGGGGAGGGCACAAAACGCAGGCCCAACCAAGTCTGCACTTTTGGGGAGTACTCGAGAACCTGAACCTGAGCGGCTTAGACCTGGGAAGTGCATGCAACCCAGGGCCCACCTCAGACAGTTCCTGGCAGAGCAACCTGGAGTCTGAGCAGTGCAGACAAGGAAAGCACACACGCCATGAGGGGGGGCAAACCCAGTGCGGCTGAAACACTGCGAGCACTCCCCACACATGCCAGTGATATTTGTTTGCAGTGTTCCCCCATCCCCACAGCACGACTGAAAAAGTGAGCCTAAAGAAGTGACCACCTTCGCCCCCACCCCTTTTGTCAGGGCAGAAATTAAACAGTGAAGAGACCAGCAAACAGAAGAAGCTAAAATAAATAGAGGGAACCTCTTTGCAAGTGACAGGTGCAACAGATTAAAACCCTGTAGTTAGCACCGACTACATCACAAGGGGCCTATAAATCTTGAGATGTTTAAGCTGGTTCAAGGAACTATCTGAAACTGAACTAACCCCGCACTGTCCACAACAGCTCCAGAGAAATTCCTAGATATATTTTTACTATTATCACTTTTATAATTTTAAAATTTTTTTTATTTTTAAGTCTTCTATTACCCCTTTCATTTTCATTTTTATAATCTACTATTATCTTCAAAAAATGTCCATGTTTTTAAAAGCAAACTTCATATATATATATTTTATAAAGTTTGTGACTTTTTTTTTTAATATTGTATTTTTGAGAATCTAACCTCTACCCTAGATTTTTAATCTTTGCTTTTTGGTATTTGTTATCAATTTTGTACCTTTAAGAACCCAATCTTCAATATCCATTTTTACTTCGGCTTGACTGCTCTCTCCCCCTTTGGACTCTCCTTTTTCTCTACCAGGTCGCCTCTATCTCCTCCCTCCCCCTTCTCTTCTCTACCCAAATCTGTGATTCTCTTTGTGTGTTCTGGGCTGTGCAGAACCCTTAAGGAACTGATAACTGGCTAGATCTTTCTCTCTTCTTTTGATTCCCCCTTTTCTCCTCCTGGTCACCTCTGTCTCCTTCCTCCTTCTTCTCTTCTCTGTGTAACTCCATGAACATCTGTGAGGGGTCCAGACTGTGGAGAGCACATAGGGAAGCGATTACTGGCTAGCTTGCTCTCTCCCCTTTTGATTCCCCCTCATCTCCTCCTGGTCACTTCTATCTCCCTCCTCCCTCTTCTCTTCTCAATGTAACTCTGTGAACCTCTACAGGTGTCCCTCACTATGGAGAAACTTCTCATCATTAACATTAATATTTTATCATCGGTGCTGTGTACATGGAGAAGTCTTGAGGCTACTGTAAGAATAAGACTGAAATCCAGAGTCAGGAGGATTAAGTTCAAAACCTTAGAACACCAGAGGACTCCTGACTCCAGGGAGCATTAATCGATAAGAGCTCATCCAAAAACCTCCATACCTACACAAAAACCAAGTACCACCCAAAAGCCAACAAGTTCCAGAGCAAGATATACCATGAAAATTCTCCAGCAACACAGGAACATTGCCCTGAGCTTCAATATACAGGCTGCCCAAAGTCACATCAATCCTACTGACACCTCAAAACTCACTAGTGGACACGTCATTGCACTCCAGAGAGAAGAAATCCAGTTCTACCCACCAGAACACTGACACAAGCTTCCCTAACAAGGAAATCTTGGCAAGCCACTCTTCCAACCCCACCCACAGCGAGGAACCTCCACAATAAAGAAGAACCACAAACTGCCAGAATACGGAAAGGCCACTCCAAACACAGCAATCTAAACAAGATGAAAAGGCAGAGAAATATTCAGCAGGTAAAGGAACAGGATAAATGCCCACCAAACCAAATAAAAGAGGAAGAGATAGGAAATCTACCTGAAAAAAAATTCAGAATAATGATAGTGAAAGTGATCCAAAATATTGAAAACAAAATGAGGTTAGAGATAAATAGCCTGGAGACAAGGATTGAGAATATACAAGAAATGTTTAACAATGATCTAGAAGAAATAAAAAAGAGTCAATATATAATGAATAATGAAATAAAAGAGATCAAAAACATTCTGGAGGGAACCAACAGTAGAACAATGGAGGCAGAAGATAGAATAACTGAGGTAGAAGAGAGAATAGTAGAAATAAATGAAGCAGAGAGGAAAAACGAAAAAAAGAATTAGAAGAAATGAGGACAACCTCAGAAACCTCTGGGACAATGTTAAATGCCACAACATTTGAATTATAGGAGTCCGAGAAGAAGAAGACAAAAAGAAAGACCGTGAGAAAATACTTGAGGATATAATAGTTGAAAACTTCCCTAAAATGGGGCAGGAAATAGCACCCAAGTCCAAGAAACACAGAGTCCCAAACAGGATAAACCCAAGGCGAAACACCCCAAGACACATATTAATCAAATCAACAAAGATCAAACACAAAGAACAATATTAAAAGCTGCAAGGGAAAAACAACAAATAACACACAAGGGTATTCCCATAAGGATAACAGCTGATCTTTCTATAGAAACTCTTCAGGCCAGGAGGGAATGGCAGGACATACTTAAAGTGATGAAAGAGAAAAACCTACAGCCCAGATTACTGTACCCAGCAAGGATCTCATTCAAATATGAAGGAGAAATCAAAAGTTTTACAGACAAGCAAAAGCTGAGAGAATTCAGCACCACCAAACCAGCTCTCCAACAAATGCTAAAGGATCTTCTCTAGACAGGAAACACAGAAAGGTATATAAAATCGAGCCCAAAACAACAAAGTAAATGGCAACGGGATCATACTTATCAATAATTACCTTAAATGTAAATGGGTTGAATGCCCCAACCAAAAGACAAAGACTGGCTGAATGGATACAAAATCAAGACCCATATATATGTTGTCTACAACAGACTCACTTCAAGACAAGGGACACATACAGACTGAAAGTGAAGGGCTGGAAAAAGATATTCCATGCAAATAGAGACCAAAAGAAAGCAGGCATAGCAATACTCATATCAGATAAAATAGACTTTAAAACAAAGGCTGTGAAAAGAGACAAAGAAGTACACTACATAATGATCAAAGGATCAATCCAAGAAGAAGATATAACAATAATGAATATATATGCATCCAACATAGGAGCACCGCAATATGTAAGGCAAATGCTAACAAGTATGAAAGGGGAAATTAACAATAACACAATAATAGTGGGAGACTTTAATACCCCACTCACACCTATGGATAGATCAAATAAATAGAAAATTAACAAGAAAACACAAACTTTAAATGATACAATAGGCCAGTTAGACCTAATTGATATCTATAGGACATTTCACCCCAAAACAATGAATTTCACCTTTTTCTCAAGCACACATGGAACCTTCTCGAAGATAGATCACATCCTGGGCCATAAATCTAGCCTTGGTAAATTCAAAAAAATTGAAATCATCCCAAGCATCTTTTCTGCTCACAATGCAGTAAGATTAGATCTCAATTACAGGAGAAAAACTAATAAAATTTCCAACATATGGAATCTGAACAACACGCTGCTGAATGAACAACAAATCACAGAAGAAATCAAAATATGCATAGAAATGAAAGAAAATGAAAACATAACAACCCAAAACCTGTGGGACACTGTAAAAACAGTGCTAAGGGGAAGGTTCATAGCAATACAGGCATACCTCAAGAAACAAGAAAAAAGTCACACAATTAAGCTAACTCTACACCTAAAGCACCTAGAAAGAAAGAAATGAAGAACACCAGGGTTAGTAGAATGAAAAAAAATCTTTAAAATTAGGGCAGAAACAAATGCAAAAGAAACAAAAGAGACCATAGCAAAAATCAATAAAGCCAAAAGCTGGTTCTTTGAGAACATGAATAAAATTGACAAACCATTAGCCAGACTCATCAAGAAACAAAGGGAGAAGAATCAAATCAATAAAATAAAAAATGAAAATGGAGAAATCACAAGAGACAACACAGAAATACAAAGGATCATAAGAGACTACTATCAGCAATTATATGCCAATAAAACGGACAACTTGGAGGAAATGGACAAATTCTTAGAAAAGTACAACTTTCCAAAACTGAACCAGGAAGAAATGGAAAATCTCAACAGATCCATCACAAGCATGGAAATTGAAACTGTAATCAGAAATCTTCCAGAAAACAAAAGCCCAGGTCCAGACGGCTTCACAGTGAATTCTACCAAAAATTTAGAGAATAGCTAACACCTATCCGACTCAAACTCTTCCAGACAATTTCAGAGGAAGGTAAACTTCCAAATTCATTCTATGAGGCCACTATCATCCTAATACCTAAGCCAGATAAATATGCCACCCAAAAAAAGAAAACTACAGGCCAATATCACTGATGAACATAGATGCAAAAATCCTTAACAAAATTTTAGCAAGCAGAATCCAATAACACATTAAAAAGATCATACATCATGACCAAGTGGGCTTTATCCCAGAGATGCAAGGATTCTTCAATATCTGCAAATCAATCAATGTAATACACTACATTAACAAACTGAAAGATAAAATCCATATGATTATCTCAGTAGATGAAGACTTTGACAAAATTCAACATCCATTTATGATAATTTTAAAAACCCCTCCAGAAAGCAGGAATAGAAGGAACATACCTCAACATAATAAAAGCTATGTATGACAAACTCACAGCAAACATTATCCTCAGTGGTGAAATATTGAAAACATTTCCCCTAAAGTCAGGAACAAGACAACGGTGCCCACTCTCACCACTACTATTCAACATAGTTTTGGAAGTTTTGGCCACAGCAATCAGAGCAGAAAAAGAAATAGAAGGAAAAGAAGTAAAACTCCTAAAGACTCCACCAGAAAATTACTAGAGCTAATCAATAAATATAGTAAATTAACAGGATATAAAATTAACACAGAGAAATCCTTTGCATTCCTATACACTAACAATGAGAAAACAGAAAGAGAAATTAAGGAAACAATTCCATTCACCATTGCAACGAAAAGAATAAAACACTTGGGAATATATCTACCTAAAGAAACTAAAGACCTATATATAGAAAACTATAAAACATTGGTGAAAGAAATCAAAGAGGGCACTAACAGATGGAAAAATATACTGTGTTCATGGATCAGAAGAATCAATATAGTGAAAATGAGTATACTACCCAAAGCAATCTATAGATTCAATGCAATCCCTATCAAGCTACCAATGGTATTTTTCATAGAGCTACAACAAATAATTTCACAATATGTATGGAAATACGAAAAACCTCAAATAACCAAAGCAATCTTAAGAAAGAAGAATGGAACTGGAGAAATCAACCTGCCTGACTTCAGGCTATACTACAAAGCCACAGTCATCAAGACAGTATGGTACTGGAACAAAGACAGAAATATAGATCAATGGAACAAAATAGAAAGCCTAGAGAAAAACCCACACACCTATGGACACCTTATCTTCGACAAAGGAGGCAAGAATATACAATGGACTAAAGACAATCTCTTTAACAAGTGGTGCTGGGAAAACTGGTCAACCACTTGTAAAAGAATGAAACTAGAACACTTTTTAACACCATACACAAAAATAAACTCAAAATGGATTCAAGATCTAAATGGAAGACCAGAAACTATAAAACTCCTAGAGGAGAACATAGGCAAAACACTCTCCAACATAAATCACAGCAGGATCCTCTATGATCCACCTCCCACAATAATGGAAATAAAAGCAAAATTAAACAAATGGGAACTTATTAAACTTAAAAGCTTCTGCACAACAAAGGAAACTATAACCAAGGTGAAGAGACAGCCTTCAGAATGGGAGAAAATATTAGCAAATGAAGCAACTGACAAAGAATTAATCTCAAAAATATATAGGCAATGCCTCCAGCTCAATTCCAGAAAAATAAACGACCCAATCAAAAAATGGGCCAAAGAACTAAATAGACATTTCTCCAAAGAAGACATACAGATGGCTAATAAACACATGAAAAGATACTCAACATCACTCATTATCAGATAAATGCAAATCAAAACCACAATGAGGTACCATTTCACAGCAGTCAGAATGGCTGCTATCCAAATGTCTACAAATAATAAATGCGGAGAGGGTATGGAGAAAAGGGACTCCTCTTACACTGTTGGTGGGAATGCAAACTAGCACAGCCGCTATGGAGAACAGTGTGGAGATTCCTTAAAAAAACTGGAAATAGAACTGCCATATGACCCAGCAATCCCACTGCTGGGCATACACACCGAGGAAACCAGAATTGAAAGAGACACATGTACCCCAATGTTCATCGCAGCACTGTTTATAATAGCCAGGACATGGAAGCAACCTAGATGTCCATCAGCAGACGAATGGATAAGAAAGCTGTGGTACATTTACACAATGGAGTATTAGTCAGCCATTAAAAAGAATACATTTGAATCAGTTCTAATGAGGTGGATGAAACTGGAGCCTATTATCCAAGTGAAGTAAGGCAGAAAGAAAAACACCAATACAGTATACTAACACATATATACGTGCTAGTCAAGTAATGCTCAAAATTCTCCAAGCCAGGCTTCAGCAATACATGAACTGTGAACTTCCTGATGTTCAAGCTGGTTTTAGAAAAGGCAGAGGAACCAGTGATCAAATTGCCAACATCCGATGGATCATCAAAAAAGCAACAGAGTTCCAGAAAAACATCTATTTCTGCTTTATTGACTATGCCAAAGCCTTTGACTGTGTGGATCACAATAAACTGTGGAAAATTCTGAGAGAGATGGAAATACCAGACCACCTGACCTGCCTCTTGAGAAACCTGTATGCAGGTCAGGAAGCAACAGTTAGAACTGGACATGGAAAAACAGACTGCTTCCAAATAGGAAAAGGAGTACGTCAAGGCTGTATATTGTCACCCTGCTTATTTAACTTATATGCAGAGTACATCATGAGAAACGCTGGACTGGAAAAGACACAAGCTGGAATCAAGATTGCCGGAGAAATATCAATAACCTTAGATATGCAGATGACACCACCCTTATGGCAGAAAGTGAAGAAGAACTAAAAAGCCTCTGGATGAAAGTAAAAGAGGAGAGTGAAAATGTTGGCTTTAAGCTCAACATTCAGAAAATGAAGATTATGGCATCCAGTCCCATCACTTCATGGGAAATAGATGGGGAAACAGTAGAAACAGTGTCAGACTTTATTTTTGAGAGCTCCAAACTCACTGCAGATGGAGATTGCAGCCATGAAATTAAAAGACGCTTACTCCTTGGAAGAAAAGTTATGACCAACCTAGATAGTATATTCAAAAGCAGAGACATTTTTTTGCCAACTAAGTTCCATCTAGTCAAGGCTATGGTTTTTCCTGTGGTCATGTATGGATGTGACAGTTGGACTGTGAAGAAGGCTGAGTGCTGAAGAATTGATGCTTTTGAACTGTGGTGTTGGGGAAGACTCTTGAGAGTCCCTTGGACTGCAAGGAGATCCAACCAGTCCATTCTGAAGGAGATCAGACCTGGAATTTCTTTGGAAGGAATGATGCTAAAGCTGAAACTCCAGTACTTTGGCCACCACATGCGAAGAGTTGACTCATTGCAAAAGACTCTGATGCTGGGAGGGATTGGGGGCAGGAGGAGAAGGGGACGACAGAGGATTTGATGGCTGGATGGCATCACTGACTCAATGGACGTGAGTCTGAGTGAACTCCCGGAGTTGGTGATGGACAGGGAGGCCTGGCATGCTGAGATTCATGGGGTCGCAAAGAGTTGGACATGACTGAGCAACTGAACTGAACTGAACTGAATGCATATATATGGAATTTAGAAAGATGGTAATGATAACCCTGTATGCGAGACAGCAAAAGAGACACAGATGTATAGAACAGTCTTTTGGACTCTGTGAGAGAGGGAGAGGGTGGGATGATTTGAGGGAATGTCATGGAAACATGTATAATATCATATAAGAAACGAATCTCCAGTCCAAGTTCGATACAGGATGCTTGGGGCTGGTGCACTGGGGTGACCTGGAGGGATGGTACAGGGAGGGAGGTGGGAAGGGTGTTCAGGACAGGGAACACGTGTATGCCCATGGTGGATTCATGTTTATGTGTGGCAGAACCAATACAATATTGTAAAGTAATTAGCCTCCAATTAAAATAAATAAATTTAAATTAGAAAAAAAAAAAGAAAGCTGTGGTACATATACACAATGGAATATTACTCAGCCATTAAAACGAATACATTTGAATCAGTTCTAATGAGGTGGATGAAACTGGAGCCTATTATACAGAGTGTAGTAAGCCAGAAAGAAAAACATCAATACACTATAATAATGCATATATATGGAATTTAGGAAGATAGTAATGATAACCCTCTATGTGAGACATCAAAAGAGACACAGATGTACAGAACAGTCTTTTGGGCTCTGTGGGAGAGGGCGAGGGTGGGATGATTTGGGAGAATCGCATTGAAACATGTATATTATCATATTCATGAATTGTGAAATGGATCGCCAATCCAGGTTTGATGCATGGGACTGGGTGCTCGGGGCTGGTGCACTGGAATGACCTAGAGTCATGGGATGGGGAGGGAGGTGAGAGAGGGGTTCAGGATGGGGAACATATGTACTCCCATGTCTGATTCCTGGCAATGTATGGCAAAACCACTACAATATTATAAAGTAATTAGCCTCCAATGAAAATGAATAAATTTATATTTAAAAAGAGACAATGAGCAGTTATTTGTGGGGGAGCAATTATTTTAGGGTTTAGGTAAAAAGTATTGAAATCAAGGCAACAAGCCCCAAAAGAAGGTGTTAATGCTAATCCCCATGTCACCAAACTGAGACTTAATTACAGTTTCAGTTCTTCTAGAAATGGAATCTTAAAGCAGTCAATCGGGAATCTTAAAGAGCAATCAGCAGTGCTCTTGATGAGCACTATTTAAGTAATGTGCCTGTTAAACTCTTTGCCAACCCCTGAAGGAAAACAACTTTGCCATAACCAACCTGGCTTGTTTGTTTGTTTGTTTGTTGCCTCGTATATCTTTCTTGTTCCTGCTTGCTTCTGTGTTTGAGTTTTTCATTTAGTACTTCTCCTGGGAATTCCTTTCTATCTGCTAGATTAGATGCGGCCTGATTCACAAACTGTTGAATGAAGTCCATAAGATCTTTGAATTCACTCAGTTGAATTTTGTTTTTTAACAATTGACAAGAGCATAGACAGAGGTAAGGGAGAAAAAAGAATAAGAGAATCAAGGTATTAGATGGTGAAAATGTTGGGATAAATGACCACACAGAGTTGCAAAAAAATCTGTAATTACCTATTTACACTTCTGTTTTCTCCCATTGAAGTAAGCAGCTTTCAGGAAAGGACCAAGAGCTGTTCATGTCTGCACCCCAATTAGAGACTGCTTCTTATCACTGATATCCATTCTTCTATTTTCTCACAGAATCACAGAAGCTCTGATGCTTCACTGGGCATTTATGACAGCCCAACCGAAGACTGCACTTCCCAGAGGATATGAGCAGAAGTAATGTGTGAAACTTCTAGGTTTTGTTTTTAAAGGGAAGAGACATATCCTCATTTCCACTTCCCCCTTTTCTGCTGCATGAGATATAGGTATGGTGATGGCTCATCTTGAACCATCTGGATGAGGGCAACACCATAGGGATGGCAGAGAAGATACAAAGAAAAGATTCTGCATTCTTCTCAAAGTTGTAGAATGTGGCCATCATACCAGCTCCAAGAAATAAGCTCCTATCTTGTTCAAGGCCCTGATGGTGTAGTCTGAGGACGGATACACTGTCATTGTACCCCAAGTAGCCTAGACTAATCCACATCCCAACACTCTGCATAGCTTCTATTGGTTGCTGCATAAAGATGAAAGTGAAGGAGGGAAAAGATGTCTAAGGAGACATTTTAGATGTTGGCAGGACTTTAGCAGGAAAAGGAAATGCTGCTTTGAGTTATGAACACACAGTTTTGTTCCTTGTGTCTCCATTTCTTTGTACCAAATCAGGTTATGAAAAAATTCTCCAATTTGATCTTATTTCAATTTGCTATCAATTTAGTGAAAAGTTTTCTTATTACAAGTCTAGTCTTAAAAGAGGCAAGGATTTGTTTTGATTTCAAGCCTTCTGTTCTGAGATGCATGAGGTTTACAAACGTTTCAAAGGGCTTACAAATCTAAATTCACTCTAATACCAATTCTGAGAGATTGGCAGAGTGCATATTAATATTTTTCCACAAGTGAGCCACCAGCATATTGTTGCCTCCATAAATAGTTAGATATTGAGTGCTAACCAAAGAGATAGAAATCCAAGATGGTTAATGACCTGCTCAAGGTCACAGCTCTTTAGCACAATGCCAAGTGGTAGAACCAAAACTTCTAAAAAATCTTCTTCTTTTTTTAATAACTGCTTATCGATTTATTAAATAGAAGTCTTCTTCTAAAACTCTTTTCACCTCTAATCATAACAGACTTAGTAGACAATAACCTCTGACGGCATAAACAATCTCACCCAGAATAAGGTTTCTCTTGAAGCACTTGGAAGCATCCAATTCCTCATTCTTTCTGTTTGAAACCCAAAACATCTCGTGATTGGCACTTTGTTCCACCATCACTTCTGGGGAAGTACATACAAGCACATTTTCCTAATCTATTTCATACCTCAAATGGGAAATCGTGAGAAGCAAGGAAAATTCTAATTCATTTCCAAGAAACTAAGATCAATACTTTCTCAACTTATCCCACTCTTTGCTTCTATGGAAAGCAGCTCTTCCCATAAGAACAAACACCCTGTTCATCTTCATTCTCCATCTTTAGCTGGAAGCCCTACCATGAGCATGTGAGCTTGCAAGTTCTCTTGCTTAAAGCACAAAAACATATTTGATGGTTTAACTGATAATTTTTCTAAGAACTACAGGGAAAATCCATGGAATTTTAATCCTGGGAACATTTCTAGAAGGAGAGCCAGATAGATATTTTGCCTTCCAGGCTTTTGTGGTTTATGATAACGGTACCTCATTTGGATGGCCTCTTGCAGGGAGTTACTCAATATCAATGATAAGGAAACATTGCTGTCTTCTTTCCATCCTCCGTGGCCAGCAAGAAGCCCCAGTATGCCCAGCAAGATCAATTCCTTTTCTTTCTATCCTCAACCACGTTCTTCGGATGGTGGGAGATCAATAAAATAAATACTCATTGAATCTATGAGTGAATAAATGAAGAAACTGACCTTTTCAAACCAACTTTGTTTACAGTCTCTGTCCTCAATTCAGGGGACCATCTTACGACAACCATTCTGTGTGATCCAGCAATGGGTACTCCCAAACAAGAAAAGTACGTGTAACACAAGCCCAGAAATCCAGGAAGCCAGGAAAAAAGAACCCAGGAAATACTACATGTATCCTGCTTTTCTATGCAAAAAAAAAAAAAAATACAGGTGGGTGATATGGATGGGGTGAGCAGCCTGAGATCAAGCAGAATGCTAAATTCACAACTCAAGCTGTGTTTTAGATGAAACCTGCAGGAATTGTGCCCTGCTTGTACTTCTGTTTTTAACTAGTTAGGGAAATTTAGTGGAAAATGGAGCAGCATGGTGCCCATAGGTCTCTGGCTAATGACTAAACATACTAGAGGTCTGTTTATGGAGGTTATTGTGTCCTGACCCTAGAAAAGCAAAAACAAGGCTGGAGTATTTTACCCTTTAATCAGCACAGATATTAATCCTAGCAGGCAGAATGTATGTTCGTTTAGGCTTCCTAAATGCACCATGCATAGAAATCAAAAAGGAAAACTACCCAAATTTCTGGCCTGTGAATCAGTATTACATGGCAATACCAATAGTTCCTGCCTTTATGTAGAATTTGACAAGTTACAAAACAGTTCCTAAACATTATCTTATTTGAGTCTAACAAGATCCTTGTGTTAGTTATTATTTCAATTTTACTCAGTATCTTCAGGACTTGATTCTGGTTCTTTAGAGGTAGGAAAAATGGGTCGATCCACACTTCCTTTTAAAGAACAGTTATTGGTTCCTTTGTCTCAGGTGATGCCAACTTCACACCCTAAAAAGCAGCAACCTTAACCAAAATAACAGGGAGTGAAAAGGGAAAGTTCTTGAAGTCCTAATAAAGGCAGCTATACAGGCCATTACTACATGAAATCAAACCATCCTGCAATTGTTTCGGTGGGGGAAGGGGGACCGGAGTCGGGGGTAGGGGTCCCTGTCTGTAAAACCTCACAAACCAGAGAGTTTTTAATAGAAATGAACTCAGCAATCATCTGGCCCAATACCTGCATTTTAGTGAGGAGGAAATGGAGATTCAGAAAGATTAGGTAAGATTATTTGGCTTCCAATGACGACACTGCCTTTTGGCAAATTCCTTAACATATCTCTGCCTCAGTTTTCCCATAAGGAATACAGGAATAATAATACCTACCTCCTGGGGTTGTGTTGAGCATTAGGATACTTAGTAATACTGAATATTTAGTAAATACTAAAAAACACCATACTGTAACCATCATCATATACCAAGTGCACATAGAAAAATGGGGACTAAAATATGACTCTAAAGCCAGTATTCTTTCCACCACAGGACACCATTTAATTCCTCAGGATGAGCTCTTCCACCCCCCACTGTGAGGTGCCAACCACATTAAAAGTAAATTCTTGTTTTCCACATCTAAATGCATGGTAGAAATTGGATACAGAGAAGGGATTCAGAGGCAATGGGCATGTAAGAAATTTGGTATTAGATAGACATCTAATTAAATAAATTTAAATTTAAAAATAAATAAATATAGATAGATAAATAAATATAGATAGACATCCACCATCAAAATCAGGTATTTGAAATCTGTATTTGGATGAGAGTTTCAGACAAAAGAACTACAGAAAAAGAAAAAACAAAAAAAACATGGTAACCTCAGTAGTAACAGGGTAAAAGAATATATAATTCTCCCTCCTCATTTCTAGTGGCTGTTTTCCCATTGTTCTGTATGTGAAGAGGAGGTGGGAGGGAGTATTGTTTTTTTTTTTTTTTTTTTTTTTGAAAATTATTGCAGACAGAAAATAAAATGAACTTACCCAGGGGATAGAGGGAAGGAAAGGCGGAACAGGAAGAGAAGGGGGGCTGTGATTTAGTGGCTAAGTCATGTCTGACTGACTCTTTGCAACCCCATGGACTGTAGCCCACGAAGCTCCTCTGTCCATGGGTCTTCCCAGGCAAGAATACTGGAATGGATTTGCCATTTCCTTCTCCATGGGATTTTCCTGACTCTGGGATTGAACCTGCATCTTCTACATTGCAGGTGGATTCTCTACTGAGAATCCAAGAATTCTCTACTGAGCCACCAAGAGAGCTTTAAAGGCAATGAAACCACTCTCTGATACTGTAATGGTGGACATGTGTCATAAATTTGTCCAAAATCATAAAATGTACACCAAGGGTGAAACCTAATATAGACTATGGACTTTGGATGATGATGTGTCAGTGTGTGAAAACTGTAAAGCATTTAAAGAATATTTCATTCAATTTTTTTTTTTTAATTTTAAGCAAACTTAGATGTCTGAATGCATGCTAAGTCACTTCAGTCATGTCCAACTCCTTTTGACTCTATGCACTGTAGCCCACCAGACGCCTCTGTCCACAGAATTCTCCAAGCAAGAATACTGGAGTGGGTTGCCATGCCCTCCTCCCAGGGATATTCCCAACCCAGGAATCGAACCTACATCTCTTATATATCCTCATTGGCAGGTAGATTCTTTACCACTACACCACCTGGGAAACCCATGTCTGAGTATCAGTTCCATAAAGTCGCTCAGTCGTGTCCAACTCTTTGCGACCCCATGAATCACAGCACACAAGGCCTCCATGTCCATCATCAACTCCCGGAGTTCACTCAGACTCACGTCCATCGAGTCAGTGATGCCATCCAGCAATCTCATCCTCTGTCGTCCCCTTCTCCTCCTACCCCCAATCCCTCGCAACATCAGGGTCTTTTCCAATGAGTTAACTCTTCGCATGTGGTGGCCAAAGTACTGGAGTTTCAGTTTTAGCATCATTCCTTCCAAATAACACCCAGGGCTGATCTCCATCACAATGGACTGGTTGGATCTCCTTGCAGTACAAGAGTCTACTCCAACACCACAGTTCAAAAGCATCAATTCTTCGGCACTCAGCCTTCTTCACAGTCCAACTCTCACATCCATACATGACCACAGGAAAAACCATAGCCTTGACCAGACAGACCTTTGTGGGCAAAGTAATGTCTCTGCTTTTCAACATGCTATATAGATTGGTCATAACTTTTTTTGCAAGGAGTAAGCGTCTTTTAATTTCATGGCTGCAGTCACCATCTGCAGTGCTTTTCAAACCCCCAAAAACTAAAGTCAGCCACTGTTTCCACTGTTTCCACTCTTTCCCCATCTATTTCCCAGGAAGTGATGGGACCAGATGCCATGATCTTCATTTTCTGAATGTTGAGCTTTAAGTCAAGTTTTTCATTCTCCTCTTTCACTTTCATCAAGAGGCTTTTTAGTTCCTCTTCACTTTCTGCTATAAGGGTGGTGTCATCTGCATATCTGAAGTTATTGATATTTCTCCCAGCAATCTTGATTCCAGCTTATGCTTCCTTCTTCCAGCCCAGCGTTTCTCATGACGTACTCTGCATGTAAGTTAAATAAGCAGGGTGACAATATACAGCCTTGACGTACTCCTTTTCCTATTTGGAACAAGTCTGTTGTTCCACGTCCAGTTCTAACTGTTGCTTCCTGACCTGCATACAGGTTTCTCAAGAGGCAGGTCAGGTGGTCTGGTATTCCCATCTCTCTCAGAATTTTCCACAGTTTACTGTGATCCACACAGTCAAAGGCTTTGGCATAGTCAATAAAGCAGAAGTAGATGTTTTTCTGGAACTCTCTTGCTTTTTCAATGATCCAGTGGATGTTGGCAATTTGATCTCTTGTTCCTCTGCCTTTTCTAAAAGCAGCTTGAAGATCTGGAATTTCACGAGTCACATATTGCTGAAGTCTGGCTTGGAGAATGTTGAGCATTACTTTACTAGCGTGTGAGATGAGTGCAATTGTGTGGTAGTCTGAGCATTTTTTGGCATTGCCTTTCTTGGGGATTGAAATGAAAACTGACCTTTTCCAGTCCTGTGGCCACTGCTGAGTTTTCCAAATGTGCTGGCATATTGAGTGCAGCACTTTCACAGCATCATCTTTCAGGATTTGAAATAGCTCAACTGGAATGCCATCACCTCCACTAGCTTTGTTCATAGTGATGCTTTCTAAGGCCCACTTGACTTCACATTCCAAGATGTCTGGCTCTAGGCGAGTGATCACATCATCGTGATTATATGGGTCATGAAGATCTTTTTTGTACAGTTCTTCTATGTATTCTTGCCACCTCTTCTTAATATCATCTGCTTCTGTTAGATCCATTCCATTTTTGTCCTTTATCAAGCCCATCTTTGCATGGAATGTTCCCTTGGTATCTCTAATTTTCTTGAAGAGATCTCTAGTCTTTCCCATTCTGTTCTTTTCCTCTATTTCTTTGCATTGATCACTGAGGAAGGCTTTCTTATCTCTTCTTGCTGTTCTTTGGAACTCTGCATTCAGATGCTTATATCTTTCCTTTTCTCCTTTGCTTTTCACTTCTCTTCTTTTCACAGCTATTTGTAAGGCCTCCACAGACAGCCATTTTGCTTTTTTTGCATTACTTTTCCATAGGGATGGTCTTGATACCTGTCTCCTGTACAATGTTATGAACCTCCATCCATAGTTCATCACGCACTCTATCTATCAGATCTAGGCCCTTAAATCTATTACTCACTTCCAATGTATGATCATAAGGGATTTGATTTAGGTCATACCTGAATGGTCTAGTGGTTTTCCCTACTTTCTTCAATTTAAGTCTGAATTTGGCAATAAGGAGTTCATGATCTGAGCCACAGTCAGCTCCTGGTCTTGTTTTTGTTGACTGTATAGAGCCTCCCATCTTTGGCTGCAAAGAATATAATCAATCTGATTTTGGTGTTGACCATCTGGTGATGTCCATGTGTAGAGTCTTCTCTTGTGTTGTTGAAAGAGGGTGTTTGCTATGACCAGTGCATTTTCTTGGCAAAATTCTATTAGTCTTTACCCTGCTTCATTCCATATTCCAAGGCCAAATTTGCCTGTTACTCCAAGTGTTTCTTGACTTCCTACTCTTGCATTCCAGTCCCCTATAATGAAAAGGACATCTTTTGGGGGTGCTAGTTCTAAAAGGTCTTGTAGGTCTTCATAGAACCGTTCAACTTCAGTTTCTTCAGCATTACTGGTTGGGGCATAGACTTGGACTACTGTGATACTGAATGGTTTGCCTTGGAAATTAACAGAGATCATCCTGTAGTTTTTGAGACTGCATCCGAGTACTGCATTTCAGACTCTTTTGTTGATCATGATGGCTACTCCATTTCTTCTAAGGGATTCCTGCCCACAGTAGTAGATATAATGGTCATCTGAGTTAAATTCACCCATTCCAGTCCATTTTAGTTCGCTGATTCCTAGAATGTCGACGTTCACTCTTGCCATCTCCTGTTTGACCACTTCCAATTTGCCTTGATTCATGGACCTGACATTCCAGGTTCCTATGCAATATTGCTCTTTACGGCATTAGACCTTGCTTCTATCATCAGTCACATCCACTACTGGGTATTGTTTTTGCTTTGGCTCCATCCCTTCATTCTTTCTGGAGTTATTTCTCCACTGATCTCTAGTAGTATATTGGGCACCTAATGACCTGGGGAGTTCCTCTTTCAGTATCCTACCATTTTGCCTTTTCATACTGTTCACAGGTTTCTCAAGGCAAGAATAATGAAGTGGTTTTCCATTCCCTTCTCCAGTGGACCACATTCTGTCAGACCTCTCCACCATGACCCGCCCATCTTGGGTTGCATGGCAGGCATGGCTTGGTTTCATTGAGTTAGACAAGGCTGTGATCCTAGTGTGATTAGATTGACTAGTTTTCTGTGATTATGGTTTCAGTGTGTCTGCCCTCTGATGCCCTCTTGCAACACCTACCATCTTACTTGGGTTTCTCTTACCTTGGATGTGGGGTATCTCTTCACAGCTGCTCCAGCAAAGCACAGCTGCTGCTCCTTACCTTGGTTGAGGGGTATCTCCTCACCGCCACCCCTCCTGACCTTGAACGTGGAATAGCTCCCCTAGGCCCTCCTGCCACCACTCCTTGGACATGGGGTTGCTCCTCCCGGCCACCGTCCCTGGCCTCAGACATGGGGTAGCTCCTCTCGGCTACTCCTGTCTGAGTATAGCACTGACTGATTCCATCCCAAGGCTAAATGTCCATGAAATAATATGGGTAACAAAACACAGTTGTTTCACTCAAAACGAGCCAATTAGATCCCTTACTAGAAACAGTCTCACTAGAGGGGAAACAAGTCACAGCATTCCAGAAATACTCTGCTACAGATGCATATGGAATAGAGTCACAGAATGTTAGACTGTAAGAACCTAGAGAAGAAGGTCCACCTAAATCCTCCTTCTGTTCTCCAGAACTTAGCCGTATGCCTGGAACATAGTAAGTTTTAAACCTTGGTAAAGAACAGGGAGAAATTCTCTGAGATAGAATATCCGTGAGATTACTACTGGTGTGATCATAAGACCCCAAAGCCCAGAGATAAATCCACATACCTATGGACACCTTATCTTTGACAAAGGAGGCAAGAATATACAATGGATTAAAGACAATCTCTTTAACAAGTGGTGCTGGGAAAACTGGTCAACCACTTGTAAAAGAATGAAACTAGAACACTTTTTAACACCATACACAAAAATAAACTCAAAATGGATTCAAGATCTAAACGGAAGACCAGAAACTATAAAACTCCTAGAGGAAGACATAGGCAAAACACTCTCCGACATAAATCACAGCAGGATCCTCTATGACCCACCTCCCACAATAATGGAAATAAAAGCAAAAATAAACAAATGGGACCTAATTAAAATTGAAAGCTTCTGCACAACAAAGGAAACTATAACCAAGGTGAAAAAACAGCCTTCGGAATGGGAGAAAACAATAGCAAATGAAGCAACTGACAAACAACTAATCTCAAAAATATACAAGCAACTCCTCCAGCTCAATTCCAGAAAAATTAACGACCCAATCAAAACTGGGCCAAAGAACTAAATAGACATTTCTCCAAATAAGACATACAGATGGCTAAGAAACACGTGAAAAGATACTCAACATCACTCATTATCAGAGAAATGCAAATCAAAACCACAATGAGGTACCATTTCATGCCAGTCAGAATGGCTGTGATCCAAAAGTCTACAAGCAATAAATGCTGGAGAGGTTGTGGAGAAAAGGGAACCCTCTTACACTGTTGGTGGGAATGCAAACTAATACAGCCACTATGGGGAACGGTGTGGAGATTCCTTAAAAAACTGGAAATAGAACTGCCTTATGACCCAGCAATCCCACTGCTGGACATACACACTGAGGAAACTAAAATTGAAAGAGACACGTGTACTCCAATGTTCATCACAGCACTGTTTATAATAGCCAGGACATGGAAGCAACCTAGATGTCCATCAGCAGATGAATGGATAAGAAAACTGTGGTACATATACACAATGGAGTATTACTCAGCCATTAAAGAGAATACATTTGAATCAGGTCTAATGAGGTGGATGAAACTAGAGCCTATTATACAGAGTGAAGTAAGGCAGAAAGAAAAACACCAATACAGTATACTAACGCATATATATGGAATTTAGAAAGATGGTAATGATAACCCTGTGTGTGAGACAGCAAAAGAGACACTGCCGGGAGCCACTACGGGAGATCCCACCCATGACAAGGTCATGTGGAAGAGAACTGTTAAGCAAGGCTTCAGAACTCAACGGGCTCGCTAGGCTTTCTCGAGCATCTACCCCCAAACCAAAATCTGTCTGTTTTACTATTTTATGACTTTCACCAACTCCTCTGACATTAACAGGGGGCTATTCCTGACCACCTTTCTCTGGAGAAAATCAACTTAGGGCTATAGCTAATAAGTCTCCTGGATATGAGAAGAATATTTCCAATCAAGACCCCTCTGTTAGCATTTTAGCTTGCTTGGCAGATATATCCAGACTCTTGCAGCTACACATGTGATTATTTACACCCTCCCAACTGTGAGAGGCATGGAAAGCCTAAAACATAGAGCCTTTCAAAGAGTTAAAAGTTATTAGAGTAGTGCTAATGTAGGATTTCATTATTGGGCCAATGCTTGTTGCTAAGTTCCCAAATCTCTTATCCACTGTGCACCTGGGAGTGTATTAGTTAACATAGTTGGAAAGTAAGAAAAACAAGTGTAGCCTTGAAATTAACCACATCAGATTTTTGAGCTAATTGGTTCTTTCTTGTAACTCACTGCACCTTTGCTTTGTGAGAATGCAACTCTGTTTAATGCTTTTTGAGGCTGACATCGATTAGAAATACAAGAAAAAACATTTCAAGGGAAAATAAGTTTTCTGGTTGAGAAGCCTTTATCAAAAGAGGGTCATAAAATGTTCACAGACCTCCAAGGCCAGAAGTTAATGTACACAATATTGTTTATGGGAAAGGTTTGCAGAAAAATCCTGGTTTCGATAAAGACAAAACAGATATAATGTTTGGGCTGACTCTGTATGACTTTGCATCTTTCATTTCCCTCTATGTACAAGTAAAGGTATAAAAGACCCTTTTAAAAATAAAAACAATGGGCCTCGCTTGAAGAAGCTTGGTCATCCCGTGTTTTTCGTTTTTCTCTTTTTTTCTCTCTTACTTTCTTTTTTCAGGCTGATCCCTTGGAGCATAGAGGCTCCCTGCGTTCACTTATCTGCCCGGGTTTCTAAGACCTGAACGGGAAGGCGTTCTGTGTCTTCACTCCCTCGAGAGACCGGGAAGGCACCTGTGGCCTCTGTGAACAGGGCAAACTTCTTGTCTCGAAGTTTTATTGGCTTTCTATGTAAACCAAGGAATATCAGCCTCTTTCTCTCCTCTATTTTCTTATCTACAATATTCTTTCCTTATCTCTCTCTAAATCAATCACCAACGCCATTTTTCCTTCAGGTTCCCCTGGATCCTGCAGGGGCTGGACCCCGGCAAGACACAGATGTATAGAACAGTCTTTTGGACTCTGTGAGAGAGGGAGAGGGTGGGATGATTTGAGGGAATGTCATGGAAACATGTATAATATCATGTAAGAAACGAATCTCCAGTCCAAGTTCGATACAGGATGCTTGGGGCTGGTGCACTGGGGTGACCTGGAGGGATGGTACGGGGAGGGAGGAGGGAGGGGTGTTCAGGACAGGGAACACGTGTACGCCCATGGTGGGTTCATGTTAATATGTGGCAGAACCAATACAATATTGTAAAGTTATTAGCCTCCAATTAATATAAAGAACTTTAAATTAAAAAAAAGAAAGCTGTGGTATATATACACAATGGAATATTACTCAGCCATTAAAAAGAATACATTTGAATCAGTTCTAATGAGGTGGATGAAACTGGAGCCTATTATACAGAGTGTAGTAAGCCAGAAAAAAACATCAATACACTATAGTAACGCATATATATGGAATTTAGGAAGATAGTAACGATAACCCTCTATGTGAGACAGCAAAAGAGATACAGATGTACACAGCAGTCTTTTGGGCTCTGTGGGAGAGGGCGAGGGTGGGATGATTCGGGAGATGGCATTGAAATATGTATAATATCATAGAAGAAATGAACTGCCAGTCTAGGTTCTATGCAGGGTGCAGGATGCTTGAGGCTGGTGCACTGGGATGACCCAGAGGGATGTTGTGGGGAGGAGGGAGGTGGGAGGGAGGTTCGGGATTGGGAACACGTGTATACCCATGACGGATTCATATTGATGTGTGGCAAAAGCAATACAATATTGTAAAGTAAAAATAATAATAATAATAAAGACAAAAAAAAAAAAAGACCCCATTTGTCCACTGTGGCATCAGGATCTCCTTTGACGAGATAGTCCACGAGAATGAAATCAGATTCTGGAGCCTGTTGATCTAGGTCCCAGGCACCCCCAGCTGCCCCACAAAGCACAGGGCCTTAGTTTCCACAGTGCAGCTAAGCAGCCTTTCCCCATGAGACAGCAGGATAAAGGTCTGATTTTTCAGTTGTCCTCTGATTGGAAGGAGCAGTGTATCACCAGGGCCCAAGCCCCAAGGGCACAATGCTATGGCTGTAATCCCACTAAAGCCCATAAAGAGAGACTTAAAATCTTACTGGAAGTAGAGCAAGAGTCCCAAACTCCTGAAAACAGTATTCAAAAGAGGAATTTACTTATTAATTTTCTTATTTTTTTTTCTCTTCCTCGTCCATTGGATTCCCAAGCAGTCTACTGCTTATCCTCCCACTGATAATCAATCAGGATTGCCTTTCCAACTGTATTCCTCACTGGAGTTAATTTAGGGCTATTCTGACTTTTCTTTGGATTTCTAATAGGTTCTTTTCTGGACTCTTCACTCAACAGTTTAAATGACTCTTCGGTGAACTCCCAACTGAAATCCTGTTTCCAAATATCACTGAATTCTCCACCTATGTGTCTCAATCTGTGGGCGCTGTCTCATGCAGAAGACATGAAATAAAGGCAATCAAGCAAATACAAGCCAGAGACCGAGCATTTCAGCAAAATCTAGGGTAAGCCTTTCTCCCATTGCCCTCACTCTGAGACAGGAGCAGAGGGCACATCCATGCTTTCCACCATCTGGAAATTCCTCTATCTGTGCTGTAAAGCATTGGTCACAGGTAGACATTGAGTATTTGCATTTTTCATTTTCTTTTAATTTTAATTAATTTAGACAGTTAACTACTGCTCATGGCTATGGTACTAGACAGTTTCTAGCCTTTGCTGCAATACTTGTGTGACAGAGAGAATTATTCTTCTCATTTGAGGAACAAATGCCTTTTTCCTGCTACTTGTCAGTCAAATTTCTCTTGTCAGGAATGAAAATTTCCTGGGGGGATGGGGTAGGGCGGACTGAAATAACTGAGAGGTTAAGATTTCACTAGCACAAAAACAACTGGACCACTCTCATAAGACCATTCTCATGGTCCAGCTCTATCCACTGACCAAACTGATTGTCATTTTTATTGGCATATTTATTGTCCAAATTTATTCTTATTCAATGTGTGCATACTCAGTTGTGTCCAACTCTTTGTGACCCCATGGACTGTAGCCTTCCTGGTTCCTCTGCACTAAGGTAAGCTAAAACTTGGGCCTGGGCCATTTCTCCACTTTCCAGTGGAGAAGGAGAACTGATAGATGAGCCACTAAAATTCACTGGAACAGTCACCAGAGGCTGAATGAGTAGGAATCATTAAGGGACCATAACAAATCAAAGATCACGTCAAGAATAACAAAAACTGTTGATCAAAAGAAAACACACAACCTAAAAGTTGCAAGTTGAGATTTTTTTTAACTTTTTATTTTATATTGAGTAATAGTTGATTGGCTTCTCAGGTGGTGCAGTGGTAAGAATTCGCCTACCACTGCAGAAGACACAAGAGACACAAGTTCAGTCTCTGGGTCAGAAGATCCCCTGGAGTAGAAATGGCATACTGAGCACCCACAGTAATAGTTGATTAATATTGTATTAGTTTCAGGTGTACAACAAAGTGACTCAGTTATACATATACACGTATCTATTCTTTTTCAAATTCTTTTCCCAAATAAATTGTTACAGAATATTAAGCAGGGTTCTCAGTGCTATACAGTAAGCCTTTGTTGGTTATCTATTTTAAATATTTGGGGACCTTATTGAAGACTCTTGAGGCCAGGAGACAGCCTCTCAGATAACCCTGAGGAACTGCTCCAAAGAGGAAATGGAGGAGTCAGGATATATATATTAATATTTCACTGGGGGAAAAAACTTGTAGTTGAACATCAAAAGAGTACTGCTAATCAAAAGGACAGACACCTCAAGTTAATGGTTTTAGTTCTTTTCAACGTATGAGAAATGGCAAGAATCTGGGGTCATCCAAATTTTTCCTCGGATGTGCATCATAACTGTCTAGGCCAATATCCGGAGCACAGAGTTCTTCCTATTTTCCTCCATTTTGGAGGGTGCATTGTCCTGGGTGACTACAGTGGCTGATGGCTTGATCCTGGTAAAACTGGAATGGCAGGCAATTTTCCTTTCTTTACAGAAGGCAAAAGGGGAAAGATTATTAGAATCATTAAATACAGCTGTCACTTTCCAATAATATTACTAAGTACCTATTTACAAGTATTAAAAGTATTAAGTGTAAGAAATATTAAGTACGTACTGGGAATTGAGCAGAGATAACCAGTTAGTAATTCAATGGAAGGATTTGTAAGAAAGGCTAGTACAAAAGCATCAGAGATTAATCAAATCATTAAGACCATGTCCTCTTACTTGAAATAATCAGAAATAAATAAAGCCAAAAGGACTCAGAGAGAAAACACCTACATATAATGAAAAACATGAAATATATTCTGTAGCTCATAAAGCACACTCTAGAAACATATGAGTATTAGTAAATCCAGCTAGCTGTTAGTTATGTTTTGGCTTTAAAATTAGTTTTTCCTCCATTGAGGGCATAAATTGAGGGATGGGGAAGGTGAAGATGAGAGGAAGACTGGAATTCAATAAAATCTATTAGAAGGTAAGGAAGAGGTAAAAGGGAAAATCAGAGCTAAACTAGATCTCAGGGCAAGGTGAGAGGATGAGAAACTCGGAGAACAGGATGAAGGAAAGCTTCACATATCCTGTGCAAACCAGGCTGGATGAGGAAGCTGAGGCAGGCACAAGAGAAGTAACTTATCCAAAAACACAGAGCTATTTAATGTCAATTTCAAGGGCTAATGAAACATCCATAACAACCTTGCTGTGTATTATTTTGATACAATTTCAATCCTCTTGTTTATGACTTCTGTGGTTTCAATCCACTTGTTTACGGCAAAGACCAAATCAAGGAGTTGATTTTAGGAGTAAAGCTGTTTTTCTATAAGAATGAAGTAAGGGAAACTAAAAGCCTCTTGATGAAAGTGAAAGAGGAGAGTGAAAAAGTTGGCTTAAAGCTCAACATTCAGAAAACGAAGATCATGGCATCTGGTCACATCACCTTATGGGAAATAGAAGGGGAAACAGTGTCAGACTTTATCTTTTTGGGCTCCAAAATCACTGCAGATGGTGACTGCAGCCATGAAATTAAAAGATGCTTACTCTTTGGAAGAAAAACTATAACCAACCTAGACAGCATATTGAAAAGCAGAGACATTACTTTGCAAACAAAGGTCCGTTTAGTCAAGGCTATGGTTTTTCCAGTGGTCATGTATGGATGTGAGAGTTGAACTGTGAAGAAAGCTGAGCGCTGAAGAATTGATGATTTTGAACTGTGGTGTTGGAGAAGACTCTTGAGAGTCCCTTGGACTGCAAGGAGATCCAACCAATCCATTGTGATGGAGATCAGCCCTGGGTGTTCTTTGGAGGGAATGATGCTGAAGCTGAGACTCCAGCCACCTCATGCGAAGAGTTGACTCATTGGAAAAGACTCTGATGCTGGGAGAGATTGGGGCCAGGAGGAAAAGGGGACAACAGAGGATGAGATGGCTGGATGGCATCACCGACTCGATGGATGTGAGTTTGAGTGAACTCCGGGAGTTGGTGATGGACAGGGAAGCCTGGCGTGCTGCGATTCATGGGGTCGCAAAGAGTCGGACACTACTGAGCGACTGATCTGAACTGAACTGAAGCTGTGTTAGGGTGTCACCATCTCATCTGTTCTTGATAAGCACTCAGTGCTCAGCTGCTGAGGGGCTGCCCTGGAGGCTTATCAATAAAAACATCTGTTGCTCATAACTAAGTCGTGTCCGAGTCTCTGCAACACCATGGACTGCAGCGCACCAGGCTTCCCTGTCCTTCACTGTCTCCAGAGTTTTCTCAAACTCATGTCCATTGAGTCAGTGATGTCATCCAACCATCTCATCTTTGGTCTCCCCCTTCTCTTCCTGCCTTCAATCTTTCCCAGCATCAGGGTCTTTTTCAATGAGTCAGCTCTTTGAATCAAGTGGCCAAAGTATTGGAACTTCAGCTTCAGCATCAGTCTTTCCAATGAACATTCAGGGTTGATTTCCTTTAGGATTGACTGGTTTGATCTCCTTGCAGTCCAGGGACTCTCAAGAGTCTCCTCCAGCACCACAGTTGGAAAGCATCGTTCTTTGATGCTCAGCCTTCTTTATGGTCCAACTCTTACATCTGTGCATGACTACTAGAAAAACCATAGCTTTGACTATAACAGACATTTGTTGGCAAAGTGCTGTCACTGCTTTTTCATACACTGCCTAGGTTGGTCGTATAGCTTTTCTTCCAAGGAGTGTCTTTTAATTTCAAGGCTATAGTCACCATCCACAGTGATTTTGGAGCCCAAGAAAATAAAGTCTGTCATTTCCATTTTTTCTGCATCTATTTGCCATGAAGTGATGGCACCAGATTTCGTGATCTTAGTTTTTTGAATGTTGAGTTTTAAGCCAGCTTTTTCACTGTCCTCAACATATGAGGCAATTAAATGGAGGAAACATTTACGCTATAAATACCCAGAGTTTGTAAGGACTACATGAGAGCTTCCTCTTGGCAAAGCCACCCTTTGCTGATCTAGTCTCTAAAGACCTAGTGCTTTAGCTCCTGTCTTGGTAAAGTCTGCCCTTTCATTGGCAGTGTCCAAAGCCATGCAGCATTCTGAGAAGAAGCCTACCTTGGCCCCCAACACCAACACGCCCTTGTTCATGAGCAACCACTCCAACAACGTGGGAATTTTCATTCGAGTTTCACCACTGCTGGACAAACCTGATTGTGGTCAGTTAAGCCAACTCTCATAAAACATGTACGCCTCATATGAATTTGAACTTTATTTCTATCACCTCCCTTTTCCTAGAAACAACAGTGTAATTAACCTGTCATTTGTTTGGGGTATGTGATTTCTCTATTGGCTTATTGAGATGTTACTAAAACCACGTAACCTATGGTCACACACCTGGTCTCAGGACTTGAAGCTCAGTTTCTTCTCCTTTTTAAAATATTTATTTATTTTGGCTGCACTAGGCCTTAGTTGTAGCACATGAGATCCTCCTTGCTGCATATCAGACCTTCTAGTTGTGGGACTCGGACTTCTTAGTTGTGGTGTGAATGTGGGATCTAGTTCCCCAACCAGGGACTGAACTCCCTACATTGGGAGCACCGAGCCTTATCCACTGGACCACGAGGGGAGTCCCAAGGTTCAGGTTCTTGATGTCTTCTCTCAGAAGGAATTCAGTGAGAGACAGAGTGATAGGTAAGAAGTGGATTTATTTGGACAGAAACACACCCCTCACACAGAGTGTGGATCTATCTGAGAAAGCAGGAGGCCCAGTAACATGGGATGGTTAGTTTTTATGGGCTGGGAAATTCCACAGTTTAATGAGTGGGAAGATTATTCCAACTATTTTGGGGAAGGAGTGGGGATTTCCAGGAATTGAGCCACTGTCCACTTTTTGACCTTTTATGGTTGGCCCAAAACTGTGAAGGTGGTGTCACTTAGCTTATGCTAATGTATTACAATGAGCATACCATGAAGCCCAAGATCCACTGAAATTCAGATCTTCTGCCATCTTGGACCTAGTTGGTTCTTACCAATTTTTTTCATATCCTATGGCTGTTATTCTTTTAAAGTTTGTGCCCTGCCCCTTCCCTCCTGTTTCATTACCCTATGTGCTGTTGGCTTGTGAAATTATTGTAATTCCTGCAGTGAACTTGTGTTCAATTAACTTTTGGCAGAGACCATTTCAGTCTGAGCATAATTTACTGTTCCCTGAAGCAAAACGAGTATCAACAGATAGATTCAGCAAAAACTGATTCACAGCTTATAAACAAGACCTGAGCTTAGCTCGCAACCTTCCAGCAATTTTTCTTTACGCAAAATTCTTCCACCCAAGTACTAAGGGAACTTAATAATGAACTTTCAAGAAAAAAAAGGGAGACAGAGAGAAAAAAACTCACATAAACAAGCACATAACCATGGTGATAAGAAGCAAGCCAAGGTCTTTGATCATTCTCCATTCTGTTTCACAAATACACCAGAGATTAGGAGTGAGGAAAAGGAAAAGGAGTAGAAGAACTGCCAGGACTACAGGCTTGCTTAGTCCAGGGTCCTGGGCCAGGAAGGATGTCATCTTCCTAACTGACCCCAGCCCACAAGGCCCAGGCTACACGCTGCAATGTCCATATTCACTGACTGAAAGTGAAACAGGCAAACTTCTGTGGAATAAGAAGAGGAAGAAGAAAAAAAGATGAGAGAGACTCCAGGAGAAGAGAACATCAGAGTGAGGACTGGATGATTCCCTGAAAAAGCAACCAAGATTTAAAATGCATGTGACCTGAAACAGGAAATCACATTTAAATAGCCAAAGCCTCTGAATGTTGTTAGCCACATGCACGGCTTCTGAGTCACTGAGAAACAAACCTGGAACAGACAGTGGAGAGCAGAGAAGACCATCCCCTGCTCCCACAGATTATACCGTTCACTGCTCGTGCTGCAAGCCTCTTGGGAAAAATTGGTACCTCATTGTGATTTTCACTTCTCAGGTATCACCTGCCAGGTTCTTGCCCCTGAACCTTGGCTCTCTCCAAGAGAGATTCGCAATTTTTCCTTTAGATTTTGTACAGTGACAGAGTACACCCACCTGTTCAGGGAATCTGGGCAGTCAGAGTGTCCCTGGCCTCCTTTTCCAACTATCTAGCCAATCCCCTCATTTCATCTCTCCCCTTGTTCCTTCAGCTATTCCATTATTTTAATAATAAATTCATTGAATGAGCATGATTCACCTTTATAATAAGGGGTAAATTATTTTCTAAAGAAAATATAAACACTGCCATCCTTGTTCTGACATGCATATTAACTCGTTCAACAAATATATATTGAGTGTCAGACATTGTTCTAAGTATAATAGTAGTAGAACATGAAATAGGCTTACTTCCTGGCATCATGGTGAAGAAAGACATCAATAAATAAATAAGTAAATATAAGTAAGCTAGATAGAATTAGTGGTATGGAAAAATCATCAAGGAAGGTTTATGGATAGTGCAGGTGTGGCAGGTCTGGGGTAAGTTAGTCGGTGGATATGCTATTTTGCATAAAGGTTCTGAGAAGGGCTGTCTGAGAAAGGCTTCAACAAAGTGCGGGAGGGAGACATGTGCTCTCTGGAGAGGTTTACAGGCTGCAGGAAGAGTAAATGCCAAGGCCCTGAGGTGATATAATAACTAAACCATTAATATTGGCAACCCTCTATAGTTTGGTTCAATAACAAGTCCAACTTCACAAAATAATAGTCATTCCCAAGTCTGGAAGCAGGGTGACATAACATGGAACAGACTGATTCAAAGTTGGGAAAGTTGGACATCAAGGTTGAATGTTGTCACCCTGCTTATGTAACTTACATGCAAGGTACATCATGAGAAATGCTGGGCTGGATGAAGCAAAAACTGGAATCAAGATTGCTGGGAGAAATCAGTAACCTCAGATATGCAGATGGCACCACTCTTATGGCAGAAAGAGAAGAAGAACTAAAGAGCCTCTTGATAAAGGTGAAAGAGGAGAGTGAGAAAAGCGGGCTTAAAACTCAAAATTCAAAAACCGAAGATTGTGGCATCTGGTCCCATCATTTCATGGCAAATAGATGGGGAAATGATGGAAACAGTGAGAGACTTTATTTTGGGGGGCTCCAAAATCACTGCAATTGGTGACTGCAGCCATAAAATTAAAAGGCACTTGCACCTTGGAAAAAAACCTATGACAAACCTAGACAGTGTATTAAAAAGCAAAGACATTACTTTGCCAACAAAGGTCAATCTGGTCAAACCTATGGTTTTTCCAGCAGTCATGTATGGATGTGAGCTGGACCATAAAGAAGGCTGAGTGTTGAAGAATTGATGCTTTTGAACTGTGGTGTTGGAGAAGACTTTTAAGAGTCCCTTGGACTGCAAGGAGATCAAAGCAGTCAATCCTAAAGGAAATCAATCCTGAATATTCATTAGAAGGACTGATACTGAAGCTGAAACTCCAATACTTTGGCCACCTGATGCGAAGAACTGACTCATTAGAAAGACCCTGATGGTGGGAAAGATTGAAGGCAGGAGGAGAAGGGGATGAAAGAGGATGAGATGGTTGGATGGCATCAGCAACTCAATGGACATGAGTTTGAGCAAACTCCAGGAGATGGTAAAGGACGGGGAAGCCTAGCATGCTGCAGTCCATGGGGTCGCAAAGAGTTGGATACGACTGTGTGACTGAACAACAACAACCATTCATCATTTTTTTCTCCAATAAATATTTATCAGGCACTTATGTGCAAACTTGAGAAGAAAAAGTAATCCCTCCTCTTAGCCTCTCCCATCCTCAATGGTGAGGAAAAAAGGGAAGGGAAGAGCATAGGACCCTAGGCCTTGATTTTGCAATCTAGTTTAGGAGGCAGATTTGTATCAAAGCAAGACAAGGAAAGAACAATGCTCAGAGTTCAGAAGGCAAGTGATTAGAATCAGGGTTTGAGAAATTTGTATTACTGACAGTAGCATTTGGTATGCATGTTGACAACTGGGAAATTAGAGGAGGTAAATAGCACTCTGAGTCTGAAGTTCATCCTATGTTCATGTCAAACCACTAAGAAAAGACAAACAAGTAGCCTCTGGGTGGGAGGTGGTTGGCTGGCCAGAGACACTTTATCTGAAGGGATATACTGGAAGGATAAGTCCTAATTTTTCCTTGAGGCCATCGGACAGTAATTGCTCCCATTTATATAGAAAGGAAAGATTTGGTTCTGGTTCTTCTGTCCGTAATAATGAAATGAGATTTCTATTATCACCACTGTCAGATCCACCCCTCTCCCCACAGATTCTTGCTCATTCAGGTCTTTAATCCATTTTGAGTTTATATTTGTGTATGGTGTTAGAGAATGTTCTAATTTCATTCTTTTACAGGTAGGTGTCCAGTTTTCCCAGCACCGTTTATTGAAGACACTGTCTTTTCTCCATTATATATGTTATAGATTAGGTGCCATAGCTGTGTGGGTTTATATCTGGGTTTTGTATCCTGTTTCATTGATCTGTATTTCTGTTGTTGTGCCAGTACCATACTGTCTTGATTACTGTAGCTTTGTAGTATAAAATCAGAAAGGCTGAATCCTCCAGCTCCATTTTTCTTTCTCAAGATTGCTTTGGCTATTCAGGGTCTTTTGTGTTTCCATACAAACAGTAAAATTATTTTCTTCTAGTTTTGTAAAAAATGACATTTGTTTGACCTGCCTCCTAGAGTCATGAAAATAAAAACAAAAATAAGCAAATAGGATCTAGTGAAGTAAAGTAAAAGTTTCTCAGTCATGTCCAACTCTTTGCAAGTCCATGGAATTCTCCAGGCCAGAATACTGGAGTGGGTAGCCTTTCCCTTCTCCAGGGGATCTTTCCAACCCAGGGATCGAACCCAGGTCTCCCACATTGCAGGCAGATTCTTTACCAGCTGAGCCACAAGGGAAGCCCAAATAGGACCTAATTAAATTTAAAAGCTTTTGCACAGCAAAGTAAACCATAAACAAGAAGAGAAGACAACCTCAAAATGGGGAAAACATTTGTAAAATGAAGCAATTGACAATGGATTAATTCCTAAAACATACAAGTAACTCATGCAGCTCAATAAAAAAAAAAAAAAGAACAACCCAGTGAACAGCAAGGAGATCAAACCTTTCAATCCTAAAGAAATCAACCCTGAATATTCATTGGAAGGACTGATGCTGAAACTGAGGCCCAAATGTTTGGCCACCTGATGCAAAGAGCCAACTCATTGGAAAAGACCCTGATGCTGGAAAAGATTGAGGGCAGGAGGAGAAGGGGATGACAGAGGATGAGATGGTTGGATGGCATCACTGACTCAATGGACATGAGTTTGAGCAAACTCTGGGAGATGGTGAAGTATAGGGAAGCCTGGCATGCTGCATTCCATGGGGTCGCAAGCAGACACAACTGAGCAACTGAACTGAACTGAATCAAAAAAATAGGCAGAAGACCTAATAGACATTTCTCCAAAAAAGACATATGGATGACCAAGGAACACATGAAAAGATATTCAGCAACACTAACTGTTAGAGAAATGCAAATCAAACCTACAATGAGGTATCACCACACATGGTCAGAATGGCCATCATCCAAAAAAAAAAAAAAATCTATCAACAATAAATGCTGGAGAGGGGGTGGAGGAAAGGAAACCTTCATGCCCTGCTGCTGCTGCTTCTGATGATGCATCACTTCAGTCGTGTCCAACTCTGTGCCCACAAGGAACAGGCATAGACAGCAGCCCACCAGGCTCCCCCGTCCCTGGGATTCTCCAGGCAAGAACACTGGAGTGGGTTGCCATTTCCTTCTCCAATGCATGAAAGTGAAAATGAAAGTGAAGTCACTCAGTCGTGTCCTACTCATAGCGACCCCATGGACTGCAGCCCACTAGGCTCCTCCATCCATGGGATTTTCCAGGCAAGAGTACTGGAGTGGGTTGCCATTGCCTTCTCTGAACATGCCCTGTTGATGGGAGTGTAAACTGAGAAAACTATGGATAACAGTATGGAAGTTCCTTAAAAACTAAAAATAGAACTACCATATGACCCAGCAATCCCACTAATGGGCACATACCCAGAGAAAACCATAATTCAAAAAGATACATGTGCTCCAATGTTCATGTAGCACTATTTACAATAGCCAGGACATGAATGTCCATCAACAGGGAAATGGGTAAAGAAGATGTGGTACACATGTACAATGGAATATTATTCTGCCATAAAAAGGGACAAAATGTCATTTGTAGAAACACAGATCGACCTAGAGACTGTCATACAGAGTGAAGAAAGTCAGAAAGAGAAAAACAAATATCATATATTAGTGTATGCATGTGGAAACTAGAAAATGATATAGGTGATCCTATTTACAAAGTGGAAATATAGACACAGACATAGAGAATAAATATATGTATACCAAAGGCAGATAGGGTGATGGGAGGAAATGGGAGTTTGGATGTGACATACATACACTATTGATATATGTGTTCAGTTCAGTTCAGTCGCTCAATCGTGTCCGACTCTTTGCGACCCCATGAACCACAACACACCAGGACTCCCTCTCCATCACCAACTCCCAGAGTGAACCCAAATTCACGTCCATTGGGTCAGTGATGCCATCCAACCATCTCATCCTCTGTTGTTCCCTTATCCGCCTGCCCTCAACCTTTCCCAAAATCAGGGTCTTTTCAAATGAGTCAGCTCTTCGCATCAGGTAGCCAAGGTATTAGAGCTTCAGCTTCCACAACAGTGCTTCCAAAGAACACCCAGGACTGATCTCCTTTAGGATGGACTGGTTGGATCTCCTTGCAGTCCAAAGGACTCTCAAGAGTCTTCTCCAACACCACAGTTCATAAGCATCAATTCTTCAGCACTCAGCCTTCTTCATACTCCAATTCTGACATCCATTCATGACCACTGGAAAAACCATAGCCTTGACTAGATGGACCTTTGTTGGCAAAGTAATGTCTCTGCTTTTCAATATGCTGTCTAGGTTGGTAATAACTTTCCTTCCAAGGAGTAAGCGTCTTTTAATTTCATGGCTGCAGTCACCATCTGCAGTGCTTTTCAAACCCCAAAAAACTAAAGTCAGCCACTGTTTCCACTGTTTCCCCATCTATTTGCCATGAAGTGATGGGACCAGATGCCATGATCTTAGTTTTCTGAATGTTGAGCTTTAAGCCAACTTTTTCACTCTCCTCTTTCACTTTCATCAAGAGGCTCTTTAGTTCTTCTTCACTTTTTGCCATAAGGGTGGTGTCATCTGCATATCTGAGGTTATTGATATTTCTCCCAGCAATCTTGATTCCAGCTTGTGCTTCCTTCCTCCAGCCAAGCGTTTCTCATGATGTACTCTGCATATAAGTTAAATAGGCAGGGTGACAATATACAATCTTGATGTACTCCTTTTCCTGTTTGGAACCAGTCGTTGTTCCATGCCCGGTTCTAATTGTTGCTTCCTGACCTGCATACAGATTTCTCAAGAGGCAGGTCAGGTGGTCTGGAATTCCCATCTCTTTCAGAATTTTCCACAGTTTATAGTGATCCACACAGTCAAAGGCTTTGGCATAGTTAATAAAGCAGAAGTAGATGTTTTTCTGGAACTCTCTTGCTTTTTCCATGATCCAGCGGATGTTGGCAATTTGATCTCTGGTTCCTCTGCCTTTTCTAAAACCAGCTTGAACATCTGGAAGTTCACGGTTCACATACTGCTGAAGCCTGGCTTGGAGAATTTTAAGCATTACTTACTAGCATGTGAGATGAGTGCAATTGTGTAGTAGTTTGAGCATTCTTTGGCATTGCCTTTCTTTGGAATTGGAATGAAAACTGACCTTTTCCAGTCCTGTGGCCACTGCTGAGTTTTCCAAATTTGCTGGCATTCTGAGCGCAGCACTTTCACAGCATCATCTTTTAGGATTTGAATTAGCTCAATCGGAATTCCATCACCTCCACTAGCTTTGTTCGTAGTGATGCCTCCTAAAGCCCGCTTGACTTCACATTCCAGGATGTCTGGCTCTAGGTGAGTGATCACACCATCATGATTATCTGGATCATGAAGATCTTTTTTGTGCAGTTCTTCTGTGTATTCTTTCCACTTAATATCTTTTGCTTCTGTCAGGTCCATACCATTTCTGTCCTTTATTGAGTGAGCCCATCTTTGCATGAAATGTTCCCTTGGTATCTCTAATTTTTCTTGATTACACATATTGATATATGTGTAAAAATAGGCAACTAAAGAGAACCTGCTGTATAGTACAGGAAACTCTGCTTAATGCACTGTGGTGACCTGAATGGGAAGGAAAAACAAAAGGGAATGGATATGTGTATATGTATGGCTGATTCATTTTGCTTTTAGAAACTAACACAGCATTGTAAAGCAATTATACTCCAATAAAAATTAATTTTTTTAATAAAAGTAATGGGTTTGGTGAGTCAAGATCACACATTTCAAGACTGGAGATTTACTGGGAAGCCAGAGAGAGATTAAGGGCCCTGAGAGTCCTATTAGGAAGCCTAGGTTCCACCCTGTAACTCAGTCGGCAAATACTCCTTATTTCAAATCCACAGGGTGACCTGCTGAAAATAGGAATTTCTGAGCCCTACTTCAGAGTGTCGAACCAAGAAATCTACAGGCTGTTTTTAACAGCCTCCTCAAGTGATTCTTTTCTATACATATTTTTCTAATATAACTGTGTTGATTTACTTATTTATTTTTCCTGTGCTGGGTCCTCACTCCTGCACAGGCTTTTCTCTATTTGTGGTATACAGGCTTCTCATTGTGATGGCTTCTCTTGTTGTGCAGCATAGGCTCTAGGGTGCACAGACTTCAGTAGTTGCAGCTGCACTTGAGTTCAGTAGTTGCAGCTCCCAGGCTCTGGAGCACAGGCTCAGTAGCTGTGTCTCATGGACTCAACTGCATGTGGGATCCTCCTGGACCAGGGATTGAACCCGTGTCTCTTGCATTGGCAGGCAGATTCGTTATCACTGAGCCACTAGGGAAGCCCCTCCACAGATGATTCTTTAGTAAAGTCTGATAACAAAGGCAAGAGTAAGGGGATCTTTGAAAAAATTTAACCATAGGAGAAAAGTAAAAAAATTGACATGTATAAACATTGTATATGTACATACTATATATGGGGGTGTGTGTGTGTGTATTATAACTAACCTTTGTACTAGTTTAAAACTATTTTCCATGGCTGGGCATCTCATTTTCCCCATTAGCAGAGAAAGACCATACTTACCCCAACATGCACTATCAACTAATTACTCCTTCTCTGACCACAGCCAACAGAGCTTCATAGAGGCAGGAGTCCCCAAGCAGGGGAAAGGCCACACCTAAGACCCAGGTTCATCCCGAGATCCACGCTGGCTGCAGCATCTTCAGCACTGCATCCAGTGTCCAGTGTTGAAAGGCTACTACCTGATCTGCTATGAGTCTGATAAATCTAATCATGCACTCCCCCTCCTTAATGGCTTTCTACTGTCCACAGGAATAGGGCCAAATGCCAGGGTAAAACATAAAAACCCTTCTCAGTCTATTCCTACCCACTTTTCCTAATTTCTTTGTTACCAAAATCATGGGTTCACTTGAGGGACCAACCACATGGAACCACTTATCATTCCCAAGTATGTGATGTATATTTCCATCTCTTTATCTTTGCACATGGGGCTTCCCTGATGGCACAGTGGTAAAGAATCTGCCTACCAAGCAGGAGAAGCGCAAGTTTGATCCCTGGGTTGGGAAGATCACCTGGAGAAGGAAATGTATTCCAGTCCAGTATTTTTGCCTGGGAAATCCCATGGACACAGGAGCCTGGTGGGCTATAGTCCATGGGATCAGACATGACTTACTGACTAAACAATAACAATCTTTGCACATGCTATATTTTCTGTGAAATACTGACTATCCTGACTCTACACTTGTCTCTGCCTAGGAAACTCTTACTCATGTTTCAAGATACAGCTTAGATGTTATATTCTCAGTGAAGTCTTCCTTGATTCTCTCTGAGAGAAATACTTAAGAACTGTGGTTTTTAAAAGCCCATAATGTAGAATTTATCATCTTAGGCTAATTTACCATCCAGTGGCTAAGAATCTGCACTCCCAATGCAGGGGGCCCAGGATCGATCCCTGGTCCAGAAACTAGATCCTGCATGCCGCAACTAAGACTTGGCTCAGCCAAGTAAATTTAAAATTTTTTTTTAATTTTTTTTATTTACCATCTTATCCATTTTCTTTGTTTTTCAAGGAGTGCTTAATTACAAAGTAGATAACATATGTTTATCTAGCGTGTGTTTTTACTGTGATCTTATTTGCATTTTCCAAAGATAATTCTTGTGGCAGTGCAAAGGATGGTTTGGAAAAGGAACCAGAGGAGCAGACTCTCTCATCTAGACATTAAAACAAGGACATTCACTGAGAAACACAGGATGCACAGGGTCGGGGCTGGTGTTGGTGGACACACTGTGTGCTGATGGTGTCACTCTAAGATCCAAATCTTTTCTACCACCACCAGCTGCTTTCCCAGGTCACTTGGCCTGAAAATGGCTGCCCTGGAATGGCCCACAGAGCAATCATCTCTTTCCAGGGGCAATCACTGAGTGATTAGGACAGTTCTGGACTATGCCAGTTCCAGAGAAAGCAGAGGACTGTATTGCTAAAAGGCATCTTAGAATGCATCTAATCCAGTGCTTACTTGAGGAAATTTAGGTCCAAAGAAGTAGTAAATCACCCAAGGCCAAGACAGCTAATCACTGAAGTCAGGACTCAAACCTACCCCAGGACTCTGGGGTTCCTAGTCTGTCACACCGCAGAATAAAGACAGAACCAAAACTCCAAGTCCCTGTTTCCTGCTTCTGCTGGTTTTCTCTGACTGAGTCACACCAAAATTCATTAACAGTGATGTGTGTAAGATCCCCTGTGGATCCTGTTGGGTATGTTGCTGTCACAGAGGTTGAGACGCCGCACCAAGCTGTGACATGAACAAACGAAATACAGTTCTTCCCTGTGGGCATCCACTCATATTTGCAGTTCTGACAGGACTCTGCTTGGTTCTTTTCTGCATAACATGAAAGTGAAAGTGAAGTCGCTCAGTCGTGTCCGACTCTTTGCGACCCCATGGACTGTAGCCCACCAGGCTCCTCTGTCCATGGGACTTTCCAGGCAATAGTACTGGAGTGGATTGCCATTTCCTTCTCCAGTGGATCTTCCCGACCCAGGGATGGAAGCCAGGTCTCCCCATTGTAGACAGACGCTGTACCGTCTGAGCCACCAGGAAAGAGGAGGCCCAAAAATGTGTGGACAAGCCTTGGTGAATGCACAGCACCAATCATGGTGGGAGAAAACAAGGCAGCAAGAGAAAAAAAAATGAGTGTGTGATTTTCAGAGAGGCTGACTTGGAGAAAGGAAATTCAGTAGCAGACAAGTGTGATTGTGATTTAAACCCTTAAACAAATGGGATGTGGCCTTTCTGGCACAGAATTAGGTAGACAGCTAATGTGGAGTGTGAGATGCGATAGCCCTGACCAAAATCACATTCTTATCACAACTCCAAAGTTGCCAAAATTTACAAACATGATAGTTTTTTGTATGGTAAACCATTATCCCTAGAATCTCTGACTCTTCCTTTCCATCCCTATTGAATTGATATGCTGTGTTAGTTAATTCATTAATATTAATTATTGTTTTGCCTGGTAATAAGTGGATGCTGTGTGTTTAAGATGAATGATCATAAGTACAAAGATTGTTTTAAGCATTTTAGCGCAAACTTTATCTCCCTTGATTCGCAAATCAGCCCTTATACATAGAATACATCTTCATTTTAGGACGAGAAGACAAGGCTCAGAGAGGTTAGGGGGAAAACCGCAAGTCACACAGTCAGGAAATGGCAAAACTGTGAGCTTAATCTATGTCTTCTGATCTTTTTCTTTTAACTAAGTTTATTTTAATTTTTAACTGAAGGACAATTGCTTTACAGAATTGTGTTTGGTTTCTGCCAAACATCTACATGAATCAACCATAGGTATACCTATGTCCCCTCCCTCTTGAACATCCTCTTCTGGTCTCAAATATCATATTCTTTCCCCTACGTCTGCTCTGTGTACCAGTAGAACTCTCTACAACAAACAGAGCTCACATCTCAAAAAAAGAGACGAATACAAGACATAATAGGGTAGGAGGTAAATAACAAATCCAGATTTAAAATACTTCTCAGAAAATAACTTGCATCAGTAACTGCCTTAATGTGCCTGTGGATTAAGCACTATATCTAGGAAATCCAAACCCATGGCTCTATTTTCTAAAAAAAAATATTTTTTTAATGAATTAGTTTCAGGTGTACAACAGAGTGAATTATTTTTATTCATTGAGAAATGATCACCACTATGAGTCTATTTATCTCCTATCACCACACCACCCAAAGTTATTACCGTATTATTGACTATCCCTATGCCATTCTTTGCATCCCTGTGATAGTTATCTTATAACTGGAAATGTGTACCTCTTAATCCCTTCACCTGTTTCATTCATTCCTCTCCCCTCTTTCCCCATGGTGACCATCTGTTTGTTTTCTGTACCTTTGAGTCTCTTTCTGTCTTATTGCATTTGTTTATTTGTTTTGTTTTGTAGATTCCACATGTAAGTGAAATCATATTTCTCTGACTTGTTTCACTTAACATATATCCTCTAGGTTGATCCATATTGTTACAAATGGTAAGAATTTTTTTATGGCTGAGTAATAGTTATCTATCTATATGTATTAATATAATAAGGCTTCCCGGGTGGCTCAGTAGTAAAGAATTTACCTGCCAATGCAGAAGACACGAGGGACTAGAGTTTGATCCCTGGGTGGGGAAGATCCCCTGGAGGAGGAAATGATAACCCACTCCAGCATTCTTGCCTGGAAAATTCCATAGACAGAGAGGACTGGCAGGCCACAGTTCATGGGATTGCAAAGAGTCGGACACAGTGGAGTGACTGAGTGCACACACACACACATATATATGTGTGTGTATATATTATATCTTTATCAATCTGTCAATGGGCACTTAGACAGCTTCCATATCTTGACTATTGTGGATGACGCTGCAATGAACATTGGACTGCATATATGTTTCTGAATTAGTCTTTTTGTTTCTTCCCGATAAATACCCAAAACTGGAACTGCTAAATCATATGTAATTCTATTTTTAGTTTCTTTAGGAACCTCGATATTGTTTTCCATAGTTGCTGCTGTGTTCACATTCCCACTAACAGTGCACAAGGATTCCCTTTTCTCTATATCCTCACCAACACTTGTTATTTTTTGTGTTTCCAATGATGGCCATTCTGACAGGTTTGAAGTCATGTTGCAGTTGTGACTTGCATTTTCGTGATGATTAGTGATGTTGAACATATTTTCATGTGCTTGTTGACTGTGAGTGAAGTGAAAGTCGCTCAGTCGTGTCCGACTCTTTGCGACCCCATGGACTATGCAGTCCACGGAATTCAGAATACTGGGCTGGGTAGCCTTTCCCTTCTTCAGGGGATCTTCTCAACCCAGGGATCAAAGCCAGATCTCCTGCATTGCAGGTGGATTCTTTACCAGCTGAGCCACAAAGGAAGCCCCTGTTGACCCTGGCTCCATACATTATGATATACCACTCATCATCCATTGTTTCATAGGTATCTCCCAGGAAACATTGGCAGAGGTTTTTTTTTTTTCCCTAATATTTAAATGACTTCAGCAGGTATGTTTCTCTAAATACTCAAAAAATTCCATCCATCCTTTGCATCTTTTTTCTATTCTGTTGGTTTTCATACTAACTAGATAAACTTCAACTAAAAATAAAAGAAACGAAAAGCTTGGTTTGCACTCATTCTTCAGAAGAGAATGAGGTAACTCCCTAAGAATGACATACTTCGGACTCCGTTGCCCGAAGGAAGCACAGCATCAACAGGACACTGTGTTAAAGTGCAGAGTCTGCTTCTATGGGGTTGGGGTGGGGCCCGAGGCTCTGCATTTTAACAGACCTTACATTTGGAGCAGCAAAACCCTGGAAAACACCTGAGTGCTCAGGGTTACATATATTGACAAATGCCGGCTTTTCTCAGTTACCAATAAAATAAATTTTTAATCATGCAGGGCTTCTCTGTTGGCTCAGTGACAAAGAATCTGCCTCCATTGTGAGAAACCCCGGCCCGATCCCTGGGTCAGGAAGATCACCTAGAGATGGGACTGGCAACCCAGTATTCTTGCCCAGAAAAATCCTATGAGAGAGGAGCCTAGTGGGCTAAGTACATGGTGTCGCAAAGAGTCAGAAAAGACTGAGTGACTAACACACAACACAACAGTTAATCAGGTAAAGTCCAGTTGCTTGCTCACCACCATAAAAGACATACATAACTACCTAGATTAAGTCCTAGTAGCAGCTCAAAGCCAGGGGCAAAGTCCAGATACTTATGACATTTTGAGGGTTTTGTTTAAGGTGAGTCTTTCAATATGAAGACTTGATAACAATTTGCAAAGATTATGAAATAGTAATAATTAAAGATTGGTGGGCGGCAAAGTTTTCCAGAGAGTCCTGGGGAGTAAACAGTTGTCTGATGCCACCTACTGGGAAGAAGTCTGATTTTGCAGGAGTTTCCTAGAACAGCAAAGACTTGGTGAAGACAATAATAAATAATACATAGTAAATAATACAAGGAGGAGAAGGGGATGACAGAGGATGAGATGGTTGGATGGCATCACCAACTCAATGGACATGAGTTTGAGTAAGCTCCGGGAGTTGGTGATGGACAGGGAAGCCTGGCGTGCTGCAGTCCATGGGGTCGCAAAGAGTTGGATACGACTGAGCGACTGAACTGAACTGAACTGAACTGAATAATAAACTGTGTGGGTATAAGTGGTTTTGGTTTCTAATAGAGATGTGCACTTGGTATATTATGATACACAGTATCCACAGTTTCCTGCAAGAAGTCAGGCTGGGCCTAAAGGAGGAACTCCACGTATCAGAGAGAGCCGCCTTCTGGCTCTTACAGGCTTATAAAAACAATCTATGACAGCAATGATTGATTTTAACAGAATGACTAGGCTGCCACCTATTGATACATTTTTAAACTTTTCAAATGTTTTACAGAAAGCTTGCTTTCAGGTAAGACACATATGTGTGTGTGCTCAGTCGTGTCCGACTCTTTGCGACTCCATGGACTGTAGCCCACCAGGCTCTTCTGTCCATGGGATCTTCCAGGCAAGAATACCAGAGTGGGTTGCCATTTCCTACTCCAATCGTTGCCACTGCTGACCTGAATCAGCCCCAGTCACCCCAGTGGAGGCACAGGATGGTCAGCCCTCCACAATCTGCCCATGCCTTGGTGACTCTCACTGTGAAGGGCAACTGGCCTCTTTGACTTCAACAACAGAGTTGTTTGTTTGTTTGTTTGGAGTACCTTTGTTTTATAATGTTTGTGTTAGTTTCTGTTGTTCAGCAAAGTGAATCAGTTATACAAATACATATAAACAACAAAGTACTAATTAGGGGATCTGTTTGGCTGGAGTAACAAAGACTAAATTTAATGATGTCTTAAACAAGGCTGATATTTCTTTCTCCCTCATAAAGGTCCCTGTTGTTTCCTTTATGAAGTCAACCAGCCCTGGCCCAAACTCCCTCTGTATTTTCACTTTGTAATCCTCCACAAATAGTTTCCATTTCATGGTCCAAAATACTGCTCCAGTTCCCATCGCTTTTCCATTCCAATTGAAGGAGAAAGGCAGGGCTTCCTTTTGTGTGAATAAAATAAACTGTTCTCATTTTTAAATTCCAAATAACCAGGCTGGAAGTATTTCTCATCTTTCCCTACTTCTTTTTCCTCACCATATAAAATATAGCTGTGGTCTCCATGAAACACTATAGGCATACATGAATAGATTTTAGCCATATGAAGAGCAATTAGCATATAATCTGTCCCAGTAATGTTTTGGGGAGAATAGGAGAATATAAATTTCTGCGCTCTGATCAATTTTATTCATCAATTTTTAAATTAAATTTAATTTATTTTTGGCTACACTGGGTCTTCATTGCCTTGCATGGGCTTTCTCTAGTTGCAATGCTTTGTGTGGGCTTTCTCTAGTTGCAATGAGCAAGGGCTACTCTGTTGCAGTGTGTGGGCTTCTCACTATGGGGGCTTCTCTTGGTGAGGAGCACAGGCTATGGTGCACGAGCTTCAGTAGTTGCAACACAAGGACTCAGTAGTACTAGCTCATGGGCTTAGTTCTCCAAGGCATGTGGAATCTTCCTGGACCAGGAATCCAGCCCATGTCCCCTGCATTGGCAGTGAATTCTCATCTACTGTGCCACCAGGGAAGCCTGTATTCATCAATTTTTAAAGTCAAGTTTATTGAGTTCTAATATCTATATGGTAATATTTATCTTTTTAAAGTGTAGAGCTTGATGAGTTTTGACACTTGAATACAGTTGTTTCATCACCATCACAATGAAGATATAGAAAAATTGGGTCACTCCAAAGAGTTTTCTTATCTTCAAAGTCCATCCCCCCCAACTACCCACTCCTAACTGCTTCTCCCTTTAATCTGATTTCTTTTTTTATGGTTTTTCTTTTTCCAGAATGTCATAGGAATTGAAACACATCATACTTGGTCTCTGTGTCTGACTGTTTTCACTTAACGAAATGCTCTCAAGGTTTATTGGTGTTGTTGCAGTGATCTGTAGTTGTTGCTTTTTATTACTGAGTAGTGAGCCACTGTATGGATGCACTACAATTTGTTTATCCTTTGATCAGTGGACAGACATTTAGATTGTTCTGGATTTGAGGTTGTTATGAAAGAATCTGCTATAAACATTTTCGTGGGGGCCTTGATGTACATATCTATCTTTTATTTCCCCTGGCAGTGGGGTTGACATGAACAGTTTTATACTTAACTTCCTTTTTCTTTTATTTATTTTTTTATTTTTGGCTGCACTGGGTCTTTATTGCAATGCGTGGGCTTCTCATTGTGGTGCCCTCTTTTTGCAGAGCGCAGGCTTCAGTATTTGCAAACTCAGTCTCGGAAGTTGGAGAGCACAGGCTTAGTTGTCCCACGGTGTGTGGAATCTTCTCAGATCAGGGATCAAACCCATGTCTCCTGCACTGGCAGGTGAATTCTCATCCACTGGCAACAGGAAACATTTAAAGTAATAACAAAGCTGTTTTCCAGAGTAGCTCTCCCATTTCATATTCTGCCCAGAAACTCATAACAGCTTCAGTTCTCTCCACTTCAACAGTGCTTGGTATTGTCCACTTAGTATTAATCATTGTAGCGAGTGACTCATTTAGTGAGTATGTAATGGTATCTCCTTGTGGCTTTAACTTTTACTTCCTTGATGACTAATAATGTTGAGTGTCTTTTCATGTACCTATTTATCACCTTTATTCAAGTGTCTGCTCACATTTTTGCCCATTTTTTAATTGGATTGTCTGTCTTAGTATTGAGTTGTAACAGTTCTTCATATATCGTGATTCAGTTCAGTTCAGTTCAGTTCAGTTGCTCAGTCATGTCCAACTCTTTGCGACCCCATGAATCGCAGCACTCCAGGCCTCCCTGTCCATCACCAACTCCCAGAGTTCACTCAGATTCGCATCCATCGTGTCAGTGATGCCATCCAGCTATCTCATCCTCTGTCATCCCCTTCTCCTCCTGCCCCCAATCCCTCCCAGCATCAGAGTCTTTTCCAATGAGTCAACTCTTTGCATGAGGTGGCCAAAGTACTGGAGTTTCAGCTTTAGCATCATTCCTTCCAAAGAAAAACCAGGGCTGATCTCCTTTAGAATGGGCTGGTTGGATCTCCTTGCAGTCCAAGGGACTCTCAAGAGTCTTCTCCAACACCACAATTCAAAAGTATCAATTCTTCGGTGCTCAGCTTTCTTCACAGTCCAACTCTCACATCCATACACGACCATTGGAAAAACCATAGCCTTGACTAGACAGACCTTTGTGGGCAAAGTAATGTCTCTGCTTTTCAATATGCTATCTAGGTTGGTCATAACTTTTCTTCCAAAGAGTAAGCGTCTTTTAATTTCATGGCTGCAGTCACCATCTGCAGTGATTTTGGAGCCAAAAATAAATAAAGTCTGACACTGTGTCCACTGTTTCCCCATCTATTTCCCATGAAATGATGAGACCAGATGCCATGATCTTTGTTTTCTGAATGTTGAGCTTTAAGCCAACTTTTTCACTCTCCTCTTTCACTTTCACAAGAGGCTTTTTAGTTCCTCTTCACTTTCTGCCATAAGGGTGGTGTCATCTGCATATCTGAGTATCCCTTTTTTTCATTTATGCTTTACAAATATGTTCTCTCAGTCTCTAACTTATCTTTTAATTGTCTCAACAATGAAAGATGTTTATATTGATGAAGTCTAATTTATCTTTTTGTTTCTTTTGTAGTTTTTTTTTATCATTTTTATCTTTTTTTCTTTTGTAGTTCATGTTTTTTGTATCCTATTCAAGAAAGCAAAGAAGGACTTATATTCCTTCCACTTGTTGTTAAATAAAACAAAGCTATATTAACCAATATAGTATAATATTGACATAAATGTAAAAATATAGATCAAAGAAACAGAATAAAGTCCATTTGATAGTTGGTGTTATCACACCTAATATATTCATAATTGCTTAGATCTCATTAAGTAGTCAGTATTCACATTTCTCCCATTCTCTCAAAATATTTTTTCCACTGGTTTGTTTGAATTGTAATCAAAATAAAACCCTAAATTTGAACTGATTACATCTCCTAAGAATTTTTATCTATGCCCTCCTTTTCCATTGGTTTTTTTCCTTACTTCTTTATATCAGTAGAAGAAACTGATTATTTGTCATATAGAATTCCCCCAAAGTATAGCTTTTGCTGAGCTGCATCCCTGCAGTGCCATTTAATGCATTCTTCTGTTCCATTTGCTGTGAACTGGTACTTATATCAAGGGCCTTGATTAGATTCCAGGTTAATTTTGCTGTTGTTTTTCCACAAGACTATATCATAAGCAGCAGTGTGTTCTCACTTCAGGAGGCACTTAATATCTGTTCTTCTCTGTTTCAATACTACCAGTCATTGAGAATCATAACACAGACCCTTATTCTCTTGCCAGTCCCTTCATTGTGCCCACTCACCAGACTAGCACGCAGTAATGAGCACCAGGCATATAGAAGGGAGCTGGAGACATGAAAATAGGTGACACATGGATTGGCCCAAGAAGTTTGCAATCAGCTAGGGAGAAAACCAGGGTGGGAGACATAGGAGAGCTATTATAGTGCCACATAAGTATTGAAATTGAAGAATCTCAATATAACTAGAAACCATAGAGGGAGGGCAGTCTTTACCTTGCAACTTATTAGCACAAGAAAGCCTTTGAATGATTTCACATTCATGATGTTTTCCAATAAATTAATAGGGCAAAAGAGCGCCAAGTGTGAGTGATAGTCACTCAGGCATCCCTGACTCTTTGCAACCCCATGTAAAGAATAACACAGTCTGAGGAAAGAAACCTTTGAAGGAAAGCTATGGCAAACCTATATAACATATTAAGAAACAGAGACATTATTTTACCAACAAAGGTCCATCTAGTCAAAGCTATGTTTTTTCTAGTAGTCATGTATGGATGTGAGAGTTGGACCATAAAGAACACTGAGCACTGAAGAATTGATGCTTTTGAACTGTGGTGTTGGAGAAGACTCTTGAGAGTCCCTTGGACTGCAGGGAGATCCAACCAGTCAATCTTAAATTAAATCAGTTCTGAATATTCATTGGAAGGACTGATGCTGAAGCTGAAACCCCAATACTTTGGCCACCTGATGAGAAAACTGACTCTTTGGAAAAGACCCTGATAGTGGGAAAAACTGAAGGCAGGAGAAGGGGATGACAGAGGATGAGATGGTTGAGTGGGATCATCTACTGGATGGACATGATTTTGAGCAAGCTCTGGGAGTTGGTGATGGACAAGGAGGCCTGGAGGGCTACAGTCCATGGGGTCACAGAGTCAGACACAACTGAGCGACTAAACTGAACTGAACTGGTACACCCAGGATTTACTTCTTTTATAACTAGGATTTTGCACCTTTTGACCTGTTTTAACAATTTTACCCACCCACTACCACCATCACCTGGCAACCACCAATGTGTTCTCTGTTTCTATGAGTTTTTGTTCTTAGATCCCACATGTAAGTGAGACCATACAGTATTTGTTTCTGCCTGACTTACCTCACTTAGCATAGTGCCCTCAAGGTCCATCCAGCTATCAAAAATGGCAGCACTTCCATCCCTACCTTCTTTCTTGACCACATGCGCCCTTCCACTTCCCAGATCCCTAGAAGTCCTTCCTTTCCATCTCAGATCTTCCCCCAATGTTTGCCCACACTTTCCTTCGCTTTTGTCTTTTTAAGAACATCTTCAACTGCTTCCCTGGTGGTGCAGAGGTTAAAGCGTCTGCCTGCAATGTGGAGACCTGGGTTCAATCCCTGGGTCAGGAAGATCCCCTGGAGAAGGAAATGGCAACCCACTCCAGTATTCTTGCCTGGAGAATCCCATGGACGGAGGAGCTTGGTGGGCTACAGTCCATGGGTCGCAAAGAGTTGGACACGACTGAGCGACTTCACTTTCACTTTCAGCTGCTTCTGGCTCTTTCCTCTCTTCAGCCCTCCATAATCTGAGCTTTTCACTTATTCTTATTCTATCAAAACCATTCTTCAGAAACTCACTCTCGACCTTCCTAATCATTAGGAAGTAATTCAGCCAAAGTAGAATCTCTGTGCCCCTAGCAGCCCAGGGAAAAGAAGAGGTGAACCCTGAGATGAAAGAAGGAAGAGACTGACAGAGGCCTGGTCCATGGTTTCCCAAGTGAAGTCCATGGGCCACTTGCATCAGAAACACCTAGGAGATGAGAAAAATGTATGGTTTTAAGGCCCACTCCAGACCAATATATCTAGAATTTGGGATTCTTCCCAACCCAGGGATCGAAACCATGTCTCCCACATTGCAGGAAATTCTTTAGCAGCTGAGCTACCAGGGAAGCCCATAGAATTTGGGAACATTAATAAAATTTATTTCTTTAAGTTTAATAAATTTTATTTTACTAAATTTAGTAAATTCTATTTTATTAAATTTAATAAATGTTACTTTATTAAATTTAACAAATTTTATTAAATTTATTTATTAAAACTAATAAATTTTATTTATTAAAGTAAAATCAGTATTTTAATCATGTATTTTTGTTGATATTTACATAGAAAATCTGGGAAGCACAGGGCTACATCATGAAGATTTGGTCAGAGGGTGAACACTCAAGCTGGCTTCACATCCATTTTATCATAGTTTGTTGCTGTTACTGTCTTTTGTTTTGAATACTTCCTTGTTCGGGGCATGAGAAGGTGTTCTAGGTTCATCTTGTACTTTCTCTACCTAGCCCAGTTTGGCTAATACTTCAAGGAGTTCTGGTGTCTTTTACTAGAAAATGGCTGTTAGAAATGAATATCTGGACAGGAGATGAACTCTTTGCTATTGGGCTGTCACTGCTCTCAAGCCTTTTCAGTGTACAGAGCTAAGGAACACATGTATTATTATACACATATACACAAAATCATACACATGATTGCATTCATATCTATGTCTATACCCATCTAAACCAGTCATTCCTACAGGAAATCAACTCTGAATATTCATTGGAAGGACTGATGCTGAAGCTGAGGTTCTAATACTTAGACTTCCCTGGTGGCTCAGACGGTAAAGCGTCTGTCTACAATAGTAGACAGACTTAGGCCACCTAGGCCACCTAATGTGAACAGCTGATTCACTGGAAAAGACTCTGATGCTGGGACAGATTCAAGACAAAACTAGAAGGGGACAGAAGAGGATGAGGTGGTTGGATGGCATCACTGACTCAAAGGACATCAGTTTGAGCAAGCTCTGGGAGATAATGAAGAAGAAGGAAGCCTGGCATGCTACACTCCATGGGGTCGCAAAGAGTAAAATACGACTTAGAGACAGAACAACAATCTATCTATTAATATCATCCATCAATATGTCTCATCTATCTATCATCTATCAGTCTCTATCATCTAACAGTCTCTATAATTCATCTATCTATTTATGTATCGACATGCTGAAAACTACGATTGACTGATAGGAAGATAAGAGAAAAGTTACAAGCACAATGGAAATTACAAGTACACAGAGAGAGGAAATTAGAATGATCCCAATTTCTTCTCTCTGTGTACTTGTAATTTCCATCTGAGACACTGAAAAAACTGGCTTCTAGTATATTTACCTGTTCTACCAGTCCCAGTATATGTAATTTTTCTCCCATTTTCCCTGCCAATCCCTCCAGCCCTGAACCCCCATTCCAGGCCATCCTCCCTTGGGGTGCCTTTAACTTCCCTGGGCCCAGACACCTCACATCAGGCCATACTCTTGCCCCTACATGCACAGTTCACTGGGTTTAGGCTCGAAAACACAACTAGGCCACTGAATTTCCCCCTCCTCGACCACACTGCACATGGTTTAGGACTGAATTTTTTAGGAAGGGATGAGAAAGGAAGGTGAAGAGAAGTGAGAAGGACAAAAGAGAGAAAGGAGGAGGGGGAAGAAATAGGAAGGAGATGTAATACATTTAACAGGGAAGCAAAGTAGATAAGGGTGGGTTAGAGACAGCACTTAGGAATCATATTCCAAGTCAGGGATGATGACAGTTTTACAGGAGTATGGCAGCAAGGGAGAAGAGTCAATATGAGAGATATTTAGGAGGTAAAATGGACAGAATTGGACAACAGATTAAATACAAGGCCCAAGGGAAGGGAGATGTTCATATTAAGGATTATTCTGAGGTCTCTAACTTCATAATTATATGGATAATGATGCCCTGGCTAGGAAAAATGCTGGAAGAGGACCAAATTCTGCATATCAACACAATTTGTACTTCTCTTTTACAGCATTGATTCTATATAATAGAAGTAATATACAATGTAAGCAAATAATATACAATAGAAGCATTGTACTTCCATTATAATTATATACATGTAAAATTTTGAAATCAAGGCTTTTTAAAAATAATTTCTTTATTTTTGGCTGTGCTAGGCCTTCATTGCTACATGGGCTTTTCTCTTCATTGCAATGCATGGGTTTCTTGCAGTGGTTTCTCTTGTTGCAGAGCACAGGCTCTTTGGCATTTGGGCTTCAGTAGTTGCAGCCCATGGGCTTCAGTAGTTGGAATGCATGGGCTCAGTAGTTGAGGTTCCTGGGCTCTAGAGGACAGGCTCGATAATTGTGGCATACAGGCTTAATTGCTCCACAGCATGTGGGATCTTCCTGGATCAGGGATCGAACCCATCTCTTCTGCATTGGCAGGCATATTCTTTAACATTGAGCCACCAGGGAAGCACTGAAATCAAGGCATTCCAAAGTTTCATAAACTAAGGCCCACAGGTCAAATGAATCATGGCCCACAAGCTAACAAAAACAGACATACAACAAAGACTATATGAGATTTGCCAGTCTAATATATTTACTCTGTGGAACTCCTGACTCCAGGGAACATTAATGGACAGGAGCTTATCAAACGCCTCCACACCTACACTGAAACCAAGCACCACCCAAGGGCCAATAAGTTCTAGAGGAAGACATATCCTGCAAATTCTCCAGCAACACAGGAACATAGCCCTGAGCTTCAATATACAGGCTGCCCAAAGTCACTCCAAACTCATTGACATCTCATAACTCATTACTGGACACTTCATTGCACTCCAGAGAGAAGAAATACAGCTCCACCCACCAGAACACTGACACAAGCTTCCCTAACCAGGAAACTTTGACAAACCACCAGTACAACCCCACCCACAGTGAGGAAACTCCACAATGAAGACAACTCCACAAACTGCCAGAATACAGAAAGGCCACTCCAAACGCAGCAATATAAACAAGATGAAGAGGCAGAGAAATACCCAGCAGGTAAAGGAACAGGATAAATGCCCACCAAACCAAACAAAAGAGGAAGAGATAGGGAATATGCCTGATAAAGAATTCCAAATAATGATGGTGAAAATGATCCAAAATCTTGAAAACAAAGTAGAATCACACATAAATAGCCTGGAGACAAGGATTGAGAAGATGCAAGAAAGGTTTAACAAAGACCTAGAAGAAATAAAAAAGAGTCAATATATAATGAATAATGCAATAAATGATATAAAAAACACTCTGGAGGGAACAAATAGTAAAATAACAGAGGCAGAAGATAGTATAAGTGAAGTAGAAGATAGAATGGTAGAAATAAATAAATCAGAGAGGGAAAAAGAAAACCGAATTAAAAGAAATGAGGACAATCTCAGAGACCTCTGGGACAATGTTAAATGCCCCAACATTCGAATCATAGGAGTCCCAAAAGAAGAAGAAAAAAAGAAAGACCATGAGAAAATACTAGAGGAGATAATAGTTGAAAACTTCCCTAAAAGGGGGAAGGAAATTATCACCCAAGTCCAAGAAACCCAGAGAGTCCCAAACAGGATAAACCCAAGGCAAAACGACCCAGTTCAGTTCAGTTCAGTTCAATGACTCATATTAATCAAATCAACAAAGATCAAACACAAAGAACAAATATTAAAAACAGCAAGGGGAAAACAACAAATAACACAGAAGGGGATTCCCATAAGGATAACAGATGATCTTTCTATAGAAACTCTTCAGGCCAAGAGGAAATGGCAGGACATACTTAAAGTGATGAAAGAAAATAACCTACAGCCCAGATTACTGTACCCAGCAAGGATCTCATTCAGATATGAAGGAGAAATCAAAAGCTTTACAGACAAGCAAAAGCTGAGAAAATTCAGCACCACCAAACCAGCTCTCCAACAAATGCTAAAGGATCTTCTCTAGACAGGAAACACAAAAAGAGTGTATAAACTTGAATCCAAAACAATAAAGTAAATGGAAACGGGATCAACCTTATCAATAATTACCTTAAATGTAAATGGGTTGAATGCCCCAACCAAAAGACAAAGACTGGCTGAATGGATACAAAAACAAGACCCCTATATATGTTGTCTACAAGAGACCCACTTCAAGACAAGGGACACATACAAACTGAAAGTGAAGGGATGGAAAAAGATATTCCATGCAAATAGAGACCAAAAGAAAACAGGAGTAGCAATACTCATATCAGATAAAATAGACTGTAAAACAAAGACTGTGAAAAGAGACAAAGAAGGACACTACATTATGATCAAAGGATCAATCCAAGAAGATATAATAATTATAAATATATATGCACCCAACATAGGAGCACCACAATATGTAAGACAAATGCTAACAAGTATGAAAGGGGAAATTAACAATAACCCGATAATACTGGGAGATTTTAATATCCTACTGACACCTATGGATAGATCAACTAAACAGAAAATTAGCAAGGAAACACAAACTTTAAATGATACAATAGGCCAGTTAGACCTAATTGATATCTAAAGGACATGTCACCCCAAAACAATGAATTTCACCTTCTTCTCAAGCACACACAGAACTTTCTCCAGGATAGATCACATCCTGGGCCATAAATCTAGCCTTGGTAAATTCAAAAAAATTGAAATCATTCCAAGTATCTTTTCTGACCACAATGCAGTAAGATTAGATATCAATTACAGAAGAAAAACTATTAAAAATTCCAACATATGGAGGCTGAACAACACACTGCAGAATAACCAACAAATCACAGAAAAAATCAAAATATGCTTAGAAAGGAATGAAAATGAAAACATAACTAACAACCCAAAACCTGTGGGACACTATAAAAGCAGTGCTCAGTTCAGTTCAGTCACTCAGTCGTGTCCGACTATTTACGATCCCAAAAATCGCAGCACGCCAGGCCTCCCTGTCCATCACCAACTCCCAGAGTTCACTCAGACTCACGTCCATCTAGTCCATGATGCCATCCAGCCGTCTCATCCTCTGTCATCCCCTTCTCCTCCTGCCCCCAATCCCTCCCAGCATCAGAGTCTTTTGCAATGAGTCAACTCTTCGCGTGAGGTAGCCAAAGTACTGGAGTTTCAGCTTCAGCATCATTCCCTCCAAAGAAATGCCAGGGCTGATCTCCTTCAGAATGGACTGGTTGGATCTCCTTGCAGTCCAAGGGACTCTCAAGAGTCTTCTCCAACACCACAGTTCAAAAGCATCAATTCTTTGGCACTCAGCTTTCTTCACAGTCCAACTCTCACATCCATACATGACCACTGGAAAAACCATAGCCTTGACTAGACAGACCTTTGTTGGCAAAGTAATGTCTCTCCTTTTCAATATGCTATCTAAGGGGAAGGTTCATAGCAATACAGGTATATCTCAAGAAACAAGAAAAAAGTCAAGTAAATAACCTAACTCTACATCTAAAGCAACTAGAAAAGGGAGAAATGAAGAACCCCAGGGTTAGTAGAATGAAAGGAATCTTAAAAATTAGGGCAGCAATAAATGCAAAAGAAAGAAAAGAGACCATAGCAAAACTCAACGAAGCCAAAAGCTGGTTCTTTGAGAGGATAAATAAAATTGACAAACCATTATCCAGACTCATCAAGAAACAAAGGAGAAAAATCAAATCAATAAAATTAGAAATGAAAATGGAGAGATCACAACAGACAACACAGAAATACAAAGGATCATAAGAGACTACCGTCAGCAATTATATGCCAATAAAATGGACAACTTGGAAGAATGGAAAAATTCTTAGAAAAGTACAACTTACCAAAACTGAACCAGGAAGAAATAGAAAATCTTAACAGATCCATCACAAGCAGGGAAATTGAAGCTGTAATCAAAAATCTTCCAGCAAACAAAAGCCCAGGTCCAGACGGCTTCACAGCTGAATTCTACCGAAAATTTAGAGAAGCACTAACAACTATCCTACTCAAACTCTTCCAGAAAATTGCAGAGGAAGGTAAACTTCCAAACTCATTCTATGAGGCCACCATCACCCCAATATCAAAACCTGACAAAGATGCCACAAGAAAAGAAAACTACAGGCATATATCACTGATGAACATAGATGCAAAAATCCTTAACAAAATTCTAGCAAGCAGAATCCAACAACACATTAAAAAGATCATACGTCATGACCAAATGGGCTTAATCCCAAGGATGCAAGGATTCTTCAATATCTGCAAATCAATCAACATAATACACCACATTAACAAACTGAAAGATAAAATCCATATGATTATCTCAATAGATGCAGAGAAAGCTTTTGACAAAATTCAACATCCATTTATGATTAAAAAAAAAAAAAAAAACCTCTCCAGAAAGCAGGAATAGAAGGAACATACCTCAACATAATAAAAGCTATATACAACAAATCCACAGCAAACATTATCCTCAATGGTGGAATATTGAAAGCTGCTGCTGCTGCTGCTGGTAAGTCGAATCAGTCATGTCCGACTCTGTGCGACCCCATAGACGGAAGCCCACCAGGCTCCTCTGTCCCTGGGATTCTCCAGGCAAGAACAGTGGAATGGGTTGCCATTTCCTTCTCCAGTGCATGAAAGCAAAAAGTGAAAGTGAAGTCACTCAGTCGTGTCCGACTCCCAGAGACCTCATGGACTGTAGCCTACAAGGCTCCTCCATCCATGGGATTTCCCAGGCAAGAGTACTGGAGTGGGGTGCCATTGCCTTCTCCAAATATTGAAAGCATTTCCCCTAAAGTCAGGAACAAGACAAGGGTGCCCACTCTCACCACTACTATTCAACGTAGTTTTGGAAGTTTTGGCCACAGCAATCAGAGCAGAAAAAGAAATAAAAGGAATCCAAATTGGAAAAGAAGAAGTAAAACTCTCACTGTTTGCAGATGACATGATCCTCTACATAGAAAACCCTAAAGACTCCACCAGAAAACTACTAGAGCTAATCAATGAATATAGTAAAGTTGCAGAATATAAAATCAACACAGAGAAATCCCTTACATTCCTATACACTAATAATGAGAAAACAGAAAAAGAAATTAAGGAAACAATTCCATTCACCATTGTAACAAAAAGAATAAAATACTTAGGAATATATCTACCTAAAGAAACTACAGACCTATATATAGAAAACTATAAAACCCTGGTGAACGAAATCAAAGAGGACACTAATAGAGAAATATACCATGTTCAGGGATCAGAAGAATCAATATAGTGAAAATGAGTAAACTACCCAAAGCAATCTATAGATTCAATGCAATCCTTATCAAGCAACCAATGGTATTTTTCACAGAGCTAGAACAAATAATTTCACAAATTGTATGGAAATATGAAAAACCTCAAATAGCCAAAGCAATCTTGAGAAAGAAGAATGGAACTGGAGGAATCAACCTGCCTGACTTCAGGCTATACTAAAAAGCCACATTCATCAAGACAGTATGGTACTGACACAAAGACAGAAATATAGATCAATGGAACAAAATAGAAAGCCTAGAGAAAAACCCACGCACCTATGGACACCTTATCTTTGACAAAGGAGGCAAGAATATACGATGGAGAAAAGACAATCTCTTTAACAAGCGGTGCTGGGAAAACTGGTCAACCACTTGTAAAAGAATGAAACTAGAACACTTTCTAACACCATACACAAAAATAAACTCAAAATGGATTAAAAATCTAAACGAAAGACCAGAAAATATAGATCTCCTAGAGGAGAATATAGGCAAAACACTCTCCAACATAAATTACAGCTGGATCCTCTATGACCCACCTCCCAGAATATTGGAAATAAAAGCAAAAATAAACAAATAGGACCTAATTAAAATTGAAAGCTTCTGCACAACAAAGGAAACTATAAGCAAGGTGAAGAGATAGCCTTCAGAATGGGAGAAAATAATAACAAATGAAGCAACTGACAAACAACTAATCTCAAAAATATACAAGCAACTCCTCCAGCTCAATTCCAGAAAAATTAATGACCCAATCAAAACTGGGCCAAAGAACCAAACAGACATTTCTCCAAATAAGACATCCAGATGGCTAAGAAACACATGAAAAGATGCTCAACATCACTCATTATCAGAGAAATGCAAATCAAAACCACAATGAGGTACCATTTCACGCCAGTCCGAATGGCTGCGATCCAAAAGTCTACAAGCAATAAATGCTGGAGAGGGTGTGGAGAAAAGGGAACCCTCTTACACTGTTGGTGGGAATGCAAACTAGTACAGCCACTATGGGGAACAGTGTGGAGATTCCTTAAAAAACTGGAAATAGAACTGCCATACGATCCAGCAATCCCACTACTGGGCATACACCCTGAGGAAACCAGAATTGAAAGAGACACATGTACCCCAATGTTCATCGCAGCACTGTTTATAATAAATAGCCAGGACATGGAAGCAACCTAGATGTCCATCGGCAGAAGAATGGATAAGAAAGCTGTGGTACATATACACAATGGAGTATTACTCAGCCATTAAAAAGAAAACATTTGAATCAGTTCTAATGAGGTGGATGAAACTGGAGTCTATTATACAGAGTGAAGTAAGGTGGAAAGAAAAACATCAATACAGTATACTAACACATATAAATGGAATTTAGAAAGATGATAATGATAACCCGGTATACAAGACAGCAAAGGAGACACAGATGTATAGAACAGTCTTTTGGACTCTGTGGGAGAGGGCGAGGGTGGGATATTTTGGAAGAATGGCATTGAAACATGTATAATATCATATGTGAAACGAATCGCCAGTCCAGGTTTGATGCACGATACAGGATGCTCAGGGCTGGTGCACTGGGATGACCCAGAGGGATGGTATGGAGAGGGAGATGGGAAGGGGGTTCAGGATGGGGAACACGTGTACACCCGTGGCAGATTCATGTTGATGTATGGCAAAACCAGTACAATATTGTAAAGTAATTAGACTCCAATTAAAATAAATAAATTTATATTTAAAAAATACAAGAATGAACAGTGAGGTCCTACTGTATAGCACAGGAAACTATATTCAATATCCTGTGATAAACCATAATGGAAAAGAATATGAAAAATATGTATGTATAACTGAGTCAATTTGCTGTACAGCAGAAATTAACACAACATTGTCAATTGACTATACTTCCATAAAAATAAATAAATAAAATATTTACTCTGTGGCCCTTTATAAAAAGAGTGTGTGGACCTTTGTTTTCATAGTTCATCTTGCTTCATGAGATAATGAATACATGTTTATAAAATTAGATTTTATACTTAAAACATTCTCCAAGGAATTTAAATTGTAAAGGAAAAATAATATTTAAGGAAGCACAAATTTAATGTATAGAAAAAGAGAGAAAAAATGCATATATTTAAAACCGGATAAAATGGAGAACTTCCTGTTGATTTATTCAGTCAATGAAAATTCATGGGGAAGAAGAATTTGTAAGAATTTGAAAGTTCTCCTTGGGTGGTCTAACTGAAAGAATTTAAGCAATCTTGAATTTTTGTGGCAGAATGAACATATTTTTTACTCTTGCAAAATTATACACTGTGAATAAGAAATCATATTCTCCTAAACATCAAGTTTTACTGCTCATGAACTTCTCAGTTTCACGTTTACTTCCCTTTAACTAGCAAAAAATACTCTTTAAACTAAATGTTAGCCCAATAATGGCTCAACAATTTAGTAAATGTGAATCCATATTCCATTATCTTGCTAACAATTACAATTGCATTTATACAGAACCCAGTAATTTCTCCATGTAAAAACAATTGCTTCATCTCTTCTACAGACCCTCATCAGAGTTTACATTGTTTTAGAGATTACATGTTCTATAATCTCTACTTAGAATTAAGGCTTGGATATTTTTGCAGTTGATTTCCTTCGATAATTAAGTTCATTTTGTCTCATTTTCTTAGGCAGGGTTACAGGAATTGCCATGTAAATGAATATGCAAGTTGGTGACTAAGGATACTATGTTTTTACTAGGACAGCAGCCAAGTCCATCTGTTTACATACAGGTGGTTATAAGTAAAACATATCAGTCATGGAGAAGGAAGTAAGAAGGAAAGAAAAGAGGTAGAAACCCCGCCCTGTCCCCTCCATTCAAAGAATTCAACTTTAAGCACTCAGTTTAATGAAGGCTTCTTTATAAGGCATTTCCTTACCCCTCTGCTGTCTGATTTAGAGGTTAGAATCAATTACTTCTTTTCTTATACCCCGTTACACCTAGTTCAAGTATCTGTTCTATAACAATTACAGACAATTGGTTTACATGTCCACTTCCGTCCGCCAGGCTGTAGGCTCCTTAGGGGAAGGACTGTACCTCAGCCTTGCCAAATTCAGTGCCAGCCACAAAGCATTTTCAACAAACCTTTGTAGATGAGTAAATGCACCTCATTATCTTTGCCTGGAGAATTCCTCGGACAGAGGAGCCTGGTGGGCTACAGTCCATGGGGTTGCAAAGAGTCGAACATAACTGGAGTGACTTAGCACAGCCCAGAACAGCACAACTTGCTCAATGCAGGCTTATCTGCTTTCTCATTTGCAGCCAAACTAAACCAGACTGAACCCTGAGATCCTTGACTTCCCATGTGCCTTTTCTTGGGGTACCAGGGAATGCTCATAATCCCCCAGCATTCCTCTCTGCTCCCAAAATTGTCCCTTTGTCTAGAGCATCCTGGCCTATCCTACCCACACCAACACAAATCAGCTAGAAAGAGTTTTAACGGATTTAGAGATCATATGCTCCCACCCCTCCTATCTATCCGTAAAAGTCCACCTCAAGCACCACTTCCTCCATGAAGACTTTGTGGTCACTGTCTCACAATACAGAAAGACACTTGGCACTTTGGAACTTCCCTATGGCAATCATTGCATGTGTTAGACTTATTCCTGGGCATGTTTTCACATCTGCTACAGTGCCAGGTTGAAAACTATAATTTTTAAAATATTTTGGTGTCCTAAAAATTAAACAGTAACATCTGTAATTTCTACAATTAAACCTTTCACGCTTTGGGAGGGAAGCATATCATTCTTTCAATCAAAACAAAAGTTTGTTTCTCTGCTCAAGTTTCCCAAGTGTCAGCTTCGTGTGTGTAATGGGTATTTACTCAGTCAACCTTGATTCTCAAGCACACAGCGGCCTGTGAGCATTTTCAGGAAAGACAGCCCTACTCCTCTCAGTGAGCCTTCAAAGGGTAAGCAGGGGACCAACCGCACAGTAAATGTATGATGAGATGACTAGAACTAGCATTTACTCAATGATGAGCAAGAAATAAGTTTAAACAGTCCCATCCAAATCTTGTTAGTGCCCCACGGAGAGCACACTGCTCCCATAACACAGGAAACAGCGCAAATCTTGAGAAGCCAGCAGTACAAAATGCATAGCTTCCTATCTTTCCTCTCCCCACCTCTCAGTGCCCTTGGCGAGGCGCCACCTGCTTCCAGCTTTGTTTGGAAAAGGATTCATGGGACAGAGGCATTAACATTGTGCAGACTAATGCATCTTTGGATTTTTCTGGAGGCCACTGCTGTTTCTTCTGCTGGAGTCCACTTAGCAAATATCTTGGGAATGCAGTTTCTCTAATGTCTTAGAAGCTTCTCTACTTTTGATTCCTGAAGTATCACTGTCCACATCCTCAATCAGAAATCAGAAGGTACCTAGCCCGTTTCCTGTGTTCAAGGCAGCACTAAGCACCAAGAGCTGTAGGCTCCTGGGCCGCTGGCAGGTTGGGGGGCGGGCAGAGAGGATGCAGAGCAGCAGCAGCACTGACTCTACCTAGTCTTTTAGATCAGTATTACCAGGACCAGACCGAAACACAGGCCTGTGTCTTCTCGAGCATCTTCTAGTTAATCCAGTCAACAGTTTTCAAAACACAATCTGTGGGGCTTCCCTGGTGGCTCAGTGGTAAAGAATCTGCCTGCCAATGCAGGAGACACAGGTTCCATCCCTCATCCGGGAAGGTCCCATGTGCTGCCGAGCAACTAAGCCTGTGCACCACAACTATTGAGCCTGTGTGCTACAGCCTGTGCTCCACGAGAGAAGCCACTGCAGTGAGAAATCCACACAGCACAGCTAGGGAGTAGCCCCTTCTCAGCACAGCTAGAGAGCAACCTGCACAGCAAGGAAGACCCAGCTCAGCCAAAAATAAATAAATAAGCAAATACAATTTTATATATATATATATATTTAATTAAAAAAAAAAAAAAGATCCGTGGCTGCCCTGAATTCCTGGAAGTTTTCTGAGGGATGGAGGTCTCTGAGAGATGCCTACAGAAAGGGTAGCGCCAGACAGGAGTGAGAGAGAATGGGGTGGGCAGAACGTCAAACCACTGACTCACAGCAACGCTTCTCTTGTGTGTCTTACTTTATAAGATAGCTTTTAAATTTTATCTTTTATTATTAAAATTGCCCAAAATACATGAAAATAGGGAGAACTCAAAACACTGCAGCTTTCAACAAAATAATCCTGAGTGCTTTGCCTTATTTGTTTCTATTTTTCTTATAAGAATTTATGTGAAATAAGACTTCTGCTACTATTTAAAAAAAAATACTGGGTTAGATAACTTCCAGTATAGATTATAGTTTGCTGGCTCCAGTCGCTGCATCATGAGTTTAATCTATTGAAAGGAAAGTGTCAGGTCTATGTGCCAGTCTTCATATTTGCAGAGCTTCCATTGTTTTTAATATTTATTTATTTGGCTGTATCAGGTCTTAGTTGTGGCACACAGGATCTTCATTGCGTCATGTGGGATCACTCTTGTGCGCTGACTCTCTAGTTGCGGCACAGGCTTAGTTGCTTCACAGCTTGTGGGATCTTCCCAGATCAGGGATTGAACCTGTGTCCCCTGCATTATAAGATGGATTCTTAACCATTGGATCACCAGGGAAGTCCCATGATTCCATTGTTTTTGACCTGAGGTAATTCTCTCTTCAAGATATTACATTGAAAAAAAAAAAAGATATTGCATTGAGTTCCCACTACAGTATTTTTTCACATTTAAAATCCTCCTCCTCGTGGGATTTCCCTGGCAGTGTAGTGGTTAGGACTCTACTCTTTTCCTGCTGGGGGGCCTGGGTTTGATCCCTGGTTAGGGAACTAAGATCCCAAAAGCTGCACAAGAAAACAACAACAAAAAAATGCCTCTCCTTCGAAATTCAGTGCCTTTTATTATGATACTCAAGAGGATCTAACATCTCCCCCTTACAGGCTTACTTAGAGTGAGTCACCCTCTGTGATACCCTTGTGTGGTCCCCTCTCAGGTTGACATGGCAAGCCAAATACAATGGAGCCTTAATAAGCTTGCGTGTGGGACTTGTCCCTTTGAAACACTCTTTGTTGAATCCAAGCCCTCATGCTGGGAGGAAGCCCAAGCGACCATACGAAGAGGCTGTTGGTGAAGAAGACTGAGACGCCTGACTGACAACATCAGCTGAGCAGAGCAACCAGCCAGCAACAAGCACTGACCCCCAGCCACACAAGCGAGGCCAGTAGAACCTTCCAGCTACCCCAGGGCCCCAGTCAATGCTCACAGGAAGCAATCCCTAGTCAACCTCTAGAATCACGTGAAGTAGTCAACTCCATGTGATATGAAGTCATTGTGTTAAGCCAATACATTTTAAGATGTCTTATCTTGCAGTGGTAGATAACGAAAGCACATGGCTCCACTCTTCCTAGACCAAAAAAAGCCCACAAAAATGATCTTTCAGTTCAGTGTGTGTGGGTTTCGGTCGTGTCCAACTCTGTGACCCCATGGACTGTAGCCCACCAGACTCCTCTGTCCATGGAATTCTCCAGGCAAGAATACTGGAGAGGGTTGCCATTTACCACTCCAGTGGATCATCTCTACCCATTGATCCAACCTGCATCTCCTGCTTCTCTTGCATCGGCAGATGGATTCTTTACTACTGAGACATAGCAAATACCAGTTTTTTAAATTTTTTAGCATCAGTTTATTTATTTGACTGCTCTGGGTCTTAGTTGGGGCATGCAAGATCTTTGATCTTTGCTGTCACATGCAGTATCTTTAGTTGCGCGTATGGAATTTAGTTTCCTGACCAGGGCTCAAATCCAGGTCCCCTTCATGGAAAGGAGCATGGAGTCATAGCCACTGGACCAACAGGGAAGTCTCTCAATAAGCATATATTAAGTGTATGCACATAGCAGAAGCTAGCTAGATACTGGAACCACAATGGCAAAGAAGTCCATTCCTGTCCCAAGATTCATTACCTGGAAGGAGAGACAAACATCTAAACAAATAAATACAGTGGAGAGTCACACATGCAATAATAAATGTGTGTACAAGAAATAGGACTAATAAGAAGGAGTAAGTATTGAGAAAGACTGCCAAGAAAAGTTTCTTAGAGGCAAAAATACCTCAGCAGGGTTTATGAGGGTCAGTTGGGAAAAAGCAGTTGGGGAATCATGAGAGCATGATGCAGAAAAGGTAGTAATAGAACATGATGTGTGCAGACACCTGCAAGACCCATCTCTACTGAAAGGACGAGGGAGGGGAAGGTGAACAGGAGAACGCATACAGAGGTGCCAGGTCACAGTAACCTAGGAGGGCTGCTCCATTTAACTGCAAGGGCAATGAGGACAGTTAGGAGAGGAATTCCAGGCAGAGTCAGGCTGTGCTTTTTTTGGGGGGGGGTCGGGGCGGGGGGCTGCAGTTGGTCTTCGTTGCTGTGCACAGGCTTTCCTTAGTTGTGGCAAGGGCTTACTGTCTAGTTTCTGGCTTCTCATTGAGGTGGTCACTCTCTCTTATTGTGGAACAAGGTTCTAGGGTCGTGGGTGTCAGTAGTTCTGGTGCACAGGCTTAGTTGCTCCACACCACGTGGAATCTTCCTGGACCAGGGACGAACCAGTGTCCCCTGCATTGGCCAGTAGATTCTTAACCACTAGACCACCAGGGAAGTCCCTTAGCTCAGGTATTGAAAGACCATATGGGCTGCTATCTGCAGGATAGATCTTCAGAAGCAAAACCAGAAACAACAGCACTTGTTAGAGGCTTGAAGTCGGGCAGTGAAAGTAGAACTGAGAGGAGAGAATGGATTTGAGGAATACTGAAAAGGGAAAAATTGGGGTGAAAAGAACAGTGAAAATAATTTTGTGTTTCATCATCCTCTTTTTCAGAGCTGGTGCACTAGGGCTCCAGACAAATCTGGCATAGCTGGGAGAACGGCTTCTCACAAGAGGATTAAGCAAGTAAGTAAACATTTGGGAAGTGGCAGAGCAGTTTCTCACTGTTGCAGAAAGGCGTTGCAAATGTGGAGAGAAGAAACTGTAGTATTGGACTGGAATTTGAAGATATCAGTTTGAAGTTGTGGCTGTTTAAGATAGATTACATGATAGACGATGGGCTTCCCAGGTGGCGCTGTGGTAAAGAACCTGCCTGCCAGTGCAGAAGACTTAAGAGACAAGAGTCCAATCCCTGGGATGGGAAGATCCACTGGAGATGGAAGTGGCAACCCATTTCAGTCTTCTTACCTGGAGAATCCTGTGGACAGAGGAGCCTGGCCAGCTATGACTGAAGTGACTTAGCACGCACACATGTACATGATAGATGATAGATGGATAGATCCATAGATATGGAAATAGGTATGAACAAAAAAAGTGTGTTACATTTCCTAGTTGTGAGCACCAAAAGGGCTCAGAAGCAATGACAGCTGATTGCAGTAAAATCTCAGCATCAAAATCTCAGTTTCTGGTTTCTTGGAAAAATGTCTGATTCCAGGGCTAGGGCAGGAGAAAACAAGATAAGTCTGGAAATACAAAGGACACAGGAGCCCGCTATACGGGGCTTCCATTAGCCAGAGCTGGGATGATTTGAGCACCAAAATAAATAATGACACTGAATATAATCTATCGGGGGGAAAAAATCAAAATTCATGAGTTCGTAATTATATAACTACATAAATAAATAAATATTAGGGAAAAGAGAAAGCCTCTACCTTATAGCAGAATGCCAACCAATAAATATAGATGGAATGATGGAATTAGAAAATCATGACTTGGCAGCCATCCAAGTTATTAGTTATTAGTAATAACTAATAGTAACAATATTATTAGTTATTCAGTTCAGTTCAGTCGCTCAGTCGTGTCTGACTCTTTGTGACCCCATGAATCACAGCACGCCAGGCCTCCCTGTGCATCACCAACTCCCGGAGTTCACTCAGACTCACGTCCATCAAGTCGGTGATGCCATCAGCCATCTCATCCTCTGTCGTCCCCTTCTCCTCCTGCCCCCAATCCCTCCCAGCATCAGAGTCTTTTCCAATGAGTCAACTCTTCGCATGAGGTGGCCAAAATACTGGAGTTTCAGGTTTAGCATCATTCCTTCCAAAGAACACCCAGGGCTGATCTCCTTCAGAATGGACTGGTTGGATTTCCTTCCAGTCCAAGGGACTCTCAAGAGTCTTCTCCAACACCACAATTCAAAAGCATCAGTTCTTCAGTGCTCAACTTTCTTCACAGTCCAACTCTCACATCCATAGATGACTACTGGAAAAACCATAGCGTTGACTAGACAGACCTTAGTTGGCAAAGTAATGTCTCTGCTTTAGAATATGCTATCTAGGTTGGTCATAACTTTCCTTCCAAGGAGTAAGCATCTTTTAATTTCATGGCTGCAGTCACCATCTGCAGTGATTTTGGAGCCCCCAAAAATAAAGTCTGACATTGTTTCCACTGTTTCCCCATCTATTTCCCATGAAGTGATAGGACCAGATGCCATGATCTTCGTTTCTGAATGTAATTAATGTAGAATCATCATTGGATGCTAAAACTTGCAGGGAACATTTGATAAGGATATGGACATAGTCTCAAGGCAGATCCCCAAATATTTGTCTAATTATTTAAAAGTACAAAATACTTACTATTTAAGTTGAAAATGAACAAAGTTAGCCAGCTCCATCTTAAGTGATAAAATACAGCATGACCAGGAACAGGATAAATTGACATTATCCTTAAAACACAGCATTACTTCCAGGAAATTCCTGCCAAAAATGCACGACCCAAATCTAGTAATGAGAAATATCAGATCAACACATGGTAAGGGATGTTCTACAAAGCAATTATCCTGCTCTTTAAAAATTGTCAAAGTTGTGAAAAACAAGGAAAGAAGGAGGAAATGTTCCAGACTGAGGGAAACTAAAAACACTTGCTAAATACAACACATGATCCTGGGTTGGCTTCTGAAATTATAAATCACATTATTGAGATGATGTTGAAATTCGAATGAGGCCTATAGGTCAGATGGCAGTATTACAGCAAAATTTATTTCCTGGTCTCAATGGTTTCATTCTGGTTAAATAAGCGTCCTTGTTTTGAGGAAATACACACTGAAGTAATAAAGAATGATGGGACATCATGTCTGCAACTGCTCTCAACTGGTTCAGGAACAAAACAACAGTACTCTGCATAAGCATACAGATGGAACAATAAGACAAATGAGGTAAGGTATAAACAATTGAAGAGTCTGGGATAAAAGGACATATGAAAGTTCTTGTGCTACTCTTGCAGTTGTTCTATAGACATGAACTTACTTTTAAACAAAAAAAAAGTTTAATGTGTTAATATTCTAGAAAATGCAAACTCCTCTAAAGTGACAGAAAGCAGATCACTGGTTGTCTGAGTGGGGAGGGACCAAGGAAGGAACTAGGATTACACAGGGACACAAGGAAATTTGGGGGGGTAATGGATATGTTCATTATCTTGACTGTGGTAATGACTTCCTTGGTGTATGTCAGAACTTACACTACACCGTTAAAAATCTACTAATAAGTAAAATAGAAGAAATTATTTTTTAAATTCCTGATCCCTGTCTAGGGAATCCAACCAACTTTTTCTGGTCATGTGCATCCATATTCCTGGAACACCCTATCCCAGGAAACTCCTCTATCTTATCCACTGTTCTGTAAGCAAGAAGACAGTGGACTTCCATCTCCTCCATTGACTCTTCCTTTACCAAAATCTGCTGTCTTTCATTGATTCAGCAAAGCTTATTGTTGAATATTTTGAAGTCGTGACTTTTTTTTTGAAGTATACCTGGATTGCAATGTTATGTTAATTTCTGCTGTATAGTAAAGTGATTCAGTTATACATACATATTATATATATGTATATATACATTCCTTTTCGTATTTTCCCCTTATGGGCTTTTTTTCCTACTTCACACACTCCCTAATCATTACATTTTATTTTTTATTTATTTATTTATTTATTTACTTGGCTGCATCGGGTATTAGTTGCTCTGCAGCATGTGGGATCTTAGATCCCCTAAGTAAGTAAGTAAAGTCACTCAGTCGTGTCCGACTCTTTGTGACCCCGTGGACTGCAGCCCACCAGGCTCCTCAGTCCATGGCATTCTCCAGGCAAGAATACTGGAGTGGGTTGCCATTTCCTTCTCCAGGGGATCTTCCCAACCCAGGGATCGAACCCAGGTTTCCCGCATTGGAGGCAGACGCTTTAACCTCTGAGCCACCAGGGACCAAGGATCAAACCCATGTGCCCTGAATTGAAAGGTGGATTCTTAACCGCTGGACCACCAGGGAAGTCCCCTTATCACTGAATTTTAAAGTGTACTAACTTTTACCATTCATACAATGGAAGTATACAATCTTTTCTATTGCCATATTTATAGTAATTTAAAATATTCATTTTTATGTTTCTGGCTTATTTTTACATCAGAATTGAAGGTCAGATGTTTAAGTTTTCAGAGAACATATACTGTTAAGCAGAACTGTGTGATGTCTACCTCGGTGCAGTCAAGAGAGCAGAGGCAGGCAGGAGGGCAGCACAGGGAACGTGGTTGGATTCCAGGGTGGGGTTCCAGCCCTGGTGCCATCACTAACCAGCTGTCAGCTCTGTGCCAAGAATGCTTTGCCTCCACCTGAAAGTAACACAACATTACTTTCAATTAAATTACTTCAATTTAATTGTAATTTCAATTCCTTCAATTAAAAATTTTCAACATATAGCAAGATTCATCTTACCATTGATGACATCTTACAATTATAAAGGGGCTTCCCATGTGGCACTAGTGGTAAAGAACCTGCCTATGCAGGAGACATTAGAGACACAGATCTGATCCCTGAATTGGGAAGATTCCCTGGAGGAGGGCATGGCAGCCCACTCCAGTATTATTGCCTAGAGAATCTCCAGACAGAGGAGTCTGGCAGGCTACAGTTCATAGGGTCACACAGAGTTGGACACGACTGAAGCCATTTAGCACACACACATAAAATTATAAATGGCAACACTTTTTTTTCTTAGTGGTGTTTAAACTGAAGGTATATCTTGAATGATTTTTAAAAAAAGCAAGGGGAACTAATCTGGATTAAAGGAAGTAAAAGAGAAATGACAACCTGAAAAAAAGAGAATGTTTTGCCTCATCTGTTTAGGTCTAGATGTCCCATATGTCAAAACAAGAGGTGGATTAAATGTCATAGAATCCACCAGTAAAATGTTCTCCACCTTTAGATTATTTGAGGTGTGACCGCTAGATGGAACCCCTGAGCCCATGTTCATGCTGATGCTTTATAAGGAGAGGTGGTGAGGCAGCAGGAAGCCCAAAAAGCATGGATGCAACATACAGAAAGAATGCAAAGTTGTCCCCTGCAGACAACCATATTCCTGTGTCTTTAACATCTGGGCTGGGAAATTAGAGATCAGAGGCAGTCAGGCCAAAGAGAAAGTCACAAATGTTTTTTTAGTCTCCTGTTTACCAAACTCCAAGGCCCTTTGCAAATCCTGTGTGATTTTCTGTGTTATCTGAAGTGAAACTTATTTTGAGTTTCACATGTTTTTAGCCAAATGTATTCAAATGAATATTATTTTTTAAAGAAGGGGGATGTACGTCACTTATGTCAAAAGCATTCAAGGATGCTAAAGAGAAATGGTTTTTTAAAATTTGAAAATAAAACTTCTATGAAAACTATCAAAATGGATGAGAGTTTTTAAAAAAAACACATACCATGTCAATGTATGGCAAAACCAATACAGTATTGTAAAGTAAAATAAAGTAAAAAAAATAAAATAAAATAACATACCAAACTATAAGCAGATAGAATAGATTTTATTTTTGTGGCATTTGTGTATGCTAATACAAAATGTTCTGTTGTATGTTCTGTTAACACTCGAACATAGAAGCAACAAGTGCTACAGTATAACTGATTCCTTATTCAGTGTTTACAAGTTGCACCTGTAAGAAGTGACATGCTCTGTGCCCCTCAAATAATCCTTTTCTCTTATTGCTGACCTTTTCTGATGAATATTTTTCAAAACTCTTTCTAAACTGACTTCACTGTCTTTATTGGGAGATATTTCCTTCCACTGTGCATATTTAGCAGTCAGAAAGGTACTCTGCCTTTGGGAAGAAGCTATCCAGACACTTAAGAATGATAAATGATAATGGTGAGATTCATGCAGCATCATTCAGATTCAGCAAGAACTTAATGAGAAAATGATACATGGCAGAAATTTTAATTCCTTTATTTATTTCTCATAATACCTTTGTTCACGGCAAATAGATCGGGAAACAATGGAAACAGTGAGAGACTTTATTTTAGGGGACTCCAAAATCACTGCAGTTGGTGACTGCAGCCATGAGATTAAAAGATGCTTGCTCCTTGGAAGAAAAGTTATTCTTCCAACCTAGCCAGCGTATTAAAAAGCAGAGACATTACTTTGCCAACAAAGGTCCATCTAGTCAAAGCTATGGTTTTTCTAGTAGTCATGTATGGATGTGAGAGTTGGACTATAAAGAAAGCTGAGCACCAAAGAATTGATGCTTTGGGACTGTGATATTGGAGAAGACTGTTGAGAGTACAATGGACTGCAAGAAGATGAAACCAATCAATCCTAAAGGAAATCAGTCCTGAATATTCATTGGAAGGACTGATGCTAAAGCTGAAACTCCAATACTTTGGCCACCTGATGCAAGAGCTAACTCATTGGAAAAGACCTTGATGCTGGGAAAGATTGAAGGCAGGAGGAGAAGGAAATGACAGAGGATGAGATGGTTGGATGACATCACCAACTCGATGGATATGAGTTTGCACAAGCTTCGGGAGTTGGTGATAGACAGGGAAGCCTGGTTTCCTGCTGCAGTCCATGGGGCTGGAAAGAGTCGTCTGACACGACTGAGCGACTGAACTGAACTGAATACCTTTGTTGATCGCCATTTTTAATGACATTTTATAGACTGTGAGACAGACACTTAGAGATGGTAGGTAATTTGCACTAATAACAAAAGTGGGAAAGCCAGAATTCATACCAATGTCTCTTAATGTCAAACCCAGTGCTTCCCAATTCTCCAAGGTACAACTTATTTCCTGAGTCTTAACAAGGAAGGCAGAACCCTCACAGGTGAGTAAGCATGAAGGTATGGAAATGTTTGGGCTTCCCAAGTGGCTCAGTGGAAAAAATCGACCTGCCAATGCAGGAGATGTAGGTTCAATCCCTGGGTCAGGAGGATCCCCAGGAGAAGGAAATGGCAGCCCACTCCAATAATCTTGCCTGGGAAGTCCCACTGACAGAGAAGACTGGCAAGCTACACTCCATCGGGTTGCAGAGAGTCAGACATGACTTAGCAACAGAGCATGGAAGGGGTGTCTTCCCTCTTTGTTAGAGATATTCTTCCTTTTCATAATTATCATTCTTCTTTCACCAGCAAAGAGGAATATTTAAGGGACAGACCACATATAGGCACTTGTCATCAACAGTGCAAAGTTATATAACGTCAACAGTCAGCAGCAGATGAGAAATCGTGTAAAAGCACTGACTGACAAATAGGAACACAAGGAAGGCACTACAGCTGCTGACAGGTCACCTCCATCGTCCCCAAACCAAGGAAAACGTGTCTGTGGGACTTGGGCTGAAGCTCAACACAGTACCAGAGACCTGGTTTTCTTGTCACTGTTGCTGACAATGACGATGTTGTAAAGGGATGGTTCAGACAGTGAATTCTCTGAGCAGCATGGAGAAGGATTTTCTCTGTTATTCCTTCTCACCCACAAACTAGTACAGGATGTCCCACTCAGCCTATACTTAGGAAGGCAGCTAGACCTGACGTTTAGGAAGCTCTGCCTTCCCTCAGGAGGGCGAAGGAGGGGAACCCGAATGCAGAGAGTATCTACCATTTTCCCTAAGGCCTCATAAAGTGGCCGTCTTCCTTAGTTCCTGCAGTTCCTGGAACAAGACTGAAGGAATTGTGAGTGTACTCATCAGCCCTCTAACTTTCATATCAAACTGGGCACATTGTCCTTTAAGAAGAAATCTCTCACAAGGAGAATGTCGGTCCCTGTGAGTAGCTGGAAATGTTGGTCTATACATCTAACCCGGAGGTAGAAGAGAGAACTGGGCTGTTCCAATCCACTCCCCTAATGATTTCCCAGCCCCATTCAGTTCCGTGGGCAGCAGATAAGACAGAGGCTGTTAACCCAGCCTGCTGACCAAGTCTCGGCAGGTCCTTTTATCATGGCAAGTCTGAACCGAAAGAGAAATTTTGTTGCAGTGTTTCCTTTCTTTCCCTTAAGCTATCTCTGCTCAGAGCTATGGGTGCAGCCCACTGCTGCAGATGGCAGACCACCCCCTCCCACAGTGTTTCTGGTCGGCTGGCTTTTGTGCTGGCTCCGTGGGAGGAAATTCCTTCTTGACCTCAGCATTCCTTCCTGACAATTACCATATGCCTGTAGAGACCTGGGAAGCTTCACCCTAGTTTGCACTGTCCCTGTGGAGGCCATTCTTCTCCAGAGAAGGCCTGAAAGCTTGCTTTTTTCATTATAAGCTACCTTGTTTCTATGAGATTCTGTAAAAGTGAAGGACTAATGCTAAAGCCCCAATTCTTTGGCCACCTGAATGGAAGAGTCAACTCATTGAAAAAGACCCTGATGCTGGGAAAGACTGTGGTCAGAAGAAAAAGGGGCCAACAGAGGATGGCATTATTGGATGGCATCACTGACTCAATAGACACGAGTTTAAGCAAACCCCAGGAGACAGTGAAGGACAGGGAAGACTGGCGTGCTGCAGCTCATGGGGTCACAAAGACGAGGATATGGCTGAGCAACTGAACAACAACAAAACAGTGAATGGCACAAATTAATTATTCCATCCATTAAAAAAAAAAAGATTTCATCTAAATCATTTAAAGCATGTTGCCTGGTTGCTAGGGCTTCCCAGATGACTCAGTGGCAAAGAATCTGCCTGCAGTGCAGGAGACTCAAGAGACACGGGTTCGAGCCCTGGCTTGAGAAGATACCCTGGAGGGGGGAATGGCAACCCACTTCTGCATTCTTGTGTGGGAAATCCCATATACAGAGGAGCCTGGTGGGCTACAGTCTGTGGGGTGGCAGAAGAGTCGGACATAACCGAGCAAAAACACACGCAAGCATGCCTAGTTGCTGGCCTGTGATGGCTGGCACAGGTAGCCAGGCTGAGTTTAATTAAAGGATTTTCCTGTGTCAACAACTGAGAGTAGCATTCTCATCTCTAACTCAGGAGGAGACTTTGATTAAAGTAGGAGATGGCCATTACCTCAGGGAGCAGGCCCTCCTCCTGTCTCTACCCCTACATTCTCCGCATGTCATCCTTACCGTACACCCCCCTGGGAAGAAGAGGGGACTGGAAGGAAATGCTGTGTTGCCCAGGACCACCACCTGCGCAAGGGTAGAGAAGATGTGTTCACAAAACATTTCTACAAGTCATAAGTGGTTTTTCTTAAAAGCAGTGAAATCTTTAAAAATTAGTAAGGCAGTCTATTTTTTTTTTCCAATTTTACTTATTTACTAAGTTACTTGCAAGGTTTTGCTTGTTTCATTTGTGTTGAATCATTTATTTTGAGAATACCAAAGGCATGCATATAGTAAAAGGCTACATAGCAAAAGTAATCTTCCTCCCACAGGCCTGCCAGACTCCTGCCCCAGTTTCCTTGTCTGCCGTCTGCTTAGTCGCTCAGTCATATCCATCTCTTTTGCAACCCCATGGACGTTAACCCACCTTTTGTCTCTGAAATTTTCCAGGCAGGAATACTAGAAGGGGTAGCCATTTCCTTCTCCAGGGGATCTTCCCAACCCAGGGATTCAACCTGCATCTCCTCCATTGTAGAGGAGATCCTTCCTGTGTTGCAGGCAGATTCTTTTCCATTGAGCCACCAGGGAAGCCCAGTTTCCACGTACATCCTTCCAAAGATACTTCTCTCAGTTATAGGCTGTATGTGTGTGCACTCATTGTTTATCCAAAATTCAAATTTAATTGAACATCTTGTATTTTATCTGGCAATCTCACACTGGCCCTCTCTGCTTCTAGACCTTCTCTGGAACAGAATTAGAATATATACAATTTAAAAATTATAATATAATGCAGAAATATAACGTAATATATTAATAGCATAATATATAATAAGTAAATAATACATATATAGTATATTAACTCATGTTTATGCACGTATCTATTATTTCTTTATTTTATCTATAATATATAGATAGAAATACATCTGTTCTTTCTATATTTATTAGATTAAATATCACATATAAATAATATGTAGTTATTTATAACTATAATGATATACTAATTATATATTAATTAATATATATTATATTATATAGTTATTATATTATAATAACTATAATGATATATATTAACCCATTTGTATAAATATATATTATTATTTCTATATCTGTGTGAATATATATCTCATATATATCATATATCAGTTCAGTCACTCAGTCGTGTCCAGCTCTTTGTGACTCCATGGATAGCAGCATGCCAGGCCTCCCTGTCCATCACCAACTCCTGGATTTTACTCAAACTCATCTCACATGCTAATAAACTAATGCTCAAAATTCTCCAAGCCAGGCTTCAGCAATATGTGAACCGTGAACTTCCAGATGTTCAAGCTGCTTTTAGAAAAGGCAAAGGAACCAGAGATCAAATTGCCAACATCCACTGGATCATGGAAAAAGCAAGAGAGTTCCAGAAAAACATCTACTTCTGCTTCATTGACTATGCCAAAGCCTTTGACTGTGTGGATAAAAATGAACTGTGGAAAATTCTGAAAGAGATGGGAATACCAGACCACCTGACCTGCCTCTTGAGAAACCTATATGCAGGTCAGGAAGCAATAGTTAGAACTGGACATGGAACAACAGACTGCTTCCAAATAGGAAAAAGAGTACGTCAAGGCTGTATATTGTCACCCTGCTTATTTAACTTATATGCAGAGTACATCATGAGAAACACTGGGCTGGAAGAAGCACAAGCTGGAATCAAGATTGCCGGGAGAAATATCAATAACCTCAGATATGCAGATGACACCATCCTTATGGCAGAAAGTGAAGAAAAACTAAAAAGCCTCTTGATGAAAGTGAAAGTGGAGAGTGAAAAAGTTGACTTAAAGCTCAACATTCAGAAAACGAAGATCATGGCATCCGGTCCCATTACTTCATGGCAAATAGATGGGGAAACAGTGGAAACAGTGGCAGACTTTATTTCTTTGGACTCCAAAATCACTGCAGATGGTGATTGCAGCCATGAAATTAGAAGACGCTTACTCCTTGGAAGGAAAGGTATGACCAACCTAGATAGCATATTCAAAAGCAGAGATATTACTTTGCCAACAAAAGTCTGTCTAGTCAAGGCTATGGTTTTTCCTGTGGTCATGTATGGATGTGAGAGTTGGACTGTGAAGAAAGCTGAGTGCTGAAGAATTGATGCTTTTGAACTGTGGTGTTGGAGAATACTCTTGCGACTTCCCTTGGACTGCAAGGAAGTCCAACCAGTCCATCCTAAAGGAGACCAGTCCTGAGTGTTCATTGGAAGGACTGATGCTGAGGCTGAAACTCCAGTACTTTGGCTACCTCATGTGAACAGTTGAAAAGACCCCCCTCATTGAAAAAGACCCTGATACTGGGAAGGATTGAGGGCAAGAGGAGAAGGGGACAACAGAGGACGAGATAGCTGGTTGGCATCACCAACTTGATGGACATGAGCTTGAGTAGACTCCAGGAGTTGGTGATGAACAGAGAGGTCTGGTGTGCTGTGGTCCATGGGATCGCGAAGAGTCAGACACAACTGAAATGAACATGTCCATTGAGTCAGTGATACCATCCAACCATCTCATCCTCTGTCATCCCCTTCCCTTCCTGCCTTCAATCTTTCCCAGCATCAGGGTCTTTTCAGATGAGTCAGTTCTTCACATCAGGTGGCCAAAGTATCGGAGTTTCAGCTTCAACATCAGTCCTTCCAATGAACACTCAGGACTGGTCTTCTTTAGGATGGACTGGTTGGATCTCCTTGCTGTCCAAGGGACTCTCAAGAGTCTTCTACACCACAATTCAAAAGCATCAATTCTTCGGCACTCAGCTTCCTTTATAGTCCAGCTCTCACATCCATACCTGACTACTGGAAAAACCATAGCTTTGACTAGATGGACCTTTGTTGGCAAAGTAATGTCTCTGCTTTTTAATATGCTGTCTAGGTTGGTCATAACTTTTCTTCCAAGGAGCAAGCATCTTTTAACTTCATAGTACTAGATTAGAGTCAAGGGTATCATTTATCTATGTGCTATATATATTTATAAGAAATATAAATGTATATATCAAATATATAAGTTAAATATGAGTTCATAATGGTATCCCTGCCTCTAATCTAGTATCATAGAAGTCCTTCTAGTGTCCCCCTTGCTTATCTGTAACTTCCTTATCAGACAGTGAAAAACCCAGCCCCACTATCTGCCATCCATTTACTCATGTGTCCATTATTATTACTTACTTTGCATGTAAAGCAGTTTCAGAGGCAACCCACTCCAGTACTCTTGCCTGGAAAATCCCATGGACGGAGGAACCTGGTGGGCTGCAGTCCATGGGGTCCCTAGGAGTCGGACACGACTGACAGAATTCACTTTCACTTTCATGCACTGGAGAAGGAAATGGCAACCCACTCCAGTATTCTTGCCTGGAGAATCCCAGGGATGGAGGAGCCTGATGGACTGCCGTCTATGGGGTCGCACAGTCGGACACGACTGAAGTGACTTAGCAGCAGCAGCAGCAACCCCCATGAGAAACAGATTTACCAGTTGGACCACACTGTTTATGCACAGCTCTTTTTGCCATTAACCTTACAATTCCCAGTCCAGACACCAGTTTCCAAAGCCACTTAGGTGACTCCTCCCCCACTCCCTTCACAGTTGTTACGTTACCCACTCGTAATACAGTTGGATTCATACATCAATGGAAGTCTGCTTTCCATCCTGGGGTCTGCAACATCCTGGAGGATTTTTTTATAATTGTATACATAAAGGTCACTGTTTGTTTTTGGAACTTTTTAATATTTTTTAGATTTATTACTTGTTTGGCTGCACTGGATCTTAGTTGCAGCATGTGGCATCTTTAGTTGCAGCATGCAAACTCCCAGCTGCAGCCTGTGGGATTTGGTTCTCTGATCAGCCATTAAACCCAAGCCCCCTGCACTGGGGGAGTCTTAGCTACTGGACCACCAGGGAAGCCCCACGGTCACTCTTTGTGACATATAGTTCTATGGATATTAACAAATGCAAAGTCGTTTATCCACCATCTTAGAATCGTAGAGCATGGTTCCATCACCCTAAAAGTTCCTCCATGAATTTTCTTTGTGGTCAACCCATGTTTTCTACCCTTGTGGTGTTTTCTACCCTTATAGTGTTGCCTTTTCTAGAGTATTACGTAAATGGAATCATAAAGCCTTTGGGATCTGGCTTTATTCACTTAGCAAAATGCATTAAAAATCTATCCATGTCAGTGTGTGAATGAATAAATAGCTCATTCTTCTTCATAGCTGAATAGTATTCCAATATATAAAGGTACCACAACTTGATTATCCTTTCACTTTTTGAAGGTCATTTTGGTTGCTCCCTGGTTTGGGAGATTATAAATAAAACTGCCATAAATATTTCCATACAGGTTTTTGTGTGAACATAAATTTTCAGTCCCCTTGGGTAAATCTCTAGGAATGTGATTGCTGGGAAGTTGTGTGTGTTTGTCCCTGTTACAGTCACAAATGTGGCAGGACAGTCTGCACAGGTAACAGTGAGAGTGTAGCTCACCACTGAGGTGCAGGAGAGAGCAGGTCTAGTAAGTTTGGAAAGTCCAGGCCTCAAAAGGCTCCCTTAAACAGAGGTGGGCAATGAGCAAGCATTTTTGTTTAAGGGTCAAAAAGAGAATGTCCCAGTTGAGCATCAGCCTGTTGGAGACAATCCATAAACAGAGTCATGCATCGTGAATCACAGTACCACTCTAGAAGAAATATAATGATTTAATTAGGTATTTTTAAAATATTATTTATTTTTTGTTTATTTCAACTGCTGTTCTGGGTCTAGTTGAAACACACAGGATCTTCGCTGATCTTCACAGCAGCATGCGGGATATTTAGTTACAGCATGCAAACTCTTAGTTGCAGCATATGGGATCTAGTTCTAAGACCAGAGATGGAACCCAGGTTCCCTGCATTGGGAGCTTGGTGTCTAATTTGATGTTATCTGTTCCGGTTTCCTTCACAAACCCCTGCCTCCTGATCAGTAGGGATGGGGGAGGAAGGTTCTGATTTACAGTTCAGCTTGCTCTGGTAACTTACACAATCTCTTTAGAAAAATTCTCAGTTATAAATAAGTCTGGGGAGAGACATGAGGGGCCCTGGTCTCATGACATTCCTTAACATGTGCTGGCTGACATCAGCTCCTCTCCAGAGCATTGACCCTTCTCCGTCTGGTCACTGAATTCCCTGCAGGGATCCAATGCCGAGCTCTATAGCTGCAGGACTTGTGACTCTTGTTCTCTGAGCTTGCTTGATTCTCTCGCACTGTGAGGGGACTTAGGGGAGTGCAGGGAAGTGAAACCTCAGGATCTCTGTCTGATCATGCTGGAGCAACAGATCTGCTTGGACTAAAGATCTCTTCAAAAAAATTGGAGATACCAAGGGAACATTTCATGCAAAGATGGGCACAATAAAAGACAGAAATGGTAATGACCTAAACAGAAGCAGAAGCTATTAAGAAGAGGTGGCAAGAATACACAGAACTATACAAAAAAAGATCTTCACGACCCAGAAAACCATGATGGTGTGATCGCTCACCTAGAGACAGACATCTTGGACTGTGAAGTCAAGTGGACCTTAGGAAGCAGCACTATGAACAAAGCTAATGGAGTTGATGGAATTCCAGCTGAGCTATTTCAAATCCTGAAAGATGATGCTGTGAAAGTGCTGCACTCAATATGCCAGCAAATTTGGAAAAGTCAGCAGTGGCCACAGGACTAGAAAAGGTCAGTTTTCATTCCAATCCCAAAGAAAGGCAATGCCAAAGAATGCTCAAACTACCGCACAATTGCACTCATCTCACATCCTAGTAAAGTAATGCTCAAAATTCTCCAAGCCAGGCTTCAACAGTACGTGAACCGTGAACTTCCAGATGTTCAAGCTGGTTTTAGAAAAGGCAGAGGAACCAGAGATCAAATTGCCAGCATCTGTTGGATCATCAAAAAAGCAAGAGAGTTCCAGAAAAACATCTATTTCTGCTTTATTGACTCTGCCAAAGCCTTTGACTGTGTGGATCACAGCAAACTATGGAAAATTCTGAAATAGATAGGAATACCAGACCACCTGACCTGCCTCTTGAGAAATCTGTATACAAGTCAGGAAGCAACAGTTAGAACTGGACTTGGAACAACAGACTGTTTCCAAATTGGGAAAGAAGTACGTCAAGGCTGTATATTGTCACCCTGATCATTTAACTTATATGAAGGGTACATCATGCGAAATGCCAGGCTGGATGAAGCACAAGCTGGAATCAAGATTGCTGGGAGAAATATCAATAACCTCAGATATGCAGATGACACCACCCTTATGGCAGAAAGTGAAGACAAACTAAATAGCCTCTTGATGAAAGTGAAAGAGAAGAGTAAAATGTTGGCTTAAAACTCAACATTCAGAAAACTAAGATCATGGCATCTGGTCCCATCAGTTCATGGCAAATAGATGGGGAAAAAATGGAAACAGTGGCTAACTTTACTTTTTGGGGCTCCAAAATCACTGCAGATGGTGACTGCAGCCATGAAATTAAAAGATGCTTGCTCCTTGGAAGAAAAGCTATGACAAACCTAGATGGCATATTGAAAATCAGAGACATTACTTTGCCAACAAAGGTTTGTCTAGTCAAAGCTATGGTTTTTCCAGTAGTCATGTATGGATGTGAGAGTTGGACCACAGAGAACACTGAGCATAGAAGAATTGATGCTTTTGATCTGTGGTGTTGGAGAAGACTCTTGAGAGTCCCATGGACTACAGGGAGATCAAAGCAGTCAATCCTAAAGGAAATCAGTCCTGACTATTCATTGAAAGGGCTGATGCTGAAGATGAAACCCCAATACTTTGGCCACCTCATGCAAAGAACTGACTCATTGGAAAAGACCCTGATGCTGGGAAACATTGAAGGCAGGAGGAGAAGGGGACGACAGAGGATGAGATGGTTGGATGGCATCACCGACTCGATGGACATGAGTTTAAGCTCCAGGAGTTGGTGATGGACAGGAAGCCTGGCAGGCTGTAGTCCATGGGGTCGCAAAGAGTCAGACATTACAGAGCAACTGAACTGAACTGAACTGATTCTCTCCGCACTGTGTGGGGACTTAGGGGAGCGCAGGGAAGTGAAACCTCAGGATCTCTGTCTGATCATGCTGGATCAATAAATCTGCTTTGCATGGCTGCCCCTCAGTCCAGCACAAGGCAGCTTGGAAGGCAGTGTCCTCAAACAGGGGAGGAGGTGAGGATGGATGAGGTGAAATTGGCAAGAGGCTGGAGATGGGAGGCTGGAGCCCACCCTACCCTTGGTGACATCATCCTAAGCTATTGCATCTCAGGTCTGTGGACAAAACTGAGGAGACAGCAAATCATATCACAAGTGCTATACTCTCAGGCACCTCCCTCCATCCTCTATGGGTCTTAGCATAATCCTTCGGGGCAAGAAAAGACTTGGCTTTCTCCCTTCCCATTCTTGCCAGACCACCCGTAGGTAAAGCTCAGTGGTCTTTTCCAGGATGGGCTGTTACAGCTTCAAATGTCACACTTGGAAGGCACAGTGGAGTAGGATTTTTTTGCTCTTGTGTTTATGAGAACTTCACAGCTGTGCTAAAAGCATATACACAAACATGATCAGACTACTAAACTCTCATCTCAGTATTTCCAACTCACAGGAGAACAGTGGTCAGGGAAAAAATTAAACATTTTAAAGGGAATTTCTCATCTGGCAGAATTCTATCACACAAAAAGTCCCTGAAGATGGGACTGCAATCAGAGTAAGATTCTGAGGGACACATTTATTAACCAATCAAGGAAAGCTGTTCACTGACAGCAAATTAATTAACTCCTGTTTGTTTGTGGCAGCCAAAGAAATGGGTCCAGAGAAAATAAATTTCTTCAAGACTATTAGCCTTTTGGTGACAACAGTTGCTGGCAGAGTTGAGGGCACTGGGAGCAACATCAATTATCAATTTAAAAAAACAAGACAGATGATTGGAGTGGTTTTCCTTGGCTCTAGATGAGTCAACAGATGTTTCAAATGCTCCTCAGTTGTTTATTCGAGGAGTTGGTGCAGAGATGACTGAGAATCAGGCTCTGGGAGTAGTCTGAGAGGAAAAAGGCCCTTCATCGTGCATAGAAATCAACCAGAGGGACTTGTGAAAAACGTAGATTCTGATTCTGTAGATTTCAGATTCTGCTTTTCTAACAAGTTCCCCAGGATGTCAGTAGCATTCTTCTCCTGGACCACATTTTAATGAGCAAAGCTGGCATGTATTTAGCAAGGGACAAGCTTTGCAGCTTAAAGCTGTCACCTGTGGGTCGAGCTAAGAAATGCATGCTGCTAAGTCACTTCAGTCATGTCCGACTCTGTGCGACCCCACAGACAGCAGCCCACCAGGCTCCCCGATCCCTGGGATTCTCCAGGCAAGAACACTGGAGTGGGTTGCCATTTCCTTCTCCAATGCATGAAAGTGAAAAGTGAAAGGGAAGTCACTCAATCATGTCTGAACTTAGCATGGACTGCAGCCTACCAGGCTCCCCATCCATAGGGTAGTGAAAATTAAACCTAATGCCTAAAGGTATTTTGTGTAAAGTTCTAATTCTATTTTCTTTTTTTAAGAAGTAATTTTATTTATTTATCTATTTTTGGCTGCGCTCGGTCTTCATGACTGAGAGGGCTTTTCTCTAATTGTGGCAAGCGGGGCTAGGCTTTAGTTACAGTGCATAGGCCTCTCATTGCAGTGGCTTCTCTTATTGCAGAGCATGGGCTCTAGTGCACGCTGCCTTCAGCAGTTGCAGCCCACGGGCTCAGGAGTTGCAGACCCCAGGCTCTAGAGCACAGGCTCAATAGCTGTGGCACAGGGGCTCGGTTGCTCTGCAGCATGTGGAATCTTCCCAGATCAGGGATCAAACCCACGTCTCCTGCATCGGCAGGCAGATTCTTTACCACTGAGCCACCAGGGAAGCCTGTTTTCTCTTTTTTTCCTAATAGCAACTATGGATTTCTTTATTGGCTGCACTGGGTCTTCATTGCTGCACGGGCTTTCTCCTGTATGGCAAGTGGGGACATGAGTTTGAGTAAGCTCCAGGAGTTGGTGATGGACAGGGAAGCCTGGTGTGCTGCAGCCCATGGGGCTGCAAAGAGTCAGACACGACTGAGCGGCTGAACAGACTCTCTAGTTGCAGTGCGAAGGGCTTCACTGCAGTGACTTCCCCTGTCACAGAGCACAGGCTTTATGCTTAAGCAGTTGTGAGAGCATGGGCTTAGCTGCTCCATGGCATATGGGAATCTTTCAGGACCAGGGATTGAACCCATTGCCCCTGCATTGGCAGGCAGATTGTTAACCACTAGACCACCAGGGAAGCCCTCTAACTTAATTTTTTAATTGAAATATTGTTGACCACAGTATCATGTTACTTTCAGGTATCAACATATTGATTTGAGATTTAAACACATTATGAAATGATCACCACAATAATTCTAATAGTCATTTGTCACCTTACACAGCTATTACAATATTATTGACTATATTCCTTATCCTGTATATTACCTCCCTTGGACTCACTTATTTTATAACTGTAAGTTTCTGCCTCTTAATCCCCTCCACTTATCTCCCTACTCCCCTTCCCTCTGGCGACCACCAGCTTGTTCTCTACATCTACAAATGTTTCTGTTTTGTCTGTGTCATTTTTTTATATTTTTAGTTTCCACATATAAATGAAATCATACAATATTTGTCTTTCTCTGTCCAACTTTCTTCACTTAGCATAATACCCTCTAGATCTATCCATGTTGTCACAAATGGCAAGATTTCATTCTTTTTAAGGCAGAATAATATTATATATATCACATCGGCCTTAGGTACTCATCCATCGATGATGCTTAGGTTGTTTGCCTTTTTGGCCATTGTAAGCAATGCTGGGTTCTAACTTTAGATGACTGAAGATGATACATTGTGTTGAGGTTTTAGTGGGGTGGTACATAACACAACTTTTCCCTGTCTGAATTCAAAACTAATTGAGATATAAGGCATATAAAGATCAAAATATTCCATTTAATACTGATAAAGTTACTTAGAGAGGTTGTCCTAAACATGGGCTTGCTAATGCTCCTCTGAATTGAGTGAAACGAGTTAACTTTCTGAAATAACGAGCCAGACCCAAAGAGACAAAACCTGGGACACAGACTCACTTCAGGAGCCAAGAACTGGTGTGAACACACACTCTCCGCTGACAGCACATCCCCAAAAGAGAAGGAGGTGGGCTGAGTTCACACCCTCAGCCCCTGGGGGAGGAGCCAGGGGGGGAGGTTCAGGGAGAGATTGGGTGTGTTATTTTAGAAAGTTCCTCCACCTGGAGTGAGGAGAACCTGTGACCTGCTCAGTCCTTAGATGGCTTAAGGAGAACCTGGAAAGGGGGTAAGGAATTATAACATATTTGCAAGCACTAGATAACTCCTACATCTGTTTATACTCTCAGCCCAAGGTTTTGCTAACATACCTATTACAGAGAGATCTATTTTCAAAAAACACACACACACACACACACACACACACACACAAAATAGAGCATGCATCCACATCCTGACACAAGACTGGGAAAGCAAGTTAATCAGACTTTCCAGCTTCTGGAGACCAAGCCTAGAAACAGCCAAATGGAAAAAGAGTTTCCAAATACTAGAGAATCCAAAAAATTAAATTACATTAAAACTGACCAATGTCATTTACTCATGGCCTCACTTGATCATTGATTCTCCATCTATGTATTCACTGTCCACCTGCACCTGTGATAACTCCATGCTCCTCCATGCTCTTGACTTTATAGTAGAGCTGGAGACCCCTTGCCCAGTCCATCTTTATGATCAGACCCAGGAGCCCCTCACTCTTTTTCACATCTTCCAGTGCCTCATCTGAGAGTGTTTTCCACTGTCACTTTACCTGAAGAGAGCTATGTACACCCCCATCAAATTACCATGCATTTTGTTCCTCCAGGACAATTTGACTCACTTCATTCTAGAGGGTCTCCCATCTCTCCTTCGGCAAATTCACTTCTTTGACTGATAAGGTAGTTCACCGCATTTGAATAAGTCACTAAAGTAGTCTGGAGTTGAAGCAGAAGTGACACTAAATTAACAAAGAAGTGACAGTAAATTGTTCTCTCTTTTTAAATATTTCTTTATTGGGCTGCCCCGGATCTTCATTGCAGCATGCAGGATCTTTAGTTGTAGCATGCGAACTTTTAATTGCAGCACATGGGGTCTAGTTCCCTGACCAGGAATCGAACCCAGGCCCCATGCATTGGAAACGTGAAGTCTCAGCCGCTGAACCACCAGAGAAGTCCCAGTAAACTGTTCTTATATGTTCCCTTCAACGCTGGAATCCTGTGATTTGGTGATGGTGATTTTGAATTCTTAAGAAAAAGCAGAGCTATTATTTTCATGATCTTAGCAACCTTTTTTAATTATTTTAATCAAAATGATTGATAGATTATTTAATCTAAATCAAAACATCTTGCAAAGTCTAGACACAGAAATCAGTGGAATAATATATCAACTATTCAAAACTGAAAATTTGATGGGTGGTTTCATTGTTTTGAGCTACAAGTGGCTTTGCTAAATGTGACAGCATTTACATCTACTTAATTTAGAGCTCTAGTGGTGGTTTACAAAAAGAGAACTTAAAGCAAGTCAACCATATAATTTTTTTGTTAATTTGCATGCTGAATAGCCATTTCTGTTCTAGTAGCATGCAGATGGGGGTTTTATAGGACAAAATGCTTTTATAGGACAAAAACAATATGTGCTTACTGACATAATTTATCTGCAGTCATTCCTCAATTACTGTACTTTATTTAAATTTGGATAGTGTCCCCAGCAGAGAAGGCAATGGCACCCCACTCCAGTACTCTGGCCTGGAAAATCCCATGGGTGAAGGAGCCTGGTAGGCTGCAGTCCATGAGGTAGCTAAGAGTTGGACACGACTGAGTGACTTCACTTTCACTTTTCACTTTCACACATTAGAGAAGGAAATGGCAACCCACTCCAGTGTTCTTGCCTTGAGAATCCCAGGGACAGGGGAGCCTGGTGGGCTGCGGTCTATGGGGTCGCACAGAGTCGGACACGACTTAGCAGCAGCAGCAGCAGTGTCTCCGAGGATGTGATTTTTCATAAGACACTGGGGGACAGAGTCTTAGAATTAGCTGGAGTCTTAATGTCTAGCTTTGTGTTTGCTGCTTTTTTGCCATCCTCTGAGGGTTTCTTGGATTGCATGCCAATTGTATGCCCTTCCTTTCCAGTTTTATTCATCTATTTAATTTGGCGGAACACAGTTAGAGGTTTGGGTCATTCCTGGTGGCTCAGCAGGAAAGAATCTCCCTGCCCATGCAGGAGACTCAGGTCCTGACCCTGGATCGGGAAGATCCCCTGGAAAAGGAAATGGCAACCCACTCCAGTATTCTCTATCCTAGGAAATCTCATGGACAGAGGAGCCTGGCAAGCTAAAGTCCATGAGGTCACAGGGTCAGACACAGCAACTAAACAAGTTAGAGGTTTAACTCCAGAGATTAAGTTGATGCAGCTAAATATATGAGTTCAGAAATAGGAAGTTGAAATCTTATTGCCAGATAACGTCTCCTTTCTTGGGGAAGTAAGAACGAAGTTTACTTGCTGAAATTGTCAGCACAGTGAGAAACCTGAAGATGATCTACCATTCCAATATTTTTACAGATGATCCTACAGGGCAAAGGACTGATTTGGTTAACATTTCTCTGAGAAAGTTTCTTAGGGAACAGAGCCAGAGAACTCCGGGGTTTTTCTTGAGAAAAATAGTAGTTGAGCTTGGAAATAGACAAGAATAATACTTCCACAAGATAAGTAAGAAGAGCAAAGATGAATTAAAGAAGAATGATCTAGAAGATTTTCACGACCCAGATAATCACAATGGTGTGATAACTCACCTAGAGCCAGACATTCTGAAATGTGAAGTCAAGTGGGCCTTAGAAAGCATCACTACGAACAAAGCTAGTGGAAGTGATGGAATTCCAGTTGAGCTATTTCAAACCCTGAAAGATGATGCTGTGAAAGTGCTACACTCAATATGGAAGCAAATTTGGAAAACTCAGCAGTGGCCACAGGACTGGAAAAGGTCAGTTTTCATTCCAATCCCAAAGAAAGGCAATGCCAAAGAATGCTCAAACTACCGCACAATTGCATTCATCTCACACACTAGTAAAGTAATGCTCAAAATTCTCCAAGCCAGGCTTCAGCAATACGTGAACCGTGAACTTCCAGATGTTCAAGCTGGACTTAGAAAAGGCAGAGGAACCAGAGATCAAATTGCCAGCATCCCCTGGATCATCAAAAAAGCAAGAGAGTTCCAGAAAAACATCTATTTCTGCTTTATTGACTATGCCAAAGCCTTTGACTGTGTGGATCACTATAAACTGTGGAAAATTCTGAAAGAGATGGGAATACCAGACCACCTGACCTGCTTCTTGAGAAACCTATATGCAGGTCAGAAAGCAACGGTTAGAACTGGACATGAAACAACAGACTGGTTCCAAATAGGAAAAGGAGTACGTCAAGGCTATATATTGTCACCCTACTTATTTAACTTACATGCAGAGTACATCATGAGAAACACTGGGCTGGAAGAAGCACAAGCTGGAATCAAGATTGCTGGGAGAAATATCAATTACCTCAGATATGCAGATGACACCATCCTTATGGCAGAAAGTGAAGAAGAACTAAAAAGCCTCTTGATGAAAGTGAAAGAGGAGAGTGAAAAAGGTGGCCTAAAGCTCAACATTCGGAAAACTAAGATCATGGCAACTGGTCCCATCATTTCATGGGAAATAGATGAGGAAACAGTGGAAACAGTGTCAGACTTTATTTTGGGGGGCTCCAAAATCACTGCAGATGGTGATTGCAGCCATGAAATTAAAAGACATTTACTTTTTGGAAGAAAAGTTATGAACAACCTAGATAGCATATTCAAAAGCAGAGATATTACTTTCCCAACAAAGGTCTGTCTAGTCAAGGCTATGGTTTTCCAGTGGTCATGTATGGATGTGAGAGTTGGACTGTGAAGAAAGCTGAGCACCAAAGAATTGATGCTTTTGAACTGTGGTGTTGGAGAAGACTCTTGAGAGTCCCTTGGACTGCAAAGAGATCCAACCAGTCCATCTTAAAGGAGACCAGACCAGGGTGTTCATTGGAAGGACTGATGCTTAGGCTGAAACTCCAATATTTTCGCCACCTCATGCAAAGAGTTGACTCATTGGAAAAGACTCTGATGCTGGGAGGGATTGGGGGCAGGAGGAGAAGGGGACGACAGAGGATGAGACGGCTTGATGGCATCACCAACTCGATGCACATGAGTTTGGATGAACTCCGGGAGTTGGTGATGGACAGGGAGGCCTGGTGTGCTGCAATTCATGGGGTCGCAAAGAGTCCGATACAATGAGCAACTGAACTGAACTGAACGGACTGATCTAGAAGAAATGATAAGTGTCAATTAATTCAAATACTTTAACAGGTTAAGAAACGAGGTCAGAGGGGTTAAGTGCTTTACCCCAGGGTCACACAGACAGTCAATGCCAAGAAAGTTCTTAGAACCCTGGGTCTCTCTCTCATAGCACCTCATTTTATTCATTTTTCACTATGAAATTATCTCAAATGATCTGCTTTTTATCTAAAAAGCAAGGAAGTAAGTATCTGTAGAATCTCAGAAAGCATTAGAACATGAAGCAGATAGAGGATCAATTTTGTCTCTGATATAGTGATTTCCTGAAAATAATTGAGATAATTTTTTGGTTCAATTAAATTACCACGCTCCTTTATGAGAAATGTATTAAGATGGGAGATAAAAGTGGTACCATATAAATAAGAAAATGGCTCTGACCCCTCAAGTGTTTATTCATTTACCCTTTACTGACTGATAATTGTGAAAAGTAACAAATAAGAAGTTTCAAATGTATTGAGAATTTAATGGGAAAAAGAAATCAGATGTTAGATCCTGATGTTAAAATGATATTGTTAAAAAACTTATACTTTTAATAAAGACTTTATCACTTGGAAAGAATGAAAAAGATTGAAAAATATTCTAATTAAACATGTCTGTCTTACAGAATCTTTTAAGATAGATTAGCATAATTGTGGCCAAATGAATTTATCTCTATGCAAAAATGTTGATACAATGTGGTTTCATTTCGTGCCTGTACACAGTCTTTAGGTTGCAGAGCTTATCCATACACACACAGATCTTCCCCTATGGTTTTTCTTGAGAACTGTTTCAGCTTCCTGACAGGGCACTTTTCATGTCTTGCTTCACCCAACATTGCGACTTTAGATAATCATTAGTTAAATCATCACCTCACCAAAGCAGAACAGCAGGCCCTAAGAAATGTGAGAATGAAAGACTGGGGTCTTAAAATTTACAAATCTAAAACAAACCTACTGGATCCATTTAACAGTGTATCTTGCATTCACTCAACAAATCAACATTCACTGAGAAAATATTGGAGGTGAAAACATGGTAATAAAGAGCTAGTATCTACTAAGAAAGACAGAGAAACCAAAATCATAGGTTGTGATGTATCATGAGAAATACGGTCAAGGAACGTAAGTCTTGGCTGGAAGTCAGAGAATGCTTCTTATAGGAGCCAACGAAAGAATTAAACCTTCAGAACTTCCCTGCTGGTTCAGTGGTTAAGAATCCGCCTTGTAATGCTGAGGTTCAGCCAGATTCTTGGTCAGAGACTTAAGTTCCCACATGCCCTGAAGCAACCGAGCCCGCCAGCCACAAATAGAGAATGCGTGCGCCCCAAGAAAAAGATCCCGAGTGTCGCAACCAGGTCCCAATGCAACCAAATAAATATTAAATATTTAAAATACTAAAAAGTAATTAAACCTTTAATTACGTTCTCCATCCACATGACTTCCACAATCCAACAGCTTCTTTTCACTAAACAAATATTTACTTAGTAACTGTAGACACTATTGGGACCATTAAGAGAAGTTCTAATGAGGTGGATGAAACTGGAGCCTATTATGCAGAGTGAAGTAAGCCAGAAAGAAAAACACCAATACAGTATACTAACGCATATATATGGAATTTAGAAAGATGGTAACGATAACCCTGTATGAGAGACAGCAAAAGAGACACAGATGTATAGAACAGTCTTTTGGACTCTGCGGGAGAGGGAGAGGGTGGGATGATTTGGGAGAATGGCATTGAAACGTGTATAATACCATACAAGAAACGAACTGCCAGTCTAGGTTCAATGCAGGGTGCAGGATGCTTGGGGCTGGTGCACTGGGATGACCCGGAGGGATGGTGTGGTGGGGGTGGTGGAAGGGGGGTTCGGGATTGGGAACACGTGTACACCCATGGTGGATTCATGTTGATGTGTGGCAAAACCAATACAATATTGTAAAGTAAAAAATAATAATAATAAATTAAAAAATAATAGTAAATAAATAAAACAAAATAATGGAGTATACAGCATAACCCAGAGCATTAAGATTCTATTTTGGTTTCATCTTATGTAATTCTATTAACTAATAAGGTGCATGCCAAATTTCTTTGATAAAATATTAGAATAAACATTGAAAAAAAAAAAGAAAAGGGAAGAGAATAGGTAGCATGCTTTGATTTTAGATTAAGAAGCATGTCTCAGAATGTAAACCTCTTTTCCTCATTCACTATTTATTGTTTTACTTCACAGAGTTTAATGAGCAGATACGAGTCATTGAATACTAGTAGTTAATAAGTATATAAACACTTGAGAATGCTGTCAAAGTGTTTAAAAGTCCTGAAGAGCCCTCACTAGGTCACAGATGTCCTGAGTCATCTTATTTACCTTATGAATTCGCCTGGCAAACTTTGTTTTCATATGTAATGCAAAGATGGGGTTGAGGTGAGCCTATGTGAAAACAATTATAAATGGATGGCCCTGAATGCCTGAGGTTGTTTGTATTTTTTTTTTAATAAAGTTTAGTATCTTTTTTTCTTTTTGCTTCACTGGGTCCTTGTTGCAGCATGCAAGTTTTCTCTAGTTGTGGCTCTTGGGTCCTCTAGTTTCTGTGTGCCAGCTTAGTTATTCTGCAGCATATGGGATCTTAGTTCCCCAACCAGTGATCAAACTCTCTTTCCCTGCATTAGAAGGTGGATTCTTAACCACTGGACCACTGGAGAAGTCCCCAAGTTTGTTTTATATATATATATATAATTTTATTTGTTTATTTTTATTTTGGCTGTGCTAGGTTGTTGTGGCTGTCGGGCTTTACTCTAGTTGTGGCCAATGGGGGCTACTCTTTAGTTGCAGTGGAGAAGGCAATGATGGCACCCCACTCCAGAACTCTTGCCTGGAAAATCTCATGGATGGAGGAGCCTGGTGCGCAGCAGTCCATGGGGTTGCTAAGAGTTGGACACAACTGAGCGACTTCACTTTCACTTTTCACTTTCATGTACTGGAGAAGGAAATGGCAACCCACTCCAGTGTTCTTGCCTGGAGAATCCCAGGGATGGGGGAGCCTGGTGGGCTGCATAGTCCAGTCTACGGGGTCGCATAGAGTCGGACACGACTGAAGCGACTTAGCAGCAGCAGCAGCAGCAGCGGTCTTCTCTTTGTGGTGGCTTCTCTTGTTCTGAAGCACAGGCTCAAGGGCACATGGACTTCAGTAGTTGGGGCTTCCGGGCTCTAGAGCACAGGCTCAGTAGTTGTGGTGCAGGGACTTAGTTGTTCCGCGGTATTGTGGGATGTATCTGAATCAGGGACCCAACCTGAGTCCCTGCATTGGCAGGCGGATTCTTTACCACTGAGCCACCAGGGAAGTCCTCAAGGTTGTGCTCTAAATGGAAAAACATTAACAGCGTCAGGCATCCCATTTTTGGCCCTATTTGTTCCCACATGCTGCACAGTATAGAAAATGTATAGTTAGTCCAATTTTTTTATTTGCTTGGCCATAAATACTCTGATCTTTGATTACTCAAAACACAGAATTTACCCCCCTTAGATTAGGCTAGGGGGGTGGGGGGCAGGAAAAAAAAGGTATTCCAGGTAAAAGGACCCGAAGAGAAACACCAAAATATCAACAATAGTTGTCTTCGGACTGTGGGTCATTTTATTGTGTTGTATATTTTCCTATATGCCCAAGTGCTCTAATGCAGAAGGCAACGGCAGCCCACTCCAGTATTCTTGTCTGGAAAATCCCGTGGATGGAGGAGCCTGGTGGGCTACAGTCCATGGGTTTGCAAAGAGTTGGACACAACTGAGAAATTTTCACTCACTCAAATGCTCTATAATCAGCATAACGTGTGTAGACTCCAACTAAAATGGAGTCACTCATATCAGGAGCAAAATGAAGATAGTCAGTGCAGGCACGTAAAAGAAATTTAACCTAACCTTACAGGAATGTACAGCTCTTCTCAGAAATCATCAGAGGACAGCAGCCAAGCCCCAAATGCTATCTTAGGACTTCCCTCTTCCCCTGACCCAAATAAAAACAGAGACCTCTAGGCAACCAACAAGCTGAAAAGGCCAAATAACTTCCGTATTTATCCCATAAAAATCCTGGTTTGTGAGCAACTCAGAATTGCTCCCATAGCCTTAAGTTTCCTAACTTGCAAGTCAAAAACATTACAATAAACTCATCTTTGTGCTTTGGTTTCTTCGGTATGCAGAGATTGGTTTTTGATCTTTGCTTCTTTAAAAACTTGAAACTAAAATTATTAAAAGATCCTAAGACAGTAGCCTAAACTCTGAGCAGTTCCTTCAAAAGCATTAATATTTCTGTAAGAACAAACTCTTTTGTAAGCAGTTTGCTGTGGTCTGTATTTAATTTTGATCTCTCTGTTTTGCTGGCTGCAGTTAGCCCTGAATCAGAGTGCCCAAGGACCAGAAACCTGTCAGGAGACCAAGCAGCAAGAGTAAGCAGACACCAGTGAGGCAGACAGGGTTGCAGAGAACTAACAGTGGGTCTAGAAACTCTGAGTTAAACAGCAGTGGAAAGAGAAGTGGAAGCAGAGAGAAGCTGAATCATCGTGATGTCAGGGCATTGCATGCAGAGCTACAGACAAGAAGACAGGATGGATAGAGCTGCTTCTTATCAGAAGAGCTTTTTTAGTGCTCATCAAGACCACTGTGTCTTGTTGCTCAGCCCTGTGGCTGACGAGATCTTGTTCTTCTTTCTCTGCTTTTTGTATGTTCTTATACTAAAAACCATCAACTAAGACAACCTGAAAATGTAGCTGCTCCTTGCAACCTACAAGAAGCTAACTGGCATAGACAAATATTTAGGTTGTATCCACTAAACCAACAAACAGACAGAGCTCTGTGGTAAACCGCCTAGAAGATAAAACCTTTCTGTTTAAAGTTATTTCCTTAGGGTTGAGTCCTAGAATAAAAACTGACAGGTCAGAGGGTAAAGAACTTTGTCAATACTGCCATACAGCTTTTCATAAATTGCTTTAATTATTATGAGGTTTTTTTTAATATCTTTTAATTTCTCACGTATGCATTTTATGTTTCCTGTGTCTGGATGGCTGACACTCTGTTTTGGTCGACCTGACTTTCATTTGCATCATGCTTCTTCCCTTACTTGACTCTACTATGTTTGGGGCAGAAGCTAAATTTTTATTTCCACTTTCCCTTGTTGATGTGAGAAATAAGTCTAGTTCTTTCTCCAAATTCTGCCTTCTTCCTCCTTGAACTGCTGTGAGATGCGGTAGTCGTTATGAAAAACAGAAAGCTAAAAGCCACATGCAAGATGTATGAGCCAAAGGCTCATGCCTTAGACAGTGGTGATGTTTGGAGCCAACGTATCAGCCCTGGACTGATTCCCATGGGACATCTTTTTTACCTGAATGAAACAGTTCTTTTACTTGTTAAGCCATTGTAGTAGGTTTTTCCGTTTCTTATTGCTAAATGCAATTTTGACTAATATACACACTTTTCATGACTTCTATGTTGCAGATGTCTATGTTTTGCTGCAGATATTTTCCCAGTTGGTTGTTTGTCCTTTAATTTGTTTTTGATTTTTTAATATACATATGGTTTTCTGTTTGTACTTAAATGTACCCATTTTTCTGTTATTTATTCAGTCAAAAAATTGAAAAATGTTGTTAACAATTTTAAAAGTTATTGAAGAAATAAACAACACATAGTCTATCAACTGTAAAACAGAAGACAATGAAGAATAAAGACAGAACATATATATATATATATAACTTAGTATCACAACATATATATTAATAATAATGAAAATGGGTTCAATTTCTTAAACTTCCTTATTAAAAAATCCTTTGTTCTCAAACTGGCTAAACACACACACCTATGAACACACCCATGCACATACAATCATGCTGTTTATAAAATGTTCCCAAACCAAAATGACTAAAAAATTTGCAAGCAAAAAGGTATACAAGGATATACCAAGAAATTAAAATTAAAACAAGGATTAATCTTGGGCAAAATACAACCTAAGGTGAAAAACAATAAGTAAGTTCAAAACAACCATTTTGATAAAAGTGCACCATGATATGTCATGTAATTTTATTCATAAACACTAGATAGTTACATACAGAGCAAAACACAATAGAAACACAAGTGGAAAATTACAGAAACACAAATGCACTGGGACATTTCAGGTAAAATAAGCAATACATAAATATTAAGAGAGCTGAGTAATATAATTAGCATGTTTGATTTAATCAATGCTTACAAAATTATGTTTGCTCCAAAATAGTATGCCTTCTTTTTTAGTGTGCCTGAAGTATTTATAATCATTTAATATTTTGCCAGAAGATAGTTTGGAGAAATTATACGTTGAACAGATCATAACATGTTCTCTCAGCATAAAGCAAGAGAAATTGACTTTAAAATTTAAGTAAGTTCCATAAAGTATCTTTTGAGTGGAAGAGGAAATTCACTGCATACATATGTCACATTTTGCTTATCCATTTATCAGTTGATGAATTTTAGGGTTGTTTCCACTTTGGGGCTTGAAAAAAAATCATGTGTAACACTGCTATGAACATTTGCATCAAGTTTTTGTGTGAACATGTGTTTTCAACTCTCTTGGGTACATACCCGGGATTGGAATTGCTGGTCATATGATAACTATATATTTAATTTTTCAAGGTACAGCCAAACAGTTTTCTAAAGCAACTACACCATTTTACAGTCCATCCAGCAATGTATGAGGGTTCCAACTTCTCTACATCCTCCCCAACACTTGTTATTAAACATCTTTTGATAATACAGTTATCCTAGGGGTGTGTGAGTAGTACCCCACTGTGGTTTTCATTTTCATTTCCTTGATGATACTGAGCTCTTTTCCTGTACTTATTGCTGATTTGTATATCTTTGAAGAAATATCTATTCAAATACTTTGCTCATTTTTACTTGGATTATTTGCCTTTTATTACTGAGTTTTGAGGTTTTTATATACTTTGGTTACAACTTTCTTATTAGATTTGTAAGTATGTTCTCCCATAATGTGGAGTTTTTTCACTTTCTTGCTAGTGTCGTCTGAAACAGAAAAGGGTTTTTTTTTTAATTTATTTTATTGAACTATAGTTGATTTACAATGCTGTGCTATTTTCTAAGGTACAGCAAAATGATTCAGTTATACATACATAAACATTCTTTTTCCTATTCTTTTCCATTATGGTTTACCATAGGATATCAAAGATAGTTCCCTGTGCTATACAGTAGGACCTTGATGTTTATCTGTCCTATATATAACAGTTTATATCTGCTAATCCTGGACTCCCAATCCATTCCTCCCCCACTGCCTTGACAATCACAAGTCTGTGCTCTGTGTCTGTGAGTCTGCTTCAGTTTCATCGATAAGTTCCTTTGTGTATGATGCATCCTACTGCATTTATCAAATACACATGTGCATGTATGTGTGTGTATGAGAGTATCAGGCATAAGGTTAAGTCAAACACGTATACCACCTCTCATTGCTTGCTGAGGCCAGTAGTGAAAATGAAAAAACAAAAAATGACTCTTGGAGGTATATTAACAGGGTTTGATTTGGTTTTGTTTTTGAGCGATCCCAGAATCAGGTTTATGGATGTGTATGGCTCTCTGAAGCTCATTTGATGCCAAGGAATAAAGGCAGATCTCTTCCATGAAGTTATGAAAACATGGCACCTCCATAGGCAAAGAAAGGTGAGACTGGAGAGGGAAGATATTTAATACTAAACAACAGGGAAGGGCCAGTCAGTTACTGACTTAACAGTGAGGGCTATGCGTGGACCAGGCTTTACTGGTGCCAGTAACTGGATACCATCTGTTTGTACGGGTTTTGTTTCCCCTGCACCACCCTGGGTGATGCAGAGTTCAGCTGCTCACTGTGTCCACTTAGGCTAAATATTTTTCTTACAACTTAGTGGAATTAAACTGGAGACTTAGAGATATGTCACATTCTGTCATCTTGCCATCTTTCTTGCCTTCTGTCTCCTTCGATCTCCTCTTCTCATTAACTTCCCTGCTCCTTCACTCATACAAATCCCTCCCTTTGTCTTATATGTACTAGTTTGGACACCAATAGTTTTTATAACATGGCCAGTTTAGGAGCCCAGTCCTCCCTTCCAGGACAATTTAAGCATTTTCTTCCAATCAAATCCCTCTCCCAAAATGCAATTTTTGTGAATCCAAGTTGTCATATCAGGGGCTTTCTAGGTGGTAAAGAACCTGCCTGCCAATGCAGGAGATGTAAGAGACACAGGTTCAAACCCTGGGTTGGGAAGATCCCCTGAAGGAGGGCCTGGCAACCCCCTCCAATATTCTTGACTGGAGAATCCCATGGACAGAGGTGTCTGGCGGGCTACAGTCCCTAGGATTGCACAGAGTAGGACACGACTGAAACCATTTAGCATGCAAAATTGTTTCATCACCTCACATAATTAACTGTGCATTGAATATATTTGTTCTTGTAGTAAGTTAATATTTTGATACTTAACTATGTGGGGTTTTTTTAAATTCCTTTTACTTATCTCTTTTTCCCTCACCATTCAAGGAGTGTTAAGATTTTTAAAGATACAGATACAGAGATAATACAGAGAGAACAATTAAATCCTAAAGAGTTAAGCTCCTGAAAGTAATTTGTAAAGTCTATAGCAGACAAAAAGTTCTTAAAAGCCATGTTCTAAATTACAGGAATGGTAACTGAGAGAAAAAATGGAGGTTTTTTTAAATTCCCAAAGTCTGGCTTTAAACATCCAGAGCCAATGCCTGGAGGATCAAGAAATTATCTACACCATAACCACCGAGAGGAGGCTGCAATGTCGGAAGAGCCTGAAGGAGATAAGAGCTTGATCAGCAGACAGGAAAGTGAGGATTGTGGGGGATGTGCTGAGGGCTCATTTGTGGGGCCTCAGGCTGCTCGAATCCTTCCTCCAAGGTCAATCTTTGCAGAAAACCAAAATAAGCTTAGATCAGTTTGAGGCATTCCAGAGCAAACAGAACCACTGCACGGCTTCACAGACAACCTAAACGACTGCAGACCTCAGAGAGCAGCCTGAGCTTTCCTGAGCAGCAGAAGGACCAGTAGTGGTCAGGAGAGGGGCATCAGAGCCCTTGCAGTTCTCCCAGATTCTCCTACACCCACTGGGCATGATGCAGGGGCAGGAGCTGCAATTGCCAGGCTCCCTGAGAGGGCGGGGGTTAAACTGAGGATGCCTGATTAGGAAGAGGAAGACAGAATTTAGATGGGACAACTGGGGGCCATGGCACCGCCCAGCAGGAGCAGAAAGTAACACTCAAGGCTGGAAGGCGTGAGTTACAGATGTCAGCACAGACAGAGACACCCGTCGTGCAGACCCGCCCCGATGCTACAAACATCCCCCAAATAGAGGCCTGCCAGGAGTGAAAGAACTAGAGCAGTAGGCTTGGAGGGTGAATTTGAATTACCCATAGGAAATTGAGTTTTAAACTGATAGTAAACTAAGTTGTCAGGATACAAATAGAGAAATCATTAAATTTTTAATAAAGCCATCTTCTGATAGTACAAACTTTGTACTCCCAAATTACTCAGGAAAGTTACTTGGCAGTAGCCACTAAAATTAAAAATGCACAGACCCTTTGACCCAGCAACCCCAGTTTTAAGAATCTGTCCTTTAGGGACTTCTCTGGTGACCCAGTGGTCAAGAATCCACCTGTCAATGCAGGGGACATGGGTGCATTCAATCCCTGGTCCAGGAACTAGGATCCCACATGCCATGGGGCCACTAAGTCTGTGTGCCACAAGTACTGAGCCCACACTCTCAAGACTGCGAGCTGCAACTCTTGAACCCATGTGCCACAACTAGAGAACGCCTGCATGTAACATCACACAGCCTGTGTACCGCAGCAAAGACCCAGCGCAGCCATAAAGAAAGAAAGAATCCATCCTTTAGAAGTAAAAGAGCCAGGATTCAAAGGCATGTGTGAAAAGTCTTTATTTTGACAATATTTGAGGTGCCAAAACCCTGGAAATAGCATGAATATGTATCAGTAAAAGATGGGTGGATAAAGAACTGTGTATCTACTTCCTGAAATATTATATTGAAATATTAATATGTTATTAAATGAAAAAAGTTGCAGTGTGAGTATATTATCTCATTTTTGTTAGCAAAAGAGGGAGAGGTCCTTATATATGCTATTATAAAAATGTAAAAGAGACCCCAAAGTGTAGCCATTGGCTCTTTTATGGGTGGTGTTGTAAGGAGGAAAGAGCACTCATTTTTTATGCACTTCAGTATTGTTTGACTTGAAACAGAGAGAAGGCTCTGATTTTGTAATATGTTTCAAGTAATAAAATAGAAATGTGGGGAAAATGGATATGAGAAGGAAAAAAAATCCTTCAGCTTAGCAGTTTCAAATGATCCCCTCAAAAGCTTCTGTTTAAGAAATGAATATGATTTTGAAAAATTAGATTTTCACTTCTCTCTTGTCTGTCTTCTCTTAACTCTGCAATAAACTATGGTGAAACGGTTGGGGAGATTCTTAAAATAAATCATTCACGTTGCAGAATATACTGAAGAATGAAGGCTTGATGTTAACTGCTTATGAGTCCTACATTCAAGGGCTGCTTTGCGTTTGGGGAGTTGATGCCCCCTTGCCCAGCTAACACCCCCTCACCTGCGAGCTTCTTTCCTCCCCCATTCTCTCCGCACCCTCTATCCCATGTCTTCCTGTTCCCACATTAACCACTGTCCATCTCCAGCCCTCCTTTCCTCTGACTTAATTTCTTTTATCTTTTTAAAAACTTTTTATTGACGCATAGTTGATTTACAATGTTGTGTTATTTTCAGATATACAGTAAAGTAAATCAGTTATACATATCCATATATCCATGCTTTTTTTAGATTCTTTTCCCATATAGGCCATTACAGAGTACTGAGTAGAGTTTCCTGTGCTATACACGAAGTAGGTCCTTATTAGTTATCTGTTTTATATATAGTAGTGTGTATATGGAACTTCCCTGGTAGCTCAGCGGGTAAAGAATCTGCCTGCAATGCAGGAGACCCCAGTTCGATTCCTGGGTCAGGAAGATCCCCTGGAGAAGGGATAGTCTGCCCACTCCAGTATTCTTGGGCTTCTCTGGTGGCTCAGACAGTAAAGTATCCACCTGCAAAGCAGGAGACATGGGTTTGATCCCTGGGTTAGGGTTTGATCTCCTGGAGGAGGGCATGGCAACCCACTCCAGTATTCTTGTCTGGAGAATCCCAAGGACAGAGGAGCCTGGCAGGCTACAGTCCATGGGGTCACAAAGTGCTGGACATGACTGGGCAGAGCACAGTGTGTATACGTCACTCCCAATCTCCCAATTTATCCCTCCTCCCCTCACCCCCTGTAACCATAATTTTGTTTTCTACATCTGTAACTTTACTTCTGCTTTGTAAGCAAGTTCATTTGTACACTTTTTTTAGATTCCATATATAAGCAATATGATGTTCATCTTTTGTGTCTGACTTACTTCTCTCAGTATGACAATCTCTGGGTCCATCCATGTTGCTGCAAATGGCATTATTTTGTTCTTTTTTGTGGCTGAGTACTATTTCATTGTATATACATACCACATCTTCTTTGGAGGTTCCCAGGTGGCACAGTGGTTAAAAAAAAGAAAAAAAACAACTCTGCCTGACAATGCAGGAGATGCAAAAGATGTGGGTTTGATCCCTGGATTGGGAACATCCCCTGGAATAGGAAATGGTAACCCACTCCAGTATTCTTGCCTGGAAAATTCCATGGACAGAGGAGCCTGGCAGGCCACAGTCCGTGGGATTGCAAAGAGCAGGACACAGCTTAGCAAATGAACACACATACACCACATCTTCTTCATCCGATATTCTGTTGATGGACATTTGGGTTGCTTCTGCTGTCCTGGCTATTGTAAATAGTGCTGCAATAAGCATTGGGGTGCATATATCTTTTTGAATTATGGTTTTCTCTGGGTATATGCTCAGGAGTGGGATTGCTGGATTACATAAAAGGTCTATTTTTCAGCTTTTTAAGGAGCCTTCATACTGTTCTCCTTAGTGGCTATACCGATTTATATCCCCACCAACAGTGTAGGAAGTTTCCTTTTTCTCCACACCCTCTTCAGCATTCATTGCAGTTTCTTTTTTTTTTTTATGAGGGCCACTCTGACTGGTGTGAGGTGATAGCTCATTGTAGTTTTGATTTGCATTTCTGTGATAATGAGCCAGGTTAACCTAACTTATTTCCTCCCCATTCATGGGGGGTACCTGCAACCCATGCCAAGTAGCACACAAGCTTTATTCAAGAAAATCACTTCATCTTCAGAAATGGGATGAAGGAAGGGGGCAGGGTTGGATGGGCCACATCTAAGAACAGTTCAGGGGTGGAGGGTTCCAGGCTGTGTTAAAGATGGCCTGTTCAGTTCAGTTCAGTCGCTCAATCGTATCGAATTCTTTGCCACCCCATTAACCACAGCACGCCAGGCTTTCCTGTCCATCACCAACTCCCGGAGTTCACCCAAACCAATATGCTATCTAGGTTGGTCATAACTATCCTTCCAAGGAGTAAGTGTCTTTTAATTTCATGGCTGCAATCACCATCTGCAGTGATTTTGGAGCCCCAAAAAATAAAGTCAGCCATTGTTTCCACTGTTTCCCCACCTGTTTCCCATGAAGTGATGGGAACAGTTGCCATGATCTTAGTTTTCTGAATGTTGAGCTTTAAGCCAACTTTTTCACTCTCCTCTTTCACTTCCAAAAGAGACTCTTTAGTTCTTCCTCGCTTTCTGCCATAAGGGTGGTGTCATCTGCATATCTGAGGTTATTGATATTTCTCCCAGCAATCTGGATTCCAGCTTGTGCTTCTTCCAGCCCAGCGTTTCTCATGTGCTCTGCATATAAGTTAAATAGGCAGGGTGACAATATACAGCCTTGACATACTCTTTTCCTATTTGGAACCAGTCTGTTGTTCCTTGTCCAGTTCTGGTTGTTGCTTCCTGACCTACATACAGGTTTCTTAAGAGGCAGGTCAGGTGGTCTGGTATTCCCATCTCTTTCAGAATTTTCCACAGTTTATTGTGATCTACACAGTCAAAGGCTTTGGGATAGTTAACAAAGATCATGACATCTGGTCCCATCACTTCATGGGAAATAGATGGGGAAACAGTGGAACAGTGTCAAACTTTATTTTGGGGGCTCCAAAATCACTGCAGATGGTGACTGCAGCCATGAAATTAAAAGACACTTACTCCTTGGAAGAAAAGTTATGACCAACCTTGACAGCATATTGAAAAGCAGAGACATTACTTTGCCAACAAAGGTCCATCTAGCCAAGGCTATGGTCTTTCCAGTAGTCATGTATGGATGTGAGAGTTGGACTGTGAAGAAAGCTGAGCACCGAAGAATTGATGCTTTTGAACTGTGGTGTTGGAGAAGACTCTTGAGAGTCCCTTGGACTGCAAGGAGATCCAACCAGTCCATTCTAAAGGAGATCAGCCCTGGGTGTTCTTTGGAAGGAATGACGTTAAAGCTGAAACTCCAGTACTTTGGACACCTCATGCGAAGAGTTGACTCATTGGAAAAGACTCTGATGCTGGGAGGGATTGGGGGCAGGAGGAGAAGGGGACAACAGAGGATGAGATGGTTGGATGGCATCACCGACTCGATAGACGTGAGTTTGAGTGAACTCTGGGAGATAGTGATGGACAGGGAGGCCTGGCGTGCTGTGATTCATGGGGTCTCAAAGAGTCAGACATGACTGAGCGACTGAAGTGAACTGAACTGAATAAAACAGAAATAGATGTTTTTCTGGAACTCTCTTGCTTTTTTGATGATCCAGGGGATGTTGGCAGTTTGATCTCTGGTTCCCTGCCTTTTCTAAAAGCAGCTTGAACATCTGGAAGTTCATAGTTCATGTATTGCTGAAGTCTGGCTTGGAGAATTTTAAGCATTACTTTACTAGTGTGTGAGATGAGTGCAATTGTGTGGTAGTTTGAGCATTCTTTGGCAATGCCTTTCTTTGGGATTGGAATGAAAACATCTTTTCCAGTCCTGTGGCCACTGCTGAGGTTTCCAAATTTGCTGGCATATTGAGTGCAGCACTTTCACAGCATCGTCTTTCAGGATCTGAAATAGCTCAACTGGAATTCCGTCACCTCCACTAGCTTTGTTCGTAGTGATGCTTCCTAAGGCCCACTTGACTTCACGTTCCAGGATGTTTGGATCTAGGTGAGTGATCACACCATAATGATTATCTGGGTCGTGAAGATCTTTTTTGTACAGTTCTGTGTATTCTTGCCACCTCTTCTTAATATCCTCTGCTTCTGTTAGGTCCATACCATTTCTGTCCTTTATTGAGCCCATCTTTGCATGAAATGTTCCCTTTGTATTTCTGATTTTCTTGAAGAGATATCTAGTCTTTCCTATTCTATTGTTTTCCTCTATTTCTTTGTATTGATCGCTGACGAAGGCTTTCTTATCTCTCCTTGCTATTCTTTGGAACTCTGCATTCAGATGCTTATATCTTTCCTTTTCTTCTTTGTGTTTTGCTTCCCTTCTTTTCACAGCTATTTGTAAGGCCTCCACAGACAGCCATTTTGCTTTTTTGCATTTATTTTTTGGGGGATGGTCTTGATTCCTGTCTCCTGTACAATGTCATGAACCTCCATCAATAGTTCATCAGGCACTCTGTCTATCAGATCCAGTCCCTTAAATCTATTTCTCACTTCCCCTGTATAGTCATAAGGGATTTTGGAAGAGGGCCCGTAACTGCCAGTAATTTTAGCAAGGAAGGAGAGAAAAGGAAAACATGGATTAAAGCCTGAGAAAGGATCAGGATTGGGAGAAGAGGTGATAGAATGGTCTGTCAAGCTAAAAGGCAAGAGAAAAAAAGAACCAATAAACAGTATATCAGGAAAGAGATTTGATGATTAATTTGTTCAACATGGTGTCTGCCTCTGGCCCTCCTCCACATAGTGCACACCACTGAGATCAGAATGTGTTCTTGAGTCTCAGAGTCATCAAGAGTAAACCCAGCTTCCTATATTGGAGGTTTTGGGGGTGGGGGTCTACCACCTAGATATAAGTATATTTTCCACTTCATGATTTAATTTAGGATTAAAGGCATAAAGTAAGAATGCATTTCTTAGACAAACATGTTTCCATATTCCAACAGTCATTCTTACCTACTTACTCAGAATATTTTGGTGTGATGACAAGAGATGGAAGAAGGGGGTCTCCCTTACACATGATTTTGTGCAGCTAAATAGTCTAATAACCAGTGCATTTGTGCTCAGTCATGTCTGACTCTGCGATCCCATGAACTATATCCCACCAGGTTCTGTCCATGGAATTGCCCAGGCAAGAATACTGGAGTGGGTTGCTATCTCCTCCTCCAGGGGATCTTGCCCAACCAGGGATCAAACCTGAATCTCCTGTGTTGGCAGACGGATTCTTTACCGCTGAGCCACTGGGGAAGCCTCTAATAACCAAGTAAGTAAATGTTTTCTGGGCAAAATACTAGCAGTTCTTAGGAAACCCTTGGCTTGAAGTGGGGCCAGATGAGAAGAGGCCTTGCAATCACTGGTGGACTCAGTACTAGGCTCCTCTTCCATGATGAAACCATCCCTGAAGGTGTTCAACTCCCTCCAAGAACAGATAACACAAAACAAATGATCTATTTAATGCCTCAGCCTCTGAACCCTATCTTCTGCTCAGCATTCTGAAGCAGCCCAGAGGACCTGAACCAGACGACTCAGGAGGAAGTAAGTAAAGGAGCCCACACAGGACACTGCCCTCCTCATACAGAAGTGAGAGTAAGTTCAAAACTGGGTGGAACTGTTTGTTGCAAAGGCCTTTGCTGCCCATGTTAAGCAACTCAGGCTCACACTCCCAGTGTCCTGGCAAGAAGCTCTCTCATAAGAGCGGGAAAAAGGCCAAAGACGGACAAAACCTCCAAAACAGAAGCTCAGCAGCAAAACTGTGGGAGGGAGAGAAATGAGGCAATTGCCCTGGGCATATGGGCAGGTGACTCAGCATGCCTGCAAGAGAGGAGTCGGAGGTTCCAGGGAAGTTAGGGCTCCTGTTCACATGGGGCTGGTGGAGCGGAAAAAGGAGAGTTTCGTCCTCAAGGAAAACGCCGAGGTCCCAGGGTGCGAAGCTGAAAAGGGGGACGGACCTTCACCAAGGAATTTCTGGTTTCTCCGTCCATACCTAGGGTTAAACGCTGTGAAAAAGCAAATGTCCAGCAGGTGGCAGCACCAGATAACTGGAGTAAACAGGCTGCAGAGCGAGGCCAACAGCTTCCCTGGCACACTCTGCAGTGTATGTTAACTCCACTCTGACTTTCCTGGTGGGATTTAATTTAGTCACCAGCCCGTCGCTCCCTAAAAAGGAGAGCACTGAGTTCATTTTTGTGTTCCCAGCACCCATCACCGTGCCTGGCACATGCTTGACTGTATCTGTCGACTGAATGAATCAATTAATCAATTATTTCTTTTCCATATATACAATTTTAAAATTCCCCTAAACTCAGTGGTAAAGAATCCGCCTGCCAAGCAGGAGACACAAGTTCGATCCTTGGGTCAGGAAGATCCCCTGGAGAAGGAAATGTATTCTTGCTTGGGAAATCCCATGGACAGAGGAGCCTGGTGGGCTACAGTCCACAGGGTTGCAAAAGATTTGGACACAGCTGAGCGACTAAACAACAACAAAAACAAAAAAAAACTAGAGAAAGGTCATCATTGGAAGTGATCCTATTCCCTTCTTATCCCATCACTACTACTGTTGTGTCAATTACAAATTTAATTAGTTTTAGCAATAGTAATAATAAAGCACCAGACTAGATTCATTCTCTATCCACCCTTGTGCCTACCTGCATTCTTAAGTGATAGTCATTCAGTCGTGTCAGACTCTTTGCAACCGCATGGACGATAGCCTGCCAGCCTCCTCTCTCCATGGAATTCTTCAGGCAAGCATACAGGAGTGGGTTGCCATTCTCTACTTAACTAATATATCCCTATCTTTCAGAGACTTAAAAAGAAAATCATGGGGTTAAAAAAAAAACCAAACCCTGAGATTTATAAGGAAGGCAGTAGACAATCATTCTCTGATTAGTGTTTTGTTGTTTTCAACCGAGGACTCACTCACTTGCCAGCTATGCTTGCTTTAAGTTTTACTCTTAAAAACCTTTTCTTCCATTGGCTCTCTCCAAAATACATTACTGTGATGTGTGTCTTGTGCTTTTTTAGAATAGTTACTTACTAGTAATTTGAAGTAACAAAGATAAGGATTAAATAATTTAATATGCAGGGTTTCCCTGGTAGCTCAGCTAGTAAAGAATCTGCCTGCTGTGTGGAAGACCAGTTCCGTTCCTGGGTCGGGACGATCCCCTGGAGAAGGGATAGGCTACCCACTCCAGTATTCTTGGGCTTCTCTGTTGGCTCAGACAATGGTTAAGAATCCACCTGCAATGCAGGAGACCTGGGTTTGATTCCTGGGTTGGGAAGATCCCCTGGAGGAGGGCATGGCAACCCACTCCAGTGTTCTTTCCTGGAGAATCCCCATGGTCAGAGGAGCCTGGCAGGCTACAGCCCACAGGGTCACAAAGAGTCAGACATGATGAGCTACTTAGCACAGCACCGCACAAACTAATGTATAGTAAGAACCCACTATGCACCAGGCCTTGTGCTGTACTGGTTTAGGGTGAAGACTGTCTATCACTTCTGAGATAGAGTAAAAAAAATCCTCACCCTTTGCCTAACCAGCTACCCAAAACAGCCATGCTGGACACCAGAATAAGACCTTCCATATCTACCTATCTTTCCCTAAAATCTAATGACAGGATCTTTGCTAATAAAACAGTGTCAGTCAACAACAGTGAGTTGGAGTGTGAGGGATGGTTTATGAATACCTGTGAGTTCTTTGAGGGCAAGAATGTCATGTTATATATTTTCATATCCCCAACACCTCACCCAGAGTATGGAACACATTAAGGCCTCAATAAATATTTGCTGAATGTGTGAAGACTATCAGGGTATTTCTCATTGAACAATGGTACTTGAATCAGAGTCATGTTCTCAGCAGGAGGAAAAAAATACTAGAGCACATCATGGGAGCCATCACTCAGTAGACTCATAAAAATGGGCCTAGAACCAGAAAAGTCTGATAGCATCATGGGGAGACAATGACACCCTTGATTATCTCTCCCGTCTCAGGAACTCCTATCCTCAGCCTGTTCAACTTTGTTACACCTAATCATGTTGCTGTTGCTTTCACACCTTTATTATTTATTAAATGCAACTTTCTTGAACTCAAGGAGTCCATATAAGTCCTTTCTATTCATAGGGGAAAGTTCTAAGTTAACATTACTCTCCCTAAAGCTAAAAGAATATTATATCCTGAAAACAGTTATCTTAAATAGTGATGGTTCCCAGCATCAGGCTTAATTCCTGTTCTTTTCCCGTTCTGCACACTCTCCAAAGGCATTCTCATCCACACCCATCATTTCTATACCAGTAACTCCTGATCTTCACCTGTAATTTAGGTTTGTCTCCTGAAATCCAAGTTCATACACACAGCTAATCATCTACTATAAACCTCGACCTCGATGTACCATAGCTACCTTAGATACATCGTGTGTGTGTGTGTGTGTGTGTGTGTGTGTCGCTTAGTGGTGTCTGACTCTTTGTGACCCCATGGACTATAGCCCACCAGGCTTCTCTGTCCATGGGATTCTCCAGGCAAGAGTACTGGAGTGGGTTGCCATTCTCTTCTCCAGGGAATCTTCCCAACCCAGGGATCAAATCCAGGTCTTCTGTATTGCAGGTGGATTCTTTACCATCTGAGCCACCAGGGAAGCTCTGCTGCTGCTGCGAAGTGGCTTCAGTTGTGTCCGACTCTGTGCGACCCCATAGACGGCCGCCCACCAAGCTCCACCATCCCTAGGATTCTCCAGGCAAGAACACTGGAGTGGGTTGCCATTTCCTTCTCCAGGGAAGCCCTAAGTACATCATATCAAAGATCAATTTCAAGAACTTCTGGTTTAAGATGTAGACTGAGCATATCCATTTATTCTTTTTTCCAAACACTATATTAAGATCATAGTAAAGAAATAAAAATGTGTGGACACCCTCCACCAACCGCATTCAGCAAAGAGAACGGGAGAGAAGCATAGGAGTAGAAAGTCCAACACAGTTCTGAAAGTCAGGAGGTGAATGAAGAGGGGTGAGCGATACTCAGAGTTAGCTGCAGCCTAGGACACTGACAGCAAGACCACAGTCAATGGAGGAGTCCATCTGCCTGGAATAAAAACTCTCAGCTCACAGACTGCAAACTCTGCAGAAGGCAAGAGAATGAGACACGAGTGGAAAACAAACAAAAGTACTTCAGGATCTTCAAATATTAGGAGTGATGTTGCATCTATAAAGCAAAAGCAGGATAAAAGATGTGAGTGCCACAACTTCACATGTCTCCACCAACCTCCTACCTCAGTAAACACCACCATCATCCACCCAATTTCCCAAAGCCAGTAAGTTGAAAGTGACCTTTTAGTCTTCTCTTCTCTTTATGCCTCATCCAGTAAACTAAGAGTTGATTCTGACCTCTCTTTCCCCACAGCCACTGTCTTTAATAGACTTATCATGTCTTCTCTGGATTGTCTCAACAGCTTTATTACTGTCCCTTCTGATTCTAGCTTGAAGCCTTTTCAAATAATTCCCTCAGATCTTCTAACTCCTAATCAACCAGCATCTAGCATACTGCCCTTCCATCACTGAGTGCTCAGCGGTTATCTTGAATAATATCTGACCATTTGTCTAGTCCCAGATTTTCACTACTTCATATCTTGTTCGCTGTATCCCACTCATATGAACTTACTTTCAGTTCTTCCTCAAGACACGTCTCCTTTTTAAAATATGCACTGTTCTCCCTCCCTGGAACCCCTGTTCTCTTTGCTGGCGTGGGAACTCCCTTGAGGCTCAACTTGAGTGTTACTTCCCCTAAGGAAGTTCCCTAACTTCCCTGGACTGGTGTGGGAATCCTGGCCCTTCTATGTCCTCTGTGTATCTCATCTGCCTCCACTACAGCATTTTTGTGTTAAATCATAATTGTACGTTTCCTGTCGCCCTGAGACCAGATGGTAGGCTCTTTGGGTCCCATGAATGAATGACAGCATCCATTCTGTAATAATGATCATAATCACAGCAGAAGGAAACTCAAGAAACCCTCCATATAGTCCCCGCCCTTGGGGTCATTGAGATATTATCATTTTCATTTAATTAGAGATTAAGTGAAGAAAGATGATAACGCTAACCCTATTTGCGAGACAGCAAAAGAGACACAGATGTATAGAACAGTCTTTTGAACTCTGTGGGAGAGGGCGAGGGTGGGATGATTTGAGAGAATGGTATTGAAACATGTATAATATCATACGTGAAACGAATCGCCAGTCCAGGTTTGATGCATGATACAGGATGCTCAGGGCTGGTGTGCTGGGATGACCCAGAGGGATGAGATGGGAGGGAGGTGGGAGGGGGGTTCAGGATGGGGAATACATTACACCCATGGTGGAGTCATGTCAACGTATGGCAAAACCACTACAATATTGTGAAGTAGTTAGCCTCCAATTAAAATAAACAAATTTATATTTTAAAAAAGAGATTAAGTGATTTATTTATGGTTACAGAACTGGAGCATAGGGTTTGTATGTGTGATGGAAAAGAGGCAGGATGGGGAGAGCATGGTGGTTATAACTAAAATCCTGGTTTCCCCTCTTTTTTAAAAAAGTTTCATTGGCATAGAGATGTCTTGCATGTTGCGTTTAATTTCTGCTGTACAGCAAAGGGACTCAGTAACATATGGTGGTGGTTTAGTCACTAAGTCGTGTCTGACTCTTGTGACCCCATGGATTGTAGCCTGCCAGGCTCGTCTGTCCATGGGATTCTCCAAGCAAGAATACTCAGTTATTTTTATACATATATATATATAAAACAAGCAATGCTCCCACAGGTTATCTCATTTGTTTCTTCCCCTAATTCTCTCCCTTTTAAAAAAAAATTTATTGTTGGCTGTTCTAGGTCTTAGTTATGATGTGCAGAACATTTGATCTTTCTTACAGCATGTATGATCTTTAGTCACAGCGTGTGAACTCTCAGTTGCAGGACCTTTTAGCTGAGCTTGTGGGATCTAGTTCCCTGACCAGGCATCAAATCCAGGCCCCCATGCATCAGGAGCTGAGAGTCTTAGCCACGAGACCACCAGGTAAGTTCCCCCTTTTTATCTTTCTAGATGAACTAAGTTGGGCTTTTGTCATTTAAAAAATCCCAGTTTAAATCTTTTCTTTTCACCACAGGCTTCTCTTTCCCCTGAACACATAGGAAAGCATTTCACCAGTTCCAAACCATGTGGGTTTTACCTCTTCACCACCTCATTTTCTTCACTGAATTCAGGTCCTAGGTTTCCTTAACTATATTCCCAGACTCCAGTCTCACCTCCTCTAAACATCCTCCAAGTTCTGTCAAAGAACGTTCTAGAAGAAAAGTTCTTCTTTTCCATACCTTCAGTGGCTTCCTAGGACTCCGAATAAAAACAAAGCTGCTCAAACAGACTCAACAAGCTACGATTCTGCATTTGCTTTCTCTTTCGCTTCATCTCTCCTAACATACCCTTCAACCAAAGATGACCACTCACCCACCAGCTTAATATTTTCTCAACTTTCCTGCTTCTATTCTTAGCATTTTCTCTCCACTTAGCAGAGACACAAATCCTACCCATTCTTCAAATGTCACCTTCTTCAGAAAGCCTAAAGCCTCTCAGACAGCAAAAAAACTGCATTTCCTTGGCTTTTACAGTGCTTTAAACCTCTAGCAAAGCACATTTGCTATGTGCTATAGTACGTTCATACATATTATTTTCCCTGTCCTCAGGGAACTTTATAGCTTAAAAAAGAAAATAATATGGTTAACCATTTGGACTAAAGAATGTGCCATTCCAAATGTGCCTCTTTGGCATATGGATTATTTTCAGCTAAATGCAATTGAAAACCAGCAGATGCAGGAGACTCTTGAGAGTCCCTTGGACAGCAAGGGGATCAAACCAGTCAGTCCTAAAGGAAATCAACCCTGAATATTCATTGCAAACACTGATGCTGAAGCTGAAGCTCCAGTACTTTGGCCACCTGATGTGGAGAGCTGACTTATTGGAAAAGATCCTTATGTTGGGAAAGATTGAGGGCAAGAGGAGAAGGGGACGAGAGAATGAGATGGTTGGATGGCATCATAGATTCAACGGACATGAGTTTGAGCAAGCTCCGGACATGACAGAACGACCGAACAACAACAAGATGCAGGGAAAGCTCTTTACTTCCCCCAACTGCTCAGAAATAGAGTAAAATTTTCCCCTTTTGTAATGGAAATTTACATTTCTAAAAGAACTCTCCACTTAGAAAGGGGTCATACCAGCAAGAGAGCTACTCCCTGAGACAATTCACCACCTGAGAGCCTCTTATCTGCTTCACAGGATAACCTCATAACCCATGTTTACCAGACTTTCCTCCCCTCCCCTTTCTACAACTTGCCTCCTCCATCCAGAAGCTCAAAATCCTTTTTGCTTTGTTTATCCTAAGATGGTATATAAGCCTCAATCAGCCGCCACTTCCTTGAGCTTTCATTTCTTTGGAAACTCATGTCTATACATAATGAAGCCTGGGTTTCATTGTTGTTCTCTTATTAATCTATTTCTTATCAGTTTGATTGGAGAAGCGGGCAGCCAGTGAACCTAGGGAGGGCAGAGAAAAAAGGTTTTCCTCTCTTGTATTACTCAACATAGTCTTTCTGTACTACCTACAAACAAACACCTGTGATGCTCTCGATATGACTTGGAGGTTTGGCCAGAGGTATTGTTTCTCCTCTCATTATTTAAAATCTTAGTTCAGTGTTGGACTCAATGCCTCTTATAGAATCTGTGAAACAATTATTATGAAATTCCAGATAATTACAGCATTTTCTATTGTACTGTTCTCATGAATGTTTTCTGCACAAGAAGTCCCAATTTAAAATAAAGTCTAGAAGGAAACTGAATGTCTGAGCCTATCCTATTAAGAAAAAAAAAAATTTTGTCTGCTTGTCTCCTTCCTCCTTCCTTGGTTTTTTTTTTGTTGTTGTTTGTTTCTTCTTTCTAAGAGACAATCTACGTGCAAGCTATGGCTCAGGTATAATTATAGGTGCCAAACCGAAGTCAGCTCTTATTTACAAGTCCTTTGCCAAGTCAGCAGGCCATCTCCTCCTGTCTGATGTATGCAGACTGCACCCAAACCAGTCTGAGTCGTGTTATTTGTTTGCCATTAAAATGGAGCATCTGATAGCATCTACTGCCTTTCTCTGGTTCAGATCATGAATGTGGTTCCTCTCACCTCTCTAAGTCACCAGCTTTTGAGTATTTACAATCTGTGACAGTACAAAGAAATGGATTTTGAACTCTAAGCAGCCCATAGCAGAAGCAGGGAAGCCACAACGGAAGCAAAACCAGAGTGGATCCTGATAACTGAATTTTCTGTGAGTGGGAAGGAGTTATGAAAGGTGGCAGAGAAGAGTGACAACAGATGACTAAAAGCAAAGGAAGTTTATAAAGAAAGCGGGACATTTGCTTATGGATGGACAGGAAGGAGAGAAAGCATCGTGCTCAACAGCCACTTAGAGAAGCATCTGCGCAGGGATTAAAAAAGGGCTTTCTTTCAAGTTGAGAAGAAATAAGAAAACTATTCTCTTGGAAAGGTCATGGTAATTTTAAGGCTGTGTGCATGTGTATGCTCAGTTGTGTCTGACTCTTTTGTGACCCCCATGGACTGTAGCCCATCCAGCTCCTCAGTTCATGGAATTTTCCAGGCAAGAACACTGAAGTGAGTTGCCATTTCTTTCTCCATTTAAGGCTATGGGATGACATATTTAAATGGTTTGACTGGAATTTGGCTAAGCCCCTATCTGCATGCAATTCTATATAAACTGAGTTTTACAGAGTCTTTGTTTCTGTGTGTTTACAGCCTGAATCTTGATCTCCATTTTTGCAGATGAGCTGTATTGAGAACATTGGTTTTCAGACTGTCTAATCCTGGTTTTTCAACCGGGCAGAGCCAATCAGCCAGCCCCGTTTTTGCTGGGTTAGCACAGTTAGTAAGAACCGAAGCAAACCTGATTAACTGGACGGGGACTCCTGCGCCTAGCTTGCTGAGGAGAGTAGGCAGATGTTGCTGATACGGAGTCAAAGCATCTGCGGGCAACTGATCCAACACAAAATCTAAGAGTCAGGATATTGCAGTCAAAGGTGCATCTGGTTTGTGGTCAAAACAGCAGGAATCTGAAACTCTGTAGTGTGGACTTTGAGCAAATCACTCAATTTCTTTATGATTCAGTTTCCTGTGACCTTGAACAAAACACTCTATTTCTCTCAGATTTGGCTTCCTGTGAAAAATCAGAATATGAAGTTGTTGTGAGGATTAAATGAGATCAAGTATGTGAAAGTGTTTTATGGTCTGCAAAGTGTTATATAAACATAAGGCATTATGAATTTTGGGTTACAGTCTTGAAAACATTATGATTAAGCAATGGTTTCTATGAGTTTCTGAAAGCAGGTGAGTCATGCGCATCGTGTGTGGAGAGGATGAGCCATTTACTAGCTCAACATTAATTCAAATGTTTATTAATGGCATACTAGGTGCCAAGAGTGTTTTAAGTGCTGGAGATATGCTGTGAAAAGAACAGGTAAAAATTCCTGTCCTCATGGGCAGGATGAATGATAAGCAGACTAGTATAAACAAAGGAGGGCTAGAAAAATTCCCTAGTGTAAAATCTGGGGTTCCATTATTGTGAAGTTAATATAGAATATTTTTCAGTTGATAATATAAAAATAATGAGTCAGGGAATTCCCTGGTAGTCCAGTGGCTAAGACTTCGGGATCCCAATGCAGGGGAGCGTGGGGGAGGGTGGGAGCAGAGTGGGTGGGCAGGGTACAATCCCTGTCAGATCTGGACCCCACAAGTTGTAACTAAGAGTTTGCATGCCATGACTAAAGATCCCACATGCTGCAACTAGCCCCAGCACAGTCAAATAAATAAAAATAAATATTAGAAAAAGATAATTAAATACAGTATCAATAGACAAAGAACTGAGGAAATCCCAATTGTCAGGAGGAGGTCACATCCAAACTCCTTTCACCTCCCTGCCCACAAGAACTTTAGCTGGTTCAGAACTGAGAACAAAGGCTGAGCAGAGGCTGGGAGTCAAGTGCTTTATAGATGGCATTCATGTAAATAGTTTAAGGGGATATGTCTTAGAGAAAAGTAACACAGGGAAGGGAAATAGGGAGGGCCGTGGCTGGTGAGAAGGGAGGATGATCAGGATGGCTCACTGAGAAGGTAGCATCTGAGCA